>NW_027362763.1:249966036-255513536 GCF_046119375.1 Phyllobates terribilis
TATTTTTGTGTCCAGCCAGGTACAACTAGGCAGCTGGGGGCTGGAATCCGCAGCGCAGGGAGGCCCAAGCTTTCTGGGCCCCACCCACTGCAAATTGCAGTCCGCAGCCACCCCGGAAAATGGCGCGTTCATAGAAGCGCCATCTTCTGGTGCTGTACCCAACTCATCCAGGGCCCTGGTGCGGTGGCTCACTGGGTAATAAAGGGGTTAGGGCCAGCTTGGCATTATCAGCTGGCCCTAAGCCCGAAATTCATGGGGTCACGCCAATATTAGACATGACCGCCATGAATTTCTAGTAAAGTATTTAAAAAAAAACACAACACCCAGAATAAAGTCCTTTAATTGAAATAAACACACAATTCTTTATTGTTCTAAATTAAACCATACTTACCATCACGCCCATTCCAGCTGAAGCCAACGATCTCCTGCAATAAATGAAAAATAATAAACCAACCTCATCCTTACCTTTCCATGGTTCCCAGGACAGCTTCAGCTCTGCTACATCGAGATGACAGGCTGGACCTGCAGAACGCTGCCATCCAGCCTGTCATCCCGCGGACACTGAGAAGCGCTGGCATGCTTGCGCTCCTCAGTGTCAGGCTGTGACGGCATCCAGATGAGCCGAGTCTCTCACGCTCACCGCATGCGCAGGAGAATTCTCCCACGCTGTCAGTGACGTGCATGAGGTGAGCTGAGTTCATTGTCGGCTCATCTGGATGCCGTCACAGCCAGACACTGAGGAGCGCAAGCATGCCTGCGCTTCTCAGTTTCCTCGGGATGACAGGCTGGATGGCAGCATTCTGCAGGTCCAGCCTGTCATCTCGATGTAGCAGAGCTGAAGCTGTCCTGGGAACCATGGGAAGGTAAGGATGATGTTGCTTTATTATTTTATTTTTATTGCAGGAGATCGTTGGCTTCAGCTGGAATGGGCGTGACGGTAAGTATGGTTTAATTTAGAACAATAAAGAATTGTGTATTTATTTCAATTAAAGGATTTTATTCTGGGTGTTTGTGTTTTTTTTTAATTTTGACTATGGGGTTAGTAATGGGGGTGTCTTATAGACACCTCTCCATTACTAACCTGGGCTTGATGTCAGCTGGCATTATAAGCTGACATCAACCCCAGCCCTATTACACCACTGCCACCGCTACAGGGCAGTGGGAAGAGCGAGGCTAAGTGCCAGAATTGGCGCATCCTATGGATGCGCCATTTCTGGGGCGGCTGACGGCTGGTGTTTCTAGCCTGGGAGGGGGCCAATATTCATGGCACCCTTCCTGGGCTGTTAATATCAGCCCCCAGCTGTCTGCCTAGCCTTTGCTAGCTATTAAAATAGGGGGGACCCCACATCATTTTTTGGGGGGATCCCCCATTTTAATAACTAGTAAAGGCTAGGTATTCAGCTGGGGGCTGATATTAGTAGCCTGGGAAGCTCCGTGGGTATTACCACCTTCCCAGGCTTCAAACATCTGCCCCAGCTGTCTGCTTAACCTCCGCTAGAGACTAAAATTAGGGGGAACCCCACGCCAATTTTTTTTTTAATAAATCCATTATTTTAACACTAAATGACAAGTACAGTAATCAACACTATCACTGTACTTCTTATATATGTGACTGACATGTTTTTATCTATCTAATCTATGTGTGATTCTCTATTCTTTCTATTCTAAATTGTCGGGTACAGATGCTGAATTGCCGGCCGGCTTTTTTAAAGAGACGGTGCATGAAAACACTAATATTTTTTTAAATAAATCCTTTACACTAAATGACAAGTACAGTATGCAATACTGTCACTGTACTTCATATATATGTGACTGACATGTTTCTATCTATCTAATCTATGTGTGATTCTCTATTCTTTCTATTCTAAATTGTCGGGTACAGACGCTGAATTGCCGGCCGGCTTTTTTAAAGAGACGGTGCATGAAAACACTAATATTTTGTTTAAATAAATCCTTTACACTAAATGACAAGTACAGTAAGCAACACTGTCACTGTACTTCATATATATGTGGCTGACATGTTTCTATCTATCTAATCTATGTGTGAAGCTCTATTCTTTCTGTTATAAATTGTCGGGTACCGGTGTATGCCGCTTCTGAATTGCCGGCTTTTCATGTTTCACTGTGAGCACTGTTCCCATCGATTTGGGCAACCACCTCCCCCAATACATTCTACATTATTGTTAGTTGTTTTCCTTCATGTAGAATTAACCTACAAGGAAAGAAAGGGTTTATTTTCATTCCGATATTTGTGTCCCATTGACTTGCATTGGTTTCCGGTATCGGAATCGGCGATATCCGATACTTTTTGGGTATCGGCCCGATCCAATCTGATCCGATATTTCCTGATATCGGAAGGTATCGCTCAACACTAATTATGATTAAACCATCTTTTCTCCAGACGTAGAAGATGCCCCCTTGTGCCCGTCTCAGGCCTCAGAGTAAAAAGATCAGTAGAAAGGTCTTTGTACTGTCCCCTCATATACTTGTACATAGTAATAAGATCACCCCTAAGCCTTAATTTTTCCAAAGTAAATAACCCCAAGTGTAGGAACTTGTCTTGGTATTGCAGACCCCCCAGTCCTCTAATAGCCTTGGTGGCTCTTCTCTGCACTCTTCTCTGCTCTAGTTCAGCTATGTCTTTCTTTTACACCAGAGCCAGAAACTGTACACAGTATTCTAAGTGTGGTCGCACTAGTGACTTGTATAGAGGTAAAATTATGTTTGTGAGCATCTATGCCTCTTTTAATCGATCACATTATTTTATTTGCCTTTGCAGCAGATGCCGGACACTGGCCACCAAACGTGAACTTGTCGTCCACCAATACACCCAGGTCTTTTTCAGTGACAATTTTGCCCAGTGTTTTACAATTAATCATACAATTATACATTTTATTTCCTGTGCCCAAGTGCATTGCCTTACATTTATCCCCATTAAAGCTCATTTGCCATTTATCAGCCCAAGCTTCTAGTTTACACAGATCCTCCTGTAATATAAAATTGTCCTCCTCTGTATTGATTACCCTGTAGAGTTTAGTGTCATCTGCAAATATTGAAATACTACTCTGTATGCCCCCTACAAGGTCATTAATAAATATGTTAAAAAGAAGCGGGCCCAATACTGACCCCTGCGGTACCCCACTGTTAACTGAGACCCAGTCCGAGTGTGTTCCATTAATAACTACCCTTTATTTCCTATCACTGAGCCAGTTCTTAACCCACATACATTTATTTTCCCCTATCCCCATTGTTCTCATTTTATGTATCAACCTTTTGTGTGGAAAAGAAACAAAAGCTTTTGAAAAGTCCATATACACAACATCCACTGCTTTTCCTTGGTTCAATCCGGAACTTACTTTTTACAGAATTTATTTAATTTTCTGTATTTATTTAATGCCTCATCACTACATACTTGCTTTAGTTCTCTAAATGCTTTCTTTTTGTCACTTATTGCGCCCCTTACAGCTCTGATTAGCCATAGTGGTTTCCTCCTATTTCTAGCATGTTTATTCCCATAGGGTATATATTGTGCAATGGTCCTATTCAGGATGCTAACAAATGTCTCCCATTTGCTTTGTGTAGTTTTATGTCTCAGGATATCGTCCCAGTTTATAGCACTAAGATCATCTCTCAACCGTTGGAAATTTGCCTTTCTGAAGTTTAGTGTCCTTGTAAGCCCTCTACTACACCCAGAAATCCTTGTAACACCCAGAAATTTATGAAAAAGTTGCAATCATCATTGGCCCCAATCTCCTCCCTCTCATGTCCCGACTCTGCATTGAAGCATTATAACGAAATAATGCTATGCGCCCTGGATGAAGCTGCACCTCCTACACAAAGAACAATTCGGCATAGACGGCGACAACCCTGGCACACACCTCAAACACGTCTTCTCCAGGAGTGTTCCAGGAGCGATGAAAGGCTGTGGAGAAAATCTAATCTGCCCGAAGATTTCCTCCATTATAAATTTATGCTGAAAAGATATAACTCTGCCCTTCACCTCTCCAAACAAACCTACTTTAACAACCTCATCATCTCACTTTCCAATAGTCCTAAACAACTCTTTGACACGTTTCATTCTCTCCTCAATCAAACAGCACAGGCCCCGACCACCGTCCTCAGCGCTGACGATCTGGCCAATTATTTCAAAGAAAAAAATGACCATATCCGACAGGAAATTTTCTCCCAATCCCCAAACGTTATGCATGCTCTCCCCTGCCACATTGTATCTTGCTCACTTTCTGACTTCGAACCAGTCACGGAAGATGAAGTGATCAGGCTCCTTGCATCTTCTCGCCCTACCACCTGCACCAGTGACCCTATTCCCTCACATCTCCTTCAGTCCCTCGCTCCAGCTGTCACCACTCACCTAACTAAAATTTTCAACCTCTCCCTCTCATCTGGTATCTTTCCCTCTTCTTTTAAACACGCCAGCATACATCCATTGCTTAAAAAACCATCCCTTGACCAGAACTGCACGGCCAACTACAGACCTGTTTCCAATCTTCCCTTTATCTCTAAACTCCTTGAACGCCTGGTCCATTCCCGTCTAATCCGCTATCTTTCAGACAACTCTCTTCTTGACCCTTTACAATCTGGTTTCCGCTCTTTACATTCTACTGAAACTGCCCTCACTAAAGTCTCTAATGATCTACTAACAGCTAAATCTAATGGTCACTATTCCCTGCTGATTCTCCTGGATCTTTCTGCAGCATTTGACACTGTGGATCACCAGCTCCTCCTCACTATGCTCCGCTCTATAGGCCTCAAGGACACTGCTCTCTCCTGGTTCTCCTCCTATCTCTCTGACCGCTCCTTCTCTGTGTCTTTCGCGGGTTCCTCCTCCTCTCTCCTTCCCCTTACTGTCGGGGTTCCTCAAGGATCAGTCCTAGGCCCCCTTCTTTTCTCCTTATACACCGCTCCCATTGGACAAACAATCAGCAGATTCGGTTTTCAGTACCATCTCTTTGCTGATGACACCCAATTATACACCTCTGCTCCGGACATCACCCCTGCATTACTACAAAAGACCAGTGATTGTCTTTCTGCTGTGTCTAACACTATGTCCTCCCTCTGCCTAAAACTGAATCTGTCAAAAACTGAATTACTCGTATTTCATCCCTCCACTAACCTACCTGTGCCCGATATTGCCATTTCCATTTGTGGCTCAACCATTACTCCCCAGCAACAAGCCCACTGTCTTGGGGTCATTTTTGACTCAGATCTTTCCTTCACTCCTCACATCAAATCACTCGCTCGTTCATGTCAAGAATCAGGACTTTTCTCACCTTTGACTCGGCAAAAACCCTTACCGTAGCTAATATTCATTCCCGTCTGGACTGCTGCAACTCTCTACTGATCGGGCTCCCTCTTACTAAACTCTCCCCTCTCCAATCCATCCTTAACGCAGCAGCCAGGATCATATTCCTCGCCAACCGCTACACCGATGCTTCTTCCCTGTGCCAGTCATTGCACTGGTTACCCATCCAATATAGAGTTCAACTTAAACTTATCACGCTTACTCATAAAGCGCTCCGTGCTTCAGTACCCCCCTACATCTCCTCCCTTGTCTTAGTCTACCACCCTACACGTGCCCTCCGTTCTGCCAGTGACTTAAAACTAAAATCCTCCATAATCCGAACTTCCCACTCCCGTCTCCAAGATTTCTCGAGTGCTGCGCCAATTCTTTGGAATGCACTACCCAGGACAATTTGATTAATTCCCAATACCCACAGTTTCAAGCGGACCCTAAAAACCCATTTCTTTAGACTGGCGTATCGCCTGCACACATTATCTGTCCATCCCAGTTGTCCGTCCCAGTTTTCCCCCATATTAAAATCTTCTTCAATTTGAGGTTCATACCAATCAAGATATTAAGGCTGCATTATACAATATATGTACATTCTACCTTTTCCTCATAGACTGTAAGCTTGCGAGCAGGGCCCTCACTGCTTTCGATATGAGATATGTCTATTCTGTATTGTCTGTATAAGTCCCCCCTAAAATTTGTAAAGTGCTGCAGAATATGATGGCGCTATAAAAATAAACATTATTATTATTATTATTATTACTACACATCTTATTAAAGGATATATGAAAACTTATTATTTTGTGATCACTATTACCCAAGTGACACCCAACTCGTATATTTGATATGCGGTCTGGCCTATTGGTTAATATTAGGTCTAGCAGTGCCCCCCTTCTTGTTGGGTCCTGAACCAGTTGTGAAAGGTAATTGTCTCTCATAGCTGTCAAAAACCTATTACCTTTGCTTGAACTACAGGTCTCTGTTCCCCAATGTATTTCAGGGTAGCAGAAGTCCCCCGTAATTATGATTTCTCCTTGAGTCAGTGCTTCATCTATTTGCTTTATGAGGATATTCTCCGCTGCTTCCATTATTTTTGGAGACTTATAACAAACCCCTATCAGTAATTTATAATTTTTTCCCCCTCCCCTTATCTCCACCCACAGAGACTCTACATTTTCATTAGATTCACATATATTCTCACGCAAGATGGGTTTTAAGGATGATTTTACATATAAACACAACCCCCCCCCGTCGCTTGTTTGTACGGTCATTTCTGAACAGACTATAGTCCTGTAAATTAACTGCCCAGTCATGGCTCTCGTCCAGCCATGTCTCAGATATCCCCACCATGTCATAATTATTTTCCAACAAAATTAATTCTAATTCCTCCATTTTGTTGGTGAGGCTTCTGGCATTAGTGTACATGCATTTTATGTATCTCTCGGTACCTATATTCCTACTTACTATATTGACTGTTCTAACCCCACCTCCAATTTCTTTATTTGTGCCCAGTTCACTATCTGCACTATCTTCCCCACCTATAAAATGAATACCCCCCCCCAATCCCTAGTTTAAACACTCCTCCAACCTTCTAGCCATTTTCTCTCCCAGCACAGCTACACCCTCCCCATTGAGGTGCAGCCCGTCCCTAGTGTAGAATCTGTAGCCAACTGAGAAGTGGGCCCAGTTCTCCAGAAACCCAAACCCCTCCTTCCTACACCAGTTCCTGAGCCACTTATTTATCTCCCTAATCTCCCGTTGCCTCTCTGGCGTGGCATGTGGTACAGGTAGTATTTCAGAGAATACCACCTTGGAGGTCCTTGCTTTAAGCTTGCAGCCTAATTCACTGAAATCATTTTTAAGGACCTTCCACCTACCTCTAACTTTGTCATTTGTGCCAATGTGCACCATGACCGCTGGGTCCTCACCTGTCAATCCGATCAGAGATGTGCCAGACTCGAGCGCCAGGTAGGCAGCACACTGTTCGACGATCCCTGTCTTTGTGACAGATTGCCCTATCTGTTCCCCTAATAATTGAGTCCCCCACTATCAGCACCTGCCTGGCCTGCCCTGCTCTCCTATTTCCCCCCTTACTGGAGCTGACACTCCTCCGGCTTTCAGAGGATATGCCTTGCTGCAGCAGTGCTACCCCTGTACCGACACCCCCCTCAACTGCCAACTTTGCAAACTTATTGGGGTGTGCCAGATCAGGAATAGCCTCCCTGGCACTCTTCCCTCTACCCCCTTTCTAACTGTCACCTAGCTAGCTGCCTCACTGTCCTGCAGCTCCCTACTACCACCCTCCCCCACATCTACCCCAGTGAGCAGCTGCTCAGTGAGCAGCAGACTCCTTTCCATATTGTCAAAGGATCTCAGTGTTGCCAGCTGCTCATTTAGATCCAGTACCTGGGCTTCCAAACGCATAATGTGCACACATCTCGCACAGAAGTATGCACCCATGACCGGCTGTTCAAGGATTGCATACATGAGGCAAGATGTACACTGGATAGCATTGTCAATAATGGAGCTCATTTTCTAATGGGGATTGCACTAGACAGAATGTTAAGTAAAAAGAAATGTAAAGAATTAATAAAATACAGACAGCAATTCAGTCCAAATTCCTCCCTTCCAAACTCCCTGAAACCAAGTCACTGAAAAACATGTCACACACTTACTTCCGTTTGCACTTACACTCCGGTCACACTTAGCTCGTACACACTCGCTAAGGAAGAATATTTAAAGAGTTTTTTTCTTTTTTTTTTTCCCTTTTAGCAGCAATCCAACCTACAGCTCAATGCACTTCCAAAGGCATGTGATTTGTTCCAACTGTTTTCATTGGCACATTTTTAGTATTTTAGAAAATCCTTTTCATTGTGTAGTGATAAAGAACGCACGTGAGCGTTCGAAACTCATCTTGCTCCCCTACCCTGTTTATGCAACCATTGTAATTTTTGCAAATTTTTAATGGACGAAAAATAAAATAATTATTTTACCAGATGCTGGAACAACAATCCCCCTTTTTTTTAGTGCATTATACTATATGGAGGAATATGGGGAGTGCAATATACTATATGGAGGAATATGGGGAGTGCATTATACTATATGGAGGAATTTGGGGAGTGCATTATACTATATGGAGGAATATAGGGAGTGCATTATACTATATGGAGGTATATGGGGAGTGCATTATACTATATGGAGGAATATAGGAGTACATTATACTATATGGAGGTATATGGGGAGTGCATTACACTATATGGAGGACTGTGGGGAGTGCATTATACTATATGGAGGACTATGGGGTGCATTATACTAAACTAGCAAAATGCTGCCTATTCATAGAGTGATTGGATTGCTTATACTGGTACAAAAATCATTGTTCTTTTCGCCTGGTGAAAACTGCAGATATGCTGCTTATAGCTTGTTACTGTATGAGGAGTTGGGGACACATTGATCTATTAGTGACTATGTTAACCCAGTGTAACGTCAGCGAGATGTACCGTCCCTGCCCACAAGCACTTGTCCACGTGTCTGTGGTTAGGTGGACTTTCCGAGTAACTCATTGTTGAGGGCACGGCTAATGTTATGGGACATGTGCTTGTGTAATGTGGGTACGGCACACCGGGAGAAATAGTGGCGGCTGGGGACCGAGTACGAAGGGATGGCCGCCGCCATCAGGTCGTGGAAAGCTTCAATCTCCATGAGCCTAAAAGGCAACATTTCCAGCGCAAGCAGTCACAAAATGTGGGAATTTAGTCGTGTGGCATGTGGGGCGCTGGCTGCGTATTAGCACTTGGGTTCCAAGGACTGGGGTATGGACAACAGAAAGCTGCGCTGAGACAAGGACGTGCTTGCTGATGGTGCTAGTTGAGAGTGTGCAACGACAGGTGAAGGGCAGGAGGCATCTTCGCATGCACTATGGACAGGGGATTGGCTTGCATGCACAACAGCAGAAGACACTGTTCCTGGACCCAGGGGTTCGGCCCACAAAGTCGGGTGCTTTGCTGCCATGTGCCTGATCATTCTGGTGGTGGTCAGGCTGGTAGATTTGTTACCCCTGTTGATCCTGGCCTGGCCGGTGGTGCAAATGGCCTTTTTGGCGTTATCGGCAGAGTCATTAAAAAACAACCAGACTCGGGTCCGTCGTGTTGGTGTCACGGGGAACGGTTGCTCGCCCTCTGTCTGCGGCCACCACACTGCTTCTTCCTGCCTGTTGGGGTGCTCTGCCTCCCTCCCCCTGCCTGATGCTGTCCTCGCACTGCATGTCCTCCTGCCAGGTTGGGTCAGTTACTATATCATCCACCACCTCGTCTTCCTCTTCTGCACCCTGGTCCTCCTCCTGACTTTCTGGCAATTGTGTCTTATCATCGCCCACCTCTTGTGACACTTTCCCACCATTGCCTTCGTATGACCGTGGCTGCTCAAATATTTGGGGATCGATAAATGCGATCTCCTCTTGCCCCGCTTCAAGTGGACCGGGTGAGAGGCCCGAATCTATAAATTAAAAAGTGAACAGCTCTTCAGAGTGTCCACGTGTGGGATCACTTGTCTCCGGGCACTCGGCATGGTGGAGGAAGCAGGATCAGGTTGAGGAATATGAGGTCCAGACTCACGGCTACTGAGACTTGACCATGTGGAAGACAGGGTGGTGGTGGTGGTGGCAAAGTGACTGGAAGCATTATCCGCTATCCAGCCAACAACCTTTTGACACTGCTCTGGGTTCAAAAGTGGTGTGCTGCGGTCCCCTAGTAATTGGGACAGGAAAGTCGGGCGAGAAGATGTGGGTGTTTGTTGTGGCACAATTTCAGCTTGCCCACGGCCTCGGACTCAGCATGCACAATCACCATCACGTCCAGTTCCCCGTCCCTTGCCACGCGCCTTGCCCATTTTAAATGGAGGACAATATCTTCCACGCTTACAACAAATGGCTGAATTTGGAGCGAACTTATATGTGATCCGTGTGACGGACAAACCACAGTTTTAAATAGCTGGCCTGTAGGTAACTATTTTTAACAGCGACCTTGTGTCAATAACTTCGCTGAAACACTGCAACAAAATTTCAATGGAGGCCAGAAATGGCATAATTTTCAGCGCAATTATATGTGATCTGTGTGACGGACAAACCACAGTTTTAAATAGCAGGATTTTTAGCGCTTTAATATGTAAAGGACCTGGCTGTATTCTGCAGTGCCAGCAAGCAAATGGCGCAGAAAAACGGTGTTTTGTGGATTGCTTTTTAAGCAAATAATCAAGATTAAGATAAAAAAAAAAATTATTCCTAGCCCCTGATACCTGGGGCTATTTCTACAAATATCTGTAAAAGTACCAGCAGACAGAACTGGAATGGATCCTCTTGCTATATGCACTGCAGTCTGCTATATATCCTGCCTGCCTGCCTAGCACTTATATCTCTGCAGCTGGATTAGTCCTCAGAAGGACTGTTAGTTGAGATGGATATGTATTGAATCTTGTGGAATACCTACACTAATAAAGAACCAAATCTCTCCCTAGCTCAGCAGCACCTCTCCCTACATTGCCTGATTGTGGAGTAGACTGTGATGAGCACAGCGGCGCCAGGTCTGATATAGACCTGATGACGCTGTGCGGCCAGCCAATCACTGTAATGCCACAACCAACATGGCTGCGTCATTACAGTGTGTGGCAGACAATCCCTGGATGTTGATTGGCGCTCTAAAGAGCGCCAAACATGAAGGAGGGGACCCGAGCGTCCGCCTGAGCATTTCGGAAGTACTCGGCGAGCTCCGAGCATCTCGAGTACTGAGATGCTTGGGCTAGTACCGAGTACTTGAGAGTATGCTCGCTCATCACTAATAGACACCAATACATATATAACAAGTTGCAAAGTATAGCCCTCAATATAAACAGATTTTTATTTTAAGGTCTAAAAATACCTTTTGCCTTTTTATATAAATATATATATATATATTGGTGCCTAAACCTGATGAAGGGAACAGTTTGTCCCCCAGACACGTTACTTTGAAAGCCCCAAAAAAGATGCTCTCATTTGTGTGTAATAGAAGTTAAAAAGCCTTATTGTCATCTGCTGGTTGACCGCAATCAAACGGAACCAAGATGTCTTAGGAATGTTGAAGGGGGAACAGATTTGAACGTGAGACTCGGTCAGGTTGCGTCCAGTGAGAAGTTTTCAAATATAACGGTCGAGCGCGCAAAACCTGAGGTGATTTCGGCACCAAGCTGCAGAGAAGAAGAGACGCGCGCAGGACACGCTGAGGAAACCAGCCTGACTGGTCGGAGTAAGAGACTTACGAGACAGAACAGGCGGACGCCGGTGAACAAATACCGGATTCACCGCCGAGGTCCCCCGAGTGCCGCAGCCGCTGTGTAGAGCCGGGATCTGCTTGTGGTACTGAGTGACTTCACAGTACCCGACATTGCCCGTCAACCGACAAGGTCTGGAATTCGCTATCCAAGGTGCGAGAGACCGCCTCCAACGGCCGAGCAAAGAGGAGATAAGAGAGAACTGCATCGGAGGAGTCACGCCACCAGAAACAGAGGAGCTGCATCGCTGAACAGGGCCGTCACTTCAAATGATCATCCACGGAACAGGGGACAGTGGGGTTTAGAATGTCAGGTTGGGAGGGGGACGGGCGAAGATTTAATTGACTTTGCTAGAAAAAGACTTGCGGCCTAGCGGGAATAACCGGTGACCCCCGCCAGGGCCATTCACAGAGTTCAGGAACTGCTGTGGTGACTCCCACGTCAAGGTGCACCACATTATTTTGGGAGATTCATTGTTATTGCAAAATCCCTGTTCATTCTTGTTACTAACCCCTTTGTTTAAGCCTGGTTATATTATATATATATATATATATATATACACAGTAGAGACCAAAAGTTTGGACACACCTTCTCATTTAAAGATTTTTCTGTATTTTCATGACTTTGAAAATTGTACATTCACACTGAAGGAATCAAAACTATGAATTAACACATGTGGAATTATATACTTAACAAAAAAGTGTGAAACAACTTATAATATGTCTTATATTCTAGGTTCTTCAAAGTAGCCATCTTTTGCTTTGATGACTGCTTTGCACACTCTTGGCATTCTCTTGATGAGCTTCAAGAGGTAGTCACCGGAAATCGTTTTCACTTCACAGGTGTGCCCTGTCAGGTTTAATAAGTGGGATTTTTTAGCTTATAAATGGGGTTGGGAACATCAGTTGTGTTGTACAGAAGTCAGGTGGATACACAGCTGATAGTCCTGCTGAATAGACTGTTAGAATTTGTATTATGGCAAGAAAAAAGCAGCAAAGTAAAGAAAAACGAGTGGCCATCATTACTTTAAGAAATGAAGGTCAGTCAGTCCGAAAAATTGGGCAAACTTTGAATGTGTCCCCAAGTTCAGTTGCAAAAACCATCAAGTGCTACAAAGAATCTGGCTCACATGAGGACCGCCCCAGGAAAGGAAGACCAAGAGTCACCTCTGCTTCTGAGGATAAGTTTATCCGAGTCACCAGCCTCAGAAATCGCAGGTTAACAGCAGTTCAGATTAGAGACCAGGTCAATGCCACACAGAGTTCTAGCAGCAGACACATCTCTACAACAACTGTTAAGAGGAGACTTTGTGCAGCAGGCCTTCATGGTAAAATAGCTGCTAGAAAACCACTGCTAAGGACAGGCAACAAGCAGAAGAGACTTGTTTGGGCTAAAGAACACAAGGAATGGACATTAGACCAGTGGAAATCTGTGCTTTGGTCTGATGAGTCCAAATTTGAGATCTTTGGTTCCAACCACCGTGTCTTTGTGCGACGCAGAAAAGGTGAACGGATGGACTCTACATGCCTGGTTCCTAACGTGAAGCATGGAGGAGGAGGTGTGATGGTGTGGGGGTGCTTTGCTGGTGACACTGTTGGGGATTTATTCAAAATTGAAGGCATACTGAACCAGCATGGCTACCACAGCATCTTGCAGCGGCATGCTATTCCATCCGGTTTGCGTTTAGTTGGACCATCATTTATTTTTCAACAGGACAATGACCCCAAACACACCTCCAGGCTGTGTAAGGGCTATTTGACCAAGAAGGAGAGTGATGGGGTGCTACGCCAGATGACCTGGCCTCCACAGTCACCAGACCTGAACCCAATCGAGATGGTTTAGGGTGAGCTGGACCGCAGAGTGAAGGCAAAAGGGCCAACAAGTGCTAAGCATCTCTGGAAACTCCTTCAAGATTGTTGGAAGACCATTTCCGGTGACTACCTCTTGAAGTTCATCAAGAGAATGCCAAGAGTGTGCAAAGCAGTCATCAAAGCAGAAGGTGGCTACTTTGAAAAACCTAGAATATAAGACATATTTTCAGTTGTTTCACACTTTTTTGTTAAGTATATAATTCCACATGTGTTAATTCATAGTTTTGATGCCTTCAGTGTGAATGTACAATTTTCAAAGTCATGAAAATACAGAAAAATCTTTAAATGAGAAGGTGTGTCCAAACTTTTGGTCTGTACTGTATATATATATATATATATATATATATATATATATATATATATATATAAAATTGTTTTTATACATCTCTGACTGCCCTCATTTCGTGTCTCTGCGCGTTGCATTTCTGACACCTGCATTACATGTGAACCTACTGTTTGTCACTCCACTTGGATCTAGCACTGCTTAAGTAATCCCTAATTTTCTTTGGATCCCTTACCTACACTATAACATGGAGATGGCGTGTGAATAGTAGCTGTGGTCATATCACCAGCGCAGTTATCTACTTGATATTACATCGGAATCTCTGTTTCAATGGAAAGAATTGGTGAAAAATCCAGTCCTAGCTGTTAAGAGTAAAGAGTCTCCCTTGTGGTCCCACATGGTGATCAAATCATGCTAATAGGTTACAATATCAGTGGAGATCTAAAGAAGGTCGCAGTCCTTCTTTAGACTGTTAGGCTATGTGCCCACGATGCAGATTTGAAGCAGAAATTTCCTGAGCATTTCTGCATCTCCTTGGCAGAAAAAATGCATGCGGATTTTACATGCGTTTTTTCAGCGTTTTTTCAGTGTTTTTACATGTGTTTATGCATGCGTTTTTTTCAAGCGTTTTTCCAAGCGAGTTTGAGCATCACTTGGAAAAGGGCGTGACAAGTTTGTCACACAATATAAATCCATGCAAATGGCATGGATTTATATTGTATGACCAACTTATGAGGAGATTTCTGCTTCAAATCGTGAATTAAAAAGTGACAGCTCAGGAAACACAGGCTTTGTTCGGCGGTAATTGCATTACCGCGGTCAGAGCGCTGTGGCATCATGCTGACAGTTGTCAGCATGCTTCCACAGCTGTGACAGCGACCCGCGGTAAAAAGCTTACCTCATACTTATCTGACGCAGTCCAAATAACGAGGGTTCCACAAAGATCCCATGAACAGAGCGGCCGGTGACTACTCTGCTCATTCTTCTTGACCTCTCTGCAGCTTTCAACACTGTTGACCACCATCTCATACTCTCTACACTCCAATCAATCGGCATAAAGGACACTGCTCTCTCCTGGTTCTCTCACTATCGTTCAGACCGCTCCTTCAGTGTATCGTTCGTTGGCTTCACTTCTCTTCCTCTCACTATTGGGGTCCCTCAGGTTTCAGTCCTTGACCCTCTTCTCTTCTCTCTCTACACGGCCCCAATTGGGCAGGCCATAAGCAAATTTGGCTTTCAGTACCATCTTTATGCTTATGACACACAACTATACAATTCAACCCCTGACCTTGCCCTTGCTATAATACAGAACACCAGTGACTGTCTGTCCGCAGTTTCCAACATCATGTCCGCTCTCTATCTGAAATTCAATCTTTCCAAAACTGAACTTCTTCCGCTCCCACCGTCTACTTACCTCCCTAAATCTGACATCTCCCTCTCCGTGTGGGGCACCACAATAACACCTAGCCAGCAGGCTCGCAGTCTGGGTGTTATTTTTGACAACAATCTTTCCTTCACCTCCCATATACAATCTCTTGCCCACTCTTGTCGCTTGCACCTGAAGAACATCTCTAGAATTCACCCCTTTCTCACCATGGAAACAACAAAAACCCTCACTGTTGCCCTTATCCACTTCTGCATTGACTACTGTAAATCTCTTTTAATTGGCCTTCCCCTCTGTCAGGGAAATATTGAGAAATACTGAATATATTCTTTCTTTCTTCCCCTGTAGCCCCCTCACCCCTCCCTCATCTCCCATTTGTCACAGGAGAGCTTACAGTCCAGCATGTCTCTCTGCAAATTATCACCTACAGTAGAAGTGACTTGTAAAGCTACAACCTACCTAAAATGCGAGCATCTTTCCCCCTTGCAGATGGAGGGGGTGATTAGACGCAGGCTTGCAATAATTTGTGTGTAACTGTTGAAGCTTGCTTCCCGAGCGTCAAAAGGAAGTCTATAGTCTCGCTGGCACCGATATGGAATATGGAATATTGTAAGTTCCATAATTCTGATAATAATGGGACCTATATTTTTAGTGGCAGGGACAGCCAAGGAGTGATATGCATATTTTCTCATTGCTGTAAGCCAAAACAGGGAGCTGTGGCGCAAAAGTAGCAAAATAGCAGACTGCAACTATATCATGTGTGGTCTCTAAATTAAGGTAAAATCATAATAGAAAATATGGTACCACTTTTGAGCTTCTGGGATCAACCAGCAATAAGTTATCCCAAAAAACAGATTTTTAATACAAACATGAAAGGTAGAGCCCCAGTCCCTGTGATGTCGGCACAAGGGGGTGTGGAAAGGTCTCTCCCTTAAGCATAAAATAGTTTGCTGAGGTTGAAGCAGTACTCATTGTCGGGGGCTATAGATACTATAAGCAATGGGTCACATTCGATAACGTTCAAAACAAATCGTCCCTGCAAACTGTATAGAGAAAGTTTCTTCTTTAATCCTTATTATTTTGTGTAACTGCTTATGTATTATATGTCACCTTTGTAAAATCTTGTATATTTTTCCTAAACACTGCCTCCTTTTTGGATTAAATCTAAAATTTGATAGTTCTGTTTCTTTTGTCCTGTAATAATTCCCTTGCTCGAAGCCATATACGCTACCTGAAAGCAGGTGTCCGCCCAGGCCTGTATTATATTTCAAATCTGAACGGTGGTGGCAGAGAATAATAATAATTGGGCTATCATGAAGCTGACAGTGACTGTACGGAGGGCGTAAACACATATTCCATGCTTTGGAATCCAGAGGTGTGACGCCATATGCTCACTGGTCACTTGCCAATACCTAAGAAGTGAGTAGTCTGGATCGTGTGCTCGCAATTCTTGATGAAATTCTCGACACAGTGACAGCACGGTGAGATATTGCGTGATCTCCCCGGTGTCGTTGCTGTGGAAAACCTGACACCCTCAATCAACTTTCCCTTCTCCAGTCCATCCTTAATGCAGCAGCCAGGGTCATCTATCCAGCGAATCGTTACTCCAACGCTTCCAATCTGTGCCAGTCATTACACTGGCTGCCCATAAATTATAGGATCCAATTTAAATTGCTCGTTCTCACCCACAAATCTCTCCACAGAACGGCACCCCCCTACATCTCCTCCCTTATTTCTGTTTATCGGTCTACACGTTCCCTACGCTCTGCAAGCGACTTTCGACTAACATCCGCACTAATCCGTACCTCCAACTCCCGGCTCCACGATTTCTCCCGAGTTGCACCTATTCTTTGGAATGCTCTACCCCAATAAACTAGGACAAACTATAACTTACACAGTTTTAGGATATCTGATTGGGCAGCCTATCACGTTCCCTAATTAAAGTCCTTTTATATATAGCTCATTCACTATTTCTCTGAACATAATTCTCCATCAAACTCCACCGCACCCAAAAGCACTACAGCTATTGCCTGGTGACTAGCTCTTGCAGCCTTTATCTATCCCCCATTCACTCAAGATGGCTGGAACATCATTGTAAATAAGCACCTATACTTTGTGTCATCCCCACATCATTGTAGATTGTAAGCTCTTAAGAGCAGGGTCATCAGTATTTTTGCTTTAATTATTGTATTATCTATAATTATGTTACTTATGACTGTTGTATATGAACCTCTGAATTGTAAAGCGCTGCAGAATATGCTATCGCTATATAAATAAAGATTATTAATATTATCTTTTTCTTCCTATCTCTGATCCCTGATGTCCTCTCACTATCATGAAATCACTGTAAAATGGCTGCTGCATGCCCAGCCAAAGCTTTTAAACAGGCTATGATAGTTCTTCCCAATTGGCTGTTATATCATATGACATGGTAGCTGCAAGGCATTATAGGGGATCCCGCACAGTTGTACCTATGGTCATTTCAGCCTTCTGTGACTTCTGTGACTCAGCTCTTACTGAAATTTTGCTTGGTCTTCCAGACCTTATCTTGACCTCCACTGTTCCTGTTAACTGCCATTTCTTAATTACATTTCAAACTGAGAAAAGGGCAACTTGAAAACACTTTGCTATCTTCTTATAGTTTTCTCCTGCGTTGTGGGCCTCCACCACACCATTTTCAGAGTACTAGGCAGCTGCTTGGAATAACCCATGGCTGCTGTTTTTTGGCACAAGATGAAAGGAGGTTGGGTTTTTATAAAGCTGGGAAATTTGCATCATCTGGCCTTTCCTAATGATGATATTGAACAAGCCATAACCCTAGCAGGCTAATTATGGTCTGAAACCTTGGTCAAAGTTATCTGAGCACACAAATCTTCAAGGGTGCCCAAATTTTTGCATCAGCCCATTTTCCTTTTTTGTAATTTTTAAAATGAAAAAGATGAAAATATATTATTTTTTTGCCTGAAATACAAAGGAAATGTGTCATCTTTAACTTTAGGCCTTTTAGAAATCATTTCATCTTCAACTTGCTTAAGTATTCACAATAACAGTAATTTTGACTGGGGGTGCCCAGACTTTTACATGCCACTGTAACTATAACTGTAGCACTGATGATGAGTGTAGTAGTCTGTGAATAATAAAGATAATCAATTAATGGGGAGAGAGAGAAAGAGGAGAGATGCCAGCAGCAGCACAAATCTCAGTGTGATTGATCAGTGATATTGTGCTGAAATCCTGCATTTGAATTACAATTCCACATTTTTTTCTTCATTCATAATGCACTAGAAGGCAGAAGAACAGCACAATAGTTTTTTGCAGAAAAGAAAAATCTGTAATCAGTGTCTAACAGTGTGCTTTCTTGTCTCAAGTAACTTTACCAAGTTTTTGCATTTCTTGTACTGTTTTTGTGAACGGGGAATAATTATTTTTTAAAAATACATTAGACAAATTCATAAAAACGAAACATTTAACTGTGACCTCACAAAGTGTGCATATCGCAAACAATTTTTTTGTTGTATAACTGTTTTACAAGTCAAATTTTACATCCATATATGCCACACTACTACAATGCCCTGCTGGAGGTGCTGGCTTATCAGCCATGTACCCTGATAGCATTTCTTTATCTGTCCATGTCTGTTTCGGCACACCGGTTTTACAAGTCTAATTTGACAGCTTAACACACCACACCTATGCTGAGGCCTGCTGCTAAATTATTCATTCTGTACTTGTACTTGTCCCCATTTACCATTTCTTATTACATCCTTTTTGGCAAGGGTTAAGTTATTGGGTGTTGAAGTGGAAGGTGTTATAGAATATTTGACACATCACTCATCTCAGTCACAGCAAGAGGATGTTATCTCTAACAGTGACACAGTCAGTTTGAAATGTGTTCTGCACAGAACGCTCTGCCTCATCACAAATGACTTAACCGGTTCCCGACCGCCCACTGTAGATAAACGTCGGCGCTTGCTGGGCTCTGTGCAGCGCCGACGTTTAAAAACGGTGGGTGGTCTCGCAGCGCTCAGGACCCCCAGGGTCCTGCAAGCGCTGCGATTCCGGTGCAGAGCATTAGCTCTAACAGGGGACATCATCGGGACCTGATTGGATCAGGTCCCAGTGATGTTAACCCTTTGCTATGTTCTATATGCCGCGATCTATAGTGATCGCGGCATATAGAAGATAGAAGGAGGAGAGGGGGTCGTCTTACTTACCTCTCCGACGACCCCTGATAGCTTCCAGGACCTGGGGTTGCTATGGCAGCTGGAGGTCACATGACCGCCTCCAGATCTGCCATATATGGTGTCCTGCCTGGCTCAGCCTGCAGCTGAAGCCAGGCAGGAGACTGACTGTGAAACAGTCAGCGAAGATCTCATGTAATGTAATACATGTCTATTACATTACATGAGATCAGTGACCAGAAAAATAAAAATTAATGTCCCATACAGGTACTAAGTAAAAATGTAAAAAAAAGTAAAAAAAAAAGTTTTTAAACTGTTAAAAAAAAAATCACAAAATAAATAAAAATAAATAAATAAAATATTAAACCAATAAATCCGTATATTTTTACAAAACCCAAAAAAGTACACATATTTGGTATCGCCGCGTCCGAAACAACCCGAGCTATAAAACTGTCACACTAATTAACTCCTTCTGTGCACACCGTAATAAAAATAAATAAAAAACGGAGCAAAAAAATATGCGTTTTCATCATATCGCCAAACAAAAAGTGGAAAAAAATGCGATCAAAAAGCAAAATAGAAATAAATATGGTACCGCTGAAAATGTCATCTTGTTCCACAAAAAAAAAGCCGCAATACAGCTCCATCAGCCGAAAAATAAAAAAGTTATAGCACTCAGAATAAAGCAATGCAAAAAAAATATTTTTTTCTATAAAATTGTTTTATTGTGTAAAAGGCCAAAGCATAAAAAAAAATAGAGTAAGTGTAGTATCGCTGTAAACGTACTGACCCAAAGAATAACGCTGCCTGATCACTTTTACCACATGCAGAACGGCATAAAAAAAAACCTCAAAAAACAATTCCTGAATTGTTTGTTTTTGTTAATTTTACCTCACAAAAAACGGAATAGAAAGCGATCAAAAAATGTCACGTACCCAAAAATGGTACCAATAAAAATGTCAACTCGTTCCGCAAAAAACAAGTCATCACATGACTCTGTCGGCCGAAATATGGAAAAATTATAGCTCTCAAAATATGGTGATGCAAAAACTAGATTTTGCAAAAAAAAGCGTCTTTTAGTGTGTGACAGCTGTCAGTCATAAAAACCCAATATAAATCTGGTATCTCTGTAATCGCACCGACCCGAAGAATAAAGTAATCTAATCAGTTATATCACACTAGGAACGGCGTAAAAAATAAATAAAACCAATTCTTCACCTGCTACTGATTTGTTTATTATGTCTCCCAAAGATCGCAGTAAGGCTCTGCCCACATTTATCCTGCGCTCTGCGCTAAGCGCTTACACCAGAGTTTCCATGTAAATCTCTGAAATATGTGATTCAGCCGGAACCCATGACGGAAGATTCCCTGTAATGAGGCAGATATAGGCCACTGTGGATGCTGTCTGGCCTGTGATCCCACGGTGTCATTTGTTTTAGGCGTGCATAAAAGTGCGGTTGGCCACAGTTTTGTGCACTTCTGAAAAAAAGGACACCGCTAAACAGAGGCCAGATGGAGTCCAGAGTAACTCTGCTGCCTCATTACAGTAAATGGATCCGGCAGGGGTTTCATCTGAATTACATCACTTGGAAATTTAGATGGAAACCCCGATGTAAGTGCTCAGCCTAGAGCGCCGGATAAATGTTACGTAAAATGTTCCCAGTAAAAGCTTCAACTCAGTCCTCAAAAAAAGCTAGTCCCCACTCAGGTCCGCCATCTGTTAAAAATATAAGGGACTTCCAAGTTACTGGTAGCAGAAAGGCACTGGAAAAGCGAAATGGCCCTTGCCCCTCAAAAGAAATTCAGAAAATTTTGTGCTCCCAAATCCAAATGCCTATTCTACAACAATTTGTTCTCCAATTGTCAAATAGCACTCCGTCCCCCCCAGATCTCGCCGTATGGCTGAGCGGTACGATACAGCCACATATGGGGTATTGCCACTTTTAGAAGAAATTGTGTGACACATTTCGGCACCATTTTTACCCATTGCCCTGTGTGAAAATGTAAAATCTGAGGGTAAAACATTTTTTTGCAGTAAAAATATAATTATGCTTTATTCACTGCCCAATGGTATAAATTTAAAAATTAAAAAATACTCACTACTTCCCTAGATGAATTCCTTGAGAAGTGTAGTTTACAAAATGGGGTCACTTGTGGGGGTTTCTGCTGTTTCGGCATGTCAGTGACTCTTCAAATGTGACATGGTGTCTGCTGCCTATCCCAGCCAACATAGCGCTCCTTTCTCTTCCGAACCCTGCCGTACACCAAAGCAGTGGTTTTCCCCCACATATGGGGTATCGGCGTACTCAGGAGAAATTGTACAACAAATTTCATGGTGCAATTTATCCTGTTACCCTTATGATAATACAAAATTAGGGAATGAAAAACATTTTTTGTGGGAAAAATGTGAAAATTTTATTTTTACGGCTCAATATTATAAACTTCTGTGAAGCAGCTGGGGGTGCAAGGTGCTCACCACACATCTATATAAGTTCCCTAAGGGGTCTAGTTTCCAAAATGGTGGCACTTGTGGGGGGTTTCCACTGTTTAGGCACATAAGGGGCTCCCCAAATGCGACATGGCGTCTGCTAATTATTCAAACAAATTTTACATTCAAAAAGTCAAATGGCGCTCCTTCCCTTTCAAACGCTGCCGTGCGCCCAAACAGTGGTTTGCCTCCACATATGGGGTATCAGCGTGTTCAGGAGACATTGCACAACAAACTTCATGGTGCAATTTATCCTATTACCCTTATGATAATGCAAAATTAAGGGATGAAAAACGGATTTGTGGGAAAAATGTGAAAATTTTATTTTTACAGCTCAATATTATAATCTTCTGTGAAGCACCTGGGGGTTCAAGGTGCTCACCACACATCTAGATAAGTTCCCTAAGGGGTCTAGTTTCCAAAATGGTGTCACTTGTGGGGGGTTTCCACTGTTTAGGCACATCAGGGGCTCCCCAAATGCAACATGGTGTCCGCTAATTATTCAAACAAATTTTACATTCAAAAAGTCAAATGGCGCTCCTTCCCTTTCAAACGCTGCCGTGCGCCCAAACAGTGGTTTGCCTCCACATATGGGGTATCAGCGTGTTCAGGAGACATTGCACAACAAACTTCATGGTGCAATTTATCCTATTACCCTTATGATAATGCAAAATTAAGGGATGAAAAACGGATTTGTGGAAAAAATGTGAAAATTTTATTTTTACAGCTCAATATTATAATCTTCTGTGAAGCACCTGGGAGTTCAAGGTGCTCACCACACATCTAGATAAGTTCCCTAAGGGGTCTAGTTTCCAAAATGGTGTCACTTGTGGGGGGTTTCCACTGTTTAGGCACATCAGGGGCTCCCCAAATGCAACATGGTGTCCGCTAATTATTCAAACAAATTTTACATTCAAAAAGTCAAATGGCACTCCTTCCCTTTCAAACGCTGCCGTGCGCCCAAACAGTGGTTTGCCTCCACATATGGGGTATCAGCGTGTTCAGGAGACATTGCACAACAAACTTCATGGTGCAATTTTTCCTATTACCCTTATGATGATGCAAAATTAAGGGATGAAAAACGTTTTTGTGGGAAAAATGTGAAAATTTTATTTTTACAGATCAATATTATAAACTTCTGTGAAGCACCTTGGGGTTTAAGGTGCTCACCACACATCTAGATAAGTTCCCTAAGGGGTCTAGTTTCCAAAATGCTGTCACTTGTGGGGGGTTTCCACTGTTTAGGCACATCAGGGGCTCCCCAAATGCAACATGGTGTCCGCTAATTATTCAAACAAATTTTACATTCAAAAAGTCAAATGGCGCTCCTTCCCTTTCAAACCCTACTGTGCGCCCAAACAGTGGTTTGCCTCCACATATGGGGTATCAGCGTGTTCAGGAGACATTGCACAACAAACTTCATGGTGCAATTTTTCCTATTACCCTTATGATAATGCAAAATTAAGGGATGAAAAACATTTTTTTGGGAAAAATGTGAAAATTTTATTTTTACAGCTCAATATTATAAACTTCTGTGAAGCACCTGGGGGTTCAAGGTGCTCACCACACATCCAGATAAGTTCCCTAAGGGGTCTAGTTTCCATAATGGTGTCACTTGTGGGGGGTTTCCACTGTTTAGGCACATCAGGAGCTCTCCAAACGCAACATGGCGTCTGCTAATTATTCAGACAAATTTTACATTCAAAAAGTCTAATGGCGCTCCTTCCATTCCGAACCCAGCAGTGCGCCCAAACAGTGGTTTTCCCTCACATATGGGGTATCAGCTAGTGTTGAGCCACCCCCGTAGTGTTCGAGTTCGGTTCGGTTCGTCGAACACCCGTGTGTTCGCCGAACTGTTCGTCGAACTGTTCGTCGAACACCTTCGAACACCGTTAAAACCAATGGCAGGCAAACAAAAACACATAGAAACACATAGAAAACACCTTCAAAGGTGTCCAAAAGCTGACAAACTGCTCAGAAGACACAACTAACACATGGAAAAGTGACAAGTACATATAGTCATGCGAAAAGAAAAGAGGTGGAGGAGTAAAAGGAGGGGGAGACACAGATATAGGCATGTCATGCCCTTCTAAAATCCAAAAAGTGAGAAGCCGAGACGGCCAGTCCGCTCCTGCCCGTGCCACCTCCGTGTCGCCGGGTTTGTGCCAGAGCCGCGGTGAACCCTGACGGCCAGCCCCCCTCTCCCAATACTGGTGCCTGTCCGCTGGTGGGTCGAGAGAGCCCCCCTGTGGTGGAGGCAGCTCTAAGCTTTTTAATTTAAATTGTCCCTCTAATTTGAATGAATACACTTTAAATCCATTTACAAGGATCTATTGGAGGGCAAGTCTCATGCCAGCAGCCGCGTAATTCCAGCTCCAGTAGCGTCCACTAAAGCTGCTGCAGTTAAAAAGCTTTTATAAGGATCGAGCTCGGCTGTCCACCGCAAGGCATCCTAGTGCCAGTCCCAGCCCCTATGCCTTGGGGTGCCTCCTGATGCTCTTCACTGAGTATCCCGTGGTCCCGAAGCATTTCCTTTGAAAAAATTAAGTGTCCAAACTACAGGTGGTGTAGCTTGCTTAACAGCCGGGATAATCCGCTGACTAGCAGACACTGCTACTAGGCACAAAGTATTTCCTGGGCTAGATGCAGTTAAAAATTTGTAAGTAGATACTCTCGTTGGATGCTGAGAAAGCATTCCATAGAGTCTCCTGGCACGCCATATATGATTCTCTTAAAAAGCTTGGGGTAGGGGTCTAGGGGACCCTTTTATAGCCAAAATCACGGCCCTGTATCACAATACGTCACCTAGGCTGAAGATAAATGGAACTGTAGCACCGAGGGCTCGGTTGCTACAGACGTATTGCACCTCACCCAGAGGTGTGATATCTCACTCTCAGATAAGGATGGAGTGTGGATCAGGACCCGACACCTGCATGCATTACACCACATTGCCGTGGGGCAGGGCGACCAATATGCCCCTGAGATGGGCACGACAGTCCCTGTCCCTGGCTGGAGTGGGGGGAGGGAACACTGAGGAAGGGGAACCCTGCAGTGCAGGAGCAGGGAGGAAGCAGTTCCTGGGTGCATTGAGAAGGGAGTATAAAAGGTGGGCACCATCTTAGTTCAGTGCAGAGAAGTCTGAGCAGAAGTGGCAGGGAGCAGGGGCTCTGCATGAGCTCTGCTCCGGAGGCGGGCCTAGTAACAGAGGCCCAGGCCTGCAAGAGGGAGAAGGAAGGAAGAGGAGCGGAGAAGGCTCCAGGAACGAGGAATGAAGGGATCCCAGGGGTGCGGACGGGCGAGTCGCCACCGCACGCCCGAATCCACCTGCGTGGAGGGGTCAGGCCAAAGGGGGAGACCGGTCCCCGAACTAGTGGAGGCAGGAAACGACCCTCAGCTAGAAACCGGAGGCTCTGACATTTTATGTGGCGCAGCCCCTTGCTCCACCCGCTAGGAAGGCACCACATAGGGTCAGGGAAACTGGCGCCAAGTTTACCAAGAGGAGGCCCGAGGCAGCCGGACAGAAGTGTTGGTAAGAAAGGCCAGACAAAGGACACACAAAGGGGGTCCTGTGAAGCGCTCCAAAGTTATCTGGTAGTTGTCTGAGCCCCTCACCTGGTGAGCACAGTACGACGTGGGCAGCCGTTACCTGCAGACGTGGTCTGGATAATAAGAACTGTGAGTAAAGGCCCTGAACTGCATCACTGACTCCGTGTCGTTACTGCTGCTGCCCTGCACCATCACCTCCATCCTCCGCATACACTGCCCTGAGGCTATACTCCTCCCGTGGGGAGTTATGCTACGCTCTGCTGCACCCACAACACCAGCCTTAGCGGTCTGCCCTGTAGCGGCGGTTCACTCTGACCGCAATCCACGGGTGGCGTAGTCGGACATTTAAACATCAAAACCACATAAATAGTTCCGCCACTGGTTTGACCGCCCTGAGCCACGGAACCGGATCGCCGCCACGAAGACTACAACCACCAGCATCCACCAAAAAGGGTCCGGCTCCGGGTGTCCCAAGGCCCAGGGGGTGCGTCAGAACATTTTCATCACCTTTCACAATCACCAATGGGACAAGGCAGGGATGTCCTCTGTCCCCTCTCTTATACATCCTAGTGACGGAGCACCTGCTCTCATCAATTCGCCATAACCCCAATATTAGGTGGATTGAGGTGGGAGGCACCGAGTACAAGTGCTCTCTATTTGCTGATGATGTCCTAGTATATATCACTCAATCACATATATCCATCCCTGCTGTTATGGCTGAAATAGATCACTTTGTTACATGGTAAAATTTTAAAATCAATGCAGCGAAGTCTGAGGCCCTCGATGTCTCCCTCCCTAAATCCATATAGGATTCCATCCAGTCCAACTTTCCCTTTGCCTGGCCCTCACAGGGTATCAAATACTTAGGAATTCCTATTCATAGAGACCTCTCCCATCTATGTTATCTTAATTTTGGGCCCTTTATTGAACAATTCCATACAGACCACGGTTGGCAAGTTAGAACTGTAAGATTCACTACGTGAACCACTGGTGTTTTGTGGAAAAGCACATGTACACCGCGTTCCAAATTATTATGCAAAAAGTGTTTAGGAGTGATAAGGGAAGAATTTGTTTGTCAGTTAAACTCATTGATGGTGATGTGTGTCAGGGCTCTTTATATCACTGTAAGCAATTGCAGACACCTGTGCTAATTAGTTTGGCAGGTGTGTCCAATGAAAGGCAAGACTACTTAAGAAGGCTCTCTCACATTATTAAGCAACCTACATTTTCTGCCAAAATGGGAAAGAAAAAGGATGTGTCAGCTGCTGAGAAGCAACAAATTGTGGAGTGTTTAGGTCAAGGCATGACTACAATCAACATTGTGCGATGATCAGGATGAAGTGTCTTGGCAATCAAGAAGTATGTAGCTGATTCACAGTACACACGTGTGCGTGCTGATAAGGGCAAATTGAGGACTCTTTCCTACAGGCAATTACGTCAGGTTGAAAGAGCAGCGGCAAAAAAGCCTTGTCATAGCAGCAGACAAGTTTTTGAAGCTGCTTGTGCCTCCAACGTCCCCCGAACAACAAGATGCAGGGTCCTTCAGAGGTTTGCAGCTGTGCATACGCCATCCTGTCGACCTCCTCTATCCACTTCACACAAGCAGAAACGGCTCCAGTGGGCCAAACATTACATGAAGACTGATTTCAAAACTGTTTTGTTCACGGATGAGTGCCGTGCAGCGCTCGATGGTCCAGATGAATGGAGTGGAGGATGGCTGGTTGATGGACACCCCACGCAAACACGGCTACAGCGCCAACAAGGAGGAGGTGGAGTAATGTTTTGGGCTGGAATCATGGGGAGAGAGATTGTCGGCCCCTTTAGGATCCCTGAAGGCGCTAAAGATGAACTCCATAATGTATGTGGATTTTCTCAAACAGCACTTCCTGCCATGGTTCAAGAAGAAGAACCGTGTATTTCACAGCAAGATCATTTTTCTGCATGATAATGCACCATCTCATGCTGCACATAAAACATCTGCATCTCTGGCTGATATGGGCATAAAAGGGGACAAACTTATGGTGTGACCCCCATGCTCCCCTGACCTCTACCCCATTCAGAACCTTTGGAGCATCATTAAAAGGAGTGTCTATGATGGCGGGAGGCAGTTCACATCTAAGCAACAGCTCTGGGAGGGTATTCTGTCCTCATGCAAAACAATTGAAGCAGAAACCATCCAAAACCTGACAAATTCAATGGACGAGAGAGTTCAGAAGCTCCTTTCGAACAAGGGGTCCTATGTGAAAATGTAACATCACCTAGAATAAAGTTTTGAGTTGAAAACTGTTTGATTTCAGTTTCTAACAACCTGCTAATGCTTATAATTTCAAAAATGACCATTTTTTTGGTCTTTATTAAAATGAAAAGGTTGATCGAAAAGTTTGGGGGATCTAAGAGTGTGGCAACCCAGTAGTCATGATTACTTCGAATTCTGACAATATGAGGGTCATGCTGCAGGTAGTGCAGCAAGAAGGCACTTATGTGTCTTGCGCATCTCGGAGCCCCAAAATTATTTTCCGGGCTAGATGCAGCTAAAAATTATTTTTAATTTTAAATCTGGTGAAGCTTATTATAGATGGCCTAATAGGATCAGTGCTGCACACTGCTACAAAGCCCAAATTATTTTCCAGTCAAGATACAGATAAACATGATTAGTAATTTGAAAGCTTAAAACGGTTGGTAGGGTGATTTTAACCAATCATCAAGCTTTTACTCTCCCCAGGATGACACAGGGGTAGAAAAGTCGTTTCGGATCCATGATTTGTTCATCTTTATGAACGTGAGTCTGTCTACATTATCAGTGGAGAGCCGCGTGCGCTTATCTGTCAGCACACCACCAGCAGCGCTGAACACACGTTCAGACAGAACGCTGGCTGCGGGGCATGACAAGATCTCCAAGGCGTAAGTGGCTAGCTCCGGCCATTTATCCAGATTGGAAGCCCAAAAAGAGCAAGGGTCCAGTGACACAGTCGTGGCTTCAATGTTTACTTGGAGATACTCCTGTACCATCGTCTCTAGGCGTTGACTATGTGTCAGACTTCTTGTCTCCTGTGGCCTTGCAAAGGATGGGCTAAAAAAGTGGTGAAATGATTCCGCAAAATTGATGTTACCAGCAGATACTGTGGTTCTGTTACGGTTTGAGTGCTGAACACTTGACGGTCCCACGGTTGGCAAGTTGGAACTGTGAGATTCACTACGTGCACCACTGGTATTTTGTGGAAAAGCACATGTAAGATTCTGCAACAGTCTCTGCTGATACTCCTGCATGCGTGCATCCCTTTCTATGGCAGGAATAATTTCTGCAAATTTACTTTTGTACCGGGGATCTAACAGTGTGGCAACCCAGTAGTCAGGATTATTTCTAATTCTCACAATTCGAGGGTCATGTTGCAGGTAGTGCAGCAAGAAGGCACTCATGTGTGTTGCGCATCCAGGAGCACCAAGTCCCTGTTGTGTTGGTGGCGAGGTAACAATCATGCTTCCTTCCTCTGTCCTCTCCCCCCAACCTCGCACAACAGAAATGTGATCAAGGTCTCCCTCATCTGATGAGTCTTCCATCAGTTCGTCCTCCACTTCTTCCTGGGCTCCTGCACCTTCCTCACTAGTTTGGCTGCTACCATGCGCCCTGGTAAAATCATCTCCCCCACCCTCACATGCCTGCCGCCTTGGTGCTGCCGACCGTCTGGACCTTGCAGATGTTAGCCCTTCCGCATACAACTCCTCCTCCTCTACTTCCTCCACCTCCTCTTGTGCCACCACCTGACTCCGAATTCTGTTTAACATGTGCTCCAGCATGTAAATCACCGGAATAGTCATGCTGATAATGGCATCGTCAGCACTAAACATCTTCGTCGCCATTTCAAAACTGTGCAGAAGGGTGCATAGGTCCCTGATCTGAGACCACTCCTCCAGCGTGATTTGCCCCACCTCTGAATCTCGTTGGCCCAGGCTATACGTCAGAACGTATTGCACCAGGGCTTGTCGGTGCTGCCACAGTCGCTGCAACATGTGCAGAGTTGAATTCCACCGGGTAGGCACATCGCATTTTAGCCGGTGAAGTGGCAGGCCCAACGACTTCTGTAGAGATGTAAGTCGCTGAGCTGCAGGATGCGAACGGCGGAAGTGAGCACACAGCGACCGTGCCCTCTGCAGAAGGCCATCTAGTCTGGGATAGTGGGCTAAAAATTGCTGGACAACCAGGTTCAACACGTGAGCCATACAAGGCACGTGTGTGACATTGCCCCGGCGAAGGGCCGCACCCAGGTTTGCAGCATTGTCGCACACGGCCTTCCCTGGTTTCAGGTCCAGTGGAGACAACCATTCATGAAATTGGTTCTCCAGAGCTGACCACAACTCCTCAGCTGTGTGACTCACATTTCCCAGACATTTCAATGTAAAAACCGCCTGATGACGTTGAGCCCTACTGCCAGCATAGTAAGGAGGTGTGCAGGATCCCTTCTGCGCAGTTAGAAAGCTTGTGGCATGACCAGACAGGCTTTGGGTGCAGGTGGAAGACCGAGAGGAGGTTGAGGAGGCAGAAGCAGTGGAGGAACTTTGACATAAAGAGGATTGACGCACAACTCGTGGGGACGGCAAGACTTGGACAGCAGCCCCTTGTCCTTCTGTCACCATAGTTACCCAGTGCCCAGTCAGCGACATGTAACGCCCCTGTCCATGCCTACTCGTCCAAGTGTCTGTGGTGAAATGCACCCTGTCACACACAGAGTTTCTCAAAGAAGCGGTGATGTTGTGTGCGACATGCTGGTGGAGCGCAGGCACACCTTTCTTTGAGAAGTAGTGCCGACTGGGCATCTGGTACTGGGGCACTGCGACGGACATAAGGTCTCGAAAATCCTCTGTGTCCACCAGGCGGAAAGGCAGCATTTCTGTAGCCAAGAGCTTGCAGATGGTGAAATTCAACCTCTTAGCTTTCTCATGGCTAGGAGGAAATGGTCTTTTACTTGTCCACATCTGAGGGACCGAGGGCTGGCAATTGTGCTTAGACGGGGTTGATAAGGGTGTCCCCGGCAAACTGCCGGTCTGTGAGGAAGATGCAGGCGGACATGTTAGGTTGCCTTGATCCAAAGGTGGTGCTATCGATGTCGGACAGCGCTCAAGACCAGCTGGTGTTACCACCTCCAAAGAAAATGATGACCTGCCAATCACGCTGGCTGTTGCGGGTAAAGAGGTGGCAGGTCTGCGCCCCAAAACAGGTGTGACTGCTGTCCCCCCAGTCACAGAGGATGAAGAGGCCGCGGATGCACAAGATATGGCAGACGGTGGTTGGCCCGGCCGGCTAGGCCGCATTGTAGCACACTGAGCTTCCCACTGCAACTTATGCTTCATGTCCATGTGCCGGTTCATGCATGAAGTACTCAAACTATGTATTTTTTGGCCTCTACTTAGCTTTTGCTGACAAATGTTACAGATAACACGAGTTGGGTCATCTTTATCGATCTGAAAAAATGCCCAGGCTATGCAAGGCTTAGCACCCATGCGACCTGAAGAGCCACCACGACTTGTGGTGAGAGGCAGAGTTGTGTTTGAGGATGCAGTTGTTGACGTGCTTCCAGTACTACGTCTCTGTCCAGGAAGGCGCAACCTGACCTCGTCGTCACTAGCATCTTCCTCCACCTCCTCTGCTGACCTCATCTCTTGGCTGACTGTGGGTTGACAGTAAGTGGGATCTCCGACCTCATCATCATCACCCTGTGCGTTATCACACCCGTCGTCCTCAGAGCCAACCTGTTCCTGCCCTGACAAAAAACTAAAGTTGTTGCTCCAATCAGGTATTTGAGTCTTATCATCGTCTTCCTCATTGTCTCCACCAACAGGAGTTACAGTTTGGGAATGAGGGTCTACATTATGGTCAGAACCTTCTGCGTCTGGTCCTGGATCCGACTCATAAAGATTCTGGGCATCAGTGCAGATCATTTCCTCGTCTGGATTCACAGAAGCGCTGGAGTCGACCTCTGATTCCCAGGCTATAGTATGAGTAAACAGCTCTGCAGACTCAACCATCTGTTCTACCTCATACTCAGACGGGCAGCTGGAGATTTGGGAGCTGTGAGGAAGCAAGTGCGATTTGGGTGACACCTTTGAGGACTGGAGTATTTGTGATGTTGAAGTTGATGTGGAGGAGAGCCCACTTAAAGGAGCACTTGATATCCGTTGAAGCACCTGCTGTTTTTGTGCCTCATCTGGAATTTGTAGCGATTGGCGTGGCCGTAAGAAAGGGATCTTATCACATTGTCCGCTAAAAGAAGTAGACATTTTAGTTTGGCTGGAAGATGGTCTTTCTTCTGCACCTACCCCACGGACACAACCTTTTTTCCCCTTCCCAACACGCCTATTCCCCTTTCCACCAGCAGCAGGCCTTTTTCCACTCATTTTGGTGGTTAACTAATTCACAACTCTGGAGTTGTTTGCACAAAAAAACAATGGATGGTAACCGAGCAGAGCTGAGTGGCCAAACTGTGGTATTAGGCCAAAACTATTGGCTGGGTTAGATGCAGAAAAAAATTATTTTTAATTTGCAACCTGATGGAGGTCAGTATAGATGGACTAACAGACCAAGTCCCACACACCGCTAGAAGCCCAAATATTTTTTCAGAGCTAGATGCAGAAAATTTTTTTATTCAATTTGCAACCTGATGGAGGTCAGTATAGATGGACTAATAGACCAAGTCCCACACACTGCTAGAAGCCCAAATATTTTTTCAGAGCTAGATGCAGAAAAAAATTATTTTTAATTTGCAACCTGATGGAGGTCAGTATAGATGGACTAATAGACCAAGTCCCACACACCGCTAGAAGCCCAAATATTTTTTCAGAGCTAGATGCAGAAAAAAATTATATTCAATTTGCAACCTGCTGGAGGTCAGTATAGAAGGACTAATAGAACAAGTCCCACACACTGCTAGAAGCCCAAATATTTTTTCAGAGCTAGATGCAGAAAAAAATTATTTTTAATTTGCAATCTGATGGAGGTCAGTATAGATGGACTAATAGAACAAGTCCCACACGCTGCTAGAAGCCCACATATTTTTTCAGAGATAAATGAATAAAAAAATTATTTTTAATTTGCAACCTGATGGAGGTCAGTATAGATGGACTAATAGACCAAGTCCCACACACTGCTAGAAGCCCAAATATTTTTTCAGAGCTAGATGCAGAAAAAAATTATTTTTAATTTGCAACCTGATGGAGGTCAGTATAGATGGACTAATAGAACAAGTCCCACACGCTGCTAGAAGCCCAAATATTTTTTCAGAGATAAATGAAGAAAAAAATTATTTTTAATTTGCAACCTGATGGAGGTCAGTATAGATGGACTAATAGACCAAGTCCCACACACTGCTAGAAGCCCAAATATTTTTTCAGAGCTAGATGCAGAAAAAAATTATTTTTAATTTGCAACCTGATGGAGGTCAGTATAGATGGACTAATAGACCAAGTCCCACACACCGCTAGAAGCCCAAATATTTTTTCAGAGCTAGATGCAGAAAAAAATTATATTCAATTTGCAACCTGCTGGAGGTCAGTATAGAAGGACTAATAGAACAAGTCCCACACACTGCTAGAAGCCCAAATATTTTTTCAGAGCTAGATGCAGAAAAAAATTATTTTTAATTTGCAATCTGATGGAGGTCAGTATAGATGGACTAATAGAACAAGTCCCACACGCTGCTAGAAGCCCACATATTTTTTCAGAGATAAATGAAGAAAAAAATTATTTTTAATTTGCAACCTGATGGAGGTCAGTATAGATGGACTAATAGACCAAGTCCCACACACTGCTAGAAGCCCAAATATTTTTTCAGAGCTAGATGCAGAAAAAAATTATTTTTAATTTGCAACCTGATGGAGGTCAGTATAGATGGACTAATAGAACAAGTCCCACACGCTGCTAGAAGCCCAAATATTTTTTCAGAGATAAATGAAGAAAAAAATTATTTTTAATTTGCAACCTGATGGAGGTCAGTATAGATGGACTAATAGACCAAGTCCCACACACTGCTAGAAGCCCAAATATTTTTTCAGAGCTAGATGCAGAAAAAAATTATTTTTAATTTGCAACCTGATGGAGGTCAGTATAGATGGACTAATAGACCAAGTCCCACACACCGCTAGAAGCCCAAATATTTTTTCAGAGCTAGATGCAGAAAAAAATTATATTCAATTTGCAACCTGCTGGAGGTCAGTATAGAAGGACTAATAGAACAAGTCCCACACACTGCTAGAAGCCCAAATATTTTTTCAGAGCTAAATGAAGAAAAAAATTATTTTTAATTTGCAACCTGATGGAGGTCAGTATAGATGGACTAATAGACCAAGTCCCACACACTGCTAGAAGCCCAAATATTTTTTCAGAGCTAGATGCAGAAAAAAATTATTTTTAATTTGCAACCTGATGGAGGTCAGTATAGATGGACTAATAGACCAAGTCCCACACACCGCTAGAAGCCCAAATATTTTTTCAGAGCTAGATGCAGAAATTTTTTTTATTCAATTTGCAACCTGATGGAGGTCAGTATAGATGGACTAATAGACCAAGTCCCACACACTGCTAGAAGCCCAAATATTTTTTCAGAGCTAGATGCAGAAAAAAATTATTTTTAATTTGCAACCTGATGGAGGTCAGTATAGATGGACTAATAGACCAAGTCCCACACACTGCTAGAAGCCCAAATATTTTTTCAGAGCTAGATGCAGAAAAAAATTATTTTTAATTTGCAACCTGATGGAGGTCAGTATAGATGGACTAATAGAACAAGTCCCACACGCTGCTAGAAGCCCAAATATTTTTTCAGAGATAAATGAAGAAAAAAATTATTTTTAATTTGCAACCTGATGGAGGTCAGTATAGATGGACTAATAGACCAAGTCCCACACACTGCTAGAAGCCCAAATATTTTTTCAGAGCTAGATGCAGAAAAAAATTATTTTTAATTTGCAACCTGATGGAGGTCAGTATAGATGGACTAATAGACCAAGTCCCACACACCGCTAGAAGCCCAAATATTTTTTCAGAGCTAGATGCAGAAAAAAATTATATTCAATTTGCAACCTGCTGGAGGTCAGTATAGAAGGACTAATAGAACAAGTCCCACACACTGCTAGAAGCCCAAATATTTTTTCAGAGCTAGATGCAGAAAAAAATTATTTTTAATTTGCAATCTGATGGAGGTCAGTATAGATGGACTAATAGAACAAGTCCCACACGCTGCTAGAAGCCCACATATTTTTTCAGAGATAAATGAAGAAAAAAATTATTTTTAATTTGCAACCTGATGGAGGTCAGTATAGATGGACTAATAGACCAAGTCCCACACACTGCTAGAAGCCCAAATATTTTTTCAGAGCTAGATGCAGAAAAAAATTATTTTTAATTTGCAACCTGATGGAGGTCAGTATAGATGGACTAATAGAACAAGTCCCACACGCTGCTAGAAGCCCAAATATTTTTTCAGAGATAAATGAAGAAAAAAATTATTTTTAATTTGCAACCTGATGGAGGTCAGTATAGATGGACTAATAGACCAAGTCCCACACACTGCTAGAAGCCCAAATATTTTTTCAGAGCTAGATGCAGAAAAAAATTATTTTTAATTTGCAACCTGATGGAGGTCAGTATAGATGGACTAATAGACCAAGTCCCACACACCGCTAGAAGCCCAAATATTTTTTCAGAGCTAGATGCAGAAAAAAATTATATTCAATTTGCAACCTGCTGGAGGTCAGTATAGAAGGACTAATAGAACAAGTCCCACACACTGCTAGAAGCCCAAATATTTTTTCAGAGCTAAATGAAGAAAAAAATTATTTTTAATTTGCAACCTGATGGAGGTCAGTATAGATGGACTAATAGACCAAGTCCCACACACTGCTAGAAGCCCAAATATTTTTTCAGAGCTAGATGCAGAAAAAAATTATTTTTAATTTGCAACCTGATGGAGGTCAGTATAGATGGACTAATAGACCAAGTCCCACACACCGCTAGAAGCCCAAATATTTTTTCAGAGCTAGATGCAGAAATTTTTTTTATTCAATTTGCAACCTGATGGAGGTCAGTATAGATGGACTAATAGACCAAGTCCCACACACTGCTAGAAGCCCAAATATTTTTTCAGAGCTAGATGCATAAAAAAATTATTTTTAATTTGCAACCTGATGGAGGTCAGTATAGATGGACTAATAGACCAAGTCCCACACACTGCTAGAAGCCCAAATATTTTTTCAGAGCTAGATGCAGAAAAAAATTATTTTTAATTTGCAACCTGATGGAGGTCAGTATAGATGGACTAATAGAACAAGTCCCACACGCTGCTAGAAGCCCAAATATTTTTTCAGAGATAAATGAAGAAAAAAATTATTTTTAATTTGCAACCTGATGGAGGTCAGTATAGATGGACTAATAGACCAAGTCCCACACACCGCTAGAAGCCCAAATATTTTTTCAGAGCTAGATGCAGAAATTTTTTTTATTCAATTTGCAACCTGATGGAGGTCAGTATAGATGGACTAATAGAACAAGTCCCACACGCTGCTAGAAGCCCAAATATTTTTTCAGAGATAAATGAAGAAAAAAATTATTTTTAATTTGCAACCTGATGGAGGTCAGTATAGATGGACTAATAGACCAAGTCCCACACACTGCTAGAAGCCCAAATATTTTTTCAGAGCTAGATGCAGAAAAAAATTATTTTTAATTTGCAACCTGATGGAGGTCAGTATAGATGGACTAATAGAACAAGTCCCACACGCTGCTAGAAGCCCAAATATTTTTTCAGAGATAAATGAAGAAAAAAATTATTTTTAATTTGCAACCTGATGGAGGTCAGTATAGATGGACTAATAGACCAAGTCCCACACACTGCTAGAAGCCCAAATATTTTTTCAGAGCTAGATGCAGAAAAAAATTATTTTTAATTTGCAACCTGATGGAGGTCAGTATAGATGGACTAATAGAACAAGTCCCACACGCTGCTAGAAGCCCAAATATTTTTTCAGAGATAAATGAAGAAAACAATTATTTTTAATTTGCAACCTGATGGAGGTCAGTATAGATGGACTAATAGACCAAGTCCCACACACTGCTAGAAGCCCAAATATTTTTTCAGAGCTAGATGCAGAAAAAAATTATTTTTAATTTGCAACCTGATGGAGGTCAGTATAGATGGACTAATAGACCAAGTCCCACACACCGCTAGAAGCCCAAATATTTTTTCAGAGCTAGATGCAGAAAAAAATTATATTCAATTTGCAACCTGCTGGAGGTCAGTATAGAAGGACTAATAGAACAAGTCCCACACACTGCTAGAAGCCCAAATATTTTTTCAGAGCTAGATGCAGAAAAAAATTATTTTTAATTTGCAATCTGATGGAGGTCAGTATAGATGGACTAATAGAACAAGTCCCACACGCTGCTAGAAGCCCACATATTTTTTCAGAGATAAATAAAGAAAAAAATTATTTTTAATTTGCAACCTGATGGAGGTCAGTATAGATGGACTAATAGACCAAGTCCCACACACTGCTAGAAGCCCAAATATTTTTTCAGAGCTAGATGCAGAAAAAAATTATTTTTAATTTGCAACCTGATGGAGGTCAGTATAGATGGACTAATAGAACAAGTCCCACACGCTGCTAGAAGCCCAAATATTTTTTCAGAGATAAATGAAGAAAAAAATTATTTTTAATTTGCAACCTGATGGAGGTCAGTATAGATGGACTAATAGACCAAGTCCCACACACTGCTAGAAGCCCAAATATTTTTTCAGAGCTAGATGCAGAAAAAAATTATTTTTAATTTGCAACCTGATGGAGGTCAGTATAGATGGACTAATAGACCAAGTCCCACACACCGCTAGAAGCCCAAATATTTTTTCAGAGCTAGATGCAGAAAAAAATTATATTCAATTTGCAACCTGCTGGAGGTCAGTATAGAAGGACTAATAGAACAAGTCCCACACACTGCTAGAAGCCCAAATATTTTTTCAGAGCTAAATGAAGAAAAAAATTATTTTTAATTTGCAACCTGATGGAGGTCAGTATAGATGGACTAATAGACCAAGTCCCACACACTGCTAGAAGCCCAAATATTTTTTCAGAGCTAGATGCAGAAAAAAATTATTTTTAATTTGCAACCTGATGGAGGTCAGTATAGATGGACTAATAGACCAAGTCCCACACACCGCTAGAAGCCCAAATATTTTTTCAGAGCTAGATGCAGAAATTTTTTTTATTCAATTTGCAACCTGATGGAGGTCAGTATAGATGGACTAATAGACCAAGTCCCACACACTGCTAGAAGCCCAAATATTTTTTCAGAGCTAGATGCAGAAAAAAAATATTTTTAATTTGCAACCTGATGGAGGTCAGTATAGATGGACTAATAGACCAAGTCCCACACACTGCTAGAAGCCCAAATATTTTTTCAGAGCTAGATGCAGAAAAAAATTATTTTTAATTTGCAACCTGATGGAGGTCAGTATAGATGGACTAATAGAACAAGTCCCACACGCTGCTAGAAGCCCAAATATTTTTTCAGAGATAAATGAAGAAAAAAATTATTTTTAATTTGCAACCTGATGGAGGTCAGTATAGATGGACTAATAGACCAAGTCCCACACACCGCTAGAAGCCCAAATATTTTTTCAGAGCTAGATGCAGAAAATTTTTTTATTCAATTTGCAACCTGATGGAGGTCAGTATAGATGGACTAATAGACCAAGTCCCACACACTGCTAGAAGCCCAAATATTTTTTCAGAGCTAGATGCAGAAAAAAAATATTTTTAATTTGCAACCTGATGGAGGTCAGTATAGATGGACTAATAGACCAAGTCCCACACACTGCTAGAAGCCCAAATATTTTTTCAGAGCTAGATGCAGAAAAAAATTATTTTTAATTTGCAACCTGATGGAGGTCAGTATAGATGGACTAATAGAACAAGTCCCACACGCTGCTAGAAGCCCAAATATTTTTTCAGAGATAAATGAAGAAAAAAATTATTTTTAATTTGCAACCTGATGGAGGTCAGTATAGATGGACTAATAGACCAAGTCCCACACACTGCTAGAAGCCCAAATATTTTTTCAGAGCTAGATGCAGAAAAAAATTATTTTTAATTTGCAACCTGATGGAGGTCAGTATAGATGGACTAATAGAATGATGCTATGCCCAAAAGATTTTACTTCACTAGGTGCAGTAAAAAAATTGGTATTCTATACACAGGTGGTATATCTTGCAACACAGATAGGCTACTCCACTGACTAACACACTCTGCAATAGGCCAAAAAGGATTAGCTAGATTCAGCCAAATGCTGTGAAAAAAACTTGCACAGCACTGGCACAGACCTGCCTGGCAAAAACTGATAGGAACTGATGTAACCTAGTCCTGAAAAGGACTCCAATTACAATTAGTCTTTACTCCCACAATCTATCTATTTAAGAGCACAGACCTGCTTGTTAAAAGTCGTAGGAAATGCTGTAACCTAGTCCTTAAAAGGACTGCAATCACAACTATTCCCTACTCCCAAGCTATCTGTATATTTGTGCGAAAATTGGCTTGAACTTAACAAGGTATAGCGCACACAGCAACAGCGGTGCCGTCTAACACGCAGCTGCAGCAGTGAGAAAATGGTGGCGACGGGGAAAATGGCTTAGTCTTATAGGGCAAGGACATGTGACATACACTGCCAATCACACATGCCCTTGCTTGTGTGAAAAAAAGCACTTCGCTCCGTGTGTGCGCTGCTGATAGGCTGACAGATTGCACCTCCCCACTGCAAATGCGGGAAAGAGAAAAAAAAATGGAGATCTTCATTGTTCCTGCAGAGATCCATCCCCTGCCCCTCCCCCCGCCCCGCTGTACACTCAAACTGCGTATTAACATTAATTTTCATCATTACTGAGAAAAAATCCAGTTATGATTTTGGTGCACGAACAGTTATCGAACATAACCTCGAACAGTCGAATTTTTCTCAAATTGTTCGTGTTCGCCGACCGGCTCGAACACCGCCCAAAACAGCTCGAATTTGAGATTGGCGAACAGTTCGAGTAGAACAACGCTCATCTCTAGTATCAGCACGCTCAAGAGAAATTGTACAAAAAAATTTGGGGTCCATTTTTTCATGTTACCCCTGTGAAAATAAAAAAAATTGGGTCTAAAGTAACATTTTTGTGAAAAAAGTTAAATGTTAATTTTTTTCTTCCACATTCCAAAAATTCCTGTGAAGCACCTGAAGGGTTAATAAAGTTCTTGAATGTGGTTTTGAGCACCTTGTGGGGTGCAGTTTTTAGAATGGCGTCACTTTTAGGTATTTTCTGTCATAAAGACCCCTCAAAGTGACTTCAAATATGATGTGGTCCCTAAAAAAATGTTTTTTGTAAATTTTGTTGGAAAAATTAGAAATCGCTGGTCAACTTTTAACCCTTATAGCTCCCTAACAAAAAAAAATGTTGGTTCCAAAATTGTGCTGATGTAAAGTAGACATGTGGGAAATGTTATTTATTAACTATTTTGTGTGACATATCTCTCTGATTTAAGGGCATGAAAATTCAAAGTTTGAAAATTGCAAAATTTTCAAAATTTTTGCCAAATTTCCGATTTTTTCACAAATAAACGCAAGTTATATCGAAGAAATTTTACCACTATCATGAAGTACAATATGTCATGAAAAAACAATCTCAGAATCAAGGGAATAAGTTGAAGCGTTCCAGAGTAATTACTTCATAAAATGACAGTGGTCAGAATTGAAAAAATTGGCCCGGTCACGAAGGCAAAAACAGGCTCTGGTGCGAAGTGGTTAAAGTGACAATTTTTGGGCTAATTTAATTTTAAAAACACGAGAAGTCTGTCAGTGCAATGTGTTATTAAATGGGCTATTGATTATTACTTGGTTACCATACATTTCTATTGTGAGGTCCCTTTGACATAACATTGTCTGTATTTGTGTTATACACATCTCTTGAATGGAATTGGAGAACTTGCATTTTGCAGTGTATTGTTTTACTACATACCAAATTTTTGGGAAAAATGTGTTGAACATGATGAATTCAAATTTCAAAAGATTCGATAATGTCACTGTTATGGGGACGGTAGCGAACAACTTTATTAATAATGGAAAGCAACCGAACCTGGGGTCCGCGATGCAGCCTAGAAGACTGCGGAAGAACACCTTCCGGGTAAGAAGGTAAAACAGCCAACTAATATATAACTCCCTCCAGTGTTACTGCACATCGAGACGGGAAAAGGGATTCGCACTATCTCCGTTAACTGCACGAGAGATGTGCGACAAATAACGTAGTCATAGCCCTGTTAACTGCACAGAGGCTACGCAGCAGACGCTAAGAAGTGTGTGTGACTCACGCCGGCGTATACGTGCTCCCAGCCGGTGTGCGACCGGATTGCGGAGTAACAATCCACGTGGCTAACAGGCGGTGCCAGGAATACGGAGTCCGCAGTCTGCTCGGGGTGTATAGCGACCCCCTTGTCGGAGCCAGACTGTCAAACGGAACTACCTGCCTCCCTCCAGCTAAGACTGCCTATCCCTAGCTAAACCTGCCTGTCCGAAGCTAGAGCAGCAAGTGAGCACATGGAGCTCAAACAGACAAGCGTCCACACATGAACACAACCTTAGTTCAATGATGAGAGCGCGCCGCCATGCTTGTGGGCGGCCTATTTAAAGACTAAGCACTGCCCACTGTCGCATTATTGGTCGCACTACTGATGACGTCACCCGGGGCCAATCAGGCGGTGCCAGGTCACCGGATCAGCTGACACCAAAGCACCAATCACGGTCTGCCATGTCACGGGCATGCTCAGTGCAGTGCATCCTGGACTTAGGCTGTAGCAGCCCTTGTTCCCCTCCGCAGCTTATGCTTAACACTACTTAGAACAAGGACCCGAGAGACAGCCTGTACTTCTCGTGCACTGGCTAGGCGTTGGGACCGACAGTGATGCTAAGCAGCATCTGCCCCGGCTGGACCAGAATAGGAGACCACAGATGATTCTGACCCAATTTCAGGTCCAGCAACAGCCCGGTGCCTAACAGTCTAGTTATCAGCTATCCACTGAATAGTTGATAACTTATTTTCACTGGATAACTCCTTTAAGTCAGTTCTATAGCTATAGAAACAACTTTACTTGCTCTCCAGTCTGCTTGCTTTTGAAATTTGGCTCTTCAATTGAGCTCAAATGTTAAGTCTTCGTTGATTTTGTCCTGAATTTATACAAAGTGTGGACTAGGCTGCCATGAACAGCTGAGAAAGTGTTTTGTATATCTCTTTATTATTTTATATAGATTCCCTTATGTTTAATACTATTTACCAGAATAAATGACCCAATTATCGGCCACATTATGGGCAGATGCCGTGCAGTTTGTATGTTCAATGGCACTCAATATAGCACAATGAGATTTCTGGACATGTTCTCTCAATGAAAAAGGATCAGAGAATGAGAATAACATATGTCTCATTGATCTTTGGTCAGATCTTCCCTGAAAGTTTTATCCAGTTCAGGATAGAAAATAGCAGACAATTATAAGACTGATTGCACCATTGAGACTCAACGGTAAGATATGTAATTTCCCTTAATTGTCATCTAAGCCCAATTTTTGATAAAATCTAACCCGAATAATAAGTTGTACTTTATAAACATGTTTCATCCATTAACAGTATTCTGTAATTGTCTGTATATAGACCAATGCCAGAGAACACGTCAGCTTCCAGGTTGCCAAGCAGGCATTCCAAGGAAAACTAACCGTTATAAGAAGATGGATAGCCCTGGAAGGGTAGGCTTCCAAGAAGGAAAATATGCTGATATCATTTCTTTGACTCCCCTTTTCCTTCCTTCTTATGCAGAATGTGGGCTAAGTAGTTATTCTGTCTAGTAGATGAAACATGAAGCCTTTGTGTATGTAGAGGTCTTACAGATGTGGGTGGTGATGGGAGAGCATGGATTGGAAAAGTGGGAAATAACCACATACAGAAGTTATATAACAGCTAGAGAGCAGGGATAGCCTCCGGGGATAGCCTCCGGGGATAGCCTCCGGGGATAGCCTCCGGGGATAGCCTCCGGGGATAGCCTCCGGTGCACAACACGCAGCTGTACGTGTAGTGAAAGGCTTTGTTAACCCTTCAGGCTCTGCCTAAATTTCTTTACTGCTTTCCACCTTATTACAGATACAAAATTGCTAAATATTTGGCAATTCTCCAATCACTTACTAATCATATAGATGTGTAAACTATTTGGTCGAATCTGTCCAGGATAGGGACAGGAACAGTCTTTAGACAGAATTCATCATTACATGTGATAGCCACATTCAGCTAACCTAAAACCAGGACAGAGTTACTGTAAAGAAACAGCAGTGGATTTATGTTCCTGTGTTTTTTTTTCCATTTTTTTTTTTGCTTTATGGAGATGCAAAATACTGAAAAATCTGCATAGTATAGAAGTGGCTGATACTTCACAGTGAGGTGCAGAAATAGCAACTCCATAATAACTTGCTTCAAAAACTGTACAAAGTGCTGCAGAATATGTTGCTACAATATAAATAAGACATATTATTATCATTGTTGTCCTTATGCATTATTATTATTATTTGGTATTACAAATTACATGTATATGACTGCCAGCTGCGGTTTTCTGATAATACAGCTGAGTAATCAGCACAATTCAAATACCATGTGGATTCTCTCTCAATTCACCAGCAGAGGACAGATCATGTTATCACAGTCGCCTGTCAAAAATTGACAAGTATAATTTTCTAGACAATTTACAGGTAATGCAGAGTAATCTCATTCTTTCAATATACAGTCCTGACACTATATTAATAGAATTTTTCAGAAAATTGTTACTTATGTTCTAGAGACTTCAGGAGAAACACTTATGTATTGCTAGTGGACATTGAACTAGTTTTGCTCATGATTTCTACAAAAAGGTGAATACACACAAGTATAAAATGAGAACAGTACCTGGTACTTGGAGGTTGCAGGATTCCCTTATGTGATGGGCAGACTCGAGTGCAGCTCACAAGTAGACAGTCCACCCTAATAATACAGGTTAATGATAGTGTTATCCCCTCCAGATGTCAGTGAGGTTTCTTTGCTTTTATGGCTATAAACATCTCCATAATGAGCCAGAGCCATGTGTAGTGAGCGCTCCTCCAGGCATTGTATTACATGCAGCACACACTTCACTTATAGCTCCTATTTGTTCCCCAGTGATAAATCTGCATCCAGCCTGTGTGATTTGCTGAGTCCTCTTTAGAGTTTGCAGCACTTCTGCTCCTTACAGGTCTCTCTCCATCTGTTCCCAGTAAAGCAGAAGTTGTCTTTCTATCTTTTCATATAGTTTTGGAATTCCTTTCTTGAGTCTTCTGTCTGTGCCTCCTTTCTGCCCCCTGCAGTCTCCCTCTGTGCTGGAGAGTGGAGCTGCTGTTCAGCATCCCATCCTAGGAGTTCACAGGAGTAGCACAGGGCACGCACAACATCTGATGTCACTGACACCCGATCTGCTCCCTGTATTTTTGGTAACACAATGTATGTATGCATCCTTCTAAATGTCAATGCAAGCAGTAAAATCTTTCCACAGTTAATTTCGGCTTCGAATAAAAAGTTTTGTGTATTAGCGAAGTGATAAGTATAACAAGTAGTGTAGTGACATTGATGAAGAAATTATTGTTATAGGCTAATGAAGGTGTTCTGTTCTTTCACCTAACAATCCTTGAGTCACCTTTGTTGCATTTCTGCTGTAAGTGCATTATGCTACGTAAGGACCTGGTCATAGAATCATAGAAAGGTAGAGTTGGAAGGGACCTCCAGGATCAACATGTCCAACCCCCTGCTCAATGCAGGATTCACTAAACCATCTCAGACAGATGTTTGTCCAGCTTCTGTTTGAAGACTTCCATTGAAGGGGAACTCACCACCTCTCGTGGCAGCCTGTTCCACTCATTGATCACCCTCACTGTCAAAAAGTTTTTTTCTAATATCTAATCTGTGTCTCCTCCCATTCAGTTTCATCCCATTGCTACTAGTCTTTCCTTGTGCAAATGAGAATAAAGATGATCCTTCTACAATGTGACAGCCCTTGAGAAATTTGTAGACATCTATTAAGCCTCCCCTTAGCCTTCTTAGCCTCTTAGCCTTAGATGGTCAAACTGAATTAATGTCTCCTTCCGGGGCTTTTGGCTTAACCTCCAAAAAACATAATTCAGATGTCCTCCTGACAGAGCCATTGACTTGAAAACAAATGGTGACCAAGGTATGAAACATTGTGCTCGGTTTACCTACCAGACAGCGTTTTTTTCCATTTCAGACAGGCACAAGAATGTCATATACCGTGTAATGTCATATATAGAGAGTACAAAACATAAAAATATAGCACAACATTAAATGACAGGTAGTAAAATGTAATTGCTAAACTGTTCTCAGTCTGTTCATATGAATGTGATGTATAGTTGTCCACTTGTGAACTGTTTACTTCAAGGAGCTATGTCGTGTAGACACATTCTCAGTAAATGTTCCAGTAGAAATAGCAGTCACTTTCCTCTTGGTGGTCTCATCCTTCCTCACCAGGTCATAAATCATTAACAAGCTGTGTAATGATCTTGAGAGTGATAATGACTACCAACTCCTGTACTGACTGGTGCAAAGAGGGTAATAACCAGCTAAACTTCTGCTGCCATGGGACATGTTCATCCATTTAGAAGAATTATGAAGAAACAGATCAATGATAGATGAAGATAGACAAATAGATAGATAGACAAACAGATGGATAGATAGATAGACAAACAGATGGATAGATATTAGATAGACAAACAGATTGATAGATAGATAGATAGATAGATACATATTGGGTCCCATGGTACAGATGGGTATTGGATCTAAGGGACACTAATTTTGTGGAGTAGCACTCAATATATTCCTTTTATTTAGTCCTTAGTCCTATAGTAGAATTATTATAATTGGTAAATGCATATGACGCGCCCCTGGGCCTGTGTCGCGCTGCGTTGCGCACGCGGGAGCTTACCCGGAGCCGGATCTGTTTAGGGTTGTAGTCTCGTGGCGGTGACCCGGTCCGTGCCCAGGGAGTCAAACTGGACGGCAGTCTGTTAGCGGTAGAAAATGGTTGATGACTACGCCACCCGTTGAATGCAGCCAGGGGGCTGCTGCTGCAGGGCAGACCGCTGAGGCCGGTGGAAGGATGGTGCAGCGTGATAGTATAACCCCCAACGGGAGGGGTATGGCCTCAGGGCAGCCGACGTGGATGATGGGGGTAGCAGGAACCACTCAGAGACGGTATGGTAGCGTTCAGGGTCTTTACTGGTAACAACGATAGACCCTCCCGGAGTACTTGCTAGCGAACGGGGCCTGGTCAGTCCTTGAGCAGATGGGATCTCCCCTGGCCAGGCGTAGTTGTAGGCCTCCCAAGCTGACTGTACTCTTCTGGCTACCTTGCTAGAAGCTGATGTAAGTAGCCCACGTCCCTGAGTGTACCGTGTGGTGCTCACCCGTATGGCCGGTGACTCGGGGCCTTCTAATGGCTTCCGCTCCACGATGGCGGTGCTGGTCCCACGCGTGTGACCGGGCCTTCGGGCTTCTGGGCCAGGGGACCTGAAATCCCCTGCCTGACGGATTCTGCTGCTGGGTAGAAGTTAGTCCCCACAGCCTCGGACTCCGGGTCCGGTAAAGAATCTTCTTAGTCAGGGCGAGCTCTTTAGCTGCCAGCCCCTGACTCCTTGTGACTCTGCTGCTTCCTATGCTGCTCTTGTCTCTACTCTTCCTGGACTCACTAACCCTGCCTCAGCCCCGGGTTTATACAGGGGAAGTTCTTCCCCTCCCAAGGCTGGGCAGGAGGTGTGGCATGCACAGGATCCCTGACCAAAGGACCTCCCACCTGCTCTCAGACGTAATATCTCTATCACTGTGACAACCAGACCCCTGGGGTGTCACACTCCCCCCTAGTGAAATTTAGTACTCCGGGACTAAACACTTTTTAGAAAAATATAACAAGGTATATCAAAGAACAATAAAATACAATAAGGAAACACAATAAGATGGTCACGGATGTCCGCAACCGGGTGCAGTCTTTGAAGAAAAGCAAAGGTGTCCATTTCACCAACACAGGGAGACGTAACCAGGTAGGGGTCTGTCCTACCCCGAGTCCTTAACAGTCTCTAGTCCATCCTGGGTTACGCTCCAACTATATACAAAGGATTCCCGGCAAATCCACCGAAGACTCCTAAAAACAACTAGAAACACAAAATTACACACAAGCAACAATAAACAGGTAAACATTGTAAAACAACTTAAACATTTAGATCCTCCAACGTGCGGGTAACTGGCCTCTAGTGGCCCTAGTGGACCTACGGAGCTGACTGTCTGGCCCTGAACTACAGGGTGTAGGAGCTGTCAAGGGTAAACTGGGCAGCTGTCTACCGGCTCTTTGTCTCACTAGGGGTACGGCAGGCTCACTATAAGCAGAGGGTGGATTCTCCTGTTCCGCTTGGGTGGAGTCTTCTGCCTCCTGGACCGGCTGCTCTTCCAGCTCTACCCGTTGCTCCGTAGGTTCTTGGGATGATGGTTGGAGGAAGGTGAGTACGGGTACCACAACTGCACCATTGACTTGAGTCCAAGACCGAGGGAAGTCCCCGAGCACGGTACTAACCATATCTTCCCTTTCTTCCACGGGTCGATGGTCTTCCTGTTCCTCCTCAGGGTTCCTCAGTTGTTCGGGGCACTTCTTCAGGTGGTCCCGGGATACAATGGCTGTGGTTTCCCCTCCGTCTTTACTGATGGTACAGACCTTCGGGTTCTCGTGGCTTGAGGGCAGTACGGTGTACGGGTCCTTCTCCCACTGGTCGTCCAACTTGTGGAGCCGTCTCTTCCTCTTCAAGACCTGCTCTCCGGGTACCAGGGGAACAGCGGGAGCATACTGGTTGTAAGTCTTCTCTTGTCTTTCCCTAGCCTGACAGAGACTTCGCTCCACGCTCTCCTGTACTTTCCGGTACTGCTGCTGCCTCTCTGTGTCCCAGTCTGTTTCTGGTGAAGTGTCCTCGGGCGTCAGGACTCCCATTTCCAGGTCAACAGGTAACTTACCAGGTCTTGCCCTCATTAGGTAAGCCGGGGTACAGTTGGTGGAACCTACCGGGATGTGGTTGTATAGGTCCACCAGATCGGGCAACTTCTCAGGCCACAGACTGCGTTCTTCCAGGGGCAACGTTTTTAGAAGATCCATTACCACCTGGTTCATTTTCTCACAAAGTCCATTAGTTTGCGGATGGTAGGGTGTCGTCCTTATCTTCCGGCAGCCATACAGATTGCAGAATTCCTGGAAGACCTCCGCTTCAAAGGCAGGTCCCTGGTCCGTCAGCACTTGGTCCGGGTACCCGTGTGGACGGCAAAAGTGCTGCTGGAAGGCTCTAGCTGCTGTTCGAGCCGTTAAGTCCTTGACGGGGACGACAACCAGAAACCGGGAGTAATGATCCACGATGGTTAACGCGTAGACGTAGCCACTTCTGCTGGGGGTCAGTTTTACATGATCCAAGGCTACCAGTTCCAACGGTTGCCGGGTGACGATGGACTGCAGGGGAGTCTTCTGGCTGGCCCGGTCCTTCCTTCTCAGATTGCACGGGCCACAGTCTCTGCACCACTTCTCGATGGTTCCCCTCATGCCTACCCAGTGGAACCGCTCGCGCAGCAGGAACTCCAGCTTTTTCCACCCGAAGTGTCCAGCTCCGTCGTGGTATGCCTCCATCACCATGGCTGCGTCTCTTCGTGGCACCACTACTTGCCAGAGTAGTTCATGCGTCCTGGAGTTAACCATTCTGCGGCACAACTTCCCCTTGTAAAGGAACAGTCGACTCTTCTCTGCCCATAGTTGTTTGGCTTCCTCTGGAGCGTCTGATTCCAGGCTAGCCTCCGGGCGAGTCAGCATCTCCTTCACCAGTCGGACGGCAGGGTCGCTGTCTTGCGTTTCCGCCCAGTTGTAGTGAGGTAAGGGGTTCAACGTAGCAGCCTGCTTACTCCTTACCCGGTGGGAATACTGGATAGTCCCATGACGGTGGAACGCAGGGAGTTCAACTTCTTCCAGTCCCTCCGGATCTTCTCCTCCGTCCGGCAGGTTGGGCATCCTGGACAGGGCGTCCGCGTTGGTATTGGAGCGCCCTGCCCGGTATTTAATTGTGAACTCGTAGTTGGACAGACGGGCCATCCACCTCTGCTCCAGGGCACCGAGTCTTGCCGTGTCCAGGTGTGTCAGCGGGTTGTTATCCGTGTATACGGTGAACCGGGAAGAAGCGAGGTAATGCTTAAAGCGCTCGGTGACTGCCCATACCACGGCCAGGAACTCTAGCTTGAATGAGCTATAATTCTCGGGATTCCTTTCGGTGGGTCGCAGTTTTCGGCTGGCATAGGCGATTACTCGCTCTTTCCCCTGCTGAATCTGGGACAGTACGGCTCCTAGCCCGACGTTACTGGCGTCGGTGTAGAGGATGAAGGGCTGGCTATAGTCCGGATACGCCAAGATTTCATCCCCCGTGAGGGCCATCTTCAGCTGGCGGAAGGACTCTTCCTCTAGCTCTTCCCATCTGAAGGGCTTCTTCTGGTTCTTGGCCTTCCGGGACTGGCCTATCAGGAGGTCCTGCATAGGCGCCGCCTTTTTGGTGAAACCGGGAATAAACCTTCGGTAGTAGCCTACCAACCCTAGGAACTGCCGCACTTCTTTTACGCTGGAAGGGCTTGGCCATCCTTTGATTGCGGTGATCTTATCGGGGTCGGGAGCCACTCCGTCAGCGCTCACCACGTGTCCCAGGTATTGCACCTTTGGTTTCAGGAGGTGACACTTGGAGGGTTTCACCTTTAGGCCGTAACTCGCCAGAGCTTCGAACACCTCCGCCAGGTGTTTCAGGTGGTCCTCATAAGTTTTGGAGTATACGATGACATCGTCCAGGTACAACAGGACCGTCTCGAAGTTTCTGTGGCCCAGACAGCACTCCATTAATCGTTGGAAGGTTCCTGGGGCGTTGCAGAGTCCGAACGGCATGCAGGTGAACTCGCTAAGTCCCATCGGGGTGGTGAATGCGGTCTTCTCCCGGTCCGCCTCTGCTACAGGAACCTGCCAGTACCCGCTAGTGAGATCCAAGGTAGAGAAGAAGTTAGCAGATCTTAAAGCAGCCAATGACTCCTCTATCCTTGGTAAGGGGTACGCATCCTTGTGTGTGATACGGTTGATTTTCCGGTAATCTACACACATCCTCATGGTGTTGTCTTTCTTTTTGACTAAAACTAGTGGGGCTGCCCAGGGGCTACAGCTATCCCGGATTACCCCAGCCTCCTTCATGTCTCTAAGCATCCCCTTGGCGTGTTGGTAATGTGCAGGGGGTACGGGTCGATACCTCTCTTTTATGGGAGAATGATCTCCCGTGGGGATGCGGTGTTCTACCCCCTTGACTCGCCCGAAGTCTAACGGGTGTTTACTAAACACTCTCTCATACTCTTGAACCACCCGATAGACTCCTTGTTTCTGGTGTGAGGGAGTGGAGTCAGTACCCAGATGTAGTTGCTGACACCAGTCCTCCATGTCTTTCTTAGAGCCGTTACCTTCCTCCGGGTGAGATGGAGGCAAGGGTTCCACAGATTGTATAGAATTTTGATTAGTGGTATATAATTTGGCTAGCGTGGCATACCGGGGCAGGTACACTTCCCTCTCCCCGATATTTATTATGCGAACGGGCACCCTCCCATGGCGTACATTGACCACCCCCCGTGCTGTCAAAATGGTGGGCCTACTGTCTGAGTAAACTGGTTCTACCATTGCCTGGTAATCTCTACCTCTCAGACCAATAGCTGCCCGGCACCAAATCATCATTTCACTTTTTGGGGGCATGGCAATAGGAAAAGGGTCACACATTCTTACGCTACCAATCTCACCGCCGGAGAGTTCCACTTGTTGCCGTTGCATCAGTGCCCGGATCTCTTTCTGGAGCACCCGCTGCTCGCCGGAGCTGGCATTCTTGGCAACCTGCTGTAAAAGGAAAATCACCTCTGCAAGACAATTTTCAATTACATTAGTTCCTAGAGTTATTTTTGGGTGACTCTCATGTTTGTCAATATCTACAATGATCAGTCCCTGTGCGGCCAGTTCGACTCTACCAATTTTGATGGTCACCTCTTTAAATCCGATCTGTGGCACGGGCTGACCATTGCTGGCGATGATACTCAAGTCGTCGTCAGGGTAGCGGGTAATATCCGAGTCATTCCAGTACTGCTTGAAGAGCACGTACGGGATGGTGGTGACCTGTGACCCGGTGTCCAGTAGGGCACTCATGGGAATGCCATCCAGTACCACAGGCAAGACTGGACGTCCTCCCACATATCTGTCGCGCCAGTTCGATGGGCCTGGTGATCTTTTTCCTGGGGGTTGGCCCTCTACCCCAGGTTGTGCCCGTTTAAAGAACAGTACCTTTCCATATGTCCGGGTTGATTGCAGCGGCGGCAGATGGGTCGTCCGTCCTCGCTGTATCGGTCACTGGGTCTTCCTCTGGCCAGTGGGGTCCTCCTTGGTCGACGCCACGGGATGTCCTCCGGTCCGGATGCCAGCTGGATCTTCCCTGGAGTGGAAACCTGTAAAGACTGCACAGTTCGGGTTAGCGCAGCAACGCTTTTAGCTAGCTCTTGGACCTGATGGTGTAGGTCTGGAGCCGGGTCATTGTCCAAAGCCTGCGCATCAGCTCCCACAGGCCCTGCTGACAAGGGCGCCGCCTCCTGGTAGTAAGTGGTAGTGGGGCGTCTGTGGGTCACAACGCCACCTGGTGCCGGTTCTCGGAGCACCCGGATGGCTCTGTCCTTGAACTGTGCAAATTCTAGATGAGGGTCCTGTAAGGCCATTGCCCGCAACTGGGTGCGGTGGGCATTGCAATATAAACCCTCTATAAATTGTTCGGTCAACAGCCTGTCCTCGTTTCCCACTCCATTAGGGTCGGTCTGCTTAATGGCCCTCAGGGCCTCTTGTAGGTTGAGTGCATAGTCCCTTATACTCTCATGCGCTCGCTGCTTGCACCCGTAGAATCTAAGTTTAATCTCGGCTGAGGTGCGGGTATCAAAGGTGTCCTTCAGCCGGGTTAGTATCCCTGCGACAGTCTTCCTCCCAGGTGGCCAGGATTTTACTTCCCTTTTGGCTGCCCCAGTTAGTTGGGCCACCAGGATGCTCACTTTTTGCTCTTCTGTGAGGGGGTACACCTGGAAGAGGCTATCCAGCTTTTCTCTAAAGTCATGCAGGGTATGTGACTCCCCTGAGTACTGGGGTAGCCAAGCTGCTCCCGGGATATAGGGCATGGTGAAGGGCATAACTGCAACAGCGGTAGCGCTGGCGGGGGTTGAGGCAGTGGAGCTCTCCTCCGTATCCGACATCTTCCTCCCCCCTAGTGGACCGTGGCCTACCTTGCGATGATCCTGTTCCGTAGGCCGCGGCTCCGCAGTGGATCGTCAGGGTTGAGGACCTTCCGTCGCGCTCCTGTGACGTCGGCGTCTGCTGGGCTCCTTCCAGGACCTTACGCAACGTCCGGACGTGAGGCGGGGCTTCAGTTCTCGCGCGCTTTCGGAGTCCACGCCCCTCTTCTTCCCGCGCGGCGTCCTCAAGATGGCGTCCAATGGCGGGAAAACTCCACGGATGGCGGGAAGAAGGTCGAAGATGGCGCCGGATGGCGGGAAACCTTCACCACTGGTAAGTTTGAACAGTCTTTGCTTTTCAGGCACGCAGTACCCGGTGGTTGCGGGCACGAAATCCTGCCGACTACGCCAAAGTTGACGCGCCCCTGGGCCTGTGTCGCGCTGCGTTGCGCACGCGGGAGCTTACCCGGAGCCGGATCTGTTTAGGGTTGTAGTCTCGTGGCGGTGACCCGGTCCGTGCCCAGGGAGTCAAACTGGACGGCAGTCTGTTAGCGGTAGAAAATGGTTGATGACTACGCCACCCGTTGAATGCAGCCAGGGGGCTGCTGCTGCAGGGCAGACCGCTGAGGCCGGTGGAAGGATGGTGCAGCGTGATAGTATAACCCCCAACGGGAGGGGTATGGCCTCAGGGCAGCCGACGTGGATGATGGGGGTAGCAGGAACCACTCAGAGACGGTATGGTAGCGTTCAGGGTCTTTACTGGTAACAACGATAGACCCTCCCGGAGTACTTGCTAGCGAACGGGGCCTGGTCAGTCCTTGAGCAGATGGGATCTCCCCTGGCCAGGCGTAGTTGTAGGCCTCCCAAGCTGACTGTACTCTTCTGGCTACCTTGCTAGAAGCTGATGTAAGTAGCCCACGTCCCTGAGTGTACCGTGTGGTGCTCACCCGTATGGCCGGTGACTCGGGGCCTTCTAATGGCTTCCGCTCCACGATGGCGGTGCTGGTCCCACGCGTGTGACCGGGCCTTCGGGCTTCTGGGCCAGGGGACCTGAAATCCCCTGCCTGACGGATTCTGCTGCTGGGTAGAAGTTAGTCCCCACAGCCTCGGACTCCGGGTCCGGTAAAGAATCTTCTTAGTCAGGGCGAGCTCTTTAGCTGCCAGCCCCTGACTCCTTGTGACTCTGCTGCTTCCTATGCTGCTCTTGTCTCTACTCTTCCTGGACTCACTAACCCTGCCTCAGCCCTGGGTTTATACAGGGGAAGTTCTTCCCCTCCCAAGGCTGGGCAGGAGGTGTGGCATGCACAGGATCCCTGACCAAAGGACCTCCCACCTGCTCTCAGACGTAATATCTCTATCACTGTGACAACCAGACCCCTGGGGTGTCACACATATACATTTATTTGTATTACTCTTCAATATATGGGTCATCTTTATTTAGCATTAATGGCCATACGAATGGTCAAAAACGTCTATTGTATTACATTGTATTTCCCTCTTGATCAATACGACATAATAAGTGTTCCCTGAGGGCATGCCCTGCGTTAAGATGGTGACTGCTATTTCCTAATGCCCAGCATACATGTGTGGTCTCCTTTCTTTAGAGTCTGAGTTTGCATACAGACGTAAAATATGGAGTTTGCCTCCTTGATATAGTAGAGACATAGCACTGAGATTGCAATGTCTAAAGATCCTATGTTCTGAAACGCGTCTGCCTTAATATTCTCCCCCCCCCCTCCTGGGGTTGTGATTAATATGCTGTGATTTATATACTTTTTAATATTTTTGGAATAAAGACTGCTGATTTTATGGATTTCTGAGGCTGGATCTGCTTTTCTGTTATTTATTGCTTTTCCTGATGCACTACCGGGGTTCTGTGCCTTAGACTTCAGAATGGGTGAGCTGACCAGACCTTTTCTCTTTTTTAATAACATATATGTTGGAGGAAATTCAAGTCCTGAGACCCCCACACCACTGAAAGCTCAAAAGACCGCCAATAAGTGCACAGCTAATGAGGCAGGAGACTTGCCTGGGCTCCTGAAAAGAGCGGACAATGGATTTGATAGAAATCCATGGTCTAATGAATCTGTATTCCTCTGAGTGCCACAGTCAAGAGTAATTAAAGCAGTTGCCCACTAAAATAAATAATGACCCCATCGATTTAAACATTGGAGAGAAGTGCATTTCTAAATCCTTTCAATTGTCATTTGTGCCTGTGAGCAGCGCTATCACTATCACTCACTAGGCATCACGTGACCATGGCTTGCAGGCTCCTCTGAAATCCACTGATGTCACATCAAATTCCAGAGACCCAGAGGCGTGACCCAGTGATGCCCACCCCCTGATTGATGGGCTCTGGGTGGAGTTTCACTGCACATCACAGTCCATTATCCAGTGTGCACTTGCGGCCAATGAATGCAGAAGAGAGAGGGAAAGCGTGTGCTGGATACTGGGCTGTGACGTGCGGTGAAACCCCGCCCACAGCCCATCAATCAGGGGGACGCGCGTCACTGGGTCACCCCGGGCTCCAGGGAACTTGACCCAGTGACATCAACAGATGTCAGAGGAGCCTGCAGCCATAGTGACGTGATGCTCAGTGAGCAGTCAGCGATAGCACCACTCAGGCAAGAATGACAATGGAAGGTATTTACAAAAACACTTCATTCCACTGTTTAAATCGATGGGGGCATTATTTATTGTAGTGGATACCCTCTTTAAACTTTACACTATTATTTTTAGATATTAGGTCCTCTAATTGCCCTCAGATCAGCAATCTGTTGGATCCATATCTGCTCTGTAGGTGTGCTCAGGCAGTAGCTGTGCCTTTCTGCTTCCTCAGCCATGCAGTTTTCTGTAGTCTTTTGAGCAATGGTGGTGAGAAGACTGTCTCAAGACTCAGACTCGATCTGCAATAAGTTAAAGGGTCTAAGTTGACAATAGGAATATAATTAGTCTATATAAGGTGCAGAGTGATCTGACAAGAGTGTCTAGTGTAAAACAGAGTCAGAGTTTGTCAGGACAGATGGTCTTTGGTTATGTAACATGGACCTTGGGAATTCCATTAAATGGGCACTGCATGGTCGATGTTTAGATTGATAGATGCAGATTAGAATATATGTTATATAAATACTTTTATCTATTTGTATCTAAAATAAACTTAAATAAAAGCTGAGGTTAAATTTATTTATTTCATAAATATATTACATCTCTGTGTCCTGCAATTATCCATTGCATTTTATTAGCATGATGGTGTATATCTTTCTGTCAATCATAATTTATGTGGAATTGTCCAGAAATCATTACATAGTGCACTGACCACAGCTCTGGCAATGATTCTTTGCACTTACCCAAGCAAATATTATGGTTTCTTTAACTCCTTTTATTGCCTTTTACTGCCTTCATTGTTGTAAATAAATTGCAAGCTGAAAGCATGAGATAATTACATTACATAGTAATAATAATACTGATCTTTATTTAGCGGCAACATATTCCACAGCACTTCACTGTTCAATATCACTCACAGGTACATTATTTCTATTGATCTCAAAAATTGGGACTTAGGCAAAATGGATATAATAAACTGGATAATATTGAGCTTTTGGTTACTTGAATTAATCATATGGTCCATACATTTAATTAATATTTAATTGATCCGGTAAGATTATTCCATGTGCTAAATCAGTTATTGGAGAATTCTGCAGGCACAGATCAACAGTGTTATCTGCTGATGTAGAAGACTTCTTCCTGTGCTAGAAATAACACCATTGTTTGCTGCCCAGCATTGTGGGACCGCTGACCCAATCCAGATGTCATCCACATGCACAGGAACCATCAATGTACTTCTGTCAACAGGGATAGAGATGAACTATCTATTTGTTTTCCTGAGCAACTTAAACAATATAAATAAGGAGCATGTATATTCAATTTCATAAGTTCCATCATACCTAGCTATTTAATTGTACAGGAGCCATATGCAGGAAAGAAATAGATTTTTATTGTTTCCTATATTCTTTAAAGCTGCTGGATGGGAAATACATCCATCTACATCAAGTGGCTTAAGAGTGGTTTTACATATAGCATTTTTACTGCATTTTTCTTGTACTTTTTGATGTTTTTTTCAGGCAAAATAGCTTTAGTCAGATATTGACCTGCAGCCAAATGAAAAATATAAAACACATTATAAGCATTGCTATGACTTATTTTTTTTATAATTTTTGTGTATTTTTTTGAGTCCTTAGTTCTTTATTTTTTTCAAAAATACTTTGATATGTTTTTTTCATGTATAGGCTTCACTGAAAAATCCATGTGCAAACTGTGCATGCATTTATAAAACAGCACCACAAAAATGCATAAAATATGTAATTTTTTTCACAGAAATGATTTCTGCAAAGAAAACTGTAAAGGAAGCCGAAGGTTATGTGCACACAGCATTATTTTCAGGAGTATTCCACCTGGAACCTGCCTGAAAAAAAAATTGTGGATGAGGACAGCAATGTGAAAATTATTTGCTCTGAATATTATCTGTCTTGATGACTTATTTTGACTGCTTCAGTCTTTGAAAGCCATGATGTGACAAAACAAGGTGATGATTCTTCACTAGGCTTCCACTTGTTAGCAACAACTATTTTATATATAGCATTTAAAAAATTACAAAAAAAAAGACAAATGGCACAGCCACCGAAAAAACAACAACAAAAAAATGACCAAAATCACACTACAGAAAAAACAGTGCAGGTATTTTCCTGAAGCATCTTCTTATAGCAAAAAAAACAATGAGTGTATGCTGGTGTCTAGAAGATCCCATGTACGCATACAGTGCCCTAAAGAGGTTTTCCAACAAGATAAGAAATGTAGTGTGGAGGAATGTGGTGCTGTCAATTGTTTTATGCACATTGTACATGAACATTCAGTGCATAGAATTAACGATATCTTCAAAACAGAAAGCATCTTAACCAGATAGAGTAAATAGAAGACCCTATGCCTTCGTAATGGGCCTAATCAATATGTCAACATGGACATTAGTTTCATGGAATAAATACTACGAACATGGAGTCAAGGTCCATAAAAAGTAAAAAAAAACTTTATTAAATATACAAAAAAGGCATACACATATATTTCTCAATATTAATATGCCAATACAAAATCAATTAGAACAGAGACACAGATACTAAGGCATGTGTAACACACACATCTAAGGCTGGGAGAGCATATATCACAATTCATAATTCCATAAAGTGCAAATGCATATTAAGCTTTCCCTATCTGTAGTATGATAGGATGAAACAGTGTTACTAGTAGCTAGAAAGTGTTAACTTCATCCTGAATACCCAATTATAGTGGGCCATAGTCCCCCTGAGGAAGCCAATGCAAAACGTGCGTTGGGGCTGCCAGCGTGGTACCACACAATCAGGTGACTATGGGTAAGAGTTTTGCTGTTTATATATGGATTGATACAGGGTTATCGTTGATTCTATAATACCATTGGGTATTCAGAATGAACTTTGAAGTTAACACTTTCTAGGTGGACCTTGATTCCATGTTCGTAGTATTCATTCAGTACATAGAAGTGGGTTATATCTGGGCAAAGTGATGTACTTATTATGTTCTGCTGTTAGGGGATTGTTAAAGGTTAAAAAAGCAACAGTGTTTTCCATACATGGCCTTAAGGTCACATGGTTAAACCATATGACCTAGTTCTGGGCCTAGCAGTGAAGGAAAGGGGACATTTTAATCATAGTGAGTCGTCCTTGAGAAGCTGAGAGAGCAGTTAGGAGAGCGTCCATAGCTCCTATATATGAGGAACTACGGCCTCAGCTGCCAACAGTTGTGTGCTAAGGATCATGTAGACAAGCAGACAGTGGAGCTGAGGGATTACTGCACCTGATATATAACTGCATTACTACACAGGATAGTAACTGTGATTGCTGCATAGGAATTGATTCTGTGTTCAAGCATCATTAATCTGGATGTACCTGTTCAATTTTGCAACAAGTAATTGTTATCCCTGTTTTCTGGACTATTTGGAGTGCACCACATGTACTTTGTTTCAAGATCTGTGTTTGCTTTTAGTGTATGGTAACACTCTTGTCTATATTAAAGCGATTTTCCAAGATCAAGTCTCATGTCCCCAAATGCATGTATACATTTGAAACAACAAACACAAATAATAGTTACCCTCCATGATTCCAGTGCCGACGCTCCACCACTGCTCCAATCTTTTTTTATAGCCGCTGTGGTGACATCACAACTACAGTGCACATCACTTGTGCAGCCAATCACTGAGCTCAGCAGCTCTGCCAGTGTAGATTGTACAAGTGACTGAGCTCACTGATTGGCTGTAGTGATGATGTGTACTGTAAAAGTGACACTACTACGCGAGCAACACCATTATTACCGTTTACCATATAGTGGTAGATATTAGTGATGAGCGAGTATGTTCTGTTAACCCTTTCGGCGAGCATGCTTGGGTGCTCACCGAATGTTTTCTGCGTGCTCGGGTGTTATGTTTTAGTCACTCCGTGCTCATGATTTGCAACTGTTTGTCAGCTTTAATACATGTGAGGAATGCCTAAGAAACAGGCATTACTCACATGTATTAAAGCTGTCAAACAGTCTGTGACAGAGTCACTAGTATTATATATGAGGGGGGTATGTGTCACACAGATTGCTATCCTGTGTGAACTGAAAACAATAATCTTTCTTCCAGCATGTTATATGCTGGGGGTTAACTCACTTAAAGGGTATGGCTTTATGGGAATGGCAGGGGGTGGGAGGCCAATTCCCTACATCCTCTCAGGGTGTGGCTGAGCAAGCTTAAATGCTCAAGGAATATTTTTTTTCTGTTGTGTTTGGAGAGGCAAGGTCTACAGACTGGACAGCCATAGCTCAGGAAAGAGTTGAAGGCTGGACTATAATCTGTGTGGGCGAACCACACAGACACATATGGACTGTGCTATTGTTTATCTTTTGTTTTGTTGTTTTGCAAGTAAGGCTGTGTTTATTTTGCTGTAGCTGCAGACTTTATGCCATACAATAAAGCCTGCAGAGAAAACCCAGTTTCCTGAGTCTACTTTTGAAAGCGGCCGAGTGAGTCGACTTACCACAAGTCGCAAATCATGCGCACGGAGTGACTCAAACATAACACCCGAGCATGCTGAAGATACTCGGAAAACACCCGAGCATGCTTGTAAATCTCGAGTAACGAGCATGCTTGTTCATCACTAGTAGATATCAATCCTGCAGAACATGTAAGAGATTATGTGTCACCCCAGGCCTGGATGCCACAAATAATAAAGGCTGTGTCTGAGAGCAGGAGGGAGGTTCCCTGGTTAGGGACAATTAGCATACAGCACCTCCTGTCCCAGGCCAGTAGGGGGAGCTGACTGCCCCTATAAAAGCTGGAACTGGGGGCAGGGTTAGGGAGAACTGGACGACCTAGCTCAGGACTGAAACTAGTCCCAGAGAAGGAGGGACAGTTCAGCTGTAGCCGAGGATTCCGTGAGGCAGAGGAGAAACTGCAAGCCAGGGACAGAGACAATGAGAGCCGGTCCTGGCTGAGAGAATCACACAACCGGACATTGGGGTCCGAGGCTGTCAGGGTTGTAAGCCCAGCAGCAGAGAACCAACCCACAAGGGATTTCAGGTCCCTTGGCCTAAGAAGCCTGGAGGCTCCGCCACACAGAGGGACCAGTACAGCGAGGAGAAAGCAAAAGATACACAAGGCCCGAGTCGCAAGCCATACAGGCGAGAAGTACACGGCCAGCTCAGGGACGTGGGCTCTTACACCATGAAGAGGGGGATAGTTAGAAAGAGCATAGAGAGAACGGTAAGCCTACACACTCACCCTGACCAGTGGGGCTCGGCCGAATGCTCTCAGACACCCAGGCCCATTCCTAACCAGTACTACTGTTGGGTCATTAATAACACCTACAATAAAGACCCTGGACTGTTTGAAGCGGACCCTGAACTCTTACTATTGCGGCCTGCACTATCACCCCCAGCATTCACCTACACTGCCCTGAGGCTACACTCTTCCCGTGGGGAGTTGTCCTACCCTTGTGCTGCACACCAACACCAGCCTCAGTGGGCTGCCTCGCAGCGGCGGTTATCTCTGACCGCAATCCACGGGTGGCGTAGTCGGACATTCACAAATCTATAAATAGACTGCCACAACATTCAGTCTGACCACCCTGAGCCACGGGATCGGGTTGCCACTACTACCCCCATCAGCAGCGTACACTAGAAGGCCCGGTTCTGGGTAGTCGGCAGGATTGTGACCAACCCGCCACAAACGGGTATTGCGTGCCTGAAAAAGTCTTTATACTAACCTGAGTGAAGTTTCCCGCCAATCGGAGCTGTTTCCCGCCATCGGGCGCCATCTTCGGGATGCCGCGCGGGAAGAAGAGGGGCGTGGACGTCAAAACCGCGTGAAACCCGAAGCCCCGCCCTACGCTGAGACGCTGCGCAAGGTCCTGGAAGTAGATCCAGCGGACGCCGACATCATCACCGTGCGACGCAAGGTCCTCGCCCAGAGAATCGCGAGCGGAGCCACGGCCTACAGAAGAGAATTTCCGGAAGGTAGGCCACGGTTAACTAGGGGGGAGGAAGATGTCGGACGCGGAGGGACCCACTACCACCAGCGTAGCCGCTGCAGTTGTGATGCCGTTTTCCATGCCCTATATCCCCGGAGCGGCCTGGTTGCCACAGTATGCCGGCGAGTCGCATACCTTGGGCGACTTTAAAGAAAGGCTGTATAGTCTGTTCAAAGTTTATCCCCTAACAGAAGAACAGAAAGTAAGCATACTGATAGGGCAGTTAACTGGTGCGGCCCAGCGGGAGGTAAAATCATGGTCAGCTGAGGAGAAAAGGACTGTAAAGGACATTTTGGCCCGGCTGCGGGGTACCTTTGATACCCGCACCTCAGCTGAAATTAAAATGCGGATCTACGGATGTAAGCAGCGGACACAGGACAGCATCAGAGATTATGCCATAAATTTACAGGAAGCAATCAAACAAGCTGACCCTGGCAGCGTGCAGGATACAGATAAACTGTTGACTGACCAGTTCATAGATGGTCTGCTGTCCAGCGCCCACAGAACCCAGCTGCACCTCATGGCCCTACAGAACCCCGATTTGACTTTTGCACAGTTCAAAGATAGGGCCATCCGGGTGCTCCTAGAACCCTCACCGGGTGGCGCTGTAGCTTCCCGGCGTCCTGCCATCACTTACCACCAGGGGGCGGAGCCCTACCCCACAGACCTTGTGGGGGCTGTTGCGCAGGCCCTAAACCCATCCCCGCCTGCAAACCTGCACCATCAGGTCCAAGAACTAACGAGTGTTGCTGCATTGACCAGGACCGTACAGTCGTTACAGATGGACTCGTCAGACCAATCAAGCTGGCTTCCAGTCCGGAGGATGTCCCGTGGCGTTGACAGAGGAGGATCCAGTCGTTCAGAGGGAGGCCCACCGACCGTTACACAGAGGATGGACAGCCGATTTGCCGCCGTTGCAGCCAGTCGGGACACATAGCCAGGTACTGTACTTTAAACGGGTCCGACCTGGGGCAGAGGGCCAACCCCCAGGCATAAGGTCATCAGGCCCGTCTAATTGGCATGATAAGTACGTGGGGGGATGCCCAGTTTTACCCGTAGTGCTGGACGGTATCCCCATGAGTGCACTGCTGGATACCGGGTCACAAGTAACTACCATCCCCTATGTACTTTTTAAGCAGTATTGGAGTGACACCGATATAACCCGCTATCCAGACAGTGACTTGAGCATCATCGCCAGCAATGGCCAGCCCGTGCCACAGGTGGGGTTCAGAGAGATGACCATTAAGATTGGTAAAGTTGAGCTGCCGGCACAGGGAGTGATCATTGTGGACATTGACCATCGAGAAAGTCACCCTAAAATAACCTTGGGTACTAACGTGATTGAAAATTGTCTTTCAGAAGTAATTGTAATTTTGCAGCAGGTGGCGATGAATGCGAGCTCCAGCCAACAGAGGGTCCTCCAGAAAGAAATAAGAGCCCTGATGAGACGGCAACAGGTAGAACTGTCTGGTGGTGAGATCGGTAGCGTGAGGATGAGCGACCCGTTCCCCATTGCTATGCCTCCCAAAAGTGAAATGATGATCTGGTGTCGGACTGCAATCGGGTTAAGAGGGAGAGACTACCAAGCCATGGTAGAACCCGTGTACTCAGACAGCAGGCCCACCATTTTGACAGCCCGGGGGGTGGTTGATGTCCGCCATGGAAGGGTGCCCGTCCGGATCTTAAACATTGGGGAAAGGGAAGTACACTTGCCCCGGTACGCTACACTAGCCAAATTGTATACTGTTGAACACAATGCTGTCAGGGCCGTGGAACCCTTGCCTCCATCTCCCCAGGCGGAGGGTAATGGCTCCCAGAAACCCGAGGAGGACTGGTGCCAGAAACTCCACGTGGGTGCTGACTCCACTCCCTTGCACCAACAACAAGGAGTCTACCAGGTGGTTCAGGAGTACGAGAGAATCTTTAGTAAGCACCCGCTAGACTTCGGCAGAGTGAAAGGGGTAGAACACCACATCCCCACGGGGAGCCACCCACCAATAAAAGAGAGATACAGACCTGTACCCCCCGCACACTATCAGAACGCAAAGGGCATGCTGAGAGAAATGAAAGAAGTCGGGGTCATTAGAGACAGCTGTAGCCCTTGGGCAGCCCCCTTGGTTCTGGTAAAAAAGAAAGACGGTACCAAGAGAATGTGCGTGGACTATAGACAAGTCAATTGTATCACCCATAAAGATGCCTACCCGTTGCCTAGAATAGAGGAGTCTTTAGCAGCCCTAAAATCAGCTAATTTCTTCTCTACTTTGGACCTTACTAGCGGGTACTGGCAGGTTCCTGTGGCAGAGGCTGACAAGGAGAAGACCACCTTCACCACCCTGATGGGATTAAGTGAATTCAACTGTATACCATTCGGGCTCTGCAACGCACCCGGGACCTTCCAGAGGCTGATGGAATGCTGTCTAGGGCACCGAAACTTTGAGACGGTCCTACTTTACCTGGACGACATGATTGTATACTCGAAGACCTACGAGGACCATCTAAAACACCTGGCAGAGGTGTTCGAAGCCCTGGCAGGCTATGGCCTGAAAGTGAAACCCTCAAAGTGTCACCTGTTGAAACCGAAGGTACAGTACCTAGGACACGTGGTGAGTGCAGAGGGAGTAGCCCCCGACCCCGACAAGGTTACAGTAATCAAGAGCTGGCCAAGCCCCTCTAGCATCAAAGAAGTGAGGCAATTCCTCGGGTTGGTAGGCTACTACCGAAGGTTCATCCCCGGGTTCACTAAGATGGCAGCCCCTATGCAGGACCTACTGATAGGGCAATCTAAGACCAGAAGCCAAAATCCACCCTTCAAGTGGGACAAGCTGGAAGAGGAGTCCTTCCGCCAGCTGAAGATGGCTCTCACGGGGGTTGAGATCCTGGCCTACCCCAATTATGGCCAGCCTTTTATCCTCCACACAGACGGCAGTAATGTGGGGCTGGGAGCCGTACTGTCACAGAACCAACAGGGCAGAGAAAGGGTGATCGCGTATGCCAGCCGGAAGCTGAGGCCCACTGAAAGAAACCCGGAGAATTTCTGCTCCTTCAAGCTAGAATTCTTGGCAGTGGTGTGGGCCGTCACAGAACGGTATAAACATTACCTGGCCTCCGTAAAGTTCACTGTGTACACGGACAACAACCCATTGACACACCTGGACAATGCAAGACTAGGTGCCCTAGAACAGCGGTGGATGGCCCGGCTATCAAATTATGACTTCACAATCAAATACCAGGCAGGCAGAACCAACGCCAACGCAGACGCCCTATCAAGAATGCCCCACCTACCCGAAGGAGAAGAGGACTCGGAAGAGCTGGAGGAAATAGAGCTCCCTGCGTTCCACCGGTATGGGGCCACTCAGTATTCTCACTGGGTAAGAGACAAAGACCTAGCCACCGTCATGTTCAACCCCTTACACCACCACAGCTGGGCTGAAACGCAAGATAGTGACCCTGCAATTCGCCTGGTGAAAGACCTGTTAACCCAGGCAGACGCTAGCCCTGGCCCGGACGCTCCAGAGGAAGCCAAGCAGTTATGGAAGGAGAAAAGCAGGCTATTCCTCTACGAGGGTAAGCTGTGCAGAAGGCTTGTCAACCACCGGACGCACGAGCTGACCTGGCAGGTAGTGGTCCCAAGACGAGATGCAGCAATGGTCCTGGAGGCCTACCATGACAGAGCGGGACACTTCGGGTGGAAGAAACTGGAGTTCCTACTGAGAGAGCGGTTCTACTGGATCGGTATGAGAGGGGCCATAGAGAAGTGGTGCAGGGACTGCGGCCCATGTAACCTCAGAAGGAAGGACTGTACCAGTCAGAAGACACCCTTGAGGCCCATTGTCACCAGGCAGCCTCTTGAGCTAGTAGCTCTGGACCATATGAAATTGGCTCCAAGCTGGTCCGGCTACATCTATGCCCTCACAATTGTGGACCATTACTCCTGGTTCCTGGTGGTGGTTCCTGTTAAAGACTTGACAGCCCAAACAGCGGCCAGAGCCTTCCAACAACACTTCTACCGTCCACACGGGTATCCGGAACAGGTCTTGACAGATCAAGGTCCAGCGTTTGAAGCTGAAATCTTCCAGGAGTTCTGCAACCTCTACGGCTGTAAGAAGATTCGGACAACGCCTTACCACCCGCAAACCAACGGGCTGTGTGAAAAAATGAACAATATCGTCATTGATCTCCTCAAAACGTTGCCCCTGGAGGAACGCAGCCTGTGGCCGGAAAAACTGCCGGACCTGATAGACTTATACAATCATATCCCGGTGAATGCTACAAATTGCACCCCAGCTTACCTGATGTGAGCAAGACCAGGTAAGCTGCCTATGGACCTGGAGATGGGAATCCTGACACCCGAGGACACCTCCCCAGATGCGGACAGGGATACGGAACGACGGCTACAGTACAAGAAGGTACAGGAGAGTGTGGAGAGGAGTCTGGCTCAAGCGAGAGAAAAGCAGGAGAGGCTCTTCAACCAAAACGCCCCTGCTGGTCCCCTGGAACCTGGAGAGCAGGTCCTGAAGCGGAAGAGAAGGCTTCACAAGTTAGATGGCCAGTGGGAGAGCGACCCGTACACAGTACTGCAGTCCGACCACAACAACCCGAAGGTATGTGTAATTACCAAGGATGGAGGAGAAACCACTAGCACCGTCTCCAGAGACCACCTAAAACGGTGCCCCGAGCAACTACAGAGTGCAGGAGAAGATCAAGATGACCTTGAACCCACAGAGGACAAGGAAGAAATGATCAGCACAGTTCTTGGAGAGTTCCCCCGTTCCTGGACTTGGATAAACAACGTGATAGTGGTACCCGTACTACACTTCCTTCAACCTACCCAGCAGGAGCCTACAGGAGAGCAGGAAGAACAAGAGGAACAAGCAGCCCCGGAGGCAGAAGAACCCATGCCAGCAGCCCAGGAGAGTCAACCCTCTGCTGACAGTGAGCCTGCATTGCCTGCGGTAAGCCAAAGAACCTGCAGACAGCTGCCTGCACTGCCTGTAAACCCAGCTAGTAGCTGTACCCTTAATGCTAGTGGGGAAAGCCAGGTTAGACCACCACCAGACAGTGGGTTACGCAGGTCAACCCGGATCACTAGGGGTCAAATTGTTGGAACCTTGCTCTTAGGTTTTTTCCTTTGCTGGTCACATGACCTTGTTGGCCTATTTAATCCTGCTCAACCCTTCTGGCTTTGCTGGACTTCATTGTATAACTACTTTCTAGCTAGCCTGTGCTCTGTATCTAACTCTGTTAGTTTGCTTGGTCTACGGACCTCTATGTTCTATATATTTTGTTTGTTCGTCTGTCTGCTACTATTTCTGTTAGGAGGTGTCCAATTTTCCTCCCAGTCCTTAGTACTTGTAGAGATTCCTTCCCCACATCTATAGGTCTCCGTACAGACTAGCTTAGGACTTTAGCAGGTCTGATCGCAGGATCAGGTTCCCTGTTACATCGTAGGGATTCAGCTGAGTTCTATCGTAGGGACAGATCTCCTCTCTTTACTTAGCTCTGGTAGCAGAACATAACACAAATACCAGCTAACTGGAAAATCTAAATGTAAAGTATATATTTAATGTTTTATGTTTGTTACCTGAGTATTAATACTGTTTTTCCAGTTTTTCCTAGTACAATGGACTGACAGGTCATGGACACTGAATGGCCGGAACTGTCTTGTAGATAGTTGCACTTTGTGCCCTCTTGTGAAGATGGCCACAGAAGAAAAACCTGTCCGGCATGGCTCCCTTGTGGCCCAAAGTAGGTAGCTTGGCCTTGTCGCCACGCCCAAGGCCAGGAATTTGGGGTTTATGGAGACAGGTCCCCGCACCGTTCAAAACTTCACCTTGTTGGGTGATATGGACACCCGGTCACGGAAGCGCCGTGGCTTTAAGGACAAAATGTACTTGTACATATGTTATTGTTTATACCCTGCATTTGTGTTCCTTAAAATTGTGTTTAGTCCGGAGTACTAAATTTTACTAGGGGGTAGTGGGTCACCCCAGGCCTGGATGCCACAAATAATAAAGGCTGTGTCTGAGAGCAGGAGGGAGGTTCCCTGGTTAGGGACAATTAGCATACAGCACCTCCTGTCCCAGGCCAGTAGGGGGAGCTGGCTGCCCCTATAAAAGCTGGAACTGGGGGCAGGGTTAGGGAGAACTGGACGACCTAGCTCAGGACTGAAACTAGACCCAGAGAATCATAGAATCATAGAATCATAGAATGGTAGAGTTGGAAGGGACCTCCTGGGTCATCTGGTCCAACCCCCTGCTCAAAGCAGGATTCACTAAATCATCTCAGACAGATGTCTGTCCAGCCTCTGTTTGAAGACGTCCATTGAAGGGGAACTCACCACCTCTCGTGGCAGCCTGTTCCACTCATTAATCACCCTAACTATCAAAAAGTTTTTTCTAATATCTAATCTGTGTCTCCTCCCATTTAGTTTCATCCCATTGCTTCTAGTCTTTCCTTGTGCAAATGAGAATAAAGATGATCCTTCTACAATGTGACAGCCATTGACATATTTGTAGACAGCTATTAAGTCTCCTCTCAGTCTTCTTTTTTGCAAGCTAAACATTCCCAAATCCTGCAACCGTTCCTCATAGGACATGGTTTGCAGACCAGTCACCATTCTGGTCGCTCTTCTCTGAACTTGCTCCAGTTTGTCTATGTCTTTTTTAAAATGTGGTGCCCAAAACTGTACACAGTATTCCAGATGAGGTCTGACCAAAGAGGAGTAAAGACCAATAATGACTTCACGGAAGGAGGGACAGTTCAGCTGTAGCCGTGGGGAGTTGTCCTACCCCTGTGCTGCACACCAACACCAGCCTCAGTGGTCTGCCTCGCAGCGGCGGTTATCTCTGACCGCAATCCACGGGTGGCGTAGTCGGACATTAACAAATCTATAAATAGACTGCCACAACATTCGGTCTAACCACCCTGAGCCACGGGATCGGGTTGCCACTACTACCCCCATCAACACCGTACACTAGAAGGCCCGGTTCTGGGTACCCCACGGCCCAGGGGGCGAGTCAATTACAGTGCAGTAACAGATGATGTCCTAAAGATGACATTCTTTCTTATGGAATCATTCACCTCTCCCGTGTTTTTCATTTCACCCAGACCGACACGACAACTTCTTCCAGCCACAACTCATCTGCACAGATTACAATAAGGACACATTTAACTTCTCACATGTCCAGGATCGCCCCCATCTATTCCCAACCTGCACAAACGCCTCATCCAACTGATACCCCAATGCTGAGCCGCTGCTGTCGTATGAGTCGCTATTACTGGACCTGCTGCTTGGCACAAAAACGGTGCTCCTTTTACTGCCCCACATAAAAATGGCACCACTTTGCCCCTTACATACTAATAATGCCTCCTTTGTGCCCTCTAAAGGGTAATTGCTCCCTAGAATATATTATTGCCCTGTGCAAGGACCCTAGAAAACAGTGTCCACATTTTACCCCTAGAAAGTAATAATGCCCTATGTTCACCTTTGACGATCACAATACCCTGAGTGCACTCATAACAATAATGCTTCTTAAATACCCACTTAACATTTAATAATGTCCCCTAAGTCCCCCATGTACAGCTCCTCTATTCAAATTATGATAGGCCCACAGCTCTCCTAATCACAGTATAATCCTCCCACAGCTTATATATATTATGATGGGCCCACAGCTCCCCTATACATAGTATGATGTCCCTATTACTAAACCAAAACACAGTATAATGTGTCTTCACACTGTATCATTGCACCCACACTGTATCAGGCCTCTTATAGTAGTCCCCACACTGTATGTGGACCCCACACTGTATGAGGGCCCCCCACAGTAGCCTCCAAACTGTATAACGGCCCCCACACTTTAGAATGGCTCCCCACAGTAGTCCTCAAACTGTATAATGGCCTTCACATTAGCTCTCACATTATATAATGGCCCCCAGTTGTCCACACACTGTATGTTTGCCCCCACAGTAGCCCCCAAACTGTATAATATCCCCCACAGTAGTCCTCACTGTTTATTAGGGCCTCCACACTATATGAGGTCCCCCAAACTGTATAATGACTTTCACATTAGCTCCCAAGCTGTGTAATGACCCCCACACCTTATGAGGGGCCCCACAGTAGTTCTTTCAATGTATAAAGGGCCACCCATAGTAGACCTCGTACAGTATAAAGGTTAGTCAGAGTAATCCCCACACTGTATGAGGTCCCTCATACTTTTATACCTCCACTGTCACACAAGTTTTAATTAAAATGAAAAAAAAATCATATACTCACCTAATCCAGGATCCTGACAAATCCACTGGCAAATCATTGATGTAATCGCGTCTGTGCATGCATGTGAATGCACGCAGGTGCTGTAAGATGATGTCACCGCGGTGGGACTCTGACATTCTGTGCATGCACTGGTACCTCAGCCAGTGGGGTCTACAGGACAGAGAGCGACAGTGCAGGGAAATCGTGTCTCCTTGCACTACTGCATAGCTTAAAGAGAATCTGTCACCAGGTTTTTGCTACCTCTTCTGAGTGCAGCATAATGTAAGCAAAGAGAAGCTGAATCAAATGATGTATCACTTAGATTTCTGGGTGCAGTTGTTCTGACTTAATCAGAGCTATTAGATTTAGCAATGCAGCAGAGCTGAGAGAGATAACCCCGCCCACACCAGGCTTTCAGTATACAAAGTCCATAGACAGTGAGCTCCCTTTCAAAGGAGGGGGGGGCGTGTTGGACTAGGGCTCATGGGTCCAGCTAGTCACAGAAATGATAAGCTCCTGGTGCTAAAACAATCATTGTAAGCAAACAAAAGCACTGAGCTTGATAAAAGAGGCATCACTGAAATCTGTGTTTTAACCCCTACAGCATGCTGTCTTCAGATTACATAGCAAATTGCTGCTGACAGATTCCCTTTAACTGTATCGGCATGCTGCTTACGCCGATACAGTTAGGAATAGCTGTAGCTCCAGATGGGCCCCTCCTAACGAGGGCCCCGGGGCGACGGCACCCTCTGCTTTTCCCCTCCCCAGTAGCTAGGCTACTGGATCAAAGTTAATGTATGAAATGCCAGTTTCTCTACAATGGTCACATCAAGAGAGATAGTTCTCTTTTTATATGAGGCTCAGTATTTTTAGGCCATAAAATTTGATAGGACTACACAGTTCTAATACAGAACATAAATATCTAGCTAATGGTGGAGTCATATCTTGTGGATTTGCAGTTTTGGAAAACAAATACCAAAAACAAATAATTATCAGAAGATCAAATTTAATTTGTAAATCACAGGATGCAATTTACTCTGAAGCACAGGTTTATAGAAGATTCCCAGAGGAAAATTATTTTATATAAAATGGTATCTGGTCAGTTGATATTTGTATTTAAGCCAGAAATATAAACTTTTTTAAAAACTGAATAGTTTCCAATGAGATTGCTAAATAAAAGTTTATAGAGCACATGTGCGCTAAGCTACAGCTTGGTGCAGAGATGGAGACAATAGATATGGCAGAAAATAGGCTTGTTAATTTATAGCATGTGCTCCATGAAGAAAAGTGAATGGTTTTCATTATCTGGGCTAATATAAAAATGAAATACACATTACTTGATTTGAAGAAACAATCATTTTCCTATTGAGCCGCTTTCCTGTTACCGTGTTAAGCAAAAAGGATTTTTACAAAATGATTCAGTATACTAAATCATGCTGCAAAAAGTGAATGCAAGTCTGACATATGTTAAGCGTGTGTAATGCTGACATAAAACTTGTGTTGAATACTTTCCTGCAAGATGTGAATAATACATTGGGAATATACGAAGTACTATGTATAAACGTTATACATCTCTCTCTTAAACCATACAACATGGCTACCTAGCTTGATTACTAGCATGCTCGGACTGGTTAGTGGTGACTCGGTGGATTCTCCGGTGGGCCCCGCCCTCCTAAAATGTACAGGAGCAGCGTACATTAGTCTGGGCAGTGATCGGGATTGAGAACTTTCCCTGATCACTGCATTTTCCTGTTTACCATGGGGTTGGAGGCCTAAGCAACAGCCAATCTGGGCCACCTTCTCTTATGATGGACAAAGAAGGGGCACCAACAGCTGTGAGTGATGACAGGAAGGGAACAGCCAATTTGGAAAAGGGCACAGTGGAGAGTGGAGAAAGAAAACTTGAGCAACCTGAATACAGTGCAGGGAGCAGGCAAAGGAACAGAATAGAGTGGACAGAAAGAAGCAAAAGAGGAAGAAGCAGAGCAAAGAAGGAAGGAACAGAGAGCAGAGCAAAACTGAAAAAGCAGAGAGAATGGGAAATTAATAACATGCAACAGGAAGTGCCACAAGAAGTGCAGCAGGAGCCAGGAACCACTAACATAATCTTCTCTTACAGCACAGGAGCAGATGAGTATTAATGTACAAATGTCTGCCTGTAACAATACAAAAACACACCACTCCATGTGACATTACTGTGTATACTACCCCGGTACTGTGTGACATCACTATGTACAGTGGCTTGCAATAGTATTCACTCCGTGTTTTGCTACCTCACAACCTGGAATTTCACTGTTTTTTCTGAGGGTTGCCATCAGTTCATGTAAAGAACATGCCTACAACTGTGAAAATTTGCTTTTCTTTTTATTGTGAAGCAAACAACAAGTAGAACAAAATAACTGAAAACTTCAGTGTGCATAATTATTCACCTCATAAAGTCAGTACTTTGTAGAGCCTCCTTTTGTGGCAATTACAGCTGCAAGTTGCTTTGGATAAGTCGCTATGAGCCACCTCTATGGAGTGTATGGCTTATTGTGGTCATATGGACAGATACTCCAGCCTCTGCTTGGGAACTTGGCAGCTCCTTCAGGGTTACCTTTGGTCTCTGTGCTGTCGCTCTGATTAATATCCTCTTTGCCTGGGCTGAGAGTGGTGGGCGACCTCCCTAGGCAGGTTTGTTGTGGTACCATGTTCTTTCCATTTGATGATAATGGATTTGATGGGGCTCCGAGGGATCATCAGAGATTGGGATATTATTTTATAACCCAACCCTGACTATGCATTTCTCAACAACTTTGTCCCTAACATTTTTGGAGATCTTCTTGGTCTTCATGGTGTTTAGTTAGTGTGCCTCTTGCTTAATGGTGTTGCAGCCTCTGTGGTCTTTCAGAAAAGGTGTGTATATGCTGACAGACCATGTGACACTTAGATTGCACACAGGTAGACTTCCTTTCACTAAGCACGTGACTTATGAAGGTAAGTGCTTACACAAGAAATGTTTATGGGCTTCATAGAAAAAGGGTTGAATACATATGCACATGCCAATTTTTAGCTATTTGATCCCATAAATTTAAGTTATGCCTATATTTTTCTTACGTCACTTAACCAACTTAGACTATTTAATACTGATGCATCACACACAAATCGGATTACAAAATTAATTAAACTCAGGTTGTAATGTAACAAAATAGGTAAAAAGCCTAGGGGGTGAATACTTTTGCAAGTGTGGCACCCCAGGTGTCCGGTTGCCACAGTGGCATTGCCTCCCTCATAAAAGGTGATGCCATGCCTTGAAGCAAGCAGGGGTCCCCTAATCAGGTTTTACTGAGCATTCAACACTTTCTTGGCCCCAGACCAGCAAGAAGAGTTCCTCCCCTTAGCAACTGGGATCTGGGGGCGGGGTTAGTTAAACTTAGTGTGTGAGGAGTTGAAGCGAGGACGTCGAGGAGAGAGGAGCTGGGGACTGGAGCTGCGCGGCAGCTCACCCCAGAAGGAGCAGACACAGGAGTACCGGACATCGGAGTCCGAGACTGTGGGGCACCAAAGGCCCAGCAGTAGAAACCGGAGGGCAGGAGACTGCAGGTCTCCCGGGCCCCATCAGACGCCCAGAGGCTCAGCAGCACCGCAGGGTCCAGTACCGACACGTGGGAGCGACGCACCAGCAAGGCCCGAGCTGCCTGCCATAAGGGTGAGCACAGAAACGTTACACTCAGGGACGAGGGCCACCGCACAGCTACAAACAGCAGGGCCAAAGAGTTTAGTAGAAAGGGAAGGCCTCCAACTTCACCTGGCGAGGAGGGTTCTTTACTTCCTTCCAGGCTGCCCGGACTTCCACTTCTAGCCAGCACCCTAGTCCCGGCTTGTCTAATCACCACCAGTAAAGACAAGAGTAAAATGCCATTAAGTTGTGGACTGATTATTGCTGCGCCATCAACCCCTGCACTACAACGTCCAGCACAAACTACAACATCTACACTGCCCTGGAGCTAGCTCTTCCTGTGGAGAGCCACACCATCCCTGCTGCAGTAACATCAGCTTCAGAGGACTGCTCCGCAGCGGCGGCTCCCTTTAGCCGCATTCCACAGGTGGCGTCACGAACTCTATAAAAACACTATAAATCCCCTATCCATAACCCCCTTTTATTGACCGCCCTGGGTCACGGACCGGGTCACCGCCACTGTGACATTCCCCAGCATCCACCGGCCCGGCACTGGGTACCCCACGGCCCTGGGGGCGCGTCAACTTGGCATCACGAACAGGATTCACGAAGCCCAGTATAACCGGGTCCTGTGTGCCATAGACTTTATTGAACTGTGTTATCACATGGTTTGCCGCCCGCCGAGGGGGAAGAAAGAAGCCCCGATCCGGAACCGCCGGGTAAGAGATCAATCTGCTTGCAGAGCAGCATACTGGTATGTCAGGAGACGCCCAGGACCTGGCTGAGGTTGACTAGGGGGGAGGAAGATGCCCAACATGGAGGAGGGTTCAGCCCCAGATGCGGACGCTGCCACTGTGATGCCGTTATCAATGCCATATATACCGGGGGTGGCGTGGTTGTCTTAGTACTCAGGGGAGTCGCACACCCTGAACGACTTTGAGGAAAGACTGCCCAGTTTGTTTAAAGTGTACCCCCTGTCTGAAGAGCAGAAAGTCAGCATCCTCATAGGCCAGCTAATCGGTGCAGCCCAGAGAGAAGTGAAGTCCTGGCCAGGCAGAGACAAAGGCAATGTAAAGGAAATACTGGCCCGATTGAAGGATACCTTTGACACCCACACCGCAGCAGAAATTAAAATGAAGTTTTACGGGTGCAAACAAAGGGTGCAGGACAGTGTACGGGACTATGCTCTAAACCTGCAGGAGGCACTGCGGGCCATCAAACAGGTAGACCCTGACAGTGTGCATGATGAGGACAGATTGCTAACTGAGCAGTTTATTGAGGGGCTCTTGTCCAGCGCTCACAGGACACAGCTGCGCATTATGGCTCTGCAAAACCCTGATCTGGACTTTGCGCAATTTAAAGACAGAGCCATCCGGGTGCTGCGGGAATCAACACCAGGAGACGCTGCATCCCACCAGCGCCCAGCTATCACCTACCACCAGGAGGTGGCATCATTTCCCCCAGAACCTGTGGAGGCTGATGCGCAGACTCTGGACAATGACCCGTCTGCAGACCTGCGCCTTCAGTTCCAGGAGCTGACCAAAAGTGTGGCTGCGTTAACCAAAACTGTGCAGGCCATTCAAGTGTCCCCCAAGGAAAAGATCCAGCTGGCTTCCAGTCCAGATAACGTCCCGTGGCGACGACAGAAAAGAATTCCACCGATCAGAGGGAGGAACCGCGATCGCTACGACCAGGACAGACATCCCATCTGCCGCCACTGTCAAAAGGCGGGACACTACGCAAGATTCTGCAATTTAAACGAGCAACACCTGGGCAGAGGGTCAACCCCCAGGAGTAAGACGAAAAGGCCCACAAAGCTGGCGAGACAAGTACGTGAGAGGACGACCGATCCTGTCGTGCTTGATGGCATCCCAATGAACGCACTGCTGGACACTGGGTCCCAGGTGACCACGATGCCATATATCCTTTATAAGCAATACTGGACTGATTCAGACATTACCCGCCGTCCAGATGCACATCTTAACATCTATGCCAGCAATGATCAGCCCTTGCCTCAGGTGGGGTATAAAGAGGTGACCATAAAAGTTGGCAAAGTAGAATTGCCATCGCAAGGAATGATTATTGTTGATATTGATCGCCGAGAAAGTCATCCCATGATAACCTTAGGCACTAATGTGATAGAAAATTGTCTTGGACAAATTATTGTTTTGTTGCAACAGGTCGCAGAGACTGCTAGTTCCAGTCAGCAGCGAGTTCTGCAGAAGGAGATCAGAGCCCTGATGAAAAGACAACAGGTAGAGCTGTCTGGTGGGGAAATTGGTAGTGTCAGGATGAGTGATCCATTCCCCATTGCAATGCCCCCTAGGAGTGAAATGTTAATATGGTGTCGGGCAGCAATTGGTCTCAGGGGTCAAGATTATCAGGCCCTGGTAGAACCCGTATACTCTGACAGTAGGCCCACCATCTTGACAGCCAGGGGGGTAGTCGATGTCCGCAAGGGGAGACTACCGATACGCATCCTGAATTGTGGGGAAAAAGAGGTCCAGTTACCCCGGTATGCTAACCTTGCTAAGTTATTCACTGTCAGTAACAACTCAATAAAGACAGTGGAACCCTTGCCTCCATCCAAACCGGCGGAGGATAATGGCTCCAAGGGGCAGATGGAGGATTGGTGTCAGAAGCTACAAGTGGGCACTGACTCCACCCCTATGCACCAAAAGCATGGAGTATACCGGGTGGTCCAAGAGTATGAGCGGGTCTTCAGTAAACACCAATTAGACTTTGGGCAGGTAAAAGGGGTCCAACATCATATCCCCACGGGAGATCATCCACCCATTAAAGAGAGATACCGGCCTGTACCTCCAACTCACTATCAATGTGCCAAAGGAATGTTACGGGAGATGAAGGAGACTGGGGTGATCAGAGATAGTTGTAGCCCCTGGGCAGCTCCATTAGTTCTCGTGAGAAAGAGGGATGGTACAATGAGGATGTGTGTTGACTACAGGCAGATTAACCGCATTACACATAAGGATGCCTACCCATTACCCAGGATTGAGGAGTCACTAGCTGCATTAAGATCTGCTAATTATTTCTCCACTTTGAATCTCACCAGTGGGTACTGGCAGGTTCCTGTGGTAGAGGCGGACAAAGCAAAGACCGCATTTACAACACCAATGGGCCTCAGCGAGTTCAACTGCATGCTATTCGGGCTCTGCAACGCCCCAGGAACCTTCCAGCGGTTAATGGAGTGCTGCCTAGGACACAAGAACTTCGAAACTGTCCTGCTGTACCTGGACAACGTAATTGTCTACTCGAAGACATATGAAGATCACCTGGAGCACCTGGCCGAGGTGTTTGAAGCCCTATCTGGTTTTGGCCTGAAGGTAAAGCCGGCCAAGTGCCACCTGTTGAAGCCCAAGGTGCAGTACCTAGGTCATGTGGTAAGCGCCGAAGGAGTAGCGCCAGACCCTGAAAAAGTCACCGTAATCAAGGACTGGCCAAGACCCTCCACTATTAAGGAAGTGCGACAGTTCCTCGGGCTGGTAGGCTACTACACAAGATTTATCAAGGGTTTCACCAAGATAGCGGCACCCATGCAGGACCTCCAAGTGGGCCAGTCCAAGAAGGCCAAGAACCCGAAACCTCCGTTCAAATGGGGTAAACCAGAAGACGAATCCTTCACCCGACTGAAAATGGCTCTCACCGGAGACGAAGTTCTGGCCTACCCCAACTATGGCCAACCCTTTATACTTCATACAGATGCCAGCAACGTGGGATTGGGAGCGGTGCTGTCCCAAGTACAGCAAGGCAGAGAGAGAGTGATTGCCTACGCCAACAGGAAGCTCCGTCCTACGGAAAGGAACTCCGACAACTACAGTTCCTTCAAGTTAGAGTTTCTCGCCATAGTCTGGGCTGTAACGGAGCGCTTCAAGCACTATCTCGCCTCCACCAAATTAACAGTCTTCACTGACAATAACCCGCTGACGCACCTGGAGACTGCGAAGCTTGGTGCCCTAGAACAACGATGGATGGCCCGACTGTCTAACTACGAGTTCACCATCAAGTATCGGGCGGGGCATAAAAATGCAAATGCTGATGCGCTGTCCAGAATGCCCAACTTGCCAGATGGGGGAGAAGACCCGGAAGAGCTGGAGGAGATAGAGATACCCGCTTTCCATCGTCATGGGGTGACCCAGTGCTCCAACTGTGTAAGGGACAAGCGCTCCGCCAACAAAGAGGCCACGTTCAACCCATTGCCCCACCATGGATGGGCAGAAATGCAGGATAGCGACCCGGCTGTCTGCCTAGTCAAGGAGTTGCTGACGCAAGCTGACTCATACCCTGATCCAGATGCTCCACAGGAGACCCAACAGTTGTGGAAGGAGAAGGGAAAACTGTTCATCTACGAAGGAAAGCTGTATCGAAGAAGCATCAACTCCCGGACACATGAACTGGTCAGGCAGGTGGTAGTCCCGAGGCTGGATGCGTCAATGGTCTTAGAAGCGTACCACGATGGAGCAGGACACTTCGAGTGGAAGAAGTTGTAAGACCTGCTACATGAGCGATTCTACTGGGCTGGCATGAGGAAAGCAATCGAGAAATGGTGTCGAGAATGTGGTCCATACAACCTGAGACGAAAAGACCATAACAGCCAGAGGGCTCCCCTGCAGCCCATCATCACCAAACAGCCACTAGAACTGGTAGCCTTGGACAACGTGAAGCTAGCCCCAAGCAGGTCAGGCGATATCTACGCTCTAACCAAAGTAGACCACTACTCCCGGTTCCTGGTAGTAGTGCCAGTAAAAGACCAGATGGCTCAGACGGCAGCCCAAGCGTTCCAATAGCACTTTTGTTGCCCGCATGGTTACCCTGAACGGGTGCTTACCGACCAAGGTCCAGCCTTTGAAGCAGAGGTGTTCCAGGAATTCTGTAACTTGTACGGCTGCAAGAAAATCAGGACGACGCCGTATCATCCCCAGACCAACGGGTTGTGTGAAAAGATGAACCAGGTGGTGATAGACCTGTTGAAGACGTTGCCCCTTGAAGAACGTATCCTGTGGCCAGATAAGTTACAAGATTTGGTGGACCTATATAATCACATCCCGGTGAACTCCACCAACTGTACACCCGCTTACCTGATGAGAGCAAGACCTGGTAAACTACCCATCGACTTAGACATGGGAGTCCTAACACCAGAGACGACTTCACCAGATGCGGATTGGGATACCGAGCAGCAGCAACAATACCGCAAGGTGCTAGAATGTGTTGAGAGAAGTTTGTCCCAGGCGAGACAGAAGCAAGAGAAAACTTACAATCTTGCCGTCCCTTTATCACCTGGAGAACAGGTACTTAAGAGGAAGAGACGAGTCCACAAGTTAGACGACCAGTGGGAGGTTGAGCCATACACCGTCCTACCTTGAATTACGATAACACCAAAGTGTGCCTCATCAGTAAGGATGGAGGAGAAACTTCAGCGGCAGTCTCAAGAGATTTCTTGAAGATATGTCCTGAATAGTTGAAACACACAGAAGAAGATCCAGGCAGCCCTCGGCCAGTCCTCGGAGAATTTCCCCGGTCTTGGACGCAGGTGAACAGTGCAATTGCGGTACCGGTCCTTACCTTTCTCCAAGTGGCCTCACCGGAAGCTGCAGAAGTCCCAGAACAGCTGGAAGACCAGTCGGCCCCAGAGACAGAGGTTTCATCATCAGCAGACCAGGAGAATCGACCCTCTGCTAGCAGTGAACCTGTCGTACCCATGGTGAGCCAAAGAATTCGTAGGAGATTACCCAGCCTACCAGTGTTACCTCACACTACCCGTAGAGTAGTTTACACTGAACCCACCACACCAGGGGTAGACACAAGGGACCAGGGTAGAGCAGTGACAACTAACATACTACGTAGATCGACCAGGAGTTCAAAAGGTCAGCTCCCTGCTCGCTGGAGAAACTAAAGTATAAAGTATAAGAGAACTAAAGTGTATGTTGTTTATAGTTGTACCCATTAAATAGTCTTGGAAAAGTATATTTGTTGAATTTATGGACAATTGGACCACAGGACTAGGTGTGGTCAGGACAATATTGGATATAGTTACTAATTGACCTAGAAAATAAACCACAGGCATGGCTGAAGACCAGGCCCAACGAAAGAGTGCCCTGAAGCCACGCCCAGGGACGATGCACAAAGTGGGTTGATGCAGTTCCCACCAGCCAAATTATAGTTACCAGGATTGTGGCATAAGGACTAAGCGCCGCAGTGACTGCTTTCAATCTTTGTTGGGTTTTTGTAACTTTTGACTTTTGTAACCCGTTTGTAATGTGAATTGTTATTTGTTAACTTTAAAAGGTATCCTCAGTCCGGGAGTACTGAAGTTAACTAGGGGGGAATGTGGCACCCCAGGGGTCCGGTTGCCACAGTGGCATTGCCTCCCTCACAAAAGGTGATGCCATGCCTGGAAGCAAGCAGGGGTCCCCTAATCAGGTTTTACTAAGCATGCAACACTTTCCTGGCTCCAGACCAGAAAGGGGAGTTCCTCCCCTTAGCAACTGGGATCTGGGGGCAGGGTTAGTTAGACTTACTGTGTGAGGAGTTGAAGCGAGGACGTCGAGGAGAGAGGAGCTGGGGACTGGAGCTGCGCGGCAGCTCACCCCAGAAGGAGCAAACACAAGAGAACCGGACACCAGAGTCCGAGACTGTGGGGCACCGAAGGCCCAGCAGTAGAAACCGGAGGGCAGGAGACTGCAGGTCTCCTGGCCCCATCAGACGCCCGGAGGCTTAGCAGCACCACAGAGTCCAGCACCGACAAGTAGGAGCGACGCACCAGCAAGGCCCGAGCTGCCTGCCATACGGATGAGCACAGAAACGTTACACTCAGGGACGAGGGCCACCGCACAGCTACAAACAGCAGGGCCAAAGAGTTTAGTAGAAAGGGAAGGCCTCCAACTTCACCTGGAGAGGAGGGTTCTTTACTTGCTTCCAGGCTGCCCGGACTTCCACTTCTAGCCAGCACCCTAGTCCCGGCTTGTCTAATCACCACCAGTAAAGACAAGAGTAAACTGCCATTAAGTTGTGGACTGATTATTGCTGCGCCATCAATCCCTGCACTACAACGTCCAGCACAAACTACAACATCTACACTGCCCTGGAGCTAGCTCTTCCTCTGGAGAGCCACACCATCCCTGCTGCAGTAACATCAGCTTCAGAGGACTGCTCCGCAGCGGCGGCTCCCTTTAGCCGCATTTCACAGGTGGCGTCACGAACTCTATAAAAACACTATAAATCCCCTATCCATAACCCCCTTTTATTGACCGCCCTGGGTCACGGACCAGGTCACCGCCACTGTGACATTCCCCAGCATCCACCGGCCCGGCACCGGGTACCCCACGGCCCAGGGGTGCGTCATAAGCGACTGTACATATAGACAATAAACATAAGAAAACCTAACAAAAAGAGCTAGCATAAACAGAAAAAAAAGAAAACATACACATTCAATGGTGCAGACTACTGTAGAACAGCTCCTTTTGTATAGGGGCTGATCTGCAGGACACGGCACCGGCTGCTAAACATTGAATGGTGCCGCGCTTTGCTGCTCTGTTCAAAATGTTTACATCCCTATTAAAGAGTGGGCCATGGTCTGAAATAAAAAAAAAATATTATAAACTCACCTAGTGGACTCCTGCTGTTCACTGGGAACATACCCAATGTCCCCCAGTGATCTCCTCATTTCCTTTTCTGGATTGAATTTAATATGACCAGGGTTCTAAAGGGCCTCATCTGAATAGAACACTCGATGGATCGCACCTCCAGGGTTTGGGGAGTTATCTCCTAACTTCCAAACTTTGCATAAGTGAGCTGTCACAGTTAGGCACCCATTCAGTAGCCCCGTAGGGGCTTACTACCGCAAAATGGAATTTGTATTCGTACCCGTATATATGCCTAATGAAGGCGGACACCCAGACGCAGTCTACTACGCACAGCAGAGTGCACGTTCGCTCTGTTGGCACCGTTATAGTCTGTGGCCCCACCGGTGCATATATCCGAATCCAGTTTGCCGGTGGGTTCATACTTAACCCCCCCGACGTGAGCCACTGAATGGGTGACGCAATGCAATATGAAAGCACCCTAACCCTTTAAGGAGAAAATGCACTTTGATTTAGTACAGTGGACAAACCAGTTCTGTTTTGCACACTGTATTGTCTGATTAAATTCTCATGTACACAGGGCTTATATATGAACCTGTACAGTAGAAGTAAGGTTGGCTCCTGGAGTAAGTTCCATCTGTGTGCCCTTGTCACCCCAGTCCGATCCTGATCACTAGGTAAGGTGAGAATAAATATATGGGCTTACAGCCATACATCATTGAAGCTAACCATTCTCATGGAAGGTTTTCTTTGAACTGCCTAAAGGGAACCTGTTATTTGATTCATACGGCTCAAATCCTTAGCAGCATAAATCAGAGCATCTTCATTTCAGAGAAAACTTAGTTTGAAGAACCAGGCGGGGACCATAAAGAGAGACATGATGAGTCCGATGCGGTCCCAGATGGCTTCTTCCCATCATGCTCCTGATGATTCACAGGTCTCTTCCTATCATCAGAGATCTGTCTGTCAACAGGAGAGGGGAGAATCCGGACAGGGACCGCATGAAACTCATAACATCCCTATCTATGGTCCCCGACCTGTCCTTGAAACTATGTTTACTCTGAAGTGTTTAAGAGTAAAACATCCCTGTCTGCAATATTCTTGACTGTTCCTATTCATGCTGCCTGCGGTTTGGACTGCATGATTCAAGTGACAAGATCCCTTTAATAATTACTTGGGTATTTTGGTTAGGTTTGGTATTAATATAGCCACAAATTTCACTTATTGCAGTGCAATGGAATGAGCATAAAGTAGGCACCAGAATATAATTATTGGTTTACAATTGTAAAAAGTAGTGATTAGGTATGAGCGGACCTATGGATGTTCGGGTTCATCGAGTTCAAACTAACTTTTGTCCAAAGTTTGGTTTGGGTACCAGAACTCTACCCGAACTTGAACCAGAACCCGTACCCCATAGAAGTAAATGGGAACCTGAACTTTGGTGCTGTAAAAGGTCTCACTATCTCCTCTTCTCTCCCAGAACTCCGAAAACTAAAACTGACTTCCAGGAGAAGCCGTGTTCGGAGTTCAGCACATGAACCCCGAACTTTACAGTTCAGGTTCGCTCATCTCTAGTAATGATCAATAGGCTATTATGGGGTTTCCTATACCAGCAGCTAATATATCAACAACAATGGATAATTAATAGTGTTGAGTGAGCACTAAAATGCTCGGGTGCTGGAAGCTTGGGTCGAGCTCACCGTGATACTCGGGTGCTCGACCCGAGCAACGAGCCCAATGTTAGTCTATGGGAGACCTGAGCATTTTTGCGGCGGCACCCCCGGCAGTCTGTAGAAAGCCTAAAAAGTGCCCAAAACGATAGTGACAGTGTTCAAATGACATGGGGACAGCATGGGCATCGCCCCATGAAGCATTTCTGACCCCCAGGTCACTGCTGTCAACAACGTGGTCAGAGGTATTAAACAACTTTTACGGGCTCACAATAAAACGTTCAAAAACAAAACTGAAACGGTTTTCCTGTGAAATATGTTACGGAAGTTCCTTTCCAGGTTAAAGACTTGTGTATAAGGTAAAATAAATAACCAAAAACAAAAATACTCCTCCACACCTTGGGCTATGTTCACAAGTAGCATTTTTTATGCGTTTTTGCACTTTTGTATTGCATTCACCGGGAAATGTCATTTTAACATTTTACAATCTTATCTGGCCATGTGCTGTGTGACACATGCATACAGTGCTGAAAAGACATGGGAACAGCATGGGGAAGACCCCTGGAAGCATCTCTGACACCCAGCTCACTGCCTAAAAGCGTGCCCATCAGAAGTGATCCTTGCTGCATCAGAAGATGCAGACTTGCAAGTATCCCCGTGCAAGTCCTTGTCACAGGGCAGTGTTCAATTGTACCTCCCCCATTCCTTGCAATGCAAGCGCAAGTATGCAGGCTGCCACCCAATCACCCACAGGCTGCAATACCATAGTGCTAGCTTGCTTGCACTTCAAATTGGGCCTTTTAGGCATGTGGAGGCAGACGCCGACCACCATGTCATGGCTGCGTCGGCGGCCTGGTATCCATACTCATCCCCAGCCGCCCGGCGGCCGCGTGTCCGCGCTCGGTCCCCAGCCGCCAGGGGGCGGCCGGGTGTCCATAAACGGTCCCCAGCCGCCCCTATTTCTCCTGGGAACTTCCCCCACACTTTTCTTAGCCTGGCCTGCTTTAGAGCAGCATTGGACGAGCCCACCAGAGAACCAGACTCCTCCGGTGGGCCCTGACTTTTCCATCAGGGGAGTTGAGAGTGCCAAGGTGAGGAGCACGAGGATGATGATAGAAGTTAGCATCTGCTTTGTTTTCTTGGAATGCAAGCGCATGTATGTAGTAGCGGCTAGGCCTGAGGTGGTCAGCGTTTTGGCGCATATCCTACCTCCTCCGAGGATTACTGGATGTTTTCCTGCTACTATCCCAGTTCTATGACTCCCGTTAAAACAAAGCTTCAGGTGATGAATGATGGATGAGGTGGTGGCAAAGGAGAAAGAGCAGGAAGAACAGGGACCATTCACATCAAGATCAGGCCAGTCAACCACGCATGTCTTGTAGAATATGTTTCTGTACCAAAAGGAGCGGTTCGGCTACACAGTTATAGGGCATACAGTGAGTGCAATGCCTACCAAAAATTTTGAGGCCCTCCAATGCCCCTTGGAAGTGACATGGAGGTCAGAGGGCCTTAACTAAACTGTTTTTTCCATTTATAGCAACTTGGTCTCCTGTGCACTGTTGGCCTAAGCAGTGAATGGAAGGCTTTCCAAAAATTATGAGGAACTGCAATGACCCTTGAAACAGACGTGGATTACAGCATACTAAAAAACTTCTACCCATTATTGGGGAGTGGGTCTCCCTTGGTGTTCACCTATGCATTGAAAAGCAAAAGCTGACTAAAATTAGGAGGAAATGCAATGCCCGTTGGAAGAGTCGTGGAGGTTAGAGTTAATTAAAAACAACATTTCAATGCCCCTTGGAAGAGCTGTGGAGTTCAGAGTGGTTTAACAAGATGCTTTTAATGCCCCTTGGAAGAGATGTGGAGGTCGCAGTAGCTTAACAAGACGGTTTTAATGCCCCTTGGAAAAATGGTGGAGGTCACAGTAGCTTAACAAGATGGTTTTAATGCCCCTTGGAAGAATGGTGGAGGTCGCAGTAGCTTAACAAAACGGTTTTAATGCCCCTTTTAAGAGACGTGGAGGTCGCAGTAACTTAACAAGACGGTTTTAATACCCCTTGGAAAAGTGGTGGTGGTCGCAGTGGAATAAAAAGACAATATCAATGCCCCTTGGAAAAGTGGTGGAGGTCGCAGTAGCTTAACAAGACGGTTTTAATGTCCCTCGGAAGAGACGCGGAGGTCGCAGTATCTTAACAAGACGGTTTTAATGCCCCTTGGAAGTGACGTGTAGGTTGCAGTAGCTTAACAAGACAGTTTTAATGCCCCTTGGAAAAGACGTGGAGGTCGCAGTAGCTTAACAAGACAGTTTTAATGCCCCTTGGAAGAGACGTGGAGGTTGCAGTAGCTTAACAAGATGGTTTTAATGCCCCTTGGAAGAGACGTGGAGTTCGCAGTAGCTTAACAAGACGGTTTTAATGCCCCTTGGAAGAGACGTGGAGGTCGCAGTAGCTTAACAAGACGGTTTTAATGCCCCTTGGAAGAGACATGGAGGTCGCAGTAACTTAACAAGATGGTTTTAATGCCCCTTGGAAGAATGGTGGAGGTCGCAGTAGCTTAACAAGACGGTTTTAATGCCCCTTACAAGAGCCATGCAGTACAGCATATTAAAAACATTATTCCCATTATTGGGGAGTGGGTCTCCCATAGTCTTTGCCCATGCCTTCCAAGCAAAAACCGCCAAAAATTAGGATGGAGCAACTTGCAATGCTGGCAACACAGACCACTGTCACCCTGGTGGTATAGTGGTGGTGGAGGCTGAGGATAAGGAGAAGAGCAAAAAACAGCCGACTTGAGGAGGCGTATACCCATGTGTGGGTGTGAAGAAGTGCATGGGAATGCACCTCCCGAAATAGCACAGTGGATTTGACTTTATGTTACTCTGCTGTCATTTGGTGGTGATGAGAAGTCTGGCCCAATCCAGCCCTTGTTAATTTTGATAAGGGTCAGTTTGTCAGCATTGTTAGTTGACAGGTGAGTGCGCTTATCAGTTATAATTCCCCCAGCGGCACTAAAAACACACTCCGATAACACGCTAGCGGCAGGGCAGGCCAGAACCTCCAAGGTGTACAGAGCAAGTTCATTTCAAGTGTCCAGCTTGGATACCCAATAATTAAAAGGCACAGAGGAATCACGGAGGACACTGGTACGGTCGACAAGTTACTCCCTCACCATCTTTTGAAACTTTCCACTCCTTGTGAGAGTACCCCGTGCCTCAGGGCCTGTAAGCTGGGCGGGTCTCAGAAAACTGTCCCATAACGTTGACAGTGTTCCCCTGCTTCTGCTGGATTGGAGTTGCGTCTCTCTCGCCTTTACGCCTTGGTTGGTCAACGAACTGTGACCTCTGCCGCTAGCATGTTCAGATGGGAATTTTTTTTAACAGTTCTGCAGCAAGGGCCTTCTGGTACTGCCACATTTTTGTAGACTTCTCCACCTCAGGAATAAGAGAGTGAAAGTTCTTCTTGTAGCGGGGGTCAAAAAGTGTCACCAACCAGTAATGATTGTCACCCAACATTTTGACAACGCGAGGGTCACGGTTTAGGCAGGGCAACATAAAGTCAGCCATGCGTGCCAGACTGGTAACGGGCAAGACTTCCGTGTCCTCACCAAGATGATGACTGACCATGCTCTCCTCCTCCTCCTCCCCCCTGTCCTCAGGCCACCCACGCTGAACAGACGGTATGACAGTTGTACAGGTACCATCTACCACGCATGATACCGGCTCCTGTCCTTTCTCCTCCTCCTCCTCCTTTCCCTCATTGTCCCCCAATGCACGTTGGGATGAGATGAGGCTGGGCTGTGTGTAATCGCCCGCTACGGCTTCTTGATCCATCTCATCATACTCTGGCTGCAATGCCTCCTCTTTAATTCTCTGCAGAGAGCATTGCAAAAGACAGACAAGTGGGATGCTGATGCTAATTATGGCGTCATCGCCACTCACCATCTTGGTGGACTCCTCAAAGTTTGTCAAGATGGTACATATGTCAGACATCCAGGTCCACTCCTGAGGTCTTATGTGTGGAGTCTGACCTGAATATCGACGGCCTTGTTGCAGCTGGTACTCCACAACTGCTCTCTTCTGCTCACAAATCCTTTGCAACATGTGGAGGGTAGAGTTCCAACGTGTGGGGACATCACACACCAGTTGGTGTGCTGGAAGAAGCAAACGCTGCTGCAACACAGCAAGGGCGGCGGAAGCTGTAGCCGACTTCCGAAAAAGAGCTGACAGGCGGCGTACTTTGACAAGCAGATCTGGCAACTCGGGGTACGATTTATGAAACCGCTGAACCATGAGGTTAAGCACCTGAGCCAGGCGTGGTACGTGTGTGATCTCGCCGTGCATCAGAGCCGCCACCAGGTTACGGCCATTGTCACACACGACCATGCCTGGATGTAGGTTCAGCGGTCCCAGCCACAGATCTGCCTTCTCTTTCACAGCTATCAACAACTGACAAGCAGAGTGAGGTTTATCACCTAAGCTTATGAGTTTCAGCACAGCCTGTTGCCACTTGGCTGAGGCAGTACTGCAGTGCTTCCAGCTTGTAACTGATGTGGTGATATCTGAGATGGAGGCTGAATGTGAGGAGGAGGATGATGCGCAGGAGCTGTACACTGTGGGGGCAACTCTGACAATCCTCAGTGTGGGGAGGATGTGCTCCGTCCCAAGGTCCGACTGGGTCCAGGCTTTCACTATGTTTACTAGGTGTGCCATCAGGGAGATGTACCGTCCCTGGCCGCAAGCACTTGTCCATGTGTCCATTGTCAGGTGGACTCTCCCAGTAACTGCATGGTTGAGGGCACGGCAGATGTTTTGGGACACGTGCTAGTGTAGTGCGGGGATGGCACACCGGGCAAAACAGTGTCGGCTGGGGACCGAGTACCGATGGACGGCCACCGCCATAAGGTTGCGGAAGGATTCCGTCTCCACCAGCCTAAAAGGCAGCATTTCCAACGCAAGCAGTCGTGAAATGTGCGAATTTAGGACTGTGGCCTGTGGGGCGTTGGCTGCGAATTTGCACTTCCATTCAAAGGTCTGGGATATGGACAATTGAACGCTGCGTTCACGTGGACGTTGATGCTGTTTCTTGAGAAACTGCCATAACAAGTGAAGACTGAGAGGAAGGGCCATCTTTGCATGCAGTATGTACAGGGGATTGTCTTGCATGCACAACAGTGGGTTCTATTACATGCACAACAGCAGTAGAAGCAGTGGTGACACCCGCTGACACTGGTCGTGGACCCTGGGATTCGCCCCACAAAGTCGGGTGCTTGGCTGACATGTGCCTGATTATGCTGGTGGTGGTCAGGATGGTAGTTTTGTCACCCCTGCTGATGCTGGCATGACAGGTGGTACAAATGGCCTTTTTGGGGTTATCAGCAGAGTCTTTAAAAAAATTCCAGACTCTGGAAGACTTACCGGTTGCTCTGGCAACGTCCCTTGTGTTGGTGTTACGGGGAACTGTTGCCCGCCTTTTGTGTGCGGCCACCACTGTTGGGGTACTCTGCCTCCCTCCCCCTGTGTGCTGCTGGCCTTGCTCTGCGTGTCCTCCTGCCACGTTGGGTCAGTTACTAGATCATCCACCACCTCCTCCTCTTCCACTTGCGCACCACGATCCTCCTCCTCACTTTGTGGCAATTGTGTCTCGTCATCGTCCACCTCTTGTGACAAATTGCCAGCGTCGACTTCCTCTGGCCATGGCTGTTCAAATATTTGGGCATTGCTACATGGGATCTCCTCTTCCACCACTTCAAACGGAGCAGGTGAGGGGCACAAATATGGAAATGGACCAGTGAACAGCTCTTCAGAGTGTCCAGTTCCACGTCCCTTGCCACGCGCCTTGCCCATTGTAAATGAAGTAAAATAGCTTACACTCGCACTATCAATGGAAAAAGGGTAATAAAAAGGAGATTAGAACCGTGGAAGAGGAAAACCACAGTTCTATCTCTCTGGCCTACACCAGACTCTTTTAAACAGATATATTGGTGTCTGAACAGTCAAGGAGGCACTATTACAGCTTTTTTTTACGGAAAAAAATGCCAAAAGCAGGATAATACAGAGATTTGACCCGTGGAACTGCAAAACCACAGTTCTATTTCTCTGGCCTACACCAGATGCTTTTAAACAGATATATTTGTGTCTGAACAGTAAGGGTGACACTATTGTAGTGAGCTGGCCGGCTCTGGCTGTTCTGTGATAATTGATATAGAGCCTGTTACAGAAGTGATTACACAGGATGATGTTGCCACCTTGTGGCCAGAGGTTGCACCTGCGCAGGGTGTGATGACAGAGAAAAAGACTGAGCCTCCTGTGTCCCGCCCTAGAGAGTCACGTGACCAAAGTGGGAAGCAGGAAAAAGTGCGCAAAGCGTCTGCTGTGGTCTGTGAAAAGAGCCAGGACGGTGTGCTGGCCCTCGTGTGTGGCGCAGGAGAGACTCTCAACGTGACTTCTTCTATCTGACACCATATCCTCGGAGCCTTCCCCAGCTCCTGCACTGCTGAAGGATTCAGCTGTTACACTCCCTGCTACTGGAGTGTGGACTACATAAGGGGACCCACCAGAGCTTCTATCCGGATCAGAGAGACTGAAAGCGGGACCTCTGGCGAGAGGCCGAAGTATCCCTTCCTTTCTTTCCGCGAATTCTGCTGTTCCTGTTTTTTTTCCCGGCTGGGACGCCCTCCTGCAAAGACAGACAGGCCTGCGACGGGGGACACATCCTTCTGGAGTAAAGGACTGGTAACGTGTGAGTAGGGACAGTGAGGGTCAGCTTATCAGTACACGTTATTACTGTGCATATTTACGGTTGTCATTTATTGTTTTTCTTTGCTGTGTTAAAAATGTATATGAGTAAAGATACGGTTATCAAGATAGAGTCTGTGTGTGGGGATCTTGCTGGGCCAGATCATAGATACCAATGCGCGGCCTTGCCCGCGGTCACTTCATCTGGCGTAGTCGGCAGGATCTGTGACCAACAGGATTCCCACCCAGCCCACGTGTACAGTCAGAAACCCCCGCCGGTGTCTATTGTGAATCAGGTCAGGAAATTTGGCGGACGAAACTACCCTGTACCAGAGTGTGCGGAACAAGTCCGGATACTGGGGGAAATGTATAATATTGACCCTAAGACCTTGGCAGAAATGGCGGTACTGACGCTAGAGGGGGAGGCATGGACGACAGTCAGACTGGAGATGGTCAGGGGCCAGCGTACAGTAGATGATTTGGTGCGGGTGCTGGAGAACACCTATGGGCCAACCACATACCAGGGAACACTGCGACACATGTTCTTTAGACGGACGCAGCTTGAATGGGAGGATATTCCCCAATATGCGAACGCCCTTCAGGTACTCCTTGAACAAACCTGTGGAAAAGGGGAGCAACTAGCTGGTATGGCTTCTCGTGACCTGGTACTGAGAGACCAATTAGTAATAGGACTGAGCGACCAGTATCTTAACCGCACGTTACAGGACTTGATCCGGATGATGCCGGCTCTTACTTTTGCTGAAGTCAAACAGGAAGCCATAGAACGTTCAAGGGGACCCGTCATGGATGTGGGGATTCAAGGTGCTGCGTGCAGATCCATATCTGACATTAAAAATCCGAACAGTGACACGGAAGACCTGAAACAGATGGTAGCAGACTTACAGAGACAGATATTACAGTTAACATTAGACCGACAGGGAGACCAGCGAAGACAGCCTAGTCGTCCCGTGGGACAGTGTTGGTCATGCGGTGATCCTCGCCATAGGGCAAATCGTTGTCCTCAACACTTCCCTCCGCAACAACCTCCGTTGCACCAACGAACAAACCCTCAGCCACCCCAGCGAAGGGAATTTCGATCAGACCAGCGAATGGAACCCCAGCCATATCCACAAGCAGAGCTACCACGCCGGGCCTCACCACAATGGCCGCCATTAAACTAGACACCCCTGCAGCTGAGGCTCACGCAGCAGGGGAGGCCAAGGAGAGGGGTGTGGAAAAACAGAGCCGATGGCGGAGTGCTCTTGCCTCGAATAGCCGACACTTGAAGTTGTCCTGGAAGGAATTGCCGTACAGGGACTGATGGACACCGGGTCACAAGTGACCACGATCTCTGAACAGTTTTACGAAAATTACCTCAAACCAAGAACTGCTCGTGACCCAGACACCGCCATTGAGATTATTGCGGCTAATAATCTACCCATTCCAGTGACCGGAGTTGCTTGGATGGACACAAAGGCCTGCAGACAGGACTTAGGGAAACGAGGGATCGTCATCGTCAAGGAAGGTTTCGGCTCCGAAACCCCAGTGATAGTTGGAATGAACATCTTGAAAGACCTAGATCTTATGCTGCTGACAAGAAAAGGACCCAAATACTGGCAGAAAGTCACCAAACATAAGCCGACTCGTCTGGCGTTCCAGCGCGTAATCCGGACCGTTGGACTTCAACAGATGGCAGAGGAACAACTACCCCTAGCCGCCATTACAGTGCCACGCCGTACCCGGATTACTTTGCCCACTGAAAAAGAGACAGTCATTTCCTTACCCCTTAACACCCACCGACAACTTGAGGGGGTTGAAGTGTTGATCGAGCCGAGGACCCCAAGTGGGGGTAAGCTAAACCCACTAGTTGCTCGCACTCTAGCCGTCGTGAGGAACGGGAGAGTCCCTGTCAGGCTAAACAACACCGCAGACATAGGCCTAGCCCTTGAAGCCGGCAGTCAACTTGCCCGGGTATATGCTCTACCCACGGAAGTGAATCCCATTGGGCCCCTAGAATTCACCCCATCTACGGAAGGCGACTGGACGGTAACCGTCTCAGCCATAAACGCTCAAGTAGACGATGAAGACATTGGGCGAAAACTACGGGAAAAAGTGCAGCTAGACACGTCTCAGTACACCAAACAAGAAGTGTCTCAAGTGGAGGAACTCCTGCGGGAACACCAAGACTCCTTTGCAAAGCATGACACAGACTTTGTGTGTACCACCAGTATCCAGCACGAGATACTCACGGGCGATACCCCCCCTATCCGCGAGAGGTACCGGCAGATACCACCTCAGAAATACCAGGAGGTGAAAAGCCTGTTAGAATCTATGCTACACGCCGGAGTGGTACGTGAAAGCCAGAGCCCGTGGGCTGCACCCGTGGTGATAGTCAAAAAGAAAGATGGTTCCCTAAGGTTTTGCGTGGACTACCGTAGGCTGAACGCTTGCACTATCCGGGACTCATATCCACTTCCTCGGATCGAAGAGTCACTGACCGCCCTGAAGAAGGCCAAATATTTTTCGTCCCTAGACCTGGCCAGTGGATATTGGCAGGTTCCAATGAGTGAGAAGGACAGGGAAAAGACCGCCTTCATCCTTCCCATGGGCCTGTATGAGTTCGACCGGATGCCGTTCGGCTTGAATAACGCACCGGGGACCTTTCAGAGACTAATGGAACGCTGTCTGGGGGACTTCAACTTTGAGTTTACGCTGATATACCTTGACGACATCGTGGTATACTCCGCCACCTTTGAAGATCATCTTCACAAGCTTGGCCAAGTGTTCCAGCGCTTGAGGCAACACGGCTTGAAGTTGAAGCCCAGCAAGTGCCGTCTGTTCCAGCAGGAAATCGACTACTTGGGTCACCGGATCTCGGCCGAAGGCGTCCAGCCCTCTCCGGAGAAGATAGCAGCCGTTCAAGAGTGGCCGCAGCCAACTACCATCAAAGAAGTCCGGGCTTTTCTGGGGCTAGCAGGCTACTACCGTCTGTTTGTCAAGGACTTTGCTCGGCTTGCTGAACCACTGCATGAGGTTCTCCGAGGGACCGCGAACAGCCCCAGAGGACGACGCATCAGTTGGGGGCCTGACCGAGAAAAATCCTTTCAGGCACTTAAGGCTGCTCTAACATCACCCCCTGTTCTGGCATATGCAGACTACACATTACCGTTTCAGTTGCACACCGACGCCAGCCTTCAAGGTCTAGGGGCGGTCCTCTCTCAAGTTCAAGATAATAAAGAATGCGTGGTAGCCTATGCCAGTAGGTCTCTCCGTGACACCGAAAAGAATCCCATCAACTACAGCTCCTTCTGCTTGGAACTCTTGGCTCTGACTTGGGCTATAACGGAGAAATTTGCCGGCTATCTGACTGGAGCGGAGGTGCTGGTCATGACGGACAACAATCCTCTTGCCCACCTAGAGAATGCCAAACTAGGGGCAATGGAACAGCGCTGGATGGCCAGGCTCTCTAGATTCCAGTACAAAATTAAATACAGAGCGGGGAACGAGAATCAGAATGCTGACAGCCTGTCTAGAGTGACATCATCCCCGCCAGTGGGGGACCGGGATGAAGAGTTGGAGGAAGATGAGATGCCTGACTTTGCCCGGCTCGCAAAGCAAATAGAAGATAGCCGCCAGTATGCGGTAGGAGGAATTGAAGCCATAGTGGGATCTCCCCTGTCCCAGCAAGAATTGGCCAAGCTTCAAGATCGAGATCCCGAGCACGTCTTACTGAAACAGTATGTGAATAAACAAGAGAAACCGCCCTCCGAAGTGAGAGCCCGACTATCGACCGGAGCCTTGGCTCTGCTTGCCCAGTGGGATCGGCTGATCGTGAAAGATGGAGTCCTGTGTCGCATGGCCCTTTTATCCCATATGCTGGAGGAGTGTTTGCAGATTGTCGTCCCGGTGCAGTTGGCCCATGAGATGGTGGGCGAAGCTCACAGGAGGAACGGCCACTTCGGCATAGACCAGACCCTCCGGTGGACCCAGCAGTTCATTTTTTGTCCGGGGCTCCGTAAGTTGGTTGAAAACGTCTGTCAAGCATGCCGCACCTGTGAATTCCACAAGTCCGCGGAGCAGCGTGCCCCCGTCCAGACTATTAAGACGTCGAGGCCCCTCGAGCTGTTGATGGTGGACTATCTGTTGATCGGAACGGCGAATAGTGGCTACCAGTACTGTCTGGTGATGGTGGACCACTTCACGAAATTCGCTGTCGCTGTTGCTACCAAGGATCAGACTGCTGAATCAGCTGCACAGGCTATCTGTCAGCAATTCGTTCGGGTCTACGGGTGTCCGGAGCGGCTACACTCTGATCAGGGGGCTTGTTTCGAAGGGCGAGTCATTGAAGAACTCCAACGGATGTATGGAATCAAGAAGTCCAGGACCACCCCTTACCATCCACAAGGGAATGGCGCGTGTGAACGCTTTAAACGGACCCTCTTACAACTGATCCGGACTTTAGCTGAAGACAAAAAGCCCGACTGGCCTCGATTCCTCCCGGAACTGCTGTGGGCCTATAATAATCAGGTCCATTCCGTCACCGGATACACCCCATACACCCTTCTCTTTGGCCGTCCAGGCAAAGACATCCATGAGTTGCAACTGTCTAGCTCCGAAGAAGATACCTGTGGTACCTATCCTTCCTGGCTACAAACACACCGCCAGAGAATGGAGACTGTCTACCGGCTAGTAGGCCGACAAATTCAGGATCAAGTGCACGCTGACCCACTTCCGGTACAAGAAGACCCACTGAATGTAGGTCAACTGGTCCTAGTCCGAATAAAGAAGCCACAAGGGAAACTCCGGCCCAAGTGGGAGACCGAAGTCTATCGAGTAATTGGACAGCCGTACCCCGGTGGCCCCGTCTATCGAGTGCAGGGCGGAGACAGCGGCAGCATCCGAACTTTGCACCGTAATATGTTGCGCCCCTGCCGTTCCCAGCCTGACTCCCCTACTGTGATACCTAGAGAGATGGATATCACTAATACTGTTGGAGACACTGACCCCGGGGATGTAGAGACTGAATGCATGCCTACCCCTGTCCGTCCGACTGACGCACTTGAACCGATTACCTCCTCTACTGACATGTCGACTGGGAAAGAGAGTGGGGTGACTGATAGGAGAGAGGGGATCCAACCCGTTAGGTGGACAACGAGGACCACTGCAGGGGTACCTCCAGGACAGTCCTACAGAGACCAATATGTGTGGCCCTCTTCCCAGCCACCCCCTGTCACATCCACAGCCATCGCCGCCCTGGAGCCGGTCGTTGGCAGGGACTGCCAACCTTTGAGTGGGGGGGTGTGTAGTGAGCTGGCCGGCTCTGGCTGTTCTGTGATAATTGATATAGAGCCTGTTACAGAAGTGATTACACAGGATGATGTTTCCACCTTGTGGCCAGAGGTTGCACCTGCGCAGGGTGTGATGACAGAGAAAAAGACTGAGCCTCCTGTGTCCCGCCCTAGAGAGTCACGTGACCAAAGTGGGAAGCAGGAAAAAGCGCGCGAAGAGTCTGCTGTGGTCTGTGAAAAGAGCCAGGACGGTGTGCAGGCCCTCGTGTGTGGCGCAGGAGAGACTCTCAACGTGACTTCTTCTATCTGACACCATATCCTCGGAGCCTTCCCCAGCTCCTGCACTGCTGAAGGATTCAGCTGTTACACTCCCTGCTACTGGAGTGTGGACTACATAAGGGGACCCACCAGAGCTTCTATCCGGATCAGAGAGACTGAAAGCGGGACCTCTGTCGAGAGGCCGAAGTATCCCTTCCTTTCTTTCCGCGAATTCTGCTGTTCCTGTTTTTTTTTCCTGGCTGGGACGCCCTCCTGCAAAGACAGACAGGCCTGCGACGGGGGACACATCCTTCTGGAGTAAAGGACTGGTAACGTGTGAGTAGGGACAGTGAGGGTCAGCTTATCAGTACACGTTATTACTGTGCATATTTACGGTTGTCATTTATTGTTTTTCTTTGCTGTGTTAAAAATGTATACAAGTAAAGATACGGTTATCAAGATAGAGTCTGTGTGTGGGGATCTTGCTGGGCCAGATCATAGATACCAATGCGCGGCCTTGCCCGCGGTCACTTCATCATTACTGTTTTTTTTTACAGAAAAAATGCCAAAAGCAGGATAATACAGAGATTTGACCTGTGGAACTTCAAAACCACAGTTCTATTTCTCTGGCCTACACCAGACTCTTTTAAACAGATATATGGGTGTCTGAACAGTCACAGACGCACTCAATTTTTTTTTTGGGGGGGGAATACCAAAAGGTTAATAAGACGCGTATTTGTACAGTTTGACTGAGGAAAAAAAATACAGGATTTAGATAAAAAAAAAGGATTTTTCCTGGCCCCTGAGACCAACTGGAGCACACAGGACTGTAATGCAGCGTTTGCTGGTATAACCACTGCGTCTCCTATACAGCCTGCCTGCCTGATATCTGGGATGGATATTAGTCCTGAGAAGGACTGTTTGGCTGTGTGCCCACGATGCATTTTTAATGCGTTTCTGCAGCGTTTTTGCAGCTGCGGAAACGCTGTGGAAACGCATTAAAAACGCATGGTAGAAGGGCAGCAATATTCCCCAATGATAATCCGCATGTGCTGTGCACATGCTGCGGAAATTTCCGCTGCGGATTATCATTGCGGGAAAAAACGCAGCACTACCAATTATTTTGCGGAAGTGCTGCGTTTTCGCCGCCATTGACTTGCATTAGAACGCGCATCTGTACTTGTGTAACTGGCGCGTTCTAATGTGCGGATGGTACCCGGGTGTGGAGGAGAGGAGAGTCTTATCCACACCCAGGTACCATTAAAAAATCTGTAAAAAAAGAATAAAATAAAAAATAAATGTATATTTACCTTCCGGCGGCCCGCGCTGCGCTCCTCCTTGCTTCCCGGTGGATTGAAGGACCTGCACTGACGTCAGAGTCATGTGACGGGTCATGCGACGCTGACGTCGGCAGGTCTTTCAATCCACCGCTGTCAGCAAGGGAGAACGGAGTGTAAAGCAGGACACTGGGGGCCATCGGAGGGTAAGTATACATTTATTTTTTTATTTTTAACCACTCTCTCGGGTCACACTATATAAATCCATGCCTTTTGCATGGATTTATATACACTGTGTTCCAAATTATTATGCAAATAATATTTTCTCAGATTTTCCCAAATTACCTATATGAATTGCAGTCATTGTAATTTTCCAGTCAAATAACTATTAGAGTACAATTGAAAAGTTTTTGTACAAACTGCCTATGATAACAGTATATTTTTAAAAAAATTAAAAACTCAAACTGCACTCAAAATGCATGTTCCAAATTATTATGCACAGCAGAGTTTTCAACCTTTTCATTTTAATAAAGAACAAAAAAATGGTCATTTTTGAAATTATAAGCATTAGCAGGTTATAACAAACTGAAATCAAACAGTTTTCAACTCAAAACTTTATTCTAGGTGATGTTACATTTGCACATAGGACCCCTTGTTCGAAAGGAGCTTCTGAACTCTCTCGTCCATTGAATTTGTCAGGTTTTGGATGGTTTCTGCTTTAATTGTTTTGCATGAGGACAGAATACCCTCCCAGAGCTGTTGCTTAGAAGTGAACTGCCTCCCGACATCATAGACACTCCTTTTGATGATGCTCCAGAGGTTCTCAATGGGGTTGAGGTCAGGGGAGCATGGGGGCCACACCATAAGTTTGTCCCCTTTTATGCCCATAGCAGCCAGAGATGCAGATGTGTTATGTGCAGAATGAGTATTTCTGCATGATGGGCACATAAACTTTGTTTGATTTGGCAGGCTTTAGAGACCCTACACTAACTATTTCGGAGTATAAGTCTCTCCCTAGCTCAGCAGCACTGACCCTACACTGTCTGATCCGGAGCGACTGTGTCCAAGATAGCGGCGCCCGGTTTTAAATACTCGAGGTGACGATGTGTGGCCAGCCAATCACTGTAATGCCCACAAACAACATGGCTGCGGCATTACAGTGACTGGCTGGCAATCCCTGCATGTTCATTGGCTCTGTAAAGAGTGCCAAACGTGCAGTGCAGAAACCCGAGCTCCCGCCCGAGTAACCCGGATATGCTCAGTGCTCGCCGAACATCCCGAGTAGTGAGATGCTTGGGCGAGTACTGAGCAGTGTCGAGCATGCTCGCTCAACACTAATAATTAAGTCTTTTGTTATTGAACACAAATTTGTATATCATGGATTTTTAATGTGTTTTTAGATGATTTAGGGACAAAAAAATGTATTATTGGTGGAAAAAGGTTGAACTTAAAGGACCTAGGTGTTTTTTCAACTTATGTAACTATTTAACTAAAAGTAAAAGATATGGATCATGTGACTGACCATGGACTATAGATGATAAATGTGATCTAGTAAGATGTTTTTTATGCATAACATTCAGTTATATATATTGCTACAGGAAATATTCAGTGCCTTTTCAGGGTAAGTCATCGAAGACTGGGGAGTATCAAACTCTGCAGCTAGTCAGGAGCTTACTGTATATATGGATAGTTCTTCCCTCTCTTTTGTATCAAACAAATGTATTTCTACCCTTAAATTGGATATAAATGCACAAATATAACATAAAGGGATACTTTGATCTATTTTAGTTCAGGTGTTTAAATTTAATGGATTTTTATCGAATGAATCTAAATTATAGTCCCTGACTGGTTTGAGCAGAAATATATATAATCTGTATGTTCTCTAGTCTTAAACTGTATCTTGAAGTAATAATATAATGGGATACTATTTGATCTACTCTTTAAGGCTACTCTTATCTAAAAAGAAAAACCTTGATTGACTGAATCTATATCATAGTTCCTGACTGTCTCAGCTGGAAATATATAGACTCTGCTTTCACAAGGATCCTCTTTGGAACAACTGTGTTTATGCTAAACATACAGATATGTTTTTTCACTTCTTGAGAATTATATTTGTATCTTTTCCTCTTTTCTTAATTAGTATTAAAAAAAAAAATAGTTTTTATAATGGATGTGTATTTTTGGTAGATTATCAGCATAAAATGACTCCATGTTTAACCCATTCTACACTCACATTTATGAAACACAATGGACAGGATGCGGTTCATTTCTTTTGGTTTTTGTTTCAGGTTTCTGCACTTAGTGCAGGTAAGGGTATGGCCTCCCTTTTCTTTCAGCTGGACATTATGTTTATATACAGTGCTGGCCAAAAGTATTGGCACCCCTGCAATTCTGTCAGATAACACTCAGTTTCTTCCTGAAAATGATTGCAATCACAAATTCTTTGGTATTATTCTCTTAATTGAATTTGCTTACAAGGAAAAAACACAAAAGAGAATGAAGCAAAAATCAAATCATTGATCATTTCACACAAAACTCCAAAAAAGGGCCGGACAAAAGTATTGGCACCCTCAGCCTAATACTTGGTTGCACAACCTTTAGCCAAAATAACTGCGAACAACCGCTTCCGGTAACCATCAATGAGTTTCTTACAATGCTCTGCTGAAATTGTAGACCATTCTTCTTAAGGCAAACTGCTCCGGGTCCCTGATATTTGAAGGGTGCCTTCTGCAAACTGCCATTTTGAGATCTCTCCACAGGTGTTCTATGGGATTCAGGTCTGGACTCATTGCTGGCGACCTTAGAAGTCTCCAGTGCTTTCTCTAAAACCATTTTATAGTGCTTTTGGAAGTGTGTTTTGGGTCATTGTCCTGCTGGAAGACCCATGACCTCTGAGGGAGATCCAGCTTTCTCACACTGGGCCCTACATTATGCTGCAAAATTTGTTGGTAGTCTTCAGACTTCATAATGCCATGCACACGGTCAAGCAGTCCAGTGCCAGAGGCAGCAAACCAACGCCAAAACATCAGGGAACCTCCGCCATGTTTGACTGTAGGGACCGTGTTCTTTTCTTTGAATGCCTCTTTTTTTTCCCTGTACACTCTATGTTGATGCTTTTTCCCAAAAAGCTCTATTTTTGTCTCATCTGACCAGAGAACATTCTTCCAAAATGTTTTATGCTTTCTCAGGTAAGTTTTGGCAAACTCCAGCCTGCCTTTTTTATGTCTCGCGGTAAGAAGTAGGGTCTTCCTGGGTATCCTACCATACAGTCCCTTTTCATTCAGACGCCAACGGATAGTACGGGTTGACACTGTTGTACCCTCGGACTGCAGGGCAGCTTGAACTTGTTTGGATGTTAGTCGAGGTTCTTTATCCACCATCCGCACAATCTTGCATTGAAATCTCTCATCAATTTTTCTTTTCCGTCCACATCTAGGGAGGTTAGCCAGAGTGCCATGGGCTTTAAACTTCTTGATGACACTGCGCACGGAAGACACAGGAACATTCAGGTCTTTGGAGATGGACTTGTAGCCTTGAGATTGCTCATGCTTCCTCACAATTTGGTTTCTCAAGTCCTCAGACAGTTCTTTGGTCTTCTTTCCTTTCTCCATGCTCAATGTGGTACACACAAGGACACAGGACAGAGGTTGAGTCAACTTTAATCCATGTTAACTGGCTGCAAGTGTGCTTTAGTTATTGCCAATAACTGTTACGTGCTACAGGTAAGTTACAGGTGCTGTTAATTACACGAATTAGAGAAGCATCACATGATTTTTCAAAGGGTGCCAATACTTTTGTCCACCCCCTTTTTTAGGTTTGGTGTGGAATTATATCCAATTTGGCTTTAGGACAATTCTTTTTGTGTTTTTTTCATTGAAGACAAATTAAATGAAGAGAATAATACCAAAGAATTTGTGATTGCAATCATTTTCAGGAAGAAACTGAGTATTATCTGACAGAATTGCAGGGGTGCCAATACTTTTGGCCAGCACTGTACATTGGTTGAAAAAGTGTTCGCCCCCTTTCTGATTTCTTTTTCTTTTGCATGTTTGTCACACTTAAATGTTTCAGATCACAAAACAAATTTAAATATTAGACAAAGATAACACAAGAAAACACAAAATGCAGTTTTTAAATGAAAGTCTTTATTATTAACCCCATTACGTTCATTGACAGGGATAACGCGTCATGGCCGGATGCTGGTTCACGCACCAGGACAGATGCCATGGTGGCCTGGGGTCATCATGACGACCCCCGGGTCACCAAGCTACAGAAATCTTCTGAAACCATGCTCACAGCATGGTCTCAGAAGTATTCTGCACAGGTATAATGTACTGCAATCTAGTGCATTGCAATACATTATAACTGTGAAAAAATGTGAAAGTCCCATAGTGCGACTAAGCAAAAAAGTTTAAAAAAAGTAAAAATAAAAAATCTAAAAAAAATGTTAAAAGATAATAAAATATATTATACTAATAAATACACATTTTTACGTAAAAAAATAAAAATAAACAAAAAAAGTACACATATTTGGTATTGCTGCGTATGGAACGACGCTATCTATAAACGTGTCACACTAGTTAACCCCTTCAGTGAACAGCGTAAAAAAAAACCACATGGGAAATTATTCCTTTTCATCATACCCCTGGAAAAAAGTGGAATAAAACACGATCAAAAAGACGGATGTAAATAAAAATGGTACCGCTGAAAACTTCATCTTGTCCCGCAAAAAACAAGCTGCCATACAGCTCCATCAGCTGAAAAATTAAAGTTACAGCTCTCAGCATACAACGATGCACAGATAATTATTTTTTCTATAAAAGTTTTTATTATGAAAAAGCACAAAAAACATAAAAAATTACATAAATGAGGTATCGATATAATCGTACTGACCTGAAGAATAAGGCTGCCTTATCAATTTTACCACACAATTAACGACAAAAAAAAACCAAAACAATTCCTGAATTGTTGTTTTTTGCTCATTCTGCCTCCCAAAAATCAGAATAGAAAGCAATCAGAAAAATTGATTTGCCCGAAAATGGTACCAATGAAAACATCAACTTGTCCCGCAAAGAAAATTCCTTAGACGACTCTGTCGGCAGAAATATAGAAAAATTATAGCTCTCAATATATGGTGATCCAAAAACAAATTTTTGTAAAAAAATGCGTTTTTTAGTTTATGACAGCAGCCAATCAAAAAAACCTGATATAAATCTGATATCACTGTAATCGCACCGACGCAAAGAATAAAGTCGCCTAATCACTTACACCTCATGAGTAACAGCGTAAAAAATAAATAAAACCAATTCTTTACCTGCTGTTGAGCTCATTCTGCCTCCCAAAGATCGCAGTATGGCTCGGCTCACATTTATCCTGCGCTCTACGCTCAGCACTTACACCGGGGGTTCCTTGTAAATACGTGATTCTGACAGAACCCCCGGTGGAAGATTCCCTATAATGAGGCAGATGGAGGCACTGTGGACACTGTCTGACCTATGATCCGGCGGTGTCCATCTTTTTAGGTGTGGATAAAAGCGCGGTCAGCCACAGTTTTGTGCAACTCTGAAAAGAAGGACAACGCTGAACAGAGGCCAAATGGAGTCCAAAGTAACTCTGCTGCCTCATCTCATTATAGTGAATGGATCACGTCATTCGGAGATTTAGATGGAAACCTCAAAGTAAGTACTCAGCGTAGAGAGCTGGATAAATGTGATCCGAAATGTTATGTATAATGTTCCCAATAAAAGCTTCACATAAAAAGTCCCTACTCAGGTCAGTCATCTGTTAATGGAAATATAGGGGGCTTCCACGTTACTGGTAGTACAGAGGCTCTGAAAAAGCGAAATGGCTCCTCGCCCCCCCAAAAGAAATTCAGCAAATTATGCACTCCCAAATCCAAATAGCGCTCGGTCCGTCCCGAGTCTCACCGTGTGGCTAAGCAGTACCGTAAAGCCACATGTGGGGTATTGCCACGTTCAGCAGAAATTGTGTGACACATTTTAGTGCCATTTTTTTACCAATTTCCCCATGTGAAAATGTAAAATCTAGGGCTAAAATAAAATATTTGTTGTAAAAATGTAATTATTTTTTCTTCACTGACCAATGGTATAAAATTCTGTGACACATTTGTGGTGTCAATATGATCACTGCACCCTTAGATGAATTCATTGAGAGATGTAGTTTTGTAAAATGGGGTCACTTATGGGGGAAAATTTAAACTTCAAGATTTGCACTGTGCCTCAAAGTAGTTTTCAACCACACATTGTGTATTGGCGAACTCAGGAGAAATTGCAAAACAACATTTGAGGTCCATTTTCTCTTGTTACCGTTGTGAAAATAAAAAATTTGAGACTAAAAAATAATTTTTGTAGAATAAAATAGATTTTTTATTTTCACAGCTCTACGTTATAAACTTCTATGAAGCACCTGGGAGTTCAAGTTGTTCACCATACATCTAAATACTTTCCTTGAGAGGTCTAGTTTCAAAAATGGGATCACTTGTGGTATGTTTCCACTGTTTCGGCACATCAGGGGCACTTCAAATGCAACATGGCGTCCGCTCTTGATTCCAGCCAATTTTGCATTCAAAATGTTAAATGGTGCTCCTTGCCATCCGAGCCCTGCCATGCGCCCAAACAGTGGTTTTCCCTCACATATGGCATATCGGTGTACTCAGAAGAAATTGCACAACAAATTTGGGGGTCCATTTTCTCTTGATACCCTTGTGTAAATAAAAAATGGGTCTAAATTAACATTTTTGTGAAAAAAAGTTAAATGTTCATTATTTCCTTGAACGTTGCTTCAGCTCCTGTGAAACACCTGAAGAGTTAATAAACTTCTTGCATGTGGTTTTTAGCACCTTGAGTAGTGCAGTTTTTAGAATGGTGTCACTTTTTGGCATTTTCTGTAATTTAGATCCCTCAAAGCCACTTCAACCGTGACGTGGTCCCTAAAAAAATGGTTTTGAAAATTTTGTTGGAAAAATGTTCTCAATCAAGAAAAATATTTAGATTTGAGAGTCCTCAGTGGTTGATACCTTTTAATGGCTAACTGAAAAGATGGTAACAAATTGCAAGTTTTCGAGACTACTCAGGTCTCTTCATCAGGCTTAGTATAACACAAAATCTGAAGAGTCACATATTTATACACAATAAGACACACAAGAAAAAAAAATGCAATAGGTAAGACAGGTGATGAAAAGCAGAGTTATTATGGAAGAAATAAACAGTTCTGGCTATAAATATTTTAGCAGTTAATAGATAAGGAGTGTGAAGGTTTTATTGTCCTGTGTCCAGTGTTGTGCTGACCTCACAGGTCTGAAAGTCTCTCCTTTCTCTCTGAGATTTGAAGTTACCTTTATGTAGGGGAGACAGGGCTAAAACTTAGTACAAGAATCATCATCGCCACACAATAAAAGAAAAAAGAATAGATCTACCTGTAGCCAAGCATTTTTGTTCCCCTGATTTCAGCATAAAAGATATGAAATTACTAGTATTAAAAGGTAACTTCAAATCTCAGAGAGAAAGGAGAGTCTCAGAATATAAACTGATGATGACCTTTAACACTTTCAGAGCAGGAATGAATGTGTCGCATGGATTTATGTCATTCTACATCAACTAAGGAATGTGCTCCTCAGACTCTCAGTGAGGTCATCACAACACTGGACACAGGACAATAAAACCTTCACACTCCTTATCTATTAACTGCTAAAATATTTATAGCCAGAACTGTTTATTTCTTCCATAATAACTCTGCTTTTCATCACCTATCTTACCTATTGCATTTTTTTTTCTTGTGTGTCTTATTGTGACTCTTCAGATTTTGTGTTATACTATGCCTGATGAAGAGACCTGAGTAGTCTCGAAAGCTTGCAATTTGTTACCATCTTTTCAGTTAGCCATTAAAAGGTATCAACCACTGAGGACTCTCAAATCTAAATATATTTCTATCTACTGGCTAACACGGTACAAGAATATATATTTTCCCTATCTCAATCAAGATATCACTTTAGTAGGAACTGCCTGACAAAGTGAAGTAGACAAAAAGATCCTCAAAAGCTAAACATCATGCTGCGATATAAAAAAATTCAGGAACAAATGAGAAACAAAGTAATTGAGATCTGTCAGTCTGGAAAAGGTTAAAAAGCCATTTCTAAAGCTTTAGGACTCCAGTGAACCGCAGTGAGAGTCATTATCCACAAATGGCAAAAACATTGAACAGTGGACGCACATCCAGCTGAAGTATTTGCTGGCGTTGGCGTGCCCCTCACCCGCTAGGCCTGCTCACGGTGGCAACCGCTGTAGTTACGCCTCTGTGTATGAGACAAATAAAAACATTAGCGATAAAATAAATCATTCACTTAGGCATACTCAGATTTACAAACATTTTTTTGCAGAGTGTGATCTTTTTATGGAGGAAAATTTAAGTTCTTCAGATAAGGCTTGTGCTTTCATCCCAGTATGGAGGGAGCCACCAGCTTTAATATTTTTACACAAGTGACAGTTACAATGTTATAAAGACTATTCTTCCGTTTGATGTGGATTTAAAAAGCTTTTTTATGGTACCACATATGGCTTTTTCCCGTTGCATGCCAAGCTATTTTAATCATGGAAGTAAGCCGTGTTTGCTCCCTACAGTGTAATATATGCAGGTTTTCCTCTAAAAGACTTCTTTGTATTTGTGCCATGCAACAATGGTCAGTATAAAGCACAAAGTGGTGACGTGGTGACCTTTAGCACTACAAATGTTACTGACCTACATCTACCATGATTTAATGCCAAGAACTAGGTCAGTATAAGTGTATCACAAGGGAAGAAAAAGCACAAAAAGCTAGGGGCAATATCACAAGTCGGAAGAATAATCTGCATTGTAGTCCTGTTCTTCCTGCTCTATAATCAAAGATTGTGAGAGAAGTTGGTACTACACTACAGTTACTCTCTTTACTTTTACAAAAGGAGCCCACATTCCAGGCTCAGGTGGTGCTCTGCTGAAATGTTAGATATAATCTAAATAGTAGCACAAAAAGAAATAGCGTCCCTCAACAAATAATTTTCAGAGCTGTTTAATACAAAGCAAACATAATACTGGGTTAGAGCAATAGCATGGCTAGGTGACAGGCGTTTTGCGTGGATTGTTGGACAGTTTCGGTGGACAGTTTTCATCCTCCTTATTACATTTCCAATTAGACTGCAGATGTTGTCATAGTCCATCCTTTGTTCCTACCCTTCTTCCCGGGCTGAGGCCGGCTGCCTGTCACTCTGCTCTCTGAGGGGAAGGAGAAAAAATGTGGGTCTCAGCTCTGATCTGAGTGTGATCATTCCACAGGGGGTCTGAGTGACACTAGTGTGCTTCCAGTTCTTCACCATGGTCGTTCCTGGTTGTGGTAGTTTGCCTGTTTGTTCCTTTCTTCCCCTGCTGCCCCACATGCAAAAAAAGGAGGATAATATAGCACTGGCTATTAGATGGGGACAGTTGAGTTGCAGGTGGCACAGTTTCACTTCAGCTGACCCCTGCACAGACCTAGTGCCTTCATATGCTATGGGAGTAGAATGGTAGTAGGAATCCAATAAAAATCTCCCAAAAATTGGCAAGACGTGAGCCCAAACCTCATCAGGCAGCCATGCCTCAACAGTTTGGTGTTAATCATAGTTTCAGATGCAGGGTAGCTCTCTTCCAAGAGGAAGAAAGATGGTTCTCTACTGCCACCTATAGGAGGTAGCCATTATAAAAGTTTATGTTAACCCTATAACAAACCTCGTTACATGACTTGGGATATTCAGATAAGGCTAGAGTCATCTCCACAAGGAAAAGACCTACATAGATTATGAAAGGCTGATCCAAAGGACTTGTAAGTATGATAAGAGGTTCTTCTTAAAGGGCTTCCCTACTATTCGGGCAACCCCTTCAGAATCCCTACGTTTCCGCCCAGTAAAATAATAACTCATGTTTGGTGCTGGCGCCGTTCCAGCGGAGTCGGCAATAGCTGTCCCAGGGATCATGTGACACAACATTCAACACTGGATTCATTCTCCTCTCCAAAGGATGTAGTTGACATCTGGAGGAAGTGAGAGAGCTACAGCAGTTTTAACTTCCTCCGGGTGTCTTGATTTGTTTGACGGCAAGGAGAGTGAAGCAAGCACTAATAGGCTGCGGGTATCGTGTGACATGGCAATAACACGAGATCCCCAGGAGAGCCAGTGCCCATACCGCTGGAACAGCACTGGCATGGAAGGTGAGTACAAGGGTTATTATTTTACTGGGGGTGTCAGTGATTCGCGCACACAATCCCGATTACTCACTACGTAGCTATCGGCAAACGAGCAGAGAGCATATGGTGTACACATCTCCAGATTCCAATACATGGAATATGTGTATATGCCCCCTTACGGTCACTGCCAGCTTCACGATAGCCCAATTAACATTATTCGCTGCCACCACCAATCAGATTTGAAATACAATACAGGCCTGATCGGACGCCTGCTTTCTGGTGGAGTATGGCTTTGGGGAAGGAACGATTACAGGACAGAAGTAACAGACTACTAAATTTTATATTTAATCCAAAAGGGAGGCAGTGTTTAGGAAAAATATACAAAGGTTCTACAAATGGAGACAATACAGTACAGAATATACAGTTACACCAAAATAAAAGAGATTAATAGAAGAATTTACTCGACAGATCACAGAGACGATTCAGTCTAGCTGGAGGGAAGCACTCAGCTTACATATAAATATGTAACTTCCAGCATGAGTATAGATCAATTTTCAGCTAGATCTTTTATGCCAAAGGGGGGACCTGCCCACACACTCCCCTGCGATGACCTCACATGGGTGGTCTCCGCCCTTTATGGTTTTATTAAAATATCTAACTTCCACGATAACTCCTCTTTGGTTGATCGCAGAACCTTGCAAGTGATACCATATTACAAATTTACCTTTATTTAGAGACTACACATGGCATAGCTGCAGTCTGTTATTTTGGTAATTTTGCGCCATGGCTCACCGGAAGGGCTCACAGGTCAAAAAAAATATGCGTATGTTCCTTAGCTGACCCTGCCGCTAAAAATATGTGTCCCATTATTATCGGAAGTATCGAACTTCCGATATTTCATATTTTGTGTCGGAGCCAGCGAGACTGCAGTTTTCTGTTGAGCAAAAGGATTTTGCAAATGAGGGTGTCCCTGCTATTGTGTGGAGCGTGACAGCATTCCTTTGAAGTTTAAAGGTGCAATTTCCTCTTCTTTCAATCCCATATGCTCGTTTGTCTATTTATCACAGGCCTGTGCTACTAGGAACTACATTCATATGTTGATTACTCTGGACAAGTGAGATAGTGGCTCCTTTGACAAATGGTATAGAGGAGGGGAGTGAGAGGGGCTTCAAGGCGAGAGAGAGATTTTCTTAATATTTTCTGGTAGCATAGGGGCTGATTTACAGATCGCCCCTTAAAGGGGTTGTACACTACATTATATTACCCCCCAATGTATCCCCCCCGGGGCCACTAAGACTTTTTGTAAATACCTTATGTTGCAGATAATGCTTGTGAGCAGCGCTATCACTGGCCGCTCACAGGTATCACGTGACCCTCTGATGTCCGCTGATGTTTTTATTGTTTATTTTTAGTTTCTTTTATCATATAGCACTTGTCACTTTGTGACATCAAGTAGGATCACACCTGCACTATTGCATTTTTGCACATTATTATGCACATTTTTATTGTGGATTTCTCTATTATTATATTTTTATTTATTTTTTTATTTTTACTTTCATTCCTAATCATAGGGTCTATCACTTTATGGTATTAAATGTATTACTGACATATTTGTATATTTTTTACACAATTGATAGAGCATGTATTGTGCCTATTGAGCTATGTCTCCATCTATATATAAATTGCACATCATCACTTTCAGGGGTGTCTTATTGTTTACACATTCTTTTTCTTATTTTTTCATCTATTCCTTTGCCATTCATCTTTCACCATTTTTTCACCTCCACTTATACCCACTGACTCACACTACACTGTCTTTCTTCTCTTTTGATCCATATGCGTTCCAACTGTGGAGCGCATATTAACTCCGCCCACTTTAATGACGCTATATGCGTCATTTCAGTTTCCGCGTTCCACGGTGACACGCATGCCAACACCGCCTTCTCTGGATGCCCTGAGCTCTATTGAGTCGCAGCTCACCGTGGAGCAGTCGTGGTTGGCTTATTTGGCATGGCACCATACTTAAACACGAGACCCATCAGGTATTTATTATGCACATTCAAGATTGGCCCAATTCCTGTTAAATATCTCCTGTCTATGCTCTGACATCATATCCTCGTCAAAGCCTCTGGCAAACGCGCGTTGGTTCTGGTCACTTGGGGGTCAGTATTGGCTATCTTGCTCTCTTCATACATACATTTGCATTATATCACTTTTCCAATGACAGTGTAACTATGTTCTTGTCTCCATAGACTTTACATTTAGCACTATGCACTTTATTTTGTAATTTATTTAGGGACTTTGTTGCACATTTGTGCCTTGTTCTGGTATATGATTGATTGATTTCTGTATGAATATAATGCAATAGCTACTACCCCTTTGTGACTTTTTTGTTGTGTTACTTTTCCCGTACACACACATTATATGTATTTTTTATTGTCTTTGTTTATCAATAAATGTTATATTTTATACTGCCCTAGTTCCTGTGTCATACAGTGGTGGCCAAAAGTATTGGCACCCCTGTAATTCTGTCAGATAATACTCTGTTTCTTCCTGAAAATGATTGCAATCACAAATTCTTTGGTCTTATTATCTTCATTTAATTTGTCTTCAATGAAAAAACACAAAAAGAATTGTCCTAAAGCCAAATTGGATATAATTCCACACCAAACCTAAAAAAGGGGGTGGACAAAAGTATTGGCACTGTTTGAAAAATCATGTGATGCTTCTCTAATTCGTGTAATTAACAGCACCTGTAACTTACCTGTGGCACCTAACAGGTGTTGGCAATAACTAAATCACACTTGCAGCCAGTTAACATGGATTAAAGTTGACTCAACCTCTGTCCTGTGTCCTTGTGTGTACCACATTGAGCATGGAGAAAAGAAAGAAGACCAAAGAACTGTCTGAGGACTTGAGAAACCAAATTGTGAGGAAGCATGAGCAAAATCAAAGCTACAAGTCCATCTCCAAAGACCTGAATGTTCCTATGTCTTCTGTGCGCAGTGTCATCAAGAAGTTTAAAGCCCATGGCACTGTGGCTGACCTTCCTAGATGTGGACGGAAAAGAAAAATTGACGAGCGATTTCAACGCAAGATTGTGCGGAAAGTGGATAAAGAACCTCGACTAACATCCAAACAAGTTCAAGCTGCCCTGCAGTCCGAGGGTACAACAGTGTCAACCCATTCTATCCGTTGGCGTCTGAATGAAAAGGGACTGTATGGTAGGATACCCAGGAAGACCCCACTTCTTACCCCGAGGCATAAAAAAGCCAGGCTGGAGTTTTCCAAAACTTACCTGAGAAAGCCTAAAACGTTTTGGAAGAATGTTCTCTGGTCAGATGAGACAAAAATAAATACTTGAAGAGAGAAAAAATACGACCATATCAACCCAAGGCAAATATAAAAATTAACTTTTATTCATAAATAGTATAAAAAGTTACTTCATAATCAATATAAGGCACAGTACAGAAATGCAGAGAAACACATATCATGTAGGATGACCATCTCACTGAAGGGACGATCCGGTCCACAAGTGAAAGGGGGCCGAGACACCACAGCAAAAAAGCATGTATGTAGTCCTTCATATGACATACCAATAAAGAGGACTATCAAATGGCCACAGTACAATACCCATGGTAATGTTCATATAGTAGTGCATACCACAAGTAGTATCAAATACTTGGAAATACCTCATAGGAGACTCATAATCTATACTGTCAGGATGCCATATACCAGCGGCTAAGATATACATTCATCATACCAAATGCCACATAAGGGACACTAGTAATAGCCACTATGGTACAATTATAGTCAAAGTATGACGGCTAGGAAAATTCAATTGAATAGATTTATGTTGACAGAGTCTATACCAGACAAGTATAAAGGTAGTTAAGTACAGGTAAGTAAGAAGCAAGTGCTGCATTATATAAGGGAGAATTACCTGGGCCACAAGCTGTGATGTCAGGGTACCCCCACGTGGACCGCTCGCCCACCCCAACGCACGTTTCGGCGTTTGCCTTCTTCAGGGGGCGTCAACTACCTCAAGGGGGGTGTGAATTTAAATATTGTGTTGGCCAATCAAATGGAGGGGGTGGACCCGCAATAACGCGCGTAGAGTCCCCGCTACCAAGCAACCGGTGACGTGGGCGTCATGCAAGGGATCACATGATGGTCACATGGACCCACGTGATACAGGTCCTTGCATAGAGACGCCAGGCGGCACGGGGCGCTCAGAAAGCGGCGACGCTCACGCGTAAGGTCCTTGAACCTCTCATAGTTGGGGAATATAACAGGAGGAATAAGCTCCAATTGCATGATGTATATACTCACCACCACCATATAGATGTATGGGTGTATCATATGGTGTAACAATATCCCAATCGAGTAAATTAACATTATGGCAATCTACATACAATACATCATTACATCCAGTAATATATATAACAGTATAAGCAAACTCATACAGGTCATTTTCAATCACATATATACATAGATAAATGTGCAAAGGCCATATTGTCATAACAATAATATATAATATATAATAGGTGGAATATCAAAAGATAACATCTTATATATCATCATGATTAATTCACAAGGAACAATATCTGATGTGGGGGTAGCGAACTTCCCAGATCTAGCTTACACTTAAACAGTTTAATCTATAGGGATCTTTGAGCACAGGAAGAAGATCCACAATATATATATACACCACGGTAGTTGTTTCCAGATGAAATAGATTATTCAGTATATTCTTATTCACATATTCATCCATATGATATCAGCCATAGTATAGACACGACTCGACAGAGGAAGTAAAGTGCAAACGGATGATGAAGAATACTAAAAATTAAAAAAAGAATGTTAAAATCATAAAAACCACAACAAGAATATTTGACAGGGTAGAGATTAGAGGAAGGGAGCGAAGCTGAGATTCTCATTGAGTCCATTGGGATGTACAGTATTTAGTCGCCAAATCCATCTAGATTCGAGCTGGGCCAGACGTTGGCTCAGTTTACCTCCACGAATACCAACTCTTAACGTGTTTATCCCCCGAACCCTCAGGAGGGAGCTATCACAGTCATGATGGAGTTTAAAATGTTTTGGTATAGTCCTGAGTGTGGAGGGATCCGCGCAGTCGGTCGCCGCCAATATCCCCAATACATGTTCTCTTATTCTCACTTTAAGTTGGCGCGTAGTTAGGCCAACATAAATAAGCCCACAAGGGCAAATAGCGTAATAGATAACATAACAAAGCGTGAGATACATGTAATGCGGCACCTTATTTCATAGGTTTTAGTACCAGCTGCATTGGAAAAAATATTTGTTCTATCCATATTGGGGCAAGCGACGCATCGACCACACGGAAAACTCCCACAGTCAGGACCCGATGCACCAAAGATTGTAGACGTACCAGATACAGTTTGATAGTGACTGTATACAAGATAGTCACGGAGATTCTTGGAGCGGCGTACAGTAATGGGTGGGCGATCAGGAAGAATTTTTGACAATACCGGATCTATCAGGAGGATGGGCCAAGCTTGAGTCAAGCATTTCCTCATCCGTCCGAATTGTCCATGATAGTTTGTTATGAATCTTGGTTTGTCATTAATCTTAGGACTTCTTTGCAAATAGAGCAAATCGTGCCTATTTGAATATTTAGCGCGATGGTACGCTCTTTTAACCACCCGTTTACTGTAGCCTCTCTCATAGAATCTCCTCTTCATGTCCATGGACTGTCTAACAAAATCTTCATCACTGGAACAGAGTCTGCGGAGACGCAGAAATTGTCCAGTGGGTACTGATTGAACCATCAGGGGATGGGAAGACGACGCGTGGAGCAACATATTCGTGGAGGTATCCTTTCTATAGATGTTTGTATCAAATTATTATGATCCCTTGTAAGGGTAACATCAAGAAAGTTAACTGTATCAATATCCCAATTAAAAGTAATGTAGATATTCATATCATTAGTGTTGAGGAGTTGCACAAATATTTGCAAGTCCTCAACTGAACCCTGCCAGATCAGCAAGATATCATCAATGTAGCGCGTCCAAAAGGGGACGCGATCCATTGATGCCCGCAGATCCGGCAGGGTGAGGCCCCTCTCCCACAGCCCCAGGAACAAATTAGCATAAGCCGGCGCAAATGATGCACCCATTGCTGTACCCTGGAGCTGTAGGTAGAAGGACCCCTTAAATGTGAAAAAGTTGTGGGTAAGGGAAAATTCCAAGAGGCACATCACCAGGTCGACAATATCTCTTGGTAGATTAGAGGTATTGAGGAAAAAAGCGCAAGCTCTTAGGCCATCCACATGCTTAATATTAGTATATAGTGATTCCACATCACCTGTCACAAGAATCATTTCTGGATCCAGGTATAATCCATCAACTTTCTTAAGTAAATCACCTGTGTCCAGAAGAAATGATGGAAGACTTTCTACTAACGGCTGAAGTTTACTGTCAATCCATCGGTTGACATTCTCTAGAAAATTCCCTGTTCCAGAGATGATTGGACGCCCAGGTGGTGAGGACATATTCTTGTGAACTTTGGGCAACAAGTAGAATGTAGATATCGTCGGTTCGTTAACCAATAGTGCTGAAGCCAATCCGGCAGTGATGATCCCATCGGCCACGGCTTTGTTGATAATTTTAGACAGTTGGGATGAGAAGGAGGCTAAAGGATTAAATGTCAAGCATTTATAACAGGTTTTGTGGTATGCACTACTATATGAACATTACCATGGGTATTGTACTGTGGCCATTTGATAGTCCTCTTTATTGGTATGTCATATGAAGGACTACATACATGCTTTTTTGCTGTGGTGTCTCGGCCCCCTTTCACTTGTGGACCGGATCGTCCCTTCAGTGAGATGGTCATCCTACATGATATGTGTTTCTCTGCATTTCTGTACTGTGCCTTATATTGATTATGAAGTAACTTTTTATACTATTTATGAATAAAAGTTAATTTTTATATTTGCCTTGGGTTGATATGGTCGTATTTTTTCTCTCTTCAAGTATTTATCTATGTCGAACGACTTAACCTAGATTTCCACCAGTAGGTGCTAGCCATTGAGCAATACACATATTATCTCTAATATGCACCAATTGAGAAACTTATATCAGATGAGACAAAAGTAGAGCTTTTTGGGAAAAAGCATCAACATAGAGTGTACAGGAAAAAAAAAGAGGCATTCAAAGAAAAGAACACGGTCCCTACAGTCAAACATGGCGGAGGTTTCCTGATGTTTTGGGGTTGCTTTGCTGCCTCTGGCACTGGACTGCTTGACCGTGTGCATGGCATTATGAAGTCTGAAGACTACCAACAAATTTTGCAGCATAATGTAGGGCCCAGTGTGAGAAAGCTGGGTCTCCCTCAGAGGTCATGGGTCTTCCAGCAGGACAATGACCCAAAACACACTTCCAAAAGCACTATAAAATGGTTTGAGAGAAAGCACTGGAGACTTCTAAAGTGGCCAGCAATGAGTCCAGACCTGAATCCCATAGAACACCTGTGGAAAGATCTCAAAATGGCAGTTTGGAGAAGGCACCCTTCAAATATCAGGGAACTGGAGCAGTTCGCCAAAGAAGAATGGTCTACAATTCCAGCAGAGCATTGTAAGAAACTCATTGATGGTTACTGGAAGCGGTTGTTCGCAGTTATTTTGGCTAAAGGTTGTGCAACCAAGTATTAGGCTGAGGGTGCCAATACTTTTGTCCGGCCCATTTTTGGAGTTTTGTATGAAATGATCAATGATTTGATTTTTGCTTCATTCTCTTTTGTGTTTTTTCCTTGCAAGCAAATTAAATGAAGATAATAAGACCAAAGAATTTGTGATTGCAATCATTTTCAGGAAGAAACTGAGTATTATCTGACAGAATTCCAGGGGTGCCAATACTTTTGGCCACCACTGTATATGTAGGTTATTATAGTTGCAGGCACACGAACGTCTGATTATAGCTCTATACAGATTTTGAGTAATTATTTATTCCTGTATCATTACAGAGGTTTTGCGTCTTCCTTACATGGATTTTCATGCCAAGGAGGCAGCTTGGCACAGCCAAGCTTTATCAGTTTTTAAAGGGAAAAGTACACAAATTGAATCGAATGATCTTAAAACTTCACATAATTTGAAACACTCTTTTAAACTTTTATATCACCGCCATCTCAAGATATGGTGGAACAAATTCACACTGGAATGATATTTGGAGGAAAACCTTATCCCACGTGGACTTTGTGTGCAGGTCTTTCCCTCTTATGGTAGAGAGATCCTGATTTTTCTTCCCAATGGGAGGAGATATGTAATGCCTGTTCAAATAATTTTCTCAGTCTAATTATTAAGAAAAATGGTACTACATTAGTTGAAACAGACCAGGAAATCAACGCTCTACAGGAGAAGCTTAAATCCCTCATCTTAAAAGATGATTGGGATAAATTCTATAATGATATGGAAGAATGTTTTACCTTATGGGAAAAACATTAAAACTACCAAAACATCTAAATATCAACGGGATTATCAGGACAATGAGAATAATAAAATCTATAAATGGAAGTTTCCACAGCCACTTCGGGGTGAATGGAAAGTATCAACATCCTCCTCTCTATCAAAGGATAATGAATAGACTGAATCATTCACCTTGAGAACAAATTACAATACTAGATTGGGACATAAAAACATGGGATCTAAGAAGAACAAATTCAGGGATTTCCACCAGAATGACTCTGACGCTGCATCTTCTTCAATGAAGGTAATCAATCTATCTCAGCATGTACTTACTCAATCATAGATTAATATTCTCTGTAAGGGTCTATCGTTTTCGCCAACAACAGGTGTTGACTATTTTGCTGCATTGAAAGACCTTCATTTATTTGCCCAAAAACTGGTCTTTAAAAAGATGTTTCATAAACCCGCTGACATAGATTTGTTTCCCACTTCAGCAGAACAAGAAGCAGTGAACATCCTTCAGAGTTTTCTGGATGAACAAGAAAGCACTAAAACAAGTAAGTTACCTGCATCTATTATCCCTAAGTCCCAACGGTTTCCGCCCCTGTCTATGTATCCTAACATTGACCTTTTTGTACGCTTGGTGGACGATGAATTTAAACAAATTGCTTCATCTCTACCATTTGATAATTGTACTAGGGAAGAGAGAAAAGCAATTACTGAACTAAAACAGTTACGTGATGTCATCATAAAACCTTCGGACAAAGGAGGCAACGTAGTCCTATGGCCAGTCACTATGTATAAACGGGAAATCAGGAAGCACCTCGGAGATCAGAAAACATACAAAAAACTTATGTTTAACCCTTTATCCAAATATCAGGTTGAACTCCGATCTATTCTGGAGGAAGCAGAAACCCGTGGTACATTAACAAAGAAAGAATGTGAATGTCTATTCAACAAGGACCCTCGTATTGCTACACTCTACTTGATCCCCAAGATTCACAAGAATGCGACCAATCCCCCAGGTAGGCCCATTGTCTCGGGTATTGAGAATTTCTGCAAACCAGTATGCAAATTCATCGACCACCTATTACACCCACAAGTTCAAACACTTCCCTCCTATCTCCAAGATACAACAGATTTTCTTAGAAGGTTGGATGGTATCCATGTGGATGATGATGTCCTAATGGTCACGTGTGATGTAGAATCACTCTACACTTCGATTGACTATGAAGATGGTCTTATGGCGGTAGACACATTCCTGACTATGTCTAACTGTAATGGAAATCTGAGGGATTTAGTCATGCAATTGCTTCGCTTTGCACTGAGCCATAATTTTTTCCTTTTCCAGGACTCCTTCTTCCTACAGCTCCGGGGTACTGCTATGGGGGCGGCATGGGCCCCCTCTTATGCTAATTTGTTCCTGGGGCTGTGGGAGAGGGAGATTTTCATAACAAATCCACTACCCCAAACTAATAACATTCTATATTGGGGTACATATATAGATAACATATTCTTTTTATGGCAGGGCTCCATTGAGGATGTCACATCTCTCATCACCACGCTCAATAGGAATGATCTGAATATTAAACTTACTTTCAAGACAGGAAGAGAGAAAATGGAATTTCTGGATGTTTTATTGGATATTGACTCCAACGGCTTATGTCTACCGCAAACCCACTTCTGCTAATACACTTCTCCATGCGGAATCTTCGCACCCAAAAAATCCCATTAAAAGTATTTCTACTGGACAGTTCTTGAGAATGCGTCATATTTGTTCCAATGACTCCAAATTTGAACGCCAGGCCTCCGATTTCAGAACCAGGTTTCAGAACAGAGGATACAATGATAAAGTCATCTACCAGGGCTATCGTAGAGCAAAATGTTCTAGAAGAAAGGATCTTTTGTATCATACTAGAGGAAAAAATAAGGACGACACCGTGCGATTCATTTCTACTTATAATGCAAGAAATGGTGAAATGTGGCAAGCTTTAAAAAAACATTGGAGAGTCTTACAACTTGATCAGACCCTCATCACTAGTGTTGAGCATTCCGATACTGTAATATCGGGTATTGGCCGATATTCGCGGTATCGGAATTCCGATACTTAATTCCGATACTTTTAGAATATCGAATACCGGAATCGGCAGTTCCCATAATGCCTGCGCTCTGCAGTGTCTCTGAAGGATGACAAGCTGGATGGCAGCGCTCAGCTGCGATCCAGCCTGTCATCAGAATGCCATCCCAGCGTGGGAGAATTCTCCTGATTGTTTAAAAGCCGGCGGGCGGTAAAAAGCCGCCGGCTTTTAAACAATCACACAGCTCCATACTGCTTCCCCGCAGCCTCCCACCCCAATCCTCCGCTCCCCCCATCCTGATCATAAGTTAGGATCGGGCGGGGAGCGCAGCACCAAGGAGCGGGGAGCGAAGGACCTGGGCGGGGAAGTCGGCAGTGAAAAGACTTCACCGCCGGCTTTCCCGTTCTGTGCTGCGCTTTCCCGCCGATTATTTCAAATGAACAGCTGAGGTATCCGCTGATGCCGATCAGCTGTTCATTTGAAGTAGCCACGGTGCCCTCAGAGGGTTCATGTGAGTTCATGCTTGACTGCATTGCATGAACTCACATGAACTTTCCCACGGCCGCACAGGTCAGCCTCACCTCCCAGACCATCAGACCCGTCATGATTAGTGTGTGCGCGGTGTCTGTGCGATGTCTGCAAGTGTGTGCGGGGTGTCTGTGCGATGTCTGCGGGTGTGTGCGGTGTCTGCGGGTGTGTGCAGGTGTGCACTGTCTGCGGGTGTGTGCGGTGTCTGTGCGATGTCTGCGGGTGTGTGCGTGCAGGCAGACATAGGCCGATGTGACACTACTACTCCCATCGGCCTCTGTCTGTCCCCCTTCCACTCGTGCCAGCAGGATCAGCTTGATGGGAGCAGTAGTTCCCATCAGCCTGATCCTGCTATTTAAACTGCCCCATATGTTATTTTTGCCCCTATACGTGTTTTATTCTTTTAGGCCCCCATATTTTTTTTTGGTCCCCAATAAATTTTAAATACATGTCATTGGTGGCCAGTGGTTACCTAAAATAAATTAATTCATACATTACCTGTCCCCGCCGATCGCCACCTAAAATAAAGTAAAAAATAAAAAACTACACCTATACTCACCTAGACACCTAATTCCCCGAAGCCATCGATCTCCTGTAATAAAATATAAAATAATAAACCACAACCTTATCCTTACCCCTCCGTAGTAGTCCACGAGTGTCCCACGATGATCTCCAGTTTAGAGCAGCCACATAGAATGTGACCGCTCTGAACCGCTGCTGCCACTAGAATGACGGGACCGTAAAGCAGCCCCGTCATTGCATAAGCGGGTTCGCCGGAGTTCAGGCAGCGCTGCTCCGGTTAGCTCCTTTACGGCCCCGCTGACCGTGAGAAATTCCCACGGTACAGCAGTGCCGTAAGGGAGGTCTCCGGAGCTGCGCTGACTAAATGCACTCCGGTGACCTCAGTCAGGGCTCACGCTGCCGGGAGCGGACGTGTTCCCGGCAGTGTGAGCATACAGCAGCCATGCACAGCTGTCACCATCTCCAGATGTGACAGCTGTGCATGGGAGATCAGCGCAGGAACGTGGACAGATAACTATTTTTTTTTAGTAAACTAAGAATTAAATAAAATGGTGTGTTTTATTTCAAATAAATTATTTTTTTCTGGGTGTTTGTGTTTTTTCTTTTTTACACTTTGTAGGTTAGTAATGGGGGTGTCTTATAGATGCCCATCATTACTAACCTGGGCTTCATGGCAGCTGGCGCTGACATGAACCCCACCACTATTACCCCCTGCCACCGCACCAGGGCAGCGTGGAAGAGCGAGGCTAAGTGCCAGAATTGGCGCATCCTTCTGGCGCTGTACCCAACTCATCCAGGGCCCTGGTGCGGTGGCTCACTGGGTAATAAAGGGGTTAGGGCCAGCTTGGCATTTTCAGCTGGCCCTAAGCCCGAAATTCATGGGGTCACGCCAATATTAGACATGACCCCCATGAATTTCTAGTAAAGTATTTAAAAAAAACACAACACCCAGAATAAAGTCCTTTAATTGAAATAAACACACAATTCTTTATTGTTCTAAATTAAACCATACTTACCATCACGCCCATTCCAGCTGAAGCCAACGATTTCCTGCAATAAAAGAAAAATAATAAAGCAACATCATCCTTACCTTTCCATGGTTCCCAGGACAGCTTCAGCTCTGCTACATCGAGATGACAGGCTGGACCGCAGCAGAATGCTGCCATCCAGCCTGTCATCCTGCAGACACTGAGAAGCGCAGGCATGCTTGCGCTCCTCAGTGTCTGGCTGTGACGGCATCCAGATGAGCCGAGTCTCTCACGCTCACCGCATGCGCAGGAGAATTCTCCCACGCTGTCAGTGACGTGCATGAGGTGAGCTGAGTTCATTGTCGGCTCATCTGGATGCCGTCACAGCCTGACACTGAGGAGCGCAATCATGCCTGCGCTTCTCAGTCTCTGCGGGATGACAGGCTGGATGGCAGCTTTCTGCTGCGGTCCAGCCTGTCATCTCGATGTAGCAGAGCTGGAGCAGTCCTGGGAACCATGGAAAAGTAAGGATGATGTTGCTTTATTATTTTTCTTTTATTGCAGGAGATCGTTGGCTTTAGCTGGAATGGGCGTGATGGTAAGTATGGTTTAATTTAGAACAATAAAGAATTGTGTGTTTATTTCAATTAAAGGACTTTATTCTGGGTGTTTGTGTTTTCTTTTAACTTTGACAATGGGGTTAGTAATGGGGTGTCTCATAGACGCCTCTCCATTACTAACCTGGGCTTGATATCAGCTGGCATTATAAGCTGACATCAACCCCAGCCCTATTACCCCACTGCCACCGCTACAGGGCAGTGGGAAGAGCGAGGCTAAGTGCCAGAATTGGCACATCCTATGGATGCGTCATTTCTGGGACAGCTGACGGCTGGTGTTTCTAGCCTGGGAGGGGGCCAATATTCATGGCACCCTTCCTGGGCTATTAATATCAGCCCCCAGCTGTCTGCCTAGCCTTTGCTAGCTATTAAAATAGGGGGGACCCCACATCATTTTTTTGGGGGTCCCCCATTTTAATAGCTAGTAAAGGCTAGGTATTCAGCTGGGGGCTGATATTAGTAGCCTGGGAAGCTCCGTGGGTATTACCCCCTTCCCAGGCTTCAAACATCTGCCCCAGCCGTCTGCTTAACCTCCGCTAGAGACTAAAATTACGGGGAACCCCACGCCAATTTTTTTCTTTAATAAATCCTTTATTTAATAAATGACAAGTACAGTAATCAACACTATCACTGTACTTATTATATAGGTGACTGACATGTTTCTATCTAATCTATGTGTGATGCTCTATTCTTTCTGTTATAAATTGTCGGGTACCGCTGCTGAATTGCCGGCCGGCTTTTTTAAAGAGACGGTGCATGAAAACACTGTTATTTTTTTTAAAATAAATCCTTTACACTAAATGACAAGTACAGTAAGCAACACTGTCACTGTACTTCATATATATGTGACTGACATGTTTCTATCTATCTAATCTATGTGTGAAGCTTTATTCTTTCTGTTCTAAATTGTTGGGTACCGTTGTATGCCGCTGCTGAATTGCCGGCTTTTCATGTTTCACTGTGAGCACTGTTCCCATCGATTTGGGCAACCACCTCCCCCAATACATTCTACATTATTGTTAGTTGTTTTCCTTCATGTAGAATTAACCTACAAGGAAAGAAAGGGTTTATTTTCATTCCGATATTTGTGTCCCATTGACTTGCATTGGTTTCCGGTATCGGAATCGGCGATATCCGATACTTTTTGGGTATCGGCCCGATCCAATCCGATCCGATATTTCCTGATATCGGAAGGTATCGCTCAATACTACTCATCACCCATTTACCATTTAATCCTGCAATAACATATAGACGCTGTAAGAATCTGAAAGATCTCTTAGTTCACAGTCACCTAGAGGCTCCTAACACCAGTGGTCTATTTGAGTCAAAGGGCCCAACCTGGTTATGCCGTCCATGCGGCTCTTGTGTGTCTTGTGCCAATATTGAATCTGCAAAAGTTTTCACCAATTCTGATCAGACGAGAGAATTCAAGATCACTCATATTATCACATGCACTACTGTTGGGGTGATCTACTGTGCCAAATGCCCATGTGGCAAAAAGTATATTGGCCTTACATCGAGAGAACTTCGGAGGTGGACAAGGGAACATGTCCTTGACATGAAGGCAGCCAAAGATATTGATGACTTAGGCCATCTAAAAATCCTGCCCCGCCACTTCAAACAATTCCACGACTGTAATACTTCTGGTCTTCAGGTAAGTGGCATAGATAAGGTCTATCCAGGAATTACAGGTGGTAACTGGAGAAAGGTTCTGGCACAGAGGGAGGCGAGGTGGATCTTGAACACCTTGACCCCTCATGGCCTTAATGAAACAAATAGTTTTGTTTCATTTCTTTAAGTTTAGAGAGTTTTTGCTAACAGTTCATATACAGTCATTCAAATATTTGAATTGTTTTTAATATTTTATTCTCACCCCCTTTTTTGGTTTGTTTGCTTTTTAGTTTTTTCGCCTGATGATTTATCCTTTGTCCATCTATTCCAGGAGTCAGCCATCTTCTTCCACATGTTTCATCATGTATCTATGTATTTTTTGTCTCATGTCTATGTATTTTTTGTCTCATGTCTATTTATTATTCTTGTACCATTATTATTATTATTATCATTATTAGTTTAATACATAGGTACAACTTATGCTAGGGTCTATATGTAATTTTTACCTCATATGTACAGCCATGCACTATTCTTAGCATTCGTCACTTTATGGTGGGATTATAGTTATTTGTACTTTTTTGAACGTATTTCAATAATTTATTTTCACCTCTTTTTTATATATTATATATATACATTTTTTATTTTTATATATAGAATTTTTTTCATTCTATTATTATTTTTATTATTACTAATTTTACAGGGTTTATGTGCAATTTTCATTGATAACATACACAGCTGTGCACTTCTATCTTCTCTATTCATTAGCACGTGACACTTTGTGGTAACAATTTTATATTATCTATGAAATTCTTTCAATAATTAATTATTTTTCTTTATTAATTTATACTCAGCTGTATTTTTTTGTTTTTATTGTTTATTTTTAGTTTCTTTTATCATATAGCACTTGTCACTTTGTGACATCAAGTAGTATCACACCTGCACTATTGCATTGTTTGCACATTATTATGCACATTTTATTGTGGATTTCTCTATTATTATATTTTTTATTTATTTTTTTATTTTTAGAATCATAGAATCATAGAATGGTAGAGTTGGAAGGGACCTCCTGGGTCATCTGGTCCAACCCCCTGCTCAAAGCAGGATTCACTAGATCATCTCAGACAGATGTCTGTCCAGCCTCTGTTTGAAGACGTCCATTGAAGGGGAACTCACCACCTCTCGTGGCAGCCTGTTCCACTCATTAATCACCCTAACTGTCAAAAAGTTTTTTCTAATATCTAATCTGTGTCTCCTCCCATTTAGTTTCATCCCATTGCTTCTAGTCTTTCCTTGTGCAAATGAGAATAAAGATGATCCTTCTACAATGTGACAGCCCTTGACATATTTGTAGACAGCTATTAAGTCTCCTCTCAGTCTTCTTTTTTGCAAGCTAAACATTCCCAAATCCTGCAACCGTTCCTCATAGGACATGGTTTGCAGACCAGTCACCATTCTGGTCGCTCTTCTCTGAACTTGCTCCAGTTTGTCTATGTCTTTTTTAAAATGTGGTGCCCAAAACTGTACACAGTATTCCAGATGAGGTCTGACCAAAGAGGAGTAAAGACCGATAATGACTTCACGTGATCTAGACTGTATGCTTCTGTTAATACATCCCAGAATTGTATTTGCCTTTTTTGCTGCTGCATCACACTGTTGACTCATGTTCAGTCTATGATCTATTAGTATACCTAAGTCTTTTTCACATGTACTGTTGCTTAGCTCTATTCCTCCCATTCTGTATATGCTTTTTTCATTTTTATTGCCCAGATGTAGTACTTTGCATTTTTCCCTGTTAAAAACCATTCTGTTGGTTGCTGCCCACTGCTCCAGTTTATTTAGGTCTTTTTGAATCCTCTCTCTCTCTTCTCTAGTATTAGCTATCCCTCCTAGCTTTGTGTCATCAGCAAATTTAATCAGTTTACCCTCAATTCCTTCATCTAAATCATTGATAAAGATGTTGAACAATACAGGTCCCAGGACGGAGCCCTGTGGTACCCCACTTGAGACATTCATCCAGCTGGATGTGAAGCCATTTACAACCACCCTTTGAGTCCGATCACTAAGCCAGTTATGAATCCACCTAACAGTTGCCTGGTCCATTGCATACTTGGTCATTTTTTCAATAAGGATGATGTGAGATACTTTGTCAAATGCTTTGCTGAAGTCAAGATATACTATATCTACAGCATTTCCCTGATCCACCCAGTCAGTGATTCTGTCATAGAAGGAAATTAAGTTAGTCTGACATGACTTGTTAGTTACAAACCCATGCTGACTCTGGTTAATCACTTCATTCTTATCCATGTACTTACATACATGTTGTTTAATAATTTGTTCAAAGATCTTTCCTGGTATAGAAGTCAGACTCACCGGCCTATAGTTCCCTGGGTCCACCTTCTTCCCCTTTTTGAAGATAGGAACAACATTTGCTCTTCTCCAGTCTTCTGGGACTTCTCCTGTTCTCCAAGAATTTTCAAAGATTATGGAGAGTGGTTCTAAAATTTCTTCTACAATCTCCTTCAGTACTCTGGGGTGTAATTCATCTGGACCTGGAGACTTGAACTCATTTATGTTAGCTAAATATTCCCTCACAATCTCTCTGTTTACTGATAACTTGGATTCCTCTATTCCTTTAAAAGGACAGTGAAGATCAGTTGATGTTACATTTTCTTTCTGAGAGAAAACAGATGCAAAATAGGAATTAAAAAGTTCGGCCTTCTCAACATCCTCTCTTACCATTTCTCCATTTTCATCCTGTAAAAATCCTATAGCATCTTTGACTTTTCTTTTACTTTTGACATACCCCCAAAATCCTTTTTTATTGCTTTTGACATCTCTTGCAAGCCTTAATTCATTGTCTGCTTGCAAGAGATGTCATTCCTAATCATAGGGTCTATCACATTATGGTATTAAATTTATTACAGACATATATGTATACTTTTTACACAATTGATAGAGCATATATTGTGCCTATTGATCTATGTCTCCATCTATATATAAATTGCACATCATCACTTTCAGGGGTGTATTATTGTTTCCACATTCCGTTTCTTATTTTTTCATCTATTCCTTTGCCATTCATCTTTCACCATTTTTTCACCTCCACTTATACCCATTGACTCACACTACACTGTCTTTCTTCTCTTTTGATCCATATGCATTCCAACTGTGGAGAGCATATTAACTCCACCCCCTTTAATAGCGCTATATGCGTCATTTCCGTTTCCGCATTCCACGTTGACACGCACGCCGACACCGCCTTCTCCGGATGCCCTGCGCTCTATTGAGTCGCAGCTCACCGTGGGGCGGCGGCGGTTGGCTTATTTGGCATGGTGCCATGCTTAAACACTTGAGACCCATCAGGTATTTATTATGCACATTCATGATTGGCCCAATTCCTGTTAAATATCTCCTGTCTATGCTCTGACATCATATCCTCGTCAAAGCCTCTGGCAAAACGCGCGTTGGTTCTGGTCACTTGGTGGTCAGTATTGGCTATCTCTTCATACATACATTTGCATTATATCACCTTTCCAATGACAGTGTAACTTTGTTCTTGTCTCCATAGACTTTACGTTTAGCACTATGCACTTTATTTTTTAATTTATTTAGGGACTTTGTTGCACATCTATGTCTTGTTCTGGTATATGATTGATTGATTGATTGATTTCTGTATGAATATAATGCAATAGCTACTACCCCTTTGTGACTTTTTTTTGTGTTACTTTTCCCGTACACACACATTATATATATTTTTTATTGTCTTTATTTATCAATAAATGTTATATTTTATACTGCCCTAGTTCCTGTGTCATGTATGTAGGTTATCACAGGCATTATCAGCAACATAAGGTATTTACAAAAAGTCTTAGGGGCCCTGGGGGGATACTTTGGGGGGGGGGGTAATAAAAAGTAGTGTACAACTTCTTTAACCCCTTAACGACCTTAGGTTTTTCTGTTTTTGCGTTTTCATTTCTTGCTCCCCTTCTTCCCAGAGCTAGAACTTTTTTATTTTTCATTCAATATGGCCATGTGAGGTCTTATTTTTTGCGGGACAAGTTGTACTTTTGAACGACATCACTGGTTTTACCTTATCATGTGCTAAAGAACGGGAAAAAAATTCCAAGTGCGGTGAAATAGCAAAAAAATGCAATTCCACTTTTTTAGGTTCTTTTTTTTACCACGTTCACTGATTGTTAAAACTGACCTGACATTATTATTCTCCAGGTCATTACAAGTTCGTAGACACCAAACATGTATAGTTTTTTTTTTATTTAAGTGGTGAAAAAAAAATCCAAAGTTTGCTAAAAAAAAATAGCGCCATTTTCAGAGACCCGTAGCACCTCCATTTTGTGGGATCTGGGGCCAGTTAAGGGCTTATTTTTTGCGCGTCGAGCTTCTGATTTTATTAATATCATTTATATGTAGATCTGATGTTTTAATCGCCCGTTATTGCATTTTATTGCAATGTTGCGACGACCAAAAAAACATAATTCTGACGTTTAGAATTTTTTTCTCGTTACGCCGTTTACTGATCGGATTAATTCTTTTTTTATATTGATAGATCTGGCAATTCTGAAATCGGTGATACAAAATATATGTATGCGTTTTTTTTTTATTAGAAGAAGCAGTTGGCTGATTGCTTCTACTGCACACAGGCGAGGAGCAGATCGCCTGTAATAAGTTGAAATGCTCATGTGCTATGAGCGCCATCCACTAGGTGGCGCTCATAGCAATTGAGACATGACAACCACAGGGGTCTGCTGCAGACCTGGAGTTATCATGCCCACCCATTGGTGACCCGCAATCATGTGGCGGGGTCACCGATGGGCAGGGCCAATGCATCTCTTCCGGTGCGGCGATGTTAAATGCCGCTGTCAGAGATTGACAGTGGCATTTAACTGGTTAACAACCGCGGGTGGATCGCGATTCCACCTGCGGCTGTTGCGGGCACATGTCAGCTGTAAGAATCAACTGACATGTGCCCGGTTCAGTGCAAGCTCAGCGCCAGAGCCCCCGTTGAACTGGCCTTTCCGACCTGCGCACTATTACTGACCAGGTCAGAAAGTTGTTAAGCCTACCTTATGGGCCACCCTTCCTTTACCCCTAATTTTCCGGGGGGTCACTCAGTGTTACCGGACAGGTGTTGGAGTCCTGGCTGGAGGTTGCCAGAAGTGACACTTGGGCCCCCACCCCTCATTGTTAACTTTGGAACCGGGCTAACTATGGGGCAGCTGCCACTGGCCGTTGTGACACTGGTCAGCTGCACGGGACCACCTTCCTTATGATCCCCGTGTCTCTCCCCATTCTTTCCCATTACCTCTGGAGCCATGCTAGTCATGGAGCAGCTACCACCGACCATGTCACCATCTGTCATGACACTGGCCAGCTGCACGGGATGACCTGTTTCCTGGTGTCCGTGCCTGCTCACATTGCCCATAGCAGTTATGCTGGCTCATTTTAGGGGATCCTCGGCAGCATCACCACGCGGCGTGAGGTGGCTGAGTTCCTCTCTACCACAAAACACATTTTTCTTATGTATTACATCAACATTGACAGTGGCATTACATGACATATCAGATTTGGGAGGGTTGTCAGGCAACCAACCATCCCAGATCGATTCCCAAAAGCACATTAGTGGGAAGATTCTCAGACACCCCCACTTCCTGCAACCCCCTCCCCACATCCCAGTCCAGGAAAATTCGGGCCATCGGTATGGGACGGCGAACACCCCCAGACCCAATGACAGTCAGGGTCTTCCCAGGAATGAATTCTTCTGGTAACAAGAACTCAGGGTGGATGAGGGTACGTTCTTCGCCAGTGTCCTTAAGCCCAACAGTGATGGTGTTGCCCACAGTTACCGGTTGCAAGTTCTGACTGGCCCGGCCGACCACCCTACCCACAAAAAGAATAGCTGCAGTAGGCCCTGTGGCCTCAGGTGTGGGGATCATCCTCTGCCTCTTCACCTGGGGGAGTCAAATGCAGGCCGGGTGCTGGAAGATGAAGCAGGACCCACTGAGGGCCAGCTGGCTGGAACACTGTGGGTGGCCATCTGCCTACCTCCTTTCCAGCTGGCGACAGCTGACTTCCGTGCCTCTGGGGTGTGGTTGGTGACGCGCCCCCAGGGCCATGGGGACCTTGGCAGCCGGGCCTCTGGTTGCCGGGGGATATCACGATGGCTGGCCCAGTCCGTGATCCACGGCAGTCAGTGAAATGGGGAAACTTCTATTATTTGGGGTTTTTGGAATTATTCGTGATGCCACCTGTGGAATACGGCTAAGGGGTGCCGCCGCTGCGGGGCAGTCCTCTGAGGCAGATGGTAGGGAAGCTTGTGATGGATTGGCTCCCCACAGGTGGAGCGGGCCTCAGGGCAGCGTGGGGTGTACTGGATGGTGGTGCAGGGGAGAGATGGCAGGACGGTCCCGGAGGGAAGGCGGACACTCACACGGGGGTAAGCTTCAGTACCTTTACTGGTGATGCTGCAGGCACGGTCCAGGGTACTCCAGGTGAAGGGCGCACTTCTGGACTCTCCCCAGTGAGCGGGTATAAGGCCTCCTGATCCGTTGCTTTATTCTCTAAGCTTCTGGCCTGCCTGGAGCTGGGCCTAGCTTGGTTACTGTCTCTCTCTGCACCTGCTGACCTGGTGGTAGGGCCTTCCCTTTGGAGATCACTCTCCCTGGAGGCTGGGACCTCCGTGACTCCTAGCCCTGGTACTTTAGTCAGTATTTGGTGAACCTGGGACCTGTAGTCCTCCAGGAGTTCTGGTGGTTCCTATTGGGTGTAAAGGGGTCCCTGTAGGCGCGGACCCGGAGTCCGGTATATATATCGGGGTGAGCCTGGTATGCTCCTCCGCCCCCTCACTACTTCTTCTTTCTCCTCTCGCCTTCAGCCCACTCAAGGCCCTCACTAGGCTTCCACACGTGCTATAGGCCTTGGCTCGCCTAAGCACAGCAGCCAGCTTGCTGCTTCCTTCACTGCTCTCTGAGCATCAGCACACTCTCAGCTCACTCTGAGCTCTGTCCCTCTCTGTGTCTCAGCAGGAACTCATCTCTAACTGAGCTGCCTGGCTCCACCCTCCCTATATATGTCCCTAACGGGCTCCCTCTGCTGGTCTGAGGTGGTAGGGTGGAGGTGTGTGAATGTGTGAGGGCCTCTTGTGGTGAAGTCCATCCATGCACCCTTCAGGGTTCTGTGGCACCAATGCACAGCAGGGCGCCACATTGGCCTCATAGGCATCCGCGATCTGGGCTGCTTTGGTGGCTTCCTTTGGCTCCCCTCCAGCACAAACTGTCTCACTTCCACAGATGAAGAAACTGGTCCTTCCCCATCAGATCCTTCAGGTCCTCGAAGGTGGAGACTGACAGTCCCTGGACCCACTGCTCAAAGTTGGTCCTGATCCCATCCACCACATCACCATAGCTGTCATGTGGTCCACGCTGGAGGGTTTGGAACTTTTTCTGGTAAACCTCCGAAGTCAGCTGGTATTTTTTTATCAGGGCCAGCTTGATAGCCTCATAGTCTCCATCTTGCTCTTGAGGGGGAGACGCAAACATATCCAGAGCTTTTCCTCTGAGCCCTGGAGTTAAATATCTGACCCACTGGTCCTTGGGCAGCTGGTACTGCCTGCAGGCTTTTTCAAATCCCCGCAGAAATATGTCCAAGTCCCCATCTTTTTCCATTACAGGAAAATGCTCAGGATGGGGTTTAAAGCCGTTGGCACTGTTGGACTCACGGATCTGTGTGGAGGATGGCTCCATTTGAATCCGGGCTAGCTCCAGCTGGTACAGATGCTCCTCTTGCCGCTCTCGCTCGGCAGCCTCTCGCTCAGCTTGAGCCAGTCACTCAGCAGCCTCTCTGTCAGCTTAGGCATGTTGCTCTGCTCGCTCCTGGAATTTCAGGATCAGCTGCAGTCGTTCGTCACGGTCATCTGCGGCGAGCTGCTCCAAGGCCATCTGCAGGTGAGAGTCCACACTACCCTAGTTGCGGGTCTGGCTGGCAATCACAGGTGGGACCCCTGCAGCAGTGCCATCCGGGCCTTGGCTGGCCACCCCATCATCAGGGCTCTGCTGTCCGACTGGCTCTGTGGCACCTTGCAACAGTTCAGCAATCAGTTGTGCCTTGGTTTTGCCCATGGGGTTAATCTGTCTCTGCTCACAGAGGGAAGTGATAGGGTCCTCTGATTGCTGGTGATACCAGGGCTCTCCACGCATAGCCATCATTGCCAAACAAAAGATAGGACAGAAAAACAAGAGAGGGGGGGAGATGCAACTGCTACATGTACAGTAATGTCCCAGATAAAAAATATTAAAACACTGAGTCTGGTTCCTTAAGTTTTCAATGACAGGATTGATTGCTCAATCCAGCCACTGATGTTCTGTAATATCCCACTGCTTGCCACCAATTTGTCAGGAATGACATCGAAGGGATCATACAATATCCCACCACTTCCGTCACTTTGTCAGGGATTCGTGCATACACTATCCTGATTACTCACTACGCAGCTATCGGCAAGCAAGCAGAGAGCATATGGCATACACACCTCCGGATTCCAATGCATGGAATATGTATATACGCCCCCGTACGGTCACTGCCAGCTTCACAATAGCCCAATTAAGATTATTCGCTGCCACCATCGATCAGATTTGAAATACAATACAGGCTTGATCAGACGCCTGCTTTTTGGTAGCAGGACAGCACGGTGGCTCAGTGGATAGCACTGCAGCCTTGCAGCACTGGGGTCCTCAGTTCAAATCCCACCAAGGACAACATCTGCAAGGAGTTTGTATCTTCTCCCTGTGTTTGCGTGGGTTTCTTCCAGGTTCTTTGGTTTCCTCCCACACTCCAAAGACATACTGATAGGGAATTTAGATTGTGAGCCCCAATGGGGACAACACTGATAATGTATGTAAAGCGCTGCTGAATTTGTTGGTGCTATATAAAAATAAAGATTATTATTATTATTAGTGTATGGCTTCGGGGAAGGAATGATTACAGGACAGAAGGAACAGACTATTAAATTTTATATTTAATCCAAAAGCGAGGCAGTGTTTAGGAAAAATATACAAAGGTTTTACAAATGGAGACAATACAGTACAGAATATACAGTTACACCAAAATAAAAGGGATTAGTAGAAGAATTTACTTGACAGATCGCAGAGACGATTCAGTCTAGCTGGAGGGAAACACTTCAATGTCCGTTCTGTGAACATGACCTCTGCTTACACATAAATTTGTAACTTCCAGCATGAGTATAGATCAATATCAGCTAGATCTTTTATGCCAAGGGGGGACCTGCTCACACATTCCCCTGCGATGACCTCACGTGGGAGGTCTCCGCCCTTCGTGGTTTTATTAAAATATCTAACTTCTATGATAACTTCTCACTGATTGATCGCAGAATCTCGCAAGTGATACCATATTTTTATTACGAATTTACCTTTCTTTAGAGACTACACATGGCATAGCTGTGGTCTGTTATTTCTGTACTTTTGCACCATGGCTCAAAGGAAGGGCTCACAGATCCGGAAAAAATATGCGTATGTTCCTTAGCTGACCCTGCCATTAAAAATATGTGTCCCATTATTATCAGAAGTATAGAACTTCCGATATTCCATATTTTGTGTGGGTGCCAGTGAGACTGCAGATTTCGGTTGAGCAAAAGGATTTTGCAAATGAGGGTGTCCCTACTATTGTGTGGAGCGTGACAGCATTCCTTTGAAATTTAAAGGCACGATTTCCTCTTCTTTGAATCCCATATGCTCATTTGTCTATTTATCACTGGCCTGTGCTACTTGGAACTACATTCGTATGTTGATTAGTCTGGACAAGTAAGAGAGTGGCTCCTTTGACAAATGATATAGAGGGGGGGTGAGAGGGGTTTCAGGGGGAGAGAGATATTTTCTTAATATTTTCTATGACAGGGGGAAACATAGAGATTCAGAAGGGGTTATCTGAGTAAAGGACAACCCATTTAAGTTAAAAATAAACTCAGCTTTGCCGCTTCTGAGAACTCTTAACTCTTTCTTTACCACATACAAGCTTCATATGCATCAGACAAATAGAAATTAGGTTTTACAATGTGGTAATATATCCTCTTTTAAAAACATTACAAAGGTAAGTGCACAATGTATAAAAAATAGAATCCATACAATCTACTATCTTGTCTACATTAGTACTACATCTGGTCGCCATTAGGATACAGCTCTAAATGACAATTTGCATACAGTTCTGAGTATACTGCAGCTGCCTAGACATACCTAATGGCTTGTACATGTGTGTCTATTAAGCCTTCCAGTTCCTAGTAGTACAGCCTAGACTGACACTGACATTAGAAGGTTCTGCAAAGACAGAATGCCCTGGAATGAGCAAACATGATATCTGATGAGACCAAGCTGAGCATGCTATTATACTGTATGTACTGTATGTTTTATTTCTCATAATGGATTTTTAAGATAATACAGTATTTGGCATACACTGATTTACCATTGTTGTCATGCTAAGAACTATTAAGTGGAAGGTAAGGGGGCATTTTATATCTTCCATTCACAATACATAGACATATTATGTTCATCTGTTCCTCTGGTCTGATTAGTTTTCTGAGAAATGGCTCAGTGGTTTACTTGATGTAACGCGCTAGGGACGTTGTAGGGTGGCATGGCAGTGACATAGATGGCAAAAGACCACATAAAGAAAATGTGAGGCTTTTATTTTCAGCCAAACTGCAGCAAAACAATAAAGCAACCAAAAAACAGCAAAGACTTGCCCGACTAGGTGCTAGCTAACATACCATACCTCTGACTCATGGTACCAGGGATGTATGTGGACTTGGCTTTTCAGAAACTCAGGATTTAGCACATTTAACCGCTGTGCATTGCCTCCTCAGGACCACCTCCTGTTAGTCTGGAGGCTGTGACTCTAACAAAGCTTTTTCCTTCAGGCTTTTCTGTGTCTGTAATGAGACAATCTCTCCCAACTGAGCTGGCTAGGACTCCAGTACTACCCATACTTGAGCGGGAGTGGGAGTGATGAGTCTCACTGCCAAATCCTACTCTTCACTCCAATAAAAAGTGGCAGAGAGCTATCATAAATAAAATGGCTCAGGAACTAAGCTACTGCACCAACCAGTACTATCCGGCTTTTAATATCTCGCCGAGCTTATAAACTCACAGATATACACTCCATTCAGAATATTCCCTGTCGGCCGCTTCCACTGATTATTAGTGATGAGCGAGCACTAAAATGCTCGGGTACTTGTTGCTCGGGTCGAGCATATTGGAATACTCGGGTGCTCGACCCATGCAACGAGCCCAATGTAAGTCTATGGGAAACTCGAGCATTTTTCAGGCGGCTCCCCCGGCGGTCTGCAGAGGGCCTAAAAATTGCCCAAATCGATGGGAACAGTGCTCAAATGACATGAGAACAGCATGGGGAAGACCCCTGGAAGCATCTCTGACTCCCAGGTCACTGCCTAAAAGTGTGCCCATCATAAGTGATCCTTGGCGCATGCGAAGATGCCTCCCGCCATGCACCTGTTGTTGCAGACTTGCAACAATCACCGTCCACGTCCTTGTCCCAGTGCAGTGTTCAGTTGTCCCTACCCCATTCCTTGGAATGCAAGCGAAAGTATGCAGCCAGCCACCCACCAACCCACAGGCTGCAATACTATACTGCCAAATTTTTGACAGCTGCTTGCACTTGATATGTGGCCTTTTAGGCTCGTGGAGGCGGAAGCTGTCCACAATCTTATCGCAGCGGCGATGGGGTATCCATACTCGGTCCCCAGACATCACTATTTGTCTCGGTGTCTTCCATAAGCATGGGTCCCACAACATTACCCGTGCCCTCCCCAGTGCACTTACTGGGAAGGACCGCCTAACCACAAACACGTAGACAGGTGAATGTGGCCAGGTACGGTACGGAGCCAGTCAACAGCTTTTTTTGCTGAGTTGTATTTCACCACAGCCATATTCTTTAGCTCGATGAAAGGACTGGCATAGAGGGAAACTGTATCTACTCTGGCTGTCATTCCTCCATCACCAGGTTCTGCCCATTGTTACACACGATCATGCCTGGCTGTATGTTCAGCGTTGAGAGCCACAGATCAAGCTGCTGTGTTACAGCTTTCAACAACTTTGCAGTGCTGGGCGGTATGTCACCTAAGCATTAAGCATGATATCTTCAGCACAGCCTGTTGCCGCTTGGCCAAGGCAGTGCTGCAGTGCTTTCAGCTTGTGACTGATGTGGTCATTTCGGAGATGGAGGAGGAGGTGCAGGAGCTGAACAATGTGATTACATTGAGGTTAAATTGGCAACTCTGTTTTTATACTAAAGAAAGATCCTACTGTTTTTTTTTTAAGTTATTTTTTTAAGGCAAACGCATTCACCGTGAAATGTCATTTTAACATTTTACAACCTTATCTGACAATGTGATGTGTGACACATCATCAGACACATCCTGTTTCATTGATGATGGAGGGACTCTGAAAGACACATAGAGCAGGGCCACAGTAACGAGTACGACATGTTACCATTAGAAAGGAGAGGGTCTGCTATACAGTTATATGGTATGCAGTGAGCCGAGCAGCTGACCAAATTTAGGAAAATCCCCACTACGAATTTAAAGACACATAGAGCAGGGCCGCAGTAACAAGTACAACATGTTCCCATTAGAAAGGAGAGGGTCTGCTATACAGTTATAGGGTATGCAGTGAGTCCAACGGCTGACCAAATTTAGGAAAACCCCACTAACAATTTAAAGAGACATAGAGCAGGGCCACAGTAATGACAAATTCCCATTAGAAAGAAGAGAGTCTCCCATAGTGTTAGCATATGCAGTGAATACAAGGGCTTCCAAAAATGTGGAGGCACTTCAATGCCCATTGGAAAAGACATGGAGGTCAGAGGGCCTCTTCAAAACAATGTTCCCATTATTAGGAAGTGGGTCTCCCATAGTGTTGGCCTATGCAGTGAATGCAAGGGTTGCCAAAAATTTGGAGGCACTCAAATGCCCCTTGGAAGAGACGTGGAGGAGGGCCTCATAAAATAATGTTCCCATTAGAAAGGAGCAGGCCTCCTATACTTGTAATGCCTATGCACTAAGTATGGTGGTGGAGGATGAGGAGAAGGAGGAGGACAAGAGCAAATAGCCAAAATCAGAAAGCGTATACCCATGTCTGGGTGTGAAAAGGTGCATGGGAATACACCACCCAAGAAAAGACACTGGATTTGAGTTTATGTTACGCTTCTATCATTTGGTGGTGTTAAGAAGTCTGGCCCAATCCAGCCCTTGTTCATTTTTATAAGAGTCAGCTTGTCAGCATTTTCAGTTGACAGGCGGATGCGCTTATCAGTTATAATTCCACCAGCAGCACTAAAAACCCGCTCTGATAAAACGCTGGTGGCAGGACAGGCCAGGACCTCCAAGGCATAGAGAGCCAGTTCATTCCACATATCTAGCTTGGATACCCAATAATTATAAGGCACAGAGGAATCACGGAGGATGTTGGTACGGTTGGCAACTTTGCACTCCTTGTGAGAGTACCCTGCGCCTCAGGGCTTGTGCGATGGGAGAGGCTGAGAAAACTCTCCCAGAACTTTGACAGTGTTCCCCTGCCTCTCCTGGATTGAAGTTGTGTCTCTCTCACCTGTACTCCTTAGTTGTCCAACGAAGTGTGCCCTCTGCCGCCAGCATTTTCAGATGGGAATTTTTTTAATAGTTCAGCAACAAGGGCCTGCTGGTGCAGCCCCATTTTTGTAGACCTGTCCACCTCAGGAATAAGAGATATAAAGTTCTCCTTGTAGCGTGGGTCTAGAAGTGTCACAAACCAGTAATGACTGTCACCCGAAATTTTGAGAACGCGAGGGTCATGGGAAAGGCAGTGTAACATAAACTCAGCCATGCGTGCCAGACTACTAACAGGCAAGACTTCCGTCTATACTGCATGAAATTTGCTCCTGTCATTCCTCCTCCTTCTCCTCTTCCTCATTGTCAACCAATCCACGTTGGGATGAGATGAGGCTGGGCTGTGTGTTATCACCCTGTATGGTTCCTTGCTCCATCTCATCGTGCTCCGCCTGCAATGCATCCTCTTTGATTGTGAGCAGAGAGCATTTCAGAAGACAGAGAAGCGGGATGGTGACGCTAATTATGGCGTCATCGCCGCTCACCATCTTGGTGGAGTCCTCAAAGTTTTGGAGGAGGGTACATATGTCTGAAATCCATGTCCACTCCTGAGGTCTTATGTCTGGAGTCTGAACTGAATACCGACGGCCATGTTGATGCTGGTACTCAACAACTGCCCTCTTCTGCTCACAAATCCTTCCCAACATCTGCAGTGTAGAGTTCCAATGCGTGGGGACATCACACACCAGTCTGTGAGCCGAAAGCTGCAAATGCTGCTGAAACACGGAAAGGGCAGCGGAAGCTGTAGCTGACTTTCTAAAATGGGCACACAGGTGGCATACTTTAACATGCAGAGCAGGCAGCTCCGGGTAGGATTTGAGAAACCGCTGAACCACGAGGTTAAGCACATGGGCCAGGCATGGTATGTGTGTGAGCTCGCCTCGCCTCAGAGCCACCACCAGCTTCCGGCCATTGTCACACATGACCATGCCTGGCTGTAGGTTCAGTGGTGTGAGCCACAGATGTGCCTGCTCTTTCAGAGCTGTCCACAACTCTTCAGCATTGTGCGGTTTGTCACCTAAGCATATTAGCTTCAGCACAGCCTGTTACCGCTTGGCCGAGGCAGTGCTGCAGTGCTTCCAGCTTGTGACTGATGGAGGCTGAAAAGGAGGAGGAGGCTGAGGAGGATGAGGTGCAGGAGATGCAGACTGTGGGGGCAACCCTGATTGACCTAGGGCCCACAATCCTTGGCATCGGGAGGACGTGTTCCGTCCCAATGTCTGACTGGGTCCCGGCATCCACTATGTTAATCCAGTGTGCCGTCAGCGAGATGTACCGTCCCTGCCCACAGGGACGTGTCCTTGGTTAGGTGGACTTTCCCGGTAACTGCGTTGTTGAGGGCATGGCTAATGTTTTGGGACAACTGCATGTGTAATGCGGGGATGGCACACCGGGAGAAATAGTGGCGGCTGGGGACCGAATACTGAGGGACGGCCGCTGCCATCAGGTTGCGGAATGCTTCCGTCTCCACGAGCCTAAAAGGCAACATTTCGAGCGCAAGCAGTCATGAAACGTGAGAATTTAGTAATGTGGCCTGTGGGGCGTTGGCTGCATATTTGAGCTTGCGTTCCAAGGACTGTGGAATGGACAACTGAATGCTGCACTGGAACATGGACATGGACGTGCTCCTGATGATGCTACTTGAGAGTGTGCAACGACAGGTGTAGGGCAGGAGGCATCTTCGCATGCACCATGAACAGGGGATTGGCTTGCATGCACAACAGCGGAAGAAGCAATGGTGCCACCTGCACACACTCTTCCTGGACCCTGGGGTTCGGCCCACAAAGTTGGGTGCTTTGCTACCATGTGCCTGATCATGCTGGTGGTGGTCAGGCTGGTCCTTTTGTCACCCTTGCTGATGCTGGCCTGGCAGGTGGTGCAAATGGCCTTTTTTCGGTTATCGGCAGAGTCTTTAAAAAACAACCAGACTCGGGAAGACCTAACAGTTGTACTGGCAACTTCCTTCATGTTGGTGTTATGGGGAACGGTTGCCTGCCTTCTGTCTGCGGCCACCACACTGCTTCTTCCTGCCTGTTGGGGTGCTCTGCCTCCCTCCCCCTGTGTGCTGCTGTACTCGCTCTGCATGTCCTCCTGCCAGGTTGGGTCTGTTACTATATTATCCACCACCTCGTCTTCCACTTCCACACCCTGGTCCTCCTCCTGACTTTCTGGCAATTGTGTCTCATCATCGTCCACCTCTTGTGACTCTTTCCCACCGTTGCCTTCGTGTGACCGTGCCTGCTCAAATATTTGGGCATCGCTACATGCGATCTCCTCTTGCCCTGCTTCACGTGGACCGGGCGAGAGGCCCGGATCTATAAAGGGAAAAGTGAACAGCTCTTCAAAGTGTCCAAGTGTGGGATCAGTTGTCTCCGGGCACTCGGCATGGTGGGTGGAAGGAGGATCAGGGTGAGGAATATGGGGTCCAGACTCACGGCTACTGAGACTTGACCATGTGGAAAACAGAGTGGTTGTGGTGGTGGTGACGAAGTGACTGGAAGCATTATCCGCTATCCAACCAACAACCTTTTGACACTGCTCTGGGTTTAATAGTGGTGTGCTGCAGTCCCCTAGGAATTGGGACTGGAAGGTCGGGCGAGAAGAAGTGGGTGTTTGTTGTGGCACAATTTCAGCTTGCCCACGGCCTTGTTGTCGGCCTCTGCATGTGCATTCACCATCACCATCACGTCCTGTTCCCGGTCCCTTGCCACGTGCCTTGCCCATTTTAAATTGAGGACAGTATCTTCCATGCTCACTACAAATGACTGAGTTTGGAGTGAACTTATATGTGATCCGTGTGACGGAGAAAACCGATTTTTAAATACCTGGCCTATAGGTAACTAGTTTGAACAGCAAACTGGTGTGAATTGCTTCACTGACACACTGAAAGGAATTTTTAATGGAGGCCATAAATGGCAGTATTTTCTGACAACTTAACTGTCATCCGTGTGACGGAGAAAGCAGAGTGTTAAATACCTGGCCTGTAGGTAACTAGTTTGAACAGCAAACTGGTGTGAATTGCTTCACTGACACACTGAAGGAAATTTTTAATGGAGACCAGAAATGGCAGTATTTTCTGACAACGTATATGTGATCCGTGTGACGGAGATAACAAAGCTTTAAATACCTGGCCTCTAGGTAACTAGTTTGAACAGCAAACTGGTGTGAATTGCTTCACTGACACACTGATGGAAATTTTTAATGGAGGCCAGAAATGGTAGTATTTTCTGACAATGTATATGTGATCCGTGTGATGGAGAAAATAGAGTTTTAAATACCTGGCCTGTAGGTAACTAGTTTGAACAGCAAACTGGTGTGAATTGCTTCACTGACACACTGAAAGGAATTTTTAATGGAGGCCATAAATGGCAGTATTTTCTGACAACTTAACTGTCATCCGTGTGACGGAGAAAGCAGAGTGTTAAATACCTGGCCTGTAGGTAACTAGTTTGAACAGCAAACTGGTGTGAATTGCTTCACTGACACACTGAAGGAAATTTTTAATGGAGACCAGAAATGGCAGTATTTTCTGACAACGTATATGTGATCCGTGTGACGGAGATAACAAAGCTTTAAATACCTGGCCTCTAGGTAACTAGTTTGAACAGCAAACTGGTGTGAATTGCTTCACTGACACACTGATGGAAATTTTTAATGGAGGCCAGAAATGGCAGTATTTTCTGACAACGTATATGTGATCCGTGTGACGGAGAAAACAGAGTTTTAAATACCTGGCCTATAAGTCACTAGTTTGAACAGCAAACCGGTGTCAAAAACTTTGCTGACACAGTGGAAAAAAATTGGAATGGAGGCCAAAAATGGCAGTATTTTCTGAAAACGTATATGTGATCCGTGTGACGGAGAAAACACAGTTTTAAATAGCTGGATTTCTAGCGCTGTAATATGGAAAGGACCTGGCTGTATTCTGCAATGCCAACAAGCAAATGGCGCAGAAAAACAGTGTTCTCTGAATTGCTTTTTAAGCAAATAATGAGGATTAAGATCCAAAAAAAAGTATTTCTGGCCCCTGAGACCTGGGCTTTTGTATAGAAATATCTAACAGCAGTTGAAGGCAGAATTGTAGTGGAGCATCTTGTGCTATATGCACTGCAGTCTGCTATATACACTGCCTGCCTATACACCCTGCCTGCCTGATATCTCTGCAGATGGATTAGTTAGTCCTCAAAATGACTGTTTGTTAAGATGGATATGTGTAATGTACACCAGCAAATCTCTCTCTGACGCAGCAGCACCTCTGCTTAGTCTGCCTGATTCCGGAGTGACTGTGACGAGCACAGCGGCGCCAAGTCTGATATAAACATGATGACGCTGTGCGGCCATCCAATCACTGTAATGCCATAACCACCATGGCTGCGGCAATCCCTGCATGTTGATTGGTCCTCTAAAGAGCGCCAAACATGCAGGGAGGGGACCTGAGCTCCCGCCGAGCAACCCCAGAAATACTCGGCGAGCGCCGAGCATCTCGAGCAGTGAGCACCGAGCAGTAGCGAGCATGCTCGCTCATCACTACTGATTATACTTAAAGGGGTTGGCCGCTCATTTCTTCTTGATTACTTATATATCCAAAGGTGGGAACTGTGAGGCCAGCACTGATTAGACGCAGTGACATAATAACCTCATGTGAGCAAGGGAATGCGAGTGCCGACACTGCTGGAATGGTGCCCACATGGGAAGTCTGTATAAGTGTTTTTATTTTAACAGGGGTAAACATTCAGATTGAGAATGTGTTGTCCTAGTAATGAACAATCCCTTTAGTGTGTATTCTTCACCTTGTGCATTGTACATACTGTTTCTTTGCCAGTTACCAAACCTTGAGTCACAATACTCAGCGGCATCACAGGGTATATTGCTGCAGCTGACTACAGTAATGATAATCCTCCTAGCTGTCAGCTGCAGGTGGGAGGTGCGGACTTTAGAATAGCCTTAGATTGTGATGCTCTATGTGAGACTGCTGCTAGGAGAAACAGTCAGAAGGAAATTAAAGGAGAGGTTTGGTACCTATAAAAGAAAGTGGCACTACAGTTGACTTATGAATATAGGCCAGAGGTCTCTTCTACTTTAATGAATTTAGGCGTACTGGAAGCCAGTGCAGGATTGGATTTTGAGAGAGGTGGTGGAGGGCATACACCTACTTCCTCATTGAGGAGATTGGCATTAGGCTTGAAGTCAGTAGATGTGACAATTGGGGCGCGAGGAGAATTGTGTGGGAATTCACCTGGTATGATTGGATGAACTTCAGGAGGGGAGTGGTTCAGTTGATTTCCTGAAGATGTGGGTCCTGACAGACTTGAAAGAGTGTGAAACAATTGAGTCGTGTTATATTTTGTTCAGCTAAAAGGGTTTTTTGTGGTTGAATAAAATCTGCCCTTGGGTAGAATACGAAATAAGTAGTGCAACATAAAATCAATTGATAACAGTTAACGAATGAGGTCAGTGGAGGATGTCAAGAATCATTTTGACAAACAAGCGATGCACAGTCTGTCAAAATTGCAGTGAATTGAATACAATGCTAGTGCTCCAACTAACATGTTCAAGCACACAAGTCATCGTTCCTCAGAGCAGGTGGGCTATAAAAGTAGCTCACCAGTTCTAGTGCCATTGCTGACTTAGGGAAATACACTACAAGACTCCAGTGGGCAATTACTGAGAAGTGAAAAACATTGCCTGCTTAAATGAATCCAGACTTCCTTTAAATCCTTCCTGTCAGGTGTCAAAAGTTCAGGCTGCTGGTGATGGAGTAATGGTGTGAGGAATATTCTGGCACATCCTCAGTCCTCTGATACCTGTAGATGGATATTTGGACAGTAAAGGTTTACTGTACCTAAGTATTGTTGCTGACCAAGTTCATCCCTTCTTAGCAGTTGTATATTCTATGTCATAAGGACACTTTCAGTAGAACAATGTACCATGTAGAAAGAGTTGTTCAGTTATGGATTCACATTCTCCAGATGTTAATGTTGTAGAGCTTTTCTTGGATAAGAAATAATAAGCTGATCCAAGCATTGTCAGTACCTCCATCAAATTTGTGGCACTTCTGAGGAGCTATCCAGCTCATATTGGCCAATATTCCCGTAGAACGACTTCAACATCCAATGGAATCCACAGTGGATATAATAAGTCTACACAGGATTTTGCCATGTAAAAGAAAATTCATAACAATTATTATGAATCATTTCAGAACACTTTACTTTAGTGTCACCCATAATCTGTACAAGTCCATTGAAAAATAAACTGAAATATTTTTGGGTGGAAAATGAAAAATGAAGAACTAAAATAACATGGTTGCATTAATAAGCATACTCTTAGGCTGTGTGCCCACGATGCGTTTTTTAAGCGTTTCCGCAGCGGCAGAAACGCTGCAGAAATGCTTAAAAAATGCATGGTAGAAGGCCTGCCATGTTCCCCAATGATAATCCGCATGTGCTGTGCACATGCTGCGGAAATTTCCGCTGCGGGTTATCGTGGCGTAAAAAAATGCAGGACTACCAATTATTTTGCGGAAGCGCTGTGTTTTCGCCGCCATTGACTTGCATTGAATCGCTTGGATTCTGCATCACTGCATCTGTAGATGCAGAATCCAAGCGTTTCAATGTGTGGATGGTACCCGCGTGTGGAGGAGATGAGACTCTCCTCCGGACCCGGGTACCATAGAACCTGTAAAAAAAAGAATAAAATAAAAAAAATATATATTTACCTTCTGATGGCCCCGGCTGCGCTTGTCATCCCTTGCCGGCAGATCGCGGTGGACTGAAGGACCTGCGCTGACATTATAGTCATGTGACCGCAGGTCCTTCAGTGTAGTGTACCACGAGCTGCCGGCAAGGGAGGACGGAGCGAAGCAAGACTGCGGGGGCCATCAGAAGGTAAGTATAGATTTATTCTTTTATTTTTATAAAACTATACTATATAAATCCATACTGTGGTTTTCCTCTTCCACGGTTCTAATCTCCTTTTTATTACCCTTTTGCCATTGATAGTGCGAGTGTAAGCTATTTTACTTCATTTACAATGGGCAAGGCGCGTGGCGAGGGACATGGAACTGGACGTTCTGGTGATGGTGCGTGCAGAGGACAGGGCCGTGGCCAAGGTGAAAATGTGCCACAACCAACAGCCACATCTTCTCACTCCCAGTTCTTGACCAAATTACTCGGGAAGCAAACAACACCACTATTGCGAACTGATCAGTGTGAACAGGTTATTAATTGGATAGCAGATAATACTTCCAGTCGCCAGGGCACCACCACCTCTGGTCTATCTTCTACACGGTCAAGTCTTAGTAGCCGTGAGTCTCGACCGCATACTCCTCCCCTCACCCTGATGCTCCTTCCTCCCACCATGCTGAGTGTCGTCAGACAGCAACTGATCCCACAGTTGGACAATCTGAAGAGCTGTTCACTGGTCCACTTCCATATTTGGGCCCCTCGCCTTCTCCGCTTGAAGTGGTGGAAGAGGAGATCCCATGTAGCAATGGCCAAATATTTGAACAGCCATGGCCACAGGAAGGCGACGCTGGCAAATTGCCACGAAGTGAGGAGGAGGTCCGTGGTGCGGAAGTGGAAGAGGAGGAGGTGGTGGATGATCTAGTAACAGACCCATCGTGGCAGGAGGACACACAGAGCGAGGCCAGCAGAACACAGGGGGAGGTAGGCAGAGTACGCCAACAGGCAGGAAGAAGCAGTATGGTGGCCGCAGACAGAAGACGGGCAACAGTTCCCCGTAACACCAACATGAGGCTCGTTTCCAGTACAACCAGTAGGTCTTCCAGAGTCTGGAATTTTTTTAAAGACTCTGCTGATAACCCCAAAAAGGCCATTTGTACCACCTGCCAGGCCAGCATCAGCAGGGGTGACAAAACTACCAGCCTGACCACCACCAGCATGATCAAGCACATGTCAGCAAAGCACCCGACTTTGTGGGGCGAATCCCAGGGTCCACGACCAGTGTCAGCGGGTGTCACCACTGCTTCTTCCGCTGTTGTGCGTGTAAGAGAACCCCCTGTTGTGCATGCAAGGCAATCCCCTGTCCATACTGCATGCAAAGATGCCCCCTCCTCTCAGTCTTCACTTGTTATGGCAGTTTCCCAAGAAAAAGCATCAACGTCCACGTCCACATCCCACCGCAGCGTTCAATTGTCCATATCCCAGACCTTTTAACGAAAGCGCAAATTTGCAGCCACACAGTCCACAGTCCTAAATTCGCACATTTCACGACTGCTTGCATTAGAAATGCTGCCTTTTAGGCTGGTGGAGGCGGAATACTTCCGCAACCTTATGGCGGTGGCCGTCCCTCGGTACTCAGTCCCCAGCCGACACTATTTTGCCCGGTGTGCCATCCTCGCTCTACACAAGCACGTGTCCCAAAACATCTGCTGTGCCCTCAACAACGCAGTTACTGGGAGAGTCCACTTGACAACGGACACATGGACAAGTGCTTGTGGCCAGGGAAGGTACATCTCCCTGGCGTCACACTGGGTAAACATAGTGGAAGCAGGGACCCAGTCGGACCTTGGGATGGAACACATCCTCCCCACACCGAGGATTGCAGGACCTATGCCAGTCAGAGTTGCCCCCACAGTGTACAGCTCCTGGGCATCATCCTACTCCTCCTCCTCATGTTCAGCCTCCATCTCAGATATCACCACATCAGTTACAAGCTGGAAGCACTGCAGTACTGCCTCAGCCAAGCGGCAACAGGCTGTGCTGAAACTCATAAGCTTAGGTGATAAACCTCACACTGCTTGTGAGTTGTGGACAGCTGTGAAAGAGCAGGCAGATCTGTGGCTGAGACCGCTGAACCTACATCCAGGCATGGTCGTGTGTGACAACGGCCGTAACCTGGTGGCGGCTCTGAGGTGAGGAGAGATCACACACGTACCATGCCTGGCTCATGTGCTTAACCTCGTGGTTCAGCGGTTTCCTAAATCGTACCCGAGTTGCCAGATCTGATCGTCAAAGTACGCCGCCTGTCAGCTCATTTTCAGAAGTCGGCTACAGCTTCCGTCGTCCTTGCTGTGTTGCAGCAGCGTTTGCAGCTACCGGCACACCGACTGGTGTGTGATGTCCCCACACGTTGGAGCTCTACCCTCCACATGTTGCAAAGGATTTGTGAGCAGATGAGAGCAGTTGTGGAGTACCAGCTCCAATAAGGCCGTTGATATTCAGGTCAGACTCCACACATAAGACCTTAGGAGTGGACCTGGATGTCTGACATATGTACCATCCTGACAAGCTTTGAGTAGTCCACCAAGATGATGAGTGGCGATGACGCCATCATTAGCATCAGCATCCCACTTGTCTGTCTTTTGCAACGCTCTCTGCAGAGAATTAAAGAGGAGGCTTTGCAGCCAGAGTATGATGAGATGGATCAAGAAGCCATAGCGGGCGCTTACACACAGCCCAGCCTCATCTCATCCCAACGTGCATTGGGGGACAATGAAGGAGAGGAGGAGGAGGAGGAAGAACAGGTATCATGCGCTGTAGACGGTAGTGCCTGTACAACTATCATACCGTCGGTTCAGCGTGGGTGGCCTGATGACAGCGGGGAGGAGGAGGAGGAGGAGAGCATGGTCAGTCGTCATCTTGGTGAGGACACGGAAGTCTTGCCCGTTACCAGTCTGGCATGTATGGCTGACTTTATGTTACGCTGCCTTAACCGTGACCCTCGCGTTGTCAAAATGTTGGGTGACAGTCATTACTGGTTGGTGACACTTTTAGACTCCCGCTACAAGGAGAACTTTCTCTCTCTTATTCCTGAGGTGGAGAGGTCGACAAAAATGTGGCAGTACCAGAAGGCCCTTGCTGCAGAACTGTTAAAAAAAATTTCCATCTGAACACGCTAGCGGCAGAGGTCACAGTTCATTGCCCAACCAAGGCGTACAGGCGAGAGAGACGCAACTCCTATCCAGTAGGGGCAGGGGAACACTGTCAACGTTCTGGGACAGTTTTCTGAGACCCGCCCAGCTTACAGGCCCTGAGGCGCGGGGTACTCCCACAAGGAGTGGAAAGTTTCAAAAGATGGTGATGGAGTACCTTGCCGACCGTACCAGCATCCTCCGTGATTCCTCTGTGCCTTTTAATTATTGGATACTTGGAATGAACTCGCTCTGTACGCCTTGGAGGTCCTGGCCTGCCCTGCCGCTAGCGTGTTGTCGGAGCGTATTTTTAGTGCCCCTGGGGGAATTATGACTGATTAGTGCACTCACCTGTCAACTGACAATGCTGACAAGCTGACCCTTATCAAAATGAACAAGGGCTGGAATGGGCCAGACTTCTCATCACCACCAAATGACAGCAGAGTAACATAAAGTCAAATCCACTGTGTTATTTCGAGAGGTGTATTCCCATGCACCGCTTCACACCCACACATGGGTATACGCTTCCTCATTTTGGCTGTTTTTTGCTCTTCTCCTTATCCTCAGACTCCACCACCACTATACCACCAGGGTGACCGTGGTCCGTGTTGCCAGCATTGCAAGTTCCTCCGTCCTAATTTTTGGCAGCTTTTGCTTGGAAGGCATAGGTAAAGACTATGGGAGACCCACTCCCCAATAATGGGAATAATGTTTTTAATATGCTGTACTGCATGGCTCTTGGAAGGGGCATTGCAAGTTCCTCTGTCCTAATTTTTGGCAGCTTTTGCTTCGAAGGCATAGACAAAGACTATGGGAGACCCACTCCCCAATAATGGGAATAATGTTTTTAATATGCTGTACTGCATGGCTCTTGTAAGGGGCATTAAAATCATCTTATTAAGCTGACCTCCACGTCTCTTCCAAGGGTCATTGATATTGTCTTTTTATTTCACTGGGACCTCCTCGTCTCTTCCAAGGGGCATTGATATTGTCTTTTTATTCCACTATGACCTCCACGTCTCTACCAAGGGGCATGAAAACTGTCTTGTTAAGCTACTGTGACCTCCACGTCTTTTCCAAGGGGCATTAAAACTGTCTTGTTAAACCACTCTGAACTCCACGTCTCTTCCAAGGGGCATTAAAATTGTCTTGTTAAGCTACGGTGACCTCCACGTCTCTTCCAAGGGTCATTGATATTGTCTTTTTATTCCACTGGGACCTCCACCACTCATCCAAGGGGCATTGATATTGGCTTTTTATTCCACTGGAATGTCCACCATTCTTCCAAGGGGCATTGATATTGTCTTTTTATTCCACTGGGACCTCCACGTCTCTTCCAAAGGGCAGTAAAACCGTCTTGTTAAGCTACTGTGACCTCCACGTCTCTTCCAAGGGGCATTGAAACTATCTTATTAAACCACTCTGAATTCCACAGCTCTTCCAAGGGGCATTGAAATGTTGTTTTTAATTAACTGTAACCTCCACGACTCTTCCAACGGGCATTGCATTTCCTCCTAATTTTAGTCAGCTTTTGCTTTTCAATGCATAGGCGAACAGTAAGGGAGACCCACTCCCCAATAATGGGTAGAAGGTTTTTAGTACGCTGTAATCCACATCTGTTTCAAGGGGCATTGCAGTTCCTCATAATTTTTCGAAAGCCTTCCATTCACTGCTTAGGCCAACAGTGTACAGAAGACCCCATTGCTATAAATGGAAAAAACGGTTTAGTTAAGGCCCTCTGACCTCCATGTCACTTCCAAGGGGCATTGAAGTGCCTTGAAATTTTTGGTAGGCATTGCACTTACTGTATGCCCTATAACTGTATTGCCGAACTGCTCCTTTTGGTACAGAAACATATCCTACAAGACATGTGTCGTTTACTGACCTGATATTGATGTGAATGGTCCCTGTTCCTCCTGCTTTTTCTCCTTTGCCACCACCTCATCCATCATTCATCACCTCAAGCTTTGTTTTAACGGGAGTCATAGAACTGGGATAGTAGCAGGAAAACGTCCAGCAATCCTCGGAAGAGGTAGGATATGCTCCAAAACGCTGACCACCTCAGGCCTAGCCGCTACTACCTACATACGCTTGCATTCCAAGGAACAGAAAGCTAAGGAGATGGATGGCCTCATAATCATGAATAATTTACTCGTTGTGTAGTAGGCCGACCACTGCTGCTGTCTACCTTCTGAACTTTGTGTTGAAGCCTGATTGACCCAGGACCTGCAATCCTCTATGTCTGGGGGACGTGTTGCATCCCAATTTCCTACTGTGTCCTGGCTTCCACAATATTAACCCAGTGTGAAGGCGTCAGTGAGATGGACCATCCCTGGCCACATTGACTTGTCCACGTGTTTGTGGTTAGGCTGTCCTTCTCACTAAATGCACTGGGGAATGCACAGGTAATGTTTTGGTATGCGCGCTTGTGTATAAGGCGCATCGGGACAAATAGGGGCGGCTGGGGACCGATTGTGGACACCCGGCCGCCAGGCAGCTGGGGACTGAGTATGGATACCTGGCCGCCGACGCAGCCATGACGTGGTGGCCAGATTCCGCCTCTACATGCCTAAAAGGCCCAATTTCAAGTGCAAGCAGTATGGTATTGCAGCCTGGGGGTGGGTGGGTGGCAGGCTGCACACTTACGCTTGCATTCCTAGAAAACAAAGCAGATGCTAACTTCTATAATCATCATCATGCTCCTCACCTTGGCACTCTCAACTCCCCTGATGGAGAGGCCAGGGCCCACCGGTGGAGTCTCTGGTTGTCTGGCGGGCACGTCCAATGCTGCCCTAAAGCAGGCCAGGCTAAGAAAAGTGTGGGGAAGGTTCCCGGGACAAATAGTGGCGGCTGGGGACTGAGTATGGAAACCTTGCCGCCGACGCAGCCATGAGGTAGTGGCCAGCTTCGACCTCCTCCAAACTAAAAGGCCCCATTTCAAGTGCAAGCTAGCAGTATAGTATTGCAGCCTGCGGGTTGGTGGGTGGTTGGCTGCATACTTGTGCTTGCATTGGAAGGAATGGGGGAGGTACAATTGAACACTGCCCTGGGACAAGGACTTGCACGGGGATAGTTGCAAGTCTGCATCTTTTGATGCGGCAAGGATCACTTCTGATGGGCACACTTCTAGGCAGTGACCTGGGTGTCAGAGATGCTTCCAGGGGTCTTCCCCATGCTGTTCCCTTGTCTTTTCAGCACTGTATGCATGTGTCACACAGCACATGGCCAGATAAGGTTGTAAAATGTTAAAATGACATTTCCCGGTGAATGCATTTGTCACGGTTGAAAGCAATACAAAAATGCATAAAAAATGCTACTTGTGAACATAGCCCAAGGTGTGGAGGAGTATTTTTGCTTTTTGGTTATTTATTTTACCTTATACACAAGTCTTTACCCAGGAAAGGATGTTCGTTAACATATTTCACAGGAAAACAGTTTCAGTTTCGTTTTTGAATGTTTTATTGTGAGCCCGTAAAAGTGGCTTAATACTTCTACCCACGTTGTTGACAGCAGTGACCTGGGGGGTCAGAAATGCTTCCTGCGGCGATCCCCATGCTGTCCCCATGTCATTTGAGCACTGTCACTATCGTTTTAGGCACTTTTTAGGCTTTCTACAGACTGCCGGGGGTGCCGCCGCAAAAATGCTCGGGTCTCCCATAGACTAACATCGGGCTCGTTGCTCGGGTCGAGCACCCGAGTATCACGGTGAGCTCGGCCCGAGCTTCGAGCACCCGAGCATTTTAGTGCTCGCTCAACACTAGTATTGATATGTTCCCATTAGAAAGGAGAGAGTCTGCTATATAGTTATAGCGTATGCAGTGAGTCCAACAGCGGCCAAAATTTAGGAAAAACCCCACTAACAATTTAAAGACACAGAGCTGGGCCACAGTAACGACATGTTCCCATTAGAAAGTATAGGGTCTGCTATACAGTTATAGAGTATGCAGTGAGTCCAACGGCTGCCAAAATTTAGGAAAAACCCTACTAACAATTTACAGACACATAGAGCTGGGCCACAGTAACGACATGTTCCCATTAAAAAGTAGAGCGTCTGCTATACAGTTATAGGGTATGCAGTGAGTCCAACGGCTGCCAAAATTTAGCTAAAAACCTAATAACAATTTAAAGACACATAGAGCTGGGCCACAGTAACGGCATGTTCCCATTAGAAAGGAGAGGGTCTGCTATACAATTATAGAGTACTAGATGGTGGCCCGATTCTAATGCATCGGGTAATCTAGAATATGCATGCGGCTGACCGGGCGCCACTAAGCAGCGAAGCAGTGTTTAAATGGGTTGTGCACTACTTTTAATTAACTTCACAATGTATCCCCTCGGTGCCCCTAATGAATTTTGTCATTACGTCATGTTGTCAATCCTGCTTGTGACAACATCGCTGATGACGCACAGCCAGCACATAATTCTCCTTCCTGCAGCCGGAACTTGCTTCCGTTTACATCATGACTATTTGCGTCTGCAGCCAGGGGTCTGCTTTTTCGCGCACTGTTTGACGGGCTGTGGGCGGGGTTATCCCTCATCGTGTCACATCCAGCATCCACAGCGCGGTCTGTCAATGTGGTTTGTATGGCTGCGTCATTAGTCTAATCCTGGTTTGTATGGCTGACTTATTTTGGATTGTACGCCTTCCTCATCTTAGCTTGTATGGCCTGCTTATCCTCCTTTGGTATGACCTTCTCATTCCCCCATCTCTACAGCACAGTTCAAAAACTAAACACTAATCCTCCCCTTGTTTCCTTCTCTCTGCTCCAGCGCTGTCTGTCCTGTTTTCAGCAGCTCCTCGCAGGATGTGAGGCACAGCACGCGCTGAAAGATACTGCCGTGATTAGCTGCTGTCTGTAGATTCGCTGCTTTCCACGCCGGGAGTAAGTGCGTGGAAAGGCACAAATCTGCATTCACTTTAGTATCACATGCTGCAGATGTCGCTATGAAGATTTAACAATAATACAATGAATACACAAAATAATACTTTATTAACTATTATTGGTTATAGAACTTAATACAACTGAACAAAATTATTAAACAGATGATCAAAATATATAAACTATTCCATGAATATGTAACAATATTTTACAATAAATCATCGGACAAAAGAAGTACGACCCTAGAATATATTTCTTAACAATATCAACCTAAAATATTTTTGTACACAACATTTTTGGTGAATTCTTTTGGACTATCTGTAAGCAACTTTCCTTGTAAATGGGTATCCAAAACTTGCACCCTCACATTGGATCTCATTTTAACTCTTGAAAATGCAACATAGAGTTGTCCTTGACCAAAAACGGGCTCCGGTAAATATATGCCAACACGTTGTAGAGCTTGACCTTGTGACTTGTTTATTGTCATGGCAAATGCTGGTTTTACTGGAAACTGTCGACGTCGAAGCCTAAATGGAAGACCGGTGTCTGAAGGACATAAATCAATGCGTGGAATGAACACTTCGTCTCCTTTTGCAGATCCAGTGATCACTGTAGCTTGAATTATGTGGGAATGGAGTCCAGTAACAATAAGGCGAGTTCCATTACATAGACCATTTCTTGTATTTAGATTCCGAAGCAACATTACAATTGCTCCAACTTTAAGTTGTAGTCTGTGGGATGGCATTCCTGATGGCGTAACACTATTTAAAAATTCAACTGGATAATGCTCTCGTTCATCTTCATTGTCGACATCCACCGAATCATCACTTTTGTATAATTTATACTCTCCAGGCATTCTATCCATCACACGGGAATTTAGCAGAGCTACGTCATCGTTCTTGGGACAGAGAATTGCATAGGAAGAGGCCCTCTCAACTCTGCTTTGGTCGTTCACATCTATTTCAACGCGTTGTCCAAAAACATCACTTACGATGCAGTCAGTGCACAACATGTCTTCTGGTATTTCAATAATGTCTTCTCCAAGGTTATATTCATTGCTAAGTTCACCATTACCAAGTTTAAGAAGCCAGTTGCTGTACTCTGGGTCAGAAGATCGCATGTTGTTAATTAGTTGTAGTTTATTAAACTCTTTCCAAAGGTCTGACATTTTTAAGGTTGACTCGATAATATTTGTTCTTGTTCCATTCGGTACAACTGGAAGGCATTGCTTAAAATCTCCGCCAAGGACAAAAACTTTACCTCCAAAAGGAATTTCATTTTTTTCAGCAATATTTGTAGTCATAACTTCACGCAGAAGTCTGTCAATTAAGCTCAAAGCATATTTTGGCGCCATGGTGCACTCATCAAGTATCAAAAGATTTGCACTGTTCAACTGTTTTCCTGCAAATGTGTCTTGTTTGATTCTGGGAACGGAGATTTCATTGACCGGAACTGGTATCCCAAAGAGTGAATGCATAGTGCGACCTCCTCTTAAAAGGTTTGCTGCAATACCTGTTGTAGCCGATGGCAATACGACTTTTCCTAACCCTCTAACGTGATGCATTAAAACTTCATAGAGGTATGTTTTACCGCTGCCTCCAGGACCGTCAATAAAGAAACATTTTGCCGTTGGATCGGCTAGGTTTTCTACAGCGCTCACAATAGTGTCATATGCAATCCATTGTTCTTGATTTAAGGAGTTTTTCTTGTCTGTTGCCAACAATAATTCATAAGCTTCGTCATACTCTTGAATCTGTGCAACTTGACTTGCAGGCTGTGGCAAATTAAAGTCTGAAAACGTTTTTCCATGCAGTAGTAGGATATTTTGGACATCTTGCATGGCATAAGATTCACAATTGTTACAATTTCCACTTTTGTTGTGAAGACGTAAGCAGTAATCTTCAATTATATGTTCTTTGAAATTTGCCCAAAGTTGAGCCGGATTTGTAGGCGGTCCAAAGACACAAATCTAGGCAAACAATTCACGAAGTTTCTTAGGCATATGTAGGGTAACTGCGTCTTCTAAAGTAAGTGTCCACATAGTATCATCCAATAGAAGTCCTAAAGCCAAAGCTGCAGCTTTAAATGTATCGTGCAATACTCCATTAACTGTTTTCAAATCTTCGTAACTTCTAGCTCCTTTGACATGCAGTAGTAACAGCCGAAGGCAATATCTTTCTTGATCCTTGACACTAACAGTATACATGCGTCCAATTATTCTGCTAAGTCCTCGTTGTCTTGCTTCCAAGTTTTATTCCAAACGTAATGCTCTGGAATCTCTCGATACAAATACTGCCTTGCGTTTTCGTCACGTTGGTTCAGCAAAAACCATTCCATTAATGTTGACGTTGTGCTTAAATTTTTGGAGACATCTTCGACTTGAGCATTTTCAAAGAAATAAAGCTGCTGTTGATTTGGTAAATGAATAGCTAAACGTATAATGGCATGGGACTGTGAATGCATTGGAAATGCAAATATTCTCCAAGCAGCTTCTGGAGCACTGACACATATTGAGTCAACAAACCGTGATGATTCATCGTGATTGACTGTTTTTTGTTGAATTTCGACGTGAGCTTTGTCATGCCCCTTGTAGATGTACTTGAAAAGATATTTAACACTTTTTTTTGAAGCGCAGATTTCAACGTTGATGTGACAGTTGTAGCGTTTTAATAAGTACGGGTTGTATGGAACTATCCATGAGTTATTTATAATCTTTTTGTTGTGTACAATCAGTTGTCTCCGGTAGGATGGGTAGCCGTCCAAATCTTTAACAGTGTGCTGTTTCAACTGCTTTGGAAACCCTTTTGTACACTTTCCGTTTTCCATGCATGGACTTTTTGAATTTGCTACACCACATGGGCCATGAACCATATTACAGATTACAATATTATACAATTCAGGATACTTTTCTTGGTTAGGAATTTCAGCCCACACTATGTTGTCAATTTCGTCCTCCGTGCGAAACTTGGAATCCGCGTCTAAAATAATTAGTATATGCGCATGTGGGAGACCTCATTTCTGAAACTCTATGACGTGTACCATTGCTATGACTGTTCCAAAAAGGCCTTTTTTGATGTCTTTAAAAAGGCTGCTGAGTTTTAGTCGAAATACGCGTGCACCTAAGTCCGGCCTGTGTTCAACTTGCTGCCAGGGTTGTAGATTTTCTGTAATTTCCGGCCATTTAGGATTACAGGTCATTGTTAAAAAAATGTCAGGTCTTCCATACTTTGTTACTATTGCCATTGCATCTTGATACCGCTGTTGCATGTTGCGGGGGCTACCTTCAAAGGACGACGGGAGAATTACTGTTTTTCCAATTGGAATTCCTTTTTTGAATGGATTGTTTTTGCAAATGTTCTTGAAGAACGCAGTAGTCTTCAACTTTAAGTTGTTTTTGGTTCCTTTGTATGAAATTGAGCCGATTTGCTTCAATTTTAACGTATGCGTCTACTAAGTACTGTTGTGTCAGTTTCCCACCGTTTAAAATAGGATTGAAGTAATTTCGCACAGACAGAAGAAAACTGTAGTACTGTAGTTGTGTAATTCTTCTTGAAGTTCCTTGCTGGTGTAGGTTTTCATGCCACCCTTGATCACCGCTTGGAAAGAATAGCGGATACAGAAGAGCCTCAAGGTTGCTGTGCAAAATGCTAATCCGTTGTGTTTTAGGAATGAAAGGGTTGTTTTTGTCTGGCTTAAGATGGACAAATATATATCTTTGAAAAGGAGGCTCTCCATCATCGTTTTGAAAAACAACTACGACCTCACTTACACGTGGTTTGTTGTAACATCGGGGATCTTGTTAACGTTCTTGTTTAATGGCCATGATAATAGAAGGCATTTCCGTCCCATTTTGTATAGCTCTCTGTTCCTCCTCAGCTTCAACATCTTTTAGCATGCGATATGCGGCAGCAAATGGGCTGATTGTTTGTAAATGTACGGCAATTAGGTTCATCAGTTCTGCATTACACTTTTCATTTTCTTTTCGGTTCATCCTTTGTTCTGTAGCCTCATTTGGATCAAAAATGTATAATTGTGCAAATGTTGGTGGTTTTCCTAGTTCTGGGTGAAGTGTTCCAGTACGGTGGTAGATCTGGCCATGAATTTTAAAACAATACGGTCTGAATCCAGGGGGCGGTGCAATGTTGGCACCAAATGAAGCAAACGCATGAGAACTGTTGATACTTCTGATATTTTCCATAAAATTTCTACTGTGTTCATGCGTTCCTTTCATCAACTGCTCAAACAGATCTGAGTAGTGACATCTTGGTAGCATCACTTTTCCTTTTTGGCAGCATTAAGTAAACTGATTTTCAGATGGTTTTTCCTCGATAAAATTCATAGATTCGCATTTTGAACAAACTACATTCATCTTCCCACAGTAGTGTTGAATAATGATAGTTTCATTGTCTGTTACGTAACGTGCAAGTTGTTGAATGTTCTGCTGGGTTTGGCTTAGTTGGTCGAGCATTCGTTTTTGATAAATTTGTCGATCGTGTTGTTCTCGGTTTGTCCTGGATTCTGGAGATTCATTCAGACGACATTGTCTATGGGATTCCGCATCGTGTTCCTGTCTAGCCGCAGTGTGTTGCGGTGTTTCCCGTTCCCGACGTTGTCTGTGAGATTCCGCATCCTGTGCTTGTCTGGTGGCAGTGTCTTGTGGTGTCTCCTGTTTCCGACGTTGTCTGTGAGATTCCGCATCCTGGGCTTGTCTGGCGACAGTGTGTTGTGGTGTCTCTTGTTCCCGGCGTTTTTGTTGAGATTCCGCATCCTGGGCTTGTCTGGTGGCAGTGTGTTGTGATGTCTCTTGTTCCCGACTTTGTCTGTGACATTCGGCATCCTGGGCTTGTCTGGCGACAGTGTGCTGTGGTGTCTCCTGTTCCCGACGCTTTCTGTGAGATTCCGCATCCTGGGCTTGTCTGCCAGCAGTGTGTTGTGGTGTCTCCTGGTCCCGAAGTTTTCTGTGAGCTTCCGCATCCTGGGCTTGTCTGCCGGCAGTGTGTCGTGGTGTCTTCTGTTGCCGAATTTTTCTGTGAGCTTCCGCATCCTGGGCTTGTCTGCTGGCAGTGTGTTGTGGTGTCTCCTGTTCCCGGCGTTTTTGGTGAGATTCCGCATCCTGGGCTTGTCTGGCGGCAGTGTGTTGCGGTGTGTCCTGCACCCGTCGTTTCTTGCGATATTCTGCATCCTTGGCTTGTCTGACAGCAGTGTGTTGCGGTGTCTCCTGTTCCCAGCGATTTTGTTGAGATTCTGCATCGTGGGCTTGTCTGGCGGCAGTGTGTTGCGGTGTCTCCAGTTTCCGTCATTTTTTGTGAGATTCCGCATCCTGGGCTTGTCTGGCGGCACTCTGTTGTGGTGTCTCCTGTTCCCGGCGTTTTTGGTGAGCTTCCGCATCCTGGGCTTGTCTGGCGGCAGTGTGTTTCGGTGTCTCCTGTTCCCGGCGTTTGTTTTGAGCTTCCGCATCCTGGGCTTGTCTGGCGGCAGTATGTTGTGCTGTCTGCTGCTCTCGACGTTGTCGTTGTCTTGCTGCTTCTGCTGCTTTTCGGTCTTCCTCCGTGGCGTATTTTCGCTTACGACCCATTATAAAACAGGAAACGTAAAGAAGTCCCTCGCACAGTCTGACTGAAGTCCCTCGCACAGTGTGACTGAGAAAACCTGCTCAGTACGTTATGAGCATTTTGTGAGTCACATGACCACATGGGCGGAGTTAGCCGTGCTATCTCCCGAAGGTGGCGTAGATATTTGAAATGTTGCGGTAATTGGCCAGAGAGCGAGTTTAAATTTGGCGCGGAAATCTGTGATTGGTCGCGGGCGGCGTCCGCGACCAATCATAGAAGCGGGTTTTAAATCTCGCGCGCCGTGTTTCTAAGCAGCGGACAGTGTGTTTGAATTCAGCGTTAAAATCTCTGATTGGTCGCATCAGGAGGGCGCGACCAATCAGCGTAGCGTATTGGTGAGGACCGGGGAGCGGCTGCCTGTGCGGCTACTTCCGTTCTGAGAAGCCGGGAGATGAGCGACTGCTCACAGCAGAAGTATCCGGACCCGCAGAGCCACTCCCCGGTCCTCCCTTCACAACCTAGCCGCATGGATGTCAGCGCCGCTCCCCGGTCCTCCCTTCCGCATGGATGTCAGATGCGCTGCCTGTGCGGATACTTCCGCTGCGAGAACCCGGGACATGGGCGGGCGCTGGCAGCAGAAGTATCCGGACCCGCAGCGCCGCTCCCCGGTCCTCCCTTCCGCATGGATGTCAGCGGCGCTGCCTATGCGGATACTTCCGCTGCGAGAACCCGGGACATGAGCGGGCGCTCGCAGCAGAAGTATCCGTACTTGCAGCGCCGCTCCCTGGTCCTCCCTTCACACCCTAGCCGCTGATGTCCCCACAGTATCCGCATGGTGTTACAAAGGTCCTGACATTTTTGTTAAAAATCGCTGATTGGTCACTGGCGCTGCCCGCGACCAATCACCGATTTGGGCGCCACATTTAAATATCGGCCGCGACCAATCACCGATCTTGGCACCACATTTAAACACCGCTGTGCTGATTGGTCGCCGACGCTGGGCGCGACCAATCACCGATTTTGGCGCCACATTTAAATACCGTCCGCGACCAATCAGCACAGCGGTGTTTAAATGTGGAGCCAAGATCGGTGATTGGTCGCGGCCGATATTTAAATGTGGCGCCCAAATCGGTGATTGGTCGCGGGCAGTGTCCGCGACCAATCAGCACAGTAGTGTTTAACTTTTGCGGCAAGATCAGTGATTGGTCGCGGGCCAAGACCGCGACCAATCACCGATTTGTGCGGCACTTTTAAATAGCGGCCGCGACCAATTGGATGTCAGCTCTGCTCCCCGGACCTCCCTTCACACCCTAGCCGCATGGATGTCAGTGGCGCTGCCTGTGCGGATACTTCCGCTGCGAGAACCCGGGACATGAGCGGGCGCTCGCAGCAGTAGTATCCCGACCCGCAGTGCCGCTCCCCGGTCCTCCCTTGACACCCTAGCCGCCGATGTCCCCACAGTATCCGCATGGTGTTACAAAGGTCCGGACATTTGTGTTAAAAATCGCTGATTGGTCGCTGGCGCTGGCCGCGACCAATCACCGATCTTGTCGCCACATTTAAACACCGCTTATATGACAGTTGTGCAGGTAGTACCATCTATAGAACATGAAATTAGCTCCTGTTCTTCCTCCTCCTCCTCATTGTCACCCAATCCACATTGGGATGAGATGAGGCTGGGCTGTGTGGAATCATCCTGTATGGTTCCTTGCTCCATTTCATCGTGCTCCGCCTGCAATGCATCCTCTTTAATTATGAGAAGAGAGCGTTTCAGAAGACAGAGAAGCGGGATGGTAACTCTAGTAATGGCATCATCGCCGCTCACCATCTTGGTGGAGTTCGCAAAGTTTTGGAGGATGGTACAGATGTCTGACATCCATGTCCACTCGTGAGGTCTTATGTATGGAGTCTGACCTGAATACCGACGGCCTTGTTGATGCTGATAGTCAACAACTCCCCTCTTATGCGCACAAATCCTTACCAACATCTGAAATGTAGAGATCCAACGCGTGGGGACATCGCACACCAGTCGGTGAGCTGGAAGTTGGAAACGCTGCTGAAGCACAGCAAGGGCAGTGGAAGCTGTAGATGACTTTTTAAATGGGCATTCACATGGTGTATTTGACAAACATATCTGGCAGATCTGAGTAGGCTTTGAGAAACCGCTGAACCACGAGGTTAAGCACATGGGCCAGGCATGGAACATGTGTGAGCTCACCTCGCTTCAGAGTCGCCACTAGCTTCTGGCCATTGTCACACATGACCATGCTTGGCTGTAGGGTCAGCGGCGTCAGCCACAGATCTGCAAGCTCTTTCAGAGCTGTCCACAGCTCTTCAGCATTGTGCGGTTTGTCACCTAAGCATATTAGCTTCAGCACAGCCTGTTGCTGCTTGGCCGAGGAAGTGCTGCAGTGCTTCCAGCTTGTGACTGATGTTGTCATTTAGGAGATGGAGGCTGAAGAGGAGGAGGAGCATCAGGTGCAGGAGCTGTAGAATGTAGGGGCAACCCTGATTGACCCAGGGCCCGCAATCTTTGGCGTCGGGAGGATGTGTTCCGTCCCAAGGTCCGACTGGGTCCCGGCTTCCACTATATTAATCCAGTGTGCCGTCAGCGAGATGTACCGTTCCTGCCCACAAGCACTTGTCCACATGTTCGTGTTTAGGTGGACTTTTGGAGAAATAGCGGCTGCTGGGGACCGAGTACCGAGGGACGGCAGCCGCCATCAGGTTGCGGAAAGTTTCTCCATCTCCTTGAGCTAAAAAGCAACATTTCGAGGGCAAGCATTCACGAAATGTGTGAATTTAGTAGTGTTGCCTGTGGGGTGTTGGCTGCATATTTGCGTTTGCGTTCCAAGGACTGGGGTAGGGACAACTGAACGCTGCAACGAAATGGAAATGGAAGCCAGAAATGGCTGATTTTGGAACGCTGTTATATGTGATACGTCCGACAGAGAACCACGATTTTAAATAACAGGCCTGTAGTTTACTAATACTATTCTTCACAGAGACCTAGTGTGAATAGCTTAACCGACACACTGCAACGAATTGGAAATGGAATCCAGAAATGGCTGATTTTGGAACGCTGTTATATGTGATACGTCTGACAGAGAACCACGGTTTTAAATAGCAGGTCTGTAGTTTACTAATACTATTCTTCACAGAGATCTAGTGTGAATAGCTTGACCGACACACTGCAACGAAATGGAAATGGAAGCCATAAATGGCTGATTTTGGAATGCTGTTATATGTGACACGTCTAACAGAGAACGACGGTTTTAAATAGCAGGCCTGTAGTTTACTAATACTATTGTTCACAGCGACCTCGTGTGAATAGCTTGACTGACACACTGCAACAAAATGAAAAAGGAGGCCAATATTTTCCACGTTCAGTTCAAATTTCTGAATTTTTATCTCTGTCATATGTAAAAGATCTGGCTGTATTCTGCAGTGCTAGCAAGCAAATGGAGCAGAAAAATGGTGTAATCTGGATTGCTTTTTAAGCAAATAACCAGGATTAAGATAAAAAAAAATTGCCCTGGCTCCTGATATCTGGGGCTATGTTTACAAATATTTATCACAGCAGGATCAGTCAGAAGTTGAACATTCAATGGACCCTCTTGTACTGTATCATGCACTGCAGTCTGTCACATACCCTGCCTGCCTTGGTTTTTAAGCAAATAACCAGGATTAAGATAAAAAAAATTGCCCTGGCCCCTGATATCTGGAGCTATGTCTACAATATCTGTAGGAACAGTAGCATCAGACAGAACGTTCAATGGACCCTCTTGTGCTGTATCATGTACTGCAGTCTGCCACATACACTACCCGCCTGCCTAACTCCTGCTATCACCATATATATGCAGCTGGATTACTCCTCAGAAGGACTGTTAGTTCAGATGGATATATATATATATATATGTTCTGGAATACCTATACTAACTATAAAGAAGCAAATCTCTCCCCGATGCAGCAGTACTTCCCCCTACTCTGCCTGATTCCTGGGTAGACTGTGACGAGCATAGCGGCACCAGGTCTTATATAGACCTGATGACGCTGTGCGGCCAGCAAATCACTGTAATGCCCACAACCAACATGGCTACGGCATTACAGTGCGTGGCAAGCATAGGCGGATTATAATGAGGGCAATCCGGGCTACCGCCCGGGGCCTCGTGTTTCCAGGGGGCCCGGGGCTCCAGGGGGGCTATGGCCGGATTGCCCTCATTATATGTGTGGCCCCGCGGCACATACCGGCAGACAGTGGCGGGGGGGGCCCCCGGACCACTCCCCCAGCAGCGGTGCACGGCCACTGCTTCTTCTTCGGCCGGGCCAGCACTGCAGCAGTTAACTTCCTCGTGTGCTGGCCCGGCCGCGTCACTGCTAGGAGAAATGGCCCTGTGCGCGGCCGTGTCTCCTAGCTGTGACGTCACGCAGTGCACGCCCGGCCTGCACTGCTACTTACCACCGGAGAGGAGCAGGAGCCAGGAGGACTGGAGCCGAGCCGGTGGATGGTGAGTGTGTGTGTGTGTGTGTGTGTGAGAGAGAGTGTGCATGTGTGAGAGTGAGTGTGTGTGTGTATGTGTATGTATGTATGTGTGTGCAGGCAGATATCATTGTGTGATGTCTGTTTATAAGTATTTTTGTATTTCAAATGTGTTTATGCGTGTATGTATATGTCTGTATATGTTTGTGTGCGTGATTGTGTACGTGACTGCGTGCGGCCTCCTGCTGAGTTTAGATGGCGCCGTGCGGCCTCCTGTTGTCTCTGGAGGGGGGGCCGTGCGGCCTCCCGCTGTGTATAGATGGCACAGTGCAGCCTCCCGCTGTGTCTAGATGGCTCCGTGCGGGCTCCCTGCTGTGTATAGATGGCACAGTGCGGCCTCCCGCTGTGTCTAGATGGCTCCGTGCGGCCTCCCGCTGTGTATAGATGGCTCCGTGCGGCCTCCCGCTGTGTATAGATGGCTCCGTGTGGCCTCCCGCTGTGTATAGATGGCTACGTGCGGCCTCCCACTGTGTATAGATGGCTACGTGCTGCCTCCCGCTGTGTATAGATGGCACCGTGCGGCTCCCTGCTGTGTATAGATGGCTACGTGCGGCCTCCCGCTGTCTCTTGGGGGGGCGCCGTGCGGCCTCCCGCTGTGTATAGATGGCACCATGCTGCTCCCGCTGTGTATAGATGGCACCGTGCGGCCTCCCGCTGTGTATAGATGGCACCGTGCGGCCTCCCGCTGTGTATAGATGGCTCCATGCGGCCTCCCGCTGTGTATAGATGGCACCGTGTGGCTCCCTGCTGTGTATAGATGGCTCCGTGCGGCTCCCTGCTGTGTATAGATGGCTCCGTGCGGCTCCCTGCTGTGTATAGATGGCTCCGTGCGGCCTCCCGCTGTGTATAGATGGCTCCGTGCGGCCTCCTGCTGTGTATAGATGGCTACGTGTGCTCAATATTGAGTCATACAATTAATGTAAGGCTATGTGCCCACGATGTAGAAATGCTCCGGATTTTTTTTGAGCGTTTCTGCATCTCCCTGGCAGAAAAAACGCATGCGGATTGTACATGCGTTTTTCCGGCCAGGGACATGCGGATGTGAAGCGTTCTTCACATGCATTTCCGCATGCGGGTTGACAAGCGCTTTCCAAGCGATTTTAGCATCACTTGGAAAGTGCTTGACAACTTGGTCACACAATATAAATCCATGCAACCGGCATGGATTTATATAGTGTGACTGTAAAAGAATGGTAAAAAATAAATATATACTTACCTTCTGATGGCCTGCCGACGTCAGTGGTCGAGTGACCCGTCACATGACTAAATGACATCACGGCAGGTCCTTTTCAGACCATCGCGAGCTGCCGGCAAGCCATGACGCATCGGAAAAAGACACCGGGGGCCATCAGAAGGTAAGTATAATATTTATTTTTTATTTTATTCTTTTTTTTACAGGTTCTATGGTACCCGGGTCCGGAGGAGAGTCTCCTCTTCTCCAAACCCGGGTACCATCCGCACATTGAAACGCATGGATTCTGCATGTACAGATGCAGTGATGCGGATTACATGAGTTCCAATGCAAGTCAATGGCGGCGAAACCGCCGCGCTTCCGCAAAATAATTGTTAGTGCTGCGGATTTTTCCGCAATGATAATCCGCAGCGGAAATTTCTGCAGCACATGCGGATTTTCATTGGGGAACATGGCAGACCTTATACCAAGCGTTTTTAAAGCGTTTCCGCAGCGGAATTGCCGCTGCAGAAACGCTTAAAAAACGCATAGTGGGCACTCAGCCTAAAAAAAATTATTAGAATTAATATTGTGCCAAATTAATTTCACGTGAACTATCACATGATCTATCACAGGGGATCATGTGACATGTCGCATGATACATCAGGTGTGTGTTTGTGGGGTGGGGGGCCCGCACCTTCTAAACTGCCCGGGGCCCTTGCTACTCTTAATCCACCCCTGGTGGCAAGCAATCCCTGCATGTTCATTGGCTCTCTAAAGAACGCCAATCTTGCAGGGTGGGGACCCGAGTTCTCGCCCGAGCAACCTGGAAATACTTGCTGAGCTTGTCGAGTACCATGATGCTTGGGCGAGTACCGAGCAGAGGCGAGCACATTCGCTCATCACTAGTGTTGAGCATTCCGATACTGAAATATCGGGTATCGGCCGATATTCGCGGTATTGGAATTCCGATACTAAATTCCGATACTTTTGCAATATCGTATACCGGAATCGGAAGTTCCCATAATGCAATGAGCCATTTTCATTATATTCAGCCAATGAGGATCCTAAGAATTGTGGGCACATCCTGTTAGGCATGTAGGCATCTTAACTAATGGCATGGCTGTGATTGGCTGCTGAAATGATGTCATGATGCACTATAAAAGCTGCCGCCGCCATTTTGAGCTCACTCTGCTGTGAATTCAGTTAGGGATAGGACGCTGTTGTTCTGAGGGACAGTTTTAGCTACCTATTTGGTCTATTCTGCTTTACCCAAGCTACTTTATAAATCGCTGTGCCTTGCAGTGCTAGTGCACAGTTCTCTGTGCTGTTCACTGCTTTCTGCAAGGTCTCTGTGTGTGAGTGCAGCTCACCCTGTAGTGTGTGCTTCAGCCACGTCTGGTTATAGTGCACTCAGTGTGTGTCACTGCCTCATACATTGTCCTTTTTTGCCAATTCATAATTTTTCCTGATATCTCCTAGTAGTGTGGTGGTTCCATCCGTATTCAGCTAAATTGGTTCCAAACACACTATATAGGAGTAGATAGAGAAATTTTTTTGGTCTTGCAGCGCTAGTGCACAGTGCTCTGCATCTGTACTGTTCACCGCTGTCTGCAAGGTCTGGTGTGTGAGTGCAGCTCACCCTGTAGTGTGTGCTTCAACCACGTCTGGTTGCAGTGCACTCAGTGTGTGTCACTGCCTCATACATTGTCCTTTTTTGCCAATTCATAATTTTTCCTGATTTCTCCTATTAGTGTGGTGGTTCCATCCGTATTCAGCTAAATTGGTTCCAAACACACTATATAGGAGTAGCTAGAGGAGCCTTTCTGCAGCATTGGACCCTGCAGCCCCAGCCAGATTAGTATTAGCCTATTTTTTGTAGCCTCATCTATTGCATTGTAGGTTACCTTCCTACATTGTAATAGCTACAAAAAGTTTATGATACTATCGTTATTACATCTTTAGGCACATCCAGTGTCTTTTTGTGACAAAAAAAACCTAAATAAAGTTCACCAAACACTCCACTTTACAGTTGTGTAGGCCACATTAGCTCATATTAAAGTCTAGTCCACACTTTATAAAATTAGTGTTCTTATACCTGTTAGCAGCTGTTCAGGAATAAGCACACTAAGCCGTTAGTACTTTTCTGCCTATCTTTATCAGTCTACCAAGATGAAGAAGGCAGGGAGTAAGGCATGTGGTCGTGGGCGTGGGCGTGGAGTTTCCTCAGGGAGAGGACGTGAGGATTCTGTGCCTGCAGGAAGAGGACGTGAGGATTCTGTGCCTGCTGCGGGCACCAGTGACTCAGCATCCCCCAGTTTTACCAGGGAACAGTCCTTTATGCGCAGCTTTGTAGGAGCTAGCTGTACCCCACTGCTGCGGGAGGACCAAATTGAAGCCGTTGTCGGATGGATGGCAGCTAACGCATCGACTTCAATTAGTTAAAGATCCTCTCAGGTCCTGAGCACTGAAGAGCACCCATCTGTCTCTTCACCACCTGCCAAATTGGCCAGGCAGTCAGAGAGCCCTGGACAGGAGCCATCTCTACTTCTGTTCTCTGAATCTCTTGGCTTGGAAAGAGGGGGCCAAGCCAAGCAAAATTCGAGAATTTGAAGAAGAGGTAGTATGCAGTGATGCGCAACCGTTTTGTCTCTCTGAATCTGAAGAGGCTTGTGGGCCAGTGCCTATGGTCAGCAGCACACCTCAGTACGCATCTGATGATGAGACTCAGGTGCCACTTTCTGGTGCTTACTGTGCTGTCGAGACTACCCAGGAGAAGCAGTTGTTTGAAGAGGGTGGTGTAGATGATGAGGTCCTTGACCCATCATGGCGTGAGGGACAGGAAGGTGGTGAGAATAGCTCTGAGGAAGAGATTCCCCGAACAGCCCAAAAAGGAGGGAGAGGGAGGGGGCAGACTTGGTTGCCTGTAGCCTCCACTTCGGCACCCATTAGGAGCATGGCTCTTCCAAAATCCAAAGCGGGCGCTCCCAAGACTTGCAGTGCCTGGTCCTTTTGTGACACAGTTGGAGATGACATTTGCTTTGTCAAATGCAAGCTATGTAATCAGAAGGTGAAAAGAGGGAAAAGTGTCAGCAACCTCAATACCACAAATATGTGGAAACATGTGCGGACCAAGCACGTGGTGGAGTTACAAAAACACACTGAAGACCTAGGCCAACCTACAGCGCCACCTACCACCTCTTCAGCTCGTGTTGTAGCCTCTTCCTCCAGCTCACACACAGCTGGTTCGGCTTCCTCACAGAATCGCCATGGAAGAATCTCTGGCACTGTTGTACAGAGACACAGTGTAATTCCACCCACAGCACCACTTTCCCAGTCATCCTCACACTCCCAGGCCAGTCTACAGCCATTGTTAGCACAGGCATGGGAGAAAAGGCGCCCATACTCGGCAAACCACCCCCGAGCACAGGCTCTGAATGCTGGCATTGCTAAACTACTGGCCCTTGAAATGCTATCATTCAGGCTGGTGGAGACTGACACATTCCGTAACTTTATGGCATTGGCAGTCCCACAATACAACGTGCCCAGCCGCTTTTATTTCAGCAGGCAATCCGTCCCTGCCCTGCAACATCATGTGGAGGGAAAAATTAAACATGCGCTACAAAACGCCGTCAGTAGCAAGGTCCACCTGACCACCGATGCGTGGACCAGTAAGCATGGACAGGGACGATACCTTTCCCTCACTGCCCATTGGGTAAATGTTGTGGAGCCGGGTACAGATCTTGAGAGTGGTGCTGTACGTGTTCTGCCAACTCCAAGGATTGCAGGAATCCAGTCTGTACACATTGACTCCTCCTCATATTCCAGTTCCTCTGAATCAGCGCTGCAGGAGCCGTCACGGTCTACCTCCACATCGACCCGTGAACGGTTACCTGTTATGGTGACCAATATGAGCAAAGCCGTGGCCAAACGTCAACAGGCCGTATTAAAATTAATTTCTTTGGGGAATCGAAGCCACACAGCGCAGGAGCTCTGGAATGCCATCAAGCAGCAGAGCGACGTGTGGTTTGTGCCAGCGAATCTCCAGCCAGGCATGGTAGTGTGTGACAATGGCCGAAATCTGGTTGCAGCTCTGGGCCTAGGCAACCTCACTCACATCCCATGTCTGGCACATGTGCTCAGCTTGGTCATGCAGAGTTTTTTGAGGGACTATCCGGATCTTGATGCACTGCTTCACAAGGTCCGCATAGAGTGCGCTCACTTGCGGCGTTCCAGCAATGCAAGATCACGCATTGCAGCTCTGCAGCGCCGATTACGTCTTCCGGAACATCGCATCATATGTGACCTACCCACCAGGTGGAATTCAACGTTACATATGTTGGAGAGGTTGTGTGAGCAGCAGGCAGCAGTAATGGAGTACCAGCTGCAGCAGGCGCAAACAAGTCGCAGTGCGCGCCGTTCACACTTCACCACCACTGAGTGGGCCTCTATGAAGGACATTTGCCACGTTTTGCGTGCCTTCGATTATTCCACGCGGATGGCGAGTGCAGATGATGCACTAGTCAGCATGACTATCCCCCTTATCTGCCTGCTTGAAAAAACACTGCAAGCATTAAGGGACGAGGTTTTGGAAGAGGTGGAGGATGAGGAGTCACAAATGCCATCTGCTTCTCTACAGTCTGCGCAACGTGGTTCCTCACAAAGGCCTAGGCAGGGGACACTTTGTGAGGAGGATGAGGAGGAGTCAATGGATGAGGAAGACATCTGTCCAGAGGAGGGAGGTACACAATGCTCTAGTAGTCAGCATCTAGAGCGAGGGTGGGGTGATGCAGAGCAGGCAGAGATCACGCCTCAAGCAGGGGACAGCGTTTCTTGGCCAGTTGGCAGTCTGCAGCACATGGTTGATTTCATGCTGCAGTGCCTGAGAAACGACCGCCGCATCGCCCACATTCTCAACACGGCTGATTATTGGGTGTCCACCCTCCTAGATCCTCGTTACCGGGACAACTTACAAAGCCTCATAACACCGTTGAACCGGGAGCGTAAAATGCGGGAGTACCAAGACGCACTGGTGCATTCCATCATGTTCTCCATTCCAACCGAGAGCAGTGCTGCTAGTGCTTTACAAAGCAGCTCAGTGCGTCAAGGCAGTGGAGGAAGCTCTGCACAAAGAGGGAACAGAAGCAGCGCCTCAGCACAAGGCAAGACCAGTATGGCCGAAATGTGGCAAAGTTTTGTGTCCCCGCCGCCACAAATGTCTACACCATCACAGACGGCTCCAGTCAGCAGGAGGCAACGTTTCCGTCAGATGGTGACAGACTACATGTCTTGCCCTCTTAGTGTACTCCCAGACGGCTCTTCTCCCTTCAAGTTTTGGGTCTGTAAGCTGGATACATGGCCAGAGCTTAGTCAGTATGCATTGGAGGTGCTAGCTTGACCTGCTGCTAGTGTATTATCGGAACGCGTCTTTAGTGCCGCAGGTGGTGTACTAACAGACCGTCGCATGCAACTATCCTCCGATAACGTTGACCGGCTTACTTTTCTCAAAATGAGCAAGGCCTGGATCTCTCATGATTTTGCCAGTCCTCTTCCAGAATAAATTATTGGTTGGCAACAGTATCCAGGTCTCCTGTTCTGTTCATGTTTCTACCACCTGAACTGTAATCCCTGAGCTCCAACACCACCAGTTGGCGCTCGGAAGTGCCGTCTGCACAGTCAACACTTGCTGCCGTGTCATTGGGGTTCAGTAACGTCAGCTGTTCCCCGGCTGTGCGGACAGCAATTTCTCCTGCTCTGTCCACATTCTCACTACTGCAGATTTTAAAGTTGCTCCAATTACACCTCTGGCTCCTCTGTTTTCAGTATTATCCCTGAGCTCCAACACCGCCAGTTGGCCCTCGGAAGTGCCGTCTGCACAGTCAACACTTGCTGCCGTGTTATTGGGGTTCAGTAACGTCAGCTGTTCCCCTGCTGTGCGGATGGCAATTTCTCCTGCTCTGTCCACATTCTCACTACTACAGATTTTAAAGTTGCTCCAATTACACCTCTGACTCCTCTGTTTTCAGTATTATCCCTGAGCCCCAACACCGCCAGTTGGCGCTCGGAAGTGCCGTCTGCACAGTCAACACTTGCTGCCGTGTTATTGGGGTTCAGTAACGTCAGCTGTTCCCCTGCTGTGCGGACGGCAATTTCTCCTGCTCTGTCCACATTCTCACTACTACAGATTTTAAAGTTGCTCCAATTACACCTCTGGCTCCTCTGTTTTCAGTATTATACCTGAGCTACAACACCGCCAGTTGGCGCTCGGAAGTGCCGTCTGCACAGTCAACACTTGCTGCCGTGTTATTGGGGTTCAGTAACATCAGCTGTTCCCCTGCTGTGCGGATGGCAATTTCTCCTGCTCTGTCCACATCCACTGTACTACTGATTTAAAACCTCCTCCAAATACACCTCTGGCTCCTCTGTTTTCAGTATTATCCCTGAGATCCAACACCGCCAGTTGGCACTCGGAAGTGCCGTCTGCACAGTCAACACTTGCTGCCATGTTATTGGGGTTCAGTAACGTCAGCTGTTCCCCTGCTGTGCAGACGGCAATTTCTCCTGCTCTGTCCACATTCTCACTGCTACAGATTTTAAAGTTGCTCCAATTACATCTCTGGCTCCTCTGTTTTCAGTATTATCCCTGAGCTCCAACACCGCCAGTTGGCGCTCGGAAGTGCCATCTGCACAGTCAACACTTGCTGCCGTGTCATTGGGGTTCAGTAACGTCAGCTGTTCCCCGGCTGTGCGGACGGCTATTTCTCCTGCTCTGTCCACATTCTCACTACTACAGATTTTAAAGTTGCTCCAATTACACCTCTGGCTCCTCTGTTTTCAGTATTATCCCTGAGCTCCAACACCGCCAGTTGGTGCTCGGAAGTGCCGTCTGCACAGTCAACACTTGCTGCCGTGTCATTGGGGTTCAGTAACGTCAGCTGTTCCCCTGCTGTGCGGACGGCTATTTCTCCTGCTCTGTCCACATTCTCACTACTACAGATTTTAAAGTTGCTCCAATTACACCTCTGACTCCTCTGTTTTCAGTATTATCCCTGAGCTCCAACACCGCCAGTTGGCGCTCGGAAGTGCCGTCTGCACAGTCAACACTTGCTGCCGTGTTATTGGGGTTCAGTAACGTCAGCTGTTCCCCTGCTGTGCGGACGGCAATTTCTCCTGCTCTGTCCACATCCACTGTACTACTAATTTAAAACCTCCTCCAAATACACCTCTGGCTCCTCTGTTTTCAGTATTATCCCTGAGCTCCAACACCGCCAGTTGGCGCTCGGAAGTGCCATCTGCACAGTCAACACTTGCTGCCGTGTTATTGGGGTTCGGTAACGTCAGCTGTTCCCCTGCTGTGCGGATGGCAATTTCTCCTGCTTTGTCCAAATCCACTGTACTACTGATTTAAAACCTCCCCCAAATACACCTCTGGCTCCTCTGTGTTTAGTATTTACCCTGGGCTCCAATACCGCTAGTTGCTGCTCAGAAGTGCCGTCTGCACAGTCAACGCTTGCTCCAGTGTTATTGGGGTTCAGTAACGTCAGCTGTTCCCCTGCTGTGTGTCCGGCAAATTCTCCTGCTTTGTCCACATCCACTGTACTACTGATTTAAAACTTGCTCCAATTACACCTCTGGCTCCACTCTGTTTTTAGTATTTACCCTAGGTTCCAGCACCACCAGCTGGTTCTCGGAAGTTCCATTTGCTCTTGTACCTTCTACTACCCATCCGGGTTCCAGTACCGTCAGCTGGTTCTCGGCAGTGCCTTTGGATTAGGTGCCTCCTTCTCGGTATCCAAGTTCCACCAACGTCTGCTGGTTCTTGGTAGTGCTTTCTGGCACAGGTACCTCCTGCTTAGTAACCGAGTTCCAGTACCGTCAGCTGGTCTTCGGCAGTTCCATTGGCTCTTGTACCTTCTTCTACCCATCCGGGTTCCAGTACCGTCAGCTGGTCCTCGGTAGTTCCATTTGCTCTTGTACCTTCTACTACCCATCCGGGTTCCAATACCGTCAGCTGGTTTTCGACAGTGACTTTGGCACGGGTACTCCCTCCTGCCCAGCCTGGTTCCAGCACGCCAGCTGTTTCCGGGTAGTGTCAACGTCACTTTGCCTCCAATGCGTTGTCCTGTCGTGTTGCGGTCGGGTTAGCCGACTCTATGGTGCCTGCAGTTTAGGTGACTCCTATGTGGGCTGCGGGATCTGGCAATGAAGGCAGGATCCATAGTGCCAATAGGACAAGCACCCCCTGTAGGACTGTGGGTATTGGTAACTGCAGCCGGCTCGCGGCCTTGAACTTTTTTTTACATGGGTACCTTCTGCTACCCATCCGGGTTCCAGTACCGTCAGCTGGTTCTCGGCAGTGCCTTTGGATTAGGTGCCTCCTTCTCGGTATCCAAGTTCCACCAACGTCTGCTGGTCCTTGGTAGTGCTTTCTGGCACAGGTACCTCCTGCTTAGTAATCGAGTTCCAGTACCGTCAGCTTGTCTTCGGCAGTTCCATTGGCTCTTGTACCTTTTACTACCCATCCGGGTTCCAGTACCGTCAGCTGGTTCTCGGCAGTGTCTTTGGCACGGGTACACCCTCCTGCCCAGCCTGGTTCCAGCACGCCAGCTGTTTCCGGGTAGTGTCAACGTCACTTTGCCTCCAATGCGTTGTCCTGTCGTGTTGCGGTCGGGTTAGCCGACTCTATGGTGCCTGCAGTTTAGGTGACTACTATGTGGGCTGCGGGATCTGGCAATGGAGGCTGGTTCCATAGTGCCAATAGGACAAGCACCCCCTGTAGGACTGTGGGTTTTAGTAACTGCGGCCGGCTCGCGGCCTTGAACTTTTTTTTACATGGGTACCTTCTGCTACCCATCCGGGTTCCAGTACTGTCAGCTGGTTCTCGGCAGTGCCTTTGGATTAGGTGCCTCCTTCTCGGTATCCAAGTTCCACCAACGTCTGCTTGTCCTTGGTAGTGCTTTCTGGCACAGGTACCTCCTGCTTAGTAACCGAGTTCCAGTACCGTCAGCTGGTCTTCGGCAGTTCTATTGGCTCTTGTACCTTCTACTACCCATCCGGGTGCCAGTACCGTCAGCTGGTTCTCGGCAGTGTCTTTGGCACGGGTACTCCCTCCTGCCCAGCCTTGTTCCAGCACGCCAGCTGTTTCCGGGTAGTGTCAACGTCACTTTGCCTCCAATGCGTTGTCCTGTCGTGTTGCGGTCGGGTTAGCCGACTCTATGGTGCCTGCAGTTTAGGTGACTACTATGTGGGCTGCGGGATCTGGCAATGGAGGCTGGTTCCATAGTGCCAATAGGACAAGCACCCCCTGTAGGACTGTGGGTTTTGGTAACTGCGGCCGGCTCGCGGCCTTGAACTTTTTTTTACATGGGTACCTTCTGCTACCCATCCGGGTTCCAGTACTGTCAGCTGGTTCTCGGCAGTGCCTTTGGATTAGGTGCCTCCTTCTCGGTATCCAAGTTCCACCAACGTCTGCTTGTCCTTAGTAGTGCTTTCTGGCACAGGTACCTCCTGCTTAGTAGCCGAGTTCCAGTACCGTCAGCTGGTCTTCGGCAGTTCCATTGGCTCTTGTACCTTCTACTACCCATCCGGGTGCCAGTACCGTCAGCTGGTTCTCGGCAGTGTCTTTGGCATGGGTACTCCCTCCTGCCCAGCCTGGTTCCAGCACGCCAGCTGTTTCCGGGTAGTGTCAACGTCACTTTGCCTCCAATGCGTTGTCCTGTCGTGTTGCGGTCGGGTTAGCCGACTCTATGGTGCCTGCAGTTTAGGTGACTCCTATGTGGGCTGCAGGATCTGGCAATGAAGGCTGGTTCCATAGTGCCAATAGGACAAGCACCCCCTGTAGGACTGTGGGTTTTGGTAACTGCGGCCGGCTCGCGGCCTTGAACTTTTTTTTACATGGGTACCTTCTGCTACCTATCCGGGTTCCAGTACCGTCAGCTGGTTCTCGGCAGTGCCTTTGGATTAGGTGCCTCCTTCTCGGTATCCAAGTTCCACCAACGTCTGCTGGTCCTTGGTAGTGCTTTCTGGCACAGGTACCTCCTGCTTAGTAACCGAGTTCCAGTACCGTCAGCTGGTCTTCGGCAGTTCCATTGGCTCTTGTACCTTCTACTACCCATCCGGGTGCCAGTACCGTCAGCTGGTTCTCGGCAGTGTCTTTGGCACGGGAACTCCCTCCTGCCCAGCCTGGTTCCAGCACGCCAGCTGTTTCCGGGTAGTGTCAATGTCACTTTGCCTCCAATGCGTTGTCCTGTCGTGTTGCGGTCGGGTTAGCCGACTCTATGGTGCCTGCAGTTTAGGTGATTCCTATATGGGCTGCGGGATCTGGCAATGAAGGCTGGTTCCATAGTGCCAATAGGACAAGCACCCCCTGTAGGACTGTGGGTTTTGGTAACTGCGGCCGGCTCGCGGCCTTGAACTTTTTTTTACATGGGTACCTTCTGCTACCCATCCGGGTTCCAGTACCGTCAGCTGGTTCTCGGCAGTGCCTTTGGATTAGGTGCCTCGTTCTCGGTATCCAAGTTCCACCAACGTCTGCTGGTCCTTGGTAGTGCTTTCTGGCACAGGTACCTCCTGCTTAGTAACCGAGTTCCAGTACCGTCAGCTGGTCTTTGGCAGTTCCATTGGCTCTTGTACCTTCTGCTACCCATCCGGGTTCCAGTACCGTCAGCTGGTCCTCGGTAGTTCCTCAGCTTTCTTGTACCTTCTGCTACATTTCCAAGTTCAAGCTTTTTGAAATGGTTCTTGGTAATCACTCTGGATCTCCCTGACGAGGACCCTGAAGACGAGGACCCTGACGACCAACCCTAAGAAGACGAGGACCCCGAAGACGACGACCCTGAAGACGAGGACCCTGAAGACCACCCCAAGAAGACGAGGACCCTGAAGACCACCCCGAAGAAGACGAGGACCCTGAAGACCACCCCAAAGAAGACGAGGACCCTGAAGACCACCCCGAAGAAGACGAGGACCCCGAAGATGAGGACCCAGAAGACCAACCCGAAGAAGACGAGGATCCCGAAGACGAGGACCCCCGAAGATGACGACCCTGAAGACCACCCCGAAGAAGACCAAGAAGATGACCCTGAAGAAGTTGACCAAGAGGACAAAGAAGAGAAGACAAGCACCAAGATACAGAAGAACAAGAGTCAGAAAACCAAGAAGCAGAAATACAAGAAGCTGCAGAACAAAAAGCGGAAGAACATTAAGCATAAGACTAAAAATCAGAGCAAAAGATAATATCTAAATTATAAGCAGAAGATGACTAAGCAGTGTATGGGGGTGAGTCCGTTCCTCCTCGTGGTGCCCCTGGAAAAGACCGGCTGCTGCAGGCCAAACTGAACGCGGACAAATCCTGTTGTAAATCTTTTGTGATGCGCAGAACGAAAGGTGTAATGTCCAACCTTTTATAGATAACAACTACAGGAATGCCTGTCACAAATAAGAATATGATGAAGAAGAAGAATATGAAGAAGATGAAGAAGTAGAATATGAAGAATGAAAAAAAAAGAATAATACGAAGAAGGTGAAGAAGAAGAAGATGAAGAAGGTGAAGAAGAAGTGGATGAAAAAAATGCTGAGGATGATGAAGGAGAAAGTGTGGGAGAAGTAAAAAAGAAGGTGAAGAGCATGGAAGTAGTGAAATATACATATCTGACAAAATATAAAAATACTTAACATAGTCAATATTTCCGTAACTCAGAACGTCTTAAAAAAAAATATTAATTCCTGCTATTCCATTTGATTGGGCTAAACCTCTATGCCTTTATTGTCTCCCCCACCTCCCCCAATACATTCTACATTATTCTTAGTTGTTTTCCTTCATGTAGAATTAACCTACAAGGAAAGAAAGGGTTTATTTTCATTCCGATATTTCTGTCCCATTGACTTGCATTGGTTTCCGGTATCGGAATCGGCGATATCCGATACTTTTTCGGTATCTGTCCGATCCAATCAAATCCGATATTTCCCGATATCGGAAGGTATCGCTCAACACTACTCATCACTAGTAGGAGTCTATCAACATGGCACATCTAGAATTGGCAATCTTTATCCACTCTTCCTTACACTAGCTCTAAATTAGATTGAGAGGGCATTTCCTGTGTACAGTGCCTTCTATATGTTAACCCACAGATATGCAATTGGAATCATGTCTGGCCTCTGGCTTGGCAATTTCAAAACTTTGATTTTTCTCTGTCAAAGTCATTCTTTTGTTGATTTGGAGATATATTTAGGGTTGCTGTCATGCTGAAAAGTGAAATTCCTCTTCATCTTTAGCTTTTTAGCAGAGACCTGAAAGTTTTGATGCAAAATTGAGGCCTTATTTTGTACACTAGGAACAAAGAAAGATGTTGTAATGTAGTGTAGGACTAGGGACCCATTTGAATGAAGTTGCATTGTCATGGTAGGTAGGCTCACAAAACATGCACCTGCATAGTGCTGCTTTATCCTTGTGCTTGTTCTTGCATTATAATCATAGTAGATTAGCACTCACTAATCAACTGCTAGTCTGTTAGGGGGTCCTGGCAAATTTAGAGTTTTATAATATATTTTGAAATATTTCACTTTCTTTCACTACTTTCTATAATTTAAAAAAACCAAGCAATGTGAACTGAGGTCTAAGATGGTACACATGCAAGAAATAGGAGCATGTTTTTAATATAGACAGTGTAGGACAGTCCCAATTTAGGGTCACCTTGTCGCTGGTGGGACGGCTTGTATACTTTTTTTGATCAAAAATAGTTCACTAAGTACCCTATATTTCATATGCAACTTTGCTTTACATTTATATATAATGATGGTAGGGTATGAGATATATTTTTTGTCTTTTGTAGGTTTTGCATCTTTTTGCTAGTGTGAACATGTTCCTATTTCTTGCATATGTTCCATCTTAGACCTCAGTTCACATTGCTTGGTTTTTTGTCTTGTTTGCATCCTGTGCAAATTAGGGGTGTGGCATGCCCCTTGCTGAGCTGGTTAGTATATATGTAGCTTACCACGGGCTTAGGTGGTCTGATATTGGGACCCGGTTCTATTTGTCTACCCTTTTATATGCATTACTTCAACTTTGATATACAGTTAGGTTTTTAATATAGAAAGTGTAGGACCGTCCCTATTTAGGGTCACCTTGTCGCTGGTGGGACGGCTTGTATACTTTTTTTGATCAAAAATAGTTCACTAAGTACCCTATATTTCATATGCAACTTTGCTTTACATTTATATATAATGATGGTAGGGTATGAGATATATTTTTTGTCTTTTGTAGGTTTTGCATCTTTTTGCTAGTGTGAACATGCTCCTATTTCTTGCATGTGTACCATCTTAGACCTCAGTTCACATTGCTTGGTTTTTTGTCTTGTTTGCATTCTGTGCAAATTAAGGGTGTGGCATGCCCCTTGTTGAGCTGGTTAGTATATATGTAGCTTACCACGGGCTTAGGTGGTCTGATATTGGGACCCGGTTCTATTTGTCTACCCTTTTATATGCATTACTTCAACTTTGATATACAGTAAGGTTTTTAATATAGACAGTGTAGGACCGTCCCAATTTAGGGTCACCTTGTCGCTGGTGGGACGGCTTGTATACTTTTTTTGATCAAAAATAGTTCACTAAGTACCCTATATTTCATATGCAACTTTGCTTTACATTTATATATAATGATGGTAGGGTATGAGATATATTTTTTGTCTTTTGTAGGTTTTGCATCTTTTTGCTAGTGTGAACATGTTCCTATTTCTTGCATATGTTCCATCTTAGACCTCAGTTCACATTGCTTGGTTTTTTGTCTTGTTTGCATCCTGTGCAAATTAGGGGTGTGGCATGCTCCTTGCTGAGCTGGTTAGTATATATGTAGCTTACCACGGGCTTAGGTGGTCTGATATTGGGACCCGGTTCTATTTGTCTACCCTTTTATATGCATTACTTCAACTTTGATATACAGTTAGGTTTTTAATATAGAAAGTGTAGGACCGTCCCTATTTAGGGTCACCTTGTCGCTGGTGGGACGGCTTGTATACTTTTTTTGATCAAAAATAGTTCACTAAGTACCCTATATTTCATATGCAACTTTGCTTTACATTTATATATAATGATGGTAGGGTATGAGATATATTTTTTGTCTTTTGTAGGTTTTGCATCTTTTTGCTAGTGTGAACATGCTCCTATTTCTTGCATGTGTACCATCTTAGACCTCAGTTCACATTGCTTGGTTTTTTGTCTTGTTTGCATTCTGTGCAAATTAAGGGTGTGGCATGCCCCTTGTTGAGCTGGTTAGTATATATGTAGCTTACCACGGGCTTAGGTGGTCTGATATTGGGACCCGGTTCTATTTGTCTACCCTTTTATATGCATTACTTCAACTTTGATATACAGTAAGGTTTTTAATATAGACAGTGTAGGACCGTCCCAATTTAGGGTCACCTTGTCGCTGGTGGGATGGCTTGTATACTTTTTTTGATCAAAAATAGTTCACTAAGTACCCTATATTTCATATGCAACTTTGCTTTACATTTATATATAATGATGGTAGGGTATGAGATATATTTTTTGTCTTTTGTAGGTTTTTCTATAATTTTGCAGAATGGTTGAATCAGTGTCAAAGAGCTTATAGCAGTTTACAAGAATACTCAGAATGCCACTTAGGATGTTTATTGCTACATCTCGGTACTTTTCATAAGAGACTGCTGTGCTGGCATTGATCAGACATTTTTAGTGGCAGATACAGTACTTTAAAAGGTGATTCTTCATCACCCCATTAAAATATCAGAGGATGTTCTAGGGAGCTCTTCCATCTCCTTATGTCATGACTTTAAAACCTTTAATGTCTGTTACGCAGGAAAACATATATGTGTAACACATTAACAAATTTTTACCAGGTGTACTGTAAGAAGTGGACATGACTTTTCTAAAGGATATAATATAGAAGCTAAAATAAACAAAGCAATTAAGCCTTCTTCAGTGACATTTAAAAATGGAAGTGTCCTTCCACTACCACAGTCTATAGGGTCTCATTACTATTCACTGACATGGATTACTCACCCACATAAGTGCAGGAAACTTCCAGTATTCCAGGCTTGAGTGCAGGAAAATATTCCAACACATGTCTGGGTATTTCTAGGAGAAATGTCCCTGGCAGCTGTGTCTTTTCTACTGTATACTGAAAATATATACAGCACGTTATTTCTCAGCTGAGGAAACCACCAATTACATGGTAATTAAAGACATACATAGATTATTCTTAAACATGAGCAGAACATTTGTTCTTTATTCTTAAGCCATGAGAACACTACCAGGTTATGGCACTAATTATCACTTTAATGGTTATATATTATAGAATACCATTAAAATAGTGCATGAATGTCATTTAAAAAAAAATAAAAATTCTAAACTCAAATCCATCAAGTCATTGATTATGGTATTGTACATGTAAAATGGTAATACAGTTTAGAAATAGCAATTTATTTGATGTTACTTTGTGATTGGGTATAGATATGTCCCCTATCCACTGTCAAATCTTAGGACATATCACTTACTGAAACAATATCTTTATTAGAACTTAAGGCACATTTACACTGGCCGATAATCGGTTAGCTTCTAAATAGTGTTGAGCGAGCACTAAAATGCTCGAGTGCTCGAAGCTCGGGCCGAGCACACCGTGATACTCGGGTGCTCGACCCGAGCAATGAGCCCAATGTTAGTCTATGGGAGACCCGAGCATTTTTGCGGCGACACCCCCGGCAGTCTGTAGAAAGCCTAAAAAGTGCCCAAAACGATAGTGACAGTGCTCAAAAGACATGGGGACAGCATGGGCATCGCCCCAGGAAGCATTTCTGACCCCCAGGTCACTGCTGTCAACAACGTGGTCAGAGGTATTAAGCCACTTTTACGGGCTCACAATAAAACGTTGAAAAGCGAAACTGAAGCGGTTTTCCTGTGAAATATGTTAAGGAACTTCCTTTCCAGGGTAAAGACTTGTGTATAAGGTAAAATAAATAACCAAAAACAAAAATACTCCTCCACATCTTGGGCTATGTTCACAAGTAGCATTTTTTATGCGTTTTTGCACTTTTGTATTGCTTTCAACCGTGACAAATGCATTCACCGGGAAATGTCATTTTAACATTTTACAACCTTATCTGGCCATGTGCTGTGTGACACATGCATACAGTGCTGAAAAAACATGGTAACAGCATGGGTAAGACCCCTGGAAGCATCTCTGGACACAGGTCACTGCCTAGAAGTGTGCCCATCAGAAGTGATCCTTGCCGCATCAGAAGATGCAGACTTGCAACTATCCACATGCAAGTCCTTGTCCCAGGGTAGTGTTCAATTGTACCTCCCCCATTCCTTGCAATGCAAGCGCAAGTATGCAGCCTGCCACCCACCCACCCCCAGGCTGCAATACCATACTGCTAGCTTGCTTGCACTTGAAATTGGGCCTTTAGGCATGTGGAGGCAGACGCCGGCCACCATGTCATGGCTGCGTTGACGGCCTGGTATCCATACTCAGTCCCCAGCCGCCCGGTGGCTGGGTGTCCACGCTCGGTCCCCAGCCACCAGGGGGTGGCCGGGTGTCCATAAACGGTCCCCAGCCGCCCCTATTTCTCCTGGGAACTTCCCCCACACTTTTCTTAGCCTGGCCTGCTTTAGGGCAGCATTGGACGAGCGCACCAGAGAACCAGACTCCTCCGGTGTGCCCTGGCTTCTCCATCAGGGGAGTTGAGAGTGCCAAGGTGAGGATCATGATGATGAAGATGATAGAAGTTAGCATCTGCTCTGTTTTCTTGGAATGCAAGCGTAAGTGTGCAACCTGCCACCCACCCATACTGCTAGCTTGCTTGCACTTGAAATTGGGCCTATTAGGTATGTGGAGGCAGATGCTGGCCACTATGTCATGGCTGCGTTGGCGGCCTGGTATCCATACTCAGTCCCCAGCCGCCCGGCGGCCGGGTATCTATACTCAGTCCCCAGCCTCCCGGTGGCCGGGTGTCCACGCTCGGTCCCCAGCCGCCAGGGGACGGCCGGTTGTCCATACTCGGTACCCAGCCGCCCCGCGGCCGGGTGTCCACACACGGTCCCCAGCCGCCTGGGGGCGGCCGGGTGTCCATAAACGGTCCCCAGCCACCCCTATTTCTCCTGGGAACTTCCCCCACACTTTTCTTAGCCTGGCCTGCTTTAGGGCAGCATTGGACGAGCCCACCAGAGAACCAGACTCCTCCGGTGTGCCCTGGCTTCTCCATCAGGGGAGTTGAGAGTGCCAAGGTGAGGAGCATGATGATGATGATAGAAGTTAGCATTTGCTTTGTTTTCTTGGAATGCAAGCGAAAGTGTGCAACCTGCCACCCACCCAGCCTCAGGCTGAAATACCATACTGCTAGCTTGCTTGCACTTGAAATTGGGCCTTTTAGGCATGTGGAGGCAGATGCCGGCCACCATGTCATGGCTGCGTCGGCGGCTTGGTATCCATACTCAGTCCCGAGCTGCCCGGCGGCCGGGTGTCCACGCTTGGTCCCCAGCCGTAAGGGGGCGGCCGGGTGTCCATATTCGGTCCCCAGTCGCCCCGCGGCCGGGTGCCCACACACGGTCCCCAGCCGCCTGGGGGCGGCCGGGTGTCCATAAACGGTCCCCAGCCGCCCCTATTTGAAGGACAGCCTAAACACAAACACTTGGACAAGAGAATGTGGCCAGGGATGGTCCATCTGACTGACGCCTACACACTGGGTTAATGTTGTGGAAGCCGGGACACAGTTGGACACTGGGATGCAACACGTCCTTCAGACATAGAGGATTTCCGGTCCTTGGTCAATCAGGCTTCAACACAAAGTTCAGAAGGTAGACAGCAGCAGTGGTCGGCCTCCTACACAACGAGTAAATTATTCATGATTATGAGGCCATCTATCTCCTTAGCTTTCTGTTCCTTGGAATGCAAGCGCATGTATGTAGTAGCGGCTAGGCCTGAGGTGGTCAACGTTTTGGTGCATATCCTACCTCCTCCGAGGAATGCTGGATGTTTTCCTGCTACTATCCCAGTTCTATGACTCCCGTTAAAACAAAGCTTCAGGTGATGAATGATGGATGAGGTGGTGGCAAAGAAGAAAGAGCAGGAGGAACAGGGACCATTCACCTCAATATCAGGTCAGTCAAACACACATGTCTTGTAGGATATGTTTCAGTACCAAAAGGAGTGGTTCGGCTACACAGTTATAGGGCATACAGTGAGTGCAATGCCTACCAAAAATTTCGAGGCACACCAATGCCCCTTGGAAGTGACATGGAGGTCAGAGGGCCTTAACTAAACCGTTTTTTCCATTTATAGCAACTGGGTCTCCTGTACACTGTTGGCCTAAGCAGTGAATGGAAGGCTTTCCAAAAATTATGAGGAACTGCAATGCCCCTTGAACAGACGTGGATTACAGCATACTAAAAACCTTCTACCCATTATTGGGGAGTGGGTTTCCCTTAGTGTTAACCTAGGCATTGAAAAGCAAAAGCTGACTAAAATTAGGAGGAAATGCAATGCCCGTTGGAAGAGTCGTGGAGGTTAGAGGTAAATAAAAACAACATTTCATTGCCCCTTGGAAGAGCTGTGGAGTTCAGAGTGGTTTAACAAGACGGTTTTAATGCCCCTTGGAAGAGACGTGGAGGTCACAGTAACTTAACAAGACGGTTTTAATGCCCCTTGGAAGAGTGGTGGAGGTTGCAGTGGAATAAAAAGACAATATCAATGCCCCGTGGAAGAGACGTGGAGGTCACAGTAGCTTAACTAGACGGTTTTAATGGCCCTTGGAAAAGTGGTTGAGGTCGCAGTAGCTTAACAAGACGGTTTTAATGCCCCTTGGAGAAGTGGTGGAGGTTGCAGTAGCTTAACAAGACCGTTTTAAAGCCCCTTGGAAGAGACGTGGAGGTCAGAATTGTTTAACAAGACGGTTTTAATGCCCCTTGGAAGGGTGGTAGAGGTTACAATGGAATAAAAAGACAATATCAATACCCCGTGGAAGAGACGTGGAGGTCACGGTAGCTTAAAAAGACGGTTTTAATGCCCCTTGGAACAATGGAGGAGGTCACAGTAGCTTAAAAAGACAGTTTTAATGCCTCTTGGAAGAGTGGTGGAGGTCACAGTAGCTTAACAAGTCAGTTTTAATGCCCCTTGGAAGAGCGGTGGAGGTCTCAGTAGCTTAACAAGTCAGTTTTAAAGCCCCTTGGAAGAGCGGTGGAGGTCGCAGTAGCTTAACAAGACGGTTTTAATGACCCTTTTGAGAGTGGTGGAGGTCACAGTAGCTTAACAAGATGGTTTTAATGCCCCTTGGAAGAGACGTGGAGGTCACAGTGTAATAAAAAGACTATATCAATGCCCCTTGGAAGAGTGGTGGAGGTCGCAGTGGAATAAAAAGACAATATCAATGCCCCTTGGAAGAGAGGTGGAGGTCGCAGTAGCTTAACAAGACGTTTTTAATGCCCCTTGGAAAAGTGGTGGATGTCGCAGTAGCTTAACAAGACGGTTTTAATGCCCCTTGAACGAGCAGAGGAGGTCGCAGTAGCTTAACAAGACGGTTTTAATGCCCCTTGGAAGAGTGGTGGAGGTTACAGTAGCTTAACAAGACGGTTTTAATGCCCCTTGGAAGGGACGTGGAGGTCAGAGTGGTTTAACAAGACGGTTTTAATGCCCCTTGGAAAAGTGGTGGAGGTCGCAGTAGCTTAACAAGATGGTTTTAATGCCCCTTGGAAAAGTGGTGGAGTCACAGTAGCTTTACAAGACAGTTTTAATGCCCCTTGTAAGAGTGGTGGAGGTCACAGTAGCTTAACAAGATAGTTTTAATGCCCCTTGGAAGAGACATGGAGGTCACAGTGGAATAAAAAGACAATATCAATGCCCCTTGGAAGAATGGTGGAGGTCGCAGTGGAATAAAAAGACAATATCAATGCCCCTTGGAAGAGTGGTGGAGCTCGCAGTAGCTTAACAAGACGGTTTTAATGCCCCTTGGAAGAGACATGGAGGTCAGATTGGTTTAACAAGACAGTATTAATGCCCCTTGGAAGGGTGGTGGAAGTCACAGTAGCTTATCAAGACAGTTTTAATGCCCCTTGGAAGAGACGTGGAGGTTAGAGTGGTTTAACAAGACGGTTTTAATGCCCCTTGGAAGAGTACTGGAGGTCACAGTAGCTTAACAAGATGGTTTTAATGCCCCTTACAAGAGCCATGCATTACAGCATATTAAAAACATTATTCCCATTATTGGGGAGTGGGTCTCCCATAGTCTTTGCCTATGCCTTCCAAGCAAAAGCTGCCAAAAATTAGGATGGAGGAACTTGCAATGTTGGCAACACGGACCACGGTCACCCTGGTGGTATAGTGGTGGTGGAGGCTGAGGATAAGGAGAAGAGCAAGAAACAGCCGAAATGAGGAAGCATATTTCCATATGTGGGTGTGAAGCAGTGCATGGGAATACACCTCCCGAAATAACACAGTGGATTTGACTTTATATTACTCTGCTGTCATTTGGTGGTGATGAGAAGTCTGGCCCAATCCAGCCCTTGTTCATTTTGATAAGGGTCAGCTTGTCAGTATTGTCAGTTGACAGGCAAGTGCGCTTATCAGTTATAATTCCCCCAGCGGCACTAAAAACACGCTCCGATAACACGCTAGCGGCAGGGCAGGCCATGACCTCCAAGGTGTACAGAGCGAGTTCATTCCAAGTGTCCAGCTTGGATACTCAATAATTAAAAGGCACAGAGGAATCACGGAAGATGCTGGTACGGTCAGCAAGGTACTCCCTCACCATCTTTTGAAACTTTCCACTCCTTGTGAGAGTACCCCGCGCCTCAGGGCCTGTAAGCTGGGCGGGTCTCAGAATACTGTCCCAGAATGTTGACAGTGTTCCCCTGCCTCTGCTGGATTGGAGTTGTGTCTCTCTCGCCTGTACGCCTTTGTTGGTCAACGAACTGTGACCTCTGCCGCTAGCGTGTTCAGATGGGAATTTTTTTAACAGTTCTGCAGCAAGGGCCTTCTGGTTCTGCCACATTTTTGTAGACCTCTCCACCTCAGGAATAAGAGAGTGAAAATTCTCCTTGTAGCGGGGGTCAAAAAGTGTCACCAACCAGTAATGACTGTCACCCAACATTTTGACAACGCGAGGGTCACGGTTAAGGCAGCGTAACATAAAGTCAGCCATGCGTGCCAGACTGGTAATGGGCAAGACTTCCGTGTCCTCACCAAGATGACGACTGACCATGCTCTCCTCCTCCTCCTACTTCTCCTCCCCCCTGTCCTCAAGCCACCCACGCTGAACCGATTGTATGACAGTTGAACAGGCACTACCGTCTACAGCGCATGATACCAGCTCCTGTTCTTCCTCCTCCGCCTGCTCCTCCTCTCCCTCATTGTCCCCCAATGCACGTTGGGATGAGATGAGGCTGGGCTGTGTGTAATCGCCCATTAGGGCTTCTTGATCCATCTCATCATACTCTGGCTGCAAAGCCTCCTCTTTAATTCTCTGCAGAGAGCGTTGCAAAAGACAGACAAGTGGGATGCTGATGCTAATGATGGCATCATCGCCACTCACCATCTTGGTGGACTCCTCAAAGTTTGTCAGGATGGTACATATGTCAGACATCCAGGTCCACTCCTGAGGTCTTATGTGTGGAGTCTGACCTGAATATCGACGGCCTTGTTGCAGCTGGTACTCCACAACTGCTCTCTTCTGCTCACAAATCCTTTGCAACATGTGGAGGGTAGAGTTCCAACGTGTGGGGACATCACACACCAGTCGGTGTGCCAGAAGCTGAAAACGCTGCTGCAACACAGCAAGGGCGGCGGAAGCTGTAGCCGACTTCCGAAAATGAGCTGACAGACAGCGTACTTTCACGAGCAGATCTGGCAACTCGGGGTACAATATAAGAAACCACTGAACCACGAGGTTAAGCACATTGCCAGGCATGGTACGTGTGTTATCTTGCCTCGCCTCAGAGCCGCCACCAGGTTATGGCCATTGTCACACACGACCATGCCTGGATGTAGGTTCAGCGGTCTCAGCAATAGATCTGTCTGCTCTTTCACAGCTGTCCACAACTCACAAGCAGTGTGAGGTTTATCACCTAAGCTTATGCGTTTCAGCACAGCCTGTTGCCGCTTGGCTGACGCAGTACTGCAGTGCTTCCAGCTTGTAACTGATGTGGTGATATCTGAGATGGAGGCTGAACATGAGGAGGAGGAGGAGGATGATGCGCAGGAGCTGTACACTGTGGGGGCAACTCTGACTGACATAGGGCCCGCAATCCTCGGTATGGGGAGGATGTGTTCCGTCCCAACGTCAGACTGGGTCCCGGCTTCCACTGTGTTTACCCAGTGTGCCGTCAGGGAGATGTACCGTCCCTGGCCACAAGCACTTGTCCACGTGTCCGTTGTCATGTGGACTCTCCCAGTAACTGCGCTGTTGAGGGCACGGCAGATGTTTTGGGACACGTGCTAGTGTAGTGCGGGGATGGCACACCGGGCAAAATAGTGTCAGCTGGGGACCGAGTACCGAGGGACAGCCACCGCCATAAGGTTGCGGAAGGATTCCATCTCCACCAGCCTAAAAGGCAGCATTTCCAATGCAAGCAGTCGTGAAATGTGCGAATTTAGGACTGTGGCCTGTGGGGCGTTGGCTGCGAATTTGCGCCTTCGTTCTAACCTCTGAAATATGGACAATTGAACGCTGCGGTGGGACGTGGATGTGAACGTTGATGCTGTTTCTTGACAAACTGCCATAACAAGTGAATACTGAGAGGAGGGGGCATCTTTGCATGCAGTATGGAAAGGGGATTGCCTTGCATGCACAACAGGGGGTTCTATTACATGCACAACAGAAGAAGCAGTGGTGACTCCCGCTGACACTGGTCGTGGACCCTGGGGTTTGCCCCACAAGGTCGGGTGCTTTGCTGACATGTGCCTGATCATGCTGGTGGTGGTCAGGCTGGTAGTTTTGTCACCCCTGCTGATGCTGGCATGGCAGGTGGTACAAATGGCCTTGTTGGGGTTAACAGCAGCGTCTTTAAAAAAATTCTAGACTCTATAAGACCTACCGGTTGTACTGGCAACGTCCCTCGTGTTGGTGTTACAGGAAACTGTTGCTCGCCTTCTGTGTGCGGCCACAACACTGCTTCTTCCTGCCTGTTGGGGTACTCTGCCTCCCTCCCCCTGTGTGCTGCTGGCCTCGCTCTGCGTGCCCTCCTGCCACGTTGGGTCAGTTACTAGATCATCCACCACCTCCTCCTCTTCCACTTGTGCACCACGATCCTCCTCCTCACTTTGTGGCAATTGTGTCTCATCATCGTCCATCTCTTGTGACAAATTGCCAGCGTCGACTTCCTCTGGCAGTGGCTGTTCAAATATTTGGCCATCACTACATGGGATCTCCTCTTCCACCACTTCAAGCGGAGCAGGCGAGAAGTACAAATATGGAAATGGACCAGTGAACAGCTCTTCAGAGTGTCCAAGTGTGGGATCAGTTGCTGTCTGACGACACTCTGCATGGTGGGAGGAAGGAGCATCAGGGTGAGGAGGAGTATGCAGTCGAGACTCACGGCTACTAAAACTTGACCGTGTGGAAGACAGACCGGAGGTGTTGGTGCCCAGGTGACTGGAAGTATTATCTGCTATCCAATTAATAACCTGTTCACACTGATCAGTTCGCAATACTGGTGTTGTAGTGTGCTTCCCTAGTAATTTGGTCAAGAAGTGGGAGCGAGAAGATGTGGCTGTTGGTTGTGGCACATTTTCACCTTGGCCACGGCCCCGTCCTCTACACGCACCATCACCAGAACATCCAGTTCCACGTCCCTTGCCATGCGCCTTGCCCATTGTAAATGAAGTAAAATAACTTACACTCGCACTATCAATGGAGAAAGGGTAATAAAAAGGAGATTAGAACTGTGGAAGAGGAAAACCACAGTTCTATTTCTCTGGCCTACACAGACTCTTTTAAACAGATATATTTGTGTCTGAACACTGAGCGAGACACTCAATTTTTTTATTTTTTATGTAAAAAAGGCAAAAAGGTGGATAATACAGAGATTTGAACCGTGGAACTGCAAAACCACAGTTCTAGTTATCTGGCCTACACCAGACTCTTTTAAACAGATATTTTTGTGTCTGAACAGTCAGGGAGACACTATTACTGTTTTTTTTTACGGAAAAAATGCCAAAAGCAGGATAATACAGAGATTTGAACCATGGAACTGCAAAACCACAGTTCTAGTTATCTGGCCTACACCAGACTCTTTTAAACAGATATATTTGTGTCTGAACAGTCAGGGAGACACTATTACTGTTTTTTTTTACGGAAAAAATGCCAAAAGCAGGATAATACAGAGATTTGACCCGTGGAACTGCTAAACCACAGTTCTAGTTATCTGTCCTACACAGACTCTTTTAAACAGATATATTGGTGTCTGAACAGTCAGGAAGACACTATTACTGTTTTTTTTTTTACGTAAAAAATGCCAAAAGCAGGATAATACAGAGATTTGAACCGTGGAGCTGAAAAACCACAGTTCTAGTTATCTGGCCTACACCAGACTCTTTTAAACAGATATATTGGTGTCTGAACAGTCACAGACACACTCAATTTTTTTTTTGGGGGGGGGGAACTACCAAAAGGTTAATAAGACTCGTATTTGTACAGTCTGACTGAGGCAAAAAAAAATACAGGATTTAGATGAAAAAAAAAGGATTTTTGCTGGCCCCTGAGACCGGGGGATAAGTCTAGCAATTTGACTAACAGGAGCACACAGGACTGTAATGCAGCGTTTGCTGGTATAACCACTGCGTCTCCTATTCAGCCTGCCTGCCTGATATCTATTTTGCAGTATAAATCTCTCCCTAGCTCTGCAGCACTGACCCTACACTGTCTGATCCGGAGCGACTGTGTCCAAGATGGCAGCGCCCGGTTTTAAATACTCAAGGTGACGCTGTGCGGCCAGCCAATCACTGTAATGCCTACAAACAACATGGCTGTGGCATTACAGTACATAGAATACTGATTAGGATAATGGACGAAATTCACACTAGTGGTCACCACTGATTCAAATAGCTAGTATAGATTGGGAAGGGTATAAAGAAAGAAAAAGATGTGTGAATAAAATTTAGCTTTTATTAATATAATTAAAAAACTCTTGTTTTATAAAAATTATTTATAAATGAATATTCATGCATCAAATGATGTATATAGGGCTACTGCTGTATAATTTTAAGCAGTTCTAGCCCACAAGTTACTTATTTTAAATGTGAGGACACAAAAATAAATTATCCACAGCCGATGTCCCTATAATTGTTGGCTGGGTATTATAAGTTGTGTGTCCCAAATATCCCAACCCTCTCTGTCAAATAATTTGATTATTATAAATTCCATATATAAGATGCCGTAAAAATGTGAGGGATAATATTTTATCTCCCCATTAATACTGTTAATAACTCACTAACAGTGCAGAGAATATAAGAAGCCACAAGAGGCTCACTAGTGGAGAATTAATTATTATCCCTCACATTTTTACGGCATCTTATATATGGAATTTATAATAATCAAATTATTTGACAGAGAGGGTTGGGATACTTGGGACACACAACTTATAATACCCAGCCAACAATTATAGGGACATCGGCTGTGGATAATTTATTTTTGTGTCCTCACATTTAAAATAAGTAACTTGTGGGCTAGAACTGCTTAAAATTATACAGCAGTAGCCTTATATACATCATTTGATGTATGAATATTCATTTATAAATAATTTTTATAAAACAAGAGTTTTTTAATTATATTAATAAAAGCTAAATTTTATTCACACATCTTTTTCTTTCTTTATACCCTTTCCAATCTATACTTGCGGCATTACAGTGACTGGCTGGCAATCCCTGCATGTTCATTGGCTCCGTAAAGAGCGCCAAACGTGCAGGGCGGAGACCCGAGCTCCCGCCCGAGTAACCCGGAAATGCTCGGTGCTCGCAATACATCCCGAGCAGTGAGATGCTCGGGCGAGTACCGAGCAGTGTCGAGCATGCTCGCTCAACACTATTATTGACCCAATGTTCATGATAATTGTGTTAAGTAAATGGGTCGTGCGACTGAACAAGTTGTCCAAAAAATTCTCATTTATCGTGCATAAACTCATTTATCTGAGCAAAAAAATACTTGTTCATCTTTTGAAATTTGTGCAATAAAAAACCTAAAAAGATGAACTGAAATATAAATTGGTGTGCATGCAGCATGTAGGTGGATATTCACACTGGCCACTAAACAGGCAAAACCCAAGATAAAAGCATAATAAGCAAATTGCCTACAGTAAATAAATAGCAATAGTGCATGAAAATAATATAGGGTACTTAGTTAATATTATTTTGATAAAAAAATGGAAAAAGCCATCCAACCTCGTCAAGGTGGCCCTATTCGGGAAAGTCCTAACCTCTAGAATTAAAACCTTATCATATGTCAAGCAATGTACGTGTGGATAAGTGCTGAGGCTGAGAAGGACTGAGAACCAGCTAATGGACACCCAGGCATGGGGAACTACATGAATGTGTAAAGTAAATGGAGATTGTTCACTTGTTCAATGATTAGAAGGAGGAGTGTGAATTCAAATCCTGTAAATTCAGAAATTTTTACAATTCTTTATGAATTTATGTATTCAATATAATTAGTATCACTTATGGGCAGTAGCGTAGCTACCGGGGGGGGCAAAGGGGGCGGTTGCCCCGTGACCCGCGCTCTGAGGGGGCTCACCTGGAGCTATGCTATTGTAACTGTAGCGGCGCACCGCTACAGTTACACTCGGGCAGAGCAGGGAGACCCTATGTCCCCGCACTGTCCGGCGGCTGCTATGGGGCCCTTGAGCAGGAGGGGGGGCCGGTGCCAGCATCGCCCCCCCTGCACGTCACCACAGCTGCAAGGTCAGTGATGGGAGAGGGAGCGACGCTCCCTCTCCCATCAGTCCCCATAGTGTCCTCTGTGTCTGACGTCATCACTTGGGGCCCGCTGTGCTGAAGATTTGTGTGGGCCGGGCGCTCGGAGAAGCGGGGGAATGAGGAGGAGAGAGAGATGAGCATTGTGCTTATTTATTTATTTTTTCTTATTGGGAGGGGGTATTATGCTTCCTATGGGGGGTGAGGGGATTATGCTACAGACTGCCTATGGGGGTGAGGGGATTATGCTATAGACTGCCTATTGAGTGTGGGGGGATTATGCTACAGACTGCCTATGGGGGAATTATGCTACAGACTCTGCGTCATCAGGGGAAGGGATTGTGATTGCCGCTAAGTGTCAGTGCTCTGTACTGGTGATTACCAAACGGAGGTTTGAACCAGTGATTGGTCCTCCCATGTACATAGGCTATATCTAGAAGGCGATTCTAGCCGGCCGCCATTAGTGTCTGTGTGCCTTCCCCTGATAACATCGTGTAAATGGTGAAACATGTAGAGGGGACTATATTTTAATAGTTTGCCCTGTTTTGCATATAAACTATGACACCCGGAATGCTGTTTATTCAAGAACAGTAGCAATAATTGCTCAATATAAAGAGTCTAATTAGCAAACTGGGGGCAAAGCAAATTAATCGGTTTATTTCTACCCCTTCACTCAGTAGCTACCGGGGGGGCAGAGGGGGCGGTCACCCTCAGAGCACGGGGCCCACCCAGAGCTATGCTACTGTAACTGTATCGGCGTGTGCAGCACGCCTTTACAGTTACATTCTGGGCAGAGCAGGGAGACTTGATGTCTATATATAACTGTGCTGTGATCTCTTATATGTTCTGCAGGACTGGCATCTATCAATATACAGTTATTTGAAAAAGTTTGGCCACCCCTATTATTCTTAAGCTTAATGTTTTATAAAAATTGGTGTTTTTGCAACAGCTATTTCAGTTTGATATATGTAATAACTGTTGGACACAGTAATGTTTCTGCCTTGAAATGAGGTTTATTGTACTAACAGAAAATGTGCAATCTGCATTCAAACAAAATTTGACAGGTGCATAAGTATGGGCACCTCACCAGAAAAGTGACATTAATATTTAGTAGATCCTCCTTTTGCAAAAATAACAGCCTCTAGTCGCTTCCTGTAGCTTTTAATGATTTCCTGGATGAAGGTATTTTTGACCATTCCTCTTTACAAAACAATTCCAGTTCACTTAAGTTTGATGGTCGCCGAGCATGGACAGCCCTCTTCAAATGATCCCACAGATGTTCAATGATATTCAGGTCTGGGGACTGGGATGGCCATTCCAGAACATTGTAATTGTTCCTCTGCATGAATGCCTGAGTAGATTTGGAGCGGTGTTTTGGATCATTGTCTTGCTGAAAGATGCATCCCCTGCGTAACTTCAACTTTGTCACTGATTCTTGAACATTATTGTCAAGAATCTGCTGATACTGAGTGGAATCCATGCGTCCCTCAACTTTAACAAGATTCCCGGTGCCGGCATTGGCCACACAGCCCCAAAGCATGATGGAACCTCCACCAAATTTTACTGTGTGTAGCAAGTGTTTTTCTTGGAATGCTGTGTTTTTTTGCCGCCATGCATAACGCCTTTTTGTATGATCAAACAACTCAATCTTGGTTTCATTAGTCCACAGGACCTTCTTCCAAAAAGAAATTGGCTTCTCCAAATGTGCTTTTGTATACCTCAGCCGACTCTGTTTGTGGCGTGCTTGCAGAAACGGCTTCTTTCGCATCACTCTCCCCTACAGCTTCTCCTTGTGCAAAGTGCGTTGTATAGTTGACCGATGCACAGTGACACCATCTGCAGCAAGTTGATGCTGCAGCTCTCTGGAGGTGGTCTGAGGATTGTCCTTGACTGATCTCACCATTCTTCTTCTCTGCCTTTCTGATGTTTTTCTTGGCCTGCCACTTCTGGCTTTAACAAGAACTGTCCCTGTGTTCTTCCATTTCCTTACTATGTTCCTCAAACTGACAGGTTAAATCGCTGAGACAGCTTTTTGTATCCTTCCCCTGAACAACTATGTTGAATAATCTTTGTTTTCAGATCATTTGACAGTTGTTTTGAGGAGCCCATGATGCCACTCTTCAGAGGAGATTCAAACAGGAGAACAACTTGCAAGTGGCCACTTTAAGCAGCTTTTCTCATGATTGCATACACCTGGCTATGAAGTTCAAAGCTCAATGAGGTTACAAAACCAAAAAAAGTGCTTTAGTAAGTCAGTAAAAAGTAGGTAGGAGTATTTAAAACAAGAAAATGATAAGGGTGCCCATACTTATGCACCTGTCAAATTTTGTTTGAATGCAGATTGCACATTTTCTGTTAGTACAATAAACCTCATTTCAAGGCAGAAACATCACTGTGTCCAACAGTTATTACATATATCAAACTGAAATAGCTGTTGCAAAAACACCAATTTTTATAAAACATTAAGCTTAAGATTAATAGGGGTGCCCAAACTTTTTCATATAACTGTATGTCACCATATGGCGGTAGTATCAGTGCTGGTCTTTCTATAGAGATAATTTTTAGTAACAGTGCCGTCATCTGCTGAGGTTCTCCTACATCCACTATCTGGATGAGCCACCATAGCTGTAATCAGGGTTACCTGGTAAGGGGCCCACTCAGAAGTTTTGCCCCCCCTCATTTTTCTATATATAAAAATAAAAGTCAAGTTTAAGGTCCTATTAGTGAGGGATATTTAGTGAGGGTTCTCCCTTTTTGGTATGCACTGTAGAATCCCTCCCAGGACTGTATATACCCCACTGTTTTTCTTGATAAATTAAAAATATTTTAGTATATCTCCAAAGTCATTTTTATGATGAAGAATCATGATCTCCAGGGTTCCATCTACCACTATGAGTTTTAAGAGAAAAAGTAAAGAATGGACTAATAGCTAGATAGATAAGATATAAATTAATTTTGAAGTCAGAACTTGAAGATCCTGGACCCTTGTGAAAATAAAGTAACAGGGCTCCCAATATCATATTCAACCCATAATAATGGTGACATTTAAAGGGGCAGAGTAACGTTTTGATTTCTCAAGTACAGTATTAATAGCTGGGTGTAACTGCTGCCTCGGCGCTTCTGTTGTTACACTCTTGGGGAATCATACGATGGAGTCCATTGCATTTAAGAGGGTTGTTGTATCTCCTTGAACAGGAACACATCGCTCCTAGCCTCCTGGCTTCGGACAGTTTGAACAAGTGGCATTGTTGTGCTGATGGCCCAAGTTGTGCACTCTCTGATGCTACAAGCAGGACTGGAGGAGTGGAGTGTCACTGAAGCTGGCAGGTTACGGTGCTAACAGCAAGCTCTAACTCTAGTGATCTGGCCAATCAGAGCAGCATTTACAAGCTGCATTGAAAAAAGCTTGTAAGCTCTTCACGTATTTGATTGCAGCAGTGGCCAGTAACCTAGGCAATGACCAGAAAACAATACAATCAAAAATCTCTCAAGTCTTGAAAATGTATAGGATTTTTAATAACAAGTGCATAGCAAAGTTGATTGATTTTACAACCACTTTGCATTTTTACCCATTTAAGATGATAAGAATAACCCTGTAAAAAACAAATATAACTGTCATGGAGGTGATATACATCCCTAATACTTAAAAATGTATTTTCATAAATAATTGTATAAGGCTCATAGAACATTAATTCACTTAGTTACAATTTAAAGATATTTTCTAGAACAAATCATTTTGTCAGTCAGCGAACAGCGAAACAACCATTAGTTTGTAAATGGTATGAGGGAGACAAATCAATAAGAAATGATGCATCTGTAGCTAGAATCCTCTTCTTGTCAGAACAGGAATTCAGCATACTTTACATGTGTAATGGTAAGCAGAAGATTGTGAGAAACAGATCTTATGCATAAAAATAAGAAAAAAGTTGTAAAATGAGATGTTATGAAATTGTATGCATCACATCCTGTATGTAACGTGAGGGATGATGAGGCAGAGAGAGTACAGTCATTGTGTATAGTGAATAGTCCTGCTCTGCGGTAACACAACAGTCCCCTCTGATTATGTGATCTCATGCTATGTTCAGGTTAGATTGGATAAAACGCTCATGGCAGAATGTGCTTTTAACAATCTACAGTAAGACCCACCAGTGTAGTCTCAAATTCACCAAAACTGCTGCATATATGGTTTTGTTTTTATGACTTCCAGATCCTATAAGTTGATTTTAACATGACAACCACAGGCATATAAAGCTGGCCAAAGCTTGTAGTACTGCAGTCACCACTTTCAGACATACTGTAGAAAATATACTGACTTGTACATTCTGCTCTTTAATAATAAACAGTTATATCCAGACACGGTGGTAGCATTGTGTCACGATTTAAGCACTGCAGATAACCTTTTAATTGTTTTACAAATTCTGAACTTCTCTGTATATGGAGTCCGCAAACTATTCTAGGAAAATCTGCGCTCCAGGAGGCAAATAGCGCTCCGTCCTTCCCAAGTCTCGTCGTATGGCTAAGCAGCACTGTACAGCCACATGTGGGGTATTGCCTCTTCAGCTTAATTGTGGGACGAATTTGGAGCCATTTTTACCCACTTCCCCATGTCAAAATGTAAAATCTAGGGCTAAAACAAAATTTTGGTGGTAAAAATGTAATTTTTACCACCAAAATTAAGTGCTAGAAGAGCAGAATCCCCCCTCAAGTGACTCCATTTTGGAAATTATACCCCTTTGGGAATCCACGGGTGTAATGACGATTTTGATTCCATGGGTGTTTTCCAGAAACAAACAGCAGTGGATGTTGCTAAGTGAAAATTGCAAACTGCTTTAATGGTTTCCAGTATGTTGTGGCTTCCAGTACGTTGTGGTTTCCAGTACGTTGTGGTTTCCAGTACGTTGTAGTGACCAGTATGTTGTAGTGACGAGCTCATGCTCCTGGAGAGACGCACCCATAAATTAGGAGGGCTCTCATCGCTACAGAAATGCCAAACATGTGAATGCTAAATGTGGTTTAGGCACACTGGGTCTCAGAAGGAGGGGGCATTTGGATTTGGGAATTTGCTGGATTTCTTTTGTGGGGAGGAGCCATAGCACATTTCCAGAGCCTTTGTACTAGCAGTAATGCAGAAGCCCCTATATATTTCCATTGACAGATGATGGACCTGAGTGGCGACTTTTTTTGTGGATTGATTTGGAACATTTTACATAACATTTTGGATTACATTTATCCTGGGCTCTATGCTGAGCACTTCCATCTAAATCTCCAAGTGTCATGAGTCTGATGAAATCCCCGAAGGATCCTTTCACTATAATGAGGAAGCAGAGTTACTCTGGACTTCATCTGGCCTCTGTTCAGTGTTGTCCTTTTTTCAGTGGTGCACAAAACTGTGGCCAATGGCACTTTTATGTACTCCTAAAAAGGCAGACACAGCCGGATCACAGGTTAGACGGCTTCCACAGTGCCTCAATCTACCTCATTATAGTTAATCTTCTGACAGGGGTTCCATCGGAATCACGTATTTCAAAGATTTACACAGAAACCCCGGTGTAAGTGCCCAGCGTAGAGCGCAGTATAAATGTGATCTGTGATCTTTGGGAGGCAGAATGAACAAATCAACAGCAGGTGAAGAATTGGTTTTGTTAATTTTTTACGCCATTCCACATTCAGAATGAGTGATGAGGCGACTTTATTCTTCAGGTCGATGTGATTACAGCGATACCAGATTTATATCAGGTTTTTATGTTTGGCTGCTGTCACATAGTAAAGATGCTTTCTTTTTCAAAAAACTAGGTATATCTATATTTGAGAGCTATAATTTTTCCATACTTCTCCTGAAAGATTCATGTGAATACTTATTTTTTGCTGGACGAATTTAAGTTTTTAATTGTACCATTTTTGGGCACATGACATTTTTTGATCATTTTCTATTCTGATTTTTGGCAAAATGAACCAAAACCAGCAATTCAGGATTTTTTTTATGCCTTTCCGCGTGTGGTAAAATTGATAAGACAGCTTTATTCTTCGGGTCAGTGCCGTTAAAGGGATACCACATTTAGGCTATGTGCGCACGATCCGGATTTGAAGCAGAAATTTCCTTAGCGTTTCTGCATCTCCTTGGCAGGAAAAACGCTGTGGAAAAAACGTGCTGCGTTTTTTTAATCGGTTTTTGAAGCGTTTTTGTACATCAATGAATGCTTTTTGGAGCTAAATAAAGTTATTTGGTGGGACATTGCTTAAACCCTTGGATTACTGTCAGAACTGGGGTGAGTATATTGGTTAATTTAAATGATTAAAAAATATGTCTGCTGTATTTCAAGTAAAGTGTTTGCTCTGTTTCTGTGTGTTTATTTAACTCTTTACTTTACTTTTATTAGGTTTGGTGATGAAAGGATCTGATTGACACCTTGCCATCACCAAACAAAAGAGCTAGGTGTCAGCTGATCCCATTCATCCAATATCATTAGCACTTCCATTCATGTAATTTATGTGGCAGCTGTGAGCTATTTTTAGCCAAGGAAGGTGCCATTTGCAAACATGGTACCTGGCCATTATTAACAGCTCACAGCTGTTTGGTTAGCTTCTACGTCCCGCGATCGGCACTCAGCAGCGCTTTGGATGCAGCGTATTTTTGCAGCATCCAAAGCGCGGTATTCTAATGCCGCACTTTGGTTGTCGGTACATGTGAATCCACCGCATATAATGACACTTTAATCAGTCAAAATCTTCAGCGGAGACTAGCGTATCTGCTACAGAAATTGACATGCTGCGGGTGAGTTTGGGTTCGTGGCCACGGTCAGGAGCCGCTGCAGGTTTGACGCTGTGTTTTTATACTGCATCAAATCCGCAGCGTCCAGATGTTACAGCATAGTGGATGGGATCTCTAGAAATGCCATGTCCACTATGCGTGCATCAGAGGCTGCAAATCACCCTTGGACACTGACATGCGTCACGTCTTTCATGAACGCAGCATGTCAAATTCTCTTGCGGAGTCGCTGGTCTCTGCAACAGAAATTTGACCACTAGAATGTATTGAATGTGGTAAATACGCATGGTTCAGAGAACACATGTGGATTTACCTTCGTTCAATAGAATGCAATGTTTTGGACGCAGCAAAAAATATGCCTTCAAAGCGTTGCTACACCCGGATCGTGGGCACAGAGCCTAAGATTTAAAAAAAAAAATGGCGTGGGCTCCCGTGTCATTTTTATAACCAGCAGAGGGAAAGCCAACCACTGGGGGCTGATATTAGTAGCAGGGGAAGGGGCTATTAGCCAACAATGTTTCCTGGCTATTAATATCAGCCCGCAGCTGTTTGTTTAGCCTAAATTACAGGGGAACCCCAGAAAAAAATTGACGTGGGGTCCCCCTATAAAATCTAACCAGAAAAGACTAAACAGACAGATGCAGGCTGATATTAATAGCCAGGGAAGGGTCCATGAATAGTAGCCCCCTCCATGGCTATTACTATTACCCCTCAGCAGTCCCGGAAATGGCGCATCCATAAGATGCACCAAATCTGATGCTTATCCTCCGCTCTTCCCACTGCCCTGTAGCGGCGGCGAGTGGGGTAATGGGGTTGGAATAGTATTGGCGGCTGACGTGAAGCCCAGATTAGTAGTAATTATAAGACGCTCCATTACTAACATGGTAGTAAAATTATTGCTGCCTTTTCAATAAAAGACAAGGCCAGTATAAAGTATTTTAATGAAATAAAAAACACACGGTTTAAAAAAAAAAAATTATTGAGCGATGTCTGCGAAGCCCTCGATTTTGCGAAAAAAAGTAAAAAAACAAACAACCATATTCCTCACCTTTCCGCTGTCAACGACGCAGTCCACGATTTCCACTGACAATTATCCCTCCGCCATCCGTGTCACTTCTACAGCAGTGACATCAGCAATCACTGATGTCACTGCTGTAGAAGACAGCACTGTATACTAACAGGGGCCCCATCACCCCACAATTCTGGTATGTGTGGCCCCCTCACCCCCAATCCTGGTATGCGTGGCGCCCTCACCCCCTAATCCTGGTATGCATTTTACCCCTCACCCCTCAATCCTGGTACATATGGTACCCCTCATCCCCCAATCCTGGTATGTATGGTACCCCTCTTCCCCCAAACCTGGTATGTGTGGCCCCCTCATCCCCCAATCCTGGTAAGTGTGGCCCTCTCATCTCCCAATCGTGGTATGTGTGGCCCCCTCATCACCCAATCCTGCTATGTGTGGCCCCCTCACCCCCCAATCCTGGTAAGTGTGGCCCCCTCATCCCCGATCCTGTTATGTGTGGCCCCCTCATCCCTCAATCCTGTTATGTGTGGCCCCCTCACCCCCAATCCTGGTAAGTGGGCCCCCTCATCCCCCAATCCTGGTATGTGTGGTCCCCTCACCCCCCAATCCTGGTATGTGTGGCCCCCTCACACCCAAATCCTGGTATGTGTGGCCCCCTCACACCCCAATCCTGGTATGTGTGGCCCCTCACCCCCAATCCTGGTATGTGTGGCCCTCTCACCCCCAATCCTGGTATATGTGGCCCCCTCATCCCCAATCATGGTATGTGTGGCCCCCTCACCTAACAATCCTGGTATGTGTGGCCCCCTCACCCCAAATCCTGGTATGTGTGGCCCCCTCACCCCCCAATCCTGGTATGCGTGGCCCCCATCAATCCTGGTTTGCATGGCACCCCTCATCCCCAATCCTGGTATGCATGGCACCCCTCATCCCCAATACTGGTTTGCATGGTCCTTTCACCCCCCAATCCTGGTATGCATGGTACTCCTCATCCCCCAATCCTGGTATACATGGTACCCCTCATCCCTCAATCCTGGTATGCATGGTACCCCTCAACCCTCAATCCTGGTATGTATGGTACCCCTCATCCCCCAATCCTGGTATGTATGGTACCCCTCAACAGAAGAATGTTGTGAAGAAAAAACAGAGAGTGGTGGTCATGGGGGATTCCCTGTTAAGAGGAACAGAGACCGCTATCTGCAGACCAGACATAACCTCAAGAGAAATGTGCTGTCTTCCAGGAGCAAAAATTAAAGATGTGTCTGACAGAATATCAAGACTCTTCAGACCTACAGATCACTATCCATTCCTGCTAATACATGTGGGGACAAATGACACCGCAAGAAAGGACCTGGAAACCATCTGCAGTGACTTTGAAGACTTAGGCAAGAAAGTGAAAGAATTGGGAGCGCAGGTGGTCTTCTCATCCATCCTCCCAGTGGATGGCCATGGAACAATGAGGTGGAATAAGATTCTACAGGTGAACAACTGGCTACGTCGATGGTGCCGTCAACAAGGATTTGGATTTCTGGATCACGGAATGAATTACCTATACGATGGACTACTTGCTAGAGATGGGGTGCACCTTACGAAGACTGGAAAACATGTATTTGGAAGTCGCCTTGCTACACTCATCAGAAGAGCTTTAAACTAGAACAATGTGGGAAGGGAAGCAAAAGGCCAGAAAAAGCCATACAGCTGACAAATACTATTGAGATCTCTGCTACTGGAAGTGGAAAAGAAGAACAAAGACAAAACAATTTAAATAATAAAAATATGGGAGGAAGAGAAACCAATCACAAACTAAAATGTTTTTATGCAAATGCACAAAGCATGGGCAACAAACAAGGAGAATTGGAACTACTAATGCAGGAAAAGGAATATGATGTCATTGGAATCACTGAAACTTGGTGGGACGATACACATGATTGGAATAAAAGGCTAAAAGGATACAACTTATTTGCAAGAAACAGACTTGATAAACGAGGAGGAGGTGTTGCATTGTATGTTAGAAAAGCGTATATCTGCACAGAGATTGAAGCTTCAGAGACTGGGAGTTCTGTGGAAACTGTTTGGGTATGAATACAAGGAGAGAACAACGGAAAGGACACCATTGTAGGCATTTACTACAGGCCACCTGGCAAGCTGAAGATATGGATGAACTCTTTATGTATCAAATGACCAAGTTCTCCAAAAAATATGACGTAGTGGTCATGGGAGATTTCAACTATCCAGACATTTGTTGGGAATCTCTCTCAAGTAAAACTAACAGGTCAAGCAAATTCTTATCCTCTCTTGCTGACAACTTTATCTTCCAAAAGGTAGGGGAGAAAACAAGGGGATCTGCTACTTTGGATCTAATCCTTATAAACAGGGAGGAAATGGTTGAGGAGGTAAAGGTGGCTGGGACCATAGGAGGCAGCGATCATGCTATTATAGAATTTTGGATAACTAGAGGAGGAAGACATGTGAAGACTCAAACTTCAAGGTTAGATTTTAGAAAGGCAGATTTTAAGAGACTCAGAAAGAGAATAGGAGGGATCCAATGGCTGGATGTCCTTAAGGACAAAAATGTCCAGGAAGGATGGGAAATTTTTAAAAATGAGATTCTCAAAGCACAATCGTTAACAATCCCGAAAAGTAGGAAGAATGGGAAGCATTTAAGGAAACCAGGATGGATGAACACAGAACTTAAACACATGCTAAAAAGAAAGAAAGAAATGTTTATTAAATGGAAAGAGGGAGGCATATCTAAAGAAGATTATAATGCAGTCTGCAGATCCTGCAGGGCACGTATCAGGTTAGCTAAAGCTGACAATGAATTAAGGCTTGCAAGAGATGTCAAAAGCAATAAAAAAGGATTTTGGGGGTATGTCAGAAGTAAAAGAAAAGTCAAAGATGCTATAGGATTTTTACAGGATGAAAATGGAGAAATGGTAAGAGAGGATGTTGAGAAGGCCGAACTTTTTAATTCCTATTTTGCATCTGTTTTCTCTCAGAAAGAAAATGTAACATCAACTGATCTTCACTGTCCTTTTAAAGGAATAGAGGAATCCAAGTTATCTGTAAACAGAAAGATTGTGAGGGAATATTTAGCTAACATAAATGAGTTCAAGTCTCCAGGTCCAGATGAATTACACCCCAGAGTACTGAAGGAGATCGTAGAAGAAATTTTAGAACCACTCTCCATAATCTTTGAAAATTCTTGGAGAACAGGAGAAGTCTCAGAAGACTGGAGAAGAGCAAATGTTGTTCCTATCTTCAAAAAGGGGAAGAAGGTGGACCCAGGGAACTATAGGCCGGTGAGTCTGACTTCTATACCAGGAAAGATCTTTGAACAAATTATTAAACAACATGTATGTAAGTACATGGATAAGAATGAAGTGATTAACCAGAGTCAGCATGGGTTTGTAACTAACAAGTCATGTCAGACTAACTTAATTTCCTTCTATGACAGAATCACTGACTGGGTGGATCAGGGAAATGCTGTAGATATAGTATATCTTGACTTCAGCAAAGCATTTGACAAAGTATCTCACACCATCCTTATTGAAAAAATGACCAAGTATGCAATGGACCAGGCAACTGTTAGGTGGATTCATAACTGGCTTAGTGATCGGACTCAAAGGGTGGTTGTAAATGGCTTCACATCCAGCTGGATGAATGTCTCAAGTGGGGTACCACAGGGCTCCGTCCTGGAACCTGTATTGTTCAACATCTTTATCAATGATTTAGATGAAGGAATTGAGGGTAAACTGATTAAATTTGCTGATGACACAAAGCTAGGAGGGATAGCTAATACTAGAGAAGAGAGAGAGAGGATTCAAAAAGACCTAAATAAACTGGAGCAGTGGGCAGCAACCAACAGAATGGTTTTTAACAGGGAAAAATGCAAAGTACTACATCTGAGCAATAAAAATGAAAAAAACATATACAGAATGGGAGGAATAGAGCTAAGCAACAGTACATGTGAAAAAGACTTAGGTATACTAATAGATCATAGACTGAACATGAGTCAATAGTGTGATGCAGCAGCAAAAAAGGCAAATACAATTCTGGGATGTATTAACAGAAGCATACAGTCTAGATCACGTGAAGTCATTATCGGTCTTTACTCCTCTTTGGTACAGTTTTGGGCACCACATTTTAAAAAAGACATAGACAAACTGGAGCAAGTTCAGAGAAGAGCGACCAGAATGGTGACTGGTCTGCAAACCATGTCCTATGAGGAACGGTTGCAGGATTTGGGAATGTTTAGCTTGCAAAAAAGAAGACTGAGAGGAGACTTAATAGCTGTCTACAAATATGTCAAGGGCTGTCACATTGTAGAAGGATCATCTTTATTCTCATTTGCACAAGGAAAGACTAGAAGCAATGGGATGAAACTAAATGGGAGGAGACACAGATTAGATATTAGAAAAAACTTTTTGACAGTTAGGGTGATTAATGAGTGGAACAGGCTGCCACGAGAGGTGGTGAGTTCCCCTTCAATGGACGTCTTCAAACAGAGGCTGGACAGACATCTGTCTGAGATGATCTAGTGAATCCTGCTTTGAGCAGGGGGTTGGACCAGATGACCCAGGAGGTCCCTTCCAACTCTACCATTCTATGATTCTATGATTCTATGATTCATCCCCAATCCTGGTTTGCTTGGTCCCTTCATCCCCCAATCCTGGTGTGTGTGGCCCCCTCACCTTCCAATCCTGGTATGTGTGACCCCCTCACCCCCCATTCCTGGTATGTGTGGCCCCCTCATCCCTTTCTCACTGCACACATACAAAAAAAACCCAGTTACACTCACCCTTCTTCCCCATGCTCCAGCGCTGCTGTGTCCTGTTCTGTCGGAGGCCAGGGAAGGAGTGTGGCGCCGGAGTACACGCGTGCCCATACCGCGCTGTCCAGCTCCATTTTGCTTAAGACACAGTGCAAATGTGTCTTCAGTGAAATGGCATCGGATAGCGCTATGCGTATGCGCCTATTCCGACAGCGCATTTATCTCCCGGCTACCAGCCCAAAGACACAGCGCAGTCTCCCGGATAGGTGAGTTGTTAGGGGACCGGTATGCGTTCAGTGCTTACACATACAGCGATCTCCGGGGCCACAATGCTCATCCTAAACTCCTCTGTGCAGGCTCGTCACGCTTGTGCAGTCTATAGAGGCTTTAGACAGAAGGACGCTTGTACGATTATATTAAAGATATATATATATATTTACAATTATATTTAATATACAATGCTGCTCACCATTATTGGCACCCCTGTATTTTTTTCATAGACCGTACAACATCTTCAGCAATAAATGGGAATGTACCAAAGTTATATCCTCATGATTTTTTAATTAGTGGTTCAAAGTAATACAACAATGAAACATTGTTTTTCAACTTCCATGTTGCAATTTCAAAGAAGAAACACAATAAACAGCATGTACAGCAATAAAGGCACCCCTAAATAATACTTGGTTGTGCACCCTTTGGCATTGCTGACAGCCTCCAAACGTTTCTTGTAGCCATTTATAAGCTTTTTTCACTTCTCAGCTCGAATTTTCTCCCACTCTTCCTTTGCAGTTTATTCAAGCTTTTAAATGTTTATAGAGTTCTTTTTCTCAATGCCAGATTTCAGCTCACCCGAAAGATTTTTAATTGGATTGAGGTCAGGACTTATTGCTGGACCTTTTAAAACAGTCCGTTTTTTCTTTTTCAACCATTCCTGTGTACTTTTGGATACGTGCTTTGGGTCATTGTCTTGCTGTAGGACCCATGATCTTCAACTCTTTCTTACACTGGGTAGGACATTTTGATAATTCTCTGATTTCATAATTACTGTGATATGGTCAAGGCCTCCAGTACCAGATGCAGCAAAGAAACCCCACAGCATTATGGATCCTCCATCATGCTTAACTGCTGGTAAGGTGTTCTTTTCCTTATAAGCTTCATCTGTAAACAAACTGTTCCTTTGCATTGCTAAAAAGCTCTATTTTTGTTTCATCTGTCTACAGAACAGTCAAAGACATCTCTTGTCAATTTTCCTCTTTGCAGGAAACCAGGGAGGTTCTTAACAGTTCCATGCTTGGCAAACTTCTTAATAACATTGCACACTTTTGAAAATGGGATACCAAGGACTTTGGAGATGGCCTTATGCCCTTTGAAAGTCTAGTGTTTGCTAATAATAGCTGTTCTAATGTCCTCAGACTGCTCCTTTGTCACTATTGTCACTATTGTGACAAAGGAACAGGGCCTACCATGTGGCTTTGTAATACACTGAAGTCATCATTCATTGGCTAATTCACGTTACATGGGCACTGACAATTATTCACAGGTGAATATCTTCTGTGATTTACCAAAAGCGAGTCCAAATGTGTTTCCATACTAATTTATTGTAAAGGGTGCCAATACCAGTGTCACAGCAAACTTTAGGCTTTTCTATTTTTCCCTCCCATTGTTTTTTTCTTTAAATTATTGTTTATCATTTGCTCTTTTGCTTTTAACACGAGGACTCTATATAAAAAAACAGTTTCACTTGATTTATTTTTTTCAAGAGATATTCCAAATTATATACTTAAACTTCATGGGTGCAAATAACGATGAGCAGGACAGTATATATACCCCGATATGATCACTGCCAACTGCACAATAACAAACTACTAGCTGTTAGTGATGGGCAAGCACTAAAATGCTCGGGTGCTCGATGCTCGGGTCAAGCACAATGCAATACTCGGGTGCTCGACCCGAGCAACTTGAGGATTTTTCAGGCAGCTTCCCCCGGAGGTCTGCAGAGGCCCTACAAATTGCCCAAATCAATGGGAACAGTGCTCAAATGACATGGGGACAGCATGGGGAAGACCCCTGAAAGCATTTCTAACTCCCAGGTCACTGCTGTCAACAACATTGTCAGAGGTATTACGCCACTTTTAAGTATAATAAAACATAAAAAAACGAAACCAAAATGGATTTTCCTGGGAAATATGTTAAGGAACATCCTTTCCAGGGTAATGACTTTGTATATAAAGCAAAATAAATAACCAAAAACAAAAATGCTCCTCCACACCTTGAGCTATGTTCCAATGTAGCGTTTTTCATGTGTTTTTTCACTTCTGCATTGCTTTCAACCGTGACAAATGCATTCACCAGAAAATGTCATTTTAACATTTTACAACCTTATCTGGCCATGTGGTGTTTGAGATATCATCAGACACATCATGTTTCATTTATGAAGGAGGGACTCAGATAGTCACATAGCCTATTTTTTTAGGGCCATCAGGCGGCCTTTACTATTCTTAAAGGGCCAGCAGTCGGCCCTCACTATTCTTAGAGAGCTATCAGCCGGCTATGTTTTATTGTTCCCATTACTAAAGAGTGGGTCTCCTATACTGTTATTGCGTATGCAGTGAGCGACAGGGCTGCCCAAAATTTGGACACACCCCAATACCACTTTGAAAATTTGGATGCACCCCAATACCCCTTTGAAGAGACTTAGAGGAGGGCCTCCTGAAAACAATGTTCCCATTGTTAGGAAGAATGTCTCCCATTGTGTGTGCCTATGCAGTGAATGCAAGAGTTGCCAAAAATTGGGAGGCACGCCAATGCCCCTTGAAAGAGATGTGGAGGTCAGAGGGACTCCTTAAAACAATGTTCCCATTATTAGGAAGTGGGTCTCCCATTGTGTTTGCCTATGCAGTGAATGCAAGGGGTGCCAAAAATTTGAAGGCACTTCAATACCTGTTGGAAGAGACGTGGACGTCAGAGGCCCTCCTTAAAACAATGTTCCCATTATTAGGAAGTGGGTCTCCCATTGTGCTTGCCTATGGAGTGAATGCAAGGGTTGCCTAAAATTTGGAGGCACTCCAATGCCCCTTGGAAGAGACGTGGAGGTCAGAGGGCCTCCTGAAAATAATGTTCCCATTATTAGGAAGTGGGTCTCCCATTGTGTTTGCCTATGCAGTGAATGCAAGGGTTGCCAAAAATTTGGAGGCACTCCAATACCCCTTGGAAGAGACGTGGAGAGCCTCATGAAAAAATGTTCCCATTATTAGGAATTGGGTCTCTGATAGTGTTGGCCTATGCAGTGAATGCAAAGGTTGACAAAAATTGGGAGGCACTCCAATGCACCTTGGAAAAGATGTGGTGGAGGACCTCATAAAAAAATATTCCCATTAGAAAGGAAAGGGTCTCCTATACTTGTAATGCCCATGCACTAAGTGTATGGGCTGACAAACATTTACCCCTGGGGGGTATACATGAACATACTGTATAGAAATTTTTTTTTACAGGTATCATAAACACCCTTTAAAAAATTATGTGGGTGTTGCATCACGGACCGCGGTCACCCTGGTGATATGGAGGTGGAAAATGAGGATGAGGAGGAGGGCAAGAGCAAATAGCCAAAATCAGAAAGCGTATACCCATGTGTGGGTGTGAAGAGGTGCATGGGAATACACCTCCCAAAAAAAGACTCTGGATTTGAGTTTATGTTACGCTGCTATCATTCAGTGGTGTTGAGAAGTCTGGCCCAATCCAGCCCTTGTTCATTTTTATAAGAGTCAGCCTGTCAGCATTTTCAGATGACAGGCGGATGCGCTTATCAGTTATAATTCCACTAGCGGCACTAAAAACCCGCTCTGATAAAATGCTGGTGGCAGGGCAGGCCAGGACCTCTAAGGCATAGGGATCCAGTTCATTCCACGTATCCAGCTTGGATACCCAATAATTATAAGGCACAGAGGAATAACTGAGGATGTTGGTACGGTCAGCAAGGTACTCCCTCATCATCTTCCCAAACTTTGCACTCCTTGTGAGAGTACCCCGCGCCTCAGGGCTTGTGCGGTGGGAGGGGCTGTGAAAATTCTCTCATAACTTTGACAGTGTTGCCCTGCCTCAGCTGGATTGAAGTTGTGTCTCTCTCACCTGTACTCCTTGGTTGTCCAACGAACTGTGCGCTCTGCCACTAGCGTTTTCAGATGGGAATTTTTTTAATAGTTCCGTAACAAGGGCCTTCTGGTACAGCCACATTTTTGTAGACCTGTCCACCTCAGGAATAAGAGATATAAAGTTCTCCTTGTAGCGTGGGTTTAGAAGTTTCACCAACCAATAATGACTGTCACCCAAAATTTTGAGAACACGAGGGTCATGGGAAAGGCAGCATAACATAAACTCAGCCAAGCGTGCCAGACTACTAACAGACAAGACTTCTGTGTCCTCACCAAGAGGATGACTGACCATGCTCTCCCCCTCCTTCTCCTCCTCTCTGTCCTCTGGCCATCCACGCTGAACAGACGGTATAACAACTGTGCAGGTAGTACCGTCTATAGCGCATGAAACTAGCCATGCTCTTCCTCCTCCTCCTCCTCTTCCTCACTGTCACCCAATCCATGTTGGGATGAGATGAGGCTGGGCTGTGTGCAATCACCCTGTATCTGGTCTGACATCCATGTCCACTTCTAAGGTCTTATGTGTGGAGTCTGAACTGAATACCGACAGCCTTGTTGATGCTGGTACTCAACAACTGCCCTCTTCTGCTCACAAATCTTTCCCAACATCTGCAGTGTAGAGTTCCAATGCGTGGGGACATCACACACCAGTCAGTGAGCTGGAAGCTGCAAACGCTGCTGAAACATGGCAAGGGCGGCATGCTTGTGTAATGCGAGGACCACACACCGGGTGAAATAGTGGCGGCTGGGGACCGAGTACTGAGGGACGGTCACCGCCATCAGGTTGCGGAATGCTTCCGTCTCCACGAGCCTAAAAGGCAACATTTCGAGCACAATCAGTCGTGAAATGTGGGAATTTAGTAGTGTGGCCTGGGGTATGGACAACTGAACACTACACTGGTACAAGGACATGGACTTGCTTCCTGATGCTGCTACTTGAGAGTGTGCAACGACAGGAACAAGGCAGGAGGCATCTTCGCATGCACCATGGACAGGGGATTGGCTTGCATGCACAATAGTGGAAGAAGAAATGGTGCCACCCTCAGACACTGTTCCTGGACTCTGGGGTTTGACCCACAAAGTTGGGTGCTTTGCTGAAATGTGCCTGATCATGCTGGTTGTGGTTAGGCTGATCGTTTTGCCACCCCTGCTGATGCAGGCATGGCAGGTGGTACAAATGGCCTTTTGGGGTTATCAGCAGAGTCTTTAAAAAAATTCCAGACTCTGGAAGACCTACCAGTTGTACTGGCAACGTCCCTCGTGTTGGTGTTAAGGGGAACGGTTGCCTGCCATATGTCTGCGGCCACCACACTGCTTCTTCTTGCCTGTTGGGGTGCTCAGCCTCCCTCCCCCTGTGTGCTGCTGTCCTCGCTCTGCATGTCCTCCTGCCAGGTTGGGTCAGTTACTATATCATCCACCACCTCGTCTTCCACTTCCGCACTCTGGTCCTCCTCCTGACTTTCTGGCAATTGTGTCTCATCATCGTCTTCCTCTTGTGACACTTTTCCACCGTCGCCTTTGTGTGAATGTGGCTGCTCAAATATTTGGGCATCGCTACACGCGATCTCCTCTTGCCCCGCTTCAAGTGGACCGGGGGCGAGAGGTCCAAATCTATAAATGGAAAAGTGAACCGCTCTTCAGAGTGTCCAAGTTTGGGATCAGTTGTTTCTGGGCACTTGGCGTGGTGGGAGGAAGGAGGATCAGGGTGAGGAATATGCAGTCCAGACTCATGGCTACTGAGACTTAACCGTGTGGAAGACAGGGTGGTGGTGGTGGCTAATTGACTGGAAGCATTATTCACCATCCAACCAACAACCTTTTGGACTGCTCTGGGTTCAATAGTGTTGTGCTGCGGTCCCCTAGAAATTGGGACAGGAAAGTTGGGCGAGAAGATGTGGGTATTTGTTGTGGCACAATTTCAGCTTGCCAACAGATTCCGCCTCGACCTCTGCATGCACCATCACCATCACGTCCAGTTGCCCGTCCCTTGCCACTCGCCTTGCCCATTTTAAATGGAGGACAATATCTTCAATGCTCACTAAAAATGTTTAAATTTGGAGCAAAGTTATATGTAATCTGTGTGATGGAGAAACCACAGTTTTAAATACCTGGCCTGTAGGTAACTATTTTGAACAGCAAACCGGTGCCAAAAACTTTGCTGACACACTGAAAAAAAAATTTAATAGAGGCCAATAATGGCAGTATTTTCAGCCCAATTATATGTGATCCGTGTGACGGACAAACCACAGTTTTAAATAGCTGGATTTTTAGCGCTGTAATATGGAAAGGACCTGGCTATATACTGCAGTGCCAACAAGCAAATGGCACAGAAAAACTGTGTTCTCTGGATTGGTTTTTAAGCAAATAATGAGGATTAAGATCTCTTTGTCTAGAAATATCGAACAGCAGCAGGAGGCAGAACTGGAATGGAGCCTCTTGTGCTATATGCACTGCAGTCTGCTATATACACTGCCTGCCTGATTTCTCTGCAGATGGATTTGTCCTCAGAAGGACTGTTTGTTGAGATGGATATGTGTAATGTAATTGTTTTCTCCCTACACTGCCTAATACACAACCAAATCTCTCCCTAGCTCAGCAGCACCTCTCCCTACACTGCCTGATTGCGGAGTAGTATGACGAGCACAGCAGCACCAGGTCTAATATAGACCTGATGACGCTGTTCGGCCAGCCAATCACTGTAATGCGACAACCAACATGGCTGTGGCATTACAGTGAGTGGCAGGCAATCCCTGCATGTTGATTGGTGCTCTAAAGAGCACCAAACATGCAGGGAGGGGACCCGAGCATCCACCCGAGCATCTTGCAAGTACTCCGTGAACTCCAAGCATCTCAAGTACTGAGATGCTTGGGCGAGTACAGAGTACTTGCGAGTATGCTCGCTCATCACTACTAGCTGCCACCACCAATCATTTATAAAAGTCGATTGGACACTCATTACAGGTAGCGTATGTCTTTAGGGGTGCAGTTTACAGAGCAAGAGGAATGAAGCTATTAAATTTTAGATATTTAACGGTACTAAAAAAATATGCTAAGATGATACAAAATAGGAACAAAACAATATATTATATATAATTACATGAAATAAAAGGGATTACAAATGAAAACTACTTAGTCACGGAAATGGCTAAGAGCTTAGCGGAGGGAGGTACTCTTTAGGAAAACGGATGGAACAACAGCAATACTTCCAATACTGAGAGAAGACCAAAACCCAAACTCTGATTTTTATTAGATTAAGGTAACACCCACATACTGTACCTCGCCTTGGTGAGCTCATATGGAAGCTGTTTGTGGGATGTGATAAGTCTTTTAGAAGTTTGAGATTCCCAACTTTCAGGACATTTTCACCCCTGGAGGTCCCAGGCAGGAGATATTGTTGTCATGTCTCCTATCTCAATTTTACCTTCCTATAGAGATGAAGCATGGCATGAATAGCATCATCCATCTGTTAGATATTAAGTTGGAGGTGTTAGAATGGCCTAACGATGATGTGAGTGAATGTGTTATGTTCGCCTTTTTGCTACGATGCTGAAATTATATGTCCCATAAATATCGGATCAATGTAAACCACAATATTAATCACTTATAACTGACTCCAGAAAGTCTGAGAGAACTCATTTTAACAGAGGAAGATCTTGCCTGGGAAGTGTACTTCTCCACCTCTGAGTATCTGAATCCTTGCCTTTTTGGCTGGTTCTCATCAGATTCCTTGTTGTAGATACCTGTTCATGTCGGAGGCCCTACTTCAATGATGTTGAAGTGTTAGCTCTTTCTTATTTATCCAGTTATAATTAGTTTCTCACTTTTTCAGTTATAATTAATCCCGTATGTTCAATCTGAGGATGACTTGTCCCCTCTCCGGAGATGTCTTTATGGATTTTACAATTTTTCTACGACAACAATGATAATACAATACTGTCTGTATGATTCCTAAATCATAGGACATGACAAGGAGGACATTTCACTCGAGACTGCATGGTTTGCTATGTATAGTTTCTGTATTTACTTGTAAACTTTGTATTAAATTTTCTTGTTACATGCAGGGGTCCAGCTACAAGGGGTCCAGAGGTTACCACTGCATCCAAAGTCTGATTCCTGATGGGTTCAAAGGCTCCTGATAAGAAGACACCCATATTATATACTTCATGTCTGATTTTACAATGGGATTTGCAAACCTTTGGCTATTGTTTTTAGGCCACAAAATTTCAGATGTAGACATTGTTTCAAAGTTATTCGGATTTATAGAGCTTCCAATCACACATTACTATCTTTCCTGACTTGCAGAGCCTTTATGAATAGCAGCTGTTTCTCAAACCACTGCATGCCTATCCTTCACATCTTTCGCTGACTTGGGGTAAAAATGTGGCTGAGAAAACCTCATGTAAAAAAACTGTAAAACTCCTTGATTTTAAATGTGGAACTTTGTAGCATTTCATAACTTCAGTTCTAGGAACATGTGAACATCCCCAACATTATGTGATGTTTGTTATCTGATTTACCAATGAATATGCAGAAAAAGGCTGTTATAAATTGTGGGCTCCTAAAATAAATCATGTCATATAAAATCATTCTTTGGCAATCCTGATTTGTAATACCACATATGATGGAAAATGTCTGTGTTATAATTATAAACCCTAAATATATCCTAGCACAAACACCGATCTACATGTGGATATAATATAGTTACAGTGCTAATATCCAAGCAATTTTTTTTCTAGATCATCCCACCGTGTAACTAACTGACCAACATATTACTATTACTTTATAGTGTTTTATGCATAATAATGGCTTGTATGATGTAACTTAAATATTTGCAGATGACACTAAACTCTGCAGGATAATCAATACAGAGGAGGACAATTTTATATTACAGGAAGATCTATGTAAACTAGAAGCTTGGGCTGATAAATGGCAAATGAGCTTTAATGGGGATAAATGTAAGGTAATGCACTTGGGCAGAGGAAATAAAATGTATAATTATATACTTAATTGTAAAACACTGGGCAAAACTGTAACTGAAAAAGACCTGGTGTATTGGTGGATGACAAGCTCACGTTTAGTGGCCAGTGTCAGGCAGCTGCTGCAAAGGCAAATAAAATAATGGGATGCATTAAAAGAGGCATAGATGCTCATGAGAAGAACCTAATTTTACCTCTATACAAGTCATTAGTGCGACCACACTTAGAATACTGTGTACAGTTCTGGTCTCCGGTGTATAAGAAAGACATAGCTGAACTAGAGCGGGTGCAGAGAAGAACGACCAAGGTTATTAGAGGACTGGGGGGTCTGCAATACCAAGACAGGTTATTACACTTGGGGTTATTTACTGTGGAAAAAGGAAGGCTTAGGGGTGATCTTATTACTATGTACAAGTATATGAGGGGACAGTACAAAGACCTTTCTACTGATCTTTTTACTCTGAGGCCTGAGACGGGGACAAGGGGGCATCTTCTACGTCTGGAGGAAAGAAGGTTTAATCATAATCAAAGACGGGGATTCTTTACTGTAAGAGCAGTGAGACTATGGAACTCTCTGCCGCATGATGTTGTAATGAGTGATTCACTGCTAAAATTTAAGGGCATGGATGCCTTTCTTGAAAAGTATAATATTACAGGTTATATATACTGGATTCCTTGATAGGGCGTTGATCCAGGGAACTAGTCTGATTGTCGTATGGAGTCGGGCAGGAATTTTTTTCCCCAATGTGGAGCTTAGTGTTTGCCACATGGTTTTCTTTTGCCTTCCTCTGGATCAACATGTTAGGCTATGGGTTGAACTAGATGGACTTAGTCTTCCTTCAACCTTAAAAACTATGTTACTATGTAAATAGATTGTCCAGATCGAGACGCAATGTCTGCAGTTACGCAATGTGACTGCAAACAGCTGAATCGTGACAATGTGTTATACACACTGTCACAATTACCCTTTATGCCCCTGCGAGTGGGTCTTGTGACTGGATGTATTCTATTTGCATACTTGTGGTCCACTAGACTTCTGTAATTCGTTCAATTCTCTTCTATTGAAAAAAAAAACAGATGACCCTAGTAGGCACAAGACCAAAAGTATGCAAAATACAATACAGGAATACAGAGGAATTGCACACTGTCAAGATTCAGCTGTCTTCAGTAACAAGATTGCAAACTTTACTTCTTAAACTGGACGTTTCCATTAACTGAATGGTCACATAACCATGGATGCAAGACCCATCCCTGGGACCTGCTCGTGTTTTGAGAAATGGGTCTCGTTGCGTGTTGAGTGGAATTTTTATAGTCTATTGTTGTGTCCATTAACTAAAAAAAAAGGTTACCACAGACTTGTTTTCCCTTTCACTCATGTGTATGAATTTGGTCTTTGTTGCAGGGCCCCCTGGGTTATGTCCATAGAATAACTGCAGGCAGGTGCAGCAAGTTGAGAGTAGAGGTGTCAGAACAAGATACACTAAGACAATGAAAGAAAACATGGATTCCATAAGTGTAGTCTGGGGATAGCTGGCATCAAGACCAGATAGTCAGGCAAACAAAATCGACAAAAGACACATTTGTTAATCCAAGGGTCAAATCCAGAAGGGCATCCAATGGTTAAGAAAGCAGAATCATCATGAAATAAATCAGGCCAATCCAATATACAGTAATGTCCTTCAATACCTACATTGCACCCTAGACCAACATGCTGTAGATATAGCAGAAGATGTGCTGGGCCGCTTTGTCTTATTCAAGTGAGACAAGGCTGCAATACTCGGCACAGATGCCACTCAAAGGTAGGCAGCCGTACACCATTACCCAAGGTAGTTGACAAAGTGCTTGTGGCCCCTTCAAACGACTGATCAGCGAGGGTGTCTACAGTCAGACCCCAACTTGCCACATATAAATCGACTGTCCTATGGTTACGTCATCAATATTAAACTCTCCGAAGAAAAATTATACAACAACAAAGTCAAGTCAGTAACAAGTCACGGATTCTGAGTTTTTACTGGACAGCAATATTAACAGACATAGTATCAACTAATCTTCCTATAGCATTGTGGAATAGTGTCAATCATATCCTAATTCCAGTGTATTACTATTTATCTAATTTTATTTAAAGCCGTTATCAGTGTGCAGATCTGTAGAAATTCAGCCTTTCCGTCTAAAAAATATTTCTCATTACATCCTTTGTATTGCGGAAACCATGGACATTAGACAAAAGTCTACATTTGGGGTCATCTGATACAGAGAGATGCAAATCCTGATATTGTACAAAACATGAAAAGTAATTGTCACATAGTATATGTGCAAATAACATCAGCTGATCCTAAATATGACGACTATTTATAAAATGTGCTTCTTACTTTTGATTTTCTGGAAATGTGATTTGTAACTATTAGTTTAAGGCCATTTTACTGGAAAACTGAAAGCGAAGTGAATAAGATTCAGACTGTGGTTTATATCATTGCGGATTTCTGCAATTTATAAAGCCACCAAACAAAATATTCCTTATAGTCTGAAGAACACAGTTAAATAAAATCCCTTATTCTAACACATTTGCTGCCAATCTCATGTCATGGTTGCTACTTCTGCAATATGCTTTTTCTGATTTTTATTTCCATGCATATTTTCCGGTTATGTGAATGATTACTTAAATTAATTGAATCTATAGTGGACGAGAAAGGCAAAAATATGCCGACAACAAGATAATATTTAAACAACAACAACTGACATAGAAAGTTGTTTCAAGTGTGTTCTCACCTGTTCAATTGTGTTTTGCATAGTCACAATTAGGCCCCCTTCATACGTCTGTATAATACCAGTACCAGAATAAAACGGGACATGTGTCATCAGTTTTTTGGTGAGCCATCAGTGTGCCATCTGTTTTTTTCCTGTATTGCTTAAGAAAAATAAATTCCAAAGCTTCTCCTATACTTTGCAATCTTAAACACGTCCGTGCCATCCATGTGCTGTACGTGTTTTACACAGACCCGTAGACTTGTATTGGCCCTTGTTATCGGTGTTGCTGGTAAAAAACAGACATGTCTCAGTGTGTTTTGCACTGACACACAGTATAGATATAATGCAAGACACTCTAGAAAACAGTTGCTGTCATTCAGCCATCATTTGCCTCTAAGGCCACATGCACTCGTCAGTAATGTCATCACCTGTGAGACATGAACGTGAGTGACCTATGCAGGCTCAAGAACAAGGCTGCATAAGTCACTCACGGTCATGTCACCGCTCATCATTCCAGCTCTCACGCTGTACTCCGTGAGATCCAGTGGAGTACAGCATGAGACCCAGCAGTGACTGCTGCTCTATACACTGGAAGTTTGAGACGTGGTCATCGTGGGACCTCCATGTGGACTACGGCGGACCAGCATGTGACCTCAATTTGGATTACGGCGGATTGGTGTGTTTTTTTTTTTAATAAATGGGTGAAAGAGGGAAATTAATGGGGAGTTTTTTTTTCAAATATTTTTTTTCTGTGTTTTTTTTTTCTCTTTTTGCTTCCTGGGTTAGTAATGGAGGTGTCTGATAGACGCCTCTCCATTACTAACCCATGGGCTTGATGTCAGTTGACAATACACAGGTCATATCAAATCCATTGTGAAGACACAGGATTAGTGGGTGCTCTTATCTGCTGGCCCGGTGGTCTTTAGAAAGACTTCATGGACCAGGGCTCATACCACTGAACACAAGCTCTCTTTTACCGTCAGCAGAACACTACTCAGACAACACAGATGGTAAACTGTGTGGCAATAATTTATTGAACCACCAGCAATCAATAACAAATAAAATAGTCCCAGCAACTACATAAGATGGGGCAAATTACAGAGTCTCACCCTTCCGCTGGCTCGCCGAGATTTGGGCAGTGAGATATGTGACCAGATGACCTGATTGTCCCAACCTGGATTCTTCAAATCATCTCTGAAAGTTCAGCAATGGTCAGTGGAGCAGTTCTGTATTTTTCTAGCCAGGGCTGTGGCCCCTTAGGCTGACATCCTGTAGAGTCTCTCAAAACAGACACAGAGACCCCTTTTTATAGTTCCCATTTGACCTTTCAAGCCATCATTTACAGGTCAAGGGTCAGGGATCATGATATTAATTCACAATGCTCGAATATCCACAGCTCATCCCCCAATGTTGGTTGGCAAACACCCTACAATAGTATTTAACATATGTGGCAAACATTCATTATTGAGACTCCCTGTATTGCAAAACTGGCAGATGATACATTGTAAAAGCTGATATAAGATGTGAATAGCATCCATTCATCAATTACCAATATCACCTCTAGGGATCAACATGCAGGTTTATACTGAAAATAGTCTGTGTTGAGCAACCGAAGAAGAACACAAGTTCAAAAGTCAACATGACAATAAAGGTGTATGGTGCCTGACCTATGGAATATATGTCTGGCATAATTAAGAAGAAAAGCTCACACCCATAAACCATTGCCCCAATTGCCACTGCACCAGGGAAATCGGGAAGAACTAAGGATAAACCCCAGAATTGGTGCATCTAATTGATGCGCCATTTCTGGGGTGGCTGAGGGCTAGTCTTATTAGACTTGGAAGGAACCAATATCCATGGCCCTTCCCAGCCTATTAATATCAGCCCCCAACTGTCTGCTTTGCCTTAGCTGGTTATTAAAATTAAGGGGGACCCCACAATTTTTTGAGGGTCCCCCCATTTTTAATAACCAGAAAAGGCAAAGCAGACAGCTGAGGGCTGATAATAGGCTGGCCACGTCCATGGATATTAGCCCTTCCCAGCATAATAAGACCAGCTCACAACTGCCTGCTTTCCCTTGGCTGGTTATTAAAAATAGGGGGGACCTCATGTCGCTTTTTTTCATTTATTTTTTAATTAAAAAATACAGTAAACTACACACACAAGGCACTGCTCCACTCCTCCACTTGGACCTCCGCCTCTTGGTTCAAGATTATTATTATTTTTTTATTTTATGTTATTTTAAGTAATTTCCCTATACACATTTTTTTGCAAGGCAATTGTCCTGCTCTTACCCTAATTTTGCTTCCTTTTCAGCCCCCTAGCCCTTACTACATCCATTTTACAGCCAACGTTCGGGTTTTCATTAACTTATATAGGATTTGTGGGTCAAGTTCTGGCACCTAAACTGAACTTTGGACTAAAGTTTGGCCAAACCCAACGAATCCGAACTCTCACGGGTCGGGTCATCCGTAGTCCAGAGATATACATACCTTGAATGTTAAGAGAAAAAAATAATGTGAAAAAATTGCTTGCCCCTGTATTAGTTAAACATGAAAAATAATAGAATCATGAAAAGTTTTAGTTTTAATAGACTTTAGCAACTCTTTTAGTAGAATTAGATGCCCATTATCGATCATTGTTTGAAGGTTTACTTAAGGAATTGATTCATTATAAAGTCAGATGTAGACCTATAATGTGGTGCTTGAACCTTTTGGGATTTTTAATAGCAAGTCTATTGATAAAATCCTAATCACAAGAATAGTTTCTTAGAAATAAAGGTTCAGCTGTCTGGGGAATGCAATGCAATTTTAGCTTCTCTCCTCACTATTGTGAAGAAATTTATGACAAGTCTCAATCCCTGCTGGTTTGGGGTCAAACCCTTCTGAGAAAAACTAGTTAACACAAAAAAATTCTTTGCATGAAGTTGTTTTCCCACAACAGAAATTGTGCTTCATTTTATTGTCTGTATTGTGACCTGCACTCAACCTACTGATCTCTATAAAACCCTATGGTGATCTGAGCTTTCTTTAGTAAGACCAAGCTTTCCATCTGTAGCAAAGTCCCAAAAATGTAGCTAAGAAAACAATCTCTGTTTGATCCACTGGACACATTTTGTCTGTAATATATTAGTGCCACATATTTTGGAGACTTGTTTATGACAAAAAGTGTTGCTAAGGAGAAAAAAAATGTAGCTCCCCAGACAGGGGGAACAGTAGATGAATGTTTGGTATGATAGCATAATTAGGGACATATTGATGTGCTATTTCCTGATATAAGGGTAATTTCGTATATTGAGTTGTATTAAGAAACTGACTACCTGGCTACAATAACTAGCCATTTCTATATGGATTAGTTACAAACGGGAAACCATGTTTTATGATTGATGGCCTAACTGCAACCAGTCACAGCAAAAGATAAAATGTATGATGTATTAGTCTCATTTACTAAAAATATATGAATACAATGCAAGACCTTAACTACTAAAATGTAAGACACAATTCACAATTTAGAATTCAAATAATTCTGTGACCAAAGCAAAAGTCTCATCTCAGGTGAACGACTTCCCCGTGGAAGTTTCCAGATGCTTGTTTTGGCTGACAATCTTGGGTCTTTTTAGCAGTGTAACAGCGACAGCATGGAGTAACATTTTCTTATATATGTTGTGATGGCACTGTGCCCAGTAAACATCAGAGTTGCCCCAGATGCTGGGCTAAGGATGCCAGCCCCAGAAGTGAAAGCTGCCCTGGTCCACCTGCCACAGACAGGAATTAACTTTTTTTTGTGGATTTTACAATGTACAGCATGTCAATTTTGCTTGTTTAAAGGGGATGTCCTATGACCAAAGTACATTAATTCATAGATCTTGGAATACTAATACTTTCTCACAATTGGATCAACAGCTCCTGGCTAGTGGAAGGGGGGGTGTATACATCACCTATAATAAGTTAGCATACAGACAAAACTGCAAGGGCTCACAGCTGTTGATTTCTGAGGAAACACATTTCCCTGCCTGTGGTAACATGTTTCCCTGCCTGTATTTTCACAGGACTGAGTGTTTCTGCCATGTCTCCAGCCCCCTAGGCTCATCATAAATCAAGTCAGTGATGTAGGAGCTGAGCTTATATGTCACTGACATGATTTTTGATGGGCTCACATGACTGTTGATGTGACAGAAACACTCATTCCTGTGTTACCTCAGGCAGGAAGATGTGTTACCTAAGAAAACAGCAGCTGTGAACCCATTGTTTTGTCTGTATTACTCACTTATCATAGAAGACTTATGCTTCCTCCCTGGCCAGGAGATGTGGTATGTGTCAACCATGAATTTAAGCAACTCTGCATGGTTGGACTCAGCCATTACACAGAACATAGCATGACCATATTTATAAGATTATCTCAGCACAGGAACATTTTTTTAAACATCGAAACATGGAATTTTTTTTTTATTCTAAGCTCTATTAATTAAAATGTACTTTGTTTGCTATCAAACCTCTTTAAATAATGCAGATTTATAGCAGATTTTCTCAGTGCATAAGAATGGGAGGCTATTATCTGCAACAAGCATGCAAAACAAAGGAGTTTGCTGCAGACCCGAACAATATCTGTGTCTAAATAAAAAAAAGGTGGATAAAAAATGCACTAGCGCAATAGAGATTTATCCAAGTAATAAGGGAGGATAAATAGGTATTTTACTCTCTTTAAAGGGTTGTGTAAGGCACAACCACAAGAATTGCATATATTCCAACTGCTGCAGCTTCCAATAAATCATTTATAACTTTGCCAACGGTGATAGAAGTATCCTGCACTGAGGGATAAATGACAAGCCACGATGAAATGTTGGATTATGGTTTAATGTCAACGCGTTTCAGAGTCACTCCAACTCCTTCATGATAGCCACAATTGAAAGAAATTTCAAGCTTCAATTCTGATTGTCCTGAAGAAGGAGTGACTCTGAAATGCTTTGACAGTAAACCATCATCCAACATTTCATCGTGGTTTGTCATTTATCCATCAGCGCAGGTTACTTACATCACCCTTGGCAAAGTTATAAATAAAAAAAGAATGTGCTCACCTCTGCTCGTGTATTCATTGCTCCCAGTAGGACTTTTTTGCCAGTCTTTGTGCATCCTGACTCGCTCAGGGGGATATGGGGGAAACTCGGTAACCAGGCCTTGACCTTCTGTGGGATGTCACGGCGGTCGGCACCTGGGCCCGTACCCAGGGGTTACTCTTTAAAAGGGGTTTGTTACTTGAAGGGATGAATAACAGTTTTGTCTCGTGACGCCACCTGTGGTTCCCGGTAATGGGTACCGGCGCTGCTGCAGATCTCTGGAGCAGGTGTTATGGCAGCTGGTTTGGTGCGGCTCTCCACAGGCAGAGCACAGCTCCAGGGCAGTGTAGGTGCAGATGGTGATGCTGGGCATTGTAGTGCAGGAGCGATAGCGTGGTAGAAATAACTGACAGAAGCAGTCATCCGAATTTACTCACAGTTATTTAGGTTCCTCAGGCAGCACTAGATAGCTGACAGCCTTCCACGTCGTGCTGCGTTTACCAGGCAGGGGTTCAGCACTCCCTCAAGTTTCTCAAGAGCACTTAGCGGTACCCCTCTCTGTATGTTCCTTTCTTAGCCAACTTCCCGCGTAGAGTTGAGCCACCCCCGTAGTGTTCGAGTTCGGTTCGTCGAACACCCGTATGTTCGCCGAACTGTTCGTCGATCTGTTCATCGAACACGGTCGAACACCGTTAAAACCAATGGCAGGCAAACAAAAACACATAGAAACACATAGAAAACACATAGAAAACACTTCAAAGGTGTCCAAAAGCTGACAAACTGCTCAGAAGACACAACTAACACATGGAAAAGTGACAAGTAGTGTTGAGCCACCCCCGTAGTGTTCGAGTTCGGTTCGGTTCGTCGAACACCCGTGTGTTCGCCGAACTGTTCGTCGAACACCTTCGAACACCGTTAAAACCAATGGCAGGCAAACAAAAACACATAGAAACACATAGAAAACACCTTCAAAGGTGTCCAAAAGCTGACAAACTGCTCTGAAGACACAACTAACACATGGAAAAGTGACAAGTACATATAGTCATGCGAAAAGAAAAGAGGTGGAGGAGTAAAAGGAGGGGAAGACACAGATATAGGCATGTCATGCCCTTCTAAAATCCAAAAAGTGAGAAGCCGACACGTTCAGTCCGCTCCTGCCCGTGCCACCTCCGTGTCGCCAGGTTTGTGCCAGAGCCGCGGTGAACCCTGACGGCCAGCCCCCCTCTCCCAATACTGGTGCCTGTCCGCTGGTGGGTCGAGCGAGCCCCCCTGTGGTGGAGACAGCTCTAAGCTTTTTAATTTAAATTGTCTCTCTAATTTGAATGAATACACTTTAAATCCATTTACAAGGATCTATTGGAGGGCAAGTCTCATGCCAGCAGCCGCGTAATTCCAGCTCCAGTAGCGTCCACTAAAGCTGCTGCAGTTAAAAAGCTTTTATAAGGATCGAGCTCGGCTGTCCACCGCAAGGCATCCAACTGCCAGTCCCAGCCCATATGCCTTGGGGTGCCTCCTGATGCTCTTCACTGAGTATCCCGTGGTCCCGAAGCATTTCCTTTGAAAAAATTAAGTGTCAAAACTACAGGTGGTGTAGCTTGCTTAACAGCCGGTATAATCCGCTGACTAGCAGACACTGCTACTAGGCACAAAGTATTTCCTGGGCTAGATGCAGTTAAAAATTTGTAATTAGATACTCTCGTTGGATGCTGAGAAAGCATTCCATAGAGTCTCCTGGCACGCCATATATGATTCTCTTAAAAAGCTTGGGGTAGGGGTCTAGGGGACCCTTTTATAGCCAAAATCACGGCCCTGTATCGCAATACGTCACCTAGGCTGAAGATAAATGGAACTGTATTACCCTGAGGGCTCGGTTGCTACAGAGGTATTGCACCTCACCCAGAGGTGTGATATCTCACTCTCAGGTATGGATGGAGTGTGGATCAGGACCCGACACCTGCATGCATTACACCACATTGCCGTGGGGCAGGGCGACCAATATGCCCCTGAGATGGGCACGACAGTCCCTGTCCCTGGCTGGAGTGGGGGGAGGGAACACTGAGGAAGGGGAACCCTGTAGTGCAGGAGCAGGGAGGAAGCAGTTCCTGGGTGCATTGAGAAGGGAGTATAAAAGGTGGGCACCATCTTAGTTCAGTGCAGAGAAGTCTGAGCAGAAGTGGCAGGGAGCAGGGGCTCTGCATGAGCTCTGCTCCGGAGGCGGGCCTAGTAACAGAGGCCCAGGCCTGGAAGAGGGAGAAGGAAGGAAGAGGAGCGGAGAAGGCTCCAGGAACGAGGAATGAATGGATCCCAGGGGTGCGGACGGGCGAGTCGCCACCGCACGCCCGAATCCACCTGCGTGGAGGGGTCAGGCCAAAGGGGGAGACCGGTCCCCGAAACTAGTGGAGGCAGGAAACGACCCTCAGCTAGAAACCGGAGGCTGTGACACCCGCTAGGAAGGCACCACATAGGGTCAGGGAAACTGGCGCCAAGTTTACCAAGAGGAGGCCCGAGGCAGCCGGACAGAAGGGTTGGTAAGAAAGGCCAGACAAAGGACACACAAAGGGAGTCCTGTGAAGCGCTCCAAAGTTATCTGGGAGTTGTCTGAGCCCCTCACCTGGTGAGCACAGTACGACGTGGGCAGCCGTTACCTGCAGACGTGGTCTGGATAATAAGAACTGTGAGTAAAGGCCCTGGACTGCATCACTGACTCCGTGTCGTTACTGCTGCTGCCCTGCACCATCACCCCCATCCTCCGCATACACTGCCCTGAGGCTATACTCCTCCCGTGGGGAGTTATGCTACGCTCTGCTGCACCCACAACACCAGCCTCAGCGGTCTGCCCTGGAGCGGCGGTTCACTCTGACCGCAATCCACGGGTGGCGTAGTCGGACATTTAAACATCAAAACCACATAAATAGTTCCGCCACTGGTTTGACCGCCCTGAGCCACGAACCGGGTCGCCGCCACGGAGACTACAACCACCAGCATCCACCAAAAAGGGTCCGGCTCCGGGTGTCCCAAGGCCCAGGGGGCGCGTCAGAACATTTTCATCACCTTTCACAATCACCAATGGGACAAGGCAGGGATGTTCTCTGTCCCCTCTCTTATACATCCTAGTGACGGAGCACCTGCTCTCATCAATTCGCCATAACCCCAATATTAGGTGGATTGAGGTGGGAGGCACCGAGTACAAGTGCTCTCTATTTGCTGATGATGTCCTAGTATATATCACTCAATCACATATATCCATCCATGCTGTTATGGCTGAAATAGATCACTTTGTTACATGGTCAAATTTTAAAATCAATGCAGCGAAGTCTGAGGCCCTCGATGTCTCCCTCCCCAAATCCATATAGGATTCCATCCAGTCCAACTTTCCCTTTGCCTGGCCCTCACAGGGTATCAAATACTTAGGAATTCCTATTCATAGAGACCTCTCCCATCTATGTTATTTTAATTTTGGGCCCTTTATTGAACAACTCCATACAGACCACGGTTGGCAAGTTAGAACTGTAAGATTCACTACGTGAACCACTGGTGTTTTGTGGAAAAGCACATGTACACTGTGTTCCAAATTATTATGCAAAAAGTGTTTATGAGTGATAAGGGAAGAATTTGTTTGTTTGTCAGTTAAACTCATTGATGGTGATGTGTGTCAGGGCTCTTTATATCACTGTAAGCAATTGCAGACACCTGTGCTAATTAGTTTGGCAGGTGTGTCCAATGAAAGGCAAGACTACTTAAGAAGGCTGTCTCACATTATTAAGCAGCCTACATTTTCTGCCAAAATGGGAAAGAAAAAGGATGTGTCGGCTGCTGAGAAGCAACAAATTGTGGAGTGTTTAGGTCAATGCATGACTACAATCAACATTGTGCGATGATCAGGATGAAGTGTCTTGGCAATCAAGAAGTATGTAGCTGATTCACAGTACACACGTGTGCGTGCTGATAAGGGCAAATTGAGGACTCTTTCCTACAGGCAATTACGTCAGGTTAAAAGAGCAGCGGCAAAAAAGCCTTGTCATAGCAGCAGACAAGTTTTTGAAGCTGCTGGTTCCTCCAACGTCCCCCGAACAACAAGATGCAGGGTCCTTCAGAGGTTTGCAGCTGTGCATACGCCATCCTGTCGACCTCCTCTATCCACTTCACACAAGCAGAAACGGCTCCAGTGGGCCAAACTTTACATGAAGACTGATTTCAAAACTGTTTTGTTCACGGATGAGTGCCGTGCAGCGCTCGATGGTCCAGATGGATGGAGTGGAGGATGGCTGGTTGATGGACACCCCACGCAAACATGACTACAGCGCCAACAAGGAGGAGGTGGAGTAATGTTTTGGGCTGGAATCATGGGGAGAGAGATTGTCGGCCCCTTTAGGATCCCTGAAGGCGCTAAAGATGAACTCCATAATATATGTGGATTTTCTCAAACAGCACTTCCTGCCATGGTTCAAGAAGAAGAACTGTGTATTTCACAGCAAGATCATTTTTTTGCATGATAATGCACCATCTCATGCTGCACATAAAACATCTGCATCTCTGGCTGATATGGGCATAAAAGGGGACAAACTTATGGTGTGACCCCCATGCTCCCCTGACCTCTACCCCATTCAGAACCTCTGGAACATCATCAAAAGGAGTGTCTATGATGGCGGGAGGCAGTTCACATCTAAGCAACAGCTCTGGGAGGGTATTCTGTCCTCATGCAAAACAATTGAAGCAGAAACCATCCAAAACCTGACAAATTCAATGGACGAGAGAGTTCAGAAGCTCCTTTCGAACAAGGGGTCCTATGTTAAAATGTAACATCACCTAGAATAAAGTTTTGAGTTGAAAACTGTTTGATTTCAGTTTCTAATAACCTGCTAATGCTTATAATTTCAAAAATGACCATTTTTTTGGTCTTTATTAAAATGAAAAGGTTGATCGAAAAGTTTGGAATAAGAGTGTGGCAACCCAGTAGTCATGATTACTTCGAATTCTGACAATATGAGGGTCATGTTGCAGGTAGTGCAGCAAGAAGGCACTTATGTGTCTTGCGCATCTCGGAGCCCCAAAATTATTTTCCGGGCTAGATGCAGCTAAAAATTATTATTAATTTTAAATCTGGTGGAGCTTAGTATAGATGGCCTAATAGGATCAGTGCTGCACACTGCTACAAAGCCCAAATTATTTTCCAGCCAAGATACAGATAAACATGATTAGTAATTTTAAATCTGGTGGAGCTTATTATAGATGGCCTAATAGAATCAGTGCTGCACACTGCTACAAAGCCCAAATTATTTTCCAGCCAAGATACAGATAAACATGATTAGTAATTTGAAAGCTTAAAACGGTTGGTAGGGTGATTTTAACCAATCATCCATCTTTTACTCTCCCCAGGATGACACAGGGGTAGAAAAGTCGTTTCGGATCCATGATTTGTTCATCTTTATGAACGTGAGTCTGTCTACATTATCAGTGGAGAGCCGCGTGCGCTTATCTGTCATCACACCACCAGCAGCGCTGAACACACGTTCAGACAGAACGCTGGCTGTGGGGCATGACAAGATCTCCAAGGCGTAAGTGGCTAGCTCCGGCCATTTATCCAGATTGGAATCCCAAAAAGAGCAAGGGTCCAGTGACACAGTCATGGCTTCAATGTTTACTTGGAGATACTCCTGTACCATCGTCTCTAGGCGTTGACTATGTGTCAGACTTCTTGTCTCCTGTGGCCTTGCAAAGGATGGGCTAAAAAAGTGGTGAAATGATTGCGCAAAATTGATGTTACCAGCAGATACTGTGGTTCTGTTATGGTTTGAGTGCTGAACACTTGACGGTCCCACGGTTGGCAAGTTGGAACTGTGAGATTCACTACGTGCACCACTGGTGTTTTGTGGAAAAGCACATGTAAGATTCTGCAACAGTCTCTGCTGATACTCCTGCATGCGTGCATCCCTTTCTATGGCAGGAATAATTTCTGGAAATTTACTTTTGTACCGGGGATCTAACAGTGTGGCAACCCAGTAGTCAGGATTATTTCTAATTCTCCCAATTCGAGGGTCATGTTGCAGGTAGTGCAGCAAGAAGGCACTCATGTGTGTTGCGCATCCAGGAGCACCAAGTCCCTGTTGTGTTGGTGGCGAGGTAAAAATCATGCTTCCTTCCTCTGTCCTCTCCCCCCAACCTCGCACAACAGAAATGTGATCAAGGTCTCCCTCATCTGATGAGTCTTCCATCAGTTCGTCCTCCACTTCTTCCTGGGCTCCTGCACCTTCCTCACTAGTTTGGCTGCTACCATGCGCCCTGGTAAAACCATCTCCCCCACCCTCACATGCCTGCCGCCTTGGTGCTGCCGACCGTCTGGACCTTGCAGATGTTAGCCCTTCCGCATACAACTCCTCCTCCTCTACTTCCTCCACCTCCTCTTGTGCCACCACCTGACTCCGAATTCTGTTTAACATGTGCTCCAGCATGTAAATCACCGGAATAGTCATGCTGATAATGGCATCGTCAGCACTAAACATCTTCGTCGCCATTTCAAAACTGTGCAGAAGGGTGCATAGGTCCCTAATCTGAGACCACTCCTCCAGCGTGATTTGCCCCACGTCTGGATCTCGTTGGCCCAGGCTATACGTCAGAACATATTGCACCAGGGCTTGTCGGTGCTGCCACAGTCGCTGCAACATGTGCAGAGTTGAATTCCACCGGGTAGGCACATCGCATTTTAGCCGGTGAAGTGGCAGGCCCAACGACTTCTGTAGAGATGTAAGTCGCTGAGCTGCGGGATGCGAACGGCGGAAGTGAGCACACAGCGACCGTGCCCTCTGCAGAAGGCCATCTAGTCTGGGATAGTGGGCTAAAAATTGCTGGACAACCAGGTTCAACACGTGAGCCATACAAGGCACTTGTGTGACATTGCCCCGGCGAAGGGCCGCACCCAGGTTTGCAGCATTGTCGCACACGGCCTTCCCTGGTTTCAGGTCCAGTGGAGACAACCATTCATGAAATTGGTTCTCCAGAGCTGACCACAACTCCTCAGCTGTGTGACTCACATTTCCCAGACATTTCAAAGTAAAAACCGCCTGATGACGTTGAGCCCTACTGCCAGCATAGTAAGGAGGTGTGCAGGATCCCTTCTGCGCAGTTAGAAAGCTTGTGGCATGACCAGACAGGCTTTGGGTGCAGGTGGAAGACCGAGAGGAGGTTGAGGAGGCAGAAGAAGTGGAGGAACTTTGACATAAAGAGGATTGACGCACAACTAGTGGGGACGGCAAGACTTGGACAGCAGCCCCTTGTCCTGCTGTCACATAGTTACATAGTTTATAAGGCTGAAAAAAGACAAGCGTCCATCCAGTTCAGCCTATTTCTTGTGCACTGCAGCTATTCCGCAGCGTTGATCCAGGGGAAGGCAACAAAAAACCATGCGGTATAGGCCAATTTACATCATTGAGGAAAAATTCACTTCCCGACTCCAATCTGGCAGTCAGATTAAATCCCTGGATTAATTAACTAAGCATAAGATGTAATTTTATTGTTCTCAAGAAAGGTGTCCAGGCCTCTCTTGAACTCTTTAAGTGAGTTGGACATCACCACTTCCTCTCCCAGAGAGTTCCAGAGTCTCACGGCTCTGACCGTAAAGAATCCCCTTCTATGCTGGTGCAGGAACCTCCTTTCCTCCAGACGCATAGTGTGCCCCCTCGTCTTTGTCACCATCCTTCGTATAAACAGGTCATGGGAGAGATCTCTGTACTGCCCCCTGATGTATTTATACATGTTTATGAGGTCTCCCCTAAGCCTTCTCTTTTCCAATGTAAATAGGCCTAATTTTGACAACCTCTCTGGGTATTCTAGTCCCTCCATTCCCTTTATTACCTTAGTCGCCCTCCTTTGTACCCTCTCTAGCTCCAATATGTCTTTCCTGAGCACCGGAGCCCAGAACTGTGCACAATATTCTAAGTGCGGCCTTACCAGCGCTTTATACAGAGGAAGAACAATGTTCTCATCATATGCCCCTATTCCTCTTCTGATGCATGCCATGACTCTATTTGCCTTCGCAGCTGCTGCCTGACACTGGGCACTCCAATTTAATTTGCTATTAACCAAGACGCCCAGGTCCTTCTCCATGTCAGATTTCCCCAACGGTTTCCCATTTAATATGTATGGGTGACTGCTGTTTTTCTTTCCCATGTGCATGACCTTACATTTATCGGCATTGAACCCCATTTGCCATTTTTTAGCCCAACACCCCAATTTATCCAAATCCTCCTGTAGCTGTGCCCTGTCCTCATCTGTATTAACTACTTTACAAAGTTTAGTATCATCTGCAAATATTGCTATTTTACTATGCAACCCTTCCACTAGATCATTAATAAATATATTAAATAATATAGGGCCCAAGACAGACCCTTGAGGCACCCCGCTAGTAACCCTGACACACCCTGAGCTTACTCCATTGATAACCACCCTCTGCTTTCTATCACTCAGCCAGCTATTTACCCACTTGCACACATTATCCCCCAGACCAAGCATTCTCATTTTATATACCAACCTTTTGTGTGGCACGGTATCAAACGCTTTGGAGAAGTCAAGGTATACAACATCCACTGACTCTCCCCGGTCCAGCTGTGAGCTCACCTCCTCGTAGAAGGCGATCAGGTTTGTTTGGCAGGAGCGATCCCTCATGAATCCATGTTGATATGGAGTTAGACAGTTATTATCATTAAGATATTCTACAATAGCATCTCTAAGAAATCCTTCAAACAATTTACCCACAACAGACGTTAAGCTGACTGGTCTATAGTTCCCATATAGTTCCCATATAGTCACCATAGTTACCCAGTGCCCAGTCAGCGACATGTAACGCCCCTGTCCATGCCTACTCGTCCAAGTGTCTGTGGTGAAATGCACCCTGTCACACACAGAGTTTCTCAAAGAAGCGGTGATGTTGTGTGCGACATGCTGGTGGAGCGCAGGCACACCTTTCTTTGAGAAGTAGTGCCGACTGGGCATCTGGTACTGGGGCACTGCGATGGACATAAGGTCTCGAAAATCCTCTGTGTCCACCAGGCGGAAAGGCAGCATTTCTGTAGCCAAGAGCTTGCAGATGGTGAAATTCAACCTCTTAGCTTTCTCATGGCTAGGAGGAAATGGTCTTTTACTTGTCCACATCTGAGGGACCGAGGGCTGGCTATTGTGCTTAGACGAGGTTGATAAGGGTGTCCCCGGCAAACTGCCGGTCTGTGAGAAAGATGCAGGCGGACATGTTAGGTTGCCTTGATCCAAAGGTGGTGCTATCGATGTCGGACAGCGCTCAACACCAGCTGGTGTTACCACCTCCAAAGAAAATGATGACCTGCCAATCACGCTGGCTGTTGCGGGTAAAGAGGTGGCAGGTCTGCGCCCCAAAACAGGTGTGACTGCTGTCCCCCCAGTCACAGAGGATGAAGAGGCCGCGGATGCACAGGATATGGCAGACGGTGGTTGGCCCGGCCGGCTAGGCCGCATTGTAGCACACTGAGCTTCCCACTGCAACTTATGCTTCATGTCCCAGTGCCGGTTCATGCATGAAGTACTCAAACTATGTATTTTTTGGCCTCTACTTAGCTTTTGCTGACAAATGTTACAGATAACACGAGTTGGGTCATCTTTATCGATCTGAAAAAATGCCCAGGCTATGCAAGGCTTAGCACCCATACGACCTGAAGAGCCACCACGACTTGTGGTGAGAGGCAGAGTTGTGTTTGAGGATGCAGTTGTTGACGTGCTTCCAGTACTACGTCTCTTTCCAGGAAGGCACAACCTGACCTCGTCGTCACTAGCATCTTCCTCCACCTCCTCTGCTGACCTCATCTCTTGGCTGACTGTGGGTTGACAGTAAGTGGGATCTCCAACCTCATCATCATCACCCTGTGCGTTATCACACCCTTCGTCCTCAGAGCCAACCTGTTCCTGCCGTGACAAAAAACTAAAGTTGTCGCTCCAATCAGGTATTTGAGTCTCATCATCGTCTTCCTCATTGTCTCCACCAACAGGAGTTACAGTTTGGGAATGAGGGACTACATTATGGTCAGAACCTTCTGCCTCTGGTCCTGGATCTGACTCATAAAGATTCTGGGCATCAGTGCAGATCATTTCCTCGTCTGGATTCACAGAAGCGCTGGAGTCGACCTCTGATTCCCAGGCTATAGTATGAGTAAACAGCTCTGCAGACTCAACCATCTGTTCTACCTCATACTCAGACGGGCAGCTGGAGATTTGGGAGAAGTGAGGAAGCAAGTGCGATTGGGGTGACACCTTTGAGGACTGGAGTATTTGTGATGTTGAAGTTGATGTGGAGGAGAGCCCACTTAAAGGAGCACTTGATATCCGTTGAAGCACCTGCTGTTTTTGTGCCTCATCTGGAATTTGTAGCGATTGGCGTGGCCGTAAGAAAGGGATCTTATCACATTGTCCGCTAAAAGAAGTAGACATTTTAGTTTGGCTGGAAGATGGTCTTTCTTCTGCAGATGTTACTGTTGTTTAACACCTACCCCACGGACACAACCTTTTTTCCCCTTCCCAACACGCCTATTCCCCTTTCCACCAGCAGCAGGCCTTTTTCCACTCATTTTGGTGGTTAACTAATTCACAACTCTGGAGCTGTTTGCACAAAAAACAATGGATGGGAACCGAGCAGAGCTGAGTGGCCAAACTGTGGTATTAGGCCAAAACTATTGGCTGGGTTAGATGCAGAAAAAAATTATATTCAATTTGCAACCTGATGGAGGTCAGTATAGATGGACTAATAGAACAAGTCCCACACACAGCTAGAAGCCCAAATATTTTTTCAGAGGTAGATGCTGAAAAAAATATATTCAGTTTGCAACCTGATGGAGGTCAGTATAGATGGACTAATAGAGAAAGTCCCACACACTGCTAGAAGGCCAAATATTTTTTCAGAGCTAGATGCAGAAAAAAATTATATTCAGTTTGCAACCTGATGGAGGTCTGTATAGATGGATTAATAGAACAAGTCCCACACACAGCTAGAAGCCCAATATTTTTTCAGAGGTAGATGCAGAAAAAAATATATTCAGTTTGCAACCTGATGGAGGTCAGTATAGATGGACTAATACAACAAGTCCCACACACAGCTAGAAGCCCAATATTTTTTCAGAGCTAGATGCAGAGAAAAATTATATTCAATTTGCAACCTGATGGAGGTCAGTATAGATGGAGTAATAGAACAAGTCCCACACACAGCTAGAAGCCCAAATATTTTTTCAGAGCTAGATGCAGATAAAAATTATTTTTAATTTGCAACCTGATGGAGGTCAGTATAGATGGACTAATAGAGAAAGTCCCACACACTGCTAGAAGGCCAAATATTTTTTCAGAGCTAGATGCAGAAAAAAATTATATTCAGTTTGCAACCTGATGGAGGTCTGTATAGATGGATTAATAAAACAAGTCCCACACACAGCTAGAAGCCCAATATTTTTTCAGAGGTAGATGCAGAAAAAAATATATTCAGTTTGCAACCTGATGTAGGTCAGTATAGATGGACTAATAGAGAAAGTCCCACACACTGCTAGAAGGCCAAATATTTTTTCAGAGCTAGATGCAGAAAAAAATTATATTCAGTTTGCAACCTGATGGAGGTCTGTATAGATGGATTAATAGAACAAGTCCCACACACAGCTAGAAGCCCAATATTTTTTCAGAGGTAGATGCAGAAAAAAATATATTCAGTTTGCAACCTGATGGAGGTCAGTATAGATGGACTAATACAACAAGTCCCACACACAGCTAGAAGCCCAATATTTTTTCAGAGCTAGATGCAGAGAAAAATTATATTCAATTTGCAACCTGATGGAGGTCAGTATAGATGGAGTAATAGAGCAAGTCCCACACACAGCTAGAAGCCCAAATATTTTTTCAGAGCTAGATGCAGATAAAAATTATTTTTAATTTGCAACCTGATGGAGGTCAGTATAGATGGACTAATAGAGAAAGTCCCACACACTGCTAGAAGGCCAAATATTTTTTCAGAGCTAGATGCAGAAAAAAATTATATTCAGTTTGCAACCTGATGGAGGTCTGTATAGATGGATTAATAAAACAAGTCCCACACACAGCTAGAAGCCCAATATTTTTTCAGAGGTAGATGCAGAAAAAAATATATTCAGTTTGCAACCTGATGGAGGTCAGTATAGATGGACTAATACAACAAGTCTCACACACAGCTAGAAGCCCAATATTTTTTCAGAGCTAGATGCAGAAAAAAATTATATTCAATTTGCAACCTGATGGAGGTCAGTATAGATGGAGTAATAGAACAAGTCCCACACACAGCTAGAAGCCCAAATATTTTTTCAGAGCTAGATGCAGATAAAAATTATTTTTAATTTGCAACCTGATGGAGGTCAGTATAGATGGAGTAATAGAACAAGTCCCACACACAGCTAGAAGCCCAAATATTTTTTCAGAGGTAGATGCAGAAAAAAATTATATTCAGTTTGCAACCTGATCGAGGTCTGTATAGATGGATTAATAGAACAAGTCCCACACACAGCTACAAGCCCAATATTTTTTCAGAGGTAGATGCAGAAAAAAATATATTCAGTTTGCAACCTGATGGAGGTCAGTATAGATGGACTAATACAACAAGTCCCACACACAGCTAGAAGCCCAATATTTTTTCAGAGGTAGATGCAGAAAAAAATTATATTCAATTTGCAACCTGATGGAGGTCAGTATAGATGGAGTAATAGAACAAGTCCCACACACAGCTAGAAGCCCAAATATTTTTTCAGAGCTAGATGCAGATAAAAATTATTTTTAATTTGCAACCTGATGGAGGTCAGTATAGATGGACTAATAGAGAAAGTCCCACACACTGCTAGAAGGCCAAATATTTTTTCAGAGCTATATGCAGACAAAAAATTATTTTGAATTTGCAGCGTGATGGAGGTCAGTAAAGATGGACTAATAGAACAAGTCCCACACACAGCTAGAAGCCCAAATATTTTTTCAGAGGTAGATGCAGATAAAAATTATTTTTAATTTGCAACCTGATGGAGGTCAGTATAGATGGACTAATAGAGAAAGTCCCACACACTGCTAGAAGGCCAAATATTTTTTCAGAGCTAGATGCAAAAAAAAATTATATTCAGTTTGCAACCTGATGGAGGTCTGTATAGATGGATTAATAGAACAAGTCCCACACACAGCTAGAAGCCCAATATTTTTTCCGAGGTAGATGCAGAAAAAAATATATTCAGTTTGCAACCTGATGGAGGTCAGTATAGATGGACTAATACAACAAGTCCCACACACAGCTAGAAGCCCAATATTTTTTCAGAGCTAGATGCAGAAAAAAATTATATTCAATTTGCAACCTGATGGAGGTCAGTATAGATGGAGTAATAGAGCAAGTCCCACACACAGCTAGAAGCCCAAATATTTTTTCAGAGGTAGATGCAGAAAAAAATTATATTCAGTTTGCAACCTGATGGAGGTCTGTATAGATGGATTAATAGAGAAAGTCCCACACACTGCTAGAAGGCCAAATATTTTTTCAGAGGTAGATGCAGAAAAAAATTATATTCAGTTTGCAACCTGATGGAGGTCTGTATAGATGGATTAATAGAGAAAGTCCCACACACTGCTAGAAGGCCAAATATTTTTTCAGAGCTAGATGCAGAAAAAAATTATATTCAATTTGCAACCTGATGGAGGTCAGTATAGATGGACTAATAGAATGATGCTATGCCCAAAAGATTTTACTTCACTAGGTGCAGTAAAAAAATTGGTATTCTATACACAGGTGGTATATCTTGCAACACAGATAGGCTACTCCACTGACTAACACACTCTGCAATAGGCCAAAAAGGATTAGCTTTGCTAGATTCAGCCAAATGCTGTGAAAAAAACTTGCACAGCACTGGCACAGACCTGCCTGGCAAAAACTGATAGGAACTGATGTAACCTAGTCCTGAAAAGGACTCCAATTACAATTAGTCTTTACTCCCACAACCTATCTATTTAAGAGCACAGACCTGCCTGATAAAAGTCGTAGGAAATGCTGTAACCTAGTCCTTAAAAGGACTGCAATCACAACTATTCCCTACTCCCAAGCTATCTGTAGATTTGTGCGAAAATTGGCTTGAAATTAACAAGGTATAGCGCACACAGCAACAGCGGTGCCGTCTAACACGCAGCTGCAGCAGTGAGAAAATGGTGGCGACGGGGAAAATGGCTTGGTCTTATAGGGCAAGGACATGTGACATACACTGCCAATGACACATGCCCCTGCTTGTGTGAAAAAAAGCACTTTGCTCCGTGTGTGCGCTGCTGATAGTCTGACAGATTGCACCTCCCTACTGTAAATGCGGGAAAGAGAAAAAAAATGGAGATCTTCATTATTCCTGCAGAGATCCATCCCCTGCCCCTCCCCCCACTCCGCTGTACACTCAAACTGCGTATTAACATTAATTTTCATCATTACTGAGAAAAAATCCAGTTATGATTTTGGTGCACGAACAGTTATCGAACATAACCTCGAACAGCCGAATTTTTCTCAAATCGTTCGTGTTCGCCGAACGGCTCGAACACCGCCCAAAACAGCTCGAATTTGAGATTGGCGAACAGTTCGAGTAGAACAACGCTCATCTCTAGTGACAAGTACATATAGTCATGCAAAAAGGAAAGAGGTTGAAGAGTAAAAGGATTGGGAGACACAGCTATAGGCATGTCATGCCCTTCTAAAACCAAAAAAGTGCGAAGCCGACACGGCCAGTCCGTTCCTGCCCGTGCGACTTCCGTGTCGCCGGTTGGTGCCAGAGCTGCGGTGGACCCTGACGGCCAGCCCCCCTCTCCCAATACTGGTGCCTGTCCGCTGGTGGGTCGAGCGAGCCCCCCTGCGGTGGAGGCAGGTCTAAGCTTTTTAATTTAAATTGTCTCTATAATTTTAATGAATACACTTTAAATCCTTTTACAAGGATCTATTGGAGGGCAAGTCTGATGCCAGCAGCCGCGGGAATTACAGCCCCAGTAGCGTCCACTAAAGCTGCTGCAGTTAAAAAGCTTTTATAAGGATCGAGCTTGGTGGTCCACTTCAAGGCGTCCTACCGCCAGTCCCAGCCCCTGTGGCTTGGGGTGCCTCCCGATGCTCTTCACTGAGTGTCGCGGGGGCCCGAAGCATTTCCTTTGAAAAAATTAAGTGTCCAAACTACAGGTAGTGTAGCTTGCTTAACAGCTGGGAAAATCCACTGACTAGCAGACACTGCTACTAGGCACAAAGTATTTCCTGGACTAGATGCAGTTAAAAATTTGTAATTAGATACTCTTGTTCGATGCTGAGAAAGCATTCCATAGAGTCTCCTGGCACGCCATATATTATTCTCTTAAAAAGCTTGGGGCAGGGGTCTAGGGGACCCTTTTATAGCCAAAATCACGGCCCTGTATCGCAATACGTCACCTAGGCTGAAGATAAATGGAACATTTTCATCACCTTTCATAATCACCAATGGGACAAAGGCAGGGATGTCCTCTGTCCCCTCTCTTATACATCCTAGTGACGGAGCACCTGCTCTCATCAATTCGCCATAACCCCAATATTAGGTGGATTGAGGTGGGAGGCACCGAGTACAAGTGCTCTGCATTTGCTGATGATGTCCTAGTTTATATCACTCAATCACATATATCCATCCCTGCTGTTATGGCTGAAATAGATCACTTTGTTACATGGTCAAATTTTAAAATCAATGCAGCGAAGTCTGAGGCCCTCGATGTCTCCCTCCCCAAATCCATACAGGATTCCATCCAGTCCAACTTTCCCTTTGCCTGGCCCTCACAGAGTATCAAATACTTAGGAATTCGTATTCATAGAGACCTCTCCCATCTATGTTTTCTTAATTTTGGGCCCTTTATTGAACAACTCCATACAGACCACGGTTGGCAAGTTAGAACTGTAAGATTCACTAAGTGAACCACTGGTGTTTTGTGGAAAAGCACATGTACACTGTGTTCCAAATTATTATGCAAAAAGTGTTTAGGAGTGATAAGGTAAGAATTATTTTGTTTGTCAGTTAAACTCATTGATGGTGATGTGTGTCAGGGCTCTTTATATCACTGTAAGCAATTGCAGACACCTGTGCTAATTAGTTTGGCAGGTGTGTCCAATGAAAGGCAAGACTACTTAAGAAGGCTGTCCCACATTATTAAGCAGCCTACATTTTCTGCCAAAATGGGAAAGAAAAAGGATGTGTCGGTTGCTGAGAAGCAACAAATTGTGGAGTGTTTAGGTCAAGGCATGACTGCAATCAACATTACCAAGACACTTCATCCTGATCATCGCACAATCAAGAAGTATGTAGCTGATTCACAGTACACATGTGTGCGTGCTGATAAGGGAAAATTGAGGACTCTTTCCTACAGGCAATTACGTCAGGTTAAAAGAGCAGCGGCAAAAAAGCCTTGTCATAGCAGCAGACAAGTTTTTGAAGCTGCTGGTGCCTCCAACGTCCCCCGAACAACAAGATGCAGGGTCCTTCAGAGGTTTGCAGCTATGCGTAAGCCATCCTGTCGACCTCCTCTATCCACTGTACACAAGCAGAAACGGCTCCAGTGGGCCAAGCAATACATGAAGACTGACTTCAAAACTGTTTTGTTCACCGATGAGTGCCGTGCAACGCTCGATGGTCCAGATGGAGTGGAGGATGGCTGGTTGATGGACACCCCATGCAAACACGGCTACGGCGCCAGCAAGGAGGAGGTGGAGTAATGTTTTGGGCTGGAATCATGGGGAGAGAGATTGTCGGCCCCTATAGGATCCCTGAAGGGGTAAAGATGAACTCCATAATGTATGTGGAGTTTCTCAAACAGCACTTCCTGCCATGGTTCAAGAAGAAGAACCGTGTATTCTGCACCAAGATCATTTTCATGCATGATAATGCACCGTCTCATGCTGCACATAACACATCTGCATCTCTGGCTGATATGGGCATAAAAAAGTTATGGTGTGACCCCCATGCTCCCCTGACCTCAACCCCATTGAGAACCTCTGGAGCATCATCAAAAGGAGTGTCTATGATGGTGAGAGGCAGTTCACATCTAAGCAACAGCTATGGGAGGGTATTCTGTCCTCATGCAAAACAATTGAAGCAGAAACCATCCAAAACCTGACAAATTCAATGGACGAGATAGTTCAGAAGCTCCTTTCGAACAAGGGGTCCTATGTGCAAATGTAACATCACCTAGAATAAAGTTTTGAGTTGAAAACTGTTTGATTTCAGTTTCTAAAAACCTGCTAATGCTTATAATTTCAAAAATGACCATTTTTTTGTTCTTTATTAAAATGAAAAGGTTGATCGAAGAGTGTGGGGGATCTAAGAGTGTGGCAATCCAGTAGTCAGGATTATTTTGAATTGTGACAATCTGAGGGTCATGTTGCAGGTAGTGCAGCAAGAAGGCACTCATGTGTCTTGCGCATCTAGGAGCCCCAAAATTATTTTCCGGGCTAGATGCAGCTAAAAATTATTATTAATTTGAAAGCTGGTGGAGCTTAGTATAGATGGCCTAATAGAATCAAACTGCTACAAGGCCAAAATTATTTTACAGGCAAGATAGAGATAAACATGATTAGTAATAATTTGAAATCTGGAGGAGCTTATTATAGACGGCCTAATAGAATCAGTACTGCAAACTGCTACAAGGCCAAAATTATTTTACAGGCAAGATACAGATAAACATGATTAGTAATAATTGGAAATCTGGTGGAGCTTAGTATAGATGGCCTAATAGAATCAGTACTGCACACTGCTACTATGCCCAAAATTATTTTCCAGGCAAGATACAGGTAAAAATGATAATTAATTTGAAAGCTTAAAACGGTTGGTGAGGTGATTTTACGAAATCCTCAAGCTTTTACTCTCCCCAGGATGACACAGGGGTAGAAAAGTCCTTGCGGATCCATGATGTGTTCATCTTTATGAACGTGAGTCTGTCTACATTGTCAGTGGACAGCAGCGTGCGCTTATCTGTCAGCACACCACCAGCAGCGCTGAACACACGTTCAGAGAGAACAAAAATTATTATTAATTTGAAATCTGGTGGAGCTTAGTATAGATGGCCTAATAGAATCAGTACTGCAAACAGCTACAAGGCCAAATTTATTTTACAGGCAAGATACAGATAAACATGATTAGTAATAATTTGAAATCTGTTGGAGCTTAGTATAGATGGCCTACTAGAATCAGTACTGCACACTGCTACTATGCCCAAAATTATTTTCCAGCCAAGATACAGATAAACATGAATAGTAATTTTAAATCTGGTGGAGTTTAGTATAGATGGCCTAATAGAATCAGTACTGCACAGTGCTACAAGGCCAAAATTATTATACAGGCAAGATACAGATAAACATGATTAGTAATTTGAAAGCTTAAAACGGTTGGTGAGGTGATTTTAACAAATCATCAAGCTTTTACTCTCCCCAGGATGACACGGGGTAGAAAAGTCCTTTCGGATCCATGATTTGTTCATCTTTATGAATGTGAGTCTGTCTACATTATCAGTGGAGAGCCGCGTGCGCTTATCTGTCAGCACACCACCAGCAGCGCTGAACACACGTTCAGACAGAACGCTGGCTGCGGGGCATGACAAGATCTCCAAGGCGTAAGTGGCGAGCTCCGGCCATTTATCCAGATTGGAAGCCCAAAAAGAGCAAGGGTCCAGTGACACAGTCATGGCTTCAATGTTTACTTGGAGATACTCCTGTACCATCGTCTCTAGGCGTTGACTATGTGTCAGACTTCTTGTCTCCTGTGGCCTTGCAAAGGATGGGCTAAAAAAGTGGTGAAATGATTCCGCAAAATTGATGTTACCAGCAGATACTGTGGTTCTGTTACGGTTTGAGTGCTGAACACTTGACGGTCCCACGGTTGGCAAGTTGGAACTGTGAGATTCACTACGTGCACCACTGGTATTTTGTGGAAAAGCACATGTAAGATTCTGCAACAGTCTCTGCTGATACTCCTGCATGCGTGCATCCCTTTCTATGGCAGGAATAATTTCTGCAAATTTACTTTTGTACCGGGGATCTAACAGTGTGGCAACCCAGTAGTCAGGATTATTTCTAATTTTCACAATTCGAGGGTCATGTTGTAGGTAGTGCAGCAAGAAGGCACTCATGTGTCTTGCGCATCCAGGAGCACCAAGTCCCTGTTGTGTTGGTGGCGAGGTAACTAGAGATGAGCGTTGTTCGACTCGAACTGTTCGCCAATCTCAAATTCGAGCTGTTTTGGGCGGTGTTTGAGCCGTTCGGCGAACACGAACGATTTGAGAAAAATTCGGCTGTTCGAGGTTATGTTCGATAACTGTTCGTGCACCAAAATCATAACTGGATTTTTTCTCAGTAATGATGAAAATTAATGTTAATACGCAGTTTGAGTGTACAGCGGGGTGGGGGGAGGGGCAGGGGATGGATCTCTGCAGGAATAATGAAGATCTCCATTTTTTTTTCTCTTTCCCGCATTTACAGTGGGGAGGTGCAATCTGTCAGCCTATCAGCAGCGCACACATGGAGCGAAGTGCTTTTTTTCACACAAGCAAGGGCATGTGTCATTGGCAGTGTATGTCACATGTCCTTGCCCTATAAGACCAAGCCATTTTCCCCATCGCCACCATTTTCTCACTGCTGCAGCTGCGTGTTAGACGGCACCGCTGTTGCTGTGTGCGCTATACCTTGTTAATTTCAAGCCAATTTTCGCACAAATCTACAGATAGCTTGGGAGTAGGGAATAGTTGTGATTGCAGTCCTTTTAAGGACTAGGTTACAGCATTTCCTATGACTTTTATCAGGCAGGTCTGTGCTCTTAAATAGATAGATTGTGGGAGTAAAGACTAATTGTAATTGCAGTCCTTTTCAGGACTAGGTTACATCAGTTCCTATCAGTTTTTGCCAGGCAGGTCTGTGCCAGTGCTGTGCAAGTTTTTTTCACAGCATTTGGCTGAATCTAGCAAAGCTAATCCTTTTTGGCCTATTGCAGAGTGTGTTAGTCAGTGGAGTAGCCTATCTGTGTTGCAAGATATACCACCTGTGTATAGAATACCAATTTTTTTACTGCACCTAGTGAAGTAAAATCTTTTGGGCATAGCATCATTCTATTAGTCCATCTATACTGACCTCCATTAGGTTGCAAATTGAATATAATTTTTTTCTGCATCTAGCTCTGAAAAAAATATTTGGCCTTCTAGCAGTGTGTGGGACTTTCTCTATTAGTCCATCTATACTGACCTCCATCAGGTTGCAAATTAAAAATAATTTTTTGTCTGCATCTAGCTCTGAAAAAATATTTGGCCTTCTAGCAGTGTGTGGGACTTTCTCTATTAGTCCATCTATACTGACCTCCATCAGGTTGCAAATTCAAAATAATTTTTTGTCTGCATCTAGCTCTGAAAAAATATTTGGCCTTCTAGCAGTGTGTGGGACTTTCTCTATTAGTCCATCTATACTGACCTCCATCAGGCTGCAAATTAAAAATAATTTTTATCTGCATCTACCTCTGAAAAAATATTTGGCCTTCTAGCTGTATGTGGGACTTGTTCTATTAGTCCATCTATACTGACCTCCATCAGGTTGCAAACTGAATATAATTTTTTTCTGCATCTAGCTCTGAAAAAATATTTGGCCTTCTAGCAGTGTGTGGGACTTTCTCTATTAGTCCATCTATACTGACCTCCATCAGGTTGTAAAATTAAAAATAATTTATATCTGCATCTAGCTCTGAAAAAATATTTGGCCTTCTAGCAGTGTGTGGGACTTTCTCTATTAGTCCATCTATACTGACCTCCATCAGGTTGCAAATTAAAAATAATTTTTTGTCTGCATCTAGCTCTGAAAAAATATTTGGCCTTCTAGCAGTGTGTGGGACTTTCTCTATTAGTCCATCTATACTGACCTCCATCAGGTTGCAAATTAAAAATAATTTATATCTGCATCTAGCTCTGAAAAAATATTTGGCCTTCTAGCAGTGTGTGGGACTTTCTCTATTAGTCCATCTATACTGACCTCCATCAGGTTGCAAATTAAAAATAATTTTTTGTCTGCATCTAGCTCTGAAAAAATATTTGGCCTTCTAGCAGTGTGTGGGACTTTCTCTATTAGTCCATATATACTGACCTCAATCAGGTTGCAAACTGAATATATTTTTTTTCTGCATCTACCTCTGAAAAAATATTGGGCTTCTAGCTGTGTGTGGGACTTGTTCTATAAATCCATCTATACAGACCTCCATCAGGTTGCAAACTGAATATAATTTTTTTCTGCATCTACCTCTGAAAAAATATTTGGGCTTCTAGCTGTGTGTGGGACTTGTTCTATTAATCCATCTATACAGACCTCCATCAGGTTGCAAACTGAATATAATTTTTTTCTGCATCTACCTCTGAAAAAATATTTGGGCTTCTAGCTGTGTGTGGGACTTGTTCTATTAGTCCATCTATACTGACCTCCATCAGGTTGCAAACTGAATATAATTTTTTTCTGCATCTAGCTCTGAAAAAATATTTGGCCTTCAAGCAGTGTGTGGGAATTTCTCTATTAGTCCATCTATACTGACCTCCATCAGGTTGCAAATTAAAAATAATTTTTTGTCTGCATCTAGCTCTGAAAAAATATTTGGCCTTCTAGCAGTGTGTGGAACTTTCTCTATTAGTCCATCTATACTGACCTCCATCAGGTTGCAAACTGAATATATTTTTTTTCTGCATCTACCTCTGAAAAAATATTTGGGCTTCTAGCTGTGTGTGGGACTTGTTCTATTAGTCCATCTATACTGACCTCCATCAGGTTGCAAACTGAATATAATTTTTTTCTGCATCTAGCTCTGAAAAAATATTTGGCCTTCTAGCAGTGTGTGGGACTTTCTCTATCAGTCCATCTATACTGACCTCCATCAGGTTGCAAATTAAAAATAGTTTATATCTGCATCTAGCTCTGAAAAAATATTTGGCCTTCTAGCAGTGTGTGGGACTTTCTCTATTAGTCCATCTATACTGACCTCCATCAGGCTGCAAATTAAAAATAATTTTTATCTGCATCTACCTCTGAAAAAATATTTGGCCTTCTAGCTGTCTGTGGGAATTGTTCTATTAGTCCATCTATACTGACCTCCATCAGGTTGCAAACTGAATATAATTTTTTTCTGCATCTAGCTCTGAAAAAATATTTGGCCTTCTAGCAGTGTGTGGGACTTTCTCTATTAGTCCATCTATACTGACCTCCATCAGGTTGCAAATTAAAAATAATTTATATCTGCATCTAGCTCTGAAAAAATATTTGGCCTTCTAGCAGTGTGTGGGACTTTCTCTATTAGTCCATCTATACTGACCTCCATCAGGTTGCAAATTAAAAATAATTTATATCTGCATCTAGCTCTGAAAAAATATTTGGCCTTCTAGCAGTGTGTGGGACTTTCTCTATTAGTCCATCTATACTGACCTCCATCAGGCTGCAAATTGAAAATAATTTTTATCTGCATCTACCTCTGAAAAAATATTTGGCCTTCTAGCTGTCTGTGGGAATTGTTCTATTAGTCCATCTATACTGACCTCCATCAGGTTGCAAACTGAATATAATTTTTTTCTGCATCTAGCTCTGAAAAAATATTTGGCCTTCTAGCAGTGTGTGGGACTTTCTCTATTAGTCCATCTATACTGACCTCCATCAGGTTGCAAATTAAAAATAATTTATATCTGCATATAGCTCTGAAAAAATATTTGGCCTTCTAGCAGTGTGTGGGACTTTCTCTATTAGTCCATCTATACTGACCTCCATCAGGTTGCAAACTGAATATATTTTTTTTCTGCATCTACCTCTGAAAAAATATTTGGGCTTCTAGCTGCGTGTAGGACTTGTTCTATTAGTCCATCTATACTGACCTCCATCAGGTTGCAAACTGAATATAATTTTTTTCTGCATCTAGCTCTGAAAAAATATTTGGCCTTCTAGCAGTGTGTGGGACTTTCTCTATTAGTCCATCTATACTGACCTCCATCAGGTTGCAAATTAAAAATAATTTAAATCTGCATCTAGCTCTGAAAAAATATTTGGCCTTCTAGCAGTGTGTGGGACTTTCTCTATTAGTCCATCTATACTGACCTCCATCAGGTTGCAAACTGAATATATTTTTTTTCTGCATCTACCTTTGAAAAAATATTTGGGCTTCTAGCTGTGTGTAGGACTTGTTCTATTAGTCCATCTATACTGACCTCCATCAGGTTGCAAACTAAATACAATTTTTTTCTGCATCTACCTCTGAAAAAATATTTGGGCTTCTAGCTGTGTGTGGGACTTGTTCTATTAGTCCATCTATACTGACCTCCATCAGGTTGCAAATTGAATATAATTTTTTTCTGCATCTAACCGAGCCAATAGTTTTGGCCTAATACCACAGTTTGGCCACTCAGCTCTGCTCGGTTCCCATCCATTGTTTTTTTGTGCAAACAACTCCAGAGTTGTGAATTAGTTAACCACCAAAATGAGTGGAAAAAGGCCTGCTGCTGGTGGAAAGGGGAATAGGCGTGTTGGGAAGGGGAAAAAAGGTTGTGTCCGTGGGGTAGGTGTTAAAGCAACAGTTACATCTGCAGAAGAAAGACCATCTTCCAGCCAAACTAAAATGTCTACTTCTTTTAGCGGACAATGTGATAAGATCCCTTTCTTACGGCCATGCCAATCGCTACAAATTCCAGATGAGGCACAAAAACAGCAGGTGCTTCAACGGATATCAAGTGCTCCTTTAAGTGGGCTCTCCTCCACATCAACTTCAACATCACAAATACTCCAGTCCTCAAAGGTGTCACCCCAATCACACTTGCTTCCTCACAGCTCCCAAATCTCCAGCTGCCCATCTGAGTATGAGGTAGAACAGATGGTTGAGTCTGCAGAGCTGTTACTCATACTATAGCCTGGGAATCAGAGGTCGACTCCAGCGCTTCTGTGAATCCAGACGAGGAAATGATCTGCACTGATGCCCAGAATCTTTATGAGTCGGATCCAGGACCAGACGCAGAAGGTTCTGACCATAATGTAGACCCTCATTCCCAAACTGTAACTCCTGTTAGTGGAGACAATGAGGAAGACAATGATGAGACTCAAATACCTGATTGGAGCGACAACTTTAGTTTTTTGTCAGGGCAGGAACAGGTTGGCTCTGAGGACGATGGGTGTGATAACGCACATGGTGATGATGATGAGGTTGGAGATCCCACTTACTGTCAACCCACAGTCAGCCAAGAGATGAGGTCAGCAGAGGAGGTGGAGGAAGATGCTAGTGACGACGAGGTCAGGTTGCGCCTTCCTGGACAGAGACGTAGTACTGGAAGCACGTCAACAACTGCATCCTCAAACACAACTCTGCCTCTCACCACAAGTCGTGGTGGCTCTTCAGGTCGCATGGGTGCTAAGCCTTGCATAGCCTGGGCATTTTTTCAGATCGATAAAGATGACCCAACTCGTGTTTTCTGTAACATTTGTCAGCAAAAGCTAAGTAGAGGCCAAAAAATACATAGTTTGAGTACTTCATGCATGAACCGGCACATGGACATGAAGCATAAGTTGCAGTGGGAAGCTCAGTAAGCTCAGTGTGCTACAATGCGGCCTAGCCGGCCCGGCCATCCACCGTCTGCCATATCTTGTGCATCCGCGGCCTCTTCATCCTCTGTGACTGGGGGGACAGCAGTCACACCTGTTTTGGGGCGCAGACGTGCCACCTCTTTACCCGCAACAGCCAGCGTGATTGGCAGGTCATCATTTTCTTTGGAGGTGGTAACACCAGCTGGTGTTGAGCGCTGTCCGACATCGATAGCACCACCTTTGGATCAAGGCAACCTAACATGTCCGCCTGCATCTTCCTCACAGACCGGCAGTTTGCCGGGGACACCCTTATCAACCCCATCTAAGCACAATAGCCAGCCCTCAGTCCCTCAGATGTGGACAAGTAAAAGACCATTTCCTCCTAGCCATGAGAAAGCTAAGAGGTTGAATTTCACCATCTGCAAGCTCTTGGCTACAGAAATGCTGCCTTTCCGCCTGGTGGACACAGAGGATTTTCGAGACCTTATGTCCGTCGCAGTGCCCCAGTACCAGATGCCCAGTCGGCACTACTTCTCAAAGAAAGGTGTGCCTGCGCTCCACCAGCATGTCGCACACAACATCACCGCTTCTTTGAGAAACTCTGTGTGTGACAGGGTGCATTTCACCACAGACACTTGGACGAGTAGGCATGGACAGGGGCGTTACATGTCGCTGACTGGGCACTGGGTAACTATGGTGACAGCAGGACAAGTGGCTGCTGTCCAAGTCTTGCCGTCCCCACGAGTTGTGCGTCAGTCCTCTTTATGTCAAAGTTCCTCCACTGCTTCTGCCTCCTCAACCTCCTCTCGGTCTTCCACCTGCACCCAAAGCCTGTCTGGTCATGCCACAAGCTTTCTAACTGCGCAGAAGGGATCCTGCACACCTCCTTACTATGCTGGCAGTAGGGCTCAACGTCATCAGGCGGTTTTTACTTTGAAATGTTTGGGAAATGTGAGTCACACAGCTGAGGAGTTGTGGTCAGCTCTGGAGAACCAATTTCATGAATGGTTGTCTCCACTGGACCTGAAACCAGGGAAGGCCGTGTGCGACAATGCTGCAAACCTGGGTGCGGCCCTTCGCCGGGGCAATGTCACACACGTGCCTTGTATGGCTCACGTGTTGAACCTGATTGTCCAGCAATTTTTAGCCCACTATCCCAGACTAGATGGCCTTCTGCAGAGGGCACGGTCGCTGTGTGCTCACTTCCGCCGTTCGCATCCCGCAGCTCAGCGACTTACATCTCTACAGAAGTCGTTGGGCCTGCCACTTCACCTGCTAAAATGCGATGTGCCTACCCGGTGGAATTCAACTCTGCACATGTTGCAGCGACTGTGGCAGCACCGACAAGCCCTGGTGCAATACGTTCTGACGTATAGCCTGGGCCAACGAGATCCAGAGGTGGGGCAAATCACGCTGGAGGAGTGGTCTCAGATCAGGGACCTATGCACCCTTCTGCACAGTTTTGAAATGGCGACGAAGATGTTTAGTGCTGACGATGCCATTATCAGCATGACTATTCCGGTGATTTACATGCTGGAGCACATGTTAAACAGAATTCGGAGTCAGGTGGTGGCACAAGAGGAGGTGGAGGAAGTAGAGGAGGAGGAGTTGTATGCGGAAGGGCTAACATCTGCAAGGTCCAGATGGTCGGCAGCACCAAGGCGGCAGGCATGTGAGGGTGGGGGAGATGGTTTTACCAGGGCGCATGGTAGCAGCCAAACTAGTGAGGAAGGTGCAGGAGCCCAGGAAGAAGTGGAGGACGAACTGATGGAAGACTCATCAGATGAGGGAGACCTTGATCACATTTCTGTTGTGCGAGGTTGGGGGGAGAGGACAGAGGAAGGAAGCATGATTGTTACCTCGCCACCAACACAACAGGGACTTGGTGCTCCTGGATGCGCAACACACATGAGTGCCTTCTTGCTGCACTACCTGCAACATGACCCTCGAATTGGGAGAATTAGAAATAATCCTGACTACTGGGTTGCCACACTGTTAGATCCCCGGTACAAAAGTAAATTTGCAGAAATTATTCCTGCCATAGAAAGGGATGCACGCATGCAGGAGTATCAGCAGAGACTGTTGCAGAATCTTACATGTGCTTTTCCACAAAACACCAGTGGTGCACGTAGTGAATCTCACAGTTCCAACTTGCCAACCGTGGGACCGTCAAGTGTTCAGCACTCAAACCGTAACAGAACCACAGTATCTGCTGGTAACATCAATTTTGCGGAATCATTTCACCACTTTTTTAGCCCATCCTTTGCAAGGCCACAGGAGACAAGAAGTCTGAAACATAGTCAGTGCCTAGAGACGATGGTACAGGAGTATCTCCAAGTAAACATTGAAGCCATGACTGTGTCACTGGACCCTTGCTCTTTTTGGGCTTCCAATCTGGATAAATGGCCGGAGCTAGCCACTTACGCCTTGGAGCTCTTGTCATGCCCCACAGCCAGCGTTCTGTCTGAACGTGTGTTCAGCGCTGCTGGTGGTGTGCTGACAGATAAGCGCACGCGGCTCTCCACTGATAATGTAGACAGACTCACGTTCATAAAGATGAACAAATCATGGATCCGAAACGACTTTTCTACCCCTGTGTCATCCTGGGGAGAGTAAAAGCTTGATGATTGGTTAAAATCACCCTACCAACCATTTTAAGCTTTCAAATTACTAATCATGTTTATCTGTATCTTGGCTGGAAAATAATTTGAGCTTTGTAGCAGTGTGCAGCACTGATTCTATTAGGCCATCTATAATAAGCTCCACCAGATTTAAAATTACTAATCATGTTTATCTGTATCTTGACTGGAAAATAATTTGGGCTTTGTAGCAGTGTGCAGCACTGATCCTATTAGGCCATCTATACTAAGCTCCACCAGATTTAAAATTAATAATAATTTTTAGCTGCATCTAGCCCGGAAAATAATTTTCGGGCTCCGAGATGCGCAAGACACATAAGTGCCTTCTTGCTGCACTACCTGCAACATGACCCTCATATTGTCAGAATTCGAAGTAATCATGACTACTGGGTTGCCACACTCTTAGATCCCCCAAACTTTTCGATCAACCTTTTCATTTTAATAAAGACCAAAAAAATGGTCATTTTTGAAATTATAAGCATTAGCAGGTTATTAGAAACTGAAATCAAACAGTTTTCAACTCAAAACTTTATTCTAGGTGATGTTACATTTTCACATAGGACCCCTTGTTCGAAAGGAGCTTCTGAACTCTCTCGTCCATTGAATTTGTCAGGTTTTGGATGGTTTCTGCTTCAATTGTTTTGCATGAGGACAGAATACCCTCCCAGAGCTGTTGCTTAGATGTGAACTGCCTCCCGCCATCATAGACACTCCTTTTGATGATGCTCCAGAGGTTCTGAATGGGGTAGAGGTCAGGGGAGCATGGGGGTCACACCATAAGTTTGTCCCCTTTTATGCCCATATCAGCCAGAGATGCAGATGTTTTATGTGCAGCATGAGATGGTGCATTATCATGCAAAAAAATGATCTTGCTGTGAAATACGCGGTTCTTCTTCTTGAACCATGGCAGCAAGTGCTGTTTGAGAAAATCCACATACATTATGGAGTTCATCTTTAGCGCCTTCAGGGATCCTAAAGGGGCCGACAATCTCTCTTCCCATGATTCCAGCCCAAAACATTACTCCACCTCCTCCTTGTTGGCGCTGTAGCCGTGTTTGCGTGGGGTGTCCATCAACCAGCCATCCTCCACTCCATCCATCTGGACCATCGAGCGCTGCACGGCACTCATCCGTGAACAAAACAGTTTTGAAAACAGTCTTCATGTAATGTTTGGCCCACTGGAGCCGTTTCTGCTTGTGTGAAGTGGATAGAGGAGGTCGACAGGATGGCGTATGCACAGTTGCAAACCTCTGAAGGACCCTGCATCTTGTTGTTCGGGGGAAGTTGGAGGCACCAGCAGCTTCAAAAACTTGTCTGCTGCTATGACAAGGCTTTTTTGCCGCTGCTCTTTTAACCTCACGTAATTGCCTGTAGGAAAGAGTCCTCAATTTGCCCTTATCAGCACGCACACGTGTGTACTGTGAATCAGCTACATACTTCTTGATTGCCAAGACACTTCATCCTGATCATCGCACAATGTTGATTGTAGTCATGCCTTGACCTAAACACTCCACAATTTGTTGCTTCTCAGCAGCTGACACATCCTTTTTCTTTCCCATTTTAGCAGAAAATGTAGGCTGCTTAATAATGTGAGCCAGCCTTCTTAAGTAGTCTTGCCTTTCATTGGACACACCTGCCAAACTAATTAGCACAGGTGTCTGCAATTGCTTACAGTGATATAAAGAGCCCTGACACACATCACCATCAATGAGTTTAACTGACAAACAAACAAATTCTTCCCTTATCACTCCTAAACACTTTTTGCATAATAATTTGGAACACAGTGTACATGTGCTTTTCCACAAAACACCATTGGTTCACGTAGTGAATCTTACAGTTCTAACTTGCCAACCGTGGTCTGTATGGAGTTGTTCAATAAAGGGCCCAAAATTAAGATAACATAGATGGGAGAGGTCTCTATGAATAGGAATTCCTAAGTATTTGATACCCTGTGAGGGCCAGGCAAAGGGAAAGTTGGACTGGATGGAATCCTATATGGATTTGGGGAGGGAGACATCGAGGGCCTCAGACTTCGCTGCATTGATTTTTAAATTTGACCATGTAACAAAGTGATCTATTTCAGCCATAACAGCATGGATGGATATATGCGATTGAGTGATATATACTAGGACATCATCAGCAAATAGAGAGCACTTGTACTCGGTGCCTCCCACCTCAATCCACCTAATATTGGGGTTATGGCGAATTGATGAGAGCAGGTGCTCCATCACTAGGATGTATAAGAGAGGGGACAGAGGACATCCCTGCCTTGTCCCATTGGTGATTGTGAAAGGTGATGAAAATGTTCTGACGCACCCCCTGGGCCTTGGGACACCCGGAGCCGGACCCTTTTTGGTGGATGCTGGTGGTTGTAGTCTTTGTGGCGGCGACCCGGTTCCGTGGCTCAGGGTGGTCAAACCAGTGGCGGAACTATTTATGTGGTTTTGATGTTTAAATGTCCAACTATGCCACCCGTGGATTGCGGTCAGAGTGAACCCCCGCTGCAGGGCAGACCGCTGAGGCTGGTGTTGTGGGTGCAGCAGAGCGTAGCATAACTACCCACGGGAGGAGTATAGCCTCAGGGCAGTGTATGCGGAGGATGGGGGTGATGGTGCCGGGCAGCAGCAGTAACGACACGGAGTCAGTGATGCAGTCCAGGGCTTTTACTCACAGTTCTTATTATCCAGACCACGTCTGCAGGTAACGGCTGCCCACGTCGTACTGTGCTCATCAGGTAAGGGGCTCAGACAACTCCCAGATAACTTTGGAGCGCTTCACAGGACCCCCTTTGTGTGTCCTTTGTCTGGCCTTTCTTACCAACGCTTCTGTCCGGCTGCCTCGGGCCTCCTCTTGGTAAACTTGTCACCAGTTTCCCTGACCCTATGTGGTGCCTTCCTAGCGGGTGTAGCGAGGGGCTGCGCCACATAAAATGTCACAGCCTCCGGTTTCTAGCTGAGGGTCGTTTCCCGCCTCCACTAGTTTCAGGGACTGGTCTCCCCCTTTGGCCTGACCCCTCTATGCAGGTGGATTCGGGAGTGCGGTGGCGACTCTCCCGTCCGCAACCCTGGGATCCCTTCATTCCTCGTTCCTGGAGCCTTCTCCGCTCCTCTTCCTTCCTTCTCCCTCTTCCAGGCCTGGGCCTGTGTTACTAGGCCCGCCTCCGGAGCAGAGCTCATGCAGAGCCCCTGCTCCCTGTCACTTCTGCTCAGATTTCTCTGCACTGAACTAATATGGTGCCCACCTTTTATACTCCCTTATCAATGCACCCAGGAACTGCTTCCTCCCTGCTCCTGCACTACAGGGTTCCCCTTCCTCAGTGTTCCCTCCCCCCACTCCAGCCAGGGTCAGTGTCTGTCATGCCCATCTCAGGGGCATATTGGTCGCCCTGCCCCACGGCAATGTGGTGTAATGCATGCAGGTGTCGGGGTCCTGATCCACACTCCATCCTTACCTGAGAGTGAGATATCACACCTATGGGTGAGGTGCAATACCTCTGTAGCAACCGAGCCCTCAGGGTGCTACAGTTCCATTTATCTTCAGCCTAGGTGACGTATTGTGATACAGGGCCGTGATTTTGGCTATAAAAGGGTCCCCTAGACCCCTACCCCAAGCTTTTTAAGAGAATCATATATGGTGTGCCAGGAGACTCTATGGAATGCTTTCTCAGCATCCAACGAGAGTATCTAATTACAAACTGCATCTAGCCCAGGAAATACTTTGTGCCTAGTAGCAGTGTATGCTAGTCAGCGGATTATCCCGGCTGTTAAGCAAGCTACACCACCTGTAGTTTGGACACTTAATTTTTTCAAAGGAAATGCTTCGGGACCACGAGATACTCAGTGAAGAGCATCAGGAGGCACCCCAAGGCATAGGGGCTGGGACTGGCAGTAGGATGCCTTGCGGTGGACAGCCGAGCTCGATCCTTATAAAAGCTTTTTAACTGCAGCTTTAGTGGACGCTACTGGAGCTGGAATTACGCGGCTGCTGGCATGAGACTTGCCCTCCAATAGATCCTTGTAAATGGATTTAAAGTGTATTCATTCAAATTAAAGAGACAATTTAAATTAAAAAGCTTAGAGCTGCCTCCACCACAGGGGGGCTCGCTCAACCCACCAGCGGACAGGCACCAGTATTGGGAGAGGGGGGGCTGGCCGTCAGGGTTCACCGCGGCTCTGGCACAAACCCGGCGACACGGAGGTGGCACGGGCAGGAGCGGACTGAACGTGTCGGCTTCTCACTTTTTGGATTTTAGAAGGGCATGACATGCCTATATCTGTGTCTCCCCCTCCTTTTACTCCTCCACCTCTTTTCTTTTCGCATGACTATATGTACTTGTCACTTTTCCATGTGTTAGTTGTGTCTTCTGAGCAGTTTGTCAGATTTTGGACACCTTTGAAGGTGTTTTCTATGTGTTTCTATGTGTTTTTGTTTGCCTGCCATTGGTTTTAATGGTGTTCGAAGGTGTTCGACGAACAGTTCGACGAACAGTTCGGCGAACACACGGGTGTTCGACGAACCGAACCGAACTCGAACACTACGGGGGTGGCTCAACACTAGAGGTAACAATCATGCTTCCTTCCTCTGCCCTCTCCCCCCAACCTCGCACAACAGAAATGTGATCAAGGTCTCCCTCATCTGATGAGTCTTCCATCAGTTCGTCCTCCACTTCTTCCTGGGCTCCTGCACCTTCCTCACTAGTTTGGCCGTGAACTCTGCAGAAGGCCATCTAGTCCGGGATAGTGGCCTAAAAATTGCTGGACAACCAGGTTCAACACGTGAGCCATACAAGGCATGTGTGTGACATTGCCCCGGCGAAGGGCCGCACCGAGGTTTGCAGCATTGTCGCACACGGCCTTCCCTGGTTTCAGGTCCAGTGGAGACAACCATTCATGAAACTGGTTCTCCTGAGCTGACCACAACTCCTCATCTGTGTGACTCACATTTCCCAGACATTTCAAAGTAAAAACCGCCTGATGACATTGAGCCCTGCTGCCAGCATAGTAAGGAGGTGTGCAGGATCCCTTCTGCGCAGTTAGAAAGCTTGTGGCATGACCAGACAGGCTTTGGGTGCAGGTGGAGGACCGAGAGGAGGTTGAGGAGGCAGAAGCAGTGGAGGAACTTCGAGATAAAGAGGATTGATGCACAACTCGTGGGGACGGCAAGACTTGGACAGCAGCCACTTGTCCTGCTGTCACCATAGTTACCCAGTGCCCAGTCAGCGACATGTAATGCCACTGTCCATGCCTACACGACCAAGTGTCTGTGGTGAAATGCACCCTGTCACACACAGAGTTTCTCAAATAAGCGGTGATGTTGTGTGCGACATGCTGGTGGAGCGCAGGCACACCTTATTTTGAGAAGTAGTGCCGACTGGCCATCTAGTATAGGGGGAAATCGAACGGACATAAGGTCTCGAAAATCCTCTGTGTCCACCAGGCGGAAAGGCAGCAATTCTGTAGCCAAGAGCTTGCAGATGGTGAAATTCAACCTCTTAGCTTTCTCATGGCTAAGAGGAAATGGTCTTTTACTTGTCCACATCTGAGGTACCGAGGGCTGGCTGTTGTGCTTAGACAGGGTTGAGAAGGGAGTCCCCGGCAAACTGTGAGGAAGATGCAGGCGGACATGTTAGGTTGCCTTGATCCTAAGGTGGTGCTATTGATGTCGGAGAGCACTCAACACCAGCTGGTGTTTCCACCTTCAAAGAAAATGATGACCTGGCAATCACGCTGGTTGTTGTGGGTAAAGAGGTGGCAGGTCTGCGTCCCAAAACAGGTGTGACTGCTGTCCCCCCAGTCACAGAAGATGAAGAGGCCGCGGATGCACAAGATGTGGCAGACGGTGCTTGGCCCGGCCGGCTGGGCCGCATTGTAGCACAGTGAGCTTCCCACTGCAACTTATGCTTCATATCCAAGTGCCGGTTCATGCATGAAGTACTCAAACTATGTATTTTTTGGCCTCTACTTAGCTTTTGCTGACAAATGTTACAGATAACACAAGTTGTATCATCCTTATCGATCTGAAAAAATGCCCAAGCTATGCAAGGCTTAGCACCCATGCGACCTGAAGAGCCACCACGACTTGTTGTCAGAGGTAGAGTTGTGTTTGAGGATGCAGTTGTTGACGTGCTTCCAGTACTATGTCTCTGTCCAGGAAGGCACAACCTGACCTCGTCATCACTAGCATCCTCCTCCACCTCCTCTGCTGACCTCATCGACTAGCTGACTGTGGGTTGACAGTAAGTGGGATCTCCAACCTCGTCATCATCACCCTGTGTGTTATCACACCCGTCGTCCTCAGAGCCAACCTCTTCCTGCCCTGACAAAAAACTCAAGTTGTCGCTCCAATCAGGTATTTGAGTCTCATCATCGTCTTCCTCATTGTCTCCACCAACAGGAGTTACAGTTTGGGAACGAGGGTCTACATTATGGTCAGAACCTTCTGCGTCTGTTCCTGGATCCGACTCATAAAGATTCTGGGCATCAGTGCAGATCATTTCCTCGTCTGAATTCACAGAAGCTCTGGAGCCGACCTCTGATTCCCAGGCTATAGTATGAGTAAACAGCTCTGCAGACTCAACCATCTGTTCTACCCCATACTCAGACGGGCAGCTGGAGACTTGGGAGCTGTGAGGAAGAAAGTGCGATTGGGGTGACACCTCTGAGGACTGGAGTATTTGTGATGTTGAAGTTGAGGTGGAGGAGAGCCCACTTAAAGGAGCACTTGATATCCGTTGAAGCACCTGCTGTTTTTGTGCCTCATCTGGAATTTGTAGCGATTGGCGTGGCCGTAAGAAAGGGATCTTATCACATTGTCCGCTAAAAGAAGTAGACATCTTAGTTTGGCTGGAAGATGGTCTTTCCTCTGCAGATGTTACAGTTGCTTTAACAACTACCCCACGGACACAACGTTTTTCTCCCTTCCCAACATGCCTATTCCCCTTTCCACAATCAGCAGGCCTTTTTCCACTCATTTTGGTGGTTAACTAATTGACAACTCTGGAGTTGTTTGCACAAAAAACAATGGATGGGAACCGAGCAGAGCTGAGTGGCCAAACTGTTTTATTAGCCCAAAAGTATTGGCTTGGTTATATGCAGTAATACAATTTTAATACATACACAGGTGGTGGAGCATAGTATAGATGGACTAATAGAATAAGTCCCACACACTGCTACAAGCCCCAATTTTTTTTCAGTGCTAGATGCAGATAAAAATTATTTTTAATTTGCAACCTGGTGGAGGTTAGTATAGATGGATTAAAAGAACAAGTCCCACACACTGCTACAAGCCCAAATTTTTTTTCAGAGCTAGATGCAGATAAAAATTATTTTTACTTTGCAACCTGGTGCAGGTTAGTATAGATGGACTAATAGAACAAGTCCCACACACTGCTACAAGCCCCAATTTTTTTTCAGAGCTAGATGCAGATAAAAATTATTTTTAATTTGCAACCTGGTGGATGTTAATAAAGATTGACTAATAGAACAAGTCCCACACACTGCTACAAGCCCAAATTTTTTTTCAGAGCTAGATGCAGATAAAGATTATTTTTAATTTGCAACCTGGTGGAGGTTAGTATAGATGGACTAATAGAACAAGTCCCACACACTGCTAGAAGCCAAAATTTTTTTTCAGAGCTACAGTAGATGCAGATAAAAATTATTTTTAATTTGCAACCTGGTGGAGGTTTGTATAGATGGACTAATAGAACAAGTCCCACACACTGCTACAAGCCCCAATTTTTTTTCAGAGATAGATGCAGATAAAAATTATTTTTTATTTGCAACGTCGTGGAGGTTCGTATACATGGACTAATAGAACAAGTTCCACACACTGATAAAAGCCCGAATTTTTTTTCAGAGCTGGATGTAGATAACAATTATTTTTAATTTGCAACCTGGTGGAGGTTAGTATAGATGGAATAATAAAACAAGTCCCACACACTGCTACAAGCACAGATTTTTTTTCAGAGCTAGATGCAGATAACAATTATTTTTAATTTGCAACCTGGTGGAGGTTAGTATAGATGGACTAATAGAACAAGTCCCACACACTGCTACAAGCCCAATTTTTTTTTCAGAGCTAGATGCAGATAAAAATTATTTTTAATTTGCAACCTGGTGGAGGTTAGTATAGATGGACTAATAGAACAAGTCCCACACACTGCTACAAGCCCAAATTTTTTTTCAGAGCTAGATGCAGATAAAAATTATTTTTAATTTGCAACCTGGTGGAGGTTAGTATAGATGGACTTATAGAACAAGTCCCACACACTGCTACAAGCCCAATTCTTTTTTCAGAGCTAGATGCAGATAAAAAATATTTTTAATTTGCAACATGGTGGAGGTTAGTATAGATGGACTAATAGAACAAGTCCCACACACTGCTACAAGCCCAATTCTTTTTTCAGAGCTAGATGCAGATAAAAATTATTTTTCATTTGCAACCTGGTGGATGTTAATAAAGATGGACCAATAGAACAAGTCCCACACATTGCTACAAGCCCAAATTTTTTTTCAGAGCTAGATGCAGATAAAAATTATTTTTAATTTGCAACCTGGTGGAGGTTAGTATAGATGGACTAAAAGAACAAGTCCCACACACTGCTACAAGCCCAATTTTTTTTCAGAGCTAGATGCAGATAAAAATTATTTTTAATTTGCAACCTGGTGGAGGTTAGTATAGATGGACTAATAGATCAAGTCCCACACACTGCTACAAGCCCAAATTTTTTTTCAGAGCTAGATGCAGATAAAAATTATTTTTAATTTGCAACATGGTATAGGTTAGTATAGATGGACTAATAGAACAAGTCCCACACACTGCTACAAGCCCAATTCTTTTTTCAGAGCTAGATGCAGATAAAAATTATTTTTAATTTGCAACCTGGTGGATGTTAATAAAGATGGACTAATAGAACAAGTCCCACACACTGCTACAAGCCCAAATTTTTTTTCAGAGCTAGATGCAGATAAAAATTATTTTTAATTTGCAACCTGGTGGAGGTTAGTATAGATGGACTAATAGAACAAGTCCCACACACTGCTACAAGCCCCAATTTTTTTCAGAGATAGATGCAGATAAAAATTATTTTTTATTTACAACCTCGTGGAGGTTCGTATACATGGACTAATAGAACAAGTTCCACACACTGATAAAAGCCCAAATTTTTTTTCAGAGCTGGATGTAGATAACAATTATTTTTAATTTGCAACCTGGTGGAGGTTAGTATAGATGGAATAATAGAACAAGTCCCACACACTGCTACAAGCACAAATTTTTTTTCAGAGCTAGATGCAGATAACAATTATTTTTAATTTGCAACCTGGTGGAGGTTAGTATAGATGGACTAATAGAACAAGTCCCACACACTGCTACAAGCCCAATTTTTTTTTCAGAGCTAGATGCAGATAAAAATTATTTTTAATTTGCAACCTGGTAGAGGTTAGTATAGATGGACTAATAGAACAAGTCCCACACACTGCTACAAGCCCAAATTTTTTTTCAGAGCTAGATGCAGATAAAAATTATTTTTAATTTGCAACCTGGTGGAGGTTAGTATAGATGGACTTATAGAACAAGTCCCACACACTGCTACAAGCCCTATTCTTTTTTCAGAGCTAGATGCAGATAAAAAATATTTTTAATTTGCAACATGGTGGAGGTTAGTATAGATGGACTAATAGAACAAGTCCCACACACTGCTACAAGCCCAATTCTTTTTTCAGAGCTAGATGCAGATAAAAATTATTTTTCATTTGCAACCTGGTGGATGTTAATAAAGATGGACCAATAGAACAAGTCCCACACATTGCTACAAGCCCAAATTTTTTTTCAGAGCTAGATGCAGATAAAAATTATTTTTAATTTGCAACCTGGTGGAGGTTAGTATAGATGGACTAAAAGAACAAGTCCCACACACTGCTACAAGCCCAATTTTTTTTCAGAGCTAGATGCAGATAAAAAATTATTTTTAATTTGCAACCTGGTGGAGGTTAGTATAGATGGACTAATAGATCAAGTCCCACACACTGCTACAAGCCCAAATTTTTTTTCAGAGCTAGATACAGATAAAAATTATTTTTAATTTGCAACCTGGTGGAGGTTAGTATAGATGGACTAATAGAACAAGTCCCACACACTGCTACAAGCCCAATTCTTTTTTCAGAGCTAGATGCAGATAAAAATTATTTTTAATTTGCAACCTGGTGGATGTTAATAAAGATGGACTAATAGAACAAGTCCCACACACTGCTACAAGCCCAAATTTTTTTTCAGAGCTAGATGCAGATAAAAATTATTTTTAATTTGCAACCTGGTGGAGGTTAGTATAGATGGACTAATAGAACAAGTCCCACACACTGCTACAAGCCCCAATTTTTTTCAGAGATAGATGCAGATAAAAATTATTTTTTATTTACAACCTCGTGGAGGTTCGTATACATGGACTAATAGAACAAGTTCCACACACTGATAAAAGCCCAAATTTTTTTTCAGAGCTGGATGTAGATAACAATTATTTTTAATTTGCAACCTGGTGGAGGTTAGTATAGATGGAATAATAGAACAAGTCCCACACACTGCTACAAGCACAAATTTTTTTTCAGAGCTAGATGCAGATAACAATTATTTTTAATTTGCAACCTGGTGGAGGTTAGTATAGATGGACTAATAGAACAAGTCCCACACACTGCTACAAGCCCAATTTTTTTTTCAGAGCTAGATGCAGATAAAAATTATTTTTAATTTGCAACCTGGTAGAGGTTAGTATAGATGGACTAATAGAACAAGTCCCACACACTGCTACAAGCCCAAATTTTTTTTCAGAGCTAGATGCAGATAAAAATTATTTTTAATTTGCAACCTGGTGGAGGTTAGTATAGATGGACTTATAGAACAAGTCCCACACACTGCTACAAGCCCTATTCTTTTTTCAGAGCTAGATGCAGATAAAAAATATTTTTAATTTGCAACATGGTGGAGGTTAGTATAGATGGACTAATAGAACAAGTCCCACACACTGCTACAAGCCCAATTCTTTTTTCAGAGCTAGATGCAGATAAAAATTATTTTTCATTTGCAACCTGGTGGATGTTAATAAAGATGGACCAATAGAACAAGTCCCACACATTGCTACAAGCCCAAATTTTTTTTCAGAGCTAGATGCAGATAAAAATTATTTTTAATTTGCAACCTGGTGGAGGTTAGTATAGATGGACTAAAAGAACAAGTCCCACACACTGCTACAAGCCCAATTTTTTTTCAGAGCTAGATGCAGATAAAAAATTATTTTTAATTTGCAACCTGGTGGAGGTTAGTATAGATGGACTAATAGATCAAGTCCCACACACTGCTACAAGCCCAAATTTTTTTTCAGAGCTAGATACAGATAAAAATTATTTTTAATTTGCAACCTGGTGGAGGTTAGTATAGATGGACTAATAGAACAAGTCCCACACACTGCTACAAGCCCAATTCTTTTTTCAGAGCTAGATGCAGATAAAAATTATTTTTAATTTGCAACCTGGTGGATGTTAATAAAGATGGACTAATAGAACAAGTCCCACACACTGCTACAAGCCCAAATATTTTTTCAGAGCTAGATGCAGATAAAAATTATTTTTAATTTGCAACCTGGTGGAGGTTAGTATAGATGGACTAATAGAACAAGTCCCACACACTGCTAGAAGCCAAAAATTATTTTCAGAGCTACAGTAGATGCAGATAAAAATTATTTTTAATTTGCAACCTGGTGGAGGTTAGTATAGATGGACTAATAGAACAAGTCCCACACACTGCTACAAGCCCCAATTTTTTTTCAGAGATAGATGCAGATAAAAATTATTTTTTATTTGCAACCTGGTGGAGGTTCGTATAGATGGACTAATAGAACAAGTTCCACACACTGATAAAAGCCCAAATTTTTTTTCAGAGCTGGATGCAGACAACAATTATTTTTAATTTGCAACCTGGTGGAGGTTAGTATAGATGGAATAATAGAACAAGTCCCACACACTGCTACAAGCACAAATTTTTTTTCAGAGCTAGATGCAGATAACAATTATTTTTAATTTGCAACCTGGTGGAGGTTAGTATAGATGGACTAATAGAACAAGTCCCACACACTGCTACAAGCCCAATTTTTTTTCAGAGCTAGATGCAGATAAAAATTATTTTTAATTTGCAACCTGGTGGAGGTTAGTATAGATGGACTAAAAGAACAAGTCCCACACACTGCTACAAGCCCAAATTTTTTTTCAGAGCTAGATGCAGATAAAAATTATTTTTAATTTGCAACCTGGTGGAGGTTAGTATAGATGGACTTATAGAACAAGTCCCACACACTGCTACAAGCCCAATTCTTTTTTCAGAGCTAGATGCAGATAAAAAATATTTTTAATTTGCAACATGGTGGAGGTTAGTATAGATGGACTAATAGAACAAGTCCCACACACTGCTACAAGCCCAATTCTTTTTTCAGAGCTAGATGCAGATAAAAATTATTTTTAATTTGCAACCTGGTGGATGTTAATAAAGATGGACTAATTGAACAAGTCCCACACACTGCTACAAGCCCAAATTTTTTTTCAGAGCTAGATGCAGATAAAAATTATTTTTAATTTGCAACCTGGTGGAGGTTAGTATAGATGGACTAATAGAACAAGTCCCACACACTGCTAGAAGCCAAAATTTTTTTTCAGAGCTACAGTGGATGCAGATAAAAATTATTTTTAATTTGCAACCTGGTGGAGGTTAGTATAGATGGACTTATAGAACAAGTCCCACACACTGCTACAAGCCCAATTCTTTTTTCAGAGCTAGATGCAGATAAAAAATATTTTTAATTTGCAACATGGTGGAGGTTAGTATAGATGGACTAATAGAACAAGTCCCACACACTGCTACAAGCCCAATTCTTTTTTCAGAGCTAGATGCAGATAAAAATTATTTTTAATTTGCAACCTGGTGGATGTTAATAAAGATGGACTAATTGAACAAGTCCCACACACTGCTACAAGCCCAAATTTTTTTTCAGAGCTAGATGCAGATAAAAATTATTTTTAATTTGCAACCTGGTGGAGGTTAGTATAGATGGACTAATAGAACAAGTCCCACACACTGCTAGAAGCCAAAATTTTTTTTCAGAGCTACAGTGGATGCAGATAAAAATTATTTTTAATTTGCAACCTGGTGGAGGTTAGTATAGATGGACTAATAGAACAAGTCCCACACACTGCTACAAGCCCCAATTTTTTTTCAGAGATAGATGCAGATAAAAATTATTTTTTATTTGCAACCTCGTGGAGGTTCGTATACATGGACTAATAGAACAAGTTCCACACACTGATAAAAGCCCAAATTTTTTTTCAGAGCTGGATGTAGATAACAATTATTTTTAATTTGCAACCTGGTGGAGGTTAGTATAGATGGAATAATAGAACAAGTCCCACACACTGCTACAAGCACAGATTTTTTTTCAGAGCTAGATGCAGATAACAATTATTTTTAATTTGCAACCTGGTGGAGGTTAGTATAGATGGACTAATAGAACAAGTCCCACACACTGCTACAAGCCCAATTTTTTTTTCAGAGCTAGATGCAGATAAAAATTATTTTTAATTTGCAACCTGGTGGAGGTTAGTATAGATGGACTAATAGAACAAGTCCCACACACTGCTACAAGCCCAAATTTTTTTTCAGAGCTAGATGCAGATAAAAATTATTTTTAATTTGCAACCTGGTGGAGGTTAGTATAGATGGACTTATAGAACAAGTCCCACACACTGCTACAAGCCCAATTCTTTTTTCAGAGCTAGATGCAGATAAAAAATATTTTTAATTTGCAACCTGGTGGAGGTTAGTATAGATGGACTAATAGAACAAGTCCCACACACTGCTACAAGCTCAATTCTTTTTTCAGAGCTAGATGCAGATAAAAATTATTTTTCATTTGCAACCTGGTGGATGTTAATAAAGATGGACCAATAGAACAAGTCCCACACATTGCTACAAGCCCAAATTTTTTTTCAGAGCTAGATGCAGATAAAAATTATTTTTAATTTGCAACCTGGTGGAGGTTAGTATAGATGGACTAAAAGAACAAGTCCCACACACTGCTACAAGCCCAATTTTTTTTCAGAGCTAGATGCAGATAAAAATTATTTTTAATTTGCAACCTGGTGGAGGTTAGTATAGATGGACTAATAGATCAAGTCCCACACACTGCTACAAGCCTAAATTTTTTTTCAGAGCTAGATGCAGATAAAAATTATTTTTAATTTGCAACCTGGTGGAGGTTAGTATAGATGGACTAATAGAACAAGTCCCACATACTGCTACAAGCCCAATTCTTTTTTCAGAGCTAGATGCAGATAAAAATTATTTTTAATTTGCAACCTGGTGGATGTTAATAAAGATGGACTAATAGAACAAGTCCCACACACTGCTACAAGCCCAAATTTTTTTTCAGAGCTAGATGCAGATAAAAATTATTTTTAATTTGCAACCTGGTGGAGGTTAGTATAGATGGACTAATAGAACAAGTCCCACACACTGCTAGAAGCCAAAATTTTTTTTCAGAGCTACAGTAGATGCAGATAAAAATTATTTTTAATTTGCAACCTGGTGGAGGTTAGTATAGATGGACTAATAGAACAAGTCCCACACACTGCTACAAGCCCCAATTTTTTTTCAGAGATAGATGCAGATAAAAATTATTTTTTATTTACAACCTCGTGGAGGTTCGTATACATGGACTAATAGAACAAGTTCCACACACTGATAAAAGCCCAAATTTTTTTTCAGAGCTGGATGTAGATAACAATTATTTTTAATTTGCAACCTGGTGGAGGTTAGTATAGATGGAATAATAGAACAAGTCCCACACACTGCTACAAGCACAGATTTTTTTTCAGAGCTAGATGCAGATAACAATTATTTTTAATTTGCAACCTGGTGGAGGTTAGTATAGATGGACTAATAGAACAAGTCCCACACACTGCTACAAGCCCAATTTTTTTTTCAGAGCTAGATGCAGATAAAAATTATTTTTAATTTGCAACCTGGTGGAGGTTAGTATAGATGGACTAATAGAACAAGTCCCACACACTGCTACAAGCCCAAATTTTTTTTCAGAGCTAGATGCAGATAAAAATTATTTTTAATTTGCAACCTGGTGGAGGTTAGTATAGATGGACTAAAAGAACAAGTCCCACACACTGCTACAAGCCCAATTTTTTTTCAGAGCTAGATGCAGATAAAAATTATTTTTAATTTGCAACCTGGTGGAGGTTAGTATAGATGGACTAATAGATCAAGTCCCACACACTGCTACAAGTCCAAATTTTTTTTCAGAGCTAGATGCAGATAAAAATTATTTTTAATTTGCAACATGGTGGAGGTTAGTATAGATGGACTAATAGAACAAGTCCCACACACTGCTACAAGCCCAATTCTTTTTTCAGAGCTAGATGCAGATAAAAATTATTTTTAATTTGCAACCTGGTGGATGTTAATAAAGATGGACTAATAGAACAAGTCCCACACACTGCTACAAGCCCAAATTTTTTTCAGAGCTAGATGCAGATAAAAAATATTTTTAATTTGCAACCTGGTGGAGGTTAGTATAGATGGACTAATAGAACAAGTCCCACACACTGCTACAAGCTCAATTCTTTTTTCAGAGCTAGATGCAGATAAAAATTATTTTTCATTTGCAACCTGGTGGATGTTAATAAAGATGGACCAATAGAACAAGTCCCACACATTGCTACAAGCCCAAATTTTTTTTCAGAGCTAGATGCAGATAAAAATTATTTTTAATTTGCAACCTGGTGGAGGTTAGTATAGATGGACTAAAAGAACAAGTCCCACACACTGCTACAAGCCCAATTTTTTTTCAGAGCTAGATGCAGATAAAAATTATTTTTAATTTGCAACCTGGTGGAGGTTAGTATAGATGGACTAATAGATCAAGTCCCACACACTGCTACAAGCCTAAATTTTTTTTCAGAGCTAGATGCAGATAAAAATTATTTTTAATTTGCAACCTGGTGGAGGTTAGTATAGATGGACTAATAGAACAAGTCCCACATACTGCTACAAGCCCAATTCTTTTTTCAGAGCTAGATGCAGATAAAAATTATTTTTAATTTGCAACCTGGTGGATGTTAATAAAGATGGACTAATAGAACAAGTCCCACACACTGCTACAAGCCCAAATTTTTTTTCAGAGCTAGATGCAGATAAAAATTATTTTTAATTTGCAACCTGGTGGAGGTTAGTATAGATGGACTAATAGAACAAGTCCCACACACTGCTAGAAGCCAAAATTTTTTTTCAGAGCTACAGTAGATGCAGATAAAAATTATTTTTAATTTGCAACCTGGTGGAGGTTAGTATAGATGGACTAATAGAACAAGTCCCACACACTGCTACAAGCCCCAATTTTTTTTCAGAGATAGATGCAGATAAAAATTATTTTTTATTTACAACCTCGTGGAGGTTCGTATACATGGACTAATAGAACAAGTTCCACACACTGATAAAAGCCCAAATTTTTTTTCAGAGCTGGATGTAGATAACAATTATTTTTAATTTGCAACCTGGTGGAGGTTAGTATAGATGGAATAATAGAACAAGTCCCACACACTGCTACAAGCACAGATTTTTTTTCAGAGCTAGATGCAGATAACAATTATTTTTAATTTGCAACCTGGTGGAGGTTAGTATAGATGGACTAATAGAACAAGTCCCACACACTGCTACAAGCCCAATTTTTTTTTCAGAGCTAGATGCAGATAAAAATTATTTTTAATTTGCAACCTGGTGGAGGTTAGTATAGATGGACTAATAGAACAAGTCCCACACACTGCTACAAGCCCAAATTTTTTTTCAGAGCTAGATGCAGATAAAAATTATTTTTAATTTGCAACCTGGTGGAGGTTAGTATAGATGGACTTATAGAACAAGTCCCACACACTGCTACAAGCCCAATTCTTTTTTCAGAGCTAGATGCAGATAAAAAATATTTTTAATTTGCAACATGGTGGAGGTTAGTATAGATGGACTAATAGAACAAGTCCCACACACTGCTACAAGCCCAATTCTTTTTTCAGAGCTAGATGCAGATAAAAATTATTTTTCATTTGCAACCTGGTGGATGTTAATAAAGATGGACCAATAGAACAAGTCCCACACATTGCTACAAGCCCAAATTTTTTTTCAGAGCTAGATGCAGATAAAAATTATTTTTAATTTGCAACCTGGTGGAGGTTAGTATAGATGGACTAAAAGAACAAGTCCCACACACTGCTACAAGCCCAATTTTTTTTCAGAGCTAGATGCAGATAAAAATTATTTTTAATTTGCAACCTGGTGGAGGTTAGTATAGATGGACTAATAGATCAAGTCCCACACACTGCTACAAGCCCAAATTTTTTTTCAGAGCTAGATGCAGATAAAAATTATTTTTAATTTGCAACATGGTGGAGGTTAGTATAGATGGACTAATAGAACAAGTCCCACACACTGCTACAAGCCCAATTCTTTTTTCAGAGCTAGATGCAGATAAAAATTATTTTTAATTTGCAACCTGGTGGATGTTAATAAAGATGGACTAATAGAACAAGTCCCACACACTGCTACAAGCCCAAATTTTTTTTCAGAGCTAGATGCAGATAAAAATTATTTTTAATTTTCAACCTGGTGGAGGTTAGTATAGATGGACTAATAGAACAAGTCCCACACACTGCTACAAGCCCCAATTTTTTTCAGAGATAGATGCAGATAAAAATTATTTTTTATTTACAACCTCGTGGAGGTTCGTATACATGGACTAATAGAACAAGTTCCACACACTGATAAAAGCCCAAATTTTTTTTCAGAGCTGGATGTAGATAACAATTATTTTTAATTTGCAACCTGGTGGAGGTTAGTATAGATGGAATAATAGAACAAGTCCCACACACTGCTACAAGCACAAATTTTTTTTCAGAGCTAGATGCAGATAACAATTATTTTTAATTTGCAACCTGGTGGAGGTTAGTATAGATGGACTAATAGAACAAGTCCCACACACTGCTACAAGCCCAATTTTTTTTTCAGAGCTAGATGCAGATAAAAATTATTTTTAATTTGCAACCTGGTAGAGGTTAGTATAGATGGACTAATAGAACAAGTCCCACACACTGCTACAAGCCCAAATTTTTTTTCAGAGCTAGATGCAGATAAAAATTATTTTTAATTTGCAACCTGGTGGAGGTTAGTATAGATGGACTTATAGAACAAGTCCCACACACTGCTACAAGCCCTATTCTTTTTTCAGAGCTAGATGCAGATAAAAAATATTTTTAATTTGCAACATGGTGGAGGTTAGTATAGATGGACTAATAGAACAAGTCCCACACACTGCTACAAGCCCAATTCTTTTTTCAGAGCTAGATGCAGATAAAAATTATTTTTCATTTGCAACCTGGTGGATGTTAATAAAGATGGACCAATAGAACAAGTCCCACACATTGCTACAAGCCCAAATTTTTTTTCAGAGCTAGATGCAGATAAAAATTATTTTTAATTTGCAACCTGGTGGAGGTTAGTATAGATGGACTAAAAGAACAAGTCCCACACACTGCTACAAGCCCAATTTTTTTTCAGAGCTAGATGCAGATAAAAAATTATTTTTAATTTGCAACCTGGTGGAGGTTAGTATAGATGGACTAATAGATCAAGTCCCACACACTGCTACAAGCCCAAATTTTTTTTCAGAGCTAGATGCAGATAAAAATTATTTTTAATTTGCAACCTGGTGGAGGTTAGTATAGATGGACTAATAGAACAAGTCCCACACACTGCTACAAGCCCAATTCTTTTTTCAGAGCTAGATGCAGATAAAAATTATTTTTAATTTGCAACCTGGTGGATGTTAATAAAGATGGACTAATAGAACAAGTCCCACACACTGCTACAAGCCCAAATATTTTTTCAGAGCTAGATGCAGATAAAAATTATTTTTAATTTGCAACCTGGTGGAGGTTAGTATAGATGGACTAATAGAACAAGTCCCACACACTGCTAGAAGCCAAAATTTTTTTTCAGAGCTACAGTAGATGCAGATAAAAATTATTTTTAATTTGCAACCTGGTGGAGGTTAGTATAGATGGACTAATAGAACAAGTCCCACACACTGCTACAAGCCCCAATTTTTTTTCAGAGATAGATGCAGATAAAAATTATTTTTTATTTGCAACCTGGTGGAGGTTCGTATAGATGGACTAATAGAACAAGTTCCACACACTGATAAAAGCCCAAATTTTTTTTCAGAGCTGGATGCAGACAACAATTATTTTTAATTTGCAACCTGGTGGAGGTTAGTATAGATGGAATAATAGAACAAGTCCCACACACTGCTACAAGCACAAATTTTTTTTCAGAGCTAGATGCAGATAACAATTATTTTTAATTTGCAACCTGGTGGAGGTTAGTATAGATGGACTAATAGAACAAGTCCCACACACTGCTACAAGCCCAATTTTTTTTTCAGAGCTAGATGCAGATAAAAATTATTTTTAATTTGCAACCTGGTGGAGGTTAGTATAGATGGACTAATAGAACAAGTCCCACACACTGCTACAAGCCCAAATTTTTTTTCAGAGCTAGATGCAGATAAAAATTATTTTTAATTTGCAACCTGGTGGAGGTTAGTATAGATGGACTTATAGAACAAGTCCCACACACTGCTACAAGCCCAATTCTTTTTTCAGAGCTAGATGCAGATAAAAAATATTTTTAATTTGCAACCTGGTGGAGGTTAGTATAGATGGACTAATAGAACAAGTCCCACACACTGCTACAAGCTCAATTCTTTTTTCAGAGCTAGATGCAGATAAAAATTATTTTTCATTTGCAACCTGGTGGATGTTAATAAAGATGGACCAATAGAACAAGTCCCACACATTGCTACAAGCCCAAATTTTTTTTCAGAGCTAGATGCAGATAAAAATTATTTTTAATTTGCAACCTGGTGGAGGTTAGTATAGATGGACTAAAAGAACAAGTCCCACACACTGCTACAAGCCCAATTTTTTTTCAGAGCTAGATGCAGATAAAAATTATTTTTAATTTGCAACCTGGTGGAGGTTAGTATAGATGGACTAATAGATCAAGTCCCACACACTGCTACAAGCCTAAATTTTTTTTCAGAGCTAGATGCAGATAAAAATTATTTTTAATTTGCAACCTGGTGGAGGTTAGTATAGATGGACTAATAGAACAAGTCCCACATACTGCTACAAGCCCAATTCTTTTTTCAGAGCTAGATGCAGATAAAAATTATTTTTAATTTGCAACCTGGTGGATGTTAATAAAGATGGACTAATAGAACAAGTCCCACACACTGCTACAAGCCCAAATTTTTTTTCAGAGCTAGATGCAGATAAAAATTATTTTTAATTTGCAACCTGGTGGAGGTTAGTATAGATGGACTAATAGAACAAGTCCCACACACTGCTAGAAGCCAAAATTTTTTTTCAGAGCTACAGTAGATGCAGATAAAAATTATTTTTAATTTGCAACCTGGTGGAGGTTAGTATAGATGGACTAATAGAACAAGTCCCACACAGTGCTACAAGCCCAAATTTTTTTTCAGAGCTAGATGCAGATAAAAATTATTTTTAATTTGCAACCTGGTGGAGGTTAGTATAGATGGACTTATAGAACAAGTCCCACACACTGCTACAAGCCCAATTCTTTTTTCAGAGCTAGATGCAGATAAAAAATATTTTGAATTTGCAACATGGTGGAGGTTAGTATAGATGGACTAATAGAACAAGTCCCACACACTGCTACAAGCCCAATTCTTTTTTCAGAGCTAGATGCAGATAAAAATTATTTTTAATTTGCAACCTGGTGGATGTTAATAAAGATGGACTAATTGAACAAGTCCCACACACTGCTACAAGCCCAAATTTTTTTTCAGAGCTAGATGCAGATAAAAATTATTTTTAATTTGCAACCTGGTGGAGGTTAGTATAGATGGACTAATAGAACAAGTCCCACACACTGCTAGAAGCCAAAATTTTTTTTCAGAGCTACAGTGGATGCAGATAAAAATTATTTTTAATTTGCAACCTGGTGGAGGTTAGTATAGATGGACTAATAGAACAAGTCCCACACACTGCTACAAGCCCCAATTTTTTTTCAGAGATAGATGCAGATAAAAATTATTTTTTATTTGCAACCTCGTGGAGGTTCGTATACATGGACTAATAGAACAAGTTCCACACACTGATAAAAGCCCAAATTTTTTTTCAGAGCTGGATGTAGATAACAATTATTTTTAATTTGCAACCTGGTGGAGGTTAGTATAGATGGAATAATAGAACAAGTCCCACACACTGCTACAAGCACAGATTTTTTTTCAGAGCTAGATGCAGATAACAATTATTTTTAATTTGCAACCTGGTGGAGGTTAGTATAGATGGACTAATAGAACAAGTCCCACACACTGCTACAAGCCCAATTTTTTTTTCAGAGCTAGATGCAGATAAAAATTATTTTTAATTTGCAACCTGGTGGAGGTTAGTATAGATGGACTAATAGATCAAGTCCCACACACTGCTACAAGCCCAAATTTTTTTTCAGAGCTAGATGCAGATAAAAATTATTTTTAATTTGCAACATGGTGGAGGTTAGTATAGATGGACTAATAGAACAAGTCCCACACACTGCTACAAGCCCAATTCTTTTTTCAGAGCTAGATGCAGATAAAAATTATTTTTAATTTGCAACCTGGTGGATGTTAATAAAGATGGACTAATAGAACAAGTCCCACACACTGCTACAAGCCCAAATTTTTTTTCAGAGCTAGATGCAGATAAAAATTATTTTTAATTTTCAACCTGGTGGAGGTTAGTATAGATGGACTAATAGAACAAGTCCCACACACTGCTACAAGCCCCAATTTTTTTCAGAGATAGATGCAGATAAAAATTATTTTTTATTTACAACCTCGTGGAGGTTCGTATACATGGACTAATAGAACAAGTTCCACACACTGATAAAAGCCCAAATTTTTTTTCAGAGCTGGATGTAGATAACAATTATTTTTAATTTGCAACCTGGTGGAGGTTAGTATAGATGGAATAATAGAACAAGTCCCACACACTGCTACAAGCACAAATTTTTTTTCAGAGCTAGATGCAGATAACAATTATTTTTAATTTGCAACCTGGTGGAGGTTAGTATAGATGGACTAATAGAACAAGTCCCACACACTGCTACAAGCCCAATTTTTTTTTCAGAGCTAGATGCAGATAAAAATTATTTTTAATTTGCAACCTGGTAGAGGTTAGTATAGATGGACTAATAGAACAAGTCCCACACACTGCTACAAGCCCAAATTTTTTTTCAGAGCTAGATGCAGATAAAAATTATTTTTAATTTGCAACCTGGTGGAGGTTAGTATAGATGGACTTATAGAACAAGTCCCACACACTGCTACAAGCCCTATTCTTTTTTCAGAGCTAGATGCAGATAAAAAATATTTTTAATTTGCAACATGGTGGAGGTTAGTATAGATGGACTAATAGAACAAGTCCCACACACTGCTACAAGCCCAATTCTTTTTTCAGAGCTAGATGCAGATAAAAATTATTTTTCATTTGCAACCTGGTGGATGTTAATAAAGATGGACCAATAGAACAAGTCCCACACATTGCTACAAGCCCAAATTTTTTTTCAGAGCTAGATGCAGATAAAAATTATTTTTAATTTGCAACCTGGTGGAGGTTAGTATAGATGGACTAAAAGAACAAGTCCCACACACTGCTACAAGCCCAATTTTTTTTCAGAGCTAGATGCAGATAAAAAATTATTTTTAATTTGCAACCTGGTGGAGGTTAGTATAGATGGACTAATAGATCAAGTCCCACACACTGCTACAAGCCCAAATTTTTTTCAGAGCTAGATGCAGATAAAAATTATTTTTAATTTGCAACCTGGTGGAGGTTAGTATAGATGGACTAATAGAACAAGTCCCACACACTGCTACAAGCCCAATTCTTTTTTCAGAGCTAGATGCAGATAAAAATTATTTTTAATTTGCAACCTGGTGGATGTTAATAAAGATGGACTAATAGAACAAGTCCCACACACTGCTACAAGCCCAAATATTTTTTCAGAGCTAGATGCAGATAAAAATTATTTTTAATTTGCAACCTGGTGGAGGTTAGTATAGATGGACTAATAGAACAAGTCCCACACACTGCTAGAAGCCAAAATTTTTTTTCAGAGCTACAGTAGATGCAGATAAAAATTATTTTTAATTTGCAACCTGGTGGAGGTTAGTATAGATGGACTAATAGAACAAGTCCCACACACTGCTACAAGCCCCAATTTTTTTTCAGAGATAGATGCAGATAAAAATTATTTTTTATTTGCAACCTGGTGGAGGTTCGTATAGATGGACTAATAGAACAAGTTCCACACACTGATAAAAGCCCAAATTTTTTTTCAGAGCTGGATGCAGACAACAATTATTTTTAATTTGCAACCTGGTGGAGGTTAGTATAGATGGAATAATAGAACAAGTCCCACACACTGCTACAAGCACAAATTTTTTTTCAGAGCTAGATGCAGATAACAATTATTTTTAATTTGCAACCTGGTGGAGGTTAGTATAGATGGACTAATAGAACAAGTCCCACACACTGCTACAAGCCCAATTTTTTTTTCAGAGCTAGATGCAGATAAAAATTATTTTTAATTTGCAACCTGGTGGAGGTTAGTATAGATGGACTAATAGAACAAGTCCCACACACTGCTACAAGCCCAAATTTTTTTTCAGAGCTAGATGCAGATAAAAATTATTTTTAATTTGCAACCTGGTGGAGGTTAGTATAGATGGACTTATAGAACAAGTCCCACACACTGCTACAAGCCCAATTCTTTTTTCAGAGCTAGATGCAGATAAAAAATATTTTTAATTTGCAACCTGGTGGAGGTTAGTATAGATGGACTAATAGAACAAGTCCCACACACTGCTACAAGCTCAATTCTTTTTTCAGAGCTAGATGCAGATAAAAATTATTTTTCATTTGCAACCTGGTGGATGTTAATAAAGATGGACCAATAGAACAAGTCCCACACATTGCTACAAGCCCAAATTTTTTTTCAGAGCTAGATGCAGATAAAAATTATTTTTAATTTGCAACCTGGTGGAGGTTAGTATAGATGGACTAAAAGAACAAGTCCCACACACTGCTACAAGCCCAATTTTTTTTCAGAGCTAGATGCAGATAAAAATTATTTTTAATTTGCAACCTGGTGGAGGTTAGTATAGATGGACTAATAGATCAAGTCCCACACACTGCTACAAGCCTAAATTTTTTTTCAGAGCTAGATGCAGATAAAAATTATTTTTAATTTGCAACCTGGTGGAGGTTAGTATAGATGGACTAATAGAACAAGTCCCACATACTGCTACAAGCCCAATTCTTTTTTCAGAGCTAGATGCAGATAAAAATTATTTTTAATTTGCAACCTGGTGGATGTTAATAAAGATGGACTAATAGAACAAGTCCCACACACTGCTACAAGCCCAAATTTTTTTTCAGAGCTAGATGCAGATAAAAATTATTTTTAATTTGCAACCTGGTGGAGGTTAGTATAGATGGACTAATAGAACAAGTCCCACACACTGCTAGAAGCCAAAATTTTTTTTCAGAGCTACAGTAGATGCAGATAAAAATTATTTTTAATTTGCAACCTGGTGGAGGTTAGTATAGATGGACTAATAGAACAAGTCCCACACAGTGCTACAAGCCCAAATTTTTTTTCAGAGCTAGATGCAGATAAAAATTATTTTTAATTTGCAACCTGGTGGAGGTTAGTATAGATGGACTTATAGAACAAGTCCCACACACTGCTACAAGCCCAATTCTTTTTTCAGAGCTAGATGCAGATAAAAAATATTTTGAATTTGCAACATGGTGGAGGTTAGTATAGATGGACTAATAGAACAAGTCCCACACACTGCTACAAGCCCAATTCTTTTTTCAGAGCTAGATGCAGATAAAAATTATTTTTAATTTGCAACCTGGTGGATGTTAATAAAGATGGACTAATTGAACAAGTCCCACACACTGCTACAAGCCCAAATTTTTTTTCAGAGCTAGATGCAGATAAAAATTATTTTTAATTTGCAACCTGGTGGAGGTTAGTATAGATGGACTAATAGAACAAGTCCCACACACTGCTAGAAGCCAAAATTTTTTTTCAGAGCTACAGTGGATGCAGATAAAAATTATTTTTAATTTGCAACCTGGTGGAGGTTAGTATAGATGGACTAATAGAACAAGTCCCACACACTGCTACAAGCCCCAATTTTTTTTCAGAGATAGATGCAGATAAAAATTATTTTTTATTTGCAACCTCGTGGAGGTTCGTATACATGGACTAATAGAACAAGTTCCACACACTGATAAAAGCCCAAATTTTTTTTCAGAGCTGGATGTAGATAACAATTATTTTTAATTTGCAACCTGGTGGAGGTTAGTATAGATGGAATAATAGAACAAGTCCCACACACTGCTACAAGCACAGATTTTTTTTCAGAGCTAGATGCAGATAACAATTATTTTTAATTTGCAACCTGGTGGAGGTTAGTATAGATGGACTAATAGAACAAGTCCCACACACTGCTACAAGCCCAATTTTTTTTTCAGAGCTAGATGCAGATAAAAATTATTTTTAATTTGCAACCTGGTGGAGGTTAGTATAGATGGACTAATAGAACAAGTCCCACACACTGCTACAAGCCCAAATTTTTTTTCAGAGCTAGATGCAGATAAAAATTATTTTTAATTTGCAACCTGGTGGAGGTTAGTATAGATGGACTTATAGAACAAGTCCCACACACTGCTACAAGCCCAAATTTTTTTTCAGAGCTAGATGCAGATAAAAATTATTTTTAATTTGCAACCTGGTGGAGGTTAGTATAGATGGACTTATAGAACAAGTCCCACACACTGCTACAAGCCCAATTCTTTTTTCAGAGCTAGATGCAGATAAAAAATATTTTTAATTTGCAACCTGGTGGAGGTTAGTATAGATGGACTAATAGAACAAGTCCCACACACTGCTACAAGCTCAATTCTTTTTTCAGAGCTAGATGCAGATAAAAATTATTTTTCATTTGCAACCTGGTGGATGTTAATAAAGATGGACCAATAGAACAAGTCCCACACATTGCTACAAGCCCAAATTTTTTTTCAGAGCTAGATGCAGATAAAAATTATTTTTAATTTGCAACCTGGTGGAGGTTAGTATAGATGGACTAAAAGAACAAGTCCCACACACTGCTACAAGCCCAATTTTTTTTCAGAGCTAGATGCAGATAAAAATTATTTTTAATTTGCAACCTGGTGGAGGTTAGTATAGATGGACTAATAGATCAAGTCCCACTCACTGCTACAAGCCTAGATTTTTTTTCAGAGCTAGATGCAGATAAAAATTATTTTTAATTTGCAACCTGGTGGAGGTTAGTATAGATGGACTAATAGAACAAGTCCCACATACTGCTACAAGCCCAATTCTTTTTTCAGAGCTAGATGCAGATAAAAATTATTTTTAATTTGCAACCTGGTGGATGTTAATAAAGATGGACTAATAGAACAAGTCCCACACACTGCTACAAGCCCAAATTTTTTTTCAGAGCTAGATGCAGATAAAAATTATTTTTAATTTGCAACCTGGTGGAGGTTAGTATAGATGGACTAATAGAACAAGTCCCACACACTGCTAGAAGCCAAAATTTTTTTTCAGAGCTACAGTAGATGCAGATAAAAATTATTTTTAATTTGCAACCTGGTGGATGTTAATAAAGATGGACTAATAGAACAAGTCCCACACACTGCTACAAGCCCCAATTTTTTTTCAGAGATAGATGCAGATAAAAATTATTTTTTATTTACAACCTCGTGGAGGTTCGTATACATGGACTAATAGAACAAGTTCCACACACTGATAAAAGCCCAAATTTTTTTTCAGAGCTGGATGTAGATAACAATTATTTTTAATTTGCAACCTGGTGGAGGTTAGTATAGATGGAATAATAGAACAAGTCCCACACACTGCTACAAGCACAGATTTTTTTTCAGAGCTAGATGCAGATAACAATTATTTTTAATTTGCAACCTGGTGGAGGTTAGTATAGATGGACTAATAGAACAAGTCCCACACACTGCTACAAGCCCAATTTTTTTTTCAGAGCTAGATGCAGATAAAAATTATTTTTAATTTGCAACCTGGTGGAGGTTAGTATAGATGGACTAATAGAACAAGTCCCACACACTGCTACAAGCCCAAATTTTTTTTCAGAGCTAGATGCAGATAAAAATTATTTTTAATTTGCAACCTGGTGGAGGTTAGTATAGATGGACTTATAGAACAAGTCCCACACACTGCTACAAGCCCAATTCTTTTTTCAGAGCTAGATGCAGATAAAAAATATTTTTAATTTGCAACATGGTGGAGGTTAGTATAGATGGACTAATAGAACAAGTCCCACACACTGCTACAAGCCCAATTCTTTTTTCAGAGCTAGATGCAGATAAAAATTATTTTTCATTTGCAACCTGATGGATGTTAATAAAGATGGACCAATAGAACAAGTCCCACACATTGCTACAAGCCCAAATTTTTTTTCAGAGCTAGATGCAGATAAAAATTATTTTTAATTTGCAACCTGGTGGAGGTTAGTATAGATGGACTAAAAGAACAAGTCCCACACACTGCTACAAGCCCAATTTTTTTTCAGAGCTAGATGCAGATAAAAATTATTTTTAATTTGCAACCTGGTGGAGGTTAGTATAGATGGACTAATAGATCAAGTCCCACACACTGCTACAAGCCCAAATTTTTTTTCAGAGCTAGATGCAGATAAAAATTATTTTTAATTTGCAACATGGTGGAGGTTAGTATAGATGGACTAATAGAACAAGTCCCACACACTGCTACAAGCCCAATTCTTTTTTCAGAGCTAGATGCAGATAAAAATTATTTTTAATTTGCAACCTGGTGGATGTTAATAAAGATGGACTAATAGAACAAGTCCCACACACTGCTACAAGCCCAAATTTTTTTTCAGAGCTAGATGCAGATAAAAATTATTTTTAATTTGCAACCTGGTGGAGGTTAGTATAGATGGACTAATAGAACAAGTCCCACACACTGCTAGAAGCCAAAATTTTTTTTCAGAGCTACAGTAGATGCAGATAAAAATTATTTTTAATTTGCAACCTGGTGGACGTTAGTATAGATGGACTAATAGAACAAGTCCCACACACTGCTACAAGCCCCAATTTTTTTTCAGAGATAGATGCAGATAAAAATTATTTTTTATCTGCAACCTGGTGGAGGTTCGTATAGATGGACTAATAGAACAAGTTCCACACACTGATAAAAGCCCAATTTTTTTTTCAGAGCTGGATGCAGACAACAATTATTTTTAATTTGCAACCTGGTGGAGGTTAGTATAGATGGAATAATAGAACAAGTCCCACACACTGCTACAAGCACAAATTTTTTTTCAGAGCTAGATGCAGATAACAATTATTTTTAATTTGCAACCTGGTGGAGGTTAGTATAGATGGACTAATAGAACAAGTCCCACACACTGCTACAAGCCCAATTTTTTTTCAGAGCTAGATGCAGATAAAAATTATTTTTAATTTGCAACCTGGTGGAGGTTAGTATAGATGGACTAATAGAACAAGTCCCACACACTGCTACAAGCCCAAATTTTTTTTCAGAGCTAGATGCAGATAAAAATTATTTTTAATTTGCAACCTGGTGGAGGTTAGTATAGATGGACTTATAGAACAAGTCCCACACACTGCTACAAGCCCAATTCTTTTTTCAGAGCTAGATGCAGATAAAAAATATTTTTAATTTGCAACATGGTGGAGGTTAGTATAGATGGACTAATAGAACAAGTCCCACACACTGCTACAAGCCCAATTCTTTTTTCAGAGCTAGATGCAGATAAAAATTATTTTTAATTTGCAACCTGGTGGATGTTAATAAAGATGGACTAATTGAACAAGTCCCACACACTGCTACAAGCCCAAATTTTTTTTCAGAGCTAGATGCAGATAAAAATTATTTTTAATTTGCAACCTGGTGGAGGTTAGTATAGATGGACTAATAGAACAAGTCCCACACACTGCTAGAAGCCAAAATTTTTTTTCAGAACTACAGTGGATGCAGATAAAAATTATTTTTAATTTGCAACCTGGTGGAGGTTAGTATAGATGGACTAATAGAACAAGTCCCACACACTGCTACAAGCCCCAATTTTTTTTCAGAGCTAGATGCAGATAAAAATTATTTTTTATTTGCAACCTCGTGGAGGTTCGTATACATGGACTAATAGAACAAGTTCCACACACTGATAAAAGCCCAAATTTTTTTTCAGAGCTGGATGTAGATAACAATTATTTTTAATTTGCAACCTGGTGGAGGTTAGTATAGATGGAATAATAGAACAAGTCCCACACACTGCTACAAGCACAGATTTTTTTTCAGAGCTAGATGCAGATAACAATTATTTTTAATTTGCAACCTGGTGGAGGTTAGTATAGATGGACTAATAGAACAAGTCCCACACACTGCTACAAGCCCAATTTTTTTTTCAGAGCTAGATGCAGATAAAAATTATTTTTAATTTGCAACCTGGTGGAGGTTAGTATAGATGGACTAATAGAACAAGTCCCACACACTGCTACAAGCCCCAATTTTTTTTCAGAGCTAGATGCAGATAAAAATTATTTTTAATTTGCAACCTGGTGGAGGTTAGTATAGATGGACTTATAGAACAAGTCCCACACACTGCTACAAGCCCAATTCTTTTTTCAGAGCTAGATGCAGATAAAAAATATTTTTAATTTGCAACCTGGTGGAGGTTAGTATAGATGGACTAATAGAACAAGTCCCACACACTGCTACAAGCTCAATTCTTTTTTCAGAGCTAGATGCAGATAAAAATTATTTTTCATTTGCAACCTGGTGGATGTTAATAAAGATGGACCAATAGAACAAGTCCCACACATTGCTACAAGCCCAAATTTTTTTTCAGAGCTAGATGCAGGTAAAAATTATTTTTAATTTGCAACCTGGTGGAGGTTAGTATAGATGGACTAAAAGAACAAGTCCCACACACTGCTACAAGCCCAATTTTTTTTCAGAGCTAGATGCAGATAAAAATTATTTTTAATTTGCAACCTGGTGGAGGTTAGTATAGATGGAATAATAGATCAAGTCCCACACACTGCTACAAGCCTAAATTTTTTTTCAGAGCTAGATGCAGATAAAAATTATTTTTAATTTGCAACCTGGTGGAGGTTAGTATAGATGGACTAATAGAACAAGTCCCACATACTGCTACAAGCCCAATTCTTTTTTCAGAGCTAGATGCAGATAAAAATTATTTTTAATTTGCAACCTGGTGGATGTTAATAAAGATGGACTAATAGAACAAGTCCCACACACTGCTACAAGCCCAAATTTTTTTTCAGAGCTAGATGCAGATAAAAATTATTTTTAATTTGCAACCTGGTGGAGGTTAGTATAGATGGACTAATAGAACAAGTCCCACACACTGCTAGAAGCCAAAATTTTTTTTCAGAGCTACAGTAGATGCAGATAAAAATTATTTTTAATTTGCAACCTGGTGGAGGTTAGTATAGATGGACTAGTAGAACAAGTCCCACACACTGCTACAAGCCCCAATTTTTTTTCAGAGATAGATGCAGATAAAAATTATTTTTTATTTACAACCTCGTGGAGGTTCGTATACATGGACTAATAGAACAAGTTCCACACACTGATAAAAGCCCAAATTTTTTTTCAGAGCTGGATGTAGATAACAATTATTTTTAATTTGCAACCTGGTGGAGGTTAGTATAGATGGAATAATAGAACAAGTCCCACACACTGCTACAAGCCCCAATTTTTTTTCAGAGCTAGATGCAGATAACAATTATTTTTAATTTGCAACCTGGTGGAGGTTAGTATAGATGGACTAATAGAACAAGTCCCACACACTGCTACAAGCCCAATTTTTTTTTCAGAGCTAGATGCAGATAAAAATTATTTTTAATTTGCAACCTGGTAGAGGTTAGTATAGATGGACTAATAGAACAAGTCCCACACACTGCTACAAGCCCAAATTTTTTTTCAGAGCTAGATGCAGATAAAAATTATTTTTAATTTGCAACCTGGTGGAGGTTAGTGTAGATGGACTTATAGAACAAGTCCCACACACTGCTACAGGCCCTATTCTTTTTTCAGAGCTAGATGCAGATAAAAAATATTTTTAATTTGCAACATGGTGGAGGTTAGTATAGATGGACTAATAGAACAAGTCCCACACACTGCTACAAGCCCAATTCTTTTTTCAGAGCTAGATGCAGATAAAAATTATTTTTCATTTGCAACCTGGTGGATGTTAATAAAGATGGACCAATAGAACAAGTCCCACACATTGCTACAAGCCCAAATTTTTTTTCAGAGCTAGATGCAGATAAAAATTATTTTTAATTTGCAACCTGGTGGAGGTTAGTATAGATGGACTAAAAGAACAAGTCCCACACACTGCTACAAGCCCAATTTTTTTTCAGAGCTAGATGCAGATAAAAAATATTTTTAATTTGCAACCTGGTGGAGGTTAGTATAGATGGACTAATAGATCAAGTCCCACACACTGCTACAAGCCCAAATTTTTTTTCAGAGCTAGATGCAGATAAAAATTATTTTTAATTTGCAACCTGGTGGAGGTTAGTATAGATGGACTAATAGATCAAGTCCCACACACTGCTACAAGCCCAAATTTTTTTTCAGAGCTAGATGCAGATAAAAATTATTTTTAATTTGCAACCTGGTGGAGGTTAGTATAGATGGACTAATAGTACAAGTCCCACACACTGCTAGAAGCCAAAATTTTTTTTCAGAGCTACAATAGATGCAGATAAAAATTATTTTTAATTTGCAACCTGGTGGAGGTTAGTATAGATGGACTAATAGAACAAGTCCCACACACTGCTACAAGCCCAAATTTTTTTTCAGAGCTAGATGCAGATAACAATTATTTTTAATTTGCAACCTGGTGGAGGTTAGTATAGATGGACTTATAGAACAAGTCCCACACACTGCTACAAGCCCAATTCTTTTTTCAGAGCTAGATGCAGATAAAAAATATTTTTTATTTGCAACATGGTGGAGGTTAGTATAGATGGACTAATAGAACAAGTCCCACACACTGCTACAAGCCCAATTCTTTTTTCAGAGCTAGATGCAGATAAAAATTATTTTTCATTTTCAACCTGGTGGATGTTAATAAAGATGGACTAATAGAACAAGTCCCACACATTGCTACAAGCCCAAATTTTTTTTCAGAGCTAGATGCAGATAAAAATTATTTTTAATTTGCAACCTGGTGGAAGTTAGTATAGATGGACTAATAGAACATGTCCCACACACTGCTACAAGCCCAAAATTTTTTTCAGAGCTAGATGCAGATAAAAATTATTTTTTATTTGCAACCTGGTGGAGGTTAGTATAGATGGACTAATAGAACAAGTCCCACACACTGCTACAAACCCAAATTTTTTTTCAGAGCTAGATGCCGATAAAAATTATTTTTAATTTGCAACCTGGTGGGGGTTAGTATAGAGGGACTATTAGAACAAGTCCCACACACTGCTACAAGCCCAAATTTTTTTTCAGAGCTAGATGCAGATAAAAATTATTTTTAATTTGCAACCTGGTGGAGGTTAGTATAGATGGACTAATAGAACAAGTCCCACACACTGCAACAAGCCCAAATTTTTTTTCAGAGCTAGATGCAGTTAAAAATTATTTTTAATTTGCAACCTGGTGGAGGTTAGTATAGATGGACTAATAGAACAAGTCCCACACATTGCAACAAGCCCAATTCTTTTTTCAGAGCTAGATGCAGATAAAAATTATTTTTAATTTGCAACCTGGTGGATGTTAATAAAGATGGACTAAGAGAACAAGTCCCACACACTGCTACAAGCCCAAATTTTTTTTCAGAGCTAGATGCAGATAAAAATTATTTTTAATTTGCAACCTAGTGGAGGTTAGTATAGATGGAATAACAGAACAAGTCCCACACACTGCTACAAGCCAATGTTTTTTCAGAGCTAGATGCAGATATAAATTATTTTTAATTTGCAACCTGGTGGAGGTTAGTATAGATGGACTAATAGAACAAGTCCCACACACTGCTACAAGCCCAATATTTTTTTCACAGCTAGATGCAGATAACAATTAGTTTTAATCTGCAACCTGGTGGAGGTTAGTATAGATGGATTAACAGAACCAGTCCCACACACTGCTACAAGCCCAATTTTTTTTCAGAGCTAGATGCAGATAAAAATAATTTTTAATTTGCAACCTAGTGGAGGTTAGTATAGATGGACTAATAGAACAAGTCCCACACATTGCTACAAGCCCAAATTTTTTTTCAGAGCTACAGTAGATGCAGATAAAAATTATTTTTAATTTGCAACCTGGTGGAGGTTAGTAGAGATGGACTAACAGAACAAGTCCCACACACTGCTACAATCCCCAATTTTTTTTCAGTGCTAGATGCAGATAAAAATTATTTTTTATTTGCAACCTGGTGGAGGTTAGTATAGATGGACTAATAGAACAAGTCCCACACACTGCTACAAGCCCCAATTTTTTTCAGACCTAGATGCAGATAACAATTATTTTTAATTTGCAACCTGGTGGATTTAAGTATAGATGGACTAATAGAACAAGTCCCACACACTGCTACAAGCCCAATTTTTTTTCACAGCTAGATGCAGATAAAAATTATTTTTAATTTGCAACCTGGTGTAGGTTAGTATAGATGGACTAATAGAACAAGTCCCACACACTGCTACAAGCCCAAATTTTTTTCAGAGCTAGATGCAGATAAAAATTATTTTTAATTTTCAACCTGGTGGAGGTTAGTATAGATGGACTAATAGAACAAGTCCCACACACTGCTACAAGCCCAAATTTTTTTTCAGAGCTAGATGCAGATAACAATTATTTTTAATTTGCAACCTGGTGGAGGTTAGTATAGATGGACTTATAGAACAAGTCCCACACACTGCTACAAGCCCAATTCTTTTTTCAGAGCTAGATGCAGATAAAAATTATTTTTAATTTGCAACCTGGTGGAGGTTAGTATAGATGGACTTATAGAACAAGTCCCACACACTGCTACAAGCCCAATTCTTTTTTCAGAGCTAGATGCAGATAAAAAATATTTTTAATTTGCAACATGGTGGAGGTTAGTATAGATGGACTAATAGGACAAGTCCCACACACTGCTACAAGCCCAATTCTTTTTTCAGAGCTAGATGCAGATAAAAATTATTTTTCATTTTCAACCTGGTGGATGTTAATAAAGATGGACTAATAGAACAAGTCCCACAAATTGCTACAAGCCCAAATTTTTTTTCAGAGCTAGATGCAGATAAAAATTATTTTTAATTTGCAACCTGGTGGAAGTTAGTATAGATGGACTAATAGAACAAGTCCCACACACTGCTACATGCCCAAAATTTTTTTCAGAGCTAGATGCAGATAAAAATTATTTTTTATTTGCAACTTGGTGGAGGTTAGTATAGATGGACTAATAGAACAAGTCCCACACACTGCTACAAGCCCAAATTTTTTTTCAGAGCTAGATGCAGATAAAAATTATTTTTAATTTGCAACCTGGTGGATGTTAATAAAGATGGACTAATAGAACAAGTCCCACACACTGCTACAAGCCCAAATTTTTTTTCAGAGCTAGATGCAGATAAAAATTATTTTTAATTTGCAACCTGGTGGAGGTTAGTATAGATGGACTAATAGAACAAGTCCCACACACTGCTAGAAGCCAAAATTTTTTTTCAGAGCTACAGTAGATGCAGATAAAAATTATTTTTAATTTGCAACCTGGTGGAGGTTAGTATAGATGGACTAATAGAACAAGTCCCACACACTGCTACAAGCCCCAATTTTTTTTCAGAGATAGATGCAGATAAAAATTATTTTTTATTTACAACCTCGTGGAGGTTCGTATACATGGACTAATAGAACAAGTTCCACACACTGATAAAAGCCCAAATTTTTTTTCAGAGCTGGATGTAGATAACAATTATTTTTAATTTGCAACCTGGTGGAGGTTAGTATAGATGGAATAATAGAACAAGTCCCACACACTGCTACAAGCCCCAATTTTTTTTCAGAGCTAGATGCAGATAACAATTATTTTTAATTTGCAACCTGGTGGAGGTTAGTATAGATGGACTAATAGAACAAGTCCCACACACTGCTACAAGCCCAATTTTTTTTTCAGAGCTAGATGCAGATAAAAATTATTTTTAATTTGCAACCTGGTAGAGGTTAGTATAGATGGACTAATAGAACAAGTCCCACACACTGCTACAAGCCCAAATTTTTTTTCAGAGCTAGATGCAGATAAAAATTATTTTTAATTTGCAACCTGGTGGAGGTTAGTATAGATGGACTTATAGAACAAGTCCCACACACTGCTACAGGCCCTATTCTTTTTTCAGAGCTAGATGCAGATAAAAAATATTTTTAATTTGCAACATGGTGGAGGTTAGTATAGATGGACTAATAGAACAAGTCCCACACACTGCTACAAGCCCAATTCTTTTTTCAGAGCTAGATGCAGATAAAAATTATTTTTCATTTGCAACCTGGTGGATGTTAATAAAGATGGACCAATAGAACAAGTCCCACACATTGCTACAAGCCCAAATTTTTTTTCAGAGCTAGATGCAGATAAAAATTATTTTTAATTTGCAACCTGGTGGAGGTTAGTATAGATGGACTAAAAGAACAAGTCCCACACACTGCTACAAGCCCAATTTTTTTTCAGAGCTAGATGCAGATAAAAAATATTTTTAATTTGCAACCTGGTGGAGGTTAGTATAGATGGACTAATAGATCAAGTCCCACACACTGCTACAAGCCCAAATTTTTTTTCAGAGCTAGATGCAGATAAAAATTATTTTTAATTTGCAACCTGGTGGAGGTTAGTATAGATGGACTAATAGAACAAGTCCCACACACTGCTACAAGCCCAATTCTTTTTTCAGAGCTAGATGCAGATAAAAGCTATTTTTAATTTGCAACCTGGTGGATGTTAATAAAGATGGACTAATAGAACAAGTCCCACACACTGCTACAAGCCCAAATTTTTTTTCAGAGCTAGATGCAGATAAAAATTATTTTTAATTTGCAACCTGGTGGAGGTTAGTATAGATGGACTAATAGTACAAGTCCCACACACTGCTAGAAGCCAAAATTTTTTTTCAGAGCTACAATAGATGCAGATAAAAATTATTTTTAATTTGCAACCTGGTGGAGGTTAGTATAGATGGACTAATAGAACAAGTCCCACACACTGCTACAAGCCCAAATTTTTTTTCAGAGCTAGATGCAGATAACAATTATTTTTAATTTGCAACCTGGTGGAGGTTAGTACAGATGGACTTATAGAACAAGTCCCACACACTGCTACAAGCCCAATTCTTTTTTCAGAGCTAGATGCAGATAAAAAATATTTTTTATTTGCAACATGGTGGAGGTTAGTATAGATGGACTAATAGAACAAGTCCCACACACTGCTACAAGCCCAATTCTTTTTTCAGAGCTAGATGCAGATAAAAAATATTTTTCATTTTCAACCTGGTGGATGTTAATAAAGATGGACTAATAGAACAAGTCCCACACATTGCTACAAGCCCAAATTTTTTTTCAGAGCTAGATGCAGATAAAAATTATTTTTAATTTGCAACCTGGTGGAAGTTAGTATAGATGGACTAATAGAACATGTCCCACACACTGCTACAAGCCCAAAATTTTTTTCAGAGCTAGATGCAGATAAAAATTATTTTTTATTTGCAACCTGGTGGAGGTTAGTATAGATGGACTAATAGAACAAGTCCCACACACTGCTACAAACCCAAATTTTTTTTCAGAGCTAGATGCCGATAAAAATTATTTTTAATTTGCAACCTGGTGGGGGTTAGTATAGAGGGACTATTAGAACAAGTCCCACACACTGCTACAAGCCCAAATTTTTTTTCAGAGCTAGATGCAGATAAAAATTATTTTTAATTTGCAACCTGGTGGAGGTTAGTATAGATGGACTAATAGAACAAGTCCCACACACTGCAACAAGCCCAAATTTTTTTTCAGAGCTAGATGCAGTTAAAAATTATTTTTAATTTGCAACCTGGTGGAGGTTAGTATAGATGGACTAATAGAACAAGTCCCACACATTGCAACAAGCCCAATTCTTTTTTCAGAGCTAGATGCAGATAAAAATTATTTTTAATTTGCAACCTGGTGGATGTTAATAAAGATGGACTAAGAGAACAAGTCCCACACACTGCTACAAGCCCAAATTTTTTTTCAGAGCTAGATGCAGATAAAAATTATTTTTAATTTGCAACCTAGTGGAGGTTAGTATAGATGGAATAACAGAACAAGTCCCACACACTGCTACAAGCCAATGTTTTTTCAGAGCTAGATGCAGATATAAATTATTTTTAATTTGCAACCTGGTGGAGGTTAGTATAGATGGACTAATAGAACAAGTCCCACACACTGCTACAAGCCCAATATTTTTTTCACAGCTAGATGCAGATAACAATTAGTTTTAATCTGCAACCTGGTGGAGGTTAGTATAGATGGATTAACAGAACCAGTCCCACACACTGCTACAAGCCCAATTTTTTTTCAGAGCTAGATGCAGATAAAAATAATTTTTAATTTGCAACCTAGTGGAGGTTAGTATAGATGGACTAATAGAACAAGTCCCACACATTGCTACAAGCCCAAATTTTTTTTCAGAGCTACAGTAGATGCAGATAAAAATTATTTTTAATTTGCAACCTGGTGGAGGTTAGTAGAGATGGACTAACAGAACAAGTCCCACACACTGCTACAATCCCCAATTTTTTTTCAGTGCTAGATGCAGATAAAAATTATTTTTTATTTGCAACCTGGTGGAGGTTAGTATAGATGGACTAATAGAACAAGTCCCACACACTGCTACAAGCCCCAATTTTTTTCAGACCTAGATGCAGATAACAATTATTTTTAATTTGCAACCTGGTGGATTTAAGTATAGATGGACTAATAGAACAAGTCCCACACACTGCTACAAGCCCAATTTTTTTTCACAGCTAGATGCAGATAAAAATTATTTTTAATTTGCAACCTGGTGTAGGTTAGTATAGATGGACTAATAGAACAAGTCCCACACACTGCTACAAGCCCAAATTTTTTTCAGAGCTAGATGCAGATAAAAATTATTTTTAATTTTCAACCTGGTGGAGGTTAGTATAGATGGACTAATAGAACAAGTCCCACACACTGCTACAAGCCCAAATTTTTTTTCAGAGCTAGATGCAGATAACAATTATTTTTAATTTGCAACCTGGTGGAGGTTAGTATAGATGGACTTATAGAACAAGTCCCACACACTGCTACAAGCCCAATTCTTTTTTCAGAGCTAGATGCAGATAAAAATTATTTTTAATTTGCAACCTGGTGGAGGTTAGTATAGATGGACTAATAGAACAAGTCCCACACACTGCTACAAGCCCAATTCTTTTTTCAGAGCTAGATGCAGATAAAAAATATTTTTAATTTGCAACATGGTGGAGGTTAGTATAGATGGACTAATAGGACAAGTCCCACACACTGCTACAAGCCCAATTCTTTTTTCAGAGCTAGATGCAGATAAAAATTATTTTTCATTTTCAACCTGGTGGATGTTAATAAAGATGGACTAATAGAACAAGTCCCACAAATTGCTACAAGCCCAAATTTTTTTTCAGAGCTAGATGCAGATAAAAATTATTTTTAATTTGCAACCTGGTGGAAGTTAGTATAGATGGACTAATAGAACAAGTCCCACACACTGCTACAAGCCCAAAATTTTTTTCAGAGCTAGATGCAGATAAAAATTATTTTTTATTTGCAACCTGGTGGAGGTTAGTATAGATGGACTAATAGAACAAGTCCCACACACTGCTACAAGCCCAAATTTTTTTTCAGAGCTAGATGCCGATAAAAATTATTTTTAATTTGCAACCTGGTGTGGGTTAGTATAGAGGGACTATTAGAACAAGTGCCACACACTGCTACAAGCCCAAATTTTTTTTCAGAGCTAGATGCAGATAAAAATTATTTTTAATTTGCAACCTGGTGGAGGTTAGTATAGATGGACTAATAGAACAAGTCCCACACACTGCAACAAGCCCAAATTTTTTTTCAGAGCTAGATGCAGTTAAAAATGATTTTTAATTTGCAACCTGGTGGAGGTTAGTATAGAAGGACTAATAGAACAAGTACCACACACTGCTACAAGCCCAATTTTTTTTTCAGAGCTACAGTAGATGCAGATAAAAATTATTTTTAATTTGCAACCTGGTGGAAGTTAGTATAGATGGACTAATAGAACAAGTCCCACACACTGCTACAAGCCCAAATTTTTTTTCAGAGCTAGATGCAGATAAAAATTATTTTTTATTTGCAACCTGGTGGAGGTTAGTATAGATGGACTAATAGAACAAGTCCCACACACTGCTACAAGCCCACATTTTTTTCAGAGCTAGATGCAGATAAAAATTATTTTTAATTTGCAACCTGGTGGAGGTTAGTATAGATGGACTAATAGAACAAGTCCCACACACTGCTACAAGCCCAAATTTTTTTTCAGAGCTAGATACCGATTAAAATTATTTTTAATTTGCAACCTGGTGGAGGTTAGTATAGATGGACTAATAGAACAAGTCCCACACACTGCTACAAGCCCAAATTGTTTTTTCAGAGCTAGATGCAGATAAAAATTATTTTTAATTTGCAACCTGGTGGAGGTTACTATAGATGGACTAATAGAACAAGTCCCACACACTGCTACAAGCCCAAATTTTTTTTCAGAGCTAGATGCAGTTAAAAATTACTTTTAATTTGCAACCTGGTGGAGGTTAGTATAGATGGACTAATAGAACAAGTCCCACACATTGCTACAAGCCCAATTCTTTTTTCAGAGCTAGATGCAGATAAAAATTATTTTTAATTTGCAACCTGGTGGATGTTAATAAACATGGACTAATAGAACAAGTCCCACACACTGCTACAAGCCCAATTTTTTTTTCAGAGCTAGATGCAGATAAAAATTATTTTTAATTTGCAACCTGGTGGATGTTAATAAAGATGGACTAATAGAACAAGTCCCACACACTGCTACAAGCCCAAATTTTTTTCAGAGCTAGATGCAGATAAAAATTATTTTTAATTTGCAACCTGGTGGAGGTTAGTATAGATGGACTAATAGTACAAGTCCCACACATTGCTACAAGCCCAATTCTTTTTTCAGAGCTAGATGCCGATTAAAATTATTTTTAATTTGCAACGTGGTGGAGGTTAGTATAGATGAACTAATAGAACAAGTCCCACACACTGCTATTAGCCCAATTCTTTTTTCAGAGCTAGATGCAGATAAAAATTATTTTTAATTTGCAACCTGGTGGATGTTAATAAAGATGGACTAATAGAACATGTCCCACACATTGCTACAAGCCCAAATTTTTTTTCAGAGCTAGATGCAGATAAAAATTATTTTTAATTTGCAACCTGGTGGAGGTTAGTATAGATGGAATAATAGAATAAGTCCCACACACTGCTACAAGCCCAATTTTTTTTCAGAGCTAGATGCAGATAAAAATTATTTTTAAATTGCAACCTGGTGGAGGTTAGTATAGATGGACTAATAGACCAAGTCCCACACACTGCTACAAGCCCAAATTTTTTTTCAGAGCTAGATGCAGATAAAAATTATTTTTAATTTGCAACCTGGTGGAGGTAAGTATAGATGGACTAATAGAACAAGTCCCACATAATGCTACAAGCCCATTTTTTTTTCTCAGCTAGATGCAGATAACAATTATTTTTAATTTTCAACCTGGTGAAGGTTAGTATAGATGGACTAATAGAACAAGTCCCACACACTGCTACAAGCCCAATTTTTTTTTCAGAGCTAGATGCAGATAAAAATTATTTTTAATTTTCAACCTGGTGGAGGTTAGTATAGATGGACTTATAGAACAAGTCCCACACACTGCTACAAGCCCAAATTTTTTTCAGAGCTAGATGCAGATAAAAATTATTTTTAATTTGCAACCTGGTGGAGGTTAGTATAGATGGACTAATAGAACAAGTCCCACACACTGCTACAAGCCCAATTCTTTTTTCAGAGCTAGATGCAGATAAAAATTATTTTTAATTTGCAACATGGTGGAGGTTAGTATAGATGGACGAATAGAACAAGTCCCACACACTGCTACAAGCCCAATTCTTTTTTCAGAGCTAGATGCAGATAAAAAATATTTTTAATTTGCAACCTGGTGGATGTTAATAAAGATGGACTAATAGAACAAGTCCCACACATTGCTACAAGCCCAAATTTTTTTCAGAGCTAGATGCAGATAAAAATTATTTTTAATTTGCAACCTGTGGAGGTTAGTGTAGATGGACTAATAGAACAAGTCCCACACACTGCTACAAGCCCAATTTTTTTTCAGAGCTAGATGCAGATAAAAATTATTTTTAATTTGCAACCTGGTGGATATTAGTACAGATGGACTAATAGAACAAGTCCCACACCCTGCTACAAGCCCACATTTTTCTTCAGAGCTAGATGCAGATAAAAATTATTTTTTATTTGCAACCTGGTGGAGGTTAGTATAGATGGACTAATAGAACAAGTCCCACACACTGCTACAAGCCAAAATTTTTTTTCAGAGCTAGATGCAGATAACAATTATTTTTAATTTGCAACCTGGTGGAGGTTAGTATAGATGGACTAATAGAACAAGTCCCACACACTGCTACAAGCCCAAATTTTTTTTCAGAGCTACAGTAGATGCAGATAAAAATTATTTTTATTTTGCAACCTGGTGGAGGTTAGTATAGATGGACTAATAGAACAAGTCTCACACACTGCTACAAGCCCAATTTTTTTTCAGAGCTAGATGCAGATAAAAATAATTTTTAATTTGCAACCTGGTGGAGGTTAGTATAGATGGACTAATAGAACAAGTCCCACACACTGCTACAAGACCAAATTTTTTTTTTAAAGCTAGATGCAGATAAAAATTATTTTTAATTTGCAACCTGGTGGAGGTTAGTATAGATGGACTAATAGAACAAGTCCCACACACTGCTACAAGCCCAATTTTTTTTCAGAGCTAGATGCAGATAAAAATAATTTTCAATTTGCAACCTGGTGGAGGTTAGTATAGAAGGACTTATAGAACAAGTACCACACACTGCGACAAGCCCAATTTTTTATTCAGAGCTACAGTAGATGCAGATAAAAATTATTTTTAATTTGCAACCTGGTGGAAGTTAGTATAGATGGACTAATAGAACAAGTCCCACACACTGCTACAAGCCCAAATTTTTTTTCAGAGCTAGATGCAGATAAAAATTATTTTTTATTTGCAACCTGGTGGAGGTTAGTATAGATGGACTAATAGAACAAGTCCCACACACTGCTACAAGCCCACATTTTTTTCAGAGCTAGATGCAGATAAAAATTATTTTTAATTTGCAACCTGGTGGAGGTTAGTATAGATGGACTAATAGAACAAGTCCCACACACTGCTACAAGCCCAAATTTTTTTCAGAGCTAGATACCGATTAAAATTATTTTTAATTTGCAACCTGGTGGAGGTTAGTATAGATGGACTAATAGAACAAGTCCCACACACTGCTACAAGCCCAAATTTTTTTTCAGAGCTAGATGCAGATAAAAATTATTTTTAATTTGCAACCTGGTGGAGGTTACTATAGATGGACTAATAGAACAAGTCCCACACACTGCTACAAGCCCAAATTTTTTTTCAGAGCTAGATGCAGTTAAAAAGTACTTTTAATTTGCAACCTGTTGGAGGTTAGTATAGATGGACTAATAGAACAAGTCCCACACATTGCTACAAGCCCAATTCTTTTTTCAGAGCTAGATGCAGATAAAAATTATTTTTAATTTGCAACCTGGTGGATGTTAATAAACATGGACTAATAGAACAAGTCCCACACACTGCTACAAGCCCAAATTTTTTTTCAGAGCTAGATGCAGATAAAAATTATTTTTAATTTGCAACCTGGTGGATGTTAATAAAGATGGACTAATAGAACAAGTCCCACACACTGCTACAAGCCCAAATTTTTTTCAGAGCTAGATGCAGATAAAAATTATTTTTAATTTGCAACCTGGTGGAGGTTAGTATAGATGGACTAATAGTACAAGTCCCACACATTGCTACAAGCCCAATTCTTTTTTCAGAGCTAGATTCCGATTAAAATTATTTTTAATTTGCAACGTGGTGGAGGTTAGTATAGATGAACTAATAGAACAAGTCCCACACACTGCTATTAGCCCAATTCTTTTTTCAGAGCTAGATGCAGATAAAAATTATTTTTAGTTTGCAACCTGGTGGATGTTAATAAAGATGGACTAATAGAACATGTCCCACACATTGCTACAAGCCCAAATTTTTTTTCAGAGCTAGATGCAGATAAAAATTATTTTTAATTTGCAACCTGGTGGAGGTTAGTATAGATGGAATAATAGAATAAGTCCCACACACTGCTACAAGCCCAATTTTTTTTCAGAGCTAGATGCAGATAAAAATTATTTTTAAATTGCAACCTGGTGGAGGTTAGTATAGATGGACTAATAGACCAAGTCCCACACACTGCTACAAGCCCAAATTTTTTTTCAGAGCTAGATGCAGATAAAAATTATTTTTAATTTGCAACCTGGTGGAGGTAAGTATAGATGGACTAATAGAACAAGTCCCACATACTGCTACAAGCCCATTTTTTTTTCTCAGCTAGATGCAGATAACAATTATTTTTAATTTTCAACCTGGTGGAGGTTAGTATAGATGGACTAATAGAACAAGTCCCACACACTGCTACAAGCCCAATTTTTTTTTCAGAGCTAGATGCAGATAAAAATTATTTTTAATTTTCAACCTGGTGGAGGCTAGTATAGATGGACTTATAGAACAAGTCCCACACACTGCTACAAGCCCAATTTTTTTTCAGAGCTAGATGCAGATAAAAATTATTTTTAATTTGCAACCTGGTGGAGGTTAGTATAGATGGACTAATAGAACAAGTCCCACACACTGCTACAAGCCCAATTCTTTTTTCAGAGCTAGATGCAGATAAAAATTATTTTTAATTTGCAACCTGGTGGATGTTAATAAAGATGGACTAATAGAACAAGTCCCACACATTGCTACAAGCCCAAATTTTTTTCAGAGCTAGATGCAGATAAAAATTATTTTTAATTTGCAACCTGGTGGAGGTTAGTGTAGATGGACTAATAGAACAAGTCCCACACACTGCTACAAGCCCAATTTTTTTTCAGAGCTAGATGCAGATAAAAATTATTTTTAATTTGCAACCTGGTGGATATTAGTATAGATGGACTAATAGAACAAGTCCCACACCCTGCTACAAGCCCACATTTTTCTTCAGAGCTAGATGCAGATAAAAATTATTTTTTATTTGCAACCTGGTGGAGGTTAGTATAGATGGACTAATAGAACAAGTCCTACACACTGCTACAAGCCAAATTTTTTTTTCAGAGCTAGATGCAGATAACAATTATTTTTAATTTGCAACCTGGTGGAGGTTAGTATAGATGGACTAATAGAACAAGTCCCACACACTGCTACAAGCCCAAATTTTTTTTCAGAGCTACAGTAGATGCAGATAAAAATTATTTTTATTTTGCAACCTGGTGGAGGTTAGTATAGATGGACTAATAGAACAAGTCTCACACACTGCTACAAGCCCAATTTTTTTTCAGAGCTAGATGCAGATAAAAATAATTTTTAATTTGCAACCTGGTGGAGGTTAGTATAGATGGACTAATAGAACAAGTCCCACACACTGCTACAAGACCAAATTTTTTTTTTAAAGCTAGATGCAGATAAAAATTATTTTTAATTTGCAACCTGGTGGAGGTTAGTATAGATGGACTAATAGAACAAGCCCCACACACTGCTACAAGCCCAATTTTTTTTCAGAGCTAGATGCAGATAAAAATAATTTTCAATTTGCAACCTGGTGGAGGTTAGTATAGAAGGACTAATAGAACAAGTACCACACACTGCTACAAGCCCAATTTTTTTTTCAGAGCTACAGTAGATGCAGATAAAAATTATTTTTAATTTGCAACCTGGTGGAAGTTAGTATAGATGGACTAATAGAACAAGTCCCACACACTGCTACAAGCCCAAATTTTTTTTCAGAGCTAGATGCAGATAAAAATTATTTTTTATTTGCAACCTGGTGGAGGTTAGTATAGATGGACTAATAGAACAAGTCCCACACACTGCTACAAGCCCACATTTTTTTCAGAGCTAGATGCAGATAAAAATTATTTTTAATTTGCAACCTGGTGGAGGTTAGTATAGATGGACTAATAGAACAAGTCCCACACACTGCTACAAGCCCAAATTTTTTTTCAGAGCTAGATACCGATTAAAATTATTTTTAATTTGCAACCTGGTGGAGGTTAGTATAGATGGACTAATAGAACAAGTCCCACACACTGCTACAAGCCCAAATTTTTTTTCAGAGCTAGATGCAGATAAAAATTATTTTTAATTTGCAACCTGGTGGAGGTTACTATAGATGGACTAATAGAACAAGTCCCACACACTGCTACAAGCCCAAATTTTTTTTCAGAGCTAGATGCAGTTCAATATTACTTTTAATTTGCAACCTGGTGGAGGTTAGTATAGATGGACTAATAGAACACGTCCCACACATTGCTACAAGCCCAATTCTTTTTTCAGAGCTAGATGCAGATAAAAATTATTTTTAATTTGCAACCTGGTGGATGTTAATAAACATGGACTAATAGAACAAGTCCCACACACTGCTATAAGCCCAAATTTTTTTTCAGAGCTAGATGCAGATAAAAATTATTTTTAATTTGCAACCTGGTGGATGTTAATAAAGATGGACTAATAGAACAAGTCCCACACATTGCTACAAGCCCAAATTTTTTTCAGAGCTAGATGCAGATAAAAATTATTTTTAATTTGCAACCTGGTGGAGGTTAGTATAGATGGACTAATAGTACAAGTCCCACACATTGCTACAAGCCCAATTCTTTTTTCAGAGCTAGATGCCGATTAAAATTATTTTTAATTTGCAACGTGGTGGAGGTTAGTATAGATGAACTAATAGAACAAGTCCCACACACTGCTATTAGCCCAATTCTTTTTTCAGAGCTAGATGCAGATAAAAATTATTTTTAATTTGCAACCTGGTGGATGTTAATAAAGATGGACTAATAGAACATGTCCCACACATTGCTACAAGCCCAAATTTTTTTTCAGAGCTAGATGCAGATAAAAATTATTTTTAATTTGCAACCTGGTGGAGGTTAGTATAGATGGAATAATAGAATAAGTCCCACACACTGCTACAAGCCCAATTTTTTTTCAGAGCTAGATGCAGATAAAAATTATTTTTAAATTGCAACCTGGTGGAGGTTAGTATAGATGGACTAATAGACCAAGTCCCACACACTGCTACAAGCCCAAATTTTTTTTCAGAGCTAGATGCAGATAAAAATTATTTTTAATTTGCAACCTGGTGGAGGTAAGTATAGATGGACTAATAGAACAAGTCCCACATACTGCTACAAGCCCATTTTTTTTTCTCAGCTAGATGCAGATAACAATTATTTTTAATTTGCAACCTGGTGGAGGTTAGTATAGATGGACTAATAGAACAAGTCCCACACACTGCTACAAGCCCAATTTTTTTTTCAGAGCTAGATGCAGATAAAAATTATTTTTAATTTTCAACCTGGTGGAGGTTAGTATAGATGGACTTATAGAACAAGTCCCACACACTGCTACAAGCCCAAATTTTTTTCAGAGCTAGATGCAGATAAAAATTATTTTTAATTTGCAACCTGGTGGAGGTTAGTATAGATGGACTAATAGAACAAGTCCCACACACTGCTACAAGCCCAATTCTTTTTTCAGAGCTAGATGCAGATAAAAATTATTTTTAATTTGCAACATGGTGGAGGTTAGTGTAGATGGACGAATAGAACAAGTCCCACACACTGCTACAAGCCCAATTCTTTTTTCAGAGCTAGATGCAGATAAAAATTATTTTTAATTTGCAACCTGGTGGATGTTAATAAAGATGGACTAATAGAACAAGTCCCACACATTGCTACAAGCCCAAATTTTTTTCAGAGCTAGATGCAGATAAAAATTATTTTTAATTTGCAACCTGGTGGAGGTTAGTGTAGATGGACTAATAGAACAAGTCCCACACACTGCTACAAGCCCAATTTTTTTTCAGAGCTAGATGCAGATAAAAATTATTTTTAATTTGCAACCTGGTGGATATTAGTATAGATGGACTAATAGAACAAGTCCCACACCCTGCTACAAGCCCACATTTTTCTTCAGAGCTAGATGCAGATAAAAATTATTTTTTATTTGCAACCTGGTGGAGGTTAGTATAGATGGACTAATAGAACAAGTCCCACACACTGCTACAAGCCAAAATTTTTTTTCAGAGCTAGATGCAGATAACAATTATTTTTAATTTGCAACCTGGTGGAGGTTAGTATAGATGGACTAATAGAACAAGTCCCACACACTGCTACAAGCCCAAATTTTTTTTCAGAGCTACAGTAGATGCAGATAAAAATTATTTTTATTTTGCAACCTGGTGGAGGTTAGTATAGATGGACTAATAGAACAAGTCTCACACACTGCTACAAGCCCAATTTTTTTTCAGAGCTAGATGCAGATAAAAATAATTTTTAATTTGCAACCTGGTGGAGGTTAGTATAGATGGACTAATAGAACAAGTCCCACACACTGCTACAAGACCAAATTTTATTTTTAAAGCTAGATGCAGATAAAAATTATTTTTAATTTGCAACCTGGTGGAGGTTAGTATAGATGGACTAATAGAACAAGTCCCACACACTGCTACAAGCCCAATTTTTTTTCAGAGCTAGATGCAGATAAAAATTATTTTTAATTTGCAACCTGGTGGAGGTTAGTATAGATGGACTAATAGACCAAGTCCCACACACTGCTACAAGCCCAAATTTTTTTTCAGAGCTAGATGCAGATAAAAATTATTTTTTATTTGCAACCTGGGGGAGGTTAGTATAGATGGACTAATAGAACAAGTCCCACACACTGCTACAAGCCCAATTTTTTTTCAGAGCTAGATGCAGATAAAAATTATTTTTAATTTGCAACCTGGTGGAGGTTAGTATAGATGGACTAATAGACCAAGTCCCACACACTGCTACAAGCCCAAATTTTTTTTCAGAGCTAGATGCAGATAAAAATTATTTTTAATTTGCAACCTGGTGGAGGTTACTATAGATGGACTAATAGAACAAGTCCCACACACTGCTACAAGCCCAAATTTTTTTTCAGAGCTAGATGCAGTTAAAAATTACTTTTAATTTGCAACCTGGTGGAGGTTAGTATAGATGGACTAATAGAACAAGTCCCACACATTGCTACAAGCCCAATTCTTTTTTCAGAGCTAGATGCAGATAAAAATTATTTTTAATTTGCAACCTGGTGGATATTAGTATAGATGGACTAATAGAACAAGTCCCACACCCTGCTACAAGCCCACATTTTTCTTCAGAGCTAGATGCAGATAAAAATTATTTTTTATTTGCAACCTGGTGGAGGTTAGTATAGATGGACTAATAGAACAAGTCCCACACACTGCTACAAGCCAAAATTTTTTTTCAGAGCTAGATGCAGATAACAATTATTTTTAATTTGCAACCTGGTGGAGGTTAGTATAGATGGACTAATAGAACAAGTCCCACACACTGCTACAAGCCCAAATTTTTTTTCAGAGCTACAGTAGATGCAGATAAAAATTATTTTTATTTTGCAACCTGGTGGAGGTTAGTATAGATGGACTAATAGAACAAGTCTCACACACTGCTACAAGCCCAATTTTTTTTCAGAGCTAGATGCAGATAAAAATAATTTTTAATTTGCAACCTGGTGGAGGTTAGTATAGATGGACTAATAGAACAAGTCCCACACACTGCTACAAGACCAAATTTTATTTTTAAAGCTAGATGCAGATAAAAATTATTTTTAATTTGCAACCTGGTGGAGGTTAGTATAGATGGACTAATAGAACAAGTCCCACACACTGCTACAAGCCCAATTTTTTTTCAGAGCTAGATGCAGATAAAAATTATTTTTAATTTGCAACCTGGTGGAGGTTAGTATAGATGGACTAATAGACCAAGTCCCACACACTGCTACAAGCCCAAATTTTTTTTCAGAGCTAGATGCAGATAAAAATTATTTTTTATTTGCAACCTGGGGGAGGTTAGTATAGATGGACTAATAGAACAAGTCCCACACACTGCTACAAGCCCAATTTTTTTTCAGAGCTAGATGCAGATAAAAATTATTTTTAATTTGCAACCTGGTGGAGGTTAGTATAGATGGACTAATAGACCAAGTCCCACACACTGCTACAAGCCCAAATTTTTTTTCAGAGCTAGATGCAGATAAAAATTATTTTTAATTTGCAACCTGGTGGAGGTTACTATAGATGGACTAATAGAACAAGTCCCACACACTGCTACAAGCCCAAATTTTTTTTCAGAGCTAGATGCAGTTAAAAATTACTTTTAATTTGCAACCTGGTGGAGGTTAGTATAGATGGACTAATAGAACAAGTCCCACACATTGCTACAAGCCCAATTCTTTTTTCAGAGCTAGATGCAGATAAAAATTATTTTTAATTTGCAACCTGGTGGTTGTTAATAAACATGGACTAATAGAACAAGTCCCACACACTGCTACAAGCCCAAATTTTTTTCAGAGCTAGATGCAGATAAAAATTATTTTTAATTTGCAACCTGGTGGAGGTTAGTATAGATGGACTAATAGTACAAGTCCCACACATTGCTACAAGCCCAATTCTTTTTTCAGAGCTAGATGCCGATTAAAATTATTTTTAATTTGCAACGTGGTGGAGGTTAGTATAGATGGACTAATAGAACAAGTCCCACACACTGCTATTAGCCCAATTCTTTTTTCAGAGCTAGATGCAGATAAAAATTATTTTTAATTTGCAACATGGTGGATGTTAATAAAGATGGACTAATAGAACATGTCCCACACATTGCTACAAGCCCAAATTTTTTTTCAGAGCTAGATGCAGATAAAAATTATTTTTAATTTGCAACCTGGTGGAGGTTAGTATAGATGGAATAATAGAATAAGTCCCACACACTGCTACAAGCCCAATTTTTTTTCAGAGCTAGATGCAGATAAAAATTATTTTTAAATTGCAACCTGGTGGAGGTTAGTATAGATGGACTAATAGACCAAGTCCCACACACTGCTACAAGCCCAAATTTTTTTTCAGAGCTAGATGCAGATAAAAATTATTTTTAATTTGCAACCTGGTGGAGGTAAGTATAGATGGACTAATAGAACAAGTCCCACATACTGCTACAAGCCCATTTTTTTTTCTCAGCTAGATGCAGATAACAATTATTTTTAATTTGCAACCTGGTGGAGGTTAGTATAGATGGACTAATAGAACAAGTCCCACACACTGCTACAAGCCCAATTTTTTTTTCAGAGCTAGATGCAGATAAAAATTATTTTTAATTTTCAACCTGGTGGAGGTTAGTATAGATGGACTTATAGAACAAGTCCCACACACTGCTACAAGCCCAAATTTTTTTCAGAGCTAGATGCAGATAAAAATTATTTTTAATTTGCAACCTGGTGGAGGTTAGTATAGATGGACTAATAGAACAAGTCCCACACACTGCTACAAGCCCAATTCTTTTTTCAGAGCTAGATGCAGATAAAAATTATTTTTAATTTGCAACATGGTGGAGGTTAGTGTAGATGGACGAATAGAACAAGTCCCACACACTGCTACAAGCCCAATTCTTTTTTCAGAGCTAGATGCAGATGAAAATTATTTTTAATTTGCAACCTGGTGGATGTTAATAAAGATGGACTAATAGAACAAGTCCCACACATTGCTACAAGCCCAAATTTTTTTTCAGAGCTAGATGCAGATAAAAATTATTTTTAATTTGCAACCTGGTGGAGGTTAGTGTAGATGGACTAATAGAACAAGTCCCACACACTGCTACAAGCCCAATTTTTTTTCAGAGCTAGATGCAGATAAAAATTATTTTTAATTTGCAACCTGGTGGATATTAGTATAGATGGACTAATAGAACAAGTCCCACACCCTGCTACAAGCCCACATTTTTCTTCAGAGCTAGATGCAGATAAAAATTATTTTTTATTTGCAACCTGGTGGAGGTTAGTATAGATGGACTAATAGAACAAGTCCCACACACTGCTACAAGACCAAATTTTTTTTTTAAAGCTAGATGCAGATAAAAATTATTTTTAATTTGCAACCTGGTGGAGGTTAGTATAGATGGACTAATAGAACAAGTCCCACACACTGCTACAAGCCCAATTTTTTTTCAGAGCTAGATGCAGATAAAAATTATTTTTAATTTGCAACCTGGTGGAGGTTAGTATAGATGGACTAATAGACCAAGTCCCACACACTGCTACAAGCCCAAATTTTTTTTCAGAGCTAGATGCAGATAAAAATTATTTTTTATTTGCAACCTGGGGGAGGTTAGTATAGATGGACTAATAGAACAAGTCCCACACACTGCTACAAGCCCAATTTTTTTTCAGAGCTAGATGCAGATAAAAATTATTTTTAATTTGCAACCTGGTGGAGGTTAGTATAGATGGACTAATAGACCAAGTCCCACACACTGCTACAAGCCCAAATTTTTTTTCAGAGCTAGATGCAGATAAAAATTATTTTTAATTTGCAACCTGGTGGAGGTTACTATAGATGGACTAATAGAACAAGTCCCACACACTGCTACAAGCCCAAATTTTTTTTCAGAGCTAGATGCAGTTAAAAATTACTTTTAATTTGCAACCTGGTGGTTGTTAATAAACATGGACTAATAGAACAAGTCCCACACACTGCTACAAGCCCAAATTTTTTTTTCAGAGCTAGATGCAGATAAAAATTATTTTTAATTTGCAACCTGGTGGATGTTAATAAAGATGGACTAATAGAACAAGTCCCACACACTGCTACAAGCCCAAATTTTTTTCAGAGCTAGATGCAGATAAAAATTATTTTTAATTTGCAACCTGGTGGAGGTTAGTATAGATGGACTAATAGTACAAGTCCCACACATTGCTACAAGCCCAATTCTTTTTTCAGAGCTAGATGCCGATTAAAATTATTTTTAATTTGCAACGTGGTGGAGGTTAGTATAGATGGACTAATAGAACAAGTCCCACACACTGCTATTAGCCCAATTCTTTTTTCAGAGCTAGATGCAGATAAAAATTATTTTTAATTTGCAACCTGGTGGATGTTAATAAAGATGGACTAATAGACCATGTCCCACACATTGCTACAAGCCCAAATTTTTTTTCAGAGCTAGATGCAGATAAAAATTATTTTTAATTTGCAACCTGGTGGAGGTTAGTATAGATGGAATAATAGAATAAGTCCCACACACTGCTACAAGCCCAATTTTTTTTCAGAGCTAGATGCAGATAAAAATTATTTTTAAATTGCAACCTGGTGGAGGTTAGTATAGATGGACTAATAGACCAAGTCCCACACACTGCTACAAGCCCAAATTTTTTTTCAGAGCTAGATGCAGATAAAAATTATTTTTAATTTGCAACCTGGTGGAGGTTAGTATAGATGGACTAATAGAACAAGTCCCACATACTGCTACAAGCCCATTTTTTTTTCTCAGCTAGATGCAGATAACAATTATTTTTAATTTGCAACCTGGTGGAGGTTAGTATAGATGGACTAATAGAACAAGTCCCACACACAGCTACAAGCCCAATTTTTTTTTCAGAGCTAGATGCAGATAAAAATTATTTTTAATTTTCAACCTGGTGGAGGTTAGTATAGATGGACTTATAGAACAAGTCCCACACACTGCTACAAGTCCAAATTTTTTTCAGAGCTAGATGCAGATAAAAATTATTTTTAATTTGCAACCTGGTGGAGGTTAGTATAGATGGACTAATAGAACAAGTCCCACACACTGCTACAAGCCCAATTCTTTTTTCAGAGCTAGATGTAGATAAAAATTATTTTTAATTTGCAACATGGTGGAGGTTAGTATAGATGGATGAATAGAACAAGTCCCACACACTGCTACAAGCCCAATTCTTTTTTCAGAGCTAGATGCAGATAAAAATTATTTTTAATTTGCAACCTGGTGGATGTTAATATAGATGGACTAATAGAACAAGTCCCACACATTGCTATAAGCCCAAATTTTTTTCAGAGCTAGATGCAGATAAAAATTATTTTTAATTTGCAACCTGGTGGAGGTTAGTGTAGATGGACTAATAGAACAAGTCCCACACACTGCTACAAGCCCCATTTTTTTTCAGAGCTAGATGCAGATAAAAATTATTTTTAATTTGCAACCTGGTGGATATTAGTATAGATAGACTAATAGAACAAGTCCCACACCCTGCTACAAGCCCACATTTTTTTTCAGAGCTAGATGCAGATAAAAATTATTTTTTATTTGCAACCTGGTGGAGGTTAGTATAGATGGACTAATAGAACAAGTCCCACACACTGCTACAAGCCAAAATTTTTTTTCAGAGCTAGATGCAGATAACAATTATTTTTAATTTGCAACCTGGTGGAGGTTAGTATAGATGGACTAATAGAACAAGTCCCACACACTGCTACAAGCCCAAATTTTTTTTCAGAGCTACAGTAGATGCAGATAAAAATTATTTTTATTTTGAAACCTGGTGGAGGTTAGTATAGATGGACTAATAGAACAAGTCTCACACACTGCTACAAGCCCAATTTTTTTTCAGAGCTAGATGCAGATAAAAATAATTTTTAATTTGCAACCTGGTGGAGGTTAGTATAGATGGACTAATAGAACAAGTCCCACACACTGCTACAAGACCAAATTTTTTTTTTAAAGCTAGATGCAGATAAAAATTATTTTTAATTTGCAACCTGGTGGAGGTTAGTATAGATGGACTAATAGAATGATGCTACACCCAAAAGGTTTTACTTGGCTAGGTGCAGTAAAAAAATTTGTATTCTATACACAGGTGGTGTAGCTTGCAACACAGATAGGTTACTCCACTGACTATCACACACTGGAAGCCAAAAAGGATTTGCTTAGACAGATTTAGCCATATGCTGTGAAAAAAACTTGCTCATCACTGGCACAGACCTGCCAGGAAAAAGTCCTAGGACATGCTGTAACCTAGTCCTGAAAAGGACTGCAATTACAAGTAGACCCTACTCCCAACTTATCAATTTAAGGGCACAGACCTGCCTGACAAAAGTCGTAGGAAATGATGTAACCTAGTCCTCAAAAGGACTGCAATCACAACTATTCCCTACTCCCAAGCTATCTGTAGATTTGTGCGAAAATTGGCTTGAAATGAACACTCAAAGTATAGCGCACACAGCAACAGTGGTGCCGTCTAACACGAAGCTGCAGCAGTGAGAAAATGGTGGCTACGTGGAAATTGGCTGGGTCTTATAGGGCAAGGACATGTGACATACAACGACACATGCCCTTGCTTGTGTGAAAAAAAGCAGTTTGCTCCGTGTGTGCGCTGCTGATAGGCTGACAGATTGCACTGCCCCACTGTAAATGCGGGAAAGAGAAAAAAAAAAGGAGATCTTCATTATTTTTGCAGAAATCCATCCCCTTCCCCTCCCCCCGCCCCGCTGTACACTCAAACTGCGTATTAACATTAATTTTCAGCATTACTGAGAAAAAATCCAGTTATGATTTTGGTGCACGAACAGTTATCGAACATAACCTCGAACAGCCGGATTTTTTTGAAATCGTTCGTGTTCGCCGAACGGCTCGAACACCACCCAAAACAGCTCGAATTTGAGATTGGCGAACAGTTCGAGTCGAACACCGCTCATCTCTATTCCCGCGCTGGGTCTCTCCCTCCTGCCCTGCGCCCCACCACACAAAGTCCCGATCGGGTACCTTGAGATCCCTCTGGGCAACTTGAAGCTCCCGGGCTTTGCTTGGTGCCCTTTTTGGCGGCTTAGGTGCGGATGTGGCAACTGCACCTTGAAAGTGCAGAAGCCTCCGGTTTTCTAGCTGAGACTTAAAGTAACTCAGCAAGTCCAGGGACCGGTTCCCTTCTTGCACCCTGATCCCTCTGACGCCTGGCAGATTTGGGCGTACGGGTGCCGTCCTGCACTCACCATACCCCCTGGGATCCCTTCTGTTACTGCAGACTTTCTCCTCCGCTCACCTCTCACTCTTGGGCCTCTCTTACTAGGCCCCACTCTGGAGCAGAGCTCCTGAAGAGATTCTGCTCCTCAGACTGCTCCTCTCCTCCTCTCTCACTGAATCCACGCCTACACATGGTTTCCCTTATTATACTACTCCTGACAGTGCTCCCCTGCTTTGCGTCCTCCACCCACACCCACTACATGGTTCCGCTTCACTTTTTGTTCCCCCCACTCCAACCAGGGACGGGGCAGCAAAAGAAGTGCATAATGCCCTTCCAGCTGGCCTGGAGTAGTGTAGTGTTGAGTGCAGGTGTTGGGGTCCCGGGCAGTACTCCATCCTTACCTGAGACAAGGAGATGCCACACCTCTGGGTGAGGTGCAGTACCTCTGTGGCGACTGAACCCTCAAGGGCGCCACACAAATATTCCATCACATGTGACAGGTATAAGCATTTAAAGGCTCTACTGGTCACATGGGACGGAACATTGGCACAGGAGTCTGGGATGTCCTGTGATCGAACAATCAACCACAGGGGAATCTTCTTTTTTATAAATATGCTACTAGTCCACAGGGAAATCTTAAGCAAGATCTGCACAATCTGAGGCTGCAGACTTCTCTGCTGACAGCTGTACTCTATCAATGAAAATTGTTCACAGTAAAGTCGCAATGTATGAACTTGGCTTTATGTTTTACGCCAACCTGCTGATGGTAACATTTTTCTTAATTTTATAAATATGACACAAATACATGGTCTGATTCAATAAGAATGATGTTTTGCACTCCAGTCTTGGTGAAGGGTGTACTAACGTAAGATGCTCCAAATTCATTAACATACGTATGTCTCTTAATAATTTTCAACCTTTTTTTTCGCTGCCGTGCACCCACAGCAAGAAATAGGTCATGGAGTACATTTATGTCAGAATTTACACCACCTTTGTGGTAAATTATGATGAACTTGTCTACATGGGCAGAGCTTCTGAGCTTTCCTGAGAATGGAAAATCCCTTTAATATACAGTATCAAGCACAGCAGTATTTGTCCTTTACTTCCACAAATGATACACAAAATAGTAATGTAGGAAGATTTAGAGAAGAGGGTCATTCTGTCCTGGGTTGCTGGATAGCATTTTTGCCCAGTTGTGTAGTGAAATGGGGAGGGCATTTGCCATTCAGAAGTCTGAGGAAGCTGAATTACAACCCTTGTGGGAACTGTAATGGATAACTTGATCAAAGTGGTCACACAAGGATTGTCAACAGAAAAAATGTTGGGGAGCAGCCAGCTGTGCTGTTTTATGTGCCCCTTCAGTCTTTGTCAATCCAGAATTCTCTGGATGGCTATGACAAAAGAGCTTTAGTGGGATATTTAGAGAGGAGGTCTAAAAAAATTAGAATTCTGGCCAAAATCCCATGCACATGGATGTTGGCTTCTTTACAGTGTAAGCTTCAGAGCTGTTATGTCTCCAAGCCAAAAGGCACACAGTGTGACTTGGCCCTTAGCTACACCCAATAAAAATAGTATTTCATGTTCCAGCTGACTACTTATGTTGAATATGCCGCATGTTTTAATGACGTTAAGTAGCTCTGTTTTTAGTACTCGCAGATGTAACTATTTTAGTTTTTACTGTTATTTGATCATTTTTAATGGGGCACCACTCAAGTCAGCAGTATTTCTGTTGACTAAACCTGTATCGAGGTCACCGACATTGAATAAATAGCACTTTATTATGTTTTTTGTCTGGAAAGAAGCTATTTAAATTGATATTATAGAAATATAAAACATTTCTACTGCAGCTTAAAGTAAGATCTTGTGCTACCTGATATTATGTTCTTCTGAATCTTGACTAATATTCAATTTCGTAAAAATCAGTAGTGGTGCCATTTCAGACTACTTGGCACCGTCTGTGTAATGCCATGCCACTGCAACCGATCATGATTCCTTCTCCACCAAGGAGCTATCCCTTATTTTTCAATTATTTCAGTTATTTTTCAATTTAGTCTGCAAACTTATCACTGGCCAAAGCATAAAAATACATGCTACATGAGATTATAATCCAAACTACATCAATACCCAACTTTATAGCAGTTGAAAAAATAAATTACATATAGAAATAGAATTTGAATGGAAGTAGTGTATTTGGCCTTGGCCATCTTTATTAACCTTTTCCAGCTCCGTATTACATCATTTAGTGGTCATTCAGTAGGTCAAGGAGCGGAATCTGCTCCATATTCGGCAGGTGCCTGCTGCCACTAACAGCCTGCCCCTGCCATTTACCAAGTAAATGTCAATATCTGTCAGCAGCTTTTAAAGGGGTGGTCTGGAAGCCAAAGAAATTTTCATCTAACTCCCTGGCTCGTTACTACTGATCTGAGCCAGCAATACAGAGTGCTTGCTGTGATTGTGCACATCGCACAGTGCACAATGCATTGGTACAGAGCGGGGACCAGCCTCACCTCTGAAATGAGTGTCACTGATGTCACTTCATTTCAGGGAGGGACAGAGGCTGCAGCAGTCTCCGCACCCCCTACTTCATTTGATTATCCCTACGTGCACTTGGATACTCAAACAAAGCGTTATCACTCAGGAAATAGGGAAAAAAAATACAATAGCAGTTAGTGTAATAAGGGAATGGTCCGAAATTTTTAATGCAAATACAGTCATGGCCGAAAGTGTTGGCACCCTTAATATTGTTCCAGAAAATAAAATATTTCTCCCAGAAATTATTGCAATTACATGTTTTGTTATACACATGCTTATTTCTCTTGTGTGTATTGAAACGATACTAAAAAAACAGAAAAAAGAGAAATTGGACATAATTTCACACAAAACCCCAAAAATGGGCCGGACAAAATTGTTGACACCTTTCCAAAATTGTGTATAAATAACTTTGTTTCTAGTATGTGATGCTCTTTCAAACTCATCTTTGGCAAGTTACAGGTGTGGGAAATATGAAAATCACACCTGAAACTAGATAAAAAGGGGAGAAGTTGACTAAATTTTTGCATTATGTGTCTGTGTGTGCCACACTAAGTATGGAGAACAGAGAGAGGAGGAGAGAACTGTCTGAGGACTTAAAAAACAAAATTGTTGAACAATATCAGCAGTCTCAAGGTTACAAGTCCATCTCCAGAGATCTTGATGTTCATTTGTCAACAGCGCGCAATATAATCAAGTAGTTTACAACCTATGGCACTGTAGCTAATCTCCCTGGACGTGGATGGCAGAGGATAATTTATGAAAGGTTGCAGCGTAGGACAGTGCAGATGTTGGATAAGCAGCCCCAATCAAGTTCCAACGAAATTAAAGCTCTCCTGCAGACTCAACGTGCATCAGTGTCAGCAAGAACTATCTGTCGACATTTGAATGAAATTAAACGCTATGGTAGGAGACGCAGGAGGACCACACTGCTGACACAGAGACCTAAAAAAGCTAGATTGCAGTTGCCGAAATGTACATGAGTAAGCCAAAATCCTTCTGAGAAAGCATCTTGTGGACAGATGAGACCAAGATAGAGCATTTTGGTAAAGCACATTATTCTACTGTTTACCTAAAATGGAATGAGGCCTACAAAGAAAAGAAATCAGTACCTACTGATAAATATGGTGTTAAAGGGATTGTCCCATCAAAACCGATAAATCTTATGAATCCACTCACAGTGCATGCGCTGTGGGGATTCGCTGGTTTCATACTCGGTAATGGATGGTATGTATGACTTATGCATAACCCCGGCCAGTGGGTGCGGCATCTCTCCATACACTTAAATGGAGAATGGCTGCGGAAATAGTCGGCCACACCCACTTGACAGCCGCATCACTAGACGGGGCACGGCCTTGGCTCAATACAAGTGTATGGAGCGAGGCTGCGCCCACTGGCCGGGCATACCTACCCTCCTTTACCCGATGTGAAACCGGAGAATCACCGCAGCACAGAGTGCATGTGTTGGGGGGATTCATAAGTCTGCAGTCACACAGAGTGACTGCAAACTTATCGGTTTTTACCCGACAACCCCTTTAATTTCAAAGATGTTATTATGTTCAATTTGCCTTTTTTTCTCTGTTTTTTTTTGTTGTTGTTCCAATATACACAGAGGAAATAAACATGTGTAACAAAACGTGTAATTGCAATGATTTTCGAGAAGTATTTAATTTTCTGGAACAATTTTAAGGGTGCCAACTAGTGATGAGCGAGCATGTTCGCAAGTGCTCAGTGCTTGCCCGAGCATCTCACTCCTCGAAATGCTCGGCGCTCGCCGAGTATTTCCAGGGTTGCTCAGTGGGAGCTCGGGTCTCCTCCCTGCATGTTTGCTGCTCTTTACAGAGCCAATGAACATGCAGGGATTGCCTGCCACTCACTGTAATGCCGTAGCCATGTTGGTTGTGGCAGTACAGTGTTTGGTTGGCCGCACAGCATCATCAGGTCTATATCAGACCTGAAGCCACCATGCTCATCACAGTCACTCCGGAATCAGACAGTGTATGGAGAGGTGCTGCTGAGCTGGGAGAGATTTGCTTGTTTCTAGTTAGTGTAGGTGTACCAAACTATATTAGAGGCACATATCCATCTCAACAAACAATCCTTCTGTGGACTAATCCATCTGCAGAGATATCAGGCAGGCAGGGTATATAGCGGCTGCTGTTAGATATTTCTAGAAATAGGCCCAGGTCTCAGGGGTCAGGAACAATTTTTTTGGATCTTAATCCTCATTATTTGGTTAAAAAGCAATCCAGAGAACACCGTTGTTCTGCGCCATTTGCTTATTGGCACTGCAGAATACAGCCATGTCCTTTCCAGATTACAGCGCTAAAAATCCAGCTTTTTAAAACTGTGGTTTGTCCGTCACATGGATCACATATAATTGGGCTGAAAATACTGCCATTTCTGGCATCCATTAAAAATTTGTTTCAGTGTGTCAGTGAAGCAATTGACACCAGTTTGCTGTTCAAAATAGTTACCTACAAGCCAGCTATTTAAAACTGTGATTTCTCCGTCACACGGATTACATATAACTTCGTTCCAAATTCAGCAACTTATAGTGAGCGTGGAAGATATTTTCCTCTATTTAAAATAGGCAGGGCACGTGGCAAGGGACAGGGAACTGAACGTGATGGTGATGGTGCATGCAGAGGCCGAGGCCATGGGCAAGCTGAAATTGTGCCACAACAAACACCCACATCTTCTTGTCCGACTTTCCTGTCCCAATTCCTAGGGGACAGAAGCACACCACTATTGAACCCAGAGCAGTGTCAAAAGGTTGTTGGTTGGATAGCGGATAATACTTCCAGTCACTTTGCCACCACCACTAGTGTTGAGCCACCCCCGTAGTGTTCGGGTTCGGTTCGTCGAACACCGGGATGTTCGAGGAACTGTTCGTCAAACTGTTCGTCGAACACCTTAGAACACCGTCGAACACCGTTAAAACCAATGGCAGGCAAACAAAAACACATAGAAACACATAGAAAACACCTTCAAAGGTGTCCAAAAGCTGACAAACTTCTCAGAAGACGCTTTCTTTAAAAAAGCCGGCCGGCAATTCAGCAGCGGCATACACCGGTACCCGACAATTTAGACAAGAAGGAATAGAGCCTCACACATAGATTAGATAGATAGAAACATGTCAGTCACATATATATGAAGTACAGTGACAGTGTTGCTTACTGTATTTGTCATTTAGTGTAAAGGATTTATTAAAAAATATAATAGTGTTTTCATGCACTGTCTCTTTAAAAAAGCCGGCCGGCAATTCAGCATCTGTACCCGACAATTTATAACAGACAGAATAGAGCTTCACACATAGATTAGATAGATAGAAACATGTCAGTCACATATATATGAAGTACAGTGACAATGTTGCTTACTGTACTTGTCATTTAGTGTAAAGGATTTATTAAGAAAAATAATAGTGTTTTCATGCACCGTCTCTTTAAAAAAGCCGGCCGGCAATTCAGCATCTGTACCCGACAATTTATAACAGACAGAATAGAGCTTCACACATAGATTAGATAGATAGAAACATGTCAGTCACATATATATGAAGTACAGTGATAGTGTTGGTTACTGTACTTGTCATTTAGTATTAAAATAAAGGATTTATTATTAAAAAAAATTGGCGTGGGGTTCCCCTTAATTTTAGTCTCTAGCGGAGGTTAAGCAGACAGCTGGAACAGATGTTTGAAGCCTGGGAAGGGGGTAATACCCACGGAGCTTCACAGGCTACTAATATGAGCCCCCAGCTGAATACATAGCCTTTACTAGCTATTAAAATGGGGGACCCCCCCAAAAAAATGACGTGGGGTCCCCCCTAATTTAATAGCTAGCAAAGGCTAGGCAGACAGCTGGGGGCTGATATTAATAGCCCAGGAAGGGAGCCATGAATATTGGCCCCCTCCCAGGCTAGAAACACCAGCCGTCAGCCGCCCCAGAAATGGCGCATTCATAGGATGCGCCAATTCTGGCACTTAGCCTCGCTCTTCCACGCTGCCCTGTAGCGGTGGCAGGGGGTAATAGGGCTGGGGTTGATGTCAGCTTATAATGCCAGCTGACATCAAGCCCAGGTTAGTAATGGAGAGGCGTCTATAAGACACCCCTATTACTAACCCCATAGTCAAAGTTAAAAGAAAACACAAACACCCAGAATAAAGTCCTTTAATTGAAATAAAGACACAATCCTTTATTGTTCTAAATTAAACCATACTTACCATCACGCCCATTCCAGCTGAAGCCAACGATCTCCTGAAATAAAAGAAAAATAATAAAGCAACATCATCCTTACCTTTCCATGGTTCCCATGACAGCTTCAGCTCTGCTACATCGAGATGACAGGCTGGACCGCAGCAGAACGCTGCCATCCAGCCTGTCATCCCGCAGACACTGAGAAGCGCAGGCATGCTTGCGCTCTGCAGTGTCTGGCTGTGAAGGCATAAAGATGAGACGAGTTCATGTCCAATGAAATCAGCTCACCTCCTGCACGTCACTGACAGCGTGGGAGAATTCTCCTGCACTCAGCGCTTCAGCGTGAGAATTCTCCCACGCTGAAGCGCTGAGTGCAGGAGAATTTTCCCACGCTGTCAGTGACGTGCATAAGGTGAGCTCATGTCCAATGAACTCAGCTCACCTCCTGCACGTCACTGACAGCGTGGGAGAATTCTCCTGCACTCAGCGCTTCAGTGTGAGAATTCTCCCACGCTGAAGCGCTGAGTGCAGGAGAATTTTCCCACGCTGTCAGTGACGTGCATGAGGTGAGCCGAGTTCATTGGACATTAACTCGGCTCATCTGGATGCCCTCACAGAGAGACACTGTGGAGCGCAAGCAAGCCTGCGCTTCTCAGTGTCTGCGGGATGACAGGCTGGATGGCAGCGTTCTGCTGCGGTCCAGCCTGTCATCTCGATGTAGCAGAGCTGAAGCTGTCATGGGAACCATGGAAAGGTAAGGATGATGTTGCTTTATTATTTTTCTTTTATTTCAGGAGATCGTTGGCTTCAGCTGGAATGGGCGTGATGGTAAGTATGGTTTAATTTAGAACAATAAAGAATTGTGTGTTTATTTCAATTAAAGGACTTTTTTCTGGGTGTTGTGTTTTTTTTAAATACTTTACTAGAAATTCATGGTGGATATGTCTAATATTGGCGTGACCCCATGAATTTTGGGCTTAGGGCCAGCTGATAATGCCAAGCTGGCCCTAACCCCTTTATTACCCAGTGAGCCACCGCATCAGGGCCCTGGATGAGTTGGGTACAGCGCCAGAAGATGGCGCTTCTATGATCGCGCCATTTTCCGGGGTGGCTGCGGACTGCAATTTGCAGCGGGGGTGGCCCAGAAAGCTTGGGCCTCCCTGCGCTGCGGATTCCAGCCCCCAGCTGAATAGTTGTACCTGGCTGGACACAAAAACAGGGCGAAGCCCCACGTCAATTTTCTTTAAATTATTTCATGAAATAATTAAGAAAAAAAGGGCTTCCCTATATTGTTGTGTCCGGCCAGGTACAAATAGGCAGCTGGTGGTTGGGGGCAGCCCGTTCCTGCCTGCTGCACCTGACTGGACACAAATATAGTGCGAAGCCCCACGTCAATTTTTTTTTAATTATTTCATGAATTTCCTGAAATAATTAAAAAAAATTGAAGTGGGGCTTCGCACTATATTTGTGTCCAGCCAGGTAAAGCAGGCAGGAACGGGCTGCCCCCAACCACCAGCTGACTATTTGTACCTGGCCGGACACAACAATATAGGGAAGGCCTTTTTATCTTAATTATTTCATGAATTTCATGAAATAATTAAAAAAAAAATACGTGGGGCTTCGCCCTATTTTTGTGTCCAGCCAGGTACAACTAGGCAGCTGGGGGCTGGAATCTGCAGCGCAGGGAGGCCCAAGCTTTCTGGGCCCCCCCCGCTGCAAATTGCAGTCCGCAGCCACCCCGGAAAATGGCGCGTTCATAGAAGCGCCATCTTCTGGCGCTGTACCCAACTCATCCAGGGCCCTGGTGCGGTGGCTCACTGGGTAATAAAGGGGTTAGGGCCAGCTTGGTATTATCAGCTGGCCCCAAGCCCAAAATTCATGGGGTCACGCCAGTATTAGACATGACCGCCATGAATTTCTAGTAAAGTATTTAAAAAAAACACAACACCCAGAATAAAGTCCTTTAATTGAAATAAACACACAATTCTTTATTGTTCTAAATTAAACTATACTTACCATCACGCCCATTCCAGTTGAAGCCAACGATCTCCTGCAATAAAAGAAAAATAATAAACCAACCTCATCCTTACCTTTCCATGGTTCCCACGACAGCTTCAGCTCTGCTACATCGAGATGACAGGCTGGACCGCAGCAGAACGCTGCCATCCAGCCTGTCATGCCGCAGACACTGAGAAGAGCAGGCATGCTTGCGCTCCTCAGTGTCTCGCTGTGACGGCATCCAGATGAGCCGAGGTCATGTCCAATGAACTCGGCTCACCTCATGCATGTCACTGACAGCGTGGGAAAATTCTCACGCTGAAGTGCTGAGTGCAGGAGAATTCTCCCACGCTGTCAGTGACGTGCATGAGGTGAGCTCATGTCCAATGAACTCAGCTCACCTCATGCACCTCACTGACAGCGTGGGAAAATTCTCCTGCACTCAGCGCTTCAGCGTGAGAATTCTCCCACGCTGTAAGTCACGTGCATGAGGTGAGCCGAGTTCATTGGACATGACCTCGGCTCATCTTTATGCCGTCACAGAGAGACAATGTGGAGCGCAAGCAAGCCTGCTCTTCTCAGTGTCTGCGGGATGACAGGCTGGATGGCGGCGTTCTGCTGCGGTCCAGCCTGTCATCTCGATGTAGCAGAGCTGAAGCTGTCGTGGGAACCATGGAAAGGTAAGGATGAGGTTGCTTTATTATTTTATTTTTATTACAGGAGATCGTTGGCTTCAGCTGGAATGGGCGTGACGGTAAGTATGGTTTAATTTAGAACAATAAAGAATTGTGTCTTTATTTCAATTAAAGGACTTTATTCTGGGTGTTTGTGTTTTTTTTAACTTTGACTATGGGGTTAGTAATGGGGGTGTCTTATAGACGCCTCTCCATTACTAACCTGGGCTTGATGTCAGCTGGCATTATAAGCTGACATCAACCCCAGCCCTATTACCCCACTGCCACCGCTACAGGGCAGTGGGAAGAGCGAGGCTAAGTGCCAGAATTGGGGCATCCTATGAATGCGCCATTTCTGGGGCGGCTGACGGCTGGTGTTTCTAGCCTGGGGGGGGGCCAATATTGATGGCTCCCTTCCTGGGCTATTAATATCAGCCCCCAGCTGTCTGCCTAGCCTTTGCTAGCTATTAAATTAGGGGGGACCCCACGTCATTTTTTTTGGGGGGTCCCCCATTTTAATAGCTAGTAAAGGCTATGTATTCAGCTGGGGGCTGATATTAGTAGCCTGGGAAGCTCCGTGGGTATTACCCCCTTCCCAGGCTTCAAACATCTGCCCCAGCTGTCTGCTTAACCTCCGCTAGAGCCTAAAATTAAGGGGAACCCCACGCCAATTTTTTTAATAATAAATCCTTTATTTTAATACTAAATGACAAGTACAGTAACCAACACTATCACTGTACTTCATATATATGTGACTGACATGTTTCTATCTATCTAATCTATGTGTGAAGCTCTATTCTGTCTGTTATAAATTGTCGGGTACAGATGCTGAATTGCCGGCCGGCTTTTTTAAAGAGACGGTGCATGAAAACACTATTAATTTTTTTAATAAATCCTTTACACTAAATGACAAGTACAGTAAGCAACACTGTCACTGTACTTCATATATATATGTGACTGACATGTTTCTATCTATCTAATCTATGTGTGATTCTCTATTCCTTCTATTCTAAATTGTTGGGTACAGATGCTGAATTGCCGGCCGGCTTTTTTAAAGAGACGGTGCATGAAAACACTATTATTTTTTTTGATAAATCCTTTACACTAAATGACAAGTACAGTAATCAACACTGTCACTGTACTTCATATATATGTGACTGACATGTTTCTATCTATCTAATCTATGTGTGATTCTCTATTCCTTCTATTCTAAATTATCGGGTACCGCTGCTGAATTGCCGGCCGGCTTTTTTAAAGAGACGGTGCATGAAAACACTATTATTTTTTTTGATAAATCCTTTACGCTAAATGACAAGTACAGTAAGCAGCACTTTCACTGTACTTCGTATATATGTGGCTGACATGTTTATATCTATCTAATCTATGTGTGAAGCTCTATTCTTTCGGTTCTAAATTGTCGGGTACCGGTGTATGCCGCTGCTGAATTGCCGGCTTTTCGTGTTTCACTGTGAGCACAGTTCCCATCGATTTGGGCAATCACTGTAATGCCACAACCACCATGGCTGTGGCATTACAGTGAGTGGCAGACAATCCCTGCATGATTGGTGCTCTAAATAGCACCAGACATGCAGGACACGCTTTTGGTGCACGAACAGTTATCGAACATAACCTCCAACAGCCGAATTTTTTGCAAATCGTTCGGGTTCGTCGAACAACTCGAACACTGCCCAAAACAGCTCGAATTTGAGATTGGCGAACAGTTCTAGTCGAACACCGCTCATCTCCAACCACCACCACCACCACACGGTCAAGTCTCAGTAGCCGTGAGTCTGGACTGCATATTCCTCACCCTGATCCTCCTTCCTCCCATCATGCCAAGTGCCTGGAGACAACTGATCCTACACTTAGACACTCTGAAGAACTGTTCACTTTTCCATTTATAGATTCGGGCCTCTCGCCCAGTCCACTTGAAGTGGGGCAAGAGGAGATCGCATGTAGTGATGCCCAAATATTTGAGCAGCTGCGGTCACATGAAGGTGACTGTGGGAAAGTGTCACAAGAGGTGGACGATGATGAGACACAATTGTCAGAAAGTCACGAGGAGGACCAGGGTGCAGAAGTGGAAGACGAGGTGGTGGATGATATAGTAACTGACCCAACCTGGCAGGAGGACATGCAGAGCGAGGACAGCAGCACACAGGGGAAGGAAGGCAGAGAACCCCAACAAGCAGGAAGAAACAGTGTGTTGGCCGCAGACAGAAGGCAGGCAACTATTCCCCGTAACACCAACACGACGGAAGCTGACAGTACAATTGTTAGGTCTTCCCGAGTCTGGTTGTTTTTTAAAGAATCTGCCGATAACCCCAAAACGACCATTTGCACCACCTGCCAGGCCAGCATCAGCAGGGGTGGCAAAACTAGCAGCCTGACCACCACCAGCATGATCAGGCACATGGCAGCAAAGCACCCAACTTTGTGGGCCGAACCCCAGGGTCCAGGAACAGTGTCGGCGGATGGCACCACTGTTTCTTCCGCTGTTATGTATGCAAGCCAATGCCCTGTCCATGGTGCATGCAAAGATGCCTCCTGCCCTGCACCTGTCATTGCACACTCTCAAGTAGTAGCATCAGGAAGCACGTCCATGTCCTTGTCCCAGCAAAGCGTTCAGTTATCCATACCCAAGTACTTGGAACGCAAGCGCAAATATGCAGCCAATGCCCCACAGGCCGCACTATTAAATTCCCACATTTCACGACTGCTTGTGCTCGAAATGTTGCCTTTTAGGCTTGTGGAGACTGAAGCATTCCGCAACCTGATGGCGGCGGCCATCCCTGGGTACTCGATCCCCAGCCACCACTATTTGTCCCAGTGTGCCGTCCCCGCATTACACAAGCACGTGTCACAAAACATTAGCCGTGCCCTCAACAACGCTGTTACCGGGAAAGTCCACCTAACCATGGACACGTGGACAAGTGCTTGTGGGCAGGGTAACGGTACATCTCACTGGGTTAACTTAGAGGAAGCCGGGACCCAGTCGGACCTTGGGATGGAGCTCGTCCTCCTGACGCCAAGGATTTCAGGCCCACAGTCTGCATCTCCTGCACCTCATCCTCCTCAGTAGCCTCCTCCTCTTCAGCCTCCATCTCCGAAATGACCACATCAGTCACAAGCTGGAAGCACTGCAGCACTGCCTCGGCCAAGCGGCAACAGGCTGTGCTGAAGCTAATATGCTTACGTGACAAACCGCACAATGCTGAAGAGTTGTGGACAGCTCTGAAAGAGCAGGCAGATCTGTGGCTCAAACCGCTAAACCTACAGTCAGGCATGGTCGTGTGATACAACGGCCGGAACCTGGTGGAGGCTCTGAGGCGAGCTCACACAAGTACCATGCCTGGCCCATGTGCTTAACCTCGTGGTTCAGCGGTTTCTAAAATCCTACCCAGAGCTGCCCGATCTGCTTGTTAAAGTACGCCGCCTGTGTGCCCATTTTAGAAAGTCACCTACAGCTTCCGCCGCCCTTGTCGTGTTTCAGCAGCGTTTGCAGCGTCTGGCCCACAGACTGGTGTGTGATGTCCCCACGCATTGGAACTCTACACTGCAGATGTTGGGAAGAATTTGTGAGCAGAAGAGGGCAGTTGTTGAGAATCAGCATCAACAAGGCCTTCGGTATTCAGTTCAGACTCCACACATAAGATCTCAGGAGTGGACATGGATGTCAGACATATGTACCATCCTCCAAAACTTTGCGGACTCCACCAAGGTGGTGAGCGGCGATGACGCCATAATTAGCATCACCATCCCACTTCTCTGTCTTCTGCAATACTCTCTGCTTACAATCAAAGAGGATGCATTGCAGGCGGAGCACGATGAGATGGAGCAAGGAACAATACAGGGTGATTACACATAGCCCAGCCTCATCTTATGCCAACATGAATTGGGTGACAATGAGGAAGAGGAGGAGAAGGAAGAACAGGAGCTAGTTTCCTGCGCTATAGATGGTACTTACCTGCACAACTGTCATACCGTCTGTTTAGCGTGGATGGCCTGAGGACAGATACGAGGAGTAGGAGAGCATGGTCAGTCGTCCTCTTGGTGAGGACACGGAAATCTTGCCTGTTAGCAGTCTGGCACGCATAGCTGAGTTGATGTTACGCTGCCTTTCCCATGACCCTCATGTTCTCAAAATTTTGGGTGACAGTTATTACTGGTTGGTGACACTTCTAGACCCACGCTACAAGAAGAACTTTATATTTCTTATTCCTGAGGCGGACTGGTCTATAAAAATGGGGCAGTACCAGAAGGCCCTTGTTGCGGAACTACTAAAAAAATTCCCATCTGAAAACGTTGGCGGCAGAGGTCACAGTTCGTTGGACAACCAAGGAGTACAGAGTACAGACGAGAGAGACACAACTTCAATCCAGCAGAGGCAGGGGAACATTATCTAAGTTCTGGGAGAATTTTCTCAGCCCCTCCCATCGCACAGGCCCTGAGGTGCTGGGTATTCTCTCAAGGAGTGCAAAGATTGGGAAGATGCCGAGTGAGTACCTTGCTGACTGTACTAATGTTCTCCATGATTCCTCTTTGCCTTATAATTATTGGGTATCCAAGCTGGATACGTGGAATGAACTGGCTCTCTATGCTTTGGAGGTCCTGGCCTGCCCTGCCACTAGCGTTTTATCAGAGCGGGTTTTTAGTGCCGTTAGTGGAATTATAACTGATAAGCGCATCCGCCTGTCAACTGAAAATGTTGACAGGCTGACTCTTATAAAAATGAACAAGGACTGGATTGGGGTAGACTTCTCAACACCACCGAATGATAGCAGGGTAACAAACTCCAATCCATTGTCTTTTTTTTGGGAGGTGTATTCCCATGCACCTCTTTACACCCACACATGGGTATACGCTTCCTGATTTTGGCTATTTGCTCTTGTCCTCCTCCTTCTCCTCATCCTCATCTTCCATCACCATATCACCAGGGTGACCGTGGTCCGTGATTCAACACCCACATAATTTTTTTAAAGGGTGTTTATGATGCCCGTAAAAAATTTTTTTTATACAGTATGTTCATGTATACCCCCCAGGGGTAAATGTTTGTCAGCCCATACACTTAGTGCATGGGCATTACAAGTATAGGAGACCCGCTCCTTTCTAATGGAAACATTTTTTATGAGGCCCTCCTCCACATCTCTTCCAAGGGGCTTTGGAGTGCTTCCCAATTTTTGGCAGCCCTTGCATTCACTGCATAGGCCAACACTATGGGAGACCCCCTTCCTAATAATGGGAATATTTTTTTTAAGGAGGGCCTCCTCTACGCCTCTTCCAAGGGGCATTGGATTGCCTCCAAATTTTTGGCAACCCTTACATTCACTGCATAGGCAAACACAATGGGAGAACCACTTCCTAATAATGGGAACACTTTTTTCAGGAGGCCGTTTGACCTCCACGTCTCTTCCAAGAGGCATTGGAGTTCCTCCAAATTTTTGATAACCCTTGCATTCACTGCATAAGCAAACACAATGGGAGACCTACTTCCTAATAATGGGAACATTGTTTTCAGGAGGCCTCTAAGTCTCTTCAAAGAGGTATTGGTGTGCGTCCAAATTTTCAAAGTGGTATTGGGATGCATCCAAATTTTGGGCAGCCCTGCCACTCACTGCATACGCAATAACAGTATAGGAGTCCCACTCTTTAGTAATGGGAACAATAAAACATAGCCTGCTGATGGCTCTATAAGAATAGTGAGGGCCGACTGCTGGCCCTTTAATAATAGTAAAGGCCACCCGATGGCCCTATAAAAATAGGCTTTGTGACTTTCAGAGTCCCTCCTTCATAAATGAAACACGATGTGTCTGATGATGTGTCACACACCACATGGCCAGATAAGGTTTTAAAACGTTAAAATGACATTTCCTGGTGAATGCATTTGTCACGGTTGAAAGCAATGCAAAAGTGCAAAAACGCATCAAAAATGCTAAGTGTGAACATAGCCCAAGGTGTGGAGGAGTATTTTTGTGTTTGGTTATTTATTTTATTTTATATATGAGTCATTACCCTGGGAAGGTTGTTCCTTAACATATTTCCCAGGAAAATCCATTTTGGTTTTGCTTTTGTATGTTTTATTGTGAGTCTGTAAAAGTGGCGTAATACCTCTGACAGCAGTGACCTGGGAGTTAGAAATGCTTCCAGGGCTCTTCCCCATGCTGTTCTTATGTCATCTGAGCACTGTTCCCATCGATTTGGTCAATTTTTAGGCCCTCTGCAGACTGCCGGGGGAGCCACCTGAAAAATGCTCGCGTTTCCCATAGACTTACATTGGGCTCGTTGCTCGGGTCAAGCACCCGAGCATTTTAGTGCTCGCCCATCACTAGTGCCCACACTTTCAGCCATGACTGTATACTAAATAAACCTGTGAAGGGAGAAGCGAACAATAGGTTAAACCCTAATATAAAAGACAGTAAAAACAAAAGGTTTGGTCACATTGGGTGATTGTGTGCAGACACTGCCACTAAAAAGGGTTTAGATAGGTAGCTGCCACTGCCCCGTGGCTGGGGGAATGATTCGCCAGAGGGAAATTACCGAAACAGAATAAAAACACATTTAAAAATTGGTTGCGCTGCTGGAAAGAAGTCTCTTGCTGCAATATTCATTAGAAGGTTCTATATTGTCCTCTACGCGTTTCAATGCCATACTGGCATCTTTATCAAGTGTAAAAATACCAACAGGTAACACAGACTGCTACATGGAGATATTTATAGACCAAAATGGGCGCCAAGAAACCCTAGGGTACCACCCTCTGAGGGGTAGGTAGGGGTTTAAAAATTCAGAAGGAGGCCTGGAAGACAGGAAAAGGAGGAAGAGAGAAAAAAACCCCGCTCTGAGGGTTTGTAGTTCAAAGTGAAAGGGAGGCCTGAAAGACAGAGAGAAAGAAAGAGGGAAAAAAAAGGAGGAAGACGAAGGAGGAGATTTTGTACTTTGCACACTTTTTTTTCTTTATTTTTCTTTCTGTCATTATGTGGGCCCATTATACTGTATGGAGGACTATATGGGGCCATTATTCTGTATGGAGGACTATGTGGGGCCATTGTACTGTATGGAGGACTATATGGGGCCATTATTCTGTATGCAGGACTATGTGGGGCCCATTACACCATATGGAGGACTATGTGAGGTCATTATTCTGTATGGAGCATTATGTGGGGCCCATTATATTGTATGGAGGACTATATGGGGCCATTATTCTGTATGGAGGACTATGTTGGGCCATTATACTTGTTATGGTTAATTTTTTTAATATCTAGATTCATTATTAATTTAGAAAATCAATTTATATAAATTGATTCTATGTCTGAAGTTTTAGTGTAAGACTTAGATTGTGGAATGTCTGACTAAGAAACTGGTTTCCTGTGAAGTCCCTGAGAAGGTTTTACGTTGGGCCAAGGTAAGTGTGTTTATTACTGATAGTCTAATTTCGGTTTCCTGTTCAGTTAACAATTGTATTTCCTTTTTGTCTAGCTAATAAATATGGTGAGTCTTTGTTGCCACACAGAAGACTCTACCTGCTGACAATGCATGTCGCATGTATTCTGTCTCTCTCCCTTCATCGATGAAGTATCTTAACTTGAATCTCACTGGCAATGTGAAGACCCTTTGCTGTCTATTCCAAAGTTCTCCTTTAAAGAACCAAAGAGGGTCTCTATATAACAGTACATGGTGCCTGAAACCTGGGATTGTCATAACCGGACCTCCTCTGGACCCGTCAACAAGGATCTCTCTGGAAATTACTTAATATCATCCATGGTATGTAATTCATTGTATTACTAATAATTCAGTACTATCTAGAGGGCTCCAGGATGGGTAATTGGTGGTCCTAACAAGAGAATCATTTTTTTTTGAACCCTTGCCAGTGATTGAATTTGTTGTCTTATATGTTTCAATGTGGTTTTTAGATGTATAATTGACGATTTAATGACAGTTGAATGATGATTGAATGAAGTGATTAGTAACCAACCTTGCCCAGCGTGTCGGGATTAGGCACATCCGCAGTTCTTCTGTATATTTCAGGAGTCGGAGGATTGTGTATTGTGTTGTTTGTTTTGTCTACGTCATAAATGTCTGGAACGATATTGTAAACTATGAGGATCCTTGAATGTGGGACTGAATGATTTTTGATTGAACAATAAGGGACTACGGTCTCTGCTTGATAAGGGATCCCGTTAGGTGTGTTCCTTCACATGTGGTGGAGAGGAAAATCAGTCCATAAGAGGATCAGGGAAGTGTGATTGCCTATAACACAGGAATCCTTCACGGTAAGGTAGTAATCTGAGGGTATTGAATTCCCCTGTAAATTGATAAGGGCACCCTCAAGAAAGGGGTAACAATGCAGTTTTTAGCCCGAATACAGCAGGGGGATTAATATCAGTGATTGTGCAGTGTGCATTGAATAATTTATGTATTGTTAATTCGTTTTTGATTAATCAGAATCGTTGTCTTCAGTGCCTGTGTTCTGTTTTGTGTAAGATCAAGAGAGGGAAAATCATAGTAGCTGAAGTTCTTGCTTAACCTGTATACCCAGACTGGAAAACATATAGTATAAAAAGTAACACTTATTGCAGATATAACTGTCACGCAGTGCCTTTACAAGGTGTAGAAGGAAAACCTTTAAACTGGGAAATGTTATATGATCATGTAGAAATAATTGGAAAAGTAAGTGGAGCAGTAGGCTTGGTATTGTTATTTGTTTGGTTGTGTGTAAGAATCTCCCTAGCTCACAGGGCTGTAAAATCGGTGTTAGTACGTCCTTAAAGATCTGTCTTCCGAGGCTCCGAGGAGACTGGGACAGGATCAGATCCGTCTTTCGAGGATCAGAGGAGACTGGGACAGGATCAAATTTAGAGTCTGAGAGGCTTTAGGTGTGCAGAAGAGAGTTCTGCAGTAACTCTGGCACAGTGGTTGCAGTCATGGGGACTGGCAACAGTAAGGAATTGACGAACCTAAAGGGCGTGGCCCCAGTTCCAGCATGTGAGATAGCGGAGAGCCAGAAAGAGAAAGAAGCAGTAGAGGGATGTGAAATAATATTTAGGAAATTTGGTATGGGAAAGTGGGGAAATCTGGAAGAGAAGGAATGGGAGAAATATATCTGCAATTGGGAAGGATGGTTGAAAGATAAAAACAAACTAGAGCAGTCTAGGATGTGGTTAGAAGTAGAAAAATGTCTCTCAATGAGTGAACATAAATCAGAGGAAACCAGGCATGGAACTGTCTATGTAATCTATGATAGTATGAAAAACTCTCAGACCCCTGTAGTCTCTGTACCTGATGTAAATTATGCACCCCCTTCAGCACCCCCGCCTTATGCTGGGTCAATGGGATGGACTTGCAGACATTGTGGTCATCACAATCCCCCTGGGGTTAATTGTTGCAGGTCCTGTGGGTCTTCACTAGTGTTGAGCCACCCCCGTAGTGTTCGAGTTCGGTTCGGTTCGGCGAACACCTGTGTGTTCGCCGAACTGTTCGTCGAACTGTTCGTCGAACACCTTCGAACACCGTTAAAACCAATGGCAGGCAAACAAAAACACATAGAAACACATAGAAAACACCTTCAAAGGTGTCCAAAAGCTGACAAACTGCTCAGAAGACATAACTAACACATGGAAAAGTGACAAGTACATATAGTCATGCGAAAATAAAAGAGGTGGAGGAGTAAAAGGAGGGGGAGACACAGATATAGGCATGTCATGCCCTTCTAAAATCCAAAAAGTGAGAAGCCGACACGGCCAGTCCGCTCCTGCCCGTGCCACCTCCGTGTCGCCGGGTTTGTGCCAGAGCCGCGGTGAACCCTGACGGCCAGCCCCCCTCTCCCAATACTGGTGCCTGTCCGCTGGTGGGTCGAGCGAGCCCCCCTGTGGTGGAGGCAGCTCTAAGATTTTTAATTTAAATTGTCTCTCTAATTTGAATGAATACACTTTAAATCCATTTACAAGGATCTATTGGAGGGCAAGTCTCATGCCAGCAGCCGCGTAATTCCAGCTCCAGTAGCGTCCACTAAAGCTGCTGCAGTTAAAAAGCTTTTATAAGGATCGAGCTCGGCTGTCCACCGCAAGGCATCCTACTGCCAGTCCCAGCCCCTATGCCTTGGGGTGCCTCCTGATGCTCTTCACTAAGTATCCCATGGTCCCGAATCATTTCCTTTGAAAAAATTAAGTGTCTAAACTACAGGTGGTGTAGCTTGCTTAACAGCCGGGATAATCCGCTGACTAGCAGACACTGCTACTAGGCACAAAGTATTTCCTGGGCTAGATGCAGTTAAAAATTTGTAATTAGATACTCTCGTTGGATGCTGAGAAAGCATTCCATAGAGTCTCCTGGCACGCCATATATGATTCTCTTAAAAAGCTTGGGGTAGGGGTCTAGGGGACCCTTTTATAGCCAAAATCACAGCCCTATATCGCAATACGTCACCTAGGCTGAAGATAAATGGAACTGTAGCACCCTGAGGGCTCGGTTGCTACAGACGTATTGCACCTCACCCAGAGGTGTGATATCTCACTCTCAGGTAAGGATGGAGTGTGGATCAGGACCCGACACCTGCATGCATTACACCACATTGCCGTGGGGCAGGGCGACCAATATGCCCCTGAGATGGGCACGACAGTCCCTGTCCCTGGCTGGAGTGGGGGGAGGGAACACTGAGGAAGGGGAACCCTGTAGTGCAGGAGCAGGGAGGAAGCAGTTCCTGGGTGCATTGAGAAGGGAGTATAAAAGGTGGGCACCATCTTAGTTCAGTGCAGAGAAGTCTGAGCAGAAGTGGCAGGGAGCAGGGGCTCTGCATGAGCTCTGCTCCGGAGGCGGGCCTAGTAACAGAGGCCCAGGCCTGGAAGAGGGAGAAGGAAGGAAGAGGAGCGGAGAAGGCTCCAGGAACGAGGAATGAAGGGATCCCAGGGGTGCGGACGGGCGAGTCGCCACCGCACGCCCGAATCCACCTGCGTGGAGGGGTCAGGCCAAAGGGGGAGACCGGTCCCCGAACTAGTGGAGGCAGGAAACGACCCTCAGCTAGAAACCGGAGGCTCTGACATTTTATGTGGCGCAGCCCCTCGCTACACCCGCTAGGAAGGCACCACATAGGGTCAGGGAAACTGGCGCCAAGTTTACCAAGAGGAGGCCCGAGGCAGCCGGACAGAAGTGTTGGTAAGAAAGGCCAGACAAAGGACACACAAAGGGGGTCCTGTGAAGTGCTCCAAAGTTATCTGGGAGTTGTCTGAGCCCCTCACCTGGTGAGCACAGTACGACGTGGGCAGCCGTTACCTGCAGACGTGGTCTGGATAATAAGAACTGTGAGTAAAGGCCCTGGACTGCATCACTGACTCCGTGTCGTTACTGCTGCTGCCCGGCACCATCACCCCCATCCTCCGCATACACTGCCCTGAGGCTATACTCCTCCCTACGCTCTGCTGCACCCACAACACCAGCCTCAGCGGTCTGCCCTGTAGCAGCGGTTCACTCTGACCGCAATCCACGGGTGGCGTAGTCGGACATTTAAACATCAAAACCACATAAATAGTTCCGCCACTGGTTTGACCGCCCTGAGCCACGGAACCGGGTCGCCTCCACGAAGACTACAACCACCAGCATCCACCAAAAAGTGTCCGGCTCCGGGTGTCCCAAGGCCCAGGGGGTGCGTCAGAACATTTTCATCACCTTTCACAATCACCAATGGGACAAGGCAGGGATGTCCTCTGTCCCCTCTCTTATACATCCTAGTGATGGAGCACCTGCTCTCATCAATTCACCATAACCCCAATATTAGGTGGATTGAGGTGGGAGGCACCGAGTACAAGTGCTCTCTATTTGCTGATGATGTCCTAGTATATATCACTCAATCACATATATCCATCCCTGCTGTTATGGCTGAAATAGATCACTTTGTTACATGGTCAAATTTTAAAATCAATGCAGCGAAGTCTGAGGCCCTCGATGTCTCCCTCCCCAAATCCATATAGGATTCCATCCAGTCCAACTTTCCCTTTGCCTGTCCCTCACAGGGTATCAAATACTTAGGAATTCCTATTCATAGAGACCTCTCCCATCTATGTTATCTTAATTTTGGGCCCTTTATTGAACAACTCCATACAGACCACGGTTGGCAAGTTAGAACTGTAAGATTCACTACGTGAACCGCTGGTGTTTTGTGGAAAAGCACATGTACACTGCGTTCCAAATTATTATGCAAAAAGTGTTTAGGAGTGATAAGGGAAGAATTTGTTTGTTTGTCAGTTAAACTCATTGATGGTGATGTGTGTCAGGGCTCTTTATATCACTGTAAGCAATTGCAGACACCTGTGCTAATTAGTTTGGCAGGTGTGTCCAATGAAAGACAAGACTACTTAAGAAGGCTCTCTCACATTATTAAGCAGCCTACATTTTCTGCCAAAATGGGAAAGAAAAAGGATGTGTCGGCTGCTGAGAAGCAACAAATTGTGGAGTGTTTAGGTCAAGGCATGACTACAATCAACATTGTGCGATGATCAGGATGAAGTGTCTTGGCAATCAAGAAGTATGTAGCTGATTCACAGTACACACGTGTGCGTGCTGATAAGGGCAAATTGAGGACTCTTTCCTACAGGCAATTACGTCAGGTTGAAAGAGCAGCGGCAAAAAAGCCTTGTCATAGCAGCAGACAAGTTTTTGAAGCTGCTTGTGCCTCCAACGTCCCCCGAACAACAAGATGCAGGGTCCTTCAGAGGTTTGCAGCTGTGCATACGCCATCCTGTCGACCTCCTCTATCCACTTCACACAAGCAGAAACGGCTCCAGTGGGCCAAACATTACATGAAGACTGATTTCAAAACAGTTTTGTTCACGGATGAGTGCCGTGCAGCGCTCGATGGTCCAGATGGATGGAGTGGAGGATGGCTGGTTGATGGACACCCCACGCAAACACGGCTACAGCGCCAACAAGGAGGAGGTGGAGTAATGTTTTGGGCTGGAATCATGGGGAGAGAGATTGTCGGCCCCTTTAGGATCCCTGAAGGCGCTAAAGATGAACTCCATAATGTATGTGGATTTTCTCAAACAGCACTTCCTGCCATGGTTCAAGAAGAAGAACCGTGTATTTCACAGCAAGATCATTTTTCTGCATGATAATGCACCATCTCATGCTGCACATAAAACATCTGCATCTCTGGCTGATATGGGCATAAAAGGGGACAAACTTATGGTGTGACCCCCATGCTCCCCTGACCTCTACCCCATTCAGAACCTTTGGAGCATCATTAAAAGGAGTGTCTATGATGGCGGGAGGCAGTTCACATCTAAGCAACAGCTCTGGGAGGGTATTCTGTCCTCATGCAAAACAATTGAAGCAGAAACCATCCAAAACCTGACAAATTCAATGGACGAGAGAGTTCAGAAGCTCCTTTCGAACAAGGGGTCCTATGTGAAAATGTAACATCACCTAGAATAAAGTTTTGAGTTGAAAACTGTTTGATTTCAGTTTCTAACAACCTGCTAATGCTTATAATTTCAAAAATGACCATTTTTTTGGTCTTTATTAAAATGAAAAGGTTGATCGAAAAGTTTGGGGGATCTAAGAGTGTGGCAACCCAGTAGTCATGATTACTTTGAATTCTGACAATATGAGGGTCATGCTGCAGGTAGTGCAGCAAGAAGGCACTTATGTGTCTTGCGCATCTCGGAGCCCCAAAATTATTTTCCGGGCTAGATGCAGCTAAAAATTATTTTTAATTTTAAATCTGGTGAAGCTTTAGTATAGATGGCCTAATAGGATCAGTGCTGCACACTGCTACAAAGCCCAAATTATTTTCCAGTCAAGATACAGATAAACATGATTAGTAATTTGAAAGCTTAAAACAGTTGGTAGGGTGATTTTAACCAATCATCAAGCTTTTACTCTCCCCAGGATGACACAGGGGTAGAAAAGTCGTTTCGGATCCATGATTTGTTCATCTTTATGAACGTGAGTCTGTCTACATTATCAGTGGAGAGCCGTGTGCGCTTATCTGTCAGCACACCACCAGCAGCGCTGAACACACGTTCAGACAGAACGCTGGCTGCGGGGCATGACAAGATCTCCAAGGCGTAAGTGGCTAGCTCCGGCCATTTATCCAGATTGGAAGCCCAAAAAGAGCAAGGGTCCAGTGACACAGTCGTGGCTTCAATGTTTACTTGGAGATACTCCTGTACCATCGTCTCTAGGCGTTGACTATGTGTCAGACTTCTTGTCTCCTGTGGCCTTGCAAAGGATGGGCTAAAAAAGTGGTGAAATGATTCCGCAAAATTGATGTTACCAGCAGATACTGTGGTTCTGTTACGGTTTGAGTGCTGAACACTTGACGGTCCCACGGTTGGCAAGTTGGAACTGTGAGATTCACTACGTGCACCACTGGTATTTTGTGGAAAAGCACATGTAAGATTCTGCAACAGTCTCTGCTGATACTCCTGCATGCGTGCATCCCTTTCTATGGCAGGAATAATTTCTGCAAATTTACTTTTGTACCGGGGATCTAACAGTGTGGCAACCCAGTAGTCAGGATTATTTCTAATTCTCCCAATTCGAGGGTCATGTTGCAGGTAGTGCAGCAAGAAGGCACTCATGTGTGTTGCGCATCCAGGAGCACCAAGTCCCTGTTGTGTTGGTGGCGAGGTAACAATCATGCTTCCTTCCTCTGTCCTCTCCCCCCAACCTCGCACAACAGAAATGTGATCAAGGTCTCCCTCATCTGATGAGTCTTCCATCAGTTCGTCCTCCACTTCTTCCTGGGCTCCTGCACCTTCCTCACTAGTTTGGCTGCTACCATGCGCCCTGGAAAAACCATCTCCCCCACCCTCACATGCCTGCCGCCTTGGTGCTGCCGACCGTCTGGACCTTGCAGATGTTAGCCCTTCCGCATACAACTCCTCCTCCTCTACTTCCTCCACCTCCTCTTGTGCCACCACCTGACTCCGAATTCTGTTTAACATGTGCTCCAGCATGTAAATCACCGGAATAGTCATGCTGATAATGGCATCGTCAGCACTAAACATCTTCGTCGCCATTTCAAAACTGTGCAGAAGGGTGCATAGGTCCCTGATCTGAGACCACTCCTCCAGCGTGATTTGCCCCACCTCTAAATCTCGTTGGCCCAGGCTATACGTCAGAACGTATTGCACCAGGGCTTGTCGGTGCTGCCACAGTCGCTGCAACATGTGCAGAGTTGAATTCCACCGGGTAGGCACATCGCATTTTAGCCGGTGAAGTGGCAGGCCCAACGACTTCTGTAGAGACTGAGAGGAGGTTGAGGAGGCAGAAGCAGTGGAGGAACTTTGACATAAAGAGGATTGACGCACAACTCGTGGGGACGGCAAGACTTGGACAGCAGCCCCTTGTCCTGCTGTCACCATAGTTACCCAGTGCCCAGTCAGCGACATGTAACGCCCCTGTCCATGCCTACTCGTCCAAGTGTCTGTGGTGAAATGCACCCTGTCACACACAGAGTTTCTCAAAGAAGCGGTGATGTTGTGTGCGACATGCTGGTGGAGCGCAGGCACACCTTTCTTTGAGAAGTAGTGCCGACTGGGCATCTGGTACTGAGGCACTGCGACGGACATAAGGTCTCGAAATTCCTATGTGTCCACCAGGCGGAAAGGCAGCATTTCTGTAGCCAAGAGCTTGCAGATGGTGAAATTCAACCTCTTAGCTTTCTCATGGCTAGGAGGAAATGGTCTTTTACTTGTCCACATCTGAGGGACCGAGGGCTGGCTATTGTGCTTAGACGGGGTTGATAAGGGTGTCCCTGGCAAACTGCCGGTCTGTGAGGAAGATGCAGGCGGACATGTTAGGTTGCCTTGATCCAAAGGTGGTGCTATCGATTTCGGACAGCGCTCAACACCAGCTGGTGTTCCCACCTCCAAAGAAAATGATGACCTGCCAATCACGCTGGCTGTTGCGGGTAAAGAGGTGGCAGGTCTGCGCCCCAAAACAGGTGTGACTGCTGTCCCCCCAGTCACAGAGGATGAAGAGGCCGCGGATGCACAAGATATGGCAGACGGTGGTTGGCCCGGCCGGCTAGGCCGCATTGTAGCACACTGAGCTTCCCACTGCAACTTATGCTTCATGTCCATGTGCCGGTTCATGCATGAAGTACTCAAACTATGTATTTTTTGGCCTCTACTTAGCTTTTGCTGACAAATGTTACAGATAACACGAGTTGGGTCATCTTTATCGATCTGAAAAAATGCCCAGGCTATGCAAGGCTTAGCACCCATGCGACCTGAAGAGCCACCACGACTTGTGGTGAGAGGCAGAGTTGTGTTTGAGGATGCAGTTGTTGACGTGCTTCCAGTACTACGTCTCTGTCCAGGAAGGCGCAACCTGACCTCGTCGTCACTAGCATCTTCCTCCACCTCCTCTGCTGACCTCATCTCTTGGCTGACTGTGGGTTGACAGTAAGTGGGATCTCCAACCTCATCATCATCACCCTCTGTGTTATCACACCCGTCGTCCTCAGAGCCAACCTGTTCCAGCCCTGACAAAAAACTAAAGTTGTCGCTCCAATCAGGTATTTGAGTCTTATCATCGTCTTCCTCATTGTCTCCACCAACAGGAGTTACAGTTTGGGAATGAGGGTCTACATTATGGTCAGAACCTTCTGCGTCTGGTCCTGGATCCGACTCATAAAGATTCTGGGCATCAGTGCAGATCATTTCCTCGTCTGGATTCACAGAAGCGCTGGAGTCGACCTCTGATTCCCAGGCTATAGTATGAGTAAACAGCTCTGCAGACTCAACCATCTGTTCTACCTCATACTCAGACGGGCAGCTGGAGATTTGGGAGCTGTGAGGAAGCAAGTGCGATTTGGGTGACACCTTTGAGGACTGGAGTATTTGTGATGTTGAAGTTGATGTGGAGGAGAGCCCACTTAAAGGAGCACTTGATATCCGTTGAAGCACCTGCTGTTTTTGTGCCTCATCTGGAATTTGTAGCGATTGGCGTGGCCGTAAGAAAGGGATCTTATCACATTGTCCGCTAAAAGAAGTAGACATTTTAGTTTGGCTGGAAGATGGTCTTTCTTCTGCAGATGTTACTGTTGCTTTAACACCTACCCCACGGACACAACCTTTTTTCCCCTTCCCAACACGCCTATTCCCCTTTCCACCAGCAGCAGGCCTTTTTCCACTCATTTTGGTGGTTAACTAATTCACAACTCTGGAGTTGTTTGCACAAAAAAACAATGGATGGTAACCGAGCAGAGCTGAGTGGCCAAACTGTGGTATTAGGCCAAAACTATTGGCTGGGTTGGATGCATAAAAAAATTATATTCAATTTGCAACCTGATGGAGGTCAGTATAGATGGACTAATACAACAAGTCCCACACACAGCTAGAAGCCCAATATTTTTTCAGAGGTAGATGCAGAAAAAAATATATTCAGTTTGCAACCTGATGGAGGTCAGTATAGATGGACTAACAGAGAAAGTCCCACACACTACTAGAAGGCCAAATTTTTTTTCAGAGCTAGATGCGGAAAAAAATTATATTCAGTTTGCAACCTGATGGAGGTCTGTATAGATGGATTAATAGAACAAGACCCACACACAGCTAGAAGCCCAATATTTTTTCAGAGGTAGATGCAGAAAAAAATATATTCAGTTTGCAACCTGATGGAGGTCAGTATAGATGGACTAATACAACAAGTCCCACACACAGCTAGAAGCCCAATATTTTTTCAGAGGTAGATGCAGAAAAAAATATATTCAGTTTGCAACCTGATGGAGGTCAGTATAGATGGACTAATACAACAAGTCCCACACACAGCCAGAAGCCCAAATATTTTTTCAGAGGTACTGTAGATGCAGATAAAAATTATTTTTAATTTGCAACCTGATGGAGGTCAGTATAGATGGACTAATAGAGAAAGTCCGACACACTACTAGAAGGCCAAATATTTTTTCAGAGCTAGATGCAGAAAAAAATTATATTCAGTTTGCAACCTGATGGAGGTCTGTATAGATGGATTAATAGAACAAGACCCACACACAGCTAGAAGCCCAATATTTTTTCAGAGGTAGATGCAGAAAAAAATAAATTCAGTTTGCAACCTGATGGAGGTCAGTATAGATGGACTAATACAACAAGTCCCACACACAGCTAGAAGCCCAATATTTTTTCAGAGGTAGATGCAGAAAAAAATATATTCAGTTTGCAACCTGATGGAGGTCAGTATAGGTGGACTAATAGAACAAGTCCCACACACTGCTAGAAGGCCAAATATTTTTTCAGAGCTAGATGCAGAAAAAAATTATATTCAGTTTGCAACCTGATGGAGGTCAGTATAGATGGATTAATAGAACAAGACCCACACACAGCTAGAAGCCAAATATTTTTTCAGAGGTAGATGCAGAAAAAAATTATATTCAGTTTGCAACCTGATGGAGGTCAGTATAGATGGATTAATAGAACAAGACCCACACACAGCTAGAAGCCCAATATTTTTTCAGAGCTAGATGCAGAAAAAAATTATATTCAGTTTGCAACCTGATGGAGGTCAGTATAGATGGATTAATAGAACAAGACCCACACACAGCTAGAAGCCCAATATTTTTTCAGAGGTAGATGCAGAAAAAAATATATTCAGTTTGCAACCTGATGGAGGTCAGTATAGATGGACTAATACAACAAGTCCCACACACAGCTAGAAGCCCAATATTTTTTCAGAGGTAGATGCAGAAAAAATATATTCAGTTTGCAACCTGATGGAGGTCAGTATAGATGGACTAATACAACAAGTCCCACACACAGCTAGAAGCCCAATATTTTTTCAGAGGTAGATGCAGAAAAAAATATATTCAGTTTGCAACCTGATGGAGGTCAGTATAGATGGATTAATAGAACAAGACCCACACACAGCTAGAAACCCAATATTTTTTCAGAGCTAGATGCAGAAAAAAATTATATTCAGTTTGCAACCTGATGGAGGTCAGTATAGATGGATTAATAGAACAAGACCCACACACAGCTAGAAGCCCAATATTTTTTCAGAGCTAGATGCAGAAAAAAATTAGATTCAGTTTGCAACCTGATGGAGGTCAGTATAGATGGACTAATAGAATGATGCTATGCCCAAAAGATTTTACTTCACTAGGTGCAGTAAAAAAATTGGTATTCTATACACAGGTGGTATATCTTGCAACACAGATAGGCTACTCCACTGACTAACACACTCTGCAATAGGCCAAAAAGGATTAGCTTTGCTAGATTCAGCCAAATGCTGTGAAAAAAACTTGCACAGCACTGGCACAGACCTGCCTGGCAAAAACTGATAGGAACTGATGTAACCTAGTCCTGAAAAGGACTCCAATTACAATTAGTCTTTACTCCCACAACCTATCTATTTAAGAGCACAGACCTGCCTGATAAAAGTCGTAGGAAATGCTGTAACCTAGTCCTTAAAAGGACTGCAATCACAACTATTCCCTACTCCCAAGCTATCTGTATATTTGTGCGAAAATTGGCTTGAAATTAACAAGGTATAGCGCACACAGCAACAGCGGTGCCGTCTAACACGCAGCTGCAGCAGTGAGAAAATGGTGGCGACGGGGAAAATGGCTTGGTCTTATAGGGCAAGGACATGTGACATACACTGCCAATGACACATGCCCTTGCTTGTGTGAAAAAAAGCACTTCGCTCCATGTGTGCGCTGCTGATAGGCTGACAGATTGCACCTCCCCACTGTAAATGCGGGAAAGAGAAAAAAAAATGGAGATCTTCATTGTTCCTGCAGAGATCCATCCCCTGCCCCTCCCCCACCCCGCTGTACACTCAAACTGCGTATTAACATTAATTTTCATCATTACTGAGAAAAAATCCAGTTATGATTTTGGTGCACGAACAGTTATCGAACATAACCTCGAACAGCCGAATTTTTCTCAAATTGTTCGTGTTCGCCGAACGGCTCGAACACCGCCCAAAACAGCTCGAATTTGAGATTGGCGAACAGTTCGAGTAGAACAACGCTCATCTCTAGTCTTCACACCCAGGGACAACACCCAGGGCTCCTCTGTTCCCTATGAGGACCACTAGTCATGTACAGTTTCAACCTCCTAGGATGGTTGATAATATTCAGGTACATGATCGCCCCCAAGTATAGCCAATAGAAACATATCAGCCTTGGTCCCCCAGTGAACTTATTGCCCTCGCTACACAGTTCCCAGATCCACGAAAAAAACCCTTAACATTTAGAATGCGCCTCCAGGGTGTTCAAGAGGCATATCGGGCCACATGGGATGATCTAATTTCTGTCATTCTGCAGAAAGGCAGTGACCCCTTACTTATGGAAATTACTCAGATGCTGCCAGGCCAGGAACCGGCCATTAAAAATACATCAGAGTCGGGTCGGGTGTTTATACAAAGGATGTAAATCTGGGCACGGGCAGAGCAGGATAAAAAACAAGACCTGTTACAAACTGTAGTACAGGATAAGGCTCAGTCAGTCTCAGAATATGCCTCTGTATTAGAACAAACAAGGTTGGATCTTGGATATGAGCATAATGATGATAAGGATCGCAGATTATTGTTGCAGTGTTTTATGAATGGTCTTAGACCTACGGTTCAGACTGTAGAACGCACTAGTCGCACGGAGTGGCGCAATATGCAATGGGTTGATTTAAAGGAAATAGCCTGAGGTGCTGAACTAGAAAGCATGTCAAAGAAAAGGGTTAACTTGGCTCCTGTGCAGCCCAGGAAGGGAAGATGGGGGGGAGCGGAGGAAGTAACCACCAAGGAGGAAATAGAGATTACAGCAATGTAGAATGCTGGTCTTGCCAGCAAAAAGGACATCTATCCATCAAATGTCCCGCAAAATCAACAGCCACTGCCCAGCCTCCTCCATAGGAAACTGGCAATCCAGATGTCTCCCTCAGCCCCGTTGTCACCCCCCAGGGACCCACACTCACTGTCCCAGTGTCCCTGGGGGAGGGACAAACTATTTCATTCATGGTAGACACTGTAGCAGCCCGTACAGTTTTAATGCAAGAACATGTTCCAGAGGACATTTTATCCCCCGACTATGTGACTTGTGAAGGGGTAGAGGGACGACTTACTAAATTACAAATGACTCATCCTCTCCGGTTAAATTTGCATGACTCAATTTCAATTGTAACCCAGGTTTTAGTTTCCCGTGATGTGCCTTTTAGTTTGTTGGCAACAGATGTGTTGCAGAAAATTGGGGTCTGCATAGAATTAATTCCAAATGGCCCCAAGATGACCACCCCCCCTGGATGATGACACATTGTGTAGTCTTCTATCCCTAACAATTCCCACAGTTCTAGACAATACAGACTCTAAACCTCATTCCCATCCTGTTTGGCTTGAGGATATACACAGTCAATTGTGGGCATGTACTGTAGTAACTTGATGTGGGAAAACTACCCATCCCTCCGGTGACTGTAAAACTTAAACCTGGTGCCCAACTCCCCTGTATAAAGCAGTATCCTTTAAGTGCTGCTCAGGATGCGACAATACATGAGAATGTCCAGGAGCTCTTGTTAAGAGGTCTAGTTATTCATATAACCTCCCCATTTAACACTCCTCTGTACCCAGTCAAAAAGAAAACCCCACCTGGACAACCAGTAGCCTATCGTATGATACATGATCTTAGGGCAGTTAATGCAGTAACTATAGTGGATACTCCACTTGTACCCAACCCCCATACTCTCCTGAATCAGGTCCCCTCCACAGCCACCTGTTTCACACTGATTGATCTGACCAATGCTTTTTTCTCTGTCTTCATGTCCACGGAGTGTACCTCTTATTTTGCCTTCACCCACAGAGGTGCTCAGTATGCATGGGCAGTCCTTCCTCAGAGAGCTGCTAACTCCCCTTCCTTATTTTCCACATCCCTAAAGACTGTACTCGATAACTGGTGCCCCTTTGATTCATTCACCATACTCTTACAATATGAGGATGACCTTCTCCTTTGCTGCACCACTGACCAGATATGCCACAATGAATCTCAATCTCTGCTGATATTCTTAGCAGAAAATGGGTGCAAAGCTTCAAAAGATAAACTCCAATTGTGCAAGTCCACAGTCACTTTCCTTGGGCATTGTATGTCTCCAGGCATTAAGCATCTCAGCCCAGGGTGGATTGAGGCTATACTAAAAATACCCCTTTCAAGATCTACCAAGTCCCTTCGGGCATTCTTGGGCCTAGTCCAGTACTGCGGTCTCTGGATACGAAATGCCTCTAGTATTATGGCCCCATTGTTCCAATGCCTCAAAACTGAGCCTTTCACCATTAATTCTGAGATTCAGTCATTATGGGTTCTCCTACTTGTGTTAGAGCTGTGGCAGCTGCTTCAGAGCTTGTTAAAAAGACAGAGAACATAGTGTTAGGAAGCCCCCTCACACTTCAAGTTCCTCATGCTGTATCTGAAATACTTAAACAGGCTCAGACCCGTCACCTCTCAGCATCAAGGTTGAAAAAATATGAAGTCTCACTCCTTACACCTCCCCATATAACTATCAATCGCTGTAATGTTCTAAATCCAGCTACACTACTACCAGTGGATTTAGAAAAGGGAGGAAAGTATCAGGATGGGGAAGAGGGAGAGACCATGAGCCAAGACATGAGCCAAGATTTACCCCTGTTTTTCAAATTAGCAGATGCGGAAGCTCAAATTGATGTGGCACATGAACATGATTGTCAGACATTGATGGAAGCTGAAATAAAGGGCTTGGTAAATATTACTGGTGTACCACTCACTAACCCCTCTGCTGAGTATTTTGTAGATGGTTCCAGAGCTTGGGACAGTGAGCAAGGATGATTCATCACTGGGTATGCAGTAGTCCACAATGGTAAGGCAGAAATACAAGAACCACTCCCTTCCTGCTGCTCTGCGCAAGAGGCAGAGCTTAAAGCACTCGCTGCAGTGTGTAATCTGGCAAAAGGTAAAGAAATTAATTTATTTTCTGACTCGCAATATGCTTATGGTGTTGCACATGACTTTGGCGCCATTTGGTGAAGCCGTAATTTCTGGACCTCTGCTGGCAAACCTATAAGGAATGCACAAGCGGTAGAGCATCTACTCACAGCACTCACCCTTCCCCGAAGGGCAGCCATAGTCAAATTGTCAGCACACACTCGGGAACAAACTCCCCTTGCAGTAGGGAATGCCTTGGCCGATCAGGCGGCTAAGGAAGCTGCACGATTACCTCTGACAGAGATACTGGCTATCGCAAGTGCGGGAACCCCAGGAGACTCAGAGTCAGGGAGTGCAGGAAGCCCCCTTTCAAATAAGGAGACATCCCCTGCACCCGTCCCAGTGGCCATGGACCTCAAACTACTGCAGGTCTTCCAGACCCAGGCTCCCCCACACGAGCAAAATGCATGGGTCAAAGCAGGCACCTTACAGTCAGTGTCAGGGGTATGGCAGGTAAACAAACGTATTCACCTTCCACGCTGCCTGTTCCCCATGATGGCTGCCCTTGCACATTCTCCAGTGCATACAGTAACTCAAAGGATGTTATGTGTGCAGTGGTGCTACAAAACTGATGTGCCCCAGGGTTCCTGAATACGGCTGCAAAGTATGTTCAAAAATGTCTAGTTTGTGCAAAACATAACCCTGGTAGGCCTATTCGAGTCCCACGAAAATGCACACCAAAACCAGATTACCCAATTCAGAGAGTGCAGGCGGACTACATACAGCTACCTAAGGTGGATAATTATGAATACGCCCTGGTATGCATTGACCTTTTCTCTGGGTGGCCAGAAGCTTGGGCAGTGACTAAAGCAAACACAAAAACTACTGCTAAAAAATTGATCAATGAGGTGGTTTGTAGATATGGGGTGCCCAAAACTATAGAAAGTGACAGAGGAACCCACTTTACTGGGGAACTAATGAAACAAATCATGGTCACTCTCAGGATAGAACAGGCTTTCCATGTTCCCTATCATCCACAAAGTATTGGGAAGGTGGAACGCCTCAATAGTTCCTTGAAGCTAAAAATCCAAAAGTGCATGGAAGAAACACAGTTGTCCTGGGTAGATTGTTTGCCCATAGCATTTCATTCAGTGAGGACCGCCCCAAGGGGGAGGGAGAAGTTGTCCCCATATGAAATACTGTTTGGTAGTGTCCCTAAGACAGGGTTGTATTTCCCACAGCAGCTGCAGGCCTCCTATGGTTCTCTTACTGAATATGTTCTGGAGTTGCATAAACATTTGACTGTTACTCATAATCGTGTTCTTTCCTCTATCCGAGACCCCAATTGCCTCAGCGGCACTCACACTTTGGTACCAGGAGACTGGGTCGTGGTAAAGAGACATATGAGGAGACCACTGGAGCCCAGATACAGTGAACCATTCCAAGTGTTGTTAACCACTGCCACTTGGGTCAAGCTTCAAGGCAAGGACACTTGGATCCACGCCAGCCATTGTAAAAAGGTTTTGAATCCCAGCAGCAGCAAAGATGATGACCCTGTTTGTTTGGACTATGGTGATAGCAACTGTACCCCTTGCCCTAACTCTCCATGAAGTACTTAAAAAGAGAACTGGGATAGCAAACTGATAAAGCATCACCAAGTCTTAAGGCCCCGTCACACTTAGCAACGATGCAACGATCCTGACAATGATACGACCTGTCAGGGATCGTTGCTGCGTCGCTATGTGGTCGCTGGTGAGCTGTCAAACAGGCAGGCTCACCAACGATCAGGGGAGCAGCGACATCGTGGAAAGAATCGTTACACGATGTCCTGCTCCTGGTTATCAGCCTGCTGAAGCAGGAGCAGGCTGGTAACCATGGTAAACATCGGGTTACAAGGGGCACACGCGCACCTAGTAACCCGTTGTTTATCATGGTTACCACCCTGCTACGGTGAGCGGGAGGTTACCGCTCACTTTAGCAGGCTGGTAACCATGATAAACAGCGGGTTACTAGGGGCACGTGTGCCCCTAGTAACCCGATGTTTATCATGGTTACCAGCCTGCTAAAGTGAGCGTTAACATCCCGCTCACCGTAGCGGAGTGGTAACCATGATAAACAACGGGTTACTAGGTGCATGTGTGTCCCTAGTAACCCGATGTTTACCATGGTTACCAGCCTGATCGCTGCTCCCGCTGGTCACACACAGCGATGTGTGCTGACCAGCGGGAGGGCAACGACCAAAAAATGGTCCAGGACACTTTGCAGCGATCAGCGACCTCACAGCAGGGGCCTGATTGCTGCAAAGTGTCACACATAGCGACATCGCTGGTGAGGTCGCTGTTGCGTCACCAAAACCGTGACACAGCAGCGATCTCACTAGCGATCTCACTATGTGAGACGGGGGCTTTACTCCAAGACATTAACTCTAATGACCGTCCTAAGAAGTGTTGGATATGCACCCATAGTCCAATATCCTCTAATACTATGCCTTATTTGCTATTAAGAGACTATGCAAGAAAACACGTAAGATTAAGCATCACAGGCCTGCGAAATATAATACCACTTCTCCTATAAACATATATGATGAGATTTACAAGCAAGAAATTTGTCGGTGAACGGGATTCGTCCCCTCCAGGCTTTTATAGCATGGGGAAGTAGCTTATGAATAAATTGTTTTGTAAAATAATAAAAAGGGAGGAATTGTTATGGTTAATTTTTTTAATATCTAGATTCATTATTAATTTAGAAAAGCAATTTATATAAATTGATTCTATGTCTGAAGTTTTAGTGTAAGACTTAGATTGTTGAATGTCTGACTAAGATACCGGTTTCCTGTCAAGTCTCTGAGAAGGTTTTACGTTGGGCCAAAGGAAGTGTGTTTATTACTGATAGTCTAATTTTGGTTTCCTGTTCAGTTAACAATTGTATTTCCTTTTTGTCTAGCTAATAAATATGGTGAGTCTTTGTTGCCGCACAGAAGACTCTACCTGCTGACAATGCATGTCGCATGTATTCTGTCTCTCTTCCTTCATTGAAGATTGAAGTATCTTAATTTGAATCTCACTGGTAATGTGAAGACCCTTTGCTGTCTATTCCAAAGTTCTCCTTTAAACCAAAGAGGGTCTCCATAACATACTGTATGGAGGACTATATGGGGCCATTATTCTGTATGCAGGACTATGTGGGGCCCAGTACACCATATGGAGGACTATGTGGGGTATTATACTGTATGGAGGACTTTTTGTGCCCATTATACAGTATGGAGGGCTGTGTTGAGATTACAGCTGGATCATCATACTGTGCATGTGGAGGAATTCACTGTGGGGGTATCATACTGGGTTTGGGGGCACTTTTGTTTGGCATCATACTTTATTATCTGTTTTATTCTAGATTTTTATCCTTTGTTATTACATATTTAAATTAGGCCATTGGGCCATATGCTTTTACTGCTCTTACAGAACATATTATATTATTCCACTATAATTCCAAAAGTTAATTGTTTCATTTTTTAACAAATATCAAGGTTGGCCCATGACTTTGTCCAAGCTTTTAACTTTGGCCCTCTGTGTATTTGAGTTTGACATCCCTGGCTTAAAGGGATATTCTCATGTTACAATTGCAAAGAGGTTGTGTTGTAAAAACAAACAATTTTGCAATTTTACTTTTGATTAAAAATCCTCTCCATTCTCAAGAACAGACCTCCACTGCTGTCAGTGGCTACTATCTTGTGCTTGGAGTGCAGTGCTTACAAGCTCTCTGCTATATACTCTATAGCGCGCTAATGTAGGAGATGTTTTTCTAAACGAAAACCTCAGTATTGAGGTTAAATTGCTGTATTGGCACATTGCGATAAATAAGTGGGTTTTGTATTGCAGTTTGGGCACTCAGTCTCTAAAAGGTCCTGCCCTAGAGTGTAAATTCATGGAGAACAATTTCTCTGAGAATCGAGTTTCCCGAGAAAATCTGTGTGAACAGGCAAATTTGAATTCTGCCTGATCCGATAATCTCTAATTGTAACAGATGTATTGTTTTAGTCCACCATAAACAGAAATATCTGATTTACAGAATTTTCTTAATATACCCACAGTATGAAGAAAAGGCAGAGACCTGACCTGTCCCTTCATCTTTTCTCTAAGCCCCATTGCACAGCAACTCATATTCTGAAATTACTTAGACTGCTTCATATATCACCTGATAGGTTCCCTTTAAATGGAATCTGGCAGCTGTTTTTTTGCTATGTGATCTGAGATTATAGGGGTTAAAACACTGAATTCAGTGATGTGTCACTTATCAGGCTGTGTGCTGCTTCTTACTTACAATGATGGTTTTATCATCAGGATATTATCACTGCAGAGATAGGTCTCATGCAACTGCTGGATCAACTATGCACTGTCCTGTGATAATCAGTTCACTATCAATATACAATGTACATACAGAGCCTGGTGTGGGCAGGGAGCTTTCAGAACTCTGTTCCATGCTACATCTACAAACTCTGATTTTGTCATAACCGCTGCACCCAGTAAACTAAGAGATACATCGTTGGAATCAGGGTCTATGCCCCTGCATTAAGCTGCTCTCAGATGAGGTAGAAAAAAACCTGGTGACAAATTCCTTTTAAGAAGCTGTAGAAAAGCCTGTCCAAAAGTATAGAACTTGAATAAATACTTGACACCCACAAGTTGCTTGCATTAAAAAATTGCTCACCCTCAGTTTTGTTCTTACATGTTAACTTCTCATGTTGGGCCAAGTTTACCTTTCTTGGTTGCTATACAATAGCATAGACACGGTAAAGAAACTGTAATATTGCTACTACTCCTTTTGAAAACTGGATTCCTTTTATGAAATACTGAACTGCAGTCCATAAAAATATACAGTAGTGAGCCAGCCAAGAACAATCCATAGGGTTTGTTACGCAAGTATTTTCACAATTGCAAAACTTTTTTGGGGAAAAAATTTGCCGAATTTGACAAAGTGGAAAGATTTGTTCACCTTAACATTTTACGAAAATTAAACATAACTTGAGAGTGAGGTTATATGATCAATAACTTCTTACTACTAGTGAGCTCCAGTCCACTTTATGTATAACAAACACTGCATTCTTTATCATATAAAATGCTGAATTTGGACTTCTACTCGACAAATACTAACAAACATTTCTAAAAGAAAACAAATTATTCTGGCAATTGCATAAAATGAGTATTTTCTGTGCTGCAAGAACAGAAAATAATGGAGATTGATTAGATTGTATGCTTAAACTAAAGCATCTGTGAGCATTTAAATACTTATAATAAAATATTAGAGTAAAACTTTTCAGCAGTCGTCCAACACCAAGAGTCAGGCGCAGACGAGCAGCGTTCCTCAGAGATACATTACACACTATAGTACACATGACATCATCCACTACTGTATGTCAGCTACATATGAGAAACATAACATCAATCTTTTCAGTGACACTGATTTAGTTGTTTGCTTGTAAAACAATTACTTCAAGTTAATTTGAGGATTTTTTAAATAAAGGACAGATCTCTATTACACTGTGTTCCAAATTATTATGCAAATAATATTTTCTCAGATTTTCCCAAATTAACTATATAAATTGCAGTCATTGTAATTTTCCAGTCAAATAACTATTAGAGTACGATTGAAAGGTTTTTGTACAAACTGCCTATGATAACAGTATATTTTTAAAAAAATAAAAAACTCAAACTGCACTCAAAATGCATGTTCCAAATTATTATGCACAGCAGAGTTTTCAACCTTTTCATTTTAATAAAGAACAAAAAAATGGTCATTTTTGAAATTATAAGAGTTAGCAGGTTATTACAAACTGAAATCAAACAGTTTTCAACTCAAAACTTTATTCTAGGTGATGTTACATTTGCACATAGGACCGCTTGTTCGAAAGGAGCTTCTGAACTCTCTCGTCCATTGAATTTGTCAGGTTTTGGATGGTTTCTGCTTTAATTGTTTTGCATGAGGACAGAATACCCTCCCAGAGCTGTTTCTTAGATGTGAACTGCCTCCCACCATCATAGACACTTCTTTTGATGATGCTCCAGAGGTTCTCAATGGGGTTGAGGTCAGGGGAGCATGGGTGCCACACCATAAGTTTGTCCCCTTTTATGCCCATAGCAGCCAGAGATGCAGATGTGTTATGTGCAGCATGAGACAGGGCATTATCATGCATGAAAATGATCTTGCTACGGAATGCACGGTTCTTCTTCTTGAACCATGGAAGGAAGTGCTGTTTGAGAAACTCAACATACATTATGGAGTTCATCTTTACCCCTTCAGGGATCCTAAAAGGGCCGACAATCTCTCTCCCCATGATTCCAGCCCAAAACATTACTCCACCTCCTCCTTGTTAGCGCCGTAGTCGTGTTTGCATGGGGTGTCCATCAACCAGTCATCCTCCACTCCATCCATCTGGACCATCGAGATCATTTCATGCATGATAATGCCCCGTCTCATGCTGCACATAACACATCTGCATCTCTGGCTGCTATGGGTATAAAAGGGGACAAACTTATGGTGTGGCACCCATGCTCCCCTGACCTCAACCCCATTGAGAACCTCTGGAGCATCATCAAAAGGAGTGTCTATGAGAGCGGGAGGCAGTTCACATCTAAGCAACAGCTCTGGGAGGGTATTCTGTCCTCATGCAAAACAATTAAAGCAGAAACCATCCAAAACCTGACAAATTCAATGGACGAGAGAGTTCAGAAGCTCCTTTCGAACAAAGGGTCCTATGTGCAAATGTAACATCACCTAGAATAAAGTTTTGAGTTGAAAACTGTTTGATTTCAGTTTGTAATAACCTGCTAATGCTTAGAATTTCAAAAATTACCATTTTTTTGTTCTTTATTAAAATGAAAAGGTTGAAAACTCTGCTGTGCATAATAATTTGGAACATGCATTTTGAGTGCAGTTTGAGTTTTTTATTTTTTTTAAAAATATACTGTTATCATAGGCAGTTTGTACAAAAACCTTTCAATTGAACTCTAATAGCTATTTGACTGCAAAATTACAATGACTGCAATTCATATAGTTAATTTGGGAAAATCTGAGAAAATATTATTTGCATAATAATTTGGAACACAGTGCAGTGTTGAGCGAGTATGTTCTATTAACCCTTTCGCCGAGTATGCTCGGGCCGAGCTCCGAGTATTTACAGCTGCTCGGTGATGTGTTTGAATCGCTCCTGTGTGCATGATTTGCAACTGTTTGACAGCTTTATTACATGTGAGAAATGTCTATTTCTTACACATTCCTCACATGTAATAAAGCTGTCAAACAGTTGCAAATCATGCACACGGGAGCGATTCAAACATATCACCGAGCAGCTGTAAATACTCGGAGCTCGGCCCGAGCATACTCGGACAGAACATACTCGCTCAACCCTAATCTCTATATTTCACTGAGAATGAAGTAGGAATGTATATGTAGGATATAAACGTAGTCATCTTATAAAAGCACCGTAACAAGCCAAATCAAAATTTGCAAATACCTAGAGATCTGTGAGTGACAAATGATTGTACACACCAAACTTAAAGCGCACCTGTCAGCAGGATTGTGCTCAGTAAACTACATACACTGTCAGGTGGGCGACATTACACTGTTTAAAATGATACCTTGGTTGATTAAATCCGTCCTGTGGGGGGCGCTCTATCTGGTGCTCTGCTTACATATTCATCTGTATGCTCTTATGACAGCTCACTGATCATTCACTGACATGCCTCATATTTTACACAATGCATTTAGTAGTGCGGGGCTAGGTAAAATAGGAGGCAGGTCAGTGAAGGCACAGTGGGTGTCATAAGAACATACAGATGAATATGTAAGCAGAGCACCAGATACAGCGCCCCTCACAGGCCGCCCCGGAGCATGAGCATATCATTATCTCCAAATATAAAGTAAAGATTACACAAGAACCACAGGAAAGATTTAATCAATCAAGGTATCATTTTAAACTGTGTAATGTCGCCCACTTGACGGTGTATGTAGTTTACTGAGCACAATCCTGCTGACAGGTGCACTTTAAGCGAGCAGAACACACATACATTCACAAATGTGCATTTAAGATTCCACAATCGAGCTGAGAATGAGAATCTATACCAGTGTTCTTTCATCTGCACCAAATGTGCGCAATTGCAACCACTTTTAGCTCAGCTTTCGTTTTTCCTGCGCAGTTTAAAATAATCAAAATTCAGTTCTGATTAATTGGTAAGGCAACAAAGACAATTTGGATGAATCAGATCTTATACCCTATAACTATACTTTTCAGTCAAATCTTTTGGAAGATATTCAGCATTTTTATTGTTCATTGTAACTCAGTGGATAACACTGTTGCATTGCAACAAATCCTTTGTTCAAATTCCACACAGTGTGAGTGCTCCTGTGTATGGGAGAGTTGGGCGAGATAGCTGCCCTCCAAATGATCATCTGAACCATCGTTTAGCAGCCAGCTTTGCAAAGTTTATGGGGGCTTTAGTCCTTTGACATATATTGCAACATTTAGATGTTAGTATTTTCACTCTTTTTTTTGTTCATATGTGCAACTTACAACACACTGATCCTGTAATGATTTATTGTCAAGTCTGACAAATTAGGGATTACAACTTCCAAATTACTACAGGATCAAAGCCACCACCAGCCCATTAATACAGCACCAAAACCACTATCAGTACAAGAATACAGCACCAGAACCATCATCGGTACATAAATATAGCATCAGGTTTAGTACACAGATCAAGTGCAGTGTCAGGTACGCCCTAAATACAAATGCATCACATGAATTTTAAACTCCCATTATGTCCTTAGAAATCCTTAGAAATGGTAAGGAGATGCTGGATGTTGTAGTTACCAGCAATCAGACTTGGGACCATATACGAACAACAGTACTGATTAGATGCAAGCAGTAGCACTATTAAACATTTATATCATAACTGAACTTTTGGGATATATCTTACAAGTTTTCAGACTTTAATTCTGAGTAGATTAGTGTGGGCCTTAGTGCTGAGAACCCCACTGATCACTCAAAAGACCGTGTAGAAGTATATAGACTTGAGTTGCTCTTGACCCTTTCTTCTTCATCAGACCTCCTTCTCTGATCTTCTGCAGCACATCCCACAGTGCCTTTAAAAATAGCAATGTCATTCTAATTCCCCTGAATAAAAATATCTTCCCATGGTGTTTTCTAAGTAAGCCATATGCTGTGTCCTTGAATAAATAATTACACCTCATTGCGCTCCCTGCACAAAAAAATCACCCTCACACTGTCTTTTTATGGTACATGGCTGCCACACCATTGCCTATAATATATTGCCTCTACACTGTTCCTCTTTATATACTATGACTGCCATACCATCCTCTTTTATATCCTATGATCAGCACACCGCCCCCACCTTTTAAACTATAATCATGACATCATGCTCCCTTATGAACCATAATCATTACACAACCTCCCATATGAACAATGGCCTCCGCAATGTTTCCACCTCAAGCTATTTTTCTCTCCACATTGTCCCCCAATGCTGTCTTCTTTACGCATTTAGTTTCCTCTTCACACTTTTTCCCACATGAATCGCTTTCTTAAAACTGTTCCCCCCTGCTGCCCTCACTTTATACTGGGCCTCTTCTTCACACTGTCCCTCTCACGGTGTACACTCTCCATCCTGTGCCCCCTCTTTACACTAACTCCCTCTCACATGCTACCCCCTGGCCGTATTGTGCCCTCGCGTTATTCCTTACTTTGTTTACTGAATGCCCCCCTTTTCTCTATAGTGAAAACAGGGGCGTAACTACAATAGATGCAGGGGTTGCAATCACATCTGAGCCCTAGAGCATAGGGGGCCCAAAAAGTCCCTTTGGCTATATAAAAAGACCAATGCTATTAAAGACTTGTTGGAGCTTTTGTATTGGGGCCAATGAATTTCAAGTTACGACACCGAGTAAAAGTCCCTTATATCTTCAGCTCTACCAAGCACTTACCTACTCCGGGCTAACATGTCTTCACCTTCTCTAAGCCGCCTCAATGATCCAGCAATGTATTGAGATGACTTCATAGCGTTGTCACGGGAAAGCATTGATTATTGACAGTGTATTCATATTAATCTTAAAACATACATTTACTATGTTCCGGTTAATCCGAAGCGACAGTTGTCGACATACCCCTCACGCCTTTACATCATTATTAATAATGATCAATGGATTTTTTTATTATAATAATTTTTATATAATTTGCTATATGTTGATGCAGACGTATAACACATGTGATCCCTTTTCCCCACCCCTTTGTGCTTGGCACCCTTATTTTAATTTTTTATGTATCTAACTTCATGTATATAACTTTGCCACTTCGCGTGTGGTTGTCCTTTTGATGGAGTCAGTTTTATCTTTGAAACGTATTGACAAAAAACACAATTCATTTATCTTGTCTTCGGATCCTTTTTGGAATCAGCAGCTCATTTGAACTCCACAATTCCTGGCTTTATGATATAAGATACAACTTATATTTCTGCTATACAGTCATGGTCAAAAGTATTGGCACCCTTGAAATTGTTCTAGAAAATTAAGTATTTCTCCCAGAAAATTATTGCAATTACACATTTTGTTATACATATGTTTATTTCCTTGGTGTGTATTGGAACAACACAAACAAACGAGAAAAAAAATGATCGGGACAAAATTGTTGGCACACTCAATTCAATATTTGGTTGTACACCCTTTAGAATACATAACTGCAATCAATCGCTTCCTATAGCCATCAACAAGCTTCTTACACCTCTCACCTGGAATTTTGCAAACTGCTCCAGGGTGCCTTCTCCCAACAGCAATTTTAAGATCTCTCCACAGGTGTTCAATGGAATTTAAATCCAGACTATGGCCACTTCAGAACTTTTCAGCACTTTGTTTCCATCCATTTCTGGGTGCTTCTTGAAGTATGTTTGCAGTCATTATCCTGCTGGAAGACATATGCATCCAGCAACTAGGGGGGTAACAGGGTGCAGCTAAGGGGGAGTGGCCAGGCCTGCGTCAGAGAGACTGGGTAGTGTCAGTTCTGAGCTGGAGAGTGAGCTTAAAGGATGCAGACCTCTTCACCAGGCTGATGAGGGTTCTTGAACTCTCTCACTGAAACTGCCATTTGGTTGCTAATGGTATCTACAGAAGAAAGTAGTGGAGAAAGGAGTTAACTGTTTAGCAGAAGCAAGGATTGAACACCACGTCTGAGGACTGGACTCATCCTTCCATTCTAAGCCTCCCTCGTACCTCGCTGCGTCCAAGGTAAAGTGTGTGGCACTGTGGACAGGGGCACCGGTGGGTGCACTGAATAGCGGGACTCAAGAGACTGTGAACAAGGGTGTGTAGAGTTGTGCTGCTAACAGAGACTGTGTACTATTGTGCCTTGTGAAGAAACTGTACTGTGATGAAGCCTGTTGCTTTAGTATCAATGCCAAGAGCGTGCAAAGCAGTCATCAAAGCAAAAGGTGGCTACTTTGAAGAACCTAGAATATAAGACATATTTTCAGTTGTTTCACACTTTTTTGTTAAGTATATAATTCCACATGTGTTAATTCATAGTTTTGATGCCTTCAGTGTGAATGTACAATTTTCATAGTCATGAAAATACAGAAAAATCTTTAAATGAGAAGGTGTGTCCAAACTTTTGGTCTGTACTGTACATGAAATTTTGTAATTAATAAAAATTTTTATTTAATCTCAAGAAACTCCAAATAATTCTCCTGTTTATATATAATGCTATTTTGGAGTGCGTAATAATTTCTTATGTGGGTTTTTTCTGACAACTATTTAGTGGCAGTATCCATATTTACCATGCAATTGGGTATAAATATGTATTTAACTTTGGAAAGGAGGCAACAATTTTTGTGAAATTATGTCTAATTTGCCTTTTTTTCCTCTGTTTTTTTTTTTGTGTTGTTCCAAAACACATAAAGGAAATACACATGTGTATAAGAAAACGTGTAATTGCAATAATTTTCTGGAGAAAATACTTTTTTCTGGAACAATTTCAAGGGTGCCAACACTTTCGGCCACTAGCAGTGGCTGGATGGAAATATTGTTCAGATATGAGAAGCACATCTGTGCTTAGCTGTTCATTTTTTGGCAGCAGTCACTGCATATAGAACAAAGCTAAGCTGTTCCTATCTGTCTGGAACTAATAACAGCTGATTATTGGGTGTGCCAGGTGTCAGACCCCCACCATTTTGATATTGATGGTCTATCCTAGGGACAGGTCATCAATATTATGTACCCGGACAACCATTTTAAACATCAAAATGTATAGAGTTGGACTTGGAATTTTGCGCACCAGACCTCTATCTCACAAATACCAGTCGTCTTTTGCCCATTTTAGTATGTGACCATCAGATTGGAAAAACTGCTTGCTAAAAAGTGAGCATGACCAGACAAAATAGCTTTTACTCATCAGGGATATGCTTGAGTTTATTTAAATGTTTAATTTTTTATGTGATGCTGCTACCTATGTATATGTAACTTTTGCTTTTCATTTTAATATCTGCCTATTTGCCAAATTAATGTCGCTCTTATACTTTGTTTCATTCTATATCAGCATCTTTGGTTACGGGCGTGTGTTTAATGTAATAGTGTATTTAACAGCTAGGATTATATGGCAAAATATGTCCTTCCTTGTAAATAGCACTGGACACTTGGAGCTTGCCACCAAACCATGTCCCCGATTGAGGACACATTAGTTATAAATGTCTATGTGCATAAGCACTCACAGGTAGGAAGGAGGGTGATGTGATTGTGGAATACTCTATGCACTGGTTGTATGTGTGTATGCTATATTGTTATGGGCTTTGTAATGAGGACTTGTAATGAAGAAGTGTAAACTGTACACCTTGTGTGCAAGAAATTAAATAATAACACAAAGTACATAAATGGAATAAGAAAAAATTAAACTGTGACAAAATTAAGTAATAAACTCTAGTTTGTGTCACTTACATTTTTACACAGTTCTTTCCTGAGGAAGGTGGACCCCAATTTATGGGCCCCTTCATGGTTGCTATGTGCTATGCATGCCAAGCTGGTAATTATTCAGTATGCGCAATATACACTATGTTTACTATTACCTATTATTTTCTGTTTATTATAGCATTTTAATTGTCTTTTTAAACACTTTTACAGTGTGAGCCATTATACTCCATTAATATCTAATATCACTGACATATACTGTTCTGTGCACATCTGCTTCTCCCACTAAGTATATACATGACATCTATGTTTAATCGTGCCCAATATGTTTCAGCTTAGACTGTAAATTTCCAGCCATCACTTCATATAATGTGCATCACTCATTACTGGTTCTGAAAGCTGCGACACTGTGGAATTCACTACTGTGGAAATCACTGGTGCATTTCCCCATAAACCAATGATTTCACAGGGAAGACATTGTGTGGAGCTGATCCTATGTGAACATAAATATGGGACCATTAAAGTGTTCTGTCTATGCTATTGACTTTCAAATGTTTGTTAAACATTAGTGTGACCTCCTGACACTTGCAGAAATCCATGACGACTTTCAATAACTGCAGTTCTGCGCCGCAGACTTCTCATTCAGGATCTTAAGAGATCCCAATTTTGGGTTATGGCTTTTCTTTAACATGATTTACAGCGTTAAACTTTTCTCCATCCTCTTTTGTCTTTTTAATAAGCAGAAATATTTCAGTAAGAGCACAAATGATAATGATACTAAATTAGTCTAGCTAAATATATTTCAGCTGTAGTAAATTTAACTCAGTTTGGGCCTTTTAATAGACTCATAACATTTTACTCAAGTAAATGTTTTAGAAGGTTTAATTAGGTTAAAGTCTCTATCGCTGCAGGATAAAGTGCAGACATGTAGGAGGCAGGACCCCCAGATACTACTGGAGATATGCACTGACAGTGGAATGTAACTCTTGGCTATGGACAAGTCTGTGTAAAATCAGCTGCTTTGCACTGTTACTAAAAGTACTACAGTGTAAGTGCTTAAGAGATTTAATGCTGCTGATGTGATTCTAATATTTGTATGTATATTGCTGTGAAGCGTCAGGTACAAGCGTCATGTAATGAGTTCATAGCTCACCTCTATCATATTCTTGCTGTATAATGTTTCTGCAGTACACAGCATAATACACCATGCTGTGCAAGAAGGCTACTGCAGGAATTGGGAAAAGCGGTGGTGCTTTAGAATACCAGGTGTCTAAGGGGGTAGAGGTTCTCCTTGTGGAGGGGGAATTTGGTGTTAGGAGACTTATTAGCCATGCTTGGGAATTTAAATATGCAATTAAACTCAGAGCGGAAGTGGACAGGATCTTTAGTGCCACCTATTGGAAGCAGCAAACCTAAAAGTCAATATCGACCCTTTAAAAGGAATCTGTCACCAGGTTTTTTCTACCATATCGGAAGTCAAAACCCAAGATAAAAACAAAATAAGAAAACTCCCTGCAGTAAATAACTATAACGTAATAGTGCATGTAAATAATATAGGGTGCCTTTTTTTAATATACTTTTGATCAAAAAAACAGAAAAAGCCATCCCACCTCGTCACGGTGGGGCAGTTGGCAAGTTGGCATATGGAAAGTTATAAGCCATGCCTGGGAATTTAAACATGCAAATAAACTCTTCAGAGAGGAAGCAGACAGGGACTCTAGTTCCACCTATTCACAGTTGGTTGCTGACCAATAGCATATCTGTGAACAATGTTGTCAGAGTATTATGCCACTTTTACGGACTGACTACAAAAAAAACAAAAAAAAAAACAAAGCTAAAATGGATTTTCCTGGAAAAAATGTTAACAAACATTCTTTCCAGGGTAATGACTTGCATATAATTCCAAAGAAATAATAAAAAAAAAAGTTATGGACTGTGGAAGAGATTTATGCGACCAGAATGAATACTCATCTCGTGCTGATGATACCACCTAGCAGCACTTGTCCCTATTGTTAATGCATATAACAGCAGAATCGATAGGGAATAGAATAGATTTTTTTTTTTTTCGGCAGCACACAGTATAAGGCAATAATTCTTGCATGGATCTGTGTAATACGCTATCCATACTGCGATACCTCACCAGTAAATTAATTTCAGATAAGACAGGTAATATTCTAGAATATAGAATCTATTTGAATTGTCCTTCCCATTATTAAAGAGTGGGTCTCCTATACTGTTATTGCATATACGCAGCAATTTCAAGGGCTGCCAAAAATTAGGACGCACTCCAATACACATTTGAAGAGATGTAAAAAAATAAAATAAAATATAAAAACACAGCAGGATCTTTAGCAGAAAAACCAGACTCACCAATGTAACCTCAATGTAATCACACTGTTCAGCTCCTGCACCTTCTCCTCCAGTTCGGCCTCCATCTCCGAAATGACCACATCAGTCGCAAGCTGGAAGCACTGGAGCACTCCCTCGGCCAAGTGGCAACAGGCTGTGCTGAATCTAATATGCTTATGCTTAGGTGACAAACCGCACACTGTTGCAGACTTGTTGAAAGCTGTAACACAGCAGGCAGATCTGTGGCTCTCACACTGAACATACAGCCTGGCCCATGTGCTCAACTTAGTGGTTCAGTGGTTTCTCAGAACTTACTCGGATCTGCCAGAGTGACTTGTGAAAGTATGCTACGTGTGTGCCCATTTCAGAAAGTCAGCTACAGCTTCCGCTGTCCTGGCAGTTCTTCAGCAGCGTTTGCAGTTTCCAGCTCACCGACTGGTGTGCAATGTGACCATCCGATGGAAATCAACGTTGCAGATGTTTGGAATGATTTGTGAGTACTGGCTTAAACACGCCCATCGGCATTCAGGTCAGCCCCCGCACATAAGAGCTCATGAGTGGGCATGGATGTCTGACATCTGTACCGTCCTCCAAAACTTTGAGGACTCCACCAAGATGGTGAGCAGCACTGACGCCATAATTAGCGTCACCATCCCACTTCTCTGTCGACTGAAATGCTCGCTGGTCACAATTAAAGAGGAGGCATTGCAGGTGGAGCAAGGAACTATACAGGGTGATGCTACACAACCCAGCCTCATCTCATCTCAAAGCGGATTTGGTGATAATGAGGAGGAGGAGGATGAGGAGGAGAACATGGAAAGTAGTACTCTTGGTGAGGACAGGGAAGTATTGGCTGTTGGCAGTCTGGCACACATGGCTGACTTTATGTTCCACTGCCTTTATCATGACCCTATAATTGTAAGCATTTTGGGCATTACAGAAAACTGGCAAGGCACGAGAAAAGTCTTGTAGATGGAGGTGTGAGGTTCGGATTAAGGAGGATGTTAGTCTTAGATCATTTGCAGAACAGAGGGCACGGGAGGGGTGATAGACAGAAATTAGGGATGAGATATAGGGCGGTGTAGAACTGTGGAGAGTTTGTTGTCTCACCGCTGTAGGTTCAGTGGTGAGAGACACAGATCTGCCTTCTTTGTTACAGCTTTCAACAACTCTGCAGCGGTGTGCAGTTTGTCACCTAAGCATACAGTCCTGCTCATTGTTATTGGCATTCATGAAGTTTAAGTACATAATCTGGAATATCTCCTGAAAAAAATGAATCAAGTGATGGAGAAGGAGGCTGAGGAGGAGGAAAGGAGGTGCAGGAGCTGTAGAATGTGGAGGCAACCCTGGTTGACCCAGGACCCGCAATCCTCTGCTTCGGGAGGATGTGTTCCGTCCCAGGGTTCGACTGTGTCCCGGCTTACACAATATTAACCCAGTGTTAAGCACTTTTTAACATGTGTGTGGTTAGGTGGTCCTTTGCAGTTATTGCGTTGGTGAAATCAAGGGAAATGTTCTGGGACACAGGCTTGTGTAAGGTGGGGATTCCACACCTCGAGAAATAGCGGCGGCTGGGGACCAAGAGCCAAGGGACAGCTGCCACCATGAGGTTGCGGAAAGCTTCCACCTTCACGAGCCTAAAAGCATAATTTCTAGTGCAAGCAGTAGAGAAATGTGGCAGTTTAATATTGTGGCCTGTGGGTGGGTGGCAGGCTGCATATTTGCACTTGCATTCCAAGGACTGGGGAAGGGACAACTGAACGCTTTGCTGGGACAAGGACGTGGATGTGGTTGCTGACGGTTGCTGACGGTGATGGTTGCAAGTGTGCAACGACAGGCGCAAGGTGAGTGACATCTTCGCCTGCATCATGGATGGAGGCTTGGCGTGCAAGTACAACAGAGGAAGAGGCAACGGTGTCACTCGCAAACACTGTTTCTGAACCCTGGCGTTCCACCCATCGACTTCATCGTCCACCACCTCATCTTACACTTCTGCACCCTTGTCCTCTTCCTGACTTTCTGTCCATTGTGTCTCATCATCATCCACCTCTTGCGACAGTAATTGCACTTTGCCACCATCACCTTCAGGTGACCATGGCTGCTCAAATATTTGGGCATCGCTACATGCGATCTTCTGTTGCCCCGCTTGAAGCAGACCGAGCCAGAGGCCAGAATCGATAAATGGAAAGATGAACAGAACACAGCTCTTCGGAGTGTCCAAGTGTGGGATGAGTTGTCTACGGGCACTCAGCATGGTGGGAGGAAGGAGGATCAGGGTGAGGAATATGCCGACTCCAAGTAAAAAAAATCTCCCGGATCCGTACATTCCTCAAACAAGAATCTGCAAAAACACTAGTGCATGCCCTCATCTCCCGCAACCTCCTGCTCTGTGGCCTCCCTTCTAACAGTCTCGCACCCCTCCAATCTATCAAAAACTCTGCTGCCCAACTAATCCACGTGTCTCCCAGCTATTTCGTGGCCTTTCCTCTCTGTCAATCCCTTCACTGGCTCCCGATTGCCCTGAGACTCTAGTTCAAAGCCCTAACCTTGGTATGAAAAGCCATCCACAACCTGTCTTCTCCATACATCTGTGACATAGTCTCCCGGTACTTACCTGCACGCAACCTCCAATCCTCACAAGATCTCATTCTCTACTCCCCTCTTATCTCCTCTTCCCACAATTGCATACAAGATTTCTACTTTGCATCCCCCCTACTCTGGAATTCTCTACCCCAACATATCAGACTCTCGCCTACTGTTGAAACCTTCAAAAAGAACATGAAGACCCACCTCTTCTGACAAGCGTACAACCTGCAGCTCTACCCTCACCTACTGTATCCTCATCCATCCCTTGTAGACTGTGAGCCCTCGCGGGCAGGGTCCTCTCTCTTTCTGTACCAGTCGCTGTCACGTTTTTGTTAAAGATAATTGAAATTGTTTTTGCTATGTTTACCCCTTTTTCACATGAAAGGCACTCTAATAATAAATAATAATAATGTGGTTCAGACTCACGGCTACTGAGACTGGACCTTGTGGAAGACAGGGTGGTGGTGGTTGCTAACTGACTGGAAGCATTATTTATTTAACTGCTTTCCAACCAATAACCTTTTCACACTGGTCTGGCTTCAAGAGTAGTGATGGGCAAACAAGTCACTGTTTGGGCTAGTCTAATATAGCCAAACACCGAACAGGTTTCTAAAAGTTTGGGTTCGGGTACCAGAACAGTACCCAAACCCCAAATCCGAACACGGACCCCATTAATTTGAATGGTGGACCCGAATTTACCTGGTTTCCCGCACATTACTGTGATCAGGGCACTGTGGCATCATGCTGACAGGTGTCAGCATGATGCCACAGCTGTGACAGTGACCTAGTTTCCCACACTGTCACTTGCGTGACAGCGCAGGTAACACAGGCTCTGATCGGCGGTAATTGCATTATCACGATCAGAGCGCTGTGGCATCATGCTGACAGGCGTCAGCATGATGCCACAGCTGTGACAGTGACCCGGTGGTAAAAAACTTACCGTGGGTCATAGGCTTCCTGCCATAGGAAACAGCGAGCAAAGGCGCCGTTGGATGGGAGCAGTAGTCTCCCATCTGCCGGTGCCTGTGCTGTGCTGAATGTAAAAAAAAAATGTTAAAATTACTAAAAAAATCATAAAATAAAAAAATATATATATACTCACCTACACCTTGTCCCTGATGTTCGCCGCCCCTGCAAAAAATAAAAAATAAAAAAACACCATATACTCACCTTACACCTAATCCCCGAAGTCCACTATCACCAGTAATAAAGTTAAAATAATAAACCAACCTCAGCCCTACCTTTCCGATTCAGTCCAAATAGCAAAGGTCCCACGAAGATCCCATGAACAGAGCAGCCACACAATTTGTGACTGTGCTGTTCATTTGCCGGCAATGCACTGACTCAGTGTATTGCTGGCAAATCAGGTCACCGCATGTGCAGTGAGTATTTTCCCAAGCATGCAATGAGTTGAACTTAGTTCAAATCATTGCATGTGTGGGAAAATACTCACTGCGCATGCGCAGCCTCATTTGCCGGGAATACATTGAGTCAGTGTATTGCCGGCAAATGAACAGAGCAGTCACATACAGTGTGGCCGCTCTGTTCATGGGATCTTCATGGGACCTTTGTTATTTGGACTGCGTCGGAAAGGTAAGGATGAGGTTGGTTTATTATTTTATTTTTTATTACAGGTGATTGTGGGCTTCGGGAATTAGGTGTAAGGTGACTATATGGTGTTTTATTATTTTTTGCAGGAGCGGCGAACATTGGGGACAAGGTGTAGGTGAGTATAATGTGTTTTATTTTTATTTTAATTTTTTTAAGTAATTTAAAAAAAAAAATTTTTACATTCAGCACAGCACAGGCGCCGGCGGATGGGAGACTACTGCTCCCATCCAGCGGCGCCTGTGCTTGCTGTTTCCTATGGTAGGAGGCGCCGGCTGATGGTGGTAGTAGTACCATCAGCTGGTGCCTATGACCAGCGCTAAGCTTTTTACCCCTGGGTCACTGCCACAGCACTCTAATAGTGGTAATGCAATTACCGCCAATCAGAGCCTGTTTTCCCTGCGCAGGAAACACCCGAACCTGAGCCCAAACAGTAATACGGACTTCCAGAGGAAGTTCATATTTGAGGTCCGAGACCGAACAGTAGGAGTTCGGTACGGACGCCGAACTTTACTGTTCGGGGTCGCCAAACACTATTCAAGAGTGGTATTGCGCAGCCCCCTAGAAAGTGGGACCGGAAGCTAGGTCGACATGATGTGGGTCCTTGTTGTGCTTCTTCAGCAGACACAGTTTTATCTTGCCCATGGCCTCGGCCTTTGAGTGCACTATCACCATCACCATAATGTCGTGTGCCACACACCTTGCTCATCTTAAATGGAGTTTAATATTTGTCATGTTGCCAAAAATGTCTGTATTATTACCGCAGCAATATAGGATCACGTCTGATGACCACAGTTTTAGGCAGTGACCTGGGAGTCAGAGATGCTTCCAGGGGTCTTACCCATGCTATTCCCATTTCTTTTCAGCACTGTATGGATGTGTCTAATCATGTCTCACACACCACATGGTCCGATAAGGTAGTAAAATGTTAAAATGACATTTACCGGTGAATGTATTTTTCACCATTGAAAGCAAAAGTGCAAAAACACATCAAAAACGCTACATGTGAACATAGCCCAAGGTGTGGAAGAGAATTTTTGTTTTTGGTTATTTATTTTGCCTTATATACAAGTCATTACCCTGGAAAGAATGTTCCTTATCATTTTTTCCAGGAAAATCCATTTTGGCTGAGTTTTTGTATGTTTTGTTGTGAGTCCGTAAAAATGGCGTAATACTCTGACAACATTGTTAACAGCAGTGACCTGGGAGTCAGAGATGCTTTCGGGGGTCTTCCCCATGCTGTTCCCATGTCATTTTAGCACTCTTCCCATCAATTTTGCCAATTTTTAGGCCCCCTCCAGACGTCCAGGGGGGACCGCTGGAAAAATGCTCGAGTTTCCTATTGATTTATATTGGGCTCGTTGCTCGGTTGAGCACCCGCGCATTACGATTTGCACGACCCGAGCAATGAGCACCCGAGCATTTTAGTGCTCGCCCATCACTAGTTAGAAATTGTTTGAAATATTTTGCCATGGTTTTGTTTGCTATACTCAGTGATCAAGGGCAGTTCATGCCTGAAACACGTCTGAGCGTTATGTTACCTACCACCATGAATTTTAATTCCATGTTTTGAAATAAAGCTTTGAAGATTTAGTTGCAAACACTTGGAATTTTTCTTCAGATCAGATTTTACCGTGGGTCAGCAGTTCTCCTTGGAGGAGCAACACTATATTGTGAATGGTTCTGATATTGAACAACACTGTGAGGCTTTAAACTTTTTTTCCTCATTATATTTTAATATAATCTACTTTCTACTAAATATGTTTTTATTATTATTATTTCTTTATTTTTAATATGGAAACAGTGGTTGGGGTGATTAAAATTTTTAAAATTTTTCCATATTTTTCCAAACTTTTTTTTTTGTCCTCTTATGGGACTTAAACCTGCAATAATATATATTATGGTATGACAGTATATAGTGAAATAGGAGGTCTCCTATAAAGATGACAACAATGGGGGCCTTTTTACACGGTGTGCAGAATTATTAGGCAAGTTGTATTTTAGAGGATAATTTTTATTATTGATCAACAACTATGTTCTCAATCAACTCAAAAGACTCATAAATATCCAAGCTTAATATTTTTGGAGGTTGGAGTGGGTTTTTTTAGATTTGGCTATCTTAGGAGGATATCTGTTTGTGCAGGTAACTATTACTGTGCAGAATTATTAGACAACTTAATAAAAACCAAATATAATCCCATCTCACTTGTTTATTTTCACCAGCTAGACCAATATCAGTGCACAAAATTTAGAAATAAACATTTCTGACATGCTAAAACAAAAACCAAAAAAATTAATGATCAATATAGCCACCTTTCTTTATGATGACACTCAACAGCCTTCCATCCATAGATTCTGTCAGTTGCTTGATCTGTTTTCGATCAACATTGCGTGCAGCAGCCACCACAGCCTCCCAGAAACTGTTCCGAGAGGTGTACTGTTTTCCCTCCCTGTAGATCTCACATTTTATGATGGACCACAGGTTCTCTATGGGGTTCAGATCAGGTGAACAAGGGGGTCATGTCATTATTTTTACTTCTTTTGGACCTTTACTGGCCAGTCACGCTGTGGAGTAGTTGGATGTATGTGATGGAGTATTGTCCTCCATGAAAATCATGTTTTTCTTGAACGATACCGACTTCTTCCTGTACCACTGCTTGAAGAAGCTGTTTTCCAGAAACTGGCAGTAGGTCTGGGAGTTGAGCTTCACTGCATCCTCAACACGAAAAGGCCCCACAAGTTCATCTTTGATGATACCCGCCCATACCAGTACCCCACCTCCACCTTGTGGCGTCTGAGTCGGAGTGGAGCTCTCTGCCCTTTACTGATCCAGCCTCTGGCCCATCAAGAGTCACTCTCATTTCATCAGTCCATAAAACCTTTGAAAAATCAGTCTTAAGATATTTCTTGGCCCATTCTTGACGTTTTGTCTTATGTTTCTTGTTCAAAGGTGGACGTTTTTCAGCCTTCCTTACCTTGGCCATGTCCCTGAGTATCGCACACCCTGTGCTTTTTGATACTCCAGTAACGTTGCAGCTCTGAAATATGGCAAAACTGGTGGCGAATGACATCTTGGCAGCTTCACGCTTGATTTTCCTCAATTCATGGGCAGTTATTTTGCACCTTTTTTGGCCAACACGCTTCTTGCAACCCTGTTGGCTATTTGCCATGAAAAGCTTGATTGTTCGGTGATCACGCTTCAAAAGTTTGTAAATTTCAAGACTGCTGCATCCCTCTGCAAGACATCTCACAATTTTGGACTTTTTAGAGCCCGTCAAATCTCTCTTCTGACCCATTTTGCCAAAGGAAAGGAAGTTGCCTAATAATTAAGCACACCTTATATAGGGTGATGATGTCATTAGTCAACACCCCTCCTCATTACTGAGATGCACATCACCAGATTTACTTAATTGGTAGTTGGCTCTCAAGCCTATGCAGCTTGGAGTAGGACAACATGTATAAAAAGTATCATGTGATCAAAATACTCATTTGCCTAATAATTCTGCACACAGTGTAGATGAGCCATCAGTGCCCCAAGATTGTGTCGTTTGCACAGGCACATACACCGCCAGCCACTACATTTAAATGCTGCTGTCAGAGATTATTATCTGAATGGTTAATAGCAGCGATCAGAGCTCAATTTCAAATGGTGCTATTTGAGAAGGATGCTGGCTATATGATATAGCCGGCATCTGCAGTGTATGTAAAGAGCTTAGCTCCCGGGCCCTCTCCACACATGTTGATCCCAGCTTTGACGTACACAAATGTAATATTGTGCTTATTATTATTATTATTATTATTTATTTATATAGCACCATTGAGTCCATGGTGCTGTACATGAGAACGGTTTACATACAAAATACAGATATCTCTTACAGTAACAAATAAACAAAGATAGACTGGTACAGAAGGAAGAGGACCCTCCCCTTGTGGACTTACATTCTACAGGATAATGGGTTAAATGTGCAGTGAAAATTACCATACAACATGAATATTCATGTCAGTACAATTATGCTGATATTATTCTTTTTATTGCCTTTTTGGTCGTGCATTAAAAGAAAAACAGCAAATCTGATGAACTGATTTATTTTTTTGCATGGGTAAACTAAAGAGGTTGTCCACTACTTTTTGATTGATGACCTATCCTTAGGGTAGGTCATGAATGTCTTACTGGCCGGGGTCTGGCATCCCCGCTGATCAGCTGTTATCGACAGCCGTGGCCACCAGCTGGAAGTACTCTATTGTGGAGCTGGCCGTCTACTTACAGTGGGCGAGGTTTGGTACTACACATCCGCCTCGTATTCAAATCAATAGCAGATGTTTAGTACCCTGCGGTGGCCACTACCAGAAGATGGAGCAGCTCAACAAGTGAGTACGGTACTTCTGGCCAGCGACCGCCGCTGACATCAATGACAGCTGATTGTCGGGAGTGCCGGTTGACGGGTGCTGGACCCCGACCGGCCAGACACTGATGACCTATTCTAAGGATAGGTCATCAATCAAAAAGTAGTGGACAACCTCTTTAAATTTATATTTTCATGAAAGAAGTTTCTTTATTACCTTTATTTTCAGACCACGAAAAACAGGTGATTCAAACTTAAGTTTTTTTAAATTCTATAACTTTTTGTTTATTTTTGTATAGTCTTCATAGCAGAATTGAACGTGAAAGATGTTTACAACCACACTCAGCTCTGCTCCTTGCACTTTGAAATTACACACAGCTCTGCAATGAAATCAGAGAGGAGAGCAGACTGTCAGATATTACATGTCTGACTCTGAGAACGCCTGTTCTAAGCGATACTGGGGACGTTCTTTTATCCACTGTACTGTACAGTACAGTCCAAAAGTTTGGACACACCTTCTCATTTAAAGATTTTTCTGTATTTTTGTGACTATGACAATTGTACATTCACACTGAAGGCATCAAAACTATGAATTAACACATGTGGAATTATATACTTAACAAAAAAGTGTGAAACAACTGAAAATATGTCTTATATTCTAGGTTCGTCAAAGTAGCCACCTTTTGCTTTGATGACTGCTTTGCACACTCTTGGCATACTCTTGATGAGCTTCAAGAGGTAGTCACCGGAAATGGTCTTCCAACAATCTTGAGGAGTTCCTAGAGATTCTTAGCACTTGTTGGCCCTTTTGCCTTCACTCTGCAGTCCAGCTCACCCCAAACCATCACGATTGGGTTCAGGTCTGGTGACTGTGGAGGCCAGGTCATCTGGCGTAGCACCCCATCACTCTCCTTCTTGGTCAAATAGCCCTTACACAGCCTGGAGGTGTGTTTGGGGTCATTGTCCTGTTGAAAAATAAATGATTGTCCAACTAAACACAAACCAGAAGGAATAGCATCCACTTCCTTGTGCCAGCAAAGCGTCCAGTTGTCCGTGCCTGAGAGCTTGGAAAAAATGCGTAAATACCCAGCCACGCACCCACAGGCACAAATACTAAACTCGCACATTGCCAAATTGCTAGCTGTGGAGATGTTGCCGTTTAGGCTTGTGGGATCTCTTGGCTGTGGCTGCCCCATGATATGTAGCCACTATTTTGCCCGGTGTGCCATCCCTGCATTACACAAGCACGTGTTAAACAATCTGAACTGTGCTCTCACCAACGCCATAACCCAGAAGGTCCACCTAACAACAGACTCATGGACAAATTGTTGTGTACAGGGATGATACATTTCTGTCATGGCACAGTGGGGGAACCTGGTGGAGGGTGGGACAAAGGCGAAAACTGAAACATCACACATCCCACCCACGCTACGAATTGCGGGCCCAACTTCTGTCAGGGTTTCCACCTCTTCATATTCCACTTTCTCTCTCCCCTTCTCCTGCTCCTCATCCTCTGCTGAATTACCCTCCCTATCACTGCCAAGCCGGGACCTGTGCAGTAGCGCATCGGCAAAGTGGCAAGACGCTCTGCTGAAGTTGATCTGTTTAGGTCAGAGAGCACACACTGCAACAAAGCTGTGGCAAGCTTTAAAACAACAGACCGATCAGTGGCTCTCCCCGCTGCACCTCCAAACTGGTCTGGTAGTCTGCGATAATGGGCATAACCTGGTGTCAGCTTTAAAGATCGGCAAGCTTGCATACGTGCCATGCATGGCTCACGTGCTGAACCTAGTTGTTCAGAAATTTCTGAAAACATTCCGTGACTTGCCGTACCTACTTGAGAAGGTGCGCCGTATTTGTGCCCATTTCCCCCTTTCCTCTACTGCTTTTGCTGCTTTTACAGTACTGCAAAAGTGCTTGAATTTGCCAAGTCACCGACTCATTTGCGACCTGCCCACGCGGTGGAACTCCAACTATCATATGTTGGCGAGGATTAGTGAACAGCAGAAGGCAGTAGCTGAATACCAGCTTCAGAATGCCGGTCAGACAGAGAGTCAGCCACCACACATAACAACTGTTGAGTGGGTGTGGATCGCTGACATTTGTGAGGTTCTTGAGAACTTTAAGTACTGCCCTAACCTTGTGAGTGGTGATCAGGCTATTATCAACGTAACCATCCCGCAGCTGTGGTGTCTCTTGAAACAATTACTGCATAATCTGTAATAAAAAATAAGTAAAAATAAGAGGAAGCTTTGAGTGCCCAGCATGTTGGTATGGAGTCATATTTCCCAATGGGTGATACTACCCAGCCCAGCCAATATTCTGAGGCAACATTGGGTGATGAGGAGGAAGATGAGGAGGGAAAGGACTTGTTTTTCTGTGCTACCGAGGGGACTCGCAATGCTACAGAGGGAACACCCAACCGAAGCTTCATGTCTGTCCAGCCTGGATGGGCTGGAGAGGAGGAGAAAAAGGATTCGAGTCAGCGTGAGGAGAGGATGGGTACTGTTTCTACTGTTGGGGACACAGAACATTTGCCTTTTTGCAGCTTGGCCCACATGGCACCGTTCAGGTGTAAGTGTCTGTGGCAAGACCCTCGCGTGATACACATTTTATCCAACAGTAATAATAATAATAACAATTTTTATTTATATAGTGCCAACATATTCCACAGCACTTAACAGTTTAGCGGAGACATGTACATAAAATAAATTCAATACAAGGTAAAACAGTTTAAACAGTTACATTAGGAGTGAGGTCTCTGCTCGCAAGCTTACATTCAACAAAGAAATGGGTGGACACATTAGGTGAAAAGTGCTTGTTATTTCAGGTCAGGCAATTATAATAAGTAGGGATTTTCATATAAGACTGCATGATCCGGTCATCAGCCAGTATTTTTAAGTGCAATAATCAAGTTTCGAGTGTAGTTATCGTGTGCATGGAGGGTGTGGAGACAGATGAATAGTAGGGTGCAGATTCAGAATAATATTTAGAAGGAGGGAACAGAGGAAAGTTAGTTTACTGAGTAATTGAGGTGGTAGGCTTGTTTAAAGAGATGGGTTTTTAAAGCGCGCTTGAAGATGTGGTGGCATCAGTCGGATCATCTGGGGAAGAGCATTCCAGAGAACTGGTGCAGCGCGAGAGAAGTCTTGGAGATGGAGGTGTGAGGTTCGGATTATGGGGATGTTAGTCTTAGGTCATTTGTAGAACGGAGGGCACGTGTAGGGCGATAGACAAAGATGAGAGAGGAGATATAAGGTGGTGCAGAACTGTGGAGAGCTTTGTGGGTGAGAGTGATGAGTTTATATTGGACCCTGTAGCAAATGGATTACCAGTGTAATGACTGGCACAAAATGGAGACATCGGTGAAGCGGCTGGTTAGAAATACGACCCTGGCTGCCGCATTCAGGACTGATTGAAGTGAAGAAAGATTGGTAAGAGGGAGACCGATCAGAAGAGAGTTGCAGTAGTCCAGACTAGAGTGAATAAGACCGACAGTAAGAGTTTTAGCAGTTTCAAAGGTGAGAAAAGGTCGAATTCTGGAGATGTTTTCAAGGTGCAGGTGACAAGATCAACCTATACTGGTTGGCCATCTTTCTCGATCCACGGTACAAGGTGAAATTTCCTTGTCTCCTTTTAGAGTCAACAAAGAGTTTTACAATTGAGTTGTTCAAGAGAGCCGTTGTAGATCAGTTGCTGAAAACATCACCCTCAGACAATGCTGGTGGCAGAGTTACCAGCTCTTTTCAACACTAAGGGATAATGGGGAGAGACCAGAACACCAGCTCCAACAGAGGTGGGGGGAAATGTGCACAAATTGAGCAATTTTCAATAAACCAGCACAACAGTAAAGGCTATCTGTGCCTGTAAAAATGCCAAGGAGGGATAAGTTGCACAAAATGGTCAAGGGGTACTTACATGACCATACGTGCGTTCTTTCTGACGCTTCAGTTCCCTTTAATTATTGGGTGTCTAAGCTGAACACTTGGCCCGACCTCTCCTTATATGCCTTGGAGGTGCTGGCCAGCCCAGCTGCTAGTGTGGTGTCAGAGCGTGTTTTCATTTTCGCTGGGGCAATCATCACTGATAGGCGCACACACCTCTCCACGGAAAATGCAGACAGACTTACTCTGATTAAATTCAACAAGGACTGGATATCTTCACAGTTTGTAATCCCTCCAGATGACAGCATGCAGATTGTGCAGTGGACAAACCAGGACATTATTCCTACTCCAACCTAACTACTATTTGTGATTTTTGGCCCTTGGTGGCTTCCAAAATAGTGATTAAAATGGCCTGATGCGTGCTTTGTAGCAGTCAGTAGGAAATGTGTGGACTACTGCTTTGTGTTGGGCACTCAATGATTTTTTAAGTGGACTAATATGGACAGAAGGCAGGCTGACACCCCAAAATAGTGGTTAAAATGGGATGGTGCGTGCTTTGTAGCAGTCAGTAGGAAATGTTTGGACTACTGCTTTGTGTAGAGCACTCAATGATTTTTTAAGTGGACTAATATGGACAGAAGGCAGGCTGACACCCCAAAATAGTGGTTAAAATGGGCTGGTGCGTGCTTTGTAGCAGGCAGTAGGAAATGTTTGGACTAATGCTTTGTGTAGGGCACAAAATGCTTTTTTAAGTGGACTAATATGGACAGAAGGCAGGCTGACAACCCAAAATAGTGGTTAAAATGGCCTGGTCCATGCTTGGTAGCAGGCAGTAGGAAATGTTTGGACTAGTGCTTTGCGTAGGGATAAGGAACCAAACACTTTTTTAAGTGGCCTAATGTGGATAGCAGAAGCCAGGCTCTGACCCCTAAAACAGAAGGGAAAATAGACTGGTGCTAAAAAAAAAAAAGGCAGCACAAAATGCAACTTATGTGTGTGCTGGAAAACTATTGCTTTGCCTCTGACGAGAGCTGTTTTAATATTGTCACTGGAAGAACACTACCTAATACACTCCCTACCTAATACACAATAACTCCCTCCCTGTATTCTGACTTTGTTGTGTGCCTTCAGCTCTGAAAAGAGCTATTTTTTGGTGGTATTATGGAGCTAGTGAGTGGCTCCTTTAAACACAGAACTAGTATACACTGCAGGTAGCCCTTAAAAAGGCTTTTGTTTTATCAAGAGGCCTAAATACTCTCCCTAGCAGCTCACTGATCTCTCCCTAGGTTATTACATTGCAGGCTCCAGATGCCATGTGCACAAAATGGCGGTGGCACGGCTTAAATAGACCCTATGATGCTGGGCGGCCAGCCAATCACAGTAACGCCACAACCAAGATGTCTGCGGCATTACTGTGATTGGTTAAGAAGCCCAGCATGTTTAGTGGCTGCAAAGAATGCTCCAAAACTGCAGAGTGGGACATCCGAATATAGCGAGGCGAGTAAACAAATACTCGCAGAATAACAAGTAACCCGAATACCGTACTATCCGTGCGAATAGTAGCGAATACACTCGCTCATCACAGAGATAAAGTGCAAATGGTGAAACATAGATAGGGTACACAAGTGATATCCATAATTACAATCCATTAATTTATCTCAATACATATTCAGTGAAAAGGCAGAAATACATCCACATAAATCCATCTCATATTGTACATACAGTGATAAAATTGATATCCTAAAAAAGTCTTGCTATTATTTTAATCCATATCTCATTTAAAGTGCTAAGTGCTCTAATGAATAATCAATAGTGATGAGTGAGCATGCTCGCCACTGCTCGGTACTCGCCCGAGCATCTCAGTACTCGAGATGCTCGGAGCTCGCCGAGTACTTTCGAGATGCTTGGGTGGGGGCTCGGGTCCCCGTCCTGCATGTTTGGCGCTATTTAGAGCACCAATCATGCAGGGATTGTCTGCCACTCACTGTAATGTCACAGCCATGGTGGTTGTGGCATTACAGTGATTGCCCAAATCGATGGGAACAGTGCTCACAGTGAAACATGAAAATCCGGCAATTCATCAGCGGCATACATCAGTACCCGACAATTTAGAACAGAAAGAATAGAGCATCACACATAGATTAGATAGATAGAAACATGTCAGCCACATATATAAGAAGTACAGTGACAGTGTTGGTTACTATACTTGTCATTTAGTGTTAAAATAAAGGATTTATTAAAAAAAAAAATTGGCGTGGGGTTCCCCGTAATTTTAGTCTCTAGCTGAGGTTAAGCAGATGGCTGGCGCAGATGTTTGAAGCCTGGGAAGGGTGTAATACCCACGGAGCTTCCCAGGCTACTAATATCAGCCCCCAGCTGAATACCTAGCCTTTACTAGCTATTAAAATGGGGGACCCAAAAAAAAAATGATGTGGGGTCCCCCCTATTTTAATAGCTAGCAAAGGCTAGGCAGACAGCTGGGGGCTGATATTAATAGCCCAGGAAGGGTGCCATGAATATTGGCCCCCTCCCAGGCTAGAAACACCAGCCGTCAGCCGCCCCAGAAATGGCGCATCCATAGGATGCGCCAATTCTGGCACTTAGCCTCGCTCTTCCCACTGCCCTGTAGCGGTGGCAGTGGGGTAATAGGGCTGGGGTTGATGTCAGCTTATAATGCCAGCTGACATCAAGCCCAGGTTAGTAATGGAGAGGCGTCTATAAGACACCCCCATTACTAACCCCATAGTCAAAGTTAAAAAAAACCACAAACACCCAGAATAAAGTCCTTTAATTGAAATAAAGACACAATTCTTTAATGTTCTAAATTAAACTCTACTTACCATCACGCCCATTCCAGCTGAAGCCAACGATCTCCTGCAATAAAAGTAAAATAATTAACCAACCTCATCCTTACCTTTCCATGGTTTCCAGGACGGCTTCAGCTCTGCTACATTGACATGACAGGCTGGATCACAGCAGAACGCTGCCATCCAGTTTGCCATGCCGCAGACACTGAGAAGCTCCTCAGTGAAGCTCCTCAGTGTCTGACTGTGACGGCATCCAGATGAGCCGAGTTCAGGTCCAATGAATTCAGCTCACCTCATGCACGTCACTGACAGCGTGGGAGAATTCTCCTATGCATGCGGTGCCGGCAAATTACGTCACCGCTTGAGCAGGAGAATTCTCCCACTCTGGGACGGCATTGAGATGGCAGGCTGGATGGTAGCAGAACGCTGCCATCCAGCTTGTCATCTTTCAGAGACACTGCAGAGCGCAAGCATGCCTGCGCTCCGCAGTGTCTCTGAAGGGTGGCATGCTGGATGGCAGCATTCTGCTACCATCCAGCCTGCCATCTCAATGCTGATGGTTGTTGAGGTCCGCATTTTATCGCAGTGAGATTGCCAGAGTAATGCATATTGATGTGAAGGTTCATGCATGTAGTAGTCAAATTATTGCACTTTTTCCCTCTACTGAGTTTTTTATTGCAAAGTTTGCAGAAAACGTGAGCTGGCTCATCCTTTGCGATCTCAAAAAAGGCCCTGACTAGGCAACACTTGCCGCCTCTGCGAGCTGAACCCGCGACCGCTGCTGGTCACTGCCATGGTTGTGGGTAAGGATACAGTGCTCCTCGTGCTGGCATCACTCCGTGTCTGAGCCATAGAATGCAACGTAACCTCCTCGTCTTCCTCCTCCTCCACCTCCTAAGGTGAGCTAATCAGCTGCGTGCCTCTGGATTCACATCAAGTTGGATGTACAACCTCATCATCATCCAATGTGTTATCCCATTCCTCGCTTTCAGAGTCACCCTCCTCTTCTTGCCCTGACAGCACAGTACAGTCGAGGGTCAGGAAGCTGCTCGGACCCAACCTTTTTTTTCCCCCTGTATGGAGAACAATATCTGATCCAAACAATTTTAAGCAGAGATGTAGCCTGCTTTATATACCAATTTTGAGTTTATGATGTCTTTGCACCACTGTGTGGAGAATAATATCTACCCCAAACAATTTTAAGCGTAGATGTAGTCTGCTTTATATACCAATTTTGAGTTTATCATGTCTGTTTACCCCTGTATGGAGAACAATTTCTGCCCCAAAGAATTTTAAGCTGAGATGTAGTCTGCTTTATATACCAAATTTGAGTTTAACATGTCTGTGTACCCCTGTGTGGAGAAGAATATCTGCCCCTAACAATTTTTAGCGGAAATGTAGTCTGCTTTATATACCAATTCAATTTTGAGTTTATCAAAAAAAATGTGGAGAAGAATATGTGCTGTAAACAATTTTAAGCGGAGATGTAGTCTGCTTTATATACCAATTTTGAGTTTATCAGGTCTGTGTACCCCTGTATGGAGAACAATATCTGCCCCAAAGAATTTTAAGCTGAGATGTAGTCTGCTTAAACTGAAAATTGGTATATAAAGCAGACTACATCTCAGCTTAAAATTCTTTGGGGCAGATATTGTTCTCCATACAGGGGTACATAGACCTGATAAACTCAAAATTGGTATATAATCAGGTCTGTGTACCCCTGTATGGAGAACAATATCTGCCCCAAAGAATTTTAAGCTGAGATGTAGTCTGCTTTATATACCAGTTTTGAGTTTATCAGGTCTGTGTACACTGTGTGGAGAAGAATATCTGCACCAAAGAATTATATGTTGAGATGTAGTCTGCTTTATATATCAGTTTATCAGGTCTCTGTACTCCTGTGTGGAGAAGAATATCTGCACCAAAGAATTATATGCTGAGATGTAGTCTGCTTTATATATCAGTTTATCAGGTCTGTGTACCCCTGTGTGGAGAACAATATCTGCAACAAAAAATTAATTTCCCTAGAGTATTGTAAAGGAGACCAAAACCTCTTCCACTACAGCCAACCCAGCACATGGATACCCAATCAGGAGTAATCACATTTCCCTAAATTAGGACCTAACACCACCGAAGTGGCATCAATTTCACCAGAGTAGAAATAGTATAATTAGGACCGACACTTCTTCCTCTACAGCCAGCCCAGTAGATGGAGACCCAATCAGGATTTCCCACATTTCCAAAAATTAGTGACAGACACCAAAAAAGTGGCATCAATTTCACTACAGTAGAAATTCTACAATTATGAACGACACCTATTCCCTTACAGCCAACCCAGTAGATGGAGACCCAATCAGGAGTGTTCACATTTGAAAACATTTGGGCCTAAAACCACCGAAGTGGCATCAATTTCACTACAGTAGAAATAGTATAATTAGGACCGACACTTCTTCCCCTACAGCCAACCCTGTAGATGGAGACCCAATCAGGATTCCCCACATTTCCAAAAATTTGTGGTAGACACCAACAAAGTGGCATCAATTTCACTACAGTAGAAATTGTACAATTAGGAATGACACTTCTTCCCCTATAGCCAACCCAGTAGATGGAGACCCAATCAGGAGTGTTCACATTTGAAAACATTTGGGCCTAAAACCACCAAAGTGGCATTAATTTCACTACAGTAGAAATAGTATAATTAGGACTGACACTTCTTCCCCTACAGCCAACCCATTAGATGGAGACTCAATCAGGAGTGTTCACATTTGAGAACATTTGGGTCTAAAACCACCAAAGTGGCATCAATTTCTCTACAGTATAAGTAGTATAATGGGAACCGACACCTCTTCCACTACAACCAACCAAGTAGATGGAGACCCAATCAGGATTCCCCACATTTCCAAAAATTAGTGGCAGACACCAGCAAAGTGGCATCAATTTCAGTACAGTAGAAATTGTAGAATTAGGAGCGACACCTATTCCCCTACAGCCAACCCAGTAGATGGAGACCTAACCTGGAGTGTTCATGTTTCCCTAAATTAGGACCTAACACCAGCAAAGTGGCATCAATTTCAGTACAGTAGAAATTGTAGAATTAGGAGCGACACCTCTTCTACTACAGCCAACCCAATAGATGGAGAGACCCAATCTGCATTCTCCACATTTATAAAAATTAGGGCCTAATACCTGCAGCAGCAGCAAGAGTAGGCACACAAGCCATATCACAGATTGCAATTCCGCAAGATCAATGCAGCACACTAAAAACTACAATATCACCTAGTCTGTACAGTCTGCGATTGGGGTGCAAAGGTCCTTGGAGATTCATGACTGGTTTAGCTTGATGAAAGTTAGGCGGACTACACTTTCATGGGACAGCCGGCTGCGCTTATCGGTCAGGACACCACCAGCAGCGCTGATGACATGTTCTGAGAGAACGCTGGCTGCCGGGCATGATAAAACCTCCAAGGCGTGACAGGCGAGCTGAGGCCATTCATCCATTTTTAAAGACCAAAATATAAAAGGGTACAAATCCTCCGTGATGGTATTCATATTGAGCTCTAGATACTCCTCCACCATCCTCTCCAGTTGTTCACCACGTGCCAGACTTGTATTCTGTTGTGCTGGTGCATGAGCTGGTCTAAAAAATGTGTGAAAGGACTCACAGAAATTGCTTCTGCCACTTACTCTGCTGCTGCTGGTAATGTTTTGGTGTTGACGAACTGACTCGCCGGAGGTTGAAAGACTACAGCTGTGATGCCCACTGTGTGCCTCGCTTCTATCTTGGAGAAAAGCTCTATTAAGTTTCAATTCATACATGAAGAAAGTGAGGTGGCACACCAAGGTAATAAAATCTTATTTTATTCCATTTTCATTAAAAATGCAGGGAAGCGGCACCTTTTGCGGACTGCATTCTTAATGGAAATGGAATAAAAGAAGATTTTATTACATCGGTGTGCCACCTCGCTTTCTTCATGTATGAATTGTGACTTACTTTGTTTCTGGAGGGAGTTGCACCTGATGGTAAGACTGATTGCTCCAGCTGATGAGGTCGAGCTTCTGGAGTCTCTGCACAAGGACTGAGTCGCAGCAGTGCTGATTGCCTGTGCATTTGTATTTGGACCTCTATTAAGTTTGCTTAAAAGCTTGTTTCAATACTCCACCATTAGCAGGTCCCTTTCCAGGGCGGGAAGCATCTGGCAAAATGTACTCTTATAACGTGGATCTAACAGAGTAGCAAGTAGTCAGCATTATTTCGAATCCTAACTATATGGTGATCATGTTGCAGATAGTGCATCAAGAAGGCACTCATATGTCGAGCTCTTCCAGGTGGTCCAAAGCCAGTCTCTATTATTGGCTGCAGAACACTGATGCTTGTTTCCTCCGTTCCCTCCTGCCAACCATGTTCAACAGAGAGGGGATGATTATCCTCTTCATCATCTGACTGTTGCTCACCATTCACCTCTTACTCCTCCATTTGTTCCTCGGCTCTTGCACCTTCAATAACAGTATGTCTGGTGTCACCAAACCCCCTCGATCGCAGGAATCCACCGTCACTTGGCATCCGCCTGTGTGACGACAGTCTGGAACTTTGAGACATTCTTATCCCTTCCGCATCCTCCTCTTCTTCTGGGACAAACACCTCATGCCGCACGCTATTCAAAGTCTGTTTCAGAATGTAGATGACCGAAATAGTGATGATGGCATTGACAGCGCTAACGATTTTAGTAGCTATTTCAAAACTGTGCAGTAGGGTGCAAAGGTCCTTAATCTGTTTCCACTCCGTAAACGTGATATGCCCCACATTCTTACTGTGTTGGCCCAGGCTACATGACATGGCATACTGCATCAGGGCTCGTTGCTGCTGACACAGTCGCTGCAAAATGTGCAGAGTGGAATACCACCGCGTCGGCACATCGCTTATCAACCTGTTAACTGGCATGGAGAAAAACCTCTGTATCGATGCTAGTCGATGACATGAGGGGTGCGAACAGCGGAAGTGAGCACACAGCTTCCGTACTTTCTGAAGCAGCTCATCCAGGCCGGGATAGTGGTGGAGAAATTGCTGTACCACCAGGTTGAGGACATGAGCTATGCAAGGCACGTGTGGGAGCTCGCCTCAGCGTAAGGCTGCTAACAGGTTCGCACCATTATCGCACACGGTCTTCCCTGGCTCCAGGTTCAGCGGAGACAGCCACAGCTCAAACTGAACCTAAAGAGCTGTCCACAACTCTTCAGCAGTATGACTGCGATCTCCAAGGCACATTAATTTGAAGACTGCCTCATTGCGGTGAGCCTTGGCTGCGTAGTAAGGAGGTGGTGTGGATTCGCTCTGCACTATTGGAACGCGTGTCTCATTAAGGCAGTGTAGGAAGTGGGAAATACAAGCCTTGGGGATTCCAAGATTTGTGGAGCAGCCCCTTCCCTGCCTGTCACCATAGCCACGAGTCACCCAGTGCCCAGTCAGCGAGATGTAACGCCCTTGGCCATTCCTACTCGTCCAGATGTCTGTAGTGAAATGCACCCTGGCAGACATAGATTTAGTCAAGGAATGGGTGATGTTTTCTGCGATATGCTGGTATAGCGCAGGCACAGCTTTCTTCAGCTTTCTTACAGAAGTAATGGCGACTGGGCAACTGGTACTGGGGGGACTGCGATGGCCATCAGCTTTCAGAAACCGCTTGTATCTACCAGGTTGAAAGGCAGCATTTCCATGGCCAATAGATTGGAGATGGTGGGGTTCAAGCTCTTTGCTTTGTCATGTGTAGGATGAAGCAATCTTTTACGTGACCACAACTGCAAGACTGAGTGCTGGCTGCAGTGCTGAGAGAGAGCGGAGTAAGGTTAAGCGGACAAACTGCTGGACCGTGAGTGAGGTGCAGGCACAGATGTTAAGGTGGATTGAGAAACATGTGGTGTGCTCGGTGAAACAAACACAGCAGGCATATTCTATTCAGTTACAGCTGACGGGCTCTCACGCAGCCTGACTTGAGCAGATAGAGAACTGGAGGTTCTGCGTTGGGAGACCTGCATGACAATACTTGGCACGGTAACAGAGGAGGAGGAAGAAGCAGCGAATGCAGTTGATGAGGCAGCTGATGGTTGTTGAGGTCCGCTGGTCCGCCTTTTTCAGTGAGATTCCCAGCGTAAGGCATGTTGTTTGCGCATGTGAACATTCATGCATGTAGTAGTCAAATTATTGCCGTTTCTCCCTCTACTGAGTTTTTATCGCAAAGTTTGCACATAATGTGAGTTGGCTCATCCTTTGCTGTGACAAAAAAGGCCCAGGCTAGGTAACCCTTGCCGCCCCTGTGAGCTGTGAGGGTCAGGAACCTGTTCGGACCCTACTTCGTCCTGCCCCGAATCCAACCAGAAAAAATTTTGGGTGTCAGTCCAGATGCTTTCCTCCTCTTGACGCTGTGAATGTTTGGAGTACACTTCTAATGCCCATGGTATAGAACGGGTGAACAGTTCTACAGACTCGCCCATCTGTGGTTCCCTACAGTCAGTTGGGCAGTTGAACAGTTGTGATGCAGGGGAAGCAAGGGTAATTGGGGTGCCACCTCTGTGGACTGTACTGTGTGTGATGTTGAGGTGGAGAAAGAAGAGGAGAGGCCACTTGAAGCAGCGCTTGCCATCCACTGGAGCACCTGCTCTTTCTGGCCCTTATCAACAAGGCATATCGCTGTGTGGCTGCCAAAGAAAGGGAGTGGAGTAGCCCATCCAGTAACAGAAGTTGTCAGTTGTTGGATAGGACATGATGGTGTTGGTTCCCCAGGGCTTTCACTTACATTATGACCTAATCCACGTATACCTTGAACACCAAGCCTATTCCCCCTTCCACCACGACCGCTCTTTTTCCCTCTCATGTTGCTCAGATACTGTGGTAGGAGCACGCTTTTAGCAAAACAAAATTAGATTTTTTCCACTGCAACAGCTCTGCACACATCTGAATTTCAGCATCACTAAATGACAAGGTAAGATATGGCTTGCTGTACAATGTTACTAACAGAAAAAAGTATTTTTTTAGTGTGGATGAGGCCTGTATAACATAGGAGATATTCTACCAACTATTTCAAACTGTGATGTCTCTGCTGTATAACGTTAGGAACCGAACAAAGTATTTTGTTTAGTGTGGATGAGGCCTGCATAACATAGGAGATATTCTCCAAACAATTTCAAACTGCGATGTCCCTGCTGTATAACATTTGGAACCGAACAGAGTATTTTTTTTAGTGTGGATGAGGCCAGTATAACATAGGAGATATTCTCCAAACAATTTCAAACTGAGATGTCCCTGCTGTATAACATTAGGAACCGAACAAAGTATTTTTTTAGTGTGGATGAGGCCAGTATAACATAGGAGATATTCTCCAAATGATTTGAAACTGAGATGTCCCTGCTGTATAACATTAGGAACCGAACAAAGTATTTTTTTTAGTGTGGATGACACCTGTATAACATACGAGATATTCTCCAAACTATTTCAAACTCAGGTCTATCACGTTAGAAACAGCAAAAATTATATTTTTTTACTCTTCATAAGCTCTGAATTCAGCTTAATTTCACCGCCACTAAAGGACTGGCTAATAGCAGAATGTAACACGTTTGGGACAGAAAAAAATATTTTTTGGACTTTGCTTAGCTGACTTATAGCAGAGTGTATCACGTTTGCCATAGAAAAAAAATATTTTTTTGCCTAGCAAGAGAAAAAATATTTTTTTTACTGTGCATACAGTTGAATTTCACTCACCAAAAAATGACAAAGTGGGCTGCTATAGCTTGCACTATCACAATAAAAGAAGCAGAAGGAGGGCACCATCAATCTAATAAGGCATTGCTCAACCCATCACATACCCAAATCAGAACAAGTAACATACAAAAGAGAAGGTGGTATGCATAGAAAGACAGCCAGCACTAACTGTATATCACCATAATTTTATTCATTCCAAAAGACCGGACAAACATGAAAAAAGTTAAAAACATTTAAAAAGCATTACACTTCAATACATCAATAGTACCACATTTCAATATAGCAGTGGTCAAAAAGAACCCCCTAGATGTATGAAAGCATCACCAATAGATATATAGCATCACTATTTGCACCCAGCTTATTTGTATAGGCCCATGTGGGTCCCTGCAACCAAACAAATAAATGGATAAATAGATAAATCCTTCTCCTATTTTAAGCACCAGACAATTTTGATAGCAGCACCACTATATTATATACAAAAGAGAGACAATGTCAAAGAAATATTCATAATGGTGAATAGTTCCAATTTTACCCAAAGAGAGGGGAAAAAGTCTGAGAGGGAACAAACGTCCCTATGCCAATATTCAGAGACTCCTAAGATACGACCTGTAAGCTGAGGATGGAGATATATCCATATAAATCAATCAAGGGGGTCAAAAGGACCGCAACTCCACGCGTATCGCCACTAGCACTGTGGCTTCATCGGGGGAGAGGTGTGGTATAGGAACAGCTGACCCGGTCTCTTATTTATATCCAGACAAAAATTTGATAATTTGGTAATTACCCAGGCTGGTCCCAGATGCGAAGATCACCGTCCGATGTAGCTTGCACTATTACATTAGCAAATGAAAAAAAAAAAAAAAGATTTTTGTGCTCTGCACTGAGAAGCTCTGCAGAGTGTGCACACAGCTCAATTTCAACCCCACAAATTCAAAAGGAGGGCTACAAGGGCTTGCTTGGTTTCTCACATTAGCACGTGAAAAAATAGATTGAAGGCATACTCGAGCAAGGAGCACAATACAACCGGCGCACAACACACTTATATGGCATGGGCCCTGCTCATTCTGTCAGAATCTCAGTAATTGCACAAGAAAAAAAAAAGTGCTGCAACATCGATTTGACAGGTACACAGCAAAGGACTTATCTACACTCTTTGATTTCCACACAAGCACCCATCTATCTAGCTAATATCTCTCATTAGACAGGAGCACACTCAGCAGCGTCTATCACCGGCAGTAACATGGAAAAAATGGCGCTGAGGGAGCATGGCAGCTTTTTATATAGAGAGGAAATGTAATTTCAGCAGCCAGTGGCAAAAGCCCTTGTGTCTGGACAGTGTGGATGCTTCCTGCACTGTGATTGGCTAGCCATGCCTTCCTGACTTAAAGTTACCGCCTACAGGAAAAAAAAATAAGATTACAAGCGCGCCGCTGATCTGACATGTTCTGAGCTCTCTCCAGCCCCTCCACTCATCTAACACGTCCCCCCGCTTATCATAAACAGGCACTATGCTAGCCAAACTGTTCAAAACGCTGTAGTTGCCCCGCAATCACGTTCCCGCATTTATTCGCCGAACGTTGCAGATTTTCCAGAATTTAAGAAATTTTGCTCGCCTTTCCGATCACGAATCCGAATGTGCCATATTCATGTCGAATTTAAGTTGTAAGATCGGATTTCGAACAAATTCGCTCATCACTACTGCGGTGTCCCAGCAATGATAAACTCATGGTGCTAAATCAGAGTTCATAATTGCTTTGTGTCTGTTTGCACAACAACCTCATAGACTAGTTACTGTATAAGAGACTCTTTAGTGCAATGTATTATAATGATATATAGTATACCAGGGTAATTCAGAATTAAGGGATTCCCCAGAGTTGACTACAGTAGGTAAAGCTCTTTGGATTTTTGCAATGTGATCCAGGGGTTTAAAAAATACCTGAATTTATAACAAACAGAAGCTCCATGCAGAGAGTCTGGAAAGAGACCTGAAAAAGGTTTCGCAAAAGCTGAATTTTATCCAACTAAAATTAAATCCAAATGTGCATCAAGTTATTGAAAGTCCATGTAAATATGGAATCTGCAAAGAGCTGCACATAATTCACGATAATATCCTATAATCCAAACAGAATGTTTAGCAATCATACACTGCTCCCCCCAAAAAATAATGGAACACTTAAAGAGATTGTCCACTACTTTAGCACTGATGACCTATCCCCAGGATAGGTCATCAATGTCTGATCGGTTGGGGTCCAACACCTGGCACCTTCGCCGATCAGCTGTTATCGATGTTGGAGTTGGCGACAGTCAGCTGGAAGTACTATCTTGCAGAGCTGGCCATTTTATGATAGTGGCCGCAACAGGGTACTACACATTCGCCTCCTATTTAAATCAATAGGAAGCGGATGTGCAGTACCCTGAGCAGCTCCGCAAGCGAATACTACCGGCCGGCGGCGGCCGTTACCACCATCAGTAACAGCTGATCGGTGAGGGTGCCAGGTATCGGACCCCGACCGATCAGATATGCTAAAGTAGTGGGTAACCTCTTTAAATCACACATCTGAGGAGTTAAAGGGAACCTGACAGGTGGTACATGCTGTCCATGGTTTCGGCAACATATATCAGCCACTGGCTGTACGATCACAGCCATATATGTTTGACTCTGAAACTTTAAGTAGCTGCCGGGAACCAAGCTGCGCTGTGCACTAGTCGTACAGGTGGGTCCCCTTGGCTTCTTCCCGCCTGCTGACATTGACTGACAAGTCTCTGCATTTACGCGTGTAACAGGCCCCGATTACTAACGGTGGGGGTAAGACTCCATTTTAATACAGTGATGCCACTGACAGGACAGATGAGCTTCAAAAGAAAAACGGTGGTAAAACAATAACAAAATTTATTGTAACAAAACTCGCCCCTGTTTGTGTGGGGAAGAAAAGTGAATAAAATAAACAGTAAAATTTTTAATCCAACAACTCGTACAAAAGAATTGTGTTTTATTTTTCTTACCAGGAGAACAGCCACATATCCCTGGTCCCAGTAAGGAGATGTCTTCCCTTGGGCCAATAATGCCACCCCTCTCCCCTAAATGTGTCCGGACTTAAACAGGGCCAGTTCCTAAGGGGACGCCGTAATATGTGTCTTTTCTCTTGGTTCACAATCTTAATACCATTCCCAATCAATAAACTTTTAGACCAAACTCAGCTGTACAGCTTGGCGTATTGCAACCCAAGTTCACCTAACAAGAATATCATATAAAATAAACAACCATATTCAATTCCCATTTACAAGAACACAGATGATAGCAAATTCATTTGATTAGCATGATCTGCGGGAAATTCAATCCAGACAGGTGGGTGCCTTGGGAGCGTCAACACTGACTGTGGCCTTTCTGAACTTCATACCGCGCTATCAACAGTCATTGACAAGATGAACACAGTTCGTGCCTCACTGACACCGTCCCATAGAGACTAGTCATTTAGATTGGTCTCAACACCTAGCTGACCCTAACTAACTCGTTCGACCGGTCAGGGAGAATTTAAAATAAGAAGAACATGAGGTACCTCATCCTTGTTTAAAACATAGGGTACTTTACCCTCCGCGGGTGCCGCGTCACGCTTCACAAGATGGCCGGCTCTTTTCAATGTTATCCCACTGTTGCACTTCCCCGTGCTCTTCACCGAACAGAAATAGAGGATTATTGTCCCAGACGTCACCAATCACAGGAGCACAAAACCGCTGCACTCCAAGAGGTAACCAGGTTCGCCTACTCTGGACCTTCCTTTTTTTCTCATCCACCAGGTGCTCCCAGATCACACGCGTCACGTCTCAGCTCCGTCTCCCTGGCAACCCAACCCCTCTCCACCAAACAAACTTTATCCATCCTCAGCTTGAGTGGCAGAGCAATGATGCAATGAAACTATTTTATAACTCAAGCAGCAAAATTGCATTTTCACTGCACAATTCGTCTATTATTTGCATCGCAGCATTCATAAATTTATTCAGGTATTGTTTTGTTAACACTTAATAAAATTTAGATCAACAGTGTGTGTCGCTGACATCTATTGGTCAGATGTCATCGTTACAGGTGTGGCCATCACTCACTGTGATCACCAACACACATATCTCTATACACCCTCTTACACGCGCACATAGGCAGAGTTCTGTCAATTCAGGGAAGCGGATGGGAGAAATTCACACACAACCTTTGGCTGCTATTAGGCTGTGTGCCCACAATGCGTTTTTCAAGCATTTTTGATGAGGAATTTCCGCAGCGTAAACGCTTGCAAAACACTTGGTAATCCGTGCCCCATGGTCCCCAATGAAAATCTGCATGTTCTGTGCCCATGCTGCGGAATTTTCCGCAGTGGATTTTCCTTGTGGAAAAATCCGCAGCATGTTCATTATTTGTGCGTTTCTGCATGCGGATTTGAGGTCCCAATGCACTTGAAAAACGCAAGTCAAATCCACTTGTAAAAACGCTGCAAAAATGCGTCAAAAACGTGTGTAAAATCCGCGTTTTTGCAGCGTTTTTACATGTGGATTTGACTTGCATTGGGACCTCAAATCCGCATGCAGAAACGCACAAATAATGGACATGCTGCGGATTTTTCCGCAATTTTCTGCATCGTGGGCACATACCCTAAATGAGGTTATTATTGATTGTCTGAGAAATGTTCTACCACACTTGGGCATGTAAATCATCAAGATCCAGTGCTTGCAGTTCCCTTTGCAATTGCTGTCCAATGATGTCCCATATGTACTCGATCTGAGAAAAGTCTGTTGATGTTGAAAGCCATAGTAGCACGTTTAGACCACACTGGCTGCTCACAGTAGGGAACATCACACGGGTCCTACTCCTGGGATTATGGGGTGGTGTGGTATAGTGTACAGTTGCTGAACCCCTCTAGTCTTCATTCCAGGTACACTAACAGGTAATCCTTACATTGATATGGTCAAGGAAACAGTGATACGGCCATTTCTCTAAAGTGTCCCAAAACCAGGTTTTCAACACAACAATGAGTCGCATGTTGCTCAAACTACTGTGAGCAACCTGCATTGCCTAAATATGTTACCATGGCCTATAGTATCTCTGGACTTGTCTTCCATCGAGCAGATACTCAATACTAGATAACTGCTTCAGTTTCTCATCATTTTCATATCATTAACATGTCTGCAGTTCCTGTAATTTCCATAATTTCACAACTGTTCATTCTTGGTGTTGCAATTACAGTGTTAAAGGGACTCTGTCAACAGCTGTTTGCTATGTAATTTGAGAGCAGCATAATATAGGGCAAGAAAGCCTGATTCTAGTGATGTATAACTTACTGGACTGTTTTTTTTTAGTTTGATGCGAGATGTAGTCCTGTAGTGTTAAACTCCTGCTGATAAAATACAGATTGTATTAAAACTACAACACACAGCCTAATAAGTGACACATCACTAGAATTAGACTTTTATGCCCTATATTATGGTGCTCTCAAATTAAATATCAAAAACCTTTTGCAGATTCCTTTTAAGCAGTATAAAATAACTCACAGTTCTTTAATTTATGCCACATGTTATGTATCCAGTAAACCATGATTGAGCAATCCATGAGTTGGTTTTAGTAATAGCCTCAATTATCCTTTCTTATGGTTATTACAATCACTAATTTAGTAAAAAATGACTCATGAATATGATGTAAAGAACATTCATGTTGATAAGTTTTCTAACTGCAGGAGGTTTATCCTCCTATTAATCACTTACGTCACTGGGCAAACAGGCAACAAGATTTTATGAAAAAGGGTTTTTGTTGTTGGATTTACTTCTTGTAGCAATAATTATTTAGTCTTTCACAAGCACCATAATAAAATTCAATACATCATTATTTACTATGTCCCATACATAGTAGAACAATACACCACCGACATCATTATACTGTACTTTATACAGAGCTGTGTCGTTGTATGCGTGTATCCAGAATTCAACTCTACTCAAGGACAAAAATGGAGATGGATTTAAAATAAAAAAAGTTCAGCACTTTCAGTGTTTATACAAATGGTAATAATTTAGGGCTCCCAAAACCCAATTGGTGCAGGATAATGACCACAGGAATACATTTTACTTAACATTGAGAGCAATAAATTTGGAGTTTTGTGTTTATATAACATGTGTATTATGGCATTATGTCATTCTCTGCTGGAAATATATGTAAATTCCTAATGTAAACTTAGACATAATTAGTTTCCAGAGCGAGAACTTCCTGAAAGTTTCAAAATGTTATATTACTCAGGATTCTGATCCACCCAATCATTTCGCCTTTATTTTTACCTCCAGGACTACTGCCCAAACATACCAATTTATATTCTTAAAGGGAATATGTCAGACGCAGGATCAACCCTATATAGGCATGCAGGTCATAGAAAGTATGCCTTGATATCTGTGATCCGATGTTTTATTCTAGCATAATCCACATTTTTTTAAATATGTAAATGCGCTTTTAAGATCTATGGGCCAGACATAAATCTCAATGAGGATCTGCCTTCAGAGCTTATTTTAAATGAGAGGGGTGTAACCAGTTTGAGACATGTAGTGACTGATAATAATGCCTTCTTTCATTTAAAATAAGCTCTGGAGGCAGAATACGGAAGCCCCTATATTTCCAAAAACAGATGAAGGACCTGAGTGGGGACTTGCTTTTTTTGAGGATTGAGTTGAAGCTTTTGTTAGGAACATTTTACATAAAATTTTGGATCACATTTATCCTGTGCTTTACGCTGAGCACTTATATTGGGATTTTCATCTAAATCTCTGAGTGATGCGATTCAGATGAACCCCGAGAGATCCATTCACTATAATGAGGCAGCAGAGTTACTCTGGACTCCATCTGCCTCTGTTCAGCATGGTCCTTTTCAGAAGTGCACAAAACTGTGTGCAAAGGCACTTTTATGCACGTCTAATAAAAATACGGACACCGACAGATCATAGGCCAGACGGCATCCACAGTGCCTCCATCTGCCTCATTACAGGGAATCTTCCGCCGGGGGTTTTATCTGAATCACGTATTTCAGAGATTTACATGGAAACCCCAGTGTAAGTGCAGAATAAATGTGCGCTGAGCCTTACTTCGATCTTTGGGAGGCAGAATGAACAAATTAACAGCTGGTGAGGAATTGTTTTTATTTATTTTTCACGCCGTTCCTCATTTGGTATAATTGATTAGGCAACTTTATTCTTCATGTCGGTGCAATTACAGTGATACCAGATTTATAGCAGGTTTTTATGTTTGGCAGATGTCACACCCTAAAAGATGCTTTTTATTCCAAAAGCTAGTTATTTCATCTCCATATTTTGAGAGCTATAACTTTTCCATATGGGTACCATTATTTATTTTCATTTTTCTTTTTGATCGCGTTTTATTCCACTTTTTCTTTGATGGTATCATGATAAAGCATAGTTTTGTGCCTCATTTTTTTTTTTTTTATGGCATTCACTGAAGGGATTAACTAGTGGGACAGTTTTATAATTTACGTCATTCCTGATGTGGTGATACCAAATATGTGTACTTTTTTTTTTTTCATAAAAATATTTATTTATGGGTATAATATATTTTTATTTTTTTATTATTTTGTGATTTAAAAAAATATATTTTTACAATTTTTTTTCACTTTTTTTTAGTTTCACACTTTGTCCCACTATGGGACTTTCACTAATTGCAGACTGATCGCTTGTATAGTATAGGGATGCAGGAGCATTCCTATACTATGCAAACTGTCAGTTCTTCACTGACACACAAAGTTGCCAGATCATGCACTGCGCATGATCCGGCAACTTTCCTAGCTCTGGTGACCCGGATGTCATCATGACTACATTGGGTCACCCAGGGCCGCCATCAGGTCATTACTGCCCTTACTGGCATATGGGGCATGGTGAGCAGAGGGGCCTGGACGGGGCCCCGAAGAGGCTCCCCCTCTGCTCACCGGACCCCAGGGGACTGAACTTGCGTCCTCAGATGCAGGTTCACTTTAATTTATTGCTGTGTGGGAGTCTTCCAGCATGGCAATAGTTAACGGCCACCAGCCAATCACAGGCTGACAGCTGATGTCACTCGCATGTCTCTGGCGTCAGTGCCAGCCTATGGAGCCGCAGCAAGGTAAAGAGGAACTTTTTTTTTTGAGACATGGGAGAGATGAGACATGGGACACATGAGACATGGGACAGATGAGACATGGGAGAGATGAGACATGGGAGAGATGAGACATGGGGGCATAATGGAGAGACATGCGGGCAGGATGAAGTCACATGGGGTCCAGAATGGAGTACATATGGGAGCAGGATGTGGGCCATTATTACTGTAGGGGCAAATGAAAGGATATTATTACTGCTGTGATATGTTTTATTTTTGAGGATACTGTTTTCAGTGGGAGGGGTCCTGTTACTGTGCAGGGCCACTGTCACTTTTTTTCTTCATCTGGTGTAGTGTAGAAGTTGGGGAAAAAGTGGGGAATGTGCTCTGCAAACTGCTCTAGACAACTATATGTTATTTTCTGCAGAGACTAGTACTGGCTAGAAGAAGTGATGATGGTCTGTGTTGGATGAACAAGAAAAACTAAGATGAAGGACTTCATCGAGAGATGTCACCGGGGAGTCAGTGTGTTACCTATACACTGACACTATACACTACGTACTATACACAGGGCTCCTGTGTATAATTCACTGGTGATCCCTGTATTATCTGTACACTGACACTATATACAGAGCTCCTGTGTATATTGTCACTGGTGATCACTGTATTACCTGTACACTATTTACAGAGCTCCTGTGTATAATATGTCACTGGTGATCACTGTATTACCAAAACACTGACACTATATACAGAGCTCCTGTGTATAATGTCACTGGTGATCATTGTATTACCTGTACACTAACACTATATACAGAGCTCCTGTGTATAATGTCACTGATGATCACTGCATTACCTGTACATTTACACTATACAATATATATTATGTGCAGAGCTCCTGTGTATAATGGCACTTATGGTAATATTAGTATTGTGTTTTTTTTATTAATGATCAGTATTGTAGTAGTCAGTCACTGTGTCATGGTAATATATGGTCCGGCCATGGTGTGGTGGTATTTGTTCTTTGTATGTGTTATTATTTGGTCACTATGTGGTGGCAATATATGGTATGGTCATGATGCGACTGTATTTGTCCCTTGTATGTGGTATAATTCGGTCACTATGTGGTGGTAATATGTGGTCTAGTCATGGTGTGGCAGTATTTGTTCCTTGTATGTGACATTATTCAGTCACTATGTGGTGGTAATATATGGCCTGGTTACGGTGTGGCGGTATTTCTTGTATTTGGTATTATTCGGTCACACGTGGTGGTAATATGTGGTCTAGTCTTGGTGTGGCGGTATTTTTTCCTTGTATGTCACATTATTCAGTCACTATGTGGTAGTAATATATGGTATGGTTATGGTGTGGAGGTAGTCCTTGTATGTGGTATTATTTGGTCACTATGTGGTGGTAACATGTGGTCTGGTAATGGTGTGGCAGTATTTGTCCCTTGAACGTGGTATTATTGGTCATTTTTTAAAAATGTATGTGACACATTCCCTTAAAGAAAAATATACTTAAAAAGAGTATTTGGTATTATAAGAAATGTTTAATAGGTTAGAGTAGAGTAGGGCCCGACCAGAAGAGTTTACCTTGTCCTAGTAGCAGCTTAAGAAATCTTTTGGCCAAAGCAAAAGCTGATGGCCATGTATGTAATCTGGTGTTTGATGGGAACTGTCAATGTTTGATTGGTGAGGATGTGGTGCAGAAGTGGAGTTTTTCCAAGAGTGGGCGGTGGAACTGTGGAAGGTTGGAGGGATGGAGGAGAAGCTGGGGTGGAGTCTGGGGTGGAGTCTCAGGGGGGACAGAAAATTTTGCCAGTATGGGGCCCTGAAATTCCTAGTGGCAGCCCTGGAGTCACCATAGCAACAATCGGGATCCCGCAATGACGTAGCGGGGTCTCCGATCCAAAGACAGAGGTGATTTCTTCCCTCTGCCTGCACGCTAAATGTTGCAATCGCAGCAGTTAGCTGGTTAACATGCAGAGAGCAGTGTGGGCACCACTCCTGGCACTGAGTGCCGGGTGTCAGTTGTCAGAATCAGCTGAAACCTGCCAGCGATCGTGCCTGTACAGCCACTATGCGCACAAGATCACCTAGACGTATCCATATGTCCGAGGTCAATAAGTACCAGGTCACTGGGATGTATGGATATGTCTCATGTCAGAAAGGGGTTAACATATTAAGAAAAACAATATGGAAAAGGACATTTGATAGCAGACATCATGATATAATTTTATTCAAATTTCTATGACCTACATGCCCATATAAAAGACTTATTAGGGTTGATCCTAATGATAGATGCTTTTTAATATAATAGAAATTATAGTCCTATTACTTTTGTTTTGCATGGTTTAAAATAGGTAAAATTGGAAAGCCACACTAAAACTCAACAAATACCCTGTTCCCTACTGATAGCCCTGCCAAATGCACTACACCTGTGCAAAATTTAATCAAGATTTATCAAGACTGGCATATCCCATCTCGCACTATGCCAGTCCTGACACTGAATTTGTTTAGAGGCAAACACCATTTAATTATTTTGGCGCCTCTTCAAAGTTGTGTGCGCTTTCTTGCATTACGCCAATAATGCTACTCACTGGAGTAACAGTTTTGCCGTACAAAACACCGGCACATTTGATGAATTTGATTGGATGCGTGACCACACCCTGTTCCACCCGGCTCCTCCTCAGCTCAGCCCGTTTCGACGGAGCTGATCCAAGGTAATGGGAAAAATCCAAAAGTCGAAAAAATTTGCACAACTCCACAATGTGAAAAACTTTTGCGGCTTTTCAAAGTTTTTACCTAATTTTTGTGGCATAAAAGTTTTGATGAATCAAACCTATTAACTTAACCCCTTCACAACATCCACCGTACATGTACGGTGCAAGTCAGAGGTGGGTGTATAGAGCGGGCTCATGGGGTGTGTGTTACTGCCAGGACCTACCTCTAACAATCACGGGTGGCACAAGCACCCGTGACGTGATCACGGGTTGCCGATGGGTTTCAATGACACTGGGAGTCTGTTGAAGATCTCCATGCTTGTCATTACAGAGCTACCTTGAAACCCAGCATGTGGCCGAGCATTAAAGTAGACCATAATTTTTATTATATACAGCAATACTGTGGTATTCCTGTATGTAGCACAAGCGATCAGAAGATCGCTGCTTCAAGTCCCCTAAGGGGACTAATAAGAACAGTAAAAAATATAAAAAAAAGGTTTTAAAAAATATGATACAAATAAAAAAAAAATATAAACGTTCAAATCACCACCCTTTTCCCCATTAAAAATAAAGATAATAAAACATTTTTAAAATACAGAAATGTGATATCGCCATGTTCAGAAAAGTCCGTAAGCAAAACAAATTCAAACACACCAAAATTACATTTTTTTGGTCATGGTAATACCACAAAAATTCTGTAAAAAACTATCAAAATGTCATATCTATCCCAAAATGTTATCAATAAAAATGTTGTCTCCCCCTGCAAAAATAAAAAATTACACAGCTCAATCGACCGAAGAATGAAAATGTTACGGTCTCAGAAAATGTCAACACAACCCTTTTTTTTTTCAAATATCTGATTTTGTTTTCACCACTAAAATTATAAAAAACTCGACATGTTTGGTATCACCATAATCATACTAATGAGGAGAATCATATTGTGAAGTCATTTTTACCACAAAATGTACACTGTTAAAACAATTCCCAAAAAACAATGTCAGAATTACATTTTTTTTCGCAATATCTCCCCACCTGGAATTTTTTTCCCAATCTCCAGTACACTATGTGGTAAAATAAATGGTGTCATTCAAAATTAGTACTCATCCCGCAAAATCAAGCCCTCATACGGCTATGTGGACAGACCAATAAAAAAGTTATGGCTCTGGGAAGAAGTGGAAGAAAAAACAAAAACGAAAAAACGGGAATTGGCCGCAGCATGATGGAGCTAAAGTTTAAAACTCCGAACAGAGGAAGGAGCTTAGGCAACCCTGAATCATGTCTGTCAGATTGCAGTATACTTGATTTAGCATCCATAATATAAGGATGCTAATATTGGTGTACATAGTTATTAATATTGCTAAGGATAGGCTATGTTGCACACCTGAAAAGTACAGGAATATTGATGGTTCAATAGCGGTCTTAAAGAATCCCCACTAGGCTCTCTTGCATGCAAACCTGTGCTGCTCCAGACTGTTTGGATTGCTTACTAGTGGAAGGTGCAATACTTGAATGTGGAGAATGAATGAGGAGCTTTGAATAATGCCTCCAGGACAGGAGTAGTGAACTGCACAAAAAGCAATAAACCACATTAAAGGGTCATTCCCGTCTTCATTGACTTGTATAAAAGAGCTTGCAGGACCACTGACGCCCCCTGTACAGAACTCTGCCACCGTGCAAGAAAGTACCTTGAATCAGCTGATCGATCGAGTGCTAGGAGTCAGTCACCTACCAATCTCATATTGTTGACCTATCAAAAGTATAGGTTATCAATATTAAAAGTCTTAAAAACATCTCTAGTATGTGTGTTGGATGTTTTTAACATTTTGCATTTATTAAACACTTGTTTTTACTACTTTATTTAGCGGATATGTTGCATATTGTGTAGTTATTGGAGATGTGTGGACACACTAGTGATAATATTGACCACAAATGATCATTAAAAATACATCTTTTATTTACTATTTGGTCTAAGTTATGGTGACATCTACAGTGCTAGTATGCTCCTTTTTTATTTTGTTTCTTTATTATATTTTAATCTAATAATTTTATAATGTGTTTGACTTAATTTGACTGTTAATATTTTCTCAGCATGCAGTTATCATTTGGGGGAGCTATCCGCATATGGATGTATACAGCTAAAATTAAACTCAACAGGAGCTGTAAAAATTCATATGTAGTGAGTTTTTCCCACTTCCCACTTTTCCACTACAAGCCCCAGGGGCACTCTGTCTCTTTGGTAGACATACTACTAGTATCTCAAGTCCTAGTCCAGCTAAATGTTCCTTCTTAAATAACATGTTGCCTGCATATAAGGCAGTATTTTCGGCCAAAAGTCAAGGCAGGTCAAGGGTCACATATAGTTTATGACCACATCTTTACATTCTGTAATGCTAAACCTCCAAATAAAAAATATTAATGGGTCACTGCAAGAATTTCAGCAGATTAATCACGTCCTGTCCCTATTTCTGTTAGTGAAAACTGGTCAACATTCTGGTGGAGCCCTAAGCAACCAAAGCATGAAAATTAACTAATTGGTCCTTTGCCCAGTAATAGTATTGTTTTCTTTAGTTATTACATTATTGAAACCCCAAGCTACAGCTTGCAAATAGAAAAGCATACAGATCTATGGATTAATTCTAGTACCAAAGGGAAAATACACTGTATGACTTCATGATAGCCCTGAGATTATTACCAGCAGTTACAATGGATAGACTGGATCCAAGTTAAACATGCAGTTAGTATATCACAGACCTCACAGTAGTTGCATGACTCTTCCAACAAATACTCTGCTGGTAACCTATTACATTTCTGCTGTGCTTCCACATCCTTGATCTCCTACTACTAATAACTTTAAAGAAAAGACGTAAATTCGGGCCAAACCACTGATTTTATTTTGACTGAAAGACACACTGCTGAATGGGAAAGCTAAAAGGCAGCAGATCTTAAGTCTTAAAACTAATCTTGTTAATCCCATGCCTTTTGTCTCATGACTGTTATGTGTTGTCTCATGCTAAACTCTCCTCATTTTGATTGAAATGTTTTTTCTATCCTTTTCTGTTACCTAAGTGAATTGAGATGCTAAAAAATAGCAAACAAAACAATAATCACCTCCCAAAAATGACCTGGATCCAGCACAGGCCACTCCGTACTCTGTGTCACCACTGAAACAGCAGCAGCATAGCTGCAGCCAGTGATTGGCAGCTACATTCAGGTGACTTACGCAGAATGGTGACAACTTCCTGTCAGTGTAGATGCAGAGAACGGAGGGGCCTGTGCTCGATCCAAGTAAATACCAGTAGGTAAGAATCACTTTCCTTGCTTTTGTTTTTTTGTTGTGTTTTTTAACATACTGAGCCACTGGAAGAATTTTCATTTTGCCTGGAGAACTCCAAAAGAGTTTGAAAAATCTACATTAAAGTCGAAAGGATAAGTGATACCTAAACAATCACTGGGGCATCTGGATGTGGAGATTCCTCCACTGGGCTTCCTCCTCCTACCGGCGCAGACGGTTGACCCAGAGGAATGTCTTTCATAGGCCGGTTGCTTGCAAGGAAGTGCAGAGCAGGAAGTCAGTGGCTCTCTGCTCCACAATATGTGTCAACTGGACATGCATCTGAGGACACACATCCTTTCCCTTAAGGATCCCCCACCCCATTCCTATGGCCACAGTTGCAATCGGCCCTCAAGGAGAGGGTTGTAAAAACAGAACACAGATTTAAAAAATATATTACTTCCCAGTAGCAAATACATTGCTGAGGGTAGGACTCTATTACAATCATCCTATGTAATATGAGCACATTTGCAGTGATTTTTCTCACTTCAGATTTCTCTAATTATAGACCCGTCAGCAGCCAAAATCTACAAAGCTGTTGTAAAATGTGGCTGCGGGCTATGCTTAGAGGAATTTGAAGCAAGAAGAAGCAGCGTGTACTGTATTGGCTCATATTACGAACAACTGTAATAGTCTCTTCTGTATACTGGAATATAATGTAGAAATATTTTTAAGCAACTGTTTAATAAAATTATCTGCACCCTAAGACCTTAATGGAGTTGTCTGGCCATAGGGTTCAAGTATGCCATCTGTCTATGTGACTGCAAATTTGTGAATCCTCACATCGCATGCAGTGCACTCTTTGAGGATTCTCCGGTGCCGATGCTGGGAGCAAGTGGTCATGGGAACGCAAGCATGAAATTTACATACTTCCAGCTACATTCCAACTAGACGTGTCTGGTCTCGCTCAGTATGCTTGCTTTGAGCGAGGCCGCGAAAACTAGTGGGCATGTGACCACATGTATGCAAATTGCAAACATGCTCTAACATGTCTGCATCTCCCAGCGCTGGCACCAGAGAATCCCGCTCAATGTGAGGATTCACAAATCTGCAGTCACACAGAGTGACTGTTGACTTGTAGCCTAAGGTTGGACAACCTCATTAAATAGTTACTGTTTTTTAACATAGCTTTGTCTCATTAAAAAAATAATATAATAATAGGCAATCTGCAAATGATTTTATTTAAAACTTCTATTGCCTTATCCCAAAAAATCACTACAAAATGCGGACTACTAGGTGTCTCCCTTCTGTGTGACTTGTCATCCACTGATCGATGTCAATGTAATCTGCCTCTAGCATCAGGACTGAGACAAATCGAAGCGAGTGGTGGTAGTGGAGCTTTGTCTCTCTGCGTCTGCTCTTCTGTCAATCCATACACAGGTATAACAAGTAGGCTGGCTTTTATTTCAGGATTGGCAATCCATTGGACAATGACAGATGCATTGCATTCTGGAAAGTGAACGGAAGGTTGTTACAACACCTATAATGCTGCCACATTGCTCTTGAAATGGAAGCACTCAAAAACTATAAATAAATTTATGTCCAGGGACAATCATGGACATATTAGAATAGAATATGCCCCTGAATAGATACAATTATACAAGGTAGGTTAAAAATATACATCTAGATAGCATTGTGTCATCTGGCGTAATAATAGCAAGTATTGTTAAAAGAAGACAAATTTGACAAAAAAATTGTTCATATGGTTAAAATCTTAAAAATGGTCAGTACAAGACACTGGTTGGTTTAGTACTAGTGATAAGCGAGTGTGCTTTTTTAACCCTTTAAACGAGCATGCTCGGGTACTCGCCGAGTAGTTTCGGCGTGCTCGGCATTTCAGTAACAGCCGCCGTGGCTGCATGTGTCACGTCTGTTAGACAGCTGTGACACATGCAGGGATCCTCGGCGAGTACCTGAGCATGCTCGTTAAAAGGGATAAGCGAGCACTCTCGCTCATCCCTACTGTTAACCCTTTCGGCGAACATGCTCGGGTGTTCGCCGAGTATTTGCGCGTGCTCGAATGTTATGTTAAAGTTACTGTGTGTGCATGATTTGCGACTGTTTGACAGCTTTAACAAATGTGAGGAATGCCTTTTCAAACAGGCATTCCTCACATGTATTAAAGCTGTCAAACAGTCGCAAATCATGCACACACAGTAACTCTAACATAACATTCGAGCACACCAAAGATACTCTGAAAACACCCGAGCATGCTTGTAAATGTAGAGTAACCAGCATCCTTGCTCATCACTATTTAGTATGTGACCTATGCTCTCTAAGGCTATGGCCCTACTATCAGTATTTGGTCAGTATTCGGTCAGTATTTTTTCTCAGGAGTGGGAGCCAAAACCAGGTGAGGAACAATCAGAGAAAAGGTATAATAGAAACAAGTCACCAATTCTGCATTTATCACCCACTCCAGGTTTTGGCTACCACTCCTGAGAAAAAATACTGACCGAATACTAATAGTGAAGCCGTGGCCTTACATGTAATATGTCTGGGACTTTTCACCAAAAGACTTCTGAAACTAGTAAATCTTGAGAGTGACATTACCTGTGTGGCAGACAAGATTTATAATAATGGTAGGCCTGAGAGGGATGGATATTTTAAAGCTGAAGGATTGTATTATGTTGTATTATATATTATATTCTACAAGGTGCCTGAGCTTTTAGCATAACCACTCTGTGTATGTTGTAATGCAGCGCCTTGCTGCATTGTTAAAATGTCCAGGGGGTGTGTTCAGGCTGATCATTTACCTCCCCTCAGGTGACTAATCACATGACTGTGACATCATCACAGGTCCTGTGTTCACAGACTGATATATAAACCCTGGTAGTTTTGAAACAGGTGTGAAAGGCGTGAGGCCTGATCCCTGTGTATGGGACACCATTAGCCTGGAGAGGCAGTAAGAGAGAGGCCTGGTGAGGCCCGGTGAGAGAAAAAGCTAGATCCCTGTGTTTGGGACGCAGTAGCCCTGGAAGGCACTTGGCTTGGAGACCACGGCTGGGGAGCCTTAAAGCCACAGCTGTGGCAGAACAGAGCTGAGAGAAGCAGCTAAGACCCAGCAAAGGTAAAAATGGTTCTTTATATGGACATTGATGCTGTACCTTGCTGAAGTCTGTATCTAAAGCCAAGCGGGCATAGCTGCCACTGAAAAGGCTCTAGGACATTACATGTGTAACTTTCCTGCGAGCCACTGAGATGGACTATATTATAAGCAGTTTATGACATGTAATAAACTTCTGGACTTTAGTTTACTGGAAAACGTGACTTGTGTGCTTTAATTGACCCAGTGAAGTAAGTGCCCCCCAACATGATCAATACCACTACCTTACATGTGGTTAGAGAATGCGGGCAACTGTAGCCTGGTTGATAGGGGTAACGGCACAGGACGACGAACTTGGATGCAAGCATCTTGCTGTGGCTCGGTGGGGTCACGAAGATTAAAGCATCTGGCTGTAACTCGGCGGGGTTACGAAAATTGTCGGCTCACTCAAACCTGGTTTGCTGTGGCTCAGCGGGGCCACGAAGCTTAAAGCATCTGGCTGTAACTCGGCGGGGTTACGAAAATTGTCGTCGCACTCATACCTGGTTTGCTGTGGCTTGGTGGGGCCACGAAAATTTTTCCGGGGAGAGCGGTGTGAGCAGTATCCCCAGACGGAATGTAGAAGAGGTTAGACAACCGGCTGCAAATGCTCTTCAACAAAATAGAGTATCCTGAAGAAATGCAGGAGCTGATAAAGATGGCTGTGAAGGGAGCAGCAAATGAGACTGAAGCTGTTGAGCGATTAAAGTGCCTGCAGCAGGTATTTGAAAAACAACAGCAGGTATTTGAGAAACGACAACAGGACTTGCAGCAGGTATTTGAGAAATGACAACGGGACTTGGTGCAGGAACGGCAGGAGCTGTTGGCACTTTACAGAATGGTGGACCATTCCTTGAGTTCTCTTGTGGCGCCGGTACTATCCCAGAGTGCCCAGGGAGGTAGTAAGAGATGCTGTGAACTAAGTCCTAAGACTGTTGCAGGCTTTTTTGTTAAAGTACCCCCTTTAGGTGTGGTCGTCCAAAAAGGGGGCGGAGTCTAAAAAGGGGGCGGATTTTCAAAAGAGCGTGGAGTATAGAAAACCAAAATTTGTTACTGATTGTGGGTTGGTACGGCCTAAAAATGACAATTTGACCGTTGATAACGGGGTAGCTCCACTAGAAAGGGTTGACGTCAAGGTGGGAGGTGACTTGCTGGTCCACGACACCATGGGGAGTGACACAGACCCCACAACTGACGGTGATGCTTTGAAAGTAGAAGGAGAGTTCAGTCAGGAGGAGCTAGACGAGGGGAGAAAGTCCCCCTCTCGTAGTCGACGTCGTAAGGGACACAAAAAGGTTGCTCCTGTAGTCTTTGCTGAAAGTGAAAATAAAGAAAATGTAATGCTGTGTGCCTTTGTTCCAAGTGTGGATCCTCCTTTAGAGGCAGAAGAGGATGTGACGTTGCCAGTAGCAACCTCCGATACAGTACTGAGACAGAAGGATCAGGATCTGACAGCCCTGAAAGAGGAGGTGGCCAGTTATGACCAAGAGCTGGAGCCTATCAGGCAGCAGTGTCAGAGTGATGGGCAGCTAAAACTGGAGGAAAGCAGCGAGGAAATCAACAAATGGAAAGAGATGTTCCAGAAAATTAAAGTTTGACAAATCGATGTCTGAAGATGAGCTCTGCGAGATGAAAGATCATTTCTCCCGGGTACAGTTAGAGCTGACGCAGGAGAAGCAAAGGCTGGATGAGGGTCTACTGCAGAGGGATAGGGAGCTATCTGCCTTAAAAGGGGCGCTGAAGGATGAAGTTTCTGGACGTGATCAGGACCTAGAATGACTGCGCGAACAGTTCAACCGGGAGCTGTGTGAATCCAAGAAGGAGCATGGTGAACTAATGAGGGAGCTGCAGCAATTCCAGGACCAAGTAAAGCCTCTAATGCATGACCGTGTACGGCCAACCCGGGTTCCACCGTTTAACCTGTTCTCCCATTTTCCAGTACTCACCTTTTCCCACAAATAAAAACACTGCACCTGTAATTTCTTTGGATAAATTTGGCCACAGCGGCCATTTTATTAACAAACAACATTAACATATTAACAGTGTTATAAATAAATAAGAAGGGATGGTTCTTGGAGTTAAAAATTAGATCTGGCATAAATTAAACCGAACTGGAACCACCATATTACCCTCAGCCATCCATCACCAGCTCAAGGGCACCAAAAGCTCTCAGGGTAAAACCCCGTCCAGAGCCCAAAAACCAAATGCCAGATCACCCCGCTCAATTAACCAATTGGCTGTAATTTTAACCAAATTATTCCCACCAACACTTCTGTGCCAACTCCAAGAACCCCACCCCCCGCCAAGCCACTGCGACAAACACTGTACCTCCTTTTTCTTTATTTTTTATTCACTTTTTTTTTTTAACAATTATAATAGACATATGTCCATCTTACTCCTTAACGTTTTCCACCATACCACCGCCACTTCCCACTTATACTTGAACAGATGCAACCAGAAAAAAGGGGTGGGTGGGTGGGAACTTTCTCCTGTAACTTCCCTGCCGGACTGACTAATTTCCAGCACTTTTTCTTGATATACTCACCCTCCCACCACCAACTGCCCGCCCCTCAGCTCTAATACCCAATCTTGATCCTTTATCTCAAAAATTCCACCCTCGAGGCCCATCCCGGTCATGTGGGGCTTCCATCCAGCTTCCCTTGCTTCCAGCCCCTTTCTTGACCGTGTACGGCCAACCCGGGTTCCACAGTTTAACCTGTTCCTCCCATTTTCCAGCACTCACCTTTTCCCACAAATAAAAACACTGCACCTGTAATTTCTTTGGATATATTTGGCCACTGCAGTCATTTTATTAACAAACAACATTAACATATTAACAGTGTTATAAATAAATAAGAAGGGAGGGTTCTTGGAGTTAAAAATTAGATCTGGCATAAATTAAACCGAACTGGAACCACCATATTACCCTCAGCCGTCCATCACCAGCTCAAGGGCACCAAAAGCTCCCAGGGTAAAACCCCGTCCAGAGCCCAAAAACCAAATGCCAGATCACCCCGCTCAATTAACCAATTGGCTGTAATTTTAACCAAATTATTCCCACCAACACTTCTGTGCCAACTCCAAGAACCCCACCCCCCGCCACAAACGAACAGCCCTGACCACCTCAGGCTCGTGAGTGCCCCAAAAAACCGCCAAAGCCCTCTCATTCCCCTCCTGTATAGCCAATGCCCACAAATCGGTACCAATGTCATTCAAATGTACACCATCCTTTGCCCAAAAGTTTCCAACTCCCGCCTCGAGTTCAAAATGTCGAACGCTTACTCCCCCGTTCCTTGACACAAAGGCTGATATGGCTCTATTTAACCTCACTCTCGCCCTATTAATCCCCTTCAAAGATCTAGGCTCCCGCCACCTTTTTTTTTGGCACAATGTCAGACCACACCATCAACACCACAGGAAAGGATGTCCATAACCTTAAAAATTAAATCGAATGTCCCTCATCAGTTCCCTGACCGGGCGAGCCCCCAAGTCATTCCCCCCCATATGCACCATCAAAATATCCCGCGTCCGAACCAAACGGGCTGCCTTATGAAATTCAGGCAGCACCCTTCTCCATACCATGCCTCTGGAGACGAGCCACCGAACCACAACTTGCTCTCTCCTAAAACCCAACTGCCTACCGTCTGGCCTCCCGTCCGCTCGCATCACCCCCAGTGGACGAAGGAATGTCCCAGAATCCACGCTAACAATGGGACACCATCTGCAACAAACAACCACAATGTATTCAAAACTTAACAAGATGAAAACAACCTCAGCCGCCCGTACCTAATGCCGCACAAAGGACAAATAACGATCAGAACTCCACCTCCCTATCCGCTTTGTCACATCCTTGCCTAAGCCCAAGCCATTGGCTTCTGACGCCGCGCCAATTTTAAAAGAATGTGACCCGTACACCTCCGGGCGAAGGCCCAACTCCCGAACTCCTTTCTTAAATACTGCTATTTAAGAAAAGTCCCCATTTTCATGACATAATAAGGAACCCACTCGCCCAGGCCAAAATTGCCAATCTACTTGGTGCCACCGATTCAGACAATCTCAGTGCACCAAAATACGCTAACGAAAAGGCTAACCTAGACAATGTAGCTTCACAACTGAACAACAAGTTTCGTCTAACACTAAACCCAAACGTTCCAAGATGTTAAAAGTCACCGATCTTCTTTTATCCAGCACCTTATCTCCTCTCCTAAAGCCCCTAAGTGCTTGCTACACTAAAAAGGACTTTGTAACATCTCTTATCCCCACTTTTGAAACAGACCATCCAATCTCCGCTGCCCTACCTACAAGAAAGAACACCGCCATCTCCCTATCACCGACATTCCCCACCAAACCCCACTGCATTATCCAACTTTTCCATACTCGCCACGATGCCTCGTATGAGGACCAGGTCTGCCTCGTAATGGACTCTCGTATTAAACGTCCCCACTCCTCCATAACCAGCTGCCACAAATGTGAAGGGCATTCCTGTCTCATGTCCTCTGCCTCTGGTGCTAGCGCCAGAAAAACGATCCCACTGAAAACGAGACAAGGCATCTGCGATGGAATTTTTACACCAGCACCTCCTGCAGCATCTGTAAAAAATCTCACAATCACAACTGCTCAAAAACTCGTGCTGAATTAACGACCTGCCGTTATAATTTTCCAAAAAACATTTTCCAAACCTTCAAATCCTCCTTGTGATCCTTATTTAAACGAATGAAATGATGGGGCGTGCGCACTCCTGCTGTCGCCCTTGCCAACCCGCAACAAAATATCCTGCCCATTGGCATAATGCTGCATGCGAAATTCAAACGACCTAACAGGGATTGTAGCTCCTTCAGCGTCACCTTACGCAACCTCCTGACTCTATTGACCTCCTGCTTGAGCAAACTCAATTTATCATCAGGTAACCGACACTCCATCCTCTCCGTATCAATTAAGATGCCCAAAAAGTTAGCAAGGTGCAAGGTCCCTCTGTTTTTTTTTTTTTTAAATTTCCTGCCAAAGGTATGCCAAAAATGCTCCACACCATAGTTCCTAACAAAGTCCTACACAACAACTATTGCGGAGGGCCTATAAACAAAAAGTCATCCAAATAATGAATGACCGACTGAACTGATGCCATGTCCCTCACCACCCATTCCAAAAAGGTACTAAACGTTTCAAACAGGGAACACGTAATTGCGCAGCCCATATGCAAACACCTGTCCACGTAGTATTCCCCTTTCCAAAAACAACCTAACAATGGGATGCTATCCGGATGTACTGGCAGCAATCTAAAAGCCGATTCGATATCAGTTTTAGCTGGCAACGATCCTGGCCCATATCTCCGTACCCATCCCACCGCCGCATCGAATGCTGAATACTCCACCAAACATAATTCCTGAGCAATGCCATCATTCACCGAAAAAAACCCTTAGGGTATGACAAATGCTGAATCAAACGAAACTTATTAGCCTCTTTTTGGGCACGACCCCCAACGGCGAAATAATCACCCTGCTGCTAGGTAAATCCTGAAACGGACCTGCCATCCTGCCCAATTCCACCTCCTTTGCCAGTTTCAAGCTAACCACTTCCGGATGAAGGGAAGCCGACCTCATAATCAGGAGGAGGAATTCTAAAAACCTTCCAAAAAAAACCCATCTGAAATGACCTTAGCCTTCAACTGATCTGGATACCTACTTAGAAAGGAAGCCATCTCGCGAACCCTCACCGGAGTCACCCCCTTGACCGGTACCCATTGGCATTTTTCCATTACCCTTCTTAAAGCATTTAGATGCTCCGTGTGAAATACCGTTGCAATGGGAGCACACATGTTTAAATTTGCAGGAGTTCCCGTACTTACACTGGCCATCATTAAATTGCCAGCAAGATCCCGCTTCCTTCTTAGTGCTTTGTGCACCCTGGCTACTTCCCCCGTTTCCTGCCGATTAGTTCACACTACCACTGCTCCCGTGAAAGGACTGCCCATACCTCACCGGAGCCACAACTTTCAGCCACATCCCGATGTCCTTTGATCCCATCTAATCTCCGGGTGGACTGCGTTCCTCTGCCGATATTGCTCGTCGTATCGTAACCATGTCTGGCCCCCATAAGTACGATGAGCCTCCCCTATAGCATCCAGGTAGCAAAATAAACCTGAGCAATTATCCGGAGCCTTTTGCCCAATGACACTAGCCATTATTGCAAAAGCTTGCAACCAATTAACAAACATCTGAGGAATGAACCTCCACCTACGCTTTTCTTCCTCCATTTTTTTTTTTTTTTTTTTTGCTGTCATCGTTTTCTCCCTTGTCCAAATTAAACTTTTCAAGAGAAAGTAGGGGAAAAATTTCTACAAATTTATCCCGCCCAATTTTTTCTTTAACTTTTTTTTTTATTAAAAAATGTGCCCAGCTGTCCCTCAAAGCACACGTATACGTCTCCTTTCGCCCTATCATCCTGTTTTACGGCATCCGCTTTATCCTTTTCTGTCTGTACAGAAACCGATACCCCCGATAGTCCCCCTCAGTACACACCGCCGCCCTTGCCGATTCACTCCCCACCTGTGACGCCACAGGTCGACCGGGTAACCAAGCCCCCATCGGAGATAACCCTGCCTCACTGGCTCCACCAGTGTCTAAACTAGCCAGAATTTGTGACATGTTTGCCAAATTATCCCTGAGCCCCACGACATCTAACCACGCCTCCCCCTAACATTTACACCACAGGGCCCTGCCAACTGCCTATCCCCTACCCCATCAGCTACCGACCCCGTGGGTGACAAAACATACATAGACGCATACTCACGGAGCTGCGCAGGTGCTGTGTCCCCGCCAGCCGTACGTCCTTAGTCCTGCCGATTCCTTGGGTCGTACTGATCCTCTCCGTATTCTGATCCTCCCTCTCGCTGTTGCTCAAGGCCCATGTCCCTGGCCTCCTCGCCACCAGGGGGGACCTGAGCACGTGCCGATGCCCCCGCAGCTCGTCCGCTGCACATTTCTGCACCGATCCTTCCTGCCGTCCGTGATCCAGCACGACCTCTGGACCCGGGCCCCCCAGCCCAGTCCATGCTGATCTGTGGGGGGGGGCTGCCAGGCAGCTCCATGCTGCTGTCCGCCACTCTGCTACCGTGACTCCGGTGACTGGGGCCAGGCAAAAGGTCTACAAACTGCTGCTGCCTGCCCGAAAAAACGCCATACTGTCCTCCACTGTCGATTTGACTGGCAGGCACCCCGACTGGTACATCGCCAGGTGTGCCTGCTGCGCTGCTGCTCCTCCTGGCCCTTTTTTTTTTATAACGGCCGTCCGCCGCCGTGAACCGCTGCTGGCCCTGGTTGCGGGGTCCAGCGTCATCGCTGCCCCACGACTTCCTGTCCGGCCCTGTCACGTGCACAGCAAGTGACGCGGGCCGAACTTCCGGCGAAGCCACGCCCCCGGACTGGTGATGCGGCTCTAGTGCGGGCCTTGCTTCCGGCGCGGCCCGGGCTCTATTACTGCGGCGCGCCGCCGGAGCAGGCCGCACTTCCGGTGGGGCCCTCGGTCCAGACCCTGCTAGCGATCCGCTGACGGAAGCGCCCACAGGCCGGCTGGGCGGATTCCTGCAGCGGCGGGCGCAGCGGCAGGAGGGTTCCGCCGCCGGGCTCACCTGGCTCAGGGTCCCATGAGGGGCTCCGCAGCCTGCATCTGCGGCACGTGGGAGTCTCTGGCAAAAGCCTCTCGTTCTCCTTGCCCTCCTTCTTGACCCCGCCGCCGATTCCTCGGATGAACCATGCAGCAACCTTTAAAGCTGTGCCTCCAGCCACCCTCCACGCCTGGATAGAGCCGCATCTCACAGTCTGCTAAACAGAGATTCCACGGTCTCCATTACGCCCGGTCAGTGTCCAGAACAATGGGTGAGCGGATATTAAATTTTTTTTTTTTTTTTTTGTGTGAACTTTCTCCTGTAACTTCCCTGCCGGACTGACTAATTTCCCTCACTTTTCCTTGATATACTCACCCTCCCACCACCAACTGCCCGCCCCTCAGCTCTAATACCCAATCCTGATCCTTTATCTCAAAAATTCCACCCTCGTGGCCCATCCTGGTCATGTGGGGCTTCCATCCAGCTTCCCTTGCTTCCAGCCCCTTTCTGGAGAAGGAGCGGCTGGTGTACCAGCGAGACCGGGAGCTATCCACCCTGAAAGAGGCAGAAATGAGGCATGAAAAGTTCAATAGGGATCTGCAACAAACTAAGAGATACTATGAGGATCTCCGCAAGGTTAAGGAAAAACTAGAGGATGATAAGGCGGATGCAGAGCACAGGCGCCAAGTTATTGAGACCACTCTGCAGGACACCCGTGATGTAAATGATGATCTCCGCAGAAAGACACTAGGTCTGGAAGCTCAGGTGAAGGAGCTGCAGACATTCTGTGATAATCTCCAGAGGGCAAAGACGTGCCTTAAGGAAAGAATCAGCAAGATGGAAGCTGAGCGGAAAAAGATGATGGAGTCTATCGGAGAAGCCACAGACCAGGGCCTGGAGTTGGCCACTGGAGATGGGAGGTATGAAGCAAATACCTCCTCGAAAAAGGCGAGCTCGGATGATTTGGTGGATGTTAAAGCGAAGATCAAGGAGCTTAAGGAGACGCTACAAGCCCATTTGAAGCAAGAGAAGTTTGAGAGACTGGCTGTTGAGAGCCGAGTGGGCGCATTGGAGACAGAGAGGTCTGAGAGAACTCTACTGTTAAAGAAGCAGTTGAAGCAGGAAGAGCTTCAGAGATGGGCTGCTGAGATGCGAGTAGCTGAGCTAGAGGAAGAAGTTTTCGAGCTCAAAGGTCGCCTGGCAAAGTATCACTCAGTGAACAAGGCCTTCTTGGAGAAGGAAAAGGGCAAACAAGTTGCACTTACTCCTTTATACCATGAGAAGGTGGACCTGAGAAGAGCTAAGAGAGTGTTAACAGAAGATAAGTATGAAATTGAAGTGGTCAAGATGAAAATTCTTGAATTTGTAGCTGTGAGTCAGCTCAGGGGAAGCATACAGGGTGAAGAAGCTGAAAGTCAGTTGCCCCTGAAACCTGAGCCAGATGATCGTTTGGAGACCATTGGTGAGACAGAAACCTCTCTGTACAAGTGCCTCATAGATGTACCCAAAGATTTGAGAGAAGAATGCACCAGAGAGTCAGTGCATGAAGAGTTTAAGAAGGCCGTGGGAGCCTGTAAGGTGTACTCAACCTCAAAAGCTAAACAGCTGGTGGTCCTGTCCACGACTGAAGTCACAGTGAAGAGGGTGGCGATCCTAAGTGACATGCACTGGCGATGTATTCGCACGAAGCGGTTTCTCCGGTTGAAGACGGAACAAGCCGTTAGACAACTGGAGCTTATGAGAAAAGCTCACAGTCTGCGGGAAGAAGTCATCCGGGTGCCTCGTGTTCTGGTGAGAAAGCTTATTGGGAGAAATGGCCAAGCCATGCAAATGATGGTAAAGAAGTCTGGTGTGATGAAAGTAAGCAGTCCACGTGATCGTCAGGACTGGATACCAGATGAAGACGGCATGGTGTCATTCTCTGCTGTAGGAACGGAAGAAAATCTTGCATATATACGCATGCTGATGGAGTACCGAGTGACCTACCTACGAGAGGTAGAACAGTTGAATCTCGCCAGACTGCAAGTGGAAAGACAGCATCACCTGAGCGGCAGAAGATGGCAGCTGTCTAGAAATTGTGAGACCAGACAGAGAAAGGGCCCCCTAAATAACAGAACAGCTACAGCTGAAGTTAGGGACCTTTCAAGATGTCCTGAGGATAGTAGGCGTGGGTTTAGAGGTAGTGAGACCTCCAGTAACTCAGGTCTGAGAGGCCAATACAAATGACCCAATAGAGTACCAGACCGTACGGAGTCGGACCGCACCTTAGATACAAGGGCAAGTGAGTCACACTGCTGTATTGACCGCTGGGAGCGGGGGAGGTGTGACAAGGTTACGACTCGGAAATGTGACTTGATGAAGTTAGTGACAATGACAGATGGTAGGTTCCTAAGGAATGGGCTAATGTCGATGACTAATGTTCCAGGGGCTGAGCAGCGCAATTGTCAAGTACATGGTCTCTGTGTGAACCGTGGGTTCTAATGTGATTGTGTATATTATGTGTTCAACCCCACAAGTTTGAACAGAGGGGGGGATATGTAATGCAGCACCTTGCTGCATTGCTAAAATGTCCAGGGGGTGTGTTCTGGCTGACCATGTACCTCCCCTCAGGTGACTGATCAGATGACTGTGACATCATCACAGGTCCTGTGTGCACAGACTGATATATAAACCCTGGTAGTTTTGAAACAGGTGTGAAAGGCGTGAGGCCTGATCCCTGTGTGTGGGACACCATTAGCCTGGAGAGGCTGTAAGAGAGAGGCCTGGTGAGGCCTGGTGAGGCAAGAAGCTAGATCCCTGTGTTTGGGACGGAGTAGCCCTGGAAGGCACTTGGCTTGGAGACCACGGCTGGGGAGCCTTAAAGCCACAGCTGTGGCAGAACAGAGCTGAGAGAAGCAACTAAGACCCGGCAAAGGTAAAAATAGTTCTTTATATGGACATTGATGCTGTACCTTGCTGAAGTCTGTATCTAAAGCCAAGCGGGCATAGCTGCCACTGAAAAGGCTCTAGGACATTACATGTGTAACTTTCCTGTGAGCCACTGAGATGGACTATATTATCAGCAGTTTATGATGTGTAATAAACTTCTGGACTTCAGTTTATTGGAAAACATGGCTTGTGTGCTTTAATTGACCCAGTGAAGTGAGTGCCCCCCAACATGATCAATACCACTACCTTACAATGTATAGAGGATTCCTTTTGAATCAAGTAAAATAACAACAGGATGTTCACTGCACTCACTGATATTAACTGCAAAATGAGATTGAGATAATTTACAAACCACATATACAGTCGTGGTCATAAGTTTTGAGACTGACGCCAATATTGTTTTCTTAGAAAGATTGCTCCATGGTTTTAGATCTTTTAGTCAGATCTTTCTATGGTTACTGAAGAACAAATATATGCATTTCATAAGATTTTAAACTTTTGACAAATACGTCAAGTTTCTGTAAAGACTAGTGTTGAGCCACCCCCGTAGTGTTCGAGTTCGGTTCGGTTCGTCGAACACCCGTGTGTTCGCCGAACTGTTCGTCGAACTGTTCGTCGAACACCTTCGAACACCGTTAAAACCAATGGCAGGCAAACAAAAACACATAGAAACACATAGAAAACACCTTCAAAGGTGTCCAAAAGCTGACAAACTGCTCAGAAGACATAACTAACACATGGAAAAGTGACAAGTACATATAGTCATGCGAAAATAAAAGAGGTGGAGGAGTAAAAGGAGGGGGAGACACAGATATAGGCATGTCATGCCCTTCTAAAATCCAAAAAGTGAGAAGCCGACACGGCCAGTCCGCTCCTGCCCGTGCCACCTCCGTGTCGCCGGGTTTGTGCCAGAGCCGCGGTGAACCCTGACAGCCAGCCCCCCTCTCCCAATACTGGTGCCTGTCCGCTGGTGGGTCGAGCGAGCCCCCCTGTGGTGGAGGCAGCTCTAAGCTTTTTAATTTAAATTGTCTCTCTAATTTGAATGAATACACTTTAAATCCATTTACAAGGATCTATTGGAGGGCAAGTCTCATGCCAGCAGCCGCGGTAATTCCAGCTCCAGTAGCGTCCACTAAAGCTGCTGCAGTTATAAAGCTTTTATAAGGATCGAGCTCGGCTGTCCACCGCAAGGCATCCTACTGCCAGTCCCAGCCCCTATTCCTTGGGGTGCCTCCTGATGCTCTTCACTAAGTATCCCATGGTCCCGTAGCATTTCCTTTGAAAAAATTAAGTGTCTAAACTACAGGTGGTGCAGCTTGCTTAACAGCCGGGATAATCCGCTGACTAGCAGACACTGCTACTAGGCACAAAGTATTTCCTGGGCTAAATGCAGTTAAAAATTTGTAATTAGATACTCTCGTTGGATGCTGAGAAAGCATTCCATAGAGTCTCCTGGCACGCCATATATGATTCTCTTAAAAAGCTTGGGGTAGGGGTCTAGGGGACCCTTTTATAGCCAAAATCACGGCCCTGTATCGCAATACGTCACCTAGGCTGAAGATAAATAGAACTGTAGCACCCTGAGGGCTCGGTTGCTACAGACGTATTGCACCTCACCCAGAGGTGTGATATCTCACTCTCAGGTAAGGATGGAGTGTGGATCAGGACCCGACACCTGCATGCATTACACCACATTGCCGTGGGGCAGGGCGACCAATATGCCCCTGAGATGGGCACGACAGTCCCTGTCCCTGGCTGGAGTGGGGGGAGGGAACACTGAGGAAGGGGAACCCTGTAGTGCAGGAGCAGGGAGGAAACAGTTCCTGGGTGCATTGAGAAGGGAGTATAAAAGGTGGGCACCATCTTAGTTCAGTGCAGAGAAGTCTGAGCAGAAGTGGCAGGGAGCAGGGGCTCTGCATGAGCTCTGCTCCGGAGGCGGGCCTAGTAACAGAGGCCCAGGCCTGGAAGAGGGAGAAGGAAGGAAGAGGAGTGGAGAAGGCTCCAGGAACGAGGAATGAAGGGATCCCAGGGGTGCGGACGGGCGAGTCGCCACCGCACGCCCGAATCCACCTGCGTGGAGGGGTCAGGCCATAGGGGGAGACCGGTCCCCGAACTAGTGGAGGCAGGAATCGACCCTCAGCTAGAAACCGGAGGCTCTGACATTTTATGTGGCGCAGCCCCTCGCTACACCCGCTAGGAAGGCACCACATAGGGTCAGGGAAACTGGCGCCAAGTTTACCAAGAGGAGGCCCGAGGCAGCCGGACAGAAGTGTTGGTAAGAAAGGCCAGACAAAGGACACACAAAGGGGGTCCTGTGAAGTGCTCCAAAGTTATCTGGGAGTTGTCTGAGCCCCTCACCTGGTGAGCACAGTACGACGTGGGCAGCCGTTACCTGCAGACGTGGTCTGGATAATAAGAACTGTGAGTAAAGGCCCTGAACTGCATCACTGACTCCGTGTCGTTACTGCTGCTGCCCTGCACCATCACCCCCATCCTCCGCATACACTGCCCTGAGGCTATACTCCTCCCGTGGGGAGTTATGCTACGCTCTGCTGCACCCACAACACCAGCCTCAGCGGTCTGCCCTGTAGCGGCGGTTCACTCTGACCGCAATCCACGGGTGGCGTAGTCGGACATTTAAACATCAAAACCACATAAATAGTTCCGCCACTGGTTTGACCGCCCTGAGCCACGGAACCGGGTCGCCGCCACGAAGACTACAACCACCAGCATCCACCAAAAAGGGTCCGGCTCCGGGTGTCCCAAGGCCCAGGGGGTGCGTCAGAACATTTTCATCACCTTTCACAATCACCAATGGGACAAGGCAGTGATGTCCTCTGTCCCCTCTCTTATACATCCTAGTGACGGAGCACCTGCTCTCATCAATTCGCCATAACCCCAATATTAGGTGGATTGAGGTGGGAGGCACCGAGTACAAGTGCTCTCTATTTGCTGATGATGTCCTAGTATATATCACTCAATCACATATATCCATCCATGCTGTTATGGCTGAAATAGATCACTTTGTTACATGGTAAAATTTTAAAATCAATGCAGCGAAGTCTGAGGCCCTCGATGTCTCCCTCCCCAAATCCATATAGGATTCCATCCAGTCCAACTTTCCCTTTGCCTGGCCCTCACAGGGTATCAAATACTTAGGAATTCCTATTCATAGAGACCTCTCCCATCTATGTTATCTTAATTTTGGGCCCTTTATTGAACAACTCCATACAGACCACGGTTGGCAAGTTAGAACTGTAAGATTCACTACGTGAACCACTGGTGTTTTGTGGAAAAGCACATGTACACTGCGTTCCAAATTATTATGCAAAAAGTGTTTAGGAGTGATAAGGGAAGAATTTGTTTGTTTGTCAGTTAAACTCATTGATGGTGATGTGTGTCAGGGCTCTTTATATCACTGTAAGCAATTGCAGACACCTGTGCTAATTAGTTTGGCAGGTGTGTCCAATGAAAGGCAAGACTACTTAAGAAGGCTCTCTCACATTATTAAGCAGCCTACATTTTCTGCCAAAATGGGAAAGAAAAAGGATGTGTCGGCTGCTGAGAAGCAACAAATTGTGGAGTGTTTAGGTCAAGGCATGACTACAATCAACATTGTGCAATGATCAGGATGAAGTGTCTTGGCAATCAAGAAGTATGTAGCTGATTCACAGTACACACGTGTGCGTGCTGATAAGGGCAAATTGAGGACTCTTTCCTACAGGCAATTACGTCAGGTTGAAAGAGCAGCGGCAAAAAAGCCTTGTCATAGCAGCAGACAAGTTTTTGAAGCTGCTTGTGCCTCCAACGTCCCCCGAACAACAAGATGCAGGGTCCTTCAGAGGTTTTCAGCTGTGCATGCGCCATCCTGTCGACCTCCTCTATCCACTTCACACAAGCAGAAACGGCTCCAGTGGGCCAAACATTACATGAAGACTGATTTCAAAACTGTTTTGTTCACGGATGAGTGCCGTGCAGCGCTCGATGGTCCAGATGGATGGAGTGGAGGATGGCTAGTTGATGGACACCCCACGCAAACACGGCTACAGCGCCAACAAGGAGGAGGTGGAGTAATGTTTTGGGCTGGAATCATGGGGAGAGAGATTGTCGGCCCCTTTAGGATCCCTGAAGGCGCTAAAGATGAACTCCATAATGTATGTGGATTTTCTCAAACCGCACTTCCTGCCATGGTTCAAGAAGAAGAACCGTGTATTTCACAGCAAGATCATTTTTCTGCATGATAATGCACCATCTCATGCTGCACATAAAACATCTGCATCTCTGGCTGATATGGGCATAAAAGGGGACAAACTTATGGTGTGACCCCCATGCTCCCCTGACCTCTACCCCATTCAGAACCTTTGGAGCATCATTAAAAGGAGTGTCTATGATGGCGGGAGGCAGTTCACATCTAAGCAACAGCTCTGGGAGGGTATTCTGTCCTCATGCAAAACAATTGAAGCAGAAACCATCCAAAACCTGACAAATTCAATGGACGAGAGAGTTCAGAAGCTCCTTTCGAACAAGGGGTCCTATGTGAAAATGTAACATCACCTAGAATAAAGTTTTGAGTTGAAAACTGTTTGATTTCAGTTTCTAACAACCTGCTAATGCTTATAATTTCAAAAATGACCATTTTTTTGGTCTTTATTAAAATGAAAAGGTTGATCGAAAAGTTTGGGGGATCTAAGAGTGTGGCAACCCAGTAGTCATGATTACTTCGAATTCTGACAATATGAGGGTCATGCTGCAGGTAGTGCAGCAAGAAGGCACTTATGTGCCTTGCGCATCTCGGAGCCCCAAAATTATTTTCCGGGCTAGATGCAGCTAAAAATTATTTTTAATTTTAAATCTGGTGAAGCTTTAGTATAGATGGCCTAATAGGATCAGTGCTGCACACTGCTACAAAGCCCAAATTATTTTCCAGTCAAGATACAGATAAACATGATTAGTAATTTGAAAGCTTAAAACGGTTGGTAGGGTGATTTTAACCAATCATCAAGCTTTTACTCTCCCCAGGATGACACAGGGGTAGAAAAGTCGTTTCGGATCCATGATTTGTTCATCTTTATGAACGTGAGTCTGTCTACATTATCAGTGGAGAGCCGCGTGCGCTTATCTGTCAGCACACCACCAGCAGCGCTGAACACACGTTCAGACAGAACGCTGGCTGCGGGGCATGACAAGATCTCCAAGGCGTAAGTGGCTAGCTCCGGCCATTTATCCAGATTGGAAGCCCAAAAAGAGCAAGGGTCCAGTGACACAGTCGTGGCTTCAATGTTTACTTGGAGATACTCCTGTACCATCGTCTCTAGGCGTTGACTATGTGTCAGACTTCTTGTCTCCTGTGGCCTTGCAAAGGATGGGCTAAAAAAGTGGTGAAATGATTCCGCAAAATTGATGTTACCAGCAGATACTGTGGTTCTGTTACGGTTTGAGTGCTGAACACTTGACGGTCCCACGGTTGGCAAGTTGGAACTGTGAGATTCACTACGTGCACCACTGGTATTTTGTGGAAAAGCACATGTAAGATTCTGCAACAGTCTCTGCTGATACTCCTGCATGCGTGCATCCCTTTCTATGGCAGGAATAATTTCTGCAAATTTACTTTTGTACCGGGGATCTAACAGTGTGGCAACCCAGTAGTCAGGATTATTTCTAATTCTCCCAATTCGAGGGTCATGTTGCAGGTAGTGCAGCAAGAAGGCACTCATGTGTGTTGCGCATCCAGGAGCACCAAGTCCCTGTTGTGTTGGTGGCGAGGTAACAATCATGCTTCCTTCCTCTGTCCTCTCCCCCCAACCTCGCACAACAGAAATGTGATCAAGGTCTCCCTCATCTGATGAGTCTTCCATCAGTTCGTCCTCCACTTCTTCCTGGGCTCCTGCACCTTCCTCACTAGTTTGGCTGCTACCATGCGCCCTGGTAAAACCATCTCCCCCACCCTCACATGCCTGCCGCCTTGGTGCTGCCGACCGTCTGGACCTTGCAGATGTTAGCCCTTCCGCATACAACTCCTCCTCCTCTACTTCCTCCACCTCCTCTTGTGCCACCACCTGACTCCGAATTCTGTTTAACATGTGCTCCAGCATGTAAATCACCGGAATAGTCATGCTGATAATGGCATCGTCAGCACTAAACATCTTCGTCGCCATTTCAAAACTGTGCAGAAGGGTGCATAGGTCCCTGATCTGAGACCACTCCTCCAGCGTGATTTGCCCCACCTCTGAATCTCGTTGGCCCAGGCTATACGTCAGAACGTATTGCACCAGGGCTTGTCGGTGCTGCCACAGTCGCTGCAACATGTGCAGAGTTGAATTCCACCGGGTAGGCACATCGCATTTTAGCCGGTGAAGTGGCAGGCCCAACGACTTCTGTAGAGATGTAAGTCGCTGAGCTGCGGGATGCGAACAGAGGAAGTGAGCACACAGCGACCGTGCCCTCTGCAGAAGGCCATCTAGTCTGGGATAGTGGGCTAAAAATTGCTGGACAACCAGGTTCAACACGTGAGCCATACAAGGCACGTGTGTGACATTGCCCCGGCGAAGGGCCGCACCCAGGTTTGCAGCATTGTCGCACACGGCCTTCCCTGGTTTCAGGTCCAGTGGAGACAACCATTCATGAAATTGGTTCTCCAGAGCTGACCACAACTCCTCAGCTGTGTGACTCACATTTCCCAGACATTTCAATGTAAAAACCGCCTGATGACGTTGAGCCCTACTGCCAGCATAGTAAGGAGGTGTGCAGGATCCATTCTGCGCAGTTAGAAAGCTTGTGGCATGACCAGACAGGCTTTGGGTGCAGGTGGAAGACCGAGAGGAGGTTGAGGAGGCAGAAGCAGTGGAGGAACTTTGACATAAAGAGGATTGACGCACAACTCGTGGGGACGGCAAGACTTGGACAGCAGCCCCTTGTCCTGCTGTCACCATAGTTACCCAGTGCCCAGTCAGCGACATGTAACGCCCCTGTCCATGCCTACTCGTCCAAGTGTCTGTGGTGAAATGCACCCTGTTACACACAGAGTTTCTCAAAGAAGCGGTGATGTTATGTGCGACATGCTGGTGGAGCGCAGGCACACCTTTCTTTGAGAAGTAGTGCCGACTGGGCATCTGGTACTGGGGCACTGCGACGGACATAAGGTCTCGAAAATCCTCTGTGTCCACCAGGCGGAAAGGCAGCATTTCTGTAGCCAAGAGCTTGCAGATGGTGAAATTCAACCTCTTAGCTTTCTCTTGGCTAGGAGGAAATGGTCTTTTACTTGTCCACATCTAAGGGACCGAGGGCTGGCTATTATTCTTAGACGGGGTTGATAAGGGTGTCCCCGGCAAACTGCCGGTATGTGAGGAAGATGCAGGCGGACATGTTAGGTTGCCTTGATCCAAAGGTGGTGCTATCGATGTCGGACAGCGCTCAACACCAGCTGGTGTTACCACCTCCAAAGAAAATGATGACCTGCCAATCACGCTGGCTGTTGCGGGTAAAGAGGTGGCAGGTCTGCGCCCCAAAACAGGTGTGACTGCTGTCCCCCCAGTCACAGAGGATGAAGAGGCCGCGGATGCACAAGATATGGCAGACGGTGGTTGGCCCGGCCGGCTAGGCCGCATTGTAGCACACTGAGCTTCCCACTGCAACTTATGCTTCATGTCCATGTGCCGGTTCATGCATGAAGTACTCAAACTATGTATTTTTTGGCCTCTACTTAGCTTTTGCTGACAAATGTTACAGATAACACGAGTTGGGTCATCTTTATCGATCTGAAAAAATGCCCAGGCTATGCAAGGCTTAGCACCCATGCGACCTGAAGAGCCACCACGACTTGTGGTGAGAGGCAGAGTTGTGTTTGAGGATGCAGTTGTTGACGTGCTTCCAGTACTACGTCTCTGTCCAGGAAGGCGCAACCTGACCTCGTCGTCACTAGCATCTTCCTCCACCTCCTCTGCTGACCTCATCTCTTGGCTGACTGTGGGTTGACAGTAAGTGGGATCTCCGACCTCATCATCATCACCCTGTGCGTTATCACACCCGTCGTCCTCAGAGCCAACCTGTTCCTGCCCTGACAAAAAACTAAAGTTGTCGCTCCAATCAGGTATTTGAGTCTTATCATCGTCTTCCTCATTGTCTCCACCAACAGGAGTTACAGTTTGGGAATGAGGGTCTACATTATGGTCAGAACCTTCTGCGTCTGGTCCTGGATCCGACTCATAAAGATTCTGGGCATCAGTGCAGATCATTTCCTCGTCTGGATTCACAGAAGCGCTGGAGTCGACCTCTGATTCCCAGGCTATAGTATGAGTAAACAGCTCTGCAGACTCAACCATCTGTTCTACCTCATACTCAGACGGGCAGCTGGAGATTTGGGAGCTGTGAGGAAGCAAGTGCGATTTGGGTGACACCTTTGAGGACTGGAGTATTTGTGATGTTGAAGTTGATGTGGAGGAAAGCCCACTTAAAGGAGCACTTGATATCCGTTGAAGCACCTGCTGTTTTTGTGCCTCATCTGGAATTTGTAGCGATTGGCGTGGCCGTAAGAAAGGGATCTTATCACATTGTCCGCTAAAAGAAGTAGACATTTTAGTTTGGCTGGAAGATGGTCTTTCTTCTGCAGATGTTACTGTTGCTTTAACACCTACCCCACGGACACAACCTTTTTTCCCCTTCCTAACACGCCTATTCCCCTTTCCACCAGCAGCAGGCCTTTTTCCACTCATTTTGGTGGTTAACTAGTTCACAACTCTGGAGTTGTTTGCACAAAAAAACAATGGATGGTAACCGAGCAGAGCTGAGTGGCCAAACTGTGGTATTAGGCCAAAACTATTGGCTGGGTTAGATGCAGAAAAAAATTATTTTGAATTTGCAACCTGATGGAGGTCAGTATAGATGGATTAATAGAACAAGACCCACACACAGCTAGAAGCCCAATATTTTTTCAGAGGTAGATGCAGGAAAAAAATATATTCAGTTTGCAACCTGATGGAGGTCAGTATAGATGGACTAATACAACAAGTCCCACACACAGCTAGAAGCCCAATATTTTTTCAGAGGTAGATGCAGAAAAAAATATATTCAGTTTGCAACCTGATGGAGGTCAGTATAGATGGACTAATACAACAAGTCCCACACACAGCTAGAAGCCCAAATATCTTTTCAGAGGTACTGTAGATGCAGATAAAAATTAGTTTTAATTTGCAACCTGATGGAGGTCAGTATAGATGGACTAATAGAGAAAGTCCGACACACTACTAGAAGGCCAAATATTTTTTCAGAGCTAGATGCAGAAAAAAATTATATTCAGTTTGCAACCTGATGGAGGTCAGTATAGATGGACTAATAGAGAAAGTCCGACACACTACTAGAAGGCCAAATATTTTTTCAGAGCTAGATGCAGAAAAAAATTATATTCAGTTTGCAACCTGATGGAGGTCAGTATAGATGGATTAATAGAACAAGTCCCACACACTGCTAGAAGCCCAATATTTTTTCAGAGGTAGATGCAGGAAAAAAATATATTCAGTTTGCAACCTGATGGAGGTCAGTATAGATGGACTAATACAACAAGTCCCACACACAGGTAGAAGCCCAAATATTTTTTCAGAGGTACTGTAGATGCAGATAAAAATTAGTTTTAATTTGCAACCTGATGGAGGTCAGTATAGATGGACTAATAGAATGATGCTATTCCCAAAAGATTTTACTTCACTAGGTGCAGTAAAAAAATTGGTATTCTATACACAGGTGGTATATCTTGCAACACAGATAGGCTACTCCACTGACTAACACACTCTGCAATAGGCCAAAAAGGATTAGCTTTGCTAGATTCAGCCAAATGCTGTGAAAAAAACTTGCACAGCACTGGCACAGACCTGCCTGGCAAAAACTGATAGGAACTGAGGTAACCTAGTCCTGAAAAGGACTCCAATTACAATTAGTCTTTACTCCCACAACCTATCTATTTAAGAGCACAGACCTCCCTGATAAAAGTCGTAGGAAATGCTGTAACCTAGTCCTTAAAAGGACTGCAATCACAACTATTCCCTACTCCCAAGCTATCTGTAGATTTGTGCGAAAATTGGCTTGAAATTAACAAGGTATAGCGCACACAGCAACAGCGGTGCCGTCTAACACGCAGCTGCAGCAGTGAGAAAATGGTGGCGACGGGGAAAATGGCTTGGTCTTATAGGGCAAGGACATGTGACATACACTGCCAATGACACATGCCCTTGCTTGTGTGAAAAAAAGCACTTCGCTCCGTGTGTGCGCTGCTGATAGGCTGACAGATTGCACCTCCCCACTGCAAATGCGGGAAAGAGAAAAAAAAATGGAGATCTTCATTGTTCCTGCAGAGATCCATCCCCTGCCCCTCCCCCCACCCCGCTGTACACTCAAACTGCGTATTAACATTAATTTTCATCATTACTGAGAAAAAATCCAGTTATGATTTTGGTGCACGAACAGTTATCGAACATAACCTCGAACAGCCGAATTTTTCTCAAATTGTTCGTGTTCGCTGAACGGCTCGAACACCACCCAAAACAGCTCGAATTTGAGATTGGCGAACAGTTCGAGTAGAACAACGCTCATCTCTAGTAAAGACTCAATATTTACTGTATTTTCAAGACTTCTGCAATTTGTCCTGGCAGCTGGATATCAGCTTCTGGGCCAAATCCTGAGTGATGACAAACCATTCTTAGCTAATCAGTGCTTGGAGGTTAACATAATTTCCATACTTTTGTTTGCCCACTTGCATTCTGACGATTGTAAAGGCTCTTAATAGGGTGGAGATCCGGGTAGTCTCCGGGCCATGGACCCACAATTTCATTGTTTTGCCTCTCACTTTACGCTATGGTGCTTCATCACGCTCGAAAAACTTGTGGTCATCACCAACTTGCTCCTGGATTGTTGGGAGAAGTTGCTCTTGGAGGATGTTTTGATACTATTCTTCAATCATGGCAGTGTTCTTAGGCAAAATTGTGACCCCACTCCTTGGATGAAAAGCAACGTCACAATTGAATACTCTAATGGTGTTTTACTGTTGGCACGACACAGGATTCATGATGGCATTCACCTTCCCCTCCAGACAACCATTTTTCAAAACCGTCTCAAGGGGGCCTCATTAGAAAATGTAACTTTACCCTAATCCTCTGAAGTCCAATCCCTGTACTTGCTGCAATAGTTGTTTTGCACCATTTGTTGAAGTTTTTGCATGTATATTCCTTGTAACAGAAGGCTGGAAAAGTGTTAGTGGGACTTATGTGCCAACTATATAGGACTACTATGTAATAATGAAAGAACCAGATACCTAGGTCATAAGGTGAGTGGCACTGTAAAGGAGACTTATATTGATGTACTCATCACATGTTTTTTAAATTTCAATGTAAAGTTCATCTGATAGAGGAAAAACAATCTAACTTTGTTCATGTAATGTTTCTTGCATCCCGTCAGCTGTTTTCAAGATGTTAGCCATAGCATATAATGATTTCCAGTATGTTTATTTGCAGTAACCATAGAACCTCAGAAAGTTTCAAAGACTCCATTATTTATGAGATTTCACTTACCAAGTATCTCCATTCACATAAAACATAAATAAAATGCAATTATTAATTTATGTCAGATTCTCCCTAAACAAGTTATCCTGTATTCTGTTTCATGATTCATGAATGTTAGTTTTTGGCCAGTTTTGTGCTCACATAAAAGCTAATAATTCTTGGAGCCACAATCTACAGAGTATCTATCAAGTGCATACTAGTCACTACTAGGGTTGAGCGAGCACTAAAATGCTCGGGTGCTCGAAGCTCGGGCCGAGCTCACTGTGATACTCGGGTGCTCGACCCGAGCAACGAGCCCAATATTAGTCTATGGGAGACCCGAACATTTTTGCGGCGGCACCCCCGGCAGTCTGTAGAAAGCCTAAAAAGTGCCCAAAACGATAGTGACAGTGCTCAAATGACATGGGGACAGCATGGGGATCGCCCCTGGAAGCATTTCTGACCCCCAGGTCACTGCTGTCAACAACGTGGTCAGAGGTATTAAGCCACTTTTACAGGCTCACAATAAAACGTTCAAAAACGAAAGTGAAAGTGCTTTCCTGTGAAATATGTTAACCCCTTAACGACCATGGGTCTTTCTGTGTTTGTGTTTTCCTTTTTTGCTCCCCTTCTTCCCAGAGCCAGAACTTTTTTAATTTTCGTTCAATATGGCCATGTGAGGGCTTATTTTTTGCGGGACGAGTTGTACTTTTAAACACCATCACTGGTTTTACCATATCGTGTGCTGAAAAATGGGAAAAAAATTCCAAGTGCAGTGAAACTGCAAAAAAAAATGCAATTCCACAGTTGTTTTTTGGGTCCTTTTTTTATCACGTTCACAGATTGCTAAAACTGACCTGCCATCATTATTTTCCAGGTCATTACGAGTTCATAGACACCAAACATGTATTGGTTCTTTTTTATTTAAGTGGTGAAAAAAAAATCCAAAGCTTGCTAAAAAAAACACAAAAAATGGCGCCATTTTCCGAGACCCTTAGATTCTTTATTTTTCGGGATCTGGGGCCAGGTGAGTGCTTATTTTTTGCGTGCCGGGCTGACGTTTTTATTGATACCATTTAGGGGTAGATCCAATGTTTTGATCGCCCGTTATTGCATTTTATTGCAAAGTTGTAGCGACCAATACAACTTAATTCTGGCGTTTAAAATTTTTTTCTCGTTACGCCGTTTACTGATTGTCTAAATTCTTCTTTTATATTGATAGATCGGGCGATTCTGAACGCGGCGATACCAAATATGTGTATGTGGTTTTTTTTTTATATATATATATATTTTATTTTGAATGGGGCGAAAGGGGGGTGACTTAAAATTTTATATATATATATATATTTTTTTTAAACTTTTTTTTACACTTTCTGCTTGCTTCTATAGTCTCCAGAGGAGACTAGAAGCAGCAGTTGTCTGATTGCTTCTACTGCATACAAGCGATGAGCAGATCACTTGTATTCAGGAGAAATGCTCACTTGCTATGAGCGCTGACCACTAGGTGGCGCTCATAGCAATTGAGTCATGACAACCACAGGCGTCTGCTGCAGACCCTGAGTTGTCATGCCCACCCATTGGTGACCCGCGATCACATGACGGGGTCACTGATGGGCGGGGCTTAGGACTCCCGGAAGCGCGAGTTAAATGCCACTGTCAGAGATTTAACATGTTAACAGCTGCGGGTGGATTGCGATTCCAATAATCAGCTGACATGTGCTTGCTTCAGTGCGGGCTCACCACCGGAGCCCCCGCTGAACCGGCCTTCCCGACCTGGTGCGTACTATTACTGACCAGGTCGGAAAGGGGTTAAGGAACATCCTTTCCAGGGTAAAGACTTGTGTATAAGGTAAAATAAATAACCAAAAACAAAAATACTCCTCCACACCTTGGGCTATGTTCACAAGTAGCATTTTTTATGCGTTTTTGCACGTTTGTATTGCTTTCAGCCATGACAAATGCATTCACCGGGAAATGTCATTTTAACATTTTACAACCTTATCTGGCCATGTGCTGTGTGACACATGCATACAGTGCTAAAAAGACATGGGAACAGCATGGGGAAGACCCCTGGAAGCATCTCTGACACCCAGGTCACTGCCTAAAAGTGTGCACATCAGAAGTGATCCTTGCCGCATCAGAAGATGCAGACTTGCAACTATCCCCGTGCAAGTCCTTGTCCCAGGGCAGTGTTCAATTGTACCTCCCCCATAACTTGCAATACAAGCGCAAGTATGCAGCCTGCCACCCACCCACCCCCAGGCTGCAATACCATACTGCTAGCTTGCTTGCACTTGAAATTGGGCCTTTTAGGCATGTGGAGGTGGAATCTGGCCACCATGTCATGGCTGCGTCGGTAGCCTGGTATTCATACTCCGTCCCCAGCCGCCCGGCGGCCGGGTGTCCACGCTTGGTCCCCAGCCACCAGGGGGCGGCCAGGTGTCTATACTCAGTCCCCAGCCGCCCCGCGGCCGGGTGCCCACGCACAGTCCCCAGCCGCGTGGGGGTGGCCGGGTGTCCATAAACGGTCCCCAGCCGCCCCTCTTTGTCCCGGTGCGCCTTATACACAAGCGCGCATACCAAAACATTACCTGTGCGCTCCCCAGTGCATTTAGTGGGAAGGACAGCCTAACCACAAACACGTGGACAAGTGAATGTGGCCAGGAATGGTCCATCTCACTGACGCCTTCACACTGGGTTAATATTGTGGAAGCCGGGACACAGTTGGACACTGGGATGCAACACGTCCTCCAGACATAGAGGTTTGCGGGTCCTGGGTCAATCAGGCTTCAACACAAAGTTCAGAGGGTAGACAGCAGCAGTGGTCGGCCTCCTACACAACGAGTGAATTATTCATGATCATGAGGCCATCCACCTCCTTAGCTTTTTGTTCCTTGGAATGCAAGTGCATGTATGTAGTAGCAGCTAGGCCTGAGGTGGTCAGCGTTTTGGCGCATATTCTACCTCCTTCGAGGATTGCTGGATGTTTTCCTGCTACTATCCCAGTTCTATGACTCCCGTTAAAACAAAGCTTCAGGTGATGAATGATGGATGAGGTGGTGGCAAAGGAGAAAGAGCAGGAGGAACAGGGACCATTCACATCAATATCAGGCCAGCCAACCACACATGTCTTGTAGGATATGTTTCTGTACCAAAAGGAGCGGTTCAGCTACACAGTTATAAGGCATACAGTGAATGCAATGCCTACCAAAAATTTCGAGGCACTCCAATGCCCCTTGGAAGTGACATGGAGGTCAGAGGGCCTTAACTAAACCGTTTTTTCCATTTATAGCAACTGTACACTGTTGGCCTAAGCAGGGAATTAAAGGCTTTCCAAAAATTATTAGGCACTGCAATGCCCCTTGAAACAGACGTGGATTACAGCGTATTAAAAACCTTCTACCCATTATTGGGGAGTGGGTCTCCCTTAGTGTTCGCCTATGCATTGAAAAGCAAAAGCTGACAAAAATTAGGAGGAAATGCAATGCCCGTTGCAAGAGTCGTGGAGGTTAGAGGTAATTAAAAACAACATGTCAATGCCCCTTGGAAGAGCTGTGGAGTTCAGACTGGTTTAACAAGACAGTTTTAATGCCCCTTGGAAGAGTGGTGGAGTTCAGAGTGGTTTAACAAGACAGTTTTAATGCCCCTTGGAAGAGTGGTGGAGGTTACAGTGGAATAAAAAGACAATATCAGTGCCCCGTGGAAGAGACGTGGAGGTCACAGTAGCTTAACAAGACGGTTTTAATGCCCCTTGGAAGAGTGGTGGAGGTCGCAGTGGAATAAAAAGACAATATCAATGCCCCTTGGAAGAGTGGTAGAGGTTACAGTGGAATAAAAAGACAATATCAACGCCCTGTGGAAGAGACGTGGAGGTCACAGTAGCTTAACAAGACGCTTTTAATGCCCCTTGGGAGAGTGGTGGAGGTCGCAGTGGAATAAAAAGACAATATCAATGCCCCTTGGAAGAGTGGTAGAGGTTACAGTGGAATAAAAAGACAATATTAAAGACCCTTGTAAGAGACGTGGAGGTCACAGTAGCTTAACAAGACGATTTTAATGCCCCTTACAAGAGCCATGCAGTACAGCATATTAAAAACATTATTCCCATTATTGGGGAGTGGGTCTCCCATAGTCTTTACCTATGCCTTCCAAGCAAAACATGCCAAAAATTAGGAAGGGGGAACTTGCAATGTCCCTTACAAGAGCCATGCAGTACAGCATATTAAAAACATTATTCACATTATTGGGGAGTGGGTCTCCCATAGTCTTTGCCTATGCCTTCCAAGCAAAAGCTGCCAAAAATTAGGACAGAGGAACTTGCAATGCTGGCAACATGGACCACCGTCACCCTGGTGGTATAGTGGTCGTGGAGGCTGAGGATAAGGAGAAGAGCAAAAAACAGCCGAAATGAGGAAGCGTATACCCATGTGTGGGTGTGAAGCGATGCATGGGAATACACCTCCCGAAATAACACAGTGGATTTGACTTTATGTTACTCTGCTGTCATTTGGTGGTGATGAGAAGTCTGGCCCAATCCAGCCCTTGTTCATTTTGATAAGGGTCAGCTTGTCAGCATTGTCAGTTGACAGGCGAGTGCGCTTATCAGTTATAATTCCCCCAGCGGCACTAAAAACACGCTCCGATAACACGCTAGCGGCAGGGCAGGCCAGGACCTCCAAGGAGTACAGAACGAGTTCATTCCAAGTGTCCAGCTTGGATACCCAATAATTAAAAGGCACAGAGGAATCACGGAGGAAGCTGGTACTCCCTCACCATCTTTTGAAACTTTCCACTCCTTGTGAGAGTACCCCGCGCCTCAGGGCCTGTAAGCTGGGCAGGTCTCAGAAAACTGTCCTAGAACATTGACAGTGTTCCCCTGCCTCTGCTGGATTGGAGTTGCGTCTCTCTCGACTGTATGCCTTAGTTGGGCAGCGAACTGTGACCTCTGCCGCTACCGTGTTCAGATGGGAATTTTTTTAATAGTTCTGCAGCAAGGGCCTTCTGGTACTGCCCCATTTTTGTAGACCTCTCCAACTCAGGAATAAGAGAGTGAAAGTTCTCCTTGTAGAGGGGGTCTAAATGTGTCACCAACCAGTAATGACTGTCACCCAACATTTTGACAATGCGATGGTCACGGTTAAGGCAGCGTAACATAAAGTCAGCCATGGGTGCCAGACTGGTAACGGGTCAAGACTTCCGTGTCCTCACCAAGATGACAACTGATAGTGTTGAGCGAGCACTAAAATGCTCGGGTGCTCGAAGCTCGGGCCGAGCTTACCGTGATACTCGGGTGCTCGACCCGAGCAACGAGCCCAATGTTAGTCTATGAGAGACCCGAGCATTTTTGCGGCAGCACCCCTGGCAGTCTGTAGAAAGCCTAAAAAGTGCCCAAAACGATAGTGACAGTGCTCAAAAGACATGGGGGCAGCATGGGGATCGCCCCTGGAAGCTTTTCTGACCCCCCAGGTCACTGCTGTCAACAACGTGGTCAGAGGTATTAAGCCACTTTTGCGGGCTCACAATAAAACATTCAAAAACGAAACTGAAACGGTTTTCCTGTGAAATATGTTAAGGAATTTTCTTTCCAGGGTAAAAACTTGTGTATAAGGTAAAATAAATAACCAAAAACAAAAATACTCCTCCACACCTTGGGCTATGTTCACAAGTAGCATTTTTCATGCGTTTTTGCACTTTTGTATTGCTTTCAACCGTGACAAATACATTCACCGGGAAATGTCATTTTAACATTTTACAACCTTATCTGGCCATGTGCTGTGTGACACATGCATACAGTGCTGAAAAGACAAGGGATCAGCATGGGGAAGACACCTGGAAGCATCTCTGACCCCCAGGTCACTGCCTAAAAGTGTGCCCATCAGAAGTGATCCTTGCCGCATCAGAAGATGCAGACTTGCAACTATCCCCGTGCAAGTACTTGTCCCAGGGCAGTGTTCAATTGTACCCCCCCCATTCCTTGCAATGCAAGTGAAAATATGCAGCCAACCACCCACCCACCCGCAGGCTGCAATACCATACTGCTAGCTTTCACTTGAAATGGGGCCTTTTAGTTTGGAGGAGGCCGAAGCTGGCCACTACCTCATGGCCGCTTCGGCAGCGAGGTATCCATACTCTGTCCCCAGCAGCCCGGCGGCCGAGTGTCCACGCTCGGTCCCCAGCCGCCAGGTGGCGGCCAGGTGTCCATACTCGGTCCCCAGCCGCCCTGATTTCTCCTGTCACCTGCCCCCACACTTTTCTTAGCCTGGCCTGCTTTAGGGCAGCATTGGACGAGCCCACCAGAGAATCAGACTCCTCCGGTGGGCCCTGGCTTCTCCATCAGGGGAGTTGAGAGTGCCTAGGTGAGGAGCATGATGATGATGATAGAAGTTAGCATCTGCTTTGTTTTCTTGGAATGCAAGCGCATGTATGTAGTAGCGGCTAGGCCTGAGGTGGTCCGCGTTTTGGCGCATATCCTACCTCCTCCGAGGATTGCTGGATGTTTTCCTGCTACTATCCCAGTTCTATGACTCCCGTTAAAACAAAGCTTCAGGTGATAAATGATGGATGAGGTGGAGGCAAAGGAGAAAGAGCAGGAGGAACAGGGACCATTCACATCAATATCAGGCCAGTCAACCAGATATGTCTTGTAGGATATGTTTCTGTAACAAAAGGAGCGGTTCGGCTACACAGTTATAGGGCATACAGTGAGTGCAATGCCTACCAAAAATTTCGAGCCACTCCAATGCCCCTTGGAAATGACATGGAGGTCAGAGGGCATTAACTAAACCTTTTTTTCGATTTATAGCAACTGGGTCTCCCGTGCACTGTTGGCCTAAGCAGTGAATGGAAGGCTTTCCAAAAATTATGAGGAACTGCAATGCACCTTACAAGAGCCATGTGTGGCACCCCAGGGGTCTGGTCACCACAGTAATAGAGATATTACGTCGGAAAGCAAGTGGGAGGTTTCCTGGTCAGGATCCCTTAAACATGCAACATCCTCCTGCCCCAGTCCTGGGAGGGGAGAATTCTGCCCTTATAAACTGGATCTGGGGTGGGGTTGAGTGAGTCAGAGAACAGTCAGAGTCAGAGTGAGAGCAAGGGAAAGTAACAGCAAGGAGCTCTGTAGGAGCTAGGAGCTAAAGACCAGGGGCTGGAAGCTGAGCAGAGCTTGCCCTGGCAGAAGACAATAGGAACCGGACACAGGAGTCCGAAGCTGTGAGGACTTATATATCCAGCAGCAGAAACTAGCTGGCAGGGGATTTCAGGTCCTCTGGCCATAGAAGCCCGGAGGTTCAGTCACAAGCAAGGGACCAGCACCGCCGTCGTGGAGCGGAGGCTAACAGAAGGCCCCAAGTCACCAGCCATACGGGTGAGCACTACACGGTACACTCAGGGACGTGGGCTACTTCTACCCGCTTACAGCAAGGTAGCCAGGAAGAGTGCAGACAGACGGGGAGGCCTACAACTCCACCTGGCCAGGGGAACTCCTGCTTGCTCACAGACTGACCAGGCCTCTTATGCTAGCCAGTACTCCCGGGAGGGTCTACCTTATAATCATCAGTAAAGACCCTGAACTGCACTGCAAAAACTCTGAGTCGTTCCTGCTGCGCACGTGCACCATCACCCCCATCATCCACACTCACTGCCCTGAGACTATACTCCTCCCGAGGGGAGTTATCCCATTCTATGCTGCGCACACAACGCCAGCCTCAGCGGTCTGCCTCGCAGCGGTGGTACTCCCTGACCGCAATCCACGGGTGGTGCAGTCGGACAATTAACCTCAAAACCTAAGAAAGACTGCCACTGGTTTGACCAGCCTGAGCCACGGGACCGGGTCACCGCCACGGAGACTACAAACCCCAGAGACGCGGCACCGGTTATCCCACACACGTGTACACACGGCCCAGGGGGCGCGTCACATGCAGTACAGCATATTACAAACATAAGTCCCATTATTGGGGAGTGGGTGTCCCATAGTATTTGCTTATGCCTTGCAAGCAAAAGCTGCCAAAAATTAGGACGGAGCAACTTGCAATGCCCCTTACAAGAGCCATGCAGTACAGCATATTACAAACATAAGTCCCATTATTGGGGAGTGTGTCTCCCATAGTATTTGCTTATGCTTTCCCAGCAAAAGCTGCCAAAAATTAGGACGGAGAAACTTGCAATGCCCCTTACAAGAGCCATGCAGTACAGCATACTACAAACATAAGTCCCATTATTGGGGAGTGGGTGTCCCATGGTATTTGCTTATGCTTTCCCAGCAAAAGCTGCCAAAAATTAGGACGGAGGAACCTGCAATGCTGGCACCCTGGTGGTATAGTGGTGGTGGAGGCTGAGGATAAGAAGAAGAAGATTAAACAGCCGAAACGAGGAAGCGTATACCCATGTGTGGGTGTGAAGCGGTGCATGTGAATACACCTCCCGAAATAACACAGTGGATTTGACTTTATGTTACTCTGCTGTCATTTGGTGGTGATGAGAAGTCTGGCCCAATCCATCCCTTGTTCATTTTGATAAGGGTCAGCTTGTCAGCATTGTCAGTTGACAGGCGAGTGCGCTTATCAGTTATAATTCCCCCAGCGGCACTAAAAACACGCTCCGATAACACGCTAGTGGCAGGGCTGGCCAGGACCTCCAAGGCGTACAGAGCGAGTTCATTCCAAGTGTCCAGCTTGGATACCCAATAGTTAAAAGGCATAGAGGAATCACGGAGGATGCTGGTACGATCGGCAAGGTACTCCCTCACCATCTTTTGAAACTTTCCACTCCTTGTGAGAGTACCCCGCGCCTCAGGGCCTGTAAGCTGGGCGGGTGTCAAAAAACTGTCCCAGAACGTTGACAGTGTTCCCCTGCCTCTGCTGGATTGGAGTTGCATCTCTCTCGCCTGTACGCCTTGGTTGGGCAACGAACTGTGACCTCTGCCGCTAGCGTGTTCAGATGGGAATTTTTTTAAGAGTTCTGCAGCAAGGGCCTTCTGGTATTGCCCCAATTTTGTAGACCTCTCCACCTCAGGAATAAGAGAGTGAAAGTTCTCCTTGTAGCGGGGGTCTACAAGTGTCACCAACCAGTAATGACTGTCACCCAACTTTTTGACAACGCGAGGGTCACGGTTAAGGCAGCGTAACATAAAGTCAGCCATGCGTGCCAGACTGGTAACGGGCAAGATTTCCGTGTCCTCACCAAGATGACGACAGACCATGCTCTCCTCCTCCTCCTCCTCTTCCTCCTCCCCCCTGTCCTCAGGCCACCCATGCTGAACCGACGGTATGACACTTGTACAGGTACTACCGTCTACAACGCATGATAGCAGCTCCTGTTCTTCCTCATCCTCCTCCTCCTCCTCCTCTCCCTCATTGCCCCCCAATGCACGTTGGAATGAGATGAGGCTGTGCTGTGTGTAATCGCCCGCTACGGCTTCTTGATCCATCTCATCATACTCTGGCTGCAATGCCTCCTCTTTAATTCTCTGCAGAGAGCTGTGCAAAAGACAGACAAGTGGGATGCTGACACTAATGATGGCGTCATCGCCACTCACCATCTTGGTGGCCTCCTCAAAGTTTGTCAGGATGGTACATATGTCAGACATCCAGGTCCACTCCTGAGGTCTTATGTGTGGAGTCTGACCTGGATATCGACGGGCTTGTTGCAGCTGGTACTCCACAACTGCTCTCTTCTGCTCACAAATCCTTTGTAACATGTGGAGGGTAGAGTTCCAACGTGTGGGGACATCACACACCAGTCGGTGTGCCGGAGGCTGCAAACGCTGCTGCAACACAGCAAGGGCGGCGGAAGTTGTAGCCGACTTCTGAAAATGAGCTGACAGGCGGCGTACTTTCACGAGCAGATCTGGCAACTCGGGGTACGATTTAAGAAACCGCTGAACCACGAGGTTAAGCACATGAGCCAGGCATGGTACGTGTGTGATCTCACCTCGCCTCAGAGCCGCCACCAGGTTACGGCCATTGTCACACACGACCATGCCGTGATGTAGGTTCAGCAGTCTCAGCCACAGATCTGCCTGCTCTTTCACAGCTGTCCACAACTCACAAGCAGTGTGAGGTTTATCACCTAAGCTTATGAGTTTCAGCACAGCCTGTTGCCGCTTGGCGGAGGCAGTACTGCAATGCTTCCAGCTTGTAACTGATGTGGTGATATCTGAGATGGAGGCTGAACATGAGGAGGAGGAGGAGGAGGAGGATGCGCAGGAGCTGTACACTGTGGGGGCAACTCTGACTGACATAGGGCCCGCAATCCTCGGTGTGGGGAGGATGTGTTCCTTCCCAAGGTCCGACTGGGTCCCGGCTTCCTCTATGTTTACCCAGTGTGCCGTCAGAGAGATGTACCGTCCCTGGCCACAAGCACTTGTCCACGTGTCGGTTGTCAGGTGGACTCTCCCAGTTACTGCGTTGTTGAGGGCACGGCAGATGCTTTGGGACACGTGCTTGTGTAGTGCGGGGATGGCACACCGGGCAAAATAGTGTCGGCTGGGGACCGAGTACAGAGGGACGGCCACCGCCATAAGATTGCGGAAGGATTCCGTCTCCACCAGCCTAAAAGGCAGCATTTCCAATGCAAGCAGTCGTGAAATGTGCGAATTTAGGACTGTGGCCTGTGGGGCGTTAGCTGCGTATTTCCGCTTTCGTTCAAAGGTCTGGGATATGGACAATTGAATGCTGCGGTGGGACGTGGACGTGGACATTGGTGCTGTTTCTTGAGAAACTGCCATAACAAGTGATGACTGAGAGGAGGGGGCATCTTTACATGCAGTATGGACAGGGGATTGCCTTGCACACACAACAGGGGGTTCTATTGCACGCACAACAGTGGAAGAAGCAGTGGTGACACCCGCTGACACTGGTCGTGGACCCTGGGTTTCGCCCCACAAAGTCGGGTGCTTTGCTGCCATGTGCCTGATCATGCAGGTGGTGGTCAGGCTGGTAGTTTTGTCACCCCTGCTGATGCTGGCATGGCAGGTGGAACATATGGCCTTTTTGGGGTTATCAGCAGAGTCTTTTAAAAAATTCCAGACTCTGGAAGACCTACCGCTTGTACTGGCAACGTCCCTCGTGTTGGTGTTACGGGGAATGGTTGCCTGCCTTCTGTCTGCGGCCACCACACTGCTTCTTCCTGCCTGTTGGGGTACTCTGCCTCCCTCCCCCTGTGTGCTGCTAGCCTCACTCTGCATGTCCTCCTTCCACGTTGGGTCAGTTTCTAGATCATCCACCACCTCCTCCTCTTCCACTTGCGCACCACGATCCTCCTCCTCACTTCCTGGCAATTGTGTCTTGTCATCGTCCACCTCTTGTGACAGATTGCCAACGTTGACTTCCTGTGGCCGTGGCTGTTCAAATATTTGGGCATCGCAACATGGGATCTCCTCTTCCACCACTTCAAGCGTATCAGGCGAGGGGCCCAAATATGGAAATGGACCAGTGAACAGCTCTTCAGAGTGTCCAAGTGTGGGATCACTTGCTGTCTGACGACACTCGGCATGTTGGGAGGAAGGAGCATCAGGGTGAGGAGGAGTATGCGGTCGAGACTCACGGCTACTAAGAGTTGACCGTTTGGAAGACAGACCGGAGGTGGTGGTGCCCAGGTAACTGGAAGTATTGTCTGCTATCCAATTAGTAACCTGTTCACACTGATCAGTTCTCAATACTGGTGTTGTTCTGTGCTTCCCTAGTAATTCGGTCAAGAAGTGGGAGCGAGAAGATGTGGCTGTTGGTTGTGGCACATTTTCACCTTGGCCACGGCCCCGTCCTCTGCACGAACCATCACCAGAACGTCCACTTCCACGTCCCTTGCCACGCGCCTTGCCCATTGTAAATGAAGTAAAATAGCTTACACTTGCACTATCAATGGAAAAAGGGTAATAAAGAGTAGATTAGAACCGTGGAAGAGGAAAACCACAGTTATTGTTTACTGGGGTATACCACACTTTTTTAAATAGAGATATTTGCGGCTGAACAGTGAGCGACACACTCAAACTGCTTTTTTTTTAGATACCAAAGGCCCAAAACTGGATAGTACAGCGATTTGACCCGTGGAACTGCGAAACCACACTGGGATGTCGGGCCTACACAAGACTATTTTCAACAGATATATTTTTGTGTCACAACAGTCAGGAGACACTACTGTTTTTCTTTACAGAAAAAACTACCAAATCCTGAATAATAGAGATTTTTTACCGTGGAACAGCCAAACCACAGTTATAATTTACTGGTGTATGCCAGGCTTTTTAAAATATATATATATTTGCGGCTGAACAGTGAGCGACACACTCAAGCTGTTTTTTTTAGATACAAATGACCCAAAAGTGGATAATACAGAGGTTTGTACCGTGGAATTGCAAAACCACACTTGTATTTCTCGGGCCTACACCAGACTATTTTCAACAGATATATTTGTGTCTGAAAAATCAGGGAGACACTATTTTTTTTTCTTTACAGCAAAAAATGCAAAAAGCAGGATAATAGAGATTTTTTACCGTGGAACAGCAAAAGCACACTTCTGTCTCTCTGGCCTACACCAGACTATTTTCAACAGATATATTTGTGTCTGAAAAATCAGGGAGACACTTATTATTTTTATACAGCAAAAAATGCCAAAAACAGGATAATAGAGATGTTTTACCGTGGAACATGAAAGCCACAGTAATAATTTACTGGTGTATACCAGGCTTTTTAAAATATATATATATTTGCGGCTGAACAGTGAGCGACACACTCAAACTGTTTTTTTAGATACAAATGGCCCATAGAACTGCAAAACCACACTTCTATTTCTCTGGCCTACACCAGACTATTTTCAGCAGATATATTTGTGTCTGAAAAATCAGAGGCACACTTTTTTTTTTTGGGGGGGGGGGGGGGCACCAAAAGGTTAATAAGATGGGTATTTGTACATTGTGAAGGAGGAAAAAAAAACAGGATTTAGATAAAAAAAAAGGATTTTTCCTGGCCCCCGGGACCTGGAGCTAAGTCCAGCAATTTCAGCAACAGGAGCAGCACACAGGACTGTAATGCAGCGTTTGCTGGTATAACCACTGCGTCTCCTATACATACCTGCCTGCCTGCCTGCCTGATATACCTGGGATGGATATTACTCCTGAGAAGGACTGTTTGTTTGATCTGGCAGCCTTTACAGACCCTACACTAACTATTTTGCAGGATTTATCTCTCCCTAAATCAGCAGCGCTGTCCCTACACTGTCTGATCCGGAGCGACTGTGTCCAAGATGGCGGCGCCCAGTTTTAAATACTCGAGGTGACGCTGTGCAGCCAGCCAATCACTGTAATGCCCACAAACAACATGGCTGCGGCATTACAGTGACTGGCTGGCAATCCCTGCATGTTCATTGGCTCTGTAAAGAGCGGCAAACATGCAGGGCGGAGACCCGAGCTCCCGCCCGAGTAACCCGGAAATGCTCGGTGCTCGCTGAACATCCCGAGTAGCGTGATGCTCGGGCGAGTACCGACCAGTGTCGAGCATGTTCGCTCATCACTAGTCACTACCTACAGCACAGCAATCACCTGCAGAGCTGGCCACCATCTATAGAATAGTCACCATCAACAGAAGGTCCCCATCTACAGACAATCCACCACATACAGACTTTGCTTACTACAGGCAAATACCATGTATCAGATGAAGAAATAATAGACAGTAACATACAAAGGTATAAGCGATATGAAGTATCTCATCACAATAAACAAACTTTGCAATTATTATCTGACAGTAACGCCCTTTCATTTATAATAATCTCTGGAGACAAGATTCTCATGTAGATCAGTGTCCGGCCCGTGGATTTCTCGGGAATAAGATATCGCATCACAGGTATCAAGATATCATTTTATTCAGCTTACTATGACCTATATCTCCATATAGACGGCCCTAGGAGGGTTGCTCTTTCTGACAGATTCCCTTTAAAGGGAACAATGCTTTTAAATAATTGTGCCTTTTTTCATTTAATGCTGTGTTGGAATAACAAACCTAGCATTTAATGAAGTTTTGCAAAGCAAGCTTATGCGGTCACTATATTTTATGCATGTAGCATCATGCTAGCAGCAAATACTGCAGTGCAGAAGCAGTCAAATACACTCCAATAGTAGCAAAATATAGGTATAGGACTCTCCAGGCAGTCATCTTAAGGAAGTATTGAGACTGCAGTCTAGCAAGACATTGACAAGCATCCTGCTGTCTATTAGCCTCATACTGGTCTTGGAAAATTGGAATTTTCCAAGCATTTGACAAGATCCAAACTTCTCTTGTGGTTTGAAAAGTCGGAGCAATGTTCCCTGCACTGGCAGACTGTGTGAATGCTCCATTACCAAGGAATGTCTTTAGCTTAAAGTCAAATAAACTGTGGCCAAGATGTATTAAGTTAATTTATTAAATATTTTGCCATGGTTTTAGTTAGGTTTCTGGCAATGTTTATTTTAATGGCGAGACATGTTAAATTCCAAAGCGAATATTAATAATGTATACTGTGTGGTACAAATGTTCATAGGAATTTAGGAAGGTCGAAGTGAGAATCATATACATAGAGACATTAATTTTTTATGTATTTGTCTTTCTATTTTGCATTATATTTTTCCCTACTGCAAGTTTTCAAGCCTTCCACAATATGGATATATCCTATTTATATTAATTTATATTCATCTTAGCTTCCTGTTTCATGAATATAATTTTAGAACTGCCAGAAATGTTTAAGCCAAGCTGAGAGTTAATCATAAACTGAGGAACAATATAGAGGAACAATACATTTTACCCTTAATCACCTTTATTTCTTTATTATATACAGTATGCTCCTTAGCCTCCATCAGTAGCTGCTGGAGACAATCAGAATTTAAATAAAACTGTTAATTCTATGTCTATTGAGTAGATTTGGTGCTCCATTTAAGAAAAAATAAACTGATAACTTTAAAGATATATTTGAAATATTAACAAATTGTACAAATTCTGTTCTCTGTAGCAATGAAATGACACTGGAACTTTGAGGCTTTTGAATTAGCGGTATGTTAGGAGTAGGAAGAATGAAGCACATGCTAAAAATAACATCCTGCCTAAAGTGAAGCATGGTGGAGGCTCAGTGATGCTCTGCGGCTGTGTTGCTTCCCTTGGCACTGGAGACCTGAAACTTGTGGAGCATGATATGAATTCAATCAAGTATCAGGGAATGTTAGTTGAAAACATCACTGCTTCTTAGAGGAAGCTGAAGCTTTGGCATCATTATCTTCAAACAGAACAGTGATCACAAGCATACTGCAAAGTCCACTAAGGCTTGGTTTCAGAAAGAGTCCTAGAAGATTCTAGTGTGACCTTAATAGTCAACTGTCTTATAGTAAATCTGGAAAAGGATATTCTGAAGTTAAAGTCAGTTCAAAGGCGGGCAGCTAGATTATTACAAGGCATGTGTAGCACCCTGAGGATTCGGCTGCTACAGGGGTATTGCACCTCAACCCAGAGGTGTGATATTCCACTCCCGGGTAAGGATGGAGTGTGGGACTGAGCTCGGTAGGCTGCATGCACTACACACATCCCATTTCCGAGGAGCAGACCGACGGTACTCCCACTTAGAAATGTGCAGGTACGACCGAGTCTGTTCCTGGCTGGAGTGGGAGGGGGGTGGTACATCCCAAGTAGTGTAGGGGCAGATAGGGGGAGCAGCCTGGGTAAAGATAGGAGCTCATTGGGTGCTGGTCACCTGAGCTCACACATAGAGGGTGTATATAAGGTGGGCACCATCAAAGAACAGGGTCAGTCTGTCAGCCTTTGCAGAGAGAAGTCAGAGGAGGAAGAGGAGCAGAGCAGCCCCAGAGAGAGAGAGAGGAGAAAGCAAGAAAGACCCAGAGGGGGAAACAGAAAAGGAACTCTGAGAACCCAAAGTCCATCAGCGGGTGAAGAGTTGGCATCAGGGTACCGGAACCCAAGCTGGTGGGGGGCAAAAACACACCCCAGCCAGAGACCGGAGGCCGTGGGCAGCGTCTGCCACGGCCACCCACCACATCCACCACGAAGGCATACCACGTGGAGGGTCAGGGAACCCAAGGCCAAGGGTCTCCCAACAGAAGGCCCGAGGGAGCTGGACCTGGGTGGATCACTAGTGGGGACGGCCAGAGAAAGGACAGAAGGAGAGCTCAGGGTCACGCTCCGGACTCGCTTGGGGGTTGGCTGGATCCAGGACCTGGTGGATGCAGCACGGCTCGGGAGGTCACTTGAAGCTGGAGTGACCGGAACATCAGCAGTGAGTAAATACCCTAAACTGCATAACCCGACTCTGTCTTCATTTAACACCTATGCTGCACCACCACAACCCCCATCCTCTGCACCTGACCCCCTGAGGCTATACCCCACCCGTTGGGGGTTATACCATCAATAGCTGCACCAACACCATCAGCCTCAGCGGACCCTGCTGCAGCGGCGGCCATAGTGACCGCAATACAACGGGTGGCGTAGTCGACATTAAGAACTTATTAACATCTGTAGGACTGCCACATACAACTGAGTTTGACACCCTGGGCACGGACCGGGTCACAGCCACTCGGAAGACTACAACTCCCATCTGATCCGGCTCCGGATATTCCCCTTAAAGAATATGGCCCAGGGGGCGCGTCAACTTTGGCGTAGTCGGCAGGATTACGTGCCCGCAACAACCGGGTACTGCGTGCCTGAAGAAAAGAATGAGTTTACCTCAAAAAGAAGTCTCCTGCCGGTTCCGGAGGGTCCCCGCCATCGGACCCCATCACCAGTCGATTCCAGCCGGTTGTCCGCCATTAACAGCTTTTTCCCGCCATCTGCAGAGTTTCCCGCCACTGGGAAGTGATTCCCGCCATTTCCAAAGGTTTCCCGCCTTGGAAGAGCGGACGCCATTATGGGCGTGCCAGAGGGTGGCGAGAGGCCACCTCCCATCGTGGGCCAGGACCGAAAATGGCGCCAAAAGTGGAAACCGCCCCCACCAACAGAGACTGTGATGCTAGAGGTGTCTGTCAGCGTGAAAGAACTGCCCCTGGAGCTGACAGTCACCAAGTGGCCCCGGAACCGCCCTCGAGGTGGGAGGAGACGAAAGAAGAGAACAAAGATGGGTGCCGCCTGGAGGAGTCTAGAGCGAGCGCACCCGGAGGCAAGAAGCCTGGAGAAGAATATCGGAGGAGCTTACCCGGAGATGGCGGGAAAGCAGAGCAGCACCGGCCCGCTGGCCAGGAGCCTGCTGGAGACGACTGTAGGAGAGCAGAGCAGCACCGACCCATTGGTCAGGAGCCTGCTGGAAACAACGACCCCACTAGGACTAGTGGAGGTCCTAGCACAGCTCCCCCGAGACCGGGAGTGTGCACAGACCGCTCTGGAGGGCCTCGCAAGGAGGATGGCCCGGGTGCAGCGAGAGACGTTGGCGGAGTGGAGCCGTGAGATGGCCCAGCGGACTGAGACCTGTCAGCGGAGCACGCCACCCGAGATGAGGAGACAGACCGCCTCTGAGGATGGCGCGGGATGACTGAAGGCCGGAGACGGCGCCGAGAAGGGAGCCGAACGAGTGGAGGCAGGTAAAGGGGACGTCTATACCCCAGACCGGGAAACCGCGTACCTGCCCCAGCTCCCCGTCGCAGAGCCCGAAGTCTATCCTGCCGTGCCCGTCGCTGCAACGTCACCGCCGCAGACTAGGCCTCAAACGGGAGCCGCGACCCCTGTGACGTCACACGCCTCGACCCCGAGCGTGACCAAGCAGGAAGTACCACCAGCCTGGTCGCAAGGCCTAGTACCCCCGGGCGCCGCAATACCAACAGCGCCCCCTACCTCCGCGGAGCCCCCGGCCTGGTCGCAGGGCCAAGTAGCCCAGGGCGCCGCCGTCCTTACGGTGCCCTTTACCTTCCAGATACCCCAGGCCTGGCCGCAAGGCCCGGGCAACCCGGGCGCCACCACCACCGCGCCCATAAGACCAAGAGTGCCGCATCTGGGAGAGGACCTGTACGCCCAGCATACGTGCCCGGATGGGCAGCCATTTATATGGCCACCGGAGTTCCACCATCCCCGACTCCGGAGAGAGAGACCCCTGGATGAACCCCTGATCCCGGCTCCAAAGCCCGTAAAGAGGATCTCGCCCCCGCTAGCGGAAGCACAGTTTGAGTGGGACCCCACCGGAGAAGATCTTATGGGGTTCACTCAAGAGACTCGGGCAGCTGCAGCGGAGCGTGCTGAGTGCTGCCGCCAACAGCTCGAGGACTTCGAGAGGGAGCAGAGAGAGAGGCGGGTCCGGGAACAGCTAGCTCAAGTAAAGAGCGCGGAGCAGAAGAGCCGGGCCAGGAGAGACCCCCGTGCAGCGCATAGTCCCCGCACCACCGGGACTGTGATAAAGTTTAACCTGCAGCATGGGTGGGGCTTCATCCGAGACCACCACACCCTAGGCGACGTCTTCGTGACCAGGAGAGACGTTGAGTCCCACCTACCGGAGGGACACAGAGGTCGTGACCTTTACATCGGGGACGAGGTCACCTTCACCCGGCACAAGTGTGCCAAAGGTCCTTACGCCCTCCATGTGCATCGCCTGACGGAGGAAGAGCTGCGGTGTGAGGAGGAAGAACAAGAGGACCCGGACGGGTCTGAAATTAGAGCCAAAGGTAACCAAAAAGCAAGAGCAGGAGGACGCCGTCGCTAAGGACAGCGAAGCAGAAGGTGTATATAGTTGCCCGTCGGGGCACAGTAAACTGAAATCGTGAACTGGAACTGAAACTGTTGCTGTTGCTAATATAGTCCCCGTTGGGACCAGCATGTGTGAACTGTTTACCCGTATTTCCCTTAATTCCCACTGACCGAGGACTGAGAGCGGTCATTCCTCCCTAATACCTGGCCGAGGACTGAGAGCGGCCATATCCTTGTATATAGTTGCGCATCCTAAAGCGCCCCCTACCGGTTTTATAGGAAAACTAGTTTTCCAGAAAGACTGTCGCACTTTACCCGGTCACACGTTGCACAGTGACCGGAGGAGGAGCCAGAGGCGACGAGAATGTTTTATATGGAGAGTTTTATTAATATATATATATGATGTTTTATATGTTTTATATGTTTATGCAAAAATTTGTATGTTTTTGGTGTTATGTCTTACAGCCCGAGGACGTGCTGTGATTTACCAGGGGGGAATGTAGCACCCTGAGGATTCGGCTGCTACAGGGGTATTGCACCTCAACCCAGAGGTGTGATATTCCACTCCCGGGTAAGGATGGAGTGTGGGACTGAGCTCGGTAGGCTGCATGCACTACACACATCCCATTTCCGAGGAGCAGACCGACGGTACTCCCACTTAGAAATGTGCAGGTACGACCGAGTCTGTTCCTGGCTGGAGTGGGAGGGGGGTGGTACATCCCAAGTAGTGTAGGGGCAGATAGGGGGAGCAGCCTGGGTAAAGATAGGAGCTCATTGGGTGCTGGTCACCTGAGCTCACACATAGAGGGTGTATATAAGGTGGGCACCATCAAAGAACAGGGTCAGTCTGTCAGCCTTTGCAGAGAGAAGTCAGAGGAGGAAGAGGAGCAGAGCAGCCCCAGAGAGAGAGAGAGGAGAAAGCAAGAAAGACCCAGAGGGGGAAACAGAAAAGGAACTCTGAGAACCCAAAGTCCATCAGCGGGTGAAGAGTTGGCATCAGGGTACCGGAACCCAAGCTGGTGGGGGGCAAAAACACACCCCAGCCAGAGACCGGAGGCCGTGGGCAGCGTCTGCCACGGCCACCCACCACATCCACCACGAAGGCATACCACGTGGAGGGTCAGGGAACCCAAGGCCAAGGGTCTCCCAACAGAAGGCCCGAGGGAGCTGGACCTGGGTGGATCACTAGTGGGGACGGCCAGAGAAAGGACAGAAGGAGAGCTCAGGGTCACGCTCCGGACTCGCTTGGGGGTTGGCTGGATCCAGGACCTGGTGGATGCAGCACGGCTCGGGAGGTCACTTGAAGCTGGAGTGACCGGAACATCAGCAGTGAGTAAATACCCTAAACTGCATAACCCGACTCTGTCTTCATTTAACACCTATGCTGCACCACCACAACCCCCATCCTCTGCACCTGACCCCCTGAGGCTATACCCCACCCGTTGGGGGTTATACCATCAATAGCTGCACCAACACCATCAGCCTCAGCGGACCCTGCTGCAGCGGCGGCCATAGTGACCGCAATACAACGGGTGGCGTAGTCGACATTAAGAACTTATTAACATCTGTAGGACTGCCACATACAACTGAGTTTGACACCCTGGGCACGGACCGGGTCACAGCCACTCGGAAGACTACAACTCCCATCTGATCCGGCTCCGGATATTCCCCTTAAAGAATATGGCCCAGGGGGCGCGTCACATGGAAGACCTCTCATGTGATGAGAGGTTGAAAAAGATGGGCTTGTTTAACTTAGAAAAAAGACTCGTCAGAGGACATTTCATTTACATTTATAAATATACTGTATGAGTAGTCAGTACAAAGGACTGGCACTTGTCTTATTCCTTCCAAAGACCATACTAAGGACAAGGGGCCACTCATTACAGGTGGGAGAAAGGCGATTCTGTCAGCTAAACAGGAAAGGGTTGTTTACAGTTAGAGCAGTCAGCGTGTGGAATGCCCTACCACAAGAGGTAGTAATTAGTGTTGAGCGACCATGCTCGACACTGCTTGGTATTCGCCGGAGCATCTCACTACTCGGGATGTTCAGCGAGCACCGAGCATTTCCGGGATACTCGGGTGGGAGCTCGAGTCTCCGCCCTGCATGTTTGGCGCTCTTTACAGAGCCAATGAACATGCAGGGATTGCCAGACAGTCACTGTAATGCCACAGCCATGTTGGTTGTGGGCATTACAGTGATTGGCTTGCCGCACAGCGTCACCTCGAGTATTTAAAACCGGGTGCCGCCATCTTGGACACAGTCGCCCGGGATCAGACAGTGTAGGGTCAGTGCTGCTGAGTTAGGGAGAGATATATAGTGCAAAATAGGTAATGTAGGGTCTCTAAAGCCTGCCAAATCAAACAAATAGTCCTTCGCAGGAATAATATCAATCCCAGATATCAGGCAGGCAGGCAGGCAGGCTGTATAAGAGATGCAGTGGTTATACCAACAAACACTGCATTACAGTCCTGTGTGCTGCTGCTGCTCAAATTGCTAGACTTAGCCCCAGGAAAAATCCTTTTTTTTTCATCTAAATGCTCTTTTTTTTTTTTTCATCAGTCAGATTGTACAAATACCCATTTTATTAACCTTTTGGTATCCCCCCCCACCCCACCCCAAAAAAAAAAAAATTGAGTGTGTCTGTGAGTGTTCAGAAACAAATATATGTGTTTAAAAGATTCTGGTGTAGGCCAGATAACTAGAACTGTGGTTTAGCAGTTCCATGCTTCAAATCTCTGTATTATCCACCTTTTTGCCTTTTTTACATGAAGAATAAAAAAATTGAGTGTCTCACTCAGTGTTCAGACACCAATATATCTGTTTAAAAGAGTCTGGTGTAGGCCAGAGAAATAGAACTGTGGTTTTCCTCTTCCACGGTTCTAATCTCCTTTTTATTATCCTTTTTCCATTGATAGTGCGAGTGTAAGCTATTTTACTTCATTTACAATGGACAAGGCGTGTGGCAAGGGACGTGGAACTGGACGTTCTGGTGATGGTGCGTGTAGAGGACGGGGCCGTGGCCAAGGTGAAAATGTGCCACAACCAACAGCCACATCTTCTCGCTCCCACTTCTTGACCGAATTACTAGGGAAGCACACTACAACACCAGTATTGCGAACTGATCAGTGTGAACAGGTTATTAATTGGATAGCAGATAATACTTCCAGTTACTTGGGCACCACCACCTCTGGTCTTTCTTCCACACGGTCAAGTTTTAGTAGCCGTGAGTCTCGACCGCATACTCCTCCTCACCCTGATGCTCCTTCCTCCCACCATGCCGAGTGTCGTCAGACAGCAATTGATCCCACACTTGGACACTCTGAAGAGCTGTTCACTGGTCCATTTTCATATGTGTGCCCCTCGCCTGCTCCGCTTGAAGTGGTGGAAGAGGAGAACCCATGTAGCGATGCCCAAATATTTGAACAGCAACGGCCACAGGAAGTCGACGCTGGCAATTTGCCACAAGAGGTGGACGATGACGAGACACAATTGCCAGGAAGTGAGGAGGAGGATCGTGGTGCGCAAGTGGAAGAGGAGGAGGTGGTGGATAATCTAGTAACTGACCCAACGTGGCAGGAGGACACGCAGAGCGAGGCCAGCAGTACACAGGGCGAGGGAGGCAGAGCACCCCAACAGGCAGGAAGAAGCAGTGTGGTGGCCGCACACAGAAGGCGGTCAACAGTTCCCCGTAACACCAACACGAGGGACGTTGCCAGTACAACCGGTAGGTCTTCCAGAGTCTGAAATTTTTTTAAAGACTCTGCTGATAACCCCAAAAAGGCCATTTGTACCACCTGCCATGCCAGCATCAGCAGGGGTGACAAAACTACCAGCCTAACCACCACCAGCATGATCAGGCACATGTCAGCAATGCACCCGACTTTGTGGGGTGAACCCCAGGATCCACGACCAGTGTCAGCGGGTGTCACCATTGCTTCGTTGTTGTGCATGTAAGAGAACCCCCTGTTGTACATGCAAGGCAATCCCCTGTCCATACTGCATGCAAAGATGCCCCCTCCTCTCAGTCTTCACTTGTTATGGCAGTTTCTCAAGAAACAGCATCAACGTCCACATCCACGTCCCACCGCAGCATTCAATTGTCCATATCCCAGACCTTTGAATGAAAGCGCAAATTCGCAGCCAACGCCCCAGAGGCCACAGTCCTAAATTCACACATTTCACGACTGCTTGCGTTGGAAATGCTGCCTTTTAGGCTAGTGAAGACAGAATCCTTCCGCAACCTTATGGCTGTTTCCGTTCCTCGGTACTTGGTCCCCAGCCGACACTATTTTGCCCGGTGTGCCATCCCCGCACTACACAAACACATGTCCCAAAACATCTGCCGTGCCCTCAACAACGCAGTTACTGGGAGAGTCCACCTGACAACGGACACGTGGACAAGTGCTTGTGGCCAGGGACGGTACATCTCCCTGACAGCACACTGGGTAAACATAGAGGAAGCCGGGACCCAGTCGGTCCTTGGGACGGAACACATCCTCCCCACACCGAGGATTGCGGGCTCTATGTCAGTCAGAGTTGCCCCCACAGTGTACAGCTCCTGCGCATCATCCTCCTCCTTCTCATGTTCAGCCTCCATCTCAGATATCACCACATCAGTTACAAGCTTGAAGCACTGCAGTACTGCCTCAGCCAAGCGGCCACAGGCTGTGCTGAAACTCATAAGCTTAGGTGATAAACCTCACACTGCTTGTGAGTTGTGGACAGCTGTGAAAGAGCAGGCATATCTGTGGCTGAGACCACTGAACCTACATCCTGGCAGGGTCGTGTGTGACAATGGCTGTAACCTGGTAGCGGCTCTGAGGCGAGATCACACACGTACCATGTCTGGCTCATGTTCTTAACCTCGTGGTTCAGCAGTTTCTTAAATCATACCCCGAGTTGCCAGATCAGCTCGTCAAAGTACGCCACCTGTCAGCTCATTTTCGGAAGTTGGCTACAGCTTCCGCCGCCCTTGCTGTGTTGCAGCAGCGTTTGCAGCTTCTGGCACACTGACTGGTGTGTGATGTCCCCACACGTTGTATCTCTACCCTCCACATGTTGCAAAGGATTTGTGAGCAGAAGAGAGCAGTTGTGGAGTACCAGCTGCAACAAGGCCGTCGATATTCAGGTCAGACTCCACACATAAGACCTCAGGAGTGGACCTGGATGTCTGACATATGTACCATCCTGACAAACTTTGAGGAGTCCACCAAGATGGTGAGTGGTGATCATGCCATCATTAGCATCAGCAGCCCACTTGTCTGTCTTTTGCAACGCTCTCCGCAGAGAATTAAAGAGGAGGCATTGCAGCCAGAGTATGATGAGATGGATCAAGAAGCCGTAATGGGCGATTACACACAGCCCAGCCTCATCTCATCCCAACGTGAATTGGGGGACAATGAGGGAGAGGAGGAGGAGGAGGAGGAAGAACAGGAGCTGGTATCATGAGCTGTAGACTGTATTACCTGTACAACTGTCACACAGTCGGTTCAGCGTGGGTGGCCTGAGGACAGGGTGGAGGAGGAGGAGGAGGCGGAGAGCATGGTCAGTCGTCATCTTGGTGAGGACACGGAAGTCTTGCCCGTTACCAGTCTGGCACGCATGGCTGACTTTATGTTATGCTGCCTTAACCGTGACCCTCGCCTTGTCAAAATGTTGGGTGACAGTCATTACTGGTTGGTGACACTTTTAGGTGGAGAGGTCTACAAAAATGTGGTAGCACCAGAAGGCCCTTGTTGCAGAACTGTTAAAAAAATTCCCATCTGAACACGCTAGCGGCAGAGGTCACAGTTCATTGACCAACCAATGCATACAAGCGAGAGAGACGCAACTCCAATCCAGCAGAGGCAGGGGAACACTGTCAACATTCTGAGACAGTTTTCTGCGACCCGCCCAGCTTACAGGCCCTGAGGCGCGGGGTACTCTCACACGGAGTGGAAAGTTTCTAAAGATGGTGAGGGAGTACCTTGCCGACCGTACCAGCATCTTCCGTGATTCCTCTGTGCCTTTTAATTATTTGGTATCCAAGCTGGACATTGGAATGAACTTGCTCTGTACGCCTTGGAGGTCCTTGCCTGCCCTGTCGCTAGCGTGTTATCGAAGCGTGTTTCTAGTGCCGCTGGGGGAATTATAACTGATAAGCGCACTCGCCTGTCAACTGACAATGCTGACAAGCTGACCCTTATCAAAATGAACAAGGGCTAGATTGGGCCAGACTTCTCATCACCACCAAATGACAGCAGAGTAACATAAAGTCAAATCCATTGTGTTATTTCGGGAGGTGTATTCACATGCACCACTTCACACCCACACATGGGTATACGCTTCCTCATTTCGGCTGTATTTTTCTCTTCTGCTTATCCTCAGCCTCCACCACCACTATACCACCAGGGTGACCGTGGTCCGTGTTGCCAGCATTGCAATTTCCTCCGTCCTAATTTTTGGCAGCTTTTGCTTGGAAGGCATAGGCAAAGACTATGGGAGACCCACTCCCCAATAATGGGAATAATGTTTTTAATATGCTGTACTGCATGGCTCTTGTAAGGGGCATGAAAACCGTCTTGTTAATCTACTGTGACCTCCACCACTCTTCCAAGGGGCATTGATATTGTCTTTTTATTCCACTGCGACCTCCACCACTCTTCCAAGGGGCATTAAAACTGTCTTGTTAAGCTACTGTGACCTCCACCACTCTTCCAAGGGACATTAAAACCGTCTTGTTAAGCTACTGTGACCTCCACGTCTCTTCCAAGGGGCATTAAAACCGTCTTTTTAAACCACTCTGAACTCCACAGCTCTACCAAGGGGCATTGAACTGTTTTTAATTAACTCTAACCTCCACGACTCATCCAACGTGCATTGCATTTCCTCCTAATTTTAGTCAGCTTTTGCTTTTCAATGCTTAGGCGAACACTAAGGGAGACCCACTCCCCATTAATGGGTAGAAAGTTTTTAGTATGCTGTAATCCACGTCTGTTTCAAGGGGCATTGCAGTTCCTCATAATTTTTGGAAAGCCTTCCATTCACTGCTTAGGCCAACAGTGTACAGGAAACCCAGTTGCTATAAATGGAAAAAATGGTTTAGTTAAGGCCCTCTGACCTCCATGTCACTTCCAAGGGGCATTGGAGGGTCTCGAAATTTTTGGTAGGCATTGCACTCACTGTATGCCCTATAACTGTGTAGCCGAACCACTCCTTTTGGTACAGAAACATATCCTACAAGGCATGTGTGGTTGACTGGCCTGATATTGATGTGAATGGTCCCTGTTCCTCCTGCTCTTTCTCCTTTGCCACCACCTCATCCATCATTCATCACCTCAAGCTTCGTTTTAATGGGAGTCATAGAACTGGGATAGTACCAGGAAAACATCCAGCAATCCTCAGAGGAGGTAGAATATGCGCCAAAACGCTGACCACGTCAGGCCTAGCCGCTACTACATACATGCGCTTGCATTCCAAGGAGCAGAAAGCTAAGGATGGATGGCCTCATAATCATGATTAATTTACTCGTTGTGTAGGAGGCCTAGCATGGCTGCTGTCTACCTTCTTTGTGTTGAAAAGCCAAAGACAAGAAAAATACCCAAATGATTAAAAGTAAACATATAAATCGCACAGTGCAAAAATAATAATAAATAATAAAGGGTATTTAGTTAACATAATGTGACGTGGCGGGACAGCTTTTACATTATTTTGATCAAAATTATGTTAACTAAATACCCTTTATTATTTATTATTATTTTTGCACTGTGCGATTTATATATTTACTTTTAATCATTTGGGTATTTTTCTTGTCTTTGGTTTCTCTTTGTTTAATGGCCGTGTGTGAACATGCATTTACATTTTGCATGCACATCAATTTATATTCCAGTTCACACCTTCAGGTTTTTTCCTTTGCAGTTAGTATGCTTGAGTGCATATAAAAGGGTGTGGCCGCCCTTTGTCTGGGCTGGGACGCTGATCCTGCCTCGGTTTTATGCTTGCACTAGGGATCCAGTCTCTCTGTCCTTGTCCATATGTATGTCACTTGACAAATGGTAAGGTTTTTAATATTAGAGTTAGGACTGTCCCACAAGGGATGCCGTGACGTGGCGGGACAGCTTTTACATTATTTTGATCAAAATTATGTTAACTAAATACCCTTAATTATTTATTATTATTTTTGCACTGTGCGATTTATATATTTACTTTTAATCATTTGGATATTTTTCTTGTCTTTGGTTTCTCTTTGTTTAATGGCCTTGTGTGAACATGCATTTACATTTTGCATGCACATCAATTTATGTTCCAGTTCACACCTTCAGGTTTTTTCCTTTGCAGTTAGTATGCTTCAGTGCATATAAAAGGGTGTGGCCGCCCTTTGTCTGGGCTGGGACGCTGATCCTGCCCCGGTTTTATGCTTGCACCAGGGATCCAGTCTCTCTGTCTTTGTCCATATGTATGTCACTTGACAAATGGTAAGGTTTTTAATATTAGAGTTAGGACTGTCCCACAAGGGATGCCGTGACGTGGCGGGACAGCTTTTACATTATTTTGATCAAAATTATGTTAATTAAATACCCTTTATTATTTATTATTATTTTTGCACTGTGCGATTTATATATTTACTTTTAATCATTTGGGTATTTTTCTTGTCTTTGGTTTCTCTTTGTTTAATGGCCTTGTGTGAACATGCATTTACATTTTGCATGCACATCAATTTATGTTCCAGTTCACACCTTCAGGTTTTCTTCTTTGTGTTGAAACCTAATTAACCCAGGACCCGCAAACCTCTATGTCTGGAGGACATGTTGCATCCCACTGTCTAACTGTGTCCCGGCTTCCACAATATTAACCCAGTGTGACGGCGTTAGTCAGATGGACTACCCCTGGCCACATTCACTTGTCCACGTGTTTGTGGTTAGGCTGTCCTTTAAATAGGGGCGGCTGGGGACCTTTTATTGACACCCGGCCGCCCCTAGGCGGCTGGGGACCGTGTGTGGGCACCCGGCCCCGGGGTGGCTGGGGACCGAGTATGGACACCCGGCTGCCCCCTGGCGGCCGGGGACTAAGTGTGGTCACCCAGCCGCCGGGCGGCTGGGGACTGAGTATGGATACCATGACATGGTGGTCAGATTCCGCCTCCACATGCTTAAAAGGCCCAATTTCAAGTGCAAGCAAGCAAGCAGTATGGTATTGCAGCCTGGAGGTGGGTGGGTGGCAGGCTGCATACTTGCGCTTGCATTGCAAGGAATGGGGGAAGTACAATTGAACACTGCCCTAGGACAAGGACTTGCACGGGGATAGTTGCAAGTCTGCATCTTCTGATGTGGCAAGGATCACTTCTGATGGGCACACTTTTAGGCAGTGACCTGGGAGTCAGAGATGCTTCCATGGGTCTTCCCCATGCTGTTCCCATGTATTTTCAGCACTGTATGCATGTGTCACACAGCACATGGCCAGATAAGGTTGTAAAATGTTAAAATGACATTTCCCAGTGAATGCATTTGTCATGGTGGAAAGCAATACAAAAATGCAAAAACACATAAAAAATGCTACTTGTGAACACAGCCCAAGGTGTGGAGGAGTATTTTTGTTTTTGGTTATTTATTTTACCTTATACAGAAGTTTTTACCATGGAAAGGATGTTCCTTAACATATTTCACAGGAAAGCAGTTTCAGTTTTGTTTTTGAACGTTTTATTGTGAGCCCGTAAAAGTGGCTTAATACCTCTGACCACGTTGTTGACAGCAGTGACCTGGTGGTCAGAAATGCTTCCTGGGGGCGATCCCCATGCTGTTCCCATGTCATTTCAGCACTGTCACTATCTTTTTGGGCACTTTTTAGGCTTTCTACAGACTGCCGGGGGTGTCCCGCCGCAAAAATGCTCTGGTCTCCCATAGACTAACATTGGGCTCGTTGCTCGGGTCGAGCACCCGAGTATCACGGTGAGCTCGGCCCAAGCTTCGAGCACCCGAGCATTTTAGTGCTCGCTCAACACTAGTCATAAGTATTCAGACCCTTTGCTCAGAAACGCATATTTAAGTCACATGCTGTCCATTTCCTTGTGATCCTCCTTGAGATGGTTCTACTTCTTCATTGGGGTCCAGCTGTGTTTAATTAAATTGATAGGACTTGATTTGGAAAGGCACACACCTGTCTATATAAGAACTCACAGCTCACAGTGCATGTCATAGCAAATGAGAATCATGAGCTCAAAGGAACTGCCCAAGGAGCTCAGAGACAGAATTGTGGCAAGGCACAGATCTGGCCAAGGTTACAAAAGATTTTCTGCATTACTCAAGGTTCCTAAGAGCACAGTGGCCTCCATAATCCTTAAATGGAAGAAGTTTGGGACCACCAGAAGTCTTCCTAGAGTTGGCTGTCCAACCAAACTGAGCAATCATGGGAAAAGAGCCTTGGTGAGAGAGTTAAAGAAGAACCCCAAGATCACTGTGGCTGAGCTCCATAGATGCAGTTGGGAGATGGGAGAAAGTTCCACAAATTCAACTATCATTGCAGCCCTCCTCCAGTCGGGCCTTTATGGCTTCTCCTCAGTGCAAGACATATGAAAGCCCGCATAGAGTTTGCTCAAAAACACATGAAGGACTCCCAAACTATGAGAAATAAGATTATTTGGTCTGATGTGACAAAGATAGAACATTTTGGTAATAATTCTAAGCGGTATGCGTGGAGAAAACCAGTCCCTGCTCATCACCTGCCCAATACAATCCCAACAGTGAAACATGGTGGTGGCAGCATCATGCTATATAGGTGTTTTTCAGCTGCAGGGACAGGACCACTGGTTGCAATTGAAGGAAACATGAATGCGGCCAAGTACAGAGATATCCTGGATTACAAACCTCTTCCAGAGTGCTCTGAACCTCAGACTTGGCCGTAGGTTCACCTTCCAAAAAGACAATGACCCTAAGCACACAGCTAAATAACAAAGGAGTGGCTTCAGAACAACTCTGTGACCATTCTTGACTGGCCCAGCCAGAGCCCTGACCTAAACCCAATTGAGCATCTCTGGAGAGACCTGAAAATGGCTGTCCACCAACATTCACCATCCAACCTGACGGAACTGGAGAGGATCTGCAAGGAAGAATAGCAGAGGATCCCCAAATCCAGGTGTGAAAAAACTTATTGCATCATTCCCCAGAAGACTCATGGCTGTACTAGCTCAAGAGTGCTTCTACTCAATACTGAGCAAAAGGGTCTGAATACTTATGACCATGTGATATTTCAGTTTTTCTTTTTTAATAAATCTGCAAACATTTCTACAGGTCTGTTTTTACCAGTCAAGATGGGGTGCAGAGTGTACTTTAATGAGAAAAAAAATGAACTTTTTAGAATTTACCAAATGGCGGCAATGAAACAAAGAGTGAAAAATTTAAAGGGGTCTGAATACTTTCCGTACCCACTGTATACCATATTAATGGATGTAGATATACCACTTTTGCACAACACTGTAAATGTGTTCAGCTTTTCATCATCAGATTTTCACATCTGTCCAATTTCCCTCAGTCACCACTTTTACAGAAGTATGTATTAGGAAGCTCTGTGAATGGCCCACTGGGAATGAGTACAGTAGATCTACAGGTTAAATTACTGAGGGATATTTATATAGACAAACTGTATATTTTTGAAAGCTTTGACATAATCCACTTTCCCAGTAGAGATTTATTTACAATAGAATAACTGAAGCCTCCATAGGGATGATCTGTGAAGAATGCAATGAACCATTTATAGCAAATGTAGCAGAAGGGCTGAAATTTAATTACCTTTTTATGTCTAGCTTTAAGTTCTTATTTGCATTTTTGAGAATGTTGACATAAAGACTGGTAAAGTTTAGAAACCTTAGAAAGGTAATTATTTTCGGTTTGGTCTTACTACTGGATCATTCACACATCAGTCTTTTTTTTTGTACGCAAGAAAAATTGTCTGCGTTTCATCAGTGTTTCAAAGTGTCATCAGTTTTTCTTAGACAAAAAAGAAAAACTAATGTAGGTTTCTCAAGCTTTTCCTATCAAACGGTCCATGAAAAATGGGTAGCACATTGATGGCATCCAAGTACTGACTGATTGTTTTCATGGCTCCATAGACTTACATTGGTTAATTTGATCCGACACTTAGATCAATATCGAAAACGCCTCAATGCTTTTGTATGGATCACTAAGTCTGAGGAAACAATTGAACATATGAAGTACTCCACGGATTATCTTAGGTCTGAGTGCTATCCGTGAAAAACACGTAAAGCACTTGTATGAAAAAGACTGATGTCCGCATGAGCCCTAATGAAAGTATTGATTAATATTTTGTAATAATCATGTCCTAGGAATTTCTAAATATATTTACAGGGAATCTCTCACAATGTTTTTGCCATCTAATCTGAGAGTAGCAATAATATAGTGGAAGAGACCCTGATTCCAGCAATGTGTCACTTACTAGGGCTGCTTAGTGTAGTCGTGATAAAATCAGTTTTATCAGCAGGAGATTATCACTGGAGATCTTGTAAACCTGCCGCCAGGTAGTCCTCCTTATTCATAAACTCTGTATAACCCACCCCCAGCATTTATTGGCAGCTTTCAACCTATGCACAGTGTACATAGAAAGCTGCCAATCAATGGTGTGGGTGGGGTTATAGAGAACTCAGCATTCAGAGAACTGTCATAAGACACATAAGTGTAAGCAGATAGCTCACTGTTGGTAGAATTATGGTTACTTAACCCCTTAAGGATCCTGGGATTTTCCATTTTTGTATTTTTGTTTTTTGCTCCCCTTGTTCACCGAGCCATAGCATTTTTATTTTTTGGTCAATATGGCCGTGTGAGGGCTTATTTTTTGTGGGACGAGTTGTACTTTTGAACGACATTACTGGTTTTACCACATCGTGTACGGGAAAACAGGAAAAAAATTCCAAGTGTGGTGAAATTGCAAAAATAGTGCAATACCACAGTTGTTTTTTTTTTTTTTTTTCTAACCATGTTCACTGAATGCTAAAACTGACCTTCCATTCTTCTTTGCCAAGGCATTATGTGTTCGTAGATACAAACATGTATAGATTTTATTTTTTTTTTAGTTCACTAAAGTTTTGCTAAAAAAAAAAAGACGCCATTTTCCGAGACCCGTAGCATCTCCATTTTCCATTATTGCATTTTATTGCTATGTTGCGGCGACCAAAAAACGTAATTCTTGTGTTTAGAATTTTGCTCTCGTTACGCCGTTTACCATTTGGATTAATTATTTTTTTATATTGATAAATCGGATGATTCTGAACTTGGCGATACCAAATATGTGTATGTGTTTTTTTTTTATTATTTTATTTTGAATGGGGCGAAAGGGGAGTGATTTAAACTTTTATATTTTTTTAATTTTTTAAATGTTTTTAAAAACATTATTTACACTTTTTGCTTCCTTTTATAGTCTTCATAGGAGACTAGAAGCAGCAATTGTCCGATCGCCTCTGCTACATAGAGGTGATAAGCAGATCACCTCTATGTAGCTGAAATGCTCCTGTGCTATGAGCGCCGACCACTAGGTGGCGCTCATAGCGATCATTGCATGACAACAACTGCGGTCTGCTGCAGACCCAGGGTTGTCATGCCCACCCATCAGTGACCCGCGATCACGTGACAGGGTCACCGATAGGCGGGGTAAGTGATGCGCTTCCGGCGCGGTGCTGTTAAATGCCGCTGTCAGAGATTGACAGCGGCATTTAACTGGTTAAAAGCCGCGCGTGGATCGCGATTCCACCCGCGGCTGTTGTGGGCGCATGTCAGCTGTAATAATCAGCTGACATGTGCTCGGTTCAGTGCAGGCTCACTGCCGGAGCCCTCACTGAACCGGGGGTGATGGCCTGGGGCGTACTAATACCCCCCAGGCTTTAACGGGGTTAAATTTATTGTCTTAAATTTCCACCAGCAACTTTAACTCATATTGTTAGAGTGCTGAGAAGCACACTTGCTGGACAGCATTTGTTTCTATAGCATAGAGAATATAACTAAAACAAACAGAGGTGGTAATTATTAGTGATGAGCGAACGTGCTCGCCACTGCTCGGTACTCGCTTGAGCATCACGGTGCTCGGCACTTGGCGAGTATTTCCGGGTAGCTCGGAAGGGAACTCGGGTCCCTCCCCTGCATGTTTGGCGCTCTTTAGAGAGCCAATGAACATGCAGGGATTGCCTGCCATGCACTGTAATGCCTTAGCCATGTTGGTTGTGGGCATTGCAGTGATTGGCTGGCTGCACAGCATCATCAGGTCTATATAAGACTGGGCGCCGCTGTGCTCGTCACAGTCTACCGCAGAATTAGGCAGAGTAGGGAGAAGTGCTGCTGCGTCAGGGAGAGATTTGCTTGTTTATAGTTAGTATAGGTATTCCACTATATATATATATATATATATATATACACAGTACAGACCAAAAGTTCGGACACACCTTCTCATTTAAAGATTTTTCTGTATTTTCTGTATCCTCATCAAGAGAATGCCAAGAGTGTGCAAATTATAAGTATATAATTCCACATGTGTTAATTCATAGTTTTGATGCCTTCAGTGTGAATGTACAATTTTCAAAGTCATGAAAATACAGAAAAATCTTTAAATGAGAAGGTGTGTCCAAACTTTTGGTCTGTACTGATATATATATATATCCATCTGAGCTAACAGTCCTTCTGAGGACTAATCCAGCTGCATATATTCAGTGGTGAGTGGTGATAGCAGGAGTTAGGCAGGCAGGCAGTGTATGTGGCAGACTGCAGTGCATATAGCGCAAGAGGGTCCATTGAACGTCCTGTCTTAAATTATCCTCCATTTATAGATTGTAGCAGTATGTCAGTGTATGTCAGTGTATGTCAGTGTAAAGGAAAAAGGTTCTTGACAAATATTAAGGATAATTATCTCTCCCAACTAGTGCAGGAACCAACGAGAGGGAAGGCCGTGTTGGACTTAATATTGACTAAAAGGCCTGATAGAATAACTGAGGTACAGATAGGGGGGCACCTAGGTAATAGCGATCATAATATTATCGACTTCAAAATGCCCTTCAGTAGGGTTATCAATAAGGGAACAACAAAAACATTAAACTTTAGGAGGGCGAAGTTTGATCAGCTGATAGAAAACCTTCAACTTATTGACTGGGACAAAGTACTTAATCAATGGAATACGAATAGTAAATGGGAAACCTTCAAAAGAATTCTGAATACTCAGTGCGAGAGGTATATACCGTATGGGAATAAAAGGGCCAGAAATAGGAGGAAACCAATATGGTTGAACAAGAACGTAAAAGGGGCGTTAAATAGCAAAAAAGAGGCATTCAAGAGATTAAAACAGGAAAACAGTAAGGAGGCATTAATGTGTTACAAGGAAAAAACGAGAACCTGTAAAAAACAAATAAAAATAGCGAAGGAGGAAACAGAGAAACGTATTGCTAGGGAAAGTAGATCAAATCCCAAACTATTCTTTACGTATATAAATAGTAAAAGGATTAAATCGGATAATATTGGACCGATAAAAAGCGAGGAAGGCAAAATCATAGAGAAAGATGAGGATAAAGCTAATCTATTAAATAATTTTTTTTCGACAACTTTCACAAAGGAAATAGAACTAACAGGAGAAATGAGAAGTGACAAGCTTAATCCTCCACTAAGTATGACTAATCTAACCCAAGCTGGGGTACAGAAACGCCTCAGTAACATTAAAATAAACAAATCATCAGGACCTGATGGCATACACCCACGGGTACTAAGGGAACTAAGTAATGTGATAGACAGACCGTTATATCTTATATTTAAGGACTCTGTTGAGACTGGGTCTGTGCCACTTGATTGGCGACTGGCGAATGTAGTGCCAATATTCAAAATGGGAGCGAAAAGTGACGCCGGAAACTATCGGCCGGTGAGTCTGACGTCCGTTGTGGGCAAAATTTTTGAAAGCTTCATTAAAGAGGCAATTACGGAGCATCTTGATGCTAATAATCTTTTAATCCCGAACCAACATGGATTCATGAGGAATCGCTCCTGCCAAACAAACCTGATTGACTTCTATGAAGAGGTTAGCTCTCTACTAGATCAGGGGGAACCAGTGGATGTCGTGTATCTCGACTTCTCAAAAGCGTTCGATAGCGTGCCACATAATAGGTTGGTATACAAAATGAGAATGATGGGGCTGGGGGAAAATGTCTGCAAGTGGGTAGCTAACTAGCTAAAGGATAGAAGGCAGAGGGTGGTTATAAATGGAATATACTCAGATTGGGTAAGCGTCACTAGTGGGGTACCACAGGGGTCTATACTAGGCCCAATGTTATTTAACATCTTTATTAACGACATAGTCAACGGGATAAATAGTAAAATATCAATATTTGCAGATGACACAAAGTTATGTAAAACAATTAATACAAAAGAGGACAGGGCAGACCTACAGAGGGATTTGGATAAGCTGGGTAGGTGGAGCATTAAATGGCAAATGAGGTTTAACGAGGAGAAATGTAAGGTCATACATATAGGAAGGAAAAATGGAAGTCACCAGTACTCACTAAATGGGAAATCATTGGGGAATTCAGAGATGGAGAAGGACTTGGGCATCTTGATTGATAGCAAACTAAATTGGAGTGCCCAAAGTCAGGCCGCTGCTGTAAGGGCAAACAGGGTAATGGGATGTATCAGAAGAGGTATAGCTGCAAAGGATGAGAACGTTGTTCTTCCACTGTACAAAGCACTGGTCAGACCACACTTGGAATACTGTGCTCAGTTATGGGCCCCAATATATAGAAAGGATATAAATGAGCTTGAAAAGGTACAAAGGAGGGCAACAAAATTAATAAAGGGAATGGAGGGACTGCAATACCCAGAGAGGTTGGCAAAACTAGGACTATTCAGCCTGGAAAAGAGAAGGTTGAGGGGGGACATAATAAATGTGTACAAATATGTTAGGGGACAGTATAGAGATCTTGCCCGGGATTTGTTCAAAAGGAGGGATATTACGGTAACAAGAGGGCATTCACTAAGACAGGAAGAGAAAAGGTTTCAGCACCAGCATAGGAAGGGGTTCTTTATGGTAAGAGCAGTGAGAATATGGAATTCACTGAGTGAGGAGACGGTAATGTCGGATTCACTACACCAGTTCAAGCGGGGACTGGATGCATTTCTAGATACCAGGCAGATTTCAGCGTATACTTAAAAATAAAATAAAATAGTAGGTTGATACAGGGATTTATTCTGACTGCTGGTTTCAGAGTCGGGAGGGAATTTTTCCTCAGGTGAAGATTGGCTAAATCATTTGGGGTTTTTGCCCTCCTCTGGATCAACTTTAGCAATTACAGAACTAACAGGTCGAACTTGATGGACGCAAGTCTTTATTCGGCTTTACAAACTATGTTACTATGTTATTATGTTACACCATTTTACAGCTCCATTTTCTTGTTCTCAGAATACAGCCAGATTTTTTTTAGTTGTATTAATTTTACTGTATTGTGGAAGCAGAGGAACTTTTTTCAATGATCAGACACATGTGATCCATATGACTGCCGTAATAATACAGAAATTTTTAGGACCGCGCCAAATATTCCACTTCTTTTAAAGTCAGCCACCTGTGTTTTATTGAACCTATTGAGACTTGGTCGCTGACAAATACCATACTATTAGGCGACTGCCTGAAACCATGGCCATCAGACGTTATCCCATATAACTGCCCTAATAATCCAGCAATTATTGTGAGCGTGTCAAATATTACACTCCATTTAATGTATTGCAGTTGTGGGTTCAAACCTATTCTCAGCTGGCTGCTGACAAATAGCATATCTGTGAACAATGTTGTCAGAGTATTACGTCACTTTTGCGGACTGACAAAAAAAAAAAAAAATTACAAAAAACAAGCTAAAATGGAAAATTATTTAATAAACATTCTTTCCAGGGTAATGACTTGTGTATAAGGCCAATGAAATAAAAAAAATAAAGTTATGGACTGTGGAAGACATTTATGTGTCCAGAATGAACACTCATCTGTAGCTGGTGATGATACCACCTAGCAGCAGCACCTGTTCCTATTGTAAATGCATCTGACAGCATTATCAATAGGGAATAGAATAGATTTAATTTTTTTTGGGCAGCACCAGCAGCACACAGTATAAGGCAATGATACCTGTCTGTATCGGTGTAATACGCTATCCATACTGCGATACCTCACCCGTAGAAGAGTAAGATATGACAGTTAATATTCTAGGACATAAAATCTATTTGAATTGTCCTTCCCATTATTAAGGAGTGTGTCTCCTATACTGTTATTACATATGCAATAATTTCACGGGCTGCCAAAAATTAGGACGCACTCCAATACACATTTGAAGAGACGTAAAAAAAAATAAAAAAATAAAAGACACAGTAGGTTCTTTCTTTAGTATAAAAAACAGACTCGCCAGTGTGACCTCAATGTAATCACACTGTTCAGCTCCTGCACCTTCTCCTCCAGTTTGGCCTCCATCTCCGAAATGACCACATCAGTCACAAGTTGGAAGCACTGCAGCACTGCCTTGACCAAGCGGCAACAGGCTGTGCTGAAGATAATATGCTTAAAGCTTAGGTGACAAACTGCCCACTGCTGCAGAGTTGTTGAAAGCTGTAACGCAGCAGCCTGATCTGTGGCTCTCACCGCTGAACATACAGACAGGCATGGTCGTGTGTGACAATGGGCGGAACCTGGTGGTGGATAAATGACAGCCAGAGTGGATACAGTTTCCCTCTATGCCAGTCCTTTCACCGAGTTAAAGAATATAGCTGTGGTGAAATACAACTCTCACCGAGAAGCAGTGTCAAGCTGAAAAACATTGGGCCCACCAGAGGATTTGATTCTGAGGGCCCACCTTTCTCACTCTGCTCAAGAGCCCCATAGCAGCTGCAAAGTTTGCGCTCTCATAAACTCTCCTGATGGAGAAGCCAGGGCCCGTCCAACCCCGTCCAACAGGTGGGCCCGTCCAACCCTGCCGAGAAGCAGAACTGGCTAAGAAAAGTGTGTGGGAAGGTTCCTGGACACTCTATGGCTGCTTTTTTTACTGAGGGGGAAATCCACACAAACACAGGGAGAACATACAAAATCCTTGCAGATGTTGACCTTGGTGGGATTTGAACCCTGGACCCCAGCACTGCAAGGCTTCAGTGCTAATCACTGAGCCACTGTGCTGCCCTCTCTGTTCTCCCTCTGATATCTAACATGCTGGAGAAACTTGCACCTACTGCCACTCAATATCTTCAGTTACTCTGTGAGAAACTAATATATCTGGGCAGCCACTCGGTCTACCAAATAAAATTCCTGAGAAGGAAATTGTGGATGGCTTCGCTACTGGTACTGGGGGCACTGCAAATATCATGGCGTCATGCCATAGTTCACTGGAAATATTCCAGGCTGGTTCTATAGAAAAGTACCAGCAGCAAGCTAAGGAGATGGTGGCCTCTATCATCATCACGACCTCACCTCGGCACTATGAACTCTCCTGATTGAGAAGCCAGTCGGTTCTCTGGTGGGCCCGTCCTACTCTGCCAAGAAGCAGCCCTGGCTAAGAAAAGTGTGTGCGAAGGTTCCCGGACACTCTATGGCTGTTTTACTGTGGACTGGCTCTGTAACGTCCCTGGCCTCTTTCACTTGTACACGTGTTTGTGGTTAGGCAGTCCTTCCCACTTAAGTGCGCTAGGGAGGGCACAGGTAATGTTCTGGGACTCGCGCTTGTGGAAGGCAGAGACGATACCGGGAGAAATAGTGGCGGCTGGGGACTGAGTATGGACAGCCGGCCACCGCCGCCATGTGGTTTTGAAAAGCTTCTGCCTCCATGGGCCTAAAAGGCAACACTTCAAGTGCAAGCAGTCCAGAAATTTGTCAGTTTAGTATTGCGGCCTGTGGGTGGGTGGCTACCTGTATACTTGCACTTGCATTCCAAGGACTGTGGTAGGGACAACTGAACGCTGCAAAGGGACAAGGACATGGACGGTGATGGTTGCAAGTCTGCAATGACAAGTTCAGGGAGGGAGGCATCTTTGCATGTGCCATGGATAGGGGATTGGCGTGTACGCACAACAGCGGAAGAGGCAGTGTTGTCACCCGCAAACACTGTTTCTGGACCTTGGTGTTGAGCCCAGCTAGCGGGTGCTTTGCTGTCATGTGACTGAGCATGCTGGTGGTGGTCAGGCTGGTAGTTTTGGTGCTCTTGCTGATGCTGGCCTGGCAGATGTTGCAAATGGCTTTTTTGGGGTTCTTGAAAAAAGAACCACACTCGGGAAGACCTAACAGTTGTACTGGCAACTTCCGTCATGTTGGTGTTTCAGGGAGCAGTTGCCCGCCTTGTGTCTGTGGCCATCACACTGCTTGTTCCTGCCTGTTGTGGTGCTACGCCTCCCTCCCCCTGCATATGCCCTTGCTAGGTTGGGTCAGTGACTTCATCATCCACCGATTCGTCTTCCACTTCCGCAACCTGGTCCACCTCCTGACTTTCTATCCATTGTGTCTCATCATTATCCACCTCTTGAGTCAGTAATTGCAGTTTCCCACCATCACCTTCGGGTGACCATTGCTGCTGAAATCGCTACATGCGATCTTCTGTTGCCCTACTCGAAGCTGGCTGGTCGAGAGGCCTGAATCTGGAAAAGTGAGCTCTTGGGGTAACCCTGGACTCTAATCTCTCTGTCAAACCACATATCCAAGCTCTTTTCACTTCCGAGCGGACTGAGCAAGAGGCCAGAATATATAAATAGACAGATGAACAAAACAGCTCTTTGGAGTGTCCAAGTGTGGGATCAGTTGTCTCAGGGCACTCGGAATGGGGGGAGGAAGGAGGATCAGGAAGGAAGATGCCGACTCCTAGTAAAAAAAAATCTCCTGGATCCGCACATTCCTCAACCACGAATCTACAAAAACACTAGTGTACGCACTCATCATCTCCCGTCTCAACGACTGCAACCTCCTGCTTTGTGGCCTCCCTTCTAACACTCTCGCATTCCTCCAATCTACCTTAAACTCTGTTGCCCGACTAATCCACCTGTCCCCTCGCTATTCTCTGGCCTCTCCTCTCTGTCAATCCCTTCACTGGCTCTAGTTCAAAACCCTAACCTTGACATGTAAAGCTATCCACAACCTGTCTCTTCTATACATCTGTGACCTAGTCTCCTGGTACTTACCTCCAATCCTCACAAGATCTCTTTCTCTACTCCCCTCTTATCTCTTCTTCCCACAATCGCATACAAGATTTCTTCCATGTATCCCCCCTTCTCTGGAACTCTCTACCCCACCATTTCTTACCCTCGCCTACTGTTGAAACCTTCAAAAGCACCTGAAGACCCACCTCTTGCGACATGCGTACAACCTGCAGTAACCCTCGCTCCACCATACTGCTTCAAGACCAGCTCTATCCTCACCTACTGTATCCTCACCCATACCTTGCAGACTGTGAGCCCTCGCGGGCATGGTCCTCTACTCTCCTGTACCAGTCACTGACACATTTTTGTTCAAGATTATTGTAATTGTTTTTGCGATGTATACCCCTTTTTCACATGTAAAGCGCCATGGAATAAATGGCGATAAAGTAATAATAATAATGTGATCCAGACTCACATCTACTGAGACTGGACCATGTGGAACACAGGGTGGTGGTGGTAGCAAACTGACTGGAAACTTTATCTGCTATCCAACCAACAACCTTTTCACACTGCTCTGGCTTCAATAGTGGTGTTCCGCGACCCCCTAGAAATTGGGACAGGAAGGTAGTTCGACATGACATGGGTGTTTGTTGTGCTCCCTTAGCAGGCACAGTTTCATCTTGCCTATGGCCTCTGCATGCACTTTCACCATCACCATAACGTCCACTTCCCCTTCTCTTGACACATACTTTGCCCATTTTAAATGGAGTTTAAGATTTGTCACGATGCCAAAAATGTCTGTATTATTACATCAGTAATGTAGGATCACGTCTGATGAGATGACCACAGTTTTAGGCAGTGCCCTAGGAGTCAGAGATGCTTCCAGGGGTCTGCCCCATGCTATTCACATGTCACACACCACATGGCCAGATAAGATAGTAAAATGTTAAAATGACATTTCCTGGTGAATGCATTTTTCAAGGTAGAAAGCAATGCAAAAGTGCAAAAATGCATCAAAAACGCTACGTGTGAATATAACCCAAGATGTGGAGGAGCATTTTTGTTTTGGTTATTCATTTTGCCTTATATACAAGTCATTACCCTGGAAAGGATGTTCCTTAATATACACTGCTCAAAAAAATAAAAGGAACACTGAAATAACACATCCTAGATCAGAATGAATGAAATATTTTCATTGAATACTTTGTTCTGTACAAAGTTGAATGTGCAGACAACAAAATCACACAAAAATCATCAATGGAAATCAAATTTAATAACCAATGAAGGCCTGGATTTGGAGTCACCCCCAAAATTAAAGTGGAAAAACACACTACAGGCTGTTCCAATTTTGATGTAATGTCCTTAAAACAAGTCAAAATGAGGCTCAGTATTGTGTGTGGCCTCCACGTGCCTGTATGACCTCCCTACAATGCCTGGGCATGCTCCTGATGAGGTTGCGGATGGTCTCCTGTGGGATCTCCTCAGTCCATAGCTTCAATGCCTTCATCTTGCATGAACTGCTGACACACTCCAGCAACATAAGGTCTGGCATTGTACTGCATTAGGAGGAACCCAGGGCCAAGCGCACCAGCATATGGTCTCTCAAGGGGTCTGAGGATCTCATCTCGGTACCTAATGGCAGTCAGGCTACCTCTGGCAAGCACATGGAGGGCTGTGTGGCCCTCCAAAGAAATGCCACCCCACACCATTACTGACCCACTGCCAAACCGGTCATGCTGAAGGATGTTGCAGGGAGCAGATCGCTCTCCACAGCGTCTCCAGACTTTGTCACGTCTGTCACATGAGCTCAGTGTGAACCTGCTTTCATCTGAGAAGAGCACAGGGTGCCAGTGGCGACTTTGCCAATCCTGGTGTTCTGTGGCAAATGCCAAGCGCCCTGCACAGTGTTGGGCTGTGAGCACAACCCTCATCTGTGGACGTCGGGTCCTCATACCACCCTCATCGAGACGGTTTCTAACCGTTTGTGCAAACACATGCACATTTGTGGCCTGCTGGAGGTCATTTTGCAGGGCTCTGGCAGTGCTCCTCCTGTTCCTCCTTGCACAATGGCGGAGGTAGCAGTCCTGCTGCTGGGTTGTTGCCCTCCTACGACCTCCTTCAGGTCTCCTGGTGTACTGGCCGGTATCCTGGTAGCTCCTCCAGCCTCTGGACACTACGTTGACAGACACAGCAAACCTTCTTGCCACAGCTCGCATTGATGTGCCATCCTGGATGAGCTGCACTGCCTGAGCAACTTCTGTGGGTTGTAGAGTCTGTCTCATGCTGCCACGAGTGTGAAAGCACAACCAACATTCAAAAGTGACCAAAACATCAGCCAGAAAGCATTGGTACCAAGATGTGGTCTGTGGTCCCCACCTGCAGAACCACTCCTTTATTGAGTGTGTCTTGATAATTTCCAATAATTTCCATCTAGTGTCTATTCCATTTGCACAACAGCATGTGAAATTGATTGTCAATCAGTGTTGCTTCCTAAGTGGACAGTTTGATTTCACAGAAGTTTGATATACTTGGAGTTATATTCTGTTCTTTAAGTGTTCCCTTTATTTTTTTCAGCAGTGTATTTCCCAGGAAAATACATTTTGGTTTTGTTTTTGTATGTTTTATTGTGAGTCCGTAAAAGTGACGTAATACCTCTGACAACATTGTTGACAGCAGTGACCTGGGAGTCAGAAATGCTTCCAGGGGTCTTCCCCATGCTGTTCCCTTGTCTTTTAAGCACTGTTCCCATCGATTTGGGCAATTTTTAGGCCCTCTGCAGACCGCCTGGGGGGAGCTGCCGGAAAAATGCTTGCGTTTCCCATAGACTTACATTGGGCTCGTTACTGGGACCGAGCACTCGAGCATTCCAAATTGCTCAACCCGAGCAACGAGTACCCGAGCATTTTAGTGCTCGCTCATCACTACTCATCAATAATTATGGTAAAAAAGTGTGTATTAGAGAAGTGCAATGGATACTTTTGTTCAATACTAGAAGACTACATCGTCTGAACTGGAGGAATGATTTGTTATATATACACACATTAAGTTTATGCTACTAATTATTCTGTTCATTCAACATAAATTATTTATGAATAAAATGGTTTACATTCATAAAAAGCTTGTGGGAAATGCAGAACTAAATTAAATTTGTAGCATGGGCTCACAAGTAGCAAAAACAAATCTAGTGCATACCAATATGTTGGATAGGTCCTTTTATTTTGCTTTTGCACTTGTGCCATTGTATGACATTCTATAAGAGCAGTTTGTGCGCAAAAGCCATAAGAAATCTAACATAGACTAGTGCAGTATGTTGTAATTTATTTCAATAAAAGAGGAACTTTACTACATTGAAATGGTGGAGCTGTTTATTTTTCTGCGAATCATTTTCTTCTGTGGGTCCCAGCACGAGCACAGTCATTGTATCCTGCGGTCACCGCATGCGCCGTGACATTGCAGAATATACATGACTGCACACGCGCCAGCCACAGGTAACAGCGTGTGCACACTGAGGCTGGTAATCACACAGCCTCAGTGCGCACACGCCGGACAAGCATCGCGCTTGCCGGGAGCACTATTCAAATGTCATGGGCGGCACCAGCACTAGCTCAATGTGGCGACCGCCCTTGACTGAATATGAGAATCACTCCCCTATGACTGAATACGAGCAGGTAAGGTAAAGTATATAAAATGATATAACATTATTAAACTACCACCGATTTTCATAAAAACAGCTTGTTAGTGATGCACATTGCATCACTAACAAGCCAATGGGGGCAGTTTACATAGCTACTAGGACGTGACAGGTTCCCTTTAAACTATACGATAAAAGTATTGGAAGTATTGAGACATCTATTCCTCTTGGGTGCTTTCTACAAGATTTTGGAGTGTGTCTAGATCATAACCTACATTCTAATTCATCTCAAAGATGTTCTATGACCTATGGTGTTGAGATTCTGTGCAGGACAATCATGGTCTTTCAAACCAGACTCACCAAACCATGCCTTTACGGACCTTGTTTTAGGTACTGGAGCACAGTTATGCTGGAACAGAAAATGTTGGAAGTATACAATTTTCCAAAATGTCCATTCACTGAAAAACAACTCCAATCAGACTGCCAGATAGAGAAACATGAAACTTTAGAGAACATACTTTCACTGCCCCAATGTTGGTGTTATGTACACCACTCTGTCTGATACTTGGCAGAGTGCTTGGTGATGCAAAGCTTGAATATAGCTGCTCAGCCATGGAAACCTATGCCACAAAGCTCCCAATGCACAGTTTGTGTCCTAATGTTAATGCTAGAGGAGGTTTGGACTCTTATGTGTTGGTGACTTTTATGCATTATGTGGCTCAGAACTTGATGATCCTGCTGTGCAACTTTACATAGTCTGACACAGCTGAATTTCTGTGGTCCCTAAATGCTTATACTTTTAAATAATACCTCTCACAGATGATTGTGCAAAATTGAGAAGGGAAGAAATTTTACAAACTGACTTGTTTTGACAGTGGCATAATATTATAGTACCACACTCAAATTCAGTGAACTCTTTAGAATGGCCCACTCTTTCACAAAAGTTAGAAAAGACAGACTGTATAGGTAGTGACTTAATTTTATATATCTGCCATAACTGTACTATATGAAAAAAACTGAATTCAATGATAAAGAGGTGTGTCCCAAAATTTTGTTCCGAATAGTGTGTATATAATATAAAGTGGTCATAGGTTTGGGTACAGATGTTTATGCAATAGTTTTCTTTTGATGTTATTAGAATGTGCCCAATGTAGATTCAGACCATAGGCAGAAAACCATGGAGTAAAATGAATGGAAACAAGGAGTAAAGAAACATTTGTGGAACAAGTCAGAATGTGTATTAAAACTTAAATTCCTCAAAGTACCCTCTCTAATGACAGCTTTACACACCTTTGGCAATTTCTCAAGCAGCTTCTTCAGGTAGTCAACTGTGTTGACTTTTAATGAACAGGTATGATTGATCAAGAATTCATTTGTGGAGTAATCAAACAGGTAGGTGGCAGACCCACTGAAACAGAGTTAGCTTGAGAAGAACACTAGTTCCTCTGGAGCCAACGACTGAGCTCCTGTAGACCAATAGTAGACAGAGTGAAGGAACCGCACACCTAAAGGCATTTGGAGAAGCTTCAAATAGGATTTATAGTCAGTATTTCATAACCATTGGTTAGACCGCGGTAAGTACAGTCTCCATAAAGTTTCACTTAAAGATCCTTCATCAGACGTAAAGGCTATGTTCAATGCATGTAGGTCAAAGGTGTCCAGGCTTCGGGGTGGGATTCTCCCAAACAAGGACAACCAAAATCCAGCTGTATCATGGCCTGGGGTGTGTGAGTGACTCGCCCCCTGGGCCGTGGGGCACTCGGATCCGGGCCATAGGGGGAACGATGGGGGTAGTAGTGGCGACCCGGTTCCGTGGCTCAGGGTGGTCAGGCCAATGGTAGTCTGCTATGTTCTGCTGATAATGTCCGACTACGCCACCCGTGGATTTGCGGTTATTAGGAACCGCCGCTGCATGCAGACCGCTGGGGCTGATGAGGTGTGCAGCTAGGGTAATGTGACTCCCCACGGGAAGAGTGCGGCCCCAGGGCAGTATAGTGGATGGTGGGAGTGATGATAGTGAGAGTCCCAGTGATGATAGTGCTGGAGGAGCAAGGAGCACACAGACAATAGGTTGTAGTCCAGGGTCTTTACTGAAACAGGTAAACTGACCCATAAACAGTCCCGGCTAGGAGGGGACCTGGATGTCTGAGAGCAACGGGGAAATTGGCCCTGGTCAGGGTGAGGGTGTAGGCCTACCGTGCTTTCTGTGCTCCTTCTGGCTATCTCCTCCTCATAGGATAACAGCCCACGTTTCCGAGCTTTCCGTGCTTTCTCGCCTGTATGGCCTGCGACATGGGTTCCTTTCTGCTCCCAGCCTTGTACGGCTTTACTGGTCCCTTCGGTTGTGGCAGGGCCTCCAGGCTTCTTAGGCCAAGGAATGTACAGTCCCTTGCGGACTGGTTCTCTGCTGGGGGATGTGGAATCCTTCCAGCCTCAGACACCAAAGTCTGGTTAAGTAAGTCTTTTCTCTGCCAAGACAGGCTCACTGCGCCTCTTGTCTCTGGCTTGTGGCTCTTCTCCTGCCACACTTCCTCTTAGGTTACAATGCAACTGTCCCTCTCTGCTCTGGGACCTGAATCCTCAGATAGGTCGTCCAGTTCTCTCTAACCCTGCCTCCAGTACCAGCTTTTATAGGGGCAGCCTGCTCCCCCTACTGGCCTGAGACAGGAGGCATTGCATGCTAATGTTCCCCTAACCAGAGAACCTCCCCCTTGCTCTCAGACACAGCTTTATTACACTTGTGGCATCCAGGTAGGGTGACACATGAGCTCATTTATGGAATCATCGACCTTTAGAAAGTGTTTCAGATCATCAGGTATGTTTTGCAGAGGCAGAGTTGGTACACAGTGCTGAGCCATATTCCACAATTTTTGTAAGCCAGAATATGGCAAGAATCACTCAACTGAGTAAAGAGAAATGACAACCATCATCACTCTAAGACATGAAGGTCAATCTGGAAAATTGCTAGAACATTGAAGTTATGATCAAGTACATTCATCAATCGCTGTGATGAGACTGGCTGTTAAGACTTCCCCGGGAAAGGAAGATCAAGAACTCCATCTACTGCAGAGGATAAATTCATCTCTTACCAGCCTATGAAAAGTCAAATTGACATCACGCCAGGAAACAGCCCTCATAAATGAGGCAGACATCAAGTAGCAGACAAATCTCAACATCAGCTGTCCAAAGGAGACTGTGAAAAGAAGGCATTTATTGTCAAATTGCTGCAAAGAAGCCACTACTAAGAACCACAAACAAGAAGAAGATACTTGTTTGGGCCAAGCAACATAAGGATTGTGCATTGTACTATAGCTTTTGTTAGCGATAGCCTAGCTGCTCTTAATGGAGCTTTAATAGACATAGCAAACTGGCCTTCACCATTTAAACTTGTACAGGGATCTGGAATTAAGCAGAACCACCTCAGCTTTGTCCATGGTCAAATAAGATGAGTCAAAACCAGAGAAGTCAGAAACCAAATCAGAATCATGAGGCAAAGGAAAAAGGTAAGAAAATTGAAGATTAGCAAAGGAATAACACGCATGTTCATGACAGCAGACAGAGACAGAATCAAGCTCAGCTATAACCTATAACTGACTATGAGAAGCAGAGATTATCTAGTGTGATTATCTCATAAGACTCACAGAAGGGAGATAATGAGAAAAAGAGTAAATTAAACTGTAATACAGCACAAAAAGAAGTCTATGTGCTTATTGTCTGCTTCCTTTGTCTTCTAAGAAAGCATGCAGACTACTTCTGAGTTCATAAAGAGAATACAGTGCTAAACTGAAAATTCATAGTGTGCCATACAAAATGAACATAGAACTGTAAGGATTTAAAGTAGCTTAATTTGGTGCTGTACTTCTATATAAGATCAGAACATTTCCTTTCCTTTTTTGGGACACATTTAGGATAACAAGAAAACAGCTTTAACTTCAAATAAGATGTAGCAATGGATATTCCTTATGTCCTTATTGCTGTCTCTAACAAATAACGGGTTATACAACCATGAAATCACTGGTGGACATTCACTTTGATCTGCAGAAATCATTAACACCAGGCTAAGCCTTGTTAAGAGAAACAGGTGTGGTGGTAAGAGCACTGTGGTGCTATCATGCAAGGTTCATTTACAGAACTTTAAGCTGGTGGTCCATTTGAGAATACACATAAATGTGATTGAGGTTATTGGTGGAACGGCAGCATTAGCACGTACTGAAATTTGATATGTTGATTCCTTTGAGAAGAAAAGATTACATGAAAGTCTTTATTGCTGTTGATGTCTCCTTGGAGAATGCCATACATTAGATGACTACTTCAGAATATTTTATTAAATACTGAATCTTCTATTTACTGTATGTCACATCTGACTTGTAAAACATGGTCAACTATTGCTGTAAAGAATGCTGTGTGTGATATAATAGCCTGTTTGAAGATCAGGCATTTTGATGCCTAACTGTTTTCACCAAAGTAAATTCATATGGCACAAACTGTGGCTTCCTCTACTATCATAGGAGCACCATGGTATCTTATGTCATGTATGTGTAGGTTAGTGTCAGACTGGGTAGCCTAGGGCCACCAGTATTATTCATCCCTTGTGAATTCTCTTTAGCTACATACAAATTTTATCTTGTGTGCAAATTTCCACCTGACGCATTCTCTGTTTATTTTAATGGAAAATAATTAAATAAGAGGAATGGAACGAAATTGAAAATATTGAATTTTTCAAATTTATTCTTCATGGCTTCACAATTTTTGTAATTAAACAGCAGTTTTACCTGTAAAATTGCATAGTAATTAGCATTCAATTTGAAATTGTAAAGATATATGACATAAAAGTGTCAGAAGACAACGAATGCATCCAAAAAGCACAGTATGTAGCTTAGCACTTGCCTTGGAGTAGCGGTACGTTTATCTATATGAATTGGGGATATAAACTCACATAGAGGCAGGCGAAACTCATATATTATATAGAGTCATTACAAACAGTGTGATCTATTTCAAGTGTTTGTTTCTGTTAATGTTGATGATTATGGCTTAAAGCCAATGAAAACACAAAAGTCATTATCTCAGTAAATTAGAATACTTTATAACAACAGCTTGAAAAATTATTTTAAAATCCGAAATGTTGGCCTACTGAAATGTATGTTCAGTAAATGCACTCAATACTTGGTCAGGCTCCTTTTGCATCAATTACTGAATCAATTCGGTGTGGCATGGAGGCGATCAGCCTGTGGCACTGCTCAGGTGTTATGAAAGCCCAGGTTGCTTTGATAGCAGCCTTCAGCTCGTCTGCATTGCTGGGTCTGGTGTCTCTCATCTTCCTCTTGACAGTACCCCATAAATTCTCTATGGGTTAAGGTCAGGTGAGTTTGCTGGCCAATCAACCACAGTGATACTGTTGTTTTTAAACCAGGTATTGGTACTTTTGGCAGTGTGGATAGGTGTCAAGTCCTGCTGGAGAATGAAATTTCCATCTCCTAAAAGCTTGTCAACAGAGTGAAGCATGAAGTGCTCTAAAATTTCCTGGTAGACGGCTGCGCTGACTTTGGTCTTGATAAAACACAGTGGACCTACACCAGCAGACGACATGGCTCCCCAAACCATCACTGATTGTGGAAACTTCACACTAGACCTCAAGCAGCTTGGATTGTGTGCCTCTCCACTCTTCCACCAAACTCTGGGGCCTTGATTTCCAAATGAAATGCAAAATTTACTTTCATCTGAAAACAACACCTTGGACCACTGAGCAACAGTCTTGGTCTTTTTCTCCTTGGCTCAGGTAAGAAGCTTCTGGCATTGTCTATTGGTAATGAGCGACTTGACACAAGGAATGTGACACTTGTAGCCCATGTCCTGGATACATCTGTGTGTAGTGGCTCTTGAAGCAATGACTCCAGCAGCAGTCCACTCCTTGTAAATCTCCCCCAAATTTTTGAATGTCCTTTTCTTAACAATCCTTTCAAGGCTGCAGTTATCCCGGTTGCTTGTGCACCTTTTTCTACCACACCTTTTCCTTCCACTCAACTTTCCATTAATATGCAGCACTCTGTGAACAGCCAGCTTCTTTAGCAACTAACTTTTGTAGCTTACCCTCCTTGTGGAGTGTGTCACTGACTGCCTTCTGGACATCTGTCAAGTCAGCAGTCATCCCCATGATCGTGGAGCCTACTGAAACAGACTAAGGGACCTTTTTAAATGTTTAGGAAGCCTTTGCAGGTGTTTTTTGTGAATTATTCTACTTTACTAAGACAATGACTTTTGTGTTTTCATTGGCTGTAAGCCATAATCATCAACATTAACAGAAATAAACACTTGAAATACATCACTCTGTTTGTAATGACTCTATATAATATATAAGTTTCACTTTTTGCATTGAAGAACAGAAATAAATTAACTTTTTGATGTTATTCTAATTTTGTGAGAAGCACCTGTATTTAACAATATTATGTTGGGGAGCAATATGGGGGCAACATACTGTGTTGAGGTCAATGTGGGGACACCATACTCTGCTGGAGTCATGTGGGGTAATCATACTGTGTAAGGGGTACTGTAAGGGCAAATTGTGTGAAGGAAATAACTCTGGGAGTATCATACTATGTGTGACGAGCATTTCTTATGGCATCATACTGTACTGGTATCATGAAATGGGTATCATAGAGGTGAGAACACTAAGCCACTTCAGTAAGTGTACTATATATGTGTGCGTGTTGCAATATATGTCCCTATTCCTGTCTTTAAAACTTGGGAGATATGCCCCCATTTGACTATGTTTCTCTAGTGTGAAACACCCTAGTCCATTGAATTTTTTTGGGGGGTGGGAGTGGAGGTAAATTGGACATTTTCTTTGGAGGCCTCATGATTTCTATGTGAATGCTCTAACTTCTGATTGAGTGTATGTGGACATATTAAAGCCTTGGGTAAAAATGTTTGTTTGTTTTTTTAGAGAAAATCCTTAATTCAGGAAAATGAGACAGCTTTATAATTTCTTTCAGTTTTTTTTCTTTTTGGTCATAGCTGACATTCCAGTTCACTAAGTATTTTTTAAATGAATGCCAACTCTGCGCTCTATGTAACTAGCAAGCAAAGTTATAAAGTGAAGGCCTATTATAAGGTTAATACATGAAAACTCGTTTTAACTTACAGCAACATTTTATTGATGCAAGTAATTGAGTGTTAAAAGACTATTTTACCAACAAACTACATCGAAAACTCCAGGAAATATAAATACGGAAAGAACTATGAAGTTGCCAGTACAGTTTTACAGTACAGCTACAGGATGCACAATAATATAAAATACAGGATATTAAAAATAAAAATTGAAAGGAAAGACATTTTCAAAAGTTCCAACCATGAAGTGCTAACATAAAATTTTAATATAACATGAAATTTCAACTTTGTAATAAACACATTCCTTTTAAGATTCTTGTAAATGAACTATCATGATATTCGTAAGAGAGGTCAGGATATTCCACAGTGCTGTACAGATAATAAATAATAATTTAATTAATGCAGACAAAAGACTTATCTGTAATGCTATAAGCATTCTTGCTCTCCCATCGACTTGATGGGTAAGCCATGTTAATTATTTTACAGAAAATTACATTAGATCTGATTAATCAAGTGCTTGACATGTCCAGATAAAAAAAAAATTATATATACAGGTATCCATATACCATATTTTTCAGACTATAAGATGCACTTTTTTCCTCCAAAATTTTGGAGGAAAGTGGGAGGTGCCTCTTATAGTCCGGATAATACATATCCGGCTGTGGGTGGTGGGGGTGGGGGAGACCGGCGGCAGAGGAGCGGGTCACAGGCAGTAGCAGCCAGTTGCAGTTACCACGTGTGCCTGCCGCTAAAGGGACTGAATATTCATTCCTCTTCATGCACATGGGAGTGGAGAGGAGTGAATATTAATTTTCTTTAATAGCGCGCAGTGTCAGTCGCAGCCGCTGGCTTCCTGCTGCTGCTCGGCGATCCTGGGTGCCCGCTATTAGAGACAATGAATATTCATTCATCTCCACTCCCATGGGCGTGAAGAAGAGTGAATTTCCCAGCAGCTGACTTTAGCCTGTGAGGGCATACTGAGATCAGCTGTTGCTGGCAGCTGAAAAGAATGCAGCACTGGAGCAGAGGAGAGGTGAGTAGAATCCTTTTTTTATGTGTGCAGTGATGGGGGGCCACGCTTACCAGGATGGGGATGGGGGGCCATGGATACCAGGATGGGGGGCCATGTATACCAGGATGAGAATGAGGTGGTCATGCATACCAGGATGGGGATGAGGGGGCCATGCATACCAGGATAGGGAGGAGGGGGCCATATATACCAGAATGTGGATGAAAGGGCCAGGCATGCCAGGATGGGGATGAAGGGGCTATGCATACCAGTATGGGGATGAAGGTGCTGTGCATACCAGTATGGGGATGAAGGGGCTATGCTTACCAGTATGGGTATGAAGGAGCCATGCATCCCGGGATGGGGATAAAGGGGCCATGCATACCAGGATGGGGAAGAAGAAGCCATACATACCAGGATGGGGATGAAGGGGCCATACATACCAGAATGGGGATGAAGGGGGTATGCATACCAGGATGGGGATGAAGGGGCCATGCATACCAGGATGGGAATGAAGGGGCCATGCATACCAGGATGGAGATGAAGGGGCCATGCATACCAGGATTGGGATGAAGGGGTCATGCATACCATGATTGGGATGAAGGGGCCATGCATACCATGATTGGGATGAAGGGGCCATGCATACCAGGATGGGGGTGAAGAGGCCATGCATACCAGGATGGGGATGAAGGGGCCATGCATACCAGGATGGGGAAGAAGAAGCCATACATACCAGGATGGGGATGAAGGGGCCATGCATACCAGGATGGGAATGAATGGGCCATGCATACCAGGATGGGGATGAAGGGGCCATGCATACCAGGATTGGGATGAAGGGGTCATGCATACCATGATTGGGATGAAGGGGCCATGCATACCATGATTGGGATGAAGGGGCCATGCATACCAGGATGGGGGTGAAGAGGCCATGCATACCAGGATGGGGATGAAGGGGCCATGCATACCAGGATGGGGATGAAGGGGCCATGCATACCAGGATGGGGATGAAGGGGCCATGCATACCAGGATGGGGATGAAGGGGCCATGCATACCAGGATGGGGATGAGGGGGTCATGTATACCAGGATGGGAATGAGGGGGTCATGTATACCAGGATGGGAATGAGGGGACCATGTATACCAGGATGGGGATGAAGGGGCCATGCATACCAGGGTGTGGATGAAGAGGTCATGCATACCAGGATGGGGATGAAGGGGCCATGCATATTAGAATGGGGATGAGAGGGCCATATATACCAGGATTGGAATGAGGGGGCCATGTATACCAGAATGGGAATGAGGGGGGCATGCATACCAGGATTAGGATCGGTCCCATATATACCTGGATTGGGGGACAAATATATATCAGGATGTGGGGGGCACAACGTATATATATATATATATCTATATATCTATATATCAGGATGGGGAATATTAGTATAGAATTGGGGTACATTACCCCTATAATAGTGTCTGCAGCAGTCCTCCCCCCATAACAGTGCATTATGACCACATTTTTGCTTAATTTTTTTTCCTATTTTCCTCCTCTAAAACCTAGGTGCGTGTTATGGTCCGGTGCATCATATAGTCCAAAAAATACGGTATATAACATACCCTATGCAGCCCTTTGACTCAACCATCCCTCCATCAAAAATACAGCAAAAAACTCTACTTTTACCAAAGGCACCTCAGATACTAAGGCCCCTATTCAGTGACACCCACTATAAAGCATTTTTTGACCCTGGTGTACCTCACATGTTCTCACGAGCTCTGACCTCACTACTCACTTGTTTCTCTTTTGTCACATCACATATATTTGTTGCACAAATTTCACAGCTCTGTTACATCACACATATGAAATAGCATTAACATACAATTGTATGACATTACTGAACCTAACCAAATAGCATTATAAATTAATAGCTATTACTTTACTGGTAATATGTAGCACATATAACAAAATGCATTATAGCATATGGTAGCTTGTGATCACACATATTCACATTTGTATAGTAATGAGGTGGTGTCTTCATTGCAAGGTCATTAGTATCCCATAGAAATCAATACAGGATATATCAGTGTCACACAGTTCAGAACATAACAGTGGGATCAGCTGGCATTTATCCTGAAAGAAGCACTCCTCCCATCAAAGTTTTTCTCCTCTTAATATATTTGAAATCATCATATTATATAGCACTGTGCACTTACAATTGCTCAATTTGCCTTTCTACCCAGTTAATTCTTCTCTTTTCCATTAGGCCTATGACATCACATAATTAAAAACTAACTAGCTGAATCCTTCTAAGCTCTATGTAGAAATTGGAAGTCTATTTTCTCTGTATGAGTCATGAGTCCCTGCAAAGTCCCTGGCAAGGATGAAGAGGGAGGAGCTGGGTCAGGAGTTGAAGAGGGGAATGATCCATGCATGGAAAAGAGACTTCCTGTTTCTACATAGAGCAAAGAAAAGAGCAGAAATAGTTGGGTAGAAGGGCAAAGTGAGCAATTGTAAGTACACATCACTATATCATATGATGGGTACAATATATTAAGAGGATAAAACTTTGATGGGAGTGCTTCTTTAATTTCTGTAGGAGACTGCTGGAGTCAGGGGCAGACATACCATGAGTGTGTCCTGTACAGCCGAACACAAATTCAAGAGGTAAAGGGAACTCACTTCCACCTTCAAAACATGTGACATTGTACATTAAACTGCAAAGGGCCCATATATTGTTCTTGCACAAGATGGACTTCTTAGCCTGTTTCTGCTCTAGGCTGGACTTACTTTTCGAAGCCAAAAATCCAAGTGGGTGGGACTTAACAATAGCAAGGCAGAAATGTTGTGGTGGCTCATACTGCAGCTTGTTGTATTGCTCACAGGACATTGAAATACTGATTCTTTGGATCACATACAGAAACATTTCTTTATATATTCCTTTATCATTTTTAATTGTAATATCAGATAACTTGTGCATTTTCAATGTATAATGTTCATTTAAATGACTGTAAAGTCATCTCTTTTCTGCTTTACAAGCAGCTAATTGCTTGGCAGGAAAGAGACATTCAGCTTCCTGTACAGACCACAGGGTATTTCCGGACTGCAAGTTCACCGTGTATTTTCTCAATGTAGAAGAGAAAAAGAGAGACAAGTGCACATAGGGTGATACAGTACGTGGTAGAGGAAGTTAAAGGGAGGTGAGGGGGGTGCTCACCTGACCAGGTTGTGCATGTCACAACCCCATTATATGCCTGTAGGGGTATACAGCTGCTGCAGTTACACCCACTGATAGAAGAAAATATTCATCTATAAATATATTGGGGAATAAAAGGGGGTGGACGTTTCTGGTTGACTGCGTTGCTGCTGGAAAAATAGTCGTTCTACACTGTGGTTGTATTGGATGGGGAAAAATAAATGAATGCATTCATATAATAGAGAGTGAGTATGCAGCTGGGTGTATATACAGTACACAGGGTGCACAGTAACTGAGAAAAGTACTCACATCCCGTGAACTTTTCTACATTTTGGGATGTCAGTTTAGGTGGACAGCCATGTCTTAGTATTTTTGCAGTTGTGCCATACTCCTTCCATTTTTCGATGACAGATTGAACCGTGCTCCGTGATATGTACAAAGCTTGGGCTAATTTTTTTTTGTATAACCTAATCCTGCTTTACTCTTCTCCACAACTTTATCCCTGACCTGTCTGATGTGTTCCTTGGTTTTCATGATGCTGTTTGATCCTTAAAGTTCTCAAGCATACTGAGAATAAATTGCACACAGGTGAGCTCAATTCACTGGGGAACACAATTTTTGTTGAGTTATATGTGGCACTTGTTTTTCGCTAACTTGGCTTCTGAATCCAAAAATGACCGCAGTTTTTTTCTATTGCAACAACTTTTTAAGCTACAAAATACCCTCTTTTAGTCTCCAAAACCATACAAAATGTACATACAATGGAAAATAATGCAAAAATAACCTGAATGTAATGTTTATTTAAATATATTTTGTTAATACAATGGATATATTGTTATTATGTACAAAGGATATATTGTATCCCTTTCTGGGATACCCCTTTTTTTGGGTATCCCAGAAAGGTTACCTCAGGCTCCCTTGATTGCTCAGGGAGTTCTCTACAGCCAAGTATCTTTCCATGAGGCTCATGAGGTCATCTGAATTCTGGGGATCTCCTTGGGCAACCCAGCTTTGCACAGACTTAAGTAGTGAGTGGATAAATTAGTCCACTGCCACTCTTTCCGCTATCTGTGCCAGAGACCAGCTATTTTTGCACCAGGTGTAACAGGTCGAACATCTGGGACTGGGAGTGCTTGTCCCTTTGGTAGTGCCAGAGGTGCACCCGTTGCACCCTGACTGCCAGGGTTATGCCCAAATGTGCCATAAGCTCTGCCTTCAGATTATTGTACTCTTTGGCATTCTGCAGAGCAAGGTCATAGTACACTTTCTGCGGTTCCTCAGTATGGTATGGTATGGAGCTAGGACCTCTTCAGATTGCACTGGGGGAAGTTTCTCCCTGTCAGTTATCCTGTCAAAGACAGTCAAGAAAGCTGTAGGAGCTGATATACTGTAATAGGTAAACAGCAGCCACTCAGCAATTCACAAACATCAATTCAAGAGTCAACGTTCAGACAATATGAAAAATAGTCTATGTTTCTTAACCTACTGCAAATATATGTCTGTCATAATTAAGAATAAATGCTGTGTCGGCACATTGGGCATATCAGGTGTTGACATAGGGGGTCAATATTATTCACAAGCTCAGATGCTGAAGCAGGATAAGACATCGTTTCCAGAGGCAACTGAGAGTAGAGAAAAGTCTCCTGTATCGTAGCCACCTCAGATATTGGAGGAGTAAGGGATAGGAAACATTCAATAGGACCAGTTTCACCCATAAGTGAAGCTATATTGTGTTTTGTGGAATTCGAGAGCTTGGTGGGGCAAAACTTAATCTGTCATTGTCAATCCCCTTCTCCTTAGAGTCCACTAAAAAGGCACATATAGAAGTCCTTGTATTTAAGTAGTATAAATATAACTCAATAAGTGGATTCTTTCAGATGAGGTAGTAGAAGTTGTGCACAGGACCCTCCAGGACCTGGTAATAGGTGATCCCTCGTCTGTAGTGTCAAATAGGCAAAAACATAGGGTGAACAGATCATTCAGATAAGATAACAGGAGCAATGTCTAATGTCAAGGACCTCCCAGAGTGATTAGCTTGGGGAACTCACAGTTTCACAGGCCCAATAGAATATTTAATATATTTAAGATTTTTTGCTATATTATGGCTGTACTTGTGCTCCCCTTCCCTTTCCCCTCCTACTCTTTCCAGCAATGGTACTTATCAATTGAGATTCAGTGTTGTTTCAACTGTGGTTCTCCATGAGCAAGTTTTGGAAGATTCTGTTGTTTGAAAGGAAGAAGCATCTTTATCCTGATGAACTAGTACTAGCGACGGGAATATTTCTGCATGAAAGGCCCAGTTTTGCCGAAGTCCAGGGTAGTCCGTGCGCAGCAATTCATCAGTGCCCTACCATCCTACCCTCTTTTTGCTGCGATGCCTATTAGTTGACTAAGGCTGGGAGGACTTGATCCATTTTTGATAGTCACAGTTGATTATTTATTTGATTACTGACAGATTAATTTATTCCATAGTCTGTAATATTTATGGACTTATTAATTAATATTTTAACCTTTAATAAACATTGCGACCCTATTCTTTATCCAAACTAACATAGTCAAGCCTTTTTTTATTAATATGTTAAATGGAATCTGTCACCAGGTTTTTGTCACCTAATTTGAGAGCAGCATAATGCAGGAAGAGAGACCCTGATGCCAGCGATGTCACTTTCTGGGCTGCTTGCAGTGATTTGATAAAATCACTGTTTCATCAACCGAAAATTATCACTAGAAGACTAGTAAACCTGCTGCCAGTAAATCCTCCATAATCATGAGCTCTCTGCCCTTTCATCATGCTGCTCTCTGATGGGATAGCAAAAACCGGGTGACAAATTCATTTTAAGTTAATTGGTTGTATTTTTGTTGCGTTTTGTGCCACCATGCTTGTAGTACTGACAATTAGCTGGTAATATAAAGTGCACGCACAACCAAGCTCCATCAGGAGATGACAGAAGAGAAAGAAACAAAGGATCCAAGAAAATAATAGGATATCTTTATTGTGAACTCTATCAGGAGAAAAGCAGAATAAATCCACAGATTACAAAAATCAGAAAAGCACAGCGATGTGTGCAAAATCGCCAATCCATGTCCCAAGTCATGGACAAAAAGGACAAAGCACCCCATACTGAAAATAAGGGTTCCCAGGAAAGATACATGAATAGTAAAAAATACTCAATAAGTACTCTTATATCAATGTAACCGAGGCAATATAGCACGAAAAGAGAATTACTAAGCATTGCAGAATATGGTCAGCAATACAGTGCCTTGAAAAAGTATTCATACTTCAAGAACTTTTCTACATTTTTTCATGTTACACCCACAAACTTAAATGTATTATATTGGAATTTTATGTAATACCAACACTAAGTAGCAAGTATTTGTGAAGTGTAAAGGAAATAACACATGGGTTTCTAAATATTTTAAAAATAATATCTCTAGTAACCATGATATATGAGAAATAGTATTATAACATGAAAGATAAAAGTAATGATTTTTTTAAATATATGAAAACCCTAGAACTACATTGGTAATGGGAAGAGCTAGTATTTTATAGTATGTTAAGTATTTTAAAGAATTATTGGCATATTATTATATCTCTTGTATATGTGGATAAAAAGAATGTATTATGAAAATAAAAAAACAGCACTAAAAACTGCCATGAATTCTCTGCCGTTCCACTGGACCCTAAACTGTCACCCATGATGCCCACATCAGTGTATAGGGCAGAGCAGGTCCATGAGCCGCTGCCTGGCAGGGGCCACCTGAGGGTTCTGTCACCTCTGACATCACCTGCACACGACCAACTGCCGTTTACTTTCAACTGTCGACTGAAGTGATCGGGCGGAAGTCTACAGACTGGAAGAATGGCATCTAATAGACATAGAGACAAGAGCGAATATAAGAAGAGAGAAGAGAAGAGGAAGAGAGAAGAGGACAGTTATACCACTGGATTAAAAAAGATCATGAAGAAGAGGAGAGAGACCAAAAACAATGGATTGGAGGATGAAGAGCCAACACCTGGATGCAGCAGAGACCCCGGAACATCCAGCCCCTACCCCAGGCTTAACATGAGCAACTTTACCGTCCATGAAATCTTGGGCAGGGGCAGCTTTGGCAAAGTAAGTTTTTATATACCCAACCCATATTTTCCATTTTATCTCTATTTGTTATCTTCTCTAGGTAGATTTTCATTGAAAGGTTGTTCTAAGAGTTCTCATCCAGATGCTCCCCTGCCCCCATGATTATTTCACATATTGTAAACAAAAATCACTGTGCTAGAAGGATTAACACTGAACAACCCCTAAAGACTGCTCAAATGGATACTGAAAAAAATCAAGCAAGTGACAAAATGAGGTAGTGATAATCAGTTGCGACCATTCATTCAGTTTACCACTGATAGCATCTTGAACTGTTTTATATAAATCACAAGACAAATAGCTCGGGTGTACACCAACACAATGGTCACATTAAGTATACACCCCACTGATGAAAGAAATAGCAGTGTCAGTGTTTCCGAAACATGTAGGGGAGAAGTACGGCACTTCCAAGCATCCATACTTCAGAAGCAGTGTGACGTCACACGACGTCTGCTCCAGGCCGCAGTTCAATTCAGTTCAGGTGAGTCACCGGTCGGGACTCCTTGAACAATTCCCCGCGCATCTGTGATCAACGCTTCCAACACACCTTATACACAACTGTACGCCAAAGCAGTGACTTTTAATATGGACTATTATCTTGTTAGCACTTGTGTGATTTAGGTTTTGCTATTCGCTCACCACAAATACATTGCAAAATGATTGTTTAGCTCATGGTGTGTATACATACTCAATGTGACTTTTGTGTCGGTATACACCGGCGCTATTGTTATTACACATACCAAACAGGTTACTTTTTTTGTAACTGAACATCACTACTCATTATCTTATTTGCAAATAACCTGGTTGGTTTAACTGTAGATGTTTGTAGCAGTCTTTGCATAGATTGGCCTTTTTCATATTTGGGCTGGTTTTTGTTTAGAATGATATACCTATGGTTAACTATATACACTAATAACAGGGGTGTATTTTTACACTTGCTGCTTTTAGTTTTTTTATCCCCTACTTTTGAGTGAGCGCAGGTGCAATATTACTATATAGATTATTTCACATATTGGTTCATCTGATCACCATAGTTAGATGTGGTGCTGCTATAAATGGGTTTTCTGATTCATTGAAAAGCTGAGTGGGGAAACATGGTTTATTTTCATGTCATGGTCTACTGTATTTATGCTGCTATGAGGATACGATTAGAGATGAGCGTTGTTCTACTCGAACTGTTCGCCAATCTCAAATTCGAGCTGTTTTGGGCGGTGTTCGAGCCGGTCGGCGAACACGAACAATTTGAGAAAAATTCGGCTGTTCGAGGTTATGTTCGATAACTGTTCGTGCACCAAAATCATAACTGGATTTTTTCTCAGTAATGATGAAAATTAATGTTAATACGCAGTTTGAGTGTACAGCGGGGTGGGGGGAGGGGCAGGGGATGGATCTCTGCAGGAACAATGAAGATCTCCATTTTTTTTCTCTTTCCCGCATTTGCAGTGGGGAGGTGCAATCTGTCAGCCTATCAGCAGCGCACACACGGAGCGAAGTGCTTTTTTTCACACAAGCAAGGGCATGTGTGATTGGCAGTGTATGTCACATGTCCTTGCCCTATAAGACCAAGCCATTTTCCCTGTCGCCACCATTTTCTCACTGCTGCAGCTGCGTGTTAGACGGCACCGCTGTTGCTGTGTGCGCTATACCTTGTTAATTTCAAGCCAATTTTCGCACAAATATACAGATAGCTTGGGAGTAGGGAATAGTTGTGATTGCAGTCCTTTTAAGGACTAGGTTACAGCATTTCCTACGACTTTTATCAGGCAGGTCTGTGCTCTTAAATAGATAGATTGTGGGAGTAAAGACTAATTGTAATTGGAGTCCTTTTCAGGACTAGGTTACATCAGTTCCTATCAGTTTTTGCCAGGCAGGTCTGTGCCAGTGCTGTGCAAGTTTTTTTCACAGCATTTGGCTGAATCTAGCAAAGCTAATCCTTTTTGGCCTATTGCAGAGTGTGTTAGTCAGTGGAGTAGCCTATCTGTGTTGCAAGATATACCACCTGTGTATAGAATACCAATTTTTTTACTGCACCTAGTGAAGTAAAATCTTTTGGGCATAGCATCATTCTATTAGTCCATCTATACTGACCTCCATCAGGTTGCAAACTGAATATAATTTTTTTCTGCATCTAGCTCTGAAAAAATATTTGGGCTTCTAGCAGTGTGTGGGACTTGGTCTATTAGTCCATCTATACTGACCTCCATCAGGTTGCAAATTAAAAATAATTTTTTTCTTCATTTAGCTCTGAAAAAATATTTGGGCTTCTAGCAGTGTGTGGGACTTGTTGTATTAGTCCTTCTATACTGACCTCCAGCAGGTTGCAAATTGAATATAATTTTTTTCTGCAACTAGCTCTGAAAAAATATTTGGGCTTCTAGCGGTGTGTGGGACTTGGTCTATTAGTCCATCTATACTGACCTCCATCAGGTTGCAAATTAAAAATAATTTTTTTCTGCATCTAGCTCTGAAAAAATATTTGGGCTTCTAGCAGTGTGTGGGACTTGGTCTATTAGTCCATCTATACTGACCTCCATCAGGTTGCAAATTAAAAATAATTTTTTTCTTCATTTATCTCTGAAAAAATATTTGGGCTTCTAGCAGCGTGTGGGACTTGTTCTATTAGTCCATCTATACTGACCTCCATCAGGTTGCAAATTAAAAATAATTTTTTTCTACATCTAGCTCTGAAAAAATATTTGGGCTTCTAGCAGTGTGTGGGACTTGGTCTATTAGTCCATCTATACTGACCTCCATCAGGTTGCAAATTGAATAAAAAAATTTTCTGCATCTAGCTCTGAAAAAATATTTGGGCTTCTAGCGGTGTGTGGGACTTGGTCTATTAGTCCATCTATACTGACCTCCATCAGGTTGCAAATTAAAAATAATTTTTTTCTGCATCTAGCTCTGAAAAAATATTTGGGCTTCTAGCAGTGTGTGGGACTTGGTCTATTAGTCCATCTATACTGACCTCCATCAGGTTGCAAATTAAAAATAATTTTTTTCTGCATCTAGCTCTGAAAAAATATTTGGGCTTCTAGCAGTGTGTGGGACTTGGTCTATTAGTCCATCTATACTGACCTCCATCAGGTTGCAAATTAAAAATAATTTTTTTCTGCATCTAGCTCTGAAAAAATATTTGGGCTTCTAGCAGTGTGTGGGACTTGGTCTATTAGTCCATCTATACTGACCTCCATCAGGTTGCAAATTAAAAATAATTTTTTTCTTCATTTATCTCTGAAAAAATATTTGGGCTTCTAGCAGCGTGTGGGACTTGTTCTATTAGTCCATCTATACTGACCTCCATCAGGTTGCAAATTAAAAATAATTTTTTTCTGCATCTAGCTCTGAAAAAATATTTGGGCTTCTAGCAGTGTGTGGGACTTGGTCTATTAGTCCATCTATACTGACCTCCATCAGGTTGCAAATTAAAAATATTTTTTTTCTGCATCTAGCTCTGAAAAAATATTTGGGCTTCTAGCAGTGTGTGGGACTTGGTCTATTAGTCCATCTATACTGACCTCCATCAGGTTGCAAATTGAATAAAAAAAATTTCTGCATCTAGCTCTGAAAAAATATTTGGGCTTCTAGCGGTGTGTGGGACTTGGTCTATTAGTCCATCTATACTGACCTCCATCAGGTTGCAAATTAAAAATAATTTTTTTCTGCATCTAGCTCTGAAAAAATATTTGGGCTTCTAGCAGTGTGTGGGACTTGGTCTATTAGTCCATCTATACTGACCTCCATCAGGTTGCAAATTAAAAATAATTTTTTTCTGCATCTAGCTCTGAAAAAATATTTGGGCTTCTAGCAGTGTGTGGGACTTGGTCTATTAGTCCATCTATACTGACCTCCATCAGGTTGCAAATTAAAAATAATTTTTTTCTGCATCTAGCTCTGAAAAAATATTTGGGCTTCTAGCAGTGTGTGTGACTTGGTCTATTAGTCCATCTATACTGACCTCCATCAGGTTGCAAATTAAAAATAATTTTTTTCTTCATTTAGCTCTGAAAAAATATTTGGGCTTCTAGCAGTGTGTGGGACTTGTTCTATTAGTCCTTCTATACTGACCTCCAGCAGGTTGCAAATTGAATATAATTTTTTTCTGCATCTAGCTCTGAAAAAATATTTGGGCTTCTAGCAGTGTGTGGGACTTGGTCTATTAGTCCATCTATACTGACCTCCATCAGGTTGCAAATTAAAAATAATTTTTTTCTGCATCTAGCTCTGAAAAAATATTTGGACTTCTAGCAGTGTGTGGGACTTGGTCTATTAGTCCATCTATACTGACCTCCAGCAGGTTGCAAATTGAATAAAAAAATTTTCTGCATCTAGCTCTGAAAAAATATTTGGGCTTCTAGCGGTGTGTGGGACTTGGTCTATTAGTCCATCTATACTGACCTCCATCAGGTTGCAAATTAAAAATAATTTTTTTCTGCATCTAGCTCTGAAAAAATATTTGGGCTTCTAGCAGTGTGTGGGACTTGGTCTATTAGTCCATCTATACTGACCTCCATCAGGTTGCAAATTAAAAATAATTTTTTTCTGCATCTAGCTCTGAAAAAATATTTGGGCTTCTAGCAGTGTGTGGGACTTGGTCTATTAGTCCATCTATACTGACCTCCATCAGGTTGCAAATTAAAAATAATTTTTTTCTGCATCTAGCTCTGAAAAAATATTTGGGCTTCTAGCAGTGTGTGGGACTTGGTCTATTAGTCCATCTATACTGACCTCCTTCAGGTTGCAAATTAAAAATATTTTTTTTCTTCATTTAGCTCTGAAAAAATATTTGGGCTTCTAGCAGTGTGTGGGACTTGTTCTATTAGTCCTTCTATTCTGACCTCCAGCAGGTTGCAAATTGAATATAATTTTTTTCTGCATCTAGCTCTGAAAAAATATTTGGGCTTCTAGCGGTGTGTGGGACTTGGTCTATTAGTCCATCTATACTGACCTCCATCAGGTTGCAAATTAAAAATAATTTTTTTCTGCATCTAGCTCTGAAAAAATATTTGGGCTTCTAGCGGTGTGTGGGACTTGGTCTATTAGTCCATCTATACTGACCTCCATCAGGTTGCAAATTAAAAATAATTTTTTTCTGCATCTAACCCAGCCAATAGTTTTGGCCTAATACCACAGTTTGGCCACTCAGCTCTGCTCGGTTACCATCCATTGTTTTTTTGTGCAAACAACTCCAGAGTTGTGAATTAGTTAACCACCAAAATGAGTGGAAAAAGGCCTGCTGCTGGTGGAAAGGGGAATAGGCGTGTTGGGAAGGGGAAAAAAGGTTGTGTCCGTGGGGTAGGTGCAGAAGAAAGACCATCTTCCAGCCAAACTAAAATGTCTACTTCTTTTAGCGGACAATGTGATAAGATCCCTTTCTTACGGCCACGCCAATCGCTACAAATTCCAGATGAGGCACAAAAACAGCAGGTGCTTCAACGGATATCAAGTGCTCCTTTAAGTGGGCTCTCCTCCACATCAACTTCAACATCACAAATACTCCAGTCCTCAAAGGTGTCACCCAAATCGCACTTGCTTCCTCACAGCTCCCAAATCTCCAGCTGCCCGTCTGAGTATGAGGTAGAACAGATGGTTGAGTCTGCAGAGCTGTTTACTCATACTATAGCCTGGGAATCAGAGGTCGACTCCAGCGCTTCTGTGAATCCAGACGAGGAAATGATCTGCACTGATGCCCAGAATCTTTATGAGTCAGATCCAGGACCAGACGCAGAAGGTTCTGACCATAATGTAGACCCTCATTCCCAAACTGTAACTCCTGTTGGTGGAGACAATGAGGAAGACGATGATAAGACTCAAATACCTGATTGGAGCGACAACTTTAGTTTTTTGTCAGGGCAGGAACAGGTTGGCTCTGAGGACGACGGGTGTGATAACGCACAGGGTGATGATGATGAGGTCGGAGATCCCACTTACTGTCAACCCACAGTCAGCCAAGAGATGAGGTCAGCAGAGGAGGTGGAGGAAGATGCTAGTGACGACGAGGTCAGGTTGCGCCTTCCTGGACAGAGACGTAGTACTGGAAGCACGTCAACAACTGCATCCTCAAACACAACTCTGCCTCTCACCACAAGTTGTGGTGGCTCTTCAGGTCGCATGGGTGCTAAGCCTTGCATAGCCTGGGCATTTTTTCAGATCGATAAAGATGACCCAACTCGTGTTATCTGTAACATTTGTCAGCAAAAGCTAAGTAGAGGCCAAAAAATACATAGTTTGAGTACTTCATGCATGAACCGGCACATGGACATGAAGCATAAGTTGCAGTGGGAAGCTCAGTGTGCTACAATGCGGTCTAGCCGGCCGGGCCAACCACCGTCTGCCATATCTTGTGCATCCGCGGCCTCTTCATCCTCTGTGACTGGGGGGACAGCAGTCACACCTGTTTTGGGGCGCAGACCTGCCACCTCTTTACCCGCAACAGCCAGCGTGATTGGCAGGTCATCATTTTCTTTGGAGGTGGTAACACCAGCTGGTCTTGAGCGCTGTCCGACATCGATAGCACCACCTTTGGATCAAGGCAGCCTAACATGTCCGCCTGCATCTTCCTCACAGACCGGCAGTTTGCCGGGGACACCCTTATCAACCCCGTCTAAGCACAATAGCCAGCCCTCGGTCCCTCAGATGTGGACAAGTAAAAGACCATTTCCTCCTAGCCATGAGAAAGCTAAGAGGTTGAATTTCACCATCTGCAAGCTCTTGGCTACAGAAATGCTGCCTTTCCGCCTGGTGGACACAGAGGATTTTCGAGACCTTATGTCCGTCGCAGTGCCCCAGTACCAGATGCCCAGTCGGCACTACTTCTCAAAGAAAGGTGTGCCTGCGCTCCACCAGCATGTCGCACACAACATCACCGCTTCTTTGAGAAACTCTGTGTGTGACAGGGTGCATTTCACCACAGACACTTGGACGAGTAGGGATGGACAGGGGCGTTACATGTCGCTGACTGGGCACTGGGTAACTATGGTGACAGCAGGACAAGGGGCTGCTGTCCAAGTCTTGCCGTCCCCACGAGTTGTGCGTCAATCCTCTTTATGTCATTTTTCCTCCACTGCTTCTGCCTCCTCAACCTCCTCTCGGTCTTCCACCTGCACCCAAAGCCTGTCTGGTCATGCCACAAGCTTTCTAACTGCGCAGAAGGGATCCTGCACACCTCCTTACTATGCTGGCAGTAGGGCTCAACGTCATCAGGCGGTTTTTACATTGAAATGTCTGGGAAATGTGAGTCACACAGCTGAGGAGTTGTGGTCAGCTCTGGAGAACCAATTTCATGAATGGTTGTCTCCACTGGACCTGAAACCAGGGAAGGCCGTGTGCGACAATGCTGCAAACCTGGGTGCGGCCCTTCGCCGGGACAATGTCACACACGTGCCTTGTATGGCTCACGTGTTGAACCTGGTTGTCCAGCAATTTTTAGCCCACTATCCCAGACTAGATGGCCTTCTGCAGAGGGCACGGTCGCTGTGTGCTCACTTCCGCCGTTCGCATCCCGCAGCTCAGCGACTTACATCTCTACAGAAGTCGTTGGGCCTGCCACTTCACCGGCTAAAATGCGATGTGCCTACCCGGTGGAATTCAACTCTGCACATGTTGCAGCGACTGTGGCAGCACCGACAAGCCCTGGTGCAATACGTTCTGACGTATAGCCTGAGCCAACGAGATTCAGAGGTGGGGCAAATCACGCTGGAGGAGTGGTCTCAGATCAGGGACCTATGCACCCTTCTGCACAGTTTTGAAATGGCGACGAAGATGTTTAGTGCTGACGATGCCATTATCAGCATGACTATTCCGGTGATTTACATGCTGGAGCACATGTTAAACAGAATTCGGAGTCAGGTGGTGGCACAAGAGGAGGTGGAGGAAGTAGAGGAGGAGGAGTTGTATGCGGAAGGGCTAACATCTGCAAGGTCCAGACGGTCGGCAGCACCAAGGCGGCAGGCATGTGAGGGTGGGGGAGATGATTTTACCAGGGCGCATGGTAGCAGCCAAACTAGTGAGGAAGGTGCAGGAGCCCAGGAAGAAGTGGAGGACGAACTGATGGAAGACTCATCAGATGAGGGAGACCTTGATCACATTTCTGTTGTGCGAGGTTGGGGGGAGAGGACAGAGGAAGGAAGCATGATTGCTACCTCGCCACCAACACAACAGGGACTTGGTGCTCCTGGATGCGCAACACACATGAGTGCCTTCTTGCTGCACTACCTGCAACATGACCCTCGAATTGTGAGAATTAGAAATAATCCTGACTACTGGGTTGCCACACTGTTAGATCCCCGGTACAAAAGTAAATTTGCAGAAATTATTCCTGCCATAGAAAGGGATGCACGCATGCAGGAGTATCAGCAGAGACTGTTGCAGAATCTTACATGTGCTTTTCCACAAAATACCAGTGGTGCACGTAGTGAATCTCACAGTTCCAACTTGCCAACCGTGGGACCGTCAAGTGTTCAGCACTCAAACCGTAACAGAACCACAGTATCTGCTGGTAACATCAATTTTGCGGAATCATTTCACCACTTTTTTAGCCCATCCTTTGCAAGGCCACAGGAGACAAGAAGTCTGACACATAGTCAACGCCTAGAGACGATGGTACAGGAGTATCTCCAAGTAAACATTGAAGCCACGACTGTGTCACTGGACCCTTGCTCTTTTTGGGCTTCCAATCTGGATAAATGGCCGGAGCTAGCCACTTACGCCTTGGAGATCTTGTCATGCCCCGCAGCCAGCGTTCTGTCTGAACGTGTGTTCAGCGCTGCTGGTGGTGTGCTGACAGATAAGCGCACGCGGCTCTCCACTGATAATGTAGACAGACTCACGTTCATAAAGATGAACAAATCATGGATCCGAAATGACTTTTCTACCCCTGTGTCATCCTGGGGAGAGTAAAAGCTTGATGATTGGTTAAAATCACCCTACCAACCGTTTTAAGCTTTCAAATTACTAATCATGTTTATCTGTATCTTGACTGGAAAATAATTTGGGCTTTGTAGCAGTGTGCAGCACTGATCCTATTAGGCCATCTATAATAAGCTTCACCAGATTTAAAATTAAAAATAATTTTTAGCTGCATCTAGCCCGGAAAATAATTTTGGGGCTCCGAGATGCGCAAGACACATAAGTGCCTTCTTGCTGCACTACCTGCAGCATGACCCTCATATTGTCAGAATTCGAAGTAATCATGACTACTGGGTTGCCACACTCTTAGATCCCCCAAACTTTTCGATCAACCTTTTCATTTTAATAAAGACCAAAAAAATGGTCATTTTTGAAATTATAAGCATTAGCAGGTTGTTAGAAACTGAAATCAAACAGTTTTCAACTCAAAACTTTATTCTAGGTGATGTTACATTTTCACATAGGACCCCTTGTTCGAAAGGAGCTTCTGAACTCTCTCGTCCATTGAATTTGTCAGGTTTTGGATGGTTTCTGCTTCAATTGTTTTGCATGAGGACAGAATACCCTCCCAGAGCTGTTGCTTAGATGTGAACTGCCTCCCGCCATCATAGACACTCCTTTTAATGATGCTCCAAAGGTTCTGAATGGGGTAGAGGTCAGGGGAGCATGGGGGTCACACCATAAGTTTGTCCCCTTTTATGCCCATATCAGCCAGAGATGCAGATGATTTATGTGCAGCATGAGATGGTGCATTATCATGCAGAAAAATGATCTTGCTGTGAAATACACGGTTCTTCTTCTTGAACCATGGCAGGAAGTGCTGTTTGAGAAAATCCACATACATTATGGAGTTCATCTTTAGCGCCTTCAGGGATCCTAAAGGGGCCGACAATCTCTCTCCCCATGATTCCAGCCCAAAACATTACTCCACCTCCTCCTTGTTGGCGCTGTAGCCGTGTTTGCGTGGGGTGTCCATCAACCAGCCATCCTCCACTCCATTCATCTGGACCATCGAGCGCTGCACGGCACTCATCCGTGAACAAAACAGTTTTGAAATCAGTCTTCATGTAATGTTTGGCCCACTGGAGCCGTTTCTGCTTGTGTGAAGTGGATAGAGGAGGTCGACAGGATGGCATATGCACAGCTGCAAACCTCTGAAGGACCCTGCATCTTGTTGTTCGGGGGACGTTGGAGGCACAAGCAGCTTCAAAAACTTGTCTGCTGCTATGACAAGGCTTTTTTGCCGCTGCTGTTTCAACCTGACGTAATTGCCTGTAGGAAAGAGTCCTCAATTTGCCCTTATCAGCACGCACACGTGTGTACTGTGAATCAGCTACATACTTCTTGATTGCCAAGACACTTCATCCTGATCATCGCACAATGTTGATTGTAGTCATGCCTTGACCTAAACACTCCACAATTTGTTGCTTCTCAGCAGCCGACACATCCTTTTTCTTTCCCATTTTGGCAGAAAATGTAGGCTGCTTAATAATGTGAGAGAGCCTTCTTAAGTAGTCTTGCCTTTCATTGGACACACCTGCCAAACTAATTAGCACAGGTGTCTGCAATTGCTTACAGTGATATAAAGAGCCCTGACACACATCACCATCAATGAGTTTAACTGACAAACAAACAAATTCTTCCCTTATCACTCCTAAACACTTTTTGCATAATAATTTGGAACGCGGTGTACATGTGCTTTTCCACAAAACACCAGTGGTTCACGTAGTGAATCTTACAGTTCTAACTTGCCAACCGTGGTCTGTATGGAATTGTTCAATAAAGGGCCCAAAATTAAGATAACATAGATGGGAGAGGTCTCTATGAATAGGAATTCCTAAGTATTTGATACCCTGTGAGGGCCAGGCAAAGGGAAAGTTGGACTGGATGGAATCCTATATGGATTTAGGGAGGGAGACATCGAGGGCCTCAGACTTCGCTGCATTGATTTTAAAATTTTACCATGTAACAAAGTGATCTATTTCAGCCATAACAGCAGGGATGGATATATGTGATTGAGTGATATATACTAGGACATCATCAGCAAATAGAGAGCACTTGTACTCGGTGCCTCCCACCTCAATCCACCTAATATTGGGGTTATGGCGAATTGATGAGAGCAGGTGCTCCGTCACTAGGATGTATAAGAGACTGGACAGAGGACATCCCTGCCTTGTCCCATTGGTGATTGTGAAAGGTGATGAAAATGTTCTGACGCACCCCCTGGGCCTTGGGACACCCGGAGCCGGACCCTTTTTGGTGGATGCTGGTGGTTGTAGTCTTCGTGGCGGCGATCCGGTTCCGTGGCTCAGGGCGGTCAAACCAGTGGCGGAACTATTTATGTGGTTTTGATGTTTAAATGTCCGACTACGCCACCCGTGGATTGCGGTCAGAGTGAACCGCCGCTACAGGGCAGACCGCTAAGGCTGGTGTTGTGGGTGCAGCAGAGCGTAGCATAACTCCCCACGGGAGGAGTATAGCCTCAGGGCAGTGTATGCGGAGGATGGGGGTGATGGTGCAGGGCAGCAGCAGTAACGACACGGAGTCAGTGATGCAGTTCAGGGCCTTTACTCACAGTTCTTATTATCCAGACCACGTCTGCAGGTAACGGCTGCCCACGTCGTACTGTGCTCACCAGGTGAGGGGCTCAGACAACTCCCAGATAACTTTGGAGCGCTTCACAGGACCCCCTTTGTGTGTCCTTTGTCTGGCCTTTCTTACCAACACTTCTGTCCGGCTGCCTCGGGCCTCCTCTTGGTAAACTTGGCGCCAGTTTCCCTGACCCTATGTGGTGCCTTCCTAGCGGGTGGAGCAAGGGGCTGCGCCACATAAAATGTCAGAGCCTCCGGTTTCTAGCTGAGGGTCGTTTCCTGCCTCCACTAGTTCGGGGACCGGTCTCCCCCTTTGGTCTGACCCCTCCACGCAGGTGGATTCGGGCGTGCGGTGGCGACTCGCCCGTCCGCACCCCTGGAATCCCTTCATTCCTCGTTCCTGGAGCCTTCTCCGCTCCTCTTCCTTCCTTCTCCCTCTTGCAGGCCTGGGCCTCTGTTACTAGGCCCGCCTCCGGAGCAGAGCTCATGCAGAGCCCCTGCTCCCTGCCACTTCTGCTCAGACTTCTCTGCACTGAACTAAGATGGTGCCCACCTTTTATACTCCCTTCTCAATGCACCCAGGAACTGCTTCCTCCCTGCTCCTGCACTGCAGGGTTCCCCTTCCTCAGTGTTCCCTCCCCCCACTCCAGCCAGGGACAGGGACTGTCGTGCCCATCTCAGGGGCATATTGGTCGCCCTGCCCACGGCAATGTGGTGTAATGCATACAGGTGTCGGGTCCTGATCCACACTCCATCCTTATCTGAGAGTGAGATATCACACCTCTGGGTGAGGTGCAATACGTCTGTAGCAACCGAGCCCTCGGTGCTACAGTTCCATTTATCTTCAGCCTAGGTGACGTATTGTGATACAGGGCCGTGATTTTGGCTATAAAAGGGTCCCCTAGACCCCTACCCCAAGCTTTTTAAGAGAATCATATATGGCGTGCCAGGAGACTCTATGGAATGCTTTCTCAGCATCCAACGAGAGTATCTACTTACAAATTTTTAACTGCATCTAGCCCAGGAAATACTTTGTGCCTAGTAGCAGTGTCTGCTAGTCAGCGGATTATCCCAGCTGTTAAGCAAGCTACACCACCTGTAGTTTGGACACTTAATTTTTTCAAAGGAAATGCTTCGGGACCACGGGATACTTAGTGAAGAGCATCAGGAGGCACCCCAAGGCATAGGGGCTGGGACTGGCACTAGGATGCCTTGCGGTGGACAGCCGAGCTCGATCCTTATAAAAGCTTTTTAACTGCAGCAGCTTTAGTGGACGCTACTGGAGCTGGAATTACGTGGCTGCTGGCATGAGACTTGCCCTCCAATAGATCCTTGTAAATGGATTTAAAGTGTATTCATTCAAATTAGAGGGACAATTTAAATTAAAAAGCTTAGAGCTGCCTCCACCACAGGGGGGCTCTCTCGACCCACCAGCGGACAGGCACCAGTATTGGGAGAGGGGGGCTGGCCGTCAGGGTTCACCGCGGCTCTGGCACAAACCCGGCGACACGGAGGTGGCACGGGCAGGAGCGGACTGGCCGTCTCGGCTTCTCACTTTTTGGATTTTAGAAGGGCATGACATGCCTATATCTGTGTCTCCCCCTCCTTTTACTCCTCCACCTCTTTTCTTTTCGCATGACTATATGTACTTGTCACTTTTCCATGTGTTAGTTGTGTCTTCTGAGCAGTTTGTCAGCTTTTGGACACCTTTGAAGGTGTTTTCTATGTGTTTCTATGTGTTTTTGTTTGCCTGCCATTGGTTTTAACGGTGTTCGAAGGTGTTCGACGAACAGTTCGACGAACAGTTCGGCGAACACACGGGTGTTCGACGAACCGAACCGAACTCGAACACTACGGGGGTGGCTCAACACTAGATACGATATATACTTTGACCTCTGTTTCAGTAAACTTTAAATCCGCTGCAAATTGATATAAAACTAATACTGACTCAAACAGCTCAAGGTGCCAACCAGTGTTTGTTCTATTTTGTTCCCATATGGTGATATTGGAATACCCCTTTAAGACCTCTCCATAGAACAGTCATGAAGCAGACAGTGCATTATGCCGATAGCTTAGCTTTGCTCTGCTATAAGGTCCACGTTACTAACAGACCCACAACCCACTCAGTCCATGTGTTTCTTATTCAGTAGATAGCCCAGCTATTTTCCACCTCCCATACACCTTTTCTAAGCATTCCCTATTTCTTTCCTTAGGTGGTCCTGACATCAATCCCCAGCCGAAACATCTATATGGCTGTAAAAATGATCAAGAAAAAAAGGTCAATGAAAACATCATTATGAGAGAGCGGCGGATACTCCAGGCGACCAGAGACTGCCCATTCCTTTCTCACTTCTATGCCGCACACCAGTCTCTGAAGCGCTCATATTTCATCACGGATTATCTGTCCGGTGGCAGCCTCGAGGCTTTGATTGAGATGTGCTGCTACCTGAACATTGACAATGTAAGGTGAGAAAGAGGAAGCTATACCAAAAAGAGAGCAGAGGGGTGGAAATAAAAGCGGAGGTTGAGATGTAGCTGGCAGGGCATGTAACCCAGGTGGGAAGAAGGTGCCAGTGATGACATTGATACTATACTCTGTTCTCTCCAGATTCTACACAGCAGAGATTGTATGTGGCCTCCAGTTCCTCCATGGACACAACATCATCCATCGGTAAGCAGAACTTTCCTCCTTCTCTGTTTCCTTTACATTCTAGAAATATTGCCCCCAACATTCCAGGGCTCCTGTCTGCCTATTCTTCCTGATCTTGCAGTGACTCATTTTCCATCTCCTGTATCACTGGGCAGATTTCTTATTCTATTGTCTTATTTGATTGCAGAGATATTAAGCCAGAAAACATCATGTTGGATGCTGATGGCCACATCCGTATAATTGACCTGGGGCTCGCCCAAGATGGTGTCACCTCCTCCAATAACATCACTGGAGTGACGGGCACTTTCCATTTCATGGCCCCTGAGGTGCTTCGCAAGAAAGGATATGGCACAGCAGTGGATTGGTGGAGCCTGGGGATTGTGGTATCCGAGATGGCAACAGGACGCTCCCCATTTTACACCGGCTCTGACAGCAAAATGGCTCACAGAGCTATAACCAAAGGAAAGCCTGAAATTCCATCTTGGCTTGATGCTGACTTGAAAGACCTCATCAAGAAGCTGCTGTGCAAAAATCCTCAGATGCGATTGGGTGTGTGAGGGAACATCAGAGACCATCCATTCTTTACCACCATTGGCTGGGAGGATCTGGAGAAAAGGAGAGCACAGCCAGCATTCATACCATTCAGGCCAGTTCTGGAGAACCATCTTATGCAGTGGCCGGAGGAAAAGAAAGCCCTTAACCACATGGCCGGCTTTAATTACGTGTCACCAAGCTGGGTAAGATCATCCTTCTCTAAGGATAAATCTCATCAAATGTTCTTCTCACCGTGTGGCCGTTATCATAATCCTTGTCTTCTCCCACTGTTTCTGCCAATGACCATGTCTCTTATTTTTAGGTGGATGAGAATATCTGGGTTGTAAAAGAATCCAAGACCATCTGGTGAGTGACCGCTGTACACACAGGACACCGATCATTATTTTTGTACATTATATATGATGTTACATAGGGGAATGGTTCATTATAATGACCATTCCTCTAAGATCACAGAAGATCCAGGAGATAGAAGTTGTTGAAATGTCTTCCTCTTATGTCTTGCAGGATAAGCCCGTGCCAACTGCCCAGAACTTCTTGCCTCCTGACCCATACCTCATGTCTCTGCTGCTGTTTGTCACCTCGGCTGCCTGAAAACATCATCTCTCTTCATGCTTCATCTTCATGCTGGACCACTGACATCGTGTTGCTGTACCAGGCCCTTGACTTGGCATCCTCCAATCCTGGGCTGGCATTTGCCATCACTTCAGCCTGAAGATCTTCTGCTCCCCTGGGAATGGCCTATGCTTAGTGTCCATCTGGTGAGTTCAAGAACAGTAGTCTAATATAGGCTATTATCCCTGAACTCACCTAAGCACAGGAGGGGTAAGTATTTCACCCATCACCTATCAAATCCACATCACCCACACTACATGTTAGGTATAGGCCCCACACTACATGATAGGTATAGGCCCCACACTACATGATAGGTATAGGCCCCACACTTCACAATAGGTATAGGCACCCACACAGACAGACATAGCATGTAGATAGAGATTTCGGCTTTTGATCCTGGGATTTAATCTGATCGCCACATTTGGGGTCAGGAAGAAATTTTTCCCCCTAACATGAGGATAATTGGCCCATTCCTCATGTGGGGGTTTTCGCCTTCCTCTGGATCTACACGGCCTTAAATAGGTTTAGTAATATATCAATAAGTAAGATTCACACAAAAGTAGTCCAAAAAAAGTTTGAAAATATACAAAACAAAAACATTTTTAGTCTAAATATATAACAATTAATTAAAATATTTATAAAAAAAATATCACCTCCACTACTTATAGGTTAGGTATGAGCCTTTGATTCTGGGATTTATCATGATCGCCATATTTGGGGTCAGGAAGGAATTTTTCCCCCATCATGAGAACAATTGGCACATTTCTCACATGGGGTTTTCGCCTTCCTCTGGATCAACACGGCCTACATATAGGTTTAGTAAAATAAATAAGTAGGTTCTCATATTTATAATGAAAAAATATATGAAAAAAAATAGAATTAATTTTTTGGTTTAAAAAAATTATTTTACCTAAATATAAAAATAAATTAGTCCAAAAATAGAAAATAATTAAATATTTGAATTAAAAAATTACACATATGTATCACACATTAGCTATAATAGCTGTGTAAGTAATTTACAGATTAATGGCTTATTATAAATGCATATATACAAAAAAAAAACATTTTAAAATATAGGCAGGTTTTCAGATAATTCATATCTGACACACATAATTTATATAGTAGCCCAGTACAAAGAAAAAAGGAAAGTTAAATAGTTTAATAAATTTTTTAGAAATTAAGTTAATTCCACAGGTTTGGTGTCAGTCCTTGATCCTGGGATTTATTCTGACCGCCATGTTTTATTTGGGGTCAGGAAGGAATTTCCCCCCCTGATATGAGGAGAATTGGCCTATTCCTCACAGGGGGTTTTCGCCTTCCTCTGGATCAACACAGCCCATAAATAGGATTATTCTAATAGATGAAAAATTTACAGATATACGTAATCGTAAAATATATAGTATCCCCGTCAATAAATAAAATCTTTATTTTAACCCCTACATCGTTGTTCTTGTCTTTATTTCATTGGACGTCCATGTAGTGAACTTGGATTTAGCCCCTGAGTCTTATTCTCCAGCACTATGGATCTTGATGGGGTCGTCTAGTCTCATGTAAGGTTTCTCCATACAGGTCAGATGTAAAGCACCAATGTGCTGTGAATAAAGACCAAATTGATCCCATCTGCACAAACCTCATGCAGTAAGCGAGTACCCAGCAGCAAGTGATGAGTTTCCCTGCAGTCTCTCCAAAGACGAAATTAAGTATTGCACGTGGTGGTCTGTAATCACTGGGATGTCCATGGAAATCATGGAAATGTTGAGTCCTCCAGACCAGATGCTGTTTGTTGGTAGTCTCCTTTCTGACTAATAGATGAGAATACAGAATGGGGTCCCTTCTATTAGGCTGCGTGCCCACTATGCGTTTTTCAAGTGTTTTTGCTGCCGAATTTACACAGCGAAAACGCTTAAAAAGCGCTTGATAATACTGTCAAGGTAAAAAAATATATATTATAGAAAATCAAATGGTTTCTTTTAATAGATTACCTAATCAGTGTGAATCAATATAGTGATGATGGAATAATCTATGTGTATGTATGTATGCAAATGGGTATATGCACATGGATTATGTTAATAGTTAATGAACATATAACTAACAGCTTCTGTTCTAATCTGTAGACACGAACAACTAAATGATTTCCTGGGAATGATGTATGCATGTGCACTGCTGATAACAGAGAGATTCATGTGGAGTTGGCAAAGATAGCGCTGAGAGACGAACTCACCCCCTCCATCGGAATTCCTAAGGCGTTACTCAAACCAAGGGATACATGGATGGACAAATTACAGCGTGCCGAGTTATCAGAAAAGAGCAATAAATTTTACTAATCCCACCTAGATGGAAAATGCTATTTAACCCCATGTCTATGTAATAAAGTGTGCCATTATGCCATTTTGCATGGTTCAGTTTCTGAGTGAAGTTTTTAACCAGATTAGCAGATTTGGTTAATTAGCTTCTCTGCACGCACTCAGACATCTTTAATTTGGAGGAGAGCAGTTACCTGGTGTATCTTAAATTGGTGGAACCTTCACAATATGTGCCCCATGGTCCCCAATGATAATCTGCATGTGCTGTGCACATGCTGCGGAAATTTCCATTGCGGATTATTATTGCGGAAAAATCCGCAGCACGTCCATTAATTTTGCAGACACGCAGCGTAATTGCCGCCATTGACTTGCATTGAAACGCTTAATATCCGTGTCAGCACATTTGCACACGCGGATATGAAGCGATTCAATGTGCGGATGGTACCCGGGTCTGGAGAGGAGGAGACTCTCCTCCAGACCCGGGTACCATGGTACCTGTAAAAAAAAGAATTGAAAATAAAAAATAAATATTATACTTACCTTCCCATGGTGCCCGGCTTCCTCAGCGATGTGTCCGGTGTGTTGGGTGGCTCGAGGTGGTGTGAGGACCTGACATGACGTCATTGAGTCATGTGACAGGTCACGCAACCACATGACCTGTCACATGACTCAATGACGTCATCGCAGGTCCTCCACACCACCGCGAGCCGTACAACAGACCAGACGGAGCGGAGAAAATACCGGGGGCCATCGGAAGGTGAGTATAAGCTTTATTTTTTGCCATTCTTTTCTTTTCTTTTAACTATTACTTGGTCACACTATATAAATCCATGCCGGTTGCATGGATTTATATAGTGTGACCAAGTTGTCAAGCACTTTTCCAAGTGATGCTAAAATCGCTTGGAAAAGCGCTTGATAACCCGCATGCAGAAATGCATGCAAAAACGCTTGACAAGCGCTTCTACCTGGCGGGAAAAAGGCATGTAAAGTCCGCATGCATTTTTCCTGCCAGGGAGAAGCGGAAAAAGTATGCAGCATTTCTGCATCGTGGGCACATAGCCTTACCTCAGATTCCCATAAAATGACATTTGGATTTTGTTTTTTCTAAACTGTTCAAGAACATTAAAGGTTTCGGCGCAACTTCAGTCACCGCTCAATACCGATTAAGAACCCTATTTTATTTAAATGCCCTTGCTTTTTATTTATTTACGGCAGGGTTTATTTTCATTTTGCTTCTTGTAGGTTTTTCTGACTCATGGCCATTGTGAAACATGCACTTATGTGCTGCATGTATACCATTTTAAACCAAGCTCAAATTTTGTGTTTTTTATTTTTTCTTTGTATATTTTGCATTCTGTGCAAACCCGGGTGTGGCCTCCCTTCCTAGAGCTGGATAACACATTTAAAAGCTTTCCTTGGCTGGTGTTCCCAGTTTGGGACCGGAGCTTCAGTCTGCCCTTATTCACACAGAGGTCAACTTTGACACATGGTAAGGTTTTTAATATTAGACAGAGTAGGTTCTATCCCGAACGGGTTCACCTTGTCTCTGGTGGGATAGCTTTCATACTATTTTTTTTATCAAAAACAGTGTTACTAAGAACCCTATTTTATTTAAATGCACTTGCTTTTTATTTATTTTCAGCAGGGTTTATTTTCATTTTGCTTCTTGTAGGTTTTTCAATACAGATTAAGCAGTAGCTTTAACCGCACCCCGGCACTGACTGACAGCTAGCTCAGCAGTACATCAGTACAGATCCGGCTGTCAGTCAGTGCCAAAGCGCGGTTACAGGACCATCGGTAGGCTCTTAGATCCAGGGCCAGGATCATGAGTTTATTGCCCCGAATTTCTAGTTAGCTTCTTTTTTTTTTTTAATTTGAATAAACTTCTGTACAGACAAGCACACACACAGGGTTTGCCTGACACAGCCCCGCATCACCTTGTAAATCCTCCACCCACACCCTTGTCCTCCTTTTTGGCGCCAACTAAAGAAGAGGATTTATCCGTCCATGTGCAAAGTGACTGCACAGCATTGTGAGGAGGTAGAGGAAGGAGGCGGGTGGGCTAAGGCTGTGGGGGGCAACAAGACAGCCAGCCCAGAGGAGAGGGGAGACAATTGCAGCCCTCTCCCATCCATGGCTGCTGTTCACACACAGGAGCTTCCTCCTCCTGCGATGCCATTACCAGCTGTGCATTAGGGGTGGCTGTCAGTCAGCGTTGGGGGTGCAGTTACAGCCGCCGCTCTCTATACACAGAGCGGTGATTGAAACCGCGCTGGTGCCACCCCTGTGTCTAAAAGAGTGAGACTGCAGGGAGGGATAAAGTTAATTTTCTCCCAGCAGAGGGGCTTTAAATGTCGGCACTGCAAAGTGTCAGAACGCTATTAACCTGCAGATTAATAGCGTTATTTTACATGACAGGTTCCCTTTAAACTATGATGTAGTTTTGTCACAGGCAGAGGCTGGCAGACAAATTTTAGCCTGGGGGAAAACACACAGCAGTGGCCCATGAGAGGCCCATCCTAAGGGCTCATTCAGACGTCAGTGATTTTCATCAGTGTATACAGTGTATAAGTGACAAAACCAGGAGTGGAAAATACAAAGAAAAACTCTAATTGAAAGATTGACACCTGTTCTGTGTTTTTCAGACATCCCTGGTTTTGGCATACAAATACTGATGAAAAATCATTGACGTCTGAAAGAGCCCCTTAGGGTATGTACACACATTAAGTATTTTGTGTACAGAGATTTCTGCACCATTTCTGCAACTCTTGGCAGGAAAACAGTCTCAATAATGTTGCATTTCTGCTACGATTTTGCCATGTTTTTGCCTGTGTTTTTTCAGTGCATTCAATGGGTGAAAAACGCAGGCAAAAAAGTACAGAGAATTGACATGCTGCAGATTATTTTATGCACCAAATCAGCAAGTCAAAAATACTCAACATGTCCATGACACTTCAGGTTTCTCATTCACTTTGCTGACATCGGGTTTTACTAGCAAATCTGCATGGCAAAAATGCACCAAATCTGCAACGTGTGCACATGACGCGCCCCCTGAGCCGTGGGGGACTCGGTAGCCGGGCTGGTCGGTGCTGGGGATGTCACGATGGCAGTGACCCGGTCCGTGACCAAGGGCAGTCAATTAAAGCGAAAAAAATAAAAAGGGGAATAAAGTTTTTAGAGATAATGTTCGTGGCGCCACATGTGGTATGCGGCTATATGGGGCCGCCACTGCGGTGCAGATCATCTGGAGCTGATGGTGATGCAGCACAGTTGGTTCAGCTCTCCACAGGCAGAGCTAAGCTCCAAGGCAGTGTATGATGATGTTATGAGGTAGATATTGCTGGTGCTGTGTAGTGCAGGGCTGGTGATGGCGCAGCAATAATTCCAGGACACAGTGGGGTGCAGTCTTCAAGGTTTACTCACAGTTGATCAAGACTCCAGGTTACCAGGGCCAGTATGTAACCTCCCACGTCGTCCTGCATTCACCAGGGAAGGGGTTCAGCAACTCTTAAGTCTCTCAGGAGTACTTAAACGGGACCCCGTTCTATGTGCCTTTCCTGGTCGTCTTCCCTCCGCTGGCTCTCGCCCTCCTGCCCTGCGCCTCACAATCAATGTCCCAAGCCGGTAGCCTCGGGTCTTGTTGGGCGACTTGCAATCTCCTGGACCCTATGCGGCCACCTTTTCGGTTATGTAATTGTGGTGGTTGGCTGCAGCACCCTGCAAATACAGCAGCCTCCGGTTATCTAGCTGAGCCTGTTGGTCTCCACTAGTTAGGGGCCGGTCCCCTCTGCGGCCTGATCCCTCCACGTCCATGTAGATTTGGGCGCACGGGCGGCTTCCTACACTCACCGTGCCCCTGGGATCCCCTCTGTCTCTGGAGCCTTCCCTCTGCCCCCGTCCACTCTCACTCTCTCTCCTGGGCCTCTCAGGCTAGGTCCGACTCCTCTCTCTCTCTCTCTTTCTCTCTCTCCTGAGCAGAGATCCTTCTGAGCTCCCACTCCCAACTATCTCTCCTCTGTACTGACCTACTTCTAGATGGTTCCCCCTCTTCTTATACTCTTCCTGATGGTGCTCCCCTCATCTACTTCCTCCACTCACACCCACTACATGGTTCCCCCTCTCTTGGTTCCCCCCTTCCAACCAGGGACAGGGCTCAGCAGTGGATAAGTGCATCTTGCCCCTCCTGCTGGTCTGGAATGGTGTAGTGTTGGATGTGGGTGTGTGGGTCCCGGGTAGTACTTCCTCCTTACCTGAGAGTGGGGTACCGCACCTCTGGGTGAGATTCAGTACCTCTGTGGTGACTGAACCCACAGGGGCGTCACACACACAGCCTAAGGCTACTTTCCCACGTATTTTCGCTGCATTTAATGCGCTGCGTTCTAATAACGCAGGTAAATCCGCATGTGTTCATTGAACATATGCTGAGTTACCGCACTCTATACATTCTATTGTAAAAATTAGTCTCCGCAACAGAAATTGACATGTTGCATCTAGTAAACCCGCAGCGTCAGATAGAAGCACAGTGGGCATGAGATTTCTATAAATCCATCCACTCTGCTTCTAATGTAGAACGCAGCATTTTGGACGCAGCACAGGTGAGCTATATCCAAAACGCTCCAAATACTGATCGTGGTCACATACCCTTCATGTATTTACAGCTTCCATTAAAAGACAGAGGCTGATAGTGCTTTAACATTGTGATTGCACAAGCAAGGTCTTATAAACACATCACCCCACTTGCCGTATCATCACACACAGTCATACACTCATTGCAGCATAACCACGCCCTCTAACATACTGTAATTTCATATGCCGCAGGTATTATTCATTATTTGTACTCATAGACATATATACCTTGCAGTAATATATCCCCTATGTAGTATAATAATCACCCCCACAGGCTTATATACACAGATACACCCCCATAGTGTTATTGCCCCATTATATAATCACCCACAACGCTGGCATTAATATCACTCCTCACAGTATTTTTTCATACATCCCTTGTAGAATAGTAAATCACCCCCCTTGTTGGAGTGTACATACAGCGGGTGAAATAACCATTAAACACAGAAAAATCAATGGGGTACAAATGACCTGGGAGAGATATATGCATACAGTACAGACCAAAAGTTTGGACACAGCTTCTCATTTAAAGATTTTTCTGTATTTTTATGACTATGAAAATTGTACATTCACACTGAAGGCATCAAAACTATGAAATAACACATGTGGATTTATATACTTAACAAAAAAGTGTGAAACAACTGAAAATATGTCTTATATTCTAGGTTCTTCAAAGTAGCCACCTTTTGCTTTGATGACTGCTTTGCACACTCTTGGCATTCTCTTGCTGAGCTTCTGTTATGTTCTGCTACCAGAGCTAAGGAAAGAGAGGAGATCTGTCCCTACGATAGAACTCAGCTTAATCCCTACGATGTAACAGGGGACCTGATCCTGCGATCAGACCTGCTAAAGTCCTAAGCTAGTCTGTACGGAGACCTATAGATGTGGGGAAGGAATCCCTACAAGTACTAAGGACTGGGAGGAAAATGGGACACCTCCTAACAGAAATAGTAGCAGACAGACAAACAAACAAAATATATAGAACACTGAGGTCCGTAGACCAAGCAAACTAACAGAGTTAGATACAGAGCACAGGCTAGCTAGAAAGTAGTTATACAATGAAGTCCAGCAAAGCCAGAAGGGCGGAGCAGGATTAAATAGGCCAACAAGGTCATGTGACCAGCAAAGGAAAAAACCTAAGAGCAAGGTTCTAACAGTACCCCCCCTTCTAAGAGGATCCTCCGGATCCCCTAGGACCAGGCTTATCAGGAAATCTCCTGTGAAACGCTCTGATAAGTCTGGACGCGGAAACATCATCTGACCTCACCCAAGAGTTATTCTCGGGTCCGAAACCTTTCCAGGCCACAAGATACTGCAAACTACCTCTATACCGTCTAGAGTTAAGGATGCGAGAAATTTCATATTCCCCGTCCTCCACCACCGGAGGAACAGAGGCAGAGGCGTCACCATCCGACACAACAGCTTTTTTTAACAGAGAGACATGAAATACCGGATTAATTCTCCAGGAGGTAGGAACCTCCAACCTAACAGCAGATTGGTTGACAACCTGAAGCACCTTAAAGGGCCCTACAAACTTGGGACCCAATTTCTTAGAAGGAATCCTCAACCGCAGATTACTAGAGGACAACCAAACCATGTCACCAACAGCGAACAAAACCTCCTGTCGTTTCCTATCAAAGTAGTCTTTAGATTTTCTGTTGGCCTCCTGAAGATTACCACGCACATCCGTCCAAACTCTCTCCAAATCACCGGAAAAATTCTCCTCCTCAGGCACGGCAGATCCCAACTTGGAGAACGACCCAAACGACGGATGTCTCCCAGAACAACAAAAAAAAGGCGAACAACCAGCAGAAGATGTATGATTGTTCAGAGCAAATTCAGCAAGTGGCAGAAACTCAGACCACCACTCTTGATTGTCTGCCACAAAACAACGCAAGAACTGCTCAACATCCTGGTTTTTCCTTTCTGTCTGGCCATTAGATTCAGGATGATATCCGGACGAGAACGACAAATGAACTCCCAACCTGTCACAAAAGGCACGCCAAAAACGAGCCACGAACTGAGGACCCCTATCAGAAACAATGTCAGTAGGAACGCCATGAAGTCTGACAATTTCCTTGACAAAGGCCTTAGCGAGAGTTTTAGTGCAGGGCAGTTTGACGAAGGGAACCAAGTGACACATCTTGCTAAAACGGTCCACGACCACCCAGATGACAGTAAAACCCTCAGAGGGGGGAAGGTCAGTTATAAAGTCCATAGCCAAATGTGTCCAAGGAACACTGGGAACCTCCAAAGGACAAAGCAACCCCGCAGCAGGAGTATGTGAGGACTTAGATCTAGCACATATAGTACATTGATGCACCCACTTAATGACTTCCTTCTGCCATCCAGGCCACCAAAAACTGCGACCCACCAGTCTCTTGGTCTCAGAGATTCCGGGATGACCTGCCAACCGAGATTCGTGACACTCAACAAACAAATCTCTCCTAAAGGTCCCAGGCACAAACAACCTCCCATGAGGAGTGTTAGATGGGGCATTCTCCTGTGCTTTAAGAATCTCATCTTCCAAAACGGAGTCCAAAGCAGCTATCACAACACCTTCTTGTAAAATGTTCTCCTCTTTCTCAGCACCGACTATGGGAGAAAAACTGCGAGACAAGGCATCCGCCTTAACATTCTTAGTACCAGGGATGTAAGTAACGGAGAAATTAAACCGCGAGAAAAACAGTGCCCACCTAGCCTGACGGGCATTCAGGCGCTTGGCAGCATCAAGATAAATCAGATTTTTATGATCCGTAAGAACCTGAACGGGAAATTCCGCACCTTCCAAGAAGTGGCGCCAGTGTTCAAATGCGAGTTTAATAGCCAATAATTCCCGATTACCAATATCGTAATTCAGTTCAGTCTCCGAAAATTTTTTTGAAAAAAAGGCACAGGGATGTAATCCATCCCCGTTATCCTGAGACAATACTGCGCCAACCCCCACAGAGGAAGCATCAACCTCAACCAAAAACGGCTTAGTCACATCAGGCTGCATAAGGATGGGAGCAGAGGTGAACCTCTCCTTGAGATACACAAAAGCTTCAATGGCCTCAGAAGACCACTGAACCGCATCAGCACCTTTCCTGGTGAGATCGGTCAGAGGTTTGATAATACTAGAAAATTTTTTTATGAATTTTCTGTAATAATTGGCGAAACCTAAAAACCTCTGTATCAATTTCAAACCAATAGGCCTAGGCCATTCCTGTACAGCTTGAACTTTAACCGGGTCCATCTCAAAACCTTCGCTGGAGATAATGTAACCCAAAAAACGAATTCTCTGTACAGCGAACTCACATTTCTCCAGCTTAGCAAAAAGCGAATTGTCCATTAACAACTGTAATACCTCACGTACGCTCCGCCAATGAGACTTCAGATCCGGCGAATAAATCAAAATGTCATCCAAATACACAACCACATTTTTGCCGATCAAAGGTCTAAGGATGTCATTAATAAGATTCTGAAAAAATGCAGGAGCACTAGTAAGACCAAAAGGCATAACCAGATTCTCAAAATGACCCACAGGAGTGTTAAAAGCAGTCTTCCATTCGTCACCCTCCTTCATGCGCAACAGATTGTATGCCCCCTTAAGGTCAATTTTAGAGAACCACTTGGCCCCCATTAACTGGTTAAACAGATCAGGAATCAATGGCAGTGGGTAAGGATTGCGTACAGTAATTTTGTTAATCTCACGAAAATCCAGACAAGGCCTAAACCGCCGTCCTTTTTTTTTACAAAAAAAAATCCAACCGCCACAGGAGACTTAGAAGGCCTAATGTGACTGGCGGCCAAACTTGTCTGTATGTATTCCTCCAAAGCCTTTCTCTCAGGAATAGTAAGGTTAAATAAACGACTTTTAGGAAGAGTCGCTCCAGGGACAAATTCAATAGAACAATCATAGTCTCTATGGGGAGGCAAAACCTGCGATTCCTTCTCAGAAAAAACTCTCCAAAAATCCTGAATAGGAACAGGCAATTCTCCCCTATCCAAAGCTGCAATACGCCCGTTACAACACTTGTCATAACATTTATGGCTCCAGGATTTAATTTCACTGGTAGACCAATCCAGTACAGGATTGTGAAATTTTAACCAGGGCAATCCCAATATTACTGGAGAAGGCAAGTTATTCAAAACTACCAAATCCAATTTCTCATGGTGAACACCATTAACCCCTTAAGCCCCGCGGGTGGTTTGCACGTTAATGACCGGGCAAATTTTTACAATTCTGACCACTGTCACTTTATGAGGTAATTACTCTGGAACGCTTCAACGGATCCCCCTGATTCTGAGATAGTTTTTTCGTGACATATTGTACTTCATGATTGTGGAAAAATTTCTTCGATATCACTTGCGTTTATTTGTGAAAAAAACGGAAATTTGGCGAAAATTTTGAAAATTTTGCAATTTTCAAAATTTGAATTTTTAAGCCCTGAAATCAGAGCGATATGTCACACAAAAGAGTTAATAAATAACATTTCCCACATGTCTACTTTACATCAGCACAATTTTGGAACCAAAATTTTTTTTTGTTAGGGAGCTATAAGGGTTAAAAGTTGACCAGCGATTTCTCATTTTTCCAACAAAATTTACAAAACCATTTTTTTAGGGACCACATCACATTTGAAGTCACTTTGAGAGGTCTTTATGACAGAAAATACCCAAAAGTGACACCATTCTAAAAACTGCACCCCTCAAGGTGCTCAAAACCACATTCAAGAACTTTATTAACCCTTCAGGTGCTTCACAGGAATTTTTTGAATGTGGAAGAAAAAAATAAACATTTAACTTTTTTCACAAAAATGTTACTTTAGACCCAATTCTTTTTATTTTCACAGGGGTAACAAGAAAAAATGGACCGCAAAATTTGTTGTGCAATTTCCCCTGGGCACGCAGATACCCAATATTTGGGGAAAAAACACTGTTTGGGCGCACTGTAGGGCTCGGAAGGGAAGGAGCGCCATTTGACTTTTTGATTGTAAAATTTGCTTGAATAATTAGCGGACACCATGTTGCGTTTAGAGAGCCCCTGTGTGCCCAAACATTGGAGCTCCCCCACAAGTGACCCCATTTTGGAAGCTAGACCCCCCAAGGCACCTATCTAGATTCATAGTGAGCACTTGGAACCCCAGGTGCTTCACAAATTGATTCATAAAAATGAAAAAGTGTTTTTTTTTTCACTTTTTCATTATTACGAATCAATTTGTGAAGCACCTGGGGGTTCCAAGTGCTCACTATGCATCTAGAAAGGTGCCTTGGGGGGTCTAGTTTCCAAAATGGGGTCACTTGTGGGGTAGCTCCAAAGTTTGGGCACAGAGGGGCTCTCCAAACGCAATGTGGTGTCCGCTAACAATTTGAGCCGATTTTCCATTCAATTTGTTAGCGGATACCATGTTGCATTTAGAGAGTCCCTGCGTGCCCAAAGATTGGAGCTCCCCCACAAGTGACCCCATTTTGGAAACTAGACCCCCCAAGGCACCTATCTAGATTCATAGTGAGCACTTGGAACCCCAGGTGCTTCACAAATTGATTCATAAAAATGAAAAAGTGTTTTTTTTTTCACTTTTTCATTTTTACGAATCAATTTGTGAAGCACCTGGGGATTCCAAGTGCTCACTATGCATCTAGATAGGTGCCTTGGGGGGTCTAGTTTCCAAAATGGGGTCACTTGTGGGGGAGCTCCAATGTTTGGGCACACAGGGGCTCTCCAAAAGCAACATGGCGTCGGCTAACAATTTGAGCCGATTTTCCATTCAATTTGTTAGCGGACACCATGTCGCGTTTGGAGAGCCCGTGATGTGCCTAAACAGTGGAGCTCCCCCACAAGTGTCCCCATTTTGGAAACTATACCCCTCAAGGATTTTATTAAGGTGTATAGTGAACATTTTGAACCCAGAGGTACGGCACAGAATTTGTTTACATTAGGTCATCATATTGAATAAGTTGTCATTATTCTTGAGCGCAAGTGCTCGCTACTTGAGTTTGCATCGGGTACTCAGGTATGCACCATGTACAGCGTGTGCTCGAGTGACATGCTCGAGTCCCTGCTCCGCATGTTTCACGGTTATTAGACACCCAAAAAAAAACATGCGGGGATCGCTCGTGCATGGCAGGCAATCCCCGTAAAGTTTTTTGGCTGCGAAGCATATGGGGCAGAGACTCGAGCATGTCACTCAAATACCCACGATACTCAATGCATACCAGAGCACCCGATGCAAACTCAAGTAGCGAGCACTTGCTCTCAACACTAGTCGCCATATCGTCATCTTTTTTTCTTACTTTTGAAAAAAATCCCAACCCCAGCCCTAACCCTAGCACAACCCTAGCCCCAGCACAACCCTAGCCCCAGCACAACCCTAGCCCCAAACCCAGCCCTAACCCTAGCCCAATCCTAACCCAAGAGTTTATTTTTGACGCCGTTCCTTGTGCGGTATAAGTGATTAGACGACTTTATTCTTCGGGTCGGTGTGATTACAGCAATGCCAGAATCATATGGGGTTTTTATGACTGACAGCTGTCACACACTAAAAGACGCATTTTTTGTAAAATCTAGTTTTTGCATCGCCATATTTTGAGAGCTATAATTTTCCAGATTTTGGCAGACAGTCATGTGACGGCTCATTTTTTGCGGGATGACTTGACGTTGTTATTGGTGCCATTTTCAGGCACGTTACATTTTTTGATCGCTTTCTATTCCGATTTTTGGGAGGCAGAATAAACAAAAACCAACAATTCAGGAATTGTTTTTTTTTTTTTTTTATTCTGTTCCGCGTGTGGTAAAATTGATGAGGTAGCTTTATTCTTCGGGTCAGTACGTTTACAGCGGTACCACATTTGTATCATTTTTCTATGTTTTGGCGCTTATACACAATAAAAGGTATTTTATAGAAAAAAATATTTTTTTGTATCGCTTTATTCTGAGAGCTATAACTTTTTTATTTTTCGGCTGATGGAGCTGTATGGCAGCTTGTTTTTTGCGGGACGAGATGACGTTTTCAGCGGTATCATTATTATTTATATGCGTCTTTTTGATCGCGTGTTATTCCACTCTTTGTTTGGCAGTATGGTGATAAAGCATTGTTTTTTGCTTCGTTTTTTTTTTTTTTTTTTTACCGTGTTCACTGAAGGGGTTAACTAGTGGAACAGTTTTATAGGTCAGGTTGTTCCGGACGCGGCGATACCAAATATGTGTACTTTTATTGTTTTTTTTTTATTTTTTTTATAATAATATTTATTGATGGGTACATTATATTTTTATTTTTGGTGTATTATTTTTTTTATTTTTTTATAATATTTTTGCACATTTTTTTTTTTTTTTTCCACTTTCACACAGTTTATACACTTTATTACTTTGTCCCACTCTGGGACTTTCACTTTTTTTTTTCTGATCGCCTGCATGGCACAGGAATGGAGCACCATCCCTATGCCATGAAGGCTGTCAGAAGTGCACAGTGTGAAGATTGCTTGGAGATGCACTGCGCATGTCCAAGCAATCTTCCTGCTCTCTGGTGACCCGGATGTTGTCATGACGACATCGGGTCGTCATGGCAACACCCGGGAAGCCTTTGCAGACTGCGCTGGAAGCCGGAAGAGGAGGTGAGTATCGCCGATCACCTCCCCTTGCCCCCGCAATGCCGCGATCGACTTCGATCGCAGCATCGCGGGGGTTTATGTGCTGGGAACGGTGCAGGACCGCTCCCTGCACATAGTATCGGGTGTCAGCTGTGACAATCAGCTGACACCCGGCGGCGATCGCGCCCGCACAGCCTGTGTGCGCGCGCGATCGCGATGACGTACTAATACGGGTCTGGCTCTTAAGTTCCAGGGCACAGACGCGTATTAGTACGTCAGATGTTATTAAGGGGTTAATAGTGAGAGGAAATTCACAGACCTTGAGAGTAATATTCTTCAAAGGGGAACCATCCACAGAAACCACAGCAATGGGGGATGATAAAGGTTCGGGTTTTAAATTGAGTCTTTCCAAGAATCCCCCATCAATTACATTCAGAGTAGACCCACAATCAACAAACACCCGAAATTCCATTAATTTTTCCTGAGCAATCGTGGAAGCAGCTAAAAATACACCCTTGGAATTTAAACAGGCAATACGGGCATGACTGACCATTTTTTTTTCTTTCTTCATACGAAGCTCACAGCCTTTAATCAAATGACCAGATTTTCCGCAATAGAAACACAAGCCTTCAGAAAATCTGCGATCTTTTTCTTGAGAGCGAGGTGCCACCGATCCAATCTCCATCGGTTCACCACTGTTAGTACACACATTCTCATAACCAGAAACTGACATAGCAGAGGATTTGCTCTCATTAACCCTTGCACGCAGTCTCCTATCCACCCGTATAGCTAATTGCATAGCCTGTTGCAAATCTTCAGGTGTAGGATAAGCAATTAGCAGGTCTTTAACCCTTTCATTGAGCCCAGCAAGAAATAAACTTTTCAGAGCAGAATCGTTCCACCCTGTTTGAGTAGACCAACGACGGAAATGAGTACAATATTTTTCCACATTACCTGATCCCTGTCTCAAACGTCTCAACTCAGTCTCAGCTGATGCGACACGGTCAGGATCATCATATAATAGCCCCAAAGCAGAAAAAAAACTATCCACTGATCTGAAGCATGTATCACTAGGTTGCAAAGAAAAGGCCCACTCCTGAGGCTCTTTGCGCAAAAGTGACATTATGAACCCTATGCGCTGGGATTCATCCCCAGAGGACTTGGGTCTCAAACGAAAATACAATAAGCAAGCATTTTTAAATGAAAAAAATTCTCGGTGTTCACCAAAAAATAAATCCGGCAAACATACCTTAGGCTCCAAGAAATGTGCTCCAGGACAGTTACTCACGTGCTGACGGAGCTCGGCCACCTCCAGAGAGAGTCCCTGCAGGCGATGAGCCAAATCCTGAACCGACACCATGATGGAACAGAAAAATCTTTCCTTAGAGAATTTGCAGGCTGGACTTACTGTTATGTTCTGCTACCAGAGCTAAGGAGAGATCTGTCCCTACAATAGAACTCAGCTTAATCCCTACGATGTAACAGGGGACCTGATCCTGCGATCAGACCTGCTAAAGTCCTAAGCTAGTCTGTACGGAGACCTATAGATGTGGGGAAGGAATCCCTACAAGTACTAAGGACTGGGAGGAAAATGGGACACCTCCTAACAGAAATAGTAGCAGACAGACAAACAAACAAAATATATAGAACACTGAGGTCCGTAGACCAAGCAAACTAACAGAGTTAGATACAGAGCACAGGCTAGCTAGAAAGTAGTTATACAATGAAGTCCAGCAAAGCCAGAAGGGCGGAGCAGGATTAAATAGGCCAACAAGGTCATGTGACCAGCAAAGGAAAAAACCTAAGAGCAAGGTTCTAACAGCTTCAAGAGGAAGTCACCGGAAATGGTCTTCCAACAATCTTGAAGGAATCTTAGCACTTGTTGGCCCTTTTGCCTTCACTCTGTGGTCCAGCTCACCCCAAACCATCTCGATTGGGTTCAGGTCTGGTTACTGTGGAGGCCAGGTTATCTGGCGCAGCACCCCATCACTCCCCTTCTTGATCAGATAGCCCTTACACAGCCTGGAAGTGTGTTTGGGGTCACTGTCCGGTTGAAAAATAAATGATGGTCCAGCTAAACGCAAACCAGATGGAATAGCATGCCGCTGCAAGATGCTGTGGTAGCCATGCTGGTTCAGTATGCCTTCAATTTTGAATAAATCCCCAACAGTGTCACCAGCAAAGCATCCCCACACCATCACACCTCCTCCTCCACGCGTTCACGGTGGGAACCAGGCATGTAGAGTCCATCCGTTCACCTTTTCTGCATCGCACAAAGACACGGTGGTTGGAACCAAAGATCTCAAATTTGGACTCATCAGACCAAAGCACAGATTTCCACTGGTCTAATGTCCATTCCTTGTGTTCTTTAGCCAAAACAAGTCTCTTCTGCTTGTTGCCTTTCTTTAGCAGTGGTTTCCTAGCAGCTATTTTAGCATGAAGGCCTGCTGCACAAAGTCTCCTCTTAACAGTTGTTGAAGAGATGTGTCTGCTGCTAGAACTCTGTGTGGCATTGACCTGGTCTCTAATCTGAGCTGCTGTTAAGCAGCGATTTCTGAAGCTGGTGAATCGGATAAACTTATCCTCATAAGCAGAGGTGACTCTTGGTCTTCCTTTCCTGGGGCGGTCCTCATGTGAGCCAGTTTCTTTGCAGCGCTTGATGGTTTTTGCAACTGCACTTGGGGACACTTTCAAAGTTTGCCCAATTTTTCGGACTGACTGACCTTCATTTCTTTAAGTAATGATGGCCACTCGTTTTTCTTTACTTAGCTGCTTTTTTCTTGCCATAATACAAATTCTAACAGTCTATTCAGTAGGACTATCAGCTGTGTATCCACCTGACTTCTGCACAACATAACTGATGGTCCCAACCCCATTTATAAGGCAAGAAATCCCACATATTAAACCTGGCAGGGCACACCAGTGTAGTGAAAACCATTTCCGGTGACTACCTCTTGAAGCTCATAAAGAGAATGCCAAGAGTGTGCAAAGCAGTCATCAAAGCAAAAGGTGGCCACTTTGAAGAACCTAGAATATAAGACATATTTTCAGTTGTTTCACACTTTTTTGTTAAGTACAGTTATATGAAAAAGTTTGGGCACCCCTATTAATCTTAAGCTTAATGTTTTTTAAAAATTGGTGTTTTTGCAACAGCTATTTCAGTTTGATATATGTAATAACTGTTGGACACAGTAATATTTCTGCCTTGAAATGAGGTTTATTGTACTAACAGAAAATGTGCAATCTGCATTCAAACAAAATTTGACAGGTGCATAAGTATGGGCACCCTTATCATTTTCTTGTTTTAAATACTCCTACCTACTTCTTACTGACGTACTAAAGCACTTTTTCTGGTTTTGTAACCTCATTGAGCTTTGAACTTCATAGCCAGGTGTATGCAATCATGAGAAAAGCTACTTAAAGTGGCCACTTGCAAATTGTTCTCCTGTTTGAATCTCCTCTGAAGAGTGGCATCATGGGTTCCTCAAAACAACTGTCAAATGATCTGAAAACAAAGATTATTCAATATAGTTGTTCAGGGGAAGGATACAAAAAGCTGTCTCAGAGATTTAACCTGTCAGTTTCCACTGTGAGGAACATAGTAAGGAAATGGAAGAACACAGGGACAGTTCTTGTTAAGGCCAGAAGTGGCAGGCCAAGAAAAACATCAGAAAGGCAGAGGAGAAGAATGGTGAGATCAGTCAAGGACAATCCTCAGACCACCTCCAGAGAGCTGCAGCATCAACTTGCTGCAGATGGTGTCACTGTGCATCGGTCAACTATACAACGCACTTTGCACAAGGAAAAGCTGTATGGGAGAGTAATGCGAAAGAAGCTGTTTCTGCAAGCACGCCACAAACAGAGTTGGCTGAGGTATGCAAAAGCACATTTGGAGAAGCCAATTTCTTTTTGGAAGAAGGTCCTGTGGACTGATGAAACCAAGATTGAGTTGTTTGGTCATACAAAAAGGCGTTATGCATGGCGGCAAAAAACCACAGCATTCCAAGAAAAACACTTGCTACCCACAGTAAAATTTGGTGGAGGTTCCATCATGCTTTGGGGCTGTGTGGCCAATGCAGGCACCGGGAATCTTGTTAAAGTTGAGGGACACATGGATTCTACTCAGTATCAGCAGATTCTTGACAATAATGTTCAAGAATCAGTGATAAAGTTGAAGTTATGCAGGGGATGGATCTTTCAGCAAGACAATGATCCAAAACACCGCTCCAAATCTACTCAGGCATTCATGCAGAGGAACAATTACAATGTTCTGGAATGGCCATCCCAGTCCCCAGACCTGAATATCATTGAACATCTGTGGGATCATTTGAAGAGGGCTGTCCATGCTCAGCGACCATCAAACTTAACTGAACAGGAATTGTTTTGTAAAGAGGAATGGTCAAAAATACCTTCATCCAGGATCCAGGAACTCATTAAAAGCTACAGGAAGCGACTAGAGGCTGTTATTTTTGCAAAAGGAGGATCTACTAAATATTAATGTCACTTTTCTGGTGAGGTGCCCATACTTATGCACCTGTCAAATTTTGTTTGAATGCCGATTGCACATTTTCTGTTAGTACAATAAACCTCATTTCAAGGCAGAAACATAACTGTGTCCAACAGTTATTACATATATCAAACTGAAATAGCTGTTGCAAAAACACCAATTTTTAAAAAACATTAAGCTTAAGATTAATAGGGGTGCCCAAACTTTTTCATATAACTGTATATAATTCCACATGTGTTAATTCATAGTTTTGATGCCTTCAGTGTGAATGTACAATTTTCACAGTCATGAAAATACAGAAAAATCTTTAAATGAGAAGGTGTGTCCAAACTTTTGGTCTGTACTGCATATATATATATATATATATATATATATATATACATACATACATACCGGTGCTTCTCACAAAATTAGAATATCATTAAAAAGTTAATTTATTTCAGTTCTTCAATACCAAAAGTGAAACTCATATATTACACTGTGTTCCAAATTATTATGCAAATAATATTTTCTCAGATTTTCCCAAATTACCTATATGAATTGCAGTCATTGTAATTTTCCAGTCAAATGACTATTAGAGTACAATTGAAAGGTTTTTGTACAAACTGCCTATGATAACAGAATATTTTTAAAAAAATAAAAAACTCAAACTGCACTCAAAATGCATGTTCCAAATTATTATGCACAGCAGAGTTTTCAACCTTTCCATTTTAATAAAAAACAAAAAAATTGTCATTTTTTAAATTATAAGCATTAGCAGGTTATTACAAACTGAAATCAAACAGTTTTCAACTCAAAACTTTATTCTAGGTGATGTTACATTTGCACATAGGACCGCTTGTTCGAAAGGAGCTTCTGAACTCTCTCGTCCATTGAATTTGTCAGGTTTTGGATGGTTTCTGCTTCAATTGTTTTGCATGAGGACAGAATACCCTCCCAGAGCTGTTGCATAACACATCTGCATCTCTAGCTGCTATGGGCATAAAAGGGGACAAACTTATGGTGTGACCCCCATGCTCCCCTGACCTCAACCCCATTGAGAACCTCTGGAGCATCATCAAAGGGAGTTTCTATGATGGTGAGAGGCAGTTCACATCTAAGCAACAGCTCTGGGAGGGTATTCTGTCCTCATGCAAAACAATTAAAGCAGAAACCATCCAAAACCTGACAAATTCAATGGACGAGAGAGTTCAGAAGCTCCTTTCAAACAAAGGGTCCTATGTGCAAATGTAACATCACCTAGAATAAAGTTTTGAGTTGAAAACTGTTTGATTTCAGTTTGTAATAACCTGCTAATGCTTATAATTTAAAAAATGACCATTTTTTTGTTCTTTATTAAAATGAAAAGGTTGAAAACTCTGCTGTGCATAATAATTTGGAACATGCATTTTGAGTGCAGTTTGAGTTTTTTATTTTTTAAAAAATATACTGTTATCATAGGCAGTTTGTACAAAAACCTTTCAATTGTACTCTAATAGTTATTTGACTGGAAAATTACAATGACTGCAATTCATATAGGTAATTTGGGAAAATCTGAGAAAATATTATTTGCATAATAATTTGGAACACAGTGTATATAGGGTCATTACAAACAGAGTGATCTATTTCAAGTGTTTATTTCTGTTAATGTTGATGATTATGGCTTATAGCTAATGAAAACACAAAAGTCATTATCTCAGTAAATTAGAATACTTTACAACAACAGCTTGAAAAATGTTTTTAGAATCTGAAATGTTGGCCTACTGAAATGTATATTCAGTAAATGCACTCAATACTTGGTCGGGGCTCTTTTTGCATCAATTACTGCATCAATGTGGTGTGGCATGAAGGCGATCAGCCTGTGGCACTGCTGAGGTGCAGTGGTGTACCGCCAATGGCGGCAGGCCACGCCACTGCTATGGGGCCCGTGACCGGAAGGGGGCCCGTGAGCCAGGAGGGACCCAAACTGGGGGGGAGGGAGGTTGCGGCGGCAGAGGAGTGGGTTGCGGCGGTGGAGGAGCGAGCACACGCGGTAGCCGCTGCTGCAGATATCACGTGTGCCCGCTGCTAAAGGGGCATGAATATTCCCTCTACTCCACTCCCATGGGCGGGAGAAGAGGGAATATTCATTCTCTTAAGTAGCGGACAAGGAGGAGCGCTCCTGCTGTCAGTGCCCGCTGCTAAAGAGAAAGCATATTCACGCTTCTCCATGCCCATAGTCCCGGCATGGAGAAGCGTGAATGTGCCGGCAGCAGCTGCAGCTCACCTCGGCATCTGAGAGCGCGCGTTGCTCAGATGCCGACATGAACTGCAGCAGACATGACGCAACGCTGGAGCAGAGGTAAGGAAGGAAAGTGAGTATAAGTGTTTATTATTTTATGTGTGCAGTGATTGGGGCCATACATAGTAGGATTGGGGAATGAGGAGGCCACACATACTAGGATTGGGGAATGAGGAGGCCACACATACCAGGATTGGGGGAATTGGGGAGGCCATACATACCAGGATTGGGGAGGCCACACATACCAGGATCGGGGGGGGATTGGGGAGGCCACACATACCAGGATTGGGAGGGATTGGGGAGGCCACATATACCAGGATTGGGGGTGGATTGGGGATGCCACACATGCCAGGATTGGGGGGGATTGGGGAGGCCACACATACCAGGATTGGGGGGGATTGGGGAGGCCACACATACCAGGATTGGGGGGGATTGGGGAGGCCAGACATACCAGGATTGGGGGGGAATTGGGGAGGCCACACATACCTGGATTGGGGGGGAATTGGGGAGGCCACACATACCAGGATTGGGGAGGCCACACATACCAGGATCGGGGGGGGATTGGGGAGGCCCCACATACCAGGATTGGGGGGATTGGGGAGGCCACACATACCAGGATTGGGGGGGGATTGGGGAGGCCACACATACCAGGATGGGGGGGATTGGGGAGGCCACACATATCAGGATTGGGGGGGATTGGGGAGGCCACACATACCAGGATCGGGGGGGATTGGGGAGGCCCCACATACCAGGATTGGGGGGATTGGGGAGGCCACACATACCAGGATTGGGGGGGATTGGGGAGGCCACACATACCAGGATGGGGGGGATTGGGGAGGCCACACATATCAGGATTGGGGGGGATTGGGGAGGCCACACATACCAGGATTGGGGGGGATTGGGGAGGCCACACATACCAGGATTGGGGGGGGGATTGGGAAGGCCACACATACCAGGATTGGGGGGGGATTGGGAAGGCCACACATACCAGGATTGGAGGGGGGGATTGGGGAGGCCACACATACCAGGATTGGAGGGGGGGATTGGGGAGGCCACACATACCAGGATTGGAGGGGGGGATTGGGGAGGCCACACATACCAGGATTGGAGGGTTGGATTGGGGAAGCCACACATACCAGGATTGGAGGGGGGGATGGGGGAGGCCACACATACCAGGATTGGGGGGGATTGGGGAGGCCACACATACCAGGATTGGAGGGGGGATTGGGGAGGCCACACATACCAGGATTGGGGGGGGATTGGGGAGGCCACTCATACTAGGATTGGGGAGGCCACACATACCAGGATTGGGGGGGATTGGGGAGGCCACACATACCAGGATTGGGGGGGATTGTGGAGGCCACACATACCAGGATTGGGGGGTGATTGGGGAGGCTACACATACCAGGATTGGGGGGAATTGGGGAGGCCACACATACCAGGATTGGGGGACTGGGAAGGTCACACATACCGGGATTGGAGAGGCCACACATACCAGGATTGGGAGACTGGGAAGCCACACTTACCAGGATTGGGGGGTTGGGGAGGCCACACATACCAAGGTTGGGGAGGCCACACATACCAGGATTGGGGGATGAGGGGATGCCACACATACCAGGATGGGGAAATTTACCAATAGTTGCTGCATTTCTCACCCTAGGCTTATACTCAAGTCAATACGTTTTCCCAGTTTTTTGTGGTAAAATTCAAGAGAATGCCAAGAGTGTGCAAAGCAGTCATCAAAGCAAAAGGTGGCCACTTTGAAGAACCTAGAATATAAGACATATTTTCAGTTGTTTCACACTTTTTTGTTAAGTATATAATTCCACATGTGTTAATTCATAGTTTTGATGCCTTCAGTGTGAATGTACAAGTTTCAAAGTCATGAAAATACAGAAAAATCTTTAAATGAGGAGGTGTGTCCAAACTTTTGGTCTGTACTGTGTGTATATATATATATATATATATATATATAATCTCCCTGATGAAGGAAGCCGAACGCCTCCGAAACGCGTAGGAATTTTTGTCCTCTTGCTGCTCCGTCTTCAGCCTGTCAAGTGAGGATCATGTGATTGTGACATCACGCAGGTCCTGCACTGCTTACAAGCCAGGATCTTTGAGAGCACGAGTCACTGGCCGGAACTCTGCTCTGCTACATGCTGCTGGAACTCCACCAACTACTTACCTCACCACCGCACTGGCTTCACCACCCGACGAAGCACCCTTAAGGAGGTAAGCCATCTACCAGCACTCCACCAGCTGTGCACTGTAATCATCTATTACAGCCAAAAAGGTATTACTTTCTGATGCGGAACTGTGACTGCGCTTACAGATTTGCAGACTGCAATAAAGCTAACGCCACCTGCTGTCTACACCAAAACCAGGGTATCCAACATTATTACCCAGCCACCACTAAAATCCTAATAACCATCAGCAGATTTCTGCCTGCACCAGCGCTGTGCTTTGTACCAAGTGCATATTGATTGCCATCGACCAGCACTCCACCAGCTGCACCCTGCAATCATTCATTGCAGCCAAAAAGGTATGACTTTCTGATGTGGAACTGTGACCGCGCTTACAGATTTGCAGACTGCAATAAAGCTAACGCCACCTGCTGTCTACACCAAAACCAGGGTATCCAACATTATTACCCAGCCACCACTAAAATCTTAATAACTATCAGCCGATCTTTGCCTGCACTAGCGCTGTGTTTTGTACCAAGTGCATATTGGGGCTATCAACATAACCACTTCTGACTACGGGATCAGATTTGTACTCCGTTCCATATGCACACAGTAATTCCAACATCTACGTTCTGCCAGTAGGTATATCTAGGTCTCATATTCACCGTATCTACACTGACGTGACCACCTATTCATAATCCATGTGTGCTCTCTATCTAGGTAATTAAAAGGACCATACCATCTCGCTTACTCCTTTTGCACCAACCTCCTACTCAGTCTCAGGAGGTCCAGGGACCTTGCCCTGTTAGTCAGGTAAGGTCACTTATAACAATCAGTTTTTCACCACTTATTGCTGATCCTATTCTTGTGTTCCTTCTTTTAGTTTTTTCTCGTCGGATCCACAACGTCCTACGAGACTGTTTAATCGCACGGAACACCTAGACTCATCCAGGTATAAACACGGAATCCAACCTTTCTGTAAAACAACCCATAACCTAACCCAATTACCTCTTTTTTCTTTTAAGGTGTATTACCACCTTAAACTAAATTGACCTTTATGTGACCTATCTACCAACTGCTTCCAATACAAATTTGATCCTAAACAGGACTCCCTGCAATCAGGACCATCGTCCACATCCCCTTTTATATTGGTTTTAATAATTTTTAATGTACATCATTCTATTTTAATAAAATATACCTTTTACCCTACCATTTCTCACTACTTCTTGCAATCTCACAGTCCAGCGCAAATTATCTCATTGTCTATTATTAAAATTTTCTATTCGGGCACTTTGTTGCTAGTGCCCCAATTTGCAGCAGGACTATCAGACCATCTACTAGCGCCACTGTACTCCTTTTTTAAGGTACATATATATATATATATATATATATATATATATATATATATATATATATATATATACATATATTAGGTCCATATATATTTAGACAGAGACAACATTTTTCTAATTTTGGTTCTAGACATTACTACAATGAATTTTAAACAAAACAATTCAGATGCAGTTGAAGTTCAGACTTTCAGCTTTCATTTGAGGGTATCCACATTAAAATTGGATGAAGGGTTTAGGAGTTTCAGCTCCTTAACATGTGCCACCCTGTTTTTAAAGGGACCAAAAGTCATTGGACAGATTAAATAATTGTAAATAAAATGTTAATTTCTAGTACTTGGTTGAAAACCCTTTGTTGGCAATGACTGCCTGAAGTCTTGAACTCATGGACATCACCAGACGTTGTTCTTGACCGAATTACTAGGGAAGCACAGAACAACACCAGTATTGTGAACTGATCAGTGTAAACAGGTTATTAATTGGATAGCAGATAATACTTCCAGTTACCTGGGCACCACCACCTCCGGTCTGTCTTCCACACGGTCAACTGTTAGTAGCCATGAGTCTCGACCGCATACTCCTCCTCACCCTGATGCTCCTTCCTCCCACCATGCCGAGTGTCGTCAGACAGCAACTGATCCCACACGAACAGTTCGGCGAACATACGGGTGTTCGACGAACCGAACCGAACTCGAACACTACGGGAGTGGCTCAACACTAGTCGTCAGATAGCAACTGATCTGACACTTGGACACTCTGAAGAGCTGTTCACTGGTCCATTTCCAGATTTGTGCCCCTCGCCTGCTCCGCTTGAAGTGGTGGAAGAGGAGATCCCATGTAGCGATGCCCAAATATTTGAACAGTCACGGCCACAGGAAGTCGACGCTGGCAATTTGTCACAAGAGGTGGACGATGACGAGACACAATTGCCAGGAAGTGAGGAGGAGGATCGTGGTGCGCAAGTGGAAGAGGAGGAGGTGGTGGATGATCTAGTAACTGACCCAACGTGGCAGGAGGACATGCAGAGTGAGGCCAGCAGCACACAGGGTGAGGGAGGCAAAGTACCCCAACAGGCAGGAACAAGCAGTATGGTGGCCACAGACAGAAGGCGGGCAACAGTTCCCCGTAGCATCAACAAGAGTGACGTTGCCAGTACAACCTGTAGGTCTTCCAGAGTCTTGAATTTTTTTAAAGACTCTGCTGATAACCCCAAAATGGCCATTTGTACCACCTGCCATGGCAGCATCAGCAGGGGTGACAAAACTACCAGCCTGACCACCACCAGCATGATCAGGCACATGGCAGCAAAGCACCCGACTTTGTGGGGCGAATCCCAGGGTCCACGACCAGTGTCAGCGGGTGTCACCACTGCTTCTTCCGCTGTTGTGCGTGCAATAGAACCCCCTGTTGTGTGTGCAAGGCAATCCCCTGTCCATACTGCATGCAAAGATGCCCCCTCCTCTCAGTGTTCACTTGTTATGGCAGTTTCTCAAGAAACAGCATCAACGTCCATGTCCACGTCCCACCGCAGCGTTCAATTGTCCATATCCTAGACCTCTGAACGAAAGCGGAAATTCGCAGCTAACACCCCACAGGCCACAGTCCTAAATTCGCACATTTCACGACTGCTTGCTTTGGAAATGCTGCCTTTTATGCTGGTGGAGATGGAATCCTTCCGCAACCTTGTTGCGGTGACCTTCCCTCGGTACTCGGTCCCCAGCCGACACTATTTTGCCCGGTGTGCCATCCCCGCACTACACAAGCACGTGTCCCAAAACATCTGCCGTGCCCTCAACAACGCAGTTACTGGGAGAGTCCACCTGACAACGGACACGTGGAAAGTGCTTGTGGCCAGGGACGGTACATCTCCCTGACGGCACACTGGGTAAACATAGTGGAAGCCGGGACCTAGTCGGACATTGGGACGGAACACATCCTCCCCACACCGAGGATTGCGGGCCCTAAGTCAGTCAGAGTTGCCCCCACAGTGTACAGCTCCTGCGCATCATCCTCCTCTTTATGTTCAGCCTCCATCTCAGATATCACCACATCAGTTACAAGCTGGAGGCACTGCAGTACTGCCTCCGTCAAGCGGCAACAGGCTGTGCTGAAACTCATAAGCTTAGGTGAGAAACCTCACACTGCTTGTGAGTTGTGGACAGCTGTGAAAGAGCAGGCAGATCTGAGGCTGAGACTGCTGAACCTACATCCAGGCATGGTCGTGTGTGACAATGGCCGTAACCTGGTGGCGGCTCTGAGGCGAGGCGAGATCACACATGTACCATGCCTGGCTCATGTGCTTAACCTCGTGGTTCAGCGGTTTCTTAAATCATACCCTGAGTTGCCAGATCTGCTCGTCAAAGTACGCCGCCTGTCAGCTCATTTTCGCAAGTCGGCTACAGCTTCCGCCGCCCTTGCTGTGTTGCAGCAGCTTTTGCAGCTTCCGTCACACCGACTGGTGTGTGATGTCCCCGCACATTAGAACTCTACCCTCCACATGTTGCAAAGGATTTGCGAGCAGAAGAGAGAAGTTGTGGAGTACCAGCTCCAACAAGGCCGTCGATATTCAGGTCAGACTCCACACATAAGACCTCAGGAGTGGACCTGGATGTCTGACATATGTACCATCTTGACAAACTTTGAGGAGTCCACCAAGATGGTGAGTGGCGATGACGCCATCATTAGCGTCAGCATTCCACTTGTCTGTCTTTTGCAACGCTCTCTGCAGAGAATTAAAGAGGAGGCATTGCAGCCAGAGTATGATGAGATGTATCAAGACGCCGTAGCGGTCGAATACACACAGCCCAGCCTCATCTCATCCCAATGTGCATTGGGGGACAACGAGGGAGAGGAGGAGGAGGAGGAGGAAGTACAGGAGCTTGTATCATGCGCTGTAGACGGTAGTACCTGCACAACTGTCATACAGTCGGTTCAGCGTGAGTGGCCTGAGGATAGGTGGAGGTGGAGGAGGAGAGCATGGTCAGTCGTCATCTTGGTGAGGACACGGAAGTCTTGCCCGTTACCAGTCTGGCACGCATGGCTGACTTTATGTTACGCTGCCTTAACCGTGACCCTCGCGTTGTCAAAATGTTGGGTGACAGTCATTACTGGTTGGTGACTTTTAGACCCCCGCTACAAGGAGAACTTTCACTCTCTTATTCCTGAGGTGGACAGGTCTACAAAAATGGAGCAGTACCAGATGGCCCTTGCTGCAGAACTCTTAAAAAAATTCCCATCTGCACAAGCTAGCGGCAGAGGTCATAGTTCATTGACCAACAAAGGCGCAAAAGCGAGAGAGAAGCAACTCCAATCCAGCAGAGGCAGGGGAACACTTTCTTCATTCTGGGACAGTTTTCTGAGACCCGCACAGCTTACAGGCCCTGAGGCACGGGGTACTCTCATAAGGAGTGGAAAGTTTCAAAAGATGGTGAGGGAGTACCTTGCCGACCGTACCAGCGTCCTCCGTGATTCCTCTGTGCCTTTTAATTATTGGGTATCCAAGCTGGACACGTGGAATGAACTCGCTCTGTACGCCTTGGAGGTCCTGGCCTGCCCTGTCGCTAGCGTGTTATCGGAGCGTGTTTTTAGTGCCGCTGGGGGAATTATAACTGATAAGCACACTCGCCTGTCAACTGACAATGCTGACAAGCTGACACTTTTCAAAATGAACAAGGGCTGGATTGGGCCAGACTTCTCATCACCACCAAATGACAGCAGAGTAACATAAAGTCAAAGTTATTTCGGGAGGTGTATTCACATGCACCGCTTCACACCCACACATGGGTATACGCTTCCTCATTTCGGCTGTTTTATGTTCTTCTCCTTATCCTCAGCCTCCACCACCACTATACCACCAGGGTGACCGTCGTCAGTGTTGTCATTATTGAAAGTTCCTCCGTCCTTATTTTCGTCAGCTTTTGCTTGGAAGGCATAAGCAAAAACTGTGGGAGACCAACTCCCCAATAATGGGAATAATATTTTTAAGATGCTGTACTGTATGGCTCTTGTAAGGGGCATTAAAAGCGTCTTGTTAAGCTACTGGGACCTCCACCACTTTTCCGAGGGGCATTAAAACCGTCTTGTTAAGCTACTGGGACCTCCACGTCTCTTCTGAGGGGCATTAAAAGCGTCTTGTTAAGCTACTGTGACCTCCATCACTTTTCCGAGGGGCATTAAAAGCGTCTTATTAAACCACTCTGAACTCCACAGCTCTTCCAAGGGGCATTGAAATGTTGTTTTTAATTAACTCTAACCTCCATGACTCTTCGAACGGGCATTGCATTTCCTCCTAATTTTTGGCAGCTTTTGCTTGGAAGGCATAAGCAAATACTATGGGAGACTCACTCCCCAATAATGGGAATAATGTATGTAATATGCTGTACTGCATGGCTCTTGTAAGGGGCATTGCAAGTTCCTCCGTCCTAATTTTTGGCAGCTTTTGCTTGGAAGGCATAAGCAAAGACTATGGGAGACCCACTCTCCATTAATAGGAATAATGTTTGTAATATGCTGTACTGCATGGCTCTTGTAAGGGGTATTGCAAGTTCCTCCATCCTAATTTTTGGCAGCTTTTACTTGGAAGGCATAAGCAAAGATTATGGGAGACACACTCCCCAATAATGGAAATAATGTTTGCAATATGCTGTACTGCATGGCTCTTGTAAGGGGCATTAAAACCGTCTTGTTAAGCTACTGCGACCTCCACCACTTTTCCCAGGGGCATTAAAAGCGTCTTTTTAAGCTACTGTGACCTCCACCACTTTTCCGAGGGGCATTAAAACCGTCTTGTTAAGCTACTGGGACCTCCACGTCTCTTCTGAGGGGCATTAAAAGCGTCTTGTTAAGCTACTGTGACCTCCACCACATTTCAGAAGGGCAATAAAACCATCTTGTTAAGCTACTGGGACCTCCACGTCTCTTCAAAGGGGCATTAAAAGAGTCTTCTTAAGCCACTCTGAACTCCACAGCTCTTCCAAGGGGCATTGAAATGTTGTTTTTAATTACCTCAAACCTCCACGACTCTTCCAATGGGCATTGCATTTCCTCCTAATTTTAGTCAGCTTTTGCTTTTCAATGCAAAGGTGAACACTAAGGGACACCTACTCCCCAATAATGGGTAGAAAGTTTTTAGTACGCTGTAATCCACGTCTGTTTCAAGGGGCATTGCAGTTCCTCATAATTTTTGGAAAGCCTTCCACTCACTGCTTAGGCCAGCAGTGTACAGGAGACCCAGTTGCTATAAATGGAAAAAACGGTTTAGTTAAGGCCCTCTGACCTCCATGTCATTTCCAAGGGGTATTGGAGTGCCTCAAAATTTTTGGTAGGCATTGCACTTACTGTATGCCCTATAACTGTGTAGCTGAGCAGCTCCTTTTGGTACAGAAACATATCCCACAAGACATATGTAGTTGACTGGCCTGATATTGATGTGAATGGTCCCTGTTCCTCCTGCTCTTTCTCCTTTGCCACTACCTCATCCATCATTTATCATCTGAAGCTTTGTTTTAACGGGAGTCATAGAACTGGGATAGTAGCAGGAAAACATCCAGCAATCCTCGGAGGAGGTAGGATATGCGCCAAAACGCTGACCACCTCAGGCCTAGCCTACTACATACATGCACTTGCATTCCAAGAAAACAAAGCCCCCTGGCGGCTGGGGACTGAGTGTGGACACTCGGTCGCCAAGCGGCTGGGGACTGAGTATGGATACCAGGCCGCCAATGCAGCCATGATGTGGTGGCCAGATTCCGCCTCCACATGACTAAAAGGCCCAATTTCAAGTGTAAGCAAGCATGCAGTATGGTATTGCAGTCTGGGGGTGGGTGGGTGGGTTTCAGGCTGCATATTTGGAATGGGAGAGGTACATTTGAACACTGCCCCGGGACAAGGACTTGAACGGGGATAGTTGCAAGTCTGCAATGACAGGTGCAGGGTGGGAGGCATCTTCACATGTACCATGAACAGGGGTTTGGCATGCACACACTACAGCGGAATAGGCTGTCCTTCCCACTAAATGCACTGGGGAGGGCACAGGTAATGTTTTGGTATGCGCGCTTAATCTTAAGTATAAGGCATAGGGGCGGCTGGGGACTGAGTATGGATACCTCGCTGCCGAAGCAGCCATGAGGTAGTGGCCAGCTTCGGCCTCCTCCAAACTAAAAGGCCCCATTTCATGTGCAAGCTAGCAGTATGGCATTGCAGCCTGGGGGTGTGTGGGTGGCAGGCTGCACACTTACGCTTGCATTAAAAGAAAACAAAGCAGATGCTAACTTCTATCATCATCATCATGCTCCTCACCTTGGCACTCTCAACTCCCCTGATGGAGAAGCCAGGGCCCACCGGAGGAGTCTGGTTCTCTGGTGGGCTCGTCCAATGCTGCCCTAAAGCAGGCCGGGCTAAGAAAAGTGTGTGGGGGGGAGTTGACAGGAGAAATAGGGGCGGCTGGGGACCGTTTCTGGACCCCCGGCTGCTCCCAGGTGGCTGGGGACCGTGTGTGGATACCCGGTCACGGGGCGGCTGGGGACCGAGTATGGACACCCGGCCGCCCCCTGGCGGCTGGGGACCGAGTGTGGACACCCGGCCGCCGGGCGGCTGGGGACTGAGTATGGATTCCAGGCCGCCAACGCAGCCATGACGTGGTGGCCAGATTCCGCCTCCACATGCCTAAAAGGCCCAATTTCAAATGCAAGCAAGCAGTATGGTATTGCAGCCTGGGGATGGGTGGGTGGTTGGCTGCATATTTGCGCTTGCATTGCAAGGAATGGGGGAGGTACAATTGAACAGTGCCCTGGGACAAGAACTTGCACTGGGATAGTTGCAAGTCTGCATCTTCTGATGAAACAAGGATGACTTCTGAAGGGCACACTTTTAGGCAGTGACCTTGGTGTCAGAGATGCTTCCAGGGGTCTTCCCCATACTGTTCCCATGTCTTTTCAGCACTGTATGCATGTGTCACACAGCACATGGCCAGATAAGGTTGTAAAATGTTAAAATGACATTTCCCGGTGAATGCATTTGTAACGGTTGAAAGCAATACAAAAGTGCAAAAATGCATAAAAAATGCTACTTATGAACATAGCCCAAGGTGTGGAGGAGTATTTTTGTTTTTGTTATTTATTTTACCTTATACACAAGTCTTTACCCTGGAAAGGAACTTCCTTAACATATTTCACAGGAAAGCAGTTTCAGTTTCATTTTTGAACGTTTTATTGTGAGCCCTTAAAAATGGCTTAATTCCTCTGACCACGTTGTTGATAGCAGTGACCTGGGGGTCAGAAATGCTTCCTTGGGCGATCCCCATGCTGTCCCCATGTCATTTGAGCACTGTCACTATCGTTTTGAGCACTTGTTTGGCTTTTAAAAGACTGCCGGGGGTGCCACCACAAAAAGGCTCGGGTCTCCTATAGACTAACATTGGCCTCGTTGCTCACGTCGAGCACCCGAGTATCACGGCGAGCTCGGCCCGAGCTTCGAGCACCCGAGTATTTTAGTGCTCGCTCAACACTAATATGGACCTAACTATATATATATATATATATATATATATATATATATATATATATATATATATAGTTGAAATCAGAAGTTTACATACACTATACAAAATGACACATATGCATGTCTTTCTCAATATCTGACATTATATCAGAATAAAGCTTTCCCGTTTTAGGTCAATTAGGAGTGCCATAATTTTTAATATTTTCCAAATGCAGATTAATGAGAAAGAGAGAATGTTTTAAGATATTTTTATTACTTACTGCAAAGTCAAAAGTTTACATACATTTCATTAGTATTTGGTAACATTGCCCTTAAACTGAATGACTTGGGTCAAACGTGTAGAATATCCTTCCACAAGCTCCTCGCAATAGTTGATCGGAATTTGGGCCCATTCTTCCTGACAAAACTGGTGTAACTGATCCAGGTTTGTAAGTCGCTTACCTGCCTTTTCAGCTTCCATAAATTTTCAATGGAATTGAGATCAGGGCTTTGTGATGGTCACTCCAAAACATTGACTTTATTATCCTTAAGCCACTTTGTTACCATTATGGCAGTATGCTTTGTGTCATTGTCCATTTGGAAGACCCATTTCCACCTAAGGTTTAACTTCCTGGCTGATGTCTTGAGATGTTGCTTCAGTATTGCCACATAATCTTCTTTTCTCATGATTCCATCTATTTGGTGAAGTGCACCAGTCCTTCCTGCAGCAAAACAACCCCAGAACATGATGCTGCCACCCCAGTGTTTCACTGTTGGGATGGTGTTCTTAGGCTTCCAAGCTTCTCCCCTTTTCCTCCAAACGTAATGATGGTCATTATTCCCAAAAAGTTACATTTTAGTTTCATCAGACCACAGGACATGTCTGCAAACATTAAGGTCTTTGATTGTAGATACCTGTGGTGCTAATTAGTGGACACAACTTGATTTAACATGTCCCTTTTGTCACATTATTTTCAGGGGTACCATCATTTCTGTCCAGGCCTATTTCATGAGTTTAATTTTTTTTTTAAATTCCATGGAAGCAGGTTGAAAAGCAATTTCTGACTTTCATTTGTTCATTTTCATAGATTTTTAATTTATTATTACTTTTGTCAGATTCAAGTTATTTCTGTGACCATTGTGGGTTTTTCTTTCATTAAACGAGGGGTACTAACAATTTTGACCACGTGTGTATATGCTATGTTTTTATTCTGAATTCAGCAAGAGAGGGCATTTTCAACCACAGTCTGTCAGATTTGGTATAATTTACTCCATAACATTGTATAAATTCTAGCAAATATTTACCAGCTGGCATAGATTTCAAATTGTGGATTAATTTAAAGATACGCTAACTTATTTTGCCCTCATTCAGATGTTCGTGTTCCACGTATGTGTTCTATCTGTGTTTTTCATGGATCCCACACGTACCTATTATAGTCTATGGGGCCGTTTACATGTCTGTGTTTTTTCATGGATCATGTATCCGTAACATGTCTGTTTTTTTACCGGCAGCATGGATAAAAAGAACCCATACAAGTCTATGAGTCTGTGAAAAACACAGACAGCAAACACTGATGACACACTGACTAAACACTGATGACATACTCCAAAGATATACTGATAGGGAATTTAGATTGTGAGCCCCAATGGGGACAGTGCCCATAATGTCTGTAAAATGCTGTGGAATTAATGGCGCTCTAAGTGAGTAAAATAAATAAATAAATGACATGTAGACCGATGTCTGAATGAATCCTAAGGAGGAATGCACCTTCTAATTAACCTGGCACATCTTAGTCCAACGGGCATTTATTCTAAAACTTCAGTCTTGATGAATTTCCCTCATTGTGATTTTCCAAAAGAAAAGTGATTGGTTTTGACATCCAAGTTTCAAGACAGCTTAAACTTTGATGCCCATCAGACACACAGAAAAAAAAACATAAAATGAACATGTATTTGTGTGGGTTGGGTTGACCTTACAAGGTAGGATGATTACATGGCGGACATTTCGTGCCTTTCTGATGTGTCATTTAGACATTGAAATCTGCCCATCTGCTTTTCTTTACAGTAACAATCCTTCTTCTATGCTCATGTTGTCTTGTATATTCCAGGATTTTTTTTCCAGTTTCCTCTACTAGGAATTATTGTCTGAGTCTATGATCTCCAGAAGCATGTCGGCAGTTCTACAGCTAGGAACCACGCTAATCCATCATCAGCTCTGTTCCACTGAGAAATTAAACAGCTACAACTTCTCACATAATATTTAACTGTTAATCAGTGTGTATTTTAGAAATATTTGCCCGAAAGGATTTTGCACTCATGCCTTGGCTTCTTTTCTCACTGTTATTGTACAATATATCTGTCTAGGGAAACAGAGCTCTCGAAGCTGAGCGTGTAATGTATACCTTGCAGTTAGAATTATTACTTAGTAAGTAATCTTCTGGAAGTGGAAGAATGAAATGTATTTTATGCTTTCTAGACAAAGTTTTATTCTTCATTAGCTGCCACAGATAGGCATATACTGTATATGTGTATATATATCTTGCCAGAACAGTAATAATAATACAAACGGAAATATTATAATAATAAACAATAATAAAGCAAAAATGATTTTTTTTTACTGCATTCTTATAATAGCATCATAATTGTGGTAATACACTAAGAAGGAAATAAAAATAATATATCACTTAAAAGGCCATACATACTAATATCATGTTAAACCATCACTTTCCTGCAGCATGAAGACAGGGGATAACTTTATATTATGGAGGTAGCACAAGAAGTAAAATGCTGATAAATATCCACTCACACACTGATCATTAATGACACATAAATAAAACTTCTATAAAACACGGTTACTTGTAGTGCACCATGTTCACTAACAGTCCATTTATCACCCCCATACTTATAGATCATACGGGATGTCCAGCAAATTTGTTAGTACACTCCACAAAGTGTATTATTACCAATACGTGAGATAATAGAGGTCTTTTCATTCAGGGATCCATACAATGACTAAAACAGAGGGACTGAGTCTTCTGTTTTCTCCTCACTGTGTGCCATCAATGAGGATTTTGAATGTGTCCTACCGATCCAGACAAACACAACTTTCACTGTTTCTGTCAACCACATAGATTTTGCACTACGAAAAATCAGATGAGCAGATCAGGCATAATTCAAATTTGTCTGTTCGCACAGATTTTCCTAGAAAATTCTTTTTCCAGAGAAGTTATTCTCCATAAATTGAATGTTCCTTCTTATGGTCTGAGGTCTCTCCACACTTCAGAGCATGATACACATAAGATGTAAAAATTAAAAAAAAATACTAATCTTACCACTCACTCCTGGAACTCCTTTGTTCCTCAATGTCACCTGCATAATCCTCCTTGCACCCTTCTATCACTGTCATGAGCGTTGAATCTCCAGGACAGATTTGTGCAAGTGCAAGAAAGGACACAACGTGCGCAATTACCTTGCACATGCATGCGTGAAAATGTCCCGGAACTAATCAGAGCATGAAGTCCTGACTAAGTGCAAAGAGGCCTAAGGATTCATTGCTTATTGCAGTGATAAGAAGATGCGATGAAGACCAGACGGTTGACATTGAGGAGCAGAGGGGCCGTAAATGTGAGCAGTAAGGTGAGCACATTTTGTTTTTAATTTTTTTACCTTTCGATGGCCCCTTTACGGTTCAGAGACCTTCCATTTTACTGAGAGCACTTTAAGAAAAAAAAAAGCTATTTGTATGAATCCAACAAATGGGTGGCCAGCTGACTTGCCTGGCTGTCTTCTTTTAAAGGTTAGGAAGAAATTAAAGTGATATACATTATACTCACCTGTCATTGGCCGTAACCTGTCAATACGCAACCTCTGCTGTATCTTTCTGGTCTTCTACTCCAGTTTTCAGCTCTTCCAGCACTCTCTTCCTGCGCTTAGACCAGTGATTGGACTCAAGCAGTCAGATAGGGTGCAGCGCACTTTATTGACTATGTTTATTGACTTTACCCATCATTGAGTTTCTTCCTTATCGTTAATTATGCTTTAAGGTTTAGAGAAATCTCACAGCATAATAAATGTCTTTTCACGACAATCTGTGCACTTTAGATTTGGATTGATTTTATTCTGATGGATTGAATTCGACTGCCAAATCTCTTGCAATCTTCCTAAAGTAATTTGGGGAGATTACTAATTTCTTCTGCACTCTGTATGATTGCCATGAACAAAGGAAATTTCTTTATTTAGACAGTTTTGATAAATGAGTTCCATCAAATGGTGCTGTAGCATACATGCTCGGCTGCCATGCCTTTCAAATTCTATCTCATGGCAGTTGTACCATGGTACAGAGATGGGGACTCGAAAGTTGGAACCTTTAATTTTAGTGATTGTGTTGTTCCCACTAGACAAACTTGTACAATTGTGGGAAGGCCCCTTTGAAGCTAAGTGTAGCACCCTGAGGACTCGGCTGCTACAGGGGTATTGCACCTCAAACCAGAGGTGTGGTATTCCACTCCCGGGTAAGGATGGAGTGTGGGACTGAGCTCAGTAGGCTGCATGCACTACATACATCCCATTTCCGGGGGACAGAACTACGGTACTCCCACCAAGTAGATGTGCAGGTACGACAGCGTCTGTCCCTGGCTGGAGTGGGAGGGGGGTGGAACATCCCAGTAGTGTAGGGGCAGATAGGGGAGGGGCTCTGGGCATAGAGATAGGAGCCCATTGGGTGCTGGTCACCTGGGCTCACACATAGAGGGAGTATATATGGTGGGCACCATCTAGAGATAGGGTCAGTCAGTCTGAGGAGAAGCAGAGCAGAGGAGTTCAGCCAGGAGGGCTGACAGGGAGCTGTGGCTCCGGCTGGGCCCAGCTCCAGGGCCAGGCCTGAAGCAGAGAGGAAGAAGAAAGGCCCAGAGACGCAGAGCCAGAGGGAACCCTGAGATCCCAGAATTAAGCCAGAAGGGTGAAGGGTTGGCAGAAGAGGGCACCGGATCCCAAGCTGGCGGAGGCAAAAGTAACCCTTAACCAGGAACCGGAGGTCGTGGGCAAGCTTTGCCACGACCCTCACCACATCCACCAGGAAGGTACACCAAGAGTAGGGTCAGGAAAGCCAGAGAAGGTTTTACCATAGAAGGCCCAAGGGAACCGGACAAAGGTGGATCCCTGGTGGGGACGGCCAGGAGAAAGAGAGAGAGAGGGAAGCTCAGGACCACGCTCCGGAACTGCCTGGGGGTTAGCCGAGTCCCACACCTGGTGAATGCAGCACGGCTCGGGTGGTCACTCAAGGCCAGAGTGACTGAAGGAACACCAGTGAGTAAAAACCCTGAAACTGCATCTGACGTCTCTGACTTTCCTTTCTGCACTATCACTACCTCCAACATCCGCACCAGCTGCCCTGAGGCCATACCCCTCCCGTTGGGGGTTATACCACCATCGCTGCACACATACTACCGGCCTCAGCGGACTGTTCTGCAGCGGCGGCCTTGTGACCGCAAATCAACGGGTGGCGTAGTCAACACAGAAACAACATCTACCAAGACTGCCACACACTTAGTTTGACACCCTGGGCACGGACCGGGTCACCGCCACAAGGACTACTACCCCTATCCAGATCCGGCTCCGGGTATCCCCTGAACATGGCCCAGGGGGTGCGTCAACTTTGGCGTAGTCGGCAGGATAACGTGCCCGCAACCACCGGGTACTGCGTGCCTGAAGAAAAGTTCATATTTACCGTAAAAAGGAGTCTCCCGCCAGTTGCAGAGGGTCCCCGCCATCGGACGCCATCTCGGATCATTTCCCGCCGGTTGCCCGCCATCTGCAGCCTTTTCCCGCCATCCACGGAGTTTCCCGCCACTGGGAGACGATTCCCGCCATCAGAGAAGATTTCCCGCCCTGGCAGAGCGGACGCCATTATGGGCGTGCCAGAGGGTGGCAAGAGACCACCTCCCATCGTGGGCCAGGTCCAAGAATGGCGCCAAAAGCGAAGACAGCCCCCACCAGCAGAGACTGTAATGATAGCGATGTCCATCAGCGTGGGGGGACTGCCCCTGGAACTGACAATCACCAAGTTGCCCCAGGACCGCCCTCAGTGTGGGCGGATCAAGAACAAAAGAGTGAGGATGGGTGCAGCCTGGAGGAGTCTGGAGAGGTCGTACCCGGAGATGGAGGGAGAGTCAGGCAGCACCGACCCTGTGGTCAGGAGCCTGTTGCAAGCCACCACCCCACAAGACCTGGTGGAGATCTTGGCACAGCTCCCCCAAGACCGGGAGCGTGCACAGACCGCGCTGGAGGGCCTCGCACGGAGGATGGCCCAGGTGCAGCGAGAAACGCTGACTGAATGGAGTCGGGAGATGGCCCAGCAGGCTGGAACCCGCCAGCGGAGCACGCCACCAGAGACGAGGAGTCTGACCGCCTCTGAGGATGGTGCAGGAGGAATGAAGGCCGGAGACGACGCCGTGGAAGGAGCTGAAGAGACGGAGGCAAGTAAAGGGGACGTCACTACCCCAAGTCTAGAAACCGTGAGCCTGCCCCAGCTCCCTGTCGCAGAGCCCGAAATTCCCCCTACCGTGCTCGTCGCTGCACCGCCACCGCTCCAGACTAGGCCTCAAGCAGGAGCCGCGGCCACGCCCCCTGTGACATCACGCGCCTCAACCCCGAGCGCGGCCAAGCAGGAGACGCCACCGGCCTGGTCGCAAGGTCGAGTACCCCCGGGCGCCGCAGTTCCAACAGAGCCCTCTATCTCCACCAAGTCACTGGCCTGGTCGCAAGGCCGAGTGCCCCCGGGCGCCGCCGTCTCCACAGTGCCCTTTACCTTTAGAGCGCCACCGGCCTGGTCGCAAGGCCTGGTGAATCCAGGCGCCGCTACCACCATCGCGCCCTCAACCTCCACCGTGCTACCCTTGGGTGAAGACCTGTTCTCCCAGCACACTTGCCCGGATGGGCAGCCCTTTGAGTGGCCACCGGAGTACCTCCATCCCCGACTCCGGAAGGAAAGGCCTCTGTGTGAGCCCCTGATTCTGGCTCCGGCACCCGCCAAGATCACCCCACTCCCGTTGGAGGAGGCGCAGTTCGAATGGGACCCCACCGGAGAAAACCTCATTGGGTTCACCCATGAGACCCGGGCGGCCGCAGCCCAGCGAGCAGAGTGCTGCCGGCAACAGCTGGAGGTCTTCGACCGGGAACGGCGAGAGAGACGGGTCCGCGAGGAGCGGCTGCAAGTACAGAGTGCAGAACAGAAAAGCCGGACCAGACGAAACCCCCGTGCAGCCCATGGTCCCCGCGCCACCGGGACCGTAATCAAGTTTCAACTGCAGCACGGTTGGGGTTTTATCTGGGACCACAGAACCCCCGGCGACGTCTTTGTCACCCACAGGGACGTCGAGAGCCATCTGCCGGAGGGACACAGAGGACGTGACCTTTACCCGGGTGACGAGGTCACCTTCACCCGGCATCAATGTGCCAAAGGTCCATATGTTCTCCATGTGCACAGATTGACTGAGGAAGAGCTGCGGTTTGAGGAAGGTCAAGAGGACCCGGACGGGTCTGAAGATTACCCTCAAGAAGGAGCAGGAGGATGCCGTTATTAAAGTACGGTACAGTGAAGCTGTAAATAGTTACCCGTAAGGGTACAAGAACTGTTACCAGTAAAGTATAGTCCCCGTAGGGACCAGCAAACTGTTACCCGTGTGTCCCTATCCCTTAACAGGCTGAGGACTGTGAGCAGCCATCCCTTATTCCCTCTACCTGGCCGAGGACTGAGAGCGGCCATACCCTTGTAAATAGTTACGCTTCCTAAGGCGCCCCCTACCGGTTTTATAGGAGGATTACTGTTTTCCTCCCAGTGACTGTAGCACTTTACCTGGTCACAAGTGCACAGTGGCCAGAAGCTCAAGAACATTTTATACAAAAGGGTTTTATATGAAAAAGTTTATATTGCTAGAATCTGATAATGTTTATAATGTTTTATATGTTGGTGTATGTTTTAAAAAGTTTGTATGTTTTGGTATGTTTTATTCTTTTACAGCCCGAGGACGTGCTGTGATTTACCAGGGGGGAATGTAGCACCCTGAGGACTCGGCTGCTACAGGGGTATTGCACCTCAAACCAGAGGTGTGGTATTCCACTCCCGGGTAAGGATGGAGTGTGGGACTGAGCTCAGTAGGCTGCATGCACTACATACATCCCATTTCCGGGGGACAGAACTACGGTACTCTCACCAAGTAGATGTGCAGGTACGACAGCGTCTGTCCCTGGCTGGAGTGGGAGGGGGGGTGGAACATCCCAGTAGTGTAGGGGCAGATAGGGGAGGGGCTCTGGGCATAGAGATAGGAGCCCATTGGGTGCTGGTCACCTGGGCTCACACATAGAGGGAGTATATATGGTGGGCACCATCTAGAGATAGGGTCAGTCAGTCTGAGGAGAAGCAGAGCAGAGGAGTTCAGCCAGGAGGGCTGACAGGGAGCTGTGGCTCCGGCTGGGCCCAGCTCCAGGGCCAGGCCTGAAGCAGAGAGGAAGAAGAAAGGCCCAGAGACGCAGAGCCAGAGGGAACCCTGAGATCCCAGAATTAAGCCAGAAGGGTGAAGGGTTGGCAGAAGAGGGCACCGGATCCCAAGCTGGCGGAGGCAAAAGTAACCCTTAACCAGGAACCGGAGGTCGTGGGCAAGCTTTGCCACGACCCTCACCACATCCACCAGGAAGGTACACCAAGAGTAGGGTCAGGAAAGCCAGAGAAGGTTTTACCATAGAAGGCCCAAGGGAACCGGACAAAGGTGGATCCCTGGTGGGGACGGCCAGGAGAAAGAGAGAGAGAGGGAAGCTCAGGACCACGCTCCGGAACTGCCTGGGGGTTAGCCGAGTCCCACACCTGGTGAATGCAGCACGGCTCGGGTGGTCACTCAAGGCCAGAGTGACTGAAGGAACACCAGTGAGTAAAAACCCTGAAACTGCATCTCACGTCTCTGACTTTCCTTTCTGCACTATCACTACCTCCAACATCCGCACCAGCTGCCCTGAGGCCATACCCCTCCCGTTGGGGGTTATACCACCATCGCTGCACACATACTACCGGCCTCAGCGGACTGTTCTGCAGCGGCGGCCTTGTGACCGCAAATCAACTGGTGGCGTAGTCGACACAGAAACAACATCTACCAAGACTGCCACACACTTAGTTTGACACCCTGGGCACGGACCGGGTCACCGCCACAAGGACTACTACCCCTATCCAGATCCGGCTCCGGGTATCCCCTGAACATGGCCCAGGGGGTGCGTCATAAGCATACAGTCTAAATCCCCCATATTCATTGGATAGCTGTTGGCCAAATGATGATCAATCAACTGACAACTATCTCTCCTGACTCCTCACACAAGAGTGCTGCTGTGTTCTGTATAATAGCCACTGTTAAGGTCCCGTCACACTTAGCGACGCTGCAACGATCCCGACAACGTTATGACCTGTCAGGGATCATTGCTGCGTCGCTATGTGGTCGCTGGTGAGCTGTCAAACAGGCAGGCTCACCAACGATCAGGGGAGCAGCGACATCGTGGAAAGAATCTTTCCACGATTTACTGCTCCTGGTTACCAGCCTGCTGAAGCAGGAGCAGGCTGGTAACCATGATAAACATCGGGTTACTAGGGGCACACGCGCACCTAGTAACCCGTTGTTTATCATGGTTACCACTCTGCTACGGTGAGCGGGAGGTTACCGCTCACTTTAGCAGGCTCGTAACCATAATAAACATCGGGTTACTAGGGGCACACGCACACCTAGTAACCCGTTGTTTATCATGGTTACCACTCTGCTACGGTGAGCGGGAGGTTACCGCTCACTTTAGCAGGCTCGTAACCATGATAAATAGCGGGTTACTAAGTGCGCGTGTGCCCCTAGTAACCCGATGTTTATCACGGTTACCAGCCTGATCGCTGCTCCCGCTGGTCACACACAGCGAAGTGTGCTGACCAGCGGGAGGGCAACGACCAAAAAATGGTCCAGGACATTTTGCAGCGATCAGCGACCTCACAGGGGCCTGATCGCTGCAAAGTGTCACACATAGCGACATCGCTGGTGAGGTCGCTGTTGCGTCATCAAAACCGTGACACAGCAGCGATCTCGCTAGCGATCTCGTTATGTGAGATGGAGCCTTTAGATTCCTTTTGGTGGTGGCTTATCTCACTGAGACTAAAAAGATTGTCAGTCTGAAATCTGAAATGCCAGACCCTTATCTCCCCTGACTAGAGGTGAGTAGATCTGCGGAGAAATGAGTTTAAGTCGAATTTCCTGGAATTCACAGCTCCATGTAAATTCGAACACTGAGATTTTATTCACCTTTTGAGAAAAAAAAGGTACCCAACACCATTCATCACACTGGTGAAGCATCAAAAGTGGACTAATGTCAATTTGCCTAGTCTAGAGGGTTTCCTCATAATCCCAAGCAGTTATGACATCACATCCCAGTTTATATATCGGATTTTCATATACTGTACTGTGGAGCTCAGTATACCACAAAACCATTGGCGATCAATGGCTCCTACTGAATCACAGTCAGGCATAGGACTGGTTGTATGCACAACAGACTTGTATTCCATCTCTGTTGGTGAGATTAGGGGAGTCTGGCAGTGGCTCTATTGTAGAGAATGTGTGGATGAGGCAAGAGAGATGTCATAATTCATATTTCTCACATATTTTAGTTAGGCTGTACGTTGTTTGTTTACTGGGATCAACACAGTCATTAAATCTTCCTAGTCCCCGTCCCTGTTCACTGATACAACTGCAACAAGGACACAATAGACTGTCCATTGAGTCTGCTGATATCAACACCTTTAGTTGACGTTTGTGTAATGTGCATAGGCGCCTTAAGTCCATTATTCCACACTGTTGTCTATTCAAAATGCATTCATTTGACAAAAAATGTCTTGTGTTGCAGAACAGCCCACTACTATAGATAATAAAGAAGATGAGTTGTACTAAAAAATTGCTTATGATTTTTCCATTTCTTCTTAAATTTCTCAGTGTTTTGTAAATGTACAACATGGTACTAAAGACTGTTTTACATTTAACAACTCTTTTGCTATGGTATAATTTAAAGGGGTTTTACCATGAACAAAAGTTCATTTTAATCAATGGCTGTGTCTGACCATGTACAGGAACATGGTCTGATCATACCACAGCTCCTGGACAGGAGAGGAAGCAAAAGAGTATACAGACATTACAGCACGGGGTCATATTAATATTAATACGCACCTGGCTCTTAAAGGGGTTAAGGCTGCAGCATCTCTGCTGTAGCTGCTGCATTTAGCTCCCAGTGATTGTACTGAACTGTAATTAGCCAACAATGGGATTATTGATAAAGTATTATGATCTGAGTACAGTAAAGCCATAAGTGCAATATAAAACCAGTCTAACAAAACTCAGATGTAGCTATGTATGCACCATTGATGTCTTTTTCTTGTGGTGAAATAATTCTATGGCAGGGTATGAATGTGGGGTCCTCATGAAGATGTCTGTGAATTTCGAAACATGTAGATTAGTAGATAATAAATCCACAATTCTCTGTATTTTGTCTCCTGTATTTTTCCATCATAATCTGTGGAAACCACTGTTGATATTTTCGGCAGCGCAAAAATGGTCCATCTTTTCCTATGGCAGGGCTTCTGAGGCTTTTGTTTAACAGGTGTCCCACCAGCAATTTCAAACATATCTGAGCCCTACCAGAAAGTTCATTCCAAAATATAAAATTTGCTCACTTTATATTTTGTTTGTCTCCTAAATCCACTATAACATTGAAGTAAGCACAAAAAAGTCAATTCTGTTAAGTTAGTAGGAGAGATTAATTTGCTAAATCATCTAGAGATAGAACTTCTTGTTGAAGAGTACCTAATTTTTTTTTGTTTCATTTTTGAGATGAAAATATAATTTGGGTAAATTTTGTAACATGGTTAGCCCCATGTGTCACTTTATGTGGTAATAACTTTGGAATGTTTCAGCATATCACAGTGATTGTTTTTTTTCATGACACCTTGTACTTTATGTTTTGTATTTTTTTTATGAAAATATCTGAAATTAGCAATTTTCTCATTTTGAATTTTCATACCCTTAAAGTAATACCAATGAAAAAAATAAATAACATTTACACTATATATATTCAATAAGAAAAAAATACTTCTAGAGCATCTTTCTTTTTTTATGTAATTCTCTGTTGTGTTAAAGACTCAACCATTATTCCTTTTAGAAGTTTATGAATAAATTGATAAATTGAGATGTTTCCCTACACACTTTTACCCTGTCTAATCAGTGTTGACAGTGTAGCAAAATACACATTTGAGAATAGAAATGTCAATGTCTAGGTGTACATTTACTGTATTCATAAATACCTAGGAGGAATAAGAGAGCAACAACACAATGTAGAGTCATAGAGAACCTAATCTATAACTTTTATAGTATTGGGATTACAAAAGCAGATGTTGCAAGCTATACTTTTTCTAAGGGATCCTATTTATTACAAAACAAGTGTAATATAATATCAAGACATGCAAGCAAAACCCATGACAATTCTTATCAAAACCAATGGGTGGCCACATGTAGAAAAATATAGCATATTGACATGGTATGACAAAACCACATATTTTAAAAGCTGGTAATTTCACAACTTACATTTCAGGTTATGTTGAACAACATGCAAAAGACATACTGGTGCATCTCACTAAAGTAGAATATCATCAAAAAGTTAATTTATTTCAGTTCTTCAATACAAAAAGTGAATCTCATATATTATATAGAGTCATTACAAACAGAGTGATATATTTCAAGTGTTTATTTCTGTTAATGTTGATGATTATGGCTTGCAGCTAATGAAAACACAAAAATCATTATCTCAGTAAATTAGAATACTTTATAACAACAGCTTGAAAAATGTTTTTTAAAATCCGAAATGTTGGCCTACTGAAACGTATGTTCAGTAAATGCACTCAATACTTGGTCGGGGCTCCTTTTGCATCAGTTACTGCATCAATGCAGCATAGCATGGAGGCGATCAGCCTGTGGCACTGCTGCGGTGTTATGGAAGCCCAGGTTGCTTTGATAGCAGCCTTCAGATCGTCTGCATTGTTGGGTCTGGTGTCTCTCATCTTCCTCTTGACAATACCCCATAGATTCTTTATGGGGTTAAGGTCAGGTGAGTTTGCTGGCCATTCAAGCACAGTGATACTGTTGTTTTTAAACCAGGTATTGGTACTTTTGGCAGTGTGGACAGGTGCCAAGTCCTGCTGGAGAATGGAATTTCCATCTCCAAAAAGCTTGTCGGCAGATGGAAGGATGAAGTGCTCTAAAATTTCCTGGTCGACGGCTGCGCTGACTTTAGTCTTGATAAAACACAGTGGACATACACCAGCAGATGACATGGCTCCCCAAACCATCACTGATTGTAGAAACTTCACACTAGACCTCAAGGAGCTTGGATTGTGTGCCTCCCCACTCTTCTTCCAATCTCTGGGACCTTGATTTCCAAATGAAAATTGGAACTCTGGGACCTTATGGAGTGTGTCAATGACTGCCTTCTGGACATCTGTCAAGTCAGCAGTCTTCCCCATGATTGTGGAGCCTACTGAAACAGACTAAGGGACCTTTTTTAACGCTTAGGAAGCCTTTGCAGGTGTTTTTTGTTAATTATTTTAATTTACTAAGATAATGACTTTTGTATTTTCATTGGCTGTAAGCCATAATCATCAACATTAACAGAAATAAACACTTGAAATAGATCACTCTGTCTGTAATGACTCTATATAATATATGTGTTTCACTTTTGGGAATGAAGAACTGAAATAAATTAACTTTTTGATGATATTGTAATTTTGTGAGATGCACCCGTATCTGTATTTACTGAGACAGACATGAAATGAGAGATGACAGGTCTTCTTGAATCTATTACTGTAACATTTAAGGTCTAAAGTTTTCTATACCAAGTATCTACAGGACAGGAATGTGCTGGAGTACATTCATTTGTCTACAATAATAAAATCGACCACCCGATAGAAAAAGGTCACTTCTGAACTGTTAGGTTAAATTCTTTTGATGAGTTTTTGGTGAGCTTTTGATATTGCAAATTGTCACTGTGTGAAAAAACACAGCGTGTTGCAGTTCTAGCAAAGTGGACTGGATTTATAGAAATCTCATGTCCACTGTTATTTTTTTAAGCTGTATAAATTGAGCTTTGGTGCATTTTTGAAATTCGCAACGTCAATTTCTCTTGCAAGTAATTATTGCATAGGAAGCAGAAAATATGCAGGTAAAGAATGCATATGCGATTTTAGTGCATTTCCACTGTGGACATGCACTACAAACACATGTAAGTCACACATGAATGCACCAGTGTTGTCAAAGCTAAATACCAGGACATATCAAAAACAAAGCAGCTAAATATGAAAAGGACACCAAAAAGACACAAAAAATCAAAAACCAGGAGTGGAAAAGTCAGAGGAAAAGTATAATAGAAACATGTCACCACTTCTGGTTTTGGCTTACAAATACTGAGGTAAAATACTGACCAAATACTGAACGTGTGAATGTGGCCTTATGTAAATTCTGTAGATAACCTTCCATAACAATTGTCTGCAAAATCAGCAAAATTGTGTTATTAAACCTATTACAAAATGTATCCACAGCTTACAGCTTAAAAATTAAGTGAAAAAAAAACAAACATTTTGATTTGCCATTATTTTTGATAAGTATCTTTATGTTTATTTTGCTTTAAATATATGATTTATAATTATTTTTTAAGTACTGATATGTTTTAATAAATAAAAACTTGTTACGCTCAAACTCTGACTGTTAAGCGCGCGCTTGGATCATGGTCCCACTGTGCAGTAGACGGAGAAGAGGCAGGGGGGGCATGACTGAGTGCCACAGCAAGACTGACCTTGGATAAACGGCAACTGACTGTGCCGTGATCTGAGGAGAGCCGGGGGTGGGGGCGGGGGCGAGACCAGGTGCTACTCCAGGGTAAATCTGAGACATATGGCAGTTAACCCTCAGATAGGTATATAGACTGGCACAGCTGATTCACAGACTGATGGGTACAAACAGCCACGGCTAGTATACTGCAGGCAGGTACTGGCATACGCAGTTGATATACAGGCAGGTGTAGGACCCAGTACAGACAGGACGGGCAGGAACAGCTTCAAAAAGAATTGGGTCACTGGGAGGTGCGACTGGAATACAGGAATGGGTAGGACCCAGTTCAGACTGGACAGACAGGAACTGCTTAAGGATGAACTGGGTCTCTGGCAAGGGCGTACTGGACCGCAAGTGTGGACAGACAGGGAACTGCATGTGCAGACAGGAGCAGGTTCACATAGAACAGACTGAGTCAGGTAAGGATAAGTATGCACAGGAAAGACAGAGCCAGACTCACAGTAGATGCTTACAATGAAGTAGCAAGTGCACACGAAAATCACTAATGTTGCACAGAGACAACAGATAAGAGATAGGTACAGGTTCAGATACAGCAGATTTTAAAGATAGGTACTGGTTCAGACTCTGCAATTTTTATGAATAGGCACAGGTTCAGGTACAAGGAATTTTGGAAAAGATCCAGACTTAGATACAAACAGGTTCAGGGATTGGTCCTATTTCAGACAAGGACAGATGCAGGTTCAGGGATTAGACCTCGGTATTCAGCCCCTAGGGTGACAGAAATAGAAAAGATCAGATACAGGTACTAATTCAGGGTATAAGCCTGGATATTCAGCCCCTTAGGTGGCAGGAACAGGGACAGAAATAGGAAAGAACCTGGCAACTCAGTAGTGCACAAACACAGTGAAAGAGAATGTAGCTCAGGCATCTCCCAACAGATGAAGGAGCCTTAAGTACCAAGTGTCTCCTAGCAATAGACTGTTTCTTTAAGAATCAGGAAGTGCACATGTGGCCGCCCTAAACATGGCCTGGAGTGGTGAGTAGGTTGGTTTCCCTGCATGGTGGGGGATGGGAAGCCATGCAAGGACGCAAGAAGTGGTGTTACAAAACTTATAAACAGGTCAATTCTGTAGTATTTGGGAGTACAAAGACAAGTTTGTAGACTAACTAGAATTACAATAGAGTAAAGGGTATAAGGATATGTTACAGAAAGAAGAAAATACAAAAAATAAAAAATAATCTTTATTAATAGTCATTAATAGAGAAAATACAAGTTTGTCACAGACAAAAAAGTGGTGAATCCACTAATAGGTATAAAGTAATAAGTAGTGTTGAGCATTCCGATACTGAAATATCGGGTATCGGCCGATATTCGCGGTATCGGAATTCCGATACTTAATTCCGATACTATTGCAATATCGTATACCGGAATCGGAAGTTCCCATAATGCAATGAGACATTTTCATTTTATTCAGCCAATGAGGATCCTAAGAAGTGTGGGCACATCCTGTTAGGCATGTAGGCATCTTAACTAATGGCATGGCTGTGATTGGCTGCTGAAATGATGTCATGATGCACTATAAAAGCCACCGCCGCCATTTTGAGCTCACTCTGCTGTGAATTCAGTTAGGGATAGGACGCTGTTGTTCTGAGGGACAGTTTTAGCTACCTATTTGCTCTATACTGCTTTACCCAAGCTACTTTCTAAATCACTGTGCCTTGCAGTGCTAGTGCACAGTTCCCTGTGCTGTTCACCGCTATCTGCAAGGTCTGTGTGTGTGAGTGCAGCTCACCCTGTAGTGTGTGCTTCAGCCAAGTCTGGTTGTAGTGCACTCAGTGTGTGTCACTGCCTCATACATTGTCCTTTTTTGCCAATTCATAATTTTTCCTGATATCTCCTATTAGTGTGGTGGTTCCATCTGTATTCAGCTAAATTGGTTCCAAACACACTATATAGGAGTAGATAGAGAAATTTTTTTCCGTCTTGCAGCACTAGTGCACAGTGCTCTGCATCTGTACTGTTCACCGCTGTCTGCAAGGTCTGGTGTGTGAGTGCAGCTCACCCTGTAGTGTGTGCTTCAACCCCGTCTGGTTGTAGTGCACTCAGTGTGTGTCACTGCCTCATACATTGTCCTTTATTGCCAATTCATAATTTTTCCTGATATCTCCTATTAGTGTGGTGGTTCCATCTGTATTCAGCTAAATTGGTTCCAAACACACTATATAGGAGTAGATAGAGAAATTTTTTTCCGTCTTGCAGCACTAGTGCACAGTGCTCTGCATCTGTACTGTTCACCGCTGTCTGCAAGGTCTGGTGTGTGAGTGCAGCTCACCCTGTAGTGTGTGCTTCAACCCCGTCTGGTTGTAGTGCACTCAGTGTGTGTCACTGCCTCATACATTGTCCTTTATTGCCAATTCATAATTTTTCCTGATATCTCCTATTAGTGTGGTGGTTCCATCTGTATTCAGCTAAATTGGTTCCAAACACACTATATAGGAGTAGATAGAGAAATTTTTTTCCGTCTTGCAGCACTAGTGCACAGTGCTCTGCATCTGTACTGTTCACCGCTGTCTGCAAGGTCTGGTGTGTGAGTGCAGCTCACCCTGTAGTGTGTGCTTCAACCCCGTCTGGTTGTAGTGCACTCAGTGTGTGTCACTGCCTCATACATTGTCCTTTATTGCCAATTCATAATTTTTCCTGATATCTCCTATTAGTGTGGTGGTTCCATCTGTATTCAGCTAAATTGGTTCCAAACACACTATATAGGAGTAGATAGAGAATTTTTTTTCCGTCTTGCAGCACTAGTGCACAGTGCTCTGCATCTGTACTGTTCACCGCTGTCTGCAAGGTCTGGTGTGTGAGTGCAGCTCACCCTGTAGTGTGTGCTTCAACCCCGTCTGGTTGTAGTGCACTCAGTGTGTGTCACTGCCTCATACATTGTCCTTTATTGCCAATTCATAATTTTTCCTGATATCTCCTATTAGTGTGGTGGTTCCATCCATATTCAGCTAAATTGATTCCAAACACACTATATAGGAGTAGATAGAGGAGCCTTTCTGCAGCATTGGGCCCTGCAGCCCCAGCCAGATTAGTATTAGCCTATTTTTTGCAGCCTCATCTATTGCATTGTAGGTTACCTTCCTACATTGTAATAGCTACAAAAAGTTTGTGATACTATCGTTATTACATCTTTAGGCACATCCAGTGTCTTTTTGTGACAAAAAAAACCTAAATAAAGTTCACCAAACACTCCACTTTACAGTTGTGTAGGCCACATTAGCTCATATTAAAGTCTAGTCCACACTTTATAAAATTAGTGTTTCTTATACCTGTTAGCAGCTGTTCAGGAATAAGCACACTAAGCCCTTAGTACTTTTCTGCCTATCTTTATCAGTCTACCAAGATGAAGAAGGCAGGGAGTAAGGCATGTGGTCGTGGTCGTGGGCGTGGGCGTGGAGTTTCTGCAGGGAGAGGACGTGAGGATTCTGTGCCTGCAGGGAGAGGACGTGGGGATTCTGTGCCTGCTGCGGGCACCAGTGACTCAGCATCCCCCAGTTTTACCAGGGAACAGTCCTTTATGCGCAGCTTTGTAGGAGCTAGCCGTACCCCACTGCTGCGCGAGGACCAAATTGAAGCCGTTGTCGGATGGATGGCAGCTAACGCATCGACTTCAATTAGTTCCAGATCCTCTCAGGTCCTGAGCACTGAAGAGCACCCTTCTGTCTCTTCACCACCTGCCAAATTGCCCAGGCAGTCAGAGAGCCCTGGACAGGAGCCATCTCTACTTCTGTTCTCTGAATCTCTTGGCTTGGAAAGAGGGGGCCAGCCAAGCAGAATTCGAGAATTTGAAGAAGAGGTAGTATGCAGTGATGCGCAACCGTTTTGTCTCTCTGAATCTGAAGAGGCGGGTGGGCCAGTGCCTATGGTCAGCAGCACACCTCAGTACGCATCTGATGATGAGACTCAGGTGCCACTTTCTGGTGCGTACTGTGCTGTCGAGACTACCCAGGAGAAGCAGTTGTTTGAAGAGGGTGGTGTAGATGATGAGGTCCTTGACCCATCATGGCATGAGGGACAGGAAGGTGGTGGGAGCAGCTCTGAGGAAGAGATTCCCCGAACGGCCCAAAAAGGAGGGAGAGGGAGGGGGCAGACTTGGTTGCCTGTAGCCTCCACTTCGGCACCCATTAGGAGCATGGCTCTTCCAAAATCCAAAGCGGGCGCTCCCAAGACTTGCAGTGCCTGGTCCTTTTTTGACACAGTTGCAGATGACATTTGCTTTGTCAAATGCAAGCTGTGTAATCAGAAGGTGAAAAGAGGGAAAAGTGTCAGCAACCTCAATACCACAAATATGTGGAAACATGTGCGGACCAAGCACGTGGTGGAGTTACACAAACACACTGAAGACCTAGGCCAACCTACAGCGCCACCTACCACCTCTTCAGCTCGTGTTGTAGCCTCTTCCTCCAGCTCACACACAGCTGGTTCGGCTTCCTCACAGGATCGCCATGGAAGAATCTCTGGCACTGTTGTACAGAGACACAGTGTAATTCCACCCACAGCACCACTTTCCCAGTCATCCTCACACTCCCAGGCCAGTCTACAGCCATCGTTAGCACAGGCATGGGAGAAAAGGCGCCCATACTCGGCAAACCACCCCCGAGCACAGGCTCTGAATGCTGGCATTGCTAAACTACTGGCCCTTGAAATGCTATCATTCAGGCTGGTGGAAACTGACACATTCCGTAACTTTATGGCATTGGCAGTCCCACAATACAACGTGCCCAGCCGCTTTTATTTCAGCAGGCAAGCCGTCCCTGCCCTGCAACATCATGTGGAGGGAAAAATTAAACATGCGCTACAAAACGCCGTCAGTAGCAAGGTCCACCTGACCACTGATGCGTGGACCAGTAAGCATGGACAGGGACGATACCTTTCCCTCACTGCCCATTGGGTAAATGTTGTGGAGCCGGGTACAGATCTTGAGAGTGGCGCTGTACGTGTTCTGCCAACTCCAAGGATTGCAGGAATCCAGTCTGTACACATTGACTCCTCCTCATACTCCAGTTCCTCTGAATCAGCGCTGCAGGAGCCGTCACGGTCTACCTCCACATCGACCCGTGAACGGTTACCTGTTATGATGACCGATATGAGCACAGCCGTGGCCAAACGTCAACAGGCCGTATTAAAATTAATTTCTTTGGGGAATCGAAGCCACACAGCGCAGGAGCTCTGGAATGCCATCAAGCAGCAGAGTGACGTGTGGTTTGTGCCAGCGAATCTCCAGCCAGGCATGGTAGTGTGTGACAATGGCCGAAATCTGGTGGCAGCTCTGGGCCTAGGCAACCTCACTCACATCCCATGTCTGGCACATGTGCTCAACTTGGTCGTGCAGAGTTTTTTGAGGGACTATCCGGATCTTGATGCACTGCTTCACAAGGTCCGCATAGAGTGCGCTCACTTGCGGCGTTCCAGCAATGCAAGATCACGCATTGCAGCTCTGCAGCGCCGATTATGTCTTCCGGAACATCGCATCATATGTGACCTACCCACCAGGTGGAATTCAACGTTACATATGTTGGAGAGGTTGTGTGAGCAGCAGGCAGCAGTAATGGAGTACCAGCTGCAGCAGGCGCAAACAAGTCGCAGTGCGCGCCGTTCACACTTCACCACCACTGAGTGGGCCTCTATGAAGGACATTTGCCACGTTTTGCGTGCCTTCGATTATTCCACGCGGATGGCGAGTGCAGATGATGCACTAGTCAGCATGACTATCCCCCTTATCTGCCTGCTTGAAAAAACACTGCAAGCACTAAGGGACGAGGTTTTGGAAGAGGTGGAGGATGAGGAGTCACAAATGCCATCTGCTTCTCTACAGTCTGCGCAACGTGGTTCCTCACAAAGGCCTAGGCAGGGGACACTTTGTGAGGAGGATGAGGAGGAGTCAATGGATGAGGAAGACATCTGTCCAGAGGAGGGAGGTACACAATGCTCTAGTAGTCAGTATCTAGAGCGAGGGTGGGGTGATGCAGAGCAGGCAGAGATCACGCCTCAAGCAGGGGACAGCGTTTCTTGGCCAGTTGGCAGTCTGCAGCACATGGTTGATTTCATGCTGCAGTGCCTCAGAAACGACCGCCGCATCGCCCACATTCTCAACACGGCTGATTATTGGGTGTCCACCCTCCTAGATCCTCGCTACCGGGACAACTTACAAAGCCTCATAACACCATTGAACCGGGAGCGTAAAATGCGGGAGTACCAAGACGCACTGGTGCATTCCATCATGTTCTCCATTCCAACCGAGAGCAGTGCTGCTAGTGCTTTACAAAGCAGCTCAGTGCGTCGAGGCAGTGGAGGAAGCTCTGCACAAAGAGGGAGCAGAAGCAGCGCCTCAGCACAAGGCAAGACCAGTATGGCCGAAATGTGGCAAAGTTTTGTGTCCCCGCCGCCACAAATGTCTACACCATCACAGACAGCTCCAGTCAGCAGGAGGCAACGTTTCCGTCAGATGGTGACAGACTACATGTCTTGCCCTCTTAGTGTACTCCCAGACGGCTCTTCTCCCTTCAAGTTTTGGGTCTGTAAGCTGGATACATGGCCAGAGCTTAGTCAGTATGCACTGGAGGTGCTAGCTTGCCCTGCTGCTAGTGTATTATCGGAACGCGTCTTTAGTGCCGCAGGTGGTGTACTAACAGACCGTCGCATGCGACTATCCTCCGATAACGTTGACCGGCTTACTTTTCTCAAAATGAACAAGGCCTGGATCTCTCATGAATTTGCCAGTCCTCTTCCAGAATAAATAATTGGTTGGCAACAGTATCCAGGTCTCCTGTTCTGTTCATGTTTCTACCACCTGAACTGTAATCCCTGAGCTCCAACACCGCCAGTTGGCGCACGGAAGTGCCGTCTGCACAGTCAACACTTGCTGCCGTGTTATTGGGGTTCAGTAACGTCAGCTGTTCTCCTGCTGTGCGGACGGCAATTTCTCCTGCTTTGTCCACATCCACTGTACTACACATTTTAAAGTTGCTCGAATTACACCTCTGGCTCCTCTGTTTTCATTCTTATCCCTAGGCTCCAGCACCGCCAGTTGGCGCTCGGAAGTGCCGTCTGCACAGTCAACACTTGCTACCATGTTATTGGGGTTCAGTAACGTCAGCTGTTCCCCTGCTGTGTTCACGGCAATTTCTCCTGCTCTGTCCATATTCACTGTGCTACTTATTTAAAACTTGCTCCAATTACACCTCTGGCTCCTCCGTTTTTAGTATTTACCCTGGGCTCCAACACCGCCAGTTGGCGCTCGGAAGTGCTGTCTGCACAGTCAACACTTGCTGCCGTGTTATTGGGGTTCAGTAACGTCAGCTGTTCCCCTGCTGTGCGGACGGCAATTTCTCCTGCTCTGTCCACATTCTCACTACTACAGATTTTAAAGTTGCTCGAATTACACCTCTGGCTCCTCTGTTTTCATTCTTATCCCTGGGCTCCAGCACCGCCAGTTGGCGCTCGGAAGTGCTGTCTGCACAGTCAACACTTGCTACCATGTTATTGGGGTTCAGTAACGTCAGCTGTTCCCCTGCTGTGCGGACGGCAATTTCTCCTGCTCTGTCCACATTCTCACTACTACAGATTTTAAAGTTGCTCCAATTACACCTCTGGCTCCTCTGTTTTCATTCTTATCCCTGGGCTCCAGCACCGCCAGTTGGCGCTCGGAAGTGCCGTCTGCACAGTCAACACTTGCTGCCGTGTTATTGGGGTTCAGTAACGTCAGCTGTTCTCCTGCTGTGCGGACGGCAATTTCTCCTGATTTGTCCACATCCACTGTACTACACATTTTAAAGTTGCTCCAATTACTCCTCTGGCTCCTCTGTTTTCATTCTTATCCCTGGGCTCCAGCACCGCCAGTTGGCGCTCGGAAGTGCTGTCTGCACAGTCAACACTTGCTACCATGTTATTGGGGTTCAGTAACGTCAGCTGTTCCCCTGCTGTGCGGACGGCAATTTCTCCTGCTCTGTCCACATTCTCACTACTACAGATTTTAAAGTTGCTCCAATTACACCTCTGGCTCCTCTGTTTTCAGTATTATCCCTGAGCTCCAACACCGCCAGTTGGCGCACGGAAGTGCCGTCTGCACAGTCAACACTTGCTGCCGTGTTATTGGGGTTCAGTAACGTCAGCTGTTCTCCTGCTGTGCGGACGGCAATTTCTCCTGCTTTGTCCAAATCCACTGTACTACACATTTTAAAGTTGCTCGAATTACACCTCTGGCTCCTCTGTTTTCATTCTTATCCCTGGGCTCCAGCACCGCCAGTTGGCGCTCGGAAGTGCCGTCTGCACAGTCAACACTTGCTGCCGTGTTATTGGGGTTCAGTAACGTCAGCTGTTCTCCTGCTGTGCGGACGGCAATTTCTCCTGCTTTGTCCACATCCACTGTACTACACATTTTAAAGTTGCTCGAATTACACCTCTGGCTCCTCTGTTTTCATTCTTATCCCTGGGCTCCAGCACCGCCAGTTGGCGCTCGGAAGTGCCGTCTGCACAGTCAACACTTGCTACCATGTTATTGGGGTTCAGTAACGTCAGCTGTTCCCCTGCTGTGTTCACGGCAATTTCTCCTGCTCTGTCCATATTCACTGTGCTACTTATTTAAAACTTGCTCCAATTACACCTCTGGCTCCTCCGTTTTTAGTATTTACCCTGGGCTCCAACACCGCCAGTTGGCGCTCGGAAGTGCTGTCTGCACAGTCAACACTTGCTGCCGTGTTATTGGGGTTCAGTAACGTCAGCTGTTCCCCTGCTGTGCGGACGGCAATTTCTCCTGCTCTGTCCACATTCTCACTACTACAGATTTTAAAGTTGCTCGAATTACACCTCTGGCTCCTCTGTTTTCATTCTTATCCCTGGGCTCCAGCACCGCCAGTTGGCGCTCGGAAGTGCTGTCTGCACAGTCAACACTTGCTACCATGTTATTGGGGTTCAGTAACGTCAGCTGTTCCCCTGCTGTGCGGACGGCAATTTCTCCTGCTCTGTCCACATTCTCACTACTACAGATTTTAAAGTTGCTCCAATTACACCTCTGGCTCCTCTGTTTTCATTCTTATCCCTGGGCTCCAGCACCGCCAGTTGGCGCTCGGAAGTGCCGTCTGCACAGTCAACACTTGCTGCGGTGTTATTGGGGTTCGGTAACGTCAGCTGTTCCCCTGCTGTGTTCACGGCAATTTCTCCTGCTCTGTCCATATTCACTGTGCTACTTATTTAAAACTTGCTCCAATTACACCTCTGGCTCCTCCGTTTTTAGTATTTACCCTGGGCTCCAACACCGCCAGTTGGCGCTCGGAAGTGCTGTCTGCACAGTCAACACTTGCTGCCGTGTTATTGGGGTTCAGTAACGTCAGCTGTTCTCCTGCTGTGCGGACGGCAATTTCTCCTGCTTTGTCCACATCCACTGTACTACACATTTTAAAGTTGCTCGAATTACACCTCTGGCTCCTCTGTTTTCATTCTTATCCCTGGGCTCCAGCACCGCCAGTTGGCGCTCGGAAGTGCCGTCTGCACAGTCAACACTTGCTGCGGTGTTATTGGGGTTCGGTAACGTCAGCTGTTCCCCTGCTGTGTTCACGGCAATTTCTCCTGCTCTGTCCATATTCACTGTGCTACTTATTTAAAACTTGCTCCAATTACACCTCTGGCTCCTCCGTTTTTAGTATTTACCCTGGGCTCCAATACCGCTAGTTGCTGCTCAGAAGTGCCGTCTGCACAGTCAACGCTTGCTCCAGTGTTATTGGGATTCAGTAACGTCAGCTGATCCCCAGCTGTGTGTCCGGCAAATTCTCCTGCTTTGTCCACATCCACTGTAGTACGGATTTAAAACCTCCTCCAAATACACCTCTGGCTCTTCTGTTTTTAGTATTTACCCTGGGCTCCAGCACCGCCAGCTGGTTCTCGGCAGTTCCATTGGCTCTTGTACCTTCTGCTACCCATCCGGGTTCCAGTACCGTCAGCTGGTTCTCGGCAGTGTCTTTGGCACGGGTACTCCCTCCTGCCCAGCCTGGTTCCAGCACGCCAGCTGTTTCCGGGTAGTGTCAACGTCACTTTGCCTCCAATGCGTTGTCCTGTCGTGTTGCGGTCGGGTTAGCCGACTCTATGGTGCCTGCAGTTTAGGTGACTCCTATGTGGGCTGCGGGATCTGGCAATGAAGGCTGGTTCCATAGTGCCAATAGGACAAGCACCCTCTGTAGGACTGTGGGTTTTGGTAACTGCGGCCGGCTCGCGGCCTTGAACTTTTTTTTTACATGGGTACCTTCTGCTACCCATCCGGGTTCCAGTACCGTCAGCTGGTTCTCGGCAGTGCCTTTGGATTAGGTGCCTCCTTCTCGGTATCCAAGTTCCACCAACGTCTGCTGGTCCTTGGTAGTGCTTTCTGGCACAGGTACCTCCTGCTTAGTAACCGAGTTCCAGTAACATCAGCTGGTCCTCGGTAGTTCCATTGGCTCTTGTACCTTCTGCTACCCATCCGGGTTCCAGTACCGTCAGCTGGTCCTCGGTAGTTCCATTTGCTCTTGTATCTTCTGCTACCCATCTGGGTTCCAGTACCGTCAGCTGGTCCTCGGTAGTTCCATTTGCTCTTGTATCTTCTGCTACCCATCCGGGTTCCAGTACCGTCAGCTGGTTCTCGGCAGTGCCTTTGGATTAGGTGCCTCCTTCTCGGTATCCAAGTTCCACCAACGTCTGCTGGTCCTTGGTAGTGCTTTCTGGCACAGGTACCTCCTGCTTAGTAACCGAGTTCCAGTAACATCAGCTGGTCCTCGGTAGTTCCATTGGCTCTTGTACCTTCTGCTACCCATCCGGGTTCCAGTACCGTCAGCTGGTCCTCGGTAGTTCCATTTGCTCTTGTATCTTCTGCTACCCATCCGGGTTCCAGTACCGTCAGCTGGTTCTCGGCAGTGCCTTTGGATTAGGTGCCTCCTTCTCGGTATCCAAGTTCCACCAACGTCTGCTGGTCCTTGGTAGTGCTTTCTGGCACAGGTACCTCCTGCTTAGTAACCGAGTTCCAGTAACATCAGCTGGTCCTCGGTAGTTCCATTGGCTCTTGTACCTTCTGCTACCCATCCGGGTTCCAGTACCGTCAGCTGGTCCTCGGTAGTTCCATTTGCTCTTGTATCTTCTGCTACCCATCCGGGTTCCAGTACCGTCAGCTGGTTCTCGGCAGTGTCTTTGGCACGGGTACTCCCTCCTGCCCAGCCTGGTTCCAGCACGCCAGCTGTTTCCGGGTAGTGTCAACGTCACTTTGCCTCCAATGCGTTGTCCTGTCGTGTTGCGGTCGGGTTAGCCGACTCTATGGTGCCTGCAGTTTAGGTGACTCCTATGTGGGCTGCGGGATCTGGCAATGAAGGCTGGTTCCATAGTGCCAATAGGACAAGCACCCTCTGTAGGACTGTGGGTTTTGGTAACTGCGGCCGGCTCGCGGCCTTGAACTTTTTTTTTACATGGGTACCTTCTGCTACCCATCCGGGTTCCAGTACCGTCAGCTGGTTCTCGGCAGTGCCTTTGGATTAGGTGCCTCCTTCTCGGTATCCAAGTTCCACCAACGTCTGCTGGTCCTTGGTAGTGCTTTCTGGCACAGGTACCTCCTGCTTAGTAACCGAGTTCCAGTAACATCAGCTGGTCCTCGGTAGTTCCATTGGCTCTTGTACCTTCTGCTATCCATCCGGGTTCCAGTACCGTCAGCTGGTCCTCGGTAGTTCCTCAGCTTTCTTGTACCTTCTGCTACATTTCCAAGTTCAAGCTTTTTGAAATGGTTCTTGGTAATCACTCTGGATCTCCCTGACGAGGACCCTGAAGACGAGGACCCTGAAGACCAACCCTAAGAAGACGAGGACCCCGAAGACAATGACCCTGAAGACGAGGACCCTGAAGACCACCCCGAAGAAGACGAGGACCCTGAAGACCACCCCGAAGAAGACGAGGACCCTGAAGACCACCCCGAAGAAGACGAGGACCCCGAAGACGAGGACCCAGAAGACCAACCCGAAGAAGACGAGGACCCCGAAGACGAGGACCCCCGAAGACGACGACCCTGAAGACCACCCCGAAGAAGACCAAGAAGATGACCCTGAAGAAGTTGACCAAGAAGACAAAGAAGAGAAGACAAGCACCAAGATACAGAAAAACAAGAGACAGAAAACCAAGAAGCAGAAATACAAGAAGCTGCAGAACAAAAAGCGGAAGAACATTAAGCATAAGACTAAAAATCAGAGCAAAAGATAATATCTAAATTATAAGCAGAAGATGACTAAGCAGTGTATGGGGGTGAGTCCGTTCCTCCTCGTGGTGCCCCTGGAAAAGACCTGCTGCTGCAGGCCAAACTGAACGCGGACAAATCCTGTTGTAAATCTTTTGTGACGGGCAGAACGAAAGGTGTAATGTCCAACCTTTTATAGATAACAACTACAGGAATGCCTGTCACAAATAAGAATATGATGAAGAAGAAGAATATGAAGAAGATGAAGAAGTAGAATATGAAGAATGTAAAAAAAAGAATAATACGAAGAAGGTGAAGAAGAAGAAGGTGAAGAAGAAGTGGATGAAAAAGATGCTGAGGATGATGAAGGAGAAAGTGTGGGAGAAGTAAAAAAGAAGGTGAAGAGCATGGAAGTAGTGAAACATAAATATCTGACAAAATATAAAAATACTTAACATAGTTAATATTTCCGTAACTCAGAACATAATAAAAAAATATTAATTCCTGCTATTCCATTTGACTGGGCTAAACCTCTATGCCTTTATTGTCTCCCCCACCTCCCCCAATACATTCTACATTATTCTTAGTTGTTTTCCTTCATGTAGAAATAACCTACAAGGAAAGAAAGGGTTTATTTTAATTCCGATATTTATGTCCCATTGACTTGCATTGGTTTCCGGTATCGGAATCGGCGATATCCGATACTTTTTCGGTATCGGTCCGATCCAATCCGATCCGATATTTCCCGATATCGGAAGGTATCGCTCAACACTAGTAATAAGTCATAGAGATAAGGGTAAGAAAGCTATCCCTAAATCAATGTACCCTAAGAATAACCCTACCTGACCACGGAGGTTGGCACCCTATAAAGCCATGCAAGATTGGCGCCCCTACTAAACATCATCTTACCCTGACTAACCCTAGGGAACCCTATACCTACAAGCCTCTTGTGTACATAAATCCCTCATATATAGGGGACAGAAGCAATATCCATATGATGAAACCGATCATCCCAGAAGAAACACATAATAAAACACTAGACGCAAGCAATAAGCACAACAATTTAATTGCCAATAGATATAAAGTGCTGACAGTATTTGTGCAAAGGACCTTTTCATATAAAATGGGCTGTGATGTGCGGTGAAACCCTGCCCTCAGCCCAGTCCATCAGGGGGTGAGTGTCACTGGGGTCCCAGAACTTGACATGACATCAGCGGATGTCAGAGGAGCCTGCAGCCGGGGTCACGTGATGTCCAGTGAGTGGTCAGCGATAGCGCCACTCACAGGCACAAATGATAAAAGAAAGTATTTAAAAAAACACTTCTTTCCAATGTTTAAACCAATGGGGTCATTATTTATTGTAGTGGACAACCTCATTAATTTGTGCACATACCCTTACAGTATATTGTGCTTCAATATCAGAAGCATATTCCCTCTTTCCAAGCCTTATCTATGCATCTGCTTTTTTTTTTTAATTGTTAGCAACACTACCTCCCTAAATATAGGATCATGAATAATGTGATCCATTGGTGATTTGCTTCTTGCATAGTAATAAAGACATAAATCTGTCAATAACTGCACAATTAAAAAAATGTATTTTAAGCTAAGTGCAGCTAGAAAATGTTATAAGGGGAGGATTCCTTCTTCTTCGCAGGGTTTCCTGCTGTTTCTGTCTGGAGTAATCAGAACTGTTTTGAATTTTAACTCAGTATAACCTTATGCAATAAAAATACTGACAGCAAATTAGTTACAGAACATTGGCCATAGTTCCTCTTGCATAAGCAAAGATCTCTCGTACCTTTTGCTCTGGTGGTTTTAGCAGCTGTTGGATAGCGTTCCTAATAGCTTTTCCTTTTAGTCTCACTTTTAAATTTAGATGATCAAAGTCCTGAAAAATAAAAGGGAACGCTTACTCATAAATGTAAGGGAGAAAGGTCTTTCCTCATTCCTGAAACATTATGGATAGCGCCACAGAAAAAAACAAACATTTTTTTTTATTACAATAATATTGCATGCATTTACTGCTAGGTCAGAAGAAAGTGCATTTTCTTTTCCATGAAAAACTCTTAAAACTACAGCAGTCTAGAGAAAGCTACTAGAAGGATATGAACACCTTTAGGTTGCGTGCTCACTATGCGTTTTTCAAGCATTTTTACAGCGGAATTGGTAATACGTGCCCCATGGTCCCCAATGATAATCCGCATGTGCTGTGCACATGCTGCAGAAATTTCCGCTGTGGGTTATCATTGTGGAAAAATATGCAGCATGTCCATTAATTTTGCGGACATGCAGCGTAATTGCCGCCATTGACTTGCATTGAATCGCTTAATATCTGCATCACTACATGTGCACATGCGGATATGAAGCGATTCAATGTGCGGATGGTACCCAGGTCTGGAGACTCTTCTCCAGACCCGGGTACCATAGTACCTGTTAAAAAAAGAATTTAAAATAAAAAATATACATTATACTTACCTTCCGATGTCCTCCGGTCTCCTGTATGATGCGTCCTGGCTCCCCGGCGTCTTGCGATGGTCTAAAAGGACCTTCCATGATGTCATTTAGTCATGTGACAGGTCAACCGACCGCTGACGTCGGCCGTGGGGAGAACGAGGGCCGAAACAGCGGGAACAGCTCTAGCACGGGAGATGAGTATAAGCTTTTTTATTTTAACGTGGAGGTATGAGACTTAGTTATCCTTGTAGTTGACCTTGTCCTTTAAGTTCTCCGTCTTCTCCGCACCTGTGCTGCAACTTTCTCATAAGAGAGAATCAGATGACACTGAGATGACACTCGGATCAAACTCTGACAGAGTTTGAGCTGAGTGTCATTTGCATAATCAAGACAATTCTTTTTCATGAGAGAGTCTATGGCCATCTGACTGCTGCCTAAGAATGAGCAATTAAAGGGCTTGTCCACTACTAGGGCAACCCCTTCTTAAAAGCTGTATTCTCCAGTTTAAAATGAAAATCAGATATGCAGCTCAGACACTGATACAGGATCTGGCATAGGATCTGCTGACATCTGTGTGAGATTGTTTTGTCACATGAGCACTACAGCCAATTAGAGGTTGTTTATGGGCTGCAACCCCCAGATTTCACCCAGACAACTGAATTTCATAAAAAGGGAACATTGCAGTCCATTAGCGGATGCTGATCTCAGGCACCAGAATCCTCAGTTCTCTGATATTTGGGCTGAATTATAAAATATATTTTAATTTTTTAGATACAAACTGGATGTCTGCAGATGATCTCTAACTCGTAATAACAACAGAACCATATACAGATATAAAAATAGCTCTAAAGATATTTCTAACGTAACCTATTATTTCAGGACTTTTCAAAATACTGTAGGCTGTGCACATGAAGAAAACCACTAATAGGAATAGCACTATTTCTGGCCTTAATATGTCTTGCTTTTTCATACATCACAATGCAAACTGAATCCATATGGGGTTACCTAGGAATAAAACTAATATAATATATTATTTTCCTTTATCTGCTATGCCATAATTGCCCCTTTTTCTGGATTTATAGAGAATTTGTCACCAGGTTTGTACTACTCCATCTGAGAGAAGCATAACCTGATTCTAGCTATGTATCAGTTACTGGACTACTTGCTGTCATTTTGGTAAAATCCCTGTTTTATCAGCTGCAGATTAGGCAGTTTTCTGAATTCTGAGCTCTGTGTATAACCCCGCCCACACCACTGATTGGCAGCTTTCTGTGTACACTGTACATGGGCAGAAAGTTGCCAATCAGTGTTGAGATTATAGGGAGCTCATGAATATGGAGGACTTCCTGGAAGCAGGCATATACTTCTCTCATAGTAATCTCCAGAAGATAAAACAGTGATTTTATCAAAATTACAGCAAGCAGCCCAGTAAGTAATACATCGATGGAATCAGAGTCTCTACATTATGCTGTTCTCAGATTAGGTGGCAAAAACATGGTGACAGGTTCCCTTTAAGCTAAGCAGTATGATTAGTGTTGAGCATTCCGATACTGAAATATCGGGTATCGACCGATATTCGCAGTATCGGAATTCCGATACTGAGTTCCAATACTTTTACAATATCGGATACCGGAATCGGAAGTTCCCATAATGCAATGAGCCAGTGTGATTTTATTTAGCCAATGAGGAGCCTAAGAAGTGTGGGCACGTCCTGTGGCATGTTAGGCATGTTAACTAATGGAATGGCTGTGATTGGCTGCTGAAATGATGTCATGATGCACTATAAAAGCTGCCGCCGGCATTTTGGGCTCACTCTGCTGTGAATTCAGTTAGGGATAGGACGCTGCTGTTCTGACGGACAGTTTTAGCTACCTATTTGCTCTATTGTGCTTTACCCAAGCTACTTTATAAACCGCTGTGCCTTGCATCGCTAGTGCACAGTGCTCTGTACTGTTCACGGCTTGTCTGCAAGGTCTTTGTGTGTGAGTGCAGCTCACGCTGTAGTGTGTGCTGCAGCCACGTCTGGTTGTAGTCTGCTCAGCGTGCGTCACTGCCTCATACATTGTCCTTTTTTTGCTAATTGCTCATTTTTCCTGATTTCTCCTATTAGTGTGGTGGTTCCATCCGTATTCAGCTAGATTGGTTACAAACACACTATATAGGAGTAGATAGAGAAGCTTTATTTTGCCTTGCAGCGCTAGTGCACAGTGCTCTGCACTGTTCACGGCTGTCTGCAAGGTCTCTGTCTGTGAGTGCAGCTCACGCTGTAGTGTGTGCTGCAGCCTCGTCCGGTTGTAGTCCGCTCAGCGTGCGTCACTGCCTCATACATTGTCCTTTTTTGCTAATTGCTCATTTTTCCTGATTTCTCCTATTAGTGTGGTGGTTCCATCCGTATCCAGCTAGATTGGTTCCAAACACTCTATATAGGAATAGATAGAGGAGCCTTTCTGCAGCCTTGTGCCCTGCAGCCCCAGCCAGATTAGCTAATACTAATACCTATTTTTTGTAGCCTCATCTATTGCATTATAGGTTACCTTCCTGCAATAGTAATAGCTACAAAAAGTTTGTGATACTATCGGTATTACATCTTTGGGAACATCCAGTGTCTTTTTGTGACAAAAAACCTAAATAAAGTTCACCAAACACTCCACTTTACAGTTGTGTAGGCCTCATTAGCTCATATTAAAGTCTAGTCCACACTTTATAAAATTAGTGTTTCTTATACCTGTTAGCAGCTGTTCAGGAATAAGCACACTAAGCCCTTAGTACTTTTCTGCCTATCTTTATCAGTCTACCAAGATGAAGAAGGCAGGGAGTAAGGCTCGTGGGCGTGGGCGTGGAGTTTCTGCAGGAAGAGGACGTGCGGATTCTGTGCCTGCTGCGGGCACCAGTGACTCAGCATCCCCCAGTTTTACCAGGCAACAGTCCTTTATGCGCAGCTTTGTAGGAGGTCGCTCTACCCCACCAAATTGAAGCCGTTGTCGGATGGATGGCAGCTAACGCATCAACTTCAATTAGTTCCAGATCCTCTCAGGTCCTGAGCACTGAAGAGCACCCATCTGTCCCTTCACCACCTGCCAAATTGCCCAGGCAGTCAGAGAGTCCTGGACAGGAGCCAACTCTACTTCTGTTCTCTGAATCTCTTGGCTTGGAAAGAGGGGGCCAGCCAAGCAGAATTCTAGAATTAGAAGAAGAGGTAGTATGCAGTGATGCGCAACCGTTTTATCTCTCTGAATCTGAAGAGGCGGGTGGGCCAGTGCCTATGGTCAGCAGCACACCTCAGTACGCATCTGATGATGAGACTCAGGTGCCTCTTTCTGGTGCGTACTGTGCTGTCGAGACTACCCATGAGAAGCAGTTATTTGAAGAGGGTGGTGTAGATGATGAGGTCCTTGACCCATGATGGCGTGAGGGACAGGAAGGTGGTGGGAGCAGCTCTGAGGAAGAGATTCCCCGAACGGCCCAAAAAGGAGGGAGAGGGAGGGGGCAGACTTGGTTGCCTGTAGCCTCCACTTCGGCACCCATTAGGAGCATGCCTCTTCAAAAATCCAAAGCGGGCGCTCCCAAGACTTGCAGTGCCTGGTCCTTTTTTGACACAGTTGCAGATGACATTTGCTTTGTCAAATGCAAGCTGTGTAATCAGAAGGTGAAAAGAGGGAAAAGTGTCAGCAACCTCAATACCACAAATATGTGGAAACATGTGCGGACCAAGCACGTGGTGGAGTTACAAAGACACACTGAAGACCTAGGCCAACCTACAGCGCCACCTACCACCTCTTCAGCTCGTGTTGTAGCCTCTTCCTCCAGCTCACACACAGCTGGTTTGGCTTCCTCACAGGATCGCCATGGAAGAACCTCTGGCACTGTTGTACAGAGACACAGTGTAATTCCACCCACAGCACCACGTTCCCTGACATCCTCACACTCCCAGGCCAGTCTGCAGCCATCGTTAGCACAGGCATGGGAGAAAAGGCGCCCATACTCGGCAAACCACCCCCAAGCACAGGCTCTGAATGCTGGCATTGCAAAACTACTGGCCCTTGATATGCTATCATTCAGGCTGGTGGAGACTGACACCTTCCGTAACTTGATGGCATTGGCAGTCCCACAATACAACATACCCAGCTGCTTTTATTTCAGCAGGCAAGCTGTCCCTGCCCTGCAACAGCATGTGGAGGGAAAAATTAAACATGCGCTACAAAACGCCATCAGTAGCAAGGTCCACCTGACCACCGATGCGTGGACCAGTAAGCATGGACAGGGACGATACCTTTCCCTCTCTGCCCATTGGGTAAATGTTGTGGAGCCGGGTACAGATCTTGAGAGTGGCGCTGAACATGTTCTGCCAACTCCAAGGATTGCAGGAATCCAGTCTGTACACATTGACTCCTCCTCATACTCCAGTTCCTCTAAATCAGTGCTGCAGGAGCCGTCATGGTCTACCTCCACATCGACCCTTGAACGGTTACCTGTTACGACTGATATGAGCACAGCCGTGGCCAAACGTCAACAGGCCGTATTGAAATTAATTTCTTTGGGGAATTGAAGCCACACAGCGCAGGAGTTCTGGAATGCCATCAAGCAGCAGAGCGACGTGTGGTTTGTGCCAGCGAATCTCCAGCCAGGTATGGTAGTGTGTGACAATGGTCGAAATCTGGTGGCAGCTCTGGGCCTAGGCAACCTCACTCACATCCCATGTCTGGCACATGTGCTCAATTTGGTCATGCAGAGTTTTTTGAGGGACTATCCGGATCTTCATGCACTGCTGCACAAGGTCTGCATAGAGTGCGCTCACTTGCGGCGTTCCAGCAACGCAAGATCGCGCATTGCAGCTCTGCAGCGCCGATTACGCCTTCCGGAACATCACATCATATGTGACCTACCCACCAGGTGGAATTCAACGTTACATATGTTGGAGAGGTTGTGTGAGCAGCAGGCAGCAGTAATGGAGTACCAGTTACAGCAGGCGCAAAAAAGTCGCAGTTCGCGCCGTCCACACTTCACCACCAATGAGTGGGCCTCTATGAAGGACATTTGCCACGTTTTGCGTGCCTTCGATTATTCCACGTGGATGGCGAGTGCAGATGATGCACTAGTCAGCATGACTATCCCCCTTATCGGCCTGCTTGAAAAAACACTGCAAGCACTAAGGGAGGAGGTTTTGGAAGAGGTGGAGGATGAGGAGTCACAAATGCCATCTGCTTCTGTACAGTCTGCGCAACGTGGTTCCTCACAAAGGCCTAGGCAGGGGACACTTTGTGAGGAGGATGAGGAGGAGTCAATGGAGGAGGAAGACATCTGTCCAGAGGAGGGAGGTACACAATGCTCTAGTAGTCAGCATCTAGAGCGAGGGTGGGGTGATGCACAGCAGGCAGAGATCATGCCTCAAGCAGGGGACAGCGTTTCTTGGCCAGTTGGCAGTCTGCAGCACATGGTTGATTTCATGCTGCAGTGCCTGAGAAGCCACCGCTGCATCGCACACATTCTCAACACGGCTGATTATTGGGTGTCCACCCTCCTAGATCCTCGTTGCCGGGACAACTTACAAAGCCTCATAACACCGTTGAACTGGGAACGTAAAATGCGGGAGTACCAAGACGCACTGGTGCATTCCATCATGTTCTCCATTCCAACCGAGAGCAGTGCTGCTAGTGCTTTACAAAGCAGCTCAGTGCGTTGAGGCAGTGGAGGAAGCTCTGCACAAAGAGGGAGCACAAGCAGCTCCTCCGCACAAGGCAAGACCAGTATGGGCCAAATGTGGCAAAGCTTTGTGTCCCCGCCGCCACAAATGTCTACACCATCACAGATGGCTCGAGTGAGCAGGAGGCAACGTTTCCGTCAGATGGTGACAGACTACATGTTTTGCCCTCTCAGTGTACTCCCAGACGGCTCTTCACCCTTCAAGTTTTGGGTCTCTAAGCTGGATACATGGCCAGAGCTTAGCCAGTATGCATTGGAGGTGCTGGCTTGCCCTGCTGCTAGTGTATAATCGGAACGCGTCTTTAGTGCCGCAGGTGGTGTACTAAAGACCGTCGCATGCGCCTATCCTCCGATAACATTGACGGGCTTACTTTTCTGAAAATGAACAAGGCCTGGATCTCGCATGAATTTGCTAGTCCTCTTCAGAATAAATAATTGGTTGGCAACAGTATCCTGGTCTCCTGTTGTGTTCATGTTTCTACCACCTGAACTGTAATCCCTGAGCTCCAACACCGCCAGTTGCTGCTCAGAAGTGCCTTCTGCACAGTCAACGCTTGGTCCAGTGTTATTGGGGTTCAGTAACGTCAGCTGATCGCCTGCTGTGTGTCCGGCAAATTCTCCTGCTCTGTCCACATCCACACTACTACAGATTTTAAACTTGATCCAATTAGGCCTCTGGCTCCTCTGTTTTCAGTATTTACCCTGGGCTCCAACATCGCCAGTTGCTGCTCAGAAGTGCCGTCTGCACAGTCAACTCTTGGTCCAGTGTTATTGGGGTTCAGTAACGTCAGCTGATCCCCTGCTGTGTGTCCGGCAAATTCTCCTGCTCTGTCCACATCTACACTACTACAGATTTTAAACTTGCTCCAATTACACCTCTGGCTCCTCTGTTTTCAACATTATCCCTGAGCTCCAACACCGCCAGTTGCTGCTCAGAAGTGCCGTCTGCACAGTCATTGCTTGGTCCATTGTTCTTGAGGTTCAGTAACATCAGCTGATCCCCTGCTGTGTGTCCGGCAAATTCTCCTGCTCTGTCCACATCCACACTACTACAGATTTTAAATTTGCTCCAATTTGGCTCCTCTGTTTTCAGTATTTACCCTGGGTTCCAGCACTGCTAGCTGTTTCCCAGCAGTGTCTTTGGCACGGGTAATCCCTCCTGCCCAGCCTGGTTCCAGCACGCCAGCTGTTTCCAGGTAGTGCCAACGTCACTTTGCCTCCAATACGTTGTCCTGTCGTGTTGCAGCTGGTTCTCGGCAGTGCCTTTGGCTTAGGTGCCTCCTTCTCGGTATCTGCTAGTCCTTGGTAGTGCTTTCTGGCACAGGTACCTCCTGCTTAGTAACCGGGTTCCAGTACCGTCAGCTGGTCCTCGGTAGTTTCATTGGCTCTTGTACCTTTTGCTACCCATCCGGGTTCCAGTACCGTCAGCTGGTTCTCGGCAGTGTCTTTGGCACGGGTACTCCCTCCTGCCCAGCCTGGTTCCAGCACGCCATATGTTTCCAGGTAGTGTCAACGTTACTTTGCCTCCAATACGTTGTCCTGTCGTGCTGCAGTCGGGTTAGCTGACTCTATGGTGCCTGTAGTTTAGGTGACTCCTATGTGGGCTGCGGGATCTCGCAATGAAGGCTGGATCCATAGTGCCAATAGGACAAGCACCCCCTGTAGGACTGTGGGTTTCGGTAACTCCGGCCGGCTTACGGCCTTGAAACTTTTTTTTTCATGGGTACCTTCTGCTACCCATCCGAGTTCCAGTACCGTTAGCTGGTTCTCGGCAGTGCCTTTGGCTTAGGTGCCTCCTTCTCGGTATCCGAGTTCCACCAACGTCTGCTGGTCTTTGGTAATGCTTTCTGGTACAGGAACCTCCTGCTTAAGTAACCGGGTTCCAGTACCGTCAGCTGGTCCTTGGTAGTTCCATTGGCTCTTGTACCTTCTGCTACCCATCCGGGTTCCAGTACCGCCAGCTGGTTCTCAGCAGTGTCTTTGGCATGGGTACTCCCTCATGCCCAGCCTGGCTCCAGCACGCCATCTGTTTCCAGGTAGTGTCAATGTCACTTTGCCTCCAATACATTGTCCTGTCATGCTGCGGTCGGGTTTGCCGACTCTATGGTGCCTGCAGTTTAGGTGACTCCTATGTGGGCTGCGGGATCTCACAATGAAGGCTGGTTCCATAGTGCCAATAGGACAAGCACCCCCTGTAGGACTGTGGGTTTCGGTAACTCCGGCTGGCTCGCGGCCTTGCAACTTTTTTTTTCATGTGTACCTTCTGCTACCCATCCGAGTTCCAGCACCGTCAGCGGGTTCTCAGCAGTGCCTTTGGCTTAGGTGCCTCCTTCTCGGTATCCGAGTTCCACCAACGTCTGCTGGTCCTTGGTAGTGCTTTATGGCACAGGTACCTCCTGCTTAGTAACCAGGTTTCAGTACCGTCAGCTGGTCCTCGGTAGTTTCATTGGCTCTTGTACCTTCTGCTACCCATCCGGGTTTCAGTACCGTCAGCTGGTTCTCGGAAGTTCCTCTGCCTTCTTGTACCTTCTGCTACATTTCCAAGTTCAAGCTTTTTGAAATGGCTTTTGGTAATCACTCTGGATCTCCCTGACGACGACCCTGAAGACGATGACCCTGAAGACCACCCCGAAGAAGACGAGGACCCTGAAGATGACGACCCTGAAGACGACGACCCTAAAGACCACCACAAAGAAGACGAGGACCCCGAAGACGACGACCCTGAAGATGACGACCCTGAAGACGACGACCCTGAAGACCACCCCGAAGAAGACGAGGACCCCGAAGACGACAACCCTGAAGATGACGATCCTGAAGACCACCCCGAAGAAGACGAGGACCCCGAAGACGAGGACGCCGAAGACGACGACCCTGAAGACCACCCCAAAGAAGACCAAGAAGATGACCCTGAAGAAGATGACCAAGAGGACATAGAACAAGAAGACAACCACCAAGATACAGATGAACAAGAGACAGAAGACCAAGAAGCAGAAGAACAAGAAGCTGCAGAACAAAAAGCAAAACATTAAGCATAAGACTAAAAACCAGAGCAAAAGATATTATCTAAATTATAAGCAGAAGAAGACTAAGCAGTGTATGGGGGTGAGTCCGTTCCTCATCGTGGTGCCCCTGGAAAAGACCTGCTGCTGCAGGCCAAACTGAACGCGGACAAATCCTGTTGTAAATCTTTTGTGACAGGCAGAACAGAAGGTGTAATCTTCAAACTTTTATAGATAACAACTACAGCAATGCCTGTCACAAATAAGAAAATGATGAAGAAGAAGATGAAGAAGATGAAGAAGTAGAATATGAAGAAGAATAATAGTTGAATAAGAAGAATATGAAGAATGTAAAAAAAAAGACTAATAGGAAGAAGGTGAAGAAGGAGAAGATGAATAAGGTGAAGAAGAAGTTGATTAAAAAGATGCTGCTGCTGAAGATGATGAAGGAGAAAGTGTGGGAGAAGTAAAAAAGAAGGTGAAGAGCATGAAAGTAGTGAAACATAAATATCTGACCAAATATAAAAAAGCTTAACATAGTCAATATCTTTGTAACTTCGAACGTCTTAAAAAAAATATTAATTCCTGTTATTCCATTTGATTGGGCTAAACCTCTATGCCTTTAATGTCTCCTCCACCTCCCCCAATACATTCTACATTATTCTTAGTTGTTTTCCTTCATGTAGAATTAACCTACAAGGAAAGAAAGGGTTTATTTTCATTCCGATATTTGTGTCCCATTGACTTGTGTAGCGTCGGCGTCCCTGCCTCCTGCTAGGCAGGGACGCTGATCCCCTCACCTCTCCGCTCTGTGCCCAGCGTCTTCCTCCCGCTCTGCTGGCAGCGCGCGCTGCTTCCCAGCCACGGTGCTTAGGGCACGCGCGCGCTCCCCCTCTCTTAAAGGGGCCGCGCGCGCCGTCCTAAGGAGTCCCCGGCCAATGGCCGGAGGACTTCACCATATATAAGGCACCTCCTCCAAAATGGAGGTGCCTGAGCAATGTTGTTGCAAAGCCTTCACTCTGCTTCAGCCCTCAGGTCCCGTTACCAGTTACCTGCTAGTCACCTGCCAGATTCCTGCGTGTTACCTGCCAGTCACCTGCCAGATTCCTGCCTGTTACCTGCCAGTCACCTGCCAGATTCCTGCTTGATACCTGCCTGATATCCGTTTTCCTGCTTGCAAGCCTGCGGTCCGACGGTCTGCATTCCGACACCTGTCAGTCTGTCTATGGACCAGCCTGTCTGCTCAACTGGGAGCGCTCATCTGCTACCTGCCTGCTAGCCTACCTGGAGGCTCCGCCGTCACTTGCCGTGACCACCTGCCTGTCCAGAGACTCTTGTCTGCTCACCTGGGAGCGCTCATCTGCTACCTGCCTGCTAGCCTACCTGGAGGCTCCGCCGTCACTTGCCGTGACCACCTGCCTGTCCAGAGACTCTTGCCTGCTCACCTACGAGCGCTCACCTGCTACCTGCCTGCTAGCCTACCTGGAGGCTATGCCGTCACTTGCCGTGACCACCTGCCTGTCCAGAGACTCTCGCCCGCTCACCTGGGAGCGCTCACCAGTCACCTGCCTGCTGTCCTTCTACCCAGAGACTGTCCCTGTCACTTGCCGTGAGTACCTGTCCTTCTACCCAGAGACTGTCCCTGTCACTTGCCGTGACTACCTGCCCTTCTACCCAGAGACTGTCCCTGTCACTTGCCGTGACTACCTGCCCTTCTACCCAGAGACTGTCCCTGTCACTTGCCGTGACTACCTGCCCGTCTTCCCTGGGAGCCACCCGCTTCCTTACAAGGACCGCCCCTTGTATAGTTCCTCAGAGGTTCCGCCTCCCAGACCCGTTACAGTTTGCTCGGGCCATGGAATCCGGTGGCACCCAAGCTCCCTCGCTCTCGGACCTATGTCTTGAACTGTCCCGTCAGAGGTCCCAACAGGAGTCCATCCTGAGTCACCTGCGGAGTGTCAACTCTCGCCTGGACACTCTGTCTGCTCCACCAGCAACCACCGCTAGTGTCATGACTCGCAACCCGGCAGCGCCGCTGCCCACCAATACCATGGTATCCTGTCCCTGACCCCGGTTTTCTGCACCTCCTCGTTTCGGAGGTGACTCCGCTCCAGCTCGGGGCTTCATAAACCAGTGCACCCTGCACTTTGAACTCTTGTCCCACCAGTTTATCTCCGACCGGTCCAAAGTTGCCTTTATCATGTCCCACCTCACGGGGGAGGCTCTGGCTTGGCTAAATCCTCTGTGGGAGAGAGGAGATCCCCTGGTGTCCGACCTGCCAGCCTTTCTCACGGCTTTCCGGAAAGTCTTCGACGAACCTGGACGGAGGACCTCATCCGCATCGTCTCTGCTACGCCTCCGTCAAGGAGATCTCACCGTGGGCCAATATGCCATACGGTTCCGTACCCTTGCTTCGGAGCTGGCCTGGGATAACGACACTCTGGTGTCTGTCTTCTGGGAGGGTCTGTCCGGCCGTATTAAGGATGAACTCGCCGGTCGGGACATTCCTACCACTCTCGACGACTTAATAACACTTGCCACCCGGATTGACATCCGATTCCAGGAGCGCGCCAAAGAGGTCACCCGTGAGAGGAGGTTTCCATGTCTAGCCCCCACCTTCCAGAAACCCATCACTCCCTCCGTTACTCCCCAGGCACACTCACCTGAGCTTATGCAGGTCGACCAGACCAAGATGGTCAAAACCCGTCAAGACTTACGCCGTGCCGAGGGGAGCTGCTTCTACTATGGCAGTAAGGAGCACCGGATTCGTTCCTGCCCAGAGAGGTCGGGAAACGCCTGTGTCTAGGATCACTCAGAGAGGTCGCCCTAGACAAAAGTAAACCCTCTCCATCTCTGATGCTGTCAGTCTCTATCACCTGCGGAGAGAACCGCTATTTCGAACTGGCTCAACTTGACTCAGGAGCTGCTGGAAATCTCATTTCTCAGTCTCTGGTAGAGAAATACCGCATTCCCACCAAACCTCTGGCCGTGCCTTTATCTGTCGCCGCCATGGATGGGGGCCTCTTACCACATCCCATCCAACTCATCACCGAATCCATAACTCTGCAGGTGGGAATGCTGCATTCTGAGAGCATCTCCTTTCATGTTCTGCCTGGACTCTCTCACGCACTCTTGTTAGGCCTACCTTGGCTCCAGAAACATGCACCCGTGCTTGACTGGCAGACCGGAGAGGTCCTTCGCTGGGGACAGGACTGCCATAGGACTTGTCTAGTTCCCATTCATCCTGCTCGTCCTTCTCCTACCCCAGTCAATCTACCCGGTCTACCGGTTCCCTATTGGTCTTATGCGGATGTCTTCAATAAAAAAGAAGCAGAGACATTACCCCCTCATAGGCCATACGATTGTCCAATCGACCTGATACCCGGCTCTACTCCTCCCCGTGGGCGTATCTACCCTTTGTCCGCAGCGGAGACCCGGTCCATGTCAGAATATATTGAGGAGAATCTGGCCCGGGGATTTATCCGGAAATCTACCTCCCTGGCGGGAGCAGGCTTCTTCTTCGTCAAAAAGAAGGACGGCTCACTCCGTCCATGTATAGATTATAGAGGCCTTAACCAGATTACAGTGAAGAATTAATACCCCCTCCCGCTCATTCCTGAATTATTTGACCGCCTGAGGGGGGCTAGAATCTTCACCAAACTGGATCTCCGTGGGGCGTATAACCTGGTCCGTATCCGTCAGGGGGATGAGTGGAAGACGGCATTCAACACCCAGGACGGCCTCTATGAGTACCTTGTAATGCCCTTCGGTCTCTGTAACGCTCCTGCCATCTTTCAAGAGTTGGTCAATGACATCTTCCGTGACCTTCTCTACTCCTGCGTGGTGGTGTACCTGGACGACATCTTGGTCTTCTCTCCGGACCTTCCTACTCACCGGAGGGATGTTCGTCAGGTCCTGCTCAGGCTCAGGCAGAACCACCTCTACGCTAAATATGAGAAGTGCATCTTTGAGCAGACCTCTCTTCCATTTCTGGGCTACATAATCTCTCAGACCGGCCTACAAATGGATCCTGAGAAACTGTCTGCCATCCAGAAGTGGCCCCGACCAGAGGGGTTGAAGGCTATTCAGCGGTTCCTGGGCTTCGCCAACTATTACCGCCTCTTCATACCGCACTTCTCTTCCCGGACTGCCCCTATCTCTGCGCTCACCCGTAAGGGTACTAATCCCAGAAGATGGCCGCCCGAAGCTGAGGAGGCCTTTCTTTCCTTAAAACAGGCCTTCTTCTCCGCCCCGGTGCTGCATCGTCCGGACGGCAACAAACAATTCTTCCTAGAAGTTGACGCTCCCTCCTCCGGAGCCGGGGTGGTACTTTCCCAAAAGTCATCTTCCGGAAGAATGGTAACCTGCGTTATTTTCTCCAAACTCTTCTCCTCTTCTGAGCGCAACTATTCTATTGGAGACCGAGAATTGTTAGCCATTAAGCTGGCACTGGAGGAGTGACGTTACCTGCTCGAGGGGGCTCTTCACCCGGTAATAATTTACACGGACCACAAGAACTTGGCTTACCTTCAGAGCGCCCAGAGACTTAACCCGCGCCAAGCCCGGTGGTCCTTGTTTTTTGCCCGCTTTGATTTTGTTCTTCATTTTCGCCCGGCAGACAAAAACATCAAAGCTGTCGCCTTGTCCCGATCCTTCCTGGTATCTGATCTAGAGGAGGAACCTAAGCACATCATTGATCCCGCCAGAGTAATGCAAGTGGCTCCCGTGAATCTAAATCGTCTCCCTCCCGGTAAGACGCTCGTAACAGTACCTGATCGGAAGAAGGTCCTTCACTGGGGTCACTCGTCTAAGCTAGCTGGCCACGCCGGTCAGAAAAAGACCCTCCAGCTCATTACTGGTGGCCTACCCTGCACAAGGATGTAATAGACTTTGTTTCTGCCTGTGTGTCCTGCGCCCGCAACAAAGTTCCGAGACACCTGCCAGCCGGTCGCCTTCTTCCTCTTCCAGTACCTGCTGCCCCGTGGCAGCATATTGCTATGGACTTTATAACGGATCTTCCTGTCTCTGCCGGTTGTACGGTCATTTGGGTGGTCGCTGATCGCTTCTCCAAGATGGCGCACTTCATTCCCGTGCCGGGTCTCCCGTCTGCACCCGAACTGGCTAAAGACTTTATCCGCCACATCTTCCGTCTCCATGGCCTGCCCCTCCACATCATGTCAGATCGTGGGGTTCAGTTCACCTCACGCTTCTGGAGAGCCACACGTAAGTTGCTTGACGTCACTCTGGACTTCTCCTCCGCTTACCATCCACAGTCCAATGGTCAAGTGGAGCGGATCAATCAGAACCTGACCAGTTACCTCCGGCACTTCGTTAATGCCCACCATTCGGACTGGGTGGATCTCCTACCATGGGCCGAGTTCTCTTACAATAATCACGAGAGCGAATCTTCCTCCAAATCCCCGTTTTTTGTAGTCTTCGGTCAGCATCCTCGGATCCCATTTCCCGTCTCCACCTCGGTGGACAATCCGGCTGCGGAATCTCTCGTTAACGAATTCTCCTCCATTTGGGAGAGTACCCGATCCGCACTCCTTCAGTCGTCCGAGCGGATGAAAAAACACGCTGACAAGAAACGCCTGGATCCTCCACAATTCCGTCCTGGAGATAAAGTTTGGCTCTCGTCCAAATATGTCCGGCTCAAGATTCCTTCCTACAAGTTAGGGCCTCGGTTCATCGGCCCACTGGAAGTTATCAAACAGATCAACCCAGTGGCCTATAAATTAAAACTCCTGGCCAACTTACGGATCCCTAACTCCTTCCATGTATCTCTCCTCAAACCCGTGGTACTTAACTCTTTTTCCAAGTCTACAGGTACGCCTCCTGCTCCGGTTTCCGCTGAGAACGAGTTTGAGGTAGAGAACATTCTGGCCACCAAAAGGGTAAGAGGAAAAACCTTTTTTCTGGTAGATTGGAAGGGGTTTGTTCCTGAGGAGAGAACGTGGGAGCCCCGGGAGAACATCCATGCCCCTCTCATCCTTGATAAATTTCTCTTTGGCCTAAAAAAGGGGGGGCCTAAAGGGGGGGGTACTGTAGCGTCGGCGTCCCTGCCTCCTGCTAGGCAGGGATGCTGTTCCCCTCACCTCTCCGCTCTGTGCCCGGCGTCTTCCTCCCGCTCTGCTGGCAGCGCGCGCTGCTTCCCGGCTACGGTGCTTAGGGCGCGCGCGCTCCCCCTCTCTTGAAGGGGCCGTGCGCACCGTCCTAAGGAGTCCCCGGCCAATGGCCGGAGGACTTCACCATATATAAGGCACCTCCTCCAAAATGGAGGTGCCCGAGCAATGTTGTTGCAAAGCCTTCACTCTGCTTCAGCCCTCAGGTCCCGTTACCAAGTTACCTGCTAGTCACCTGCCAGATTCCTGCTTGTTACCTGCCAGTCACCTGCCAGATTCCTGCCTGTTACCTGCCAGTCACCTGCCAGATTCATGCTTGATACCTGCCTGATATCCGTTTTCCTGCTTGCAAGCCTGCGGTCCGAAGGTCTGCCTTCCGACACCTGTCAGTCTGTCTATGGACCAGCCTGTCTGCTCACCTGGGAGCGCTCATCTGCTACCTGCCTGCTAGCCTACCTGGAGGCTCCGCCGTCACTTGCCGTGACCACCCGCCTGTCCAGAGACTCTTGTCTGCTCACCTGGGAGCGCTCATCTGCTACCTGCCTGCTAGTCTACCTGGAGGCTCCGCCGTCACTTGCCGTGACCACCTGCCTGTCCAGAGACTCTTGCCTGCTCATCTAGGAGCGCTCACCTGCTACCTGCCTGCTAGCCTACCTGGAGGCTCTGCCGTCACTTGCCGCGACCACCTGCCTGTCCAGAGACTCTCGCCCGCTCACCTGGGAGCGCTCACCAGTCACCTGCCTGCTGTCCTTCTACCCAGAGACTGTCCCTGTCACTTGCCGTGAGTACCCGTCCTTCTACCCAGAGACTGTCCCTGTCACTTGCCGTGACTACCTGCCCTTCTACCCAGAGACTGTCCCTGTCACTTGCCGTGACTACCTGCCCTTCTACCGAGAGACTGTCCCTGTCACTTGCCGTGACTACCTGCCCGTCTTCCCTGGGAGCCACCCGCTTCCTTACAAGGACCGCCCCCTTGTATAGTTGCTCAGAGGTTCCGCCTCCCAGACCCGTTACAACTTGCATTGGTTTCCGGTATCGGAATCGGCGATATCCGATATTTTTTGGGCATCGGTCCGATCTAATCCGATCCGATATTTCCCGATATCGGAAGGTATCACTCAACACTAAGTATGATACAAAATACTTTTTGATACATCATCCATCAACTTAACACTATGATCTGTGAAATAAAATCTCATACTAAATGTTTATAATGAAATGTGAATGACCAGATTTTGAGAAGTTTTGTGGAATTATAAGTAATATATAACACATATTTAAGCATCTGTGTCTTGATATGAGTGATCCAAGCAGAGAAACGTGTCCAGGCACTCCACATATGGTATTTTTCAGCTTTTAGGTAGACAATAATAAATTATTTTTATTATGCACCAGAACGAAGAATGGAATGTGATATTTTTCCAATACCTTGAAAATAACAAAAATGACTTATTTTTATAACAATAAATGTTAACTGTAGAAATATGAAGAACCGTATATCGTTTTGAATAGACATTTTGCATTGCTCCTAACATTTTATAATATAATGTACTAAAAAAACATGAAAAAAATCCAAATGGGTTGAAAATGCAAAATAAAAATTAGCTATTGATTTTTTGGTTTTAATTTTATTTCGTTCAGTGTGCAGCAAAAGTTACCTAAAAAAATAATATATACAAAATGAAAAGCACAATGCAGGCTCTCTAAGTGTTGGTAATAAAAAATACATATACAGTGCCTTGAACAAGTATTCATACCCAATTAACTTTTCCAAATTTTTCACATTTCACCCACAAACGTAGGCCTCCTTCACATGTCCTAGTGATTCCTGTACAGGAAAAAAGCAGTACTGGTGAGATCCGTGGTCCGTGTCCGTGTGCCATCCATATGTACATATGTAACATACGTGTGACATCCATGTATCCGTTTGCTGACCATGTCCATGTGTCCGTGTTACACATCCGTTTGCTGTCCGTGTGTCTGTGTGACACATACCGGTGCCTGGAAAATGCAATACAGTTTGCGCTGATCCCAGGCACCAGCTGCTGAAGGAAGCTCTCATCATTGTTGCAACAATGATGGGAGTTGTATTCAGCACCTGCTGTGTACATCCTGTAAAAAAAAATGGCGTGGGCTCCCACATAATTTTCATAGCCAGCAGAGGGAAAGCTCACAGATGCGGGCTGATATTAATAATCTGGGAAAAGGGACAATATCCCACAAGGTTCCCAGGCTATTAATAACAGCTCACAGCTATTTGCTTAGCCTTTACTGGTGAATTTACTGGGGACCCCAGAAAAAAATGATGTAGGGTTCCCCTATAAATTCAAACCAGCAAAGGCTAAATGTACAGCTGTGGGTTGATATTAATAGCCTTGGAAGGGGCCAGATCTACCCCCCCCTCCCAGGCAACCAACATCAGCCCTCATCTACTCCAGAAATGGCACATTCATAAGATGGGCCAAATTTGTCGATTAACCTCTTTCTTCCACTTACTCTGGTCCGGTGGCCATTGGGGTAATAGGGTTGGGGTTGATGTCAGTTTTGTATGGCCATCTGCCATCAAGTCCAGGGGTTAATAATGGAGAGGCGTCTATAAGACGCCCCCATTACTAACCCTATAGTAAGTATTGAAATAAACACACAGCAAGAATAAAATCCTTCATTTGAAATAAAACTCAACACCCTGTTTTACACATTTATTAAAAAATGAAAAATACAATTGTACTCACCTTTATGCCTAATTCATTGAAGCCCATGTCCCCTGTAAAAAATCAAAAATAATAAACAACCACATCCCTCACTTGTCCAATGTGAAGACAATCCATACTGATACATCATCCATCAACATAACACTATGATCTGTGAAATAAAATCTCATACTAAATGTTTATAATGAAATGTTTATAAGTATGCATTAAAGTGAATGACCAGATTTTGAGAAGTTTTGTGGAATTATAAGCAATATATAATACATATTTAAGCATCTGTGTTTTGATATGAGTGATTCAAGGCAGAGAAACGTGTCCAGGCACTCCACATACTGTATTTTTCAGCTTTTAGGTAGATAATAATAAATTATTTTTATTATGCACCAGAACGAAGAATGGAATGTGATATTTTTCCAATACCTTGAAAATAACAAAAAATGACATATTTTTAAAACAATAAATATTAACTGTACAAATATGAAGTACCGTATATCCTTTCGAGTAGACATTTTGTATTGCTCCTAACAACAAATCACAGTTCAGCTTTTTTTTTTTCTTTTCCTTTACAATTTAAGAAATGAAAGCTTAGCTTTGATTGATTGTTATGAACAATATGGCCAGATTTTGTGTTACACAGTTTAATAAATGGGAGCCACTGTATTTTCTATTTTTTAAGTAAATTATGAAAATTCCAAAAAAGAGTGATAAAATCTAAATCTTCAATCCTTTTAACACCTGGGGATTTTTTTCATTTTTTAGGCATTTGTTTTTTTTTCCAAGACTTCTTTAAATAGCCATAACTTTTTTATTTTTCTGTAAACATAGCTGTATTGGGGCTAGATTTTTCATGACAACTTGTAGTCTTTAATGGCATCATTCATTTTATAATATAATGTACTAAAAAAACATGAAAAAAATCCAAATGGGTTGAAAATGCAAAATAAAAATTAGCTATTGATTTTTTGGTTTTGCTTTTATTTCTTTCAATGTGCAGTAAAAGTTACCTAAAAAAATAATATATGCAAAATGAAAAGCACAATGCAGGCTCTCTAAGTATTGGTATTAAAAAATACATATACAGTGCCTTGAGCAAGTATTCATACTCAATTAACTTTTCCAAATCTTTTCACATTTCACCCACAAACGTAGGCCTCCTTCACATGTCCTAGTGATTCCTGTACAGGAAAAAAACAGTACTGGTGAGATCCATGGTCCGTGTCCGTGTGCCATCCGTATGTACATATGTAACATCCGTGTGACATCCATGTATCCGTTTGCTGACCATGTCCATGTGTCCGTATTACACATTCGTGTGTCATCCGTGTGTCTCTGTGGCACGTACCGGTGCCTGGAAAATGCAGTACAGTTTGCGTGATCCCAGGCACCAGCTGCTGAAGGAAGCTCTCATCATTGTTGCAACAATGATGGGAGTTGTATTCAGCACCTGCTGTGTACATCCAGTAAAAAAAATGGCGTGGGCTCCCACATAATTTTCATAACCAGCAGAGGGAAAGCTCACAGATGGGGGCTGATATTAATGTTACGGGTCCGGGTGGTGGAACCTCTGTGCTTCAGTGTAAGGAGGGACCAGAAGGGCATAACTAAGTGCCTTCTCCGACTGATCCAGGTCACACGGCGGCTTAGTCGACTCTGTGAACCAGGGAGGGACTGGGCAGGTGAACCAGGTGCCACTCTGGGACCGACCTTGTGTGAGAACAAGTGACTCCCAAGGGTCAGATGACAGGAGCTGACCTGTTCAGCGGATGAGCACGGCAGGAAGGCTGATCCGGATAGATAAGCAGGCAGGTATGGCTGATAGCCAGACAGGTGCTCCAGGTAGGCAAGCTGGCGGGCACGGCAGGTAACTGGCAGGTGCTCCGGTAGGCAGGCTGACGGGCACGGCAGGTAACTGGCAGGTGCACTGGGTAGGCAGGCTGGCGGGTACGGCACGTAACTGGCAAGTGCTCTGGGTAGGCAGGCTGGCGGGCATGGCAGGCAACTGGCAGCTGCTCCGGGTAGGCAGGCTGACGGGCAGGACTGACAGGCAGCGGGGCATGAGGGCTGAGGAAAGTGTTAGCACACAAAACAACAACCTTGCACAGGCACCTCCATTTTGGAGGAGATATCTTATAAAGGGGAAGTCCTCCGGCCATTGGCCGGGGACTCTTTGGGACGGCGCGTGCGGCCCCTTAAAGAGGGAAGGAGCGCGCGTGCCCTAAGCACAGTGCCCGTGAAGCTGCACGCGGTGCGCGCCACAGCAGCAGCAGGAGGGGAGCAGGAAGACGCGGGACCGGGACCACGGCGGTGAGAGGAACGGCGTCTCTGCCCAGAAAGAGGCAGATAAGTCGATGCTACAGTACCCCCCCTTTAAGCCCCCTCTTCTTTAGGCCCGCGAGAAATTTTTTAAGAAGATGAGGGGCATGAATGTTCTCCCTTGGTTCCCAAGACCTCTCCTGCGGGCCAAACCCCTCCCAATCCACAAGAAAGAAAGTCTTTCCTCTTACCCTCTTGGTGGCCAAAATGTTCTCTGCCTCAAAGACGTCCTCAGCGGACACTGGAGCTGGGGTGGTACCTGGATCGTCAAAGAAAGAATTAAGAACAACTGGTTTGAGGAGGGATACATGAAAGGAGTTGGGAATCCGTAAGGTGACCATCAGCTTCAGCTTGTAAGCCACGGGATTAATTTGGTTCAGAACCTCGAACGGACCGATGAACCTCGGACCCAACTTGTATGAAGGTATCTTGAGATGGACATATTTGGAGGAAAGCCAGACCTTGTCTCCCGGATGGAATTGAGGCGGATCCAGACGTCTCTTATCAGCATGCCTCTTCATCCGCTCGGAGGACTGAAGAAGCGCAGATGTAGTGTCTTCCCAAATAGCCGAAAATTCGCTGACGAGAGAAAGAGTTGTCCTAATAGTGAATTTTGGCAGTTTGATTCATGGTTGATTTTCAGCATTTGATCTGTGCACTTCTTTCCATTTTTTCTTTTCATCACTGTTCATCTGGGAGAACATTTTCTATTTATGTATATGTCTATCAAAGTACTCGCTCAGCAATCCTAATTCCTTACTCTTGGTACAGTGGATGTAGAAATACATGAGGTCAGAAGAGTCAGGATATTTGTATATTTAACATTTCATTTTTCATTTCAATTACATATAAACATGTCAAAGTACAAGAGAGAAAAGTGGTTTGAAGTATGAGTGAAACACAAAGTATGGATTATCAATTATTTTGAGCAAATGAATGTATTACTTCACACAGATTTATTCTTCTTGCAATGGTGAATGATTGACTGGAGATTAATGCTGCTTCTCTTTTTCTATTGAGTGCCCAAAATTCTCCCTCTCTAAATATTTGAAACTATCACTTTAAATCTTAAGTTTATTTATCTCTACAACAGAGACTATAGGAGACATGACTTATGTACAGTAAGGCCATGGCAAACCAGAAGTGGGTGATAAATGCAGAATTGGTGCACGTAATTCTATTATACATTTTCTCTGATTATTCCTCACCTGGTTTTGGCTCCCAATGAAATAGACTGAGTATCTTTGTGTCTGACCTCCTCTTTCAGGATTGTCCTCCTTTTTCAACCACGCTTTTGTACACACCTTAAAAAAGCAGACAATGACAAAAAGAGAATCAAACAGAAGACAAAGTGACTCCATCTGCTTCATTAAACTCAATGGCCCGTCAATGGATACACCTGAATCCTACTTTTCAGGAACCACTGATGTGTTGCAAAAATGTGATGTGAATCCCGGTTTAGGGTATTCTGGACTACTTGGCTCCTGCCGCAGTTTTACGAGAGCCTGATTTGCATATGATTATAAGGAATGTTTTTTCAAAATCTATCAAGCTGATGTTTAAACTAAAGATATTTCTCCACTTAGCACAAGGTCCCCTACAAGGATTAGTGATTACTTTGGTGTGAATTGCAGCTCTGACAGACTCTATTGATGTCAGTCCAGGCTAATTTTGGCAACTGAAATGTTGTAAAGTTGTTAGCACTGGGTTAATATCTAACCAGAGCATGAAGAAAATTCTCTACAGGTGTTCTCTGAATTCCACCAGATAATCTCTATAGGTGTCAATGCTATCTGAACAACAACTATTAAATAGTGCAATTATTATATGGAATAGTAATATATAAAAATGGAGAGGGTTGCTTGCAACGATCATTGATTAAAGGATACATCTACTTTTATCTTTGAATATTATTTTATCTTCATTGAAACAAACTAGAAAAGAGGATCAGTCAAAGGAAACAATGAAATGGGACACTATTGATCTTAGGCACACCCTTTTGTATAGCTGTAGCCAGGGTTGCCCATCAGGGCATTACTGCCTTTACTGGCATATGGGGCCCAGTGAGCAGAGGGGCCCAGACAGGACCCCCTCTCTGCTGCACGGGCCACAGAGAACTGAACTTGCGTCTTCGGATGCAGGTTCACTTTAAATCTATTGCCACATGGGAGTCTTCCCACAAGGCAATAGTTAACAGCCGCCAGCCAATCACAGGCCAGCAGCTGACTGGCTGGCATCCGCGCTTCAAATAGATGAAGGAGAGTTGCCGCTGGACAGGCAGCAAGGTAAGGAGAACCTTTTTTTGTTTTACTTTTTGTAAAGCCGCACCATGGGGACACAATGGGTGATGAGGGCAGAATGGAGATGACATGGTGGCAGAATGAAGATGACATGGGGGCAGAATGGGAGATAACATGGGGGCAGAATAGAGAGACAAATGGGGGCAGAAAGGAGATGACATGGGTCAGAATGGAGAGACATGGGACAGAATGGGGACATGAAGCAGAATGAAGAGACATGTGGGCAGAATGGGGGCAGAATGGAGAGACAAGGGGCAGAATGGAGACATGGTGGCAGAATGGAGGCATGGGGGCAGAATGTGGAGACATGCTGGCAGAATGGGGGCAGAATGGAGACATGTGGGCAGAATGGAGAGACATGTGGGCAGGATAGAGACATGTGGGCAGAATGGGGAGACATATGGAGGCAGGATGGAGACAAATGGGGGCAGGATGAAGTCACATGGGGCCAGTATGGGAGAACATATGAGGCAGGATGAAGACATATGGGGTCAAGAATGGAGTACATATGGGAGAAGGATGTGGGACATTATTACTGTAGGGGCTAATTAAAGGATATTATTACTGCAGTGATGTATTTTATTTTTGAGGATACTGTTTTCAGTGGGGAGGGGGTCCTGTTATTGTGCAGGGCAACACTCTTTTTTTTCTTCATCTGGTGTAGTGTAGAAGTTGGGGAAAAATTGGGGATTCTGCTCTGGAAACTACTCTATATAACTATGTGTTATCTTCTGCAGAGACGAGCCTTGCTGGAAGAAGTGATGGCAGTCTGTGTTGGATGAACAAGAAAAGCTAAGATGAAGGACCTCATCTCGAGATGTCACCGATGAGTCAGTGTGTTTCATGTACACTAAGACTACACACTACATACTATACACAGGGCTCCTGTGTATAATGTCACTGGTGATCCCCGTATTAATTGTACACTGACACTATATACAGAGCTCCTGTGTATAATGTCACTGATGATCATTGTATAACCTGTACACTATACACTATATACAGAGCTCTTGTGTATAATGTCAGTGGTGATCATTGTATTACCTGTACACTGACACTATATACAGAGCTCCTGTGTATAATGTCACTGGTGATCACTGTATTACCTTTACACTGAAACTATGTACAGAGCTCCTGTGTATAATGTCACTGGTGTTCACTGTATTACCTGTACACTGACACTATATACAGTGCTTCTGTGTATAATGTCACTGGTGTTCACTGTATTACCTGTACACTATATACAGAGCTCCTGTGTATAATGTCACTTGTGATCACTGTATTACCTTTACACTATACACTATATACAGATCTCTTGTGTATAATGTCACTGGTGAGCACTGTATTATTTTTACACTCACACTATATACAGAGCTCCTGTGTATAATGTCACTGGTGATCACTGTATTACCTGTACACACTCATACATTATATATAGAGTCACTACAAACAGAGTGATCTATTTCATTTGTTTATTTCTGTTAATATTGATTATTATGTCTTACAGCCAATGAAGACACAAAAGTCATTATCTTAATAAATTAGACTACTTTATAACACCAGCTTGAAAAACGATTTTAAATTCCAAAATGCTGGCCTACTGAAATGAATGTATAGTAAATGCACTCAACACTTGGTCGGGACTCCTTTTGCATCTATTACTGCATCAGTGCGGCGTGACATGGAAGCGATCAGCCCATGGCGCTGCTGAGGTGTTATGGAAGCCAAGGTTGCTTTCATAGCAGCCTTCTGCTCATCTGCATTGTTGGGTCTGGTGTCTCTCATCTTCCTCTTGACAATACCCCATAGATACTCTGTGGGGTTAAGGTCAGGTGAGTTTTCTGGCCAATCAAGCACAGTCATACTGTTGTTTTTAAACCAGGTACTGGTACTTTTGGCAGTGTGGACAGGTGCCAAGTCCTGCTGGAGAATGAATTTTCCATCTCCAAAGAGCTTGTCGGCAGAGGGAAACATGAAGTGCTCTAAAATTTCCTGGTAGATGGATGCGCTGACTTTGGTCTTGATAAAATACAGTGGACCTACACCAGCAGATGACATGGCTCCCCAAACTTCACGCTTGACCTCAAGCAGCTTGGATTGTGTGCCTGTCTAGTCTTCCTCCAGACTTTGGGACCTTGATTTTAAAATGAAATGCAAAATTTACTTTCATCTGAAAACAACACCTTAGATCACAACAGTCCAGGTCATTTTCTCCTTGGCCCAGGTAAGATGCTTCTGGTGTTGTCTATTGGCCATAAGTGGCTTGACACAAGGAATGCGACACTTGTAGTCTGGATACGTCTGTGTGTGGTGGCTCTTGAAGCAATGACTCCAGCAGCAGTCCGCTCCTTGTAAATCTCCCCCAAACTTTTGAATGGCCTTTTCTTAACAATCCTTTCAAGGCTGTGGTTATCCCAGTTGCTTGTGCACCTTTTTTCTACCACACTTTTTCCTTCCACTCAACTTTCCATTAATATTCTTGGATACAGCACTCTATGAGCAGCCAGCTTCTTTGGCAATGACCTTTTGTGGCTTACCCTCTTTGTGGAGTGTGTCAATGACTGCCTTCTGGACATCTGCCAAGTCAGCAGTCTTCTCCATGATTGTGGAGCCTACGGAAACAGACCTTTTTAAACACGTAGGAAGCCTTTGCAGGTGTTTTTTGTTAATTATTTTAATTTACTGAGATAATGATTTTTGTGTTTTCATTGACTGTAAGCCATAGTCATCAACATTAACAGAAATAAACACTTGAAATAGATCACTCTGTTTATAATGACTCTTAACAATATATGAGTTTCACTTTTTGTATTGAAGAACTGAAATAAATTAAATTTTTGATGATACTCTAACTTTGGGAGAAGCAACTGTATATACCACGTTATGGTCACTGGCAACTCCATAATAACAAAAAGGAAGCACTACTTGCTACCACGATCAATTGTTTATACAGGTCGATTGAATACCTGTTACAGGTACCGTATAGCTGCAGGGGTGCTCTTTACAGAGCAGAGGCTGGACCACACAATTAGCGCAAAGGATTTAGATGCTGAAATGTGACAAAATGGCACCAAAGAAACATGTCAGCTTTTTATATGGAGAGGAACATGTGACTTCAGTAGCCAATGACATAAGCCCTTGTGAGTGGATGTTGAGGATGGTTTTTGTGCCCATGTTGCCTGCTGGAATCTCCATACATTAAGTTAATTTAAAAAAGAAAAAAAGAATAACATTCTGCAGCTCCTCTGACCTCTTCCTACCCGCACCCTCATCAAACATGTCCCCCCTTCTCATTATACTGCACCACTATCCTAGCCAAAATCCTAACAAAAGCATTAATGGAAACTCGATCATTTACCAAACTTTGGCCGAATTTTGCCCATTTGGAGAAAAATGGTCGGGAACACAAATCCAAAAGTACTATGTTCGTGCCGTGCCGACTTTGAGATTGGCGAATATATTCAGAAAAAGTTCGCTCATCTCTTCTTATGTCTTCCAGAATGAACATATACAGGGACATATACAGGGACATATACAGGGACCCAAACTTTCATTTTTATTAACTTGATGTTATGCCCACATACCTTGATGAGCTCATGTGGGGGCTGATTGTAGGATGTGCTAGGTCTTTCAGAATTTTATGAGATCTCCAATTTACAGGATATCTTCGCCCCTGGATGTCCCACGCAGTAGATATTGTCGTCATGTTTCTTATAGCGAGTTTATCTTTACAAAGAGATGAAACATGACCTGGATAGCATCATTCATCAGACCAATATGAAGTTGGAGGGGTTAGAATGACTTTTCGATGATGTGAGTGAATGTGTTATGTTCGTCCCTTCGCTAGAACACTGAAAATATATCTCCCATAAATATCGGATCGATGTAAACCCCAATATTCATATATGGACACTGGAGACTGAGAGTCTGACAGCGATTGTCAAGTTTTTCTTGGAAGAAAACAAGTGTTACCTCTGACGGTATTAGATTTTCCACTTCTCTGGCTCTTGAATATATGGACTTTGTGTCTTTCCTAGCAAATCTCCATGCTGTAATTATTTGGTCACCACCGGAGGTCCCTACTTCAATGAAGATTGAAGTATTAGCCCTCTCTCTCATTTCCCTTGTTTTAATTAGTCCTTTTGTTCCTAGGTCGCATTAATCCCATATGTTCAATAAGAAGGCTTACTTCTATGGAGGTTGAAGTATCAGCTCTTCTCCCTTTTCTGTAGATGTCTTTATGGATTTTAATTTTTCTCTATGTACAGTGTATGTGTAAGCTTTAGCCATAATTGAGATATAGTAACCCACAGAATCTTGGGAAGGACAATGACGTACTTCTACATTTCACTGATATTGTGATAATTTACATGATGTGTAATGAAAATTACATAACTTCAGGAATAACTACTATGCTACAATATTTTACAGATTTGATACTGTATTATGAATATGTTCATTCTCTAAAAACATTTGTTTTCATTTATATACTACATACTGTAATTCAATAATGGGCTGCAGATGGGGTGGAAAATTCCAGCTTCCTTTAAATTTGGATACTCAAGTGTGTCACATAAAATGTAATATGTATTGCACATCTGGAATATCATGTAAAGTACATTATACTGTAAACAAGCCTAGTACAAGTACATAGGATATATATGAAAAATAGACATACACACATGGCAAAAATTGTTGGTACCCTTCTGTTACTGTAAGGAAAACCCACACTGGTCAATGAAATAACATAAAACTGACAAATGTAATTTTTAATTTAACCCCTTCATGACTAGTGTTGAGCCACCCCCGTAGTGTTCGAGTTCGGTTCGGTTCGTCGAACACCCGTGTGTTCGCCGAACTGTTCGTCGAACTGTTCGTCGAACACCTTCGAACACCGTTAAAACCAATGGCAGGCAAACAAAAACACATAGAAACACATAGAAAACACCTTCAAAGGTGTCCAAAAGCTGACAAACTGCTCAGAAGACACAACTAACACATGGAAAAGTGACAAGTACATATAGTCATGCGAAAAGAAAAGAGGTGGAGGAGTAAAAGGAGGGGGAGACACAGATATAGGCATGTCATGCCCTTCTAAAATCCAAAAAGTGAGAAGCCGAGACGGCCAGTCCGCTCCTGCCCGTGCCACCTCCGTGTCGCCGGGTTTGTGCCAGAGCCGCGGTGAACCCTGACGGCCAGCCCCCCTCTCCCAATACTGGTGCCTGTCCGCTGGTGGGTCGAGAGAGCCCCCCTGTGGTGGAGGCAGCTCTAAGCTTTTTAATTTAAATTGTCCCTCAAATTTGAATGAATACACTTTAAATCATTTACAAGGATCTATTGGAGGGCAAGTCTCATGCCAGCAGCCGCGTAATTCCAGCTCCAGTAGCGTCCACTAAAGCTGCTGCAGTTAAAAAGCTTTTATAAGGATCGAGCTCGGCTGTCCACCGCAAGGCATCCTAGTGCCAGTCCCAGCCCCTATGCCTTGGGGTGCCTCCTGATGCTCTTCACTAAGTATCCCGTGGTCCCGAAGCATTTCCTTTGAAAAAATTAAGTGTCCAAACTACAGGTGGTGTAGCTTGCTTAACAGCCGGGATAATCCGCTGACTAGCAGACACTGCTACTAGGCACAAAGTATTTCCTGGGCTAGATGCAGTTAAAAATTTGTAAGTAGATACTCTCGTTGGATGCTGAGAAAGCATTCCATAGAGTCTCCTGGCACGCCATATATGATTCTCTTAAAAAGCTTGGGGTAGGGGTCTAGGGGACCCTTTTATAGCCAAAATCACGGCCCTGTATCACAATACGTCACCTAGGCTGAAGATAAATGGAACTGTAGCACCGAGGGCTCGGTTGCTACAGACGTATTGCACCTCACCCAGAGGTGTGATATCTCACTCTCAGATAAGGATGGAGTGTGGATCAGGACCCGACACCTGCATGCATTACACCACATTGCCGTGGGGCAGGGCGACCAATATGCCCCTGAGATGGGCACGACAGTCCCTGTCCCTGGCTGGAGTGGGGGGAGGGAACACTGAGGAAGGGGAACCCTGCAGTGCAGGAGCAGGGAGGAAGCAGTTCCTGGGTGCATTGAGAAGGGAGTATAAAAGGTGGGCACCATCTTAGTTCAGTGCAGAGAAGTCTGAGCAGAAGTGGCAGGGAGCAGGGGCTCTGCATGAGCTCTGCTCCGGAGGCGGGCCTAGTAACAGAGGCCCAGGCCTGCAAGAGGGAGAAGGAAGGAAGAGGAGCGGAGAAGGCTCCAGGAACGAGGAATGAAGGGATCCCAGGGGTGCGGACGGGCGAGTCGCCACCGCACGCCCGAATCCACCTGCGTGGAGGGGTCAGGCCAAAGGGGGAGACCGGTCCCCGAACTAGTGGAGGCAGGAAACGACCCTCAGCTAGAAACCGGAGGCTCTGACATTTTATGTGGCGCAGCCCCTTGCTCCACCCGCTAGGAAGGCACCACATAGGGTCAGGGAAACTGGCGCCAAGTTTACCAAGAGGAGGCCCGAGGCAGCCGGACAGAAGTGTTGGTAAGAAAGGCCAGACAAAGGACACACAAAGGGGGTCCTGTGAAGCGCTCCAAAGTTATCTGGGAGTTGTCTGAGCCCCTCACCTGGTGAGCACAGTACGACGTGGGCAGCCGTTACCTGCAGACGTGGTCTGGATAATAAGAACTGTGAGTAAAGGCCCTGAACTGCATCACTGACTCCGTGTCGTTACTGCTGCTGCCCTGCACCATCACCCCCATCCTCCGCATACACTGCCCTGAGGCTATACTCCTCCCGTGGGGAGTTATGCTACGCTCTGCTGCACCCACAACACCAGCCTTAGCGGTCTGCCCTGTAGCGGCGGTTCACTCTGACCGCAATCCACGGGTGGCGTAGTCGGACATTTAAACATCAAAACCACATAAATAGTTCCGCCACTGGTTTGACCGCCCTGAGCCACGGAACCGGATCGCCGCCACGAAGACTACAACCACCAGCATCCACCAAAAAGGGTCCGGCTCCGGGTGTCCCAAGGCCCAGGGGGTGCGTCAGAACATTTTCATCACCTTTCACAATCACCAATGGGACAAGGCAGGGATGTCCTCTGTCCCCTCTCTTATACATCCTAGTGACGGAGCACCTGCTCTCATCAATTCGCCATAACCCCAATATTAGGTGGATTGAGGTGGGAGGCACCGAGTACAAGTGCTCTCTATTTGCTGATGATGTCCTAGTATATATCACTCAATCACATATATCCATCCCTGCTGTTATGGCTGAAATAGATCACTTTGTTACATGGTAAAATTTTAAAATCAATGCAGCGAAGTCTGAGGCCCTCGATGTCTCCCTCCCTAAATCCATATAGGATTCCATCCAGTCCAACTTTCCCTTTGCCTGGCCCTCACAGGGTATCAAATACTTAGGAATTCCTATTCATAGAGACCTCTCCCATCTATGTTATCTTAATTTTGGGCCCTTTATTGAACAATTCCATACAGACCACGGTTGGCAAGTTAGAACTGTAAGATTCACTACGTGAACCACTGGTGTTTTGTGGAAAAGCACATGTACACCGCGTTCCAAATTATTATGCAAAAAGTGTTTAGGAGTGATAAGGGAAGAATTTGTTTGTTTGTCAGTTAAACTCATTGATGGTGATGTGTGTCAGGGCTCTTTATATCACTGTAAGCAATTGCAGACACCTGTGCTAATTAGTTTGGCAGGTGTGTCCAATGAAAGGCAAGACTACTTAAGAAGGCTCTCTCACATTATTAAGCAGCCTCCATTTTCTGCCAAAATGGGAAAGAAAAAGGATGTGTCGGCTGCTGAGAAGCAACAAATTGTGGAGTGTTTAGGTCAAGGCATGACTACAATCAACATTGTGCGATGATCAGGATGAAGTGTCTTGGCAATCAAGAAGTATGTAGCTGATTCACAGTACACACGTATGCGTGCTGATAAGGGCAAATTGAGGACTCTTTCCTACAGGCAATTACGTCAGGTTGAAACAGCAGCGGCAAAAAAGCCTTGTCATAGCAGCAGACAAGTTTTTGAAGCTGCTTGTGCCTCCAACGTCCCCCGAACAACAAGATGCAGGGTCCTTCAGAGGTTTGCAGCTGTGCATATGCCATCCTGTCGACCTCCTCTATCCACTTCACACAAGCAGAAACGGCTCCAGTGGGCCAAACATTACATGAAGACTGATTTCAAAACTGTTTTGTTCACGGATGAGTGCCGTGCAGCGCTCGATGGTCCAGATGAATGGAGTGGAGGATGGCTGGTTGATGGACACCCCACGCAAACACGGCTACAGCGCCAACAAGGAGGAGGTGGAGTAATGTTTTGGGCTGGAATCATGGGGAGAGAGATTGTCGGCCCCTTTAGGATCCCTGAAGGCGCTAAAGATGAACTCCATAATGTATGTGGATTTTCTCAAACAGCACTTCCTGCCATGGTTCAAGAAGAAGAACCGTGTATTTCACAGCAAGATCATTTTTCTGCATGATAATGCACCATCTCATGCTGCACATAAAACATCTGCATCTCTGGCTGATATGGGCATAAAAGGGGACAAACTTATGGTGTGACCCCCATGCTCCCCTGACCTCTACCCCATTCAGAACCTTTGGAGCATCATTAAAAGGAGTGTCTATGATGGCGGGAGGCAGTTCACATCTAAGCAACAGCTCTGGGAGGGTATTCTGTCCTCATGCAAAACAATTGAAGCAGAAACCATCCAAAACCTGACAAATTCAATGGACGGGAGAGTTCAGAAGCTCCTTTCGAACAAGGGGTCCTATGTGAAAATGTAACATCACCTAGAATAAAGTTTTGAGTTGAAAACTGTTTGATTTCAGTTTCTAACAACCTGCTAATGCTTATAATTTCAAAAATGACCATTTTTTTGGTCTTTATTAAAATGAAAAGGTTGATCGAAAAGTTTGGGGGATCTAAGAGTGTGGCAACCCAGTAGTCATGATTACTTCGAATTCTGACAATATGAGGGTCATGCTGCAGGTAGTGCAGCAAGAAGGCACTTATGTGTCTTGCGCATCTCGGAGCCCCAAAATTATTTTCCGGGCTAGATGCAGCTAAAAATTATTTTTAATTTTAAATCTGGTGAAGCTTATTATAGATGGCCTAATAGGATCAGTGCTGCACACTGCTACAAAGCCCAAATTATTTTCCAGTCAAGATACAGATAAACATGATTAGTAATTTGAAAGCTTAAAACAGTTGGTAGGGTGATTTTAACCAATCATCAAGCTTTTACTCTCCCCAGGATGACACAGGGGTAGAAAAGTCGTTTCGGATCCATGATTTGTTCATCTTTATGAACGTGAGTCTGTCTACATTATCAGTGGAGAGCCGCGTGCGCTTATCTGTCAGCACACCACCAGCAGCGCTGAACACACGTTCAGACAGAACGCTGGCTGCGGGGCATGACAAGATCTCCAAGGCGTAAGTGGCTAGCTCCGGCCATTTATCCAGATTGGATGCCCAAAAAGAGCAAGGGTCCAGTGACACAGTCGTGGCTTCAATGTTTACTTGGAGATACTCCTGTACCATCGTCTCTAGGCGTTGACTATGTGTCAGACTTCTTGTCTCCTGTGGCCTTGCAAAGGATGGGCTAAAAAAGTGGTGAAATGATTCCGCAAAATTGATGTTACCAGCAGATACTGTGGTTCTGTTACGGTTTGAGTGCTGAACACTTGACGGTCCCACGGTTGGCAAGTTGGAACTGTGAGATTCACTACGTGCACCACTGGTATTTTGTGGAAAAGCACATGTAAGATTCTGCAACAGTCTCTGCTGATACTCCTGCATGCGTGCATCCCTTTCTATGGCAGGAATAATTTCTGCAAATTTACTTTTGTACCGGGGATCTAACAGTGTGGCAACCCAGTAGTCAGGATTATTTCTAATTCTCACAATTCGAGGGTCATGTTGCAGGTAGTGCAGCAAGAAGGCACTCATGTGTGTTGTGCATCCAGGAGCACCAAGTCCCTGTTGTGTTGGTGGCGAGGTAACAATCATGCTTCCTTCCTCTGTCCTCTCCCCCCAACCTCGCACAACAGAAATGTGATCAAGGTCTCCCTCATCTGATGAGTCTTCCATCAGTTCGTCCTCCACTTCTTCCTGGGCTCCTGCACCTTCCTCACTAGTTTGGCTGCTACCATGCGCCCTGGTAAAACCATCTCCCCCACCCTCACATGCCTGCCGCCTTGGTGCTGCCGACCGTCTGGACCTTGCAGATGTTAGCCCTTCCACATACAACTCCTCCTCTTCTACTTCCTCCACCTCCTCTTGTGCCACCACCTGACTCCGAATTCTGTTTAACATGTGCTCCAGCATGTAAATCACCGGAATAGTCATGCTGATAATGGCATCGTCAGCACTAAACATCTTCGTCGCCATTTCAAAACTGTGCAGAAGGGTGCATAGGTTCCTGATCTGAGACCACTCCTCCAGCGTGATTTGCCCCACCTCTGAATCTCGTTGGCCCAGGCTATACGTCAGAACGTATTGCACCAGGGCTTGTCGGTGCTGCCACAGTCGCTGCAACATGTGCAGAGTTGAATTCCACCGGGTAGGCACATCGCATTTTAGCCGGTGAAGTGGCAGGCCCAACGACTTCTGTAGAGATGTAAGTCGCTGAGCTGCGGGATGCGAACGGCGGAAGTGAGCACACAGCGACCGTGCCCTCTGCAGAAGGCCATCTAGTCTGGGATAGTGGGCTAAAAATTGCTGGACAACCAGGTTCAACACGTGAGCCATACAAGGCACGTGTGTGACATTGCCCCGGCGAAGGGCCGCACCCAGGTTTGCAGCATTGTCGCACACGGCCTTCCCTGGTTTCAGGTCCAGTGGAGACAACCATTCATGAAATTGGTTCTCCAGAGCTGACCACAACTCCTCAGCTGTGTGACTCACATTTCCCAGACATTTCAATGTAAAAACCGCCTGATGACGTTGAGCCCTACTGCCAGCATAGTAAGGAGGTGTGCAGGATCCCTTCTGCGCAGTTAGAAAGCTTGTGGCATGACCAGACAGGCTTTGGGTGCAGGTGGAAGACCGAGAGGAGGTTGAGGAGGCAGAAGCAGTGGAGGAACTTTGACATAAAGAGGATTGACGCACAACTCGTGGGGACGGCAAGACTTGGACAGCAGCCCCTTGTCCTGCTGTCACCATAGTTACCCAGTGCCCAGTCAGCGACATGTAACGCCCCTGTCCATGCCTACTCGTCCAAGTGTCTGTGGTGAAATGCACCCTGTCACACACAGAGTTTCTCAAAGAAGCGGTGATGTTGTGTGCGACATGCTGGTGGAGCGCAGGCACACCTTTCTTTGAGAAGTAGTGCCGACTGGGCATCTGGTACTGGGGCACTGCGACGGACATAAGGTCTCGAAAATCCTCTGTGTCCACCAGGCGGAAAGGCAGCATTTCTGTAGCCAAGAGCTTGCAGATGGTGAAATTCAACCTCTTAGCTTTCTCATGGCTAGGAGGAAATGGTCTTTTACTTGTCCACATCTGAGGGACCGAGGGCTGGCTATTGTGCTTAGACGGGGTTGATAAGGGTGTCCCCGGCAAACTGCCGGTCTGTGAGGAAGATGCAGGCGGACATGTTAGGTTGCCTTGATCCAAAGGTGGTGCTATCGATGTCGGACAGCGCTCAACACCAGCTGGTGTTACCACCTCCAAAGAAAATGATGACCTGCCAATCACGCTGGCTGTTGCGGGTAAAGAGGTGGCAGGTCTGCGCCCCAAAACAGGTGTGACTGCTGTCCCCCCAGTCACAGAGGATGAAGAGGCCGCGGATGCACAAGATATGGCAGACGGTGATTGGCCCGGCCGGCTAGGCCGCATTGTAGCACACTGAGCTTCCCACTGCAACTTATGCTTCATGTCCATGTGCCGGTTCATGCATGAAGTACTCAAACTATGTATTTTTTGGCCTCTACTTAGCTTTTGCTGACAAATGTTACAGATAACACGAGTTGGGTCATCTTTATCGATCTGAAAAAATGCCCAGGCTATGCAAGGCTTAGCACCCATGCGACCTGAAGAGCCACCACGACTTGTGGTGAGAGGCAGAGTTGTGTTTGAGGATGCAGTTGTTGACGTGCTTCCAGTACTACGTCTCTGTCCAGGAAGGCGCAACCTGACCTCGTCGTCACTAGCATCTTCCTCCACCTCCTCTGCTGACCTCATCTCTTGGCTGACTGTGGGTTGACAGTAAGTGGGATCTCCGACCTCATCATCATCACCCTGTGCGTTATCACACCCGTCGTCCTCAGAGCCAACCTGTTCCTGCCCTGACAAAAAACTAAAGTTGTCGCTCCAATCAGGTATTTGAGTCTTATCATCGTCTTCCTCATTGTCTCCACCAACAGGAGTTACAGTTTGGGAATGAGGGTCTACATTATGGTCAGAACCTTCTGCGTCTGGCCCTGGATCCGACTCATAAAGATTCTGGGCATCAGTGCAGATCATTTCCTCGTCTGGATTCACAGAAGCGCTGGAGTCGACCTCTGATTCCCAGGCTATAGTATGAGTAAACAGCTCTGCAGACTCAACCATCTGTTCTACCTCATACTCAGACGGGCAGCTGGAGATTTGGGAGCTGTGAGGAAGCAAGTGCGATTTGGGTGACACCTTTGAGGACTGGAGTATTTGTGATGTTGAAGTTGATGTGGAGGAGAGCCCACTTAAAGGAGCACTTGATATCCGTTGAAGCACCTGCTGTTTTTGTGCCTCATCTGGAATTTGTAGCGATTGGCGTGGCCGTAAGAAAGGGATCTTATCACATTGTCCGCTAAAAAAAATAGACATTTTAGTTTGGCTGGAAGATGGTCTTTCTTCTGCACCTACCCCACGGACACAACCTTTTTTCCCCTTCCCAACACGCCTATTCCCCTTTCCACCAGCAGCAGGCCTTTTTCCACTCATTTTGGTGGTTAACTAATTCACAACTCTGGAGTTGTTTGCACAAAAAAACAATGGATGGTAACCGAGCAGAGCTGAGTGGCCAAACTGTGGTATTAGGCCAAAACTATTGGCTGGGCTAGATGCAGAAAAAAATTATTTTTAATTTGCAACCTGATGGAGGTCAGTATAGATGGACTAATAGAACAAGTCCCACACGCTGCTAGAAGCCCAAATATTTTTTCAGAGATAAATGAAGAAAAAAATTATTTTTAATTTGCAACCTGATGGAGGTCAGTATAGATGGACTAATAGACCAAGTCCCACACACTGCTAGAAGCCCAAATATTTTTTCAGAGCTACATGCAGAAAAAAATTATTTTTAATTTGCAACCTGATGGAGGTCAGTATAGATGGACTAATAGAACAAGTCCCACACGCTGCTAGAAGCCCAAATATTTTTTCAGAGATAAATGAAGAAAAAAATTATTTTTAATTTGCAACCTGATGGAGGTCAGTATAGATGGACTAATAGACCAAGTCCCACACACTGCTAGAAGCCCAAATATTTTTTCAGAGCTAGATGCAGAAATTTTTTTTATTCAATTTGCAACCTGATGGAGGTCAGTATAGATGGACTAATAGACCAAGTCCCACACACTGCTAGAAGCCCAAATATTTTTTCAGAGCTACATGCAGAAAAAAATTATTTTTAATTTGCAACCTGATGGAGGTCAGTATAGATGGACTAATAGAACAAGTCCCACATGCTGCTAGAAGCCCAAATATTTTTTCAGAGATAAATGAAGAAAAAAATTATTTTTAATTTGCAACCTGATGGAGGTCAGTATAGATGGACTAATAGACCAAGTCCCACACACTGCTAGAAGCCCAAATATTTTTTCAGAGCTAGATGCAGAAAAAAATTATTTTTAATTTGCAACCTGATGGAGGTCAGTATAGATGGACTAATAGAACAAGTCCCACACGCTGCTAGAAGCCCAAATATTTTTTCAGAGATAAATGAAGAAAAAAATTATTTTTAATTTGCAACCTGATGGAGGTCAGTATAGATGGACTAATAGAACAAGTCCCACACGCTGCTAGAAGCCCAAATATTTTTTCAGAGATAAATGAAGAAAAAAATTATTTTTAATTTGCAACCTGATGGAGGTCAGTATAGATGGACTAATAGACCAAGTCCCACACACCGCTAGAAGCCCAAATATTTTTTCAAAGCTAGATGCAGAAAAAAATTATATTCAGTTTGCAACCTGATGGAGGTCAGTATAGATGGACTAATAGAATGATGCTATGCCCAAAAGATTTTACTTCAATAGGTGCAGTAAAAAAACTGGTATTCTATACACAGGTGGTATATCTTGCAACACAGATAGGCTACTCCACTGACTAACACACTCTGCAATAGGCCAAAAAGGATTAGCTTTGCTAGATTCAGCCAAATGCTGTGAAAAAAACTTGCACAGCACTGGCACAGACCTGCCTGGCAAAAACTGATAGGAACTGATGTAACCTAGTCCTGAAAAGGACTCCAATTACAATTAGTCTTTACTCCCACAATCTATCTATTTAAGAGCACAGACCTGCCTGATAAAAGTCGTAGGAAATGCTGTAACCTAGTCCTTAAAAGGACTGCAATCACAACTATTCCCTACTCCCAAGCTATCTGTATATTTGTGCGAAAATTGGCTTGAAATTAACAAGGTATAGCGCACACAGCAACAGCGGTGCCGTCTAACACGCAGCTGCAGCAGTGAGAAAATGGTGGCGACGGGGAAAATGGCTTGGTCTTATAGGGCAAGGACATGTGACATACACTGCCAATCACACATGCCCTTGCTTGTGTGAAAAAAAGCACTTCGCTCCGTGTGTGCGCTGCTGATAGGCTGACAGATTGCACCTCCCCACTGCAAATGCGGGAAAGAGAAAAAAAAATGGAGATCTTCATTGTTCCTGCAGAGATCCTTCCCCTGCCCCTCCCCCCGCCCCGCTGTACACTCAAACTGCGTATTAACATTAATTTTCATCATTACTGAGAAAAAATCCAGTTATGATTTTGGTGCACGAACAGTTATCGAACATAACCTTGAACAGCCAAATTTTTCTCAAATTGTTCGTGTTCGCCGACCGGCTCGAACACCGCCCAAAACAGCTCGAATTTGAGATTGGCGAACAGTTCGAGTAGAACAACGCTCATCTCTATTCATGACCTATGATGTATAGGTCATCATAGGTTGTGTCACTCAGCGCCAGAGCCCGCATCTTTCCCGGCACTTGACAGCTGATCAAATCAAATCAATTAATCAATCAAATCAAATCAAATGTGCCCCTAACAGCCACGGGTGGAATCTAGTAATGAGTGAGCACTAAAATGCTCGCTCGGTACATGTTGTTCGAGTCGATAAAATTGGAATGCTCGAGTGCTCGGACGGAGTAACGCGCCCAATGTAAGTCTATGGGAAACTCGACCATTTTTCCTGCGGCTCCTCCCTGCAGTCTGCAGAGGGACTAAAAATTGACAAAATCGATAGGAACAGTGCTCAAATGACATGGGAACAGCATGTGGAAGACCCCTGGAAGCATTTCGGACTCCCAGGTCACTGCTGTTAACAACGTTGTCAGAGGTATTACGCCTCTTTTACGGACTCACAATGAAACATACAAAAACAAAACCCAAAATGGATTTTCCTGGGAAATATGTTAAGGAACATGCTTTCCAGGGTAATGACTTGTAAATAAGGCAAAATAAATAACCAAAAACAAAAATGTTCCTCCACACCTTGGGCTATGTTTTCACGTAGCGTTTTTGAAGAATTTTTGCACTTTTGCATTGCTTTCAACGGTGAAAAAACATTTACCAGTAAATGTCATTTTAACATTTTACTACCTTATCTGGCCATGTGGTGTGTGACACATCATCAGACACATCCTGTTTCATTTATGATGGAGGGACTCTGAAAGTCAAAAATACTATTTTTATAGGGCCATCAGTCGGCCCATACTATTCTTAAAGGGCCAGCAGTCAGCTATGCTTTGTTGTTCCCATTATTAATGAGTGAGTCTCTTATACTGTTATTGCTTATGCAGTGACTGCAATGGCTGCCAAAAAATTGGAGGAACGCCAATGCCCCTTGCAAGAGACATAGAGGTCGGAGGGCCTCCTGAAAACAATGTTCCCATTATTAGTAAGTGTGTCTCCCATACTGTTTGCCTATGCAGTGAAGCAACGGATGGCTGCCAAAAATTTGGAACAACTCCAATGCCCCTTGCAAGAGACGTAGATATATTGATATGGACCATATGGTGGTGATATGGTGGTGGAGGATGAGGATGCAGAGAAGTAGGAGAACAAGAGCAAATAAACAAATCAGGAAGTGTATACCCGTGTCTGGGTTTGAATACAAAGGTGCATGGGAATAGAGTTAGACCTCCCCAAAAAACGACACTGTATTTGAGTTTATATTATGCTGCTATCATTTGGTGGTGTTGAGATGTCTGGCCCAATCCAGCCCTTGTTCATTTTTATAAGAGTCAGCCTGTCAGCATTTTCAGTTAACAGGCGGAAGGGCCAATCGGTTATAATTCCGCCAGCGACACTAAAAACCCGCTCTGACAAAACGCTAGAGGCAAGACAGACCAGGACCTCCAAGGCGAAGAGAGCCAGTTCATGCCACATGTCCAGCTTGGATACCCAATAATTATAAGGCACAGAGGAATCACGGAGGATGTTGGTACAGTCAGCAAGGTACTCCCTCACCATCTTCCGAAACTTTTTCTTCCTTATGAGAATATTCCACACCTCAGGGCCTGTGGGAGGGTCTGAGAAAACTGTCCCAGAACTTTGACAGTGTTCCCCTGCCTCTGCTGGATTGCATTTGTGTCACTCTTTGTAACATCCCTGGCGGCGTGCTTGCATGGCTTACCATCTCCCACCATGCAAGACCGCAATCTTACATTTCAGGTCAGGCTGCACACTTTTGCTCCAGTACCTGCTGTTTGTATGTCTCTTGTCTGCTGGCTTAGGGCGTCGGCGCTGTTGCTTTCTGATTCTTAAAGCTTCAGTGTGCGCAGTCCTAATGAGTCCCCAGGCTATTGCTGTGAGTCACTGGATACTTAAACCCCCTCCACCCAGTAGGAGGTGCCTGAGCAACACTTTCTTACAGTCTGTTCTGTGCAACTGTGAGTTGCCAGGTCCTGTCCTGACTCTAGTCTGTCCGCCACCCTGGGGGCTGAGTACCCAGGGTCTCTACCTGTACCTGTGACTTCTAGTCAGTTTCCGCCACCCTGGGGGCAGAGTACCCAGGGCCGCTACCTGTATCTCTGACTTCTAGTCTGTTTCCGCCACCCTGGGGGCTGAGTTCCCGGGCTCGTTCCTGTATCTTGTTCCCGGTTAAGTTCCTGTCTGAACAGTGTCCTAGCCCATTTCCTGTTTGTCTCTATGTCCGAACCTTCCCTTTTCCTGCAGTGTCTGAACCTGCACCTAACTCCAACTTGTTGTCTCTGTACTTCTGTTTGTGAGTTTTGTGTCCACTTGCTACTTCATTGTAAATACCTTGTATGTATCTGGTTCTGCTTGTCCCCTTTCCCTTCCTCCGGATCTACCTCCTGTGTTCTAACCATCTTCCTGTATTTTCCAGTCTGTTCCATGTGAATAGAGCCCTGTCCTGTCTGCCTGCACCTTCTGCTCTGTTCTTCACTGCTTGTTCACCGCACCTGCGGTTCCGCTCTGCTTGTTCACCGCACCTGCGGTTCAGCTCTGCTCTGCTTGTTCACCGCACCTGCGGTTCCGCTCTGCTTGTTCATCGCACCTGCGGTTTTGCTCCTCTCTGCTTTTTCACTGCACCTGCGGTTTTGCTCCACTCTGCTTGTTCACCGCACCTGCGGTTTTGCTCCGCTCTGCTTGTTCACCGCACCTGCGGTTCAGCTCTGCTCTGCTTGTTCACCGCACCTGCGGTTCCGCTCTGCTTGTTCACCACACCTGCAGGTTTGCTCCGCTCTGTTTTTTCACCGCTCCGGTGTTTTTTCTCCACTCTGCTTGTTCGCCGCTCCGGTGGTTCTGCTCTGCTTGTTCACCGCACCGGCGGTTTCGCTCTGTTCTGCGTGTTCACCGCATCTGCGGTTTCACTCTGTTCTGCTATCCACCGCACCTGCGGCTCCATTCCTGTGTCCCCATCCTGCCTGCATTCCTACCTGCCAGTACCCGGCTGTCTACATACCAGCCGTGCCTGCCAGTGCCCACCTCTCTGCATGCCAGCCGTGCCTGCCAGTCCCCTCCTGTCTGCATTCCAGCTGTGCCAGCCAGTACAAACCTGTCTGTATACCAGCCTAACCTGACTGTTCCTGCATTCCGCGGTGTGGGTCAACAACTGTGACCGGGGTCTGACCTGGAGTAGCACCTGGTCCCTCTGCTCGGTTCCTCCCTGGTTCACAGAGTCGACTGAGCCACCGTGTGACCTTGGTCGGACCGAGTTGATACTTATTTACGCCCCTCCAGTCACTCCTTGGTTCATGGTACAGTGGGATCACTAATAAAGCTCACGCCAGTCAGTCCGGGCACGAGCGTTACACTCTTTCCTGTACTCCTTGGTTGTCCAACGAACTGTGACCTCTTCCTTAGGCCTGTCCAAGGAAATAAGAAAGTTCTCCTTGTAGCGTGGGTCTAGAAGTTTCACCAACCAGTAATGACTGTCACCGAAAATTTGGACAACGCGAGGGTCACGGGAAAGGCAGCGTAACATAAACTCAGCCATGTGTGCCAGACTGCAAAGACTTCCGTGTCCTCACCAAGAGGGCGACAGACCATGCTCTTGTGGCACCCTGCTACCACAGGTACCACAGGGCCCAAAAGGGTGCATGGATGGACTCCTCCACAAGAGGCCCTCACTACAAACAAACACCTCCACCCTTCCACCTTAGACCTCCAGAGGGAGCCCTGTTAGGCATATATATATATGGAGGGTGGAGTTAGGCAGTCAGTCCAGTCTGAGAGTTCAGTCAGACAGTGTGCTTGCACTTAGACCAGTGAAGAAGCAGCACATGAGCTGCTGTGTACTGAGGGCCCTGGGTGTGGCCGGAGGCAAAGAGGAGAAAGGAGTTAAGGGGGCAGAGGAGCATCATAGGCTCACCCCAGAATACAAACCGGACACCAGGTCCGCGCCTACAGGGTCCTCTATACCCAGTAGGGATTACCGGTATACCAGGAGGATTACAGATCCCTGGTTGACCTGAAGCTAAACCCTTTACAGGACTAGGAACCACGAAGGCCCCGGCATCCAGGGATATTGGTAGCCAGAGAAAGGTCCTACTACCAAGCGACAGGTGAGAGAACGACACAACACAGAAGCTAAGCCCAGTTGCAGGCTGGCCAGGAGCTTAGAGAGAGAGGGAGAAATGGACCAGGAGGCCTTATACCCGCTCACTGGGGAGAGTCCAGAAGTGCACCCTTCCTAACGAGTACCCTGGACCGTTCCAGACATCCGCACCAGTAAAGGTACTGAAGTGAATCTCCTGTCTCTGTCAGTTACTCCTGCTGCGCCATCTCTTCTGCACTGCAACGCCCAGCATCACCTACTGCACCTACACTGCCCCGGGGGCCCGCTCCACCTGTGGGGAGCAGAAACATCCCAGCTGCCATTCCATCACCCCGGAGGTCTGCATCAGCGCCGGTAACTATTACCGGAAACCACAGGTGGCGTCACGAGACAAACTGTACACTAAAACCCCTTTTCAAGAGAGACCCAGAATACGGGCCCGGGAGCCGACTGCCGTGACATCCGAAACAAGGTAAAAGGCCCGGGTACCGAGTCCCCTATATCCCCCCTGGGCGAGACACTCTCCTCCTCATCCTCCTCCTCCTCTTTCTCCTACTCTTCCTCCTCCTCCCTGTCCTCACGCCATCCACACTGAACAGAGGGTATGACAGTTGTGCAGGTAGTACCGTCTATAGCGCAGGAAACTAGCTCCTGTTCTTCCTCCTCCTCCTCTTCCTCATTGTCAGCCAATCCACGCTGGGATGAGATGAGGATGGGCTGTGTGAAATCACCCTTTATGGTTCCTTGCTCCATCTCATTGTGCTCCGCCTGCAATGTTTCCTTTTCAATTGTGAGCAGAAAGCGTTTCAAAAGACAGAGAAGTGGGATGGTGACGGTAATTATGGCATCATCGCCGCTCACCATCTTGGTGGAGTCCTCAAAGTTTTGGAGGATGGTACAGATGTCTGACATCCATGTCCACTCCGGAGGTTTTATTTGTGGAGTCTGACCTGAATACCGGCGGACTTGTTGATGCTGGTAGTCAACAACTGCCCTCTTCTGCTCACAAATTCTTCCCAGCATCTGCAAATGTAGAGTTCCAATGCGTGGGGGCATCGCAGATCAGTCGGTGAGCTGGAAGCTGCAAGGGCAGTGAAAACTGTAGCTGGCTTTCTAAAATGGGCACACAGGTGGCGTACTTTGACAAGCAGATCCGACAGATCCGGGTAGGTTTAGAGAAACCGCTGAACCACGAGGTTAAGCACATGGGCCAGGCATGGTACGTGTGTGAGCTCGCCTCGCCTCTGAGCCTCTACCAGGCTCCAGCCATTGTCAAACACGACCATGCCTGGCTGTAGGTTCAGAGGTGTCAGCCACAGATCTGCCTGCTCTTTCAGAGCTGTCCACAACTCTTCAGTGTTGTGCAGTTTGTCACCTAAGCATACTACCTTCAGCACAGCCTGTTGCCGCTTGGCCTAGACAGTGCTGCAATGCTTCCAGTTTGCGACTGATGTGGTCATTTCGGAGATGGAGGTTGAAAAGGAGGAGGAGGAGGTGCAGGAGCTGTAGAATGTGAGGGAAACCCTGAGTGACCCAAGACCCACAATCCTTGGCGTCGGGAGGATTTGTTCCATCCTAAGGTCCGACTGAGTCCCGGCTTCCACTATATTAACCCAGTGTGCCATCAGCAAGACGTACTGTCCCTGCTCACAAGCACTTGTCCACGTGTTCATGGTTAGGTGGACTTTCCCAGTAACTGCGTTGTTGAGGGTATGTCTAATGTTGTGTAATGCGGAGACGGCACACTGGGAGAAATAGTGGCTGCAGGGGACCGAGTGCCGAGGGACAGCCGCTGCCATGAGGTTGCGGAAAGCTTCCGTCTCCATGAGCCTAAATGGGAACATTTCGAGTGCAAGCTTTTGCGAAATGTGTGAATATAATAGTGTGGCCTGCGGGGCGTTGGCTGCGTACTTTCACTTGAGTTCCAAGGACTGGGATATGGACAGCTGAACGCTGCGCTGGGACAAGGATGTGGACGTGCTTGCTGATGGTGCAAGTTGAGAGTGAGCAGTGACAGGTGCATGGCGGGAGACATCTTGGCATGCGCCATGGACAGGGGATTGGCGTGCACGCACAACAGTGGAACGAGCAGTAGTGGCACCCGTAGACACTGTTGCTGGACCCTGGGGTTCGGCCCACTTAGTTGGGTGTTTTGCTGCCATGTGCCTGATCATGATGGTGGTGGTCAGGCTGCTAGTTTTGCTACCCCTGTTGATGCTGGCCTGGCAGGTGGTGCAAATGGCCATTTTTGGGTTATCTGCAGAGTCTTTAAAAAATAATCAGACTCGGGAAGACCTAACAGTTGTACTGGCAAATTCCGTCATGTTGGCGTCACGAGGAATGCTTTCCCGCCTTCTTCTTGCTTGTTGTGGTGCTACGCCTCCCTCCTACCTGTGTGCTGCTGTCCTTGCTCTGTATGTCCCCCTGCCAGGTTGGGTCAGTTACTATATCATACACCACCTAGTCTTCCACTACGCACCCTGGTCCTCATCCTGACTTTCTGGCAATTGTGTCTCATCATCATCATCCACCTCTTGCAACAGTAATTGCACTTTCCCACCGTCGCCTTCATATGACCGTGGCTGCTCCAATATTTGGGCATCGCTACACGCGTCCTCTTGACTCGCTTGAAGCTGGCCGGGAGAGAGGCCTGAATCTACAAATGGAAAAGTGAACAGGTCTTCTGAGTGTCCAAGTGTGGGATCAGTTGTCTCTGGGCACTTGGCTTGGTGGGAGGGAGGAGGATCAGGGTGAGGAATATGCGGTCCAGACTACTAAGACTTGACCATGTGGAAGACAGGGAGGTGGTGGTGGCTAAGTGACTGGAAGCATTATCTGCTATCCAACCAATAACCTTTTGAAATTGCTCTGTGTTTAATAGTGGTGTTGTGCGGTCCCCTAGTAATTTGGACAGGAAGGTCGAGCGACAAGATGTGGGTGTTTGATGTGGTACAATTACAACTTGCCCACGGCCATGTCCTCGGCCTCTGGATGCACCATCACCATCACGTCTCTTGCCACGCACCTTGCCCATTTTTAATGGAGGACAATATTTGACACATTCACGAGAAATGGCTGATTTTGGAATGCAGTTATATGTGATACGTCTGACAGAAAACCACAATTTTAAATAGCAGGCCTGCAATTTGCTAATATTATCCTTCATAGACACATAGTGTGAATAGCTTGACCGACGCACTGCAACGGAATGAAAATGGAAGAAATGTCTGATTTTAGAACACTCTTATAGGTGTTATGTCTGTCAGAGAACCATGGTTTTAAATAGTAGGCCTGTAATTTGCTAATACTATCCTTTACAGATATCTAGTGTGAATAGCTTGACCGACACACTGCAACGGAATGAAAATGGAAGAAATGTCTGATTTTATAACACTCTTATAGGTGTTATGTCTGACAGAGAACCACGGTTTAAATAGCAGGCCTGTTATTTGCTAATATACTATCCTTCACAGACACCTAGTGTGAATAGCTTGACCGACACACTGCACTGCAACAAAATGGAAAAGGAGACCAATATTTTCCATGTTCATTTTAAATTTCTGGATTTTTATGTCTGAAATATGGAACAGATCTGGCTTTATTCTGCAGTTAGAACAAGCAAATAGAGCAGAAAAATTGTGTACTCTGGATTGCTCTTTAAGCAATTAACCAGGATTAAGATAAAAAAAAATCTCCCTGGGGCTATGTCTACAAATAGCTGTAAGAACAGCAGCAGCAGGAACGTTCAATGGTCTGGAGTGGAATTTAACATGTGCACCCTAGAAGCGCGTCACAAACTCTGCCCATCAGCGCCCTGTCTCGTGATCGCGAGGCCGATAGATTGGCATGACAACAAGGGGTCTGCAGAAGACCTCCATGCAGATCTTCTATGACAGCAAAGAATTTTAGAAGTTGCTGTCATAAGTAGTGTTGAGCCACCCTTGTAGTGTTCGAGTTCGGTTCGGTTCGTCGAACACCCGTGTGTTCGTCGAACACCTTCGAACACCGTTAAAACCAATGGCAGGCAAACAAAAACACATAGAAACACATAGAAAACACCTTCAAAGGTGTCCAAAAGCTGACAAACTGCTCAGAAGACACAACTAACACATGGAAAAGTGACAAGTACATATAGTCATGCGAAAAGAAAAGAGGTGGAGGAGTAAAAGGAGGGGGAGACACAGATATAGGCATGTCATGCCCTTCTAAAATCCAAAAAGTGAGAAGCCGACACGGCCAGTCCGTTCCTGCCTGTGCCACCTCTGTGTCGCCGGGTTTGTGCCAGAGCCGCGGTGGACCCTGACGGCCAGCCCCCCTATCCCAATACTGGTGCCTGTCCGCCGGTGGGTCGAGGCCCCCCACGGTGGGGGGGGGAGTAACATCTGCAGAAGAAAGACCATCTTCCAGCCAAACTAAGATGTCGACTTCTTTTCGTGGACAATGTGATACGATCCCATTCTTACGGACACGCCCATCGCTACAAATTCTAGATGAGGCACAAAAACAGCAGGTGCTTCAACGGATATCAAGTGCTCCTTCAAGTGGGCTCTCCATCACCTCAATTTCAACATCACAAATACTCCAGTTCTCAGAGGTGTCACCCCAATCGCACTTGCTTCCTCACAGCTCCCAAGTCTCCAGCTGCCCGTCTGAGTATGGGGTAACACAGATGGCTGAGTCTGCCCAGCTGTTTACTCATACTATAGCCTGGGAAATGGAGGTCTGCTCCAGAGCTTCTGTTAATCCAGATGAGGAAATGATCTGATCCGATGCCCAGAATCTTTATAAGTTGGATCCAGGACCAGATGAAGAAGGTTCTGAGCATAATGTAGACCCTTGTTCCCAAACTGTAACTCCTGTTGGTGGAGACAATGATGAAGACGATGATGAGACTCAAATACCTGATTGGAGCGTCAACTTGACTTTTCGGTCAGGGCAGGAAGAGGTTGGCTCTGAGGGCGACGGGTGTGATAACACACAGGGTGATGATGACGAGGTTGGAGATCCCACTTACTGTAACCCACAGTCAGACAGTCGATGAGGTCAGCAGAGGAGGTGGAGGAGGATATGACTAGCCCTGGGGATGGGGATGACTCGGTACCCGGGCATTTGCCTGGCCTTGGGGATGTCGCGGTGGTCGGCTCCCTGGCCCGTACCGTGGGGTCTCTCTTTAAAAGGGTGGATAATTGTTAATTTTATAAGAGTTCATGACGCCACCTGTGGTATCTGGTGACAAGCACCAGCGCTGCAGCAGTCCACTGAGGCCGGTGATAAGGCAGCTCGATGGTATAGCTCCCCACAGGTGGAGCTAGGTCTCAGGGCAGCGTATGCAGGGGGAATGCAGGACAGAGGAGACCCAGCTGGGTCAGAGCAAGAACGGGAACGGACACGGTAGTCACTTCAGTACCTTTTACTGGTGGAAATTCAGGCACATCCCGGAGCACTGTAGGGTGAAGGGTGCATATCAGGATCCTCCCCAATGAGCGGGTGTAGGGCCTCCTGTTTCTTGCCTCTGCGTAGTAAGTTTCTGACCTGCCTGGAGCTAGGCCTAACTTTGTCTCTGTCCTGCGCTGGCTGACCTTGTGGTAGGGCCTTCTCTTGGAGTTCATGTTCCCAGTATGCGGGTCCTAAGCGTCTCCTGGCTCTGTTACATATCAGCACCTTAGCGATCCTGGGACTTGTAGTTCTCCAGGGATTCCGGTTATGCCTTACTGGGTCATAGAGATACCGGTAAGCTCGGATCCTGTGTCCGGTAAATGCTTCGGGGTGAGCTGGTTAAGCTCCTCTGCCCCTTATGTACTAACTCGCCACTCGCCTTCGGCCTACTCGGGCCCTCACTAGGCTATACACACTAACGGCAGCTTGCCGCGCTTCACTGATCTTACGGCACCGGCACACCTTAAGCTCTATCTGGGCTCCCTGAATCTAGCAAGCAGGAGCCTCGTGCTCCACTGCTGAAATATTAACTGCGTTCTCTAGACTAGACTGAGCTCCACTGCAGACTGACCTCTCTTAGGCTTCTCTACTGCAGGAACTCTTCAGAGGAACTGAACTGCCTAGCTCCACCTTCCCTATTTATATCCCTAACGGGCTCCCTCTGCTGGTCTGAGGTGGAAGGTGGAGATGTGTGAATGTTTATGGGGGCCTCTTGTGGAGGATTCCATCAATGCACTCTTGTAGGATCTGTGATACCAAGCGCAGCGGGGCATCACAGATGCTATTGACGACGAGGTTAGGTTGCGCCTTCCTGAACAGAGACGGAGTACTGGAAGCACGTCAACAACTGCATCCTCAACCACAACTCTGCCTCTGACCACAAGTCGTAGTGGCTCTTCAGGTCACATGGGCTCTAAGCCTTGCATAGCCTGGGCATTTATTCAGATCGATAAGGATGACCCAACTCGTGTTATCTGTAATATTTGTCAGCAAAAGCTAAGTAGAGGCCAAAAAATACATAGTTTGAGTACTTCATGCATGTACCGTCACATGGATATGAAGCATAAGTTGCAGTGGGAAGCTCACTGTGCTACAATGCGGCCTAGCCGGCTGGGCCAACCACCGTCTGCCCCATCTTGTGCATCCGCAGCCTCTTCATCCTCTGTGACTGGAGGGACAGCAGTCACACATGTTTTTGGACGCAGACCTGCCACCTCTTTACCCGCAACAGCCAGTGTGATTGGCAGGTCGTCAGTTCATTGGGAAGTGGAAACACCTGCTAGTGTTGAGCGCTCTCCGACATCGAGAGCACCACCTTTGGATCAAGGCAACCTAACATGTCCGCCTGCATCTTCCTCACAGACCGGCAGTTGCCGGGGACACCCTACTCAACACCGTCTAAGCACAACAGCCAGCCCTCGGTCCCTCAGATGTGGAAAAGTAAAAGACCATTTCCTCCTAGCCATGAGAAAGCTAAGAGGTTGAATTTCACCATCTGCAAGCTGTTGGCTACAGAAATGCTGCCTTTCCACTTGGAGGACACAGAGGATTTTCAAGACCTTATGTCCGTCACAGTGCCCCAGTACCAGATGCCCAGTCGGCACTACTTCTCAAAGAAAGGTGTGCCTGTGCTCCACTAGCATGTCGCACACAACATCACCGCTTCTTTGAGAAACTCTGTGTGTGACAGGGTGCACTTCACCACAGACACTTGGACGAGAAGGCATGGACAGGGGCGTTACATGTCGCTGACTGGGCACTGGGTAACTATGGTGACAGCAGGACAAGGGGCTGCTGTCCAAGTCTTACCGCCCCCACGAGTTGCGTGTTAATCCTCTTTATCTCGAACTTCCTCCACTGCTTCTGCCTCCTCAACCTCCTCTCGGTCCTCCACCTGCACCCAAAGCCTGTCTGGTAATGCCACCTGCTTTCTAACTGCGCAGAAGGAATCCTGCACACCTCCTTACTATGCTGGCAGCAGGGCTGAACGCATCAGTGTTTACTTTGAAATGTCTGGGAAATGTGAGTCACACAGCTGAGGAGTTTTGGTCAGCTCTGGAGACCCAGTTTCATGAAAGGTTGTCTCCACTGGACCTGCAGCCAGGGAAGGCCATGTGCGACAATGCTGCAAACCTGGGTGCGGCACTTCGCAGGGGCAATGTCATACACGTGCCTTGTATGGCTCACGTGTTGAACCTGGTTGTCCAGCAATTTTTAGCCCACTATCCCGGACTAGATGGCCTTCTGCAGAGTGCACGGTCGCTGTGTGCTCACTTCCGCCGTTCGCATCCCTCAGTTCAACGACTTACATCTCTACAGAAGTCGTTGGGCCTGCCAGTTCACCGGCTGAAATGCGATGTGCCGACACGGTGGAATTCAACTCTGCACATGTTGCAGCGACTGTGGCAGCACTGACAAGCCCTGGTGCAATACGTTCTGACGTATAGCCTGGGCCAACGAGATCCAGAGGTGGGGAAAATCACGCTGGAGGAGTGGTCTCAGATCAGGGACCTATGCACCCTTCTGCACAGTCTTGAAATGGCGACGAAGATGTTTAGTGCTGACGATGCCATTATCAGCATGACTATTACGGTGATTTACATGCTGGAGCACATGTTAAACAGAATTCGGAGTCAGGTGGTGGGACAAGAGGAGGTGGAGGAAGTAGAGGAGGAGTCGTATGCGGAAGGGATAACATCTCCAAGGTCCAGACGGTTGGCAGCACCAAGGTGGCAGGCATGGGAGGGTGGGGGAGAGGGATTAACCAGGGCGCATGGTAGCAGCCAAACTGTTGAGGAAGGTGCAGGAGCCGAGGAAGAAGTGGAGGACGAACTGGCAATGGGCATGGAAGACTCATCAGATGAGGGAGACCTTGATCGCATTTCTGTTGTGCGAGGTTGGAGGGAGAGGGCAGAGGAAGGAAGCATGATTCTTACCTCGCTACCAACACAACAAGGACTTGGTCCTTCTGGATGCGCAAGACACATGAGTGCCTTCTTGCTGCACTACCTGCAACATGACCCCCGGATTGTCAGAATTCGAAGTAATCCCGACTACTGGGTTGCCACACTCTTAGATCCCCGGTACAAAAGTATATTTGCCGAAATAATTCCTGCCATAAAAAGGTATTGACGAATGCAGGAGTATCTGTTGCAGAATCTTACATGTGCTTTTCTACAAAACACCAGTGGTGCACGTAGTGAATCTCACAGTTCTAACTTGCCAACGGTGGGACTGTCGAGTCTTCATCACTCAAACAGTAACAGTAACACAGTATCTGCTGGTAACAGCAATTTTGTGGAATCGTTTCACCACTTTTTTAGACCATCCTTTGCAAGGCCACAGGAGACAAGAAGTCTGACACATAGTCAATGCCTAGAGAGGATGGTACAGGAGAATCTCCAAGTGAACATCGAAGCCATGACTGTGTCACTGGACCCTTGCTCATTTTGGTATTCCAATCTTGAAAAATCGCCGGAGCTCGCCACTCACGCCTTGGAGATCTTGTCATGCCATGCAGCCAGCGTTCTCTCTGAACGTGTGTTCAGCGCTGCTGGTGGTGTGCTGACAGATAAGCGCACGCGGCTGTCCACTGAGAATGTAGACAGACTCACGTTCATAAAGATGATCAAATCATGGATTCGCAAGGACATTTCTACCCCTGTGTCATCCTTGGGAGACTAAAAGCTTGGGGATTTGGTAAAATCACGTCACCAACCGTTTTAAGCAACAGTGGGGCAATTGATGCCACTTAACCCTAGAACGCATGACCATAAAAATCTACACTTTCACATACCTGGGGCCCTTTAGGCCCGTGTGCAAATAACATGGAATAACTCAAACTCAAATGACAAACAACTATATACATGAAGAATACCTAGAGTTTCAAAATTCTAACTAAAGCAATCTTGCAGAAAATAGAAAACAATTAACTGGGCGGGCCTGCAAGGCCACAGGTATGCGTTCTAGGGTTAAGTGGTGTCTGTGCCACAATTTTGGGAGTCCCCTTGCTGTGTCTTACGTGACGTTGGCATCGTCAATTCCAGGTGGGTTGGGTCGCACCCCCCCCTTTTAACTGTAAGAAACTACATACACTATGGCTTGGGGTAACACAGATGGTTGAGTCTGAAGAGCTGTTTACTCAGAGGTCTGCTCCAAATCTTCAGTGTCTGCTAGTCAGCGTAGAATTTTTAACTGCATCTAGCCTAGGCAATACTTTGGGCGTAGTAGCCCAGCTGCGAAGCAAGCTGCACCGCCTGTGTATCTAATAAGAATTTTTAAATTAATCTAGCCTAGGCAGACTGTGGGGACCCCCAACCAAACCCAGATGCTCAGCCCCCCTACCGCCCCCCTTTCATGGACAACCCAATAAGGTAACTCTTACAACTGGATGGGTGAGGATCGGTCACAGCTTTATTAACTCTTTATACTCATTCGATTAGAAAGGCATTTTATTTCTAAAATAATTCAGCTTGTTGCAGCATGCCCTGGGTCCCCACTCCGGCAAGTTGGCCAACAAGTGTAACACTCCAACATGTCCTTTCTATTTCCAGGCCACGGAGGATCCAGCGTACTCGTATGCAGGACTCTGACCCCCACCCATCACTCTTAACGTTTGTTCCACTCCGTCCTGGAGTCCTGACAGGAATATGTCCAGTCCAATATCTATTAAGTGAACACCGTCGGGCCGTATGAGGCCTGCTTTATCTCCTTCCAGTTGTCGGTGTCGTATCACTACACCGCCTCTGTCTCTTCTAAATTTTGCCATCCGAATATTTATTACCCGCCTTGTCCATTCGATGGCCGTGATGTCTCGCGCACCTTGCCATACCGCTATCGGCACAATCTCTGACCATACTATAGCTAATTTTGTGAAAAATTCTCTGAAGCGCTCAGTGTCTAGTTTCATTATTACCATTAGTTATGCGCTCTTGTGATGACCTAGGTTGTTTCCCCCGGCCTGTATAACTAAGATGACTGGACCTCTTGCCTCTCTCCCTACCTTGATTACCTCCATTAGTACCTGTGGCCATAGCAGGCCTCTAATACCTCTCCAGTTGAAATATGTGTTATGAAACTCTAATTTCCTCCCGCCTGGGCGGACTTTCGCCCTTTTTTGTGCCCAATATATATACGAGTGGCCTATCACTCACACTGTTGGCTTAGCGTCACCTGTAAAAGAAACAAACCACGTTAGGATAACAAGTCCGGTCTTATGTATCTCGCCAAACACGTGGATCGCCATCTCCCTATCCTCTGAACTTCCGTTTCTGACAGTCCTGCTCTTGCTGCTTCCGTGGCCGCACCTATGCGGAATGAGTGTGTCCCGTAATCTTTGGGGTGGTTCCCTGCCGATGTTATGCATTTATTAAATATAGCTTGGAACAGGTATCTTGATAATGGCGTTCCATCAATGTGTGATACGAAGAAATTACTTTGTGATCTGATGGTTAGATATGTTTTTACTATTGTTACCCGACTCAGTGTACCGTTTGTGGGTTGTAGAAGTACCCAAGTACCCCTGCCCGCTGGAACCGTTTTCGATTGGTGTATGCGTACACGTATTGCATTATTGGCTATGACTACTTCCTGGTGTAATAAGCGTCCACTGGTGGTAATTTTGGATTGAGGGACTAATTCGCTTATACATAGCGCCCCGAAGAAGGCGATCACAAATGCAGTAGACATTAGTGTTGCTTTAAATTGTGAGTGTCATGTTAATGGTGTTAGGGATAAGATGTGAGAAATCAGTTTTAGTGACACGGGACGGGACGTCTACATTCCTGACTTGGCTGACCCCTTTTCCACCCTTTTATGGATTGTCTGATGATGAATCTTTGTCACATCTCCCCAATTCAGTAGTTGGAAGTGAAATGCTACTCCGGTCAGACACCGCTGCGCTGACACCCCTGATATGCCCCTCATCATTAGCTGGTGGAGAAATTCTATGGTGACTTGTGATCTGGCTTGTTCACATTGGTCAACCCGTCTGCCTGCTACTAGTCGTGTCCACTCTTCCCATGCCTTACCGTATGCTTGCCACGTTGACAGGGCAACTGACGCTCTGATTAATGGCATCAACTATTCGCCACTAGATCCCATAGGGAGGGTGGGCAACTGTTGCCCGATGGGTGGGCGTTGTGGAAGAGCTCTGTGAAAATCTGCCAATTGAATTGTTATAAAGCGTTAGCAGCAGCTTTATACCCCTCAGCATAGTGGCTAGCGCGGACCCATACATTGTGTTTTAGGCACAGGAATACTAGCCTGCGTAGTAGGCCTAGCACTGGGAGAGACGATGATGCCATCTTATTAATGCAGTGCGCTAGGCTGGTGTTTTGTGTTATGAAGCGTATATTTTTGTTAGCCAGGCGCGCGCCCCATATTTCTATTGCTACCACTATTGGGAAAAATTATTTTCAGGGCTAGATGCAGCTAAAAATTATTATTAATTTCAAAGCTGGTGGAGCTTGGTATAGATGGCCTAATACAATGAGTCCCACACACTGCTAGAAGCCCAAATATTTTTTCAGAGGTAGATGCAGATAAAAATTATTTTTAATTTGCAACCTGATGGAGGTCAGTATAGATGGACTAATAGACCAAGTCCCACACACAGCTAGAAGGCCAAATATTTTTTCAGAGCTAGATGCAGATATAAATTATTTTTAATTTGCAACCTGATGGAGGTCAGTATAGATGGACTAATAGAGAAAGTCCCACACACTGCTAGAAGGCCAAATATTTTTTCAGAGCTAGATGCAGATAAAAATTATATTCAATTTGCAACCTGATGGAGGTCAGTATAGATGGACTAATAGAACAAGTCCCACACACAGCTAGAAGGCCAAATATTTTTTCAGAGGTAGATGCAGATAAAAATTATTTTTAATTTGCAACCTGATGGAGGTCAGTATAGATGGACTAATAGAGAAAGTTCCACACACTGCTAGAAGGCCAAATATTTTTTCAGAGCTAGATGCAGATAAAAATTATATTCAATTTGCAACCTGATGGAGGTCAGTATAGATGGACTAATAGAACAAGTCCCACACACAGCTAGAAGCCCAAATATTTTTTCAGAGGTAGATGCAGATAAAAATTATTTTTAATTTGCAACCTGATGGAGGTCAGTATAGATGGACTAATAGAGAAAGTCCCACACACTGCTAGAAGGCCAAATATTTTTTCAGAGCTAGATGCAGATAAAAATTATATTCAATTTGCAACCTGATGGAGGTCAGTATAGATGGAATAATAGAACAAGTCCCACACACAGCTAGAAGCCCAAATATTTTTTCAGAGGTAGATGCAGATAAAAATTATTTTTAATTTGCAACCTGATGGAGGTCAGTATAGATGGACTAATAGAGAAAGTCCCACACACTGCTAGAAGGCCAAATATTTTTTCAGAGCTAGATGCAGATAAAAATTATATTCAATTTGCAACCTGATGGAGGTCAGTATAGATGGACTAATAGAACAAGTCCCACACACAGCTAGAAGCCCAAATATTTTTTCAGAGGTACTGTAGATGCAGATAAAAATTATTTTTAATTTGCAACCTGATGGAGGTCAATATAGATGGACTAATACAACAAGTCCCACACACAGCTAGAAGCCCAATATTTTTTCAGAGCTAGATGCAGACAAAAAATTATTTTGAATTTGCAACCTGATGGAGGTCAGTATAGATGGACTAATAGAGAAAGTCCCACACACTGCTAGAAGGCCAAAAAATTTTTCAGAGCTAGATGCAGAAAAAAATTATATTCAGTTTGCAACCTGATGGAGGTCAGTATAGATGGACTAATAGAGAAAGTCCCACACACTGCTAGAAGGCCACATATTTTTTCAGAGGTAGATGCAGAAAAAAATATATTCAGTTTGCAACCTGATGGAGGTCTGTATAGATGGATTAATAGAACAAGTCCCACACACAGCTAGAAGCCCAATATTTTTTCAGAGGTAGATGCAGAAAAAAATATATTCAGTTTGCAACCTGATGGAGGTCAGTATAGATGGACTAATAGAACAAGTCCCATGCACAGCTAGAAGCCCAATATTTTTTCAGAGGTAGATGCAGAAAAAAATATATTCAGTTTGCAACCTGATGGAGGTCTGTATAGATGGATTAATAGAACAAGTCCCACACACAGCTAGAAGCACAAATATTTTTTCAGAGGTAGATGCAGATAAAAATTATTTTTAATTTGCAACCTGATGGAGGTCAGTATAGATGGACTAATAGAGAAAGTCCCACACACTGCTAGAAGGCCAAATATTTTTTCAGAGCTAGATGCAGATAAAAATTATATTCAATTTGCAACCTGATGGAGGTCAGTATAGATGGACTAATAGAACAAGTCCCACACACAGCTAGAAGCCCAAATATTTTTTCAGAGGTACTGTAGATGCAGATAAAAATTATTTTTAATTTGCAACCTGATGGAGGTCAGTATAGATGGTCTAATACAACAAGTCCCACATACAGCTAGAAGCCCAATATTTTTTCAGAGGTAGATGCAGAAAAAAATATATTCAGTTTGCAACCTGATGGAGGTCTGTATAGATGGATTAATAGAACAAGTCCCACACACAGCTAGAAGCCCAATATTTTTTCAGAGGTAGATGCTGAAAAAAATATATTCAGTTTGCAACCTGATAGAGGTCAGTATAGATAGACTAATACAACAAGTCCCACACACAGCTAGAAGCCCAATATTTTTTCAGAGCTAGATGCAGAAAAACATTATATTCAATTTGCAACCTGATGGAGGTCAGTATAGATGGACTAATAGAATGATGTTATGCCCAAAAGATTTTACTTCACTAGGTGCAGTAAAAAAATTGGTATTCTATACTCAGGTGGTATATCTTGCAACACAGATAGGCTACTCCACTGACTAACACACTCTGCAATAGGCCAAAAAGGATTAGCTTTGCTAGATTCAGCCAAATGCTGTGAAAAAAACTTGCACAGCACTGGCACAGATCTGCCTGGCAAAAACTGATAGGAACTGATGTAACCTAGTCCTGAAAAGGACTCCAATTACAATTAGTCTTTACTCCCACAACCTATCTATTTAAGAGCACAGACCTGCCTGATTAAAGTCATAGGAAATGCTGTAACCTAGTCCTTAAAAGGACTGCAATCACAACTATTCCCTACTCCCAAGCTATCTGTAGATTTGTGCGAAAATTGGCTTGAAATTAACAAGGTATAGCGCACACAGCAACAGCGGTGCCGTCTAACACGCAGCTGCAGCAGTGAGAAAATGGTGGCGACGGGGAAAATGGCTTGGTCTTATAGGGCAAGGACATGTGACATACACTGCCAATGACACATGCCCTTGCTTGTGTGAAAAAAAGCACTTCGCTCCGTGTGTGCGCTGCTGATAGGCTGACAGATTGCACCTCCCCACTGTAAATGCGGGAAAGAGAAAAAAAAAATGGAGATCTTCATTGTTCCTGCAGAGATCCATCCCCTGCCCCTCCCCCCACCCCGCTGTACACTCAAACTGCGTATTAACATTAATTTTCATCATTACTGAGAAAAAATCCAGTTATGATTTTGGTGCACGAACAGTTATCGAACATAACCTCGAACAGCCGAATTTTTCTCAAATTGTTCGTGTTCGCCGAACGGCTCGAACACCGCCCAAAACAGCTCGAATTTGAGATTGGCGAACAGTTCGAGTAGAACAACGCTCATCTCTAGTCATAAGTGGTTTCCGCCTAGGTTGTCTTTCATGAAGTCCATTTTGGCTAAGACAGTGTTTCCATTTTGGCTAAGATAGTTTACTGCTATTCTCTTTGGAAGTTGTTCTAGGCTCCTCATTTACCATTTGTATTATCCATCTCTTCAATTTGTCATGAATATTTTTCTTGTGACCATGTCCAGGGAGGTTGACTACTAGAGCTGAGTGAAACTTTTGATGGTTTATTTTTGATGGCGGATATGTGAGGATTTTGGTGGATTATTATTTTTTCTTTAATACAGGAGTAGTGTTGAGCGAGCATGGTCGTCACTGCTCGGTACTCGCCCGAGCATCTCACTACTCGGGATGTTCGGTGAGCACCGAGCATTTTCGGTTTACTCGGGCGGGAGCTCGGGTCTCCGCCCTGCATGTTTGGCGCTCTTTACAGAGCCAATGAACATGCAGAGATTGCCAGACAATCACTGTAATGCCACAGCCATGTTGGTTGTGGGCATTACAGCGATTGGCTGGCCGCACAGCGTCACCTCGAGTATTTAAAACCGGGCGCCGCCATCTTGAAAACAGTCGCTCTGGATCAGACAGTGTAGGGAGAGTGCTGCTGAGCTAGGGAGATATTTATACTGCAAAATAGGTAGTGTAGGGTCTCTAAAGCCTGCAAAATCAAACAAACAGTCCTTCTGAGACAAATATCCATCCCAGATATCAGGCAGGCAGGCAGGCTGTATAGGAGACACAGTGGTTATACCAACAAACACTGCATTATAGTCCTGTGTGCTGCTGCTGCTCAAATTGCTAGACTTAGCCCCAGGTCTCAGGGGCCAGGAAAAATCCTTTTTTTTTCATCTAAATCCTCTTTTTTTATTTTTTCCCTCAGTCAGACTGTACAAATACCCATCTTATTAACCTTTTGGTATTTCCCCCCCCCAAAAAAAAAATTGAGTGTGTCTGTGAGTGTTCAGACACAAATATATCTGTTTAAAAGAGTCTAGTTTCGGCCAGATAACTAGAACTGTGGTTTTACAGTTCCATGGTTCAAATCTCTGTATTATACACTCTATTGCCTTTTTTCCATAAAAAAAAACAGTTTGAGTGTCTCGCTGACTGTTCAGACACAAATATATCTATATAAAAAAGTCTGGTATACGCCAGGAAATTAGAACTGTGGCTTTCCTCTTCCACGGTTCATATCTGGGTGTTATCCACCTTTTTGCCTTTTTTCCATAAAAAAAAACAGTTTGAGTGTCTCGGTGACTGCTCAGACACAAATATATCTATTTAAAAAAGTCTGGTATATGCCAGGAAATTAGAACTGTGGTTTTCCTCTTCCACTGTTCAAATCTGGGTGTGATCCACATTTTTGCCTTTTTTACATAAAAAAAACAAGAGTTTGAGTGTCTCGCTGACTGTTCTGACACAAATATAACTGTTTAAAAATGTTGGTGTAGGCCAGAGAAAGAGAAATAGAACTGTGGTTTTCCGCTTCCACAGTTCAAATCTGGGTGTAATCCACCTTTTTTGCCTTTTTTCCACAAAAAAAAAACAGTTTGAGTGTCTCGCTGACTGTTCAGACGCAAATATGTCTGTTTAAAAGATTCTGGTGTAGGCCAGTGAAATCGAACTGTGGTATGCCTTTTCCCCTTTTCCACAGTTCAAATCTGGGTGTTATCCACCTTTTTGCCTTTTTTCCATAAAAAGAAACAGTTTGAGTGTCTCGCTGACTGTTCAGACGCAAATATATCTGTTTAAAAGATTCTGGTGTAGGCCAGAGAAATAGAACTGTGGTTTTCCTCTTCCACGGTTCTAATCTCCTTTTTATTACTCTTTTGCCATTGATAGTGAGAGTGTAAGCTATTTTACTTCATTTACAATGGGCAAGGCGCTTGGCAAGGGACGTGGAACTGAACGTTCTGGTGATGGTGCGTGCAGAGGACGGGGCCGTGTCCAAGGTGAAATTGTGCCGCAACCAACAGCCACATCTTCTTGCTTCTAGTTTTTGACCAAATTACTAGGGGAGCACACAACAGCACCACTATTGCCAACTGATCAGTGTGAACAGGTTATTAATTGGATAGCAGATAATACTTTCAGTCACCTGGGCACCACCACCTCCGGTCTGTCTTCCACACGGGCATCTCTTAGTAGCCGTGAGTTCCGACCGCATACTCCTCCTCACCCTGATGTTCCTTCCTCCCACCATGCCGAGTGTCGTCAGACAGCAACTGATCCCACAGTTGGACACTCTGAAGAGCTGTTCACTGGTCCATTTCCATATTTGGGCCCCTCGCCTGCTGTGCTTCAAGTGGTGGAAGAGGAGATCCCATGTAGCGATGGCCAAATATTTGAACAGCAACAGCCATAGGAAGGCGACGCTGGCAATTTGTTACAAGAGGTGGACGATGACGAGACACAATTGCCACAAAGTGAGGAGGAGGACCGTGGTGTGGAAGTGGAAGAGGAGGAGGTGGTGGATGATCTAGTAACTGACCCAACGTGGCAGGAGGACACGCAGAGCGAGGCCAGCAGCACACAGGGGGAGGAAGGCAAAGTACCCCAACAGGCAGGAAGAAGCAGTGTGGTGGCCGCAGACAGAAGGCGGGCAACCGTTCCCCGTAACACCAACACGAGGGACATTGCCAGTACAACCGGTAGGTCTTCCAGAGTCTGGAATTGTTTTAAAGACTCTGCTGATAACCCCAGAAAGGCCATTTGTACCACCTGCCATCAGCAGGGGTGACAAAACTATCAGCCTGACCACCACCAGCATGATCAGGCATATGTCAGCAAAGCACCCGACTTTGTGGGGCAAACCCCAGGGTCCACGACCAGTGTCAGCGGGTGTCACCACTGCTTCTTCCACTGTTGTGCGTGTAAGAGAACCCCCTGTTGTGCATGCAAGGCAATACCCTGTCCATACTGCATGCAAAGATGCCCCCTCCTCTCAGTCTTCACTTGTTATGGCAGATTCCCAAGAAACAGCATCAACGTCCACGTCCACGTCCCACCGCAACGTTCAATTGTCCATATCCCAGACCTTTGAACAAAAGTGCAAATTCGCAGCCAATACCCCACAGGCCACAGTCCTAAATTCGCACATTTCATGAATGCTTGCATTGGAAATGCTGCCTTTTAGGCTGGTGGAGACGGAATCCTTCCGCAACCTTATGGCGGTGGCCGTCCCTCGGTACTCGGTCCCCAGCCGACACTATTTTGCCCGGTGTGCCATCCCCGCACTACACAAGCACGTGTCCCAAAACATCTGCCGTGCCCTCAACAACGCAGTTACTGTGAGAGTCCACATGACAACGGACACGTGGACAAGTGCTTGTGGCCAGGGTTGGTACAGCTCCCTGACGGCACACTGGGTAAACATAGTGGAAGCCGGGACCCAGTCGGACATTGGGACGGGACACATCCTCCCCACACCGAGGATTGTGGGACCTATGTCAGTCAGAGTTGCCCCCACAGTGTACAGCTCCTGCGCATCAACCTCCTCCTCCTCATGTTCAGCCTCCATCTCAGATATCACCACATCAGTCACAAGCTGGAAGCACTGCAGTACTGCCTCAGCCAAGCGGCAACAGGCTGTGCTGAAACTCATAAGCTTAGGTGATAAACCTCACACTGCTTATGAGTTGTGGACAGCTGTGAAAGACCAGGCAGATCTGTGGCTGAGACCGCTGAACCTACATCCAGGCAATGTCGTGTGTGACAATGGCCCTAACCTGGTGGCGGTTCTGAGGCGAGGCGAGATCACACACATACCATGCCTGGGTCATGTGCTTAACCTAGTGGTTCAGCAGTTTCTTAAATCGTACCCCGAGTTGCCAGATCTGCTCGTCAAAGTACGCCGCCTGTCGGCTCATTTTCGGAAGTCGGCTACAGCTTCCGCCGCCCTTGCTGTGTTGCAGCAGCGATTGCAGCTTCCAGCATGCCGACTGGTGTGTGATGTCCCCACATTTGGAACTCTACCCTCCACATGTTGCAAAGGATTTGTGAGCAGAAGAGAGCAGTTGTGGGGTACCAGCTGCAACAAGGCCGTCGATATTCAGGTCAGACTCCACACATAAGACCTCAGGAGTGGACCTGGATGTCTGACATATGTACCATCTTGACAAACTTTGAGGAGTCCACCAAGATGGTGAGAGGCAATGACGCTATCATTAGCGTCAGCATCCCACTTGTCTGTCTTTTGCAATGCTCTCTGCAGAGAATTAAAGAGGAGGCATTGCAGCCAGAGTATGATGAAATGGATCACGAAGCCATAGTGGGCGATTAGACACAGCCCAGCCTCATTTCATCCCAACGTGCATTGGGGGACAATGAGGGAGAGGAGGAGGAGGAGGAGAAGAAAGAACAGGAGCTGGTATCATGCGCTGTAGATGGTAGTACCTGTACAACTGTCATACTGTCGGTTCAGTGTGGGTGGCCTGAGGACAGGGGGGGGGGCGGGGAGAGGAAGAGGAGGAGAGCATGGTCAGTCGTCATCTTGGTGAGGACATGGAAGTCTTGCCCGTTACCAGTCTGGCACGCATGGCTGACTTTATGTTACGCTGCCTTAAACGTGACCCTCGCTTTGTCAAAATGTTGGGTGACAGTCATTACTGGTTGGTGACACTTTTAGACCCCCGCTACAAGGAGAACTTTCACTCTCTTATTCCTGAGGTGGAGAGGTCTACAAAAATGGGGCAGTACCAGAAGGCCCTTGCTGCAGAACTGTTAAAAAATTCCCATCTGAACATGCTGGCGGCAGAGGTCACAGTTCGTTGCCCAACCAAGGCGTATAGGCGAGAGAGAAGCAACTCCAATCCAGCAGAGGCAGGGGAACATTGTCAACATTCTGGGACAGTTTTCTGAGACCCGCCCAGCTTACAGGCCCTGAGGTGTGGGGTACTCTCACAAGGAGTGGAAAGTTTCAAAAGATGGTGAGGGAGTACCTTGCCGACCGTACCAGCGTCCTCCGTGATTCCTCTGTGCCTTTTAATTATTGGGAATCCAAGCTGGACACTTGGAATGAACTCGCTCTGTACGCCTTGGAGGTCCTGGCCTGCCCTGCCGCTAGCGTGTTATCGGAGCGTGTTTTTAGTGCCTCTGGGGGATTATAACTGATAAGCGCACTCGCCTGTCAACTGACAATGCTGTCATGCTGACCTTTATCAAAATGAACAAGGGCTGGATTGGGCCAGACTTCTCATCACCACCAAATGACAGCACAGTAACATAAAGTCAAATCCACTGTGTTATTTTGGTAGGTGTATTACCATGCACCGCTTCACACTCCCACATGGGTATACGCTTCCTCATTTCAGCTGTTTTTTGCTCTTCTCTTATCCTCAGCCTCCACTACCACTATACCACCAGGGTGACCATGGTCCGTGTTGCCAGCATTGCAAGTTCCTAAGCCCTAAGTTTTGACAGCTTTTGCTTGGAAGGCATAGGCAAAGACTATGGGAGACCCACTCCCCAATAATGGGAAAAATGCTTTTAATATGCTGTTCTGCATGGCTCTTGTAAGGGGCATTGCAAGTTCCTCCGTCCTAATTTTTGGCAGCTTTTGCTTGAACGGCATAGGCAAAGACTATGGGAGACCCACTCCCCAATAATAGGAATAATGTTTTTAATATGCTATACTGCATGGCTCTTGTAAGGGTCATTGCAAGTTCCTCCGTCCTAATTTTTGGCAGCTTTTGCTTGGAAGGCATAGGCAAAGACTATGGGAGACCCACTACCCAATAATGGGAATAGTGTTTTTAATATGCTGTACTGCATGGCTCTTGTAAGGGGCATTGCAAATTCCTCTGTCATAATTTTTGGCAGCTTTGGCTTGGAAGGCATAGGCAAAGACTATGGGAGACCCTCTCCCCAATAATGGGAATAATGTTTTTAATATGCTGTACTGCATGGCTCTTGTAAGGGGCATTAAAACCGTCTTGTTAAGCTACTGTGACCTCCACGTCTCTTCCAAGGGTCATTGGTATTGTCTTTTTATTCCACTGGGACCTCCCCGTCTCTTCCAAGGGACATTGATATTGTCTTTTTATTCCATTGTGACCTCCACGTCTCTTCCAAGGGGCATTAAAAACGTCTTGTTAAGCTACTGTGACCTCCACGTCTCTTCCAAGGGGCATTAAAACCGTCTTGTTAAACCACTCTGAACTCCACATCTCTTCCAAGGGGCACTAAAACCGTCTTGTTAAGCTACTGTGACCTCCACGTCTCTTCCAAGGGGCATTAAAACCGTCTTGTTAAACCACTCTGAACTCCACGTCTCTTCCAAGGGGCATTAAAACCGTCTTGTGAAACCACTCTGAACTCCACGTCTCTTCCAAGGAGCATTATAACCGTCTTGCTAAAATACTGTGACCTCCATGTCTCTTCCAAGGGGCATTAAAACCATCTTGTTAAACCACTCTGAGCTCCAAAGCTCTTCCAAGGGGCACTGAAATGTTGTTTTTAATTACCTCTAACCTCCACGACTCTTGCAACGGGCATTGCATTTCTTCCTAATTTTAGTCACCTTTTGCTTTTCAATGCATAGGCGAACAGTAAGGGAGCCCCACTCCCAATAATGGGTAGAAGGTTTTTAGTATGCTGTAATCCACGTCTGTGTCAAGGGGCATTGCAGTTCCTATTAATTTTTGGAAAGCCTTCCATTCACTGCTTAGGCCAACAGTGTACTGGAGACCCAGTTGCTATAAATGGAAAAAATGGTTTAGTTAAGGCCCTCTGACCTCCATGTAATTTCCAAGGGGCATTGGAGTGCCTCAAAAATTTTGTTAGGCATTGCACTCACTGTATGCCCTATAACTGTGTAGCCGAGCCGCTCCTTTTGGTACAGAAACATATCCTACAAGACATGTGTGGTTGACTGGCCTGATATTGATGTGAATGGTCCCTGTTCCTCCTGCTCTTTCTCCTTTGCCACCACCTCATCCATCATTCATCACCTGAAGCTTTGTTTTAACGGGAGTCATAGAACTGGGATAGTAGCAGGAAAACATCCAGCAATCCTCGGAGGAGGTAGGATATATGACAAATCGCTGACCACCTCAGGCCTAGCAGCTACTATATACATGCGCTTGCATTCCAAGGAACAGAAAGCTAAGTAGATGGGTGGCCTCATGATTTGCTCGTTGTGTAGGAGGCCGACCACTGCTGCTGTCTACCTCCTGAACTTTGTGTTGAAGCATGATTGACCCAGGACCCGCAATCCTCTATGTCTGGAGGACGTGTTGCATTCCAGTGTCCAACTGTGTCCCGGCTTCCACAATATTAACCCAGTGTGAAGGCGTCAGTGAGATGGACCATCCCTGGCCACATTCACTTGTCCACGTGTTTGTGGCTAGGCTGTTCTTCCCACTAAATTCACTGGGGAGGGCACAGGTAATGTTTTGGTATGCGCGCTTGTGTATAAGGTGCACCGGGACAAATAGAGGCGGCTGGGGACCGTTTATGGACACCCGGCCGCCCCCAGGCGGCTGGGGACAGTGTGTGGGCACCCGGCCGCGGGGCGGCTGGGGACCGAGTATGGATACCAGGCCGCCGACGCAGCCATGACGTGGTGGCCAGATTCCGCCTCCACATGCCTAAAAGGCCCAATTTCAAGTGCAAGCAAGCAAACAGTATGGTATTGCAGCCTGGGGTGGGTGGGTGGCAGGCTGCATACTTGTGCTTGCATTGCAAGGAATGGGGGAGATACAATTGAACACTGCCCTGGTACAAGGACTTGCACAGGGAGAGTTGCAAGTCTGCATCTTCTGATGCTGCAAGAATCACTTCTGATGGGCACTCTTTTAGGCAGTGACCTGGGTGTCAGAGATGCTTCCAGGGGTCTTCCAGAATGCTGTTCCCATGTCTTTTCAGCACTGTATGCATGTGTCACACAGCACATGGCCAGATAAGGTTGTAAAATGTTAAAATGACATTTCCCGGTGAATGCATTTGTCACGGTTGAAAGCAATACAAAAGTGCAAAAACGCATAAAAAATGCTACTTGTGAACATAGCCCAAGGTGTGGAGGAGTATTTTTGTTTTTGGTTATTTATTTTACCTTATACACAAGTCTTTACCCTTGAAAGGATGTTCCTTAACATATTTCACAGGAAATCACTTTCAGTTTCATATTTGAACGTTTTATTGTGAGCCCGTAAAAGTGGCTTAATACCTCTGACCACGTTGTTGACAGCAGTGACCTGGGGGTCAGAAATGCTTCCTGGGGCGATCCCCATGCTGTCCCCATGTCATTTCAGCACTGTCACTATTGTTTTGGGCACTTTTTAGGCTTTCTACAGACTGCCGGGGGTGCCGCCGCAAAAAAGTTCGGGTCTCCCATAGACTAACATTGGGCTCGTTGCTCGGGTCGAGCACCCGAGTATCACGGTGATCTCAGCCAGAGCTTCGAGCACCCGAGCATTTTAGTGCTCGCTCAACACTAATCAGCATCTTTTCATAATTAAAGGGGTTCTCCACTACTTTATATTACCCCCAATGTATCCCCCTGGGGCCCCTAAGACTTTTTGTAAATACCTTATGTTGCAGATAATGCCTGTGAGCGTCGCTATCACTGGCCGCTCACAGGCATCACGTAACCCCCGGCTGCAGCCGGCTCTGACATCCGCTGATGTCACGACAAGTGCTGGCAGCAGCCGGGGGTCTTTGTCTTCCGCGTTCCAGGTGGATGCCAGGCCTTTTAGAAAGGCCAATTTCCGTGTATATTTTCAGACACGTTATTGCCCTTAGTGGTGGGTGCAATCTTATAACCCAACGTGGGTGCCTGTCTGGAGACAATTTTAAGGTGCAGTGGTAAATATTCCCCAATAATTTTATCTTGTTTTAGGACATGCCAATACTTACTGTATTGATATTTTTTTTGAAAGTGCCATTATTATTGTGATACTGTGTAATGATAGAGATATTCTTAATCTGTTCCTGTAAACTTGGAGATTTTGATGATACTATGCTAGCATGGATTAGATTTGTACTTGAGATATCCTGTCTTTCCTTTAAAGAGGTTTCTTATTAATTAAACTCATAATCTTTACTGATGAACTGTTCTTTTAAAAATTGGGCTTCTTTAATGTAATCAGCTACTTTTGTGTAGCTTGTTCGTATGCGGGTAAATACACCCTTGAGGATATTTAGCATCCATGCTGGAAGATGGCAACTGGTAATGGGTATGAAACTTTTCGAATCTACCTCTTTGTGAAAGCTTTTGATAGCCAAAGTCCTCAAATATTGTTAAATCAAGTCCTAAAAGTCCACAAATATTGTTAAATCAAGGAAGTTAACACTTGTGGAACTTGATGTGGGGTTAAAATGGAGGCCTAAGATATTTTGGGTAAGTTCTCTTAAAAAATTGGATAAGGAATTGTGGAAATCCTTCCATATGAATATGATATTGTCGATAAAACGAAGCCAAAGGATCAGTCCATTATGAAGTTTACATTGGGTGTACAGTATATGGTGTATTCTTCCCATTCATCTACATATAAATTGGTGTAACTGGGGGCAAATTTGGTCCCCATGGGTGTGGCCCATGTTTAAAGGTAAAATTGTCCGTTGTAAATGAAATAGTTGTGGGTAAGGATGAATTGAATGCTTTCTGTAATATATTGAATCTGTATGCTCACATATTTTCCATAGGACATAGGAAATGTCCCACTGCTTAGCATCCTTTCTTTTGGTCTATAACCATACATAGAGATGTTATGTCTAGGGTACCTAGGATGTAGTGTGTTTTCCATGTTATCTTTTCCAAGATCTGTAGTATGTGGCATGTATCTTTCAGATACGCTGGTAACTGTGTTACACATTCTTGTAGACGTTGGTCTACATATTTTGATAGACTAGTAAATAGGCAGTTGATTGTAGGGTGATTGATTTCTTTGTGGAACCTGGTTATGTGGTAGAAGAATGCAATACTTGTTTTTTTATTTAGGAAGAAAAGAGACTCTTTTTTTTAAGTATTGTAAGAGGGTGACCGGGATGGTCATGTGCCTCTTCCCTCTTAATGCACATAATGCTGTATTCTATGTTTATATATGAGCATTCATATGATCTAATGTCTGATGGGTTACTTATAGGTTCAATATAGGTTGGTGTGGGTAGACTTTAGATTCATAGAAGAAGTAGTGCAGAGGTGGGCACTATAGCACACAGAGTATGCAGTTATGGTTGGGAAAGCGTTAAGGGGTTTAGGAGCTGCTCCAGTGTGTGAGTAGCAGGTTTAGTGAAGAAAGGGGTCACTTCCTGATTGCAGGCATATTGAGTTGAGTGAGGGACAGTGACTAGTGAGGACGTGTCAGGAGGACACAGGAGAAAGTACAGGAGAAGGGTGTGTGTGTGTGTCACAGTCTGGGAGTTTTTGGACAACCTTATCTGGAAGGTGAATCCGAACAGTCTAGTCAGCGGGGACAACAGGAACAGGTGTACATGGAGAGGTCAATGTGGGAACTTCACCTTACGTGCCAAGACAGGACAGCCTCATCAGGGAGGTGAATCCAAGCAGGTCAGGTAGTGGGACAGAGAATGGAGTTGCCCAGAGAGCTGGCGCGCTTGGTGTTGATCTTCATGTCCAAATCGGTGTCCGTGACTTTCATCACTGGTAAAATGCTGCTGTATGTGAAGAGATCACAAAGAGACTGTATCACTTGTTACTCCCTGTATGTGACTGTGGCTGCAAGTAAAGACGTTTTTACATGTTTAAGCTGGTCTGGTTTTCTCCTTCTGAAGGTTAAAAGACTCAACACCTGGGACGGCGGGTCAGAAGTGAGTATGGGAGTCTCCTCCACGGAAGCACCACAACACACACACACCCAGGGATTCTCCGAGTCCTCTTTTTCTCTAGCGAGCCAGGGTGAGGATTTAATCACTGAAACTGACATGCCACTCGCCACTGACTGCCACCCTGTCCCCCGTTACATTTGGCGTAGTCGGCAGGATGCAAAGTCTTCGCATCCAAACAGTGGGGTGAACAGGTCCTGTGGCAAGAGAGAGAAGATGATGGAAAAGGACCGCACGAAAAATGCCCCTGGCGCAGATGAGGCGCCTGAAGATAAACAGATAAAACGTAAAGAATTGAAAAACGTGCAAACCAAGATGGCGGACGAAAATGGCGATCTCAAGATGGCGAACCGCAACGTGAGTCCCAAGATGGCGGATGATGGCTCGGAGGCTGGCGATAGCTCCTCCCATTGTGGACATCCTAAGCGCAAAATGGCACAAAAAACTGTATGGCATGGATGCCGGGCCGAGAATGCAGCCCCCTGTGAGCGGTGCCCGCCTGCGGTGGGCGCGTCGAAGAAAAAAGAAACCCTGCCCACCATTGAAGATCCCAGAACCAGAGTCAGAGTGGGAGAAATTGGTGGAGGCGGCACCACCCACGGATGGGCGGAGCCTGGAAGGAGGATCCCTTGCGTCAAGCAGTGCGGCGCCATTGCTGAAGGAGACGGTGAAGCAGCAACTGCCTGAGACCATGTCACATCGCGGTGGCCTTGGACGTATGGACTGAGAGCAGTGCAGGCAGCGCCAGGAAGAAGTGCCGGAACCAATCTGGGCGGCCGGACGACCAACAGCAGCGGCGGTGCCTGCGGATGATGGAGAGCCAGCTCCAGTGACCATAGCGGCGATGAGTCTTGATCCAGTTTCTGCCCCTAGACCATCGCCCCCTACTTACCAAGAAGCGGTGAGAACCCCCAGACAGGAGGAGGAACGGTGCATCACATGGGTAATTGCCAAGAAGAAGAGGCGGGAGTGCTGCATTTGTGAAGAGCTGCAGAGACCGGGTGGAGGAGCCATGTCCGACCGCATTACGTATGGCCTAGTGAGGTACTATGAGCTTTCCTGCGGCTATGGGTTCATTCAGGAGACTGATACCGGCGAAAAAGTATACTTGAATGCCTGATCTGTTCACGACTGCGATCGCTTGCTATGGGGCAGTCGAGTGTCATTCGTTAAGGAGTATGGGCCCCGAGGCCCGTATGCAGTGGCCGTCGCCATATTGCCTGAGACAGAGCAGCAGCAAGCCGCAAACCGTCCTGTGCGGCCGGAAACTGCAGCCATCGTGCAGCAGTTGATTGTGGTGCCTGCAGATCAGGAACCAGACCCCAGTGAGATGATCTCGCAAATATCTGAGTCTGTTACTCAGTTGCTGCAGACCCTGTCTATGGCCCCGGCGTGGCAGGAACCAGCGGGAGCAGCGGCTGCCACCCCCACAACAAGTACCCCTACAGAGGAGGCTGGTCCAGCACCTAGCCCAGCTGTATGCGAGAGGACCAGGAGAGAGAGTGGAGGCTCTTCGTCTTCTACAGAATCGTCTGGACAGACGGTCCTGATCTTCAAGGACAATGGGGTGGTTAACTACAGCCACTATGTGGAAGCCGCTGACTAAACGGGTGGTGTGTGAACCACCACCCAAGTTGTGCTAGTTGCACTGTGAAACAAGCAAAAGGAACTGTTCTGCGTTCCCCTGTTCAGCCCGGTGACGACCGGAGGTGGCCAAGGATGTGGTCACCAATAGAGACTATTCTGCGTCTCTGAAAGGGCAAGCAGCCCTGATAGCACCAGGAAGAAACGGTGCTGGCTGGATGGCCAGAAGATGACTTTGTGTGTTTCCCCCTCTCCAAGTTCTATTGTGCACGTTTGCGCATTCCCCTGCTGGATTACAGGACTGAACCCTGATAGGGTTAAATCTCCCACACTGAAGTACTGTGTGCAACTGCTCCATGGACTGTGCTCTTGTACAGGAGCTATTGAGCAGTGCATGGTTCTTAAAGGGACAATACTCAGCAAAAAGGAGGGGGGGATTGTCAGGACGGCCTGAGGATCGTGCTGGGTCACTGCTCCAAGACTGTCGGAGCAGGATTTGTTGGCCAGTGGGCCTGTGATGGACATTTTTTTGTGGGTCCCAGGAGCAAGGGGACTGGGGTCAGACGGACCCATATTCAAAGGAACTTGAACTCTGTGTTCCATGATCCCAACCGAGTGGGACCGAGGTTAAGGTTGACCAGCAAGAAGAAGTGATTAAAGTGAATTGATCTATCGTGCATTTTAATATAATAATATGTGTTGAATGTTTTAAATGTGCATTGGTGTTTCTTTCTACAGGTGTTGTCATGGTCGGGACGACCATGTTTTAGGAGGGAGGTATGAAAGAGCGTGACCGGGACGGTCATGCGCCTCTTCCCTCTTAATGCACATAATGCTGTGTTCTATGTTTATATGTGAGCATTCATATGATCTAATATTTGATGGGTTACTTATAGGTTCAATATAGGTTGGTGCGGGTAGACTATTAGATTGATAGAAGAAGTAGTGCAGAGGTGGGCACTATAGCACACAGAGTATGCAGTTATGGTTGGGAAAGCGTTAAGGGGTTTAGGAGTTGCTCCAGTGTGTGAGCGGCAGGTTTAGTGAAGAAAGGGGTCACTTCCTGATTGCAGGCAGAGTGAGTTGAGTGAGGGACAGTGACTAGTGAGGATATTTCAGGAGGACACAGGAGAAAATATAGGAGAAGGGTGTGCGTGTGTCACAATCTGGGAGTTTTTGGATAACCTTATCTGGAAGGTGAATCCGAACAGTCTAGTCAGCGGGGACAACAGGAACAGATGTACATGGAGAGGTCAATGTGGGAACTTCACCTTACGTGCCAAGACAGGACAGCCTCATCAGGGAGGTGAATCCATGCAGGTCAGGTAGTGGGACAGAGAGTGGAGTTGCCCAGAGAGCTGGCACGCTTGAAGTTGGTCTTCATGTCCAAATTGGTGTCCGTGACTTTCATCGCTGGTAAAGTGCCGCTGTATGTGAAGATATCACAAAGAGACTGTATCACTTGTTAGTCCGTGTATGTGACTGTGGCTGCAAGTAAAGAAGTTTTTACGTGTTTAAGCTGGTCTGGTTTTCTCCTTCTGAAGTTTAAAAGACTCAACACCTGGGACGGCGGGTCAGAAGTGAGTATGGGAGTCTCCTCCACGGAAGCACCACAACACACACACACCCAGGGATTCTCCGAGTCCTCTTTTTCTGTAGCGGGCCAGGGTGAGGATTTAATCACTGAAACTGACATGCCACTCGTCACCGACTGCCACCCTGTCCCCCGTTACAGTATTACTTGGGATTTGCCTTTTTTGACCTGGTAATTTAGATCCTTCAAAAAACCAATTGATAAGTTGATATATGCTTTATTTTCCCCTAGAATGCAGAGTGATTCTTCATGATACCTGCTCTGGTCCATTATCACTATGCTGCCGCCATTTTGCTGATCCTATATTTTTTGTAGGATGATTATGGCCTGTTGTTCCTTGTTTGTCAAGTATTATACACATGTGGTCAAAATTGTTGGTACCCCTCATTTAATGAAATAAAAACCCACAATGGGTACAGAAATAACTTGAATCTGACAAAAGTAATAAATTAAAAATCTATGAAAATGAACAAATGAAAGTCGGACATTGCTTTTCAACCCTGCTTCCACAGAATTAAAAAAAAGAATTAAACTCATGAAATAGGCCTGGACAGAAATAATAGTACCCTTAACTTAATATTTTGTTGAACAACCTTTTGAGGAAATCACTGCAATCAAACGATTCCTGTAACTGTCAATGAGACTTCTGCACCTCTCGACATGTATTTTGGCCCACTCCTCATGAGCAAACTGCTCCAGTTGTCTCGTGTTTGAAGGCTGCCTTTTCCAGACGGCATGTTTCAGCTCTTTCCAAAGATGCTCTATAGGATTTAGGTCTCAGGGCTCATAGAAGGCCACTTCAGAATAGTCCAATGTTTTCCTATTAGCCATTCTTGGGTGTTTTTAGCTGTGTGTTTGGGGTCATTATCCTGTTGCAAGACCCATTAACTGCGACTGAGACCAAGCTTTCTAACACTGGGCAGCACATTTCTCTCTAGAATCCCTTGATAGTCTAGAGCTTTCATTGTACCCTGCACAGATTCAAGACACCCTGTGCCAGGTGCAGCAAAGCAGCCCCAGAAGATAACAGAGCCTCCTCCATGTTTCACAATAGGTACAGTGTTCTTTTCTTGATATGCTTCATTTTTCCGTCTTTGAACATAGAGCTGCCTTGCCAAAAACTTCCATTTCTGTCTCATCTGTCCATAGGACATTCTCCCAGAAGCTTTGTGGCTTGTCAACATGTAGTTTGGCAAATTCCTGTCTGGCATTTTTTATGATTTTTATTCAACAATGGTGTTCTCCTTTGTCGTCTCCCATGGAGTCCACTTTGGATCAAACAACGATGGATGGTGTGATCTGACACTGATGGTCCTTGAGCTTGAAGTTCACTTTTAATCTCTTTAGAAGTTATCCTGGGCTTTTGTTACCATTCGTATTATCCGTCTCTTTGATTTGTCATCAATTTTCCTCCTGCGGTCACGTCCAGTGAGGTTGGCTACAGTCCCATGGATCTTAAATTTCTGAATAATATGTGCAACTGTAGTCACAGGAACATCAAGCTGCTTGGAGATGGTCTTATAACCTTTACCTTTAACATGCTTGTCTATAATTTTCTTTCTAATCTCCTGAGACAATTCTTTCTTTTGCTTCCTCTGGTCCATGTTGAGTGTGGTACACACCATGTCACCAAACAGCACAGTGAGTATCTGTAACTCTATATACATGCCCACAAACTGATTACAAGATTGTAGACACCTGTGATGCTAATTAGTGGACACAACTTGATTAAACATGTCCCTTTTGTCACATTATTTTCAGGGGTACCATCTTTTCTGTCCAGGCCTATTTCATGAGTTTAATTTTTTTTTTAAATTCTGTGGAAGCAGGGTTGAAAAGCAATGTCTGACTTTCATTCGTTCATTTTCATAGATTTTTAATTTATTATTACGTTTGTCAGATTCAAGTTATTTCTGTAGCCATTGTGGGTTTTTCTTTCATTAAATGAGGGATATCAACAATTTTGACCACGTGTGTATATACCCAAAGTTTATATGTGGGTTTGTGCTTTTAATTCTCCAGATCTCCATGCTAGTGAGAAAGAAACTCTTCTGTTGTGTTGATTGTTATTTGCTGGCCTACAAGAATCATTATGCAATCTGTGTTAAAGACAATATGGTGGGACTCAACTACTGAACATGTATGACCATCAGCGGACATTTTAGAGACAGTGAGAGAGGGAATCATGAAAAAATCTAGGGCATCATAAGAAGAATCTAAGCAACTTCTATATGCTTGAGCAGTTTATAATAATTTCATTAAAAATTCTATTGTTGTATGATTCAGCATAGTAGATTAATATTTGTCTGGACAACCCCTTTAGGGCTCCACCAGAGAACCATTCCTTCATCCAGAAAAGACATTTTTTTCTTGTTTCCAAATATTCTCTTTCCTTTTACTCCTGTTGACTAAAGATGAGCAAAACTTTTAAAATTTAAATTCTTACAAAAAATTTGATTTGCGACTACTTGCTGCAAATCGCAAATACTACAAAGCTTCCGATTGCCCTGAAAATTGTATATAACACTTTGAGGTTTCTTAGGGACTGTAGCCAACCCTTTTTCAAGTTTTTTAATGCAAAAACAGCATTAAGTGAAAGTGATATCACCATATGATGGTAACTGTAACCTTAGCAAGACTGATTAATAACTCACCACACTGGCAGATTTTATGCTTAAGTCTTTTGTGATCAGGCAGAATGTTCAGTTGCTGCCTTTAAGTCCAGGAGAAATTCTAAAATTTCCTGCAGAGGGCCTATTAAGAATTTATCTGCCTAGGCCTGTAGTCGAAGCCAAACCAGATTTGACCTTGCATTTTATAAACGATCCATGCAAGGGAAAGGGCTTGAGGTGACAATTAGTGATGAGCAGGCACTAAAACGCTTGGGTACTCATTGGTCGGGGAGAGCAAATTGGAATGCTCGAGTGCTCGGTCCAAGTAACGAGCCCAATGTAAGTCTATGGGAAACTCAAGCATTTTTCCGGCGGCTCCACCCGGCGTTCTGCAGAGGGCCTAAAAATTGCCCAAATTGACAGGAACAGTGCTCAAATGACATGGGAACAGCATGCGGAAGACCCCTGGAAGCATTTCTGACTTTCAGGTCACTGCGGTCAACAACGTTGTCAGAGGTATTACGCCACTTTTACGGACTCACAATAAAACATGCAAAAACTAAACCAAAATGGATTTTCCTGGGAAATATGATAAAGAACATCCTTTCCTTCCAGGGTATTGACTTGTACATAAGGCAAAATAAATAACCAAAAACAAAAATGCTCCTCCACAGTTTGGGCTATGTTCACTCGTTGCCTTTTTGATGCGTTTTTGCAGTTTTGCATTGCTTTCAACCAAGATAAATATATTCACTGGGAAATGTCATTTTAACATTTTACAACCTTATCTGGCCATGTGGTGTGTGACACATCATCAGACACATGCATACAGTGCTGAAAATACATGGGAACAGCATGGGGAAGACCACTGGAAGCATCTCTGACTGCCAGGTCACTGCCTAAAAGTGTGCCCATCATAAGTGATCCTTGGCGCATGCGAAGATGCCTCCTGCCATGCACCTGTTATTGCAGACTTGCAACAATCACCGTCCACGTCCTTGTCCCAGTGCAGCGTTCAGTTGTCCCTACCCCATTCCTTGGAATACAAGCGCAAGTATGCAGCCAGCCACCCACCCACCCACAGGCTGCAATACTATAATGCCAAATTTTTGACAGCTGCTTGCACTTGAAATATGGCTTTTTATGCTCATGGAGGCAGAAGCTTTACACAACCTCATGCCGGCGGCTGCCGGGTGTCCATATTCGGTCCCGCCCCTATTTCTTCTGGTGTCGCCTTCCACAAGCACAGGTCCCACAACATTACCCGTGCCCTCCCCAATGTACTTACTGGGAAGAACCGCCTAACCACAAACACGTGATCAAGTGATTGTGGCCAGGGACAGTATGGAGCCAGTCCACAGTTTGTCGGTGAGTTGTATTTCACCACAGTCACATTTTTTAGCTCGGTGAAAGGACTGACTTTTGGGAAACCTAAGCATTAAGCGTGTTATCTTCAGCACAGCCTGTTGCTGCTTGGCCAAGGCAGTGCTGCAGTGCTTTCAGCTTGTGACTGATGTGGTAATTTCGGAGATGGAGGAGGAGGTGCAGGAGCTGAACAATGTGATTACATTGAGGTTACATTGGCGACTCTGGTTTTTATACTAAAGAAAGATCCTACTGTGCTTGTTTTTTTTTACGCTAGTTTTTAAGACAAATGCATTCACCGGGAAGTGTAATTTTAACATTTTACAACCTTATCTGGCCTAGTGGTGTGTGACACATCATCTGACACATCCTGTTTCTTTTATGATGGAGGGACTCTGAAAATCACAAAGCCTATATTTATAGGGCCATTAGGCGGCCCTTACTATTCTTAAAGGGCCAGCAGTTGGCTCTTGCTATTGTTAGAGAGCCATCAGCTGGCTAAGCTTTGTTGTTTCTATTATTAACGAGTGGATCTCCTATACTCCTATTGCGTATGCATTGACTGAAAGGGCTGCCAAAAATTTGGAGGCACTCCAATGCCCCTTGCAACAGATGTAGAGGTCAGAGAACCTCCTAAAAACAATGTTCCCAATATTAGGTAGTGTGTCTCCCATAGTGTTTGCCTATGCAGTGAAGCAACGACTGCCAAAAATTTAGAGGAATTCCAATGCCCCTTGCAAGAGACGTAGAGGTCAGAGAGCTTCCTCAAAACAATGTCCCATTATTAGGAAGTGGGTCTCCCATATTGTTTGCCTATGCAGTGAAGCAACGGCTGCCAAAAATTTGGAGGAACTCCAATGTCCCTTGCAAGAGTCGTAGATATGTTGATTTGGTACATATGGTGGTAATATGGTAGTGGAGGATGAGGATGCGGAGAAGGAGGAGAACAAGAGCAAATAGACAAAATCAGGAAGCATGTACCCATGTCTGGGTGTGAAGAAAGAGGTGCATGGGAATAGAGTTAGATCTCCCCAAAAAAAGACACTGTATTTGAGTTTATGTTACACCGATATCATTTAGTGGTGTTGAGAAGTCTGGCCCATTCCAGCCCTTGCTCATTTTTATAAGAGTCAGCCTGTCAGCAATTTCAGTTGACAGGTGGATGCATCAATCGGTTATAATTCCACCAGCGGCACTAAATACCCGCTCTGACAAAATGCTAGCGGCAGGGCAGGCCAGGACCTCCAAGGCGTAGAGAGCTAGTTCATGCGACCTGTCCAGCTTGGCTACCCAATAATTATAAGGCACAGAGGAATCACGGAGGACGTTGGTACGGTCGGCAAGGTGCTAACCATCTTCAGAAACTTTGCACTCCTTGTGAGAGTACCCCCCGCCTCAGGACCTGTGCGATGGGAGGGTCTGAGAAAACTGTCCCAGAACTTTGTTCCCCTGCCTCTGCTGGATTGCATTTGTGGCTCTCTCGCCTGTACTCATTGGTTGGCCAACGAACTGTGACTTTTGACGCCAGTGTTTTCAGATTTTCAGAGTTTTTGCACTAATTCCACAACAAGGGCCTTCTCGTACTGCCCCATTTTATTAGGCCTGTTCTCCAAAGGAATAAGAGACATAAAGTTCTCCCTGTAGCATGGGTCTAGATGCATCATCAACCAGTAATGACTGTCACACAAAATTTGGACAACGCAAAGGTCACAGGAAAGGCAGTTTAACATAAACTCAGCCATGTGTGCCATACTGCAAAGAGGCAAGACTTCCATGTCCTTACCAAGAGGACTACTGACCATGCTCTCCTCCTCATCCTCCTCCTCTTCCTTCTCCTCCCTGTCCTTAGGCCATCCACGCTGAACAGTCGGTAGGACAGTTGTGCAGGTAGTATCATCTATAGCGCAGGAAACTAGTTCCTGTTCTTCCTCCTCCTCTTCCTCATTGTCACCCAATCCATGTTCGGATGAGATGAGGCTGGGCTGTGTATAATCACCCTGTATGGTTCCTTGCTCCATCTCATCGTGATCCACCTGCAATGCATCCTCTTTAATTGAGAGTAGAGATCGTTTCAGAAGATAGAGAAGCGGTATGGTGACGCTAATTATGGCGTCTTCGCCGCTCACCATCTTGGTGGAGTCCTCAAGGTTTTGGAGGATGGTACAGATGTCTAATATCCATGTCCAATCCTGAGGTTTTATGTGTGGAGTCTGACCTGAATACCGACGGCCTTGTTGATGCTGGTAGTCAACAACTTCCCTTTTCTGCTCACAAATCCTTCCAAACATCTGCAATATAGAGTTCCAACGCGTGGGGACATCGCAGATCAGTCGGTGAGCCGGAAGCAGCAAATTCTGCTGAAGCATGGCAAAAGCGGCAGAAGACTTTTTAAAATGGGCACACAGGTGGCGTACTTTGACAGGCAGATCCGACAGATCTGGGTAGGTTTTGAGAAACCGCTGAACCACGAGATTAAGCACATGGGCCAGGCATGGTACGTGTGTGAGCTCGCCTCGCCTCTGAGCCTCCTCCAGGTTCCAGCCATTGTCACACACGACCATGCCTGGCTGTAAGTTCAGCAGTGTGAGCCACAGATCTGCCTGCTCTTTCAGGTGTCCACAACTCTTCAGCATTGTGCGGTTTGTCACCTAAGCTTCAGCACAGCCTGTTGCCGCTTGGCCGAGGCAGTGCTGCAGTGCTTCCAGCTTGCGACTGATGTGGATGTGGTCATTTCGGAGATGGATGCAGAAGAGGAGGAAGAGGTGCAAGAGCTGTAGAATGTGGGGGCAACCCTGATTGACCCAGGGCTCGCAATCCTCGACATCGGGAGGACGTGTTCCGTCCCAAGGTTGACTGAGTCCCGATTTCTACTATGTTAACCCAGTGTTCCATCAGTGAGATGTACCGTCCCTGCCCACAAGCACTTGTCCATGTGTCTGTAGTTAGGTGGACTTTCCCAGTAACGACATTGTTGAGGTCACGGCTAATGTTGTAGGACACATGCTTGTGTAATGCGGGAACGGCTCACCTGGAGAAATAGTGGTGGGTGGGGACCAAGTACCGAGGGATGGCCGCCGCCATCAAGTTGCGGAAAGCTTCCGTGTCCACGAGCCTAAAAGGCAACATTTCGAGCTCAAGCAGTTGGGAAATGTGGGAATTTAGTACTGTGGTCTGTGCGGCGTTGACTGCATATTTGCACTTGCGTTCCAAGGACTGGGGTAGGGACAACTGAACGCTGCGCTGGGACAAGGACATGGACGTGCTTGCTGATGGTGCTAGTTGAGAGTGTTCAATGACAGGTACAGGGCGGGATGCATCTTGGCATGCGCCATGGACAGGGGATTGGCGTGCACGCACAACAGCGGAACAAGCAGTGGTGTCACCTGCAGACACTATTGCTGGATCCTGGGGTTTGGCCCACTTAGTCGTGTGCTTTGCTGCCATGTGCCTGATCATGCTGGTGGTTGTCAGGCTGGTAGTCTTGCTACCCCTGCTGACGCAGGCCTGACAGGTGGTGCAAATGGCCTTTATGGGGTTATCGGCAGAGTCTTTAAAAAGCAACCAGACTCGGAAAGACCTAACAGTTGTACTGGCAACTTCCGTCGTGTTGATGTTATGGGGAACAGTTGTCCGCCTTCTGTCTGCGTCAACCACACTGCTTGTTCTTGTCTGTTGTTGTGCTACTCCTCCCTCCCCCTGTGTGCTGCTGTCCTCTCTCCGCATGTCACCTTGCCAGGTTGGGTCAGTGTCTTCGTCGTCAACCACCTCATCTTCCACTTCCGCACCCTGGTCCTCCTCCTGACTTTCTGGCAACTGTGTCTCATCATCATCCACCTCTTGTGACAGTTTCCCACCATCACCTTCGTGTGACAATGGCTGCTCAAATATTTGGGCATTGCTACATGCGATCTCCTCTTGCCTCGCTTCAGGTGGACCGGGCGAGAGGCCCGAATCTATAAATGGAAAAGTGAACAGCTCTTCGGAGTGTCCAAGTGTGGGATCAGTTGTCTCCGGGCATTCGTCATGTTGGGAGGAAGGAGGATCAGGGTGAGGAATATGCGGTCCAGACTCACGGTTACTAAGACTTGACCGTGTGGAAGACAGTGTGGTGGTGGAGGTGGTGGTGGCTAAGTGACTGGAAGGATTATCTGCTATCCAGCCAATAATCTTTTGATACTGCTCTGTGTTCAATAGTCGTGTTCTGCGGTCCCCTATTAATTGGGACAGGAAGATGTGGGTGTTTGTGACGTGCCCCCTGGGCCTGTGCTGTGCAGGGGATACCCGGAGCCGGATCGCTGAGGGTTGTAGTCTCAGTGTGGCGGTGACCCGGTCCGTGCCCAGGGCGGTCAAACCAGTGGCAGTCTTAATGTTGTAACAAGTGTCCGACTATGCCACCCGTGGATTGCGGTCAGTGGGGCCACCGCTGCTCTGCAGACCGCTGAGGCTGATGTAGTTTGCGCAGCCGAGTATGGAATAACTCCCCACGGGAGAAGTATTGCATCAGGGCAGCTCGTGTAGAAGATGGTGGGAGTGATGGTGTGAGCGTCCCAGTACTAATGGTGCTGGTGCGGCGATGAAACACAGAGACGTGCGGTTGCAGTTTCCAATGCTTTACTCACAGTTGTTATTCGTGTCAATCCTGCAGGCGATGACTGCCCAAGCCGTGCTGCGTCCACCAGGCAAGGGGCTCGACCAACTCCTAGGCAATTCCAGAGCGTGGCACAGGGCTCCCTTCTCTTCCCTTCTCTGGCCGTCCTCACCAGTGACCCACCTTTGTCCAGCTCCCTCGGGCCTTCTCTTGGCGAAACCTATCTCCGGTTTCCCTGACCCTATGTGGTATGCTTTCCTGGTGGATGTAGTGAGGGGTCGCACCAAGATGTGGTCACAACCTCCGGTCTTTGGCTGAGGAATCTGTTGCCTCCACCAATTTGGGTTCCGGTACCCTGCTCTGCCAACCCTTCACCCGCAATCTCCTGGGCCTATGGGGTTCCTTCTGTCCTCGTGTCTCTGGGTCTTTCTCTGTGTTCCTGTTCCCTTATCTCCTTTATGTTCCAGTTCCAGTTCCTACTTCTCCTCTCTGCTGTTTCTGGCCTCTACTCCAGGCCCGCCTCATGGAGCTGGGCCCAGACTGAGCCACAGCTCCCTGTCAGCCCTCTCTGGCTGAACTCCTTCTCTCACTGAACTGGACTCTCTAAGATGGTGCCCACCTCTTATACCTCCCTCTATGTGTGAGCCCAGGTGACTAGCAACCAATGGGCTCCTACCTATGCCCAGAGACCCACCCCTATCTGCTCCTACACCACTGGGTTTTCCTTCCCCTCCCCACTCCAGACAGGGACAGATGCTGTCGTGCCTGCACTCCTGTCTCGTGGGAGCACCGTTGAGCTGTCCCTCGGAAATGGGGTGTGTGTGGTACATGCAGCTAAACGAGTCCTGGTCCACGCTCCATCCTTACCCGGGAGTGGAATATCACACCTCTGGTTTGAGGTGCAATACCCCTGTAGCAGCCGAGCCCTCAGGGTGCTACATTCCCCCCTGGTAAATCACAGCACGTCCTCGGGTTGGAAAAGAGCAAAACAATTTAAACATACAAAATTTTTTAGAATGCATTCGCATATAAGACAATAACCATTAACCCATCCCTTTATGGGAGGTACTCTTTTCTTTTCAACGTTACTGGTATAATCATTATAAAACATTTTGCTAATGCCACCGGAACTCTTTTATAAAACACTATATAAACTTTGGCACTTCTATTTTAGCAGCATATCAAACTTTTTCAGTAGAAAACATTGTCAAGTAAAACATTCTTCCACAAACACATTCTTGAGTTCTGGCCGCTGTGCAACTTGCGACCAGGTAAAGGTGCAACAGTCCAGTCAATCTTGAGGTAGACGTTGCAGTTTTTGTATAAAACCAGTAGGGGGCGCTTTAAGAAGAGCAACTATTTACAAGGGTGGCCGCTCTCAGTCCTCGGCCAGTGGGGATAGGGGAATGGCTGCTCACAGTCCTCAGCCTGGTTAGGGATTAGGGGCACACAGGTACAACAGTTTCAGCAACAGTTTCTATACCCTGACGGGTAACTATATACAGTTCCACTTTACCGTTCACTGGTAACGGTATCCTCCTTGCTCCTCTGGGTCATCTTCAGGTCCGTCCGGACCCTCAGGGTAGTGCATGTCTGGGCGGTACCGCAGTTCCTCCTCTGTTAGACGGTGGACATGGAGGACATACAGTCCCTTTGCGCCCTTGTGCCGGGTGTAGGTGACCACGTCGCCGGGGTACAGGTCACGGCCGTGATGTCCCACTGGCAAGTGGCTTTCAACGTCCCTTCTAGTGACGAAGACGTCGGTGTCAGCCTCCGGGTCTCTTATGAAGCCCCAGCCGTGCTCCAGCTGGAACTTTACTATGGTCCCGGTGGCTCGGGGACCGCGGATGGCTTGGGAGTCCTGACGGGCCCTCCTCTTCTGCTCTGCGCTCCGGGCTTGGAGTCGCTCCTCCCTGATGCGCCTCTGCTGCCGCTCCCTTTCATAGGTGGCCAGCTGTTGACGGCAGCAATCCAGGTGACGATCTGCGTCCGCCTTTGTTTCTTGTAGTGCGGGCTGGGCGACTTCCGCGGGCTCCGGAGCCAGTATCAGAGGCTCACGTGGGGGTGGAGCTCTCCAGGGCTGATCGCTGGTCAGTTCGGCCGGCCACACCAGGGGAATTCCATCTGGGCCCGTATGCTGGGCGAAGAGATCGGCGCCCAGGGGTGGTATGGCACGGGACCCCCTTTGGGGAGCAGCGCCTGGGGGCACTCGGCCTTGCGACCAGGCCGGTGGTCATCTGATGGTCGCACCCGGGGATGGCACAGTCACGGTAGGGGGCGCTGGTGAGGCAGCGGCGCCCGGGTGTACTAGGTCCTGCATCCCGGCCTGTGACGTCTCCTGCTTTACGGCACCCGGGTTCAGAGGGCACAGCGCGGGGCGGGGCGTGTCAGCGACGCTTGCAGCCTGAGGCCTAGCTGGCGGCGGTGGAGGCGTGGTGTCGGGTACGGTCCCCGGGGCGTCGGGTCCCGCAACGGAGGGTGGGGGCAGGTTGGTGATCTCAGGGCTTGGGGCGATGACGTCCCCGTTACCTGCCTCGGCCTCCGTGGCTTCCTCCATGGCGTTGTCTGCCACAGCCGGTCCTTCTTCACCACGCTCAGCGGCAGGCACGCTGCTCGGTCCTTGCGGCGTCCTCCGCTGGCTGTTTTCGTGCTGCCGGGCCAACTCCTCCTTCCACCCGGCAAACACATCTCGCTGCGCCCGGACCATCCTCTGGTTTAGGTTCTCTAGCGCAGCTCGTGCGCAGTCCGGGTCTCTAGGCAGCTGGGCCAACAACTCTGCCAGGCTGCAGGGTGGCTCAGCTTGCAGCAGGCTGCGGGCCAGGGTGCTGGTGGGGTTCGCTGCTCCCTCCATCTCCGGGTGCAGCAGGTCCACACTGATCCAGGCCGCGCCCGGCCCCACAGTTTTATTTCCTATCCGCCCCCATAGGGGGTGGTCTTGGGGGCATCTGCTGACAATCACCCTTAAGGGCAGACCCCCCACATTTATGGACATTTCCACTGCTGCACTCATAGTTGCTGGGGGCAGGCCCCTTCTTTGGCGCCACTCTGGGGCCTGGCCCACGATGGGAGACGGCTTCCTGCTGTCTTTTGGTGCGCACATAATGGCGTCCGCTCTGCCAGGGCGGGAAAAACAGATGAAGATGGCGGGAAACGGTCCAAAATGGCGTCTGATGGCGGGAAACGACTCCGGACGGCGGGAAACTTCGCCACAGGTAAGTACAAAAGTCTTTTTCAGGCACGCAATACCCGCTTGTGGCGGGTTGGTAAAGATCCTGCCGACTACGCCAAAAGTTGACGCGCCCCCTGGGCCTGTGCTGTGCAGGGGATACCCGGAGCCGGATCGCTGGGGGTTGTAGTCTCAGTGTGGCGGTGACCCGGTCCGTGCCCAGGGCGGTCAAACCAGTGGCAGTCTTAATGTTGCAACAAGTGTCCGACTACGCCACCCGTGGATTGTGGTCAGTGGGGACCGCCGCTGCGCTGCAGACCGCTGAGGCTGATGTAGTTTGCGCAGCCGGGTATGGAATAAATCCCCACGGGAGAAGTATTGCCTCAGGGCAGCTCGTGTAGAAGATGGTGGGAGTGATGGTGTGAGCGTCCCAGTGCTAATGGTGCTGGTGCGGCGATGAAACACAGAGACGTGCGGTTGCAGTTTCCAATGCTTTACTCACAGTTGTTATTCGTGTCAATCCTGCAGGCGATGACTGCCCAAGCCGTGCTGCGTCCACCAGGCAAGGGGCTCGACCAACTCCCAGGCAATTCAAGAGCGTGGTACAGGGCTCCCTTCTCTTCCCTTCTCAGGCCGTCCTCACCAGTGACCCACCTTTGTCCAGCTCTCTCGGGCCTTCTCTTGGCGAAACCTATCTCCGGTTTCCCTGACCCTATGTGGTATGCTTTCCTGGTGGATGTAGTGAGGGGTCGCACCAAGATGTGGTCACAACCTCCGGTCTTTGGCTGAGGAATCTGTTGCCTCCACCAATTTGGGTTCCGGTACCCTGCTCTGCCAACCCTTCACCCGCAATCTCCTGGGCCTATGGGGTTCCTTCTGTCCTCGTGTCTCTGGGCCTTTCTCTGTGTTCCTGTTCCCTTATCTCCTTTCTGTTCCAGTTCCAGTTCCTACTTCTCCTCTCTGCTGTTTCTGGCCTCTACTCCAGGCCCGCCTCATGGAGCTGGGCCCAGACTGAGCCACAGCTCCCTGTCAGCCCTCTCTGGCTGAACTCCTTCTCTCACTGAACTGGACTCTCTAAGATGGTGCCCACCTCTTATACCTCCCTCTATTTGTGAGCCCAGGTGACTAGCAACCAATGGGCTCCTACCTATGCCTAGAGACCCATCCCTATCTGCTCCTACACCACTGGGTTTTCCTTCCCCTCCCCACTCCAGACAGGGACAGATGCTGTCGTGCCTGCACTCCTGTCTCGTGGGAGCACCGTTGAGCTGTCCCTCGGAAATGGGGTGTGTGTGGTGCATGCAGCTAAACGAGTCCTGGTCCACACTCCATCCTTACCCGGGAGTGGAGTATCACACCTCTGGTTTGAGGTGCAATACCCCTGTAGCAGCCGAGCCCTCGGGGTGCTACATTTGTTGTGGCACAATTTCAGGTTGCCCACGGCCTCAGCCGCATCCTCTGCATGCACCATCACCATCATGTCCACTTTCCCGTCCCTTGCCATGCACCTTGCCCATTTTAAATGAAGGACAATATTTTCCACGTTCACTACAAATGTCTGGATTTGAACCGCAGTGATATGTGATACGTGTGACGGAAAACCACAGTTTTAAATAGCTGGCCTGTAGGTTACTACTTTTCACAGCGACCTCGTGTCAATAACTTCACTGACACACTGCAACAAAAATTAAATGGAGGCCAGAAATGGCTGAATTTGGAGCGAACTTATATGTGATACGTGTGACGGAAAACCACAGATTTAAATAGCTGGCCTGTAGGTTACTATTTTTCACAACAACCTCGTGTTAATAACTTCACTGACACACTGCAGCAAAAATTAAATGGAGGCCAGAAATGGCTGAATTTGGAGTGAACTTATATGTGATACGTGTGATGGAAAACCACAGATTTAAATAGCTGGCCTGTAGGTTACTATTTTTCACAGCGGCCTCCTGTCAATAACTTCACTGACACACTGCAACAAAATTTAAATGAAGGCCAGAAATGGCTGAATTTGGAATGAAATTATATTCAAAATTTAAATGGAGGCCAATATTTCACATGTTCACTACAAATTTCTGGAATTTTATCAATGTAATATGGAAAGAACATGGCTGTATTCTGCTGTGGCAACAAGCAAATGGAGCAGAAAAATAGTGTTCTCTGGAATGCTTTCTAAGCAAATAATCACGATTAAGATCAAAAAATGATTCCTGGCCCCTGATACCTGGGGCTATTTGTAGAAATATTTGTAACAGCAGCAGCAGCAGACATAACTGGAATGGAGCCTCTTGTGCTGTATTTAACACTGCAGTCTGCCACATACACTGCTTGCCTGCATATAAATTATATGTTGTGGAATACCTAGAATAACAGGACATTCAATGGACCATCTTGCTATATGCACTGCAGTCTGCCACATACACTGCCTGCCTGCCTAACTCCTGTTATCACCGTCACCACTGAAAATATGCATCTGGATTAGTCCTCAGAAGGACTGTTAGTTCAGATGGATATATATACAGTGCCTACAAGTAGTATTCAACCCCCTGCAGATTTAGCTGGTTGACACATGCGGAATTAACTTGGCATTGTGACATTTATACTGTAGATCAGCCTGGAAGTGGGAAATGCACTGCAGCAAATTTTTTTTTTTTTTTTTTTTTAAACGTAAAAAGTTAGTTCAGAGTGTCATTTATTATTCAACCCCTCAAACCAAAAGAATTCTGTTTGGTCCCCCTAAAGTATTAAGAAGTAGTTCAGGCACCAAGAATAATGAGCTTCACATGTGTGGATTAAAGATCTCTTTTGCCTGCCTTTTCTGACTATTTAAGACCCTCCCCAAACTTGTGAACAGCACTCAGACATGGTCAACATGGGAAAGACAAAGGAGCATTCCAAGGCCATCAGAGACAAGATCGTGGAGGGTCACAAGGCTGGCAAGGGGTACAAAACCCTTTCCAAGGAGTTGTGCCTACCTGTCTCCACTGTTGGGAGCATCATCCGTAAGTGGAAGGCTTATGGAACTACTGTTAGCCTTCCACGGCCAGGACAGCCTTTGAAAGTGTCCTCCCGTGCCGAGGCCAGGCTTGTCCGAAGAGTCAAGGCTAACCCAAGGACAACAAGGAAGGAGCTCCGGGAAGATCTCATGGCAGTGGGGACATTGGTTTCAGTCAATACCATAATACCGCAATGGTCTCCGTTCCAGACGAGCCCGTAAGGTACCTTTACTTTCAAAGCGTCATGTCAAGGCTCGTCTACAGTTTGCTCATGATCACTTGGAGGACTCTGAGACAGACTGGTTCAAGGTTCTATGGTCTGATGAGACCAAGATCGAGATCTTTGGTGCCAACCACACACGTGACGTTTGGAGACTGGATGGCACTGCATACGACCCCAAGAATACCATCCCTACAGTCAAGCATGGTGGTGGCAGCATCATGCTGTGGGGCTGTTTCTCTGCCAAGGGGCCTGGCCATCTGGTCCGCATCCATGGGAAGATGGATAGCATGGCCTACCTGGAGATTTTGGCCAAGAACCTCCGCTCCTCCATCAAGGATCTTAAGATGGGTTGTAATTTCATCTTCCAACAAGACAACGACCCAAAGCACACAGCCAAGAAAACCAAGGCCTGGTTCAATAGGGAAAAAGTCAAGGTGTTGGAGTGGCCTAGTCTGTCTCCTGACCTTAACCAAATTGAAAACTTGTGGAAGGAGCTCAAGAATAAAGTCCACATGAGACACCCAAAGAACCTAGATAACTTGGAGAAGATCTGCATGGAGGAGTGGGCCAAGATAACTCCACAGACCTGTGCCGGCCTGATCAGGTCTTATAAAAGACGATTATTAGCTGTAATTGCAAACAAGGGTTATTCCACAAAATATTAAACATAGGGGTTGTATAATAATTGACCCACACTTTTATGTTTAAAATTTAATAAAATTCAACTGAGCAACATAACTTTTTGGTTTGTAAGATTTATGCTTCTGTTCTTAAAACCTACTCTCGTTTGCAGTTTGAAGGCTCTAACTTATTTGCATCTTATCAAACCAGCTAAATCTGCAGGGGGTTGAATACTACTTGTAGGCACTGTAGATGTTGTGGTATTCCTACACTAACTAATTAACAAGCAAATCTCTCCATAGCTCAGCAGCATCTCTCCCTACACTGCCTGTTTCCGGGGTAGACTGTGACGAACATGACGGCACCAGGTCTTATATAGACCTGATGACGCTGTGGGCCAGCCAATCACTGCAATACCACAACCAACATGGCTACGGCTTTACAGTGTGTGCCAGGCAATCCCTGCATGTTCATTGGCTCTCTAAAGAGCTCCAAACATTCAGGGAGGGGACCCGAACTCCTGCCCAAACGACCAGGAAATACTCGCAAAGCGCCGAACATCTCGAGCAGTGAGATGCTCGGGCGAGTACAGAGCAGTGGCGAGCACGTTCGCTCATCACTAGTGACTATCTGTTCTTTTGTCACTGTCTGTCCAATCAACTTGGTATATTGTTTTCTGTCCACGCCTAGAAGAAAAGCAATTGATAGATTCATTGTTGCCTATTAAGTAAATATATAGTAGTACTATATGTAAAAGACATAGGGTACTTAGTTGATACTTTTTTTATAAAGAAAAGTGTAAAAGCCATCCCACCGCAACAAGGTGTACCCAATCAGGATAGTCCCTAACTCTAGTAATACAACTTGCTATGTGCCGACAGGCCTCAAAATATGGGGCAAAGTAAGACCTGGGCCTGACTGTATTCAACCCCTGACTGTGGAAAACTAAATAGCCAATGTGCATAACCCAAAGTGGAGTGGCCCCTTCCCACAAATGTACCAGGTACAAGATATGGCTGTGAGACGTGGACACTCATGAAAATATACAAAAGTCAAATGAATGCTTTTGAGTTGTTGTGCTGAGGAATACTACTATGAATTCTTTGGACAGCTAAAATCTGTAAAATCACCAGCTAAGATGTTCTTGATCATATTCACCGAAAGTTGTGCCTGGAAGGAAAAATCACCACACAGAAACTAATCTATTTTGGACATGTGATTAAGACAAATTCACTAGAAAATAAGGTGCTACTAGGAAAGATCAGTGAAAACCAAGAATAAAAGCAATGAATAGGTACTCTGTCGTAAGTAAGTAAATAATACTAATACATATGAAACACATAGGGTACTTAGTTGACACTATTCTGATCAAAAGCCATCTCACCATTATAAGGTGTACCCAATCAGGATGGTCCCTAACTCTTACGGTTCATCTCGCTATGTGCCAGCCGACCTCAAAATAAACGGGGACAAAGCAAGACCAAGACCAAACTGTGAAATAGTCACTTACTTAGGAATGGTCAGTGGTAAAAGGAAGCTGCAGACCAAAGCCTCATTGACTGTATACCATCAAGATTGTCATGAGAATGAAATCAAGAAATTGAAAGAAGTCATAGAAAACAGGGAAGCAGGATACAAACTGGCCTTCAGAGTATTCAAAAGTCGGACTCTACTGAATGGATAGAATCAGAATGTTTGAGTAATGTTCCACTTTTTGTATCAATCTGTAATGATTCAAATCTGACTAATGAAAAAGGGAAATTACAATAATTGCATATACATTTAAAGGGAACCAGCATGATGCAGGGGTTAAAACACAAATTTCAATGATTTGTCATTAAGCAAGTTGAGTGCTGTTGTTTACTTACACTGAAGGTTTTATCACCAGGACATTATCATTGCTGTAAATAGCTGGCCAAATGAGCACTGGCCAGACTTTGCTCCCTCTTGTGATAAGCAGCTCTATACACAATGTACATGTCGAGCCTGGTGTGAGTGGCGGCAGCTTTCTCAGCTCTGCTTCATGCCAAATTTTGGTATTGGCTCATTTTTTGCACTTTAAGCTTAGCCTTTAGAATCATGTTCATGTTATACAGCACTAGGCACTCTATCACCTGATAGGCAGTGGATCATTACTATACCTATGCACTTTGTGTTTTATACCCTAATCCACATGTCTCTATACAAGTAATGTATGATATATGTTTCAAGGACATTTGTTCACCTTCTATACCACTTGGTACATTATGAATATGAACAAGGAAGGAGACTCCAGACCAATGGATTGCAATCTTCTTTATTCAGGTAAGTATAAAACAGAGGACAAATGGTATGACTTGCATGCTAGGGTTAGCTATAGCATCTACGCGTTTCAGGTGTTAATATTACTGTGCTATGGTACAGCCACCAGCTTTCTACGGACTGCAAAGGAATATTTCAGAGTGAGCTGGAAATTCTATCTTTTTCTGTTTTTAAATACCCTTATTTTTCATTTCTATCATGTTGTTGATCTAAAAAAAAAAAAAAATTTTTTATTTAAGTGCCTTTGAACTTAAAGTTATAAAGAACTATATATAACAGGCTAATTATACATGGACTAAATAGTTACTTGTAATATATGTACTATGAATTTCCTTTTATTTCATTAACTCTTCTTGTGGTTTGAGTTTATAAAGGTATATTAGTAAATGTGGATTGTAAAATTGGAATATTGCAATCTCTAGTTTCAGATATGTCAAGTTTAAGGGGAATTTACACAATCTAATCATAACTTACAAAGGTGCAGTATACAAAAATAGCAGGTGATTTGCTGCCTCCTTGTGGTCTTGACTAAAAATGCAGTAATAGTAAGAAAGAATGAAATGGAATTCAGCAGCTGAACTTATGCAGATTCGCTTTACGTCAGAAGAAAGAAATCTGTTTTTCTACAATCACCCATAGGTAGCTACCTTGTAAGTCAATACAGATGGCAGTCTCTAGCTTGGCTGAAACACCTAGCCATTTTTCATGTCTCTTTTATGAGCTAGACAGCGTAAGTAGTTCATATTGATCCCACTAGAAGCAAAAGGCTGAAGTCACAATAGCATATAAAAAATAAGTCTGATGTTGAACCAGAAAAGTTGGACGAGTGTCATGCGAGTACAATGCAATTTTTCTCACCTAGCATCCGTACATAAGACCTGGTGATGCGATGCTCGGCACACTGTTCTCTGGAAGCAGTTCAGAGAGAGTTAGTCTAGGAGGGAGAGCTTAGATTACAGCAGGCATATAGGCAGTCTTTAATTGCTATTGCAGTACTTGTATACCGCTGCTGCACCATTAAAACAAAAGTCCTTTTCACAGCTAAATACTGTCTTTTCTCTAGTAAAACCGCTGTCACCTGCATTCAGTGCAGGGATAGCTGGTGGAGGAGGGATAGTTTTGGATTACAGGCATATATGCAGGGATTATTGCCTTACAGTACTTCTATAGGTAAACGGCTGCTGCAACCTAAAAACAAAAGTCCTTATCAGGGCTACATATTTTCTTTTCTCTATTAATGCCGGAAAGTTTTCAGGCATATACTATATACTTAATTTTAAATGCACAAGGTGTGCGGTAAGGGACGGGGAAATGGACATGCTGCTGATGGTGCATGCAGTGGCCGAGGCTGTGGGCCACTTAAAACTGTGCCTGCTTGGGGAGCACAACAAACATGCTTATCCACGAGACAAAGTTTACTGTTCCACTTTGCAGGGGCATCACTCTTGAACAGAGAACAGTGCGAACAGTTTGGATGGCAGATAATGCTTCCAGTATGTTTCCCAGCACCACCCTGTCTTCCACACAGTCCAGTCTCACTAGCCAAGAGTCTGGACCACATAATCCTCACCCTGATCCTCCTTCCTTCCACCATGGCGAATCTCAGGAAACAAGTGATTCCACATTTGGACACTCCGAGGAGCTCTTCACATTTCCATTTATTGATTCTGGCCTCTCACCCTGCACGTTTCAAGAGCGACGTGAGGAGATCATGAGTAGTGATGCCCAAATATTTGAGCAGCCACAGTCATAAGAAGACGACAATGGGGAACAGAAATTAGTGTCTCAAGAGGTAGATGATGATGAGACACAGTTGCCAACAAGTGATGAAGTCAACAAGTCAGGAGGACCAGAGTGTGGGAGTGGAAGATGAGGTGGTGGACAATGAAGTCAACTCACCCAACCTGGGAAAGTGACATGAAAAGTGAATGACAGCAGTGCAGAGGGGATGGGATCCGCAGAACCGCAACAGGCAGGAAGAGTCAGTGGGGTGGCCAGAGGGTTAAGATGGGCAACTGTTCCCCAGAGCACTCATATGTGGCACGTTTCCATGCTAAGGGTTAGATGTTCCCCAGTCTGGTGCTATTTTAAAGAAAGTGAGAACAATAAAAGAAAGGTCATTTGCAACCTGTGCAGTACAAAGGTCAACAGGGACCTGACCATTACAAGCCTGACCACTACCAGCATGCTCAGGCACGTAATCAAAGCACCCGACTAGGTAGGTCGACAATTAGTGTCTGCAAGTGACACCATGGCCTCTTTCCCTGTGCTACATGCTTGCAAATCCTTTGTCCAGGATGCATGATGACTCGCAAGTACTATCAGAAACTACATCTGATTCTTTATTCCAGCGCAGCGTTCAGTTGTCCCTACCCCAGGGTTTGGAACACAAACGCAAATAACCAGCCACCCTCCCACATGCCCATACACTAAATGGGCACATTTCCAGACTGCTTGCCCTGAAAATGTTGCCGTTTAGGCTTATGGACACTGAGGCTTTCCGCAACCTCATGTTAATGGCCGTCCCTCAGTATTCGGTCAACAGCTGCTACTTTTTTTTACCAATGTGCCATCCCTGCCTTACACCAGCACATTTCCCATAACATCACCCATGCCCTGGACAACACAGTTACTAGAAAGGTCTACTTAACGTCCGACTCATAGACAAGTGTTTGTGGCCAAGGATGCTACATTTCCCTGATGGCACACTGGGTGAACCTTGTGGAGGCTGGGACTTAGTCAGACCCTGGGATGGCAAACTTGCTACCAACTCCGAGGATTGTGGGCCCTAGTTCCATAAAGGTTTCCTCCACCTCCTACACCTGTTTCTGCATCCACTCCTCCTCTTCATCCTACATCTCCGAATTGTCATCACGGAGCACTTCATCCATATCAGTCGCACACTGGAAGTACTGCAGCACTGCCTCAGAGAAGCGGCAACAGGCTCTGCTGAAACTAATTTGTTTAGGTGACAAACAGCACACCACCACAGAGTTGTGGAATGGTTTAATAGACCAGACAGATCTGTGGCTCTAGTCGCTGAACCTACAACCAGTCATGATCGTGTGTGATAATGGCTGTAACCTGGTGGCGGGTATGAAGCTTGGCAAGCTCGCGCATGTGTTAAGGGTCCGGATGGTGGAACCACTATGCCGTGGTACAAGGAGGGACCAGAGGGGCGTAACTAAGTGCCTACCCGGACCGACCCTGGCTACATGGCGGCTTAGTCAACTCCGTGAACCAAGGAGGAACCAGGAAGGTGAACCAGATGCCACTCTGGGACTGAACTCGTATGAGAGCAGGCGACTCCCATGGAGCTGAGAGCCGAAACGGGATGAAGAGCCATTGCGTGCCCAGTAACGTGGAAGCCCCTTATATTTCCAATGACAAATGACAGTCCTGAGTGGGGACTAGCTTTTTTTAATGGATTGAGTTGAAGCTTTCATTGGTAATATAACATGCATAACATTTTCGACCACATTTATCCTGTGCTCTACGCTAAACACTTGCATCAGGCTTTTCCTCTAAATCTCTATCTAGGTGTAATATTTCTCCAGAGAGTGATGTGTTAAGCACGTCAGGTGAGGAAACTTTTAAGGCCGCCATGCTCCTCTGGAAAATATGCAAATTGTCTCTTTAGAGAGGAAGAGGACTAGAACTCTAGTGCCACCTACAGGAGTAGTAGCTATCCTAAAAGTCAATAAAGACCCTTTAAAGGGTCACTATTAGTGATGAGCGAGCATGCTCGTTACTGCTCGGTGCTCACCCGAGCATCTCACTGCTCGAGATGCTCGGCGCTCGCCGAGTATTTCCGGGGTTGCTCGGCGGGAGCTCGGGTACCCTCTCTGCATGTGCTGCTGCATCAGGGAGAGATTTGCTTGTGTATTAGGTAGTGTAGGGAGAAATACGTACATTACCCATATCCATCTTAACAAACAGTCCTTTTGGGGACTAACTAATCCATCTGCAGAGATATCAGGCAGGCAGTGTATATAGGCAGGCAGGCAGGGTATAGAGCAGACTGCAGTGCATAAAGCACAAGAGGCTCCATTACAATTCTGCCTTCTGCTTCTGTTAGAAATTTCTTAATATATATATCTTAATCCTCATTATTTGCTTAAAAATCAATCCAGAGGACACAGTTTTTCTGCGCCATTTGCTTGTTGGCACTGCAGAATACAGCCAGGTCCTTTCCATATTACAGCGCTAGAAATCCAGCTATTTAAAACTGTGCTTTCTCCGTCAAACAGATCACATATACGTTGTCAGAAAATACTGCCATTTCTGGCCTCCATTAAAAATTTCCTTTAGTGTGTCAGTGAAGCAATTCATACCAGTTTGCTGTTCAAACTACTTACCTGAAGGCCAGGTATTTAAAACTTTGTTTTCTCCGTCACACGGATCACATATACGTTGTCAGAAAATACTGCCATTTCTGGCCTCCATTAAAAATTTCTTTCAGTGTGTCAGTGAAGCAATTCACACCAGTTTGCTGTTCAAACTAGTTACCTACAGGGCAGATATTTAAAACTCTGTTTTCTCCGTCACACGGATCACATATATGTTGTCAGAAAATACTGCCATTTCTGGTCTCCATTAAAAATTTCTTTCAGTGTGTCAGTGAAGCAATTCAAACCAGTTTGCTGTTCAAACTAGTTACCTACAGGGCAGGTATTTAAAACTCTGTTTTCTCCGTCACACGGATCACATAATTTCGCTCCGAACTCAATCATTTTTAGTGAGCGTGGAAGATACTGTTCTCCATTTAAAATGGGCAAGGCATGTGGCAAGGGACGGGGAACTGGACGTGATGGTGATGGTGCATGCAGAGGCCGAGGACAAGGCTGTGGGCAAGCTTAAATTGTGCCACAACAAACACCCACATCTTCTTGCCTGACCTTCCTGTCCCAATTCCTAGGGGACCGCAGCACACCACTATTGAACCCAGAGCAGTGTCAAAAGGTTGTTGGTTGGATAGCGAATAATGCTTCCAGTCACTTAGCCATCACCACCACCACCACCCTGTCTTCCACACAGTCAAGTCTCAGTAGCCGTGAGTCTGGACCGCACATTTCTCACCCTGATCCTCCTTCCTCCCAACATGCCGAGTGCCCGGAGACAACTGATCCCACACTTGGACGCTCTGAAGAGCTGTTCACTTTTCCATTTATAGATTCGGGCCTCTCACCCGGTCCACTTGAAGCGGGGCAAGAGGAGATCGCGTGTAGCGATGCCCAAATATTTGAGCAGCCACGGTCACACAAAGGCGGCGGTGGGAAAGTGTAACAAGAGGTGGATGATGTTGAGACACAATTGCCAGAAAGTCAGGAGAAGGACCAGGGTGCGGAAGTGGATGACGAGGTGGTGGATGATATAGTAACTGATTCAACCTGGCAGAAGGACATGCAGAGTGAGGACAGCAGCACACAGGGGGAGGGAGGCAGAGCACCCCAACAGGCAGGAAGAAGCAGTGCGGTGGCCGCAGACAGAAGGCAGGCAACCATTCTCCGTAACACCAACACGAAGGAAGTTGCTAGTACAACAGTTACGTCTTCTCGAGACTGGTGGCTTTTAGAAGACTCTGCCGATAACCCCAAAAATTCCATTTGCACCACCTGCCAGGCCAGCATCAGCAAGGGTGGCAAAACGACCAGCATGACCACCACCAGCATGATAATGCACATGGCAGCAAAGCACCCGACTTTGTGGGCCGAACCCCAGGGTCCAGGAACAGTGTTTGCAGGTGGCACCATTGCTTCTTCCACTGTTGTGCATGCAAGCCAATCCCCTGTCCATGGTGCATGCGAAGATGCCTCCTGCCCTGCACCTGTCGTTACGCACTCTCAAGCAGCAGCATCAGGAAGCATGTCCTTGTCCCAGTGCAGCGTTCAGTTGTCCATACCCCAGTCCTTGGAACGCAAGCGCAAATATGCAGCCAACACCCCACAGGCCACACTACTAAATTCTCACATTTCACGACTGCTTGCGCTCAAAATTTTGCCTTTCAGGCTCGTGGAAACGGAAGCATTCCGCAACCAGATGGCGGTGGACTTCCCTCGGTACTTAGTCCCCTGCCACCACTATTTCTCCCCTTGTGCCGTCCCCGTATTACACAAGCACGTGTCCCAAAACATTAGCCGCGCCCTCAACAACGCACTTACCGGGAAATTCCACCTAACCACGGACACGTAGACATGTGCTTGTGGGCAGGGAAGGAACATCTCGCTGGCAGCACACTGGGTTAACATAGTGGAAGCCGGGACCCAGTCGGACCTTGGGAAGGAACACATCCTCCCGACGCCAAGGATTGCGGGCCCTAGGTCAATCAGGGTTGACCCCACAGTCTACAGCTCCTGCACCTCATCCTCCTCAGCCTCCTCCTCCTCTTCAGCCTCCATCTCCGAAATGACCACATCAGTCACAAGCTGGAAGCACTGCAGCACTGCCTCGGCCAAGCAGCAAGAGGCTGTGCTGAAGCTAATAGGCATGTGTGACAAACCGCAAAATGCTGAAGGGCTGTGGACAGCTCTGAAAGAGCAGGCAGATCTGTGGCTCACACCGCTGAACCTACAGCCAGGCATGGTCGTGTGTGACAATGGCCGGAGCCTGGTGACGGCTCTGAGGCGAGGCGAGCTCACACACGTACCATGCATGGCTCATGTGTTTAACCTCGTGGTTCAGCGGTTTCTCAAATCCTACCCGGAGCTGCCGGATCTGCTTGTTAAAGTACACCGCCTGTGTGCCCATTTCAGAAAGTCAGCTACAGCTTCTGCTGCCCTTGGAATATTTCAGCAGGGTTTGTAGCTTCCGGCTCTCAGACTGTTGTGTGATGTCCCCACATGTTGGAACCTTACACTGCAGATGTTGGGAAAGATTTGTGAGCAGAAGAGGGCAGTTGTTGAGTACCAGCATCAACAAGGCCGTCGGTATTCAGTTCAGACTCCACACATAAGACCTCAGGAGTGGACATAGATGTCAGACATATGTACCATCCTCCAAAACTTTGAGGACTCCACCAAGATGGTGAGCGGTGATGATGCCATAATTAGTGTCACCATCCCGCTTCTCTGTCTTCTGAAACGCTTTCTGCTCACAATCAAAGAAGATGTATTGCAGGCATAGCATGATGAGATGGAGCAAGGAACCATACAGGGTGATTACACACAGCCAAGCCTCATCTCATCCCAACATGGATTGGGTGACAATAAGGAAGAGGAGGAGGAGGAAGGACAGGAGCTAGTTTCATGCATTATAGAGGGTACTACCTGCACAGCTGTCATACTGTCTGTTCAGCGTGGATGGCTAGAGGACAGAGAGGAGGAGGAGGAGAGCATGGTCAGTCATCCTCTTGATGAGGACACAAAAGTCTAGCCTGTTAGTAGTCTGGCACACATGGCTGAGTTTATGTTACGCTGCCTTTCCCATGACCCTCGCATTCTCAAAATTTTGGGTGACAGTCATTACTGGCTGATGACACTTCTAGACCCACGCTACAAGGAGAACTTTATATCTCTTATTCCTGAGGCGGACAGGTCTACAAAAATGGGGCTGTACCAGAAGGCCCTTGTTGCGGAACTATTAAAAAAATTGCCATCTGAAAAAGCTGGCGGCAGAGGGCATACTTCATTGGACAACCAAGGAGTATAGGCGAGAGAGTAACAACTTCAATCCAGCAGAGGCAGGGGAACACTGTCAAATTTCTGGGAGAGTTTTCTCAGACCCTCCCATCATACATGCCCTGAGGGGCGGGGTACTCTCACAAGGAGTGCAAAGTTTTGGAAGATGCTGAGGGAGTACCCTGCCGACCGCACCAGCGTTCTCCGTGATTCCTCTGTGCCTTATAATTATTGGGTATCCAAGCTGGATACGTGGAATGAACTGGCTCTCTATGCCTTGGAGGTCCTGGCCTGCCCTGCCACTAGCGTTTTATCAGAGCGGGTTTTTAGTGTCGCTGGTGGAATTATAAATGATAAGCACATCCGTCTGTCAACTGAAAATGCTAACAGGCTGACTCTTATAAAAATGAACAAGGGCTAGATTGGGCCAGACTTCTGAACACCGTCGAATGATAGCAGCGTTACATAAACTCAAATCCAGTGTCTTTTCTTGGGAAGTGTATTCCCATGAACCTTTTCACACCTACACATGGGTATACGCTTCCTGATTTTGGCTATTTGCTCTTGTCCTCCTCCTTCTCCTCAACCTCCACCACCATATCACCAGGGTGACCGTGGTCCGTGGTGCAACACCCACCTAATTTTTTTAAAGGGTGTTTATGATGCCCGTAAAAAATTTTTTTATACAGTATGTTCATGTATACCCCCCAGGGGTAAATGTTTGTCAGCCCATAAACTTGTGCATGGGCATTACAAGTATAGGAGGCCCGCTCCTTTCTAATGGGAACATTTTTTTATGAGGCCCTCCTCCAGGTCTCTTCCAAGGGGCATTGTAGTGCCTCCAAATTTTTGGCAGCCCTTGCATTCACTGCATAGGCCAACACTATGGGAGACTCTCTCCTTTCTAATGGGAATTTGTCGTTACTGTGGCCATGCTCTATGTCTCTTTAAATTGTTAGTGGGGTTTTTCCTAAATTTGGTCAGCCGTTGAACTCGCTGCATACCCTATAACTCTATAGCAGACTCTCTCCTTTCTGATGGGAATTTGTCATTTCTGTGGCCCTGCTCTATGTGTCTTTAAATTCTTAGTGGGGCTTTTCCTAAAATTGTTCAGCCGTTGGACTCACTGCATACCCTATAACTGTATAGCAGACCCTCTCCTTTCTAAAGGGAACATGTTGTACTTGTAACTGTGGCCCTGCTCTGTGTGTCTTTAAATTCTCAGTGGGTTTTTTCCTAAAATTGTTCAGCCGTTGCACTCACTGCATACCCTATGACTGTATAGCAGACCCTCTCCTTTCTAATGGAAACATGTCGTACTTGTTACTATTGCTCTGCTCTATGTGTCTTTAAATTCTTAGTGGGGTTTTTCCTAAAATTGGTCAGCCGTTGGACTCACTGCATACCCTATAGCTGTATAGCACACCCTCTCCTTTCTAATGGAAACATGTCATACTTGTTACTGTGGCCCTGCTCTATGTGTCTTTAAACTCTTAGTGGGATTTTTCCTAAAATTGGTCAGCCTTTGGACTCACTGCATACCCTATAACTGTATAGCAGACTCTCTCCTTTCTAATGGGAATTTGTCATTACTGTGGCCCTGCTCTCTGCGTCTTTAAATTCTTAGTCGGGTTTTTCCCAAATTTTGGCAGCCCTTGCAGTCACAGCATGGGCATTACCACTATAGGAGACTCGCTCCATTATAATGGAAACATTTTTTCACTGAGACCCTCCTCTATGTCTCTTCAAATGGATATTTGGTTGCGTCCAAATTTTTGGCAGTCCTTGCAGTCACTGGATACTCAATAACAGTATAGGAGACCCACTTGTTAATAATGGGAACAACAAAGCATAGCCGGCTGATGGCTCTCTAACAATAGCGAGAGCCGACTGCTGGCCTTTTAAGAATAGTAAGGGCCGTCTGATGGCCCTCTAAAAATAGGCTTTATGACTTTCAGAGTCCTTCCATCATAAATAAACAGGTTGTGTCTGATGATGTGTCACACACCACATTGCCAGATAAGGTTGTAAAATGTTAAAATGACATTTCCCGGTGAATGCATTTGTCTTAAAAAATAACGTAAAAACAAATAAAACAATAGGATCTTTCTTTAGTATAAAAAACAGCGTCACCAATTTAACATCAATGTAATAACATTGTTCAGCTCCTGCACCTCCTCCTCCATCTCCGAAATGACCACATCTGTCACAAGCTGACAGCACTGCAGCACTTCCTTCGCCAAACTGCAGCGGGTTGGCTGCATACTTGCACTTGCATTCCAAGTAACAGAAAACTAAGCAGATGGTGGCCTCTATCATCATCATGGCCTCATCTCGGCACTATGAACTCTCCTGAAGGAGAAGCCAGGGCCTACCGGAGGAGTCTCGGGTTCTCTGGTGGGCCCGTCCAACTCTGCCGAGAAGCAGCCCTGGCTAAGAATAGGTTGGGGGAAGGTTCAAGGACGCTCTATGGTTGATTTTTTAATGTCGATCAGACATGATTATGCATGTTATTTCTTAAACCGCATTGCAGATCAGGCCATTGTCCAACTCTGTAGTCATGAAATTAAATGCGCAAAGAAAGATGTTTTTGTGTCAAAGCACCACCGACAAGTGCAAGTTAATGTTGGACCGGCTGCCATTGCTTCTGCAACAAGCTGCATTAGAGGACTTCCTGGGAGAAATGACACCCAGGGTACATACGGTTTCCCTCTATGCTAGTCCTTTCACTGAGCTAAATACAACGCTCAGCAAAAAAAATGCTGTGGCCTGGCCACATTCACCTGTCCACGTGTTTGTGGTTAGGCGGTCCTTCCCAGTAAGTGCACTGGGGAGGGCACGGGTAATGTTGTGGGACCCGTGCTTGTGGAAGGCAGAGACGATACCGGGAGAAATAGTGGCGGCTGGGGACCAAGTATGGACACCCGGCCGCTGCCGATATGAGGTTATGAAAAGCTTCAGCCTCCATGAGCCTAAAAGGCCACATTTCAAGTGAATGCAGCTTTAGAGGACTTCCTAGGAGAAATGACAGCTGGGTAGATAGGGTTTCCCAAGTCCTTTCACCAAGCTAAAGAATATGGCTGTGGTGAAATACAGCTCAGCAAAAAAAGCTGTGGACTGGCTCCGTACCATCCCTGGCCACATTCACCTGTCCACGTGTTTTTGGTTAGGCGGTCCTTCTCAGTAAGTGCATTGGGGAGGGCACGGGTAATGTTGTGGGACCCGTGCTTGTGGAAGGCGGAGATGACACCGAGAGAAACAGTGGCGGCTGGGGACCGAGTATGTACACCTGGCCGCCACCGGCATGAGGTTATGAAAAGCTTCCACCTCCACGAGCCTAAAAGGCCACATTTCAAGTGCAAGCAGCTGTCAAAAATTTGGCAGTATAGTATTGCAGCCTGTGGGTGGGTGGGTGGCTGGCTGCATACTTGCGCTTGCATTCCAAGGAATGGGGTAGGAACAACTGAACGTTGCACTGCGACAAGGATGTGGATAGTGATTGTTGCAAGTCTGCAATAACAGGTGCATGGCGGGAGGCATCTTCGCATGCGCCAAGGATCACTTATGATGGGCACACTTTTAGGCAGTAACCTGGGAGTGAGAAATGCTTCCAAAGGTCTTCCCCATGCTGTTCCCATGTCTTTTCAGCACTGTATGCATGTGACTGATGATGTGTCACACACCACATGGCCAGATAAGGTTGTAAAATGTTAAAATGACATTTCCCGGTGAATGCATTTGTGCCTGTTGAAAGCAATACAAAAATGCAAGAACGCATCAAAAACGCTACATGTGAACATAGCTTATGGTGTGGAGGAGTATTTTTATTTTTGGTTGTTTACTTTGCCTTATATACAAGTCATTACCCTGGAAAGGATGTTCCCTAACATATTTCGCAGGAAAATCCATTTTGGTTTTGTTTTTGTATGTTTTATTGTAGTCCGTAAAAGTGGCGTAATACCTCTGACAACATTGTTGACAGCAGTGACCTGGGAGTCAGAAATGCTTCCAGGGGTCTTCCCCATGCTGTTCCCATGCTATTTGAGCACTGTTCCCATCGATTTAGGCAATTTTTATGCCCTCTGCAGACCGCCGGGGGAAGCCGCCTGAAAAATGCTCGAGTTTCCCATAGACTTACATTGGGCTTGTTGCTCAGGTCGAGCACCCAAGTATTCCAATGTGCTCTACCCGAGCATCGAGCACCCGAGCACTTTAATGCTCGTCCATCACTATTTATCACCCAATCCGTGTTGAGATGAGATGAGGTTGGGCTGTGTAGCATCACCCTGTATAGTTTCTTGTCCATCTCATTGTGCTCCGCCTGCAATGCCTCCTCTTTAATTGTGAGCAGCGAGCATTTCAGTAGACAGTGAATTGGGATGGTGATGCTAATTATGGTGTCATGACCGCTCACCATGTTGGTGGAGTCCCCAAAGTTTTGGAGGACGGCACAGATATCAGACATCCATGCCCACTCATCAGCTCTTATGTGCGGAGGCTGACCTGAATACCAACAGGCTTGGTGAAGCTGGTACAACTGCCCTCTGCTGCTCACAAATCATTCCAAACATCTGCAACGTTGATTTCCAATGTGTGGTGACATCACACACCAGTCAGCAAGCAGGAAGCTGCAAATGCTGCTGAAGCTCGGCGAGGGCGGCGGAGGCTGTAGGTGACTTTTGGAAAAGGGCACACACGATGTACTTTCACAAGCAGATCAGGCAGATCCAAGTAGGTTTTAAGAAACCAATGAACCACTAGGCTGAACACATGAGCCAGGCCTGGTACATGTGCAAGCTTGCCTAGCTTCAGAGCCACCACCAGGTTCCGGCCATTGTAACACATGACCATGCCTGGCTGTAGGTTCAGCGGTGAAAGCCTCACATCGGCCTTCTCTGTTACAGCTTTCAACAACTCTGCAGCAGTGTGTTGTTTGTCACCTAAGCATACAGTCAGGGTCAGCATCACTACCCGGCACACCCGGGCAAGTGCCGGGGCCCTGGACAAACTGGGGGGCCCACTGGCCATCTGGGACAACGCTGCTTCCTTGTATCAGCTCTGGGTAGCACCTACAATGGAGTTGCTCCTGGGAGGGGATGATGTGATTGGAAGGGGCGGGGCCTCCTCCAGGTCAGTGTGGACTCGATACCAGGAAGCAGCGTGATGCTGCTGAGGCTGCTGGAGAGGAGGTGACACTTCACTACAGATCCTGAGAGGGTTGAGGAGCTGCATAATTGGTCAGTGTGGAGACAGGAATTATGTATTTTAGTTTTTTACACATAGGTCTAAGTGTGAGTGGCCTAATACTGTGTTTTGGGGCTCAAAAAAGTGGATTAGGTTACCTTGGGGGTTGCATGTAGTTTGTCTTGCACAGGGAATGTGGAGAAGTTGCATGCACAGTTCCGCAAAATGTGGGGGCTTGCATAAGTAAGGGGGTGATGTTGGGAGACTTGCACAGGGAAGGGATGATGCATTCATGTGCAGCATGTTGTGGGGGCTTGCACAGGGATTGGGTTAATATCAGGGCTGTGGAGTTGGAGTAGTGGAGTCGGAGCCCATTTTGGTGGAGTCAGAGTTGGTATAAAATGGACCGACTCCAACTCCTAAAATATATAATAAATTGGGTACAGTAGTACAATGCAGTTTGTGGGGAATATTTTTTTCATAAGAATTTGGGTAAGTTATAAAATGTCCTATAAATGTCAGTCCTATTCCTGATCTAAGGGTCTAGACTTTTAGCTGAGATGAATCTGTGCTACAGTAAATTTATCACTTACACATGAGCCATGTATGAGGGAGTCTGAGTCGGAGTCATGGAAATTGAGGAGTCGGAGTCGGAGGTTTGGCTTACCGACTCCACAGCCCTGGTTAATATTGCATGTTGGGGCCTTGCATAAGTAAGTGGGTGATGTTGGGGGTCCTGCACAGGGAAGGTAGTGATGCATGCATGTGCTGCATGTTCTGGGACCTTTCACAGGGAAGGGGGGTGATTGTATGTCATTGGTCTTGTACATGGAATGTGCTGATACTTCATGCACGGCTGCATGTTGGGGGGCTTGCATGGTGCAGGGGGTGATGCATGCATGTCACTGCATGTTGTGGAGGATTGCATAGGGGAGTGATGTTGCATGTTGGGGGCATGCATAAGTAAGTGGGTGATGTTGGGGTATTGCACAGGGAAGGGATGATGCATGCATTTGCTGCAGGTTGTGGGGGCTTGCACAGGGAATGGGTTAATGTTGCATTTTGGGGTCTTGCATATGTAAGGGGGAGATGTTGCATTTCATTGATGCTGCATGTGCAGGGCTGCATGTTGGGAAACTTTCACTACAGGGCTGTGGAATCAGAGTCGATGTCCATTTTGGTGGAGTGGAGTTGGTATACAATGGATCGACTCCTAAAATATTTACCATATTTTTCGGACCATAAGACACACTTTTTTCCCCCCAAATTTGGGAGGAAAATGGGGGGTGCATCTTATGGTCCGAACGTTGCGTACCTGTGGTGGTAGTGGAGCGGGATCTCCCTCCTTTAAGGTGGCGGCGGAGGCAGCAAAAGAGGAGGAGGTGAGATGCTGCGGGTGTCTGGCTGGGGGCAGCGGGTATCTGGCTGGGGGCCAGCGCGGGTTGGACTGAATTGGGCAGTGTCTGGCTGCGGGCCGAAGAGCGGCGCAGGTTTCCAGTGTGCGCGGCCATCTTCCTGAAGCTGTGATCCACAGGAAAATGGCCGCCCGAGCCGGCGCATGCGCTGACCTGTAACTCGGGCGGCCATTTTCCTGTAGACCACAGCTTCAGGAAGATGGCCACGCACACCAGAAACCTGCGCTGCTCACCGTACCCGGCCCGCAATCAGACACTGCCCGCATCCAGTCTAACCCCAGCCAGACACCAAGGGCCCCCAGCCAGACATCCATGGCCCCCAGCCAGTCACCCGCAGCACCTCATTTCCTCCTCCTTTGCTGTTGCCGCCACCACCACCACCGGTTCCGGTACCCAGGCTGGCCTCGGCGGCACGCAGCCAGACCCCGGTCCCTGCCCTCAGGCAGGCAGGCCCCTTTTGCCAAACACTGGCCCTGACCCCCAGCCATGCACCGGGCCTCAGCCCCGCCCCCAGCCATGCACTGGGCCTCAGCCAGGCCCCAGCCCCCAGCCAGGCCCCAGCTCCCAGCCAGGGCCCGGACCCCAGCCTGGCATCGGGCCCCAGCCATTTCTTCTGCTGCAGCCGCCAGGTTCCTGAGGGAAGGAATGGAGGGCCCTACAATCCTGCTCCACCGCAACTCCCCGCTGTTGGAGCACCGGATTCCTGAAGGACCCTGCCTCCTGTGACCCTCTCTCCACCGACCCCCAGGTAAAATACTGTACCTATTAAGACTATAAGATGGACCCCATCTTATAAAAATATATATTTTTTCTATATTCCACCCCAAAATTTCGGGTGCGTCTTATGGTCCGGTGCATCTTATAGTCCGAAAAATACGGTAATAAATTGGGTACAGTAGTTCAATGCAGTTTGTGGGGAATATTTTCATAAGAATTTCATAAGAATTGGGGAAAGTTATGAAATGCCCTATAAATATCTGCCCTATTCCTGATCTAAGGGTTTAGACTTTTAGCTGAGATGAATCTGTGCTACAGTAAATTTATCACATAAACATGAGCCATGTATGAGGGAGTCGGAGTCGTGGAGTCGGAGTCGCAGTTGGTGTCATGGAAATTGAGAAGCCGGAGTCTGAGGTTTGGCTTACCGACTCCACAGCCCTGCTTGCACATTAAGGGGTGCATCATGAATCGTAGTATGTGTTAAAGGGGCCCACTGAGACTCTTTCGCCCGGGGCCCAAGAAAACCTGGAACTGGCCCTGCATACAGTCCTGTTCATTGGCTCCCATGAAGTTTAAGTACATAATCTGGAATATCTCCTGAAAACAAGAAATCAAGTGATGGAGATGGAGGCTAAAGAGGAGTAGGAGGTGCAGGAGCTGTAGAATGTGGGGGCGACCCTGATTGACTCCGTCCCAGGGTCTGACTTTGTCCTTGCATCCACTATATTAACCCAGTGTGCCATCAGTGAGATGTACAATCCCTGCCCACAAGCACTTGTCCACGTGTCCATGGTTTGGTGGACCTTCCAAGTAACTGCATTGTTGAGGGCACGGGGAATTTTCTGGGACACGTGCTTGTGTAATGTGGGGACAGCACACCAGAAGAAATAGTGGCAGTTGGGGACCGAGTACCGAGGGATGGCCACCGCCATGAGGTTGCGGAAAGATTCCGTCTCCATGAGCCTAAAAGGCAACATTTCAAGTGCAAGCAGTCTAGAAATGTGTCAGTTTAGCGCTGTAAACTGTGGGTGGTGAGCTGCCTATTTGCGCTTGCATTCAAAGGACTGAGGTAGGGACAACTGAACGCTGCACTGGGACAAGGATGTGGACATGGTTGCTGAAGGTTGTGGTTGCGAATGTGCAACGACAGTTGCAGAGCGGAAGGCATCTTTGCTTGCACCATGGACAGGGGATTGGCGTGTGCGCACAACAGCAGAACTGGCAGTGGTGTGTCCCACAGACACTGATTGTGAACCCAGGCATTCAGCCCACCTATTCGGGTGCTTTGCTGTCATGTGCCTGAGTATGCTGATGGTTGTCAGGCTGGTAGTTTTGCTGCCCCTGCTGATTCTTGCATGGCAGATGTTGAAAATGGCCTTTTTGGGGGTATCAGGATAGTCTTTAAAATGAGCCAGACTCTGGAAGACCTAACAGTTGAATTTGCAACTTCCATCATGTTGGTGTTTCGGGGAGCAGTTGCCCGCCTTGTGTCTGTGGCCACCCCACTGTTTGTTCTGGCCTATTGTAGTGCTATGCCTCCCTCACCATCTGTGCTGCTGTCCTTGCTATGCATGTCACCTTGCCAGGTTGGGTCAGTGACTTAATCGTCCACCACCTCGTCTTTCACAAATGCACCCTGGACCTGCTGATTTGCTGGCAATTGTGTCTCATCATCATCATCCACCTCTTGCAACAGTAATTGCACTTTCCCACCGTCACCTTCATGTGACCGTGGCTGCTTAAATATGTGCGCATCACTGCATGCTATCTCCTCTTGCCCTGCTTGAAGCGACCCGTGCGAGAGGCCCGAATATATAAATGGAAAGTGAACAGCTCTTTGGAGTTTCCAAGTGTGGGATCACTTGTGCCCGGGTACTCAACATGGAGGGACGAAGGAGGATCAGGGTGAGGAATATGTGGTCCAGACTCATGGCTACTGTGACTGGACCGTGTGGAAGACAGGGTGGTGGTGGTGGAAAACTGACCGGAAGCATTATCTGCTATCCAATCAACAGTCTTTTCACGCTGCTCTGGCTTCAATAGTTGTGTTCTGCGGCCCCCTAGAAATTTAGGACAGGAAGGTAGTTTAACATGATGTGGGTGTTTGTTGTGCTCTCTCAGCAAGCACAGTTTCATCTTGCCCATGGCATCGGCCTCTGCTTGCACCATCAGATTCAAGTCTACTTCCCCGTCCATTGCCTTGTACCTTGCCCATTTTAAATGGAGTGTAATATTTGGCACAAAAAATGTGATGATTATTGCTGCAGTAATATGGGATCACGTCTGATAACCACGGTTTTAGGCAGTGGCTTTAGAGATATGGTATTGGTCAGTGACCAAGTGTGAATAGTTTGAACAACACACAACTGGCAGACTTTAACTGGAGTGTAATATTTGCCACGCTCCAAAAATGTGATGAATTTTACCGCAGTAATATTAGATCATATCTGATGACCACAGTTTTACGTAGTGACATTAGAGATATGGCATTGGTCAGCGACTAAGTGAATAGGTTGAACAAACTGGTAAACTTTAACTGAAGTGTAATATTTGGCACACTCCAAAAAATGTCATGATTATTAGCGTAATATTATGGGATCACGTCTGATTACCACTGTTTTAGGCAGTGGACAATTAGTATGATATTGGCCAGCGACCAAGTGTGAATAGGTTTGCAGATCACACAACTGGCAGACTTTAACTGTAGTGTAATATTTGGCACGCTCCAAAAAATGTCACGATTATTACCGCAGTAATATGGGATAACGTCTGATGATGGACAAGTTTCTCTGCTTCCACAATAGAGCAATGCGAATAAAATCAAAAACATCTGGCTGTATTCTGCTAACAAGCAAATGGAGCAGTAAAATGGTGTACTCTATTGCTTTTTAAGTAGAGATGAGCGAATATTTCAATATTCAGTTCGTATTGTGATAGCTGATTTTGCAATATTCGCCGATTTATTCGTCTAATATTCGCCGAACATAGCCGAATGCTATTGGATTCAATGGTGGCAAAGCCAAACGCATGCACAACACCTTCAAACGGGCCCAAAAGCTGCAAAACACATCAAATTAGGGGCAGACACCAGGAAAGGGGCCTTAATTGATCCACAGTACAAATTTTATAATGGCACAGCACCAATCAGCGATGGGCCATGCATGAGGTACCAGTGTCTGGGCCAGCATTTACAGCTTTGAATTGAGCTTCAAATTAAGGGTGAGGGATCAGTGTAATTCTGCTGTGCTCAGAGCCCTGATGCCACATGCAACAGCTCAACCTGCTTTTATGCTCAACCACACTCAGATGGCAGAAAAATCAGCTTCATAGATTAGAGTTGAAACAAAAATGTAAGGATAGTAACACAGGTAGTTGACTAAAATTAAGAGGAGGCCTGCCGGCCTTGGAGGCCTACTGCTACAGGCAACTCACATGAAGGAGACCCAACCAAGAGTGTTCAAATTTTTAAAAAAAGCGCCTGACACCACCAAAGTGGCAACAATTTCACTAGAGTACAAATATTATAATGGAGACCAACAAATCTTCCACTACAGCCAACCCAGCATATGGAGACCCAATCATGAGTCTTAAAATTTAAAAAAGTTAGGGGCAGACACCACCAAAGTGGCATCAATTTCACCAGAGTAGAAATATTATATAGGGGACCGACACGTCTTCAGCTACAGCCAGCCCAGCAGATGGAGACCCAACCAGGAGTGATCATATTTCCCTAAATTAGGGGCTGACACCACCAAAGTGACATCAATTTCACTAGAGTAGAAATAGTATAATGAGGACCGACACCTCTTCCACTACAACCAACCCAGCAGAAGATGGAGACCAAACCAAGAGTGTTCAAATTTAATAAAATTAGAACCTGACACCACCAAAGTAGCATCAATTTCACCAGAAGAGAAATATTATAATGGGTACTGACACCTCTTCCACTACGGCCTACTAAGCAGATGGAGAGACCCAACCAGGAGGGCTCAAGTGTAAAAAAAATTAGGGCCTGGTATCTCAACCAGGAGTGTTCAAATTTTAAAAAAATAGCGCCTGACACCACCAAAGTGGCAACAATTTCACTAGAGTAGAAATAGTATAATGAGGACCGACACCTCTTCCACTATAACCAACCCAGCAGAAGATGGAGACCCAACCAAGAAAGTATTTTTTTAGTGTGGATGAGGCCTGTATAACATACAAGATAAGCTCCAAACAATTTCAAACTGAAATCTGTATCTGGATAATGTTGATGGTTCCTCCGCCCTGATTGGCTAGTACACATAAAGTTAGGAAAAAATAAAAAGATTACAAGCACGCCACTGCTCTGAGCTCCTCTGAGCTCTCTCCAGCTCCTCCCCTCATCAAACATGCCCCCCCTCATCATTCACCACTGCTATCCTAGCCAAAGTGATAAAAATACTTCAGTGCGCAATTATTTCCCGCACTTTTACCGAATTTTACCGATGTTAGCAGATTTTAAGCAACAATGCTCATGTTTCCGATCACGAATCCGAATGTGCCTTATTCGTGCTGAATTTGAAATTGGCGATTGTTTTTTAAACATATTCGCTCATCACTATTTTTAATCAAATAATCAGGATGAAGAGCGAAAAGAAAATTAGCCCTGATATCTAGAGCTATGAATATCTGTAACAACAGGAGCAGCCAGAACCTGCAATGGACCCTATTCTGCTCTATACACTCTCCACAAACTCTGCCTACATAACTCCTGCTATCACCAGGATTAATATATGCAGTTGTATTAGTCCTTTGAAGGACTGTTAGTTCAGATGAAAATATATCTTGCTGTGGAATACCTATGCCTAACTAATAAACTGCCAATTCACTCCCTCACTCAGCTGCAGTTCTCCCTACTCTGCCTGTCTGAAGGGCAGACTGTGTCGAGCATATGGTCACCGGGTCTTATATAGACCCGATGACGCTATGCGGCCAGCCAATCACTGTAATGCCATAACCAACATGGCTGTGGCATTACAGTGAGTGGCAGGCAAATCCTGTATGTTTATTCGCTGTTAAACAGCGCCAAACATGTGGGGTGGGGACTCGAGCTCTCGCCTAAACATCCTGGAATTATTCGCCGAGTGCCGAGCATCTCGAGCAGTGAGATGCTCGGATGAGTACCAAGCGGTTGCGAGCACGCTCGCTCATCACTAGTGTGCAGTAAACAATCCACAAACATTACAGGCAGTCCAAGAGAACATACAGCAAGAAATTCAGGCTATGACCTCAGGTGTCCTGTGGGATATATTCAACAATATGGAATGATACGGGCAGGCGTGCTTGGATGCGGACAGTGGACATTTTCAACACCAGCTTAAAAACATCAGTTTCTCATGAACCAAGGCATGTACAGTCCAAATTTCAGTACGATAGATTGTCCCTTTTAAAGTTACAGCAATTTTTCACTATACAGTAGTGAGTAAAACATGATGTATATTATTCCTGTATTTTCACTTGTTTTGAGTTTTATGGTTTACTCCAGGACTTTCTATGAAATGGTTCTACAATGTGTAGTTGTAGCGCTGAGCGGTGATCATGGGCGAGGCACTCTTCTCCTGTCACGCTCCTTCGTGCTACATGAAAGAATGGGTTGGGTGTTGGTGCTGTGAGGGCCTGTGGCCAATGTTTAGCCCTACTTAGTCACCGCCTAGCTTGTCGCCACCGTCTTCATCAGCAGGTCTCTCTACCTGCTCAGCATTTCCGCGTCCTATTTCTTCCTTCCACTACTGGTGCCTTGGATCGACCGCTTGGGACCACCCACTACTTCCACAAACTCAGTCCTGTTTAGGTCCATTACTTTTGGTGTTTAGCAAGCTCAGGGTTTCTGGTGACATGTTGTCCTATCCAAGGACCCCTTTAAGGTGGGTTGTCCCCTTAGTCTCCTCCTTAGTAATTCATCTAATGACAGCACTGCTCAGACACTTCCTACTGCTACTTGAACTTGTCCCTATCTATTTATCTACAGGAAGCAGTCACTTTCGCTAACAATAAGTCCCTCCCACCATAGGCTAGTCCTCCTGAACATTAACTCCTAATTTACCCTAATGTCACTATCTAGCTACAGTCAACACCTTTTGCTACCTATCTTATGTCATAAGTTCTAAACTATTTCTTATCCTATATTGTACACTACCAATATCACTTATAGACTAGACAGGAAAACATTACACTTTACATGACGCATAATTCTTATTCACACAACGTGACTGGTGTCTTCAGGTGTAGGAGCGCGACAGTCGAGTCCACACCCTTTACATACAGTAGGTAATTGCAAATATAGATTGTGAACTCCATTGGGACAGTAACTGTACTCTACTGGTCCCAAAATTTAAGTGTGTATTGATTATCTGATTGTTGATTGCCTATGGAAAAAGAAGAGTAGAAAACATGAGCAATTGTTTGCTAATACAATATAGGTCTTCTTGGTTCTAACAAGCACTAAATTAGTGGTCGTATCATCCCTTAAGGGATGTAAAAGAACAAAAAAATATAACTATCACCAGATACATGGTTACACTAAGGCCTATACCTTGGCAGTAATGATCACAAGCATATCATCTGTTTAACTCTCTTCAAAACCGTTAAATAATTTGTGTAATGAACTTAAGTGTCTCCATGGCATTCCCTATTACGACTAGTCATGGGTTTTATCTGCTTAACAGTGTGTAAGGACAAATCATTTCATGCTCATAGTTTTCTACAGCGATATAAGCCGATTATTTCTTAAATCCAATTACATTAAGCCTATTTTATTCTATTTGTGGAGTGATAGCTGAAAACTCTGCCATCCTTTGTGTAAAACTTGGGAATAAAACACTGAAGAGAATGGCTTCAAACACGTAGATGGACACTTTTCGGCAGTAATGAATTTGAAAATTGTTTTCATCTATGCCTGAAATTGTAATAAATTGCTTGTTTAACTTTATGTAAACTATGTTTCTCTGTTTTATTACTGGTTGCAAAGACAAAATAAGTATTTTTAGAGGAAAAGATGGAAGCATAGTATACACTGTATTCTACATTCTATTCTTCTTATAGGACAATTGGCAACTAGATTTAGTTGATAGTAAATAAAGCCAATTCTAATTTCAAACTATTATTTCCACATGGACCATTGCATGGTTTTGTTTTTTTTCTTCACCTTTTTAACCCCTTCTTGACCAGATTTTATTGTTTGTTTTTCTATATCAACATAGACAAGAGTACCTTGGAAGAAGGATACGGAAGCTGAAATGTATGTAGGCTATTTAAGATCTCCTGGCCCACGGCAGGTATAGTGTGCACTGGTGATCTGTGTATGTTGTCCCCTCTATCAGGGGCTGTTTCTGTGCTCTCACATGTATAGTTTTGTGACTCATTTTAAAGGGGCCTAACAAGGTTGTGAGCCACTATGTGGAGAATATGGGTTACTTATAGTAATTTTTTCAAGGTTATACTCCCATATATAGCACTAGGGCCTAAGTTCAATGGTTTTTATTATATTGTGAGTTACTGCTGGGATAATATGGGTTATTTATGGTTATGTGGGTCATTGCTCCATTTGTTGGTTTCTCCCATTTTTTTTAACTGTGTATTGTTCTTAATTATTTTTTTCAATAAAGATGAAGTGTAATTGTGGCACCCTGCTGTGCACAGGTACCACAGGACCTAGGGTGCATGGACGGACTTCTTCACAAGAGGCCCTCACTACATACAAACACCTCCACCCTTCCATCTCATACCAGCAGAGGGAGCCCGTTAGGGACATATATATATGGAGGGTGGAGCCAGTCAGAGCAGATCAGTCAGACTGACAGAGAGTCTGAGAGCGTGCTGTCGCTGAGAGCAGCAAAGACGCAGCGCGTCTGCTGCTGAGTTCTGGGGGCCCCGGGTGTTGCCGAAGGCAAGAGGAGAAAGGAGAGAGGAGTTTAGGGAGTACCTCAACTTCTGGCGTCAAGAACAGGATTTTGTGCCCGTTGCCACCAGGTACTGTGCGCCTTAAAGAACTGTGTCGCATACCGTGGTGAAGTTTTCCCGCCAATTGCCACTATTTCCCGCCATTTTCCTGTCGCCGCGCGGGAAGAAGAGGGGCGTAACCGCGGGAATCGGAGAGGCATAACTGCTGACGCCGAACCAGGAAGCGTCAGGTCCTAGAAGGAGACCGTTGTCAAGCGCACGCTCTGACGTCAGCCGCGAGGGAGACGCAAGGTCCTGGAAGGAGACCATCGCCAGCAAAGCTGCGGCCTACCCAATCCAAGTAAAGAAGGTAGGATACGGTTCACTAGGGGGACGCAACCATGGCCGACGACCAGCAAGCCGCCGGAGCACCGGTTAATGCTCCTGATGCTCAACTTGTGCCCGGCGTTGCACAGGCCGTAGTGGCCGCCCCACCAGCAGTGGTTGTGACTCCGTTGATACCCATGGCCCTGCCGTATATCCCTGGAGCGAAATGGCTTCCCCAGTATGATGGGAAACCAGACACCCTGTCTGGGTTCAAGAGAAAGATATGCGGTGTACTGGATATGTACTCAATGACTGGTAAACAGAGAGCCGCTGTTGTGCTGGGAGAATTGACTGGTGCCGCAGAGCGGGAAGTTGAAACCTGGCCAGCTGCAGACCAGGAATCAGTATCCATTATCTTTAAGAGACTGCAAACTGTCTTTGAAAACCGCACTGAGGCAGATCTCCAGATGAGGTTCTACCACTGTATCCAGAAACCTGAGGACAGTATCCGGGACTATGCCTGGCGCTTACAGGAAGCCTTGCGGGCCCTGAAACAGGTTAGTCCAGCCAGCATACAAGATGAGAATAAAATGCTGACGGAACAGTTCATCCGGGGGTTGAGGTCCCAGGAGGAAAGCAGAATTGTACGGTGGTGGGCTTTAGATCATCCAGACGCCACCTTTGACACCCTGAAGGACATGACTATTAAGGGTCTACAGCCCCTGGAAACATCAGGGACTGCTATCCAGCCTTACCAGGGTTGGGCCACCACAGTGCCCGCAGCACCCACGGTTCCTTCATTAACGGCTGAAACCAAAATGCAAACAGTGTCTCCTAGCGAGCTGAACAGCCTGCGCTCTGAAGTGCGTCAACTGAGTAAAACCCTGGCCACTGTCCTGAGCACCCTGCAGCTACAGGCGGAGCCCGAGCCGGAAGTAAGGATCCTACTCGCTGACAGTACTGAGGATGTCCCCTGGATGAGGAGAAGAAGGAGGACGACACCACCCCGTAGGAGGACAACGCCACCCCGGAGGAGGACAACGCCACCCCGTGGGAAGACCAACGACCAACGTCGCCCTCCAGGAGACTTCATCTGCTACCGTTGCCACAAAGCAGGCCACACAGTGCGGAACTGTCCTTTAAACGGGCAAACCCTGGGGCCGAGGGCCGACACCCAGGAATAACTCAACCAGGCCCATCAAGCTGGTACCACCGGTTCGTAGGAGGAAGGCCTTTCCTGTCCATCGTGCTGGATGGCATAGCAACACCTGCGTTACTGGACACCGGCTCACAGTTAACCATTATACCTGATGTCCTCTACAAAAGGTACTGGTCCATAGATGAACTCCCCCCGCCAGCCCCGAACCTCTCTGTGTATGCCTCTAACGGCCTTCCTCTTAACTTAGTAGGGGCTAAGGACATGACAGTGAAGGTGGGGAGAGTGGAACTAAAGGACCAAGGACTAATTGTCATAGAATCTAACCCTGGTGATACAGACTTGTATATGATACTTGGTACAAATATTGTTGGTAACTGTTTGGGAGAAGTGTTGCTTTTGCTCCAACAGATTGCTGACACTGCCAAACCAGGGCAGAGGAAGGTGCTCCAGAGAGAGATTCGAGCCCTCCTGTACCAGCAACAGGTAAAGCTAACAGGTGGTGAGATTGGTAATGTACGGGTGACAGACCCGATACCCATTGTGATTCCCCCAATGAGTGAGATGCTGATTTGGTGTAGGGCAGCAATAGGTCTTAAGGGAACTACCAGGCGGTAGTGGAGCCCATTAGCTTAAAACACAGACCTACACTCTTAACTGCTAGAGGGGTAGTTGACGTACGCAATGGAAGGGTGCCCGTACGACTCCTAAATTGTGGGGAGGAGGAAGTCAAATTGCCAAGGTATGCCACTGTTGCCAGATTGTATACTGTGAGTGATGATGCCATACACACAGTGGAATCCTTGACCCCACCAGATACAGTGGAGGACAATGACTCCGAAGCTCAGCTGGAGGACTGGTGTCAACAGCTCCATGTTGGGACTGACGCCACTCCTATCCATCAGAAACACGGTGTTTACAGAGTGGTTCAGGAATATGAACAAGTGTTTAATATACCCACTTGATTTGGACGGGTTAAAGGGGTACAACACCACATACCCACCGGTAACCATCCACCCATTAAGGAGTGTTACCGACCTACACCACCAGCACATTATCAGAAAGCCAAGGAAATGTTACTCGACATGAAAAAGGCAGGGGTAGTAAGGGATAGCTGTAGCCCTTGGGCAGCTCCCCTGGTCCTGGTCAGGAAAAAGGATGGTAGCATGAGGATGTGTGTAGATTAACGACAAATTAATCGCATAACATATAAAGATGCATACCCTTTGCCCCGTATGGAGGAATCCCTGGCTGCACTAAAATCTGCCAATTACTTCTCTACACTGGATCTCACTAGCGGGTACTGGCAAGTCTCTGTTGCTGAGGCAGACCAGGAGAAGACGGCCTTCACCACCCCGATGGGACTGTGCGAGTACAACAGTATGCCGTTTGGACTCTGCAATGCACTCGGAACGTTCCAGAGGCTGATGGAGTGTTGCTTGGGACACCGGAACTTCGAGACAGTGCTGCTGTACCTGGATGACGTTATCGTGTACTCGAGGACATATGAGGACCATCTGAAGCACCTGGCGGAGGTATTTGAAGCATTGTCCCGGTATGGGATGAAACTAAAGCCTTCTAAATGCCAGTTGCTCAAGCAGAAGGTTCAGTACCTGGGGCACATAGTCAGCTCGGAGGGAGTAGCACCAGACCCGGAGAAGGTCACTGACATCCAGAAGTGGCCTGAACCGAGAAGCATCAAAGAAGTACGGCAATTCCTGGGACTGGTCGGGTACTACAGGAGGTTCATAAAGCACTATACCAAAAAGGTAGCACCTCTACAAGACCTCCTGGTAGGACAGTCCAAAAGAGGAAAGAGTCCCCCATTCCAGTGGGGCAAAGAACAGGCCGAATCCTTTGCAGTAATGAAGGAAATCCTGACTGGTGAAGAAATCCTGGCTTACCCTGACTACAGCCAACCTTTCCTGCTGTACACCGATGCCAGCAACGAGGGAGCTGTGTTGTCCCAGAAGCAGAATGGAAGAGAGAAGGTAATTGCGTATGCCAGCAGGAAGCTACGCCCTACCGAGAGGAAACCGGAGAACTACAGTTCCTTCAAGCTGGAGTTCCTGGCCTTCGTCTGGGCTATCACTGAAAGGTTCAAGCATTACCTAGCCTCAACTAAGTTTACAGCTTTTACTGACAACAATTCCTTGACACACCTGGAGACAGCCAGGTTGGGAGCCATGGAACAGCGTTGGGTGGCCAGACTGTCAAATTATCAGTTCACCATCAAGTACTGGGCAGGTCACAAGAACACCAATGCTGATGCCCTGTCAAGGATACCTCACCAGTCTGACATGGAGGATAAAGTGGATGATTTAGAGGAAGTTGAATTACCTGCTTTCCACCGAATCGGAGTGGTCCATGAGCTACACATCACCAGAAGACGTCAGGGAAGGACGCTGAATCCTCTACCCCACCACAGTTGGAAGGAGACCCAGGATAGTGACCCGGTTGTCAGCCTTATCAAAAGACTGATCACCCAGGAAGGTTCCCACCTGGAGAAGGATGCTCCTCCACAAGCCAAGCAACTGTGGAATGAAAGAAGCCGGCTGTTCATCTACAGAGAGAAGCTGTGCAGAAGATATGTCAACCCCGAGACCCATGAAATGGTGTGGCAGATTGTTGTACCCAGGACAGATATCCAGATGGTGTTGGAGGCCTACCACGATCAAGCAGGTCACTTTGGCTGGAAGAAGCTGGAAACACTGCTGAAGGACCGGTTCTACTGGGTTGGAATGCGGAGCTCCATAGAGAGGTGGTGCCGGAATTGTGGGCCCTGTAGCCTCAGAAGAAAAGACTACGGCAGCCAGAAAGCACCCTTGCAGTCCATCAAAACAACCCAACCCTTGGAGATCTTCGCTCTGGATCACGTCAAGTTGTCATCCAGCAGGTCAGGCTATTCCTATGCACTGACCATGGTGGATCATTATTCCCGGTTCCTGGTGGTAGCCCCTGTCAAGGACCTGACAGCAGAGACTGCAGCAAGAATGTTCCAAGCATACTTCTGCAGGCCCCATGGATACCCGGACAAAGTGCTGACGGATCAAGGCCCTGCCTTTGAAGCCGAGCTGTTTAAAGAATTCTGTCATCTGTATGGGTGCAAAAAGATCCAGACTACGCCATACCACCCTCAGACCAATGGTTTGTGTGAGAAAATGAACAACATCGTCATAGACCTGCTGAAATCCTTATCCTTGGAAGAAAGAAACCAGTGGCCAGACAAACTACCTGACCTGGTAGATCTGTACAATCACATACCTGTGAGTTCGACAAATTGTACTCCAGCGTACCTCATGAGAGCAAGACCCGGAAAGTTGCCCATGGACCTGGAACTCGGAGTGGTAGAACCTGAAGCAGATATGTCCACTGAAGACTGGGATACAAATCAGCAAGAGCAGTACAGGAAAGTACAGGCCTGTGTTGAAGACAGTCTGAACAGAGTAAAGGAGAGTCAGGAAGAACAGTACAATAAACATGCACCAGCAGAACTCTTGGCACCTGGAGAGATAGTGCTAAGGCGGAAGAGAAGAAGTCACAAGCTCGATGACCAGTGGGAAAGAGAGCCCTACACAGTGCTGAACTCCAGAATTGACAACAGTAAAACTTGCCTGATTAGCAGAGATGGAGGTAAAACAACTGAAACAGTCTCAAGAGACCATTTTAAGGTGTGTCCAGGTCAACTGAAGACAACGGAAGAAGAAGTACTTCCTATAGCACCGGAAGAACTCAAGGAAGAAGTGCTTCACACAGTTCTAGGAGATTTCCCTGTGGACTGGCCTCAACTTGATGGAGCAGTGATAATACCGGTGATACACTTCAATCAGCAACCAGTAGAACCTGTAAGAGCCCTGGAAGAGCCTGCTCAGGAACAGGAAGAGTCTCCAGTAAGAGGAGAAGCACCAGTTGAAGCAGAGCCTGAAGGCCCTGTGGACAGTGTACTTGCCAGTCCCATAGTGAGATTAAGGCAGTTTTACAATCTACCAGCACGTACACCTGCTAGATTACCAGAGAGTGCATGCACAGACACTAGTAACACCCCAGTGCTACGAAGGTCCACACGCAGCACACAAGGACAGATCCCTGCCCGGTTTAGGGAATAAGCATGAAGTGCCTAAATTGTAAATAGTTACCCAGTTGGGTATTGCCTATTGTTTATTGTATAAACTGTCAAAAATATGTGTGCATTTAGTTACCCGTCAGGGTACAAAGACTTGTAGGCTGAGGACTGTGAGCAGCCAAAAACTGTCCTTGTAACTAGTTGCACTCGTCAAAAGTGCCCCCCCCCTTATAAGACCACAGAACAAAAACCCGTTTGGCGTGGCCGAAGACGTGGTCCAACACCTGGATCACTTATGCCCTGTAGCCACGCCCAGGGCCTACGTTGAGGGTTTTCAGGCGGGTCCCTCATGTTCTTTCTTCGGTGAAATGGACACCTGGTTACGGGACTTACTGTAACTTAATTGTTGTTATTATTATTGTTGTTATTGTTGTTACCTGTTTTGAAAAAAATGCTTCAGTCCAAGAGTACTGAATTGTACTAGGGGGGAATGTGGCACCCTGCTGTGCACAGGTACCACAGGACCCAGGGTGCATGGACGGACTTCTCCACAAGAGGCCCTCACTACATACAAACACCTCCACCCTTCCACCTCATACCAGCAGAGGGAGCCTGTTATGAACATATATATATGGAGGGTGGAGCCAGTCAGAGCAGATCAGTCAGACTAAGAGAGAGTCTGAGAGCATGCTGACGCTGAGACCAGCGAAGACGCAGCGCATCTGCTGCTGAGTTCTGAGGTCCCTGAGTGTGGCCGAACGGCAAGAGGAGAAAGGAGAGAGGAGTTTAGGGGGCGCGTCGTAATTATTTACTGCAGTGTTTGTGGTGATATTTTGACGTTACTAGAGAGGGTTAGTACACACAGGCATTTTTTGATATGATCTTATTATATATGTGTATTGAACGTTTGAACTATCCATGTGGATTCCAGGCATCTGTGGTTATTCCCATATGCAGATTCAAATATGCTGTGTGAGTGGATGTGTTAAATAGACAAGTGCTTGTCTATGATAGATTTTTTGTAGATTGGCATACAGTACAGACCAAAAGTTTGGACACACCTTCTCATTTAAAGATTTTTCTGTATTTTCATGACTATGAAAATTGTACATTCACACTGAAGGCATCAAAACTATGAATTAACACATGTGGAATTATGAAAGAGTGAAACAACTGAAAATATGTCTTATATTCTAGGTTCTTCAAAGTAGCTACCTTTTGCTTTGATGACTGCTTTGCACATTCTTGGCATTCTCTTGATGAGCTTCAAGAGGTTGTCACCGGAAATGGTATTCCAACAATCTTGAAGGAGTTCCCAGAGATGCTTAGCACTTGTTGGCCCTTTTGCCTTCACTCTGCGGTCCAGCTCACCCCAAACCATCTCGATTGGGTTCAGGTCTGGTGACTGTGGAGGCCAGGTGATCTGGCGTAGCACCCCATCACTCTCTCTCTTGGTCAAATAGCCCTTACACAGCCTGAAGGTGTGTTTGGGGTCACTGTCCTGCTGAAAAATAAATGATGGTCCAACTAAACGCAAACCAGATGGAATAGCATGCCGCTGCAAGATGCTGTGGTAGACATGCTGGTTCAGTATGCCTTCAATTTTGAATAAATCCCCAACAGTGTCACCAGCAAAGCACCCCCACACCATCACACCTGCTCTTCCATGCTTCACGGTGGGAACCAGGCATGTAGAGTCCATCCGTTCACCTTTTCTGCGTCGCACAAAGACACGGTGGTTGGAACCAAAGATCTCAAATTTGGACTCATCAGACCAAAGCACAGATTTCCACTGGTCTAATGTCCATTCCTTGTGTTCTTTAGCCAAAACAAGTCTCTTCTGCTTGTTGCCTGTCCTTAGCATTGGTTTCCTAGCAGTGGTTCCCTAGAGGCCTGCTGCACAAAGTCTCCTCTTAACAGTTGTTGTAGAGCTGTGTCTGCTGCTAGAACTCGGTGTGGCATTGACCTGGTCTCTAATCTGAGCTGCTGTTAACCTGCGATTTCTGAGGCTGGTGACTCGGATAAACTTATCCTCAGAAGCAGAGGTGACTCTTGGTCTTCCTTTCCTGGGGCGGTCCTCATGTTAGCCAGTTATTTGTAGCGCTTGATGGTTTTTGCAACTGCACTTGGGGATACTTTCAAAGTTTGCCCAATTTTTCGGACTGACTGACCTTCATTTCTTAAAGTAATGATGGCCACTCCTTTTTGTTTACTTAGCTGCTTTTTTCTTGCCATAATACAAATTCTAACAGTCTATTCAGTAGGACTATCAGCTGTGTATCTACCTGACTTGTGCACAACACAACTGATGATCCCAACCCCATTTATAAGGCAAGAAATCCCACTTATTAAATCTGACAGGGCACACCTGTGAAGTGAAAACCATTTCCGGTGACTACCTCTTGAAGCTCATCAAGAGAATGCCAAGAGTGTGCAAAGCAGTCATCAAAGCAAAAGGTGGCTACTTTGAAGAACCTAGAATATAAGACATATTTTCAGTTGTTTCACACTTTTTTGTTAAATATGTGTTAATTCATAGTTTTGATGCCTTCAGTGTGAATGTACAATTTTCAAAGTCATGAAAATACAGAAAAATCATTAAATGAGAAGGTGTGTCCAAACTTTTGATCTGTACTGTATGTACCGTATTTTTCGGACCATAAGACGCACTTTTTTTCCCCAAAATTTGAAAGTAAAATGGGGGGTGCGTCTTATGGTCCGAACTGTACTTTACCGGTGGTGGTGGAGCGGGGATCGAAGGGTCCTCCGGCGGCTGAGGTGAGATGCGGCTGGAGCCGGGGCCTGTACCTGTGCTGGTGTCGGGTGGTGAAGAAGAGGAGTCGGGGCCTGTGCCAGGCTGTGAGTGGCGTCGGGCGGTGAGGCAGAGGAGCCGGAGCCTGTGCTGGGCTGTGAGTGCTGTCCGGCGGTGCGGCAGAGCAGCGTGTGCGGCTTCTGGTGGCTGCGGCCATCTTCCCGAGGCCGTAATCCACAGAAAAATGGCCGCCGGAGCTCCGGGTCACTGGCCTGCTCCGGCGACCATTTTCCTGTAGATCACAGCCTCAGGCCGCCGGAAACCGCACACGCTGCTCTGCCGCATCGCTGGAAGCCACTCACAGCCCTGCAGAGGCCCCAGCTCCTCTGCTTCACCGCCGGACTCCGCTCACAGGTCCAGGCCCCAGCCCACAGGCCCCAGGCCAGGCCAGTTCACAGGCCCCAGGCCAGGCCTGTCAACAGGCCCCAGGCCAGGCTAGTCCACAGGCCAGGCCAGTCCACAGGCCCCAGGCCAGGCCAGTCCACAGGCCCCAGGCCAGGTCACAGGCCCCAACCAGACACCGGCATCTCACCTCTTCTGCTGCCGCCGAGTTCCTGAGACAGGGAACGGAGGGACCTGCGATCCTGCTCCACCACCCCCCAGGTAAGATACTGTACCTATTAAGACTATAAGATGGACCCCATCTTATAAAAATTATTTTTTTCCTATTTTCCTCCCCAAAATTTGGGGTGCGTCTTATGGTCCGGTGCGTCTTATAGTCTGAAAAATACGGTAGATTGAAACCCGAAAGCTGCCAGGAGGCATAAAGTACATTTCCTACCAGCAGCTAAGTCTCGGCTCAGGCAGGTTCAAAATGCTCTAAACCTGCAGACTATCGCAATATCTGCAGGTTAATGGCCTTCTTTCCCGTGACAGGTTCCGTTTAAAGTGATTTTGTACACTCTCTGAATCTGGGATTAATATTTATTTATTTTTTTACAGAAAATGCTTTGATATAAAGTTTCAAGATTCTAAAATACTTTTGTTTTTTGAGTCTGATTTCCATATTTTTCTTTCCTGGTAGACTGTAAAATTGTAGCTCTTATGGAATGTAATGCTGTATGAGTGAGAAATTATAAAACCATCTATATATTTTGTATGACTGCAACTTATGAGTAATAAAGAAACCTAAGTATTGGCTGTACATTGTAAATTATGGTCCCTTTGAATGCATGGGTATGTGATAAATGAAGAGCAGGACTAATCCATTAAACAGCTCTTATTACACTCATGCTGCATTGTAGGATAGGGCATCAATATATGTAAAATCATCCTTAAAACCTGTCTTGCGGGAGGATATATGTGAATCTAATGAAAATGTAGAGTCCCTGTGGGTGGAGATAAGGGGAGGGGGAAAAAATAATAAATTACTGATAGGAGTTTGTTATAAGTCTCCAAAAATAATAGAAGTAGCGGAGAATATCCTCGTAAAGCAAATAGATGAAGCAGCGACTCAAGGAGAAGTCATTATTATGGGAGACTTCAACTACCCTGAAATACATTGGGGGACAGAAACATGTAGTTCAAGCAAAGGAAATAGGTTTTTGACTACTATGAGAGACAATTACCTTTCACAACTGGTTCAGGACCCAACAAGAAGGGGGGCACTGCTAGACCTAATATTAACCAATAGGCCAGACCGCATATCAAATATACGAGTTGGGGGTCCCTTGGGTAATAGTGATCACAAAATAATACGTTTCCATGTAACCTTTAATAAGATGTGTAGTAGAGGGGTTACAAGGACACTAAACTTCAGGAAGGCAAATTTCCAACGGTTAAGAGATGATCTTAGTGCAATAAACTGGGACGATATACTGAGACATAAAACTACACAAAGCAAATGGGAGACATTTATTAACATCCTGAATAGGACCTGTGTACAATATATACCCTATGGGAATAAACATGCTAGAAATAGGAGGAAACCACTATGGCTAAATAGAGCTGTAAGGGGCGCAATAAGTGACAAAAAGAAAGCATTTAGAGAACTAAAGCAAGTAGGTAGTGATGAGGCATTAAATAAAAATAGAAAATTAAATAAATTATGTAAAAACCAAATCAAGGCAGCAAAGATTGAGGCAGAGAGAATCATTGCCAGAGAAAGTAAAAATAACCCCAAAATATTCTTTAACTACATAAATAGTAAAAAGCTAAAAAATGATAGAGTTGGCCCCCTTAAAAATAGTCTGGGTGAAATGGTGGATGAGGATGAGGAAAAAGCCAATATGCTAAATGATTTTTTTTCAACCGTATTTACACGAGAAAATCGCATGACAGAAAACATGATTAGTGATAACAAAAATTCTCCAGTAAATGTCACTTGCTTAACCCAGCAGGAAGTACGGCGGCGTCTAAAAATCACTAAAGTTGACAAATCCCCGGGCCCGGATGGGATACACCCGTGAGTACTGCAGGAATTAAGTAACGTCATAGATAGACCATTATTTTTAATCTTTAAAGATTCCATAATAACAGGGTCTGTACCACAGGACTAGCGTATAGCAAATGTGGTGCCAATATTCAAAAAGGGGACAAAAACTGAACTTGGAAATTATAGGCCGGTAAGCTTAACCTCTACTGTGGGTAAAATCTTGGAGGGTTTCCTAAGAGATGCTATACTAGAGTATCTGAAGAAGAATAACCTCGTGACCCAATATCAACATGGGTTTACGAGGGACTGTTCCTGTCAAACTAATCTGATCAGTTTTTATGAGGAGGGAAGTTCTGGACTGGACCAAGGAAATGCAGTGGATGTTGTGTATATGGACTTTTCAAAAGCTTTTGATACGGTTCCACACAAAAGGTTGATACATAAAATGAGAACAATGGGGATAGGGGAAAATATATGTATGTGGGTTAAGAATTGGCTCAGTGATAGGAAACAAAGGGTGGTAATTAATGGAAAACACTCAGACTGGGTCTCAGTTAACAGTGGGGTACCACAGGGGTCAGTATTGGGCCCCCTTCTTTTTAACATATTTATTAATGACCTTGTAAGGGGCATACAGAGTAATATTTCAATATTTGCAGATGACACTAAACTCTGCAGGGTAATCAATACAGAGGAGGACAATTTTATATTACAGGAGGATCTATGTAAACTAGAAGCTTGGGCTGATAAATGGCAAATGAGCTTTAATGGGGATAAATGTAAGGTAATGCACTTGGGCAGAGGAAATAAAATGTATAATTATATGCTTAATTGTAAAACACTGGGCAAAACTGTAACTGAAAAAGGCCTGGGTGTATTGGTGGACGACAAGCTCACGTTTAGTGCCCAGTGTCAGGCTGCTGCTGCAAAGGCAAATAAAATAATGGGATGCATTAAAAGAGGCATAGATGCTCATGAGGAGAACATAATTTTACCTCTATACAAGTCATTAGTGCGACCACACTTAGAATACTGTGTACAGTTCTGGTCTCCGGTGTATAAGAAAGACATAGCTGAACTAGAGCGGGTGCAGAGAAGAGCGACCAAGGTTATTAGAGGACTGGGGGGTCTGCAATACCAAGACAGGTTATTACACTTGGGGTTATTTACTGTGGAAGGCTTAGGGGTGATCTTATTACTATGTACAAGTATATGAGGGGACAGTACAAAGACCTTTCTACTGATCTTTTTACTCAGAGGCCTGAGACGGGGACAAGGGGGCATCTTCTACGCCTGGAGGAAAGAAGGTTTAAACATAATCACAGACGGGGATTCTTTACTGTAAGAGCAGTGAGACTATGGAACTCTCTGCCTCATGATGTTGTAATGAGTGATTCACTGTTAAAATTTAAGAAGGGCATGGATGCCTTTCTTGAAAAGTATAATATTACAGGTTATAAATACTAGATTCCTTGATAGGGCGTTGATCCAGGGAACTAGTTTGATTGTCGTATGGAGTCGGGAAGGAATTTTTTTCCCAATGTGGAGCTTAGTGTTTGCCACATGGGTTTTTTTGCCTTCCTCTGGATCAACAAGTTAGGCTATGGGTTGAACTAGATGGACTTAGTCTTCCTTCAACCTTAAAAAAAAAACTATGTTACTATGTATGATCGGCCGCACATGGCACCCCCGCCAATCAGCTGTTATCGGTGCCGGTGGCAGCTGCCGCCGGGCGGAAGTCCTTACCTGCTGTGCTTGGCCATCCATCTTTAGTGGCCGCAGCAGGGTACTACACATCCGCCTCCCATTCAATTGGAGGAGGATGTACACCACGGCAGCCACTACAACTTGACGGCCAAGCACCGCAGGTAAGGACTCCCGACCGGCGGCATCCGCTGCCGGCACCGACAACAGGATAGGGCACCAATGTAAAAGTAGTGGACAACCCCTTTAAGTTAGTGAATGAGTCATAACTTTTATTTTTCAGTCAACACTGCTTTATGAGGTCTTGTTTTTTGCAATAGAAGATTTAGATTTTAATGACAATAGGGAAAAAATACAAGTGTGGTGAAATTGTTATTTGAGTTTTGTTTTTATACTGTTGAGCTGGATCTCTTCTACTTCTTTCTCATAATCATAGTCTATGTCGGCTAGGTTCATTCCGTGTTTCAGAGCGACTAAGTAACTGGTGAGCTGACTCCCCCCCCCCCCCCAATTTGTTTTTACAGCGCCTATTGTGGTAACATGATTTTCCAGGTCAGTTTGATTACGACAATACCAACATTTTAATGTTTTTGTTTTGTCAATGGTGAGAAAGTGACATTTGTTAAAGCAAATGTCGTCATTTTCTAAGATCCATAATGCTTTTCTGTCAATGGACCAGTATAAGAGGTTATTTTTTTTATGCATGGCGAGATTGGGGTCATTTTGTGGTACATTCAAGAGTTTTATAGAATTTGATGGAGGTGTGGAAACTAGTGATGAGCGAGCACTAAAATGCTCGGGTACTCGCTGTTCGGGTTGAGAAAATTGGAATGCTCGAGTGTTCGGTCACAGTAATGAGCCCAATGTACTGTAAGTCTATGGGAAACTCGAGCATTTTTCAGGCGGCTCCCCCCGGCGGTCTGCAGAGGGCATAAAAATTGCCCAAATTGATGGGAACAGTGCTCAAATGACATGGGAACCCTATGGTGAAGACCCCTGGAAGCATTTCTGACTCCCAGGTCACTGCTGTCAACAACGTTGTCAGAGGTATTACGCCACTTTTATGTATTCACAAGAAAACATACAAAAACAAAACCAAAATGGATATTCCTGGGCAATATGTTAAGGAACATCCTATCCAGGGTAGTGACTTGTATATAAGGCAAAATAAATAACCAAAAACAAAAATGCTCCTCCACACCTTGGGCTATGTTCACACGTAGCGTTTTTGATGCGTTTTTGCACTTTTTGCACCATCTCTGAAATGACCACATCAGTCACAAGCTGGAAGCACTGCAGCACTACCTTGGCCAAGCTGAACCAGGCTGTGCTGAAGATAACATGCTTAATGCTTAGGTGACAAATCGCCCACCGCTGCAGAGTTGTTGAAAGCTGTAACACAGCAGCCTGATCTGTGGCTCTCACAACTGAACATACAACCAGTCATGGTCGTGTGTGACAATGGGCAGAACCTGGCGACAGAGAAATGACAGCAGGAGTAGATACGGTTTCCCTCTATGCCAGTCCTTTCGCCTACTAAAGAATATGGCTGTGGTGAAATACAACTCCCACTGAGAAGCAGTTCAAACTGAAAAACATTGGGCCCACCAGAGGATTTGATTCTGAGGGCTCACCTTTCTCCCCCGCTCAAGAGCCCCATAGCTGCTGCAAAGTTTGCGCTATCATGAACTCTCCTTATGGAGAAGCCAGGGCCCATCCGAGGATCCTCTGGTGGGACAGTCAATCCCTGCCGAGAAGCAGTCCTGGCTAAGAAAAGTGTGTAGGAAGGTTCCCGGACACTCTATGGCAGTTTTTTTTTATGTGGATTGGACGTGCTTAATTACATGTTATTTCTGAAACCACATTGTAGATCAGGCCATTGCCCAACTCTGTAGTCATGAAATTAAATGGCAAAGAAAGATGTTTGTGTGTCGAAGCACCACCGACAAGTGCGAGCTGATGTTGGACGGGCTGCCATTGCTTATGCGCCAAGCTGCATTAGAGGACTTCCTGTGAGAAAAGACAGCTGGAGTAGATAGGGTTTCCCAAGTCAGTCCTTTCACCGAGCTAAAAAATATGGCTGTGGTGAAATACAACTCTCACAAAAAGCTGTGGACTGGCTCTGTACCGTCCCTGGCCACATTCACTTGTCCACGTGTTTGTGGTTAGGTGGTCCTTCCCTGTAAGTGCACTGGGGAGGGCATAGGAAATTTTGAAGGACCCGTGCTTGTGGAAGGCGGAGACGACACCGGGACAAATAGTGACGGCTGGGGACAGATTATGGACACCCGGTCGCCGCCGCCATAAGGTTGGCGAAAGCTTCTGCCTCCACAAGCCTAAAAGGCCACATTTCAAGTGCAAGGTGAGGGGGGCCATGCATACCAGGATTGGGGATGAGGGGTGCCATGCATACCAGGATTGGGGATGAGGGGTGCCATGCATACCAGGATTGGGGGGTGAGGGGTACCATGCATATTAGGGTTGGGGGAAGAGGGGTATCATGCATACCAGGATTGGGGGATGAGGGGACCATGCATACCAGGATTGTGAGGTGAGGGGGGCCATGCATACCAGGATTGGGAGGTGATGTGGGCCATGCATACCAGGATTGTGGATGAGGGGTGCTGTTATGATCTGCAACAAGTACTAAGGAAAGAGAGGGGAAAGCTATCCCTACAGTAAGACTAAGCTGAATCCCTACGATGTAGCGGGCTGCCTGTTCCTAGCGAACCGTCCCGCCTTAGTCCTCGTCTAGTCTTAACGAAGACCTATAGCATAAGGGGAGGGGTCCCTAAAAGAACTAAGGACTGGAAAAAAATGGGACACCTCCTGAACAGAGAAGTTGTTGCAGAACACAAAAAGATAAAATGACAAAAAGGTTCTAGAGGTCCCAGAAGGGCCAAACAAACTGACAGAGATAGGCACCGAAGCACCTGGCTAGCAAACAGTCAAACACTGAAGTCCAGCAAAGCCATAAGGGCGGAGCTGGAATATAAAGGCAGATGGTCACGTGACCGCAAAACACAAGATGCAAAAAACGAACAGGAGGGTTCTAACATGTGCCATGCATACCAGGATTGGGGGGTGAGGTGTGCCATGCATACCAGCATTGGGGATGAGGGGTACCATGTATACCAGAATAGGAATGCGGAATACCATTCATACCAGGATGAGGGGTACCATGCATTCCAGAATAGGGATGAAGGGTACCATGCATACCTGATTAGGAATATGTGGTGCCATGAATACCAGGATTAGGGGATGAGGAGTGCCATGCATACCAGAATAGGAATATGTGGTGCCATGCATACCAGGAGAGGGATGAGGTGGCCATACTTACCAGCATTGGGGATGAGGGAGCCATGCATACCAGGATGAGGGGTTGGGTGCCATACATATCAGGATTGGGGGATGAGGAGGCCATACATACCAGGATTGGAGGATGAGGGGTGTCATACATACCAGAATTGGGATGAGGGGTGCCATGTATACCAGGATGAGGGGTACCATAAATACAAGAATAGGGATGTGGGGTACCATGCATACCAGGATGAGGGATGGGGTGCCATGCATACCTGGATGAGGGATGGGGTGCCATGCATACCAGGATGAGGGGTACCATGCATACCAGAATAGGGAAGAGGGGGCCATGCATACCAGGATGAGAGATGGGGTGCCATGTGTTCCAGGATTGGGGATGAGGGGTGCCATGCATACCAGGATTAGGGATGAGGGGCGCCATGCATCCCAGGATTGGGGATGAGGGGTGCCACACATACCAGGATTGGTATGAGGGGTGCCATGTATATCAAATTTGGGATGAGGGGGCCATGCATACCAGGATGAGGGGTACCATGTATACCAGAATAGGGATGAGGGGTACCATGCTTACAAGGATTGAGGGATGAGGAGGCCATACATACCAGAAATGGGATGAGGGGTGCCATGTATACCAGGATGAAGGGTACCATACATACCAGAATAGGGATGTGGGGTACCATGCATACCAGGATGAGGGATGGGGTGCCATGCATACCAGGATGAGGGGTACCATACATACCAGGATAGGGATGAGGAATGCCATGCATACCAGGATTGGAGATGAGGGGTAGCATGCATATCAGGATTGGGGATAAGGAAGCCATGCATACCAGGATGAGGGATTGGGTACCATTACATACCAGGATTGGGGATGAGGGGTGCCATACATGCTAGGATTGCATGAGGGGTGCCATGCATACCAGGATTTGGGATGAGGGGTGTTATGCATATTAGGATAGGGATGAGGGGTACCATGCATACCAGGATAGGGATGAGTGGTACCATGCATAACAGGATAGGGGATCTGGGGGGGCCATGCATACCAGAATTCGGATGGGGTGCCATGCATGCCAGTATAGGGATGAGAGCTACTATGCATACCAGGATGAGGGGTACCATAATTACCAGGATAGGGATGAGGGATGGGGTACCTTGAATGCCATGCATACCAGGATTGGGGATGAGGGGTGCCATGCATACCTGGATTAGTGGTGAGGGGTGCCATGCATACAGGATAGGGTTGTGGCGTGCCATGCATACCAGGATAGGGATGAGGGCAACACATAACAGGATTGAGGAACAGGATTGGGGAGCACAAATACCAGGATGGGGGCAGCACATACCAGCATGGGAGACCATATACCAATAAAAATGCTCGCCACCCGGACGTTGAACGAGCTCAATAGCTAGTTATAGATATATGTTGTGGAATACTTATACTAACTCTAAACAAGCAAATCTCTCCCTGATTCCGCAGTAGACTGTGACGAGCATGGCGATGCCCGGTCTTATATACACCTGATGATGCTGTGCGGCCAGCCAATCACTGTAATTCCCACAACCAACATGGCTACGGCATTATAGTGCATGGCAGGCAATCCCTGCATGTTTATTGGCTCTCTAAAGAGCACCAAACATGCAGGGAGGAGACCCGAGTTCTCGCCCGAGCAACCCGGAAATACTCGTCGAGCGCTGAGCATCTCGAGCAGTGAGATGCTCTGGCGAGTACAGAGCAGTGGCGAGCACGTTCGCTCATCACTAGTCATTATACAACTAGCTGGAGGGCAGTCACTGGGAAGGAATTAGTTTTATCAGTGTTCTATTCACTTTCTTCTAACATAAAGAATTTGTTGTTTTTTATGTCATATATCATTGAACTGCATTATACAGTAAGTCATAGAGTAAAATTTGTAACCCACCAAAAATGTAATTTAATTTGTAGAAAGATCATATATGCCCTGAAGTAATGTAATAGATATGCAAGAGAAATAAAGCTGATTATGACCTATATATTGTGAATTTCAAAAGTTATATTTGCTTACTATGACTTATTACAGATGAGTGGATCTTCTGAAATTTGAATTTGCCAAATTTTCTCCAAAAATTCGATTTGCAGCAAATAAATTTGTGCAAATCTCCATGATTAAAGGCTTGTTATTGCTTAGAAAATTCAGATGGAGTATAGGAGACAGCACCCCACTAACCAAAAGAGCGTACACTCTACAGGAAAGACAAGGAGAAAGAATTCTGCTAACCATAAGCGCTTATGGTCTACAATAGAGATGAGCGGTGTTCGACTAGAACTGTTCGCCAATCTCAAATTCGAGCTGTTTTGGGCGGTGTTCGAGTTGTTCGACGAACCCGAACGATTTGCAAAAAATTCGGCTGTTCGAGGTTATGTTCGATAACTGTTCGTGCACCAAAAGCGTGTCCTGCATGTCTGGCGCTATTTAGAGCACCAATCATGCAGGGATTGTCTGCCACTCACTGTAATGCCACAGCCATGGTAGTTGTGGCATTAGAGTGAATGCCCAAATCGATGGGAACTGTGCTCACAGTGAAACATGAAAAGCCGGCAATTCAGCAGCGGCGTACACAGGTACCCGACAATTTAGAACTGAAAGAATAGAGCATCACACATAGATTAGATAGATAGAAACATGTCAGTCACATATATAAGAAGTACAGTGACAGTGTTGATTACTGTACTTGTCATTTAGTGTAAAGGATTTATAAATAAAAATAATAGTGTTTTCATGCACCGTCTCTTTAAAAAAGCCGGCCGGCAATTCAGCAGCGGTACCCGACAATTTAGAATAGAAGGAATAGAGAATCACACATAAATTAGATAGATAGAAACATGTCAGTCACATATATAAGAAGTACAGTGACAGTGTTGATTACTGTACTTGCCATTTAGTGTAAAGGATTTATTAAAAAAAATAATAGTGTTTTCATGCACTGTCTCTTTAAAAAAGCTGGCCGGCAATTCAGCAGCGGTACCCGACAATTTATAATGGAAGGAATAGAGCATCACACATAGATTAGATAGATAGAAACATGTCAGTCACATATATATGAAGTACAGTGACAGTGTTGATTACTGTACTTGTCATTTAGTGTTAAAATAAAGGATTTATTTAAAAAAAAATTAGCGTGGGGTTCCCCTTAATTTTAGGCTCTAGCGGAGGTTAAGCAGACGGCTGGGGCAGATGTTTGAAGCCTGGGAAGGGGGTAATACCCATGGAGCTTCCCAGGCTACTAATATCAGCCCCCAGCTGAAGGCCTAGCCTTTACTAGCTATTAAAATGGGGGACCCCCCAAAAAATTGACGTGGGGTCCCCCCTATTTTAATAGCTAGCAAAGGCTAGGCAGACAGCTGGGGGCTGATATTAATAGCCCAGGAAGGGTGCCATGAATATTGGCCCCCTCCCAGGCTAGAAACACCAGCCGTCAGCCGCCCCAGAAATGGCACATCCATAGGATGCGCCAATTCTGGCACTTAGCCTCGCTCTTCCCACTGCCCTGTAGCAGTGGCAGTGGGGTAATAGGGCTGGGGTTGATGTCAGCTTATAATGCCAGCTGACATCAAGCCCAGGTTAGTAATGGAGAGGCGTCTATAAGACACCCCCATTACTAACCCCATAGTCAAAGTTAAAAAAAAACACAAACACCCAGAATAAAGTCCTTTAATAGAAATAAAGACACAATTCTTTATTGTTCTAAATTAAACCATACTTACCGTCACGCCCATTCCAGCTGAAGCCAATGATCCCCTGCAATAAAAGAAAAATAATAAAGCAACATCATCCTTACCTTTCCATGGTTCCCACGACAGCTTCAGCTCTGCTACATCGAGATGACAGGCTGGACCGCAGCAGAACGCTGCCATCCAGCCTGTCATCCCGCGGACACTGAGAAGCGCAGGCATGCTTGCGCTCCTCAGCGTCTCTCTGTGACGGCATCCAGATGAGCCGAGGTCATGTCCAATGAACTCGGCTCACCTCATGCACGTCACTGACAGCGTGGGAAAATTCTCACGCTGAAGCGCTGAGTGCAGGAGAATTCTCCCACGCTGTCAGTGACGTGCATAAGGTGAGCTCATGTCCAATGAACTCAGCTCACCTCATGCACGTCACTGACAGCGTGGGAAAATTCTCCTGCACTCAGCGCTTCAGCGTGGGAATTCTCCCACGCTGAAGCGCTGACTGCAGGAGAATTTTCCCACGCTGTCAGTGACGTGCATGAGGTGAGCCGAGTTCATTGGACATTAACTCGGCTCATCTGGATGCCCTCACAGAGAGACACTGTGGAGCGCAAGCATGCCTGCGCTTCTCAGTGTCTGCGGGATGACAGGCTGGATGGCAGCGTTCTGCAGGTCCAGCCTGTCATCTCGATGTAGCAGAGCTGGAGCCGTCCTGGGAACCATGGAAAGGTAAGGATGATGTTGGTTCATTATTTTTCTTTTATTTCAGGAGATCGTTGGCTTCAGCTGGAATAGGCGTGACGGTAAGTATGGTTTAATTTAGAACAATAAAGAATTGTGTGTTTATTTCAATTAAAGGACTTCATTCTGGGTGTTGTGTTTTTTTTAAATACTTTACTAGATATTCATGGCAGTCATGTCTATTACTGGCGTGACCCCATGAATTTTGGGCTTAGGGCCAGCTGATAATGCCAAGCTGGCCCTAACCCCTTTATTACCCAGTGAGCCACCACATCAGGGCCCTGGATGAGTTGGGTACAGCGCCAGAAGATGGCGCTTCTATGAACGCGCCATTTTCCGGGGTGGCTGCGGACTGCAATTTGCAGCGGGGGTGGCCCAGAAAGCTTGGGCCTCCCTGCGTTGCGGATTCCAGCCCCCAGCTGCCTAGTTGTACCTGGCTGGACTCAAAAACAGGGCGAAGCCCCACGTCAATTTTCTTTAAATTATTTCATGAAATAATTAAGAAAAAAAGGGCTTCCCTATATTGTTGTGTCCGGCCAGGTACAAATAGGCAGCTGGTGGTTGGGGGCAGCCCGTTCCTGCCTGCTGCACCTGACTGGACACAAATATAGTGCGAAGCCCCACGTCAATTTTTTTTAAATTATTTCATGAATTTCCTGAAATAATTTAAAAAAATTTAAATGGGGCTTCGCACTATATTTGTGTCCAGCCAGGTACAGCAGGCAGGAACGGGCTGCCCCCAACCACCAGCTGCCTATTTGTACCTGGCCGGACACAACAATATAGGGAAGCCCTTTTTTTCTTAATTATTTCATGAATTTCATGAAATAATAAAAAAAAATTGAAGTGGGGCTTCGCACTATATTTGTGTCCAGCCAGGTACAGCAGGCAGGAACGGGCTGCCCCAAACCACCAGCTGCCTATTTGTACCTGGCCGGACACAACAATATAGGGAAGTTGCAGTCCGCAGCCACCCCGGAAAATGGCGCGTTCATAGAAGCGCCATCTTCTGGCGCTGTACCCAACTCATCCAGGGCCCTGGTGCGGTGGCTCACTGGGTAATAAAGGGGTTAGGGCCAGCTTGGTATTATCAGCTGGCCCTAAGCCCAAAATTCATGGGGTCACGCCAGTATTAGACATGACCGCCATGAATTTCTAGTAAAGTATTTAAAAAAAACACAACACCCAGAATAAAGTCCTTTAATTGAAATAAACACACAATTCTTTATTGTTCTAAATTAAACCATACTTACCATCACACCCATTCCAGCTGAAGCCAACGATCTCCTGCAATAAAAGAAAAATAATAAACCAACATCATCCTTACCTTTCCATGGTTCCCAGGACGGCTCCAGCTCTGCTACATCGAGATGACAGGCTGGACCGCAGCAGAAAGCCTGTCATCCCGCAGACACTGAGAAGCGCAGGCATGCTTGCGCTCCTCAGTGTCTCGCTGTGACGGCATAAAGATGAGCCGAGGTCATGTCCAATGAACTCAGCTCACCTCATTCACGTCACTGACAGCGTGGGAAAATTCTCACGCTGAAGTGCTGAGTGCAGGAGAATTCTCCCACGCTGTAAGTGACGTGCATGAGGTGAGCAGAGATCATTGGACATGAACTCACCTCATGCACGTCACTGACAGCGCTTCAGCGTGAGAATTTTCCCACGCTGTCAGTGACGTGCATGAGGTGAGTTCATGTCCAATGATCTCTGCTCACCTCATGCACGTCACTGACAGCGTGGGAGAATTCTCCTGCACTCAGCGCTTCAGCGTGAGAATTCTCCCACGCTGAAGCGCTGAGTGCAGGAGAATTTTCCCACGCTGTCAGTGACGTGCATGAGGTGCGCCGAGTTCATTGGACATGACCTCGGCTCATCTGGATGCCGTCACAGCGAGACATTGAGGAGCGCAAGCATGCCTGCGCTTCTCAGTGTCCGCGGGATGACAGGCTGGATGGCAGCTTTCTCCTGCGGTCCAGCCTGTCATCTCGATGTAGCAGAGCTGAAGCTGTCCTGGGAACCATCGAAAGGTAAGGATGATGTTGGTTTATTATTTTATTTTTATTACAGGAGATCGTTGGCTTCAGCTGGAATGGGCGTGACGGTAAGTATGGTTTAATTTAGAACAATAAAGAATTGTGTGTTTATTTCAATTAAAGGACTTTATTCTGGGTGTTTGTGTTTTTTTTAACTTTTAGTATGGGGTTAGTAATGGGGGTGTCTTATAGACGCCTCTCCATTACTAACCTGGGCTTGATGTCAGCTGGCATTATAAGCTGACATCAACCCCAACCCTAGTACCCCACTGCCACCGCTACAGGGCAGTGGGAAGAGCGAGGCTAAGTGCCAGAATTGGCGCATCCTATGGATGCGCCATTTCTGGGGCGGCTGACGGCTGGTGTTTCTAGCCTGGGAGGGGGCCAATATTCATGGCACCCTTCCTGAGCTATTAATATCAGCCCCCATCTGTCTGCCTAGCCTTTGCTAGCTATTAACATAGGGGGGACCCCTCGTCATTTTTTTTGGGGGGGGTCCCCCATTTTAATAGCTAGCAAAGGCTAGGTATTCAGCTGGGGGCTGATATTAGTAGCCTGGGAAGCTCCGTGGGTATTACCCCCTTCCCAGGCTTCAAACATCTGCCCCAGTCGTCTGCTTAACCTCCGCTAGAGACTAAAATTACGGGGAACCCCACGCCAATTTTTATTTTAATAAATCCTTTATTTTAACACTAAATGACAAGTACAGTAACCAACACTGTCGCTGTACTTATTATAAATGTGACTGACATGTTTCTATCTATCTAATCTATGTGTGAAGCTCTATTCCTTCCATTCTAAATTGTCGGGTACCGCTGCTGAATTGCCGGCCGGCTTTTTTAAAGAGACAGTGCATGAAAACACTATTATTTTTTTTAATAAATCCTTTACACTAAATGGCAAGTACAGTAACCAACACTGTCACTGTGCTTCTTATATGTGTGACTGACATGTTTCTATCTATCTAATCTATGTGTGATGCTCTATTCCTTCTTGTCTAAATTGTCGGGTACCGGTGTATGCCGCTGCTGAATTTGCCGGCCGGCTTTTTTAAAGAAAGTGTCTTCTGAGCAGTTTGTCAGCTTTTAGACACCTTTGCAGGTGTTTTCTATGTGTTTCTATGTGTTTTTGTTTGCCTGCCATTGGTTTTAACGGTGTTCGACGGTGTTCTAAGGTGTTCGACGAACAGTTCGACGAACAGTTCCTCGAAAATCCCGGTGTTCGACGAACCGAACCGAACCCGAACACTATGGGGGTGGCTCAACACTAGTCTACAAGAGAAGGAGACCTAGTCAGTGAGATGTAAAAGGAATGGTGTACAAACCGTGTTCCAGCATTGAATACAAAATGAATGGCATAAAATATTACTAGATTAAACTACAAATTTTTTCAAACAAGTTTATCTGTGATGATCAAAGCTACACATTTCAAAGGACAAAGGACAAAGACTAGAGTTTTGGAAATCAAAGGATTGATAGACATATTAATGATATGCAAATGATGAAGAAAATGGAAGTTTTCTTATCATGATGCATAGCAAGATGGCAATGGTGGCTAGAATGGAGGTCAGCGGGGAGTACTGCTTTTGTCTTGAACATAACGATAGCCAGAGATTGGTCTGGAGACCATGAAGGCAACGGCATGAAGTGCTGTTCAAAAGTGGAAGTTTCCCAGGAGCATTTTTCAACATGACACAATGCTGCATGTTGCTTGTGCTACTGTGAACATCCTGAGTGGCTTAAATTTACAAACATGGCCTGCAGCGTCTCCCATCGAACACATCTGTGATGTCATTGGTCAGCATTACAAAGGGAGCTGCCAGAAGCAGATCTTGAGGATTTGTGTGCCCAAGTGCATGGCAAGTACTCAGACAACCATAAATAACCTCATTGATTACATGCCAATGCCTGTAAATGCACTTATACTTGATACTGAATAAATTGAGGTTTTAAAATTTGTTTCCTTTTTTTTATTACTTGTATATCATTGACATATCTATTGATCCTGTAATTTTTATAACGCCACTACTTTTCTTCCTTGGTATTGCAATTTCAATGTTGAAGAGTGTATTATGCAGAATATTGTTACTAGATGCTATAGTATGTAGCACATCAAGTAGTTAAATTGAAAAAAAAAACATGTATTGTAGGTAGAAGAAAACGAAAGCAGTTGCTAGTTTCTTATCTGATCTAGCGGGATTTCCGAGGTATTGATGTCTGCAGCTGACGCTCTGGTGTAGGAAAAACATTAAAATATGTAATTAAAATAATTTACTTCAAAGCTGATATGCTATTGCTCAGAGTGAAAGTTTATACTACACAGGATATGCATTGCATATGGCTAGGATAAAGTAGACAATAACACAGAGCATATGCCATATTTTAATTTAATGTAGTCTTCCCTGAAATGATGCCATCCTTAATAATCCGGTCTTCACATTCTAACAATTTCTGTAGAATTTACAATATATCAATGGTATTACAAATAATCCATAATTTGTACGTACTGTTTTATGTTCTGCAGAATTTGTGCTCTGATGAATATATGTTGTATTTGAACTTGTGCCCAGAAGTTTGAGGTGTTAAATCTTTACTAGTGATGGGCGAACCCGTGACTGTTCGGGTACAGCTAATTGAGCCGAACGCCGAACAGGTTATTAAAAGTTCGGGTTCGGGTACCAGAACAGTATCCGAACCCCGAACCCGATCACGGACCCCATTGATGTGAATAGGGGAGCCGAATATACCTGGTTTACAGCGCTGAGTTCAACTCATTGGCAAGCATGGGAAAATACTCACTGCTCATGCGCTGACCTCATTTGCCGTGAATATACTGTGCGTCAGTGTATTGCCGGCAAATGAACAGAATGGTCACATTTTACAATGTGGCCGTTCTGTGCATGGGATCATCGTAGGACCCGTGATATTTGGATTGCGTCGGAAAGGTAAGGATGAGGTTGGTTTATTATTTTATTTTTATTGCAGGTGACAATGGCTTCAGGTGGATGGGAGTGATGGTAAGCAGAGTTTAATTAAGAATAATAAAGGTGCTTGTCTTTATTTCAAATAAAATATTTTATTCTGGGTGTGGGTGTTAATATTTCACATTTGGGGGGTCTTATAGACGCCTCTCCATTACTAACCCGGGCTTGATGTCAGCTGGCATTATAAGCTGACATCTACCCCAACCCTATAGCCTCACTGCCTCCACTACAGGGCAGGGGGTAGAGCGAGGCTAAGTGCCAGAATTGGGGCATCCTATGGATGCACCATTTCTGGGGCAGCTGAGGGCTGCTTTTTCTAGCCTCGGATATTAGTAGCCTGGGAAGCTGCATGGATATTACCCCCTTCCCAGGCTAAAAACATCTGCCCCAGCTGTCCGCTTTCCCTCTGCTGGTTAATAAAAATAGGGGGGAACCAATGCCATTTTTTCCCCAGAAATGTAATCATTTATTAATAAATTACATTAAAAGTAAGGTACACACGCAAAGCACGGATTATATATATAACATATTTATATCTATCTGTATATCTATCTATTATCTATATATCTATCTATCCATATATCTTTCTATCTATCGATCAATTTATCTATCTGTCTATCCATATATCTGTTATCTATACATATATCTATCTATCCATATATCTATTATCTATCTATCCATCTATCGATACTCGCTGCGCATGCGCTGACCTCATTACAGTGAGCTTCAGTGTATTGCCGGCTGCTGAACAGAGCTGTCACATTTTACAATGTGGCCATTCTGTTCAAGGGATCTTCATGGGTCCCTCGCTATTTGGACTGCAGCAGACAGGTGAGGATGAGGTTGCTTTATTATTTTACTTTTATTACAGTTGATCATGGGCTTCGGGGATTAGCTGTAAGGTGAGTATATGGTGTTTTTTATTTTTTGCAGGGTCAAAGAACATCGGGGCAGGTGTAGGTGAGTATAATGTGTTTTATTTTTATTTGAACATTTTTTTATTAATTTAAACTTATTTTTTTTACTTTCAGCACAACACAGGCGCCAGCTAATGTGAGACCACTTCTCCCATCCAGCGGCATCTGTGCTTGCTGTTTCCTATGGCAGTAGGCGCCGGCTGATGGTGGTAGTAGTACCATCAGCTGGCGCCTGTGACCAACGGTAAGCTTTTTCCCACAAGTATTGCTATTACCACCGATCAGAGCCTGTGTTTCCAGTTCTTTCATGCAAGTGACAGCGCGTGAAATACCGGAACCCGAACATTAACACGGGCTTCCTGAGGAAGTCCGAGTTCAGGGTCCATGCTTGAACAGTAGGTGTTCAGTACGGACCCCGAACTTTAGTGTCCGGATTCGCTCATCACTACTCTTCACCAGTAGACCCCAATTATTTCAGAACACTATTTACATGTAGTGCATACAGCAAATTTTCTAATGTATCCATCTGCAAAAAGAATGGGTCAGCTGGAGAACAAAGCAGGCGGTCATGCTTTTCTAAATACTTTAGAGCTTATCTTTTTTAATTTCATAGGTTTTGAAAGAAGGTCTTATTTTAAATTAGAGGTCTATGTAATTGGCCTTTTGCTGAGGGTAAAGTTTCTGATTACCAATTTCCTGGTGAAACTTTATCAAATAAAGAAAATTGTCACAGATTCTTGAATTTAGAATTGTCTATATTTTACATGCTGTATGCTACTATTTAACATTCTGTTAAAGTTCAGTTACATTTTGACAATACTATAATAAGTCCATGTTTACATCGAAATGTCCCTTTTCACATTTAGTTCTACAAGAGTTGACCATGTTTTGCACCTTCATGAAATTATTATTTTAGCACATTGAGGGCAGAGTGTATTATGAGAAGTTAAATGGGTTATCCGAAACTTTTCTATTTTTTTTTCCCTATCAAATTAAGAACATACTGGCACGTAAGTTGTTAACTACCTTCCTGTTCTGCCTTGCGACGATCTCTTCAGGTTCAGAGTGGTTACGGACTACTTATGCCAGCGGTTACAGACCGATCTTGCCAGCAGCTCTACTGCTTCCTGCGAACAGACAGAGCATCTCTCTCTTGTGGTCTGCTCTGTCGACATTGTGTAGCTGCCGATGTCATGGTGATTGACAACTGTGCCCCTGCTGCCAAACTGCGGGTAGCCGGATGTCAATCTGTATGACATCAGAAATGAAACAATGCCCAGCAAGCTGTAAGAGGAAGAACTGCTTACTTGATGTGAGGTCAAAAGGAGCTGGAGAATTGCTGCCTGAGCCGAGAGAGATGGTCACAGGGCTGGTCCAGTCTTGGGTAACCACTTTAATGTAGATGAAATGGTGATTTTTTTTTGTAATAGAACAATATTGTATCACGGACAAGATGTACATTTTCTCTCATTTTCTCTCACTTTCATTCTGCTGCTCACCCTAGTTGCATGTCAGGACAAGCTACAAAATGAAGACATACAGCTCACAAGACCTGTACCTTGTTACGGATCCGGGTGGTGGAACCTGTGTGCTGCGGTGCAAGGAGGGGCCAGAGGGGCATGACTAAGTATCAACTCGGTCTGAACAAGGTCGCACGGCGGCTCAGTCGACTCCGTGAACCAGGGAGGAACCGAACAGAGGGACCAGATGCCCCTCTGGGACCGACCTTGTATGAGAGCAGGTGACTCCCACAGGTCAGAAGGCAGGAACTGACCGGTACAGCGGATGAGCTTCGGCTGGCAAGCTGACAGGTGGTCCGGGTAGACAAGCAGGCTGATTAGGCAGACAGTCAGGTGAGTGTTCCAGGTAGGCAAGCTGGCAGCACAACAGGTAGCTGGCTGGTGCTTCCAGGTAAGCGAGCAGGCAGGTACGACAGGTAACAGGCAGGTGCTTCCAGGTAAGCGGGCAGGCAGGCACGGCAGGTAACAGGCAGGTGCTTCCAGGTAAGCAGGCGGGCAGAGCCCATAGACAGACTGGCGGACTGGACTGTAGACAGACTGTCGGGCAGAAGAGAAGTCAGGCTAGCGGACTGAGCAGAAAATCAGACTGGTGAACAGGACTGACTTGCAGGGGACTTGGGGGCTGAAGCAAAGTAATAATCACAAAGCAACAACCTTGCACGGGCACCTCCATATTGGAGGAGGTGCCTCTTATAGGGAAAGCCCTCCGGTGATTGGCCGGGGACTTTTTAGGACTGTGCGCGTGGCCCCTTTAAGAGGGAGGGAGCGTGCATGCGCCCTAAGCACAGAGCCAGGGAAGCTGCATGCACCAGCAGCAGCTGCAGGGAGACCGGAAGACGCTGGAGCAGGACCGCCGCGGTAAGGGGGACGGCGTCTCTGTCTGGCAGGGGGCAGAGACGCCGATGCTACATACCTCAACTGACTGTGCCATACATACTTTAGTGGGCAGTTAGCAGGGCTTTGATATGTGAAAAAATTGGTGTTCTTTCTGTCTGCTTAACGGGGATTATCCTTCTCCATTAATGACATCTTTACAGCAGTGCATGGAGATTGCCTGTGCAAAACAGGAATGCAAATAAACATTGAAAAGGGTGAAGCTGTGTAACAACATTGTGCTCAGCGAGGAGAAGATATTTATTCACATTTCACAGCCCTGCTCCTGGCTGACAGGTTCTGTCAGTTGAGACACAGTTTTCAGAAGTTTTATGTCTTTAAACTGCAGCCCATCTTGACGCGTGACTAGATGGGCTGCCATTCCAATTATATCACAGATGCCACTTTACCACATTCTTCGAGAACTTGTTTAAATCATGTGTCTTTGAGTCCCAAGGAGTCAACACAAATAGCCAAGTACTAATAACTGAATGATATGTAAAGGGCTTAACCCTATCTGACATTTGTGGTAATAGTACGTCATGGTGCCCTGGGCCTATTGGGCCAATGACGTATTATTACTTTATATGGTGATTGCATCCACACACAAGCAGTGCAGGGTGATCGCCGCCGGGTGTCAGCTGATTGTCACAGCTGATACCCAGTGCTATGTGCTAGGAGCGGTCCTGGGGCAAGGGGAGGCAAGCGCTGATACTTACCTCCTCTGCCGATGTCCCGTGCTGTCTGCAGCGGCTCCTGGATGTTGTCATGGTGACCTGATGTCATCATGACAACATCCAAGTCACCAGACAGCAGAAAGTAACTTTGGTCATGAGCAGTGCATGACCAAAGTAACTTCTCCCTGTGCTGCGATGACAGGCTGCATACCATACAGTCAAGCTGCTCCCACAACAGCTCAATGGGGTTGAGATCTAATGACTGTGCTGGCCACTCCATTACAGATAGAATGCCAGCTGCCTGCTTCTTCCCTAAATAGTTCATGCATAATTTGGAGGTGTGCTTTGGGTCATTGTCCTGTTGTAGGATGAAATTGGCTCCAATCAAGCACTGTCCATAGGGTATGGCATGGCATTGCAAAAAGGAGTGATAGCCTTCCTTATTCAAAATCCCATTTACCTTGTACAAATCTCCCACTTTACCAGCACCAAAGTGACCCCAGACCATCACATTACCTCCACCATGCTTGACAGATGGCGTCAGGCACTCTTCCAGCATCTTTTCAGTTGTTCTGTGTCTCACAAATGTTCTTCTGTGTGATCCAAACACCTCAAACTTTGAGTCGTCTGTCCATAAAACTTTTTTCCAATTTTCCTCTGTCCAATGTCTGTGTTCTTTTGCCCATATTAATGTTTTCCTTTTATTATATGGCTTTTTGTCGCCTCTTCACTGTAGACGTTGACACTGGTGTTTTGCGTGTACTATTTAATGAAGCTGCCAGTTGAGGAGCTATGAGGCGTCAATTTCTCAAACTAGATACTCTAATGTACAGTTGTGCAGCGGGGCCTCCCACTTCTCTTTCTATGCTGGCTAGAGACTGTTTGTGCTCTCCTCTGAATATCTCGCATGGAATAGCCTTAATTTCTAAAAACAAGAATAGACTGTCGAGTTTCACATGAAAGTTCTCTTTTTCTGGCCATTTTGAGAGTTTCATAGAACAAACAAATGTAATGCTCCAGATTCTCAACTAGCTCAAAGGAAGGTCAATTTTATAGCTTCTCAAATAAGCCAAACCGTTTTCAGCTGGGCTAACATACTTGTGCAAGGGTTTTCTAGGGTTTTCTAAACATCCATTAGCCTTCTTAGACAGTTAGCAAACACAATGTACCATTAAAACACTGGAGTGGTGGTTGTTGGAAATGGGCCTCTATACACCTATGTAGATATCGCAATAAAAACAAGACGTTTGCAGCTAGAATAGTCATTTACCACATTATCAATGTATAGAGTGTATTTCTGATTCATTTAATGTTAGCTTCATTGAAAAAAAAAATTATTTTCTTTAAAAAATAATGACATTTCTAAATGACCCCAAACTTTGAACGGTAGTGTAGCTCTAAGAATAAAGCGATACAATAAAAATATTTTTTCTATAAAATAGTTTTTATTGCATAAAAGCGCCAAAACAAAAATTCTATATAAATGTGGTACCACTGCAAACGTACTGACCCAAAGAATAAAGCTGCCTTATCAATTTTACCACACGCGGAACAGCATAAAAAAAAAAAAAAAAAAAAAAACAATTCCGGAATTGCTGGTTTTTGTTTATTTTGCCTCCCAAAATTCGGAATAGAAAGCGATCAAAAAGTGTCATGTGCCCGAAAATGGTACCAATAAAAACGTCAACTTGTCCCGCATCACAAGACTCTGTCGGCCAAAATATGGAAAAATTATAGCTCTCAAAATACGGTAATGCAAAAACTAGGGTTTGCATAAAAAGGGTCTTTTAGTGTGTGACAGCTGTCAGTCATAAAAACCTGATATCAATCTGGCATCGCTGTAATCACACTGACCCGAAGAAAAAAGTTGTCTAATCACTTATACCGCACGGGGAACAGCGTAAAAAATAAGTTCTAGGGTTAGGGTTGTGCTAGGGTTGGGATTTTTTCAAAAGTAAAGAAAAAAAATGACAACGATATGGCGACTAGTGTTGAGCACAAGTGCTCGCTACTTGAGTTTGCATCAGGTGCTCGGGTATGCACCGAGTATCGCTGGTGCGCGAGTGACATGCTCGAGTCTCTGCCCTATATGCTTTGCGCTCAAAAAAAACGTTGTTGGGATTACATGCCATGCATGAGCGATCCCCACATGTTCTTTTTGGGTGTCTAACAACTGTGAAACATGCGGGGCGGGGACTCGAGAAAGTCATGCGAGCACCTGCGATACTTGGTGCATACCCGAGTACCCGATGCAAACTGAAGTAGTGAGCACTTGAGCTCAAGACTAATGACTAGTGTTGAGCCACCCCCGTAGTGTTCGAGTTCGGTTCGGTTCGTTGAACACCCTTGTGTTCGCCGAACTGTTCGTCGAAATGTTCGTCGAACACCTTCGAACACCGTTAAAACCAATGGCAGGCAAACAAAAACACATAGAAACACATAGAAAACACCTTCAAAGGTGTCCAAAAGCTGACAAACTGCTCAGAAGACATAACTAACACATGGAAAAGTGACAAGTACATATAGTCATGCGAAAAGAAAAGAGGCGGAGGAGTAAAAGGAGGGGGAGACACAGATATAGGCATGTCATGCCCTTCTAAAATCCAAAAAGTGAGAAGCCGACACGGCCAGTCCGTTCCTGCCCATGCCACCTCCATGTCGCCGGGTTTGTGCCAGAGCCGCGGTGGACCCTGACGGCCAGCCCCCCTCTCCCAATACTGGTGCCTGTCCGCTGGTGGGTCGAGCAAGCCCCCCTGTGGTGGAGGCAGGTCTAAGCTTTTTAATTTAAATTGTCTCTCTAATTTGAATGAATACACTTTAAATCCTTTTACAAGGATCTATTGGAGGGCAAGTCTCATGCCAGCAGCCGCGTAATTCCAGCTCCAGTAGCGTCCACTAAAGCTGCTGCAGTTAAAAAGCTTTTATAAGGATCGAGCTCGGCGGTCTACCGCAAGGCGTCCTACCGCCAGTCCCAGCCCCTATGCCTTGGGGTGCCTCCTGGTGCTCTTCACTGAGTATCCCGGGGTCCCGAAGCATTTCCTTTGAAAAAATTAAGTGTCCAAACTAGAGGTGGTGTAGCTTGCTTAACAGCCGGGATAATCCGCTGACTAGCAGACACTGCAACTAGGCACAAAGTATTTCCTGGGCTAGATGCAGTTAAACATTTGTAATTAGATACTCTCGTTGGATGCTGAGAAAGCATTCCATAGAGTCTCCTGGCACGCCATATATTATTCTCTTAAAAAGCTTGGGGTAGGGGTCTAGGGGACCCTTTTATAGCCAAAATCACGGCCCTGTATCGCAATTCGTCACCTAGGCTGAAGATAAATGGAACTGTAGCTCCCCGAGGGCTCGGTTGCTACAGAGGTATTGCACCTCACCCAGAGGTGTGATATCTCACTCTCAGGTAAGGATGGAGTGTGGATCAGGACCCCAACACCTGCATGCATTACACCACATTGCCGTGGGGCAGGGCGACCAATATGCCCCTGAGATGGGCACGACAGTCCTTTTCCCTGGCTGGAGTGGGGGGAGGGAACACTGAGGAAGGGGAACCCTGTAGTGCAGGAGCAGGGAGGAAGCAGTTCCTGGGTGCATTGAGAAGGAAGTATAAAAGGTGGGCACCATCTTAGTTCAGTGCAAAGAAGTCTGAGCAGAAGTGACAGGGAGCAGGGGCTTGGCATGAGCTCTGCTCCGGAGGCGGGCCTAGTAACAGATGCCCAGGCCTGGAAGAGGGAGAAGGAAGGAAGAGGAGCGGAGAAGGCTCCATGAAAGAGGAACGAAGGGATCCCAGGGGTGCGAATGGGCGAGTCGCCACTGCACGCCCGAATCCACCTGCGTGGAGGGGTCAGGCCAAAGGGGGAGACCGGTCCCCGAAACTAGTGGAGGCGGGAAACGACCCTCAGCTAGAAACCGGAGGCTGTGACATTTTATGTGGCGTAGCCCCTCGCTACACCCACTAGGAAGGCATCACATAGGGTCAGGGAAACTGGCGCCAAGTTTACCAAGAGGAGGCCCAAGGCAGCTGGATAGAAGCGTTGGTAAGAAAGGCCAGACAAAGAACACACAAAGGGGGTCCTGTGAAGTGCTCCAAAGTTATCTGGGAGTTGTCTGAGCCCCTCTCCTGGTGAGCACAGTACGACGTGGGCAGCCGTTACCTGCAGAAGTGGTCTGGATAATAAGAACTGTGAGTAAAGGCCCTGGACAGCATCACTGACTCCATGTCGTTACTGCTGCTGCCCTGCACCATCACCCCCATCCTCCGCATACACTGCCCTGAGGCTATACTCCTCCCGTGGGGAGTTATACTACGCTCTGCTGCACCCACAACACCAGCCTCAGCGGTCTGCCCTGCAGCGGCGGTTCACTCTGACCGCAATCCACGGGTGGCGTAGTCGGACATTTAAACATCAAAACCACATAAATAGTTCCGCCACTGGTTGGACCGCCCTGAGCCACGGAACCGGGTCGCCGCCACGGAGACTACAACCACCAGCATCCACCAAAAAGGGTCCGGCTCTGGGTGTCCCAAGGCCCAGGGGGCGCGTCAGAACATTTTCATCACCTTTCATAATCGCCAATGGGACAAGGCAGGGATGTCCTCTGTCCCCTCTCATATACATCCTAGTGACGGAGCAACTGCTCTCATCAATTTGCCATAACCCCAATATTAGGTGGATTGAGGTAGGAGGCACCGAGTACAAGTGCTCTCTATTTGCTGATGATGTCCTAGTATATATCACTCAATCACATATATCCATCCCTGCTGTTATGGCTGAAATAGATCACTTTGTTACATGGTCAAATTTTAAAATCAATTCAGCGAAGTCTGAGGCCCTCGATGTCTCCCTCCCCAAATCCATACAGGATTCCATCCAGTCCAACTTTCCCTTTGCATGCCCCCACAGGGTATCAAATACTTAGGAATTCCTATTAATAGAGACATCTCCTGTCTATGTTATCTTAATTTTGGGCCCTTTATTGAACAACTCCATACAGAACACGGTTGGCAAGTTAGAACTGTAAGATTCACTACGTGAACCACTGGTGTTTTGTGGAAAAGCACATGTACACTGTGTTCCAAATTATTATGCAAAAAGTGTTTAGGAGTGATAAGGGAAGAATTTGTTTGTTTGTCAGTTAAACTCATTGATGGTGATGTGTGTCAGGGCTCTTTATATCACTGTAAGCAATTGCAGACACCTGTGCTAATTAGTTTGGCAGGTGTGTCCAATTAAAGGCAAGACTACTTAAGAAGGCTGTCCCACATTATTAAGCAGCCTACATTTTCTGCCAAAATGGGAAAGAAAAAGGATGTGTCGGCTGCTGAGAAGCAACAAATTTTGGAGTGTTTAGGTCAAGGCATGACTACAATCAACATTGTGCGATGATCAGGATGAAGTGTCTTGGCTATCAAGAAGTATGTAGCTGAATCACAGTACAACCGTGTGCGTGCTGATAAGGGCAAATTGAGGACTCTTTCCTACAGGCAATTACGTCAGGTTAAAAGAGCAGCGGCAAAAAAGCCTTGTCATAGCAGCAGACAAGTTTTTGAAGCTGCTGGTGCCTCCAACGTCCCCCGAAAAACAAGATGCAGGGTCCTTCAGAGGTTTGCAGCTGTGCTTAAGCCATCCTGTCGACCTCCTCTATCCACTGCACACAAGCAGAAACGGCTCCAGTGGGCCAAACAATACATGAAGACTGAATTCAAAACTGTTTTGTTCATGGATGAGTGCCGTGCAACGCTCTATGGTCCAGATGGATGGAGTGGAGGATGGCTGGTTGATGGACACCCCACGCAAAAACGGCTACAGCGCCAACAAAGAAGAGGTGGAGTAATGTTTTGGGCTGGAATCATGGGGAGAGAGATTGTCAGCCCCTTTAGGATCCCTGAAGGGGTAAAGATGAACTCCATAATGTATGTGGAGTTTCTCAAACAGCACTTCCTGCCATGGTTCAAGAAGAAGAACCGTGTATTCCACAGCAAAATCATTTTCATGCATGATAATGCACCGTCTTATGCTGCACGTAACACATCTGCATCTCTGGCTGATATGGGCATAAAAGGGGACAAACTTATGGTGTGACCCCTATGCTCCCCTGACCTCTACCCCATTCAGAACCTCTGGAGCATCATCAAAAGGAGAGTCTATGATGGCGGGAGGCAGTTCACATCTAAGCAACAGCCCTGGGAGGGTATTCTGTCCTCATGCAAAACAGTTGAAGCAGAAACCATCCAAAACCTGACAAATTCAATGGACGAGAGAGTTCAGAAGCTCCTTTCGAACAAGGGTTCCTATGTGCAAATGTAACATCACCTAGAATAAAGTTTTTAGTTGAAAACTGTTTGATTTCAGTTTCTAATAACCAGCTAATGCTTATAATTTCAAAAATAACCATTTTTTTGTTCTTTATTAAAATGAAAAGGTTGATCGAAGAGTGTGGGGGATCTAAGAGTGTGGCAACCCAGTAGTCAGGATTACTTTGAATTCTGACAATCTGAGGGTCATGTTGCAGGTAGTGCAACAAGAAGGCACTCATGTGTCTTGCGCATCTAGGAGCCCCAAAATTATTTTCTGGGCTAGATGCAACTAAAAATTATTATTAATTTTAAATCTGGTGGAGCTTAGTATAGATGGCCTAATAGAATCAGTACTGCACACTGCTGCAAAGCCCAAATTATTTTCCAGCCAAGATACAGATAAACATGATTAGTAATTTTAAATCTGGTGGAGCTTAGTATAGATGGCCTAATAGAATCAGTACTGCACACTGCTGCAAAGCCCAAATTATTTTCCAGCCAAGATACAGATAAACATGATTAGTAATTTTAAATCTGGTGGAGCTTAGTATAGATGGCCTAATAGAACAAGTACTGCACACTGCTACAAAGCCCAAATAATTTTCCAGCCAAGATACAGATAAACATGATTAGTAATTTGAAAGCTTAAAACGGTTGGTGAAGTGATTTTAACCAATCATCAAGCTTTTACTCTACCCAGGATGACACAGGGGTAGAAAAGTCGTTTTGGATCCATGATTTGTTCATCTTTATGAACGTGACTCTGTCTACATTATCAGTGGAGAGCCGCGTGCGCTTATCTGTCAGCACACCACCAGCAGCGCTGAACACACGTTCAGACAGAACGCTGGCTGCGGGGCATGACAAGATCTCCAAGGCGTAAGTGGTGAGCTCCGGCCATTTATCCAGATTGGAAGCCCAAAAAGAGCAAGGGTCCAGTGACACAGTCATGGCTTCAATGTTTACTTGGAGATACTCCTGTACCATCGTCTCTAGGCGTTGACTATGTGTCAGACTTCTTGTATCCTGTGGCCTTGCAAAGGATGGGCTAAAAAAGTGGTGAAATGATTCTGCAAAATTGATGTTACCAGCAGATACTGTGTTTCTGTTACTGTTTGAGTGCTGAACACTCGACGGTCCCACGGTTGGCAAGTTGGAACTGTGAGATTCACTACGTGCACCACTGGTGTTTTGTGGAAAAGCACATGTAAGATTCTGCAACAGTCTCTGCTGATACTCCTGCATGCGTGCATCCCTTTCTATGGCAGGAATAATTTCTGCAAATTTACTTTTGTACCGGGGATCTAACAGTGTGGCAACCCAGTAGTCAGGATTATTTCTAATTCTCACAATTCAAGGGTCATGTTGCAGGTAGTGCAGCAAGAAGGCACTCATGTGTGTTGCGCATCCAGGAGCACCAAGTCCCTGTTGTGTTGGTGGCGAGGTAACAATCATGCTTCCTTCCTCTGTCCTCTCCCCCCAATCTTGCACAACAGAAATGTGATCAAGGTCTCCCTCATCTGACGAGTCTTCCATCAGTTCGTCCTCCACTTCTTCCTGGGCTCCTGCACCTTCCTCACTAGTTTGGCTGCTACCATGCACCCTGGTAAAACCATCTCCTGCACCCTCACATGCCTGCCGCCTTGGTGCTGCCGACCGTCTGGACCTTGCAGATGTTAGCCCATCTGCATACAACTCCTCCTCCTCTACTTCCTCCACCTCCTCTTGTGCCACCACCTGACTCCGAATTCTGTTTAACATGTGCTCCAGCATGTAAATCACCGGAATAGTCATGCTGATAATGGCATCGTCAGCACTAAACATCTTCGTCGCCATTTCAAAGCTGTGCAGAAGGGTGCATAGGTCCCTGATCTGAGACCACTCCTCCAGCATGATTTCCTCCACCTCTGGATCTCGTTGGCCCAGGCTATACGTCAGAACGTATTGCACCAGGGCTTGGCGGTGCTGCCACAGTCGCTGCAACATGTGCAGAGTTGAATTCCACCGGGTAGGCACATCGCATTTTAGCCGGTGAACTGGCAGGCCCAACGACTTCTGTAGAGATGTATGTCACTGAGCTGCGGGATGCGAACGGCGGAAGTGAGCACACAGCGACCGTGCCCTCTGCAGAAGGCCATCTAGTCCGGGATAGTGGGCTAAAAATTGCTGGACAACCAGGTTCAACACGTGAGCCATACAAGGCACGTGTGTGACATTGCCCCGGCGAAGGGCCGCACCCAGGTTTGCAGCATTGTCGCACACGGCCTTCCCTGGTTTCAGGTCCAGTGGAGACAACCAATCATGAAATTGGTTCTCCAGAGCTGACCACAACTCCTTTGCTGTGTGACTCACATTTCCCAGACATTTCAAAGTAAAAACCGCCTGATGATGTTGAGCCCTACTGCCAGCATAGTAAGGAGGTGTGCAGGATCCCTTCTGCGCAGTTAGAAAGCTTGTGGCATGACCAGACAGGCTTTGGGTGCAGGTGGAGGACCGAGAGGAGGTTGAGGAGGCAGAAGCAGTGGAGGAACTTTGAGATAAAGAGGATTGACGCACAACTCGTGGGGACAGCAAGACTTGGACAGCAGCCCCTTGTCCTGCTGTCACCATAGTTACCCAGTGCCAAGTCAGCGACATGTAACACCCCTGTCCATGCCTACTCGTCCAAGTGTCTGTGGTGAAATGCACCCTGTCACACACAGAGTTTCTCAAAGAAGCGGTGATGTTGTGTGCGACATGCTGGTGGAGCGCAGGCACACCTTTCTTTGAGAAGTAGTGCCGACTGGGCATCTGGTACTGGGGCACTGCGATGGACATAAGGTCTCGAAAATCCTCTGTGTCCACCAGGCAGAAAGGCAGCATTTCTGTAGCCAAGAGCTTGTAGATGGTGAAATTCAACCTCTTAGCTTTCTCATGGCTAGGAGGAAATGGTCTTTTACTAGTCCACAACTGAGGGACCGAGGGCTGGCTGTTGTGCTTAGACGGGGTTGATAAGGGTGTCCCCGGCAAACTGCCGGTCTGTGAGGAAGATGCAGGCGGACATGTTAGGTTGCCTTGATCCAAAGGTGGTGCTATCGATGTCAGACAGCGCTCAACACCAGCTGGTGATTCCACCTCCAAAGAAAATGATGACCTGCCAATCACGCTGGCTGTTGCGAGTAAAGAGGTGGCAGGTCTGCGTCCCAAAACAGGTGTGACTGCTGTCCCCCCAGTCACAGAGGATGAAGAGGCCGCAGATGCACAAGATGTGGCAGACGGTGGTTGGCCCGGCCGGCTAGGCCGCATTGTAGCGCAGTGAGCTTCCCACTGCAACTTATGCTTCATGTCCATGTGCCGGTTCATGCATGAAGTACTCAAACTATGTATTTTTTGGCCTCTACTTAGCTTTTGCTGACAAATGTTACAGATAACACGAGTTGGGTCATCTTTATCGATCTGAAAAAATGCCCAGGCTATGCAACGCTTAGCACCCATGCGACCTGAAGAGCCACCACGACTTGTGGTCAGAGGCAGAGTTGTGTTTGAGGATGCAGTTGTTGACATGCTTCCAGTACTACGTCTCTGTCCAGGAAGGCGCAACCTGACCTCGTCGTCACTAGCATCCTCTTCCACCTCCTCTGCTGACCTCATCTCTTGGCTGACTGTGGGTTGACAGTAAGTGGGATCTCCAACCTCATCATCATCACCCTGTGTGTTATCACACCCGTCGTCCTCAGAGCCAACCTGTTCCTGCCCTGACAAAAAACTAAAGTTGTCGCTCCAATCAAGTCTCATCATCATCTTCCTCATTGTCTCCACCAACAGGAGTTACAGTTTGGGAATGAGGGTCTACATTATGGTCAGAACCTTCTGCGTCTGGTCCTGGATCCGACTCATAAAGATTCTGGGCATCAGTGCAGAACATTTCCTTGTTTGGATTCACAGAAGCTCTGGAGCCGACCTCTGATTCCCAGGCTATAGTATGAGTAAACAGCTCTGCAGACTCAACCATCTGTTCTACCCCATACTCAGATGGGCAGCTGGAGATTTGGGAGCTGTGAGGAAGCAAGTGCGATTGGGGTGACACCTCTGAGGACTGGAGTATTTGTGATGTTGAAGTTGAGGTGGAGGAGAGCCCACTTAAAGGAGCACTTGATATCCGTTGAAGCACCTGCTGTTTTTGTGCCTCATCTGGAATTTGTAGCGATTGGCGTGGCCGTAAGAAAGGGATCTTATCACATTGTCTGCTAAAAGAAGTAGACATTTTAGTTTGGCTGGAAGATGGTCTTTCTTCTGCAGATATTACTGTTGCTTTAACACCTACTCCATGGACACAACCTTTTTTCCCCTTCCCAACACGCCTATTCCCCTTTCCACCAGCAGCAGGCCTTTTTCCACTCATTTTGGTGGTTAACTAATTCACAACTCTGGAGTTGTTTGCACAAAAAAACAATGGATAGGAACCGAGCAGAGCTGAGTGGGCAAACTGTGGTATTAGGCCAAAAGTATTGGCTGGGTTAGATGCAGATAAAAATGATATTGAATTTGCAACCTGATGGAGGTCAGTATAGATGTACTAATAGAACAAGTCCCACACACTGCTATAAGCTGAAATATTTTTTCAGAGCTAGATGCAGAAAAAAATTAGATTGAATTTGCAAAATGGTGGAGGTTAGTATAGATGGACTAATAGAATAAGTCCCACATACTGCTACAAGCTGAAATATTTTTTTCAGAGCTAGATGCAGATAAAAATTATTTTTAATTTGCAACCTGATGGAGGTCAGTATAGATGGACTAATAGACCAAGTCCCGCACACTGCTAGAAGCCCAAATATTTTTTCAGAGCTAGATGCAGAAAAAAATTATATTCAATTTGCAACCTGATGGAGGTCAGTATAGATGGACTAATAGAACAAGTCCCACACACTGCTAGAAGCCCAAATATTTTTTCAGAGCTAGATGCAGAAAAAAATTATATTGAATTTGCAACCTGTTGGAGGTCAGTATAGATGGACTAATAGAACAAGTCCCACACACTGCTACGAGCTGAAATATTTTTTCAGAGCTAGATGCAGATAAAAATTATTTTTAATTTGCAACCTGATGGAGGTCAGTATAGATGGACTAATAGACCAAGTCCCACACACTGCTAGAAGCCCAAATATTTTTTCAGAGCTAGATGCAGAAAAAAATATATTCAATTTGCAACCTGATGGAGGTCAGTATTGATGGACTAATAGACCAAGTCCCACACACTGCTAGAAGCACAAATATTTTTTCAGAGCAAGATGCAGAAAAAAATTATATTCAATTTGCCACCTGATGGAGGTCAGTATAGATGGACTAATAGCACAAGTCCCACACACTGCTAGAAGCCAAAATATTTTTTCAGAGTTAGATGCAGATAAAAATTATTTTTAATTTGCAACCTGATGGAGGTCAGTATAGATGGACTAATAGACCAAGTCCCACACACTGCTAGAAGCCCAAATATTTTTTCAGAGCTAGATGCAGAAAAAAATTATATTCAATTTGCAACCTGATGGAGGTCAGTATAGATGGACTAATAGACCAAGTCCCACACACTGCTAGAAGCAGAATCATAAAGATTCTGGGCATCAGTGCAGAACATTTCCTTGTTTGGATTCACAGAAGCTCTGGAGCCGACCTCTGATTCCCAGGCTATAGTAAGAGTAAACAGGTCTGCAGACTCAAGCATCTGTTCTACCCCATACTCAGATGGGCAGCTGGAGATTTGGGAGCTGTGAGGAAGCAAGTGCAATTGGGGTGACACCTCTGAGAACTGGAGTATTTGTGATGTTGAAGTTGAGGTGGAGGAGAGCCCACTTAAAGGAGCACTTGATATCCGTTGAAGCACCTGCTGTTTTTGTGCCTCATCTGGAATTTGTAGCGATTGGCGTGGCCGTAAGAAAGGGATCTTATCACATTGTCCGCTAAAAGAAGTAGACATTTCAGTTTGGCTGGAAGATGGTCTTTCTTCTGCAGATATTACTGTTGCTTTAACACCTACTCCATGGACACAACCTTTTTTCCCCTTCCCAACACGCCTATTCCCCTTTCCACCAGCAGCAGGCCTTTTTCCACTCATTTTGGTGGTTAACTAATTCACAACTCTGGAGTTGTTTGCACAAAAAAACAATGGATGGGAATGGAGCAGAGCTGAGTGGGCAAACTGTGGTATTAGGCCAAAAGTATTGGCTGGGTTAGATGCAGATAAAAATGATATTGAATTTGCAACCTGATGGAGGTCAGTATAGATGGACTAATAGAACAAGTCCCACACACTGCTATAAGCTGAAATATTTTTTCAGAGCTAGATGCAGAAAAAAATTTGATTGAATTTGCAACCTGGTGGAGGTTAGTATAGATGGACTAATAGAATAAGTCCCACATACTGCTACAAGCTGAAATATTTTTTTCAGAGCTAGATGCAGATAAAAATTATTTTTAATTTGCAACCTGATGGAGGTCAGTATAGATGGACTAATAGACCAAGTCCCGCACACTGCTAGAAGCCCAAATATTTTTTCAGAGCTAGATGCAGAAAAAAATTATATTCAATTTGCAACCTGATGGAGGTCAGTATAGATGGACTAATAGACCAAGTCCCACACACTGCTAGAAGCCCAAATATTTTTTCAGAGCTAGATGCAGAAAATAATTATATTGAATTTGCAACCTGGTGGAGGTCAGTATAGATGGACTAATAGAACAAGTCCCACACACTGCTACGAGCTGAAATATTTTTTCAGAGCTAGATGCAGATAAAAATTATTTTTAATTTGCAACCTGATGGAGGTCAGTATGGATGGACTAATAGACCAAGTCCCACACACTGCTAGAAGCCCAAATATTTTTTCAGAGCTAGATGCAGAAAAAAATATATTCAATTTGCAAGCTGATGGAGGTCAGTATAGATGGACTAATAGACCAAGTCCCACACACTGCTAGAAGCACAAATATTTTTTCAGAGCAAGATGCAGAAAAAAATTATATTCAATTTGCCACCTGATGGAGGTCAGTATAGATGGACTAATAGAACAAGTCCCACACACTGCTAGAAGCCCAAATATTTTTTCAGAGTTAGATGCAGATAAAAATTATTTTTAATTTGCAACCTGATGGAGGTCAGTATAGATGGACTAATAGACCAAGTCCCACACACTGCTAGAAGCCCAAATATATTTTCAGAGCTAGATGCAGAAAAAAATTATATTCAATTTGCAACCTGATGGAGGTCAGTATAGATGGACTAATAGACCAAGTCCCACACACACTGCTAGAAGCCCAAATATTTTTTCAGAGCTAGATGCAGAAAAAAATTATATTGAATTTGCAACCTGATGGAGGTCAGTATAGATGGACTAATAGAGCAAGTCCCACACACTGCTAGAAGCCCAAATATTTTTTCAGAGCTAGATGCAGATAAAAATTATTTTTAATTTTCATCCTGATGGAGGTCAGTATAGAATGATGCTATGCCCAAATGGTTTTACTTCACTAGGTGCAGCAAAAAAATTAGTATTCTATACACAGGTGGGTGGTGTAGCTTGCAACACATATAGGCTACTCCACTGACTAAGACAATCTGCGATAGGCCAAAAAGGATTTGCTTTGCTAGATTTAGCCAAATGCTGTGAAAAAAACTTGCACAGCACTGGCACAGACCTGCCTGGCAAAAACTGATAGGAACTGATGTAACTTAGTCCTGAAAAGGACTGCAATTACAATTAGTCTTTACTCCCAACCTATCTATTTAAGAGCACAGACCTGCCTGATAAAAGTCGTAGGAAATGCTGTAACCTAGTACTTAAAAGGACTGCAATCACAACTCTTCCCTACTCCCAAGCTATCTGTAGATTTGTGCGAAAATTGGCTTGAAATTAACAAGGTATAGCGCACACAGCAACAGTGGTGCCGTCTAACACGCAGCTGCAGCAGTGAGAAAATGGTGGCGACGGGGAAAATGTCTGGGTCTTATAGGACAAGGACATGTGACATACACTGCCAATGACACATGCCCTTGCTTGTGTGAAAAAAAGCAGTTCGCTCCATGTGTGCGCTGCTGATAGGCTGACAGATTGCACCTCCCCACTGTAAATGCGGGAAAGAGAAAAAAAAATGGAGATCTTCATTTTTCCTGCAGAGATCCATCCCCTGCCCCTCCCCCCGCCCCGCTGTACACTCAAACTGCGTATTAACATTAATTTTCAGCATTACTGAGAAAAAATCCAGTTATGATTTTGGTGCACGAACAGTTATCGAACATAACCTCGAATTGCCGAATTTTTTTCAAATCGTTCGTGTTTCAAATTGGGGCTAAAACATAATTTTTGTGGAAAAAGTTTGCCACATCGTCCACCTCTTGTGACACTTTCCCACTGTCGCCTTCGTGTGATCGTGGCTGCTCAAATATTTGGGCATAGCTACATGCGATCTCCTCTTGCCTCATTTCAAGTGGACCGAGCGAGAGGCCGGAATCTATAAATGGAAAAGTGAACAGCTCTTCGGAGTGTCCAAGTGTGGGATCAGTTGTCTCTGGGCACTCGGCAAGGTGGGAGGAAGGTGGTTCAGGGTGAGGAATATGCGGTCCCAACTCACGGCTACTGCCTGCCTGCCTATATACACTGCCTGCCTGATATTTCTACAGATGGATTAGTCCTCAGAAGGACTGTTTGTTGAGATGGATATGTGTAATATACTTCTGTTCTACCTACACTACCTAATAAACAAGCGAATCTCTCCATAGCTCAGCAGCACCTCTCCCTACACTGCCTGATTCCGGAGTGACTGTGACGAACACGGCGGCGCCAGGTCTGATATAGACCTGAAGACACTGTGCGGCCAGCCAATCACTGTAATGCCACAGCTAACATGGCTGTGGCATTACAGTGAGTGACAGGCAATCCCTGCTTGTTCATTAGCTCTCTAAAGAGCTACAAACATGCAGGGAGAGGACCCAAGCTCCCATCAAGCATCTTGAGTAGAGATGAGCGTTGTTCTACTCGAACTGTTCGCCAATCTCAAATTCGAGCTGTTTTGGGAGGTGTTCGAGCCGTTCGGCGAACACGAACAATTTGAGAAAAATTCGGCTGTTCGAGGTTATGTTCGATAACTGTTCGTGCACCAAAATCATAACTGGATTTTTTCTCAGTAATGATGAAAATTAATGTTAATACGCAGTTTGTGTGCACAGCGGGGTGGGGGGAGGGGCAGGGGATGGATCTCTGCAGGAACAATGAAGATCTCCATTTTTTTTTCTCTTTCCCGCATTTGCAGTGGGGAGGTGCAATCTGTCAGCCTATCAGCAGCGCACACACAGAGCGAAGTGCTTTTTTCACACAAGCAAGGGCATGTGTCATTGGCAGTGTATGTCACATGTCCTTGCCCTATAAGACCAAGCCATTTTCCCCGTCGCCACCATTTTCTCACTGCTGCAGCTGCGTGTTAGACGGCACCGCTGTTGCTGTGTGTGCTATACCTTGTTAATTTCAAGCCAATTTTCGCACAAATCTACAGATAGCTTGGGAGTAGGGAATAGTTGTGATTGCAGTCCTTTTAAGGACTAGGTTACAGCATTTCCTACAACTTTTATCAGGGAGGTCTGTGCTCTTAAATAGATAGATTGTGGGAGTAAAGACTAATTGTAATTGGAGTCCTTTTCAGGACTAGGTTACATCAGTTCCTATCAGTTTTTGCCAGGCAGGTCTGTGCCAGTGCTGTGCAAGTTTATTTCACAGCATTTGGCTGAATCTAGCAAAGCTAATCCTTTTTGGCCTATTGCAGAGTGTGTTAGTCAGTGGAGTAGCCTATCTGTGTTGCAAGATATACCACCTGTGTATAGAATACCAATTTTTTTACTGCACCTAGTGAAGTAAAATCTTTTGGGCATAGCATCATTCTATTAGTCCATCTATACTGACCTCCATCAGGTTGCAAACTGAATATAATTTTTTTCTGCATCTAGCTCTGAAAAAATATTTGGCCTTCTAGCAGTGTGTCGGACTTTCTCTATTCGTCCATCTATACTGACCTCCATCAGGTTGCAAATTAAAAATAATTTTTATCTGCATCTACAGTACCTCTGAAAAAATATTTGGGCTTCTAGCTGTGTGTGGGACTTGTTGTATTAGTCCATCTATACTGACCTCCATCAGGTTACAAACTAAATATATTTTTTTCTGCATCTACCTCTGAAAAAATATTGGGCTTCTAGCTGTGTGTGGGACTTGTTGTATTAGTCCATCTATACTGACCTCCATCAGGTTGCAAACTGAATATATTTTTTTCTGCATCTACCTCTGAAAAAATATTGGGCTTCTAGCTGTGTGTGGGTCTTGTTCTATTAATCCATCTATACAGACCTCCAACAGGTTGCAAACTGAATATAATTTTTTTCTGCATCTAGCTCTGAAAAAATATTTGGCCTTCTAGCAGTGTGTCGGACTTTCTCTATTAGTCCATCTATACTGACCTCCATCAGGTTGCAAATTAAAAATAATTTTTATCTGCATCTACAGTACCTCTGAAAAAATATTTGGGCTTCTAGCTGTGTGTGGGACTTGTTGTATTAGTCCATCTATACTGACCTCCATCAGGTTGCAAACTGAATATATTTTTTTCTGCATCTACCTCTGAAAAAATATTGGGCTTCTAGCTGTGTGTGGGACTTGTTGTATTAGTCCATCTATACTGACCTCCATCAGGTTGCAAACTGAATATATTTTTTTCTGCATCTACCTCTGAAAAAATATTGGGCTTCTAGCTGTGTGTGTGACTTGTTGTATTAGTCCATCTATACTGACCTCCATCAGGTTGCAAACTGAATATATTTTTTTCTGCATCTACCTCTGAAAAAATATTGGGCTTCTAGCTGTGTGTGGGACTTGTTGTATTAGTCCATCTATACTGACCTCCATCAGGTTGCAAACTGAATAAATTTTTTTCTGCATCTACCTCTGAAAAAATATTGGGCTTCTAGCTGTGTGTGGGACTTGTTGCATTAGTCCATCTATACTGACCTCCATCAGGTTGCAAACTGAATATATTTTTTTCTGCATCTACCTCTGAAAAAATATTGGGTTTCTAGCTGTGTGTGGGTCTTGTTCTATTAATCCATCTATACATAACTCCATCAGGTTGCAAACTGAATATAATTTTTTTCTGCATCTAGCTCTGAAAAAATATTTGGCCTTCTAGCAGTGTGTGGGACTTTCTCTGTTAGTCCATCTATACTGACCTCCATCAGGTTGCAAACTGAATATAATTTTTTTCTGCATCTAGCTCTGAAAAAATATTTGGCCTTCTAGCAGTGTGTGGGACTTTCTCTGTTAGTCCATCTATACTGACCTCCATCAGGTTGCAAACTGAATATAATTTTTTTCTGCATCTAGCTCTGAAAAAATATTTGGCCTTCTAGCGGTGTGTCGGACTTTCTGTATTAGTCCATCTATACTGACCTCCATCAGGTTGCAAATTAAAAATAATTTTTATCTGCATCTACAGTACCTCTGAAAAAATATTTGGGCTTCTAGCTGTGTGTGGGACTTGTTGTATTAGTCCATCTATACTGACCTCCATCAGGTTGCAAACTGAATATATTTTTTTCTGCATCTACCTCTGAAAAAATATTGGGCTTCTAGCTGTGTGTGGGTCTTGTTCTATTAATCCATCTATACAGACCTCCATCAGGTTGCAAACTGAATATAATTTTTTTCTGCATCTAGCTCTGAAAAAATATTTGGCCTTCTAGCAGTGTGTGGGACTTTCTCTGTTAGTCCATTTATACTGACCTCCATCAGGTTGCAAACTGAATATAATTTTTTTCTGCATCTAGCTCTGAAAAAATATTTGGCCTTCTAGCAGTGTGTGGGACTTTCTCTATTAGTCCATCTATACTGACCTCCATCAGGTTGCAAACTGAATATAATTTTTTTCTGCATCTAGCTCTGAAAAAATATTTGGCCTTCTAGCAGTGTGTCGGACTTTCTCTATTAGTCCATCTATACTGACCTCCATCAGGTTGCAAATTAAAAATAATTTTTATCTGCATCTACAGTACCTCTGAAAAAATATTTGGGCTTCTAGCTGTGTGTGGGACTTGTTGTATTAGTCCATCTATACTGACCTCCATCAGGTTGCAAATTGAATACAATTTTTTTCTGCATCTAACCCAGCCAATAGTTTTGGCCTAATACCACAGTTTGGCCACTCAGCTCTGCTCGGTTACCATCCATTGTTTTTTTGTGCAAACAACTCCAGAGTTGTGAATTAGTTAACCACCAAAATGAGTGGAAAAAGGCCTGCTGCTGGTGGAAAGGGGAATAGGCGTGTTGGGAAGGGGAAAAAAGGTTATGTCCGTGGGGTAGGTGTTAAAGCAACAGTAACATCTGCAGAAGAAAGACCATCTTCCAGCCAAACTAAAATGTCTACTTCTTTTAGCGGACAATGTGATAAGATCCCTTTCTTACGGCCACGTCAATCGCTACAAATTCCAGATGAGGCACAAAAACAGCAGGTGCTTCAACGGATATCAAGTGCTCCTTTAAGTGGGCTCTCCTCCACATCAAATTCAACATCACAAATACTCCAGTCCTCAAAGGTGTCACCCCAATCGCACTTGCTTCCTCACAGCTCCCAAATCTCCAGCTGCCCGTCTGAGTATGAGGTAGAACAGATGGTTGAGTCTGCAGAGCTGTTTACTCATGCTATAGCCTGGGAATCAGAGGTCGACTCCAGTGCTTCTGTGAATCCAGACGAGGAAATGATCTGCACTGATGCCCAGAATCTTTATGAGTCGGATCCAGGACCAGACGCAGAAGGTTCTGACCATAATGTAGACCCTCATTCCCAAACTGTAACTCCTGTTGGTGGAGACAATGAGGAAGACGATGATAAGACTCAAATACCTGATTGGAGCGACAGCTTTAGTTTTTTGTCAGGGCAGGAACAGGTTGGCTCTGAGGATGACGGGTGTGATAACGCACAGGGTGATGATGATGAGGTTGGAGATCCCACTTACTGTCAACCCACAGTCAGCCAAGAGATGAGGTCAGCAGAGGAGGTGGAGGAAGATGTTAGTGACGACGAGGTCAGGTTGCGCCTTCCTGGACAGAGACGTAGTACTGGAAGGACGTCAACAACTGCATCCTCAAACACAACTCTGCCTCTCACCACAAGTCGTGGTGGCTCTTCAGGTCGCATGGGTGCTAAGCCTTGCATAGCCTGGGCATTTTTTCAGATCGATAAAGATGACCCAAGTCGTGTTATCTGTAACATTTGTCAGCAAAAGCTAAGTAGAGGCCAAAAAATACATAGTTTGAGTACTTCATGCATGAACCGGCACATGGACATGAAGCATAAGTTGCAGTGGGAAGCTCAGTGTGCTACAATGCGGCCTAGCTGGCCGGGCCAACCACCGTCTGCCATATCTTGTGCATCCGCGGCCTCTTCATCCTCTGTGACTGGGGGGACAGCAGTCACACCTGTTTTGGGGCGCAGACCTGCCACCTCTTTACCCGCAACAGCCAGCGTGATTGGCAGGTCATCATTTTCTTTGGAGGTGGGAACACCAGCTGGTGTTGAGCGCTGTCCGACATCGATAGCACCACCTTTGGATCAAGGCAACCTAACATGTCCGCCTGCATCTTCCTCACAGACCGGCAGTTTGCCGGGGACACCCTTATCAACCCCGTCTAAGCACAATAGCCAGCCCTCGGTCCCTCAGATGTGGACAAGTAAAAGACCATTTCCTCCTAGCCATGAGAAAGCTAAGAGGTTGAATTTCACCATCTACAAGCTCTTGGCTACAGAAATTCTGCCTTTCCGCCTGGTGGACACAGAGGATTTTCGAGACCTTATGTCCGTCGCAGTGCCCCAGTACCAGATGCCCAGTCGGCACTACTTCTCAAAGAAAGGTGTGCCTGCGCTCCACCAGCATGTCGCACACAACATCACCGCTTCTTTGAGAAACTCTGTGTGTGACAGGGTGCATTTCACCACAGACACTTGGACGAGTAGGCATGGACAGGGGCGTTACATGTCGCTGACTGGGCACTGGGTAACTATGGTGACAGCAGGACAAGGGGCTGCTGTCCAAGTCTTGCCGTCCCCACGAGTTGTGCGTCAATCCTCTTTATGTCAAAGTTCCTCCACTGCTTCTGCCTCCTCAACCTCCTCTCGGTCTTCCACCTGCACCCAAAGCCTGTCTGGTCATGCCACAAGCTTTCTAACTGTGCAGAAGGGATCCTGCACACCTCCTTACTATGCTGGCAGTAGGGCTCAACGTCATCAGGCGGTTTTTACATTGAAATGTCTGGGAAATGTGAGTCACACAGCTGAGGAGTTGTGGTCAGCTCTGGAGAACCAATTTCATGAATGGTTGTCTCCACTGGACCTGAAACCAGGGAAGGCCGTGTGTGACAATGCTGCAAACCTGGGTGCGGCCCTTCGCCGGGGCAATGTCACACACGTGCCTTGTATGGCTCACGTGTTGAACCTGGTTGTCCAGCAATTTTTAGCCCACTATCCCAGACTAGATGGCCTTCTGCAGAGGGCACGGTCGCTGTGTGCTCACTTCCGCCGTTCGCATCCCGCAGCTCAGCGACTTACATCTCTACAGAAGTCGTTGGGCCTGCCACTTCACCGGCTAAAATGCGATGTGCCTACCCAGTGGAATTCAACTCTGCACATGTTGCAGCGACTGTGGCAGCACCGACAAGCCCTGGTGCAATACGTTCTGACGTATAGCCTGGGCCAACGAGATTCAGAGGTGGGGCAAATCATCTGGAGGAGTGGTCTCAGATCAGGGACCTATGCACCCTTCTGCACAGTTTTGAAATGGCGACGAAGATGTTTAGTGCTGACGATGCCATTATCAGCATGACTATTCTGGTGATTTACATGCTGGAGCACATGTTAAACAGAATTCGGAGTCAGGTGGTGGCACAAGAGGAGGTGGAGGAAGTAGAGGAGGAGGAGTTGTATGCGGAAGGGCTAACATCTGCAAGGTCCAGACGGTCGACAGCACCAAGGCGGCAGGCATGTGAGGGTGGGGGAGATGGTTTTACCAGGGCGCATGGTAGCAGCCAAACTAGTGAGGAAGGTGCAGGAGCCCAGGAAGAAGTGGAGGACGAACTGATGGAAGACTCATCAGATGAGGGAGACCTTGATCACATTTCTGTTGTGCGAGGTTGGGGGGAGAGGACAGAGGAAGGAAGCATGATTGTTACCTCGCCACCAACACAACAGGGACTTGGTGCTCCTGGATGCGCAACACACATGAGTGCCTTCTTGCTGCACTACCTGCAACATGACCCTCGAATTGTGAGAATTAGAAATAATCCTGACTACTGGGTTGCCACACTGTTAGATCCCCGGTACAAAAGTAAATTTGCAGAAATTATTCCTGCCATAGAAAGGGATGCACGCATGCAGGAGTATCAGCAGAGACTGTTGCAGAATCTTACATGTGCTTTTCCACAAAATACCAGTGGTGCACGTAGTGAATCTCACAGTTCCAACTTGCCAACCGTGGGACCGTCAAGTGTTCAGCACTCAAACCGTAACAGAACCACAGTATCTGCTGGTAACATCAATTTTGCGGAATCATTTCACCACTTTTTTAGCCCATCCTTTGCAAGGCCACAGGAGACAAGAAGTCTGACACATAGTCAACGCCTAGAGACGATGGTACAGGAGTATCTCCAAGTAAACATTGAAGCCACGACTGTGTCACTGGACCCTTGCTCTTTTTGGGCTTCCAATCTGGATAAATGGCCGGAGCTAGCCACTTACGCCTTGGAGATCTTGTCATGCCCCGCAGCCAGCGTTCTGTCTGAACGTGTGTTCAGCGCTGCTGGTGGTGTGCTGACAGATAAGCGCACGCGGCTCTCCACTGATAATGTAGACAGACTCACGTTCATAAAGATGAACAAATCATGGATCCGAAACGACTTTTCTACCCCTGTGTCATCCTGGGGAGAGTAGAAGCTTGATGATTGGTTAAAATCACCCTACCAACCGTTTTAAGCTTTCAAATTACTAATCATGTTCATCTGTATCTTGGCTGGAAAATAATTTGGGCTTTGTAGCAGTGTGCAGCACTGATCCTATTAGGCCATCTATACTAAGCTCCACCAGATTTAAAATTAAAAATAATTTTTAGCTGCATCTAGCCCGGAAAATAATTTTGGGGCTCCGAGATGCGCAAGACACATAAGTGCCTTCTTGCTGCACTACCTGCAGCATGACCCTCATATTGTCAGAATTCGAAGTAATCATGACTACTGGGTTGCCACACTCTTAGATCCCCCAAACTTTTCGATCAACCTTTTCATTTTAATAAAGACGAAAAAAATGGTCATTTTTGAAATTATAAGCATTAGCAGGTTGTTAGAAACTGAAATCAAACAGTTTTCAACTCAAAACTTTATTCTAGGTGATGTTACATTTTCACATAGGACCCCTTGTTCGAAAGGAGCTTCTGAACTCTCTCGTCCATTGAATTAGTCAGGTTTTGGATGGTTTCTGCTTCAATTGTTTTGCATGAGGACAGAACACCCTCCCAGAGCTGTTGCTTAGATGTGAACTGCCTCCCGCCATCATAGACACTCCTTTTAATGATGCTCCAAAGGTTCTGAATGGGGTAGAGGTCAGGGGAGCATGGGGGTCACACCATAAGTTTGTCCCCTTTTATGCCCATATCAGCCAGAGATGCAGATGTTTTATGTGCAGCATGAGATGGTGCATTATCATGCAGAAAAATGATCTTGCTGTGAAATACACGGTTCTTCTTCTTGAACCATGGCAGGAAGTGCTGTTTGAGAAAATCCACATACATTATGGAGTTCATCTTTAGCACCTTCAGGGATCCTAAAGGGGCCGACAATCTCTCTCCCCATGATTCCAGCCCAAAACATTACTCCACCTCCTCCTTGTTGGCGCTGTAGCCGTGTTTGCGTGGGGTGTCCATCAACCAGCCATCCTCCACTCCATCCATCTGGACCATCGAGCGCTGCACGGCACTCATCCGTGAACAAAACTGTTTTGAAATCAGTCTTCATGTAATGTTTGGCCCACTGGAGCCGTTTCTGTTTGTGTGAAGTGGATAGAGGAGGTCGACAGGATGGCGTATGCACAGCTGCAAACCTCTGATGGACCCTGCATCTTGTTGTTCGGGGGACGTTGGAGGCACAAGCAGCTTCAAAAACTTGTCTGCTGCTATGACAAGGCTTTTTTGCCGCTGCTCTTTCAACCTGACGTAATTGCCTGTAGGAAAGAGTCCTCAATTTGCCCTTATCAGCACGCACACGTGTGTACTGTGAATCAGCTACATACTTCTTGATTGCCAAGACACTTCATCCTGATCATCGCACAATGTTGATTGTAGTCATGCCTTGACCTAAACACTCCACAATTTGTTGCTTCTCAGCAGCCGACACATCCTTTTTCTTTCCCATTTTGGCAGAAAATGTAGGCTGCTTAAAAATGTGAGAGAGCCTTCTTAAGTAGTCTTGCCTTTCATTGGACACACCTGCCAAACTAATTAGCACAGGTGTCTGCAATTGATTACAGTGATATAAAGAGCCCTGACACACATCACCATCGATGAGTTTAACTGACAAACAAACAAATTCTTCCCTTATCACTCCTAAACACTTTTTGCATAATAATTTGGAACGCAGTGTACATGTGCTTTTCCACAAAACACCAGCGGTTCACGTAGTGAATCTTACAGTTCTAACTTGCCAACCGTGGTCTGTATGGAGTTGTTCAATAAAGGGCCCAAAATTAAGATAACATAGATGGGAGAGGTCTCTATGAATAGGAATTCCTAAGTATTTGATACCCTGTGAGGGCCAGGCAAAGGGAAAGTTGGACTGGATGGAATCCTATATGGATTTGGGGAGGGAGACATCGAGGGCCTCAGACTTCGCTGCATTGATTTTAAAATTTGACCATGTAACAAAGTGATCTATTTCAGCCATAACAGCATGGATGGATATATGTGATTGAGTGATATATACTAGGACATCATCAGCAAATAGAGAGCACTTGTACTCGGTACCTCCCACCTCAATCCACCTAATATTGGGGTTATGGCGAATTGATGAGAGCAGGTGCTCCGTCACTAGGATGTATAAGAGAGGGGACAGAGGACATCCCTGCCTTGTCCCATTGGTGATTGTGAAAGGTGATGAAAATGTTCTGACGCACCCCCTGGGCCTTGGGACACCCGGAGCCGGACCCTTTTTGGTGGATGCTGGTGGTTGTAGTCTTCGTGGTGGCGACCCGGTTCCGTGGCTCAGGGCGGTCAAACCAGTGGCGGAACTATTTATGTGGTTTTGATGTTTAAATGTACGACTACGCCACCCGTGGATTGCGGTCAGAGTGAACCGCCGCTACAGGGCAGACCGCTGAGGCTGGTGTTGTGGGTGCAGCAGAGCGTAGCGTAACTCCCCACGGGAGGAGTATAGCCTCAGGGCAGTGTATGCGGAGGATGGGGGTGATGGTGCAGGGCAGCAGCAGTAACGACACGGAGTCAGTGATGCAGTTCAGGGCCTTTACTCACAGTTCTTATTAGCCAGACCACGTCTGCAGGTAACGGCTGCCCACGTCGTACTGTGCTCACCAGGTGAGGGGCTCAGACAACTCCCAGATAACTTTGGAGCACTTCACAGGACCCCCTTTGTGTGTCCTTTGTATGGCCTTTCTTACCAACACTTCTGTCCGACTGCCTCGGGCCTCCTCTTGGTAAACTTGGCGCCAGTTTCCCTGACCCTATGTGGTGCCTTCCTAGCGGGTGTAGCGAGGGGCTGCGCCACATAAAATGTCAGAGCCTCCGGTTTCTAGCTGAGGGTCGTTTCCTGCCTCCACTAGTTCGGGGACCGGTCTCCCCCTTTGGCCTGACCCCTCCACGCAGGTGGATTCGGGCGTGCGGTGGCGACTCGCCCGTCCGCACCCCTGGGATCCCTTCATTCCTCGTTCCTGGAGCCTTCTCCGCTCCTCTTCCTTCCTTCTCCCTCTTCCAGGCCTGGGCCTCTGTTACTAGGCCCGCCTCCGGAGCAGAGCTCATGCAGAGCCCCTGCTCCCTGCCACTTCTGCTCAGACTTCTCTGCACTGAACTAAGATGGTGCCTACCTTTTATACTCCCTTCTCAATGCACCCAGGAACTGCTTCCTCCCTGCTCCTGCACTACAGGGTTCCCCTTCCTCAGTGTTCCCTCCCCCCACTCCAGCCAGGGACAGGGACTGTCGTGCCCATCTCAGGGGCATATTGGTCGCCCTGCCCCACGGCAATGTGGTGTAATGCATGCAGGTGTCGGGTCCTGATCCACACTACATCCTTACCTGAGAGTGAGATATCACACCTCTGGGTGAGGTGCAATACCTCTGTAGCAACCGAGCCCTCAGGGTGCTACAGTTCCATTTATCTTCAGCCTAGGTGACGTATTGCGATACAGGGCCGTGATTTTGGCTATAAAAGGGTCCCCTAGACCCCTACCCCAAGCTTTTTAAGAGAATCATATATGGCGTGCCAGGAGACTCTATGGAATGCTTTCTCAGCATCCAACGAGAGTATCTAATTACAAATTTTTAACTGCATCTAGCCCAGGAAATACTTTGTGCCTAGTAGCAGTGTCTGCTAGTCAGCGGATTATCCCGGCTGTTAAGCAAGCTACACCACCTGTAGTTTGGACACTTAATTTTTTCAAATGAAATGCTTCGGGACCACGGGATACTCAGTGAAGAGCATCAGGAGGCACCCCAAGGCATAGGGGCTCGGACTGGCAGTAGGATGCCTTGCGGTGGACAGCCGAGCTCGATCCTTATAAAAGCTTTTTAACTGCAGCAGCTTTAGTGGACGCTACTGGAGCTGGAATTACGCGGCTGCTGGCATGAGACTTGCCCTCCAATAGATCCTTGTAAATGGATTTAAAGTATATTTATTCAAATTAGAGAGACAATTTAAATTAAAAAGCTTAGAGCTGCCTCCACCACAGGGGGGCTCGCTCGACCCACCAGCGGACAGGCACCAGTATTGGGAGAGGGGGGGCTGGCCATCAGGGTTCACCGTGGCTCTGGCACAAACCCGGCAACACGGAGGTGGCACGGGCAAGAGCGGACTGGCCGTGTCGACTTCTCACTTTTTGGATTTTAGAAGGGCATGACATGCCTATATCTGTGTCTCCCCCTCCTTTTACTCCTCCACCTCTTTTATTTTCGCATGACTATATGTACTTGTCACTTTTCCATGTGTTAGTTATGTCTTCTGAGCAGTTTGTCAGCTTTTGGACACCTTTGAAGGTGTTTTCTATGTGTTTCTATGTGTTTTTGTTTGCCTGCCATTGGTTTTAACGGTGTTCGAAGGTGTTCGACGAACAGTTCGACGAACAGTTCGGCGAACACACGGGTGTTCGACGAACCGAAACGAACTCGAACACTTCGGGGGTGGCTCAACACTAATCTTGAGCAGTGAGATGCGCAGGCGAGCACCGAGCAGTAGCTCATCACTAGTAACCTACTCTTACTGTTTTATAATCCCTTGCTCAGTTCAATACTGTATTATATATGTTTGGTTGCAACAATGTTTCTCTTTACCACTATAACTCCTCACTTACATGAATTCTGGTGTTGTCACGGGTATGTCAGAAGTGACAGACAGTCGCCCTGCAGTTGGTTGCAGGAGATTTCTACGTTTGGTATTACAGACATCTTCTTGATAAGAGGCTGTCTTTAGGACCCAGCGGCTACCTCCCTCTAGCTAATTAGCTCTCTTACCTGGGTATATAAATACCTGGTGTGTTTGAGAGGGAGGTGCTGGCTATATTCATGTCTAATTGTGAGGATTAGCAAGAGCAGTACCTCATCCTCTCTGGAGCTTGAGGCCATGTGCACATTTGCAGTGGTCTAACGCTAAGCAATTACCCCCTGTTTGTCTCCCCTTCTTGTCTATAGAGTTTAGTGGAGATCGACTAGTGCTCATCTCCTCCCATCCCTAGCCTTAGCCATGCGCCAGGGAAAGACAGTGCGAGGCACGTATGTGGTGATTGCTGAAGAGCCAATATAGGGATGGTAGTTGAGACAGGGTGACACTAGACCAGATTAGGAGGTCTTCACTTTCCCCCTTTCCCTAGTGTCTGGGCTCCCTTTCCCTCTTCCCTCTGTGTTTCACTAAGTCTTTCCCACACCTGGTGTGACATTATAGCTGGCCGAGCATGTTTTGTAAAGGGAAAAAAAAATAGATAAAAAGAAAAACTGACATTTTTTTTTTTTTCTTTGTGTGGTTTTGGGCGTGGACCTTTTTTTTTTCCTTTCTCCCTTGGTATGGGTTCAGTTGCAGAGCTTGCAGTGCGGCTGCACAAGCTGTCTCTGGAGGTGAATGTCCTTAGCGGTGAGGTACAGCAGTAGCATCAGTGGCTGCAGGTTGCCAATATGGGGGTCTCTGCAGGTAGGCTTGCCCACCCTGAACCCAAGGTTGCCCTCCCGGACAGGTTTTCTGGAGGTAGGGACAAATTTTTTGCATTCAAGGAGGCCTGCAAACTGTATTTTAAACTTCCCTATTCCTCCGGAAATGAGGAGCAACGGGTTGGAATTGCGATCTTTCTACTCCAGGGAGTTCCTCAGTCCTGGGCGTTTTCTTTACCTCAGGACTCGGTTTATCTCCAGTCTGTGGAGGTTTTATGGGGGGTTTTGGCCCTCATCTATGATGACCCTGACCTAGTTGCCTTGGCTGAGTCTAGGCTATGTCGCTTTCAGCAGGGGAATTGGTCAGTGGAGACGTACAGTTCGGAATTCCGTAGATGGGCAACGGATTCCAAATGGAATGACTCAGCCCTTAGAAGTCAATTTTGTGAGTGTCTTACTGAAAGGTTGAAAGATGCCTTGGCAGTATATGAAACCTCTCAGTCCTTGGAAGCTGGGACTTGGTTTATTGGTCTCTATAAAATAACCGCCATCATTAACTCACCAGCGTTTCGTCTTGAACTTCCTCAGGCCCTTAAGGTTCACAATGTGTTCCACAGGTCCTTACTCAAAAAGTATGTGGAACCATTTGAGCCTTCACCTCTACCACCGCCCCCAGTAATGGTTCTGGTAATCTGGAGTTCCAGATTTTGAGGATTGTAGATTCTTGTCTCCAATGTCATTCTCTACAATACTTGGTGCACTGGAAAGGCTATGGTCCAGAGGAGAGGATGTGGGTTTCAGCATCAGAGGTGAATGCTCCCAGATTGGTCTACTCATTCTGCACCTTTTTTCCTGATAAACCCGGTCCTGAGTGTCTGGTGGCCACTTGTAGAGGGAAGGGGGGGGGGGGGTACTGTCACGGGTATGTCAGAAATGACAAACAGTTGCCCTGCAGTTGGATGCAGGAGATCTGTGTGTTTGGCATTACAGACATCTTCTTGATGAGAGGCTGTCTTTAGGACCCAGCTGCTACCTCCCTCTGGCTAATTAGTTCTCTGGCCTGGGTGTATAAAAACCTGGTGTGTCTAAGAGAGAGGTGCCAGATATATTCATTTCTATTTGTGAGGATTACCAAGAGCAGTACCTCATCCTCTCTGGAGCTTGAGGCCGTGTGCACATTTGCAGTAGTCTAAAGCTAAGCAATTTCCCCCTGTTTGTTTCCCCTTCTTGTCTATAGAGTTTAGTGAAGATCGACTAGTGCTCATCTCCTCCCATCCCTAGCCTTAGCCATACGCCAGGGAAAGACAGGGTGAGGTACGCTGGAGAGGCAATATAGGGACGGTAGTTGAGACAGGGTGACACTAGACCAAACTAGGAGGTCTCCACTTTCCCCCTTTCCCTAGTGTCTGGGCTCCCTTTCCCTCTTCCCTCTGTGTTGCACTAAGTCTTTCCCACACCTGGCATGACAGGTGTGCGGGTGAATTTCACTGTTATACCCTCTCATTAGCCAATTTCCCAGGGGACCACCGTTCAATGCTCTAACTGCCCCTCCTCAGCACTTGAAGCAGGTATCAAATTTTCTAAATCTTTGCATACTTATTTAAATATGGCTCAAAATTAAATCTACAAAACTGCTTACTGAAAGGAAATGTGTAAACCAAACTTGAGATGCATGTTTTTTATATAATTTTCAATCTTCTTTTTACTTGACAGAAAATACGAAAAAAGCGATATTTCATTTTTTCCTACTGTTAACTAACCGAGAAAGCTACAGTAATATAAAAAAATAATAAAGGCAAGCATTTTGCAAAATAGTTGCAGAAATTAGGCCTCCCCCCTGACCTTTATGATAACCTCATACTCACTCTCTCTGTTTGCAGATGTGTGGAGTTTTTCCTAAAAACACTGCCATGAATAAAGAATGTTATGTAGACATCCTCCATGAGCAACTTCTCCCAATGATTCAGAAGCAATGTGGTGATGAGCAATGATTTTTTTTCAGCTTGATGGAGCACTATTTCATAGAGAAAAATTTATAATGAACTGGCTCTGAGCACAAAACATTGACAGTTTGGGTTTATTACCAGGAAACTCCCTAGATCTCTGTCTCATTGGGAACCTATGGCCAAGCCTCAAGAAGCAGTCAAACACAAAAATTGTGATAAACTCCAAGCATTGATTAGGCAAGAATGGGTCGTCATCAGTCAGGATTTTGCTCGGAACCTGTTTTCCAGCATACCAGGCTGAGTGGCAGAAGTCTTGTAAATAAGATTCAACACTGTAATTATTTAGTCTTTGCATAAACTTGTTACATAGGTTGAAAAATGACCTAGATCCATCAAGTTCAAAATAATCTATATCCCACAATTCCATTTCTGCTGAGGAAAGCATCTATCCCTGTTTTGAAAGCTGTTAGTGTCTGCCATTACTACCTCTAAAGAATCCTTTCCATTTTAACGTCCAGAATCTCCTTTCTCCAACCCGTAATAAGTGCCCCCTAGTCCTTTGTAAGATCTTTGGAAGCAATAGGTCATGTGCTAGACCTCTGTACAGATCACACATGTATTTATACATACAGTAAAAATGAGATCTCCTCTGAGATGTCTTTTTTCTAAGCTTAAACAAGTCCAAATTTTCCAACCTCTTATCAGTTGAAAGTCCTTCCATCAATTGTAACCATAGGCGGATTATAATGAGGGCAATCTGGGCTACCGCCCGGGGCCCCAGGGGGCCCGGGGCTCCAGGGGGTCCATGGCCAGATTGCCCTCATTATAATATGTGCGGCACCGTGGCACATACCGGCAGTAAGAGGCGGGGGGGCCCCGGACCGCGTCCCCAGCAGCGGCGCACGGCCGCTACTTCTTCGGCCGGGCCAGCACTGCACCTGTTAACTTCCCTGTGTGCTGGCCTGGCCACGTCAAAGCTAGGAGACATGGCCCTGTGCCATCACGCAGAGGAGCCGGATGGCGGGAGCCGGGGGATGGTGAGTGTGTATGTGTGTGTGTGTGAGTGTGTGTGTGTGAGTGATTGAGTGCGTGAGTGTGTGTGTGCAGGCAGATATCATTGTGTGATGTCTGTTTGTATGTATTTTTGTGTTTCAAATGTGTTTATGTGTGTATGTATATGTCTGTATATGTTTGTGTGTGTGTGTGACTGCGAGCGGCCTCCCGCTGTTTGTAGAAGGCACCGTGCGGCCTCCTTGCTGTGTATAGATGGCTACGTGCAGCCTCCCGCTGTGTATAGATGGCTACGTGCGGCCTCCTGCTGTGTTTATATGGCTACGTGCGGCCTCCTGCTGTGTATAGATGGCTATGTGCGGCCTCCTGCTGTGTATAGATGGCACCGTGCGGCCTCCTGCTGTGTATAGATGGCACCGTGCGGCCTCCTGCTGTGTATAGATGGCACCGTGCGGCTTCCTGCTGTGTATAGATGGCACAGTGCGGCCCCCTGCTGTGTAAAGATGGCACAGTGCGGCCTCCTCCTGTGTATAGATGGCACCGTGCAACCTCCTGTGAGTATAGATGGCACCATGCGGCCTCCCGCTGTGTATAAATGGCGCCGTGCGGCTTCCTGCTGTGTATAGATGGCTACGTGCGGCCCCCTGCTGTGCATAGATGGCACCGTGCGGCCTCCTGCTGTGTATAGATGGCTACGTGTTGCCCCCTGCTGTGTATAGATGGCACCGTGCGGCCTCCTGCTGTGTATAGATGGCTACGTGCGTTCCCCTGCTGTGTATAGATGGCACTGTGCGGCCTCCTGCTGTGTATAGTGTTATGCTCGCGCCCGGAATGACTGGCGTGAGCGTGATTAGTGATCCCACTGTACCATGAACCGAGGAGTGCCTGGAGGGGTGTAACTAAGTATCAACCTGATCCGACCAAATTCGCAAGGCGGCTAGTCGACTCCATGGACCAAGGAGGAACCGAGAAGAGGGACCAGGTGCGACTCCAGGTCAGACCCCGGTCACAGTTGTTGACCCACACTGGGGAATGCAGGAACAGGCAGGTTAGACTGGCATACAGGCAGGTGGGTATTGGCAAGTACGGCTGATATGCAGACAGGTGGGTACTGGCAAGTGTTATGCACACGCCCGGACTGACTGGCGTGTGCGTGTTTAGTGATCCCACTGGACCATGAACCGGAGAGTGCCTGGAGGGGCGTAACTAAGTATCTACCAGATCCGACCAAGGTCGCACGACGGCTAACGACGCCTGCGCACCAGGGCGGAACCAAGCAGAGGGACCAGGTGCGACTCCAGGTCAGACCCCGGAAACGGCTGTTGACCCACACCGGGGAATGCAGGAACAGGCAGGTTAGAGCACAGGCTGGGTAGGGTCCAGTACAGACTAGGAGACGGGTTCAGAGCCGCAGATGCGGTAATCAAGCAGAGTAAAGTGAAACCGCAGGTACGGTGGACAAGGCTGAGCAGAGCGAAACCGCAGGTGCGGTGGACAAGACTGGGCATAGCGAAACCGCAGGTGCGGTGGACAGGGCTGAGCAGAGCGAAACCGCAAGTGCGGTGGACAGGGCTGAGCAGAGAGAAACCGCAGGTGCGGTGGACAAGGCTGAGCAGAGCGAAACCGCAGGTGCGGTGGACAAGGCTGAGCAGAGCGAAACCGCAGGTGCGGTGGACAAGGCTGAGCAGAGCGAAACCGCAGGTGCGGTGGACAGGGCTGAGCAGAGCGAAACCGCAAGTGCGGTGGACAGGGCTGAGCAGAGCAAAACCGCAGGTGCGGTGGACAGGGCTGGGCAGAGCGAAAACGCAGGTGCGGTGGACAAGGTTGAGCAGAGCGAAACCACAGGTGCGGTGGACAAGGCTGAGCAGAGCGAAACCGCAGGTGTGGTGGACAAGGCTGAGCAGAGCGAAACCACAAGTGCGGTGGACAGGGCTGAGCAGAGCGAAACCACAGATGCGGTAGACAAGGCTGAGCAGAGCGAAACCGCAGGTGTGGTGGACAAGGCTGAGCAGAGCGAAACCGCAAGTGCGGTGGACAGGGCTGAGCAGAGCGAAACCACAGATGCGGTGGACAAGGCTGAGCAGAGCGAAACCGCAGGTGTGGTGGACAAGGCTGAGCAGAGCAAAACCACAAGTGCGATGGACAGGGCTGAGCAGAGCGGAACCGCAGATGCGGCGGACAGGGCTGAGCAGAGCGAAACCGCAGATGCGGTGGACAAGGCTGAGCAGAGCGAAACCGCAGGTGCGGTGGACAGGGCTGAGCAGAGCGAAACCGCAGGTGCGGTGGACAGGGCTGGGCAGAGTGAAAACGCAGGTGCGGTGGACAAGGTTGAGCAGAGCGAAACCACAGGTGCGGTGGACAAGGCTGAGCAGAGCGAAACCGCAAGTGCGGTGGACAAGGCTGAGCAGAGCGAAACCACAAGTGCGGTGGACAGGGCTGAGCAGAGCGAAACCACAGATGCGGTAGACAAGGCTGAGCAGAGCGAAACCGCAGGTGTGGTGGACAAGGCTGAGCAGAGCGAAACCGCAAGTGCGGTGGACAGGGCTGAGCAGAGCGAAGCCACAGATGCGGTGGACAAGGCTGAGCAGAGCGAAACCGCAGGTGTGGTGGACAAGGCTGAGCAGAGCAAAACTGCAAGTGCGATGGACAGGGCTGAGCAGAGCAAAACCGCAGATGCGGTGTACAAGGCTGAGCAGAGCGAAACAGCAGATGCGGTGGACAAGGCAGAGCAGAGCGAAACCGCAAGTGCGGTGGACAGGGCTGAGCAGAGCGAAACCGCAGGTGCGGTGGACAGGGCTGAGCAGAGCGAAACCGCAGATGCGGTGGACAAGGCTGAGCAGAGCAAAACCGCAGGTGCGGTGGACAAGGCTGAGCAGAGCGAAACCGCAAGTGTGGTGGACAAGGCTGAGCAGAGCGTAACCGCAGATGCGGTGGACAGGGTGGAGCAGAGCGAAACCGCAGATGCGCTGTACAAGGCTGAGCAGAGCGAAACCGCACGTGCGGTGGACAAGGCTGAGCAGAGCGAAACCGCAGGCGTGGTGGACAAGGCTGAGCAGAGCGAAACCGCAAGTGCGGTCGACAAAGCAGAGCAGAGCAGGCAGATACAGCCAGAGCGGTAAGTAAGGCAGAGCAGAGATAAACCGCCAAAGCGGTGAGCAAAGAAAGAGCAGAGGGGACAAGGCCCTGTTCACACGGAACAGACTGGAAGGGAAAGGCAGAACCAGATACACACAAGGTACTTGCAAAGAAGTAGCGAGTGGACTCCAAACTCACAAACAGAAGTACAGCGACAACGAGTAGGAGTTAGGTGCAGGTTCTGACTCTGCAGAAAAAGAGAGGAAACGGACAAAGAGACAAAACAGGTAAAAGGTTAGGAGACAGTTCAAACAGGAACTGTACTGCAACGAAATACAGGAACGAGCCTAGGTATAGCCAAGTGCTGGTTCAGACACTGCAGCAAAAGGGAGGAAACGGACATAGAAACAAAACAAGTAACAGGTTAGGAGACAGTTCAGACAGGAACTGTTACTGCAGAAAAATACAGGAATGAGCCTGGGTATAGCCAAAAGCTGGTTCAGACACTGCAGCAAAAGGGAGGAAACGGACATAGAAACAAAACAAGTAACAGGTTAGGAGACAGTTCAGACAGGAACTGTTACTGCAGCGAAATACAGGAACGAGCCAGGGTATACGGCACCCAGAGGCAGAAAGGAACAGGCTAGGAGCATGTTCAGACAGGCCTGGGAATACAGCCTCCAGGAAGGCGGACAGGCAGGGAAAAACAGAACAGGACCTGGCACATTCAGAGTCAAGGAGCACACTGAATGTTAAAGTTACTCAGGCACCAGCATCCAGGTGAAGCTGGTTTAAATATCCAGTGACTGACAGCAATAGGCGGAGGACGCATTAGGGGTGTGCCCACAGCAGCTACAAGAAACAGAAAGTGACAGGATCGCCGCCCTAAGCAGCCAGAACAGAGGCAAGCAGACAGCATGGAAAGAAGCCAGGCTAGTAGACTGGACTGATGATCAAGTTTGCGATCTTGCATAGTGGGAGATGGTGCCCTATGCAAGAACACCGCCAGGTATGTTACAGCAAGTACGGCTGGTATGCAGACAGGTGGGCACTGGCAAGCATGGCTGGTATGCGGACAGGTGGGCAATGGCAAGCACGGCTGGTATGCAGACAGGGAGATACTGGCAAGCACGGCTGGAGTGCAGACCGGGAGGTACTAGCAGGTTGGAGCGCAGGCTGGATAGGGTCCAGTACAGACTGGGGGACAGGTACAGAGCCGCAGATGCGGTAGACAAGCAGAGTAAAGCGAAAACCGCCGGAGCAGAGGACAAGGCAGAGCAGAGAGGAACTGCTGGTGCGGTGAGCAAGCAGAGTGGAGCGAAAACTGCAGGTGCGGTGGGCAAGGCAGAGCATAGAGAAACCGCATGTGCGGTGGACAAGGCAGAGCAGAGCAGAACCGCTGGAGCGGTGGGCAAGGCAGAGCAGAGGGAAGCCGCAGGAGCGGTGGGCAAGTCAGAGAAGAGAGAAACCGCTGGTGCAGTGAGCAAGGCAGAGCAGAGAGAAGCCGCCGGAGCGGTGAGCAAGTCAGAGCAGAGAGAAGCCACCGGAGCGGTGGGTAAGGCAGAGCAGAGGGAAGCCGCCGGAGCGGTGGGCAAGTCAGAGCAGAGAGAAACCGCTGGTGCGTTGAGCAAGGCAGAGCAGAGAGAAGCCGCCGGAGCGGTGGGCAAGTCAGAGCAGAGAGAAGCCGCCGGAGCGGTGGGTAAGGCAGAGCAGAGGGGACATCGTCTCCGTTTCTCTTCCTTCAGAGACTTCAGCACACAGCGAGTCAGCGACTAGCAGATCTGGTGAAGAAGAAGAAGAAACTGCTGACTGTCCTGAGGGACTGGACACCTCTTGTACCTTAGCAGTCCCCCAGGATACACCGTGCCGGATCTCCAGACCCGAGCGGGCACTAGATCTCTCGGCTCTGGACTACCTGTGGGCAAGCCAGTCAGCACCTGGAATGTGAACTTCTTCATGTGTAATGCTCCAATCTGGAGCTTAATTTGTACAGACATATTTTGACTGTTTCAGAGTAGGGCTCGTCCTTCTGCTGACAATGGCCAAACCGGCTTCTGGAGTTGTCAGACGGGAATCAGACACTGACTCTTCAAGGCTTTAAGCCCGAAACTTCCGGTTAATCCAAGGCCTTCACTTGCCATGGAGACAGTCATGGTCATCTGTGGAGAGGAAACACTAACGCCAAGGGCAGCCTCTCCTACAAGACTAATGTCTTGGGATTCTCCGACCTTCGCTGGACAAAGACCATCAGGGGGTCCCAGACCACCGCAGTGGGACCGCAATCCGATTTTGTGACTGAGTTCTGGCTTCTGTTTGCCTGACGAACATAGTCATCCTTCTTGGATTCTGTGCGGAAAGCTGCCTCTACAGGCTGGGGAACAGGAGGTCTTTGGGAGGACAGAACCTGGCATGACGGTTTACCTCTACGCCTTGCACGTCTGGACTGCCTCTTGAGGTTGGGAAGAGAAGTATTCTGTGGAGTATAGTCATCCTGTGTGGATTCTGGGTTGGCAGCAGTCTCTTCGGGCTGGAGAACTGGTAGGCTACCTACACACATTACCCATCGGGGCTGCTCCGGGATATTGGGAAGGGAAGCTTTAGCAGAGGCTTCAGGATTAGGGTCATCAAAGACCATTAGAAAGGCCACCAGGAAGGCCTGCAGGTCAAAAACTATAGGATCCCATGCTTCCCATAGGGAGGTGATCCATTTCAAGGCATCACCCGCTAGGTAGGACATCATGAATGCTATTTTAACCCGATCAGTAGGAAAATAGTGAGCATAGAACTTGAAATGCAGCATGCATTTCTCCACAAATGCACGGCTTCATTTTGGATCCCCATAGTGGATCCGCAGGAACGAGTGCTGATACATCCATTTGGGCTGGTGCGTAAATCGCCTGGGCCATAGCTTGAGAAAAAAAATTTTCTTGGTGCACGTATTCGCCAGACAAGGATTCAAAATGTCTCTGAGAGCGAAAGGCCGTGGGGCTCAATGGGAACCATTGCCTGAGCAAACTGTTACGCTCGTGCCCGGACTGACTGGCGTGAGCGTGATTAGTAATCCCACTGTACCATGAACCGAGGAGTGCCTGGAGGGGCGTAGCTAAGTATCAACCCGATCTGACCAAAGTCGCACGGCGGCTAGTCGACTCCGTGGACCAAGGAGGAACCGAGCAGAGGGACCAGGTGCGACTCCAGGTCAGACCCCGGTCACAGTTGTTGACCCACACCAGGGAATGCAGGAACAGGCAGGTTAGACTGGCATACAGGCAGGTGGGTATTGGCAAGTACGGCTGATATGCAGACAGGTGGGTACTGGCAAGTACGGTTGGTATGCAGACAGGTGGGCACTGGCAAGCACAGCTGGTATGCAGACAGGTGGGCAATGGCAAGCATGGCTGGTATGCAGACAGGGAGATACTGGCAAGCACGGCTGGAGTGCAGACCGGGAGGTACTAGCAGGTTGGAGCGCAGGCTGGATAGGGTCCAGTACAGACTGGGAGAAAGGTACAGTGCCGAAGATGCGGTAGACAAGCAGAGTAAAGCGAAACCGCCGGAGCGGAGGACAAGGCAGAGCAGAGAGGAACTGCTGGTGCGGTGAGCAAGCCGAGCGAAGCGAAAACCGCAGGTGCGGTGGGCAAGGCAGAGCGGAACCGCCGGAGCGGTGGGCAAGGCAGAGCATAGAGAAACCGCAGGTGTGGTGAACAAGGCAGAGCAGAGCGGAACCGCTGGAGTGGTGGGCAAGGCAGAGCAGAAAGAAGCCACCGGAGTGGTGGGCAAGGCAGAGCAGAGAGAAACCGCTGGTGCGGTGAGCAAGGCAGAGCAAAGAGAAGCCGCCGGAGCGGTGAACAAGTCAGAGCAGAGAGAAGCCGCCGGAGCGGTGGGTAAGGCAGAGCAGAGGGAAGCCGCTGCAGCGGTGGGCAAGTCAGAGCAGAGAGAAAATGCTGGTGTGGTGAGCAAGGCAGAGCAGAGAGAAGCCGCCGGAGCGGTGGGCAAGTCAGAGCAGAGAGAAGCCGCCGGAGCGGTGGGTAAGGCAGAGCAGAGGGAAGCCGCCGGAGCGGTGGGCAAGTCAGAGCAGAGAGAAACCACCGGAGCGGTGGGTAAGGCAGAGCAGAGGGAAGCCACCAGAGCGGTGGGCAAGTCAGAGCAGTGAGAAAGCGCCGGAGCGGTGGGCAAGATAGAGCGGAGCGAAACCGCAGGTGTGGTGGACAAGGCAGAGAGGACAGGGCTCTGTTCACATGGAACAGACTGGAAAATACAGAATGATACGGAGGAAGGGAAAAGGAACAAGCAGAGTCAGATACACACAAGGTACTTCCTATGAAGTAGCAAGTGGACACAAAACTCACAAATAGAAGTACAGAGACAACGAGTTGGAGTTAGGTGCAGGTTCAGATACTGCAGGAAAAGGGTAGGTAAGGACATAGAGACAAACAGAAAACAGGCTAGGATACAGTTCAGACAGGAACTGCTACTGCAATGAGATACAAGAACTAGCCTGGGTATACAGCCCCCAGAGTGGTGGAAACAGACTAGAAGTCACAGGTAACAGGCCTAGGTATACAGCCCCCAGAGTGGCAGAAACAGACTTGAGGACAGAAATAACAGGTCTGGGTATGCAGCCCCCAGAGTGGCGGAAATAGACTAGAAACAGGACAGGACATGGCAATTCAGTAGCAAAGACTAACTGAGTGAAGGTGTTGCTCAGGCACCTCCTTATGGGTGGAGGGGGTTTACATATCCAGTGACTCACAGTAATAGGCTGGAGACGCATTCGGGGTGCGCCCACAGCAGCTATAAGGATCAGGAAGTAACCGGGTGCCGCCCTAAGCAGTCAGTCAAGAGATATGCACACAGCATGAACTGGAGCAAGGTTTGTAGGCTGGACTGACAGGTAAGATTGCGGTCTTGAATAGTGGGAGGTGGTGCACTATGCAAGCACGCCGCCAGGGATGTTACATATACATGGCTACGTGCGGCTTCCTGCTGTGTATAGATGGCTATGTGCGGCCTCCCGCTGTGTATAGATGGCACCGTGTGGCCTTCCGCTGTGTATAGATGGCTACACGTGGCCTCCCGCTGTCTATAGATGGCTACGTGTGGCCTACTCCTGTGTATAGATGGCTACATGCGGCCTCCCGCTGTGTATAGATGGCAACGTGTGGCCTCCTGCTGTGTATAGATGGCTATGTGCGCCCTCCCGCTGTGTATAGATGGCACCGTGCGGCCTTTTGCTGTGTATAGATGGCTACATGTGGCCTCCCGCTGTGTATAGATGTCTACGTGTGGCCTCCTGCTGTGTATAGATGGCTGCGTGCAGCCTCCCGCTGTGTATAGTTGGCTACGTGCAGCCTCCTGCTGTGTATAGATGGCTACATGCGGCTTCCTGCTGTGTATAGATGGATATGTGCGGCCTCCCGCTGTGTATAGATTGGTACGTGAGGCTCCTGCTGTGTATAGATGGCTACGTGCGGCCTCCCGCTGTGTATAGAAGACTACATGTGGCCTCCTGCTGTGTATTGATGGCACCATGCGGCCTCCTGCTGTGTATAGATGGCTACGTGCGGCCTCCTGCTGTGTATAGATGGCTACGTGTGGCCTCCTGCTGTGTATTGATGGCACTGTGCGGCCTCCCGCTGTGTATAGATGGCTATGTGAGGCCTCCTGCTGTGTATAGATGGCTATGTGCGGCCTCCTGCTGTGTACAGATGGCACCGTGCGGCCTCCTGCTGTGTATAGATGGCTATGTGTGGCCTCCTGCTGTGTATAGATGGCTACGTGCGGCCTACTGCTGTGTATAGATGGCTACGTGCGGCCTCCTGCTGTGTATAGATGGCTACGTGTGGCCTCCTGCTGTGTATTGATGGCTATGTGCGGCCTCCTGCTGTGTATAGATGGCTACGTGCGGCCTCCCGCTGTGTATAGAAGACTACGTGTGGCCTCCTGCTGTGTATTGATGGCACCGTGCAGCCTCCTGCTGTGTACAGATTGCTACATGCAGCCTCCTGCTGTGTATAGAAGACTACGTGTGGCCTCCTGCTGTGTATTGATGGCACCGTGCAGCCTCCTGCTGTGTATAGATTGCTACGTGTGGCCTCCTGCTGTGCATAGATGGCTACATGCGGCCTCCCGCTGTGTATAGATGGCAACGCGTGGCCTACTGCTGTGTATAGATGGCTATGTACGGCCTCCGGGTGTGTATAGATGGTTGCGTGTGGCCTCCCGCTGTGTATAGAAGACTACGTGTGACCGCCTGCTATGTACCGATGGCACCATGCGACCTCCTGCTGTGTATAGATGGCTATGTGCGGCCTCCTGCTGTGCATAGATGGCTACGTGCGGCCTCCCGCTGTGTATAGAAGACTACGTGTGGCCTCCTGCTGTGTATTGATGGCACCGTGCAGCCTCCTGCTGTGTATAGATGGCTATGTGCGGCCTCCTGCTGTGTATAGATGGCTACGTGCGGCCTCCCGCTGTGTATAGAAGACTACGTGTGGCCTCCTGCTGTGTATTGATGGCACAGTGCAGCCTCCTGTTGTGAATAGATTGCTATGTGCGGCCTCCTGCTGTGCATAGATGGCTACATGCGGCCTCCCGCTGTGTATAGATGGCAATGTGTGGCCTACTGCTGTGTATAGATGGCTATGTGCGGCCTCCGGGTGTGTATAGATGGCTGCGTGGGGCCTCCCGCTGTGTATAGAAGACTACGTGTGACCTCCTGCTATGTACCGATGGCACCGTGCGACCTCCTGCTGTGTATAGATGGCTATGTGCGGCCTCCTGCTGTGTATAGATGGCTAAGTGCGGCCTCCTGCTGTGTATAGATGGCTACGTGTGGCCTCCTGCTGTGTATTGATGGCACTGTGCGGCCTCCTGCTGTGTATAGATGGCTATGTGCGGCCTCCTGCTGTGTATAGATGGCTATGTGCGGCCTCCGGGTGTGTATAGATGGCTGCGTGCGGCCTCCCGCTGTGTATAGAAGACTACGTGTGACCTCCTGCTATGTACCGATGGCACCGTGCGACCTCCTGCTGTGTATAGATGGCTATGTGCGGCCTCCTGCTGTGTATAGATGGCTAAGTGCGGCCTCCTGCTGTGTATAAATGGCTACGTGTGGCCTCCTGCTGTGTATTGATGGCACTGTGCGGCCTCCTGCTGTGTATAGATGGCTATGTGCGGCCTCCTGCTGTGTATAGATTGCTACGTGCGGCCTCCTGCTGTGTATAGATGGCTATGTGCGGCCTCCTGCTGTGTATAGATGGCTACGTGCGGCCTCCTGCTGTGTATAGATGGCTACGTGCGGCCTCCTGCTGTGTATAGATGGCACCGTGCGGCCTCCTGCTGTGTATAGATGGCTATGTGTGGCCTCCTGCTGTGTATAGATGGCTACGTGCGGCCTCCTGCTGTGTATAGATGGCTACGTGCGGCCTCCTGCTGTGTATAGATGGCTACGTGTGGCCTCCTGCTTTGTATTGATGGCACCGTGCGGCCTCCTGCTGTGTATAGATGGCTATGTGCGGCCTCCTGCTGTGTATAGATGGCTACATGTGGCCTCCTGCTGTGTATAGATGGCTATGTGCGGCCTCCTGCTGTGTATAGATGGCTACGTGTGGCCTCCCGCTGTGTATAGAAGACTACGTGTGGCCTCCTGTTGTGTATTGATGGCACCGTGCAGCCTCCTGCTGTGTATAGATACCTATGTGCTGCCTCCTGCTGTGTATAGATGGCTATGTGCGGCCTCCTGCTGTGTATAGATGGCTACGTGCGGCCTCCTGCTGTGTATAGATGGCTACGTGCGGCCTCTTGCTGTGTATAGATGGCACCGCGCGGCCTCCCGCTGTGTATAGATGGAACAGCGCGGCCTCCCGCTGTGTGTAGATGGCTACGTGCGGCCTCCTGCTGTCTATAGATGGCACCGTGCGGCCTCCTGCTGTGTATAGATGGCACCGTGCGGCTTCCTGCTGTGTATAGATGGCTACATATAGCCTCCCGCTGTGTATAGATGGCTACATGTGGCCTCCTGCTGTGTATAGATGGCTATGTGCGGCCTCCCGCTGTGTATTGATGGCTACGTGCGGCCTCCCGCTGTGTATAGATGGCTACGTGTGCTCAATATTAAGCCATACAATTAATGTAAGGCTATGTGCCCACGATGCAGAAACGCTCCAGATTTTTCCTGAGCGTTTCTGCATCTCCCTGGCAGAAAAAACACATGCGGATTGTACATGCGTTTTTCCTGCCAGGGAAAAGCGGATGTGAAGCGTTCTTCACATGCATTTCTGCATGCAAGTTGTCAAGTGCTTTCCAAGCGATTTTAGCATCATTTGGAAAAGTACTTGACAACTTGGTCACACAATATAAATCCATATAGTGTGACCGTAAAAGAATGGTAAAAAATAAAAAATAAATATACTGTATACTTACCTTCTGATGGCCTGCCGACGTCAGCGGTCGCGTGACCCGTCAGATGACTTAATGACTTCACCACATGTCCTTTAGTCTACCGCGAGCTGCCGGCAAGCCAAGGCGCATCGGATAAAGACACCGGGGGCCATCAGAAGGTAAGTATAATATTATAATATTTATTTTTTATTTTATTCTTTTTTTACAGGTTGCATGGTACCCGGGTCCGGAGGAGAGTCTCCTCTCCTCCACACCCGGGTACCATCCGCACATTGAAACGCATGGAATACGCATGTACAGATGCAGTGATGCGGATTCCATGCGTTCCAATGCAAGTCAATGGCGGCGAAAACGCCGCGCTTCTGCAAAATAATTGGTAGTGCTGCAGATTTTTCCGCAATCATAATCAGCAGCGGATATTTCCGCTGCATGTGCACAGCACATGCGGATTATCATTTGGGAACATTGGAGACCTTCTACCAAGCGTTTTTTAAGCGTTTCTGCAGCGGAATTGCCGCTGCGGAAACGCTTAAAAAACACATCGTGGGCACACAGCCTAAAAAAAGTTATTATAATTAATGTATTAATATTGTGCCAAATTAATTTCATGTGAACTATCACATGATCTATCACAGGGGATCATGTGACATGTGATACATCAGGTTTGTGTGTGTGGGGGGGGGGGGCCCGGGCGTTCTAAACTGCCTGGGGTCCTTGCTACTCTTAATCCACCCCTGCTTGTAACAATCTAGTTGCCCCCTTTGAACTGATTCTAACTTCTGAAAATCCTTTTTAAATAGCGGAGCCCATAACTGGATCCCATATTCTAGATATGACCTCACAAGTGATTTATAGATGGGTAACAATAAGTTGGGATCACAAGAATTTTTCTATTTTTATGCACCCTAAAATCTTGTTTGCTTTTGCGGCTGCTGCTTGACATTGAGTACTGCTGCTCAGCTTACTTGTAACCAGAATACCCAAGTTCTTCTCCTGTTCCTAAGTCCAGAGTATACTCCAATTTAATATACATGCAGTAATAGGATTACTTTGTCCTTGGTGCATTACTCTACATTTATCAACAGTGAACCTCATATGCCAAGTATTTGCCCATTCAGTCACCTTATCCAGATCGTTTTGCAATATTGTAATGTCAAGTTTTCATTTGCAATATTGTAATGTCAGTTTTTAATATCCTACATAGTTTGATGTCATCAGCAAATACTGAAAATTGACACTTGTTGTACTTGTTAAAAGTTTAATATCTTATGTACCGTAATACTTATAATTGTATTTCAGAAACCATTGACACATTTCACTAAAAGATCTAAACACTGAAATTTGGGTCAGTGTCAAAACTTTTGGTCACAATTGCATGCTCCATGTGAACCATACAGCATGTGTCTGTCGTGCAGATACACTACAAACATTCTGTTATACAAGGCAGCCCTCTGTATAAAACCAAAATGTTTGAAAGAAAAAGAAAAATACAAATTAGTAATTAATAGTAATGTATAAACTTACATTGAAACAATAAAAATTATAAATATTAAAAAAAAAACACACTTGCTTTAGGAATAGCTAAACTTGTTTTTTTATTTAATTATTAGTCTTTGCAAAGTTATGAATCTATGTACTAGATTACTCAGTTACTCAGTTACGTTATCTTCCTTCCTTTCCTCTCAAACTGCCTGCTAAATGGGCTGTATGAACTGCCCTGTTTTTTTATTCACCAATACCAGCTATGGTTCAGCTCCATGCTTGAGAAACGCTCCATAGAGAAAGCTGAGCCATAGCTGGTGTTGGTGAATAAAGAATTCTCTCTTTTTCACTATTTTGCATGTGCTGCCTCCTTTTTGGATTTTTATATTATTATAATTTATTTCTGGGACAATGAAAATTAAGTTCTTTTATTGGGCTGGTTTACTTTTTTATATACCCCTAATACTGGACTATTTTTGCGTTTAAAAAAAATAAACAAGTCCATTCACATTTTCTGTCACATATATAATATATATTATTACTGCTAACTTTTTCACACATATATGGGTGTTTAGAGAACCAGGCAGGGCACAGAGCAGGCTTGTCTACGCTCACAAATGGTTCACTATAGAGGTCAATCATACAACTGCACAAGGGGTTGGTTTACAATAGGATTGTTAGTGTAATTGCAGGCATTATCTCAATATATTAACAGAATTCAATTTCGATTTATGTATATTTTCAACATGCTTCTCATAGCACATAATATCTATTACGTCATACGAATGGTCACTTCTTATGCTTATTCTTTCTTTCCCTCATAGTTTGTGATCATCTTGTTTCATACTAGATCCATCCTATCCACTTATGTTTTTTTTCACCCCAACGTACGCTTCACATCTATTCTGAAGGGGGTAGCATTGCGGTGGTGGGATGGCTTTTATGCTATTTTTGAATAAAAACAGTGTTACTAAGAACTAGTGTTGAGCGAGTATGTTCTGTTAACCCTTTCGGCGAATATGCTCAGGCCGAGCACCGAGTAGTTACAGCTGCTCGGTGATATACTTGAATCGCTCCCGTGTGCATGATTTGCGACTGTTTGACAGTTTTATTACATGAGAGGAATATCTATTTCTTACACATTCCTCACATGTATTAAAGTTGTCAAACAGTTGCAAATCATGCACACGGGAGTGATTCAAACATAACACTGAGCAGCTGTAACTACTCGGTGCTCAGCCCGAGCATACTCGTCGAAGAACATACTCGCTCATCACTACTAAGAACCCTATGTTATTTAAATGCACTTTTGTTTTTTATTTATTTATTTACAGCAGGGTTTATGTTCATTTTGCTTTTTGTAGATTTTTTCTGATTTATCGCCAGTGTGAACATGCGTTTATGTGCTGCATGTATGCCAACTTAAACCAAGCTCAATTTTTGTGCTTTTTATAGGGATTTCCCATCCAGCCCTGCAGTATTGACAAGATTCGTTATCTTTCCCGTACTCAGTTCCATGTCCATCTTCCTCAGTATGGAAGAGGTTAAGGTGCTCTCCATAGCACTTGTTTCGAACCTTAGGCACCGGATATTGCAGGAATGTCTGCAAGGAGTCTTGTAAGGCATCATAATGCCCAAAACAATATATCTACTGCACCTGCACTGCTTGGTATCCATGCGTAGCAGGGGCCCGGCAGGGTCTGATGACACCAGAGCTGGCTCCCTAGGACCGTCCATTAAGGAGGTATAGCCTACTTTCGTTTTTGGGAGTTTGTAGCTTGGAGAGAACAGGGGTGGAGATTTGGGCTCAGCCAGGAGCCAGAAGTGGGAGTGATCCAGAGAGTTTAAGAGCCCCGGCAGCGCTGGCTCCATTGCCTTTTTTCCTGGGGAGGCCGTGATGTGACGTTGTGTGGAAGGAGTCTGTGGCACCCCAGGGGTCTGGTCTCCACAGTAATAGCAATGTTATGTCTGAGAGCAGGTGGGAGGTCTCTTGGTCAGGAATCCTATGCATGCCACACCTCCTGCCCAGTCCTGGGAGGGGAAGAACTTCCCCTATAAAAAGCTGGGGCTGAGGCAGGGTTAGGGAGAAGAGAAGAGTTGAGAAGAAGAGAAGCAGCTATAGGAAAGAGAGATCAGGAGCTCTGTGGGAGCAGTGCTAAAAGGAATCAGGGGCTGGCAGCTGAAGAGCTCGCCCTGATTGAAGAGTTACCACCGGACCCGGAGTCCGAGGCTGTGGGGATTAACCCAGACCCAGCAGCAGAAACCGCCCGGCAGGGGATTTCAGGTCCTCTGGCCAAGAAACCCGAAGGCACGGTCACACGCGTGGGACCAGCACCACCGTCGTGGAGCGGAAGCCACTAGAAGGCCCCGAGTCACCGGCCATACGGGTGAGCACCACACGGTACACTCAGGGACGTGGGCTACCTTTACCCGCCTCTAGCAAGGAAGCCAGAAGAGTACAATTAGTTGGGGAGGCCTACAACTCCGCCTGGCCAAGGGGAATCCCATCTGCTCAAGGACTGACCAGGCCCCGACCGCTAGCCAGTACTCCGGGAGGGTCTATCTTTGTCACCAGTAAAGACCCTGAACTACACCGCATCGTCTCTGAGTGGTTCCTGCTACCCCCATCATCCACGTCGGCTGCCCTGAGGCCATACCCCTCCCGTTGGGGGTTATACCATCTACGCTGCACTATCCTACCACCGGCCTCAGCGGTCTGCCCTGCAGTGGCAGCTCCATAGCTGCATTCAACGGGTGGCGTAGTCGTCCTACATCTACTGCTAATATACCGCCACTTAGTCTGACTCCCTGGGCACGGACGGGGTCGCCGCCACGAGACTACTACCCCCAACAGGCCCGGCTCCGGGTAGTCCCCGCATGCGCAACGCTACACCAAGTAGGCCCAGGGGTGCGTCAACTTTTGGCGTAGTCGGCAGGATTACGTGCCCGCAACCACCGGGTACTGCGTGCCTGAAAAAGACTGTTCAAACTTACCAGTGGTGAAGATTCCCGCCATCCGTGGAGGTTTCCCGCCATCCGGCGCCATCTTCTACCTTCTTCCCACCATCCGCGAAGTTTTCCCGCCATCCGGCGCCATCTTCTGCCTTCTTCCCGCCTTCCGTTGGACGCCATCTTGAAGAAGAGGGGCGTGGACTCCGAAAGCGCGCGAGAACTGAAGCCCCGCCTCACGTCCAGACGTCGCGTAAGGTCCTGGAAGGAGCCCAGCAGACGCTGACGTCACAGGAGCGCGACGGAAGGTCCTCAACCCTGACGATCCACTGCGGAGCCGCGGCCTACGGAAGAGGATCATCGCAAGGTAGGCCACGGTCCACTAGGGGGGGAGCAAGATGTCGGATACGGAGGAGAGCTTCACTGCCTCAACCCCCGCCAGCGCCACCGCTGCTGCAGTCATGCCTTTCACCATGCCCTATATCCCGGGAGCAGCCTGGCTACCCCAGTACTCAGGGGAGTCACATACCCTGAATGACTTTAGAGAAAAGCTGGATAGCCTCTTCCAGGTTTACCCCCTCACAGAAGAGCAAAAAGTGAGCATCCTGGTGGCCCAACTAACCGGGGCAGCCCAAAGGGAGGTAAAGTCCTGGCCACCTGGGAGGAGGACTGTCGCAGGGATACTAACCCGGCTGAGGGACAGCTTTGATACCCGCACCTCAGCCGAGATTAAGCTTAGATTCTATGGGTGCAAGCAGCGAGCACATGAGAGTATAAGGGACTATGCACTAAACCTACAAGAGGCCCTGAGAGCCATTAAGCAGACCGACCCTGACGGCGTGGGAAACGAGGACAGGCTGTTGACCGAACAATTTATAGAGGGACTATATTGCAATGCCCACCGAACCCAGTTGCGGGCAATGGCCTTACAGGATCCTCATCTGGACTTTGCACAGTTCAAGGACAGAGCCATCCGGGTGCTCCGAGAACCGGCACCGGGTGGCGTTGTGACCCACAGGCGCCCAGCTATCACTTACCACCAGGAGGCGGCGCCCTTGTCGGCAGGGCCTGTGGGGGCTGATGCGCAGGCTTTGAACAATGACCCGGCTCCAGACCTGCACCATCAGGTCCAAGAGCTAGCTAAAAGCGTTGCTGCGCTAACCCGAACTGTGCAGTCTTTACAGGTTTCCACTCCAGGGAAGATCCAGCTGGCATCCGGACCGGAGGACATCCCGTGGCGTCGACCAAGGAGGACCCCACCGGCCAGAGGAAGACCCAGCGACCGATACAACGAGGACGGACAACCCATCTGCCGCCGCTGCAATCAACCCGGACATATGGCAAGGTACTGTCCTTTAAACTGGCACAACCTGGGGTAGAGGGCCAACCCCCAGGAAAAAGATCACCAGGCCCATTGAGCTGGCGCGACAAATATGTGGGAGGACGTCCAGTCTTGCCTGTGGTACTGCATGGCATTCCTATGAGTGCCCTACTGGACACCGGGTCACAGGTCACCACCATCCCGTACGTGCTCTTCAAGCAGTACTGGAATGACTCGGATATAACCCGCTACCCTGACGACGACTTGAGTATCATTGCCAGCAATGGTCAACCCGTGCCGCAGATCGGATTTAAAGAAATGACCATTAAAATCGGTAGAGTCGAACTGGCAGCACAGGGACTGATCATTGTGGACATTGACAAGCGCGAGAGTCACCCAAAGATAACTCTAGGAACTAATGTGATTGAAAATTGTCTTGCAGAGGTGATTTTCATTTTACAGCAGGTTGCCAAGAACGCCAGCTCCGGCCAGCAGCGAGTGCTCCAGAAAGAGATCCGGGCACTGATGCGACGGCAACAGGTGGAACTCTCCGGTGGTGAGATTGGTAGCGTAAGAATGTGTGACCCTTTCCCTATTGCCATGCCCCCGAAAAGTGAAATGATGATTTGGTGCCGGGCAGCTATTGGTCTGAGAGGTAGAGATTACCAGGCCATGGTAGAACCAGTCTACTCAGACAGTAGGCCCACCATTTTGACAGCACGGGGGGTAGTTGATGTACGCCATGGGAGGGTACCCGTTCGCATAATAAATATTGGGAAAAGGGAAGTATACCTGCCCCGGTATGCTACGCTAGCCAAATTATATACTATCAACCAAAATTCTATACAGTCTGTGGAACCCTTGCCTCCATCTCACCCGGAGGAAGGTAACGGCTCTACGAAAATAATGGAGGATTGGTGTCAGCAACTACATTTGGGTACTGACTCCACTCCCTCCCACCAGAAACAGGGAGTCTACCGGGTGGTTCAAGAGTACGAGAGAGTGTTTAGTAAACACCCGTTAGACTTCGGGCGAGTCAAGGGGGTAGAACACCACATCCCCACGGGAGACCATCCTCCCATAAAAGAGAGGTATCGGCCCGTACCCCCTGCACACTACCAACACGCCAAGGGGATGCTTAGAGACATGAAGGAGGCTGGGGTAATCAGGGATAGCTGTAGCCCCTGGGCAGCTCCACTAGTCTTGGTCAAAAAGAAAGACAACACCATGAGAATGTGTGTAGATTACCGGAAAATTAACCGTATCACACACAAAGATGCGTACCCCTTACCAAGAATAGAGGAGTCTTTGGCTGCTTTAAAATCTGCTAACTTCTTCTCCACCTTGGATCTCACTAGCGGGTACTGGCATGTTCCTGTAGCAGAGGCGGATCGGGAGAAGACCGCATTCACCACCCCGATGGGACTTAGCGAGTTTACCTGCATGCCGTTTGGACTCTGCAACGCACCAGGAACCTTCCAGCGATTGATGGAGTGCTGTCTGGGACACCGGAACTTTGAGACGGTCCTGTTATACCTGGACGATGTCATCGTCTACTCCAAGACCTACGAGGACCACCTGAAGCACCTGGCGGAAGTGTTTGAAGCTCTGGCAAGTTACGGCCTAAAGTTGAAACCTTCCAAGTGTCACCTCCTGAAGCCAAAGGTGCAGTACCTGGGACACGTGGTGAGTGCTGACGGAGTGGCTCCCGACCCTGATAAGATCAAAGCAATTAAGGAATGGCCAAGCCCCTCCAGCGTAAAGGAAGTGAGGCAGTTCCTCGGGTTGGTAGGCTACTACCGAAGGTTCATTCCCGGTTTCACCAAAAAGGCAGCTCCTATGCAGGACCTCCTGATAGGCCAGTCCAGGAAGGCCAAGAACCAGAAGCCACCCTTCAGATGGGAGAAGCTGGAAGAAGAGTCCTTCCGCCAGCTGAAGATGGCCCTCACGGGGGATGAAATCCTGGCGTACCCTGATTATAGCCAGCCCTTTATCCTCTACACCGACGCCAGTAACATCGGGCTAGGAGCCGTACTGTCCCAGATCCAGCAGGGGAAGGAACGGGTAATTGCTTACGCCAGCCGAAAACTGCGACCCACCGAAAGAAACCCTGAGAATTACAGCTCATTTAAGCTAGAGTTCCTGGCAGTGGTGTGGGCAGTCACCGAACGCTTTAAACACTACCTTGCTGCTTCCCGGTTCACCGTGTACACGGATAACAACCCGTTGACACACCTGGACACGGCAAGACTCGGTGCCCTAGAGCAGAGATGGATGGCCCGCTTGTCCAACTATGAGTTTACAATCAAATACCGGGCAGGACGCTCCAATACCAACGCGGACGCCCTGTCCAGGATGCCGAACCTACTGGACGTAGGGGAAGATTCAGAGGAACTGGAAGAAGTTGAACTCCCCGCGTTCCACCGTCATGGGACTATCCAGTATTCCCACCGTGTAAGGAGTAAGCAATCCGCTACGTTCAACCCATTACCTCATTACAACTGGGCGGAGACGCAAGACAGTGACCCTGCCGTCCGACTGGTAAAGGAGATGCTGACTCGGCCAGATGCACGCCTTGACCCAGACGCTCCGGAGGAAGCCAAGCAACTGTGGGCTGAGAAGAGTCGACTGTTCCTTTACAAGGGGAAGTTGTGCCGCAGAATGGTTAACTCCCGGACGCATGAACTAATCTGGCAAGTAGTGGTGCCAAGAAGAGACGCAGCTATGGTGATGGAGGCATACCACGACGGAGCTGGGCACTTCGGATGGAAGAAGCTGGAGTTCCTGCTGCGCGGGCGGTTCCATTGGGTAGGCATGAGAGGAACCATCGAGAGGTGGTGCAGAGACTGTGGCCCATGCAACCTAAGAAGGAGGGACCGTGCCAGCCAGAAGACTCCCCTGCAGTCCATCATCACCAGACAGCCGTTGGAACTGGTAGCCTTGGATCATGTAAAACTGACCCCAAGCAGAAGTGGCTACGTCTACGCGTTAACCATCGTGGATCACTACTCCCGGTTCTTGGTTGTCGTCCCCGTCAAGGACTTAACGGCTCAAACAGCAGCTAGAGCCTTCCAGCAGCACTTCTGCCGTCCGTACGGATACCCGGAGCAGGTGCTGATGGACCAGGGGCCTGCCTTTGAAGCGGAAGTCTTCCAGGAGTTCTGCACCCTGTATGGCTGCCGGAAGATAAGAACAACACCCTATCACCCGCAGACTAATGGACTTTGTGAGAAAATGAACCAGGTGGTGATAGATCTTCTGAAAACATTGCCCCTGGAAGAACGTAGTCTGTGGCCTGAAAAGCTGCCCGACCTGGTGGACCTATACAACCACATCCCTGTAGGTTCCACCAACTGTACCCCGGCTTACCTAATGAGGGCGAGACCTGGTAAGCTTCCTGTTGATCTGGAGATGGGAGTCCTGACACCCGAGGACACTTCACCAGAAGCAGACTGGGACACAGAGAGGCAGCAGCAGTACCGGAAAGTACAGGAGAGCGTGGAGCGAAGTCTCTGTCAAGCTAGGGAAAGACAAGAGAAAACTTACAACCAGTATGCTCCCGCTGTTCCCCTGGTGCCCGGAGAGCAGGTCTTGAAGAGGAAAAGACGGCTCCACAAGTTGGACGACCAATGGGAGAAGGACCCGTACACCGTACTGCCCTCAAGCCACGACAACCCAAAGATCTGTGCAATCAGTAAAGACGGAGGGGAAACCACAGCCATTGTATCCCGGGATCACCTGAAGAAGTGTCCTGAACAGATACGGAACCCTGAAGAGGAACAAGAAGACCCTCGACCCGTAGAGGAAAGGGAAGATATGGTTAGTACTGTGCTCGGAGACTTCCCTCGGTCTTGGACTCAAGTCAATGGTGCTGTTGTGGTACCCGTCCTCACGTTCCTCCAACCAGCATCCCAAGTGCCTACGGAGACACAGGTGGAGCTGGAAGAACAGCCGGTCCAGGAGGCAGAAGACCCCACACAAGCAGACCAGGAGAATCAACCCTCTGCTTATAGTGAGCCTGCCATACCCCTAGTGAGCCAAAGAGTCCGTAGACGGCTGCCCAGTTTACCCTTGACAGCTCCTATACCCTGTAGCTCAGGACCAGTCAGCCAGCTCCGTAGGTCCACTAGGGTCACTAGAGGCCAGCTGCCCATACGGTGGAGGATCTAAATGTTCAAGCTATTTTATTAATGTTTACCTGTTTATTGTTGCTTGTGTATAATTATGTGTTTCTAGTTAATTGTAGGAGTCTTTGGTGGATTTACCGGGAATCCTTTGTGTATATAGTTGGAGCGTAACCCAGGACGGACTGAAAGACTGTTAAGGACTCGGGGCAGGACAGACCCCTACCTGGTTACGTCTCCCTGTGTTGGTGAAATGGACACCCTTGTTTTCCTCAAAAGTTACACCCGGTTGCGGACACGCAGTGACCATCCTAATGTTTTTCTTTATTGCGTTGTTTCTGTTTGTAATTTGTTATGTTACAAAAATATGTTTAGTCCCGGAGTACTAACTTTCACTAGGGGGGAATGTGGCACCCCAGGGGTCTGGTCTCCACAGTAATAGCAATGTTATGTCTGAGAGCAGGTGGGAGGTCTCTTGGTCAGGAATCCTATGCATGCCACACCTCCTGCCCAGTCCTGGGAGGGGAAGAACTTCCCCTATATAAAGCTGGGGCTGAGGCAGGGTTAGGGAGAAGAGAAGAGTTGAGAAGAAGAGAAGCAGCTACAGGAAAGAGAGATCAGGAGCTCTGTGGGAGCAGTGCTAAAAGGAATCAGGGGCTGGCAGCTGAAGAGCTCGCCCTGATTGAAGAGTTACCACCGGACCCGGAGTCCGAGGCTGTGGGGATTAACCCAGACCCAGCAGCAGAAACCGCCCGGCAGGGGATTTCAGGTCCTTTGGCCAAGAAACCCGAAGGCACGGTCACACGCGTGGGACCAGCACCGCCGTCGTGGAGCGGAAGCCACTAGAAGGCCCCGAGTCACCGGCCATACGGGTGAGCACCACACGGTACACTCAGGGACGTGGGCTACCTTTACCCGCCTCTAGCAAGGAAGCCAGAAGAGTACAATTAGTTGGGGAGGCCTACAACTCCGCCTGGCCAAGGGGAATCCCATCTGCTCAAGGACTGACCAGGCCCCCACCGCTAGCCAGTACTCCGGGAGGGTCTATCTTTGTCACCAGTAAAGACCCTGAACTACACCGCATCGTCTCTGAGTGGTTCCTGCTACCCCCATCATCCACGTCGGCTGCCCTGAGGCCATACCCCTCCCGTTGGGGGTTATACCATCTACGCTGCACTATCCTACCACCGGCCTCAGCGGTCTGCCCTGCAGCGGCAGCTCCATAGCTGCATTCAACGGGTGGCGTAGTCGTCCTACATCTACTGCTAATATACCGCCACTTAGTCTGACTCCCTGGGCACGGACCGGGTCGCCGCCACGAGACTACTACCCCCAACAGGCCCGGCTCCGGGTAGTCCCCGCGTGCGCAACGCTACACCAAGTAGGCCCAGGGGTGCGTCAAGTCCATCAACCAAGAGAGGGCCCACAAGCCTCCCATGTGGTAGCCCTTCCTCCAAAAGCCAGGTCATCCATCTGACCGGTAACTGACTCGCAATAACCGCTTTATATCTTTTGTACCCCACTATTGTGTTTGCAACTCTGACCATTGTGTATGTATAACCCTTATGTATACAGTATAGTGTAATGTCTGGTGTGCCCTTACAGTGCTTAAATATATAATTTAACCCTGGGCTGCTCTTTTATCTCGATTAGAGATGAGCGTTGTTCTACTCGAACTGTTCGCCAATCTCAAATTCGAGCTGTTTTGGGCGGTGTTCGAGCCGTTCGGCGAACACGAACAATTTGAGAAAAATACGGCTGTTCGAGGTTATGTTCGATAACTGTTCGTGCACCAAAATCATAACTGGATTTTTTCTCAGTAATGATGAAAATTAATGTTAATACGCAGTTTGAGTGTACAGTGGGGTGGGGGGAGGGGCAGGGGATGGATCTCTGCAGGAACAATGAAGATCTCCATTTTTTTTTTCTCTTTCCCGCATTTACAGTGGGGAGGTGCAATCTGTCAGCCTATCAGCAGCGCACACGCGGAGCGAAGTGCTTTTTTTCACACAAGCAAGGGCATGTGTCATTGGCAGTGTATGTCACATGTCCTTGCCCTATAAGACCAAGCCATTTTCCCCGTCGCCACCATTTTCTCACTGCTGCAGCTGCGTGTTAGACGGCACCGCTGTTGCTGTGTGCGCTATACCTTGTTAATTTCAAGCCAAATCTACAGATAGCTTGGGAGTAGGGAATAGTTGTGATTGCAGTCCTTTTAAGGACTAGGTTACAGCATTTCCTACGACTTTTATCAGGCAGGTCTGTGCCCTTAAATAGATAGATTGTGGGAGTAAAGACTAATTGTAATTGGAGTCCTTTTCAGGACTAGGTTACATCAGTTCCTATCAGTTTTTGCCAGGCAGGTCTGTGCCAGTGCTGTGCAAGTTTTTTTCACAGCATTTGGCTGAATCTAGCAAAGCTAATCCTTTTTGGCCTATTGCAGAGTGTGTTAGTCAGTGGAGTAGCCTATCTGTGTTGCAAGATATACCACCTGTGTATAGAATACCAATTTTTTTACTGCACCTAGTGAAGTAAAATCTTTTGGGCATAGCATCATTCTATTAGTCCATCTATACTGACCTCCATCAGGTTGCAAATTGAATCTAATTTTTTTCTGCATCTAGCTCTGAAAAAATATTGGGCTTCTAGCTGTGTGTGGGACTTGTTGTATTAGTCCATCTATACTGACCTCCATCAGGTTGCAAACTGCATATATTTTTTTCTTCATCTACCTCTGAAAAAATATTGGGCTTCTAGCTGTGTGTGGGACTTGTTCTATTAATCCATCATACAGACCTCCATCAGGTTGCAAACTGAATATATTTTTTTCTGCATCTACCTCTGAAAAAATATTGGGCTTCTAGCTGTGTGTGGGACTTGTTGTATTAGTCCATCTATACTGACCTCCATCAGGTTGCAAACTGAATATATTTTTTTCTGCGTCTACCTCTGAAAAAATATTGGGCTTCTAGCTGTGTGTGGGACTGGTTGTATTAGTCCATCTATACAGACCTCCATCAGGTTGCAAACTGAATATATTTTTTTCTGCATCTACCTCTGAAAAAATATTGGGCTTCTAGCTGTGTGTGGGACTTGTTGTATTAGTCCATCTATACTGACCTCCATCAGGTTGCAAACTGAATATATTTTTTTCTGCATCTACCTCTGAAAAAATATTGGGCTTCTAGCTGTGTGTGGGACTTGTTCTATTAATCCATCTATACAGACCTCCATCAGGTTGCAAACTGAATATATTTTTTTCTGCATCTACCTCTGAAAAAATATTGGGCTTCTAGCTGTGTGTGGGACTTGTTGCATTAGTCCAGCTATACTGACCTCCATCAGGTTGCAAACTGAATATATTTTTTTCTGCATCTACCTCTGAAAAAATATTGGGCTTCTAGCTGTGTGTGGGACTTGTTCTATTAATCCATCTATACAGACCTCCATCAGGTTGCAAACTGAATATATTTTTTTCTGCATCTACCTCTGAAAAAATATTGGGCTTCTAGCTGTGTGTGGGACTTGTTTTATTAGTCCATCTATACTGACCTCCATCAGGTTGCAAACTGAATATATTTTTTTCTGCATCTACCTCTGAAAAAATATTGGGCTTCTAGCTGTGTGTGGGACTTGTTCTATTAATCCATCTATACAGACCTCCATCAGGTTGCAAACTGAATATATTTTTTTCTGCATCTACCTCTGAAAAAATATTTGGCCTTCTAGCAGTGTGTGGGACTTTCTCTATTAGTCCATCTATACTGACCTCCATCAGGTTGCAAATTAAAAATAATTTTTATCTGCATCTAGCTCTGAAAAAATATTTGGCCTTCTAGCAGTGTGTGGGACTTTCTCTATTAGTCCATCTATACTGACCTCCATCAGGTTGCAAATTAAAAATAATTTTTATCTGCATCTAGCTCTGAAAAAATATTTGGCCTTCTAGCAGTGTGTGGGACTTTCTCTATTAGTCCATCTATACTGACCTCCATCAGGTTGCAAATTGAATATAATTTTTTTCTGCATCTAACCCAGCCAATAGTTTTGGCCTAATACCACAGTTTGGCCACTCAGCTCTGCTCGGTTCCCATCCATTGTTTTTTTGTGCAAACAACTCCAGAGTTGTTAATTAGTTAACCACCAAAATGAGTGGAAAAAGGCCTGCTGCTGGTGGAAAGGGGAATAGGCGTGTTGGGAAGGGGAAAAAAGGTTGTGTCCGTGGGGTAGGTGTTAAAGCAGCAGTAACATCAGCAGAAGAAAGACCATCTTCCAGCCAAACTAAAATGTCTACTTCTTTTAGCGGACAATGTGATAAGATCCCTTTCTTACGGCCACGCCAATCGCTACAAATTCCAGATGAGGCACAAAAACAGCAGGTGCTTCAACGGATATCAAGTGCTCCTTTAAGTGGGCTCTCCTCCACATCAACTTCAACATCACAAATACTCCAGTCCTCAAAGGTGTCACCCCAATCGCACTTGCTTCCTCACAGCTCCCAAATCTCCAGCTGCCCGTCTGAGTATGAGGTAGAACAGATGGTTGAGTCTGCAGAGCTGTTTACTCATACTATAGCCTGGGAATCAGAGGTCGACTCCAGCGCTTCTGTGAATCCAGACGAGGAAATGATCTGCACTGATGCCCAGAATCTTTATGAGTTGGATCCAGGACCAGACGCAGAAGGTTCTGACCATAATGTAGACCCTCATTCCCAAACTGTAACTCCTGTTGGTGGAGACAATGAGGAAGACGATGATAAGACTCAAATACCTGATTGGAGCGACAGCTTTAGTTTTTTGTCAGGGCAGGAACAGGTTGGCTCTGAGGACGAAGGGTTTGATAACGCACAGGGTGATGATGATGAGGTTCGAGATCCCACTTACTGTCAACCCACAGTCAGCCAAGAGATGAGGTCAACAGAGGAGGTGGAGGAAGATGCTAGTGACGACAAGGTCAGGTTGCGCCTTCCTGGAGAGAGACGTAGTACTGGAAGCACGTCAACAACTGCATCCTCAAACACAACTCTGCCTCTCACCACAAGTCGTGGTGGCTCTTCAGGTCACATGGGTGCTAAGCCTTGCATAGCCTGGGCATTTTTTCAGATCGATAAAGATGACCCAACTCGTGTTATCTGTAACATTTGTCAGCAAAAGCTAAGTAGAGGCCAAAAAATACATAGTTTGAGTACTTCATGCATGAACCGGCACATGGACATGAAGCATAAGTTGCAGTGGGAAGCTCAGTGTGCTACAATGCGGCCTAGCCGGCCGGGCCAACCGCCGTCTGCCATATCTTGTGCATCCGCGGCCTCTTCATCCTCTGTGACTGGGGGGACAGCAGTCACACCTGTTTTGGGTCGCAGACCTGCCACCTCTGTACCCGCAACAGCCAGCGTGATTGGCAGGTCATCATTTTCTTTGGAGGTGGTAACACCAGCTGGTGTTGAGCGCTGTCCGACATCGATAGCACCACCTTTGGATCAAGGCAACCTAACATGTCCGCCTGCATCTTCCTCACAGACCGGCAGTTTGCCGGGGACACCCTTATCAACCCCGTCTAAGCACAATAGCCAGCCCTCGGTCCCTCAGATGTGGACAAGTAAAAGACCATTTCCTCCTAGCCATGAGAAAGCTAAGAGGTTGAATTTCACCATCTGCAAGTTCTTGGCTACAGAAATGCTGCCTTTCCGCCTGGTGGACACAGAGGATTTTCGAGACCTTATGTCCGTTGCAGTGCCCCAGTACCAGATGCCCAGTCGGCACTACTTCTCAAAGAAAGGTGTGCCTGCGCTCCACCAGCATGTCGCACACAACATCACCGCTTCTTTGAGAAACTCTGTGTGTGACAGGGTGCATTTCACCACAGACACTTGGACGAGTAGGCATGGACAGGGGCGTTACATGTCGCTGACTGGGCACTGGGTAACTATGGTGACAGCAGGACAAGGGGCTGCTGTCCAAGTCTTGCCTTCCCCACGAGTTGTGCGTCAATCCTCTTTATGTCAAAGTTCCTCCACTGCTTCTGCCTCCTCAACCTCCTCTCGGTCTTCCACCTGAACCCAAAGCCTGTCTGGTCATGCCACAAGCTTTCTAACTGCGCAGAAGGGATCCTGCACACCTCCTTACTATGCTGGCAGTAGGGCTCAACGTCATCAGGCGGTTTTTACATTGAAATGGCTGGGAAATGTGAGTCACACAGCTGAGGAGTTGTGGTCAGCTCTGGAGAACCAATTTCATGAATGGTTGTCTCCACTGGACCTGAAACCAGGGAAGGCCGTGTGCGACAATGCTGCAAACCTGGGTGCGGCCCTTCGCCGGGGCAATGTCACACACGTGCCTTGTATGGCTCACGTGTTGAACCTGGTTGTCCAGCAATTTTTAGCCCACTATCCCAGACTAGATGGCCTTCTGCAGAGGGCACGGTCGCTGTGTGCTCACTTTCGCCGTTCGCATCCCGCAGCTCAGCGACTTACATCTCTACAGAAGTCGTTGGGCCTGCCACTTCACCGGCTAAAATGCGATGTGCCTACCCGGTGGAATTCAACTCTGCACATGTTGCAGCGACTGTGGCAGCACCGACAAGCCCTGGTGCAATACGTTCTGACGTATAGCCTGGGCCAACGAGATCCAGAGGTGGGGCAAATCACGCTGGAGGAGTGGTCTCAGATCAGGGACCTATGCACCCTTCTGCACAGTTTTTTGGCGACGAAGATGTTTAGTGCTGACGATGCCATTATCAGCATGACTATTCCGGTGATTTACATGCTGGAGCACATGTTAAACAGAATTCGGAGTCAGGTGGTGGCACAAGAGGAGGTGGAGGAAGTAGAGGAGGAGGAGTTGTATGCGGAAGGGCTAACATCTGCAAGGTCCAGACGGTCGGCAGCACCAAGGCGGCAGGCATGTGAGGGTGGGGGAGATGGTTTTACCAGGGCGCATGGTAGCAGCCAAACTAGTGAGGAAAGTGCAGGAGCCCAGGAAGAAGTGGAGGACGAACTGATGGAAGACTCATCAGATGAGGGAGACCTTGATCACATTTCTGTTGTGCGAGGTTGGGGGGAGAGGACAGAGGAAGGAAGCATGATTGTTACCTCGCCACCAACACAACAGGGACTTGGTGCTCCTGGATGCGCAACACACATGAGTGCCTTCTTGCTGCACTACCTGCAACATGACCCTTGAATTGTGAGAATTAGAAATAATCCTGACTACTGGGTTGCCACACTGTTAGATCCCCGGTACAAAAGTAAATTTGCAGAAATTATTCCTGCCATAGAAAGGGATGCACGCGTGAAGGAGTATCAGCAGAGACTGTTGCAGAATCTTACATGTGCTTTTCCACAAAATACCAGTGGTGCACGTAGTGAATCTCACAGTTCCAACTTGCCAACCGTGGGACCGTCAAGTGTTCAGCACTCAAACCGTAACAGAACCACAGTATCTGCTGGTAGCATCAATTTTGCGGAATCATTTCACCACTTTTTTAGCCCATCCTTTGCAAGGCCACAGGAGACAAGAAGTCTGACACATAGTCAACGCCTAGAGACGATGGTACAGGAGTATCTCCAAGTAAACAATGAAGCCACGACTGTGTCACTGGACCCTTGCTCTTTTTGGGCTTCGAATCTGGATAAATGGCCGGAGCTAGCCACTTACGCCTTGGAAATCTTGTCATGCCCCGCAGCCAGCGTTCTGTCTGAACGTGTGTTCAGCGCTGCTGGTGGTGTGCTGACAGATAAGCGCACGTGGCTCTCCACTGATAATGTAGACAGACTCACGTTCATAAAGATGAACAAATCATGGATCCAAAACGACTTTTCTACCCCTGTGTCATCCTGGGGAGAGTAAAAGCTTGATGATTGGTTAAAATCACCCTACCAACCGTTTTAAGCTTTCAAATTACTAATCATGTTTATCTGTATCTTGGCTGGAAAATAATTTGGGCTTTATAGCAGTGTGCAACACTGATTCTATTAGGCCATCTATAATAAGCTCCACCAGATTTAAAATTACTAATCATGTTTATCTGTATCTTGACTGGAAAATAATTTGGGCTTTGTAGCAGTGTGCAGCACTGATCCTATTAGGCCATCTATACTAAAGCTTCACCAGATTTAAAATTAATAATAATTTTTAGCTGCATCTAGCCCGGAAATTATTTTGGGGCTCCGAGATGCGCAAGACACATAAGTGCCTTCTTGCTGCACTACCTGCAGCATGACCCTCATATTGTCAGAATTCGAAGTGATCATGACTACTGGGTTGCCACACTCTTAGATCCCCCAAACTTTTCGATCAACCTTTTCATTTTAATAAAGACCAAAAAAATGGTCATTTTTGAAATTATAAGCATTAGCAGGTTGTTAGAAACTGAAATCAAACAGTTTTCAACTCAAAACTTTATTCTAGGTGATGTTACATTTTCACATAGGACCCCTTGTTCGAAAGGAGCTTCTGAACTCTCTCGTCCATTGAATTTGTCAGGTTTTGGATGGTTTCTGCTTCAATTGTTTTGCATGAGGACAGAATACCCTCCCAGAGCTGTTGCTTAGATGTGAACTGCCTCCCGCCATCATAGACACTCCTTTTAATGATGCTCCAAAGGTTCTGAATGGGGTAGAGGTCAGGGGAGCATGGGGGTCACACCATAAGTTTGTCCCCTTTTATGCCCATATCAGCCAGAGATGCAGATGTTTTATGTGCAGCATGAGATGGTGCATTATCATGCAGAAAAATGATCTTGCTGTGAAATACACGGTTCTTCTTCTTGAACCATGGCAGGAAGTGCTGTTTGAGAAAATCCACATACATTATGGAGTTCATCTTTAGCGCCTTCAGGGATCCTAAAGGGGCCGACAATCTCTCTCCCCATGATTCCAGCTCAAAACATTAGTCCACCTCCTCCTTGTTCGCGCTGTAGCCGTGTTTGCGTGGGGTGTCCATCAACCAGCCATCCTCCACTCCATCCATCTGGACCATCGAGCGCTGCACGGCACTCATCCGTGAACAAAACAGTTTTGAAATCAGTCTTCATGTAATGTTTGGCCCACTGGAGCCGTTTCTGCTTGTGTGAAGTGGATAGAGGAGGTCGACAGGATGGCGTATGCACAGCTGCAAACCTCTGAAGGACCCTGCATCTTGTTGTTCGGGGGACGTTGGAGGCACAAGCAGCTTCAAAAACTTGTCTGCTGCTATGACAAGGCTTTATTGCCGCTGCTCTTTCAACCTGACGTAATTGCCTGTAGGAAAGAGTCCTCAATTTGCCCTTATCAGCACGCACACGTGTGTAATGTGAATCAGCTACATACTTCTTGATTGCCAAGACACTTCATCCTGATCATCGCACAATGTTGATTGTAGTCATGCCTTGACCTAAACACTCCACAATTTGTTGCTTCTCAGCAGCCGACACATCCTTTTTCTTTCCCATTTTGGCAGAAAATGTAGGCTGCTTAATAATGTGAGACAGCCTTCTTAAGTAGTCTTGCCTTTCATTGGACACACCTGCCAAGCTAATTAGCACAGGTGTCTGCAATTGCTTACAGTGATATAAAGAGCCCTGACACACATCACCATCAATGAGTTTAACTGACAAACAAACAAATTCTTCCCTTATCACTCCTAAACACTTTTTGCATAATAATTTGGAACACAGTGTACATGTGCTTTTCCACAAAACACCAGTGGTTCACGTAGTGAATCTTACAGTTCTAACTTGCCAACCGTGGTCTGTATGGAGTTGTTCAATAAAGGGCCCAAAATTAAGATAACATAGATGGGAGAGGTCTCTATGAATAGGAATTCCTAAGTATTTGATACCCTGTGAGGGCCAGGCAAAGGGAAAGTTGGACTGGATGGAATCCTATATGGATTTGGGGAGGGAGACATCGAGGGCCTCAGACTTCGCTGCATTGATTTTAAAATTTGACCATGTAACAAAGTGATCTATTTCAGCCATAACAGCATGGATGGATATATGTGATTGAGTGATATATACTAGGACATCATCAGCAAATAGAGAGCACTTGTACTCGGTGCCTCCCACCTTAATCCACCTAATATTGGGGTTATGGAGAATTGATGAGAGCAGGTGCTCCGTCACTAGGATGTATAAGAGAGGGGACAGAGAACATCCCTGCCTTGTCCCATTGGTGATTGTGAAAGGTGATGAAAATGTTCTGACGCGCCCCCCTGGGCCTTGGGACACCCGGAGCCGGACCCTTTTTGGTGGATGCTGGTGGTTGTTGTCTCCGTGGCGGCAACCCGGTTCCGTGGCTCAGGGCGGTCAAACCAGTGGCGGAACTATTTATGTGGTTTTGATGTTTAAATGTCCGACTACGCCACCCGTGGATTGCGATCAGAGTGAACCGCCGCTCCAGGGCAGACCGCTGAGGCTGGTGTTGTGGGTGCAGCAGAGCGTAGCATAACTCCCCACGGGAGGAGTATAGCCTCAGGGCAGTGTATGCGGAGGATGGGGGTGATGGTGCAGGGCAGCAGCAGTAATGACACGGAGTCAGTGATGCAGTCCAGGGCCTTTACTCACAGTTCTTATTATCCAGACCACGTCTGCAGGTAACGGCTGCCCACGTCGTACTGTGCTCACCAGGTGAGGGGCTCAGACAACTCCCAGATAACTTTGGAGTGCTTCACAGGACCCCCTTTGTGTGTCCTTTGTCTGGCCTTTCTTACCAACCCTTCTGTCCGGCTGCCTCGGGCCTCCTCTTGGTAAACTTGGCGCCAGTTTCCCTGACCCTATGTGGTGCCTTCCTAGCGGGTGTAGCGAGGGGCTGCGCCACATAAAATGTCACAGCCTCCTGTTTCTAGCTGAGGGTCGTTTCCTGCCTCCACTAGTTTCGGGGACCGGTCTCCCCCTTTGGCCTGACCCCTCCACGCAGGTCGATTCGGGCGTGCGGTGGCGACTCGCCCGTCCGCACCCCTGAGATCCCTTCGTTCCTCGTTCCTGGAGCCTTCTCCGCTCCTCTTCCTTCCTTCTCCCTCTTCCAGGCCTGGGCCTCTGTTACTAGGCCCGCCTCCGGAGCAGAGCTCATGCAGAGCCCCTGCTCCCTGCCACTTCTGCTCAGACTTCTCTGCACTGAACTAAGATGGTGCCCACCTTTTATACTCCCTTCTCAATGCACCCAGGAACTGCTTCCTCCCTGCTCCTGCACTACAGGGTTCCCCTTCCTCAGTGTTCCCTCCCCCCACTCCAGCCAGGGACAGGGACTGTCGTGCCCATCTCAGGGGCATATTGGTCGCCCTGCCCCACGGCAATGTGGTGTAATGCATGCAGGTGTCGGGTCCTGATCCACACTACATCCTTACCTGAGAGTGAGATATCACACCTCTGGGTGAGGTTCAATACCTCTGTAGCAACCGAGCCCTCAGGGTGCTACAGTTCCATTTATCTTCAGCCTAGGTGACGTATTGCGATACAGGGCCGTGATTTTGGCTATAAAAGGGTCCCCTAGACCCCTACCCCAAGCTTTTTAAGAGAATCATATATGGCGTGCCAGGAGACTCTATGGAATGCTTTCTCAGCATCCAACGAGAGTATCTAATTACAAATTTTTAACTGCATCTAGCCCAGGAAATACTTTGTGCCTAGTAGCAGGGTCTGCTAGTCAGTGGATTATCCCCGCTGTTAAGCAAGCTACACCACCTGTAGTTTGGACACTTAATTTTTTCAAAGGAAATGCTTCGGGACCACGGGATACTCAGTGAAGAGCATCAGGAGGCACCCCAAGGCATAGGGGCTCGGACTGGCAGTAGGATGCCTTGCGGTGGACAGCCGAGCTCGATCCTTATAAAAGCTTTTTAACTGCAGCAGCTTTAGTGGACTCTACTGGAGCTGGAATTACGCGGCTGCTGGCATGAGACTTGCCCTCCAATAGATCCTTGTAAATGGATTTAAAGTGTATTTATTCAAATTAGAGAGACAATTTAAATTAAAAAGCTTAGAGCTGCCTCCACCACAGGGGGGCTCGCTCGACCCACCAGCGGACAGGCACCAGTATTGGGAGAGGGGGGCTGGCCGTCAGGGTTCACCGCGGCTCTGGCACAAACCCGGCGACACGGAGGTGGCATGGGCAGGAGCGGACTGAACATGTCGGCTTCTCACTTTTTGGATTTTAGAAGGGCATGACATGCCTATATCTGTGTCTCCCCCTCCTTTTACTCCTCCACCTCTTTTCTTTTCGCATGACTATATGTACTTGTCACTTTTCCATGTGTTAGTTGTGTCTTCTGAGCAGTTTGTCAGCTTTTGGACACCTTTGAAGGTGTTTTCTATGTGTTTCTATGTGTTTTTGTTTGCCTGCCATTGGTTTTAACGGTGTTCGAAGGTATTCGACGAACAGTTCGACGAACAGTTCGGCGAACACACGGGTGTTCGACGAACGGAACCGAACTCGAACACTACGGGGGTGGCTCAACACTAATCTCGATCCACAAACCCTCACGTCTGTTGTTCGGTCCAACTAACACGATACCGGTCGGGTTGCTAGGCCGATATAAGTCCTTTATTTCTAAAAGAAACTGGTGGCAGCCCTTCCAGGCCGACTAGACTCTGCTTCACAGGGCTAGTGAAGGAGCCTCTCAGCCTGTCAGGGGTGTGAGCGAGTGTGGTGCCACGTCAGCGACAGAGTGGGCCACATCTTCTCACTCCCTGATACCTTTCTGTACCCGTGTAGACAGGGGGTGCCTGTGTAGAACTGTACCAATCTGACCATACGTGTCCTCAAGGGGGTGCGGAACGTCACATAGGTGCAGAGGGCAGGTGCGTACCAAGTGCTCCTTCTGACGTAATTGTGACATCAGGCGAGTGGCGGGGTGTGGATCCATCACAAGTTGTGGCAGCGGAGGGATTATGCAGGTTCCCTCGGTGCCATTTCTTCAAACTGGTGGGAGCCGTGGGATTCTGCAGGGTCTCTCTGTTGCCACTTCATCACAAGTGGTGGCAGCGGTGGGATTATGTGGGGTCTCTCGGTGCCATTTCATCACATCATTTTTATTGTTTTTGCGGTTATATTATTTTTTTGTGGATTGGAAATTTGTTTGTGGTTATAAATATGACCACGTCAGTCATTTGCCAATATAGTAAGCTAAATTATATACAAATATCACTGGAGAAAATATATGAAATTAATATTTGGATTAACATATGCGAAAAAATTGTAGCTGATTTTTTCGTACTATAGTCCCAGACATTAACTGTATCTTGTACTAATGTGCTAGCTTACCTACTGACTCTATCTATCTTTGTCCAATACACTAAGCTATGTCTTATCCGAGCTTGCCCTATACTATACACTCTGCATTACTTATACATTACCATAACACAATACATGGCAAGTCACATTACACAACATACCTATATATAAGAAAGCATTCCATTGTACAAATGACGCAATTGTTGTCAGGGGTAGGAACACGCCATGACAGTCCACACCCTTTACAAACTTGTATGTCTGTGCACTGTTTTACCCATGCAATAGGAAACTTTGGTATCTGAGTATATATATATTATGTATGTGTGTGTGTAAATATAGATGGGCAGCACGGTGGCTCAGTGGTTAGCACTGCAGCCTTGCAGCACTGGGGTCCTGGGATCAAATCCCACCAAGGATAACATCTGCAAGGAGTTTGTATGTTCTCCCCATGTTTGTGTGAGTTTCCTCCAGGTTCTCTGGTTCCTCTCACACTCCAAAGACATGCTGATAGGGAATCTTGATAGTGAGCCCCAATGGGGACAGTGCCCATAATGTATCTTAAGTACTGTGGAATTAATGGCGCTATATAAGTGAGCAAAATGAATAAATATATATATATAATTTCATACATCATTTATTGATAATCTTTCACTATATGTGTGTGATGCTTGTGTACCTTGTACCAATTTATTACAGTTGTTATTGTAGCACCCTGAGGACTCGGCTGCTACAGGGGTATTACACCTCAAGCCAGAGGTGTGGTATTCCACTCCCGGGTAAGGATGGAGTGTGGAACTGAGCTCAGATAGCTGCATACACTACATACATCCCATTTCCGGGGGACAGACCGACGGTACTCCCACCAGTATATGTGCAGGTACGATAGTGTCTGTCCCTGGCTGGAGTGGGAAGGGGGTGGAACATCCCAGTAGTGTAGGGGCAGATAGGGGGAGCAGTCTGGGTAATGCTAGGAGCTCATTGGGTGCTGGTCACCTGAGCTCACACATAGAGGGAGTATATAAGGTGGGCACCATCTTAGAACAGGGTCTTTTGTAGAGTGAATCAGTCCTGAGGAGCAGAGCAGAGAAGCTCAGCCAGAAGGGCTGACAGGGAGTTGTGGTTCCGGCTGGGCCCAGCTCCAAGGCCAAGTCTGAGAGACAGAGAGTTGAGTCGGAGGAGAAGCTGAGGGAGAGTTCAGCCAGAGAGGGCTGACAGGGAGCTGTGGCTCCGGCTGGGCCCAGCTCCAGGGCCAGGCCTGAAGCACAGAGAGAGAGGAGGAGAAAAGGAACACCAAGAAAGGCCCAGAGACGCAAGAATAGAGGGAACCCTGAGATCCCACAAGAGAACAAGTTAACGGGTGAAGGGTTGGCAGAAAAGGGTACCGGATCCCAAACTGGCAGAGGCTAATCATCCTTAGCCAGGAACCGGAGGTCGTGGACAAGCTTTGGCGCGACCCCTCACCATATCCACCAGGAAGGCAGACCACGCATAGGGTCAGGGAAGCCGGGAAAGGTTTCGCCACCAAAAGACCCGAGGGAGCCGGACATAGGTGGGTCCCTGGTGAGGACGGCCTGTAGGAAGGAAGAGAGGGGAGCTCAGGACCACGCTCTGGAACTGCCTGGGAGTTGGCCGAGTCCCGCACCTGGTGGACGCAGCACGGCTCGGGTGGTCACTGCTGGCCGAAGTGACCGGAGCAACACCTGTGAGTAAAAGCCTTGAAACGGCACCACACGTCTCTGAGCTTCCTTGCTGCACCATCACTACCACTATCTTCCACATCTGCTGCCCTGAGGTCATACCCCTCCCGTTGGGGGTTCTACCAGCTACGCTGCACAACCTTACCACCGGCCTCAGCGGTCTGCCCTGCAGCGGCGGCTTCATTGCCGCATTCAACGGGTGGCGTAGTCGAACATTCTAACATCTACTGCTAAAGACTGCCGCTCAGTTTGACACCCTGGGCACGGACCGGGTCGCCGCCACTCGGAGACTACAACCCCCATCTGATCCGGCTCCGGGTAATCCCCAAACAGCACTGGCCCAGGGGGCGCGTCATTATCACTTATGATATCTAAACAATATTTTCCATCTACTATGCTATTTTTGCATATGGATTAGATTTCGCCCATTTCTTTAATAACATGAGTTTTATGATGTCTCTGTTACTGCATCTCTCTTTTTTTGCATGCTCAATATGCTTAGTTATCTTGCTATTTATTACATTATTCACAATGTCATGCAACACCCTATGCTCCCTTTTTTCCAAGTTCATGTATCATCTTCAGTACAGACCAAAAGTTTGGACACACCTCATTTAAAGATTTTTGTGTATTTTCATGACTATGAAAATTGTACATTCACACTGAAGGCATCAAAACTATGAATTAACACATGTGGAATTATATACTTAACAAAAATGTGTGAAACAACTGAAAATATGTCTTATATTCTAGGTTCTTCAAAGTAGCCAAGGCATTCTCTTGATGAGCTTCAAGAGGTAGTCACCGGAAATAGTTTTCACTTCACAGGTGTGCCTTGTCAGGTTTGATAAGTGGGATTTCTTGCCTTATAAATGGGGTTGGGACCATCAGTTATGTTGTGCAGAAGTCTGGTGGATACACAGCTGATAGTCCGACTGAATAGACTGTTAGAATTTGTATTATGGCAAGAAAAAAGCAGCTAAGTAAAGAAAAACGAGTGGCCATCATTAATTTAAGAAATGAAGGTCAGTCAGTCCAAAAAATTGGGCAAATTTTGAAAGTGTCCCCAAGTGCAGTTGCAAAAGCCATCAAGCGCTACAAAGAAACTGGCTCACATGAGGACCGCCCCAGGAAAGGAAGACCAAGAGTCACCTCTGCTTCTGAGGATAAGTTTATCCGAGTCACCAGCCTCAGAAATCGCAGGTTAACAGCAGCTCAGATTAGAGACCAGGTCAATGCCACACAGAGTTCTCTACAACAACTGTTAAAAGGAGACTTTGTGCAGCAGGCCTTCATGGTAAAATAGCTGCTAGGAAACCACTGCTAAAGACAGGCAACAAGCAGAAGAGACTTGTTTGGGCTAAAAAACACAAGGAATGGACATTAGACCAGTGGAAATCTGTGCTTTGGTCTGATGAGTTCAAATTTGAGATCTTTGGTTCCAACCACCGTCTCTTTGTGCGACGCAGAAAAGGAGAACGGATGGACTCTACATGCCTGGTTCCCACCGTGAAGCATGGAGGAGGAGGTGTGATGGTGTGGGGGTACTTTGCTGGTGACACTGTTGGGGATTTATTCAAAATTGAAGGCATACTGAACCAGCATGGCTACCACAGCATCTTGCAGCGGCATGTTATTCCATCCGGTTTGCGTTTAGTTGAACCATCATTTATTTTTCAACAGGACAATGACCCCAAACACACCTCCAGGCTGTGTAAGGGCTATTTGACCAAGAAAGAGAGTGATGGGGTGCTACGCCAGATGACCTAGCCTCCACAGACACCAGACCTAAACCCAATCGAGATGGTTTGGTGTGAGCTGGACAGCAGAGTGAAGGCAAAAGGGCCAACAAGTGCTAAGCATCTCTGGGAACTCCATCAAGATTGTTGGAAGACCATTTCCGGTGACTACCTCTTGAAGCTCATCAAGAGAATGCCAAGAGTGTGCAAAGCAGTCATCAAAGCAAAAGGTGGCTACTTTGAAGAACCTAGAATATAAGACATATTTTCAGTTGTTTCACACTTTTTTGTTAAGTATATAATTCCACATGTGTTAATTCATAGTTTTGATGCCTTCAGTGTGAATGTACAATTTTCAATGTCATGAAAATGCAGAAAAATCTTTAAATGAGAAGGTGTGTCCAAACTTTTGGTCTGTACTGTATATATAAATATAGATATAGATATATGCAAACTCTCTCCTCAGTCTCTTCCTTCTTTCCCCTAATGAAGCTGCCTTGAGCAGCGATACGCATGGGGTATACTTCCACCAATATGCTTGAGCTGTCCCGGTTCTATAGGTTATGGATCCCATATGTTTTTGTCTGATATTCTGTCTTTATTCCCATATTGCCTTCTCTTTACAATACATTTGCAACAGTATATCATCTAATATACATGGTGATATGACTCATAGGGTTTCTATGATATATGTTACTATCAGTATACCGTATGGTACATTTGATCATATTTTGCCTTTATATTCTTAATTTTTACCATATCATTTGACATTATCTTGCTTCTATTTTTCATATTTTTATATTTTGCACTTTGGGAAGTATAACTGGGTCTGCCCTTATTTATTTGTTCTATTACATGGCATCCATATTTGTTCTCTATATTTAGTAGGGTCTCTTTCCCTTGCCCATATACAATTCTATGGGATTAATACCTGCTGTTGGAACCCAACATGGACAGTATTGATAATTCGTGTAATATGTATGACTGAACTCATAATTTGATCCACAAACTCTGTATAACACTAAAGGTTATCAAAGGACTACATCAAAGAGGCAGACCCTGTGCTGTGGAGGTTCATAAAACATCTGAGGCATGAAGACAATTGTCTATATACAAGCATGCCATCTGCAGGAAGATGAAGACCTCTGCAATCACATTTGACCCTTGACCCTCATCCATTCTGGACCTAAGAATGCCATCTTTAGGGTATGTGCAGATGGTCGAGAGCCGCTGCGGGTTTGAAATCTCATGTCCACTATGCGTATCTGGGCACCTGCGGGTCACCCATGGAAACTGACATGCTGCGCTCCTGTGAACTTTCCCCATAGACTAGACCTCTGAGGAAAGTCTGCATGTGAGAAAAAAAATGGCGCCACTCATTTGCCTAATGAGCGGAAGCCGCGCGGCCATTCCACAGTGTTGGGCCACAGGTGCCTCTTGACCGTCTGCACATACCCTTAGGAAAGTGTCTGCATCAGCAGCCATGTGCATGTTTCTGGAGAACTCAAAAGACTGTGACCTGATTGGATGTTACCATTATGTGAAGATGTTACAGGGATGGGAAATGTATGAGCCATGTTTGACTGTGTGACTGATATAAAGCTAGCACATCAAGCTAGTTAGGCATCCTTCCTACTTCCCATCTTCCATTACCCTCTCCTATCACCTTTTCCCTTTAATTGTACTCTTATCCCTTAGATAGGTTTCCCTTATGTATGTCATTGTAATTATTCTAATTGTAATGAATCCCCTTCGAAAGACCCAGTAGCTCTTGTTAATTAATAATAACTGGCACCCCAAAACTCAGCAGATTCTACACCTGGTTACACCACTTATCTGTAGATGTTAATTATATTATATTTGATGTGAATATCTATCCATTGTGTCAGCACTAAACTACTACTAAGTATATATATTTTTTTTCTTTAATTGGTTTATCTTACCTTTGGATGTCAATGTGAATTCTCTGACTTTAATTGTTTTGAATTTAAGACTATTGTCGTACCAATAAATATTTGTTTTTGTAAGTGCACTTCTTTTTCTGTACTGCTTTTTGTTTTGTAATGTATGTACCATCACTGAGTGATCTTGGTTGACCTCCGAAGTGGTGGTGATGAAACAGCGTGGTCTTAAATAGGTAAGTAAAGATATTTTATAACATTAATAAATTATATACAGTATAATCATGCATAGTCAAGTCATAGTTATGTATTTTCATGTAGTCATTTAATGATCTTTGTAATTACATATTATTAAACTATTTGACATATTCCCACAATGTACACATATTGTATAATCTTACTTTGGCTCCTTTCCAGAGAAAGGATTAAGATTGTATTTTCCTGTTTGAGGTAAGAACGTATCAGAGACACTGAAACATGCAGTTGTGTTTCTCTCTTAAGACTGCAGAGGAGATCAGATTACGAATGGGCTCAGCCCAAAGTTAATATTTTGGACCTATCAGTGCCTGCTGCTGACTTGTAACACAGTCAGTGCGAGAGAGCTTTAATCACTTGGCAGAAGTGGGTACTGTTGTTAGACATGGCATTGAAATCCCTGTGCTTTGTGCTTCTGTCCGTGCTGTTGGCATATTATATTTATAAACCTTTACCAGATAACATTGACGAGAAATGGAAAGTTATGTTGCTTGATGCCACTTTTAGAAGTCTTGGAGATTTGGTAAGATATTTACATTTTTTTCATTCTTTAATTGCTTTCTTGATCTTGATATACTTTGCATTTTAACAGCTTCCGAATGCTTATAGAATGAGGGTATTATAGTGCCTGGAAGGAGAATTTAGAAAATCCTGCAGAGTTGACTCATGAATATGATAATGGGTAGGAAATCTAGTTGCTATGTCCTATTATGTTGTATCAATAATTACCTAGAGACGCCCAGGTATTTACATGCTAGTCTATGAATAATATACCTTTTGTAACGTAACTTCACTTTGCTGCAGAATTGCACAAAGCAATACAAAGATCTGCCACTCCTTTTTATGTAAACATACGGAACTAGAATAAAAAAAGGCAAGATATTTCCTGGCCAGATCTTGAGACAATAGCAAAAGATGATTATGATTCACCTAAGGACTTAAAAGTATCATCTAGATATATCCTATAAATATTATTATTATTAATATTATTATTATTATTATCATCTCAATACATTGTTATATTTTTATTAATAGCTTTCCCTTGACATGAGGATTGATGGCATATTGCAGAGTTGTAAATATTCAGTGCAAAATGTAAAAAGCTTATAATATGTGCACAAAGACTTGCCAACTCTTAGTATGTCTAGGATCAGGGCCGGCGTCAGCACCCGGCGTACCCGGGCAAGTGCCGGGGCCCTGGAAAATCAGAGGGGCCCAGCCGCCCACTCACTGTCGGGGCCCGGGCCCACACACCCACCCGCCACTCACTGTCGGGGCCGGGCCCACACACCCACCCGCCCACTCACTGTCGGGGCCCTGGCCGCTTCCTCGGCACCTGTTCAGGGACGCAGGCGCTGCTTGATTGCCGGCACTCCCCCCAGACATGGCCGCGCGCTGTCCGGCTGTGTCTGCTAGTAATGACACGGCAGGGTCGACGGCACTGCACCTTTAATTGTGCTTGTGTGTCGCTCCTGCCGCGTCATTACTAGCAGACACAGCCGGACAGCGCGCGGCCATGTCTGGGGGGAGTGCCGGCAATCAAACACCGTCGGAGCGGAGGTCCTGCACAGATGGGCGGGAGGGGCCCGGACCCCTCCGGGCCCGGACCCGACCGCAAGTGGGCCCCTCTGATGTTCCAGGACCATGAAGTCTGTGACACGCCGGGGGCCCTGCACTGCCCCATACCCGAGGAGCTGCTGGACAGGACACTGGACCGGGGACAGGTGAGTGAGGCTTCCCCAATCCCCATATTAAAAATATTAGTAATGGGTCTGTGTGAGTGCATGTATGTGAATGTCAGTGTATATGACTGTGTATATATATTTGTCTGTTTTATCTATGTGTATGTCTGTATGTCTACATATGTCTGCGTACCGTGTGTGCGCACGCATATGTCTGCGTACCGTGTGTGCGCGCGCATATGTCTGCGTACCGTGTGTGCGCGCGCATATATCTGCGTATGTGAAGGATGAGGGGGCAGGCTGGGCCATGTGTAATAAATAAATAAATATATATATATATATATATATATATATATATATATATATATATTTCTCCGCCGTATCTGTGCATCATGAATCGTGTATGTGTTAAAAGGGCCCACTGAGACTCTTTCGCTCGGGGCCCAGAAAAACCTGGAGCCGGCCCTGTCTAGGATGCTCCAAAAAAAATCCCAAATATTGTAAGATAAGCTTTCAGATTTCCAGCTATTGCATGTTCTGATTAAAATCCCAGCTTTCTAAGTTCTTATAGTTCTTCGCATCACAATGTTGTCTCCAGAGGTGCCTGCTAGTGAAAAACTACAATCTATAAAGAGAATTGAAGGGGAAGTCTGAAACGAACATTGAGTTAATCTTAAATGTCTGTCTATTTAATGTAATAATCAAATCGCTTTTCTAATATGCTTTAATTAAAAACGACCCTACCATTCCCTCTCTACTATAACTGCTTTAATTTATTTTACTACTAGTTTGATTACAAAGACCTGTGCCGCCCCCGAACATGACACCTCAGGGGCGGACTGGTCTCTGCTTATCCTGCTCACTGGTTTCTTTCCTTACAATAAATCAATAAGTTTCAGACCACTCATTTAGGTGATTTACTCTGAAGTACTCTGAAGTTTGTATTAAGAAGGTCTACCTTAGTGTGTTTATATATATATGTATATATATTTGGAGGGTCTTGTCTGTGGTCATATTGTACTAAATAAGCTTTTGTTATCTCCCTGATATCACTTGAAAGTTGGCACATATCAGATATAGTGTTGCTACTAGCACTCGTTGATATATATGAAAATCTATCTATTAAAATTATCCCGGAGCAATTATTTTTCTTAAGCTCCTGCTATTAGTTAAATTGAAAAGCCCTATAGCCTCATTTATAAATGAGAGCTGCTAACAGATACCATGTATTTAAAGGAACCTGTCAGCAGGTTTCTGTACCCCAAATTAATTTCATTTATATTAAAGAGTCTGTAATGCTAAATAAATCCCTCCATAAAGCTATATTTCCGTTTCAGAGAAATCACTTGTTCAAATTTTATGCTAATGAGCCATAAGTGCAGGGGGCATGGCCTTGCACTTACAACTCTTTGGCCTGTCTCTTTTCCCACCTGACGCCCATCTCCCTTCACTAACTGACAGGTCACTCATTTCTGTGAACTTCTTCCCTGCCCAACATCTTGCAAAATTGCAGTCATTACTGGAGTAGCCTATACACAGTAAGGTCCTGAAGAAGCTGCAAGAGCTGGACAATAAGTCTATGCATGCGCCACCCTGCAGGAATGACAGCACTTGTGAAAGATCTTGGGCGGCAGCAGCATGTCACTGAGAGAAGACTGTCATGTTGGTCACTGATGGGAGGCTACAGGCGGGCAGGAAAAAGGGAAGAGAGGCTGGAGGGCTTTAAGTTCAGGGCCAATACCCCTGCACTTGCAGTTCAATAGCATAAAAATCGGACAAGGAATTTCTCTGAAATGGAAATACGAATTACTAAAGCAAAGGTATAGATTCATTCAACATTACAGCAATTTAACATGGACGATATTAGCTTTGTGTACAAAATCCTGCTGACAGGTTCCCTTTAAGTTGGCTGCATACAACAAATGAAAAATTGGTTAAATGACCGCTATTTTACACCACAAAAACATTAAGACTGGAGTCAAATATTGGCACTTCTTCCATTATTATATTAACTCAGGAGTGTGCCATTCATAGCGGCAGCCCACGCGGCCGCTATGGGGCCTTCTCCTCCCCCATCACCATAATTTCAGTGGTATCCACTTCCCCAGGACACTGATACCATTAAATAGAATGGTGGATCAGGGAGAATAACCTGTGCCGGTGAAACTGACACGCTGCGCACTGGAGACGCGATAACATCACTACATCGCACCTGCTGTGCTGAAGCCTCAGTACTCATGCTACACAGAACTGAGCAGCACACTGGGGGAGCTGGGAGAGGAGGGGGCTCATACTGATAGGCCATCATGCTTTGTGTTTCTAGGTGAGACAATAAGGATCTCATACTCTGGGGTGGCACTTTAGGTGCATCATGCTGTGGGGGTATTATACTATATTGGTTGCTCTCAAGTTCTATACTGTACGTGTGGGGTGAAACTGGAGGGGGGGATTCAATGTGGGGATTCCATACTTCGCGTGTGGGTGGGTACATTTTTGGAAGCATCATACACTCTAAAGCCCATAAAAGGGATATCACTAGGGAGGTAGGGAGGACGGTAAGGGGTTTCAATAGCGATATAATTACTGTGTATGGGCCCAGAATACATGTCCTTCCATGTCTTTCTCCTGATTTATAAAAGTTGGGAGATATGACCCCACCAAATTTATAATATAAAAAAATATATATTTTTTGTATGGGCTCCAATTAGAACTTTTGCTATGGGGCCCTTATGATTTCTATGTATTTCTACATTGACTGTAGGTCGGCTGATCATATCAAAGTTTAGATGCTATTAACACTATTTAACTACATTCAGATGGCTGTAAATTCTGTCATCAGAGAGAATCTGGTTGAATATGCAAACTACATAAATCAATCTCTGATCCGAGTTTGCTCAGAGTGTCAGCATAGTGTGATCCGATTCTCTCGAATGAGAGGACCATAGCACATTGTGAGAAAAAGGTGGAGAACAAAACGTCTCCATTTTTTCCATTCAGTGAGTCCACGGAAATCAGACTGCACTCAAATATCATCTGATTGCAGTCCAATGTTTTCCATGCACCCATAGACTTCAATGGGTGAGTGGAATCATGCATGCTGCAATTTTTTTCACTGACAGAATCTATCAGTAAAAAAAATCGTGCATCAGCACTACCCCATTGAATAACATTGGTCCGAGTGCAATCTGATAAAAAAAAAAATTGGATAGCACTCATCTGATATACAGTCAGGGCCGAAAGTGTTGGCACCCTTGAAGTTGTTCCAGAAAATAAACTATTTCTCCCTGAAAATTATTGCCATTGCACATATTTTGTTATACATTTGTTTATTTCCTTTGTGTGTATTGGAACAACACAAAGAAACAGAAAAAAAGGCAAATTGGACATAATTTCAAACCCCAAAAATAGGCTGAACAAAACTGTTGGCACCCTTCCAAAATTGTGGGTGAACAACTTTGTTTCAAGCATGTGATGCTCATTCAAACTCGCCTGTTACAAGTAAGAGGTGTGGACAATATGAAAATCACACCTGAAACCAGATAAAAAGGGGAGAGGTTGGGTTAAATTTTGTGTTCTGTGTGTGCCACACAAAGCTGGGAGATCAAAAGAAAGAGAACTGTCTAAGGAATTGAGAATAAAAAAATTGTTGAAAAATATCGACAATCTCAAGGTTACAAGTCCATCTCCAGAGATTTTAATGTTCCTTTGTCCACGGTGTGCAACATAATCATGTTTACAACCCATGGCACTGTACCTAATCTCCCTGGATGTTGACAGCAGAGAAAAATTGATGAAAGGTTAAAATGCAGGATAGGCTGAGTGGTGGATAAGCAGCCCCAATCACGTTCCAAATAAATTCAAGCTATCTTGTAGGCTCAGGGTGCATAAGTGTCAGTGCGAACTATCCATTGACATTTGAATGAAATGAAACGCTATGGCAGGAGGCAAGGCATCATGAAATCTGAAGATTACCAAAGGATTTTGGGTCGCAATGTAGTGCCCAGTGTCAGAAATCTTGGTTTGCATCCTAGGTAATGGGTCTTCCAGCAGGATAATGAGCCCAAGCGTACTCCAAGAAGCACACTGAAATGGATGGAAACTAGCAGTGAAGAGTTCTGAAGTGGCCAGCAATGAGTCCGGATCTAAATCCCATTTAACACCTGTGGAGAGATATTAAAACTAGTGATGAGCGAGCACTAAAATGCTCAGGTGCTCGAAGCTCGGGTCGAGCACATTAGAACACTCGGGTACTCGACCCGAGCAACGAGCCCAATGTAAGTCTATGGGAAACTCGAGCATTTTTCTGGCGGTCCCCCCCGGCGGTCTGCAGAAGGTCAAAAATTGACCAAATCAATGGGAACAGTGCTCAATTAAACGTCAGGCAGGCAGAATATATAGGCAGACAGGCAGGCAGGGTATTTAGGAGGGTGCATGAAAAACATAGCAGGACACTTGGAACACACTAGTGCCCTACGATTTTCATGCACCCGTCTCTTTAAAAAAGCCGGCTGGCAATTCATCAGCGGCATACACCGGTACCCGACAATTTAGAACAGAAAGAATAGAGCATCACACATAGATTAGATAGATACATGTCAGTCGCATATATAATAAGTACAGTGACAGTGTTGGTTACAGTACTTGTTATTTAGTGTTAAAATAAAGAATTTATTTAAAAAAAAATAGTAGTGTTTGTGTCTCTTTAAAAAAGCCGGCCGGCAATTCATCAGCGGCATACATCGGTACCCGACAACTTAGAACAGAAAGAATAGAGCATCACACATAGATTAGATAGATAGAAACATGTCAGTCACATATATAATAAGTACAGTGACAGTGTTGGTTACTGTACTTGTCATTAAGTGTTAAAATAAAGGATTTATTTAAAAAAATAACAGTTTTTCTGTCTCTTTAAAAAAGCCGGCTGGCAATTCATCAGCGGCATACATCGGTACCCGACTACTTAGAACAGAAAGAATAGAGCATCACACATAGATTAGATAGATAGAAACATGTCAGTCACATATATAATAAGTACAGTGACAGTTACTGTACTTGTCATTAAGTGTTAAAATAAAGGATTTATTAAAAAAAAAATTGGCGTGGGGTTCCCCGTAATTTTAGTCTCTAGCGGAGGTTAAGCAGAATGCTGGGGCAGATGTTTGAAGCCTGGGAAGAGGGTAATACCCATGGAGCTTCCCAGGCTACTAATATCAGCCGCCAGCGAAATACCTAGCCTTTACTAGCTATTAAAATGGGGGACCCAAAAAAAAAAATGACGTGGTGTCCCCCCTATTTCAATAGCTAGCAAAGGCTAAGCAGACAGCTGGGGGCTGATATTAATAGCCCAGGAAGGGTGCCATGAATATTGGCCCACTCCCAGGCTTGAAACACCAGATGTCAGCTGCCCCAGAAATGGCGCATCCATAGGATGCGCCAATTCTGGCACTTAGCCTCGCTCTTCCCACTGCCCTGTAGCAGTGGCAGTGGGGTAATAGGGTTGGGGTTGATGTCAGCTTATAATGCCAGCTGACATCAAGCCCAGGTTAGTAATGGAGAGGCATCTATAAGACACCCCCATTACTAACCCCATTGTGAAAGTAAAAAAAAAAACACAAACACCAAGAATAAAGTCCTTTAATTTAAATAAAAACACAATTCTTTAATGTTCTAAGTTAAACTCTACTTACCATCACGCCCATTCCAGCTGAAGCCAACGATCTCCTGCAATAAAAGTAAAATTATAAACCAACCTCATCCTTACCTTTCCATGGTTCCCAGGACGGCTTCAGCTCTGCTACATTGACATGACAGGCTGGATCGCAGCAGAACGCTGCCATCCCGCTTGCCATGCCACAAACACTGAGAAGCTCCTCAGTGAAGCTCCTCAGTGTCTGGCTGTGATGGCATCCAGATGAGCTGAGTTCATGTCCAATGAACTCAGCTCACCTCATGCACGTCACTGACAGCGTGGGAGAATTCTCCTGCGAATGCAGTGCTGGCAAATGACGTCACCGCTTGAGCAGGAGAATTCTCCCACGCTGGGACAGCAATGAAATGGCAGGCTGGATGGTAGAAGAACGCTGCCATCCAGCTTGTCATCCTTCAGAGACACTGCGGAGCGCAGGCATGCTTGCGCTCTGCAGTGTCTCTGAACGAGTTCAGACTTTCAGCTTTAATTTGTGGGTATCCACATTAAAATTGGATGAAGGGTTTAGGAGTTTCAGCTCCTTAACATGTGCCACCCTGTTTTTAAAGGGACCAAAAGTAATTGGACAATTGACTCCAAGGCTATTTCATGGACAGGTGTGGGCAATCCCTTCGTTATGTCATTCTCAATTAAGCAGATAAAAGGCCTGGAGTTGATTTGAGGTGTGGTGCTTGCATTTGGAAGGTTTTGCTGTGAAATAAATATGCGGTCAAAGGAGCTCTCCATGCAGGTGAAACAAGCCATCCTTAAGCTGCAAAAACAGAAAAAAAACATCCGAGAAATTGCTACAATATTAGGAGTGGCAAAATCTATAGTTTGGTACATCCTGAGAAAAAAAGAAAGCACTGGTGAACTCATCAATGCAAAAAGACCTGGGCGCCCACGGAAGACAACAGGGGTGGATGATCGCAGAATAATCTCCATGGTGAAGAGAAACCCCTTCACAACAGCCAACCAAGTGAACAACACCCTCCAGGAGGTAGGCGTATCAATATCCAAACCTACCATAAAGAAAAGACTGCATGAAAGTAAATACAGAGGGCTCACTGCACGGTGCAAGCCACTCATAAGCATCAAGAATAAAAAGGCTAGACTGGACTTTGCTAAAAAACATCTAAAATAGCCAGAACAGTTCTGGAAGAACATTCTTTGGACAGATGAAACCAAGATCAACCTCTACCAGAATGATGAAAAGAGAAAAGTATGGTGAAGGCGTGGTACAGCTCATGATCCAAAGCATACCACATCATCTGTAAAACACGGCGGAGGCAGTGTGATGGCTTGGGCATGCATGGCTGCCAGTGGCACTGGGTCAATAGTGTTTATTGATGATGTGACACAGGACAGAAGCAGCCAAATGAATTCTGATGTATTCAGAGCCATACTGTGTGCTCAGATCCAGCCAAATGCAGCCAAACTGATTGGTCGTCGTTTCATACTACAGATGGACAATGACCCAAAACATAAAGCCAAAGCAACCCAGGAGTTTATTAAAGCAAAGAAGTGGAATATTCTTGAATGGCCAAGTCGGTCAACTGATCTCAACCCAATTGAGCATGCATTTCACTTGTTAAAGACTAAACTTCAGACAGAAAGGCCCACAAACAAACAGCAACTGAAAACCACCGCAGTGAAGGCCTGGCAGAGCATCAAAAAGGAGGAAACACAGCGTCTGATGATGTCCATGAGTTCAAGACTTCAGGCAGTCATTGCCAACAAAGGGTTTTCAACCAAGTACTAGAAATGAACATTTTATTTACAATTATTTAATCTGTCCAATTACTTTTGGTTCCTTTAAAAACAGGGTGGCACATTTTAAGGAGCTGAAACTCCTAAACCCTTCAACCAATTTTAATGTGGATACCCACAAATGAAAGCTGAAAGTCTGAACTTCAATTGCATCTGAATTGTTTTGTTTAAAATTCATTGTGGTAATGTCTAGAAACAAAATTAGAAAAATATTGTCTCTGTCCAAATATATATGGACCTAACTGTAAATAACAAAATGTGTAATTGCAATAATTTTCTGGGAGGAATATTTAATTTTCTGGACCAAATTTAAGGGTGCCAACACTTTCGGCCATGACTGTATATGCTGGTGTTTTGCGAGCCCTTAGGCTAACTTACTATGATGAATATTTAGTGTACTTTGATGTTGCAGGATTTCTGTACCTATTAAGTTACTTGTGTTTTTTCAATTGCATAGGTGGGGGGTTTTAAAAGCATTTTTTATCTCTACTGTTTCTCTTTAGATATGTCATCTTTTTAAATAAAGTCGCTTAATTTTTGATACTTCCTGATATTTAGCCTTTAAAAAGTTTTTATTAATGCAGAAATGTGTTAATTAAATGCCTTTAATGATTTCCACAGCGAAGACACACTAAAAAGGCATGTGTGCTTTTATCTGTGGATTTTCCACCTTAAATGCAATTCAATGGAGAAAATCCGCACATAAAACTCAATTTCCTTTGTAAGTATGCTATGTTACAGATTTAAACAACGCAGCGGTCACTTTATAATGTAAAAAAAAAAAAAAACGGTGGGCATGCTATTTCTATGTATCCCATCCACTTTGCTGGAACTGCAAGATGAAAGTACAAAGTCAAAGACTCACCAAAAACCTCAGTGAGAACTTAACCACACTATCTTTAAAATGTACAGATTTTCTATTTTCTATCATTCTTTTGCATGTGAAAACAGGACTGATAAATTGACTGCAAAAAAATGTTTAATTTAGCTAATAGTTATCATTTGTTTATGTAAATATAGAAACCAAGAATATTGATGGCAGAAGTCCACCTGGCCCATCTAGTCTGCCCTTTATTCTTTAGAATAGATTCAGGATTATCCCAGGCAGGTTTAGATTTGCTCCCTGTTGATTATTATGTAACACCTGCTAGGAGTTTGTTCCAGGCATGTAATATTTTAGCAAATATTTTTTAAAATTGGTTCTGATCTTCCCTCAACTGTTTCTGATTGTGCGGAGTTTACACTCCATGGTAACACGAGCTAAAAGGAAAAACATGAGCCTCTTTCACATATATAAAAAAGTCTCTTAAATTTCACGCAAGGTAATAAAAGGATAACAACTTCGAGAGCAAAACAGGTGGCCGCAGCTTGTTTTTATGCAGCATAAGAATTACTATAGATTATTTAACATGAAAAGAATTCAGGTGCTTTATGCACTGCTTTAAGGTGCCGTCACACTTAGCGACGCTACAGCGATCTCGACAACGATACGACCTGGCAGGGATCGTTGCTGCGTCGCTATGTGGTCGCTGGTGAGATGTCAAACAGTCAGATCTTCCCAACGACGCAGCAACGATGCAGCGACCTGTAACGATCTGTATAACAATGCACTCCTATGTGTCTCAGTTCTGAGTCGCCAATGAGGTCGTTGGTAAGGTGTCAAACACACCGATGCATGCTACCCAGCGGGACCTCAACGATCAAAAAATGGCCCAGGCCATTTCGACATGACCAGCGATCTCACAGCAGGGGCCTGGTCGTTGCTACATGTCAAACATAGCGAGATCGCTGCTGAGGTCGCTGTTGCATCACAAAACTTGTGACTCATCAGCGATCTCGCTTAGTGTGACGGGGGCTTTATAGTCATCAGAAATGAGTCTCTGTTGTATACAGCCAAGCCTCGGGAATTACAAAGAGAAAAACATGTAATCAGCACCTAGTTTAGCTCATAATAAACATTTGATTTGTGGAGCTTTTGCATTTGGACTTTGTAACGAGTTATCTGAACACGTGAATTTGCCTAAATGTCTGTTTCAGCAAGAATGAATGCTGAGCAACAAAAACAACTAACATACTGAGAACAGATGGTATCACAAGAGAACCTCAATGTAATGAGGATAATAAAGCATGTAATATTACTGGATTTAGATTGGTCATTAAGGACAATTACACTTTAAATCAAAGAATGACAGGAAAAAAAACATTTAATGTATCCTGATCTTATGTGTAAGATTTCTGTAGAGAAACAAGTAGATTAACCACAGTAAACATTTTTTGAGGGGTTGTGTAAGGGTAGAAAAACTTGCCAGGTTTATTCCCGAAATCTTTATTCCAGTAACTCTTGTACATGGGTTATGTCTGCTATTGTAGTAAATCTTGCAGGCAGGTTTACAATTAAGTTAACACACCTACGATATATGATAATTCAGAATAAATTATTCACAATAGAGGATGGATATATCTTACCTCCTCAACCCACCATGCATAGTCACCTCTGAACAGGCCATGCACACAAAACTCTCCAATAGGAGTCAGACAATAAAGACAGAATATCTGGTTTCAATAATTTACTAATGCCATAAGCAAAGAGAATGGGCGTAGCTCAGTAAACGCAGTCTTTACTGAGGTACGCCCTCAGAATAATAAAACATAAAGCATAATAAAACATCAATGAGTATAGCATTACAGTGAAGAAAATAAAATAAAAAAAAAAAAAGAAAAATCTTAACATAATTTGATTTATAATGTGGCAGAAGAAATCCAGCTTAATGGTATAAAATCTTTCAACTTTATTTTTATATGATTAAAATCTTTTTACGTGCCTCATTAGTCCGTAGATCAGAATTTCTGCACATTTCTGGTGCACTCATACTCATAATGTAAATTAAAATAGAAGTAAACTTAAAGAGAACATGTCAGCAGGATTTTGCTGAGCACACACATGACAATGTTGGCGCTGTGATACTGATTAAAACGATACCTGTAGTGAAGAAATCAATTTTGTGGATTTTGTGTACTCAAGGTTTGAAGTTTTCTTATAATCCTAACTTTGTGCATTGGGAAAGGCCTGTGGGTAGTGTGCTCAGCTCTGCCTCGGCCCCTCCACTGCTCTTGTTGTCTTTATCGTACTCCTGGTTTGAACTTCGCACCAGCGCCATCCTATGAGCGGGCGGCGCTTGCACACATTGATCTCCTGGCAGTCTTCAGGAAAATGGCACTGATGGCGGCGCAAGCGCACATTTAGATCTCGGCTCAATGACGCATGCACCGCCATATTACTGAAGACTGCCAGGAGGTCTATTGGCGCATATAACACCACTATTTTCCAGAATTCTGCGAGGAGATCACTGTACACAAGCTGTGCCTGTTGCCAAATCAATCAGTTGATGAAAAATTCAGTTTTGCAGAAATCTCTACAATATAATCCTGTATCAGCTGGGTATGAAATAGACAGATCTTCAGCCGCTAAATGTCTGTCTATTTTATGTAACCATTTAATCACCTTTCTTATATAACATATAGGGAGATGAGTGCAGCCTCCTGTGAAGTCCTGATTGCGATTCTTCTCTATTGACTTGTCACAGGAAGTGAAGTAGGGAAAAACAAACGAAAAAACCCCACATTTAGGGATTGGAATATACATATAGAAAGGCCATTTTAGGTATTGGACCTGCCCTTTAAATATTAAGATATATTAACCTTTTGGATTGACTGATAGCACTGTAGTTAAATAATGAAATTGATGATCAAAAATACACATTGCCCAAGTAGTTTGTACACAATGTACATAACCAGCAGTATGTTTTGCTGTGTATATTAATTATTCCATAGCCATGGGAATTTCTATTCACTTGGTTCCCCACTGATACTATCAAAAAGTTACTAGTCTTAGATTTTCAGTAAGATTTTGAATTTAGGTCTTAAGGAGTTGTGCCAATTCAGCTATTAGTTCATTAGTGAAATTGTTCTCCAAGAAAAAATGTAAAAAAAAATGCACCAAAGCAAACAAATCTTGGCACATTTAATTTTGTTCCTTGCACAAGTTTTTAAGCACAAAAAAAAATAAAATTGGAGGCTCCTTTAGGAGAATGAGGCCTAAACGCAATTCGTGCACAGGTGCCCTTTGCTCTGTGTCTGCTCCAAGTTATAAACCATTATTGTTTTAGCCTTTTTACAGACAAGCCAGACATTTACAGATTAATAAAATACAAAGGTTTTGCCCTTTGAGCTCAGCTATCACATTATATAGATAACTGCAGTAATCTACCTTCCTTAGGCCACGTGCACACATTGAGTATTTGGTGAGTTTTTTACCTCAGCATCTGTAAGCCAAAATCAGGAGTGGAACAATCAGAGGCAAAGTATAATAGAAACACGTGACCACTTCTGTATTTATCACCCGCTCCTGGTTTTGGCTTACAAATACTGAGGTAAAAAACTCACTAATTACTGAAAGTGTGCACGTGGCCTTAGACACTCTATTGCAGATGACTGGCTTAGGTCACAGCACCACTATCAGTATTTGGTCAGTATTCGGTCAGTATTTTTTCTCAAGAGTGGGAGGCAAAACCAGGTGAGGAACAATCAGAAAAAAGGTATAATGGAAACACGTCACCACTTCTGCATTTATCACCCACTCCTGGTTTTGGCTTACAAATACTGAGGTAAAATACTGACCGAGTACTGACCAAATACTGATAGTGAAGCCGTGGCCTTAGAAGAAGGGCTCTCAACTTATTTTGCGTCATGGAGCAAAGGACCCCTTTATAGACTGTCTGGACCTTCCACCATCATGCCTCTTCTGAATACAGATCCATATGTGAAAAATGCACAAACATGCTTATACATGTTACACCTACATGTAAAAATGGCAACAACATAACTTTCAAACAAGGAACACCAAAATAAAAAACTTTTATGAACACTTATTTTTTTTCACCTCAAACCATAACTTATCTTCCCTTTTACTCGTAAGCATTACATTTATATCAACTTTTAATAACAGTTAAAACATGTCTCCCAAACATCCTGAATCCAGTGGGACCGTCCCAATTCTAAGCATGCTTCACCATTTTGTCAAGGAAGAGCCTAAGGCCACGGCCCCACTATCAGTATTTGGTCAGTATTCGGTCAGTATTTTTTCTCAGGAGTGGGAGCCAAAACCAGGTGAGGAGCAATCAGAGAAAAAGATATAATAGAAACAAGTCACCAATTCTGCATTTATCACCCACTCCTGGTTTTGGCTCCCACTCCTGAGAAAAAATACTGACCGCATACTGACCAAATACTGATAGTGGGGCCATGGCCTTATACTGTTTAAGGGAACTGTGGGGATTGGGAGCATCAAATTGTGTGTGAGGGAAAACTGCTCCAGGAAGCCAGCCAGACATTAAAACTATATCTGCAGGTAAATAACATTGGAGGTGAAAGCTTCACTAAGGCCATGTGCACACGTTCAGCATTTGGTCAGTATTTTACGTTAGTATTTGTAAGCCAAAATCAGGAGTAAAGTATAATAGAAACACGTCACCACTTCTGTATTTATCACCAGCTTCTGGTTTTGGCTTACAAATACTGATGTAAAATACTGACCAAATACTGAACTTGAGAACATGGCCTTAAAGCATGAAACCAGCATTACTACCATGAATGAAGATTGAAGATGAGCAGATCGACAGTATGAAAATGCATGTACATTTCATCTTACAGGGTTTATAAAGATCCAGACTTCTATTAGTCACCCCAAATCGAAATAAATCAAGTTTCAATCATTGTAATGAGCCAATTTCAGGGGATCGGTGTGTTAGTTACTGCCATATGAAAAAACATGCATCCAGCAGGTAAATTTATAATAAAAATTCCTCCCGTTGTTTAATAACCTAAGCAAATGAAAATGTTTTATAAGGGTGGCCCCATAACAGCGGTTCCTTGCCAAGTCACCATTATAAGCCCTTTGAATAAGTAAACAATATAAAGAGCTCAGTCACAAATGTAGAGTTTTGCCATTGACTCACGTGACTTGGCACACATTACTTCTTTAGCAAATAAATCAAAGTTGTTATCCAGCTTCTTGAATAAGTTTTCTCAAAGTTCATAATCAGGGAGGATCCTGCACAAGGACAGAATGTTGGCAATTTATCTGATATAAATTAGCCAATTCAATAAAATACTGATCAAACAAGTCATTTAAAGGGAACCTGTTGCTAAGTTTTTCCATATAAAGCATGGCCACCACCATTAGAATCTTTTGACAGCATACTGGAATGCTGTAAAAAAAAAAAAGTCCCCAATGCAGTCTACAGATCCCAAAAAATAGCTTTTATTATACTTGCATACACTGTGGTCTGGTCTGATGGGTGTCTTTGGTCTTGATCCAGTGCCTCCTCTCTTCTTGCAATCACCATCTTCCTTCATCCACACAGTGGCCCCATTGCTCCTGCACAAGTGCATTTCTCTCTGCAATGCCAAGGGCAGAGCAAATTACAGTAGCATGCATGCGCTACCTTTATTTCTAGGCCATTAGCGATCCTTGGCCTTTTCCGGCACATGCGCACTACAGTACTTTGCTTTACCCTCCGCAGGACAGAAAGATGTGCACCTGCGCAGGAACGTGATGGAGGACACTCTGTGGATGACGTCGGACGTGTCATCCACACGAAGCAGGGAAAGAGGATGACGATCGCAAAAAGAGAGGAGGAGCTGGTTTAAGACTAGAGACTCTCATCATATTGCAATGCTTCAGACTGGTCGGCAGGTCTCTTGACCCGAGTTTGACAGCATGTATTTCTATGCAGCTGTAACGCTTGGGTCAGGAGAGCCACTGGCCAGTCCGAGCACTGCAATGCGATCAGCACCATGTTATACAGCCATCTGACTGCGCCATAAAAAATATATTCTTATGATTGCGAATACTGAATTAATATCTAATTTGTGAAGTTCAACCAATTAGATTCTCATTGATTTACCCAAATAGGCCAGTGCTGAAAGAATAAGGATGAAGTCATTCTTCACTAAATGGGAATTATGGATTCATAGTTAGTACCAGACAGATGAAAATGAAAAAAACAGTGGCACTATTTGAATTGTTACTTAAATAATCACTTGCTTTTTTGGGAAACTGATGTTCTACCTACAAAACTGTGGCTCTGCCTGGCCTTACCCTAATGAGATGTCTTCTTTATCGTAATTTTTAAGAACCCACTTTTTTCAATGAATCTTAGTAAGAAATTTTTCCTTTCCCTGTCCCCTCTTACGTGAGTCACATTTTTTTCTGTATCACAGTTATTCCTGTATTTTTGATGACACACCCTTGGCCAGGTTGGCGGCTTGCTGAGTGCAGCAATATGTATTATTGCATTTACTTTGTCATCTTGTGAGTACTTGTCAAATTGAGTACAATAAACTGTTCTATGGCCTCTTATTGGACTTTTGATGTGTGAGCATTAATATTTGCTTTTTAATTGATTTAATTTTGTTTGTCCGGATTTGGCTCTGATTCAATTTAGATTTGAAAGTTTTTCACCCATACAATTCATCCTTGCTTCATGCATTACGTTGTATGTGGATATTGTTTTTCACTACATGTGTTGTTGCGCCTTTACCTGTAGAAGTTGTGCAAGGTTCTCTGCTGTGAGTTGGGTACTTGAAGCCCCCATAAACACTTATCCTGCCGATTATTGATGGGTTCAAATGACAGTCTAATGTGTATGGAGGCCAGATGTCAGAGAAAATAAGAAGCCGCATATCTGATTTCGGACTGCTGATACTTTATGTTCTGTAAGAAGTAACAGAAATGTCTGGCAGAAGCTCTCTCATACAGACCACAGGACCACTCAGCAGAGCAAGTGTTCCTGTTACAGAAGAGCCAGGCGACATGGCTGCCGGCCAAAGGATTGGATGAAACATTTTTTTAACCAACAGCTATCTAAAGTGTATGGGGAGCTTTAGTAACAAATTTCTAGCATGTGATTCTATGGTATCAAAGTTAGGTGCCTTGTGTATCCGAGCCCATAAGAATATTAACCTTTTAAAAAGAGAAATGCATTGTTTCAAGTGACATTAGAAAAAATAGATAGTATGTACATACTGTTTCTACCATGGACGGCACGGTGGCTCAGTAGTTAGCACTGCAGCCTTGCAGTGCTGGGGTCCTGAGTTCAAATCCCACCAAGGGCAACATCTGCAATGAGTTTGTTTGTTCTCCCCGTGTTTGTGTGGGTTTCCTCTGAGTTCTTCCCACACTCCAAAGACATACTGATAGGGAGTCTAGATTGTGATCCCTGATGGGGACAGCAACAATAATTTATGTAAAGTGCTGTGGAATATGTTAGTGCTATATGAAAAATAAAGATTATTATATTGTAGGCAAGTGTCTCAAATTTTTCGAACTGCTTACTTTTAGTCCTCGTTCAGACATCCGTGAATTTTCACGTATGCAAAAACTGGTTTGAGTGTTGGTGTTTTTCATCTGAAATTCATCTGTGATTTTTACAAATAAAAAATATATATAAATTACAAAGCTTCTCCTATACATTATGATATTCATCATGGACAAAATAATTGATGTGTGCTGTCTGCGGTTTTCATGCGTGTGCTGTTCGTGTTATCTATGGACCTATTGACTTGTATGGGTGAGTTTCTTCCATGAATCATGCTAATTGAAGAAAAAAAAACGGACTAGTCCTTGCGATTTTCTTTTGTGTGGACACACGGTTTGCAATAAAGCACTTGCATGTGAACCGGCCCATAGACTATAATGAGTACATGTTCTATCTGTGAAACCACCAATAGAGCACGTATGAGAAACACGAACATCTGAATAAGAACTTATCCTATTTTTGAAGAAGCACTCTCATCAAAATTGTCATCCTTTTAACCCCTTAAGGACCCTGGGAGTCATAGCGTTTTTATTTTTTGGTCAATATGGCCGTGTGAGGGCTTATTTTTTGCGGGATGAGTTGTACTTTTGAACGACATTACTGGTTTTACCATATAATTTACGGGAAAATGGGAAAAAATTCCAAGTGCGGAGAAATTGCAAAAAAGTGCAATGTCACAGATTATTTTTTTTTTTTTAACCACATTCACGGAAATGCTAAAACTGACCTGCCATTCTTATTCTCCAGTTCACTACCAGTTCGTAGACACCAAACATGTCTAGGCTCTTTTTTATTTAAGTGGTGAAAAAAAAATCCAAAGTTTGCTAAAAAAAAAAATATGCGCCATTTTCTAAGACATGTAGCGTCTCCATTTTTTGGGATCTGGGGCCAGGTGAGGGCTTATTTTTGAAGTTTTTATTGATACTATTTTGAGATAGATCTGATGTTTTGATCGCCCGTTATTGCATTTTAGTGCAATGTTGTGGCGACCAAAAAACGTAATTCTGGAGTTAAGAATTTTTTTCTTGTTGCGCCATTTACCGATCAGATTAATTCTTTTTTTATATTGATAGATCGGGCGATTCTGAACTCGGCGATGCCAAATATATGTATGTGGGTTTTTTATTTCTTATTTTATTTTGAATGGAGCTAAAGGGGGGTGGTTTAAACTTTTATATTTTTAAAATTTTTGTAATATTTTTAAAAACATTTTTTTTACACTTTTTGCTTGCTTCTATAGTCTCCATAGGAGACTAGAAGCAGCAACTGTCCAATCGCCTCTGCTAGAGGTGATGAGCAGATCACCTCTATGTAGCAGAAATGCTCCTGTGCTATGAGCGCCGACCACTAGGTGACGCTCATAGCGATCAGTACATGACAACCATGGAAGTCTGCTGCAGACCCAGGGTTGTCATGGCCACCCATCAGTGACCCGCGATCACGTGACGGGGTCACCGATGGGCGGGGTAAGTGACGTGCTTCCGGCGCGGCGCTGTTAATTGCCGCTGTCAGAGATTGACAGCGGCATTTAACTTGTTAACAGCTACGGGTGGATCGCGATTGCACCTGCGGCTGTTTCGAGCACATGTCAGCTGTATAAATCAGCTGACATGTGTCCGGTTCAGTGTGGGCTCAGTGCTGGAGCCCGCACTGAACAGGGGATGACAGCCTGGTGCATACTATTACGCCCCAGGCTGTAAAGGGGTTTATATTGCAGTCATTATATTATATGGCACTGTGTATCCCTCTAAGCTCTATGTAGAAACAGGAAGTCATTCTTCCCTGCATGAGTCATGATTAGAATCATAGAATCATAGAATGGTAGAGTTGGAAGGGACCTCCTGGGTCATCTGGGCCAACCCCCTGCTCAAAGCAGGATTCACTAGATCATCTCAGACAGATGTCTGTCCAGCCTCTGTTTGAAGACGTCCATTGAAGGGGAACTCACCACCTCTCGTGGCAGCCTGTTCCACTCATTAATCACCCTAACTGTCAAAAAGTTTTTTCTAATATCTAATCTGTGTCTCCTCCCATTTAGTTTCATCCCATTGCTTCTAGTCTTTCCTTGTGCAAATGAGAATAAAGATGATCCTTCTACAATGTGACAGCCCTTGACATATTTGTAGACAGCTATTAAGTCTCCTCTCAGTCTTCTTTTTTGCAAGCTAAACATTCCCAAATCCTGCAACCGTTCCTCATAGGACATGGTTTGCAGACCAGTCACCATTCTGGTCGCTCTTCTCTGAACTTGCTCCAGTTTGTCTATGTCTTTTTTAAAATGTGGTGCCCAAACCTTACACAGTATTCCAGATGAGGTCTGACCAAAGAGGAGTAAAGACCGATAATGACTTCACGTGATCTAGACTGTATGCTTCTGTTAATACATCCCAGAATTGTATTTGCCTTTTTTGCTGCTGCATCACACTGTTGACTCATGTTCAGTCTATGATCTATTAGTATACCTAATTCTTTTTCACATGTACTGTTGCTTAGCTCTATTCCTCCCATTCTGTATATGCTTTTTTCATTTTTATTGCCCAGATGTAGTACTTTGCATTTTTCCCTGTTAAAAACCATTCTGTTGGTTGCTGCCCACTGCTCCAGTTTATTTAGGTCTTTTTGAATCCTCTCTCTCTCTTCTCTAGTATTAGCTATCCCTCCTAGCTTTGTGTCATCAGCAAATTTAATCAGTTTACCCTCAATTCCTTCTTCTAAATCATTGATGAAGGAATTGAGGGGTTAGAACTACAATACTACATCACTGCAAAATCAGTGGCAGCGTGCGGGGGGGAGGGGACCCTTGGTCAAGAGTTGAAGAGGGGGATGACTCTTGAAGGGAAAAGAGACTTCCTGTTTCTACATAGAGCTTAGAAGGATTGAGCTGGTCAGTTTTTAACCCCTTTGCAACCTTGGGTTTTTCAATTTTTGCGTTTCTAAAACTGACCTGCCACTATGATTCCCCAGGTCATTAAAAGTTCGTAGATACCAAACATGTAAAGGTTCTTTTTTTATTTAAATGGAGAAAACAAAAGCCAAAGTTTGAAAAAAGAACGGAGCCATTTTCCAAGACCCGTAACACATTTTTCAGGATCTAGGGCCAGGTAAAGGCTTATTTTTTGTGCACCGAGGTAACATTTTTACTGATACCATTTTGGTATGGATACGATCTTATGATCACCTGTTATTGCATTTTACTACAATGTTGAGGCGACAAAAAAATAATAATTCTGGCGTTTTTTTTTTTCTCGTTATGTCGTTTACCGATCCGATTAATTATTTTTATATATTAATAGATTGGACGATTCTGAACATGGCGATACCAAATATGTGCATATTTGATTCTTTTCTATTATTTTATTTTGAGGAAAAAGGGGGATGATTTGAACTTTTATATTTTCTTAATTTTTAAAATATTTTTAAAAACCTTTTTTTTTACTTTTTAACTGCTTCAATAGTCTCCATGGGTGACTCGAAACTGCGATCATCAGATTGCCTGTGTTATCCACAGCAGGGCTTCAGCTAAAATGCTCATTTGCTATGAGCGCCAACTGCTGAGTGGCGCTCATAGCATCCCGGTAATGACAACCCCAGGTTATCATGCCAACCCATTGGCGACCCGCATTCATGTGACATGGGCGCCGACGGGCAGGCCTAGAACATGCTTCCGGCGCGGAAATTTTAAATGCCGCTGTCAGAGATTGGAAATGGTTGGATCGTGATTCTAGGTGCGTCTGGTAGGGGCACATGACAGCTGATCAGATCAACTGTCATGTGTCCGGAAACATGCGGGCTCAGCGCCAGAGCCAGCATGGAGTGCAGGGATACCACCTTGGATGTACTCATACGTCCAAGGCGATAAAGGGGTTAATCACGGGATGTCATAGAACTAATGGAAAAGTGATATTACCTGTGTAGAAAGGCAATTTTGATGATTTCAATATATGCAGATGATAAAAAAACACTTTGATGGAAGTGCTTCTTTCATAGTGTTTTCCAATAGGACCTTAAAAATGCAATGCATGGTACATATAAAAAGTATATAAGTAAAATATACATAAATAAGCAATTGAAACTAATGGCATTTTTTACTGCATTTAAGAGAAACTGACGCCATGAAAATGTAGTCCAATCTGCAGGCACCATGTAATAGAGCAGAGAGGGCTGAGTATCTATAATATAACGCTGCAAGTGTCCCTCTGTCTGAAGCCTTTATAGACTGCGCATGCGTGACACACAGTCTGGCTCCAGACAGAAGAACGCATGGAGCCGTTACATGTAAGAGGAGTGTATGGCGCCGGAGATCGCGGTATGTGTAGACACTGAACGCATACCGCGATCTCCGGCGCCATACGCACATACTTACCTAACCGGGAGGAGCGTTGCCGCGGTGCCTCTCTTCGCCGGAGACCGGGGCAGGAGTGAGGCGTCGGATCGGCGCATGCGCATAGCGCTATCCGGCGCCATTTTAATGAAGACACATTTGCAGTGTCTTCAGCAAAATGGCGCCGGACAGCGCGGTGCTCTGGCGCAGCTCTCCTCCCCGGCCTCCGGCAGAACAGGACGCAGCAGCACTAGAGCACAGGGAAGAAAGGTGAGTATAAGTGTTTATTTTTTTTGGATGTGTGTACAGCCTGAAAGGGATGCAGGGGCTACACATACCAGTTTTGGGATGAGGGGTACCACACATACCAGGATTGGGGTGAGGGGTACCACACATACCGGGATTGGGGGCATGAGAGGTGCCACGCATACTGGGATTGGGAGGATGAGGGGTGCCACGCATACCGGGATTGGGGGGATGAGGGGTGCCACGCATACTGGGATTGGGAGGGATGAGGGGTGCCACGCATACGGGGATTGGGGGGATGAGGGGTGCCACTCATACCGGGACTGGGGGGGATGAGGGGTGCCACGCATACCGGGATTCAGATGAGGAGGGCCACGCACACCGAGATTCGGATGAGGGGTGCCATGCATACCAGGATGAGGAATACCATACATACCAGGATAGGGATGGGGTACCATGCATACCAGGATAGGGATGAGGTATGGGGTACCACGCATACTGGGATTGGGGGGATGAGGGGTGCCACGCATACCGGGATTGGGGGGGATGAGGTGTGTCACACATACCGGGATTGGGGGGATGAGGGGTGCCACGCATACCGGGATTGGGGGGATGAGGGGTGCCACGCATACCGGGATTGGGGGGGATGAGGGGTGCCACGCATACCGGGATTCGGATGAGGGGGGCCACGCACACCGGGATTTGGATGAGGGGGGCCATGCATACCAGGATGAGGAATACCATACATACCAGGATAGGGATAGGGTACCATGCATACCAGGATAGGGATGAGGTATGGGGTACCACACATACCAGGATTGGAGTGAGGGGTACCACGCATACCAGGATTGGGGTGAGGGGTACCACACATACCAGGATTGAGGTGAGGGGTACCACGCATACCAGGATTGGGGTGAGGGGTACCACGCATACCAGGATTGGGGTGAGGGGTACCACGCATACCAGGATTGGGGTGAGGGGTACCACACATACCAGGATTGGGGTGAGGGGTACCACGCATACCAGTATAGGATGGTGGGGACAGGATGGGGGCAGCACAAATACCAGGAGGGGGACAGCACATACTAGCATGGGAGACCATATACCAATAAAAATGGTCGCCACCCGGGCGTAGAACGGGTTCAATAGCTAGTAATGATATATAGTTCAGTGAGAAAAGATTTAATATTGCGTGTGTTTTATTAATTTAATTCTCTGCTCTTTCTGGTATTCTCGGTTCAGCGGGCGGCCCTATCAGTGAAAGACAACTTTCTTTGTATATCTGTCAATCACTGATAAATCTGCCCACTGGATCTAAAATCCCAGTAGGAGCAGAAGAGGATTAAAACACAGGTTATACTGAATCTTTTCTCACAAAATTATATATGAATCTACTCAGTTACCCCTGCTCTATAAGGGCTCTTTCAGACATCAGTGTCTCTGGTACGTGTGGTAACAGTTTCCACACGTACCGGAGACAATGACACACGCAGACCCATTAAAACGAATGGGTCTGTGCACATGTCAGTGTGTTTCCACGGACCATGTGTTCATGGGCAAAACACGCTGACATGTCTGTTTTTACCCCGCTGCACAGGCTGCAAAACGTCCCACACTGATGACACACAGATGACATCCATGTGTCATCCGTGTGACACGTACCAGCGCCTGGGAATCAGCAGTACAGTTAGCGCTTTTCCCAAATGCCGAGTGGTGAACGCTGCCTTCATCATTGTTCCCTGCCATGGCTGTGATCAGCACCAGCAGTAGACCATGAGGAGAGTATTAGTCAGCTCCTGCTGTGTCCAACTGTAAAAATAAGAATAAAATAAAAAAATCCTTATACTCACCTGTCCTAACTGTCCCTCGCTGTAATCCATGTGACCGCTCATGCCGAGGAGCCTGGGAGAATGACGCCTGCAGCGAGCGGGCCCCGGAGCTGTGCTGAGCTCAGTGAGTGACAGGACCCCACTCGCCACACGTGTGCCACACAGGTGCACATGTACACACGGACACAGATATCTCCTGTACTGTTTTTTCCAGTACCAGAAATCAGGGCGCGCAAAAGAGCGCTAACATGGTGCCTGCAGATTGAACTTCATTCTGATGGTGACAGGTTCCTTTTAAAATATTTAGGATTATATAAAACGTCTTAAAAAGTCAGTTACCCACAAGTCCTAAATGAGCCCACTCAAACACAGGGAGAACACGCAAACGCCTTGCAGATGTTGTCCTTGGAGGGATTTGGAGAAGTCCTAAATGAGCCAGCTTCAGAAGCAAACCACTATAATTGGGGACAAAATTCTTTATTATTATTTATTATTATAGAGCCATTCATTCCATGGCGCTTTACATGTGAAAGGGATATACATAGCACAAACAATTACAATAAACTTTGAACAATACAAGTTGGTGACTGGTACAGAAGGAGCGAGGACCCTGCCCGCGAGGAGTGAGAGTTACTGCAGGTTGTAGGCTTGTCGGAAGAGGTGGGTCTTCAGGTTCCTTTTGAAGGTTTCCACGGTAAGCGAGAGTCTGATGTGTTGGGGTAGAGAGTTCCAGAGTAGGGGGCTGCATGGGAGAAATCTTGCATACTACTGTGGGAAGAGGATATAAGAGGGGAGTAGAAAAGGAGAACTTGTGAAGATCGGAGGGTGAGTGTAGGTAAGTACTGGGAGACTAGGTCACAGATATATGGGGAGACAGGTTGTGGATGGCTTTGTATGCCTTGGTTAGAGTTTTGAACTGGAATCTCTGGGCAATGGGGAGCCAGTGAAGGGATTGACAGAGAGGAGAGGCTGGGGAATAGCGGGGCAGCAGAGTTTAGGATAGATTGGAGGGGTGCAAAAATGGTAGAAGGGAGGCCATAGAGCAAGAGGTTGCAGTAGTCAAGATGATGAGGGCGTGCACTAGTGTTTTTGCAGATTCATGGTTAAGGAATGTGCGGATCCAGGAGATATTTTTGAGTTGCAGTTGGCAGGAAGTGGAAAAGGCTTGGATATGTGGTTTAAAGGAGAGGTTAGAGTCCAGGGATACCCCGAGGCTGAGGGCTTGCGGGACTGGGGAGAGTGGGCAGCCATTGACTTTGATAGATAGGTCATTTAGGGGGTTAAGTGAGACGATGGAAAGATGATGAATTCAGTTTTGTCCATGTTAAGTTTTAGAAATCTGTCAGAGAAGAAGGATGAAATAGTAGACAAACATTGTGGGATTTTGCTTAGTAGGGAGGAGATATCAGGTCCAGAGAGGTAGATCTGTGTGTCATCAGCATAGAGGTGATGCTGAAAGCCATGAGACTCTATGAGCTGTCCCAGGCCGAAGGTGTAGATGGAGAAGAGCAGGGGTCCTAGGACTGAATCTTGAGGGACACCGACAGATAGTGGGCGAGATGAAGAGGTGGTGTGATAGTTGGAGACACTGAATGTCCGGTCTGTTAGGTATGAAGAGATCCAAGATAGGGCCAAGTCTGTGATGCCAAGAGATGAGAAAGTCTGCAGTAAGAGGGAATGGTCGACTGTGTCAAAGGCCGATGACAGGTCCAGGAGGAGGAGGACAGAGTAGTGTCGCTTGGATTTGGCGGTAAGTAGGTCGTTGGTGACTTTAGTTAGGGCAGTTTCAATGGAGTGGTGCGGTCGGAAGCCAGATTGGAGGCGGTCTTTATATTTTTCTTACTATTATAGAATGGAGAAAAATATCCTTTTAACTCCAGTAAAAATTTCTAACAGAGCTAATGGGGAATTGAGCTCTATGGAGTAGACTAAGAGTCAAAATGCATTTGAACTGCTACATATGGCATGTATCATCTGCAACCTCTTGTGATAGTGTTTTTATATTACATCTTATATTGAACATTTGTATCTCAATCACAGGGTACTTTGGCTGAGATGTTTGGGGTGAAGCATTACATGGATGTTATGATGCTTTTTACCTATGCTGAACAAACAGAGCCCACATCTGATGACCACATTATTGTCACTGACATGATGTTTAATGATGTTCCAGTTCGGTTGTATATACCTAAAGGAAAGTCAAACACATTGAGAAGAGCAATTATCTACATTCATGGTGGTGGATGGTGCTTAGGAAGTGCAAGTAAGTAATATCTGAACATTTACTGCATAAATTGATATGTCACTATATAACTCATTTTCACAGAAGAAAGCTGACTCTTAACTGTTGACTGTTTCATAAACTCTAAAACAGGACATTTGTATTGTGACAATTACTGTATATTACAGTTTGTAAAAAACAACAACCTGATCTCCCCATTAAATTTATTAAAACGCAGCGTGCATATGTAACTTTCTGATAACATCTGGTCTGTAGGAGCCTTGGTTACAGATTTTATTACATTTGATGGGAAAAAAAATATGTGCAGCATGCAGAAGACTTTTTTCCGTAAAATAATGAACACCATGACAAAACAGGACAGATTACCCTGTAAATGGTCAGGCACTCAATTCTAAATATTTTATACCATACAAACTATCTAGCATTCAGATAGAAATGTCTGCGGAGAGAAATCTCTAAATTAAATAATAAAGATAGCAGAATTTATTAGCAGCATAGTAGTCCAAACACAAGGGGTTATCTCAAGTTAAAATTTGGAGTCACAAGATGCAAACTTCTAATTTTGGGAAGCCCTGTGGACAGAGGTGCCCAGTGGGACGAATTAGTAATTTCTACAGCACTTTCCTTATATCCAATAAGTTACATTCACAGCATGAAAACAATGGAATGAAAGCAAATAATGGTCGCCTTCTGCTAAGTTATCTGTAGCCTGTAGGTGACAGTGTGTTTAATCTCCTCTTAATACTAAATTCTATGTGAATATTGAAAATAATACCAAAGTGCTACTGCAGCATGTTAGATTTTTAGTGTAATACTGCAGTAAGAAGCAAAACAAGCCAAACCTCTTTAACCACTTAATGTCTGCCTGACAAATTACTACTGACATCTAATGACTAATAACACCCCAAGCTCCTATACTCAATCCAATTATTTATTATGCTTGCTTATATAGCGCCATCATATTCCGCAGCACTTTACAGACATCATCACTGTCCCATTGGGCCTTACAATTAGTATGTCTTTGGAGTGTGGGAAGAAACTGAAGGACCTGAAGAAAATACCACAAAAATGGGGAGAACATACAAACTCCTTTCTAATATTGTCCTTAGTGGGATTTGATTCTAGGTTCAAATTCCACAGAGCCATATTGCTCATTTACAGCATAAAACTGTCACAGGAAAACCTGGATATTCTAATGCAATGTTCCCCAACTCCAGTACTCAAGAGCCACCAACAGATCACATTTTCAGAATTTCCTTAATATTGCACAGGTGATAACTCTGTTACACGCACGCTAGGTTCAGATAGGGGGAGACGGGTTTCATGAATTCGTTGGAATCCTGGGGGAACCGTATTCAGGGCGACCATAGGCTGCAGCTTCTCTCAGGCACACTATCCTGGGGGAACCGTTTTCAGGGTGACCATAGCCTGCAGCTTCTCTCAGGCACACAATAGATTCAATTGCTGACCAGATACATCTGACAAGAGTCTTTTTTAACAGTTTAACACTGGAATTTAATCTGAAGCACAGCCAATGCAATTCAGGGATATTACAGCAACAATCTTCATTACAGTACTGTCTAATAAAGCAGGCACAGTAATGTCAGTCTCTTCAGTAGCATAATTCAGCACATATAAGATCTCTTAGCAGCACACTTCTATGCATATACAACCACAGGCTTTTCCTCCACAAGGACTCAATAGTACACAGCATCCTTTATCCTGCATGGAGATGGAGGGGAAGGGGTTTGATGAGGGAGAAGATCCCTATGACTTGATTCCTTCCAGTCCTTATCTTTCTGCCCGATAGACTCCCTAAGCTAACAGTATGGAGTATTATCTGACCTGTGTTTAGCTTCCCTCCTGACCTGAATTCTGTTCCCTTGCCTTCTTTGGGATACAGATCACACACCACCTTTCTCTTCGGCTCCAGACAGACAGTAAACAACTTACCCACAATCCCCCTGGGGCTCTGCTAAAAACTCCCTGTCTCCTGTGACTGTGTTAACCCCTCCAGTTGCTGGATGCTTCTGGAGCACAACACTTCCTGTCTCCTGTGCTTGTATTACTTCTAATAGTTGCTGGATGCTTTTGAAGCAACAGCACTATTTCTGCATGTCACATATCACATGTGCAATATTAAGGAAATCCTGAAGACATGATGTGTTGGTGGCTCTTCAGGACTGGAGTTGGGGCATACTACTCTAATGTAAGGGTAAAATGAAACAATTTCCTGTCTTTAAAAAAAATTATAAATAAAGCCAGAACACAGCACTCACATTGTTTATATGGGCATGTAGGTTGTTACTAGGGAACCCATTAACGTCACTGTTGTCTCAAAGATTCTCTGTACACACAGGACTTGGAGTTATGCAGAGAAGAAGTCACATCTTGTCTGCATATCTGTATCTAGAGAAGACTGGTTGGTAATAGTGATCCAAAATTTCAATTTACAATATGCTAAGCCTCTAATAACCCAGAAAATATGTATAGCACTGTGAGGTCTCCTAGGACTGCATTGAACCCTTTTTAACTCTAACGTAAACCCAAAGTTAGGACAGAGGGATATTATATTGCCCTCCTTGTTTGCAAGGCATCAATAAAAACAAACAAAATATCAAGTTATACTGCAGTACAGCATCTTAATATCAAGCAATTCACAGTCACACTGACTTTATAGGTGTGTTATCCTTGTGCCATGTTTTTCACGGACCCAAGGACTTGTTTTTACCCAGGTCATTCGTGCTGCCATAAAAAAACATGGACAAGTGAATAGCACCATAGATTATAACGAGTACATGTTCTATCTGCGAAAAAAACGGATACAACACCTTTTGTCTGAATGAGGTGTATATGTATTGATACAAGGACTGAGGCACCAATCAGTCAAAATACCATGTGTTGTATATTTTCACACTATGAGACTTTTATGCAAAAATTAAAACATCCTTTATTCCATCGGTCTTTTGGACATCTTTGCGGCAGGCAGAGGGATAAGAGGAGTGCTCATATACTATGGCGGTTTCAACCCCTTCCGGTGCTTATACAAGTTCTGTTTGCTTAGCCTCTACTGGTTAGATTACAGGGGGACCCCTGAAAAAAATTGACTTAGGTTACCCCTATAAAATCTAACCAGAAAAGGCTAAAAAGACAGCTGTGAGCTGATATTAATAGTCAGTGAAGGGCCATGGATACTGGTCCCCTCCGAGGCTAAAACAATAGCTCGTCCATAAGATGTGCCAAATCTGGCACTTAGCCTTGCTCTTCCCACTTGCCCTGTGGCGATGGCAAGTAGGGTAATAGGGTTAGGGTTCATGTAGGCCTTGTATTGGCAGCTGACATGAAACCCAGATTAGTAATGGAGGGCATCTATAAGACACCCCTATTATTAACCCCAAAAGGTTTGGAAATAAAGACATGGCAATAATAAAGTCTTTTATTTTAAATAAAAGTCCACATCATTTTTTACATATTTATTTAAAAATAAAAAATACAGTTATACTCACCTAACGCCTAATTCACTGAAGCCATTGTCACCTGTAAAACAAACTGAAAATAAAAAACAACCATATCCCTCACTTGTTTGACGTTTCCCAAGTGTCCCACGATGATCGGATCATTTGTAGGACAGTCACACATCAGCAGTCACTCCTGTGTCAGTGTATAGCGCCGAGCACCAGGAGTGAGGTCACTGGAGTTCAATCAGCTGATGAGCCCCGGTGATGTCACGTACAGCACTTACGCTCCTGTCAGTGTATCGCCGGTTGCTGAATAGAGAGGTCACATCTAACGATGTGGCTGTTCTATTACTGAGATCTGCGTGGAACTTTCGGATTACGGGGATTATGGCGGATAGGTGAGAATGATGATGGTTTATTATTTTTTCTTTATTACAGGTGACATGGGCATCGGGGATTAGGCGTTTCAGGTGAGTATATAGTGTTTTTTTATTTTTAATTTTTTGTAAGGGACGAAGGCATCAGTTACAATGTGTAGGTGAGTATAATGTGTTTTTTATTTTTATTTGAATATTTCTTTATTCATTTTAACTTTATTCTTTTTTTTTACTTTCAGCACAGGCACCGCTGATGAGAGACTACTGACAGCAGGCGCAGGCTGATCGGGGTAGTAGTCTTGTCAGCCGGCATCTATGACCCGCTGACATCTGACAACGTGATCCTGCAGCTCTCTGACCCGCGGTAACGATGTTACCACAGATCAGAGCCCATGTTTACCGCGCTGTCACGCAGATGACAGCGCAGGTATGCATGGATGTCCGGGTCCCCCATTCATATGAATGGGGACCATGTTTGGGTTCGGGTACTGTTCTGGTACCCGAACCCGAACTTTTAATAAACTGTTTGGCATTTGGCTGTACCCGCCGGACCCGAACAGTCAGAGGTTCGCCTATCACTAGTCAGGATCTCACTTATTGGCTAATTGGATTTGCTATAGAAAATTGTTCAAATTTGTCAGGAGAATTTCTGGATTGACAGCGGATTGATTCATTCATTTCTATCACATTACTGTATAAAAACATATTTAATCTGTTTTGTATCCTGAGGATGCTTTTTAGAGCTTATGTGTCTACAAATATATTAAACTGTTATGCAATTCACTCACATGAAAAATTAATCCTGATTTCTTGTTTCAATGTCCTGCAGCTATGAAGCCATATGATCATCTATCAAGACAATCTGCACATAAGCTGAATGCAGTAATTGTGTCAATTGAGTAGGTATTGTGCTGTTCTAAAGCTGCCATTGTTAGTTTGTGCCTTGCTTCATACTATAACCTTGTGTCCCATATCAAATATGTGCAGCAGACTTTTGATCTTAGATCACGTTGAAGTACAAAGTCACCAATTATTAACTTAGCAAATGTGTAAATACTAGTATTGAAGAATAAAATCTGAATAAGGAGATCAAACAATATCTAAACCACTGTTAATAATTGTCTATTCATCTAGTCTTACATCAGAAATTCATTGAAAAATGTAGATATTAGTACAAAATGCTATTTTCTTTTTCTATTTAAATTGAACCTGTCATGTAAAAAAATGCTAACTTGCAGTTATGGTGTTAATCTGCAGGCTAATAGTGTTTTGAAACTGCCTGGCGCCGTACTGAAAGCCCCGCTGCCAGGAAGAAATTAACTGTATTCCTCCCGGGAGCCTTAAGCTTTCAGTCATGGGGTGGGCATGTGCGGCTTCAGTCACCACTCAGTGCATAGTGAGCGGCGGCTATAACTGCGCCCCCAGTACTGACTGACTGCCGGCTCAGAAATAAAGTTAATTTCCTCCTGGCAACAGGGCTCTCGATGCAAGCGCTGGGCAGCACCAAAACGCCATTAACCGGTAGGTTTACCTCATATCTACAAGTTAATAGTGTTTTTTTAAATGATAGGTTCCCTTTAAACACACACTTTAGTCCATAAATAAGACTCTGCATCATCTCAACATCATTCACCAGTCTTTAAGATTATAATTTTTATTGAACCCCAAGGTTTTGTTTAAGCTTTTACTTATGTACATTATTGTTACCTCATACTGTATATGAGTATGATAAGGCAATCATATAGGTGCCAGTGTTTTATATGGTTAGTACAACTAAAAAAAACAAAAAAAAACGACATGTCCATCAGGTTCATCTGAGGGGTGAGAGTTCAATCGAGGCATTCAGGTGAGAGGTGAGAGTAGTAGTTAGAAAAGCAAATTATCCTCCAGTAGTCGCTGAATAAAAAAAGTGAAGGGATTGATGGCTTTAATTATGATCAGTCTACTCTCTACATTCACATAACAAAAAAAAATTACATTCGTTATTTCTGTTCTATATTTTTATTATTATTAGAACTTTTTCTCTGTGACAATCTAAAAAAAGAAAACTTCTAAAATGGTTCTGTGGTGTTTGCAAGAGACAAATCTGGAATAAGATTACCGGTTTTCTTTTACTTGTCAGTTTCGCTCTATAGACTGGGTCAACGTCACCTAGGGCTTTATTTATAACTATTATACTGTTGGAGGCTTAGATAATGTAGCAAATATATACAGTTTGTTTTTCAGTTTTTCTGTCACTGTCTGGTCAATTCTGGCAGACTATAATTATAATGAGATAGCAATTACTACCACTTAGCACAGTAGACAATGAATACCAAATAGGCCTGTAATGCCTGATAAACATACTTATTTACTAATTTACTTATATACAGTATATTACAAGGATTAACAGGCAATGTTCTGGGCCACACACTTTCACAAACCTTCAATTTGGAAGTGAGCAGCTCTGGACGTTGCCAAGTAACACTTTAAAGAACAGTAGTTAAAATTTCTTGTTCTTAATCAATAGTACACATGAAAATAAGATAATTGATATCTCTTTTTAGATTAGACCAAGAGGTGAAAGCAGATTTCTCTTTTATTCTAAAGTCACAGGTATCTAAGGGGGTAACTAGAGTTCTGGTCTTCTTCTTCTCTTTAGAGGCAATTTCAAGTCACAAGTAAAATATGTCTGACTACAGATTCTCCCATTACAGAGAGATGAGATGACAGTCAATGCTGATAATGTTCTACTTAGGTGTAACTGTCCTTTAAGAGAACTTGAAGGAGAATGTCTGCATCTAGTTTTTCCCTTGCCTTCCCCTGCATAGAATTTTAGAAGCACCAACTGTCATCTCTCTCAGTAATCTATCTTCACTAAATATAGACTTTACTCATGAATTTAAAATGAATGATTAGTCCAGAAGGAGAAAGAAGCAGATTTCTCAGAAAAGATATATTGCAAATATGCTTATTTTCATGTCTACTATTAATGTATTAAATATGAATTAGAACAATGGTTACTCTTTCACAAAAAAGTATTTTATTAAATACTACTTTAATTATTCTTTAAAGACATTAAATCTTACACACACAATAGTGAAAACCACGTCACTGTGTACTCTCATGGATCCACAGCTCTATGTTGTACATGTTGCACAGTATGCACTCAGTATGTGATATTCCTTCCACCTCCCAACTCACCTCTTGGATCCCAGATTATCCACATTTGTTTAAATGTAATTTTGTATATTTTTGCATATTAGATGTCCTTGAAAGAGACCATTAAACTGGTGTAAAAGTGGAAATTCATAGTTTTCACGAATGCCGGATCCAAACAAACCTAGTTCCCTTTGCAAAAGCATCAAGCCTTTGTCTTTTTCTGTGTTGAAGTTATCCCTTATGATTGACAGGACCACCGTCCTTATCCTACCAAGCATAAAATCTTTAATGTAGTGTTGAGATCCCTTTACTCTTTGTTAATGGAAAAATCCAGGCATCTGAATTCTGTGTAGTTATTATAACTGAAGAAAGAGACAATTCATGGTTTTGGCAATCCTAACCGAAATTAACATCCTTGATTTGAAAGGTACGTTTTTTATTTCACGTGTCTCTACACCGGGTTGACATCTTTCTCAAGTGTAAAAAACTAACTGTCCCAGATAGCACTGTACTGGTTAGGGCAGCCCAAAACCGTGATATGTCTTCCTCAAAGCATCCTGATGGAGTTCATCAGCGAGCCACAAGGTAGCAGCAACCATTAGATCTTCCACAGGAGTTGTGCCTACACAACTTGCCTAGGTGAGGATATTTCCTGGATCAATTTTTTTTTATATGGTTTCTCCCCATGGTCTGCTGTGATCTGTTTCCCTACAGTTTTATCTAGTTTATATAACTAACTTACAGTACTTTGCTAACGACATGCACATCTGTATTCGCATCATTTGTATTTCTCTAGATTTTAATTTCCTCTTAAAGAAATATGAAAATGCCTTTATATCCTGGATGTCCAGTTACATTGTATTGAATATGATTTTTTTCCCTCACAGCTACCGCCTAGCACCAAAGTTTCACTTCCCAAACCAGTTTGATGATGTGTACAATGCGGCAAGATTCTTTCTGCAGGATAAAGTACTAGAAAAGTATTCTGTAGATCCTAATCGAATAGCTACGTCTGGAGATAGCGCTGGAGGAAATCTAGCTGCAGCTTTAGCACAAATGGTATGACTGCTAATATATATTATATACACTACTCACAAAAAGTTAGGGATAACTGGCTTTTGGGTGAAATTTCAGGATGAAACTAGAATGCGCTCTAAACTTTTCTGGTGAACTTAATGTGACCATCTCTAAACTTATGAATTCATAAGTCCAACTGTTCAAAGTTTCAGTACTTTTTGCACAACTTGCTGTTTTCTAACAAGGACCTTAATGGCAACATTTACAGCAGGTGTTTGATCCATGAATCGCCGAATAAGTTTCGTGATTCAATTAGAGTATTTAAACAATCCTCCTCCTCAAGCTGTTCCCATTTTAACATCATGAGGCTAAGACGACACCTAACCAATGATCAGCAGTACCTCGCCATTGCGAGGCTTCAAGCAGGATCTTCTCAGACAGAAGTGGCTACTGAGCTTAGAGTGCCATCATCAGGTTACAACAGAGATACTTCAAGAGTCACAGAAAGGCATAGAACTGGATGTCTTTTGGCTGCTTCCCAAACTGATGACCGCTTCATTGTGAACAATGCCCTTAAGAACGGGATGATGAATGCCAGAAAACTGCAGGCACATTTAAAGAATGTGAGAGACACCCAAGTGTCACGTCAAACCATTCAAAACTGTTTACATCAGCGTGGTCTGCATCCTAGACGACCTACAAGGATGCCTGACCACACCACCATCGTCTTGCATGAGCCAGAAAGCATCTACACTGGACAAGGGCCAGTAGGCCTCAAAGCTGTTCTCTGAGGAAAGTCGATTCATGCTGAGAAGAAGTGAAGGCCGCCAACGATGTTGGAGATGTCAAGGATAACACTGTGCATCAGCCACTGTTGTCACCACTCTGGTGGTGGTGGTGTTACAGTGTGGGCAGGTGTGTCTAGTCAATACAGAACTTCACTACACTTTGTGAATGGTACAGTGGCAAGCCCCTACTACTTGAATAACTTCATTAATCCAGTCATTGTGCCTCTGCATGAACAACACTAATTTCATGGACAATAATACTCCAGCTCATTGAGGTCGTATCATTAGGGAATGGCTGCTGGACACTGGGCTACCTCAAATGGAGTGGCCAGCACTTTCTCCAGACCTGAATTTCATAGAAAACCTATGGAATCAGCTGAGTTGCCGTGTAGAGGCTGTGGTAGACTGGCTCACTCAACAGCACACGGAGGTACACACGGGAACAATGTCTCTTTAAATTCTTCCCAGGTTTATTATACAGGCAGTATAAACCGTGGTGAAGTAAAAGTTAACAGGGCCCTTTGGGCAAAAACAGGCAAACAAAGCAAAGTGGTAGCACAAAGCAGAGTCCTTGTGGCAGCGGGGATCCGCCTACTCAGAGTTTAGCAAACAAACGGTTCAGCTTTTCCTTGTCAGGTCTTAAAACACTGGAGTTCCTCTCTCCAGCCCTACTGAACGCCGAGTGATTCAAAAGGCTGGCTATGGGGTAGAGATATGGTGAACAGCCTCCCACCTGCTCTACAACTGTTCACATAAAATCCTAGCCCATTAAAAATGGCCGATTAACCCCTAGACACATAGTGTGCTGGAGAAAACTTCTAGGTTTCAACTCACTGAAGCTAATAGCTAAATATCTCCCTTCCAGTACTTTGCCATTGACTTTGTCACAAGGCTCATAACTACGTACCTCAGAACTTCAATGACCTGAGAACTGCCCTTCAAGAAAAGTGAGATGACATGCCTTAGTAGACAATAACTCAACTTATGAGCAACATGAGACGTCAATGTTATGTTATAATTAGTGTTGAGTGATGCCTTCCAATATCAGGAAATATCGGATCGGATTGGATCAGGCCGATACCCAAAAAGTATCGGATATCGCCGATTCCGATGCCGGAAACCAATGCAAGTCAATGGGACACAAATATCGGAACGAAAATAAACCCTTTCTTTCCTTGTAGGTTAATTCTACATGAAGAAAAACAACTAACAATAATGTAGAATGTATTGGGGGAGGTGGTTGCCCAAATCGATGGGAACAGTGCTCACAGTGAAACATGAATAGCCGGCGATTCAGCAGCAGCATACACCGGTACCCGACAATTTAGAACAGAAAGAATAGAGCTTCACACATAGATTAGATAGATAGAAACATGTCAGTCACATATATATGAAGTACAGTGACAGTGTTGCTTACTGTACTTGTCAATTAGTGTAAAGGATTTATTAAAAAAAATAACAGTGTTTTCATGCACCGTCTCTTTAAAAAAGCCTGCCGGCAATTCAGCAGCGGTACCCGACAATTTAGAATAGAAAGAATAGAGAATCACACATAGATTAGATAGATAGAAACATGTCAGTCACATATATAATAAGTACAGTGACAGCGTTGCTTACTGTACTTGTCATTTAGTGTAAAGGATTTATTTAAAAAAATATTAGTGTTTTCTTGCACCGTCTCTTTAAAAAAGCCGGCCGGCAATTCAGCATCTGTACCCGACAATTTATAACAGAAAGAATAGAGCATCACACATAGATTAGATGGATAGAAACATGTCAGTCACATATATAAGATGTACAGTGATAGTGTTGATTACTGTACTTGTCATTTAGTGTTAAAATAAAGGATTTATTAAAAAAAAAAATTGTTGTGGGGTTCCCCGTAATTTTAGTCTCTAGCGGAGGTTAAGCAGACGGCTGGGGCAGATGTTTGAAGCCTGGGAAGGGGCTAATACCCATAGAGCTCCCCAGGCTAGCCTTTACTAGCTATTCAAATGGGGGACCCAAAAAAAAAATGACGTGGGGTCCCCCCTAATTTAATAGCTAGCAAAGGCTAGGCAGACAGCTGGGGGCTGATATTAATAGCCCAGGAAGGGTGCCATGAATATTGGCCCCCTCCCAGGCTAGAAACACCAGCCGTCAGCCGCCCCAGAAATGGCGCATCCATAGGATGCGCCAATTCTGGCACTTAGCCTCGCTCTTCCCACTGCCCTGTAGCGGTGGCAGTGGGGTAATAGGGCTGGGGTTGATGTCAGCTTATAATGCCAGCTGACATCAAGCCCAGGTTAGTAATGGAGAGGCGTCTAAAAGACACCCCCATTACTAACCCCATAGTCAAAGTAAAAAAAAAAAAACACAAACACCCAGAATAAAGTCCTTTAATTGAAATAAACACACAATTCTTTATTGTTCTAAATTAAACCATACTTACCGTCACGCCCATTCCAGCTGAAGCCAACGATCTCCTGCAATAAAACAAAAATAATAAAGCAACATCATCCTTACCTTTCCATGGTTCCCAGGACAGCTTCAGCTCTGCTACATCGAGATGACAGGCTGGACCGCAGCAGAGCGCTGCCATCCAGCCTGTCATCCCGCAGACACTGAGAAGAGCAGGAATGCTTGCGCTCCTCAGTGTCTGGCTGTGACGGCATCCAGATGAGCCGACAATGAACTCAGCTCACCTCATGCACGTCACTGACAGCGTGGGAGAATTCTCCTGCGCATGCGGTGAGCGTGAGAGACTCGGCTCATCTGGATGCCGTCACAGCCTGACACTGAGGAGCGCAAGCATGCCTGCGCTTCTCAGTGTCTGCGGGATGACAGGCTGGATGGCAGCGTTCTGCTGCGGTCCAGCCTGTCATCTCGATGTAGCAGAGCTGAAGCTGTCCTGTGAACCATGGAATGGTAAGGATGATGTTGCTTTATTATTTTTCTTTTATTGCAGGAGATCGTTGGCTTCAGCTGGACTGGGCGTGAGGGTAAGTATGGTTTAATTTAGAACAATAAAGTATTGTGTGTTTATTTCAATTAATGGACTTTATTCTGCGTGTTGTGTTTTTTTTTTAAATACTTTACTAGAAATTCATGGCGGTCATGTCTAATATTGGCATGACCCCATGAATTTCGGGCTTAGGGCCAGCTGATAATGCCAAGCTGGCCCTAACCCCTTTATTACCCAGTGAGCCACCGCACCAGGGCCCTGGATGAGTTGAGTACAGCGCCAGAAGATGGCGCTTCTATGAACGCGCCATTTTCCAGGGTGGCTGCGGACTGCAATTTGCAGCGGGGGGGGGCCCAGAAAGCTTGGGCCTCCCTGCGCTGCAGATTCCAGCCCCCAGCTGCCTAGTTGTACCTGGCTGGACACAAAAATAGGGCGAAGCCCCATATATATATTTTTTTTAATTATTTCATGAAATTCAAGAAAAAATTAAGATAAAAAGGGCTTCCCTATATTGTTGTGTCCAACCAGGTACAAATAGGCAGCTGGTGGTTGGGGGCAGCCCGTTCCTGCCTGCTGTACCTGTCTGGACACAAATATAGTGCGAAGCCCCACGTCAATTTTTTTTTAATTATTTCATGAAATAATTAAAAAAAAAAGGGCTTCCCTATATTGTTGTGCCCGGCCAGGTACAAATAGGCAGCTGGTGGTTGGGGGCAGCCCGTTCCTGCCTGCTGTACCTGGCTGGACACAAATATAGGGTGAAGCCCCACATCAATTTTTTTTAAATTATTTCATGAATTTCCTGAGTGGACGGGGGACAGACATAGGCCGATGGGAGTAGTAGTGTCACTTCGGCCTATGTCTGCCTGCACGCACACACCTGCAGACATCCCACAGACACCGCGCACACCCGCAGACATCGCACAGACACTGCACAGACACCGCGCACACCCGCAGACATCGCACAGACATCGCACTGACACCCCACACACACTAATCATGACGGGCTGATGGTCAGGGAGGTGAGGCTGACCTGTGCGGCCGTGGGAAAGTTCATGTGAGTTCATGCAGTCAAGCATGAACTCACATGAACCCTCTGAGGGCACCGCGGCTACTTCAAATGAACAGCTGATCGGCATCACCTGATACCTCAGCTGTTCATTTGAAATAATAGACGGGAAAGCGCAGCACAGAACGGGAAAGCCGGCGGTGAAGTCTTTTCACTGCCGGCTTCCCCGCCCGGGTCCTTCGCTCCCCGCTCCTTGGTGCTGCGCTCCCCGCCCGGTCCTAACTTACGATCAGGATGGGGGGAGCGGAGGATCGGGGTGGGAGGCAGCAGGGAAGCAGTATGGGGTTGTGTGATTGTTTAAAAGCCGGCGGCTTTTTACGGCCCGTCGGCTTTTAAACAATCAGGAGAATTCTCTCACGCTGGGATGGCATTCTGATGACAGGCTGGATCGCAGCTGAGCGTTACCATCCAGCTTGTCATCCTTCAGAGACACTGCAGAGCGCAGGCATTATGGGAACTTCCGATTCCGGTATTCGATATTGTAAAAGTATGGGAATTAAGTATCGGAATTCCGATACCACGAATATCGGCCGATACCCGATATTTCAGTATCGGAATGCTCAACACTAGTTATAATTGATGCTCAAGACCACATGACAAGTTATTGAGACATTGACATTTTTGGGGTGCTATATCCACCACTGCTGATGGCTTTTGTTTCAATAAATTGTTTGAGATGAGGAAATTGCAATTGCATGCTTCTACATAAATGCTCTACTTTCATCATAAAATATCACTGTATCGTGAACTTTTTACTTTTTCAATAAATTTCACCCGAAAGCTAAATATCCTTAACTTTTTGTGAGTAGTTTATATGATTTGACAATTTACAGTGTCTGTATTATCCATGTGTATATTGTTACATTTTTTTCCCATGACCTTAACACTGTTGAACAGTATTACAGATCTGTGTGGATCCATAATAAGGTCTACAAAGCGGTTATTCTGTGACGTTGTGAAGTCATATAGACGTTTTTGCTTCGATCTCACTGCAATTTTTCATACAAAATCAGTATTTCTGGTTTGGAATCTGTCATAGAAATGGAATCTTTTGGTTTTAAAAGGAAAATTAAGCTAAAATGTTTTGCTGATACACTGTCCAATATAATGGTGACGTTTGTGATCATGGATTCTTAAAACTAATAGGTTGTCAGATAACCCGACTATCCCAAACTGCTAATATAGTGGTGTACATGGGGATTTCATATGTGCAAATGAGTCAGGTCTTTTCCCAGGACTAGTTTTACCTCATATTTCTTATTCATCTCTCCTGGGTGTGATTGACAACCTGTATAACAGTCCTACCATGTAGGTGTGGTCAGAAGATCTGAGGCAGGATTAGTATTGGGGAAGAGCCTCCCAGTGGACTAATCTTAAATTACTTGCATATGTGACACTACAGGAAACATTGTTTCAAACAATGCAGTCTAGTATGCACATAAAACACATAACCAGAATACAGAAAACCGCATGGATTACGATACATTAGTGTTTGTGGATATGCGGGAACCTGTCAGGTCCTCTATTAATCCTGTTAGCACTGCTAAAACTTGAAATAGTTAATTTTTTCTTTTAAGATTTCCAAAGATGGAAACCCAGAGAGCCTTCAGGGGCATACACAAAAGATAAGATTTACGGGGCCAATTTTCTTTCCTTGCATTCATACTTCAGTTTGGCATATGAGAAAAATCACTAACATCTGAATGAGGCCTTTCAGGAAGCTTTTTTTCCCCTCATATTTCTTTATCGACAACATTGCTTTGGAAAAGTTTTCAAAAACTTTTGGTGCTGTCCCTCATGTGTACTATATAGAAAGGCTACACAACTGCCTGTCATAGTGGTTTTTATCTCTTCTGTTGACAATAGATTCTATGAAATCTGCAGCTTCTAAAAGTATCTCAATGTCCTTTACGAAAATAAACATGTTGACTCCACATGTCATGAAATACTTGCTGACTCCTATGCAGAAACTAATTTGTTTATTAAAACATGAATTTGATTTTCACAGCTGCTTCATGACCCAGAAGTCAATGTGAAACTCAAGATTCAAGTGTTGATATACCCAGTTCTCCAAGGCCTTGACTTGAATACTCCATCTTATAAAGAAAATGCATACATGCCGTTACTGTCCAGAAAACTGATGGTCCGCTTCTGGAGTGAATACTACACCACGGATCGATCGCTGTTTGAAGCCATGATGTCCAACAAGCATATTCCATCTCAAGATGCTCACTTATTTAAATATGTCAACTGGAGCACTTTATTACCAGGAGATCTAAAAAAGAATCATGTGTACCAGATGCCCGACAACCAGAATACGTTGTTTGTGAAAAAGTATCCAGGACTCTTGGATGTTAGAGCATCTCCTTTATTGGCAGAAGATGAAAAGTTAACGGGTCTCCCATTGACATATGTAATCACATGCATGTATGATGTGCTTAGAGATGATGGCTTTATGTATGTGTCCAGACTTAGAAATGCTGGTGTACATGTAGTACATGAACATTATGACAACACTTTTCATGGTATACTTTTAATGAATAGCGGACCATTCCCTCTTTCTTTAGCAGACCGAATAGTAGAGAAGTACTTACACTGGCTCGATACAAATTTGTGACAAGTCTTCATAAAATAATTCAACTTTCTGAATGTATTAGGTGTCACTTCTACCTACTGAAACCTGAGAGCTATATATGTTACAATGACTTGTATCTCTCAAACTGTCTTTTCAAAATGTATTGACTGTTCATTCATTTGCCATTAAATTGTTTTCACAGTATCCATTTAAAATGGAAAAGAATTATCACATTTCTTATGATGGGAAGCATGACTATCATCTAACTATATTTGGAGACTACTAGAATCGATCAATGCTCAGTTCCTATAGAAACCTGAAGAAGCAGTATGACTAAAAAAAAGGACAAACATATTTTTACATTGGCTTGAACATGTAATGTGAACTAGCAGTACAGGAGAGAAAAATCTCTTCTATTGGCATACAATGGTTGCATGCAATGAAAGTGGAGACAAAAGTTCATTTGAGAATGTCACAAAGAGTGTTACAAAGATAAACCATGCACTGCGCACTCTTTGGGTATGGTCATAAATTAAGTTACAATTATACAGATCATAGGCTGGGCCCTTGGATCTATGCCTGCACTCCAGCTGGAAATTGGGTAAGGTGACCATAACCACCTTTGCCCCTGCCAGTTGATTCTTAGGGGTTGGTGTTTCTCAAATGTGTTTGGTGAGCAACAAAATGGGTTATGTCAGCATTAACTGCACTAACAAAAAAAATGAAGTGTCCCCACTCCCAAGCCCCCCACCTATTGTCCATCTGCTTTGTTTGTCAGTGGTTTAGAGGGGTGTCACGCAAGGTGTGGGAAAGAATTTAGTGCAACACAGAGGGAAAGGGAGCCCAGACACTAGGGAAAGGGGGGAGTGGAAACCTCCTAGTCTGGACTAGTGTCATCCTGTCTCAACTACCGTCCCTATATTGGCTCTTCACCAATCGCGTGCCTCGCCCTGACTTTCCCTGGCATATGGCTAAGGCTAGAGAAGGAAGGAGATGAGTAGTAGTCGATCTCCACTAAACTCTATAAGCAACAAGGGTAGACATACAGGGGGGAATTGCTTAGCTTTAAATGACTCCAAACAAATGCGCACATGGCCTCAAGCTCCAGAGAAGAACAAAGTACTGCTCCTGCTAAAGCCTCACAAGTAGTAATGAATATCACCGGCACCTCCCTCTCAGACGCACCAGATATTTAAACACCCAGGACAGGGAGCTATTTAGCCAGAGGGAGGTAGCCGCTGGGTCCTAGAAACAGCCAGCCTTTAAAAAGATGTCTGTAATGCCAAACGTAGAGATCTCCTGCAACCAACTGCAGGGCGACTGTCACCTCTGACACACCCGTGACAGTACCCCTGCCTCTACGAGTGGCCCTAGACACTCAGAATTGGGTTTCTCAGGAAAAGAGATGTGAAATGAGTGAACCAATCTGGGAGCGTTCACCTCTGATGCTGAAACCCACATCCTCTCCTCTGGACCATAGCCTTTCCAGTGCACTAAGTATTGTAGAGAACGATGTTGGAGACAAGAATCTACAATCCTCGAAATCTGGAACTCCAGATTACCATCAATCATTACTGGGGGTGGTGGTAGAGGCGAGGGCTCAAGAGGTTCCATATATTTTTTAAGTGGAACACGTTATGGACTTTAAGGGCCTGAGGAAGTTCAAGACGAAACGCTGCTGGGTTAATGACGGCGGTTATTTTATAGCGACCAATAAACCTAGGTCCCAGCTTCCAAGAAGGAACTTTCAATCTTATATTCCTGGTAGACAACCACACAAAGTCATTCACATTCAGGTCCGGACCTGGCAAGCGTTTTCTGTCAGCCATACGTTTATACCTGTCTCCCATGATCTTTAAATTACTCAGAACACCCTGCCATACCAAGGAGAGCGACGAAGCAAACCGTTCCTCCTCAGAAACTCCTGTAGCTCCTCCCCCACTAAAGGTACCAAACTGTGGGTGATAACCGTATGCACCGAAGAACGGTGATCTGCCAGTGCATTCTTGACGATGATTATTAATGGCAAATTCTGCCAGCGGTAGGTAGGATGCCCAATCCTCCAAATTTTCAGAAACTAAACACCTGAGGTAGGTCTCCAAATTCTGATTGACATGCTCGGTCTGACTATTAGACTGAGGGTGGAAGGCAGAGGATAAGGACAGCTGCACCCCCAGTTGAGAACAGAATGCCTTCCAGAACTTGAAAACAAACTAGGTCCCCCGATCTGACACCACATCGGAAGGAACCCTGTGAAGCTTCACGATCTCATTTATGAACACTTGAGCAAGTGTCTTGGCATTTGGAAATGCAGAAAATGTGACAAAATGAACCATTTTACTGAACCTATCTACTACCACCAAAACCATCATTTTGCCTCCAGAAACCGGTATGTCATTAACAAAATCCATGGACAAGGATGTCCATGGCCTACTAGGAATAGGTAGCGGAAGAAGAGTACCAGACGGACGGGTATGCGAAACCTTAGAACGCGCGCAAATACTGCAAGCAGCTACTTGTTCAATTACATACCGATGCAACTCCGGCCACCAAAAATGACAAGATAGGAGGTTCACAGTTGCCTTACCACCTGGATGCCCAGCAAGTACAGAGTTATGATGTTTCTTAATTATTTTGCAGGGCGGATATCAGATGGTACAAATAACTTTGCTGAAGGGCAGGAGGCAGGGGTGTCCCCTTGTGCCCCCAACACCTCACCCTCCTGTTCAGGATAAAGTGCCGAAATGACTACCCCTTTCTGTAATATCGTGGCAGGGTTCTTATGGTCACCACCACCAGGGAAGCTCCGGGACAAAGCATCACCCTTGACATTGTTGACCCCTGGACAAAAAGTGACAACAAAATTGAACCTAGTAAAAAACAGGGACCATCTGGCTTGCCTAGGGTTGAGACTAGTGTTGAGCGAGCACTAAAATGCTCGGGTGCTCGAAGCTCGGGCCGAGCTCGCCGTGATACTCAGGTGCTCGACCCGAGCAACGAGCCCATTGTTAGTCTATGGGAGACCCGAGCATTTTTGCGGTGGCACACCCGGCAGTCTGTAGAAAGCCTAAAAAGTGCCCAAAACGATAGTGACAGTGCTCAAAAGACATGGGGACAGCATGGGGATCGCCCCAGGAAGCATTTCTGACCCCAAGGTCACTGCTGTCAACAACCTGGTCAGAGGTATTAAGCCACTTTTACGGGCTCACAATAAAACGTTGAAAAACGAAACTGAAACTTTTTTCCTGTGAAATATGTTAAGGAATTTCCTTTCCAGGGTAAATACTTGTGTATAAGGTAAAATAAATAAACAAAAACAAAAATACTCCTCTACACCTTGGGCTATGTTCACAAGTAGCATTTTTTATGCGTTTTTGCACTTTTGTATTGCTTTCAACTGTGACAAATGCATTCACCGGGAAATGTCATTTTAACATTTTACAACCTTATCTGGCCATGTGCTGTGTGACACATGCATACAGTGCTGAAAAGACATGGGAACAGCATGGGGAAGACCCCTGGAAGCATCTCTGACTCCCAGGTCACTGCCTAAAAGTGTGCCCATCAGAAGTGATCCTTGCCGCATCAGAAGATGCAGACTTGCAACTATCCCCGTGCAAGTAATTGTCCCAGGGCAGTGTTCAATTGTACCTCCCCCATTCCTTGCAATGCAAGCACAAATATGTGATTCACCCCCTGGGCCGTGGGGCACCCGGAACCGGGCTTTAGTGCGATGATGGGGGTAGTAGTGGCAACCCAATCCCGTGGCTCAGGGTGGTCAGACCAAATGCTGTGGCAGTCTATTTGTAGGGTTTTGAATGTCCGACTACGCCACCCGTGGATTGCGGTCAGGGATGACCGCCGCTGCAAGGCAGACCGCTGAGGCTGGTGATGGTGTGCAGCACAGGGATAGGATAACTCCTCACGGGAAGAGTGTAGCCTCAGGGCAATGTAGGTGGATGCTGGGGGTGATGGTGTAGGCCGCAATAATCAGAGTTCAGAGACCGCTTCAAACAGTCCAGGGTCTTTATTGTAGTTAGTACTAATGACCCAACAGGAGTACAGGGTAGGAATGGGCCTGGGTGTCTGAGAGCATTCGGGCGAGCCCCACTGGTCAGGGTGAGTGGGTAGGTCTACCGTTCTCTCTCTGCCCTTGCTGACTATCCCCCTCTTCATGGTGTGATAGCCCACGTCCCTGAGCTTGCTGTGTACTACGTCTGTATGGCTTGCGACTCGGGCCTTAGGTACCTGTTGCTTCTCTGTGCTGTACCGGTCCCTCTGTGTGGCGGAGCCTCCAGGCTTCTCAGGCCAAGGGACCTGAAATCCCTCGCAGGTTGGTTATCTGCTGCCGTGCTTGCAACCCTGACAGCCTCGGACCCCAGTGTCTGGTTGTGTAGTTCTCTCTCAGCCAGGACCGGCTCTCGTCGCCTCTGTCCCTGGCTTGCTGTTCCTCCTCTGCCTCCCGGACTCCTCAGCTGCTGCTGACCTGTCACTTTCCTCTGGGAACCCTTCTGGATGCTTCAGAAGTGGGTCCTGGTCTCTCTAACCCTGCCCTCAGTTCCAGCTTTTATAGGGGCAGCCTGCTCCCCCTACTGGCTTGGGACAGGAGGTGCTGCATGCTAATGGTCCCTAACCAGAGAACCTCCCTCCTGCTCTCAGACACAGCCTTTAATATTTGTGGCATCCAGGCCTGGGATGACACATTCCCCCCTAGTAAATTTTAGTACTCCGGGACTAAACAAGAAACTCAAATACAGGGTGTAAATGCATGACCAAAACACAACAGGGAAAGAAATAACAAACAACACCACATATTGAGTGACTGGGTGTCCATATCACCAACAAAAGAAGAGGGTCACAGTATGATACGTGACCGGGTGTCCATTTCACCCCATAAGGCTAAGTTTTTAAGTGATGTGGGGACCTGTCCCTTTAAACCCCAAGTTCCTGGCCTTGGGCGTGGCGGCAAGGCTGAGCTACCTACTTTGGACCACAAGGAGGCCATGCCGGACAGGTTTTTCTTCCGTGGTCGTCTTCGAAAGAGGGCACCAAGTACAACTATCTACATGGTAGTTCCAGTTATTCACCGTCAATAACCTGTCAGTCCATTCCATCTAGGAAAACTGGAGAAACATTATTAATGACCAGGGTACAAGCATAACACATTAAATATATACATTACACATTTAGATCCTCCAGCGAGCTGGTATTTGACCCCTAGTGCTCCGGGTTGACCTCCGTAACCCACTGTCTGGTGGTGGTCTAACCTGGCTTTCCCCACTAGTATTAAGGGTACAGCTACTAGCTGGGTTTACAGGCAGGGCAGGCAGCTGTCTGCGGGTCCTTTGGCTTTCCGCAGGCATGGCAGGCTCACTGTCAGCAGAGGGTTGACTCTCCTGGGCTGCTGGCATGGGTTCTTCTGCCTCCGGGGCTGCTTGTTCCTCTTGTTCTTCTGTAGGCTCCTGCTGGGTAGGCTGAAGGAAGTGTAGGACGGGCACCACTATGGCATCCTTTATTCGAGTCCAGGTGCGGGGGAACTCTCCGAGAACTGTGCTGATCATTTCTTCCTTGTCCTCTGCGGGTTCAAGGTCATCTTGATCTTCACTTGGATTCTGCAGTTGCTCGGGGCACCGTTTTAGGTGGTCTCTGGAGACAGTGCTAGTGGTTTCTCCTCCATCCTTGGTAATCACACATACCTTTGGGTTGTGGTCGGACTGCAGTACTGTGTACGGGTCTCTCTCCCACTGATGGTCCAGCTTGTGAAGCCTTTTCTTCCGCTTCAGGACCTGCTCACCAGGTTCCAGGGGACCAGCAGGGGTGTGTTGGTTGAAGAGCCTCTCTTGCTTTTCTCTTGCTTGAGCCAGACTCCTCTCCACACTCTCCTGTACCTTCTTGTAGTGTAGCCGCCGTTCCGCATCCCAGTCCGCATCTGTGGAGGTGTCCTCGGTTGTCAGGACTCCCATCTCCAGGTCTATCGGCAGCTTACCTGGTATTGCTCGCATCAGGTAAGCCAGGGTGCAATTTGTAGCATTCACCGGGATATGGTTGTACAAGTCAATCAGGTCTGGCTGCTTCTCCGGCCACAGGCTGCATTCTTCCAGGGCCAACGTCTTGAGGAGATCAATGACAATATTGTTCATTTTCTCACACAGCCTGTTGGTTTGCGGGTGGTAAGGCATTGTCCGAATCTTCCTACAGCAGTAGAGGTTGCAGAACTCCTGGAAGACTTCCGCCTCAAACGCTGGACCTTGATCTGTCAAGACCTGTTCCGGATACCCGTGTGGATGGCAGAAGTGTTGCTGGAAGGCTCTGGCCGCTGTTTTGGCTGTCAGGTCTTTAACAGGAACCACCACCAGGAACCGGGAGTAATGGTCCACAATCGTGAGGGCATAGATGTAGCCGGACCGGCTTGGAGCCAACTTCACATGGTCCAGAGCTACTAGCTCAAGAGGCTGCCTGGTGACGATGGGCCTCAAGGGTGTCTTCTGGCTGGTACGGTCCTTCCTTCTGAGGTGGCATGGGCCGCAGTCCCTGCTCCACTTCTCTATGGCCCCTCTCATACCGATCCAGTAGAACCGCTCTCTCAGTAGGAACTCCAGTTTCTTACACCCGAAGTGTCCCGCTCTGTCATGGTAGGCCTCCAGGACCATTGCTGCATCCCGTCTTGGGAGCACTACCTGCCAGGTCAGCTCTTGCGTTCGGTGGTTGACAAGCCTTCTGCACAGCTTGCCCTCGTAGAGGAATAGCCTGCTTTTCTCCTTCCATAACTGCTTGGCTTCCTCTGGAGCGTCCAGGCCAGGGCTAGCGTCTGCCTGGGTTAACAGGTCTTTCACCAGGCGAACGGCAGGGTCACTATCTTGCGTTTCAGCCCCGCCATGGTGGGGTAAGGGGTTGAACATGACGGTGGTTAGGTCTTTGTCCCTTACTCGGTGAGAATACTGAGTGGCCCCACACCGGTGGAACGCCGGGAGCTCTACTTCCTCCAGCTCTTCCGAGTCAGATCGGGGTTCAGTAGGGCCATGAGGCGCAGCTGGGTTCTGTGGGCGCTGGTCAGCAGACCTTCTATGAACTGATCAGTCAACAGTTTATCTGGATCCTGCACGCTGCCAGGGTCAGATTGCTTAATTGCTCCCAGAGCTTCTTGCAGGTTCAAGGCATAGTCTCTGATGCTATCTTGGGCCCGCTGCTTACAGCCATAGAACCGCATTTTGATCTCTGCTGAGGTATGGGTGTCAAAGGTACTCCGCAGCCGGGTCAGAATGTCCTTTACAGTCCTTTTCTCCTCATCTGACCATGATTTCACTTCCCGCTGGGCTGCACCGGTTAGCTGCCCCATCAGAATGCTCACTTTCTGATCTTCTGTCAGGGGATAAACTTTAAATAAACTGTGCAGTCTTTCTTTAAAGTCAGTTAAGGTATGGGATTCCCCTGAGTATTGGGGCAGCCAGGCCGCTCCGGGAATGTAGGGCATGGAGAGCGGCATCACCGCTGCTGCAGCCACGCTGGTGGTAGAAGGTCCCTCCGAGTCCGTCATCTTCCTCCCCCCCAGTTAAGTGCGGCCTACCTTCCGTTGATCCTCTTCTGTAGGCCGCGGCTCCGCTGGTGCTGCTCCGGGCGAAGACCTTGCGTCGCGTCCTGGTGACGTCAGCGTCGCTCTCTCTCCTTCCAGGACCTTGCGCATGGTCGGTGCGTAGGGCGGGGCTTCAGGTCTCGCGCGGTTTTGGACGTCCACGCCCCTCTTCTTCCCGCGCGGCGTCTCAAAGATGGCGCCCGATGGCGGGAACACGGCTGAGGATGGCGGGAAACGGCTGAAGATGGCGGGAAACGGCTCCGGATGGCGGGAAACCTCTTTTTCAGGAAAGTATGAAGTCTTTTTCAGGCACGCAATACCCATTTATGGCGGGTTGGTCACAATCCTGCCGACTACGCCAAAGCTGACTCGCCCCCTGGGCCATGGGGCACCTGGAACCGAGCTTTAGTGCGATGATGGGGGTAGTAGTGGCAACCCGATCCCGTGGCTCAGGGTGGTCAGACCAAATGCTGTGGCAGTCTATTTGTAGGGTTTTGAATGTCCGACTACGCCACCCGTGGATTGCGGTCAGGGATGACCGCCGTTGCAAGGCAGACCGCTGAGGCTGGTGTTGGTGTGCAGCACAGGGATAGGATAACTCCCCACGGGAAGTGTAGCCTCAGGGCAATGTAGGTGGACGTTGGGGGTGATGGTGTAGGCCGCAATAATCAGAGTTCAGAGACCGCTTCAAACAGTCCAGGGTCTTTATTGTAGTTAGTACTAATGACCCAACAGGAGTACATGGTAGGAATGGGCCTGGGTGTCTGAGAGCATTCGGGCGAGCCCCACTGGTCAGGGTGAGTGGGTAGGCCTACCGTTCTCTCTCTGCCCTTGCTGACTATCCCCCTCTTCGTGGTGTGATAGCACACATCCCTGAGCGGCCGTGTACTACGCCTGTATGGCTTGCGACTTGGGCCTTAGGTACCTGTTGCTTCTCCGTGCTGTACCGGTCCCTCTGTGTGGTGGAGCCTCCAGGCTTCTCAGGCCAAGGGACCTGAAATCCCTCTCAGGTTGGTTATCTGCTGCCGGGCTTGCTACCCTGACAGCCTCGGACCCCAGTGTCCGGTTGTGTAGTTCTCTCTCAGCCAGGACCGGCTCTCGTCGCCTCTGTCCCTGGCTTGTTGTTCCTCCTCTGCCTCCCAGACTCCTCAGCTGCTGCTGACCTGTCCCTTTCCTCTGGGAACCCTTCTGGATGCTTCAGAAATGCGTCCTGGTCTTTCTAACCCTGCCCTCAGTTCCAGCTTTTATAGGGGCAGCCTGCTCCCCCTACTGGCCTGGGACAGGAGGTGCTGCATGCTAATGGTCCCTAACCAGAGAACCTCCCCCCTGCTCTAAGACACAGCCTTTCATATTTGTGGCATCCAGGCCTGGGGTGACACATATGCAGCCATCAACCCACCCACCCGCAGGCTGCAATACCATACTGCTAGCTTGCACTTGAAATGGGACCTTTTAGTTTGGAGGAGGCCGAAGCTGGCCACTACCTCATGGCTGCTTCGGCAGCGAGGCATCCATACTCAGTCCCCAGCCGCTCGGCGGCCGGGTGTCCAAGCTCGGTCACGAGCCACCAGGGGGCGGCCGGGTGTCCATACTCGGTCCCCAGCCGCCCCGCAGCCGGGTGTCCACACGCGGTCCCCAGCCGCCTGAGGGCGGCCGGGTGTCCATAAACGGTCCCCAGCCGCCCCTATTTCTCCTGGGAACTTCCCCCACACTTTTCTTAGCCTGGCCTGCTTTAGGGCAGCATTGGACGAGCCCACCAGAGAACCAGACTCTTCCGATGGGCCCTGGCTTCTCCATCAGGGGAGTTGAGAGTGCCAAGGTGAGGAGCATGATGATGATGATAGAAGTTAGCATCTGCTTTGTTTTCTTGGAATGCAAGCACATGTATGTAGTAGCGGCTAGGCCTGAGGTGGTCAGCGTTTTGGCGCATATCCTACCTCCTCCGAGGATTGCTGGATGTTTTCCTGCTACTATCCCAGTTCTATGACTCCCGTTAAAACAAAGCTTCAGGTGATAAATGATGGATGAGGTGGTGGCAAAGTAGAAAGAGCAGGAGGAACAGGGACCATTCACATCAATATCAGGCCAGTCAACCACACATGTCTTGTAGGATATGTTTCTGGACCAAAAGGAGCGGTTCGGCTACACAGTTATAGGGCATACAGTGAGTGCAATGCCTACCAAAAATTTTGAGGCACTCCAATGCCCCGTGGAAGTGACATGGAGGTCAGATGGCCTTAACTAAACAGTTTTTTCCATTTATAGCAACTGGGTCTCCTGTACACTGTTGGCCTTAGCAGTGAATGGAAGGCTTTCCAAAAATTATGAGAAACTGCAATGCCCCTTGAAACAGACGTGGATTACAGCGTACTATAAATCTTCAACCCATTATTGGGGAGTGGGTCTCCCTTAGTTTTCGCCTTTGCATTGAAAAGTAAAAGATGACTAAAATTAGGAGGAAATGCAATGCCCGTTGGAAGAGTCGTGGAGGTTAGAGGTAATTAAAAACAACATTTCAATGCCCCTTAGAAGAGCTGTGGAGTTCAGAGTGGTTTAACAAGACGGTTTTAATGCCCCTTTGAAGAGACGTGGAGGTCACAGTAGCTTAACAAGATGGTTTAAATGCACCTTGGAAAAGTGGTGGAGGTCGCAGTAGCTTAACAAGATGGTTTTAATGCCCCTCGGAAGAAACATGGAGGTCGCAGTAGCTTAACAAGACGGTTTTAATGCACCTTGGAAAAGTGGTGGAAGTCACAGTAGCTTAACAAGATGGTTTTAATGCCCCTTGGAAGAGACGTGGAGGTCACAGTAGCTTAATAAGACAGTTTTAATGCCCCTCGAAAGAGACGTGGAGGTCGCAGTAGCTTAACAAGACGGTTTTAATGCACCTTGGAAAAGTGGTGGAGGACGCAGTAGCTTGACAAGACGGTTTTAATGCCCCTTGGAAGAGTGGTGGAGGTCACAGTAGCTTAACAAGACGGTTTCAATGCCCCATCGGAAGAGACGTGGAGGTCACAGTAGCTTATTAAGATGGTTTTAATGCCCCTTGGAAAATGGTGGAGGTCACAGTTGCTTAACAAGATGGTTTTAATGCCCCTTGGAAGAGATGTGGAGGTCGCAGTAGCTAAACAAGATTGTTTTAATGCCCCTTGGAAGAGACTTGGAGGTCACAGTAGCTTAACAAGACGGTTTTAATGCCCCTTGGAGGAGACGTGGAGGTTGCTGTAGCTTAACAAGACGATTTTAATGCCCCTTGGAAGAGACATAGAGGTCACAGTAGCTTAACAAGACAGTTTTAATGACCCTTACAAGAGCCATACAGTATAGCATCTTAAAAACATTATTCCCATTATTGGGGAGTGGGTCTCCCATAGTCTTTGCTTATGCCTTCCAAGCAAAAGCTACCAAAAATAAGGACGGAGGAACTTGCAATAATGGCAACACGGACCACGGTCACACTGGTGGTATACTGGTGGTGGAGGCTGAGGATAAGGAGAAGAGAATAAAACAGCTGAAAAGAGGAAGCGTATACCCATGTGTGGGTGTGAAGCGGTGCATGTGAATATACCTCCCGAAATAACACAGTGGATTTGACTTTATGTTGCTCTGCTGTCATTTGATGGTGATGAGAAGTCTGGCCCAATCCAGCACTTGTTCATTTTGATAAGGGTCAGCTCGTCAGAATTGTCAGTTGACAGGCGAGTGCGCTTATCAGTTATAATTCACTCAGCGGCACTAAAAACATGCTCCGATAACACGCCAGCGGCAGGGCAGGCCAGGACCTCCAAGGCGTACAGAGCGAGTTCATTCCAAGTGTCCAGCTTGGATACCCAAAAATTAAAAGGCACAGAGGAATCACGGAGGACCTGGTACGGTCGGCAAGGTAATCCCTCACCATCTTTTGAAACGTTCCACTCCTTGTGAGAGTTCCCCGCGCCTCAGGGACTGTAACCTGGGTGGGTCTCAGAAAACTGTCCCAGAACGTTGACAGTGTTCCCCTGCCTCTGCTGGATTGGAGTTGCGCCTCTCTCGCATGTACGCCTTGGTTGGGCAACGAACTGTGACCTCTGCCGCTAGCGTGTTCAGATGGGAATTTTTTTAACAGTTCTGCAGCAAGGGCCTTCTGGTACTGCCCCATTTTTGTAGACCTCTCCACCTCAGGAATAAGAGAGTGAAAGTTCTCCTTGTAGCGGGGGTCTAAAAGTGTCACCAACCAGTAATGACTGTCACCCAACATTTTGACAACGCGAGGGTCACGGTTAAGGCAGAGTAACATAAAGTCAGCCATGCGTGCCAGACTGGTAACGGGCAAGACTTCCATGTCCTCACCAAGACGACGACTGACTATGCTCTCCTCCTCCTCCTCTTCCCTGTCCTCAGGCCACCCACGCTAAACCGATGGTATGACAGTTGTACAGGTACTACCGTCTACAGCGCATGATACCAGCTCCTGTTCTTCCTCCTCCTCCTCCTCCTCCTCCTTTCCCTCATTGTCCCCCAATGCAAGTTGGGATGAGATGAGGCTGGGCTCTGTGTAATCGACCGCTACGGCTTCTTGATCCATCTCATCATACTCTGGCTGCAATACCTCCTCTTTAATTCTCTGCAGAGAGCGTTGCAAAAGACAGACAAGTGGAATGCTGACGATAATGATGGCATCATCGCTACTCACCATCTTGGTGGACTCCTCAAAGTTTGCCAAGATGGTACATATGTCAGACATCCAGGTCCACTCCTGAGGTCTTATGTGTGGAGTCTGACCTGAATATCGACGGCCTTGTTGCAGCTGGTACTCCACAACTGCTCTCTTCTGCCCACAAATCCTTTGCAACATGTGGAGGGTAGAGTTCCAACGTGTGGGGACATCACACACCAGTTGGTGTGCCGGAAGCTGCAAACGCTGCTGCAACACAGCAAGGGCGGCGGAAGCTGTAGCAGACTTGCGAAAATGAGCTGACAGGCAGTGTACTTTGACGAGCAGATCTGTCAACCCGGGGTACGATTTAAGAAACCACTGAACCACGAGGTTAAGCACATGAGCCAGGCATGGTACGTGTGTGATCTCGCCTCGCCTCAGAGCCGCCACCAGGTTACGGCCATTGTCACACACGACCATGCCTGGATGTAGGTTCAGCGGTCTCAGCCACAGATCTGCCTGCTCTTTCACAGCTGTCCACAACTCACAAGCAGTGTGAGGTTTATCACCTAAGCCTATGAGTTTCAGCACAGCCTGTTGCCGCTTGGCGGAGGCAGTACTGCAGTGCTTCCAACTTGTAACTGATGTGGTGATATCTGAGATGGAGGTTGAACATGAGGAGGAGGAGGATGAGGATGATGCGCAGGAACTGTACACTGTGGGGGCAACTCTGACTGACATAGGGCCCGCAATCCTCGGTGTGGGGAGGATGTGTTCCGTCCCAAGGTCCAACTGGGTCCCGGCATAAACTATGTTTACCCAGTGTGCCATCAGGGAGATGTTCCATCCCTGGCCACAAGCACTTGTCCACGTGTCCATTGTCAGGTGAACTCTCCCAGTAACTGCGTTGTTGAGGGCACGGCGGATGTTTTGGGACACGTGCTTGTGTAGTGCGGGGATGGCACACCGGGCAAAATAGTGTCGGCTGGGGACCGAGTACCGAGGGACGGCCACCGCCATAAGGTTGCGGAAGGATTCCTTCTCCACCAGCCTAATAGGCAGCATTTCCAAAGCAAGCAGTCATGAAATGTGAGAATTTAGAACTGTGGCCTGTGGGGCGTTGGCTGCTAATTTCCGCTTTCATTCAAAGGTCTGGGATATGGACAATTGAACGCTGCTGTGGGACATGGACGTTGATGCTATTTCTTGAGAAACTGCCATAACAAGTGAAGACTGAGAGGAGGGGACATCTTTGCATGCAGTATGGACAGGGGATTGCCTTGCACACACAAAAGGGGGTTCTATTGCAAGCACAACAGCGGAAGAAGCAGTAGTGACTAGAGATGAGCGTTGTTCTACTCGAACTGTTCGCCAATCTCAAATTCGAGCTGTTTTGGGCAGTGTTCGAGCCGTTCGGCGAACACGAACGATTTGAGAAAAATTCGGCTGTTCGAGGTTATGTTCGATAACTGTTCGTGCACCAAAATCATAACTGGATTTTTTCTCAGTAATGATGAAAATTAATGTTAATACACAGTTTGAGTGTACAGCGGGGTGGGGGGAGGGGCAGGGGATGGATCTCTGCAGGAATAATGAAGATCTCCATTTTTTTTTTTCTTTCCCGCATTTGCAGTGGGGAGGTGCAGTCTGTCAGCCTATCAGCAGCGCACAAACGGAGCGAACTGCTGTTTTTCACACAAGCAAGGGCATGTGTCATTGGCAGTGTATGTTACATGTCCTTGCCCTATAAGACCAAGACATTTTCCCCGTCGCCACCATTTTCTCACTGCTGCAGCTGCGTGTTAGACGGCACCGCTGTTGCTGTGTGCGCTATACCTTGTTAATTTCAAGCCAATTTTCGCACAAATCTACAGATAGGTTGGGAGTAGGGAATAGTTGTGATTGCAGTCCTTTTAAGGACTAGGTTACAGCATTTCCTACGACTTTTATCAGGCAGGTCTGTGCTCTTAAATAGATAGATTATGGGAGTAAAAACTAATTGTAATTGCAGTCCTTTTCAGGACTAGGTTACATCAGTTTCTATCAGTTTTTGCCAGGCAGGTCTGTGCCAGTGCTGTGCAAGTTTTTTTCACAGCATTTGGCTGAATCTAGCAAAGCTAATTCTTTTTGGCCTATTGCAAAGTGTGTTAGTCAGTGGAGTGGCCTATCTGTGTTGCAAGATATACCACCTGTGTATAGAATACCAATTTTTTTACTGCACCTAGTGAAGTAAAATCTTTTGGGCATAGCATCATTCTATTAGTCCATCTATACTGACCTCCATCAGGTTGCAAATTGAATATAATTTTTTTCTGCATCTAGCTCTGAAAAAATATTTGGGCTTCTAGCAGTGTGTGGGACTTGTTCTATTAGTCCATCTATACTGACTCCATCAGGTTGCAAACTGAATATAATTTTTTTCTGCATCTAGCTCTGAAAAAATATTTGGCCTTCTAGCAGTGTGTGGGACTTTCTCTATTTGCCCATCTATACTGACCTCCATCAGGTTGCAAATTAAAAATAATTTTTATCTGCATCTAGATCTGAAAAAATATTTGGCCTTCTAGCAGTGTGTGGGACTTTCTCTATTAGTCCATCTATACTGACCTCCATCAGGTTGCAAATTAAAAATAATTTTTATCTGCATCTACCTCTGAAAAAATATTTGGGCTTCTAGCTGTGTGTGGGACTTGTTCTATTAGTCCATCTATACTGACCTCCATCAGGTTGCAAACTGAATATAATTTTTTTCTGCATCTAGCTCCGAAAAAAATATTTGGCCTTCTAGCAGTGTGTGGGACTTTCTCTATTAGTCCATCTATACTGACCTCCATCAGGTTGCAAACTGAATATATTTTTTTTCTGCATCTACCTCTGAAAAAATATTTGGCCTTCTAGCAGTGTGTGGGACTTTCTCTATTAGTCCATCTATACTGACCTCCATCAGGTTGCAAACTGAATATAATTTTTTTCTGCATCTACCTCTGAAAAAATATTTGGGCTTCTAGCTGTGTGTGGGACTTGTTCTATTAATCCATCTATACTGACCTCCATCAGGTTGCAAATCGAATATAATTTTTTTCTCCATCTAACCCAGCCAATAGTTTTGGCCTAATACCACAGTTTGGCCACTCAGCTCTGCTCGGTTCCCATCCATTGTTTTTTTGTGCAAACAACTCCAGAGTTGTGAATTAGTTAACCACCAAAATGAGTGGAAAAAGGCCTGCTGCTGGTGGAAAGGGGAATAGGCGTGTTGGGAAGGGGAAAAAAGGTTGTGTCCGTGGGGTAGGTGTTAAAGCAACAGTAACATCTGCAGAAGAAAGACCATCTTCCAGCCAAACTAAAATGTCTACTTCTTTTAGCGGACAATGTGATAAGATCCCTTTCTTACGGCCACGCCAATCGCTACAAATTCCAGATGAGGCACAAAAACAGCAGGTGCTTCAACGGATATCAAGTGCTCCTTTAAGTGGGCTCTCCTCCACATCAACTTCAACATCACAAATACTCCAGTCCTCAAAGGTGTCACCATAATCGCACTTGCTTCCTCACAGCTCCCAAATCTCCAGCTGCCCGTCTGAGTATGAGGTAGAACAGATGGTTGAGTCTGCAGAGCTGTTTACTCATACTATAGCCTGGGAATCAGAGGTCGACTCCAGCGCTTCTGTGAATCCATACGAGGAAATGATCCTCACTGATGCCCAGAATCTTTATGAGTCGGATTCAGGACCAGACGCAGAAGGTTCTGACCATAATGTAGACCCTCATTCCCAAACTGTAACTCCTGTTGGTGGAGACAATGAGGAAGACGATGATGAGACTCAAATACCTGATTGGAGCGACAACTTTAGTTTTTTGTCAGGGCAGGAACAGGTTGGCTCTGAGGACAACGGGTGTGATAACGCACAGGGTGATGATGATGAGGTTGGAGATCCCACTTACTGTCAACCCACAGTCAGCCAAGAGATGAGGTCAGCAGAGGAGGTGGAGGAAGATGCTAGTGACGACGAGGTCAGGTTGCGCCTTCCTGGACAGAGACGTAGTACTGGAAGCACGTCAACAACTGCATCCTCAAACACAACTCTGCCTCTCACCACAAGTCGTGGTGGCTCTTCAGGTCGCATGGGTGCTAAGCCTTGCATAGCCTGGGCATTTTTTCAGATCGATAAAGATGACCCAACTCGTGTTATCTGTAACATTTGTCAGCAAAAGCTAAGTAGAGGCCAAAAAATACATAGTTTGAGTACTTCATGCATGAACCGGCACATGGACATGAAGCATAAGTTGCAGTGGGAAGCTCAGTGTGCTACAATGCGGCCTAGCCGGCCGGGCCAACCACCGTCTGCCATATCTTGTGCATCCGCGGCCTCTTCATCCTCTGTGACTGGGGGGACAGCAAGTCACACCTGCTTTGGGGCGCAGACCTGCCACCTCTTTACCCGCAACAGCCAGCGTGATTGGCAGGTCATCATTTTCTTTGGAGGTGGTAACACCAGCTGGTGTTGAGCGCTGTCCGACATCGATAGCACCACCTTTGGATCAAGGCAACCTAACATGTCCGCCTGCATCTTCCTCACAGACCGGCAGTTTGCCGGGGACACCCTTATCAACCCCGTCTAAGCACAATAGCCAGCCCTCAGTCCCTCAGATGTGGACAAGTAAAAGATCATTTCCTCCTAGCCATGAGAAATCTAAGAGGTTGAATCTCACCATCTGCAAGCTCTTGGCTACAGAAATGCTGCCTTTCCGCCTGGTGGACACAGAGGATTTTCGAGACCTTATGTCCGTCGCAGTGCCCCAGTACCAGATGCCCAGTCGGCACTACTTCTCAAAGAAAGGTGTGCCTGCGCTCCACCAGAATGTCGCACACAACATCACCGCTTCTTTGAGAAACTCTGTGTGTGACAGGGTGCATTTCACCACAGACACTTGGACGAGTAGGCATGGACAGGGGTGTTACATGTCGCTGACTGGGCACTGGGTAACTATGGTGACAGCAGGACAAGGGGCTGCTGTCCAAGTCTTGCCGTCCCCACGAGTTGTGCGTCAATCCTCTTTATGTCAAAGTTCCTCCACTGCTTCTGCCTCCTCAACCTCCTCTCGGTCTTCCACCTGCACCCAAAGCCTGTCTGGTCATGCCACAAGCTTTCTAACTGCGCAGAAGGGATCCTGCACACCTCCTTACTATGCTGGCAGTAGGGCTCAACGTCATCAGGCGGTTTTTATTTTGAAATGTCTGGGAAATGTGAGTCACACAGCTGAGGAGTTGTGGTCAGCTCTGGAGAACCAATTTCATGAATGGTTGTCTCCACTGGACCTGAAACCAGGGAAGGCCGTGTGCGACAATGCTGCAAACCTGGGTGCGGCCCTTCGCCGGGGCAATGTCACACACGTGCCTTGTATGGCTCACGTGTTGAACCTGGTTGTCCAGCAATTTTTAGCCCACTATCCCAGACTAGATGGCCTTCTGCAGAGGGCACGGTCGCTGTGTGCTCACTTCCGCTGTTCGCATCCCGCAGCTCAGCGACTTACATCTCTACAGAAGTCGTTGGGCCTGCCACTTCACCAGCTAAAATGCGATGTGCCTACCCGTTGGAATTCAACTCTGCACATGTTGCAGCGACTGTGGCAGCACTGACAAGCCCTGGTGCAATACGTTCTGACGTATAGCCTGGGCCAACGAGATCCAGAGGTGGGGCAAATCACGCTGGAGGAGTGGTCTCAGATCAGGGACCTATGCACCCTTCTGCACAGTTTTGAAATGGCGACGAAGATGTTTAGTGCTGACGATTAGAGATGAGCGGTGTTCGACTAGAACTGTTCGCCAATCTCAAATTCGAGCTGTTTTGGGCGGTGTTCGAGTTGTTCGACGAACCCGAACGATTTGCAAAAAATTCGGCTGTTCGAGGTTATGTTCGATAACTGTTCGTGCACCAAAAGCGTGTCCTGCATGTCTGGTGCTATTTAGAGCACCAATCATGCAGGGATTGTCTGCCACTCACTGTAATGCCACAGCCATGGTGGTTGTGGCATTACAGTGATTGCCCAAATCGATGGGAACAGTGCCAACAGTGAAACATGAAAAGCCGGCAATTCAGCAGCGGCATACACCGGTACCCGACAATTTAGAACCGAAAGAATAGAGCTTCACACATAGATTAGATAGATATAAACATGTCAGCCACATATATATGAAGTACAGTGAAAGTGCTGCTTACTGTACTTGTCATTTAGCGTAAAGGATTTATCAAAAAAAATAATAGTGTTTTCATGCACCGTCTCTTTAAAAAAGCCGGCCGCAATTCAGCAGCGGTACCCGACAATTTAGAATAGAAGGAATCGAGAATCACACATAGATTAGATAGATAGAAACATGTCAGTCACATATATATGAAGTACAGTGACAGTGTTGATTACTGTACTTGTCATTTAGTGTAAAGGATTTATTAAAAAAAATAATAGTGTTTTCATGCACCGTCTCTTTAAAAAAGCCGGCCGGCAATTCAGCATCTGTACCCAATAATTTATAACAGACAGAATAGAGAATCACACATAGATTAGATAGATAGAAACATGTCAGTCACATATATATGAAGTACAGTGACAGTGTTGCTTACTGTACTTGTCATTTAGTGTAAAGGATTTATTAAAAAAAATAATAGTGTTTTCATGCACCGTCTCTTTAAGAAAGCTGGCCGGCAATTCAGCATCTGTACCTGACAATTTATAACAGACAGAATAGAGCTTCACACATAGATTAGATAGATAGAAACATGTCAGTCACATATATATGAAGTACAGTGATAGTGTTGGTTACTGTACTTGTCATTTAGTATTAAAATAAAGGATTTATTATTAAAAAAATTGGCGTGGGGTTCCCCTTAATTTTAGGCTCTAGCGGAGGTTAAGCAGACAGCTGGGGCAGATGTTTGAAGCCTGGGAAGGGGGTAATACCCACGGAGCTTCCCAGGCTACTAATATCAGCCCCCAGCTGAATACATAGCCTTTACTAGCTATTAAAATGGGGGACCCCCCCAAAAAAATGACGTGGGGTCCCCCCTAATTTAATAGCTAGCAAAGGGTAGGCAGACAGCTGGGGGCTGATATTAATAGCCCAGGAAGGGAGCCATGAATATTGGCCCCCTCCCAGGCTAGAAACACCAGCCGTCAGCCGCCCCAGAAATGGCGCATTCATAGGATGCGCCAATTCTGGCACTTAGCCTCGCTCTTCCACGCTGCCCTGGTGCGGTGGCAGGGGGTAATAGGGTTGGGGTTGATGTCAGCTTATAATGCCAGCTGACATCAAGACCAGGTTAGTAATGGAGAGGCGTCTATAAGACACCCCCATTACTAACCCCATAGTCAAAGTTAAAAAAAACACAAACACCCATAATAAAGTCCTTTAATTGAAATAAAGACACAATCCTTTATTGTTCTAAATTAAACCATACTTACCGTCACGCCCATTCCAGCTGAAGCCAACGATCTCCTGCAATAAAAGAAAAATAATAAAGCAACATCATCCTTACCTTTCCATGGTTCCCACGACAGCTTCAGCTCTGCTACATCGAGATGACAGGCTGGACCGCAGCAGAACGCTGCCATCCAGCCTGTCATCCCGCAGACAATGAGAAGCGCAGGCATGCTTGTGCTCTGCAGTGTCTGGCTGTGAAGGCATCCAGATGAGCCGAGTTCATGTCCAATGAACTCGGCGCACCTCATGCACGTCACTGACAGCGTGGGAGAATTCTCCTGCACTCAGCACTTCAGCGTGAGAATTCTCCCACGCTGTCAGTGACGTACATGAGGTCAGCTGAGTTCATTGGACATGAATGAGCTCACCTCATGCACTTCACTGACAGCGTGGGAGAATTCTCACGCTGAAGTGCTGAGTGCAGGAGAATTCTCCCACGCTGTCAGTGACGTGCATGAGGTGTGCCGAGTTCATTGGACATGAACTCGTCTCATCTTTATGCCGTCACAGCCAGACACTGCAGAGCGCAAGCATGCCTGCGCTTCTCAGTGTCTGCGGGATGACAGGCTGGATGGCAGCGTTCTGCTGCGGTCCAGCCTGTCATCTCGATGTAGCAGAGCTGAAGCTGTCGTGGGAACCATGGAAAGGTAAGGATGATGTTGCTTTATTATTTTTCTTTTATTGCAGGAGATCGTTGGCTTCAGCTGGAATGGGCGTGATGGTAAGTATGGTTTAATTTAGAACAATAAAGGATTGTGCCTTTATTTCAATTAAAGGACTTTATTCTGGGTGTTTGTGTTTTCTTTTAACTTTGACTATGGGGTTAGTAATGGGGGTGTCTTATAGACGCCTCTCCATTACTAACCTGGGCTTGATGTCAGCTGGCATTATAAGCTGACATCAACCCCAGCCCTATTACCCCCTGCCACCGCTACAGGGCAGCGTGGAAGAGCGAGGCTAAGTGCCAGAATTGGCGCATCCTATGAATGCGCCATTTCTGGGGCGGCTGACGGCTGGTGTTTCTAGCCTGGGAGGGGGCCAATATTCATGGCTCCCTTCCTGGGCTATTAATATCAGCCCCCAGCTGTCTGCCTAGCCTTTGCTAGCTATTAAATTAGGGGGGACCCCACGTCATTTTTTTTGGGGGGTCCCCCATTTTAATAGCTAGTAAAGGCTATGTATTCAGCTGGGGGCTCATATTAGTAGCCTGGGAAGCTCCGTGGGTATTACCCCCTTCCCAGGCTTCAAACATCTGCCCCAGCTGTCTGCTTAACCTCCGCTAGAGCCTAAAATTAAGGGGAACCCCACGCCAATTTTTTTTAATAATAAATCCTTTATTTTAATACTAAATGACAAGTACAGTAACCAACACTATCACTGTACTTCATATATATGTGACTGACATGTTTCTATCTATCTAATCTATGTGTGAAGCTCTATTCTGTCTGTTATAAATTGTCGGGTACAGATGCTGAATTGCCGGCCAGCTTTTTTAAAGAGACGGTGCATGAAAACACTATTATTTTTTTTAATAAATCCTTTACACTAAATGACAAGTACAGTAAGCAACACTGTCACTGTACTTCATATATATGTGACTGACATGTTTCTATCTATCTAATCTATGTGTGAAGCTCTATTCTGTCTGTTATAAATTGTCGGGTACAGATGCTGAATTGCCGGCCGGCTTTTTTAAAGAGACAGTGCATGAAAACACTATTATATTTTTTAATAAATCCTTTACACTAAATGACAAGTACAGTAAGCAACACTGTCACTGTACTTCATATATATGTGACTGACATGTTTCTATCTATCTAATCTATGTGTGAGGCTCTATTCCTTCTTGTCTAAATTGTCGGGTACCGGTGTATGCCGCTGCTGAATTTGCCGGCCGGCTTTTTTAAAGAAAGCGTCTTCTGAGCAGTTTGTCAGCTTTTGGACACCTTTGAAGGTGTTTTCTATGTGTTTCTATGTGTTTTTGTTTGCCTGCCATTGGTTTTAACGGTGTTCGACGGTGTTCTAAGGTGTTCGACGAACAGTTCGACGAACAGTTCCTCGAACATCCCGGTGTTCGACGAACCGAACCGAACCCGAACACTACGGGGGTGGCTCAACACTACTGACGATGCCATTATCAGCATGACTATTCCGGTGATTTACATGCTGGAGCACATGTTTAACAGAATTCGGAGTCAGGTGGTTGCACAAGAGGAGGTGGAGGAAGTAGAGGAGGAGGAGTTGTATGTGGAAGGGCTAACATCTGCAAGGTCCAGACGGTCGGCAGCACCAAGGCGGCAGGCATGTGAGGGTGGGGGAGATGGTTTTACCAGGGCGCATGGTAGCAGCCAAACTAGCGAGGAAGGTGCAGGAGCCCAGGAAGAAGTGGAGGACGAACTGATGGAAGACTCATCAGATGAGGGAGTCCTTGATCACATTTCTGTTGTGCGAGGTTGGGGGGAGAGGACAGAGGACGGAAGCATGATTGTTACCTCGCCACCAACACAACAGGGACTTGGTGCTCCTGGATGCGCAACACACATGAGTGCCTTCTTGCTGCACTACCTGCAACATGACCCTCGAATTGTGAGAATTAGAAATAATCCTGACTACTGGGTTGCCACACTGTTAGATCCCCGGTACAAAAGTAAATTTGCCGAAATTATTCCTGCCATAGAAAGGGATGCACGCATGCAGGAGTATCAGCAGAGACTGTTGCAGAATCTTACATGTGCTTTTCCACAAAACACCAGTGGTGCACAGTTCCAACTTGCCAACCGTGGGACCGTCAAGTGTTCAGCACTCAAACCGTAACAGAACCACAGTATCTGCTGGTAACATCAATTTTGCGGAATCATTTCACCACCTTTTTAGCCCATCCTTTGCAAGGCCACAGGAGACAAGAAGTCTGACACATAGTCAACGCCTAGAGACGATGGTACAGGAGTATCTCCAAGTAAACATTGAAGCCATGACTGTGTCACTGGACCCTTGCTCTTTTTGGGCTTCCAATCTGGATAAATGGCCGGAGCTAGCCACTTACGCCTTGGAGATCTTGTCATGCCCCGCAACCAGCGTTCTGTCTGAACGTGTGTTCAGCGCTGCTGGTGGTGTGCTGACAGATAAGCGCACGCGGCTCTCCACTGATAATGTAGACAGACTCACGTTCATAAAGAAGAACAAATCATGGATCCGAAACGACTTTTCTACCCCTGTGTCATCCTGGGGAGAGTAAAAGCTTGATGATTGGTTAAAATCACCCTACCAACCATTTTAAGCTTTCAAATTACTAATCATGTTTATCTGTATCTTGGCTGGAAAATAATTTGGGCTTTGTAGCAGTGTGCAGCACAGATTCTATTAGGCCATCTATAATAAGCTCCACCAGATTTAAAATGACTAATCATGTTTATCTGTATCTTGGCTGGAAAATAATTTGGGCTTTGTAGCAGTGTGCAGCACTGATCCTATTAGGCCATCTATACTAAGCTCCACCAGATTTAAAATTAATAATAATTTTTAGCTGCATCTAGCCCGGAAAATAATTTTGGGGCTCCGAGATGCGCAAGACACATAAGTGCCTTCTTGCTGCACTACCTGCAACATGACCCTCATATTGTCAGAATTCGAAGTAATCATGACTACTGGGTTGCCACACTCTTAGATCCCCCAAACTTTTCGATCAACCTTTTCATTTTAATAAAGACCAAAAAAATGGTCATTTTTGAAATTATAAGCATTAGCAGGTTATTAGAAACTGAAATCAAACAGTTTTCAACTCAAAACTTTATTCTAGGTGATGTTACATTTTCACATAGGACCCCTTGTTCGAAAGGAGCTTCTGAACTCTCTCGTCCATTGAATTTGTCAGGTTTTGGATGGTTTCTGCTTCAATTGTTTTGCATGAGGACAGAATACCCTCCCAGAGGTGTTGCTTAGATGTGAACTGCCTCCCGCCATCATAGACACTCCTTTTGATGATGCTCCAGAGGTTCTGAATGGGATAGAGGTCAGGGGAGCATGGGGGTCACACCATAAGTTTGTCCCCTTTTATGCCCATATCAGCCAGAGATGCAGATGTTTTATGTGCAGCATGAGATGGTGCATTATCATGCAGAAAAATGATCTTGCTGTGAAATACACGGTTCTTCTTCTTGAACCATGGCAGGAAGTGCTGTTTGAGAAAATCCACATACATTGTGGAGTTCATCTTTAGCGCCTTCAGGGATCCTAAAGGGGCCAACAATCTCTCTCCCCATGATTCCAGCCCAAAACATTACTCCACCTCCTCCTTGTTGGCGCTGTAGCCGTGTTTGCGTGGAGTGTCCATCAACCAGCCATCCTACACTCCATCCATCTGGACCATCGAGCGCTGCACGGCACTCATCCGTGAACAAAACAGTTTTGAAATCAGTCTTCATGTAATGTTTAGCCCACTGGAGCCATTTCTGCTTGTGTGAAGTGGATAGAGGAGGTCGACAGGATGGCGCATGCACAGCTGCAAACCTCTGAAGGACCCTGCATCTTGTTGTTCGGGGGATGTTGGAGGCACCAGCAGCTTCAAAAACTTGTCTGCTGCTATGACAAGGCTTTTTTGCCGCTGCTCTTTTAACCTGACGTAATTGCCTGTAGGAAAGAGTCCTCAATTTGCCCTTATCAGCACGCACACGTGTGTACTGTGAATCAGCTACATACTTCTTGATTGCCAAGACACTTCATCCTGATCATCGCACAATGTTGATTGTAGTCATGCCTTGACCTAAACACTCCACAATTTGTTGCTTCTCAGCAGCCGACACATCCTTTTTCTTTCCCATTTTGGCAGAAAATGTAGGCTGCTTAATAATGTGAGACAGCCTTCTTAAGTAGTCTTGCCTTTCATTGGACACACCTGCCAAACTAATTAGCACAGGTGTCTGCAATTGCTTACAGTGATATAAAGAGCCCTGACACACATCACCATCAATGAGTTTAACTGACAAACAAATTCTTCCCTTATCACTCCTAAACACTTTTTGCATAATAATTTGGAACACAGTGTACATGTGCTTTTCCACAAAACACCAGTGGTTCACGTAGTGAATCTTACAGTTCTAACTTGCCAACCGTGGTCTGTATGGAGTTGTTCAATAAAGGGCCCAAAATTAAGATAACATAGATGGGAGAGGTCTCTATGAATAGGAATTCCTAAGTATTTGATACCCTGTGAGGGCCAGGCAAAGGGAAAGTTGGACTGGATGGAATCCTATATGGATTTGGGGAGGGAGACATCGAGGGCCTCAGACTTCGCTGCATTGATTTTAAAATTTGACCATGTAACAAAGTGATCTATTTCAGCCATAACAGCATGGATGGATATATGTGATTGAGTGATATATACTAGGACATCATCAGCAAATAGAGAGCACTTGTACTCGGTGCCTCCCACCTCAATCCACCTAATATTGGGGTCATGGCGAATTGATGAGAGCAGGTGCTCCGTCACTAGGATGTATAAGAGAGGGGACAGAGGACATCCCTGCCTTGTCCCATTGGTGATTGTGAAAAGTGATGAAAATGTTCTGATGCACCCCCTGGGCCTTGGGACACCCGGAGCCGGACCCTTTTTGGTGGATGCTGGTGGTTGTAGCCTTCGTGGCGGCGACCCGATTCCGTGGCTCAGGGTGGTCAAACCAGTGGCGGAACTATTTATGTGGTTTTGATGTTTAAATGTCCGACTATGCCACCCGTGGATTGCGGTCAGAGTGAACCGCCGCTGCAGGGCAGACCGCTGAGGCTGGTGTTGTGGGTGCAGCAGAGTGTAGCATAACTCCCCACGGGAGGAGTATAGCCTCAGGGCAGTGTATGCGGAGGATGGGGGTGATGGTGCAGGGCAGCAGCAGTAACGACACGGAGTCAGTGATGCAGTCCAGGGCCTTTACTCACAGTTCTTATTATCCAGACCACGTCTGCAGGTAACGGCTGCCCACGTCGTACTGTGCTCACCAGGTGAGGGGCTCAGACAACTCCCAGATAACTTTGGAGCGCTTCACAGGACCCCCTTTGTGTGTCCTTTGTCTGGCCTTTCTTACCAACCCTTCTGTCCGGCTGCCTCGGGCCTCCTCTTGGTAAACTTGGCGCCAGTTTCCCTGACCCTATGTGGTGCCTTCCTAGTGGGTGTAGCGAGGGGCTGCGCCACATAAAATGTCAGAGCCTCCGGTTTCTAGCTGAGGGTCGTTTCCTGCCTCCACTAGTTTCAGGGACCGGTCTCCCCCTTTGGCCTGACCCCTCCACGCAGGTGGATTCGGGCGTGCGGTGGCGACTCGCCCGTCCGCACCCCTGGGATCCCTTCATTCCTCGTTCCTGGAGCCTTCTCCGCTCCTCTTCCTTCCTTCTCCCTCTTCCAGGCCTGGGCCTCTGTTACTAGGCCCGCCTCCGGAGCAGAGCTCATGCAGAGCCCCTGCTCCCTGCCACTTCTGCTCAGACTTCTCTGCACTGAACTAAGATGGTGCCCACCTTTTATACTCCCTTCTCAATGCACCCAGGAACTGCTTCCTCCCTGCTCCTGCACTACAGGGTTCCCCTTCCTCAGTGTTCCCTCCCCCCACTCCAGCCAGGGACAGGGACTGTCGTGCCCATCTAGAGGCATATTGGTCGCCCTGCCCCACGGCAATGTGGTGTAATGCATGCAGGTGTCGGGTCCTGATCCACACTCCATCCTTACCTGAGTGTGAGATATCACACCTCTGGGTGAGGTGCAATACCTCTGTAGCAACCGAACTCTCAGGGTGCTACAGTTCCATTTATCTTCAGCCTAGGTGACGTATTGTGATACAGGGCCGTGATTTTGGCTATAAAAGGGTCCCCTAGACCCCTACCCCAAGCTTTTTAAGAGAATCATATATGGCGTGCCAGGAGACTCTATGGAATGCTTTCTCAGCATCCAATGAGAGTATCTAATTACAAATTTTTAACTGCATCTAGCCCAGGAAATACTTTGTGCCTAGTAGCAGTGTCTGCTAGTCAGCGGATTATCCCGGCTGTTAAGCAAGCTACACCACCTGTAGTTTGGACACTTAATTTTTTCAAAGGAAATGCTTCGGGACCACGGGATACTCAGTGAAGAGCATCAGGAGGCACCCCAAGGCATACTGGCTGGGACTGGCAATAGGATGCCTTGCGGTGGACAGCCGAGCTCGATCCTTATAAAAGCTTTTTAACTGCAGCAGCTTTAGTGGACGCTACTGGAGCTGGAATTACGCGGCTGCTGGCATGAGACTTGCCCTCCAATAGATCCTTGTAAATGGATTTAAAGTGTATTCATTCAAATTAGAGAGACAATTTAAATTAAAAAGCTTAGAGCTGCCTCCACCACAGGGGGGCTCGCTCGACCCACCAGCGGACAGGCACCAGTATTGGGAGAGGGGGGCTGGCCGTCAGGGTTCACCGTGGCTCTGGCACAAACCCGGCGACACGGAGGTGGCACGGGCAGGAGCGGACTGAACGTGTCGGCTTCTCACTTTTTGGATTTTAGAAGGGCATGACATGCCTATATCTGTGTCTCCCCCTCCTTTTACTCCTCCACCTCTTTTCTTTTCGCATGACTATATGTACTTGTCACTTTTCCATGTGTTAGTTGTGTCTTCTGGGCAGTTTGTCAGCTTTTGGATACCTTTGAAGGTGTTTTCTATGTGTTTCTATGTGTTTTTGTTTGCCTGCCATTGGTTTTAACGGTGTTCGAAGGTGTTCGACGAACAGTTCGACGAACAGTTCGGCGAACACACGGGTCTTCGACGAACCGAACCGAACTCGAACACTACGGGGGTGGCTCAACACTAGTGGTGACACCGGCTGACACTGGTCGTGGACCCTGGGGTTCACCCCACAAAGTCATGTGCTTTGCTGCCATGTGCCAGATCATGCTGGTGGTGGTCAGGCTGGTAGTTTTGTCACCCCTGCTGATGTTGGCATGGCAGGTGGTACAAATGGCCTTTTGGGGGTTATCAGCAGAGTCTTTAAAAAAATTCCAGACTCTGGAAGACCTACAGGTTGTACTGCCAACGTCCCTCGTGTTGGTGTTACGGGGAACTGTTGCCTGCCTTCTGCATGCGGCCACCACACTGCTTCTTCCTGCCTGTTGGGGTACTCTGCCTCTCTCACCCTGTGTGCTGCTGGCCTCGCTCTGCATGTCCTCCTGCCACATTGGGTCAGTTACTAGATCATCCACCACCTAATCCTCTTCCACTTGCGCACCACGATACTCCTCCTCACTTCCTGGCTATTGTGTCTCGTCATCGTCCACCTCTTGTGACAAATTGCCAGCGTCGACTTCCTGTGGCCATGGCTGTTCAAATATTTGGGCATCGCTACATGGGATCTCCTCTTCCACCACTTCAAGCGGAGCAGGCGAGGGGCACAAATCTGGAAATGGACCAGTGAACAGCTCTTCAGAGTGTCCAAGTGTGGGATCAGTTGCTGTCTGACGACACTCGGCATGGTGGGAGTAAGGAGCATCAGGGTGAGGAGAAGTATGCGGTTGAGACTCACGGCTACTAAGATTTGACCGTGTGGAAGACAGACCGGAGGTGGTGCCCAGGTAACTGGAAGTATTATCTGCTATCCAATTAATAACCTGTTCACACTGATCAGTTCGCAATACTGGTGTTCTTCTGTGCTTCCCTAGTAATTCGGTCAAGAACTGAGAGTGAGAAGATGTTGCTGTTGGTTGTGGCACATTTTCACCTTGGCCACGGCCCCGTCCTCTGCACGCACCATCACCAGAACGTCCAGTTCCACGTCCCTTGCCACGCGCCTTGCCCATTGTAAATTAAGTAAAATAACTTACACTCGCACTATCAATGGAAAACGGGTAATAAAAAGGAGATTAGAACCATGGAAGAGGAAAACCACAGTTCTATTTCTCTGGCCTACACCCGACTCTTTTAAACAATCTGAACAATGAGGGAGAAACTATTACTGTTTTTCTTTACGGAAATAATACCAAAAGCTGGATAATAGAGGCAAAACCATAGTTATAATTTACTTGTGTATACCAGACTCTTTTAAACAGATATATTTGTATCTGAACAATCGGAGACACTATTACTGTTTTTCTTTACGGAAAAAATAACAAAAATTGGATAATAGAGACTTTTTACCGTGGAATGGCAAAACCACAGTTATAATTTACTGGTGTATACCAGACTCTTTTATACAGATATATTTGTGTCTGAACAATCAGGAGACACTATTACTATTTTTCTTTACGGCAAAAAATGCCAAAAGCAGGATAATACAGAGATTTGACCCGTGGAACTGCAAAACCACACTTCTATTTCTCTGGCCTACACCATACTATTTTAAACAGATATTTTTGCGTCTGAACAATCAGGGAGACACTATTACAGTTTTTATTTACTGAAAAAATACCAAAAGTTGGATAATAGAGATTTTTTACCATGGAACGGCAAAACCACAGTTATAATTTACTCATGTATACCAGACTCTTTTAAACAGATATATTTGTGTCTGAACAATCAGGAGACACTATTAGAGATGAGCGTTGTTCTACTCGAACTGTTCGCCAATCTCAAATTCGAGCTGTTTTGGGCGGTGTTCGAGCCGTTCGGCGAACACGAACAATTTGAGAAAAATTCGGCTGTTCGAGGTTATGTTCGATAACTGTTCGTGCACCAAAATCATAACTGGATTTTTTCTCAGTAATGATGAAAATTAATGTTAATACGCAGTTTGAGTGTACAGCGGGGTGGGGGGAGGGGCAGGGGATGGATCTCTGCAGGAACAATGAAGATCTCCATTTTTTTTCTCTTTCCCGCATTTGCAGTGGGGAGGTGCAATCTGTCAGCCTATCAGCAGCGCACACACGGAGCGAAGTGCTTTTTTTCACACAAGCAAGGGCATGTGTCATTGGCAGTGTATGTCACATGTCCTTGCCCTATAAGACCAAGCCATTTTCCCCGTCGCCACCATTTTCTCACTGCTGCAGCTGCGTGTTAGACGGCACCGCTGTTGCTGTGTGCGCTATACCTTGTTAATTTCAAGCCAATTTTCGCACAAATATACAGATAGCTTGGGAGTAGGGAATAGTTGTGATTGCAGTCCTTTTAAGGACTAGGTTACAGCATTTCCTACGACTTTTATCAGGGAGGTCTGTGCTCTTAAATAGATAGGTTGTGGGAGTAAAGTCTAATTGTAATTGGAGTCCTTTTCAGGACTAGGTTACATGAGTTCCTATCAGTTTTTGCCAGGCAGGTCTGTGCCAGTGCTGTGCAAGTTTTTTTCACAGCATTTGGCTGAATCTAGCAAAGCTAATCCTTTTTGGCCTATTGCAGAGTGTGTTAGTCAGTGGAGTAGCCTATCTGTGTTGCAAGATATAACACCTGTGTATAGAATACCAATTTTTTTACTGCACCTAGTGAAGTAAAATCTTTTGGGCATAGCATCATTCTATTAGTCCATCTATACTGACCTCCATCAGGTTGCAAACTGAATATAATTTTTTTCTGCATCTAGCTCTGAAAAAATATTTGGGCTTCTAGCAGTGTGTGGGACTTGGTCTATTAGTCCATCTATACTGACCTCCATCAGGTTGCAAATTAAAAATAATTTTTTTCTTCATTTAGCTCTGAAAAAATATTTGGGCTTCTAGCAGTGTGTGGGACTTGTTCTATTAGTCCTTCTATACTGACCTCCAGCAGGTTGCAAATTGAATATAATTTTTTTCTGCATCTAGCTCTGAAAAAATAGTTGGGCTTCTAGCGGTGTGTGGGACTTGGTCTATTAGTCCATCTATACTGACCTCCATCAGGTTGCAAATTAAAAATAATTTTTTTCTGCATCTAGCTCTGAAAAAATATTTGGGCTTCTAGTAGTGTGTGGGACTTGGTCTATTAGTCCATCTATACTGACCTCCATCAGGTTGCAAATTAAAAATAATTTTTTTCTGCATCTAGCTCTGAAAAAATATTTGGGCTTCTAGCAGTGTGTGGGACTTGGTCTATTAGTCCATCTATACTGACCTCCATCAGGTTGCAAATTAAAAATAATTTTTTTCTGCATCTAGCTCTGAAAAAATATTTGGGCTTCTAGCGGTGTGTGGGACTTGGTCTATTAGTCCATCTATACTGACCTCCATCAGGTTGCAAATTAAAAATAATTTTTTTCTGCATCTAGCTCTGAAAAAATATTTGGGCTTCTAGCAGTGTGTGGGACTTGGTCTATTAGTCCATCTATACTGACCTCCATCAGGTTGCAAATTAAAAATAATTTTTTTCTGCATCTAGCTCTGAAAAAATATTTGGGCTTCTAGCGGTGTGTGGGACTTGGTCTATTAGTCCATCTATACTGACCTCCATCAGGTTGCAAATTAAAAATATTTTTTTTCTGCATCTAGCTCTGAAAAAATATTTGGGCTTCTAGCAGTGTGTGGGACTTGGTCTATTAGTCCATCTATACTGACCTCCATCAGGTTGCAAATTAAAAATAATTTTTATCTGCATCTACAGTACCTCTGAAAAAATATTTGGGCTTCTAGCAGTGTGTGGGACTATTTGTATTAGTCCATCTATACTGACCTCCATCAGGTTGCAAATTCAAAATAATTTTTTTCTGCATCTAACCCAGCCAATAGTTTTGGCCTAATACCACAGTTTGGCCACTCAGCTCTGCTCGGTTACCATCCATTGTTTTTTTGTGCAAACAACTCCAGAGTTGTGAATTAGTTAACCACCAAAATGAGTGGAAAAAGGCCTGCTGCTGGTGGAAAGGGGAATAGGCGTGTTGGGAAGGGGAAAAAAGGTTGTGTCCGTGGGGTAGGTGTTAAAGCAACAGTAACATCTGCAGAAGAAAGACCATCTTCCAGCCAAACTAAAATGTCTACTTCTTTTAGCGGACAATGTGATAAGATCCCTTTCTTACGGCCACGCCAATCGCTACAAATTCCAGATGAGGCACAAAAACAGCAGGTGCTTCAACGGATATCAAGTGCTCCTTTAAGTGGGCTCTCCTCCACATCAACTTCAACATCACAAATACTCCAGTCCTCAAAGGTGTCACCCAAATCGCACTCGCTTCCTCACAGCTCCCAAATCTCCAGCTGCCCGTCTGAGTATGAGGTAGAACAGATGGTTGAGTCTGCAGAGCTGTTTACTCATACTATAGCCTGGGAATCAGAGGTCGACTCCAGCGCTTCTGTGAATCCAGACGAGGAAATGATCTGCACTGATGCCCAGAATCTTTATGAGTCGGATCCAGGACCAGACGCAGAAGGTTCTGACCATAATGTAGACCCTCATTCCCAAACTGTAACTCCTGTTGGTGGAGACAATGAGGAAGACGATGATAAGACTCAAATACCTGATTGGAGCGACAACTTTAGTTTTTTGTCAGGGCAGGAACAGGTTGGCTCTGAGGACGACGGGTGTGATAACGCACAGGGTGATGATGATGAGGTCGGAGATCCCACTTACTGTCAACCCACAGTCAGCCAAGAGATGAGGTCAGCAGAGGAGGTGGAGGAAGATGCTAGTGACGACGAGGTCAGGTTGCGTCTTCCTGGACAGAGACGTAGTACTGGAAGCACGTCAACAACTGCATCCTCAAACACAACTCTGCCTCTCACCACAAGTCGTGGTGGCTCTTCAGGTCGCATGGGTGCTAAGCCTTGCATAGCCTGGGCATTTTTTCAGATCGATAAAGATGACCCAACTCGTGTTATCTGTAACATTTGTCAGCAAAAGCTAAGTAGAGGCCAAAAAATACATAGTTTGAGTACTTCATGCATGAACCGGCACATGGACATGAAGCATAAGTTGCAGTGGGAAGCTCAGTGTGCTACAATGCGGCAAAGCCGGCCGGGCCAATCACCATCTGCCATATCTTGTGCATCCGCGGCCTCTTCATCCTCTGTGACTGGGGGGACAGCAGTCACACCTGTTTTGGGGCGCAGACCTGCCACCTCTTTACCTGCAACAGCCAGCGTGATTGGCAGGTCATCATTTTCTTTGGAGGTCCTAACACCAGCTGGTGTTGAGCGCTGTCCGACATCGATAGCACCACCTTTGGATCAAGGCAACCTAACATGTCCGCCTGCATCTTCCTCACAGACCGGCAGTTTGCCGGGGACACCCTTATCAACCCCGTCTAAGCACAATAGCCAGCCCTCGGTCCCTCAGATGTGGACAAGAAAAAGACCATTTAATCCTAGCCATGAGAAAGCTAAGAGGTTGAATTTCACCATCTGCAAGCTCTTGGCTACAGAAATGCTGCCTTTCCGCCTGGTGGACACAGAGGATTTTCGAGACCTTATGTCCGTCGCAGTGCCCCAGTACCAGATGCCCAGTCGGCACTACTTCTCAAAGAAAGGTGTGCCTGCGCTCCACCAGCATGTCGCACACAACATCACCGCTTCTTTGAGAAACTCTGTGTGTGACAGGGTGCATTTCACCACAGACACTTGGACGAGTAGGCATGGACAGGGGCGTTACATGTCGCTGACTGGGCACTGGGTAACTATGGTGACAGCAGGACAAGGGGCTGCTGTCCAAGTCTTGCCGTCCCCACGAGTTGTGCGTCAATCCTCTTTATGTCAAAGTTCCTCCACTGCTTCTGCCTCCTCAACCTCCTCTCGGTCTTCCACCTGCACCCAAAGCCTGTCTGGTCATGCCACAAGCTTTCTAACTGCGCAGAAGGGATCCTGCACACCTCCTTACTATGCTGGCAGTAGGGCTCAACGTCATCAGGCGGTTTTTACATTGAAATGTCTGGGAAATGTGAGTCACACAGCTGAGGAGTTGTGGTCAGCTCTGGAGAACCAATTTCATGAATGGTTGTCTCCACTGGACCTGAAACCAGGGAAGGCCGTGTGCGACAATGCTGCAAACCTGGGTGCGGCCCTTCGCCGGGGCAATGTCACACACGTGCCTTGTATGGCTCACGTGTTGAACCTGGTTGTCCAGCAATTTTTAGCCCACTATCCCAGACTAGATGGCCTTCTGCAGAGGGCACGGTCGCTGTGTGCTCACTTCCGCCGTTCGCATCCCGCAGCTCAGCGACTTACATCTCTACAGAAGTCGTTGGGCCTGCCACTTCACCGGCTAAAATGCGATGTGCCTACCCGGTGGAATTCAACTCTGCACATGTTGCAGCGACTGTGGCAGCACCGACAAGCCCTGGTGCAATACGTTCTGACGTATAGCCTGGGCCAACGAGATTCAGAGGTGGGGCAAATCACGCTGGAGGAGTGGTCTCAGATCAGGGACCTATGCACCCTTCTGCACAGTTTTGAAATGGCGACGAAGATGTTTAGTGCTGACGATGCCATTATCAGCATGACTATTCCGGTGATTTACATGCTGGAGCACATGTTAAACAGAATTCGGAGTCAGGTGGTGGCACAAGAGGAGGTGGAGGAAGTAGAGGAGGAGGAGTTGTATGCGGAAGGGCTAACATCTGCAAGGTCCAGACGGTCGGCAGCACCAAGGCGGCAGGCATGTGAGGGTGGGGGAGATGGTTTTACCAGGGCGCATGGTAGCAGCCAAACTAGTGAGGAAGGTGCAGGAGCCCAGGAAGAAGTGGAGGACGAACTGATGGAAGACTCATCAGATGAGGGAGACCTTGATCACATTTCTGTTGTGCGAGGTTGGGGGGAGAGGACAGAGGAAGGAAGCATGATTGTTACCTCGCCACCAACACAACAGGGACTTGGTGCTCCTGGATGCGCAACACACATGAGTGCCTTCTTGCTGCACTACCTGCAACATGACCCTCGAATTGTGAGAATTAGAAATAATCCTGACTACTGGGTTGCCACACTGTTAGATCCCCGGTACAAAAGTAAATTTGCAGAAATTATTCCTGCCATAGAAAGGGATGCACGCATGCAGGAGTATCAGCAGAGACTGTTGCAGAATCTTACATGTGCTTTTCCACAAAATACCAGTGGTGCACGTAGTGAATCTCACAGTTCCAACTTGCCAACCGTGGGACCGTCAAGTGTTCAGCACTCAAACCGTAACAGAACCACAGTATCTGCTGGTAACATCAATTTTGCGGAATCATTTCACCACTTTTTAAGCCCATCCTTTGCAAGGCCACAGGAGACAAGAAGTCTGACACATAGTCAACGCCTAGAGACGATGGTACAGGAGTATCTCCAAGTAAACATTGAAGCCACGACTGTGTCACTGGACCCTTGCTCTTTTTGGGCTTCCAATCTGGATAAATGGCCGGAGCTAGCCACTTACGCCTTGGAGATCTTGTCATGCCCCGCAGCCAGCGTTCTGTCTGAACGTGTGTTCAGCGCTGCTGGTGGTGTGCTGACAGATAAGCGCACGCGGCTCTCCACTGATAATGTAGACAGACTCACGTTTATAAAGATGAACAAATCATGGATCCGAAACGACTTTTCTACCCCTGTGTCATCCTGGGGAGAGTAAAAGCTTGATGATTGGTTAAAATCACCCTACCAACCGTTTTAAGCTTTCAAATTACTAATCATGTTTATCTGTATTTTGACTGGAAAATAATTTGGGCTTTGTAGCAGTGTGCAGCACTGATCCTATTAGGCCATCTATACTAAAGCTTCACCAGATTTAAAATTAAAAATAATTTTTAGCTGCATCTAGCCCGGAAAATAATTTTGGGGCTCCGAGATGCGCAAGGCACATAAGTGCCTTCTTGCTGCACTACCTGCAGCATGACCCTCATATTGTCAGAATTCGAAGTAATCATGACTACTGGGTTGCCACACTCTTAGATCCCCCAAACTTTTCGATCAACCTTTTCATTTTAATAAAGACCAAAAAAATGGTCATTTTTGAAATTATAAGCATTAGCAGGTTGTTAGAAACTGAAATCAAACAGTTTTCAACTCAAAACTTTATTCTAGGTGATGTTACATTTTCACATAGGACCCCTTGTTCGAAAGGAGCTTTTGAACTCTCTCGTCCATTGAATTTGTCAGGTTTTGGATGGTTTCTGCTTCAATTGTTTTGCATGAGGGCAGAATACCCTCCCAGAGCTGTTGCTTAGATGTGAACTGCCTCCCGCCATCATAGACACTCCTTTTAATGATGCTCCAAAGGTTCTGAATGGTGTAGAGGTCAGGGGAGCATGGGGGTCACACCATAAGTTTGTCCCCTTTTATGCCCATATCAGCCAGAGATGCAGATGTTTTATGTGCAGCATGAGATGGTGCATTATCATGCAGAAAAATGATCTTGCTGTGAAATACACGGTTCTTCTTCTTGAACCATGGCAGGAAGTGCTGTTTGAGAAAATCCACATACATTATGGAGTTCATCTTTAGCGCCTTCAGGGATCCTAAAGGGGCCGACAATCTCTCTCCCCATGATTCCAGCCCAAAACATTACTCCACCTCCTCCTTGTTGGCGCTGTAGCCGTGTTTGCGTGGGGTGTCCATCAACCAGCCATCCTCCACTCCATCCATCTGGACCATCGAGCGCTGCACGGCACTCATCCGTGAACAAAACAGTTTTGAAATCAGTCTTCATGTAATGTTTGGCCCACTGGAGCCGTTTCTGCTTGTGTGAAGTGGATAGAGGAGGTCGACAGGATGGCGCATGCACAGCTGCAAACCTCTGAAGGACCCTGCATCTTGTTGTTCGGGGGACGTTGGAGGCACAAGCAGCTTCAAAAACTTGTCTGCTGCTATGACAAGGCTTTTTTGCCGCTGCTCTTTCAACCTGACGTAATTGCCTGTAGGAAAGAGTCCTCAATTTGCCCTTATCAGCACGCACACGTGTGTACTGTGAATCAGCTACATACTTCTTGATTGCCAAGACACTTCATCCTGATCATCGCACAATGTTGATTGTAGTCATGCCTTGACCTAAACACTCCACAATTTGTTGCTTCTCAGCAGCCGACACATCCTTTTTCTTTCCCATTTTGGCAGAAAATGTAGGCTGCTTAATAATGTGAGAGAGCCTTCTTAAGTAGTCTTGCCTTTCATTGGACACACCTGCCAAACTAATTAGCACAGGTGTCTGCAATTGCTTACAGTGATATAAAGAGCCCTGACACACATCACCATCAATGAGTTTAACTGACAAACAAACAAATTCTTCCCTTATCACTCCTAAACACTTTTTGTATAATAATTTGGAACGCAGTGTACATGTGCTTTTCCACAAAACACCAGTGGTTCACGTAGTGAATCTTACAGTTCTAACTTGCCAACCGTGGTCTGTATGGAGTTGTTCAATAAAGGGCCCAAAATTAAGATAACATAGATGGGAGAGGTCTCTATGAATAGGAATTCCTAAGTATTTGATACCCTGTGAGGGCCAGGCAAAGGGAAAGTTGGACTGGATGGAATCCTATATGGATTTGGGGAGGGAGACATCGAGGGCCTCAGACTTCGCTGCATTGATTTTAAAATTTTACCATGTAACAAAGTGATCTATTTCAGCCATAACAGCATGGATGGATATATGTGATTGAGTGATATATACTAGGACATCATCAGCAAATAGAGAGCACTTGTACTCGGTGCCTCCCACCTCAATCCACCTAATATTGGGGTTATGGCGAATTGATGAGAGCAGGTGCTCCGTCACTAGGATGTATAAGAGAGGGGACAGAGGACATCACTGCCTTGTCCCATTGGTGATTGTGAAAGGTGATGAAAATGTTCTGACGCACCGCCTGGGCCTTGGGACACCCGGAGCCGGACCCTTTTTGGTGGATGCTGGTGGTTGTACTCTTCGTGGCGGCGACCCAGTTCCGTGGCTCAGGGCGGTCAAACCAGTGGCGGAACTATTTATGTGGTTTTCATGTTTAAATGTCCGACTACGCCACCCGTGGATTGCGGTCAGAGTGAACCGCCGCTACAGGGCAGACCACTGAGGCTGGTGTTGTGGGTGCAGCAGAGCGTAGCATAACTCCCCACGGGAGGAGTATAGCCTCAGGGCAGTGTATGCGGAGGATGGGGGTGATGGTGCAGGGCAGCAGCAGTAACGACACGGAGTCAGTGATGCAGTTCAGGGCCTTTACTCACAGTTCTTATTATCCAGACCACGTCTGCAGGTAACGGCTGCCCACGTCGTACTGTGCTCACCAGGTGAGGGGCTCAGACAACTCCCAGATAACTTTGGAGCACTTCACAGGACCCCTATGTGTGTCCTTTGTCTGGCCTTTCTTACCAACACTTCTGTCCGGCTGCCTCGGGCCTCCTCTTGGTAAACTTGGCGCCAGTTTCCCTGACCCTATGTGGTGCCTTCCTAGCGGGTGTAGCGAGGGGCTGCGCCACATAAAATGTCAGAGCCTCCGGTTTCTAGCTGAGGGTCGTTTCTTGCCTCCACTAGTTCGGGGAACGGTCTCCCCCTTTGGTCTGACCCCTCCACGCAGGTGGATTCGGGCGTGCGGTGGCGACTCGCCCGTCCGCACCCCTGGGATCCTTTCATTCCTCGTTCCTGGAGCCTTCTCCGCTCCTCTTCCTTCCTTCTCCCTCTTCCAGGCCTGGGCCTCTGTTACTAGGCCCGCCTCCGGAGCAGAGCTCATGCAGAGCCCCTGCTCCCTGCCACTTCTGCTCAGACTTCTCTGCACTGAACTAAGATGGTGCCCACCTTTTATACTCCCTTCTCAATGCACCCAGGAACTGCTTCCTCCCTGCTTCTGCACTACAGGGTTCCCCTTCCTCAGTGTTCCCTCCCCCCACTCCAGCCAGGGACAGGGACTGTCGTGCCCATCTCAGGGGCATATTGGTCGCCCTGCCGCACGGCAATGTAGTGTAATGCATGCAGGTGTCGGGTCCTGATCCACACTCCATCCTTACCTGAGAGTGAGATATCACACCTCTGGGTGAGGTGCAATACGTCTGTAGCAACCGAGCCCTCAGGGTGCTACAGTTCCATTTATCTTCAGCCTAGGTGACGTATTGCGATACAGGGCCGTGATTTTGGCTATAAAAGGGTCCCCTAGACCCCTACCCCAAGCTTCTTAAGAGAATCATATATGGCGTGCCAGGAGACTCTATGGAATGCTTTCTCAGCATCCAACGAGAGTATCTAATTACAAATTTTTAACTGCATCTAGCCCAGGAAATACTTTGTGCCTAGTAGCAGTGTCTGCTAGTGAGCGGATTATCCCGGCTGTTAAGCAAGCTGCACCACCTGTAGTTTAGACACTTAATTTTTTCAAAGGAAATGCTTCGGGACCATGGGATACTTAGTGAAGAGCATCAGGAGGCACCCCAAGGCATAGGGGCTGGGACTGGCAGTAGGATGCCTTGCGGTGGACAGCCGAGCTCGATCCTTATAAAAGCTTTTTAACTGCAGCAGCTTTAGTGGACGCTACTGGAGCTGGAATTACCGCGGCTGCTGGCATGAGACTTGCCCTCCAATAGATCCTTGTAAATGGATTTAAAGTGTATTCATTCAAATTAGAGAGACAATTTAAATTAAAAAGCTTAGAGCTGCCTCCACCACAGGGGGGCTCGCTCGACCCACCAGCGGACAGGCACCAGTATTGGGAGAGGGGGGCTGGCCGTCAGGGTTCACCGCGGCTCTGGCACAAACCCGGCGACACGGAGGTGGCACGGGCAGGAGCGGACTGGCCGTGTCGGCTTCTCACTTTTTGGATTTTAGAAGGGCATGACATGCCTATATCTGTGTCTCCCCCTCCTTTTACTCCTCCACCTCTTTTATTTTCGCATGACTATATGTACTTGTCACTTTTCCATGTGTTAGTTATGTCTTCTGAGCAGTTTGTCAGCTTTTGGACACCTTTGAAGGTGTTTTCTATGTGTTTCTATGTGTTTTTGTTTGCCTGCCATTGGTTTTAACGGTGTTCGAAGGTGTTCGACGAACAGTTCGACGAACAGTTCGGCGAACACACGGGTGTTCGACGAACCGAACCGAACTCGAACACTACGGGGGTGGCTCAACACTAGACACTATTACTGTTTTCTTTACGGAAAAAATACCAAAAATTGGATAATAGAGATTTTTTACCGTGGAACGGCAAAACCACAGTTATAATTTACTGGTGTATACCAGACTGTTTTAAACAGAGATATTTGAGTCTGAACAATCAGGAGACACTATTACTGTTTTTCTTTACGGACAAAATACCAAAAGCTGGATAATAGAGTTTTTTTTACCGTGGAACGGCAAAACCACAGTTATAATTTACTGGGGTATACCAGACTTTTTTAAATAGATATATTTGTGGCTGAACAGTGAGCGACACACTCAAACTGTTTTTTTTTTAGGTAAAAATGGCCCAAAAGTGGATAATACAGAGGTTTGAACCGTGGAACTGCAAAACCACACTTCTATTTCTCTGCCATACACCAGACTATTTTAAACAGATATATTTATGTCTGAACAATCAGGGAGACACTATTACATTTTTTTTTTACGGCAAATAATGCCAAAAGCAGGATAATAGAGATTTTTTACCGTGGAATGGCTAAACCACAGTTATAATTTACTGGTGTATACCAGACTTTTTAAATAGATATATTTGCGGCTGAACAGTGAGCAACACACTCAAACTGTTTGTTTTTAGGTAAAAATGGCCCAAAAGTGGATAATACAGAGGTTTGAACCGTGGAACTGCAAAAACACACTTCTATTTCTCTGGCATACACCAGACTATTTTAAACAGATATATTTGTGTCTGAACTGTCACAGACACACTTTTTTTTTTTTTTTGGGGGGGGGACACCAAAAGGTTAATAAGATGGGTATTTGTACAGTATGAAGGAGGGAAAAAAAAAAGAGGATTTAGATGAAAAAAAGGATTTTTCCTGGCCCCTGAGACCTGGAGCTAATTCTAGCAATTTAAGCAGCACCACACAGGACTGTATTGCAGCGTTTGCTGGTATAACCACTGCGTCTCCTATACAGCCTGCCTGCCTGATATCTGGGATGGATATTAGTCCTGAGAAGGACTATTTGTTTGATTTGGCAGGCTTTAGAGACCCTACACTACCTATTTCACACTATAAATCTCTCCCTAGCTCAGCAGCACTTTCCCTACACTAGCTGATCCCGGCCGTCTGTGTCCAAGATGGCGGCGCCCGGTTTTAAATAATCGAGGTGACGCTGTACGGCCAGCCAAACAATGTAATGCCCACAACCAACATGGCTGCGGCATTACAGTGACTGGCTGGCAATCCCTGCATGTTCATTGGCTCTGTAAAGAGAGCCAAACGTGCAGGGCGGAGACCCGAGCTCCCGCCCGAATAACCCGGAAATGCTCGGTGCTCGCCGAACATCCCGAGTAGCGTGATGCTCGGGTGAGTACAGAGCAGTGTCGAGCATGCTCACTCAAGACTAGTTGAGACGTTTAGCTGACTGGACATATGACAGGTTCTTATGGTCAGTAATAACAGTAATAGGACTGCCCCCTCCAACCAATGTCACCATTTCTCGAACGCAAATTTGATCGCCAAAAGTTCCCTATTACCCACTTCATAATTTCTCTCAGCTGAAGACAATTTTTTAGAAAAGAAGGCGCATGGATGCCATTTACCAAGGGACAAAACCTGAGACAACACAGCCTCAACCCCGACATCCGACGCATCAACCTCCACAATAAAGGGTTGAGAAAATCGGGTTGACTGAGCATAGGTGCAGTGGCAAAATAATTCCTTAAGGAAGAAAAAGTCTGGAGGGAAGAATCTGACCAATTGGAAAAATCAAAAAATCAGACCCCTTCTTAGTCATGTCAGTAAGGGGTTTCACAATTACTGAATAATTTTGGATGAATTTCTGGTAAAAATTAGTAAAGCCAAAAAATGTTGTAGAGCCTTCAGTTTCTCAGGATGTTCCCAGTCAAGGACTGCACGGATCTTCTCCGGATCCATCCAAAAACCCGAAGATGACAACAAGTACCCCAAAAACTGCACCTCCTCATCAGCTAATACACATTTTTCTAGCTTGGCATAAAGTGTGTTATCCCTTAATATCTGGAGCACCTGCTTAACATGCCCCCGATGAGTCTCAAAATCAGATGAGTAAAGCAAAATATCGTCCAGATAGACCACCACAAACCTCACCACCAAATGATGGAAAATGTCATTTATGAAATGCTGGAATACCGCAGGTGCATTGGTCAAACCAAAAGGAATAACTAGACTCTCGAAATGTCCTTCCAGGGTATTGAACGCTGTTTTTCATTCGTCCCCTTCTCTGATTCTAACCAGGTTATAGGATCCCCTTAAATCCGACTTGGAGAATACCTTAGCTCCCACAACCTAGCTGAACAAATCAGGAATCTTAGGAAGAGGGTATGGATCACGGATGGTAAGTTAATTTAATTCCCGCAAATCTAAACAGGGACGCAGACCGTCATCTTTTTTCTTCACAAAGAAGAACCCTACCACCACGGGCGAAGATGAAGGTCTGATATGTCCCTTCTCCAGACTTTCCGCAATGAAATCCTTCATGGCTTGTCTCTCAGGGCCAGAAAGATTATACAGTCTGGACTTCGGTAGTTTAGCTCCGGGGGTCAGGATAATAGTGTCAAGGTAAAATATATATATTATAGAAAATCAATTAGTTTATTTTAATAGATTGCCTAATCAGTGTGAATTAATAAAGAGATGATGGAATAATCTATGCGTATGTATGTATGCAAATGTGCACAAGGATTATGTTAATAGTTAATGAATATATAACTAACAGTTTCTGTTCTTATTTGTAGACATGAACAACTAAATGATTTCCTGGGAATGACATATGAATGTGCATGGCTGATAACAGAGAGATTTATGTCAAGTTGGCAATGATGGCGCTGAGAGATTAACTCACCCCTCCCATCGAAATTCCTAAGGCGTTACTGAGACCAAGAGATACATGGATGAGCAAATTGCAGTGTGCCGAGTTATCAGAAAGCACAGTGAATTTTACTAATCCCACCTAGAAGAAGAATACTATATAACCCCATGTCTACATAATAAAGTATGCCATTTTGCGTGGTTCAGTCTCTGAGTGAAGTTTTTCAACCAGATTAGCAAATCTGGTTAATTAGCTTTTTTGCATGCACTCGGACATCTTTAATTTGGAGGAGAGCAGTTACCTAGTGTATCTTAAATTGGTGAAACCTCCACAAATGGTGCTGTGACTCGGATCACACTCGAGGGGACTATAGGTCTTGGGGTGCCCATCACCGAATCACCTACGGACGAACCGGGACTGCTCAAAGCGAGAGCCTGATCAACTCTCATCACTGAATACAGTAAGTCTGCAGATTTAATGAATCTGTAGTGCTTACTCGTATTTTGAGCCGTCTCTGGTGAGTTTGTGTCTAGATTGGCCCTTAGGGACAGCCCCGTGTGACTGGACGGGTCCCCGCTGTGTGATTCCAAGAACTATGGTGTGAAGTCGCTCCTGGCTAACTGCTGCTCTGTGGTTTCAGAGTTGTTCCATCCCATTAGAAAGGGTCGTACAATTATACACTTGAGAATTTAGGAAAATTTCTTTGTTTATAACGCAGGCACGCGGGGAGTGATGTTGCTGATAAGTTGTGTATTAAGTCGCCATTAGGGCGCCGAGATGTGGGGCCTCTATTAAGTCGTGTATTAAGTTGTGGGGCACGCGGGGAGGGAAGTTACTGATAAGTCGTGTATTAAGACACCATTAGGGCGCGGGCACTCAGGTTTAACCAATCTTCTATTAAGACATGGGAAACGAGGGGAGCCAACTGCATCGTTAAGCCGTATATTAAGAAGTCACTAGGACGCAGGTGCATGGGGTGTTCAGTGCTTCATTAGGTTGTAAAATAATAAATTCAGTGCTTGGTAGGGAGTGTAGTGACCTGTTACAATTCTACTTGTGTATCAGCTGCCTGGTCTGATCATAAGTCTAAGGGGATGGAACGCCTGGAGCCAAAATCATGGGGAAACTAAAGACACTGTTTGTGTCACAGAGGTCGCTCGATCAGGAGTGACAGGACCCCAAAGATATAGTTGCTAGAAGAGAAGGAAGGAAATATGTAGAAAGAACAAAAAAAAGTAGTCATTGTGTGGGTTGTACGGGGGGGGTAGATTACATTACGAGATGTTGAATGCAGCAATTTGTGAAAACAGGGGATAACTTGAGGATAATAGGTTGTTGCAAAGTGCATACTTGTGGAAAAAGGTTGCGCTGAGTTTATCGAAAGAAAGGAAAAAGTATGTGCAGAACCTTAAACAGTTAACTAAAATATGCGAGCTACCAGATAAGGGCCGGTTACAGCCACTAGAGTGGCAAGAAATTATGAAGAAGAAAAAGGGCAAGCTAGAAGATGAAGGATTGTTTCAAACAGCCTTGGCGTGGTATAGAACAGCAGAGAATTTGTCAAAAGAAGGGTGGGTGAAGGAAGAAAATACAGACAATAAGGGAAAGACGCCATGTTATGTGTATTACAAAGATACTGCTCTCCAGTCACTGCTCGATAATGGCGGACGGGGGGGATGAACCTGTACAAATTACAGTCAGCAGAATCCTGATAATAGAGATATTTGTCTTGCATGCGGGGCACCACGTCCCAGACCTCACACTGTTCCTCCCCTCCCCACCATGCCTCCGCCACCGCCCTATAATGGCGGCTCAATGAATTGTTGGGTGTGTTATAATTGTGGACAGCAGAATCCATTGTCAGCAGATTAATGTGTTGCATGTCATGCGCCACGACCAGTAGGCCCACCCTCGCTACTACCCAAGCCACTCCTAGTGCCCCATCCTCATCCTGCAGCGGCCATGTTACTATACCCATTGCATCACCTTTGGCCTCTGACCAGATGTCAGTGGGTGTGTTCCTTCCCAGTGGCACACACCCTTCCTGTAGTGTGCTTCCTTCCGGTGGTGGCCATCTTGGCGTACCCAGAATACAGGCCACAATACACACTACACCTGGAACATCAACAGCAACATTTACTCCGGTTGTCACTCCGGATGGTGCATACTATGCCCCAAAAGACTATGCTGGAATAAGGAACCTTACTTCTATTGCTCTTCCTGCTATAAATTCTGGAATGTATGGATTTCCTATGCAAGCCTGTGCCCAAGTGATAGTCCAAGCTATATGGGAGTATAGAGGACTAACTACGTTGGAGGAGATAAGGCTAATCAGCAATGACTATCATAAATCTCAAATTCTCATCTGAGCTGTGGAAAGTGCTACAGTTAGATCAGACCCACTCAGCAGCCAGATGACCTCAGAAGATAACCCAAATGAACTATTTTCTAGACAAACAAGCCCACCTCCTTTTGCTGTGTTGCCGGTATCTCCCTCAACATCTTCTCAGTCAGAATCTCCAGTGCCAGATCACCATAATAGATAGGTGGCATTCACACCCTCGCAAGTTAATCAAGTGATTAGTCAACTACCTGACCCAGACAGACACCCTATGGCGTTCTACAGAAGAATCAGACAAATTCAACAAACTTATTCAGCCACTTGGAAAGATCTTCATGAAATCACTAGCATTAAATGGGAGATGCCTTCTGGCCAATAATTCAAGTAGCTCTGAATGTGTTATGGTAGGCTACAAGCACTAAGGAAAGACAGGAGCTCTGTCCCTACAATAGAACTAAGCTAGATCCCTACGATGTAACGGGGAACCTGATCCTGCAATCAGACCCACTAAAGTCCTCAGCTAGTCTGAACGAAGACCTATAGATGTGAGGAGGGATCCCTACAAGAACTAGGGACTGGGAGAAAGATAGACACCTCCTAGCAGAAATTGTAGCAGTAAAAAGACAAACACACAACATAGAACATAGAGGTCAAAAGACCTAGCTAAACTGACTGAGAAAGGTTACAAAGCACCTGGCTAGCTTAAGAGTAGAAATTACAAGTCCAGCATGGCCAGAAGGGCGGAGCAGGATTAAATAGGCAAAAAGGTCATGTGACCAGCAAAATAGAAAAAAACTAACAGGAGAGTTCTAACAGAATGACAGCCAAGTGACAGACAAGGAGACTTACCAATCAGGAAGAGCTTTTTTGTCAACAACTTCAGCAATGGGCCAAGGAGCGGCTCACAGACTTATCTACCAGTGTTTCGGACTGTACTCAAGAATCAGGGTAGAATGCCAAAAAATTTTACACCAGAATCCATACTCTGTTCAAGGATCAAGGGTCCTCCAGCCCAGAATATGTGGACATGTCCTCACAGAAGGTACTCCTTATTGCTAAAGCTATAGAGAAACAATTGAATGCTGTACCAAGGCCTGCTCCAGAGCCTGCTCCAGCACCTGCTCAAGAGATTTACCCTATGAATCGCTTATATCTGATGATTTCCTTTCATGTTTGGCAGTGGATGGAAAACCACACTCATCCCGACTAACATTTCCATTGCCTATTGGGAAAGAACAGAAGCTGCTGGCCATATTGCTTGTTTCTGACACCTGCCCGCTTAATTTGTTGGGAGCAGATCTACTCCAGAAGTTAAATGCTCAGATATCATATGATGAGAATGGAATGCATCTAGATGTCTCTACTCCGTTATCATTAGAGGAACAAACAAAGATACATGCCCTCCCATTGTGTGTCATCCAATTTGCAACAACCGCCATACCACAGCATTATCTTGACTTCATATCACCTGAACTCTGGTCTCAAGGTCCTGATGATATAGGCCGGCTGCCCGTACCGCCAGTCCAAGTTTTCCTAAATAAAGGTGCACGGATTCCCAGACTCCCACAGTACCCACTGAAAGCAGCCCAAGAAGCGTCATTAGATGCCCAGATCTAAGAATTACTCAAGAAAGGAGCATTAATTCCCTATGTTTCTCCTGCTAATACTCCATTGTTTCCAGTGAAGAAGAAAACTGCAAGAGGAGAACGAATAAATTTAGGATGGTGCAAGATCTGAGAGCTGTGAATGCAGTTACAATCCTGGAGACCCCAAATCCACATACTTTACTCAGTGAAATTCCCCCTGAGGCAACGCATTTTACAGTAATCGACTTGGCAAACGCCTTCTTCATTGTGCCTCTGCATCCAGACTGTCAGTATCTTTTTGCTTTTACACACAGAGGAGTACAATACACCTGGACCGTTATGCCTCAAGGAGCTCAGAACTCCCCTCATCACTTCACACTGGCCTTAACTACCTGTCTCCAACCCTGGAAGAGTGAGAACCCTGAAGTCACATTGATACAATATGTCGATGATCTACTCCTCTGTTGTCCCGATGACCAAACTTGCCACAGGTTTAGCTATTTTTGCACAAATTACTGGCCACCATCGGATGCAAAGTTACTCTGCGAAAGCTACAATGGTGTTGTACCAAAGTTGTGTTTTTGGGTCATTGCATATCCCAAGGTACCAAGCATCTCACTGAAGAGCGGAAAACTGCCATCCGTGACATCCCGTATCCGAGAACTGTCAAACAACTCAAAGTTTTCCTGGGAATGGTCTCATACTGCAGGCAGTGGATCCCTAAAGCGTCAGTTCTCATGCAACCTCTATATGATCGGGTCCACTCTTCTGAGCTTGACCTGCATTTTGACCAAGAAGCTGAGGATGCAATGGACCAGTTGAAATAACTCATCATTTCAGCCCCTGCACTGGAGATTAACTACTATGAATTTTCATTCTTTCTGTTTGTCTCTGAAGCATGTGGCCATGCCTCAGGAGTTCTGGCACAAAAACATGGAGGCCACATGAGACCCATTGGATATTATTCCAGTAAATTGGATCCAGTGGCACAAACAGCTCCAACATGTCTCAAAGCAGTGCTGACAGCTACAGAACTCCTCCACAGAACAGCAGATGTTGTACTTGGCCATTCTTCAACTATACTGGTCCCTCATGATTTGAAAGCTATCCTTGCACAAGCCCAGCACAATCATCTATCTATGCAACGTCGTGTCAGAATCCAATGTGAGCTCCTTATACCACAAAATATAGCTCTTTGGCGATGTACTGTCTTGAACCCCACCACTCTGCTTCCTCTGTCAAGGAGAGACTGTTCTGAAGACTTAGGGGGATCCTCAGAAGACCATGAATACCCTGATTCGAATGACCATGATTGCCTTGAGGTCATGAAGGCAGAAACCTCTCACCTACCTACTGTCTCTGAGCAGCGACTGCTTGAAGCGGAACTGATATTTTATACTGACCGGTCCAGATACGCAGATGAATACGGAACGTATCATACCGGATATGCGGTGGTGTCCCCACCAATGGTTGTTTCTGCTGGACCACTGCCATCTTATATGTCAGCTCAAGAATCCGAACTGTATGCTCTGACTGAAGCCTGCAAGTGCACAGAGAGTCGAGTGGCCAATATCTACATGGACTCGAGGTACGGATTCGTGATTGCCCACGACTTTTGCCTGATATGGGCCCTGAGGGGCTACAAGACAGACAGTGGAGCAGCAATCCGGAATGCAGCGGCAGTGAGAAGTCAGCTAGAAGCTCTGAAGTTACCTAGGCAAGTGGCTGTGATCAAAATTAAGGCTCATGGGAAACTGAATTCGGAAGAAACCAGGGGGAATCATCTGGCTGACATTACAGAAAAAGCAGCAGCTATGGAACCAATATTTCCAGAGGAAGCAGAGGTTTCGGGGGGTACGGAGGTGTTTGGGCTCACCAGAAGTCAGAGACAACGAGGGGATGAGGAAGAAACAGGAATGTGAAATTTGGGGTTGGAAGAAGAAGAGGAGGAAGATGAAGAGGAGCAAAGACTGGAAGAGAATCCGGCACACAGGACTTTAGTGGACCGGCAGAATGCGGTAACAGAAGAAGAAAAACAAGGATGGATCGAACGGGGAGGAACGTTTCGTAATGATGCAATCTGGAGAGTGGGAAGAAGAATATGTCTACCAAGAGCACTGTATCCTGCAGTGGCTCAGTGGGCTCATGGAAAGGTACATAGAGGGAAGAATCAGATGATTTCAGCTATCAATAAACTCTATATTGTACCCGAGATCTCAGCTCTTGCTACAAACTATTCTAACCACCCCTGGCAAAAATTATGGAATCACGGAGCTCGGAGGATGTTCATTCAGTTGTTTAATGTTGTTGAAAAAAAGCAGATCACAGACAAGGCACAAAACTAAAGTCATTTCAAATGGCAACTTTAAGGCTTTAAGAAACACTAAAGGAAATCAAGATAAAAAATGTGGTACTCAGTAATGGTAATTTTTTTCAGACCAAGCAGAGGGAATAAATTATGGAATCACTCAATTCTGAGGAAAAATTATGGAATCATGAAAAACAAACACACAAAAGAACACTCCAATACATCACTAGTATTTTGTTGCACCATCTCTGGCTTTAATAACAGCTTGCAGTCTCTGAGGCATGGACTTAATGAGTGACAAACAGTACTCTTCATCAATCTGGCTCCAACTTTCTCTGATTGCTGTTGCCAGATCAGCTTTGCAGGTTGAAGCCTTGTCATGGATCATTTTCTTCAACTTCCATCAAAGACTTTCAATTGGATTGAGATCCGGACAATTTGCAGGCCATGACATTGACCTTATTTGTCTTCTTTCAAGGAATGTTTTCACAGATTTTGCTCTATGGTAGGATGCGTTATCATCTTGAAAAATAATGTCATCATCCCTAAACATCCTTTCAAATGATGGGATAAGAAAACTGTCCAAAATATCAATGTGAACTTGGGCACTTATTGAAGATGTAATGTCAGCCATCTCCCCAGTGCCTTGACCTGACATGCAGCCCAATATCATCAATGACTGTGGAAATTTCCATGTTCTCTTCATGCAGTCATCTTTATAAATCTCATTGGAACGGCACCAAACAAAAGTTCCAGCATCATCACCTTGCCCATTGCAGATTCGCGATTCATCACTGAATATGACTTTCATTCAGTCATCCACAGTCCACAATTGCTTTTCCTTAGCCCATTGTAACCTTGTTTTTTTCTGTTTAGGTGTTAATGATGGCTTTTGTTTAGCTTTTTTGTATGTAAATCCCATTTCCTTTAGGCGGTTTCTTACAGTTCGGTCACAGACATTGACTCCAGTTTCCCCCCATTCGTTCCTCATTTGTTTTGTTGTGCATTTCCTGTTTTGGAGACATATTGCTTTAAGTTTCCGGTCTTGACGCTTTGATGTCTTCCTTGCTCTACCAGTATGTTTGCCTTTAACAACCTTCCCATGTTGTTTGTATTTGGTCCAGATTTAAGACACAGCTGACTGTGAACAACCAACATCTTTTGCAACTTTACGTGATGATTTACCTTCTTTTAAGAGTTTGGTAATCCTTTCCTTTGTGTCAATTGACATCTCTTGTGTTGGAGACATGATTTATGCCAGTCCACTTGGTGCAACAGCTCTCCAAGGTGTGATCACTCCTTTTTTGATGCAGACTAACGAGAAGATCAAATTTGATGCTGGTGTTAGTTTTGGAAATGAAAATTTACAGAGTGATTCCATCATTTTTTCCCTCTGCTTGGTCTGAAAAAAATTACCCTTAGGCTCTGTGCCAACTATGCGTTTTTTAAGCATTTCCGCAGCACCAATTCTGCTGCAGAAACACTTTAAAAACGCTTGGTAGAAGGTCTGCCTTGTTCCCCAATGATAATCTGCATGTGCTGGGAAAAATCCGCAGCACTACCAATTATTTTGCGTAAATGCGGCGTTTTCGCCGCCATTGGCTTGCATTGGAACGCATGGAATCCGCATCACTGCATCTGCAGATACGGAATCCATGCGTTTCAATGTACAGATGGTACCCGGGTTTGGAGAAGAGGATACTCTCCTCCGGACCCGGGTACCATAGTACCTGTAAAAAAAAGAATAAAATAAAGAATAAATATTATACTTACCTTCTGATGGCCCCCGGTATCCTTAGTGATGCGTTTCGGCTTGCTGGCAACTCGCGATGGTCTGGAAATGACCTACCATGACATCATTTAGTCATGTGATGGGTCACGTGACCGCTGACGTCGGCATGTCCTTTAGTCTACCGCAAGCTGCCGGCAAGCCAGGATGCATCGAATAAAGACACCGGGGGCCATCAGAAGGTAAGTATATATTTATTTTTTTATTTTTTACCATTCTTTACAGTCACACTATATAAATCCATGCCGGTTGTCAAGCACTTTCCAAGTGATGCTAAAATCGCTTGGAAAGCGCTTGAGAACCCGTATGTGGAAATGCATGTGAAGAATGCTTCACTTCCGCTTGTCCCTGGCAGGAAAAACGCATGTACAATCCGCATGCGTTTTTTCTGCCAGGGAAATGCAGAAACGCTCAGGAAAAATCCGGAGCATTTCTGCATCGTGGGCACATAGCTTTACTGAGTACCACAGTTTTTATCCTAATTTCTTTTAGTGTTTCTTAAAGCCCTAAAGTTGACATTTGAAATGACTTTAGTTTTGTGCCATGTCTGTGATCTGCTTTTTTTCAACAACATTAAACAACTGAATGAACATCCTCCGAACCCGGTGATTCCATAATTTTTGCCAGGGGTTGTAAGAGCTGTGAGATTTGTAACACTTGTAATCCCAGAAGAACAGAACATGAGCCAAAGAAGAAACTGGCAAAGTCACAGTATCCTTTCCAGAGAATCCAAATTGATCATATGCAATTACCCACGAGTGGAAGATATGAATGTGTTCTGGTTGTGGTGGATATGTTTTCCGGCTGGGCAGAAGCATACCCAGTAGCCAACATGACTGCTATAACTACAGTGAAAAGGCTTCTGGCAGAACTTATCTGCAGATTCGGGATTCCAGAAGTGATTGAAAATGATCAAGGACCTGCCTTTACTGCAGAAGTTACCAAATCAATCTGGGAGATGATTGGGGCGGATTTGGGCCTGCATACTCCTTATGATCCTCAAAGTAGCGGAAAAGTTGAAAGGATGAATGGCACTTTGAAAAACAAAATTCTTAAAGCCAGTAAAGAATTGTCACTTCCATGGCCGGAGGTGCTGCCTATTGCCCTATACTCAGTCCGAAATACCCCGAGACAACCACAGGGCTCACGCCATATGAGATCTTGCTTGGGGGGCCACCTAGAATGGGTCGATATTAACCACAGCAGCTTAGTTCAGGGAATTATAAGCTTGTGAATTTTGTTGTCGGACTTGCTAAAGAGTTAAAACTAACACACGCTACAGTGTACTCTTCTTTTCCAGACTCAGATCTTGAACCAGGCACTCACAGCATCCAGCCTGGAGATTTTGTTTTGATAAAGAATCACGTGCGAGTTACACTGGATGCCAGATTTGAAGGGCCCTTCCAAGTGTTGCTTATATCACCTACGGCTGTGAAGGTGGAAGGCCGAACATCATGGGTCCACGCATCCCATTGCAAGAAGGCGGTCTCAGACTCACAACCCTGATGTTCCTTTTTCTGATGACAGTTGCTGGGGGGAAGCCTTTGTTATGGTAACACGTGCATTCCAAGCAATTATTACTAAAGAGAATGATATTCCAGTTTTCTGGTACAACACTTCCTTGAATGTGGTGACACGAACATTAGGATTAGACTGGAGGGCAAATGGACTGGGGAATGTGCCTTAACTAAAGCAATAATATCGGTTTACCTTATATCTGAGTCCCAGGAATCCAAAGAGGAAATAAAGGCTGCGTTTGCAGGTACATACAGGGCCAAGAGAGAAGTTAATGACGCGCCCCCAGAGCCGTGGGGTACTCGGCAGCCGGGCCTAGGGATGCCGGTGTGGGATATCACGGTGGCTGGCCCAGTCCGTGGCCCAGGGCGGTCAACAAAAAGGGGAATTATTTATAGGGGATTTGTAAAGTTCGTGATGCCACCTGTGGAATGCGGCTAAAGGGAGCCGCCGCTGCGGAACTGTCCTCTGAAGCTGATGTTACTGCAGCAGGGATGGTGTGGCTCTCCACAGGAAGAGCTAGCTCCAGAGCAGTGTAGGGAAATGGATGGTGGTACAGGTGAGAGACAGCCAGGACGGTTCAGGGAGAAATGACAGACACTCACACGGGGGTTGGCTTCGGTACCTTTACTGGTGTTGTTGCAGGTATGGTCCAGGGTACTCGGTACGAAGGGTGCACTTCTGGACTCTCCCCAGTGAGCAGGTATAGGGCCTCCTGATCCAATGCTTCCACTTGCTAAGCTTCTGACCTGCCTGGAGCGAGGCCTGGCTTAATTACTGTCTCTCTCTCTCTTGCACCTGCTGACCTGGTGGTAGGGCCTACTCTTGGAGATCACTCTCCCTGGACGCTGGGGCCTCCATGACTCCTAGCCCTGGTACGGTAGTCAGCGTTGGTCGACCTGGGACTTGTAGTCCTCCAGGTATCCGGTGGTCCCTACTGGGTATAAAGGGACCCGGTAGGCGTGGACCCGGGGTCCGGTGTATAGTTCGGGGTGAGCCTCTGCCCCCTTGTTACTTCTCCTCTCCTCTCGCCTTTGGCCACACTCAGGGCCCTCACTAGGCTTCAACTCGTGCTGTAGGCCTTGGCTCGCCTAAGCACAGCAGCCAGCGTGCTGCCTGTTCACTGGTCTAAGTGCCAGCACACTCTCTCTCTCTGACTGAGAGACTGACTAACTGCCTAGCTCCACCCTCCATATATATATATCCCTAACGGGCTCCCTCTGGTGGTCTGAGGTGGAAGGGTGGAGGTGTTTGAATGTGTGAGGGCCTCTTGTGGAGAAGTCCATCCATGCACCCTTCTGGGTTCTGTGGCACCTGTGCGTAGCAGGGCGCCACATTCCCCCCTAGTACAATTCAGTACCCCAGGACTGAAGCATTTTTTTTAAAACAGGCTACAACAATAATAACAATAATTATAATAACAACAACAAGTATGATAACATTAATAAAGTTACAGTAAGTTCCGTAACCTGGTGTCCATTTCACCGATGAAAGAACATGAGGGACCCGCCTGAAAACCCTCAACGTAGGCCCTGGGCATGGCTACAGGGCATAGGTGATCCAGGTGCTGGATCACGTCTTCGGCCACACCAAACGGGTTTTTGTCCCGTGGTCACTTAAGGGCACTCCAGGGAGTGCAACTATGTATGGGAACAGTTTTTGGGCTGCTCACAGTCCTCAGCCTATGAGTCTTTGTACCCTGACGGGTAACTAAATGCACATATAAATTTCAGTTTATATAATAAACAATGACAGTAAGCAATGCACAACTGGGTTACTATTTACACTGCAGGTATTTCTCTATTTACTCTCTATACCTGACAGGGGCCTGGCCTCTCGTACTGCGTGTTGACCTGCGTAGTACGGGAGTGTGGGTGGTTTCCGTGTCTGCACTGTCTTCCACTCTGTCAGTTCTACGTGTGGGTAGATTGTAAAACTGCCTTAACCTCTCTATGGGACTGGCAAGCATACCATTTGCTGGGCCTTCTCGTTCTTCTCCAGCCGGGGATCCTTCTTCCGGGGATTCTTCCTGAACAGGCTCTTCTGGGGCACTTACAGGTCTTGCTTGCAGTGGAGGGTCTTCAGGCTGTTGGTAGAAGTGTGTCACAGGTATTATTACAGCGCCATCCAGTTGAGGCCAATCTGCTGGGAAATCTCCTAAGACAGTTTGGAGTACATCTTCTTTGGGTTCTTCAGGCACTATAAGAGGTACTTCTTCCTGTGGCTTCAATAGACGTGGGCACAACTTCAAGTGGTCTCTTGAGATGGTTACAGTTGTCTTACCTCCATCTTTACTGATTAGACAGGTTTTTCTATTGCCGAACCTGGAATCCAACACAGTGTAAGGCTCTCTTTCCCACTGGTCGTCAAGCTTGTGGTTTCTTCTCTTTCGCTTCAGCACAACTTCTCCAGGTGTTAAGGGTTCTGCTGGTGCACTCTTGTTGTACTGTGCTTCCTGCTTATCTCTCACCCTATTTGGACTGTCTTCGACACAGGCCTGTACTCTTTTATACTGCTCCTGTCAAGTCATATCCCAGTCTTCAGTGGACATATCTGCTTCTGGCTCTACCACTCCAAGCTCCTGGTCCATGGGCAACTTTCCGGGTCTTGCTCTCATGAGGTACGCTGGAGTACAATTGGTGGAACTCACAGGTATGTGATTGTACAGATCTACCAGGTCAGGTAGTTTGTCTGGCCACTGGTTTCTTTCTTATAGAGGTAAGGTCTTCAGCAGGTCTATGATGATATTGTTCATCTTTTCACATAGACCATTGGTTTGAGGGTGGTACGGCGTAGTCCGAATCTTCTTACATCCATACACATGGCAAAACTCTTTGAACAGCTCGGCTTCAAAGGCAGTGCCTTGATCCGTCAGCACCTTATCCGGGTATCCATGGGGCCTGCAGAAGCATGCTTGAAATGTCCTTGCTGCAGTTTCTGCCGTCAGATCCTTGACGAGGTCTACCACCAGGAACCGGGAGTAGTGATCCACCATGGTCAGGGCATAGGAGTAGCCTGACCTGCTGGGTGACAGCTTGACGTGATCCAGAGCGACGATCTCCAGGGGCTGGGTTGTCTTGATGGACTGCAAGGGTGCTTTCTGGCTGCTGTAGTCTTTTCTTCTGAGGCTACAGGGTCCACAATTCCGGCACCACCTCTCTATGGAACTCCGCATCCCAACCCATTAAAACTGACTCTTCAGGAGGGTTTCCAGCTTCTTCCAGCCAAAGTGCCCTGCTTGATCGTGGTAGGCCTCCAACACCATCTGGATGTTTGCCCTGGGCACTACGATCTGCCATACCATCTCATGGGTCCTAGGGTTGACATACCTCCGGCACAGCTTCTCTCTATAGATGAACAGCCGGCTTCTCTCATTCCACAGTTGCTTGACTTGTGGAGGAGCATCCTTCTCCAGGGAGGAACCTTCCTGGGTTATCAGTTCTTTGATACGGCTGACAACCGGGTCGCTGTCCTGTGTCTCCTTCCAACTGTGATGAGGTAAAGGGTTTAATGTCTTACCAAAATATCTCCTGGAGGTGCGCTGCTCGTGGACGATCCCATTTCTGTGGAAGGCAGGTAGCTCAATCTCCTCCAGGTCATCCACTTCTTCTTCAGTGTTCAACTGGTGAGGCATTCTGGATAGGGCGTTGGCGTTGGCGTTCTTGTGGCTGGCCCGGTACTTGATGGTGAACTGATAGTTTGACAGTCGGGCCATCCAACGCTGTTCTATGGCTCCCAACTTGGCTGTCTCTAGATGTGTCAAGGGGTTGTTGTCAGTATAGGCCGTGAACTTAGTGGAGGCCAGGTAGTGCTTGAATCATTCAGTGATGGCCCTGACCAAGGCCAGGAACTCCAACTTGAAGGAGCTATAGTTTTCTGGATTCCTCTCGGTAGGACGAAGCTTCCTGCTGGCATAGGCAATCACCTTTTCTTTGCCATTCTGCTTCTGGCACAACACAGCTCCCAGTCCCTCATTGCTGGCATCAGTGTACAATAGGAAAGGTTGGCTGTAGTCAGGGTAGGCCAGGATTTCTTCGCCAGTCAGGATCTCTTTCATCACTGCAAAGGACTCAGCCTGTTCATTACCCCACTGGAAGGGGGGGCTTTTGCCTCTGTTGGACTGTCCTACCAGGAGTTCTTGCAAAGGCGCTGCCTTCTTGGTGTAGTCCTTTACAAATCTCCGGTAATACCGACCAGTCCCAGGAACTGACGTACCTCCTTGAGATTCTTCGGTTCTGGACATTTCTGGATGGCAGTGATCTTCTCCGTGTCTGGTGCTACTCCTTCTGGACTGATGATGTGCCCCAGGTACTGAACCTTCTGTTTGAGCAGGTGGCACTTGGAAGGCTTCAATTTCATCCCATACTGGGACAACGACTCAAATACCTCCGCCAGGTGCTTCAAATGGTCCTCATACGTCTTGGAGTACACTATCACGTCATCCAGGTATAGCAGCACGGTCTCGAAGTAACGGTGTCCCAAACAGCACTCCATCAATCTCTGGAACGTTCCAGGGGCGTTGCAAAGTCCGAACGGCATACTGTTGAACTTGCAGAGTCCCATCGGGGTAGTGAAGGCCGTCTTCTCTCGGTCCTCCTCAGCAACTGCTACTTGCCAGTACCCACTAGTGAGGTCAAGGGTGGAGAAGTAATTTGCTGACCTTAGTGCTGCAAGGGATTCCTCTATGTGGGGCAAAGGGTATGCATCTTTATGTGTTATGCGATTTACCTGTCTGTAATCTACACACATCCTCATGCTTCCATCCTTTTTCCTGACCAGGACCAGGGGAGCTGCCCAGGGGCTACAGCTATCTCTTATTACCCCTGCCTTCTTCATGTCATGCAACATTTCCTTTGCTTTCTGGTAGTGTGCTGGTGGTATGGGCCTGTAACTTTCTTTGATGGGTGGATGGTCACCTGTGGGTATATGGTGTTGTACCCCTTTAATCCTCCCAAAATCAAGTGGGTGTTTGCTGAATACCTGTTTGTATTCCTGGACCACCCTGTATACACCTTGTTTTTGATGGACAGGAGTGGCGTCAGTCCCAACATGGAGCTGTTGACACCAATCCCCCACCTGGGTTTCTGAGTTATTACCCTCCACTGTGTCTGATGAGGTTAAGGACTCTACTGTGTGTATGGCGTCATCATTTACAGTATACAACTTGGCAACAGTGGCGTATCTTGGTAATTTAACTTCATCCTCCCCACAATTTAGGAGACGTACGGGTACCCTCCCATTGCGTACATCAACCACCTCCCTGGCAGTTAAGAGTGTAGGTCTGTGCTCTGAGCTAATGGGCCCCACTACCGCCTGGTAGTTCTGTCCCTGGAGACCTATTGCTGCCCTACACCAAATCAGCATTTCACTCATTGGGGGAATCACAATGGGTATCGGGTCTGTCACCCGTACACTACCAATCTCACCACCTGTTAGCTTTACCTGTTGCTGGTACAGGAGGACTCGAATCTCTCTCTGGAGCACCTTCCTCTGCCTTGGTTTGGCAGTGTCAGCAATCCGTTGGAGCAAAACAACACTTCTCCCAAACAGTTACCAACAGTGTTTTACTTAACAGGCGCATTTCAGAACGCAGGCTGTCCAGCTCGCTAGGAGGCACTGTTTGCATTTTTGTTTCAGCCGTTAATGAAGGAGCAGTGGGTGCTGCGGGCACTGGGGTGGCCCCACCCTGGTAACGCTGCATAGCATTATCTGATGGTTCCAGGGGCTGCAGACCCTTAATAGCCATGTCCTTCAGGGTGTTGATCGTGGCATCTGGATGATCTAAGGCCCACCACCGTACAGTTCTGCTCTCCTCCTGGGACCTCAACCCCCGGATGAACTGTTCAGTCAGCATTTTATTTTCATTTTGTATGCTGGCTGGACTAACCTGTTTCAGGGCCTGCAGGGCTTCCTGTAAGTGCCAGGTGTAGTCCTGGACACTGTCCTCAGGTTTCTGGACAAAGTGGTAGAACCTCATCCGGACATCTGTCTCCATCCCTTACCTGTAGGTCTTCGTTTGAGTTAGATTTAGGAACATCGGTGGGTCCGTCTAAAAGGGACGGGGCGCCCGTCACATCGTAGGGTTCCAGAATAGTCTTAACATAGGGTCAATTCCTTCTCCCCCTCTGATGTTTAGCATATGGATATTAAAAGCAAATTATTTATTTTAGGGGGTCTGTCAAGGTAAAATATATATATTATAGAAAATCAATTAGTTTCTTTTAATAGATTACCTAATCAGTATGAATTAATAAAGAGATGATGGAATAATCTATGTGTATGTACTGTATGTATGCAAATGTGTATATCCACATGGATTATGTTAATAGTTAATGAATATATAACTAACAGTTTCTGTTCTTATTTGTAGACATGAACAACTAAATGATTTCCTGGGAATGACGTATGCATATGCATGGCTGATAACAGAGAGATTCATGTCAAGTTGGCAAAGATGGCGCTGAGAGACGAACTCACCCCTCCCATCGGAATTCCTAAGGCGTGACTGAGACCAAGAGATACATGGATGAGCAAATTGCAGTGTGCCGCGTTATCAGAAAGAGCAATGTATTTTACTAATCCCACCTAGAAGTAGAATACTATACAGTCATATGAAAAAGTTTGGGCACCCCTATTAATCTTAAGCTTTATGTTTTATAAAAATTGGTGTTTTTGCAACAGCTATTTCAGTTTGATATATGTAATAACTGTTGGACACAGTAATGGTTCTGCCTTGAAATGAGGTTTATTGTACTAACAGAAAATGTGCAATCTGCATTCAAACAAAATTTGACAGGTGCATAAGTATGGGCACCTCACCAGAAAAGTGACATTAATATTTAGTAGATCCTCCTTTTGCAAAAATAACAGCCTCTAGTCGCTTCCTGTAGCTTTTAATGAGTTCCTGGATCCTGGATGAAGGTATTTTTGACCATTCCTCTTTACAAAACAATTCCAGTTCAGATAAGTTTGATGGTCGCCGAGCATGGACAGCCCTCTTCAAATGATCCCACAGATGTTCAATGATATTCAGGTCTGGGGACTGGGATGGCCATTCCAGAACATTGTAATTGTTCCTCTGCATGAATGCCTGAGTAGATTTGGAGCGGTGTTTTGGATCATTGTCTTACTGAAAGATCCATCCCCTGCGTAACTTCAACTTTATCACTGATTCTTGAACATTATCGTCAAGAATCTGCTGATACTGAGTGGAATCCATGCGTCCCTCAACTTTAACAAGATTCCCGGTGCCGGCATTGGCCACACAGCCCCAAAGCATGATGGAACCTCCACCAAATTTTACTGTGGGTAGCAAGTGTTTTTCTTGGAATGCTGTGTTTTTTTGCCGCCATGCATAACACCTTTTTGTATGACCAAACAACTCAATCTTGGTTTCATCAATCCACAGGACCTTCTTCCAAAAATAAATTGGCTTCTCCAAATGTGCTTTTGCATACCTCAGCCTCTGTTTGTGGCGTGCTTGCAGAAACGGCTTCTTTTGCATCATTCTCCCATACAGCTTCTCCTTGTGCAAAGTGCGTTGTATAGTTGACCGATGCACAGTGACACCATCTGCAGCAAGTTGATGCTGCAGCTCTCTGGAGGTGGTCTGAGGATTGTCCTTGACTGATCTCACCATTCTTCTTCTCTGCCTTTCTGATGTTTTTCTTGGCCTGCCACTTCTGGCCTTAACAAGAACTGTCCCTGTGTTCTTCCATTTCCTTACTATGTTCCTCACAGTGGAAACTGACAGGTTAAATCTCTGAGACAGCTTTTTGTATCCTTCCCCTGAACAACTATGTTGAATAACCTTTGTTTTCAGATCATTTGACGGTTGTTTTGAGGAGCCCATGATGCCACTCTTCAGAGGAGATTCAAACAGGAGAACAACTTGCAAGTGGCCACTTTAAGTAGCTTTTCTCATGATTGCATACACCTGGCTATGAAGTTCAAAGCTCAATGAGGTTACAAAACCCCAAAAAGTGCTTTAGTAAGTCAGTAAAAAGTAGGTAGGAGTATTTAAAACAAGAAAATGATAAGGGTGCCCATACTTATGCACCTGTCAAATTTTGCTTGAATGCAGATTGCACATTTTCTGTTAGTACAATAAACCTCATTTCAAGGCAGAAACATTACTGTGTCCAACAGTTATTACATATATCAAACTGAAATAGCTGTTGCAAAAACACCAATTTTTATAAAACATTAAGCTTAAGATTAATAGGGGTGCCCAAACTTTTTCATATAACTGTATAACCCCATGTCTACGTAATAAAGTATGCCATTTTGTGTGGTTCAGTCTCTGAGTGAAGTTTTTCAACCACATTAGCAAATCTGGTTAACTAACTTCTTTGCATGAACTCGGACATCTTTAATTTGGAGGAGAGCAGTTACCTAGTGTATCTTAAATTGGTGAAACCTCCACAATAGGACAGTCATAAGCATGATAAGGAGGCAAATCCTGACACCCCCTCTCAGAAAAAACGTCCTCAAAACCAGACAGAAAAGCAAGTAATATTTCAGTAGAGACAGTAGCAAGGGAAATATCTAAACAGTTTTCATGGCAGTAATCTCCCCATTCAATAATCTCCCCGGCTTGCCAATCCACCAACGGATTATGTTTAACAAGCCAAGGGATACCCAAAACAATCGGTGTGGGAAGATTGTCCAGAACATAGCAAGGGATTATATCACAATGAACTGACCCTACCCTCAGTTTTACATTACGTACTATCTGAGTAAATGTTTTCTGTGCAAGTGGCGCCGAGTCAATAGCAAAAATGGTGTAGCATCGGCGTCTCTGCCCCGTACTAGGCAGAGACGCCGTCCCTCTCACCTCCCCGCTCCTGGCGCGGCGTCCTCCAGCGCTTCTCTCCCCGCTGCTTCCGGCACGCACTCCTTCCCCGGCAGTGTGCTTAGGGCGCGCGCGCACGCACTCCCCCTCTCTTAAAGGGACCGCGCGCGCCATCCTAAGGAGTCCCTGGCCACTTGCCGGAGGACCTCCCATATATAAGGCACCTCCTCCAAAATGGAGGTGCCCGAGCAATGTTGTTGCAAAGCCTTCACTCTGCTTCAGCTCTCAGGTCCCGTTACCAGTTACCTGTCAGTCACCTGCCAGATTTCTGCTTGTTACCTGCTAGTCACCTGCCTGATTCCTGCCTGTTACCTGCCAGTCATCTGCCAGATTCCTGCTTGATACCTGCCTGATATCCGCTTACCAGATTGCAAGCCTGCGGTCTGACGGTCTGCTCTCCGACACCTGTCAGTCTGTCTATGGACCAGCCTGCCCGCTCACCTGGGAGCGCTCACCTGTTACCTGCCTGCTAGCCTACCTGGAGGCTCTGCCGTCACTTGCCGTGACCACCTGCCTGTCCAGAGACTCTTGCCCGCTCACCTGGGAGCGCTCAACTGCTACCTGCCTGCTAGCCTACCTGGAGGCTCTGCCGTCACTTGCCGTGACCACCTGCCTGTCCAGAGACTCTTGCCCGCTCACCTGGGAGCGTCCATCCGCTACCTGTCTGCTAGTCTACCTGGAGGTTCTGCCGTCACTTGCCGTGACCACCTGCCTGTCCAGAGACTCTCGCCCGCTCACCTGGGAGCGCTCACCAGCCACCAGCCCGCTGCCCTTCTACCCAGAGACTGTCCCTGTCACTTGCCGTGACTACCTGCCCTTCTACCCAGAGACTGTCCCTGTCACTTGCCGTGACTACCTGCCCCTCTACCCAGAGACTGTCCCTGTCACTTGCCGTGACTACCTGCCCGTCTTCCCTGGGAGCCACCCGCTTCCTTACAAGGACTGCCCCCTTGTATAGTTGCTCAGAGGTTCCACCTCCCAGACCCGTTACAGTTTGCTCGGGCCATGGAACCCGGTGGCCCCTAGATCTCCGATCTGCACCAGGAAGTCTTACGTCAGAAAACTCAGCAGGAGGTGGTACTGTGCTATCTACGGTCCGTTAACTCTCGTCTAGGCGCATTGTGTGACTCGTCTATGTCTACCTCTGGTCCAGCCGTGCCCATTCCTGCAGTACCGCAATCCAGTCCCTTCATGGTACCCGACTATGGACCTCGGCTTCTGGCACCTCCACGCTTTGCCGGCGAACCTACTTTAGCTCGGAGTTTCATAAACCAGTGCACCCTGCACTTTGAGCTATTGGCATACCAGTTCATCTCCGACCGGACCAAGGTGGCCTTCATCAAGTCCCATCTCACTGGGGAGGCACTGGCATGGCTAAATCCCCTGTGGGAGAGAGGGGATCCCCTGGTGTCCCACCTGCCGTCTTTCCTCGCTGCTTTCCGGAAAGTCTTCGATGAACCTGGATGGAAAACCTCTTCTGCCTCCTCTCTGCTACGTCTCCGCCAAGGGATTCTCACCGTGGGCCAATATGCCATACGGTTCCGCACCCTCGCTTCTGAGCTTGCCTGGGAAAATGAGGCTTTGGTGTCCTTCTTCTGGGAGGGTCTTTCCGGTCGTATTAAGGACGAGTTAGCTGGTCGGGACATTTCTACCACTCTGGATGACCTGGTGTCACTAGCTACCCGGATTGGCATCCGGTTCCAAGAACGTGCCAAAGAGACTACCTGGGAGAAAGACTTTTCTTGCTCTGCTCCTACTTCCCTGAGACCTGCCTCTCAACCTGTCACTCCGCGGGTGCTCTCGCCTGAACCTATGCAGATCGACCAGACCAAGATGGTCAGATCTCGCCAAGAATCTCGCAGAGCCGAGGGAAGCTGTTTCTATTGTGGCAGTATGGAGCACTTCATCCGTTCCAGCCCAGAAAACCCGGGAAACGCCAGTGTCTAGGACCGCTCGGAGAGGTCGTCCTAGACATAAATAAGCCCTCTCCGTCTCTGACTTTACCGGTCTCTATTGCTTGGGGAGAAAACCGTCACTTTGAACTCGCCCACCTGGATTCTGGAGCTGCTGGAAACCTCATCTCCCAGACTCTGGTAGAGAGATACCGTATTCCCACCAAGTCCCTGGCTGAACCATTATCAGTCGCCTCCGTGGATGGAAGACTTCTCTCGGAGACCATCCTGCTCGTCACTGAACCCATAACCCTGCAGGTGGGAATGCTGCACTCTGAGGAAATCTCATTCCATGTGCTGTCCGGACTTTCTCACTCCCTGTTGCTAGGTCTACCTTGGCTCCAGACACACGAACCCGTATTGAACTGGCGATCCGGTGAAGTACTCCGATGTGGTTCAGACTGTCATAGGACCTGCCTGGTTCCGGTCCGCCCAGCTCGCCCTCCGCCAACTCCAGCTAATTTACCAGGTCTCCCGGCTCCTTACTGGCCCTATGCGGACATCTTCGGTAAGAAGGAAGCAGAGACGTTGCCACCCCATAGGCCATATGACTGCCTGATCAACCTGGTACCTGGCACCACTCCTCCCCGTGGGCGTATCTACCCGTTGTCTGCAGCCGAGACCCAGGCCATGTCTGAGTACATTGAAGAGAATCTGGCTAGGGGATTTATCCGAAAATCTATCTCCCCGGCTGGAGCCGGATTCTTCTTTGTCAAAAAGAAAGACGGCTCGCTAAGTCCCTGTATTGACTACGGAGGACTCAATCTCATCACAGTAAAAAACAAATACCCCCTGCCGCTCATCTCCGAATTGTTTGACCGTCTCAAGGGCGCCAGGATCTTCTCCAAGCTGGATTTACGAGGAGCATATAACCTGGTCCGTATCCGTCAAGGAGACGAGTGGAAGACGGCATTCAATACCCGGGACGGTCACTATGAGTACCTTGTGATGCCCTTCGGTCTCTGTAATGCTCCCGCTGTCTTTCAAGAACTAGTCAACGACATCTTCCGTGACCTCCTGTACTCCTGCGTAGTGGTATATCTGGACGATATCTTGGTCTTCTCTCCGGATCTCCCCACACACCGAAGGGATGTTCGTCAGGTCCTGCTTAGGCTTCGGCAGAACCACCTCTATGCCAAATACGAGAAGTGCCTCTTCGACCAGACCTCCCTACCGTTCTTGGGCTATGTCATCTCCCAGACAGGTCTGCAAATGGATCCCGAGAAGCTCTCTTCCGTTCTAAAATGGCCTCGTCCTGAAGGTTTGAAGGCGATACAGCGATTCCTGGGCTTCACTAATTACTATCGTCTTTTCATCCCACACTTCTCGTCTCGGACTGCTCCCATATCTGCACTTACCCGTAAGGGGGCTAATCCCAGGACATGGTCGCCTGAAGCCGAGGAGGCCTTCCTTTCCTTAAAGAAAGCCTTCGCCTCTGCTCCCGTCCTGCACCGTCCGGACTGTAATAAACAATTCTACCTGGAGGTTGATGCCTCCTCCTCCGGAGACGGAGTGGTACTCACCCAAAAATCTTCTACCGGGAGAATGGTAACCTGCGGCTTCTTCTCCAAAATCTTCTCCTCGTCTGAGCGCAACTACTCCATAGGAGACCGTGAATTGTTAGCCATCAAATTGGCACTGGGGGAGTGGCGCTATCTGCTTGAAGGGGCTCTCTACCCGGTAATTATCTACACGGATCACAAAAACCTGGCTTATCTCCAAAATGCCCAGAGACTCAATCCTCGCCAGGCCCGGTGGTCGTTGTTTTTTGCCCGCTTCGACTTCATTCTTCATTTCCATCCGGCGGACAAGAACGTCAAAGCTGATGCCTTGTCCCGGTCCTTCCTGTCCTCCGATTAAGAGGAGGAGCCTGCGCACATCATCGACTCCTCCAAGGTGATGAAAGTGGCCCCCTTGGATCTGACTCGTCTCCCACCTGGTAAGACGTTTGTAGCTGTACCAGATCGGGAGAGGGTTCTTCGCTGGGGACATTCTCCTAAGCTAGCTGGCCATGCTTGCCAAAAGAAGACCTTCCAACTCATTAGCCGGCATTACTGATGGCCTACCCTGCGTAAGGACGTGGTAGACTTCATCGCGACCTGCTCATCCTGTGCCCGTAACAAAGTTCCCAGACATCTACCAGCCGGCCATCTCCTGCCCCTTCCCGTACCTGCTGCTCCTTGGCAGCACATTGCTATGGACTTTATCACCGATCTTCCTATTTCTGCCGGTTGTACAGTCATTTGGGTTGTCGCTGACCGCTTTTCTAAGATGGCCCACTTCATTCCCCTGCTTGGTCTCCCATCTGCACCCGAGCTGGCTAAAGACTTTATCCGCCACATCTTCCGTCTCCATGGCCTGCCCCTCCACATCGTGTCGGATCGTGGGGTTCAGTTCACCTCACGCTTCTGGAGAGCCACATGTAAGCTGCTAGACATCACCCTGGACTTCTCCTCTGCTTACCACCCACAGTCCAATGGTCAAGTGGAGCGGATCAATCAGATCCTGACCAGTTACCTCCGGCACTTCGTTAATGCACACCATTCGGACTGGGTGGATCTCCTACCATGGGCCGAGTTCTCTTACAATAACCATGAGAGCGAATCCTCTTCCAAATCCCCGTTCTTTATAGTCGGTGGCCAACATCCCCGGATTCCACTTTCTGTCTCCGTTTCTGTGGACAACCCTGCTGCGGAGTCTCTTGTCAGTGAATTTTCTACTATTTGGGAGAGTACCAGGTCCGCTCTTCTTCTGTCCTCTGAGCGGATGAAGAGATATGCTGATAAGAGACGTCTGGATCCGCCTCAATTCCGTCCGGGAGACAAGGTTTGGCTCTCGTCCAAACATGTGCAGCTCAAAGTACCCTCCTTCAAGTTGGGCCCTCGATTCATCGGTCCCTTCGAAGTCCTCAGGCAAATTAACCCTGTGGCCTACAAATTAAAACTCCCGGCCACCCTACGGATTCCCAACTCCTTCCACGTATCTCTCCTCAAACCCGTTGTCTTTAACTCTTTTTCCAATAATCCAGGTGCCCCTCCTGCTCCTCTTTCCGCTGATGACGTCTTTGAGGTAGAGAGTATTCTGGCCTCTAAGAGGGTAAGAGGAAAGACCTTTTTTCTGGTAGATTGGAAGGGGTTTGGTCCTGAGGAGAGAACTTGGGAACCCAGGGAGAACATCAACGCCACGCTTCTCCTTGAAAAATTTCTTTCTGGCCAAAAAAAGAGGGGGCCTAAAGGGGGGGGTACTGTAGCATCGGCGTCTCTGCCCCGTACTAGGCAGAGACGCCGTCCCTCTCACCTCCCCACTCCTGGCGTGGCGTCCTCCAGCGCTTCTCTCCCCGCTGCTTCCGGCACGCGCTCCTTCCCCGGCAGTGTGCTTAGGGCGAGCGCGCGCGCGCTCCCCCTCTCTTAAAGGGACCGCGCGCGCCGTCCTAAGGAGTCCCTGGCCAATTGCCGGAGGACCTCTCATATATATGGCACCTCCTCCAAAATGGAGGTGCCCGAGCAATGTTGTTGCAAAGCCTTCACTCTGCTTCAGCCCTCAGGTCCCGTTACCAGTTACCTGCCAGTCACCTGCCAGATTCCTGCTTGTTACCTGCCAGTCACTTGCCTGATTCCTGCCTGTTACTTGCCAGTCATCTGCCAGATTCCTGCTTGATACCTGCCTGATATCCGCTTACCAGCTTCAAGCCTGCGGTCCGACGGTCTGCTCTCCGACACCTGTCAGTCTGTCTATGGACCAGCCTGCCCGCTCACCTGGGAGCGCTCACCTGTTACCTGCCTGCTAGCCTACCTGGAGGCTCTGCCGTCACTTGCCGTGACCACCTGCCTGTCCAGAGACTCTTGCCCGCTCACCTGGGAGCGCTCAACTGCTACCTGCCTGCTAGCCTACCTGAAGGCTCTGCCGTCACTTGCCGTGACCACCTGCCTGTCCAGAGACTCTTGCCCGCTCACCTGGGAGCGTCCATCCGCTACCTGTCTGCTAGTCTACCTGGAGGTTCTGCCGTCACTTGCCGTGACCACCTGCCTGTCCAGAGACTCTCGCCCGCTCACCTGGGAGCGCTCACCAGCCACCAGCCCGCTGCCCTTCTACCCAGAGACTGTCCCTGTCACTTGCCGTGACTACCTGCCCTTCTACCCAGAGACTGTCCCTGTCACTTGCCGTGACTACCTGCCCCTCTACCCAGAGACTGTCCCTGTCACTTGCCGTGACTACCTGCCCGTCTTCCCTGGGAGCCACCCGCTTCCTTACAAGGACTGCCCCCTTGTATAGTTGCTCAGAGGTTCCAACTCCCAGACCCGTTACAAATGGAAATAGGTTTATCTAAAGTACAGCAAGCAAGACCATGAGTTTTCCCAAACTCGACATCCACCATGCTGACTTCGGCTCCACTGTCAACAAAAACAGAAATTTTCTCGGTTTTGCTCTCTAGCACCACCTCTGCTGTCAGGAAAAACATGACCTTCAGTTTGGCCACAAATGCACCCCTTGTTTATCCAACTCCAGACTACCAAGAGTTAATCGAGTATCCTTTTGTTTAGGAATTAAAGTACAGGTCCCAACAAAATGCCCCTTTTCTCCACAAAAAAAAAAATACTCCTTTATTCTTGCGAATCTCTGAAGATTTATGATGCAGAGACACCCCTCAACTGCATGGGTTCCTCCACCTCCCCCAGCACTAGTTCACCTCCAGACCGCTCCCCTGGCAGAGATACACAGCCCCGACAAGAAGGCCCCGGAGAAGGTGGTCTCACCCGTCTATCCAGAAGGCGTCTCTCCAGATGTATGGCCAAAGACATGGTAGCCTCCAAGGACTGAGGGGTTTCATACACTGCCAAGGCATCTTTTAACCTTTCAGTAAGCCCCTCACAAAATTGACTTCTAAGGGCTGAGTAATTCCATTTGGAACTCGTTGCCCATCTACGGAATTCCGAACTGTCCTTCTCCACTGACCGATTTCCCTGCTGAAGGCAACGTAGCCTAGACTCAGCCAAGGCGACTCGGTCAGGGTCATCATAGATAAGGGCCAGAGCCCTGAAAAACCCTCCACAGCCTGGAGACAAACCGAGTCTTGCGGTAAAGAAAACGCCAAGGATTGAGGATCACCCTGCAGTAGAGAGATCACAATTCCAACCCGTTGCTCCTCTTTTCTGGAGGAATAGGGACGAAGTTTAAAATACAATTTGCAGGCCTCCTTGAATACAAAAAACTTTCCCCTACCTCCAGAAAACCTGTCTGGGAGTGCAACCTTGGGTTCAGGCTGGGCAGGCCTACCTGCAGAGACCCACATATTGGTGACCTGTAGCCGCTGCTGCAGCTGTACCTCACCGCGGAGGTCATTCACCTCCAGAGACAGCCTTTGCAGCCGCTCTGCAAGCTCTGAAAATGAACCCATACCAAAAGGAGAAAGGGGAAAAAAAAGGTCCTCGCCCAAAATACACTCTATAGAGCGCCAATCAACATGCAAGGATTGTCTGCCACACACTGTAATGCCGCAGCCATGTTGGTTGTGGCATTACAGTGATTGGCTGGGCGCACAGCGTCATCAGGTCTATATCAGACCTGGTGCCGCCGTTCTCGTCACAGTCTACTCTGCAATCAGGCAGTGTAGGGAGAGGTGCTGCTGAGCTAGGGAGAGATTTGGTTGTTTATTAGTTAGTGTAGGTATTTCACAAGATTCTCTAAATACCCATCTCAACTAACAGTCCTTCTGAGGACTAATTCAACTGCAGAGATATCAGTGCTAGGCAGGCAGGCAGGGTATATAGCAGACTGCAGTGAATATAGCAAGAGGGTCCATTCCAGTTCTGTCTGCTGGTGCTTTTACAGATATTTGAAGAAATAGCCCCAGGTATCAGTGGCCAGGAATCATTTTTTTTATCTTAATCCTGATTATTTGCTTAAAAAGCAATCCAGAGAACACTGTTTTTCTGCTTCATTTGCTTGTTGGCACTGCAGAATACAGCCAGGTCCTTTCCATATTACAGCGATAAAAATCCAGCCTTTTAAAACTGTGGTTTGTCCGTCACACGGATCACATGAAATTGCGCTGAAAATTCTGCCATTTCTGGCCTCCATTGAATTTTTGGTGCAGTGTGTTAGCGAAGTTAATGACACGAGGTCACTGTTAAAAATAGTTACCTACAGGCCAGCTATTTAAAACTGTGGCTTGTCCGTCAAACGCATCACATATAATTGCGGTGAAAATTCTGCCATTTCTGGTCTCCATTGAAATTTTGTTGCAGTGTGTCAGCGAAGTTATTGACACAAGGTAGCTGTTAAAAATAGTTACCTACAGGTCAGCTATTTAAAACTGAGGTTTGTCCATCACACGGATCACATATAAGTTCGCTGAAAATTCTGCCATTTCTGGCCTCCATTAAAATTTTGTTTCAGTGTGTCAGCAAAGTTATTGACACCAGTTTGCTGTTAAAAATAGTTACCTACATGCCAGCTATTTAAAACTGTGGTTTGTCCATCACACGGATCACATATAAGTTCGCTGAAAATTCTGCCATTTCTGGCCTCCATTAAAATTTTGTTTCAGTGTGTCAGCAAAGTTATTGACACCAGTTTGCTGTTAAAAATAGTTACCTACAGGCCAACTATTTAAAACTGTGGTTTGTCCATCACACGGATCGCATATAAGTTCGCTCCAAATTCAGCCATTTGTAGTGAGCGTGGAGGATATTGTCCTCCATTTAAAATGGGCAAGGCGCGTGGCAAGGGACGGGGAACTGGACGTGATGGTGCTGGTGCATGCAGTGGCCGAGGCCGTGGGCAAGCTGAAATTGTGCCACAACAAACACCCACATCTTCTCGCCTGACCTTCCTGTCCCAATTACTAGAGGACTGCAGCACACCACTATTGAACCCAGAGCAGTGTGAAAAGGTCGTTGGTTGGATAGCGGATAATGCTTCCAGTCACTTTGCCACCACCACCACCCTGTCTTCCACACGGTCAAGTCTCTGTAGCCGTGAGTCTGGACTGCATATTCCTCACCCTGATCCTCCTTCCTCCCACCATGCTGAGAGCCCGGAGACAACTGATCCCACACTTGGACACTCCGAAAAGCTGATCACTTTTCCATTTATAGATTCGGGCCTCTCGCCAGATCCACTTGAAGCGGGGCAAGAGGAGATTGCGTGTAGCGATGCCCAAATATTTGAGCAGCCACGGTCATATGAAGGTGACGATGGGAAAGTGTCACAATAGGTAGACAATGATGAGACACAATTGCCAGAAAGTCAGGATGAGGACCACGGTGCGGAAGTGGAAGACGAGGTGGTGGATGATATAGTAACTTACCCAACCTGGCAGGAGGACATGCAGAGCGAGGACAGCAGCTCACAGGGGAAGGGAGGCAGAGAACCCCAACAGGCAGGAAGAAGCAGTGTGTTGGCCGCAGACAGAAGGCGGGCAATCGTTGCCCGTAACACCAACATGATGGAAGTTGCCAGTACAACTGTTAGGTCTTCCCGAGTCTGTTTGTCTTTTAAAGACTCTGCCGATAACCCCAAAAGGCCATTTGCACCACCTGACAGGCTAGCATCAGCAGGGGTAGCAAAACTACCAGCCTGACCACCACCATCATGATCAGGCACATGGCAGTAAAACACCCGACTTTGTGGGCCGAACCCCAGGGTCCAGGAACAGTGTCTGCGGGTGACACCACTGCTTCTTCCGCTGTTGTGCATGCAAGCCAATCCCCTGTCCATAGTGCATGCGAAGATGCCTCCTACCCTGCACCTGTCGTTGCACAGTCTCAACTAGCACCATCAGCAAGCATGTCCTTGTCCCAGCGCAGCATTCAGTTGTCCCTACTCCAGTCATTGGAACGCAAGCGCAAATATGCAGCCAACGCCCCACAGGCCACACTACTAAATTCCCACATTTTGCGACTGATTGTGCTCAAAATGTTGCTTTCTAGGCTTGTGGAGACTCAGTCCCCAGCTGCCACTATTTCTATTGGTGTGCCGTCCCCGCATTACACAAGCAAGTGTCCCGCAACATTAGCCGTGCCCTCAACAATTCAGTTACTGGGAAAGTCCACCTAACCACAAACATGTGAACAAGTGCTTGTGGGCAGCGATGGTACATCTCGCTGACAGAACACTGGGTTAACTTAGTGGAAGCCAGGACCCAGTCAGACCTTGGGACGGAACACATCTTCCCGACTCCGAGGATTGCGGGTCCCAGGTCAATCAGGGTTGCCCTCACAGTCTACAGCTCCTGCACCTCATCTTCCTCAGCCTCCTCCTCTACTTCAGCCTCCATCTCCAAAATGACCACATTATTCACAAGCTGGAAGCACTCCAGCACTGCCTCAGTATTGTGGCAATGCTCCTCACTGTATTGTGGCATACTGATGCAGTATCCACCGCTTGCTAGAGAGCTAGGTGCAGCTCACTGACAAGCGGTGGATACCACGTCAGTACGCCACAATACAGGAAGCCTGTTACATGCCTGACATCTTTCTGGTGAGATACCGCTATACATCTATTATTCCTACTACATCGCCTTGCAGAATGTACTGATGAAGGTTTTTTAACTGAAATGTCTGCTGCATAACACTCTTTGTTTGCTGGCTTAGTAAATCTTTTGAAGCTTTACCTTGATTGCCGGGTTTTTGCAACCAAGGAGTACAGGCGAGAGAGACACAACTCCAATCCATCAGAGGCAGGGGAACAAAGTCAAAGTTCTGGGACAGTTTTCTCAGACCCTCCCATTGCACAGGCTCTAAGGCGCGGGGTACTCTCACAAGGAGTGCAAAGTGTGGGAAGGTGCTGAGGGAGTACCTTGCCGACCGTACCAACGTCCTCCGTGATTCCTCTGTGCCTTATAATTATTGGGTATCCAAGCTGGGCACATGAAATAAACTGGTTCTCTATGCCTTGGAGGTCCTGGTCTGCCCTGCCGCTAGCGATTTATCAGAGCGGGTTTTTAGTGCCGCTGGTGGAATTATAACTGATTAGCGCATCCGCCTGTCAACTGAAAATGCTGACAGGCTGACTCTTATAAAAATGAACAAGGACTAGATTGGGCCAGACTCCTCAACACCACCGAATGATATCAGCGTAACATAAATTCAAATTCAGTGTCTTTTTTGGGAGGTGTATTCCCGTGCACCTTTTCACACCCACACATGGGTATATGCTTCCTGATTTTGGCTATTTGCTCTAGTCCTCCTCCTTCTCCTCATCCTCATCCTCCACCAGCAAATCACCAGGGTGACCGTGGTCCGTGAGAATTTTTTTAAAGGGTGTTTATGATGCCCGTAAAAAATTTTTTTTATACAGCATGTTCATGTATACCCCCCAGGGGTAAATGTTTGTCAGCCTGTACACTTAGTGCATGGGCATTACAAGTATAGAAGACCAGCTTCTTTCTAATGGGAACATTTTTTTATGAGGCCCTGCTCCACGTCTTTTCCAAGGGGCATTGGAGTGCCTCCCAATTTTTGGCAGCCCTTGCATTCACTGCATAGGCCAACACTATGGGATATCCACTTCCTAATAATGGAAGATTTTTTTCATGAAGCCCTCTACGTCTCTTCCAAGGGGCATTGGAGTGCCTCCCAATTTTTGAAAGCCCTTGCATTCACTGCATAGGCCAAAACTATGGAAGACCCGCTTCCTAATAATGGGAACATTTTTTCATGAGGCCCTCTACATTTCTTCCAAGGGGCATTGGAGTGCCTCCCAATTTTTGGCAGCCCTTGCATTCACGGCATAGGCCACCACTGTGGGAGACTCACTTCCTAATAATGGGAACATTGTTTTAAGGAGGCCCTCTGACCTCCACGTTTCTTCCAAGGGGCATTGGAGTTCCTCCCAATTTTTGGCAGCCCTTGCATTCACTGCATAGACCAACACTATGGGATACCCACTTCCTAATAATGGAAGCATTTTTTCATGAGGCCCTCTACATCTCTTCCAAGGGGCATTGGAGTGCTTCCAATTTTTGGCAGCCCTTGCATTCACTGCATAGGCCAACACAATGGGAGACCCACTTCCTAATAATGGGAACATTGTTTTTAGGAGGCCCTCTGACCTCTACGTCTCTTCCAAGGGGCTTTGGAGTGCCTCCAAATTTTTGGCAACCCTTGCATTCACTGCATAGGCAAACACAATGGGAGACCTACTTAATAATAATGGGATCATTTTTTTTCATGAGGCCCTCCTCTATGTCTCTTCCAAAGGGCATTGGAGTAAGTCCAAATTTTTGTCAGCCCTTGCATTCACTGCATAGGCAAACAGTATGGAAGACCCACTTCCTAATAATGGGAACATTGTTTTTAGGAGGCCTTCCTCTAAGTTTCTTCAAAGGCGTATTGGGGTGCGTCCAAATTTTCAAAGGGGTATTGGTGTGCATCCAAATTTTGGGCAGTCCTGCCACTCACTGCATAAACAATAACAGTATAGGAGACCCACTCTTTAGTAATGGTACCAACAAAGCAAAGCCGGTTGATGGCTCTCTAAGAATAGTGAGGGCTGACTGCTGGCACTTTAAGAATAGTAAAGGCCACCTGATGGCCCTATAAAAATAGGCTTTGTGACTTTCAGAGTCCCTTCTTAATAAATGAAACAGGATGTGTCTGATCATGTCTCACACACCACATGGCCGGATAAGGTTGTACAATTTGAAAATGACATTTCCCGGTGAATGCATTTGTCATTGTAGAAAGCAATTCAAAAGTGCAAAACCGCATCAGAAACGCTACATGTGAGCATAGCCCAAGGTGTGGAGAAGCATTTTTGTTTTTGGTTATTTATTTTGCCTTATATACAAGTCATTACCATGGAAAGGATGAAGCCAGGGCCCACCGGAAGATTCTCCAGTTCTCTGGTGAAAATGAGGTAAACATAGCAAAAACAATTACAATAATCTTGAAAAAAAAGTGACGGCGACTGGTACAGGAGGAGAGAGGACCTTGACTGCGAGGGCTCACAGTCTACAAGGGATGGATGAGGATACAGTAGCTGATGGTAGAGCTGGTCATGCAGCAGTCTGGTGGAGCGGTGGGTACTGCAGGTTGTAGGCTTGTCGGAAGAGGTAGGTCTTCAGGTTCCTTTTGAAGGTTTCCATTGGCTAAGAAAAGTCTGTGTGAAGGTTCCCGGACACTCTATGGCTGCTTTTTTACTGTGGACTGGCTCCAGCAATCTATAAGACTTAAGAGCAATCTGGCAGCTTAGCAAAGCCCAATTCTGTTCTCCCTCTGATATCTAACAAACAGGTCATGCTGGAGAAACTTGCACCTACTGCCACTCAGTGTCTTCAGCTCCTTTGTGAGAAACCAATGCTTGTGCAGCCAGTCTACCAAATAAAATTCCTGAGATGGAAATTGTGGATGGCTTCACTTCTGGTAGTAGGTGCTAATACCAAACCATGGCGTGCCATTCACTGGATATTCCTGGCTGGTTGGAGACAAGCTCAATCCCACAGAAAAGTACAAGAGTCAGGTAACAACAAGGGGATGTCCAGCGGACAGCACAACACACGGATGAATAGAGGGGGAAGAAGGGCCCTAGCGGTAGGGAACAAAGAAAGGGGAACATCCTGACACCAACCTGTGTCTGTCCCTAAGCTCCCCTATCATCCCTAGATGGGTCCTTCCCCTCATGCATGAACACATGCCTAAGCCACTAGTCTTACCACCACAATAGAACAACACTAGGAAGGTAAGACAAACAATGGGAATATAACAACATAAAATATATTTATCTCTCCAACAGAAAACTTCATCGCTGCAATTGCAACTAACACCACAGCTTCTCCAGAAACTGGCTCCTTCTAAGAGGTCAGCATAGAATGAACTATCATGTGGCTTTTTAAAGGGAGGTGGAAGTGGCACCAACCAACATCAGCTGACCGTTAACAAAAGGCTGCCAGCAAGAGACTAATATTAACATTTGCTAGACCAAAAGGAAAAAAACCTACATTTAAATTACAGCATAAACGGAGCTGCCACGAATCTCCAAATTATTTGTGACAACCAGCAAACTAAGGATATGGTGGCCTCTATCATCATGAAGGAGTTTGCTCGTTGTCTAGGAGACCGACCACCGCTGCTCTATAACTAGTGAACATTGTGTTGAAGCTAGATTGACCCAGGGCCCGCAATCCTCTGCGTCGGAAGGACGTGTTCCATCCCGGCTTCCACAATATTAACCCAGTGTGCCGTCAGTGATATGTACCATCCCTGGCCACAAGCACTTGTCCAGGTGTCTGGGGTTAGGTGGTCCTTCCCAGTAACAGCGTTGGTGAGGGTACGGGTAATGTTCTGAGACCCGTGCTTGTATAAAGTGGGGACGGCACACCCGGAAAAATAGTGGCGGCTGGGGACCGAGTACCAAGGGACAGTCGCCGCCATGAGATTGTGGAAAGCTTCCGCCTCCACAAGCCTAAAAGGCAAAATTTCTAGTGCAAGCAGTCGAGAAGTGTGTCAGTTTAGTATTGTGGCTTGTGGGTGGCTGCATATTTATATAGGGACAACTGAACACTGAGGGACAACTGAAGAAAATACCGACTCTAAGTAGAAAAAACATGCCATATCCGGACATTCCTCAAACAAGAATCTGCAAAAACAATTGTGCATGCCCTCATCATCTCCCGTCTGGGCTACTGCAACCTCCTGCTCTGTAGCCTCCCTTCTTGCACCATTCCAATCTATCCTAAACTCTGCTGCCCGACTAATCCACCGGTCCCCCCACTATTCCCCAGCCTCTCCTCTCTGTCAATCCCTTCACTGTCCCCCCATTGCCCAGAGACTCCAGTTCAAAACCCTAACCTTGGCATGCAAAGCCATCCACAACCTGTCTCCTCTATACATCTGTGACTTAGTCTCCTGGTACTTACCTGCACGCAACCTCCGATCCTCACAAGATCTCCTTCTCTGCTCCCCTCTTATCTCCTCATCCCACAATTGCATACAAGATTTCTCCCATGCATCTCCCCTACTCTGGAACTCTCTACCCCAGCATATCAGGCTCCTGCCTACCGTGGAAACCTTCAAAAGGAACCTGAAGACCTACCTCTTCCGACAAGCTGACAACCTGCAGTAACCACTGCTCCACCATACCACTGCACGATCAGCTCTACCCTAAGCTACTGTGTACTCAGCCATCACTTGTAGACTTTGAGCCATCAAGGGCAGAATCTTCTCTTCTCCTGTACCAGTCGCTCACACATTTTTGTTCAAAATTATTGTAATTGTTTTTGCTATGTATACCTCTTTTTCACATGTAAGGCGCTATAGTAATAAATAATAATAATAATGTGGTCCAGACTCACGGCTACTGAGACTGGACCGTGTGGAAGACAGGGTAGTGGTGGTGGTTGCAAAATGACTGGAAGCATTCTATATTGATTTGCTATCCAACCAACAACCTTTTCACACTGGTCTGGCTTCAAGATTGGTATTCCACGGCCCCTTAGAAAGTGGGACAGGAAGCTAGGTTGACATGATGTTGGTGCTTGTTGTGCTCCATCAGCAGGCACAGTTTCATGTTGCCGACAGCATCGGCCTCTGTGTGCACCATCACATCACCATTACATCCACTTCCCCATCCCTTGCCATGCACCTTGCCCATTTTAAATGGAGTTTAATATTTGTCACATTGCCAAAAATGTCTGTATTATTACCGCAGTAATATAGGATCATGTCTGATGACCACGGTTTTAGACCTTGGATGCAGAGTTGCATCCAGGGGTCTTCCCCATGCTGTTTCCATTTCATTTCAGCACTGTATGGATGTGTCTGATCATGTCTCACACACCACATGACCAGATAAGGTAATAAAATGTTAAAATAATATTTACTGGTGAACGTATTTTTCACCTTTTAAAGCATTGCGAAAGTGCAAAAATGCAACAAAAAAACTATGTGTTAACAAAGTTCAAGATATGGAGGAGCATTTTTGTTTCTTGTTATTTTTTTGCCTTATATACAAGTCATTACCCTGGAAAGAATGTTCCTTAACATTTTGTCCAGGAAAAGTCATTTTGGTTTTGTTTTTGTATGTTTTATTGTGAGTCCGTAAACGTGGCGCAAAACTCTGACAACATTGTTCACAGAAGTGACCTGGGAGTCAAAGATGCTTCTCTGCCAGGGGTCTTCCCCATGCTGTTCCCATGTCATTTCAGTTCTGTTCCCATCTGTTCCCGTCTATTTGGCCAATTTTTAGGACACCGGAAAAATGCTCAAGTTTCCCATTGACCCATTGATTTGCTCGACCTGAACAATGAGCACCCGAGCATTTTAGTGCTCACTCATCACTAGTTCCGTTGCTCCCGAGTCTCACCGTGTGACTAAGCAGTACTATACAGCCACATATGGGGTATTTCTTCATTCAGCAAAAATTGTGTGAAAAATTTTGGTGCCATTTTTACTAGTGTTGAGCGAGCACTAAAATGCTCGGGTGCTCGAAGCTCAGGCCGAGCTCGCCGTGATACTCGGGTGCTCGACCCGAGCAACGAGCCCAATGTTAGTCTATGGGAGACCTGAGCATTTTTGCGGCTGCCCAAAATGATAGTGACAGTGCTCAAAAGACATGGGGACAGCATGGGCATCGCCCCAGGAAGCATTTCTGACCCCCAGGTCACTGCTGTCAACAACGTGGTCAGAGATGTTAAGCCACTTTTACGGACTCACAATAAAAACGTTCAAAAACGAAACTGAAACGGTTTTCCTGTGAAATATGTTAAGGAACTTCCTTTCCAGGGTAAAGACTTGTGTATAAGGTAAAATAAATAACCAAAAACAAAAATACTCCTCCACACCTTGGGCTATGTTCACAAGTAGCATTTTTTATGCGTTTTTGCACTTTTGTATTGCTTTCAACCGTGACAAATGCATTCACCGGGAAATGTCATTTTAACATTTTACAATTTTATCTGGCCATGTGCTGAGTGACACATGCATACAGTGCTTAAAAGACATGTGAACAGCATGGGGAAGACCGCTGGAAGCATCTGTGACACCCAGGTCACTGCCTAAAAGTGTGCCCATCAGAAGTGATCCTTGCCGGATCAGAAGATGCAGACTTGAAACTATCCCTGTGCAAGTCCTTTTCCCAGGGCAGTGTTCAATTGTACCTCCCCCATTCCTTGCAATGCAAGCGCAAGTCTGCAGCCTGCCACGCACCCACCCCCAGGCTGCAATACCATACTGCTAGCTTGCTTGCACTTGAAATTGGGCCTTTTAGGCATGTGGAGGCAGAATCTGGCCACCATGTCATGGCTGCGTCGGCGGCCTGGTATCCATACTCAGTCCCCAGCCGCCCGGCGGCCAGGTGTCCATACTCGGTCCCTAGCCGCCCCATGGCCGGGTGTCCACACATGCTCACCAGCCACCAGGGGGCGGCCGGGAGTCCATAAACAGTCCCCAGCCGCCCCTATTTCTCCTGTCAACTTACCCCCACACACTTTTCTTAGCCCGGCCTGCTTTAGGGCAGCATTGGACGAGCCCACCAGAGAACCAGACTACTTCGGTGGGCCCTGGCTTCTCCATCAGGGGAGTTGAGAGTGCCAAGGTGAGGATCATGATGATGATAGAAGTTAGCATCTGCTTTGTTTTCTTGGAATGCAAGCATAAGTGTGCAGCCTGCCACCCACCCACCCCCAGGCTGCAATACCATACTGCTAGATGGCTTGCACTTCAAATTGGGCCTTTTAGGCATGTGGAGACGGAAACTGGCCACCACATCATGGCTGCGTCGGTGGCCTGGTATCCATACTCAGTCCCCAGCCGCCCCGCAGCCGGGTGTCCACTCTCAGTCCCCAGCCGTCAGGGGTCGGCCGGGTGTCCATACTTGGTCCCCAGCCGCCCCGCGGCCGGGTGTCCACACACGGTCCCCAGCCTCCTGGGGGCGGCCGAGTGTCCATAAACGGTCCCCAGTTGCCCCTATTTCTCCCGTCAACTTCCCCCCATACACTTTTCTTAGCCCGGCCTGCTTTAGGGCAGCATTGGACGAGCCCACCAGAGAACCAGACTCCTCCGGTGGGCCCTGGCTTCTCCATCAGGGGAGTTGAGAGTGCCAAGTTGAGGAGCATGATGATGATATAAGTTAGCATCTGCTTCGTTTTCTTGGAATGCAAGCGTAAGTATGCAGCCTGCCACCCACCCACCCCCAGGCTGCAATACCATGCTGCTAGCTTGCTTGCACTTCAAATTGGGCCTTTTAGGCATGTGGAGGCGGAATCTGGCCACCACATCAGGGCTGCGTCGGCGGCCTGGTATCCATGCTCCATACTGGGTGTCCATACTCGGTCCCCAGGCGCCCCGCGGCCGGGTGTCCACACACGGTCCCCAGCCGCATGGGGGCGGCCGGGTGTCCATAAATGGTCCCCAGTCGCCCCTATTTGAAGGACAGCCTAACCACAAACACGTGGGTAAGTGAATGTGGCCAGGGATGGTATATCTCACAACTTCACACAGGGTTAATATTGTGGAAGCCGGGACACAGTTGGACACTGGAATGCAACACGTCCTCCAGACATAGAGGATTGTGGGTCCTGGGTCAATCAGGCTTCAACACAAAGTTCAAAAGGTAGACAGCAGCAGTGGTCGGCCTCCTACACAACGAGTAAATTATTCATGATCATGAGGCCATCTATCTCCTTAGATTTCTGTTCCTTGGAATGCAAGCACATGTATGTAGTAGCGGCTAGGCCTGAGGTGGTCAGCGTTTTGGCGCATATCCTACCAACTCCGAGGATTGCTGGATGTTTTCCTGCTACTATCCCAGTTCTATGACTCCCGTTAAAACAAAGCTTCAGGTGATGAATGATGGATGAGGTGGTGGCAAAGGAGAAAGAGCAGGAGGAAAAGGGACCATTCACATCAATATCAGGCCAGTCAACCACACGTGTCTTGTAGGATATGTTTCTGTACCAAAATGAGAGGTTTGGCTACACAGTGCCCCTTGGAAGTGACATGGAGGTCAGAGGGCCTTAACTAAACCATTTTTTCCATTTATAGCAACTGGGTCTCCTGTGCACTGTTGGCCTAAGCAGTGAATGCAAGGCTTTCCAAAAATTATGAGGAACTGCAATGGCCCTTGAAACAGACGTGGATTACAGCATACTAAAAACCTTCCACCCATTATTGGGGAGTGGGTCTCCCTTAGTGTTCTCCTATGCATTGAAAAGCAAAAGCTGACTAAAATTAGGAGGAAACGCAATGCCCGTTGGAAGAGTCATGGAGGTTAGAGTTAATTAAAAAAACATTTCAATGCCCCTTGGAAGAGCTGTGGAGTTCAGAATGGCTTAACAAGACGGTTTTAATGCCCCTTGGAAGAGACGTGGAGGTCAGAGTAGCTTAACAAGATGGTTTTAATGCCCCTTGGAAGAGACGTGGAGGTCGCAGTAGCTTAACAAGACGGTTTTAATGCCCCTTGGAAGAGACATGGAGGTTGCAGTAGCTTAACAAGACGGTTTTAATGCCCCTTGGAAGAGATGTGGAGGTCGCAGTAGCTTAATAAGACGGTTTTAATGACCCCTTGGAAGAGACGTGGAGGTCGCAGTAGCTTAACAAGATGGTTTTAATGCCCCTTGGAATAGACGTGGAATTCGCAGTAGCTTAACAAGACGGTTTTAATGCCCTTTGGAATAGACGTGGAGGTCGCAGTAGCTTAACAAGACAGTTTTAATGCCCCTTGGAAGAGACGTAGAGGTCGCAGTAGCTTAACAAGACGGTTTAAATGCCCCTTGGAAGAGATGTGGAGGTTGCAGTAGCTTAACAAGATGGTTTTAATGCCCCTTGGAAGAGTCGTGGAGGTCGCAGTAGCTTAACAAGATGGTTTTAATGCCCCTTGGAAGAAACGTGGAGGTTGCAGTAGCTTAACAAGACGGTTTTAATGCCCCTTGGAAGAGACGTGGAGGTAGCAGTAGCTTAACAAGACGGTTTTAATGCCCCTTGGAAGAGACGTGGAGGTTGCAGTAGCTTAAAAAGACGGTTTTAATGCCCCTTGGAAGAGACTTGGAGGTCGCAGTAGCTTAACAAGACAGCTTTAATGCCCCTTGGAAGAGACGTGGAGGTCGCAGTTGCTTAGCAAGACGGTTTTAAAGCCCCTTGGAAGAGACGTGGAGGTCGCTGTAGCTTAACAACACAGTTTAATTGCCCCTTGAAAGAGATGTGGAGGTCGCTGTAGCTTAACAAGACGGTTTTAAGGCCCCTTGAAAGAGACATGGAGGTCACAGTAGCTTTACAAGACGGTTTTAATGCCCCTTGGAAGAGACGTGGAGGTTGCAGTAGCTTAACAAGATGTTTTTAATGCCCCTTGGAAAAGTGGTGGAGGTCGCAGTAGCTTAACAAGACGGTTTTAATGCCCCTTGGAAGAACGGTGGAGGTCGCAGTAGCTTAATAAGACGGTTTTAATGCCCCTTACAAGAGCCATGCAGTTCAGCATCTTAAAAACATTATTCCCATTATTGGGGAGTGGGTCTCCCATAGTCTTTGCCTATGCCTTCCAAGCGAAAGCTGCCAAAAATTAGGAGGGAGGAACTTGCAATGCTGGCAACATGGACCAAGGTCACCCTGGTGGTATAGTGGTGGTGGAGGCTGAGGATAAGGAGAAGAGCAAAATACAGCCGAAATGATGAAGCATATACCCATGTGTGGGTGTGAAGCAGTGCATGGGAATACACCTCCCAAAATAACACAGTGGATTTGACTTTATGTTACTCTGCTGTCATTTGCTGGTGATAAGAAGACAGGCCAAATCCAGCCTTTGTTCAATTTGATAAGGGTCAGTGTTAGGCGCCGGGCGCTTGCTGGATCAGAAATGGGTTCTGAATCATCAGTGGATTCTGTGGTCTTCCATTCTGGTTCAGCTGGGGCTGATGCTGCACAGCATCACTGTCGGTCCCAACGCCTAGCCAATGCACAATAGGTACAAGTGGTATCTCGTGTATTTGTGCCTAGCAACATAAAGCACAGGTTGCGGAGAGAGACTAGGCCACTGCAGCCTAAGTCTAAAATACATCGCACTGAGCATGCCCGTGACATGGCGCACCGTGATTGTTGGATCAGGAACCAGCTGACCCGGTGACCTGGCACTGCCTGATTGGTCACAGGCGACGTCACCAATGGTGCGACAGTGTGGCAGTACTTAGTTTTTAAAAGGCCCGCCCACAAACATGGTGGCGCGCTCAGATCATTTGAGCTAGTTGTTTGGTTGTGCACGCATTTCTCCAGAGCTCCTCTAAGAGCCATATTGAGCTGGTCGGCTCAGTCCGGTAGCAAGCCGGCTGAGTGCACTAGTACCTGGCGGAAATCACTCCCGCACACTAGCGTCTTTTCCTTAGCGTAGCGCCTGTATCGTAGACAGGGCTACTGCTCCTAGTCCGGTCACACGTCTCCCTACGGTTCTTGGAGATAGTGTGAACCGCTTTAGCGCCAATTCCCCATAGCGTAGCGCCTGTATCAAAGACAGGGCTACTGCTTCTCCCACGGTCGCACGTCTCCCTGCGGTTCTTGGAGATTGTGCAAACCGTCTTACCCTTTCCGTGTGCATTAACACGAAGGGCTAAGATAGTTTATAGGTGCGTCGCCGGTTGCTCTCCCTCCGTGCAGTTAACGGAGATAGAGTGTACCGCTTTACCCGTTCCTGTGTGAAGTAACACGGAAGGGTTTAATATCTAAGTTGTCACTTTCCACCCGGAAAGTGTTCGGCAGCAGTCCTCCAGGCAGTATCGCGGACCCCGGGGTCGGTTGCGTTCCATTAAATTTAAGTTTTCTGCAACCGCCCTCCTAACAGTCAGCTTGTCAGCATTGTCAGTTGACAGGCGAGTGCGCTTATCAGTTATAATTCCCCCAGCGGCACTCAAACACACTCCGATAACACGCTAGCGGCAGGGCAGGCCAGGACCTCCAAGGCATACAGAGCGAGTTCATTCCAAGTGTCCAGCTTGGATACCCAATTATTAAAAGGCACAGAGGAATCACAGAGGACGCTGGTATGGTCGGCAAGGTACTCCCTCACCATCTTTTGAAACTTTCCACTCCTTGTGAGAGTACCCCGCGCCTCAGGGACTGTAACCTGGGCGGGTCTCAGAAAACTGTCCCAGAATGGTGACAGTGTCCCCCTGCCTCTGCTGGATTGGAGTTTGCATCTCTCTCGCCTGTACGCCTTGTTTGGTCAACGAACTGTGACCTCTGCAAGTAGCGTGTTCAGATGGGAATTTTTTTAACAGTTCTGCAGCAAGGGCCTTCTGGTACTGCCCCATTTTTGTAGACCTCTCCACCTCAGGAATAAGAGAGTGAAAGTACTCCTTGTAGCAGGGGTCTAAAAGTGTCACCAACCAGTAATGACTGTCACCCAACATTTTGACAACACGAGGGTCACGGTTAAGGCAGCGTAACATAAAGTCAGCCATGCGTGCCAGACTGGTAACGGGCAAGACTTCCATGTCCTCACCAAGATGACGACTGACCATGCTCACCTCCTCCTCCTCCGCCTCCCTGTCCTCAGGCCACCCACGCTGAACCCACGGTAGGACAGTTGTACAGGTACTACTGTCTACAGCGCATGATACCAGCTCCTGTTCTTCCTCCTCCTCCTCCTCCTCTCCCTCATTGTCCCCCAATGCACGTTGGGATGAGATGAGGCTGGGCTGTGTGTAATTGCCCGCTACGGCTTCTTGATCCATCTCATCATACTCTGGCTGCAATGCCTCCTCTTTAATTCTCTGCAGAGAACGTTGCAAAAGACAGACAAGTGGGATGCTGACACTAATGATGGCGTCATCACCACTCACCATCTTGGTGGACTCCTCAAAGTTTGACAGGATGGTACATATGTCAGACATCCAGGTCCACTCCTGAGGTCTTATGTGTGGAGTCTGACCTGAATATCGACAGCCTTGTTGCAGCTGGTACTCCACAACTGCTCTCTTGTGCTCACAAATCTTTTGCAACATGTGGAGGGTAGAGTTCCAATGTGTGGGGACTTGCAAAAATGAGCTGACAGGCGGGGCACTTTGACGAGCACATCTGGCAACCCGGGGTACGATTTAAGAAACCACCGAAGCACGAGGTTAAGCACATGAGCCAGGCATGGTATGTGTGTGATCTTGCCCCGCCTCTGAGCCGCCACCTGGTTACGGCTATTGTCACACACGACCATGCCTGGATGTAGGTTCAGCGGTCTCAGCCACAGATCTGCCTGCTCTTTCACAGCTGTCCACAACTCACAAGCAGTGTGAGGTTTATCACCTAAGCTTATGAGTTTCAGCACAGCCTGTTGCAGCTTGGCTGAGGCAGTACTGCAGTGCTTCCAGATTGTAACTGATGTGGTGATATCTGAGATGGAGGCTGAACATGAGGAGGAGGATGAGGTGCAGGAGCTGTACACTTTGGGGGCTACTCTGACTGACATAGGACCCGCAATCCTCGGTGTGGGGAGGATGTGTTCCGTCCCAAGGTCCGACTGAGTCCCGGCTTCCACTATGTTTACCCAGTGTGCAGTCAGGGAGATGTACCGTCCCTGGCCACAAGCACTTGTCCACGTGTCCGTTGTCAGGTGGACTCTCCCAGTAACTGCGTTGTTGAGGGCATGGCAGATGTTTTGGGACACGTGCTTGTGTAGTGTGGGGATGGCACACCGGGCAAAATAGTGTCGGCTGGGGACCGAGTACCGAGGGACGGCCACGCCATAAGGTTGCTAAAAGGCAGCATTTCCAATGCAAGCAGTCATGAAATGTGTGAATTTAGGAATGTGGCCTGTGGGGCGCTGGCTGCGAATTTGCACTTTCGTTCAAAGGTCTGGGATATGGACAATTGAACGCTGCGGTGGGACGTGGACGTGGACGTTGATGCTGTTTCTTGAGAAACTGCCATAACAAGTGAAGACTGAGAGGAGGGGGCATGCAGTATGGAAAGGGGATTGCCTTGCACGCACAACAGGGGGTTGTATTACACGCACAACAGCAGAAAAAGCAGCGGTGACACCCGCTGACACTGGTCATGGACCCTGGGGTTTGCCCCACAAAGTCAGGTGCTTTGCTGCCATGTGCCTGATCATGCAGGTGGTGGTCAGGCTGGTAGTTTTGTCACCCCTGCTGATGCTGGCATGGCAGGTGGTACAAATAGCCTTTTTGAGGTTATCAGCAGAGTCTTTAAAAAAATTCCAGACTCTGGAAGACCTACAGGTTGTACTGGCAATGTCTCTCATGTTGGTGTTACGGGGAACTGTTGCCCACCTTCTGTGTGCGGCCACCATACTGCTTCTTCCTGCCTGTTGAGGTACTCTGTTGGAAGTATTATATGCTATCCAATTAATAACCTGTTCACACTGATCAGTTCGCAATACCGGTGTTGTAGTTTGGTTCCCTAGTAATTCGGTCAAGAAGTGGGAGCGAGAAGACGTGGCTGTTGGTTGTGGCACATTTTCACCTTGGCCACGGCCCCGTCCTCTACATGCACCATCACCAGAACGTCCAGTTCCACGTCCCTTGCCTCGCGCCTTGCCCATTGTAAATAAAGTAAAAAAGCTTACACTCGCACTATCAATGGAAAAAGGGTAATAAAAAGGAGATTTGAACTGTGGTAGAGGAAAACCACAGTTCTATTTCTCTGGCCTATACCAGAATCTTTTAAACAGATATATTGGTGACTGAACAATCAGGGAGACACTATTACTGTTTTTCTTAACGGAAAAAAAACAAAAGCTGTATAATACAGAGATTTGAAACGTGGAACTGCAAAACCACAGTTATATTTTTATGGCCTACACCAGACTCTTTTAAACAGATATATTGGTGTCTGTCCAGTCAGGAAGACACTATTACGTTTTTTTTTAAGGCAAAAAATGCCAAAAACTTGATAATACAGAGATTTGACCCATGGAACTACAAAACCACAGTTATATTTTTCTGGCCAACACCAGAATCTTTCAAACAGATATATTTTTGTCTGAACAATCAGGGAGACACTATTACTGTTTTTCTTTACGAAAAAATACCAACAGCTGGATAATACAGAGATTTAAAACGTTGAAATGCAAAACCACAGTTATATTTTTCTGGCCTACACCAGAATCTTTCAAACAGATATATTTGTGTCTGAACAATCAGGGAGACATTATTACTGTTTTTCTTCACGGAAAAAATACCAAAGGCTGGATAATACAGAGATTTGAACCGTGGAACTGCAAAACCACAGTTATATTTTTCTGGCCTACACCAGAATCTTTCAAGCAGATATATTTGTGTCTGAACAATCAGGGAGACACTATTACTGTTTTTCTTTACGGAAAAAATGCCAAAAGCTGGATAATACAGAGATTTGAACCGTGGAACTGCAAACCCACAGTTATATTTTTCTGGCCTACACCAGAATCTTTCAAACAGATACATTTGTGTCTGAACAATCAGGGAGACACTATAACTGTTTTTCTTTACGGAAAAAATACCAAAAGCAGGATAATACAGAGATTTGAACCGTGGAACTGCTAAACCACAGTTATATTTTTCTGGCCGACACCAGACTGTTTTAAACAGATATATTTGTGTCTGACCAGTCAGGGAGAAACTATTACTTTTTTTTTGCGGCAAAAAATGCCAAAAACAGGATAATACAGAGATTTGACCAGTGGAACTGCAAAACCACAGTTATATTTTTTTGGCCAAAACCAGACTCTTTTAAACAGATATACTGGTGTCTGACCAGTCAAGGAGACAGTATTACAGGGTTTTTTTGCGGCAAAAAATGCCAAAAACAGGATAATACAGAGATTTGACCCGTGGAACTGCAAAACCACAGTTATATTTTTCGGGCCTACACCAGAATCTTTCAAACAGATATATTTGTCTGAACAATCAGGGAGACACTATTACTATTTTTCTTTATGGAAAATATACCAAAAGCTGGATAATACAGAGATTTGAAACGTTGAACTGCAAAACCTCAGTTATATTTTTCTGGCCTACACCAGTACCTATCAAACAGATATATTTGTGTCTGAACAATCAGGGTGACACTATTACAGTTTTTTTTATGGCAAAAAATGCCAACAAAGGAAAATACAGAGATTTTACCTGTGGAACAGCAAAACCACAGTTATATTTTTTTGAGCAACACCAGAATCTTTCAAACAGATATATTTGTGTCTGAACAATCAGGGAGACACTATTACTGTTTTCTTTACGGAAAAAATACTAAAAGCTGGATAATAAAGAGATTTGACCCGTGGAACTGCAAAACCACAGTTATATTTTTCTGGCCTACACCAGAATCTTTCAAACAGATATATTTGTGTCTGAACAATCAGGGAGACACTATTACAGTTTTTTTTACTCCACAAAATGCCAAAAAAAGGATAATACAGAAATTTTCCCTGTGGAACTGCAAAACCACAGTTATATTTTTCTGGCCTACACCAGACTCTTAAACAGATATGTTGGTGTCTGACCAGTCAGAAAGACTCTATTACAGTTTTTTGTTATGGCAAAAAATGTAAAAAACAGGATAATACAGAGATTTGACCTGTGGAACTGCAAAACCACAGTTATATTTTTTTGGCCTACACCCGATCTTTCAAACAGATATATTTGTGTCTGAACAATCAGGGAGACACTATTACTATTTTTCTTTACGTAAAAAATACCAAAAGCTGGATAATACAGAGATTTGAACCGTGGTACTGCAAAACCACAGTTATATTTCTTTGCCATACACCAGAATCTTTCAAACAGATATATTTGTGTTTGAACAATCACGGAGACACTATTACTGTTTTTCTGTATGGAAAAATTACCAAAAGCTGAATAATACAGAGATATGAACCGTGGAACTGCAAAACCACAGTTATATTTTTCTGGCCTACACCAGAATATTTCAAACAGATATATTTGTGTCTGAACAATCAGGGAGACACTATTACTGTTTTTCTTTACGGAAAAAATACCAAAAGCTGAATAATACAGAGACTTGATCCGTGGAACTGCAAAACCACAGTTATATTTTTCTGGCCAACACCAGAATCTTTCAAACAGATATATTTGTGTCTGAACAATCAGGGAGAAACTATTGCAGTTTTTTTTTTTATGACAAAACATGACAAAATAAAGATAATACAGAGATTTGAACTTTGGAACTGCAAAACCACAGTTATATTTTTCTGGCCTACACCAGACTCTATTAAACAGATATATTGGTGTCTGACCAGTCAAGGAGACACTATTACAGTTTTTTTTAAGGCAAAAAATGCCAAAAACAGGATAATACAGAGATTTGACCCGTGAAACTGCAAAACCACAGTTATATTTTTCAGGCCTACGCCAGAATCTTTCAAACAGATATATTTGTGTCTGAACAATCAGGGAGACACTATTACTGTTTTTCTTTACGGAAAAAATACCAAAAGCTGGATAATACAGAGATTTGAAACGTTGAACTGCAAAACCACAGTTATATTTTTCTGGCCTACAGCAGAATCTTTCAAACAGATATATTTGTGTCTGAACGATCAGGAAGACACTATTACTGTTTTTATTTACAGAAAAAAATACCAAAAGCTGGATAATACAGAAATTTGACCCGTGGAACTGCAAAACCACATTTATATTTTTCTGGCCTACACCAGATTGTTTTAAACAGATATATTGGTGTCTGAAGAGTCAGGGAGACACCATTACGTTATTTTTATACAGCAAAAAATGCCACAATCATAATAATACAGAGATTTGAACCGTGGAACTGCAAAACCACAGCTATATTTTTCTGGCCTACTCCAGAATCTATCAAACAGATATATTTGTGTCTGAACATTCAGGGAGACACTATTACTGTTTTTCTTAACGGAAAAAAATCCAAAAGCTGGATATTACAGAGATTTGAACCATGGTTCTGCAAAAACACAGTTATATTTTTCTGGCCTACACCAGAATCTTTCAAACAGATATATTTGTGTCTGAAAAATCAGGGAGACACTATTACAGTTTTTTTTTATGGCAAAAAATGCCAAAAAAAGTAAAATACAGAGATTTGACCCATGGATCTGCAAAACCACAGTTCTATTTCTCTGGCCTACACCAGACTCTTAAACAGATATATTGGTGTCTGACCAGTCAGAAAGACACTAATACAGTTTTTTTTACGGCAAAAAAATGCCAAAAACAGGATAATACAGAGATTTCACCCGTGGAACTGCAAAACCACAGTTATATTTTTCTGGCCTACACCAGAATCTTTCAAATAGATATATTTGTGTCTGAAAAATCAGGGAGACACTATTACTGTTTTTCTTTACAGAAAAAATACCAAAAGCTGGATAATACAGAGATTTGAACCAAGGAACTGCAATACCACAGTTATATTTTTCTGGCCTATACCAGAAGCTTTCAAACATATATATTTGTAACTGAATAATCAGGGAGACACTATTACACATATTTTTTTAAGGCAAAAAAATGCCAAAAGAAAGATAATTCATAGATTTGTCTCGTGGAACTGCAAAACCACAGTTATATTTTTCTGGCCTACACCAGACTCTTTTAAACAGATATATTGGTGTCTGACCAGTCAAGGAGACACTATTACAGTTTTTTTACTGCAAAAATTCCAAAAACAGGATAATGCAGAGATTTGACACGTGGAACTGCAAAACGACAGCTATATTTTTCTGGCCTACACCAGAATCTTTCAAACAGATATATTTGTGTCTGAACAATCAGGGAGACACTATTACTGTTTTTCTTTACGGCAAAAAATACAAAAAGCTGGATAATACAGAGATTTGAAACGTGGAACTGCAAAACCACAGTTACTTTTTTCTGGCCTGCACCAGAATCTTTCAAACAGATATATTTGTGTCTGAACAATCAGGGAGACACTATTACAGTTTCTTTTACGGCAAAAAATGCCAAAAAGAGGAAAATACAGAGATTTGACCCATGGATCTACAAAACCACAGTTCTATTTTTCTGGTCTACCCCAGACTCTTAAACAGATATATTGGTGTCTGACCAGTCAGAAAGAAACTATTACAGTTTATTTTACAGCAAAAAATACCAAAAAAGGAAAATACAGAGTTTTGACCCATGGATCGGCAAAACCACAGTTATATTTTTCTGGCCTACACCAGAATCTTTCAAGCAGATATATTTGTGTCTGAACAGTCAGGGAGACACTATTACTGTTTTTCCTTATGAAAAAAATACCAAAAGCTGAATAATACAGAGATTTGAACCGTGGAACTGCAATACCACAGTTATATTTTTCTGGCCTACACCAGAATCTTTCAAACAGATATATTTGTGTCTGAACAATCAGGGAGACACTATTACAGTTTTTTTTTTATTGCACCAAATGCCAAAAAAAAGATAATACAGAGATTTGAACTGTGGAACTGCAAAACCACAGTTTTTTTGGCCTACACCAGACTCTTTTAAACAGATATATTGGTGTATGACCAGTCAGGGAGACACTATTACGTTTTTTTTAGGGTAAAAAATGCCAAAAACAGGATAATACAGAGATTTGACCCGTGGAACTGCAAAACCACAGTTATATTTTTCTGGCCTACACCAGAATCTTTCAAACGGATATATTTGTGTCTGAACAATCAGGGAGACACTATTACTGTTTTTTTTATGGCAAAAAATGCCAAAAAAGGAAAATACAGAGATTTGACCCGTGGAACTGCAAAACAACAGTTATATTTTTCTGGCCTTCACCAGAATCTTTCAAACAGATATATTTGTGTCTGAACAATCAGAGAGACACTATTACTGTTTTTCTTTATGGAAAAAATACCAAATTTTGCCAAATACAGAGATTTGACTCGTGGAACTGCAAAACCACAGTTATATTTTTCTGGCCTACACCAGAATCTTTCAAACAGATATATTTGTGTCTGAATAATCAGGGAGACACTTTTACTGTTTTTCTTTACGGCAAAAAATACAAAAAGCTGGATAATACAGAGATTTGAAACGTGGAACTGCAAAACCACAGTTAAATTTTTCTGGCCTGCACCAGAATCTTTCAAACAGATATATTTGTGTCTGAACAATCAGGGAGACACTATTACTGTTTTTTTATGGCAAAAAATGCCAAAAAAGGATAATACAGAGATTTGACCCGTGGAACTGCTAAACAACAGTTATATTTTTTTGGCCTTCACCAGAATCTTTCAAACAGATATATTTGTGTCTGAACAATCAGGGAGACACTATTACTGTTTTTCTTTATGGAAAAAATACCAAATTTTGCCAAATACAGAGATTTGACTCGTGGAACTGCAAAACCACAGTTATATTTTTTTGGCCTACACCAGACTCTTTTAAACAGATATATTGGTGTATGACCAGTCAGAAAGAAACTATTACAGTTTTTTTTACAGCAAAAAATGCCAAAAACAGGATAATACAGAGATTTGACCCGTGGAACTACAAAACCACAGTTATATTTTTCTGGCCTACACCAGAATCTTTTAAACAGATATATTGGTGTCTGACAAGTCAAGGAGACACTATTACAGTTTTTTTTATGGCAAAAAATGCCAAAAAAAAGATAATACAGAAATTTGACCCGTGGATCTGCAAAACTACAGTTCTATTTGTCTGACCTACACCAGACTCTTAAACAGATATATTGGTGTCTGACCAGTCAGAAAGACATTATTATAGTTTTTTTACAGCAAAAAATGCCAAAAACAAGATAATACAGAGATTTGACTCGTGGAACTACAAAACCGCAGTTATATTTTTCTGGCCTACATCAGAATCTTTCAAACAGATATATTTGTGTCTGAACAATCAGGGAGACACTATTACTGTTATTCTTTACGGAAAAAATACCAAAAGCTGGATAATACAGAGATTTAAAACGTTGATCTGCAAAACCACAGTTATAATTTTCTGGCCTACACCAGAATCTTTCAAACAGATATATTTGTGTCTGAACAATCAGGGAGACACTATTATTATTCTTCTTTACGAAAAAAATGCCAAAAATAGGATAATACAGAGATTTGAAATGTTGAACTGCAAAACCACAGTTATATTTTTCTGGCCTACACCAGAATCTATCAAACAGATATATTTGTGTCTGAACATTCAGGGAGACACTATTAATGTTTTTCTTTACGGAAAAAATAACAAAAGCTGGATATTACAGAGATTTGAACCATGGATCTGCACAACCACAGTTATATTTTTCTGGCCTACACCACAATCTTTCAAACAGATACGTTTGTGTCTGAACAATCAGGTAGACACTATTACAGTTTTTTGTTATGGCAAAAAATGCCAAAAAAGGAAAATACAGAGTTTTGACCCATGGATCGGCAAAACCACAGTTATATTTTTCTGGACTACACCAGAATCTTTCAAGCAGATATATTTGTGTTTGAACAATTATGGAGATACTGTTACAGTTTTTCTATATGGAAAAAATACCAAAAGCTGAATAATACAGAGATTTGAACCGTGGAACTGCAATACCACAGTTATATTTTTCTGGCCTACACCAGAATCTTTCAAACAGATATATTTGTGTCTGAACTAGAGATGAGCGTTGTTCGACTCGAACTGTTCGCCAATCTCAAATTCGAGCTGTTTTGGGCGGTGTTCGAGCCATTCGGCGAACACGAACGATTTGAGAAAAATTCGGCTGTTCGAGGTTATGTTCGATAACTGTTCGTGCACCAAAATCATTACTGGATTTTTTTCTCAGTAATGATGAAAATTAATGTTAATACGCAGTTTGAGTGTACAGCGGGGTGGGGGGAGGGGCAGGGGATGGATCTCTGCAGGAATAATGAAGATCTCCATTTTTTTTTCTCTTTCCCGCATTTACAGTGGGGAGGTGCAATCTGTCAGCCTATCAGCAGCGCACACACGGAGCGAAGTGCTTTTTTTCACACAAGCAAGGGCATGTGTCATTGGCAGTGTATGTCACATGTCCTTGCCCTATAAGACCAAGCCATTTTCCCCGTCGCCACCATTTTCTCACTGCTGCAGCTGCGTGTTAGACGGCACCGCTGTTGCTGTGTGCGCTATACCTTGTTAATTTCAAGCCAATTTTCGCACAAATCTACAGATAGCTTGGGAGTAGGGAATAGTTGTGATTGCAGACCTTTTAAGGACTAGGTTACAGCATTTTCTACGACTTTTATCAGGCAGGTCTGTGCTCTTAAATAGATAGATTGTGGGAGTAAAGACTAATTGTAATTGCAGTCCTTTTCAGGACTAGGTTACATCAGTTCCTATCAATTTTTGCCTGGCAGATCTGTGCCAGTGCTGTGCAAGTTTTTTTCACAGCATTTGGTTGAATCTAGCAAAGCTAATCCTTTTTGGCCTATTGCAGAGTGTGTTAGTCAGTGGAGTAGCCTATCTGTGTTGCAAGATATACCACCTGTGTATAGAATACCAATTTTTTTACTGCACCTAGTGAAGTAAAATCTTTTGGGCATAGCATCATTCTATTAGTCCATCCATACTGACCTACATCAGGTTGCAAATTGAATATAATTTTTTTCTGCATCTAGCTCTGAAAAAATATTTGGGCTTCTAGCAGTGTGTGGGACTTGTTCTATTAGTTGATCTATACTGACCTCCATCAGGTTGCAAACTGAATATAATTTTTTTCTGCATCTAGCTCTGAAAAAATATTTGGCCTTCTAGCAGTGTGTGTGACTTGTTCTATTAGTCAATCTATACTGACCTCCATCACGCTGCAAATTCAAAATAATTTTTTTTCTGCATCTAGCTCTGAAAAAATATTTGGCCTTCTAGCAGTGTGTGGGACTTTCTCTATTAGTCCATCTATACTGACCTCCATCAGGTTGAAAATTAAAAATAATTTTTTTCTGCATCTACCTCTGAAAAAATATTTGGGCTTCTAGCTGTGTGTGGGACTTGTTCTATTAGTCCATCTATACTGACCTCCATCAGGTTGCAAACTGAATATAATTTTTTTCTGCATCTAGCTCTGAAAAAATATTTGGCCTTCTAGCAGTGTGTGGGACTTTCTCTATTAGTCCATCTATACTGACCTCCATCAGGTTGCAAATTAAAAATAATTTTTATCTGCATCTAGCTCAGAAAAAATATTTGGCCTTCTAGCAGTGTGTGGGACTTTCTCTATTAGTCCATCTATACTGACCTCCATCAGGTTGCAAATTAAAAATATTTTTTTGTCTTCATCTAGCTCTGAAAAAATATTTGGCCTTCTAGCAGTGTGTGGGACTTTCTCTATTAGTCCATCTATACTGACCTCCATCAGGTTGCAAATTAAAAATAATTTTTATCTGCATCTACCTCTGAAAAAATATTTGGGCTTCTAGCTGTGTGTGGGACTTGTTCTATTAGTCCATCTATACTGACCTCCATCAGGTTGCAAACTGAATATAATTTTTTTCTGCATCTAGCTCTGAAAAAATATTTGGCCTTCTAGCAGTGTGTGGGACTTTCTCTATTAGTCCATCTATACTGACCTCCATCAGGTTGCAAATTAAAAATAATTTTTATCTGCATCTAGCTCTGAAAAAATATTTGGCCTTCTAGCAGTGTGTGGGACTTTCTCTATTAGTCCATCTATACTGACCTCCATCAGGTTGCAAATTAAAAATATTTTTTTGTCTGCATCTAGCTCTGAAAAAATATTTGGCCTTCTAGCAGTGTGTGGGACTTTCTCTATTAGTCCATCTATACTGACCTCTATCAGGTTGCAAATTCAAAATAATTTTTTGTCTGCATCTAGCTCTGAAAAAATATTTGGCCTTCTAGCAGTGTGTGGGACTTTCTCTATCAGTCCATCTATACTGACCTCCATCAGGCTGCAAATTAAAAATAATTTTTATCTGCATCTACCTCTGAAAAAATATTTGGCCTTCTAGCTGTGTGTGGGACTTGTTCTATTAGTCCATCTATACTGACCTCCATCAGGTTGCAAACTGAATATAATTTTTTTCTGCATCTAGCTCTGAAAAAATATTTGGCCTTCTAGCAGTGTGTGGGACTTTCTCTATTAGTCCATCTATACTGACCTTCATCAGGTTGCAAATTAAAAATAATTTATATCTGCATCTAGCTCTGAAAAAATATTTGGCCTTCTAGCAGTGTGTGGGACTTTCTCTATTAGTCCATCTATACTGACCTCCATCAGGTGGCAAATTAAAAATAATTTATATCTGCATCTAGCTCTGAAAAAATATTTGGCCTTCTAGCAGTGTGTGGGACTTTCTCTATTCGTCCATTTATACTGACCTCCATCAGGTTGCAAATGAAAAATAATTTTTTCTCTGCATCTAGCTCTGAAAAAATATTTGGCCTTCTAGCAGTGTGTGGGACTTTCTCTATTAGTCCATCTATACTGACCTCCATCAGGTTGCAAACTGAATATATTTTTTTTCTGCATCTACCTCTGAAAAAATATTGGGCTTCTAGCTGTGTGTGGGACTTGTTCTATTAATCCATCTATACAGACCTCCATCAGGTTGCAAACTGAATATAATTTTTTTCTGCATCTACCTCTGAAAAAATATTTGGGCTTCTAGCTGTGTGTGGGACTTGTTCTATTAGTCCATCTATACTGACCTCCATCAGATTGCAAACTGAATATAATTTTTTTCTGCATCTACCTCTGAAAAAATATTTGGGCTTCTAGCAGTGTGTGGGACTTTCTATATTAGTCCATCTATACTGACCTCCATCAGGTTGCAAACTGAATATATTTTTTTCTGCATCTACCTCTGAAAAAATATTTGGGCTTCTAGCTGTGTCTAGGACTTGTTCTGTTAGTCCATCTATACTGACCTCCATCAGGTTGCAAACTGAATACAATTTTTTTCTGCATCTACCTCTGAAAAAATATTTGGGCTTCTAGCTGTGTGTGGGACTTGTTCTATTAGTCCATCTATACTGACCTCCATCAGGTTGCAAACTGAATATAATTTTTTTCTGCATCTAGCTCTGAAAAAATATTTGGCCTCCTAGCAGTGTGTGGGACTTTCTCTATTAGTCCATCTATACTGACCTCCATCAGGTTGCAAATTAAAAATAATTTTTATCTGCATCTAGCTCTGAAAAAATATTTGGCCTTCTAGCAGTGTGTGGGACTTTCTCTATTAGTCCATCTATACTGACCTCCATCAGGTTGCAAATTAAAAATATTTTTTTGTCTGCATCTAGCTCTGAAAAAATATTTGGCCTTCTAGCAGTGTGTGGGACTTTCTCTATTAGTCCATCTATACTGACCTCCATCAGGTTGCAAATTAAAAATAATTTTTATCTGCATCTACCTCTGAAAAAATATTTGGGCTTCTAGCTGTGTGTGGGACTTGTTCTATTAGTCCATCTATACTGACCTCCATCAGGTTGCAAACTGAATATAATTTTTTTCTGCATCTAGCTCTGAAAAAATATTTGGCCTTCTAGCAGTGTGTGGGACTTTCTCTATTAGTCCATCTATACTGACCTCCATCAGGTTGCAAATTAAAAATAATTTTTATCTGTATCTAGCTCTGAAAAAAACTTTGGCCTTCTAGCAGTGTTTGGGACTTTCTCTATTAGTCCATCTATACTGACCTCCATCAGGTTGCAAATTAAAAATAATTTTTTGTCTGCATCTAGCTGTGAAAAAATATTTGACCTTCTAGCAGTGTGTGGGACTTTCTCTATTAGTCCATCTATACTGACCTCCATCAGGTTGCAAATTCAAAATAATTTTTTGTCTGCATCTAGCTCTGAAAAAATATTTGGCCTTCTAGCAGTGTGTGGGACTTTCTCTATCAGTCCATCTATACTGACCTCCATCAGGCTGCAAATTAAAAATAATTTTTATCTGCATCTACCTCTGAAAAAATATTTGGCCTTCTAGCTGTGTGTGGGACTTGTTCTATTAGTCCATCTATACTGACCTCCATCAGGTTGCAAACTGAATATAATTTTTTTCTGCATCTAGCTCTGAAAAAATATTTGGCCTTCTAGCAGTGTGTGGGACTTTCTCTATTAGTTCATCTATACTGACCTCCATCAGGTTGCAAATTAAAAATAATTTATATCTACATCTAGCTCTGAAAAAATATTTGGCCTTCTTGCAATGTGTGGGACTTTCTCTATTAGTCAATCTATACTGACCTCCATCAGGTTGCAAATTAAAAATAATTTTTTCTCTGCATCTAGCTCTGAAAAAAATATTTGGCCTTCTAGCAGTGTGTGGGACTTTCTCTATTAGTCCATCTATACTGACATCCATCAGGTTGCAAACTGAATATATATTTTTTCTGCATCTACCTCTGAAAAAATATTCGGCTTCTAGCTGTGTGTGGGACTTGTTCTATTAATGCATCTATACAGACCTCCATCAGGTTGCAAACTGAATATAATTTTTTTCTGCATCTAGCTCTGAAAAATTTTTTGGCCTTCTAGCAGTGTGTGGGACTTTCTCTATTAGTCCATCTATACTGACCTCCATCAGGCTGCAAATTAAAAATAACTTTTATCTGCATCTACCTGTGAAAAAATATTTGGCCTTCTAGCTGTGTGTGGGACTTGTTCTATTAGTCCATCTATACTGACCTCCATCAGGTTGCAAACTGAATATAATTTTTTTCTGCATCTAGCTCTGAAAAAATATTTGGCCTTCTAGCAGTGTGTGGGACTTTCTCTATTAGTCCATCTATACTGACCTTCATCAGGTTGCAAATTAAAAATAATTTATATCTGCATCTAGCTCTGAAAAAATATTTGGCCTTCTAGCAGTGTGTGGGACTTTCTCTATTAGTCCATCTATACTGACCTCCATCAGGTGGCAAATTAAAAATAATTTATATCTGCATCTAGCTCTGAAAAAATATTTGGCCTTCTAGCAGTGTGTGGGACTTTCTCTATTAGTCCATCTATACTGACCTTCATCAGGTTGCAAATGAAAAATAATTTTTTCTCTGCATCTAGCTCTGAAAAAATATTTGGCCTTCTAGCAGTGTGTGGGACTTTCTCTATTAGTCCATCTATACTGACCTCCATCAGGTTGCAAACTGAATGTATTTTTTTTCTGCATCTACCTCTGAAAAAATATTGGGCTTCTAGCTGTGTGTGGGACTTGTTCTATTAATCCATCTATACAGACCTCCATCAGGTTGCAAACTGAATATAATATTTTTCTGCATCTACCTCTGAAAAAATATTTGGGCTTCTAGCTGTGTGTGGGACTTGTTCTATTAGTCCATCTATACTGACCTCCATCAGGTTGCAAACTGAATATAATTTTTTTCTGCATCTAGCTCTGAAAAAATATTTGGGCTTCTAGCAGTCTTTGGGACTTTCTCTATTAGTCCATCTATACTGAACTCCATCAGGTTGCAAACTGAATATATTTTTTTTCTGCATCTAGCTCTGAAAAAATATTTGGCCTCCTAGCAGTGTGTGGGACTTTCTCTATTAGTCCATCTATACTGACCTCCATCAGGTTGCAAATTAAAAATAATTTTTATCTGCATCTAGCTCTGAAAAAATATTTGGCCTTCTAGCAGTGTGTGGGACTTTCTCTATTAGTCCATCTATACTGACCTCCATCAGGTTGCAAATTAAAAATATTTTTTTGTCTGCATCTAGCTCTGAAAAAATATTTGGCCTTCTAGCAGTGTGTGGGACTTTCTCTATTAGTCCATCTATACTGACCTCCATCAGGTTGCAAATTAAAAATAATTTTTATCTGCATCTACCTCTGAAAAAATATTTGGGCTTCTAGCTGTGTGTGGGACTTGTTCTATTAGTCCATCTATACTGACCTCCATCAGGTTGCAAACTGAATATAATTTTTTTCTGCATCTAGCTCTGAAAAAATATTTGGCCTTCTAGCAGTGTGTGGGACTTTCTCTATTAGTCCATCTATACTGACCTCCATCAGGTTGCAAATTAAAAATAATTTTTATCTGTATCTAGCTCTGAAAAAAACTTTGGCCTTCAAGCAGTGTTTGGGACTTTCTCTATTAGTCCATCTATACTGACCTCCATCAGGTTGCAAATTAAAAATAATTTTTTGTCTGCATCTAGCTGTGAAAAAATATTTGACCTTCTAGCAGTGTGTGGGACTTTCTCTATTAGTCCATCTATACTGACCTCCATCAGGTTGCAAATTCAAAATAATTTTTTGTCTGCATCTAGCTCTGAAAAAATATTTGGCCTTCTAGCAGTGTGTGGGACTTTCTCTATCAGTCCATCTATACTGACCTCCATCAGGCTGCAAATTAAAAATAATTTTTATCTGCATCTACCTCTGAAAAAATATTTGGCCTTCTAGCTGTGTGTGGGACTTGTTCTATTAGTCCATCTATACTGACCTCCATCAGGTTGCAAACTGAATATAATTTTTTTCTGCATCTAGCTCTGAAAAAATATTTGGCCTTCTAGCAGTGTGTGGGACTTTCTCTATTAGTTCATCTATACTGACCTCCATCAGGTTGAAAATTAAAAATAATTTATATCTACATCTAGCTCTGAAAAAATATTTGGCCTTCTAGCAATGTGTGGGACTTTCTCTATTAGTCAATCTATACTGACCTCCATCAGGTTGCAAATTAAAAATAATTTTTTCTCTGCATCTAGCTCTGAAAAAAATATTTGGCCTTCTAGCAGTGTGTGGGACTTTCTCTATTAGTCCATCTATACTGACCTCCATCAGGTTGCAAACTGAATATATATTTTTTCTGCATCTACCTCTGAAAAAATATTCGGCTTCTAGCTGTGTGTGGGACTTGTTCTATTAATCCATCTATACAGACCTCCATCAGGTTGCAAACTGAATATAATTTTTTTCTGCATCTAGCTCTGAAAACATTTTTGGCCTTCTAGCAGTGTGTGGGACTTTCTCTATTAGTCCATCTATACTGACCTCCATCAGGCTGCAAATTAAAAATAACTTTTATCTGCATCTACCTGTGAAAAAATATTTGGCCTTCTAGCTGTGTGTGGGACTTGTTCTATTAGTCCATCTATACTGACCTCCATCAGGTTGCAAACTGAATATAATTTTTTTCTGCATCTAGCTCTGAAAAAATATTTGGCCTTCTAGCAGTGTGTGGGACTTTCTCTATTAGTCCATCTATACTGACCTTCATCAGGTTGCAAATTAAAAATAATTTATATCTGCATCTAGCTCTGAAAAAATATTTGGCCTTCTAGCAGTGTGTGGGACTTTCTCTATTAGTCCATCTATACTGACCTCCATCAGGTGGCAAATTAAAAATAATTTATATCTGCATCTAGCTCTGAAAAAATATTTGGCCTTCTAGCAGTGTGTGGGACTTTCTCTATTAGTCCATCTATACTGACCTTCATCAGGTTGCAAATGAAAAATAATTTTTTCTCTGCATCTAGCTCTGAAAAAATATTTGGCCTTCTAGCAGTGTGTGGGACTTTCTCTATTAGTCCATCTATACTGACCTCCATCAGGTTGCAAACTGAATGTATTTTTTTTCTGCATCTACCTCTGAAAAAATATTGGGCTTCTAGCTGTGTGTGGGACTTGTTCTATTAATCCATCTATACAGACCTCCATCAGGTTGCAAACTGAATATAATATTTTTCTGCATCTACCTCTGAAAAAATATTTGGGCTTCTAGCTGTGTGTGGGACTTGTTCTATTAGTCCATCTATACTGACCTCCATCAGGTTGCAAACTGAATATAATTTTTTTTTGCATCTAGCTCTGAAAAAATATTTGGGCTTCTAGCAGTCTTTGGGACTTTCTCTATTAGTCCATCTATACTGAACTCCATCAGGTTGCAAACTGAATATATTTTTTTTCTGCATCTAGCTCTGAAAAAATATTTGGCCTCCTAGCAGTGTGTGGGACTTTCTCTATTAGTCCATCTATACTGACCTCCATCAGGTTGCAAATTAAAAATAATTTTTATCTGCATCTAGCTCTGAAAAAATATTTGGCCTTCTAGCAGTGTGTGGGACTTTCTCTATTAGTCCATCTATACTGACCTCCATCAGGTTGCAAATTAAAAATATTTTTTTGTCTGCATCTAGCTCTGAAAAAATATTTGGCCTTCTAGCAGTGTGTGGGACTTTCTCTATTAGTCCATCTATACTGACCTCCATCAGGTTGCAAATTAAAAATAATTTTTATCTGCATCTACCTCTGAAAAAATATTTGGGCTTCTAGCTGTGTGTGGGACTTGTTCTATTAGTCCATCTATACTGACCTCCATCAGGTTGCAAACTGAATATAATTTTTTTCTGCATCTAGCTCTGAAAAAATATTTGGCCTTCTAGCAGTGTGTGGGACTTTCTCTATTAGTCCATCTATACTGACCTCCATCAGGTTGCAAATTAAAAATAATTTTTATCTGTATCTAGCTCTGAAAAAAACTTTGGCCTTCAAGCAGTGTTTGGGACTTTCTCTATTAGTCCATCTATACTGACCTCCATCAGGTTGCAAATTAAAAATAATTTTTTGTCTGCATCTAGCTGTGAAAAAATATTTGACCTTCTAGCAGTGTGTGGGACTTTCTCTATTAGTCCATCTATACTGACCTCCATCAGGTTGCAAATTCAAAATAATTTTTTGTCTGCATCTAGCTCTGAAAAAATATTTGGCCTTCTAGCAGTGTGTGGGACTTTCTCTATCAGTCCATCTATACTGACCTCCATCAGGCTGCAAATTAAAAATAATTTTTATCTGCATCTACCTCTGAAAAAATATTTGGCCTTCTAGCTGTGTGTGGGACTTGTTCTATTAGTCCATCTATACTGACCTCCATCAGGTTGCAAACTGAATATAATTTTTTTCTGCATCTAGCTCTGAAAAAATATTTGGCCTTCTAGCAGTGTGTGGGACTTTCTCTATTAGTTCATCTATACTGACCTCCATCAGGTTGAAAATTAAAAATAATTTATATCTACATCTAGCTCTGAAAAAATATTTGGCCTTCTAGCAATGTGTGGGACTTTCTCTATTAGTCAATCTATACTGACCTCCATCAGGTTGCAAATTAAAAATAATTTTTTCTCTGCATCTAGCTCTGAAAAAAATATTTGGCCTTCTAGCAGTGTGTGGGACTTTCTCTATTAGTCCATCTATACTGACCTCCATCAGGTTGCAAACTGAATATATATTTTTTCTGCATCTACCTCTGAAAAAATATTCGGCTTCTAGCTGTGTGTGGGACTTGTTCTATTAATCCATCTATACAGACCTCCATCAGGTTGCAAACTGAATATAATTTTTTTCTGCATCTAGCTCTGAAAAAATTTTTGGCCTTCTAGCAGTGTGTGGGACTTTCTCTATTAGTCCATCTATACTGACCTCCATCAGGCTGCAAATTAAAAATAACTTTTATCTGCATCTACCTGTGAAAAAATATTTGGCCTTCTAGCTGTGTGTGGGACTTGTTCTATTAGTCCATCTATACTGACCTCCATCAGGTTGCAAACTGAATATAATTTTTTTCTGCATCTAGCTCTGAAAAAATATTTGGCCTTCTAGCAGTGTGTGGGACTTTCTCTATTAGTCCATCTATACTGACCTTCATCAGGTTGCAAATTAAAAATAATTTATATCTGCATCTAGCTCTGAAAAAATATTTGGCCTTCTAGCAGTGTGTGGGACTTTCTCTATTAGTCCATCTATACTGACCTCCATCAGGTGGCAAATTAAAAATAATTTATATCTGCATCTAGCTCTGAAAAAATATTTGGCCTTCTAGCAGTGTGTGGGACTTTCTCTATTAGTCCATCTATACTGACCTTCATCAGGTTGCAAATGAAAAATAATTTTTTCTCTGCATCTAGCTCTGAAAAAATATTTGGCCTTCTAGCAGTGTGTGGGACTTTCTCTATTAGTCCATCTATACTGACCTCCATCAGGTTGCAAACTGAATGTATTTTTTTTCTGCATCTACCTCTGAAAAAATATTGGGCTTCTAGCTGTGTGTGGGACTTGTTCTATTAATCCATCTATACAGACCTCCATCAGGTTGCAAACTGAATATAATATTTTTCTGCATCTACCTCTGAAAAAATATTTGGGCTTCTAGCTGTGTGTGGGACTTGTTCTATTAGTCCATCTATACTGACCTCCATCAGGTTGCAAACTGAATATAATTTTTTTTTGCATCTAGCTCTGAAAAAATATTTGGGCTTCTAGCAGTCTTTGGGACTTTCTCTATTAGTCCATCTATACTGAACTCCATCAGGTTGCAAACTGAATATATTTTTTTTCTGCATCTAGCTCTGAAAAAATATTTGGCCTCCTAGCAGTGTGTGGGACTTTCTCTATTAGTCCATCTATACTGACCTCCATCAGGTTGCAAATTAAAAATAATTTTTATCTGCATCTAGCTCTGAAAAAATATTTGGCCTTCTAGCAGTGTGTGGGACTTTCTCTATTAGTCCATCTATACTGACCTCCATCAGGTTGCAAATTAAAAATATTTTTTTGTCTGCATCTAGCTCTGAAAAAATATTTGGCCTTCTAGCAGTGTGTGGGACTTTCTCTATTAGTCCATCTATACTGACCTCCATCAGGTTGCAAATTAAAAATAATTTTTATCTGCATCTACCTCTGAAAAAATATTTGGGCTTCTAGCTGTGTGTGGGACTTGTTCTATTAGTCCATCTATACTGACCTCCATCAGGTTGCAAACTGAATATAATTTTTTTCTGCATCTAGCTCTGAAAAAATATTTGGCCTTCTAGCAGTGTGTGGGACTTTGTCTATTAGTCCATCTATACTGACCTCCATCAGGTTGCAAATTAAAAATAATTTTTATCTGTATCTAGCTCTGAAAAAAACTTTGGCCTTCAAGCAGTGTTTGGGACTTTCTCTATTAGTCCATCTATACTGACCTCCATCAGGTTGCAAATTAAAAATAATTTTTTGTCTGCATCTAGCTGTGAAAAAATATTTGACCTTCTAGCAGTGTGTGGGACTTTCTCTATTAGTCCATCTATACTGACCTCCATCAGGTTGCAAATTCAAAATAATTTTTTGTCTGCATCTAGCTCTGAAAAAATATTTGGCCTTCTAGCAGTGTGTGGGACTTTCTCTATCAGTCCATCTATACTGACCTCCATCAGGCTGCAAATTAAAAATAATTTTTATCTGCATCTACCTCTGAAAAAATATTTGGCCTTCTAGCTGTGTGTGGGACTTGTTCTATTAGTCCATCTATACTGACCTCCATCAGGTTGCAAACTGAATATAATTTTTTTCTGCATCTAGCTCTGAAAAAATATTTGGCCTTCTAGCAGTGTGTGGGACTTTCTCTATTAGTTCATCTATACTGACCTCCATCAGGTTGAAAATTAAAAATAATTTATATCTACATCTAGCTCTGAAAAAATATTTGGCCTTCTAGCAATGTGTGGGACTTTCTCTATTAGTCAATCTATACTGACCTCCATCAGGTTGCAAATTAAAAATAATTTTTTCTCTGCATCTAGCTCTGAAAAAAATATTTGGCCTTCTAGCAGTGTGTGGGACTTTCTCTATTAGTCCATCTATACTGACCTCCATCAGGTTGCAAACTGAATATATATTTTTTCTGCATCTACCTCTGAAAAAATATTCGGCTTCTAGCTGTGTGTGGGACTTGTTCTATTAATCCATCTATACAGACCTCCATCAGGTTGCAAACTGAATATAATTTTTTTCTGCATCTAGCTCTGAAAAAATTTTTGGCCTTCTAGCAGTGTGTGGGACTTTCTCTATTAGTCCATCTATACTGACCTCCATCAGGCTGCAAATTAAAAATAACTTTTATCTGCATCTACCTGTGAAAAAATATTTGGCCTTCTAGCTGTGTGTGGGACTTGTTCTATTAGTCCATCTATACTGACCTCCATCAGGTTGCAAACTGAATATAATTTTTTTCTGCATCTAGCTCTGAAAAAATATTTGGCCTTCTAGCAGTGTGTGGGACTTTCTCTATTAGTCCATCTATACTGACCTTCATCAGGTTGCAAATTAAAAATAATTTATATCTGCATCTAGCTCTGAAAAAATATTTGGCCTTCTAGCAGTGTGTGGGACTTTCTCTATTAGTCCATCTATACTGACCTCCATCAGGTGGCAAATTAAAAATAATTTATATCTGCATCTAGCTCTGAAAAAATATTTGGCCTTCTAGCAGTGTGTGGGACTTTCTCTATTAGTCCATCTATACTGACCTTCATCAGGTTGCAAATGAAAAATAATTTTTTCTCTGCATCTAGCTCTGAAAAAATATTTGGCCTTCTAGCAGTGTGTGGGACTTTCTCTATTAGTCCATCTATACTGACCTCCATCAGGTTGCAAACTGAATGTATTTTTTTTCTGCATCTACCTCTGAAAAAATATTGGGCTTCTAGCTGTGTGTGGGACTTGTTCTATTAATCCATCTATACAGACCTCCATCAGGTTGCAAACTGAATATAATATTTTTCTGCATCTACCTCTGAAAAAATATTTGGGCTTCTAGCTGTGTGTGGGACTTGTTCTATTAGTCCATCTATACTGACCTCCATCAGGTTGCAAACTGAATATAATTTTTTTCTGCATCTAGCTCTGAAAAAATATTTGGGCTTCTAGCAGTCTTTGGGACTTTCTCTATTAGTCCATCTATACTGAACTCCATCAGGTTGCAAACTGAATATATTTTTTTTCTGCATCTACCTCTGAAAAAATATTTGGGCTTCTAGCTGTGTCTAGGACTTGTTCTATTAGTCCATCTATACTGACCTCCATCAGGTTGCAAACTGAATATAATTTTTTTCTGCATCTAGCTCTGAAAAAATATTTGGCCTTCTAGCAGTGTGTGGGACTTTCTCTATTAGTCCATCTATACTGACCTCCATCAGGTTGCAAATTAAAAATAATTTTTTTCTGCATCTAACCCAGCCAATAGTTTTGGCCTAATACCACAGTTTGGCCACTCAGCTCTGCTCGGTTCCCATCCATTGTTTTTTTGTGCAAACAACTCCAGAGTTGTGAATTAGTTAACCACCAAAATGAGTGGAAAAAGGCCTGCTGCTGGTGGAAAGGGGAATAGGCGTGTTGGGAAGGGGAAAACAGGTTGTGTCCGTGGGGTAGGTGTTAAAGCAACAGTAACATCTGCAGAAGAAAGACCATCTTCCAGCCAAACTAAAATGTCTACTTCTTTTAGCGGACAATGTGATAAGATCCCTTTCTTACGGCCACGCCAATCGCTACAAATTCCAGATGAGGCACAAAAACAGCAGGTGCTTCAACGGATATCAAGTGCTCCTTTAAGTGGGCTCTCCTCCACATCAACTTCAACATCACAAATACTCCAGTCCTCAAAGGTGTCACCCCAATCGCACTTGCTTCCTCACAGCTCCCAAATCTCCAGCTGCCCGTCTGAGTATGAGGTAGAACAGATGGTTGAGTCTGCAGAGCTGTTTACTCATACTATAGCCTGGGAATCAGAGGTCGACTCCAGCGCTTCTGTGAATCCAGACGAGGAAATGATCTGCACTGATGCCCAGAATCTTTATGAGTCGGATCCAGGACCAGACGCAGAAGGTTCTGACCATAATGTAGGCCCTCATTCCCAAACTGTAACTCCTGTTGGTGGAGACAATGAGGAAGACGATGATGAGACTCAAATACCTGATTGGAGCGACAACTTTAGTTTTTTGTCAGGGCAGGAACAGGTTGGCTCTGAGGACGACGGGTGTGATAACGCACAGGGTGATGATGATGAGGTTGGAGATCCCACTTACTGTCAACCCACAGTCAGCCAAGAGATGAGGTCAGCAGAGGAGGTGGAGGAAGATGCTAGTGACGACGAGGTCAGGTTGCGCCTTCCTGGACAGAGACGTAGTACTGGAAGCACGTCAACAACTGCATCCTCAAACACAACTCTGCCTCTCAACACAAGTCGTGGTGGCTCTTCAGGTCGCATGGGTGCTAAGCCTTGCATAGCCTGGGCATTTTTTCAGATCGATAAAGATGACCCAACTCGTGTTATCTGTAACATTTGTCAGCAAAAGCTAAGTAGAGGCCAAAAAATACATAGTTTGAGTACTTCATGCATGAACCCGCACATGGACATGAAGCATAAGTTGCAGTGGGAAGCTCAGTGTGCTACAGTGCGGCCTAGCCGGCCGGGCCAACCACCGTCTGCCATATCTTGTGCATCCGCGGCCTCTTCATCCTCTGTGACTGGGGGGACAGCAGTCACAACTGTTTTGGGGCGCAGACCTGCCACCTCTTTACCCGCAACAGCCAGCGTAATTGGCAGGTCATCATTTTCTTTGGAGGTGGTAACACCAGCTGGTGTTGAGCGCTGTCCGACATCGATAGCACCACCTTTGGATCAAGGCAATCTAACATGTCCACCTGCATCTTCCTCACAGACCGGCAGTTTGCCGGGGACACCCTTATCAACCCTGTCTAAGCACAATAGCCAGCCCTCGGTCCCTCAGATGTGGACAAGTAAAAGACCATTTCCTCCTAGCCATAAGAAAGCTAAGAGGTTGAATTTCACCATCTGCAAGCTCTTGGCTACAGAAATGCTTCCTTTCCGCCTGGTGGACACAGAGGATTTTCGAGACCTTATGTCCGTCGCAGTGCCCCAGTACCAGAAGCCCAGTCGGCACTACTTCTCAAAGAAAGGTGTGCCTGCGCTCCACCAGCATGTCGCACACAACATCACCGCTTCTTTGAGAAACTCTGTGTGTGACAGGGTGCATTTCACCACAGACACTTGGACGAGTAGGCATGGACAGGGGCGTTACATGTCGCTGACTGGGCACTGGGTAACTATGGTGACAGCAGGACAAGGGGCTGCTGTCCAAGTCTTGCCGTCCCCACGAGTTGTGCGTCAATCCTCTTTATGTCAAAGTTCCTCCACTGCTTCTGCCTCCTCAACCTCCTCTCGGTCTTCCACCTGCACCCAAAGCCTGTCTGGTCATGCCACAAGCTTTCTAACTGCGCAGAAGGGATCCTGCACACCTCCTTACTATGCTGGCAGTAGGGCTCAACGTCATCAGGCGGTTTTTACTTTGAAATGTCTGGGAAATGTGAGTCACACAGCTGAGGAGTTGTGGTCAGCTCTGGAGAACCAATTTCATGAATGGTTGTCTCCACTGGACCTGAAACCAGGGAAGGCCGTGTGCGACAATGCTGCAAACCTGGGTGCGGCCCTTCGCCGGGGCAATGTCACACACGTGCCTTGTATGGCTCACGTGTTGAACCTGGTTGTCCAGCAATTTTTAGCCCACTATCCCAGACTAGATGGCCTTCTGCAGAGGGCACGGTCGCTGTGTGCTCACTTCCGCCGTTCGCATCCCGCAGCTCAGCGACTTACATCTCTACAGAAGACGTTGGGCCTGCCACTTCACCGGCTAAAATGCGATGTGCCTACCTGGTGGAATTCAACTCTGCACATGTTGCAGCGACTGTGGCAACACTGACAAGCCCTGGTGCAATACGTTCTGACGTATAGCCTGGGTCAACGAGATCCAGAGGTGGGGCAAATCACGCTGGAGGAGTGGTCTCAGATCAGGGACCTATGCACCCTTCTGCACAGTTTTGAATTGGCGACAAAGATGTTTAGTGCTGACGATGCCATTATCAGCATGACTATTCCGGTGATTTACATGCTGGAGCACATGTTAAACAGAATTCGGAGTCAGGTGGTGGCACAAGAGGAGGTGAAGGAAGTAGAGGAGGAGGAGTTGTATGCGGAAGGGCTAACATCTGCAAGGTCCAGACGGTCGGCAGCACCAAGGCGGCAGGCATGTGAGGGTGGGGGAGATGGTTTTACCAGGGCGCATGGTAGCAGCCAAACTAGTGAGGAAGGTGCAGGAGCCCAGGAAGAAGTGGAGGACGAACTGATGGAAGACTCATCAGATGAGGGAGACCTTGATCACATTTCTGTTGTGCGAGGTTGGGGGGAGAGGACAGAGGAAGGAAGCATGATTGTTACCTCGCCATCAACACAACAGGGACTTGGTGCTCCTGGATGCGCAACACACATGAGTGCCTTCTTGCTGCACTACCTGCAACATGACCCTCGAATTGTGAGAATTAGAAATAATCCTGACTACTGGGTTGCCACACTGTTAGATCCCCGGTACAAAAGTAAATTTGCAGAAATTATTCCTGCCATAGAAAGGGATGCACGCATGCAGGAGTATCAGCAGAGACTGTTGCAGAATCTTACATGTGCTTTTCCACAAAACACCAGTGGCGCACGTAGTGAATCTCACAGTTCCAACTTGCCAACCGTGGGACCGTCAAGTGTTCAGCACTCAAACCGTAACAGAACCACAGTATCTGCTGGTAACATCAATTTTGCGGAATCATTTCACCACTTTTTTAGCCCATCCTTTGCAAGGCCACAGGAGACAAGAAGTCTGACACATAGTCAAAGCCTACAGACAATGGTACAGGTGTATCTCCAAGTAAACATTGAAGCCATGACTGTGTCACTGGACCCTTGCTCTTTTTGGGCTTCCAATCTGGATAAATGGCCGGAGCTAGCCACTTACGCCTTGGAGATCTTGTCATGCCCCGCAGCCAGCGTTCTGTCTGAACGTGTGTTCAGCGCTGCTGGTGGTGTGCTGACAGATAAGCGCACGCGGCTCTCCACTGATAATGTAGACAGACTCATGTTCATAAAGATGAACAAATCATGGATCTGAAATGACTTTTCTACCCCTGTGTCATCCTGGGGAGAGTAAAAGCTTGATGATTGGTTAAAATCACCCTACCAACCGTTTTAAGCTTTCAAATTACTAATCATGTTTATCTGTATCTTGGCTGGAAAATAATTTGGTCTTTGTAGCATGTGCTGCACTGATTGTATTAGGCCATCTATAATAAGCTCCACCAGATTTAAAATTACTAATCATGTTTATCTGTATCTTGACTGGAAAATAGTTTGGGCTTTGTAGCAGTGTGCAGCACTGATCCTATTAGGCCATCTATACTAAGCTCCAGCAGATTTAAAATTAATAATAATTTTTTGCTGCATCTAGCCCGGAAAATAATTTTGGGGCTCCGAGATGCGCAAGACACATAAGTGCCTTCTTGCTGCACTACTTTCAACATGACCCTCATATTGTCAGAATTCGAAGTAATCATGACTACTGGGTTGCCACACTATTAGATCCCCAAAACTTTTCGATCAACCTTTTCATTTTAATAAAGACCAAAAAAATGGTCATTTTTGAAATTATAAGCATTAGCAGGTTATTAGAAACTGAAATCAATCAGTTTTCAACTCAAAACTTAATTCTAGGTGATGTTACATTTTCACATAGGACCCCTTGTTTGAAAGGAGCTTCTGAACTCTCTCGTCCATTGAATTTGTCAGGTTTTGGATGGTTTCTGCTTCAATTGTTTTGCATGAGGACAGAATACCCTCCCAGAGCTGTTGCTTAGATGTGAACTGCCTCCCGCCATCATAGACACTCATTTTGATGATGCTCCAGAGGTTCTGAATGGGGTAGAGGTCAGTGGAGCACGGGGGTCACACCATAAGTTTGTCCCCTTTTATGCCCATATCAGCCAGAGATGCAGATGTTTTATGTGCAGCATGAGATGGTGCATTATCATGCAAAAAAATGATCTTGCTGTGAAATACACGGTTCTTCTTCTTGAATCATGGCAGGAAGTGCTGTTTGAGAAAATCCACATACATTATGGGGTTCATCTTTAGCGCCTTCAGGGATCCTAAAGGGGCCGACAATCTCTCTCCCCATGATTCCAGCCCAAAACATTACTCCACCTCCTCCTTGTTGGCGCTGTAGCCGTGTTTGCGTGGGGTGTCCATCAACCAGCCATCCTCCACTCCATCCATCTGGACCATCGAACGCTGCACGGCACTCATCCGTGAACAAAACAGTTTTGAAATCAGTCTTCATGTAATGTTTGGCCCACTGGAGCCGTTTCTGCTTGTGTGAAGTGGATAGAGGAGGTCGACAGGATGGCGTATGCACAGCTGCAAACCTCTGAAGGACCCTGCATCTTGTTGTTCGGGGGACGTTGGAGGCACCAGCAGCTTCAAAAACTTGTCTGCTGCTATGACAAGGCTTTTTTGCCGCTGCTCTTTTAACCTGACGTAATTGCCTGTAGGAAAGAGTCCTCAATTTGCCCTTATCAGCACGCACACGTGTGTACTGTGAATCAGCTATATTCTTCTTGATTGCCAAGACACTTCATCCTGATCATCGCACAATGTTGATTGTAGTCATGCCTTGACCTAAACACTCCACAATTTGTTGCTTCTCAGCAGCCGACACATCCTTTTTCTTTCCCATTTTGGCAGAAAATGTAGGCTGCTTAATAATGTGAGACAGCCTTCTTAAGTAGTCTTGCCTTTCATTGGACACACCTGCCAAACTAATTAGCACAGGTGTCTGCAATTGCTTACAGTGATATAAAGAGCCCTGACACACATCACCATCAATGAGTTTAACTGACAAACAAACAAATTCTTCCCTTATCACTCCTAAACACTTTTTGCATAATAATTTGGAACACAGTGTACATGTGCTTTTCCACAAAACACCAGTGGTTCACGTAGTGAATCTTACAGTTCTAACTTGCCAACCGTGGTCTGTATGGAGTTGTTCAATAAAGGGCCCAAAATTAAGATAACATAGATGGGAGAGGTCTCTATGAATAGGAATTCCTAAGTATTTGATACCCTGTGAGGGCCAGGCAAAGGGAAAGTTGGACTGGATGGAATCCTATATGGATTTGGGGAGGGAGACATCGAGGGCCTCAGACTTCGCTGCCTTGATTTTAAAATTTGACCATGTAACAAAGTGATCTATTTCAGCCATAACAGCATGGATGGATATATGTGATTGAGTGATATATACTAGGACATCATCAGCAAATAGAGAGCACTTGTACTCGGTGCCTCCCACCTCAATCCACCTAATATTGGGGTTATGGCGAATTGATGAGAGCAGGTGCTCCGTCACTAGGATGTATAAGAGAGGGGACAGAGGACATCCCTGCCTTGTCCCATTGGTGATTGTGAAAGGTGATGAAAATGTTCTGATGCACCCCCTGGGCCTTGGGACACCCAGAGCCGGACCCTTTTTGGTGGATGCTGGTGGTTGTAGTCTTCGTGGCGGCGACCCGGTTCCGTGGCTCAGGGTGGTCAAACCAGTGGCAGAACTATTTATGTGGTTTTGATGTTTAAATGTCCGACTACGCCACCCATGGATTGCGGTCAGAGTGAACCGCCGCTGCAGGGCAGACCGCTGAGGCTGGTGTTGTGGGTGCAGCAGAGCGTAGCATAACTCCCCACGGGAGGAGTATAGCCTCAGGGCAGTGTATGCGGAGGATGGGGGTGATGGTGCAGGGCAGCAGCAGTAACGACACGGAGTCAGTGATGCAGTCCAGGGCCTTTACTCACAGTTCTTATTATCCAGACCACGTCTGCAGGTAACGGCTGCCCACGTCATACTGTGCTCACCAGGTGAGGGGCTCAGACAACTCCCAGATAACTTTGAAGCGCTTCACACGACCCCCTTTGTGTGTCCTTTGTCTGGCCTTTCTTACCAACTCTTCTGTCCGGCTGCCTCGGGCTTCCTCTTGGTAAACTTGGCGCCAGTTTCCCTGACCCTATGTGGTGCCTTCCTAGTGGGTGTAGCGAGGGGCTGCGCCACATAAAATGTCACAGCCTCCGGTTTCTAGCTGAGGGTCGTTTCCTGCCTCCACTAGTTTCGGGGACCGGTCTCCCCCTTTGGCATGACCCCTCCACGCAGGTGGATTCGGACGTGCGGTGGCGACTCGCCCGTCCGCACCCCTGGGATCCCTTCATTCCTCGTTCCTGGAGCCTTCTCCGCTCCTCTTCCTTCCTTCTCCCTCTTCCAGGCCTGGGCCTCTGTTACTAGGCCCGCCTCCGGAGCAGAGCTCATGCAGAGCCCCTGCTCCCTGCCACTTCTGCTCAGACTTCTCTGCACTGAACTAAGATGGTGCCCACCTTTTATACTCCCTTCTCAATGCACCCAGGAACTGCTTCCTCCCTGCTCCTGCACTACAGAGTTCCCCTTCCTCAGTGTTCCCTACCCCCACTCCAGCCAGGGACAGGGACTGTCGTGCCTATCTCAGAGGCATATTGGTCGCCCTGCCCCACGGCAATGTGGTGTAATGCATGCAGGTGTCGGGTCCTGATCCACACTCCATCCTTACCTGAGAGTGAGATATCACACCTCTGGGTGAGGTGCAATACCTCTGTAGCAACCGAGCCCTCAGGGTGCTACAGTTCCATTTATCTTCAGCCTAGGTGACGTATTGTGATACAGGGCTGTGATTTTGGCTATAAAAGGGTCCCCTAGACCCCTACCCCAAGCTTTTTAAGAGAATCATATATGGCGTGCCAGGAGACTCTATGGAATGCTTTCTCAGCATCCAACGAGAGTATCTAATTACAAATTTTTAACTGCATCTAGCCCAGGAAATACTTTGTGCCTAGTAGCAGTGTCTGCTAGTCAGCGGATTATCCCGGCTGTTAAGCAAGCTACACCACCTGTAGTTTGGACACTTAATTTTTTCAAAGGAAATGCTTCGAGACCACGGGATACTCAGTGAAGAGCATCAGGAGGCACCCCAAGGCATAGGGGCTGGGACTGGCAGTAGGATGCCTTGCGGTGGACAGCCGAGCTCGATCCTTATAAAAGCTTTTTAACTGCAGCAGCTTTAGTGGACGCTACTGGAGCTGGAATTACGCTGCTGCTGGCATGAGACTTGCCCTCCAATAGATCCTTGTAAATGGATTTAAAGTGTATTCATTCAAATTAGAGAGACAATTTAAATTAAAAAGCTTAGAGCTGCCTCCACCACAGGGGGGCTCGCTCGACCCACCAGCGGACAGGCACCAGTATTGGGAGAGGGGGGCTGGCCGTCAGGGTTCACCGCGGCTCTGGCACAAACCCGGCGACACGTAGGTGGCACGGGCAGGAGCGGACTGAATGTGTCGGCTTCTCACTTTTTGGATTTTAGAAGGGCATGACATGCCTATATCTGTGTCTCCCCTTCCTTTTACTCCTCCACCTCTTTTCTTTTCGCATGACTATATGTACTTGTCACTTTTCCATGTGTTACTTGTGTCTTCTGAGCAGTTTGTCAGCTTTTGGACACCTTTGAAGGTGTTTTCTATGTGTTTCTATGTGTTTTTGATTGCCTGCCATTGGTTTTAACGGTGTTCGAAGGTGTTCGACGAACAGTTCGACGAACAGTTCGTCGAACACACGGGTGTTCGACGAGCCGAACCGAACTCGAACACTACGGGGGTGGCTCAACACTAGTCTGAACAATCAGGGAGACACTATTACTGTTTTCCTTTACGGCAAAAAATACAAAAAGCTGGATAATACAGAGATTTGAAACGTGGAACTGCAAAACCACAGTTACATTTTTCTGGCCTGCACCAGAATCTTTCAAACAGATATATTTGTGTCTGAACAATCAGGGAGACACTATTACAGTTTCTTTTACGGCAAAAAATGCCAAAAAGAGGAAAATACAGAGATTTGACCCATGGATCTTCAAAACCACAGTTCTATTTTTCTGGCCTACCCCAGCCTCTTAAACAGATACATTGGTGTCTGACCAGTCAGAAAGAAACTATTACAGTTTATTTTACAGCAAAAAATGCCAAAAAAGGAAAATACAGAGTTTTGACCCATGGATCGGCAAAACCACAGTTATATTTTTCTGGCCTACACCAGAATCTTTCAAGCAGATATATTTGTGTGAACAATCAGGGAGACACTATTAATGTTTTTCTTTATGGAAAAAATACCAAAAGCTGAATAATACAGAGATTTGAACCGTGGAACTGCAATACCACAGTTATATTTTTCTGGCCTACACCAGAATCTTTCAAACAGATATATTTGTGTCTGAACAATCAGGGAGACACTATTACAGTTTTTTTTTATTGCACCAAATGCCAAAAAAAAGATAATACAGAGATCAGACCTGTGGAACTGCAAAAGTACAGTTATATTTTTTTGGCCTACACCAGACTCTTTTAAACAGATATATTGGTGTATGACCAGTCAGGGAGACACTATTACGTTTCTTTTTACGGTAAAAAATGCCAAAAACAGGATAATACAGAGATTTGACCCGTGGAACTGCAAAACCACAGTTATATTTTTCTGGCCTACACCAGAATCTTTCTAACAGATATATTTGTGTCTGAACAATCAGGGAGACACTATTACTGTTTTTTTTATGGCAAAAAATGCCAAAAAAGGAAAATACAGAGATTTGAACCGTGGAACTGCAAAACAACAGTTATATTTTTCTGGCCTACACCAGAATCTTTCAAACAGATCAATCAGAGAGACACTATTACTGTTTTTCTTTATGGAAAAAAATACCAAATTTTGCCAAATACAGAGATTTGACTCGTGGAACTGCAAAACCACAGTTGTATTTTTCTGGCCTACACCAGAATCTTTCAAACAGATATATCTGTGTCTGAATAATCAGGGAGACACTTTTACTGTTTTTCTTTACGGCAAAAAATACAAAAAGCTGGATAATACAGAGATTTAAAACGTTGATCTGCAAAACCACAGTTATATTTTTCTGGCCTACACCAGAATCTTTCAAACAGATATATTTGTGTCTGAACAATCAGGGAGACTATTATTATTCTTCTTTACGAAAAAAATGCCAAAAATAGGATAATACAGAGATTTGAAATGTTGAACTGCAAAACCACAGTTATATTTTTCTGGCCTACACCAGAATCTTTCAAACAGATATTTTTGTGTCTGAACAATCAGGAAGACACTATTACTGTTTTTCCTTATGGAAAAAAAGCCAAAAACAGTATAATACAGAGATTTGACCCGTGGAACTGCAAAACCACAGTTATATTTTTCTGGCCTACTCCAGAATTTTTCAAACAGATATATTTGTGTCTGAACAATCAGGGAGACACTATTACAGTTTTTTTTACGGCAAAAAATGCCAAAAAAGGATAATACAGTGATTTGTCCCGTGGAACTGCAAAACCACAGTTATATTTTTCTGGCCTACACCAGAATCTTTCAAACAGATATATTTGTGTCTGAACAATCAGGGAGACACAATTACTGTTTTTCTTTACGGAAAAAATACCAAAAGCTGGATAATACAGAGATTTGATCCGTGGAACTGCAAAACCACAGTTATATTTTTCTGTCCTACACCAGAATCTTTCAAACAGATGTATTTGTGTCTGTACAATCAGGGAGACACTATTACTGTTTTTCTTTATGGAAAAAAAAGAAAAGCTGGATAATACAGAGATTTGAACCGTGGAACTGCAAAACCACAGTTATATTTTTCTGGCCTACACCAGAGTCCATCAAACAGATATGTTTGTGTCTGAACAATCAGGTAGACACTATTACTGTTTTTCTTTACGGAAAAAATAACAAAAGCTGGATATTACAGAGATTTGAACCATGGATCTGCAAAACCACAGTTATATTTTTCTGGCCTACACCACAATCTTTCAAACAGATATATTTGTGTCTGAACAATCAGGGAGACACTATTACAGTTTTTTTTTATTGCACGAAATGCCAAAAAAAGATAATACAGAGATTTGACCTGTGGAACTGCAAAACCACAGTTATATTTTTCTGGCCTACACCAGACTCTTTTAAACAGATATATTGGTGTATGACCAGTCAGGGAGACACTATTACGTTTTTTTTTTATGGCAAAAAATGCCAAAACAGGATAATACAGAGATTTGACCTGTGGAACTGCAAAAGCACAGTTATATTTTTCTGGCCTTCACCAGACTCTTTTAAACAGATATATTGGTGTCTGACCAGTCAATTAGACACTATTACAGTTTTTTTTATGGCAAAAAATGACAAAAACAGGATAATATAGAGATTTGACCCGTGGAACTGCAAAACCACAGTTATATTTTTCTGGCCTACACCAGAATCTTTCAAACAGATATATTTGTGTCTGAACAATCAGGGAGACACTATTACTGTTTTTCTTTACGGAAAAAATTCCAAAAGCTGGATAATACAGAGATTTAAAACGTTGATGTGCAAAACCACAGTTATAATTTTCTGGCCTACACCAGAATCTTTCAAACAGATATATTTGTGTCTCAACAATCAGGGAGACACTATTATTATTCTTCTTTACGAAAAAAATGCCAAAAATAGGATAATACAGAGATTTGAAATGTTGAACTGCAAAACCACAGTTATATTTTTCTGGCCTACATCAGAATCTTTCAAACAGATATATTTGTGTCTGAACAATCAGGGAGACACTATTAATGTTTTTCTCTACGGAAAAAATACCAAAAGCTAGATAATACAGAGATTTGAATCATGGAATTGCAAAACCACAGTCATATTTTTCTGGCCTACACCAGAATCTTTCAAACAGATATTTTTGTGTCTGAACAATCAGGAAGACACTATTACTGTTTTTCCTTATGGAAAAAATACCAAAAGCTGGATAATACAGAGATTTGAACCGTGGAACTGCAACACCACATTTATATTTTTCTGGCCTACACCAGACTCTTTTAAACAGATATATTGGTGTCTGACCAGTCAAGGAGACACTATTACAGTTTTTTTTTGCGGCAAAAAAGCCTAAAACAGTATAATACAGAGATTTGACCCGTGGAACTGCAAAACCACAGTTATATTTTTCTGGCCTACTCCAGAATCTTTCAAACAGATATATTTGTGTCTGAACAATCAGGGAGACACTATTACAGTTTTTTTTTCGGCAAAAAATGCCAAAAAAGGATAATACAGTGATTTGTCCCGTGGAACTGCAAAACCACAGTTATATTTTTCTGGCCTACACCAGAATCTTTCTAACAGATATATTTGTGTCTGAACAATCAGGGAGACACTATTACTGTTTTTCTTTACGGAAAAAAATACCAAAAGCTGGATAATACAGAGATTTGAACCGTGGAACTGCAAAACCACAGTTATATTTTTCTGGCCTACATCAGACTCTTTTAAACAGATATATTGGTGTCTGACCAGTCAAGGAGACACTATTACAGTTTTTTTTTGCGGCAAAAAAGCCTAAAACAGTATAATACAGAGATTTGACCCGTGGAACTGCAAAACCACAGTTATATTTTTCTGGCCTACTCCAGAATCTTTCAAACAGATATATTTGTGTCTGAACAATCAGGGAGACACTATTACAGTATTTTTTTCGGCAAAAAATGACAAAAAAGGATAATACAGTGATTTGTCCCGTGGAACTGCAAAACCACAGTTATATTTTTCTGGCTTACACCAGAATCTTTCAAACAGATATATTTGTCTCTGAACAATCAGGGAGACACTATTACTGTTTTTCTTTACGGAAAAAACACCAAAAGCTGGATAATACAGAGATTTGAACCGTGGAACTGCAAAACCACAGTTATATTTTTCTTGCCTACACCAGACTCTTTTAGAAAGATATATTGGTGTCTGACCAGTCAGAAAGACACTATTACAGTTTATTTTACGGCAAAAATTGACAAAAACAGGATAATGCAGAGATTTGACCAGTGGAACTGCAAAACCACAGATATATTTTTCTGGCCTACACCAGAATCTTTTAAACAGATATATTTGTGTCTGAACAATCAGGGAGACACTATTACTGTTTTTCTTTACGTAAAAAATACCAAAAGCTGGATAATACAGAGATTTGACCCGTGGAACTGCAAAACCACAGTTCTATTTTTCTGGCCTACACCAGACTCTTTTAAACAGATATATTGGTGTCTAAATAGTGACAGACACACTCAATTTTTTTTTGGGGGGGGGGATACCAAAAGGTCAATAAGACGCATATTTGGACAGTCTGACTAAGGAAAAGAAAATAGTACAGGATTTATATGAAAAAAAAAATTTTCTTGGCCCCTGAGACCGGGTTGATAAGTCTAGCAATTTGATCAACAGAAGCACACAAGACTGTAATGTAGCGTTTGCTGGTATAACCACTGCGTCTCCTATACAGCCTGCCTGCCTGCCTGATATCTGGGATGGATATTAGTCCTGAGATTGACTGTTTGTTTGATTTGGCAGGCTTTAGAGACTCTACACTAACTATTTCGGAGTATAAATCTCTCCCTAGCTCAGCAGCACTGACCCTACACTGGCTGATCCGGAGCGACTGTGTCCAAGATGGTGGCGCCCGGTTTTAAATACTCGAGGTGACGCTGTGCGGCCAACCAATCACTGCAATGCCCACAAACAACATGGCTGCGGCATTACAGTGACTGGCTGGCAATCCCTGCATGTTCATTGGCTCTGTAAAGAGCGCCAAACGTGCAGGTCGGAGACCCGAGCTCCCGCCCGAGTAACCCGGAAATGCTCGGTGCTCGCCGAACATCCCGAGTAGTGAGATGCTCAGGCGAGTACCGAGCAGTGTCGAGCATGCTTGCTCAACACTACCTGCCGACAATACAGGCACATGGTTATCTACAAAAGGCTATTTTAGATGTGGTCATAATATTTGTAAGTCCTGCAATTATGCAAATGTTTCCCCAACCTTCAACCAATGGACGTGAATATTCTATTAAGAGTTTCATAAACTGTAATACGACTTCTGTGGTTTATTTAATAGAATGTGTGATATGTAAAATCCAATATGTAGGATGTACTACAGGTCCTCTTAAAAAACGCATTCGTATACATATTTCTGACACTACTAGCACCTCTGCGACTAATATCTCTGCGGCTTCAAAGCACTTTGCCACTAAACACAGGGGAGATACTCGATATCTAAAATACTTGGGTATAGAAAAAGATTTTAAACCCGTCAGAGGTGGTGATCTCAGGAGAAAAATTCTGAATAGAGAGAGTTTTGGGATTTTTAAATTACAAACCCGTATCCCTTATGGTTTAAACTCTCGCCAGGATTTAATTCTACAATACAATTGATGTTAGTTAATTCATGAGTTGGTTTTCTGGGGATTGTTTTTATCAGTTTTCTTTTCTCATGGAGCTCACATTCCTCACATTGCCTGCTAGCTGTGTTGCTGATTTTAACCCTTTCCTCTCATTTAGACAGCTTGTTATTTCATTCACTAATGAGTGCACCTGTTTCTGGATGGTGGCTTACTAACCCCATATATGTGAGTTGCCTCTTTTTGACTATAGATCATGAATAAGACTCGTCTGAGTTGAAACGCGTCGATTTGACTGATGTAATTCCTCACTGGAGCAGATTGATGTGATGCTTTATTTCTCAGATGAACTCAAAGATTTTTTTATCTTGGACTCAATAAATTACTATGTTTTAACTTTACCCTATGCTGGAGATTTTCCTCTTTTCTCTTCAGAGGTAATGAGGGGCATTCAGCAGATAGCCCTCATCCCCATTCCTGGTATGCATGGCCCCCTCATCCCCATTCCTGGTATGCTTGCCCCCCAGACCCAATCCTGGTTTGAATGGCCCCCTCAGACCCAATCCTGGTATGCATGGCCCCCCTATCCTGGTATGCATGACCCCCTATCACTGCACACATGAAAAAATAAACACTTCTACTCACCTTCCTTCCTCCCCTCTGCTCCAGCGCTGCATCCTGTCGGTGAGTAGCTGATCTCAGTATCTGAACAGCGCATGACGTCACTGCCATGCACCCTCAGATTCCGAGGTGAGCTGCGGGGATATTAACTCCTCTCCATGCCGGATCTATGGGCATGGAGAGGAGTGAAAAGTCATTCTCCTTAAGAGCACGCACTGTCAGCATGGCCGCAGCTCCTGCTGTTGCTCAGCGATCCTCCATGCCCACTACTAAAGAGAATGATTATTTACTCTACTCCACGCCCATGGGAGTGGAGAAGACTGAATATTCATTCTCTCTAATAGTGAGCACACAGGATCACGGAGCCGGTGGCGGCGATTGACAGTGTGCGCTATTAAGGAAAATGAATATTCAATTCTCTCCACTCCCATGGGCATGGAAAGGAATGAATATTAATTTTCTTTAGCAACGGGCAAACCGCTCCTCCGCCACAACCCGCCCCACCACCCTCCACAGCAGGGAGAACAGCTGAGCCGCGACGGGACAGGGGACTGAGCCCTCAAAGCGAGTCAGTCCCGGGGAAACCGGGATGGTTGGGAGCTGTGGTTATACAGTTAGGCCCAGAAATATTTGGACAGTGACAGAATCTTTGTGATTATTATTTTGGATTTAATATGAAATAACTGAGATACAATTGAAGTGTAGACTTTCATATTTAATTAAAGGGGTTAAACAAAAATATCCTGTAAAACGTTTAGAAATTGCAGCCATTTTTCAGTAAAGTCGTCTCATTTCAGGGGCTCAAAATTGATTGAACAAAATTAAGTTTACCATAAATAAAATGTTAATTTGTAACACTTTGTAGAGAATCCTTTGCAGGCAATGACTGTCTGACATCTGGATGTCACCGAACGCAGGGTTTCTTCCTTTGTAATGGTTTGCCAGGCCTTTACTGCAGTTGATTTCAGTCATTGCTTGTTTGTGGGTTTTTCTTCCTTAAGGCCAAAAGGAATTTTCATCTAAATCTCTATCTATTTAGTGCTGTAATCTAAACTATTTTCTAATATATTTGCATTAAAAATTCCATACCGTTCCCTAACTTCACTGTCTTACTGTTATTGTATTTTTTCCCTACTTCCTGTGTAATGACACCTCGTTTGAGAATCTGAGTGCATGCTGGGATACACAAATGAAGAGTTATTACGGGGCAGAGGCTGGGGTCATTTCCACAGCCTCCGCCCCCTCCCTGAAATGAAGCATCATCAGTGGTGCTCGTTTCAGGGGCGGGGCTGGTCATTGCTGTGTCCCAGCGAGCTCTGCACTGTGCAATGTTCACAATCACAGCGCGCTCCGTATTGCTGGCTCAGATCAGTAGTAACGAGCCAGCAACACAGATGAGAGCGCATTGTCAGAGCACGGTGTCGGGGTATCTGCAGTGCAGATATCAGCGCTGCCCCTGTGATTGACGTAATTTTCAGGGGCGGCGCTGTTCTCTGCATGCCGCCGGGTATTCTGACACCGGACAGTGCGCTCCATCTGTGTTGTTGGCTGACTCGTTAATCACCCGAACATGCACATCTGGGCCAAACAGAGTATGAAAACCCTAAACACAGTTGTTGGAAAAACAGAAAATATATGTGAAGTTTATAGTCCAGTGTAAGTTCAGTTCTTCACATGGATAATTCAGGATCAAGATGCTTGCAATTATTTCTTATGCACCATATTATAAAATATTATGGTATAAAAAATAATAAAATATTGATAAACATTTACAATAAATACAAAACTGCTACATGTTTAAGTCACCTTTTATTATCACTCAAATATACATCTTCAAATGACATTTTTGCGGTACTTTTAGGTTAACCTGTTGGTCCATGTTTAAACACTTAGGAGTTCGTTCTCCAATCTTTTATGATGTTATTGATTATGATTCATTAATTTATCTTTATTTATTTCAATAGTTCAGTAAGAAAAATATAACCTAATACAAACATATGCTTATGCTTGCGTTTATAAACCGTATAATGGAGGTTCTAGCAAATAAGCGTTCTATTGTTTAGTTCATTATAGTTACTTGATCTTTGACTATTTTCATTCATTGGAACTTCTTCTACCACTGCCTCATTGATACCACTTGAGTCAGTAGATGAAGTTTTTACATTGGCAGCCTTTTTGGGCCTGCATAGATATAGCAACCATGATTTATAACCATGACCTACAAATACATATAACAGAGGATCCAAGCAGGTATTAAGAACAGCTAAACACAATGTTGTAACAACGCTCTTCTGAAGGACATCATGTAAGGTGCATGTGTCTGGATGATTAACCAAAAAATGTAGATGAACTGTCCTTTGAATATGGTATGGCAAAAAACAGACACAGCAAACCAAAAGAATCAAGACTATCATAGTAACTTGCTTTTGAATAGTTTTCTTCTCCATAGGCATAGTAACAATATGCCTAATAATCAACCCATTACACACCAAAATGGCAAAGAAAGGGAGTGTGAATCCAACAATCAAAGCATAATAGTTCATATACATTACCCTCTTCCATGCTGATAGCAGAGAGGGCTCAAAGCATCTTATAACATTTTCCCGAACAATGACACCAGAAAAGAGGAAGGGTATTGTGCTTAGACCTGTAAAAATCCAGACTCCAGCACAAACTTTAATGGCTGTCTTAATTTTGATTGCTCGTTGGTGCACCACTGACATGAAGCGGAAAATACTCAGACAAGCCAAGAAAAATATGCTGGAGTACATGCTGACAAAGAAAGAGAATGTAGTAACACGACACATAAAGTCTCCGAAAATCCAAGTCCCATTCTTGTGGTAGTAGGTTATTCTCAGAGGCAGGAAAAATATGAACAGAAGATCAGCCGCTGCGAGGTTCAGTAGACAGATTGTTGAAATTCCTTTCTTTTTCCTAATTTTGCAAAAAACATACACGGCAGCACCATTAAACAGAAGCCCACTGAGAAAAACGATGATGTAGACAACTGTATACACCAGATTCTTATAATCATCTTCTATGGGGCAAGGGTGTATGGGGTCTGCTTCGCTGTCGTTCCTCTAGAAATAGAGAAACAAAGTGCATTACTGGATATGTTGTCCTAACATGTTAAGGCTTAAGTCAGAGTTAGCAATGTAAGGTGCCTGTGTGGTGAAATGTCATGTGGTCAGATGCAAAGTCCTTATCGTTTGGAGAAACCACAGCAACTATTACAAAAATTATCATAATAATGCTACAGAACCTAACACAAATGTATCAAATTAACCTTCATGGTGATGGACATTGTATGGTAAAACGGTAAAAGAAAAAAAATACTCCATAGGTAACATCCACATCTTACACCTCACCTATTAGATTTTGGCTCTTTTCCCTTAAGCAGAAACCTGAAATCTATAACCCCTCGAATTTTGCCCTGTGTTAGGTTCCAAAAAAGTCCAGAATGGTATTTAAATCATAAATCCTTTTACTGCGCAGTGTGACTGAGATTTTCCTTTATGCCTCACAGTTACATTTTACCCCTTCACGACATGGCCAATTCCCTTTTCTATTGTTTTCGGGTTTTTTTCTCCTTCTTCCAAGAACCATAACTTTTTTATTTTTCCGTCCACATAGCTGTTTTTTTTTATGGGACAAGTTGTACTTTTGAATGACACCATTCATTTCATCATGTCATGCATTGGAAAATGGGAAAATACTTCCAAGGTGTTGAAATTTAAAAAAAAAGTGAAATTTCACATTTGTTTTTGGTTTTTTTTATTTACCATGTTCACTATACAGTAAAATTGACCTGGCAATATGATTCTCCTGATCAGTAATATCGCGCAGATGCCAATCATGTAGTTTTTTTTTAACTTAATTAATTTATAATTTCCTTATGTTACAATTTTCTGAGACCTGTAACGTTTTCCATTTTTGGGATATGGGCTGTGTGACAGATTATTTTTTGCACCCTTAGCTGATGTTTTTACTGATATCATTTTGGGGTAAATACAATGTTTTGATTGCCTCTTATTGCAATGTTGCAGCAGTCAAAAAATCGTAATTCTGATTCTTATTTATTCAGCTGTTTACCGATTGGATTAATTTATTTTATATTTTCATAGATCGTGCTTTTACGAACGCAGCAGTACCTAATATGTGTATTTTTTGTTTTGTTTTATTTTTAATGGGGCAAAAAGGATGTAAGTTGAATTTTTCTATTTTTTATACTTTTAAAAACATTTTCTTTTTACATTTTTACTGCATTTGTTCTTGAACATGCGATTATCTGAGATCGATTGTACTATACATTGCAGCACGTCAGAGATTGACAGAGGCAGGAGGAGGAAGAAGATGAGGAGGTTATGTTGCGGCCTCCCACACAGACACTGAGTGATGCAACCACGAAGAGCACTGCATCCCTAGCCACAATTGTCTCTGAGAGCTACATGCACATAAAAATAGTTTGGGGTGAGAAATCCTACTGACAGATTCCCTTTGTTGAAAACCATAAAAACCCCAATACTCACCATCCTCAAGTCCAGCACTGCCTTTCTGCAATTGTTAAGGCTTTGCTTATTGGTTGCAGTGGTGACGTTTAGAGATGAGCGAACATGTTCTGAAAACGTTCGGTAATTTCAAAATCTAATTTTTTTCTGGTACTGCCGTGCTACATAAACAAGGACACATCTGAGCTTTTAATTGTTTTGCGCTGATATTATGCTCCATCCAGGGTTCCACATTAAAAAATCTAATTTTTTGTTGCTAATACCAGGCTTCAGCCACACTATCTGAGCAAATAAATACTGATTGGTAATTTAGTGACAGGTCTGGGCATAGGTTTGTTAAACAGCTGGTTAAAAGAGGGAAAGGGTACATCCAACATGAATGGGAAAAAGCGAGGTCGTGGTGGAAGAGGGAATAGGCTCAGTGTTCAAGGTGTACGTGGGGTAGGTGGTAATGTTAGTGAAAGGTCTACTGAACAAACACCATTGCATCCTATCCAAAGACAACTGACAACTTCTGTTACAGGACGGGCTACTCCACTCCCTTTCTTTGCTGCAGAGATGTTCACACATTCTATGCGATGGGCATCAGAGGTCAGCTCCTCAGAATCACAGACTCAAAAAGAGGAAAGCATTCTGCACCAATGGCCAATTTTTTTTTCAGTTGGATCCGGGGCTGGACAAAATGGGGTCCGAACAGCTTCCTGACCATCATCACCAGACATGATACCCCAGGACAGAAGTGATCCTGATGAGACTCAGATACCTGAGGTGCACGCAGACTGTACTGTGCTGTCAGGACAGAAAGAGGAGGAGGGTGACTCTCAGGGTGAAGAGTGGGAGAACAGAGAGGATGACAATGAGGTTGTAGATCTCACTTGGTGTGAACCCAGAGGTACGCAGCTGAGTAGCTCAGCATAGGAGATGGAGGAGGATGAAGAGGAGGAGGTTACGTTGCAGCCTCTCACACAGACACTGAATGATGCATCCTTAGCCACAACTGTACCTGTGGTTGACAGCGGTCGTGTGTCTGCAGTTCGCAGGGGTAGCAAGGGTTGCCTAGCCTGGGCCTTTTTTGAGACAGCAAAGGATGAGCCAACCCATGTTATCTGACAACTTTGCAAAAACTAGACTCAGTAGAGGTAAAAATTGCAATAATTTGATTACTACATGCATGAACTGGCACATGCTCAATCAATTTGCATTAATCTAGGAATCTCACTGGGATAAAATGCGAACTAGCAGGCCTCACCAATCATCGGCCGCCGCATCAAACTCATCTGCTGCTTATTCCTCCTCCGTCACCGTGCCAAGTGTTCTCACACAGGTCTCCGGCCACAGAACCTCCACTTGTTTACCTGCTGCAATGGGGGTGAGTGAGAGCTCATCACATTTACTCACTCACAGTCCAGCAGTTTGTGATGTTAACTCTACTCCATCCTCTCTCAGCACAGCAGCAAGCCCTCAGTTGTAGTCCCGTAAAACATTGTTTTCTCCTACACATGCCAAAGCTAAGAGCTTAAACTCCACCATCTCAAATCTGTTGGTCATGGGAATGTTGCCTGGTGGATTCAGACGGTTCTGAAAGCTGATGTCCGTCACAGGCCCCCAGTACCAGATGCACAGTCGCCATTGTCCAGTTGCCTGAAATACATTGGGGAACAGAAACCTGTAGTTCCAGCAAAGGTAATAGGTTTTTAACAACTATGAGAGACAATTACCTTTCACAACTGGTTCAGGACCCAACAAGAAAGGGGGCACTGCTAGACCTAATATTAACCAACAGGCCAGACCACATATCAAATATACCAGTTGGTGGTCACTTGGGTAATAGTGATCACAAAATAATAAGTTTTCATGTATCCTTTAATAAGATGTGTAGTAGAGGGGTTACAAGGACACTAAACTTCAGGAAGGCAAATTTCCAGTGGTTGAGAGATGATCTTAGTGCAATAAACTTGGACAATATCCTGAGACATAAAATTACACCAAGCAAGTAGGAGACATTTATTAGCATTCTGAATAGGACCTGTGCACAATATATACCCTATGGGAATAAACATGCTAGAAATACGAGGAAACTACTATGGCTAAATTGAGCTGTAAGGAGTGCAATAAGTGACAAAAAGAAAGCATTTAGAGAACTAAAGCAAGTAGGTAGTGATGAGGCATTAAATAAATACAGAAAATTAAATAAATTCTATAAAAACCAAATCAAGGCAGCAAAGATTGAGACAGAGACTCATTGCCAGAGAAAGTAAAAATAATCCCAAAATATTTTTTAGCTACATAAATAGTAAGAAACTAAAAATGATAGTGTTGGCGCCCTTAAAAATAGTCTGGGTGAAATGGTGGATGAGGGTAAGGAAAAAGCCAATATGCTAAATGATTTTTTTTCAACAGTATTTACACAAGGAAATCGCATGACAGAAAACATGATCAGTGATAACAAAAATTCTCCATTAAATGTCACTTGCTTAACCCAGCAGGAAGTAAGTCAGCGTCTAAAAATCACTAAAGTTGACAAATACCCGGGCCCAGATGGGATACACCCGCGAGTACTGCAGGAATTAAGTATCGTCATAGATAGACCATTATTTTTAATCTTTAAAGATTCCATAATAACAGGGTCTGTACCACAGGACTGGCGTATAGCAAATGTGGTGCCAATATTCAAAAAGGGGACAAAAACCGAACTTGGAAATTATAGGCCAGTAAACTTAACCTCTACTGTGGGTAAAATCCTGGTGGGCTTCTTAGGAGAAGCTATGCTAGAGTATCTGAAGAAGAATAACCTTATGACCCAATATCAACATGGGTTTACGAGGGACCGATCCTGTCAAACTAATCTGATCAGCTTTTATGAAGAGGTAAGTTCCAGACTGGACCAAGGAAACGCAGTGGATGTTGTGTATATGGACTTTTCAAAAGCTTTTGATACGATTCCACACAAAAGGTTGATCCATAAAATGAGAACAATGGGGATAGAGGAAAATATATGTAAGTGGGTTAAGAACTGGCTCAGTGATAGAAAACATAGGGTGGGTATTAATGGAACACACTCAGACTGGGTCTCAGTTAACAGTGGGGTACCACAGGGGTCAGTATTGGGCCCGCTTCTTTTTAACATATTTATTAATGACCTTGTAGGGGGGCATGCAGAGTAGTATTTCAATATTTGCAGATGACACTAAACTCTGCAGGGTAATCAATACAGAGGAGGACAATTTTATATTACAGGAGGATCTATGTAAACTAGAAGCTTGGGCTGATAAATGGCAAATGAACTTTAATGCGGATAAATGTAAGGTAATGCACTTGGGCAGAGGAAATAAAATGTATAATTATATGGTTAATTGTAAAACACTGGGCAAAACTGTCACTGAAAAAGACCTGGGTGTATTGGTGGATGACAAGCTCACGTTTAGTGCCCAGTGTCAGGCTGCTGCTGCAAAGGCAAATAAAATAATGGGATGCCTTAAAAGAGGCATAGATGCTCATGAGTAGAGATGAGCGTTGTTCTACTCGAACTGTTCGCCAATCTCAAATTCGAGCTGTTTTGGGCGGTGTTCGAGCCGTTCGGCGAACACGAACGATTTGAGAAAAATTCGGCTGTTCGAGGTTATGTTCGATAACTGTTCGTGCACCAAAATCATAACTGGATTTTTTCTCAGTAATGATGAAAATTAATGTTAATACGCAGTTTGAGTGTACAGCGGGGTGGGGGGAGGGGCAGGGGATGGATCTCTGCAGGAATAATGAAGATCTCCATTTTTTTTTCTCTTTCCCGCATTTACAGTGGGGAGGTGCAATCTGTCAGCCTATCAGCAGTGCACACACGGAGCGAAGTGCTTTTTTCACACAAGCAAGGGCATGTGTCATTGGCAGTGTATGTCACATGTCCTTGCCCTATAAGACCAAGCCATTTTCCCCGTCGCCACCATTTTCTCACTGCTGCAGCTGCGTGTTAGACGGCACCGCTGTTGCTGTGTGCGCTATACCTTGTTAATTTCAAGCCAATTTTTGCACAAATCTACAGATAGCTTGGGAGTAGGGAATAGTTGTGATTGCAGTCCTTTTAATGACTAGATTACAGCATTTCCTACGACTTTTATCAGGCAGGTCTGTGCTCTTAAATAGATAGATTGTGGGAGTAAAGACTAATTGTAATTGCAGTCCTTTTCAGGACTAGGTTACATCAGTTCCTATCAGTTTTTGCCAGGCAGGTCTGTGCCAGTGCTGTGCAAGTTTTTTTCACAGCATTTGGCTGAATCTAGCAAAGCTAATCCTTTTTGGCCTATTGCAGAGTGTGTTAGTCAGTGGAGTAGCCTATCTGTGTTGCAAGATATACCACCTGTGTATAGAATACCAATTTTTTACTGCACCTAGTGAAGTAAAATCTTTTGGGCATAGCATCATTCTATTAGTCCATCTATACTGACCTCCATCAGGTTGCAAATTGAATATAATTTTTTTCTGCATCTAGCTCTGAAAAAATATTTGGGCTTCTAGCAGTGTGTGGGACTTGTTCTATTAGTCCATCTATACTGACCTCCATCAGGTTGCAAACTGAATATAATTTTTTTCTGCATCTAGCTCTGAAAAAATATTTGGCCTTCTAGCAGTGTATGAGACTTTCTCTATTAGTCCATCTATACTGACCTCCATCAGGTTGCAAACTGAATATATTTTTTTTCTGCATCTACCTCTGAAAAAATATTGGGCTTCTAGCTGTCTGTGGGACTTGTTCTATTAATCCATCTATACAGAACTCCATCAGGTTGCAAACTGAATATAATTTTTTTCTGCAGCTACCTCTGAAAAAATATTTGGGCTTCTAGCAGTGTGTGGGACTTGTTCTATTAGTCCATCTATACTGACCTCCATCAGGTTGCAAACTGAATATATTTTTTTTCTGCATCTACCTCTGAAAAAATATTGGGCTTCTAGCTGTGTGTGGGACTTGTTCTATTAATCAATCTATACAGACCTCCATCAGGTTGCAAACTGAATATAATTTTTTTCTGCATCTACCTCTGAAAAAATATTTGGGCTCCTAGCTGTGTGTGGGACTTGTTCTATTAGTCCATCTATACTGACCTCCATCAGGTTGCAAACTGAAAATAATTTTTTGTCTGCATCTAGCTCTGAAAAAATATTTGGCCTTCTAGCAGTGTGTGGGACTTTCTCTATTAGTCCATCTATACTGACCTCCATCAGGTTGCAAATTAAAAATAATTTTTATCTGCATCTACCTCTGAAAAAATATTTGGGCTTCTAGCTGTGTGTGGGACTTGTTCTATTAGTCCATCTATACTGACCTCCATCAGGTTGCAAACTGAATATAATTTTTTTCTGCATCTAGCTCTGAAAAAATATTTGGCCTTCTAACAGTGTGTGGGACTTTCTCTATTAGTCCATCTATACTGACCTCCATCAGGTTGCAAATTAAAAATAATTTTTATCTACATCCAGCTCTGAAAAAATATTTGGCCTTCTAGCAGTGTGTGGGACTTTCTCTATTAGTCCATCTATACTGACCTCCATCAGGTTGCAAATTAAAAATAATTTTTATCTGCATCCAGCGCTGAAAAAATATTTGGCCTTCTAGCAGTGTGTGGGACTTTCTCTATTAGTCCATCTATACTGACCTCCATCAGGTTGCAAACTGAATATATATTTTTTCTGCATCTACCTCTGAAAAAATATTGGGCTTCTAGCTGTGTGTGGGACTTGTTCTATTAATCCATCTATACAGACCTTCATCAGGTTGCAAACTGAATATAATTTTTTTCTACATCTACCTCTGAAAAAATATTTGGGCTTCTAGCTGTGTGTGGGACTTGTTCTATTAGTCCATCTATACTGACCTCCATCAGGTTGCAAACTGAAAATAATTTTTTGTCTGCATCTAGCTCTGAAAAAATATTTGGCCTTCTAGCAGTATGTGGGACTTTCTCTATTAGTCCATCTATACTGACCTCCATCAGGTTGCAAATTAAAAATAATTTTTATCTGCATCTACCTCTGAAAAAATATTTGGCCTTCTAGCTGTGTGTGGGACTAGTTCTATTAGTCCATCTATACTGACCTCCATCAGGTTGCAAACTGAATATAATTTTTTTCTGCATCTAGCTCTGAAAAAATATTTGGCCTTCTAGCAGTGTGTGGGACTTTCTCTATTAGTCCATCTATACTGACCTCCATCAGGTTGCAAATTAAAAATAATTTTTATCTGCATCCAGCTCTGAAAAAATATTTGGCCTTCTAGCAGTGTGTGGGACTTTCTCTATTAGTCCATCTATACTGACCTCCATCAGGTTGCAAATTAAAAATAATTTTTATCTGCTTCCAGCTCTGAAAAAATATTTGGCCTTCTAGCAGTGTGTGGGACTTTCTCTATTAGTCCATCTATACTGACCTCCATCAGGTTGCAAACTGAATATATATTTTTTCTGCATCTACCTCTGAAAAAATATTGGGCTTCTAGCTGTGTGTGGGACCTGTTCTATTAATCCATCTATACAGACCTCCATCAGGTTGCAAACTGAATATAATTTTTTTCTGCATCTACCTCTGAAAAAATATTTGGGCTTCTAGCTGTGTGTGGGACTTGTTCTATTAGTCCATCTATACTGACCTCCATCAGGTTGCAAACTGAAAATAATTTTTTGTCTGCATCTAGCTCTGAAAAAATATTTGGCCTTCTAGCAGTGTGTGGGACTTTCTCTATTAGTCCATCTATACTGACCTCCATCAGGTTGCAAATTAAAAATAATTTTTATCTGTATCCAGCTCTGAAAAAATATTTGGCCTTCTAGCAGAGTGTGGGACCGTGGGGTAGGTGTCCGTGGGGTAGGTGTTAAAGCAACAGTAACATCTGCAGAAGAAAGACCATCTTCCAGCCTAACTAAAATGTCTACTTATTTTAGCGGACAATGTGATAAGATCCCTTTCTTACGGCCACGCCAATCGCTACAAATTCCAGATGAGGCACAAAAACAGCAGGTGCTTCAACGGATATCAAGTGCTCCTTTAAGTGGGCTCTCCTCCACATCAACTTCAACATCACAAATACTCCAGTCCTCAAAGGTGTCACCCCAGTCGCACTTGCTTCCTCACAGCTCCCAAATCTCCAGCTGCCCGTCTGAGTATGAGGTAGAACAGATGGTTGTGTCTGCAGAGCTGTTTACTCATACTATAGCCTGGGAATCAGAGGTAGACTCCAGCGCTTCTGTGAATCCAGATGAGGAAATGATCTGCACTGATGCCCAGAATCTTTATGAATCGGATCCAGGACCAGACGCAGAAGGTTCTGACCATAATGTAGACCCTCATTCCCAAACTGTAACTCCTGTTGGTGGAGACAATGAGGAAGACGATGATGAGACTCAAATACCTGATTGGAGCGACAACTTTAGTTTTTTGTCAGGGCAGGAACAGGTTGGCTCTGAGGACGACGGGTGTGATAACGCACAGGGTGATGATGATGAGGTTGGAGATCCCACTTACTGTCAACCCACAGTCAGCCAAGAGATGAGGTCAGCAGAGGAGGTGGAGGAAGATGCTAGTGACGACGAGGTCAGGTTGCGCCTTCCTGGACAGAGACGTAGTACTTGAAGCACGTCAACAACTGCATCCTCAAACACAACTCTGCCTCTCACCACAAGTCGTGGTGGCTCTTCAGGTCGCATGGGTGCTAAGCCTTGCATAGCGTGGGCATTTTTTCAGATCGATAAAGATTACCCAACTCATGTTATCTGTAACATTTGTCAGCCAAAGCTAAGTAGAGGCCAAAAAATACATAGTTTGAGTACTTCATGCATGAACCGGCACATGGACATGAAGCATAAGTTGCAGTGGGAAGCTCAGTGTGCTACAATGCGGCCTAGCCGGCCGGGCCAACCACCGTCTGCCATATCTTGTGCATCCGCGGCCTCTTCATCCTCTGTGACTGGGGGGACAGCAGTCACACCTGTTTTGGGGCGCAGACCTGCCACCTCTTTACCCGCAACAGCCAGCGTGATTGGCAGGTCATCATTTTCTTTGGATGTGGTAACACCAGCTGGTGTTGAGCGCTGTCCGACATCGATAGCACCACCTTTGGATCAAGGCAACCTAACATGTCCGCCTGCATCTTCCTCACAGACCGGCAGTTTGCTGGGGACACCCTTATCAACCCCGTCTAAGCACAATAGCCAGCCCTCGGTCCCTCAGATGTGGACAAGTAAAAGACCATTTCCTCCTAGCCATGAGAAAGCTAAGAGGTTGAATTTCACCATCTGCAAGCTCTTGGCTACAGAAATGCTGCCTTTCTGCCTGGTGGACACAGAGGATTTTCGAGACCTTATGTCCGTCGCAGTGCCCCAGTACCAGATGCCCAGTCGGCACTACTTCTCAAAGAAAGGTGTGCCTGCGCTCCACCAGCATGTCGCACACAACATCACCGCTTCTTTGAGAAACTCTGTGTGTGACAGGGTGCATTTCACCACAGACACTTGGACAAGTAGGCATGGACAGGGGCGTTACATGTCGCTGACTGGGCACTGGGTAACTATGGTGACAGCAGGACAAGGGGCTGCTGTCCAAGTCTTGCCGTCCCCACGAGTTGTGCGTCAATCCTCTTTATGTCAAAGTTCCTCCACTGCTTCTGCCTCCTCAACCTCCTCTCGGTCTTCCACCTGCACCCAAAGCCTGTCTGGTCATGCCACAAGCTTTCTAACTGCGCAGAAGGGATCCTGCACACCTCCTTACTATGCTGGCAGTAGGGCTCAACGTCATCAGGCGGTTTTTACTTTGAAATGTCTGGGAAATGTGAGTCACACAGCTGAGGAGTTGTGGTCAGCTCTGGAGAACCAATTTAATGAATGGTTGTCTCCACTGGACCTGAAACCAGGGAAGGCCATGTGCGACAATGCTGCAAACCTGGGTGCGGCCCTTCGCCGGGGCAATGTCACACACGTGCCTTGTATGGCTCACGTGTTGAACCTGGTTGTCCAGCAATTTTTAGCCCTCTATCCCAGACTAGATGGCCTTCTGCAGAGGGCACGGTCGCTGTGTGCTCACTTCCGCCGTTCGCATCCCGCAGCTCAGCGACTTACATCTCTGCAGAAGTCGTTGGGCCTGCCACTTCACCGGCTAAAATGCGATGTGCCTACCCGGTGGAATTCAACTCTGCACATGTTGCAGCGACTGTGGCAGCACCGACAAGCCCTGGTGCAATACGTTCTGACGTATAGCCTGGGCCAACGAGATCCGGAGGTGGGGCAAATCACGCTGGAGGAGTGGTCTCAGATCAGGGACCTATGCACCCTTCTGCACAGTTTTGAAATGGCGACAAAGATGTTTAGTGCTGACGATGCCATTATCAGCATGACTATTCCGGTGATTTACATGCTGGAGCACATGTTAAACAGAATTTGGAGTCAGGTGGTGGCACAAGAGGAGGTGGAGGAAGTAGAGGAGGAGGAGTTGTATGCGGAAGGGCTAACATCTGCAAGGTCCAGACGGTCGGCAGCACCAAGGCGGCAGGCATGTGAGGGTGGGGGAGATGGTTTTACCAGGGCGCATGGTAGCAGCCAAACTAGTGAGGAAGGTGCAGGAGCCCAGGAAGAAGTGTAGGACGAACTGATGGAAGACTCATCAGATGAGGGAGACCTTGATCACATTTCTGTTGTGCGAGGTTGGGGGGAGAGGACAGAGGAAGGAAGCATGATTGTTACCTCGCCACCAACACAACAGGGACTTGGTGCTCCTGGATGCGCAACACACATGAGTGCCTTCTTGCTGCACTACCTGCAACATGACCCTCGAATTGTGAGAATTAGAAATAATCCTGACTACTGGGTTACCACACTGTTAGATCCCCGGTACAAAAGTAAATTTGCAGAAATTATTCCTGCCATAGAAAGGGATGCACGCATGCAGGAGTATCAGCAGAGACTGTTGCAGAATCTTACATGTGCTTTTCCACAAAACACCAGTGGTGCACGTAGTGAATCTCACAGTTCCAACTAGCCAACCGTGGGACCGTCAAGTGTTCAGCACTCAAACCGTAACAGAACCACAGTATCTGCTGGTAACATCAATTTTGCGGAATCATTTCACCACTTTTTTAGCCCATCCTTTGCAAGGCCACAGGAGACAAGAAGTCTGACACATAGTCAACGCCTAGAGACGATGGTACAGGAGTATCTCCAAGTAAACATTGAAGCCATGACTGTGTCACTGGACCCTTGCTCTTTTTGGGCTTCTGGATAAATGGCCGGAGCTAGCCACTTAAACCTTGGAGATCTTGTCATGGCCCGCAGCCAGCGTTCTGTCTGAACGCATGTTCAGCGCTGCTGGTGGTGTGCTGACAGATAAGCGCACCCGGCTCTCCACTGATAATGTAGACAGACTCACGTTCATAAAGATGAACAAATCATGGATCCGAAACGACTTTTCTACCCTGTGTCATCCTGGGGAGAGTAAAAGCTTGATGATTGGTTAAAATCACCCTACCAACCGTTTTAAGCTTTCAAATTACTAATCATGTTTATCTGTATCTTGACTGGAAAATAATTTGGGCTTTGTAGCAGTGTGCAGCACTGATCCTATTAGGCCATCTATACTAAGCTCCAGCAGACTTAAAATTAATAATAATTTTTAGCTGCATCTAGCCCGGAAAATAATTTTGGGGCTCCGAGATACGCAAGACACATAAGTGCCTTCTTGCAGCACTACTTGCAACATGACCCTCATATTGTCAGAATTCAAAGTAATCATGACTACTGGGTTGCCACACTCTTAGATCCCCCAAACTTTTCGATCAACCTTTTCATTTTAATAAAGACCAAAAAAATGGTCATTTTTGAAATTATAAGCATTAGCAGGTTATTATAAACTGAAATCAAACAGTTTTCAACTCAAAACTTTATTCTAGGTGATGTTACATTTTCACATAGGACCCCTTGTTCTAAAGGAGCTTCTGAACTCTCTCGTCCATTGAATTTGTCAGGTTTTGGATGGTTTCTGCTTCAGTTGTTTTGCATGAGGACAGAATACCCTCCCAGAGCTGTTGCTTAGATGTGAACTGCCTCCCGCCATCATAGACACTCCTTTTGATGATGCTCCAGAGGTTCTGAATGGGGTAGAGGTCAGGGGAGCATGGGGGTCACACCATAAGTTTGTCCCCTTTTATGCCCATATCAGCCAGAGATGCAGATGTTTTATGTGCAGCATGAGATGGTGCATTATCATGCAAAAAAATGATCTTGCTGTGAAATACATGGTTCTTCTTCTTGAACCATGGCAGGAAGTGCTGTTTGAGAAAATCCACATACATTATGGAGTTCATCTTTAGCGCCTTCAGGGATCCTAAAGGGGCCGACAATCTCTCTCCCCATGATTCCAGCCCAAAACATTACTCCACCTCCTCCTTGTTGGCGCTGTAGCCGTGTTTGCGTGGGGTGTCCATCAACCAGCCATCCTCCACTCCATCCATCTGGACCATCGAGCGCTGCACGGCACTCATCCGTGAACAAAACAGTTTTGAAATCAGTCTTCATGTAATGTTTGGCCCACTGGAGCCGTTTCTGCTTGTGTGAAGTGGATAGAGGAGGTCGACAGGATGGCATATGCACAGCTGCAAACCTCTGAAGGACCCTGCATATTGTAGTTCGGGGGACGTTGGAGGCACCAGCAGCTTCAAAAACTTGTCTGCTGCTATGACAAGGCTTTTTTGCCGCTGCTCGTTTAACCTGACGTAATTGCCTGTAGGAAAGAGTCCTCAATTTTCCCTTATCAGCACGCACACGTGTGTACTGTGAATCAGCTACATACTTCTTGATTGCCAAGACACTTCATCCTGATCATCGCACAATGTTGATTGTAGTCATGCCTTGACCTAAACACTCCACAATTTGTTGCTTCTCAGCAGCCGACACATCCTTTTTCTTTCCCATTTTGGCAGAAAATGTAGGCTGCTTAATAATGTGAGACAGCCTTCTTAATTAGTCTTGCCTTTCATTGGACACACCTGCCAAACTAATTAGCACAGGTGTCTGCAATTGCTTACAGTGATATAAAGAGCCCTGACACACATCACCATCAATGAGTTTAACTGACAAACAAACAAATTCTTCCCTTATCACTCCTAAACACTTTTTGCATAATAATTTGGAACACAGTGTACATGTGCTTTTCCACAAAACACCAGTGGTTCACGTAGTGAATCTTACAGTTCTAACTTGCCAACCGTGGTCTGTATGGAGTTGTTCAATAAAGGGCCCAAAATTAAGATAACATAGATGGGAGAGGTCTCTATGAATAGGAATTCCTAAGTATTTGATACCCTGTGAGGGCCAGGCAAAGGGAAAGTTGGACTGGATGGAATCCTATATGGATTTGGGGAGGGAGACATCGAGGGCCTCAGACTTCGCTGCATTGATTTTAAAATTTGACCATGTAACAAAGTGATCTATTTCAGCCATAACAGCATGGATGGATATATGTGATTGAGTGATATATACTAGTACATCATCAGCAAATAGAGAGCACTTGTACTCGGTGCCTCCCACCTCAATCCACCTAATATTGGGGTTATGGCGAATTGATGAGAGCAGGTGCTCCGTCACTAGGATGTATAAGAGAGGGGACAGAGGACTAGTGTTGAGCCACCCCCGTAGTGTTCGAGTTCGGTTCGGTTCGTCGAACACCAGTGTGTTCGCCGAACTGTTCGTCGAACTGTTCGTCAAACAACTTCGAACACCGTTAAAACCAATGGCAGGCAAACAAAAACACATAGAAACACATAGAAAACACCTTCAAAGGTGTCCAAAAGCTGACAAACTGCTCAGAAGACACAACTAACACATGAAAAAGTGACAAGTACATATAGTCATGCGAAAAGAAAAGAGGTGGAGGAGTAAAAGGAGGGGGAGACACAGATATAGGCATGTCATGCCCTTCTAAAATCCAAAAAGTGAGAAGCCGACACGTTCAGTCCGCTCCTGCCCGTGCCACCTCCGCGTCGCCAGGTTTGTGCCAGAGCAGCGGTGAACCCTGACGGCCAGTCCCCCTCTCCCAATACTGGTGCCTGTCCGCTGGTGGGTCGAGCGAGCCCCCCTGTGGTGGAGGCAGCTCTAAGCTTTTTAATTTAAATTGTCTCTCTAATTTGAATGAATACACTTTAAATCCATTTACAAGGATCTATTGGAGGGCAAGTCTCATGCCAGCAGCCGCGTAATTCCAGCTCCATTAGCGTCCACTAAAGCTGCTGCAGTTAAAAAGCTTTCATAAGGATCGAGCTCGGCTGTCCACCGCAAGGCATCCTACTGCCAGTCCCAGCCCCTATGCCTTGGGGTGCCTCCTTATGCTCTTCACTGAGTATCCCGTGGTCCCGAAGCATTTCCTTTGAAAAAATTAAGTGTCCAAACTACAGGTGGTGTAGCTTCCTTAACAGCCGGGATAATCCGCTGACTAGCAGACACTGCTACTAGGCACAAAGTATTTCCTGGGCTAGATGCAATTAAAAATTTGTAATTAGATACTCTCGTTGGATGCTGAGAAAGCATTCCATAGAGTCTCCTGGCACGCCATATATGATTCTCTTAAAAAGCTTGGGGTAGGGGTCTAGGGGACCCTTTTATAGCCAAAATCACGGCCCTGTATCGCAATACGTCACCTAGGCTGAAGATAAATGGAACTGTAGCACCCTGAGGGCTCGGTTGCTACAGAGGTATTGCACCTCACCCAGAGGTGTGATATCTCACTCTCAGGTAAGGATGTAGTGTGGATCAGGACCCGACACCTGCATGCATTACACCACATTGCCGTGGGGCAGGGCGACCAATATGCCCCTGAGATGGGCACGACAGTCCCTGTCCCTGGCTGGAGTGGGGGGAGGGAACACTGAGGAAGGGGAACCCTGTAGTGCAGGAGCAGGGAGGAAGCAGTTCCTGGGTGCATTGAGAAGGGAGTATAAAAGGTGGGCACCATCTTAGTTCAGTGCAGAGAAGTCTGAGCAGAAGTGGCAGGGAGCAGGGGCTCTGCATGAGCTCTGCTCCGGAGGCGGGCCTAGTAACAGAGGCCCAGGCCAGGAAGATGGAGAAGGAAGGAAGAGGAGCGGAGAAGGCTCCAGGAACGAGGAACGAAGGGATCCCAGGGGTGCGGACGGGCGAGTCGCCACCGCACGCCCGAATCCACCTGCGTGGAGGGGTCAGGCCAAAGGGGGAGACCGGTCCCCGAAACTAGTGGAGGCAGGAAACGACCCTCAGCTAGAAACAGGAGGCTGTGACATTTTATGTGGTGCAGCCCCTCGCTACCCCCGCTAGGAAGGCACCACATAGGGTCAGGGAAACTGGCGCCAAGTTTACCAAGAGGAGGCCCGAGGCAGCCGGACAGAAGGGTTGGTAAGAAAGGCCAGACAAAGGACACACAAAGGGGGTCCTGTGAAGCGCTCCAAAGTTATCTGGGAGTTGTCTGAGCCCCTCACCTGGTGAGCACAGTACGACGTGGGCAGCCGTTACCTGCAGACGTGGTCTGGATAATAAGAACTGTGAGTAAAGGCCCTGGACTGCATCACTGACTCCGTGTCGTTACTGCTGCTGCCCTGCACCATCACCCCCATCCTCCGCATACACTGCCCTGAGGCTATACTCCTACGCTCTGCTGCCCCCACAACACCAGCCTCAGCGGTCTGCCCTGGAGCGGCGGTTCACTCTGACCGCAATCCACGGGTGGCGTAGTCGGACATTTAAACATCAAAACCACATAAATAGTTCCGCCACTGGTTTGACCGCCCTGAGCCACGGAATCGGGTTGCCGCCACGGAGACTACAACCACCAGCATCCAACAAAAAGGGTCCGGCTCCGGGTGTCCCAAGGCCCAGGGGGCGCGTCAGAACATTTTCATCACCTTTCACAATCACCAATGGGACAAGGCAGGGATGTTCTCTGTCCCCTCTCTTATACATCCTAGTGACGGAGCACCTGCTCTCATCAATTCGCCATAACCCCAATATTAGGTGGATTGAGGTGGGAGGCACCGAGTACAAGTGCTCTCTATTTGCTGATGATGTCCTAGTATATATCACTCAATCACATATATCCATCCATGCTGTTATGGCTGAAATAGATCACTTTGTTACATGGTCAAATTTTAAAATCAATGCAGCGAAGTCTGAGGCCCTCGATGTCTCCCTCCCCAAATCCATATAGGATTCCATCCAGTCCAACTTTCCCTTTGCCTGGCCCTCACAGGGTATCAAATACTTAGGAATTCCTATTCATAGAGACCTCTCCCATCTATGTTATCTTAATTTTGGGCCCTTTATTGAACAACTCCATACAGACCACGGTTGGCAAGTTAGAACTGTAAGATTCACTACGTGAACCACTGGTGTTTTGTGGAAAAGCACATGTACACTGTGTTCCAAATTATTATGCAAAAAGTGTTTAGGAGTGATAAGGGAAGAATTTGTTTGTTTGTCAGTTAAACTCATTGATGGTGATGTGTGTCAGGGCTCTTTATATCACTGTAAGCAATTGCAGACACCTGTGCTAATTAGTTTGGCAGGTGTGTCCAATGGAAGGCAAGACTACTTAAGAAGGCTGTCTCACATTATTAAGCAGCCTACATTTTCTGCCAAAATGGGAAAGAAAAAGGATGTGTCGGCTGCTGAGAAGCAACAAATTGTGGAGTGTTTAGGTCAAGGCATGACTACAATCAACATTGTGCGATGATCAGGATGAAGTGTCTTGGCAATCAAGAAGTATGTAGCTGATTCACAGTACACACGTGTGCGTGCTGATAAGGGCAAATTGAGGACTCTTTCCTACAGGCAATTACGTCAGGTTGAAAGAGCAGCGGCAAAAAAGCCTTGTCATAGCAGCAGACAAGTTTTTGAAGCTGCTGGTGCCTCCAACGTCCCCCGAACAACAAGATGCAGGGTCCTTCAGAGGTTTGCAGCTGTGCATACGCCATCCTGTCGACCTCCTCTATCCACTTCACACAAGCAGAAACGGCTCCAGTGGGCCAAACATTACATGAAGACTGATTTCAAAACTGTTTTGTTCACGGATGAGTGCCGTGCAGCGCTCGATGGTCCAGATGGATGGAGTGGAGGATGGCTGGTTGATGGACACCCCACGCAAACACGGCTACAGCGCCAACAAGGAGGAGGTGGAGTAATGTTTTGGGCTGGAATCATGGGGAGAGAGATTGTCGGCCCCTTTAGGATCCCTGAAGGCGCTAAAGATGAACTCCATAATGTATGTGGATTTTCTCAAACAGCACTTCCTGCCATGGTTCAAGAAGAAGAACCGTGCATTTCACAGCAAGATCATTTTTTTGCATGATAATGCACCATCTCATGCTGCACATAAAACATCTGCATCTCTGGCTGATATGGGCATAAAAGGGGACAAACTTATGGTGTGACCCCCATGCTCCCCTGACCTCTACCCCATTCAGAACCTTTGGAGCATCATAAAAAGGAGTGTCTATGATGGCGGGAGGCAGTTCACATCTAAGCAACAGCTCTGGGAGGGTATTCTGTCCTCATGCAAAACAATTGAAGCAGAAACCATCCAAAACCTGACAAATTCAATGGACGAGAGTTCAGAAGCTCCTTTCGAACAAGGGGTCCTATGTGAAAATGTAACATCACCTAGAATAAAGTTTTGAGTTGAAAACTGTTTGATTTCAGTTTCTAACAACCTGCTAATGCTTATAATTTCAAAAATGACCATTTTTTTGGTCTTTATTAAAATGAAAAGGTTGATCGAAAAGTTTGGGGGATCTAAGAGTGTGGCAACCCAGTAGTCATGATTACTTCGAATTCTGACAATATGAGGGTCATGCTGCAGGTAGTGCAGCAAGAAGGCACTTATGTGTCTTGCGCATCTCGGAGCCCCAAAATTATTTTCCGGGCTAGATGCAGCTAAAAATTATTATTAATTTTAAATCTGGTGAAGCTTTAGTATAGATGGCCTAATAGGATCAGTGCTGCACACTGCTACAAAGCCCAAATTATTTTCCAGTCAAGATACAGATAAACATGATTAGTAATTTTAAATCTGGTGGAGCTTATTATAGATGGCCTAATACAATCAGTGCTGCACACTGCTACAAAGCCCAAATTATTTTCCAGCTAAGATACAGATAAACATGATTAGTAATTTGAAAGCTTAAAACGGTTGGTAGGGTGATTTTAGCCAATCATCAAGCTTTTACTCTCCCCAGGATGACACAGGGGTAGAAAAGTCGTTTCGGATCCATGATTTGTTCATCTTTATGAACGTGAGTCTGTCTACATTATCAGTGGAGAGCCGCGTGCGCTTATCTGTCAGCACACCACCAGCAGCGCTGAACACACGTTCAGACAGAACGCTGGCTGCGGGGCATGACAAGATCTCCAAGGCGTAAGTGGCTAGCTCCGGCCATTTATCCAGATTGGAAGCCCAAAAAGAGCAAGGGTCCAGTGACACAGTCATGGCTTCAATGTTTACTTGGAGATACTCCTGTACCATCGTCTCTAGGCGTTGACTATGTGTCAGACTTCTTGTCTCCTGTGGCCTTGCAAAGGATGGGCTAAAAAATTGGTGAAATGATTCCGCAAAATTGATGTTACCAGCAGATACTGTGGTTCTGTTACGGTTTGAGTGCTGAACACTTGACGGTCCCACGGTTGGCAAGTTGGAACTGTGAGATTCACTACGTGCACCACTGGTATTTTGTGGAAAAGCACATGTAAGATTCTGCAACAGTCTCTGCTGATACTCCTGCATGCGTGCATCCCTTTCTATGGCAGGAATAATTTCTGCAAATTTACTTTTGTACCGGGGATCTAACAGTGTGGCAACCCAGTAGTCAGGATTATTTCTAATTCTCACAATTCGAGGGTCATGTTGCAGGTAGTGCAGCAAGAAGGCATTCATGTGTGTTGCGCATCCAGGAGCACCAAGTCCCTGTTGTGTTGGTGGCGAGGTAACAATCATGCTTCCTTCCTCTGTCCTCTCCCCCCAACCTCGCACAACAGAAATGTGATCAAGGTCTCCCTCATCTGATGAGTCTTCCTTCAGTTCGTCCTCCACTTCTTCCTGGGCTCCTGCACCTTCCTCACTAGTTTGGCTGCTACCATGCGCCCTGGTAAAACCATCTCCCCCACCCTCATATGCCTGCCGCCTTGGTGCTGCCGACCGTCTGGACCTTGCAGATGTTAGCCCTTCCGCATACAACTCCTCCTCCTCTACTTCCTCCACCTCCTCTTGTGCCACCACCTGACTCCGAATTCTGTTTAACATGTGCTCCAGCATGTAAATCACCGGAATAGTCATGCTGATAATGGCATCGTCAGCACTAAACATCTTCGTCGCCATTTCAAAACTGTGCAGAAGGGTGCATAGGTCCCTGATCTGAGACCACTCCTCCAGCGTGATTTGCCCCACCTCTGGATCTCGTTGGCCCAGGCTATACGTCAGAACGTATTGCACCAGGGCTTGTTGGTGCTGCCACAGTCGCTGCAACATGTGCAGAGTTGAATTCCACCGGGTAGGCACATCGCATTTTAGCCGGTGAAGTGGCAGGCCCAACGACTTCTGTAGAGATGTAAGTCGCTGAGCTGCGGGATGCGAACGGCGGAAGTGAGCACACAGCGACCGTGCCCTCTGCAGAAGGCCATCTAGTCTGGGATAGTGGGCTAAAAATTGCTGGACAACCAGGTTCAACACGTGAGCCATACAAGGCACGTGTGTGACATTGCGCCGGCGAAGGGCCGCACCCAGGTTTGCAGCATTGTCGCACACGGCCTTCCCTGGTTTCAGGTCCAGTGGAGACAACCATTCATGAAATTGGTTCTCCAGAGCTGACCACAACTCTTCAGCTGTGTGACTCACATTTCCCAGACATTTCAATGTAAAAACCGCCTGATGACGTTGAGCCCTACTGCCAGCATAGTAAGGAGGTGTGCAGGATCCCTTCTGCGCAGTTAGAAAGCTTGTGGCATGACCAGACAGGCTTTGGGTGCAGGTGGAAGACCGAGAGGAGGTTGAGGAGGCAGAAGCAGTGGAGGAACTTTGACATAAAGAGGATTGACGCACAACTCGTGGGGACGGCAAGACTTGGACAGCAGCCCCTTGTCCTGCTGTCACCATAGTTACCCAGTGCCCAGTCAGCGACATGTAATGCCCCTGTCCATGCCTACTCGTCCAAGTGTCTGTGGTGAAATGCACCCTGTCACACACAGAGTTTCTCAAAGAAGCGGTGATGTTGTGTGCGACATGCTGGTGGAGCGCAGGCACACCTTTCTTTGAGAAGTAGTGCCGACTGGGCATCTGGTACTGGGGCACTGCGACGGACATAAGGTCTCGAAAATCCTCTGTGTCCACCAGGCGGAAAGGCAGCATTTCTGTAGCCAAGAGCTTGCAGATGGTGAAATTCAACCTCTTAGCTTTCTCATGGCTAGGAGGAAATGGTCTTTTACTTGTCCACATCTGAGGGACCAAGGGCTGGCTATTGTGCTTAGACGGGGTTGATAAGGGTGTCCCCGGCAAACTGCCGGTCTGTGAGGAAGATGCAGGCGGACATGTTAGGTTGCCTTGATCCAAAGGTGGCGCTATCGATGTCGGACAGCGCTCAACACCAGCTGGTGTTACCACCTCCAAAGAAAATGATGACCTGCCAATCACGCTGGCTGTTGCGGGTAAAGAGGTGGCAGGTCTGCGCCCCAAAACAGGTGTGACTGCTGTCCCCCCAGTCACAGAGGATGAAGAGGCCGCGGATGCACAAGATATGGCAGACGGTGGTTGGCCCGGCCGGCTAGGCCGCATTGTAGCACACTGAGCTTCCCACTGCAACTTATGCTTCATGACCATGTGCCGGTTCATGCATGAAGTACTCAAACTATGTATTTTTTGGCCTCTACTTAGCTTTTGCTGACAAATGTTACAGATAACACGAGTTGGGTCATCTTTATCGATCTGAAAAAATGTCCAGGCTATGCAAGGCTTAGCACCCATGCGACCTGAAGAGCCACCACGACTTGTGGTGAGAGGCAGAGTTGTGTTTGAGGATGCAGTTGTTGACGTGCTTCCAGTACTACGTCTCTGTCCAGGAAGGCGCAACCTGACCTCGTCGTCACTAGCATCTTCCTCCACCTCCTCTGCTGACCTCATCTCTTGGCTGACTGTGGGTTGACAGTAAGTGGGATCTCTAACCTCATCATCATCACCCTGTGCGTTATCACACCCGTCGTCCTCAGAGCCAACCTGTTCCTGCCCTGACAAAAAACTAAAGTTGTCGCTCCAATCAGGTATTTGAGTCTTATCATCGTCTTCCTCATTGTCTCCACCAACAGGATTTACAGTTTGGGAATGAGGGTCTACATTATGGTCAGAACCTTCTGCGTCTGGTCCTGGATCCGACTCATAAAGATTCTGGGCATCAGTGCAGATCATTTCCTCGTCTGGATTCACAGAAGCGCTGGAGTCGACCTCTGATTCCCAGGCTATAGTATGAGTAAACAGCTCTGCAGACTCAACCATCTGTTCTACCTCATACTCAGACGGGCAGCTGGAGATTTGGGAGCTGTGAGGAAGCAAGTGCGATTGGGGTGACACCTTTGAGGACTGGAGTATTTGTGATGTTGAAGTTGATGTGGAGGAGAGCCCACTTAAAGGAGCACTTGATATCCGTTGAAGCACCTGCTGTTTTTGTGCCTCATCTGGAATTTGTAGCGATTGGCGTGGCCGTAAGAAAGGGATCTTATCACATTGTCCGCTAAAAGAAGTAGACATTTTAGTTTGTCTGGAAGATGGTCTTTCTTCTGCAGATGTTACTGTTGCTTTAACACCTACCCCACGGACACACCCTTTTTTCCCCTTCCCAATACGCCTATTCCCCTTTCCACCAGCAGCAGGCCTTTTTCCACTCATTTTGGTGGTTAACTAATTCACAACTCTGGAGTTGTTTGCACAAAAAAACAATGGATGGGAACCGAGCAGAGCTGAGTGGCCAACCTGTGGTATTAGGCCAAAACTATCGTCTGGGTTAGATGCAGAAAAAAATTATATTCAATTTGCAACCTGATGGAGGTCAGTATAGATGGACTAATAGAACAAGTCCCACACACAGCTAGAAGCCCAAATATTTTTTCAGAGGTAGATGCAGAAAAATGTTTTATACAGTTTGCAACCTGATGGAGGTCTGTATAGATGGATTAATAGAACAAGTCCCACAAACAGCTACAAGCCCAATATTTTTTCAGAGGTAGATGCAGAAAAAAAATATATTCAGTTTGCAACCTGATGGAGGTCAGTATAGATGGACTAATAGAGAAAGTCCCACACACTGCTAGAAGGCCAAATATTTTTTCAGAGCTAGATGCAGACAAAAAATTATTTTGAATTTGCAACTTGGTGGAGGTCAGTATAGGTGGACTAATAGAACAAGTCCCACACACTGCTAGAAGGCCAAATATTTTTTCAGAGCTAGATGCAGAAAAAAATTATATTCAGTTTGCAACCTGATGGAGGTCTGTATAGATAGATTAATAGAACAAGTCCCACACACAGCTAGAAGCCCAAATATTTTTTCAGAGGTAGATGCAGATAAAAATTATTTTTAATTTGCAACCTGATGGAGGTCAGTATAGATGGACTAATAGAGAAAGTCCCACACACTGCTAGAAGGCCAAATATTTTTTCAGAGCTAGATGCAGATAAAAATTATATTCAATTTGCAACCTGATGGAGGTCAGTATAGATGGACTAATAGAACAAGTCCCACACACAGCTAGAAGGCCAAATATTTTTTCTGAGGTACTGTAGATGCAGATAAAAATTATTTTTAATTTGCAACCTGATGGAGGTCAGTATAGATGGACTAATACAACAAGTCCCACACACAGCTAGAAGCCCAATATTTTTTCAGAGGTAGATGCAGAAAAAAATATATTCAGTTTGCAACCTGATGGAGGTCAGTATAGATGGACTAATAGAGAAAGTCCCACACACTGCTAGAAGGCCAAATATTTTTTCAGAGCTAGATGCAGAAAAAAATTATATTTAGTTTGCAACCTGATGGAGGTCTGTATAGATAGATTAATAGAACAAGTCCCACACACAGCTAGAAGCCCAAATATTTTTTCAGAGGTAGATGCAGATAAAAATTATTTTTAATTTGCAACCTGATGGAGGTCAGTATAGATGGACTAATAGAGAAAGTCCCACACACTGCTAGAAGGCCAAATATTTTTTCAGAGCTAGATGCAGATAAAAATTATATTCAATTTGCAACCTGATGGAGGTCAGTATAGATGGACTAATAGAGAAAGTCCCACACACTGCTAGAAGGCCAAATATTTTTTCAGAGCTAGATGCAGATAAAAATTATATTCAATTTGCAACCTGATGGAGATCAGTATAGATGGACTAATAGAACAAATCCCACACACAGCTAGAAGCCCAAATTTTTTTTTTCAGAGGTACTGTAGATGCAGATAAAAATTATTTTTAATTTGCAACCTGATGGAGGTCAGTATAGATGGACTAATAGAGAAAGTCCCACACATTGCTAGAAGGCCAAATATTTTTTCAGAGCTAGATGCAGAAAAAAATTATATTCAGTTTGCAACCTGATGGAGGTCAGTATAGATGGACTAATAGAGAAAGTCCCACACACTGCTAGAAGGCCACATATTTTTTCAGAGGTAGATGCAGAAAAAAATATATTTAGTTTGCAACCTGATGGAGGTCTGTATAGATGGATTAATAGAACAAGTCCCACACACAGCTTGAAGCCCAACATTTTTTCAGAGGTAGATGCAGAAAAAAATATATTCAGTTTGCAACCTGATGGAGGTCAGTATAGATGGACTAATACAACAAGTCCCAAACACAGCTAGAAGCCCAATATTTTTTCAGAGGTAGATGCAGAAAAAAATATATTCAGTTTGCAACCTGATGGAGGTCTGTATAGATGGATTAATAGAACAAGTCCCACACACAGCTAGAAGTCCAATATTTTTTCAGAGGTAGATGCAGAAAAAAATATATTCAGTTTGCAACCTGATGGAGGTCAGTATAGATGGACTAATACAGCAAGTCCCACACACAGCTAGAAGCCCAATATTTTTTCAGCGGTAGATGCAGAAAAAAATATATTCAGTTTGCAACCTGATGGAGGTCTGTATAGATGGATTAATAGAACAAGTCCCACACACAGCTAGAAGCCCAATATTTTTTCAGAGGTAGATGCAGAAAAAAATATATTCAGTTTGCAACCTGATGGAGGTCAGTATAGATGGACTAATACAACAAGTCCCACACACAGCTAGAAGCCCAATATTTTTTCAGAGCTAGATGCAGAAAAAAATTATATTCAATTTGCAACCTGATGGAGGTCAGTATAGATGGACTAATAGAATGATGCTATGCCCAAAAGATTTTACTTCACTAGGTGCAGTAAAAAAATTGGTATTCTATACACAGGTGGTATATCTTGCAACACAGATAGGCTACTCCACTGACTAACACACTCTGCAATAGGCCAAAAAGGATTAGCTTTGCTAGATTCAGCCAAATGCTGTGAAAAAAACTTGCACAGCACTGGCACAGACCTGCCTGGCAAAAACTGATAGGAACTGATGTAACCTAGTCCTGAAAAGGACTCCAATTACAATTAGTCTTTACTCCCACAATCTATCTATTTAAGAGCACAGACCTGCCTGATTAAAGTCGTAGGAAATGCTGTAACCTAGTCCTTAAAAGGACTGCAATCACAACTATTCCCAACTCCCAAGCTATCTGTAGATTTGTGCGAAAATTGGCTTGAAATTAACAAGGTATAGCGCACACAGCAACAGCGGTGCCGTCTAACACGCAGCTACAGCAGTGAGAAAATGGTGGAGACGGGGAAAATGGCTTGGTCTTATAGGGCAAGGACATGTGACATACACTGCCAATGACACATGCTCTTGCTTGTGTGAAAAAAAGCACTTCGCTCCGTGTGTGCGCTGCTGAAAGGCTGACAGATTGCACCTCCCCACTGTAAATGCGGGAAAGAGAAAAAAAAAATGGAGATCTTCATTGTTCCTGCAGATATCCATCCCCTGCCCCTCCCCCCACCCCGCTGTACACTCAAACTGCTTATTAACATTAATTTTCATCATTACTGAGAAAAAATCCAGTTATGATTTTGGTGCACGAACAGTTATCGAACATAACCTCGAACAGCCGAATTTTTCTCAAATTGTTCGTGTTCGCCGAACGGCTCGAACACCGCCCAAAACAGCTCGAATTTGAGATTCGCGAACAGTTCGAGTAGAACAACGCTCATCTCTACAGAGGACATCCCTGCCTTGTCCCATTGGTGATTGTGAAAGGTGATGAAAATGTTCTGATGCACCCCCTGGGCCTTGGGACACCCGGAGCCGGACCCTTTTTGGTAGATGCTGGTGGTTGTAGTCTTCGTGGCGGCGACTCGGTTCCGTGGCTCAGGGTGGTCAAACCAGTGGCGGAACTATTTATGTGGTTTTGATGTTTAAATGTCCGACTACGCCACCCGTGGATTGCGGTCAGAGTGAACCGCCGCTGCAGGGCAGACCTCTGAGGCTGGTGTTGTGGGTGCAGCAGAGCGTAGCATAACTCCCCACGGGAGGAGTATAGCCTCAGGGCAGTGTATGCGGAGGATGGGGGTGATGGTGCAGGGCAGCAGCAGTAACGACACGGAGTCAGTGATGCAGTCCAGGGCCTTTACTCACAGTTCTTATTATCCAGACCACGTCTGCAGGTAACGGCTGCCCACGTCGTACTGTGTTCACCAGGTGAGGGGCTCAGACAACTCCCAGATAACTTTGGAGCGCTTCACAGGACCCCCTTTGTGTGTCCTTTGTCTGGCCTTTCTTACCAACCCTTCTGTCCAGCTGCCTCGGGCCTCCTCTTGGTAAACTTGGCGCCAGTTTCCCTGACCCTATGTGCTGCCCCCCTAGCGGGTGTAGCGAGGGGCTGCGCCACATAAAATGTCACAGCCTCCGGTTTCTAGCTGAGGGTCGTTTCCTGCCTCCACTAGTTTCGGGGACCGGTCTCCCCCTTTGGCCTGACCCCTCCATGCAGGTGGATTCGGGTGTGCGGGGGCGACTCGCCCGTCCGCACCCCTGGGATCCCTTCATTCCTCGTTCCTGGAGCCTTCTCCGCTCCTCTTCCTTCCTTCTCCCTCTTCCAGGCCTGGGCCTCTGTTACTAGGCCCGCTTCTGGAGCAGAGCTCATGCAGAGCCCCTGCTCCCTGCCACTTCTGCTCAGACCTCTCTGCACTGAACTAAGATGGTGCCCACCTTTTATACTCCCTTCTCAATGCACCCAGGAACTGCTTCCTCCCTGCTCCTGCACTACAGGGTTCCCCTTCCTCAGTGTTCCCTCTCCCCACTCCAGCCAGGGACAGGGACTGTCGTGCCCATTTCAGGGGCATATTGGTCGCCCTGCCCCACGGCAATTTGGTGTAATGCATGCAGGTGTCGGGTCCTGATCCACACTCCATTCTTACCTGAGAGTGAGATATCACACCTCTGGGGGAGGTGCAATACCTCTGTAGCAACCGAGCCCTCAGGGTGCTACAGTTCCATTTATCTTCAGTCTAGGTGACGTATTGCGATACAGGGCCATTATTTTGGCTATAAAAGGGTCCCCTAGACCCCTACCCCAAGCTTTTTAAGAGAATCATATATGGCGTGCCAGGAGACTCTATGGAATGCTTTCTCAGCATCCAATGAGAGTATCTAATTACAAATTTTTAACTGCATCTAGCCCAGGAAATACTTTGTGCCTAGTAGCAGTGTCTGCTAGTCAGCGGATTATCCCGGCTGTTAAGCAAGCTACACCACCTGTAGTTTGGACACTTAGTTTTTTCAAAGGAAATGCTTCGGGACCACGGGATACTCAGTGAAGAGCATCAGGAGGCACCCCAAGGCATAGGGGCTGGGACTGGCAGTAGGATGCCTTGCGGTGGACAGCCGAGCTCGATCCTTATAAAAGCTTTTTAACTGCAGCAGCTTTAGTGGACGCTACTGGAGCTGGAATTACGCGGCTGCTGGCATGAGACTTGCCCTCCAATAGATCCTTGTAAATGGATTTAAAGTGTATTCATTCAAATTAGAGAGACAATTTAAATTAAAAAGCTTAGAGCTGCCTCCACCACAGGGGGGCTCGCTCGACCCACCAGTGGACATGCACCAGTATTGGGAGAGGGGGGCTGGCCGTCAGGGTTCACCGCGGCTCTGGCACAAACCCGGCGACACGGAGGTGGCAAGGGCAGGAGCGGACTGAACGTGTCGGCTTCTCACTTTTTGGATTTTAGAAGGGCATGACATGCCTATATCTGTGTCTCCCCCTCCTTTTACTCCTCCACCTCTTTTCTTTTCTCATGACTATATGTACTTGTCACTTTTCCATGTGTTAGTTGTGTCTTCTGAGCAGTTTGTCAGCTTTTGGACACCTTTGAAGGTGTTTTCTATGTGTTTCTATGTGTTTTTGTTTGCCTGCCATTGGTTTTAACGGTGTTCGAAGGTGTTCGACGAACAGTTCGACGAACAGTTCGGCGAACACACGGGTGTTCGACGAACCGAACCGAACTCGAACACTACGGGGGTGGCTCAACACTACTCATGAGGAGAACATAATTTTACCTCTATACAAGTCATTAGTGCGACCACACTTAGAATACTGTGTACAGTACTGGTCTCTGGTGTATAAGAAAGACATAGCTGAACTAGAACGGGTGCAGAAAAGAGCAACCAAGCTTATTAGAGGACTGGGGGGTCTGCAATACCAAGACAGGTTATTACACTTGGGGTTATTTAGTTTGGAAAAACGAAGTCTTAGGGGTGATCTTATTACTATGTACAAATATATGAGGGGACAGTACAAAGACCTTTCTACTGATCTTTTTACTCAGAGGCCTGATACAGGGACCAGGGGACAGATTCTACGTCTGGAGGAAAGAAGGTTTAATCATAATCACAGACACGGATTCTTTACTGTAAGAGCTGTAAGACTATGGAACTCATTGCCGCATGATGTTGTAATGAGTGATTCACTACTAAAATTTAAGGAGGGCCTGGATGCGTTTCTTGAAAAGTATAATATTACAGGTTATATATACTAGATTCCTTGATAGGGCATTGATCCAGGGAACTAGTATGATTGCCGTATGTGGATTCAGGAAGGAATTTTTTTCCCCAATGTGGAGCTTAGTGTTTGCCACATGGCTTTTTTTTTGCCTTCCTCTGGATCAACATGTTAGGCTATGGGTTGAACTACTGTAGATGGACTTAGTCTTCCTTCAACCTTAAAAACTATGTTACTATATTACTTCTCTAAGAAAGCTGTGCCTGTGCTACACCAGCATGTACACAACATCAGCCGTTTCTTGAAAAAATCTATGTCTGACAGGGTACATTTTACCACAGACACCTGGGCGAGGAAGCATGGCCAGGGGCGCTACATCTCGCTGACTGGGCAATGTGTGACTCTGGTGGCTGTGTGGGCAGGCGGGGAAGGGGTTGCTCCACAAGTTTTAGAATCCCCCATACCTCTGTATGTAACGCTTCCTCCACTGCTTCTGCCTCATCCCCCTCCTCTAGGGCCTCCACCTGTGCCCTCAACCTCTGCCTGGAAAACGCATTCCAACAGTGTAGAGAGAATGCCCCCCACCTCTGTACTGCACAGCTAGGGCTCACCGCAATCAGGCAGTGTTAAAATTAATATGCCTTGGAGATCGCAGTCATACAGCTCAAGAGTTGTGGAAAGTTATCCAGGCCGATTTTGAGCAATGGCTGTCTCCACTGAACCTGGAGCCAGGGAAGGCCATGTGCGATAAGGGTGCAAACCTGGTGGTGTTTTACACCGGGGCAACCTCACACACGTGCCTTGCATGGCCCACGTCATCAACCTGGTGGTACAGCAATTTGTCTACCACTATCCTGGCCTGGATGCACTGCTGCAGAAAGCACGTTTGCTCTGTGCTCACTTTGGCCATTCGCACCCTGCAGGTCATCGACTTGCATCGTCACAGAGGTCTTTGGCCATATCTCTTAACCGGTTGATATGCGATGTGCATGGTGAAATTCCACTCTGCACATGTTCCAGCAACTGTGGCAGCAGCGACGAGCCCCGACGCAGTATCTCATATTGCATAGCCTGGACCAACACATTACGGACGTGGTGCAAATCACGTTTGCGGAGTGAGCACAGATTAAGAACCTCTGCACCCTTCTGCACATTTTTGAAATGGTTACTATGATAGTTAATGCTGATGATGCTGTCATCAGCATCATTATTCCGGTCATCTACATGCTGAAGCACACTTTGAATAGTAAGTGGGAGGAGGTGGTGGTCCCAGAGGAAGAGGCGGAAGCAGAGGAAGATACGGAAGGGATAAAAATATCTTCAAGTTCCAGACTGTCGTTGCACAGGCGGGTACCAAGGGAGGGTGGATTACAGTGATCGAGGGGGTCTCGTGGTACCAGTCAAACTGAAGGAGGAAGAAGTGATGGGTGCACAACAGTCAGGAGATGAAGAGGATAAAGATCCCCTCTCTGTTGTCCATGGTTGGCAGTAGGGGATGGAGGAAGCAAGCTTCAGTGTTATGCCGCCACCAACACACCATGGGCTCGAACCTCATGAAAGTTCCCTTCTTGCTGAACCTTCTTACTGCACTATCTGTAAGATGATCCCCGTATTGTTAGGATTCTAAATAGTGCTGACTACTGGGTTTCCACGGTGTTAGATACAAGGTACAAGAGTAAATTTTGCCAGTGGCTTCCCACCCTGGACAGAGACACACGCATGCTGGAGTAACTAAACATCAGTCCCCATTATACTATTTCTACTCCGGTGTAATTGATGCCACTTTGGTGGTGTCTGCCCCTAATTTCTTGAGATGTGAAAACTCCTGGTTGGGTCTCTATCTGGTGTGTTTCCTCTAGTGGAAGGGGTGTCAGTCCCCATTATAGTATTTTTACTCTGGTGAAATTGATGCCACTTTGGTGGTGTCTGTTTTTAATTTTTTGAACAGTGGAAATTCCTGGTTGGGTCTGTATTTGGTGTGTTTCCTCTAGTGGAAGGGGTATCAGTTCCCTTTATACTATTTTTACTCTGGTGAAATTGATGTCACTTTGGTGGTGTATACCCCTAATTTTTTTAAATATGGAGACTTGTGATTGGGCCTCCATCTGGTATGTTTCTTCTAGTGGAAGAGGTGTCAGTCTCTGCTAGACTATTTCTACTCTGGTGAAATTGATGCTACTTTGGTGGTGTCTGCCCCTAATTTTTTGAAATGTGGAGACTTCTATTTGGGTCTCCATCTGGTGTGTTTCCTCTAGTGGAAGGGGTGTCAGTCCCCATTATACTATTTCTACTCTGATAAAATTGATGCCACTTTGGTAGTGACTTCCTCTAATCATTTAAAATGTGGAGACTCGTGGTTGGGTCTCCATCTGGTGTGTTTCCTCTAGTGTAAGGGGTTTCGGTTCCCATTATACTATTCTTACTCTGGTCACTATTGTATGGAGTATCCTAAAAGAGAAAAAAAGGCATGGCACTATCTAAGCGTAGTGAGTTTATGTCAAGTTGTAAAAGGCGAGTTGTATAACAAAACTTGCTTACCTGATATAGTTGTGCTGCCTGAGGCACAGCTCTCATTTTGGTTTGGATTCAAAAGTGATAGACTACAGCTATTCCTGGAGAGACAGAGGAAACCACTTCCAGGAGATTCCCACAGTGGAAGAATTAGGATCAGCACTGTCTTCTGTTTCCACGATTGAATCAAGGGCGGTGTCTTTTTAATGGCTTCAATGAGCATTTATATAAAAAAAAATAAAAGATTATTAAAACACTAGTTTACACAACGCATTTCGACTGCTTAAAGCCTTCATCGGGTATATAATAAAAATATACTTATCCAACTTTATATCCTCCACCACCAGGAAGTGGGAGGAATAGATAGTGGATAGGAAGAGGGGGGAGGGGGAGAGGGCAAGGAGGGGAAAGGTTTAATCATGTGCCTATTTAACCCTTGCTCTGTACTTTTGTTTGGAACCATGTTCACACTGTGGCACCCTAACTCTGATCCTGTTTTATATTTTTCTGTCATATCTAAAATGACACTTCCTAAAGAACCACAGATTACCTTCAGACGGGGCAAAATGGTCAAAAATATTATGGCCCCAAGCAAATTGAAGAGAGGATGGAATCTGGGAGCAAGTAATAAAATCAGTCTTTCTGCAACCCTTAGGGGGGGAGGCCAAAAGATGTCATACAAAAAAAATGTTGCAGCTGTAGGATCATCACTCATGGAATAAATGAAATTAAATCATCCAGTACAGGAGAGAAATTTAATATCACACAAAACTTAACATGTAATTCTGATTTTGTGATTTATGCAATAACAAGAGAAAACAGTGATGATCCTGGTCTCCATTTCTGAATTATACTCTGGTGAAATTGATGCCACTTTGCTGGTGTCTTCACCTCTTTTTTTGAAATGTGGAGACTCCTGGTTGTGTCTCCATCTGGTGTGTTTCCTGGACAGAGACACACGCATGCTGGAGTAACTAAACATCAGTCCCCATTATACTATTTCTACTCCGGTGTAATTGATGCCACTTTGGTGGTGTCTGCCCCTAATTTTTTGAAATGGGGAGACTCATGGTTGGGCCTCCATCTGGTGTGTTTCTGCTAGTGGAAGGGGTGTCAGTCCCATTATACTATTTCTACTCTGGTGAAATTGATGCCACTTTAGTGGTGTATGGCAATATTTTTTGGAATTTGTAGAGTCCAAGTTGGGTCTCCCTCATGTGTGTTGCCTATAGCAGAAGGGCTCCCTGACTGGCAGGCCTGCATTTACTTTCAGTCAACTACCTGTGTTACTATCCTTAAATTTTTCTAGCACTAGTAGTCTACAAAACTGATATTTGTGCCACCTGAGAGTGGCTGAGCAGAAAAGCAGCTTGAACTTTTGCATCTGGTATCAGGGCTCACAGCACAGCAGAGCTACACCGATCCCTCACCTATCTCATCTTAATTTAAACTTAAATTCATAGCTCTAAATGCTGGCCCAGACCCTGATATCTCATGCATGGTCCATGGCTGACTTCTGCTGTACCATTATAAAAGTTGTACTGTGGGTCAATTGATGTCACCTTTCCTGGTGTCTGCCCCTAATTTGAGCTGTTTTGGCAGCTTTTGGGGCCCTTTGAAGGAATCTATGCGTTTGGTTTTCCCTTCCATTGAATTTAATTGGATTTGGATATGTTCGACAAACTGTTCGTCTAACTGTTCTGCGAACATCAGAAAATTTGTCATTTGGAACCGAATCAAACCTTGAAAGGTTTGCTCATCTCTAATGACATTATGATTGCAGTGCTCATCACCACAGCAGCCAATCAATGAGCTCAACAGCTCAAGCCATCTATATAGATAGACAAAGAGTATTTAGAAAGTGGCTAAATTTAGCACTTAGGAAGCAAATGAACAATTTAAAGATATTCAGGGCAAATATGTACATAGCTTTTATGGAATGTGAGCCAAAGCCTTGTACTATGGACTAACTTCTCATACATGGATTTGAAAAGAAGGTGACATATCTGGAATTTTTTTCACTGCATTAATTAAGGTGTGCACTATGTGGCTGGCAAGGCATTATGGCAGCGGAATTATAGAGGGTACTTTTCGGCTGTATGAATTCTATTTTAAACAACTTTAACCCCTTAATGATGGCTGGAGAGGTCTTTAAGGGGCCCTATTCCTCAGTGCCGCTTTTTAACGGCACTGAGGAATAAGTGAATAGCTCCACCCAATGTCCAAATTTTCCATGGGTGACATCTGTACATGACAGCTGACAACCTGCGGTATTGACCCTGGCCGGTTTTGTTACCAAACAGGGCCGGTTATACCTGTGTCTACAGCAGCTTATGTGGATGGCACATGCGGCAAACCCCGACGCGCGTTTCGGACAGCAAGTCCTTCCCCTGACGAAAGACTTGCTGTCCGAAACGCGCGTCGGGGTTTGCCGCATGTGCCATCCACATAAGCTGCTGTAGACACAGGTATACTATTTTCCCTTTTACTGACTATATGCTGTCACCTATTTATTTAATATTGACCGTCTAGATACACTTGATATAGATATGGATATGGTCACAATGATGATGTACATGGTATCTTTATATTTATAAGATGGCTTGATGTCTGTCTCTGTTCCTGGTCTCCTAGGTGGTATTCACCATATGTCAAATGGAGTTTTAACATTTGTCTGATATGCATACCTGTTGTACTACTATTTATATGTGTTAATGCAGTACACTATGTAACTTCCATTATATGATTTCTATTTGTGTTTGGTCACTGCTATGCGGTTTTTCCTTTTGCATGTAGTGCCACGTGTTGCCGTTACGATAATAAAAGTCTTATATGTATCCTTTGCCCTATTGGACCTATCATTCGGTGGTTCTCGTTTTTCTTATGTTTGTTACCGAATGGTCTGCCATTTCCTATTGGTCCATACATTAAAGCACTCGATATAGGTTAGACCAGGCCAACCTACAGGTGATAGTATGGTCTGTGTCCCGTGCTTCTTAGTTCAGTGTTTTTTGTCTTTCTTGACACAAAAAATTGAATAAAAGCGATCAAAAAATCATATGTAAAAAAAAAAATGGTACAAGTTAAAACGCCAAACAGTCCCACAAGAAGCAAGTCCTATTATGGCTCATTCTGGGAAAAAAATAAAAAAAATAAAGCTCTCAGAATATGACGATGCAAAATTGAATGTATTTTTGTAAAATATTTTTAGTCTGTGAAAGCAGCAACGAATTAAAAAAAAACAATATAAATCTGGTATCGCTGTAATCGTACCGTCCCGACTAACAAATCAGTCTCATCACTTTTATCCCACGGTGAAGAGTGCAAAGAATGAAAACAATAACTAAATTGCTGGTTGTGTTTATTCTATGTCTGAAAAAATTGATTAAAAAGCAATCAAAAAATATTATGTGCCCCAAAATGGTATCAAAAAATTCTCCAACTCATCAGGCAAAAATAAGCCCTCATATAGCTCTGCTTGCCAAAATATAAAAAAGTTACAGCACTCACAATATGGTGATGAAAAAATGATATTTTTTTTTTATAAAAAAGCATTTTTACTGTGTGATAGCAGCAAAACATAAAAAACTTCATATAAATCTGATATCGCTGTAATCGCACCGACCTGAAGAATAAATCCGCTTTATCACTGTTACTGCATGATGAACCATGCAAAAATAAAAATAAGAACTATTCTTGTAATGCTGTCTGTTTGTTCATTCTGGCCCCCAAAAATGCGATTCAGACAAACTCCCCAACAGAACCACTCACTTATGAGGTACATAGAGTCCCTTTGGACTCCATGTAGTCTGTGTATCGACGTTGTCCCATCATTTTAGGCATCTTTTTAGCATACAAGTGTGACCGACCAAAGTCCTGTGCACGCCAAAAATATGGATATCACTGGAACAGGCGCCAAACAGACACCAAAATGTCTCCATCCGCCTTATTAGAGTAAGTGGTTCCGTTGGAAGTTTCGTTTGAATCACGTTTTTGTTGGATTTACACAGAAACCCCGATGCCAAAAGAAAGAACCAGGTGATGGCGCTGTCTTTGCCACCAAGTGAGATCAAGGTGCAGGAACTTCAGGTTGCTCGTAAGTAAAATAATTTTTTTGATTATTCACACTAATATAAAACAATGAAACCTATATACACAATGCGTTTCGGCTGTTTGCAGCCTTCTTCAGGTGTATGGAAAAAATGAATTTGACCCTTCTTTTATAGCCCTTTGCCAGAGTGAGAGAGGGAGGGGTTACAAAAAGAGGAAGAGGAGGAGTGCTTCATACTACATTGTTCTCAGTTTTTTTCATATATACATACATATATATATATAAAAAAACAAAAAACAAAAAAACATAAAAACATATAAATATTATATATAAAATAACAAATAGAAATATGTCAATCTGATTAACATCGCATTATTAGAAAGCTAAAAAGTATCACTTCAACACAAAAATACACATCTGTTCTTTTTGTGTTAAAAATATTGAATGGTTAAAAAATAAATGTTTAACTTTCCCCTTTTTTTTTCTTCTTTCCCTTTCTTCCTTTCCCCTTCTTCTTTTTGAATAAAAAAAATATATATATATATACAACATCCCATTATCTAGAAAGCAGAAAAGTACTGCTTCAACATAAAAATACATAACTGTTCTTTTGGTGTTAAAACGTATTGAATAAATAAACAATGAAAGAGAAAAAAAAAACAGAGATTCATAATAAAACAAAGATCCCATGTATTTGTGATGATGATCAAACTTGTTCTAGTTTACCGTTCAGACCATCCGGAAGTAAACTTTGCAATTTAAATATCCAAAATGATTCTTTAGCATTCAATGTCTTTTTTCTATTTAGTGATTCTATAGTGATCTGTTCAAATGGTGTAACTGTGACCACATCAAAGTTTTTATTGTGCTTCATCACTATATGTCTAGTTAGACTTTGTTTCAAGAAACCATCTTTTACATTATGTCTGTGGCCATTCATGGGTGATCTCAGAGTCTGGGTTGTACGACCCACATATTGAAGACCACAGACACAGGTAACCACATAAATCACGTGATCGGAATTGCATGTTAGATTTTGTGAGATCTTATGTTTTTCTCCCATACTATTACAATTAATTTCTTTAGCTCCATGATTTATAATCCTGCAGCAGCAGCATTTTTTTAGGAAGCATTTAGAGACTCCCCCCTCCTTTTTATAAACCGATGAATCAACACTGATTTTTGGGGGTCTTTTTTTCTTCAATTTACTTGGAGCTATCATGTTTTTTACTGTTGTGCCCCTTCTGAAAGTAATTTGTGGTTCTTTTGGTAAAATTGTGGCCCCAAGTTTCGCAAATCTGTTCATGGGGCGATTCGAGTCCCTATCGTCAATTATGTCACATGAATATAAAGCATACATCAAATACTATCGTAGATATATTGATGACCTGATTATTATATGGAGTGGTACGGAACAGGAGGCTACAAAATTTGTAAGAGGACTCAATGCCAATGAATGGGGCCTCACATTCACAGCTCATATAGCGAGTGACAAAATTATATATCTAGATCTGGAATTATCTCATATGGATAAGACCATCATGAGCAAAGCACACTTCAAAACAGTCGATGGAAAAGGGTATTTAGACTTCAATAGTGCTCATTTCCTGAAATGGAAAAAGAATATCCCATCAAGTCAATTTCACCGAATCAGGAGAAATTGTACCTTAACATCTGATTACATACGGTAAATCAATCAAAAATTCTTGAAAAATAAATTCAAAGAAAAAAGATATCCCATGGAAATTGTTGAAACAGCTTTTCAAAAAATGTTTAATTTAACGCAATGGGATTGTCTCAATAAACAAAATAAGAAGGGAGAAGAAAGTAAGGAAGATAAAAACCTTTGGAGACACAATTTCATTACGGCATATAACCGGGGTAATCAGTATATCCGCAACACTTTAAAGAAATATTGGTACTTATTGCAAAAGGACCCCATATTAAAAACAATTTTACCAAAAGAACCACAAATTATTTTCAGAAGGGGCACAACGGTAAAAAACATGATAGCTCCAAGTAAATTGAAGAAAAAAAGACCCCCAAAAAATCAGTGTTGATTAGTGTTGAGCGATACCTTCCGATATCGGGAAATATCGGATCGGATTGGATCGGACCGATACCGAAAAAGTATCGGATATCGCCGATTCCGATACCGGAAACCAATGCAAGTCAATGGGACATAAATATCGGAATTAAAATAAACCCTTTCTTTCCTTGTAGGTTATTTCTACATGAAGGAAAACAACTAAGAATAATGTAGAATGTATTGGGGGAGGTGGGGGAGACAATAAAGGCATAGAGGTTTAGCCCAGTCAAATGGAATAGCAGGAATTAATATTTTTTTATTATGTTCTGAGTTACGGAAATATTAACTATGTTAAGTATTTTTATATTTTGTCAGATATTTATGTTTCACTACTTCCATGCTCTTCACCTTCTTTTTTACTTCTCCCACACTTTCTCCTTCATCATCCTCAGCATCTTTTTCATCCACTTCTTCTTCACCTTCTTCTTCTTCACCTTCTTCGTATTATTCTTTTTTTTACATTCTTCATATTCTACTTCTTCATCTTCTTCATATTCTTCTTCTTCATCATATTCTTATTTGTGACAGGCATTCCTGTAGTTGTTATCTATAAAAGGTTGGACATTACACCTTTCGTTCTGCCCGTCACAAAAGATTTACAACAGGATTTGTCCGCGTTCAGTTTGGCCTGCAGCAGCAGGTCTTTTCCAGGGGCACCACGAGGAGGAACGGACTCACCCCCATACACTGCTTAGTCATCTTCTGCTTATAATTTAGATATTATCTTTTGCTCTGATTTTTAGTCTTATGCTTAATGTTCTTCCGCTTTTTGTTCTGCAGCTTCTTGTATTTCTGCTTCTTGGTTTTCTGTCTCTTGTTTTTCTGTATCTTGGTGCTTGTCTTCTCTTCTTTGTCTTCTTGGTCAACTTCTTCAGGGTCATCTTCTTGGTCTTCTTCGGGGTGGTCTTCAGGGTCGTCGTCTTCGGGGGTCCTCGTCTTCGGGGTCCTCGTCTTCTTCGGGTTGGTCTTCTGGGTCCTCGTCTTCGGGGTCCTCGTCTTCTTCGGGGTGGTCTTCAGGGTCCTCGTCTTCTTCGGGGTGGTCTTCAGGGTCCTCGTCTTCTTCGGGGTGGTCTTCAGGGTCCTCGTCTTCAGGGTCATTGTCTTCGGGGTCCTCGTCTTCTTAGGGTTGGTCTTCAGGGTCCTCGTCTTCAGGGTCCTCGTCAGGGAGATCCAGAGTGATTACCAAGAACCATTTCAAAAAGCTTGAACTTGGAAATGTAGCAGAAGGTACAAGAAAGCTGAGGAACTACCGAGGACCAGCTGACGGTACTGGAACCCGGATGGATAGCAGAAGGTACAAGAGCCAATGGAACTACCGAGGACCAGCTGATGTTACTGGAACTCGGTTACTAAGCAGGAGGTACCTGTGCCAGAAAGCACTACCAAGGACCAGCAGACGTTGGTGGAACTTGGATACCGAGAAGGAGGCACCTAATCCAAAGGCACTGCCGAGAACCAGCTGACGGTACTGGAACCCGGATGGGTAGCAGAAGGTACAAGAGCCAATGGAACTACCGAGGACCAGCTGATGTTACTGGAACCCGGATGGGTAGCAGAAGGTACAAGAGCCAATGGAACTACCGAGGACCAGCTGATGTTACTGGAACTCGGTTACTAAGCAGGAGGTACCTGTGCCAGAAAGCACTACCAAGGACCAGCAGACGTTGGTGGAACTTGGATACCGAGAAGGAGGCACCTAATCCAAAGGCACTGCCGAGAACCAGCTGACGGTACTGGAACCCGGATGGGTAGCAGAAGGTACCCATGTAAAAAAAAAGTTCAAGGCCGCGAGCCGGCCGCAGTTACCAAAACCCACAGTCCTACAGAGGGTGCTTGTCCTATTGGCACTATGGAACCAGCCTTCATTGCCAGATCCCGCAGCCCACATAGGAGTCACCTAAACTGCAGGCACCATAGAGTCGGCTAACCCGACCGCAACACGACAGGACAACGCATTGGAGGCAAAGTGACGTTGACACTACCCGGAAACAGCTGGCGTGCTGGAACCAGGCTGGGCAGGAGGGAGTACCCGTGCCAAAGACACTGCCGAGAACCAGCTGACGGTACTGGAACCCGGATGGGTAGCAGAAGGTACAAGAGCCAATGGAACTGCCGAGAACCAGCTGGCGGTGCTGGAGCCCAGGGTAAATACTAAAAACAGAAGAGCCAGAGGTGTATTTGGAGGAGGTTTTAAATCCGTACTACAGTGGATGTGGACAAAGCAGGAGAATTTGCCGGACACACAGCTGGGGATCAGCTGACGTTACTGAATCCCAATAACACTGGAGCAAGCGTTGACTGTGCAGACGGCACTTCTGAGCAGCAACTAGCGGTATTGGAGCCCAGGGTAAATACTAAAAACGGAGGAGCCAGAGGTGTAATTGGAGCAAGTTTTAAATAAGTAGCACAGTGAATATGGACAGAGCAGGAGAAATTGCCGTGAACACAGCAGGGGAACAGCTGACGTTACTGAACCCCAATAACATGGTAGCAAGTGTTGACTGTGCAGACGGCACTTCCGAGCGCCAACTGGCGGTGCTGGAGCCCAGGGATAAGAATGAAAACAGAGGAGCCAGAGGTGTAATTCGAGCAACTTTAAAATGTGTAGTACAGTGGATGTGGACAAAGCAGGAGAAATTGCCGTCCGCACAGCAGGAGAACAGCTGACGTTACTGAACCCCAATAACACGGCAGCAAGTGTTGACTGTGCAGACGGCACTTCCGAGCGCCAACTGGCGGTGCTGGAGCCCAGGGATAAGAATGAAAACAGAGGAGCCAGAGGTGTAATTCGAGCAACTTTAAAATGTGTAGTACAGTGGATGTGGACAAAGCAGGAGAAATTGCCGTCCGCACAGCAGGAGAACAGCTGACGTTACTGAACCCCAATAACACGGCAGCAAGTGTTGACTGTGCAGACAGCACTTCCGAGCGCCAACTGGCGGTGTTGGAGCCCAGGGTAAATACTAAAAACGGAGGAGCCAGAGGTGTAATTGGAGCAAGTTTTAAATAAGTAGCACAGTGAATATGGACAGAGCAGGAGAAATTGCCGTGAACACAGCAGGGGAACAGCTGACGTTACCGAACCCCAATAACACCGCAGCAAGTGTTGACTGTGCAGACGGCACTTCCGAGCGCCAACTGGCGGTGCTGGAGCCCAGGGATAAGAATGAAAACAGAGGAGCCAGAGGTGTAATTGGAGCAACTTTAAAATCTGTAGTAGTGAGAATGTGGACAGAGCAGGAGAAATTGCCGTCCGCACAGCAGGGGAACAGCTGACGTTACTGAACCCCAATAACATGGTAGCAAGTGTTGACTGTGCAGACAGCACTTCCGAGCGCCAACTGGCGGTGCTGGAGCCCAGGGATAAGAATGAAAACAGAGGAGCCAGAGGAGTAATTGGAGCAACTTTAAAATGTGTAGTACAGTGGATGTGGACAAATCAGGAGAAATTGCCGTCCGCACAGCAGGAGAACAGCTGACGTTACTGAACCCCAATAACACGGCAGCAAGTGTTGACTGTGCAGACGGCACTTCCGAGCGCCAACTGGCGGTGTTGGAGCTCAGGGATTACAGTTCAGGTGGTAGAAACATGAACAGACAGGAGACCTGGATACTGTTGCCAACCAATTATTTATTCTGGAAGAGGACTGGCAAATTCATGAGAGATCCAGGCCTTGTTCATTTTGAGAAAAGTAAGCCGGTCAACGTTATCGGAGGATAGTCGCATGCGACGGTCTGTTAGTACACCACCTGCGGCACTAAAGACGCGTTCCGATAATACACTAGCAGCAGGGCAAGCTAGCACCTCCAGTGCATACTGACTAAGCTCTGGCCATGTATCCAGCTTACAGACCCAAAACTTGAAGGGAGAAGAGCCGTCTGGGAGTACACTAAGAGGGCAAGACATGTAGTCTGTCACCATCTGACGGAAACGTTGCCTCCTGCTGACTGGAGCTGTCTGTGATGGTGTAGACATTTGTGGCGGCGGGGACACAAAACTTTGCCACATTTCGGCCATACTGGTCTTGCCTTGTGCTGAGGCGCTGCTTCTGCTCCCTCTTTGTGCAGAGCTTCCTCCACTGCCTCGACGCACTGAGCTGCTTTGTAAAGCACTAGCAGCACTGCTCTCGGTTGGAATGGAGAACATGATGGAATGCACCAGTGCGTCTTGGTACTCCCGCATTTTACGCTCCCGGTTCAATGGTGTTATGAGGCTTTGTAAGTTGTCCCGGTAGCGAGGATCTAGGAGGGTGGACACCCAATAATCAGCCGTGTTGAGAATGTGGGCGATGCGGCGGTCGTTTCTGAGGCACTGCAGCATGAAATCAACCATGTGCTGCAGACTGCCAACTGGCCAAGAAACGCTGTCCCCTGCTTGAGGCGTGATCTCTGCCTGCTCTGCATCACCCCACCCTCGCTCTAGATACTGACTACTAGAGCATTGTGTACCTCCCTCCTCTGGACAGATGTCTTCCTCATCCATTGACTCCTCCTCATCCTCCTCACAAAGTGTCCCCTGCCTAGGCCTTTGTGAGGAACCACGTTGCGCAGACTGTAGAGAAGCAGATGGCATTTGTGACTCCTCATCCTCCACCTCTTCCAAAACCTCGTCCCTTAGTGCTTGCAGTGTTTTTTCAAGCAGGCAGATAAGGGGGATAGTCATGCTGACTAGTGCATCATCTGCACTCGCCATCCGCGTGGAATAATCGAAGGCACGCAAAACGTGGCAAATGTCCTTCATAGAGGCCCACTCAGTGGTGGTGAAGTGTGAACGGCGCGCACTGCGACTTGTTTGCGCCTGCTGCAGCTGGTACTCCATTACTGCTGCCTGCTGCTCACACAACCTCTCCAACATATGTAACGTTGAATTCCACCTGGTGGGTAGGTCACATATGATGCGATGTTCCGGAAGACATAATCGGCGCTGCAGAGCTGCAATGCGTGATCTTGCATTGCTGGAACGCCGCAAGTGAGCGCACTCTATGCGGACCTTGTGAAGCAGTGCATCAAGATCCGGATAGTCCCTCAAAAAACTCTGCACGACCAAGTTGAGCACATGTGCCAGACATGGGATGTGAGTAAGGTTGCCTAGGCCCAGAGCTGCCACCAGATTTCGGCCATTGTCACACACTACCATGCCTGGCTGGAGATTCGCTGGCACAAACCACACGTCACTCTGCTGCTTGATGGCATTCCAGAGCTCCTGCGCTGTGTGGCTTCGATTCCCCAAAGAAATTAATTTTAATACGGCCTGTTGACGTTTGGCCACGGCTGTGCTCATATCGGTCATCATAACAGGTAACCGTTCACGGGTCGATGTGGAGGTAGACCGTGACGGCTCCTGCAGCGCTGATTCAGAGGAACTGGAGTATGAGGAGGAGTCAATGTGTACAGACTGGATTCCTGCAATCCTTGGAGTTGGCAGAACACGTACAGCGCCACTCTCAAGATCTGTACCCGGCTCCACAACATTTACCCAATGGGCAGTGAGGGAAAGGTATCGTCCCTGTCCATGCTTACTGGTCCACGCATCAGTGGTCAGGTGGACCTTGCTACTGACGGCGTTTTGTAGCGCATGTTTAATTTTTCCCTCCACATGATGTTGCAGGGCAGGGACGGCTTGCCTGCTGAAATAAAAGCGGCTGGGCACGTTGTATTGTGGGACTGCCAATGCCATAAAGTTACGGAATGTGTCAGTCTCCACCAGCCTGAATGATAGCATTTCAAGGGCCAGTAGTTTAGCAATGCCAGCATTCAGAGCCTGTGCTCGGGGGTGGTTTGCCGAGTATGGGCGCCTTTTCTCCCATGCCTGTGCTAACGATGGCTGTAGACTGGCCTGGGAGTGTGAGGATGACTGGGAAAGTGGTGCTGTGGGTGGAATTACACTGTGTCTCTGTACAACAGTGCCAGAGATTCTTCCATGGCGATCCTGTGAGGAAGCCGAACCAGCTGTGTGTGAGCTGGAGGAAGAGGCTACAACACGAGCTGAAGAGGTGGTAGGTGGCGCTGTAGGTTGGCCTAGGTCTTCAGTGTGTTTGTGTAACTCCACCACGTGCTTGGTCCGCACATGTTTCCACATATTTGTGGTATTGAGGTTGCTGACACTTTTCCCTCTTTTCACCTTCTGATTACACAGCTTGCATTTGACAAAGCAAATGTCATCTGCAACTGTGTCAAAAAAGGACCAGGCACTGCAAGTCTTGGGAGCGCCCGCTTTGGATTTTGGAAGAGCCATGCTCCTAATGGGTGCCGAAGTGGAGGCTACAGGCAACCAAGTCTGCCCCCTCCCTCTCCCTCCTTTTTGGGCCGTTCGGGGAATCTCTTCCTCAGAGCTGCTCCCACCACCTTCCTGTCCCTCACGCCATGATGGGTCAAGGACCTCATCATCTACACCACCCTCTTCAAACAACTGCTTCTCCTGGGTAGTCTCGACAGCACAGTACGCACCAGAAAGTGGCACCTGAGTCTCATCATCAGATGCGTACTGAGGTGTGCTGCTGACCATAGGCACTGGCCCACCCGCCTCTTCAGATTCAGAGAGACAAAACGGTTGCGCATCACTGCATACTACCTCTTCTTCAAATTCTCGAATTCTGCTTGGCTGGCCCCCTCTTTCCAAGCCAAGAGATTCAGAGAACAGAAGTAGAGATGGCTCCTGTCCAGGGCTCTCTGACTGCCTGGGCAATTTGGCAGGTGGTGAAGAGACAGATGGGTGCTCTTCAGTGCTCAGGACCTGAGAGGATCTGGAACTAATTGAAGTCGATGCGTTAGCTGCCATCCATCCGACAACGGCTTCAATTTGGTCCTCGCGCAGCAGTGGGGTACGGCTAGCTCCTACAAAGCTGCGCATAAAGGACTGTTCCCTGGTAAAACTGGGGGATGCTGAGTCACTGGTGCCCGCAGCAGGCACAGAATCCCCACGTCCTCTCCCTGCAGGCACAGAATCCTCACGTCCTCTCCCTGCAGAAACTCCACGCCCACGCCCACGACCACGACCACATGCCTTACTCCCTGCCTTCTTCATCTTGGTAGACTGATAAAGATAGGCAGAAAAGTACTAAGGGCTTAGTGTGCTTATTCCTGAACAGCTGCTAACAGGTATAAGAAACACTAATTTTATAAAGTGTGGACTAGACTTTAATATGAGCTAATGTGGCCTACACAACTGTAAAGTGGAGTGTTTGGTGAACTTTATTTAGGTTTTTTTTGTCACAAAAAGACACTGGATGTGCCTAAAGATGTAATAACGATAGTATCACAAACTTTTTGTAGCTATTACAATGTAGGAAGGTAACCTACAATGCAATAGATGAGGCTGCAAAAAATAGGCTAATACTAATCTGGCTGGGGCTGCAGGGCCCAATGCTGCAGAAAGGCTCCTCTATCTACTCCTATATAGTGTGTTTGGAATCAATTTAGCTGAATATGGATGGAACCACCACACTAATAGGAGATATCAGGAAAAATTATGAATTGGCAATAAAGGACAATGTATGAGGCAGTGACACACACTGAGTGCACTACAACCAGACGGGGTTGAAGCACACACTACAGGGTGAGCTGCACTCACACACCAGACCTTGCAGACAGCGGTGAACAGTACAGATGCAGAGCACTGTGCACTAGTGCTGCAAGACGGAAAAAAATTCTCTATCTACTCCTATATAGTGTGTTTGGAACCAATTTAGCTGAATACAGATGGAACCACCACACTAATAGGAGATATCAGGAAAAATTATGAATTGGCAATAAAGGACAATGTATGAGGCAGTGACACACACTGAGTGCACTACAACCAGACGGGGTTGAAGCACACACTACAGGGTGAGCTGCACTCACACACCAGACCTTGCAGACAGCGGTGAACAGTACAGATGCAGAGCACTGTGCACTAGTGCTGCAAGACGGAAAAAAATTTCTCTATCTACTCCTATATAGTGTGTTTGGAACCAATTTAGCTGAATACAGATGGAACCACCACACTAATAGGAGATATCAGGAAAAATTATGAATTGGCAAAAAAGGACAATGTATGAGGCAGTGACACACACTGAGTGCACTACAACCAGACTTGGCTGAAGCACACACTACAGGGTGAGCTGCACTCACACACACAGACCTTGCAGATAGCGGTGAACAGCACAGGGAACTGTGCACTAGCACTGCAAGGCACAGTGATTTAGAAAGTAGCTTGGGTAAAGCAGTATAGAGCAAATAGGTAGCTAAAACTGTCCCTCAGAACAACAGCGTCCTATCCCTAACTGAATTCACAGCAGAGTGAGCTCAAAATGGCGGCGGTGGCTTTTATAGTGCATCATGACATCATTTCAGCAGCCAATCACAGCCATGCCATTAGTTAAGATGCCTACATGCCTAACAGGATGTGCCCACACTTCTTAGGATCCTCATTGGCTGAATAAAATGAAAATGTCTCATTGCATTATGGGAACTTCCGATTCCGGTATACGATATTGCAATAGTATCGGAATTAAGTATCGGAATTCCGATACCGCGAATATCGGCCGATACCCGATATTTCAGTATCGGAATGCTCAACACTAGTGTTGATTCATCGGTTTATAAAAAGGAGGGGAGAGTCTCTAAATGCTTCCTAAAAAAATGCTGCTGCTGCTGGATTATAAATCTTGGAGCTAAAGAAATTAATTGTAATAGTACGGGAGAAAAACATAAGATCTCACAAAATCTAACATGCAATTCTGATCACGTGATTTATGTGGTTACCTGTGTCTGTGGTCTTCAATATGTGGGCCGTACAACCCTGACTCTGAGATCACGCATGAATGGCCACAGACATAATGTAAAAAATGGTTTCTTGAAACAAAGTCTATCTAGACATAGAGTGATGAAGCACAATAAAAACTTTCATGTGGTCAAAGTTACTCCACTGGAACAGATCACTATACACTGTGTGCAGAATTATTAGGCAAATGAGTATTTTGATCACATTATGCTTTTTATACATGTTGTCCTACTCCAAGCTGCATAGGCTTGAGAGCCAACTACCAATTAAGTAAATCTAGTGATGTGCATCTCTGTAATGAGGAGGGGTGTTGACTAATGACATCAACACCCTATATAAGGTGTGCTTAATTATTAGGCAACTTCCTTTCCTTTGGCAAAATGGGTCAGAAGAGAGATTTGACGGGCTCTGAAAAGTCCAAAATTGTGAGATGTCTTGCAGAGGGATGCAGCAGTCTTGAAATTTCCAAACTTTTGAAGCGTGATCACCGAACAATCAAGCGTTTCATGGCAAATAGCCAACAGGGTCGCAAGAAGCGTGTTGGCCAAAAAAGGCGCAAAATAACTGCCCATGAATTGAGGAAAATCAAGCGTGAAGTTGCCAAGATGCCATTCGCCACCAGTTTTGCCATATTTCAGAGCTGCAACGTTACTGGAGTATCAAAAAGCACAAGGTATGCGATACTCAGGGACATGGCCAAGGTAAGGAAGGCTGAAAAACGACCACCTTTGAACAAGAAACATAAGCTAAAATGTCAAGAATGGGCCAAGAAATATCTTAAGACTGATTTTTCAAAGGTTTTATGGACTGATGAAATAAGAGTGACTCTTGATGGGCCAGAGGCTGGATCAGTAAAGGGCAGAGAGCTCCACTCCAACTCAGACGCCAGCAAGGTGAAGGTGGGGTACTGGTATGGGCTGGTATCATCAAAGATGAACTTGTGGGACCTTTTCGGGTTGAGGATGGAGTGAAGCTCAACTCCCAGACCTACTGACAGTTTCTGGAAGACAACTTCTTCAAGCAGTGGTACAGGAAGAAGTCGATATCGTTCAAGAAAAACATGATTTTCATGCAGGACAATGCTCCATCACATGTATCCAACTACTCCACAGCGTGGCTGGCCAGTAATGGTCTAAAAGAAGAAAAAATAATGACATGGCCCCCTTGTTCACCTGATCTGAACACCATAGAGAACCTGTGGTCCATCATAAAATGTGAGATCTACAGGGAGGGAAAACAGTACACCTCTCGGAAAAGTGTCTGGGGGGCTGTGGTGGCTGCCGCATGCAATGTTGATCGAAAACAGATCAAGCAACTGACAGAATCTATGGATGGAAGGCGGTTGAGTGTCATCATAAAGAAGAGTGGCTATATTGATCTCTAATTTTTTTGGTTTTTGTTTTTGCATGTCAGAAATGTTTATTTCTAAATTTTGTGCACTGATATTGGTTTACCTGGTGAAAATAAACAAGTGAGATGGGATTATATTTGGTTTTTATTAAGTTGGCTAATAATTCTGCACAATAATAGTTACCTGCACAAACAGATATCCTCCTAAGATAGCCAAATCTAAAAAAAAAACACTCCAACTTCCAAAAATATTAAGCTTGGATATTTATGAGTCTTTTGGGTTGATTGAGAACATAGTTGTTGATCAATAATAAAAATAATCCTCTAAAATACAACTTGCCTAATAATTCTGCACACAGTGTAGAATCACTAAATAGAAAAAAGACATTGAATGCTAAAAAATCATTTTGGATATTTAAATTGCAAAGTTTATTTCCGGATGGTCTGAACAATAAACTAGAACAAGTTTGATCATCATCACAAATACATTTTTATTAGGGATTTTTGTTTTATTATGAATCTCTGTTTTTTTTTTTCTCTTTCATTGTTTATTTATTCAATACTTTTTAACACCAAAAGAACAGTTATGTATTTTTATGCTGAAGCGGTACTTTTCAGCTTTCTAGATAATGGGATGTTGTATATATATATTTTTTTTTTTATTCAAAAAGAAGAAGAAGGGGAAAGGAAGAAAGGGAAAGAAGAAAAAAAAAGGGGAAAGATAGACATTTCTTTTTTAACCATTCAATATTTTTTAACACAAAAAGAACAGATGTGTATTTTTGTGTTGAAGTGATATTTTTTAGCTTTCTAATTAAGGGATGTTAATCAGATTGACATGTTTCTATTTGTTATTTTATATATAATATTTATATGTTTTTATGTTTGTTTGTTTTTTTCTATTTTTTTCATATATATATGTATGTATATATGAAAAAAACTGAGAACAATGTAGTATGAAGCACTCCTCCTCTTCCTCTTTTTGTAACCCCTCCCTCTTTCACTCTGGCAAAGGGCTATGAAAGAAGGGTCAAATTAATTTTTTCCATACACCTGAAGAAGGCTGTAAACAGCCGAAACGCATTGTGTATATAGGTTTTATTGTTTTATATTAGTGTAAGTAATAAAAAAAATTCTTTTACTTACAAGCAACCTGAAGTTTCTGCACCTTGATCTCACTTGGTGGCAAAGACAGCGCCATCACCTGGTTCTTCCTTTTGGCATCCTCGTTGTGGGATACTCCTGTCTCAATATTCATTCCCACCTCACCAGGTCGGCCGCAGTCTTTTGCAAATTCATCCATACTACAAGCGAGAGTTGTGCCTCGGCTTGCACAACCGCATCAGGTGAGCAATTTCCTATATATACTCACCCTTTTAATTGATCAAATCTTACTTAGATAGCGCCACGTTTTTTCTCCTTTAGGAAATCTTTTATCGTTCACAGAAACCCCGATGTAAGTGCTCAGCGTAGAACACAAGAACGTGATCTCAGTCTTATACTTAAAGTGATCAAAAAATGTTATGTACTCCAAAATGTTACCAATAAAAACCCTAACTTATCCCACACATAACCAGTCCCCACTCAAGTTTGTCATTTGTCACTGGAAATATAGGGGTCCCACATTATTGGTAGAACAAAGTCTCTGGAAAAACGACATAGCTCCCATCCCCTCAAATAAAATCCAGTGAATTCTGTACTCCAAAATCGAAATGCGCCCCTCCTTCTGAGCCCCACTGTGCCTAAACCACAGTAAGCACCCACTTTTTGGCATTATAGTTGGGGGAAGGGGGCACGTAACAATTTACAGGGTGCATCTCCAGAAGCATAAGCTGGGCACAATGTATTGGGGCACTATACTGTAGGTGGCACAATGTATGGGAACTAAACTGGCAGATTTGCAATTCTCACGAATAAAGCATGGCGCAGATGTTATAAAATAATCACAGCAGCCGCAGATGAATTCATTGAGAGGTTCAATTTCTACAATGTCATCACTTTTGGGGTTTTTCTGCTGGTTTGGCACCTTATGGGCTCCACAAGCGTTGTCCGGAAACTATTCTTGAAAAATCTGTGCTTCAAAAACCAAATAGTGCTCCTACCTTCTCATCCCTGGCGTGTGGCCCAAAAGTAGATTCCGCCAACATATAGGGCATCACCACGTTCGGGAGAAATTGCACAATAAATTGTAGGGTCCACTTTCTCCTATTAATCCCTGTGTAATTGATAAATTTGTAGAAAATAAAAAAAATGAAAATTTTCCACTAAAATGTTATATTTCCATGTTGCAGTGTTAAAAAATTCTATAATGGTATGTGCCCACGATCAGGCTATCGCAGTGCTTTAGACGCAGCGTATTTTCGCTGCGTCCAAAGCGCTGTGTCCAGTTGTGCAGGTATATCCGCATGTGTTCATTGAACACATGCAGAGTTACTGCATCCAATACATTCTATTGGGAAAATTTCTGAATTTCTGAAATTTACATGCTGCGGCTCTTAAAGCCGCGCCATGGGTGAGTTTGCGCGGCATCAAACAGAAGCACAGTGGGCATCAGATTTTTATAAATCCCATCACTGTGCTTGTAATGTAGAACGCTGCATTTCGGATGCAGCGCAGGTGAGCTGTATCCAAAACTCTGCTATTATGGATATTTGGTACGCAGCCTAAGGCACCTGTGGGTTCAAAATGCTGACTACACCCCTAGATGAATTCCTTAAGCAATAAAGTGTCAAATATGGGGTCACTTGTGGGGATTTCTGCAGTTCTGTTACCTCAGGGGCTTGGCTAATGGAGCCCACAATCTATTCAAACTGAATCTGTGTCACCCCAGGCCTGGATGCCACAAATATTAAAGGCTGTGTCTGAGAGCAGGAGGGAGGTTCCCTGGTCAGGGACCATTAGCATGCAGCACCTCCTGTCCCAGGCCAGTAGGGGGAGCAGGCTGCCCCTATAAAAGCTGGAACTGAGGGCAGGGTTAGAGAGACCAGGACCCACTTCTGAAGCATCCAGAAGGGTTCCCAGAGGAAAGGGACAGGTCAGCTGCAGCTGAGGAGTCCGGCAGGCAGAGGAGGAACAGCAAGCCAGGGACAGAGGCGACGAGAGCCGGTCCTGGCTGAGAGAGAACTACATAACCGGACACTGAGGTCAGAGGCTGTCAGGGTTGCAAGCCCTGCAGCAGAAAACCAACCCGCAAGGGATTTCAGGTTCCTTGGCCTAAGAAGCCTGGAGGCTCCGCCACACAGATGGACCGGTACAGCAAGGAGAAGCAACAGGTACCTAAGGCCCGAGTCGCAAGCCATACAGTCATAGTACACGGCCAGCTCAGGGACGTGGGCTATCACACCACGAAAAGGGGGATAGTCAGCAAGGGCAGAGAGAGAGCGGTAGGCCTACCCACTCACCCTGACCAGTGGGGCTTGCCCGAATGCTCTCAGACACCCAGGCCCATTCCTACCTTGTACTCCTGTTGGGTCATTAGTACTAATTACAATAAAGACCCTGGACTGTTTGAAGCAGACTCTGAACCCTTATTATTGCGGCCTGCACCATCACCCCTAGCATCCTATTACACTGCCCTGAGGCTACACTCTTCCCGGGGGGAGTTATCCTATCCCTGTGCTGCATACCAACATCAGCCTCAGCGGTCTGCCTTGCAGCGGCGGTCATCCCTGACCGCAATCCACGGGTGGCGCAGTCGGACATTCAAAACCCTACAAATAGACTGCCGCCATTTGGTCTGACCACCCTGAGCCACGGGATCGGGTTGCCACTACTACCCCCATCAGCACCGTACACAAGAAGGCCCGGTTCCGGGTACCCCACGGCCCAGGGGGCGAGTCAGCTTTTAGCGTAGTCGGCAGGATTGTGACCAACCAGCCACAAACGGGTATTGCGTGCCTGAAAAAGACTGTACACTTGCCTGAAAAAGAGGTTTCCCGCCATCCGGAGCCGTTTCCCACCATCCTCAGTCGTGTTTCCGCCATCGGACGCCATCTTCAGGATGCCGCGCGGGAAGAAGAGGGGCGTGGACGTCCAAGCCGCGTGAGACCTGAAGCCCCGCCCTACGCACTGACGCTGCGCAAGGTCCTGGAAGGAGTGAGAGCGACACTGACGTCACCAGGACGCGACGCAAGGTCCTCGCCCAGAGCAGCACCAGCGGAGCCGCGGCCTATGGAATAGGATCAACGGAAGGTAGGCCACCCTTAACTAGGGGGGAGGAAGATGACGGATGCGGAGCGACCTTCTATCACCAGCGTGGCTGCAGCAGCGGTGATGCCGTTCTCCATGCCCTACATCCCCGGAGCAGCCTGGCTGCCCCAATAATCAGGGGAATTCCATATGTTAACTAACTTTAAGGAAAGAGAGGCACAGTTTATTTAAAGTTTATCCCCTGACAGAAGAACAGAAAGTGAGCATTCTGACGGGGCAGATAACCGGTGCAGCCCAGCGGGAAGTGAAATCATGGTCAGATGAGGAGAAAAGGACTCTAAAGGACATTCTGACCCAGCTGTGGGGTACCTTTGACACCCGTACCTCAGCAGAGATCAAAATGCGGTTCTATGGCTGTAAGCAGCGAGCCCAACATAGTATCAGAGACTATGCCTTGAACCTGCAAGAAGCTCTGGGAGCAATAAAGCAAGCTGACCCTGGCAGCTTGCAGGACACTGATAAACTGTTGACTGACCAGTTCATAGAAGGTCTGCTGTCCAGCGCCCACAGAACCCAGCTACGCCTTATGGCCCTACAGAACCCCGATCTGACTTTTGCGCAGTTCAAGGATAGGGCCATCCCGGTGCTTCGAGAACCCGCACCAGGTGGCGCTCTAGCTTCCAGGCGCCCTGCCATCACTTACCATCAGGAGGCAGCGCCCTACCCTGCAGAAATTGTGGGGGCTGATGCACAGGCCCTAAATCCATCCCAGCCTGCAAACCTGCACCATCAGGTCCAGGAGCAAACAAAGAGTGTGGCTGCACTCACCAGAACCGTACAGTCATTGCAGGTGGAACCGTCAAGACCAATCAAGCTGGCTTCCAGTCCGGAGGATGTCCCGTGGCGTCGACAGTGGAGGATCCCGTCGTTTAGAGGGAGGCTCGCCGACCATTACACTGAGCATGGACAGCCGATTTGCTGCCGTTGCAGTCAGCCAGGACACATAGCAAGGTACTGTACTTTAAATGGGTCCGACCTGGGGCAGAGGGCCAATCCCCAGGCATAAGGTCATCAGGCCCATCTAATTGGCGTGATAAGTACGTGGGGAGATGCCCGGTCTTACCCGTAGTGCTGGACGGTATCCCCATGAGTGCACTGCTGGACACCGGGTCCCAAGTGACTACCATCTCCTACGTACTTTTCAAGTGGTACTGGAGTGACGCGGTTGTAACCCGTTATCCAGACGATGACTTAAGCATCATCGCCAGCAATGGCCAAAACGTGCCGCAGATGGGGTTCAGAGAGATGACCATCAAGATTGGTAAGGTGGAACTGCCGGCACAGGGAGTGATCATTGTGGACATTGACCGTCGTGAAAGTCACCCTAAAATAACCTTGGGTACTAATGTGATTGAAAACTGTCTTTCAGAAGTAATTGTGATTTTGCAGCAGGTGGCGATGAATGCGAGCTCCAGCCAACAGAGGGTCCTCCAGAAAGAGATAAGAGCCCTGATGAGACGGCAATAGGTAGAACTGTCTGGTGGTGAGATCGGTAGCGTGAGGATGAGCGACCCGTTCCCCATTGCCATGCCTCCCAAAAGTGAAATGATGATCTGGTGTCGGACTGCAATCGGGTTAAGAGGGAGAGACTACCAAGCCATGGTAGAACCCGTGTACTCAGACAGCAGGCCCACCATTTTGACAGCCAGGGGGGTGGTTGATGTCCGCCATGGAAGGGTGCCCGTCCGGATCTTAAACATCTGGTAAAGAGAAGTACACTTGCCCTGGTACGCTACACTAGCCAAATTGTTTACCGTCAAACACAATGCTATCAGGGTCGTGGAACCCTTGCCTCCATCTCCCTCGGTGAAGGGTAACGGCTCCCAGAAACACAAGGAGGACTGGTGCCAGAAACTCCATGTGGGTGCTGACTCCACTCCCCTGCACCAAAAACAAGGAGTCTACCGGGTGGTTCAGGAGTACGAGAGAATTTTTAGTAAGCACCCGCTAGACTTCGGCCGAGTAAAGGGAGTGGAACACCACATCCCCACGGGGAGCCACCCACCAATAAAAGAGAGACACAGACCTGTACCCCCCGCACATTATCAGAACGCAAAGGGCATGCTGAGAGAAATGAAAGAAGCGGGGGTGATTAGAGATAGCTGTAGCCCCTGGGCAGCCCCCTTGGTTCTGGTAAAAAAGAAAGACGGTACCATGAGAATGTGCGTGGACAATAGACAAATCAATCGTGTCACCCATAAAGACGTGTACCCGTTACCTAGGATAGAGGAGTCTTTAGCAGCCCTAAAATCAGCTAACTTCTTCTCTACTTTGGACCTTACTAGCGGGTACTGGCAGGTTCCTGTGGCAGAGGCTGACAGGGAGAAGACCGCCTTCACCACCCCGATGGGATTGAGCGAATTCAACTGTATGCCCTTCGGGCTCTGCAATGCACCAGGGACCTTCCAGAGGCTGATGGAATGCTGTCTAGGGCACCGAAACTTCAAGACGGTCCTACTTTACCTGGACGACATGATCGTCTATTCGAAGACCTACAAGGACCATCTAAAACACCTGGGAGAGGTGTTCGAAGCCCTGGCAGGCTATGGCCTGAAGGTGAAACCCTCAAAGCGTCACCTGTTGAAACCGAAGGTCCAGTACATAGGACACGTGGTGAGTGCAGAAGGAGTAGCCCCTGACCCCGACAAGGTCACAGTAATCAAGAGTTGGCCAAGCCCCTCAAACATCAAAGAAGTGAGGCAGTTCCTCGGGTTGGTAGGCTACTACCGAAGGTTCATCCCCGGGTTCACTAAGATGGCAGCTCCAATGCAGGACCTCCTGATAGGTCAATCCATATCCAGAAGTCAAAAGCCACCCTTCAAGTGGGACAAGATGGAAGAGGAGTCCTTCCGCCAGTTGAAAATGGCCCTCACGGGGGATGAGATCCTGGCCTACCCCGATTATGGCCAGCCTTTTATCCTCCACACAGACGCCAGTAATGTGGGGCTGGGAGCCGTACTGTCACAAAACCAACAGGGCCGAGAAAGGGTGATCGCGTACGCCAGCCGGAAGCGGAGGCCCACTGAAAGAAACCCGGAGAATTACAGCTCCTTCAAGCTAGAATTCTTGGCAGTGGTGTGGGCCGTCACAGAACGATTTAAGCATTACCTGGCCTCTGCAAAGTTCACTGTGTACATGGACAACAACCCGTTGACACACCTGGACAATGCCAGACTAGGTGCCCTAGAACAGCGGTGGATGGCCCGGCTATCAAATTATGACTTCACAATCAAATACCGGGCAGGCAGAACCAACGCCAACGTAGACGCCCTATCAAGAATGCCCCACCTACCTGAAGGAGAAGAAGACTCGGAAGAGCTGGAGGAAGTAGAGCTCCCTGCGTTCCACCGGTATGGGGCCACTCAGTATTCTCACCGTGTAAGATACAAAGACCTAACTACTGTCATGTTCAATCCCTTACCCCACCACTGCTGGGCTGAAACGCAAGATAGTGACCCTGCAGTTCGCCTGGTGAAAGACCTGTTAACCCAGGCAGACGCTAGCCCAGAGGCTCCAGAGGAAGCCAAGCAGTTATGGAAGGAGAAAAGCAGGCTATTCCTCTATGAAGGTAAGCTGTGCAGAAGGCTTGTCAACTACCTGACGCACGAGCTGACCTGGCAGGTAGTGGTCCTGAGACGGGATGCAGCAATGGTCCTGGAGGCCTACCATGACAGAGCGGGACACTTCGGGTGGAAGAAACTGGAGTTCCTACTGAGAGAGCGGTTCTACTGGGTCGGTATGAGAGGGGCCATAGAGAAGTGGAGCAGGGACTGCGGCCCATGCCACCTCAGAAGGAAGGACCGTACCAGCCAGGAGACACCCTTGAGGCCCATCGTCACCAGGCAGCCTCTTGAGCTGGTAGCTCTGGACCATGTGAAACTGGCTCCAAGCCGGTCGGGCTACGTCTATGCCCTGACAATAGTGGGCCACTATTCCCGGTTCCTGGTGGTGGTTCCTGTTAAAGACCTGACAGCCCAAACAGCGGCCAGAGCCTTCCAGCAACACTTCTGCCGTCCACACGGGTATCCGGAACAGGTCTTGACAGATCAAGGTCCAGCGTTTGAGGCGGAAGTCTTCCAGGAGTTCTGCAACCTCTACGGCTGTAGGAAGATTCGGACAACGACTTACCACCCACAAACCAACGGGCTGTGTGAGAAAATGAATAATATCGTCATTGATCTCCTCAAGACATTGCCCCTGGAGGAATGCAGCCTGTGGCTGGAGAAGCTGCCAGACCTGATTGACTTGTGCAACCATATCCCGGTGAATGTTACAAATTGCACCCCGGCTTACCTGATGCACGCAAGACCAGGTAAGCTGCCGATAGACCTGGAGATGGGAGTCCTGACACCCGAGGACACCTCCCCAGATGCGGACTGGGATACGGAACGGCGGCTACAGTACAAGAAGGTACAGGAGAGTGTGGAAAGGAGTCTGGCTCAAGTGAGAGAAAAGCAAGAGAGGCTCTTCAACCAACACGCCCCTGCTGGTCCCCTGGAACCTTGTGAGCAGGTCCTGAAGCGGAAGAGAAGGCTTCACAAGCTGAATGACCAGTGGGAGAGAGACCCGTACACAGTACTGCAGTCCGAACACAACAACCCGAAGGTATGTGTGATTACCAAGGATGGAGGAGAAACCACAAGCACCGTCTCCAGAGACCACCTAAAACGGTGCCCCGAGCAGCCTCAGAGTCCAAGTGAAGATCAAGATGACCTTGAACCCGCAGAGGACAAGGAAGAAATGATCAGCACAGTTCTCGGAGAGTTCCCCCGGACCTGGACTCGAATAAACGATGCCATAGTGGTACCCGTCCTACACTTCCTTCAGCCTACCCAGCAAGAGCCTACAGGAGAGCAGGAAGAACAAGAAGAACAAGCAGCCCCGGAGGCAGAAGAACCCATGCCAGCAGCCCAGGAGAGTCAACCCTCTGCTGACAGTCAGCCTGCCATGCCTGCGGTAAGCCAAAAAACCCGCAGACTGCTGCCTGCCTTGCCTGTGATCCCAGCTAGTAGCCGTACCCTTAATACTAGTGGGGAAAGCCAGGTTAGACCACCACCAGACAGTGGGTTACGGAGGTCAACCCGGAGCACTAGGGGTCAAATGCCAGCTCGCTGGAGGATCTAAATGCACAATGTATATATTTAATGTTTTATGTTTGTACCCTGGTTATTAATAATGTTTCTCCAGTTTCCTAGATGCAATGGACTGACAGGTTATGGACAGTGAAAAAACGGAAATACCATGTAGATAGTTGCACTTGGTGCCCTCTTTCGAAGACGACCACGGAAGAAAAACCTGTCCGGGGTGGCCTCCTTGTGGTCCAAAGTAGGTAGCTCAGCCTTGCCGCCACGCCTAAGGCCAGGAACTTGGGGTTTATAGGGACAGGTCCCCACATCGCTCAAAAATTTCGCCTTATGGGGTGAAATGGACACCCGGTCATGGATCATACTGTGACCCTCTTCTTTTGTTGGTGATATGGACAGCCGGTCACAGACCACACTGTGACCTAAAGAACTCAATATGTGGTGTTGTTTGTTATTTCTTTCCCTGTTGTGTTTTCGTCATGCATTTATGCCCTGTATTTGTGTTTCTTGTTTGGTCCCGGAGTACTAAAATTTACTAGGGGGGAATGTGTCACCCCGACCTGGATGCCACAAATATTAAAGGCTGTGTCTGAGAGCAGGAGGGAGGTTCCCTGGTCAGGGACCATTAGCATGCAGCACCTCCTGTCCCAGGCCAGTAGGGGGAGCAGGCTGCCCCTATAAAAGCTGGAACTGAGGGCAGGGTTAGAGAGACCAGGACCCACTTCTGAAGCATCCAGAAGGGTTCCCAGAGGAAAGGGACAGGTCAACAGCAGCTGAGGAGTCCAGGAGGCAGAGGAGGAACAGCAAGCCAGGGACAGAGGCGACGAGAGCCGGTCCTGGCTGAGAGAGAACTACACAACTGGACACTGGGGTCCAAGGCTGTCAGGGTTGCAAGCCCTGCAGCAGAAAACCAACCCGCAAGGGATTTCAGGTTCCTTGGCCTAAGAAGCCTGGAGGCTCCACCACACTGAGGGACCGGTACAGCAAGGAGAAGCAACAGGTAAGGGGGATAGTCAGCAAGGGCAGAGAGAGAACGGTAGGCCTACCCACTCACCCTGACCAGTGGGGCTTGCCCGAATGCTCTCAGACACCCAGGCCCATTCCTACCTTGTACTCCTGTTGGGTCATTAGTACTAACTACAATAAAGACCCTGGACTGTTTGAAGCAGACTCTGAACCCTTATTATTGCGGCCTGCACCATTACCCCCAGCATCCTACTACACTGTCCTGAGGCTACACTCTTCCCGTGGGGAGTTATCCTATCCCTGTGCTGCATACCAACATCAGCCTCAGCGGTCTGCCTTGCAGCGGCGGTCATCCCTGACCACAATCCATGGGTGGCGTAGTCGGACATTCAAAACCCTATAAATAGACTGCCACCATTTGGTCTGACCACCCTGAGCCACGCGATCGGGTTGCCACTACTACCCCCAACAGCACCGTACACAAGAAGGCACGGTTCCGGGTACCCCACGGCCCAGGGGGCGAGTCAAATCTAAGTATTAAAGGCCAAGTAACGCTCCTTCCCATCCAACCCCTGCTGTCTGCTCAAACAGTAGTGTACAACCACATATAGGGTACGGCACATTCGATAAAAGTTGGATAACAAAATATTTGGTTTATTTTCACCTATTACTCCTCGTTTAAATTATAAATTTGGTGCTAAAAACAGTATTTTTTTGTTTTCACATCAACACTAAATGTTATAAAGTTTTGTTAATCACATGTAAGTTAAAAATGCTCAGTACACGCATAGATGAATTCTTTGAGGGATTTAGTTTAGCTTCCAAAATGGAGTCACTCGGCACCTCAGGGGCTTGGCTAATGGAACCCACAATCTGTTCAAACGGAATCTGTATTATAAAAGCCAAGTAGTGCTTCTTCCTATCCGATCACCGCCATGTGCTCAAACAGTAGTGTACAACCACATATGGAGTACTGCCATATATTGCATAACAAATTATGAGGTCTATTTTCTCCTATTATCCCTCGTGTTAATTATAAATTTGGGGCTAAAACATTATTTTAGTGGGAAAGATGTAATTTTTTGTTTTCACATCTAAATGTTATAAAGTTTGGTGAATCACCTGTAGAGTAAAAACGCTCAGTTCATCAATAGATGAATTCCTTAAAGGGTCTAGTTTCCAAAATGGGATCACTTGTGGGGGGTTTCTGCTGTTTTGATATATCAGGGGTTCTGCAAAGATTGGCTTTCACAATCTATTCCAGACAAATTTCCAAAAATCAATTAGTGCTTTTGCCTTCCTGAGCTCTGCCATGTGTCCAAACAGTAGTTTTTGATCACATATGGGGTATCATCGTGTTCAGGAGAAATTACGTAACAAATTAGTTGGTCTCTTTTTTTCCTATTATCCACTGTGAAAATTATAAATTTGAGGCTAAAACAACATTTTAGCAGAAAAAATGTAATTTTCGTTTTCACTCTCACATTTTAAAGTTCAGTTGGGCACCTATGGGTTTAGCAAGTTCAATACACCCCTAGATGTATTCCTTGATAGGTCTAGTTTCCAATATGGGGTCACTTGTTGGGGTTTCTACTATTTTTTTTACCTCAGGGGCTCTCCAAATGAGACATGGTGTCTGCAATCTAATCCAGTCAAATTTACATTTCAACTACCAAATGTCGCTTTTTCCCTTCCGAGCTCTGAACTTTTTGACTACATGTGGGGTATCACCGTGCTCAGAAGAAAGTGGATAACAAACTATGTGGTCCACTTTTTCATGATACCGCTTGCAAAAGTGGAAAAATTGGGGCTAAAGCATTTTTGTGTAAAAAATGAAAATTTTCAATATGACGACATATTGTTATCAAATTATGTACAATACGTGTGAGATCCTTGAAAGGTGTAGTTTCCAGAGGGGAGTCACTTGTGGGGGGTTTCTGCTGTTTAGGCACCTTAGGGGCCCTACAAATGCAACATGGTGCTCACAATCTATTTCAGCCAAATTTGTGTTCCAAAATTCAAATGGTTCTCCTTTGCTTCCGAACCCTGCTGTTTGTCCAAATAGTGATTTCTGACTACATGTGGGGTATGATCATGCTCAGAAGAAACTGCATAACAGATTGTGGGATCCATTTTCTCATGCTATTCCTTGCAAAAGTGAAAAAATTGGGGCAAAAGCAACATTTTACAGAAAAAAAAATTTCTTTCCACTTTGCATTAATTCCTGTGTAACATCTGAAGGGTTAAAAAAATTCCTGACAGCAGTTTTGAAGTATTTGAGGGGTATGATTTTTAAAATGGTATCGCTTTCAGCGAGCTTCCAATATATAGGCCCCTCAAAGTCTATTTAAATCTGAATAGGTCCCTAAAGAAAAAGGTTTTGTAAGCTTCATGAAAAAATGAAAAATTGCTACCAAACTTTTAACACTTCTAACTCGTGATGGGCGAACCCGTCTCTATTCAGGTTCGGCTAATATAGCCGAACACTGAACAGTTTTTAAAAGTTGTGGTTCGGGTACCAGAACAGTACCCGAACCCCAAACACGGACCTCATCCATTTGAATGGGGGACCCGAATTCACCAGGTTTCCCACGCTGTCATTTGTGTGACAGCGTAGGAAACACAAGCTCTGATCGGCGGTGATTGCATTACAGCGATCAGAGCGCTGTAGCAGTGACCCACGGTAAAATGCTTACCGCGGGTCATAGGTGCCGGCTGATGGTACTACTACCACCATCATTGGAAACAGCGAGCACAGGCACCACTGGATGGAAGCAGTAGATAGATAGATATATGGATAGATAATAGATAGATAAATAGATAATAGATAGATATATGGATAGATAATAGATAGATAATTAGATATATGGCTAGATATATGGATAATTATATTTATAGGTATATGGATATATAAATAGATTAATAGATATATGGATAGATAGATAGATAGATAATAGATACATGGATAGATAGAGATATGAATAGATAATAGATATCTGGATAGATATATGTATATATATATATAGATAATAGATAGATAATAGATTGATATACAGATAGATATAAATATGTGATATATATAATCCGTGCTTTGGGTGTGTACCTTACTGTTCATGTCATTTATTAATAAATGACTACATTTCTGGAAAAAAAATGGCGTGGGGTCCCCTGTAAATTTTATTAACCAGCAGAGGGAAAGCAGACAGCTGGGGTGGATGTTTTTAGCCTGGGAAGGGGGTAATACCCATGGAGCTTCCCAGGCTACTAATATCAACCCCCAGCTGTACAGTATACATAGCCTTTACTGGCTATTAAAATGAGGGACCGCCCAAAAAAATGACGTGGGGTCCCCTTATTTTAACACCTAACAAAAGCTATGCAGACAGCTGGGGGCTGATATTAATAGCCTAGGAAGGAGCCATGAATATTGGCCCCCTCCGAGGCTAGAAACACGAGACCTCAGCCGCCCCAGAAATGGCGCATCCATAGGATGCGCCAATTCTGGCACTTACCTTCGCAATACCCAATGCCCTGTAGCGGTGGCAGTGGGGTTATAGTGTTGGGGTTGATGTCAGCTTATAATGCCAGCTGACATCAAGCCCAGGTTAGTAATGGAGAGGCGTCTATAAGACGCCCCATTACTAACCCCATAGTGTAATTGTATTAGCGGCTATATGAGTCAGTGTATTGCCAGGAAATGAACAGAGTGGTCACATACAGTGTGGCTGCTCTGTTCATGGAATCTTCGTGGGACACTCGTTATTTGGACTGCATCGGAAAGGTAAGGATGAGGTTGGTTTATTATTTTACTTTTATTACAGGTGATCGTGGGCTTCAGGGATTAGGTGTAAGGTGAGTATATGGTGTTTTTTATTTTTTACAGGGGTGGCGAACATCGGGAACAAGGTGCAGGTGAATATAATGTGTTTTATTTTTATTTTAATATTTTTTTAGTGATTTAAATTTTTTTTTTAAACATTCAGCACAGCACAGGTGCCGGCGGATGGGAGACTACTGCTCCCATCCAGCGGTGCCTGTGCTCGCTGTTTCCAATGGCAGGAGGTACCAGCTGATGGTGGTAGTAGTACTATCAATCTGTCTGCATGATGCCACAGCGCTCTGATCATGGTAATGCAATTACCGCCGATCAGAGGCTGTGTTTCCTGCTCTGAACCTGAGCCCGAACAGTAACACGGACTTCCAGAGGAAGTCCGTGTTCGGGGTCCGGGACTGAACATTAGATAATAATAATCTTTTTATTTATATATCACCAACATATTCCACAGCGCTTTACAATTCAGACAATTTACAGACACTATTGGCACTGTCCCCATTGGGGCTCACAATCTACATTCCCTATCAGTATGTTTTTGGAGTGTGGGAGGAAACCGGAGAACCCGCAGGAAACCCACGCAAACACGGGGAGAACATACAAACTCCTTCGGTATAGACGCCGAACTTTGCTGTTCGGGTTAGCCCAACACTACTTCTAACATCCTAACAAAATAAAATGACGTTTGAAAAATGATTCAAATGCAAAGTAGACATACAGGAAATGTTATTAATTATTTTGCACAGCATTATTAGCAAATACCTCCAATTAGAAATGGAGTATCGTTCTTCTGATTCGCTATGCCGCTTTCCCCATGTGCAGGCTTTGCAGTAGCTTAGGTATCCATGATTACAACCACTAAAAACTATCTAACTGTCACTATTTGAGTGGTCGCAACTATGGATACCTAAGCTACTGCATGTCACGGGTATGTCAGGTTTGACAGACAGTCATAAGGGGTCTGGCTGTAGAAGGTCGCTGCGTTTGGCTTTGCAAACATCTTCCTGATCCTTTCATGATCCCTCTCTCTGTAGGACCCAGCAGTGATCCTCACCTTGCTTGGAGATTATACCTTTAGGACCTAGTGGTGATCCTCACCTTCTCCTGCTAATTACCACACCCTTGCTGTATCCTTAAATACACTCAGTTTCTCCAGAGAGTTGCTGGTGATAGAGTGTTCTTCTATTCACTCCTGGAATTCTAGTAGTCAACTAGAATTTCCTTGGAGTTCCTTTGAGGATTGTCGTGTTCTCTGTTTCCCTTGTGTGTACTTTAGGTTGCAGTGGGGATGACTAGTGCTCACCCCTCACGCTCCCTACTAAAAGCCGAGCTTTAGGGTCAGCTAGGGCCAGGTTTCCTGCTTGGTGATAGGTGGGGAACCTATATAGGGTCCAAAGGGGAGGTAGGGTTTGTCTTTTTAGCTGTTTAGGGGTCTCCCTTTTTCTGTCATTAAGACACCCCCATTACTAACCACGCAGTGAAGTTGTCGGCACTTTTTCAATTACTACACGGCCAGAATAAAGTATTTTAATGAAATAAAAAACACATGATTTTTTAAAATTTTCTTATGGTACTGTGTGTTAGGCGCCGGGCACTTGCTGGATCAGAAATGGGTTCTGAGTCATCGGTGGATTCTGTGGTCTCCCATTCTGGTCCAGCTGGGGCTGATGCTGCACAGCATCACCGTTGGTCCTAACGCCTAGCCAATGCACGAGAGGTACAAGTGGTATCTCATGTATTTGTGCCTAGCAACATGAAGCACAGGTTGCGGAGAGAGACTAGGCTACTGCAGCCTAAATCCAAGATGCACCGCACTGAGCATGCCCGTGACATGGCAGACCGTGATTGGTCGTTCAGGAACCAGCTGATCCGGTGACCTGGCACCGCCTGATTGGTCACAGGTGATGTCACCAATGGTGCGGCAGTGGGGCAAGGAATAGTTTTTAAAAGGCCCGCCCACAAACATGGTGGCGTGCTCAGATCATTTGAGCTAGTTGTTTGTGGTGTGCACGCTGTCCTCTTGAGCTCCTCGAAGAGCCATATTGAGCGGGTCGGCTCAGTCCGGTAGCACGCCGGCTGAGTGCTCGAATACCCGGCGGGAATCACACCCGCACACTAGCGCCTACTCCTATAGCGTAGCGCCTGTATCGAAGACAGGGATACTGCTTCTTCTCCGGTCACACGTCTCCCTGCGGTTCTTGGAGATTGAGTGAACCGTTATAGCTCCATCTCCCATAGCGTAGCGCCTGTATCGAAGACAGGGCTACTGCTTCTTCCCCGGTCACACGTCTCCCTGCGGTTCTTGGAGATTGTGTGAACCATTAGTCCCTTTCCGTGTGCAGTAACACGGAGAGGTTAGGCAGTTTGTAGGTGTGTCGCCGGACGCTCATCTTCCGTGCAGTCAACGGAGATAGAGCGTACCGCTATACCCGGTTCCGTGTGCAGTTAACACGGAAGGGTTATCATTTTAGTTGGTTACTTCCCTTTCCACCCGGGAAGTGTTCGGCAGCAGTCCACCAGGCTGCATCGCGGACCCCGGGGTCGGTTGCGTTCCTATTTAATAAAGTTGTTTGCAATCGTCCCCCTAACAGTATCTGAGCGCCAGGGTCTTGCCGAACATGACCAACAATCAGCCGCTGAAGCGCTATATACAGCAACTAGAGACCAGACTTAGATCTCTGGAACAAGCTGTCCCGGTTGCTGATACCACCGCAGAAGCTACCCAGGCGGCTTCTCTAGCAGCCAATATGATTAACTCGGCTGCGACCACTGCAAGTGCTCCATTACCCCGCTTTGCCCTTCCTGAAAAATTTTCTGGGGACAGTAAATTCTGCAGGGGTTTTATTAATTTATGCTCCATACACTTGGAGATGATGGAGGCACGGTTCCCCTCCGAAAGAGCCAAAGTACGATATGTCATCTCATTGTCATCTCATTACTCTCCCACCGGGCTCTGGAGTGGGCTACTCCTCTGTGGGAGCGAAATGACCCGGTAGTGGCTAATGCGGGTCTTTTCCTTAAAACCCTAAAGGGTGTATTCATGTTACGCATGATACGGCTCTCAAGCTTCTTGCGTTGAGCCAGGGTTTGGGCACCGCCAGTCACTATTCCATCCAGTTCAGAACCTTTGCGGCTGAGCTGGATTGGGCTGAGCGGGCGCTCATCCCGGTGTTTTGGAGGGGGCTGGCTGGGCATATTAAAGATGCCCTAGCTACCAGGGAGATTCCAACCTCTCTGGAAGAGTTAATTACACTTGCTAACCGAATAGATCTGCGTCATGCAGAGCGCAAGTTAGAGCTGGAGGTTTCCAGACCTCGGTTTCAGTTGGCACCCGCTTTCTCTAGGCCTATCTCCAAACCCGCGGTTCCCAACCCGGAGCCTGAGGCTATGGACATATCCTGGACTAAGTCTAAGCCCCCTCATTCCCTACTCACACATCCCCTGGAGTACCCCGTTAATAAGGGTTCCAAGCAGTCGGGAAAAGAGGGTGTCTAACCACCGTTGGAGGGGGTGTGTTAGATTCAGGAGTTTCGTCCTCCAAATTACTTTATGAGGTGACGTTGTCCTTCGGAACAACCATGGTTACTGCCAAGGCGTGGGTGGATTCTGGAGCTGATGGCAATTTTTTGTCTTCAGCATTTGCCCAGAGGCATGCCATTCCTATGGAGTTACTGTCTAGGTCAATGAATATCAGGGTGGTCAATGGTTCTCTGCTGGATACACTAATCACTCACGAGTCTGTTCCCCTCACCATGTCGCTTCCTCAGGGTCACCGGGAGGTTATCTCCTTCCTTATTATCCCCGGGGGATTAGATGAGGTGTTATTGGGCCTTCCTTGGGTACGCCGTACAGGGAGAATTTCTTCCTGGGGTAAAAATTGTGTGCTCCAGTGTATGGTTACAGCCGCCCCAGGGGCAGATTCAGAGCCTTCTCCCGACTTGTCCGCTCTGCCTGTGCAATATCGGAGCTTTGCGGATGTATTTTCTAAAAAGGCTGCTGAGACTTTACCTCCTCACCGACCGTATGACTGCCCTATTGACCTGGTTCCCGGTACTGAGCCCCCTCGCGGTAGGGTCTACCCTCTGTCTGTACCCAAAACCCAGGCCATGTCTGACTATATCAAGGAGAATCTGGCTCGGGGGTTTATCAGAAAATCGGTCTCTCCTGCGGGAGCGGGGTTTTTCTTCGTCCAGAAGAAAGGGGGTGATTTGCGTCCCTGCATTGATTACAGAGGATTAAATGCCATCACCATCAAGAATAAATACCCTCTGCCCCTTATTTCTGAGCTTTTTGACATGTTGCGAGGTGCTCATATTTTCACTAAGCTGGACTTGCGAGGGGCATATAATCTAGTGCGAATCCGTGAGGGCGACGAGTGGAAAACAGCCTTTAACACTCGTGATGGCCATTACGAATATCTCGTCATGCCTTTCGGATTATGCAATGCCCCTGCAGTTTTTCAAGATTTTGTCAACGATATCTTTCGGGATTTGCTGCTATCTTCCGTGGTAGTCTATCTTGATGATATTCTTATTTTTTCCCCGGACCTCTCCACACACCGAGAGGATGTTCGCAGGGTTTTCGAGCGATTGCGAGCAAATTCTTTGCACTGTAAGCTGGAGAAGTGTCAATTTGAACGAGAGTCGTTACCGTTCCTGGGCTACATCATATCCAGTAAGGGATTGGCTATGGATCCACAAAAGTTGGTGGCGGTACAGAACTGGCAGGAGCTCCATTCTCTTAAAGCGGTACAACGCTTCATTGGCTTTATTAACTACTACCGGCAGTTCATACCACATTTTTCCACTCTGGTGGCTCCCTTAGCCGCTTTAACCCGGATGGGTGCCAATTCCAAGGACTGGTCTCAGGAGACATCCGAGGCGTTCCAGGAGATTAAATCCTACTTTGCTAGAGCTCCCATTCTTCATCGCCCGGATGTGGACAAGCCATTCTTCCTGGAGGTCGATGCCTCCTCTGTCGGAGCAGGAGCGGTTCTCTCCCAAAAGAATGAACAGGGTCGGACAAGACCATGTTTTTTCTTCTCCAAGACCTTCCCTCAAGCAGAGAAGAATTATACGATTGGTGACAAAGAATTGCTGGCCATTAAGATGGCTTTTTCGGAATGGAGGTACCTCTTGGAGGGAGCTGAGCATCCTTTCATGGTATATTCCGATCATAAAAACCTTTCATACCTACAGACGGCGCAGCATCTTAACCCGAGGCAGGCCAGGTGGCCTCTTTTCTTTTCTTGATTCAATTTTTCCATTCATTTTTTAAAAGGAGAAAAGAACCCTCGGGCGGACGCTTTGTCCCGGTCTATGGATACAGCTGAGGATGAGGACGAGCCAAGGCTCATTGTTCCGCCAGAGTGTATGCGGACGCTGGCTCCTGTGTCTCTAAACCAGGTTCCTCCCGGGAGGACGTTTGTTCCTCCAAATTTACAGAATGAGGTACTGTCCTGGGCACATGCCTCTAAGATCAGAGGTCATTTTGGGGTCAAGCATACCACAGAGCTTCTCCAACGGTCGTATTGGTGGCCTCGGTTATCCCAGGATGTTAAGGAGTATGTTCAAGCATGTGTCTCCTGTGCGAGAAATAAATCGTCCCGTCAGAGGCCGGCTGGTCTTCTTCACCCGTTACCCATAGCGGATAGACCTTGGGAGCTGGTTGGGATGGATTTTATTGTGGAGTTCCCTAAGTCCCGGGGAAACACGACTATATGGGTGGTGTCTGACCAGTTCTCTAAGATGGTTCACTTGGTCCCTCTGCCTAGGGTCCCTTCTTCCCAGGTTCTGGCATCATTGTTCATTCGTCACTTTTTCCGTCTCCACGGGATGCCTGATAGGATTGTCTGTGACCGGGGACCACAGTTTTCCTCCCGGTTTTGGAGAGAATTGTGTAATTTGCTTAGCATTGAACTGAATCTTTCCACTGCTTATCACCCGGAGACCAATGGTCTGGTGGAACGCACTAACCAGACGCTGGTGACATACTTGCACCATTTCGTTTCGGCCAACCAGAATGACTGGTCGATATTGCTTCCCTGGGCAGAGTTTGCCTTAAACAACGCAGTGGTGGATTCCACGGGTCAGACTCTTTTTCTCCTAAATAATGGCCAGCATCCGCGAGTCCCAGTTCCTATGCCGGTTTCCTCTGTGGAACCTGGGGTCAGAGATTGGGCTCTGGAGGCACGGGAGGTTTGGGATCATACCCAGGAGGCTATTTTGGCTTCCAAGAATCTGATGAGAGAGTCGGCTGACGCTCATCGTCGTCCAGCCCCCGTATTCTCCCCGGGTGACAGAGTGTGGCTCGCGGCTCGCAACATCAGAGTACGCGGGGAATCCGCTAAGTTTGCTCCCCGTTTTATTGGTCCTTTCAGAATCCTGGCCAAAATAAATACAATCACCTCGACACATGAGGATTCACGACACCTTTCATGTGTTGCTTCTGAAGCCGGTTCGTCTAACCAAATTTTCGGAACCCCAATCTGCTCCGGACACCAGGGGTGATGATTTCGAGATACAGGCGATTGTGGGGTCTAAGATGGTTCGGGGGAAAAATTTTTACCTCGTACACTGGAGAGGTCATGGATCTGAGCATCGCTCCTGGGAGCCAGTGGATCACATTCATGCCCCCCTGCTCATTGAGGAATATGAGCGTCAAGTGGAGCGGGAGGTTAGAAGGGGGGATAATGTTAGGCGCCAGGCACTTGCTGGATCAGGAATGGGTTCTGAGTCATCGGTGGATTCTGTGGTCTCTCATTCTGGTCCAGCCAGGGCTGATGCTGCACAGCATCACCGTCAGTCCCAACGCCTAGCCAATGCACGAGAGGTACAAGTGGTATCTCATGTATTTGTGCCTAGCAACATGAAGCACAGGTTGCGGAGAGATACTAGGCTACTGCAGCCTAAGTCCAAGATGCATCGCACTGAGCATGCCCATGACATGGCGGACCGTGATTGGTCGTTCAGGAACCAGCTGATCCGGTGACCTGGCACCGCCTGATTGGTCACAGGTGACGTCACCAATGGTGCAGCAGTGGGGCAGGGCTTAGTTTTTAAAAGGCCCGCTCACAAACATGGTGGCACGCTCAGATCATTTGAGCTAGTTGTTTGTGGTGTGCACGCTGTCCTCTTGAGCTCCTCGAAGAGCCATATTGAGCGGGTCGGCTCAGTCCGGTAGCACGCCGGCTGAGTGCTCAAATACCCAGCGGGAATCACACCCGCACACTAGTGCCTACTCCTATAGCGTAGCGCCTGTATCGAAGACAGGGCTACTGCTTCTTCTTCGGTCACACGTCTCCCTGCGGTTCTTGGAGATTGAGTGAACCGTTATAGCGCCATCTCCCATAGCGTAGTGCCTGTATCGAAGACAGGGCTACTGCTTCTTCCCCGGTCACACGTCTCCCTGCGGTTCTTGGAGATTGTGTTAACCATTAGTCCCTTTCCGTGTGCAGTAACACGGAGAGGTTAGGCAGTTTGTAGGTGCGTCGCCGGACGCTCATCTTCCGTGCAGTCAACGGAGATAGAGCATACCGTTATACCCGGTTCCATGTGCAGTTAACACGGAAGGGTTATCATTTTAGTTGGTTACTTCCCTTTCCACCCGGGAAGTGTTCGGCAGCAGTCCACCAGGCTGTATCACGGACCCCGGGGTCGTTTGCGTTCCTATTTAATAAAGTTGTTTGCAACCGTCCCCCTAACACTGGATCCGAGAAGTCCTTGATCTTCTGAAAAAAAAACAACCACCATATCCCTCACCTGTCCACTGTCACGACGTAGTCCACGATTTACTGCCGATCATCCTTCGACGATCCATGTCACTTCTGCAGCAGTGACATCAGCCATCACTGATGTCACTGCTGTAGAAGACAGCAATGTATACTGACAGGAGCGTAAAATCACTCCTGTCAGAATACATTGCTGCAGGAGGTCACTGGGGTTCATCAGCTGAAGATCGGCTTATGAGCACCGGTGAGCTAACCACTGTGGGAGCATTCTTGAGAGTGTTCCCACGGTGATGTCACGTGAGCAGTCAGCTTCCGCAGTGTACCACCGGCCACCGGGAGAAGAGGATCACCGCCGGGGACCAGGAGGACTCCGGTAGGTGCCGGACAGGTGAGTATAAGGTTTTGTTTTTTTTACTACCGCGGGCACGCGGGCTGGGCAGAGCAGACCACTGCTCCTCCCAGCCACGCCGCTCTCTCTGTAATCCTCCTCTCCCGACCCGGGTACCACCCGCAGCATGTTTCCGGCGCGAATTTGCGCCCATTGTGTTTAATTGAAACGCAGCAAATCCACAGGTATAGATATTATACTTGCGGGTTTGCTGCAGTTCAATGCAAGTCAATGGGCCTGAATTCATGGCGGAAACACCCGAACAGTGGCCATGCTGCATTTTTTCCACAATGGTAATCATGATCGGAAATTTACGCATCATGTGCACAGCACATTAGGATTACCATTGCTACAGCTGGCAGACCTATTAACAAGGGTTTTCGCAGTGTTTCTGCGGCTTGAAAACCGTTGCGAAAATGCATCAAAAATACTTTGTGTGCACATAGCCTTAGTCCTTTTTTGAGCAGCTTAAAAAGTTTGACACTGCAGTGTGCTTTTAAATTCACTGTTAATTACCTCTGGTTGCCATCGGTTTTTCAATAGCCAGATAGGTTAAAGTCATTTGGACATTAAAACATGTTCAATTGACTTCAAGGGGAACTCGCAATGTTGTTTACATATACTGCAGCTATTTAGAAGTTTATTAATTATGTGATTTGTGTGAATTTGCCCAAATCGAATTTTGTGTGAAAATTTAGCTAAGCTGTTGAGATTGAATTTCAAAAGATTCACTTCTTTCATTGTCTGTGCCACCGGTAGGAGCCCTGTGAAGGAAATATATAATTGTAAGGGAAACTATAATATCACTAAAATAACTAGTTAAGGCTGCATCCTATTGACTGTATAGAAAGAAGTGGACTTGAAGGACATAACATCTGCCTATTCTTATTGCAGGAACTCAGAACCACAGGGGAGAGTCTCCTGGCAGAATAATGAAAGGTGTCAAACATGGCACCTCGGCTCCTGGACCCTTAGATTCAAAGAGTTAGTAAATGGTGTGTTCTAGTCAGAATATTACCTATTCACTATAGAGAGGAGTGGGGGGAGACACAGGATATTTGAAATGTAAGGCCCTTAGCTCACTGTCAAGCCACAAACAGCAATTTTTCAATAGTCCAGTCTAGGTGATCCTGGAAATATGAGCCTATGGTAAGGACTATAAAAAGCTGGGTGGCACAAAACGAAAGATGTTTACATGTGGGGGCTGCCTAGGATGCCGATGTGATGCATAATTAATTTCTCCTTCCCCCAAGGAAACAGAAGGACAATAGGTATTTCTGTTATTTCTCCCTTTTTATTTTAGAACTGCTTTGCATATTTGTGTCGTTTTTTTTTAATTTTGTTTTCTTTTATTGTAAGCATTATATATTTTTAGAGTAAAGCTTAAAATCTTTAATAAGTTTGATCCTTGTATGCTTTAAGGAATCCATAGCCTTTTAGAGAGTGTGTCACCTCTTGATTGTTTGACTAACATATTTTGGGGACTCATCATCCCGTGTGTTTGAGTGGTAGCAGCAGCGCTAAGAAATCGGGGTGTGCTGAATGTGTCGGGGTGTGATTTATGCTCATTTTATAGCCTAAAACAGAGACTGAGAGCTGGATAGGAATTAGAGAAGATACAGTAAATTAACCCTTGCAGGCGCACCCCACATCACATTACTTTATTGTTAAAGTACTAAGTTGCTGAGCCCATGAAACCTGCTATCTTGGGAAAAACATTTTACAGGTTTTGTAGCACTATTACTCTTTGAATAGAGGTAGTATGAGTAGAGACATACAGTACAGATTACAGTTCAGCCTCAGAACTGAGTTTTGCAAAATGATTTCTAAGAATACTTCCTCTTTCTCATGACTAGGTAGTGAACACTTCTTGTTTTTTTATATTCTGTGCCAAATCAGCAATTTATACTACATGCATGAAAAAAACAACACACATTCAGTTATACAGTACATACAGTATACTGTTTATTGATCTGTAGGCACATTAGATATGTTGCCATATAATATCTCATGTTTTCAGGCATTAAAATTTGGGTGATGTCTACGATAGTAAATTGTTAACATTGCCCAAATCACCTATTCAATGACTACACGGTACTGTTACTAACTCGTTCACTTGTGCTCTATCTATTGCTCTAGTAATTCATTGCTTGCTCTCTAATAGTTGTCTTATCTAAATGTTGATAACCTGCAACTACTGTAGAAGGAAGAGTCATTTGCGTTTATATTCATTGTATATCACAAAGATTAGTCATTGTTTTACTCTCTCCTGAATCCACTATTGTGCATGAGTACTACAGTGCTTTGCTATGCACTTGGCAGGGTAAAGAAAAGTACACCTGCTCAGGAGCACAATAGGAGCCACTATGTGGATGATGTAGGATGTGCCATCTATATGAAGCAGGGAAAGAGGATGGTGATGGTAAAAAAAGAGGAGGCACCAGATCAAGACTAGAAACGCCTATCTTACAGGACCTCATTGTATGGGTTTATAATAAAATATCGATTTTGTGCTATACAGAGGGAATTGAGGACATACAGTACATACAGCATACTAGAATGCTGTTAAAGAGGGCTTAAAGGTGCTGGTCCTACTTTATATTGGGAAAGCTTGGTGACAGATTCCCTTTAATGAAGTAGAAAGCAGAATAAAGGCAACACAATTATGTTGAAAAAATATATGTATCTATATTCAGTGTTATGGAGGGTGCTTGCTTGTCACCTGTGATTGTCCTGAATTAATGGCTTTCTTGTGCAATAATTTTTGTGAAGGGGATAGAATAATTGTATTTTAAAAATACAAAAGAAATGTCCCAAAAAAACAAAGAAAAGCCTCAAAAATACAGATATTTAAAAATGTGCATATCGTACACAACTTCTCTACAACACATTTATTATTTTGTAACTTTTGTGAAGGGGGTTTGTTTAAAAAATAGAAAAAAACAAAGACATGTAACTGTGCATGTCAGTTTTTACACACTTGTTTTACTGGTCAAAGGTGACAGCTTTACAGTACACACCTATACAGCAGCATACTGCCAGATCTTGTTTGCTGTATGTATACCAATCCACCTAACATTTATTATTAAACCATTATTGTCATGGGTTGAATGTTGTGGGTTGATTACATTGCCAAAAGTTAATTATAGTGTTGTACAAAATGTATATCAAAAGAAAAAGTGGAAATGAAATGGACAGGTTAGTGCAAAAGAAAAATAATATACCACAGCTAAGTCTGTGGGAGCTACTATCATCAGTAGAAACACAACTACCACTGGTACCAGCCATGTAGACAAAAATACTACCAAATGCAGACCATATCTGACTTGTCGTGTATTAGTAAGGGGAAAAAAGATGGCAAGTTATGGAAGATGTGGCACATTACTCATCTCAGTCACTGCAGGATGATGTTACCTCTAACAGCGACACCTTCAGTTTAAAGGGAACCTGTCATGTAATATAACACTATTATTGTGCAAATATGGGGTTAATGTGATGGTTAATAGCATTCTGACACTGAGATCCCTACTGCCGGGAGGAAACTAACTTTATTCCCCCCTGCAAGCTCATTCTTTCAGTTACAGGAGTGGTGCCGGCACAGTGAATACAGAGAGCTGTGGCTGTTACTGCGCCCCCTATACTGACTGACAGCCAGCTCAGCATTAAACTTCCATAGTACAGCATCCAATAGAATATGCCACAATTCTAGTCTGTCATAACTATTTGAGATCTTACAGTAGAACTTCTTAATGCCTCTTTATAAAACAAGGAGACAAACAAAGGTGTGGTAGGACTTCTTGGAAGTTTAGGAGCTCTGCACTACTTGAATGTGGTACACAGCTGAACCCTTAAAGTGAATCTGTCAGCAGGATTTTGCTAAGTAAACTACAGGCATTGTCATGGTGGGGCTGCTGCACTGATTAATATGATACCTGAGGTGAAGAAATCCATCTTGTGGTTCTTGTGTAATCAGTGTTTGCAGTATTGAGTTAATTATATGCCTGTGCTCCAGGGTGGGACTGTAGGCAGAGTCTTATCTTGATCCTCTAGGCCAGATCAGCAAGAAAAGACCTGCCCACAGGCTACCCAGAAGCACAAGTTTGTTTTAAATGTCTGTTGATCAGTGATAAAAAGTCTGAGTAATACAATATCTTTACATATGAAGGTAGTAAATGCATTTTATAGGCACTGTACACCAAGTGAGCTAACAACATTTTCATGAAGCAATGAAATACCAGCAATTCACTAGTAATAAACAATTAATGCCACAAAATATTGTATTAAAAGAGTTTTAAAGTTACTTACATATTTGACGTACCCTCTTGAGGAAAATATCAAATAGTTTCTTACTATGCAGAAATTCTTACTTGTAAAGAAAACCTATGGAGTTGCTGGAATCTATGTATCTGTTGTAGGCAGATTCTATTTTAGAGAGAAGAAGCCCAACACATAATAAAAAGGTAAACATGTCTATTAAAATCCTGAAATGCCCCAAAACAATCAAAGGAAATAATCTAAAGCAAAGAGAGAAATATTACCAAGAATGTGGAGACTGGTAAAATTCAAGAGAATAGGAAACCAGAGACAAATGGGGAAGTATTATGTGTTTTTTCACATCTTTATATAATTTGACTTTGCTTACCCAATTCTTATTTCCTGTAGTCTAAATAACAGCACAGATATATTAGGATTAACCATTTGTTGTAATTTAGGACTGATGCCGAGATACAAACTAATCTGACACTATAAATGACACAAACTCCCTTCGTTTATGCTTTTTGAATGATAAATATTAACAATTGTTTTGCTTTATTTAGTGTGTAACCCTCTACTACTGTTGCACCCTAAAGAAAAGAGAAATTTAGTTTTTACCTAAGTTGTGCAGATATTTGGATATATAGCAAGATATCTCATGCTGAGATATTTTCTCAGGTCTGTGACTATCTCTATGATATAGTTATACAGATGCTTCCAAAAAGAAGCTAAGCCTTAACTGACCAAGTAACAGGTGTAGCTTTTCTTTAACGGACACTTATTCTGAAGAGGTTCTTTCTTTCATACAGTGGCTTAAGACAACAGCCTTTCAATAATATGGTTAGAGGTCTATGCACCCCTCTTTCTCTCTATCTTTCTCTCCCTTTCATTCTCTCTCAATCTCTCTTTTTTTGTCCTCTCTTTTTTTCTTTCTCGGAACAATTTGAAATGTTGCAGTTGTCCTGCCTTCAGCATTAGGTTTCTTTGTTGAGTTTGTTTGCACTACACAGGCTCCATCTAGTGACTGGATTTATTTATTAGCACTAGCACTTATCAGCACTAGTACTAGCTTTTTACCACTGTGCTCATCCTATCTCTTGCTCTGTAGTTTTATACACAAGACATTTAGCGGGCACCGCTCAATGATTAGCTAAAAAAAATTTGTTTTGTTTTTAACAAAGGGGTGCTACAGTAAACCCACGCTGGGAATCAATTGGTATACAGAAGAGAAAAGGGCATAGGGCAAACAAAGACCATGTACTCCCAAATGTAATGCAAAATATCAAAAAGTTTTTATTAATAACACATCAACAACACACAAACAACCAAGTTTTTTTTAAAAACACTTAAAACACAACCTGTGTAGAAAATATTCAGATACAAGAGGTATGGGAAAATAACCCAGCAATGCAGAAAACCTCTAAACTTTGTAGGTACTGTGAAAAGTCAAGTATTTATTGAGTCCAGATAGAAAACAATACCTTAGGTCACTCACCACTGGATCAATATATTAATAAACAATCAATATTTGCAGTAAAAAACGTGACCTTGGCAGATGAAAGCATTATATATAGGATCAATGCATATAGTTACCTACAAAGTGAGTGGACCCAACGCGTATCGCTGCTCACCAGCAGCTTCATCAGGGGTCGAGTGGTTCATTTTCGGAAGAAACTCATTACCTCACAAACTGGTGTTTAGAGGACTTCCACCATTTTATTCCCCTTTGTGATAGCATCGCTGGTAAGAAGGGTTATGTGGTACTTGTTTGCAGCCACCAGATACCTAAGCCTCTCACCCCTGCATTAGTCAGTTGCCTTTATAAGACTAGATAGCGAGCTGGTTTAACACATATTGTTTATAAATGTTCAGCCATTTGCCTCATGTATTTCAGTGTTAACTGTATACATGTATTCATACCTTGTCATTTCATTGCTTGAAGGTTCACCAAATGTATTTACTAATGTTCAATAAACTGCACAGACTTCAAGATGCAGTCTTCTCATTGGACTATGGTAGATTGGTTTAGCTGCCTGTCTGACTATGCACACACCTCAGGGTAACTCGTAGTGATGACAGAACAGTGAAACAGCCGCTACCCAGCCAGTGGGATTCAGGAATAAAGATGAGTGAACCTTTCAAGGTTCAGTTTGGTTATGCTCGGCTAACATCCCAATGTTCGCTGAAAGGTTCGTCTAACGGTTAGTCAAACATATCCAAATCCCATTGCATTCAATGGGAGGCAAAACCAAACGCATACAGAATACCTTCAAAGGCACCCAAAAGCTACCAAAACAGTTCAAATTAGGGGCAGACACCAGTAAAAGTGGCATCAATTCACCCACAGTGTATACATTTTCTAATGGCACAGCAGCAGTCAGCCATGGGCCATACATGTGATATCAGGATTTGAGCCAGCATTTACAGCTTTGAATTTGACTTAAAATTGAGACAACGTGGGAGGGGGATCGATGTAGGCCTGCTGTGCTGGTGTAACACGGGTACTTTAGATGCAGTGACACAGAAATACAGAGCAGCCAATACGGGGTTAATAAACAGGGGGGGTTTATAAGAACAAGGTCAATCTCCATGCAGGGAGCAACAAGGAAAATATGGGGGGAGAAACAAAGGAAATAGCAGGTGAAAGTCTATAACTAACAGTTCACAGTCTGACAAGATGAAGCAGAGCCGAACCGGTTGTAAACGTCAGTTTTTACACTTAGCTGACTCTGGCTCCTCACACGGCAGTCGCCAGCGGATGCAGGTGATGATTTCTTCAGGCTTCCCTGCCCAAACAATGCTCCGTTTTCTGGCGGCAGCGGGCAGTCTCCGGTTTTACCCGCTGAGCCCCTAGTCCATAACACGGCAACTCACGTGCCTTGGCTCCACGGACCCTCCATCCCTTGTCTCTATAGTCAGGCTTGACTCCTCCGGTCCGCTGCACCCAACTCCTGCTCCCAGTACTCGAGCCAGGAGCCTGGACCCTCTCACACTGTTCTCCTGCGCAGGACTCGGCTCATCTTTCCCGAGCAAAACGTCCTCGTCTCTTCCTCTCTATAGTCACACCAGGAGTCCCCTGATCACCTGACCTTCCAGCTCTGTCCCTGAACACACCCCCCACTTCCCAGTCACATGACTCCTGTGCTTGCAGTCTGTCTCCCCCCTGCAACAGGAGGTACGGCCCTGGCAGTTCCGGATCCCTTCCTCTGAAAGCGCTTACACCCCGGTCTTCCCCCTCACACTGGGAGCCTTGATACCTCATGCAACAGCTCAAGCTGCTTTTCTGCTCAGCCATGCTCAGATTTCACAAACATCAGCTTCATAGACTACTATTGGTAGAAAAATTTAAGGATAGTAACACAAGTAGTTGACTGATCAATTGACCCACAGTCGAAATTTTATAATGACACAGCAGCAGTCAGCCATGAGCCTTGCATGAGGTATCAGGGTCTGGGCCAGCATTTACAGCTTTAAGTTGAACTTCAAATTAAGACGAGGGGGGTGAGGGATCGGTGTAGGCTTGCTGTGCTAGGAGACCTGATACCACATGCAGCAGCTCAAGATGCTTTTCTGTTCAGCCACACTCAAATGGCACAAACAACAATTTTTTAAAATACTATTGCTAGAAAAATGTAAGGATAGTAACACAGATAGTTGACTGAAAGTAAGTGCAGACCTTCCAATCTGGGAGCTTTACTGCTACAGGCAGCACACATGAAGGAGACCCAACCACGAATCTCCACATTTCCAAAAATTTGGGGCAGACACCATCAAAGTGGCATCAATTTCACCAGATTAGAAATAGTATAATGGAGACCAACACCCCTTCCATCACAGGAAACACAACAGATAGAGACCCAACCACGAGTCTCCACGTTTCAAAAAATTATTGGTAACATCAGCAACAACAGCAGGCATTGCAGCCACGACAAAGATGTGACTGCAATAACGCAAGATCAATGCAGCACACTAAAACTACACCATCGCTTAAGCCCCCGTCTCACATAGCGATATCGCTAGCGATATCGCTGCTGAGTCACGGTTTTGGTGACTCACCAGCGACCTCACCAGCGATGTCGCTGTGTGTGACACTTTGCAACGATCAGGCCCCTGCTGTGAGGTCGCTGATCGTTGCAAAGTGTCCTGGACCATTTTTTGGTCGTTGGCCTCCCGCTGGCCAGCACACATCGCTGTGTGTGACCAGGGGGACCAACGATCTGGCTGGTAACTATGGTAAACATCGGGTTACTAGGGGCACGCGCGCACTTAGTAACCCGCTGTTTACCATGGGTACCACTCTGCTACGGTGCGCGGAGGCTCCCGCGCACCGTAGCAGAGTGGTATCCATGGTAAACAGCGGGTTACTAGGGGCACACGCGCACTTAGTAACCCGATGTTTACCATAGTTACCAGCCTGCTCCTGCTTGCAGCAGGCTGGTAACGGGAGCAGGACATCGTGGAACGATTCTTTCCACGATATCGCTGCTCCCCTGATCGCTGGTGAGCCTGCCTGTTTGACAGCTCACCAGCGATGTATTAGCGATGCAGCAACGATCCCTGACAGGTCGTATCGTTGTCGGGATCGCTGCTGCATCGCTTAGTGTGACGGGGCCCTTAGTCTGCACAGTCTGCGATTGGGGTGCAAAAGTCCTTGGAAATCCATGACTTGTTTATCTTGATGAAAGTTAGGCGGTCTGCACTTTCAAGGGACAGCTGGATGAGCTTATCAGCCAGGACATCACCAGCAGTGCTGAAGACACATTCTGAGAGAAAGCTGGCTGCCAGGCATGATAAAACCTTCAAGGCGTGACAGGTGAGCTCAGGCCACTCTTCCATTTTTGAAGACCAAGATGTAAAAGGGTCCAAACCCTCCCTGATGGTATTGATATTGAGCTTGAGATACTCCTGCACCATCCTCTCCAGTGGTTCACTATGTATCAGACTTGTGCTGGTCTAAAAAATGTGTGAAAGAACTCACAGAAATTGCTTCTGCCACTTACACTGCTGCTGCTGTTTTGCATTGGCAAGTTGATGTTCCTGGGATTGGAAGTCTAGAACTGTGATGCACACTGTGTGCCTCACTGCTGTATTGGGAAAAATATCACAATGGTTTTTTGATGGCTGGGTAACACTGCTGCTTGCTTCCTCCACCCCCTCCCGCCAACCACTGACAACAGAGAGGGGATCATTATCCTCTTCATCTCCTGAATGTTGCTCACCCATCTCCTCTTCCTCCTCATCCTCCTGCATTTTTTCCTCAGCTCCTGTGTGATGCCTCTTCTCAAAAAGCCCTTTTGTTTACCCTGGGAGATGGGGGACTCGGAGTCCGGTCCTGTGATGGAGAGATGGGGTGCAGCCGTGGCCCGGACCCGACCCGTGCTCAGGGCCGTCACATTCAAAAAAGGATGGTGTGGGCTTGTCCGGGTTGAGTGGCTGATTTACGACTACGCCACCTGTGGCACCTGGTGAAGGCCACCAGCGCCGCTGCAGTCCGTTGAGGCATGGTGGTATGGCGGCCATAGTTATTACTACTCCCCACAGGCGAAGCAAGGCCTCAGAGCAGAGGGACAGGATGGAAGGGGTAGTAGTAGAGGAGAACGGATGCCGCGTCGGGCGGTGTGGCGCAGAATAAACAGTCCGGAGGCCATAGGGGTGAACTTCCAAGGCTTTACTCACTTTAGAGTTGGCAGAAGGAAGGCGACTCCCTGCTCCCCGCGGAGTCCTGCGGTCACCAGGGACGGGGTCCGGCAACCTCCAAGTAAGTCCAGCGTTCAATCGGGACCCTACACCAGAGTGTTCCTGAACTACAGACCGAATCCTTTCCTGTCCGTGTGTGTGCGAATAGGCCGGGTCTCCCTCTGAGCTCCACTCAGAACAAGGGCACGGGTGGCAGCTCCGCTCCGTCGGATACCCGGTGGGAGTAGCAAGGTCGGGTGTCGGGGGCCTGTACCCCTCTTGCAGCCGGACTCCCTCTGAATATATCAGGTGGTGAGGACAGGTGGCGTACACCGCTCCGTCTGCATCCTCCCCGGGATCCATTTGCTATGGAGCCACACTCTTAAGCTCCGGGCCTTCTTGGTTCTGGTCCTTGACCGGGTTGAGACATTCCTTGTCTACAACCTACCCCTCGTCCCAAGGCCGGGGCACGAGGGCTGTGTCTCCATACGATGCGGGCCCACACAGGATCGGCGTTGGGGTGGGAGATCACAGTACACTCAGCAATTGACAGCAAAAAGACAGTCAAAGAACTAAACTACAAGGACCAAAAACCAAGATGGCTTTTCATTACATATGAAATTTAAAGTGTAACTAACTTGTAAGTCCTCCACCCTCACCTACTAACTGGTTCCCCTAACTCTTGGTTCCCCAGCCTCCCTGTAACCAGGGGAGCAGTACCTAGTGCATTCTAGCCCCCTCTGGTGGAGAAATGTGGTGCTGGATGCAAAGCTTGGGTCACGACTATCACACTGTTCTTACCTCAGAGGAGGAACACTACACTCCATTAAAAAAGTGCAGCATCCCTGTGGCGGTCGAACCCTCAGGGGCACCACGTTCCCCCCTGGTAAAAGACAGCACATCCGCGGGCTGCAAAAGATTAACACCCAGGAAATTTTCTTTTTAATATAAACATGAACTATCTTCCCTTTATGGGAGGCACATCTTCTTAAACATTGCAAAACAGGTTATACAGTACAAAATTACAAAAATATAAAAGTATAAATTTATAAAAGTGCTGGTATTTTCCGGAGACATTTTGGTGCAAACAGACGTGTCAAGGTGCAAAGACGCAGAGTCAGTTCAGAAGTGCGAGGGACCTACCCCAAACCCTCAATGTGGGCCCTGGGGTGGCTGCAGGACATGAAGATCCAGAGTTGGACCTCCCAGAGAGCCACCCTGACAGGTTTTCTTTCTGAGGTCTTGAGGTAGAAATGTCCGCGGTTTTGTATAAAACCAATATGGAGCACCTAAAAGGATGCAAACTATATACAAGGTAAAGAGTCTGTCTGCTACCAGTCCTCAGGGACACATGTCTCAAGAAACTGGGGATATAAGAAAACTAAAACTTAAATGTCAACATTTCAACTTTTAAACAAACTGCAATAGCCGGGGCTGCTTAAACCTCGGGCTCCCTCCTGGGAAAAGGCTCGTTCCTCCCGACGGAGGCTAACCGGTCCCCTGAGGCTGAGCGCGAGGGGGCGTCGCTCCCAGACACTTTGTGTACATCCAGAGCGTACCACCCCCGCACCCCCTGGTGGCGAGAAAAGGTCACTGTATCGCCCGGGAAGAGGTTCCGACCAGGGTGTCCCTTCTTCAAACGCGGCTCGACGTCCCGCCGGCTGACAAAGACATCGTCCTGGTACTGGGAACTTCTAATGAACCCCCACCCCGCCTCATGGTGGAAGCGGACGACCTGCCCTTCCACTCGGGGACTGAGATGGGTGGCCTCTTCCTGACGAGCCCGGGATTTCGCAGGTTTGGCCCATACCTCGAGGCGCTCGCAGCGGAGCCCCCGTTGACGTTGCTCCCAAGTGAGCTGGAAGATTTGGTCACTGCACCACTGGCTCCTCCTGTGCGCTTCAGCCTGGGACTCCCGGGGGAAGCCCATCAGGCCCCCCCCCCCCGGTTGTCCCAGGCCCACTCCTCAGCCTCCGGCCAGGTTACTGCTGGTGCGGGTAACGGCGTCATCACGGGATGCTGCGGGTCCTCTGGAAGCGCGGACCAATCCGGGTTTGAGCCGGTGGAAACCTCTGCAGCTTCAGGCACTTTGGGTTCGGGATTAGGGCAGCATCGCAGGTCCCCAAGTATAGCTGCCGCTTGCAGCTCCAGAGCCAATACCTTCTCCCTGGTGGCTGCGTGGGGTATTAGATATTCGGCCATGAGGTCCAGGAACGTTACGGTAGGCTCTGCAGCCGGGGTAGGGGTAGCACACTCACCCGCCGCTGGGCCGCTCACGACCTCTGTCACCGCGTCTCCTTGTCCTGGGACTTCAACTCCTTGACGGCTGGCCCGGACACGTAGCAACATCTCTTCCCGCCACGCAGCCATCGCCGCCTCCTGGGCCTCTCTCTGTCTCCGCAAGAGACGCGGGGCTTCCTGCCGGAGAAATTCAAAATCTCCCGATGTGAGAACACTGCTGCCTCGCTCCCTGCCGGGTGAAAGGCCTGAACTGGGTTCAGAAGGTGCGTTGGTTTGCTCTCCAGAAGCGTCCATGTGTGCCTCTGATGATTGCCAACCTTCGACTGCAATGGCCGCACCTTGTTGCTTTTCTTCTTCCTCCTCTTTCGGGGCGGTTCCTGGGCGGCATGCTGACAAGCCCGCCTTCGTTCAGCCCATCCAGTTTGACGGGCATTATCCCACGGACAGTCTCTGATGGAAGGTGCAGTCCACATTTTTGGCGCCAAGCGGGAGCCCAGCCCACGATGGGAGGTGTTCAAAGACAGTCTTTTCACAGCATTATGGCGCCTGTTCTTCTAGGGCGGGCACCATTTTAGGTGTAAAACAACAGTTCAAGGTGTAAGGAACACAGTATCCGGTAGCAATGGGTACTTCCTTCCTTTGCTGCGGGCACGGTATCCTGCCGACTACGCCAGGTTGTGACGCCTCTTCTCGAAAAGCCCTTTTGTTTACCCTGGGAGATGGGGGACTCGGAGTCGGGTCCTGTGATGGAGAGATGGGGTGCAGCCATGGCCCGAACTTGACCCGTGCTCAGGGCCGTCACATTAAAAAAGGATGGTGTGGGCTTGTCCGGGCTGAGTGGCTGATTTACGACTACGCCACCTGTGGCACCTGGTGAAGGCCACCAGCGACGCTGCAGTCCGCTGAGGCATGGTGGTATGGCGGCCATAGTTATTACTACTCCCCACAGGCGGAGCAAGGCCTTATGGCAGAGGGACAGGATGGAGGGGGTAGTAGTAGAGGAGAACGGATGCCGCGTTGCGCAGTGTGGCGCAGAATAAACAGTCCAGAGGCCATAGTGGTGAACTTCCAAGGCTTTACTCACTTTAGAGTTGGCAGAAGGAAGGCGTCTCCCTGCTCCCCGCGGAGTCCTGCGGTCACCAGGGATGGGGGTCAGACAACCTCCGAGTAAGTCCAGCGTTCAATCGAGACCCTACACCAGAGTGTTCCTGAACTACAGACCGAATCCTTTCCTGTCCGTGTGTGTGCGAATAGGCTCTCAGAACAAGGGCACGGGTGGCAGCTCCGCTCCGTCCGATACCCGGTGGGATCCTCAGGGCTTACTGGGCTTTCCCGACCAGGACATGGAGTAACAAGGTCGGGTGTCAGGGGCCGGTACCCCTCTTTCAGCCGGACTCCCTCTGATTATATCAGGTGGTGAGGACAGGTGGCGTACACCGCTCCGCCTGCATCCTCCCCGGGATCCATTTGCTATGGAGCCACACTCTTAAGCTCCGGGCCTTCTTGGTCCTGGTCCTTTACCGGGTCGAGACATTCCTTGTCTACAACCTACCCCTCGTCCCACGGCCGGGGCATGAGGGCTGTGTCTCCATCCGATGCGGGCCCACACAGGATCCACGTTGGGGTGGGAGATCACAGTACACTTAGCATTTGACAGCATAAAGATAGTCAAAGAGCGATTGAAGACACTCAAAGAACTAAACTACAAGGACCAAAAACCAAGATGGCTTTTTATTAAATATGAAATTTAAAGTGTAACTAACTTGTAAGTCCTCCACCCTCACCCACTAACTGGTTCCCCTAACTCTTGGGTCCCCAGTCTCCCTTTAACCAGGGGAGCAGCACCTAGTGCATTCTAGCCCCCTCTGGTGGAGAAATGTGGTGCTGAATGCAAAGGTTGGGTCACGACTATCACACTGTTCTTACCTCAGAGGAGGAACACTACACTCCATTAAAGAAGTGCAGCATCCCTGTGGCGGTCGAACCCTCAGGGGCCACACCTGCACCTCCACTAACAGTTTGTCTGGTACCAGGAGCCCCCCTCGATCGATGTAATCTACCCTCCCTTAGCATCCGCCTATGTGACAACAGTCTGGAACTTAGAGATATTGTTGTCCCTTCCGTACCCTCCTCTGCTTCCTCCTCTTCCTCTGGAACCACCACCTCCTACTGCAGACTATTCAAAGTGTGTTCCAGCATGTAGATGACCAGAATAGTGATGCTGATGACGGCACCGTCAGCGCTAACCATATTAGCAGCCATTTCGAAACTGTGCAGAAGGGTGCAGAGGTCCTTAATCTGTGCCCACTCCGCAAGTGTGATTTGCACCACATTCATACTGCATTGGCCCAGGCTATACGACATAAGATACTGCATCAGGGCTCGTTGCTGCTGCCAGTGTCGCTGCAACATGTGCAGAGTGGAATTCCTCAGTGTCGGCACATCGCATATCAACCGGTCAGCCAGTATGGCAAAATACGTTTGTATTGATAGAAATCGATAACCCGCGAGCGCAAACGGCAAAAGTGAGCACACAGCAACCGTTGTTTCTGCAGCAGTGCATCAAGGCCAGGATAGAGGTGGAGAAATTTCTGTACCACAAGGTTGAGGATGTGAGCCATGCAATGCACATGTGTGAAGTTCCCCCTGCGTAGGGACGCCAACAGGTTCTCACCATTATCGCACATGACCTTCCGTGGCTCCAGGTTCAGTGGAGATAGCCAGTGCTAAAACTCTGCCTGGATAGCTGTTCACAACTCTTGAGCTGTGTGACTGAGATCTCCTAGGCATATTAATTTAAGTACTATTGCACTGCTTGAATGCGTGTCTCATTAAGGAAGAGGTAGAGGGTGCAGGTGGAGGAATTAGAGGAGGCGGAGGAGGCAGAAGCAGTGGAGGAAGTGTTAGATACAGAGGTTGGTATATATATCTGTGTGTTAACCTTTCTGAAATCTGCATTATACTCCCCTGTCTGTAATGCTCTGCTATTCATTGGTATATATATCTCATTTTTTATGGGATTATTTTTTATCCATATTGTTTTATTCCTATCATTTAAATTTGGGTATATTTTGCTCTGATAAGGTTTTGGAGAATCTAGAAATTACTATATGTATTTGTTTTTATGAGGGGTGTATTTATTTTTGCATCAACTAGTTTGAGTAAAACTGAAGATTTTATAATGAAAGATACATTTTTATCTATTTTCATGTTTAGGGTTACTTGAACTTTGAGGTTTCATTGGACTTCTTAGAAGTTTCACTAAAGCTCAATCTTCAGCTTCCTCACAAAAGGCATCTCATTTTCTCCTCATGTTTCTAAAAACTTTAATTCATTTTGTCTTCCTTAGCATAGTCTTTACAATGCAAACTGAAACCTCATGGCCTGTTGACACCAAATCTTGCTGTAGGTGTTTTGCAGTCACTCGATGGTGTGTTATTTCTAGAATGCTGTATATGAGGACTTACAGGTGCTGGCCTGTGACCGGTTCCCTTTAAGCAGTTCTGTGACTGCAGAATTGTGAATCCTCATAGCATGTGCATGCGAGCTGTGAGGATTCTCTGGTGCAGATGCCGGAAGCGGACAAGCTCGTGGCTGCAAGAATGCAATTTGCCCCTGAATAAATAATTGCCCCTCTCTGTGGCATCTGCATAATATATGACCCCCACACTGTCCCTCTTATATTACATGGGTTCCATGTTGTCCTCTCCTTTCAATACTGGGCCACCTCTTCACGCTGTGCCCCTTCTATGATGCCCCATCTCTATATTGTGCCCCACCCCCTTTCTGCAGCCCCAATGCCTATACTGTAATCTCAAGCATTCCCGGCCCCCCCAGCCCATACTGTATCCTCACACATTTCACCCCCACATCCTTTCCATACTTTTTCTTCACACATTCCTGCCCCCCGTCCATACTGTCCCCTTAAATATTCCCAGCCTCATGCCCACATTGTCTCCTCACACATTCCACCCCTTGCCCACACTGTCTTTTCACATATTCCCCTCTCCCCCTTCCTACCTACACTGTCTCTTGTCACAATCATTTTGCCGATGAACACGTCATCTGCAGCGCAGGAGTGACGTCAGCAACGTGATCAGATTACCTAATTGCTCTGCTAACGTTGCCCTTAGCTGGAGTGCATCAGATGGCCCGATGGCGCCCCTCTGGTGACTGTGCTTGGGGATAATACCCCACCTGCCACAGCCCCTAGATACTAACTGACATCAAGTCAAAACAGCTAAATGTGTTCAACTTTCTAAATTGTTTGGAATATTGAAATCAGCTGAAAGTTTGTAAATTTTGCTAATAGATCTAATTTAGAATGGAGGTTGAATAATTTTAATTGAAATTGTATATGCCATCACATATTCATTACACTCACATTTTTCAACAGAAATTCTTGATCTTTAAATTCAATTATCAAACTTGATAGTGCACGTATAAACTGGAGAACTTACCCAAAATTGAAAACTGGCTGTCCAAATCCCACATATAACTACTGTGATGCAGAATATCATTAGTCTGAATGTAATTTCAATTCTTTTATGTGTCCTCCCAGATAATCTACATACCAAAGTCGTACAATGTTGTGATATATAGAATTTCAAAGAGTTTTTGTTAATTTTATCTTTTTCTTATAGAGATTGGCTGTCAGTGACTTATAACCCAATATGCACAGCCATCTGTTGCATTATGACTAAGGGAATATGAAAATGAGTGTTGTCTCAGCCTGTTTGGATTTTAAAAGTTAATGAATAAAGCCTTTGCAGTATTTTATCCTCTGCACTACACTTCTGTCATAAGCTTGGTGGTACAGTATTCATGTTTTTAAAAAAACTCTGTCAGCACAAAATGGCTGTTCAAACCAAGTGCAGGTCAGGGTTGCCAACCATCCAGAAATGCCAGAACAGTCTGTAAAAAATACGCACTTATTTCCTTTGCTTATATAAAAATTTAAGGCATCTGTGAAGCTGAAGAAAATTATACAGATTTTTTAAACTGTAATTATCATCATTTCACAGTTTACAGTAAATGCAACTGGTGTCTTCATATAAGAATTATGGACTGTAGGCATACATCACTCAAAATTATATTTTTTTGTATGGTTTTCCCATGTGTTCGTAAAAAATATTGCCTGTTCATGATTTTTTGATAAGCCTTGCTGAAAAAATAAAAAGTCAAGTTTGCAACTATGGTACAGGTGCTCGGTGTACCCCTGGCACGGCTAAACATTTAAGTGCTTCTTCCCACCTACTTGTTTTCCCCTTTATCTCCACCCCGCGACCACCTCTTCTTTCATTGACCACTATGGCTTTATACATCCACAGAATGGCAGAGATAGAGGAAAAATAAGTAAGTGGGAAGGTGCACTTAAATGTTTGGACATGCCAAGGGTGCACTGAATGCATGTACTTAGTTTTAACATTTATTCTGTGCTGAAAAACAACCTTTAAGAAACAACAGGAAACACCCTGCGTATTAACTGCAAGAATAGTATCTGAAAAGCTTATTGGCTTGAATTAAAAGGAGGAAATTATGAAAACAGCAATATTTTGAAACAGCTGCGGGAGAAGTGTTAACAAAGTGAACTACCTATTTTTAATAATATATTAACTAGGTAAAAAATAATTTAATACACAAATAGAGTACAGAAATCATTTGAGGAACAATTGAAGGCATTGTCCATTTAAAAAAATGTAGAAAAGAAAAAAAATACTTACCTTAGCTCTTACCTCAAGCTGCAGGACTTCAGGCTGAAAATTGTGGCCAAGAGACTTAGGACCTGATTCATCAATGTGTTTACTGCAGAATTTTTGGGGAAAACACTTGGAAAAGGTCCTCATTAGTGTTGAGCCACCCCCGTAGTGTTCGAGTTCGGTTCGGTTCGTCGAACACCCTTGTGTTCGGCGAACTGTTCGTCGAACTGTTCGTCGAACACCTTCGAACACCGTTAAAACCAATGGCAGGCAAACAAAAACACACAGAAACACATAGAAAACACCATCAAATGTGTCCAAAAGCTGACAAACTGCTCAGAAGACATAACTAACACATGGAAAAGTGACAAGGACATATAGTCATGCGAAAAGAAAAGAGGTGGAGGAGTAAAAGGAGGGGGAGACACAGATATAGGCATGCCATGCCCTTCTAAAATCCAAAAAGTGAGAAGCCGACACGGCCAGTCCGTTCCTGCCCGTGCCACCTCTGTGTCGCCGGGTTTGTGCCAGAGCCGCGGTGGACCCTGACGGCCAGCTCCCCTCTCCCAATACTGGTGCCTGTCTCTGGTGGGTCGAGCGAGCCCCCCTGTGGTGGAGGCAGCTCTAAGCTTTTTAATTTAAATTGTCTCTCTAATTTGAATGAATACACTTTAAATCCTTTTACAAGGATCTATTGAAGGGCAAGTCTCATGCCAGCAGCCACGTAATTCCAGCTCCAGTAGCGTCCACTAAAGATGCTGCAGTTAAAAAGCTTTTATAAGGATCGAGCTCGGCTGTCCACCGCAAGGCGTCCTACCGCCAGTCCCAGCCTCTATGCCTTGGGGTGCCTCCTTATGCTCTTCACTGAGTATCCCGTGGTCCCGAAGCATTTCCTTTGAAAAAACTAAGTGTCCAAACTACAGGTGGTGTAGCTTGCTTAACAGCCGGGATAATCCGCTGACTAGCAGACACTGCTACTAGGCACAAAGTATTTCCTGGGCTAAATGCAGTTAAAAATTTGTAATTAGATACTCTCATTGGATGCTGAGAAAGCATTCCATAGAGTCTCCTGGCACGCCATATATTATTCTCTTAAAAAGCTTGGGGTAGGGGTCTAGGGGACCCTTTTATAGCCAAAATCACGGCCCTGTATCGCAATTCATCACCTAGGCTGAAGATAAATGGAACTGTAGCACACCGAGGGCTCGGTTGCTACAGAGGTATTGCACCTCACCCAGAGGTGTGATATCTCACTCTCAGGTAAGGATGGAGTGTTAATCAGGACCCGACACCTGCATGCATTACACCACATTGCCGTGGGGCAGGGCGACCAATATGCCCCTGAGATGGGCACGACAGTCCTTTTCCCTGGCTCGAGTGGGGGGAGGGAACACTGAGGAAGGGGAACCCTGTAGTGCAGGAGCAGGGAGGAAGCAGTCCCTGGGTGCATTGAGAAGGGAGTATAAAAGGTGGGCACCATCTTAGTTCAGTGCAGAGAAGTCTGAGCAGAAGTGACAGGGAGCAGGGGCACTACATGAGCTCTGCTCCGGAGGTGGGCCTAGTAACAGAGGCCCAGGCCTGGAAGAGGGAGAAGGAAGGAAGAGGAGCGGAGAAGGCTCCAGGAACGAGGAACAAAGGGATCCCAGGGGTGTGGACGGGCGAGTCGCCACCGCACGCCCGAATCCACCTGGGTCAGGCCAAAGGGGGAGACCAGTCCCCGAAACTAGTGGAGGCGGGAAACGACCCTCAGCTAGAAACCGGAGGCTGTGACATTTTATGTGGCGCTGCCCCTCTAGGAGGGCAGCACATAGGGTCAGGGAAACTGGCGACAAGTTTACCAAGAGGAGGCCCGAAGCAGCCGGACAGAAGCGTTAGTAAGAAAGGCCAGACAAAGGACACACAAAGGAGGTCCTGTGAAGCGCTCCTAAGTTATCTGGGTGTTGTCTGAGCCCCTCACCTGATGAGCACAGTACGACGTGGGCAGCCGTTACCTGCAGAAGTGGTCTGGATAATAAGAACTGTGAGTAAAGGCCCTGGACTGCTTCACTGACTCCGTGTCCTTACTGCTGCTGCCCTGCACCATCACCCCCATCCTCCGCATACACTGCCCTGAGGCTATACTCCTCCCATGGGGACTTATGCTATGCTTGTCACGCAGTCTTGGCGTTCAGGAGGTCAGGAGCCTATGCTGACCCTACACTGAGGCCCTGCCTAATCCCTCTACCTGGAGGTACTGTTGATGGTACAGAGGTCCAGGCCACCAGCGTAAACCTACCTCCTGAGAATCACTGAACCTCAGTAATCTAGTCCTGAGAAGGACCCCGATCACAACAATTGGGGACAGGATCGTATATGCCAAACACAGTACAAGACGAACGAGCCAGTACAAGGGGCAAACCAAAAACCACCTTGCATGCAAAAAACTTACACCACTACAACGGAGGGAACACCAACGGGTAAGGGGATAAAGAATTAAGCGAGGAAGGGAAAAAACCACACTGAGTACACTTCGCTCCTAACTCCACAATACCACGTATCACTCTGATAGTCTGCATGAAAAGCTTTCACCGACAACTACCCTATCAGAATGGCAGGTATTAGAAGGAGTCCCAATACTGCAGAATTAACTGCAGCTGGGCGAGGCTGGGCCTTGTCTAGCACAGAGAGAGAGCATTAACTCCCTCCCTGCAGAAAAACACCAAGCACCAAAACCTCAGCTGCGAGAAGTCAGGCTGTGTAATCGAGACGATCTTCGTGGCGACACACCCGTGACAACGCTCTGCTGCACCCACAACACCAGCCTCAGCGGTCTGCCCTGCAGTGGTGGTTCACTCTGACCGCAATCCACGGGTGGCGTAGTCGGACATTTAAACATCAAAACCACATAAATAGTTCCGCCACTGGTTTGACCGCCCTGAGCCACAGAACCGGGTCGCCGCCACGGAGACTACAACCACCAGCATCCACCAAAAAGGGTCCGGCTCCGGATGTCCCAAGGCCCAGGGGGCGCATCAGAACATTTTCATCACCTTTCATAATCAGCAATGGGACAAGGCAGGGATGTCCTTTGTCCCCTCTCTTATATATCGTCGTGACGGAGCACCTGCTCTCATCAATTCGCCTTAGGTGGATTGAGGTGGGAGGCACCGAGTACAAGTGCTCTCTATTTGCTGATGATGTCCTAGTATATATCACTCAATCACATATATCCATCCCTGCTGTTATGGCTGAAATAGATCACTTTGTTACATGGTCAAATTTTAAAATCAATACAGCGAAGTCTGAGGCCCTCAATGTCTCCCTCCCAAAATCCATACAGGATTCCATCCAGTTCAACTTTCCCTTTGCCTGGCCCTCACAGGGTATCAAATTCTTAGGAATTCCTATTCATAGAGACCTCTCCCGTCTATGTTATCTTAATTTTGGGCCCTTTATTGAACAACTCCATACAGACCACGGTTGGCAAGTTAGAACTGTAAGATTCACTACGTGAACCACTGGTGTTTTGTGGAAAAGCACATGTACACTGTGTTCCAAATTATTATGCAAAAAGTGTTTAGGAGGGATAAGGGAAGAATTTGTTTGTTTGTCAGTTAAACTCATTGATGGTGATGTGTGTCAGGGCTCTTTATATCACTGTAAGCAATTGCAGACACCTGTGCTAATTAGTTTGGCAGGTGTGTCCAATGAACGGCAAGACTACTTAAGAAGGCTGTCCCACATTATTAAGCAGCGTACATTTTCTGCCAAAATGGGAAAGAAAAAGGATGTGTCGGCTGCTGAGAAGCAACAAATTGTGGAGTGTTTAGGTCAAGGCATGACTACAATCAACATTGTGCGATGATCAGGATGAAGTGTCTTGGCAATCAAGAAGTATGTAGCTGATTCACAGTACACACGTGTGCGTGCTGATAAGGGCAAATTGAGGACTCTTTCCTACAGGCAATTACGTCAGGTTAAAAGAGCAGCGGCAAAAAAGCCTTGTCATAGCAGCAGACAAGTTTTTGAAGCTGCTGGTGCCTCCAACGTCCCCCGAACAACAAGATGCAGGGTCCTTCAGAGGCTTGCAGCTGTGCGCAAGCCATCCTGTCGACCTCCTCTATCCACTGCAGACAAGCAGAAACGGCACCAGTGGGCCAAACAATACATGAAGACAGACTTCAAAACTGTTTTGTTCACGGATGAGTGCCGTGCAACGCTCGATGGTCCAGATGGATGGAGTGGAGGATGGCTGGTTGATGGACACCCCACGCAAACACGGCTACAGCGCCAACAAGGAGGAGGTGGAGTAATGTTTTGGGCTGGAATCATGGGGAGAGAGATTGTCGGCCCCTTTAGGATCCCTGAAGGGGTAAAGATGAACTCCATAATGTATGTGGAGTTTCTCAAACAGCACTTCCTGCCATAGTTCAAGAAGAAGAACCGTGTATTCCACAGCAACATCATTTTCATGCATGATAATGCACAGTCTCATGCTGCACAAAACACATCTGCATCTCTGGCTGATATGGGCATAAAAGGGGGCAAACTTATGGTGTGACCCCCATGCTCCCCTGACCTCAACCCCATTCAGAATCTCTGGAGCATCATCAAAAGGAGTGTCCATGATGGCGGGAGGCAGTTCACATCTAAGCAACAGCTCTGGGAGGGTATTCTGTCCTCATGCAAAACAATTGAAGCAGAAACCATCCAAAACCTGACAAATTCAATGGATGAGAGAGTTCAGAAGCTCCTTTCGAACAAGGGGTCCTATGTGCAAATGTAACATAACCTAGAATAAAGTTTTGAGTTGAAAACTGTTTGATTTCAGTTTCTAATAACCTGCTAATGCTTATAATTTCAAAAATGACCATTTTTTGGTCTTTATTAAAATGAAAAGGTTGATCGAAGAGTGTGGGGGATCTAAGAGTGTGGCAACGCAGTAGTCAGGATTACTTCGAATTCTGACAATCTGAGGGTCATGTTGCAGGTAGTGCAGCAAGAAGGCACTTATGTGTCTTGCGCATCTCGGAGCCCCAAAATTATTTTCCAGGCTAGATGCAGCTAAAAATTATTATTCATTTGAAAGCTGGTGGAACTTAGTATAGATGGCCTAACAGAATCAGTACTGCACACTGCTACAAAGCCCAAATTATTTTCCAGCCAAGATACAGATAAACATGATTAGTAATTTTAAATCTGATGGAGCTTAGTATAGATGGCCTAATAGAATCAGTACTGCACACTGCTACAAAGCCCAAATTATTTTCCAGCCAAGATACAGATAAACATGATTAGTAATTTTAAATCTGGTGGAGCTTAGTATAGATGGCCTAATAGAATCATTATTTCACACTGCTACAAAGCCCAAATAATTTTCCAGCCAAGATACAGATAAACATGATTAGTAATTTGAAAGCTTAAAACGGTTGTTGAGGTGATTTTAACCAATCATCAATCTTTTACTCTCCCCAGGATGACACAGGAGTAGAAAATTCGTTTCGGATCCATGATTTGTTCATCTTTATGAACGTGAGTCTGTCTACATTATCAGTGGAGAGCCGCGTGCGCTTATCTGTCAGCACACCACCAGCAGCACTGAACACGCGTTCAGACAGAACGCTGGCTGCGGGGCATGACAAGATCTCCAAGGCGTAAGTGGCGAGCTCCGGCCATTTATCTAGATTGGGAGCCCAAAAAGAGCAAGGTTCCAGTGACACAGTCATGGCTTCAATGTTTACTTGGAGATACTCCTGTACCATCGTCTCTAGGCGTTGACTATGTGTCAGACTTCTTGTCTCCTGTGGCCTTGCAAAGGATGGGCTAAAAAAGTGGTGAAATGATTCCACAAAATTGATGTTACCAGCAGATACTGTGTTTCTGTTACGGTTTGAGTGCTGAACACTCGACGGTCCCACGGTTGGCAAGTTGGAACGGTGAGATTCACTACGTGCACCACTGGTGTTTTGTGGAAAAGCACAAGTAAGATTCTGCAACAGTCTCTGCTGATACTCCTGCATGCGTGCATCCCTTTCTATGGCAGGAATAATTTCTGCAAAATTACTTTTGTACCGGGGATCTAACAGTGTGGCCACCCAGTAGTCAGGATTATTTCTAATTCTCACAATTCGAGGGTCATGTTGCAGGTAGTGCAGCAAGAAGGCACTCATGTGTCTTGCGCATGCAGGAGCACCATGTCCCTGTTGTGTTGGTGGCGAGGTAACAATCATGCTTCCTTCCTCTGTCCTCTCCCCCCAACCTCGCACAACAGAAATGTGATCAAGGTCTCCCTCATCTGATGAGACTTCCATCAGTCCGTCCTCCACTTCTTCCTGGGCTCCTGCACCTTCCTCACTAGTTTGGCTGCTACCATGCGCCCTGGTAAAACCATCTCCCCCACCCTCACATGCCTGCCGCTTGGTGCTGCTGACCGTCTGGACCTTACAGATGTTAGCCCTTCCGCATACAACTCCTCCTCCTCTACTTCCTCCACCTCCTCTTGTGCAACCACCTGACTCCGAATTCTGTTTAACATGTGCTCCAGCATGTAAATCACCGGAATAGTCATGCTGATAATGGCATCGTCAGCACTAAACTTCTTCGTCGCCATTTCAAAACTGTGCAGAAAGGTGCATAGGTCCCTGATCTGAGACCACTCCTCCAGCGTGATTTGCCCCACCTCTGGATCTCGTTGGCCCAGGCTATATGTCAGAACGTACTGCACCAGGGCTTGTCGGTGCTGCCACAGTCGCTGCAAAATGTGCAGAGTTGAATTCCACCGGGTAGGCACATCGCATTTTAGCCAGTGAAGTGGCAGGCCCAACGACATCTGTAGAGATGTAAGTCGCTGAGCTGCGGGATGCGAACGGCGGAAGTGAGCACACAGCGACCGTGCCCTCTGCAGAAGGCCATCTAGTCCGGGATAGTGGGTTAAAAATTGCTTGACAACCAGGTTCAACACGTGAGCTATACAAGGCACGTGTGTGACATTGCCCCGGTGAAGGGCCGCACCCAGGTTTGCAGCATTGTCGCACACGGCCTTCCCTGGTTTCAGGTCAAGTGGAGACAACCATTCATGAAATTGGTTCTCCAGAGCTGACCACAACTCCTCAGCTGTGTGACTCACATTTCCCAGACATTTCAAAGTAAAAACCGCCTGATGACGTTGAGCCCTACTGCCAGCATAGTAAGGAGGTGTGCAGGATCCCTTCTGCGCAGTTAGAAAGCTTGTGGCATGACCAGATAGGCTTTGGGTGCAGGTGGAGGACCGAGAGGAGGCTGAGGAGGCAGAAGTAGTGGAGGAACTTTGAGATAAAGAGGATTGACGCACAACTCGTGGGGACGGCAAGACTTGGACAGCAGCCCCTTGTCCTGCTGTCACCATAGTTACCCAGTGCCCAGTCAGCGACATGTAATGCCCCTGTCCATGCCTACTCGTCCAAGTGTCTTTTGTGAAATGCACCCTGTCACACACAGAGTTTCTCAAAGAAGTGGTGATGTTGTGTGCGAAATGCTGGTGGAGCGCAGGCACACCTTTCTTTGAGAAGTAGTGCTGACTGGGCATCTGGTACTGGGGCACTGCGACGGACATAAGGTTTCGAAAATCCTCTGTGTCCACCAGGCAGAATGGCAGCATTTCTGTAGCCAAGAGCTTGCAGATGGTGAAATTCAACCTCTTAGCTTTCTCATGGCTAGGAGGAAATGGTCTTTTACTTGTCCACATCTGAGGGACCGAGGGCTGGCTGTTGTGCTTAGACGGGGTTGATAAGGGTGTCCCCAGCAAACTGCCGGTCTGTGAGGAAGATGCAGGCGGACATGTTAGGTTGCCTTGATCCAAAGGTGGTGCTATCAATGTCGGACAGCGCTCAACACGAGCTGGTGTTACCACCTCCAAAGAAAATGATGACCTGCCAATCACGCTGGCTGTTGCGGGTAAAGAGGTGGCAGGTCTGCGCCCCAAAACAGGTGTGACTGCTGTGCCCCCAGTCACAGAGGATGAAGAGGCCACAGATGCACAAGATGGGGCAGATGGTGGTTGGCCCGGCAGTCTAGGCCGCATTATAGCACAGTGAGCTTCCCACTGCAACTTATGCTTCATGTCCATGTGCCGGTTCATGCATGAAGTACTCAAACTATGTATTTTTTGGCCTCTACTTAGCTTTTGTTGACAAATGTTACAGATAACACGAGTTGGGTCATCTTTATCGATCTGAAAAAATGCCCAGGCTATGCAAGGCTTAGCACCCATGCGACCTGAAAAGCCACCACGACTTGTGGTCAGAGGCAGAGTTGTGTTTGAGGATGCAGTTGTTGACGTGCTTCCAGTACTACATCTCTGTTCAGGAAGGCGCAACCTGACCTCGTCATCACTAGCATCCTCCTCCACCTCCTCTGCTGACTTCATCTCTTGGCTGACTGTGGGTTGACAGTAAGTGGGATCTAAAACTTCATCATTATCACCCTGTGTGTTATCACACCCGTCGTCCTCAGAGCCAACCTGTTCCTGCCCTGACAAAAAACTTAAGTTGTCGCTCCAATCAGGTATTTGAGCCTCATCATCGTCTTCCTCATTGTCTCCACCAACAGGAGTTACAGTTTGGGAATGAGGGTCTACATTATGTTCAGAACCTTCTGCGTCTGGTCCTGGATCCGACTCATAAAGATTCTGGGCATCAGTGCAGATCATTTCCTCGTCTGGATTCACAGAAGCGCTGGAGCCGACCTCTGATTCCCAGGCTATAGTATGAGTAAACAGATCTGCAGACTCAACCATCTGTTCTACCTCATACTCAGACGGGCAGCTGGAGATATGGGAGCTGTGAGGAAGCAAGTGCGATTCGGGTGACACCTCTGAGGACTGGAGTATTTGTGATGTTGAAGTTGATGTGGAGTAGAGCCCACTTAAAGGAGCACTTGATATCCGTTGAAGCACCTGCTGTTTTTGTGCCTCATCTGGAATTTGTAAGAAAGGGATCTTATCACATTGTCCGCTAAAAGAAGTAGACATTTTAGTTTGGCTGGAAGATGGTCTTTCTTCTGCAGATGTTACTGTTGCTTTAACACATACCCCACGGACACAACCTTTTTTCCCCTTCTCAACACGCCTATTCCCCTTTCCACCAGAAGCAGGCCTTTTTCCACTCATTTTGGTGGTTAACTAATTCACAACTCTGGAGTTGTTTGCACAAAAAAACAATGGATGGGAACCGAGCAGAGCTGAGTGGCCAAACTGTGGTATTAGGCCAAAACTATCGTCTGGGTTAGATGCAGAAAAAAATTATATTCAATTTGCAACCTGATGGAGGTCAGTATAGATGGACTAATAGAACAAGTCCCACACACTGCTAGAAGCCCAAATATTTTTTCAGAGCTAGATGCAGAAAAAAATTATATTCAATTTGCAACCTGATGGAGGTCAGTATAGATGGAATAATAGACCAAGTCCCACGCACTGCTAGAAGGCCAAATATTTTTTCAGAGCTAGATGCAGATAAAAATTATTTTTAATTTGCAACCTGATGGAGGTCAGTATAGACGGACTAATAGAACAAGTCCCACACGCTGCTAGAAGGGCAAATATTTTTTCAGAACTAGATGCAGATAAAAATTATTTTTAATTTGCAACCTGATGGAGGTCAGTATAGATGGACTAATAGAACAAGTCCCACACACTGCTAGAAGGGCAAATATTTTTTCAGAGCTAGATGCAGACAAAAAAATATTTTTAATTTGCAACCTGATGGAGGTCAGTATAGATGGACTAATAGAACAAGTCCCACACACCGCTAGAAGGCCAAATATTTTTTCAGAGCTAGATGCAGATAAAAATTATTTTTAATTTGCAACCTGATGGAGGTCAGTATAGATGGACTAATAGAACAAGTCCCACACACTGCTAGAAGGCCAAATAATTTTTCAGAGCTAGATGCAGATAAAAATTATTTTTAATTTGCAACCTGATGGAGGTCAGTATAGATGGACTAATAGAACAAGTCCTACATGCTGCTAGAAGGCCAAATATTTTTTCAGAGCTAGATGCAGAAAAAAATTATATTCAATTTGCAACCTGATGGAGGTCAGTATAGATGGACTAATAGAAAAAGTCCCACGCACTGCTAGAAGCCCAAATATTTTTTCAGAGCTAGATGCAGAAAAAAATTATATTCAATTTGCAACCTGATGGAGGTCAGTATAGATGGACTAAAAGACCAAGTCCCACACACTGCTAGAAGCCCAAATATTTTTTCAGAGCTAGATGCAGAAAAAATTTATATTCAATTTGCAACCTGATGGAGGTCAGTATAGATGGACTAATAGACCGAGTCCCACGCACTGCTAGAAGGCCAAATATTTTTTCAGAGCTAGATGCAGATAAAAATTATTTTTAATTTGCAACCTGATGGAGGTCAGTATAGGTGGACTAATAGAACAAGTCCCACAGCCAGCTAGAAGGGCACATTTTTTCAGAGCTAGATGCAGATAAAAATTATTTTTAATTTGCAACCTGATGGAGGTCAGTATAGATGGACTAATAGAACAAGTAGCACACACTGCTAGAAGGGCAAATATTTTTTCAGAGCTAGATGCAGAAAAAAATTATATTCAATTTGCAACCTGATGGAGGTCAGTATAGATGGACTAATAGAACAATTCCCACACACTGCTAGAAGCCCAAATATTTTTTCAGAGCTAGATGCAGAAAAAAATTATATTCAATTTGCAACCTGATGGAGGTCAGTATAGATGAACTAATAGACCAAGTCCCACACACTGCTAGAAGCCCAAGTATTTTTTCAGAGCTAGATGCAGAAAAAAATTATATTCAATTTGCAACCTGATGGAGGTCAGTATAGATGGACTAATAGACCAAGTCCCACACACTGCTAGAAGGCCAAATATTTTTTCAGAGCTAGATGCAGATAAAAATTATTTTTAATTTGCAACCTGATGGAGGTCAGTATAGATGGACTAATAGAACAAGTCCCACGCGCTGCTAGAAGGGCACATATTTTTTCAGAGCTAGATGCAGATAAAAATTATTTTTAATTTGCAACCTGATGGAGGTCAGTATAGATGGACTAATAGAACAAATCCCACACGCTGCTAGAAGGGCAAATATTTTTTTAGAGCTAGATGCAGATAAAAATTATTTTTAATTTGCAACCTGATGGAGGTCAGTATAGATGGACTAATAGAACAAGTCCCACACACTGCTAGAAGGGCAAATATTTTTTCAGAGCTAGATGCAGAAAAAAAATATTTTTAATTTGCAACCTGATGGAGGTCAGTATAGATGGACTAGTAGAACAAGTCCCACACAATGCTAGAAGGCCAAATATTTTTTCAGAGCTAGATGCAGATAAAAATTATTTTTAATTTGCAACCTTATGGAGGTCAGTATAGATGGACTAATAGAACAAGTCCCACACACTGCTAGAATGGCAAATATTTTTTCAGAGCTAGATGCAGAAAAAAATTATATTCAATTTGCAACCTGATGGAGGTCAGTATAGATGGACTAATAGAACAATTCCCACACACTGCTAGAAGCCCAAATATTTTTTCAGAGCTAGATGCAGAAAAAAATTATATTCAATTTGCAACCTGATGGAGGTCAGTATAGATGAACTAATAGACCAAGTCCCACACACTGCTAGAAGCCCAAGTATTTTTTCAGAGCTAGATGCAGAAAAAAATTATATTCAATTTGCAACCTGATGGAGGTCAGTATAGATGGACTAATAGACCAAGTCCCACACACTGCTAGAAGGCCAAATATTTTTTCAGAGCTAGATGCAGATAAAAATTATTTTTAATTTGCAACCTGATGGAGGTCAGTATAGATGGACTAATAGAACAAGTCCCACGCGCTGCTAGAAGGGCACATATTTTTTCAGAGCTAGATGCAGATAAAAATTATTTTTAATTTGCAACCTGATGGAGGTCAGTATAGATGGACTAATAGAACAAGTCCCACACGCTGCTAAAAGGGCAAATATTTTTTTAGAGCTAGATGCAGATAAAAATTATTTTTAATTTGCAACCTGATGGAGGTCAGTATAGATGGACTAATAGAACAAGTCCCACACACTGCTAGAAGGGCAAATATTTTTTCAGAGCTAGATGCAGAAAAAAAATATTTTTAATTTGCAACCTGATGGAGGTCAGTATAGATGGACTAGTAGAACAAGTCCCACACACTGCTAGAAGGCCAAATATTTTTTCAGAGCTAGATGCAGATAAAAATTATTTTTAATTTGCAACCTGATGGAGGTCAGTATAGATGGACTAATAGAACAAGTCCCACACACTGCTAGAAGGCCAAATAATTTTTCAGAGCTAGATGCAGATAAAAATTATTTTTAATTTGCAACCTGATGGACGTCAGTATAGATGGACTAATAGAACCAGTCCTACACACTGCTAGAAGGCCAAATATTTTTTCCGAGCTAGATGCAGAAAAAAATTATATTAAATTTGCAACCTGATGGAGGTCAGTATAGATGGACTAATAGAACAAGTCCCACACACTGCTAGGAGCCCAAATATTTTTTCAGAGCTAGATGCAGAAAAAAATGATGCTCAATTTCCAACCTGATGGAGGTCAGTATAGATGGACTAATAGACCAAGTCCCACACACTGCTAGAAGCCCAAATATTTTTTCAGAGCTAGATGCAGAAATAAATTATATTCAATTTGCAACCTGATGGAGGTCAGTATAGATGGACTAATAGACCAAGTCCCACACTCTGCTAGAAGGCCAAATATTTTTTCAGAGCTAGATGCAGATAAAAATTATTTTTAATTTGCAACCTGATGGAGTTCAGTATAGATGGACTAATAGAACAAGTCCCACACGCTGCTAGAAGGGCAAATATTGTTTCAGAGCTAGATGCAGATAAAAATTATTTTTAATTTGCAACCTGATGGAGGTCAGTATAGACGGACTAATAGAACAAGTCCCACACACTGCTAGAAGGGAAAATATTTTTTCAGAGCTAGATGCAGACAAAAAAATATTTTTAATTTGCAACCTGATGGAGGTCAGTATAGATGGACTAATAGAACAAGTCCCACACACTTCTAGAAGGCCAAATATTTTTTCAGAGCTAGATGCAGATAAAAATTATTTTTAATTTGCAACCTGATGGAGGTCAGTATAGATGGACTAATAGAACAAGTCCCACACACTGCTAGAAGGCCAAATAATTTTTCAGAGCTAGATGCAGATAAAAATTATTTTTAATTTGCAACCTGATGGAGGTCAGTATAGATGGACTAATAGAACAAGTCCTACACACTGCTGAAAGGCCAACTATTTTTTCAGAGCTAGATGCAGAAAAAAATTATATTCAATTTGCAACCTGATGGAGGTCAGTATAGATGGACTAATAGAACAAGTCCCACACACTGCTAGAAGGCCAAATATTTTTTCAGAGCTAGATGCAGATAAAAATTATATTCAATTTGCAACCTGATGGAGGTCAGTATAGATGGACTAATAGAACAAGTCCCACACACTGCTAGAAGGGCAAATATTTTTTCAGAGCTAGATGCAGACAAAAAATATTTTTAATTTGCAACCTGATGGAGGTCAGTATAGATGGACTAGTAGAACAAGTCCCACACACTGGTAGAAGGCCAAATATTTTTTCAGAGCTAGATGCAGATAAAAATTATTTTTAATTTGCAACCTGATGGAGGTCAGTATAGATGGACTAATAGAACAAGTCCCACACACTGCTAAAAGGCCAAATAATTTTTCAGAGCTAGATGCAGATAAAAATTATTTTTAATTTGCAACCTGATGGAGGTCAGTATAGATGGACTAATAGAACAAGTCCTACACACTGCTAGAAGGCCAACTATTTTTTCAGAGCTAGATGCAGAAAAAAATTATATTCAATTTGCAACCTGATGGAGGTCAGTATAGATGGACTAATAGAACAAGTCCCACACACTGCTAGAAGGCCAAACATTTTTTCAGAGCTAGATGCAGATAAAAATTATTTTCAATTTGCAACTTGATGGAGGTCAGTATAGATGGACTAATAGAACAAGTCCCACACACTGCAAGAAGGCCAAATATTTTTTCAGAGCTAGATGCAGATAAAAATTATATTCAATTTGAAACCTGATGGAGGTCAGTATAGATGGACTAATAGAACAAGTCCCACACACTGCTAGAAGCCCAAATATTTTTTCAGAGCTAGATGCAGAAAAAAATTATATTCAATTTGCAACCTGATGGAGGTCAGTATAGATGGACTAATAGAACAAGTCCCACACACTGCTAGAAGGCCAAATATTTTTTCAGAGCTAGATGCAGATAAAAATTATATTCAATTTGCAACCTGATGGAGGTCAGTATAGATGGACTAATAGAACAAGTCCCACACACTGCTAGAAGGCCAAATATTTTTTCAGAGCTAGATGCAGATAAAAATTATATTCAATTTGCAACCTGATGGAGGTCAGTATAGATGGACTAATAGACCAAGTCCCGCACACTGCTAGAAGCCCAAATATTTTTTCAGAGCTAGATGCAGAAAAAAATTATATTCAATTTGCAACCTGATGGAGCTCAGTATAGATGGACTAATAGACCAAGTACCACACACTGCTAGAAGGCCAAATAATTTTTCAGAGCTAGATGCAGATAAAAATTATTTTTAATTTGCAACCTGATTTAGGTCAGTACAGATGGACTAATAGAACAAGTCCCACACACCGCTAGAAGGGCAAATATTTTTTCAGAGCTAGATGCAGATAAAAATTATTTTTAATTTGCAACCTGATGGAGGTCAGTATAGATGGACTAATAGAACAAGTCCCACACACTGCTAGAAGCCCAAATATTTTTTCAGAGCTAGATGCAGATAAAAATTATTTTTAATTTGCAACCTGATGGAGGTCAGTATAGACCAAGTACCACACACTGCTAGAAGGCCAAATAATTTTTCAGAGCTAGATACAGATAAAAATTATTTTTAATTTGCAACCTGATTTAGGTCAGTACAGATGGACTAATAGAACAAGTCCCACACACCGCTAGAAGGGCAAATATTTTTTCAGAGCTAGATGCAGATAAAAATAATTTTTAATTTGCAACCTGATGGAGGTCAGTATAGATGGACTAATAGAACAAGTCCCACACACTGCTAGAAGCCCAAATATTTTTTCAGAGCTAGATGCAGATAAAAATTATTTTTAATTTGCAACCTGATGGACGTCAGTATAGATGGACTAATAGAACAAGTCCCACACACTGCTAGAAGGCCAAATAATTTTTCAGAGCTAGATGCAGATAAAAATTATTTTTAATTTGCAACCTGATGGAGGTCAGTATAGATGGACTAATAGAACAAGTCCTACACACTGCTAGAAGGCCAAATAATTTTTCCGAGCTAGATGCAGAAAAAAATTATATTCAATTTGCAACCTGATGGAGGTCAGTATAGATGGACTAATAGAACAAGTCCCACACACTGCTAGGAGCCCAAATATTTTTTCAGAGCTAGATGCAGAAAAAAATGATGTTCAATTTGCAACCTGATGGAGGTCAGTATAGATGGACTAATAGACCAAGTCCCACACACTGCTAGAAGCCCAAATATTTTTTCAGAGCTAGATGCAGAAATAAATTATATTCAATTTGCAACCTGATGGAGGTCAGTATAGATGGCCTAATAGAACAAGTCCCACACGCTGCTAGAAGGGCAAATATTTTTTCAGAGCTAGATGCAGATAAAAATTATTTTTAATTTGCAACCTGATGGAGGTCAGTATAGACGGACTAATAGATCAAGTCCCACACACTGCTAGAAGGGAAAATATTTTTTCAGAGCTAGATGCAGACAAAAAAATATTTTTAATTTGCAACCTGATGGAGGTCAGTATAGATGGACTAATAGACCAAGTCCCACACACTGCTAGAAGCCCAAATATTTTTTCAGAGCTAGATGCAGAAAAAAATTATATTCAATTTGCAACCTGATGGAGGTCAGTATAGATGGACTAATACACCAAGTCCCACACTCTGCTAGAAGGCCAAATATTTTTTCAGAGCTAGATGCAGATAAAAATTATTTTTAATTTGCAACCTGATGGAGGTCAGTATAGATGGACTAATAGAACAAGTCCCACACGCTGCTAGAAGGGCAAATATTTTTTCAGAGCTAGATGCAGATAAAAATTATTTTTAAATTGCAACCTGATGGAGGTCAGTATAGACGGACTAATAGAACAAGTCCCACACACTGCTAGAAGGGAAAATATTTTTTCAGAGCTAGATGCAGACAAAAAAATATTTTTAATTTGCAACCTGATGGAGGTCAGTATAGATGGACTAATAGAACAAGTCCCACACACTGCTAGAAGGCCAACTATTTTTTCAGAGCTAGATGCAGAACAAAAATTATATTCAATTTGCAACCTGATGGAGGTCAGTATAGATGGACTAATAGAACAAGTCCCACACACTGCTAGAAGGCCAAATATTTTTTCAGAGCTAGATGCAGATAAAAATTATTTTCAATTTGCAACTTGATGGAGGTCAGTATAGATGGACTAATAGAACAAGTCCCACACACTGCTAGAAGGCCAAATATTTTTTCAGAGCTAGATGCAGATAAAAATTATATTCAATTTGCAACCTGATGGAGGTCAGTATAGATGGACTAATAGAACAAGTCCCACACACTGCTAGAAGCCCAAATATTTTTTCAGAGCTAGATGCAGAAAAAAATTATATTCAATTTGCAACCTGATGGAGGTCAGTATAGATGGACTAATAGAACAAGTCCCACACACTGCTAGAAGGCCAAATATTTTTTCAGAGCTAGATGCAGATAAAAATTATATTCAATTTGCAACCTGATGGAGGTCAGTATAGATGGACTAATAGAACAAGTCCCACACACTGCTAGAAGCCCAAATATTTTTTTAGAGCTAAATGCAGAAAAAAATTATATTCAATTTGCAACCTGATGGAGGTCAGTATAGATGGACTAATAGACCAAGTCCCACACACTGCTAGAAGCCCAAATATTTTTTCAGAGCTAGATGCAGAAAAAAATTATATTCAATTTGCAACGTGATGGAGGTCAGTATAGATGGACTAATAGAACAAGTCCCACACACTGCTAGAAGCCCAAATATTTTTTCAGAGCTAGATGCAGAAAAAAATTATATTCAATTTGCAACCTGATGGTGGTCAGTATAGATGGACTAATAGACCAAGTCCCACACACTGCTAGAAGCCCAAATATTTTTTCAGAGCTAGATGCAGAAAAAAATTATATTCAATTTGCAACCTGATGGAGCTCAGTATAGATGGACTAATAGACCAAGTCCCACACACTGCTAGAAGGCCAAATATTTTTTCAGAGCTAGATGCAGATAAAAATTATTTTTAATTTGCAACCTGATTTAGGTCAGTACAGATGGACTAATAGAACAAGTCCCACACACCGCTAGAAGGGCAAATATTTTTTCAGAGCTAGATGCAGATAAAAATTATTTTTAATTTGCAACCTGATGGAGGTCAGTATAGATGGACTAATAGAACAAGTCCCACACACTGCTAGAAGGCCAAATATTTTTTCAGAGCTAGATGCAGATAAAAATTATTTTTAATTTGCAACCTGATGGAGGTCAGTATAGATGGACTAATAGAACAAGTCCCACACACTGCTAGAAGGCCAAATAATTTTTCAGAGCTAGATGCAGATAAAAATTATTTTTAATTTGCAACCTGATGGAGGTCAGTATAGATGGACTAATAGAACAAGTCCCACACACTGCTAGGAGCCCAAATATTTTTTCAGAGCTAGATGCAGAAAAAAATGATGTTCAATTTGCAACCTGATGGAGGTCAGTATAGATGGACTAATAGACCAAGTCCCACACACTGCTAGAAGCCCAAATATTTTTTCAGAGCTAGATGCAGAAAAAAATTATATTCAATTTGCAACCTGATGGAGGTCAGTATAGATGGACTAATAGACCAAGTCCCACACTCTGCTAGAAGGCCAAATATTTTTTCAGAGCTAGATGCAGATAAAAATTATTTTTAATTTGCAACCTGATGGAGGTCAGTATAGATGGACTAATAGAACAAGTCCCACACGCTGCTAGAAGGGCAAATATTGTTTCAGAGCTAGATGCAGATAAAAATTATTTTTAATTTGCAACCTGATGGAGGTCAGTATAGACGGACTAATAGAACAAGTCCCACACACTGCTAGAAGGGAAAATATTTTTTCAGAGCTAGATGCAGACAAAAAAATATTTTTAATTTGCAACCTGATGGAGGTCAGTATAGATGGACTAATAGAACAAGTCCCACACACTTCTAGAAGGCCAAATATTTTTTCAGAGCTAGATGCAGATAAAAATTATTTTTAATTTGCAACCTGATGGAGGTCAGTATAGATGGACTAATAGAACAAGTCCCACACACTGCTAGAAGGCCAAATAATTTTTCAGAGCTAGATGCAGATAAAAATTATTTTTAATTTGCAACCTGATGGAGGTCAGTATAGATGGACTAATAGAACAAGTCCTACACACTGCTGAAAGGCCAACTATTTTTTCAGAGCTAGATGCAGAAAAAAATTATATTCAATTTGCAACCTGATGGAGGTCAGTATAGATGGACTAATAGAACAAGTCCCACACACTGCTAGAAGGCCAAATATTTTTTCAGAGCTAGATGCAGATAAAAATTATATTCAATTTGCAACCTGATGGAGGTCAGTATAGATGGACTAATAGAACAAGTCCCACACACTGCTAGAAGGGCAAATATTTTTTCAGAGCTAGATGCAGACAAAAAATATTTTTAATTTGCAACCTGATGGAGGTCAGTATAGATGGACTAGTAGAACAAGTCCCACACACTGGTAGAAGGCCAAATATTTTTTCAGAGCTAGATGCAGATAAAAATTATTTTTAATTTGCAACCTGATGGAGGTCAGTATAGATGGACTAATAGAACAAGTCCCACACACTGCTAAAAGGCCAAATAATTTTTCAGAGCTAGATGCAGATAAAAATTATTTTTAATTTGCAACCTGATGGAGGTCAGTATAGATGGACTAATAGAACAAGTCCTACACACTGCTAGAAGGCCAACTATTTTTTCAGAGCTAGATGCAGAAAAAAATTATATTCAATTTGCAACCTGATGGAGGTCAGTATAGATGGACTAATAGAACAAGTCCCACACACTGCTAGAAGGCCAAACATTTTTTCAGAGCTAGATGCAGATAAAAATTATTTTCAATTTGCAACTTGATGGAGGTCAGTATAGATGGACTAATAGAACAAGTCCCACACACTGCTAGAAGGCCAAATATTTTTTCAGAGCTAGATGCAGATAAAAATTATATTCAATTTGAAACCTGATGGAGGTCAGTATAGATGGACTAATAGAACAAGTCCGACACACTGCTAGAAGCCCAAATATTTTTTCAGAGCTAGATGCAGAAAAAAATTATATTCAATTTGCAACCTGATGGAGGTCAGTATAGATGGACTAATAGAACAAGTCCCACACACTGCTAGAAGGCCAAATATTTTTTCAGAGCTAGATGCAGATAAAAATTATATTCAATTTGCAACCTGATGGAGGTCAGTATAGATGGACTAATAGAACAAGTCCCACACACTGCTAGAAGGCCAAATATTTTTTCAGAGCTAGATGCAGATAAAAATTATTTTTAATTTGCAACCTGATGGACGTCAGTATAGATGGACTAATAGAACAAGTCTCACACACTGCTAGAAGGCCAAATAATTTTTCAGAGCTAGATGCAGATAAAAATTATTTTTAATTTGCAACCTGATGGAGGTCAGTATAGATGGACTAATAGAACAAGTCCTACACACTGCTAGAAGGCCAAATAATTTTTCCGAGCTAGATGCAGAAAAACATTATATTCAATTTGCAACCTGATGGAGGTCAGTATAGATGGACTAATAGAACAAGTCCCACACACTGCTAGGAGCCCAAATATTTTTTCAGAGCTAGATGCAGAAAAAAATGATGTTCAATTTGCAACCTGATGGAGGTCAGTATAGATGGACTAATAGACCAAGTCCCACACACTGCTAGAAGCCCAAATATTTTTTCAGAGCTAGATGCAGAAATAAATTATATTCAATTTGCAACCTGATGGAGGTCAGTATAGATGGACTAATAGACCAAGTCCCACACTCTGCTAGAAGGCCAAATATTTTTTCAGAGCTAGATGCAGATAAAAATTATTTTTAATTTGCAACCTGATGGAGGTCAGTATAGATGGACTAATAGAACAAGTCCTACACGCTGCTAGAAGGGCAAATATTTTTTCAGAGCTAGATGCAGATAAAAATTATTTTTAATTTGCAACCTGATGGAGGTCAGTATAGACGGACTAATAGATCAAGTCCCACACACTGCTAGAAGGGAAAATATTTTTTCAGAGCTAGATGCAGACAAAAAAATATTTTTAATTTGCAACCTGATGGAGGTCAGTATGGATGGACTAATAGACCAAGTCCCACACACTGCTAGAAGCCCAAATATTTTTTCAGAGCTAGATGCAGAAAAAAATTATATTCAATTTGCAACCTGATGGAGGTCAGTATAGATGGACTAATACACCAAGTCCCACACTCTGCTAGAAGGCCAAATATTTTTTCAGAGCTAGATGCAGATAAAAATTATTTTTAATTTGCAACCTGATGGAGGTCAGTATAGATGGACTAATAGAACAAGTCCCACACGCTGCTAGAAGGGCAAATATTTTTTCAGAGCTAGATGCAGATAAAAATTATTTTTAAATTGCAACCTGATGGAGGTCAGAATAGACGGACTAATAGAACAAGTCCCACACACTGCTAGAAGGGAAAATATTTTTTCAGAGCTAGATGCAGACAAAAAAATATTTTTAATTTGCAACCTGATGGAGGTCAGTATAGATGGACTAATAGAACAAGTCCCACACACTGCTAGAAGGCCAAATATTTTTTCAGAGCTAGATGCAGATAAAAATTATTTTTAATTTGCAACCTGATGGAGGTCAGTATAGATGGACTAATAGAACAAGTCCCACACACTGCTAGAAGGCCAAATAATTTTTCAGAGCTAGATGCAGATAAAAATTATTTTTAATTTGCAACCTGATGGAGGTCAGTATAGGTGGACTAATAGAACAATCCTACACACTGCTAGAAGGCCAACTATTTTTTCAGAGCTAGATGCAGAACAAAAATTATATTCAATTTGCAACCTGATGGAGGTCAGTATAGATGGACTAATAGAACAAGTCCCACACACTGCTAGAAGGCCAAATATTTTTTCAGAGCTAGATGCAGATAAAAATTATTTTCAATTTGCAACTTGATGGAGGTCAGTATAGATGGACTAATAGAACAAGTCCCACACACTGCTAGAAGGCCAAATATTTTTTCAGAGCTAGATGCAGATAAAAATTATATTCAATTTGCAACCTGATGGAGGTCAGTATAGATGGACTAATAGAACAAGTCCCACACACTGCTAGAAGCCCAAATATTTTTTCAGAGCTAGATGCAGAAAAAAATTATATTCAATTTGCAACCTGATGGAGGTCAGTATAGATGGACTAATAGAACAAGTCCCACACACTGCTAGAAGGCCAAATATTTTTTCAGAGCTAGATGCAGATAAAAATTATATTCAATTTGCAACCTGATGGAGGTCAGTATAGATGGGCTAATAGAACAAGTCCCACACACTGCTAGAAGCCCAAATATTTTTTTAGAGCTAAATGCAGAAAAAAATTATATTCAATTTGCAACCTGATGGAGGTCAGTATAGATGGACTAATAGACCAAGTCCCACACACTGCTAGAAGCCCAAATATTTTTTCAGAGCTAGATGCAGAAAAAAATTATATTCAATTTGCAACGTGATGGAGGTCAGTATAGATGGACTAATAGAACAAGTCCCACACACTGCTAGAAGCCCAAATATTTTTTCAGAGCTAGATGCAGAAAAAAATTATATTCAATTTGCAACCTGATGGTGGTCAGTATAGATGGACTAATAGACCAAGTCCCACACACTGCTAGAAGCCCAAATATTTTTTCAGAGCTAGATGCAGAAAAAAATTATATTCAATTTGCAACCTGATGGAGCTCAGTATAGATGGACTAATAGACCAAGTCCCACACACTGCTAGAAGGCCAAATATTTTTTCAGAGCTAGATGCAGATAAAAATTATTTTTAATTTGCAACCTGATTTAGGTCAGTACAGATGGACTAATAGAACAAGTCCCACACACCGCTAGAAGGGCAAATATTTTTTCAGAGCTAGATGCAGATAAAAATTATTTTTAATTTGCAACCTGATGGAGGTCAGTATAGATGGACTAATAGAACAAGTCCCACACACTGCTAGAAGGCCAAATATTTTTTCAGAGCTAGATGCAGATAAAAATTATTTTTAATTTGCAACCTGATGGAGGTCAGTATAGATGGACTAATAGAACAAGTCCCACACACTGCTAGAAGGCCAAATAATTTTTCAGAGCTAGATGCAGATAAAAATTATTTTTAATTTGCAACCTGATGGAGGTCAGTATAGATGGACTAATAGAACAAGTCCTACACACTGCTAGAAGGCCAAATATTTTTTCCGAGCTAGATGCAGAAAAAAATTATATTCAATTTGCAACCTGATGGAGGTCAGTATAGATGGACTAATAGAACAAGTCCCAAACACTGCTAGAAGCCCAAATATTTTTTCAGAGCTAGATGCAGAAAAAAATGATGTTCAATTTGCAACCTGATGGAGGTCAGTATAGATGGACTAATAGACCAAGTCCCACACACTGCTAGAAGCCCAAATATTTTTTCAGAGCTAGATGCAGAAAAAAATTATATTCAATTTGCAACCTGATGGAGGTCAGTATAGATGGACTAATAGACCAAGTCCCACACTCTGCTAGAAGGCCAAATATTTTTTCAGAGCTAGATGCAGATAAAAATTATTTTTAATTTGCAACCTGATGGAGGTCAGTATAGATGGACTAATAGAACAAGTCCCACACGCTGCTAGAAGGGCAAATATTTTTTCAGAGCTAGACGCAGATAAAAATTATTTTTAATTTGCAACCTGATGGAGGTCAGTATAGACGGACTAATAGATCAAGTCCCACACACTGCTAGAAGGGAAAATATTTTTTCAGAGCTAGATGCAGACAAAAAAATATTTTTAATTTGCAACTTGATGGAGGTCAGTATAGATGGACTAATAGAACAAGTCCCACACACTGCTAGAAGGCCAAATATTTTTTCAGAGCTAGATGCAGATAAAAATTATTTTTAATTTGCAACCTGATGGAGGTTAGTATAGATGGACTAATAGAACAAGTCCCACACACTGCTAGAAGGCCAAATAATTTTTCAGAGCTAGATGCAGATAAAAATTATATTCAATTTGCAACCTGATGGAGGTCAGTATAGATGGACTAATAGAACAAGTCCCACACACTGCTAGAAGCCCAAATATTTTTTTAGAGCTAAATGCAGAAAAAAATTATATTCAATTTGCAACCTGATGGAGGTCAGTATATATGGACTAATAGACCAAGTCCCACACACTGCTAGAAGCCCAAATATTTTTTCAGAGCTAGATGCAGATAAAAATTATTTTTAATTTGCAACCTGATGGAGGTCAGTATAGATGGACTAATAGAACAAGTCCCACACACTGCTAGAAGGCCAAATATTTTTTCAGAGCTAGATGCAGATAAAAATTATTTTTAATTTGCAACCTGATGGAGGTCAGTATAGATGGACTAATAGAACAAGTCCCACACACTGCTAGAAGGCCAAATAATTTTTCAGAGCTAGATGCAGATAAAAATTATTTTTAATTTGCAACCTGATGGAGGTCAGTATAGATGGACTAATAGAACAAGTCCTACACACTGCTAGAAGGCCAAATATTTTTTCCGAGCTAGATGCAGAAAAAAATTATATTCAATTTGCAACCTGATGGAGGTCAGTATAGATGGACTAATAGAACAAGTCCCAAACACTGCTAGAAGCCCAAATATTTTTTCAGAGCTAGATGCAGAAAAAAATGATGTTCAATTTGCAACCTGATGGAGGTCAGTATAGATGGACTAATAGACCAAGTCCCACACACTGCTAGAAGCCCAAATATTTTTTCAGAGCTAGATGCAGAAAAAAATTATATTCAATTTGCAACCTGATGGAGGTCAGTATAGATGGACTAATAGACCAAGTCCCACACTCTGCTAGAAGGCCAAATATTTTTTCAGAGCTAGATGCAGATAAAAATTATTTTTAATTTGCAACCTGATGGAGGTCAGTATAGATGGACTAATAGAACAAGTCCCACACGCTGCTAGAAGGGCAAATATTTTTTCAGAGCTAGACGCAGATAAAAATTATTTTTAATTTGCAACCTGATGGAGGTCAGTATAGACGGACTAATAGATCAAGTCCCACACACTGCTAGAAGGGAAAATATTTTTTCAGAGCTAGATGCAGACAAAAAAATATTTTTAATTTGCAACTTGATGGAGGTCAGTATAGATGGACTAATAGAACAAGTCCCACACACTGCTAGAAGGCCAAATATTTTTTCAGAGCTAGATGCAGATAAAAATTATTTTTAATTTGCAACCTGATGGAGGTTAGTATAGATGGACTAATAGAACAAGTCCCACACACTGCTAGAAGGCCAAATAATTTTTCAGAGCTAGATGCAGATAAAAATTATATTCAATTTGCAACCTGATGGAGGTCAGTATAGATGGACTAATAGAACAAGTCCCACACACTGCTAGAAGCCCAAATATTTTTTCAGAGCTAAATGCAGAAAAAAATTATATTCAATTTGCAACCTGATGGAGGTCAGTATAGATGGACTAATAGACCAAGTCCCACACACTGCTAGAAGCCCAAATATTTTTTCAGAGCTAGATGCAGAAAAAAATTATATTCAATTTGCAACATGATGGAGGTCAGTATAGATGGACTAATAGAACAATTCCCACACACTGCTAGAAGCCCAAATATTTTTTCAGAGCTAGATGCAGAAAAAAATTATATTCAATTTGCAACCTGATGGAGGTCAGTATAGATGGACTAATAGACCAAGTCCCACACACTGCTAGAAGCCCAAATATTTTTTCAGAGCTAGATGCAGAAAAAAATTATATTCAATTTGCAACCTGATGGAGGTCAGTATAGATGAACTAATAGACCAAGTCCCACACACTGCTAGAAGGCCAAATGTTTTTTCAGAGCTAGATGCAGATAAAAATTATTTTTAATTTGCAACCTGATTTAGGTCAGTACAGATGGACTAATAGAACAAGTCCTACACACCGCTAGAAGGGCAAATAATTTTTCAGAGCTAGATGCAGATAAAAATTATATTCAATTTGCAACCTGATGGAGGTCAGTATAGATGGACTAATAGAACAAGTCCCACACACTGCTAGAAGCCCAAATATTTTTTCAGAGCTAAATGCAGAAAAAAATTATATTCAATTTGCAACCTGATGGAGGTCAGTATAGATGGACTAATAGACCAAGTCCCACACACTGCTAGAAGCCCAAATATTTTTTCAGAGCTAGATGCAGAAAAAAATTATATTCAATTTGCAACATGATGGAGGTCAGTATAGATGGACTAATAGAACAATTCCCACACACTGCTAGAAGCCCAAATATTTTTTCAGAGCTAGATGCAGAAAAAAATTATATTCAATTTGCAACCTGATGGAGGTCAGTATAGATGGACTAATAGACCAAGTCCCACACACTGCTAGAAGCCCAAATATTTTTTCAGAGCTAGATGCAGAAAAAAATTATATTCAATTTGCAACCTGATGGAGGTCAGTATAGATGAACTAATAGACCAAGTCCCACACACTGCTAGAAGGCCAAATGTTTTTTCAGAGCTAGATGCAGATAAAAATTATTTTTAATTTGCAACCTGATTTAGGTCAGTACAGATGGACTAATAGAACAAGTCCTACACACCGCTAGAAGGGCAAATATTTTTTCAGAGCTAGATGCAGATAAAAATTATTTTTAATTTGCAACCTGATGGAGGTCAGTATAGATGGACTAACAGAACCAGTCCTACACAATGCTAGAAGGCCAAATATTTTTTCAGAGCTAGATGCAGAAAAAAATTATATTCAATTTGCAACCTGATGGAGGTCAGTATAAATGGACTAATAGAACAAGTCCCACACACTGCTAGAAGCCCAAATATTTTTTCAGAGCTAGATGCAGAAAAAAATGATGTTCAATTTGCAACCTGATGGAGGTCAGTATAGATGGACTAATAGACCAAGTCCCACACACTGCTAGAAGCCCAAATATTTTTTCAGAGCTAGATGCAGAAAAAAATTATATTCAATTTGCAACTTGATGGAGGTCAGTATAGATGGACTAATAGACCAAGTCCCACACTCTGCTAGAAGGCCAAATATTTTTTCAGAGCTAGATGCAGATAAAAATTATTTTTAATTTGCAACCTGATGGAGGTCAGTATAGATGGACTAATAGAACAAGTCCCACACGCTGCTAGAAGGGCAAATATTTTTTCAGAGCTAGATGCAGATAAAAATTATTTTTAATTTGCAACCTGATGGAGGTCAGTATAGACGGACTAATAGAACAAGTCCCACACACTGCTAGAAGGGAAAATATTTTTTCAGAGCTAGATGCAGACAAAAAAATATTTTTAATTTGCAACTTGATGGAGGTCAGTATAGATGGACTAATAGAACAAGTCCCACGCACTGCTAGAAGGCCAAATATTTTTTCAGAGCTAGATGCAGATAAAAATTATTTTTAATTTGCAACCTGATGGAGGTCAGTATAGATGGACTAATAGAACAAGTCCCACACACTGCTAGAAGGCCAAATAATTTTTCAGAGCTAGATGCAGATAAAAATTATTTTTAATTTGCAACCTGATGGAGGTCAGTATAGATGGACTAATAGAACAAGTCCTACACACTGCTAGAAGGCCAACTATTTTTTCAGAGCTAGATGCAGAAAAAAATTATATTCAATTTGCAACCTGATGGAGGTCAGTATAGATGGACTAATAGAACAAGTCCCACACACTGCTAGAAGGCCAAACATTTTTTCAGAGCTAGATGCAGATAAAAATTATTTTCAATTTGCAACTTGATGGAGGTCAGTATAGATGGACTAATAGAACAAGTCCCACACACTGCTAGAAGGCCAAATATTTTTTCAGAGCTAGATGCAGATAAAAATTATATTCAATTTGAAACCTGATGGAGGTCAGTATAGATGGACTAATAGAACAAGTCCCACACACTGCTAGAAGCCCAAATATTTTTTCAGAGCTAGATGCAGAAAAAAATTATATTCAATTTGCAACCTGATGGAGGTCAGTATAGATGGACTAATAGAACAAGTCCCACACACTGCTAGAAGGCCAAATATTTTTTCAGAGCTAGATGCAGATAAAAATTATATTCAATTTGCAACCTGATGGAGGTCAGTATAGATGGACTAATAGAACAAGTCCCACACACTGCTAGAAGGCCAAATATTTTTTCAGAGCTAGATGCAGATAAAAATTATATTCAATTTGCAACCTGATGGAGGTCAGTATAGATGGACTAATAGACCAAGTCCCGCACACTGCTAGAAGCCCAAATATTTTTTCAGAGCTAGATGCAGAAAAAAATTATATTCAATTTGCAACCTGATGGAGCTCAGTATAGATGGACTAATAGACCAAGTACCACACACTGCTAGAAGGCCAAATAATTTTTCAGAGCTAGATGCAGATAAAAATTATTTTTAATTTGCAACCTGATTTAGGTCAGTACAGATGGACTAATAGAACAAGTCCCACACACCGCTAGAAGGGCAAATATTTTTTCAGAGCTAGATGCAGATAAAAATTATTTTTAATTTGCAACCTGATGGAGGTCAGTATAGATGGACTAATAGAACAAGTCCCACACACTGCTAGAAGCCCAAATATTTTTTCAGAGCTAGATGCAGATAAAAATTATTTTTAATTTGCAACCTGATGGACGTCAGTATAGATGGACTAATAGAACAAGTCCCACACACTGCTAGAAGGCCAAATAATTTTTCAGAGCTAGATGCAGATAAAAATTATTTTTAATTTGCAACCTGATGGAGGTCAGTATAGATGGACTAATAGACCAAGTACCACACACTGCTAGAAGGCCAAATAATTTTTCAGAGCTAGATGCAGATAAAAATTATTTTTAATTTGCAACCTGATTTAGGTCAGTACAGATGGACTAATAGAACAAGTCCCACACACCGCTAGAACGGCAAATATTTTTTCAGAGCTAGATGCAGATAAAAATTATTTTTAATTTGCAACCTGATGGAGGTCAGTATAGATGGACTAATAGAACAAGTCCCACACACTGCTAGAAGCCCAAATATTTTTTCAGAGCTAGATGCAGATAAAAATTATTTTTAATTTGCAACCTGATGGACGTCAGTATACATGGACTAATAGAACAAGTCCCACACACTGCTAGAAGGCCAAATAATTTTTCAGAGCTAGATGCAGATAAAAATTATTTTTAATTTGCAACCTGATGGAGGTCAGTATAGATGGACTAATAGAACAAGTCCTACACACTACTAGAAGGCCAAATAATTTTTCCGAGCTAGATGCAGAAAAAAATTATATTCAATTTGCAACCTGATGGAGGTCAGTATAGATGGACTAATAGAACAAGTCCCACACACTGCTAGGAGCCCAAATATTTTTTCAGAGCTAGATGCAGAAAAAATGATGTTCAATTTGCAACCTGATGGAGGTCAGTATAGATGGACTAATAGACCAAGTCCCACACACTGCTAGAAGCCCAAATATTTTTTCAGAGCTAGATGCAGAAAAAAATTATATTCAATTTGCAACCTGATGGAGGTCAGTATAGATGGACTAATAGACCAAGTCCCACACTCTGCTAGAAGGCCAAATATTTTTTCAGAGCTAGATGCAGATAAAAATTATTTTTAATTTGCAACCTGATGGAGGTCAGTATAGATGGACTAATAGAACAAGTCCCACATGCTGCTAGAAGGGCAAATATTTTTTCAGAGCTAGATGCAGATAAAAATTATTTTTAATTTGCAACCTGATGGAGGTCAGTATAGACGGACTAATAGATCAAGTCCCACACACTGCTAGAAGGGAAAATATGTTTTCAGAGCTAGATGCAGACAAAAAAATATTTTTAATTTGCAACCTGATGGAGGTCAGTATAGATGGACTAATAGAAGAAAGTCCCACACACTGCTAGAAGCCCAAATATTTTTTCAGAGCTAGATGCAGAAAAAAATTATATTCAATTTGCAACCTGATGGAGGTCAGTATAGATGGACTAATACACCAAGTCCCACACTCTGCTAGAAGGCCAAATATTTTTTCAGAGCTAGATGCAGATAAAAATTATTTTTAATTTGCAACCTGATGGAGGTCAGTATAGATGGACTAATAGAACAAGTCCCACACGCTGCTAGAAGGGCAAATATTTTTTCAGAGCTAGATGCAGATAAAAATTATTTTTAAATTGCAACCTGATGGAGGTCAGTATAGACGGACTAATAGAACAAGTCCCACACACTGCTAGAAGGGAAAATATTTTTTCAGAGCTAGATGCAGACAAAAAAATATTTTTAATTTGCAACCTGATGGAGGTCAGTATAGATGGACTAATAGAACAAGTCCCACACACTGCTAGAAGGCCAAATATTTTTTCAGAGCTAGATGCAGATAAAAATTATTTTTAATTTTCAACCTGATGGAGGTCAGTATAGATGGACTAATAGAACAAGTCCCACACACTGCTAGAAGGCCAAATAATTTTTCAGAGCTAGATGCAGATAAAAATTATTTTTAATTTGCAACCTGATGGAGGTCAGTATAGGTGGACTAATAGAACAATCCTACACACTGCTAGAAGGCCAACTATTTTTTCAGAGCTAGATGCAGAACAAAAATTATATTCAATTTGCAACCTGATGGAGGTCAGTATAGATGGACTAATAGAACAAGTCCCACACACTGCTAGAAGGCCAAATATTTTTTCAGAGCTAGATGCAGATAAAAATTATTTTCAATTTGCAACTTGATGGAGGTCAGTATAGATGGACTAATAGAACAAGTCCCACACACTGCTAGAAGGCCAAATATTTTTTCAGAGCTAGATGCAGATAAAAATTATATTCAATTTGCAACCTGATGGAGGTCAGTATAGATGGACTAATAGAACAAGTCCCACACACTGCTAGAAGCCCAAATATTTTTTCAGAGCTAGATGCAGAAAAAAATTATATTCAATTTGCAACCTGATGGAGGTCAGTATAGATGGACTAATAGAACAAGTCCCACACACTGCTAGAAGGCCAAATATTTTTTCAGAGCTAGATGCAGATAAAAATTATATTCAATTTGCAACCTGATGGAGGTCAGTATAGATGGACTAATAGAACAAGTCCCACACACTGCTAGAAGCCCAAATATTTTTTTAGAGCTAAATGCAGAAAAAAATTTTATTCAATTTGCAACCTGATGGAGGTCAGTATATATGGACTAATAGACCAAGTCCCACACACTGCTAGAAGCCCAAATATTTTTTCAGAGCTAGATGCAGAAAAAAATTATATTCAATTTGCAACGTGATGGAGGTCAGTATAGATGGACTAATAGAACAAGTCCCACACACTGCTAGAAGCCCAAATATTTTTTCAGAGCTAGATGCAGAAAAAAATTATATTCAATTTGCAACCTGATGGTGGTCAGTATAGATGGACTAATAGACCAAGTCCCACACACTGCTAGAAGCCCAAATATTTTTTCAGAGCTAGATGCAGAAAAAAATTATATTCAATTTGCAACCTGATGGAGCTCAGTATAGATGGACTAATAGACCAAGTCCCACACACTGCTAGAAGGCCAAATATTTTTTCAGAGCTAGATGCAGATAAAAATTATTTTTAATTTGCAACCTGATTTAGGTCAGTACAGATGGACTAATAGAACAAGTCCCACACACCGCTAGAAGGGCAAATATTTTTTCAGAGCTAGATGCAGATAAAAATTATTTTTAATTTGCAAGCTGATGGAGGTCAGTATAGATGGACTAATAGAACAAGTCCCACACACTGCTAGAAGGCCAAATATTTTTTCAGAGCTAGATGCAGATAAAAATTATTTTTAATTTGCAACCTGATGGAGGTCAGTATAGATGGACTAATAGAACAAGTCCCACACACTGCTAGAAGGCCAAATAATTTTTCAGAGCTAGATGCAGATAAAAATTATTTTTAATTTGCAACCTGATGGAGGTCAGTATAGATGGACTAATAGAACAAGTCCTACACACTGCTAGAAGGCCAAATATTTTTTCAGAGCTAGATGCAGAAAAAAATTATATTCAATTTGCAACCTGATGGAGGTCAGTATAGATGGACTAATAGAACAAGTCCCAAACACTGCTAGAAGCCCAAATATTTTTTCAGAGCTAGATGCAGAAAAAAATGATGTTCAATTTGCAACCTGATGGAGGTCAGTATAGATGGACTAATAGACCAAGTCCCACACACTGCTAGAAGCCCAAATATTTTTTCAGAGCTAGATGCAGAAAAAAATTATATTCAATTTGCAACCTGATGGAGGTCAGTATAGATGGACTAATAGACCAAGTCCCACACTCTGCTAGAAGGCCAAATATTTTTTCAGAGCTAGATGCAGATAAAAATTATTTTTAATTTGCAACCTGATGGAGGTCAGTATAGATGGACTAATAGAACAAGTCCCACACGCTGCTAGAAGGGCAAATATTTTTTCAGAGCTAGACGCAGATAAAAATTATTTTTAATTTGCAACCTGATGGAGGTCAGTATAGACGGACTAATAGATCAAGTCCCACACACTGCTAGAAGGGAAAATATTTTTTCAGAGCTAGATGCAGACAAAAAAATATTTTTAATTTGCAACTTGATGGAGGTCAGTATAGATGGACTAATAGAACAAGTCCCACACACTGCTAGAAGGCCAAATATTTTTTCAGAGCTAGATGCAGATAAAAATTATTTTTAATTTGCAACCTGATGGAGGTCAGTATAGATGGACTAATAGAACAAGTCCCACACACTGCTAGAAGGCCAAATAATTTTTCAGAGCTAGATGCAGATAAAAATTATATTCAATTTGCAACCTGATGGAGGTCAGTATAGATGGACTAATAGAACAAGTCCCACACACTGCTAGAAGCCCAAATATTTTTTCAGAGCTAAATGCAGAAAAAAATTATATTCAATTTGCAACCTGATGGAGGTCAGTATAGATGGACTAATAGACCAAGTCCCACACACTGCTAGAAGCCCAAATATTTTTTCAGAGCTAGATGCAGAAAAAAATTATATTCATTTTGCAACGTGATGGAGGTCAGTATAGATGGACTAATAGAACAATTCCCACACACTGCTAGAAGCCCAAATATTTTTTCAGAGCTAGATGCAGAAAAAAATTATATTCAATTTGCAACCTGATGGAGGTCAGTATAGATGGACTAATAGACCAAGTCCCACACACTGCTAGAAGCCCAAATATTTTTTCAGAGCTAGATGCAGAAAAAAATTATATTCAATTTGCAACCTGATGGAGGTCAGTATAGATGAACTAATAGACCAAGTCCCACACACTGCTAGAAGGCCAAATATTTTTTCAGAGCTAGATGCAGATAAAAATTATTTTTAATTTGCAACCTGATTTAGGTCAGTACAGATGGACTAATAGAACAAGTCCCACACACCGCTAGAAGGGCAAATATTTTTTCAGAGCTAGATGCAGATAAAAATTATTTTTAATTTGCAACCTGATGGAGGTCAGCATAGATGGACTAACAGAAGTGGTCCCACACACTGCTAGAAGGGCAAATATTTTTTCAGAGCTAGATGCAGATAAAAATTATTTTTAATTTGCAAACTGATGGAGGTCAGTATAGATGGACTAATAGAACAAGTCCCACACACTGCTAGAAGGGCAAATATTTTTTCAAAGGTAGATGCAGACAAAAAATTATTTTTAATTTGCAACCTGATGGAGGTCAGTATAGATGGACTAATAGGACAAGTCCCACACACTGCTAGAAGGCCAAATATTTTTTCAGAGCTAGATGCAGATAAAAATTATTTTTAATTTGCAACCTGATGGACGTCAGTATAGATGGTCTAATAGAACAAGTCCCACACACTGCTAGAAGGCCAAATATTTTTTCAGAGCTAGATGCAGATAAAAATTATTTTTAATTTGCAACCTGATGGAGGTCAGTATAGATGGACTAGTAGAACAAGTCCCACACACTGCTAGAAGGCCAAATATTTTTTCAGAGCTAGATGCAGAAAAAAATTATATTCAATTTGCAACCTGATGGAGGTCAGTATAGATGGACTAATAGAACAAGTTCCACACACTGCTAGAAGGCCAAATATTTTTTCAGAGCTAGATGCAGAAAAAAATTATATTCAATTTGCAACCTGATGGAGGTCAGTATAGATGGACTAATAGACCAAGTCCCACACACTGCTAGAAGGCCAAATATTTTTTCAGAGCTAGATGCAGATAAAAATTATTTTTAATTTGCAACCTGATGGAGGTCAGTATAGATGGACTAATAGAACAAGTTACACACACTGCTAGAAGGGGAAATATTTTTTCAGAGCTAGATGCAGATAAAAATTATTTTTAATTTGCAACCTGATGGAGGTCAGTATAGATGGACTAATAGAACAAGTCCCACACACTGCTAGAAGCCCAAATATTTTTTCAGAGCTAGATGCAGAAAAAAATTATATTCAATTTGCAACCTGATGGAGGTCAGTATAGATGGACTAATAGAACAAGTCCCACACACTGCTAGAAGGCCAAATATTTTTTCAGAGCTAGATGCAGATAAAAATTATATTCAATTTGCAACCTGATGGAGGTGAGTATAGATGGACTAATAGAACAAGTCCCACCCACTGCTAGAAGCCCAAATATTTTTTCAGAGCTAAATGCAGAAAAAAATTATATTCAATTTGCAACCTGATGGAGGTCAGTATAGATGGACTAATAGACCAAGTCCCACACACTGCTAGAAGCCCAAATATTTTTTCAGAGCTAGATGCAGAAAAAAATTATATTCAATTTGCAACGTGATGGAGGTCAGTATAGATGGACTAATAGAACAATTCCCACACACTGCTAGAAGCCCAAATATTTTTTCAGAGCTAGATGCAGAAAAAAATTATATTCAATTTGCAACCTGATGGAGGTCAGTATAGATGGACTAATAGACCAAGTCCCACACACTGCTAGAAGCCCAAATATTTTTTCAGAGCTAGATGCAGAAAAAAATTATATTCAATTTGCAACCTGATGGAGGTCAGTATAGATGAACTAATAGACCAAGTCCCACACACTGCTAGAAGGCCAAATATTTTTTCAGAGCTAGATGCAGATAAAAATTATTTTTAATTTGCAACCTGATTTAGGTCAGTACAGATGGACTAATAGAACAAGTCCCACACACCGCTAGAAGGCCAAATATTTTTTCAGAGCTAGATGCAGATAAAAATTATTTTTAATTTGCAACCTGATTTAGGTCAGTACAGATGGACTAATAGAACAAGTCCCACACACCGCTAGAAGGGAAAATATTTTTTTCAGATCTAGATGCAGATAAAAATTATTTTTAATTTGCAACCTGATGGAGGTCAGTATAGATGGACTAATAGAACAAGTCCCAAACACTGCTAGAAGCCCAAATATTTTTTCAGAGCTAGATGCAGAAAAAAATGATGTTCAATTTGCAACCTGATGGAGGTCAGTATAGATGGACTAATAGACCAAGTCCCACACACTGCTAGAAGCCCAAATATTTTTTCAGAGCTAGATGCAGAAAAAAATTATATTCAATTTGCAACCTGATGGAGGTCAGTATAGATGGACTAATAGACCAAGTCCCACACTCTGCTAGAAGGCCAAATATTTTTTCAGAGCTAGATGCAGATAAAAATTATTTTTAATTTGCAACCTGATGGAGGTCAGTATAGATGGACTAATAGAACAAGTCCCACACGCTGCTAGAAGGGCAAATATTTTTTCAGAGCTAGACGCAGATAAAAATTATTTTTAATTTGCAACCTGATGGAGGTCAGTATAGACGGACTAATAGATCAAGTCCCACACACTGCTAGAAGGGAAAATATTTTTTCAGAGCTAGATGCAGACAAAAAAATATTTTTAATTTGCAACTTGATGGAGGTCAGTATAGATGGACTAATAGAACAAGTCCCACACACTGCTAGAAGGCCAAATATTTTTTCAGAGCTAGATGCAGATAAAAATTATTTTTAATTTGCAACCTGATGGAGGTCAGTATAGATGGACTAATAGAACAAGTCCCACACACTGCTAGAAGGCCAAATAATTTTTCAGAGCTAGATGCAGATAAAAATTATATTCAATTTGCAACCTGATGGAGGTCAGTATAGATGGACTAATAGAACAAGTCCCACACACTGCTAGAAGCCCAAATATTTTTTCAGAGCTAAATGCAGAAAAAAATTATATTCAATTTGCAACCTGATGGAGGTCAGTATAGATGGACTAATAGACCAAGTCCCACACACTGCTAGAAGCCCAAATATTTTTTCAGAGCTAGATGCAGAAAAAAATTATATTCAATTTGCAACGTGATGGAGGTCAGTATAGATGGACTAATAGAACAATTCCCACACACTGCTAGAAGCCCAAATATTTTTTCAGAGCTAGATGCAGAAAAAAATTATATTCAATTTGCAACCTGATGGAGGTCAGTATAGATGGACTAATAGACCAAGTCCCACACACTGCTAGAAGCCCAAATATTTTTTCAGAGCTAGATGCAGAAAAAAATTATATTCAATTTGCAACCTGATGGTGGTCAGTATAGATGAACTAATAGACCAAGTCCCACACACTGCTAGAAGGCCAAATATTTTTTCAGAGCTAGATGCAGATAAAAATTATTTTTAATTTGCAACCTGATTTAGGTCAGTACAGATGGACTAATAGAACAAGTCCCACACACCGCTAGAAGGGCAAATATTTTTTCAGAGCTAGATGCAGATAAAAATTATTTTTAATTTGCAACCTGATGGAGGTCAGCATAGATGGACTAACAGAAGTGGTCCCACACACTGCTAGAAGGGCAAATATTTTTTCAGAGCTAGATGCAGATAAAAATTATTTTTAATTTGCAAACTGATGGAGGTCAGTATAGATGGACTAATAGAACAAGTCCCACACACTGCTAGAAGGGCAAATATTTTTTCAAAGGTAGATGCAGACAAAAAATTATTTTTAATTTGCAACCTGATGGAGGTCAGTATAGATGGACTAATAGGACAAGTCCCACACACTGCTAGAAGGCCAAATATTTTTTCAGAGCTAGATGCAGATAAAAATTATTTTTAATTTGCAACCTGATGGACGTCAGTATAGATGGTCTAATAGAACAAGTCCCACACACTGCTAGAAGGCCAAATATTTTTTCAGAGCTAGATGCAGATAAAAATTATTTTTAATTTGCAACCTGATGGAGGTCAGTATAGATGGACTAGTAGAACAAGTCCCACACACTGCTAGAAGGCCAAATATTTTTTCAGAGCTAGATGCAGAAAAAAATTATATTCAATTTGCAACCTGATGGAGGTCAGTATAGATGGACTAATAGAACAAGTTCCACACACTGCTAGAAGGCCAAATATTTTTTCAGAGCTAGATGCAGAAAAAAATTATATTCAATTTGCAACCTGATGGAGGTCAGTATAGATGGACTAATAGACCAAGTCCCACACACTGCTAGAAGGCCAAATATTTTTTCAGAGCTAGATGCAGATAAAAATTATTTTTAATTTGCAACCTGATGGAGGTCAGTATAGATGGACTAATAGAACAAGTTACACACACTGCTAGAAGGGCAAATATTTTTTCAGAGCTAGATGCAGATAAAAATTATTTTTAATTTGCAACCTGATGGAGGTCAGTATAGATGGACTAATAGAACAAGTCCCACACACTGCTAGAAGCCCAAATATTTTTTCAGAGCTAGATGCAGAAAAAAATTATATTCAATTTGCAACCTGATGGAGGTCAGTATAGATGGACTAATAGAACAAGTCCCACACACTGCTAGAAGGCCAAATATTTTTTCAGAGCTAGATGCAGATAAAAATTATATTCAATTTGCAACCTGATGGAGGTGAGTATAGATGGACTAATAGAACAAGTCCCACCCACTGCTAGAAGCCCAAATATTTTTTCAGAGCTAAATGCAGAAAAAAATTATATTCAATTTGCAACCTGATGGAGGTCAGTATAGATGGACTAATAGACCAAGTCCCACACACTGCTAGAAGCCCAAATATTTTTTCAGAGCTAGATGCAGAAAAAAATTATATTCAATTTGCAACGTGATGGAGGTCAGTATAGATGGACTAATAGAACAATTCCCACACACTGCTAGAAGCCCAAATATTTTTTCAGGGCTAGATGCAGAAAAAAATTATATTCAATTTGCAACCTGATGGAGGTCAGTATAGATGGACTAATAGACCAAGTCCCACACACTGCTAGAAGCCCAAATATTTTTTCAGAGCTAGATGCAGAAAAAAATTATATTCAATTTGCAACCTGATGGAGGTCAGTATAGATGAACTAATAGACCAAGTCCCACACACTGCTAGAAGGCCAAATATTTTTTCAGAGCTAGATGCAGATAAAAATTATTTTTAATTTGCAACCTGATTTAGGTCAGTACAGATGGACTAATAGAACAAGTCCCACACACCGCTAGAAGGGAAAATATTTTTTTCAGAGCTAGATGCAGATAAAAATTATTTTTAATTTGCAACCTGATGGAGGTCAGTATAGATGGACTAATAGAACAAGTCCCACACACTGCTAGAAGGCCAAATATTTTTTCAGAGCTAGATGCAGATAAAAATTATTTTTAATTTGCAACCTGATGGAGGTCAGTATAGATGGACTAATAGAACAGGTCCCACACACTGCTAGAAGGGCAAATATTTTTTCAGAGCTAGATGCAGATAAAAATTATTTTTAATTTGCAACCTGATGAAGGTCAGTATAGATGGACTAATAGAACAAGTCCCACACACTGCTAGAAGGGCAAATATTTTTTCAGAGGTAGATGCAGACAAAAAATTATTTTAATTTGCAACCTGATGGAGGTCAGTATAGATGGACTAATAGGACAAGTCCCACACACTGCTAGAAGGCCAAATATTTTTTCAGAGCTAGATGGAGATAAAAATTATTTTTAATTTGCAACCTGATGGACGTCAGTATAGATGGTCTAATAGAACAAGTCCCACACACTGCTAGAAGGCCAAATATTTTTTCAGAGCTAGATGCAGATAAAAATTATTTTTAATTTGCAACCTGATGGAGGTCAGTATAGATGGACTAATAGAACAAGTCCCACACACTGCTAGAAGCCCAAATATTTTTTCAGAGCTAGATGCAGAAAAAAATTATATTCAATTTGCAACCTGATGGAGGTCAGTATAGATGGACTAATAGAACAAGTCCCACACACTGCTAGAAGGCCAAATATTTTTTCAGAGCTAGATGCAGATAAAAATTATATTCAATTTGCAACCTGATGGAGGTGAGTATAGATGGACTAATAGAACAAGTCCCACCCACTGCTAGAAGCCCAAATATTTTTTCAGAGCTAAATGCAGAAAAAAATTATATTCAATTTGCAACCTGATGGAGGTCAGTATAGATGGACTAATAGACCAAGTCCCACACACTGCTAGAAGCCCAAATATTTTTTCAGAGCTAGATGCAGAAAAAAATTATATTCAATTTGCAACGTGATGGAGGTCAGTATAGATGGACTAATAGAACAATTCCCACACACTGCTAGAAGCCCAAATATTTTTTCAGAGCTAGATGCAGAAAAAAATTATATTCAATTTGCAACCTGATGGAGGTCAGTATAGATGGACTAATAGACCAAGTCCCACACACTGCTAGAAGCCCAAATATTTTTTCAGAGCTAGATGCAGAAAAAAATTATATTCAATTTGCAACCTGATGGAGGTCAGTATAGATGAACTAATAGACCAAGTCCCACACACTGCTAGAAGGCCAAATATTTTTTCAGAGCTAGATGCAGATAAAAATTATTTTTAATTTGCAACCTGATTTAGGTCAGTACAGATGGACTAATAGAACAAGTCCCACACACCGCTAGAAGGGAAAATATTTTTTTCAGAGCTAGATGCAGATAAAAATTATTTTTAATTTGCAACCTGATGGAGGTCAGTATAGATGGACTAATAGAACAAGTCCCACACACTGCTAGAAGGCCAAATATTTTTTCAGAGCTAGATGCAGATAAAAATTATTTTTAATTTGCAACCTGATGGAGGTCAGTATAGATGGACTAATAGAACAGGTCCCACACACTGCTAGAAGGGCAAATATTTTTTCAGAGCTAGATGCAGATAAAAATTATTTTTAATTTGCAACCTGATGGAGGTCAGTATAGATGGACTAATAGAACAAGTCCCACACACTGCTAGAAGGGCAAATATTTTTTCAGAGGTAGATGCAGACAAAAAATTATTTTAATTTGCAACCTGATGGAGGTCAGTATAGATGGACTAATAGGACAAGTCCCACACACTGCTAGAAGGCCAAATATTTTTTCAGAGCTAGATGGAGATAAAAATTATTTTTAATTTGCAACCTGATGGACGTCAGTATAGATGGTCTAATAGAACAAGTCCCACACACTGCTAGAAGGCCAAATATTTTTTCAGAGCTAGATGCAGATAAAAATTATTTTTAATTTGCAACCTGATGGAGGTCAGTATAGATGGACTAATAGAACAAGTCCCACACACTGCTAGAAGCCCAAATATTTTTTCAGAGCTAGATGCAGAAAAAAATTATATTCAATTTGCAACCTGATGGAGGTCAGTATAGATGGACTAATATAACAAGTCCCACACACTGCTAGAAGGCCAAATATTTTTTCAGAGCTAGATGCAGATAAAAATTATTTTTAATTTGCAACCTGATGGAGGTCAGTATAGATGGTCTAACAGAACAAGTCCCACACACTGCTAGAAGGCCAATTATTTTTTCAGATCTAGATGCAGATAAAAATTATTTTTAATTTGCAACCTGATGGAGGTCAGTATAGATGGACTAGTAGAACAAGTCCCACACACTGCTAGAAGGCCAAATATTTTTTCAGCGCTTGATGCAGAAAAAAATTATATTCAATTTGCAACCTGATGGAGGTCAGTATAGATGGACTAATAGAACAAGTCCCACACACTGCTAGAAGGCCAAATATTTTTTCAGAGCTAGATGCAGAAAAAAATTATATTCAATTTGCAACCTGATGGAGGTCAGTATAGATGGACTATTAGACCAAGTCCCACACACTGCTAGAAGGCCAAATATTTTTTCAGAGCTAGATGCAGATAAAAATTATTTTTAATTTGCAACCTGATGGAGGTCAGTATAGATGGACTAATAGAACAAGTTACACACACTGCTAGAAGGGCAAATATTTTTTCAGAGCTAGATGCAGATAAAAATTATTTTTAATTTGCAACCTGATGGAGGTCAGTATAGATGGACTAATAGAACAAGTCCCACACACTGCTAGAAGGCCAAATATTTTTTCAGAGCTAGATAAAATTTATTTTTAATTTGCAACCTGATGGAGGTCACTATAGATGGACTGATAGAACACGTCCCACACACTGCTGGAAGGCCAAATATTTTTTCAGAGCTAGATGCAGATAAAAATTATTTTTAATTTGCAACCTGATGGAGGTCAGTATAGATGGACTAATAGAACAAGTCCCACACACTGCTAGAAGGCCAAATATTTTTTTCAGAGCTAGATGCAGAAAAAAATTATATTCAATTTGCAAACTGATGGAGGTCAGTATAGATGGACTAATAGAATGATGCTATGCCCAAAAGGTTTTACTTCACTAGCTGCAGTAAAAAAGTTGGTATTCTATACACAGGTGGTGTAGCTTGCAACATAGATAGGCTACTCCACTGACTAACACACTCTGCAATAGGCCAAAAAGGATTAGCTTTGCTAGATTTAGCCAAATGCTGTGAAAAAAACTTGCACAGCACTGGCACAGACCTGCCTGGCAAAAACTGATAGGAACTGATGTAACTTAGTCCTGAAAAGGACTGCAATTACAATTAGTCTTTACTCCCAACCTATCTATTTAAGAGCACAGACCTGCCTGATAAAAGTCGTAGGAAATGCTGTAACCTAGTCCTTAAAAGGACTGTAATCACAACTATTCCCTACTCCCAAGCTATCTGTAGATTTGTGCGAAAATTGGCTTGAAATTAGCAAGGTATAGCGCACACAGCAACAGTGGTGCCGTCTAACACGCAGCTGCAGCAGTGAGAAAATGGTGGCGACGGGGAAAATGGCTGGGTCTTATAGGGCAAGGACATGTGACATACACTGCCAATGACACATGCCCTTGCTTGTGTGAAAAAAAGCAGTTCGCTCAGTGTGTGCTCTGCTGATAGGCTGACAGATTGCACCTCCCCACTGTAAATGCGGGAAAGAGAAAAAAAATGGAGATCTTCATTATTCCTGCAGAGATCCATCCACTGCCCCTCCCCCCGCCCCTCCCCCCGCCCCACTGTACTCTCAAACTGCGTATTAACATTAATTTTCATCATTTCTGAGAAAAAATCCAGTTATGATTTTGATGCACGAACAGTTATCGAACATAACCTCGAACAGCCGAATTTTTTTCAAATCGTTCGTGTTCGCCGAACGGCTCGAACACCGCCCAAAACAGCTCGAATTTGAGATTGGCGAACAGTTCTAGTCGAACAACGCTCATCTCTAGTCCTCATTCTTCTGGCTTTTGACCTCAGACTTCTTAACTTCCCCACCTCATGACTTGCCCATGAGAAGTGTCACACCTCACAACAAACGTGTGCACGCTGCCAGGATTCTCTGGTGCAGGTGCCAGCAGCAGGAGGGCGCATGACTGGAAGTATGTGATTTGCAAACAAGCGATCATGTGCTGACTAGACTTGCGCGGTCACGTCTACTCGGTCACGTCTACTCTATGCATTGGCGCTATAGAATCCTGACAGTACGCACTGTTGGAATTCATAAAGTGACTGCAGACTTGAACTCCAAGCCTGGACAACCCTTTAAGGCTGACCTGCGAAACGCCCATCTTAATGAATCAGGGCCATAGTATATTGTTCTGTCCACTATTTTTTATGCCCCCTCTCTCTAACTGGTGATTAACAGCACTTAATTGCCTGACGTGAGCACTGTGTGCAGAGGAAACGCAATCAAGCCAATGGGGGAGGAGGGGTACAAAAAAAATAGTGGGTGTAACTGTGCGCTTAGCGTTATGAATTTTTATTGGAGATATTTCTCCTACAAAGCAATTAATTAGTGCTGCCATTGTGCACACCAGTGTTAATGAAAGTGACCGCTGAGGTGCGATGCATGGGATGCATGCATAGGAGATACATGCCGCTTAAAGGGGTTGTCCACTACTATTAATAATTTTCCAAGCTATCACTGGCCACTCATAGGCATCACGTGACCCCCCGCTGATGTCACATCAAGTGAGGCGTGACATCAGTGACGCGATCCCCGTGGTGGACGCTGGGCTGTGGGCGGGATTACGCCATGCGTCACAGCCAGCATCCACTGCACGATTTCCCAATGAATGGGGAGAGGGAGAGCGTGCGGTGGATACTGGGTGTGACGCGCGGGATAACCCCACTCCCAGACCAGCATCCACCGTGGAACGCAGCAGAGAGAGACCCCAGCGGATGTCAGAGCCGGCTGCAGCCGGGGATCACATGATGCCTATGAGCGGCCAGTGATAGCGCTGCTCACAGTCAGTAACGGCAACACAAGGTATTTACAAAGATACTTCTTTTCAACATAAAAATAGATTGGCCAATTATTAATAGTAGTGGACAACCTCTTTAATGAATTAAGCTCATCTCCTGACTGGCGTGCACATCTGCCTGAAATGTACTCCAGTCAGAGATTATTATATATTTTTGGAATAAAATAAGCCACTGAAGTGGTGTATTGTTTATTCAATTTGAGGGGAAGGCATAGTCATGTCCTGTCATGCCCATGCACTGCCCATAGTGGCAGTAGCTGGCCAAGATTGGTGTGAAGGTGCAAAAATGTACAATATATTTGTATAAATTTCGAGTTGCACCAAAATATTGCTATTTATTACTGTGTTTTAAGCCAGAATTCTGATGTAAACACCATGATGAATCAGACCCTATGTGCTGTCAGATTGGGCTGACAGACTCCCTTTATATGTTACTGTTACTCCCTCTATATGTTACTAGTACAAGGTCATAGTATTTGCATCAATGTACCTGCTTTGTAAAGGAGTTAAGGAAGGTAGGGCATCATAGCTTTAAAAATTGATTATAATATTGCTACAATACCTCTTAGAAGACATTGCAACTCCACTAGCATACAAGTTATAAAAAATACAGTAAAAAAATGGCAGTAGTTCACTAACATTATTACTTTTTTTAATTTTAAAAGACGATAAAAAAATGTTGAAATTAAAGCTGATGTTAAATGGCAAAACATTAACCCCTTCACCCCTGGCCCACTTTCCGTTTTTGCACTTTCGTTTTTTACTCTACTTCTTCCCAGAGCCATAACTTTTTTATTTTTTGGTCAATATGGTCATGTGAGGGCTTATTTTTTTGCGGGACAAGTTGTACTTTTGAACGACATTGGTTTGAACACATCGTGTATTGGAAAACAGGAAAAAAAATCCAAGTGCGGTGAAATTGCAAACAAGTGCAATTCCACAATTGTTTTTTTTTACCATGTTCACTAAATGCTAAAACTGACCTTCCATTATGATTCTCCAGGTCATTATGAGTTTGTAGACACCAAACATGTATAGGTTCATTTTTATTTAAGTAATGAAAAAAAAATCCAGAGTTTGTTAAAAAAAAAGTCGCCATTTTCCAAGACCTGTAGTGTCTCTATTTTTCAGGATCTGGGGCCGGGTGAGGGCTTATTTTTTGCACTCCAAGCTGACATTTTTATTGATACCATATTGGGGTAAATACAATGTTTTGATCGCCTGTTACTGAATTTTATTGCAATGTTGTGGCGACCAAAAAAACATAATTCTGGCGTTTTTATTTTTTTCTCATTACACCGTTAACTGATCAGATTAATTATTTTTATATGTTGATAGATCGGGAGATTCTGAGATTGACAGCGTCATTTAACATGTTAACAGCCGCATGTGAATCGCGATTCCACCCGCAGCTGTTAGGGGCACATGCAGTGTCGGACTGGGGTGTCTGGGGCCCACAGGAGGAATTGATCCTCGGGGCCCACCCTACAGCTATATGCAAATACCTGTTAGCCATTATCCTTGTTATAATGGAGTGTCGACTGTAAATCACAGGCGGCTCCTGCACATCTACTGTGCGCCACCATAACTGGGATGTACAATTACGTTATTTTGCATTAAAGGTGTTCTTTGGTTAAAACAAGTTATCACCGATCCATGGGCTCCACAAAATAGGTGATAACTTATTGATCGTTTGGGTTCGAACATTGGAAAACGCACTGATCGGAAGAATGGGGAAGTTTTATCCCTGTCAGGACACTTATCCCTATTTTAAAATGCAGCAGCAGGTGGGACATCTGACCGCAGCCTCATTCATTCTCTTTGTGGCTTCCAGAACAAACAAGAACAGCCATTGAGGGAACGAATGGATCAGTGGTCAAGTCGCACATGAGTTCTAGTCTAATGGGGATAAAAGCTCCATATTCTACCAATCAGTGCAGGTCCCAGCATTCAGACCCCCACTAATCAATAATTTATCAACCCTGTGGAGAGGTGAAAACTTGTTTTCCCCCGAGAACCCCTGTAAGTGCATCTTGTTCCAAGTATTTAATCACTAGTGGAAATAAAGAATCTTCTAATTAATATCAGAGAGAGCAAATGACCGCCATACACAACACAATCCACTATACCAAAACCAATAATACCACATACAAGGGAGAAATACTGCCACACCATGACCATACCACATATTGCCACCACATAGTGACCGAATAATACCACATACAAGATAGAAATGCCACCACACCGAGACCAGACCAGATATTAACGGCATATAGTGTCCAAATAATTCCCCATCATTGCTCTTCCCCACCTCCTCCATCATTGCTCTCCCCATCCCCATCATTGCTCTCCCCACCTCCTCCATCATTGTTCTCCCCCACCTCCTCCATCATTTTCATATCTCCTCCACCTCCTCCATCATGATTGCCATATCTCCCCATCATCATTGCCATATCTTCCCCACCTCCTCCATCATCATTGCCATATCTCCCCCCACTTCCTCCATCATCATTGCCATATCTCCCACACCTCCTCCATCATAATTTCCATATCTTCCCCCACCTCCTCCATCATTTCCATATCTCCCCCACACTTCCTCCATCATTAGCATATCTCCCCCCCACCTCCTCCATCATTGTCATATCTCCCCCACTTCCTCCATCATTGTCGTATCTCCACCCACCTCCTCCATCATCATTGCCATATTTCCCCCATCTCCTCCGTTATCATTGCCATACCATATCTCCCCCACCTCCTCCATCACTGCCATATCTCCCCCACCTCCTCTATCATCATTGCCATATCTCCCCCCACCTCCTCCATCATCAATGCCATATCTCCCCCACCTCCTCCATCATCATTGCCATATCTTCCCCCACCTCCTCCATCATTGCCATATCCCCCCACCTCCTCCATCATTGCCATATATCCCCCACCTCCTCCATCATTGCCATTTCTCCATCCACCACCTCCATCATCATTGCCTTATTTCCCCCACCTCCTCCATCATCATTGCCATGCCATATCTCCCCCACTTCCTCCATCACTGCCATAACTCCCCCACCTCCTCCATTATCATTGCAATGCTATATCTCCCCCACCTCCTCCATCATCATTGCCATATTTCCCCCCACCTCCTCCATCATCATTGCCATGCCATATCTCCCTCCACCTTCTCCATCATCATTGCCATATCTCCGCCACCTCCTCCATCATTGTCATATCTCCCCCACTTCCTCCATCATTGTCGTATCTCCACTCACCTCCTCCATCATCATTGCCATATTTACCCCATCTCCTCCATTATCATTGCCATACCTTATCTCCCCACCTCCTCCATCACTGCCATAACTCCCCCACCTCCTTCATCATCATTGCCATATCTCCCCCACCTCCTCCATAATCATTGACATATCTCCCCCTACCACCTCCATCATTGCCATATCTCCCCCACCTCCTCCATTATCATTGCAGTGCTATATCTCCCCCACCTCCTCCATCATCATTGCCATATTTCCCCCCACCTCCTCCATCATCATTGCCATGCCATATCTCCCTCCACCTTCTCCATCATCATTGCCATATCTCCCCCACCTCATCCATCATTGCCATATCTCCTGCCACCTCCTCCATCATCATTTCCATATCTCCCCCCACCTCCTCCATCATAATTGTCATGCTTCCCCCCACCTCCTCCATCACCATTGTCATGCCATATCTCCCCCCACGTCCTCCATCACTATTGCCATGCCATATTCCCCCCCCCACTTCCTTTATCACCATTGCCATGCCATATCTCCCCCCACCTCCTCCATCACCCTTGCCATATCTCCCCCACCTCCTCCATCATTGCCATATCTCCCCCACGTTCTCCATCATTGTCATATCTCCCCCCACCTCCTCCATCACCATGCCATGCATATTTCCCCCCACGTCCTCCATCACCATTGCCATGCCATATCTCCCCCCACCTCCTCCATCCCCATTGCCATGCCATATCCCCCCACATCCTCCACCACCATGCCATACATATCTCCCCCACCTCCTCATCACCATTCCCATATCTCCCCCACCTCCTCAATCACCATTGCTCTACCTCATCTCCCTCCACCTCCTCCATCACCACTGTATTAGTTAAAAAAAAAAACAACACTTACCCTCTCTGCTCGTTCCCCCGCAGCATCGTCCTCAGCTTTCTGCCAAGCATCTTTCTCCCTGACACAGGTCCGCGCTGCATGGTGACGTCATCAAGCAGTGCGAGCCTGTGTCAGGAAGAAAGCGGCGGGCGGTCAGCTGTCATGTCCCTGGAAAGGTGCAGGCTCATCGCTGGAGTCCACACCAAAGGGAGAGACATGACATGTGCCGTACATGTACGGCACATGTCGGAAAGAAGTTAAAGAAAGTTTTGAACAAATGCGTACTCAGTGTACTTCCTTGCTGGCCCATGACATTTCTCATCAGAGCCGGCAAAGTAGTATACTGTCACTGTGCATTGAAAGTAATATTGCATAGTGACAAGGGAGATTGTAATAAACATACGTTGAAATTGACAAGCGACATATGTTCAGTGGAGCTGGGACTAGCTCAGCCCCTAAAACTGAAGTCATTGATGACTCTTCATTTCAGGGTGGGGACAGAGGCTATGCTGTCCTGTTTGAGAATCCCAGTGTGCACTGAGGATTCTCCATCAAAACATCATCAAAACGGAAGTAGATAATAAAAATAAATAAAGCAGTTAGATAGATTAGAGAGGGAAAGGTAGGGACTTTTTAATTAGGGTAAATTAGAATAGCTGTTAGATTATTACAATAAATATATTGAACATTTAGACAGCTATGACTTGGGATTTAGACTCCAGAGCCATATCTTTGGTGTGTTCCACCATATGTGCTTGACGCGCCCCTGGGCCTGTGTCGCGCTGCGTTGCGCACGCGGGAGCTTACCCGGAGCCGGATCTCTTGAGGGTTGTAGTCTCGTGGCGGTGACCCGGTCCGTGCCCAGGGAGTCAAACTGAGCGGCGATGTAACAGCGGTAGATGCAGGACGACTACGCCACCCGTTGAATGCAGCTATGGAGCTGCCGCTGCAGGACAGTCCGCTGAGGCCGGTGGATGGATGGTGCAGCGTAGATGGTATAACCCCCAACGGGAGGGGTATGGCCTCAGGGCAGCAGATGTGGATGATGGGGGTAGCAGGAACCACTCAGAGACGGTGCGGTGTAATTCAGGGTCTTTACTGGTAACAACGATAGACCCTCCCGGAGTACTTGCTAGTGAACGGGGCCTGGTCAGTCCTTGAGCAGATGGGATCTCCCCTGGCCAGGCGGAGTTGTAGGCCTCCCAAACTGACTGTACTCTTCTGGCTACCTTGCTAGAAGCGGATATAAGTAGCCCACGTCCCTGAGTGTACCGTGTGGTGCTCACCCGTATGGCCGGTGACTCGGGGCCTTCTAATGGCTTCCGCTCCACGATGGCGGTGCTGGTCCCACGCGTGTGACCGTGCCTTCGGGTTTCTGGGCCTGAGGACCTGAAATCCCCTGCCGGTCGGCTTCTGCTGCTGGGTAAGAGTTAGTCCCCACAGCCTCGGACGCCGGGTCCGGTAAGAAAGCTTCTCAGTCAGGGCGAGCTCTGCAGCTGCCAGCCCCTGACTCGTAGTAGTATTGCTTCTGCTGTTTCTTGTCTCTACTCTCCTTGACTGCTAACCCTGCTTCAGCCCCGGGTTTATATAGGGGAAGGTCTTCCCCTCCCAAGACTGGGCAGTAGGTGTGGCATGCACAGGATCCCTGGCCAAGAGACCTCCCACCTGCTCTCAGACATAACATTGCTTGTTACTGTGGAAACCAGACCCCTGGGGTGCCACATTCCCCCCTAGTGAAATTTAGTACTCCGGGACTAAACATATTTTAGAAAAACATAACAAGATATAACAATAACAATAAAATAAAGAAACACATAAAGGTGGTCACGGCATGTCCGTAACCGGGTGCAGTCTTTGAAGAAACAAAGGTGTCCATTTCACCAAAACAGGGAGACGTAACCAGGTAGGGGTCTGTCCTACCCCGAGTCCTTAACAGTCTCTAGTCCATCCTGGGTTACGCTCCAACTATGTACAAGGATTCCCGGTAAATCCACCAAGGATTCCTAAAAATAACTGGAAACACAAAATTATACACAAGCAACAATACACAGATAAACATAAATAAAACAATTTATACACTTCAAATCCTCCAGCGTGCGGGTAACTGGCCTCTAGTGGCCCTAGTGGACCTACGGAGCTGACTGTCTGGCCCTTAACTACAGGGTGTAGGAGCTGTCAAGGGTAAACTGAGCAGCTGTCTACCGGCTCTTTGTCTCACTAGGGGTACGGCAGGCTCACTATAAGCAGAGGGTTGATCCTCCTGTTCTGCTTGTGTGGAGTCTTCTGCCTCCTGGACCGGCTGTTCTTCCAGCTCTACCTGTTGCTCCGTAGGTGCTTGGGATGCTGGTTGGAGGAAGGTGAGTACGGGTACCACAACTGCACCATTGACTTGAGTCCAAGACCGAGGGAAGTCCCCGAGCACAGTACTAACCATATCTTCCCTTTCCTCTACGGGTCGATGGTCTTCTTGTTCCTCTTCAGGGTTCCTCAGTTGTTCGGGACACTTTTTCAGGTGGTCCCGGGATACAATGGCTGTGGTTTCCCCTCCGTCTTTACTGATGGTACAAACCTTCGGGTTCTCGTGGCTTGAGGGCAGTACGGTGTACGGGTCCTTCTCCCACTGGTCGTCCAACTTGTGGAGCCGTCTCTTCCTCTTCAAGACCTGCTCTCCGGGTACCAGGGGAACAGCGGGAGCATACTGGTTGTAAGTTTTCTCTTGTCTTTCCCTAGCCTGACAGAGACTTCGCTCCACGCTCTCCTGTACTCTCCGGTACTGCTGCTGCCTCTCTGTGTCCCAGTCTGTTTCTGGTGAAGTGTCCTCGGGTGTCAGGACTCCCATTTCCAGGTCAACAGGTAACTTACCAGGTCTTGCCCTCATTAGGTAAGCCGGGGTACAGTTGGTGGAACCTACCGGGATGTGGTTGTATAGGTCCACCAGATCGGGCAACTTCTCAGGCCACAGACTGCGTTCTTCCAGGGGCAACGTTTTTAGAAGATCCATTACCACCTGGTTCATTTTCTCACAAAGTCCATTAGTTTGCGGATGGTAGGGTGTCGTCCTTATCTTCCGGCAGCCATACAGATTGCAGAATTCCTGGAAGACCTCCGCTTCAAAGGCAGGTCCCTGGTCCGTCAGCACTTGGTCCGGGTACCCGTGTGGACGGCAAAAGTGCTGCTGGAAGGCTCTAGCTGCTGTTTGAGCCGTTAAGTCCTTGACGGGGACGACAACCAGAAACCGGGAGTAATGATCCACGATGGTTAACGCGTAGACGTAGCCACTTCTGCTTGGGGTCAGTTTTACATGATCCAAGGCTACCAGTTCCAACGGTTGCCGGGTGACGATGGACTGCAGGGGAGTCTTCTGGCTGGCACGGTCCTTCCTTCTCAGGTTGCACGGGCCACAGTCTCTGCACCACTTCTCGATGGTTCGCCTCATGCCTACCCAGTGGAACCGCTCGCGCAGCAGGAACTCCAGCTTCTTCCACCCGAAGTGCCCAGCTCCGTCGTGGTATGCCTCCATCACCATGGCTGCGTCTCTTCATGGCACCACTACTTGCCAGAGTAATTCATGCGTCTGGGAGTTAACCATTCTGCGGCACAACTTCCCTTTGTAAAGGAACAGTCGACTCTTCTCTGCCCATAGTTGTTTGGCTTCCTCCGGAGCGTCTGGTTCAAGGCGAGCCTCCGGCCGAGTCAGCATCTCCTTCACCAGTCGGACGGCAGGGTCGCTGTCTTGCGTTTCCGCCCAGTTGTAGTGGGGTAAGGGGTTCAACGTAGCAGCCTGCTTACTCCTTACCCGGTGGGAATACTGGATAGTCCCATGACGGTGGAACGCAGGGAGTTCAACTTCTTCCAGTCCCTCCGGATCTTCTCCTCCGTCCGGCCGGTTGGGCATCCTGGACAGGGCGTCCGCGTTGGTATTGGAGCGTCCTGCCCGGTAATTGATTGTGAACTCGTAGTTGGACAGACGGGCCATCCACCTCTGCTCCAGGGCACCGAGTCTTGCCGTGTCCAGGTGTGTCAACGGGTTGTTATCCGTGTACACGGTGAACCGGTAAGAAGCGAGGTAATGCTTAAAGCGCTCGGTGACTGCCCATACTATGGCCAGGAACTCTAGCTTAAATGAGCTGTAATTCTCGGGGTTCCTTTCGGTGGGTCGCAGTTTTCGGCTGGTGTAGGCGATTACTCGTTCCTTCTCCTGCTGGATCTGGGACAGTACGGCTCCTAGCCCGATGTTACTGGCGTCGGTGTAGAGGATAAAGGGCTGGCTATAATCCGGGTACGCCAGGATTTCGTCCCCCGTGAGGGCCATCTTCAGCTGGCGGAAGGACTCTTCTTCCAGCTCCTCCCATTTGAAGGGCGGCTTCTGGTTCTTGGCCTTCCGGGACTGGCCTATCAGGAGGTCCTGCATAGGTGCTGCCTTTTTGGTGAAACCGGGAATAAACCTTCGGTAGTAGCCTACCAACCCGAGGAACTGCCGCACTTCTTTTACGCTGGAGGGGCTTGGCCATTCCTTAATTGCGGTGATCTTATCAGGGTCGGGAGCCACTCCGTCAGCGCTCACCACGTGTCCCAGGTACTGCACCTTTGGTTTCAGGAGGTGACACTTGGAGGGTTTCACCTTTAGGCCGTAACTTGCCAGAGCTTCGAACACTTCCGCCAGGTGTTTCAGGTGGTCCTCATACGTCTTGGAATATACGATGACATCGTCCAGGTACAACAGGACCGTCTCGAAGTTTCTGTGGCCCAGACAACACTCCATTAGTCGTTGGAAGGTTCCCGGTGCGTTGCAGAGTCCGAACGGCATGCAGGTGAACTCGCTAAGTCCCATCGGGGTGGTGAATGCGGTCTTCTCCCGGTCCGCCTCTGCTACAGGAACCTGCCAGTACCCGCTAGTGAGATCCAAGGTAGAGAAGAAGTTAGCAGATCTTAAAGCAGCCAATGACTCCTCTATCCTTGGTAAGGGGTACGCATCCTTGTGTGTGATACGATTGATTTTCCGGTAATCTACACACATCCTCATGGTGTTGTCTTTCTTTCGGACTAAGACTAGTGGAGCTGCCCAGGGGCTACAGCTATCCCTGATCACCCCAGCCTCCTTCATGTCTCTAAGCATCCCCTTGGCGTGTTGGTAGTGGGCAGGGGGTACGGGTCGATACCTCTCTTTTATAGGAGGATGGTCTCCCGTGGGGATGTGGTGTTCTACCCCCTTGACTCGCCCGAAGTCTAACGGGTGTTTACTGAACACTCTCTCGTACTCCTGAACCACCCGATAGACTCCTTGTTTCTGGTGTGCGGGAGTGGAGTCAGTACCCAGATGTAGTTGCTGACACCAGACCTCCATGTTTTTCTTAGAGCCGTTACCTTCCTCCGGGTGAGATGGAGGCAAGGGTTCCACAGATTGTATAGAATTTTGGTTAATGGTATATAATTTGGCTAGCGTGGCATACCGGGGCAGGTACACTTCCCTCTCCCCGATATTTATTATGCGAACGGGCACCCTCCCATGGCGTACATCAACCACCCCCCGTGCTGTCAAAATGGTGGGCCTACTGTCCGAGTAAACTGGTTCTACCATTGCCTGGTAATCTCTACCTCTCAGACCAATAGCTGCCCGGCACCAAATCATCATTTCACTTTTTGGGGGCATGGCAATAGGAATAGGGTCACACATTCTTACGCTACCAATCTCACCGCCGGAGAGTTCCACCTGTTGCCGTCGCATCAGTGCCCGGATCTCTTTCTGGAGCACCCGCTGCTCGCCGGAGCTGGCGTTCTTGGCAACCTGCTGTAAAAGGAAAATCACCTCTGCAAGACAATTTTCAATTACATTAGTTCCTAGAGTTATTTTTGGGTGACTCTCATGCTTGTCAATATCTACAATGATCAGTCCCTGTGCTGCCAGTTCGACTCTACCGATTTTGATGGTCACCTCTTTAAATCCGATCTGTGGCACGGGCTGGCCATTGCTGGCGATGATACTCAAGTCGTCGTCAGGGTAGCGGGTATCAAAGGTGTCTTTCAGCCGGGTTAGTATCCCTGCGACAGTCTTCCTCCCAGGTGGCCAGGATTTTACTTCCCTTTTGGCTGCCCCGGTTAGTTGGGCCACCAGGATGCTCACTTTTTGCTCTTCTGTGAGGGGGTACACCTGGAAGAGGCTATCCAGCTTTTCTCTAAAGTCATGCAGGGTATGTGACTCCCCTGAGTACTGGGGTAGCCAAGCTGCTCCCGGGATATGGGGCATGGTGAAGGGCATAACTGCAGCAGCGGTGGCGCTGGCGGGGGTTGAGGCAATGAAGCTCTCCTCCGCATCCGACATCTTCCTCCCCCCTAGTGGACCGTGGCCTACCTTGCGATGATCCTGTTCCGTAGGCCGCGGCTCCGCAGTAGATCGTCAGGGTTGAGGACCTTGCGTCGCGCTCCGGTGACGTCGGCGTCTGCTGGGCTCCTTCCAGGACCTTACGCAATGTCCGGACGTGAGGCGGGGCTTCAGTTCTCGCGCGCTTTCGGAGTCCACGCCCCTCTTCTTCCCGCGCGGCGTCCTCAAGATGGCGTCCAACGGCGGGAAAACTCGACGGATGGCGGGAAGAAGGCTGAAGATGGCGCCGGATGGCGGGAATCTTCACAGATGGCGGGAAGAAGGCTGAAAATGGCGCCGGATGGCGGGAATCTTCACCGATGGCGGGAAAACTTCACGGATGGTAAGTTTTAAAAGTCTCTTTTTCAGGCACGCAGTACCCGGTGGTTGCGGGCACGAAATCCTGCCGACTACGCCAAAGTTGACGCGCCCCTGGGCCTGTGTCGCGCTGCGTTGCGCACGCGGGAGCTTACCCGGAGCCGGATCTCTTGAGGGTTGTAGTCTCGTGGCGGTGACCCGGTCCGTGCCCAGGGAGTCAAACTGAGCGGCGATGTAACAGCGGTAGATGCAGGACGACTACGCCACCCGTTGAATGCAGCTATGGAGCTGCCGCTGCAGGACAGTCCGCTGAGGCCGGTGGATGGATGGTGCAGCGTAGATGGTATAACCCCCAACAGGAGGGGTATGGCCTCAGGGCAGCAGATGTGGATGATGGGGGTAGCAGGAACCACTCAGAGACGGTGCGGTGTAATTCAGGGTCTTTACTGGTAACAACGATAGACCCTCCCGGAGTACTTGCTAGTGAACGGGGCCTGGTCAGTCCTTGAGCAGATGGGATCTCCCCTGGCCAGGCGGAGTTGTAGGCCTCCCAAACTGACTGTACTCTTCTGGCTACCTTGCTAGAAGCGGATATAAGTAGCCCACGTCCCTGAGTGTACCGTGTGGTGCTCACCCGTATGGCCGGTGACTCGGGGCCTTCTAATGGCTTCCGCTCCACGATGGCGGTGCTGGTCCCACGCGTGTGACCGTGCCTTCGGGTTTCTGGGCTTGAGGACCTGAAATCCCCTGCCGGTTGGCTTCTGCTGCTGGGTAAGAGTTAGTCCCCACAGCCTCGGACGCCGGGTCCGGTAAGAAAGCTTCTCAGTCAGGGCGAGCTCTGCAGCTGCCAGCCCCTGACTCGTAGTAGTATTGCTTCTGCTGTTTCTTGTCTCTACTCTCCTTGACTGCTAACCCTGCTTCAGCCCCGGGTTTATATAGGGGAAGGTCTTCCCCTCCCAAGACTGGGCAGGAGGTGTGGCATGCACAGGATCCCTGGCCAAGAGACCTCCCACCTGCTCTCAGACATAACATTGCTTGTTACTGTGGAAACCAGACCCCTGGGGTGCCACATGCTTATTGTGCTTGTACCTGCATTCATTCCTGCTGGTTTCCACTTCATCTGTCATACTGCTCCTGAGATTGCTGTTTGTCCAAATCCTCACTGTTCCAAATGTTGTCAAGGAAGCTGTATCAACTCTCTGAGTCCATGTGCCCACCTGGACCTAAGGCTTAGCAGTTCCACTTTACCTGGGGAGTCTAATAGAATCCCAAGACTTTACCTGGGGAGCTTAACAGAATCCCAAGATTCCAAAGGTGAAGCAGCCATAACACTGTTGCCAAAGGATACAATTGATCTGTCTGGACTGCCTAGTAATGCAGCTTTCTATTAGTCAATGGGAGCTTCCTCTGACTGAGTAGGATCTCTCAAACCAATTGGACGTACTGTCTCTGACACCTGCAGTTTTGACACTGGATTCTCAACACCTGCCACAGCCTAATTATCACCTGGGATATTCTGCTTGAGGAATTTCTCAATATTTGCCCACTCCTGCCCATTTTGATGGAGACATTAAGGCCTGCCAGGCCTTTGTAAACCAATGCACTAAACATGTACACTTTCAGTTATGTTCCCAGCATCTTTTTTCTGACCGGTCTAAAGTGGCCTACATTTTTTCTTTGCTGACACGCTTAAAGATCTTGTGGTTATTTTATGCATGGCCGTGTTTTGAATGTTGAATTATCTATTTTGTTGACTTGAGAACTTAGCTAACCATTTGACAGGATTAGGCTGATAGAGAAGAGCATTGGAAGAAAAAGGACCTATGGTCCTAATGTTCACAGACCTGCATTGAAAAAGGTGATTGTGTGCAAAGAAGGGAGACCATACTCAGATAGCACGTTCTGAAGATAACAAGGATTAAGTGGCAGAAGGATTTCTTATCTCAGGCAAGTAGGGGTATACAGGAAACGTTATCTGTACTAGATAAGAAGTGGAAGTGTAGCCAGACCTGAAGGTCATAGAAGAAAAGACGACGAACCTGGGTCATGTGTCCTCCTACAGGAAACTAAAGATGCAGTGGCACACCAAGGAGCATGTGGCCCTCATCAAATGGACTTTGAGAATAGTGGTGAGGAGTCATAGCAACGCACCTCAGCCAGTGTGGTCCTCACACAAGGGGAAGATGGAGATTCCCATAGCAGTTTTCTGGTCTAATGTAACATGGTAAAATGTACAGAAGTAATGTACCGCCACATGTAACCATGAAGTTTCAACATCTAGATTGTCCAAATAAAGTGTTCTTAAATGGTTGAGCCCGCTACATCAGATGCACATATATATACTCATCAGTTTGTTCAGTAAAGAAAAGTTTATTTTTGAACTCTGTTCTCCCTCATTCATCTCTACCTCATTGTGTTCTGGCTAACCATGTCAAGCGGCAGCATGTGATATGCAATGGCATACCGCTAAAGTAACAGCACACACACCTAGCCAGGATCCCCATTTTTCTGTAGCAGGTGCAGATGCGACTCTATGCTGGGTTCCACTTCATCTCTACTGCTGCTCCTGAGATTGCTGTGTGTCCAAGTTCTCACGCTTCCATGTGTTGTTGAGGTTGCTACACCAATGCCTGGGGGCCGTGTGCCTACCCAGATCTAAAGCTTAGTGTATTCACCTCACCAGGTGAACCCAACATTTAGCCCCCAGGGTGCTGTGGGTTAGGGGACCATGACTAAAAACAGGTGTCATTGACAGATTGAAATGTCTTCTATGTACAATATTAACTGTATGGCAGAGGCGGAGGTGGACTCAACAGAAAGATGACTCTAGCTGATGGTGTCACTGTAAGAGGCAACATTATTCTGCTGTGATTAAGATGCGTGATGGGACATATACAGTACTTCATTACGCCCTTCTTCCTCCTTGCTAATGAGCTTTCCAGCAGTTGCAAAGGAGGCCAAATGTGACTTATGTTTGGAATTTCTACTGCTGGGACAGTTGCTGCGAGCACTACTGGTGGTGTTAGAGTTGCTGCTAGCAGCAACCATATTCTTAACCATAATATTAGGGTTTTTTTCTATTGTCCTGCTATGTCCATTGCCTGTGCCATGCTTGGGTTTGTCACACATTTTGAACAAAAGTATATAATTTAATTTGTTCAGAAACTTTAACAAACTTAAATAATATTTTAGTTTAAAAATGTTTCCACCCTTGACAAAAAAGCTTAAAGGGGTACTCCGGGGAGACATATTTTCCTTACAGGAGGGAGCAGCACCTAGTATGATGCAATGACCCAGACAGGAAGGTTGGGGGTTCAGGAGCAGATTCTGTAGCATGGAATTACAAGGGTTATAAAAATAATTAAACTGCACTGACCATTTCATCTTTATAGTGTATGAGTGCAGGAACAGTACAATTTTTTTTATCTCCCCTGAGTACCCCTTTAATCCTAAATAAAGAAGTTTTTTAAGTACACTCATGGAAAATCATTTGTGACAACAGCCACCAGTATTATTGTGGCGCCTACGATTGTTGAGTGACTAGTCAAACATTTGCAAAACCTTTAACCTCTTATTTTTTTCTGTTTAATGCATTCTTTTTATCTTTTTATTTATTTTAAATAAAGTTGATGAACAAAATTAAAAGTAGTTGTATAAAACCTAAAAGGCTGGGTTGCGAAGTTGCTACACATAGGCTCACAACTGGTAATGAACATGCAGCAATAAGGGTAGTATGGTCACGGGGTGTATGGTATCTAGAGTTTACAATGAAAACAGGTGTAACAAAAATAAAGAGACTTTTTTACAGGCAAAGAAAAAATATAAAAATATTGAAGCAATGAAGAGGGCCCACAAATCTATTTAATACAATGTTCATATTTTAGTAAGTAAACATTTGTGTTTATGTTTCAAGGTTATGTAGTTTTCTCTTTAAAAAAAAAGTCACGTACCTTTACAAAACAGGGTGGGACTAGAAAATCTAAGTTTAATCATGTCTCAATAGCAAGCATGTTCAACTGTGTATGCATCTACTATTAAACTATTGGAGCAATGAAGTGGACTTAAAAAAAATGATTTTAAACAAAGTGCACACTTTGGTAGGTAAACACTTGTATTTAAATTTCAGAATTAGGGAGATTTATATACATATTTTTTAAATGGTGCAACCCAAAACACAGGGATCGCAGTTTCATTTCCAAACAGAAGCAAGCCTTGAATTCAGAATTTGGATTTAAATGCAAAATCTGCAATGAGGGCTTAAATAAGACCCTACTTTCTTGGCACTGTGTGAAAAATGATAAAATCAGCTATTAAGGTGCTGTTGCTGCATTATGTCAGATGTTTTAAGTCACAGTTTCACACTGAGTGGTGATGATGAGACTGCTACAAGAATTCACTGTATATCACTTGAATCTTGGATTTCTTTTCACAGATTGAAACAATCTATTTTCAATCTGGTACCTCATCACTGAAATAGTACACTACAATCACATTTGGCCTTTTACTATCCCTATGTTGTGTGCCCTGAGCGCTCCTTTCCTTACATAATACAGGTATAAGATGGTGTTCCTTGGCCAGCCCCTATGTTTTAAACTGCCTATGTTAGCCCCCCTGATTGGCTGTGCTACACCATATGATTGGAATGCTGCACATAATGCCCTTAGCCCACTCAAAGAGTGTGAAGCACGTGTGAAATGGTGCAAAGCATTTATTTTACTGATGCTCGCAAATCGAATCTCGGATTGTTTCCATTTGCGTGGAACTACGGATTTCAGGAAATTTGACTTGAATTTAACCCTCCGCTGATGAATCTGCTTGTCTCTTTTAAAATTGCTATTAAAATTGTTCTTGTTTGGTTTTTGTTTGACCAAACAAAAAGTTTGTAAATGTTGTTAATAGACCCAATTTACAATGGAGGTTGCATAATTTTGATTACAAAGTGTAAGTAAAAGACTGATAATGTCATGCTATGTGACATAAATTGATATATAATTATAACTAAAACTATAGAAGTAATATATTTAGGGTGCTCAGGTAACTTGACACTAATTCTGCTATATCTAAACAGCACTTGTGATTTATTAAGCACTAAGCCTCTAATATTTGCTCCTATGAAGGTCTGAAACTGGGCATATGGCCAACATAAATATTGTTACTTGCTTCTTGTTATTATTTCAGGTGTGTCTGTGCCATATTACATTATTTGGCTGTTTTTCATAAATTAATGGCAGAATGAAAATGATAAGTAGGGCAGAAAAAATTGCGTATAATATTTGATATGGAGTAGTTAGCTAATTGCCTTATGTTAGAATCCAACTGACCTGTTAAATCCAAACCCTATGAAAAACTCCTGCAATAGAAAAAAATGGGATATGTTTTTTACAAAACAACCCCATACTAGTCTATGAACTGTGAGCTTTTACGTTTCAACCCAATTCTTTAGATAGGTGTTGTCAAAAACGTTCATCTACAGTAGTCTCCTAAGTTACAATGTCCTCAGGGCAAAAGATTTTCAGCATAAAATATTCATCTTGCAGTACATTTAATATCACACTCGCTGTTGTGTGAATGACACAAAGATCCAACATAGTATGAAAGAAAGGGGTAGCAGGGTTGCACTACCAATATTAATACTAATATGAAAAAAGGGGGTGCTGCGTCATGTAGAAAACAATACATGAATTAATGGAAAAGAAAAAGTACTACATAATGGACGAGCACACCACCAATATAGAACAGTTTATTAGACCACACATAATAAAAACATTTAAAAAAAGCCATCAAATGGCATGTATACTGCCCCCCGCATAACAGATATCAAATGATCAAACAATAATGTATACCTCCAAATGCATGCAGATGTAGTAATAAATGGGGAATATATTACTCAATTGATGTAACAATATATAATATGAACCGTTCCCAATAATACACCTGCACAAAAAATGTAATGGTGAAAAAATCGTAATTTGTCTCACATGAGGGTATATAACAACCAGAGTCCTGTCAGGACACTAAATGATTAATAGAGATGAGCGGTGTTCGACTCGAACTGTTCGCCAACCTCAAATTCGAGCTGTTTTGGGCGGTGTTCGAGCCGTTCGGCGAACACGAACGATTTGAAAAAAATTCGGCTGTTCGAGGTTATGTTCGATAACTGTTCGTGCACCAAAATCATAACTGGATTTTTTCTCAGTAATGCTGAAAATTAATGTTAATACGCAGTTTGAGTGTACAGCGGGGCGGGGGGAGGGGCAGGGGATGGATCTCTGCAGGAATAATGAAGATCTCCATTTTTTTTTCTCTTTCCCGCATTTACAGTGGGGAGGTGCAGTCTGTCAGCCTATCCGCAGCGCACACACGGAGCGAACTGCTTATTCACACAAGCAACGGCATGTGTCATTGGCAGTGTATGTCACATGTCCTTGCCCTATAATACCCAGCCATTTTCCCCGTCGCCACCATTTTCTCAGTGCTGCAGCTGCGTGTTAGACGGCACCGCTGTTGCTGTGTGCGCTATACTTTGTTAATTTCAAGCCATTTTTCGCACAAATCTACAGATAGCTTGGGAGTAAGGAAGAGTTGTGATTGCAGTCCTTTTAAGGACTAGGTTACATCATTTCATACGACTTTTATCAGGCAGGTCTGTGCTCTTAAATAGATAGGTTGGGAGTAAAGACTAATTGTAATTGCAGTCCTTTTCAGGGCTAGGTTACATCAGTTCCTATCACTTTTTGCCAGGCAGGTCTGTGCCAGTGCTGTGCAAGTTTTAATCACAGCATTTGGGTAAATCTAGCAAAGCAAATCCTTTTTGGCCTATTGCAGAGTGTGTTAGTCAGTGGAGTAGCCAATCTGTGTTGCAAGCTACACCACCTGTGTATAGAATACAAATTTTTTTACTGCACCTAGTGAAGTAAAACCTTTTGGGCATAGCATCATTCTATTAGTCCATCTATACTAACCTCCACCAGGGTGCAAATTAAAAATATTTTTTTTCTGCATCTAGCTCTGAAAAAAATATTTCAGCTTCTAGCAGTGTGTGGGACTTAGTCTATTAGTCCATCTATACTGACCTCCATCAGGTTGCAAATTCAATATAATTTTTTTTTGCATCTAGCTCTGAAAAAAATATTTAGGCTTCTAGCAGGGTGTGGGACTTGGTCTATTAGTCCATGTATACTGACCTCCATCAGGTTGCAAATTCAATATAATTTTTCTCTGCATCTAGCTCTGAAAAAATATTTAGGCTTCTAGCAGTGTGTGGGACTTGGGCTATTAGTCCATCTATACTGACCTCCATCAGGTTGCAAATTCAATATAATTTTTTTCTGCATCTTGCTCTGAAAAAATATTTAGGCATCTAGCAGTGTGTGGGACTTGTTCTATTAGTCCATCTATACTGACCTCCATCAGGTTGCAAATTCAATATAATTTTTTTCTGCATCTTGCTCTGAAAAAAATATTTAGGCTTCTAGCAGTGTGTGCGACTTGGTCTATTAGTCCATCTATACTGACCTCCATCAGGTTGCAAATTGAATATAATTTTTTTCTGCATCTAGCTCTGAAAAAATATTTAGGCTTCTAGCAGTGTGTGGGACTTGGTCTATTAGTGCATCTATACTGACCTCCATCAGGTTGCAAATTCAATATAATTTTTTTCTGCATCTAAACCCAGCCAATACTTTTGGCCTAATACCACAGTTTGCCCACTCAGCTCTGCTCGGTTCCCATCCATTGTATTTTTGTGCAAACAACTCCAGAGTTGTGAATTAGTTAACCACCAAAATGAGTGGAAAAAGGCCTGCTGCTGGTGGAAAGGGGAATAGGCGTGTTGGGAAGGGGAAAAAAGGTTGTGTCCATGGAGTAGGTGTTAAAGCAACAGTAATATCTGCAGAAGAAAGACCATCTTCCAGCCAAACTAAAATGTCTACTTCTTTTAGTGGACAATGTGATAAGATCCCTTTTTTACGGCCGCGCCAATCGCTACAAATTCCAGATGAGGCACAAAAACAGCAGGTGCTTCAACGGACATCAAGTGCTCCTTTAAGTGGGCTCTCCTCCACCTCAACTTCAACATCACAAATACTCCAGTCCTCAAAGGTGTCACCCCAATCGCACTGGCTTCCTCACAGCTCCCAAGTCTCCAGCTGCCCGTCTGAGTATGGGGTAGAACAGATGGTTGAGTCTGCAGAGCTGTTTACTCATACTATAACCTGGGAATCAGAGGTCGGCTCCAGAGCTTCTGTGAATCCAGACGAGGAAATGATCTGCACTGATGCCCAGAATCTTTATGAGTTGGATCCAGGACCAGACGCAGAAGGTTCTGACCATAATGTAGACCCTCGTTCCCAAACTGTAACTCCTGTTGATGGAGACAATGAGGAAGACGATGATGAGACTCAAATACCTGATTGGAGCGACAACTTTAGTTTTTTGTCAGGGCAGGAACAGGTTGGCTCTGAGGACGATGGGTGTGATAACACACAAGGTGATGATGATGAGGTTGGAGATACCACTTACTGTAAACCCACAGTCAGCCAAGAGATGAGGTCAGCAGAGGAGGTGGAGGAGGATGCTAGTGACGACGAGGTCAGGTTGCGCCTTCCTGGACAGAGACGTAGTACTGGAAGCACATCAACAACTGCATCCTCAAACACAACTCTGCCTCTGACCACAAGTCGTGGTGGCTCTTCAGGTCGCATGGGTGCTAAGCCTTGCATAGCCTGGGCATTTTTTCAGATCGATAAAGATGACCCAACTCGTGTTATCTGTAACATTTGTCAGCAAAAGCTAAGTAGAGGCCAAAAAATACATAGTTTGAGTACTTCATGCATGAACCGGCACATTGACACAAAGCATAAGTTGCAGTGGGAAGCTCACTGTGCTACAATGCGGCCTAGCCGGCCGGGCCAACCACCGTCTGCCACATCTTGTGCATCCGCGGCCTCTTCATCCTCTGTGACTGGGGGGACAGCAGTCACACCTGTTTTGGGACGCTGACCTGCCACCTCTTTACCCGCAACAGCCAGCGTGATTGGCAGGTCATCATTTTCTTTGGAGGTGGTAACTAGTGTTGAGCCACCCCCGTAGTGTTCGAGTTCGGTTCGGTTCGTCGAACACCCGTGTGTTCGCCGAACAGTTCGTCGAACTGTTCGTCGAACACCTTCGAACACCGTTAAAACCAATGGCAGGCAAACAAAAACACATAGAAACACATAGAAAACACCTTCAAAGGTGTCCAAAAGCTGACAAACTGCTCAGAAGACACAACTAACACATGGAAAAGTGACAAGTACATATAGTCATGCGAAAAGAAAAGAGGTGGAGGAGTAAAAGGAGGGGGAGACACAGATATAGGCATGTCATGCCCTTCTAAAATCCAAAAAGTGAGAAGCCGAGATGACCAGTCCGCTCCTGCCCGTGCCACCTCCGTGTCGCCGGGTTTGTGCCAGAGCCGCGGTGAACCCTGACGGCCAGCCCCCCTCTCCCAATACTGGTGCCTGTCCGCTGGTGGGTCGAGAGAGCCCCCCTGTGGTGGAGGCAGCTCTAAGCTTTTTAATTTAAATTGTCCCTCTAATTTGAATGAATACACTTTAAATCCATTTACAAGGATCTATTGGAGGGCAAGTCTCATGCCAGCAGCCGCGTAATTCCAGCTCCAGTAGCGTCCACTAAAGCTGCTGCAGTTAAAAAGCTTTTATAAGGATCGAGCTCGGCTGTCCACCGCAAGGCATCCTAGTGCCAGTCCCAGCCCCTATGCCTTGGGGTGCCTCCTGATGCTCTTCACTAAGTATCCCGTGGTCCCGAAGCATTTCCTTTGAAAAAATTAAGTGTCCAAACTACAGGTGGTGTAGCTTGCTTAACAGCCGGGATAATCCGCTGACTAGCAGACACTGCTACTAGGCACAAAGTATTTCCTGGGCTAGATGCAGTTAAAAATTTGTAAGTAGATAATCTCGTTGGATGCTGAGAAAGCATTCCATAGAGTCTCCTGGCACGCCATATATGATTCTCTTAAAAAGCTTGGGGTAGGGGTCTAGGGGACCCTTTTATAGCCAAAATCACGGCCCTGTATCACAATACGTCACCTAGGCTGAAGATAAATGGAACTGTAGCACCGAGGGCTCGGTTGCTACAGACGTATTGCACCTCACCCAGAGGTGTGATATCTCACTCTCAGATAAGGATGGAGTGTGGATCAGGACCCGACACCTGCATGCATTACACCACATTGCCGTGGGGCAGGGCGACCAATATGCCCCTGAGATGGGCACGACAGTCCCTGTCCCTGGCTGGAGTGGGGGGAGGGAACACTGAGGAAGGGGAACCCTGCAGTGCAGGAGCAGGGAGGAAGCAGTTCCTGGGTGCATTGAGAAGGGAGTATAAAAGGTGGGCACCATCTTAGTTCAGTGCAGAGAAGTCTGAGCAGAAGTGGCAGGGAGCAGGGGCTCTGCATGAGCTCTGCTCCGGAGGCGGGCCTAGTAACAGAGGCCCAGGCCTGCAAGAGGGAGAAGGAAGGAAGAGGAGCGGAGAAGGCTCCAGGAACGAGGAATGAAGGGATCCCAGGGGTGCGGACGGGCGAGTCGCCACCGCACGCCCGAATCCACCTGCGTGGAGGGGTCAGGCCAAAGGGGGAGACCGGTCCCCGAACTAGTGGAGGCAGGAAACGACCCTCAGCTAGAAACCGGAGGCTCTGACATTTTATGTGGCGCAGCCCCTTGCTCCACCCGCTAGGAAGGCACCACATAGGGTCAGGGAAACTGGCGCCAAGTTTACCAAGAGGAGGCCCGAGGCAGCCGGACAGAAGTGTTGGTAAGAAAGGCCAGACAAAGGACACACAAAGGGGGTCCTGTGAAGCGCTCCAAAGTTATCTGGGAGTTGTCTGAGCCCCTCACCTGGTGAGCACAGTACGACGTGGGCAGCCGTTACCTGCAGACGTGGTCTGGATAATAAGAACTGTGAGTAAAGGCCCTGAACTGCATCACTGACTCCGTGTCGTTACTGCTGCTGCCCTGCACCATCACCCCCATCCTCCGCATACACTGCCCTGAGGCTATACTCCTCCCGTGGGGAGTTATGCTACGCTCTGCTGCACCCACAACACCAGCCTTAGCGGTCTGCCCTGTAGCGGCGGTTCACTCTGACCGCAATCCACGGGTGGCGTAGTCGGACATTTAAACATCAAAACCACATAAATAGTTCCGCCACTGGTTTGACCGCCCTGAGCCACGGAACCGGATCGCCGCCACGAAGACTACAACCACCAGCATCCACCAAAAAGGGTCCGGCTCCGGGTGTCCCAAGGCCCAGGGGGTGCGTCAGAACATTTTCATCACCTTTCACAATCACCAATGGGACAAGGCAGGGATGTCCTCTGTCCCCTCTCTTATACATCCTAGTGACGGAGCACCTGCTCTCATCAATTCGCCATAACCCCAATATTAGGTGGATTGAGGTGGGAGGCACCGAGTACAAGTGCTCTCTATTTGCTGATGATGTCCTAGTATATATCACTCAATCACATATATCCATCCCTGCTGTTATGGCTGAAATAGATCACTTTGTTACATGGTAAAATTTTAAAATCAATGCAGCGAAGTCTGAGGCCCTCGATGTCTCCCTCCCTAAATCCATATAGGATTCCATCCAGTCCAACTTTCCCTTTGCCTGGCCCTCACAGGGTATCAAATACTTAGGAATTCCTATTCATAGAGACCTCTCCCATCTATGTTATCTTAATTTTGGGCCCTTTATTGAACAATTCCATACAGACCACGGTTGGCAAGTTAGAACTGTAAGATTCACTACGTGAACCACTGGTGTTTTGTGGAAAAGCACATGTACACCGCGTTCCAAATTATTATGCAAAAAGTGTTTAGGAGTGATAAGGGAAGAATTTGTTTGTTTGTCAGTTAAACTCATTGATGGTGATGTGTGTCAGGGCTCTTTATATCACTGTAAGCAATTGCAGACACCTGTGCTAATTAGTTTGGCAGGTGTGTCCAATAAAGGCAAGACTACTTAAGAAGGCTCTCTCACATTATTAAGCAGCCTACATTTTCTGCCAAAATGGGAAAGAAAAAGGATGTGTCGGCTGCTGAGAAGCAACAAATTGTGGAGTGTTTAGGTCAAGGCATGACTACAATCAACATTGTGCGATGATCAGGATGAAGTGTCTTGGCAATCAAGAAGTATGTAGCTGATTCACAGTACACACGTGTGCGTGCTGATAAGGGCAAATTGAGGACTCTTTCCTACAGGCAATTACGTCAGGTTGAAAGAGCAGCGGCAAAAAAGCCTTGTCATAGCAGCAGACAAGTTTTTGAAGCTGCTTGTGCCTCCAACGTCCCCCGAACAACAAGATGCAGGGTCCTTCAGAGGTTTGCAGCTGTGCATACGCCATCCTGTCGACCTCCTCTATCCACTTCACACAAGCAGAAACGGCTCCAGTGGGCCAAACATTACATGAAGACTGATTTCAAAACTGTTTTGTTCACGGATGAGTGCCGTGCAGCGCTCGATGGTCCAGATGAATGGAGTGGAGGATGGCTGGTTGATGGACACCCCACGCAAACACGGCTACAGCGCCAACAAGGAGGAGGTGGAGTAATGTTTTGGGCTGGAATCATGGGGAGAGAGATTGTCGGCCCCTTTAGGATCCCTGAAGGCGCTAAAGATGAACTCCATAATGTATGTGGATTTTCTCAAACAGCACTTCCTGCCATGGTTCAAGAAGAAGAACCGTGTATTTCACAGCAAGATCATTTTTCTGCATGATAATGCACCATCTCATGCTGCACATAAAACATCTGCATCTCTGGCTGATATGGGCATAAAAGGGGACAAACTTATGGTGTGACCCCCATGCTCCCCTGACCTCTACCCCATTCAGAACCTTTGGAGCATCATTAAAAGGAGTGTCTATGATGGCGGGAGGCAGTTCACATCTAAGCAACAGCTCTGGGAGGGTATTCTGTCCTCATGCAAAACAATTGAAGCAGAAACCATCCAAAACCTGACAAATTCAATGGACGAGAGAGTTCAGAAGCTCCTTTCGAACAAGGGGTCCTATGTGAAAATGTAACATCACCTAGAATAAAGTTTTGAGTTGAAAACTGTTTGATTTCAGTTTCTAACAACCTGCTAATGCTTATAATTTCAAAAATGACCATTTTTTTGGTCTTTATTAAAATGAAAAGGTTGATCGAAAAGTTTGGGGGATCTAAGAGTGTGGCAACCCAGTAGTCATGATTACTTCGAATTCTGACAATATGAGGGTCATGCTGCAGGTAGTGCAGCAAGAAGGCACTTATGTGTCTTGCGCATCTCGGAGCCCCAAAATTATTTTCCGTGCTAGATGCAGCTAAAAATTATTTTTAATTTTAAATCTGGTGAAGCTTATTATAGATGGCCTAATAGGATCAGTGCTGCACACTGCTACAAAGCCCAAATTATTTTCCAGTCAAGATACAGATAAACATGATTAGTAATTTGAAAGCTTAAAACGGTTGGTAGGGTGATTTTAACCAATCATCAAGCTTTTACTCTCCCTAGGATGACACAGGGGTAGAAAAGTCGTTTCGGATCCATGATTTGTTCATCTTTATGAACGTGAGTCTGTCTACATTATCAGTGGAGAGCCGCGTGCGCTTATCTGTCAGCACACCACCAGCAGCGCTGAACACACGTTCAGACAGAACGCTGGCTGCGGGGCATGACAAGATCTCCAAGGCGTAAGTGGCTAGCTCCGGCCATTTATCCAGATTGGAAGCCCAAAAAGAGCAAGGGTCCAGTGACACAGTCGTGGCTTCAATGTTTACTTGGAGATACTCCTGTACCATCGTCTCTAGGCGTTGACTATGTGTCAGACTTCTTGTCTCCTGTGGCCTTGCAAAGGATGGGCTAAAAAAGTGGTGAAATGATTCCGCAAAATTGATGTTACCAGCAGATACTGTGGTTCTGTTACGGTTTGAGTGCTGAACACTTAACGGTCCCACGGTTGGCAAGTTGGAACTGTGAGATTCACTACGTGCACCACTGGTATTTTGTGGAAAAGCACATGTAAGATTCTGCAACAGTCTCTGCTGATACTCCTGCATGCGTGCATCCCTTTCTATGGCAGGAATAATTTCTGCAAATTTACTTTTGTACCGGGGATCTAACAGTGTGGCAACCCAGTAGTCAGGATTATTTCTAATTCTCACAATTCGAGGGTCATGTTGCAGGTAGTGCAGCAAGAAGGCACTCATGTGTGTTGCGCATCCAGGAGCACCAAGTCCCTGTTGTGTTGGTGGCGAGGTAACAATCATGCTTTCTTCCTCTGTCCTCTCCCCCCAACCTCGCACAACAGAAATGTGATCAAGGTCTCCCTCATCTGATGAGTCTTCCATCAGTTTGTCCTCCACTTCTTCCTGGGCTCCTGCACCTTCCTCACTAGTTTGGCTGCTACCATGCGCCCTGGTTAAACCATCTCCCCCACCTTCACATGCCTGCCGCCTTGGTGCTGCCGACCGTCTGGACCTTGCAGATGTTAGCCCTTCCGCATACAACTCCTCCTCCTCTACTTCCTCCACCTCCTCTTGTGCCACCACCTGACTCCGAATTCTGTTTAACATGTGCTCCAGCATGTAAATCACCGGAATAGTCATGCTGATAATGGCATCGTCAGCACTAAACATCTTCGTCGCCATTTCAAAACTGTGCAGAAGGGTGCATAGGTCCCTGATCTGAGACCACTCCTCCAGCGTGATTTGCCCCACCTCTGAATCTCGTTGGCCCAGGCTATACGTCAGAACGTATTGCACCAGGGCTTGTCGGTGCTGCCACAGTCGCTGCAACATGTGCAGAGTTGAATTCCACCGGGTAGGCACATCGCATTTTAGCCGGTGAAGTGGCAGGCCCAACGACTTCTGTAGAGATGTAAGTCGCTGAGCTGCGGGATGCGAACGGCGGAAGTGAGCACACAGCGACCGTGCCCTCTGCAGAAGGCCATCTAGTCTGGGATAGTGGGCTAAAAATTGCTGGACAACCAGGTTCAACACGTGAGCCATACAAGGCACGTGTGTGACATTGCCCCGGCGAAGGGCCGCACCCAGGTTTGCAGCATTGTCGCACACGGCCTTCCCTGGTTTCAGGTCCAGTGGAGACAACCATTCATGAAATTGGTTCTCCAGAGCTGACCACAACTCCTCAGCTGTGTGACTCACATTTCCCAGACATTTCAATGTAAAAACCGCCTGATGACGTTGAGCCCTACTGCCAGCATAGTAAGGAGGTGTGCAGGATCCCTTCTGCGCAGTTAGAAAGCTTGTGGCATGACCAGACAGGCTTTGGGTGCAGGTGGAAGACCGAGAGGAGGTTGAGGAGGCAGAAGCAGTGGAGGAAAAATGACATAAAGAGGATTGACGCACAACTCGTGGGGACGGCAAGACTTGGACAGCAGCCCCTTGTCCTGCTGTCACCATAGTTACCCAGTGCCCAGTCAGCGACATGTAACGCCCCTGTCCATGCCTACTCGTCCAAGTGTCTGTGGTGAAATGCACCCTGTCACACACAGAGTTTCTCAAAGAAGCGGTGATGTTGTGTGCGACATGCTGGTGGAGCGCAGGCACACCTTTCTTTGAGAAGTAGTGCCGACTGGGCATCTGGTACTGGGGCACTGCGACGGACATAAGGTCTCGAAAATCCTGTGTCCACCAGGCGGAAAGGCAGCATTTCTGTAGCCAAGAGCTTGCAGATGGTGAAATTCAACCTCTTAGCTTTCTCATGGCTAGGAGGAAATGGTCTTTTACTTGTCCACATCTGAGGGACCGAGGGCTGGCTATTGTGCTTAGACGGGGTTGATAAGGGTGTCCCCGGCAAACTGCCGGTCTGTGAGGAAGATGCAGGCGGACATGTTAGGTTGCCTTGATCCAAAGGTGGTGCTATCGATGTCGGACAGCGCTCAAGACCAGCTGGTGTTACCACCTCCAAAGAAAATGATGACCTGCCAATCACGCTGGCTGTTGCGGGTAAAGAGGTGGCAGGTCTGCGCCCCAAAACAGGTGTGACTGCTGTCCCCCCAGTCACAGAGGATGAAGAGGCCGCGGATGCACAAGATATGGCAGACGGTGGTTGGCCCGGCCGGCTAGACCGCATTGTAGCACACTGAGCTTCCCACTGCAACTTATGCTTCATGTCCATGTGTCGGTTCATGCATGAAGTACTCAAACTATGTATTTTTTGGCCTCTACTTAGCTTTTGCTGACAAATGTTACAGATAACATGAGTTGGGTCATCTTTATCGATCTGAAAAAATGCCCAGGCTATGCAAGGCTTAGCACCCATGCGACCTGAAGAGCCACCACGACTTGTGGTGAGAGGCAGAGTTGTGTTTGAGGATGCAGTTGTTGACGTGCTTCCAGTACTACGTCTCTGTCCAGGAAGGCGCAACCTGACCTCGTCGTCACTAGCATCTTCCTCCACCTCCTCTGCTGACCTCATCTCTTGGCTGACTGTGGGTTGACAGTAAGTGGGATCTCCGACCTCATCATCATCACCCTGTGCGTTATCACACCCGTCGTCCTCAGAGCCAACCTGTTCCTGCCCTGACAAAAAACTAAAGTTGTCGCTCCAATCAGGTATTTGAGTCTTATCATCGTCTTCCTCATTGTCTCCACCAACAGGAGTTACAGTTTGGGAATGAGGGTCTACATTATGGTCAGAACCTTCTGCGTCTGGTCCTGGATCCGACTCATAAAGATTCTGGGCATCAGTGCAGATCATTTCCTCGTCTGGATTCACAGAAGCGCTGGAGTCGACCTCTGATTCCCAGGCTATAGTATGAGTAAACAGCTCTGCAGACTCAACCATCTGTTCTACCTCATACTCAGACGGGCAGCTGGAGATTTGGGAGCTGTGAGGAAGCAAGTGCGATTTGGGTGACACCTTTGAGGACTGGAGTATTTGTGATGTTGAAGTTGATGTGGAGGAGAGCCCACTTAAAGGAGCACTTGATATCCGTTGAAGCACCTGCTGTTTTTGTGCCTCATCTGGAATTTGTAGCGATTGGCGTGGCCGTAAGAAAGGGATCTTATCACATTGTCCGCTAAAACAAGTAGACATTTTAGTTTGGCTGGAAGATGGTCTTTCTTCTGCACCTACCCCACGGACACAACCTTTTTTCCCCTTCCCAACACGCCTATTCCCCTTTCCACCAGCAGCAGGCCTTTTTCCACTCATTTTGGTGGTTAACTAATTCACAACTCTGGAGTTGTTTGCACAAAAAAACAATGGATGGTAACCGAGCAGAGCTGAGTGGCCAAACTGTGGTATTAGGCCAAAACTATTGGCTGGGTTAGATGCAGAAAAAAATTATTTTTAATTTGCAACCTGATGGAGGTCAGTATAGATGGACTAATAGACCAAGTCCCACACACCGCTAGAAGCCCAAATATTTTTTCAGAGCTAGATGCAGAAATTTTTTTTATTCAATTTGCAACCTGATGGAGGTCAGTATAGATGGACTAATAGACCAAGTCCCACACACTGCTAGAAGCCCAAATATTTTTTCAGAGCTAGATGTAGAAAAAAATTATTTTTAATTTGCAACCTGATGGAGGTCAGTATAGATGGACTAATAGACCAAGTCCCACACACTGCTAGAAGCCCAAATATTTTTTCAGAGCTAGATGCAGAAAAAAATTATTTTTAATTTGCAACCTGATGGAGGTCAGTATAGATGGACTAATAGACCAAGTCCCACACACTGCTAGAAGCCCAAATATTTTTTCAGAGCTAGATGCAGAAAAAAAATATTTTTAATTTGCAACCTGATGGAGGACAGTATAGATGGACTAATAGACCAAGTCCCACACAGCTAGAAGCCCAAATATTTTTTCAGAGATAGATGCAGAAAAAAATTATATTCAATTTGCAACCTGCTGGACGTCAGTATAGAAGGACTAATAGAACAAGTCCCACACACTGCTAGAAGCCCAAATATTTTTTCAGAGCTAAATGAAGAAAAAAATTATTTTTAATTTGCAACCTGATGGAGGTCAGTATAGATGGACTAATAGACCAAGTCCCACACACTGCTAGAAGCCCAAATATTTTATCAGAGCTAGATGCAGAAAAAAATTATTTTTAATTTGCAACCTGATGGAGGTCAGTATAGATGGACTAATAGACCAAGTCCCACACACCGCTAGAAGCCCAAATATTTTTTCAGAGCTAGATGCAGAAATTTTTTTTATTCAATTTGCAACCTGATGGAGGTCAGTATAGATGGACTAATAGACCAAGTCCCACACACTGCTAGAAGCCCAAATATTTTTTCAGAGCTAGATGCAGAAAAAATTATTTTTAATTTGCAACCTGATGGAGGTCAGTATAGATGGACTAATAGACCAAGTCCCACACACCGCTAGAAGCCCAAATATTTTTTCAGAGCTAGATGCAGAAAAAAATTATATTCAATATGCAACCTGCTGGACGTCAGTATAGAAGGACTAATAGAACAAGTCCCACACACTGCTAGAAGCCCAAATATTTTTTCAGAGCTAAATGAAGAAAAAAATTATTTTTAATTTGCAACCTGATGGAGGTCAGTATAGATGGACTAATAGACCAAGTTCCACACACTGCTAGAAGCCCAAATATTTTTTCAGAGCTAGATGCAGAAAAAAATTATTTTTAATTTGCAACCTGATGGAGGTCAGTATAGATGGACTAATAGACCAAGTCCCACACACCGCTAGAAGCCCAAATATTTTTTCAGAGCTAGATGCAGAAAATTTTTTTATTCAATTTGCAACCTGATGGAGGTCAGTATAGATGGACTAATAGACCAAGTCCCACACACTGCTAGAAGCCCAAATATTTTTTCAGAGCTAGATGCAGAAAAAAATTATTTTTAATTTGCAACCTGATGGAGGTCAGTATAGATGGACTAATAGACCAAGTCCCACACACTGCTAGAAGCCCAAATATTTTTTCAGAGCTAGATGCAGAAAAAAATTATTTTTAATTTGCAACCTGATGGAGGTCAGTATAGATGGACTAATAGAACAAGTCCCACACGCTGCTAGAAGCCCAAATATTTTTTCAGAGATAAATGAAGAAAAAAATTATTTTTAATTTGCAACCTGATGGAGGTCAGTATAGATGGACTAATAGACCAAGTCCCACACACTGCTAGAAGCCCAAATATTTTTTCAGAGCTAGATGCGGAAAAAAAATATTTTTAATTTGCAACCTGATGGAGGTCAGTATAGATGGACTAATAGACCAAGTCCCACACACTGCTAGAAGCCCAAATATTTTTTCAGAGCTAGATGCAGAAAAAAATTATTTTTAATTTGCAACCTGATGGAGGTCAGTATAGATGGACTAATAGACCAAGTCCCACACACCGCTAGAAGCCCAAATATTTTTTCAGAGCTAGATGCAGAAAAAAATTATATTCAATTTGCAACCTGCTGGACGTCAGTATAGAAGGACTAATAGAACAAGTCCCACACACTGCTAGAAGCCCAAATATTTTTTCAGAGCTAAATGAAGAAAAAAATTATTTTTAATTTGCAACCTGATGGAGGTCAGTATAGATGGACTAATAGACCAAGTCCCACACACTGCTAGAAGCCCAAATATTTTTTCAGAGCTAGATGCAGAAAAAAATTATTTTTAATTTGCAACCTGATGGAGGTCAGTATAGATGGACTAATAGAACAAGTCCCACACGCTGCTAGAAGCCCAAATATTTTTTCAGAGATAAATGAAGAAAAAAATTATTTTTAATTTGCAACCTGATGGAGGTCAGTATAGATGGACTAATAGACCAAGTCCCACACACTGCTAGAAGCCCAAATATTTTTTCAGAGCTAGATGCAGAAAAAAAATATTTTTAATTTGCAACCTGATGGAGGTCAGTATAGATGGACTAATAGACCAAGTCCCACACACTGCTAGAAGCCCAAATATTTTTTCAGAGCTAGATGCAGAAAAAAATTATTTTTAATTTGCAACCTGATGGAGGTCAGTATAGATGGACTAATAGAACAAGTCCCACACGCTGCTAGAAGCCCAAATATTTTTTCAGAGATAAATGAAGAAAAAAATTATTTTTAATTTGCAACCTGATGGAGGTCAGTATAGATGGACTAATAGACCAAGTCCCACACACTGCTAGAAGCCCAAATATTTTTTCAGAGCTAGATGCAGAAAAAAATTATTTTTAATTTGCAACCTGATGGAGGTCAGTATAGATGGACTAATAGACCAAGTCCCACACACCGCTAGAAGCCCAAATATTTTTTCAGAGCTAGATGCAGAAAAAAATTATATTCAGTTTGCAACCTGATGGAGGTCAGTATAGATGGACTAATAGAATGATGCTATGCCCAAAAGATTTTACTTCACTAGGTGCAGTAAAAAAATTGGTATTCTATACACAGGTGGTATATCTTGCAACACAGATAGGCTACTCCACTGACTAACACACTCTGCAATAGGCCAAAAAGGATTAGCTTTGCTAGATTCAGCCAAATGCTGTGAAAAAAACTTGCACAGCACTGGCACAGACCTGCCTGGCAAAAACTGATAGGAACTGATGTAACCTAGTCCTGAAAAGGACTCCAATTACAATTAGTCTTTACTCCCACAATCTATCTATTTAAGAGCACAGACCTGCCTGATAAAAGTCGTAGGAAATGCTGTAACCTAGTCCTTAAAAGGACTGCAATCACAACTATTCCCTACTCCCAAGCTATCTGTATATTTGTGCGAAAATTGGCTTGAAATTAACAAGGTATAGCGCACACAGCAACAGCGGTGCCGTCTAACACGCAGCTGCAGCAGTGAGAAAATGGTGGCGACGGGGAAAATGGCTAGGTCTTATAGGGCAAGGACATGTGACATACACTGCCAATCACACATGCCCTTGCTTGTGTGAAAAAAAGCACTTCGCTCCGTGTGTGCGCTGCTGATAGGCTGACAGATTGCACCTCCCCACTGCAAATGCGGGAAAGAGAAAAAAAAATGGAGATCTTCATTGTTCCTGCAGAGATCCATCCCCTGCCCCTCCCCCCGCCCCGCTGTACACTCAAACTGCGTATTAACATTAATTTTCATCATTACTGAGAAAAAATCCAGTTATGATTTTGGTGCACGAACAGTTATCGAACATAACCTCGAACAGCCGAATTTTTCTCAAATTGTTCGTGTTCGCCGACCGGCTCGAACACCGCCCAAAACAGCTCGAATTTGAGATTGGCGAACAGTTCGAGTAGAACAACGCTCATCTCTAGTGGTAACACCAGCTGGTGTTCAGCGCTGTCCGACATTGATAGCACCACCTTTGGATCAAGGTAACCTAACATGTCCGCCTGCATCTTCCTCACAGACTGGCAGTTTGCCGGGGACACCCTTCTCAACCCCGTATAAGCACAACAGCCAGCCCTCAGTCCCTCAGATGTGGACAAGTAAAAGACCATTTCCTCCTAGCCATGAGAAAGCTAAGAGGTTGAATTTCACCATCTGCAAGCTCTTGGCTACAGAAATGCTTCCTTTCCGCTTGGTGGACACAGAGGATTTTCGAGACCTTATGTCCGTCGCAGTGCCCCAGTACCAGATGCCCAGTCGGCACTACTTCTCAAAGAAAGGTGTGCCTGCGATTAACCAGCATGTCGCACACAACATCACCGCTTCTTTGAGAAACTCTGTATGTTTCAGGGTGCATTTCCCCACAGACACTTGGACGAGTAGGCATGGACAGGGGCATTACATGTCGCTGACTGGGCACTGGGTAACTATGGTGACAGCAGGACAAGGGGCTGCTCTCCAAGTCTTGCCGTCCCAACGAATTGTGCGTCAATCCTCTTTATCTCAAAGTTCCTCCCCTGCTTCTGCCTCCTCAACCTCCTCTCGGTCCTCCACCTGCACCCAAAGCCTGTCTGGTCATGCCACAAGTTTTCTAACTGCGCAGAAGGGATCCTGCACACCTCCTTACTATGCTGGCAGCAGGGCTCAACGTCATCAGGCGGTTTTTACTTTGAAATGTCTGGGAAATGTGAGTCACACAGCTGAGGGGTTGTGATCAGCTCTGGAGAACCAGTTTCATGAATGGTTGTCTCCTCTTGACCTGAAACCAGGGAAGGCCGTGTGCGACAATGCTGCAAACCTGGGTGCGGCCCTTCGCCGGGGCAATGTCAAACACGTGCCTTGTATGGCTCACATGTTGAACCTGGTTGTCCAGCAATTTTTAGCCCACTATCCCGGACTAGATGGCCTTCTGCAGAGGGCACGGTCGCTGTGTGCTCACTTCCGCCGTTCGCATCCCGCAGCTCAGCGACTTACATCTCTACAGAAGTCGTTGGGCCTGCCACTTCACCGGCTAAAATGTGATGTGCCTACCCGGTGGAATTCAACTCTGCACATGTTGCAGCGACTGTGGCAGCACCGACAAGCCCTGGTGCAATACGTTCTGACGTATAGCCTGGGCCAACGAGATCCAGAGGTGGGGCAAATCACGCTGGAGGAGTGGTCTCAGATCAGAGACCTATGCACTCTTCTGCACAGTTTTGAAATGGCGACGAAGATGTTTAGTGCTGACGATGCCATTATCAGCATGACTATTCCGGTGATTTACATGCTGGAGCACAAGTTAAACAGATTTCGGAGTCAGGTGGTGGCACAAAAGGAGGTGGAGGAAGTAGAGGAGGAGGAGTTGCATGCGGAAGGGCTAACATCTGCAAGGTCCAGACGGTCGGCAGCACCAAGGCGGCAGGTATGTGAGGGTGGGGGAGATGGTTTTACCAGGACGCATGGCAGCAGCCAAACTAGTGAGGAAGGTGCAGGAGCCCAGGAAGAAGTGGAGGACGAACTGATGGAAGATTCATCAGATGAGGGAGACCTTGATCACATTTCTGTTGTGCGAGGTTGGGGGGAGAGGACAGATTAAGGAAGCATGATTGTTACCTCACCACCAACACAACAGGGACTTGGTGCTCCTGGATGCGCAACACACATGAGTGCATTCTTGCTGCACTACCTGCAACATGACCCTCGAATTGTGAGAATTAGAAATAATCCTGACTACTGGGTTGCCACACTGTTAGATCCCCGGTACAAAAGTAAATTTGCAGAAATTATTCCTGCCATAGAAAGGGATGCACACATGCAGGAGTATCAGCAGAGACTATTGCAGAATCTTACATGTGCTTTTGCACAAAACACCAGTGGAGCACGTAGTGAATCTCACAGTTCCAACTTGCCAACCATGGGACCGTCGAGTGTTCAGCACTCAAACCGCAATAGAAACACAATATCTGCTGTTAACATCAATTTTGCGGAATCATTTCACCACTTTTTTAGCCCATCCTTTGCAAGGCCACAGGAGACAAGAAGTCTGACACATAGTCAACGCCTAGAGACGATGGTACAGGAGTATCTCCAAGTAAACATTGAAGCCATGACTGTGTCACTAGACCCTTGCTCTTTTTGGGCTTCCAATCTGGATAAATGGCTGGAGCTCGCCACTTACGCCTTGGAGATCTTGTCATGCCCCGCAGCCAGCGTTCTGTCTGAACGTATGTTCAGCGCTGCTGGTGGTGTGCTGACAGATAAGCGCACGCGGCTCTCCACTGATAATGTAGACAGACTCACGTTCATAAAGATGAACAAATCATGGATCCGAAACGACTTTTCTACCCTTGTGTCATCCTGGGGAGAGTAAAAGCTTGATGATTTGTTAAAATCACCTCACCAACGATTTTAAGCTTTAAAATTACTAATCATGTTTATCTGTATCTTGGCTGGAAAATAATTTGGGCTTTGTAGCAGTGTGCAGTACTGATTCTATTAGGCCATCTATACTAAACTCCACCAGATTTAAAATTAATAATAATTTTTAGCTGCATCTAGCCCGGAAAAAAATTTGGGGGCTCCTAGATGCGCAAGACACATGAGTGCCTTCTTGCTGCACTGCCTGCAACATGACCCTCAGATTGTGAGAATTCGAAGTAATCCTGACTACTGGGTTGCCACACTCTTAGATCTCCCACACTCTTTGATCAACCTTTTCATTTTAATAAAGAACAAAAAAATGGTTATTTTTGAAATTATAAGCATTAGCAGGTTATTAGAAACTGAAATCAAACTGTTTTCAACTCAAAACTTTATTCTAGGTGACGTTACATTTGCACATAGGACCCCTTGTTCGAAAGGAGCTTCTGAACTGTCTCGTCCATTGAATTTGTCAGGTTTTGGATGGTTTCTGCTTCAATTGTTTTGCATGAGGACAGAATACCCTCCCAGAGCTGTTGCTTAGATGTGAACTGCCTCCCGCCATCATAGACTCTCCTTTTGATGATTCTCCAGAGGTTCTCAATGGGGTTGAGGTCAGGGGAGCATGGGGGTCACACCATAAGTTTGTCCTCTTTTATGCCCATATCAGCCAGAGATGCAGATGTGTTATGTGCAGCATGAGACGGTGCATTATCATGCATGAAAATGATCTTGCTGTGGAATACACGGTTCTTCTTCTTGAACCATGGCAGGAAGTGCTGTTTGAGAAACTCCACATACATTATGGAGTTCATCTTTACCCCTTCAGGGATCCTAAAGGGGCCAACAATCTCTCTCCCCATGATTCCAGCCCAAAACATTACTCCACCTCCTCCTTGTTGGCACCGTAGCCGTGTTTGCATGGGGTGTCCATCAACCAGCCATCCTCCACTCCATCCATCTGGACCATCGACCGTTGCACGGCACTCATCGGTGAACAAAACAGTTTTGAAGTCAGTCTTCATGTATTGTTTGGCCCACTGGAGCTGTTTCTGCTTGTGTGCAGTGGATAGAGGAGGTCGACAGGATGGCTTACGCACAGCTGCAAACCTCTGAAGGACTCTGCATCTCGTTGTTCGGGGGACGTTGGAAGCACCAGCAGCTTCAAAAACTTGTCTGCTGCTATGACAAGGCTTTTTTGCCCCTGCTCTTTTAACCTGACTTAATTGCCTGTAGGAAAGAGTCCTAAATTTTCCTTATCAGCACGCACACGTGTGTACTGTGAATCAGCTACATACTTCTTGATTGTGCGATGATCAGGATGAAGTGTCCTGGCAATGTTGATTGTAGTCATGCCTTGACCTAAACACTCCACAATTTGTTGCTTCTCAGCAGCCGACACATCCTTTTTCTTTCCCATTTTGGCAGAAAATGTAGGCTGCTTAATAATCTGGGACAGCCTTCTTAAGTAGTCTTGCCTTTCATTGGACACACCTGCCAAACTAATTAGCACAGCTGTCTGCAATTGCTTACAGTGATATAAAGAGCCCTGACACACATCACCATCAATGAGTTTAACTGACAAACAAAAAAAATTCTTCCCTTATCACTCTTAAACACTTTTTGCATAATAATTTGGAACACAGTGTACATGTGCTTTTCCACAAAACACCAGTGGTTCACCTAGTGAATCTTACTGTTCTAACTTGCCAACCGTGGTCTGTATGGAGTTGTTCAATAAAGGGCCCAAAATTAAGATACCATAGACGGGAGAGGTCTCTATGAATAGGAATTCCTAAGTATTTGATACCCTGTGAGGGCCAGGCAAAGGGAAAGTTGGACTGGATGGAATCCTGTATGGATTTGGGGAGGGAGACATCGAGGGCCTCAGACTTCGCTGCATTGATTTTAAAATTTGACTATGTAACAAAGTGATCTATTTCAGCAATAACAGCAGGGATGGATATATGTGATTGAGTGATATATACTAGGACATTATCAGCAAATGCAGAGCACTTGTACTCGGTGCCTCCCACCTCAATCCACTTAATATTAGGGTTATGGCGAATTGATGAGAGTAGGTGCTGCGTGACTAGGATGTATAAGAGAAGGGACAGAGGACATCCCTGCCTTGTCCCATTGGTGATTATGAAAGGTGATGAAAATGTTCTGACGCGCCCCCTGGGCCTTGGGACACCCGGAGACGGTCCCTTTTTGGTGGATGCTGGAGGTTGTAGTTTCCGTGGCAGCGACCCGGTTCCGTGGCTCAGGGCGGTCAAACCAGTGGCGGAACTATTTATGTGGTTTTGATGTTTAAATGTCCGACTACGCCACCCGTGGATTGCGGTCAGAGTGAACCGCCGCTGCAGGGCAGACCGCTGAGGCTAGTGTTGTGGGTGCAGCAGAGCGTAGTATAACTCCCCACGGGAGGAGTATAGCCTCAGGGCAGTGTATGCGGAGGATGGGGGTGATGGTGCAGGGCAGCAGCAGTAACGACACGGAGTCAGTGATGCAGTCCAGGGCCTTTACTCACAGTTCTTATTATCCAGACCACTTCTGCAGGTAACGGCTGCCCACGTCGTACTGTGCTCACCAGGTGAGGAGCTCAGACAACTCCCAGATAACTTTGGAGCACTTCACAGGACCCCCTTTGTGTGTCCTTTGTCTGGCCTTTCTTACCAATGCTTCTGTCCGGCTGCCTCGGGCCTCCTCTTGGTAAACTTGGCGCCAGTTTACCTGACCCTATGTGGTGCCATCCTAGCGGGTGTAGCGAGGGGCTGCGCCACATAAAATGTCACAGCCTCCGGTTTCTAGCTGAGGGTCGTTTCCCGCCTCCACTAGTTTCGGGGAACGGTCTCCCCCTTTGGCCTGACCCCTCCACGCAGGTGGATTCGGGCGTGCGGTGGCTACTCGCCCATCCGCACCCCTGGGATCCCTTCGTTCCTCATTCCTGGAGCCTTCTCCGCTCCTCTTCCTTCCTTCTCCCTCTTCCAGGCCTGGGCCTCTGTTACTAGTTCTGCCTCCGGAGCAGAGCTCATGCAGAGCCCCTGCTCCCTGTCACTTCTGCTCAGACTTCTCTGCACTGAACTAAGATGGTGCCCACCTTTTATACTCCCTTCTCAATGCACCCAGGAACTGCTTCCTCCCTGCTCCTGCACTGCAGGGTTCCCCTTCCTCAGTGTTCCCTGAGACCGGTCCCCGAACTAGTGGAGGCAGGAAACGACCCTCAGCTAGAAACCGGAGGCTCTTACATTTTATGTGGCGCAGCCCCTTGCTCCACCCGCTAGGAAGGCACCACATAGGGTCAGGGAAACTGGCGCCAAGTTTACCAAGAGGAGGCCCGAGGCAGCCGGACAGAAGTGTTGGTAAGAAAGGCCAGACAAAGGACACACAAAGGGGGTCCTGTGAAGCGCTCCAAAGTTATCTGGGAGTTGTCTGAGCCCCTCACCTGGTGAGCACAGTACGACGTGGGCAGCCGTTACCTGCAGACGTGGTCTGGATAATAAGAACTGTGAGTAAAGGCCCTGAACTGCATCACTGACTCCGTGTCGTTACTGCTGCTGCCCTGCACCATCACCCCCATCCTCCGCATACACTGCCCTGAGGCTATACTCCTCCCGTGGGGAGTTATGCTACGCTCTGCTGCACCCACAACACCAGCCTTAGCGGTCTGCCCTGTAGCGGCGGTTCACTCTGACCGCAATCCACGGGTGGCGTAGTCGGACATTTAAACATCAAAACCACATAAATAGTTCCGCCACTGGTTTGACCGCCCTGAGCCACGGAACCGGATCGCCGCCACGAAGACTACAACCACCAGCATCCACCAAAAAGGGTCCGGCTCCGGGTGTCCCAAGGCCCAGGGGGTGCGTCAGAACATTTTCATCACCTTTCACAATCACCAATGGGACAAGGCAGGGATGTCCTCTGTCCCCTCTCTTATACATCCTAGTGACGGAGCACCTGCTCTCATCAATTCGCCATAACCCCAATATTAGGTGGATTGAGGTGGGAGGCACCGAGTACAAGTGCTCTCTATTTGCTGATGATGTCCTAGTATATATCACTCAATCACATATATCCATCCCTGCTGTTATGGCTGAAATAGATCACTTTGTTACATGGTAAAATTTTAAAATCAATGCAGCGAAGTCTGAGGCCCTCGATGTCTCCCTCCCTAAATCCATATAGGATTCCATCCAGTCCAACTTTCCCTTTGCCTGGCCCTCACAGGGTATCAAATACTTAGGAATTCCTATTCATAGAGACCTCTCCCATCTATGTTATCTTAATTTTGGGCCCTTTATTGAACAATTCCATACAGACCACGGTTGTCAAGTTAGAACTGTAAGATTCACTACGTGAACCACTGGTGTTTTGTGGAAAAGCACATGTACACCGCGTTCCAAATTATTATGCAAAAAGTGTTTAGGAGTGATAAGGGAAGAATTTGTTTGTTTGTCAGTTAAACTCATTGATGGTGATGTGTGTCAGGGCTCTTTATATCACTGTAAGCAATTGCAGACACCTGTGCTAATTAGTTTGGCAGGTGTGTCCAATGAAAGGCAAGACTACTTAAGAAGGCTCTCTCACATTATTAAACAGCCTACATTTTCTGCCAAAATGGGAAAGAAAAAGGATGTGTCGGCTGCTGAGAAGCAACAAATTGTGGAGTGTTTAGGTCAAGGCATGACTACAATCAACATTGTGCGATGATCAGGATGAAGTGTCTTGGCAATCAAGAAGTATGTAGCTGATTCACAGTACACACGTGTGCGTGCTGATAAGGGCAAATTGAGGACTCTTTCCTACAGGCAATTACGTCAGGTTGAAAGAGCAGCGGCAAAAAAGCCTTGTCATAGCAGCAGACAAGTTTTTGAAGCTGCTTGTGCCTCCAACGTCCCCCGAACAACAAGATGCAGGGTCCTTCAGAGGTTTGCAGCTGTGCATACGCCATCCTGTCGACCTCCTCTATCCACTTCACACAAGCAGAAACGGCTCCAGTGGGCCAAACATTACATGAAGACTGATTTCAAAACTGTTTTGTTCACGGATGAGTGCCGTGCAGCGCTCGATGGTCCAGATGAATGGAGTGGAGGATGGCTGGTTGATGGACACCCCACGCAAACACGGCTACAGCGCCAACAAGGAGGAGGTGGAGTAATGTTTTGGGCTGGAATCATGGGGAGAGAGATTGTCGGCCCCTTTAGGATCCCTGAAGGCGCTAAAGATGAACTCCATAATGTATGTGGATTTTCTCAAACAGCACTTCCTGCCATGGTTCAAGAAGAAGAACCGTGTATTTCACAGCAAGATCATTTTTCTGCATGATAATGCACCATCTCATGCTGCACATAAAACATCTGCATCTCTGGCTGATATGGGCATAAAAGGGGACAAACTTATGGTGTGACCCCCATGCTCCCCTGACCTCTACCCTATTCAGAACCTTTGGAGCATCATTAAAAGGAGTGTCTATGATGGCGGGAGGCAGTTCACATCTAAGCAACAGCTCTGGGAGGGTATTCTGTCCTCATGCAAAACAATTGAAGCAGAAACCATCCAAAACCTGACAAATTCAATGGACGAGAGAGTTCAGAAGCTCCTTTCGAACAAGGGGTCCTATGTGAAAATGTAACATCACCTAGAATAAAGTTTTGAGTTGAAAACTGTTTGATTTCAGTTTCTAACAACCTGCTAATGCTTATAATTTCAAAAATGACCATTTTTTTGGTCTTTATTAAAATGAAAAGGTCGATCGAAAAGTTTGGGGGATCTAAGAGTGTGGCAACCCAGTAGTCATGATTACTTCGAATTCTGACAATATGAGGGTCATGCTGCAGGTAGTGCAGCAAGAAAGCACTTATGTGTCTTGCGCATCTCGGAGCCCCAAAATTATTTTCCGGGCTAGATGCAGCTAAAAATTATTTTTAATTTTAAATCTGGTGAAGCTTATTATAGATGGCCTAATAGGATCAGTGCTGCACACTGCTACAAAGCCCAAATTATTTTCCAGTCAAGATACAGATAAACATGATTAGTAATTTGAAAGCTTAAAACGGTTGGTAGGGTGATTTTAACCAATCATCAAGCTTTTACTCTCCCCAGGATGACACAGGGGTAGAAAAGTCATTTCGGATCCATGATTTGTTCATCTTTATGAACGTGAGTCTGTCTACATTATCAGTGGAGAGCCGCGTGCGCTTATCTGTCAGCACACCACCAGCAGCGCTGAACACACGTTCAGACAGAACGCTGGCTGCGGGGCATGACAAGATCTCCAAGGCGTAAGTGGCTAGCTCCGGCCATTTATCCAGATTGGAAGCCCAAAAAGAGCAAGGGTCCAGTGTCTCCTGTGGCCTTGCAAAGGATGGGCTAAAAAAGTGGTGAAATGATTCCGCAAAATTGATGTTACCAGCAGATACTGTGGTTCTGTTACGGTTTGAGTGCTGAACACTTGACGGTCCCACGGTTGGCAAGTTGGAACTGTGAGATTCACTACGTGCACCACTGGTATTTTGTGGAAAAGCACATGTAAGATTCTGCAACAGTCTCTGCTGATACTCCTGCATGCGTGCATCCCTTTCTATGGCAGGAATAATTTCTGCAAATTTACTTTTGTACCGGGGATCTAACAGTGTGGCAACCCAGTAGTCAGGATTATTTCTAATTCTCACAATTCGAGGGTCATGTTGCAGGTAGTGCAGCAAGAAGGCACTCATGTGTGTTGCGCATCCAGGAGCACCAAGTCCCTGTTGTGTTGGTGGCGAGGTAACAATCATGCTTCCTTCCTCTGTCCTCTCCCCCCAACCTCGCACAACAGAAATGTGATCAAGGTCTCCCTCATCTGATGAGTCTTCCATCAGTTCGTCCTCCAATTCTTCCTGGGCTCCTGCACCTTCCTCACTAGTTTGGCTGCTACCATGCGCCCTGGTTAAACCATCTCCCCCACCCTCACATGCCTGCCGCCTTGGTGCTGCCGACCGTCTGGACCTTGCAGATGTTAGCCCTTCCGCATACAACTCCTCCTCCTCTACTTCCTCCACCTCCTCTTGTGCCACCACCTGACTCCGAATTCTGTTTAACATGTGCTCCAGCATGTAAATCACCGGAATAGTCATGCTGATAATGGCATCGTCAGCACTAAACATCTTCGTCGCCATTTCAAAACTGTGCAGAAGGGTGCATAGGTCCCTGATCTGAGACCACTCCTCCAGCGTGATTTGCCCCACCTCTGAATCTCGTTGGCCCAGGCTATACGTCAGAACGTATTGCACCAGGGCTTGTCGGTGCTGCCACAGTCGCTGCAACATGTGCAGAGTTGAATTCCACCGGGTAGGCACATCGCATTTTAGCCGGTGAAGTGGCAGGCCCAACGACTTCTGTAGAGATGTAAGTCGCTGAGCTGCGGGATGCGAACGGCGGAAGTGAGCACACAGCGACCGTGCCCTCTGCAGAAGGCCATCTAGTCTGGGATAGTGGGCTAAAAATTGCTGGACAACCAGGTTCAACACGTGAGCCATACAAGGCACGTGTGTGACATTGCCCCGGCGAAGGGCCGCACCCAAGTTTGCAGCATTGTCGCACACGGCCTTCCCTGGTTTTAGGTCCAGTGGAGACAACCATTCATGAAATTGGTTCTCCAGAGCTGACCACAACTCCTCAGCTGTGTGACTCACATTTCCCAGACATTTCAATGTAAAAACCGCCTGATGACGTTGAGCCCTACTGCCAGCATAGTAAGGAGGTGTGCAGGATCCCTTCTGCGCAGTTAGAAAGCTTGTGGCATGACCAGACAGGCTTTGGGTGCAGGTGGAAGACCGAGAGGAGGTTGAGGAGGCAGAAGCAGTGGAGGAAAAATGACATAAAGAGGATTGACGCACAACTCGTGGGGACGGCAAGACTTGGACAGCAGCCCCTTGTCCTGCTGTCACCATAGTTACCCAGTGCCCAATCAGCGACATGTAACGCCCCTGTCCATGCCTACTCGTCCAAGTGTCTGTGGTGAAATGCACCCTGTCACACACAGAGTTTCTCAAAGAAGCGGTGATGTTGTGTGCGACATGCTGGTGGAGCGTAGGCACACCTTTCTTTGAGAAGTAGTGCCGACTGGGCATCTGGTACTGGGGCACTGCGACGGACATAAGGTCTCAAAAATCCTCTGTGTCCACCAGGCGGAAAGGCAGCATTTCTGTAGCCAAGAGCTTGCAGATGGTGAAATTCAACCTCTTAGCTTTCTCATGGCTAGGAGAAAATGGTCTTTTACTTGTCCACATCTGAGGGACCGAGGGCTGGCTATTGTGCTTAGACGGGGTTGATAAGGGTGTCCCCGGCAAACTGCCGGTCTGTGAGGAAGATGCAGGCGGACATGTTAGGTTGCCTTGATCCAAAGGTGGTGCTATCGATGTCGGACAGCGCTCAAGACCAGCTGGTGTTACCACCTCCAAAGAAAATGATGACCTGCCAATCACGCTGGCTGTTGCGGGTAAAGAGGTGGCAGGTCTGCGCCCCAAAACAGGTGTGACTGCTGTCCCCCCAGTCACAGAGGATGAAGAGGCCGCGGATGCACAAGATATGGCAGACGGTGGTTGGCCCGGCCGGCTAGACCGCATTGTAGCACACTGAGCTTCCCACTGCAACTTATGCTTCATGTCCATGTGCCGGTTCATGCATGAAGTACTCAAACTATGTATTTTTTGGCCTCTACTTAGCAGTTGCTGACAAATGTTACAGATAACACGAGTTGGGTCATCTTTATCGATCTGAAAAAATGCCCAGGCTATGCAAGGCTTAGCACCCATGCGACCTGAAGAGCCACCACGACTTGTGGTGAGAGGCAGAGTTGTGTTTGAGGATGCAGTTGTTGACGTGCTTCCAGTACTACGTCTCTGTCCAGGAAGGCGCAACCTGACCTCGTCGTCACTAGCATCTTCCTCCACCTCCTCTGCTGACCTCATCTCTTGGCTGACTGTGGGTTGACAGTAAGTGGGATCTCCGACCTCATCATCATCACCCTGTGCGTTATCACACCCGTCGTCCTCAGAGCCAACCTGTTCCTGCCCTGACAAAAAACTAAAGTTGTCGCTCCAATCAGGTATTTGAGTCTTATCATCGTCTTCCTCATTGTCTCCACCAACAGGAGTTACAGTTTGGGAATGAGGGTCTACATTATGGTCAGAACCTTCTGCGTCTGGTCCTGGATCCGACTCATAAAGATTCTGGGCATCAGTGCAGATCATTTCCTCGTCTGGATTCACAGAAGCGCTGGAGTCGACCTCTGATTCCCAGGCTATAGTATGAGTAAACAGCTCTGCAGACTCAACCATCTGTTCTACCTCATACTCAGACGGGCAACTGGAGATTTGGTAGCGGTGAGGAAGCAAGTGCGATTTGGGTGACACCTTTGAGGACTGGAGTATTTGTGATGTTGAAGTTGATGTGGAGGAGAGCCCACTTAAAGGAGCACTTGATATCCGTTGAAGCACCTGCTGTTTTTGTGCCTCATCTGGAATTTGTAGCGATTGGCGTGGCCGTAAGAAAGGGATCTTATCACATTGTCCGCTAAAAGAAGTAGACATTTTAGTTTGGCTGGAAGATGGTCTTTCTTCTGCACCTACCCCACGGACACAACCTTTTTTCCCCTTCCCAACACGCCTATTCCCCTTTCCACCAGCAGCAGGCCTTTTTCCACTCATTTTGGTGGTTAACTAATTCACAACTCTGGAGTTGTTTGCACAAAAAAACAATGGATGGTAACCGAGCAGAGCTGAGTGGCCAAACTGTGGTATTAGGCCAAAACTATTGGCTGGGTTAGATGCAGAAAAAAAATATTTTTAATTTGCAACCTGATGGAGGTCAGTATAGATGGACTAATAGACCAAGTCCCACACACTGCTAGAAGCCCAAATATTTTTTCAGAGCTAGATGCAGAAAAAAATTATTTTTAATTTGCAACCTGATGGAGGTCAGTATAGATGGACTAATAGACCAAGTCCCACACACCGCTAGAAGCCCAAATATTTTTTCAGAGCTAGATGCAGAAACTTTTTTTATTCAATTTGCAACCTGATGGAGGTCAGTATAGATGGACTAATAGACCAAGTCCCACACACTGCTAGAAGCCCAAATATTTTTTCAGAGCTAGATGCAGAAAAAAATTATTTTTAATTTGCAACCTGATGGAGGTCAGTATTGATGGACTAATAGACCAAGTCCCACACACCGCTAGAAGCCCAAATATTTTTTCAGAGCTAGATGCAGAAAAAAATTATATTCAATTTGCAACCTGCTGGACGTCAGTATAGAAGGACTAATAGAACAAGTCCCACACACTGCTAGAAGCCCAAATATTTTTTCAGAGCTAAATGAAGAAAAAAATTATTTTTAATTTGCAACCTGATGGAGGTCAGTATAGATGGACTAATAGACCAAGTCCCACACACTGCTAGAAGCCCAAATATTTTTTCAGAGCTAGATGCAGAAAAAAATTATTTTTAATTTGCAACCTGATGGAGGTCAGTATAGATGGACTAATAGACCAAGTCCCACACACCGCTAGAAGCACAAATATTTTTTCAGAGCTAGATGCAGAAAATTTTTTTATTCAATTTGCAACCTGATGGAGGTCAGTATAGATGGACTAATAGACCAAGTCCCACACACTGCTAGAAGCCCAAATATTTTTTCAGAGCTAGATGCAGAAAAAAATTATTTTTAATTTGCAACCTGATGGAGGTCAGTATAGATGGACTAATAGACCAAGTCCCACACACTGCTAGAAGCCCAAATATTTTTTCAGAGCTAGATGCAGAAAAAAATTATTTTTAATTTGCAACCTGATGGAGGTCAGTATAGATGGACTAATAGAACAAGTCCCACACGCTGCTAGAAGCCCAAATATTTTTTCAGAGATAAATGAAGAAAAAAATTATTTTTAATTTGTAACCTGATGGAGGTCAGTATAGATGGACTAATAGACCAAGTCCCACACACTGCTAGAAGCCCAAATATTTTTTCAGAGCTAGATGCAGAAAAAAATTATTTTTAATTTGCAACCTGATGGAGGTCAGTATAGATGGACTAATAGACCAAGTCCCACACACCGCTAGAAGCCCAAATATTTTTTCAGAGCTAGATGCAGAAAATTTTTTTATTCAATTTGCAACCTGATGGAGGTCAGTATAGATGGACTAATAGACCAAGTCCCACACACTGCTAGAAGCCCAAATATTTTTTCAGAGCTAGATGCAGAAAAAAATTATTTTTAATTTGCAACCTGATGGAGGTCAGTATAGATGGACTAATAGACCAAGTCCCACACACTGCTAGAAGCCCAAATATTTTTTCAGAGCTAGATGCAGAAAAAAATTATTTTTAATTTGCAACCTGATGGAGGTCAGTATAGATGGACTAATAGAACAAGTCCCACACGCTGCTAGAAGCCCAAATATTTTTTCAGAGATAAATGAAGAAAAAAATTATTTTTAATTTGCAACCTGATGGAGGTCAGTATAGATGGACTAATAGACCAAGTCCCACACACTGCTAGAAGCCCAAATATTTTTTCAGAGCTAGATGCAGAAAAAAATTATTTTTAATTTGCAACCTGATGGAGGTCAGTATAGATGGACTAATAGACCAAGTCCCACACACTGCTAGAAGCCCAAATATTTTTTCAGAGCTAGATGCAGAAAAAAAATATTTTTAATTTGCAACCTGATGGAGGTCAGTATAGATGGACTAATAGACCAAGTCCCACACACTGCTAGAAGCCCAAATATTTTTTCAGAGCTAGATGCAGAAAAAAATTATTTTTAATTTGCAACCTGATGGAGGTCAGTATAGATGGACTAATAGAACAAGTCCCACACGCTGCTAGAAGCCCAAATATTTTTTCAGAGATAAATGAAGAAAAAAAATATTTTTAATTTGCAACCTGATGGAGGTCAGTATAGATGGACTAATAGACCAAGTCCCACACACTGCTAGAAGCCCAAATATTTTTTCAGAGCTAGATGCAGAAAAAAATTATTTTTAATTTGCAACCTGATGGAGGTCAGTATAGATGGACTAATAGACCAAGTCCCACACACCGCTAGAAGCCCAAATATTTTTTCAGAGCTAGATGCAGAAAAAAATTATATTCAGTTTGCAACCTGATGGAGGTCAGTATAGATGGACTAATAGAATGATGCTATGCCCAAAAGATTTTACTTCACTAGGTGCAGTAAAAAAATTGGTATTCTATACACAGGTGGTATATCTTGCAACACAGATAGGCTACTCCACTGACTAACACACTCTGCAATAGGCCAAAAAGGATTAGCTTTGCTAGATTCAGCCAAATGCTGTGAAAAAAACTTGCACAGCACTGGCACAGACCTGCCTGGCAAAAACTGATAGGAACTGATGTAACCTAGTCCTGAAAAGGACTCCAATTACAATTAGTCTTTACTCCCACAATCTATCTATTTAAGAGCACAGACCTGCCTGATAAAAGTCGTAGGAAATGCTGTAACCTAGTCCTTAAAAGGACTGAAATCACAACTATTCCCTACTCCCAAGCTATCTGTATATTTGTGCGAAAATTGGCTTGAAATTAACAAGGTATAGCGCACACAGCAACAGCGGTGCCGTCTAACACGCAGCTGCAGCAGTGAGAAAATGGTGGCGACGGGGAAAATGGCTTGGTCTTATAGGGCAAGGACATGTGACATACACTGCCAATCACACATGCCCTTGCTTGTGTGAAAAAAAGCACTTCGCTCCGTGTGTGCGCTGCTGATAGGCTGACAGATTGCACCTCCCCACTGCAAATGCGGGAAAGAGAAAAAAAAATGGAGATCTTCATTGTTCCTGCAGAGATCCATCCCCTGCCCCTCCCCCCGCCCCGCTGTACACTCAAACTGCGTATTAACATTAATTTTCATCATTACTGAGAAAAAATCCAGTTATGATTTTGGTGCACGAACAGTTATCGAACATAACCTCGAACAGCCGAATTTTTCTCAAATTGTTCGTGTTCGCCGACCGGCTCGAACACCGCCCAAAACAGCTCGAATTTGAGATTGGCGAACAGTTCGAGTAGAACAACGCTCATCTCTAGTCTTGAAGAAGAAGGGCAACACTGCAAATATTGACTTGCTGCATTAACTCATTCTAACTGTCAATATAACCTATTGGTACTCATAATATGATTGCAATTATATTTCTGTATGTGATATAAACATCAGACAAACACTAATAAAAACCAGAGGCCAGCAGATCATGTGAAAATATAATTTTGGTGTCATTCTCAATACTTTTGGCCATGACTGTATATGTACTTGTCACTTTTCCATGTGTTAGTTGTGTCTTCTGAGCAGTTTGTCAGCTTTTGGACACCTTTGAACGTGTTTTCTATGTGTTTCTATGTGTTTTAGTTTGCCTGCCATTGGTTTTAACGGTGTTCGAAGGTGCTCGACGAACAGTTCGACGAACAGTTCGGCGAACATACGGGTGTTCGACGAGCCAAACCAAACTCGAACACTACGGGGGTGGCTCAACACTAATGATTACCTAGAGCGCCAACTAATATGGAGGTAACGGAGGCCTGGATAGCATCAGGCAGAGGGCAGGAAAGAAGCCCCACGCGTGTCGCCGTGACCCACACGGCTTCGTCAGGGGAAACCCCTGGCCTCCGCTACCTCCATATTACTTGGTGCTCTAGGTATTCATTTAGTGTCCTGACAGGACGCTGGTTGTTATATACCCTCATGTGAGACAAATTACGATTGTCTCTGGATTTTCCATATTCATTATTGTTTTTTTTTTGTGTAATTCTTAACAGTTTGGGTTATCTCCCATTTCTGTATGGTATTTAATGTATGGTTCTCCAGCACCGCTTAACATGAAGGTTACCCCATTGGGGCTGATATTTATTAAGAGATGTGTCCTGATTAGCTTATACTAATACTATTCCTTATCACTAAATATATCTTATATTACCTATATTTTATAATTTCTCTATAAACTCTTCTAGTATTTGTGTTCATTTATGAGCAATTTTTTCACCATTACATTTTTTGTGCAGGCGTATTATTGGGAACGGTTCATATTATATATTGTTACATCAATTGAGTAATATATTCCCCATTTATTACTACATCTGCATGCATTTGGAGGTATACATTATTGTTTGATCATTTGATATTTGTTATGCGGGGGGCAGTATACATGCCATTTGATGGCTTTTTTTAAATGTTTTTATTATGTGTGGTCTAATAAACTATTTTTCTATATTGTTCTATATTGGTGCTATGCTCATCCATAATGTAGTACTTTCTTTTTTCCATTAATTCACGAAGATCCAACATAGACATTATACTAGTGAAATATCTGTATCAGTTAAGTGACTGCACTGATTGACTGTTTATCTATGCATTTCTACATTAAAGTATAGTACTATTTGTCCTGTGCTTCTTTGGACACCATGTAAGGAAGATCCCATGCTATTTGATCATGTGATTCTAATGAAGGAAAAACCATGCCAAATGGAAAAATATTTGAGAAGCTAAAAGATTTCATCATAGAACTAGCCACATGTATTTGATGTGATTTGAATTTCCTCTTTAGGTCTGCCCAATTTGAATTTTGGGAGTTTCTCTCAACTTAAGCATGTATGCCTCTTTTAATGCATTCCATGATTTTTATTTGCCATGATAATCTGCCTGGCACTGGTCACTAAAGTTGAGGTTACTGTCCACGAATATCCCTAAGCCTTTTTGGATTGAAGTTTTACCCAGAGTTTCATTATTTAGTACTTAATTGTGCATTTTATTTACTCTGTAAGTCCTATTCAAGTTCATTTATAAATGTAATAAAAAGAAAAGTGCCCAATACTGAACCCTATGGTACCCTACTGTTAGCTATAACCCAATCAGTGTGCGTTTGATTAATAACCACTCGCTGCATTAAATGATTGAGCAATCTGTTAATCTAGTCATATTTTCGATAGTCCCTTAATTTGATTGTGAATAGTGTTGAGCATTCCGATACTGAAATATTGGGTATCGACCGATATTCGCGGTATCGGAGTTCCGATACTGAGTTCCGATACTTTTAGAATATCAAATACCGGAACCGGAAGTTCCCATAATGCCTGCGCTCTGCAGAATCTCTGAAGAACGACAAGCTGGATGGCAGCGCTCAGCTTACTGTACTTGTCATTTAGTGTTAAAGGATTTATTTAAAAAAATAATAGTGTTATAATGCCAGCTGACATCAAGCCCAGGTTAATAATGGAGAGGCGTCTATAAGACACCCCCATTACTAACCCCATAGTCAAAGTTAAAAAAAAACACAAACACCCAGAATAAAGTCCTTTAATTGAAATAAACACACAATTCTTTAATGTTCTAAATTAAACCATACTTACCATCACGCCCATTCCAGCTGAAGCCAACGATCTCCTGCAATAAAAGTAAAATAATAAAGCAACCTCATCCTTACCTTTCCATGGTTCCCAGGATGGCTCCATCTCTGCTACATTCACATGACAGGCTGGAGCGCAGCCGAAAGCTGCCATCCAGCTTGCCATGCCGCAGACACTGAGAAGCGCAGGCATGCTTGCGCTCCTCAGTGTCTGGCTGTGATGGCATAAAGATGAGCCGAGGTCATGTCCAATGAACTCAGCTCACCTCATGCACGTCACTGACAGCGTGGGAGAATTCTCCTGCGCTCAGCGCTTGAGCAGGAGAATTCTCCCACGCTGGGATGGCATTGAGATGACAGGCTGGATCGCAGCTGAGCGATGGCATCCAGCTTTTCATCCTTCAGAGACACTGCAGAGCGCAAGCATGCCTGCTCTCTGCAGTGTCTATGAAGGATGGCATGCTGGATGGCAGCGCTCAGCTGCGATCCAGCCTGTCATCTCAATGCCATCCCATGCTGTCAATGACGTGCATGAGGTGAGCTGAGTTCATTGGACATGAGCTCACCTCATGCACGTCACTGACAGCATGGGAGAATTCTCCTGCGCTCACCGCATGCGCAGGAGAATTCTCTCACGCTCACCGCATGCGCAGTAGAATTCTCCCACGCTGTCAGTGACGTGCATGAGGTGAGCTGAGTTCATTGGACATGAACTCGGCTCATCTGGATGCCGTCACAGCCAGACACTGAGGAGCGCAAGCATGCCTGCGCTTCTCAGTGTCTGCGGCATGGCAAGCTGGATGGCAGCTTTCGGCTGCGATCCAGCTTCTCATGTGAATGTAGCAGAGCTGAAGCTGTACTGGGAACCATGGAAAGGTTATGTTGCTTTATTATTTTACTTTTATTGCAGAAGACATTGGCTTCAGCTGGAATGGGCGTGATGGTAAGTATGGTTTAATTTTGAACATTAAAAAATTGTGCGTTTTTTTCAATTAAAGGATTTTATTCTGGGTGTTGTGCTTTTTTAACCCCTTTCCAACCCTTGCCGTATTAGTACGCACATTTGCGTACCCCCGGTTCAGTGAGGGCTGCTGCTCTGAGCCCTCACTAAACCGATCACATGTCAGCTGATTCTTACAGCTGACATGTGCCCGCAACAGCCGCGGGTGGAATCGCGATCCACCCATGGCTGTTAACATGTTAAATGCCGCTGTCAATCTCCGACAGCGGAATTTAACGCGAGCTTCCGGGTTGCGCGTCATAAGCCCCGCCCATCGGTGACCCCGTCACGTGATCGCGGGTCACCGATGGGTGGGCATGACAACCCAGGGTCTGCAGCAGACGCCTGTGGTTGTCATGATCTGGTCGCTATGAGCGCCACCTAGTGGTCGGCGCTCATAGCACAGGACCATTTCTGCTGCATGCAGGGGATCTGCTGGTCCCCTGTATGTAGCAGAGATGATCAGACAACTGCTGCTTCTAGTCTCCTATGGAGACTATTGAAGCATGCAGTAAGTGAAAAAAAAATGTTTTTAAAAATATAAAAAAAATATAAAAGTTTAAATCACCCCCCTTTCGCCCCATTCAAAATAAAATACAAAAAAAAAAACCCCACATACACATATTTGGTATCGCAGCGTTCAGAATCGCCCCATCTATCAATATAAAAAAAGAATTAATCCGATCGGTAAACGGTGTAACGAGAAAAAAATTCGAAACGCCAGAATTAAGTATTTTGGTCGCCGCAAAATTGCAATAAAATGCAATAACGGGCGATCAAAACATCGGATCTACCACAATATGTTTTCAATAAAAACGTCAACCCGGCACGCAAAAAATAAGTCCTCACCCAGCCCCGGATCACGAAAAATGGAGACGCTACAGGTCTTGGAAAATGGCGCTATTTTTTTTTAGGTTTTTTTACCAAATTTTGGAAAAATTTTTCACCACTTAAATATAAAATAACCTATACATGTTTGGTGTCTACGAACTCGTAATGACCTGGAGAATAAGAATGGCAGGTCAGTTTTAGCATTCAGTGAACGTGGTAAAAAAAACAAAACAAAAAAAACAACTGTGGTATTGCACTTTTTTTGCAATTTTACCGCACTTGGAATTTTTTTTCCTGTTTTCCCGTACACGATATGGTAAAACTAGTAATGGCGTTGAAAAGTGAAACTTGTCCCGCAAAAAATAAGCTTCTATGAACGCGCCATTTTCTGGGATGGCTGCGGACTGCAATTTGCAGCGGAAGGGGCCCAGAAAGTTTGGGCCTCCCTGCGCTGCGGATTCCAGCCCCCAGCTGCCTAGTTGTACCTGGCTGGACACAAAAATAGGGCGATGCCCCACGTATTTTTTTTTTTTAATTATTTCATGAAATTCATGAAATAATTTAAAAAAAAGGGCTTCCCTGTATTTTTGTTTCCAGCCAGGTACAAATAGGCATCTGGGGGTTGGGGGCAGCCCGTTCCTGCGTGCTGTACCTGACTGGACACAAAAATATGGCGAAGGCCACATCAAATTTTTGGTGAAAAATTCAATGAAAAATTAAAAAAAAAACACATTTAGGGACTGCATCTTTATTAACCCCTTCCACGTGGGGCTGTAATCTGCAGCGCAGGGAGGCCCAAGCTTTCTGGGCCCCTCTCGCTGCAAATTGCAGTCCGCAGCCATCCCAGAAAATGGCGCACTCATAGAAGCGCCATCTTCTGGCACTGTACCCAACTCATCCAGGGCCCTGGTGCGGTGGCTCACTGGGTAATAAAGGGGTTAGGGCCAGCTTGGCATTATCAGCTGGCCCTAACCCGAAATTCATGGGGGTCACGCCAATGTTAGACATGACCGCCAAGAATTTCTAGTAAAGTATTTAAAAAAACACAACACCCAGAATAAAGTCCTTTAATTGAAATAAACACACATCCTATGGATGCGCCATTTCTGGGGCTGCTGACGGCTGGTGTTTCTAGCCTGGGAGGGGGCCAGCTGGCTGCCTAGCCTTTGCTAGCTATTAAAATAGGGGGGACCCCATGTCATTTTTTTGGGGGTCCCCCATTTTAATATTAGTAGCCTGGGAAGCTCCGTGGGTATTACTCCCTTCCCAGGCTTCAAGCATCTGCCCCAGCCGTCTGCTTAACCTCCGCTAGAGAATAAAATTACGGGGAACCCCAAGCCAATTTTTTTTTTAAGAAATCCTTTATTTTAACACTAAATGACAAGTACAGTAATCAACACTATCACTGTACTTCTTATATATGTAACTGACATGTTTCTATTTATCTAATCTATGTGTGATGCTGTATTCTTTCTATTCTAAATTGTCGGGTACCGATGCTGAATTGCCGGCCGGCTTTTTTATAGAGACGGTGCATGAAAACACTATTATTTTTTTTAATAAATCGTTTAACATTAAATGACAAGTACAGTAAGCAACACAGTCACTGTACTTCTTATATATGTGACTGACATGTTTCTATCTATCTAATCTATGTGTGATGCTCTATTCTTTCTGTTCTAAATTGTCGGGTACCAGTGTATGCCGCTGCTGAATTGCCGGCTTTTCATGTAATACATTATACATTATTCTTAGTTGTTTTCCTTCATGTATAATTAACCTACAAGGAAAGAAAGGGTTTATTTTCATTCCGATATTTGTGTCCCATTGACTTGCATTGGTTTCCGGTATTGGAATCGGCGATATCCGATATTTTTTGGGTATCGGTCCAATCCATTCCGATCCGATATTTCCCGATTTCGGAAGGTATCGCTCAACACTAATTATGAACTAACTTTTTATGTGGCACTATATCTTGAAACTTTGAAAAGCTCAGATATACAATATCCAAAGCCATGCCTTGGTCCAGTTTGGAACTTACCTCCTCAGAGTAAATAATCAGATTAATTTGACTTGATCAATAGATGACGTCTTGCTGATTGCCTGTCTCTCCATTGTGATCAGATCACATCAATCCCAAGAACCGGGCTCTATTGTGCCCTTTTTAAATTGAGAAATGGCTTTGCATGAGCACCATTACTCCAGTCAAAGTCTATGGGATTTTAGGAAACATCATAGTACTGTAATCTCCAGCAGCCCCATAAACAACTTATAAAGTGGTAGCACAAAAATGACTTCAGAACCCAATTTTCTGGGTCTGTCTGTGTTCCAGTGTTGTGACTCCAAAGATCAGTGACTTGTGGAGGGATGGTAACTTGTTAACATATGACGTAGTCACTTTCTGACCCTGTTTAATTGTTTTATGTAACACTACAGCTAAACGTAATGCAATATTTTCAGATTTTGACTGCAGATACATGTATATTCTGCAAAATTTTAACCTTATGCTATTGACTGAGTTGTATGCATATTTAACATCCAGTTTAAATACTGATAGCGCAGATGGTGTGGGGATTACTTGTGAGAACTAGACTTCTATTTATTCACATTGCCTTGCAGCACTGAATGAATTAATTAACAAGTTTGACAGCTGCCTATTATTTCTCTGTGATATTGTTTCTGAACCTGTCCCTGGTCTCCAGCTGTATAAATATGGGCATCAATCATGCAGTGTGGGAATGAATGAACATAATATATATCATACTTGTTAAAGCTGACCACTAAGATTACAAATCAGTATAAACAAGCCAACCTGATTGACTTCATCAGTGTGGATTATGAACACAGCACTAGAGTCAGTCGGATGAAAGCAATTTGTCTAGTAAATGATTTTGCAGAAGAGAATTGCTTGTACTGCTTTATCATTTTAATTAACTCATTTTAAAGGAGCACAAAATAGTCGCTCTGAAACCTTTATAAATGCACAGGAGAATTATGACCATCATGTTTATTTAATGCCAGTAGCAAAGTACAAAAAGCTAAACCAAAACCCAAAAAATTGAGCCAGAGCATATGTTTGTATAGGTGCAATGCATAGGTGTGTTTTCACACTGTGGCCATTTAACAAGCAGAACCTAAGATAAAATCAAAATGAGCAAATACCCTGTAGTAAGTAAATAGTTCATGTAAATAACATAGGGTATGTACTTAATTAACATTGTTTTTATCCAAACAGCGTTAAAGCATTTCCACCATGACAATGTATACCCCAGTAGGGATCGTAATCTACTGCAATGCCCTGCACATGGGGTAAGAGACATAGCATATCAGAAGAACTGTACTACATTTCTAATTGGTGATATTTGCTAATATTATTATTATTATTACTCCTACTCCATATTGGTATAGGTTTTTGGAGATGGGAATACCCCTTCAAGCAATGCTGGTCTGCCATCATCACTTCCTTCACTTTCACTACAACTGTCTGATAAACAGTAACTAAGTTACTATGCCCCATTAACTCCTCCCACAATGGGCTGGTTGTCTTCCACTCTGCGCCGTTGACAGGATGCAACTGCCAATGAAATGCTGATTCACAGCTGGCTCCCCGCTGCCTAACTGTTGGCTGTCAATCAACATGATGCTGGCAGTCGCGGAAGAGGAGACCAGAAGAGGAAGAGCTACTCTGTTGACGTGGAGCAGCAAAATTGCTGGCAGGAGTGGTCTGTCATTGTTCTGAGCTGGCACTGGGTAGAACGGTCAGGAAGTTAGTAACTCCTGCCTGCTAGTTCTTAGGCCCTTAGTAAAAAAAAAAAAATATTTCCTGGAAAACTCATTTAAATATTATTATTAGGGGAACGCTGATAGTAATCTGAATAAAGTCAAGAGCTCTTTAAACAATTTGGTTCATCATAATACATTAAGATTAAGTTAAAAATCAGTTTATAATGTAAAACCCATTAATAGATAATGGTACATCTGACAAATATTTTCGATCCTTAGCCACAGGATATACCATAAAATAGGTATACATCTCTAATCCACTAATCACTTAGACCAGGGCTATGCTAGACACACAAAAGCGAGACTCAAACAAGTGGCATTTTGAGAACGGTCTGATCAAAACAAAAAAACCCCACGAATGACAGAAATTAGATTTCACTAGATCCGGTTTTGCAATTTGACCCCATTCAACATGATTAGATGCCTTGTCAGAATGCAACACTGTAATCATTGTTTTGTTTGATCAGTATTGCCATGTAGTCATGCTTAGAGTATGAAATCAAATACATTTTCCAACCCCTACAAGAAGAAGTCAAAAAATGATCTGTTCAAATCTTTTTTTACAGTGAGCTGTTGAACAAGACCATGCAGTCACCTTGACTCTTGTCTGGGATTATGGCTATGCTATATAATCCAGAAACTCTCCTTCTGAGTCCATAGACAGCAAAACCGACAGCCCCAAGGAGAGCCGGCATCAACTCAAGGTCACAGTGCCCTGCCCATATGAATTTACTTTTCGGGAATATACACAAGAAGTTCCTTAGTAAGGTCTATAGCTACAGAAGGTTTGCGAACTAAAAAAGTTTAACAAGTTTTTCTCTGTCATCTGGTGAGATGACCATTATTTAAAGCAAACAGATGATATAACATAGTCTTCACTGTACTTGATGTATTATGCTTATAGGTAACTTTGCATGCCTAGGTTGTAATTGTCGGGCTTGCAGAAAACAGTTGCACAATAATACATTTGAACAGAGTTGAACATTAACATGTTTGGCAGGAATTGTATGTAGTGCTATCAACCATGTGGGATGATAATAAGTACACTGTAGATCCAGCAGGGTCTTAACTTTTTGTTCTAGAGAAACTTGTATGACCACTCTGTAAAAAACTTTCTAATAAAAGAGAAGCCAGTTCTTGTAAAGTAGCATTATGCCTGCCAATTCTTTAAAGGAAATGTGTCATCAAAAACAAAACAAAAAATAAAATAATTAAAGAAGTGTAATGTATTAAGGATTTAATAAAAAAAGCATCTTTTTTTATTGGTATAATAAAAATAATTTAAAAGGTTTTGATATTTTCAACTTTTAAACACTAGGGAGAGCAGCTGCTAAAATTTGCCATGAAACCCAAGTGTACTGCTAGCTCGCATTATGACTGCAGTAAAAATGGGCGACATCTGATCGATTATGTGTGAAGTCACTCCCTATCTCCTCTTCAGGGCGTTTGCAAAAGAATAAGGGAGGATGAAGTTTAGGGCACCAGTGCAGAGACATTTTGTGGCGACTGCAAAGAGATATTGACATGCGGACAGTGTCACCAAGCATAACTGGCAGCACCGATTCTGTTAGTTAGTGCTGCTCGCTGTATCATGTGCTGGGGTTAAATACGCAACATGTATCATGCGCTGATGTTGGATATACAGCCTGTACTGTATAATGAATTAAGATATATGGAGTGTATCGTGTGCTGGGATTAGATATTCGCCACTGTGGCCTGTATAATACAAGATGGGGTTAAATATGCGCCTCTGCAGGCTGTGTCACACATGATGGGATTAGAAACTTGACTCTGCTATGATAAAATTAATGGCGTCATTCAAAAGTGCAAAGTTATACCTCTTGGAATAAGGGGAGGAAAAAATTAAAATAAAAAAAAAAAAAACAGAAAATCGCCACCTCCTTAAGGGGTTAAAAAAGTAATGCTCCATTCTTTAGACACCTGATAAGAATTGATTTTGAGGCTCACTCTCCACTTATATATAAGCCTTGAATCGCCCTTAATTTTATCATAAATATTATTGTGCTTAACACTTTTATGATCTTGGGATTTTCTTTTTTTTTTTTTGCGTTTTCATTTTTTGCTCCCCTCCTTTCCAGAGCCATAACTTTTACAATTTTCTGTCAATATGGCCATGTGAGAGCTTATTTTTTGCAAGACGAGTTGTACTTTTCAGCAACACCATTGATTTTATTATATAGTGTACTGGAAAACAAGAAAAAAATCCAAATGCAGTGAAATTGCAAAAAAAATGCAATTCCACAACTGTTTTTTTTTTTTTTCTTTTTTTTACCATGTTCACTAGTGTTGAGAGAGCTCTAAAATGCTCGGGTGCTCGAAGCTCGGGCCGAGCTCACCGTGATACTCGGGTGCTCGACCAGAGCAACGAGCCTAATGTTAGTCTATGGGAGACCGGAGCATTTTTGCGGCGGCACCACCGGCAGTCTGTAGAAAGCCTAAAAAGTGCCCAAAACGATAGTGACAATGCTCAAAAGACACGGGGACAGCATGGGCATCACCCCAGGAAGCATTTCTGACCCCCAGGTCACTGCCTGCTGTCAACAACATGGTCAGAGGTATTAAGCCACTTTTACGGGCTCACAATAAAACGTTCAAAAACGAAACTGAAACGGTTTTCCTGTGAAATATGTTAAGGAACTTCCTTTCCAGGGTAAAGACTTGTGTATAAGGTAAAATAAATATCCAAAAACAAAAATACTCCTCCACACCTTGGGTTATGTTCACAAGTAGCATTTTTTATGCGTTTTTGCACTTTTGTATTGCTTTCAACCGTGACAAATGCATTCACCGGGAAATGTCATTTTAACATTTTACAATCTTATCTAGCCATGTGCTGTGTGACACATGCATACAGTGCTGAAAAGACATGGGAACAGCATGGGGAAGACTCCGGGAAGCATCTCTGACACCCAGGTCACTGCCTAAAAGTGTGCCCATCAGAAGTCATCCTTGCCGCATCAGAAGATGCAGACTTGCAACAATCCCTGTGCAAGTCCTTGTCCCAGGGCAGTGTTCAATTGTACCTCCCCCATTCCTTGCAATGCAAGCGTAAGTATGCAGCCTGCCACCCACCCCCAGGTTGCAATACCATACTGCTAGCTTGCACTTGAAATGGGGCCTTTTAGTTGGGAGGAGGCTGAAGCTGGCCACTACCTCATGGCTGCTTTGGCAGCGAGGTATCCATACTCAGTCCCCAGCCGCCCGGCGGCCGGGTGTCCACGCTCGGTCCCCAGCCACCAGGGGGCGGCCGGGTGTCCATACTTGGTCCCCAGCCGCCCCGCGGCCGGGTGTCCACACACGGTCCCCAGCCGCCTGGGGGCGGCCGGGTGTCCATAAACGGTCCCCAGCTGCCCCTATTTCTCCGTGGAAGTTCCCCCACACTTATCTTAACCTGGCCTGCTTTAGGGCAGCATTGGACGAACCCACCAGAGAACCAGACTCCTCTGGGGGGCCCTGGCTTATCCATCAGGGGAGTTGAGAGTGCCAAGGTGAGGAGCATGATGATGATGATAGAAGTTAGCATCTGCTTTGTTTTCTTGGAATGCAAGCGTAAGGGTGCAACCTGCTACCCACACACCCCCAGGCTGAAATACCATACTGCTAGCTTGCACTTGAAATGGGGCCTTTTAGTTTGGAGGAGGCCAAAGCTGGCCACTACCTCATGGCTGCTTTGGCAGCGAGGTATCCATACTCAGTCCCCAGACGCCTGGCAGCCGGGTGTCCACGCTCAGTCCCCAGCCGCCAGTGGGCGGCCAGGTGTCCAAAGTCGGTCCCCAGACACCCCGCGGCCGGGTGTCCACACACGGTCCCCAGCCGCCTGAGGGCGGCTGGGTGTCCATAAACGGTCCCCAGCCACCCCTTTTTCTCCTTGGAAGTTCCCTCACACTTTTCTTAGCCCGGCCTGCTTTATGGCAGCAGTGGATGAGCCCATCAGAGAACCAGACTCCTCTGCTGGGCCCTGGCTTCTCCATCAGGGTGGTTGAGAGTGCCAAGGTGAGGCACATGATGATGATGATATAAGTTAGCATCTGCTTTGTTTTCTTGGAATGCAAGCGCATGTACAGTACAGACCAAAAGTTTGGACACACCTTCTCATTTAAAGATTTTTCTGTATTTCCATGACTATGAAAACTGTACATTCACACTGAAGGCATCAAAACTATGAATTAACACATGCGGAATTATATACTTAACAAAAAAGTGTGAAACAACTGAAAATATGTCTTATATTCTAGGTTCTTCAAAGTAGCCACCTTTTGCTTTGATGACTGCTTTGCACACTCTTGGCATTCTGTTGATGAGCTTCAAGTGGTAGTCACCGGAAATGGTTTTCACTTCACAGGTGTGCCCTGTCAGGTTTCATAAGTGGGATTTCTTGCCTTATAAATGAGGTTGGGACCATCTGTTGTGTTGTGCAGAAGTCAGGTGGATACACAGCTGATAGTCCTACTGAATAGACTGTTAGCTGCTTTTTTCTTGCCATAATACAAGCAGCTAAGTAAAGAAAAACGAGTGGCCATCATTACTTTAAGAAATGAAAGTCAGTCAGTGCGAATAATTGGGGAAACTTTGAAAGTGTCCCCAAGTGCAGTTGCAAAAACCATCAAGCGCTACAAAGAAACTGGCTCACATGAGGACCGCCCCCGGAATGGAAGACCAAGAGTCACCTCTGCTTCTGAGGATAAGTTTATCCGAGTCACCAGCCTCAGAAATCGCAGGTTAACAGCAGCTCAGATTAGAGACCAGGTCAATGCCACACAGAGTTCTAGCAGCAGACACATCTCTACAACAACTGTTAAGAGGAGACTTTGTGCAGCAGGCCTTCATGGTAAAATAGCTGCTAGGAAACCACTGCTAAGGACAGGCAACAAGCAGAAGAGACTTGTTTGGGCTAAAGAACACATGGAATCGACATTAGACCATTGGAAATCTGTGTTTTGGTCTGATGAGTCCAAATTTGAGATCTTTAGTTGCAACCACCATGTCTTTGTGCGACGCAGAAAAGGAGAACGGATAGACTCTACATGCCTGGTTCCCACCGTGAAGCATGAAGGAGGAGGTGTGATGGTGTGGGGGTGCTTTGCTGGTGACACTGTTGGGGATTTATTCAAAATTGAAGGCATACTGAACAAGCATGGCTACCACAGCATCTTGCAGCGGCATGCTATCCCATCCAGTTTGCGTTTAGTTGGACCATCATTTATTTTTCAACAGGACAATGACCTCAAACAGACCTCCAGGCTGTGCAAGGGCTATTTTACCAAGAAGGAGAGTGATGGGGTGCTACGCCAGATGACCTGGCCTCCACAGTCACCAGACCTGAACCCAATTGAGATGGTTTGGGGTGAGCTGGACCGCAGAGTGAAGGCAAAAGGGCCAACAAGTGCTAAGCATCTCTTGGAACTCCTTCAAGATTGTTGGAAGACCATTTCCAGTGACTACCTCTTGAAGCTCATCAAGAGAATGCCAAGAGTGTGCAAAGCAGTCATCAAAGCAAAAGGTGGCTACTTTGAAGAACCTAGAATATAAGACATATTTTCAGTTGTTTCACACTTTTTTGTTAAGTATATAATTCCACATGTGTTAATTCATAGTTTTGATGCCTTCAGTGTGAATGTACAATTTTCATAGTCAAGAAAATACTGAAAAATCTTTAAATGAGAAGGTGTGTCCAAACTTTTGGTCTGTGTATGTGTCTTTTGTATGTATTAGCGGCTAGGCATGAGGTGGTCAGCGTTTTGATGCATATCCTACCTCTTCCGAGGATTGCTGGATGCTTTCCTGCTACTCTCCCAGTTCTATGACTCCCGTTAAAACAAAGCTTCAGGTGATGAATGATGGATGAGGTGGTGGCAAAGGAGAAAGAGCAGGAGGAACAGGGACCATTCACATCAATATCAGGCCAGTCAACCACACATGTCTTGTAGGATATGTTTCTGTACAAAAAGGAGTGGTTCGGCTACACAGTTATAGGGCATACAGTGAGTGCAATGCCTACCAAAAATTTCGAGGCACTCCAATGCCCCTTGGAAGTGACATGGAGGTCAGAGGGTCTTAACTAAACCGTTTTTTCCGTTTATAGCAACTGGGTCTCCTGTGCACTGTTGGCCTAAGCAGTGAATGGAAGGCTTTCCAAAAATTATTACAGCATACTAAAAACCTTCTACCCATTATTGGGGAGTGTGTCTCCCTTAGTGTTCGCCTATGCATTGAAAAGCAAAAGCTGACTAAAATTAGGAGGACATGCAATGCCTGTTGGAAGAATTGTGGATGTCGCAGTGGAATAAAAAGACAATATCAATGCCCCTTGGAAAAGTGGTGGAGGTCGCAGTAGCTTAACAAGATGGTTTTAATGCCCCTTGGAAGAATGGTGGAGGTCGCAGTGGAATAAAAAGACAATATCAATGACCCTTGAAAAAGAGGTGGAGGTCGCAGTAGCTTAACAAGACGGTTTTAATGTCCCTTGGACGAATGGTGGAGGTCGCAGTGGATTAAAAAGACAATATGAATGCCCCTTGAAAAAGTGGTGGAGGTTGCAGTAGCTTAATAAGGCGGTTTTAATGCCCTTGGAAGAGACGTGGAGGTCGCAGTTGAATAAAAAGACAATATCAATGCCCCTTGGAAAAGTGGTGGAGGTCGCAGTAGCTTAACAAGATGGTTTTAATGCCCCTTGGAAAAGTGGTGGAGGTCGCAGTAGCTTAACAAGACGTTTTTAATGCCCCTTGGAAGAGACGTGGAGGTCTCAGTAGTTTAACAAGATGGTTTTAATGCCCCTTGTAAAAGTGGTGGAGGTCACAGTAGCTTAACAAGACGGTTTTAATGCCCCTTGGAAGAATGGTGGAGGTCGCAGTGGATTAAAAAGACAATATGAATGCCCCTTGAAAAAGTGGTGGAGGTTGCAGTAGCTTAACAAAACGGTTTTAATGCCCTTTGTAAAAGTGGTGGAGGTCGCAGTAGCTTAACAAGACAGTTTTAATGCCCCTTGAAAAAGACGTGGAGGTCGCAGTGGAATAAAAAGACAATATCAATGCCCCTGGGAAAAGTGGTGGAGGTTGCATAAGCTTAACAAGATGGTTTTAATGCCCCTTGGAAAAGTGGTGGAGGTCGCAATAGCTTAACAAGACGGTTTTAATGCCCCTTGGAGGAGACATGGAGGTCGCAGTGGAATAAAAAGACAATATCATTGCCCCTTGGAAAAGTGGTGGAGGTCGCAGTAGCTTAACAAGATTGTTTTAATGCCCCTTGGAAAAGTGGTGGAGGTCGCAGCAGCTTAACAAGATGGTTTTAATGCCCCTGGGTAGAGACGTGGAGGTCGCAGTTAAATAAAAAAACAATATCAATGCCCCTGGGAACAGTGGTGGAGTTCGCAGTAGCTTAACAGGATGGTTTTCATGTCCCTTACAAGAGCCATACAGTACAGCATATTAAAAACATTATTCCCATTATTGGGGAGTGGGTCTCTCATAGTCTTTGCCTATGCCTTCCAAGCAAAAGCTGCCAAAAATTAGGACGGAGGAACTTGCAATGCTGCCAACACGGAGCACAGTCACCCTGGTGGTATAGTGGTGGTGGAGGCTGAGGATAAGGAGAAGAGCAAAATACAGGCGAAATGAGGAAGCGTATACCCATGTGTGGGTGTGAAGCGGTGCATGGGAATACACCTCCCGAAATAACACAGTGGATTTGACTTTATGTTACTCTGCTGTCATTTGGTGGTCATGAGAATTCAGGCCCAATCCAGCCCTTGTTCATTTTGATAAGGGTCAGCTTGTCAGCATTGTCAGTTGACAGTCGAGTGCGCTTATCAGTTATAATTCCCCCAGCGGCACTAAAAACACGCTCCGATAACACGCTAGCGGCAGGGCAGGCCAGGACCTCCATGGCGTACAGAGCGAGTTCATTCCAAGTGTCCAGCTTGGATACCCAATAATTAAAAGGCACAGAGGAATCACGGAGGACGCTGGTACGATCGGCAAGGTACTCCCTCACCATCTTTTGAAACTTTCCACTCCTTGTGAGAGTACCCCGCGCCTCAGGGCCTGTAAGTTGGGCGGGTCTCAGAAAACTGTCCCAGAATGTTGACAGCGTTCCCCTGCCTCTGCTGGATTGGAGTTGCGTCTCTCTCGCCTGTATGCCTAGGTTGGTCAATGAACTGTGACCTCTGCCACTAGCGTGTTCAGATGGGAATTTTTTTAACAGTTCTGCAGCAAGGGCCTTCTGGTACTGCCCCATTTTTGTAGACCTCTCCACCTCAGGAATAAGAGAGTGAAAGTACTCCTTGTAGCGGGGGTCTAAAAGTGTCACCAACCAGTAATGACTGTCACCCAACATTTTGACAACACGAGGGTCACGGTTAAGGCAGCGTAACATAAAGTCAGCCATGCGTGCCAGACTGATAACGGGCAAGACTTCCGTGTCCTCAACAAGATGATGACTGACCATGCTCTCCTCCTCCTCCTCTCCCCCCCCTGTCCTCAGGCCACCCACGCTGAACCGACTGTATGACAGTTGTACAGGTACTAAAGTGCATGATACCAGCTCCTGTTCTTCCTCCTCCTCCTCCTCCTCTCCCTCATTGTCCCCCAATGCACGTTGGGATGAGATGAGGCTGGGCTGTGTGTAATCGCCCATTACGGGTTCTTGATCCATCTCATCATACTCTTCCTGCAATGCCTCCTCTTTAATTCTCTGCAGAGAGCGTTGCAAAAGACAGACAAGTGGGATGCTGACGCTAATGATGGCGTAATCGCCACTCACCATCTTGGTGAACTCCTCAAAGTTTGTCAGGATGGTACATATGTCAGACATCCAGGTCCACTCCTGAGGTCTTATGTGTGGAGTCTGACCTGAATATCAATGGCCTTGTTGCAGCTGGTACACCACAACTGCTCTCTTCTGCTCACAAATCCTTTGCAACATGTGGAGGGTAGAATTCCAACGTGTGGGGACATCACACACCAGTCCGTGTGCCGGAAGCTGCAAAAGCTGCGGCAACACAGCAAGGGCGGCGGAAGCTGTAGCCAACTTCTGAACATGAGCTCACAGGAGGCGTCCTTTGACGAGCAGATCTGCCAACTCGGGGTACGATTTAAGAAATCGCTGAACCACGAGGTTAAGCACGTGAGCCAGGCAAAGTACGTGTGTGATCTCACCTCGCCTCAGAGCCGCCACCAGGTTACGGCCATTGTCACACACGACCATGCCTGGATGTAGGTTCAGCGGTCTCAGCCACAGATCTGCCTGCTCTTTCACAGTTGTCCACAACTCACAAGCAGTGTGAGGTTTATCACCTAAGCTTATGAGTTTCAGCACAGCCTGTTGCCGCTTGGCTGAGACATTACTGCAGTGCTTCCAGCTTGTATCTGATGTGGTGATATCTGAGATGGAGGCTGAACATGAGAAGGAGGAGGAGGATGATGCGCAGGAGCTGTACACTGTGGGGGCAACTCTGACTGATATAGGGCCCACAATACTCGGTGTGGGGAGGATGTGTTCCGTCCCAAGGTCTGACTGGGTCCCGACTTCCACTATGTTTACCCAGTGTGCCGTCAGGGAGATGTACCGTCCCTGGCCACAAGCATTTGTCCACGTGTCCATTGTCAGGTGGACTCTCCCAGTAACTGCGTTGTTGAGGGCACGGCAGATGTTTTGGGACACGTGCTTGTGTAGTGCAGGGATGGCACGCTGGGCACAATAGTGTCGGCTGGGGACCGAGTACCGAGGGACAGCCACCGCCATAAGGTGGTAGAAGGATTCTAACTCAAGCTGTCGTGAAATGTGTGAATTTAGGACTGCGGCCTGTAGGGCGTTGGCTGCGAATTTGCACTTTTGTTCAAAGCTTTGGGATATATGTACAATTGAACGCTGCGGTGGGACGTGGATGTGGACGTGGACATTGATGCTGTTTCTTGAGAAACTGCCATAACAAGTGAAGACTGAGAGGAGGGATCATCTTTGCATGCAGTATGGACAGGGAATTGCCTTGCACGCACAACAGGGGGTTCTATCACACGCACAAAAGCAGAAGAAGCAGTGGTGACACCCGCTGCCACTGGTCGTGGACCCTGGGGTTCGCCCCACAAAGTCAGGTGCTTTGCTGCCATGTGCCTGATCATGCTGGTGGTGGTCAGGCTAGTAGTTTTGTCACCCCTGCTGTTGCTGGCATGGCAGGTGGTACAAATGGCCTTTTTGGGGTTATCTGCAGAGTCTTTAAAAAAATTCCAGACTCTGGAAGACCTACTGGTTGTACTGGCAACTTCCCTCGTGTTGGTGTTATGGGGAACTGTTGCCCGCCTTCTGTGTGCGGCCACCACACTGCTTCTTCCTGCCTGTTGGGGTACTCTGTCTCCCTCCCCCTGTGTGCTACTGGCCTCGCTCTGCGTGTCCTTCTGCCACGCTGGATCAGTTACTAGATCATCCACCACCTCCTCCTCTTCCACTTGCACACCACGATCCTTCTCCTCACTTCATGGCAATTGTGTCCCGTCATCATCCACCTCTTGTGACAAATTGCCAGCATCGACTTCCTCTGGCCGTGGCTGTTCAAATATTTGGGCATTGCTACATGGGATCTCCTCTTCCACCACTTCAAGCGGAGCAGGCAAGGGGCCCAAATATAGAAATGGACCAGTGAACAGCTCTTCAGAGTGTCCAAGTGTGGGATCAGTTGCTGTCTGACGACACTCGGCATGGTGGGAGGAAGGAGCATCAGGGTGAGGAGGAGTATGCGGTTGAGACTCACGGCTACTCAAACTTGACCGTGTGGAAGACAGACCGGAGGTGGTGGTGCCCAGGTAACTGGAAGTATTATCTGCTATCCAATTAATAAGCTGTTCACACTGATAAGTGCGCAATACTGGTGTTGTAGTGTGCTTCCCTAGTAATTCGGTCAAGAAGTGGGAGCGAGAAGATGTGGTTGTTGGTTGTGGCACATTTTCACCTTAGCAACGGCCCCTTCCTCTACACACACCATCACCAGAACGTTCAGTTCCATGTCCCTTGCCACGCGCCTTGCCCATTGTAAAAGAAGTAAAATAGCTTACACTCGCACTATCAAAGGAAAAAGGGTAATTAAAAGGAGATTAGAACTGTGGAAGAGGAAAACCACAGTTCTATTTGTCTGGCCTACACCAGAATCTTTTAAACAGATATATTGGTGTCTGACCAGTCAGGGAGACACTATTACAGTTTTTTTTACGGCAAAAAATGCCAAAAGCAGGATAATAGAGATTTGACCCGTGGAACTGCAAAACCACAGTTATAGTTATGTGCCGTACACCAGAATCTTTTAAACAGATATATTGGTGTCTGACCAGTCAGGGAGACACTATTACTGTTTTTTTTTACGGCAAAAAATGCCAAAAGAAGGATAATACAGAGATTTGACCCGTGGAACTGCAAAACCACAGTTATAGCTATGTGGCGTACACCAGAATCTTTCAAACAGATATATTTATGTCTGAACAGTCAGGGAGACACTATTTTTTTTTTTTTACCGTAAAAAATGCCAAAAGCAGGATAATACAGATATTTGACCTGTGGAACTGCAAAACCACTGTTCTGTTTTTCTAGCCTACACCAGACTCTTTTAAACAGATATATTGGTGTCTGACCAGTCAGGGAGACACTATTACAGTTTTTTTTTACAGCAAAAAATGCCAACAGCAGGATAATACAGAGATTTGACCCGTGGAACTGCAAAACCACAGTTATAGTTATGTGGCATACACCAGAATCTTTTAAACATATATATTGGTGTCTGACCAGTCAGGCACACACTATTACTGTTATTTTTATGGCAAAAAAATGCCAAAAGCAGGATAATACTGAGATTTGACCCGTGGAACTGGAAAACCACAGTTATAGTTATGTGGCGTACACCAGAATCTTTCAAACAGATATATTTGTGTCTGAACAGTCAGGGAGACACTATTACAGTCTTTTTTACTGTCAAAAAATGCCAAAAGCAGGAAAATACAGAGATTTGACCCGTGGAACTGCAAAACCACAGTTATAGTTATGTGGCATACACCAGACACTTTTAAACAGATATATTGGTGTCTGACCAGTCAGGGAGACACTATTACTGTTTTTTTTTATGTCAAAAAATGCCAAAGCAGGATAATACAGAGATTTGACCCGTGGAACTGCAAAACCAGTTATAGTTATGTGGCCTACACCAGACTCTTTTAAACAGATATATTGGTGTCTGACCAGTCAGGGAGACACTATTACAGTTTTTTTTACGGCAAAAAATGCCAAAAGCAGGATAATATAGAGATTTGACCCGTGGAACTGTAAAACCATAGTTATAGTTATGTGGCGTACACCAGAATCTTTCAAACAGATATATTTGTGTCTGAACAGTCAGGGAGACACTATTACAGTTTTTTTTTACGGCAAACAATGCCAAAAGCAGGATAACACAGAGATTTGACCCGTGGAACTGCAAAACCACAGTTCTATTTTTCTGGCCTACACCAGACTTTTTTAAACAGATATATTGGTGTCTGAACAGTCACAGACACACTCAATTTTTTTTGGGGGTGAGGGGAAATACCAAAACGTTAATAAGACGCGTATTTGTACAGTCTGACTGAGGAAAAAAAAAATACAGGATTTAGATGAAAAAAAAAAGAAAGTTTTCCTGGCCCCTGAGACCGGGGTGATAAGTCTGGCAATTTTACCAATAGGAGCAAACAGGACTGTAATGCAGCGTTTGCTGGTATAACCACTGCGTCTGTGATACAGCCTGCCTGCCTCCCTGATATCTGGAATTGATATTAGTCCTGAGAAGGACTGTTTGCTTGATTTGGCAGTCTTTAGAGACCCTACACTACCTATTTCACACTATATGTCTCTCCCTAACTGAGCAGCACCCTCTCTACACTGTCTGATCCGGAGCGACTATGTCCAAGATGGCGGCGCCAGGCTTTAAATACTCGAGGTGACGCTGTGCGGCCAGCCAATCACTGTAATGCCCACAAACAACATGGCTGCGGCATTACAGTGACTGGCTGGCAATCCCTGCATGTTCATTAGCTCTGTAAAGAGTGCCAAACATGCAGGGTGGAGACCCGAGCTCCGGCCCAGTAACCCGGAAATGCTCGGTGCTCGCCGAACATCCCGAGTAGTGAGATGCTCGGGCGAGTAACGAGCAGTGTCGAGCATGCTTGTTCAACACTATTGCATATCAATCCATGCGTAAAATATCTGCAATATGTGGATCAGACCTTAACCCTTTTACAACCCAAGGTGGTTTGCACGTTAATGACCAGGCCAATTTTTACAATTCTGACCACTGTCACTTTATGAGGTAATTACTCTGGAACTCTTCAACGGATCCCCCTGATTCTGAGAATGTTTTTTCGTGACATATTGTACTTCATGATTGTGGTAAAATTTCTTCGATGTCACTTGCGTTTATTTGTGAAAAAAATGGAAATTTGGCGAAAATTTGGCAAATATTGACATTTTCAAAATTTGAATTTTTATCCCCTTAAATCAGAGAGATATGTCACACAAAATAGTTAATAATCAACATTTCCCACATGTCTACTTTACATCAACACAATTTTAGAACCAAAATTTTTTCTTATTAGGGAGCTATAATGGTTAAAAGTTGACCAGCGATTTCTCATTTTTCCAACAAAATTTACAAAACCATTTTCTTAGGGACCGCATCATATTTGAAGTCACCATTCTAAAAACTGCACCCCTCAAGGTGCTCAAAACCACATTCAAGAACTTTATTAACCCTTAAGGTGCTTCACAGGAATTTTTGGAATGTGGAAGAAAAAAATTAACATTTACCTTTTTTCACAAAAATGTTAATTTAGACCCAAGTTTTTTTATTTTCGCAGGGGTAACAGGAAAAAATGGACCCCAAAATTTGTTGTGCAATTTCCCCTGGGCACACAGATACCCCATATCTGGAGAAAAAACACTGTTTGGACGCACGATAGGGTGCGAAAGGGAAGGAGCGCCATTTGACTTTTTGAATGTAAAATTTGCTTGAATAATTAGCGGAATCCATGTTGCATTTGGGGAGCCCCTGATGTGCCTAAACAGTGGAAACCCCCCACAAGTGACACCATTTTGGAAACTAGACCCCTCAGGGAACTTATCTAGATGTGTGGTGAGCATCTTGAACCCCAAGTCCTTTACAGAAGTTTATAACATGGAGCCGTGAAAATAAAAAGATCAAACTTTTTCCACAAAAATGATGTTTTAGCCCCAATTTTTTAATTTTCACAAGGGTAAGAGGAGAAAATGGACACCAAAAACTTTTGTGCAATTTCTCCTGAGTACGCCAATACCCCATATGTGGGGAAAATACTGTGTTTGGGCGCACGGCAGAGTTCAGAAGGGAAGGAGCACTGTGTGACTTTTTGAATGCAAAATCGGCTGGAATCGAGAGCGAACGTCATGTCTCGGTTGGAGAGCCCCTGATGTGCCTAAATAGTGGAAACCCCCCACAAGTGACCCCATTTTGGAAAGTACACCCCTCAAGGATTTTATCAAGTGGTATAGTGAACATTTTGAACCCAGAGGTACGACACAGAATTTGAGAACATTAGGTCATCATATTGAATAAGTTGTCATTAGTCTTGAGCGCAAGTGCTCACTACTTGAGTTTGCATGGGGTGCATGTTTCACGGTTATTAGACACTAGTGTTGAGCGAGCACTAAAATGCTCGGGTGCTCGAAGCTCGGGCCGAGCTCACTGTGATACTCGGGTGCTCGACCCAAGCAACGAGCCCAATGTTAGTCTATGGGAGACCCGAACATTTTTGCGGCAACACCCCCGGCAGTCTGTAGAAAGCCTAAAAAGTGCCCAAAACGATAGTGACAGTGCTCAAATGACATGGGGACAGCATGGGGATCGCCCCTGGAAGCATTTCTGACCCCCAGGTCACTGCTGTCAACAACGTGGTCAGAGGTATTAAGCCACTTTTACAGGCTCACAATAAAACGTTCAAAAACGAAAGTGAAAGTGCTTTCCTGTGAAATATGTTAACCCCTTAACGACCATGGGTCTTTCTGTTTTTGTGTTTTCCTTTTTTGCTCCCCTTCTTCCCAGAGCCAGAACTTTTTTAATTTTAGTTCAATATGGCCATGTGAGGGCTTATTTTTTGCGGGACGAGTTGTACTTTTAAACACCATCACTGGTTTTACCATATCGTGTGCTGGAAAATGGGAAAAAAATTCCAAGTGCAGTGAAACTGAAAAAAAAATGCAATTCCACAGTTGTTTTTTGGGTCCTTTTTTTACCACGTTCACAGATTGCTAAAACTGACCTGCCATCATTATTTTCCAGGTCATTATGAGTTCATAGACACCAAACATGTATAGGTTCTTTTTTATTTAAGTGGTGAAAAAAAAATCCAAAGCTTGCTAAAAAAAACAAAAAAAATGGCGCCATTTTCCGAGACCCTTAGCTTCTCCATTTTTCGGGATCTGGGGCCAGGTGAGTGCTTATTTTTTGCGTGCCGGGCTGACGTTTTTATTGATACCATTTTGGGGTAGATCCGATGTTTTGATCGCCCATTATTGCATTTTATTGCAAAGTTGTAGCGACCAAAAAAACTTAATTCTGGCGTTTAAAATTTTTTTCTCGTTACGCCGTTTACTGATTGTATTAATTCTTCTTTTATATTGATAGATCGGGTGAACGCGGCGATACCAAATATGTGTATGTGGTTTTTTTTTTATATATATATATATTTTATTTTGAATGGGGCGAAAGGGGGGTGACTTAAAATTTAATATATTTTTTATTTTTTTTATTTTTTTAAAAACTTTTTTTTTACACTTTCTGCTTGCTTCTATAGTCTCCAGAGGAGACTAGAAGCAGCAGTTGTCTGATTGCTTCTACTGCACACAAGCGATGAGCAGATCGCTTGTATGCAGGAGAAATGCTCACTTGCTATGAGCGCTGACCACTAGGTGGCGCTCATAGCAATTGAGACATGACAACCACAGGCGTCTGCTGCAGATCACGTGACAGGATCACTGATGGGCGGGGATTAGGACTCCCGGAAGCGCGAGTTAAATGCCATTGTCAGAGATTTAACATGTTAACAGCCGCGGGTGGATTGCGATTCCAATAATCAGCTGACATGTGCTCGCTTCAGTGCGGGCTCACCGCCGGAGCCCCCGCTGAACTGGCCTTCCCGACCTGGTGCGTACTATTACTGACCAGGTCAGAAAGGGGTTAAGGAACATCCTTTCCTGGGTAAAGACTTGTGTATAAGGTAAAATAAATAACCAAAAACAAAAATACTCCTCCACACCTTGGGCTATGTTCACAAGTAGCATTTTTTATGCATTTTTGCACGTTTGTATTGCTTTCAACCGTGACAAATGCATTCACCGGGAAATGTCATTTTAACATTTTACAACCTTATCTGGCCATGTGCTGTGTGACACATGCATACAGTGCTAAAAAGACATGGGAACAGCATGGGGAAGACCCCTGGAAGCATCTCTGACACCCAGGTCACTGCCTAAAAGTGTGCCCATCAGAAGTGATCCTTGCCGCATCAGAAGATGCAGACTTGCAACTATCCCCGTGCAAGTCCTTGTCCCAGGGCAGTGTTCAATTGTACCTCCCCCATAACTTGCAAGTATGCAGCCTGCCACCCACCCACCCCCAGGCTGCAATACCATACTGCTAGCTTGCTTGCACTTGAAATTGGGCCTTTTAGGCATGTGGAGGTGGAATCTGGCCACCACGTCATGGATGCGTCGGTAGCCTGGTATTCATACTCAGTCCCCAGCCGCCCGGCGGCTGGGTGTCCACGCTTGGTCCCCAGCCGCCAGGGGGCAGCCGGGTGTCCATACTCAGTCCCCAGCCGCCCTGCGGCCGGGTGCCCACACACAGTCCCCAGCCGCGTGGGGATGGCCGGGTGTCCATAAACGGTCCCGAGCCGCCCCTATTTGTCCCGGTGCGCCTTATACACAAGCGCGCATACCAAAACATTACCTGTGCCCTCCCCAGTGCATTTAGTGGGAAGGACAGCCTAACCACAAACACGTGGACAAGTGAATGTGGCCAGGAATGGTCCATCTCACTGACGCCTTCACACTGGGTTAATATTGTGGAAGCCGGGACACAGTTGGACACTGGGATGCAACACGTCCTCCAGACATAGAGGATTGCGGGTCCTGGGTCAATCAGGCTTCAACACAAAGTTCAGAAGGTAGACAGCAGCAGTGGTCGGCCTCCTACACAACGAGTAAATTATTCATGATCATGAGGCCATCCACCTCCTTAGCTTTCTGTTCCTTGGAATGCAAGCACATGTATGTAGTAGCAGCTAGGCCTGAGGTGGTCAGCGTTTTGGCGCATATTCTACCTCCTTCGAGGATTGCTGGATGTTTTCCTGCTACTATCCCAGTTCTATGACTCCCGCTAAAACAAAGCTTCAGGTGATGAATGATGGATGAGGTGGTGGCAAAGGAGAAAGAGCAGGAGGAACAGGGACCATTCACATCAATATCAGGCCAGCCAACCACACATGTCTTGTAGGATATGTTTCTGTACCAAAAGAAGCGGTTCAGCTACACAGTTATAAGGCATATAGTGAATGCAATGCCTACCAAAAATTTCGAGCCACTCCAATGCCCCTTGGAAGTGACATGGAGGTCAGAGGGCCTTAACTAAACCGTTTTTTCCATTTATAGCAACTGGGTCTCCTGTACACTGTTGGCCTAAGCAGGGAATGGAAGGCTTTCCAAAAATTATTAGGCACTGCAATGCCCCTTGAAACAGACGTGGATTACAGCGTATTAAAAACCTTCTACCCATTATTGGGGAGTGGGTCTCCCTTAGTGTTCGCCTATGCATTGAAAAGCAAAACCTGACAAAAATTAGGAGGAAATGCAATGCCCGTTGCAAGAGTCGTGGAGGTTAGAGGTAATTAAAAACAACATGTCAATGCCCCTTGGAAGAGCTGTGGAGTTCAGAGTGGTTTAACAAGACAGTTTTAATGCCCCTTGGAAGAGTGGTGGAGTTCAGAGTGGTTTAACAAGACAGTTTTAATGCCCCTTGGAAGAGTGGTGGAGGTTACAGTGGAATAAAAAGACAATATCAATGCCCCGTGGAAGAGACGTGGAGGTCACAGTAGCTTAACAAGACGGTTTTAATGCCCCTTGGAAGAGTGGTGGAGGTCGCAGTGGAATAAAAAGACAATATCAATGCCCCTTGGATGAGTGGTGGAGGTTACAGTGGAATAAAAAGACAATATCAACGCCCTGTGGAAGAGATGTGGAGGTCACAGTAGCTTAACAAGATGCTTTTAATGCCCCTTGGAATAGTGGTGGAGGTCGCAGTGGAATAAAAAGACAATATTAACGACCCTTGTAAGAGACGTGGAGGTCACAGTAGCTTAACAAGACGATTTTAATGCCCCTTACAAGAGCCATGCCGTACAGCATATTAAAAACATTATTCCCATTATTGGGGAGTGGGTCTCCCATAGTCTTTGCCTATGCCTTCCAAGCAAAAGCTGCCAAAAATTAGGAAGGGGGAACTTGCAATGTCCCTTACAAGAGCCATGCAGTACAGCATATTAAAAACATTATTCCCATTATTGGGGAGTGGGTCTCCCATAGTCTTTGCCTATGCCTTCCAAGCAAAAGCTGCCAAAAATTAGGACAGAGGAACTTGCAATGCTGGCAACATGGACCACGGTCACCCTGGTGGTATAGTGGTCGTGGAGGCTGAGGATAAGGAGAAGAGCAAAAAACAGCCGAAATGAGGAAGCGTATACCCATGTGTGGGTGTGAAGCGATGCATGGGAATACACCTCCCGAAATAACACAGTGGATTTGACTTTATGTTACTCTGCTGTCATTTGGTGGTGATGAGAAGTCTGGCCCAATCCAGCCCTTGTTCATTTTGATAAGGGTCAGCTTGTCAGCATTGTCAGTTGACAGGCGAGTGCGCTTATCAGTTATAATTCCCCCAGCGGCACTAAAAACACGCTCCGATAACACGCTAGCGGCAGGGCAGGCCAGAACCTCCAAGGCATACAGAGTGAGTTCATTCCAAGTGTCCTGCTTGGATACCCAATAATTAAAAGGCACAGAGGAATCACGGAGGACGCTGGTACTCCCTCACCATCTTTTGAAACTTTCCACTCCTTGTGAGAGTACCCTGCGCCTCAGGGCCTGTAAGCTGGGCAGGTCTCAGAAAACTGTCCTAGAACATTGACAGTGTTCCCCTGCCTCTGCTGGATTGGAGTTGCATCTCTCTCGCCTGTATGCCTTAGTTGGGCAGCGAACTGTGACCTCTGCCGCTACCGTGCTCAGATGGGAATTTTTTTAATAGTTCTGCAGCAAGGGCCTTCTGGTACTGCCCCATTTTTGTAGACCTCTCCAACTCAGGAATAAGAGAGTGAAAGTTCTCCTTGTAGAGGGGGTCTAAAAGTGTCATCAACCAGTAATGACTGTCACCCAACATTTTGACAATACGAGGGTCACGGTTAAGGCAGCGTAACATAAAGTCAGCCATGGGTGCTAGACTGGTAGCGGGCAAGACTTCCGTGTCCTCACCAAGATGACGACTGATAGTGTTGAGCGATCACTAAAATGCTCGGGTGCTCGAAGCTCGGGCCAAGCTTACCGTGATACTCGGGTGCTCGACCCGAGCAACGAGCCCAATGTTAGTCTATGAGAGACCCGAGCATTTTTGCGGCAGCACCCCCGGCAGTCTGTAGAAAGCCTAAAAAGTGCCCAAAACGATAGTGACAGTGCTCAAAAGACATGGGGGCAGCATGGGGATCGCCCCTGGAAGCATTTCTGACCCCCAGGTCACTGCTGTCAACAACGTGGTCAGAGGTATTAAGTCACTTTTGCGGGCTCACAATAAAACGTTGAAAAACGAAACTGAAACGGTTTTCCTGTGAAATATGTTAAGAAATTTCCTTTCAAGGGTAAAAACTTGTGTATAAGGTAAAATAAATAACCAAAAACAAAAATACTCCTCCACACCTTGGGCTATGTTCACAAGTAACATTTTTCATGCGTTTTTGCACTTTTGTATTGCTTTCAACCGTGACAAATGCGTTCACCGGGAAATGTCATTTTAATATTTTACAACCTTATCTGGCCATGTGCTGTGTGACATAGAATCATAGAATCATAGAATGTTAGAGTTGGAAGGGACCTCCTGGGTCATCTGGTCCAACCCCCTGCTCAAAGCAGGATTCACTAAATCATCTCAGACAGATGTCTGTCCAGCCCCTGTTTGAAGACGTCCATTGAAGGGGAACTCACCACCTCTCGTGGCAGCCTGTTCCACTCATTGATCACCCTAACTGTCAAAAAGTTTTTTCTAATATCTAATCTGTGTCTCCTCCCATTTAGTTTCATCCCATTGCTTCTAGTCTTTCCTTGTGCAAATGAGAATAAAGATGATCCTTCTACAATGTGACAGCCCTTGACATATTTGTAGACAGCTATTAAGTCTCCTATCAGTCTTCTTTTTTGCAAGCTAAACATTCCCAAATCCTGCAACCGTTCCTCATAGGACATGGTTTGCAGACCAGTCACCATTCTGCATACAGTGCTGAAAAGACAAGGGATCAGCATGGGGAAGACCCCTGGAAGCATCTCTGACCCCCAGGTCACTGTCTAAAAGTGTGCCCATCAGAAGTGATCCTTGCCGCATCAGAAGATGCAGACTTGCAACTATCCCCGTGCAAGTCCTTGTCCCAGGGCAGTGTTCAATTGTACCTCCCCCATTCCTTGCAATGCAAGTGAAAATATGCAGCCAACCACCCACCCACCCGCAGGCTGCAATACCATACTGCTAGCTTTCACTTGAAATGGGGCCTTTTAGTTTGGAGGAGGCCGAAGCCACTACCTCATGGCCGCTTCGGCAGCGAGGTATCCATACTCTGTCCCCAGCCGCCCGGCGGCCGGGTGTCCACACTCGGTCCCCAACCTCCAGGTGGCGGCCAGGTGTCCATACTCGGTCCCCAGCCGCCCTGATTTCTCCTGTCACCTTCCCCCACACTTTTCTTAGCCTGGCCTGCTTTAGGGCAGCATTGGACGAGCCCACCAGAGAACCAGACTCCTCCGGTGGGCCCTGGCTTCTCCATCAAGGGAGTTGAGAGTGCCTAGGTGAGGAGCATGATGATGATGATAGAAGTTAGCATCTGCTTTGTTTTCTTGGAATGCAAGCGCATGTATGTAGTAGCGGCTAGGCCTGAGGTGGTCCGCGTTTTGGCGCATATCCTACCTCCTCCGAGGATTGCTGGATGTTTTCCTGCTACTATCCCAGTTCTATGACTCCCATTAAAACAAAGCTTCAGGTGATAAATGATGGATGAGGTGGTGGCAAAGGAGAAAGAGCAGGAGGAACAGGGACCATTCACATCAATATCAGGCCAGTCAACCAGATATGTCTTGTAGGATATGTTTCTGTAACAAAAGGAGCGGTTCGGCTACACAGTTATAGGGCATACAGTGAGTGCAATGCCTACCAAAAATTTCGAGCCTCTCCAATGCCCCTTGGAAATGACATGGAGGTCAGAGGGGGTTAACTAAACCTTTTTTTCGATTTATAGCAACTGGGTCTCCCGTGCACTGTTGGCCTAAGCAGTGAATGGAAGGCTTTCCAAAAATTATGAGGAACTGCAATGCCCCTTACAAGAGCCATGTGTGGCACCCCAGGGGTCTGGTCACCACAGTAAAAGAGATATTACGTCGGCGAGCAAGTGGGAGGTTTCCTGGTCAGGATCCCTTAAACATGCAACATCCTCCTGCCCCAGTCCTGGGAGGGGAGAATTCTGCCCTTATAAACTGGATCTGGGGTGGGGTTGAGTGAGTCAGAGAACAGTCAGAGTCAGAGTGAGAGCAAGGGAAGGTAACAGCAAGGAGCTCTGTAGGAGCTAGGAGCTAAAGACCAGGGTCTGGAAGCTGAGCAGAGCTCGCCCTGGCAGAAGACAATAGGAACCGGACACAGGAGTCCGAAGCTGTGAGGACATATATATCCAGCAGCAGAAACCAGCCGGCAGGGGATTTCAGGTCCTCTGGCCATAGAAGCCCGGAGGCTCAGTCACAAGCAAGGGACCAGCACCACTGTCGTGGAGCGGAGGCTAACAGAAGGCCCCAAGTCACCAGCCATACGGGTGAGCACTACACGGTACACTCAGGGACGTGGGCTACTTCTACCCGCTTACAGCAAGGTAGCCAGGAAGAGTGCAGACAGACGGGGAGGCCTACAACTCCACCTGGCAGGGTAACTCCTGCTTGCTCACAGACTGACCAGGCCTCTTATGTTAGCCAGTACTCCCGGGAGGGTCTACCTTATAATCATCAGTAAAGACCCTGAACTGCACTGCAAAGACTCTGAGTCGTTCCTGCTGCGCTCGTGCACCACCACCCCCATCATCCACACTCACTGCCCTGAGGCTATACTCCTCCCGATGGGAGTTATCCCATTCTATGCTGTGCACACAACACCAGCCTCAGCGGTCTGCCTCGCAGCGGTGGTACTCCCTGACCGCAATCCACGGGTGGCGCAGTCGGACAATTAACCTCAAAACCTAAGAAAGACTGCCACTAGTTTGACCAGCCTGAGCCACGGGACCGGGTCACCGCCACGGAGACTACAGACCCCAGAGACCCAGCACCGGGTATCCCACACACGTGTACACACGGCCCAGGGGGCGCGTCACATGCAGTACAGCATATTACAAACATAAGTCCCATTATTGGGGAGTGGGTCTCCCATAGTATTTGCTTATGCTTTCCCAGCAAAAGCTGCCAAAAATTAGGACGGAGCAACTTGCAATGCCCCTTACAAGAGCCATGCAGTACAGCATATTACAAACATAAGTCCCATTATTGGGGAGTGGGTGTCCCATAGTATTTGCTTATGCTTTCCCAGCAAAAGCTGCCAAAAATTAGGACAGAGCAACTTGCAATGCCCCTTACAAGAGCCATGCAGTACAGCATATTTCAAACATAAGTCCCATTATTGGGGAGTGGGTGTCCCATAGTATTTGCTTATGCCTTGCAAGCAAAAGCTGCCAAAAATTAGGACGGAGCAAATTGCAATGCCCCTTACAAGAGCCATGCAGTACAGCATATTACAAACATAAGTCCTATTATTGGGGAGTGGGTCTCCCATAGTATTTGCTTATGCTTTCCCAGCAAAAGCTGCCAAAAATTAGCACTTAGCAACTTGCAATGCCCCTTACAAGAGCCATGCAGTACAGCATATTACAAACATAAGTCCCATTATTGGGGAGTGGGGGTCCCATGGTATTTGCTTATGCTTTCTCAGCAAAAGCTGCCAAAAATTAGGACGGAGGAACTTGCAATGCTGGCACCCTGGTGGTATAGTGGTGGTGGAGGCTGAGGATAAGGAGAAGATGATTAAACAGCCGAAACGAGGAAGCTTATACCCATGTGTGGGTGTGAAGCGATGCATGTGAATACACCTCCCGAAATAACACAGTGGATTTGACTTTATGTTACTCTGCTGTCATTTGGTGGTGATGAGAAGTCTGGCCCAATCCAGCCCTTGTTCATTTTGATAAGGGTCAGCTTGTCAGCATTGTCAGTTGACAGGCGAGTGCGCTTATCAGTTATAATTCCCCCAGCGGCACTAAAAACACGCTCCGATAACACGCTAGCGGCAGGGCAGGCCAGGACCTCAAAGGAGTACAGAACGAGTTCATTCCAAGTGTCCAGCTTGGATACCCAATAATTAAAAGGCACAGAGGAATCACGGAGGACGCTGGTACGATCGGCAAGGTACTCTCTCACCATCTTTTGAAACTTTCCACTCCTTGTGAGAGTACCCCGCGCCTCAGGGCCTGTAAGCTGGGTGGGTGTCAGAAAACTGTCCCAGAACGTTGACAGTGTTCCCCTGCCTCTGCTGGATTGGAGTTGCATCTCTCTCGCCTGTACGCCTTGGTTGGGCAACGAACTGTGACCTCTGCCGCTAGCGTATTCAGATGGGAATTTTTTTAAGAATTCTGCAGCAAGGGCCTTCTGGTATTGCCCCATTTTTGTAGACCTCTCCACCTCAGGAATAAGAGAGTGAAAGTTCTCCTTGTGGCGGGGGTCTACAAGTGTCACCAACCAGTATTGACTGTCACCCAACATTTTGACAACGCGAGGGTCACGGTTAAGGCAGCGTAACATAAAGTCAGCCATGCGTGCCAGACTGGTAACGGGCAAGATTTCTGTGTCCTCACCAAGATGACGACTGACCATGCTCTCCTCCTCCTCCTCCTCTTCCTCCTCCTCCTCCTCCCCTCTGTCCTCAGGCCACCCACGCTGAACCGACGGTATGACACTTGTACAGGTACTACCGTCTTCAACGCATAATAGCAGCTCCTGTTCTTCCTCCTCCTCCTCCTCCTCCTCTCCCTCATTGTCCCCCAATGCACGTTGGGATGAGATGAGGCTGGGCTGTGTGTAATCGCCCGCTACGGCTTCTTGATCCATCTCATCATACTTTGGCTGCAATGCCTCCTCTTTAATTCTCTGCAGAGAGCGTTGCAAAAGACAGACAAGTGGGATGCTGACACTAATGATGGCGTCATCGCTACTCACCATCTTGGTGGCCTCCTCAGAGTTTGTCAGGATGGTACATATGTCAGACATCCAGGTCCACTCCTGAGGTCTTATGTGTGGAGTCTGACCTGAATATCGACGGCCTTGTTGCAGCTGGTACTCCACAACTGCTCTCTTCTGCTCACAAATCCTTTGCAACATGTGGAGGGTAGAGTTCCAGCGTGTGGGGACATCACACACGAGTCGGTGTGCCGGAAGCTGCAAACGCTGCTGCAACACAGCAAGGGCGGCGGAAGCTGTAGCCGACTTGCGAAAATGAGCTGACAGGTGGCGTACTTTCACGAGCAGATCTGGCAACTCGGGGTACGATTTAAGAAACCGCTGAACCACGAGATTAAGCACATGAGCCAGGCATGGTACATGTGTGATCTCACCTCGCCTCAGAGCCGCCACCAGGTTACGGCCATTGTCACACACGACCATGCCGGGATGTAGGTTCAGCGGTCTCAGCCACAGATCTGCCTGCTCTTTCACAGCTGAGGAGGAGGAGGAGGATGCGCAGGAGCTGTACACTGTGGGGGCAACTCTGACTGACATAGGGCCCGCAATCCTCGGTGTGGGGAGGATGTGTTCTGTCCCAAGGTCCGACTGGGTCCCGGCTTCCACTATGTTTACCCAGTGTGCCATCAGAGAGATGTACCGTCCCTGGCCACAAGCAGTTGTCCACGTGTCCGTTGTCAGGTGGACTCTCCCAGTAACTGCGTTGTTGAGGGCACGGCAGATGCTTTGGGACACGTGCTTGTGTAGTGCGGGGATGGCACACCGGGCAAAATAGTGTCGGCTGGGGACCGAGTACCGAGGGACGGCCACCGCCATAAGATTGCGGAAGGATTCCGTCTCCACCAGCCTAAAAGGCAGCATTTCCAATGCAAACAGTCGTGAAATGTGCGAATTTAGGACTGTAGCCTGTGGGGCGTTAGCTGCGAATTTCCGCTTTCGTTCAAAGGTCTGGGATATAGACAATTGAACGCTCCGGTGGGACGTGGACGTGGACGTTGATGCTGTTTCTTGAGAAACTGCCATAACAAGTGAAGACTGAGAGGAGGGGGCATCTTTACATGCAGTATGGACAGGGGATTGCCTTGCACACACAACAGGGGGTTCTATTGCACGCACAACAGTGGAAGAAGCAGTGGTGACACCCGCTGACACTGGTCGTGGACCCTGGGTTTTGCCCCACAAAGTCGGGTGCTTTGCTGCCATGTGCCTGATCATGCTAGTGGTGGTCAGGCTGGTAGTTTTGTCACCTCTGCTGATGCTGGCATGGCAGGTGGAACATATGGCCTTTTTGGGGTTATCAGCAGAGTCTTTAAAAAATTTCCAGACTCTGTAAGACCTACCGCTTGTACTGGCAACGTCCCTCGTGTTGGTGTTACGGGGAACGGTTGCCTGCCTTCTGTCTGCGGCCACCACACTGCTTCTTCCTGCCTGTTGGGGTACTCTGCCTCCCTCCCCCTGTGTGCTGCTGGCCTCACTCTGCATGTCCTCCTTCCACGTTGGGTCAGTTACTAGATCATCCGCCACCTCCTCCTCTTCCACTTGCGCACCACGGTCCTCCTCCTCACTTCCTGGCAATTGTGTCTCGTCATCATCCACCTCTTGTGACAGATTGCCAACGTCGACTTCCTCTGGCCGTGGCTGTTCAAATATTTGGGCATCGCAACATGGGATCTCCTCTTCCACCACTTCAAGCGTATCATGCGAGGGGCCCAAATATGGAAATGGACCAGTGAACAGCTCTTCAGAGTGTCCAAGTGTGGGATCAGTTGCTGTCTGACGACACTCGGCATGGTGGGAGGAAGGAGCATCAGGGTGAGGAGGAGTATGCGGTCGAGACTCACGGCTACTAAGAGTTGACCGTGTGGAAGACAGACCGGAGGTGGTGGTGCCCAGGTAACTGGAAGAATTGTCTGCTATCCAATTAATAACCTGTTCACACTGATCAGTTCTCAATACTGGTGTTGTTCTGTGCTTCCCTAGTAATTCGGTCAAGAAGTGGGAACGAGAAGATGTGGCTGTTGGTTGTGGCACATTTTCACCTTGGCCACGGCCCCGTCCTCTGCACGAACCATCACCAGAACGTCCACTTCCACGTCCCTTGCCACGCGCCTTGCCCATTGTAAATTAAGTAAAATAGCTTACACTTGCACTATCAATGGAAAAAGGGTAATAAAGAGTAGATTAGAACCGTGGAAGAGGAAAACCACAGTTATTGTTTACTGGGGTATACCACACTTTTTTAAATAGAGATATTTGCGGCTGAACAGTGAGCGACACACTCAAACTGCTTTTTTTTTAGATACCAAAGGCCCAAAACTGGATAGTACAGCGATTTGACCCGTGGAACTGCGAAACCACACTGGGATGTCGGGCCTACACAGACTATTTTCAACAGATATATTTTTGTGTCTCAACAGTCAGGAGACACTACTGTTTTTCTTTACGGAAAAAACTACCAAAACCTGAATAATAGAGATTTTTTACCGTGGAACATCAAAACCACAGTAATAATTTACTGGTGTATACCAGGCTTTTTAAAATATATATATATTTGCGGCTGAACAGTGAGCGACACACTCAAACTGTTTTTTTTAGATACAAATGGCCCAAAAGTGGATAATACAGAGGTTTGTACCGTGGAACTGCAAAACCACACTTGTATTTCTCGGGCCTACACGAGACTATTTTCAACAGATATATTTGTGTCTGAAAAATCAGGGAGACACTATTTTTTTTTTTTTACAGCAAAAAATGCAAAAAGCAGGATAATAGAGATTTTTTACCGTGGAACAGCAAAAGCACACTTCTGTCTCGCTGGCCTACACCTGACTATTTTCAACAGATATATTTGTGTCTGAAAAATCAGGGAGACACTTATTATTTTTATACAGCAAAAAATGCCAAAAACAGGATAATAGAGATGTTTTACCGTGGAACATCAAAACCACAGTAATAATTTACTGGTGTATACCAGGCTTTTTAAAATATATATATATTTGCGGCTGAACAGTGAGCGACACACTCAAACTGTTTTTTTTAGATACAAATGGCCCATAGAACTGCAAAACCACACTTCTATTTCTCTGGCCTACACCAGACTATTTTCAACAGATATATTTGTGTCTGAAAAATCAGAGGCACACTTTTTTTTTGGGGGGGGGGGCACCAAAAGGTTAATAAGATGGGTATTTGTACATTGTGAAGGAGGAAAAAAAAAAGAGGATTTAGATAAAAAAAATGATTTTTCCTGGCCCCCGGGACCTGGAGCTAAGTCCAGAAATTTCAGCAACAGGAGCAGCACACAGGACTGTAATGCAGCGTTTGCTGGTATAACCACTGCGTCTCCTATACAGCCTGCCTGCCTGCCTGCCTGATATACCTGCAATGGATATTAGTCCTGAGAAGGATTGTTTGTTTGATCTGGCAGCCTTTACAGACCCTACACTAACTATTTTGCAGGATATATCTCTCCCTAAATCAGCAGCGCTGTCCCTACACTGTCTGATCCGGAGCGACTGTGTCCAAGATGGCGGCGCCCGGTTTTAAATACTTGAGGTGACGCTGTGCGGCCAGCCAATCACTGTAATGCCCACAAACAACATGGCTGCGGCATTACAGTGACTGGCTGGCAATCCCTGCATGTTCATTGGCTCTGTAAAGAGCACCAAACATGCAGGGCGGAGACCCGAGCTCCCGCCCGAGTAACCCGGAAATGCTCGGTGCTCGCCAAACATCCCGAGTAGCGTGATGCTCGGGCGAGTACCGAGCAGTGTCGAGCATGTTCGCTCAACACTATTAGACACCCCAAAAAAAACATGCGGGGATCGCTCATGCATGGCAGGCAATCCCCGTGAGGTATGTTTGGCCGCGAAGCATATGGGGCGGAGACTCGAGTATGCCACTTCGAGCACCCGTGATACTCAATGCATACCCGAGCACCTGATGCAAACTCAAGTAGCGAGCATTTGCGCTCAACACTAGTTGCCATATCGTCATCTTTTTTTTATTTTTTACTTTTGAAAAAAAAACAACCCTAACCCCAACCCTAACACCAACCCCAGCCCTAGCGTTTATTTTTTACGCCGTTCCTAGTGCAGTATAAGTGATTAGACGACTTTATTCTTAGGGTCAGTGCGACTACAGAGATTCCAGAATCATATCCCGTTTTTATGATTGACAGCTGTCACACACTAAAAGACACATATTTTGTAAAATCTAGTTTTTGCATCGCCATACTTTGAGAGCTATAATTTTTCCATATTTTGGCCGACAGAGTCATGTGATGGCTTGTTTTTTGAGGGATGAGTTGACGTTTTTATTGGTGCCATTTTCAGGCATGTGATATTTTTTGATCGCTTTCTATTCCGGTTTTTGGGAGGCAGAATAAACAAAAAGCAACAATTCAGGAATTGTTTTTTTTATTTTTTTATTCTGCTCCGCGTGTGGTAAAATTGATAAGGAAGCTTTATTCTTTGGGTCAGTACGTTTACAGCGGTACCACATTTATATCATTTTTCTATGTTTTGGCGCTTTTACACAATGAAAGCTATTTTTTAGAAAAAAATATTTTTTTGCATCGCTTTATTCTGAGAGCTACAACTTTTTTTTTTTCGGCTGATGGAGCTGTATGGCAGCTTATTTTTTGCGTGACAAGATGACGATTTTAGCGGTACCATTTTTATTTATTTTCGTTTTTTTGATCCCGTGTTATTCCATTTTTGTTTGGCGGTATGATGATAAAGAATTGTTTTTTGCTACGTTTTTTATTTATTTTTTTACCGTGTTCACTGAAGGGGTTAACTAGTGGTCCAATTTTATAGGTCAGGTCGTTCCGGACCAGCAATACCAAATATGTGTACTTTTATTGTTTGTTTGTTTTTTTTCATAATAATATTTATTGATGGGTACGTTATATATTTTTATTTTTGGTGGATTACTTTTTAAATTTTTTTTTAATATTTTTACAATTTTTTTTTTTCACTTTCTGACAGTTTTTTTTATTTGTATACTTTGTCCCACTATGGGACTTTCACTTTTTTTATTCTGATCGCCTGCATAGCATAGGGATGGAGCACCATCCCTGTGCCATGCAGGCTGTCAGCGCTGCACAGTGAGAAGATAGTTTGGTCATGTACTGCGCATGACCAAAAAATCTTCCTGCTGTCTGGTGACCCGGATGTTGTTATGACGACATCGGGTCATCATGGCAACATCCGGGAAGCCGCGGCAGACAGCACTGGAGGTCGGAAGAGGAGGTGAGTATACCGATCACCTCCCCTTAGCCACTGCAATGCTGCGATCGACTTCAATCGCAGCATTGCGGGGGGTTAATGTGCTGGGAGCGGTGCAGGACCACTCCCTGCACATAGTACCGGGTGTCAGCTGTGACAATCAGCTGACACCCGGCGGCGATCGCACAGCCTGTGTGCACGCGCGATCGCCATGACGTACTAATATGGGTCAGGCTCTTAAAGCCCAGGGCACAGACGCGTATTAGTACGTCTTGGGCTTTAACCCCTTTCCGACCCAAGGCGTACTAATACGTATCTGTGCCCTAGGACTTATGGACCAGATACGTATTAGTACGCCCTATCTCTAAAGCGGCACCGCGACCAAAGTTGCGGTGATAAAATTAAAATTCCGGTGCCATCTTACCTCAGGGTAGATGGCGCCGGCATCTCGGGGGGGTGGCGCCGCCCCCCCGCACCCACGATCGCTGTGATTGGCTGTTCAATTATGAACCGCCAATCACAGCATTTCTCACTGTTTCCGGCAATCAGATTGCCGGAAACAGTGCTGTGCAGCTTAGGATCGGTTCTCCTAAGAGCACCGATCCTAGGCTGTTGCCTAGTAACCCCAGCCCTCTCCCCAAACTGTTAGGATCGGTGCGATCACCGATCAAATCGATCGCACCGATCACAGCGGGACCGCGCGGTAACAGGGCGGTCATGGGGCGGTGACCGGCTTTTGACCTGCCTGTCACCTCCCCATGACCCCCTGTGAAGTCATACAAGCCCCCAGCCAGCTCTGATTGGAGCGATCGATGATGACATCGATCGCTCCAATCAGAGTACATGAACACAGGTGACGCGGCGGTCACAGGGCGATGACCGGCTTGTGACCTGCCTGTCACCTCCCTGTAACCCCCTGTGGTGCGTGCCCAGGCCCCAGCCATCTCTGATTGGTGCGATCGATGTCATCATCAATCACACCAGTCAGAGTACCTGACCGGGTGGTGACCGGCCTGTGACCTGCCTGTCACCACCCTGTCACCCCCCTGTGACCGCCCTGCAGATCCTCACACTTGGTGACGATTTCTACAGAGTGGTCACGTCTGACCACTCTGTGCTGGGCCTTGTAGTTCCACAACCTTTTGTGACACTACAAGACCTCTCTCCTACCTGATCCAGTTGCTGCTTCTGCTCCGGCATCCCTCTACGCTCTCCAGGGTCCTGGATCTCTTGCTCCGGCATCCTGCTGAGCTCTTCAGGCTGCTGGCTGAGCTTCGGCGTCTGGCTGCTGTCCAGGGTCCTGTATCTCCTGCTCCTGTCTCCTGGGTCATCGGTCTCCAGCTCCTTATCCTGCGGATCCTGCTCCTGAGCCTGCTGAAAGAAGAACAGAGAAGACTTTGGTAAGTACATCTCTGTACTCCCCTCATCCACCCCTCTCCCCCCCACCTCTCCCCCCCCTCCTTTTTACCAATTTTTTTTCTGCGTGCGTCCTGCAGCGGCCGAGCGCTGAGCAGTGTCTACGTCACTGATCAACGTCCGTGCTCGCTGCTTTTCACAACTTTTCTTTTTTTCTTTTCACGACTTTTCTTTTTTTCTTTTCTGTGTTCGATGTTTTCATGACTTTTCTTTTTTTCTTTTCCGTGTTCGCTGTTTTCACAACTTTTCTTTTTTTCTTTTCTGTGTTCGCTGTTTTCACGACTTTTCTTTTTTTCTTTTTTTTTCTTTCTCTTCTTTCTCTTCTTTTTCTTGTCCCTGTCAATTCTCCCCCCCACCTTTGCACCACATCCGCGCACACACCCAGCAGCTGCCGAGAGTTGATTGGTGACATTGTTCACCGATCCACACTCGTGCTCGCTGTTTGAACCACCCATGGTAGTTCTTTTTTTTCTCTTTTTTTTTCAGGAAAAAAAAGTTCACACCAAGTACACTGACACACACACACACTCTAAATAAATTACTGACACACACGCACCACTTACACGTAAAAAAAAAAATGGCCGGCTCATCCCAAACTCGCTATTCAGCGGAGGAGGCAAACTCTTTTGTTGCCTCCGACACTGAGACCGACAGCGAGGGCGAGGATCCCACATTTCTTTGCTTTTCTGACGCCTCATCGTCCTCCTCTTCCTACTCTTCTTCCTCCTCTTCTTCCTCAGGTTCTCCTGGACCGCCCCGCAGTCGTCGCAGCAGAGAAGATGTTCCAGCGCCCCCCAATACTGACCCCATACGGACCTCGCCCCCCGAAAATTTTGAGCCATTGATTCCTGATTTTGTGGCGGAATCAGGGATCAAGTTTGACACCACCGGCCTCACAGAAATAGACTTTTTCAAAGTCTTTTTCTCTGAGGATTTTATAAACCTCATGGTGGGCCAAACTAATGTGTACACTCATCAATTTTTGGAACAAAACCCCTCTTCATCATTTTCTGATTGGTCTCCTGTAGACGCAGAAGAAATGATGAAGTTTTGGGGCCTGGTCCTTCATATGGGGATCCTGAAAAAAACAGAGATTCGGCAATACTGGAGTGTTGACGTTTTGTATAACACTCCAGTGTTCCGAATGGTGATGATCTGGAAACGTTTTGAGGCCATCCACATTGTCTTTTCAAAGTTCGGCCGGTCATCGAGCACTTCAACAACAAGTTTGGTGAAGTGTACATGCCCCGAAGGGACATCTGCGTGGATGAGTCCTTAATTGCTTTCAAGGGGCGGCTTGGATTCCGGCAGTACCTGCCCAGTAAAAGGTCCAGGTATGGGATCAAGCTGTATAAACTTTGTGAGAGTACCTCAGGGTACACTCACAAGTTTAGAGTTTAAGAAGGGAAGGACTCCCAGATTGAACCCCCTGAATGCCCTCCTGTTCTGGGAGTGAGTGGGAAAATTGTGTGGGACTTGGTGCACCCACTGCTGGATAAAGGTTATCACCTGTACGTGGATAACTTTTATACAATTATACCACTCTTCAAGTCCCTCTCTGCGCAACATACCGCAGCTTGCGGTACTGTCCGCAAAAATCAGAAAGGCCTCCCAAAGATGCTAATTGGGCAGCTGCTCAGAAGGGGTGAGAGCAGAGCCCAATGTAGCGACCACCAGTTGGTGGTCAAGTACAAGGACAAGAGCGATGTCCTTCTCTTGACAATCATACATGGTGATGGCAGCACCCTCAGCACTGTAAGAGGTTCCACTACACAGGTCGCCAAACCAGACTGTGTAGTGGGGTACAACAAGTACATGGGGGGAGTTGATCTCTCCGATCAAGTCCTCCAGCCGTACAGTGCTTTGAGAAAGGCCAAGGTATGGTATAAGAAGCTGGTCGTGCACATTGTTCAGATGGCAATGCACAACGCTTTCCTGCTGTCTCAATGTGCAGGCCAGACTTCTGCGTCGTAGCTTCACTTTCAGGAGACAGTTATCAAGGCCCTGATATTTGGCAGTGGTGGCGGAGTGGGTCTAACTACTTCTGGAACTGAAGGACCTCGAATTGTACCGGGCCAGCATTTCCCGGGGCAGATCCCTCACAGAGGAAAAAAGGGTAAGTCACAAAAGAAGTGCCGAGTGTGCTACCGAAGAGGAATACGCAAGGACACCTTTTACCAATGTGACACCTGCCCCGACAAACCTGAAATCTGCATGAAAGACTGCTTCAGAAGATACCATACCACCATGGGCTGTTGAATTAATTTCTGACGTATGAGAACCCGACGAACACTACACAGCTGACGTAGTGTTCGTCAGGTTGTCATACATTAGTTGTGTAGTGTTTGTCAGGTTGTAATACACAACTGGCATATAACACTACATAATAAAATTGACAAATCAGGAATCCGTTCAAAAAAGGGGGCACTTGTGGGGGAGCTCCAATGTTTAGGCACACAGGGGCTCTCCAAACGCGACATAGTTCCAATTTGTTAGCGGACACCATGTCGCGTTTGGAGAGCCCTGTGTGCCTAAACGTTGGGGCTCCCCCACAATTGACCCCATTTTGGAAACTAGACCCCCCAATGCACCTATCTAGATGCATAGTGAGCACATGGAACCCCCAGGTGCTTCACAAATTAATCCATAAAAATGAAAAAGTGTGTTTTTTTCCACTTTTTCATTTTTACAAATCAATTTGTGAAGTACCTGGGGGTTCCAAGTGCTCACTATGCATCTAGATAGGTGACTTGGGGGGTCTAGTTTCCAAATTGGGGTCACTTGTGGGGGAGCTCCAATGTTTGGGCAAACAGGGACTCTCCAAATGCATCATGGTGTCTGCTAACAAATTGAATGGAAAATCGGCTCAAATTGTTAGCGGACACCATGTTGCGTTTGGAGAGCCCCTGTGTGCCCAAACATTGGAGCTTCCCCACAAGTGACCCCATTTTGGAAACTATACCCCCCACGGCACCTATCTAGATGCATAGTGAGCACTTGGAACCCCCAGGTGCTTCACAAATTGATTCATAAAAATGAAAAAGTGTTTTTTTTTTCACTTTTTCATTTTTACGAATCAATTTGTGAAGCACCTGGAGGTTCCAAGTGCTCACTATGCATCTAGATAGGTGCCTTGGGGGGTCTAGTTTCCAAAATGGGGTTACTTGTGGGGTAGCTCCAATGTTTGGGCACACATGGACTCTCCAAATGCAACATGGTGTCTGCTAACAAATTGAATGGAAAATCGGCTCAAATTGTTAGCGGACACCATGTTGCGTTTGGAGAGCCCCTGTGTGCCCAAACATTGGAGCTCCCCCACAAGTGACCCCATTTTGGAAACTAGACCCACCAAGGCACCTATCTAGATGCATAGTGAGCACTTGGAACCCCCAGGTGCTTCACAAATTGATTCGCAAAAATGAAAAAGTGAAAAAAAAACACTTTTCATTTTTATGAATCAATTTGTGAAGCACCTGGGGGTTCCAAGTGCTCACTATGCATCTAGATAGGTGCCTTGGGGGGTCTAGTTTCCAAAATGGGGTCACTTGTGGTGGAGCTCCAATGTTTGGGCACACAGGGACACTCCAAATGCAACATGGTGTCCGCTAACAAATTGAATAGAAAATCGGCTCAAATTGTTAGCGGACACCATGTTGCATTTGGACAGCCCCTGTGTGCCCAAACATTGGAGCTCCCCCACAAGTGACCCCATTTTGGAAACTAGACGCCCCAAGGCACCTATCTAGATGCATAGTGAGCACTTGGAACCCCCAGGTGCTTCACAAATTGATTCATAAAAATGAAAAAGTGTTGTTTTTTTTTCACTTTTTCATTTTTACGAATCAATTTGTGAAGCACCTGGGGGTTCCAAGTGCTCACTATGCATCTAGATAGGTGCCTTGGGGGGTCTAGTTTCCAAAATGGGGTCACTTGTGCGGGAGCTCCAATGTTTGGGCACACAGGGACACTCCAAATGCAACATGGTGTCCGTTAACAAATTGAATGGAAAATCGGCTCAAATTGTTAGCGGACACCATGTTGCATTTGGAGAACCCCTGTGTGCCCAAACATTGAAGCTCCCCCACAAGTGACCCCATTTTGTAAGCTAGACCCCCCCACGGCACCAATCTACATGCATAGTGAGCACTTGGAACCCCCAGGTGCTTCACAAATTGATTCATAAAAATGAAAAAGTGTTTTTTTTTCACTTTTTCATTTTTATGAATCAATTTGTGAAGCACCTGGGGGTTCCAAGTGCCCACTATGCATCTAGATAGGTGCCTTGGGGGGTCTAGTTTCCAAAATGGAGTTACTTGTGGGGGAGTTCCAATGTTTGGGTTCACAGGGACTCTCCAAATGCAACATGTTGTCCGCTAACAAATTGAATGGAAAATTGGCCCAATTTGTTAGCGGACACCATGTTGCGTTTGGAGAGCCCCTGTGTGCCCAAACATTGGAGCTCCGCCACAAGTGACCCCATTTTGGAATCTAGACTCCCCAAGGCACCTATCTTGATGCATAGTGAGCACTTGGAACCCCCAATGGGGTCACTTGTGGGGAAGCTCCAATGTTTAGGCAACATGACGTCCGATAATTATTCAAGCAAATTTTACAATCAAAAAGTCAAATGGCGCTCCTTCCCTTCCGAGCCCTGCCGTGCGCCCAAACAGTGTTTTTTCCCCACATATGGGGTATCTGCGTGCCCAGGGGAAATTGCACAACAAATTTTGGGGTCCATATTTTCTTTTTACCCCTGTGAAAATAAAAAAATTGGGTCTATAGTAACATTTTTGTGAAAAAAGTTAAATGTTCATTTTTTTCTTCCACATTCCAAAAATTCCTGTGAAGCACCTGAAGGGTTAATAAAGTTCTTGAATGTGGTTTTGAGCACCGTGAGGTGTGCAGTTTTTAGAATGCTGTCACTTTTGGGTATTTTCTGTCATAAAGACCTCTCAAAGTGACTTCAAATGTGATGTGGTCCCTAAAAAAATGGTTTTGTAAATTTTGTTGGAAAAATGAGAAATCGATGGTCAATTTTAACCCTTTTAGCTCCCTATCAAAAAAAAATTTTGGTTCCAAAATTGTGTTGATGTAAAGTACACATGTGGGAAATGTTATTTATAAAGTATTTGGTGTGACATATCTCTCTGATTTAAGGGCATAAAAATTCAAAGTTTGAAAATTGCTAAATTTTCTAAATTTTCGCCAAATTTCCATTTTTTTCACAAATAAACGCAAGTGATATTAAAGAAATTTTACCACAATCATGAAGTACAATATGTCACGAAAAAACAGTCTCAGAATCAGGGGGATCCGTTGAAGCGTTCCAGAGTAATTACCTCGTAAAGTGACAGTGGTCAGAATTGTAAAAATTGGCCTGGTCATTAACGTGCAAACCACCCTCGGGGGTAAAGGGGTTAAAGGTATTAAATTTCATCAATACTCTTTGTACTGTATTTTGATGTGCATATGCAGCTGGAAAATCAGACAAATCAGCAGAAAATACACTTTGTGAGGAAGCAGCCCTAGTGTTCTATCATTGTTCTGTTGATTTTACAATTTGCGTTTCTTTACCTACTGCACTTTATACAGTATGTATTAACAGGTTCTAAGCCAATATAATTATATTTGTATCTTGTATACAGTATACATTTATAGGAACAGTAACCAGTCAATAGATTTCTGTGAAAAGTCAGTAAGCATGACATCTAGAGGTTAGGAGAAGGTATTACACAAAACATAGCTTTAACTTAAGCTCACCTTGAGATGACAAACAAATTACTGCTGAAATTTAACCTCTATGCTTACTGAACACATAACCACATCAATAAATGGGAGTTCTGGCTATGTTTTGTGCACTAGAGTCTACATCGGCAATATTGTTACTTTTAAGGGCAATAACAGCACAGCATGTGTTTAAAGGGAATTTGACAACAGGTTTTTGCCACTTAAAGGGGTTTTCCGGTCCAAATCGACAATTCTGCAGTCACTCTGTGTCACTGCAGTCTTATGAATCCTCCCAGCACATGCACTGTTAGCTGCAGGGATTCGCTGGTTGCTGAGCCTGGACTGGAGGGTATGTATGAGTTATACATACTTCCGGCCAGAGCCTGACTAGTGGGCATGGCCTTGCTCCATACACTTGTATGGAGTGAGGCAACGCTCTCTAGTCACCCACACCCACTGGATGGCCACATCACTACTCAGGGCTTGGCCTCGCTCAATACAAGTGTATCAACATCGAGGAATGGAGGAGATTCATGGTAATTTTTTTAAATAAATTGGTAAAAGAGGGATAGATTGGGTGAGTATTCAAATAAAGTATTTTTATCTGTGTGTGTTTTCTCTTTTTACTTACTGCATTAGTAACGGGGGTGTCTGATAGATGCCTCTCCATTACTTATACCTGGGCTTGATGCCAGCTGACATTGCACAGCTGACATCAACCCCCAAATATATTACCCCAATTGCCACCTCCTCAGGGTAATCGGGAATAGCCAGGCAAAGCACCAGAATTGGCGCACATAATGGATGTCAGTCCAGGACATTAATCGAAAGCACAACAGCTTCTCCTAGGAACACCTTCTCCAGAGAAGTCAGGCTCTCGATAGAAACTACACTGCTCAAAAAAATAAAGGGAACACTTAAACAACAGAATATAACTCCAAGTACATCAAACTTCTGTGAAATCAAACTGTCCACTTAGGAAGCAACACTGATTGACAATCAATTTCACATGCTGTTGTGCAAATGGAATAGACAATAGATGGAAATTATTGGCAATTATCAAGACACACTCAATAAAGGAGTGGTTCTGCAGGTGGGTGGGGACCACAGACCACATCTCAGTACCAATGCTTTCTGGCTGATGTTTTGGTCACTTTTTAATGTTGGTTGTGTTTTCACACTCGTGGTTGCACGAGACAGACTCTGCAACCCACAGAAGTTGCTCAGGTAGTGCAGCTCATCCAGGATGGCACATCAATGCGAGCTGTGGCAAGAAGATTTGCTGTGTCTGTCAGCGTAGTGTCCAGAGGCTGGAGGCGCTACCAGGAGACAGGCCAGTACACCATGAGACTTGGAGGGGGCCGTAGGAGGGCAACAATCCAGCAGCAGGACTGCTACCTCCGCCTTTGTGCAAGGAGGAACAGGAGGAGCACTGCCAGAGCCCTGCAAAATGATCTCCAGCAGGCTACAAATGTGCATGTGTCTGCACAAACAGTTTGAAACCGACTCCATGAGGGTGGTATGAGGGCCCGACGTCCACAGATGGGGGTTGTGCTCACAGCACAACACCATGCAGGACGCTTTGCATTTGCCACAGAACACCAGTATTGGCAAAGTCGTCACTGGTGCCCTGTGCTCTTCACAGATGAAAGCAGGTTCACACTGAGCACATGTGACAGACGTGACAGAGTCTGGAGACGCCATGGAGAGCGATCTGCTGCCTGCAACATCCTTCAGCATGACCGGTTTCACAGTGGGTCAGTAATGGTGTGGGGTGGCATTTCTTTGGAGGGCCGCATAGCCCTTCATATGCTCGCCAGAGGTAGCCTGACTGTCATTAGGTACCGAGATGAGATCCTCAGACCCCTTGTGAGACCATATGCTGGTGCTGCTGGCCCTGGGTTCCTCCTAATGCAGGACAATGCCAGACCTCATGTGGCTGGAGGGTATCAGCAGTTCCTGCAAGATGAAGGCATTGAAGCTATGTACTGGCCCGTCCGTTCCCCAGACCTGAATCAGATGGAGCACATCTGGGACATCATGTCTTGCTCCATCCACCAATGTCACGTTGTACCACAGACTGTCCAGGAGTTGGCGGATGCTTTAGTCTAGGTCTGGGAGGAGATCCCACAGGAGACCATCTGCAACCTCATCAGGAGCATGCCCAAGCATTGTAGGGAGGTCATACAGGCACATGGAGGCCACACACACAATACTGAGCCTCATTTTGACTTGTTTTAAGGACATTACATCAAAGTTGGATCAGCCTGTAGTGTGTTTTTCCACTTTAATTTTGGGGGTGACTCCAAATCCAGGCCTCCATTGGTTTATAAATTTGACTTCCATTGATGATTTTTGTGTGATTTTGTCAGCAGATTCAACTTTGTACAGAACAAAGTATTCAATGAGAATATTTCATTCATTCAGATCTAGGATGTGTTATTTGAGTGTACCCTTTATTTTTTTTGAGCAGTGTATATTGCTGGCAAGATAGGAAGCCAGGAATAGGTTTAAATAATGAAGGGGAGTGGTCCTAATGAGTAGCAACTGAGCAAAAACCAAATGGAATCTCAGCATATTTAAACCTGGAATTCTCCCCCCTTCGATAAGCAACAATTAACCTGCACCACTCATGTGAATAGTAATCTCTGTGGCCTTCTGATCCCAGACACATCACAGGTCCTAGCAGGGTGTGGCACACGAGTTCCGGGGTGGCTGCGGACTGGTATTTTTAGGCTGGGAAGGGGCCAATATAGATGGGACCTTACCAGTCTGATAAAATCAGCCATCAGCTGTCTGTTTTACATTGGCTGGTTATGAAAAACAAGGGGAACGCCACATTTTTTTCATTTATTTATTTATTTAGCACTTGTTAATAAATAGATAAAAAAACTATGTGTGGTCTCCCTGATTTTTGATAATCGGCAAAGCTAAAGCAGACAGCCGGGGGCTTATATTATCAGGCTAGGAAGATCCTTGGTTATTAGGTTCATTCCAGCTAAAAATACCAGCCCGCAGCCATCCCAGAATTGGTGGTGCAGGTCTTACTGTGCCCGGATAAGGAGGCAGTGGAGGAAGTGGAATAGGAGGAGGCAATCTGGGCAGAGAAACGTCCAGCAATCCTCGGTGGAGGTAGGACATGCGCCAAAACGCCTTCTGCTTAAGGACCAGCCACCACTACATTTACTCAGTGGTCAGTTAGGGAGCTGCAACATCCCTTGGCCGTGCTTACTGGCCCATGTATCGGTGGTTATGTGGACCTTGCCAAAGGCAAAATTCCAGCAGCTAGGGTATGCTAAGAAACAAACAAAAAGTGAAACAAGAACCCTAATACACTGTGTTCAGAATTATTAGGCAAGTTGTATTTTAGAGGATTATTTTTATTATTGATCAACAACTATGTTATCAATCAACCCAAAAGACTCATAAATATCCAACCTTAATATTTTTGGAAGTTGGAGTGGGATTTTTTAAGATTTGGCTATCTTAGGAGGATATCTGTTTGTGCAGGTAACTATTACTGTGCCGAATTATTAGGCAACTTAATAAAAACCAAATATAATCCCATCTCACTTGTTTATTTTCACCAGGTAAACCAATATCAGTGCACAACATTTAGAAATAAACATTTCTGATATGAAAAATCAAAAACCCAAAAAATTTGTGATCAATATAGCCACCTTTCTTTATGATGACAATCAATAGCCTTCCATCCATAGATTCTGTCAGTTTCTTGATCTATTTTCGATCAACATTGCATGCAGCAGCCACCACAGCCTCCCAGACACTGTTCCGAGAGGTGTACTGTTTTCCCTCCCTATAGATGTCACATTTTATGATGGACCACAGGTTCTCTATGGGGTTCAGATCAGGTGAAAAAGGGGGCCAGGTCATTATTTTTTCTTCTTTTAGACCTTTACTGGCCAGCCACGCTGTGGAGTAGTTGGATGCATGTGATGGAGCATTGTTCTGCATGAAAATCATGTTTTTCTTGAACGATACCGACTTCTTCCAGTACCACTGCTTGAAGAAGTTGTCTTCCAGAAACTTGCAGTAGGTCTGGGAGTTGAGCTTCACTCCATCCTCAACCCGAAAAGGTCCCACAAGTTCATCTTTGATGATACCAGCCAATAACAGTACCACACCTCCACCTTGCTGGCGTCTGAGTCGGAGTGGAGCTCTCTGCCCTTTACTGATCCAGCCTCTGGCCCATCCATGTGGCCCATAATATGTCACTCTCATTTCATCAGTCCATAAAACCTTTGAAAAATCAGTCTTAAGATATTTCTTGGCCCATTCTTGACGTTTTATCTTATGTTTCTTGTTCAAAGGTGGTCGTTTTTCAGCCTTCTTTACCTTGGCCATGTCCCTGAGTATAGCACTCCTTGTGCTTTTTGATACTCCAGTAACGTTGCAGCTCTGAAATATGGCAAAACGGGTGGCGAATGGCATCTTGGCAGCTTCACGCTTGATTTTCCTCAATTCATGGGCAGTTATTTTGCGCCTTTTTTGGCCAACACGCTTCTTGCGACCCTGTTGGCTATTTGTCATGAAACACTTGATTGTTCAGTGATCACGCTTCAAAAGTTTGGAAATTTCAAGACTGCTGCATCCCTCTGCAAGACATCTCACAATTTTGGACTTTTCAGAGCCCGTCAAATCTCTCTTCTGACCCATTTTGCCAAAGGAAAGGAAGTTGCCTAATAATTAAGCACACCTTATATATGGTGTTGATGTCATTGTTCAACACCCCTCCTCATTACAGAGATGCACATCACCAGATTTACTTAATTGGTAGTTGGCTCTCAAGCCTATGCAGCTTGGAGTAGGACAACATGTATAAAAAGTATCATGTGATCAAAATACTCATTTGCCTAATAATTCTGCACACAGTGTATAATATATAACTTTTAATAGATATTTTAAAAGAACGAACAGAAGTTATATTAGGGCTCTTGTTTCACTTTTTGTTTATGTGGACCTTGCCACTGATGGCATTGCGCAGTGCACACCTAATTTGGTCTGCAACATTTGTGTGCAGGGCAGGGATGGCCCACCTGGAAAAATAGTGGTGGCTGGGAACAACTTACTGCAGGACAGCCACCATCATCAGTTTTTAAAACTCCACCAGCCGGAATGGCAGCATTTTAAAGGCCAGAAATTAGGAAATTCTGTCATTCAGGACTATGGCTTGTGGGTGGATAGGGGGGGTATTTCCGCTTTCTCGTGAGGGTTTGGGAGTTAAGAGCTGAACACTTCAATGGGATGGTGTGGAGATGCTCGGTGACACTGCTGGTGGTGGTAGTGCTGTTGATCGTGGGTGGAAGGAAGGCACGGGTGCAGAGTGCACAGAGGCTTTTGGCACAGTACTCCCATAGACAAGGGTATGGAGTTCACAAAGAGGCTTAAAAAGCACAGTACTCCCACAGACATGGATGCAGAGTACACACAGAGGCTTTTTTGTAGAATGCGCAAATACAGAACCTAACACTGTTCCTCACTCCCGCTGAGTTCTGTCCCTACGCTAATCAGATCAAAATGGCGGTAACACCCATGATCCGGCATTTATACAGGCCGGGCAATGTGGTGCGCCGGCCAGTCACAGCCATGCCAATATTTAGCATGGCTGTGATGGCTCCGTAAGTGCCCACAGCCTAAAAGCTTGTTGATAGGGTACACTGCAGCCTTTCAACAAACTTTAAAAGGCATCCAAACCCGAACAGTACTGCCTAGTGCCCACGAAGCAGAAATGCTCTGGATTTTTTCTGCATCTCCCTGGCAGGAAAAACGCATGCGAACTTTACATGTGTTTTTCCTGCCAGGTAGAAGCCTTTGTTGTTTTTGCATGCATTTTTGCATGCGGGTTATCAAGCGCTTTTCCAAGTGATTTTAACATCACTTGGAAAAGTGCTTGACAACTTGGTCACACTATATAAATCCATGCAACCGGTATGGATTTATATAGTGTGACCAAGTTAATAGTTAAAAAAAGAATAAAAATGGTAAGAAATAAAAAAAAAGCATTATATTCACCTTCTGATGGCCGCCGGTCTTCTCTCCGGTGCGTCCGGTGTCTTGCACGGCTTGCGGTGGTGTAAAAGGACCTTCCATGACGTCATTTAGTCATGTGAAAGATCACGCGACCGTCAATGTCACGGGTCGTGTGACCTGTCACATGACTAAATGACATCATGGAAGGTCCTTTTACACCATCGCGAGCCGCCGGGGAGCCAGGACTCATCGTACAGGAGATCGGGGGCCATCAGAAGGCAAGTATAATGTATATTTTTTATTTTAAATTATTTTTTTTTAACAGGTACTATGGTACCCAGGTCTGGATGAGAGTCTCCTCTTCTCCAGACCCGGGTACCATCTGCACATTGAATCTCTTAATATCCGCTTGTGCACATGTAGTCATGCGGATATTAAGCGATTCAATACAAGTCAATGGTGGCAATTACGCCGCGTATCCACTAAAATAATGGACATGCTGCGGATTTTTCCGCAATGATAATCCGCAGCGGAAATTTCCGCAGCATGTGCACAGCACATGCGGATTATAATTGGGGACCATGGGGCACGTATTACCAAGCGTTTAAGCATTTTCGCTGCTGAAATTCTGCGGCAAAAACGCTTGAAAAATGCATAGTGGGCACGCAGCCTTAACCTGACTTCTGGTAAAAAATCCGTGTTCAGGTTCGATTTCGATTTATTAACAAAAAATCAACCACAGGTAAGTCTAACTTAACTATTCATTTAACAGGTGTCCAGCAGACAGTTGATTATAAAAATTTAACGAAGATGGAACTATAACCATCTCACCGAGAGTTTCCCTTGGCATAACACTGCATACACTATAGAGGAATGGCATTCATGGGTTTCATCCTCAGAGGAATCTTCTTCAAAAGTCCATGCACAACAAAGCTATTTGCCAGGTATCATGCTCAAAAATATGAAGACTACTGTGACATTATACTCTGGAGTGATCAGACCAAAATAAATGTTTTGTAACTGATGGCTTCAAAACTGTATTGTGTCGACAAAGTGAAAAGTACAGTGCCTACAGTGAAACATGGTGATGGCAGTGTTCTTATATGGGGCTACATGAGTGCTGCTGGTCTCAGGGATCTACATTTCATTGACGGTGTCATGAATCCACAGATGTACTGCTCTATTTTGAAAGAGAAGATGCTACCATCACTACCCCCTTGGGAAACGTGCACTTTTCGAACATGACGATGATGAAAAATACAACTCTAAGGCCGCTGTTTCATTTCTGAAGAACAGGGTGAAAATAGCTCAGTGTCCAAGTATCTTTCCCGATCTGAACCTAATCGAACACCTATGGGGAATTCCAAAGAGACAAGTTGAGCATCAATCTCCATCCATCATCCAGGCTCTAAAAGAGGTTGTTTTTGAAGAATGGAAAAAAGATGTTGGAATATGTTGCCAACTTGTTAATTCCACGCGTAGAAGACTTGGTGCTGTCCTTAAAAATCATGGAAGTCATACAAAATACTAGATTTAGTAGTTTTTTATGTCGGGTGTATTCATTTTTGCATCAACTAAAGAGAGTAAATCTGAATATTTTGCAATGAAAGTTATATTATTAACTTCACTTTCATGTTATGGGTTCACAAAATGATCTATGAAACCCAGTCCTGTGAAAATTTTGGAAATTGTTCTTGTGTTCAGAGAGATATTGATTAAAATATTACTTTTCAAAGAGGGTGTACTCTTTTATGCTCAGCACTGTATTGCATGACACTACAACAGCACACATATTTTTGATTCTTACATACACATGTGACTCTCTGTATGTTTGCATAAATTTTGCACAGCATACTCACAAACATTAAACAACCCACTCATACAAAGTATCTTTGTCTGTGTGTCTTGTACCCTTTTCATAATCTCACAATTGATATCAACATTTGACTATATGCCAAATTAAATGTGAAGTAACATGATCTCCTTGCTAGTAGAGGACACTTTACTTCAAAAATCATACAGTGGTAGCAGCATTTCATATAGCAGTGCAAATGATTGATGAAAAAGTACATGCTTTTTATTGAATGCATATCTACAGTACTTTAGAATCATTCTAATCTTTACCTACATTCTAGAAGAGGGCTGGAAGCAAGTGTAACTAGAAGGAAGCCCCACATGACCGGGATGGGCCACGAGGGTGTAATTTTATCCCAATATCGGGATTGGTTATAAGCCTGGAGGGGCGGGCATTGGGAAAGGAAGGGGGGAGATATAATAAGGAAAAGTGCGGGAAAACGGTCAGTCCAGGAAGGAAGTCAGCGGGGAAAGTTGCTGAACTTAAAAAAAAAAAAAAAAAACTGCCACTTTCCCATTGTTTGGTACACTTACCAGGACTATGGAGGCCGTTGATTCCCTGATCACCAAGCTGAGGGAGGCTGCTAGATCCAGGCGTGGAGGGTGGCTCGAGTCCCAGCTGTCGGGATTGCTGGGGAACGCCGGGGCAGAAGAACCCCCGTCGGGATCTGGAAGAAGCTGCAGGATGAGGCTCTCCCCGGAGATGGTTAGCACGGGCAGCAGGCGCAGGCTGCGGAGCCCCTCAGGGGACCCTGCGTCCGGTGAGCGGGCCGGCGGATACCCCCGCCGGCACGCCTGCCGCGGCAGGAATCCGCCCAGCCGGCCTGCGGGCTCCTCCAGCATCGGGTCGCGGTCCGTGACCAAGGCGCCCCGCTCGGCTGTAGTGCGGCCTGCTACGGCGGCGCGCCGCAATACTAGAGCCCGGGCTGCGCCGGAAGCAAGGCCTGCGCTGCAGCCGCGTCACCTTCCGGTGGGCGGGGTTTTACCGGAAGTGCGTCAAACGTCACTTCCGGAACCGGAGTCATGTGACAGGGGTGCTCAGGAAGCGAGCGGAGGGCGCCTGGACACGCCCCCCGCTGCAGAAGCCGGCGTTGATGCACGGCAGGGCTTGCCCACCAGGAAATGGAGCCCCAGAGCGGATGAGCGGACCAGAGGGACCACCAGTCACGGCAGGCACACCTGGCGATGTACCAGTCGGGGTGCCTGCCAGGGACATCAGCAGAAGGAGACAGCAGCCCAGGTGCACGGGCAGGCAGCAGCAATTCGGGGTCCTGCTGCCTGGCTCGAGTCAGCAAATTCATGCCAGTGGAGCGGCGGGCAGCAGCACAGGGCTACCTGGCAGTCACCCATGGACCACCACGGATCGGGCTAGGGAGTCCGGGTCTGGAATTCAAGGAGTGCCGCGGATGGCGGGGAGGACCGCAGTCGGGACCGGCGGGAGACGATTGACGGGGACATCGGCACGTGCTCAGGTCCCCTCTGGTGACGAGGAGGCCAGGGGCGCGGGCCTTGAGCAGCAGCAGGAGTCTGGCGAATCAGAGTGTGGCAAGGATGAAAGCGAATCCAGGATTCATCAGGAATCGGGACGTTCGGCTGGCAGGGACACAGCACCTGCGCAGCTTGGTGAGCATGCGTCCATGTATTGTTTGTCGCCCGCTGGGTCATTAGTGGATGGGGGAGGTGATAGGCAGTTGGCTGGGCCCAGCGGGGAAAATACTAGGGGAGGTCGTGGGTCAGATGTAGTGGGTCTTAGGGACATTTTGTTTAGCATGTCGCAAATTTTGGCTAGAATAGACGGTGGTGGAGTTAATCAAAGAGGTTTGTTACCTGCGGCGGCGTGGGTACCTAGTCAACCGATGTTGTCGCAGGTGGGGAGCGAGTCGGCCAGGTCGGCGGTGAATGCAGCCGGGACACCTTCTGGGGCATCGGTTTGCGTACAGGCAGAGAAGGACAAAGCGGATACCGTAAAGCTGGATGATAGGGCAAAAGGGGAGATATATGTGTGCTTTGAGGGGCCGTTGGGAGCACACTTTAAAAAAAAAAAAAAAAAAGAAGACGAAAGGAAAAAGTTTGGCGGGATGACTATGTTGAAATTTTTTCCCTTCTTCCGCTGGAAAAGTTTAATCTGGATAAGGGTAAAAAGGACGATAGTAAAAGAGGAGGAAGAGAAGCGTAGGTGGAGGTTGATTCCCCAGACGTTTGTTAATTGCTTACAGGCTTTTGCAATAATGGCTAGCGTTATTGGGGAAAAAGCTCCGGATAATTGCTCAGGTTTATTTTGCTATCTTGATTCTATTGGGGAGGCTCATCGTACTTATGGGGGTCAGGCGTGGTTACGATATGACGAGCAATTTAGGCAGAGGAAAGCTGTCCGCCCAGAGATCAGATGGGATCAAAAGGACATTGGTTTGTGGCTGAAGGTTATGGCCCCACTGAGGTATGGGCAGTCCTTTCACGGGAGCAACAGTAGCGGGAATCAGTCAGCAGGACACGGGGGAAGTAGTCAAGGGGCACACAGCACAAAAAAAAAAAAAAAAAAAAGGAAGCGGGAACTTGCTGGCAATTTAATGACGGCCAATGCAAGTACGGGAACTCCTGTAAATTTAAACATGTGTGCTCCCATTGTAACGGAAGTTTGCACGGAGCATCAAAATGCTTTAAGAAGGGTAAGGGAAAGCCGACAGTGGGTACCGGTTAAAGGGGTGACTCCGGTGAGGGTTCACGCGATGGCCCCCCTTTCTAAGTAGGTATCCGGATCAATTGAAGGCTAAGGTCAATGCAGATGGTTTTTTGGAAGGGTTTAGAATCCCTCCTCCTGATCATGAGGCCCCCCTTTTTAGTTAAAAATTTGACGTCCGCTTCCCTTCATCCAGAAGTGGTTAGTGTGAAGTTGGCTAAGGAGGTGGAATTGGGCAGGATGGCTGGACTGATTCAGGAATTGCCTAGTAGCAAGGTGATTATCTTGCCGTTGGGGGTTGTGCCCATGAAAGAGCTGAATAAGTTTAGTTTAATTCAGCATTTGTCGTACCGAAGGGGCTTTCGGTTAATGATGGTATTGCGCAGGAGTTGTGTTCGGTTGAATATACATCATTCGATGCGGCAGTGCATTGGGTACAGCGATATGGGTCAGGATCGTTGCTAGCTAAGACTGATATCGAGTCAGCCTTTAGGCTGTTGCCAGTTCACCCGGATAGCATCCCGTTGTTAGTTTGTTTTTGGGAAGGGGAGTACTATGTGGATAGGTGTTTGCCAATGGGTTGTGCGATTTCGTGTTCTTTGTTTGAAACGTTTAGCTCCTTTTTGGAATGGGTAGTGAAGGACCTGGCTTCTGTTAAGTCGGTCATTCATTATTTGGATGACTTCTTGTTTATAGGCCCCCCGCAATCGTTGTTGTGTAGGAATTTGATAGGAACTATGGTGTGGGTAGCAGAGCATTTTGGCGTGCCGTTAGCAGAAGAACAAACGGAAGGACCTTGCACAATCCTAAGTTTCTTGGGCATTGTAATTGATACCGAAAGAATGGAGTGTCGGTTACCGGATGATAAACTGAGTTTGCTTAAACAGGAGGTCGATAGGATCAGGAAGTTGCGCAAGGTGACCCAGAGGGAGCTACTGTCGCTGTTAGGGCATTTGAATTTTTGCCTGCTGGATTATGCCAATGGGCAGAATATTTTGTCGCAGGTTGTCAGGAGCGACAGCAGGAGTGCGCGCGCCGCATCATTTCATTCGCCTTAATAAGGACCACAAGGAGGATCTAAAAGTTTGGAAATTGTTTTTGGAAAGTTATAACTGCAGGTCAGTAATCCCGCAGGAGTTCTTGAGCAGTTTTGATTGTGAGATATTTACGGATGCGGCAGGAGGTGTCGGTTACGGGGGCCTACTGGAAAGGGCGGTGGAGCGTTGGCGAGTGGCCGAAGGTGTGGAAAGAGAGGGGTCTTACGAGGAACTTGGCATTTTTGGAATTGTTTCCTATTGTTGTTGCGGTTACCATTTGGGAGAATGTTTCGCCAACAGGAGAATTCGGTTTCACTGCGATAACATGGGAGTGGTGTCTGTCATCAACAGTTTGTCGGCCTCGTCTCCGCCTGTGATTAGGCTGCTGAGGGAACTTGTACTTTGTTGTCTTAAGCTGAACGCTTGGATTTCAGTGGTACATGTTCCACGTGTACAAAATTCCATAGCAGATGCCTTGTCTCGTTTTCAGTGGGATCGTTTTCGGGCGCTAGCACCAGAGGCAGAGGACGTGGGACAGGAATGCCCTTCGCGCTTGTGGCAGCTGGTTATGGAAGAGCGGGACGGTTAATAACGGGAGTCCATCACGAGACAGACCTGGGCATTATACGAGGCATCGTGGCGAGTATGGCAAAGTTGGATTATGCAGTGGGGTGTGATGGAGAGTGATGGAGATAGAGAGATGGCGGTGTTGTTTCTCATGGGAAGGGCAGAGGAGAGCGGATGGTCGGTTTCAAAAGTTGGCAAGTTTGTTGCAGGTTTAGCGTTTGGTTTTAAATTGCAGGGGATAAAGGATGTTACGAAGTCCTTTTTAGTGAAGCAAGCTCTCAAGGGCTTTAGGAGAAGAGGTAAAGAGTTGGATAAAAGGAGGCCGGTAACCTTTAGTATTTTGGAACGTTTGGGTTTTGTATTGGATAAGATTTGTTGTTCAGTTTTTGAAGCCACACTATTTAGGTTGGCCTTTTCTTTGGCGTTTTTTGGCGCACTAAGAGTAGGTGAATTGGTGGCACCAAGCAGGAATAAGGTTGGGGGTTTGTTTGAATATGAGTGGTTGAGATGGGGGTATTGAATTTTGGATTAGGTGGGTAAAAGACGGATCAATTGGGCAAAGGTAAACGAGTAATATTGGGTGAGGTTATGGGATCTTTTCTTTGTCCTAAGAGATGTTTATTGGCTTATTGGCAGGTTTGGCCAGGGCGGAAGGGCCCATTATTGTGTCATGAAAATGGAGACTTTTTGTCACGTTTTCAATTCATAGCGGTGTTTAAAAAGGGGATTGCTGAGCTGGGCCTTAGCCCTGAGGTATACGGGTCACATTCATTCAGAATTGGTGCGGCATCAGAAGCGGATGGCTTGGGGTTAGGCAAGGATGTGATAAAACGTATTGGGAGGTGGAGTTCTGATCATTACCTGTCTTATGTAAGGCATTAGGTATGCGGTCTTAGGTAATTTGCCTTTTGAGATTCGAATACCTTTTGGTTGTCTTGTTGCTGGTGGCGTCCCTTTGTTAGTTTGGATGCTAGGACACTCTTTCGTCAATTGGGGGGCGCTGAGGGCGGACGTGAGGCCGGACGGTAGGCAAATGGGTTTTAGCAGGGAGCAAGCGGTGGTTCGGTGGTTGGGTTTTTGAGGGATGGTTTGGAGAAGGGTGCTGACAGAATTCCATAAAGCAGCTCGTTTGGATCGGCGCCGGATATTTTGGTGGTGCATATGGGGGGTAATGATTTGGACGGCTCGGCCGGTTAGGGAATTGATGAGAGACATTCGAATCGTTCTGATAAGGTTATGGACATCTTTTCCTGAGGTGTTGACAGTGTGGTCTGACATTGTGCCCAGAGGAAAATGGAGGGAGGCCAGATCATTGAAGGGAATTAATAGGGCAAGTATAAAGTTGAACAGAGCTATATCAGCTTTTGTTACCAGGAACGGTGGAGTAAGCGTGCGGCATCTTGATCTGGAAGTGGGAGTTGGAGATTTTTGGAAAAAGGACGGCGTACATTTGAATGATATTGGCATTGATTTATGGGCATTGGTCATACAGGAGGGGATCGAAAGGGCTTTTGCGGTGTTGGGGCGCTCACGAGCCTGAGGTGGTCAGGGCTGTTCGTTGGTGGTGGGGGGTGGGGTTCTTGGAGTTGGCACAGAAGTGCCGGTGGAAAGAATATTGGATAATCACAAGCAGTGCCTTGATTAAGCGGGGTGATCTGGCATTTGGTTTTGGGCTCTGGACGGGGTTTTACCCTGGGAGCTTTTGGTGCCCTTGAGCTGGTGATGGACGGCTGAGGGTAATATGGTGGTTCGAGTTCGGTTTAATTTATGCCAGATCTAATTTTAACTCCAAGAACTCTCCCTTCTTATTTATTTTATAACACTGTTAATATGTTAATGTTGTTTGTTAATAAAATGGCCGCTGTGGCCAAATTTATCCAAAGAAATACAGGTGCAGTGTTTTTATTTGGTGGGGGAAAGGTGAGTGCTGGAAGATGGGGGCATGTTGATCCATGGAACCCGTGTTGGCCGTACACGGTCATGCAAAACTAAAAAGGACAAGCCCACTACAGATACCCAGTTACTGTATGTCTGATTGATGGGAATTGCATTCCTGGAACCCAATGTCTTTAGATTTGATAGTCCCCTGTTTTGTAATTCAAATTTCCTCAGATGTTTTCATCAGCATTGTACATAGTAATCTATGGATCAACTGTGCCCCAACAATTTTCTTTTTACATCAGTAGTTGCCAGTTGATGTCTGTCAGGGCAACCATCAGGGCATTACTGCTCTTACTGGCGCATGGGGCCCAGAGAGCAGAGTCTGCTCATCGCCCCAGTGAAATGAACCTCGGACGCAGGTTCACTTTAAATCTATTGCCGTGCAGGAGTCTAGTTAAAAGCTGCCAGCTAATCACAGGCCTGCAGCTGACGTCAGGGCGCACGTCGCTGGCGTATGACGTCAGTGCCAGCCTGTGACTGACTGGCTCCAAATCAAGAAAGGAGCGTTGCCGCTGGAGCGGCAGCAAGGTAAGGAGGAACTTTTTTTTTATGAGACATGGGGGCAGAATGGAAGCAGAATTGGATATATGAAACATGGGGGCAGAATGGGATACATGAGACATGGGGGCAGAATGGGATATATGAGACATGGGGGCAGAATGGGATATATGACTCATTGGGGTAGAATGGGATATATGACACAAGAGGGCAGAATGGGATATATGACACATTGGGGCAGGATGGAGGCAGACGGGAGAAACATGGGGGGCAGAATGGGAGAACATATAAGGGCAGGATGTGGGACATTATTACTGTAGGGGCTATTTAAGGGATATTATTATTGCTGTGATGTATTTTATTTTTGAGGATACTGTTTTCAGTGGGAAAGGGGTCCTGTTACTGTGCAAGGAGACACTATATCACTTTTTTCTTCATCCGGTATAGTGTAGAGGTTGCAGAAAAATTGGGGAATGTGCTCTGGAAACTGCTCTAGATAGCTGTTATTTTCTGGAGAGATGAGTCCTGGCTGGAAGAAGTGATGACAGTCTGTGTTGGATGAACAAGAAAAGTAAAGATGAAAGAGATGTCACCGGTGAGACATGTTGTTTTATCTGTACACTGACCCTTTACAATGTATACTATACACAGGTATCCTGTGTATAATGTTACTGGTGATTCCTGTATTACCTGTACACTGACACTGTATACAGACCTCCTGTGTATAATGTCACTGGTGATCCCTGTATTACATATACCCTTACACTATACACTGTATATTATGTGCAGAGCTCCTGTGTATAATGGCACTTAGGGTATGTGCACACGATGCAGAAATGAAGCAGAAAATGTCTGCATCTCCCTGGCAGAACAAACGCATGCAGATTGTGCATGCGTTTTTCCTGAGGAATACATGCGGATTCACATGCGTTTCCACATGCGTTTCCGCATGTGGATTGACAAGCGCATTCCAGGCGATTTTAGCATCACCTGGAAAGTGCTTGACAACTAGGTCACACTATATAAATCCATGCAGCCGACATGGATTTATATAGTGTGACCCGAGAGAGTGTATATACTTACCTCCGATGGTCCGCGCTGTCCTGCTCAATCCATTCTCCCTCGCCGGCAACTTTGAATTGAAAGACCTGCCGACGTCAGCGTCATGTGACCCATCACATGACTCTGACATCAGCGCAGGTCCTACAACTCACTGCAAGTGCCGGGAACCAAGAAGGAGCGGTGCGCGGGCCGACAGAAGGTAAGAATACATTTGTTTTTTATTTTATTCTTTTTTTACAGCTTTTTTAATGGTACCTGGGTGTGGATGAGACTCTCCTCTCCTCCACACCCGGGTACCATCCGCACATTAGAACGCGCCAATTACGCAAGTACAGATGCAGCCTTGCGGAATTGGCGCGTTCTAATGCAAGTCAATGGCGGCGAAAACGCCGCGTTTCCGCAAAATTAATTGACATGCTGCGGATTTTTGAGCGAGCGTTTACGTTGCGGAAAAATCCGCATCATGGGCACAGCACATGCGGATTTCAATTGGGGAACATTGCTGCCCTTCTACCATGCATTTTTAATGCGTTTCCGCAACTGCAAAAACGCCGCGGAAACGCATTAAATACGCATCGTGTGAACTCAGCCTTATGGTAATATTAGTATTGTGTTTTTTTATTAATGATCAGTATTGTAGTAGTCAGTCACTATGTCATGATAATATGTGATCCAGTCATGGTGTGGCGGTATTTGTTCCTTGTATGTGGTATTATTCGGTCACTACGTGATGGTAATATGTGGTCTGGTAATGGTGTGCCAGTATTTGTCCCTTGTATGTGGTATTATTGGTCATTTTTAGAAAATGTATGTGACATATTCCCTTAGAGAAAAATATACTTACAAGCTGTGCTCAAAAGTTTGCATACCCCAGCAGAATTTTTCCTTTCTTGGCCTTGTTTCAGAGAATATGCATGATAACAAAAAAAATTTTGCTCCACTCATAGTTATTGGTTGGGTGAAGTTATTAACTGTCAAGCTACTGTGTTTTCTCTTTTTAAATCTTAATGACAACCAAAAATATCCAAATGACCCTGATCAAAAGATCACATACCCCATTTCTTAATACCGTTTATTGCCCCCTCTAACCTCAATGACAGCTTGAAGTCTATTGTGGTAGTTGTGAATAAGGTTCTTTAATTTCTCAGAGAGTAAAGCTGCCCATTCTTCTTTGCAAAAAGCCTCCAGTTACTGTAAATTCCAGGGCTGTTTAGCATGAACTGCGCACTTGAGATCTTCCCAGAGTGGCTCAGTGATATTGAGGTCAGGAGACTGAGATGGCCACTCCAGAACCTTTACTTTGTTCTGCTGTTGTAGTGCCGGCGTCCCTGCCCTCTGCTAGGCAGGGACGCTGTTCCCCTCACCGCTCTGCTCCGTGCCCGGCGTCCCTCTCCCGCTCTGCTGGCAGCGCGCGCTCCTTCCCGGCCACTGTGCTTAGGGCGCGCGCGCGCGCCCTCCCTCCCTCTTAAAGGGGCCGCGCGCGCCGTCCTAAGGAGTCCCCGGCCAATCGCCGGAGGACTTTACCATATATAAGGCACCTCCTCCAAAATGGAGGTGCCCGAGCAATGTTGTTGCACCGTTCTACTCTGCTTCAGCCCTCAGGTCCCGTTGCCAGTTACCTGCCAGATTCCTGCCAGCTTGCTGTCCTAATCCTGCCTGATTTCCTGTTACCTGCCTGCCTGCCTGCCTGAGGTCCGACGGTCTGCCTTACAACTCCGGTCAGTCTGTCTAAGGACCAACTTGCCCGCTCACCTGGGAGCGCACATCAGCTACCTGCCTGCTTGCCTGAGGTCCGACGGTCTGCCTTACAACTCTGGTTAGTCTGTCTATGGACCAGCTTGCCCGCTCACCTGGGAGCGCTTCTCCGCTACCTGCCTGCTTGCCTGCCCGGAGGCTCCGCTGTCACGTGCTGTGACCACCAGCTATTCCAGACTCTTGCCCGCTCACCTGGGAGCGCTTCTCCGCTACCTGCCTGCTTGCCTACCTGGAGGCTCCGCCGTCACGTGCTGTGACCACCTGCTATTCCAGAGACTCTCGCTTGCTCACCTGGGAGCACACATCCTCCATCTGCCTTGCTAGCCTACCTGGAGGTTCAGCCATCACAGGTCGTACCTACCCCTTACCTAGAGACTGCCCCGGTCACTTGCCGTGACCTCCAGCCCGTTCTTCCAGAGACTGCCCCGGTCACTTGCCGTGACCTCCAGCCCGTTCTTCCAGAGACTGCCCCGGTCACTTGCCGTGACCTCCAGCCCGTTCTTCCAGAGACTGCCCTGATCACTTGCCGTGACCTCCTGCCCGTACACCCAGAGACTGTCCCGGTCACCTGCTGTGACTGCCTGCCTGGTCGCCACCCGCTCCCTTACAAGGACCGCTCCCTTGTATAGTAGCCCAGAGGTTCCGCCTCCCAGACCCGTTACAGTTTGCTCGGGCCATGGAACCCGGTGGCACCCAAGCTCCCTCGCTCTCGGACCTGTGTCATGAACTGTCCCGTCAAAGGTCCCAACAGGAGTCCATCCTGGGTCACCTGCGGAATGTCAATACTCGCCTGGACACTCTGACTGTTCCACCAACAACCTCCGCCAGTGCCATGTCTCGCAATCTGGCAGCTCCGCTGTCCACTAACACCATGATATCCTACCCCGGACCTCGGCTTTCTGCACCTCCTCGCTTCGGAGGCGACTCAGCCCAGGCTCGGGGCTTCATAAATCAGTGCACCCTGCACTTTGAACTATTGTTCCACCAGTTTAACTCCGACCGAGCCAAAATTGCATTCATCATGTCCCATCTCACCGGGGAGGCCCTGGCCTGGCTAAATCCTCTATGGGAGAGAGGAGACCCCCTGGTGTCCAACTTGCCTGCTTTTCTCACGGCTTTCCGGAAAGTCTTCGACGAACCCGGACGGAAGACCTCATCCGCATCATCGTTGCTACGCCTCCGTCAGGAAAGTCTCACCGTGGGCCAATATGCCATACGGTTCCGTACCCTTGCCTCGGAGCTGGCCTGGGATAACGACGCTCTGGTTTCCGTCTTCTGGGAGGGTCTGTCCGGCCGTATTAAAGATGAACTTGCCGGTCGGGACATTCCTACCACTCTCGATGACTTAATAACTCTTGCCACCTGGATTGACCTACGGTTCCAGGAGCGTGCCAGAGAGGTCACCCGTGAGAGGAGGTTACCACGTCTAGCTCCTACTTTTCAGAAACCCGTCACTCCTTCTGTCTCTAACCAGGTACACCCTCCTGAGCCTATGCAGGTCGACCAGACCAAGATGGTCAAGACCTGTCAGGACTTACGCCGTGCCGAGGGGACCTGCTTCTACTGTGGCAGTAAGGAGCACCGGATCCGTGCCTGCCCGCCCGGAGAGGTCGGGAAACGCCTGTGTCTAGGTTCGCTCAGAGAGGTCCACCTAGACAAGAATAAATCCTCTCCATCCCTGCTGTTGTCAGTTTCAATCGTCTACGGGGAGAACCGTTATTTCGAACTAGCCCAACTGGACTCTGGAGCAGCCGGGAATCTTATTTCACAGTCCCTGGTAGAGAAATACCGCATCCCCACCAAACCTCTGGCTGTACCCTTGTCTGTTGCTGCCGTGGATGGGGGGCTCTTACCACGCCCCATCCAACTCATCACCGAATCCATTACTCTGCAGGTGGGAATGCTGCATTCTGAAAGTATCTCCTTCCATCTTCTGCCTGGACTCTCTCACGCCCTCTTGCTAGGCCTACCTTGGCTCCAGAAACATGCACCCGTTCTTGACTGGCAGACCGGAGAAGTCCTTCGCTGGGGACAGGGCTGCCATAAGACCTGTCTGGTTCCCGTTCATCCCGTCCGTCCTTCTCCTACCCCAGCTAATCTACCTGGACTTCCGATTCCTTATTGGTCTTATGCTGATGTCTTTAATAAAAAGGAGGCAGAGACACTACCCCCTCATAGACCATACGACTGCCCTATCGACCTGTTACCTGGTACTTCTCCTCCCCGTGGGCGTATTTATCCATTATCCGCTGCTGAGACCCGGTCGATGTCCGAATATATTGAGGAGAATCTGGCCAGGGGATTCATCCGGAAATCTACCTCCCCGGCGGGAGCAGGCTTCTTTTTCGTCAAAAAGAAGGACGGCTCTCTCCGTCCCTGTATAGACTATAGAGGCCTTAACCAGATCACGGTGAAGAATAAGTACCCCCTTCCGCTCATTCCGGAGTTATTTGATCGTCTGAGGGGGGCTAGAATCTTCACCAAACTGGACCTCCGTGGGGCGTACAACCTGGTTCGTATCCGTCAGGGGGATGAATGGAAGACGGCATTCAACACCCGGGACGGCCACTATGAATATCTGGTAATGCCCTTTGGCCTCTGTAACGCTCCTGCCGTCTTTCAAGAGTTGGTCAATGACATCTTCCGGGACCTTCTCTACTCCTGCGTAGTGGTGTACCTGGACGACATCTTGGTCTTCTCTCCGGATCTCCAGACTCACCGGAGGGATGTTCGTCAGGTCCTGCTCAGGCTCAGGCAGAACCATCTCTACGCTAAATATGAGAAGTGCCTCTTTGAGCAGACCTCGCTTCCGTTTCTGGGCTACATTATCTCTCAGACCGGCCTACAAATGGATCCTGAGAAACTGTCTGCCATCGAGAAATGGCCCCGACCAGAGGGGTTGAAGGCTATTCAACGGTTCCTGGGCTTCGCCAACTATTACCGCCTCTTCATCCCGCACTTCTCTTCCCGGACTGCCCCAATTTCCGCGCTCACCCGTAAGGGTACTAATCCCAAAGAGTGGCCGCCCGAAGCAGAGGAGGCCTTTCTTTCCCTAAAACAGGCCTTCTCTTCCGCCCCGGTGCTGCATCGCCCGGACGGCAACAAGCAGTTCTTCCTGGAAGTTGACGCCTCCTCCTCTGGAGCCGGAGCGGTACTTACTCAAAAATCATCTTCCGGGAGAATGGTAACTTGTGGCTTCTTCTCCAAACTCTTCTCCTCTTCTGAGCGCAACTATTCCATAGGAGACCGAGAGTTATTGGCCATCAAGCTGGCGTTGGAGGAGTGGCGTTACCTACTCGAGGGGGCTCTTCATCCGGTAATAATTTACACTGACCACAAGAACTTGGCTTACCTCCAGCATGCCCAGAGACTTAACCCGCGCCAAGCCCGGTGGTCCTTGTTTTTTGCTCGCTTTGATTTTGTTCTTCATTTTCGCCCGGCTGACAAAAACGTCAAAGCAGACGCCTTGTCCCGATCCTTTCTGGTGTCCGATCTCGAGGAAGAACCTAAACATATCATCGATCCTGCCAGAGTAATGCAGGTGGCTCCCGTGAGTCTAAATCGTCTCCCTCCCGGTAAGACGTTTGTTTCAGTACCTGATCGGGAGAAGATCCTACACTGGGGCCATTCGTCTAAACTAGCTGGCCACGCCGGTCAGAAAAAGACGCTCCAGCTTATTGCCCGGCACTATTGGTGGCCTACCCTGCACAAGGACATAATAGACTTTGTTTCTGCCTGTGTGTCCTGCGCCCGCAACAAAGTCCCGAGACATCTGCCAGCCGGACGCCTCCTTCCGCTTCCTGTACCTGCTGCCCCCTGGCAGCATATAGCAATGGACTTTATAACTGATCTCCCCGTCTCTGCCGGTTGTACGGTCATTTGGGTGGTCGCTGACCGCTTTTCCAAGATGGCACACTTTATTCCCCTGCCAGGCCTTCCGTCTGCACCCGAGCTGGCTAAAGACTTTATCCGCCACATCTTCCGTCTTCATGGCCTGCCCCTCCACATCGTGTCGGATCGTAGGGTACAGTTCACCTCACGTTTCTGGAGAGCCACTTGTAAACTACTAGACGTCACCCTGGACTTCTCTTCCGCTTACCACCCACAGTCCAATGGTCAAGTGGAGCGGATCAATCAGAACCTGACCAGTTACCTCCGGCACTTCGTTAATGCCCACCATTCTGACTGGGTGGATCTCCTACCATGGGCCGAGTTCTCTTATAATAATCACGAGAGCGAATCCTCCTCCAAATCCCCGTTTTTTGTAGTCTTTGGTCAGCATCCTCGGATTCCTTTTCCTGTCTCCACCTCTGTGGACAACCCGGCTGCGGAATCTCTCGTTAGCAAATTTTCCTCCATATGGGAGAGTACCCGGTCCGCACTCCTTCTGTCATCCGAGCGTATGAAAAGACACGCTGACAAAAAACGCCTGGATCCTCCACAATTTCGTCCAGGAGATAAAGTCTGGCTCTCATCTAAATATGTTCGACTCAAGATACCTTCTTACAAGTTAGGGCCTCGGTTCATCGGTCCTCTGGAGGTCATCAGTCAGATCAACCCGGTGGCCTATAAATTGAAACTCCCAGCCAACTTACGGATCCCTAACTCCTTCCATGTATCTCTCCTCAAACCCGTGGTGCTTAACTCTTTTTCCAAGTCCACAGGTACGCCTCCTGCTCCGGTTTCTGCTGAGGATGAGTTTGAGGTAGAGAACATTCTTGCCACCAAAAGGGTAAGAGGAAAGACCTTTTTTCTGGTAGATTGGAAGGGGTTTGGTCCTGAGGAGAGAACGTGGGAGCCCCGGGAGAACATCCATGCCCCTCTCATCCTAGCTAAATTTCTATCTGGCCTAAAAAAGGGGGGGCCTAAAGGGGGGGGTACTGTAGTGCCGGCGTCCCTGCCCTCTGCTAGGCAGGGACGCTGTTCCCCTCACCGCTCTGCTCCGTGCCCGGCGTCCCTCTCCCGCTCTGCTGGCAGCGCGCGCTCCTTCCCGGCCACTGTGCTTAGGGCGCGCGCGCGCGCCCTCCCTCCCTCTTAAAGGGGCCGCGCGCGCCGTCCTAAGGAGTCCCCGGCCAATGGCCGGAGGACTTTACCATATATAAGGCACCTCCTCCAAAATGGAGGTGCCCGAGCAATGTTGTTGCACCGTTCTACTCTGCTTTAGCCCTCAGGTCCCGTTGCCAGTTACCTGCCAGATTCCTGCCAGCTTGCTGTCCTAATCCTGCCTGATTTCCTGTTACCTGCCTGCCTGCCTAAGGTCCGACGGTCTGCCTTACAACTCCGGTCAGTCTGTCTAAGGACCAACTTGCCCGCTCACCTGGGAGCGCACATCAGCTACCTGCCTGCTTGCCTGAGGTCCGACGGTCTGCCTTACAACTCCGGTCAGTCTGTCTATGGACCAGCTTGCCCGCTCACCTGGGAGCGCTTCTCCGCTACCTGCCTGCTTGCCTGCCCGGAGGCTCCGCTGTCACGTGCTGTGACCACCAGCTATTCCAGACTCTTGCCCGCTCACCTGGGAGCGCTTCTCCGCTACCTGCCTGCTTGCCTACCTGGAGGCTCCGCCGTCACGTGCTGTGACCACCTGCTATTCCAGAGACTCTCGCTTGCTCACCTGGGAGCACACATCCTCCATCTGCCTTGCTAGCCTACCTGGAGGTTCAGCCATCACAGGTCGTACCTACCCCTTACCTAGAGACTGCCCCGGTCACTTGCCGTGACCTCCAGCCCGTTCTTCCAGAGACTGCCCCGGTCACTTGCCGTGACCTCCAGCCCGTTCTTCCAGAGACTGCCCCGGTCACTTGCCGTGACCTCCAGCCCGTTCTTCCAGAGACTGCCCTGATCACTTGCCGTGACCTCCTGCCCGTACACCCAGAGACTGTCCCGGTCACCTGCTGTGACTGCCTGCCTGGTCGCCACCCGCTCCCTTACAAGGACCGCTCCCTTGTATAGTAGCCCAGAGGTTCCGCCTCCCAGACCCGTTACAGCTGTAGCCAATGGCAGGTCGACTTGGCCTTGTGTTTCGGATCGTTGTCATGTTGGAACGATCAAGTACGTACCATGCACAGCTTCCGGGCTGATGAGTGCAAGTTTGCCTCCAGTATTTGCTGATAATGTGCTGCATTCATCTTTCCTTCAACTTTTACAAAGTTTCCTGTGCCTTTGTAGCTCACACATCCCCAAAACATCAGCGATCCACCTTCGTGCTTTACTGTAGGAATGGTGTTCCTTTCATCATAGGCCTTGTTGACCTCTCTCTAAATGTAATGTTTATGGTTGTGGCCAAAAAGTTCAATTTTGATCTCATCACTCCAAATGACCTTGTTGCAAAAGTATTGAGGCTTGTCTCTGTGCTGTTTGGTGTATTGTAGGCGAGATACTTTGTGGCATTTGCACAGTAATGGCTTTCTTCTGGCGACTCGACCATGCAGCCCATTTTTCTACAAGTGTCTCCTTATTGGGCATCTTGAAACAGCCACACCGCTAGCTTTCAGAGAGTCCTGAATTTCAGCTGATGTTATTTGTGGGTTTTTCTTTGCATCCCGAACAATTTTCCTGGCAGTTGTGGCTGAAATCTTTGTTGGTCTACCTGACCGTGGTTTGTTTTTTTACAGAGCCCCTGATTTTCCATTTGTTAATCACAGTTTGAACGCTGCTGACTGGCATTATCAATTCTTGGATATTTTTTTGGATTCCTTTCCTCTGTTATACAGTTCAACTACCTTTTCCCGTAGATCCGTTGACAATTCTTTTGCTTTCCCCATCACTTACAATCCAGAAACGTCAGTGGCTGGATGAAAGATGCAAGAGTCTGTCTGGATCCCAGAAACTCACTCAGCTTTTATGCACACACTGATTACAAGCAAACAGGTCACAGGTGAGGATGTTATCTTTAGAAGCCATTCAAACCCATTTGTGTCAAATTCTGCGCATGTTATCAGGCCAAAATCACAAGTGTATGTGAACTTTTGATCAGGGTCATTTGGATGTTTTTGGTTGTCATTAACATTTAAAAAGAGAAAACACAGTACACTGTGTTCCAAATTATTATGCAAATAATATTTTCTCAGATTTTCCAAAAATTACCTATATGAATTGCAGTCATTGTAATTTTCCAGTCAAATAACTATTAGAGTACAATTGAAAGGTTTTTGTATAAACAGCCTATGATAACAGTATATTTTAAAAAAAATAAAAAACTCAAACTGCACTCAAAATGCATGTTCCAAATTATTATGCACAGCAGAGTTTTCAACCTTTTCATTTTAATAAAGAACAAAAAAATGGTCATTTTTGAAATTATAAGCATTAGCAGGTTATTACAAACTAAAATAAAACAGTTTTCAACTCAAAACTTTATTCTATTTGATGTTACATTTGCATATAGGACCCCTTGTTCGAAAGGAGCTTCTGAACTCTCTTGTCCATTGAATTTGTCAGGTTTTGGATGGTTTTTGCTTTAATTGTTTTGCATGAGGACAGAATACCCTCCCAGAGCTGTTGCTTAGATGTGAACTGCCTCCCGCCATCATAGACACTCCTTTTTATGATGCTCCAGAGGTTCTCAATGGGGTTGAGGTCAGGGGAGCATGGGTGCCACACCATAAGTTTGTCCCCTTTTATGCCCATAGCAGCCATAGATGCAGATGTGTTATGTGCAGCATGAGGCGGGGCATTATCATGCATGAAAATGATCTTGCTGCGGAATGCACGGTTCTTCTTCTTGAACCATGGAAGGAAGTGCTGTTTGAGAAACTCAACATACAGTACATTATGGAGTTCATCTTTACCCCTTCAGGGATCCTTAAAGGGCCGACAATCTCTCTCCCCATGATTCCAGCCCAAAACATTACTCCACCTCCTCCTTGTTAGTGCCGTAGCCGTGTTTGCATGGGGTGTCCATCAACCAGCCATCCTCCACTCCATCCATCTGGACCATCGAGATCATTTCATGCATGATAATGCCCCGTCTCATGCTGCACATAACACATCTGCATCTCTGGCTGCTATGGGCATAAAAGGGGACAAACTTATGGTGTGGCACCCATGCTCCCCTGACCTCAACCCCATTGAGAACCTCTGGAGCATCATCAAAAGGAGTGTCTATGATGGCAGGAGGCAGTTCACATCTAAGCAACAGCTCTGGGAGGGAATTCTGTCCTTATGCAAAACAATTAAAGCAGAAACCATCCAAAACCTGACAAATTCAATGGACGAGAGAGTTCAGAAGCTCCTTTCGAACAACGGGTCCTATGTGCAAATGTAACATCACCTAGAATAAAGTTTTGAGTTGAAAACTGTTTTATTTCAGTTTGTAATAACCTGCTAATGCTTATAATTTCAAAAATGACCATTTTTTTGTTCTTTATTAAAATGAAAAGGTTGAAAACTCTGCTGTGCATAATAATTTGGAACATGCATTTTGAGTGCAGTATGAGTTTTTTATTTTTTTAAAAATATACTGTTATCATAGGCAGTTTGTACAAAAACCTTTCAATTGTACTCTAATAGTTGTTTGACTGGAAAATTACAATGACTGCAATTCAGATAGGTAATTTGGGAAAATCTGAGAAAATATTATTTGCATAATAATTTGGAACACAGTGTAGTTTGACAATAAATCGCTTCACCCAGCCAATAACCATGAGTGGAGCAAAAGTTTTTGTTATCAATCATATTCTCTGAAACAAGGCCAAGAAAGAAAAATTTTTGCTGGAGTATGTAAACTTTTGAGCACAACTGTAAAAAGAGTATTGGGTATTATAAGAAACGTTTCATAGGTTAGAGTAGGGCTCAGCCAGAAGAATCTACCTTGTCTTGGCAGAGGCTTAAAAAATGTTTTGGCCAAAACAAAAGCTGATGGCTCTGTATGTCATATGGTTTGATGGGAACTGCTAATGTCTGATTGTTGAGGACATGGTACAGAACTGGAGTTTTTCCAAGACTGGGCGGTGGGACCATGGAAGGTTCGAGGGGTGAAGGCAGAGCAATGTGAAGACGGAGCTGGGGTGGAGCCTGGGGCGGAGTCTGGTGCAGAGTCTCGGGGGACCCCAAAATTTTGCCAGTATGGGGCTCTGAAATTCCTGGTGGCAGCCCTGATGTCTGTTGTATAAAACAGCCACCACTCACTGAGTATGGAGTGTGCTCAGCCTGTTAACCTGCTCCATGCAACTCCACCTGAATTCTGCAGTAGTACAGGGCACCACCATGCATAGCATATATACCGTACTTTATAGTATTACAACATTCCGCAAGTGAACATAAATTTGTCTTATGCCAATTGTTTCAAAGACATGTTCTTCACTGATTCTTTTTGGTTAAAAAACATGTACAATGGGGAAAGTTATCAAGACTGGCACTTCATAAGCCAAACTTGAACCAATCCACTGGAGTGAGATTAGTCAAATTTATTAAGAAATGTCTTAATAAATTTAGAACTATAAAATTAAATCTATGGCAACCAAGAACTGGCACACATTGCAATAAAAATGTACAACAAAAAAATAAAAAAACATGCATTATAATACATTTGTCTTTCAGTGGTTGATCACAACCCTTTTGCTCAGTGATTCTTCCTCTGTTTGTTTGTGCTTTATTTTCAATTTATTGACCTACTGTATTATTGAATACTCACATTATACATTTTAGACTCCTAGAGGGAACCTACAGTGGATATAAAAAGTCTACAAACCTGAGTTAAACTGCCATGTTTTTTTCATGTAAAGAAATCAATTAATATCATCCATAATCTGTTCAAATCCATTTAGAAACAATCTGAAATCATTTTGAGGTGGGAAATACAAAATAACAAGCTAAAATATTGTTGTTTCACAAGTGTGGACACTAGTCAGTACACCGCTGCACCACTGTGACTTTACCTTGAATTGAACTTCCTTCAAAAATTAATAAATATGCAAGAAGAAAATTGTTCCAGGAGGCTGCCAAGACGCCTATTGCAACGTTAAAAAGGGTGCAGGAATTTCTGGCAACTGACTGAGTACTGCATGTGCCAACAATCTATTGCCTGTAGGATATGGTGGCAAGATGAAAGACTTTTCTTACAAAGAAAAACATTCAAGTCCAGTTATATTTTGACAAAATCTACATTAAAGGGAACCTGTCAGGTCCCCCATGCCATCCAACCCTACAGCATTCACATATGTATTACTAAATTCCCTGCCAAACCAGCTCTTTAGACTGAGTGCACACGATGCGGTTTTAATGTGTTTCTGCGGTGGTTTTACCACCGTAGAAATGCATTATAATCTGTTGGTAAGAGGTCTGCCATGTATACCAATGATAATCCGCCTGTGCTGTGCACATGATGTGGAAATTTCCACTGTGGATTATCATTGCGAAACAATGCAGCGTGAAATCGCGCCCATTGACTTGCATTGAATCGCAGCAAACCCGCATGTATAATATCTATATATGCGGATTTGCTGTGTTTCAATGTAAATCAATAGGCGCAAAATCGTGCCGGAATCGCGCAGCGGCTGGTAACCGGGTCAGGAGAGGAGGCTGCTACTTCCCTCATCCTACCGCTGCTCTGGCTGAAAACAGCGAGAGCAACGTGGATGGGAGAAGGAGCCGTATACTCCTCCCAGCCCGCGTGCCAGTGGCAGTTAAAAAAGAATAACAAAGTAAAAATGAAAAAAAAACTTCATACTCACCTGTCCGGCGGCCCCCGGTGTCGCCCTCTACGATGTCTCTTTGGCAGCTAGCGGTACATTGCAGGGCGCGGGCTCGCACCCCGCAGTGTACTTCCAGGACCTGTGGTGATGTCACTGATCACCTGATGGTCACGCGACCATCAGCTGATCGGTGACGTCAGCGATCACGTGATGGGCGCGTGAGCATCAGGTGATCAGTATGGCAGCAATCAGCTGATGGTCATGTGACCATCAGCTGATTGCTGAAGCCGGTAATCAGTTGATTGATCTCATGACTGATCAGCTGATGCTTACCGTGGGAACCTTCACAAGAAGGTTCCCACGGTCTCTAGCTCACTGGGGCTCATCAGCTGATGAACCCCAGTGACCCCCTGCAGCACTGTATACTGATGGGGGTGATTTTACACCTGTGTCAGTATACAGTGCTGTATTCTACAGCTGTGACATCAGTGATGGCTCATGTCACAGCTGTAAAAATTATCTGGATCGTCGTGGGACAGTCGTGACCATGGACTGCGTCATTGACGACGGACAGGTGAGGGATACTGTTGTTTGTTTTTTTACGTTTTTTCAGGAGATCGAGTGCTTTGCGTAGGCGTGTAATTAAAAAAAAATTGTAGAACTTGTGTGTTTTTTATTTCATTAAAATACTTTATTCTGGCCGTGTCTTTTATTGAAAAAGCGGCGACCATTTAACCACGCGGTTAGTAATGTGGGTGCCTTATAGACGCCCTCCATTACTAACCTTGGCTTCACGTCAGCCGCCAACACAATTCTGACGTGAACCCCAACCCCATTACCCCCTGCCACCGCTACAGGACTATGTGGAAGAGCGAGGCTAAGTGCCAGATTTGGCACATTTTATAGATGCGCCATTTCTGGGACTACCGAGGGGTAGTATTAATAACCGCAGAGGGGGTTAGTATTCATGGCCCCTTCCATGGCTATTAATATCAGCCCGCAGCTGTCTTGTTTAGCCTTTGCTGGCTCGATTTTACAGTGAGACCCCACGTCAATTTTATTCTGGAGTTCCCCTGTAATCTAGCCAGTAAAGGCTAAAGAAACAGCTGTGGGCTGATATTAATAGCCATGGAACATTGTTGGCTAATGGCCCCTTTCCACGGCTACTAATATCAGTGGCTTTCCCTCTGCTGGTTATAAAAATGACGCAGGAGCCCGCGCCAATTTTTTTTTTATTTTAGGCCTTGTAGCACCCCTTTGGACGCAAATTTTTGCTGCATCCAAAATGTTGCATTCTATTGAATGCCGGTAAATCCACATGTGTTCACTGAACCATGCAGATTTACCACATTCTATACATTCTAATAAACAGATTGCGACACGCATAATAAATTATGTGGGTAGGGGTCTCCACAGAAGATTGGACCCCGTTGCCACATAGCCTACTCACAACAATACATAGAGATTGGGAGGACAAATTAGTAGAATGGCATAGAGGAAACTTTATTGTATAAATATTAAAAGACAGTACATCACTTAAATAGCACTGACATATAGATAGGACAAGCAGGCATGTAGTCCCTCACATTGCTTATAAATCAGTCTGAACAGAAGGTTCACCCCAAGGGTCAGAAAGTTGTGCTGAAGTTAAGACAGGGAAAAGGACATATAATTAAAAATATTTAGGAATCGCTCCCCTATGGATTATATTATCCCAACAATCCCAAAATTCAGGTTACACCAGACTCACCCAGATACAGAGGGACCCCAGACCTGCAAAAGGTGGTACAGGGACAGGACACAAGGTTAGAAAAAGCCTCGTTGCACGTTTCGCTTGTGTTAGCACCATTATAGTGCTTCCAGTGTACACTGTGTGCAGAATTATTAGGCAAGTAGTATTTTAGAGGATTATTTTTATTATTGATCAACAACTATGTTCTCAATCAACCCAAAAGACTCATAAAGATCCAAGCTTCATATTTTTGGAAGTTGGAGTGGGCTTTTTTTCGATTTTGCTATTTTAGGATGATATCTGTTTTTGCAGGTAACTATTACTGTGCAGAATTATTAGGCAATTTAATAAAAAACAAATATAATCCCATCTCACTTGTTTATTTTCACAAGGTAAACCAATATCAGTGCACAAAATTTAGAAATAAACATTTCTGACATGCAAAAACAAGAAACAAAAAAATTAGTGATCAGTATAGCCACCTTTCTTTATGATGTCACTCAACAGCCTTCCATCCATAGATTCTGTCAGTTGCTTGATCTGTTTTCGATCAACATTGCGTGCAGCAGCCACCACAGCCTCCCAGACACTGTTCCGAGAGGTGTACTGTCTTCCCTCTCTGTAGATCTCACATTTTATGATGGACCACAGGTTCTCTATGGGGTTCAGATCAGGTGAACAAGGGGGCCATGTCATTATTTTTTTTCTTCTTTTAGACCTTTATTGGCCAGCCACGCTGTGGAGTAGTTAGATGCATGTGATGGAGCATTGTCCTGCATGAAAATCATGTTTTTCTTGAACGATACCGACTTCTTCCTGTACCACTGCTTGAAGAAGTTGTCTTCCAGAAACTGGCAGTAGGTCTGGGAGTTGAGCTTCACTCCATCCTCAACCCAAAACGGTCCCACAAGTTCATCTTTGATGATTCCAGCCCATACCAGTACCCCACCTCCACCTTGCTGGCGTCTGAGTCGAAGTGGAGCTCTCTGCCCTTCACAGATCCAGCCTCTGGCCCATCCATCTGGCCTATCAAGAGTCACTCTCATTTCATCAGTCCATAAGACCTTTGAAAAATCAGTCTTAAGATATTTCTTGGCCCATTCTTGACGTTTTATCTTATGTTTCTTGTTCAAAGGTGGTCGTTTTTCAGCCTTCCCTACCTTGGCCATGTCCCTGAATATCGCATACCTTGTGCTTTTTGATACTCCATTAACGTTGCAGCTCTGAAATATGGCAAAACTGGTGGCGAATGGCATCTTGGCAGCTTCATGCTTGATTTTCCTGAATTCATGGGCAGTTATTTTGCGCCTTTTTTGGCCAACACGCTTCTTGCAACCCTGTTGGCTATTTGCGATGAAACGCTTGACTGTTCGGTTATCACGCTTCAAAAGTTTGGAAATTTCAAGACTGCTGCATCCCTCTGCAAGATATCTCACAATTTTGGACTTTTCAGAGCCCGTCAAATCTCTCTTCTGACCCATTTTGCCAAAGGAAAGGAAGTCGCCTAATAACTAAGCACACCTTATATAGGGTGTTGATGTCATTAGTCAACACCCCTCCTCATTACAGAGATGCACATCAGCAGATTTACTTAATTGGTAGTTGGCTCTCAAGCCTATGCAGCTTGGAGTAGGACAATATGTATAAAAAGTATCAAAGTGATCAAAATACGCATTTGCCTAATAATTCTGCACGCGGTGTATATCAGGATCTTCATTGTTGTTAGAAAGTAGAGGAGATCCAGAGTAGAGGTTGTCCATGACAGACGCTCATCAGGAATACAGATCCCAGAGCACAGTCACTATGAAGAAAAAGGTGAGTACTAGAAATAAAAAAAAATAAAAATATATTAGAAAGGTATAGTAAAAACATAACCCCGTAATCCATGATGAACAGAGCATGGTCTGCAGGAGAGCAGACAAAACCAAACATGATCAAATATAATCAAATATTTTGTCTAAGAGAAAGGATGAGAATCCCAACTTCTCATTGAGGCCCCGTGGAGCCACGGTATTCAAGGTTACAATCCATCTGGCCTCTTTTTGGGCCAGAAGTTGCTTACCATTTCCACCCCGGGAGCCCAGATGTAAAACATCAATGCCGCGGAACCTCAATGTCCGCGGATCACAATTGTGGACTGCTTTGAAGTGACGCGGCAATGTTTTGAGCTCCCTGGGGTCGACCATCGTCCGAGCCGCGCCAATGTCCTGCACATGCTCACGAACTCTGATCCTAAGCTCTCTTGTGGTGAGTCCTACATAAATTAATTGGCAGCCACATGTGGCATAATATATCACATGGGTTGTGCCACACAAAATGTAATTTCGGATTTTGAACTCACGAGAACCATCAGAGGACGTGAACGAGTTACTGCGCAGGACATTGGCGCAGGCAGCACAATGGCCACTTGTCCTATCTATATGTCAATGTTATTTAAGTGATGTACTGTCTTTTAATATTTATACAATAAAGTTTCATCTATGCCATTCTACTCATTTGTCCTCCCATTCTATACATTCTAGTGGTCAAATTTCTGTTGCGAAGACTAGCAACTCCACAAGAGAATTTGACATGCTGCAGTCCTGAAAGATGAGCCGCATGTCAGTGTCCACGGGTGATTTGCAGCCTCAGAAGCATGCATAGCGGACATGGGATTTCTAGAGATGCCATCCACTATGCTGTAACATCTGGACGCTGCGGGTTTGCCGCTGTATAAACACGCAGCGTCAAACCTGCAGAGGTTCCTGACCATGGCCACGTACACAGACTCACCCGCAGCATGTCAACTTTTGTAGCAGACACGCTAGTCTCTGCTGCAGATTTTGACAGATCGAAATGTCATTATATGCTGTGGATTCACTTGTACCGACAGCAAAAGTACGGCATTATAACTCCGCGTTTTGGACGCAACATAAATATGTTGTGGCAAAAGCGCTGCTGAGTACTGACCGGGTAGAAGGGACATAGGGGCTGACAAACCAGCTGTGAGATGTTAATTTTGGCCAGGGAAAATATTTGCCATGGGGCACATCCCCAAGCTAAAAACAATGAAACGCTAATGAAGATTTAGTGAATGGGATTAGCTGACACCCAGCTGCTCTTTTGTTTGGTGATGTCATGGTGTCAATCAGACCTTTTCATGACCAATCAAAGTAAAGAAACACACAGACACAGTGTAAACATTTTATTTGAAATACAACAGACCCATTATTAAATCATTTAAATGAACCAATATACTCACCCCAGTTCTTATGGTAATCCAAGGGATTAAGCAATGTCCCACCAACTTTAGTTAGCTCCAAAAATCATTAATTGATGCTCAATAGCGCTTAAAAAAAACGCATGTAAACACGCATTTAAAAACTACATGCGTTTTTTTCTGGCAAGGAAAGACAAAAATGCTCAGGAAATTTCTGCTTCAAATCTGCATCGTGGGCACATATCCTTATAATGTTATTAACTTAAATCAATGTTTAAAAAAAAGTATTTATAAGCTCTGTTTTGTTATGCTAATTAGGTCTTTTACGAGTCGATGGGGCATTAGTTTCACAGACAAGTGGGCCCTCTTTGTATGTTGTTATCATGCATCTGTGGACACAATATGATTTGCAAGAGCAGGTCATTGCCGGCTTCCTGTAAATCACAAGCATACGCGCGTCCGGCAGCGTCAGTGCGCCTCTGAAGCTGGGTGTACGCTTTCCAGCTTCAGAGGTGAACTGCACATGACCAAAAGTACAGAAGATGTACATGAGCCATCTTCTGCACTTCCAGTCATGCACAATACGCCTTTGAAGTCGGAAAGCGTACACCTGGCTTCAGAGGCGCATTGACGTGTCTGAAGAAAAATGTGCGTATGTGGGAGGTTTGCTGAGAGCTGACAATGATTCCAGATCTTGCAAATCATGTTATCACACCCATAGGGGCAAACTAATTTGGGGAAACCAACGCCCCATCAATGTGAATGCTGCTGGGTTAAATGGTATCCGTTTCCTTTAAGCCTGCCTAAAGCCTGTGGAAAATGTGTTATGATCTGATGACACAAAATTCCAAATGGTATGTTTGGCCAAAGCCAAAACTGCTTATCACGAAAACAACACCATACCCCCAGTGAAGCATGGTAGAGACAGCATTAAGCTTTATGCCTGTTAAAGCTGAAACTGGAGCTTAGTAAACGTGGAATAAATTATGATCAGTTCCAACAACATAAAATATCAGTAAATTTTTCAACAAAACCTTCAGGGCTCTGCTAAAAAGCTGAAAGAATAGCTTCACATGAAGAAGTTCAAAGTTATGGAATGGCCTGGCCAGATCCCAGACCTAAATCCAAATGAAAATTTGTTGGTTGACCTGAAGAGGGCTGTACACATGACAGATTTGGAGTGCTATTGCAAGGAAGAATGGGCAAAGGTTGTCAATTCTAGATGTACCATGCTGATTGACTCCTACCCAAAAAGACTGAATGCTGTCATACATTCAAAGGGTAAGTCAACAATGTATTAGTATAAGGGTGTTCACTAGTGATGAGTGAGCATGCTTGCCACTATTCGGTACTCGCCCGAGCATCTAAGTGCTCGAGATGCTCGGTGTTCGGCGAGTAATTTTAAAATGCTCGGGAGGGTGCTCGAGTTGCCGCCCCACATGTTTGGCACTGTTTAGACAGCGAATTAACATGCAAGGGTTTGCCTGCCATTCACTGTAATGCCGCTGCCATGTTGGTTGTGGCATTCTAGTGATTGACTGGCCGCATCGGGTCTATATAAGACCCAGAACCCTATACTCATCACAGTCTACCAGTCAAAGATGCAGAGCAGGGAGAGCTGCAGCTGAGTGAGGGAGAGAATTGGCGGTTATTTTAAACAGAGATTTCACACCACTATTAGAAATCTACTCTAACAATTCTTCTAAGGATTAATTTTGATGCATATCAATCCTGGTGATAGCAGGAGATAGGCAGGCAAAGTTTGTGGAGACTGTATACAACAGAATAGGGTCCATTGCACGTTCTTTCTGCTGCTGTTACTCATATCCATAGCCCTAGATATCAGGGCTAATATTTTTGCTTTTAATCCTGATTATTTTGGTGAAAAGCAATATAATACACAATTTTACTCCTCCATTTGCTTTTTAGCAGCATACAGCCACATTTGGTTGATTTTAATAGCATTGCAGTATTGTGGAAGCAGAGAAACTTGTCCATCATCTCAGCTGGTCAATTATTACTACGGTAATAATCCTTACATCTTTTGGAACATGACTAGTAATGAGTGAGCACTAAAATGCTTGGGTGCTCGTTGCTCAGGTCGAGCAAATCATAATGCTCGGGTACTCGACCAGAGCAGCGAGCCCAATGTAAGTCAAGGGGAAACTCGAGCATTTTTTAGGCGGCCCTCCCGTTGGAATGCAGGGGGCCTAAAAATTGCCCAAATCAATAGGAACAGTGCTGAAATGACATGGGAACAGCAAGGGGAAGACCGCGGAAGCATTTCTGACTCCCAGGTCACCGCTGTGAACAATGTTGTCAGAATATTATGCCACTTTTACAGACTCACAATAAAACATGCAAAAACGAAACCAAAATGGATTTTCCTGGAAAAAATATTAAGGGACATTCTTTCCAGGGTAATGACTTGCATATAAGGCAAAATAAAAAAAAAACCCTAACAAATGCTCCTCCACACATTGGCCTATGTTTACATGTAGCGTTTTTGATGCATTTTTGCACTTTGGCATTACTTTCAATGGTGAAAAATGTTTCATTTATGAAGGAGGGACTCTGAAAGTCACAAAGTCTATTTTTACAGGGCCATCAGGTGGCCCTTACTATTGTTAAAGGGCCAGCAGTCGGCTATGCTTTGTTGTTCCCATTATTAAGAAGCGGGTCTCCTATACTGTTATTGCACATGCAGTGACTGCAAGCACTGCCAAAAATTTAAAAAAATCCCAATACCCCTTTGAAAAGACGTAGAGGAGGGCCTCAGTAAAAAAAAATTCCCATTATAAAGGAGTAGATCTGCTACACTGTTATTGCGTATGTAGTGACTTCAAGTACTGCCCAATATTTGGTAAAAATCCAAAACCCCATTGAAGAGACGTGGAGGAGGCCCTCATTTAAATTTTTTTTCCCCTTATAAAGGAGCGGGTCTGCTATACTGTTATTGCATATGCAGTGACTGCAAGGGCTGCCAAAAATTTGGAAAAACCCCAATACCCCTTTGAAGAGACATAGAGGAGGGCTTCAGTTAAAAAAAAAAGTTCCCATTATTAAAGAGTGGGTCTTCTATAGTGGTAATGCCCATGCAGTGACTGCAAAGGCTGCCCAAAAATTGGACGCACTCCAATACCCCTTTGAAGAGACGTAGAGGAGGTCCCCATTAAAAAATTGTTCCCATTGATAAGTAGTGGGTCTCCAATACTGGCAATGCATGGGCTGAAAAACATTTACCCCTGGGGGGTATACATGAACATATTGTATAACATACAGAATGTTGGAGGTAGGCCTCTAAAAAAATTTGCTACAGGAATCATAAACACTCTTAAAAAAATTATATTGGGTGTTGCATCATGGTCACCCTGGTGATATGGTGGTGGAGGATGAGGAGAAGGAGGAGGACAACAGAACATAGACAAAATCATGAGGCATATATTTATGTCTGGGTATGAAGAGGTGCATGGGAATAAATCCCCCCAAAAAAGCCACTGGATTTGACTTTATGATCCTGCTGCTATAATCTTGTGGTGTTGAGAAGTCTGGCCCAATCCAGCCCTTGTTCATATTGATAAGAGTCAGCCTGTCAGCATTTTCAGTTGACAGGCGGATGCGCCTATCAATTATAATGCCCCCGGCGGCACTAAAAACTAGCTCTGACAAAACGCTAGTGGCAGGGCAGGCCAGGACCTCCAAGGCATAGAGAGCCAATTCATGCCACGTGTCCAGCTTGGATACCCAATAGTTATAAGGCACAGTGGAATCACGGAGGACATTGGTATGTTCAGCAAGGTACTCCTTCAGCATCTTTCAAAACGTTTCCCTCCTTGTCAGAGTACCCAATGCATCAGAGCCTGGGCACTGGGAGAGTCTGAGAAAATAGTCTCACACCTTTTGACAGTATTCCCCTGCCTCTGCTGCATCATATTTGTGACTCCCTCGGCTGTACTCCTTGGTTGTTCAAGGAACTGTGACTTCTGCCGCCAACGTTTTCAGATGGGAATTTTTTTAGTAATTCCACAACAAGCTCCTTCTGGTACTTCAAAATAATTATATAATAATAATTTTCATTTATATAGCGCCAACATATTCCGCAGCACTTTACAATTAAGCGGGACATGTACAGACAATAAATTCAATACAAGTTAAGATAGTTTAAACAGTTACATTAGGAGTGAGGTTCCTGCTCGCAAGCTTACAATCTACAAGGAAATGGGGGAACACATTAGGTGAAAAGTGCTTGTTATTTCAGGTCTGGCAATTATAATAAATAGGGATTTTTATATAAAGTTGCATGATTCAGTCATCAGCCCATATGTTTAAGTGCAATAATCAAGTATCGAGTGCAGTTATCATGTGCATGGAGAGTGTAGAGACAGATGAATAATAGGGAGCAGATTCTGACTAATATTTAGATAGAGGGAACAGGGGAAAGTTAGTTTACTGAGTATTTGAGGTGGTAGGCTTGTTTAAAGAGATGGGTTTTAAAGGCACGCTTGAAGACGTGGGGGCTAGGGATACGTCGGATTGTCTGGGGTAGTGAATTTCAGTGAACTGGCGCAGCACGAGAGAAGTCTTGGAGATGGAGGTACAAGGTTCGGATTATGGGGGATGTTAGTCTTAGGTCATTTGTAGAATGGAGGGCATGTGTAGGGCGATAGACAGAGATGAGAGAGGAGATATAAGGCAGTGCAGAACTGTGGAGAGCTTTGTGGGTGAGAGTGATGAGTTTATATTGGACCCTGTAGCGAATGGGTAACTAGTGTAATGACTGGCACAAGATGGAGGCATCGGTGAAGCGGCTGGACAGAAATACGACCCTGGCTGCCGCATTCTGAACAGATTGGAGAGGAGTAAGTTTGGTAAGAGGGAGATCAATCAGAAGAGAGCTGCAGTAGTCCAGACGAGAGTGAATAAGAGCGACAGTAAGGGTTTTAGCAGTTTCAAAGGTAAGAAAAGGTCGGATTCTGGAGATGTTTTTAAGATGCAGGTGACAAGAGCAAGTAAGAGATTGAATATAGCGAATAAAGTAAAGTTTAGTGTTGAATATGACCCCCAAGCAGCGAGCATGCTTCTTGGGAGTTATGGTTGAACACTCCAAGGTGATTACAATGTTAGGTAGAGTTAAGTTATTAGACGGGAGAAACACAAGAAGTTCAGTTTTGGAGAGATTCAGTTTAAGATAGAGGAAGGACATGATGTTAGAGACAGCAGACAAACAATCCTTGGTATTTTGTATTAGGGTAGGGGTGATGTCAGGGGAAGAAGGGTATAATTGGGTGTCGTCAGCATAGAGATGATACTGGAACCCAAATCTGCTGATTGTTTGTCCAATAGGGGCAGTGTATAGAGAGAAGAGGAGGGGGCCTAGGACTGAGCCCTGCGGAACCCCGATAGTAAAGAGACGAGGAGAGGAATAGGAGCCGGCAGAATATACAGTGAAGCTGCAGTCAGAGAGGTAGGAGGAGAACCAGGAGATAACGGTTTCCTTGAGGCCTATAGAGCAGAGCTTAGTGAGGAGGAGCCGGTGATCCACAGTGTCAAATGCAGCAGAGAGATCCAGAATCAGCAGGGAGCAGTGACCTTTGGATTTAGCTGTTATTAGATCATTAGAGACTTTAGTGAGGGCAGTTTCAGTGGATTGTAAAGAGCGGAAACCAGATTGTAGAGGGTTGAGAAGAGAGTTATCTGAGAGATAGCGGATTAGACGGGAGTGAACCAAGCGTTCCAGGAGTTTAGAGATGAAACGAAGATTAGAGACAGGTCTGTAGTTAGCAGTGCAGTTCTGATCCAGGGATGGCTTTTTAAGTAAAGGGGTTATGATGGCATGTTTAAATGAGGAGGGAAAGATACCTGAAGAAAGAGAGAGGTTAAATATTTTAGTCAGGTGAGTGGTGACCACCGGTGAGAGAGACTGCAGGAGATTTGAAGGAATGGGGTCACTGTTGCAGGTTGTAGGCCGAGAAGAAGTGAGGAGCTGGGTAAGTTCTTCTGTAACAGGCTCGAAGATGTCTAGTGAGCTTGAAGTGCAGCAGGGAAGGGGATCCAGGCACTGGGGAGATTGGGCTGAGATGTCCTGATGGATGTGGTTGATTTTTTCTAGGAAATAAGTGGCCAGATCCTCACCTCTGAGGTTGGTGACGGGGGCCTGTGCTTTAGGGCTCAGGAGGGAGTTTAAGGTTTCAAAAAGTCATTTTGGATTGTTGAATAGTGAAATGATGAGGGTCATGAAGTAGGATTGTTTGGCCAGATGAAGGGCAGAGTTATAGGTTTGAGCATAAACTTATAGTGGTTGAAATCTTCTGCTAAAAGATTTTCTCCACTGACGCTGAGCACACCTTGAGCAACACTGAAGAAAACGTATTTGCATTGTGTGCCAGGGCTGCCGTTGTCCGTGTAGGGTCTTTCTGCATGTAGAAAGTGCCGCTTCATCCAGAGCCCTCTTCAGTATATTATTGTAGCGTGACAATGCTAAGTCTGGACGGGAGAGGGAGGAGATGGGGGCTAAAGATGTGTGAAGATTGTCTGTAAGCTGCTAGGTGTTAATGGTACGTGTATTCCTATAAGTGTAGTAAGTGGGGGTGTCCTGAGTGAGGAGACAATTCTTGACAGAGAAGGAAAGAAGGTTGTGGTCCGAGAACGGGAGAGGGGCATTAGTAAAGTCATGCAGCGAGCAGAGACGGGAGAAAGCCAGGTTCAGAGTATTCCAGTTTTCATGCACAGGAGAATTAATAAACTGTGAGAGACCGAATGAGGAGGTTAGAGAAAGTAAATGAGAGGCAGATTGGGAGAGGGGATCATTGATGGGGATGTTAAAGTCTCCCATGATGAGGGTGGGGATGTCCCAGAATAGAAAGTGAGGAAGCCAGGTGGCAAAGTGATATAGGAACTTGCGGGAGGAGTCTGGAGGGCGATACTCAACCACCACTCGCAGGGAGAAGGGTTTAAAGAGTCTGACGGCGTGGACTTCAAAGGAAGGAAACATAAGTGAGGGAACCAGGGGGATGACCTGGAAAGCACATTGTGATGAAAGGAGCAAACCAACACCTCCACCCTGTCTGTTCTCAGGTCTGGCAGTATGTGAAAATTTCAGCCAACCAAACAAGAGAGCAGCAGCGGTGGTGGTGTCTGACTGCTGGATCCAGGTTTCTGTAATAGCCAGAAGGTTAAGGGAATTAGAGAGGAAAAAATCATGAATGTAAGTTAGTTTGTTACACACAGACTGTGCGTTTCAGAGAGCACAATGGAAAGCGATAGGAGAGGGCATGCACTGAATGTTAATAAGATTAGCAGGGTTTCTATATGCCGCTGGAGGAGAGTAATGTATGCTAGTGGAGTGAGGCCCAGAGTTGGGGGAGATGTCGCCTGCGACTAGTGAAAGGAGAAAAAAGAGAATAAGCAGGTGGTGCAATGATTTGTATGAGCATTTTAAGTGCCGTATGAAGGTAGTGGATGGTTTGAAGTGGGTGAGAAATGTCAGTAGAGCCTCAGAGTTATACATGGGAGAGGGGAGAAGGGAGGGGTGGCTATGGAGAGAGTGCACAGAATGCGTTAAAGGGCGGGCGAGTTGTGAGAAAGCACAAGTTAAAACAAATAAGAAGCAGATTGATATGACCAATGCATGATGCAATACAACTGACCAAGAAGCATGTTTGTATGAATGTCTTATGCACTTTACCTGTCTCCTGCCCTGTCCAACTACCAATGAATAACTGCACTTTAAACTATTGCACTTAAAATCTATTGCACGCTTGCTATCCTTAGCCAGAGCTGAATATATATGAAATGAAATGGCTGCTAGAATCAAGCACCAGTTGGCCACACTGAGTAATTAGTCAATTAGTACAAGACCAGAGCAGGCATTACAATTCAGGATAAACAAACCAATGTACAACTGAGGGCCATAAAACAGTGAAATAGATAGCTTTGAATACTTTAAAACAGGAATAAAAACAAAACCAAAAAAACACAGGAGCAATGAATTATGTACCATGTAAAAAATCTTGCTAGATAATATGACTCTGTTCACACTTAGACTGCACACAAACGGATGGATTAATTAAATACCATGTATAAAATCTTGCTAGATAATATGACTCTGTTCACACGTAGTCAGCACACAAATGGATGGATGAATTAAATACCATGTATAAAATCTTGCTAGATAATATGACTCAGTTCACACTTAGACAGCACACAAACGGATGGGTGAAATAAATACCATGTATAAAATCTTGCTAGATAATATGACTCTGTTCACACTTCAACAGCACACAAACGGATGGATGAATTAAATACCTGTGTGAAGAAGAGAGAAGAGAGAAGTATCTGCTTCATGCCATTGTATAACTGCATGTTAAACTATTTCACTTGAAATTTATTGCATGCGTGACCTGCATGCGTGCTATCCCTAGCCATAGCTGAATATAAGCAAAATTTTATTAGACCTCTCGGCAACGGGAAGGATAGATACAAAGTTCTCCTTGTAGCATGGGTCTAGAAGTGTAACCAACCAGTAATTACTGTCGGCCAAAATGTGTACAACGCGAAGGTCACAGGAAAGGCAGAGGAATATAAAGTCAGCAATGTGTGCCAGGAAAAGCAAATCCCGGCACTCACGTGTTGATGATTAATTCATTTATTCCACAACTGACAAAACGTTTCAGCCTGTCCAAGGCTTTTTTCAATTGAAAAAAGCCTAGGACAGGCTGAAACGTCTTGTGAGTTGTGGAGTAAACAAATTAATCATCAACACGTGAGTGCCGCGATTTGCTTTTCCTAGAAACACTGTTTTCCATGTGCACCACCCCAGCTGTACGGAGTGCCGACTAGATTCTTTTGATACTGAGCAATGTTTGCCAGACTGCGAACAGCCAAGTCTTCCCTGTCCTGACCAAGAGGAAGACTGCCCATGCTCTCCTCCTCCTCATCCTCTTCCTCCACGTTCTCCCTCTCCTCAGGCCATCCACGCTGAACAGATGGTATGAATGTTGTATGGGTAGTACCGTCTGTAGCACAGGAAACCAGCTCCTCTTCTGCCTCCTCATTATCACCCAATCTGCGTTGGGATGAGATGAGACTGGGGTGTGTGGCATCACCTTGTATGTTTCCTAGCTCCATCTCATCATGCTCCACATGCAATGCCTCTTTAATTTTGAGCAGCTAGCGTTTCAGTAGACAGAGAAGCGGGATGGAAATGCTAATTATGGCGTCATCGCCCCTCACCATCTTAGTGGAGTCCTTAAAGTTTTGGAGGACGTCACAGATGTCTGATATCCATGCCCACTCATCAGCTCTTATGTGCGGAAGCTGACCTTAATAACGACGGGCGTTTTGAAGATGGTACTCAACAACTGCCATCTGCTACTCACAAATCCGTCCCAACATCTGCAAGGTTGAGTTCCAAGATGTGGTGACTTCGCACACCAGTCGGTGAGCTGGAAGCTGCAAACGCTGCTTAGCACGGCGAGGGTGGCGGAAACTGTAGGTGACTTTTGAAAATGGACACACATTCGGAGCACTTAGACAAGCAGCTCAGGCTGATCCAGGTAGGTTTTGAGAAACCGCTGAACCACTAGGTTGAGCACATGGGCCAGGCATGGTCTTTTGAATGGGCCAGGCATGGTACATGTGCGAGCACACCTAGCTTCAGAGTTGCCATCAGGTTCCGGCTATTGTCACACATGACCATGCCTGGCTGTAGGTTCAGCAGTGACAGCCACAGATCTGCCTGCTCTTTTACTGCTGTCAACAACTCTGCAGCGGTGTGCTTTTTGTTACCTAAGCATATTAGCTTCAGCAGTGCCTGTTGCCACTTGGTTGAGGCAGTGCTGCAGTGCTCACAGCTTCCGACTGATGTGATCATTTCGAAGATGGAGGCTGAGGAGGAGGAGGTGCAGGAGCTGTAAAATGTGGGGGCAACCTTGACCTAGGGCCCGCAATCCTCGGTGTCAGGAGGACATGTTCCATCCCAAGGTCCGACTGGTTCCCGGCTTCCACTATATTAACCCCATGAACTGTACCATCCCTGGCCACAAGCACTTGTGCATGTGTCTGTGGTTAGGTGGACCTTCCCAATAATCGCGTTGTTGAGAGCATGAGTAATGTTTGGGGAAACATGCTTGTGTAAAGTGTGGATGGCACACCGGGAGAAATAGTGGTGGCTGGCGACCGAGGGACGGCTGCCACCATCAGGTTGCGGAAAGATTACATCTCCATGAGCCTCAAAGGCAACATTTCAAGTTCAAGCATTCGAGAAATGTGTGAGTTTAGTATTGTGGCCTGTGGGGCGTTGGCTGCGTATTTGAGCTTGCGTTCAAAGGACTGGGGTAGGGACAACTGAAAACTGCGCTGGGACAAGGACATGTATGCTGACGGTGATGGACACTGACGGTGATGGTTGCAAGTGTGCAACGACAGGTGCAGGGCAGGAGACACTTCATCTGCGCCATGGACAGAGGATTGGCATGCACGCACAATAGCAGAACAAGCAGTGGTGTCACCTACAAACACTGTTTCTGGAACCTGGCGTTCAGCCCAATTAGTGAGATGCTTTGCTGTCATGTGCCTAAGCTTGCTGGTGGTGGTCAGGCAGGTAGTTTTGCTGCCCCTGCTGATGCTGGCATTGCAGAGGTGGAAAATGGCCTTTTAGGGGTTATCTGGACAGTCTTTAAAAAAGAACCAGACTCTGGAAGACCTAACAGTTGGACTGGTAACTTCCCTCATGTTGGTGTCCTGGGGAACAGTTGCCCGCCTTGTGTCCGTGGCCACCCCACTGCTTTTTCCGGTTATAGGAAGTTTCGCCCCCAGCAGTTCATCCCCAGCAGTACGAACCCAGGTACATTTCGCCCCCGCACATTTCGCCCCTATCATTTCGCACCCAGGAAGATTCGCCCCCGCACATTTCGCCCCCGCACGTTTCGTCCCCGGGGTCGATATGTGTGGGGGTGAAATGTGCGAGGGCAAAACATCCTGGGGGCCAAATGCTGGGGACAAAATGTGCGGGGGCAAAATGTACCCAGGGGCGAACTGCTGAGGGCGAACTGCTGGGGGCGAAACATCCAATTCCCCACTCAGCAGCACCTCTCCCTACTCTACCTGTTTCAGGGATAGACTGTGATGTGCATAGGGCCACCAGGTGTTATATAGACCCGATGACACTATGCGGCCAACCAATCACTGTAATGTCACAACCAACATGACTACGACATTACAGTGAGTAGCAGGCAATGCCTGCATGTTAATTGGCTGTCTAAAGAGAGCCAAACATGTGGGATGGAAACTAGAGATCCCACCCGAGCATCCCGGAAATACTCACCGAGCAGCGAGCATCTTGAGCAGTGAGATTCTCGGGCGAGTACTGAGCAGTGGCGACCATGCTCGCTCATCACTAAGAGTCACATGATGGCCCTCTAAATATTATGAGAGATGGCTGCCTAATGACCCTCTAAATATTTTGAGTGAGGGATGCCTGATAACCCTGACTGAGCGTCTGGAGAGAAGGATTGATTTCCTCTCCAGTTCCCCTGATGAACCTTGGAGAGTACCAGGGAGAAACGCGTTGGGACGAGATATGAGGGATCATCAATGATAAGTGTTGCTCCCTGTCTATTTATATGATATCAGACTGTCTTTGCATTTTGGACATGATATAAGGGACTATCTATGATAAGTGCTAAATCCCTGTATTTTCTGACATAGGATATTTGGAATCACTAATGATTTGTGTTATTTCTTTGATATCTATGAGATGTGACATAATGCATTACCAATGATAAATGCTATTCCTTACTAAATGATATTGAGATTGTTATAATGCATTTAGAATTGGTCATTTGTTTTGCTTGTATGTGTTACAGTCTCTATCACATTCTGGCTCTGACAATTTAGAACGACATAGAGCAGGATGCACATGTGATACCGGTCTGTGGGCATTACTTCTGGGGATTAGTCTCATATATAACAGAACCTGCTTTATTCGCTTTGGTTATTTAGTATATTCTGGCTTGTGTATGAATGTAATAAACCAGCTATCTTGAGACAAATTTTACCTTCTAAAAAATTCCCAGGGCTATTATTATTGTCGCAATATATAGACTTGGGTCTCCTTAAATGCATATCTATGATGAATTGTCGGCTTCTTAATCTGTACGTTCACTTTTCTCTATCTTTTATTCACGATTGTGGTTTTTTAAATATAAAGATAGAGATTTACCAGGGATATTAGGGACACCGACGTTGAGCGGGGGCGCTACGGAGCAAAAATTAGGGTGCCAACCTCCGCTGTCAGGAAGGGAGAGAATTTAGGGACAAAATAGGGACAGATAGAGCCCGTAATCCTTCCTGACTGATGTGTGACTTATCCCTGTTCCCTGGCATTTTGTCTTGTTTTTGTGTTTGTTGTTATGGTGACTACTGAGTCCTTTTTAGCATATTCGAATAAAAGTTATATTTTAGGGGTCTAATCTTCTGTTGGTTGTCTAGTTTTGCAATTGGGCCCCGCTTATACATTCCTTGTTCAGGTGTTTAACCCTCCAAAATATGAAGCGAGGGCTGCTTGATGACCCTGTTGATATGGTGGAGGAGTAGACGGAGGGCAAGAAAAAGAAGAAACCATGAACTGTATGCCTTTTTTGGGTGGGAAGGGGTGCATGAGAGTATACCTGGAAAAAAGGAACATTTGAATTGGCTTTATGTTCTGCTGCCATCATCTGTTGGGATTGAAAAGTCTGAGCCAATCCAGCCATTGTTCATTTTGATAAGAGTCAGCCTGTCAGCATTTTCAGTTGACAGGTGAATGCGCCTATCAGTTATTATGCCCCCCCGCGGCACTAAAAACCCGCTCTGACAAAATCAAGAGGCAGGGCAGACCAGAACCTCTAAGGCATAGAGGGACAGTTCATTCCTTGTATCCAGCTTGGATATCCAATAGTTGTATGGCCCAGAGGAATCATAGAGGATGCTGGTACGATTGTCCAGGTACTCCTTTACCATCTTCAAATACTTTTCCCTCCTTGCCAGACTACCCCTCGCATCAGGGCTTGGGCACAGGAAGGGTCTAAATAAACTGTCCCAGACCTTTGATAGTGTTCCCCTGTCTCTGTTGGACCTGGGGTATGTCTCCCTCTTCTCTCCTCCTTGGTTGCCCAAGGATCTATGACCTCTAACGCCAGCATTGACAGATGGGATTTTTTGTACTAATTGTCTGACTATGGCCTTATGGTATTGCACCATTTTGCTAGCCCTCTCTGCCACAGAAAGGAAAGATGGAAAGTTCTTCTTGTAGCATGGGTCGATAGGGTGAACAACCAGTAATCAGTGTTGGCCAAAATGTGTATAACGCGAGGGTCACAGTAAAGGTAGTGGGGCAAAAAGTCGGCCATGTGTGTCAGACTCCCAATAGGCAAGACTTCTCTGTCCCCACCAGGAGGATGTCTCTCCATCTCCTCCTGCCTCTTTTCCTCCTCTTCATCCCATTGACACAGAACAGACAGGATGAAGCTGGTGTGGGTGGTACCCTCTGTAGTGCAAGCATCAATCTTCTCCTCTTCCTCCTCATTATTACCCAATCTGTGCTGAGAAGATGAGATGAGGCTGGGCTGGTAGCATCACCCTGTGTACTTTCTTTCTCGATCTCCACCTGATTCACATGCAAAGCTTCCTCTTTAATTGTGAGCAGCAAGCATTTGAGTAGACACAGAAGCAAGATGGTTATGCTGATCATAGCTGATCTTGCTCATCTTGGTTGATTCCTCAAAGTTTTGTAGAACCTCACAGATGTCAGACATCCATTCCCACTCTTGGTTGTTATATGTGCAGGCTGACAGGAATACCAACAGGCAAGTTGTAGCTGGTATTCAACTACTTCCCTCTGCTGCTCACAAACCCTTGTCAACGTGTGTAATGTGGAGTCCCAGCATGTTGCACACCAGTCGGTGTGCTGGCACTTGCAAGTGCTGCTGCAGCACTGCAAGACTGGCGGACGCTGTAGCTGACTTGTGGAAATTGGCACACACACGGCATACATTTATAAGTAGAGCAGTCAAATCTGGGTAGGTTTTCAGAAACTGCTTAACCAATAAGTTGAGCACATGGGCCAGGCGCATGGTATGTGTGAGCTTGCCAAGCTTTAGAGCCTCCACGTGGCTACAGCCATTATCACACATGACCATGTCAGGTTGTAGATTCAGCAGCAAAAGTCACAGATGTTTCTGGTCTGTTATACCTTTCCACAACTCTGCGGCAGTTTGCAGTTTGTCACCTAAACAAATTAGTTTCAGCAGTGCTGCAGTGCTTCCAGCTTGTGACTGTTATGAACAACTTGTTCAGAGATGACAATTAAGAGATGGAGTATGAGGAGGAGGGGGTGCAGGAACTGGTGTAGGAGGTGGAGGAAACCCTGATGGAACTAAAGCCCACAATCCTTGGCGTCGGTAACACCTGTGCCATCCCAAAGTCCGACTCGGTCCTGCCCTCCACAAGGTTTAACCAGTGTGCAGCCATTGAAATGTAGCATCCGTGGCCATAAAGCACTTATCCTTGTGTAAGTCATTAAGTGGACCTTCCTAGTAACTGCATTGGTCAGGGTATGGGTGATGTTATGGGACACATGCATACCAAGAAAAATAGTGGTGGTTGGGGACCGAATACCGAGAGATGGCCACCGCCATGTAGTTGTAGAAAGTTTCAGTGTCCACAAGCCTAAACTGCAGCATTTTTAGTACAAGCAATCTGGAAACATGCACATTTAGTGTTTGGAATGTGCAATGAAAGGTGCAGGGCATCCGCATCTACGTCATGGACAGGGGATTGGCAAGCACATAGCACAGGCAGTGGTGTCACCAGCAGACTCTGATTGTGGACAGAGGAGTTCAGCCAACCTTGTCGGTGATTTGATGACGTGCCTGAGCATGCTGGTAGTGGTCAGGCTGGTAGCAGCCAGCCCATGCTGATTAAAATTACTTGTGAGGCCACATCTAAAATATGGGATGCAGTTTTCAGATCCACATTTTTAAAAGGATATTCAGATGTTAGAGCCTGTTAAAAGGCAGACAACTAGATTATTACAAGGCATGTAAAGTCACTCATATGATGACAGGTTGTAAAAGTTGGGCTTGTTTAGCGTAGAAAAAAGACACCTCAAAGGAGATCTCATTTACATGTATAAATACAGTTATATGAAAAAGTTTGGGCACCCCTATTAATCTTAAGCTTAATGTTTATTAAAAATTGGTGTTTTTGCAACAGCTATTTCAGTATGATATATGTAATAACTGTTGGACACAGTAATGTTTCTGCCTTGAAATGAGGTTAATTGTACTAACAGAAAATGTGCAATCTGCATTCAAACAAAATTTGACAGGTGCATAAGTATGGGCACCTCACCAGAAAAGTGACATTAATATTTAGTAGATCCTCCTTTTGCAAAAATAACAGCCTCTAGTCGCTTCCTGTAGCTTTTAATGATTTCCTGGATCCTGGATGAAGGCATTTTTGACCATTCCTCTTTACAAAACAATTCCAGTTCAGTTAAATTTGATGGTCGCCGAGCATGGACAGCCCTCTTCAAATGATCTCACAGATGTTCAATGATATTCAGGTCTGGGGACTGGGATGGCCATTCCAGAACATTGTAATTGTTCCTCTGCATGAATGCCTGAGTAGATTTGGAGCGGTGTTTTGTATCATTGTCTTGCTGAAAGATCCATCCCCTGCGTAACTTCAACTTTGTCACTGATTCTTGAACATTATTGTCAAGAATCTGCTGATACTGAGTGGAATCCATGCGTCCCTCAACTTTAACAAGATTCCCGGTGCCGGCATTGGCCACACAGCCCCAAAGCATGATGGAACCTCCACCAAATTTTACTGTGGGTAGCAAGAGTTTTTCTTGGAATGCTGTGGTTTTTTTTGCCGCCATGCATAATGCCTTTTTGTATGACCAAACAACTCAATCTTGGTTTCATCAGTCCACAGGACCTTCTTCCAAAAAGAAATTGGCTTCTCCAAATGTGCTTTTGCATACCTCAGCCAACTCTGTTTGTGGCGTGCTTGCATAAATGGCTTCTTTCGCATCACTCTCCCATACAGCTTCTCCTTGTGCAAAGTGCGTTGCATAGTTGACCAATGCACAGTGACACCATCTGCAGCAAGATGATGCTGCAGCTCTCTGGAGGTGGTCTGAGGATTGTCCTTGACTGATCTCACCATTTTTCTTCTCTGCCTTTCTGATGTTTTTCTTGGCCTACCACTTCTGGCCTTATAAAGAACTGTCCCTGTGTCCTCCATATCCTTACTATGTTCCTCACAGTGGAAACTGACAGGTTAAATCTCTGAGACAGCTTTTTGTATCCTTCCCCTGAACAACTATGTTGAATAATCTTTGTTTTCAGATCATTTGACAGTTGTTTTGAGGAGCCCATGATGCCACTCTTCAGAGGAGATTCAAACAGGAGAACAACTTGCAAGTGGCCACTTTAAGTAGCTTTTCTCATGATTGCATACACCTGGCTATGAAGTTCAAAGCTCAATGAGGTTACAAAACCAAAAAAAGTGCTTTAGTAAGTCAGTAAAAAGTAGGTAGGAGTATTTAAAACAAGAAAATGATAAGGGTGCCCATACTTATGCACCTGTCAAATTTTGTTTGAATGCAGATTGCACATTTTCTGTTAGTACAATAAACCTGATTTCAAGGCAGAAACATTACTGTGTCCAACAGTTATTACATATATCAAACTGAAATAGCTGTTGCAAAAACACCAATTTTTATAAAACATTAAGCTTAAGATTAATAGGGGTGCCCAAACTTTTTCATATAACTGTATATGCGTGGTTGGTACAAGGGACTGCCACATGACTTATTCCTTCCAAAGACTATATCATACTAAAGACCAGGGGGTACTCATTACGTGTGGAAGAAAGGTGATTCTGGCAGCTAGATAGGAAAGGGTTCTTTACTGTTAGAGCAGTCAGACTGTGGAATTCCCTACCACAAGAGGTAGTAATGGCAGACAGTATAACAGCTTTTAAAAAAGGGCTGGATGATTTCCTCTGTACACATAACATTGTGGGTTATGGATGATGGACATACTGTAGGTCTATTCTTGATGGATCTAGGTCTTTTTCTAACCAATGCAACTATGTAGCTATGCAAGGTGAAAAGTTAAAAATATATATTTTTTCTTCCTTCATGATGGCACCGCCCTCTGCAAACAGACACCCTAGCTACCCACTCTTGGGTGCCTAGTGGCAAATATGGCCCTGTTAAAAGGGGTGTGGACACTTTTTATATCCTCTGTATGTCTTCTACAGAAGTGTTAGCGTTAAACAGTTATTCCTCACCCCCCAAAAAAACCTTCTGGAAATGGGGCTCTGAAAACCCCAGAAATGGGTTCTGCAGATCACTATAGCCAATAAATGAAGCATAGGCAGAAAATATGCACATCTGCTCCAAATAAGATGGGGCTACTTAGGGGATATTTATTAATTTGTTTGTTTTTTTAAATAACCCTTTAACTTTGTCTATACTACTGCCTGACTATCTGCCAGCCCGAGATGGACATGACATCAGAATTGTGACATCAATGATGAAGTAACTACAGAACAAATGAAAATGAACAGTGCTTGAAAGGGAGATCATAATATTCGGTGAATACTGGCTACAACTTGGGAGTTTTCCACTCCATTTATGTTATCACCTCATTTTCTGCAACTCTAGATTTGCTGTGTACATTGCGATTGCTACTCCTGTTCATATATCCAGTCTATGCCTCTATGGGCAACTCAACAACACGTTGAGTGGACTTTGTTTAAGGCACGCTATAGCATTTTTTATATTTCAGTGCTGGAGCGGTGCTACTGATCTAAGTTCCCTGCCCCTTCCCTGCCCCTAATCTTATGCTTATCAGTCACCATCTTCATCTTTTATCAGTGCCAATCCTGTTGGTTTCCAGCAGTTTGTGACCTGCTGGAACGCTCCAGTGTTTGCTGGGCGAGCTGGAAGTCATTACTCAATGTAAGTTTATGACAGCCAGAACAAGGCCAGAACGAGGCTCTCAAAGACTTATAAAGAGAGCTTAGGACCGTTATCTCTCACTTCTGGTCAGTCAGAAGTTGCAGTTACAAGATGGCAGCATGGTACTGGAATGGTGCTGGGAAGAGCTGAAGACAGCAGCCAGTAAGTATAATACCAGGGTCAGGGAACTGAAATTAGTAGCATCATTTCAGCAGTGAAATAAAAACGCTGCAGTGATGCTTCAAACAATGTCTCTACCCAGGGGTGTACTGCCCATAGCAGCAGACCTTGCAGCCACTATGGGGCTATGAGACCATGCTGCTTGGCACCTGAACCTCCCCCCACTGGCACAATGACGCCACTACATCATGCCTGCATTGCAGAAACTCAGTATTCACATTGCACAGACCGGAGCAGCACATCAAGGAACGAGACGAGATGAGTAGTGTTATTTATTTAATGTAAGTAGCTATTGGGACCCTCATATAAAGTGGGGTTAGGCTGTGAGTACATCACACCGAGTGTAGGCTATGGTGGACATCATACTGGGATGGGGGATATGTGGGCTGTGGGGAGATATCATAATGAGTGGGGGTAGGCTGTGAGAGACATCATGCTGAGTGAGGGGCTGTGGGGATATCTTACTGAGTGGTGGGCTGTGGGGGACATCATACTGAGTGGTGCCTGTGGGGCAATCATACTGAGTGGGAGTGAGCTCTGGGAGACATAATACTAAGTGGGGAGTGGTCTGTGGGAATGCATCATGCTTAGTGGGGGTCTGTGAGGACATCTTACTGAGTGGGGGGCTGGCATTGGTGGTCATCATGTTGAGGGGGGGCTGGGTTTGGGAGTCATCATTCTGAGTGGGGGCTTACATTGGGGGCCATCATACTGAGTGGTGGGCTAGCATTGAGGCCATCATATTGAGTTGGGGACCGGTTGTAGGGGCAGTCATACTGAGTGGGGGCTGGCATTGGGGTCCATCATTAAGGTGTAATGCATAATTAATGTGTATGTGCGTCACTACACATCTCTCTCACTGTTTATAAAGTTGTGATATATGCCACTGCCTACCAAACCAGTATATATATATTTATATATATATTTGTTTTTTAGAAGTGGGGTGGGATCCCATAAATTTTATGTGCATCCATGTCTATATCCAGAGGATTGCGTATTGTCTTGGAGTCCCTTATACAGTAGTTCCACATTATGGCGGCACTATGTTTATACGTCCCATATGGTTCCTTCATGTCCATAGCATTATCTTCTCACCTAGAAGGAATGCTTTTAGTGGCAAATACCTCCCTCATATGATTGTGATACTGAATGCCACAATTGCCAAATATGTATAAAATCAGTGGTACCGTATAAGCCAAAAATATTCCATTAGCACCACATCTTAAATTTGCACAACACAGCTGGCTTCAGAGTTTATAAAATAGATAGATTTTTTGCTTTCAAACATGTAAAAACACTTGACAGGTTAGCCTGATGGGTTGCTCATTTTGATTCTGTAATAACTGTCTGTATATGTGCAATTTCCTATAAATGATTTCATACACTTTATTTCTCATGAATAGTAAATGTAATTTTTTTTTTAATACAGTGTATATACTGTATATGTAAACAGAACAGTGTGATAACAGAACCCGAAAGACTTATTATGTGAATTACAGTGAATATACTTAGTATGTGATTTTATTTATCAATAATAGATTTTATCTATATTAACCCTGCAAAGTATTGTACAGTCATGGCCAAAAGTTTTGAGAATGACACCAAAATTATATTTTCACATGATCTGCTGGCCTCTGGTTTTTATTAGTGTTTGTCTGATGTTTATATCACATACAGAAATATAATTGCAATCATATTATGAGTACCAATAGGTTATATTGACAGTTAGAATGAGTTAATGCAGCAAGTCAATATTTGCAGTGTTGCCCCTTCTTCAAGACCTCTGTAATTTTCCCTGGCATGCACTCAATCAACTTTTGGACCAAATCCTGACTGATAGCAGTCCATTCTTGCATAATCAATGCTTGCATTTTGACAGAATTTGTTGTTTTTCGTTTGTCCACCCGTCTCTTGATGATTGACCACAAGTTCTCAATGGGATTAAGATCTGTGGAGTTTCCAGGCCATGGACCCAAAATCTCTATGTTTTGTTCCATGAGCCATTTAGTTATCACCTTTGCTTTATGGCAAGGTGCTCCATTATGCTTGAAAAGGCATTGTTTGACGCCAAACTGCTCTTGGACGGTTGGGAGAAGTTGCTCTTGGAGGACATTCTGGTACCATTATTTATTCATGGCTGTGTTTTTACGCAAGACTGTGAGTGAGCCGATTCCCTTGACTGAGAAGCAACCCCACACATGAATGGTTTCAGGATGCTTTACAGTTGGCATGAGACAAGACTGGTAGTAGCGCTCACCTCTTCTTCTCCGAATAAGCTGTTTTCCAGATGTCCCAAACAATCGAAATGGGGATTCATCAGAGAAAATGACTTTGCCCCAGTCCTCAGCAGTCCACTCCCTGTACCTTTTGCAGAATATCAGTCGGTCCCTGATGTTTTTTCTGGAGAAAAGTGGCTTCTTTGCTGCCCTCCTTGAAACCAGCCCTTGCTCAAAGAGTCTCCGCCTCACAGTGCGTGCAGAAGCACTCACACCAGCCTGCTGCCATTCCTGAGCAAGCTCGTCACTGCTGGTAGTCCGATCCCGCAGCTGAAACAGTTTTAAGATACGGTTCTGGCGCTTGCTGGTCTTTCTTGGGCGCCCTGGAGCCTTTTTGACAACAATGGAAGCTCTCTCCTTGAAGTTCTTGATGATGCGATAGATTTTTGACTGAGGTGCAATCTTTGTAGCTGCGATACTCTTCCCTGTTAGGCCATTTTTGTGCAGTGCAATGATGGCTGCACGTGTTTCTTTAGAGATAACCATGGTTAACTGAAGAGAAACAATGATACCAAGAACCAGCCTCCTTTTAAAGTGTCCAGTGATGTCATTCTTACTTAATCATGACTGATTGATCGCCAGCCCTGTCCTCATCAACACCCACACCTGTGTTAATGGATCAATCACTAAAACGATGTTAGCTGCTCCTTTTAAGGCAGGACTGCAATGATGTTGAAATGTGTTTTGGGGGTTAAAGTTCATTTTCTAGGCAAATATTGACTTTGCAAGTACAGTAATTGCTGTTAAGCTGATCACTCTTTGACATTCAGGAGTATATGCAAATTGCCATTACAAAAAATGAAGCAGTAAACTTTGGAAAAATTACTATTTGTCTCATTCTCAATACTTTTGGCCATGACTGTACTGTCCAAAGTATACACATAAAAAACAAATAAATATGTTCATGGCACATCGAATTTTGCAGATGGAATAGGAAATCCAAAGAAAAATACAAGATTCTTAAATAATAGGATAATGCATTGCAGGACAAGGGCATGGGAGATATCATGTATGCCAAGGGTTGGCTGGCAAATTTTGGGTTGGGGCCAAACACACAGCATTCGCCCATGAGCAGCGTCCCATCCATATTGCGTTTACCTCTGGCTGCTTCACAATGGAAGTAGAAGTTACAAAGCTGTAACCCCTTAACGACCGCTATTGCGCATTTTTACAGTGGTCATTAAGGGTAATTATTCCACAGCACCGTTAAAAAGTGGGGCTGCAGAATAAGTGAATAGCGTCGCCCGGAGGCGGTGATTCCTGTGCGTGTCAGCTGTGTGTGACAGCTGACATCCTGCAGTATCGGCCCCTGCCGGTCTCATAGAATCATAGAATCATAGAATGGTAGAGTTGGAAGGGACCTCCTGGGTCATCTGGTCCAACCCCCTGCTCAAAGCAGGATTCACTAGATCATCTCAGACAGATGTCTGTCCAGCCTCTGTTTGAAGACGTCCATTGAAGGGGAACTCACCACCTCTCGTGGCAGCCTGTTCCACTCATTAATCACCGTAACTGTCAAAAAGTTTTTTCTAATATCTAATCTGTGTCTCCTCCCATTTAGTTTCATCCCATTGCTTCTAGTCTTTCCTTGTGCAAATGAGAATAAAGATGATCCTTCTACAATGTGACAGCCCTTGACATATTTGTAGACAGCTATTAAGTCTCCTCTCAGTCTTCTTTTTTGCAAGCTAAACATTCCCAAATCCTGCAACCGTTCCTCATAGGACATGGTTTGCAGACCAGTCACTATTCTGGTCGCTCTTCTCTGAACTTGCTCCAGTTTGTCTATGTCTTTTTTAAAATGTGGTGCCCAAAACTGTACACAGTATTCCAGATGAGGTCTGACCAAAGAGGAGTAAAGACCGATAATGACTTCACGTGATCTAGACTGTATGCTTCTGTTAATACATCCCAGAATTGTATTTGCCTTTTTTGCTGCTGCATCACACTGTTGACTCATGTTCAGTCTATGATCTATTAGTATACCTAAGTCTTTTTCACATGTACTGTTGCTTAGCTCTATTCCTCCCATTCTGTATATGCTTTTTTCATTTTTATTGCCCAGATGTAGTACTTTGCATTTTTCCCTGTTAAAAACCATTCTGTTGGTTGCTGCCCACTGCTCCAGTTTATTTAGGTCTTTTTGAATCCTCTCTCTCTCTTCTCTAGTATTAGCTATCCCTCCTAGCTTTGTGTCATCAGCAAATTTAATCAGTTTACCCTCAATTCCTTCATCTAAATCATTGATAAAGATGTTGAACAATACAGGTCCCAGGACGGAGCCCTGTGGTACCCCACTTGAGACATTCATCCAGCTGGATGTGAAGCCATTTACAACCACCCTTTGAGTCCGATCACTAAGCCAGTTATGAATCCACCTAACAGTTGCCTGGTCCATTGCATACTTGGTCATTTTTTCAATAAGGATGGTGTGAGATACTTTGTCAAATGCTTTGCTGAAGTCAAGATATACTATATCTACAGCATTTCCCTGATCCACCCAGTCAGTGATTCTGTCATAGAAGGAAATTAAGTTAGTCTGACATGACTTGTTAGTTGCAAACCCATGCTGACTCTGGTTAATCACTTCATTCTTATCCATGTACTTACATATATGTTGGTTAATAATTTGTTCAAAGATCTTTCCTGGTATAGAAGTCAGACTCACCGGCCTATAGTTCCCTGGGTCCACCTTCTTCCCCTTTTTGAAGATAGGAACAACATTTGCTCTTCTCCAGTCTTCTGGGACTTCTCCTGTTCTCCAAGAATTTTCAAAGATTATGGAGAGTGGTTCTAAAATTTCTTCTACGATCTCCTTCAGTACTCTGGGGTGTAATTCATCTGGACCTGGAGACTTGAACTCATTTATGTTAGCTAAATATTCCCTCACAATCTTTCTGTTTACAGATAACTTGGATTCCTCTATTCCTTTAAAAGGACAGTGAAGATCAGTTGATGTTACATTTTCTTTCTGAGAGAAAACAGATGCAAAATAGGAATTAAAAAGTTCGGCCTTCTCAACATCCTCTCTTACCATTTCTCCATTTTCATCCTGTAAAAATCCTATAGCATCTTTGACTTTTCTTTTACTTTTGACATACCCCCAAAATCATTTTTTATTGCTTTTGACATCTCTTGCAAGCCTTAATTCATTGTCAGCTTTAGCTAACCTGATACGTGCCCTACAGGATCTGCAGACTCCATTATAATCTTCTTTAGATATGCCTCCCTCTTTCCATTTAATAAACATTTCTTTCTTTCTTTTTAGCATGTGTTTAAGTTCTGTGTTCATCCATCCTGGTTTCCTTAAATGCTTCCCATTCTTCCTACTTTTCGGGATTGTTAACGATTGTGCTTTGAGAATCTCATTTTTAAAAATTTCCCAACCTTCCTGGACATTTTTGTCCTTAAGGACATCCAGCCATTGGATCCCTCCTATTCTCTTTCTGAGTCTCTTAAAATCTGCCTTTCTAAAATCTAACCTTGAAGTCTGAGTCTTCACATGTCTTCCTCCTCTAGTTATCCAAAATTCTATAATAGCATGATCGCTGCCTCCTAGGGTCCCAGCCACCTTTACCTCCTCAACCATTTCCTCCCTGTTTATAAGGATTAGATCCAAAGTAGCAGATCCCCTTGTTTTCTCCCCTACCTTTTGGAAGATAAAGTTGTCAGCAAGAGAGGATAAGAATTTGCTTGACCTGTTAGTTTTACTTGAGAGAGATTCCCAACAAATGTCTGGATAGTTGAAATCTCCCATGACCACTACGTCATATTTTTTGGAGAACTTGGTCATTTGATACATAAAGAGTTCATCCATATCTTCAGCTTGCCCAGGTGGCCTGTAGTAAATGCCTACAATGGTGTCCTTTCCGTTGTTCTCTCCTTGTATTCTTACCCAAACAGTTTCCACAGAACTCCCAGTCTCTGAAGCTTCAATCTCTGTGCAGATATACGCTTTTCTAACATACAATGCGACACCTCCTCCTCGTTTATCAAGTCTGTTTCTTGCAAATAAGTTGTATCCTTTTAGCCTTTTATTCCAATCATGTGTATCGTCCCACCAAGTTTCAGTGATTCCAATGACATCATATTCCTTTTCCTGCATTAGTAGTTCCAATTCTCCTTGTTTGTTGCCCATGCTTTGTGCATTTGTATAAAAACATTTTAGTTTGTGATTGGTTTCTCTTCCTCCCATATTTTTATTGTTTAAATTGTTTTGTCTTTGTTCTTCCTTTCCACTTCCAGTAGCAGAGATCTCAATAGTATTTGTCAGCTGTATGGCTTTTTCTGGCCTTTTGCTTCCCTTCCCACATTGTTCTAGTTTAAAGCTCTTCTGATGAGTGTAGCAAGGCGACTTCCAAATACATGTTTTCCAGTCTTCGTAAGGTGCACCCCATCTCTAGCAAGTAGTCCATCGTATAGGTAATTCATTCCGTGATCCAGAAATCCAAATCCTTGTTGACGGCACCATCGACGTAGCCAGTTGTTCACCTGTAGAATCTTATTCCACCTCATTGTTCCATGGCCATCCACTGGGAGGATGGATGAGAAGACCACCTGCGCTCCCAATTCTTTCACTTTCTTGCCTAAGTCTTCAAAGTCACTGCAGATGGTTTCCAGGTCCTTTCTTGCGGTGTCATTTGTCCCCACATGTATTAGCAGGAATGGGTAGTGATCTGTAGGTCTGAAGAGTCTTGATATCCTGTCAGACACATCTTTAATTTTTGCTCCTGGAAGACAGCACATTTCTCTTGAGGTTATGTCTGGTCTGCAGATAGCGGCCTCTGTTCCTCTTAACAGGGAATCCCCCATGACCACCACTCTCCGTTTTTTCTTCACAACATTCTTCTTTCTCCATCCAGGAGGATTCTGAGGGCTTACAAGGTTATTCATTGCTGGCAAAGTCTTATTTTGCTGTATTTCTTCATGGTTCTCCTGCGTGAGAGCCTGGTACTGGTTCCTGAGCAGTATGGGTGCTGACTGCCTCTCGATCCTCCTGCTTCTGTGGGTCACATGCTTCCATTCCTCTGTTTCGTCAGGTGCAGTCTCGATGCCAATCGGGGCCGATTAACCCCTTAAATGCCGCTGTCAATCGTGACAGCGGTATTTAAGTTATTACAAGGGGGTCTTGCGACCCCCTTAGTAACCATCGGATCCCTGCGATGAGAATCGCGGGTCCTGATGGTTTCCTTGGTACCCTGAGATCATGTGATGATCCCAGGGTACGGTGGCCTGGGAGATCCAGCAATAAGCTAGATCTCACAGGCAGAGTCAGTCATGACTCACTGACAGGTCTCATGTATGAGAGTATGAGTAAGGGACCAGCAATAAAAGTGAGAATCACACATGTCCCACAGTGGGACTTAGTAAAAAAGTAAAAAAAAGTTAAATAAAATATGTAAAAAAGTAAAAAAAAATACACAAAAAAGTGCACAGAAATCACTAAAATCCGTTTCACGGCTCAAAACGCAGCGTTTGTGATAAAACAGAAATAAATGAAAAAACATAGACATAATTGGTATCACCGCATCTGGAACGACCCGCTGTATAAAACTGTCACTTTATTTACTTTGTTTGGCGAATGCCGTAAAAAAAAAAAAAAAAACAATCAGAAAATTACATTATTTCATCATACTGACTCACAAAAAAGTGAATAAAAAGCGATCAAAAAGTCGTATGTAAAAAAAAATATATAAATAAAAACGCCAAACCATCCTGCAAAAAACAAGTCATAACATGGCTCATTCAGCAGAAAAATAAAAAAGTCACAGCTCTTGAATGTGACGATGCAAAACCAAGTTCTTTTTTGTAAAATACTGTTTTTAGCCTGTAAAAATAGCAAAGCATAAAAAAATATATATAAATCTGGAATCGCTGTAATCGTACCGACCTGACGGACAAACGGGTCTTAACACTTTTACCGCACGGCGAACGGCGCAAAAAATAAAAAATAAAAACAATAACTGAATTGTTGGTTTTCGTTCATTCTGTGTCTGAAAAATCTGAATAAAAAGCGATAAAAAACTACTACGTGCCCTAAAATGGTACCAAAGAAATCTACAACTTGTCCCACAAAAAATAAGCCATCATACAGTTCACCAAAAATAAAAAAGTTACAGCTCTCAGAATATGGTGACAAAATAACTACTTTTTATTAAAAAAAGCATTTTTACTGTGTGATGGCAGCAAAACCTAAAAAAACCCATATAAATCTGGTATCGCTGTAATCACACCGACCCGAAGAATAAATTCACCTTATCACTTATACGGTTATTTCGGTGAACGGCGAAAAAATAAAAATAAGAACTATTCTGGCACTGCTGTCTATTTTGTCATTCGGCCTCCAAAAAAATCGGAATAAGGCTTGATTCACATTTATCCTGCGCTCTCTGCTGGTCGCTTATGTCGGGGATTACATATAAATTCACCAATACGCAATTCAAACAAAAGATTCAGTTGGAGCCACTCACCTATGAGGCCAATGGAGTCCCTTTTGACTGGTCTCTGTTCCGGCGGCGTACCATCATTCTAGGCTTTTTTTTTAGCACACAAGTGTGGACGACCACAGATCTGTGTACGCCTAAAAAGATGGAGACCACCGGAGGAGACAACAAACGGACCCCAATGTGTCTCCATCTGCCTCTTTGTAGTGGGTGGTTCTGTTGGGGGTTTCATCTGAATCACAATTTTGTGGGATTTACATAGAAACCCCATGATAAGTGCTCAGTGTCGACTGGAGATCCAGTTTTACTCTGGAAGCAATCAAAAATGATGTACCCCAAAATGTTACCAATAAAACCCCGAATTTATCCCACACAAAACAAGCCCTCTCTCAGGTCCGTCATCTGTCCCTGGGACTATGGGGGGTCCCACGTTACTGGTAGAACAAAGACTCTGGAAAAGCTACATGGCTCCCGCCCCCTAAAATAAAATCCAGTGAATTCTGTGCTCTGAAATCCAAATGCTCCCTCCTTCTGTGCCCCACTGTGCCTAAACTGCAGTAAGAGACCACATGTTTGGCATTATTGTAGCTGGGAGAGCACTTAACAATTTATGGGATGTGTGTCACCAGGAGAAATGTATGAGGGCGCTAGAATATCTGGGGGCACTACACTTTATAGGGGCACAATGTATGGGCACTAAACTGGCATCTTTGGAATTCTCCAGAATAAATCCCGGCATGGATGTAACATAATAGTCACTGCAGAAGTAGATGAATTCATTGAGATGTGTAATTTCTACAATGGGGTCACTTTTGAGGGTTTTCTGCTGTTCTGGCACCTTAGGAGCTCCGCAAATGTCGCCCACATAACTATTCTACCAAAATCTATGCTCCAAAAGCCAAATAGTGCTCCTTCCTTCTCAGCCCTGATGTGTGGCCTAACAGTAATTTCTGATGACATATGGGGCATCATCGCGTTCGGGAGAAATAGCATAACAAGTTATGGGGTCTGTTTTCTTCTATTATCCATTGCAAAAATTACATTTTCGTGAAAAAAAATTTCAGTATGCCGACCTAATGTTATCAAATTCTGTGTAGTACCTCTGGGTTCAAAATGTTCACTATACCCCTGGATAAAATACTTGAGGGGTGCAGTTTCCAAAATGGGGTAACTTCTCAGGGTTTTCCACTGTTTAGGCACATCAGCGGCACTCAAAACGCGACATGACACACGCAGACCATTACATCAAAGTCTGCATTCCTAACGTCACTCCTTCCTTTCCAAGCCCTGTCGTGCGCCCAAACAATAGTTTTCCCCTACATATGGTATATGTTCGTACTCAGGAGCAATTGCAAAACAAATTTTGGGGTCCATTTTCTAATGTTACCCTTGTGAAAATAAAGAAATTGGGGCTAAAAGTACATTTTTGTGGAAAAAAAAATTATTTTCTTAGTTTCACAGCTCTATGTTATAAACTTCTGTGAAGCACCTGGTGTTTCAAGGTTCCCACCTTTTATCTACATAAGTTCCCTGAGGAGTCTAGTTTCCAAAATGGGGTCACTTGTGGGGGTTTCCACTGTTTAGGCACATCAGGGGCTCCCCAAACACGACATGGCGTCCGACAATTATTCAAGCAAATTTTACATTCAAAAAGTCAAATGGTGCTCCTTCCTTTCCAAACCCTGCCGTGTGCCCAAACAGTTTATTTATCAGCTTACTCAGGAGGAATTACACAACAAATAGTATGGGGCAATTTCTCCTGTTACCCTTATGAAAATGCAAAATTGGGGGCTGAGAAACTTTTTTGTGGGAAAAATGTGAAAATTTAATTTTTACCGCTCAATGCTATAAACTTCTGTGAAACACGTGGGGCTTCAAGGTGTTCATGACACATATAGATAACTTCCCTGAGTGGTCTAGTTTCCCAAATGGTGTCAATTGTGGGGGGTTTCCACTGTTTAGGCACATCAGGGGCTCCCAAAACACGACATGGCATCTACTAATTATTCAAGCAAATTTTACATTCAAAAAGTCAAATGGCGCTCCTTTCCTGCCGTGCGCCCAAACAGTGTTCTTTCCTCACATATGGGGTATAGGCTTACTCAGGAGGAATTGCGCAACAAATGGTATGGGGAAATTTCTCCTGTTACCCTTATGAAAATGCAAAATTGGGGGCTGAAAAACATTTTTGTTGGAAAAATGTGAAAATTTTATTTTTACCACTCAATGTTATAAACTTCTGTGAAGCACCTGGAGGTTCAAAGTGTTCACCACATGTCTAGATTAGTTCCTTGGAGGGTCTAGTTTCCAAAATGGTGTCAATTGTGGGGGGTTTCTACTGTTTAGGCACATCTGGGGCTCTCCACATGCGACTTGGTGTCCGCTAATTATTCAAGCAATTTTTACATTCAAAAAGTCAAATAGCGCTCCTTCCCTTCCGAACTCTGCTGTGTGCCAAACAATGGTTTTCCCCCACATATGTGGTATCAGTGTGCTCAGGAGAAATTGCACAACAACTTTTGGGGTCCATTTCTCTCGCTACCTTTGTGAAAATAAAAAAATTGAGTCTGAAGTAAACATTTTGTGAAAAAAAGTTAAATGTTCATTTTTTCTTCCACAGTGCTTCGATTCCTGTGAAGCACGTGAAGGGTTAATAAATAGTGATGAGCGAATGTGCTCGCCAATACTCGGTACTGCCCGAGCATCTCACTGCTCGAGACGCTTGGCGAGTATTTCTTGGATGCTCGGGCAGGAGCTCGGGTCCCCTCCCTGCATGTTTGGCGCTCTTTAGAGAGCCAATGAACATGTAGGGATTGCCTGCCACATACTGTAATGCCATAGCCATGTTGGTTGTGGCATTACAGTGATTGGCTGTCCGCACAGCATCAACAGGTTTATATAAGACCTGGCGCTGCCATGCTCGTCACAGTCTACCCCAGAAACAGGCAGTATAGATACTGCTGAGCTAGGGAGAGATTTGCTTTTTTATTAGTTTGTGTAGGCATACCACAACAACTATTTATATCCATCTGAACTAACAGTCCTTTTGAAGACTAATCCAGCTGCATCTATTCAGTGGTGACAGCAGTAGTTAGGCAGGCTGGCAGTATATGTGGCAGACTGCAGTGCATACAGCACAAGAGGCTCAATTCCAGTTCTGTCTGCTGCTGCTGTTACAGATATTTCTAGAAATAGCCACAGGAATCGGGGGCCAGGGATAATATTTTTTTTATCTTAATCCTGATTACTTGCTTAAAAAGCAATCCAGAGAACACCATTTTTCTGCTCCATTTGCTTGTTGCCAAGGTAGATTATAGCCAGATCCTTTCCATAATACAGCGATAAAAATCCAGAAATTTGTTGTGAACGTGGAAAATTTTGGCCTCCATTTAAATTTTGTTGCAGTGTGTTAGTGACGTTATTGACACGAGGTCACTGTGAAAAATAGTAACCTACATGCCAGCTATTTAAAACTGTGGTTTTCCATCACACGTATCACATATAAGTTTGCTCCAAATTCAGCCATTTCTGGCCTCCAGTTAAATTTTGTTGCAGTGTGTCGGTGAAGTTATTGACACCAGGTCGCTGTAAAAAATAGTAACATACAGGCCAGCTATTTAAAACTGTGATTTTTCCGTCACACGTATCACATATAAGTTCGCTCCAAATTCAGCCATTTCTGGCCTCCGTTAAAATTTTGTTGCAGTGTGTTAGTGAAGTTATTGACACGAGGTCGCTGTGAAAAATGATAACCTACAGGCCAGCTATTTAAAACTGGTTTTCCATCACACGGATCACATAAAAGTTCGCTCCAAATTTAGTCATTTCTGGCCACCATTTAAATCTTGTTGCAGTGTGTTAGTGAAGTTATTGACACGAGGTCGCTGTGAAAAATATTAACCTACAGGCCAGCTATTTAAAGCTGTGGTTTTCTGTCAAAAGTATCACTTATAAGTGTGCTCCAAATTCAGCCATTTCTGGCCTCCATTTAAATTTTGTTGCAGTGTGTCAGTGAAGTTATTGACACCAGGTCGCTATGAAAAATAGTAACCTACAGGCCAGCTATTTTAAACGGTGGTTTTCCGTCTCACGTATCACATATAATTTTGCTCCCAATTCAGCCATTTCTGGCCTCCATTTAAATTTTGCTGCAGTGTGTCAGTGATGCTATTGACACAAGATCGCTATAAAAAATAGTAACCAACAAGCCAGCTATTTAAAACTGTGTTTTTTCCGTCACACGTATCACATATACAGTAAGTGTGCTCCGAATTCAGCCATTTCTGGCCTCCATTTAAATTTGGTTGCAGTGTGTTCGTGAAGTTAATGACATCAGGTTGCTGTGAAAAATATAAACCTACAAGCCAGCTATTTAAAACTGTGGTTTTCCGTCACACGTATCACATATAAGTGTGCTCCAAATTCAGCCATTTCTGGCCTCCATTTCAATTTTGTTGTAGTTTGTCAGTGAAGTTATTGACACGAGGTGGGTGTGAAAAATAGTAACCTACAGGCCAGCTATTTCAAACTGTGGTTTTCCGTCACATGTATCACATATCCCTGCGGTTTATATCCAGCCATTTGTAGTGATCATGGAAAATATTGTTCTCCATTTAAAATGGGCAAGGTGCGTGGCAAGGGACGGGAAAATGCACGTGATGGTGATGGTGCAAGCAGAGGACGAGGCCGAGGCCGTGGGCAAGCTGAAATTGTGCCACAACAAACACCCACATCTTGTCGCTGGACATTCCTGTCCCAATTAATAGAGGACCGCAGAATACCACTATTGTACACAGAGCAGTGTGAAACGGTTATTGGTTGGATAGCAGATAATGCTTCCAGTCACTTAGCCACTACCACCACCCTGTCTTCCACACCGACAAGTCTCAGCAGCCGTGAGTTTGGACTGCAAATTCTTCACCCTGATCCTCCTTCCTCACACCATGCCGAGTGCCCGGAGACAACTGATCCCACAATTGGACAGTCCGAAGAGCTGTTCACTTTTCCATTTATAGATTCAGGCCTCTCGTCCTGTCCACTTGAAGCGGGCAAGAGGAGATCGCATGTAGCAATGCCCAAATATTTGAGCAACCATGGTCACATGAAGATGACGGTGTGAAACTGTCACAAGAGGTGGATGATGATGAGACACAACTTCCATAAAGTCAGGAGGAGGACCAGAGTGCAGAAGTGGAAGATGAGGTGGTGGACGATGAAGTCACTGACCCAACCTTGCAGGATGACATGCAGAGCGAGGACAGCAGCACACTGGGGGAGGGAGGCGTAGCACCACAACAGGCAAGATCAAGCAGTGTGGTGGCTGCAGACAGAAGGCGGGCAACTGTTCCCCGTAACATCAACACGACGGAAGTTGCCAGTACAACTGTTAGGTCTTTCCGAGTCTGGTTGATTTTTAAAGACTCTGTCGATAACCCTAAAAAGGTCATTTGCACCACCTGCCAGACCAGCATCAGCAGGGGTAGCAAAACTAGCAGCCTGACCACCACCAGCATGATCAGGCACATGGCAGCAAAGCACCTGACTTTGTGGGCTGAACCCCAGGGTCCAGGAACAGTGTCTGTGGGTGACACCACTGCTTCTTCCGCTGTTGTGCATGCAAGCCAATCTCCTGTCCATAGTGCATGCGAAGATGGCTCCTGCCCTGTACCTGTCGTTGAACACTCTCAACTAGCACCATCAGCAAGCACATCCTTGTCCCAGTGCAGCGCTCAGTTGTCCATACCCCAGTCCTTGGAACACAAGCGCAAATACGCAGCCAAAGCCCCACAGGCCACACTACTAGATTCCTACATTTCACGACTGCTTGCGCTCGAAATGTTGCCTTTTAGGCTAATGGAGACGGAAGCTTCCGCAACCTGATGGCGGCGGCAGTCTCTCGGTACTCAGTCCCCAGCCGCCACTATTTCTCTCTGTGTGCCATCCCCGCATTACACAAGCACGTGTCCTACAACATTTGCTGTGCCCTCAACAATGCAGTTATAGAGAAAGTCCACCTAACCACGGACACGTGGACAAGTGCTTGTGGACAGGGAAGGTACATCTCACTAACGGTACACTGGGTTAACAAAGTGGAAGCTGGGACCCAGTCGGACTTTGGGACGGAACACATCCTCCCGATGCCGAGGATTGGGGGCCCTAGGTCAAGCAGGGTTGCCTCCTCAGTCTACAGCTCCTGCACCTCATCCTCCTTAGACTCCTCTTCAGCCTCCATCTCTGAAATGACCACATCAGTCACAAGCTGGAAGCACTGCACCACTGCCTCGACCAAGCGGCAACAGGCTTAGGTGACAAACCGCACAACGCTGAAGAGTTGTGGACAGCTCTGAAAGAGCAGGCAGGTCTGTGGCTGACACCGTTGACCCTACAGCCAAGCATGGTCATGTATGACAATGGCCAGAACCTGGTGGCGACTCTGAAGCAAAGCAAGCTCACACAAGTACCATGCCTGACCCATGTGCTTAATCTCGTGGGTCAGCAGTTTCTCAAGACCTACCCGTATCTGCCAGATCTGCTTGTCAAAGTAGGGGACAGTTTTCTCACACCCTCCCATCGCACAAGCCCTGATGCGCGGAGTACTCTTGTCAAGGTAAAATATATATGTTACAGAAAATCAATTAGTTTCTTTTAATAGATTACCTAATCAGTGTGAATTAACATAGAGATGATGGAATAATCTATGTGTATGTATGTATGCAAATGTGTATATGCACATGGATTATGTTAATAGTTAATGAATATATAACTAACAGCTTCTGTTCTTATTTGTAGACATGAACAACTAAATGATTTCCTGGGAATGACGTATGCATGTGCATGGCTGATAACAGAGAGATTCATGTCGAGTTGGCAAATATGGCGCTGAGAGACGAACTCACCCCTCCCAACGGAATTCCTAAGGTGTTACTGAGACGAAGAGATACTGGATGAGCAAATTGCAGTGTGCCAAGTTATCGGAAACAGCAATGAATTTTACTAATCCCACCTAGAAGTAGAATACTATATAACCCCATGTCTACGTAATAAAGTATGCCATTTTCGTGGTTCAGTCTCTGAGTGAAGTTTTTCAACCAGATTAGCAGATTTGGTTAATTAGCTTCTCTGCATGCACTCGGACATCTTTAATTTGGAGGAGAGCAGTTACCTAGTGTATCTTAAATTGGTGAAACCTCCACAAATGGTGCCGTGACTCGGATTACACTCGAGGGGACTCTAGGTCTTGGGGTGCCCATCACCAGACCACCTACGGACGAGATGGGACTGCTCAAAGCGAGAGCCTGATCAACTCTCATCACTGAATACGGTAAGTCTGCAGATTTAATGAATCCGTAGCGCTTACTCGTATTTTGAGCGGTCTCTGATGAGTTTGTGGTGTCTAGATTGGCCCTTAGGGACAGCCCCGTGCGACTGGGCGGGTCCCCGCTGTGTGATTCCTAGAACTCTGGTGTGTAGTCACTCCTGGCTAACTGCTGCTCTGTGGTTTCTGAGGTGTTCCGTCCCATTAGAATAATCTTTGTACGCAGGGGCGTACAAGTATACACTTGAGAATTTAGGAAAATTTCTTTGTTTATAACGCGGACACGCGGAGAGTGATGTTGCTGATAAGTCATGTATTAAGACATTATTAGGGCGTGGGTACACGGGGTTAAGTAATCCTTATTAAGACGTGGAATACGAGGGGAGCCAACTGCATCGTTAAGCCATATATTAAGATGTCACTAGGAAGTGGGTGTGCGGGGTGTTCAGTGCTTCATTAAGTTGTAAAAGAATCAGTTCAGTGCTTGGTAGGGAGTGTAGGGACCTGTTATAATTCTACTTATGTATCAGCTGCCTGGTCTGATCATAAGTCTAACGGGACGGAACGCCTGGAGCCAAAATCCTGAAAAAGCTAAAGATATTGTTTGTGTCGCATGGGTCGCTCGATCAGGAGCGTCAGGATCCCAAAGATATAGTTGCTAGAAGAGAAAGAAGGAAATATGTAAACAAAACCAAAAAAGTAATGTCATTGTGTGGGTTGTACCCGGGGGGGGGGGTAGATTACAGTAAGAGATGTTGAATGCAGCAATTTGTGAAAACAGGGGAAAACTGGAAGATAATGGGTTGTTGCAAAGTGCATACATGTGGAAAAAGGTTGCACTGAGTTTATCGAAAGAAGGGAAAAAGTATGTGCAGAAACTAAAACAGTTAACTAAAATATGCGAGCTACCAGATAAGGGCCGGTTACAGCTGCTAGAATGGCAAGAAATTATGAAGAAGAAAAAGGGCAAGCTAGAAGATGAAGGATTGTTACAAACAGCTTTGGCTTGGTATAGAACAGCAGATAATTTGTCAAAAGAAGGGTGGGTGGAGGAAGAAAATACAGACAATAAGGGAAAGATGACATGTTATGTGTATTACAAAGATACTGCTCTCCAGCCACCGCCCGATATTGGTGGACGGGAGGGATGGACCTGTACACATTGCAGTCAGCAGAATCCTGATATTTGAGATACTTGTCTTGCATGCGGGGCACCACGTCCCTGACCTCCCACTGCTCCTCCCTTCCCCACCATGCCTCCGCCACCGCCCTATAATGGCGGCGCAATGAATTGTTGGGTGTATTCTAATTGTGGACAGCAGAATCCATTGTCAGCCAATTACTGTGTTGCATGTCACGCGCCCGTCCAGGAGGCCCACCCTTCGCTACTACTGAAGCCACTCCTAGTGCCCCATCCTCATCCTGCAGCGGCCATGTTACTACGCCCATTGCATCACCTCCGTCCTCTGGCCAGATGTCAGTGGGTGTGTTCCTTCCCAGTGGAGCACACCCTTCCTGTAGTGTGCTTCCTTCCAGTGGTGGCCATCTTGGCACACCCGGAATACAGGCCACAATACACACTACACCTGGAACATCAACAGCAACATTTACTCTTATATCAATGTGTCCGGTTGTCACTCCGGATGGTGCATACTATGTCCCAAAGGAATATGTCCCTCTCTATCCTCATTTGCCCAGTGCCAAAACTCTGTTTAATAGTCCGGAGTTCCAGCAGGCCCTTAATCGAAGGAGAAATACTATTGAACAGGAAGAGCCGTGGGATGAAGAGGCGGCAGCACCACCACCATCAGCGTCTACACCAATAAGCGATCTAGAAGGTAAACCGGTTCGTGTGACATTTCGTACAGCAGTATCAGATTTCCCTCTGGATCGGGAGGATTCCTGTGCCACCCTTTCAGATGAAGAATACCCACAGGTGTGGAAACCATGGACATAAAGAATGATTTGGAAGTCATCAACGGTACTAACAGCAGGTCTTTGGGATCTGCTAAGACAGCGAGTGGATGCAATAGTTAATGCAACAAACCCTAGATTACAACATAGGGGAGGAGTGGCTAAGACTATTGTGCAAGCCAGAGGTAATGCTATTCAGAAAGACTGTAACAGTATTGTACATTCTTCAGGACCAGTCGAGGCAACAAACCTGGTAGCCACCAGACCAGGGAGATTACCATGCAGGCTTATCATTCATGCAGTAGGTCCAGTGTATGATGAAGATCATCATAATCAGTGTGTGTCACAACTTAGAGCTACAATCAACAATATTCTGAACTATGCTGGAAAAAGGAACCTTACTTCTATTGCTCTTCCGGCTATAAGTTCTGGAATGTATGGATTTCCTATGCAAGCCTGTGCCCAAGGCATAACCCAAACTATACAGGAGTATAGAGGACTAACTACATTGGAGGAGATAAGACTAATCAGCAATGACTCTCATAAATCTCAAATTCTCACCCGAGCTGTGGAAAGTGCCACAGCTAGATCAGACCCACTCAGCCGCCAGATGGCCTCAAAAGATAACCCAAATGAACTATTTCCTAGACAAACAAGCCCACCTCCTTTTGCTGCGTTGCTGGTATATTCCTCAACATCTTCTCAGTCAGAATCTCCAGTGCCACATCACCATAATAGATATCTGACATTCACACCCTCGCACGTTAGTCAAGTGATTAGTCAACTACCTGACCCAGACAGACACAATATGGCGTTCTACAGAAGAATCAGACAAATTCAACAAACTTATTCAGCCACTTGGAAAGATCTTCATGAAATCACTAGCATTAAAGAGGGGATGCCATTTGGCCAATAATTCAAGTAGTTCTGAATGACAGCCAAGTGACAGACAAGGAGACTTACCAATCAGGAGGAGCTTTGTCAACAACTTCAGCAATGGGCCAAGGAGCGGCTCACAGACTCATCTACCAGTGTATTGGACTGTACTCAAGAATCAGGGGAGAATGTCAAAAAATTTTACACCAGAATCTATACTCTGTTCAAGGATCAAGGGTTCAATGAAGGTCAGAGGATCCAACAGAATCTAGTCACTTCATTTGTTAGGGGACTCAGAGAGGAAATCTCAGCGAAGCTTACAGACTCCAGACCAGAATATGTGGACATGTCCCTGCGAAAGGTACTCCTCATTGCTAAAGCCATAGAGAAACAAATGTACAGAGGACCGAGTTTAAGGCTAAGGGAACTAATCTGTTACCGTTGTAACCAACCAGGTAATTTCAGAAGAGAATGTCCAGAGAATAGAGGGGGTCTTTTCTATGGCTCGATGCCACTCTCCTACAACTCGCAATTTGAAAGAAGAGATTCTCCACGCTACCAAGGGAATCCACGGTACTCCCGTCAAGAGTATAGACAGCCATCACGGCAGCCACCACAGAGAGAGTATGAGACAATGCCAAGAGAACCTGTGCAGAATTACAGAGACCAGCCACCGCAACAGATGTAGCAAAACAACAGGGACCCACCACGCTGGTTTGCAGGGGAAGACCAGAATTACCCCGCATAGGACAGGGGCAAACCCGTGCCCACCTTGACCTCAGTTGAAAACATCCTCACTAAATCTGGACTGATTTCTACTGTCAAAATAGATGTGGGGGACAGATCTGTACCTTTTCGAGTAGATACGGGTGCAGCCAGATCAGTAATATGGTCAAGAGATTTACCCTATGAATCGCTTATATCTGATGATTTCCTTTCATGTGTGGGAGTGGATGGAAAACCACACTCATCCTTACTAACATTTCCATTGCCTATTGGTAAAGAACAGAAGCTGCTGACCAGATTGTTCGTTTCAGATACCTGCCCGCTTAATTTGTTGGGAGCAGATCTACTCCTGAAGTTAAATGCTCAAATATCATATGATTAAAATGGAATGCATCTAGATGTCTCTACTCCGTTATCATTAGAGGAACAAACAAAGGTACATGCCCTCCCATTGTGTGTCATCCAATTTGCAACAACCGCCATACCACAGCATTATCTTGATTGCATACCACCTGAACTCTAGTCTCAAGGTCCTGATGATATAGGCTGGCTGCCTGTCCCGCCAGTCCTAGTTTTCTTGAAAACAGGTGCACAGAGTCCCACAGTACCCACTGAAAGCAGCCCAAGAAGTGTCATTACATCCCCTGATCCAAGAATTACTCAAGAAAGGAGCATTAATTCCCTGTGTTTCTCCTGCTAATACTCCATTGTTTTCAGTGAAGAAGAAAACTGCAAGAGGAGAAACGGATAAATTTAGGATGGTGCAAGATCTGAGAGCTGTGAATGCAGTTACAATCCTGGAGACCCCAGTGGTGCCAAGTCCACATACATTACTCAGTGAAATTCCCCCTGAGGCAACGCATTTCACAGTAATCGATTTGGCAAACGCCTTCTTCAGTGTGCCTCTGCATCCAGACTGTCAGTATATTTTTGCTTTTACACACATAGGAATACAGTACACCTGGACCGTTATGCCTCAAGGAGCTCAGAACTCCCCTCATCACTTCACACTGGCCTTAACTACCAGTCTTCAACCCTTGAAGAGTGAGAACCCTGAAGCCACATTGATACAATATGTCGATGATCTACTCCTCTGTTGTCCGGATGACCAAACTTGCCACAGGTTCAGCTATTCTTTGCTCCAATTTCTGGCCACCATCGGATGCAAAGTTATTCTGCGAAAGCTACAATGGTGTTGTACCAAAGTTGCGTTTTTGGGTCCTTGCATATCCCAAGGTACCAAGCATCTCACTGAAGAGCGGAAAACTGCCATCCGTGACATCCCGTACCCGAGAACTGTCAAACAACTCAAAGCTTTCCTGGGAATGGTCACATACTGCAGGCAGTGGATCCCTAATGCGTCAGTTCTCATGCAACCTCTATATGATCGGGTCCACTCTTCTGAGCTTGACCTGCATTTTGACCAAGAAGCTGAGGATGCAATGGACCAGTTGAAATAACTCATCATTTCAGCCCCTGCACTGGGGATTCCCAACTATGAATTTCCTTCTTTCTATTTGTCTCTGTAAGCGTGTGACCATGCCTCAGGAGTTCTGGCACAAAAACATGGAGGCCACATGAGATCCATCGAATATTATTCAAGTAAATTGGATCCAGTGGTGCAAACAGCTCCAACATGTCTCAAAGCAGTGCTGGCAGCTACAGAACTCCTCCACAGAAAAGCAGATGTTGTACTTGGCCATCCTACAACTATACTGGCCCCTCATGATTTGAAAGCTATCCTTGCACAAACCCAGCATAACCATCTATCTATGCAACATCATGTCAGAATCAAAAGTGAACGCCTTTTACCAGAAAATATAGCTCTTCGGCGATGTACTGTCTTGAACCCCTCCATTCTGCTTCCTCTGTCAAGGAGGGACTGCTATGAAGATTTAGGGGGGTCCTTGGAAGACCATGAATACCCTAATTCGAGTGACCATGATTGCCTTGAGGTCATGAAGGCAGAAACCTCTCACCTTCCCACTGTCTCTGAACAGCCACTGGATGAAGCGGATCTGATACTCTATACTGGCGAGTCCAGATACGCAGATGAATAAGGAACTTACCATACCAGATATGCGGTGCTGTCCCCACCAACGGTTGTTTCTGGTGGACCACTGCCATCTTATATGTCAGCTCAAGAAGCTAAACTGTATGCTCTGACTGAAGCCTGCAAGTGCGCAGAGAGTCGAGTGGCCAATATCTACGCAGACTCGAGGCACGGATTTCGGATTGCCCACAACTTTGGCCTGATATGGGCCCTGAGGGGCTACAAGACAGCCAGTGGAGCTCCAATCCGGAATGCAGCAGCAGTGAGAAGTCTGGTAGAAGCTCTGAAGTTACCTAGGTAAGTGGCTGTGATCAAAATTAAGGCTCATGGGAAACTGAATTCGGAGGAAGCCAAGGGAAATCATCTGGCTGACATTACAGCAAAAGCAGCAGCTATGGAACCAATATTTCCAGAGGAAGCAGAGGTGTCGGGGGGTACGGAGGTGTTTGCGCTCACCAGAAGTCAGAGACAACGAGGGGATGAGGAAGAAACGGGAATGAGAAATTTGGGGTTGGAAGAAGAAGAGGAGGAAGATGAAGAGGAGCAAAGACTGGAAGAGAATCCTGCACACAGGACTTTAGTGGACCGGCAGAATGAGGTAATAGAAGAAAAACAAGGATGGATCAGACGGGAAGGAACGTTTTGTAATGACTAGTGTTGAGCGAGCACTAAAATGCTCGGGTGCTCTAAGCTCGGGCCGAGCTCACCGTGATACTCGGGTGCTCGACCCGAGCAACGAGCCCAATGTTAGTCTATGGGAGACCAGAGCATTTTTGCGGCGGCACCCCCGGAAGTCTGTAGAAAGCCTAAAAAGTGCCAAAAACGATAGTGACAGTGCTCAAAAGACATGGGGACAGCATGGGCATCGCCCCAGGAAGCATTTCTGACCCCCAGGTCACTGCTGTCAACAAGGTGGTCAGAGGTATTAAGTAGAGATGAGCGGTATTCGACTCGAACTGTTCGCCAATCTCAAATTGGAGCTGTTTTGAGCGGTGTTTGAGCCGTTCGGCGAACACGAACGATTTGAAAAAAATCCGGCTGTTCGAGGTTATGTTCGATAACTGTTCGTGCACCAAAATCATAACTGGATTTTTTCACAGTAATGCTGCTAATCAATGTTAATACGCAGTTTGAGTGTATGGTGGGGCGGGGGGAGTGGCAGGGGATGGATCTCTGCATAAATAATGAAGATCTCCATTTTTTTTTCTCTTTCCCGCTTTTACAGTGGGGAGGTGCAATCTGTCAGCCTATCAGCAGCGCACACACGGAGCAAAGTGCTTTTTTACACACAAGCAAGGGCATGTGTCATTGGCTGTGTATGTCACATGTCCATGCCCTATAAGACCCAGCCATTTTCCCCGTCGCCACCATTTTCTCACTGCTGCAGCTGCGTGTTAAACAGCACCGCTGTTGCTGTGTGCGGTATACTTTCAGTGTTAATTTCAAGCCAATTTTCTCAGAAATATACAGATAGCTTGGGAGTAGGGAATAGTAGTGATTGCAGTCCTTTTGAGGACTAGGTTCCAGCATTTCCTACGACTTTTAGCATGCAGGTGTGTGCTCTTAAATAGACAGCTTGGGAGTAGGGACTAGTTGTAATTGCAGTAATTTTGAGGACTAGGTTACAGCATTTCCTAGGACTTTTTGCCAGGCAGGTCTGTGCCAGTGCTGTGCAAGTGTTTTTCACAGCATTTGGCTAAATCTAGCTAAGCAAACCCTTTTTGGCCTCTTGCAGTGTGTCTTAGTCAGTGGAGTAGCGTATCTGTGTTGCAAGCTACAACACCTGTGTATAGAATACAATTTTTATACTGCACCTAGCCAAGTAAAACCTTTTGGGCATAGCATCATTCTATTAGGCCACCTATACTAAGCTCCACCAGATTTAAAATTACTAATCATGTTTATTTGTATCTTGGCTGGAAAATAATTTGGGCTTTGTAGCAGTGTGCAGTACTGATTCTATTAGGCCATCTATACTAAGCTCCAACAGATGTAAAATTAATAATTTTTATCTGCATCTAGCTCGGAAAATAATTTTGGGCTTGTAGCAGTGTGTGTGACTTATTCTATTAGTCCATCTATACTAAGCTCCACCAGCTTGCAAATTAAAAATAATTTTTAGCTGCACCTAGCTCGGAAAATAATTTTGGGCTTGTAGCAGTGTGTGGGACTTATTCTATTAGTCCATCTATACAAAGCTCCACCAGCTTGCAAATTACAAATAATTTTTATCTGCATCTAGCTCGGAAAATAATTTTGGGCTTGTAGCAGTGTGTGGGACTTATTCTATTAGTCCATCTATACTAAGCTCCACCAGCTTGCAAATTACAAATAATTTTTATCTGCATCTAGCTCGGAAAATAATTTTGGGCTTGTAGCAGTGTGTGGAACTTATTCTATTAGTCCATCTATACTAAGCTCCAACAGCTTGCAAATTACAAATAATTTTTAGCTGCATCTAGTTCGAAAAATAATTTTGGGCATAGTAGCAGTGTGTGGTACTCATTCTATTGTGCCATCTATACTAAGTTCCACCAGCTTGCAATTTACAAATAATTTTTAGCTGCATCTTGTCTGGAAAATCATTTTGGGCATAGTAGCAGTGTGTGGTACTAATTCTATTAGGCCATCTATACTAAGCTCCACCAGCTTTCAAATTACAAATAATTTTTAGCTGCATCTTGTCTGGAAAATAATTTTGGGCATAGTAGCAGTGTGTGGTAGTCATTCTATTAGGCCATCTATACTAAGCTCCACCTGCTTGCAAATTACAAATAATTTTTAGCTGCATCTAGCTCGGAAAATAATTTTGGGCTTGTAGCAGTGTGTGGGACTTGTTCTATTAGTTCATCTATACTAAGCTCCACCAGCTTGCAAATTACAAATAATTTTTATCTGCATCTAGCTCGGAAAATAATTTTGGGCTTGTAGAAGTGTGTGGGACTTATTCTATTAGTCCATCTATACTAAGCTCCACCAGCTTGCAAATTACAAATAATTTTTAGCTGCATCTTGTCTGGAAAATAATTTTGGGCATAGTAGCAGTGTGTGGTACTCATTCTATTAGGCCATCTATACTAAGCTTCACCAGCTTGCAAATTACAAATAATTTTTAGCTGCATCTTGTCTGGAAAATCATTTTGGGCATAGTAGCAGTGTGTGGTACTCATTCTATTAGGCCATCTATACTAAGCTCCACCAGCTTGCAAATTACAAATAATTTTTAGCTGCATCTTGTCTGGAAAATAATTTTGGGCATAGTAGCAGTGTGTGGTACTCATTCTATTAGGCCATCTATACTAAGCTCCACCTGCTTGCAAATTACAAATGATTTTTAGCTGCATCTAGCTCGGAAAATAATTTTGGGCTTGTAGCAGTGTGTGGGACTTGTTCTATTAGTTCATCTATACTAAGCTCCACCAGCTTGCAAATTACAAATAATTTTTATCTGCATTTAGCTCGGAAAATAATTTTGGGCTTGTAGAAGTGTGTGGGACTTATTCTATTAGTCCATCTATACTAAGCTCCACCAGCTTGCAAATTACAAATAATTTTTAGCTGCATCTTGTCTGGAAAATAATTTTGGGCATAGTAGCAGTGTGTGGTACTCATTCTATTAGGCCATCTATACTAAGCTTCACCTGCTTGCAAATTACAAATAATTTTTAGCTGCATCGAGCTCGGAAAATAATTTTGGGCTTGTAGCAGTGTGTGGGACTTATTCTATTAGTCCATCTATGCTAAGCTCCACCAGCTTTCAAATTACTAATAATTTTTAGCTGCATCTTGCCTGGAAAATAATTTTGGGCATAGTAGTAGTGTGTGGTACTCATTGTATTAGGCCATCTATACCTAGCTCCACAAGCTTTGAAATTAATAATAACTTTTAGCTGCATCTTGTCTGGAAAATAATTTTGTGCATATTATCAATGTGTGGTACTCATTCTATTAGGCCATCTATACTAAGCTCCACCAGCTTTCAAATTACTAATAATTTTTACATGCATCTTGCCTGGAAAATAATTTTGGGCATAGTAGCATTAGGTGGTACTCATTGTCTTAGGCCATCTATACCAAGCTGCACAAGCTTTGAAATTAACAATAATTTTTAGCTGCATCTTGCCTGTAAAATAATTTTGGGCATATTAGCAGTGTGTGGTACTCATTCTATTAGGCCATCTATACTAAGCCCCACCAGCTTTCAAATTACTAATAATTTTTAGCTGCAGCTAGCTCAGAAAATAATTTTGGGCTTGTAGCAGTGTGTGGGACTTATTCTATTAGTCCATCTATACTAAGCTCCACCAGTTTGCAAATTACAAATAATTTTTATCTGCATCTAGCTCGGATAATAATTTTGGGCTTGTAGCAGTGTGTGGGACTTATTCTATTAGTCCATCTATACTAAGCTCCACCAGCTTGTAAATTACAAATAATTTTTAGCTGCATTTAGTTCGGAAAATAATTTTGGGCATAGTAGCAGTGTGTGGTACTCATTCTATTAGGCCATCTATACTAAGCTCCACCAGCTTGCAAATTACAAATAATTTTTATCTGCATCTAGCTCAGAAAATAATTTTGGGCTTGTAGCAGTGTGTGGGACTTATTCTATTAGTCCATCTATACTAAGCTCCACCAGCTTGCAAATTACAAACAATTTTTAGCTGCATCTAGCTCGAGAAATAATTTTGGACATAGTAGCAGTGTGTGGTACTCATTCTATTAGGCCATCTATACTAAGCTCCACCAGCTTGCAAATTACAAATAATGTTTAGCTGCATCTAGTCTGGAAAATAAATTTGGGCATAGTAGCAGTGTGTGGTACTCATTCTATTAGGCCATCTATACTAAGCTCCACCAGCTTTCAAATTACTAATAATTTTTAGCTGCATCTTGCCTGGAAAATAATTTTGGGCATGGTAGCAGTGTGTGGTACCCATTGTATTAAGGCATATATACCAAGCTCCACCAGCTTTGAAATTAATAATAACTTTAAGCTGCATCTTGCCTGGAAAATAATTTTGGGCATATTAGCAGTGTGTGGTACTCATTCTATTAGGCCATCTATACTAAGCTCCACCAGCTTTAAAATTACTAATAATTTTTAGCTACATCTTGCCTGGAAAATAATTTTGGGCATTGTAGCAGTGTGTGGTACTCATTGTATTAGGCCATCTATACCAAGCTGCACCAGTTTTGAAATTAATAATAATTTTTAGCTGCATCTTGCCTGCAAAATAATTTTGGGCATATTAGCAGTGTGTGGTACTCATTATATTAGGCCATCTATACTAAGCTCCACCAGCTTTCAAATAACTAATAATTTTTATCTGCATCTAGCTCAGAAAATAATTTTGGGCTTGTAGCAGTGTGTGGGACTTATTCTATTAGTCCATCTATACTAAGCTCCACCAGCTTGCAAATTACAAATAATTTTAGGCTGCATCTTGTCTGGAAAATAATTTTGGGCATAGTAGCAGTGTGTGGTACTCATTCTATTAGGCCATCTATACTAAGCTCCACCTGCTTGCAAATTACAAATAATTTTTAGCTGCATCTAGCTCGGAAAATAATTTTGGGCTTGTAGCTGTGTGTGGGACTTATTCTATTAGTCCATCTATGCTAAGCTCCACTAGCTTGAAAATTACAAATAATTTTTATCTGCATCTAGCTCGGAAAATAACTTTGGGCTTGTAGCAGTGTGTGGGACTTATTCTATTAGTCCATCTATACTAAGCTCCACCAGCTTGCAAATTACAAATAATTTTTAGCTGCATCAAGTTCGAAAAATAATTTTGGGCATAGTAGCAGTGTGTGGTACTCATTCTATTAGGCCATCTATACTAAGTTTCACCACCTTGCAAATTACAAATAATTTTTAGCTGCATCTTGTCTGGAAAATCATTTTGGGCATAGTAGCAGTGTGTGGTACTCATTCTATTAGGCCATCTATACTAAGCTCCACCAGCTTGCAAATTACAAATAATTTTTAGCTGCATCTTGTCTGGAAAAAAATTTTGGGCATAGTAGCAGTGTGTGGTACTCATTCTATTAGGCCATCTATGCTAAGCTCCACCTGCTTGCAAATTACAAATAATTTTTATCTGCATCTAGCTCGGAAAATAATTTTGGGCTTGTAGCAGTGTGTGGAACTTATTCTATTAGTCCATCTATACTAAGCTCCACCAGCTTGCAAATTACAAATAATTTTTAGCTGCATCTGCTCGGAAAATAATTTTGGGCATAGTATCAGTGTGTGGTACTCATTCTATTAGGCCATCTATACTAATCTCCACCAGCTTGCAAATTACAAATAATTTTTAGCTGCATCTTGTCTGGAAAATAATTTTGGGCATAGTAGCAGTGTGTGGTTCTCATTCTATTAGGCCATCTATACTAAGCTCCACCAGCTTTCAAATTACTAATAATGTTTAGCTGCATCTTGCCTGGAAAATAATTTTGGGCATAGTAGTAGTGTGTGGTACTCATTGTATTAGGCCATCTATATCAAGCTCCACCAGCTTTGAAATTAATAATAATTTTTAGCTGCATCTTGACTGTAAAATAATTTTGGGCATATTAGCAATGTGTGGTACTCATTCTATTAGGCCATCTATACTAAGCTCCACCAGCTTTCAAATTACTAATAATTTTTAGCTGCATCTTGCCTGGAAAATAATTTTGGGCATAGTAGCAGTGTGTGGTACTCATTGTATTAGGCCATCTATACCAAGCTCCACCAGCTTTGAAATTAATAATAATTTTTAGCTGCATCTAGCCCGGAAAATAATTTTTCTTCCCAATAGTGGTAGCAATAGAAATATGGGGCGCGCGCCTGGCTAACAAAAATATACGCTACATAACAAAAATCACCAGCCTAGCGCACTGCATTAATAAGATGACATCATCGTCTCTCCCAGTGCTACGCCTGCTACGCCGGCTAGCATTCCTGTGCCGAAAACACAATGTATGCGTCCGCGCTAACCACGATGCTGAGGGGTCTAAAGCTTCTGCTAATGCTTTATCACAATTCTCTTGGCAGATTTTCACAGAGCTCCTCCCCAACGCCCACCCATCGGGCAACAGTTGCCCACTCTCCCTATGGGATCTAGAGGCGAATAGTTGATGCCATTAATCAGAGCTTCAGCTGCCCCGTCGACGTGGCAAGCATACGGTAAGGCATGGGAAGAGTGGACACGACTAGTAGCAGGTTGACGGGTTGACCAATGTGAACAAGCCAGATTACAAGTCACCATAGAATTTCTCCACCAGCTAGTGATGAGGGGCATATCAGGGGCGTCAGCGCAGCGGTGTCTGACCGGAGTAGCATTTCACTTCCAGTTACTGAATTGGGGAGATGTGACAAAGAGATTCATCATCAGACAATCCATAAAAGGGTGGAAAAGGGGTCAGCCAAGTCAGGAGTGTAGACGTCCAGTCCCGTGTCACTAAAACTGATTTCTCACATCATATACCTAACACCATTAACATGACACTCACAATTTGAAGCAACACTACTGTCTACTGAATTTGCGATCGCCTTCTTCGGGACGCTATGCATAAGCGAATTAGTCCCTCAATCCAAAATTACCATCAGTGGAGGCTTATTACACCAGGACGTAGTCATAGCCAATAATGCAATACGTCTACGCATGCGCCAATCGAAAACGGTTCCAGCGGGCAGGGGCACTTGGGTACTTCTACAACCCACAAACGGTACACTGAGTCGGGTAACAATAGTAAAAACATATATAACCATCAGATCATAAAGTAATTTCTTCCTATCACACATTGATGGAATGCCAGTATCAAGATACCAGTTCCAAGCTATATTTAATAAATGCATAACATCAGCAGGGAACCACCCCAAAGATTACGGGACACACTCATTCCGCATAGGCGCGGCCATGGAAGCAGCAAGAGCAGGACTGTCAGAAACGGAAGTTCAGAGGATAGGGAGATGGTGATCCACGTGTTTGGTGAGATACATAAGACCGGACTTGGTATCCTAACGTGGTTTGTTTCTTTTACAGGTGACGCTAAGCCAACAGTGTGGGTGATAGGCCACTCGTATATATATTGGGCAGAAAAAAGGGCAAAAGTCCACGCAGGCGGGAGGAAATTAGAGTTTCATAACACATATTTCAACTGGAGAGGTATTAGAGGCCTACTATGGCCACAGGTACTAATGGAGGTAATCAAGGTAGGGAGAGAGGCAAGAGGTCCGGTCATCTTAGTTATACAGGCCGGGGGAAATGACCTATGTCATCACAAGAGCGCATAACTAATGGCAATAATGAAACTAGACACTGAGCGCTTCAGATAATTTTTCACAAAACTAACTATTGTATGGTCAGAGATTGTGCCGATAGTGATATGGCAAGGTGCACGAGACATCAAGGCCATCGAACGGACAACGCGGGTAATAAATATTCGGATGGCAAAATTTAGAAGAGACCGAGGCGGTGTAGTGATACAACACCGACAACTGGAAGGAGATAAAGCAGGCCTCATACGGCCCGACGGTGTTCACTTAATGAATATTGGACTGGACATATTCCTGTCAGGACTCCAGGACGGAGTGGAACAAGTGTTAAGAGTGATGGATGGGGGTCAGAGTCCTGCTTACGAGTACGCAGGATCCTCCGTGGCCTGTAAATAGAAAGGACATGTTGGAGAGTTACACTTGTTGGCCAACTTGCCGTTGTGGAGACCCAGGGCATGCTGCAACAAGCTGAATTATTTTAGAAATAAAATGCCTTTCTAATGGAATGAGTATAAAGAGTTAATAAAGCTGTGACCGATCCTCACCCATCCAGTTGTAAGAGTTACATTATTGTATTGTCAAGGAAAGGTGGGTGGTAGGGGGGCTGTGTGTCTGGGTTTGGTTGGGGGTCCCCACAGTCTGCCTAGGCTAGATGCATTTTAAAATTCTTATTTGATACACAGGCGGTGCAGCTTGCTTCGCAGCTGGGCTACTACACCCAAAGTATTGCCTAGGCTAGATGCAGTTAAAAATTCTACGCTGACTAGCAGACACTGAAGCTTTGGAGCAGACCTCTGAGTAAACAGCTCTTCAGACTCAACCATCTGTGTTACCCCAAGCCATAGTGTATGTAGTTTCTTACAGTTAAAAGGGGGGTGGGCAACCCAACCCACCTTGAATTGACGATGACAACGTCACGTAAAACATAGCAAGGGGACTCCAAAAAGAGTCTCCATTTTTTCCAAAAATTGTGGCACAGACACCACTTAAGTGGCATCAATTGCCCCAGAGTTGCTTAAAATGGTTGGTGAGGTGATTTTACCAAATCCTCAAGCTTTTAGTCTCCCCAGGATGACACAGGGGTAGAAAAGTCCTTGCGAATCCATGATTTGTTCATCTTTATGAACTTGAGTCTGTCTACATTCTCAGTGGACAGCCTCGTGCGCTTATCTGTCAGCACACCACCAGCAGCGCTGAACACACATTCAGAGAGAGCGCTGGTTGCAGGACATGACAAGATCTCCAAGGCGTGAGTGGCAAGCTCCGGACATTTTCCAGATTGGAATCCCAAAATGAGCAAGGGACCAGTGACACAGTCATGGCTTCGATGTTCACTTGGAGATACTCCTGTACCATCCTCTCTAGGCGTTGACTATGTGTCAGACTTCTTGTCTCCTGTGGCCTTGCAAAGGATGGTCTAAAAAAGTGGTGAAACGATTCCACAAAATTGCTCTTACCAGCAGATACTGTGTTACTGTTACGGTTTGAGTGATGAAGACTCGACAGTCCCACGGTTTGCAAGTTAGAACTGTGAGATTCACTACGTGCACCACTGGTGTTTTGTGGAAAAGCACATGTAAGATTCTGCAACAGCCTCTGCTGATACTCCTGCATGCGTGAATCCCTTTCTATGGCAGGAATTATTTCGGCAAATTTACTTTTGTACCGGGGATCTAACAGTGTGGCAACCCAGTTTGTCGGGATTACTTCGAATTCTGACAATCCAAGGGTCATGTTGCAGGTAGTGCAGCAAGAAGGCACTCATCTGTCTTGCGCATCCAGGAGGACCAAGTCCTTGTTGTGTTGGTAGCGAGGTAAGAATCATGCTTCCTTCCTCTGCCCTCTCCCCCCAACCTCACACAACAGAAAAGTGATCAAGGTCTCCCTCATCTGATGAGTCTTACATGCCCATCGCCAGTTCGTCCTCCACTTCTTCCTCGGCTCCTGCACCTTGCTCAACAGTTTGGCTGCTACCATGTGCCCTGGTTAATCCCTCTTCCCCACCCTCCCATGCCTGCCGCCTTGGTTCTGCCGACCGTCTGGACCTTTGAAATGTTATCCCTTCTGCATATGACTCCTCCTCTACTTCCTCCACCTCCTCTTGTCCCACCACCTGACTCTGAATTCTGTTTAACGTGTGCTCCAGCATGTAAATCACCAGAATAGTCATGCTGATAATGGCATCGTCAGCACTAAACATCTTCGTCGCCATTTCAAAACTGTGCAGAAGGGTGTGTGGCGGCCCTGAGGGTTCAGTCGCCACAGAGGTACTGCATCTTACCCAGAGGTGTGGTATCTCACCCTCAGGTAAGGAATTTGTATGGCTCGGGACCCTAACACCTGTATCCAACACATACCCGCAGTGGGGATAGGGCGAGATTGTTCCTAAGGGAGAGCACAGTCCCAGGTCCCTAGCTGGCGGGAGGGTCCTATGTAGTGGGTGTGGGTGGAGAAAGCAGCTTAGGGGAGCACATGACAGGGAGAGTATAAATAGGAAGCCATCTTAAAAAGAGCAAGCCAGTCAGAGGAGGAGAAGTGACAGGAGCAGAGGCTTTGCATGAGCTCTGCTCCAGAGGCGGGCCTAGCCTGGGAGGCCTAAGACTGAAGGAGAGAAGAGAGGAGTGGGAGCAGGAAGGCTCCAGGAACCGAAGGAACCCTAGGGGTACGGGCCGTGCAGAAGGCCACCCGTACGCCCGCTGCTACCAGGAGGTAGAGGGGTCAGGCCAGATAAGGGGAACCGGTCCCTCAACTAGCGGAGAAACAGCAAGGCTCAACTAGAAACCGGAGGCTGCAGCATTTCATGTACTGCAGGCCAAAGTCCACACCAGTCTCACTAAAAAGGGAGCCACATAGGACCCAGGGGATGGAACACACGTCGCCCGCCAAGGCCCGAGGATACCGGATAGAAGTGTCACTGGGTGTGAGGGGCAGGGAGAAGGCCAGAGAAAGGACACACAGAAGGGGGTCCTGCTAAGTACTCCGGAGCTATCTGGGGGTGGACTGAGCCCCTCACTGAGTGTGCACAGCATGATGGGGAAATTGCTCTGGTACCTGTAATCTGGACTGCAACAACTGTGAGTAAAGATCTTGGGACTGCATCACACAGACTCTGTGTTCATTACTGACTCCCTGCACTACAACCACCATCATCCACCCACACTGCCCTGAAGCTACACTCTTCCTGTGGGGAGTAATAATACCATTGCTGCAAAACCAAAAGCTTCAGAGGACTGTTCCGCAGCGGCGGCCCCTTTGGCCGCGCTCCACAGGTGGCGTAGTCGGACATTATAAAACCCATATATACAAATTACCCTTGGATTGACCTCCCTGGGTCACGGACCGGGTCGCCGCCACAGTGACTACAACCCCCAGCGTCTACCGGCCCGGCTCCGGGTACCCCACGGCCCAGGGGGCGCGTCAACTTCATGGTTCCTGATCTGAGACCACTCCTGCAGCGTGATTTGCCCCACCTCTGGATCTCGTTGGCCCAGGCTATACATCAGAACTCATTGCACCAGGGCTTGTTAGTGCTGCCACAGTCCCTGCAACATGTGCAGAGTTGAATTCCACTGTGCCGGCACATCGCATTTCAGCCAGTGAACTGGCAGGCCCAACGACTTCTGTAGAGATGTAAGTCATTGAGCTGCGGGATGCGAACGGCGGAAGTGAGCACACAGCGACCGTGCCCTCTGCAGAAGGCCATCTAGTCCAGGATAGTGGGCTAAAAATTGCTGGACCACCAGGTTCAACACGTGAGCCATACAAGGCACGTGTGTGACATTGCCCCGGCGAAGGCCCGCACCCAGGTTTTCAGCATTGTCGCACACGGCCTTCACTGGTTGCAGGTCCAGTGGAGACAACCATTCATGAAGCTGGGTCTCCAGAGCTTACCACAACTTCTCACCTGTGTGACTCACATTTCCCAGACATTTCAAAGTAAACACCACCTGATGCCATTGAGCTCTGCTGCCAGCATAGTAAGGAGGTGTGCAGGATTCCTTCTGCGCAGTTAGAAAGTGGGTGGCATTACCAGACAGGCTTTGGGTGCAGGTGGAGGACCAAGAGGAGGTTGAGGAGGCAGAAGCAGTGGAGGAACTTCTAGATAAAGGATTGACGTACAACTCATGGGGATGGCAAGACTTGGACAGCAGACCCTTGTCCTGCTGTCACCATAGTTACCCAGTGCCCCGTCAGCGACATGTAACGCCCCTGTCCATGCCTACTCGCCCAAGTGTCTGTGGTGAAATGCACCCTGTCACACCCAGAGTTTCTCAAAGAAGCGGTGATGTTGTGTGCGACATGCTGGTGGAGCGCAGGCACACCTTTCTTTGAAAAGTAGTGCCGACTGGGCATCTGGTACTGGGGCACTGCGACGGACATAAGGTCTCGAAAATACTCTGTGTCCACCAGGCGGAAAGGCAGCATTTCTGTAGCCAACAGCTTGCAGATGGTGAAATTCAACCTTTTAGCTTTGTCATGGCTAGGAGGAAATGGTCTTTTACTTGTCCACATCTGAGGGACCGAGGGCTGGCTATTGTGCTTAGACGGGGTTGATAAGGGTGTCCCCGGCAAACTGCCGGTCTGTGAGGAAGATGCAGGCGGACATGTTAGGTTGCCTTGATCCAAAGGTGGTGCTCTCGATGTCGGAGAGCGCTCAACACCAGCTGGTGTTTCCACTTCCAAATGAAATGATGACCTGCCAATCACACTGGCTGTTGCGGGTAAAGAGGTGGCAGGTCTGCATCCAAAAACATGTGTGACTGCTGTCCCCCCAGTCACAGAGGATGAAGAGGCCTCGGATGCACAAGATGGGGCAGACGGTGGTTGGCTCGGCCCGCTAGGCCGCATTGTAGCACAGTGAGCTTCCCACTGCAACTTATACTTCATATCCATGTGACGGTTCATGCATGAAGTACTCAAACTATGGATTTTTTGGCCTCTACTTAGCTTTTGGTGACAAATATTACAGATAACACGAGTTGGGTCATCCTTATCGATCTGAAAAAATACCCAGGCTATGCAAGGTTTAGAGCCCATGCGACCTGAAAAGCCACTACGACTTGTGGTCAGAGGCAGAGTTGTGGTTGAGGATGCAGTTGTTGACGTGCTTCCAGTACTCCGTCTCTGTCCAGGAAGGCGCAACCTAACCTCTTCGTCAATAGCATCTGTGACGCCCAGCTGCGCTTGGTATCACAGATCCTTGAAGAGTGCATTGATGGAATCCTCCACAAGAGGCCCCCATAAACATTCACACATCTCCACCTTCCACCTCAGACCAGCAGAGGGAGCCCGTTAGGGATATAAACAGGGAAGGTAGAGCTAGGCAGTTCAGTTCCTCTGAAGAGTTCCTGCAGTAGAGAAGCCTAAGAGAGGTCAGTCTGCAGTGGAGCTCAGTCTAGTCTAGAGAACTCAGTTAATAGTTCAGCAGTGGAGCACGAGGCTCCTGTTAGCTAGATTCAGGGAGCCCAGTTAGAGCTTAAGGTGTGCCAGCGCCATAAGATCGGTGAAGCAAGGCAAGTTGCTGTTAGTGTGTATAGCCTAGTGAGGGCCCGAGTAGGCCGAAGGCAAGTGGAGAGTTAGTACATAGGGGGCAAAGGAGCTTAACCAGCTCACTCCGAAGCATTTACCGGACACCGGATCCGAGCTTACCGGGATCTCTATGACCCAGTAAGGCATAACCGGAATCCCTGGAGAACTACAAGTCCCAGGATTGCTAAGGTGTTGATACGTAACAGAGCCAGGAGACGCTTAGGCCCTGCATACTGGGAGCGTGAAATCCAAGACAAGGCCCTACCACAAGGTCAGCCAGCACAGGACAGAGATAAAGTTAGGCCTAGTTCCAGGCAGGTCAGAAACTTACTACGCAGAGGCAAGAAACAGGAGGCCCTACACCCGTTCATTGGGGAGGATCCTGATATGCACCCTTCACCCTACAGTGCTCCGGGATGTGCCTGAATTTCTACCAGTAAAAGGTACTGAAGTGACTACCGTGTCCGTTCCCGTTCTTGCTCTGACCCAGCTGGGTCTCGCCTGTCCTGCATGCATTCCCCCTGCATACGCTTTTCTGAGGCCTAGCTCCACCTGTGGGGAGCTATACCATCGAGCTGCCTTATCACCGGCCTCAGTGGACTACTGCAGCGCTGGTGCTTCTCACCAGATACAACAGGTGGCGTCACGAACTCTTATAAAATTAACAATTATCCACCCTTTTAAAGATTGACCCCAGGGTACGGGCCCGGGAGCCGACTACCGCGACATCCCAAAGGCCAGGCAAAGGCCCAGGTACTGGGTCATCCCCATCCCCTGGGCTAGTCACATCCTCCTCCACCTCCTCTGCTGACCTCATCGACTGGCTGACTGTGGGTTGACAGTAAGTGGGATCTCCAACCTCGTCATCATCACCCGGTGTGTTCTCACACCCGTCGTCCTCAGAGCCAACCTCTTCCTGCCCTGAGCGAAAAGTCAAGTTGTCGCTCCAATCAGGTATTTGAGTCTCATCATCGTCTTCCTCATTGTCTCCACCAACAGGAGTTACAGTTTGGGAACGAGGGTCTACATTATGCTCAGAACCTTCTTCATCTGGTCCTGGATCCGACTCATAAAGATTCTGGGCATCATTGCAGATCATTTCCTCGTCTGGATTAACAGAAGCTCTGGAGCAGACCTCCGTTTCCCTGGCTATAGTATGAGTAAACAGCTGAGCAGACTCAACCATCTGTATTACCCCATACTCAGATGGGCAGCTGGAGACTTGGGAGCTGTGAGGAAGCAAGTGCGATTGGGGTGACATCTCTGAAGACTGGAGTATTTGTGATGTTGAAGTTGAGGTGGAGGAGAGCCCACTTGAAGTAGCACTTGAAATCCGTTGAAGCACCTGCTGTTTTTGTGCCTCATCTGGAATTTGTAGCGATGGGCGTGTCCGTAAGAAAGGGATCGTATCACATTGTCCACGAAAAGAAGTAGACATCTTAGTTTGGCTGGAAGATGGTCTTTCTTCTGCAGATGTTACCCCCCCCCCACTGCGGGGGGGGGCTCGACCCACCAGCCGACAGGCACCAGTATTGGGAGAGGGGGGCTGGCCGTCAGGGTCCACCGTGGCTCTGACACAAACCCGGCGACACGGAGGTCGCACGGGCAGGAACGGACTGGTCGTGTCGGCTTGGTACTCCAGCCTAGTCCCTCTGCCCGCTCGCGCCCGTAACCTCATAGGGATGTGCAAGCGGCTTTTCTTCCCAGGGCTGTTCCCCGCCCAGCAGGAACGTGGGGGTGCTCAGGTCGGCCTTCCACTGTACTCCCTTACCTCCTTCGCCCTCTTTCCTTCTTCCGTTCTCCATCTAACCCCTCGGCTCTGTGGTGTCCACTCTCCCTCCAGCTCTCTCCTTCTTACAGGTGGACTACCGCGTGTATTCACATTGTGGTGAATCTTTTGGGCCCAGGCATAAGAAGTTGTCGAGGTAATGGATAATATGTGCCCCCTTAGAAACGTCCATTACAACCCATTCGAGGAAGCAACTAAACGCCTCAAATAGTGAGCAGGATCTGGAGCACCCCATGGGCAAACAGCGATCTATATAGTATGCTCCTTCCCAGAAGCAGCCCAAAAGGTGGACACTATTCGGAGGCACAGGTAGTAAGTAACCGGAACGCCGCATCAATGTCTGTTTTGGCCATTAGGGTGACCCTTCCCAACTTCTTTATCCACCTGATTGCCTTGTCAAAGGATGTACAGTATATACTACTGTACTTGGTTCCGCGTCGATGTTGTCGTTTACGGACCTGCCCCTTGGATATGACAAATGGTGGATTATTCCGAATGTATTGGGTTCCGTTTTTGGCACAACTCACAGCGGGGATACCACTACGTCTTGTAATGAAAGTGTTCTGAATAGAACCGCCATTCTACCTAAAGATATTTCTTTTTTTAATTTTCTTGTCACAACGTCTGGGTGTTGGTAGGCTGATTTTAGATTTTTACTCCAGTCTTTCTTGATTTTAGAAGGGCATGACATGCCTATATCTGTGTCTCCCCCTTCTTTTACTCCTCCACCTCTTTTCTTTTCGCATGACTATATGTACTTGTCACTTTTCCATGTGTTGTCTTCTGAGCAGTTTGTCAGCTTTTGGACACCTTTGACGTGTTTTCTATGTGTTTTCTATGTGTTTCTATGTGTTTTTGTTTGCCTGCCATTGGTTTTAACGGTGGTCGACGGTGTTCAACGCAAAGTTCGACGAACAGTTCGGCGAACATACGGGTGTTCAACGAACCGAACCGAACTCGAACACTACGGGGGTGGCTCAACACTAGTGCCAAGTTATCAGAAAAAGCAATGAATTTTACTAATCCCACCTAGAAGTAGAATACTATATAACCCCATGTCTACATAATAAAGTATGCCATTTTGCGTGGTTCAGTCTCTGAGTGAAGTTTTCAACCAGATTAGCAGATTTGGTTAATTAACTTCTCTGCATGCACTCGGACATCTTTAATTTGGAGGAGAGCAGTTACCTAGTGTATTTTAAATTGGTGAAACCTCAACACTCTCACAAGGAGGGACAAGTTTCAGAAGATGCAGACCTTGCCGATCATACCAACATCCTCCGTGATTCCTCTGTGCCTTATAATTATTGGGTATCCAAGCTGGACACGTGGAATGAACTAGCTCTCTACGCCTTCGAGGTCCTGTCCTGCCCTGCCGCTAGTGTGGTGCCCCTGCGGGTTCAGTCACCAAAGAGGTACTGCATCTCACCGAGAGGTGTGGTACCCCACTCTCAGGAAAGAAGGGAGCACTGCCCGGGACCCACCCACCGGCATCCAACACTACACCATTCCAGACCAGCAGGCGGGGCAAGATGCACTGGCTTATGCTGAGCCCTGCCACTGGTTGGAAGTGGGGGGAACAGAGAGAGGGGGAAGCATGTTGTGGGTGTGGGTGGAGGAAGCAGCACAGGGGAGCACTTTGAGTAGGAGTATAAAAAGGGGAACCATCTTGTAGGAGAGTTCAGTTCAGTTAGACAGTTCAGTCTGAGAGGAGAAGGAGTGAGAGCAGGAGCTCTGTAGGAGCTCTGCTCAGGAAGAGAGGAGAGAGGTGCGGGCCTAGATTGAGAGGCCCAGGAGGACAGGCTGGAAGAGGACTGGAGCAGAGGGAAGGCTCCAGGAACAGAGGGGATCCCAGGGGCACGGCGAGTGCGGAAGCCACCCGTGCGCCCGAATCTACAAGGACGTGGAGGGATCAGGCCGCATAGTGGACCGGCCCCTAACTAGTGGAGAACTACAAGGCTCAGCTAGGAACCGGAGGCTACTGTACTTTCAGGGTGCAGCTGCTCACTACTGGAACTATATCGCCAAAAAGGTGGCCGCATAGGATTCAGGGGACTGCACGTTGCCCGCCAAAATCCGAGGCTACTGGCTTGGGACACTGGTTGCGAGGTATAGGGCAGTAGTGTGAGAACCAGCGCAGGAAGATGACCGAGGAAGGCACACAGAATGGGGTCCTGTTAAGTACTCCTGAATTACCTGAGGAATTGCTGAACCCCTCCCTTGGTGAACACAGGACGGCGTGGGAGGTTACCCTGGCGCTGGTAACCTGGAGTCTGACAACTGTGAGTAAATCTGTAGACTGCACCCCTACTGTGTCCTAGAATTATTATCTGTGCCATCACCTGCATTACCCTGCACCAACCACAACTACCTCTTAGTATTACTACATCCTGCCCTGGAGCTAAGCTCTACCTGTGGAGAGCTGAACCAACTCTGCTGTGTCACCATCAGCTCCAGAGGATCTGCACCGCAGCGGCGGCCCATATAGCCGCATACCGCAGGTGGCGTCACGAATATTATATAAAAACTTTATTCCTTTTATTTTATTCCCCTTTTATTGACCACCCTGGGTCACGGACCAGGTCACTGCCACTGGACATCCCCAGCACCTACAGGCCCGGCTACCTAGTACTCCACGGCCCAGGGGGCGCGTCATACTTGGCATCACGAACAGGATATGAACCAACCTGTTATAGCCTGGCACTGTGCGCCTAGAGACTGTGTTGTATACTGAATGTGGCGCCCGCCCCAGAAGAACGGGCACCATTATGTGCGTGATAAAAGACAACAAGGAACCTCCCATCGTGGGCCGGGGCCCAGAATGGTGCCAAAAGCGCAGCCCGCCCCTTGTGCCTGTGGCCTTATACCTAGACTTGTCCATCAGTCTGGGGAAGCCGCCCCCAGGTGTGGCTGACAGCAAGCAGCCATGGAACCGCCCCAGAAGGGGGAGAGGAGAATAGAAACCTTGGAGACAGGGCGGGGTCTCCAGTAGTGCAGACAGATCGCACCCGGCAGTCACGATGGAGGGAGACCAACCTGTAACTCCGGCTCATGGCCTGCAGCCTGCAGCTGCACCCCTCAACCTGGAAGGGGTATTATCTAAACTGTCCCTGAAGGATACGAGCTTCCTCCGCGATGAGATGCAGGAGTTGGGCCGGCGGATGGCGGTGGCCCAGCAGGCTACCGTCACCATCTGGAAGGATGAACTGTTGGAGAAGTTACTGACCCTTCAGAAGTCCGCGCTGTGCTCCACCAGCAGCTCCCCAGCCCCAGAGGAGCCCTTCCTGGATCAGGAGTTAACAAGCGGTGTTGGAGCGGCCGTAGAAGCAGATAATGATGATGCCCTTGCCCCGGACACTGGCTGCGCTGACCTGCTCTTGGGCCCGTTACTGGAACCTCTTTCCCCAGGCGCCTACCACGCCAACTTGCTCCTGTTCACTGCACAGAAACCCCCATCCCCGGGTGCTTGCAGCGACAGCCTGCTTTGGGGCCCTCTACAGGAACCTCCTTTCCCTGCACCCGCATTGTTGTACGGGCGCCCTGCTTGGGACTAGTCAGCCAAGTACGAGGACCAGCAGAGAGCCCCTCTTTTACCCACGCCCATGCCCCCAGTTGCCTGCCAGGGAGGAGAAGCGTACTGGTGGGACAACGCAGAGGGTAACCTCATGGGGTTCCCGAGGGAGACAGCGACAGAGGCCCTCAGGAGGGAAGAGCAGTGTGAACGGGAGCTCCAGAAGCTGACTGCAGAACGCTGGGAGCGGCAAGAAAGGTGGGAGAGGATGGAGGCCCGCAACATGGCAGCCAAAACTGGGGCCCGCAGGACCAAGGCGGCCACACCCAGTCCCCATGCAGAAGGGACTGTCGTGAAGCTCGACCTGAAAGCCGGGTGGGGCTTCATCAGAGAACCACAATTGGCAAAAGGATCTCTTTGTTAACAGGAAGGACGTGGAGTCCCACCTCCAGCAGGGTCATCCCAACCGAGACCTGTACCCAGGTGACTGTGTCACCTATACCCAGCATAAGGTAGAGTGCAGGTGGTATGCCCTCCATGTGCACAGGGTAGTGGAGGAGGAGGACATGCCTCTGCAGTCCGAGGCTGATGACCCAGCTGGGCTAGCCTATGCAGGACAGGTGTTTCCCAGGAGGGAGCACCACTACTGAACTCCCTGTTTGAAAGTTGAACTGTAAATAGTTACCCGGAAGGGTATTGATATAACCTGTGTTTGAAAAGTTATTGTTTGTTTAGTGTACCCGGTTAAGGTACAAGGACTGATAGGTTGTGGACAGTGAACAGCCCGGACTTTTATTTGTAAATAGTTTGCACTTTTTAAGGTGCTTCTTATTGGTTTTATATAGACCGCAGAAAAGAAACCCGTTTGGCATGGCCGAAGACGTGGTCCAACAGTTGGATCACCTATGCCCTGCAGCCACGCCCAGGGCCTACATTGAGGGTTTTTGGACGGGTTCCTCATGTTGCACCTTCATCAGTGAGATGGACACCTGGTTATGGATCTCACTGTCATCTGCTGAAAATGTGTTTATTATGAAAAAGTTTTATATGTATGAAGCAGAATGTTATTGAAAATGCTTTTATAATGTTTTCTATGCTAATAGAAACCTGTAACGTTTAAGAAAAGAGCCTCCCATAAAGGGAAGAAAAAGTTATGATTGTTCTTCTAAGTGAATGCATTCTAAAAATTTTGTATGTCTAAAATACCTTGTTTTTACTCTGTTCCAGCCCGCGGACGTGCTGTGTTTTACCAGGGGGTATGTGGCGCCCCTGCGGTTTCAGTCGCCACAGAGGTACTGCATCTCACCCAGAGGTGTGGTACCCCACTCTCTGGAAAGTAGGGAGTACTGACGGGGACCCACCCACCGGTATCCAACACTACACCATTCCAGACCTGCAGGCGGGGCAAGATACACTGGCTTATGCTGAGCCCTGTCCCTGGTTGGAAGTGGGGGGAACCGAGAGAGAGGGGGAACTATGTAGTGGGTGTGGGTGGAGGAAACAGCACAGGGGAACACTTTGAGTAGGAGTATATAAAGGGGAACCATCTTGTAGGAGAGTTCAGTTCAGTTTGAGGAGGAAAAACACAAAATTTGAGCTTGGTTTAAGATGGTATACATGCAGCACATAAGTGCATGTTTCACAATGGCCATAAATAAGAAAAACCTACAAGAAGGAAAATGAAAATAAACCCTGCTGTAAATAAATAAAAAGCAAGTGCATTTAACTAAAATAGTGTTCCTAGTAACACTGTTTTTGATCAAAAATAGTATAAAAGTTATCCCAACAGCAACAAGGTGAACCCATTCGGGATAGAACCTACTCTTATGTGCTGCATGTATACCATCTTAAACCAAGCTCAAATTTTGTCTTTTTTCTTTGTATATTTTGCATTCTGTGCAAACCAGGTTGTGGCCTCCCTTCCTAGAGCTGGATAACACATTTAAAAGCTTCCCTTGGCTTGTGTTTCCACTTTGGGACCGGAGCCTCAGTCTACCCTTATTCACACAGAGGTCAACTTTGACTCATGGTAAGGTTTTTAATATTAGACAGAGTAGATCCTATCCCAAATGGGTTCAAATTGTCGCTGGTGGGATAGCTTTCAAAAACAGTGTTACTAAAAACCCTATTTTATTTAAATGCACTTGCTTTTTATTTATTTACAGCAGGGTTTATTTTCATTTTGCTTCTTGTAGGTTTTTCTGATTTATGGCCATTGTGAAACATGGGTTTATTTTCATTTTGCTTCTTGTAGGTTTTCCAGTCTGAGGAGGAAAGTCTGAGAGGAGTGGGAGCAGGAGCTCTGTATGAGCTCTGCTCAGAAAGAGATGAGCGGGTCTAGATTGAGAGGCCCAGGAGGACAGGCTGGAAGAGGACTGGAGCAGAGGAAAGGCTCCAGGAACAGAGGGGATCCCAGGGGCACAGCGAGTGCCGAAGCCACCCGTGCGCCCGAATCTACAAGGACGTGGAGGGATTAGGCCACAAAGGGGACCGGCCCCTAACTAGTGGAGAACTACAAGGCTCAGCTAGGAACCGGAGGCTACTGTACTTTCAAGATGCAGCTGTTCACTACCGCAACTATATCACCAAAAAGGTGGCCGCATAGGATTCAGGGGACTGCACGTTACCCGCCAAAATCCAAGACTATCGGCTAGGGATGCTTGTTGCGAGGCGCAGGGCAGGAAGGTGAGAGCCAGCTCAGGAAGACGACCGAGAAAGGCACACAGAATGGAGTCCCATTATGTATTCCTGAAACACCTGGGAGATTGCTGAACCCCTGCCTTGGTAAACACAGTGTAACACCCCTTTAGGGCTACCACGGTACACTGGGTATTATGGGGGGTCTCACCTCTCTAGGGCGCAGTGCCTCCACCCGAATCTTGATTGGAGTTCTCTCTCTGGGACTGCAGAAAGACTGTTATCTTCTGCCAGGGGCTGATTCGGGAAGCCCCTACCACAGCTCAGTACACACACAGGGAACAGGCGTAAAACCCTTTAACAGGTTTATTACTATGCAGCAGAATTGAGGTGGGTGTAAAGGAATAACATACAATACAAGTAACGGTGCTCTATAAAAGTCATATACACATCACAATCTACTTCTACTCCGACCCTGCAAATATAACATAGCTGGTTTTCCCTTTTTGTATTAACTCAGTCCAAACGTTGGGGCCTAGTTGCTGCAGATGTTGGCGCGCAAATTAGAACCGTTGGTGCACTTAGATGAATATTAATGTCAATAGTCTGGGTTGCAGTGTACTCACTGTAAATAGCGCTGGTAGAACCACAAGTCTCAGAAGGGCACTCACTGTGTGTCTCAAACAGTCGGATGGGTCTCTGGACACCAGCTGGGGGCGCAGGATTCAGGCCTTTATACGGTGGGAGTGCCGGCAGAACTCTCCGAGTCCTTGATGTAACTTGCTTCAGAGGGTGACAGGACCACGCTCTCTCCAGCAGCTCGGGTAACTCAGAGGGGGCCGCCACACTCTGCAGCGTAGAGGAATGCATTTCCACACCGCTCCGTCTTTCACAGCAAGCTGCCACGCTCCTTCTCCTCTCAACTTTCACTTTCACTTCCTGCCCAGCTCCCTTCCCCAAGTCCCTCCTCCTCCAATCCACTCTCTCTCCTTCTATCCTTCCAGGCTGTGTCATCTGACTGAAACAAGGGTCCCTGGGAATTGTAGTCCACTGCAGCTCAGGGGAAAAATGATTAATGTTTGTAGGTCCCTGTTTAACAGCAGCTGCAAAGCTCTTCTTAGTGTCTGTAAGTCCCAGTATACCAGTAGCTGATCTGACATTTCCATGTGCAGGTGTTACAACAGGATGGCGTGGGAGGTTACCCTAGCGCTGGGAACCTGGAGTCTGACAACTGTGAGTAAACCTGAAGACTGCACCCCACTGTGTCCTGGAATTATTGCTGCCCATCACCAACCCTGCACTACACAGCACCAGCAACATCTACCTCATAACATCACTACATCCTGCCCTGGGGCTAAGCTCTGCCTGTGGAGAGCTGAACCAACTCTGCTGCGTCACCACCAGTTCCAGAGGATCAGCGGCGGCCCCATATAGCTGTATACCACAGGTGGCGTCACGAACATTATATAGAAAAACTTTATTCCCCCTTTTACTTTTCCCCCTTTAATTGACAGCCCTGGGTCACCGGCCGGGTCACTGCCACATCCCCCTGCATCGACCGGCCCGGCTACCGAGTGCCCCACGGCCCAGGGGGCGCATCACTAGCGCATTGTCAGAGAGGGTTTTTAGTGCCGCTGGTGGAATTATGACCAATAGGCGCATCCACCTGTAAATTGAAAATGCTGTAAATTGAAAATGAACAAGGGCCAGACTTGTCAACACCACCGAATGATAGCAGCATAGCATAAACTCAAATACAGTGTCTTTTTTTGGGAGGTCTAACTCCCATTCCCATACACCTCTATCTTCACACCCAGACATTGGTATACGCTTCCTGATTTTGTCTATTTGCTCTTGTCCTCCTCCTTCTCCGCATCCTCATCCTCCACTACCATATCACCACTATATGTACCATATCAACATATCTACGTCTCTTGCAAAGGAAAATGAAGTTCCTCCAATTTTTTGGCAGCCGTTGCTTCACTGCATAGGCAAACAGTATGGGAGACCCACTTCCTAATAATGGAAACATTGTTTTCAGGAGGCCCTCTGACCTCTACATCTCTTGCAAGGGGAATTGGAGTTCCTCCAAATTTTTTGGCAGCCGTTGCTTTACTGCATAGGCAAATAGTATAGGAGACCCACTTCCTAATAATGGGAACATTGTTTTCAAGAGGTCCTCCGACCTCTACATCTCTTGCAAGGGGCATTGGATGTTATGTTCTGCTACCAAAGCTAAGGAAAGAGAGGAGATCTGTCCCTACTATAGGACTCAGCTGAATCCCTACGATGTAACAGGGAACCTGATCCTGCGATCAGACCTGCTAAAGTCCTAATCTAGTCTGTACGAAGACCTATAGATGTGGGGAGGGAATCCCTACAAGTACTAAGGACTGGAAGGAATATGGGACACCTCCTAACAGAAATAGTAGCAGACAGACGAACAAACAAAATAGATAGAACATAGAGGTCCGTAGACCAAGCAAACTAACAGAGATAGATACAGAGCACAGGCTAGCTAGAAAGTAGATATACAATGAAGTCCAGCAAAGCCAGAAGGGCGGAGCAGGATTAAATAGGCCAACAAGGTCATGTGACCAGCAAAGGAAAAAAAACCTAACAGCAAGGTTCTAACAGTACCCCCCCTTCTAAGAGGATCCTCCGGATCCCCTAGGACCAGGCTTATCAGGAAATCTCCTGTGAAACGCTCTGATAAGTCTGGACGCGGAAACATCATCTGACCTCACCCAAGAGTTATCCTCGGGTCCGAAACCTTTCCAGGCCACAAGATACTGCAAACTACCTCTATACCGTCTAGAGTCAAGGATGCGAGAAATTTCATATTCCCCGTCCTCCACCACCGGAGGAACAGAGGCAGAGGCATCACCATCCGACACAACAGCTTTTTTTAACAGAGAGACATGAAAGACCGGATTAATTTTCCAGGAGGTAGGAACCTCCAACCTAACAGCAGATTGGTTGACAACCTGAAGCACCTTAAAGGGCCCCACAAACTTGGGACCCAATTTCTTAGAAGGAATCCTCAACCGCAGATTCCTAGAGGACAACCAAACCATGTCACCAACAGCGAACAAAACCTCCTGTCGTTTCCTATCAAAGTAGTCTTTAGATTTTCTGTTGGCCTCCTGAAGATTACCACGCACATCCGTCCAAACTCTTTCCAAATCACCGGAAAAATTCTCCTCCTCAGGCACGGCAGATCCCAACTTGGAGAACGACCCAAACGACGGATGTCTCCCAGAACAACAAAAAAAGGGCGAACAACCAGCAGAAGAAGATGTATGATTGTTCAGAGCAAATTCGGCAAGTGGCAGAAACTCAGACCACCCCTCTTGATTGTCTGCCACAAAACAACGCAAGAACTGCTCAACATCCTGGTTTTTCCTTTCTGTCTGGCCATTAGATTCAGGATGATATCCGGACGAAAACGACAAATGAATTCCCAACCTGTCACAAAAGGCACGCCAAAAACGAGCCACGAACTGAGGACCCCTATCAGAAACAATGTCAGTAGGAACGCCATGAAGTCTGACAATTTCTTTGACAAAGGTCTTAGCGAGAGTTTTAGCGCAGGGCAGTTTGACGAAGGGAACCAAGTGACACATCTTGCTAAAACGGTCCACGACCACCCAGATGACAGTAAAACCCTCAGAGGGGGGAAGGTCAGTTATAAAGTCCATAGCCAAATGTGTCCAAGGAGCACTGGGGACCTCCAAAGGACAAAGCAACCCCGCAGCAGGAGTATGTGAGGACTTAGATCTAGCACATATAGTACATTGGCGCACCCACTTAATGACTTCCTTCTGCCATCCAGGCCACCAAAAACTGCGACCCACCAGTCTCTTGGTCTCAGAGATTCCGGGATGACCTGCCAACCGAGATTCGTGACACTCAACAAACAAATCTCTCCTAAAGGTCCCAGGCACAAACAACCTCCCATGAGGAGTGTTAGATGGGGCATTCTCCTGAGCTTTAAGAATCTCATCTTCCAAAACGGAGTCTAAAGCAGCTATCACAACACCTTCTTGTAAAATGTTTTCCTCTTTCTCAGCACCGACTATGGGAGAAAAACTGCGAGACAAGGCATCCGCCTTAACATTCTTAGTACCAGGGATGTAAGTAACGGAGAAATTAAACCGCGAGAAAAACAGTGCCCACCTAGCCTGACGGGCATTCAGGCGCTTGGCAGCATCAAGATATATCAGATTTTTATGATCCGTAAGAACCTGAACGGGAAATTCCGCACCTTCCAAGAAGTGGCGCCAGTGTTCAAATGCGAGTTTAATAGCCAATAATTCCCGATTACCAACATCGTAATTCAATTCAGTCTCAGAAAATTTTTTTGAAAAAAAGGCACAGGGATGTAATCCATCCCCGTTATCCTGAGACAATACTGCGCCAACCCCCACAGAGGAAGCATCAACCTCAACCAAAAACGGCCTAGTAACATCAGGCTGCATAAGGATGGGAGCAGAGGTGAACCTCTCCTTGAGATACACAAAAGCTTCAATGGCCTCAGAAGACCACTGAACCGCATCAGCACCTTTCCTGGTGAGATCAGTCAGAGGTTTGACAATACTAGAAAAATTTTTTATGAATTTTCTATAGTAATTGGCGAAACCCAAAAACCTATGTATCGATTTCAAACCAATAGGCCTAGGCCATTCCTGCACAGCCTGAACCTTAACCGGATCCATCTCAAAACCTTTGCTGGAGATAATGTAGCCCAAAAAACTAATTCTATGTACAGCGAACTCACATTTCTCCAGCTTAGCAAAAAGCGAATTGTCCATTAATAACTGTAATACCTCACGCACGCTCCGCCAATGAGACTCCAGATCTGGCGAATAAATCAAAATGTCATCCAAATACACAACCACATTTTTACCGATCAAAGGTCTAAGGATGTCATTAATCAGATTCTGAAAAACTGCAGGAGCATTAGTAAGACCAAAAGGCATAACCAGATTCTCAAAATGACCCACAGGAGTGTTAAAAGCAGTCTTCCATTCATCACCCTCCTTCATGCGCAACAGATTGTATGCCCCCTTAAGGTCAATTTTAGAGAACCACTTGGCCCCCAATAACTGGTTAAACAGATCAGGAATCAATGGCAGTGGGTAAGGATTGCGTACCGTAATTTTGTTAATCTCACGAAAATCTAGACAAGGACGTAAACCGCCGTCCTTTTTTTTTACAAAAAAAAATCCAACCGTCACAGGAGACTTAGAGGGCCTAATGTGACCGGCGGCCAAACTTGTCTGTATGTATTCCTCCAAAGCCTTCCTCTCAGGAATAGTAAGGTTAAATAAACGACTTTTAGGAAGAGTCGCTCCAGGGACAAATTCAATAGAACAATCATAGTCTCTATGGGGAGGCAAAACCTGCGATTCTTTCTCAGAAAAAACTCTCCAAAAATCCTGAATAGGAACAGGCAATTCTCCCCTATCCAAAGCTGCAATATGCCCGTTACAACACTTGTCATAACATTTATGGCTCCAGGATTTAATTTCACTGGTAGACCAATCCAGTACAGGATTGTGAAATTTTAACCAGGGCAAACCCAATATTACTGGAGAAGGCAAGTTATTCAACACTACCAAATCCAATTTCTCATGGTGAACACCATTAATAGTGAGAGGAAATTCACTGACCTTGAGAGTAATATTCTTCAAAGGGGAGCCATCCACAGAAACCACAGCAATGGGGGATGATAAAGGTTCAGGTTTTAAATTGAGTTTTTCCATGAATCCCCCATCAATTACATTTAGTGTAGACCCGCAATCAACAAACACCCGAAATTCCATTAATTTTTCCTGAGCAATCGTGGAAGCAGCTAAAAATATACCCTTGGAATTTAAACAGGCAATACGGGCGTGACTGACCATTTTTTTTTCTTTCTTCATACGAAGCTCACAGCCTTTAATCAAATGACCAGATTTTCCGCAATAGAAACACAAGCCTTCCGAAAAACGACGGTCTTTTTCTTGAGAGCGAGGTGCCACCGATCCAATCTCCATCGGTTCACCACTGTTAGTACACACATTATCATAGCCAGAAACTGACATAGCAGAGGATTTGCTCTCATTAACCCTAGCACGCAGTCTTCTATCCACCCGTATAGCTAATTGCATAGCCTGTTGCAAATCCTCAGGTGTAGGATAAGCAATTAGCAGGTCTTTAACCCTTTTACTGAGCCCAGCAAGAAATAGACTTTTCAGAGCAGAATCGTTCCACCCTGTTTGAGTGGACCAACGACGAAAATGAGTACAATATTTTTCCACATTACCTGATCCTTGCTTTAAACGTCTCAACTCAGTCTCAGCTGATGCCACACGGTCAGGATCATCATATAATAGTCCTAAAGCAGAAAAAAAACTATCCACTGATCTGAAGCATGTATCACTAGGTTGCAAAGAAAAGGCCCACTCCTGAGGCTCTTTGCGCAAAAGTGACATTATGAACCCTACGCGCTGGGATTCATCCCCAGAGGACTTGGGTCTCAAACGAAAATACAATAAGCAAGCATTTTTAAATGAAAAAAATTCTCGATGTTCACCAAAAAATAAATCCGGCAAACATACCTTAGGCTCCAAGAAATATGCTCCAGGACAGTTACTCACGTGCTGACGGAGCTCGGCCACTTCCAGAGAGAGTCCCTGCAGGTGTTTAGCCAAATCCTGAACCGACACCATGATGGAACAAAAAAAATCTTTCCTTAGAGAATTTGCAGGCTGGACTTACTGTTATGTTCTGCTACCAAAGCTAAGGAAAGAGGAGATCTGTCCCTACTATAGGACTCAGCTGAATCCCTACGATGTAACAGGGAACCTGATCCTGCGATCAGACCTGCTAAAGTCCTAATCTAGTCTGTACGAAGACCTATAGATGTGGGGAGGGAATCCCTACAAGTACTAAGGACTGGAAGGAATATGGGACACCTCCTAACAGAAATAGTAGCAGACAGACGAACAAACAAAATAGATAGAACATAGAGGTCCGTAGACCAAGCAAACTAACAGAGATAGATACAGAGCACAGGCTAGCTAGAAAGTAGATATACAATGAAGTCCAGCAAAGCCAGAAGGGCGGAGCAGGATTAAATAGGCCAACAAGGTCATGTGACCAGCAAAGGAAAAAAAACCTAACAGCAAGGTTCTAACATTGGAGTTCCTCCAAAGTTTTTGACAGACGTTGCTTCACTGCATAGGCAAACAGTATGGGAGACCCACTTCCTAATAATGGAAATATTGGTTTCAGGAGACCCTCCGACCTCTACATCTCTTGCAAGGGGAATTGGAGTTCCTCCAAATTTTTTGGCAGCTGTTGCTTTACTGCATAGGCAAATAGTATGGGAGACCCACTTCCTAATAATGGGAACATTGTTTTCAAGAGGTCCTCCGACCTCTACATCTCTTGCAAGGGACATTGGAGTTCCTCCAAAGTTTTTGACAGACGTTGCTTCACTGCATAGGCAAATAGTATGGGCGACGCTCTCCTTTCTAATGGGAATATGTCGTTACTGAGGCCCACCTTTATGTGTATTTAAATTGTTAGTGAGGATTTTCCTAAATTTTGGCAGCCGTTGGACTCACTGCATACTCTATAACTGAATAGCAGCCCCTCTCCTTTCTAATGGGAACATGTCATTACTTTGGCCCAGCTCTATGTGTTTAAATTGTTAGTGGGGTTTTTCCTCAATTTTGGCAGCCGTTGCACTTACTACATACCCTATAACAGGATAGCAGACCCTCTGCTTTCTAATGGAAACATGTCATTACTGTGGCCCTGCTCTGTGTCTTTAAATTGTTAGTAGAATTTTTCCTAAATTTTTGCAGCCGTTGGACTCACTTCATACCCTATAACTGAATAGTAGACCGTCTCATTTCTAATGGGAGCATGTCGTTATTGTGGCCCAGCTCTATGTGTCTTTAAATTGTTAGTGGGGTTTTCCCAAATTTTGGCAGCTCATGCAGTCACAGCATAGGCATTACCACTATAGAAGACCCACTCCTTTATAATGGGAACATTTCTTTTACTGAGACCCTCCTCTATGTCTCTTCAAAGAGGTATTGGGTTGCGCCCATATTTTTGGCAGCCCTTGCAGTCACTGCATATGCAATAACAGTATAGGAGACCCACTAGTTAATAATGGGAATAACAAAGCATAGCCGGCTGATGGATCTCTAACAATAGCGAGGGTCGACTGCTGGCCCTTTACGAATAGTAAGGGCAGCCTGATGGTCCTATAAAAATAGACTTTGTGACTTTCAGATTCCCTCCATCATAAATGAAACAGGATGTGTCTAATGATGTGTCACAAACCACATGGCCAGATAAGGTTGTAAAATGTTAAAATGACATTTCCTGGTGAATGCATTTGTCTTGGTTGAAAGCAATGCAAAAGTGGAAAAAAGCATCAAAAATGCTACGTGTGAACATAGCCCAAGGTGTGGAGGAGCTTTCTTGTTTTTGGTTATTTATTTTGCCTTATATACAAGTCATACCCTGGAAAGGATGTTCCTTAACATATTTCTCAGGAAAATCCATTTTGGTTTTGTTTTTGTATGTTTTATTGTCTGTAAAAGTGGCGTAATACTTCTGACAACATTGTTGACAGCAGTGACCTGGGAGTCAGAAATGCTTCCAGGGGTCTTTCCCATGCTGTTCCCAGTCATTTCAGCACTGTTCAGCATCGATTTGGACAATTTTTAGGCCCTCTGCAGACCGCAGGGGGGAGCCACAGGAAAAAATGCTCGAGTTTCTCATAGACTTACATTGGGGTCGTTACTCGGACCGAGCACTCAAGCACTACAATTTGCTTGACTCGAACTACGAATACCCGAGCATTTTAGTGCTCGCTCATCACTAACTATAACTGAAGCAACAATACTGCAAAGGTAGATGGAAAGTGTTGTAAAAAATAAAATTTGACTGGTAAATTGCATGTTCTTCTTATATAATTCATACCTATATAGTCACCTCAATTGTAAAATAAACAAAATAGTTGACTTACAGAAGCCTCCCATTAACTTTTTTTTCTCTAAACCTGTGTATATATGAATATCATGTAGTGTGTTAATGTACTCCCGTACCACAGTCTTCTCCGGTATTCAGCATAGTTCGCCTCCTCTTCACATAACAGTGATTCAAGCACTCCGGACCACACTGAGCTCTCTTTGAGTCAGAAATCTCTTTTACGGTCTGCTCACACTGCCGTATATTCTATCATGCAAGAGAATTGGGCTAATTATGCTAATGAAACTCTATCACAGTTTGATCCGATTGTCATCTGAGTGTGATCCGATTCTCTCGCATAAGAGAACTGCAGCACAAGTACAGAGAAGATGGAGAATGCAATTTCTCGATCTTTTCCATTGTCACTGTGCATGTACACCGTCCTGCACTCGGATGACAGCCGAATGCAGTCCGATGTTTCACACACACCCATAACTTGTATGGGTGCGTGTGTTCTGAATATCAGAGTCACACACAGCATGCTTGAGTGTTCTCTCATGCCGAATTGGCATAAGAAAATAATCGAAGATCTGCACTGCTCCATAGTACAACATTGGGCCAACTGCTAGCCAATAAAACATCGCAGAGCACTCGGCCGTGTTATGCATTTGTGTGAGCGAACCCTTACAATGTAAATCTATGGAGTGTCAGAAAGAGACTCACATTGTAAAAGCCACTTACAGGTCACGAATAGAGCAAAGGGAGACCTGGAAAGTCGGAAGAGTGGTGATGTCTTGAATATGCCTCCTACTTCCCAAAAGAAACAGAAGATAGGTGCAGGGTAAAGAACATAAATAAGCACCAAAAAGATAAACTCTAGCTGGTAGGTTTAAACTAAAGCAGTATGGCTGGACATCCAAATGAGACTATCACAAGTAGTGTTGAGCCACCCCCGTAGTGTTCGAGTTCGGTTCGGTTCGTCGAACACCCGTGTGTTCGCCGAACTGTTCGTCGAACTGTTCGTCGAACACCTTCGAACACCGTTAAAACCAATGGCAGGCAAACAAAAACACATAGAAACACATAGAAAACACCTTCAAAGGTGTCCAAAAGCTGACAAACTGCTCAGAAGACACAACTAACACATGGAAAAGTGACAAGTACATATAGTAATGCGAAAAGAAAAGAGGTGGAGGAGTAAAAGGAGGGGGAGACACAGATATAGGCATGTCATGCCCTTCTAAAATCCAAAAAGTGAGAAGCCGAGACGGCCAGTCCGCTCCTGCCCGTGCCACCTCCGTGTCGCCGGGTTTGTGCCAGAGCCGCGGTGAACCCTGACGGCCAGCCCCCCTCTCCCAATACTGGTGCCTGTCCGCTGGTGGGTCGAGAGAGCCCCCCTGTGGTGGAGGCAGCTCTAAGCTTTTTAATTTAAATTGTCCCTCTAATTTGAATGAATACACTTTAAATCCATTTACAAGGATCTATTGGAGGGCAAGTCTCATGCCAGCAGCCGCGTAATTCCAGCTCCAGTAGCGTCCACTAAAGCTGCTGCAGTTAAAAAGCTTTTATAAGGATCGAGCTCGGCTGTCCACCGCAAGGCATCCTAGTGCCAGTCCCAGCCCCTATGCCTTGGGGTGCCTCCTGATGCTCTTCACTAAGTATCCCGTGGTCCCGAAGCATTTCCTTTGAAAAAATTAAGTGTCCAAACTACAGGTGGTGTAGCTTGCTTAACAGCCGGGATAATCCGCTGACTAGCAGACACTGCTACTAGGCACAAAGTATTTCCTGGGCTAGATGCAGTTAAAAATTTGTAAGTAGATACTCTCGTTGGATGCTGAGAAAGCATTCCATAGAGTCTCCTGGCACGCCATATATGATTCTCTTAAAAAGCTTGGGGTAGGGGTCTAGGGGACCCTTTTATAGCCAAAATCACGGCCCTGTATCACAATACGTCACCTAGGCTGAAGATAAATGGAACTGTAGCACCGAGGGCTCGGTTGCTACAGACGTATTGCACCTCACCCAGAGGTGTGATATCTCACTCTCAGATAAGGATGGAGTGTGGATCAGGACCCGACACCTGCATGCATTACACCACATTGCCGTGGGGCAGGGCGACCAATATGCCCCTGAGATGGGCACGACAGTCCCTGTCCCTGGCTGGAGTGGGGGGAGGGAACACTGAGGAAGGGGAACCCTGCAGTGCAGGAGCAGAGAGGAAGCAGTTCCTGGGTGCATTGAGAAGGGAGTATAAAAGGTGGGCACCATCTTAGTTCAGTGCAGAGAAGTCTGAGCAGAAGTGGCAGGGAGCAGGGGCTCTGCATGAGCTCTGCTCCGGAGGCGGGCCTAGTAACAGAGGCCCAGGCCTGCAAGAGGGAGAAGGAAGGAAGAGGAGCGGAGAAGGCTCCAGGAACGAGGAATGAAGGGATCCCAGGGGTGCGGATGGGCGAGTCGCCACCGCACGCCCGAATCCACCTGCGTGGAGGGGTCAGGCCAAAGGGGGAGACCGGTCCCCGAACTAGTGGAGGCAGGAAACGACCCTCAGCTAGAAACCGGAGGCTCTGACATTTTATGTGGCGCAGCCCCTTGCTCCACCCGCTAGGAAGGCACCACATAGGGTCAGGGAAACTGGCGCCAAGTTTACCAAGAGGAGGCCCGAGGCAGCCGGACAGAAGTGTTGGTAAGAAAGGCCAGGCAAAGGACACACAAAGGGGGTCCTGTGAAGCGCTCCAAAGTTATCTGGGAGTTGTCTGAGCCCCTCACCTGGTGAGCACAGTACGACGTGGGCAGCCGTTACCTGCAGACGTGGTCTGGATAATAAGAACTGTGAGTAAAGGCCCTGAAATGCATCACTGACTTCGTGTCGTTACTGCTGCTGCCCTGCACCATCACCCCCATCCTCCGCATACACTGCCCTGAGGCTATACTCCTCCCGTGGGGAGTTATGCTACGCTCTGCTGCACCCACAACACCAGCCTTAGCGGTCTGCCCTGTAGCGGCGGTTCACTCTGACCGCAATCCACGGGTGGCGTAGTCGGACATTTAAACATCAAAACCACATAAATAGTTCCGCCACTGGTTTGACCGCCCTGAGCCACGGAACCGGATCGCCGCCACGAAGACTACAACCACCAGCATCCACCAAAAAGGGTCCGGCTCCGGGTGTCCCAAGGCCCAGGGGGTGCGTCAGAACATTTTCATCACCTTTCACAATCACCAATGGGACAAGGCAGGGATGTCCTCTGTCCCCTCTCTTATACATCCTAGTGACGGAGCACCTGCTCTCATCAATTCGCCATAACCCCAATATTAGGTGGATTGAGGTGGGAGGCACCGAGTACAAGTGCTCTCTATTTGCTGATGATGTCCTAGTATATATCACTCAATCACATATATCCATCCCTGCTGTTATGGCTGAAATAGATCACTTTGTTACATGGTAAAATTTTAAAATCAATGCAGCGAAGTCTGAGGCCCTCGATGTCTCCCTCCATAAATCCATATAGGATTCCATCCAGTCCAACTTTCCCTTTGCCTGGTCCTCACAGGGTATCAAATACTTAGGAATTCCTATTCATAGAGACCTCTCCCATCTATGTTATCTTAATTTTGGGCCCTTTATTGAACAATTCCATACAGACCACGGTTGGCAAGTTAGAACTGTAAGATTCACTACGTGAACCACTGGTGTTTTGTGGAAAAGCACATGTACACCGCGTTCCAAATTATTATGCAAAAAGTGTTTAGGAGTGATAAGGGAAGAATTTGTTTGTTTGTCAGTTAAACTCATTGATGGTGATGTGTGTCAGGGCTCTTTATATCACTGTAAGCAATTGCAGACACCTGTGCTAATTAGTTTGGCAGGTGTGTCCAATGAAAGGCAAGACTACTTAAGAAGGCTCTCTCACATTATTAAGCAGCCTACATTTTCTGCCAAAATGGGAAAGAAAAAGGATGTGTCGGCTGCTGAGAAGCAACAAATTGTGGAGTGTTTAGGTCAAGGCATGACTACAATCAACATTGTGCGATGATCAGGATGAAGTGTCTTGGCAATCAAGAAGTATGTAGCTGATTCACAGTACACACGTGTGCGTGCTGATAAGGGCAAATTGAGGACTCTTTCCTACAGGCAATTACGTCAGGTTGAAACAGCAGCGGCAAAAAAGCCTTGTCATAGCAGCAGACAAGTTTTTGAAGCTGCTTGTGCCTCCAACGTCCCCCGAACAACAAGATGCAGGGTCCTTCAGAGGTTTGCAGCTGTGCATATGCCATCCTGTCGACCTCCTCTATCCACTTCACACAAGCAGAAACGGCTCCAGTGGGCCAAACATTACATGAAGACTGATTTCAAAACTGTTTTGTTCACGGATGAGTGCCGTGCAGCGCTCGATGGTCCAGATGAATGGAGAGGAGGATGGCTGGTTGATGGACACCCCACGCAAACACGGCTACAGCGCCAACAAGGAGGAGGTGGAGTAATGTTTTGGGCTGGAATCATGGGGAGAGAGATTGTCGGCCCCTTTAGGATCCCTGAAGGCGCTAAAGATGAACTCCATAATGTATGTGGATTTTCTCAAACAGCACTTCCTGCCATGGTTCAAGAAGAAGAACCGTGTATTTCACAGCAAGATCATTTTTCTGCATGATAATGCACCATCTCATGCTGCACATAAAACATCTGCATCTCTGGCTGATATGGGCATAAAAGGGGACAAACTTATGGTGTGACCCCCATGCTCCCCTGACCTCTACCCCATTCAGAACCTTTGGAGCATCATTAAAAGGAGTGTCTATGATGGCGGGAGGCAGTTCACATCTAAGCAACAGCTCTGGGAGGGTATTCTGTCCTCATGCAAAACAATTGAAGCAGAAACCATCCAAAACCTGACAAATTCAATGGACGAGAGAGTTCAGAAGCTCCTTTCGAACAAGGGGTCCTATGTGAAAATGTAACATCACCTAGAATAAAGTTTTGAGTTGAAAACTGTTTGATTTCAGTTTCTAACAACCTGCTAATGCTTATAATTTCAAAAATGACCATTTTTTTGGTCTTTATTAAAATGAAAAGGTTGATCGAAAAGTTTGGGGGATCTAAGAGTGTGGCAACCCAGTAGTCATGATTACTTCGAATTCTGACAATATGAGGGTCATGCTGCAGGTAGTGCAGCAAGAAGGCACTTATGTGTCTTGCGCATCTCGGAGCCCCAAAATTATTTTCCGGGCTAGATGCAGCTAAAAATTATTTTTAATTTGCAACCTGATGGAGGTCAGTATAGATGGACTAATAGACCAAGTCCCACACACCGCTAGAAGCCCAAATATTTTTTCAGAGCTAGATGCAGAAAAAAATTATATTCAATTTGCAACCTGATGGAGGTCAGTATAGATGGACTACTAGACCAAGTCCCACACACTGCTAGAAGCCCAAATATTTTTTCAGAGCTAGATGCAGAAAAAAATTATTTTTAATTTGCAACCTGATGGAGGTCAGTATAGATGGACTAATAGAACAAGTCCCACACGCTGCTAGAAGCCCAAATATTTTTTCAGAGCTAGATGCAGAAAAAAATTATTTTTAATTTGCAACCTGATGGAGGTCAGTATAGATGGACTAATAGACCAAGTCCCACACACTGCTAGAAGCCCAAATATTTTTTCAGAGCTAGATGCAGAAAAAAATTATTTTTAATTTGCAACCTGATGGAGGTCAGTATAGATGGACTAATAGACCAAGTCCCACACACCGCTAGAAGCCCAAATATTTTTTCAGAGCTAGATGCAGAAAAAAATTATATTCAATTTGCAACCTGCTGGACGTCAGTATAGAAGGACTAATAGAACAAGTCCCACACACTGCTAGAAGCCCAAATATTTTTTCAGAGCTAAATGAAGAAAAAAATTATTTTTAATTTGCAACCTGATGGAGGTCAGTATAGATGGACTAATAGACCAAGTCCCACACACTGCTAGAAGCCCAAATATTTTTTCAGAGCTAGATGCAGAAAAAAATTATTTTTAATTTGCAACCTGATGGAGGTCAGTATAGATGGACTAATAGACCAAGTCCCACACACCGCTAGAAGCCCAAATATTTTTTCAGAGCTAGATGCAGAAAATTTTTTTATTCAATTTGCAACCTGATGGAGGTCAGTATAGATGGACTAAAAGACCAAGTCCCACACACTGCTAGAAGCCCAAATATTTTTTCAGAGCTAGATGCAGAAAAAAATCATTTTTAATTTGCAACCTGATGGAGGTCAGTATAGATGGACTAATAGAACAAGTCCCACACGCTGCTAGAAGCCCAAATATTTTTTCAGAGATAAATGAAGAAAAAAATTATTTTTAATTTGCAACCTGATGGAGGTCAGTATAGATGGACTAATAGACCAAGTCCCACACACTGCTAGAAGCCCAAATATTTTTTCAGAGCTAGATGCAGAAAAAAATTATTTTTAATTTGCAACCTGATGGAGGTCAGTATAGATGGACTAATAGACCAAGTCCCACACACCGCTAGAAGCCCAAATATTTTTTCAGAGCTAGATGCAGAAAAAAATTATATTCAGTTTGCAACCTGATGGAGGTCAGTATAGATGGACTAATAGAATGATGCTATGCCCAAAAGATTTTACTTCACTAGGTGCAGTAAAAAAATTGGTATTCTATACACAGGTGGTATATCTTGCAACACAGATAGGCTACTCCACTGACTAACACACTCTGCAATAGGCCAAAAAGGATTAGCTTTGCTAGATTCAGCCAAATGCTGTGAAAAAAACTTGCACAGCACTGGCACAGACCTGCCTGGCAAAAACTGATAGGAACTGATGTAACCTAGTCCTGAAAAGGACTCCAATTACAATTAGTCTTTACTCCCACAATCTATCTATTTAAGAGCACAGACCTGCCTGATAAAAGTCGTAGGAAATGCTGTAACCTAGTCCTTAAAAGGACTGCAATCACAACTATTCCCTACTCCCAAGCTATCTGTATATTTGTGCGAAAATTGGCTTGAAATTAACAAGGTATAGCGCACACAGCAACAGCGGTGCCGTCTAACACGCAGCTGCAGCAGTGAGAAAATGGTGGCGACGGGGAAAATGGCTTGGTCTTATAGGGCAAGGACATGTGACATACACTGCCAATCACACATGCCCTTGCTTGTGTGAAAAAAAGCACTTCGCTCCGTGTGTGCGCTGCTGATAGGCTGACAGATTGCACCTCCCCACTGCAAATGCGGGAAAGAGAAAAAAAAATGGAGATCTTCATTGTTCCTGCAGAGATCCATCCCCTGCCCCTCCCCCCGCCCCGCTGTACACTCAAACTGCGTATTAACATTAATTTTCATCATTACTGAGAAAAAATCCAGTTATGATTTTGGTGCACGAACAGTTATCGAACATAACCTCGAACAGCCGAATTTTTCTCAAATTGTTCGTGTTCGCCGACCGGCTTGAACACCGCCCAAAACAGCTCGAATTTGAGATTGGCGAACAGTTCGAGTAGAACAACGCTCATCTCTAATCACAAGCAGGAAATACCAAGAGGGGGAAATTATATAAAGCCGGACCCATATGGTGCTAGGGCAGCCAAATCCAAATGAGTAAATGAAAACACATTACCCTAAAAAAAACTGAAGTAAGGATAACAGAAACGAAACACCTGGAGAAAAGGTCTATCTGCTGTGGCTCAGTGAACAGAGAAGACGACCACAAAGCACAGGCTCAAAGGTTCGAATGCAGACGCATGACATTACCACCACCCTCTATGAGGGGCCACTGGACTCACTGAGATCACTGATGCCACTGACAGAATTCTCTCAATAGGCAATCCGCATGCAAATCTTCCGCATCAACCCAGGAATTATCCTCTGGACCGAAACCCTTACATTTAATGAGATATTGCAGTCAACATCTGACACATCTGGGGCCCAAAACTCATTCCACCTCATACTCCTTATCCTCCTCCAAGTCAACCTCCATCATGTCCTGAGGACTCGGCATCACTTCAAACTTTTTATGAAAAGAGGAATGGAAGGAATAAACAATCCTCCATGCAACTGGGAGGTGGAGCTTCACAGTCACAGGATTAATGATCTTAATTACCATACACAGACCAACAAATTTAGAAGCAAATTTTGCGTGATGGAACTTTTAGATGAAGATTTTTTGAATATAGCCAAACAAAATCTCCCACCTTAAAGACAGAGGCCCTCCTCTGTCTATAGTTCGCAGTTCTCTTGTTCCAATCACAAGTTATCAAAAGACCTATTTCAACTTCTCTCCAGACCTTAAGCGAGCGAGAAGAATATATTTCCTCCTCTGGGACCGCAGACTGAAAACCAGAAAAAGTTTTAAAAACTGTATGAAAACCCACATGACAAAAAAAAGGCGAGGTACCAGTAGCAGTAGAGGTATGGTTATTGAGAGCGAACTCAGCCAGAGTAAGAAATACCACCAAGTCCTCTTGATTAGATGAAAAAAAAATCTTAAATATTCTTTTAATTCTTGGTTCATGTAACTTAACTCATGAGAGATAAACAATGTAGCTAAACTCTTAGCTAAACTCTTAGCCGTAGGAAATTTTTATAGAGCAACCAAGTGAACCATCTGCTGAAATGGTCCAACACCACCCATCCTACAGTATTACCACCAGAATTAGGCAAATCCATGATGAAAGCCATGGACAAATGAGTCCAAGTTTGAGACAAAACAACGTTGGGCAACAAAGAAAACAGCCGGGGCCTGGTGAGAGGCTTTAGACCTGGCGCAAACTCTGCACTTATGGACATACACATCAACATCCTTTCAAGCATCCTGACATTAAAAAAACCTGGAAACAGCTCTCCAGGTGTCAGAGAAAGAGGGATGTCCGGCCAACTCAGAGTCTTGCACTTCGTTAAGAGGATCAGTGCAAGGCGAGGGCAGCACAAAAAGCTTGCCGGGTGGCAAGCCCTCCAGTGCACCGACCTGAATTTCCACAATGCACTGTCAGAGATTAATTCCCTCAGCACCCACCACCACCCTTTCACTAAGAATTTTGACTGAATTTTCATCCCTGCAATGCTAAGTATGCGAACAATACGTGTATACTTGTGTTTGCATGCTTAGCGTTGCAGTGTGCTACTTTATTTTTTTATTTATTAACATTCTTAGTACCAGGGAGATATGTTACGGAGAAATGAAACCGAGCAAAAAAGAGGTCTAGTATTCAGGCACTTCATTTAGCGGTGTCAACATACAGCAAATTCTTGTGATCAGTAAAGACCGTTACTCTATTTCTATCCCCCTTCTACCAATGCCTCCATTCCTCGAAAGCTCTCTTAACAGCCAAGAGCTCCCAATCACCTATATCATAGTTGGACTCTGCTTGTGAACATTTCCAAGAAAAACAAACACAGGGATGAAACTAATCATCCTTTTTCGGTGAAAGAAAAGCCCCCATTCCCACAGAAGAGGCATCGACATCAATCACAAAAGGCAAATCAACATCAGGTTGACTGAGGACAGGAGCTTTAGAAAAGGCTGTCTTGAGAGCAGCAAAAGCATCAACAGTCTCAATAGACCAAGAGGAAAAGTCAGCACCCTTGTTGGTCATATCAGTAACACGTTTGACTATGACTGAAAATTTCTTAATAAACTTCAACTTATGATAATAATTAGTAAAACCTAAAAATCTCTGTAAAGCTTTAAGATTAGTAGGTTATACCCAATCCAGGACTGCCTGTACCTTAACAGGATCCATCTGAAAACCTTTAGCAGAAACAAAATGACTCAAAAACTGAATCTGCTGCCCCTCAAATTAACACTTATCTAGCTTGGCAAACAAATGATTGTCAAAAAGAACCTGAAGCACCTATCGAACATGCTCCTGATGCTCCTCAAGTGAACCTTGGTAAATTTAGATATCGTCCAAGTATATCACCACAAATCTACCCACCAAAGAAGAAAAAATATAATTTATGAAGTTAAGAAACGTTGACGCATGACATTCTTTTTACCTTCCCCTGCTACCATGACATGTAGCATGCTTTTCCATAGCCAGCAGCTAGACCTGCAGCTGATTTCGGCGTCACTGGCATAGGTGACGTATGACATCACTGCCATGTACCCTCCGTGATGTTCATGCCGACATCAGATGCTGGCCTCTGGTTGACCAGTGGCGTGTATTACAGTGCAGGGAGCCTGCAGGACTTTGTGTTGCAATACATTTCAGCTAAATGTGCCTCGGATGCACATCCAGCTGAAATAAGCACTGACATCAGCAGGACCCATTCTTGCATGGGACCTCTGCCACATCAATCATTATGCCCTTGCCAGCCTGTGGTTTTATGTTCTTATCTGCCCCACTGACCAGCACACCTCTGATGTTTGTTTATGACAATGCGGCAGTGATAGCGCCGCTCACAGGCAGAAAAAGCAGAGGGAGGTAATTGCGTGACCCGGCTCTGACATCCGCTGACGTCACGACAAGTCCAGGCTGCAACCGGGGGTCTCTCTCTTTCGTGTTCCACAGTGGCTGCTGGCTTGTGGGTGGGGTCATCCCCGAGCGTCATACCCAGCATCCACCGCGCACTCTCCCTCTCCCCATTCATTGGGAAAGCGCGCGGTGAATGCTGGCTGTGATGCAGTGGGGTAACCCCCACCCACAACCAAGCAGCCACCGCGGGGACCCCAGCAATGAGTCACGCCTCAATAGACGGGATGTTAGTGGGGGGTCATGTGCTGCCTGTGAGTGGCCAGTGATAGCGCCGCTCACAGGCAGAAAAGGCAGAGGGATGTAATTATAAAGAAGTTGCTGCTTTTCATCATAAAAACACTTTGGAATATTTTAAATAGTAGTGTACAACCCCTTTAAAAGTAAACTTAAACCGTCTTTTGATTCACGCAGTCTGATCCATAGGCTGCATGAATCAGAGACTGGATGTTAGTGTAGTGCTGCTACATTTCAGAAAAAAACATACTTTGAAAGTTCAGTAACTATGTGTCTCGACTGACAAGTCTGAGGCATATCCTTGGCAGCTTCTACCTGTGCCATTCTGGTTGAACACCAGGTCTCTCTTTATGTGTGTACATGGGGAGACACATGTCAGTAATTGTAAGCAGGTGAAGGGAGAAGCCGCCAACATTGGTGGACAAATCTGCTAAAATTGATAAAATGCTTAGTCCCCAATGGGTTTTTCAAAGCATGTCCTCTCTGAAATGTCACAGCGTTAGGAAGTAAAACATACAGTGTTGCAATAGCACAGTCAGACTCTCATGCTGCCCCTGGCTCGCTCAGCATAAATCAGATGACAGGATCCCTTTAACCCCATTCTAATGTCGGGCGTAATAATATGTACCTGCGCCCTGGCCAGGTGCGAATTATCACGCCCTACCTTTAATGCGGCACCGGGACCAGAGTCGCGGTGATCGTATTAAATTTCCGGCGCAATCTTACCTTAGAGTAGATGGCGCTGTCATCCTAGGGGGTGTCGTTGCCCCCTCCCCCCCCGCAACCACGATCACTGTGATTGGCTGTTCAATTCTGAACAGCACTTGATCGCTCGATTTTTGGCATTTGTTTTCCCGTGCGTCCTGCAGCGGCCGAGCGCTGATTAGTGACTACATCACTGATCAATGTCCATGCTCGCTTTTTTCCTGGACTTTTTTTTTTGTCCCTGTCCATTTCCCCCCCACTTTACACCACCTCCGTACGTGCATCCAGCAGCTGCCGAGTGTTGATCGGTGACTCAAATCGCCATTCAGCACTTATGCTTGTTGTTTTATGCTTTTTTTTTCCACTGACTTTTTTTTTGTACAGGGTGGTCACACTGTCTCATTGTGCGCCGTGCTGGGCCTTGTGGTCCCACAGATACCTGTGACACCACAATCATTGCTTCTGCGACAGAAGACATCAGACAGAAGACAAAACAACTGTAAGTAGATTTTTTGATCCCTCCTCATCCACCCCAATCCCCCTATTCCGCTTTCCTCTCTCCCCACCCCTCCATTCTGTCACCGAGCGCTGATCAGTACTTGATTGCTTGATTTTTGGTAGTTTTATTTTCCAGCAGCCGCCAAGTGTTGATCGGTGACACAAATCACAGATCAGCACTCATGCTCGCTGTTTTACACTTTTTTTTTTTCCACTGACTTTTTTTGTACAGGGCGGTCACACTGTCAGATCGTGCTCTGCGCTGGGCCTTGCGGTGCCACAGAAGCCTATGACACCAAAATCGCTGCTCCTGCTGTGACAGAAGAAAGAAGACAAGACAGCTATGTAGATTTTTTGATCCCTCCTCATCCACCCCAAAACCTCCTGACCCACCTTCCTTCCTCCCCACCTCTCTCTGAGCTCTGATCAGTACTTGATTGCTGATCAGTACTTGATCACTCAACTTTTGACAGTTTTTTTTTCCGTGCTTCCTGCAGCGGCCGAGTGCTGATCAGTGACCACAGATCACTGATCCACACCCGTGCTCGCTGTTTTACACTTTTTTTTCATCCCTCTTTGCACCACCTCCATGCGTACATCCAGCAGCCGCCAAGAATTGATCGGTGACGCAGTTCACTGATTCGCACTCTGGCTCGCTGTTTGCACCACCTCCGACTGTTCCTTTTTTTTAATCTTTTTCTTTCAGAAAAAAAAAAAAGTTTACACCAAGTATACTGATACACACACACACACACACACACACACTGAATAAAGTACTGACATACACACACCACATACATAAAAAAAAAGTCCCGCTCGTCCCAAACCCGCTATTCAGTGGAGGAGGCATACGCTGTCCTTGCCTCCGACACTGACAGTGAGTGAGAGGATCCCACCTTTGTTTATTTTTCTGACTCCTCATCGTCGTCCTCCTCCTCTTCCTCCTCAGGTGCTGTTGAACCGCCAGGCAGATGCCCCATGACAGAAGATGAACCATCACCCCCCATTACTGACCCCGTATTGACCTCACCCCCCCTGAAAATTATGAGCCACTGATTCATGATTTTGTAGCAGAATCAGGAATCAAGTTTGACACCACCGGCCTCACAGAAATAGACTTTTTCAAAGTCTTTTTCTCTGAGGATTTTGTAAGATTTTTGGCAGAAAACCACTCTTCATCATTTTCTAACTGGTCTCCTGTAGGCGCAGTAGAAATGATGAAGTTTTGGGGTCTGGTCCTGCATATGGGGATCCTGAAGAAGCCAGAAGCTCGGCAATGCTGGAGTGTTGACATTTTGTATAACACTCCATTGTTCCGAATGGTCATGACCAGGACACGTTTTGAGGCCATCCAAAAGTTCTTTCATTACAACAATAATACACAGTGTCCTGCACGCGATGACCCCAACTTTGATCATCTCTTCAAAGTTCAGCCGGTCATCGAGCACTTCAACAACAAGCTTGCTGAAGAGTACGTACCCCAAAGGGACATCTGCGTGGATGAGTCCCTATTTCATTTTAACGGGAGGCTTGGATTCCGTCAGTACCTGCCCAGTAACAGGGCCAGGTATGGAATTAAGCTGTATAAACTGTGTGAGAGTACGTTAGGGTACACTCACAAGTTTAGCATTTATGAAGGGAAGGACTCCCGGATTGAACCCTCTGAATGCCCCCCCCCTGTTGTGGGAGTGAGTGGGAACATTTTGTTGGATTTGGTGCACCCACTGCTGGATAAAGGTTATCACCTCTACGGGGATAACTTTTATACCAGCATCCTTCTCTTCAAGTACTTCTCTGTGCAAGGTACCCCAGCCTGCAGTACTGTCTGCAAAAATCAGATAGCCTCCCGAAGACGCTAATTGGGCCGATGCTCAGAAGGGGTCAGAGCAGAGCCCAATATAGCGAACACCTGCTGGTGGTCAAGTACAAGGACAAAAGGGATGTCCTTCTCTTGACCACCATACATGGTGATGGCAGCACCCCCAGCACTGTACGAGGTACCTCTACACAGGTCGTCAAACCAGACTGTGTACTGGGGTACAACAAGTACATGGGGGAAGTTGATCTCTCTGATCAAGTCCTCCAGCCATACAGTGCTTTGAGAAAGGCCAAGGTTTGGTATAAGAAGCTGGCCGTGCACATCGTACAGATGGCAATGAACAACGCTTTCCTTCTATCATGATGTGCAGGCCAGACTTCTACGTCATACCTTGAGTTCCAGGAGGTAGTAATCAAGGCCCTTTGGCAGTGGTGACAGAGCGGGCCCCAGTACTTCCAGAACGGAAGGACCTTGAATTGTATAAGGCCAGCATTTCCCAAGGGAGGTTCCTCAAAGCGAGTGTGTTACAAAAGGGGAATACGCAAGGACATCATTTATCAATGTGACACTTGCCCCAACAAACCTGGCCTGTGCATGAAAGCTATAGAAGCATTTAGCATGCAGGCAGAGGGGCTGGCAGAGGGAAGAAAGCCCCTCTACCTTTGGATTGGAGACCCCGATGTCGTCATGACCCCGGATCACCAGAGCTAGCAAAGTTGATAGATCATCAGCAGTGCATGATCTAATAAGTTTGCCTGTCAGTGCAACGCTGACAGTTTGCATAACACAAGAATGCTGCTGCATCCTTATGCTATACAATCGATTAGCCTACAAAAAGTGAAAGTACCATAGTGAGACAAAGTGAAAAAGTAAAAAAGTGAAAAAGTGAAAAAAAAGAAAAAAAATTAAAAAAAATATTTACAAAAAAAATCACAAAATAATAATAAATAAATATATAAATTTATTTATAAATATATTGTAAGCATAAACAAATATTTTTATGAAAACAAAACACATATTCGGTATCGCCACGTCCGGAATGACCTGACATATAAAACTGTTCCACTAGCTAACCCCTTCAACTATACTTTATGATGATACTGCCGAACAAAAAGTGGAATAAAACACGATCAAAAACACGAATGTAAATGAAAATGGTGCCACTGACAACTTCATCTTGTCTTGAAAAAAAAAGTCACCATACAGCTCCAACAGTGGATAAATAAAAAAGTTATAGCTCTCAGTTTATTTTTTTTAGCTCTCATTTTTGCGATGCAAAAAATATATATTTTTTATAAAATATTTTTGTGCAAAAGCGCCAAAACGTAAAAAGAATATAAATGTGGTATCGTAATTATTCTGACCCGAAGAATAAATCTGCCTTATCAATTTTACCACATGTGGGGCGGCATAAAAAAAACCCCAAAAATTCTTGATTTGCTGTTTTTTGTTCATTCTGCCTCACAAAAATCAGAATAGAAAGTGACCGAAAAATGTCACGTGACCGAAAATGGTACCAATATAAACGTCAACTCGCCCCGCAAAAAACAAGCCGTCACATAACTCTGTCTACCGAAATATGGAAAAATTATAGCTCTCAAAATATGGCGATGCAAAAACTAGTTTTTGCAATAAAAAGCTTTTTTTAGTGTGTGACAGGTACCAAACATAAAAACCTGATATAAATCTGGTATCGCTGTAATCACACCAACTCAAAGAAAAAGTCGTTTAATCACTTATACCGCATGAGGAACGGTGTGAAAAATGAATACATTTTACATTCAAAAGCTCAAATGGTACTCCTTCCCTTCAGAGCCATACTGTGTGCCTAAACAGTGGTTTTCCCCACATATTGGGTATTGTTTTGCTCAAGAGAAATTGCACAACAAATTTTATGGTGCAATTTCTTCTGTTAACTTTATGAAAATGTAAAATTTGGGGCTGAAAAACATTTTTGTGGGAAATTTTATTTTTACGGCTCAATGTTATAAATTTTTGTGAAGCACCTGTGTGTTCAAGGTGCTAACCACCCATCTAGATAAGTTCCCTGAGGGGTCTAGTTTCCAAAATGGGGACACTTGTTGGGGGTTTCTACTGTTTAGGCACATCAGGGGCTCTGCGAACGCGACATAGTGTCCGCTAATTATTCCAGCAAATTTTACATTCAAAAAGTTCTTCCCTTCCAAGCCATGCTGTGCACCCAAAAAGTGGTTTTCCCCCACACATAGGGTATTGGCATTCTCAGGAGAAATTGCACAGCAAAGTTTGGATTCCATTTTTTCATGTTACCCTTGCAAAAATAAAAAAATTGGGTCTAAAGAAAAATTTTAGTGAAAAAAAGTTAAATGTTCATTGTTTTCTTTCACATTCCAAAAATTCCTGTGAAGCACCTGAAGGGTTAATAAACTTCGTAAATGTGGTTTTGAGCACCTTGAGGGCTGCACTTTTTAGAATGGTGTCACTTTTGGGTATTTTCTGTCATAAAGGTCCGTCAAAATCACTTCAAATGTGATGTGGTCCCTAAAAAATGATTTTGTAAACTTGGTTGGAAAAATGAGAAATTGATGGTCAAATTTTAACCCTTATAGCTTCCTAACAAAAAAAAATTTGGTTCCAAAATTGTGCTGATGGAAAGTAGACATGTGGGAAATGTTATTTATGAACTATTTTGTATGACATATCTCTCTAATTTAAGGGCATAAAAATTCAAAGCTTAAAAATTGCAAAATTTTCAATTTTTTTTCCAAATTTACTCTTTTTTCACAAATAAACGCCAGTCATAGCAAATAAATTTTACCACTATCATGAAGTACAATATGTTGTGAAAAAACAGTCTCATAATCAGTGGGATCCGTTGAAGTGTTCCAGAGTTATTACCTCAAAGTGACAGTGGTCAGAATTGTAAAATTTGGCCCGGTCATGAAGGTGAAAACATGCTTGGGGGTGAAGGGGTTAAAGACTTTTAAATGGGACCTGACTAGTGTTGAGCGATACCTTCCGATATCGGGAAATATCGGATCGGATTGGATTGGACCGATACCCAAAAAGTATCGGATATCGCCGATTCTGGTACCGTAAACCAATGCAAGTCAATGGGACAGAAATATCGGAATAAAAATAAACCCTTTCTTTCCTTGCAGGTTAATTCTGCATGAAAGAAAACAACTAAGAATAATGTAGAATGTATTGGGGGAGGTGGGGGAGACAATAAAGGCATAGAAGTTTAGCCCAATCAAATGGAATAGCGGGAATTAATATTTTTTTTTAAGACGTTCGGAGTTACGGAAATATTGACTATGTTAAGCTTTTTTATATTTTGTCAGATATTTATGTTTCACTACTTCCATGCTCTTCACCTTCTTTTTTACTTCTCCCACACTTTCTCCATCATCTTCAGCATCAGCATCTTTTTCATCAACTTCTTCTTCACCTTCTTCATCTTCTTCTTCTTCACCTTCTTCGTATTATTCTTTTTTTTACATTCTTCATATTCTTCTTATTCAACTATTATTCTTCTTCATATTCTACTTCTTCATCTTCTTCATATTCTTCTTCATCATATTCTTATTTGTGACAGGTATTCCTGTAGTTGTTATCTATAAAAGTTTGAACATTACACCTTTCGTTCTGCCCGTCACAAAAGATTTACAACAGGATTTGTCCGCGTTCAGTTTGGCCTGCAGCAGCAGATCTTTTCCAGGGGCACCACGAGGAGTAACGGACTCACCCCCATACACTGCTTAGTCATCTTCTGCTTATAATTTAGATAATATCTTTTGCTCTGATTTTTAATCTTATGCTTAATGTTCTTCTGCTTTTTGTTCTGCAGCTTCTTGTACTTCTGCTTATTGGTTTTCTGTCTCTTGTTCTTCTGTATCTTGGTGGTTGTCTTCTTGCTCTTTGTCCTCTTGGTCATCTTCTTCAGGGTCATCTTCTTGGTCTTCTTCGGGGTGGTCTTCAGGGTCGTCGTCTTCAGGGTCGTCGTCTTTGGGGTACTCGTCTTCTTCGAGGTGGTCTTCAGGGTCCTTGTCTTCAAGGTCGTCGTCTTCGGGGTCCTCGTCTTCTTCGGGGTGGTCTTCAGGGTCCTCGTGTTCAGGGTCGTCGTCTTTGGGGTCCTCGTCTTCTTCGGGGTGATCTTCAGGGTCGTCATCTTCAGGGTTGTCGTCTTCAGGGTCCTCGTCTTCTTCGGGGTGGTCTTCAGGGTCCTTGTCTTCAGGGTCGTCGTCTTCAGGGTCCTCGTCTTCTTCAGGTTGGTCTTCAGGGTCCTCGTCAGGGAGATCCAGAGTGATTAACAAGAACCATTTAAAAAAGCTTGAACTTGGAAATGTAGCTGAAGGTACAAGAAGGCTGAGGAACTGCCGAGAACCAGCTGATGGTACTGGAACCCGGATGAGTAGCAGAAGGTACAAGAGCCAATGGAACTACCGAGGACCAGCTGACGGTACTGGAACTCGGTTACTAAGCAGGATGTACCTGTGCCAGAAAGCACTACCAAGGACCTGCAGACGTTGGTGGAACTTGGATATCGAGAAGGAGGCACCTAAGCCAAAGGCACTGCCGAGAACCAGCTGACAGAACTGGAACCCGGATGGGTAGCAGAAGGTACCCATGTAAAAAAAAGTTGCAGGGCCTCGAGCCGGCCGCAGTTACCGAAACCCACAGTCCTACAGGGGATGCTTGTCTTAATGGCACTATGGAACCAACCTTCATTGCCAGATCCCGCAGCCCTCATAGGAGTCACCTAAACTGCAGGCACCATAGAGTCGGCTAACCCGACCGCAACACGACAGGACAACGCATTGGAAGCAAAGTGACGTTGACATTACCCGGAAACAGCTGGCGTGCTGGAACTAGGCTGGGCAGGAGGGAGTACCCGTGCCAAAGACACTGCCGAGAACCAGCTGACGGTACTGGAACCCAGATGGGTAGCAGAAGGTACAAGAGCCAATGGAACAACCGAAGACCAGCTGACAGTACTGGAACTCGGTTACTAAGCAGGAGGTACCTGTGCCAGAAAGCACTACCTAGGACCAGCAGACGTTGGTGGAACTTGGATACCGAGAAGGAGGCACCTAAGCCAAAGGCAATGCCGAGTACCAGCTGACGGTACTGGAACCCGGATGGGTAGCAGAAGGTACAAGAGCCAATGGAACTACCGAGGACCAGCTGACGGTACTGGAACTCGGTTACTAAGCAGGAGGTACCTGTGCCAGAAAGCACTACAAAGGACCAGCAGACGTTGGTGGAACTTGGATACCGCGAAGGAGGCACCTAAGCCAAAGGCACTGCCGAGAACCAGCTGACAGTACTGGAACTCGGATGGGTAAGAGAAGGTACCCATGAAAAAAAAAGTTGCAAGGCCGCGGGCCGGCCGCAGTTACCGAAACCCACCGTCCTACAGGGGGTGCTTGTCCTATTGGCACTATGGAACCAGCCTTCATTGCCAGAACCCACAGCCCACATAGGAGTCACCTAAACTGTAGGCACCATAGAGTCGGCTAACCCGACCGCAACACGACAGGACAACGCATTGGAGGCAAAGTGTCGTTGACAGTACCCGGAAACAGCTGGCGTGCTGGAACCAGGCTGGGCAGGAGGGAGTACCCTTGCCAAAGACACTGCCGAGAACCAGCTGATGGTACTGGAACCCGGATGGGTAGTAGAAGGTACAAGAGCAAATGGAACTACTGAGGACCAGCTGACGGTACTGGAACCCGGATGGGTAGCAGAAGTTACAAGAGCCAATGGAACTACCGAGGACCAGCTGACGGTACTGGAACTCGGTTACTAAGCAGGAGGTACCTGTGCTAGAAAGCACTACCAAGGACCAGCAGACGTTGGTGGGACTTGGATACCGTGAAGGAGGCACCTAAGCCAAAGGCACTGCCGAGAACCAACTGACGGTACTGGAACCCGGATGGGTAGTAGAACGTACAAGAGCAAATGGAACTACCGAGGACCAGCTGATGGTACTGGAACCCGGATGGGTAGCAGAAGCTAAAAGAGCCAATGGAACTACCTAGGACCAGCTGACGGTACTGGAACTCGGTTACTAAGCAAGAGGTACCTGTGCCAGAAAGCACTACCAAGGACCAGCAGACATTGGTGGAACTTGGATACCGCGAAGGAGTCACCTAAGCCAAAGGCACTGCCGAGAACCAGCTGACGGTACTGGAAACCGGATGGGTAGCAGAAGGTACAAGAGCCAATGGAACTACCGAGGACCAGCTGACGGTACTGGAACTCGGTTACTAAGCAGGAGGTACCTGTGCCAGAAAGCACTACCAAGGACCAGCAGATGTTGGTGGAACTTGGATACCGCGAAGGAGGCACCTAAGCCAAAGGAAATGACGAGAACCTGCTGACAGTACTGGAAATCAAATGGGTAACAGAAGGTACCCATGAAAAAAAAGTTGCAAGGCCGCGAGCTGGCCTCAGTTACCTAAACCCACAGTCCTACAGGGGGTGCTTGTCTTATTGACACTATGGAACCAGCCTTCATTGCCAGATCCCGAAGCCCACATAGGAGTCACCTAAACTGCAGGCACCATAGAGTCGGCTAAGCCAACCGCAACACGACAGGACAACGCATTGGAGTCAAAGTGACGTTGACATTACCCGGAAACAGCTGGCGTGCTGGAACCAGGCTGGGCAGGAGGGAGTACCCGTGCCAAAGACACTGCTGAGAACCAGCTGATGGTACTGGAACCCGGATGGGTAGCAGAAGGTACAAGAGCCAATGGAACTACCGAAGACCAGCTGACGGTACTGGAACTCGGTTACTAAGCAGGAGGTACCTGTGCCAGAAAGCACTACCTAGGACCAGCAGACGTTGGTGGAACTTGGATACTGAGAAGGAGGCACCTAAGCCAAAGGCAATGCTGAGAACGAGCTGACGGTGCTGGAACCCGGATGGGTAGCAGAAGGTACAAGAGCCAATGGAACTACTGAGGACCAGCTGACGGTACTGGAACCAGGATGGTTAGCAGAAGATACAAGAGCCAATGGAACTACCGAGGACCAGCTGACGGTACTGGACTCGGTTACTAAGCAGGAGGTACCTGTGCCAGAAAGCACTACCAAGGACCAGCAGACATTGGTGGGACTTGGATATCGCGAAGGAGGCACCTAAGCCAAAGGCACTGCCGAGAATCAGCTGGCGGTACTGGAACCCGGATGGGTAGTAGAAGGTACAAGAACAAATGGAACTACCGAGGACCGGCTGACGGTACTGGAACCCGGATGGGTAGCAGAAGGTACAAGAGCCAATGGAACTACCGAGGACCAGCTGACGGTACTGGAACTCGGTTACTAACCAGGAGGTACCTTTGCCAGAAAGCACTACCAAGGACCAGCAGACGTTGGTGGAACTTGGATACCGCGAAGGAGGCACCTAAGCCAAAGGCACTGCCGAGAACCACCTGACAGTACTGGAGCTCGGATGGGTAACAGAAGGTACCCATGAAAAAAAAAGTTGCAAGGCCGCGAGCCGGCCGCAGTTACCGAAACCCACAGTCCTACAGGGGGTGCTTGTACTATTGGCACTATGGAACCAGCCTTCATTGCCAGATCTCGCAGCCCACATAGGAGTCACCTAAACTGCAGGCACCATAGAGTCGGCTAACCCGACCGCAACACGCCAGGACAACGCATTGGAGGCAAAGTGTCATTGACACTACCCGGAAACAGCTGGCATGCTGGAACCAGGCTTGGCAGGAGGGAGTACCCGTGCCAAAGACACTGCCGAGAACCAGCTGACGCTACTGGAACCCGGATGGGTAGTAGAAGGTACAAGAGCAAATGGAACTACCGAGGACCAGCTGACGGTACTCTAACCCGGATGGGTAGCAGAAGGTACAAGAGCCAATGGAACTACCAAGGACCAGCTGACGGTACTGGAACTCGGTTACTAAGCAGGAGGTACCTGTGCCAGAAAGCACTACTAAGGACCAGCAGACGTTGAAGGAACTTGGATACCGTGTAGGAGGCACCTAAGCCAAAGGCACTGCCGAGAACCAGCTGACGGTACTGGAACCCGGATGGGTAGCAGAAGGTACAAGAGCCAATGGAACTACCGAGTACCAGCTGACGGTACTGGAACTCGGTTACTAAGCAGGAGGTACCTGTGCCAGAAAGCACTACCAAGGACCAGCAGACGTTAGTGGAACTTGGATACCGCAAAGGAGGCACCTAAGCCAAAGACACTGCCGAGAACCAGCTGACGGTACTGGAACCCGGATGGGTAGTAGAAGGTACAAGAGCAAATGGAACTACCGAGGACCGGTTAACGGTACTGGAACCCGGATGGGTAACAGAAGGTACAAGAGCCAATGGAACTACCGAGGACCAGCTGATGGTACTGGAACTCGGTTACTAAGCAGGAGATACCTGTGCCAGAATGCACTACCAAGGACCAGCAGACATTGGTGGAACTTGGATACCGCGAAGGAGGAACGTAAGCCAAAGACACTGCCGAGAACCAGCTGACGGTACTGGAACCCGGATGGGTAGCAGAAGGTACAAGAGCCAATGGAACTACTGAGGACCAGCTGACGGTACTGGAACTCTGTAACTAAACAGGAGGTACCTGTGCCAGAAAGTACTACAAAGGACCAGCAGATATTGGTGGAACTTGGATACCGCGAAGGAGGCACCTAAGCCAAAGGAACTGCCGAGAACCAGAACCAGCTGACAGTACTCGAACTCGGATGGGTAACAGAAGGTACCCATGAAAAAAAAAGTTGCAAGGCAGCGAGTTGGCCTCAGTTACCTAAACCCACAGTCCTACAGGGGGTGCTTGTCCTATTGGCACTATGGAACCAGCCTTCATTGCCAGATCCCACAGCCCATATAGGAGTCACGTAAACTTCAGGCACCATAGAGTCGGCTAACCCGACCGCAACACGACAGGACAACGCATTGGAGGCAAAGTGACGTTGACACTACCCGGAAACAGCTGGCGTGCCAGAACCAGGCTGGGCAGGAGGGAGTACCCGTTCCAAAGACACTGCTGGGAAACAGCTGGCGGTGCTGAAACCCAGGGTATAGACGCGTTCCGATAATACACTAGCAGCAGGGCAAGCTAACACCTCCAATGCATACTGGCTAAGCTCTGGCCATGTATCCAGCTTACAGACCCAAAACTTGAAGGGAGAAGAGCCGTCTGGGAGTACACTGAGAGGGCAAGACATGTAGTCTGTCACCATCTGACGGAAACGTTGCCTCCTGCTGACTGGAGCCGTCTGTGATGGTGTAGACATTTGTGGCTGCGGGGACACAAAACTTTTCCACATTTGGGCCATACTGGTCTTGCCTTGTGCTGAGGCGCTGCTTCTGCTCCCTCTTTGTGCAGAGCTTCCTCCACTGCCTCGACGCACTGAGCTGCTTTGTAAAGCACTAGCAGCACTGCTCTCAGTTGTAATGGAGAACATGATGGAATGCACCAGTGCGTCTTGGTACTCCCGCATTTTACACTCCCGGTTCAACGGTGTTATGAGGCTTTGTAAGTTGTCCGGGTAGAGAGAATCTAGGAGGGTGGACGCCCAATAATCAGCCGTGTTGAGAATGTGGGCGATGCGGCGGTCGTTTCTCAGGCACTGCAGCATGAAATCAACCATGTGCTGCTGACTGCCAACTGACCAAGAAACGTTGTCCCCTGCTTGAGACGTGATCTCTGCCTGCTCTGCATCACCCCACCCTCGCTCTAGATACTGACTACTAGAGCATTGTGTACCTCCCTCCTCTGGACAGATGTCTTCCTCCTCCATTGACTCCTCCTCATCCTCCTCACAAAGTGTCCCCTGCCTAGGCCTTTGTGAGGAACCACGTTGCGCAGACTGCACAGAAGCAGATGGAATTTGTGACTCCTCATCTTCCACCTCTTCCAAAACCTCCTCCCTTAGTGCTTGCAGTGTTTTTTCAAGCAGGCAGATAAGGGGGATAGTCATGCTGACTAGTGCATCATCTGCACTCGCCATCCACGTGGAATAATCAAAGGCGCGCAAAACGTGGCAAATGTCCTTCATAGAGGCCCACTCAGTGGTGGTGAAGTGTGAACGGCGCGCACTGCGACTTGTTTGCGCCTGCTGCAGCTGGTACTCCATTCCTGCTGCCTGCTGCTCACACAACCTCTCCAACATATGTAACGTTGAATTCCACCTGGTGGGTAGGTCACATATGATGCGATGTTCCGGAAGACGTAATCAGCGCTGCAGAGCTGCAATGCGCGATTTTGCATTGCTGGAACGCCGCAAGTGAGCGCACTCTATGTGGACCTTGTGAAGCAGTGCATCAAGATCCGGATAGTCCCTCAAAAAACTCTGCACGACCAAGTTGAGCACATGTGCCAGACATGGGATCTGAGTGAGGTTGCCTAGGCCGAGAGCTGCCACCAGATTTCGGCCATTGTCACACACTACCATGCATGGCTGGAGATTCGCTGGCACAAACCACACGTCGCTCTGCTGCTTGATGGCATTCCAGAGCTCCTGCGCTGTGTGGCTTCGATTCCCCAAAGAAATTAATTTTAATACGGCCTGTTGACGTTTGGCCACGGCTGTGCTCATATTGGTCATCATAACAGGTAACCGTTCACGGGTCGATGTGGAGGTAGACCGTGACTGCTCCTGCAGCGCTGATTCAGAGGAACTGGAGTATGAGGAGGAGTCAATTTGTACAGACTGGATTCCTGCAATCCTTGGAGTTGGCAGAACACGTACAGCGCCACTCTCAAGATCTGTACCCGGCTCCACAACATTTACCCAATTGGCAGTGAGGGAAAGGTATCGTCCCTGTCCATGCTTACTGGTCCACGCATCGGTGGTCAGGTGGACCTTGCTACTGACGGCGTTTTGTAGCGCATGTTTATTTTTTCCCTCCAGATGCTGTTGCAGGGCAGGGACGGCTTGCCTGCTGAAATAAAAGCGGCTGGGCACGTTGTATTGTGGGACTGCCAGTGCCATAAAGTTACGGAAGGTGTCAGTCTCCTCCAGCCTGAATGATAGCATTTCAAGGGCCAGTAGTTTAGCAATGCCAGCATTCAGAGCCTGTGCTCGGGGGTGGTTTGCCGAGTATGGGCGCCTTTTCTCCCATGCCTGTGCTAACGATGGCTGTAGACTGGCCTGGGAGTGTGAGGATGACAGGGAAAGTTGTGCTGTGGGTGGAATTACACTGTGTCTCTGTACAACAGTGCCAGAGATTCTTCCATGGCGATCCTGTGAGGAAGCCGAACCAGCTGTGTGTGAGCTGGAGGAAGAGGCTACAACACGAGCTGAAGAGGTGGTAGGTGGCGCTGTAGGTTGGCCTAGGTCTTCAGTGTGTCTTTGTAACTCCACCACGTGCTTGGTCCGCACATGTTTCCACATATTTGTGGTATTGAGGTTGCTGACACTTTTCCCTCTTTTCACCTTCTAATTACACAGCTTGCATTTGACAAAGCAAATGTCATCTGCAACTGTGTCAAAAAAGGACCAGGCACTGCAAGTCTTGGGAGCGCCCGCTTTGGATTTTGGAAGAGCCATGCTCCTAATGGGTGCCGAAGTGGAGGCTACAGGCAACCAAGTCAGCCCCCTCCCTCTCCCTCCTTTTTGGGTCGTTCAGGGAATCTCTTCCTCAGAGCTGCTCCCACCACCTTCCTGTCCCTCACGCCATGATGGGTCAAGGACCTCATCATCTACACCACCCTCTTCAAACATCTGCTTCTCCTGGGTAGTCTCGACAGCACAGTACACACCAGAAAGTGGCACCTGAGTCTCATCATCAGATGCGTACTGAGGTGTGCTGCTGACCATAGGCACTGGCCCACCCGCCTCTTCAGATTCAGAGAGACAAAACGGTTGCGCATCACTGCATACTACCTCTTCTTCAAATTCTCAAATTCTGCTTGGCTGGCCCCCTCTTTCCAAGCCAAGAGATTCAGAGAACAGAAGTAGAGATGGCTCCTGTCCAGGGCTCTCTGACTGCCTGGGCAATTTGGCAGGTGGTGAAGAGACAGATGGGTGCTCTTCAGTGCTCAGGACCTGAGAGGATCTGGAACTAAGTGAAGTCGATGCGTTAGCTGCCATCCATCCGACAACGGCTTCAATTTGGTCCTCCCGCAGCAGTGGGGTACTGCTAGCTCCTACAAAGCTGCGCATAAAGGACTGCTGCCTGGTAAAACTGGGGGATGCTGAGTCACTGGTGCCCGCAGCAGGCACAGAATCCCCACATCCTCTCCCTGCAGGCACAGAATCCTCACATCCTCTCCCTGCAGAAACTCCACGCCCACGACCACGACCACATGCCTTACTCCCTGCCTTCTTCATCTTGGTAGACTGATAAAGATAGGCAGAAAAGTACTAAGGGCTTAGTGTGCTTATTCCTGAACAGCTGCTAACAGGTATAAGAAACACTAATTTTATACAGTGTGGACTAGACTTTAATATGAGCTAATGTGGCTTACACAACTGTAAAGTGGAGTGTTTGGTGAACTTTATTTAGGTTTTTTTTGTCACAAAAAGACACTGGATGTGCCCAAAGATGTAATAACTATAGTATCACAAACTTTTTGTAGCTATTACAATGTATGAAGGTAACCTACAATGCAATAGATGAGGCTACAAAAAATAGGCTAATACTAATCTGGCTGGGGCTGCAGGGCACAATGCTGCAGAAAGGCTCCTCTATCTACTCCTATATAGTGTGTTTGGAACCAATGTAGCTGAATACGGATGGAACCACCACACTAATAGGAGAAATCAGGAAAAATGTTCAATTAGCAAAAAAGGACAATGTATGAGGCAGTGATGCACGCTGAGTGCACTACAACCAGACGTGGCTGAAGCACACACTACAGCGTGAGCTGCACTCACACACAGAGACGTTGCAGACAGGCGTGAACAGTGCAGATGCAGAGCACTGTGCACTAGCGCTGCAAGACAAAAAAAAATTCTCTATCTACTCCTATATAGTGTGTTTGGAACCAATTTAGCTGAATATGGATGGAACCAGCACACTAATAGGAGAAATCAGGAAAGATGTTCAATTAGCAAAAAAGGACAATGTATGAGGCAGTGATGCACGCTGAGCGCACTACAACCAGACGTGGCTGAAGCACACACTACAGCGTGAGCTGCACTCACACACACAGACCTTGCAGACAGCGGTGAACAGTGCAGATGCAGAGCACTGTGCACTAGCGCTGCAAGACAAAAAAAAAATTCTCTATCTACTCCTATATAGTGTGCTTGGAACCAATTTAGCTGAATACGGATGGAACCACCACACTAATAGGAGATATCAGGAAAAATTATGAATTAGCAAAAAAGGACAATGTATGAGGCAGTGACACACACTGAGTGCACTACAACCAGACGTGGCTGAAGCACACACTACAGGGTGAGCTGCACTCACACACAGAGACCTTGCAGATAGCGGTGAACAGCACAGAGAACTGTGCACTAGCGCTGCAAGGCACAGCGATTTATAAAGTAGCTTGGGTAAAGCAGAATAGACCAAATAGGTAGCTAAAACTGTCCCTCAGAGCAACAGCGTACTATCCCTAACTGAATTCACAGCAGAGTGAGCTCAAAATGGCGGCGGCGGCTTTTATAGTGCATCATGACATCATTTCAGCAGCCAATCACAGCCATGCTATTAGTTAACATGCCTACATGTCTAACAAGATGTGCCAACACTTCTTAGGATCCTCATTGGCTGAATAAAATGAAACTGGCTCATTGCATTATGGGAACTTCCGATTCTGGTATACGATACTGAAAAAGTATCGGAATTAAGTATCGGAATTCCGATACCGCGAATATCTGCCGATACCCGATATTTCAGTATCGGAATGCTCAACACTAGACCTGACACATCTAGTCATGTTAGGTTCATAGTGTTTGATTAAAATAAAAAAAGTATTTTGAAGAATTTTAAGCCAATATTCCTTCTTCTCACGTAGATACATTTATAGCATTCATGCATCTGTAATAGAAGGAGAAAAGTCTTTCAGAGAATCAATGCAAGATGTATGTAATAAGGAGAAAGAGCACCATCTGGTGAGCATTTCAAGTTTGCACGCTGGACCTGGTCAGGTGACCTCCAGCGCGCAGTGACTGAGGTGATTTCAGCGCCAGACACAGAGAGATACGTGAAACAGGCCGGACGAGCTGAAGGAACCAGCGAGAGAGACCAAGGTGAGAGACCCGTAAGGCAAGATGGGTGGCTGCTGGTGAATGACCGCGGGATTCAGCGCAGCGGTCCCTCTGGTGTCACGGCTACGGAAGAGGACCGGGACTTGGATACGACATTAAGGAAATGTACAAGACTCTCCTACTCACAACGTGGTAAACTGCCCCGATGGACAGGACAAGGAGAGGATGGAAACGAGTCGTGAAGGAGAGATCTCGTCAGCAGAAGCCGACGAGTGTCATCACTGAACAGGGCTGTCACTTCAACTGCTCCCTCACGGTACCGGGAACAATCGGGTTTAGGGTATCAGGTTGGGAGGGGGATGGGTGAGGTGGAACAAGCTAAATGGGATCTAATTGACTTTGTCAGAAAAAGACTTAAAGGCCTAGCGGGAATAACCGGAGACCCCCGCTAGGACTATTTTCAGAACCAATGGACTTCAGTGCTAATCCCATATTTGGGCTAGATACAGTATTTTAGAGAAGAATTTTATTGCTATTGTTATTGCTATTGTGAGGTATTGTGTGTTATTGCTATTGTTATTGCTATTGTGATAGTGTTCTCATTACTAACCCCTGTTGCAATCCCCGTCAGCTTGTTTAATATATATATATATATATATATATATATATATATATATATATATATAAATTGTTATTTATAGCTATTTGACTGCCCTCATTTTGTGACTCTGCGCGATGCATTCTGACACCTGCATTACACATCTATAACATCTCCCAAAGTTTCATGGAGCCATTCAACGTCAAAACAGCCTGTTGGCATGTATATATGTTTCCACTTGCCAACCATTAAATCTATAAAGCTATTGTTAGTCAGGTTGCAAATTCAGATCTGCTGCTTCTGTATGTTTCCTGTATTAGAAATGTTATTTCCTCTAAGAGCAAACCCTACCTTCTTCCATCCAAACTAGCCCCCCTCCAGGATATTTACCCTGAAAAAGCAGGATATTCAGTAAAAGTGTTTGATGTTCTGTGAAACGTTCATTGCCAAGTCTATTCTCGGAAATTCACAGTCGTACTGACTAGTAACTTTCAGTCAGTAAAAAGACCTGAGACCTGCATTTAGGTAAGTCTTTAAAACAAAATTTTGCATCCACTAAAATTTGCACTTTTTGCACATTGTTATCCACCCAAATAAGATGTCATGCCATCCCTAAAGATCTGGTGACTTTGACCACTTGCATCTACAGAGGAGAATATTCCCAAACTATGTTTATATTGCAGTTTATTCTTTTTTCTCTTCTGGTTAAGAAAAGATAAAATATGAGAAGAATGCTAATCATGGACACTGAGAAACGCTACCCCTTAGACTTCAGTCCAGAGCCTCTCACCTAGCCAAATCAGTTCTCATACTTTTCACTGATGAGGGCCAACAGCCGGAAACACCGTGTCTGCAAATTGAGATTCTGATTTGGCTTTTATCCTAAGTCATATTGCACGACTCGTTAAAGGGTTGATTGCGACTTGTAGGATTGCTACTTCCAATAGGTGGCGCTATAGAGTACAAGTCCTCTTTTTCTCTGAAGAGGCAATTTGCATATTAAAATAATCTCCAAATTTTACGTCCAGGAATTTATACACAGCTAATTGTATTGTATATAATGTAACACTCGTATTTAGGCATAGAAAAAGTGGAAAAGTGTAAAGAAAAGCAGAGGTTTATTCTCCATAGATAGTAAGGTAATGTACAGTATGTTAAAAAAACAAACAAGTAAAGGACTTTTATTGTCCTGTACACGGAAGCTTTTTGTGCTTAAAGGAAACCTGTTACCATAAAAATGAAGACTAATCTGCAGGCACTATGTTATAGAGCAGGAGTAACTTAGTAGATTGATATATAGTTTTGTGAGAAAATATTCAGTATAACCTATATTTTAATCCTTTAATCCTTTGCTCTTTCTGGGATTTTTGGTCCAGTGGGTGGACCGATCAGTGATAGATTTCCTTGTATACTGCTCCCCCCAATCTATAAAATGGTACTGGAAGGTTGAACTGCATTTTCAGGGTGACAGGCTCCCTTTAAAGATCTATTTATATGTTTTAAAGAGGACCCAACAGCTTTCCTGACATGACAGTTTTAGAAAATAATTATATTTTCAATAAAATTACAATTCTAGAGCATCTTTTCTTATAACTCTTTAGTGTACCATTACTCTTGTTCCTCCTTGAAATGTATGAATAAATTGACAATTAATTGAGAGTAGGTCCCTATATGCTATTACACTGTCCAATCAATGCACCTAGTATTAGGCCACGTTCACACGTTCAGTATTTGGTCAGTATTTTAACTCAGTATTTGTAAGCCAAAACCAGGAGTGGAACAGAGGAAAAGTATAATAGAAACACGTCACCACTTCTGTATTTTTCACCCACTCCTGGTTTTGGCTTACAAATACTGAGGTAAAATACTGACCAAATACTGAACGTGTGAACGTGGCCTTAGATTATGCAGGGACACAACACTTTCATGACAATGATAGTAAAACCTATTTGTCAATTTGTTCCAAATTTTGTAGGTGAAATAACAGAGAAACAACACATCACAGAGTCTCCTCAACTGTAGCATTAAAGTGAATAAATAGTATTTATTATTACAGACATGTCAAGAGAGCTTTAAATAGAAGTCTCATGGTAATCTTCAAAATTGATATTATTATAGATCGGGGCCTGAGAATGTTATTACAGTTCTTAGATGTTACCAAATTGTTTTCATCATTCATACATGCATTAGTATAATCAAGGTGCCGTGTAACTGTTGTAGAAAGCTGTGCTTGGGTAAAAGCTACAAGTACAGGTATATTTGGCACCCAGCGTGCAGAATACTTACTGTTAAGCACCCTGAAATCCCATTATGTTGATAGTAGTAAAAATATATACCATTACATTACTACTCATCATCACTGCGGGAACTAAAAGACTTACGTATAAAAGATGACTCATATTATATACTGCTTCATTTACCATATAAAATGCAATCTTTTATTATACATCCTACAGTGCATCTGAGTATATGGTAATTACAGAAAAAAAAGTGAAGAGCTTGAAGAGAGAACTGATGCAACGTCAGCAATCACTTTTATACCTGATTTTTAGTTCCAAAAATGAATCTGACTTAAACATGGAAGGTTGCTTATGGATGGATGTTGTAAACCATATTTCTTCCTGTTGGTTGCTAACCACGATGTGAGTTTGGCTACGCAGGCTCGTTACTTATGTTTGAATTATTAACCAGCATTACTCAAGATATGCAAATGAGTCTATTACAGCTGCTCTCCGTATACACAGAGAAGTCATAGAACTCACACAGTGTCACTGGCTGGTAGAGGATTGCAAGCATTAGGATCGTCTGATACAATGGTAAGTGAAGCCATACATCGCACACTCGTACTATTAACTGACTCCAGTAAGTATTGATTGTTACTGGCCTATATACTGTAGTTATTCAAAGTTTCATAGTTCTAATGTTGAAGGTAGACTTAGGTCCATCGAGTTCAACCTGTAGCCTAACAATTCATTGCATTCTTTACTGTAAGTCTTATAATAGCTGAAGATAAATTTATATTTACTGTTCTTCCTTAAAATGATGCAGGATATTGATAATCTGAGTTGTTATTAACTCTAGAGCTGTGTTTTCAGTTGCTAATAAAGATTTCTATAGTACTCAAATATGTTGGACATAGAATATTCATATATGACCTTTGTGAACCAGAGTTTAGTTAGTCTTTGACACTTGACATTTAAGTTTGATGCGATCAATAAGCTGCTGACGTAACATTAAAACAAGATCATTAGGAGGTATATTACATAATATCCCATAATATCTATTTATGTCTGTTTATCTATCTACAGTATATATCTACACTATCTATCTATCATTTCCAATGTAACCATATGCTAATTTTGAAATATAAAAATGTATGTATATGAAAGTATATTTTATGACAACTCAGTTGCTCATGGGATCTTCTTGGATAGAGAGGCATAGCCTATTTCTCAGTCTATGAATGATGATTTTGGTAAATTTCATCTTTTTGAGAAGCCCGCAAACTTCTCAAAAGGTGAAAGTAAAACAGCGGATTTGTATTGGGCTTCTCTTGGAGTAAAAGTATCAGCTGGAAAATGCAAATATAGTGTAAAATACACTATTGCTCTGCTTTATTCAAGGATACACATTTTAAATGTGGACCGTTGTCTCCATCATATGACATAAAAAGATCAGACCACTCTTGAAGTGTATAGTCCTTGAAAACACCTCACTAATGATACTTCTCCAAGAGGTGCCCAACACCCATCTTAACTATTTTGTCTAAATCCACTGCTACTACCAAACAGGAAGGTCACAATAAACAGAAAAGCCTACACTTGTGTTGTGACTATTGGAGTATAAACCCAACAGGTGACCCTTTTGCCCAAGGAATTAAACAAGGATGATAGGGGTACTGCTACTGGTGTTTGGACATACTTCTTTGGGGGTTTTTTCAATACAAAAATCCTTAGATTTCACACACTCGACATTGTCCAAACAGTAGCGCTGTCTTCTCTGTTTTGCAATTTTTTAAATTATCTTACTACAAGAGAGGGCTGAAGGCAGGAGAGAGTGATAAGAAGCACGTGGAAATACTGTTCAGTACGTTACCTACTATGCTTTTGAGGGTTCCATAGGAGCGAGCTTACGAGGTGCTATCACTAATGTGCAGATGCTAAGCTGGCAAGAGGAGCTGTTGCTGCTTTATAATGGTGGCCTGAGATAATCATAGCAGCACCATGTAGAGTTCTGTGTAGGCTGTCACTGATGCAGTAAGGGATGACTGTGTTTTCAGCCCTAGAAATGGTACTCTGCGAAAGTCTGTGAAAGATGTCAGCAACAAGAGTAGGCAACTTAATTGGGTTGTGGAGTAATATAAATACTAAGAGAGAATGCTGTTGGACGTGTAAGGGTCTTTGTGGGACTTCAGAATGGAGAGGATTGATAATTAGTGTGTAGTGGATTAGCTGCCCTGAACCTATGGTGTGTGCCTAAAAGTTTGGCCCAGTAACATAATGGACTGCAAAAGAGGGAGGGTTGGTGAAAGAAGAGCTTTCAAGAATAGAGGCATGTATAACTGATAAAACAAATTCTGCAAATGTCTGTATTAAGGGAGCCACAAGTCTAAGGTCTACATAATGATAACATTGAAATACCCGAAATTAGAGCTCATTTGTTTGTAGTACTTTTCATGTGTTTTAGAACAATATATAACAATAGTAGCAATTAGAGCTGAGTGGATTTTTTGAAATTCAAATTCGCTGACTTTGCAAATCTGCCCCAAAATTGTTATGCGCGTCAATTAAATTTGCGTGAATCGTATAAATTAAAAGTCTCTAATTGTCTGGATAATATGTGTAGAGCGCTGTGAGTTCCCCTTGGAGTCAATTGAAAATGTTTTGACCTTTGTAATGCAAGCAATGTCCAAATAACTTCCACTTATCTGGCTAAAGGAAAATGTATGGGAACTAGTGATGAGCGAACATGTAGGCAGAGTCTGTATCAGGAGTGCAGCAAGGACTGGTACGCAACCTAACACAACTTAAACTGCAGAACTGAAAGGTTCCACTACAGCCAACCCAATAGATGGAGATGCAATCAGGATTCCCCACATTTAAAAAAAATTGTGGCAGACACTAGCAATGTCTAATCAATTTCACTACAGTAGAAATAGTGTAAATAAGACCCACATCTTCCAGTACAGCCAACCCAGGAGATGGAGACCTAACCAGTAGTGTTCACATTGCCCTAAATGAGGGCCTAACACCACCGAAGTGGCATCAATGTCATCAGACTACAAGTAGTTTAATGCAGACTCAAACCTGTCCCACAACAGCCAACCCAATGGATGGAGACACAATTAGAATTCTCCACATTTCCCAAAATTAGGGTCTAAAACCTGCAGCAGCAGCAGCAAGAGCAGGCACAGAAGCCATATCACAGACTGCAATTTCAAGAGATCAATGCAGCACACTGAAAACAACAACATCGCCTACTCTGTACAGTCTGCACTTGGGGTACAAAAGTCCTTGGAGAGCCATGACTTGTTCATCTTGATGAAAGTTAGGCGAACTACACTTTCAGGATACAGCCGGGTGCCCTTATCTGTCAAGACACTAACAGCAGCGCTGAAGACACGTTCAGAGAGAATGCTGGCTGCTGGACATGATAAAACCTCCAAGGAGTAGAGATGAGCGTTGTTCTACTCGAACTGTTCGCCAATCTCAAATTCGAGCTGTTTTGGGCGGTGTTCGAGCCGGTCGGCGAACACGAACAATTTGAGAAAAATTCGGCTGTTCGAGGTTATGTTCGATAACTGTTCGTGCACCAAAATCATAACTGGATTTTTTCTCAGTAATGATGAAAATTAATGTTAATACGCAGTTTGAGTGTACAGCGGGGCGGGGGGAGGGGCAGGGGATGGATCTCTGCAGGAACAATGAAGATCTCCATTTTTTTTTCTCTTTCCCGCATTTGCAGTGGGGAGGTGCAATCTGTCAGCCTATCAGCAGCGCACACACGGAGCGAAGTGCTTTTTTTCACACAAGCAAGGGCATGTGTGATTGGCAGTGTATGTCACATGTCCTTGCCCTATAAGACCAAGCCATTTTCCCCGTCGCCACCATTTTCTCACTGCTGCAGCTGCGTGTTAGACGGCACCGCTGTTGCTGTGTGCGCTATACCTTGTTAATTTCAAGCCAATTTTCGCACAAATATACAGATAGCTTGGGAGTAGGGAATAGTTGTGATTGCAGTCCTTTTAAGGACTAGGTTACAGCATTTCCTACGACTTTTATCAGGCAGGTCTGTGCTCTTAAATAGATAGATTGTGGGAGTAAAGACTAATTGTAATTGGAGTCCTTTTCAGGACTAGGTTACATCAGTTCCTATCAGTTTTTGCCAGGCAGGTCTGTGCCAGTGCTGTGCAAGTTTTTTTCACAGCATTTGGCTGAATCTAGCAAAGCTAATCCTTTTTGGCCTATTGCAGAGTGTGTTAGTCAGTGGAGTAGCCTATCTGTGTTGCAAGATATACCACCTGTGTATAGAATACCAATTTTTTTACTGCACCTAGTGAAGTAAAATCTTTTGGGCATAGCATCATTCTATTAGTCCATCTATACTGACCTCCATCAGGTTGCAAACTGAATATAATTTTTTTCTGCATCTAGCTCTGAAAAAATATTTGGGCTTCTAGCGGTGTGTGGGACTTGGTCTATTAGTCCATCTATACTGACCTCCATCAGGTTGCAAATTAAAAATGATTTTTTTCTGCATCTAGCTCTGAAAAAATATTTGGGCTACTAGCAGTGTGTGGGACTTGGTCTATTAGTCCATCTATACTGACCTCCATCAGGTTGCAAATTAAAAATAATTTTTTTCTTCATTTATCTCTGAAAAAATATTTGGGCTTCTAGCAGCGTGTGGGACTTGTTCTATTAGTCCATCTATACTGACCTCCATCAGGTTGCAAATTAAAAATAATTTTTTTCTGCATCTAGCTCTGAAAAAATATTTGGGCTTCTAGCAGTGTGTGGGACTTGGTCTATTAGTCCATCTATACTGACCTCCATCAGGTTGCAAATTAAAAATAATTTTTTTCTGCATCTAGCTCTGAAAAAATATTTGGGCTTCTAGCAGTGTGTGGGACTTGGTCTATTAGTCCATCTATACTGACCTCCATCAGGTTGCAAATTAAAAATAATTTTTTTCTTCATTTATCTCTGAAAAAATATTTGGGCTTCTAGCAGCGTGTGGGACTTGATCTATTAGTCCATCTATACTGACCTCCATCAGGTTGCAAATTAAAAATAATTTTTTTCTGCATCTAGCTCTGAAAAAATATTTGGGCTTCTAGCAGTGTGTGGGACTTGGTCTATTAGTCCATCTATACTGACCTCCATCAGGTTGCAAATTAAAAATAATTTTTTTCTTCATTTAGCTCTGAAAAAATATTTGGGCTTCTAGCAGTGTGTGGGACTTGTTCTATTAGTCCTTCTATACTGACGTCCAGCAGGTTGCAAATTGAATATAATTTTTTTCTGCATCTAGCTCTGAAAAAATATTTGGGCTTCTAGCGGTGTGTGGGACTTGGTCTATTAGTCCATCTATACAGACCTCCATCAGGTTGCAAATTAAAAATAATTTTTTTCTGCATCTAGCTCTGAAAAAATATTTGGGCTTCTAGCAGTGTGTGGGACTTGGTCTATTAGTCCATCTATACTGACCTCCATCAGGTTGCAAATTGAATAAAAAAATTTTCTGCATCTAGCTCTGAAAAAATATTTGGGCTTCTAGCGGTGTGTGGGACTTGGTCTATTAGTCCATCTATACTGACCTCCATCAGGTTGCAAATTAAAAATAATTTTTTTCTGCATCTAGCTCTGAAAAAATATTTGGGCTTCTAGCAGTGTGTGGGACTTGGTCTATTAGTCCATCTATACTGACCTCCATCAGGTTGCAAATTAAAAATAATTTTTTTCTTCATTTAGCTCTGAAAAAATATTTGGGCTTCTAGCAGTGTGTGGGACTTGTTCTATTAGTCCTTCTATACTGACGTCCAGCAGGTTGCAAATTGAATATAATTTTTTTCTGCATCTAGCTTTGAAAAAATATTTGGGCTTCTAGCGGTGTGTGGGACTTGGTCTATTAGTCCATCTATACTGACCTCCATCAGGTTGCAAATTAAAAATAATTTTTTTCTGCATCTAGCTCTGAAAAAATATTTGGGCTTCTAGCAGTGTGTGGGACTTGGTCTATTAGTCCATCTATACTGACCTCCATCAGGTTGCAAATTAAAAATAATTTTTTTCTTCATTTATCTCTGAAAAAATATTTGGGCTTCTAGCAGCGTGTGGGACTTGTTCTATTAGTCCATCTATACTGACCTCCATCATGTTGCAAATTAAAAATAATTTTTTTCTGCATCTAGCTCTTAAAAATTATTTGGGCTTCTAGCAGTGTGTGGGACTTGGTCTATTAGTCCATCTATACTGACCTCCATCAGTTTGCAAATTAAAAATAATTTTTTTCTGCATCTAGCTCTGAAAAAATATTTGGGCTTCTAGCAGTGTGTGGGACTTGGTCTATTAGTCCATCTATACTGACCTCCATCAGGTTGCAAATTAAAAATAATTTTTTTCTTCATTTATCTCTGAAAAAATATTTGGGCTTCTAGCAGCGTGTGGGACTTGTTCTATTAGTCCATCTATACTGACCTCCATCAGGTTGCAAATTAAAAATAATTTTTTTCTGCATCTAGCTCTGAAAAAATATTTGGGCTTCTAGCAGTGTGTGGGACTTGGTCTATTAGTCCATCTATACTGACCTCCATCAGGTTGCAAATTAAAAATAATTTTTTTCTTCATTTAGCTCTGAAAAAATATTTGGGCTTCTAGCAGTGTGTGGGACTTGTTCTATTAGTCCTTCTATACTGACGTCCAGCAGGTTGCAAATTGAATATAATTTTTTTCTGCATCTAGCTCTGAAAAAATATTTGGGCTTCTAGCGGTGTGTGGGACTTGGTCTATTAGTCCATCTATACTGACCTCCATCAGGTTGCAAATTAAAAATAATTTTTTTCTGCATCTAGCTCTGAAAAAATATTTGGGCTTCTAGCAGTGTGTGGGACTTGGTCTATTAGTCCATCTATACTGACCTCCATCAGGTTGCAAATTGAATAAAAAAAATTTCTGCATCTAGCTCTGAAAAAATATTTGGGCTTCTAGCGGTGTGTGGGACTTGGTCTATTAGTCCATCTATACTGACCTCCATCAGGTTGCAAATTAAAAATAATTTCTTTCTGCATCTAGCTCTGAAAAAATATTTGGGCTTCTAGCAGTGTGTGGGACTTGGTCTATTAGTCCATCTATACTGACCTCCATCAGGTTGCAAATTAAAAATAATTTTTTTCTGCATCTAGCTCTGAAAAAATATTTGGGCTTCTAGCAGTGTGTGGGACTTGGTCTATTAGTCCATCTATACTGACCTCCATCAGGTTGCAAATTAAAAATAATTTTTTTCTGCATCTAGCTCTGAAAAAATATTTGGGCTTCTAGCAGTGTGTGGGACTTGGTCTATTAGTCCATCTATACTGACCTCCATCAGGTTGCAAATTAAAAATATTTTTTTTCTGCATCTAGCTCTGAAAAAATATTTGGGCTTCTAGCAGTGTGTGGGACTTGGTCTATTAGTCCATCTATACTGACCTCCATCAGGTTGCAAATTGAATAAAAAAATTTTCTGCATCTAGCTCTGAAAAAATATTTGGGCTTCTAGCGGTGTGTGGGACTTGGTCTATTAGTCCATCTATACTGACCTCCATCAGGTTGCAAATTAAAAATAATTTTTTTCTGCATCTAACCCAGCCAATAGTTTTGGCCTAATACCACAGTTTGGCCACTCAGCTCTGCTCGGTTACCATCCATTGTTTTTTTGTGCAAACAACTCCAGAGTTGTGAATTAGTTAACCACTAAAATGAGTGGAAAAAGGCCTGCTGCTCGTGGAAAGGGGAATAGGCGTGTTGGGAAGGGGAAAAAAGGTTGTGTCCGTGGGGTAGGTGCAGAAGAAAGACCATCTTCCAGCCAAACTAAAATGTCTACTTCTTTTAGCGGACAATGTGATAAGATCCCTTTCTTACGGCCACGCCAATCGCTACAAATTCCAGATGAGGCACAAAAACAGCAGGTGCTTCAACGGATATCAAGTGCTCCTTTAAGTGGGCTCTCCTCCACATCAACTTCAACATCACAAATACTCCAGTCCTCAAAGGTGTCACCCAAATCGCACTTGCTTCCTCACAGCTCCCAAATCTCCAGCTGCCCGTCTGAGTATGAGGTAGAACAGATGGTTGAGTCTGCAGAGCTGTTTACTCATACTATAGCCTGGGAATCAGAGGTCGACTCCAGCGCTTCTGTGAATCCAGACGAGGAAATGATCTGCACTGATGCCCAGAATCTTTATGAGTCGGATCCAGGACCAGACGCAGAAGGTTCTGACCATAATGTAGACCCTCATTCCCAAACTGTAACTCCTGTTGGTGGAGACAATGAGGAAGACGATGATAAGACTCAAATACCTGATTGGAGCGACAACTTTAGTTTTTTGTCAGGGCAGGAACAGGTTGGCTCTGAGGACGACGGGTGTGATAACGCACAGGGTGATGATGATGAGGTCGGAGATCCCACTTACTGTCAACCCACAGTCAGCCAAGAGATGAGGTCAGCAGAGGAGGTGGAGGAAGATGCTAGTGACGACGAGGTCAGGTTGCGCCTTCCTGGACAGAGACGTAGTACTGGAAGCACGTCAACAACTGCATCCTCAAACACAACTCTGCCTCTCACCACAAGTCGTGGTGGCTCTTCAGGTCGCATGGGTGCTAAGCCTTGCATAGCCTGGGCATTTTTTCAGATCGATAAAGATGACCCAACTCGTGTTATCTGTAACATTTGTCAGCAAAAGCTAAGTAGAGGCCAAAAAATACATAGTTTGAGTACTTCATGCATGAACCGGCACATGGACATGAAGCATAAGTTGCAGTGGGAAGCTCAGTGTGCTACAATGCGGTCTAGCCGGCCGGGCCAACCACCGTCTGCCATATCTTGTGCATCCGCGGCCTCTTCATCCTCTGTGACTGGGGGGACAGCAGTCACACCTGTTTTGGGGCGCAGACCTGCCACCTCTTTACCCGCAACAGCCAGCGTGATTGGCAGGTCATCATTTTCTTTGGATGTGGTAACACCAGCTGGTCTTGAGCGCTGTCCGACATCGATAGCACCACCTTTGGATCAAGGCAACCTAACATGTCCGCCTGCATCTTCCTCACAGACCGGCAGTTTGCCGGGGACACCCTTATCAACCCCGTCTAAGCACAATAGCCAGCCCTCGGTCCCTCAGATGTGGACAAGTAAAAGACCATTTCCTCCTAGCCATGAGAAAGCTAAGAGGTTGAATTTCACCATCTGCAAGCTCTTGGCTACAGAAATGCTGCCTTTCCGCCTGGTGGACACAGAAGATTTTCGAGACCTTATGTCCGTCGCAGTGCGCCAGTACCAGATGCCCAGTCGGCACTACTTCTCAAAGAAAGGTGTGCCTGCGCTCCACCAGCATGTCGCACACAACATCACCGCTTCTTTGAGAAACTCTGTGTGTGACAGGGTGCATTTCACCACAGACACTTGGACGAGTAGGCATGGACAGGGGCGTTACATGTCGCTGACTGGGCACTGGGTAACTATGGTGACAGCAGGACAAGGGGCTGCTGTCCAAGTCTTGCCGTCCCCACGAGTTGTGCGTCAATCCTCTTTATGTCATTTTTCCTCCACTGCTTCTGCCTCCTCAACCTCCTCTCGGTCTTCCACCTGCACCCAAAGCCTGTCTGGTCATGCCACAAGCTTTCTAACTGCGCAGAAGGGATCCTGCACACCTCCTTACTATGCTGGCAGTAGGGCTCAACGTCATCAGGCGGTTTTTACATTGAAATGTCTGGGAAATGTGAGTCACACAGCTGAGGAGTTGTGGTCAGCTCTGGAGAACCAATTTCATGAATGGTTGTCTCCACTGGACCTGAAACCAGGGAAGGCCGTGTGCGACAATGCTGCAAACCTGGGTGCGGCCCTTCGCCGGGGCAATGTCACACACGTGCCTTGTATGGCTCACGTGTTGAACCTGGTTGTCCAGCAATTTTTAGCCCACTATCCCAGACTAGATGGCCTTCTGCAGAGGGCACGGTCGCTGTGTGCTCACTTCCGCCGTTCGCATCCCGCAGCTCAGCGACTTACATCTCTACAGAAGTCGTTGGGCCTGCCACTTCACCGGCTAAAATGCGATGTGCCTACCCGGTGGAATTCAACTCTGCACATGTTGCAGCGACTGTGGCAGCACCGACAAGCCCTGGTGCAATACGTTCTGACGTATAGCCTGGGCCAACGAGATTCAGAGGTGGGGCAAATCACGCTGGAGGAGTGGTCTCAGATCAGGGACCTATGCACCCTTCTGCACAGTTTTGAAATGGCGACGAAGATGTTTAGTGCTGACGATGCCATTATCAGCATGACTATTCCGGTGATTTACATGCTGGAGCACATGTTAAACAGAATTCGGAGTCAGGTGGTGGCACAAGAGGAGGTGGAGGAAGTAGAGGAGGAGGAGTTGTATGCGGAAGGGCTAACATCTGCAAGGTCCAGACGGTCGGCAGCACCAAGGCGGCAGGCATGTGAGGGTGGGGGAGATGGTTTAACCAGGGCGCATGGTAGCAGCCAAACTAGTGAGGAAGGTGCAGGAGCCCAGGAAGAAGTGGAGGACGAACTGATGGAAGACTCATCAGATGAGGGAGACCTTGATCACATTTCTGTTGTGCGAGGTTGGGGGGAGAGGACAGAGGAAGGAAGCATGATTGTTACCTCGCCACCAACACAACAGGGACTTGGTGCTCCTGGATGCGCAACACACATGAGTGCCTTCTTGCTGCACTACCTGCAACATGACCCTCGAATTGTGAGAATTAGAAATAATCCTGACTACTGGGTTGCCACACTGTTAGATCCCCGGTACAAAAGTAAATTTGCAGAAATTATTCCTGCCATTGAAAGGGATGCACGCATGCAGGAGTATCAGCAGAGACAGTTGCAGAATCTTACATGTGCTTTTCCACAAAATACCAGTGGTGCACGTAGTGAATCTCACAGTTCCAACTTGCCAACCGTGGGACCGTCAAGTGTTCAGCACTCAAACCGTAACAGAACCACAGTATCTGCTGGTAACATCAATTTTGCGGAATCATTTCACCACTTTTTTAGCCCATCCTTTGCAAGGCCACAGGAGACAAGAAGTCTGACACATAGTCAACGCCTAGAGACGATGGTACAGGAGTATCTCCAAGTAAACATTGAAGCCACGACTGTGTCACTGGACCCTTGCTCTTTTTGGGCTTCCAATCTGGATAAATGGCTGGAGCTAGCCACTTACGCCTTGGAGATCTTGTCATGCCCCGCAGCCAGCGTTCTGTCTGAACGTGTGTTCAGCGCTGCTGGTGGTGTGCTGACAGATAAGCGCACGCGGCTCTCCACTGATAATGTAGACAGACTCACGTTCATAAAGATGAACAAATCATGGATCCGAAACGACTTTTCTACCCCTGTGTCATCCTGGGGAGAGTAAAAGCTTGATGATTGGTTAAAATCACCCTACCAACCGTTTTAAGCTTTCAAATTACTAATCATGTTTATCTGTATCTTGACTGGAAAATAATTTGGGCTTTGTAGCAGTGTGCAGCACTGATCCTATTAGGCCATCTATAATAAGCTTCACCAGATTTAAAATTAAAAATAATTTTTAGCTGCATCTAGCCCGGAAAATAATTTTGGGGCTCCGAGATGCGCAAGACACATAAGTGCCTTCTTGCTGCACTACCTGCAGCATGACCCTCATATTGTCAGAATTCGAAGTAATCATGACTACTGGGTTGCCACACTCTTAGATCCCCCAAACTTTTCGATCAACCTTTTCATTTTAATAAAGACCAAAAAAATGGTCATTTTTGAAATTATAAGCATTAGCAGGTTGTTAGAAACTGAAATCAAACAGTTTTCAACTCAAAACTTTATTCTAGGTGATGTTACATTTTCACATAGGACCCCTTGTTCGAAAGGAGCTTCTGAACTCTCTCGTCCATTGAATTTGTCAGGTTTTGGATGGTTTCTGCTTCAATTGTTTTGCATGAGGACAGAATACCCTCCCAGAGCTGTTGCTTAGATGTGAACTGCCTCCCGCCATCATAGACACTCCTTTTAATGATGCTCCAAAGGTTCTGAATGGGGTAGAGGTCAGGGGAGCATGGGGGTCACACCATAAGTTTGTCCCCTTTTATGCCCATATCAGCCAGAGATGCAGATGTTTTATGTGCAGCATGAGATGGTGCATTATCATGCAGAAAAATGATCTTGCTGTGAAATACACGGTTCTTCTTCTTGAACCATGGCAGGAAGTGCTGTTTGAGAAAATCCACATACATTATGGAGTTCATCTTTAGCGCCTTCAGGGATCCTAAAGGGGCCGACAATCTCTCTCCCCATGATTCCAGCCCAAAACATTACTCCACCTCCTCCTTGTTGGCGCTGTAGCCGTGTTTGCGTGGGGTGTCCATCAACCAGCCATCCTCCACTCCATTCATCTGGACCATCGAGCGCTGCACGGCACTCATCCGTGAACAAAACAGTTTTGAAATCAGTCTTCATGTAATGTTTGGCCCACTGGAGCCGTTTCTGCTTGTGTGAAGTGGATAGAGGAGGTCGACAGGATGGCGTATGCACAGCTGCAAACCTCTGAAGGACCCTGCATCTTGTTGTTCGGGGGACGTTGGAGGCACAAGCAGCTTCAAAAACTTGTCTGCTGCTATGACAAGGCTTTTTTGCCGCTGCTCTTTCAACCTGACGTAATTGCCTGTAGGAAAGAGTCCTCAATTTGCCCTTATCAGCACGCACACGTGTGTACTGTGAATCAGCTACATACTTCTTGATTGCCAAGACACTTCATCCTGATCATCGCACAATGTTGATTGTAGTCATGCCTTGACCTAAACACTCCACAATTTGTTGCTTCTCAGCAGCCGACACATCCTTTTTCTTTCCCATTTTGGCAGAAAATGTAGGCTGCTTAATAATGTGAGAGAGCCTTCTTAAGTAGTCTTGCCTTTATTGGACACACCTGCCAAACTAATTAGCACAGGTGTCTGCAATTGCTTACAGTGATATAAAGAGCCCTGACACACATCACCATCAATGAGTTTAACTGACAAACAAACAAATTCTTCCCTTATCACTCCTAAACACTTTTTGCATAATAATTTGGAACGCGGTGTACATGTGCTTTTCCACAAAACACCAGTGGTTCACGTAGTGAATCTTACAGTTCTAACTTGCCAACCGTGGTCTGTATGGAATTGTTCAATAAAGGGCCCAAAATTAAGATAACATAGATGGGAGAGGTCTCTATGAATAGGAATTCCTAAGTATTTGATACCCTGTGAGGGCCAGGCAAAGGGAAAGTTGGACTGGATGGAATCCTATATGGATTTAGGGAGGGAGACATCGAGGGCCTCAGACTTCGCTGCATTGATTTTAAAATTTTACCATGTAACAAAGTGATCTATTTCAGCCATAACAGCAGGGATGGATATATGTGATTGAGTGATATATACTAGGACATCATCAGCAAATAGAGAGCACTTGTACTCGGTGCCTCCCACCTCAATCCACCTAATATTGGGGTTATGGCGAATTGATGAGAGCAGGTGCTCCGTCACTAGGATGTATAAGAGAGGGGACAGAGGACATCCCTGCCTTGTCCCATTGGTGATTGTGAAAGGTGATGAAAATGTTCTGACGCACCCCCTGGGCCTTGGGACACCCGGAGCCGGACCCTTTTTGGTGGATGCTGGTGGTTGTAGTCTTCGTGGCGGCGATCCGGTTCCGTGGCTCAGGGCGGTCAAACCAGTGGCGGAACTATTTATGTGGTTTTCATGTTTAAATGTCCGACTACGCCACCCGTGGATTGCGGTCAGAGTGAACCGCCGCTACAGGACAGACCGCTAAGGCTGGTGTTGTGGGTGCAGCAGAGCGTAGCATAACTCCCCACGGGAGGAGTATAGCCTCAGGGCAGTGTATGCGGAGGATGGGGGTGATGGTGCAGGGCAGCAGCAGTAACGACACGGAGTCAGTGATGCAGTTCAGGGCCTTTACTCACAGTTCTTATTATCCAGACCACGTCTGCAGGTAACGGCTGCCCACGTCGTACTGTGCTCACCAGGTGAGGGGCTCAGACAACTCCCAGATAACTTTGGAGCGCTTCACAGGACCCCCTTTGTGTGTCCTTTGTCTGGCCTTTCTTACCAACACTTCTGTCCGGCTGCCTCGGGCCTCCTCTTGGTAAACTTGGCGCCAGTTTCCCTGACCCTATGTGGTGCCTTCCTAGCGGGTGGAGCAAGGGGCTGCGCCACATAAAATGTCAGAGCCTCCGGTTTCTAGCTGAGGGTCGTTTCCTGCCTCCACTAGTTCGGGGACCGGTCTCCCCCTTTGGCCTGACCCCTCCACGCAGGTGGATTCGGGCGTGCGGTGGCGACTCGCCCGTCCGCACCCCTGGGATCCCTTCATTCCTCGTTCCTGGAGCCTTCTCCGCTCCTCTTCCTTCCTTCTCCCTCTTGCAGGCCTGGGCCTCTGTTACTAGGCCCGCCTCCGGAGCAGAGCTCATGCAGAGCCCCTGCACCCTGCCACTTCTGCTCAGACTTCTCTGCACTGAACTAAGATGGTGCCCACCTTTTATACTCCCTTCTCAATGCACCCAGGAACTGCTTCCTCCCTGCTCCTGCGCTGCAGGGTTCCCCTTCCTCAGTGTTCCCTCCCCCCACTCCAGCCAGGGACAGGGACTGTCGTGCCCATCTCAGGGGCATATTGGTCGCCCTGCCCCACGGCAATGTGGTGTAATGCATGCAGGTGTCGGGTCCTGATCCACACTCCATCCTTATCTGAGAGTGAGATATCACACCTCTGGGTGAGGTGCAATACGTCTGTAGCAACCGAGCCCTCGGTGCTACAGTTCCATTTATCTTCAGCCTAGGTGACGTATTGTGATACAGGGCCGTGATTTTGGCTATAAAAGGGTCCCCTAGACCCCTACCCCAAGCTTTTTAAGAGAATCATATATGGCGTGCCAGGAGACTCTATGGAATGCTTTCTCAGCATCCAACGAGAGTATCTACTTACAAATTTTTAACTGCATCTAGCCCAGGAAATACTTTGTGCCTAGTAGCAGTGTCTGCTAGTCAGCGTATTATCCCGGCTGTTAAGCAAGCTACACCACCTGTAGTTTGGACACTTAATTTTTTCAAAGGAAATGCTTCGGGACCACGGGATACTTAGTGAAGAGCATCAGGAGGCACCCCAAGGCATAGGGGCTGGGACTGGCACTAGGATGCCTTGCGGTGGACAGCCGAGCTCGATCCTTATAAAAGCTTTTTAACTGCAGCAGCTTTAGTGGACGCTACTGGAGCTGGAATTACGCGGCTGCTGGCATGAGACTTGCCCTCCAATAGATCCTTGTAAATGGATTTAAAGTGTATTCATTCAAATTAGAGGGACAATTTAAATTAAAAAGCTTAGAGCTGCCTCCACCACAGGGGGGCTCTCTCGACCCACCAGCGGACAGGCACCAGTATTGGGAGAGGGGGGCTGGCCGTCAGGGTTCACCGCGGCTCTGGCACAAACCCGGCGACACGGAGGTGGCACGGGCAGGAGCGGACTGGCCGTCTCGGCTTCTCACTTTTTGGATTTTAGAAGGGCATGACATGCCTATATCTGTGTCTCCCCCTCCTTTTACTCCTCCACCTCTTTTCTTTTCGCATGACTATATGTACTTGTCACTTTTCCATGTGTTAGTTGTGTCTTCTGAGCAGTTTGTCAGCTTTTGGACACCTTTGAAGGTGTTTTCTATGTGTTTCTATGTGTTTTTGTTTGCCTGCCATTGGTTTTAACGGTGTTCGAAGGTGTTCGACGAACAGTTCGACGAACTGTTCGGCGAACACACGGGTGTTCGACGAACCGAACCGAACTCGAACACTACGGGGGTGGCTCAACACTACCAAGGAGTGAGAGGCGAGGTCAGGCCATTGATTCATTTTTGAAGACCAAAATGTAAAAGGGTCAAAATCCTCACTTATGTTATTCATACACTGCTCAAAAAAATAAAGGGAACACTTAAACAACAGAATATAACTCCAAGTAAATCAAACTTTTGTGAAATCAAACTGTCCACTTAGAAAGCAACACTGATTGACAACTAATTTCACATGCTGTTGTGCAAATGGAATAGACAATAGATGGAAATTATTGGCAATTATCAAGACACCCTCAATAAAGGAGTGGTTCTGCAGGTGGGGACCACAGACCACATCTCAGTACCAATGCTTTCTGGCTGATGTTTTGGTCACTTTTGAATGTTGGTTGTGCTTTCACACTCGTGGTAGAATGAGACGGACTCTACAACCCACAGAAGTTGCTCAGGTAGTGCAGCTCATCCAGGATGGCACATCAATGCGAGCTGTGTCAAGAAAGTTTGCTGTGTCTGTCAGCGTAGTGTCCAGAGACTGGAGGCACTACCCGGAGACAGGCCAGTACACCAGGAGATGTGGAGGGGGCCATAGGAGGGTAACAACCCAGCAGCAGGACCGCTACCTCCACCTTTGTGCAAGGAGAAAGAGGAGGAGCACTGCCAGAGCCCTGCAAAATGACCTCCAGCAGGCCACAAATGTGCATGTATCTGCACAAACTGTTAAAAATTGACTCCATGAGGGTGGTATGAGGGCCCGACGTCCACAGATGGGGGTTGTGCTAACAGCCCAACACCATGCAGGATGCTTGGCCTTTGCCACAGAACACCAGGATTGGCAAAGTTGCCACTGGTGCCCTGTACTCTTCACAGATGAAAGCAGGTTCACACTGAGCACATGTGACAGATGTGACAGAGTCTGGAGACGCCGTGGAGAGCGATCTGCTGCCTGCAACATCCTTCAGCTTGACCAGTTTGGCAGTGGGACAGTAATGGTGTGGGGTGACATTTCTTTGGAGGGCCACACAGCCCTCCATGTGCTTGCCAGAGGTAGCCTGACTGCCATTAGGTACCGAGATGAGATCCTCAGACCCCTTGTGAGACCATATGCTGGTGCTGTTGGCCCTGGGTTCCTCCTAATGCAGGACAATGCCAGACCTCATGTGGCTGGAGTGTGTCCGCATTTCCTGCAAGATGAAGGCATCGAAGCTATGGACTGGCCCGCCCGTTCCCCAGACCTGAATCAGATTGAGCACATCTGGGACATCATGTCTCGCTCCATCGACCAACGTCACGTTGCACCACAGACTGTCCAGGAGTAGGTGGATGCTTTAGTCCAGGTCTGGGAAGAGATCCCACAGGAGACCATCTGTAACCTCATTAGGAGCATGCCCAGGCTTTGAATGGAGGTCATACAGGCACGTGGAGGCCACACACAATACTGAGCCTCATTTTGACTTGTTTTAAAGACTTTACATCAAAGTTGGATCAGCCTGTAGTGTGTTTCTCCACTTTAATTTTGGGGGTGACTCCAAATCCCGGCCTCCGTTGGTTAATAAATTTGATTTCCATTGATGATTTTTGTGTGATTTTGTTGTCAGTACATTCAACTTTGTACAGAACAAAGCATTCAATGAGAATATTTCATTCAGTCAGACCTAGGATGTGTTATTTGAGTGTTCCCTTTATTTTTTTGAGCAGTGTATTAAGCCCTAGATACTCCTCCACCATCCTCTCCAGTCGTGCACCACATGTCAGACTTGTACTCTGTTGTGATGATGCACAAGCTTGTGCAAAAAATGTGTGAAAGGACTCTCAGAAATTGCTTCTACCACTTTCTCTGCTGCTCCTAATGTTTTGGCGTTTACGAACTGATGTGCCGAAGTTTGAAAGACTACAGCTGTGATGCACACTGTGTGCCTCGCTGTTATCTTGGGGAAAACCTCTATTAAGGTTGCTTAAAAGCTTGTTTCCATACTCCAACATAAGCGGGTCCCTTTCCAGGGTGGGAAGCATCTGGCAAAATTGACTCTTACAACGTGGATCTAACAGAGTGGCAATCCAGTAGTCAGCATTATTTTGAATCCTAGCTATACAGGGATCATGTTGCTGATAGTGCATCAAGAAGGCACTCATATGTAATGCTCTTCCAGGAGGTCCAAAGCTAGGCTGTATTGTGGGCTGCGCAACACTGGTGCTTGTTTCCTCCGTCCCCTCCTGTCAACCACGTTCAAACAAGAGGGGATGTGACGCGCTCCCTGGGCCGTGGAGTACTCGGTGCCGGGCAGGTCGGTGCAGGAGATGTCACAGTGGCAGTGACCCGGTCCATGACTCAGGGCAGTCAATAAAAGGGAATTATAGTTTTTATAGTTTAATGTTCGTGACGCCACCTGTGGTATGCGGCTATATGGAGCCACCGCTGCGGTGCAGATCCTCTGGAGCTGATGGTGACGCAGCAGAGTTGGGAAAGCTCTCCACAGGCAGAGCTTAGCTCCAGGGCTGGAAATGGTGATGTTATAGATGTTGCTGTGCAGTGTAGTGCAGGGGATGGCACAGATAATAACCAGTCCACAACTTAATGGCGGTTTCCTCTTATATTTACTTACGGTGGTTAGGCAGACCGGGGCACAGGTACTAGCTTGTAGTAAAGGTCCGGGTGGCCTGGAAGCAAGTTGGGAGTCCACCTCACCAGGTGAAGTTGGAGGCCTTCCCTTTGCGCTAAACCCTTTTGCCCTGCTGCTTATAGCTGTGCTGTGGCCCTCGTCCCTGAGTAAAACATCTTTGTGCTCACCTGTATGCCTTCCTGGAGTGTCGCTCCCATGTGGCAGTGCTGGGAACATGTGCTGCTGAGCCTCCGGGCGTCTGATGGGGCCAGGAGTCCTGCAGTCTTCTGCCCTCTGGTTTCTGCAGCTGGGCCTTCAGTACCCCACACTTCTGCTTCAAAGGCTGGACATTGGTCGGTCAGCACTCGTTCAGGGTAACCGTGCGGGCGACAAAAGTGTTGTTGAAATGCTTTGGCTGCCGTCTGAGCCATCTGATCTTTCACTGGCACTACTACCAAGAACCTGGAGTAGTGGTCTTCTATGGTGAGAGCGTAGACATAGCCTGACTGGCTTGGGGCTAGCTTCACGTGGTCCAAGGCTACCAGTTAAAGTGGCTGTTTGGTGATTATGGGCTGCAGGGGAACCCACTGGCTGTCACGGTCTTTCCGTCTCAGGTTGCATGGACCACATTCTCGACACCATCTCTCAATTGCTTTCCTCATGCCAACCCAGTAGAATTGTTCAAGTAGCAGGACTTCTAACTTATTCCACCCGAAGTGTCCTGCTCCATTGTGGTACGCTTCTAAGACCATTGGCGCATCCCGCCTCGGGACTACCACCTGCCAGACCAGTTTGTGTGTCCTGGAGTTGATGCTTCTTCGACACAGCTTTCCCTCGTAGATGAACAGCTTGCCCTTCTCCTTCCACAACTGTTGGGTCTCCTGTGGAGTATCTGCATCAGGGTGCAAGTCAGCTTGTGTCAGCAACTCCTTTACTAGGTGGACAGCAGGGTCGCTATCCTGTGTTTCTTCCCATCCATGGTGGGGCAATGGGTTAAACATGGCCTCCCTGTTGGTGGAGTGCTTGTCCCTCACACAGTGGGAGCACTGGGTCACCCCGTGACGATGGAAAGTGGGTAGCTCTATCTCCTCCTGATCTTCGGGTCTTCTCCCTCATCTGGAAAGTTGGGCATCCTGGACAGCGCATCAGCATTAGCGTTTTTATGCCCCGCCTGATACTTGATGGTAAACTCGTAGTTGGACAGTCGAGCCATCCATTGTTGTTCCAGGGCACCAAGCTTCACAGTCTCCAGGTGCGTCAGCTGGTTGTTATCCGTGAAGACTGTAAATCTGGAGGAGGTGGGGTAGTGTTTGAAGCGCTCTGTTACAGCCCAAACTATGGCTAAAAACTCCAACTTGAAGGAACTATAGTTGTCGGGGTTACTTTCCGTAGGACGGAGCTTCCTGCTGGCATAGGCAATCACCCTCTCTCTGCCCTGCTGTACCTGGGACAGCACCGCTCCCAATCCCACGTTGCTGGCATCCATATGGAGTATAAAGGGTTGGCCATAGTCGGGGTAGGCCAGGACTTCGTCTCCCGTAAGAGCCACTTTCAGTCTAGTGAAGGATTCGTCTTCTGTTTTACCCCATTTTAACGGAGGATTCGGGTTCTTGGCTTTCTTGGACTGGCCCACTAGGAGGACCAGCAAGGGTGCCGCTATCTTGGTGAAACCCTTGATGAATCTCCTGTAGTAGCCTACCAGCCCGAGGAACTGCCGCACTTCCTTGATAGTGGAGGGTCTTGGCCAGTCCTTGATCACAGTGACTTTTTCAGGATCTGGTGCTACACCTTCGGCGCTTACCACATGACCTAGGTACTGCACCTTGGGCTTTAACAGGTGGCACCTGGACAGCTTTACTTTCAGGCCATAACCAGATAGGGCTTCGAACACCTCGGCCAGGTGCTCCAGGTGGTCTTCATATGTCTTTGATTAGACGATTACGTCGTCCAGGTACAGCAGGATGGTTTCGAAGTTCTTGTGTCCTAGGCAACATTCCATTAACCGCTGGAAGGATCCTGGGGCGTTGCAGAGCCTGAATGGCATGCAGTTGAACTCACTGAGGCCCATTGGTGTCGTAAACGCGGTCTTTTCTCTGGCCGCCTCTGCCACGGGAATCTGCCAGTACCCACTGGTGAAATCCAAAGTGGAGAAATAGTTAGCTGATCTCAATGCTGCTAATGATTCCTTTATTCTGGTTAATGGGTAGGCGTCCTTATGTGTAATGCGGTTAATCTGCCTTTAATCAACACACATCCTCATTGTACCATCTTTCTTTCTAACGAGAACTAATGGAGCTGCCCAGGGGCTACAACTATCTCTGATCACCCCAGCCTCCTTCATCTCCCGTAACATTCCTTTGGCACATTGATAGTGAGCTGGGGGTACAGGCCGGTACCTCTCTTTAATAGGCAGATGATCTACCATGGGGATATGATGTTGGACCCCTTTTACCTGCCCAAAATGTAGTGGGTGTTGGCTGAAGACTCGCTCATATTCTTGGACCACCCGGTATACTCCATGCTTTTGGTGCAAAGGGGTGGAGTCAGTGCCCACTTGTAGCTTCTGACACCAATCCTCCATCTGCCCCTTGGAGCCATTATCCTCCGCTGGTTTGGATGGAGGCAAGGATTCCACTGTCATTATTGCGTTGTTACTGACAGTGAATAGCTTAGCAAGGGTAGCATACCAGGGTAAATGGACCTCTTTCTCCCCACAATTCAAGATGTGTATCGGTACTCTCTCCTTGCGGACATTGACTACCCCCCTGGCTGTCAAGATGGTGGGCCTACTATCAGAGTACACGAGATCTACCGGGGCTTAATAATCTTGACCCCTGAGACCGATTGCTGCCCGACACCATATTAACATTTCACTCCTAGGGGGCATTGCAATGGGGAATGGATCACTCATTCTGACACTGCCAATTTCTCCTCCAGACAGCTCTACCTGTTGTCTTTTCATCAGGGCTCTGATTTCCTTCTGCAGAACTTGCTGCTGACTGGAACTGGCAGTCTCTGCGACCTGTTGCAACAAGACAATTCTCTATCACATTGGTGCCTATAGTTATAATAGGATGACTTTCTCGGTTATCAATATCAACAATAATCATTCCTTGTGATGGCAATTCTACTCGGCCAACTTTTATGGTCACCTCTTTATACCCCACCTGAGGCAAGGGCTAACCATTGCTGGCATAGATGTTAAGATGTTCATCTGGATGGTGGGTAATGTCTGAATCAGTCCAGTATTGCTTATAAAGGATATATGGCATCGTTGTCACCTGGGACCCAGTGTCCAGCAATGCGTTCATCGGGATGCCATCAAGCACGACAGGTAGGACCGGTCGTCCTCCCACGTACTTGTCTCGCCAGCTTTGTGGGCCTTGTCGTCTTACTCCTGGGGGTTGGCCCTCTGCCCCAGGGGTTGCTCGCTTAAATTACAGAATCTTGCAAATTGCCCCGCCTTTTGACAGCGGCAGCAGATGGATTGTCCATTCAGGTCGTAGCGATCCCTGTTCCTCCCTCTGGTCGGTGGAATTCTTCTCTGTCGTCACCACGGGACGTCATCTGGACTGGAAGTCAGCTGGATGTTTTCGTTTGGAGACACTTGCATGGCCTGCACGGTTTTGGTTAGTGTAGCCACACTTTTGGTCAGCTCCTGGACCTGAAGGCGCAGGTCTGCAGACGGGTCATTATCTAGGGTCTGCGCTTCAGCCTCGACAGGTGCCGGGGAAAAGGACGCCACCTCCTGGTGGTATGTGATAGCTGGGCGCCGGAGGGATGCAGTGCCACCTGGGGTTGGTTCTCGTAATGGCTCGGTCTTTAAATTGCGCAAAGTCCAGATCAGGGTTTTGCAGAGCTAGAATGTGTAGCTGTGTCCGGTGGGCATTAGACAGGAGCCCCTCGATAAACTGCTCAGTTAGCAATCTGTCCTCGTCTCGCACGCTGTCGGGGTCTACCTGTTTAATGACCCGCAGCGCTTCCTGCAGGTTTAGAGCATAGTCCCGTACACTGTCCTGCACCCTTTAATTTGCACCCGTTGAACTTCATTTTAATTTCTTCTGCTGTGCGGGTGTCAAAGGCATCCTTTAACCGGGCCAGTATTTCCTTAACAGTGCCTTTGTCCCTGCCCGGCCAGGACTTCACTTCTCTCTGGGCTGCACCGATTAGCTGGCCTATGAAGATGCTGACTTGCTCCTCAGACAGGGGGTACACTTTAAATAAACTGCGCAGCCTCTCCTCAAAGTCGGTCAGGGTGTGCGACTCCCTTGAGTACTGGGGCAACCACGCCGCCCCTGGTATATACGGCATTGATAACTGCATTACAGTGGCGGCGGCCGTGCCTGCGGCTGAATCCTCTCCCAGGTTGGGCATCTTCCTCCCCCTAGTGAACCTCAGCCAGGTCCGGGGTTTCTGCTGACGTACCAGTACGCTGCTCTGCAGGCGGGAGGGATCGCTTACCCGGCGGTTCCGGATTGGGGCATCTTGCTTCCCCTTGGCGGACGGCAAATGACGTGATCACATTGTTCAGTAAAGTCTATGGCACACAGTACCCGGTGCAAGGTGGCTGCCGGACAGGTCGTGGACGGGAGGTATGTGTCCCCGAAGTGCCAAGCTTCGGTGATGTAGGACCCAGAGAAGCAGGATCCAGCACACATAGTGCTGAGAGGAATTTAATGGGCCCGGATTACAGGGCCGGGTTTTACGAGCAGCTGAAAGAGCTTGGGGGGAACAGCTGCTCACTTACCTCCAGTTCAGGTCTTGGAAGGCTAATTTAAGACAGCTGCACCTGTCTCTGTCTGTCTGTGTTTTGTTGGGCAAGGTGAGCAGACCTTGCAGGTGCTTCTTAGACTCTGCAGGAGGCAGAGAAAAGCACCTTGTTTAAACGGCTGAAGCCGTGCTGCATGGACTTGTTATTTTGAGCTTTGCTCTGTTATTCCTTTTTGTGCCAGGAAAAGGCTGTTACTTTTATTTCTTAACTGGTGTATGGACACTAAATAAACCACCAGTTTGTTTGAACCCGTGGACTACATCACTGTGTGAACCCGTGCCTACCTCCAACGCGACTACAAATTCCTACACCGGTTATACCAGGCTTCGTTAATCCTGTTTGTGACGCCAAGCAGACGCGTGCCCTGGGCCGTGGGGTACTCAGTGCCAGGTCGGTCGGTGCAGGGGATGTCACAGTGGCAGTGACCCGGTCCGTGACCCAGGGTGGTCAATAAAAGGGAATTATAGTTTTTATAGTTTAAGGTTTGTGACGCCACCTGTGGTATGTGGCTATTTGGAGCCGCCACTGTGGTGCAGATCCTCTGGAGCTGATGGTGACGCAGCAGAGTTGGGACAGCTCTCCACAGGTAGAGCTTAGCTCCAGGGCAGGAAATGGTGATGTTATAGATGTTGCTGTGCAGTTTAGTGCAGGGGATGGCGCAGATAATAACCAGTCCACAACTTAATGGCTGTTTCCTCTTATCTTTACTTACGGTGGTTAGGGAGACCGGGGCATGGGTACTAGCTTGTAGTAGAGGTCCGGGCGGCCTGGAAGCAAGTTGGGAATCCACCTTGCCAGGTGACGTTGGAGGCCTTCTCTTTGCGCTAATCTCTTTGGCCCTGCTTCTTATAGCTGTGCTGTGGCCCTCGTCCCTGAGTAAAACGTCTTTGTGCTCACCCGTATGGCAGGCAGCTGGGGCCTTACTGGAGTGTCACTCCCACGTGGCGGTGCTGGGCCCTATGTGCTGCGGAGCCTCCGGGCATCTGATGGGGCCAGGAGACCTGCAGTCTTCTGACCTCTGGTTTCTGCTGCTGGGCCTTCAGTGCCCCACAAACTCAGACTCCGGTGTCCGGTTCTTCTACGCTCCTCTCTGGGGTGAGCTGCCCAGGTCTTTCCTCTTCACTGTCCTGTCTTCAACTCCTCTCACTAACTCTAACTAACCCCGCCTCCAGATCCCAGTTGCTAAGGGGAGGGGCTCCCCTTGCTGGTCTGGAGCCAGGAAAGTGTTGCATGCTAGTATACCTGACTAGGGAACCCCTGTTTTCTTCCAGGCATGGCATCACCTCTTGTGAGGGAGGCAATGCCACTGTGGCAACCGGACCCCTGGGGTGCCACAGATGCTACTCCTCTTCATCCTCTGACAGCTGCTCGCCCATCACCTCTTCCTCCTCCATTAGTTCCTTGGCTCTTGCACCTTCACTAACAGTTTGCCTGGTATCACCAAACCCCCTCGATCGCTGTAATCCACTCTCACTTGGCATCCGCCTGTGTGACGACAGTCTGGAAATTTGAGACATTGGTATCCCTTCCACATCCTCCTCTTCTTCTTGGGCCACCACCTCCTGCCGCAGGTTATTCAAAGTTTGCTCCAGCATGTATATGACCGGAATAGTGATGCTAATGACGGCATCGTTAGTGTTAACCAGTTTAGTAGCCATTTCAAAACCGTGCAGAAAAGTGCAGAGGTCCTTAATCTGTTCCCACTCTGCAAACGTAATATGCCCCAAGTCCGTACTGCGCTGCCCCAAGCTATAAGTCATGACATACTGCGTCAGAGCTCGTTGCTGCTGGCTCAGTCACTGCAACATGTGCAGAGTGGAATTCCACCGCGTTGGCACATCGCTGATCAACCTGCTAACTGGCAAGGACAAAGACCTCTGTATCGATGCAAGTCGATGACATGAATGGTGCGAACGGCGGAAGTGAGCACACAGCTTCCATACTTTGTGAAGCAGCTCATCTAGGCCAGGATAGTGGTGTAGAAATTGCTGTACCACCAGGTTATGGACACGAGCCATGCAAGGCACATGTGTGAGCTTGCCTCGGCCTAGGGCCGCTAAGAGGTTCGCACCGTTATCGCACACGGCCTTCCCTGGCTCTAGGTTCAGCGGAGATAGACATTGCTCAAACTGAGCCTGGAGAGCTGCCCACAACTCTTCACCTGTATGACTGCGATCTCCAAGGCATATTAATTTGAAGACTGCCTGATTACGGTGAACCCTGACTGTGCAGTACGGAGGTGGTGTGTATTCGCTCCGCACCCTTGGAACGCGTGTCTCGTTAAGGCAGAGGTTGAGTGAGCAGGTGGAGGCCCTAGAGGAGGTGGAGGATGCAGAAGCAGCGAGGGAATTGGGAAATACAGAGGTTTATTCTGCAAGCCTTGGGGATTTCAAGATTTGTGGAGCAGCTCCTTCCCCGCCTGCCCTCACAGCCTCCAGAGTCATCTAGTGCCCAGTTAGCCTGACGTAACGCCCTTGGCCATGCTTACTCTTCCAGATGTCTGTCGTGAAATGCATCCTGGCACATGTAGATTTAGACAAGGAACAGGTGATGTTGTCCCCGACATGCTGGTGTAGCGCAGGCACAGCTTTCTTAGAGAAGTAATGGCGACTGGGCAACTGGTACTGGGGGACTGCGATGGCCATCAGTTTTCGGAAACCGTCTGTGTCTACTAAGCGGTAAGGCAGCATTTCTGTGGCCAACAGATTGGAGATGGTGGAGGTCATCCTCCTAGCTTTGTCATGCGTAGGATGAAACAATCTTTTACGTGGCCACAACTGCGGGACCGAGGGCTGGCTAAGGTGCTGAGAGAGGGTGGAGTATGGTGAACCGGAAAAACTGGTGGAGCGTGAGTTAGGTGCAGATGTTACGATGGATTGAGAAACATGCGGAGTGCTCGATGAAACAAACACAGCAGGCGTGTCTGCATCCATTACAGCTGACTCGCTGTCACTTAGCCTGGCTGGAGTATGTAAAGAACCGGAGTTTCTGCAATGGGAGACCTCCGTGACAATACTTGGCATGGTAACAGAGGAGGAGGAAGAAGCAGCGGATGCGTTTGATGGGGCAGCTGATGGTTGTTGAGGTGTGCTGGTCCGCATTTCAGCTCGGTAAGATTACCAGCATAAAGAATGCTGTTTGAGCATGTGAACGTTCATGCATGTAGTAGTCAAATTTAGCAGTTTTTCCCTCTACTCAGTTTTTTATTGCAAAGTTTGCAGATAATGTGAGTTGGCTCTTCCTTTTCAGTGACAAAAAAGACCCATGCTAGGCAACCCTTGCTGCTCCTGTGAGCTGCAGACCCGTGACCACTGCTGGCCACAGCCATGGTTGTGGCTAAGGATTAGAGATGAGCGTTGTTCTACTCGAACTGTTCGCCAATCTCAAATTCGAGCTGTTTTGGGCGGTGTTCGAGCCGTTCGGCGAACACGAACAATTTGAGAAAAATTCGGCTGTTCGAGGTTATGTTCGATAACTGTTCGTGCACTAAAATCATAACTGGATTTTTTCTCAGTAATGATGAAAATTAATGTTAATACGCAGTTTGAGTGTACAGCGGGGTGGGGGAAGGGGCAGGGGATGGATCTCTGCAGGAACAATGAAGATCTCCATTTTTTTTTCTCTTTCCCGCATTTGCAGTGGGGAGGTGCAATCTGTCAGCCTATCAGCAGCGCACACACGGAGCGAAGTGCTTTTTTTCACACAAGCAAGGGCATGTGTCATTGGCAGTGTATGTCACATGTCCTTGCCCTATAAGACCAAGCCATTTTCCCCGTCGCCACCATTTTCTCACTGCTGCAGCTGCGTGTTAGACGGCACCGCTGTTGCTGTGTGCGCTATACCTTGTTAATTTCAAGCCAATTTTCGCACAAATATACAGATAGCTTGGGAGTAGGGAATAGTTGTGATTGCAGTCCTTTTAAGGACTAGGTTACAGCATTTCCTACGACTTTTATCAGGGAGGTCTGTGCTCTTAAATAGATAGGTTGTGGGAGTAAAGACTAATTGTAATTGGAGTCCTTTTCAGGACTAGGTTACATGAGTTCCTATCAGTTTTTGCCAGGCAGGTCTGTGCCAGTGCTGTGCAAGTTTTTTTCACAGCATTTGGCTGAATCTAGCAAAGCTAATCCTTTTTGGCCTATTGCAGAGTGTGTTAGTCAGTGGAGTAGCCTATCTGTGTTGCAAGATATAACACCTGTGTATAGAATACCAATTTTTTTACTGCACCTAGTGAAGTAAAATCTTTTGGGCATAGCATCATTCTATTAGTCCATCTATACTGACCTCCATCAGGTTGCAAACTGAATATAATTTTTTTCTGCATCTAGCTCTGAAAAAATATTTGGGCTTCTAGCAGTGTGTGGGACTTGGTCTATTAGTCCATCTATACTGACCTCCATCAGGTTGCAAATTAAAAATAATTTTTTTCTTCATTTAGCTCTGAAAAAATATTTGGGCTTCTAGCAGTGTGTGGGACTTGTTCTATTAGTCCTTCTTTACTGACCTCCAGCAGGTTGCAAATTGAATATAATTTTTTTCTGCATCTAGCTCTGAAAAAATAGTTGGGCTTCTAGCGGTGTGTGGGACTTGGTCTATTAGTCCATCTATACTGACATCCATCAGGTTGCAAATTAAAAATAATTTTTTTCTGCATCTAGCTCTGAAAAAATATTTGGGCTTCTAGCAGTGTGTGGGACTTGGTCTATTAGTCCATCTATACTGACCTCCATCAGGTTGCAAATTAAAAATAATTTTTTTCTGCATCTAGCTCTGAAAAAATATTTGGGCTTCTAGCAGTGTGTGGGACTTGGTCTATTAGTCCATCTATACTGACCTCCATCAGGTTGCAAATTAAAAATAATTTTTTTCTGCATCTAGCTCTGAAAAAATATTTGGGCTTCTAGCAGTGTGTGGGACTTGTTCTATTAGTCCATCTATACTGACCTCCATCAGGTTGCAAATTAAAAATAATTTTTTTCTTCATTTAGCTCTGAAAAAATATTTGGGCTTCTAGCAGTGTGTGGGACTTGTTCTATTAGTCCTTCTATACTGACCTCCAGCAGGTTGCAAATTGAATATAATTTTTTTCTGCATCTAGCTCTGAAAAAATAGTTGGGCTTCTAGCGGTGTGTGGGACTTGGTCTATTAGTCCATCTATACTGACCTCCATCAGGTTGCAAATTAAAAATATTTTTTTTCTGCATCTAGCTCTGAAAAAATATTTGGGCTTCTAGCAGTGTGTGGGACTTGGTCTATTAGTCCATCTATACTGACCTCCATCAGGTTGCAAATTAAAAATAATTTTTTTCTGCATCTAGCTCTGAAAAAATATTTGGGCTTCTAGCGGTGTGTGGGACTTGGTCTATTAGTCCATCTATACTGACCTCCATCAGGTTGCAAATTAAAAATAATTTTTTTCTGCATCTAGCTCTGAAAAAATATTTGGGCTTCTAGCAGTGTGTGGGACTTGGTCTATTAGTCCATCTATACTGACCTTCATCAGGTTGCAAATTAAAAATAATTTTTTTCTTCATTTAGCTCTGAAAAAATATTTGGGCTTCTAGCAGTGTGTGGGGCTTGTTCTATTAGTCCTTCTATACTGACCTCCAGCAGGTTGCAAATTGAATATAATTTTTTTCTGCATCTAGCTCTGAAAAAATAGTTGGGCTTCTAGCGGTGTGTGGGACTTGGTCTATTAGTCCATCTATACTGACCTCCATCAGGTTGCAAATTAAAAATAATTTTTTTCTGCATCTAGCTCTGAAAAAATATTTGGGCTTCTAGCAGTGTGTGGGACTTGGTCTATTAGTCCATCTATACTGACCTCCATCAGGTTGCAAATTAAAAATAATTTTTATCTGCATCTACAGTACCTCTGAAAAAATATTTGGGCTTCTAGCAGTGTGTGGGACTATTTGTATTAGTCCATCTATACTGACCTCCATCAGGTTGCAAATTCAAAATAATTTTTTTCTGCATCTAACCCAGCCAATAGTTTTGGCCTAATACCACAGTTTGGCCACTCAGCTCTGCTCGGTTACCATCCATTGTTTTTTTGTGCAAACAACTCCAGAGTTGTGAATTAGTTAACCACCAAAATGAGTGGAAAAAGGCCTGCTGCTGGTGGAAAGGGGAATAGGCGTGTTGGGAAGGGGAAAAAAGGTTGTGTCCGTGGGGTAGGTGTTAAAGCAACAGTAACATCTGCAGAAGAAAGACCATCTTCCAGCCAAACTAAAATGTCTACTTCTTTTAGCGGACAATGTGATAAGATCCCTTTCTTACGGCCACGCCAATCGCTACAAATTCCAGATGAGGCACAAAAACAGCAGGTGCTTCAACGGATATCAAGTGCTCCTTTAAGTGGGCTCTCCTCCACATCAACTTCAACATCACAAATACTCCAGTCCTCAAAGGTGTCACCCAAATCGCACTTGCTTCCTCACAGCTCCCAAATCTCCAGCTGCCCGTCTGAGTATGAGGTAGAACAGATGGTTGAGTCTGCAGAGCTGTTTACTCATACTATAGCCTGGGAATCAGAGGTCGACTCCAGCGCTTCTGTGAATCCAGACGAGGAAATGATCTGCACTGATGCCCAGAATCTTTATGAGTCGGATCCAGGACCAGACGCAGAAGGTTCTGACCATAATGTAGACCCTCATTCCCAAACTGTAACTCCTGTTGGTGGAGACAATGAGGAAGACGATGATAAGACTCAAATACCTGATTGGAGCGACAACTTTAGTTTTTTGTCAGGGCAGGAACAGGTTGGCTCTGAGGACGACGGGTGTGATAACGCACAGGGTGATGATGATGAGGTCGGAGATCCCACTTACTGTCAACCCACAGTCAGCCAAGAGATGAGGTCAGCAGAGGAGGTGGAGGAAGATGCTAGTGACGACGAGGTCAGGTTGCGCCTTCCTGGACAGAGACGTAGTACTGGAAGCACGTCAACAACTGCATCCTCAAACACAACTCTGCCTCTCACCACAAGTCGTGGTGGCTCTTCAGGTCGCATGGGTGCTAAGCCTTGCATAGCCTGGGCATTTTTTCAGATCGATAAAGATGACCCAACTCGTGTTATCTGTAACATTTGTCAGCAAAAGCTAAGTAGAGGCCAAAAAATACATAGTTTGAGTACTTCATGCATGAACCGACACATGGACATGAAGCATAAGTTGCAGTGGGAAGCTCAGTGTGCTACAATGCGGCCTAGCCGGCCGGGCCAATCACCGTCTGCCATATCTTGTGCATCCGCGGCCTCTTCATCCTCTGTGACTGGGGGGACAGCAGTCACACCTGTTTTGGGGCGCAGACCTGCCACCTCTTTACCCGCAACAGCCAGCGTGATTGGCAGGTCATCATTTTCTTTGGAGGTGGTAACACCAGCTGGTGTTGAGCGCTGTCCGACATCGATAGCACCACCTTTGGATCAAGGCAACCTAACATGTCCGCCTGCATCTTCCTCACAGACCGGCAGTTTGCCGGGGACACCCTTATCAACCCCGTCTAAGCACAATAGCCAGCCCTCGGTCCCTCAGATGTGGACAAGTAAAAGACCATTTCCTCCTAGCCATGAGAAAGCTAAGAGGTTGAATTTCACCATCTGCAAGCTCTTGGCTACAGAAATGCTGCCTTTCCGCCTGGTGGACATAGAGGATTTTCGAGACCTTATGTCCGTCGCAGTGCCCCAGTACCAGATGCCCAGTCGGCACTACTTCTCAAAGAAAGGTGTGCCTGCGCTCCACCAGCATGTCGCACACAACATCACCGCTTCTTTGAGAAACTCTGTGTGTGACAGGGTGCATTTCACCACAGACACTTGGACGAGTAGGCATGGACAGGGGCGTTACATGTCGCTGACTGGGCACTGGGTAACTATGGTGACAGCAGGACAAGGGGCTGCTGTCCAAGTCTTGCCGTCCCCATGAGTTGTGCGTCAATCCTCTTTATGTCAAAGTTCCTCCACTGCTTCTGCCTCCTCAACCTCCTCTCGGTCTTCCACCTGCACCCAAAGCCTGTCTGGTCATGCCACAAGCTTTCTAACTGCGCAGAAGGGATCCTGCACACCTCCTTACTATGCTGGCAGTAGGGCTCAACGTCATCAGGCGGTTTTTACATTGAAATGTCTGGGAAATGTGAGTCACACAGCTGAGGAGTTGTGGTCAGCTCTGGAGAACCAATTTCATGAATGGTTGTCTCCACTGGACCTGAAACCAGGGAAGGCCGTGTGCGACAATGCTGCAAACCTGGGTGCGGCCCTTCGCCGGGGCAATGTCACACACGTGCCTTGTATGGCTCACGTGTTGAACCTGGTTGTCCAGCAATTTTTAGCCCACTATCCCAGACTAGATGGCCTTCTGCAGAGGGCACGGTCGCTGTGTGCTCACTTCCGCCGTTCGCATCCCGCAGCTCAGCGACTTACATCTCTACAGAAGTCGTTGGGCCTACCACTTCACCGGCTAAAATGCGATGTGCCTACCCGGTGGAATTCAACTCTGCACATGTTGCAGCGACTGTGGCAGCACCGACAAGCCCTGGTGCAATACGTTCTGACGTATAGCCTGGGCCAACGAGATTCAGAGGTGGGGCAAATCACGCTGGAGGAGTGGTCTCAGATCAGGGACCTATGCACCCTTCTGCACAGTTTTGAAATGGCGACGAAGATGTTTAGTGCTGACGATGCCATTATCAGCATGACTATTCCGGTGATTTACATGCTGGAGCACATGTTAAACAGAATTCGGAGTCAGGTGGTGGCACAAGAGGAGGTGGAGGAAGTAGAGGAGGAGGAGTTGTATGCGGAAGGGCTAACATCTGCAAGGTCCAGACGGTCGGCAGCACCAAGGCGGCAGGCATGTGAGGGTGGGGGAGATGGTTTTACCAGGGCGCATGGTAGCAGCCAAACTAGTGAGGAAGGTGCAGGAGCCCAGGAAGAAGTGGAGGACGAACTGATGGAAGACTCATCAGATGAGGGAGACCTTGATCACATTTCTGTTGTGCGAGGTTGGGGGGAGAGGACAGAGGAAGGAAGCATGATTGTTACCTCGCCACCAACACAACAGGGACTTGGTGCTCCTGGATGCGCAACACACATGAGTGCCTTCTTGCTGCACTACCTGCAACATGACCCTCGAATTGTGAGAATTAGAAATAATCCTGACTACTGGGTTGCCACACTGTTAGATCCCCGGTACAAAAGTAAATTTGCAGAAATTATTCCTGCCATAGAAAGGGATGCATGCATGCAGGAGTATCAGCAGAGACTGTTGCAGAATCTTACATGTGCTTTTCCACAAAATACCAGTGGTGCACGTAGTGAATCTCACAGTTCCAACTTGCCAACCGTGGGACCGTCAAGTGTTCAGCACTCAAACCGTAACAGAACCACAGTATCTGCTGGTAACATCAATTTTGCGGAATCATTTCACCACTTTTTTCACCACAGCCCATCCTTTGCAAGACCACAGGAGACAAGAAGTCTGACACATAGTCAACGCCTAGAGACGATGGTACAGGAGTATCTCCAAGTCAACATTGAAGCCACGACTGTGTCACTGGACCCTTGCTCTTTTTGGGCTTCCAATCTGGATAAATGGCCGGAGCTAGCCACTTACGCCTTGGAGATCTTGTCATGCCCCGCAGCCAGCGTTCTGTCTGAACGTGTGTTCAGCGCTGCTGGTGGTGTGCTGACAGATAAGCGCACGCGGCTCTCCACTGATAATGTAGACAGACTCACGTTCATAAAGATGAACAAATCATGGATCCGAAACGACTTTTCTACCCCTGTGTCATCCTGGGGAGAGTAAAAGCTTGATGATTGGTTAAAATCACCCTACCAACCGTTTTAAGCTTTCAAATTACTAATCATGTTTATCTGTATCTTGACTGGAAAATAATTTGGGCTTTGTAGCAGTGTGCAGCACTGATCCTATTAGGCCATCTATACTAAAGCTTCACCAGATTTAAAATTAAAAATAATTTTTAGCTGCATCTAGCCCGGAAAATAATTTTGGGGCTCCGAGATGCGCAAGGCACATAAGTGCCTTCTTGCTGCACTACCTGCAGCATGACCCTCATATTGTCAGAATTCGAAGTAATCATGACTACTGGGTTGCCACACTCTTAGATCCCCCAAACTTTTCGATCAACCTTTTCATTTTAATAAAGACCAAAAAAATGGTCATTTTTGAAATTATAAGCATTAGCAGGTTGTTAGAAACTGAAATCAAACAGTTTTCAACTCAAAACTTTATTCTAGGTGATGTTACATTTTCACATAGGACCCCTTGTTCAAAAGGAGCTTCTGAACTCTCTCGTCCATTGAATTTGTCAGGTTTTGGATGGTTTCTGCTTCAATTGTTTTGCATGAGGACAGAATACCCTCCCAGAGCTGTTGCTTAGATGTGAACTGCCTCCCGCCATCATAGACACTCCTTTTAATGATGCTCCAAAGGTTCTGAATGGGGTAGAGGTCAGGGGAGCATGGGGGTCACACCATAAGTTTGTCCCCTTTTATGCCCATATCAGCCAGAGATGCAGATGTTTTATGTGCAGCATGAGATGGTGCATTATCATGCAGAAAAATGATCTTGCTGTGAAATACACGGTTCTTCTTCTTGAACCATGGCAGGAAGTGCTGTTTGAGAAAATCCACATACATTATGGAGTTCATCTTTAGCGCCTTCAGGGATCCTAAAGGGGCCGACAATCTCTCTCCCCATGATTCCAGCCCAAAACATTACTCCACCTCCTCCTTGTTGGCGCTGTAGCCGTGTTTGCGTGGGGTGTCCATCAACCAGCCATCCTCCACTCCATCCATCTGGACCATCGAGCGCTGCACGGCACTCATCCGTGAACAAAACAGTTTTGAAATCAGTCTTCATGTAATGTTTGGCCCACTGGAGCCGTTTCTGCTTGTGTGAAGTGGATAGAGGAGGTCGACAGGATGGCGCATGCACAGCTGCAAACCTCTGAAGGACCCTGCATCTTGTTGTTCGGGGGACGTTGGAGGCACAAGCAGCTTCAAAAACTTGTCTGCTGCTATGACAAGGCTTTTTTGCCGCTGCTCTTTCAACCTGACGTAATTGCCTGTAGGAAAGAGTCCTCAATTTGCCCTTATCAGCACGCACACGTGTGTACTGTGAATCAGCTACATACTTCTTGATTGCCAAGACACTTCATCCTGATCATCGCACAATGTTGATTGTAGTCATGCCTTGACCTAAACACTCCACAATTTGTTGCTTCTCAGCAGCCGACACATCCTTTTTCTTTCCCATTTTGGCAGAAAATGTAGGCTGCTTAATAATGTGAGAGAGCCTTCTTAAGTAGTCTTGCCTTTCATTGGACACACCTGCCAAACTAATTAGCACAGGTGTCTGCAATTGCTTACAGTGATATAAAGAGCCCTGACCCACATCACCATCAATGAGTTTAACTGACAAACAAACAAATTCTTCCCTTATCACTCCTAAACACTTTTTGTATAATAATTTGGAACGCAGTGTACATGTGCTTTTCCACAAAACACCAGTGGTTCACGTAGTGAATCTTACAGTTCTAACTTGCCAACCGTGGTCTGTATGGAGTTGTTCAATAAAGGGCCCAAAATTAAGATAACATAGATGGGAGAGGTCTCTATGAATAGGAATTCCTAAATATTTGATACCCTGTGAGGGCCAGGCAAAGGGAAAGTTGGACTGGATGGAATCCTATATGGATTTGGGGAGGGAGACATCGAGGGCCTCAGACTTCGCTGCATTGATTTTAAAATTTTACCATGTAACAAAGTGATCTATTTCAGCCATAACAGCATGGATGGATATATGTGATTGAGTGATATATACTAGGACATCATCAGCAAATAGAGAGCACTTGTACTCGGTGCCTCCCACCTCAATCCACCTAATATTGGGGTTATGGCGAATTGATGAGAGCAGGTGCTCCGTCACTAGGATGTATAAGAGAGGGGACAGAGGACATCACTGCCTTGTCCCATTGGTGATTGTGAAAGGTGATGAAAATGTTCTGACGCACCCCCTGGGCCTTGGGACACCCGGAGCCGGACCCTTTTTGGTGGATGCTGGTGGTTGTAGTCTTCGTGGCGGCGACCCAGTTCCGTGGCTCAGGGCGGTCAAACCAGTGGCGGAACTATTTATGTGGTTTTCATGTTTAAATGTCCGACTACGCCACCCGTGGATTGCGGTCAGAGTGAACCGCCGCTACAGGGCAGACCACTGAGGCTGGTGTTGTGGGTGCAGCAGAGCGTAGCATAACTCCCCACGGGAGGAGTATAGCCTCAGGGCAGTGTATGCGGAGGATGGGGGTGATGGTGCAGGGCAGCAGCAGTAACGACACGGAGTCAGTGATGCAGTTCAGGGCCTTTACTCACAGTTCTTATTATCCAGACCACGTCTGCAGGTAACGGCTGCCCACGTCGTACTGTGCTCACCAGGTGAGGGGCTCAGACAACTCCCAGATAACTTTGGAGCACTTCACAGGACCCCCTTTGTGTGTCCTTTGTCTGGCCTTTCTTACCAACACTTCTGTCCGGCTGCCTCGGTCCTCCTCTTGGTAAACTTGGCGCCAGTTTCCCTGACCCTATGTGGTGCCTTCCTAGCGGGTGTAGCGAGGGGCTGCGCCACATATAATGTCAGAGCCTCCGGTTTCTAGCTGAGGGTCGTTTCCTGCCTCCACTAGTTCGGGGACCGGTCTCCCCCTTTGGCCTGACCCCTCCACGCAGGTGGATTCGGGCGTGCGGTGGCGACTCGCCCGTCCGCACCCCTGGGATCCCTTAATTCCTCAGACTTCTCTGCACTGAACTAAGATGGTGCCCACCTTTTATACTCCCTTCTCAATGCACCCAGGAACTGCTTCCTCCCTGCTCCTGCACTACAGGGTTCCCCTTCCTCAGTGTTCCCTCCCCCCACTCCAGCCAGGGACAGGGACTGTCGTGCCCATCTCAGGGGCATATTGGTCGCCCTGCCCCACGGCAATGTGGTGTAATGCATGCAGGTGTCGGGTCCTGATCCACACTCCATCCTTACCTGAGAGTGAGATATCACACCTCTGGGTGAGGTGTAATACGTCTGTAGCAACCGAGCCCTCAGGGTGCTACAGTTCCATTTATCTTCAGCCTAGGTGACGTATTGCGATACAGGGCCGTGATTTTGGCTATAAAAGGGTCCCCTAGACCCCTACCCCAAGCTTTTTAAGAGAATCATATATGGCGTGCCAGGAGACTCTATGGAATGCTTTCTCAGCATCCAACGAGAGTATCTAATTACAAATTTTTAACTGCATCTAGCCCAGGAAATACTTTGTGCCTAGTAGCAGTGTCTGCTAGTCAGCGGATTATCCCGGCTGTTAAGCAAGCTACACCACCTGTAGTTTGGACACTTAATTTTTTCAAAGGAAATGCTTCGGGACCATGGGATACTTAGTGAAGAGCATCAGGAGGCACCCCAAGGCATAGGGGCTGGGACTGGCAGTAGGATGCCTTGCGGTGGACAGCCGAGCTCGATCCTTATAAAAGCTTTTTAACTGCAGCAGCTTTAGTGGACGCTACTGGAGCTGGAATTACCGCGGCTGCTGGCATGAGACTTGCCCTCCAATAGATCCTTGTAAATGGATTTAAAGTGTATTCATTCAAATTAGAGAGACAATTTAAATTAAAAAGCTTAGAGCTGCCTCCACCACAGGGGGGCTCGCTCGACCCACCAGCGGACAGGCACCAGTATTGGGAGAGGGGGGCTGGCCGTCAGGGTTCACCGCGGCTCTGGCACAAACCCGGCGACACGGAGGTGGCACGGGCAGGAGCGGACTGGCCGTGTCGGCTTCTCACTTTTTGGATTTTAGAAGGGCATGACATGCCTATATCTGTGTCTCCCCCTCCTTTTACTCCTCCACCTCTTTTATTTTCGCATGACTATATGTACTTGTCACTTTTCGATGTGTTAGTTATGTCTTCTGAGCAGTTTGTCAGCTTTTGGACACCTTTGAAGGTGTTTTCTATGTGTTTCTATGTGTTTTTGTTTGCCTGCCATTGGTTTTAACGGTGTTCGAAGGTGTTCGACGAACAGTTCGATGAATAGTTCGGCGAACACACGGGTGTTCGACGAACCGAACCGAACTCGAACACTACGGGGGTGGCTCAACACTACTAAGGATGCTGTGCTCCTTGTACTTGCATCACTCCGTGTCTGCGCCATAGAGCAAAATGTCACTTCATCTTCCTCCTCCACCTTCTCAGATGAGTTACTCGGCTGTATGACTCTGGGTTCACACCAAGTAGGATCTTCAACCTCGTCATCATCCAAATATTCAGTCACACGAAGGCGACGGTGGGAAACTGTCACAAGAGGTGGATGATGATGAGACACAATTGCCAGAAAGTCAGGAGGAGGACCAGGGTGCGGAATTGGAATATGAAGTGGGGGACGATGACGTCACTAACCCAACTGGCAAGGTGACATGCAGAGAGAGGACAGCAGCACACAGGGGGAGGGAGGCGTAGCACCACAACAGGCAAGAACAAGCAGTGTGGTGGCCGCAGACAGAAGGCGGGCAACTGTTCCCCGTAACATCAACACGATGGAAGTTGCCAGTACAGCTGCTAGGTCTTCCCGAGTCTGGCTGTTTTTTAAAGACTCAGCTGATAACCCCAAAAAGGCCATTTGCACCACCCGCCAGGCCAGCATCATCAGGGGTAGCAAAACTACCAGCCTGACCACCACCAGCATGATCAGACACATGGCAGCAAAGCACCCGACTAAGTGGGCCAAACTTCAGGGTCCAGCAACAGTGTCTGCGGGTGACCCCACTGCTTATTCTGCTTTTGTGCATGCACGCCAATCCCCTGTCCATGGTGCATGCCAAGATGCCCTGCACCTGTCGTTGAACACTCCCAACTAGCACCATCAGCAAGCACGTCCACGTCCTTGTCCCATCGCACCTTTCAGTTGTCCCTACCCCAGTCCTTGTAACATAAGCGCAAATACTCAGCTAACGCCCCACAGGCCACACTACAAAATTCACACATTTCACGAATGCTTGCGCTTGAACTGTTGCCTTTTAGTCTAGTGGAGGCGGAAGCTTTCCGCAACCTTATGGCCGCAGCCGTCCCTCAGTACTCGGTCCCCAGTCGCCACTATTTCTCCCGATGTGCTGTCCCCGTATTACACAAGCACGTGTCCCACAACATTAGCCATGTCCTCAACAACGCAGTTACTGGGAAAGTCCACCTAACCAAGAACACGTGGACAACTGCTTGTGGGCAGGGACGGTACATCTCGCTGATGGCACACTGGGTTAACATAGTGGAAGCCAGGACACAGTCAGACCTTGGGATGGACAATGTCCTCCCGACGCTGAGGATTGTGGGCTCTGGGTCATTCAGGGTTGCCCCCACATTCTATAGCTCCTGTACCTCCTCCTTCTCTTCTTCAGTATTCATCTCCAAAATGACCACATCAGTCACAAACTGGAAGCACTGCAACACTGCCTCGGCCAATCGGCAACAGGCTGTGCTGAAGCTAATATGCTTAGGTGACAAACCACACAATGCTGAAGAGTTGTGGACAGCTCTGAAAGAGCAGGCAGATCTGTGTCTGACACCGCTGAACCTACAGCCAGGCATGGTCATATGTGACAATGGCCGGAACCTGGTGGCGGCTCTGAGGCGAGACGAGCTCACACACTTACCATGCCTGGCCCAGGTGCTTAACCTCGTGGTTCAGTGGTTTCTCAAAACCTACCCGGATCTGTCGGATCAGCTCGTCAAAGTACGCCGCCGGTGTGCCCATTTTAGAAAGTCACCTACAGCTGCTGCCGCTCTTGCCGTGTTTCAGCAGCGTTTACAGCTGCCGGCTCATCAATTGGTGTGTGATGTCCCCACGCGTTGGAACTCTACATTGCAGATGTTGGGAAGGATTAGTGAGCAGAAGAGGGCAGTTGTTGACTACCTGCATCAACAAGGCCATCGGTATTCAGGTCATACTCCACACATGAAACCTCAGGAGTGGACATGGATGTCAGACATCTGTACCATCCTCCAAAACATTGATTTGTGAGATGATTGTGAGCAGCGATGATACCATAATTAGCATCACCATCCCACTTCTCTGTCTTCTGAAATGCTCTCTGCTCTCAATTAAAGAGGATGCATTGCAGGCGGAGCACGATGAGATGGAGTAAGGAACCATACAGGGTGATTACACAAAGGCCAGCCTCATCTCATCCCAACGTGGATTAGGTGACAATGAGGAAGAGGAGGAGGAGGAACAAGAGCTAGTTTCCTGCACTATAGACGGTACTACCTGCACAACTGTCATACTGTTTGTTCAGCATGGATGGCCTGAGGACAAGGAGGAGGGGGAAGAGGAGGAGGATGAGGAGGAGAGCATGGTCAGTCGTCCTCTTGGTGAGGACATGGAAGTCTTGCCTCTTTGCAGTTTGGCACACATGGCTGAGTTTATGTTACACTGCCTTTCCCGTGACCCTCGCGTTGTCTAAATTTTGGGTGACAGTCATTACTGGTTAGTGATGCTCCTAGACCCACGCTACAGAGAGAACTTTATGTCTCTTATTCCTTTGCAGGACAGGCCTAATAATAAGGGGCAGTACGAGAAGGCTCTTGTTGTGGAATTAGTGAAAAAATTCCCATCTGAAAACGCTAGCGGCTGAGGTCACAGTTCGTTGGACAACCAAGGAGTACAGGCGATAGAGGCGCAAATGCAATCCAGCAGAGGCAGGGGAACCCTGTCAAAGTTCTGGGACAGTTTTCTCAGACCTTCCCATCGCACAGTCCCTGAGGCAAAGTTTCGGAAGATGGTGAGGGAGTACCTTGCTGACCAAACCAACATCCTCCGTGAGTCCTTTGTGTCTTTTAATTATTGGGTATCCAAGCTGGACACGCGGCATGAACTGCCTCTCTACGCCTTGGAGGTCCAGGCCTGCTCTGTGGCTAGTGTTTTGTCACAGTGGATTTTTAGTGCCACCGGTGGAATTATAGCTAATAGGAGTATTCGCCTGTCAACTGAAAATACTGACAGTCTGACTTTTAGAAAAATGAACAAGGGCAGGATTGTGCCAGTCTTCTCAACACCACCGAATGATAGCAGCATAACATAAACTCAAATCCAGTGTCCTTTTTTGGGGAGGTCTATTCCCATGCACCTCTGTCTTCACACCCAGACATGGGTATATGCTTCCTGATTTTGTCTTTTTGCTCTTGCACTCCTCCTTCTCCGCATCCTCCACCACCATATCACCACCATATGTACCATATCAACATATCTATGTCTCTTGCAAGGGGCATTGGAGTTCCTTCAAATTTTTGGCAGCCGTTGCATCACTGCATAGGCAAACAGTATGGGAGATCCACTTCCAAATAATAGGAACATTGCTTTTAGGAGGCTCTCTGACCTCTACGTCTCTTGCAAGAGGCATTGGAGTTCCTCCAAATTTTTGGCAGCTGTTGCATCACTGCATAGGCAAACAGTATGGGAGACTCAATTCCTAATAATGGGAACATGGTTTTTAGGAGGCTCTCTGACCTCTACATCTCTTTCAAGGGGCATATGAGTGCCTCCAAATTTTTGGCAGCCCTAGCTGTCACTGCATACGCAATAACAGTATAGGAGACCCACTCGTTAATAATGGGAACAACAATGCATAACCAGCTGATGGCTCTCTGAAAATAGCGAGGACCAACTGCTGGCCCTTTAAGAATAGTAAGGGCCGCCTGATGGGCCTATAAAAGTAGGTTTGTGACTTTCAGAGTCCCTCCATCATAAATGAAACTGGATGTGTCTGATGATGTGTCACACACCACATGGCCAGATAATGTTAGAAAATGTTAAAATGACATTTCCCGGTAAATGCATTTGTCTTAAAAAATAACGTAAAAAAAAAACAGCAGGATCTTTCTTTAGTATAAAAATCAGAGTCACCAATTTAACCTCAATGTAATCACATTGTTCAGCTCCTGCACCTCCTCCTCCAGTTCGGCCTCCATCTTTGAAATACCACATCAGTCACAAGCTGAAAGCACTGAAGCACTGCCTTGGCCAAGCGGCAACAGGCTGTGCTGAAGATAACATGCTTAATGCTTAGGTGACAAACCGCCCACCACTGCAGAGTTGTTGAAATCTGTAACACAGCAGCCTGAAATGTGTCTCTCACTGCTTAACTCTCAACTGATGAGGTGGGGTTTTTGTCACGCAACTGGTGATGTGGGGTTTCCTATACCCCAGTGTTTAGAAATCTCTTATTTTTACAGAAAATGCAAAGATCACGTTTGTTTTAATTGTTTTCTTATTGGCGATTGATTACACATGAATATAACAAATTTTTGACACCCACAAATTGATGGAAGCTAGTGAGACACGTATCCTCATACCAGCATTTTTCAATGAATGGCAGCCGAACAAAAATTCCCTGGGTCTGGCAAACCCCACCTCACCAGTTGAGGGTTAACATACAGCCAGGCATGGTCGTGTGTGACAATGGGCAGAACCTGGTCATGGAGAAATGACAACCGGAGTAGATACGGTTTCCCAAAAGTCAGTCCTTTCACCGGCTAAAAAATATGACTGTGGTGAAATACAACTCACCGACAAGCTGTGGACTGGCTCCGTACCGTCCCTGGCCACATTCACTTGTCCAAGTGTTTGTGGTTAGGCAGTCCTTCCCAGTAAGGGCACTGGGGAGGGCACGGGTAATGTTGTGGGACCCCTGCTTGTGAAAGGCGGAGATGGCACCAGACAAATAGTGGCGCCTGGGGACCGAGTATGGACACCCGGCCACCGCCGCCATGAGGTTGTGAAAAGCTTCCGCCTCCATGAGCCTAAAAGGCCACATATCAAGTGCAAGCAGCTGCCCAGAAATCTGGCAGTTTACTATTGCGGCCGGTGGGTAGGTGGGTGGGTGGCTGCATACTTGCGCTTGCATTCCAAGTAACAGAAAACTAAGCAGATGGTGTTCCCTATCATCATCATGGCCTCACCTTGGCACTATAAACTCTCCCGATGGAGAAGCCAGGGCCCACTGGAGGAGTCTCCGGTTCTCTGGTGCGCCCGTCCAACTCTGCCGAGAAGCAGCCCTGGCTAAGAAAAGTATGTGGGTGTGGGAAGGTTCCCGGACACTCTATGGCTGCTTTTTTAATGTGGATTGGACGTGCTTATGCATGTTATTTCTGAAACCGCATTGCAGATCAGGCCATTGCCCATCTCTGTAGTCATTAAGTTAAAGGGTAAAGAAAGATGTTTGTGTGTTGAAACACCACCAACAAGTGCAAACTGATGTTGGACGGGCTGCCATTGCTTATGCGACAAGCTGCATGAGAGGACTTCCTGGGAGAAATGACAGCTGGAGTAGACACGGTTTCCTAAGTCAGTCCTTTCACTGAGCTAAAAAATATGGCTGTGGTGAAATACAACTCACCAACAAGCTGTGGACTGGTTCTGTACCATCCCTGGCCACATTCACTTGTCCACATGTTTGTGGTTAGGCAGTCCTTCCCAGTAAGTGCACTGGGAAGGACACGGGTAGTGTTGTAGGACCATTGCTTGAGAAAGGCGGAGACGACACCGGGACAAATAGTGGCGGCTCGGGACCGAGTATGGACACCCAGCCACCATAAGGTCTACGAGCCTAAAAGGCCACATTTCAAGTGCATAGCAGCTGTCAAAAATTTGGCAGTATAGTACTGCAGCCTGTGGGTGGGTGGGTGTCTGGCTGCATACTTGCGCTTGCATTGCAAGTAACAGAAAACTAATAAAATGGTGGCCTCTATCATCATCATGGCCTCACCTTGGCACTATGAACTCTCCTGAAGGAAAAGCCAAGCCCACCGGAGGAGTCTCCGGTTCTCTGGTGGGCCCGTCCAACTCTGCCGAGAAGCAGCCCTGGCTAAGAAAAGTGTGTGGGAAGGTTCCCGGACATTATATGGCTCAATTTTTAATGTGGACTGGCTCCGTACCATCCCTGGCCACTTTCACCTGTCCACGTGTTTGTGGTTAGGCGGTCCTTCCCAGTAAGTGCACTTGGGAGGGCACGGGTTATGTGGTGGGACCCGTGCTTGTGGAAGGTGGAGACGACACTGGGAGAAATAGTGGCGGCTGGGGACCAAGTATGGACACCTGGCTGCTGCCGACATGAGGCTGTGGACAGCTTCCTCCTCCACGAGCCTAAAAGGCCACATTTCCAGTGCAAGCAGCTGTCAAAAATTTGGCAGTATAGTATAGCAGCCTGTGGGTGGGTGGGTGGCTGGCTGTATACTTGCGCTTGCATTCCAGGAATGGGGTAGGGACAACTGAACGCTGCGCTGGGACAAGGACTTGGACGGTGATTGTTGTAAGTCTACAATGACAGGTGCATGGCGGGAGGCATCTTCGCATGTGCCTAGATCACTTATGATGGGCACACTTAGGCAGTGACCTGGGAGTCAGAGATGCTTCCAAGGGTCTTCCCTATGCTGTTCCCATGTCTTTTCAGCACTGTATGCATGTGTCTGATGATGTGTTACACACCACATGGCCAGATAAGGTTGTAAAATGTTAAAATGACATTTCCCGGTGAATGCATTTGTCTTGGTTGAAACCAATGCAAAAGTGTAAAATCACATCAAAAACTTCTGAACATAGCCCAAGGTGTGGAGGAGCATTTTTGTTTTTGGTTATTTATTTTGTCTTATATACAAGTCATTACCCTGGAAAGGATGTTCTTTAACACATTTCACAGGAAAATCCATTATGGTTTCGTTTTTGCATGTTTTATTGTGAGTCCGTAAAAGTGGCATAATACCTTTGACAATGTTGTTGACAGCAGTGACCTGGGAGTCAGAAATACTTCCAGGGGTCTTCCCCATGCTGTTCCCATGTCATTTGAGCACTGTTCCCATCAATTTGGACAATTTTTAAGCCCTCTGCAGACCGCCGGGGGGAGCCACCGGAAAAATGCTTGAGTTTCCCATAGAATTACATTGGGCTCTGACCGAGTACTCAAGCATCCAATTTGCTCGACCCGAACAAATATTAGAGCATTTTAGTGCTCACTCATCACTAATGGGAACCAGAGGTAACCAACAGTGTGTTTCTCAACACACTGCTGTGTTGGACTTTTAAGACTACTTAAATTGTATAAACTGGCTAAAAATTATCCCTTGGTGGCCAGATGCTTGCATTGCTGTTGTTCATAAACAGGTAACGCAAATGAAAGAAACCATGGCATTTTCATGATGTTGCATGCAACAATTATCCTTGTTTTGGGGTATAAAGAGCTTTGCACTTTGCTAAATGAAGAAGCAAGAGTTTTTTTTATAAGTAGTTCAAAGTCCCTTCAATAGAGAGACAAAAAAGGTGTACTACTGTACTATTCTAAATGTAAAAAAGTTATGGCCTCTAAAGCAGAAGTGGAAAAAAATATCCCTTTTTGTGGTCTGCAACTGGTTTACTAATCATGAAATCATAATGCAATGTTTCAATAGCTTCTTATCAAGTTGTCCAAAATTATCTGCTTTTTTTCTGGAGACAAAACAGTGGCACTGTTTTGAACATGAAGATGTTCTGGTTTGTTCTAATCAAGCCTTTTCAAAAATTAGCCCTATTTTCAGGTACGTCTTGAGGGTACAAATCATCAGTAGTACAGTAAAGCACTATGTAATACAATGGGCAACCAGGTGGTATGGGGCTGATATGACTGCAGGAGTTAGGCTGTGTGCCCACTAAGCGTTTTTTAAGCATTTCTGCAGCGGCAGTTCTGCTGCAGAAATGTTTAAAAAACGCTTGGCAGAAGGTCTGCTATGTTGCCCAATGATAATCCGCATGTGCTGTGCACATGCTGCGGAAATTTCTGCTGCGAATTATCATTGTGGAAAAATCCGCAGCACTACCAATTATTTTGCGTAATCGCGGTGTTTTCGCCGCCATTGACTTGCATTGAATCGCATAATATCCGCATGACTACATGTGCACATGCGGATATTAAGCGATTCAATGTGCGGATGGTACCCGAGTTTGGAGAAGAGGAGACTCTCCTCCAGACCCGGGTACCATAGTACCTGTAAAAAAAAATAATTAAAATGAAAAATATACATTATACTTACCCCAGGTCTCCATAGCGATCTGTCCTGGCCTCCCGGTAGCTCGCAATGGTCTAAAAGGACCTGCCATGACTTCATTTAGTCATGTGACGGGTCACGCGACAGCTGACGTCGGCGGTCGCGTGACCTGTCACATGACTAAATGACATCATGGCAGGTCCTTTTACACAACCGCAAGACACCGGGAAGACCGGACGCACCGGAGAAGGAGACCGGGGGCCATCAGAAGGTAAGTATAATATTTATTTTTTACCATTCTTTACGGTCACACTATATAAATCCATGCTGGTTGCATGGATTTATATAGTGTGCCCAAGCTGTCAAGCACTTTCCAAATGATGCTAAAATCACTTGGAAAGCGCTTGGCAACCCGCATGCGAAATCGCATGTGAAAAACGCTTCACTTAGGCTGCGTGCCCACGATGCGTTTTTCATGCGTTTCCGCTGCGGAATTTCCGCAGCGGAAACGCATCAAAAACGCATGGTAATCCGCACCACATGGTCCTCAATGGCATTCCGCAATGTCAATGCACATGCTGAGGATTATTCCGCAGCGTTTCTGCGGCGCTCAAAAATCCGCAGCATGTTCATTAATTTTGCGGAAGCGCAGCGGAATTGCCGCCATTGACTTGCATTGAGATGCCTATAATCCATGTCTGTACATTTGTACACGCGGATTATATGCGTTTCAATGTGCGGATGGTACCCAGTTCTGGAGGAGAGAAGACGCTCATCCAGACCTGGGTACCATTGTACCAGTGAAAAAAAGAATAAAATAATAAATAAAGTTTATATTCACCTTCTCGCGGTCCTGCAGCCCTTCTCCTTCCAGGACCTGAGATGACGTCGCGGTCATGTGACCGCAGGCTGTCTCGCGAGATGCCGGCAAGCCAGGAAGGAACCAGGAAGGAGCGCGACTGCACAAGCGGCGGCATCGGCTGCAAAGTATAGCTTTATTTTTTTATTTTCACGGTCACACTATATAAATCCATGCTGGTTGCATGGATTTATACAGTGTGACCTAGTTGTCAAGCATTTTCCAAGTGATGCTATCGCCTGGAAAGTGCTTGTCAGTCCGCATGCGGATACGCATGTGAATCCGCATGTATTCCGCATGTATTCTGCAGGAAAAACGTATGCACAATCTGCATGCGTTTTTTCTGCCAGGGAGATGCAGAAATGCTGCAGAAATTTTCTGCTTCATTTCTGCATCGTGGGCACATAGCCTTACACATATCCCTGGCAGGAAAAACGCATGTAAAATCCTCATGCGTTTTTTTGCCAGGGAGATGCAGAAACGCTCAGGAAAAATCCAGAGCATTTTTGCATTGTGGGCACTTAGCCTTACCGTGGCCAGAGCAGCATGATTGGAAATTAATACAAGAAAGGCAAGGAAATACTTGGACGTTTAGGGCCAGCAACGGCAATCACTGTTAAGGATAATGATTGACTGTATAAATAATAATTTTGATGCATTTTAAGTGGAACAAAGGACGTTTGGAAATACAGGAGCTGTAAAATGAGCATGAGAGTAAGAATTGTTGTCTCAGCTGAAAGATACAGCAATTATAATAAGCCTATACATAGATAATGCAGATAGCGGACATGGTGTTCTGATTTTAATCTCTGCTGTTGCCTTTCCTGACAAACAGGCAATCCCTGCATGTGTCACAGCTGTCTAACAGCCGTGACACAAGCAGCCGCGACGGCTGCAACTGAAATGCCGAGCACGCCAAAACTACTCAGCGAGTTCCCGAGCGTGTTCATTTAAAGGGATAAAAAGCAGTGCACCAGGTATGGTGTCTAGATGTTAGTTATATATTGGAAACATTTTTACCTGGGTTTGAGGTTTACTTTTAGGTGTAAGAAACATGTAACATGAACAATTCATAATCTGGAAAAAAATTAGGTTTTATATTCACTCTTAATAGCAGGTAAAGAACCAACATGGATTTCTTTTAGAAACTTTCCAAGATTATACATGTGCAAAACAACCTGAGTTTTTTTTTTAAAAGACTATAGATATCATTAAGGTTTAGGGGCAGATGTGTGATATTATTTGGAATGAGGAACAACAATGAAAAGCTTTTTCATGTTTAAAGAACACTGTACATGAGGAACTTATTGCCAAGATGTTATAAAATATTATTGTGTCTTCATTCTGGTTCTGTGGCCAAATGAATAATTTCCTGCCAAAAATTACTTCATTAACTTTTCTCTGGAAATTTACTCAGTTTATGTTTCTAAAGACCTTTAAGTCATTGTGGTTATGCAATAAAGGTTTGAACAAATACCCAGAAACAAATGAATAATAAAGAGCTCCAGTTGCAGACCATTTAAGATCCAAAAATTGCTCAAGATATTGTACCTGCAGTGTCAATAGGCTCTCATTATTTAATGGCTCATTGTAGGCAGTTTGGGAATATTATTCAGTGTGTGGAAGTTTCACATTTAAAGTTATACAGACACTCCCGCAGTTGTGATATATGTGGTTACGGGAAATGATCGTATTTCTGTACCTTACCAATATCATATTAACCAAGCATTGCAAAAAAAAAAAAATTCAGCTTGTCTTCATGATAAAGCCATAACAACCTAGGATAAAAATTACAGACCTCTTTATTCTTTGTAGTTGGGAAAACTTGCAAAATCGGCAGGTTATCAAAAGCTTTTTTCCCCACTGTATACTAGATCCGCTTTTAACAATTTCTCATCCAATTCTCACCACTTAAAACATCCCCTCCCCCCTATATCCTCTTTTCTGGCAAATCCAAAATTTGAACAACTAGTGACTTTTGAAATCTGAGAAGTCTATCTGTGCCCCTAGAAGCAACTCTGGTGCAATAGTGAAAGAATATAATTATTTTAGTATTACATAACCCCTTAGTGACAGAGCCAATTTTCACCTATAAAGAAGTTGTCCACTACTTTTACATTGATGCCCTGTTATTGGTGTAAGCGATGGTGGCCGCCAGCTGGAAGTAGTTACTTGCGGAGCTTGGCTGTCTACTTCTCGTGGCCGGGGCTTGTTACTGCACATTCACCTACTATTCATTTCAATAGGAGGCCGATGTGCAATAGCCCGCGGCAGCCACTACAAGTAGACGGCCAAGATCTGAAAGTAAGTACTTCTGACTGACCACCGGACCCCAGGCGATCAGACATTGATGCCCTATCCTAAGGATAGGGCATCAATGTAAAAGTAATGGACAACCTCTTTAATGATCAAGCCCCATCTTTCAAATCTAACATGTGTCAGTCTATATGGTAATAACTCTGAAATGCTTTTGCATATGCCAGTGATTCTGCGATTGTTTTTTCAAGACAGATTGTACTTTATGGTAGTGGTAAAATTAGTTTGATGTTTTATATTGAAAAATAAAATAATTACATTTTGATGAAAATTTAGAAAAATTAGCAATTTTCAAACTTTGAATCTTTACACCTTTAAACAAAATAGTCATACCACACAAACTAGTTACAGGCTCATCGAGGCGAGTGTATCTATTAGCAAGATATAAAATGGCTAGCACGCTAACCAATGCAAGTCAATATGTTAGTTCTCTAGCACGTTTGCATACATGGACCGACAGTCTGCATGTAAAAAATCTTAGAATGAGCTACTTTGATCCATGTTTCGGATCAGATTTGTGCATATTAACCCAATGAGTTACCATTCAATCATCATGTGTTTTTCATGGATACATTACAATTCTAAACATAGGAAACTATATTTGGCCTTTATTTATGATATTGTTCATGTAAGAACCAGATACCATGTGGATATGCAAAACGGACAAACGCATTGCATATAGATGACAATATGGTTGAAAAATTGTCAGTTTTTCATCCAGAAAAAAATTATCACATTGCACTTGCACCAATGTTATTCAATGAGGCAGTGTTCATCTGCGAATATTTCCTCAGTTGGAATCGGACTGAGGAAAAAAATCACAGCATGCTGCATATGGCCACGTGTTGGATGAGACATGCAAGTCAATGGGTGCGACAAAAAAAAAAACAGACAGCACGTGGATCATCCATATGCCATACGATTTTTAAGCACACTTGTCAAAGGAACCACGAAATTTCATCAGCCAAGCACAGGAGTTCACAGGACAGACAGACAGACAGACAAACAGATAGAATAGGTAGATAGAATAGAAAGATATCCTGTAGATATATAATTTTACAGCCCCTCTACATATTATAAATTTGCACGCTTTAGTGTAATTCATATGGAATTTATTCTACAGCGTTTAAGCTTTTTTAACATAATATATGAATGAAAAAACTGACATGGGGTCCCTCTATTTTATGAAACCAGCAAAGGTAAAACAGACAGCTGTGAGCTGATATAATCAGGTTGGGAAGGTCCCTGGTTATTGAGCCCTTCCCAGCCTTAAAATACCAGCCCACAGCCACCCCAGAAGTGGTGCATTACATTAGATGTGCCAATTCTGGCGCTTTGCCTTCACTCTTCCCGATTGCCCTAGGTGGCAATTGGGGAAATGGGGCTTTGGGTTGATGTCTGCTGTAATTTGTCAAAAATCACAGCTGCCATCAAACCCTAGTGTTAGTAATGGAGAGGTGTCTATCAGGCACCCCATTACTAACCCAGTATTAAAAAAAAAAATACACACACACCAAAAAATACTTTATTTGAATAAATACTCCCCCATACTTTCCCTGGTTCACCAATTTATTAAAAAAAAAAAACATGTAGGTCCTTTGTAGTCCCCTGAATCCAACGTTGTCCAGGTAGGCCAGGACAAGGTATTTTGGTGACATAGGCAGATGACGCCGATGGTACTTCCCACCCCCTTCCCCGATGAAACCTCAACCCCCAAGTAAAGGAATCAGTCAGAGACTAAGATAACAGGTCGCCTAACACATCCCTTCTCCCGCTCTAGCGACCAGATGCACTACCCTTTTCTCCCAAAAATACCAGCAAAAGTAAAAAAATGTGTTGTATTTTAGTGGTCAACAGAGGGTGTGTTTTTAAAGTTAGATATAGAATTATTCATTGTTTGTGGATCATTTACACAATGCAAGGGACAAATAGTGATAATCATCCCTGACTTCCTATATTTAAAAGTCAGACCCAAGCACAGTCATGGAAACTAATATAGCTTAACTATAATGGAGGCCATTTGTTTTCAATTTGGGTGTCCAGCGTTTGGCTGATATTTTAATGGAAACTAAACAGACCCCAATCATAGATAAAGGGATACGTCTGATGGTTTTCACGTTCGTCATGCAACAAATACAGTTTGCAATAAAACTGATGGTGATTCTGGTGCCATATTCTGGTATGGATAGTAATTCTGGTGACATATTCATGTACTAATGGTGGTTCTTTTGACATATTCATGTAGTGATGGTTATTCTAGTGATGTATTTATCAAAAGAACCATCATTAGTAGATGAATACAAAACCAAAATCATCATCAGTACATAAATAAAACACCAGAGCCATTAATAGTACATAAATATGGTACCAGAACATTCATCAGTAGATAATTGCATCACCAGAATCACCATCAGTACATGAATGCATCACCAGAACTATAATCAGTACATGAATATACTACGAGTACCACCATCAGTAAATAAATACAACACCAGTACCATCATCAGTACATGAATACGCCAGCAGAACTACCATCAGTTCTTGAATATATCACTAGAACCACCATCAGTACATGAATGCATCACCAGAACTACCATCAGTTCTTGAATATATCACTAGAACCACCATCAGTGCATGAATGCATCACCAGAATTTCCACATCAGTACATGACTACATCACCAAGCTTAGTTTAGCAGTTGTAATGTCAAGTCAGGCCCGTATACATTTGTATCTCATGAACCTGCAACTCCCAGTATGTATTTAGGAATGGTAAGGAGATGCTGGGAGATGTTTTCATCAGTCATTATCAGACTGTGGACCATACAGGAACCACAATATTGATAAGATGTACTCAGTATCAACAAGTAAACATTTACATCTAGGTACCTTATAGGTGACATCTTCTCTGTTTGAATTGTTTCTTTTTTTTCATCCCCATCTTGTCCAGATGCCATGATGACTTTTCATATATGCACAGCTCTTCTCTGCAGACTTCTCTCTTCTCCGCTATTACGCAGCAAATATCAACATGTTGCCCTTAAAAATAAAAGTATTATTAAAAAATATCTGTCCATAGTATGCCCTAAATAAGCATCCTATGGTATATGACTTCCACACTGTCTGCCCTAATGATCTATTACTACCACACTGTATGACATTATCAGTTTTAACTGCCACATCGTCCACCCTTTTGAACCATGATATATACTATGGCTGTCCCTTCTCCATTCTTTTCCCTTACACTCTCCCTTACACATTCTGAGACTCTTCTTCACACTGTGCCCTCATAGTGCCCACCATGTTGTCTTCTCCAAACTGCACCCCCCCTTCTCACACTGTTCCCCTACACAGTATGATGGACACCACACCCGCCCATACAGTATATCCACAATAGCCACAATATACATTAAAATGTCCTCCAGAGTCCCTTATCCAGTATAAAGTTCACCACAGGCTCCAATTATAAAGTATGGTTACCACCATAGCCCCTCATATATAGTATGATGTCCACCACAATCTTCGATATAATATGTCCCCCACGGTCAGCCGCTCTTGTAATATGTCCACAGCCAGCCCCTCAATGTCTCTGCAGCTAGCCCCTCAATGTTCCCACAGCCAGCCGCTTATATGTCCCTACAGCAAGCCCCTCAATATTTACACTTCCAGCCCCTCATAATGTCCCCACATCCAGCCCCTCAATGTCCACAAAGCCAGCTCCCCCATATTGTCCCCACATGTAGCCCCTCATAATCTCCCCACATCGAGCCCCTTAATGTCTGCACAGCCAGACTCTCAATGTCCACACAGCCAGCCCCTCATAATGTCCCCACAGTTAGCCCCTATGCTATAGCCACCATTTATTGGCAAAGTAAAAAAAGAATAAAAAAAATGCTTATACTCACCTAATTCCCATCCTCTACCCACTCGTCTTCTCTTTTATGAAGTACAGCAGTGGGCGGTGAATGGTGCAATGACATCAGGTCTGACGTAGTCGGCCAAATCCAATGTAGTCCAGGGAATCCAACATAGTCCACAAATAGAAACCTGAAAAACACAAAAAGAGAGAAATAAAAACAAGACACTTTTCCTTGTTTACAAATTTATTAGAAAATGAGGGTCCCATGCAAGTCCGACGTAGTCCATCGCTTCCCTTGAAATTCCTCGATTCTGTCATTAAAAGCCTATAAAAACTCGTTCTGAGTCTCAATAGGCTTTTAGCAGCAGACACAACCCAGGTCATGATGTGCTCCGCAACACTTGGGGGCTCTGAAAACCGCCAAAATTGAATAAAAAAAAATAAAAACATTTTTTCCTATTAAATATCGATTTAGTCCCAAATTTGTCATTTTCTCAAGAGGTAATAGGAGAAAATCAATTGACAATTTGTTATTCTACTTCTCCCAAACATGGAAATCCCCATATGTGGTCAAAAACTGCTGTTTGGAGACGCGTCAGAGCGTCTGTTTTACAGATATAGCATTTGCAGAGCACCTGAGGTACAGAACAGCAGAAACCCCCACAAGTGACCCAATTTTTGAAAATAGATTCCTCCAGGAATTCACCTATGGGTGTAATTGGCACTTTTAACTCACAGTCCTTCCCCAGCTCAGCCCAATTTGTCAGATCTGTGTGAAAATAGCATTAGAACGTCAAAAGTCACATTTTTATTTTTTCCAATAATTTTATTAACATTTTTCAATTAAAAGGGAAAAATAAAGGAAGGAAAGAAGGACAGGGTGAATGGGATGGAAAAAGGGAAGGAACAATACAATAAACATGGGACAGAGAACTTGAAGATTACAATAGTAGAATTAATGTAAAAAACAAAACAATTATAAATCATAAATTTAAATATCAAATCCACCTGAATGTAAATTATCAAGTAATACGTTTTAAGGATAAAATTTCATCCAACTAGACCATTTTTTAGCTTATTTGTTAAAACAGTAATTAGTTATGGCAAATTTTTGTTTGAAAGTTCTATTCAATTTAATTCTTTCTAAAATATCATGGAAAAGAGGAGGTTCAGACTTTTTCCAATGAAAGGCGATCGCATTTTTAACAGTCAAAAGTATATGAATAATAATAGGTCTGTCAGATGTGTCAAAGTAGTCCAATCCAATGGACAATAGAGCCAATTGTGGGGTAAGATTAAATGTCTTATTGGAAATTTTCTCAATAAGGTCAGAGGTTTGAGACTATAGTAATTTAATTTTCGGGCATCTCCAAAAGATATGTAATAAATCTCCATTTAATCTGCAATTTCACCAACAATTTGAATGGATTTCTGAATTGATGTGTTACAGCCTAGTTGGGGTGAAATACCACCTTGAGAGCAATTTAAAATAAGACTCATAGAGAGACATAGATATATTTGAGGAGTATGTATAGGTGATTGCTTTCTCCCAATCTTCTGGCTGAAGAGAGAAATTCAAAGTTCTTTCCCACTTAGACATATAAGAATTTTTAATCATTTTTGTGTCATTGTTATACCATTTGTAAATATAACTAGTGCTCCAAAAAATCTTATGATTGAGATTATTCAAAAGATTTGAGGAAGCTTCAGAACAAAGTGGTTTGTTGACAGTAAAATTATGGATAAGGTCCTTTAATAGTAAATATGATAAAAAATCATTTGTATTGAGATTGAATTTCTCTTTAACCCCTTAACCCCCGAGGGTGGATTGCACGTTAATGACCAGGCCAATTTTTACAATTCTGACCACTGTCACTTTATGAGGTAATTACTCTGGAACGCTTCAACGTATTCCCCTGATTCTGAGACTGTTTTTTCGTGACATATTGTACTTCATGATTGTGGTAAAATTTCTTCGATATCAATTGCGTTTATTTGTGAAAAAAATGGAAATTTTTCGAAAATGTTGAAAATTTTGCAATTTTCAAAATTTGAATTTTTATACCCTTAAATCAGAGAGATATGTCACACAAAAGAGTTAATAAATAACATTTCCCACATGTCTACTTTACATCAGCACAATTTTGGAACCAAAATTATTTTTTGTTAGGGAGCTATAAGGGTTAAAAGTTGACCAGCGATTTCTCATTTTTCCAACAAAATTTACAAAACCATTTTTTTAGGGACCACATCACATTTGAAGTCACTTTGAGGGATCTTTATGACAGAAAATACCCAAAAGTGACACCATTCTAAAAAGTGCAACCCTCAAGGTGCTCAAAACCACATTAAAAAAACTTTATTAACCCTTCAGGTGCTTAACAGGAATTTTTGGAATGTGGAAGAAAAAAATGAACATTTAACTTTTTTCACAAAAATGTTAATTTAGACACAATTTTTTTTATTTTCACAGGGGTAACAAGAAAAAATGGACCCCAAAATTTGTTGTGCAATTTCCCCTGGGCACGCAGATACCCAATATGTGGGGAAAAAACACTGTTTGGGCGCATGGCAGGGCTTGGAAGGGAAGGAACTTGGAACCCTAAGGTGCTTCACAAATTGATTCGTAAAAATGAAAAAGTGAAAAAAAAAACACTTTTTCATTTTTATGAATCAATTTGTGAAGCACCTGGGGGTTCCAAGTGCTCACAATGCATCTAGATAGGTGCCTTGGGGGGTCTAGTTTCCAAAATGGGGTCACTTGTGGGGGAGCTCCAATGTTTGGGCACACAGGGACTCTCCAAATGCAACATGGTATTCGCTAACAAATTGAATGGAAAATCGGCTCAAATTGTTAGCGGACACCATGTTGCGTTTGGAGAGCCCCTGTGTGCCCAAACATTGGAGCTCCCCCACAAGTGACCCAATTTTGGAAACTAGACCCCCCAAGGCACCTATCTAGATGCAAAGTGAGCACTTGGAACCCCCAGGTGCTTCACAAATTGATTCGTAAAAATTAAAAAGTGAAAAAAAAAAACACTTTTTCATTTTGATGAATCAATTTATGAAGCACCTGGGGGTTCCAGGTGCTCACTATTCATCTAGATAGGTGCCTTGGGGAGTCTAGTTTCCAAAATGGGGTCACTTGTAGGGGAGCTCCAATGTTTGGGCACACAGGGACTCTCCAAATGCAACATGGTATCCGCTAACAAATTGTCGGCTCAAATTGGGAGCGGACACCATGTTGCGTTTGGAGAGCCTCTGTGTGCCCAAACATTGGAGCTCCCCCACAAGTGACCCCATTTTGGAAACTAGACCCCCCAAGGCACCTATCTAGATGCATAGTGAGCACTTGGAACTCCCAGGTGCTTCACAAATTGATTCATAAAAATGAAAAAGTGAAAAAAAAAAAACTTTTTCATTTTTATGAATCAATTTGTGAAGCACCAGGGGGTTCCAAGTGCTCACTATGCATCTAGATAGGTGCCTTGGGGGATCTAGTTTCCAAAATGGGGTCACTTGTGGGGGAGCTCCAATGTTTGGGCACACCGGGAATCTCCAAACGCAACATGGCGTCCGCTAACAATTTGAGCCGATATTCCATTCAATTTGTTAGCGGACACCATGTCGCGTTTGGAGAGCCCGTGATGTGCCTAAACAGTGGAGCTCCCCCACAAGTGACACCATTTTGGAAACTATACCCCTCAAGGATTTTATTAAGGTGTATAGCGAACATTTTGAACCCAGAGGTACAACACAGAATTTGATAACATTAGGTCATCATATTGAATAAGTTGTCATTAGTCTTGAGTGCAAGTGCTCGCTACTTGAGTTTACATCGGGGACTCATGTATGCACCATGTACTGCGTGTGCTCGAGTGACATGCTCGAGTCCCTGCCCCGCATGTTTCACGGTTATTAGACACCCAAAAAAAACCATGCGGGGATCGCTCGTGCATGGCAGGCAATCCCCGTAAAGTTTTTTGGCCGCGAAGCATATGGGGTGGAGACTCGAGCATGTCACTCAAATACCCACGATACTCAATGCATACCAGAGCACCCGATGCAAACTCAAGTAGCGAGCACTTGCGCTCAACACTAGTCGCCATATCGTCATTTTTTTCTTTTTTTCTTACTTTTGAAAAAAATCCCAACCCCATCGCAACCCTAACCCCAAACCCAACCCTAACCCTAGCTCAACCCTATCCCGAGAGTTTATTTTTGACGCCGTTCCTCGTGCGGTATAAGTGATTAGACGACTTTATTCTTCGGGTCGGTGTGATTACAGCGATACCAGAATCATATGGGGTTTATATGACTGACAGCTGTCACACACTAAAAGACGCATTTTTTGTAAAATCTAGTTTTTGCATCGCCATATTTGGAGAGCTATAATTTTTCCAGATTTGGCAGACAGTCATGTGATGGCTCGTTTTTTGCGGGATGAGTTGACGTTGTTATTGGTGCCATTTTCAGGCACGTGACATTTTTTAATCGCTTTCTATTCCGATTTTTTGGAGGCAGAATAAACAAAAACCAACAATTCAGGAATTGTTTTTCTTGTTTTTTCTTATTCTGTTCCGCGTGTGGTAAAATTGATAAGGTAGCTTTATTCTTCGGGTCAGTACGTTTACAGCGGTACCACATTTATATCGTTTTTCTATGTTTTGCACTTTTACATAATAAAAGCAATTTTATAGAAAAAATTATTTTTTAGCATAGCTTTATTCTGAGAGCTATAACTTTTTTATTTTTTGGCTGATGGAGCTGTATGTCAGCTTCTTTTTTGCGGGACGAGATGACGTTTTCAGCTGTACCATGTTTATTTATAGTTGTCTTTTTGATCGCGTGTTATTCCATTTTTTGTTTGGCGGTATGGTGATAAAGCATTGTTTTTTGCTTGTTTTTTTTTTGTTTTTTTTTACCGTGTTCACTGAAGGGGTTAACTAGTGGGACAGTTTTATAGGTCAGGTTGTTCCGGACGTGGCTATACCAAATATGTGTACTTTTTTTTTTTTTTATAATAATATTTATTGATGGGTACTAGTGTTGAGCGAACATGCTCGACACTGCTCGGTACTCGCCCGAGCATCACGCTACTCGGGATGTTCGGCGAGCACTGAGCATTTCCGGGTTACTCGGGCGGGAGCTCGGGTCTCCGCCCTGCATGTTTGGCGCTCTTTACAGAGCCAATGAACATGCAGGGATTGCCAGCCAGTCAATGTAATGCCACAGCCATGTTGTTTGTGGGCATTACAGTGATTGGCTGGCCGCACAGCGTCACCTTGAGTATTTAAAACCGGGCGCCGCCATCTTGGACACAGTGGCTCCGGATCAGACAGTGTAGGGACAGCGCTGCTGATTTAGGGAGAGATATGTCCTGCAAAATAGTTAGTGTAGGGTCTGTAAAGGCTGCCAGATCAAACAAACAGTCCTTCTCAGGACTAATATCCATCCCAGGTATATCAGGCAGGCAGGCAGGCAGGCTGTATAGGAGACGCAGTGGTTATACCAGCAAACGCTGCATTACAGTCCTGTGTGCTGCTCCTGTTGCTGAAATTGCTGGACCTAGCTCCAGGTCCCGGGGGCCAGGAAAAATCCTTTTTTTTTATCTAAATCCTCTTTTTTTTTTCCTCCTTCACAATGTACAAATACCCATCTTATTAACCTTTTGGTGCCCCCCCCCCAAAAAAAGTGTGCCTCTGATTTTTCAGACACAAATATATCTGTTGAAAATAGACTGGTGTAGGCCAGAGAAATAGAAGTGTGGTTTTGCAGTTCTATGGGCCATTTGTATCTAAAAAAAACAGTTTGAGTGTGTCGCTCACTGTTCAGCCGCAAATATATATATATATTTTAAAAAGCCTGGTATACACCAGTAAATTATTACTGTGGTTTTGATGTTCCACGGTAAAACATCTCTATTATCCTCTTTTTGGCATTTTTTGCTGTATAAAAATAATAAGTGTCTCCCTGATTTTTCAGACACAAATATATCTGTTGAAAATAGTCTGGTGTAGGCCAGAGTGACAGAAGTGTGCTTTTGCTGTTCCACAGTAAAAAAATCTCTATTATCCTGCTTTTTGCATTTTTTGCTGTAAAAAAAAAAAAATAGTGTCTCCCTGATTTTTCAGACACAAATATATCTGTTGAAAATAGTCTGGTGTAGGCCCGAGAAATACAAGTGTGGTTTTGCAGTTCCACGGTACAAACCTCTGTATTATCCACTTTTGGGCCATTTGTATCTAAAAAAAACAGTTTGAGTGTGTCGCTCACTGTTCAGCCGCAAATATATATATATTTTAAAAAGCCTGGTATACACCAGTAAATTATTACTGTGGTTTTGATGTTCCACGGTAAAACATCTCTATTATCCTGTTTTTGGCATTTTTTGCTGTATAAAAATAATAATAGTGTCTCCCTGATTTTTCAGACACAAATATATCTGTTGAAAATAGTCTGGTGTAGGCCAGAGAGACAGAAGTGTGCTTTTGCTGTTCCACGGTAAAAAATCTCTATTATCCTGCTTTTTGCATTTTTTGCTGTAAAAAAATAAAAAAATAGTGTCTCCCTGATTTTACAGACACAAATATATCTGTTGAAAATAGTCTGGTGTAGGCCCGAGAAATACTAGTGTGGTTTTGCAGTTCCACGGTACAAACCTCTGTATTATCCACTTTTGGGCCATTTGTATCTAAAAAAAACAGTTTGAGTGTGTCGCTCGCTGTTCAGCCGCAAATATATATATATTTTAAAAAGCCTGGCATACACCAGTAAATTATTACTGTGGTTTTGATGTTCCACGGTAAAACATCTCTATTATCCTGTTTTTGGCATTTTTTGCTGTATAAAAATAATAATAGTGTCTCCCTGATTTTTCAGACACAAATATATCTGTTGAAAATAGTCTGGTGTAGGCCAGAGAGACAGAAGTGTGCTTTTGCTGTTCCACGGTAAAAAATCTCTATTATCATGCTTTTTGCATTTTTTGCTGTAAAAAAAAAAAAAATAGTGTCTCCCTGATTTTTCAGACACAAATATATCTGTTGAAAATAGTCTGGTGTAGGCCAGAGAGACAGAAGTGTGCTTTTGCTGTTCCACGGTAAAAAATCTCTATTATCCTGCTTTTTGCATTTTTTGCTGTAAAAAAAAAAAAAATAGTGTCTCCCTGATTTTTCAGACACAAATATATCTGTTGAAATAGTCTGGTGTAGGCCACAGAGACAGAAGTGTGCTTTTGCTGTTCCACGGTAAAAAATCTCTATTATCCTGCTTTTTGCATTTTTTGCTGTAAAAAAAAAAAAAAAATAGTGTCTCCCTGATTTTTCAGACACAAATATATCTGTTGAAAATAGTCTGGTGTAGGCCACAGAGACAGAAGTGTGCTTTTGCTGTTCCACGGTAAAAAATCTCTATTATCCTGCTTTTTGCATTTTTTGCTGTAAAAAAATAAAAAAATAGTGTCTCCCTGATTTTACAGACACAAATATATCTGTTGAAAATAGTCTGGTGTAGGCCCGAGAAATACTAGTGTGGTTTTGCAGTTCCACGGTACAAACCTCTGTATTATCCACTTTTGGGCCATTTGTATCTAAAAAAAACAGTTTGAGTGTGTCGCTCGCTGTTCAGCCGCAAATATATATATATTTTAAAAAGCCTGGCATACACCAGTAAATTATTACTGTGGTTTTGATGTTCCACGGTAAAACATCTCTATTATCCTGTTTTTGGCATTTTTTGCTGTATAAAAATAATAATAGTGTCTCCCTGATTTTTCAGACACAAATATATCTGTTGAAAATAGTCTGGTGTAGGCCAGAGAGACAGAAGTGTGCTTTTGCTGTTCCACGGTAAAAAATCTCTATTATCCTGCTTTTTGCATTTTTTGCTGTAAAAAAAAAAAAAATAGTGTCTCCCTGATTTTTCAGACACAAATATATCTGTTGAAAATAGTCTGGTGTAGGCCACAGAGACAGAAGTGTGCTTTTGCTGTTCCACGGTAAAAAATCTCTATTATCCTGCTTTTTGCATTTTTTGCTGTAAAAAAAAAAAAAAATAGTGTCTCCCTGATTTTTAAGACACAAATATATCTGTTGAAAATAGTCTGGTGTAGGCCACAGAGACAGAAGTGTGCTTTTGCTGTTCCACGGTAAAAAATCTCTATTATCCTGCTTTTTGCATTTTTTGCTTTAAAAAAAAAAAAAAAATAGTGTCTCCCTGATTTTTCAGACACAAATATATCTGTTGAAAATAGTCTGGTGTAGGCCACAGAGACAGAAGTGTGCTTTTGCTGTTCCACGGTAAAAAATCTCTATTATCCTGCTTTTTGCATTTTTTGCTGTAAAAAAAAAAAAAAAATAGTGTCTCCCTGATTTTTCAGACACAAATATATCTGTTGAAAATAGTCTGGTGTAGGCCCGAGAAATACAAGTGTGGTTTTGCAGTTCCACGGTACAAACCTCTGTATTATCCACTTTTGGGCCATTTGTATCTAATAAAAACAGTTTGAGTGTGTTGCTCACAGTTCAGCCGCAAATATATATATATTATAAAAAGCCTGGCATACACCAGTAAATTATAACTGTGGTTTTGCTGTTCCACGGTAAAAAATCTCTATTATTCAGGTTTTGGTAGTTTTTTCCGTAAAGAAAAACAGTAGTGTCGCCTGACTGTTGTGACACAAAAATATATCTGTTGAAAATAGTCTTATGTATGCCCGACATCCCAGTGTGGTTTCGCAGTTCCACGGGTCAAATCGCTGTACTGTCCAGTTTTGGGCCTTTGGTATCTAAAAAAAAAAAGCAGTTTGAGTGTGTCGCTCACTGTTCAGCCGCAAATATCTCTATTTAAAAAAGTGTGGTATACCCCAGTAAACAATAACTGTGGTTTTCCTCTTCCACGATTCTAATCTACTCTTTATTACCCTTTTTCCATTGATAGTGCAAGTGTAAGCTATTTTACTTCATTTACAATGGGCAAGGCGCGTGGCAAGGGACGTGGAAGTGGACGTTCTGGTGATGGTTCGTGCAGAGGACGGGGCCGTGGCCAAGGTGAAAATGTGCCACAACCAACAGCCACATCTTCTCGCTCCCACTTCTTGACCGAATTACTAGGGAAGCACAGAACAACACCAGTATTGAGAACTGATCAGTGTGAACAGGTTATTAATTGGATAGTAGACAATACTTCCAGTTACCTGGGCACCACCACCTCCGGTCTGTCTTCCACACGGTCAACTCTTAGTAGCCGTGAGTCTCGACCGCATACTCCTCCTCACCCTGATGCTCCTTCCTCCCACCATGCCGAGTGTCGTCAGACAGCAAGTGATCCCACACTTGGACACTCTGAAGAGCTGTTCACTGGTCCATTTCCATATTTTGGCCCCTCGCCTGATACGCTTGAAGTGGTGGAAGAGGAGATCCCATGTTGCGATGCCCAAATATTTGAACAGCCACGGCCACAGGAAGTCAACGTTGGCAATCTGTCACAAGAGGTGGATGATGACGAGACACAATTGCCAGGAAGTGAGGAGGAGGATCGTGGTGCGCAAGTGGAAGAGGAGGAGGTGGTGGATGATCTAGTAACTGACCCAAAGTGGAAGGAGGACATGCAGAGTGAGGCCAGCAGCACACAGGGGGATGTAGGCAGAGTACCCCAACAGGCAGGAAGAAGCAGTGTGGTGGCCGCAGACAGAAGGCAGGCAACCGTTCCCCGTAACACCAACACGAGGGACGTTGCCCGTACAAGCGGTAGGTCTTCCAGAGTCTGGAATTTTTTTAAAGACTCTGCTGATAACCCCAAAAAGGCCATATGTTCCACCTGCCATGCCAGCATCAGCAGGGGTGACAAAACTACCAGCCTGACCACCACCAGCATGATCAGGCACATGGCAGCAAAGCACCCGACTTTGTGGGGCGAAACCCAGCGTCCACGACCAGTGTCAGCGGGTGTCACCACTGCTTCTTCCACTGTTGTGCGTGCAATAGAACCCCCTGTTGTGTGTGCAAGGCAATCCCCTGTCCATACTGCATGTAAAGATGCCCCCTCCTCTCAGTCTTCACTTGTTATGGCAGTTTCTCAAGAAACAGCATCAACGTCCACGTCCACGTCCCACCGCAGCGTTCAATTGTCCATATCTCAGACTTTTGAACGAAAGCGGAAATTTGCAGCTAACGCCCCACAGGCCACAGTCCTAAATTCGCACATTTCACGACTGCTTGCATTGGAAATGCTGCCTTTTAGTCTGGTGGAGACGGAATCCTTCCGCAATCTTATGGCGGTGGCCGTCCCTCGGTACTCGGTCCCCAGCCGACACTATTTTGCCCGGTGTGCCATCCCTGCACTACACAAGCACGTGTCCCAAAGCATCTGCCGTGCCCTTAACAACGCAGTTACTGGGAGAGTCCACCTGACAACGGACACGTGAACAAGTGCTTGTGGCCAGGGACGGCACATCTCTCTGACGGCACACTGGGTAAACATAGTGGAAGCCGGGACCCAGTCGGACCTTGGGACGGAACACATCCTCCCCACACCGAGGATTGCGGGCCCTATGTCAGTCAGAGTTGCCCCCACAGTGTACAGCTCCTGCGCATCCTCCTCCTCCTCATGTTCAGCCTCCATCTCAGATATCACCACATCAGTTACAAGCTGGAAGCACTGCAGTACTGCCTCCGCCAAGCGGCAACAGGCTGTGCTGAAACTCATAAGCTTAGGTGATAAACCTCACACTGCTTGTGAGTTGTGGACAGCTGTGAAAGAGCAGGCAGATCTGTGGCTGAGACCGCTGAACCTACATCCCGGCATGGTCGTGTGTGACAATGGCCGTAACCTGGTGGCAGCTCTGAGGCGAGGTGAGATCACACACATACCATGCCTGGCTCATGTGCTTAACCTCGTGGTTCAGCGATTTCTTAAATCGTACCCCGAGTTGCCAGATCTGCTCGTGAAAGTACGCCGCCTGTCAGCTCATTTTCGCAAGTCGGCTGCAGCTTCCGCCGCTCTTGCTGTGCTGCAGCAGCGTTTGCAGCTTCCGGCAAACCGACTGGTGTGTGATGTCCCCACACATTGGAACTCTACCCTCCACATGTTGCAAAGGATTTGTGAGCAGAAGAGAGCAGTTGTGGAGTACCAGCTGCAACAAGGCCGTCGATATTCAGGTCAGACTCCACACATAAGACCTCAGGAGTGGACCTGGATGTCTGACATATGTACCATCCTGACAAATTTTGAGGAGGCCACCATGATGGTGAGTGGTGATGACGCCATCATTAGTGTCAGCATCCCACTTGTCTGTCTTTTGCAACGCTCTCTGCAGAGAATTAAAGAGGAGGCATTGCAGCCAGAGTATGATGAGATGGATCAAGAAGCCGTAGCGGGCGATTACACACAGCCCAGCCTCATCTCATCCCAACGTGCATTGGGGGACAATGAGGGAGAGGAGGAGGAGGAGGAGGAGGAGGAAGAACAGGAGCTGCTATCATGCGTTGTAGACGGTAGTACCTGTACAAGTGTCATACCGTCGGTTCAGCGTGGGTGGCTTGAGGACATGGGGAGGAGGAAGAGGAGGAGGAGGAGGAGAGCATGGTCAGTCGTCATCTTGGTGAGGACACGGAAATCTTGCCCGTTACCAGTCTGGCACCCATGGCTGACTTTATGTTACGCTGCCTTAACCGTGACCTTCACGTTGTCAAAATGTTGGGTGACACTCATTACTGGTTGGTGACACTTGTAGACCCCCGCTACAAGGAGAACTTTCACTCTCTTATTCCTGAGGTGGAGAGGTCTACAAAAATGGGGCAATACCAGAAGGCCCTTGTTGCAGAACTCTTAAAAAAATTCCCATCTGAACACGCTAGCGGCAGAGGTCACAGTTCGTTGCCCAACCAAGGCGTACAGGCGAGAGAGATGCAACTCCAATCCAGCAGAGGCAGGGGAACACTGTCAACATTCTGGGACAGTTTTCTGACACCCGCCCAGCTTACAGGCCCTGAGGCGCGGGGTACTCTCACAAGGAGTGGAAAGTTTCAAAAGATGGTGAGGGAGTACCTTGCCGATCATACCAGCTTCCTCCGTGATTCCTCTGTGCCTTTTAATTATTGGGTATCCAAGCTGGACACTTGGAATGAACTCGCTCTGTACGCCTTGGAGGTCCTGGCCTGCCCTGCCACTAGCGTGTTATCGGAGCGTGTTTTTAGTGCCGCTGGGGAAATTATAACTGATAAGCGCACTTGCCTGTCAACTGACAATGCTGACAAGCTGACCCTTATCAAAATGAACAAGGGCTGGATTGGGCCAGACTTCTCATCACCACCAAATGACAGCAGAGTAACATAAAGTCAAATCCACTGTGTTATTTCGGGAGATGTATTCACCTGCACCGCTTCACACCCACACATGGGTATACGCTTCCTCGTTTCGGCTGTTTAATCTTCTTCTCCTTATCCTCAGCCTCCACCACCACTATACCACCAGGATGCCAGCATTGCATGTTCCTCCGTCTTAATTTTTGGCAACTTTTGCTGGGAAAGCATAAGTAAATACCATGGGACACCCACTCCCCAATAATGGGACTTATGTTTGTAATATGCTGTACTGCATGGCTCTTGTAAGGGGCATTGCAAGTTGCTCCGTCCTAATTTTTGGCAGCTTTTGCTGGGAAAGCATAAGCAAATACTATGGGAGACCCACTCCCCAATAATGGGACTTATGTTTGTAATATGCTGTACTGCATGGCTCTTGTAAGGGGCATTGCAAGTTTCTCCATCCTAATTTTTGGCAGCTTTTGCTGGGAAAGCATAAGCAAACACTATGGGAGACCCACTCCCCAATAATGGGACTTATGTTTGTAATATGCTGTACTGCATGGCTCTTGTAAGGGGCATTGCAAGTTGCTCCGTCCTAATTTTTGGCAGCTTTTGCTGGGAAAGCATTAGCAAATACTATGGGAGACCCACTTCCCAATAATGGGACTTATGTTTGTAATATGCTGTACTGCATGGCTCTTGTAAGGGGCATTGCAAGTTGCTCCGTCCTAATTTTTGGCAGCTTTTGCTTGCAAGGCATAAGCAAATACTATGGGACACCCGCTCCCCAATAATGGACTTATGTTTGTAATATGCTGTACTGCATGTGACGCGCCCCCTGGGCCGTATGTACACGTGTGTGGGATACCCGGTGCCGGGTATCTGGGGTCTGTAGTCTCCGTGGCGGTGACCCGGTCCCGTGGCTCAGGCTGGTCAAACCAGTGGCAATCTTTCTTAGGTTTTGAGGTTAATTGTCCGACTGCGCCACCCGTGGATTGCGGTCAGGGAGTACCACCGCTGCAAGGCAGACCGCTGAGGCTGGTGTTGTGTGCGCAGCATAAAATGGGATAACTCCCCTCGGGAGGAGTATAGCCTCAGGGCAGTGAGTGTGGATGATGGGGGTGATGGTGCACGAGCGCAGCAGGAATGACTCAGAGTCTTTGCAGTGCAGTTCAGGGTCTTTACTGATGATTATAAGGTAGACCCGGGAGTACTGGCTAGCATAAGAGGCCTGGTCAGTCTGTGAGCAAGCAGGAGCTCCCCTGGCCAGGTGGAGTTGTAGGCCTCCCCGTCTGTCTGCACTCTTCCTGGCTATGACGGCGGTGCTGGTCCCTTGCTTGTGACTGAGCCTCCGGGCTTCTATGGCCAGAGGACCTGAAATCCCCTGCCGGCTGGTTTCTGCTGCTGGATATATAAGTCCTCACAGCTTCGGACTCCTGTGTCTGGTTCCTATATTCTTCTGCCAGGGCAAGCTTTGCTCAGCTTCCAGCCCCTGGTCTTTAGCTCCTAGCTCCTACAGAGCTCCTTGCTGTTACTTTCCCTTGCTCTCACTCTGACTCTGACTGTTCTCTGACTCACTCAACCCCGCCCCAGATCCAGTTTATAAGGGCAGAATTCTCCCCTCCCAGGACTGGGGCAGGAGGATGTTGCATGTTTATGGGATCCTGACCAGGAAACCTCCCACTTGCTCTCCGACGTAATCTCTATTACTGTGGTGACCAGACCCCTGGGGTGCCACACATGGCTCTTGTAAGGGGCATTGCAGTACCTCATAATTTTTGTAAAGCATTCCATTCACTGCTTAGGCCAACAGTGCACAGGAGACCCAGTTGCTATAAATGGAAAATAAGGTTTAGTTAACGCCCTCTGACCTCCATGTCATTTCCAAGGGGCATTGGAGTGCCTCGAAATTTTTGGTAGGCATTGCACTCACTGTATGCCCTATACAGTGCTGGCCAAAAGTATTGGCACCCCTGCAATTCTGTCAGATAATACTAAGTTTCTTCCTGAAAATGATTACAATCACAAATTCTTTGGTATTATTCTCTTCATTTAATTTGTCTTCAATGAAAAAAACACAAAAAGAATTGTCCTAAAGCCAAATTGGATATAATTCCACACCAAGCCTAAAAAAGGGGGTGGACAAAAGTATTGGCACCGTTTGAAAAATCATGTGATGCTTCTCTAATTCGTGTAATTAACAGCACCTGTAATTTACCTGTGGCACCTAACAGGTGTTGGCAATAACTAAATCACACTTGCAGCCAGTTAACATGGATTAAAGTTGACTCAACCTCTGTCCTGTGTCCTTGTGTGTACCACATTGAGCATGGAGAAAAGAAGGAAGACCAAAGAACTGTCTGAGGACTTGAGAAACCAAATTGTGAGGAAGCATGAGCAATCTCAAGGCTACAAGTCCATCTCCAAAGACCTGAATGTTCCTGTGTCTTCCATGCGCAGTGTCATCAAGAAGTTTAAAGCCCATAGCACTGTGGCTAACCTCCCTAGATGTGGACGGAAAAGAAAAATTGACGAGAGATTTCAACGCAAAATTGTGCGGACGGTGGATAAAGAACCTCGACTACCATCCAAACAAGTTCAAGCTGCCCTGCAGGCCGAGGGTACAACAGTGTCAACCCGTACTATCCGTCGGCGTCTGAATGAAAAGGGACTGTATGGTAGGATATCCAGGAAGACCCCACTTCTTACCCCGAGACATAAAAAAGCCAGGCTGGAGTTTGCCAAAACATACCTGAGAAAGCCTAAAATGTTTTGGAAGAATGTTCTCTGGTCAGATGAGACAAAACTAGAGCTTTTTGGGAAAAAGCATCAACATAGAGTGTACAGGAAAAAAAAAGAGGCATTCAAAGAAAAGAACACGGTCCCTACAGTCAAACATGGCAGAGGTTCCCTGATGTTTTGGGGTTACTTTGCTGCCTCTGGCACTGGACTGCTTGACCGTGTGCATGGCATTATGAAGTCTGAAGACTACCAACAAATTTTGCAGCATAATGTAGGGCCCAGTGTGATAAAGCTGGGTCTCCCTCAGAGGTCATGGGTCTTCCAGCAGGACAATGACCCAAAACACACTTCCAAAACACTATAAAATGGTTTGAGAGAAAGCACTGGAGACTTCTAAGGTGGCCAGCATGAGTCCAGACCTGAATCCCATAGAACACCTGTGGAGAGATCTCAAAATGGCAATTTGGAGAAGGCACCTTCAAATATCAGGGACCTGGAGCAGTTTGCCAAAGAAGAATGGTCCAGAATTCCAGCAGAGCATTGTAAGAAACTCATTGATGGTTACCGGAAGCGGTTGTTCGCAGTTATTTTGGCTAAAGGTTGTGCAACCAAGTATTAGGCTGAGGGTGCCAATACTTTTGTCCGGCCCTTTTATGGAGTTTTGTGTGAAATGATCAATGATTTGATTTTTGCTTCTTTCTCTTTTGTGTTTTTTCCTTGCAAGCAAATTAAATGAAGAGAATAATACCAAAGAATTTGTGATTGCAATCATTTTCAGGAAGAAATTGAGTATTATCTAACAGAATTGCAGGGGTGCCAATACTTTTGGCCAGCACTGTAACTATGTAGCCAAACCGCTCCATTTGTTACAGAAACATATCCTACAAGACATATCTGGTTGACTGGCCAGATATTGATGTGAATGGTCCCTGTTCCTCCTGCTCTTTCTCATTTGCCACTACCTCATCCATCATTTGTCACCTGAATCTTTGTTTTAACGGGAGTCATAGAACTTGGGTAGTAGCAGGAAAACATCCAGCAATCCTCGGAGGAGGTAGGATATGCGCCAAAACACTGACCTCCTCAGGCCTAGCCGCTACTACATACATGCGCTTGCATTAAAACAAAACAAAGCAGATGCTAACTTCTATCATCCTCATCATGCTCCTCACCTTGGCACTCTCAACTCCCCTGATGGAGAAGCCAGGGCCCACCGGAGGAGTCTGATAGTCCGGTGGGCTCGGCCAGTGCTGTCCTAAAGCAGGCCAGGCTAAGAAAAGTGTGGGAAAGGTTACCGGTACAAATAGGGGTTGCTGGGGACCGAGTATGGACACCCGGCCACCCCCTGGAGGCTGGGGAGCAAGCGGGGACACCCGGCCACCAGGCGGCTGGGGACTGAGTATGGATACCAGGCCGCCGACACAGCCATGGCGTGGTGGCCAGATTCCACCTCCACATGCCTAAAAGGCCCAATTTAAAGTGCAAGCAAGCAGTATGGTATTGCAGCCTGGGGGTGGGTGGGTGGCAGGCTGCATACTTGCGCTTGCATTGCAAGGAATGGGAGAGGTACAATTGAACACTGCCCTGGGATAAGGACTTGAATGGGGATAGTTGCAAGTCTGCAACGACAGGTGCAAGGTGGGAGGCATCTTCGCATGTACCATGAACAGGGGTTTGGCATGCACACACTACAGCGGAATAGGCTCTCCTTCCCACTGAATGCACTGGGGAGGGCACAGGTAATGTTTTGGTATGCGCGCTTAATCTTATGTATAAGGCACACCAGGACAAATAGGGGCGGCTGGGGACTGAGTATGGATACCTCGCTGCCGAAGCAGCCATGAGGTAGTGGTCAGCTTCGACCTCCTCTAAACTAAAAGGCCCCATTTCAAGTGCAAGCTAGCAGTATGAATTGCAGTCTGGGGGTGGGTGGGTGGCAGGCTGCACACTTACACTTGCATTAAAAGAAAACATAGCAGATGCTAACTTCTGTCATCATCATGCTCCTCACCTTGGCACTCTCAACTCCACCGATGGAGAAGTCAGGGCCCACCGGAGGAGTCTGGTTCTCTGGTGGGCTCGTCCAATGCTGCCTAAAGCAGGCCGGGCTAAGAAAAGTGTGAGGGGGGATGTTCCAAGGAGAAATGGGGGTGACTGGGGACCGTTTATGGACACCCGACTGCCCCCAGGCGGCTGGGGACCGTGTGGACACTCGGCCGCGGGGCGGCTGGGGACTGAGTATGGACACCCGGCCGCAGGGCGGCTGGGGACTGAGTATGGATTCCAGGCCGCCAACACAGCCATGATGTGGTGGCCAGATTCCGCCTCCACATGCCTAAAAGGCCCAATTTCAAGTTCAAGCAAGCAAGCAGTATGGTATTGCAGCATGGGGGTGGGTGGGTGGCAGGCTGCATACTTGCGCTTGTATTGCAAGGAATGGGGGAGGTACAATTGAACTTTTCAGCACTTTATGCATGTGTCACACAGCACATGACCAGATAAGGTTGTAAAATGTTAAAATGACATTTCCCTGTGAATGCATTTGTCATAGTTGAAAGCAATACAAAAGTTCAAAAACGCATAAAAAATGCTACTTGTGAACATAGCCGAAGGTGTGGGGGAGTATTTTTGTTTTTGGTCATTTATTTTAACTTATACACAAGTCTTTTCCCTGGAAAGGATGTTCCTTAACATATTTCACAGGAAAAAAGTTTCACTTTCGTTTTATTGTGAGCCTGTAAAAGTGGCTTAATACCTCTGACCACGTTGTTGACAGCAGTGACCTGGGGGTCAGAAATGCTTCCAGGGGCGATCCCCATGCTGTCCCCATGTCATTTGATCACTGTCACTATCGTTTTGGGCACTTGTTAGGCTTTTAAAAGACTGCCGGGGGTGCCACCGCATAAATGCTCGAGTCTCCCATAGACTAACATTGGGCTCGTTGCTCGGGTCGAGCACCCGAGTATCACGGCGAGCTCGGCCCGAGCTTCGAGCACCCGAGCATTTTAGTGCTAGCTCAACAATAATGGGTACATTATATTTTTATTTTTGGTGGATTATTTTTTTTATTTTTTTTTTTATATTTTTGCAATTTTTTTTTTTTTTTCACTTTCTGAAAGTTTATATACTTTATTACTTTGTCCCACTATGGGACTTTCACTTTTTTTTCTCTGATCGCCTGCATGGCATAGGAATGCAGCACCATCCCTGTGCCATGCAGGCTGTCAGCGCTGGACAGGGAGAGGATTGTTTGGAGATGCACTGCGCATGTCCAACCAATCTTCCTGCTGTCTGGTGACCCGGATGTTGTCATGACGACATCGGGTCATCATGACAACACCCGGGAAGCCGCGTCAGACAGCGCTGGAAGCCGGAAGAGGAGGTGAGTATCTGCGATCACCTCCCCTTGCCCCCGCAATGCTGTGATCGACTTCGATCGACTTCGATCGCAGCATCGCGGGGGTTAATGTGCTGGGAGCGGTGCAGGACCGCTCCCTACGCATAGTATTCGGTGTCAGCTGTGACAATCAGCTGACACCCGGCGGCGATCGCGCCCGCACAACCTATGTGTGCGCGCGCGATCGCCATGACGTACTAATACGGGTCTGGCTCTTAAGTCCCAGGGCACAGACGCGTATTAGTACGTCAAATGTTGTTAAGGGGTTAAGAACTTTAAAAGGAAGAAAATTTTCCCCATCATGAATGTCCTTACATTTTTTAATTCCTACCTCCAACCACCATTGGGGTATTGAAGAACCATATAAGGAGGCAATAAAAGTAAGTGAAACATTTTTTAGATGAATGATTCTATTTGAACCTCTATTAAATTTGGATAACTTTCTCCAGGCAAGGATGAGAGCATTGAAGATGGGATGTGAATAGTTCAAAGATTTGTTTGTAAGGATGTGACTATAAAGTAAATTGCGAGGGTGAATATTTTTGTTTAAAAACATTTCAAGGTCAAGCCAGGCCAGAATTTCTGGGGGAGAGAACAAGTATGAACTTTGTTTAATGAGATTTGCATAATAATAAGCCACAATATTTGGAAAGCCGAGACCACCATGCGACTTATTCTTGAATAAAATATTAGTAGCAACTCTAGCCTTTTTGTAGTTCCAAACAAAGGAATTTAATAAAAGTTGAAGGTTCGTTAAGTGAGTAGTGGAAATTATAAGGGGGAGTGACCTAAAAATATATAATATCCTTGGAAGAATAAAAGATTTTACAGTTAAATTTTTACCAATCCAAGAAAGGTCTTGAGTACGAAGTGATGCTAAATCTTTTGTTATAACGTTCGTCAAGTGCATAAAATTAGTTGAAATTATGGATCCTAAATCTTTAGTAAGTTTAATTCCTAAATAATTAAAGTCTTTATCTTCTTCACAAAATGAGGATATGTTAATAATTTCATTAATTACTTCCTTTTTGACATTAAAAAATAATATTTTGGATTTGTCGTTATTTATTTTAAAATATGAGATAACGGAATATAACTTTAGCTTATTAATCAACTCTTTAATTGAGTTCATTGGGTCTCATAGGGTCAGAAGCATATCGTCAGCGAATAGACTTAATTTAAAAAGTCGGATTGGAGTAGAAATATCAGAAATATTATGGTTCTCTCTAATTTTTTGAGCTAAAGGCTCTATAGCTAGTGCAAAAAGAAGGGGAGAGAGGGGGCATCCTTGTCTGGTGCCATTGGTGATTAAAAAGGATTCTGATAGATGGTTATTGACATACAGTAGATTTTGGCACTGGGGTTAATATATAATGCCATGATATTAGATAAAATTTGATTATTGAAGCCGAATTGTATCATTGTACATCTCAGAAACTCCCAATTCAACCTATCAAATGCCTTCTCTGCATCTAGAGCAACAAGAATAGATTGCAATTTAGAAGAATTGATGAGTTTAACAATGTTGAGTATTCTTCTAGTTACATCTGTAGATTGTCTGTTTTTGATTAAGCCAATTTGGTCGTTATTGATGATATGTGGAAGAATATTACTGAGCCTACTAGCTAGAATTTTAGCATAAATTTTAATATCCGAGTTAATCAAAGATATAGGCCTGTAATTCTTGACTTTGACTGGGTCACTGTTTGGTTTGGGAATTAAATTAATGGTCGCCTCTAACATCTCTGAAGGAAACAAACCCTTTGATGAAACAGTGTTAAACAAATAAACCAGATGTGGTGCGAGAATATCTTTAAAGTTTCTGTAATACTCATTATTAAATCCATCTGGCCTTGTGATTTAAAGGCCTTAAAATTGCGTATTATATCGAGTGTTTCTTCCAATGTAAATGGAGCTGAAAGGTAATTTAAATCATCTGATTTTACTTTTGGTAGGTTAATGGACGATAAAAATGCTTCTATAGTGCACTTTTCTGGATGAATAAAAGAGGGCTGGCTATTTAAATTATAAAGTTTTTGATAGAATTTAGCAAATAGTTCAGCTATATCTTTCGGGTTGGAGTATATGGTGCCATTTTCTGAGGAAATCCAATCAACTCAATTCTGCAATCTCCTTTGCTTGATACGTTGCATCATGAATCTTGTGGGCTTATTCAGAGCAGAATAATACTTAAATTTTGAAGTTTTAATTATGGAGTCATAACAGGAATATAATTCTATGTTTAATTTTTGTCTCAATTCAAAAAGATCATGTTGAATTTGGGCAGAATGAGAAGTTAGACTAGATTGTTGGAGCTCCTTGTTATAAATTTGGGATTGGATTTCTTTGATTTTATTTCTATTCAGTTTATTATGTCTGGCTGAAATTTGCATTAATACTCATCTAATAAACGCTTTATGAGTAGTGTTGAGCGATACCTTCCGATATCGGGAAATATCGGATCTTATTGTATCGGACCGATACCCAAAAAATATCGGATATCGCCGATTCCGATACCGGAAACCAATGCAAGTCAATGGGACAGAAATATCGGAATGAAAATAAACCCTTTCTTTCCTTGTAGGTTAATTCTACATGAAGGAAAACAACTAAGAATAATGTAGAATGTATTGGGGGAGGTGGGGGAGACAATAAAGGCATAGAGGTTTAGCCCAATCAAATGGAATAGCAGGAATTAATATTTTTTTTAAGACATTCTGAGTTACGGAAATATTGACTATGTTAAGTTTTTTTATATTTTGTCAGATGTTTATGTTTCACTGCTTCCATGCTCTTCACCTTCTTTTTTACTTCTCCCACACTTTCTCCTTCATCATCCTCAGAATCAGCATCTTTTTCATCAACTTCTTCTTCACCTTCTTCATCTTCTTCTTCTTCACCTTCCTCGTATTATTCTTTTTCTTTACATTCTTCATATTCTTCTTATTCAACTATTATTCCTCTTCATATTCTACTTCTTCATCTTCTTCATATTCTTCTTCTTCTTCATCATATTCTTATTTGTGACAGGCATTCCTGTAGTTTTTATCTATAAAAGTTTGAACATTACACCTTTCGTTCTGCCCGTCACAAAAGATTTACAACAGGATTTGCCCGCGGTCAGTTTGGCCTGCAGCAGCAGGTCTTTTCCAGGGGCACCACGAGGAGGAACGGACTCACCCCCATACACTGCTTAGTCTTCTTCTGCTTATAATTTAGATAATATCTTTTGCTATGATTTTTAGTCTTATGCTTAATGTTCTTCCGCTTATTGTTCTGCAGCTTCTTGTACTTCTGATTCTTGGTTTTCTGTCTCTTGTTCTTATGTATCTTGGTGGTTGTCTTCTTGTTCTTTGTCCTCTTGGTCATCTTCTTCAGGGTCATCTTCTTGGTCTTCTTCGGGGTGGTCTTCAGGGTCGTCATCTTCAGGGTCATCTTCTTCGGGGTCCTCGTCTTCTTTGGGGTGGTCTTCAGGGTCCTCGTCTTCAAGGTCGTCGTCTTCGGGGTCCTCGTCTTCATCGAGGTGGTCTTCACGGTCCTCGTCTTCAGGGTCGTCATCTTCGTGGTCGTCTTCAGGGTCATCGTCTTCAGGGTCGTCGTCTTCGGGGTCCTCGTCTTCTTCGGGGTGGTCTTCAGGGTCCTCGTTTTCAGGGTTGTCATCTTCAGTTTCGTCGTCTTCGGGGTCCTCGTCTTCTTTGGGGAGGTCTTCAGGGTCCTTGTATTCAGGGTCGTCGTCTTCGGGGTCCTCGTCTTCTTCGGGGTGGTCTTCAGGGTCCTCGTCTTCAGGGTCATCATCTTCGGGGTCATCTTCAGGGTCGTCATCTTCGGGGTCCTCGTCTTCTTCGGGGTGGTCTTCAGGGTCCTCATCTTCAGGGTCGTTGTCTTCGGGGTCCTCGTCTTCTTCGGGGTGCTCTTCAGGGTTCTCGTCTTCAGGGTCCTCCTCAGGGAGATCCAGAGTGATAACCAAGAACCATTTCATAAAGCTTGAACTTGGAAATGTAGCAGAAGGTACAAGAAGTCTGAGGAACTGTGGAGAACCAGCTGACGGTACTGGAACCTGGATGGGTAGCAGAAGGTACAAGAGCCAATGGAACTACCGAGGACCAGCTGACGGTACTGGAACCCGGTTACTAAGCAGGAGGTACCTGTGCCAGAAAGCACTACCAAGGACCAGCAGACGTTGGTGGAACTTGGATACCGAGAAGGAGGCACCTAAGCCAAAGGCTCTGCCGAGAACCAGCTGACGGTACTGGGACCCGGATGGGTAGCAGAAGGTACAAGAGCCAATGGAACTACCGAGGACCAGCTGATGGTACTGGAACTTGGATGGGTAGCAGAAGGTACTAGAGATGAGCGGTGTTCGACTCGAACTGTTCGCCAATCTCAAATTCAAGCTGTTTTGGGCGGTGTTCGAGCCGTTCGGCGAACACAAACGATTTGAAAAAAATTCGGCTGTTCGAGGTTATGTTCGATAACTGTTCATGCACCAAAATCATAACTGGATTTTTTCTCAGTAATGCTGAAAATTAATGTTAATACGCAGTTTGAGTGTTCAGCGGGGCGGGGGGAGGGTCAGGGGATGGATCTCTGCATAAATAATGAAGATCTCAATTTTTTTTTCTCTTTCCCGCATTTACAGTGGGTAGGTGCAATCTGTCAGCCTATAAGCAGCGCACACACGGAGCGAACTGCTTTTTTTCACACAAGCAAGGGCATGTGTCATTGGCAGTGTATGTCACATGTCATTGCCCTGTAAGATCCAGCCATTTTCCTCATAGCCACCATTTTCTCACTGCTGCAGCTGTATGTTAGACGGCACCGCTGTTGCTGTGTGCGCTATACTTTGAGTGTTAATTTCAAGCCAATTTTCGCACAAATCTACAGAGAGCTTGGGAGTAGGGAATAGTTGTGATTGCAGTCCTTTTGAGGACTAGGTTACATCATTTCCTATGACTTTTATCAGGCAGGTCTGTGCTCTTAAATAGATCGGATGGGAGTAGGGACTAATTGTAATTGCAGTCCTTTTGAGGGCTAGGTTACATCAGTTCCTATCAGTTTTTGCCAGGCAGGTCTGTGCCAGTGCTGTGCAAGTTTTTTTCACAGCATTTGGATAAATCTAGCTAAGCAAATCCTTTTTGGCCTCTTGCAGTGTGTGTTAGTCAGTGGAGCAGCCTATCTGTGTTGCAAGCTACACCACCTGCGTATAGAATACAATTTTTTTTACTGCACCTAGCCAAGTAAAACCTTTTGGGCACAGCATCATTCTATTAGTCGATTTATACTAACCTCCACCAGGTTGCAAATTAAAAATAATTTTTATCTGCATCTAGCTATGAAAAAATATTTGGGCTTGTAGCAGTGTGTGGGACTTGTTCTATTAGTCCATCTATATTAACCTCCACCAGGTTGCAAATTAAAAATAATTTTTATCTGCATCTAGCTCTGAAAAAATATTTGGGGTTGTAGCAGTGTGTGGGACTTGTTCTATTAGTCCATCTATGCTAACCTCCACCAGGTTGCAAATTAAAAATAATTTTTATCTGCATCTAGCTTTGAAAAAATATTTGGGCTTGTAGCAGTGTGTTGGACTTGTTCTAATAGTCCATCTATACTAACCTCCACCAGGTTGAAAATTAAAAATAATTTTTATCTGCATCTAGCTCTGAAAAAATATTTGGGCTTGTGGCAGTGTGTGGGACTTGTACTATTAGTCCATCTATACTAATCTCTACCAGGTTGCAAATTAAAAATAATTTTTATCTGCATCTTGCTCTGAAAAAATATTTGGGCTTGTAGCAGTGTGTGTGGGACTTGTTCTATTTGTCTATCTATACTAACCTCCACCAGGTTGCAAATTGAAAATAATTTTTATCTGCATCTATCTCTGAAAAAATATTTGGGCTTGTAGCAGTGTGTGAGACTTGTTCTATTAGTCCATCTATACTAACCTCCACCAGGTTGCAAATTAAAAATAATTTTTATCTGCATCTAGCTCTGAAAAAATATTTGGGCTTGTAGCAGTGTGTGGGACTTGTTCTATTAGTCCATCTACACTAACCTCCACCAGGTTGCAAATTAAAAATAATTTTTATCTGCATCTAGCTCTGAAAAAATATTTGGGCTTGTAGCAGTGTGTGGGACTTGTTCTATTAGTCCATCTATACTAACCTCCACCAGGTTGCAAATTAAAAATAATTTTTATCTGCATCTAGCTCTGAAAAAATATTTGGGCTTGTAGCAGTGTGTGGGACTTGTTCTATTAGTCCATCTATACTAACCTCCACCAGGTTGAAAATTAAAAATAATTTTTATCTGCATCTAGCTCTGAATAAATATTTCGGCTTGTAGCAGTGTGTGGGACTTGTTCTATTAGTCCATCTATACTAACCTTCACCAGGTTGCAAATTAAAAATAATTTTTATCTGCATCTAGCTCTGGCCACTCAGCTCTGCTCGGTTCCCATCCATTGTTTTTTGTGCAAACAACTCCAGAGTTGTCAATTAGTTAACCACCAAAATGAATGGAAAAAGGCCTGCTGCTGGTGGAAAGGGGAATAGGCGTGTTGGGAAGGGAAAAAAAGGTTGTGTCCGAGGGGTAGGTGTTAAAGCAACAGTAACATCTGCAGAAGAAAGACCATCTTCCAGCCAAACTAAGATGTCTACTTCTTTTAGCGGACAATGTGATACGATCCCTTTCTTACGGCCACGCCAATCGCTACAAATTCCAGATGAGGCACAAAAACAGCAGGTGCTTCAACGGATATCAAGTGCTCCTTTAAGTGGGCTCTCCTCCACCTCAACTTCAACATCTTATTACTTCAGTCCTCAGAGGTGTCACCCCAATCGCACTTGCTTCCTCACTGCTCCCAAGTCTCCAGCTGCCCGTCTGAGTGTGGGGTAGAACAGATGGTTGAGTCTGCAGAGCTGTTTACTCATACTATAGCCTGGGAATCAGAGGTCGGCTCCAGAGCTTCTGCGAATCCAGACGAGGAAATGATCTGCACTGATGCCCAGAATCTTTATGATTCGAATCCAGGACCAGACGAAGAAGGTTCTGACCATAATGTAGACCCTCGTTCCCAAACTGTAATTTCTGTTGGTGGAGACAATGAGGAAGTCGATGATGAGACTCAAATACCTGATTGGAGCGACAACTTTAGTTTTTTGTCAGGGCAGGAAGAGGTTGGCTCTGAAGAGAACGGGTGTGATAATACACAGGGTGATGATGACGAGGTTGGAGATCCCACTTACTGTGAACCCACAGTCAGCCAAGAGATGAGGTCAGCAGAGGAGGTGGAGGAGGATGCTAGTGACGACGAGGTCAGGTTGCGCCTTCCTGGACAGAGACGTAGTACTGGAAGCTCGTCAACAACTGCTTCCTCAACCACAACTCTGCCTCTGACCACAAGTCGTGGTGGCTCTTCAGGTCGCATGGGTGCTAAGCATTGTATAGCCTGGGCATTTTTTCAGATCGATAAGGATGACCCAACTCGTGTTATCTGTAACATTTGTCAGCAAAAGCTAAGTAGAGGCCAAAAAATACATAGTTTGAGTACTTCATGCATGAACCGGCACATGGATATGAAGCATAAGTTGCAGTGGGAAGCTCACTGTGCTACAATGCGGCCTAGCCGGCCAGGCCAACCACCGTCTGCCACATCTTGTGCATCCGCGGCCTCTTCATCCTCTGTGACTGGGGGGACAGCAGTCACACCTGTTTTGGGACGCAGACCTGCCACCTCTTTACCCGCAACAGCCAGCGTGATTAGCAGGTCATCATTTTCTTTGGAGGTGGAAACACCAGCTGGGGTTCAGCGCTGTCCGACATCGATAGCACCACCTTTGGATCAAGGCAACCTAACATGTCCGCCTGCATCTTCCTCATGGACAGGCAGTTTGCCGGGGACACCCTTCTCAACCCCGTCTAAGCACAACATCCAGCCCTCGGTCCCTCAGATGTGGACAAGTAAAAGACCATTTCCCCATAGCCATGAGAAAGAGGTTGAATTTCACCATCTGCAAGCTCTTAGCTACAGAAATGTTGCCTTTCCTCCTGGTGGACACAGAGGATTTTCGAGACCTTATGTCCATTGCAGTGAACCAGTACCAGATGCCCAGTCGGCACTACTTCTCAAAGAAGGTGTGCCTGCGCTCAACCAGCATGTCGCACACAACATCACCGCTTCTTTGAGAAACTCTGTGTGTGACAGGGTGCATTTCAACACAGACACTTGGACGAGTAGGCATGGACAGGGGCGTTACATGTCGCTGTCTGGGCACTGGGTAACTATGGTGACAGCAGGACAAGGGGCTGCTGTCCAAGTCTTGCCGTCCCCACGAGTTGTGCGTCAATCCTCTTTATCTCGAAATTCCTGCACTGCTTCTGCCTCCTCAACCTCATCTCGGTCCTCCACCTGCACCCAAAGCCTGTCTGGTCATGCCACAAGCTTTCTAACTGCGCAGAAGGGATCCTGCACACCTCCTTACTATGCTGGCAGCAGGGCTCAACGTCATCAGGTGGTTTTTACTTTGAAATGTCTGGGAAATGTGAGTCACACAGCTGAGGAGTTGTGGTCAGCTCTGGGGAACCAGTTTCATGAATGGTTGTCTCCACTGGACCTGAAACCAGGGAAGGCTGTGTGCGACAATGCTGCAAACCTCGTTGCGGCCCTTCGCCTGGGCAATGTCACACACATGCCTTGTATGGCTCACGTGTTGAACCTGGTTGTCCAGAAATTTTTAGCCCAGTATCCCGGACTAGATGGCCTTCTGCAGAGGGCACGGTCGTTGTGTGCTCACTTCCGCCGTTCGCATCCCGCAGCTCAGCGACTTACATCTCTACAGAAGTCGTTGGGCCTGCCACTTCACCGGCTAAAATGCGATGTGCCTACTCGGTGGAATTCAACTCTGCACATGTTGCAGCGACTGTGGCAGCACCGACAAGCCCTGGTGCAATATGTTCTGATGTATAGCCTGTGCCAACGAGATCCAGAGGTGGGGCAAATCACGCTGGAGGAGTGGTCTCAGATCAGGGACCTATGCACCCTTCTGCACAGTTTTGAAATGGCGAAGAAGATGTTTAGTGCTGACAATGCCATTATCAGCATGACAATTCCGGATTTAATCACCGGATTTACATGCTGGAGCACATGTTAAACAGAATTGGGAGTCAGGTGGTGGCACATGAGGAGATGGAGGAAGTAGAGGAGGAGGAGTTGTATGCGGAAGGGCTAACATCTGCAAGGTCCAGATGGTCGGCAGCACCAAGGCGGCAGGCATGTGAGGGTGGGGGAGATGGTTTTACCAGGGCGCATGGTAGCAGCCAAACTAGTGAGGAAGGTGCAGGAGCCCAGGAAGAAGTGGAGGACGAACTGATGGAAGACTCATCAGATGAGGGAGACCTTGATCACATTTCTGTTGTGCGAGGTTGGGGGGAGAGGGCAGAGGAAGGAAGCATGATTGTTACCTCGCCACTAACACAACAGGGACTTGGTGCTCCAGGATGCGCAAGACACATGAGTGCCTTCTTGCTGCTCTACCTGCAACATGACCTTCGAATTGTGAGAATTAGAAATTATCCTGACTACTGGGTTGCCATACTGTTAGATCCCCGGTACAAAAGTAAATTTGCAGAAATTATTCCTGCCAAAGAAAGGGATGCACGCATGCAGGAGAATCAGCAGAGACTGTTGCATAATCTTACATGTGCTTTTCCACAAAACACTAGTGGTGCACGTAGTGAATCTCACTGTTCCAACTTGCCAACCGTGGGACCGTCGAGTGTTCAGGATTCAAAATGTAACAGAAACACAGTATCTGCTGGTAACATCAATTTTGCAGAATGATTTCACCACTTTTTTAGCCCATCCTTTGCAAGGCCACAGGAGGCAAGAAGTCTGACACATAGTCAACGCCTAGAGACGATGGTACAGGAGTATCTCCAAGTAAAACATTGAAGCCATGACTGTGTCACTGGACCCTTGCTCTTTTTGGGCTTCCAATCTGGATAAATGGCCCAGCGCTACTGGTGGTCTGCTGACAGATAAGCGCACGCGGCTCTCCACTGATAATGTAGACAGACTCACGTTCATAAAGATGAACAAATCATCGATCCGAAAGGACTTTTCTACCCCTGTGTCATCCTGGGGAGAGTAAAAGCTTGATGATTTGTTAAAATCACCTCACCACCTGTTTTAAGCTTTCAAATTACTAATCATGTTTATCTGCATCTTGGCTGGAAAATAATTTGGACCTTGTAGCAGTGTGCAGTACTGATTCTATTAGGCCATCTATACGAAACTCCACCAGATTTAAAATTACTAATCATGTTTATCTGTATCTTGGCTGGAAAATAATTTGGGCCTTGTAGCAGTTTGCAGTACTGATTCTATTAGGCCATCTATACTAAACTCCACCAGATTTAAATTTACTAATCATGTTTATCTGTATCTTGGCTGGAAAATAATTTGGGCCTTGTAGCAGTTTGCAGTACTGATTCTATTAGGCCATCTATACTAAACTCCACCAGATTTAAAATTACTAATCATCTTTATCTGTATCTTGGCTGGAAAATTATTTAGGGCCTTGTAGCAGTTTGCAGTACTGATTCTATTAGGTCATCTATACTTAACTCCACCAGATTTAAAATTACTAATCATGTTTATCTGTATCTTGGCTGGAAAATAATTTGGGCCTTGTAGCAGTTTGCAGTACTGATTCTATTAGGCCATCTATACTAAACTCCACCAGATTTAAAATTACTAATCATGTTTTCTGTATCTTGGCTGGAAAATAATTTGGGCCTTGTAGCAGTTTGCAGTACTGATTCTATTAGGCCATCTATACTTAACTCCACCAGATTTAAAATTACTAATCATGTTTATCTGTATCTTGGCTGGAAAATAATTTGGGCCTTGTAGCAGTTTGCAGTACTGATTCTATTAGGCAATCTATTCTAAACTCCACCAGATTTAAAATTACTAATCATTTTTATCTGTATCTTGGCTGGAAAATAATTTGGGCCTTGTAGCAGTTTGCAGTACTGATTCTATTAGGCCATCTATACTAAGCTCCACCAGCTTTCAAATTAATAATAATTTTTAGCTGCATCTAGCCCGGAAAATAATTTTGGGGCTCCTAGATGAGCAAGACACATGAGTGCCTTCTTGCTGCACTACCTGCAACATGACCCTCAGATTGTCAGAATTCGAAATAATTCGCACTACTGGGTTGCCACTCTTAGATCCCCCACACGCTTCGATCAACCTTTTCATTTTAATAAAGAACAAAAAATGGTCATTTTTGAAATTATAAGCATTAACATGTTATTAGAAACTGAAATCAAACAGTATTCAACTCAAAACTTTATTCTAGGTGATGTTACATTTACACATAGGACCCCTTGTTTGAAAGAAGCTTCTGAACTCTCTCATCCATTGAATTTGTCAGGTTTTGGATAGTTTCTGCTTCAATTGTTTTGCATGAGGACAGAATACCCTCCCAGAGCTGTTGCTTAGATGTGATCTGCCTCCCGCCATCATAGACACTCCTTTTGATGATGCTCCAGAGGTTCTCAATGGGGTAGAGGTCAGGGGAGCATGGGGGTCACACCATAAGTTTGTCCCCTTTTATGCCCATATCAGCCCGAGATGCAGATGTGTTATGTGCAGCATGAGACGGTGCATTATCATGCATGAAGATGATCTTGCTGCGGAATAAACGGTTCTTCTTCTTGAACCATGGCAGGAAGTGCTGTTTGAGAAACTCCACATACATTATGGAGTTCATCTTTACCCCTTCAGGGATCCTAAAGGGGCCAACAATCTCTCTCCCCATGATTCCAGCCCAAAACATTACTCCACCTCCTCCTTGTTGGCGCCATAGCCGTGTTTGCATGGGGAGTCCATCAACCAGCCATCCTCCACTCCATCCATCTGGACCATCGAGCGTTGCACGGCACTCATCGGTGAACAAAACAGTTTTGAAGTCAGTCTTCATGTATTGTTAGACCCACTGGAGCCGTTTCTGCTTGTGTACAGTGGATAGAGGAGATCGACAGGATGGCTTACGCACAGCTGCAAACCTCTGAAGGACCCTGCATCTTGTTGTTCGGGGGACGTTGGAGGCACCAGCAGCTTCAAAAACTTGTCTGCTGCTATGACAAGGCTTTTTTGCTGCTGCTCTTTTAACCTGACGTAACTGCCTGTAGGAAAGAGTCCTCAATTTTCCCTTATCAGCACGCACACGTGTGTACTGTGAATCAGCTACATACTTCTTGATTGTGCGATGATCAGGATGAAGTGTCTTGGCAATGTTGATTGTAGTCATGCCTTGACCTAAACACTCCACAATTTGTTGCTTCTCAGCAGCCGACACATCCTTTTACTTTCTCATTTTGGCAGAAAATGTAGGCTGCTTAATAATGTGGGACAGCTTTCTTAAGTAGTCTTGCCTTTCATTGGATACACCTGCCAAACTAATTAGCACAGGAGTCTGCAATTGCTTACAGTGATATAAAGAGCCCTGACACACATCACCATCAATGAGTTTAACTGACAAACAAAAAATTTCTTCCCTTATCACTCCTAAACACTTTTTGCATAATAATTTGGAACACAGTGTACATGTGCTTTTCCACAAAACACAAGTGGTTCACGTAGTGAATCTTACAGTTCTAACTTGCCAACCGTGGTCTGTATGGAGTTGTTCAATAAAGGGCCCAAAATTAAGATAACATAGATGGGAGAGGTCTCTATGAATACGAATTCCTAAGTATTTGATACTCTGTGAGGGCCAGGCAAAGGGAAAGTTGGACTGGATGGAATCCTATATGGATTTGGGGAGGGAGACATCGAGGGCCTCAGTCAACGCTTGCTCCAGTGTTATTGGGCTTCAGTAACGTCAGCTGATCCCCAGCTGTGTGTCTGGCAAATTCTCCTGCTCTGTCCACATCCACTGAACTACTACTAATTTAAAACTTGATCCAATAACACCTCTGGCTCCTCTGTTTTTAGTATTTACCCCGGGCTTCAACACCGCTAGTTGCTGCTTAGAAGTGCCGTCTGCACAGTCAATGCTTGCCCAGTGGTGCTGTTGGTGGAATTACATTGTGTCTCTGTACAACAGTGCCAGAGATTCTTCCATGGCGATCCTGTGAGGAAGCCGAACCAGCTGTGTGTGAGCTGGAGGAAGAGGCTACAACACGAGCTGAAGAGGTGGTAGGTGGCGCTGTAGGTTGGCCTAGGTCTTCAGTGTGTTTTTCTAACTCCACCACGTGCTTGGTCCGCACATGTTTCCACATATTTGTGGTATTGAGGTTGCTGACACTTTTCCCTCTTTTCACCTTCTGATTACACAGCTTGCATTTGACAAAGCAAATGTCATCTGCAACTGTGTCAAAAAAGGACCAGGCACTGCAAGTCTTGGGAGCGCCCGCTTTGGATTTTGGAAGAGCCATACTCCTAATGGGTGCCGAAGTGGAGGCTACAGGCAACCAAGTCTGCCCCCTCCCTCTCCCTCCTTTTTGGGCCATTCGGGGAATCTCTTCCTCAGAGCTGCTCCGACCACCTTCCTGTCCCTCACACCATGATGGGTCAAGGACCTCATCATCTACACCACCCTCTTCAAACAACTGCTTCTCCTGGGTAGTCTCGTCAGCACAGTACACACCAGAAAGTGGCACCTGAGTCTCATCATCATATGCATACTGAGGTGTGCTGCTGACCATAGGCACTGGCCCACCCGCCTCTTCAGATACAGAGAGACAAAACGGTTGTGCATCACTGCATACTTCCTCTTCTTCAAATTCTCAAATTATGCTTGGCTGGCCCCCTCTCTCCAAGCCATGAGATTCAGAGAACAGAAGTAGAGATGGCTCCTGTCAGGGCTCTCTGACTGCCTGGGCAATTTGGCAGGTGGTGAAGAGACAGATGGGTGCTCTTCAGTGCTCAGGACCTGAGAGAATCTGGAACTAATTTAAGTCGATGCGTTAGCTGCCATCCATCCGACAACGGCTTAAATTTGGTCCTCCCGCCGCAGTGGGGTACAGCTAGCTCCTACAAAGCTGCGCATAAAGGACTGTTCCCTGGTAAAACTGGGGGATGCTGAGTCTCTGGTGCCCGCAGAAGGCACAGAATCCCCACGTCCTCTCCCTGCAGGCACAGAATCCTCACGTCCTCTCCCTGCAGAAACTCCATGCCCACGCCCACGCCAACGACCACATGCCTTACTCCCTGCCTTCTTCATCTTGGTAGACTGATAAAGATAGGCAGAAAAGTACTAAGGGCTTAGTGTGCTTATGCCTGAACAGCTGCTAACAGGTATAAGAAACACTAAGTTTATAAAGTGTGGACTAGACTTTAATGTGAGCTAATGTGGCCTACACAGCTGTAAAGTGGAGTGTTTGGTGCACTTTATTTAGGTTTTTTTTGTCACAAAAAGACACTGGATGTGGCCAAAGATGTAATTCCGATAGTATCACAAACTTTTTGTAGCTATTACAATGCAGGAAGGTAACCTACAATGCAATAGATGAGGCTACAAAAAATAGGCTAATACTAATCTGGCTGGGGCTGCAGGGCACAATGCTGCAGAAAGTCTCCTCTATCTACTCCTATATAGTGTTTTTGGAACCAATGTAGCTGAATACGGATGGAACCACCACACTAATAGGAGAAATCAGGAAAAATGATCAATTAGCAAAAAAGGACAATGTATGAGGCAGTGACGCACGCTGAGCGCACTACAACCAGACGTGGCTGAAGCACACACTACAGCGTGAGCTGCACTCACACACACAGAGACCTTGCAGACAGCCATGAACAGTGAAGATGCAGAGCACAGTGCACTAGCGCTGCAAGACAAAAAAAAATTTTCTATCTACTCCTATGTATTGTGTTTGGAACGAATTTAGCTGAATACAGATGGAACCTGTTAGGTGTCAGTCTGGTGCTGGATTTGAAATGGGTCTAGGACCTTCTATGGTCTTCTATTTCAGTCCAGCCAGGGCTGATGCTGCTCAGCATTGTTGTCAGCCTCAACCCTTAACTGGTCCACAAGCACTGTTTATCTCCCAGGTAGCTGTGCCTAGCATTGTTAAGCCTGGGTTGCAGAGGGAGACAGGGCTTGTGGAATCTAAGTCCAGGATTTGCTGCACTGAGCATGTCCGTGACCTGGCGGATCATGATTGGTGGGTTGGCACCCACCTGACCCTGTGACCTGGCACCACCTGATTGGTCCACGGGTAACGTCACCAATGGCGCATCGGTGGGCAGGGCTTAGTCTTTAAAAGGCCCGCCCACAAACATGGCGACGCGCTCAGATCATTTTAGCAATTGTTGCTGTTGTGTGGGCGAGTGTATTCCACGTGCTCCCTAACTGCTCTCTCCGTGACCTGCCAATGCCAGAGTTCGCTTGGCTGATTAGCACAGGTCACTCAGGCAGGTTTAGTTTTGCTTAGGCAGGTAGCTACGTCTTGCAGCCTGGCTCAGCCAAAGGGGTCGCCTAACACCTCGAGCAGCCTGCAGACGTCCTGTCCACGGCTATTGCCTGTCAGCCACGTGGTGTAGTACCCTTCAGTCCGGTGGCACGCCGGCTGGAGGCACGTGTACCCGTCGCGTAGTCACACACGCATCCTAGCGCCATCTCCTACTGCATTGCGCCTGTATCGAAGACAGGGCTACCGCTTCTTCCCTGGTCGCACATCTCCCTGCGGTTCTTGGAGATTGTGTGAACCGCTGAAACCTGCTCAGTGTGCTTTAACATGGAGTGGTTTATCAGTTCAGTAGGTGCTATCCTGGACGCTCTTCTCCCGTGCAGTTAACGGAGATGGAGCATACCGCTATACCCGTTCATGTGTGGAGAAACACGGAAGGGTTTAATATTTAAGTTCTCATTTTCCGTTCCACCCGGAAAGTGTTCGGCAGCAGCCCACCAGGCTGCATTGCGGACCCCGGGGTTGGTTGCGTTCCATTAAATTAAAGTTGTTTGCAACCGCCCTCCTAACAATATCTGAGCGCCAGGGTCTTGCCGAACATGGCCGACAATAAACAACTGCAGCGGTACATGCAGCAACTGGAGGCCAGACTTAAATCTCTGGAACAAACTGCTCCGGTCGCTGATCTCACTGCAGTAGCTACCCAGGCGGCTACTCTAGCAGCCAATATTATTAATTCAGCTGCGGTGAATTCTACAACCACTGCAAGTGCCCCATTACCCCGTTTTGCTCTCCCGGAAAAATTTTCTGGAGATAGTAAACTTTGCAGGGGTTTTATTAACTTATGCTCCATTCATTTGGAGATGATGGAGGCACGGTTCCCCTCCGAAAGAGCCAAAGTGGGATATATCATTTCATTACTCTCTCACAGGGATCTGGAGTGGGCTACTCCTCTATGGGAGCGGAACGACCCGATTGTAGTAAATGCGGGTCTATTCCTTAAGACTGTAAAAAGTATTTTTCTGGGTCCTCAGCTCACGCATGATATGGCTCTCAAGCTTCTTTCGTTGGTCCAGGGTCCAGCCACCGCCAGCCACTATGCCGTCCAGTTCAGAACCCTAGCAGCTGAACTGGATTGGTCTGAGCGGTCGCTTATCCCGGTATTCTGGAGGGGTCTGGCTGGGCATATTAAAGATGCTTTATCTACCAGAGAAATCCCAACCTCTCTGGAGGAGTTAATATCTCTCACTGACCGTATTGACTTGCGTCATGCGGAACACAAGTTAGAGCTGGAGGTTGCCAGACCTCAGTATCTGTTGGCACCATCCACCTTTAGACCAATTCTCAAACCCAAGACACTCGACCCAGAGTCTAAGGCTACAGATGTACCCTGGTCTAAGTCTAGTTCCTCTCGTTCCCGTTCTGCACATATCTCGGAGCACCCTGTAAATAAGGGTTCCAAGCAGTTGGTAAAACGAGTAGGTCTTACCCCCGTTGGAGGAGGGGTATTAAATTCCGGGACTTCTTCCTCCAAATTATTACATAATGTGACTTTGTCCTTTGGTAAAGCTGCAATCACTGCCAAGGCGTGGGTGGATTCTGTTGCTGATGGCAATTTTTTATCATCTACGTTTGCCCAGAGGCATGCCATCCCTATTGAGTTACTCTCAAGACCAATGAACATTAGTATTGTCAATGGTTCATGCCTGGATGTACAAATCACCTACCAGTCGATTCCTCTCACCATGTCATTTCCCCAGGGCCACCAGGAGGTTATTTCATTTCTTATTATTCCCGGTAGATTAGACGAGGTGTTATTGGGGCTCCCCTGGTTACGTTGTCATACTCCACACATTGACTGGAATATGGGGAGAATTTCTTCCTGGAGTGAGAATTGTACATCTCAGTGTTTGGTCAAAGTCACCCGGAGGGTAGTCTCTGATCCTCCTATCATTGCGACATCCGGTACAGATTCCTTGTCTGTTTCCAGGACCCGGGCCTTGTCAGATTATGTCGCAAAGAACTCTCAGGAAGAGAGGGTGGCTGTAGTGTCCTCCAACCCGGTTCCGTCGGGGATGATATTTGTTTCCCCTAATCTACGGAGTATGGTGCGCTCCTGGGCTCATACCCCTAAGACCGGAGCTCACCTGGGGGTCAAACGTACCACTAAGTCCCTTCTACGGTCCTATTGGTGGCCCCCGTGGCACCAGGACATCAAGGACTTTGTTCTCGCGTGTCCCGTCTGTGCGAGAGATAAATCTTTTCTCCAGAGACCAGTGGGTCCTTTCTCCTTGTCACCCGTGAAGGATCCCACACATAGAGAACCAGTTGTCACTTCTTGCCATCCTGCTTCCCGTCCTAAAAGAGGGTACCCTGTACACCGGAGGGGTCGCTGTTTCGTGAATCCTCTCTGTGACCCGTTGGACCACATCCTTGCCCCCTGGCTCATGGAGGAAAATGAGCGTCAAGTTGAGGGGGATAATGTTAGGCATCAGTCTGGTGCTGGATTTGAAATGGGTCCAGGACCTTCTGTGGTCTCCCATTTCAGTCCAGCCAGGTCTGATGCTGCTCAGCATCGCCATCAGCCGCAACCCCTAGCTGGTCCGCAAGCACTGTTTGTCTCCCACGTAGTTGTACCTAGCAATGTTAAGCCTGGGTTGCAGAGGGAGACAGGGCTTGTGGAATCTAAGTCCAGGATTTGCCGCACTGAGCATGTCCGTGACCTGGCGGATCATGATTGGTGGGTTGACACCCACCTGACCCGGTGACCTGGCACCGCCTGATTGGTCCACGGGTAACATTACCAAAGGCGCGTCGGTGGGCAGGGCTTAGTCTTTAACAGGCCCGCCCACAAACATGGCGACGCGCTCAGATCATTTTAGCAAGTGTTGCTGTTGTGTGGACGAGTGTATTCCACGTGCTTCCTTGTTGCTCTCTCCGTGACCTGCCGATGCCAGAGTTCGCTCGGCTGATTAGCACAGGTCACTCAGGCAGGCTTAGATTTGCTTAGGCAGGTAGCTACGTCTTGCAGCCTGGCTCAGCCAAAGTGGTCGCCTAACACCTCGAGCAGCCTGCAGATGTCCTGTCCACGGCTATCGCCTGTCAGCCACGTGGTGTAGTACCCTTCAGTCTGGTGGCACGCCGGCTGGAGGCACGTGTACCCGTCGCGTAGTCACACACGCATCCTAGCGCCATCTCCTACTGCGTAGCGCCTGTATCGAAGACAGGGCTACTGCTTCTTCCCCGGTCACACGTCTCCCTGCGGTTCTTTGAGATTGTGTGAACCGCTGAAACCCGCTCTGTGTGCTTTAGCACGGAGTGGTTTATCAGTTCAATAGGTGCTATCCTGGACGCTCTTCTCCCGTGCAGTTAACGGAGATAGAGCGTACCGCTATACCCGTTCCTGTGTGGAGAAACACGGAAAGGTTTAATATTTAAGTTGTCGCTTTCCTTTCCACCCGGAAAGTGTTCGGCAGCAGCCCACCAGGCTGCATTGCGGACCCCGGGGTTGGTTGCATTCCATTAAATTAAAGTTGTTTGCAACCGCCCTCCTAACAGATCCACCACACTAATAGGAGAAATCAGGAAAAATTATCAATTAGCAAAAAAGGACAATGTATGAGGCAGTGATACACGCTGAGCGCACTACAACCAGACTTGGCTGAAGCACACACTACAGCGTGAGCTGCACTCACACACAGAGACCTTGCAGACAGCGGTGAACAGCACAGAGAACTGTACACTAGTGCTGCAAGGCACAGCGATTTATAAAGTAGCTTGGGTAAAGCAGAATAAAGCAAATAGGTAGCTAAAACTGTCCCTCAGAACAACAGCGTCCTATCCCTAACTGAATTCACAGCAGAGTGAGCTCAAAATGGCGGCGGCGGCTTTTATAGTGCATCATGACATCATTTCAGCAGCCAATCACAGCCATGCCATTAGTTAAGATGCCTACATGCCTAACAGGATGTGCCCACACTTCTTAGGATCCTCATTGGCTGAATAAAATGAAACTGGCTCATTGCATTATGGGAACTTCCGATTCCGGTATACGATATTCTAAAATTATCGGAATTCCGATACCGCGAATATCGGCCGATACCCAATATTTCAGTATCGGAATGCTCAACACTATTTATGAGCGTTCCACTGAGTACAAGGATTAATGGATTCAGATCCATTTTCAATAAAATATTTTTTTAAAGCGCTCTCGATCTCTAGTTTATAATTTGGATGTTGTAGCAAAAATGTGTTACACTTCCACAAGAAATTATTTTTAATGAGAATACCCAATATTATTTCCCCCATAACTGGGGAGTGATCAGATATCGTTTTGGGGCAAATTGTGGCAGATTTGAATTTAGGAAGAGTGAATATATTAGTAACAATAATATCTATGCGTGACGCAGATTGGTGGACGTCTGAAAAGTGAGAAAATTCTCTCTCGAAGAATTAAGGCACCTAAAGATGTCAAACATTTCATTATTGAACAACCAATTATTGAGGGTTGCAGAATGATGACGAACTTTGGAGGTAGAGTCTAAAAAGGCATCAGGTACTATATTAAAGTCCCCCATCATGATAAGATCTCCTCTTTTAACCTGTAACAGTTTCTTAGATAATTTATTAAGAAAGTCTATCTGCCCTCTATTTGGAACATATAAGTTAACAATAGTACATAGTAAATCATTAAGAAGACAAATTAAAATATGATATCTGCGGGAAGTATCTTTATGTTCTTCAATCAGTTTGAAGGGAGTTGAGTTTTTGATTATAGTCGCTACTCCTGCCTTTTTCTTAGAGTTGACTGATTCAAAAATATGCAGGAAGCATTTATGCTGGAATTTGGGGTGGTTACTTTCCGTGAATTTAATTTCTTGAAGACAAATTAAGTCAGCTTTATGATTCACAAGTTCTCTCCATAATGTAAACCTCTTATGCGGGCTATTGAGTCCTCTAACATTATATGATTATAGCTTAAAGCTCATATTGGAGAATAGTTGGGTGTGGTAATGAAAGTTTTATGAAAGAGATTGACTTCTAAATATAAGAATACTATTCAGGTGAATATTGATATACCTACCAAAATATAAGAAACTACCAAATATCAAGTGAACAAAATTAAAATTAAAAGAAGAAAAGAAAATTTAATAGATGTAAATAACTGATTCCAGAGTTCTCTTGAATGAATCCTAAACTCCCATGGATTCTCCTTCTACTTGTGGGGAATAGTTTGAGAAGAGTCCGCAAAAGCTACATTCTTGACGAGGATAATATAAAGATATAAAGGTATAAAAAAAAAGTAACTTGAAACCCTTATAGAACATTAATGTCATAGAAATTTGGAAGAATACATTCAACGAATATCATTTGGACAGTGAATGTTTTTTCCCGGAGAGACATTCCTTATGGATGAAATGAAGTCATGACCTTCTTTTTTTTTTCTGCCTGTTTATTAAAAGCATATTTCATGTTAGAATTAATTCTATCAGCTAAATCTTTCAAATATAATTCTGCACTATCTTTGACAGGGGAAGACAGCTCATTTAATTTATTTGGGAAAATAGTTTTGAAGTCTGGATATGGGGTAGATTCAGAATTCTTTCTATGATGAGTTCTTTCTGGACTCAGACCTGAGGATTTATCCCCTTCAGCCTCTTCACTAACTACCGGGGATGACCTGTATCCCCAATTACCTGGTTCCTTTCTTTTAGAAAAAACTGACATGTCCATTTCTTCCGTCTGGATTGTATCTGGAGTAATTGGAGTTTGAGTGTCTTTCTCTAGCGGGTTAGCAGATAAAGACTTAGATTTTACCTGAGATTTATTTAGTCCCTTATTTCTATTATCATTACTTTTAACTATGTTTTTTTTTATAGGAACCAGCTTTTCCATATCTTTTTTAATTGGTGACCTAGACTTCATAGGACTCGAGAGATTTTGAGTATCATCTGAGGAATTAAAACAAGAGTGGTATTGAGATAGTTTATCTCTCTGTGGTTTAGGGTTTTTTTTTTTTTACTGCAGAATTAACTTTAGAGATTGCCCCTTTTTTAAAAATAGATTAAAATCCCAGAAAATTGTTGGTAAAAAAAGGAAAAATAAGTACACCAATCTCTAAAACTAATTAATAAACCTCTTTCTTTCGTATTAATATAAAGGGAGAAGAAAATTATCACTAAAACTTAACCATTAATAATTAATTAGGGGAGATCTGAAATAGAACCTGAAAATGAACAAGGAACATAGGACACCGCACAGTACAAGACCCTGTAATAAGGTTTAAGCCACTTGAGAGCAACTAATATTCAAGTCAGTCAACACTTAAAATGAAGAATTGGCATTATTCTAATGATATTCCCTCAGATCTGCCCACCCCCTCCACACTTAAACTCATAAGAGACCTGAGAGATAAAGTGTAAAGAGAGCAGAAGAACTCCAGGTGAAGTGGTGTAATGTTCTGCACTACTTATTCTCCACAACTGATCAGAAGATAGATGCTCCGTGCAGCTGCAGAAGCTCCCCAGCTGTATTCTTTAAAATTCTAGTTCATCTTGACCAGGAGATCAGGAGGAGAAGGTGATACCAGTTTCTGCAAAGCCAGAGGTGAGGAGGCATGAAGGGAGGATGACAAGTCTTTTACTATGCTTACTCAACAGTGGGCGTTATACAGAACTCCTAGAAGGTCCACAGGTTCACCACAGCAGTACCCAGCACTGTACATCCAAGGATCCAGGGAAGTCCAGAAGAGACCAAAGGAATACCTGGTAAGGATCAGCTTCAGGTAAGTATAAGTCCACAGGTGTCACCGCAAACATAAGGAAACAGCAGCAGGTTGCGCTCTCACCACTGCTATCCTAAGATAGCGGTCCTTCACTTAATTTTTTTGAGAATTCTTCATCTCTGCCACCACCTATCCTATCTTGGAAGGTATCAAACTTCTTGGGGCACCCTCCTGGGCACCCTGAAGGACAAAGCAAACTGGATCAGACAGTGTGGGACGTACTCAGCAATCGGCGTTATACAGAACTCCCAAATGAACCATAGGTGCACCACCTCAAGACCCAGAGCTGTACATCCAAGGATCCAAGGAAGTCCAATAGAAGCCAAAGGAATGCCTGGTAAGGATCAGCCTCAGGTAGGTATATATCAACAGGTGTCACCACAATCACATAGATAGATAAATGTCTGGCGGATATCACTTTAATATGACATGCAATACCGCCTTTATTTCACACTGTGTCTTCTTTATGCTACCTTTTCATTTAATTCCAGATGTGCACAGAAATCAAGGGGTTAAACCAGAGATCCTTTAATAGAAAGTCTATGCCGACATAAAGTCCAGGAGTGCTGACATTTAGTTCAATAGGAGTGCTGACATTCAGTTCAATATAGCAGCAGGTACCGCTGTCTGAAAGGTGCTCCACGCGCCGCAAATGTCAGTAAAGGAACTGACACCGCCGACTTTCTCCCCCAATAACACAGTTGTGCCTTTAATATAGGGATATAGGGTATCAGACTATTCAGTAGGGACCCCTTAGGAACTTCATAAAGAAATTAGAGCTGACCAGGACTCGTGGAGGGAGCACGCAGTCATAATATAAGGTCCCCTTATCCTATGCTCGCGCTCCTATCTAATGGCAGTATTATCAGGTATTATGGCGCTACCTCTATATATGTTCAGATGTGTCAGGTCATTAAAATGGCATTCCAGCATACAAAAAAAAAAGGTTTTGCTGGGCTACTATTAAGGAAAGCTGGCACCCAGGATGTTAGAGCCGCGGGTACCACTAACTGAGAGATACTCCACGCTCCGCAAAAGCCGGTATGTAAAATGACACCGCTGGCTTTTCCCCCCGAAAACTCAATCGTGCCACCCTCAATATAGGGTCAAGAGTAGTGTTGAGCGATACCTTCCGATATTGGCAAATATCGGATCGGATTGGATCGGACCGATACCCAAAAAGTATCGGATATCGCCGATTCCGATACCGGAAACCAATGCAAGTCAATGGGACAGAAATATCGGAATGAAAATAAACCCTTTCATTCCTTGTAGGTTAATTCTACATGAAGGAAAACAACTAAGAATAATGTAGAATGTATTGGGGTTGGTGGGGGAGACAATAAAGGCATAGAGGTTTAGCCCAATCAAATGGAATAGCAGGAATTAATATTTTTTTAAGACGTTCTGAGTAGAGATGAGCGGTGTTCGACTAGAACTGTTCGCCAATCTCAAATTCGAGCTGTTTTGGGCGGTGTTCGAGTTGTTCGACGAACCCGAACGATTTGCAAAAAATTCGGCTGTTCGAGGTTATGTTCGATAACTGTTCGTGCACCAAAAGCGTGTCCTGCATGTCTGGCGCTATTTAGAGCACCAATCATGCAGGGATTGTCTGCCACTCACTGTAATGCCACAGCCATGGTGGTTGTGGCATTACAGTGATTGCCCAAATCGATGGGAACAGTGCCAACAGTGAAACATGAAAAGCCGGCAATTCAGCAGCGGCATACACCTGTACCCGACAATTTAGAACCGAAAGAATAGAGCTTCACACATAGATTAGATAGATATAAACATGTCAGCCACATATATACGAAGTACAGTGAAAGTGCTGCTTACTGTACTTGTCATTTAGCGTAAAGGATTTATCAAAAAAAATAATAGTGTTTTCATGCACCGTCTCTTTAAAAAATCCGGCCGGCAATTCAGCATCTGTACCCGACAATTTATAACAGACAGAATAGAGCTTCACACATAGATTAGATAGATAGAAACATGTCAGCCACATATACACGAAGTACAGTGACAGTGTTGCTTACTGTACTTGTCATTTAGCGTAAAGGATTTATCAAAAAAAATATTAGTGTTTTCGTGCACCGTCTCTTTAAAAAAGCCGGCCGGCAATTCAGCAGCGGTACCCGACAATTTATAACAGACAGAATAGAGCTTCACACATAGATTAGATAGATAGAAACATGTCAGTCACATATATATGAAGTACAGTGATAGTGTTGGTTACTGTACTTGTCATTTAGTATTAAAATAAAGGATTTATTATTAAAAAAATTGGCGTGGGGTTCCCCTTAATTTTAGGCTCTAGCGGAGGTTAAGCAGACAGCTGGGGCAGATGTTTGAAGCCTGGGAAGGGGGTAATACCCACGGAGCTTCCCAGGCTACTAATATCAGCCCCCAGCTGAATACATAGCCTTTACTAGCTATTAAAATGGGGGACCCCCCAAAAAAAATGACGTGGGGTCCCCCCTAATTTAATAGCTAGCAAAGGCTAGGCAGACAGCTGGGGGCTGATATTAATAGCCCAGGAAGGGAGCCATGAATATTGGCCCCCTCCCAGGCTAGAAACACCAGCCGTCAGCCGCCCCAGAAATGGCGCATTCATAGGATGCGCCAATTCTGGCACTTAGCCTCGCTCTTCCACGCTGCCCTGGTGCGGTGGCAGGGGGTAATAGGGTTGGGGTTGATGTCAGCTTATAATGCCAGCTGACATCAAGCCCAGGTTAGTAATGGAGAGGCGTCTATAAGACACCCCCATTACTAACCCCATAGTCAAAGTTAAAAAAAACACAAACACCCAGAATAAAGTCCTTTAATTGAAATAAAGACACAATCCTTTATTGTTCTAAATTAAACCATACTTACCGTCACGCCCATTCCAGCTGAAGCCAACGATCTCCTGCAATAAAAGAAAAATAATAAAGCAACCTCATCCTTACCTTTCCATGGTTCCCACGACAGCTTCAGCTCTGCTACATCGAGATGACAGGCTGGACCGCAGCAGAACGCTGCCATCCAGCCTCTCATCCCGCAGACACTGAGAAGCGCAGGCTTGCTTGCGCTGCTCAGCGTCTCTCTGTGACGACATCCAGATGAGCCGAGTTCATGTCCAATGAACTCGGCTCACCTCATGCACGTCACTGACAGCGTGGGAAAATTCTCACGCTGAAGCGGTGAGTGCAGGAGAATTCTCCCACGCTGTCAGTGACGTGCATAAGGTGAGCTCATGTCCAATGAACTCAGCTCACCTCCTGCACGTCACTGACAGCGTGGGAGAATTCTCCTGCACTCAGCGCTTCAGCGTGAGAATTCTCCCACGCTGAAGCGCTGAGTGCAGGAGAATATTCCCACGCTGTCAGTGACGTGCATAAGGTGAGCTCATGTCCAATGAACTCAGCTCACCTCCTGCACGTCACTGACAGCGTGGGAGAATTCTCCTGCACTCAGCGCTTCAGTGTGAGAATTCTCCCACGCTGTCAGTGACGTGCATGAGGTGAGCCGAGTTCATTGGACATTAACTCGGCTCATCTGGATGCCCTCACAGAGAGACACTGTGGAGCGCAAGCAAGCCTGCGCTTCTCAGTGTCTGCGGGATGACAGGCTGGATGGCAGCGTTCTGCTGCGGTCCAGCCTGTCATCTCGATGTAGCAGAGCTGAAGCTGTCATGGGAACCATGGAAAGGTAAGGATGATGTTGCTTTATTATTTTTCTTTTATTTCAGGAGATCGTTGGCTTCAGCTGGAATGGGCGTGATGGTAAGTATGGTTTAATTTAGAACAATAAAGAATTGTGTGTTTATTTCAATTAAAGGACTTTTTTCTGGGTGTTGTGTTTTTTTTAAATACTTTACTAGAAATTCATGGTGGTCATGTCTAATATTGGCGTGACCCCATGAATTTCGGACTTAGGGCCAGCTGATAATGCCAAGCTGGCCCTAACCCCTTTATTACCCAGTGAGCCACCGCATCAGGGCCCTGGATGAGTTGGGTACAGCGCCAGAATATGGCGCTTCTATGAACGCGCCATTTTCCGGGGTGGCTGCGGACTGCAATTTGCAGCGGGGGTGGCCCAGAAAGCTTGGGCCTCCCTGCGCTGCGGATTCCAGCCCCCAGCTGCCTAGTTGTACCTGGCTGGACACAAAAACAGGGCGAAGCCCCACGTCAATTTTCTTTAAATTATTTCATGAAATAATTAAGAAAAAAAGGGCTTCCCTATATTGTTGTGTCCGGCCAGGTACAAATAGGCAGCTGGTGGTTGGGGGCAGCCCGTTCCTGCCTGCTGTACCTGGCTGGACACAAATATAGTGCGAAGCCCCACGTCAATTTTTTTAAAATTATTTCATGAATTTCCTGAAATAATTTAAAAAAATTGAAGTGGGGCTTCGCACTATATTTGTGTCCAGCCAGGTACAGCAGGCAGGAACGGGCTGCCCCCATCCACCAGCTGCCTATTTGTACCTGGCCGGACACAACAATATAGGGAAGCCCTTTTTTTCTTAATTATTTCATGAATTTCATGAAATAATTAAAAAAAATTGAAGTGGGGCTTCGCACTATATTTGTGTCCAGCCAGGTACAGCAGGCAGGAACGGGCTGCCCCCAACCACCAGCTGCCTATTTGTACCTGGCCGGACACAACAATATAGGGAAGGCCTTTTTTTCTTAATTATTTCATGAATTTCATGAAATAATTAAAAAAAAAGTACGTGGGGCTTCGCCCTATTTTTGTGTCCAGCCAGGTACAACTAGGCAGCTGGGGGCTGGAATCTGCAGCGCAGGGAGGCCCAAGCTTTCTGGGCCCCCCCCCGCTACAAATTGCAGTCCGCAGCCACCCCGGAAAATGGCGCGTTCATAGAAGCGCCATCTTCTGGCGCTGTACCCAACTCATCCAGGGCCCTGGTGCGGTGGCTCACTGGGTAATAAAGGGGTTAGGGCCAGCTTGGTATTATCAGCTGGCCCCAAGCCCAAAATTCATGGGGTCACGCCAGTATTAGACATGACCGCCATGAATTTCTAGTAAAGTATTTAAAAAAAACACAACACCCAGAATAAAGTCCTTTAATTGAAATAAAGACACAATTCTTTATTGTTCTAAATTAAACCATACTTACCATCACACTCATTCCAGCTGAAGCCAACGATCTCCTGCAATAAAAGAAAAATAATAAACCAACCTCATCCTTACCTTTCCATGGTTCCCACCACAGCTTCAGCTCTGCTACATCGAGATGACTGGCTGGACCGCAGCAGAACGCTGCCATCCAGTCTGTCATCCCGCAGACACTGAGAAGCGCAGGCATGCTTGCGCTCCTCACTGTCTCGCTGTGACGGCATCCAGATGAGCCGAGGTCATGTCCAATGAACTCGGCTCACCTCATGCACGTCACTGACAGCGTGGGAAAATTCTCACGCTGAAGTGCTGAGTGCAGGAGAATTCTCCCACGCTGTCAGTGATGTGCATGAGGTGAGCTCATGTCCAATGAACTCAGCTCACCTCCTGCACGTCACTGACAGCGTGGGAAAATTCTCCTGCAATCAGCGCTTCAGCGTGAGAATTTTCCCACGCTGTCAGTGACGTGCATGAGGTGAGCCGAGTTCATTGGACATGAACTCGGCTCATCTGGATGTCGTCACAGAGAGACGCTGAGCAGCGCAAGCAAGCCTGCGCTTCTCAGTGTCTGCGGGATGACAGGCTGGATGGCAGCGTTCTGCTGCGGTCCAGCCTGTTATCTCGATGTAGCAGAGCTGAAGCTGTCGTGGGAACCATGGAAAGGTAAGGATGAGGTTGCTTTATTATTTTTCTTTTATTGCAGGAGATCGTTGGCTTCAGCTGGAATGGGCGTGATGGTAAGTATGGTTTAATTTAGAACAATAAAGAATTGTGTCTTTATTTCAATTAAAGGACTTTATTCTGGGTGTTTGTGTTTTTTTTAACTTTGACTATGGGGTTAGTAATGGGGGTGTCTTATAGACGCCTCTCCATTACTAACCTGGGCTTGATGTCAGCTGGCATTATAAGCTGACATCAACCCCAACCCTATTACCCCCTGCCACCGCACCAGGGCAGCGTGGAAGAGCGAGGCTAAGTGCCAGAATTGGCGCATCCTATGAATGCGCCATTTCTGGGGCGGCTGACGGCTGGTGTTTCTAGCCTGGGAGGGGGCCAATATTCATGGCTCCCTTCCTGGGCTATTAATATCAGCCCCCAGCTGTCTGCCTAGCCTTTGCTAGCTATTAAATTAGGGGGGACCCCACGTCATTTTTTTTGGGGGGTCCCCCATTTTAATAGCTAGTAAAGGCTATGTATTCAGCTGGGGGCTGATATTAGTAGCCTGGGAAGCTCCGTGGGTATTACCCCCTTCCCAGGCTTCAAACATCTGCCCCAGCCGTCTGCTTAACCTCTGCTAGAGCCTAAAATTAAGGGGAACCCCACGCCAATTTTTTTAATAATAAATCCTTTATTTTAATACTAAATGACAAGTACAGTAACCAACACTATCACTGTACTTCATATATATGTGACTGACATGTTTCTATCTATCTAATCTATGTGTGATGCTCTATTTTTCTGTTATAAATTGTCGGGTACCGCTGCTGAATTGCCGGCCGGCTTTTTTAAAGAGACGGTGCACGAAAACACTATTATTTTTTTAAATAAATCCTTTACACTAAATGACAAGTACAGTAAGCAACACTATCACTGTACTTCATATATATGTGACTGACATGTTTCTATCTATCTAATCTATGTGTGAAGCTCTATTCTTTCTGTTCTAAATTGTCGGGTACAGATGCTGAATTGCCGGCCGGCTTTTTTAAAGAGACGGTGCATGAAAACACTAATATTTTTTTTAATAAATCCTTTACACTAAATGACAAGTGCAGTAACCAACACTGTCACTGTGCTTCTTATATGTGTGACTGACATGTTTCTATCTATCTAATCTATGTGTGATGCTCTATTCCTTCTTGTCTAAATTGTCGGGTACCGGTGTATGCCGCTGCTGAATTTGCCGGCCGGCTTTTTTAAAGAGAGTGTCTTCTGAGCAGTTTGTCAGCTTTTGGACACCTTTGCAGGTGTTTTCTATGTGTTTCTATGTGTTTTTGTTTGCCTGCCATTGGTTTTAACGGTGTTCGACGGTGTTCTAAGGTGTTCAACGAACAGTTCCTCGAACATCCCGGTGTTCGACGAACCGAACCGAACCCGAACACTACGGGGGTGGCTCAACACTAGTTCTGAGTTACGGAAATATTGAGTATGTTAAGTATTTTTATATTTTGTCAGATATTTATGTTTCACTACTTCCATGCTCTTCACCTTCTTTTTTAATTCTCCCACACTTTCTCCTTCATCATCCTCAGCATCAGCATCTTTTTCATCCACTTCTTCTTCACCTTCTTCATCTTCTTCTTCACCTTCTTCATATTATTCTTTTTGTTTACATTCTTCATATTCTTCTTATTCAACTATTATTCTTCTTCATATTCTACTTCTTCATATTCTTCATATTATTCTTCATCATCATATTTTTATTTGTGACAGGCATTCCTGTAGTTGTTATCTATAAAAGTTTGAACATTACACCTTTCGTTCTGCCCGTCACAAAAGATTTACAACAGGATTTGTCCGCGTTCAGTTTGGCCTGCAGCAGCAGGTACTTTCCAGGGGCACAACGAGGAGGAACGGACTCACCCCCATACACTCCTTAGTCATCTTCTGCTTATAATTTAGATATTATCTTTTGCTCTGATTTTTAGTCTTATGCTTAATGTTTTTCCGCTTTTTATTCTGCAGCTTCTTGTACTTCTGCTTCTTGGTTTTCTGTCTCTTGTTCTTCTGTATCTTGGTGGTTGTCTTCTCTTCTTTGTCCTCTTGGTCAACTTCTTCAGGGTCATCTTCTTGGTCTTCTTCGGGGTGGTTTTCAGGGTCGTCGTCTTCGGGGTCCTCGTCTTCAGGGTCGTCGTCTTCGGGGTCCTCGTCTTCTTCGGGTTGGTCTTCAGGGTCCTCGTCTTCGGGGTCCTCGTCTTCTTCGGGGTCGTCTTCAGAGTCCTCGTCTTCTTCGGGGTGGTCTTCAGGGTCCTCGTCTTCAGGGTCGTTGTCTTCGGGGTCCTCGTCTTCTTCGGGTTGGTCTTCAGGGTCCTCGTCTTCAGGGTCCTCGTCAGGGAGATCCACAGTGATTACCAAGAACCATTTCAAAAAGCTTGAACTTGGAAATGTAGCAGAACGTACAAGAAGGCTGAGGAACAACCGAGGACCAGCTGACGGTACTGGAACCCGGATGGGTAGCAGAAGGTACAAGAGCCAATGGAACTACCGAGGACCAGCTGACGGTACTGGAACTCGGTTACTAAGCAGGAGGTACCTGTGCCAGAAAGCACTACCAAGGACCACAGATGTTGGTGGAACTTGGATACCGAGATGGAGGCAACTAATCCAAAGGCACTGCCGAGAACCAGCTGATGGTACTGGAACCAGGATGGGTAGCAGAAGGGACAAGAGCCAATGGCACTGCCGAGAACCAGCTGATGGTACTGGAACCCGGATGGGTAGCAGTAGGTACTCATGTAAAAAAAAGTTTCAAGGCCGCGAGCCGGCCGCAGTTACCAAAACCCACAGTTCTACAGGGGGTGCTTGTCCTATTGGCACTATGGAACCAGCCTTCATTGCCAGATCCCGCAGCCCACATAGGAGTCACCTAAACTGCAGGCACCATAGAGTCGGCTAACCCGACCGCAACACGACAGGACAACGCATTGGAGGCAAAGTGACGTTGACACTACCCGGAAACAGCTGGCGTGCTGGAACCAGGCTGGGCAGGAGGGAGTACCCATGCAAAGACACTGCTGAGAACCAGCTGATGGTACTGGAACCCGGATGGGTAGTAGAAGGTACAAGAGCAAATGGAACTACCGATGACCAGCTGATGGCACTGGAACCCGGATGGGTAGCAGAAGGTACAAGAGCCAATGGAACTACCGATGACCAGCTGACTGTACTGGAACTCGGTTACTAAGCAGGGGGTACCTGTGCCAGAAAGCACTACCAAGGACGAGCAGACGTTGGTGGAACTTGGATACCGAGAAGAAGGCACCTAAGCCAAAGGCACTGCCGAGAACCAGCTGATGGTACTGGAACCCAGATGGGTAGTTGAAGGTACAAGAGCAAATGGAACTACCGAGGACCAGCTGACGGTACTGGAACCCGGATGGGTAGCCGAAGGTACCAGAGCCAATGGAACTACCGATGACCAGCTGACGGTACTGGAACTCGGTTACTAAGCAGGAGGTACCTGTGCCAGAAAGCACTACCAAGGACGAGCAGACGTTGGTGGAACTTGGATACCGAGAAGGAGGCACCTAAGCCAAAGGCACTGCCGAGAACCAGCTGACGGTACTGGAACCCAGATGGGCTGTAGAAGGTACAAGAGCAAATGGAACTACCGAAGACCAGCTGACGGTACTGGAAACTGGATGGGTAGCAGAAGGTACAAGAGCCAATGGAACTACCGAAGACCAGCTGACGGTACTGGAACTCGGTTACTAAGCAGGAGGTACCTGTGCCAGAAAGCACTACCAAGGACCAGCAGACGTTGGTGGAACTTGGATACCGAGAAGGAGGCCCCTTGCCAAAGGCACTGCCGAGAGCCAGCTGACGGTACTGGAACCCAGATGGGTAGTTGAAGGTACAAGAGCAAATGGAACTACCGAGGACCAGCTGACGGTACTGGAACCCGGATGGGTAGCAGAAGGTACCAGAGCCAATGGAACTACCGATGACCAGCTGACGGTACTGGAACTCGGTTACTAAGCAGGAGGTACCTGTGCCAGAAAGCACTACCAAGGACCAGCAGACGTTGGTGGAACTTGGATACCGAGAAGGAGGCACCTAATCCAAAGGCACTGACAAGAACCAGCTGACGGTACTGGAACCCGGATGGGTAGCAGAAGGTACCTGTTATGCACACGCCCGGGCTAAGCGGCGTGTGCGTGTGATTGGTAGTGATTCCACTGGACCGTGCCGGAGAGTGAATGCCTGGAGGGGCGTGACTAAGTATTCACCCGATCCGACCAGGGTCGCACGACGGCATACGACGCCAGTGCACCAAGGAGGAACCAAGCAGAGGGACCAGGTGCTACTCCAGGACAGACCCCGGACACGGCTGTTGACCCACACAGGGGAATACAGGAACAGGCTGGTAGGCTGGCACACAGACTGGTGGGTATAGGCAGGCACGACTGGTATGCAGGCAGGCGGGTATGCAGGCAGGGGGGTAAAGGCAAGCACAGCTAGAGTGCAGACAGGGAGGCACTAGCAGGTAGGAACACAGGCGGGATAGGACCCAGTACACACCGGGACACAGGAACAATACAGGCAAAGGGGTACAGGCAAGCACGGCTAGAGTGCAGACAAGGCTGAGCAGGGAGGACAGGGCTCTGTTCACACGGAACAGACAGGAAGGGAAAGGCAGAGCCAGACACCCACAGGGTACTTGCAGTGAAGTAGCGAGTGGACCACAAACTCACAAACGGGAGTACAGAGACAACTGGCAGGAGTTAGGTACGAGTTCAGACTCTGCAGAAAAAGGAAGGGAACGGACATAGAGGCAAAAACAGGTAAAGGATAGGAGAGAGTTCAGACTGGAACTGAGTGTACGGAGGAGACCGACACTGCAGCGGGATACAGGAGCGGGTCTGGGAATACTGCCCCCAGAGAGGCGGGACGAACAGGCAAGGAGCGTGTTCAGACAGGACAGACAAGATACAGGAGCGGGTCTAGGTAATCGGCCCCTAGAAGGCGGGAGGAACAGGCTAGGAGCGTGTTCAGACAGGACAGACAAGATAAAGGAGCGGGTCTAGGTAATCGGCCCCTAGAAGGCGGGAGGAACAGGCTAGGAGCGTGTTCAGACAGGACAGACAAGATACACAGAAAGGACTCAGTTCAGACACGGGAACTAATACCGCAAAGCAGGAGACATACAGGACTCAGTTCAGACACGGGAGCTGATACCGCAAAGCAGGAGACATACAGGACACAGTTCAGACACGGGAGCTGATACCGCAAAGCAGGAGACATACAGGACTAAGTTCAGACAGGCCTGGAAATACAGCCTCCAGGAAAGGCAGACAAGGAAACAAAGACGGGACCTGGCACCTTCAGAGTGCAAGCACACACTGAAGGAAACACTATGCTCAGGCCCGGATAGAAGGGAGCTGCTGAGCTATATACCAAGTGACAGACAGCAATAGGCTGAGGACGCACAAGGGGTGTGACCCACAGCAGGTACAAAAAGCAGGAAGTGATCGGGCGCCGCCCTTAAGCAGCAGAAACAGACACAAACAGACAGCATGGAGGGAAGCCAGAGAGACATTCTGGACAGGAGATCAAGTGCGCTCTCTTGCACAGTGGGAGATGGACCACCATGCAAGGACGCCGCCAGGTATGTTACAGTACCTCCCCCCTTACGCCCCCTCTTCTTCAGGCCTGCCAGAATCTTCCGCAGGGAATTCGAGGACCAGTCGTTCACTGGGTTGGAGGGGGACAGAGACTTGAGGGTAATCTCTGCTTCGAGGTACATCTTGTCAAGCTCACAGGAAAAAATAGACGGGTTATCAGGTACATAATGAGGAAAAGTCACTGTCTCTTTGTTATCTGGTGGTACCCCGGAGGATTCAGGAAACAACTGGAGGTCCTCTGCCGGGTCAGAAGAGTGCAGAGGCTCAGAGAAAACAACTGCTTCAGAGTACACTAGGTCGGACTCACTGGAGGAAGCAGGCGAGGTATCGGGTACCGAGTATAGGAAAGTCTCTGTCCATTCACCACCAGGTGGTACCCCGAAGGGTTCTGAACACAACTGGAGGTCCTCCGCCTGGTCGGAGGGGTGTAGAGACTCGGGAGTATCCTCTGCTTCGGAGTACACTAGGTTGGACTCACTGGACGAAGCGAGCGAGGTATCAGGTACAGAGTATAGGAGAGTCTCTGTCCTTTCACCACCAGGTGGCACCCCAAAGGGTTCTGAACACAACTGGAGGTCCTCCGCCTGGTCGGAGGGGTGTAGAGACTCGGGAGTAACCTCTGCTTCGGAGTACACTAGGTTGGACTCACTGGACGAAGCGAGCGAGGTATCAGGTACAGAGTATAGGAGAGTCTCTGTCCTTTCGCTACCAGGTAGCACCCCGAAGGGTTCAGGAGACAACTGGAGATCCTCCGCCTGGTCGGAGGGGTGTATAGACTCGGGGGTAACTACCACTTTGGGGTACCCATTGTCAGGCTCACAGGACGAAGCGGACAAAGTATTGAGTACCGGGTGTAGAGAAGTCTCTCTCCATTTGTCATCGAGTGGTATCCCGGAGGATTCTGGAGGCAACAGGGGATCCTCCGCCAGGTAGTAGAGGTGCACAGACTCAGAGGTAACCACAGCTTTGGAGCATCCTTGGACATGCACACCGGTTAAAGAGAGAGAAGCAACTGATGCCGGGTGCAGGAAGTTCTCCTGTGTGGAGTCTGGATGGGCAGAAGTCTCTTCGGGCAGGAGAACTGGTGCACTACCCACGCACATTACCCATTGGGGTTTCTCCGGGATACAGGGAGATGAAGCTTCAGTAGGGACTTCAAGGTTGGGGTCAGGAGGTCGCAGGGAGGACAAACCCTGGCGTGACGGCTTGCCTCTAAGTCTAGCACGTCTGGACTGCCTCTTGAGGTTGAGAGAAGTATTCCGGAAAGCGTAGTCACCCTGTGAGGATTCTGGGTGGGCAGTAGTCTCATTGGGCTGGAGGACTATTGCGCTACCCACACACATTACCCATCGGGGCTGCTCCGGGATATTGGGAGGTGAAGCTTCAGTAGGAGCCTCCGGGTTAGGATCATCGAAGACCATTAGAAAGGCCACCAGGAAGGCCATTAGGTCCCGGAGGATCGGATCCTGTGTTTCATATAGGGGGTTGATCCATTCCAAGGCATCACCCGCCAGGTAAGACATAATAAAGGCCACTTTAGCCCAATCGGAAGGAAAATAGAGAGGGTAGGCCTTAAAGTGTAGCATGCATTGCTCCACAAATGCACGACACTGTCTTGGATCCCCATAGTAACGTGGCGGATCCGCAGGAACGAGAGCTGATAGATCCATCTGGACGGTGCGTAATTTCGCTTGGAACTCAGCTAAGAGAAAAAAAATGTATTTATTTATTTTAATGCATATATTCGCTGGAAAACTTCTCAGAGGGCGAAGGCCGTGGGGCTCAACGGGAACCATGGCCTGAGCATGCTGTTATGCACACGCCCGGGCTAAGCGGCGTGTGCGTGTGATTGGTAGTGATTCCACTGGACCGTGCCGGAGAGTGAATGCCTGGAGGGGCGTGACTAAGTATTCACCCGATCCGACCAGGGTCGCACGACGGCATACGACGCCAGTGCACCAAGGAGGAACCGAGCAGAGGGACCAGGTGCTACTCCAGGACAGACCCCGGACACGGCTGTTGACCCACACAGGGGAATACAGGAACAGGCTGGTAGGCTGGCACACAGACTGGTGGGTATAGGCAGGCACGACTGGTATGCAGGCAGGCGGGTATGCAGGCAGGGGGGTAAAGGCAAGCACAGCTAGAGTGCAGACAGGGAGGCACTAGCAGGTAGGAACACAGGCGGGATAGGACCCAGTACACACCGGGACACAGGAACAATACAGGCAAAGGGGTACAGGCAAGCACGGCTAGAGTGCAGACAAGGCTGAGCAGGGAGGACAGGGCTCTGTTCACACGGAACAGACAGGAAGGGAAAGGCAGAGCCAGACACCCACAGGGTACTTGCAGTGAAGTAGCGAGTGGACCACAAACTCACAAACGGGAGTACAGAGACAACTGGCAGGAGTTAGGTACGAGTTCAGACTCTGCAGAAAAAGGAAGGGAACGGACATAGAGGCAAAAACAGGTAAAGGATAGGAGAGAGTTCAGACTGGAACTGAGTGTACGGAGGAGACCGACACTGCAGCGGGATACAGGAGCGGGTCTGGGAATACTGCCCCCAGAGAGGCGGGACGAACAGGCAAGGAGCGTGTTCAGACAGGACAGACAAGATACAGGAGCGGGTCTAGGTAATCGGCCCCTAGAAGGCGGGAGGAACAGGCTAGGAGCGTGTTCAGACAGGACAGACAAGATAAAGGAGCGGGTCTAGGTAATCGGCCCCTAGAAGGCGGGAGGAACAGGCTAGGAGCGTGTTCAGACAGGACAGACAAGATACACAGAAAGGACTCAGTTCAGACACGGGAACTAATACCGCAAAGCAGGAGACATACAGGACTCAGTTCAGACACGGGAGCTGATACCGCAAAGCAGGAGACATACAGGACACAGTTCAGACACGGGAGCTGATACCGCAAAGCAGGAGACATACAGGACTAAGTTCAGACAGGCCTGGAAATACAGCCTCCAGGAAAGGCAGACAAGGAAACAAAGACGGGACCTGGCACCTTCAGAGTGCAAGCACACACTGAAGGAAACACTATGCTCAGGCCCGGATAGAAGGGAGCTGCTGAGCTATATACCAAGTGACAGACAGCAATAGGCTGAGGACGCACAAGGGGTGTGACCCACAGCAGGTACAAAAAGCAGGAAGTGATCGGGCGCCGCCCTTAAGCAGCAGAAACAGACACAAACAGACAGCATGGAGGGAAGCCAGAGAGACATTCTGGACAGGAGATCAAGTGCGCTCTCTTGCACAGTGGGAGATGGACCACCATGCAAGGACGCCGCCAGGTATGTTACAGTACCCATGTAAAAAAAAGTTTCAAGGCCGAGAGCCGGCCGCAGTTACCAAAACCCACAGTCCTACAGGGGGTGCTTGTCCTATTGGCACTATGGAACCAGCCTTCATTGCCAGATCCCGTAGCCCACATAGGAGTCACCTAAACTGCAGGCACCATAAAGTCGGCTAACCCGACCGCAACACGACAGGACAACGCATTGGAGGCAAAGTGACGTTGACACTACCCGGAAACAGCTGGCGTGCTGGAACCAGGCTGGGCAGGAGGGAGTACCCGTGCCAAAGACACTGCTGGGAAACAGCTGGTGGTGCTGGAACCCAGGGTAAATACTAAAAACAGAGTGGAGCCAGAGGCGTAATTGGAGCAACTTTAAAATCTGTAGTAGTGTGAATGTGGACAGAGCAGGAGAATTTGCCGGACACACAGCTGGGGAACAGCTGACGTTACTGAACCCCAATAACACTGGAGCAAGCGTTGACTGTGCAGACGGCACTTCTGAGCAGCAACTAGCGGTATTGGAGCCCAGGGTAAATACTAAAAACAGAGGAGCCAGAGGTGTAATTGGAGCAAGTTTTAAATCAGTAGTACAGTGGATGTGGACAAAGTAGGAGAATTTGCCGGACACACAGCTGGGGAACAGCTGACATTACTGAACCCCAATAACACTGGAGCTAGCGTTGACTGTGCAGACGGCACTTCTGAGCAGCAACTAGCGGTATTGGAGCCCAGGGTAAATACTAAAAACAGAGGAGCCAGAGGTGTAATTGGAGCAAGTTTTAAATCAGTAGTACAGTGGATGTGGACAGAGCAGGAGAATTTGCCGGACACACAGCTGGGGAACAGCTGACGTTACTGAACCCCAATAACACTGGAGCAAGCATTGACTGTGCAGATGGCACTTCTGAGCAGCAACTAGCGGTATTGGAGCCCAGGGATAATACTGAAAACAGAGGAGCCAGAGGTGTAATTGGAGCAACTTTAAAATCTGTAGTAGTGAGAATGTGGACAGAGCAGGAGAAATTGCCGTCCGCACAGCAGGGGAACAGCTGACGTCACTGAACCCCAATAACATGGCAGCAAGTGTTGACTGTGCAGACGGCACTTCCGAGTGCCAACTGGCGGTGTTGGAGCTCAGGGATAATACTGAAAACAGAGGAGCCAGAGGTGTAATTGGAGCAACTTTAAAATCTGTAGTAGTGAGAATGTGGACAGAGCAGGAGAAATTGCCGTCCGCACAGCAGGGGAACAGCTGAAGTTACTGAACCCCAATAACACGGCAGCAAGTGTTGACTGTGCAGACGGCACTTCCGAGCGCCAACTGGCGGTGTTGGAGCTCAGGGATAATACTGAAAACAGAGGAGCCAGAGGTGTAATTGGAGCAACTTTAAAATCTGTAGTAGTGAGAATGTGGACAGAGCAGGAGAAATTACCGTCCGCACAGCAGGGGAACAGCTGACGTTACTGAACCCCAATAACATGGCAGCAAGTGTTGACTGTGCAGACGGCACTTCCGAGTGCCAACTGGCGGTGTTGGAGCTCAGGGATAATACTGAAAACAGAGGAGCCAGAGGTGTAATTGGAGCAACTTTAAAATCTGTAGTAGTGAGAATGTGGACAGAGCAGGAGAAATTGCCGTCCGCACAGCAGGGGAACAGCTGACGTTACTGAACCCCAATAACAAGGTAGCAAGTGTTGACTGTGCAGACGGCACTTCCGAGCGCCAACTGGCGGTGTTGGAGCTCAGGGATTATACTGAAAACAGAGGAGCCAGAGGTGTAATTGGAGGAACTTTAAAATCTGTAGTAGTGAGAATGTGGATAGAGCAGGAGAAATTGCCGTCCGCATAGCAGGGGAACAGCTGACGTTACTGAACCCCAATAACACGGCAGCAAGTGTTGACTGTGCAGATGGCACTTCTGAGTGCCAACTGGCGGTGTTGGAGCTCAGGGATAATACTGAAAACAGAGGAGCCAGAGGTGTAATTGGAGCAACTTTAAAATCTGTAGTACAGATTACAGTTCAGGTGGTAGAAACATGAACACAACAGGAGACCTGGATACTGTTGTCAACCGATTATTTATTCTGGAAGAGGACTGGCAAATTCATGAGAGATCCAGGCCTTGTTCATTTTGAGAAAAGTAAGCCGGTCAACGTTATCGGAGGATAGTCGCATGCGATGGTCTGTTAGTACACCACCTGCGACACTAAAGACGCGTTCCGATAATACACTAGCAGCAGGGCAAGCTAGCACCTCCAATGCATACTGACTAAGCTCTGGCCATGTATCCAGCTTACAGACCCAAAACTTGAAGGGAGATGAGCCGTCTGGGAGTACACTAAGAGGGCAAGACATGTAGTCTGTCACCATCTGACGGAAACGTTGCCTCCTGCTGACTGGAGCCGTCTGTGATGGTGTAGACATTTGTGGCGGCGGGGACACAAAACTTTGCCACATTTCGGCCATACTGGTCTTGCCTTGTGCTGAGGCGCTGCTTCTGCTCCCTCTTTGTGCAGAGCTTCCTCCAGTGCCTCGATGCACTGAGCTGCTTTGTAAAGCACTAGCAGCACTGCTTTCGGTTGGAATGGAGAACATGATGGAATGCGCCAGTGCGTCTTGGTACTCCCGCATTTTACTCTCCCTGTTCAACGGTGTTATGAGGCTTTGTAAGTTGTCCCGGTAGCGAGGATCTAGGAGGGTGGACACCAAATAATCAGCCATGTTGAGAATGTGGGCAATGCGGCGGTCGTTTCTCAGGCACTGCAGCATGAAATCAACCATGTTCTGCAGACTGCCAACTGGGCAAGAAACGCTGTCCCCTGCTTGAGGCGTGATCTCTGCCTGCTCTGCATCACCCCACCCTCGCTCTAGATACTGACTACTAGAGCATTGTGTACCTCCCTCCTCTGGACAGATGTCTTCCTCATCCATTGACTCCTTCTCATTCTCCTCACAAAGTGTCCCCTGCCTAGGCCTTTGTGAGGAACCACGTTGCGCAGACTGTAGAGAAGCAGATGGCATTTGTGACTCCTCATCCTCCACCTCTTCCAAAACCTCGTCCCTTAGTGCTTGCAGTGTTTTTTCAAGCAGGCAGATAAGGGGGATAGTCATGCTGACTAGTGCATCATCTGCACTCGCCATCCGCGTGGAAAAATCGAAGGCACGCAAAACGTGGCAAATGTCCTTCATAGAGGCCCACTCAGTGGTGGTGAAGTGTGAACGGCGCGCACTGCGACTTGTTTGCGCCTGCTGAAGCTTGTACTCCATTACTGCTGCCTGCTGCTCACACAACCTCTCCAACATATGTAACGTTGAATTCCACCTGGTGGGTAGGTCACATATGATGCGATGTTCCGGAAGACATAATCGGCGCTGCAGAGCTGCAATGCGTAATTTTGCGTTGCTGGAACACCGCAAGTGAGCGCACTCTATGCGTAACTTGTGAAGCAATGCATCATGATCCGGATAGTCCCTCAAAAAACTCTGCACGACCAAGTTGAGCACATGTGCCAGACATGGGATGTGAGTGAGGTTGCCTAGGCCCAGAGCTGCCACCAGATTTCGGCCATTGTCACACACTACCATGCCTGGCTGGAGATTCGCTGGCACAAACCACACGTCGCTCTGCTGCTTGATGGCATTCCAGAGCTCCTGCGCTGTGTGGCTTCGATTCCCCAAACAAATTAATTTTAATATGGCCTGTTGACATTCGGCCACGGCTGTGCTCATATCGGTCATCATAACAGGTGACCGTTTAGGGGTCGATGTGGAGGTAGACCGTGACGGCTCCTGCAGCGCTGATTCAGAGGAACTGGAGTATGAGGAGGAGTCAATGTGTACAGACTGGATTCCTGCAATCCTTGGAGTTGGCAGAACACGTACAGCGCCACTCTCAAGATCTGTACCCGGCTCCACAACATTTACCCAATGGGCAGTGAGGGAAAGGTATCGTCCCTGTCCATGCTTACTGGTCCACGCATCGGTGGTCAGGTGGACCTTGCTACTCATGGCGTTTTGTAGCGCTTGTTTAATTTTTCCCTCCACATGATGTTGCAGGGCAGGGACGGCTTGCCTGCTGAAATAAAAGCGGCTGGGCACGTTGTATTGTGGAACTGCCAATGCCATAAAGTTATGGAAGGTGTCAGTCTCCACCTGCCTGAATGATAGCATTTCAAGGGCCAATAGTTTAGCAATGCCAGCATTCAGAGCCTGTGCTCGGGGGTGGTTTGCCGAGTATGGGCGCCTTTTCTCCCATGCCTGTGCTAACGATGGCTGTAGACTGGCCTGGGAGTGTGAGGATGACTGGGAAAGTGGTGCTGTTGGTGGAATTACACTGTGTCTCTGTACAACAGTGCCAGAGATTCTTCCATGGCGATCCTATGAGGAAGCCGAACCAGCTGTGTGTGAGCTGGAGGAAGAGGCTACAACACGAGCTGAAGAGGTGGTAGGTGGCGCTGTAGATTGGCCTAGGTCTTCAGTGTGTTTTTGTAACTCCACCACGTGCTTGGTCCGCACATGTTTCCACATATTTGTGGTATTGAGGTTGCTGACACTTTTCCCTCTTTTCACCTTCTGATTACACAGCTTGCATTTGACAAAGCAAATGTCATCTGCAACTGTGTCAAAAAAGGACCAGGCACTGCAAGTCTTGGGAGCGCCCGCTTTGGATTTTGGAAGAGCCATACTCCTAATGGGTGCCGAAGTGGAGGCTACAGGCAACCAAGTCTGCCCCCTCCCTCTCCCTCCTTTTTGGGCTGTTCGGGGAATCTCTTCCTCAGAGCTGCTCCCACCACCTTCCTGTCCCTTACGCCATGATGGGTCAAGGACCTCATCATCTACACCACCCTCTTCAAACAACTGCTTCTCCTGGGTAGTCTCGACAGCACAGTACGCCCTAGAAAGTGGCAAGTGAGTCTCATCATTAGATGCATACTGATTTGTGCTGCTGACCATAGGCACTGGCCCTCCCGCCTCTTCAGATTCAGAGAGACAAAACGGTTGCGCATCACTGCATACTACCTCTTCTTCAAATTCTCGAATTCTGCTTGGCTGGCCCCCTCTTTCCAAGCCAAGAGATTCAGAGAACAGAAGTAGAGATGGCTCCTGTCCAGGGCTCTCTGACTGCCTGGGCAATTTGGCAGGTGGTGAAGAGACAGATGGGTGCTCTTCAGTGCTCAGGACCTGAGAGGATCTGGAACTAATTGAAGTCGATGCGTTAGCTGCTATCCATCCGAAAACGGCTTCAATTTGGTCCTCCCGCAGCAGTGGGGTACGGCTAGCTCCTACAAAGCTGCGCATAAAGGACTGTTCCCTGGTAAAACTGGGGGATGCTGAGTCACTGGTGCCCACAGCAGGCACAGAATCCCCACGTCCTCTCCCTGCAGGCACAGAATCCTCACGTCCTCTCCCTGCAGAAACTCCACGCCCACGCCCACGACCACGACCACATGCCTTACTCCCTGCCTTCTTCATCTTGGTAGACTGATAAAGATAGGCAGAAAAGTACTAAGGGCTTAGTGTGCTTATTCCTGAACAGCTACTAACAGGTATAAGAAACACTAATTTTATAAAGTGTGGACTAGACTTTAATATGAGCTAATGTGGCCTACACAACTGTAAAGTGGAGTGTTTGGTGAACTTTATTTAGGTTTTTTTTGTCACAAAAAGACACTGGATGTGCCCAAAGATGTAATACCGATAGTATCACAAACTTTTTGTAGCTATTACAATGTAGGAAGGTAACCTGCAATGCAATAGATGAGGCTACAAAAAATATGCTAATACTAATCTGGCTGGGGCTGCAGGGCACAATGCTGCAGAAAGGCTCCTCTAACTACTCCTATGTAGTGTGTTTGGAACCAATTTAGCTGAATACGGATATAACCACCTCACTAATAGGAGAAATCAGAAAAAATTATGAATTGGCAAAAAAAGACAATGTATGAGGCAGTGACACACACTGAGTGCACTACAACCAGACTTGGCTGAAGCACACACTACAGGTTGAGCTGCACTCACACACACAGACCTTGTAGACAGCGGTGAACAGTGCAGATGCAGAGCACTGTGCACTAGCGCTGCAAGACAAAAACAATGTCTCTATCTACTCCTATATAGTGTGTTTGGAACCAATTTAGCTGAATACGGATGGAACCACCACACTAATAGGAGATATCAGGAAAAATTATGAATTGGCAAAAAAGGACAATGTATGAGGCAGTGACACACACTGAGTGCACTACAACCAGACGTGGCTGAAGCACACACTACAGGGTGAGAGAACTGTGCACTAGCGCTGCAAGGCACAGCGATTTATAAAGTAGCTTGGGTAAAGCAGAATAGACCAAATAGGTAGCTAAAACTGTCCCTCAGAACAACAGCGTCCTATCCCTAACTGAATTCACAGCAGAGTGAGCTCAAAATGGCGGCGGCGGCTTTTATAGTGCATCATGACATCATTTCAGCAGCCAATCACAGCCATGCCATTAGTTAAGATGCCTACATGCCTAACAGGATGTGCCCACACTTCTTAGGATCCTCATTGGCTGAATAAAATGAAACTGGCTCATTGCAGTATGGGACTTCCGATTCCGGTATACGATATTGCAAAAGTATCGGAATTAAGTATCGGAATTTCGATACCGCGAATATCGGCCGATACCCGATATTTCAGTATCGGAATGCTCAACACTAGTCAAGAGGTATTGAACTGTTCAGCAGGGACTTCTGAGTCTTTTTAAAGAAGAGTCAGAGCGGACCTCAATATGTAGAAGGAACACACAGTCAATATATGAGGTCCCCCTAATTTGCGCTCGCGCTCCTACCTGGTAACGGTCGTTTCAGGTAAAATGGCGCCGCCTCTACATTGGTGACGAAAAGGAAAATTAACCCCACAGGTAATCCTTGGTCCAAAAGAGAGAATTGTCTTTTTTAGACAGATTTTTACCTAACCTCTGTTTTAATACCAAGATTTACATTTTTTCCTCCTCTTGAAATAATTTCAATAAAATAAATCTTCCGTCAGCTTTCTCCAGCTCGCGCTAACCTCTAGGAAAAAAAAAAACAGTCTAATAAAATATATCCATATGACCCAAAAATGGGATCAAAATAATCCTGGAGTACTCCCAAACTTAGTTAAAAGGGTTTACCAAAAATTAATCCTCTCCTGGTAGCAATAAAAGTAGGTTTTGAAGTAGTCTCCACAGAGCTCTGGATTTCTGCGACTTTACATGGCAGAGTCCAGGCCACGCCCCCAAAAGTCACATTTTTTTAACCCAGCCTACAGCTGCGTCAAAATTACTATTTTCAAAGCTTTTTATGCCAGAATACTGGCAGACAAGCTTTGATGAATCGGGCAATATGCTTTTTTCTGCTAAAATTTTACTTTAGCCTCAAATGTTCTTTTTTGCAAGAGGTCATAGTAGAAAATGAACCTCAAAATGTATTATATAATATCTGCCAAACACAACAATACCCTATATGTGGTTGTACACTAGTGTTTGAGCACACAGCAGGGCTCGGAAAGGTAGAAGCACCATTTGGCTTATGAATTATAGATTTTGTTTCAATAGATACGTGCCGTTTGACTTTGGAACACAAATTTTCCTGGGATAGTTTGTGGGTCCCATCTGAGCCCCTAAAATGCCAGAACATCAGGAAAACCCCAGAAGGTACCCCATTTTGAAAAGTAGACTCACCAATGAATTAATCTATGGGTGCAGGGACTATTTTAGCTCCACAGGTGTTTATCAAAAAAAGCATGCAGTGGGTGTTGCAGAGTGAAAATTGCAGATATTTCAGCTTAGTAAACAATGCATATTCAGCTTCTGCTTCTGGAGACATGCACCCCATAAATTCTTAAATGGAGTTTTCCCGCCACAGTAATGCTACACATGTGGATGATGAGTGCGGGGCACAAAAGGAAGGGGGCCATTTAAACTTGGGATCACAGATTTCGCTAGATTTTTTGGGGGGAGAACGATGTCGCTATTTCATTGTCTTTGTGCTACCAGTATGTGGAAACGCCCTTTTTCCCACTGACAGATGGTGGACCTGAGTGGGAGTTTGTTTTTTATGAGAGGGATGATTTGAAGTATTTTTGTTTTGCTACTTTAACACACTATGTCAAAATTTTTGCAAAAATTGTTGTTTTGTTGCCATATACTTGTTTTTTTTGCGGGGTTAGTTGAACTTTTTATTGTACCATCTTGGGGTCCATAACATTTTATATTGGCTTTTTGTCTCTACATCCAGAATGAACAAAAAACAGGATTTCGAGAATCATTTTTATTTATTTTGTTACATCTTTCACCGTGCAGTAAAAGTGTAAGAAAGCTTTGTTCTTAGCATCAGTTATATGCATACAGTAATACTAGATTTATAGCTTTTTATGCTTTTCTACTTTTACACACTTTAAACAATATTTCCCAAAATATAATTTGTTTTTTCATTGCCACATTCTGAGAGCTGTAACTTTTTTTTTTTTTTTTCAGTCGACGAAGCTTTCAAGTTGATGTTTTCAGTGATACAATTACTTATTTATATTTACCACTTTTTGTTTCATTTTTGCATGACAGTATGGTAAAAAAAAGCTACATTTTTGGCAGTATTTTAAGTGCTTAAGGTACAGGATAAATAACGTGACAGTTTTAGAGTTCTTGTCATTCTGGACACCACAATAGCAATTAACTGCAAATTTTTTTGTTTATTTAAATTTTTTAACAAAATTCTGTGTTTTTCATGATGAAACAGTTTTTCACAGATTTTTTTGTGCTTTTTGTGTTTTGTCTTTTTACATTTTTACTTTGTTCCACCACAGGACTTGAATATGTTTTACTTTGATTGCTAGCATCATACACTGCAATACTTCTGTACAGAAGTGCATAAGACCGGTCGGTTTTACACTGACACAGCCTGATAGACACTGCTTATGGCAGGGCTTAACTGACCACCATACCCTGAGGCAATTGCTTGGTTTCTGGTTGCCATGGCAATCCTCAAGACCTGTAATTGCAGGATCCCAACAGGTTAATGTTCTAGATGCCGCTGTCATGATTAACAGTGGCCTCTAGGGGCCAAATCGCCAAAATTGATACTAAAACTGATCATGGCAGATGCAACAGGATCTCAATTATAATATATAGCTGACACTACTGCATTTTTGCCCATAGGGGATGCTATTTACTTAATTCTCAGTGCTGTAAAAATGCACTGAGAATTAAAGCCCCTGAATGACTACTGTAAGGCGTAGCAGTGGTTGTTTTAGAGTTAAAAAGGTTTTCAAGAGGATAAAATTAATTTTATGGATTTAGAATGGTTAAAAAATGAAGTACCCTCACCCTAACAGACCCCTTTAGCTTCTCTTCCAGAATGTATCCTGCCCCTGCTGGAATATACATCCGGGTGTCTTCTCGACATACAGGAAATAGCCAGATATGCCCATTCAACCAACTTCAGACTGATGTGGGCTACCACTGTGGCCAGTGATTGGTTGAGCTGAAATTTACAAACATTTTCCAATGTGTCGAGACGGCACCGTATGGTGGAGACCAGCAGGAGCTGAGTAAGCATTGAAAAGGGTAAGCATTGTGTTAACGTTACACGCGTCCATGCAGTAGAAACCCCCAATTCAAAGTCTATAAATTCAATTAAAAATCAGAGAGAATCAGACTAATTGAATTCACTATATGTAAATGCCTTATATAATCTGTTTTAGTTTACAATAGTAGTGAATAAAATTGATAAAAGTAATCACCAGATATATCAAAAACTGTGCTGTCAGACAGGAATATTGTTGTTTTGAAGTCTAGTACATGTACTGTGAGAATCGTTATTTTGCATTCATCAGTAATATAATTGAATATGTGAAGATTTGTAGTACAGTCTACTGAATTTTATTTGGGAACTTACAGTCCTCATGTTGCATTAACCTGAAGCAGAAAAGAAGGGAAAATGGAAGGGGCACATATACAGTAATATATCTCCCTCAGTGTTTCAGAACAACTACATAAGGGAAAGGAGATCATTATGGAGTAGACATCTAACTGGCATTTACATTAAAGTAGTTTTCCAAAACAGTTACTGTATATTGATGACTTATCCCAAGACAGATTTTCAATTTCAGATAGATGGTAGTATGACACCCAGCATCCCCCCTCTACTGATTAGCTGCATGCCACTCTGGGTTACTGTAGCTCAGCTCCTATTTTAATTACTGCTAGTACTTCTCCATTATCATTTCCTATTTCTTCCCTACCATCGCCTTCATTTTTTATTATTTATTTCATTATTTATTTTATTTCATTCTTTATATCTTTATTTCGAATTTATTTTTTATGTTTTCCTTTTATTCTCTTTATCTCCATCCATCATCTTTTGTTGTCTTCTTAACCCTTCTTATATTTACTTATATCCTTTTTTCACATGCCGACAAATACCTTATCTCAGTGATTCTTCACATATATATGTAGAAATAAAGGTCTATATTTATATGAAAAGAAAAGTAATAATATATTCTCTAAAATAATTGTAATTACTGTATCCCTGTGTTGCTCTCGAAAATGACTCGCTATGCATAATTGTGTATATAAAAATATGGGCATATACCGTATATATATGCATATTTATACGTTTATACCTTGTAAATGCTTTATTTTATGTTATATATAGTCATCACTTCTCTTTAAGGCTGCGTTCACACATTGGTATTTTTTACGCGCGCGTATTTTCCTGCAGTTTTTACCTGCGTTTTTTACGCAGGTAAAAACTGCACCTCCATTCACACACTGCATTTTTTCCTGCATTTTTTTACGCAGGTGCAGGAGAAATGAAGTGTGAGGAGCATGGACACCTGTATGTAATGTAATGTATGTGTCTGTATGTGTATGTATGTAATGTAATGTAATGTATGTGTCTGTGTGTCCTGTCTGTGTCTATGTGTCATGAGTGTGAGTGTCCACCTAGCAGTGTATGTACAGACAGCTTCTGGCTGCAGTACATACACTGCTTTAAAAGAAAAAAACCATGGATACTCACCTATCCGAAGGATGGGAGAGGCGTCCGCTCCGGTCCCGCGGCTTCCAGCATCTGCTGTGAAGTGATCAGCTGACTGTCAGGTGACCGGCTTGTAAATCAGCTGGCCGAAAGCCGGTTACAAGCCGGTAAGCTACAGTCAGCCGAACGTTTCTCCGGCAGAAGCTGGAAGCCGCGGGACCGGAGCGGACGCCTCTCCCATCCATCGGATAGGTGAGTATCCATAGTTTCTCCAGCGCCTCCATAAAAAAGCGCTGGAATTACGCAGTGTGTGAACACCGCTGCATAATTCCATCGCTTAGAATGGGCACAATAGGAGAAAGCGCAGGACGCAGCTGCGTAAAGAATTGACATGTCAATTCTTTACGCAGCTGCGCTTTCGCGCTGCGTAAAGTAACACAGTGTCTGAACGGCAAAGTGAATTTCCCATTCACTTTGCTGGCAGACACTAGGCACATTGCGTATTTTGAAAAAGCGCGCGAAAATACGCAATGTGTGAACGCAGCCTTACACTATGCCATATTATCTGTATTTAGATAATCTTGCAAAAGACCATTGAAGGTCAAAACGTTGGACCATTTATCTGTATGGACCTGTCAGATTTAGTTTAATAAAGCAATACTTATTTCAACATATTTCATTGAACAATACTTTGTGTCAAAGTTAGCTTTAACTGGTCATTTTTCCGAGCACAACCGTTAAAGTCATAAAGTGCTTCCATGAAAATAGTTCACTGGGGTTTGAATATGTTTCCTTTTGCACTTAAAAGGCTTGTCCAGAGCTGAAATATTGATGACCTAAATACTCAATATGTGATTGGTGTGGTCCAGTACCCGGCACCTCCCCTCCACCCTGAAAATTGCATTGCCAGAGGTGATGTGTGGGACAGAACACAGCAGCCCCATGGACTAAACGCCATTACTCAGAAACAGCAACTAAGCAATGTATGGGGCTGCTGTTTTCATACATTGCATGCATATGGTTGCACCTGAGGCAGGTTTTACATGACAGATAAGAGTTTCAGTCTTTGAATCCCCACCAATCTCCTATTGATGATCTATCCCTTGGATAGGTCATCAATTGCTAAGGCTTGGACAATCTCCTTAACACTTGCTCAGAATTTAGAAAGGATTTGTTTTCAAAATGTATTTTTGTCGATTTATTGTCATATACAAATCTTTAGTATGACATAAACCAAACTGACATTCTGGATATGCTTGTTCCTTCCTTCTAGGGTCATGAAAATCCCAACTGTTCATCAGTTGATTGCCTACTTGAGAAATATTACCTATCCACCGTGTATTCTCTGGAATTTATATTCGGAATTCTTGGCAATGGTATAGTGATGTTCGGATATATTTTCTGCATGAAAAAGTGGACCAGCGGAAATGTGTACCTATTCAACCTTTGCTTATCAGACTTTGTCTTCCTATGCACCCTTCCTCTGTTGATTCAAAGCTACACCAAGGGGTGCTGGATGTTTGACGAGTTCCTGTGTTACAGCAATAGATACCTGCTGCATGCCAATCTTTACACTAGCATCCTTTTCCTCACCTTCATCAGTATTGATCGATACTTGATCATTAAGCATCCTTTTAAAGATCATATTATGCAGAGGAAGAAGACGGCCATTTTGATTTCTGTTGGTGTTTGGATTCTAGTCATGTTAGAAATATTACCAATTCTGTTTTTTATAGAATTAGGCAACAACAGCCAGTGCCTTAGCTATGGAAGTTCTGGAACGGCATCATCCAGCCTAATTTATAGTGTGTGCCTCACTATCACTGGCTTCCTTATACCACTCTGCACCATGTGTGTATTTTACATGAAAATGGCGTGCTTTTTAAAAGCCAGAAATGGAATCCTTCCAGCATCCTTTTCCCTGGAGAGGCCTCTCACTTTGGTGTCTGTTGCAGTGATTGTGTTCTTTGTTTTATTCACTCCATATCACATCATGAGAAATGTAAGGATTGCATCACGGATGGCAGGATGGCAGCTGAGCAAGCAATCAAAGATCACCATCAATTCCATTTACGTAATTTCAAGACCTATTGCCTTCTTGAACAGCGTAATAAACCCTGTCTTCTATTTCCTGATGGGGGACAATTTCAGGGAAATGTTGCTAGCCAAAATGAGGCACTTTTTAAAAATAATGAAATGTCAATGAATATACAACTTCAAAACTGACCGCACTTAATTAAAGGGGTTGTCTACTACTGTTTCTGTAACAAAAGCCGGCCTGTATTTTTAACGCCTTTAGGGGGATGATACAGTACAAGCAATGTATATGTGGTATATATAGTTTTATATTTTATATTCAATATTTCTGCATTGAACAGAATAGCATTGTATTAAAAATATATTTTGCTGAACTTTTCCTGCCAGATAAAATAAATATAATATAAGAAAGATTTGAAACCATGATCGAAAGTATTATTATTATACGCAAATTTTAAAGCAAACTTGACAAATTATACATGCTGTCTGATCCACGGAAAGCATGTATCAGACCGTGGTTCGAAAATGTTAATGCTAACTCTGAAACGTTGCAAGATATCAGAGATATACATACTTTAATAGCCGCCAGGGACCGAAAAGCCCAGGAGACTGCTTGGATAAATGGGTCACCGGCAGCTTCTCCCCGCCTGCTACCCTGGATCAGAAGATGAGGATCCTGAATGATTTTTAGAATGAGTATATGAAATTAGTTTTCTAAACTTGACAGCCTCCTTAACGTCTCTCCTGGCCTCCTAGCATTTCCTGTTGGTAACGGCCAACATTCAATAACAGATCTTTGGCAGTCAAACATTGGGAAACTCTGAGCTATTAAATTACAATAATGTATTTTGATGAATCCACTTCTACATGTCATTTTGGAGGGTTTACAATTGTAGCATTTTCTAACTTAAAACAGACACCGTATAAACAAACATCTTATATAGTAACATCGTTTTTAAGGTTGAAGGAAGACTAAGTCCATCTAGTTCAACCCATAGCCTAACATTTTGATCCAGAGGAAGGCAAAAAAAAAACATGTGGCAAACACTAAGCTTCACATTGGGGAAAAAAATTCCTTCCTAACTCCATACTACAGTCAGACTAGTTCCCTGGATCAATGCCCTATCAAGGAATCTAGTATATATAACCTGTAATATTATACTTTTCAAGAAAAGCATCCATGCCCTTCTTAAATTTTAGTAGTGAATCACTCATTACAACATCATGTGGCAAAGAGTTCCATAGTCTCCCTGCTCTTACAGTAAAGAATCCGCATCTGTGATTATGATTAAACCTTCTTTCCTCCAGATGTAGAAGATGCCCCCTTGTCCCCGTCTCAGGCCTCAGAGTAAAAAGATCAGTAGAAAGGTCTTTGTACTGTCCCCTTATATACTTGTACATAGTAATAAGATCAAACTTAAGCCTTCATTTTTCCAAACTAAATAACCCCAAGTGTAATAACCTGTCTTGGTATTGCAGACCCCCAGTCCTCTAATAACCTTGGTCGCTCTTCGCTGCACCCGCTCTAGTTCAGCTATGTCTTTCTTATACACTGGAGACAAAAACTGTACACAGTATTCTAAGTGTGTTCGTCGCACTAGTAACTTGTATAAAGGTAAAATTATGTTCTCCTCATGAGCATCTATGCCTCTTTTAATGCATCCCATTATTTTATTTGCCTTTGCAGCAGCTGCCTGAAACTGGCCACCAAACGTGACCTTGTCGTCCACCAATACACCCATGACTTTTTCAGTTACAGTTTTGCCCAGTGATTTACAATTAAGCATATAATTCTACATTTTATTTCCTCTGCCCAAGTGCATTACCTTACATTTATCCCCATTAAAGCTCATTTGCCATTTATCAGCCCAAGCTTCTAGTTTACATAGATCCTTCTGTAATATAAAATTGTCCTCCTCTGTATTGATTATCCTGCAGAGTTTAGTGTCATCTGCAAATATTGAAATACTACTCTGTATGCCCCCTACAAGGTCATTAATAAATATGTTAAAAAGAAGTGGGCCTAATACTGACCCCTGTGGTACCCCACTGTTAACTGAGACCCAGTCTGACTGTGTTCCATTAATAACCACCCTTTGTTTCCTATCACTGAGTCAGTTCTTAACTCACTTGCATATATTTTCCCCTATCCCCATTGTTCTCATTTTATGTATCAACCTTTTGTATGGAAGCTTTTGAAAAGTCCATATGCACAACATCCACTGCTTTTCCTTGGTCCTGTCTGGAACTTACCTCTTCATAAAAGCTAATCAGATTAATCTGACAGGGACGGTCCCTCGTAAACCTATGATGATATTGGGTCATGAGGTTATTCTTCTTCAGATACTCTAGCATAGCATCTCTTAGGAAACCCTCCAGGATTTTACCCACAGTAGAGGTTAAGCTTACTGGCCTATAATTTCCAAGTTTGGTTTTTGTCCCCTTTTTGAATATTGGCACCACATTTGCTATACGCCAGTCTTGTCGTACAGACCCTGTTATTGTAATCTTTAAAGATTAAAAATAATGGTCTATCTATGACATTACTTAATTCCTGTAGTACTTGCGGGTGTATACCATCCGTGCCCGGGGATTTGTAAACTTTAGTGATTTTTAGACGCCGCCGTACTTCCTGCTGGGTTAAGCAAGTGACATTTAATGGAGAATTTTTGTCATCACTGATCATGTTTTCTGTCATGCGATTTTCTTGTTTAAATACTGTTGAAAAAAAATCAATTAGCATATTGGCTTTTTCCTCATCCTCATCCACCATTTCACCCAGACTATTTGTAAGGGGGCCAACACTAAATCATTTTTTAGTTTTTTACTATTTATGTAGTTAAAGAATATTTTGGGACTATTTTTACTTTTTCTGGCAATGAGTCTCTCTGTCTCAATCTTTGCTGACTTGATTTGGTTTTCACAGAACTTATTTAATTTTTTGTATTTATTTAATGCCTCATCACTACCTACCTGTTTTAGTTCCCTAAATGCTTTCTTTTTGTCACTTATTGCGCCTCTTACAGCTCTATTTAGCCATAGTGGTTTCCTCCTATTTGTAGCATGTTAATTCCCATAGGGTATATATTGTGCACAGGTCTTATTCAGGATGCTGATAAATGTCTCCCATTTGCTGTGTGTAGATTTATGTCTCAGGATATTGCCCCAGTTTATTACACTAAGATCATCTCTCAACCGTTGGAAATTTGCCTTCCTGAAGTTTAGTGTCCTTGTAACTCTTCTACTACACATCTTATTAAAGGATACATGAAAACTTATTATTTTGTGATCACTGTTACCCAAGTGACCCCCCAACTCGTATATTTGATATGCGGTCTGGCCTGTTGGTTAATATTAGGTCTAGCAGTGCCCCCTTTCTTGTTGGGTCCTGAACCAGTTGTGAAAGGTAATTGTCTCTCATAGTTGTTAGAAGCCTATTACCTTTGCTTGAACTACAGGTTTCTGTTCCCCAATGTATTTCAGGGTAGTTAAAGTCCCCCATAATAATGACTTCTCCTTGAGTCGCTGCTTCATCTATTTGCTTTATGAGGATATCTTCCGCTGCTTCCATTATTTTTGGAGACTTATAACAAACCCCTATCAGTAATTTATTATTTCTTCCCCCTCCCCTTATCTCCACCCACAGGGACTCTACATTTTCATTAGATTCACATACATTCTCACGTAAGATGGGTTTTAAGGATGATTTTACATATAAACACACACCCCCCCTCGCTTGCTTGTAAGGTCATTTCTGAACAGACTATAGCCCTGTAAATTAGCTGCCCAGTCATGGCTCTCGTCCAGCCATGTCTCAGATATCCCCACCATGTCATAATTATTTTCCAACAAAATTAATTCTAATTCCTCCATTTTGTTGGTGAGGCTTCTGGCATTAGTGTACATGCATTTTATGTATCTCTCTGTACCTCTATTCCTTCTTACTATATTGACTGTTCTAACCCCACCCCCAATTTCTTTATTTGTGCCCAGGTCACTATCTGCACTATCTTCCCCACCTATAAAATGAATACCCTCCCCCCAATCCCTAGTTTAAACATTCCTCCAACCTTCTAGCCATTTTCTCCCCCAGAACAGCTGCACCCTGCCCATTGAGGTGCAGCCTGTCCCTCGCGTAGAATCTGTAGCCAACTGAGAAGTCGGCCCAGCTCTCCAGGAACCCAAACCCCTCCTTCCTACACCAGTTCCTGAGCCACTTATTTATCTCCCTAATCTCCTATTGCCTCTCTGGTGTGGCACGTGGTGCAGGCAGTATTTCAGAGAATACCACCTTGGAGTCACCACCTTGGAGATCCTTGCTTTAAGCTTGCAGTCTAATTCCCTGAAATCATTTTTAAGGACCTTCCACCTACCTCTAACTTTGTCATTTATGCCAATGTGCACCAAGACCGCTGGGTCCTTACCAGCCCCTCCCTGTAATCTGTCAACCCGATCAGTGATGTGCCGGACTCGAGCGCCAGGTAGGCAGCACACTGTTTGACGATTACTGCCTTTGTTCCCCTAATAATTGAGTCCCCCACTACCAGCACCTGCCTGGCCTGCCCAGCTCTCCTATTTCCCCGCTTACTGGAGTTGACACTCTTCCGGCTTTTAGAGGACATGCCTTGCTGCAGCAGTGCCACCCCTATACCGACTCCCCCCTCATCTGCCAACTTTGAAAACTTATTGGGGTGTGCAAGATCAGGACTAGCCTCCCTGGCACTCTTCCCTCTACCCGCCTTTCTAACTGTCACCCAGCTAGCTGCCTCACTGTCCTGCAGCTCCCTACTACCACCCTCCCCCACATCTACCCCAGTGAGCAGCTGCTCCATGAGCAGCAGACTCCTTTCCACATTGTCAATGGATCTCAGTGTTGCCAGCTGCTCATTTAGATCTAGTACCTGGGCTTCCAAACGCACAACGTGCACAGATCTCGCACAGCAGTATGCACCCACGACTGGCTGTTCAAGGATTGCATACATGTGGCAAGATGTACACTGGATAGCATTGTCAATAATGGAACTCATTTCCTAATGTGGATTGCACTAGACAGAATGTTAAGTAAAAAGAAAGGTAAAGAATTAATAAAATACAGACAGCAATTCAGTCCAAATTCCTCCCTTCCAAACTCCCTTAATCCAAGTCACTGAAAAACAAGTCACACACTTACTTCCGTTTGCACTTACGATCCGGTCACACTCAGCTCGTTCACTCTCGCTAAGGAAGAAGATTTAAAGGGTTTTTTTTCCTCTTTAGCAGCAATCCAACCTACAGCTCAATGCACTTCCAAAGGACTGGATGCCCCAACCAGCTGCCCCTTATAAACCCTTAATTATGACCCATCACCCTTAATTAACACCTTGTGAGTATACCTACACCTCAGGATTTAAGTGCAATGTAGTTAACCCTTAAATACACAGGTAGTAAAATAAGAGACTGTAAAACTGTAGAGAGAAAATAGGTTTTAAAAAGCCCAATAAAACTAAACAGGTAGAAAAGCACTCAGCATTTCACAATTCAGCAGCTCACAGCAATTCACACAGGCATTTTCTGCAGGATTCCCAATTACCTATTCACTGAAAAACAAGTCACACACTTCTGTTTGCACTTAAGCTCCGATCACACTCAGCTCATTCACACTCGCTAAGGAAGAAGATTTAAAGAGTTTTTTTCCCCTTTAGCAGCAATTCAACCTACAGTTCAATGCACTTCCAAAGAAAAAAATGTAAAAAATTGTAATTCAACTCTTAAGTGATATGCTGAATGGCTTGTGCTTTAAGTGTCGCATTACAGATTTCTGCATCAAGATATATTTCTGCATTAAAGCAGACAATATGTACTTTATACATTAGTAAAGAGGAACCTTAAGCAAATTTTTAATGTTGAGCTGGACACACTATGTAATAGTGGCTGCTTGGCTGTTAGATACTTTTCACTAGGGCTGTGTACTTCTTATCCCTGTATGAGTTTCTATCTGTTAACACCGACTGTGACTTACTGTATTTTGCGGATTAAGAAATGCACCAGATTATAAGCCGCACCCCAAATTTTGGGGTGCAAAATAGGAAAAAATGTTTTTTTTAAAAAATAAATGGTGCGCCTTATAATCCTTCTTACCTGGGAGGCAGCGGTGGTGGAGAGGGGGTCACACATACTAGACATTGACAGCGGAGGCAGCTGCGGTAGGAGTTGGGTAATGCTATGGGCCCCGTCTTCAGAAGAAGTGCCACTGATGTAAGGCAGTGGTGGTGGCGACGGTAGCGGGGCGATGCTGCGGCCCCATCCTCAGAAGAAGTGTCTCTGATTCAAGGCAGTGGTGGTGATGGCGGCGTAGCGGGGCGATGCTGCGGTCCCGGTGGTGGCAGGGCGATGCTGCGGCCCCGTCCTCAGAAGTCGGCGTTGAGCGGAGACAAGGTTCCCCATCCCGTACATAGCCCTGCACTGTGCTTCGGCAAAATGGCCACCGAAGCATACGCAGATTGAGATCTCGGGAGACTTGAATCAGCAACACTTCTTCTGAGGACGGGGCCCGGAGCATCGCCCCGCTACCGTCGCAGCCGCCACTACCCTAATGTATCTTGGACCTCGATCCGATGCCGCCCCCCCAGGTAAAATACCGTAAGTTTGCATTATAAGATGCATCCCCCTTTTCCTCCAACATTTTGGGGATAAAAGTGTGTCTTATAAAATACTGAGTAAATGCATGATGTGTCTATACTTTAGCTAATATCTTCTCAACAGAAAGGCAAAGTAAAAAAAAAAAATTGATTCCATTCTGCAGTCACTAGTACATCATGTGTCCAGCTTAACATAAAAAAATTGGTGAAAGGACTGGTTAAATGTCTTAGTGGCTCAGATGTGGCTGGAGTACTGTCAGAACCATGTCAGAAGACCTGGATCATCCTGTTTAAAAGATTTCGAGTCTGATATTTAAATTAGCATTTTATGAAGTCAGCTCTAATTGGACTCATAACATTTCAAGTTTAACATCAAGAATATATATACCACCATCTGACATGGATTTTAAAGTAAGTTCATCAAGTCTAAGAAACCTATGTATGCAGTTTGTGTTGCGTAATCTGGCGACACATCTGATTTAGGGCATACATAACGGATTGTTAAAGCACCACTCCAGCGTTGTTTTTTTGTTTCATCCCTGGAGTGATGATTTTAATCTAAGTTTCTTGACCCAACTTTTATACTTACTTGCTGCTGGCTTCAGCTCTTCCAGGCGCCGATTCATCATTTAGTGATCACAACTTATGACTGGCCAGAAGTCAGAGATAAAGATTACAAGCTCTCAATGCAAATCTATGAGAGCCTTTTTCTGGCTCTCATAGACTTACATTGATTAGTTACTTTGGGATCACTCAGGAAACACTGGAGCAATCCACCAAATTACAGTATAGACCAAAAGTTTGGACACACCTTCTCATTTAAAGATTTTTCTGTATTTTCATGACTATGAAAATTGTACATTTACACTGAAGGCATCAAAACAATGAATTAACACATGTGGAATTATATACTTAACAAAAAAGTGTGCAACAACTGAAAATATGTCTTATATTCTAGGTTCTTCAAAGTAGCCACCTTTTGCTTTGATGACTGCTTTGTACACTCTTGGCAGTCTCTTGATGAGCTTTAAGAGGTAGTCACTGGAAATGGTTTTCACTTCACAGGTGTGCCCTGTCATGTTTAATAAGTGGGATTTCTTGCCTTATAAATGGGGTTGGGACCATCAGTTGTGTTGTGCAGCAGTCAGGTGGATACACAGCTGATAGTCCTACTGAATAGACTGTTAGAATTTGTATTATGGAAAGAAAAAAGCAGCTAAGTAAAGAAAAACGAGTGGCCATCATTACTTTAAGAAATGAAGGTCAGTCAGTCTGAAAAATTGGGAAAACTTTGAAAGTGTCCCCAAGTGCAGGTGCAAAAACCATCAAGCGCTACAAAGAAACTGGCTCACATGTGGACTGCCCCAGGAAAGGAAGACCAAGAGTCATCTCTGCTTCTGAGGATAAGTTTATCCGAGTCACCAGCCTCAGAAATCGCAGGTTAACAGCAGCTCAGATTAGAGACCAGGTCAATGCCACACAGAGTTCTAGCAGCAGACACATCTCTACAACAACTGTTAAGAGGAGACTTTGTGCAGTAGGCCTTCATGGTAAAATAGCTGCTAGGAAACCATTGCTAAGAACAGGCAACAAGCAGAAGAGACTTGTTTGGGCTAAAGAACACAAGCAATGGACATTAGACCAGTGGAAATCTGTGCTTTGGTCTGATGAGTCCAAATTTGAGATCTTTGGTTCCAACCACTGTGTCTTTGTGCGACGCAGAAAAGGTGAATGGATGGACTCTACATGCTTGTTTCCCACCGTGAAGCATGGAGGAGGTGTGATGGTGTGGGGGTGCTTTGCTGGTGACACTGTTGGGGATTTATTCAAAATTGAAGGCATACTGAAGTAGCATGGCTATCACAGCATCTTTCAGCGGCATGCTATTCCATTTGGTTCGCGTTTAGTTGCACCATCATTTATTTTTCAACAGGACAATGACCGCAAACACACCTCCAGACTGTGCAAAGGCTATTTGACCATGAAGGAGAGTGATGGGGTGCTACGCCAGATGACCTGGCCTCCACAGTCACCAGACCTGAACCCAATCGAGATGGTTTGGGGTGAGCTGGACCACAGAGTAAAGGCAAAAGGGTCAACAAGTTTTAAGCATCTCTGGAAACTCCTTCAAGGTTGTTGGAAGACCATTTCTGGTGACTACCTCTTGAAGCTCATCAAGAGAATGCCAAGAGTGTGCAAAGCAGTCAACAAAAAGCAAAAGGTGGCTACTTTGAAGAACCTAGAATATAAGACATATTTTCAGTTGTTTCACACTTTTTTGTTAAGCATATAATTCCACATGTGTTAATTCATAGTTTTGATGCCTTCAGTGTGAATGTACAATTTTTATAGTCATGAAAATACAGAAAAATCTTTAAATGAGAACGTGTGTCCAAACTTTTGGTCTGTACTGTACATCTGCAGAAGATGACCTGAGTAGCAACGATAACAGAAGAAGATAACAGCCAGTAAGTATAAGACTAGATGCAGGGAACTTAGATTATTGGCACCACTCTAATGGTAAAATTAAAAAAACGCTGGAACGGTGCTTTAAAGTTTGTTCATTCTGCTTATTTTTGCTGCAATCAAAAAAGTTTGCTTTTGAAGTAGAAGACACTTCAGGAATCACACCTGTTTCTGAAGTTTTGTAAACCTGAAGCATCTTTTTTTTTTGCATTTTTTTTCTTTTAGTTTGTTAGCATCTTTACAGCTTTTTGGGTGCATTTTTACTGATATTTTTGAAGTGAACCTGTCATGTAAGAGAAAATGCTATTAACCTGCAGACAGGAGGTTAATCTGCAGGTTAATAGCATTTTGAAACTGCCCGGTGCCTGCACTTAAACCCCTGCTGCCAGGAGGAAATTAATTTTATTCCTCCCAGTAGCATTCAGGTTTCAGTCATGGTGGTGCGTCTCCAGCGTGGGTTCAGCCATTGCTTTAAGTATACAGAGCAGTGGCTTTAGCTATGCCCCCTGCGATGACTGACAGCAGCTCAGCATTAGACCCGGATGTCAGTCAGTGCATGTGGCATGGCTAAAGCAGCCAATCTCTAGACACTGAGCGGTGACTGAACCTGCTGCCCCAATGACTGAAACTGGAATGCTACTGGAAAAAATAAAGAGCATTTCCTCCCGGCAGTGGGGGTCTAAGTGCAGTCACTGGGCATATTCAAAATGCTATTAACCCCATATCTGCAGGTTTATAAAGTTTTTTTTACGTGACAGGTTCCCATTCAATAAATAAAAGCTATAATTTGTTGATGGAAAAATGCTGATAAAATGCTCAAAAACATGCATGGGTTTTTAGAGGCTTTTTTTGTTAGCCTTACTAATGACTTCTATTGTAAAGTATTGAGTTTACATGTTAGATCTTTTAAATACTTGACAGTTTTGAAAGCATTAGCTGTTTAAAAGATGTTAAAAAGCCTGAACATTTGAGCAGCAAGTCGTTTTTAAATACAGATTAATAAGACCATTCTTTTAACTGTTTTTTAGCTCTTTCTCTGCCATTTTATTTGTGCCAACCTTCTCATAAGATGGCGAAAAAAGACTCTGAAGTGTGAACATACTCTAAGTAAAAATGCTACTTAGCTATAGCCTCTCTTTAAATCCATGGCATTTTTTGCATTCACAAATATTTAAAGGTTTTAAAAGGAGCAATTTTTCTTTTAAAATAAGAATAAAAATAATAATAAAAAAGGGCATTAGAACAATATAATTGTATATTTTAGCAATTTACCACATACCCTTCCAGCTATCTTTATGTGATTTAGCTGTATGCAGTGCACATATCTTTCTAAATGAGTTACCTATGTCATTGTATTAATATTTATATATACTTTCTTGTTTTAATGGTTTGTTTCTCTTTTGGCTTAATGTCAATTTAAATGTAGCTGGAATAGTTAATGATTAATTTAATTAGTTAATAGCTTGCAGATGAGGTATCAAATATGAAAAATAGGTTTAAAATGATGTACTCCCAACAGTGTGATATACAAAGCTTGTGTAACATTTAGGGTAAAAAAATTGTGGAAATACAGTAAAAAATGGAACATGCTGTAAGGAATATAGCTCTATGGATACGAAAAGATGAATTTGCTAATAGCATAACACTTCAAGGCTGTTTTTTATTTTAGGAGTCACTGGATGTTAAGATGATTGTTTTGATGTGCTTTTTTATAACTTTTGATGTTGTTTTAATTTTTGGATAATCCCTATACTTAAAACAGGTTCCAGGGTGTTCAGGAGATCATGAGAGGTCCTGCAGTTGGGATTTGAAGTTGTTACTGCAAGAGGAAGATTCTTTCAATTCTTCAGTACTTTTTTTGTAATGGCATAAGAAAATGGGTTGCCTAAAGCAAATATAACCTAATGTCCAATTTGTAACCATTTTAATTTTCTGAATTCACATAAAATGAAGAACAGTAAGTCTGAAATAAGTCTTGAATAAAAATCCATTTTGTCAACAGCTGCGTTTGCCTATCTATGTGTCTTAGGCTCTATGTACTCTGATCTTGCTGGTATATTCTCTTCCATTAGTCCTCTATGTTTTGCAAATAATTATCTTGAAATTAGCAAGATAAAGAGATAGATGGAAGAGAGTACAACTGCAGAATCTGACTACTCAGAACTTGTAGTCTGTTACCATGACGATGCATATACAGTTGAAACCAGAAGTTTACATACACTACATAAAAATACACATATGCATGCTTTTCTCAATATCTGACATGTAACCAGAATAAACCTTTCCCATTTTAGGTCAATTAGGATTAAAATAATTTTTAATATTTGCCAAATGCCAAAACAATGAGAGAGAGAAAATGTTTTAAGGCATTTTTATTACTTACTGCAAAGTCAAAAGTTTACATACATTTCATTAGTGTTTGGTACCATTGCCCTTAATCTGTATGACTTGAGTCAGATGAGGCAGACTTGTGCAAGTCCACAATTCTCTTCCTGATATCTTGGCTGATTTCTTTAGACTTTCCCATGATGCTACACAAAGAAGCAGTGTGTTTCAGGTGTGCATTAAAATACATCCACAGGTCTGTCTCTAATTAACTCAGATGTTGGCAAAAAAAACTATCAGAAGCTTCCAAAGACATGACATCATCATATGGGCTGTCCAGAATTGTTTAAAGGCATAGTAATCTTAGTGTATGCAAACTTTTGACTTTGCAGTAAGTAATAAATATGTTTTAAAACATTCTCTCTCTCTCATTATTCTGCCATTTGGCAAATATTAAACATTATGGTAATCCTAGTTGACCTAAAATGAGAAAGGTTTATTTTGCATATGTGTCTATTTATGTAATGTACAGTACAGACCAAACGTTTGGACACACCTTCTCATTTAAAGATTTTTCTGTATTTTCATGACTATGAAAATTGTACATTCACACTGAAGGTATCAAAACTATGAATTAACACATGTGAAATTATATACTTAACAAAAAAGTGTGAAACAACTGAAAATATGTCTTATATTCTAGGTTCTTCAAAGTAGCCACCTTTTGCTTTGATGACTGCTTTGCACACTCTTGGCATTCTCTTGATGAGCTTCAAGAGGTAGTCACCAGAAATGGTTTTCACTTCACAGGTGTGCCCTGTCACGTTTAATAAGTGGGATTTCTTGCCTTATAAATGGGGTTGGGACCATCAGTTGTGTTGTGCAGAAGTCAGGTGGATACACAGCTGATAGTCCTACTGAATAGTCTGTTAGCTGCTTTTTTCTTGCCATAATACAAATTCTAAGTAAAGAAAAAACGAGTGGCCATCATTACTTTAAGAAATGAAGGTCAGTCAGTCTGAAAAATTGGGCAAACTTCGAAAGTGTCCCCAAGTGCAGTTGCAAAAACCATCAAGAGCTACAAAGAAACTGGCTCACATGAGGACCTCCCCAGGAAAGGAAATTCAAGAGTCACCTCTGCTTCTGAGGATAAGTTTATCTGAGTCACCAGCCTCAGAAATCGCAGGTTAACAGCAGCTCAGATTAGAGACCAGGTCAATGTCACACAGAGTTCTAGCAGCAGACACATCTCTTCAACAACTGTTAAGAGGAGATGTTGTGCAGCAGGCCTTCATAGTAAAATATCAGCTAGGAAACCACTGCTAAGGACAGGCAACAAGCAGAAAAGACTTGTTTGAGCTAAAGAACACAAGGAATGGACATTAGACCAGTGGAAATCTGTGCTTTGGTCTGATGAGTCCAAATTTGAGATCTTTGTTTTCAACCACCGTCTCTTTGTGAGACGCAGAAAAGGTGAACGGATGGACTCTACATGCATGGTTCCCACCGTGAAGCATGGAGGAGGAGGTGTGATGGTGTGGGGGTGCTTTGCTGGTGACTAGAGATGAGCGGTGTTCGACTAGAACTGTTCGCCAATCACAAATTCGAGCTGTTTTGGGCGGTGTTCGAGTCGTTTGATGAACGCGAACAATTTGCAAAAAATTCGGCTGTTCAAGGTTATGTTCGATAACTGTTCATGCACCAAAAGCGTAACTGGATTTTTTCACATCATGCAGGGATTGTCTGCCACTCACTGTTATGCCACAGCCATGGTGGTTGTGGCATTACAGTGGTTGCCCAAATCGATGGGAACAGTGCTCACAGTGAAACATGAAAAGCCGGCAATTCAGCAGCGGCATACACCGGTACCCGACAATTTAGAACAGAAAGAATAGAGCATCACGCATAGATTAGATAGATAGAAACATGTCAGTCACATACTGTATATAAGAAGTACAGTGACAGTGTTGGTTACTGTACTTGTCATTTAGTGTTAAAGGATTTATTAAAAAAAATAATAGTGTTTTCATGCACTGTCTCTCTAAAAAAGCCGGCCGGCAATTCAGCATCAGTACCCGACAATTTATAACTGAAAGAATAGAGCATCACACATAGATTAGATAGATAGAAACATGTCAGTCACATATATAATAAGTACAGTGATAGTGTTGATTACTGTACTTGTCATTTAGTGTTAAAATAAAGGATTTATTAAAAAAAAAATTGGCGTAGGGTTCCCCGTAATTTTAGTCTCTAGCAGAGGTTAAGCAGACGGCTGGGGCAGATGTTTGAAGCCTGGGAAGGGGGTAATACCCACGGAGCTTCCCAGGCTACTAATATCAGCCTCCAGCTGAATCCCTAGCCTTTACTAGCTATTAAAATGGGGGACCCCCCAAAAAAATGACGTTAGGTCCCCCCTATTTTAATAGCTAGCAAAGGCTAGGCAGACAGCTGGGGGCTGATATTAATAGCCCAGGAAGGGTGCCATGAATATTGGCCCCCTCCCAGGCTTGAAACACCAGCCGTCAGCCGCCCCAGAAATGGCGCATCCACAGGTAGAGTATTAGGACTGACCCATAAGGGTTGCCGTGACATAGCGGGATGGCTTTTACATTATTTTGATCAAAATTTATGTTAACTAAATACCCTTTATTATTTATCATTATTTCTATGCACTGTGCAATTTATCCATTTACTTTTAGGTATTAGTGTATTTAGCTTTTGTCTTTGTTTTTTTTGTATATAATTGTGCTGAATTTATTATTTTCTTGAGCTGAAAATATGCTTTCTTTGTATGAGGACCATGCTTGGATCACAATACCAATCCGGACCACCAGATCTCCTAAACTGATCTGACTGCCTCTTATATGTCTATGGGGCAATTATCCCAAGTTACTAGACCCGCTGGCAAGCCCAGTATTGTGGGCTGAGCACTGTCCACATTTGATAAACGTGTGAATTCGCCTTAATACTGTGCATTGCGATAATAAACAGACGATAAGTGATTAACTGTATTGCTCTGAGCTTGATGAGGAATAATACAATAAGATAAATTTTGGCCCAGTATAGAAGGATGTAAGACAGAGGTTTCCAAGAATCATTAATTATTTGGTTTAGGTAAAAGCAATAAATATGTAATCCAAGACTAGAGACGCTTGTGCTTCTAGTATGATTCCTAGGCTGATACACTGTAATAAATCTCAGCAAGGTTCCATGTCTCTGATGATAAAGAAGAAAGTTTCCATTCAATGACACCAAATATCTTTAAAATAGTGAGGAATGACAGAAAGTATAATAGAAAGGTTCAATACACATGTCTTACAGAACAGAATGCTGTGAAAGACAACAGGTCCTGTTTTACTTCCTTCTTATATTCGGATTTACACATACTTGTATGGTTACATAATTGTAAAGTTAGGTTATGTGCACACGGTCGATATTGGCAGCGCTTTGAGCGCAGTATACTTTATGCTGCATCCGAAGCACTGCACGCAGGTGAATCCGCTTGTGTTCATTGAGCCATGAGGATTCACCGTATCCTATACATTACCGTGATCCAATTTCTCTTGCGGAGACTAGCGACTCTGCAAGAGAAATTGACATGCTGCGGTCTGTAAAGACGCCCACATATCCGTGTCCGCAGGTGATCCGCAGGGGCACAGAGACAGATAGTGGACATGGGACTTCTTGAAATCCCATCCACTATGCTGTAACATCTGGCCGCTGTGAATTGTATGCAGCGCAAGTGTTCTGCGCGCAATCCGCAGCAATTACTGATCGTGTGCATGTACCCTTACTTGTCCAAGGTCTGCGCCCCTGCCATTACGTGTTAAATGCCGGTGTCAGAGATTGACAGCAGAATTCAACAGGTTAACAGCTACTAAATGCACATAATGGCTGATTAAATAAGTCATCATGTGTGGGGAAAGATGCGGGCTCAGAGTGCGAGCCTGCATCAAATGCAGGGACACGACTTTTCACGTACAAGTACATCAAAGGTCGTGGATGGGTTAAAACCATTTCACCTACTGAACTTGCGGGGGTTTATCTACATTTATCAGGTGATTGGCAGAGTGTTTAGAAAGTCTGATTAATGGAAAATGGCATTCCAAGGAACACTGGTTCTTGATAAATGGCTAATGGCTAATCTAAATGCATCCTAAAATGTTCTAAATGTTTATTTATCTTACAGATAATTCTAACAACTTTACCATAGACATGCATGTCTGTTCAGCTGAGCTTGCATGTTTATTAATATTAGGAGAATGGGATAAGATACTGCCAGATAGGCTTATCTTCACATGAATTTGCTGGGGACCATAAAAGTTCCATAAGTTTCTCTTATGTTACATTCTTATGTTACATTCAGCAACATGTAGTAAGCATCACACTTCACATAATTCATCACAAGAGTCATAATATCTGTATAGCCTGGTATTATTGTACCTGAAACAAAAGTATTCTGAAAAGCATAATTTTCCTGATAAAACATTAAACCATACCATGATTAATTAAATTTACAATGCGTCACTCACATCTTTTTGTTCTCATTAGGGGAAACTAAGTAACAATCTTTTAGAAATTAATTAGTGTTGAGCGAGCAATAAAATGCTCGGGTGCTCGAAGCTCGGGCCGAGCTCACCGTGATACTCGGGTACTCGACCCGAGCAACGAGCCCAATGTTAGTCTATGGGAGACCCGAGCATTTTTGTGGCGGCACCCCCGGCAGTCTGTAGAAAGCCTAAAAAGTGCCTAAAACGATAGTGACAGTGCTCAAAAGACATGGGGGCAGCATGGGGATCACCCCTGGAAGCATTTCTGACCCCCAGGTCACTGCTGTCAACAACATGGTTGGAGGTATTAAGCCACTTTTACGGGCTCACAATAAAACGTTCAAAAACTAAACTGAAACGGTTTTCCTGTGAAATATGTTAAGGAATTTCCTTTCCAGGGTAAAGACTTGTGTATAAGGTAAAATAAAAAACCAAAAACAAAAATACTCCTCCACACCTTGGGCTATGTTCACAAGTAGGATTTTTCATGTGTTTTTGCACTTTTGTGTTGCTTTCAATCGTGACAAATGCATTAACCGGGAAATGTCATTTTAACATTTTACAACCTTATCTGGCCATGTGCTGTGTGACACATGCATACAGTGCTGAAAAGACATGGGAACAGCATGGGGAAGACCCCTGGAAGTATCTCTGACTCCCAGGTCACTGCCTAAAAGTGTGCCCATCAGAAGTGATCCTTGCCGCATCATAAGATGCAGACTTGCAACTATCCCCGTGCAAGTCCTTGTCCCAGTGCAGTGTTCACTTGTACCTCCCCTATACCTTGCAAAGCAAGCGAAAATATGCAGCCAACCACCCACCCACCCGCAGGCTGCAATACCATACTTCTAGCTTTGACTTGAAATGGTGCCTTTTAGTTTGGAGGAGGCCGAAGCTGGCCACTACCTCATGGCTGCTTCAGCAGCAAAGTATCCATACTCAGTCCCCAGCTGCTCAGCGGCCGGGTGTCCACGCTCGGTCCCCAGCCACCAGGGGGCGGCCCGGTGTCCATACTTGGTCCCCAGCCGCCCCCAGGCAGCTGGGTGTCCATAAACGGTCCCCAGCCGCCCCTATTTCTCCTGTCACCTTCCACCACACTTTTCTTAGCCTGGCCTGCTTTAGGGCAGCATTGGACGAGCCCACCAGCGAACCAGACTCCTCCGGTGGGCCCTGGCTTCTCCATCAGGGGAGTTGAAAGTGCCAAGGTGAGGAGCATGATGATGATGATAGAAGTTAGCATCTGCTTTGTTTTCTTGGAATGCAAGCACATGCATGTAGTAGCGGCTAGGCCTGAGGTGGTCAGCGTTTTGGCACATATCCTACCTCCTCCGAGGATTGCTGGATGTTTTCCTGCTACTATCCCAGTTCTATGACTCCTGTTAAAACAAAGCTTCAGGTGATAAATGATGGATGAGCTGGTGGCAAAGGAGAAAGAGCAGGAGGAACAGGGACCATTCACATCAATATCAGGCCAGTCAACCACACATGTCTTGTAGGATATGTTTCTGTACCAAAAGGAGCGGTTCAGCTACACAGTTATAGGGCATACAGTAAGTGCAATGCCTGCCAAAAATTTAGAGGCACTCCAATGCCCCTTGGAAGTGACATGGAGGTCAGAGGGCCTTAACTAAAACACTTATTCCATTTATAGCAACTGGGCATCCTGTGCAATGTTGGCCTAAGCAGTAGTGTTGAGCGAGCACTAAAATGCTCAGGTGCTTGAAGCTCGGGCCGAGCTCGCCGTGATACTCGGGTGCTCGACCCGAGCAACGAGCCCAATGTTAGTCTATGGGAGACCCGAGCATTTTTGCGGCGGCACCCCTGGCAGTCTTTTAAAAGCCTAACAAGTGCCCAAAACGATAGTGACAGTGCTGAAATGACATGGGGACAGCATGAGGATCGCCCCAGGAAGCATTTCTGACCCCCAGGTCACTGCTGTCAACAACGTGGTCAGAGGTATTAAGCCACTTTTAAGGGCTCACAATAAAACGTTCAAAAACGAAACTTAAACTGCTTTCCTGTGAAATATGTTAAGGAAGTTCCTTTCCAGGTTAAAGACTTGTGTATAAGGTAAAATAAATAACCCCCCAAAAAAATACTTCTCCACACCTTGGGCTATGTTCACAAGTAGCATTTTTTATGCATTTTTGCACTTGTGTATTGCTTTCAACCGTGACAAATGCATTCACTGGGAAATGTCATTTTAACATTTTACAATCTTATCTGGCCATGTGCTCTGTGACACATGCATACAGTGCTGAAAAGACATAAGAACAGCATAGCGAAGACCCCTGGAAGCATCTCTGACACCCACGTCACTGCCTAAAAGTGTGCCCATCATAAGTGATCCTTGCCGCATCAGAAGATGCAGACTTGCAAATATCCCCGTGCAAGTCCTTGTCCCAGGGCAGTGTTCAATTGTACCTTCCCCATTCCTTGCAATGCAAGCGTAAATATGCAGCCTGCCACCCACCCACCCCCAGGCTGCAATACCTTACTGCTAGCATGCACTTGAAATGGGGCCTTTTAGTTAGTAGGAGGCTGAAGCTGGCCACTACCTCATGGCTGCTTCAGCAGCGAGGTCTTCATACTCAGTCCCCAGCCGCCACTATTTGTCCCGGTAACCTTCCCCACACTTTTCTTAGCCTGGCCTGCTTTAGGGCAGCATTGGACGAGCCCACCAGAGATCCAGACTCCTCCGGTGGGCCCTGACTTCTCCATCAGGGGAGTTGAGAGTGCCAAGGTGAGGAGCATGATGATGATAGAAGTTAGCATCTGCTTTTTTTTCTTGGAATGCAAGCGCATGTATGTAGCAGCGGCTAGGCCTGAGGTGGTCAGCGTTTTGTCGCATATCCTACATCCTCCGAGGACTGTTGGATGTTTTCCTGCTACTATCCCAGTTCTATGACTCCCGTTAAAGCAAAGCTTCAGGTGATAAATGGTGGATGAGGTGGTGGCAAAGGAGAAAGAGCAGGAGGAACAGGGACCATTCACATCAATATCAGGCCAGTCAACCACACATGTCGTGTAGGATATGTTTCTGTACCAAAAGGAGCGGTTCGGCTACACATTTATAGGGCATACAGTGAGTGGAAGTGGAAGTGACATGGAGGTCAGAGGGCCTTAACTAAACCATTTTTTCCATTTATAGCAACTGGGTCTCCTGTGCACTGTAGGCCTAAGCAGTGAATGGAAGGCTTTCCAAAAATTAGGAGGAACTGCAGTGCCCCTTGAAACAGACGTGGATTACAGCATACTAAAAACCTTCTACCCATTACTGGGGAGTGGGTCTCCCTTAGTATTCGCCTATGCATTGAAAAGCAAAAGCTGACTAAAATTAGGAGGAAATGCAATGCCCGTTGGAAGAGTCGTGGAGGTCGCAGTAGCTTAACAAGACAGTTTTAATGCCCCTCGGAAGAGACGTGAAGGTCCCAGTAGCTTAACAAGACGGTTTTAATGCCCCTCGGAAGAGACGTGGAGGTCGCAGTAGCTTAACAAGACGGTTTTAATGCCCCTCGGAACAGACGTGGAGGTCCCATTAGCTTAACAAGACGGTTTTAATGCCCCTTGGAAAAGTGGTGGAGGTCGCAGTAGCTTAACAAGATGGTTTTAATGCCCCTTGAAAATGTGGTGGAGGTCCCAGTCGCTTAACAAGATGGTTTTAATGCCCCTTGGAAAAGTGGTGGAGGTCACAGTAGCTTAACAAGAAGGTTTTAATGCCCCTCGGAAGAGACGTGAAGGTCACAGTAGCTTAACAAGATGGTTTTAATGCCCCTCGGAAGAGAGGTGGAGGTCGCAGTAGCTTAACAAGACGGTTTTAATGACCCTTGGAAAAGTGGTGAAGGTCTCAGTAGCTTAACAAGATGGTTTTAATGCCCCTTACAAGAGTCATACAGTACAGCATATTACAAACATTATTCCCATTATTGGGGAGTTGTTCTCCCACAGTCTTTGCCTATGCCTTCCAAGCAAAAGCTGACAAGAATTAGGAGGAAATGCAATGCCCGTTCGAAGAGTCGTAGAGGTTAGAGTTAAATAAAAACAACATTTCAATGCCCCTTGGAAGAGCTGTGGAGTTCAGAGTGGTTTAGCAAGACGGTTTTAATGCCCCTTGGAAAAGTGGTGGAGGTCACAGTAGCTTAACAAGATGGTTTTAATGCCCCTTGGAAAAGTGGTGGAGGTCACAGTAGCTTAACAAGACGGTTTTAATGCCCCTTGGAAAAGTGGTGAAGGTCACAGTGGCTTAACAAGATGGTTTTAATGCCCCTCGGAAGAGACGTGGAGGTCCCAGTAGCTTAACAAGACAGTTTTAATGCCCCTCGGAAGAGACGTGGAGGTCACAGTAGCTTAACAAGATGGTTTTAATGCCCCTCGGAAGAGACGTGGAGGTCACAGTAGCTTAACAAAACGGTTTTAATGCCCCTCGGAAGAGAGGTGGAGGTCGCAGTAGCTTATCAAGACGGTTTTAATGACCCTTGGAAAAGTGGTGGAGGTCACAGTAGCTTAACAAGACGGTTTTAATGCCCCTTGGAAAAGTGGTGGAGGTCAAAGTAGCTTAATAAGGCGGTTTTAATGCCCCTTGGAAAAGTGGTGGAGGTCACAGTAGCTTAACAAGATGGTTTTAATGCCCCTCAGAAGAGACGTGGAGGTCCTAGTAGCTTAACAAGATGGTTTTAATGCCCCTTACAAGAGTCATACAGTACAGCATATTACAAACATTATTCCCATTATTGGGGAGTGGGTCTCCCATAGTCTTTGCCTATGCCTTCCAAGCAAAAGCTGACAAAAATTAGGAGGAAATGCAATGCCCGTTCGAAGAGTCGTGGAGGTTAGAGTTAAATGAAAACAACATTTCAATGCCCTTTGGAAAAGTGGTGGAGGTCACAGTAGCTTAACAAGATGGTTTTAATGCCCCTTGGAAAAGTGGTGGAGGTCACAGTAGCTTAACAAGACGGTTTTAATGCCCCTTGGAAAAGTGGTGGAGGTCACAGTAGCTTAACAAGATGGTTTTAATGTCCCTCGGAAGAGACGTGAAGGTTCCAGTAGCTTAACAAGACGGTTTTTAATGCCCCTCGGAAGAGACGTGGAGGTCACAGTAGCTTAACAAGATGGTTTTAATGCCCCTCGGAAGAGACGTGGAAGTCACAGTAGCTTAACAAGACGGTTTTAATGCCCCTCGGAAGAGACGTGTAGGTCACAGTAGCTTAACAAGATGGTTTTAGTGACCTTTGGAAAAGTGGTAGAGGTCACAGTAGCTTAACAAGACAGTTTTAATGCCCCTTGGAGAAGTGGTGGAGGTCACAGTAGCTTAATAATATGGTTTTAATGCCCCTTGGCAGTGGCGTACCGCCAATGATGGCAGACCACGCGACTGCTACGGGGCCCGTGAGCCGGGGGGGCCCCATAGCAGTCCAGGGGTAGACATACAGCTGCCTGTGCAGCTGCTCCAGGTCCCCACCATGCAGCTGCTCCAAGGAGCCCGCAAGGTGCAGCTGCTCCCTGCACGCGGCGGTCAGGTAGCGATCCCTACAGCTCTGCTGCTGTCAGGAGGAGAATAGCAGCGGAGCTGGAGGGTTCATCCTCTGCTTCCTCCCTGACCCAGGCGCGCGCAGCTTGATGATGTCAGCATGCAGCGCGCGCCTGGGTCAGGAAGAAAGCTGCCGGCAACCAAGAGGATGCTGCAGGGGAGCGAGCTGATTTAAGTTATTGTTTTTTTTTGTTTTTTTTACTGAAACGCTGGGGAGGGGAGGTGGGGGGAGAGCAATGGTGGGATGGTGGGGCTGGGGATAGCAATAATGGGGCTGATGGGGCTGGGGAGAGGAATGATGGGGCTGGGAAGAGCAATAATGGGGCTAATGGGACTGGGTAGAGGAGTGATGGGGCTGGAAAGAGCAATAATGGGGCTGGGAAGAGCAATAATGGGGCTGATAGGGCTGGGGAGAGCAATGATGGGGCTAGGAAGAGCAATAATGGGGCTGATATTGCTGGGGAGATCAATGATGGGGATGGTGGGGAAGTAGAGAGCAATGACGTGTTGCTGGGAGAGAGCAATGATGGGGGTGCTGGGAGAGAGCAATAATGGGGTTGGTGGGAGAGAGCAATAATGGGGTTGCTGGGAGAGAGCAATGATGGGGGTGCTGGGAGAGAGCAATGATGGGGGTGCTGGGACAGAGCAATGACGGGGGTGCTGGGAGAGAGCAATGATGGGGGTGCTGGGAGAGAGTAATGATGGGGGTGATGAGAGAGAGCAATCATGGGGGTGCTGGGAGAGAGCAATGATGGAGGTGCTGGGACAGAGCAATGATGGGGGGCTGGGAGAGAGCAATGATGGAGGTGCTGGGAAAGAGCAATGATGGAGGTGCTGGGAAAGAGCAATGATGGGGTGCTGGGAGAGAGCAATGATGGGGGTGATGGGAGAGAGCAATGATGGGGGTGCTGGGACAGAGCAATCATGGGGGTGCTGGGAGAGAGCAATCATGGGGGTGCTGGGAGAGAGCAATTATGGGGGTTTCACTTTGCTTGTACTGTGAAGCCTTGTATGTTTTCCGTGTGCACATAGCCTTACAGTTAATTGGGGAGAGTCACAGAGACTGAATAATTTATATTATTGGCTGGTGGAGATTATAGTTAATGGGGGGCACACTGCTGCTTATCACTTTATATTTTGATTACTAAGTGGCTAATAGTATATTAATGGGGGGGTACATATCTGTATTCAGGGGCGCAGAGCGGGGGAGACACATGTATGCATACAATATGTGACCTTGTTATTTTCTAGGCTGGAGATCATCGTGACAAGATGAGTCGTGGCTGGGAGATGTCGACATGAAGGTCTGACCAGATGGAGAAGAATCAGCAGAAGCTGACTCTGATCATATGACACGTCAGCGGTAAGTGCCTGGATGTAAATATTATTCTATAGCTGCAATGTGTGACTTGGAGTGATAATGTTATCTGTAAAATCTCTTAGGCCACATTCTCACATTTGTGTGAAATGCCTGTGTGCTGCCAGATTTTTTTATCGGATGGTCTAAGGACTCGTACAGTTTTATAGATCCATTCAAACATCCATGAAAATCACGGTTCTGAGAATGAGATCTGTGAGGGTCAGAGAATGTCCTGTTCTGATCCGATTTTGAGGATTAGAATAGGACATGCTTAATGCGTCGGTAAAACAGGGCAGCACACCGACAGTGCACACAGATGCAGGAATGTAGCCTTATTATGTATAGCACAGTCCCTTAGTATATAGTGTACTCACTTATTATGTATAGCGCCAACCTTAGTTATATAGTTTCCTCTTTTATTATGTATAACACCCTCCCTTATTATGTACGATCCTCTCTAGCTCTAGGGGCTCACAGTTGGGGGATCATACTATGTTGGGGTCAGCATACTTTTCCCTGGGAGTTGAAGTGGGGTACAGTAGGGTCATTATACTGCGTATGTGGAGGAATTCACCATGGGGGTATCATACTGTGTTTGAGGGGCCCTTTTATTGGCATCACACTTTATGGGGCAATGAACGAGAGATCTAGGACTTCAGCAGGAGGAAAATTACTATGTAAAGGATGAAAAGTTGTGAGATCTGATCTTTGGTGACCCGGACAATTATAATTTTTTTTTTGGGGGGGGGGCCCAATTAGAGCTTCGGCTATGGGGCCCCATGATTGCTATGTACGCCCCTGCCCCTTGGAAAAGTGGTGGAGGTCACAGTAGCTTAACAAGACAGTTTTAATGCCCCTCGGAAGAGACGTGGAGGTCCCAGTAGCATAATAAGATAGTTTTAATGCCCCTCGGAAGAAACGTGGAGGTCCCAGTAGCTTAACAAGACGGTTTTAATGCCCCTTAGAAGAGACGTGGAGGTCGCAGTAGCTTAACAAGACGGTTTTAATGCCCCTTGGAAAAGTGATGGAGGTCACAGTAGCTTAACAAGACGGTTTTGATGCCCCTTGGAAAAGTGGTGGAGGTCACAGTAGCTTAACAAGACGGTTTTAATGCCCCTTGGAAAAGTCGTGGAGGTCACAGTAGCTTAACAAGACGGTTTTAATGCCCCTTGGAAAAGTGGTGGAGGTCACAGTAGCTTAACAAGACGGTTTTAATGCCCCTCGGAAGAGACGTTGAGGTCACAGTAGCTTAACAAGATGGTTTTAATGCCCCTCGGAAGAGACGTGGATGTCCCAGTAGCTTAACAAGACAGTTTTAATGCCCCTTGGAAGAGACGTGGAAGTCCCAGTAGCTTAACAAAACAGTTTTAATGCCCCTTGGAAGAGACATGGAGGTCCCAGTAACTTAAAAAGACGGTTTTAATGCCCCTTGCAAGAGCCATGCAGTACAGCATATTACAAACATTATTCCCATTATTGGGGAGTGGGTCTCCCATAGTCTTTGCCTATGCCTTCCAAGCAAAAGCTGCCAAAAATTAGGATGGAGAACCTTGCAATGCCCCTTACAAGAGCCATGCAGTACAGCATATTACAAACATTATTCCCATTATTGGTGAGTTGGTCTCCCATAGTCTTTGCCTATGCCTTCCAAGCAAAAGCTGACAAAAATTAGGAGGAAATACAATGCCAGTTCGAAGAGTCGTGGAGGGTAGAGTTTATTAAAAACAACATTTCAATGCCCCTTGGAAGAGCTGTGGAGTTCACAGTGGTTTAACAAGATGCTTTTAATGTCCCTCGGAAGAGACGTGGAGGTTTCAGTAGCTTAACAAGACGGTTTTAATGTTACTTGGAAAAGTGGTGGAGGTCACAGTAGCTTAACAAGACGATTTTAATGCCCCTGGAAAAGTGGTGGAGGTCACAGTAGCTTAAAAAGACGGTTTTAATGCCCCTTGGAAAAGATGTGGAGGTCACAGTAGCTTAACAAGACGGTTTTAATGCTCCTCGGAAGAGACGTGGAGGTCCCAGTAGCTTAACAATACGTTTTTAATGCCCCTCAGAAGAGACGTCGAGGTCCCAGTAGCTTAACAAGACGGTTTTAATGCCCCTTGGAAGGGACGTGGAGGTCCCAGTAGCTTAACAAGACGGTTTTAATGCCCCTTACAAGAGCCATACAGTACAGCATATTACAAACATTATTCCCATTAATGGGGAGTGGGTCTCCCATAGTCTTTGCCTATGCCTTCCAAGCAAAAGCTGACAAAAATAAGGATGGAGGAACTTTCAATAATTACAACACGGACCACGGTCACCCTGGTGGTATAGTGGTGGTGGAGGCTGAGGATAAGGAGACAAACATAAAACCGCCGAAATGAGGAAGCGTATACCCATGTGTGGGTGTGAAGCGGTGCATGTGAATACACCTCCCGAAATAACACAGTGGATTTGACTTCATGTTACTCTGCTGTCATTTGGTGGTGATAATAAGTCTGGCCCAATCCAGCCCTTTTTCATTTTGATAAGGGTCAGCTTGTCAGCATTGTCAGTTGACAGGCGAGTGCGCTTATCAGTTATAATTCCCCCAGCGGCATAAAAACACGCTCCGATAACACGCTAGCGGCAGGGTAGGCCAGAACCTCCAAGGCGTACAGAGTGAGTTCATTCCAAGTGTCCAGCTTGGATACCCAATAATTAAAAGGCACAGAGGAATCACAGAGGACGCTGGTACGGTCGGCAAGGTACTCCGTCACCATCTTTTGAAACTTTCCACTCCTTGTGAGAGTACCCCGTGCCTCAGGGTCTGTCCAAAGGGAGGGTCTGAGAAAACTGTCCCAGAACGTTGACAGTGTTCCCCTGCCTCTGCTGGATTGGAGTTGCGTCTCTCTTGCATGTACGCCTTGGTTGGGCAACAAACTGTGACCTCTGCCGCTAGCGTGTTCAGATGGGAATTTTTTTAAGAGTTCTGCAGCAAGGGCCTCCTGGTACTGACCAATTTTTGTAGACCTCAGGAATAAGAGAGTGAAAGTTCTCCTTGTAGCGGGGGTCGAAAAGTGTCACCAACCAGTAATGACTGTCACCCAACAATTTGACAATGCGAGGGTCACGGTTAAGGCAGCATAACATAAAGTCAGTCAAGCATGCCAGACTGGTAACGGGCAAGACTTCCATGTCCTCACCAAGATGACGACAGACTATGCTCTCCTCCTCCTCATCCTCCTCCTCCCCCCTGTCCTCAGGCCACCCACGCTGAACAGACGGTATAACAGTTATACAGGTACTACCGTCTACAGCGCATGACACAAGCTCCTGATCTTCCTCCTCCTCCTCCTCCTCTCCCTCATTGTCCCCCAATGCACGTTGGGATGAGATGAGGCTGGGCTGTGTGTAATCGACTGCTACAGCTTCTTGTTCCATCTCATCATACTCTGGCTGCAATGCCTCCTCTTTAATTCTGTGCTGAGAGCATTGCAAAAGACAGACAAGTGGAATGCTGACGCTAATAATGGCGTCATCGCTAGTGTTGAGCCACCCCCGTAGTGTTCGAGTTCGGTTCGGTTCATCGAACACCCGTGTGTTCGTCGAACTGTTCGTCGAACTGTTCGTCGAACACCTTTGAACACCGTTAAAACCAATGGCAGGCAAACAAAAACACATAGAAACACATAGAAAACACCTTCAAAGGTGTCCAAAAGCTGACAAACTGCTCAGAAGACATAACTAACACATGGAAAAGTGACAAGTACATATAGTCATGCGAAAATAAAAGAGGTGGAGGAGTAAAAGGAGGGGGAGACACAGATATAGGCATGTCATGCCCTTCTAAAATCCAAAAAGTGAGAAGCCGACACGGCCAGTCCGCTCCTGCCCGTGCCACCTCCGTGTCGCCGGGTTTGTGCCAGAGCCGTGGTGAACCCTGACGGCCAGCCCCCCTCTCCCAATACTGGTGCCTGTCCGCTGGTGGGTCGAGCGAGCCCCCCTGTGGTGGAGGCAGCTCTAAGCTTTTTAATTTAAATTGTCTCTCTAATTTGAATGAATACACTTTAAATCCATTTACAAGGATCTATTGGAGGGCAAGTCTCATGCCAGCAGCCGCGGTAATTCCAGCTCCAGTAGCGTCCACTAAAGCTGCTGCAGTTAAAAAGCTTTTATAAGGATCGAGCTCGGCTGTCCACCGCAAGGCATCCTACTGCCAGCCCCAGCCCCTATGCCTTGGGGTGCCTCCTGTTGCTCTTCACTAAGTATCCCATGGTCCCGAAGCATTTCCTTTGAAAAAATTAAGTGTCTAAACTACAGGTGGTGCAGCTTGCTTAACAGCCGGGATAATCCACTCACTAGCAGACACTGCTACTAGGCACAAAGTATTTCCTGGGCTAGATGCAGTTAAAAATTTGTAATTAGATACTCTCGTTGGATGCTGAGAAAGCATTCCATAGAGTCTCCTGGCACGCCATATATGATTCTCTTAAAAAGCTTGGGGTAGGGGTCTAGGGGACCCTTTTATAGCCAAAATCACGGCCCTGTATCACAATACGTCACCTAGGCTGAAGATAAATGGAACTGTAGCACCATGAGGGCTCGGTTGCTACAGACGTATTGCACCTCACCCAGAGGTGTGATATCTCACTCTCAGGTAAGGATGGAGTGTGGATCAGGACCCGACACCTGCATGCATTACACCACATTGCCGTGGGGCAGGGCGACCAATATGCCCCTGAGATGGGCACGACAGTCCCTGTCCCTGGCTGGAGTGGGGGGAGGGAACACTGAGGAAGGGGAACCCTGTAGTGCAGGAGCAGGGAGGAAGCAGTTCCTGGGTGCATTGAGAAGGGAGTATAAAAGGTGGGCACCATCTTAGTTCAGTGCAGATAAGTCTGAGCAGAAGTGGCAGGGAGCAGGGGCTCTGCATGAGCTCTGCTCCGTAGGCGGGCCTAGTAACAGAGGCCCAGGCCTGGAAGAGGGAGAAGGAAGGAAGAGGAGCGGAGAAGGCTCCAGGAACGAGGAATGAAGGGATCCCAGGGGTGCGGACGGGCGAGTCGCCACCGCACGCCCGAATCCACCTGCGTGGAGGGGTCAGGCCAAAGGGGGAGACCGGTCCCCGAACTAGTGGAGGCAGGAAATGACCCTCAGCTAGAAACCGGAGGCTCTGACATTTTATGTGGCGCAGCCCCTAGCTACACCCGCTAGGAAGGCACCACATAGGGTCAGGGAAACTGGCGCCAAGTTTACCAAGAGGAGGCCCGAGGCAGCCGGACAGAAGTGTTGGTAAGAAAGGCCAGACAAAGGACACACAAAGGGGGTCCTGTGAAGTGCTCCAAAGTTATCTGGGAGTTGTCTGAGCCCCTCACCTGGTGAGCACAGTACGACGTGGGCAGCCGTTACCTGCAGACGTGGTCTGGATAATAAGAACTGTGAGTAAAGGCCCTGAACTGCATCACTGACTCCGTGTCATTACTGCTGCTGCCCTGCACCATCACCCCCATCCTCCGCATACACTGCCCTGAGGCTATACTCCTCCCGTGGGGAGTTATGCTACGCTCTGCTGCACCCACAACACCAGCCTCAGTGGTCTGCCCTGTAGCGGCGGTTCACTCTGACCGCAATCCACGGGTGGCGTAGTCGGACATTTAAACATGAAAACCACATAAATAGTTCCGCCACTGGTTTGACCGCCCTGAGCCACGGAACTGGGTCGCCGCCACGAAGACTACAACCACCAGCATCCACCAAAAAGGGTCCGGCTCCGGGTGTCCCAAGGCCCAGGGGGTGCGTCAGAACATTTTCATCACCTTTCACAATCACCAATGGGACAAGGCAGTGATGTCCTCTGTCCCCTCTCTTATACATCCTAGTGACGGAGCACCTGCTCTCATCAATTCGCCATAACCCCAATATTAGGTGATTGAGGTGGGAGGCACCGAGTACAAGTGCTCTCTATTTGCTGATGATGTCCTAGTATATATCACTCAATCACATATATCCATCCATGCTGTTATGGCTGAAATAGATCACTTTGTTACATGGTAAAATTTTAAAATCAAGTCTGAGGCCCTCGATGTCTCCCTCCCCAAATCCATATAGGATTCCATCCAGTCCAACTTTCCCTTTGCCTGGCCCTCACAGGGTATCAAATACTTAGGAATTCCTATTCATAGAGACCTCTCCCATCTATGTTATCTTAATTTTGGGCCCTTTATTGAACAACTCCATACAGACCACGGTTGGCAAGTTAGAACTGTAAGATTCACTACGTGAACCACTGGTGTTTTGTGGAAAAGCACATGTACACTGCGTTCCAAATTATTATACAAAAAGTGTTTAGGAGTGATAAGGGAAGAATTTGTTTGTTTGTCAGTTAAACTCATTGATGGTGATGTGTGTCAGGGCTCTTTATATCACTGTAAGCAATTGCAGACACCTGTGCTAATTAGTTTGGCAGGTGTGTCCAATGAAAGGCAAGACTACTTAAGAAGGCTCTCTCACATTATTAAGCGGCCTACATTTTCTGCCAAAATGGGAAAGAAAAAGGATGTGTCGGCTGCTGAGAAGCAACAAATTGTGGAGTGTTTAGGTCAAGGCATGACTACAATCAACATTGTGCGATGATCAGGATGAAGTGTCTTGGCAATCAAGAAGTATGTAGCTGATTCACAGTACACACGTGTGCGTGCTGATAAGGGCAAATTGAGGACTCTTTCCTACAGGCAATTACGTCAGGTTGAAAGAGCAGCGGCAAAAAAGCCTTGTCATAGCAGCAGACAAGATTTTGAAGCTGCTTGTGCCTCCAACGTCCCCCAAACAACAAGATGCAGGGTCCTTCAGAGGTTTGCAGCTGTGCATGCGCCATCCTGTCGACCTCCTCTATCCACTTCACACAAGCAGAAACGGCTCCAGTGGGCCAAACATTACATGAAGACTGATTTCAAAACTGTTTTGTTCACGGATGAGTGCCGTGCAGCGCTCGATGGTCCAGATGGATGGAGTGGAGGATGGCTGGTTGATGGACACCCCACGCAAACACGGCTACAGCGCCAACAAGGAGGAGGTGGAGTAATGTTTTGGGCTGGAATCATGGAGAGAGAGATTGTCGGCCCCTTTAGGATCCCTGAAGGCGCTAAAGATGAACTCCATAATGTATGTGGATTTTCTCAAACAGCACTTCCTGCCATGGTTCAAGAAGAAGAACCGTGTATTTCACAGCAAGATCATTTTTCTGCATGATAATGCACCATCTCATGCTGCACATAAAACATCTGCATCTCTGGCTGATATGGGCATAAAAGGGGACAAACTTATGGTGTGACCCCCATGCTCCCCTGACCTCTACCCCATTCAGAACCTTTGGAGCATCATTAAAAGGAGTGTCTATGATGGCGGGAGGCAGTTCACATCTAAGCAACAGCTCTGGGAGGGTATTCTGTCCTCATGCAAAACAATTGAAGCAGAAACCATCCAAAACCTGACAAATTCAATGGACGAGAGAGTTCAGAAGCTCCTTTCGAACAAGGGGTCCTATGTGAAAATGTAACATTACCTAGAATAAAGTTTTGAGTTGAAAACTGTTTGATTTCAGTTTCTAACAACCTGCTAATGCTTATAATTTCAAAAATGACCATTTTTTTGGTCTTTATTAAAATGAAAAGGTTGATCGAAAAGTTTGGGGGATCTAAGAGTGTGGCAACCCAGTAGTCATGATTACTTCGAATTCTGACAATATGAGGGTCATGCTGCAGGTAGTGCAGCAAGAAGGCACTTATGTGCCTTGCGCATCTCGGAGCCCCAAAATTATTTTCCGGGCTAGATGCAGCTAAAAATTATTTTTAATTTTAAATCTGGTGAAGCTTTAGTATAGATGGCCTAATAGGATCAGTGCTGCACACTGCTACAAAGCCCAAATTATTTTCCAGTCAAGATACAGATAAACATGATTAGTAATTTGAAAGCTTAAAACGGTTGGTAGGGTGATTTTAACCAATCATCAAGCTTTTACTCTCCCCAGGATGACACAGGGGTAGAAAAGTCGTTTCGGATCCATGATTTGTTCATCTTTATGAACGTGAGTCTGTCTACATTATCAGTGGAGAGCCGCGTGCGCTTATCTGTCAGCACACCACCAGTAGCGCTGAACACACGTTCAGACAGAACGCTGGCTGCGGGGCATGACAAGATCTCCAAGGCGTAAGTGGCTAGCTCCGGCCATTTATCCAGATTGGAAGCCCAAAAAGAGCAAGGGTCCAGTGACACAGTCGTGGCTTCAATGTTTACTTGGAGATACTCCTGTACCATCGTCTCTAGGCGTTGACTATGTGTCAGACTTCTTGTCTCCTGTGGCCTTGCAAAGGATGGGCTAAAAAAGTGGTGAAATGATTCCGCAAAATTGATGTTACCAGCAGATACTGTGGTTCTGTTACGGTTTGAGTGCTGAACACTTGACGGTCCCACGGTTGGCAAGTTGGAACTGTGAGATTCACTACGTGCACCACTGGTATTTTGTGGAAAAGCACATGTAAGATTCTGCAACAGTCTCTGCTGATACTCCTGCATGCGTGCATCCCTTTCTATGGCAGGAATAATTTCTGCAAATTTACTTTTGTACCGGGGATCTAACAGTGTGGCAACCCAGTAGTCAGGATTATTTCTAATTCTCACAATTCGAGGGTCATGTTGCAGGTAGTGCAGCAAGAAGGCACTCATGTGTGTTGCGCATCCAGGAGCACCAAGTCCCTGTTGTGTTGGTGGCGAGGTAACAATCATGCTTCCTTCCTCTGTCCTCTCCCCCCAACCTCGCACAACAGAAATGTGATCAAGGTCTCCCTCATCTGATGAGTCTTCCATCAGTTCGTCCTCCACTTCTTCCTGGGCTCCTGCACCTTCCTCACTAGTTTGGCTGCTACCATGCGCCCTGGTAAAACCATCTCCCCCACCCTCACATGCCTGCCGCCTTGGTGCTGCCGACCGTCTGGACCTTGCAGATGTTAGCCCTTCCGCATACAACTCCTCCTCCTCTACTTCCTCCACCTCCTCTTGTGCCACCACCTGACTCCGAATTCTGTTTAACATGTGCTCCAGCATGTAAATCACCGGAATAGTCATGCTGATAATGGCATCGTCAGCACTAAACATCTTCGTCGCCATTTCAAAACTGTGCAGAAGGGTGCATAGGTCCCTGATCTGAGACCACTCCTCCAGCGTGATTTGCCCCACCTCTGAATCTCGTTGGCCCAGGCTATACGTCAGAACGTATTGCACCAGGGCTTGTCGGTGCTGCCACAGTCGCTGCAACATGTGCAGAGTTGAATTCCACCGGGTAGGCACATCGCATTTTAGCCGGTGAAGTGGCAGGCCCAACGACTTCTGTAGAGATGTAAGTCGCTGAGCTGCGGGATGCGAACGGCGTAAGTGAGCACACAGCGACCGTGCCCTCTGCAGAAGGCCATCTAGTCTGGGATAGTGGGCTAAAAATTGCTGGACAACCAGGTTCAACACGTGAGCCATACAAGGCACGTGTGTGACATTGCCCCGGCGAAGGGCCGCACCCAGGTTTGCAGCATTGTCGCACACGGCCTTCCCTGGTTTCAGGTCCAGTGGAGAAAACCATTCATGAAATTGGTTCTCCAGAGCTGACCACAACTCCTCAGCTGTGTGACTCACATTTCCCAGACATTTCAATGTAAAAACCGCCTGATGACGTTGAGCCCTACTGCCAGCATAGTAAGGAGGTGTGCAGGTTCCCTTCTGCGCAGTTAGAAAGCTTGTGGCATGAACAGACAGGCTTTGGGTGCAGGTGGAAGACCGAGAGGAGGTTGAGGAGGCAGAAGCAGTGGAGGAACTTTGACATAAAGAGGATTGACGCACAACTCGTGGGGACGGCAAGACTTGGACAGCAGCCCTTGTCCTGCTGTCACCATAGTTACCCAGTGCCCAGTCAGCGACATGTAACGCCCCTGTCCATGCCTACTCGTCCAAGTGTCTGTGGTGAAATGCACCCTGTCACACACAGAGTTTCTCAAAGAAGCGGTGATGTTGTGTGCGACATGCTGGTGGAGCGCAGGCACACCTTTCTTTGAGAAGTAGTGCCGACTGGGCATCTGGTACTGGGGCACTGCGACGGACATAAGGTCTCGAAAATCCTTTGTGTCCACCAGGCGGAAAGACAGCATTTCTGTAGCCAAGAGCTTGCAGATGGTGAAATTCAACCTCTTAGCTTTCTCATGGCTAGGAGGAAATGGTCTTTTACTTGTCCACATCTGAGGGACCGAGGGCTGGCTATTGTGCTTAGACGGGGTTGATAAGGGTGTCCCCGGCAAACTGCCGGTCTGTGAGGAAGATGCAGGCGGACATGTTAGGTTGCCTTGATCCAAAGGTGGTGCTATCGATGTCGGACAGCGCTCAACACCAGCTGGTGTTACCACCTCCAAAGAAAATGATGACCTGCCAATCACGCTGGCTGTTGCGGGTAAAGAGGTGGCAGGTCTGCGCCCCAAAACAGGTGTGACTGCTGTCCCCCCAGTCACAGAGGATGAAGAGGCCGCGAATGCACAAGATATGGCAGACGGTGATTGGCCCGGCCGGCTAGGCCGCATTGTAGCACACTGAGCTTCCCACTGCAACTTATGCTTCATGTCCATGTGCCGGTTCATGCATGAAGTACTCAAACTATGTATTTTTTGGCCTCTACTTAGCTTTTGCTGACAAATGTTACAGATAACACGAGTTGGGTCATCTTTATCGATCTGAAAAAATGCCCAGGCTATGCAAGGCTTAGCACCCATGCGACCTGAAGAGCCACCACGACTTGTGGTGAGAGGCAGAGTTGTGTTTGAGGATGCAGTTGTTGACGTGCTTCCAGTACTACGTCTCTGTCCAGGAAGGCGCAACCTGACCTCGTCGTCACTAGCATCTTCCTCCACCTCCTCTGCTGACCTCATCTCTTGGCTGACTGTGGGTTGACAGTAAGTGGGATCTCCGACCTCATCATCATCACCCTGTGCGTTATCACACCCGTCGTCCTCAGAGCCAACCTCTTCCTGCCCTGACAAAAAACTAAAGTTGTCGCTCCAATCAGGTATTTGAGTCTTATCATCGTCTTCCTCATTGTCTCCACCAACAGGAGTTACAGTTTGGGAATGAGGGTCTACATTATGGTCAGAACCTTCTGCGTCTGGTCCTGGATCCGACTCATAAAGATTCTGGGCATCAGTGCAGATCATTTCCTCGTCTGGATTCACAGAAGCGCTGGAGTCGACCTCTGATTCCCAGGCTATAGTATGAGTAAACAGCTCTGCAGACTCAACCATCTGTTCTACCTCATACTCAGACGGGCAGATGGAGATTTGGGAGCTGTGAGGAAGCAAGTGCGATTTGGGTGACACCTTTGAGGACTGGAGTATTTGTGATGTTGAAGTTGATGTGGAGGAGAGCCCACTTAAAGGAGCACTTGATATCCGTTGAAGCACCTGCTGTTTTTGTGCCTCATCTGGAATTTGTAGCGATTGGCGTGGCCGTAAGAAAGGGATCTTATCACATTGTCCGCTAAAAGAAGTAGACATTTTAGTTTGGCTGGAAGATGGTCTTTCTTCTGCAGATGTTACTGTTGCTTTAACACCTACCCCACGGACACAACGTTTTTTCCCCTTCCCAACACGCCTATTCCCCTTTCCACCAGCAGCAGGCCTTTTTCCACTCATTTTGGTGGTTAACTAATTCGCAACTCTGGAGTTGTTTGCACAAAAAACAATGGATGGTAACCGAGCAGAGCTGAGTGGCCAAACTGTGGTATTAGGCCAAAACTATTGGCTGGGTTAGATGCAGAAAAAAATTATTTTGAATTTGCAACCTGATGGAGGTCAGTATAGATGGACTAATACAAAAAGTCCCACACACTGCTAGAAGCCCAAATATTTTTTCAGAGGTACTGTAGATGCAGATAAAAATTATTTTTAATTTGCAACCTGATGGAGGTCAGTATAGATGGACTAATAGACCAAGTCCCACACACTGCTAGAAGCCCAAATATTTTTTCAGAGCTAGATGCAGAAAAAAATTATTTTTAATTTGCAACCTGATGGAGGTCAGTATAGATGGACTAATAGACCAAGTCCCACACACCGCTAGAAGCCCAACTATTTTTTCAGAGCTAGATGCAGAAAAAAATTATATTCAATTTGCAACCTGCTGGAGGTCAGTATAGAAGGACTAATAGAACAAGTCCCACACACTGCTAGAAGCCCAAATATTTTTTCAGAGCTAAATGAAGAAAAAAATTATTTTTAATTTGCAACCTGATGGAGGTCAGTATAGATGGACTAATAGACCAAGTCCCACACACTGCTAGAAGCCCAAATATTTTTTCAGAGCTAGATGCAGAAAAAAATTATTTTTAATTTGCAACCTGATGGAGGTCAGTATAGATGGACTAATAGACCAAGTCCCACACACCGCTAGAAGCCCAAATATTTTTTCAGAGCTAGATGCAGAAAAAAATTATTTTTAATTTGCAGCCTGATGGAGGTCAGTATAGATGGACTAATAGACCAAGTCCCACACACTGCTAGAAGCCCAAATATTTTTTCAGAGCTAGATGCAGAAAAAAATTATTTTTAATTTGCAACCTGATGGAGGTCAGTATAGATGGACTAATAGACCAAGTCCCACACACCGCTAGAAGCCCAAATATTTTTTCAGAGCTAGATGCAGAAAAAAATTATTTTTAATTTGCAACCTGATGGAGGTCAGTATAGATGGACTAATAGACCAAGTCCCACACACTGCTAGAAGCCCAAATATTTTTTCAGAGCTAGATGCAGAAAAAAATTATTTTTAATTTGCAACCTGATGGAGGTCAGTATAGATGGACTAATAGACCAAGTCCCACACACCGCTAGAAGCCCAACTATTTTTTCAGAGCTAGATGCAGAAAAAAATTATATTCAATTTGCAACCTGCTGGAGGTCAGTATAGAAGGACTAATAGAACAAGTCCCACACACTGCTAGAAGCCCAAATATTTTTTCAGAGCTAAATGAAGAAAAAAATTATTTTTAATTTGCAACCTGATGGAGGTCAGTATAGATGGACTAATAGACCAAGTCCCACACACTGCTAGAAGCCCAAATATTTTTTCAGAGCTAGATGCAGAAAAAAATTATTTTTAATTTGCAACCTGATGGAGGTCAGTATAGATGGACTAATAGACCAAGTCCCACACACTGCTAGAAGCCCAAATATTTTTTCAGAGCTAGATGCAGAAAAAAATTATTTTTAATTTGCAACCTGATGGAGGTCAGTATAGATGGACTAATAGACCAAGTCCCACACACTGCTAGAAGCCCAAATATTTTTTCAGAGCTAGATGCAGAAAAAAATTATATTCAGTTTGCAACCTGATGGAGGTCAGTATAGATGGACTAATAGAATGATGCTATGCCCAAAAGATTTTACTTCACTAGGTGCAGTAAAAAAATTGGTATTCTATACACAGGTGTTATATCTTGCAACACAGATAGGCTACTCCACTGACTAACACACTCTGCAATGGGCCAAAAAGGATTAGCTTTGCTAGATTCAGCCAAATGCTGTGAAAAAAACTTGCACAGCACTGGCACAGACCTGCCTGGCAAAAACTGATAGGAACTCATGTAGCCTAGTCCTGAAAATTACTCCAATTACAATTAGTCTTTACTCCCACAACCTATCTATTTAAGAGCACAGACCTCCCTGATAAAAGTCGTAGGAAATGCTGTAACCTAGTCCTTAAAAGGACTGCAATCACAACTATTCCCTACTCCCAAGCTATCTGTATATTTGTGCGAAAATTGGCTTGAAATTAACAAGGTATAGCGCACACAGCAACAGCGGTGCCGTCTAACACGCAGCTGCAGCAGTGAGAAAATGGTGGCGACGGGGAAAATGGCTTGGTCTTATAGGGCAAGGACATGTGACATACACTGCCAATGACACATGCCCTTGCTTGTGTGAAAAAAAGCACTTCGCTCCGTGTGTGTGACGCGCCCCTGGGCCTGTGTCGCGCTGCGTTGCGCACGCGGGAGCTTACCCGGAGCCGGATCTCTTGAGGGTTGTAGTCTCGTGGCGGCGACCCGGTCCGTGCCCAGGGAGTCAAACTGAGCGGCGATGTACTAGCAGTAGATGGTTGGTGACTACGCCACCCGTTGAGTGCAGCCAGGAAGCTGCTGCTGCAGGGCAGACCGCTGAGGCCGGTGGTAGGATTGTGCAGCGTGATAGTATAACCCCCAACGGGAGGGGTATGGCCTCAGGGCAGCCGACGTGGATGATGGGGGTAGCAGGAACCACTCAGAGACGGTACGGTGTAGTTCAGGGTCTTTACTGGTAACAACGACAGACCCTCCCGGAGTACTTGCTAGCAAACGGGGCCTGGTCAGTCTTTGAGCAGATGGGATCTCCCCTGGCCAGGCGTAGTTGTAGGCCTCCCAAACTGACTGTACTCTTCTGGCTACCTTGCTAGAAGCTGATGTAAGTAGCCCACGTCCCTGAGTGTACCGTGTGGTGCTCACCCGTATGGCCGGTGACTCGGGGCCTTCTAATGGCTTCCGCTCCACGATGGCGGTGCTGGTCCCACGCGTGTGACCGTGCCTTCGGGCTTCTGGGCCAGAGGACCTGAAATCCCCTGCCTGACGGATTCTGCTGCTGGGTAGGAGTTAGTCCCCACAGCCTCGGACTCCGGGTCCGGTAAAGAATCTTCTTAGTCAGGGTGAGCTCTGCAGCTGCCAGCCCCTGACTCCTTGTAACTCTGCTGTTTCCTATGCTGCTTCTTGTCTCCACTCTCCTTGTCTGACTCACCCTGCCTCAGCCCCGGGTTTATACAGGGGAAGTTCTTCCCCTCCCAAGACTGGGCAGGAGGTGTGGCATGCACAGGATCCCTGACCAAAGGACCTCCCACCTGCTCTCAGACATAACATTACATTACTGTGGAAAACCAGACCCCTGGGGTGCCACATTCCCCCCTAGTGAAATTTAGTACTCCGGGACTAAACACATTTAGAAAAACATAACAAGGCAAAAACATTAATAATACAATAAGAAAACATATAAAGATGGTTACGGCGTGTCCGCAACCGGGTGCAGTCTCTGAAGAAAGCAAGGTGTCCATTTCACCAACACAGGGAGACGTAACCAGGTAGGGGTCTGTCCTACCCCGAGTCCTTAACAGTCTCTAGTCCATCCTGGGTTACGCTCCAACTATGTACAAGGATTCCCGGTAAATCCACCAAGGATCCCTAAAAATAACTAGAAACACAAAATTATACACAAGCAACAAGACACAGAAAAACATAAATAAAACAATTTATACACTTCAAATTCTCCAGCGTGCGGGTAACTGGCCTCTAGTGGCCCGAGTGGACCTACGGAGCTGACTGTCTGGCCCTGAACTACAGGGTGTAGGAACTGTCAAGGGTAAACTGGGCAGCTGTCTACCAGCTCTTTGTCTCACTAGGGGTACGGCAGGCTCACTATAAGCAGAGGGTTGATTCTCCTGTTCTGCTTGTGTGGAGTCTTCTGCCTCCTGGACCGGCTGTCCTTCCAGCTCTACCCGTCGCTCCGTAGGTTCTTGGGATGATGGTTGGAGGAAGGTGAGTACGGGTACCACAACTGCACCATTGACTTGAGTCCAAGACTGAGGGAAGTCCCCGAGCACGGTACTAACCATATCTTCCCTTTCTTCCACGGGTCGATGGTCTTCTTGTTCCTCTTCAGGGTTCCTCAGTTGTTCGGGACACTTCTTCAGGTGGTCCCGGGATACAATGGCTGTGGTTTCCCCTCCGTCTTTACTGATGGTACAGACCTTCGGGTTCTCGTGGCTTGAGGGCAGTACGGTGTACGGGTCCTTCTCCCACTGGTCGTCCAACTTGTGGAGCCGTCTCTTCCTCTTCAAGACCTGCTCTCCGGGTACCAGGGGAACAGCGGGAGCATACTGGTTGTAAGTTTTCTCTTGTCTTTCCCTAGCCTGACAGAGACTTCGCTCCACGCTCTCCTGTACTCTCCGGTACTGCTGCTGCCTCTCTGTGTCCCAGTCTGTTTCTGGTGAAGTGTCCTCGGGGGTCAGGACTCCCATTTCCAGGTCAACAGGTAACTTACCAGGTCTTGCCCTCATTAGGTAAGCCGGGGTACAGTTGGTGGAACCTACCGGGATGTGGTTGTATAGGTCCACCAGATCGGGCAACTTTTCAGGCCACAGACTGCGTTCTTCCAGGGGCAACGTTTTTAGAAGATCCATTACCACCTGGTTCATTTTTTCACAAAGTCCATTAGTCTGCGGATGGTAGGGTGTCGTCCTTATCTTCCGGCAGCCATACAGATTGCAGAATTCCTGAAAGACCTCCGCTTCAAAGGCAGGTCCCTGGTCCGTCAGCACTTGGTCCGGGTACCCGTGTGGACGGCAGAAGTGCTGCTGGAAGGCTCTAGCTGCTGTTTGAGCCGTTAAGTCCTTGACGGGGACGACAACCAAGAACCGGGAGTAATGATCCACGATGGTTAACGCGTAGACGTAGCCACTTCTGCTTGGGGTCAGTTTTACATGATCCAAGGCTACCAGTTCCAACGGTTGCCGGGTGACGATGGACTGCAGGGGAGTCTTCTGGCTGGCTCGGTCCTTCCTTCTCAGGTTGCACGGGCCACAATCTCTGCACCACTTCTCGATGGTTCCCCTCATGCCTACCCAGTGGAACCGCTCGCGCAGCAGGAACTCCAGCTTTTTCCACCCAAAATGTCCAGCTCCGTCGTGGTATGCCTCCATCACCATGGCTGCGTCTCTTCGTGGCACCACTACTTGCCAGAGTAATTAATGCGTCCGGGAGTTAACCATTCTGCGGCACAACTTCCCTTTGTAAAGGAACAGTCGACTCTTCTCTGCCCATAGTTGTTTGGCTTCCTCCGGAGCGTCTGGTTCAAGGCGAGCCTCCGGCCGAGTCAGCATCTCCTTCACCAGTCGGACGGCAGGGTCGCTGTCTTGCGTTTCCGCCCAGTTGTAGTGGGGTAAGGGGTTCAACGTAGCAGCCTGCTTACTCCTTACCCGGTGGGAATACTGAATAGTCCCATGACGGTGGAACGCAGGGAGTTCAACTTCTTCCAGTCCCTCCGGATCTTCTCCTCCGTCCGGCAGGTTGGGCATCCTGGACAGGGCGTCCACGTTGGTATTGGAGCGTCCTGCCCGGTATTTAATTGTGAACTCGTAGTTGGACAGACGGGCCATCCACCTCTGCTCCAGGGCACCGAGTCTTGCCGTGTCCAGGTGTGTCAGCGGGTTGTTATCCGTGTACACGGTGAACCGGGAAGAAGCGAGGTAATGCTTAAAGCGCTCAGTGATTGCCCATACTACGGCCAGGAACTCTAACTTAAATGAGCTGTAATTCTCGGGGTTCCTTTCGGTGGGTCGCAGTTTTCGGCTGGCGTAGGCGATTACTCGTTCCTTCCCCTGCTGGATCTGGGACAGTACGGCTCCTAGCCCGATGTTACTGGCGTCGGTGTAGAGGATAAAGGGCTGGCTATAATCCGGGTACGCCAGAATTTCGTCCCCCGTGAGGGCCATCTTCAGCTGGCGGAAGGACTCTTCTTCCAGCTCTTCCCATTTGAAGGGCGGCTTCTGGTTCTTGGCCTTCCGGGACTGGCCTATCAGGAGGTCCTGCATAGGTGCTGCCTTTTTGGTGAAACCGGGAATAAACCTTCGGTAGTAGCCTACCAACCCGAGGAACTGCCGCACTTCTTTTACGCTGGAGGGGCTTGGCCATTCCTTAATTGCGGTGATTTTATCAGGGTTGGGAGCCACTCCGTCAGCGCTCACTACGTGTCCCAGGTACTGCACCTTTGGTTTCAGGAGGTGACACTTGGAGGGTTTCACCTTTAGGCCGTAACTCGCCAGAGCCTCGAACACTTCCGCCAGGTGTTTCAGGTGGTCCTCATACGTCTTGGAATATACGATGACATCGTCCAGGTACAACAGGACCGTCTCGAAGTTTCTGTGGCCCAGACAACACTCCATTAGGCGTTGGAAGGTTCCTGGTGCGTTGCAGAGTCCGAACGGCATGCAGGTGAACTCGCTAAGTCCCATCGGGGTGGTGAATGCGGTCTTCTCCCGGTCTGCCTCTGCTACAGGAACCTGCCAGTACCCGCTAGTGAGATCCAAGGTAGAGAAGAAGTTAGCAGATCTTAAAGCAGCCAATGACTCCTCTATCCTTGGTAAGGGGTACGCATCCTTGTGTGTGATACGGTTGATTTTCCGGTAATCTACACACATCCTCATGGTGTTGTCTTTCTTTTTGACTAAAACTAATGGGGCTGCCCAGGGGCTACAACTATCCCGGATTACCCCAGCCTCCTTCATGTCTCTAAGCATCCCCTTGGCGTGTTGGTAATGTGCAGGGGGTACGGGTCGATACCTCTCTTTTATGGGAGGATGATCTCCCGTGGGGATGCGATGTTCTACCCCCTTGACTCGCCCGAAGTCTAACGGGTGTTTACTAAACACTCTCTCATACTCTTGAACCACCCGATAGACTCCTTGTTTCTGATGTGAGGGAGTGGAGTCAGTACCCAGATGTAGTTGCTGACACCAGTCCTCCATGTCTTTCTTAGAGCCGTTACCTTCCTCCGGGTGAGATGGAGGCAAGGGTTCCACAGATTGTATAGAATTTTGATTAGTGATATATAATTTGGCTAGCGTGGCATACCGGGGCAGGTACACTTCCCTCTCCCCGATATTTATTATGCGAACGGGCACCCTCCCATGGCGTACATTGACGACCCCCCGTGCTGTCAAAATGGTGGGCCTACTGTCTGAGTAAACTGGTTCTACCATTGCCTGGTAATCTCTACCTCTCAGACCAATAGCTGCCCGGCACCAAATCATCATTTCACTTTTTGGGGGCATGGCAATAGGAAAAGGGTCACACATTCTTACGCTACCAATCTCACCGTCGGAGAGTTCCACTTGTTGCCGTTGCATCAGTGCCCGGATCTCTTTCTGGAGCACCCGCTGCTCGCCGGAGCTGGCATTCTTGGCAACCTGCTGTAAAAGGAAAATCACCTCTGCAAGACAATTTTCAATTACATTAGTTCCTAGAGTTATTTTTGGGTGACTCTCATGTTTATCAATATCTACAATGATCAGTCCCTGTGCGGCCAGTTCGACTCTACCAATTTTGATGGTCACCTCTTTAAATCCGATCTGTGGCACGGGCTGACCATTGCTGGCGATGATACTCAAGTCGTCGTCGGGGTAGCGGGTAATATCCGAGTCATTCCAGTACTGCTTGAAGAGCACGTACGGGATGGTGGTGACCTGTGACCCGGTGTCCAGTAGGGCACTCATGGGAATGCCATCCAGTACCACAGGCAAGACTGGACGTCCTCCCACATATCTGTCGCGCCAGTTCGATGGGCCTGGTGATCTTTTTCCTGGGGGTTGGCCCTCTACCCCAGGTTGTGCCCGTTTAAAGAACAGTACCTTGCCATATGTCCGGGTTGATTGCAGCGGCGGCAGATGGGTCGTCCGTCCTCACTGTATCGGTCACTGGGTCTTCCTCTGGCCGGTGGGGTCCTCCTTGGTCGACGCCACGGGATGTCCTCCGGTCCGGATGCCAGCTGGATCTTCCCTGGGGTGGAAACCTGTAAAGACTGCACAGTTCGGGTTAGCGCAGCAACGCTCTTAGCTAGCTCTTGGACCTGATGGTGTAGGTCTGGAGCCGGGTCATTGTCCAAAGCCTGCGCATCAGCTCCCACAGGCCCTGCCGACAAGGGCGCCGCCTCCTGGTGGTAAGTGATAGCTGGGCGCCTGTGGGTAACAACGCCACCCGGTGCTGGTTCTCGGAGCACCCGGATAGCTCTATCCTTGAACTGTGCAAAGTCCAGATGGGGATCCTGTAAGGCCATTGCCCGCAACTGGGTTCGGTGGGCATTGCAATATAAACCCTCTATAAATTGTTCAGTCAACAGCCTGTCCTCGTTTCCCACCCCATCAGGGTCGGTCTGCTTTATAGCCCTCAGGGCCTCTTGTAGGTTTAGTGCATAGTCCCTTATACTCTCATGCGCTCGCTGCTTGCACCCGTAGAATCTAAGCTTAATCTCGGCTGAGGTGCGGGTATCAAAGGTGTCCTTCAGCCGGGTTAGTATCCCTGCGACAGTCTTCCTCCCAGGTGGCCAGGATTTTACTTCCCTTTTGGCTGCCCCGGTTAGTTGGGCCACCAGGATGCTCACTTTTTGCTCTTCTGTGAGGGGGTACACCTGGAAGAGGCTATCCAGCTTTTCTCTAAAGTCATGCAGGGTATGTGACTCCCCTGAGTACTGGGGTAGCCAAGCTGCTCCCGGGATATAGGGCATGGTGAAGGGCATAACTGCAGCAGCGGTAGCGCTGGCGGGGGTTGAGGCAGTGAAGCTCTCCTCCGTATCCGACATCTTCCTCCCCCCTAGTGGACCGTGGCCTACCTTGCGATGATCCTCTTCCGTAGGCCGCGGCTCCGCAGTGGATCGTCAGGGTTGAGGACCTTCCGTCGCGCTCCTGTGACGTCGGCGTCTGCTGGGCTCCTTCCAGGACCTTACGCAACGTCCGGACGTGAGGCGGGGCTTCAGTTCTCGCGCGCTTTCGGAGTCCACGCCCCTCTTCTTCCCGCGCGGCGTCCTCAAGATGGCGTCCAATGGTGGGAAAACTCCACGGATGGCGGGAAGAAGGTCGAAGATGGCGCCGGATGGCGGGAAAACTTCGCGGATGGCGGGAAGAAGGTAGAAGATGGCGCCGGATGGCGGGAAACCTTCACCACTGGTAAGTTTAAACAGTCTTTGCTTTTCAGGCACGCAGTACCCGGTGGTTGCGGGCACGAAATCCTGCCGACTACGCCAAAGTTGACGCGCCCCTGGGCCTGTGTCGCGCTGCGTTGCGCACGCGGGAGCTTACCCGGAGCCGGATCTCTTGAGGGTTGTAGTCTCGTGGCGGCGACCCGGTCCGTGCCCAGGGAGTCAAACTGAGCGGCGATGTACTAGCAGTAGATGGTTGGTGACTACGCCACCCGTTGAGTGCATCCAGGAAGCTGCTGCTGCAGGGCAGACCGCTGAGGCCGGTGGTAGGATTGTGCAGCGTGATAGTATAACCCCCAACGGGAGGGGTATGGCCTCAGGGCAGCCGACGTGGATGATGGGGGTAGCAGGAACCACTCAGAGACGGTACGGTGTAGTTCAGGGTCTTTACTGGTAACAACGACAGACCCTCCCGGAGTACTTGCTAGCAAACGGGGCCTGGTCAGTCTTTGAGCAGATGGGATCTCCCCTGGCCAGGCGTAGTTGTAGGCCTCCCAAACTGACTGTACTCTTCTGGCTACCTTGCTAGAAGCTGATGTAAGTAGCCCACGTCCCTGAGTGTACCGTGTGGTGCTCACCCGTATGGCCGGTGACTCGGGGCCTTCTAATGGCTTCCGCTCCATGATGGCGGTGCTGGTCCCACGCGTGTGACCGTGCCTTCGGGCTTCTGGGCCAGAGGACCTGAAATCCCCTGCCTGACGGATTCTGCTGCTGGGTAGGAGTTAGTCCCCACAGCCTCGGACTCCGGGTCCGGTAAAGAATCTTCTTAGTCAGGGCGAGCTCTGCAGCTGCCAGCCCCTGACTCCTTGTAACTCTGCTGTTTCCTATGCTGCTTCTTGTCTCCACTCTCCTTGTCTGACTCACCCTGCCTCAGCCCCGGGTTTATACAGGGGAAGTTCTTCCCCTCCCAAGACTGGGCAGGAGGTGTGGCATGCACAGGATCCCTGACCAAAGGACCTCCCACCTGCTCTCAGACATAACATTACATTACTGTGGAAAACCAGACCCCTGGGGTGCCACATGTGCGCTGCTGATAGGCTGACAGATTGCACCTCCCCACTGCAAATGCGGGAAAGAGAAAAAAAAATGGAGATCTTCATTGTTCCTGCAGAGATCCATCCCCTGCCCCTCCCCCCACCCCGCTGTACACTCAAACTGCGTATTAACATTAATTTTCATCATTACTGAGAAAAAATCCAGTTATGATTTTGGTGCACGAACAGTTATCGAACATAACCTCGAACAGCCGAATTTTTCTCAAATTGTTCGTGTTCGCCGAACGGCTCGAACACCGCCCAAAACAGCTCGAATTTGAGATTGGCGAACAGTTCGAGTAGAACAACGCTCATCTCTAGTCATCGCCACTCACCATCTTGGTGGACTCCTCAAAGTTTGTCAAGATGGTACATATGTCAGACATCCAGGTCCACTACTGAGGTCTTATGTGTGGAGTCTGACCTGAATATCGACGGCCTTGTTGCAGCTGGTACTCCACAACTGCTCTCTTCTGCTCACAAATCCTTTGCAACATGTGGAGGGTAGAGTTCCAACGTGTGGGGACATCACACACCAGTCGGTGTGACGGAAGCTGCAAATGCTGCTGCAAAAGAGAAAGGGCGAAGGAAGCTGTAGCCGACTTGCGAAAATGAGCTGACAGGCGGCGTACTTTGACGAGCAGATCTGGCAACTTGGGGTACGATTTAAGAAATTGCTGAACCACGAGGTTAAGCACATGAGCCACGCATGGTACGTGTGTGATCTCGCCTCGCCTCAGAGCCGCCACCAGGTTACGGCCATTGTCACACACGACCATGCCTGGATGTAGGTTCAGCGTTGTCTGCCACAGATCTGCCTGCTCTTTCACAGCTGTCCACAACTCACAAGCAGTGTGAGGTTTCTCACCTGAGCTTATGAGTTTCAGCACAGCCTGTTGCCGCTTGGCGGAGGCAGTACTACAGTGCTTCCAGCTTGTAACTGATATGGTGATATCTGAGATGGAGGCTGAACATGAGGAGGAGGAGGAGGATGATGCGCAGGAGCTGTACACTGTGGCGGCAACTCTGACATAGGGCCCGCAATCCTCGGTGTGGGGAGGATGTGTTCCGTCCCAAAGTCCGACTGGGTCCCGGCTTCCACTATGTTTACCCAGTGTGCCATCAGGGAGATGTACCGTCCCTGGCCACAAGCACTTGTCCACGTGTCCGTTGTCAGGTGGACTCTCCCAGTAACTGCGTTGTTGAGGGCACCGCAGATGTTTTGGGACACGTGCTTGTGTAGTGCGGGGATGGCACACTGGTCAAAATAGTGTCGGCTGGGGACCGAGTACCGAGTTACGGCCACCGCCATAAGGTTGCGGAAGTATTCCGTCTCCACCAGCCTAAAAGGCAGCTGTAGCGTCGGCGTCCCTGCCCCCTGCTAGGCAGGGACGCCGTTCCCCTCACCTCTCCGCTCCGTGCCCGGCGGCTTCCTCCCGCTCTGCTGGCAGCGTGCGCTGCTTCCCGGCCTCTGTGCTTAGGGCGCCCGCGTGCGCGCTCCCCCTCTCTTAAAGGGGCCGCGCGCGCCGTCCTAAGGAGTCCCTGGCCAATGGCCGGAGGACCTCTCCATATATAAGGCACCTCCTCCAAAATGGAGGTGCCCGAGCAATGTTGCTGCAAAGCCTTCACTCTGCTTCTGCCCTCAGGTCCTGTTGTTAGTTACCTGCCAGTCACCTGCCAGATTCCTGCCTGTTACCTGCCAGTCACCTGCCAGTTTCCTGCTTGATTCCTGCCTGATATCCGCTTACCTGCTTGCAAGCCTGCGGTCCGACGGTCTGCCTTCCGACACCTGTCAGTCTGTCTATGGACCAGCCTGCCCGCTCACCTGGGAGCGCTCACCTGCTACCTGCCTGCTAGCCTACCTGGAGGCTCTGCCGTCACTTGCCGTGACCACCTGCCTGTCCAGAGACTCTTGCCCGCTCACCTGGGAGCGCTCACCTGCTACCTACCTGCTAGCCTACCTGGAGGCTCTGCCGTCACTTGCCGTGAAAACCTGCCTGTCCAGAGACTCTTGCCCGCTCACCTGGGAGCGTCCTCCTGCTACCTGTCTGCTAGTCTACCTGGAGGCTCTGCCGTCACTTGCCGTGACCACCTGCCTGTCCAGAGACTCTTGCCCGCTCACCTGGGAGCGTCCACCTGCTACCTGTCTGCTAGTCTACCTGGAGGTTCTGCCGTCACTTGCCGTGACCACCTGCCTGTCCAGAGACTCTCGCCCGCTCACCTGGGAGTGCTCACCAGCCACCTGTCTGCTGCCCTTCTACCCAGAGACTGTCCCTGTCACTTGCCGTGACTACCTGCCCTTCTACCTAGAGACTGTCCCTGTCACTTGCCGTGACTACCTGCCCTTCTACCCAGAGACTGTCCCTGTCACTTGCCGTGACTACCTGCCCATCTTCCCTGGGAGCCACCCGTTTCCTTACAAGGACTGCCCCCTTGTATAGTTGCTCAGATGTTCCACCTCCCAGAACCGTTACAGTTTGGTCGGGCCATGGAACCCGGTGGCACCCAAACTCCCCCGCTCTCGGACCTATGCCATGAACTGTCCCGTCAGAGGTCCCAACAGGAGTCCATCCTGAGCCACCTGCGGAATGTCAACTCTCGCCTGGACACTCTGACTGCTCCACCAGCAACCACCGCTAGTGTCATGACTCGCAACGCGGCAGCGCCGCTGCCCACCAATACCATGGCATCCTGCCCCGGTCCCTGGCTTTCTGCACCTCCTCGCTTCGGAGGCGACCCCGCTCAAGCTTGGGGCTTCATAAACCAGTGCACCCTGCACTTTGAACTCCTGGCCCACCAGTTTATCTCCGACCGAGCCAAAGTGGCATTCATCATGTCCCATCTCACTGGGGAGGCACTGGCATGGCTTAACCCTCTGTGGTAGAGAGGGGATCCCCTGGAGTCCGACCTGTCATTTTTCCTCACTGCTTTCCGAGGGGTCTTCGTTGAACCGGGACAAAAGACTTCATCTGCCTTCTCTTTGCTACGTCTCCGCCAAGGGAGTCTCACCGTGGGTCAATATGCCATACGGTTCCGCACCATCGCTTCTGAGCTCGCCTGGGATAATGAGGCCCTGGTGTCCGTCTTCTGGGAGGGCCTTTCCGGTCGGATTAAAGATGAGCTCGCCGGTCGGGACATTCCTAGCACCCTGAATGACCTGGTGTCTCTGGCCACCCGGATTGACATCCGGTTTCAAGAACGTACCAAAGAGACCACCCGTGAGAGAAGGTTTCCCCGCCTAGCTCCTACTTTCCAGAAACCTGTCTTCTCTTCTGTCACTCCCCGGGGGCACTCACCCGAGTCCATGCAGATCGACCAGATCAAGTTGGTCAAATCTCGCCAAGAGTTACGCCGAGCCGAGGGGAGCTGCTTCTATTGTGGCAGTAAGGAGCACCTGATTCGTTCCTGCCCGGAGAGGCCGGGAAACTCCAGTGTCTAGGACTGCTCGGAGAGGTCTCCCTAGACAAAAATAAGTCCTCTCCAACCCTGACATTGTCTGTATCTATCTCCTGGGGAGAGAACCGTCACTTTGAGCTCGCCCACCTGGACTCTGGATCCGCTGGAAACCTCATCTCTCAGTCCCTGGTTGAGAAATACCGTATTCCCATCAAGTCTCTAGCTGAACATTTGTCAGTCGCCTCCGTGGATGGAAGACTCCTTCCGGTGACCATCCTGCTCATCACGGAACCCATAACCCTGCAGGTGGGAATGCTGCACTCTGATGTAATCTCCTTCCATGTGTTGTCCGGACTCTCCCACTCCCTATTGCTAGGTCTACCTTGGCTCCAGACACATGAACCCTTGTTGAACTGGCATTCCGGTGTAGTACTCCGGTGGGGGCCGGCCTGCCATAAGACCTGCCTGGTTCCGGTTCGTCCGGTTCGTCCTCCACCTATCCCAGCCAATTTACCCGGTCTTCCGGCTCCTTACTGGACCTATGCTGACGTCTTCGGTAAGAAGGAAGCAGAGACATTGTCTCCCCATAGGCCATATGATTGCCCGATCGACCTGGTACCTGGTGCCACTCCACCCCGTGGGCGTATTTATCCGTTGTCTGCAGCAGAAACCCGGGCCATGTCTGAGTACATAGAGGAGAATCTGGCCAGGGGATTCATCCGGAAGTCTACTTCCCCGGCTGGAGCCGGATTCTTCTTTGTCAAAAAAAAAGATGGCTCGCTTCGCCCCTGTATTGACTATAGAGGACTCAATCAGATCACGGTTAAAAATAAATACCCCCTTCCGCTCATCTCTGAGTTATTTGATCGTCTTAAAGGCGCCAGGATCTTCTCCAAGCTGGATCTATGCGGAGCATATAACCTGGTCCGTATCCGTCAGGGAGATGAGTGGAAAACAGAATTTAATACCCGGGACGGATACTATGAGTACAGTGTGATGCCCTTCGGTCTCTGCAATGCTCCCGCCGTCTTCCAAGAACTGGTCAACGACATCTTCCGTGACCTTCTTTACTCCTGCGTGGTGGTATACCTGGACGACATCTTGGTCTTCTCTCCGGATCTTCACATACACCGGAGGGATGTTCGTCAGGTCCTGCTTAGGCTCAGGCAGAACCACCTCTATGCTAAATACGAGAAGTGCCTTTTTGAGCAGACCTCTCTTCCTTTCCTGGGCTATGTTATCTCCAAGACAGGCTTGCGAATGGATCCCGAGAAGCTCTCTGCTGTCCTAAAGTGGCCCCGTCCGGAGGGCTTGAAGGTAAACAGCGATTCCTGGGCTTCGCTAATTACTATCGTCTCTTCATTCCTCACTTCTCGTCACGGACTGCTCCCATATCTGCGCTCACCCGTAAGGGAGCAAATCCCAAGGTATAGTCATCCGAAGCTGAGGAGGCCTTCCTTTCCCTGAAACAAGCCTTCTCCTCTGCCCCTGTGCTGCACCGTCCGGACTGCAACAAACAGTTCTACCTGGAGGTTGATGCCTCCTCCTCTGGAGCCGGAGCGGTGCTCACCCAGAAGTCTTCCTCCGGGAGAATGGTAACCTGCGGCTTTTTCTCTAAAATCTTCTCCTCCTCTGAGCGCAATTACGTCATAGGAGACCGAGAACTGCTTGCCGTTAAATTGCCACTGGAGGAATGGCGTTACCTGCTTGAAGGGGCTCTATACCCGGTGATCATCTATACGGATCACAAGAACCTGGCATATCTCCAAAATGCCCAGAGACTTAATCCACGTCAAGCCCGGTGGTCTTTGTTTTTTGCCCGCTTCGATTTCATCCTTCATTTCCACCCGGCGGACAAAAATGTCAAAGCTGATGCCTTGTCCCGATCCTTCCTGTCCTCCGACCAAGAGGAGGAGCCTATGCACATTATCGACCCCTCCAAGGTGATGAATGTGGCCCCCTTGGATTTGACTCGTCTTCCACCCGGCAAGACGTTCGTGGCGCCTCCAGACTGTGAGAGGTTTCTTCGCTGGGGTCATTCTTCTAAACTAGCTGGCCATGCCGGCCAAAAGAAGACCTTCCTACTCATTTCCCGGCATTACTGGTGGTCTACCCTGCGTAAGGATGTGGTAGACATCATCTCTGCCTGTTCTTCTTGTGGCCGCAACTAAGTTCCCAGACACTTACCAGCTGGTCATCTCCTGGCGCTTCCCATACCTGTTGCCCCGTGGCAACACATCGCTATGGACTTCATTACCGATCTTCCTGTCTCTGCCGGGTGTACTGTCATTTGGGTGGTCGCGGACTGCTTCTCTAAAATGGCCCACTTCATTCCCCTGCCTGGTCTTCCGTCTGCACCTGAGCTGGCTAAGGAGTTTATTCGCCATATCTTCCGTCTCCATGGCCTACCCCTCCACATCGTGTCGGATCGAGGGGTTCAGTTTACCTCACGCTTCTGGAGAGCCACATGTAAACTGCTGGACGTCACCCTGGACTTCTCCTCCGCTTATCACCCTCAGTCCAATGGTCAAGTGGAGCGGATCAATCAGATCCTTACCAGCTATCTCCGGCACTTTGTTAATGCCCACCATTCTGATTGGGTGGACCTCCTTCCTTGGGCCGAGTTCTCTTATAATAACCACGAGAGCGAATCTTCTTCCAAGTCCCCTTTCTTTATTGTCTATGGCCAGCACCCCCGGATTTCGTTTCCCGTCTCCGCCTCTGTGGACAACCCTGCCGCGCAGTCTCTTGTCAGCAAGTTTTCTACCATTTGGGAGAGTACCAGGTCTGCACTTCTTCAGTCCTCCGAGCGGATGAAGCGATATGCTGATAAGGGACGTCTGGATCCGCCTCAATTCCATCCGGGAGACAAGGTTTGACTCTCTTCCAAACATGTACGGCTCAAGATACCCTCCTACAAGTTAGGTCCTCGCTTCATCGGTCCTTTCGAAATCCTCAGGCAAATTAATCCAGTGGCCTACAAATTAAAACTCCGGGCCACCTTACGGATTCCCAACTCCTTCCACGTATCTCTCCTCAAACCCGTTGTCTTTAACTCTTTTTCCAACAATCCAGGTACTCCTCCTGCTCCGGTTTCCGCTGAAGACGTCTTTGAGGTAGAGAGTATTCTGGCCACTAAGAGCTAAGAGGGTAAGAGGAAAGACTTTTTTTTGGTAGATTGGAAGGGGTTTGGTCCTGAGGAGAGAACATGGGAACCCCGGGAGAACATCCATGCCCCTCTCATCCTTGCTAAATTTCTCTCTGGCCTAAAAAAGGGGGGCCTGAAGGGGGGGGTACTGTAGCGTCGGCGTCCCTGTCCCCTGCTAGGCAGGGACGCCGTTCCCCTCACCTCTCCGCTCCATGCCCGGCGGCTTCCTCCCGCCGTCCTAAGGAGTCCCCGGCCAATGGCCGGAGGATCTCTCCATATATAAGGCACCTCCTCCAAAATGGAGGTGCCCGAGCAATGTTGTTGCAAAGCCTTCACTCTGCTTCAGCCCTCAGGTCCCGTTGCTAGTTACCTGCCAGTCACCTGCCAGATTCCTGCTTGTTACCTGCCAGTCACCTGCCAGATTCCTGCCAGTCACCTGCCAGTTTCCTGCTTGATACCTGCCTGATATCCGCTTACCTGCTTGCAAGCCTGCGGTCCGACGGTCTGCCTTCCGACACCTGTCAGTCTGTCTATGGACCAGCCTGCCCGCTCACCTGGGAGCGCTCACCTGCTACCTGCCTGCTAGCCTACCTGGAGGCTCTGCCGTCACTTGCCGTGACCACCTGCCTGTCCAGAGACTCTTGCCCGCTCACCTGGGAGCGCTCAGATGCTACCTGCCTGCTAGCCTACCTGAAGGCTCTGCCATCACTTGCCGTGACCACCTGCCTGTCCAGAGACTCTTGCCCGCTCACCTGGGAGCATCCACCTGCTACCTGTCTGCTAGTCTACCTGTAGGCTCTGCCGTCACTTGCCGTGACCACCTGCCTGTCCAGAGACTCTTGCCCGCTCACCTGGGAGCGTCCACCTGCTACCTGTCTGCTAGTCTACCTGGAGGTTCTGCCGTCACTTGCCGTGACCACCTGCCTGTCCAGAGACTCTCGCCCGCTCACCTGGGAGCGCTCACCAGCCACCTGTCTGCTGCCCTTCTACCCAGAGACTGTCCCTGAACTTGCCGTGACTACCTGCCCTTCTACCCAGAGACTGTCCCTGTCACTTACCGTGACTACCTGCCCTTCTATCCAGAGACTGTTCCTGTCACTTGCCGTGACTACCTGCCCGTCTTCCCTGGGAGCCAACCGCTTCCTTACAAGGACTGCCCCCTTGTATAGTTGCTCAGAGGTTCCACCTCCCAGACCCGTTACAGCAGCATTTCCAATGCAAGCAGTCGTGAAATGTGCGAATTTAGGACTGTGGCCTGTGGGACGTTAGCTGCAAATTTCCGCTTTCGATCAAAGGTCTGGGATATGGACAATTGAACACAGCGGTGGGACGTGGACATTGACATTGATGCTGTTTCTTGAGAAACTGCCATAACAAGTGAAGACTGAGAGGAGGGGGCATCTTTGCATGCAGTATGGACAGGGGATTGCCTTGCATACACAACAGGGGGTTCTATTGCACGCACAACAGCGGAAGAAGCAGTGGTGACACCCACTGACACTTGTCGTGGAACTTGGGGTTCGCCCCACAAAGTCGGGTGCTTTGCTGCCATGAGCCTGATCATGCTGGTGGTGGTCAGGCTGGTAGTTTTGTCACCCCTGATGATGCTGTCATGGCAGGTGGTACAAATGGCCTTTTTGGGGTTATCAGCAGAGTCTTTAAAAAAATTCCAGACTCTGGAAGACCTACAGGTTGTACTGGCAATGTCCCTCGTGTTGGTGTCACGGGGAACTGTTGCCCGCCTTCTGTGTGCGGCCACCACACTGCTTCTTCCTGCCTGTTGGGGTACTCTGCTTCCCTCACCCTGTGTGCTGTTGGCCTCGCTCTGCATGTCCTCCTGCCATGTTGGGTCATTTACAAGATCATCCACCACCTCCTCCTCTTCCACTTGCGCACCACGATCCTCCTCCTCACTTCCTGGCAATTGTGTCTCGTCATCGTCCACCTCTTGTGACAAATTGCCAGTGTCGACTTCCTGTGGCCGTAGCTGTTCAAATATTTGGGCATCGCTACATGGGATCTCCTCTTCCACCACTTCAAGTGGAGCAGGTGAGGGGCACAAATATGGAAATGGACCAGTGAGCAGCTCTTCAAAGTGTCCAAGTATGTGATCAGTTGCTGTCTGACAAAACTAGGCATGGTGGGAGGAAGGAGCATCAGGGTGAGGAGGAGTATGCAGTCGAGACTCACGGCTACTAAGATTTGACCGTGTGGAAGTCAGACCGGAGTTGGTGGTGCCCAGGTAACTGGAAGTATTTTTTGCTATCCAATTAATGACCTGTTCACACTGATCAGTTCGCAATACTGGTGTTGTTCTGTGCTTCCCTAGTAATTTGGTCAAGAAATGGGAGCGACAAGATGTGGCTGTTGATTGTGGCACATTTTCACCTTGGCCACGGCCCTGTCCTCTGCATGCACCATCACCAGAACATCCAGTTCCACGTTCCTTGCCACGCGCCTTGCCCATTGTAAAGGAAGTAAAATAGCTTACACTCGCACTATCAATGGAAAAAGGGTAAGAAAAAGTAGATTAGAACCATGGTAGAGGAAAACCACAGTTCTATTTCTCTGGCCTACACCCGACTCTTTTAAACAATCTGAACAATCAGGGAGAAACTAATACTGTATTTCTTTACGGAAAAAATACCAAAAGCTGGATAATAGAGATTTTTTACTGTGGGACGGCAAAACCACAGTTATAATTTACTGGTGTAAACCAGACTCTTTTAAACAAATATATTGGTGTCTGAACAATCAGGAGACACTATTACTGTTTTTCTTTACGGCAAAAAAATGCCAAAACCAGGATAATACCAAGATTTGACCCGTGGAACTGCAAAACCACAGTTCTATTTCTCGGGCCTACACCAGACTATTTTCAACCAATATATTTGTCTGAACAATCAGGGAGACACTATTACAGTTTTTTTTTACGGCAAAAAATGCCAAAAGCAGGATAATAGAGATTTTTTACGGTGGAACAGCAAAACCACAGTTATAATTTACTGGTGTTCAACAGACTTTTTTAACCCATTATCTACCAATGTCCTTTTTTGGGATGCCTAATTTTTTGCTTCTAGCAACTTAGATTTTCTAATTAGGTCCAATTAGGTCCAAGAAAAACAAAAATGAAAATTGCTAATTTGACAAGTAATGGGTTAAATATATATATTTGCGGTTGAACAGTGAGCAACACACTCATACTGGTTTTTTTTAGATACAAATGGTCCAAAAGTGGATAATACAGAGGTTTGAACCGTGGAACTGCAAAACCACACTTCTGTTTCTCTGGCCTACACCAGACTATTTTCAACAGATATATTTGTGTCTGAACAATCAGGGAGACACTATTACAGTTTTTTTACGGCAAAAAATGCCAAAAGCAGGATAATAGAGATTTTTTACCGTGGAACAGCAAAACCACAGTTATAATTTACTGGTGTATACCAGACTTTTTTAAATATATATATTTGCGGCTGAACAGTGAGCGACACACTCAAACTTTTTTTTTTTAAATACAAATGGCCCAAAAGTGGATAATACAGAGGTTTGAACTGTGGAACTGCAAAACCACACTTCTGTTTCTCTGGCCTACACCAGACTATTTTCAACAGATATATTTGTGTCTGAACAATCAGGGAGACACGGTTACAGGGCTTTTTTACGGCAAAAAATGAAAAAAGCAGGATAATAGAGATTTTTTACCGTGGAACAGCAAAACCACAGTTATAATTTACTGGTGTATACCAGACTTTTTTAAATATATATATTTGCATCTGAACAGTGAGCAATACACTCAAACTGTTTTTTTTTAGATACAAATGGCCCAAAAGTGGATAATACAGAGGTTTGAACTGTGGAACTGCAAAACCACACTTCTGTTTCTCTGGCCTACACCAGACTATTTTTAACAGATATAATTGTGTCTGAACAATCAGGGAGACACTATTACAGTTTTTTTTTACGGCAAAAAATGCCAAAAGCAGGATAATAGAGATTTTTTACCGTGGAACAGCAAAACCACAGTTATAATTTACTGGTGTATACCAGACTTTTTTAAATACATATATTTGCGGCTGAACAGTGAGCGACACACTCAAACTGTTTTTTTTTTTAGATACAAATGGGCCCAAAAGAAGATAATACAAAGGCTTGAACCGTGGAACTGCAAAACCTCACTTCTGTTTCTCTGGCCTCCACTAGACTATTTTAAACAGATATATTTGTGTCTGAACTGTCACAGACACACTTTTTTTTTGGGGGGGACACCAAAAGGTTAATAAGACGGGTATTTGTACAGTGTGAAGGAGGAAAAAAAAAAGAGGATTTAGATGAAAAAAAAAGGATTTTTCCTGGCCCCCGAGATATCTGGGATGGATATTAGTCCTGAGAAGCACTGTTTGTTTGGTCTGGCAGCCTCTTCAGACCCTACACTAAGGGTATGTGCCCACGTTGCAGAAATGAAGCAGAAAATTTCCGCTTCATTTCCGCATGTCCTCTCCCGGAAAAACGCTTGCGGAATTTTGCAAGAGTTTTTCGCCTGTTTATGATGCGTTTGGGACATGCGGAATTGCCTTGCGTTTTTTATTGCATTGACAAGTAGAGATGAGCGGTGTTCGACTCGAACTGTTCGCCAATCTCAAATTCGAGCTGTTTTGGGCGGTGTTCGAGCCATTCGGCGAACACGAACAATTTGAAAAAAATTCGGCTGTTCGAGGTTATGTTCGATAACTGTTCGTGCACCAATATCATAACTGGATTTTTTCTCAGTAATTCTGAAAATTAATGTTAATACGCAGTTCGAGTGTACAGCGGGGCATTCCCGCATTTACAGTGGGGAGGTGCAATCTGTCAGCCTATCAGCAGCGCACACACGGAGCGAACTGCTTTTTTTCACACAAGCAAGGGCATGTGTCATTGGCAGTGTATGTCACATGTCCTTGCCCTATAAGACCCAGCCATTTTCCCCGTCGCCACCATTTTCTCACTGCTTCAGCTGCGTGTTAGACGGCACCGCTGTTACTTTGTTAATTTCAAGAAAATTTTCGCACAAATCTACAGATAGCTTGGGAGTAGGGAATAGTTGTGATTGCAGTCCTTTTGAGGACTAGGTTACATCATTTCCTACGACTTTTATCAGGCAGGTCTGTGCTCTTAAATAGATAGGTTGGGAGTAAAGACTAATTGTAATTGCAGTCCTTTTGAGGGCTAGGTTACATCAGTTCCTATCACTTTTATCAGGCAGGTCTGTGCTCTTAAATAGATAGGTTGGGAGTAAAGACTAATTGTAATTGCAGTCCTTTTGAGGGCTAGGTTACATCAGTTCCTATCACTTTTATCAGGCAGGTCTGTGCTCTTAAATAGATAGGTTGGGAGTAAAGACTAATTGTAATTGCAGTCCTTTTAAGGACTAGGTTACATCAGTTCCTATCACTTTTTGCCAGGCAGATCTGTGCCAGTGCTGTGCAAGTTTTTTTCACAGCATTTGGCTAAATCTAGCAAAGCACATCCTTTTTGGTCTCTTGCAGTGTGTGTTAGTCAGTGGAGTAGCCTATCTGTGTTGCAAGCTAAACCACCTGTGTATAGAATACAATTTTTTTTACTGCACATAGTGAAGTAAAACCTTTTGGGCATAGCATCATTCTATTAGTCCATCTATACTAACCTCCACCAGGTTGCAAATTCAAAATAATTTTTATCTGCATCTAGCTCTGAAAAAATATTTTGGCTTGTAGCAGTGTGTGGGACTTGTTCTATTAGTCCATCTATACTAACCTCCACCAGGTTGCAAATTCAATATAATTAAGTTCTGCATCTAGCTCTGAAAAAATATTTCGGCTTCTAGCAGTGTGTGGAACTTGTTCTATTAGTCTATCTATACTAAACTCCACCAGGTTGCAAATTCAATATAATTTTTATCTGCATCTAGCTCTGAAAAAATATTTAGGATTGTAGCAGTGTGTGGGACTTGTTCTATTAGTCCATCTATACTAACCTCCACCAGGTTGCAAATTCAATATAATTTTTATCTGCATCTAGCTCTGAAAAAATATTTCAGCTTGTAGCAGTGTGTGGGACTTGTTCTATTAGTCCATCTATACAAACCTCCACAAGGTTGAAATTTCAATATAATTTTTATCTGCATCTAGCTCTGAAAAAATATTTTGGCTTGTAGCACTGTGTGGGACTTATTCTATTAGTCAGTCTATACTAACCTCCACCAGGTTGCAAATTCAATATAATTTTTTTCTGCATCTAGCTCTGAAAAAATATTTCGGCTTGTAGCAGTGTGTGGGACTTGTTCTATTAGTCCATTTATACTAACCTCCACCAGGTTGCAAATTCAATATAATTATTTTCTGCATCTAGCTCTGAAAAAATATTTCGGCTTGTAGCAGTGTGTGGGACTTGTTCTATTAGTCCATCTATACTAAACTCCACCAGGTTGCAAATTCAATATAATTTTTATCTGCATCTAGCCCTGAAAAAATATTTCAGCTTGTAGCAGTGTGTGGGACTTGTTCTATTAGTCCATCTATACTAACCTCCACAAGGTTGAAAATTCAATATCATTTTTATCTGCATCTAGCTCTGAAAAAATATTTCGGCTTATAGCACTGTGTGGGACTTGTTCTATTAATCATTCTATACTAACCTCTACCAGGTTGCAAATTCAATATAATTTTTATCTGCATCTAGCTCTGAAAAAATATTTTGGCTTGTAGCAATGTGTGGGACTTGTTCTATTAGTCCATCAATACTAACCTCCACAAGGTTGCAAATTCAATATAAAATTTTTCTGCATCTAGCTCTGAAAAAATATTTCAGCTTGCATCAGTGTATGGGACTTGTTCTATTAGTCCATCTATACTAACCTTCACCAGGTTGCAAATTCAATATAATTTTTTTCTGCATCTAGCTCTGAAAAAATATTTTGGCTTGTAGCAGTGTGTGGGACTTGTTCTATTAATCAATCTATACTAACCTCCACCAGGTTGCAAATTCAATATAATTTTTATCTGCATCTAGCTCTGAAAAAATATTTCGGCATGTAGCAGTGTGTGGGACTTGTTCTATTAGTCCATCTATACTAACCTCCACCAGGTTGCAAATTCAATATAATTTTTTTCCGCATCTAGCTCTGAAAAAATATTTCGGCTTGTAGCAGTGTGTGGGACTTGTTCTATTAGTCCATCTATACTAACCTCCACCAGGTTGCAAATTCAATATAATTAAGTTCTGCATCTAGCTCTGAAAAAATATTTTGGCTTGTAGCAGTGTGTGGGACTTGTTCTACTAGTCTATCTATACTAAACTCCACCAGGTTGCAAATTCAATATAATTTTTATCTGCATCTAGCTCTGAAAAAATATTTAGGATTGTAGCAGTGTGTGGGACTTGTTCTATTAGTCCATCTATACTAACCTCCACCAGGTTGCAAATTCAATATAATTTTTTTCTGCATCTAGCTCTGAAAAAATATTTCGGCTTGTAGCAGTGTGTGGGACTTGTTCTATTAGTCGATCTATACTAACCTCCACCAGGTTGCAAATTCAATATAATTTTTATCTGCATCTAGCTCTGAAAAAATATTTCGGCTTGTCGCAGTGTGTGGGACTTGTTCTATTAGTCCACCTATACTAACCTCCACCAGGTTGCAAATTCAATATATTTTTTTTCTGCATCTAGCTCTGAAAAAATATTTCGGCTTGTAGCAGTGTATGGGACTTGTTCTATTAGTCCATCTATACTAACCTCCACCAGGTTGCAAATTCAATATAATTAAGTTCTGCATCTAGCTCTGAAAAAATATTTCGGCTTGTAGCAGTGTGTGGGACTTGTTCTATTAGTCCATCTATACTAAACTCCACCAGGTTTCAAATTCAATATAATTTTTATCTGCATCTAGCTCTGAAAAATATTTAGGATTGTAGCAGTGTGTGGGACTTGTTCTATTAGCCCATCTATACCAACCTCCACCAGGTTGCAAATTCAAAATAATTTTTATCTGCATCTAGCTCTGAAAAAATATTTTGGCTTGTAGCAGTGTGTGGGACTTGTTCTATTAGTCCATCTATACTAACCTCCACCAGGTTGCAAATTCAATATAATTAAGTTCTGCATCTAGCTCTGAAAAAATATTTCGGCTTCTAGCAGTGTGTGGAACTTGTTCTATTAGTCTATCTATACTAAACTCCACCAGGTTGCAAATTCAATATAATTTTTATCTGCATCTAGCTCTGAAAAAATATTTAGGATTGTAGCAGTGTGTGGGACTTGTTCTATTAGTCCATCTATACTAACCTCCACCAGGTTGCAAATTCAATATAATTTTTATCTGCATCTAGCTCTGAAAAAATATTTCAGCTTGTAGCAGTGTGTGGGACTTGTTCTATTAGTCCATCTATACAAACCTCCACAAGGTTGAAATTTCAATATAATTTTTATCTGCATCTAGCTCTGAAAAAATATTTTGGCTTGTAGCACTGTGTGGGACTTATTCTATTAGTCAGTCTATACTAACCTCCACCAGGTTGCAAATTCAATATAATTTTTTTCTGCATCTAGCTCTGAAAAAATATTTCGGCTTGTAGCAGTGTGTGGGACTTGTTCTATTAGTCCATTTATACTAACCTCCACCAGGTTGCAAATTCAATATAATTATTTTCTGCATCTAGCTCTGAAAAAATATTTCGGCTTGTAGCAGTGTGTGGGACTTGTTCTATTAGTCCATCTATACTAAACTCCACCAGGTTGCAAATTCAATATAATTTTTATCTGCATCTAGCCCTGAAAAAATATTTCAGCTTGTAGCAGTGTGTGGGACTTGTTCTATTAGTCCATCTATACTAACCTCCACAAGGTTGAAAATTCAATATCATTTTTATCTGCATCTAGCTCTGAAAAAATATTTCGGCTTATAGCACTGTGTGGGACTTGTTCTATTAATCATTCTATACTAACCTCTACCAGGTTGCAAATTCAATATAATTTTTATCTGCATCTAGCTCTGAAAAAATATTTTGGCTTGTAGCAATGTGTGGGACTTGTTCTATTAGTCCATCAATACTAACCTCCACAAGGTTGCAAATTCAATATAAAATTTTTCTGCATCTAGCTCTGAAAAAATATTTCAGCTTGCATCAGTGTATGGGACTTGTTCTATTAGTCCATCTATACTAACCTTCACCAGGTTGCAAATTCAATATAATTTTTTTCTGCATCTAGCTCTGAAAAAATATTTTGGCTTGTAGCAGTGTGTGGGACTTGTTCTATTAATCAATCTATACTAACCTCCACCAGGTTGCAAATTCAATATAATTTTTATCTGCATCTAGCTCTGAAAAAATATTTCGGCATGTAGCAGTGTGTGGGACTTGTTCTATTAGTCCATCTATACTAACCTCCACCAGGTTGCAAATTCAATATAATTTTTTTCCGCATCTAGCTCTGAAAAAATATTTCGGCTTGTAGCAGTGTGTGGGACTTGTTCTATTAGTCCATCTATACTAACCTCCACCAGGTTGCAAATTCAATATAATTAAGTTCTGCATCTAGCTCTGAAAAAATATTTTGGCTTGTAGCAGTGTGTGGGACTTGTTCTACTAGTCTATCTATACTAAACTCCACCAGGTTGCAAATTCAATATAATTTTTATCTGCATCTAGCTCTGAAAAAATATTTAGGATTGTAGCAGTGTGTGGGACTTGTTCTATTAGTCCATCTATACTAACCTCCACCAGGTTGCAAATTCAATATAATTTTTTTCTGCATCTAGCTCTGAAAAAATATTTCGGCTTGTAGCAGTGTGTGGGACTTGTTCTATTAGTCGATCTATACTAACCTCCACCAGGTTGCAAATTCAATATAATTTTTATCTGCATCTAGCTCTGAAAAAATATTTCGGCTTGTCGCAGTGTGTGGGACTTGTTCTATTAGTCCACCTATACTAACCTCCACCAGGTTGCAAATTCAATATATTTTTTTTCTGCATCTAGCTCTGAAAAAATATTTCGGCTTGTAGCAGTGTATGGGACTTGTTCTATTAGTCCATCTATACTAACCTCCACCAGGTTGCAAATTCAATATAATTAAGTTCTGCATCTATCTCTGAAAAAATATTTCGGCTTGTAGCAGTGTGTGGGACTTGTTCTATTAGTCCATCTATACTAAACTCCACCAGGTTTCAAATTCAATATAATTTTTATCTGCATCTAGCTCTGAAAAATATTTAGGATTGTAGCAGTGTGTGGGACTTGTTCTATTAGCCCATCTATACCAACCTCCACCAGGTTGAAAATGCAATATAATTTTTATCTGCATCTAGCTATGAAAAAATATTTTGGCTTGTAGCAGTGTGTAGGACTTGTTCTATTAGTTCATCTATACTAACCTCCACCAGGTTGCAAATTCAATATAATTTTTATCTGCATCTAGCTCTGAAAAAATATTTCGGCTTGTCGCAGTGTGTGGGACTTGTTCTATTAGTACTTCTATACTAACCTCCACCAGGTTGCAAATTCAATATAATTTTTATCTGCATCTAGCTCTGAAAAAATATTTCGGCTTGTAGCAGTGTTTGGGACTTGTTCTATTAGTCCATCTATACTAACCTCCACCAGGTTGAAAATTCAATATAATTAAGTTCTGCATCTAGCTCTGAAAAAATATTTCGGCTTGTAGCAGTGTGTGGGACTTGTTCTATTAGTCTATCTATACTAAACTCCACCAGGTTGAAAATTCAATATAATTTTTATCTGCATCTAGCTCTGAAAAAATATTTAGGATTGTAGGAGTGTGTGGGACTTGTTCTATTAGTCCATCTATACTAACCTCCACCAGGTTGCAAATTCAATATAATTAAGTTCTGCATCTAGCTCTGAAAAAATATTTTGGCTTGTAGCAGTGTATGGTAATTGTTCTATTATTCGATCTTTACTAACCTCCACCAGGTTGCAAATTCAATATAATTTTTATCTGCATCTAGCTCTGAAAAAATATTTCGGCTTGTAGCAGTGTGTGGGACTTGTTCTATTAATCCATCTATACTAACCTCCACCAGGTTGCAAATTCAATTTTTTTTTTTTCTGCATCTAGCTCTGAAAAAACAATTCGGCTTGTAGCAGTATATGGGACTTGTTCTATTAGTCCATCTATACTAACCTCCACCAGGTTGCAAATTCAATATAATTAAGTTCTGCATCTAGCTCTGAAAAAATATTTCGGCTTGTAGCAGTGTGTGGGACTTGTTCTATTAGTCCATCTATACTAACCTCCACCAGGTTGCAAATTCAATATAATTTTTATCTGCATCTAGCTCTGAAAAAATATTTCAGCTTGTAGCAGTGTGTGGGACTTGTTCTATTAGTCCATCTATACTAACCTCCACCAGGTTGCAAATTCAATATAATTTTTATCTGCATCTAGCTCTGAAAAAATATTTCGGCTTGTAGCAGTGTGTGGGACTTGTTCTATTAGTCCATCTATACTAACCTCCACCAGGTTGCAAATTCAATATAATTTTTATCTGCATCTAGCTCTGAAAAAATATTTCGGCTTGTAGCAGTGTGTGGGACTTGTTCTATTAGTCCATCTATACTAGCCTCCACCAGGTTGCAAATTCAATATAATATTTTTCTGCATCTAGCTCTGAAAAAATATTTTGGCTTGTAGCAGTGTGTGGGACTTGTTCTATTAGTCCATCTATACTAACCTCCGCCAGGCTGCAAATTCAATAATATTAAGTTCTGCATCTAGCTCTGAAAAAATATTTCGGCTTGTAGCAGTGTGTGGGACTTGTTCTATTAGTCTATCTATACTAAACTCCACCAGGTTGCAAATTCAATATAATTTTTATCTGCATCTAGCTCTGAAAAAATATTTAGGATTGTAGCAGTGTGTGAGACTTGTTCTATTAGTCCATCTATACTAACCTCCACCAGGTTGCAAATTCAATAAAATTAAGTTCTGCGTCTAGCTCTGAAAAAATATTTTGGCTTGTAGCAGTGTGTGGGACTTGTTCTATTATTCGATCTTTACTAACCTCCACCAGGTTGCAAATTCAATATAATTTTTATCTGCATCTAGCTCTGAAAAAATATTTTGGCTTGTAGCAGTGTGTGGGACTTGTTCTATTAGTCCATCTATACTAACCTCCACCAGGTTGCAAATTCAATATATTTTTTTTCTGCATCTAGCTCTGAAAAAATATTTCGGCTTGTAGCAGTGTGTGGGACTTGTTCTATTAGTCCATCTATACTAAACTCCACCAGGTTGCAAATTCAATATAATTTTTATCTGCATCTAGTTCTGAAAAAATATTTAGGCTTGTAGCAGTGTGTGGGACTTGTTCTATTAGTCCATCTATACCAACCTCCACCAGGTTGAAAATGCAATATAATTTTTATCTGCATCTAGCTATGAAAAAATATTTTGGCTTGTAGCAGTGTATAGTACTTGTTCTATTAGTCCATCTATACTAACCTCCACCAGGTTGCAAATTCAATATAATTTTTATCTGCATCTAGCTCTGAAAAAATATTTTGGCTTGTAGCAGTGTGTGGGACTTGTTCTATTATTCGATCTTTACTAACCTCCACCAAGTTGCAAATACAATATAATTTTTATCTGCATCTAGCTCTGAAAAAATATTTCGGCTTGTAGCAGTGTGTGGGACTTGTTCTATTAGTCCATCTATACTAACCTCCACCAGGTTGCAAATTCAATATAATTTTTTTCTGCATCTAGCTCTGAAAAAATATTTCGGCTTCTAGCAGTGTGTGGGACTTGTTCTATTAGTCCATCTATACTAACCTCCACCAGGTTGCAAATTCAATATAATTTTTATCTGCATCTAGCTCTGAAAAAATATTTTGGCTTGTAACAGTGTGTGGGACTTGTTCTATTATTCGATCTTTACTAACCTCCACCAGGTTGCAAATACAATATAATTTTTATCTGCATCTAGCTCTGAAAAAATATTTCGGCTTGTAGCAGTGTGTGGGACTTGTTCTATTAGTCCATCTATACTAACCTCCACCAGGTTGCAAATTCAATATAATTAAGTTCTGCATCTAGCTCTGAAAAAATATTTCGGCTTGTAGCAGTGTGTGGGACTTGTTCTATTAGTCTATCTATACTAAACTCCACCAGGTTGCAAATTCAATATAATTTTTATCTGCATCTAGCTCTGAAAAAATATTTAGGATTGTAGCAGTGTGTGAGACTTGTTCTATTAGTCCATCTATACTAACCTCCACCAGGTTGCAAATTCAATATAATTAAGTTCTGCATCTAGCTCTGAAAAAATATTTTGGCTTGTAGCATTGTGTGGGACTTGTTCTATTATTCGATCTTTACTAACCTCCACCAGGTTGCAAATACAATATAATTTTTATCTGCATCTAGCTCTGAAAAAATATTTCGGCTTGTAGCAGTGTGTGGGACTTGTTCTATTAGTCCATCTATACTAACCTCCACCAGGTTGCAAATTCAATATAATTTTTTTCTGCATCTAGCTCTGAAAAAATATTTCTGCTTGTAGCAGTGTGTGGGACTTGTTCTATTAGTCCATCTATACTAACCTCCACCAGGTTGCAAATTCAATATAATTAAGTTCTGCATCTAGCTCTGAAAAAATATTTCGGCTTGTAGCAGTGTGTGGGACTTGTTCTATTAGTCTATCTATACTAAACTCCACCAGGTTGCAAATTCAATATAATTTTTATCTGCATCTAGCTCTGAAAAAATATTTAGGATTGTAGCAGTGTGTGAGACTTGTTCTATTAGTCCATCTATACTAACCTCCACCAGGTTGCAAATTCAATATAATTAAGTTCTGCATCTAGCTCTGAAAAAATATTTTGGCTTGTAGCAATGTGTGGGACTTGTTCTATTATTCGATCTTTACTAACCTCCACCAGGTTGCAAATTCAATATAATTTATATCTGCATCTAGCTCTGAAAAAATATTTCGGCTTGTAGCAGTGTGTGGGACTTGTTCTATTAGTCCATCTATACTAACCTCCACCAGGTTGCAAATTCAATATTTTTTTTTTCTGCATCTAGCTCTGAAAAAACATTTCGGCTTGTAGCAGTATATGGGACTTGTTCTATTAGTCCATCTATACTAACCTCCACCAGGTTGCAAATTCAATATAATTAAGTTCTGCATCTAGCTCTGAAAAAATATTTCGGCTTGTCGCAGTGTGTGGGACTTGTTCTATTAGTCCATCTATACTAACCTCCACCAGGTTGCAAATTCAATATAATTTTTTTCTGCATCTAGCTCTGAAAAAATATTTCGGCTTGTAGCAGTGTGTGCGACTTCTTCTATTAGTCCATCTATACTAACCTCCACCAGGTTGCAGATACAATATAATTTTTATCTGCATCTAGCTCTGAAAAAATATTTCGGCTTGTAGCAGTGTGTGGGACTTGTTCTATTAGTCCATCTATACTAACCTCCACCAGGTTGCAAATTCAATATAATTTTTTTCTGCATCTAGCTCTGAAAAAATATTTCGGCTTGTAGCAGTGTGTGGGACTTGTTCTATTAGTCCATCTATACTAACCTCCACCAGGTTGCAAATTCAATAATATTAAGTTCTGCATCTAGCTCTGAAAAAATATTTTGGCTTGTAGCAGTGTGTGGGACTTGTTCTATTAGTCCATCTATACTAACCTCCACCAGGTTGCAAATTCAATATAATTTTTATTTGTAGCAGTGTGTGGGACTTGTTCTATTAGTCCATCTATACTAACCTCCACCAGGTTGCAAATTCAATATAATTTTTTTCTGCATCTAGCTCTGAAAAAATATTTCGGCTTGTAGCAGTGTGTGGGACTTCTTCTATTAGTCCATCTATACTAACCTCCACCAGGTTGCAAATACAATATAATTTTTATCTGCATCTAGCTCTGAAAAAATATTTCGGCTTGTAGCAGTGTGTGGGACTTGTTCTATTAGTCCATCTATACTAACCTCCACCAGGTTGCAAATTCAATACAATTTTTTTCTGCATCTAGCTCTGAAAAAATATTTCGGCTTGTAGCAGTGTGTGGGACTTGTTCTATTAGTCCATCTATACTAACCTCCACCAGGTTGCAAATTCAATAATATTAAGTTCTGCATCTAGCTCTGAAAAAATATTTTGGCTTGTAGCAGTGTGTGGGACTTGTTCTATTAGTCTATCTATACTAAACTCCACCAGATTGCAAATTCAATATAATTTTTATCTGCATCTAGCTCTGAAAAAATATTTAGGATTGTAGCAGTGTGTGAGACTTGTTCTATTAGTCCATCTATACTAACCTCCACCAGGTTGCAAATTCAATATAATTAAGAACTGCGTCTAGCTCTGAAAAAATATTTTGGCTTGTAGCAGTGTGTGGGACTTGTTCTATTATTCGATCTTGACTAACCTCCACCAGGTTGCAAATTCAATATAATTTTTATCTGCATCTAGCTCTGAGAAAATATTTCGGCTTGTAGCAGTGTGTGGGACTTGTTCTATTAGTCCATCTATACTAACCTCCACCAGGTTGCAAATTCAATATATTTTTTTTCTGCATCTAGCTTTGAAAAAACATTTCGGCTTGTAGCAGTATATGGGACTTGTTCTATTAGTCCATCTATACTAACCTCCACCAGGTTGCAAATTCAATATAATTAAGTTCTGCATCTAGCTCTGAAAAAATATTTCGGCTTGTCGCAGTGTGTGGGACTTGTTCTATTAGTCCATCTATACTAACCTCCACCAGGTTGCAAATTCAATATATTTTTTATCTGAATCTAGCTCTGAAAAAATATTTCAGCTTGTAGCAGTGTGTGGGACTTGTTCTATTAGTCCATCTATACCAACCTCCACCAGGTTGCAAATTCAATATAATTTTTTTCTGCATCTAGCTCTGAAAAAATATTTTGGCTTGTCGCAGTGTGTGGGACTTGTTCTATTAGTCCATCTATACTAACCTCCACCAGGTTGCAAATTCAATATAATTTTTATCTGCATCTAGCTCTGAAAAAATATTTCGGCTTGTAGCAGTGTGTGGGACTTGTTCTATTAGTCGATCTTTACTAACCTCCACCAGGTTGCAAATTCAATATAATTTTTATCTGCATCTAGCTCTGAAAAAATATTTCAGCTTGTAGCAGTGTGTGGGACTTGTTCTATTAGTCCATCTATACTAACCTCCACCAGGTTGCAAATTCAATACAATTTTTATCTGCAACTAGCTCTGAAAAAATATTTCGGCTTGTAGCAGTGTGTGGGACTTGTTCTATTAGTCCATCTATACTAACCTCCACCAGGTTGCAAATTCAATATAATTTTTATCTGCATCTAGCTCTGAAAAAATATTTCGGCTTGTAGCAGTGTGTGGGACTTGTTTTATTAGTCTATCTATACTAAACTCCACCAGGTTGCAAATTCAATATAATTTTTATCTGCATCTAGCTCTGCAAAAATATTTAGGATAGTAGCAGTGTGTGGGACATGTTCTATTAGTACATCTATACTAACCTCCACCAGGTTGCAAATTCAATATAATTTTTTTCTGCATCTAGCTCTGAAAAAATATTTCGGCCTGTAGCAGTGTGTGGGACTTGTTCTATTAGTCGATCTATACTAACCTCCACCAGGTTGCAAATTCAATATAATTTTTATCTGCATCTAGCTCTGAAAAAATATTTCGGCTTGTAGCAGTGTGTGGGACTTGTTCTATTAGTCCATCTATAATAACCTCCACCAGGTTGCAAATTCAATATATTTTTTTTCTGCATCTAGCTCTGAAAAAATATTTCGGCTTGTAGCAGTGTATGGGACATGTTCTATTAGCCCATCTATACTAGCCTCCACCAGGTTGCAAATTCAATATAATTAAGTTCTGCATCTAGCTCTGAAAAAATATTTCGGCTTGTAGCAGTGTGTGGGACTTGTTCTATTAGTCCATCTATACTAAACTCCACCAGGTTGCAAATTCAATATAATTTTTATCTGCATCTAGTTCTGAAAAAATATTTAGGATTGTAGCAGTGTGTGGGACTTGTTCTATTAGTCCATCTATACCAACCTCCACCAGGTTGAAAATGCAATATAATTTTTATCTGCATCTAGCTATGAAAATATATTTTGGCTTGTAGCAGTGTTTAGGACTTGTTCTATTAGTCCATCTATACTAACCTCCACCAGGTTGCAAATTCAATATAATTTTTATCTGCATCTAGCTCTGAAAAAATATTTTGGCTTGTAGCAGTGTATGGGACTTGTTCTATTAGTCCATCTATACTAACCTCCACCAGGTTGCAAATTCAATATAATTTTTATCTGCATCTAGCTCTGAAAAGATATTTTGGCTTGTAGCAGTGTGTGGGACATGTTCTGTTAGTCCATCTATACTAACCTCCACCAGGTTGCAAATTCAATATAATTTTTTTCTGCATCTAGCTCTAAAAAAATATTTTGGCTTGTCGCAGTGCTTGGGACTTGTTCTATTAGTCCATCTATACTAACCTCCACCAGGTTGCAAATTCAATATAATTTTTATCTGCATCTAGCTCTGAAAAAATATTTCGGCTTGTAGCAGTGTTTGGGACTTGTTCTATTAGTCCATCTATACTAACCTCCACCATGTTGCAAATTTAATATAATTTTTTTCTGCATCCATCTAGCTCTGAAAAAATATTTTGGCTTGTAGCTGTGTGTGGGACTTGTTCTGTTAGTCCATCTATACTAACCTCCACCAGGTTGCAAATTCAATATAATTAAGTTCTGCATCTAGCTCTGAAAAAATATTTCGGCTTGTAGCAGTGTGTGGGACATGTTCTGTTAGTCCATCTATACTAACCTCCACCAGGCTGCAAATTCAATATAATTAAGTTCTGCATCTAGCTCTGAAAAAATATTTTGGATTGTCGCAGTGTTTGGGACTTGTTCTATTAGTCCATCTATACTAACCTCCACCAGGTTGCAAATTCAATATAATTTTTATCTGCATCTAGCCCTGAAAAAATATTTCAGCTTCTAGCAGTGTGTGGGACTTGTTCTATTAGTCCATCTATACTAACCTCCACAAGGTTGAAAATTCAATATAATTTTTATCTGCATCTAGCTCTGAAAAAATATTTCGGCTTGTAGCACTGTGTGGGACGTGTTTTATTAGTCAGTCTATACTAACCTCCACCAGGTTGCAAATTCAATATAATTTTTATCTGCATCTAGCTCTGAAAAAATATTTTGGCTTGTAGCAGTGTGTGGGACTTGTTCTATTAGTCCATCTATACCAACCTCCACCAGGTTGAAAATGCAATATAATTTTTATCTGCATCTAGCTATGAAAAAATATTTTGGCTTGTAGCAGTGTATAGTACTTGTTCTATTAGTCCATCTATACTAACCTCCACCAAAATATTTCAGCTTTTATCAGTGTTAGAGATGAGCGGTGTTCGACTAGAACTGTTCGCCAATCTCAAATTCGAGCTGTTTTGGGCGGTGTTCGAGTTGTTCGACGAACCCGAACGATTTGCAAAAAATTTGGCTGTTCGAGGTTATGTTCGATAACTGTTCGTGCACCAAAAGCGTGTCCTGCATGTCTGGCGCTATTTAGAGCACCAATCATGCAGGGATTGTCTGCCACTCACTGTAATGCCACAGCCATGGTGGTTGTGGCATTACAGTGATTGCCCAAATCGATGGGAACAGTGCCAACAGTGAAACATGAAAAGCCGGCAATTCAGCAGCGGCATACACCTGTACCCGACAATTTAGAACCGAAAGAATAGAGCTTCACACATAGATTAGATAGATAGAAACATGTCAGTCACATATATATGAAGTACAGTGACAGTGTTGCTTACTGTACTTGTCATTTAGCGTAAAGGATTTTTCAAAAAAAATAATAGTGTTTTCATGCACCGTCTCTTTAAAAAAGCCGGCCGGCAATTCAGCATCTGTACCCGACAATTTATAACAGAAAGAATAGAGCATCACACATAGATTAGATAGATAGAAACATGTCAGTCACATATATATGAAGTACAGTGATAGTGTTGGTTACTGTACTTGTCATTTAGTATTAAAATAAAGGATTTATTATTAAAAAAATTGGCGTGGGGTTCCCCTTAATTTTAGGCTCTAGCGGAGGTTAAGCAGACGGCTGGGGCAGATGTTTGAAGCCTGGGAAGGGGGTAATACCCAAGGAGCTTCCCAGGCTACTAATATCAGCCCCCAGCTGAATGCATAGCCTTTACTAGCTATTAAAATGGGGGACCCCCCCAAAAAAAATGACGTGGGGTCCCCCCTAATTTAATAGCTAGCAAAGGCTAGGCAGACAGCTGGGGGCTGATATTAATAGCCCAGGAAGGGAGCCATGAATATTGGCCCCCTCCCAGGCTAGAAACACCAGCCGTCAGCCACCCCAGAAATGGCGCATTCATAGGATGCGCCAATTCTGGCACTTAGCCTCGCTCTTCCACGCTGCCCTGGTGCGGTGGCAGGGGGTAATAGGGTTGGGGTTGATGTCAGCTTATAATGCCAGCTGACATCAAGCCCAGGTTAGTAATGGAGAGGCGTCTATAAGACACCCCCATTACTAACCCCATAGTCAAAGTTAAAAAAAACACAAACACCCAGAATAAAGTCCTTTAATTGAAATAAAGACACAATCCTTTATTGTTCTAAATTAAACCATACTTACCGTCACGCCCATTCCAGCTGAAGCCAACGATCTCCTGCAATAAAAGAAAAATAATAAAGCAACCTCATCCTTACCTTTCCATGGTTCCCACGACAGCTTCAGCTCTGCTACATCGAGATGACAGGCTGGACCGCAGCAGAACGCTGCCATCCAGCCTGTCATCCCGCAGACACTGAGAAGCGCAGGCTTGCTTGCGCTGCTCAGCGTCTCTCTGTGACGACATCCAGATGAGCCGAGTTCATGTCCAATGAACTCGGCTCACCTCATGCACGTCACTGACAGCGTGGGAAAATTCTCACGCTGAAGCGGTGAGTGCAGGAGAATTCTCCCACGCTGTCAGTGACGTGCATAAGGTGAGCTCATGTCCAATGAACTCAGCTCACCTCCTGCATGTCACTGACAGCGTGGGAGAATTCTCCTGCACTCAGCGCTTCAGCGTGAGAATTCTCCCACGCTGAAGCGCTGAGTGCAGGAGAATTTTCCCACGCTGTCAGTGACGTGCATAAGGTGAGCTCATGTCCAATGAACTCAGCTCACCTACTGCACGTCACTGACAGCGTGGGAGAATTCTCCTGCACTCAGCGCTTCAGTGTGAGAATTCTCCCACGCTGAAGCGCTGAGTGCAGGAGAATTTTCCCACGCTGTCAGTGACGTGCATGAGGTGAGCCGAGTTCATTGGACATTAACTCGGCTCATCTGGATGCCCTCACAGAGAGACACTGTGGAGCGCAAGCAAGCCTGCGCTTCTCAGTGTCTGCGGGATGACAGGCTGGATGGCAGCGTTCTGCTGCGGTCCAGCCTGTCATCTCGATGTAGCAGAGCTGAAGCTGTCATGGGAACCATGGAAAGGTAAGGATGATGTTGCTTTATTATTTTTCTTTTATTTCAGGAGATCGTTGGCTTCAGCTGGAATGGGCGTGATGGTAAGTATGGTTTAATTTAGAACAATAAAGAATTGTGTGTTTATTTCAATTAAAGGACTTTTTTCTGGGTGTTGTGTTTTTTTTTAAATACTTTACTAGAAATTCATGGTGGTCATGTCTAATATTGGCGTGACCCCATGAATTTCGGGCTTAGGGCCAGCTGATAATGCCAAGCTGGCCCTAACCCCTTTATTACCCAGTGAGCCACCGCATCAGGGCCCTGGATGAGTTGGGTACAGCGCCAGAAGATGGCGCTTCTATGAACGCGCCATTTTCTGAGGTGGCTGCGGACTGCAATTTGCAGCGGGGGTGGCCCAGAAAGCTTGGGCCTCCCTGCACTGCGGATTCCAGCCCCCAGCTGCCTAGTTGTACCTGGCTGGACACAAAAACAGGGCGAAGCCCCACGTCAATTTTCTTTAAATTATTTCATGAAATAATTAAGAAAAAAAGGGCTTCCCTATATTGTTGTGTCCGGCCAGGTACAAATAGGCAGCTGGTGGTTGGGGGCAGCCCGTTCCTGCCTGCTGTACCCGGCTGGACACTAATATAGTGCGAAGCCCCACGTCAATTTTTTTTAAATTATTTCATGAATTTCCTGAAATAATTTAAAAAAATTGAAGTGGGGCTTCGCACTATATTTGTGTCCAGCCAGGTACAGCAGGCAGGAACGGGCTGCCCCCATCCACCAGCTGCCTATTTGTACCTGGCCGGACACAACAATATAGGGAAGCCCTTTTTTTCTTAATTATTTCATGAATTTCATGAAATAATTAAAAAAAATTGAAGTGGGGCTTCGCACTATATTTGTGTCCAGCCAGGTACAGCAGGCAGGAACGGGCTGCCCCCAACCACCAGCTGCCTATTTGTACCTGGCCGGACACAACAATATAGGGAAGGCCTTTTTTTCTTACTTATTTCATGAATTTCATGAAATAATTAAAAAAAAAATACGTGGGGCTTCGCCCTATTTTTGTGTCCAGCCAGGTACAACTAGGCAGCTGGGGGCTGGAATCTGCAGCGCAGGGAGGCCCAAGCTTTCTGGGCCCCCCCCCGCTACAAATTGCAGTCCGCAGCCACCCCGGAAAATGGCGCGTTCATAGAAGCGCCATCTTCTGGCGCTGTACCCAACTCATCCAGGGCCCTGGTGCGGTGGCTCACTGGGTAATAAAGGGGTTAGGGCCAGCTTGGTATTATAAGCTGGCCCCAAGCCCAAAATTCATGGGGTCACGCCAGTATTAGACATGACCGCCATGAATTTCTAGTAAAGTATTTAAAAAAAACACAACACCCAGAATAAAGTCCTTTAATTGAAATAAAGACACAATTCTTTATTGTTCTAAATTAAACCATACTTACCATCACACCCATTCCAGCTGAAGCCAACGATCTCCTGCAATAAAAGAAAAATAATAAAGCAACCTCATCCTTACCTTTCCATGGTTCCCACGACAGCTTCAGCTCTGCTACATCGAAATGACTGGCTGGACCGCAGCAGAACGCTGCCATCCAGTTTGTCATCCCGCAGACACTGAGAAGCGCAGGCATGCTTGCGCTCCTCACTGTCTCGCTGTGACGGCATCCAGATGAGCCGAGGTCATGTCCAATGAACTCGGCTCACCTCATGCACGTCACTGACAGCGTGGGAAAATTCTCACACTGAAGTGCTGAGTGCAGGAGAATTCTCCCACGCTGTCAGTGATGTGCATGAGATGAGCTCATGTCCAATGAACTCAGCTCACCTCCTGCACGTCACTGACAGCGTGGGAAAATTCTCCTGCAATCAGCGCTTCAGCGTGAGAATTTTCCCACGCTGTCAGTGACGTGCATGAGGTGAGCCGAGTTCATTGGACATGAACTCGGCTCATCTGGATGTCGTCACAGAGAGACGCTGAGCAGCGCAAGCATGCCTGCGCTTCTCAGTGTCTGCGGGATGACAGGCTGGATGGCAGCGTTCTGCTGCGGTCCAGCCTGTCATCTCGATGTAGCAGAGCTGAAGCTGTCGTGGGAACCATGGAAAGGTAAGGATGAGGTTGGTTTATTATTTTTCTTTTATTGCAGGAGATCGTTTGCTTCAGCTGGAATGGGCGTGATGGTAAGTATGGTTTAATTTAGAACAATAAAGGATTGTGTCTTTATTTCAATTAAAGGACTTTATTCTGGGTGTTTGTGTTTTTTTTAACTTTGACTATGGGGTTAGTAATGGGGGTGTCTTATAGACGCCTCTCCATTACTAACCTGGGCTTGATGTCAGCTGGCATTATAAGCTGACATCAACCCCTACCCTATTACCCCCTGCCACCGCACCAGGGCAGCGTGGAAGAGCGAGGCTAAGTGCCAGAATTGGCGCATCCTATGAATGCGCCATTTCTGGGGCGGCTGACGGCTGGTGTTTCTAGCCTGGGAGGGGGCCAATATTCATGGCTCCCTTCCTGGGCTATTAATATCAGCCCCCAGCTGTCTGCCTAGCCTTTGCTAGCTATTAAATTAGGGGGGACCCCACGTCATTTTTTTGGGGGGGTCCCCCATTTTAATAGCTAGTAAAGGCTATGTATTCAGCTGGGGGCTGATATTAGTAGCCTGGGAAGCTCCGTGGGTATTACCCCCTTCCCAGGCTTCAAACATCTGCCCCAGCCGCCTGCTTAACTTCCGCTAGAGCCTAAAATTAAGGGGAACCCCACGCCAATTTTTTTAATAATAAATCCTTTATTTTAATACTAAATGACAAGTACAGTAACCAACACTATCACTGTACTTCATATATATGTGACTGACATGTTTCTATCTATCTAATCTATGTGTGATGCTCTATCTTTCTGTTCTAAATTGTCGGGTACCGCTGCTGAATTGCCGGCCGGCTTTTTTAAAGAGACAGTGCATGAAAACACTATTATTTTTTTAAATAAATCCTTTACACTAAATGACAAGTACAGTAAGCAACACTATCACTGTACTTATTATATATGTGACTGACATGTTTCTATCTATCTAATCTATGTGTGAAGCTCTATTCTTTCTGTTCTAAATTGTCGGGTACAGATGCTGAATTGCCGGCCGGCTTTTTTAAAGAGACTGTGCATGAAAACACTAATATTTTTTTTAATAAATCCTTTACACTAAATGACAAGTGCAGTAACCAACACTGTCACTGTGCTTCTTATATGTGTGACTGACATGTTTCTATCTATCTAATCTATGTGTGATGCTCTATTCCTTCTTGTCTAAATTGTCGGGTACCGGTGTATGCCGCTGCTGAATTTGCCGGCCGGCTTTTTTAAAGAGAGTGTCTTCTGAGCAGTTTGTCAGCTTTTGGACACCTTTGCCGGTGTTTTCTATGTGTTTCTATGTGTTTTTGTTTGCCTGCCATTGGTTTTAATGGTGTTCGACGGTGTTCTAAGGTGTTCGACGAACAGTTCGACGAACAGTTCCTCGAACATCCCGGTGTTCGACGAACCGAACCCGAACACTACGGGGGTAGCTCAACACTAATCAGTGTATGGGACTTGTTCTATTAGTCCATCTATACTAACCTCCACCAGGTTGCAAGTTCAATAAAATTTGTATCTGCATCTAGCTCTGAAAAAATATTTCGGCTTGTATCAGTGTGTGGGACTTGTTCTATTAGTCCATCTATACTAACCTCCACCAGGTTGCAAATTCAATATAATTTTTTTCTGCATCTAGCTCTGCAAAAATATTTCGGCTTGTAGCAGTGTGTGGGACTTGTTCTATTAGTCGATCTATACTAACCTCCACCAGGTTGCAAATTCAATGTAATTTTTATCTGCATCTAGCTCTGAAAAAATATTTCGGCTTGTAGCAGTGTGTGGGACTTGTTCTATTAGTCCATCTATACTAACCTCCACCAGGTTGCAAATTCAATATAATTTTTATCTGCATCTAGCTCTGAAAAAATATTTCGGCTTGTAGCAGTGTGTGGGACTTGTTCTATTAGTCCATCTATACTAACCTCCACCAGGTTGCAAATTTAATATAATTTTTTTCTGCATCTAGCTCTGAAAAAATATTTTGGCTTGTAGCTGTGTGTGGGACTTGTTCTATTAGTCCATCTATACTAACCTCCACCAGGTTGCAAATTCAATATAATTAAGTTCTGCATCTAGCTCTGAAAAAATATTTCGGCTTGTAGCAGTGTGTGGGAATTGTTCTATTAGTCTATCTATACCAAACTCCACCAGGTTGCAAATTCAATATAATTTTTATCTGCATCTAGCTCTGAAAAAATATTTAGGATTGTAGCAGTGTGTGGGACTTGATCTATTAGTCCATCTATACTAACCTCCACCAGGTTGCAAATTCAATATAATTTTTTTCTGCATCTAGCTCTGAAAAAATATTTCGGCTTGCAGCAGTGTGTGGGACTTGTTCTATTAGTCCATCTATACTAACCTCCACCAGGTTGCAAATTCAATATAATTTTTATCTGCATCTAGCTCTGAAAAAATATTTCGGCTTGTAGCAGTGTGTGGGACTTGTTCTATTAGTCCATCTATACTAACCTCCACCAGGTTGCAAATTCAATATAATTTTTATCTGCATCTAGCTCTGAAAAATATTTCGGCCTGTAGCAGTGTGTGGGAATTGTTCTATTAGTCGATCTATACTAACCTCCACCAGGTTGCAAATTCAATATAATTTTTATCTGCATCTAGCTCTGAAAAAATATTTCGGCTTGTAGCAGTGTGTGGGACTTGTTCTATTAGTCCATCTATACTAACCTCCACCAGGTTGCAAATTCAATATATTTTTTTTCTGCATCTAGCTCTGAAAAAATATTTCGGCTTGTAGCAGTGTATGGGACTTGTTCTATTAGTCCATCTATACTAACCTCCACCAGGTTACAAATTCAATATAATTAAGTACTGCATCTAGCTCTGAAAAAATATTTCGGCTTGTAGCAGTGTGTGGGACTTGTTCTATTAGTCCATCTATACTAAACTCCACCAGGTTGCAAATTCAATATAATTTTTATCTGCATCTAGCCCTGAAAAAATATTTCAGCTTGTAGCAGTGTGTGGGACTTGTTTTATTAGTCAGTCTATACTAACCTCCACCAGGTTGCAAATTCAATATAATTTTTATCTTCATCTAGCTCTGAAAAAATATTTCGGCTTGTAGCACTGTGTGGGACTTGTTTTATTAGTCAGTCTATACTAACCTCCACCAGGTTGCAAATTCAATATCATTTTTATCTTCATCTAGCTCTGAAAAAATATTTTGGCTTGTAGCAATGTGTGGGACTTGTTCTATTAGTCCATCAATATTAACCTCCACAAGGTTGCAAATTCAATAAAAAAAATTTCTGCATCCACCTCTGAAAAAATATTTCAGCTTTTATCAGTGTATGGGACTTGTTCTATTAGTCCATCTATACTAACCTCCACCAGGTTGCAAGTTCAATAAAATTTGTATCTGCATCTAGCTCTGAAAAAATATTTTGGCTTGTAGCAGTGTGTGGGACTTGTTCTATTAGTCCATCTATACTAACCTCCACCAGGTTGCAAATGCAATATAATTTTTTTCTGCATCTAGCTCTGCAAAAATATTTCGGCTTGTAGCAGTGTGTGGGACTTGTTCTATTAGTCGATCTATACTAACCTCCACCAGGTTGCAAATTCAATGTAATTTTTATCTGCATCTAGCTCTGAAAAAATATTTCGGCTTGTAGCAGTGTGTGGGACTTGTTCTATTAGTCCATCTATACTAACCTCCACCAGGTTGCAAATTCAATATAATTTTTATCTGGATCTAGCTCTGAAAAAATATTTCGGCTTGTAGCAGTGTGTGGGACTTGTTCTATTAGTCCATCTATACTAACCTCCACCAGGTTGCAAATTTAATATAATTTTTTTCTGCATCTAGCTCTGAAAAAATATTTTGGCTTGTAGCTGTGTGTGGGACTTGTTCTATTAGTCCATCTATACTAACCTCCACCAGGTTGCAAATTCAATATAATTAAGTTCTGCATCTAGCTCTGAAAAAATATTTCGGCTTGTAGCAGTGTGTGGGACTTGTTCTATTAGTCTATCTATACTAAACTCCACCAGGTTGCAAATTCAATATAATTTTTATCTGCATCTAGCTCTGAAAAAATATTTAGGATTGTAGCAGTGTGTGGGACTTGTTCTATTAGTCCATCTATACTAACCTCCACCAGGTTGCAAATTCAATATAATTTTTTTCTGCATCTAGCTCTGAAAAAATATTTCGGCTTGCAGCAGTGTGTGGGACTTGTTCTATTAGTCGATCTATACTAACCTCCACCAGGTTGCAAATTCAATATAATTTTTATCTGCATCTAGCTCTGAAAAAATATTTCGTCTTGTAGCAGTGTGTTGGACTTGTTCTATTAGTCCATCTATACTAACCTCCACCAGGTTGCAAATTCAATATAATTAAGTTCTGCATCTAGCTCTGAAAAAATATTTCGGCTTGTAGCAGTGTGTGGGACTTGTTCTATTAGTCTATCTATACTAAACTCCACCAGGTTGCAAATTCAATATAATTTTTATCTGCATCTAGCTCTGAAAAAATATTTAGGATAGTAGCAGTGTGTGGGACATGTTCTATTAGTCCATCTATACTAACCTCCACCAGGTTGCAAATTCAATATAATTTTTTTCTGCATCTAGCTCTGAAAAAATATTTCGGCCTGTAGCAGTGTGTGGGAATTGTTCTATTAGTCCATCTATACTAACCTCCACCTGGTTGCAAATTCAATATAATATTTATCTGCATCTAGCTCTGAAAAAATATTTCGGCTTGTAGTAGTGTGTGGGACTTGTTCTATTAGTCCATCTATACTAACCTCCACCAGGTTGCAAATTCAATATATTTTTTTTCTGCATCTAGCTCTGAAAAAATATTTCGGCTTGTAGCAGTGTATGGGACTTGTTCTATTAGTCCATCTATACTAACCTCCACCAGGTTGCAAATTCAATATAATTAAGTACTGCATCTAGCTCTGAAAAAATATTTCGGCTTGTAGTAGTGTGTGGGACGTGTTCTATTAGTCCATCTATACTAAACTCCACCAGGTTGCAAATTCAATATAATTTTTATCTGCATCTACCTCTGAAAAAATATTTAGGATTGTAGCAGTGTGTGGGACTTGTTCTATTAGTCCATCTATACCAACCTCCACCATGTTAAAAATTCAATATAATTTTTATCTGCATCTAGCTATGAAAAAATATTTCGGCTTGTAGCAGTGTGTTTGGACTTGTTCTACTAGTCCATCTATACTAACCTCCACCAGGTTGCAAATTCAATATAATTTTTATCTGCATCTAGCTCTGAAAAAATATTTTGGCTTGTAGCAGTGTGTGGGACATGTTCTGTTAGTCCATCTATACTAACCTCCACCAGGTTGCAAATTCAATATAATTTTTTTCTGCATCTAGCTCTGAAAAAACATTTCGGCTTGTAGCAGTGTGTGGGACTTGTTCTATTAGTCCATCTATACTAACCTCCACCAGGTTGCAAATTCAATATAATTATTTTCTGCATCTAGCTCTGAAAAAATATTTAGGCTTGTAGCAGTGTGTGGGACTTGTTCTATTCGTCCATCTATACTAACCTCCACCAGGTTGCAAATTCAATATAATTTTTATCTGCATCTAGCTCTGAAAAAATATTTCGGCTTGTCGCAGTGTGTGGGACTTGTTCTATTAGTCCATCTATACTAACCTCCACCAGGTTGCAAATTCAATATAATTTTTATCTTCATCTAACTCTGTAAAAATATTTCGGCTTGTAGTAGTGTGTGGGACTTGTTCTATTAGTCCATCTATACTAACCTCCACCAGGTTGCAAATTCAATATAATTAAGTTCTGCATCTAGCTCTGAAAAAATATTTCGGTTTGTAGCAATGTGTGGGACTTGTTCTATTAGTCCATCAATATTAACCTCCACAAGGTTGCAAATTCAATATAAAATTTTTCTGCATCTAGCTCTGAAAAAATATTTCAGGTTTAATCAGTGTATGGGACTTGTTCTATTAGTCCATCTATTCTAACCTACACCAGGTTGCAAGTTCAATAAAATTTGTATCTGCATCTAGCTCTGAAAAAATATTCGGCTTGTAGCTGTGTGTGGGACTTGTTCTATTAGTCCATCTATACTAAACTCCACCAGGTTGCAAATTCAATATAATTTTTATCTGCATCCAGCTCTGAAAAAATATTTAGGATTGTAGCAGTGTGTGGGACTTGTTCTATTAGTCCATCTTTACCAACCTCCACCAGGTTGAAAATTCAATATAATTTTTATCTGCATCTAGCTCTGAAAAAATATTTTGGCTTGTAGCACTGTGTGGGACTTGTTTTATTAGTCAGTCTATACTAACCTCCACCAGGTTGCAAATTCAATAATATTAAGTTCTGCATCTAGCTCTGAAAAAATATTTTGGCTTGTAGCAGTGTGTGGGACTTGTTCTATTAGTCTATCTATACTAAACTCCACCAGATTGCAAATTCAATATAATTTTTATCTGCATCTAGCTCTGAAAAAATATTTTGGCTTGTAGCAATGTGTGGGACTTGTTCTATTAGTCCATCAATATTAACCTCCACAAGGTTGCAAATTCAATATAAAATTTTTCTGCATCTAGCTCTGAAAAAATATTTCAGCTTTAATCAGTGTATGGGACTTGTTCTATTAGTCCATCTATACTAACCTACACCAGGTTGCAAGTTCAATAAAATTTGTATCTGCATTTAGCTCTGAAAAAATATTTCGGCTTGTAGCTGTGTGTGGGACTTGTTCTATTAGTCCATCTATACTAACCTCCACCAGGTTGCAAATTCAATATAATTTTTTTCTGCATCTAGCTCTGAAAAAATATTTCGGCTTGTAGCACTGTGTGGGACTTGTTCTATTAGTCGATCTATACTAACCTCCACCAGGTTGCAATTTCAATATAATTTTTATCTACATCTAGCTCTGAAAAAATATTTCGGCTTGTAGCAATGTGTGGGACTTGTTCTATTAGTCCATCTATACTAACCTCCACCAGGTTGCAAATTCAATATAATTTTTATCTGCATCTAGCTCTGAAAAAATATTTCGGCTTTTAGCAGTGTGTGGGACTTCTTCTATTAGTCCATCTATACTAACCTCCACCAGGTTGCAAATTTAATATATTTTTTTCTGCATCTAGCTCTGAAAAAATATTTCGGCTTGTAGCTGTGTGTGGGACTTGTTCTATTAGTCCATCTATACTAACCTCCACCAGGTTGCAAATGCAATATAATTAAGTTCTGCATCTAGCTCTGAAAAAATATTTCGGCTTGTAGCAGTGTGTGGGACTTGTTCTATTAGTCTATCTATACTAAACTCCACCAGGTTGCAAATTCAATAAAATTTTTATCTGCATCTAGCTCTGAAAAAATATTTTGGCTTGTAGCAGTGTGTGGGACTTGTTCTATTAGTCCATCTATACTAACCTCCACCAGGTTGCAAATTCAATGTAATTTTTATCTGCATCTAGCTCTGAAAAAATATTTCGGCTTGTAGCAGTGTGTGGGACTTGTTCTATTAGTCCATCTATACTAACCTCCACCAGGTTGCAAATTCAATATAATTTTTATCTGGATCTAGCTCTGAAAAAATATTTCGGCTTGTAGCAGTGTGTGGGACTTGTTCTATTAGTCCATCTATACTAACCTCCACCAGGTTGCAAATTTAATATAATTTTTTTCTGCATCTAGCTCTGAAAAAATATTTTGGCTTGTAGCTGTGTGTGGGACTTGTTCTATTAGTCCATCTATACTAACCTCCACCAGGTTGCAAATTCAATATAATTAAGTTCTGCATCTAGCTCTGAAAAAATATTTCGGCTTGTAGCAGTGTGTGGGACTTGTTCTATTAGTCTATCTATACTAAACTCCACCAGGTTGCAAATTCAATATAATTTTTATCTGCATCTAGCTCTGAAAAAATATTTAGGATTGTAGCAGTGTGTGGGACTTGTTCTATTAGTCCATCTATACTAACCTCCACCAGGTTGCAAATTCAATATAATTTTTTTCTGCATCTAGCTCTGAAAAAATATTTCGGCTTGCAGCAGTGTGTGGGACTTGTTCTATTAGTCGATCTATACTAACCTCCACCAGGTTGCAAATTCAATATAATTTTTATCTGCATCTAGCTCTGAAAAAATATTTCGTCTTTTAGCAGTGTGTTGGACTTGTTCTATTAGTCCATCTATACTAACCTCCACCAGGTTGCAAATTCAATATAATTAAGTTCTGCATCTAGCTCTGAAAAAATATTTCGGCTTGTAGCAGTGTGTGGGACTTGTTCTATTAGTCTATCTATACTAAACTCCACCAGGTTGCAAATTCAATATAATTTTTATCTGCATCTAGCTCTGAAAAAATATTTAGGATAGTAGCAGTGTGTGGGACATGTTCTATTAGTCCATCTATACTAACCTCCACCAGGTTGCAAATTCAATATAATTTTTTTCTGCATCTAGCTCTGAAAAAATATTTCGGCCTGTAGCAGTGTGTGGGAATTGTTCTATTAGTCCATCTATACTAACCTCCACCTGGTTGCAAATTCAATATAATATTTATCTGCATCTAGCTCTGAAAAAATATTTCGGCTTGTAGTAGTGTGTGGGACTTGTTCTATTAGTCCATCTATACTAACCTCCACCAGGTTGCAAATTCAATATATTTTTTTTCTGCATCTAGCTCTGAAAAAATATTTCGGCTTGTAGCAGTGTATGGGACTTGTTCTATTAGTCCATCTATACTAACCTCCACCAGGTTGCAAATTCAATATAATTAAGTACTGCATCTAGCTCTGAAAAAATATTTCGGCTTGTAGTAGTGTGTGGGACGTGTTCTATTAGTCCATCTATACTAAACTCCACCAGGTTGCAAATTCAATATAATTTTTATCTGCATCTACCTCTGAAAAAATATTTAGGATTGTAGCAGTGTGTGGGACTTGTTCTATTAGTCCATCTATACCAACCTCCACCATGTTAAAAATTCAATATAATTTTTATCTGCATCTAGCTATGAAAAAATATTTCGGCTTGTAGCAGTGTGTTTGGACTTGTTCTACTAGTCCATCTATACTAACCTCCACCAGGTTGCAAATTCAATATAATTTTTATCTGCATCTAGCTCTGAAAAAATATTTTGGCTTGTAGCAGTGTGTGGGACATGTTCTGTTAGTCCATCTATACTAACCTCCACCAGGTTGCAAATTCAATATAATTTTTTTCTGCATCTAGCTCTGAAAAAACATTTCGGCTTGTAGCAGTGTGTGGGACTTGTTCTATTAGTCCATCTATACTAACCTCCACCAGGTTGCAAATTCAATATAATTTTTTTCTGCATCTAGCTCTGAAAAAATATTTCGGCTTGTAGCAGTGTGTGGGACTTGTTTTATTAGTCCATCTATACTAACCTCCACCAGGTTGCAAATTAAATATAATTATTTTCTGCATCTAGCTCTGAAAAAATATTTAGGCTTGTAGCAGTGTGTGGGACTTGTTCTATTCGTCCATCTATACTAACCTCCACCAGGTTGCAAATTCAATATAATTTTTATCTGCATCTAGCTCTGAAAAAATATTTCGGCTTGTCGCAGTGTGTGGGACTTGTTCTATTAGTCCATCTATACTAACCTCCACCAGGTTGCAAATTCAATATAATTTTTATCTTCATCTAACTCTGTAAAAATATTTCGGCTTGTAGTAGTGTGTGGGACTTGTTCTATTAGTCCATCTATACTAACCTCCACCAGGTTGCAAATTCAATATAATTAAGTTCTGCATCTAGCTCTGAAAAAATATTTCGGCTTGTAGCAATGTGTGGGACTTGTTCTATTAGTCCATCAATATTAACCTCCACAAGGTTGCAAATTCAATATAAAATTTTTCTGCATCTAGCTCTGAAAAAATATTTCAGGTTTAATCAGTGTATGGGACTTGTTCTATTAGTCCATCTATTCTAACCTACACCAGGTTGCAAGTTCAATAAAATTTGTATCTGCATCTAGCTCTGAAAAAATATTCGGCTTGTAGCTGTGTGTGGGACTTGTTCTATTAGTCCATCTATACTAAACTCCACCAGGTTGCAAATTCAATATAATTTTTATCTGCATCCAGCTCTGAAAAAATATTTAGGATTGTAGCAGTGTGTGGGACTTGTTCTATTAGTCCATCTTTACCAACCTCCACCAGGTTGAAAATTCAATATAATTTTTATCTGCATCTAGCTCTGAAAAAATATTTTGGCTTGTAGCACTGTGTGGGACTTGTTTTATTAGTCAGTCTATACTAACCTCCACCAGGTTGCAAATTCAATAATATTAAGTTCTGCATCTAGCTCTGAAAAAATATTTTGGCTTGTAGCAGTGTGTGGGACTTGTTCTATTAGTCTATCTATACTAAACTCCACCAGATTGCAAATTCAATATAATTTTTATCTGCATCTAGCTCTGAAAAAATATTTTGGCTTGTAGCAATGTGTGGGACTTGTTCTATTAGTCCATCAATATTAACCTCCACAAGGTTGCAAATTCAATATAAAATTTTTCTGCATCTAGCTCTGAAAAAATATTTCAGCTTTAATCAGTGTATGGGACTTGTTCTATTAGTCCATCTATACTAACCTACACCAGGTTGCAAGTTCAATAAAATTTGTATCTGCATTTAGCTCTGAAAAAATATTTCGGCTTGTAGCTGTGTGTGGGACTTGTTCTATTAGTCCATCTATACTAACCTCCACCAGGTTGCAAATTCAATATAATTTTTTTCTGCATCTAGCTCTGAAAAAATATTTCGGCTTGTAGCACTGTGTGGGACTTGTTCTATTAGTCGATCTATACTAACCTCCACCAGGTTGCAATTTCAATATAATTTTTATCTACATCTAGCTCTGAAAAAATATTTCGGCTTGTAGCAATGTGTGGGACTTGTTCTATTAGTCCATCTATACTAACCTCCACCAGGTTGCAAATTCAATATAATTTTTATCTGCATCTAGCTCTGAAAAAATATTTCGGCTTTTAGCAGTGTGTGGGACTTCTTCTATTAGTCCATCTATACTAACCTCCACCAGGCTGCAAATTTAATATATTTTTTTCTGCATCTAGCTCTGAAAAAATATTTCGGCTTGTAGCTGTGTGTGGGACTTGTTCTATTAGTCCATCTATACTAACGTCCACCAGGTTGCAAATGCAATATAATTAAGTTCTGCATCTAGCTCTGAAAAAATATTTCGGCTTGTAGCAGTGTGTGGGACTTGTTCTATTAGTCTATCTATACTAAACTCCACCAGGTTGCAAATTCAATATAATTTTTATCTGCATCTAGCTCTGAAAAAATATTTAGGATAGTAGCAGTGTGTGGGACATGTTCTATTAGTCCATCTATACTAACCTCCACCAGGTTGCAAATTCAATATAATTTTTTTCTGCATCTAGCTCTGAAAAAATATTTCGGCCTGTAGCAGTGTGTGGGACTTGTTCTATTAGTCGATCTATACTAACCTCCACCAGTTTGCAAATTCAATATAATTTTTATCTGCATCTAGCTCTGAAAAAATATTTCGGCTTGTAGCAGTGTGTGGGACTTGTTCTATTAGTCCATCTATACTAACCTCCACCAGGTTGCAAATTCAATATATTTTTTTTCTGCATCTAGCTCTGAAAAAATATTTCGGCTTGTAGCATTGTGTGGGACTTGTTCTATTAGTCCATCTATACTAAACTCCACCAGGTTGCAAATTCAATATAATTTTTATCTGCATATAGTTCTGAAAAAATATTTAGGCTTGTAGCAGTGTGTGGGACTTGTTCTATTAGTCCATCTATACCAACCTCCACCAGGTTGAAAATGCAATATAATTTTTATCTGCATCTAGCTATGAAAAAATATTTTGGCTTGTAGCAGTGTGTAGGACTTGTTCTATTAGTCCATCTATACTAACCTCCACCAGGTTGCAAATTCAATATAATTTTTATCTGCATCTGGCTCTGAAAAAATATTTCGGCTTGTAGCAGTGTGTGGGACTTGTTCTATTAGTCAATCTATACTAACCTCCACAAGGTTGCAAATTCAATATAATTAAGTTCTGCATCTAGCTCTGAAAAAATATTTTGGCTTGTAGCAGTGTGTGGGAATTGTTCTATTAGTCCATCTATACTAAACTCCACCAGGTTGCAAATTCAATATAATTTTTATCTGCATCTACCTCTGAAAAAATATTTAGGATTGTAGCAGTGTGTGGGACTTGTTCTATTAGTCCATCTATACCAACCTCCACCAGGTTGCAAATTCAATATAATTTTTATCTGCATCTGGCTCTGAAAAAATATTTCGGCTTATAGCAGTGTGTGGGACTTGTTCTATTAGTCAATCTATACTAACCTCCACCAGGTTGCAAATTCAATATAATTTTTATCTGCATCTAGCTCTGAAAAAATATTTTGGCTTGTAGCAGTGTCTGGGACTTGTTCTATTAGTCCATCTATACTAACCTCCACCAGGTTGCAAATTCAATATAATTAAGTTCTGCATCTAGCTCTGAAAAAATATTTCGGCTTGTAGCAGTGTGTGGGACTTGTTCTATTAGTCCATCTATACTAAACTCTACCAGGTTGCAAATTCAATATAATTTTTATCTGCATCTACCTCTGAAAAAATATTTAGGATTGTAGCAGTGTGTGGGACTTGTTCTATTAGTCCACCTATACCAACCTCCACCAAGTTAAAAATTCAATATAATTTTTATCTGCATCTAGCTATGAAAAAATATTTCGGCTTGTAGCAGTGTGTAGGACTTGTTCTATTAGTCCATCTATACTAACCTCCACCAGGTTGCAAATTCAATATAATTTTTTTCTGCATCTAGCTCTGAAAAAATATTTCGGCTTGTAGCAGTGTGTGGGACTTGTTCTATTAGTCCATCTATACTAACCTCCACCAGGTTGCAAATTAAATATAATTATTTTCTGCATCTAGCTCTGAAAAAGTATTTCGGCTTGTAGCAGTGTGTGGGACTTGTTCTATTAGTCTATCTATACTAAACTCCACCAGGTTGCAAATTCAATATAATTTTTATCTGCATCTAGCTCTGAAAAAATATTTAGGATTGTAGCAGTGTGTGGGACTTGTTCTATTAGTCCATCTATACTAACCTCCACCATGTTGCAAATTCAATATAATTTTTTTCTGCATCTAGCTCTGAAAAAATATTTCAGCTTGCAGCAGTGTGTGGGACTTGTTCTATTAGTCGATCTATAGTAACCTCCACCAGGTTGCAAATTCAATATAATTTTTATCTGCATCTAGCTCTGAAAAAATATTTCGGCGTGTAGCAGTGTGTGGGACTTGTTCTATTAGTCCATCTATACTAACCTCCACCAGGTTGCAAATTCAATATATTTTTTTTCTGCATCTAGCTCTGAAAAAATATTTCGGCTTGTAGCAGTGTATGGGACTTGATCTATTAGTCCATCTATACTAACCTCCACCAGGTTGCAAATTCAATATAATTAAGTTCTGCATCTAGCTCTGAAAAAATATTTCGGCTTGTAGCAGTGTGTGGGAATTGTTCTATTAGTCTACCTATACTAAACTCCACCAGGTTGCAAATTCAATATCATTTTTATCTGCATCCAGCTCTGAAAAAATATTTAGGATTGTAGCAGTGTGTGGGACTTGTTCTATTAGTCCATCTATACCAACCTCCACCAGGTTGAAAATTCAATATTATTTTTATCTGCATCTAGCTCTGAAAAAATATTTCGGCTTGTAGCACTGTGTGGGACTTGTTTTATTAGTTAGTCTATATTAACCTCCACCAGGTTGCAAATTCAATATAATTTTTATCTGCATCTAGCTCTGAAAAAATATTTTGGCTTGTAGCAATGTGTGGGACTTGTTCTATTAGTCCATCTGTACTAACCTCCGCCAGGTTGCAAATTCAATACATTTTTTTCTGCATCTAGCTCTGAAAAAATATTTCGGCTTGTAGCAGTGTATGGGACTTGTTCTATTAGTCCATCTATACTAACCTCCACCAGGTTGCAAATTCAATATAATTAAGTTCTGCATCTAGCTCTGAAAAAATATTTTGGCTTGTAGCAGTGTGTGGGACTTGTTCTATTAGTCCATCTATACTAAACTCCACCAGGTTGCAAATTCAATATAATTTTTATCTGCATCTAGTTCTGAAAAAATATTTAGGCTTGTAGCAGTGTGTGGGACTTGTTCTATTAGTCCATCTATACCAACCTCCACCAGGTTGAAAATGCAATATAATTTTTATCTGCATCTAGCTATGAAAAAATATTTTGGCTTGTAGCAGTGTGCAGGACTTCTTCTATTAGTCCATCTATACTAACCTCCACCAGGTTGCAAATTCAATATAATTTTTATCTGCATCTAGCTCTGAAAAAATATTTCGGCTTGTAGCAGTGTGTGGGACTTGCTCTATTAGTCAATCTATACTAACCTCCACCAGGTTGCAAATTCAATATAATTTTTATCTGCATCTAGCTCTGAAAAAATATTTCGGCTTGTAGCTGTGTGTGGGACTTGTTCTATTCGTCCATCTATACTAACCTCCACCAGGTTGCAAATTCAATATAATTAAGTTCTGCATCTAGCTCTGAAAAAATATTTCGGCTTGTAGCAGTGTGTGGGACTTGTTCTATTAGTCCATCAATATTAACTTCCACAAGGTTGCAAATTCAATATAATATTTTTCTGCATCTAGCTCTGAAAAAATATTTCAGCTTTAATCAGTGTATGGGACTTGTTCTATTTGTCCATCTATACTAACCTACACCAGGTTGCAAATTCAATATAATTTTTTTCTGCATCTAGCTCTGAAAAAATATTTCGGCTTGTAGCAGTGTGTGGGACTTGTTCTATTAGTCCATCTATACTAACCTCCACCAGGTTGCAAATTCAATATAATTTTTTTCTGCATCTAGCTCTGAAAAAATATTTCGGCTTGTAGCAGTGTGTGGGACTTGTTCTATAAGTCCATGTATACTAACCTCCACCAGGTTGCAAATTCAATATAATTTTTATTTGCATCTAGCTCTGAAAAAATATTTCGGCTTGTAGCAGTGTGTGGGACTTGTTCTATTAGTCCATCTATACTAACCTCCACCAGGTTGCAAATTTAATATATTTTTTCTGCATCTAGCTCTGAAAAAATATTTCGGCTTGTAGCTGTGTGTGGGACTTGTTCTATTAGTCCATCTATACTAACCTCCACCAGGTTGCAAATGCAATATAATTAAGTTCTGCATCTAGCTCTGAAAAAATATTTCGGCTTGTAGCAGTGTGTGGGACTTGTTCTATTAGTCTATCTATACTAAACTCCACCAGGTTGCAAATTCAGTATAATTTTTATCTGCATCTAGCTCTGAAAAAATATTTTGGCTTGTAGCAGTGTGTGGGACTTGTTCTATTAGTCCTTCTATACTAACCTCCACCAGGTTGCAAATTCAATATAATTAAGTTCTGCATCTAGCTCTGAAAAAATATTTCGGCTTGTAGCAGTGTGTGGGACTTGTTCTATTAGTCTATCTATACTAAACTCCACCAGGTTGCAAATTTAATATAATTTTTATCTGCATCTAGCTCTGAAAAAATATTTAGGATAGTAGCAGTGTGTGGGACATGTTCTATTAGTCCATCTATACTAACCTCCACCAGGTTGCAAACTCAATATAATTTTTTTCTGCATCTAACTCTGAAAAAATATTTCGGCCTGTAGCAGTGTGTGGGACTTGTTCTATTAGTCGATCTATACTAACCTCCACCAGGTTGCAAATTCAATATAATTTTTATCTGCATCTAGCTCTGAAAAAATATTTCGGCTTGTAGCAGTGTGTGGGACTTGTTCTATTAGTCCATCTATACTAACCTCCACCAGGTTGCAAATTCAATATATTTTTTTTCTGCATCTAGCTCTGAAAAAATATTTCGGCTTGTAGCAGTGTATGGGAATTGTTCTATTAGTCCATCTATACTAACCTCCACCAGGTTGCAAATTCAATATAATTAAGTCTGCATCTAGCTCTGAAAAAATATTTCGGCTTGTAGCATTGTGTGGGACTTGTTCTATTAGTCCATCTATACTAAACTCCACCAGGTTGCAAATTCAATATAATTTTTAACTGCATCTAGTTCTGAAAAAATATTTAGGCTTGTAGCAGTGTGTGGGACTTGTTCTATTAGTCCATCTATACCCACCTCCACCAGGTTGAAAATGCAATATAATTTTTATCTGCATCTAGCTATGAAAAAATATTTTGGCTTGTAGCAGTGTGTAGGACTTGTTCTATTAGTCCATCTATACTAACCTCCACCAGGTTGCAAATTCAATATAATTTTTATCTGCATCTGGCTCTGAAAAAATATTTCGGCTTGTAGCAGTGTGTGGGACTTGTTCTATTAGTCAATCTATACTTACCTCCACCAGGTTGCAAATTCAATATAATTTTTATCTGCATCTAGCTCTGAAAAAATATTTCGGCTTGTAGCAGTGTCTGGGACTTGTTCTATTAGTCCATCTATACTAACCTCCACCAGGTTGCAAATTCAATATAATTAAGTTCTGCATCTAGCTCTGAAAAAATATTTCGGCTTGTAGCAGTGTGTGGGACTTGTTCTATTAGTCCATCTATACTAAACTCCACCAGGTTGCAAATTCAATATAATTTTTATCTGCATCTACCTCTGAAAAAATATTTAGGATTGTAGCAGTGTGTGGGACTTGTTCTATTAGTCCATCTATACTAACCTCCACCAGGTTGCAAATTCAATATAATTTTTATCTGCATCTAGCTCTGAAAAAATATTTCGGCTTGTAGCAGTGTGTGGGACTAGTTCTATTAGTCCATCTATACTAACCTCTACCAGGTTGCAAATTTAATATATGTTTTTCTGCATCTAGCTCTGAAAAAATATTTCGGCTTGTAGCTGTGTGTGGGACTTGTTCTATTAGTCCATCTATACTAACCTCCACCAGGTTGCAAATTCTATATAATTAAGTTCTGCATCTAGCTCTGAAAAAATATTTCGGATTGTAGCATTGTGTGGGACTTGTTCTATTAGTCCATCTATACTAACCTCCACCAGGTTGCAAATTCAATATAATTTTTATCTACATCTAGCTCTGAAAAAATATTTCGGCTTGTAGCAGTGTGTGGGACTTGTTCTATTAGTCCGTCTATACTAACCTCCACCAGGTTGCAAATTCAATATAATATTTTTCTGCATCTAGCTCTGAAAAAATATTTCGGCTTCTAGCAGTGTGTGGGACTTGTTCTATTAGTCGATCTATACTAACCTCCACCAGGTTGCAAATTCAATATAATTTTTATCTGCATCTAGCTCTGAAAAAATATTTCGGCTTGTAGCAGTGTGTGGGACTTGTTCTATTAGTCCATCTATACTAACCTCCACCAGGTTGCAAATTCAATATAATTTTTATCTGCATCTAGCTCTGAAAAAATATTTTGGCTTGTAGCAGTGTGTGGGACTTGTTCTATTAGTCCGTCTATACTAACCTCCACCAGGTTGCAAATTCAATATAATTTTTTTCTGCATCTAGCTCTGAAAAAATATTTCGGCTTCTAGCAGTGTGTGGGACTTGTTCTATTAGTCGATCTATACTAACCTCCACCAGGTTGCAAGTTCAATATAATTTTTATCTGCATCTAGCTCTGAAAAAATATTTCGGCTTGTAGCAGTGTGTGGGACTTGTTCTATTAGTCCATCTATACTAACCTCCACCAGGTTGCAAATTCAATATAATTTTTATCTGCATCTAGCTCTGAAAAAATATTTCGGCTTGTAGCAGTGTGTGGGACTTGTTCTATTAGTCCATCTATACTAACCTCCACCAGGTTGCAAATTTAATATATGTTTTTCTGCATCTAGCTCTGAAAAAATATTTCGGCTTGTAGCTGTGTGTGGGACTTGTTCTATTAGTCCATCTATACTAACCTCCACCAAGTTGCAAATTCAATATAATTAAGTTCTGCATCTAGCTCTGAAAAAAATATTTCGGCTTGTAGTAGTGTGTGGGACTTGTTCTATTTGTCTATCTATACTAAACTCCACCAGGTTGCAAATTCAATATAATTTTTTTCTGCATCTAGCTCTGAAAAAATATTTCGGCTTCTAGCAGTGTGTGGGACTTGTTCTATTAGTCGATCTATACTAACCTCCACCAGGTTGCAAATTCAATATAATTTTTATCTGCATCTAGCTCTGAAAAAATATTTTGGCTTGTAGCATTGTGTGGGACTTGTTCTATTAGTCCATCTATACTAACCTCCACCAGGTTGCAAATTCAATATATTTTTTCTCTGCATCTAGCTCTGAAAAAATATTTCGGCTTGTAACAGTGTGTGGGACATGTTCTATTAGTCCATCTATACTAACCTCCACCAGGTTGCAAATTCAATATAATTAAGTTCTGCATCTAGCTCTGAAAAAATATTTTGGCTTGTCGCAGTGTGTGGGACTTGTTCTATTAGTCCATCTATACTAACCTCCACCAAGTTGCAAATTCAATAAAATATTTTTCTGCATCTAGCTCTGAAAAAATATTTTGGCTTGTAGCAGTGTGTGGGACTTGTTCTATTAGTCCATCTATACTAACCTCCACCAGGTTGCAAATTCAATATAATTTTTATCTGCATCTAGCTCTGAAAAAATATTTCGGCTTGTAGCAGTGTGTGGGACTTGTTCTATTAGTCCATCTATACTAACCTCCACCAGGTTGCAAATTCAATATAATTTTTTTCTGCATCTAGCTCTGAAAAACTATTTCGGCTTGCAGCAGTGTGTGGGACTTGTTCTATTAGTCCGTCTATACTAACCTCCACCAGGTTGCAAATTCAATATAATTTTTTTCTGCATCTAGCTCTGAAAAAATATTTCGGCTTCTAGCAGTGTGTGGGACTTGTTCTATTAGTCGATCTATACTAACCTCCACCAGGTTGCAAGTTCAATATAATTTTTATCTGCATCTAGCTCTGAAAAAATATTTCGGCTTGTAGCAGTGTGTGGGACTTGTTCTATTAGTCCATCTATACTAACCTCCACCAGGTTGCAAATTCAATATAATTTTTATCTGCATCTAGCTCTGAAAAAATATTTCGGCTTGTAGCAGTGTGTGGGACTTGTTCTATTAGTCCATCTATACTAACCTCCACCAGGTTGCAAATTTAATATATGTTTTTCTGCATCTAGCTCTGAAAAAATATTTCGGCTTGTAGCTGTGTGTGGGACTTGTTCTATTAGTCCATCTATACTAACCTCCACCAAGTTGCAAATTCAATATAATTAAGTTCTGCATCTAGCTCTGAAAAAAATATTTCGGCTTGTAGCAGTGTGTGGGACTTGTTCTATTTGTCTATCTATACTAAACTCCACCAGGTTGCAAATTCAATATAATTTTTTTCTGCATCTAGCTCTGAAAAAATATTTCGGCTTCTAGCAGTGTGTGGGACTTGTTCTATTAGTCGATCTATACTAACCTCCACCAGGTTGCAAATTCAATATAATTTTTATCTGCATCTAGCTCTGAAAAAATATTTTGGCTTGTAGCATTGTGTGGGACTTGTTCTATTAGTCCATCTATACTAACCTCCACCAGGTTGCAAATTCAATATATTTTTTCTCTGCATCTAGCTCTGAAAAAATATTTCGGCTTGTAACAGTGTGTGGGACATGTTCTATTAGTCCATCTATACTAACCTCCACCAGGTTGCAAATTCAATATAATTAAGTTCTGCATCTAGCTCTGAAAAAATATTTTGGCTTGTCGCAGTGTGTGGGACTTGTTCTATTAGTCCATCCATACTAACCTCCACCAGGTTGCAAATTCAATATAATATTTTTCTGCATCTAGCTCTGAAAAAATATTTTGGCTTGTAGCAGTGTGTGGGACTTGTTCTATTAGTCCATCCATACTAACCTCCACCAGGTTGCAAATTCAATATAATTTTTTTCTGCATCTAGCTCTGAAAAACTATTTCGGCTTGCAGCAGTGTGTGGGACTTGTTCTATTAGTCCATCTATACTAACCTCCATCAGGTTGCAAATTCAATATAATTAAGTTCTGCATCTAGCTCTGAAAAAATATTTCGGCTTGTAGCAGTGTGTGGAACTTGTTCTATTAGTCTATATATACTAAACTCCACCAGGTTGCAAATTCAATATAATTTTTATCTGCATCTAGCTCTGAAAAATATTTAGGATTGTAGCTGTGTGTGGGACTCGTTCTATTAGTCCATCTATACTAACCTCCACCAGGTTGCAAATTCAATATAATTTTTTTCTGCATCTAGCTCTGAAAAAATATTTCGGCTTGTAGCAGTGTGTGGGACATGTTCTATTAGTCGATCTATACTAACCTCCACCAGGTTGCAAATTCAATATAAATTTTTTTCTGCTTCTAGCTCTGAAAAAATATTTCGGCTTGTAGCAGGGTGTGGGACTTGTTCTATTAGTCCATCTATACCAACCTCCACCAGGCTGAAAATGCAATATAATTTTTATCTGCATCTAGCTATGAAAAAATATTTTGGCTTGTAGCAGTGTTGTAGGACTTGTTCTATTAGTCCATCTATACTAAACTCCACCAGGTTGCAAATTCAATATAATTTTTATCTGCATCTAGCTCTGAAAAAATATTTCGGCTTGTAGCAGTGTGTGGGACTTGTTCTATTAGTCCATCTATACTAACCTCCACCAGGTTGCAATTTCAATATAATTAAGTTCAATCTAGCTCTGAAAAAATATTTCGGCTTGTAGCAGTGTGTGGGACTCGTTCTATTAGTCCATCTATACTAAACTCCACCAGTTTGCAAATTCAATATAATTTTTATCTGCATCTAGCTCTGAAAAAATATGTAGGATTTTAGCAGTGTGTGGGACTTGTTCAATTAGTCCATCTATACCAACCTCCACCAGGTTGAAAATTCAATATAATTTTTATCTGTATCTAGCTATGAAAAAATATTTCGGCTTGTAGCAGTGTGCAGGTCTTGTTCTATTAGTCCATCTATACTAACCTCCACCAGGTTGCAAATTTAATATATTTTTTCTGCATCTAGCTCTGAAAAAATATTTCGGCTTGTAGCTGTGTGTGGGACTTGTTCTATTAGTCCATCTATACTAACCTCCACCAGGTTGCAAATGCAATATAATTAAGTTCTGCATCTAGCTCTGAAAAAATATTTCGGCTTGTAGCAGTGTGTGGGACTTGTTCTATTAGTCTATCTATACTAAACTCCACCAGGTTGCAAATTCAGTATAATTTTTATCTGCATCTAGCTCTGAAAAAATATTTTGGCTTGTAGCAGTGTGTGGGACTTGTTCTATTAGTCCTTCTATACTAACCTCCACCAGGTTGCAAATTCAATATAATTAAGTTCTGCATCTAGCTCTGAAAAAATATTTCGGCTTGTAGCAGTGTGTGGGACTTGTTCTATTAGTCTATCTATACTAAACTCCACCAGGTTGCAAATTTAATATAATTTTTATCTGCATCTAGCTCTCAAAAAATATTTAGGATAGTAGCAGTGTGTGGGACATGTTCTATTAGTCCATCTATACTAACCTCCACCAGGTTGCAAACTCAATATAATTTTTTTCTGCATCTAACTCTGAAAAAATATTTCGGCCTGTAGCAGTGTGTGGGACTTGTTCTATTAGTCGATCTATACTAACCTCCACCAGGTTGCAAATTCAATATAATTTTTATCTGCATCTAGCTCTGAAAAAATATTTCGGCTTGTAGCAGTGTGTAGGACTTGTTCTATTAGTCCATCTATACTAACCTCCACCAGGTTGCAAATTCAATATATTTTTTTTCTGCATCTAGCTCTGAAAAAATATTTCGGCTTGTAGCAGTGTATGGGAATTGTTCTATTAGTCCATCTATACTAACCTCCACCAGGTTGCAAATTCAATATAATTAAGTCTGCATCTAGCTCTGAAAAAATATTTCGGCTTGTAGCATTGTGTGGGACTTGTTCTATTAGTCCATCTATACTAAACTCCACCAGGTTGCAAATTCAATATAATTTTTAACTGCATCTAGTTCTGAAAAAATATTTAGGCTTGTAGCAGTGTGTGGGACTTGTTCTATTAGTCCATCTATACCCACCTCCACCAGGTTGAAAATGCAATATAATTTTTATCTGCATCTAGCTATGAAAAAATATTTTGGCTTGTAGCAGTGTGTAGGACTTGTTCTATTAGTCCATCTATACTAACCTCCACCAGGTTGCAAATTCAATATAATTTTTATCTGCATCTGGCTCTGAAAAAATATTTCGGCTTGTAGCAGTGTGTGGGACTTGTTCTATTAGTCAATCTATACTTACCTCCACCAGGTTGCAAATTCAATATAATTTTTACCTGCATCTAGCTCTGAAAAAATATTTCGGCTTGTAGCAGTGTCTGGGACTTGTTCTATTAGTCCATCTATACTAACCTCCACCAGGTTGCAAATTCAATATAATTAAGTTCTGCATCTAGCTCTGAAAAAATATTTCGGCTTGTAGCAGTGTGTGGGACTTGTTCTATTAGTCCATCTATACTAAACTCCACCAGGTTGCAAATTCAATATAATTTTTATCTGCATCTACCTCTGAAAAAATATTTAGGATTGTAGCAGTGTGTGGGACTTGTTCTATTAGTCCATCTATACTAACCTCCACCAGGTTGCAAATTCAATATAATTTTTATCTGCATCTAGCTCTGAAAAAATATTTCGGCTTGTAGCAGTGTGTGGGACTAGTTCTATTAGTCCATCTATACTAACCTCCACCAGGTTGCAAATTTAATATATGTTTTTCTGCATCTAGCTCTGAAAAAATATTTCGGCTTGTAGCTGTGTGTGGGACTTGTTCTATTAGTCCATCTATACTAACCTCCACCAGGTTGCAAATTCTATATAATTAAGTTCTGCATCTAGCTCTGAAAAAATATTTCGAATTGTAGCATTGTGTGGGACTTGTTCTATTAGTCCATCTATACTAAACTCCACCAGTTTGCAAATTCAATATAATTTTTATCTGCATCTAGCTCTGAAAAAATATGTAGGATTTTAGCAGTGTGTGGGACTTGTTCAATTAGTCCATCTATACCAACCTCCACCAGGTTGAAAATTCAATATAATTTTTATCTGTATCTAGCTACGAAAAAATATTTCGGCTTGTAGCAGTGTGCAGGTCTTGTTCTATTAGTCCATCTATACTAACCTCCACCAGGTTGCAAATTCAATATAATTTTTATCTGCATCTAGCTCTGAAAAAATATTTCGGCTTGTAGCAGTGTGTGGGACATGTTCTATTAGTCCATCTATACTAACCTCCACCAGGTTGAAAATTCAATATAATTTTTTTCTGCATCTAGCTCTGAAAAAATATTTTGACTTGTCACAGTGTGTGGGACTTGTTCTATTAGTCCATCTATACTAACCTCCACCAGGTTGCAAATTCAATATAATTTTTATCTGCATCTAGCTCTGAAAAAATATTTCGGCTTGTAGCAGTGTGTGGGACTTGTTCTATTAGTCCATCTATACTAACCTCCACCAGGTTGCAAATTCAATATAATTTTTTTCTGCATCTAGCTCTGAAAAAATATTTCGGCTTGTAGCAGTGTGTGGGACTTGTTCTATTATTCCATCTATACTAATCTCCACCAGGTTGCAAATTCAATATAATTTTTATCTGCATCTAGCTCTGAAAAAATATTTCGGCTTGTAGCAGTGTGTGGGAATTGTTCTATTAGTCCATCTATACTAACCTCCACCAGTTTGCAAATTCAATATAATTTTTATCTGCATCTAGCTCTGAAAAAATATTTCGGCTTGTAGCAGTGTGTGGGACTTGTTCTATTAGTCCATCTATACTAACCTCCACCAGGTTTCAAATTCAATATAATTAACTTCTGCATCTAGCTCTGAAAAAATATTTTGGCTTGTAGCAGTGTGTGGGACTTGTTCTATTAGTCCATCTATACTAAACTCCACCAGGTTGCACATTCAATATAATTTTTATCTGCATCTAGCTCTGAAAAAATATTTAGGATTGTAGCAGTGTGTGGGACTTGTTCTATTAGTCCATCTATACCAACATCCACCAGGTTGAAAATTCAATATAATTTTTATCTGCATCAAGCTATGAAAAAATATTTCGGCTTGTAGCAGTGTGTAGGACTTGTTCTATTAGTCCATCTATACTAACCTCCACCAGGTTGCAAATTCAATATAATTAAGTTCTGCATCTAGCTCTGAAAAAATATTTCGGCTTGTAGCAGTGTGTGGGACTTGTTCTATTAGTCCGTCTATACTAACCTCCACCAGGTTGCAAATTCAATATAATATTTTTCTGCATCTAGCTCTGAGAAAATATTTCGGCTTCTAGCAGTGTGTGGGACTTGTTCTATTAGTCGATCTATACTAACCTCCACCAGGTTGCAAATTCAATATAATTTTTATCTGCATCTAGCTCTGAAAAAATATTTTGGCTTGTAGCAGTGTGTGGGACTTGTTCTATTAGTCCGTCTATACTTACCTCCACCAGGTTGCAAATTCAATATAATTTTTTTCTGCATCTAGCTCTGAAAAAATATTTCGGCTTCTAGCAGTGTGTGGGACTTGTTCTATTAGTCGATTTATACTAACCTCCACCAGGTTGCAAATTCAATATAATTTTTATCTGCATCTAGCTCTGAAAAAATATTTCGGCTTGTAGCAGTGTGTGGGACTTGTTCTATTAGTCCATCTATACTAACCTCCACCAGGTTGCAAATTTAATATATGTTTTTCTGCATCTAGCTCTGAAAAAATATTTCAGCTTGTAGCAGTGTGTGGGACTTGTTCTATTTGTCTATCTATACTACACTCCACCAGGTTGCAAATTCAATATAATTTTTTTCTGCATCTAGCTCTGAAAAAATATTTCGGCTTCTAGCAGTGTGTGGGACTTGTTCTATTAGTCGATCTATACTAACCTCCACCAGGTTGCAAATTCAATATAATTTTTATCTGCATCTAGCTCTGAAAAAATATTTTGGCTTGTAGCATTGTGTGGGACTTGTTCTATTAGTCCATCTATACTAACCTCCACCAGGTTGCAAATTCAATATATTTTTTCTCTGCATCTAGCTCTGAAAAAATATTTCGGCTTGTAGCAGTGTGTGGGACATGTTCTATTAGTCCATCTATACTAACCTCCACCAGGTTGCAAATTCAATATAATTAAGTTCTGCATCTAGCTCTGAAAAAATATTTTGGCTTGTCGCAGTGTGTGGGACTTGTTCTATTAGTCCATCTATACTAACCTCCACCAAGTTGCAAATTCAATATAATATTTTTCTACATCTAGCTCTGAATAAATATTTTGGCTTGTAGCAGTGTGTGGGACTTGTTCTATTAGTCCATCTATACTAACCTCCACCAGGTTGCAAATTCAATATAATTTTTATCTGCATCTAGCTCTGAAAAAATATTTCGGCTTGTAGCAGTGTGTGGGACTTGTTCTATTAGTCCATCTATACTAACCTCCACCAGGTTGCAAATTCAATATAATTTTTTTCTGCATCTAGCTCTGAAAAACTATTTCGGCTTGCAGCAGTGTGTGGGACTTGCTCTATTAGTCCATCTATACTAACCTCCATCAGGTTGCAAATTCAATATAATTAAGTTCTGCATCTAGCTCTGAAAAAATATTTCGGCTTGTAGCAGTGTGTGGAACTTGTTCTATTAGTCTATCTATACTAAACTCCACCAGGTTGCAAATTCAATATAATTTTTATCTGCATATAGCTCTGAAAAATATTTAGGATTGTAGCAGTGTGTGGGACTTGTTCTATTAGTCCATCTATACTAACCTCCACCAGGTTGCAAATTCAATATAATTTTTTTCTGCATCTAGCTCTGAAAAAATATTTCGGCTTGTAGCAGTGTGTGGGACTTGTTCTATTAGTCGATCTATACTAACCTCCACCAGGTTGCAAATTCAATATAAATTTTTTTCTGCATCTAGCTCTGAAAAAATATTTCGGCTGGTAGCAGGGTGTGGGACTTGTTCTATTAGTCCATCTATACCAACCTCCACCAGGCTGAAAATGCAATATAATTTTTATCTGCATCTAGCTATGAAAAAATATTTTGGCTTGTAGCAGTGTGTAGGACTTGTTCTATTAGTCCATCTATACTAAACTCCACCAGGTTGCAAATTCAATATAATTTTTATCTGCATCTAGCTCTGAAAAAATATTTCGGCTTGTAGCAGTGTGTGGGACTTGTTCTATTAGTCCATCTATACTAACCTCCACCAGGTTGCAAATTCAATATAATTAAGTTCAATCTAGTTCTGAAAAAATATTTCGGCTTGTAGCAGTGTGTGGGACTCGTTCTATTAGTCCATCTATACTAAACTCCACCAGTTTGCAAATTCAATATAATTTTTATCTGCATCTAGCTCTGAAAAAATATGTAGGATTGTAGCAGTGTGTGGGACTTGTTCAATTAGTCCATCTATACCAACCTCCACCAGGTTGAAAATTCAATATAATTTTTATCTGTATCTAGCTATGAAAAAATATTTCGGCTTGTAGCAGTGTGCAGGTCTTGTTCTATTAGTCCATCTATACTAACCTCCACCAGGTTGCAAATTCAATATAATTTTTATCTGCATCTAGCTCTGAAAAAATATTTCGGCTTGTAGCAGTGTGTGGGACTTGTTCTATTAGTCCATCTATACTAACCTCCACCAGGTTGCAAATTCAATATAATTAAGTTCAATCTAGTTCTGAAAAAATATTTCGGCTTGTAGCAGTGTGTGGGACTCGTTCTATTAGTCCATCTATACTAAACTCCACCAGTTTGCAAATTAAATATAATTTTTATCTGCATCTAGCTCTGAAAAAATATGTAGGATTGTAGCAGTGTGTGGGACTTGTTCAATTAGTCCATCTATACCAACCTCCACCAGGTTGAAAATTCAATATAATTTTTATCTGTATCTAGCTATGAAAAAATATTTCGGCTTGTAGCAGTGTGCAGGTCTTGTTCTATTAGTCCATCTATACTAACCTCCACTAGGTTGCAAATTCAATATAATTTTTATCTGCATCTAGCTCTGAAAAAATATTTCGGCTTGTAGCAGTGTGTGGGACATGTTCTATTAGTCCATCTATACTAACCTCCACCAGGTTGCAAATTCAATATAATTTTTTTCTGCATCTAGCTCTGAAAAAATATTTTGACTTGTCGCAGTGTGTGGGACTTGTTCTATTAGTCCATCTATACTAACCTCCACCAGGTTGCAAATTCAATATAATTTTTATCTGCATCTAGCTCTGAAAAAATATTTCGGCTTGTAGCAGTGTGTGGGACTTGTTCTATTAGTCCATCTATACTAACCTCCACCAGGTTGCAAATTCAATATAATTTTTTTCTGCATCTAGCTCTGAAAAAATATTTCGGCTTGTAGCAGTGTGTGGGACTTGTTCTATTATTCCATCTATACTAACCTCCACCAGGTTGCAAATTCAATATAATTTTTATTTGCATCTAGCTCTGAAAAAATATTTCGGCTTGTAGCAGTGTGTGGGAATTGTTCTATTAGTCCATCTATACTAACCTCCACCAGTTTGCAAATTCAATATAATTTTTATCTGCATCTAGCTCTGAAAAAATATTTCGGCTTGTAGCAGTGTGTGGGACTTGTTCTATTAGTCCATCTATACTAACCTCCACCAGGTTTCAAATTCAATATAATTAACTTCTGCATCTAGCTCTGAAAAAATATTTTGGCTTGTAGCAGTGTGTGGGACTTGTTCTATTAGTCCATCTATACTAAACTCCACCAGGTTGCACATTCAATATAATTTTTATCTGCATCTAGCTATGAAAAAATATTTAGGATTGTAGCAGTGTGTGGGACTTGTTCTATTAGTCCATCTATACCAACATCCACCAGGTTGAAAATTCAATATAATTTTTATCTGCATCTAGCTCTGAAAAAATATTTCGGCTTGTAGCAGTGTGTGGGACATGTTCTATTCGTCCATCTATACTAACCTCCACAAGGTTGCAAATTCAATATAATTTTTTTCTGCATCTAGCACTGAAAAAATATTTTGGTTTGTCGCAGTGTGTGGAACTTGTTCTATTAGTCCATCTATACTAACCTCCACCAAGTTGCAAATTCAATATAATTTCTATCTGCATCTTGCTCTGAAAAAATATTTCGGCTTGTAGCAGTGTGTGGGACTTGTTCTATTCGTCCATCTATACTAACCTCCACCAGGTTGCAAATTCAATATAATTTTTTTCTGCATCTAGCTCTGAAAAAATATTTCGGCTTGTAGCAGTGTGTGGGACTTGTTCTATTAGTCCATCTATACTAACTTCCACCAGGTTGCAAATTCAATATAATTTTTATATGCATCTAGCTCTGAAAAAATATTTCGGCTTGTAGCAGTGTGTGGGACTTGTTCTATTAGTCCATCTATACTAACCTCCACCAGGTTGCAAATTTAATATATTTTTTTCTGCATCTAGCTCTGAAAAAATATTTCGGCTTGTAGCTGTGTGTGGGACTTGTTCTATTAGTCCATCTATACTAACCTCCACCAGGTTGCAAATTCAATATAATTAAGTTCTGCATCTAGCTCTGAAAAAATATTTCGGCTTGTAGCAGTGTGTGGGACTTGTTCTATTAGTCTATCTATACTAAACTCCACCAGGTTGCAAATTCAATATAATTTTTATCTGCATCTAGCTCTGAAAAAATATTTTGGCTTGTAGCAGTGTGTGGGACTTGTTCTCTTAGTCCGTCTATACTAACCTCCACCAGGTTGCAAATTCAATATAATTTTTTTCTGCATCTAGCTCTGAAAAAATATTTCGGCTTGTAGCAGTGTATGGGACTTGTTCTATTAGTCCATCTATACTAACCTCCACCAGGTTGCAAATTCAATATAATTAAGTTCTGCATCTAGCTCTGAAAAAATATTTCGGCTTGTAGCAGTGTGTGGGAATTGTTCTATTAGTCCATCTATACTAACCTCCACCAGTTTGCAAATTCAATATAATTTTTATCTGCATCTAGCTCTGAAAAAATATTTCGGCTTGTAGCAGTGTGTGGGACTTGTTCTATTAGTCCATCTATACTAACCTCCACCAGTTTTCAAATTCAATATAATTAACTTCTGCATCTAGCTCTGAAAAAATATTTTGGCTTGTAACAGTGTGTGGGACTTGTTCTATTAGTCCATCTATACTAAACTCCACCAGGTTGCACATTCAATATAATTTTTATCTGCATCTAGCTCTGAAAAAATATTTAGGATTGTAGCAGTGTGTGGGACTTGTTCTATTAGTCCATCTATACCAACATCCACCAGGTTGAAAATTCAATATAATTTTTATCTGCATCAAGCTATGAAAAAATATTTCGGCTTGTAGCAGTGTGTAGGACTTGTTCTATTAGTCCATCTATACTAACCTCCACCAGGTTGCAAATTCAATATAATTTTTATCTGCATCTAGCTCTGAAAAAATATTTCGGCTTGTAGCAGTGTGTGGGACATGTTCTATTCGTCCATCTATACTAACCTCCACAAGGTTGCAAATTCAATATAATTTTTTTTTGCATCTAGCACTGAAAAAATATTTTGGTTTGTCGCAGTGTGTGGGACTTGTGCTATTAGTCCATCTATACTAACCTCCACCAAGTTGCAAATTCAATATAATTTCTATCTGTATCTAGCTCTGAAAAAATATTTTGGCTTGTAGCAATGTGTGGGACTTGTTCTATTCGTCCATCTATACTATCCTGCACCAGGTTGCAAATTCAATATAATTTTTTTCTGCATCTAGCTCTGAAAAAATATTTCGGCTTGTAGCAGTGTATGGGACTTGTTCTATTAGTCCATCTATACTAACCTCCACCAGGTTGCAAATTCAATATAATTAAGTTCTGCATCTAGCTCTGAAAAAATATTTTGGCTTGTAGCAGTGTGTGGGACTTGTTCTATTAGTCCGTCTATACTTACCTCCACCAGGTTGCAAATTCAATATAATTTTTTTCTGCATCTAGCTCTGAAAAAATATTTCGGCTTCTAGCAGTGTGTGGGACTTGTTCTATTAGTCGATTTATACTAACCTCCACCAGGTTGCAAATTCAATATAATTTTTATCTGCATCTAGCTCTGAAAAAATATTTCGGCTTGTAGCAGTGTGTGGGACTTGTTCTATTAGTCCATCTATACTAACCTCCACCAGGTTGCAAATTTAATATATGTTTTTCTGCATCTAGCTCTGAAAAAATATTTCAGCTTGTAGCAGTGTGTGGGACTTGTTCTATTAGTCCATCTATACTAACCTCCACCAGGTTGCAAATTCAATATAATTAAGTTCTGCATCTAGCTCTGAAAAAATATTTCGGCTTGTAGCAGTGTGTGGGACTTGTTCTATTTGTCTATCTATACTACACTCCACCAGGTTGCAAATTCAATATAATTTTTTTCTGCATCTAGCTCTGAAAAAATATTTCGGCTTCTAGCAGTGTGTGGTACTTGTTCTATTAGTCGATCTATACTAACCTCCACCAGGTTGCAAATTCAATATAATTTTTATCTGCATCTAGCTCTGAAAAAATATTTTGGCTTGTAGCATTGTGTGGGACTTGTTCTATTAGTCCATCTATACTAACCTCCACCAGGTTGCAAATTCAATATATTTTTTCTCTGCATCTAGCTCTGAAAAAATATTTCGGCTTGTAGCAGTGTGTGGGACATGTTCTATTAGTCCATCTATACTAACCTCCACCAGGTTGCAAATTCAATATAATTAAGTTCTGCATCTAGCTCTGAAAAAATATTTTGGCTTGTCGCAGTGTGTGGGACTTGTTCTATTAGTCCATCTATACTAACCTCCACCAAGTTGCAAATTCAATATAATATTTTTCTACATCTAGCTCTGAATAAATATTTTGGCTTGTAGCAGTGTGTGGGACTTGTTCTATTAGTCCATCTATACTAACCTCCACCAGTTTGCAAATTCAATATAATTTTTATCTGCATCTAGCTCTGAAAAAATATTTCGGCTTGTAGCAGTGTGTGGGACTTGTTCTATTAGTCCATCTATACTAACCTCCACCAGGTTGCAAATTCAATATAATTTTTTTCTGCATCTAGCTCTGAAAAACTATTTCGGCTTGCAGCAGTGTGTGGGACTTGCTCTATTAGTCCATCTATACTAACCTCCATCAGGTTGCAAATTCAATATAATTAAGTTCTGCATCTAGCTCTGAAAAAATATTTCGGCTTGTAGCAGTGTGTGGAACTTGTTCTATTAGTCTATCTATACTAAACTCCACCAGGTTGCAAATTCAATATAATTTTTATCTGCATATAGCTCTGAAAAATATTTAGGATTGTAGCAGTGTGTGGGACTTGTTCTATTAGTCCATCTATACTAACCTCCACCAGGTTGCAAATTCAATATAATTTTTTTCTGCATCTAGCTCTGAAAAAATATTTCGGCTTGTAGCAGTGTGTGGGACTTGTTCTATTAGTCGATCTATACTAACCTCCACCAGGTTGCAAATTCAATATAAATTTTTTTCTGCATCTAGCTCTGAAAAAATATTTCGGCTGGTAGCAGGGTGTGGGACTTGTTCTATTAGTCCATCTATACCAACCTCCACCAGGCTGAAAATGCAATATAATTTTTATCTGCATCTAGCTATGAAAAAATATTTTGGCTTGTAGCAGTGTGTAGGACTTGTTCTATTAGTCCATCTATACTAAACTCCACCAGGTTGCAAATTCAATATAATTTTTATCTGCATCTAGCTCTGAAAAAATATTTCGGCTTGTAGCAGTGTGTGGGACTTGTTCTATTAGTCCATCTATACTAACCTCCACCAGGTTGCAAATTCAATATAATTAAGTTCAATCTAGTTCTGAAAAAATATTTCGGCTTGTAGCAGTGTGTGGGACTCGTTCTATTAGTCCATCTATACTAAACTCCACCAGTTTGCAAATTCAATATAATTTTTATCTGCATCTAGCTCTGAAAAAATATGTAGGATTGTAGCAGTGTGTGGGACTTGTTCAATTAGTCCATCTATACCAACCTCCACCAGGTTGAAAATTCAATATAATTTTTATCTGTATCTAGCTATGAAAAAATATTTCGGCTTGTAGCAGTGTGCAGGTCTTGTTCTATTAGTCCATCTATACTAACCTCCACCAGGTTGCAAATTCAATATAATTTTTATCTGCATCTAGCTCTGAAAAAATATTTCGGCTTGTAGCAGTGTGTGGGACTTGTTCTATTAGTCCATCTATACTAACCTCCACCAGGTTGCAAATTCAATATAATTAAGTTCAATCTAGTTCTGAAAAAATATTTCGGCTTGTAGCAGTGTGTGGGACTCGTTCTATTAGTCCATCTATACTAAACTCCACCAGTTTGCAAATTAAATATAATTTTTATCTGCATCTAGCTCTGAAAAAATATGTAGGATTGTAGCAGTGTGTGGGACTTGTTCAATTAGTCCATCTATACCAACCTCCACCAGGTTGAAAATTCAATATAATTTTTATCTGTATCTAGCTATGAAAAAATATTTCGGCTTGTAGCAGTGTGCAGGTCTTGTTCTATTAGTCCATCTATACTAACCTCCACCAGGTTGCAAATTCAATATAATTTTTATCTGCATCTAGCTCTGAAAAAATATTTCGGCTTGTAGCAGTGTGTGGGACATGTTCTATTAGTCCATCTATACTAACCTCCACCAGGTTGCAAATTCAATATAATTTTTTTCTGCATCTAGCTCTGAAAAAATATTTTGGCTTGTCGCAGTGTGTGGGACTTGTTCTATTAGTCCATCTATACTAACCTCCACCAAGTTGCAAATTCAATATAATATTTTTCTACATCTAGCTCTGAATAAATATTTTGGCTTGTAGCAGTGTGTGGGACTTGTTCTATTAGTCCATCTATACTAACCTCCACCAGTTTGCAAATTCAATATAATTTTTATCTGCATCTAGCTCTGAAAAAATATTTCGGCTTGTAGCAGTGTGTGGGACTTGTTCTATTAGTCCATCTATACTAACCTCCACCAGGTTGCAAATTCAATATAATTTTTTTCTGCATCTAGCTCTGAAAAACTATTTCGGCTTGCAGCAGTGTGTGGGACTTGCTCTATTAGTCCATCTATACTAACCTCCATCAGGTTGCAAATTCAATATAATTAAGTTCTGCATCTAGCTCTGAAAAAATATTTCGGCTTGTAGCAGTGTGTGGAACTTGTTCTATTAGTCTATCTATACTAAACTCCACCAGGTTGCAAATTCAATATAATTTTTATCTGCATATAGCTCTGAAAAATATTTAGGATTGTAGCAGTGTGTGGGACTTGTTCTATTAGTCCATCTATACTAACCTCCACCAGGTTGCAAATTCAATATAATTTTTTTCTGCATCTAGCTCTGAAAAAATATTTCGGCTTGTAGCAGTGTGTGGGACTTGTTCTATTAGTCGATCTATACTAACCTCCACCAGGTTGCAAATTCAATATAAATTTTTTTCTGCATCTAGCTCTGAAAAAATATTTCGGCTGGTAGCAGGGTGTGGGACTTGTTCTATTAGTCCATCTATACCAACCTCCACCAGGCTTAAAATGCAATATAATTTTTATCTGCATCTAGCTATGAAAAAATATTTTGGCTTGTAGCAGTGTGTAGGACTTGTTCTATTAGTCCATCTATACTAAACTCCACCAGGTTGCAAATTCAATATAATTTTTATCTGCATCTAGCTCTGAAAAAATATTTCGGCTTGTAGCAGTGTGTGGGACTTGTTCTATTAGTCCATCTATACTAACCTCCACCAGGTTGCAAATTCAATATAATTAAGTTCAATCTAGTTCTGAAAAAATATTTCGGCTTGTAGCAGTGTGTGGGACTCGTTCTATTAGTCCATCTATACTAAACTCCACCAGTTTGCAAATTCAATATAATTTTTATCTGCATCTAGCTCTGAAAAAATATGTAGGATTGTAGCAGTGTGTGGGACTTGTTCAATTAGTCCATCTATACCAACCTCCACCAGGTTGAAAATTCAATATAATTTTTATCTGTATCTAGCTATGAAAAAATATTTCGGCTTGTAGCAGTGTGCAGGTCTTGTTCTATTAGTCCATCTATACTAACCTCCACCAGGTTGCAAATTCAATATAATTTTTATCTGCATCTAGCTCTGAAAAAATATTTCGGCTTGTAGCAGTGTGTGGGACATGTTCTATTAGTCCATCTATACTAACCTCCACCAGGTTGCAAATTCAATATAATTTTTTTCTGCATCTAGCTCTGAAAAAATATTTTGACTTGTCGCAGTGTGTGGGACTTGTTCTATTAGTCCATCTATACTAACCTCCACCAGGTTGCAAATTCAATATAATTTTTATCTGCATCTAGCTCTGAAAAAATATTTCGGCTTGTAGCAGTGTGTGGGACTTGTTCTATTAGTCCATCTATACTAACCTCCACCAGGTTGCAAATTCAATATAATTTTTTTCTGCATCTAGCTCTGAAAAAATATTTCGGCTTGTAGCAGTGTGTGGGACTTGTTCTATTATTCCATCTATACTAACCTCCACCAGGTTGCAAATTCAATATAATTTTTATTTGCATCTAGCTCTGAAAAAATATTTCGGCTTGTAGCAGTGTGTGGGAATTGTTCTATTAGTCCATCTATACTAACCTCCACCAGTTTGCAAATTCAATATAATTTTTATCTGCATCTAGCTCTGAAAAAATATTTCGGCTTGTAGCAGTGTGTGGGACTTGTTCTATTAGTCCATCTATACTAACCTCCACCAGGTTTCAAATTCAATATAATTAACTTCTGCATCTAGCTCTGAAAAAATATTTTGGCTTGTAGCAGTGTGTGGGACTTGTTCTATTAGTCCATCTATACTAAACTCCACCAGGTTGCACATTCAATATAATTTTTATCTGCATCTAGCTATGAAAAAATATTTAGGATTGTAGCAGTGTGTGGGACTTGTTCTATTAGTCCATCTATACCAACATCCACCAGGTTGAAAATTCAATATAATTTTTATCTGCATCAAGCTATGAAAAAATATTTCGGCTTGTAGCAGTGTGTAGGACTTGTTCTATTAGTCCATCTATACTAACCTCCACCAGGTTGCAAATTCAATATAATTTTTATCTGCATCTAGCTCTGAAAAAATATTTCGGCTTGTAGCAGTGTGTGGGACATGTTCTATTCGTCCATCTATACTAACCTCCACAAGGTTGCAAATTCAATATAATTTTTTTCTGCATCTAGCACTGAAAAAATATTTTGGTTTGTCGCAGTGTGTGGAACTTGTTCTATTAGTCCATCTATACTAACCTCCACCAAGTTGCAAATTCAATATAATTTCTATCTGCATCTAGCTCTGAAAAAATATTTCGGCTTGTAGCAGTGTGTGGGACTTGTTCTATTCGTCCATCTATACTAAACTCCACCAGGTTGCAAATTCAATATAATTTTTTTCTGCATCTAGCTCTGAAAAAATATTTCGGCTTGTAGCAGTGTGTGGGACTTGTTCTATTAGTCCATCTATACTAACTTCCACCAGGTTGCAAATTCAATATAATTTTTATATGCATCTAGCTCTGAAAAAATATTTCGGCTTGTAGCAGTGTGTGGGACTTGTTCTATTAGTCCATCTATACTAACCTCCACCAGGTTGCAAATTTAATATATTTTTTTCTGCATCTAGCTCTGAAAAAATATTTCGGCTTGTAGCTGTGTGTGGGACTTGTTCTATTAGTCCATCTATACTAACCTCCACCAGGTTGCAAATTCAATATAATTAAGTTCTGCATCTAGCTCTGAAAAAATATTTCGGCTTGTAGCAGTGTGTGGGACTTGTTCTATTAGTCCATCTATACTAACCTCCACCAGGTTGCAAATTCAATATAATTTTTTTCTGCATCTAGCTCTGAAAAAATATTTTGGCTTGTAGCAGTGTGTGGGACTTGTTCTCTTAGTCCGTCTATACTAACCTCCACCAGGTTGCAAATTCAATATAATTTTTTTCTGCATCTAGCTCTGAAAAAATATTTCGGCTTGTAGCAGTGTATGGGACTTGTTCTATTAGTCCATCTATACTAACCTCCACCAGGTTGCAAATTCAATATAATTAAGTTCTGCATCTAGCTCTGAAAAAATATTTCGGCTTGTAGCAGTGTGTGGGAATTGTTCTATTAGTCCATCTATACTAACCTCCACCAGTTTGCAAATTCAATATAATTTTTATCTGCATCTAGCTCTGAAAAAATATTTCGGCTTGTAGCAGTGTGTGGGACTTGTTCTATTAGTCCATCTATACTAACCTCCACCAGTTTTCAAATTCAATATAATTAACTTCTGCATCTAGCTCTGAAAAAATATTTTGGCTTGTAACAGTGTGTGGGACTTGTTCTATTAGTCCATCTATACTAAACTCCACCTGGTTGCACATTCAATATAATTTTTATCTGCATCTAGCTCTGAAAAAATATTTAGGATTGTAGCAGTGTGTGGGACTTGTTCTATTAGTCCATCTATACCAACATCCACCAGGTTGAAAATTCAATATAATTTTTATCTGCATCAAGCTATGAAAAAATATTTCGGCTTGTAGCAGTGTGTAGGACTTGTTCTATTAGTCCATCTATACTAACCTCCACCAGGTTGCAAATTCAATATAATTTTTATCTGCATCTAGCTCTGAAAAAATATTTTGGCTTGTCGCAGTGTGTGGGACTTGTTCTATTAGTCCATCTATACTAACCTCCACCAAGTTGCAAATTCAATATAATATTTTTCTACATCTAGCTCTGAATAAATATTTTGGCTTGTAGCAGTGTGTGGGACTTGTTCTATTAGTCCATCTATACTAACCTCCACCAGTTTGCAAATTCAATATAATTTTTATCTGCATCTAGCTCTGAAAAAATATTTCGGCTTGTAGCAGTGTGTGGGACTTGTTCTATTAGTCCATCTATACTAACCTCCACCAGGTTGCAAATTCAATATAATTTTTTTCTGCATCTAGCTCTGAAAAACTATTTCGGCTTGCAGCAGTGTGTGGGACTTGCTCTATTAGTCCATCTATACTAACCTCCATCAGGTTGCAAATTCAATATAATTAAGTTCTGCATCTAGCTCTGAAAAAATATTTCGGCTTGTAGCAGTGTGTGGAACTTGTTCTATTAGTCTATCTATACTAAACTCCACCAGGTTGCAAATTCAATATAATTTTTATCTGCATATAGCTCTGAAAAATATTTAGGATTGTAGCAGTGTGTGGGACTTGTTCTATTAGTCCATCTATACTAACCTCCACCAGGTTGCAAATTCAATATAATTTTTTTCTGCATCTAGCTCTGAAAAAATATTTCGGCTTGTAGCAGTGTGTGGGACTTGTTCTATTAGTCGATCTATACTAACCTCCACCAGGTTGCAAATTCAATATAAATTTTTTTCTGCATCTAGCTCTGAAAAAATATTTCGGCTGGTAGCAGGGTGTGGGACTTGTTCTATTAGTCCATCTATACCAACCTCCACCAGGCTGAAAATGCAATATAATTTTTATCTGCATCTAGCTATGAAAAAATATTTTGGCTTGTAGCAGTGTGTAGGACTTGTTCTATTAGTCCATCTATACTAAACTCCACCAGGTTGCAAATTCAATATAATTTTTATCTGCATCTAGCTCTGAAAAAATATTTCGGCTTGTAGCAGTGTGTGGGACTTGTTCTATTAGTCCATCTATACTAACCTCCACCAGGTTGCAAATTCAATATAATTAAGTTCAATCTAGTTCTGAAAAAATATTTCGGCTTGTAGCAGTGTGTGGGACTCGTTCTATTAGTCCATCTATACTAAACTCCACCAGTTTGCAAATTCAATATAATTTTTATCTGCATCTAGCTCTGAAAAAATATGTAGGATTGTAGCAGTGTGTGGGACTTGTTCAATTAGTCCATCTATACCAACCTCCACCAGGTTGAAAATTCAATATAATTTTTATCTGTATCTAGCTATGAAAAAATATTTCGGCTTGTAGCAGTGTGCAGGTCTTGTTCTATTAGTCCATCTATACTAACCTCCACCAGGTTGCAAATTCAATATAATTTTTATCTGCATCTAGCTCTGAAAAAATATTTCGGCTTGTAGCAGTGTGTGGGACATGTTCTATTAGTCCATCTATACTAACCTCCACCAGGTTGCAAATTCAATATAATTTTTTTCTGCATCTAGCTCTGAAAAAATATTTTGACTTGTCGCAGTGTGTGGGACTTGTTCTATTAGTCCATCTATACTAACCTCCACCAGGTTGCAAATTCAATATAATTTTTATCTGCATCTAGCTCTGAAAAAATATTTCGGCTTGTAGCAGTGTGTGGGACTTGTTCTATTAGTCCATCTATACTAACCTCCACCAGGTTGCAAATTCAATATAATTTTTTTCTGCATCTAGCTCTGAAAAAATATTTCGGCTTGTAGCAGTGTGTGGGACTTGTTCTATTATTCCATCTATACTAACCTCCACCAGGTTGCAAATTCAATATAATTTTTATTTGCATCTAGCTCTGAAAAAATATTTCGGCTTGTAGCAGTGTGTGGGAATTGTTCTATTAGTCCATCTATACTAACCTCCACCAGTTTGCAAATTCAATATAATTTTTATCTGCATCTAGCTCTGAAAAAATATTTCGGCTTGTAGCAGTGTGTGGGACTTGTTCTATTAGTCCATCTATACTAACCTCCACCAGGTTTCAAATTCAATATAATTAACTTCTGCATCTAGCTCTGAAAAAATATTTTGGCTTGTAGCAGTGTGTGGGACTTGTTCTATTAGTCCATCTATACTAAACTCCACCAGGTTGCACATTCAATATAATTTTTATCTGCATCTAGCTATGAAAAAATATTTAGGATTGTAGCAGTGTGTGGGACTTGTTCTATTAGTCCATCTATACCAACATCCACCAGGTTGAAAATTCAATATAATTTTTATCTGCATCAAGCTATGAAAAAATATTTCGGCTTGTAGCAGTGTGTAGGACTTGTTCTATTAGTCCATCTATACTAACCTCCACCAGGTTGCAAATTCAATATAATTTTTATCTGCATCTAGCTCTGAAAAAATATTTCGGCTTGTAGCAGTGTGTGGGACATGTTCTATTCGTCCATCTATACTAACCTCCACAAGGTTGCAAATTCAATATAATTTTTTTCTGCATCTAGCACTGAAAAAATATTTTGGTTTGTCGCAGTGTGTGGAACTTGTTCTATTAGTCCATCTATACTAACCTCCACCAAGTTGCAAATTCAATATAATTTCTATCTGCATCTAGCTCTGAAAAAATATTTCGGCTTGTAGCAGTGTGTGGGACTTGTTCTATTCGTCCATCTATACTAAACTCCACCAGGTTGCAAATTCAATATAATTTTTTTCTGCATCTAGCTCTGAAAAAATATTTCGGCTTGTAGCAGTGTGTGGGACTTGTTCTATTAGTCCATCTATACTAACTTCCACCAGGTTGCAAATTCAATATAATTTTTATATGCATCTAGCTCTGAAAAAATATTTCGGCTTGTAGCAGTGTGTGGGACTTGTTCTATTAGTCCATCTATACTAACCTCCACCAGGTTGCAAATTTAATATATTTTTTTCTGCATCTAGCTCTGAAAAAATATTTCGGCTTGTAGCTGTGTGTGGGACTTGTTCTATTAGTCCATCTATACTAACCTCCACCAGGTTGCAAATTCAATATAATTAAGTTCTGCATCTAGCTCTGAAAAAATATTTCGGCTTGTAGCAGTGTGTGGGACTTGTTCTATTAGTCCATCTATACTAACCTCCACCAGGTTGCAAATTCAATATAATTTTTTTCTGCATCTAGCTCTGAAAAAATATTTTGGCTTGTAGCAGTGTGTGGGACTTGTTCTCTTAGTCCGTCTATACTAACCTCCACCAGGTTGCAAATTCAATATAATTTTTTTCTGCATCTAGCTCTGAAAAAATATTTCGGCTTGTAGCAGTGTATGGGACTTGTTCTATTAGTCCATCTATACTAACCTCCACCAGGTTGCAAATTCAATATAATTAAGTTCTGCATCTAGCTCTGAAAAAATATTTCGGCTTGTAGCAGTGTGTGGGAATTGTTCTATTAGTCCATCTATACTAACCTCCACCAGTTTGCAAATTCAATATAATTTTTATCTGCATCTAGCTCTGAAAAAATATTTCGGCTTGTAGCAGTGTGTGGGACTTGTTCTATTAGTCCATCTATACTAACCTCCACCAGTTTTCAAATTCAATATAATTAACTTCTGCATCTAGCTCTGAAAAAATATTTTGGCTTGTAACAGTGTGTGGGACTTGTTCTATTAGTCCATCTATACTAAACTCCACCTGGTTGCACATTCAATATAATTTTTATCTGCATCTAGCTCTGAAAAAATATTTAGGATTGTAGCAGTGTGTGGGACTTGTTCTATTAGTCCATCTATACCAACATCCACCAGGTTGAAAATTCAATATAATTTTTATCTGCATCAAGCTATGAAAAAATATTTCGGCTTGTAGCAGTGTGTAGGACTTGTTCTATTAGTCCATCTATACTAACCTCCACCAGGTTGCAAATTCAATATAATTTTTATCTGCATCTAGCTCTGAAAAAATATTTCGGCTTGTAGCAGTGTGTGGGACATGTTCTATTCGTCCATCTATACTAACCTCCACAAGGTTGCAAATTCAATATAATTTTTTTTTGCATCTAGCACTGAAAAAATATTTTGGTTTGTCGCAGTGTGTGGGACTTGTGCTATTAGTCCATCTATACTAACCTCCACCAAGTTGCAAATTCAATATAAATTCTATCTGTATCTAGCTCTGAAAAAATATTTTGGCTTGTAGCAATGTGTGGGACTTGTTCTATTCGTCCATCTATACTATCCTGCACCAGGTTGCAAATTCAATATAATTTTTTTCTGCATCTAGCTCTGAAAAAATATTTCGGCTTGTAGCAGTGTATGGGACTTGTTCTATTAGTCCATCTATACTAACCTCCACCAGGTTGCAAATTCAATATAATTAAGTTCTGCATCTAGCTCTGAAAAAATATTTCGGCTTGTAGCAGTGTGTGGGAATTGTTCTATTAGTCCATCTATACTAACCTCCACCAGTTTGCAAATTCAATATAATTTTTATCTGCATCTAGCTCTGAAAAAATATTTCGGCTTGTAGCAGTGTGTGGGACTTGTTCTATTAGTCCATCTATACTAACCTCCACCAGGTTTCAAATTCAATATAATTAACTTCTGCATCTAGCTCTGAAAAAATATTTTGGCTTGTAGCAGTGTGTGGGACTTGTTCTATTAGTCCATCTATACTAAACTCCACCAGGTTGCACATTCAATATAATTTTTATCTGCATCTAGCTCTGAAAAAATATTTAGAATTGTAGCAGTGTGTGGGACTTGTTCTATTAGTCCATCTATACCAACATCCACCAGGTTGAAAATTCAATATAATTTTTATCTGCATCAAGCTATGAAAAAATATTTCGGCTTGTAGCAGTGTGTAGGACTTGTTCTATTAGTCCATCTATAATAACCTCCACCAGGTTGCAAATTCAATATAATTTTTATCTGCATCTAGCTCTGAAAAAATATTTCGGCTTGTAGCAGTGTGTGGGACATGTTCTATTCGTCCATCTATACTAACCTCCACAAGGTTGCAAATTCAATATAATTTTTTTCTGCAACTAGCACTGAAAAAATATTTTGGCTTGTCGCAGTGTGTGGGACTTGTTCTATTAGTCCATCTATACTAACCTCCACCAGGTTACAAATTCAATATAATTTTTATCTGCATCTAGCTCTGAAAAAATATTTTGACTTGTCGCAGTGTGTGGAACTTGTTCTATTAGTCCATCTATACTAACCTCCACCAGGTTGCAAATTCAATATAATTTTTATCTGCATCTAGCTCTGAAAAAATATTTCGGCTTGTAGCAGTGTGTGGGACTTGTTCTATTAGTCCATCTATACTAACCTCCACCAGGTTGCAAATTCAATATAATTTTTTTCTGCATCTAGCTCTGAAAAAATATTTCGGCTTGTAGCAGTGTGTGGGACTTGTTCTATTATTCCATCTATACTAACCTCCACCAGGTTGCAAATTCAATATAATTTTTATCTGCATCTAGCTCTGAAAAAATATTTCGGCTTGTAGCAGTGTGTGGGACTTGTTCTATTAGTCCATCTATACTAACCTCCACCAGTTTGCAAATTCAATATAATTTTTATCTGCATCTAGCCCTGAAAAAATATTTCGGCTTGTAGCAGTGTGTGGGAATTGTTCTATTAGTCCATCTATACTAACCTCCACCAGGTTGCAAATTCAATATAATTAACTTCTGCATCTAGCACTGAAAAAATATTTTGGCTTGTCGCAGTGTGTGGGACTTGTTCTATTAGTCCATCTATACTAACCTCCACCAAGTTGCAAATTCAATATAATTTCTATCTGCATCTAGCTGTGAAAAAATATTTCGGCTTGTAGCAGTGTGTGGGACTTGTTCTATTAGTCCATATATACCAACATCCACCAGGTTGAAAATTCAATATAATTTTTATCTGCATCAAGCTATGAAAAAATATTTCGGCTTGTAGCAGTGTGTAGGACTTGTTCTATTAGTCCATCTATACTAACCTCCACCAGGTTGCAAATTCAATATAATTTTTATCTGCATCTAGCTCTGAAAAAATATTTCGGCTTGTAGCAGTGTGTGGGACATGTTCTATTCGTCCATCTATACTAACCTCCACAAGGTTGCAAATTCAATATAATTTTTTTCTGCATCTAGCTCTGAAAAAATATGTAGGATTGTAGCAGTGTGTGGGACTTGTTCAATTAGTCCATCTATACCAACCTCCACCAGGTTGAAAATTCAATATAATTTTTATCTGTATCTAGCTATGAAAAAAAATTTCGGCTTGTAGCAGTGTGCAGGTCTTGTTCTATTAGTCCATCTATACTAACCTCCACCAGGTTGCAAATTCAATATAATTTTTATTTGCATCTAGCTCTGAAAAAATATTTCGGCTTGTAGCAGTGTGTGGGAATTGTTCTATTAGTCCATCTATACTAACCTCCACCAGTTTGCAAATTCAATATAATTTTTATCTGCATCTAGCTCTGAAAAAATATTTCGGCTTGTAGCAGTGTGTGGGACTTGTTCTATTAGTCCATCTATACTAACCTCCACCAGGTTTCAAATTCAATATAATTAACTTCTGCATCTAGCTCTGAAAAAATATTTTGGCTTGTAGCAGTGTGTGGGACTTGTTCTATTAGTCCATCTATACTAAACTCCACCAGTTTGCACATTCAATATAATTTTTATCTGCATCTAGCTATGAAAAAATATTTAGGATTGTAGCAGTGTGTGGGACTTGTTCTATTAGTCCATCTATACCAACATCCACCAGGTTGAAAATTCAATATAATTTTTATCTGCATCAAGCTATGAAAAAATATTTCGGCTTGTAGCAGTGTGTAGGACTTGTTCTATTAGTCCATCTATACTAACCTCCACCAGGTTGCAAATTCAATATAATTTTTATCTGCATCTAGCTCTGAAAAAATATTTCGGCTTGTAGCAGTGTGTGGGACATGTTCTATTCGTCCATCTATACTAACCTCCACAAGGTTGCAAATTCAATATAATTTTTTTCTGCATCTAGCACTGAAAAAATATTTTGGTTTGTCGCAGTGTGTGGAACTTGTTCTATTAGTCCATCTATACTAACCTCCACCAAGTTGCAAATTCAATATAATTTCTATCTGCATCTAGCTCTGAAAAAATATTTCGGCTTGTAGCAGTGTGTGGGACTTGTTCTATTCGTCCATCTATACTAACCTCCACCAGGTTGCAAATTCAATATAATTTTTTTCTGCATCTAGCTCTGAAAAAATATTTCGGCTTGTAGCAGTGTGTGGGACTTGTTCTATTAGTCCATCTATACTAACTTCCACCAGGTTGCAAATTCAATATAATTTTTATATGCATCTAGCTCTGAAAAAATATTTCGGCTTGTAGCAGTGTGTGGGACTTGTTCTATTAGTCCATCTATACTAACCTCCACCAGGTTGCAAATTTAATATATTTTTTTCTGCATCTAGCTCTGAAAAAATATTTCGGCTTGTAGCTGTGTGTGGGACTTGTTCTATTAGTCCATCTATACTAACCTCCACCAGGTTGCAAATTCAATATAATTAAGTTCTGCATCTAGCTCTGAAAAAATATTTCGGCTTGTAGCAGTGTGTGGGATTTGTTCTATTAGTCTATCTATACTAAATTCCACCAGGTTGCAAATTTAATATAATTTTTATCTGCATCTAGCTCTGAAAAAATATTTTGGCTTGTAGCAGTGTGTGGGACTTGTTCTCTTAGTCCGTCTATACTAACCTCCACCAGGTTGCAAATTCAATATAATTTTTTTCTGCATCTAGCTCTGAAAAAATATTTCGGCTTGTAGCAGTGTATGGGACTTGTTCTATTAGTCCATCTATACTAACCTCCACCAGGTTGCAAATTCAATATAATTAAGTTCTGCATCTAGCTCTGAAAAAATATTTCGGCTTGTAGCAGTGTGTGGGAATTGTTCTATTAGTCCATCTATACTAACCTCCACCAGTTTGCAAATTCAATATAATTTTTATCTGCATCTAGCTCTGAAAAAATATTTCGGCTTGTAGCAGTGTGTGGGACTTGTTCTATTAGTCCATCTATACTAACCTCCACCAGTTTTCAAATTCAATATAATTAACTTCTGCATCTAGCTCTGAAAAAATATTTTGGCTTGTAACAGTGTGTGGGACTTGTTCTATTAGTCCATCTATACTAAACTCCACCAGGTTGCACATTCAATATAATTTTTATCTGCATCTAGCTCTGAAAAAATATTTAAGATTGTAGCAGTGTGTGGGACTTGTTCTATTAGTCCATCTATACCAACATCCACCAGGTTGAAAATTCAATATAATTTTTATCTGCATCAAGCTATGAAAAAATATTTCGGCTTGTAGCAGTGTGTAGGACTTGTTCTATTAGTCCATCTATACTAACCTCCACCAGGTTGCAAATTCAATATAATTTTTATCTGCATCTAGCTCTGAAAAAATATTTCGGCTTGTAGCAGTGTGTGGGACATGTTCTATTCGTCCATCTATACTAACCTCCACAAGGTTGCAAATTCAATATAATTTTTTTCTGCATCTAGCACTGAAAAAATATTTTGGTTTGTCACAGTGTGTGGGACTTGTGCTATTAGTCCATCTATACTAACCTCCACCAAGTTGCAAATTCAATATAATTTCTATCTGTATCTAGCTCTGAAAAAATATTTTGGCTTGTAGCAATGTGTGGGACTTGTTCTATTCGTCCATCTATACTATCCTGCACCAGGTTGCAAATTCAATATAATTTTTTTCTGCATCTAGCTCTGAAAAAATATTTCGGCTTGTAGCAGTGTATGGGACTTGTTCTATTAGTCCATCTATACTAACCTCCACCAGGTTGCAAATTCAATATAATTAAGTTCTGCATCTAGCTCTGAAAAAATATTTCGGCTTGTAGCAGTGTGTGGGAATTGTTCTATTAGTCCATCTATACTAACCTCCACCAGTTTGCAAATTCAATATAATTTTTATCTGCATCTAGCTCTGAAAAAATATTTCGGCTTGTAGCAGTGTGTGGGACTTGTTCTATTAGTCCATCTATACTAACCTCCACCAGGTTTCAAATTCAATATAATTAACTTCTGCATCTAGCTCTGAAAAAATATTTTGGCTTGTAGCAGTGTGTGGGACTTGTTCTATTAGTCCATCTATACTAAACTCCACCAGGTTGCACATTCAATATAATTTTTATCTGCATCTAGCTCTGAAAAAATATTTAGGATTGTAGCAGTGTGTGGGACTTGTTCTATTAGTCCATCTATACCAACATCCACCAGGTTGAAAATTCAATATAATTTTTATCTGCATCAAGCTATGAAAAAATATTTCGGCTTGTAGCAGTGTGTAGGACTTGTTCTATTAGTCCATCTATAATAACCTCCACCAGGTTGCAAATTCAATATAATTTTTATCTGCATCTAGCTCTGAAAAAATATTTCGGCTTGTAGCACTGTGTGGGACATGTTCTATTCGTCCATCTATACTAACCTCCACAAGGTTGCAAATTCAATATAATTTTTTTCTGCAACTAGCACTGAAAAAATATTTTGGCTTGTCGCAGTGTGTGGGACTTGTTCTATTAGTCCATCTATACTAACCTCCACCAGGTTGCAAATTCAATATAATTTTTATCTGCATCTAGCTCTGAAAAAATATTTTGACTTGTCGCAGTGTGTGGAACTTGTTCTATTAGTCCATCTTTACTAACCTCCACCAGGTTGCAAATTCAATATAATTTTTATCTGCATCTAGCTCTGAAAAAATATTTCGGCTTGTAGCAGTGTGTGGGACTTGTTCTATTAGTCCATCTATACTAACCTCCACCAGGTTGCAAATTCAATATAATTTTTTTCTGCATCTAGCTCTGAAAAAATATTTCGGCTTGTAGCAGTGTGTGGGACTTGTTCTATTATTCCATCTATACTAACCTCCACCAGGTTGCAAATTCAATATAATTTTTATCTGCATCTAGCTCTGAAAAAATATTTCGGCTTGTAGCAGTGTGTGGGACTTGTTCTATTAGTCCATCTATACTAACCTCCACCAGTTTGCAAATTCAATATAATTTTTATCTGCATCTAGCTCTGAAAAAATATTTCGGCTTGTAGCAGTGTGTGGGAATTGTTCTATTAGTCCATCTATACTAACCTCCACCAGGTTGCAAATTCAATATAATTAACTTCTGCATCTAGCACTGAAAAAATATTTTGGCTTGTCGCAGTGTGTGGGACTTGTTCTATTAGTCCATCTATACTAACCTCCACCAAGTTGCAAATTCAATATAATTTCTATCTACATCTAGCTGTGAAAAAATATTTCGGCTTGTAGCAGTGTGTGGGACTTGTTCTATTAGTCCATCTATACTAACCTCCACCAGGTTGCAAATTCAATATAATTTTTATATGCATCTAGCTCTGAAAAAATATTTCGGCTTGTAGCAGTGTGTGGGACTTGTTCTATTAGTCCATCTATACTAACCTCCACCAGGTTGCAAATTTAATATATTTTTTTCTGCATCTAGCTCTGAAAAAATATTTCGGCTTGTAGCTGTGTGTGGGACTTGTTCTATTAGTCCATCTATACTAACCTCCACCAGGTTGCAAATTCAATATAATTAAGTTCTGCATCTAGCTCTGAAAAAATATTTCGGCTTGTAGCAGTGTGTGGGACTTGTTCTATTAGTCTATCTATACTAAACTCCACCAGGTTGCAAATTCAATATAATTTTTATCTGCATCTAGCTCTGAAAAAATATTTTGGCTTGTAGCAGTGTGTGGGACTTGTTCTCTTAGTCCGTCTATACTAACCTCCACCAGGTTGCAAATTCAATATAATTTTTTTCTGCATCTAGCTCTGAAAAAATATTTCGGCTTGTAGCAGTGTATGGGACTTGTTCTATTAGTCCATCTATACTAACCTCCACCAGGTTGCAAATTCAATATAATTAAGTTCTGCATCTAGCTCTGAAAAAATATTTCGGCTTGTAGCAGTGTGTGGGAATTGTTCTATTAGTCCATCTATACTAACCTCCACCAGTTTGCAAATTCAATATAATTTTTATCTGCATCTAGCTCTGAAAAAATATTTCGGCTTGTAGCAGTGTGTGGGACTTGTTCTATTAGTCCATCTATACTAACCTCCACCAGTTTTCAAATTCAATATAATTAACTTCTGCATCTAGCTCTGAAAAAATATTTAGGATTGTAGCAGTGTGTGGGACTTGTTCTATTAGTCCATCTATACCAACATCCACCAGGTTGAAAATTCAATATAATTTTTATCTGCATCAAGCTATGAAAAAATATTTCGGCTTGTAGCAGTGTGTAGGACTTGTTCTATTAGTCCATCTATACTAACCTCCACCAGGTTGCAAATTCAATATAATTTTTATCTGCATCTAGCTCTGAAAAAATATTTCGGCTTGTAGCAGTGTGTGGGACATGTTCTATTCGTCCATCTATACTAACCTCCACAAGGTTGCAAATTCAATATAATTTTTTTCTGCATCTAGCACTGAAAAAATATTTTGGTTTGTCGCAGTGTGTGGGACTTGTGCTATTAGTCCATCTATACTAACCTCCACCAAGTTGCAAATTCAATATAATTTCTATCTGTATCTAGCTCTGAAAAAATATTTTGGCTTGTAGCAATGTGTGGGACTTGTTCTATTCGTCCATCTATACTATCCTCCACCAGGTTGCAAATTCAATATAATTTTTTTCTGCATCTAGCTCTGAAAAAATATTTCGGCTTGTAGCAGTGTATGGGACTTGTTCTATTAGTCCATCTATACTAACCTCCACCAGGTTGCAAATTCAATATAATTAAGTTCTGCATCTAGCTCTGAAAAAATATTTCGGCTTGTAGCAGTGTGTGGGAATTGTTCTATTAGTCCATCTATACTAACCTCCACCAGTTTGCAAATTCAATATAATTTTTATCTGCATCTAGCTCTGAAAAAATATTTCGGCTGGTAGCAGTGTGTGGGACTTGTTCTATTAGTCCATCTATACTAACCTCCACCAGGTTTCAAATTCAATATAATTAACTTCTGCATCTAGCTCTGAAAAAATATTTTGGCTTGTAGCAGTGTGTGGGACTTGTTCTATTAGTCCATCTATACTAAACTCCACCAGGTTGCACATTCAATATAATTTTTATCTGCATCTAGCTCTGAAAAAATATTTAGGATTGTAGCAGTGTGTGGGACTTGTTCTATTAGTCCATCTATACCAACATCCACCAGGTTGAAAATTCAATATAATTTTTATCTGCATCAAGCTATGAAAAAATATTTCGGCTTGTAGCAGTGTGTAGGACTTGTTCTATTAGTCCATCTATAATAACCTCCACCAGGTTGCAAATTCAATATAATTTTTATCTGCATCTAGCTCTGAAAAAATATTTCGGCTTGTAGCAGTGTGTGGGACATGTTCTATTCGTCCATCTATACTAACCTCCACAAGGTTGCAAATTCAATATAATTTTTTTCTGCAACTAGCACTGAAAAAATATTTTGGCTTGTCGCAGTGTGTGGGACTTGTTCTATTAATCCATCTATACTAACCTCCACCAGGTTGCAAATTCAATATAATTTTTATCTGCATCTAGCTCTGAAAAAATATTTTGACTTGTCGCAGTGTGTGGAACTTGTTCTATTAGTCCATCTATACTAACCTCCACCAGGTTGCAAATTCAATATAATTTTTATCTGCATCTAGCTCTGAAAAAATATTTCGGCTTGTAGCAGTGTGTGGGACTTGTTCTATTAGTCCATCTATACTACCCTCCACCAGGTTGCAAATTCAATATAATTTTTTTCTGCATCTAGCTCTGAAAAAATATTTCGGCTTGTAGCAGTGTGTGGGACTTGTTCTATTAGTCCATCTATACTAACCTCCACCAGTTTGCAAATTCAATATAATTTTTATCTGCATCTAGCTTTGAAAAAATATTTCGGCTTGTAGCAGTGTGTGGGAATTGTTCTATTAGTCCATCTATACTAACCTCCACCAGGTTGCAAATTCAATATAATTAACTTCTGCATCTAGCACTGAAAAAATATTTTGGCTTGTCGCAGTGTGTGGGACTTGTTCTATTAGTCCATCTATACTAACCTCCACCAAGTTGCAAATTCAATATAATTTCTATCTGCATCTAGCTGTGAAAAAATATTTCGGCTTGTAGCAGTGTGTGGGACTTGTTCTATTAGTCCATCTATACTAACCTCCACCAGGTTGCAAATTCAATATAATTTTTTTCTGCATCTAGCTCTGAAAAAATATTTCGGCTTGTAGCAGTGTGTGGGACTTGTTCTATTAGTCCATCTATACTAACCTCCACCAGGTTGCAAATTCAATATAATTTTTATCTGCATCTAGCTCTGAAAAAATATTTCGGCTTGTAGCAGTGTGTGGTACTTGTTCTATTAGTCCATCTATACTAACCTCCACCAGGTTGCAAATTCAATATAATTTTTTTCTGCATCTAGCTCTGAAAAAATATTTCGGCTTGTAGCAGTGTGTGGGACTTGTTCTATTATTCCATCTATACTAACCTCCACCAGGTTGCAAATTCAATATAATTTTTATCTGCATCTAGCTCTGAAAAAATATTTCGGCTTGTAGCAGTGTGTGGGACTTGTTCTATTAGTCCATCTATACTAACCTCCACCAGTTTGCAAATTCAATATAATTTTTATCTGCATCTAGCTCTGAAAAAATATTTCGGCTTGTAGCAGTGTGTGGGAATTGTTCTATTAGTCCATCTATACTAACCTCCACCAGGTTGCAAATTCAATATAATTAACTTCTGCATCTAGCACTGAAAAAATATTTTGGCTTGTCGCAGTGTGTGGGACTTGTTCTATTAGTCCATCTATACTAACCTCCACCAAGTTGCAAATTCAATATAATTTCTATCTACATCTAGCTGTGAAAAAATATTTCGGCTTGTAGCAGTGTGTGGGACTTGTTCTATTAGTCCATCTATACTAACCTCCACCAGGTTGCAAATTCAATATAATTTTTATATGCATCTAGCTCTGAAAAAATATTTCGGCTTGTAGCAGTGTGTGGGACTTGTTCTATTAGTCCATCTATACTAACCTCCACCAGGTTGCAAATTTAATATATTTTTTTCTGCATCTAGCTCTGAAAAAATATTTCGGCTTGTAGCTGTGTGTGGGACTTGTTCTATTAGTCCATCTATACTAACCTCCACCAGGTTGCAAATTCAATATAATTAAGTTCTGCATCTAGCTCTGAAAAAATATTTCGGCTTGTAGCAGTGTGTGGGACTTGTTCTATTAGTCTATCTATACTAAACTCCACCAGGTTGCAAATTCAATATAATTTTTATCTGCATCTAGCTCTGAAAAAATATTTTGGCTTGTAGCAGTGTGTGGGACTTGTTCTCTTAGTCCGTCTATACTAACCTCCACCAGGTTGCAAATTCAATATAATTTTTTTCTGCATCTAGCTCTGAAAAAATATTTCGGCTTGTAGCAGTGTATGGGACTTGTTCTATTAGTCCATCTATACTAACCTCCACCAGGTTGCAAATTCAATATAATTAAGTTCTGCATCTAGCTCTGAAAAAATATTTCGGCTTGTAGCAGTGTGTGGGAATTGTTCTATTAGTCCATCTATACTAACCTCCACCAGTTTGCAAATTCAATATAATTTTTATCTGCATCTAGCTCTGAAAAAATATTTCGGCTTGTAGCAGTGTGTGGGACTTGTTCTATTAGTCCATCTATACTAACCTCCACCAGTTTTCAAATTCAATATAATTAACTTCTGCATCTAGCTCTGAAAAAATATTTTGGCTTGTAACAATGTGTGGGACTTGTTCTATTAGTCCATCTATACTAAACTCCACCAGGTTGCACATTCAATATAATTTTTATCTGCATCTAGCTCTGAAAAAATATTTAGGATTGTAGCAGTGTGTGGGACTTGTTCTATTAGTCCATCTATACCAACATCCACCAGGTTGAAAATTCAATATAATTTTTATCTGCATCAAGCTATGAAAAAATATTTCGGCATGTAGCAGTGTGTAGGACTTGTTCTATTAGTCCATCTATACTAACCTCCACCAGGTTGCAAATTCAATATAATTTTTATCTGCATCTAGCTCTGAAAAAATATTTCGGCTTGTAGCAGTGTGTGGGACATGTTCTATTCGTCCATCTATACTAACCTCCACAAGGTTGCAAATTCAATATAATTTTTTTCTGCATCTAGCACTGAAAAAATATTTTGGTTTGTCGCAGTGTGTGGGACTTGTGCTATTAGTCCATCTATACTAACCTCCACCAAGTTGCAAATTCAATATAATTTCTATCTGTATCTAGCTCTGAAAAAATATTTTGGCTTGTAGCAATGTGTGGGACTTGTTCTATTCGTCCATCTATACTATCCTCCACCAGGTTGCAAATTCAATATAATTTTTTTCTGCATCTAGCTCTGAAAAAATATTTCGGCTTGTAGCAGTGTATGGGACTTGTTCTATTAGTCCATCTATACTAACCTCCACCAGGTTGCAAATTCAATATAATTAAGTTCTGCATCTAGCTCTGAAAAAATATTTCGGCTTGTAGCAGTGTGTGGGAATTGTTCTATTAGTCCATCTATACTAACCTCCACCAGTTTGCAAATTCAATATAATTTTTATCTGCATCTAGCTCTGAAAAAATATTTCGGCTTGTAGCAGTGTGTGGGACTTGTTCTATTAGTCCATCTATACTAACCTCCACCAGGTTTCAAATTCAATATAATTAACTTCTGCATCTAGCTCTGAAAAAATATTTTGGCTTGTAGCAGTGTGTGGGACTTGTTCTATTAGTCCATCTATACTAAACTCCACCAGGTTGCACATTCAATATAATTTTTATCTGCATCTAGCTCTGAAAAAATATTTAGGATTGTAGCAGTGTGTGGGACTTGTTCTATTAGTCCATCTATACCAACATCCACCAGGTTGAAAATTCAATATAATTTTTATCTGCATCAAGCTATGAAAAAATATTTCGGCTTGTAGCAGTGTGTAGGACTTGTTCTATTAGTCCATCTATAATAACCTCCACCAGGTTGCAAATTCAATATAATTTTTATCTGCATCTAGCTCTGAAAAAATATTTCGGCTTGTAGCAGTGTGTGGGACATGTTCTATTCGTCCATCTATACTAACCTCCACAAGGTTGCAAATTCAATATAATTTTTTTCTGCAACTAGCACTGAAAAAATATTTTGGCTTGTCGCAGTGTGTGGGACTTGTTCTATTAATCCATCTATACTAACCTCCACCAGGTTGCAAATTCAATATAATTTTTATCTGCATCTAGCTCTGAAAAAATATTTTGACTTGTCGCAGTGTGTGGAACTTGTTCTATTAGTCCATCTATACTAACCTCCACCAGGTTGCAAATTCAATATAATTTTTATCTGCATCTAGCTCTGAAAAAATATTTCGGCTTGTAGCAGTGTGTGGGACTTGTTCTATTAGTCCATCTATACTACCCTCCACCAGGTTGCAAATTCAATATAATTTTTTTCTGCATCTAGCTCTGAAAAAATATTTCGGCTTGTAGCAGTGTGTGGGACTTGTTCTATTAGTCCATCTATACTAACCTCCACCAGTTTGCAAATTCAATATAATTTTTATCTGCATCTAGCTCTGAAAAAATATTTCGGCTTGTAGCAGTGTGTGGGAATTGTTCTATTAGTCCATCTATACTAACCTCCACCAGGTTCCAAATTCAATATAATTAACTTCTGCATCTAGCACTGAAAAAATATTTTGGCTTGTCGCAGTGTGTGGGACTTGTTCTATTAGTCCATCTATACTAACCTCCACCAAGTTGCAAATTCAATATAATTTCTATCTGCATCTAGCTGTGAAAAAATATTTCGGCTTGTAGCAGTGTGTGGGACTTGTTCTATTAGTCCATCTATACTAACCTCCACCAGGTTGCAAATTCAATATAATTTTTTTCTGCATCTAGCTCTGAAAAAATATTTCGGCTTGTAGCAGTGTGTGGGACTTGTTCTATTAGTCCATCTATACTAACCTCCACCAGGTTGCAAATTCAATATAATTTTTATCTGCATCTAGCTCTGAAAAAATATTTCGGCTTGTAGCAGTGTGTGGTACTTGTTCTATTAGTCCATCTATACTAACCTCCACCAGGTTGCAAATTCAATATAATTTTTATATGCATCTAGCTCTGAAAAAATATTTCGGCTTGTGGCAGTGTGTGGGACTTGTTCTATTAGTCCATCTATACTAACCTCCACCAGGTTGCAAATTTAATATATTTTTTTCTGCATCTAGCTCTGAAAAAATATTTCGGCTTGTAGCTGTGTGTGGGACTTGTTCTATTAGTCCATCTATACTAACCTCCACCAGGTTGCAAATTCAATATAATTAAGTTCTGCATCTAGCTCTGAAAAAATATTTCGGCTTGTAGCAGTGTGTGGGACTTGTTCTATTAGTCCATCTATACTAAACTCCACCACGTTGCAAATTCAATATAATTTTTATCTGCATCTAGCTCTGAAAAAATATTTTGGCTTGTAGCAGTGTGTGGGACTTGTTCTATTAGTCCGTCTATACTAACCTCCACCAGGTTGCAAATTCAATATAATTTTTTTCTGCATCTAGCTCTGAAAAAATATTTCGGCTTGTAGCAGTGTGTGGGACTTGTTCTATTAGTCCATCTATACTAACCTCCACCAGGTTGCAAATTCAATATATTTTTTTTCTGCATCTAGCTCTGAAAAAATATTTCGGCTTGTAGCAGTGTATGGGACTTGTTCTATTAGTCCACCTATACTAACCTCCACCAGGTTGCAAATTCAATATAATTAAGTTCTGCATCTAGCTCTGAAAAATTTTTTCGGCTTGTAGCAGTGTGTGGGACTTGTTCTATTAGTCCATCTATACTAAACTCCACCAGGTTGCAAATTCAATATAATTTTTATCTGCATCTAGCTCTGAAAAAAATATTTAGGCTTGTAGCAGTGTGTGGGACTTGTTCTATTAGTCCATCTATACCAACCTCCACCAGGTTGAAAATGCAATATAATTTTTATCTGCATCTAGCTATGAAAAAATACTTTGGCTTGTAGCAGTGTGTAGGACTTGTTCTATTAGTCCATCTATACTAACCTCCACCAGGTTGCAAATTCAATATAATTTTTATCTGCATCTAGCTCTGAAAAAATATTTCGGCTTGTAGCAGTGTGTGGAACTTGTTCTATTACTCCATCTATACTAACCTCCACCAGGTTGGAAATTCAATATAATTAAGTTCTGCATCTAGCTCTGAAAAAATATTTCGGCTTGTAGCAGTGTGTGGGACTTGTTCTATTAGTCCATCTATGCTAAACTCCACCAGGTTGCAAATTCAATTTAATTTTTATCTGCATCTAGCTCTGGAAAAATATTTAGGATTGTAGCAGTGTGTATGACTTGTTCTATTAGTCCATCTATACCATCCTCCACCAGGTTGAAAATTCAATATAATTTTTATCTGTATCTAGCTATGAAAAAATATTTCGGCTTGTAGCAGTGTGCAGGTCTTGTTCTATTAGTCCATCTATACTAACCTCCACCAGGTTGCAAATTCAATATAATTTTTATCTGCATCTAGCTCTGAAAAAATATTTCGGCTTGTAGCAGTGTGTGGGACATGTTCTTTTAGTCCATCTATACTAACCTCCACCAGGTTGCAAATTCAATATAATTTTTTTCTGCATCTAGCTCTGAAAAAATATTTCGGCTTGTAGCAGTGTGTGGGACTTGTTCTATTAGTCTATCTATACTAAACTCCACCAGGTTGCAAATTCAATATAATTTTAACTGCATCTAGCTCTGAAAAAATATTTTGGCTTGTAGCAGTGTGTGGGACTTGTCCTCTTAGTCCGTCTATACTAACCTCCACCAGGTTGCAAATTCAATATAATTTTTTTCTGCATCTAGCTCTGAAAAAATATTTCGGCTTGTAGCAGTGTATGGGACTTGTTCTATTAGTCCATCTATACTAACCTCCACCAGGTTGCAAATTCAATATAATTAAGTTCTGCATCTAGCTCTGAAAAAATATTTCGGCTTGTAGCAGTGTGTGGGAATTGTTCTATTAGTCCATCTATACTAACCTCCACCAGTTTGCAAATTCAATATAATTTTTATCTGCATCTAGCTCTGAAAAAATATTTCGGCTTGTAGCAGTGTGTGGGACTTGTTCTATTAGTCCATCTATACTAACCTCCACCAGTTTTCAAATTCAATATAATTATCTTCTGCATCTAGCTCTGAAAAAATATTTTGGCTTGTAACAGTGTGTGGGACTTGTTCTATTAGTCCATCTATACTAAACTCCACCAGGTTGCACATTCAATATAATTTTTATCTGCATCTAGCTCTGAAAAAATATTTAGGATTGTAGCAGTGTGTGGGACTTGTTCTATTAGTCCATCTATACCAACATCCACCAGGTTGAAAATTCAATATAATTTTTATCTGCATCAAGCTATGAAAAAATATTTCGGCTTGTAGCAGTGTGTAGGACTTGTTCTATTAGTCCATCTATACTAACCTCCACCAGGTTGCAAATTCAATATAATTTTTATCTGCATCTAGCTCTGAAAAAATATTTCGGCTTGTAGCAGTGTGTGGGACATGTTCTATTCGTCCATCTATACTAACCTCCACAAGGTTGCAAATTCAATATAATTTTTTTCTGCATCTAGCACTGAAAAAATATTTTGGTTTGTCGCAGTGTGTGGGACTTGTGCTATTAGTCCATCTATACTAACCTCCACCAAGTTGCAAATTCAATATAATTTCTATCTGTATCTAGCTCTGAAAAAATAGTTTGGCTTGTAGCAATGTGTGGGACTTGTTCTATTCGTCCATCTATACTATCCTCCACCAGGTTGCAAATTCAATATAATTTTTTTCTGCATCTAGCTCTGAAAAAATATTTCGGCTTGTAGCAGTGTATGGGACTTGTTCTATTAGTCCATCTATACTAACCTCCACCAGGTTGCAAATTCAATATAATTAAGTTCTGCATCTAGCTCTGAAAAAATATTTCGGCTTGTAGCAGTGTGTGGGAATTGTTCTATTAGTCCATCTATACTAACCTCCACCAGTTTGCAAATTCAATATAATTTTTATCTGCATCTAGCTCTGAAAAAATATTTCGGCTTGTAGCAGTGTGTGGGACTTGTTCTATTAGTCCATCTATACTAACCTCCACCAGGTTTCAAATTCAATATAATTAACTTCTGCATCTAGCTCTGAAAAAATATTTTGGCTTGTAGCAGTGTGTGGGAATTGTTCTATTAGTCCATCTATACTAACCTCCACCAGGTTGCACATTCAATATAAATTTTATCTGCATCTAGCTCTGAAAAAATATTTAGGATTGTAGCAGTGTGTGGGACTTGTTCTATTAGTCCATCTATACCAACATCCACCAGGTTGAAAATTCAATATAATTTTTATCTGCATCAAGCTATGAAAAAATATTTCGGCTTGTAGCAGTGTGTAGGACTTGTTCTATTAGTCCATCTATAATAACCTCCACCAGGTTGCAAATTCAATATAATTTTTATCTGCATCTAGCTCTGAAAAAATATTTCGGCTTGTAGCAGTGTGTGGGACATGTTCTATTCGTCCATCTATACTAACCTCCACAAGGTTGCAAATTCAATATAATTTTTTTCTGCAACTAGCACTGAAAAAATATTTTGGCTTGTCGCAGTGTGTGGGACTTGTTCTATTAATCCATCTATACTAACCTCCACCAGGTTGCAAATTCAATATAATTTTTATCTGCATCTAGCTCTGAAAAAATATTTTGACTTGTCGCAGTGTGTGGAACTTGTTCTATTAGTCCATCTATACTAACCTCCACCAGGTTGCAAATTCAATATAATTTTTATCTGCATCTAGCTCTGAAAAAATATTTCGGCTTGTAGCAGTGTGTGGGACTTGTTCTATTAGTCCATCTATACTACCCTCCACCAGGTTGCAAATTCAATATAATTTTTTTCTGCATCTAGCTCTGAAAAAATATTTCGGCTTGTAGCAGTGTGTGGGACTTGTTCTATTATTCCATCTATACTAACCTCCACCAGGTTGCAAATTCAATATAATTTTTATCTGCATCTAGCTCTGAAAAAATATTTCGGCTTGTAGCAGTGTGTCGGACTTGTTCTATTAGTCCATCTATACTAACCTCCACCAGTTTGCAAATTCAATATAATTTTTATCTGCATCTAGCTCTCAAAAAATATTTCGGCTTGTAGCAGTGTGTGGGAATTGTTCTATTAGTCCATCTATACTAACCTCCACCAGGTTGCAAATTCAATATAATTAACTTCTGCATCTAGCACTGAAAAAATATTTTGGCTTGTCGCAGTGTGTGGGACTTGTTCTATTAGTCCATCTATACTAACCTCCACCAAGTTGCAAATTCAATATAATTTCTATCTGCATCTAGCTGTGAAAAAATATTTCGGCTTGTAGCAGTGTGTGGGACTTGTTCTATTAGTCCATCTATACTAACCTCCACCAGGTTGCAAATTCAATATAATTTTTTTCTGCATCTAGCTCTGAAAAAATATTTCGGCTTGTAGCAGTGTGTGGGACTTGTTCTATTAGTCCATCTATACTAACCTCCACCAGGTTGCAAATTCAATATAATTTTTATCTGCATCTAGCTCTGAAAAAATATTTCGGCTTGTAGCAGTGTGTGGTACTTGTTCTATTAGTCCATCTATACTAACCTCCACCAGGTTGCAAATTCAATATAATTTTTATATGCATCTAGCTCTGAAAAAATATTTCGGCTTGTGGCAGTGTGTGGGACTTGTTCTATTAGTCCATCTATACTAACCTCCACCAGGTTGCAAATTTAATATATTTTTTTCTGCATCTAGCTCTGAAAAAATATTTCGGCTTGTAGCTGTGTGTGGGACTTGTTCTAGTAGTCCATCTATACTAACCTCCACCAGGTTGCAAATTCAATATAATTAAGTTCTGCATCTAGCTCTGAAAAAATATTTCGGCTTGTAGCAGTGTGTGGGACTTGTTCTATTAGTCCATCTATACTAAACTCCACCAGGTTGCAAATTCAATATAATTTTTATCTGCATCTAGCTCTGAAAAAATATTTTGGCTTGTAGCAGTGTGTGGGACTTGTTCTATTAGTCCGTCTATACTAACCTCCACCAGGTTGCAAATTCAATATAATTTTTTTCTGCATCTAGCTCTGAAAAAATATTTCGGCTTGTAGCAGTGTGTGGGACTTGTTCTATTAGTCCATCTATACTAACCTCCACCAGGTTGCAAATTCAATATATTTTTTTTCTGCATCTAGCTCTGAAAAAATATTTCGGCTTGTAGCAGTGTATGGGACTTGTTCTATTAGTCCACCTATACTAACCTCCACCAGGTTGCAAATTCAATATAATTAAGTTCTGCATCTAGCTCTGAAAATTTTTTTCGGCTTGTAGCAGTGTGTGGGACTTGTTCTATTAGTCCATCTATACTAAACTCCACCAGGTTGCAAATTCAATATAATTTTTATCTGCATCTAGCTCTGAAAAAAATATTTAGGCTTGTAGCAGTGTGTGGGACTTGTTCTATTAGTCCACCTATACCAACCTCCACCAGGTTGAAAATGCAATATAATTTTTATCTGCATCTAGCTATGAAAAAATACTTTGGCTTGTAGCAGTGTGTAGGACTTGTTCTATTAGTCCATCTATACTAACCTCCACCAGGTTGCAAATTCAATATAATTTTTATCTGCATCTAGCTCTGAAAAAATATTTCGGCTTGTAGCAGTGTGTGGGACTTGTTCTATTACTCCATCTATACTAACCTCCACCAGGTTGGAAATTCAATATAATTAAGTTCTGCATCTAGCTCTGAAAAAATATTTCGGCTTGTAGCAGTGTGTGGGACTTGTTCTATTAGTCCATCTATGCTAAACTCCACCAGGTTGCAAATTCAATTTAATTTTTATCTGCATCTAGCTCTGGAAAAATATTTAGGATTGTAGCAGTGTGTATGACTTGTTCTATTAGTCCATCTATACCATCCTCCACCAGGTTGAAAATTCAATATAATTTTTATCTGTATCTAGCTATGAAAAAATATTTCGGCTTGTAGCAGTGTGCAGGTCTTGTTCTATTAGTCCATCTATACTAACCTCCACCAGGTTGCAAATTCAATATAATTTTTATCTGCATCTAGCTCTGAAAAAATATTTCGGCTTGTAGCAGTGTGTGGGACATGTTCTTTTAGTCCATCTATACTAACCTCCACCAGGTTGCAAATTCAATATAATTTTTTTCTGCATCTAGCTCTGAAAAAATATTTCGGCTTCTAGCAGTGTGTGGGACTTGTTCTATTAGTCCATCTATACTAACCTCCACCAGGTTGCAAATTCAATATAATTTTTATCTGCATCTAGCTCTGAAAAAATATTTCGGCTTGTAGCAGTGTGTGGGACTTGTTCTATTAGTCCATCTATACTAACCTCCACCAGGTTGCAAATTCAATATAATTAAGTTCTGCATCTAGCTCTGAAAAAATATTTCGGCTTGTAGCAGTGTGTGGGACTTGTTCTATTAGTCCATCTATGCTAAACTCCACCAGGTTGCAAATTCAATATAATTTTTATCTGCATCTAGCTCTGGAAAAATATTTAGGATTATAGCAGTGTGTATGACTTGTTCTATTAGTCCATCTATACCATCCTCCACCAGGTTGAAAATTCAATATAATTTTTATCTGTATCTAGCTATGAAAAAATATTTCGGCTTGTAGCAGTGTGCAGGTCTTGTTCTATTAGTCCATCTATACTAACCTCCACCAGGTTGCAAATTCAATATAATTTTTATCTGCATCTAGCTCTGAAAAAATATTTCGGCTTGTAGCAGTGTGTGGGACATGTTCTTTTAGTCCATCTATACTAACCTCCACCAGGTTGCAAATTCAATATAATTTTTTTCTGCATCTAGCTCTGAAAAAATATTTTGTCTTGTCGCAGTGTGTGTGACTTGTTCTATTAGTCCATCTATACTAACCTCCACCAAGTTGCAAATTCAATATAATTTTTATCTGCATCTAGCTCTGAAAAAATATTTCGGCTTGCAGCAGTGTGTGGGACTTGTTCTATTAGTCCATCTATAATAACCTCCACCAGGTTGCAAATTCAATATAATTTTTTTCTGCATCTAGCTCTGAAAAAATATTTCGGCTTGTAACAGTGTGTGGGACTTTTTCTATTAGTCCATCTATACTAACCTCCACCAGGTTGCAAATTCAATATAATTTTTATCTGCATCTAGCTCTGAAAAAATATTTCGGCTTGTAGCAGTGTGTGGGACTTGTTTTATTAGTCCATCTATACTAACCTCCACCAGATTGCAAATTCAATATAATTTTTATCTGCTTCTTGCTCTGAAAAAATATTTAGGCTTGTAGCAGTGTGTGGGAGTTGTTCTATTAGTCCATCTATACCAACCTCCACCAGGTTGAAAATGCAATATAATTTTTATCTGCATCTAGCTATGAAAAAATATTTTGGCTTGTAGCAGTGTGTAGGACTTGTTCTATTAGTCCATCTATACTAACCTCCACCAGGTTGCAAATTCAATATAATTTTTATCTGCATCTAGCTCTGAAAAAATATTTCGGCTTGTAGCAGTGTGTGGGACTTGTTCTATTAGTCCATCTATACTAACCTCCACCAGGTTGCAAATTCAATATAATTAAGTTCTGCATCTAGCTCTGAAAAAATATTTCGGCTTGTAGCAGTGTGTGGGACTTGTTCTATTAGTCCATCTATGCTAAACTCCACCAGGTTGCAAATTCAATATAATTTTTATCTGCATCTAGCTCTGGAAAAATATTTAGGATTGTAGCAGTGTGTATGACTTGTTCTATTAGTCCATCTATACCATCCTCCACCAGGTTGAAAATTCAATATAATTTTTATCTGTATCTAGCTATGAAAAAATATTTCGGCTTGTAGCAGTGTGCAGGTCTTGTTCTATTAGTCCATCTATACTAACCTCCACCAGGTTGCAAATTCAATATAATTTTTATCTGCATCTAGCTCTGAAAAAATATTTCGGCTTATAGCAGTGTGTGGGACATGTTCTTTTAGTCCATTTATACTAACCTCCACCAGGTTGCAAATTCAATATAATTTTTTTCTGCATCTAGCTCTGAAAAAATATTTTGTCTTGTCGCAGTGTGTGTGACTTGTTCTATTAGTCCATATATACTAACCTCCACCAAGTTGCAAATTCAATATAATTTTTATCTGCATCTAGCTCTGAAAAAATATTTCGGCTTGCAGCAGTGTGTGGGACTTGTTCTATTAGTCCATCTATAATAACCTCCACCAGGTTGCAAATTCAATATAATTTTTTTCTGCATCTAGCTCTGAAAAAATATTTCGGCTTGTAGCAGTGTGTGGGACTTTTTCTATTAGTCCATCTATACTAACCTCCACCAGGTTGCAAATTCAATATAATTTTTTTCTGCATCTAGCTCTGAAAAAATATTTCGGCTTGTAGCAGTGTGTGGGACTTGTTTTATTAGTCCATCTATACTAACCTCCACCAGATTGCAAATTCAATATAATTTTTATCTGCATCTACCTCTGAAAAAATATTTCGGCTTGTAGCAGTGTGTTGGACTTGTTCTATTAGTCCATCTATACTAACCTCCACCAGGTTGCAAATTCAATATAATTTTTTTCTGCATCTAGCTCTGAAAAAATATTTCGGCTTGTAGCAGTGTGTGGGACTTGTTCTATTAGTCCATCTATACTAACCTCCATCAGGTTGCAAATTCAATATAATTAAGTTCTGCATCTAGCTCTGAAAAAATATTTCGGCTTGTAGCAGTGTGTGGGACTTGTTCTATTAGTCTATCTATACTAAACTCCACCAGGTTGCAAATTCAATATAATTTTTATCTGCATCTAGCTCTGAAAAAATATTTAGGATTGTAGCAGTGTGTGGGACTTGTTCTATTAGTCCATCTATACTAACCTCCACCAGGTTGCAAATTCAATATAATTTTTTTCTGCATCTAGCTCTGAAAAAATATTTCGGCTTGTAGCAGTGTGTGTTACTTGTTATATTAGTCGATCTATACTAACCTCCACCAGGTTGCAAATTCAATATAATTTTTATCTGCATCTAGCTCTGAAAAAATATTTCGGCTTGTCGCAGTGTGTGGGACTTGTTCTATTAGTCCATCTATACTAACCTCCACCAGGTTGCAAATTCAATATAATTTTTATCTGCATCTAGCTCTGAAAAAATATTTTGGCTTGTAGCAGTGTGTGGGACTTGTTCTATTAGTCCATCTATACTAACCTCCACCAGGTTGCAAATTCAATATAATTAAGTTCTGCATCTAGCTCTGAAAAAATATTTTGGCTTGTAGCAGTGTGTGGGACTTGTTCTATTAGTCCATCTATACTAAACTACACCAGGTTGCAAATTCAATATAATTTTTATCTGCATCTAGCTCTGAAAAAATATTTAGGATTGTAGCAGTGTGTGGGACTTGTTCTATTAGTCCATCTATACGAACATCCACCAGGTTGAAAATTCAATATAATTTTTATCTGCATCAAGCTATGAAAAAATATTTCGGCTTGTAGCAGTGTGTAGGACTTGTTCTATGAGTCCATCTATACTAACCTCCACCAGGTTGCAAATTCAATATAATTTTTATCTGCATCTAGCTCTGAAAAAATATTTCGGCTTGTAGCAGTGTGTGGGACATGTTCTATTAGTCCATCTATACTAACCTCCACAAGGTTGCAAATTCAATATAATTTTTTTCTGCATCTAGCACTGAAAAAATATTTTGGCTTGTCGCAGTGTGTGGGACTTGTTCTATTAGTCCATCTATACTAACCTCCACCAGGTTGCAAATTCAATATAATTTTTATCTGCATCTAGCTCTGAAAAAATATTTCGGCTTGTAGCAGTGTGTGGGACTTGCTCTATTAGTCCATCTATACTAACCTCCACCAGGTTGCAAATTCAATATAATTTTTATCTGCATCTAGCTCTGAAAAAATATTTCGGCTTGTATCAGTGTGTGGGACTTGTTCTATTAGTCCATCTATACTAACCTCCACCAGGTTGCAAATTCAATATAATTTTTTTCTGCATCTAGCTCTGAAAAATTATTTCGGCTTGTAGCAGTGTGTGGGACTTGTTCTATTAGTCCATCTATACTAACCTCCACCAGGTTGCAATTTCAATATAATTTTTAACTGCATCTAGCTCTGAAAAAATATTTCGGCTTGTAGCAGTGTGTGGGACTTGTTCTATTAGTCCATCTATACTAACCTCCACCTTGTTGCAAATTCAATATAATTTTTATCTGCATCTAGCTCTGAAAAAAAATTTCGGCTTGTAGCAGTGTGTGGGACTTGTTCTATTAGTCCATCTATACTAACCTCCACCAGGTTGCAAATTCAATATAATTTTTATCTGCATCTAGCTCTGAAAAAATATTTCAGCTTGTAGCAGTGTGTGGGACTTGTTCTATTAGTCAATCTATACTAACCTCCACCAGGTTGCAAATTCAATATAATGTTTTTCTGCATCTATCTCTGAAAAAATATTTCGGCTTGTAGCAGTGTGTGGGACTTGTTCTATTAGTCCATCTATACTAACCTCCACCAGGTTGCAAATTCAATATAATTAAGTTCTGCATCTAGCTCTGAAAAAATATTTCGGCTTGTAGCAGTGTGTGGGACTTGTTCTATTAGTCTATCTATCCTAAACTCCACCAGGTTGCAAATTCAAAATAATTTTTATCTGCATCTAGCTCTGAAAAAATATTTAGGATTGTAGCAGTGTGTGGGACTTGTTCTATTAGTCCATCTATACTAACCTCCACCAGGCTGCAAATTCAATATAACTAAGTTCTGCATCTAGCTCTGAAAAAATATTTCGGCTTGTAGCAGTGTGTGGGACTTGTTCTATTAGTCCATCTATACTAAACTCCACCAGGTTGCAAATTCAATATAATTTTTATCTGCATCTTGCTCTGAAAAAATATTTAGGCTTGTAGCAGTGTGTGGGACTTGTTCTATAAGTCCATCTATACCAACCTCCACCAGGTTGAAAATGCAATATAATTTTTATATGCATCTAGCTATGAAAAAATATTTTGGCTTGTAGCAGTGTGTAGGACTTGTTCTATTAGTCCATCTATACTAACCTCCACCAGGTTAAAAATTCAATATAATTTTTATCTACATCTAGCTCTGAAAAAATATTTTGGCTTGTCGCAGTGTGTGGGACTTGTTCTATTAATCCATCTATACTAACCTCCACCAGGTTGCAAATTCAATATAATTTTTATCTGCATCTAGCTCTGAAAAAATATTTCGGCTTGTAGCAGTGTGTGGGACTTGTTCTATTAGTCCATCTATACTAACCTCCACCAGGTTGCAAATTCAATATAATTTTTATCTGCATCAAGCTCTGAAAAAATATTTCGGCTTGTAGCAGTGTGTGGGACTTGCTCTATTAGTCCATCTATACTAACCTCCACCAGGTTGCAAATTCAATATAATTTTTATCTGCATCTAGCTCTGAAAAAATATTTCGGCTTGTATCAGTGTGTGGTAATTGTTCTATTAGTCCATCTATACTAACATCCACCAGGTTGCAAATTCAATATAATTTTTTTCTGCATCTAGCTCTGAAAAAATATTTTGGCTTGTTGCACTGTGTGGGACTTGTTCTATTAGTCCATCTATACTAACCTCCACCAGGTTGCAAATTCAATATAATTTTTATCTGCATCTAGCTCTGAAAAAATATTTCGGCTTGTAGCAGTGTGTGGGACTTGTTCTATTAGTCCATCTATACTAACCTCCACCAGGTTGCAAATTCAATATAATTTTTTTCTGCATCTAGCTCTGAAAAATTATTTCGGCTTGTAGCAGTGTGTGGGACTTGTTCTATTAGTCCATCTATACTAACCTCCACCAGGTTGCAAATTCATTATAATTTTTATCTGCATCTAGCTCTGAAAAAATATTTCGGCTTGTAGCAGTGTGTGGGACTTGTTCTATTAGTCCATCTATACTAACCTCCACCTTGTTGCAAATTCAATATAATTTTTATCTGCATCTAGCTCTGAAAAAATATTTCGGCTTGTAGCAGTGTGTGGGACTTGTTCTATTAGTCCATCTATACTAACCTCCACCAGGTTGCAAATTCAATATAATTTTTATCTGCATCTAGCTCTGAAAAAATATTTCAGCTTGTAGCAGTGTGTGGGACTTGTTCTATTAGTCAATCTATACTAACCTCCACCAGGTTGCAAATTCAATATAATGTTTTTCTGCATCTATCTCTGAAAAAATATTTCGGCTTGTAGCAGTGTGTGGGACTTGTTCTATTAGTCCATCTATACTAACCTCCACCAGGTTGCAAACTCAATATAATTAAGTTCTGCATCTAGCTCTGAAAAAATATTTCGGCTTGTAGCAGTGTGTGGGACTTGTTCTATTAGTCTATCTATCCTAAACTCCACCAGGTTGCAAATTCAATATAATTTTTATCTGCATCTAGCTCTGAAAAAATATTTAGGATTGTAGCAGTGTGTGGGACTTGTTCTATTAGTCCATCTATACTAACCTCCACCAGGTTGCAAATTCAATATAATTAAGTTCTGCATCTAGCTCTGAAAAAATATTTCGGCTTGTAGCAGTGTGTGGGACTTGTTCTATTAGTCCATCTATACTAAACTCCACCAGGTTGCAAATTCAATATAATTTTTATCTGCATCTTGCTCTGAAAAAATATTTAGGCTTGTAGCAGTGTGTGGGACTTGTTCTATAAGTCCATCTATACCAACCTCCACCAGGTTGAAAATTCAATATAATTTTTATCTGCATCTAGCTATGAAAAAATATTTTGGCTTGTAGCAGTGTGTAGGACTTGTTCTATTAGTCCATCTATACTAACCTCCACCAGGTTACAAATTCAATATAATTTTTATCTACATCTAGCTCTGAAAAAATATTTTGGCTTGTCGCAGTGTGTGGGACTTGTTCTATTAATCCATCTATACTAACCTCCACCAGGTTGCAAATTCAATATAATTTTTATCTGCATCTAGCTCTGAAAAAATATTTTGGCTTGTAGCAGTGTGTGGGACTTGTTCTATTAGTCCATCTATACTAACCTCCACCAGGTTGCAAATTCAATATAATTTTTATCTGCATCAAGCTCTGAAAAAATATTTCGGCTTGTAGCAGTGTGTGGGACTTGTTCTATTAGTCCATCTATACTAACCTCCACCAGGTGGCAAATTCAATATAATTTTTTTCAGCATCTAGCTCTGAAAAAATATTTCGGCTTGTAGCAGTGTGTGGGACTTGTTCTGTTAGTCCATCTATACTAACCTCCACCAGGTTGCAAATTCAATATAATTTTTATCTGCATCTAGCTCTGAAAAAATATTTCGGCTTGTAGCAGTGTGTGGGACTTGATCTATAAGTCCATCTATACCAACCTCCACCAGGTTGAAAATGCAATATAATTTTTATCTGCATCTAGCTATGAAAAAAATATTTTGGCTTGTAGCAGTGTGTAGGACTTGTTCTATTAGTCCATCTATACTAACCTCCACCAGGTTGCAAATTCAATATAATTTTTATCTGCATCTAGCTCTGAAAAAATATTTCGGCTTGTCGCAGTGTGTGGGACTTGTTCTATTAATCCATCTATACTAACCTCCACCAGGTTGCAAATTCAATATAATTTTTATTTGCATCTAGCTCTGAAAAAATATTTCGGCTTGTAGCAGTGTGTGGGACTTGTTCTATTAGTCCATCTATACTAACCTCCACCAGGTTGCAAATTCAATATAATTAAGTTCTGCATCTAGCTCTGAAAAAATATTTCGGCTTGTAGCATTGTGTGAGAATTGTTCTATTAGTCCATCTATACTAAACTCCACCAGGTTGCAAATTCAATATAATTTTTATCTGCATCTAGCTCTGAAAAACTATTTAGGATTGTTGCAGTGTGTGGGACTTGTTCTATTAGTCCATCTATACCATCCTCCAACAGGTTGAAAATTCAATATAATTTAAAAAATATTTCGGCTTGTAGCAGTGTGTAGGACTTGTTCTATTAGTCCATCTATACTAACCTCCACCAGGTTGCAAATTCAATATAATTTTTATCTGCATCTAGCTCTGAAAAAATATTTCGGCTTGTAGCAGTGTGTGGGACATGTTCTATTAGTCCATCTATACTAACCTCCACCAGGTTGCAAATTCAATATAATTTTTTTCTGCATCTAGCTCTGAAAAAATATTTTGGCTTGTCGCAGTGTGTGGGCCTTGTTCTATTAGTCCATCTATACTAACCTCCACCAGGTTGCAAATTCAATATAATTTTTATCTGCATCTATCTCTGAAAAAATATTTCAGCTTGTAGCAGTGTGTGGTACTTGTTCTATTAGTCGATCTATACTAACCTCCACCAGGTTGCAAATTCAATATAATTTTTTTCTGCATCTAGCTCTGAAAAAATATTTTGGCTTGTAGCAGTGTGTGGGACTTGTTCTATTAGTCCATCTATACTAACCTCCACCAGGTTGCAAATTCAATATAATTTTTATCTGCATCTAGCTCTGAAAAAATATATTGGCTTGTAGCAGTGTGTGGGACATGTTCTATTAGTCCATCTATACTAACCTCCACCAGGTTGCAAATTCAATATAATTTTTTTCTGCATCTAGCTCTGAAAAAATATTTCGGCTTGTCGCAGTTTGTGGGACTTGTTCTGTTAGTCCATCTATATTAACCTCCACCAGGTTGCAAATTCAATATAATTTTTATCTGCATCTATCTCTGAAAAAACATTTCGGCTTGTAGCAGTGTGTGGGACTTGTTCTATTAGTCCATCTATACTAACCTCCACCAGGTTGCAAATTCAATATAATTTTTTTCTGCAACTAGCTCTGAAAAAACATTTCGGCTTGTAACAGTGTATGGGACTTGTTCTATTAGTCCATCTACACTAACCTCCACCAGGTTGCAAATTCAATATAATTAAGTTCTGCATCTAGCTCTGAAAAAATAATTAGGCTTGTAGCAGTGTGTGGGACTTGTTCTATTAGTCCATCTATACTAAACTCCACCAGGTTGCAAATTCAATATAATTTTTATCTGCATCTAGCTCTGAAAAAATATTTAGGCTTGTAGCAGTGTGTGGGACTTGTTATATTAGTCCATCTATACCAACCTCCACCAGGTTGAAAATTCAATATAATTTTTATCTGCATCTAGCTATGAAAAAAGATTTTGGCTTGTAGCAGTGTGTATGACTTGTTCTATTAGACCATCTATACTAACCTCCACCAGGTTGCAAATTCAATATAATTTTTATCTGCATCTAGCTCTGAAAAAATATTTCGGCTTGTAGCAGTGTGTGCGACATGTTCTATTAGTCCATCTATACTAACCTCCACCAGGTTGCAAATTCAATATAATTTTTATCTGCATCTAGCTCTGAAAAAATATTTCGGCTTGTAGCAGTGTGTGGGACTTGTTCTATTAGTCCATCTATACTAACCTCCACCAGGTTGCAAATTCAATATAATTTTTTTCTGCATCTAGCTCTGAAAAAATATTTCGGCTTGTAGCAGTGTGTGGGACTTGTTCTATTAGTCCATCTATACTAACCTCCACCAGGTTGCAAATTCAATATAATTTTTATCTGCATCTAGCTCTGAAAAAATATTTCAGCTTGTAGCAGTGTGTGGGACATGTTCTATTAGCAAATCTATACTAACCTCCACCAGGTTGCAAATTCAATATAATTTTTTTCTGCATCTAGCTCTGATAAAATATTTCGGCTTGTCGCAGTGTGTGGGACTTGTTCTATTAGTCCATCTATACTAACCTCCACCAGGTTGCAAATTCAATATAATTTTTATCTGCATCTAGCTCTGAAAAAATATTTTGGCTTGTAGCAGTGTGTGGGACTTGTTCTTTTAGTCCATCTATACTAACCTCCTCCAGGTTGCAAATTCAATATAATTTTTATCTGCATCTAGCTCAGAAAAAATATTTCGGCTTGTAGCAGTGTGTGGGACTTGTTCAATTAGTCCATCTATACTAATCTCCACCAGGTTGCAAATTCAATATAATTTTTATCTGCATCTAGCTCTGAAAAAATATTTTGGCTTGTAGCAGTGTGTGGGACTTGTTCTATTAGTCCATCAATACTAACCTCCACTAGGTTGCAAATTCAATATAATTTTTTTCTGTATCTAGCTCTGAAAAAATATTTCGGCTTGTAGCAGTGTGTGGGACTTGTTCTATTAGTCCATCTATAATACCCTCCACCAGGTTGCAAATTCAGTATCATTTTTATCTCCATCTAGCTCTGAAAAAATATTTCGGCTTCTAGCAGTGTGTGGGACTTGTTCTATTAGTCCATCTATACTAACCTCCACCAGGTTGCAAATTCAATATAATTTTTATCTGCATCTAGCTCTGAAAAAATATATTGGCTTCAAGCAGTGTGTGGGACATGCTCTAGTAGTCTATCTATACTAAACTCCACCAGGTTGCAAATTCAATACAATTTTTTTCTGCATCTAGCTCGGACAAAATATTTTGGCTTGTAGCAGTGTGTGGTACTTGTTCTATTAGTCCATCTATACTAACCTCCACCAGGTTGCAAATTCAATCTAATTTTTTTCTGCATCTAGCTCTGAAAAAATATTTCGGCTTGTAGCAGTGTGTGAGACTTGTTCTATTAGTCCATCTATACTAACCTCTACCAGGTTGCAAATTCAATATAATTTTTTTCTGCATCTAGCGCTGAAAAAATATTTTGGCTTGTAGCAGTGTGTGGGACTTGTTCTATTAGTCCATCTATGCTAACCGCCACCAGGTTGCAAATTCAATATAATTCTTATCTGCATCTAGCTCTGAAAAAATATTTCGGCTTGTAGCAGTGTGTGGGACTTGTTCTATAAGTCCATCTATACTAACCTCCACCAGGTTGCAAATTCAATATAATTTTTATCTGCATCTAGCTCTGAAAAAATATTTCGGCTTGTAGCACTGTGTGGCACTTGTTCTATTAGTCCATCTATACTAACCTCCACCAGGTTGCAAATTCAATATAATTTTTATCTGCATCTAGCTCTGAAAAAATATTTTGTCTTGTAGCAGTGTGTGGAACTTCTTCTATTAGTCCATCTATACTAACCTCCCCCAGGTTGCAAATTCAATATAATTTTTTTCTGTATCTAGCTCTGAAAAAATATTTCGGATTGTAGCAGTGTGTGGGACTTGTTCTATTAGTCCATCTATAATACCCTCCACCAGGTTGCAAATTCAGTATAATTTTTATCTGCATCTAGCTCTGAAAAAATATTTCGGCTTGTAGCAGTGTGTGGGACTTGTTCTATTAGTCCATCTATACTAACCTCCACCAGGTTGCAAATTCAATATAATTTTTATCTGCATCTAGCTCTGAAAAAATATTTCGGCTTGTAGCAGTGTGTGGGACTTGTTCTATTAGTCCATCTATAATACCCTCCACCAGGTTGCAAATTCAGTATAATTTTTATCTGCATCTAGCTCTGAAAAAATATTTCGGCTTGTAGCAGTGTGTGGGACTTGTTCTATTAGTCCATCTATACTAACCTCCACCAGGTTGCAAATTCAATATAATTTTTATCTGCATCTAGCTCTGAAAAAATATTTCGGCTTGTAGCAGTGTGTGGGACTTGTTCTATTAGTCCATCTATACTAACCTCCACCAGGTTGCAAATTCAATATAATTTTTTTCTGTATCTAGCTCTGAAAAAATATTTCGGCTTGTAGCAGTGTGTGGGACTTCTTCTATTAGTCCATCTATAATACCCTCCACCAGGTTGCAAATTCAGTATAATTTTTTTCTGCATCTAGCTCTGAAAAAATATTTCGGCTTGTAGCAGTGTGTGAGACTTGTTCTATTAGTCCATCTATACTAACCTCCACCAGGTTGCAAATTCAATATAATTTTTTTCTGCATCTAGCGCTGAAAAAATATTTTGGCTTGTAGCAGTGTGTGGGACTTGTTCTATTAGTCCATCTATACTAACCTCCACCAGGTTGCAAATTCAATATAATTTTTTTCTGTATCTAGCGCTGAAAAAATATTTCGGATTGTAGCAGTGTGTGGGACTTGTTCTATTAGTCCATCTATAATACCCTCCTCCAGGTTGCAAATTCAGTATAATTTTTATCTGCATCTAGCTCTGAAAAAATATTTCGGCTTGTAGCAGTGTGTGGGACTTGTTCTATTAGTCCATCTATACTAACCTCCACCAGGTTGCAAATTCAATATAATTTTTATCTGCATCTAGCTCTGAAAAAATATTTCGGCTTGTAGCAGTGTGTGGGACTTGTTCTATTAGTCCATCTATAATACCCTCCACCAGGTTGCAAATTCAGTATAATTTTTATCTGCATCTAGCTCTGAAAAAATATTTCGGCTTGTAGCAGTGTGTGGGACTTGTTCTATTAGTCCATCTATACTAACCTCCACCAGGTTGCAAATTCAATATAATTTTTATCTGCATCTAGCTCTGAAAAAATATTTCGGCTTGTAGCAGTGTGTGGGACTTGTTCTATTAGTCCATCTATAATACCCTCCAGCAGGTTGCAAATTCAGTATAATTTTTATCTCCATTTAGCTCTGAAAAAATATTTCGGCTTGTAGCAGTGTGTGGGACTTGTTCTCTTAGTCCATCTTTACTAACCTCCACCAGGTTGCAAATTCAATATAATTTTTATCTGCATCTAGCTCTGAAAAAATATATTGGCTTGAAGCAGTGTGTGGGACATGCTCTAGTAGTCTATCTATACTAACCTCCACCAGGTTGCAATTTCAATATAATTTTTTTCTGCATCTAGCTCTGAAAAAATATTTCGGCTTGTAGCAGTGTGTGGGACTTGTTCTTTTAGTCCATCTATACTAACCTCCTCCAGGTTGCAAATTCAATATAATTTTTATCTGCATCTAGCTCAGAAAAAATATTTCGGCTTGTAGCAGTGTGTGGGACTTGTTCAATTAGTCCATCTATACTAATCTCCACCAGGTTGCAAATTCAATATAATTTTTATCTGCATCTAGCTCTGAAAAAATATTTTGGCTTGTAGCAGTGTGTGGGACTTGTTCTATTAGTCCATCAATACTAACCTCCACTAGGTTGCAAATTCAATATAATTTTTTTCTGTATCTAGCTCTGAAAAAATATTTCGGCTTGTAGCAGTGTGTGGGACTTGTTCTATTAGTCCATCTATAATACCCTCCACCAGGTTGCAAATTCAGTATCATTTTTATCTCCATCTAGCTCTGAAAAAATATTTCGGCTTCTAGCAGTGTGTGGGACTTGTTCTATTAGTCCATCTATACTAACCTCCACCAGGTTGCAAATTCAATATAATTTTTATCTGCATCTAGCTCTGAAAAAATATATTGGCTTCAAGCAGTGTGTGGGACATGCTCTAGTAGTCTATCTATACTAAACTCCACCAGGTTGCAAATTCAATACAATTTTTTTCTGCATCTAGCTCGGACAAAATATTTTGGCTTGTAGCAGTGTGTGGTACTTGTTCTATTAGTCCATCTATACTAACCTCCACCAGGTTGCAAATTCAATCTAATTTTTTTCTGCATCTAGCTCTGAAAAAATATTTCGGCTTGTAGCAGTGTGTGAGACTTGTTCTATTAGTCCATCTATACTAACCTCTACCAGTTTGCAAATTCAATATAATTTTTTTCTGCATCTAGCGCTGAAAAAATATTTTGGCTTGTAGCAGTGTGTGGGACTTGTTCTATTAGTCCATCTATGCTAACCGCCACCAGGTTGCAAATTCAATATAATTCTTATCTGCATCTAGCTCTGAAAAAATATTTCGGCTTGTAGCAGTGTGTGGGACTTGTTCTATAAGTCCATCTATACTAACCTCCACCAGGTTGCAAATTCAATATAATTTTTATCTGCATCTAGCTCTGAAAAAATATATTGGCTTCAAGCAGTGTGTGGGACATGCTCTAGTAGTCTATCTATACTAAACTCCACCAGGTTGCAAATTCAATACAATTTTTTTCTGCATCTAGCTCGGACAAAATATTTTGGCTTGTAGCAGTGTGTGGTACTTGTTCTATTAGTCCATCTATACTAACCTCCACCAGGTTGCAAATTCAATCTAATTTTTTTCTGCATCTAGCTCTGAAAAAATATTTCGGCTTGTAGCAGTGTGTGAGACTTGTTCTATTAGTCCATCTATACTAACCTCCACCAGGTTGCAAATTCAATATAATTTTTTTCTGCATCTAGCGCTGAAAAAATATTTTGGCTTGTAGCAGTGTGTGGGACTTGTTCTATTAGTCCATCTATACTAACCTCCACCAGGTTGCAATTTCAATATAATTTTTTTCTGCATCTAGCTCTGAAAAAATATTTCGGCTTGTAGCAGTGTGTGGGACTTGTTCTTTTAGTCCATCTATACTAACCTCCTCCAGGTTGCAAATTCAATATAATTTTTATCTGCATCTAGCTCAGAAAAAATATTTCGGCTTGTAGCAGTGTGTGGGACTTGTTCAATTAGTCCATCTATACTAATCTCCACCAGGTTGCAAATTCAATATAATTTTTATCTGCATCTAGCTCTGAAAAAATATTTTGGCTTGTAGCAGTGTGTGGGACTTGTTCTATTAGTCCATCAATACTAACCTCCACTAGGTTGCAAATTCAATATAATTTTTTTCTGTATCTAGCTCTGAAAAAATATTTCGGCTTGTAGCAGTGTGTGGGACTTGTTCTATTAGTCCATCTATAATACCCTCCACCAGGTTGCAAATTCAGTATCATTTTTATCTCCATCTAGCTCTGAAAAAATATTTCGGCTTCTAGCAGTGTGTGGGACTTGTTCTATTAGTCCATCTATACTAACCTCCACCAGGTTGCAAATTCAATATAATTTTTATCTGCATCTAGCTCTGAAAAAATATATTGGCTTCAAGCAGTGTGTGGGACATGCTCTAGTAGTCTATCTATACTAAACTCCACCAGGTTGCAAATTCAATACAATTTTTTTCTGCATCTAGCTCGGACAAAATATTTTGGCTTGTAGCAGTGTGTGGTACTTGTTCTATTAGTCCATCTATACTAACCTCCACCAGGTTGCAAATTCAATCTAATTTTTTTCTGCATCTAGCTCTGAAAAAATATTTCGGCTTGTAGCAGTGTGTGAGACTTGTTCTATTAGTCCATCTATACTAACCTCTACCAGTTTGCAAATTCAATATAATTTTTTTCTGCATCTAGCGCTGAAAAAATATTTTGGCTTGTAGCAGTGTGTGGGACTTGTTCTATTAGTCCATCTATGCTAACCGCCACCAGGTTGCAAATTCAATATAATTCTTATCTGCATCTAGCTCTGAAAAAATATTTCGGCTTGTAGCAGTGTGTGGGACTTGTTCTATAAGTCCATCTATACTAACCTCCACCAGGTTGCAAATTCAATATAATTTTTATCTGCATCTAGCTCTGAAAAAATATATTGGCTTCAAGCAGTGTGTGGGACATGCTCTAGTAGTCTATCTATACTAAACTCCACCAGGTTGCAAATTCAATACAATTTTTTTCTGCATCTAGCTCGGACAAAATATTTTGGCTTGTAGCAGTGTGTGGTACTTGTTCTATTAGTCCATCTATACTAACCTCCACCAGGTTGCAAATTCAATCTAATTTTTTTCTGCATCTAGCTCTGAAAAAATATTTCGGCTTGTAGCAGTGTGTGAGACTTGTTCTATTAGTCCATCTATACTAACCTCCACCAGGTTGCAAATTCAATATAATTTTTTTCTGCATCTAGCGCTGAAAAAATATTTTGGCTTGTAGCAGTGTGTGGGACTTGTTCTATTAGTCCATCTATACTAACCTCCACCAGGTTGCAAATTCAATATAATTTTTTTCTGTATCTAGCGCTGAAAAAATATTTCGGATTGTAGCAGTGTGTGGGACTTGTTCTATTAGTCCATCTATAATACCCTCCTCCAGGTTGCAAATTCAGTATAATTTTTATCTGCATCTAGCTCTGAAAAAATATTTCGGCTTGTAGCAGTGTGTGGGACTTGTTCTATTAGTGCATCTATACTAACCTCCACCAGGTTGCAAATTCAATATAATTTTTATCTGCATCTAGCTCTGAAAAAATATTTCGGCTTGTAGCAGTGTGTGGGACTTGTTCTATTAGTCCATCTATAATACCCTCCACCAGGTTGCAAATTCAGTATAATTTTTATCTGCATCTAGCTCTGAAAAAATATTTCGGCTTGTAGCAGTGTGTGGGACTTGTTCTATTAGTCCATCTATACTAACCTCCACCAGGTTGCAAATTCAATATAATTTTTATCTGCATCTAGCTCTGAAAAAATATTTCGGCTTGTAGCAGTGTGTGGGACTTGTTCTATTAGTCCATCTATAATACCCTCCAGCAGGTTGCAAATTCAGTATAATTTTTATCTCCATTTAGCTCTGAAAAAATATTTCGGCTTGTAGCAGTGTGTGGGACTTGTTCTATTAGTCCATCTTTACTAACCTCCACCAGGTTGCAAATTCAATATAATTTTTATCTGCATCTAGCTCTGAAAAAATATATTGGCTTGAAGCAGTGTGTGGGACATGCTCTAGTAGTCTATCTATACTAACCTCCACCAGGTTGCAATTTCAATATAATTTTTTTCTGCATCTAGCTCTGAAAAAATATTTCGGCTTGTAGCAGTGTGTGGGACTTGTTTTATTAGTCCATCTATACTAACCTCCACCAGGTTGCAAATTCAATATAATTTTTTTCTGTATCTAGCTCTGAAAAAATATTTTGGCTTGTAGCAGTATGTGGGACTTGTTCTTTTAGTCCATCAATGCTAACCTCCACCAGGTTGCAAATTCAATATAATTTTTATCTTCATCTAGCTCTGAAAAAATATTTCGGCTTGTAGCAGTGTGTGGGACTTGTTCTATAAGTCCATCTATACTAACCTCCACCAGGTTGCAAATTCAATATAATTTTTATCTGCATCTAGCTCTGAAAAAATATTTCGGCTTGTAGCAGTGTGTGGCACTTGTTCTATTAGTCCATCTATACTAACGTCCACCAGGTTGCAAATTCAATATAATTTTTATCTGCATCTAGCTCTGAAAAAATATTTTGTCTTGTAGCGGTGTGTGGAACTTCTTCTAATAGTCCATCTATACTAACCTCCCCCAGGTTGCAAATTCAATATAATTTTTTTCTGTATCTAGCTCTGAAAAAATATTTCGGATTGTAGCAGTGTGTGGGACTTGTTCTATTAGTCCATCTATACTAACCTCCACCAGGTTGCAAATGCAGTACAATTTTAATTTGCATCTAGCTCTGAAAAAATATGTCGGCTTGTAGCAGTGTGTGGGACTTGTTCTATTAGTCCATCTATACTAACTTTCACCAGGTTGCAAAGTCAATATAATTTTTATCTGCATCTAGCTCTTAAAAAATATATCGGCTTGTAGCAGTTTGTGGGACTTGTTCTATTAGTCCATCTATACTAACCTCCACCAGGTTGCAAATTCAATATAATTTTTTTCTGCGTCTAGCTCTGAAAAAATATTTTGGCTTGTAGCAGTGTGTGGGACTTGTTCTATTAGTCCATCTATACTAACCTCCACCAGGTTGCAAATTCAATATAATTTTTATCTGCATCTAGCTCTGAAAAAATATTTCGGCTTGTAGCAGTGTGTGGGACTTGATCTATATGTCCATCTATACTAACCTCCACCAGGTTGCAAATTCAATATAATTTTTATCTGCATCTAGCTCTGAAAAAATATTTCGGCTTGTTGCAGTGTATGGGACTTGTTCTATTAGTCCATCTATACTAACCTCCAGCAGGTTGCAAATTCAATATAATTTTTATCTGCATCTAGCTCTGAAAAAATATTTCGGCTTGTAGCAGTGTGTGGGACTTGTTCTATTAGTCCATCTATACTAACCTTCACCAGGTTGCAAATTCAATATAATTTTTATCTGCATCTAGCTCTGAAAAAATATTTCGGCTTGAAGCAGTGTATGGGACTTGCTCTATTAGTCCAACTGTACTAACCTCCACCAGGTTGCAAATTCAATATAATTTTTTTCTGCATCTAGCTCTGAAAAAATATTTCGGCTTGTAGCAGTGTGTGGGACTTGTTCTATTAGTCCATCTATACTAACTTTCACCAGATTGCAAATTCAATATAATTTTTATCTGCATCTAGCTCTGAAAAAATATATCGGCATGTAGCAGTGTGTGGGACTTGTTCTATTAGTCCATCGATACTAACCTCCACCAGGTTGCAAATTCAATATAATTTTTTTCTGCATCTAGCTCTGAAAAAATATTTTGGCTTGTAGCAGTGTGTGGGACTAGTTCTATTAGTCCATCTATACTAACCTCCACCAGGTTGCAAATTCAATATAATTTTTATCTGCATCTAGCTCTGAAAAAATATTTCGGCTTGTAGCAGTGTGTGGGACTTGTTCTTTAAGTCCATCTATACTAACCTCCACCAGTTTGCAAATTTAATATAATTTTTTTCTGCATCTAGCTCTGAAAAAATAATTCGGCTTGTAGCAGTGTATGGGACTTGTTCTATTAGTCCATCTATACTAACCTCCAGCAGGTTGCAAATTGAGTATAATTTTTATCTGCATCTAGCTCTGAAAAAATATTTCGGCTTGTAGCAGTGTGTGGGACTTGTTCTATTAGTCCATCTATACTAACCTGCACCAGGTTGCAAATTCAATATAATTTTTTTCTGCATCTAGCTCTGAAAAAATATTTCAGCTTGTAGCAGTGTGTGGGACTTGTTCTATTAGTCCATCTATACTAACCTCCACCAGGTTGCAAATTCAATATAATTTTTATCTGCATCTAACTCTGAAAAAATATTTCGGCTTGTAGCATTGTGTGGGACTTGTTCTATTAGTCCATCTATACTAACCTCCACCAGGTTGCAAATTCAATATAATTTTTATCTGCATCTAGCTCTGAAAAAATATTTCAGCTTGTAGCAGTGTGTGGGACTTGTTCTATTAGTCCATCTATACTAACCTCCACCTGGTTGCAAATTCAGTATAATTTTTATCTGCATCTAACCCAGCCAATACTTTTCGGCTAATACCACAGTTTGGCAATTCAGCTCTGCTCGGTTCCCATCCATTGTTTTTTGTGCAAACAACTCCAGAGTTGTCAATTAGTTAACCACCAAAATGAGTGAAAAAAGGCCTGCTGCTGTTGGAAAGGGGAATAGGCGTGTTTGGAAGGAAAAAAAAGGTTGTGTCCGTGGGGTAAGTGTTAAAGCAACGGTAACATCTGCAGAAGAAAGACCATCTTCCAGCCAAACTAAGATGTCTACTTCTTTTAGCGGACAATGTGATAAGATCCCTTTCTTACGGCCACGCCAATCGCTACAAATTCCAGATGATGCACAAAAAGAGCAGGTGCTTCAATGGATATCAAGTGCTCCTTCAAGTGGGCTCTCCTCCACCTCAACTTCAACATCACAAATACTCCAGTCCTCAGAGGTGTCACCCCAATCGCACTTGCTTCCTCACAGCTCCCAAGTCTCCAGCTGCCCGTCTGAGTATTGGGTAGAACAGATGGTTGAGTCTGCAGAGCTGTTTACTCATACTATAGCCTGGGAATCACAGGTCGACTCCAGAGCTTCTGTGAATCCAGACGACTAAATTATCTACACTGATGCCCAGAATCTTTATGAGTCAGATCCAGGACCAGACGCAGAAGGTTCTCACCATAATTTAGACCCTCGTTCCCAAACTGTAACTTTTGTTGGTGGAGACAATGAGGAAGACTATGATGAGACTCAAATACCTGATTGGAGCGACAACTTGAGTTTTTTGTCAGGGCAGGAAGAGGTTGGCTCTGAGGACGACTTGTGTGATAACACACAGGGTGATGATGACGAGGTTGGAGAACCCACTTACTGTCAACCCACAGTCAGCCAAGAGATGAGGTCAGCAGAGGAGGTGGAGGAGGATGCTAGTGACGACGAGGTCAGGTTGCGCCTTCCTGGACAGAGACGTAGTCCTGGAAGCACGTCAACAACTGCATCCTCAAACACAACTCTGCCTCTGACCACAAGTCGTGGTGGCTCTTCAGGTCGCATGGGTGCTAAGCCTTGCATAGCCTGGGCATTTTTTCAGATCGATAAGGATGACCCAACTCGTGTTATCTGTAACATTTGTCAGCAAAAGCTAAGTAGAGGCCAAAAAATACATAGTTTGAGTACTTCATGCATGAACTGACACATGGATATGAAGCATAAGTTGCAGTGGGAAGCTCACTGTGCTATAATGCGGCCTAGCCAGCCGGGCCAACCATCGTCTGCCACATCTTGTGCATACGCGGCCTCTTCATCCTCTGTGACTGGGGGGACAGCAGTCACACCTGTTTTGGGACGCAGACCTGCCACCTCTTTACCCGCAACAGCCAGCATGATTGGCAGGTCATCATTTTCTTCGGAGGTGGAAACACCAGCTGGTGTTCAGCGCTGTCCGACATCGATAGCACCACCTTTGGATCAAGGCAACCTAACATGTCCGCCTGCATCTTCCTCACAGACCGGCAGTTTGCCGGGGACACCCTTATCAACCCCGTCTAAGCACAACAGCCAGCCCTCGGTCCCTCAGATGTGGACAAGTAAAAGACCATTTCCTCCTAGCCATGAGAAAGCTAAGAGGTTGAATTTCACCATCTGCAAGCTCTTGGCTACAGAAATGCTTCCTTTCCGCCTGGTGGACACAGAGGATTTTCGAGACCTTATGTCCGTTGCAGTGCCCCAGTACCAGATGCCCAGTCGGCACTACTTCTCAAAGAAAGGTGTGTCTGTGCTCCACCAGCATGTCGGCACACAACATCACCGCTTCTTTGAGAAACTCTGTGTGTGACAGGGTGCATTTCACCACAGACACTTGGACGAGTAGGCATGGACAGGGGCTTTACATGTCGCTGACTGGGCACTGGGTAACTATGGTGACAGCAGGACAAGGGGCTGCTGTCCAAGTCTTGCCATCCCCACGAGTTGTGCGTCAATCCTCTTTATCTCGAAGTTCCTCCACTGCTTCTGCCTCCTCAACCTCCTCTCGGTCCACCACTTGCACCCAAAGCCTGTCTGGCCATGCCACAAGCTTTCTAACTGTGCAGAAGGGATCCTGCTCACCTCCTTACTATGCTGGCAGCAGGGCTCAACATCATCAGGCGGTTTTTACTTTGAAATGTCTGGGAAATGTGAGTCACACAGCTGAGGAGTTGTGGTCAGCTCTGGAGAAACAGTTTCATGAATGGTTGTCTCCACTGGACCTGAAACCAGGGAAGGCTGTGTGCGACAGTGCTGCAAACCTGGGTGCGGCCCTTTACCAGGCAATGTCACACAGGTGCCTTGTATGTCTCACATGTTGAACCTGGTTGTCCAGCAATTTTTAGCCCACTATCCCGGACTAGATGACCTTCTGCAGAGGGCATGGTCGCAGTGTGCTCACTTCCTCCGTTCGCATCCCGCAGCTCAGCGACTTACATCTCTACAGAAGTCGTTGGGCCTGCCACTTCACCGGCTAAAATGCGATGTGCTTACCCGGTGGAATTCAACTCTGCACATTTTGCAGCGACTGTGGCAGCACGGACAAGCCCTGGTGCAATACGTTCTGACGTATAGCCTGGGCCAACGAGATCCAGAGGAAGGGGAAAATCACGCTGGAGGAGTGGTCTCAGATCAGGGATCTATGCACCCTTCTGCACAGTTTGAAATGGCGACGAAGATGTTTAGTGCTGACGATGCCATTATTAGCATGACTATTCCGGTGATTTACATGCTGGAGCACATGTTAAACAGAATTCGGAGTCAGGTGGTGGCACAAGAGGAGGTGGAGGAAGTAGAGGAGGAGGAGTTGTATGCAGAAGGGCTAACATCTGCAAGGTCCAGACGGTCGGCAGCACCAAGGCGGCAGGCATGTGAGGGTGGAGGAGATGGATTTACCAGGGTGCATGGTAGCAGCCAAACTAGTGAGGAAGGTGCAGGAGCCCAGGAAGAAGTGGAGGACGAACTGATGGAAGACTCATCAGATGAGGGAGACCTTGATCACATTTCTTTTGTGCGAGGTTGGGGGGAGAGGGCAGAGGAAGGAAGCATGGTTGTTACCTCGCCACCAACACAACAGGGACTTGGTGCTCCAGGATGCGCAAGACACATGAGTGCCATCTTGCTGCACTACCTGCAACATGACCCTCGAATTGTGAGAATTAGAAATAATCCTGACTACTGTTAGATCCCCGGCACAAAAGTAAATTTGCAGAAATTATTCCTGCCACAGAAAGAGATGCACGCATGCAGGAGTATCAGCAGAGACTGTTGCAGAATCTTACATGTGCTTTTCCCCAAAACACTAGTGGTGCACGTAGTGAATCTCACAGTTCCAACTTGCCAACTGTGGGACCGTCGAGTGTTCAGCACTCAAAACTTAACAGAAACACAGTATCTGCTGGTAACATCAATTTTGTGGAATAATTTCACCAATTTTTTAGCCCATCCTTTGCAAGGCCACAGGAGACAAGCAGTCTGACACATAGTCAACGCCTAGAGACGATGGTACAGGAGTATCTCCAAGTAAACATTGAAGCCATGACAGTGTCGCTGCACCCTTGCTCTTTTTGGGCTTCCAATCTGGATAAATGGCCGGAGCTCGCCACTTACGCCTTGGAGATCTTGTCATGCCCCGCAGCCAGCGTTCTGTCTGAATGTGTGTTCAGCGCTGCTGGTGGTGTGCTGACAGATAAGCGCACGCGGCTCGCCACTGATAATGTAGACGGACTCACGTTCATAAAGATGAACAAATCATGGATCCAAAACGACTTTTCTACCCCTGTGTCATCCTGGGAGAGTAAAAGCTTGATGATTTGTTAAAATCACCTCACCAACTGTCTTAAGCTTTCAAATTACTAATCATGCTTATCTGTATCTTGGCTGGAAAATAATTTGGGCCTTGTTGCAGTGTGCAGTACTGATTCTATTAGGCCATCTATACTAAACTCCACCAGATTTAAAATTACTAATCATGTTAATCTGTATCTTGGCTGGAAAATAATTTGGGCCTTGTAGCAGTGTGCAGTACTGATTCTATTAGGCCATCTATACTAAACTCCCCCAGATTTAAAATTATTAATAATTTTTAGCTGCATCTAGCCCAGAAAATAATTTTGGGGCTCCTAGATGGCAAAGACACATGAGTGCCTTCTTGCTGCACTACCTGCAACATGACCCTCAGATTGTCAGAATTCAAAATAATCCTGACTACTGGGTTGTCACACTCTTAGATCCCCCACACTCTTCGGTCAACCTTTTCATTTTAATAAAGAACAAAAAATGGTCATTTTTGAAATTATAAGCATTAGCAGGTTATTAGAAACTGAAATCAAACAGTTTTCAACTCAAAACTTTATTCTAGGTGATGTTACATTTGCACATAGGACCCCTTGTTCGAAAGGAGAGTCTGATCTCTCTCGTCCATTGAATTTGTCAGGTTTTGGATGGTTTCTGCTTCAATTGTTTTGCATGAGGACAGAATACCCTCCCAGAGCTGTTGCTTAGATGTGAACTGCCTCCCGCCATCATAGACACTCCTTTTGATGATGCTCCAGAGGTTCTCAATGGGGTTGAGGTCAGGGGAGCATGGGGGTCACACAATAAGTTTGTCCCCTTATATGCCCATATCAGCCAGAGATGCAGATGTGTTATGTGCAGCATGAGATGGTGCATTATCATGCATGAAAATGATCTTGCTGCGGAATACACGGTTCTTCTTCTTAAACCATGGCAGGAAGTGCTGTTTTAGAAACTCCACAAAAATTATGGAGTTCATCTTTACCCCTTCAGGGATCCTAAAGGGGCCGATAATCTCTCTCCCCATGATTCCAGCCCAAAACATTACTCCACCTCCTCCTTGTTGGCGCTGTAGCCGTGTTTGCATGGGGTGTCCATCAACCAGCCATCCTCCACTCCATCCACCTGGACCATCGAGCATTGCACGGCACTCATTGGTGAACAAAACAGTTTTGAAGTCAGTCTTCATGTATTGTTTGGCCCACTGGAGCCATTTCTGCTTGTGTACATTGGATAGAGGAGGTCGACAGGATGGCGTACGCACAGCTGCAAACCTCTGAAGGACCCTGCAACTTGTTGTTCGGGGGACGTTGGTGGCACCAGCAGCTTCAAAAACTTGTCTGCTGCTATGACAAGGCTTTTTTGCCGCTGCTCTTTTAACCTGACGTAATTGTCTGTAGGAAAGAGTCCGCAATTTTCCCTTATCAGCACGCACACGTGTGTACTGTGAATCAGCTACATACTTCTTGATTGTGCGATGATCAGGATGAAGTGTCTTGGCAATGTTGATTGTAGTCATGCCTTGACCTAAACACTCCACAATTTGTTGCTTCTCAGCAGCCGACACATCCTTTTTCTTTCCCATTTTGGCAGAAAATGTAGGCTGCTTAATAATGTTGGACAGCCTTCTTAAGTAGTCTTGCCTTTCATTGGACACACCTGCCAAACTTATTAGCAATTGATATAAAGAGCCCTGACACACATCACCATCAATGAGATTAACTGACAAACAAAAAAATTCTTACATTATCACTCCTAAACACTTTTTGCATAATAATTTGGAACACAGTGTACATGTGCTTTTCCACAAAACACCAGTGGTTCACGTAGTGAATCTTACAGTTCTAACTTGCCAACCGTGGTCTGTATGGAGTTGTTCAATAAAGGGCCCAAAATTAAGATAACATAGATGGGAGAGGTCTCTATGAATACGAATTCCTAAGTATTTGATACTCTGTGAGGGCCAGGCAAAGGGAAAGTTGGACTGGATGGAATCTGTATGGATTTGGGGAGGGAGACATCGAGGGCCTCAGACTTCGCTGCATTGATTTTAAAATTTGACCATGTAACAAAGTGATCTATTTCAGCCATAGCAGCAGGGATGGATATATGTGATTGAGTGATAAATACTAGGACATCATCAGCAAATGCAGAGCACTTGTACTCTGTGCCTCCCACCTCAATCCACCTAATATTGGGGTTATGGCGAATTGATGAGAGCAGGTGATCCGTCACTAGGATGTATTCATTGGTGATTATGAAAGGTCATGAAAATGTTCCAATTATCTTCAGCCTAGGTGACGTATTGCGATACAGGGCCGTTATTTTGGCTATAAAAGGGTCCCCTAGAACCCTACCCCAAGCTTTTTAAGAGAATAATATATGGCGTGCCAGGAGACTCTATGGAATGCTTTCTCAGCATCCAACGAGAGTATCTAATTACACATTTTTAACTGCATCTAGCCCAGGAAATACTTTGTGCCTAGTAGCAGTGTCTGCTAGTCAGCGGATTATCCCAGCTGTTAAGCAAGCTACACTACCTGTAGTTTGGACACTTAATTTTTTCAAAGGAAATGGTTCGAGTCCCCGGGACACTCAGTGAAGAGCATCGGGGAGGCACCCCAAGGCACAGGGGCTGGGACTGGCGGTAGGGCGCCTTGCGGTGGACCGCCAAGCTCGATCCTTATAAAAGCTTTTTAACTGCAGCAGCTTTAGTGGACGTTACTGGAGCTGGAATTACGTGGCTGCTGGCATGAGACTTGCCCTTCAATAGATCCTTGTAAAAGGATTTAAAGTGTACTCATTCAAATTAGAGAGACAATTTAAATTAAAAAGATTAGACCAGCTTCCACCGGGGGGGCTCGCTCGACCCACCAGCGGACTGGCACCGGTATTGGGAGAGGGGGGCTGGCCGTCAGGGTCCACCGCGGGTATGGCACAAACCCGGCGACACGAAGGTCGCACGGGCAGGAACGGACTGGCCGTGTCGGCTTTGCACTTTTTGGTTTTAGAAGGGCATGACATGCCTATATCTGTTTTTCCAGCCTCCTTTTACTCCTCCACCTCTTTTCTTTTCGCATGACTATATGTACTTGTCACTTTTCCATGTGTTAGTTGTGTCTTCTGATCAGTTTGTCAGCTTTTGGACACCCTTGAAGGTGTTTTCTATGTGTTTCTATGTGTTTTTGTTTGCCTGCCATTGGTTTTAACGGTGTTCGACGGTGTTCGACGAACAGTTCAACGAACAGTTCGGCGAACATACAGGTGTTCGACGTACCGAACCGAACTCGAACACTACGGGTGAGGCTCAACACTATTGACAAGGCAATTCCGCATGTGTGTCTGCAAAATTAATGGACATGTTGCGGATTTCTGAGTGCAGCATAAACGCTGCGAAAAAATCTGCAGCATGGGCATTGAAATTGCGGAGTCTCATTGGGGATTATGGGGGAAGGATTAACAAGCGCTTCACAAGCGTTTACTCTGCGGAAATTCTGCAGCATATATGCTTGTAAAACGCTACGTGGGCACATACCCTTACTATTTTGCAGTATAGATCTCTCCCTAAATCAGCAGCGCTGTCCCTACACTGTATTATCCCAGTCGTCTGTGTCCAAGATGGCGGCGCAAAGTTTTAAATACTCGAGGTGACGCTGTGCGGCCAGCCTATCAATGTAATGCACACAACCAACATGGCTGCGGCATTACAGTGACTGGCTAGCAATCCCTGCATGTTCATTGGCTCTGTAAAGAGCGCCAAACATGCAATGCGGAGACCCGAGCTCCCGCCCGAGTAACCAGGAAATGCTCAGTGCTCGCCGAACATCCCGAGTAGCGTGATGCTCGGGCGAGTACAGAGCAGTGTCGAGCATGTTTGCTCAACACTGCTAAGCAGTGAATGGAAGGCTTTCCAAAAATTATGAGGAACTGCAATGCCCCTTGAAACAGACGTGGATTACAGCGTACCAAAAACCTTCTACCCATTATTGGGGAGTAGGTCTCCCTTAGTGTTTGCCTATGCATTGAAAAGCAAAAGCTGACTAAAATTAGGAGGAAATGCAATGCCCGTTGGAAGAGTCGTGGAGGTCGCAGTAGCTTAACAAGACGGTTTTAATGCCCCTTGGAAAAGTGGTGGAGGTCACAGTAGCTTAACAAGACGGTTTTAATGCCCCTTGGAGAAGTGGTGGAGGTCACAGTAGCTTAACAAGATGGTTTTAATGCCCCTTTGAAAAGTGGTTTAGGTCGCAGTAGCTTAACAAGATGGTTTTTATGCCCCTTACAAGAGCCATACAGTACAGCATCTTAAAAACATTATTCCCATTATTGGGGAGTGGGTCTCTCATAGTCTTTCCTTATGCCTTCCAAGTAAAAGCTGCCAAAAATTAGGACGGAGTAACTTGCAATGCCCCTTACAAGAGCCATGCAGTATAGCATATTACAAACATTATTCCCATTATTGGGGAGTCGGTCTCCCATAGTCTTTGCTTATGCCTTCCAAGAAGAAGCTGCCAAAAATTAGGACGGAGGAACTTGCAATGCCCCTTACAAGAGCCATGCAGTACAGCATATTACAAACATTATTCCCATTATTGTGGAGTGGGTCTCCCATAGTCTTTGCTTATGCCTTCCAAGCAAAAGCTGCCAAAAATTAGGAGGAAATGCAATGCCCGTTCGAAGAGTCGTGGAGGTTAGTGTTAATTAAAAACAACATTTCAATGCCCCGTGGAAGAGCTGTGGAGTTCAGAGTGGTTTAATAATACGGTTTTAATGCCCCTCGGAGGAGACGTCGAGGTCGCAGTAGCTTAGCAAGATGGTTTTAATGCCCCTTGGAAGAGACGTGGAGGTCCCAGTAGCTTAACAAGACGGTTTCAATGCCCCTTGGAAAAGTGGTGGAGGTCACAGTAGCTTAACAAGACGGTTTTAATGCCCCTTGGAAATGTGGTGGAGGTCGCAGTAGCTTAACAAGACGGTTTTAATGCCCCTTACATGAGCCATACAGTACAGCATCTTAAAAATATTATTCCCATTATTGGGGAGTGGGTCTCCCACAGTCTTTGCTTATGCCTTCCAAGCAAAAGCTGACAAAAATAAGGACAGAGGAACTTTCAATAATGGCAAAATGGACCACGGTCACCCTGGTGTTATAGTGGTGGTGGAGGCTGAGGATAAGGAGAAGAACATAAAACAGCCGAAATGAGGTAGCGTATACCCATGTTTGGGTGTGAAGCGGTGCATGTGAATACACCTCCCGAAATAACACAGTGGATTTGACTTTATGTTACTCTGTTGTCATTTGGTGGTGATGAGAAGTCTGGCCCAATCCAGCCCTTGTTCATTTTGATAAGGGTCAGCTTGTCAGCTTTGTCAGTTGACAGGTGAATTCGCTTATCAGTTATAATTCCCCCAGTGGCACTAAAAACACGATCCGATAACACGCTAGCGGCAGGTCAGGCCAGAACCTCCAAGGCGTACAGAGCGACTTCATTCCAAGTGTCCAGCTTGGATACCCAATAATTAAAAGGTACAGATGAATCACAGAGGACGCTGGTACGGTCGGCAAGGTACTACCTCACCATCTTTTAAACTTTCCACTCCTTGTGAGAGTACCCCGCGCCTCAGGGTCTGTCCGAAGGGAGGGTTTGAGAAAACTGTCCCAGAACGTTGACAGTGTTCCCCTGCCTCTGCTAGATTGGAGTTGCGTCTCTCTCGCATGTACGCCTTGGTTGGGCAACGAACTGTGACCTCTGCCGCTAGCATGTTCAGATGGGAATTTTTTTAACAGTTCTGCAGCAAGGGCCTTCTGATACTGCCCCATTTTTGTTTACCTCTCCACCTCAGGAATAAGAGAGTGAAAGTTCTCCTTGTAGCGGGGGTCTAAAGGTGTCACCAACCAGTAATGACTGTCACCCAACATTTTGACAACGCTAGGGTCACGGTTAAGGCAGCATAACATAAAGTCAGCCATGCGTGCCAGACTGGTAATGGGCAAGACTTCCGAGTCCTCACCAAGATGACGACTGACCATGCTCTCCTCCTCCTCCTCCCCCCTGTCCTCAGGCCACTCACGCTGAACCAACGGTACGACAGTTGTACAGGTACTACCGTCTACAGCGCATGATACAAGCTCCTGTTCTTCCTCATCCTCCTCCTCCTCTCCCTCATTGTCCCCCAATGCACGTTGGAATGAGATGAGGCTGGGCTGTGTGTAATCGACCGCTAAGGCTTCTTGATCCATCTCATCATACTCTGGCTGCAATGCCTCCTCTTTAATTCTCTGCAGAGAGCGTTGCAAAAGACAGACAAGTGGAATGCTGACGCTAATGATGGCGTCATCACCACTCACCATCATGGTGAACTCCTCAAAGTTTGTCAAGATGGTACATATGTCAGACATCCAGGTCCACTCCTGAGGTCTTATGTGTGGAGTCTGACCAGAATATCGACGGCCTTGTTGCAGCTGGTACTCCACAACTGCTCTCTTCTGCTCACAAATCCTTTGCAACATGTGGAGGGTAGAGTTCCAATGTGTGGGGACATCACACACCAGTCGGTGTGACGGAAGATGCAAACGCTGCTGCAACACAGCAAGGGTGGCGGAAGCTGTTTCCGACTTGCGAAAATGAGCTGACATGCGGCGTACTTTGACGAGCAGATCTGGCAACTCGGGGTACGATTTAAGAAACAGCTGAACCAAGAGGTTAAGCACATGAGCCAGGCATGGTACATGTGTGATCTCGCCTTGCCTCAGAGCCGCCACCAGTTTACAGCTAATGTCACACACGACCATGCCTAGATGTAGGTTCAGCAGTGTCAGCCACAGATCTGCCTGCTCTTTCACAGCTGTCCACAACTCAAGGGCAGTGTGAGTTTTCTCACCTAAGCTTATGATTTTCAGCACAGCCTGTTGCCGCTTGGCGGAGGCAGTACTGCTGTGCTTCCAGCTTGTAACTGATGTGGTGATATCTGAGATGGAGGCTGAACATGAGGAGCAGGAGGAGGATGATGCGCAGGAGCTGTACACTGTGGGGGCAACTCTGACTTACATAGGGCCCGCAATTCTCGGTGTGGGGAGGATGTGTTCTGTCCCAAGGTCTAACTGGGTCCCGGCTTCCTCTATGTTTACCCAGTGTGCCGTCAGGGAGATGTACCATCCCTGGCCACAAGCACTTGTCCTCGTGTCCGTTGTCAGGTGGACTCTCCCAGTAACTGCGTTATTGAGGGCACGGAAGATGTTTTGGGACACGTGCTTGTGTAGTGCGGGGATGGCAGACTCGGCAAAAAAGTGTCGGCTGGGGACCGAGTACCAAGGGACGGCCACCGCCATAAGATTGCGGAAGTTTCCTTCTCTACCAGCCTAAAATGCAGAATTTCCAACGCAATCAGTCGGGAAATGTGCGAATTTAGGACTGTGGCCTGTGGGGCGTTAGCTGCGAATTTCCGCTTTCATTCAAAGGTCTGGGATATGGACAATTGACATTGATGCTGTTTATTGAGAAACTGCCATAACAAGTGAAGACTGAGAGGGGGGTGGCAGCTTTGCATGCAGTATGGACAGGGGATTGCCTTGCACACAGAACAGGGGGTTCTCTTACACGCACAAAAGCGGAAGAAGCAGTGGTGACACCCACTGACACTGGTCGTGGACCCTGGGGTTCGCCCCAAAAAGTCAGTTGCTTTACTGCCATGTGCCTGATCATGCTGGTGGTGGTCAGGCTGGTAATTTTGTCACCCCTGCTGATGCTGTCATGGCAGGTGGTACAAATGGCCTTTTTGGGGTTATCAGCAGAGTCTTTAAAAAAATTCCAGACTCTGGAAAACTTAGAGGTTGTACTGGCAGCGTCCCTTGTGTTGGTGTTATGGGGAACTGTTGCCTGCCTTCTGTGTGCGGCCACCACACTGCTTCTTCCTGCCTGTTGGGGTATTCTGCCTCCCTCACCCTGTGTGCTGCTGGCCTCGCTCTGCATGTCCTCCTGCCACGTTTGGTCAGTTACTAGATCATCCACCACCTCCTCCTCTTCCACGTGCGCACCACGATCCTCCTCCTCACTTCCTGGCAATTGTGTCTCGTCATCGTCCACCTCTTGTGACAAATTGCCAGCATCGACTTCCTATGGCCGTGGCTGTTCAAATATTTGGGCATCGCTGCATGGGATCTCCTCTTCCACCACTTCAAGCGGAGCAGGCGAGGGGCACAAATATGGAAATGGACCAGTGAACAGCTCTTCAGAGTGTCCAAGTGTGGGATCAGTTGCTGTCTGACGACATTCGGCATGGTGGGAGGAAGGAGCATCAGGGTGAGGAGGAGTATGCGGTCAAGACTCACGGCTACTAAGATTTGACCGTGTGGAAGACAGACAGGAGGTGGTGGTGCTCAGGTAACTGAAAGTATTATCTGCTATCCAATTAATAACCTGTTCACACTGATCAGTTTGCAATACTGTTGTTGTTCTGTGCTTCCCTAGTAATAAGGTCAAGAAGTGGGAGCGAGAAGATGTGGTTGTTGGTTTTGGCACATTTTCACCTTGGCCACGGCCCTGTCCTCTGCACCACCATCAACAGAACGTCCAGTTCCACGTCCCTTGCCACGCGCCTTGCCCATTGTAAAGCAAGTAAAATAGCTTACACTCGCACTATCGATGGAAAAAGGGTAATAAAAAGTAGATTAGAACCTTGGAAGAGGAAAACCACAGTTCTATTTTTCTGGCCTACTCCCGACTCTTTTAACCCCTTAATAACATCTGACGTACTAACTACCACCAGGTTGCAAATTCAATATAATTTTTTTCTGCATCTAGCTCTGAAAAAATATTTTGGCTTGTTGCACTGTGTGGGACTTGTTCTATTAGTCCATCTATACTAACCTCCACCAGGTTGCAAATTCAATATAATTTTTATCTGCATCTAGCTCTGAAAAAATATTTCGGCTTGTAGCAGTGTGTGGGACTTGTTCTATTAGTCCATCTATACTAACCTCCACCAGGTTGCAAATTCAATATAATTTTTTTCTGCATCTAGCTCTGAAAAATTATTTAGGCTTGTAGCAGTGTGTGGGACTTGTTCTATTAGTCCATCTATACTAACCTCCACCAGGTTGCAAATTCAATATAATTTTTATCTGCATCTAGCTCTGAAAAAATATTTCGGCTTGTAGCAGTGTGTGGGACTTGTTCTATTAGTCCATCTATACTAACCTCCACCTTGTTGCAAATTCAATATAATTTTTATCTGCATCTAGCTCTGAAAAAATATTTCGGCTTGTAGCAGTGTGTGGGACTTGTTCTATTAGTCCATCTATACTAACCTCCACCAGGTTGCAAATTCAATATAATTTTTATCTGCATCTAGCTCTGAAAAAATATTTCAGCTTGTAGCAGTGTGTGGGACTTGTTCTATTAGTCAATCTATACTAACCTCCACCAGGTTGCAAATTCAATATAATATTTTTCTGCATCTATCTCTGAAAAAATATTTCGGCTTGTAGCAGTGTGTGGGACTTGTTCTATTAGTCCATCTATACTAACCTCCACCAGGTTGCAAACTCAATATAATTAAGTTCTGCATCTAGCTCTGAAAAAATATTTCGGCTTGTAGCAGTGTGTGGGACTTGTTCTATTAGTCTATCTATCCTAAACTCCACCAGGTTGCAAATTCAATATAATTTTTATCTGCATCTAGCTCTGAAAAAATATTTAGGATTGTAGCAGTGTGTGGGACTTGTTCTATTAGTCCATCTATACTAACCTCCACCAGGTTGCAAATTCAATATAATTAAGTTCTGCATCTAGCTCTGAAAAAATATTTCGGCTTGTAGCAGTGTGTGGGACTTGTTCTATTAGTCCATCTATACTAAACTCCACCAGGTTGCAAATTCAATATAATTTTTATCTGCATCTTGCTCTGAAAAAATATTTAGGCTTGTAGCAGTGTGTGGGACTTGTTCTATAAGTCCATCTATACCAACCTCCACCAGGTTGAAAATGCAATATAATTTTTATCTGCATCTAGCTATGAAAAAATATTTTGGCTTGTAGCAGTGTGTAGGACTTGTTCTATTAGTCCATCTATACTAACCTCCACCAGGTTACAAATTCAATATAATTTTTATCTACATCTAGCTCTGAAAAAATATTTTGGCTTGTCGCAGTGTGTGGGACTTGTTCTATTAATCCATCTATACTAACCTCCACCAGGTTGCAAATTCAATATAATTTTTATCTGCATCTAGCTCTGAAAAAATATTTTGGCTTGTAGCAGTGTGTGGGACCTGTTCTATTAGTCCATCTATACTAACCTCCACCAGGTTGCAAATTCAATATAATTTTTATCTGCATCAAGCTCTGAAAAAATATTTCGGCTTGTAGCAGTGTGTGGGACTTGTTCTATTAGTCCATCTATACTAACCTCCACCAGGTGGCAAATTCAATATAATTTTTTTCTGCATCTAGCTCTGAAAAAATATTTCGGCTTGTAGCAGTGTGTGGGACTTGTTCTGTTAGTCCATCTATACTAACCTCCACCAGGTTGCAAATTCAATATAATTTTTATCTGCATCTAGCTCTGAAAAAATATTTCGGCTTGTAGCAGTGTGTGGGACATGTTCTATTAGTCCATCTATACTAACCTCCACCAGGTTGCAAATTCAATATAATTTTTTTCTGCATCTAGCTCTGAAAAAATATTTCGGCTTGTAGCAGTGTGTGGGACTTGTTCTATTAGTCCATCTATACTAACCTCCACCAGGTTGCAAATTCAATATAATTTTTTTCTGTATCTAGCTCTGAAAAAATATTTCGGCTTGTAGCAGTGTGTGGGAATTGTTCTATTAGTCCATCTATACTAACCTCCACCAGGTTGCAAATTCAGTATAATTTTTATCTGCATCTAGCTCTGAAAAACTATTTCGGCTTGCAGCAGTGTGTGGGACTTGTTCTATTAGTCCATCTATACTAACCTCCACCAGGTTGCAAATTCAATATATTTTTTTTCTGCATCTAGCTCTGAAAAAATATTTCGGCTTGTAGCAGTGTGTGGGACTTGATCTATAAGTCCATCTATACCAACCTCCACCAGGTTGAAAATGCAATATAATTTTTATCTGCATCTAGCTATGAAAAAAATATTTTGGCTTGTAGCAGTGTGTAGGACTTGTTCTATTAGTCCATCTATACTAACCTCCACCAGGTTGCAAATTCAATATAATTTTTATCTGCATCTAGCTCTGAAAAAATATTTCGGCTTGTCGCAGTGTGTGGGACTTGTTCTATTAATCCATCTATACTAACCTCCACCAGGTTGCAAATTCAATATAATTAAGTTCTGCATCTAGCTCTGAAAAAATATTTCGGCTTGTAGCATTGTGTGAGAATTGTTCTATTAGTCCATCTATACTAAACTCCACCAGGTTGCAAATTCAATATAATTTTTATCTGCATCTAGCTCTGAAAAACTATTTAGGATTGTTGCAGTGTGTGGGACTTGTTCTATTAGTCCATCTATACCATCCTCCAACAGGTTGAAAATTCAATATAATTTAAAAAATATTTCGGCTTGTAGCAGTGTGTAGGACTTGTTCTATTAGTCCATCTATACTAACCTCCACCAGGTTGCAAATTCAATATAATTTTTATCTGCATCTAGCTCTGAAAAAATATTTCGGCTTGTAGCAGTGTGTGGGACATGTTCTATTAGTCCATCTATACTAACCTCCACCAGGTTGCAAATTCAATATAATTTTTTTCTGCATCTAGCTCTGAAAAAATATTTTGGCTTGTCGCAGTGTGTGGGCCTTGTTCTATTAGTCCATCTATACTAACCTCCACCAAGTTGCAAATTCAATATAATTTTTATCTGCATCTATCTCTGAAAAAATATTTCAGCTTGTAGCAGTGTGTGGTACTTGTTCTATTAGTCGATCTATACTAACCTCCACCAGGTTGCAAATTCAATATAATTTTTTTCTGCATCTAGCTCTGAAAAAATATTTTGGCTTGTAGCAGTGTGTGGGACTTGTTCTTTTAGTCCATCTATACTAACCTCCACCAGGTTGCAAATTCAATATAATTTTTATCTGCATATAGCTCTGAAAAAATATATTGGCTTGTAGCAGTGTGTGTGACATGTTCTATTAGTCCATCTATACTAACCTCCACCAGGTTGCAAATTCAATATAATTTTTTTCTGCATCTAGCTCTGAAAAAATATTTTGGCTTGTCGCAGTTTGTGGGACTTGTTCTGTTAGTCCATCTATTTTAACCTCCACCAGGTTGCAAATTCAATATAATTTTTATCTGCATCTATCTCTGAAAAAACATTTCGGCTTGTAGCAGTGTGTGGGACTTGTTCTATTAGTCCATCTATACTAACCTCCACCAGGTTGCAAATTCAATATAATTTTTTTCTGCAACTAGCTCTGAAAAAACATTTCGGCTTGTAACAGTGTATGGGACTTGTTCTATTAGTCCATCTACACTAACCTCCACCAGGTTGCAAATTCAATATAATTAAGTTCTGCATCTAGCTCTGAAAAAATAATTCGGCTTGTAGCAGTGTGTGGGACTTGTTCTATTAGTCCATCTATACTAAACTCCACCAGGTTGCAAATTCAATATAATTTTTATCTGCATCTAGCTCTGAAAAAATATTTAGGCTTGTAGCAGTGTGTGGGACTTGTTATATTAGTCCATCTATACCAACCTCCACCAGGTTGAAAATTCAATATAATTTTTATCTGCATCTAGCTATGAAAAAACATTTTGGCTTGTAGCAGTGTGTATGACTTGTTCTATTTGACCATCTATACTAACCTCCACCAGGTTGCAAATTCAATATAATTTTTATCTGCATCTAGCTCTGAAAAAATATTTCGGCTTGTAGCAGTGTGTGGGACATGTTCTATTAGTCCATCTATACTAACCTCCACCAGGTTGCAAATTCAATATAATTTTTTTCTGCATCTAGCTCTGAAAAAATATTTCGGCTTGTAGCAGTGTGTGGGACTTGTTCTATTAGTCCATCTATACTAACCTCCACCAGGTTGCAAATTCAATATAATTTTTTTCTGTATCTAGCTCTGAAAAAATATTTCGGCTTGTAGCAGTGTGTGGGAATTGTTCTATTAGTCCATCTATACTAACCTCCACCAGGTTGCAAATTCAGTATAATTTTTATCTGCATCTAGCTCTGAAAAACTATTTCGGCTTGCAGCAGTGTGTGGGACTTGTTCTATTAGTCCATCTATACTAACCTCCACCAGGTTGCAAATTCAATATATTTTTTTTCTGCATCTAGCTCTGAAAAAATATTTCGGCTTGTAGCAGTGTGTGGGACTTGATCTATAAGTCCATCTATACCAACCTCCACCAGGTTGAAAATGCAATATAATTTTTATCTGCATCTAGCTATGAAAAAAATATTTTGGCTTGTAGCAGTGTGTAGGACTTGTTCTATTAGTCCATCTATACTAACCTCCACCAGGTTGCAAATTCAATATAATTTTTATCTGCATCTAGCTCTGAAAAAATATTTCGGCTTGTCGCAGTGTGTGGGACTTGTTCTATTAATCCATCTATACTAACCTCCACCAGGTTGCAAATTCAATATAATTAAGTTCTGCATCTAGCTCTGAAAAAATATTTCGGCTTGTAGCATTGTGTGAGAATTGTTCTATTAGTCCATCTATACTAAACTCCACCAGGTTGCAAATTCAATATAATTTTTATCTGCATCTAGCTCTGAAAAACTATTTAGGATTGTTGCAGGGTGTGGGACTTGTTCTATTAGTCCATCTATACCATCCTCCAACAGGTTGAAAATTCAATATAATTTAAAAAATATTTCGGCTTGTAGCAGTGTGTAGGACTTGTTCTATTAGTCCATCTATACTAACCTCCACCAGGTTGCAAATTCAATATAATTTTTATCTGCATCTAGCTCTGAAAAAATATTTCGGCTTGTAGCAGTGTGTGGGACATGTTCTATTAGTCCATCTATACTAACCTCCACCAGGTTGCAAATTCAATATAATTTTTTTCTGCATCTAGCTCTGAAAAAATATTTTGGCTTGTCGCAGTGTGTGGGCCTTGTTCTATTAGTCCATCTATACTAACCTCCACCAAGTTGCAAATTCAATATAATTTTTATCTGCATCTATCTCTGAAAAAATATTTCAGCTTGTAGCAGTGTGTGGTACTTGTTCTATTAGTCGATCTATACTAACCTCCACCAGGTTGCAAATTCAATATAATTTTTTTCTGCATCTAGCTCTGAAAAAATATTTTGGCTTGTAGCAGTGTGTGGGACTTGTTCTTTTAGTCCATCTATACTAACCTCCACCAGGTTGCAAATTCAATATAATTTTTATCTGCATCTAGCTCTGAAAAAATATATTGGCTTGTAGCAGTGTGTGTGACATGTTCTATTAGTCCATCTATACTAACCTCCACCAGGTTGCAAATTCAATATAATTTTTTTCTGCATCTAGCTCTGAAAAAATATTTTGGCTTGTCGCAGTTTGTGGGACTTGTTCTGTTAGTCCATCTATTTTAACCTCCACCAGGTTGCAAATTCAATATAATTTTTATCTGCATCTATCTCTGAAAAAACATTTCGGCTTGTAGCAGTGTGTGGGACTTGTTCTATTAGTCCATCTATACTAACCTCCACCAGGTTGCAAATTCAATATAATTTTTTTCTGCAACTAGCTCTGAAAAAACATTTCGGCTTGTAACAGTGTATGGGACTTGTTCTATTAGTCCATCTACACTAACCTCCACCAGGTTGCAAATTCAATATAATTAAGTTCTGCATCTAGCTCTGAAAAAATAATTCGGCTTGTAGCAGTGTGTGGGACTTGTTCTATTAGTCCATCTATACTAAACTCCACCAGGTTGCAAATTCAATATAATTTTTATCTGCATCTAGCTCTGAAAAAATATTTAGGCTTGTAGCAGTGTGTGGGACTTGTTATATTAGTCCATCTATACCAACCTCCACCAGGTTGAAAATTCAATATAATTTTTATCTGCATCTAGCTATGAAAAAACATTTTGGCTTGTAGCAGTGTGTATGACTTGTTCTATTAGACCATCTATACTAACCTCCACCAGGTTGCAAATTCAATATAATTTTTATCTGCATCTAGCTCTGAAAAAATATTTCGGCTTGTAGCAGTGTGTGCGACATGTTCTATTAGTCCATCTATACTAACCTCCACCAGGTTGCAAATTCAATATAATTTTTATCTGCATCTAGCTCTGAAAAAATATTTCGGCTTGTAGCAGTGTGTGGGACTTGTTCTATTAGTCCATCTATACTAACCTCCACCAGGTTGCAAATTCAATATAATTTTTTTCTGCATCTAGCTCTGAAAAAATATTTCGGCTTGTAGCAGTGTGTGGGACTTGTTCTATTAGTCCATCTATACTAACCTCCACCAGGTTGCAAATTCAATATAATTTTTATCTGCATCTAGCTCTGAAAAAATATTTCAGCTTGTAGCAGTGTGTGGGACATGTTCTATTAGCAAATCTATACTAACCTCCACCAGGTTGCAAATTCAATATAATTTTTTTCTGCATCTAGCTCTGATAAAATATTTCGGCTTGTCGCAGTGTGTGGGACTTGTTCTATTAGTCCATCTATACTAACCTCCACCAGGTTGCAAATTCAATATAATTTTTATCTGCATCTAGCTCTGAAAAAATAGTTTGGCTTGTAGCAGTGTGTGGGACTTGTTCTTTTAGTCCATCTATACTAACCTCCTCCAGGTTGCAAATTCAATATAATTTTTATCTGCATCTAGCTCAGAAAAAATATTTCGGCTTGTAGCAGTGTGTGGGACTTGTTCAATTAGTCCATCTATACTAATCTCCACCAGGTTGCAAATTCAATATAATTTTTATCTGCATCTAGCTCTGAAAAAATATTTTGGCTTGTAGCAGTGTGTGGGACTTGTTCTATTAGTCCATCTATACTAACCTCCACTAGGTTGCAAATTCAATATAATTTTTTTCTGCATCTAGCTCTGAAAAAATATTTCGGCTTGTAGCAGTGTGGGGGACTTGTTCTATTAGTCCATCTATAATACCCTCCACCAGGTTGCAAATTCAGTATCATTTTTATCTCCATCTAGCTCTGAAAAAATATTTCGGCTTCTAGCAGTGTGTGGGACTTGTTCTATTAGTCCATCTATACTAACCTCCACCAGGTTGCAAATTCAATATAATTTTTATCTGCATCTAGCTCTGAAAAAATATATTGGCTTCAAGCAGTGTGTGGGACATGCTCTAGTAGTCTATCTATACTAAACTCCACCAGGTTGCAAATTCAATATATTTTTTTTCTGCATCTAGCTCGGACAAAATATTTTGGCTTGTAGCAGTGTGTGGTACTTGTTCTATTAGTCCATCTATACTAACCTCCACCAGGTTGCAAATTCAATCTAATTTTTTTCTGCATCTAGCTCTGAAAAAATATTTCGGCTTGTAGCAGTGTGTGAGACTTGTTCTATTAGTCCATCTATACTAACCTCTACCAGGTTGCAAATTCAATATAATTTTTTTCTGCATCTAGCGCTGAAAAAATATTTTGGCTTGTAGCAGTGTGTGGGACTTGTTCTATTAGTCCATCTATGCTAACTGCCACCAGGTTGCAAATTCAATATAATTCTTATCTGCATCTAGCTCTGAAAAAATATTTCGGCTTGTAGCAGTGTGTGGGACTTGTTCTATAAGTCCATCTATACTAACCTCCACCAGGTTGCAAATTCAATATAATTTTTATCTGCATCTAGCTCTGAAAAAATATTTCGGCTTGTAGCACTGTGTGGCACTTGTTCTATTAGTCCATCTATACTAACCTCCACCAGGTTGCAAATTCAATATAATTTTTATCTGCATCTAGCTCTGAAAAAATATTTTGTCTTGTAGCAGTGTGTGGAACTTCTTCTATTAGTCCATCTATACTAACCTCCCCCAGGTTGCAAATTCAATATAATTTTTTTCTGTATCTAGCTCTGAAAAAATATTTCGGATTGTAGCAGTGTGTGGGACTTGTTCTATTAGTCCATCTATACTAACCTCCACCAGGTTGCAAATTCAATATAATTTTTATCTGCATCTAGCTCTGAAAAAATATTTCGGCTTGTAGCAGTGTGTGGGACTTGTTCTATTAGTCCATCTATAATACCCTCCACCAGGTTGCAAATTCAGTATAATTTTTATCTGCATCTAGCTCTGAAAAAATATTTCGGCTTGTAGCAGTGTGTGGGACTTGTTCTATTAGTCCATCTATACTAACCTCCACCAGGTTGCAAATTCAATATAATTTTTATCTGCATCTAGCTCTGAAAAAATATTTCGGCTTGGAGCAGTGTGTGGGACTTGTTCTATTAGTCCATCTATACTAACCTCCACCAGGTTGCAAATTCAATATAATTTTTTTCTGTATCTAGCTCTGAAAAAATATTTCGGCTTATAGCAGTGTGTGGGACTTCTTCTATTAGTCCATCTATAATACCCTCCACCAGGTTGCAAATTCAGTATAATTTTTATCTCCATCTAGCTCTGAAAAAATATTTCGGCTTCTAGCAGTGTGTGGGACTTGTTCTATTAGTCCATCTATACTAACCTCCACCAGGTTGCAAATTCAATATAATTTTTTTCTGCATCTAGCTCGGACAAAATATTTTGGCTTGTAGCAGTGTGTGGTACTTGTTCTATTAGTCCATCTATACTAACCTCCACCAGGTTGCAAATTCAATCTAATTTTTTTCTGCATCTAGCTCTGAAAAAATATTTCGGCTTGTAGCAGTGTGTGAGACTTGTTCTATTAGTCCATCTATACTAACCTCCACCAGGTTGCAAATTCAATATAATTTTTTTCTGCATCTAGCGCTGAAAAAATATTTTGGCTTGTAGCAGTGTGTGGGACTTGTTCTATTAGTCCATCTATGCTAACCGCCACCAGGTTGCAAATTCAATATAATTCTTATCTGCATCTAGCTCTGAAAAAATATTTCGGCTTGTAGCAGTGTGTGGGACTTGTACTATAAGTCCATCTATACTAACCTCCACCAGGTTGCAAATTCAATATAATTTTTATCTGCATCTAGCTCTGAAAAAATATTTCGGCTTGTAGCACTGTGTGGCACTTGTTCTATTAGTCCATCTATACTAACCTCCACCAGGTTGCAAATTCAATATAATTTTTATCTGCATCTAGCTCTGAAAAAATATTTTGTCTTGTAGCAGTGTGTGGAACTTCTTCTATTAGTCCATCTATACTAACCTCCCCCAGGTTGCAAATTCAATATAATTTTTTTCTGTATCTAGCTCTGAAAAAATATTTCGGATTGTAGCAGTGTGTGGGACTTGTTCTATTAGTCCATCTATAATACCCTCCTCCAGGTTGCAAATTGAGTATAATTTTTATCTGCATCTAGCTCTGAAAAAATATTTCGGCTTGTAGCAGTGTGTGGGACTTGTTCTATTAGTCCATCTATACTAACGTCCACCAGGTTGCAAATTCAATATAATTTTTATCTGCATCTAGCTCTGAAAAAATATTTCGGCTTGTAGCAGTGTGTGGGACTTGTTCTATTAGTCCATCTATAATACCCTCCACCAGGTTGCAAATTCAGTATAATTTTTATCTGCATCTAGCTCTGAAAAAATATTTTGGCTTGTAGCAGTGTGTGGGACTTGTTCTATTAGTCCATCTATACTAACCTCCACCAGGTTGCAAATTCAATGTAATTTTTATCTGCATCTAGCTCTGAAAAAATATTTCGGCTTGTAGCAGTGTGTGGGACTTGTTCTATTAGTCCATCTATAATACCCTCCAGCAGGTTGCAAATTCAGTATAATTTTTATCTCCATTTAGCTCTGAAAAAATATTTCGGCTTGTAGCAGTGTGTGGGACTTGTTCTATTAGTCCATCTTTACTAACCTCCACCAGGTTGCAAATTCAATATAATTTTTATCTGCATCTAGCTCTGAAAAAATATATTGGCTTGAAGCAGTGTGTGGGACATGCTCTAGTAGTCTATCTATACTAACCTCCACCAGGTTGCAAATTCAATATAATTTTTTTCTGCATCTAGCTCGGACAAAATATTTCGGCTTGTAGCAGTGTGTGGTACTTGTTCTATTAGTCCATCTATACTAACCTCCACCAGGTTGCAAATTCAATATAATTTTTTTCTGCATCTAGCTCTGAAAAAATATTTCGGCTTGTAGCAGTGTGTGGGACTTGTTCTTTTAGTCCATCAATGCTAACCTCCACCAGGTTGCAAATTCAATATAATTTTTATCTTCATCTAGCTCTGAAAAAATATTTCGGCTTGTAGCAGTGTGTGGGACTTGTTCTATAAGTCCATCTATACTAACCTCCACCAGGTTGCAAATTCAATATAATTTTTATCTGCATCTAGCTCTGAAAAAATATTTCGGCTTGTAGCAGTGTGTGGCACTTGTTCTATTAGTCCATCTATACTAACGTCCACCAGGTTGCAAATTCAATATAATTTTTATCTGCATCTAGCTCTGAAAAAATATTTTGTCTTGTAGCGGTGTGTGGAACTTCTTCTAATAGTCCATCTATACTAACCTCCCCCAGGTTGCAAATTCAATATAATTTTTTTCTGTATCTAGCTCTGAAAAAATATTTCGGATTGTAGCAGTGTGTGGGACTTGTTCTATTAGTCCATCTATACTAACCTCCACCAGGTTGCAAATGCAGTACAATTTTAATTTGCATCTAGCTCTGAAAAAATATTTCGGCTTGTAGCAGTGTGTGGGACTTGTTCTATTAGTCCATCTATACTAACTTTCACCAGGTTGCAAAGTCAATATAATTTTTATCTGCATCTAGCTCTTAAAAAATATATCGGCTTGTAGCAGTGTGTGGGACTTGTTCTATTAGTCCATCTATACTAACCTCCACCAGGTTGCAAATTCAATATAATTTTTTTCTGCGTCTAGCTCTGAAAAAATATTTTGGCTTGTAGCAGTGTGTGGGACTTGTTCTATTAGTCCATCTATACTAACCTCCACCAGGTTGCAAATTCAATATAATTTTTATCTGCATCTAGCTCTGAAAAAATATTTCGGCTTGTAGCAGTGTGTGGGACTTGATCTATATGTCCATCTATACTAACCTCCACCAGGTTGCAAATTCAATATAATTTTTATCTGCATCTAGCTCTGAAAAAATATTTCGGCTTGTTGCAGTGTATGGGACTTGTTCTATTAGTCCATCTATACTAACCTCCAGCAGGTTGCAAATTCAATATAATTTTTATCTGCATCTAGCTCTGAAAAAATATTTCGGCTTGTAGCAGTGTGTGGGACTTGTTCTATTAGTCCATCTATACTAACCTTCACCAGGTTGCAAATTCAATATAATTTTTATCTGCATCTAGCTCTGAAAAAATATTTCGGCTTGAAGCAGTGTATGGGACTTGCTCTATTAGTCCAACTGTACTAACCTCCACCAGGTTGCAAATTCAATATAATTTTTTTCTGCATCTAGCTCTGAAAAAATATTTCGGCTTGTAGCAGTGTGTGGGACTTGTTCTATTAGTCCATATATACTAACTTTCACCAGATTGCAAATTCAATATAATTTTTATCTGCATCTAGCTCTGAAAAAATATATCGGCATGTTGCAGTGTGTGGGACTTGTTCTATTAGTCCATCTATACTAACCTCCACCAGGTTGCAAATTCAATATAATTTTTATCTGCATCTAGCTCTGAAAAAATATTTCGGCTTGTAGCAGTGTGTGGGACTTGTTCTTTAAGTCCATCTATACTAACCTCCACCAGTTTGCAAATTTAATATAATTTTTTTCTGCATCTAGCTCTGAAAAAATAATTCGGCTTGTAGCAGTGTATGGGACTTGTTCTATTAGTCCATCTATACTAACCTCCAGCAGGTTGCAAATTGAGTATAATTTTTATCTGCATCTAGCTCTGAAAAAATATTTCGGCTTGTAGCAGTGTGTGGGACTTGTTCTATTAGTCCATCTATACTAACCTGCACCAGGTTGCAAATTCAATATAATTTTTTTCTGCATCTAGCTCTGAAAAAATATTTCAGCTTGTAGCAGTGTGTGGGACTTGTTCTATTAGTCCATCTATACTAACCTCCACCAGGTTGCAAATTCAATATAATTTTTATCTGCATCTAACTCTGAAAAAATATTTCGGCTTGTAGCATTGTGTGGGACTTGTTCTATTAGTCCATCTATACTAACCTCCACCAGGTTGCAAATTCAATATAATTTTTATCTGCATCTAGCTCTGAAAAAATATTTCAGCTTGTAGCAGTGTGTGGGACTTGTTCTATTAGTCCATCTATACTAACCTCCACCAGGTTGCAAATTCAATATAATTTTTATCTGCATCTAACTCTGAAAAAATATTTCGGCTTGTAGCATTGTGTGGGACTTGTTCTATTAGTCCATCTATACTAACCTCCACCAGGTTGCAAATTCAATATAATTTTTATCTGCATCTAGCTCTGAAAAAATATTTCAGCTTGTAGCAGTGTGTGGGACTTGTTCTATTAGTCCATCTATACTAACCTCCACCTGGTTGCAAATTCAGTATAATTTTTATCTGCATCTAACCCAGCCAATACTTTTCGGCTAATACCACAGTTTGGCAATTCAGCTCTGCTCGGTTCCCATCCATTGTTTTTTGTGCAAACAACTCCAGAGTTGTCAATTAGTTAACCACCAAAATGAGTGAAAAAAGGCCTGCTGCTGTTGGAAAGGGGAATAGGCGTGTTTGGAAGGAAAAAAAAGGTTGTGTCCGTGGGGAAAGTGTTAAAGCAACGGTAACATCTGCAGAAGAAAGACCATCTTCCAGCCAAACTAAGATGTCTACTTCTTTTAGCGGACAATGTGATAAGATCCCTTTCTTACGGCCACGCCAATCGCTACAAATTCCAGATGATGCACAAAAAGAGCAGGTGCTTCAATGGATATCAAGTGCTCCTTCAAGTGGGCTCTCCTCCACCTCAACTTCAACATCACAAATACTCCAGTCCTCAGAGGTGTCACCCCAATCGCACTTGCTTCCTCACAGCTCCCAAGTCTCCAGCTGCCCGTCTGAGTATTGGGTAGAACAGATGGTTGAGTCTGCAGAGCTGTTTACTCATACTATAGCCTGGGAATCACAGGTCGACTCCAGAGCTTCTGTGAATCCAGACGACTAAATGATCTACACTGATGCCCAGAATCTTTATGAGTCAGATCCAGGACCAGACGCAGAAGGTTCTCACCATAATTTAGACCCTCGTTCCCAAACTGTAACTTTTGTTGGTGGAGACAATGAGGAAGACTATGATGAGACTCAAATACCTGATTGGAGCGACAACTTGAGTTTTTTGTCAGGGCAGGAAGAGGTTGGCTCTGAGGACGACTTGTGTGATAACACACAGGGTGATGATGACGAGGTTGGAGAACCCACTTACTGTCAACCCACAGTCAGCCAAGAGATGAGGTCAGCAGAGGAGGTGGAGGAGGATGCTAGTGACGACGAGGTCAGGTTGCGCCTTCCTGGACAGAGACGTAGTCCTGGAAGCACGTCAACAACTGCATCCTCAAACACAACTCTGCCTCTGACCACAAGTCGTGGTGGCTCTTCAGGTCGCATGGGTGCTAAGCCTTGCATAGCCTGGGCATTTTTTCAGATCGATAAGGATGACCCAACTCGTGTTATCTGTAACATTTGTCAGCAAAAGCTAAGTAGAGGCCAAAAAATACATAGTTTGAGTACTTCATGCATGAACTGACACATGGATATGAAGCATAAGTTGCAGTGGGAAGCTCACTGTGCTATAATGTGGCCTAGCCAGCCGGGCCAACCATCGTCTGCCACATCTTGTGCATACGCGGCCTCTTCATCCTCTGTGACTGGGGGGACAGCAGTCACACCTGTTTTGGGACACAGACCTGCCACCTCTTTACCCGCAACAGCCAGCATGATTGGCAGGTCATCATTTTCTTCGGAGGTGGAAACACCAGCTGGTGTTCAGCGCTGTCCGACATCGATAGCACCACCTTTGGATCAAGGCAACCTAACATGTCCGCCTGCATCTTCCTCACAGACCGGCAGTTTGCCGGGGACACCCTTATCAACCCCGTCTAAGCACAACAGCCAGCCCTCGGTCCCTCAGATGTGGACAAGTAAAAGACCATTTCCTCCTAGCCATGAGAAAGCTAAGAGGTTGAATTTCACCATCTGCAAGCTCTTGGCTACAGAAATGCTTCCTTTCCGCCTGGTGGACACAGAGGATTTTCGAGACCTTATGTCCGTTGCAGTGCCCCAGTACCAGATGCCCAGTCGGCACTACTTCTCAAAGAAAGGTGTGTCTGTGCTCCACCAGCATGTCGGCACACAACATCACCGCTTCTTTGAGAAACTCTGTGTGTGACAGGGTGCATTTCACCACAGACACTTGGACGAGTAGGCATGGACAGGGGCTTTACATGTCGCTGACTGGGCACTGGGTAACTATGGTGACAGCAGGACAAGGGGCTGCTGTCCAAGTCTTGCCATCCCCACGAGTTGTGCGTCAATCCTCTTTATCTCGAAGTTCCTCCACTGCTTCTGCCTCCTCAACCTCCTCTCGGTCCACCACTTGCACCCAAAGCCTGTCTGGCCATGCCACAAGCTTTCTAACTGTGCAGAAGGGATCCTGCTCACCTCCTTACTATGCTGGCAGCAGGGCTCAACATCATCAGGCGGTTTTTACTTTGAAATGTCTGGGAAATGTGAGTCACACAGCTGAGGAGTTGTGGTCAGCTCTGGAGAAACAGTTTCATGAATGGTTGTCTCCACTGGACCTGAAACCAGGGAAGGCTGTGTGCGACAGTGCTGCAAACCTGGGTGCGGCCCTTTACCAGGCAATGTCACACAGGTGCCTTGTATGTCTCACATGTTGAACCTGGTTGTCCAGCAATTTTTAGCCCACTATCCCGGACTAGATGACCTTCTGCAGAGGGCATGGTCGCAGTGTGCTCACTTCCGCCGTTCGCATCCCGCAGCTCAGCGACTTACATCTCTACAGAAGTCGTTGGGCCTGCCACTTCACCGGCTAAAATGCGATGTGCTTACCCGGTGGAATTCAACTCTGCACATTTTGCAGCGACTGTGGCAGCACGGACAAGCCCTGGTGCAATACGTTCTGACGTATAGCCTGGGCCAACGAGATCCAGAGGAAGGGGAAAATCACGCTGGAGGAGTGGTCTCAGATCAGGGATCTATGCACCCTTCTGCACAGTTTGAAATGGCGACGAAGATGTTTAGTGCTGACGATGCCATTATTAGCATGACTATTCCGGTGATTTACATGCTGGAGCACATGTTAAACAGAATTCGGAGTCAGGTGGTGGCACAAGAGGAGGTGGAGGAAGTAGAGGAGGAGGAGTTGTATGCAGAAGGGCTAACATCTGCAAGGTCCAGACGGTCGGCAGCACCAAGGCGGCAGGCATGTGAGGGTGGAGGAGATGGATTTACCAGGGTGCATGGTAGCAGCCAAACTAGTGAGGAAGGTGCAGGAGCCCAGGAAGAAGTGGAGGACGAACTGATGGAAGACTCATCAGATGAGGGAGACCTTGATCACATTTCTTTTGTGCGAGGTTGGGGGGAGAGGGCAGAGGAAGGAAGTATGGTTGTTACCTCGCCACCAACACAACAGGGACTTGGTGCTCCAGGATGCGCAAGACACATGAGTGCCATCTTGCTGCACTACCTGCAACATGACCCTCGAATTGTGAGAATTAGAAATAATCCTGACTACTGTTAGATCCCCGGCACAAAAGTAAATTTGCAGAAATTATTCCTGCCACAGAAAGAGATGCACGCATGCAGGAGTATCAGCAGAGACTGTTGCAGAATCTTACATGTGCTTTTCCCCAAAACACTAGTGGTGCACGTAGTGAATCTCACAGTTCCAACTTGCCAACTGTGGGACCGTCGAGTGTTCAGCACTCAAAACTTAACAGAAACACAGTATCTGCTGGTAACATCAATTTTGCGGAATAATTTCACCAATTTTTTAGCCCATCCTTTGCAAGGCCACAGGAGACAAGCAGTCTGACACATAGTCAACGCCTAGAGACGATGGTACAGGAGTATCTCCAAGTAAACATTGAAGCCATGACAGTGTCGCTGCACCCTTGCTCTTTTTGGGCTTCCAATCTGGATAAATGGCCGGAGCTCGCCACTTACGCCTTGGAGATCTTGTCATGCCCCGCAGCCAGCGTTCTGTCTGAATGTGTGTTCAGCGCTGCTGGTGGTGTGCTGACAGATAAGCGCACGCGGCTCGCCACTGATAATGTAGACGGACTCACGTTCATAAAGATGAACAAATCATGGATCCAAAACGACTTTTCTACCCCTGTGTCATCCTGGGAGAGTAAAAGCTTGATGATTTGTTAAAATCACCTCACCAACTGTCTTAAGCTTTCAAATTACTAATCATGCTTATCTGTATCTTGGCTGGAAAATAATTTGGGCCTTGTTGCAGTGTGCAGTACTGATTCTATTAGGCCATCTATACTAAACTCCACCAGATTTAAAATTACTAATCATGTTAATCTGTATCTTGGCTGGAAAATAATTTGGGCCTTGTAGCAGTGTGCAGTACTGATTCTATTAGGCCATCTATACTAAACTCCCCCAGATTTAAAATTATTAATAATTTTTAGCTGCATCTAGCCCAGAAAATAATTTTGGGGCTCCTAGATGGCAAAGACACATGAGTGCCTTCTTGCTGCACTACCTGCAACATGACCCTCAGATTGTCAGAATTCAAAATAATCCTGACTACTGGGTTGTCACACTCTTAGATCCCCCACACTCTTCGGTCAACCTTTTCATTTTAATAAAGAACAAAAAAATGGTCATTTTTGAAATTATAAGCATTAGCAGGTTATTAGAAACTGAAATCAAACAGTTTTCAACTCAAAACTTTATTCTAGGTGATGTTACATTTGCACATAGGACCCCTTGTTCGAAAGGAGAGTCTGATCTCTCTCGTCCATTGAATTTGTCAGGTTTTGGATGGTTTCTGCTTCAATTGTTTTGCATGAGGACAGAATACCCTCCCAGAGCTGTTGCTTAGATGTGAACTGCCTCCCGCCATCATAGACACTCCTTTTGATGATGCTCCAGAGGTTCTCAATGGGGTTGAGGTCAGGGGAGCATGGGGGTCACACAATAAGTTTGTCCCCTTATATGCCCATATCAGCCAGAGATGCAGATGTGTTATGTGCAGCATGAGATGGTGCATTATCATGCATGAAAATGATCTTGCTGCGGAATACACGGTTCTTCTTCTTAAACCATGGCAGGAAGTGCTGTTTGAGAAACTCCACAAACATTATGGAGTTCATCTTTACCCCTTCAGGGATCCTAAAGGGGCCGACAATCTCTCTCCCCATGATTCCAGCCCAAAACATTACTCCACCTCCTCCTTGTTGGCGCTGTAGCCGTGTTTGCATGGGGTGTCCATCAACCAGCCATCCTCCACTCCATCCACCTGGACCATCGAGCATTGCACGGCACTCATTGGTGAACAAAACAGTTTTGAAGTCAGTCTTCATGTATTGTTTGGCCCACTGGAGCCATTTCTGCTTGTGTACATTGGATAGAGGAGGTCGACAGGATGGCGTACGCACAGCTGCAAACCTCTGAAGGACCCTGCAACTTGTTGTTCGGGGGACGTTGGAGGCACCAGCAGCTTCAAAAACTTGTCTGCTGCTATGACAAGGCTTTTTTGCCGCTGCTCTTTTAACCTGACGTAATTGTCTGTAGGAAAGAGTCCGCAATTTTCCCTTATCAGCACGCACACGTGTGTACTGTGAATCAGCTACATACTTCTTGATTGTGCGATGATCAGGATGAAGTGTCTTGGCAATGTTGATTGTAGTCATGCCTTGACCTAAACACTCCACAATTTGTTGCTTCTCAGCAGCCGACACATCCTTTTTCTTTCCCATTTTGGCAGAAAATGTAGGCTGCTTAATAATGTTGGACAGCCTTCTTAAGTAGTCTTGCCTTTCATTGGACACACCTGCCAAACTAATTAGCAATTGATATAAAGAGCCCTGACACACATCACCATCAATGAGATTAACTGACAAACAAAAAAATTCTTACATTATCACTCCTAAACACTTTTTGCATAATAATTTGGAACACAGTGTACATGTGCTTTTCCACAAAACACCAGTGGTTCACGTAGTGAATCTTACAGTTCTAACTTGCCAACCGTGGTCTGTATGGAGTTGTTCAATAAAGGGCCCAAAATTAAGATAACATAGATGGGAGAGGTCTCTATGAATACGAATTCCTAAGTATTTGATACTCTGTGAGGGCCAGGCAAAGGGAAAGTTGGACTGGATGGAATCTGTATGGATTTGGGGAGGGAGACATCGAGGGCCTCAGACTTCGCTGCATTGATTTTAAAATTTGACCATGTAACAAAGTGATCTATTTCAGCCATAGCAGCAGGGATGGATATATGTGATTGAGTGATAAATACTAGGACATCATCAGCAAATGCAGAGCACTTGTACTCTGTGCCTCCCACCTCAATCCACCTAATATTGGGGTTATGGCGAATTGATGAGAGCAGGTGATCCGTCACTAGGATGTATTCATTGGTGATTATGAAAGGTCATGAAAATGTTCCAATTATCTTCAGCCTAGGTGACGTATTGCGATACAGGGCCGTTATTTTGGCTATAAAAGGGTCCCCTAGAACCCTACCCCAAGCTTTTTAAGAGAATAATATATGGCGTGCCAGGAGACTCTATGGAATGCTTTCTCAGCATCCAACGAGAGTATCTAATTACACATTTTTAACTGCATCTAGCCCAGGAAATACTTTGTGCCTAGTAGCAGTGTCTGCTAGTCAGCGGATTATCCCAGCTGTTAAGCAAGCTACACTACCTGTAGTTTGGACACTTAATTTTTTCAAAGGAAATGGTTCGAGTCCCCGGGACACTCAGTGAAGAGCATCGGGGAGGCACCCCAAGGCACAGGGGCTGGGACTGGCGGTAGGGCGCCTTGCGGTGGACCGCCAAGCTCGATCCTTATAAAAGCTTTTTAACTGCAGCAGCTTTAGTGGACGTTACTGGAGCTGGAATTACGTGGCTGCTGGCATGAGACTTGCCCTTCAATAGATCCTTGTAAAAGGATTTAAAGTGTACTCATTCAAATTAGAGAGACAATTTAAATTAAAAAGATTAGACCAGCTTCCACCGCAGGGGGGCTCGCTCGACCCACCAGCGGACTGGCACCGGTATTGGGAGAGGGGGGCTGGCCGTCAGGGTCCACCGCGGGTATGGCACAAACCCGGCGACACGAAGGTCGCACGGGCAGGAACGGACTGGCCGTGTCGGCTTCGCACTTTTTGGTTTTAGAAGGGCATGACATGCCTATATCTGTTTTTCCAGCCTCCTTTTACTCCTCCACCTCTTTTCTTTTCGCATGACTATATGTACTTGTCACTTTTCCATGTGTTAGTTGTGTCTTCTGATCAGTTTGTCAGCTTTTGGACACCCTTGAAGGTGTTTTCTATGTGTTTCTATGTGTTTTTGTTTGCCTGCCATTGGTTTTAACGGTGTTCGATGGTGTTCGACGAACAGTTCAACGAACAGTTCGGCGAACATACAGGTGTTCGACGTACCGAACCGAACTCGAACACTACGGGTGAGGCTCAACACTATTGACAAGGCAATTCCGCATGTGTGTCTGCAAAATTAATGGACATGTTGCGGATTTCTGAGTGCAGCATAAACGCTGCGAAAAAATCTGCAGCAAGGGCATTGAAATTGCGGAGTCTCATTGGGGATTATGGGGGAAGGATTAACAAGCGCTTCACAAGCGTTTACTCTGCGGAAATTCTGCAGCATATATGCTTGTAAAACGCTACGTGGGCACATACCCTTACTATTTTGCAGTATATATCTCTCTCTAAATCAGCAGCGCTGTCCCTACACTGTATTATCCCAGTCGTCTGTGTCCAAGATGGCGGCGCAAAGTTTTAAATACTCGAGGTGACACTGTGCGGCCAGCCTATCAATGTAATGCACACAACCAACATGGCTGCGGCATTACAGTGACTGGCTAGCAATCCCTGCATGTTCATTGGCTCTGTAAAGAGCGCCAAACATGCAATGCGGAGACCCGAGCTCCCGCCCGAGTAACCAGGAAATGCTCAGTGCTCGCCGAACATCCCGAGTAGCGTGATGCTCGGGCGAGTACAGAGCAGTGTCGAGCATGTTTGCTCAACACTGCTAAGCAGTGAATGGAAGGCTTTCCAAAAATTATGAGGAACTGCAATGCCCCTTGAAACAGACGTGGATTACAGCGTACCAAAAACCTTCTACCCATTATTGGGGAGTAGGTCTCCCTTAGTGTTTGCCTATGCATTGAAAAGCAAAAGCTGACTAAAATTAGGAGGAAATGCAATGCCCGTTGGAAGAGTCGTGGAGGTCGCAGTAGCTTAACAAGACGGTTTTAATGCCCCTTGGAAAAGTGGTGGAGGTCACAGTAGCTTAACAAGACGGTTTTAATGCCCCTTGGAGAAGTGGTGGAGGTCACAGTAGCTTAACAAGATGGTTTTAATGCCCCTTTGAAAAGTGGTTTAGGTCGCAGTAGCTTAACAAGATGGTTTTTATGCCCCTTACAAGAGCCATACAGTACAGCATCTTAAAAACATTATTCCCATTATTGGGGAGTGGGTCTCTCATAGTCTTTCCTTATGCCTTCCAAGTAAAAGCTGCCAAAAATTAGGACGGAGTAACTTGCAATGCCCCTTACAAGAGCCATGCAGTATAGCATATTACAAACATTATTCCCATTATTGGGGAGTCGGTCTCCCATAGTCTTTGCTTATGCCTTCCAAGAAGAAGCTGCCAAAAATTAGGACGGAGGAACTTGCAATGCCCCTTACAAGAGCCATGCAGTACAGCATATTACAAACATTATTCCCATTATTGGGGAGTCGGTCTCCCATAGTCTTTGCTTATGCCTTCCAAGCAAAAGCTGCCAAAAATTAGGAGGAAATGCAATGCCCGTTCGAAGAGTCGTGGAGGTTAGTGTTAATTAAAAACAACATTTCAATGCCCCGTGGAAGAGCTGTGGAGTTCAGAGTGGTTTAATAATACGGTTTTAATGCCCCTCGGAGGAGACGTGGAGGTCCCAGTAGCTTAACAAGACGGTTTCAATGCCCCTTGGAAAAGTGGTGGAGGTCACAGTAGCTTAACAAGACGGTTTTAATGCCCCTTGGAAATGTGGTGGAGGTCGCAGTAGCTTAACAAGACGGTTTTAATGCCCCTTACATGAGCCATACAGTACAGCATCTTAAAAATATTATTCCCATTATTGGGGAGTGGGTCTCCCACAGTCTTTGCTTATGCCTTCCAAGCAAAAGCTGACAAAAATAAGGACAGAGGAACTTTCAATAATGGCAAAATGGACCACGGTCACCCTGGTGTTATAGTGGTGGTGGAGGCTGAGGATAAGGAGAAGAACATAAAACAGCCGAAATGAGGTAGCGTATACCCATGTTTGGGTGTGAAGCGGTGCATGTGAATACACCTCCCGAAATAACACAGTGGATTTGACTTTATGTTACTCTGTTGTCATTTGGTGGTGATGAGAAGTCTGGCCCAATCCATCCCTTGTTCATTTTGATAAGGGTCAGCTTGTCAGCATTGTCAGTTGACAGGTGAATTCGCTTATCAGTTATAATTCCCCCAGTGGCACTAAAAACACGATCCGATAACACGCTAGCGGCAGGTCAGCCCAGAACCTCCAAGGCGTACAGAGCGACTTCATTCCAAGTGTCCAGCTTGGATACCCAATAATTAAAAGGTACAGATGAATCACAGAGGACGCTGGTACGGTCGGCAAGGTACTACCTCACCATCTTTTAAACTTTCCACTCCTTGTGAGAGTACCCCGCGCCTCAGGGTCTGTCCGAAGGGAGGGTTTGAGAAAACTGTCCCAGAACGTTGACAGTGTTCCCCTGCCTCTGCTAGATTGGAGTTGCGTCTCTCTCGCATGTACGCCTTGGTTGGGCAACGAACTGTGACCTCTGCCGCTAGCATGTTCAGATGGGAATTTTTTTAACAGTTCTGCAGCAAGGGCCTTCTGATACTGCCCCATTTTTGTTTACCTCTCCACCTCAGGAATAAGAGAGTGAAAGTTCTCCTTGTAGCGGGGGTCTAAAGGTGTCACCAACCAGTAATGACTGTCACCCAACATTTTGACAACGCTAGGGTCACGGTTAAAGCAGCATAACATAAAGTCAGCCATGCGTGCCAGACTGGTAATGGGCAAGACTTCCGAGTCCTCACCAAGATGACGACTGACCATGCTCTCCTCCTCCTCCTCCCCCCTGTCCTCAGGCCACTCACGCTGAACCAACGGTACGACAGTTGTACAGGTACTACCGTCTACAGCGCATGATACAAGCTCCTGTTCTTCCTCATCCTCCTCCTCCTCTCCCTCATTGTCCCCCAATGCACGTTGGAATGAGATGAGGCTGGGCTGTGTGTAATCGACCGCTAAGGCTTCTTGATCCATCTCATCATACTCTGGCTGCAATGCCTCCTCTTTAATTCTCTGCAGAGAGCGTTGCAAAAGACAGACAATTGGAATGCTGACGCTAATGATGGCGTCATCACCACTCACCATCATGGTGAACTCCTCAAAGTTTGTCAAGATGGTACATATGTCAGACATCCAGGTCCACTCCTGAGGTCTTATGTGTGGAGTCTGACCAGAATATCGACGGCCTTGTTGCAGCTGGTACTCCACAACTGCTCTCTTCTGCTCACAAATCCTTTGCAACATGTGGAGGATAGAGTTCCAATGTGTGGGGACATCACACACCAGTCGGTGTGACGGAAGATGCAAACGCTGCTGCAACACAGCAAGGGTGGCGGAAGCTGTTTCCGACTTGCGAAAATGAGCTGACATGCGGCGTACTTTGACGAGCAGATCTGGCAACTCGGGGTACGATTTAAGAAACAGCTGAACCAAGAGGTTAAGCACATGAGCCAGGCATGGTACATGTGTGATCTCGCCTTGCCTCAGAGCCGCCACCAGTTTACAGCTAATGTCACACACGACCATGCCTAGATGTAGGTTCAGCAGTGTCAGCCACAAATCTGCCTGCTCTTTCACAGCTGTCCACAACTCAAGGGCAGTGTGAGTTTTCTCACATAAGCTTATGATTTTCAGCACAGCCTGTTGCCGCTTGGCGGAGGCAGTACTGCTGTGCTTCCAGCTTGTAACTGATGTGGTGATATCTGAGATGGAGGCTGAACATGAGGAGGAGGAGGAGGATGATGCGCAGGAGCTGTACACTGTGGGGGCAAGTCTGACTTACATAGGGCCCGCAATCCTCGGTGTGGGGAGGATGTGTTCTGTCCCAAGGTCCAACTGGGTCCCGGCTTCCTCTATGTTTACCCAGTGTGCCGTCAGGGAGATGTACCATCCCTGGCCACAAGCACTTGTCCTCGTGTCCGTTGTCAGGTGGACTCTCCCAGTAACTGCGTTATTGAGGGCACGGAAGATGTTTTGGGACACGTGCTTGTGTAGTGCGGGGATGGCAGACTCGGCAAAAAAGTGTCGGCTGGGGACCGAGTACCAAGGGACGGCCACCGCCATAAGATTGCGGAAGTTTCCTTCTCTACTAGCCTAAAATGCAGAATTTCCAACGCAATCAGTCGGGAAATGTGCGAATTTAGGACTGTGGCCTGTGGGGCGTTAGCTGCGAATTTCCGCTTTCATTCAAAGGTCTGGGATATGGACAATTGACATTGATGCTGTTTATTGAGAAACTGCCATAACAAGTGAAGACTGAGAGGGGGGTGGCAGCTTTGCATGCAGTATGGACAGGGGATTGCCTTGCACACAGAACAGGGGGTTCTCTTACACGCACAAAAGCGGAAGAAGCAGTGGTGACACCCACTGACACTGGTCGTGGACCCTGGGGTTCGCCCCAAAAAGTCGGTTGCTTTACTGCCATGTGCCTGATCATGCTGGTGGTGGTCAGGCTGGTAATTTTGTCACCCCTGCTGATGCTGTCATGGCAGGTGGTACAAATGGCCTTTTTGGGGTTATCAGCAGAGTCTTTGAAAAAATTCCAGACTCTGGAAAACTTAGAGGTTGTACTGGCAGCGTCCCTTGTGTTGGTGTTATGGGGAACTGTTGCCTGCCTTCTGTGTGCGGCCACCACACTGCTTCTTCCTGCCTGTTGGGGTATTCTGCCTCCCTCACCCTGTGTGCTGCTGGCCTCGCTCTGCATGTCCTCCTGCCACGTTTGGTCAGTTACTAGATCATCCACCACCTCCTCCTCTTCCACGTGCGCACCACGATCCTCCTCCTCACTTCCTGGCAATTGTGTCTCGTCATCGTCCACCTCTTGTGACAAATTGCCAGCGTCGACTTCCTATGGCCGTGGCTGTTCAAATATTTGGGCATCACTGCATGGGATCTCCTCTTCCACCACTTCAAGCGGAGCAGGCGAGGGGCACAAATATGGAAATGGACCAGTGAACAGCTCTTCAGAGTGTCCAAGTGTGGGATCAGTTGCTGTCTGACGACACTCGGCATGGTGGGAGGAAGGAGCATCAGGGTGAGGAGGAGTATGCGGTCAAGACTTACGGCTACTAAGATTTGACCGTGTGGAAGACAGACAGGAGGTGGTGGTGCTCAGGTAACTGAAAGTATTATCTGCTATCCAATTAATAACCTGTTCACACTGATCAGTTTGCAATACTGTTGTTGTTCTGTGCTTCCCTAGTAATAAGGTCAAGAAGTGGGAGCGAGAAGATGTGGTTGTTGGTTTTGGCACATTTTCACCTTGGCCACGGCCCTGTCCTCTGCACCACCATCAACAGAACGTCCAGTTCCACGTCCCTTGCCACGCGCCTTGCCCATTGTAAAGCAAGTAAAATAGCTTACACTCGCACTATCGATGGAAAAAGGGTAATAAAAAGTAGATTAGAACCGTGGAAGAGGAAAACCACAGTTCTATTTTTCTGGCCTACTCCCGACTCTTTTAACCCCTTAATAACATCTGACGTACTAATACGCGTCTGTGCCCTGGGACTTAAGAGCCAGACCCGTATTAGTACGTCATATCTTTAATGCGGCACCGCGACTTAAGTCGCGGTGACAGCATTAAAGTTATGGTGCCATCTTACCTCCTGGTAGATGGCGTCATCATCCCGGGGGCTGTCGCCGTCCCCCCGCACCAGCGATCGCTGTGATTGGCTGTTCAAATCTGAACAGCCAATCACAGCATTTCTCACTGTTTCCGGCAATGTGATTGCCGGAAACAGTGATCTGCAGCCTAGGATCGGTGCTCCTATGAGCACCGATCCTAGACTGTTGCTAGGACACCCCAGCCCTGGCCCCGGACTGCTATGATCGGTGCGATCGCCGATCACATCGATCGCACCGATCGTAGCGCGACCGCGCGGTGACAGGGCGGTCATGGGGCGGTGACCGGCTTGTGACCTGCCTGTCACCGCCCCATGACCCCCCGTAATGTGATTCAAGCCCCCAGACTGCTGTGATTGGAGCGATCGATGATGACATCGATCGCTCCAATCAGAGTACCTGAATACAGGTGACCAGGCGGTCACAGGGAGGTGTCACCCCTCTGTGACCCCCTGTGGTGCGTGCTCTGCTCCAGCCATGTCTGATTGGTGCAATCAGTGTCACCAATCAGATGGCTGGGGCACAACATGCACCACAGGGGGTCACAGAGGGGTGACACCTCCCTGTGACCGCCTGGTCACCTGTATTGAGGTACTCTGATTGGAGCGATCAATGTCATCAATGATTGCTCCAATCAGATTACCTCCACCTGTCACCACCCCATCATCACCCTGTGACCGCCCTGCAGACCCTCACATTTGGTGAGGATTTCTACAGAGCGATCACATCTGATGTGTCTGTGCTGGGCCTTGTAGTGCCACAGAATATTCTGTGACACCACAAGACCATCTTCTCACTGTTCCAGTCGCTGCTGCTGCCGCTGCTCCTGGATCTTCTGTTCCAGCGTCCTGGATCTTCTGCTCCAGCTCCTGGATCTTCTGCTCCTGACCTGCTGTGGTTCCTGCTCCAGAGCCTGCTGCTGATCCTGCAGAGAAGACTTTGGTAAGTCTGTTCTCCCCTCATCCACCCCAATCCCCCCTCCCCCCTCTTTTACCCCCCCTTACCTTTTTTTCTGCGTCCTGCAGCGGTCTCCAGCTCTGATCCGAGTCTCCAACTCCACTCCCGGTCACCAGCGCCGGGCTCCTGGTCACCAGCGCCGGGCTCCTGGTCACCAGCGCCGGGCTCCCGGTCTCCTGCTCTGGGTCTTCTGTTCCAGTCCTGCTGACCCTTTGGTAAGTCCATCTCTGATCTCCCCTCATTCACCCCAATCCCCCTCTTCCCACTCCGCTATCTTTCTACCCCTCTTCCCACTCCCCTGTCTTTTAACCCCCCTTCCCACCCCAGTGTCCCTGTTAATTATTTTGCTTCTGATCTCCAGCTCCAGTACCAGTCTCCTGCTCCGGGCTCCTGGTCTCCTGCACCGGGCTCCTGGTCTCCTGCACCGGGCTCCAGGTCTCCTGCACCGGGCTCCTGGTCTCCTGCACCGGGCTCCTGGTCTCCTGCACCGGGATCCTGGTCTCTGGCACCGGGCTCCTGGTCTCCTGCACCGGGCTCCTGGTCTCCTGCACCGGGCTCCTGGTCTCCTGCTCTGGGTCTTCTGTTCCAGTCCTGCTGACCCTTTGGTAAGTCCATCTCTGATCTCCCCTCATCCACCCCAATCCCTCTCTTCCCATTCCCCTGTCTTTTTACCCCTCTTCCCACTCCTCTGTCTTTTTACCCCCCTTCCCACGCCAATCCGCCTCACCCCAGTGTCCCTGTTAATTCTTTTGCTTCTGATCTCCAGCTCCAGTACCGGTCTCCTGCTCTGGGCTCCTGGTCTCCTGCTCCGGGCTCCTGGTCTACTGCTCCCGGGCTCCTGCGCCGGGCTCCCGGTCACCAGCTTCGGGCTCCCGGTCAACAGCGCCGGGCTCCTGGTCTCCTGCACCGGGCTCCTGGTCTCCTGCTCCGGGTTCCTGGTCTCCTGCTCCGGGCTCCCGGGCTCCTGCTCTGGGTCTTCTGTTCCAGTCCTGCTGACCCTTTGGTAAGTCCATCTCTGATCTCCCCTCATCCACCCCAATCCCCCTCTTCCCACTCTCCTGTCTTTTTACCCCTCTTCGCACTCCCCTGTCTTTTTACCCCCCTTCCCATCCCAATCCACCTCACCCCAGTGTCCCTGTTAATTCTTTTGCTTCTGATCTCCAGCTCCAGTACCAGTCTCCTGCTCCGTGCTCCTGGTCTCCTGCTCCGGGCTCCCGTCTTCCTGCTCCGGGCTCCCGGTCTCCTGCTCCGGGCTCCCGTCTTCCTGCTCCGGGCTCCTGGTCTCCTGCTCCGGGCTCCCGGTCTCCTGCTCCGGGCTCCCATCTTTCTGCTCCGGGCTCCCAGTCTCCTGCACCGGGCTCCCGTCTTCCTGCTCCGGGCTCCCGGTCTCCTGCTCTGGGCTCCCGTCTTCCTGCTCCGGGCCCCCGGTCTCCTACTCCGGGCCCCCGGTCTCCTGCTCCGGGCTCCCGGTCTCCTGATCCGGGCCCCCGGTCTCCTGCTCCGGGCCCCCGGTCTCCTGTTCCGGGCTCCCGGTCACCAGCGCCGGGCTCCCGGTCACCAGCGCCGGGCTCCTTCTACTGGCTCCTGGTCCTGAAAGAACAGAGAGGACTTTGGTAAGTAATCTGATCTCCCCTCATCCAACCCAATTCCCCTCTTCCCACTCTCCACACATTTGTGCGCACATCCAGCAGCCGCCGAGTATTGATCGGTGGCATAGTTCACCAATCCACACTCGTGCTCGCTGTTTGCACCACATACAGTATTTCCTTTTTCCACACACTCTAAATAAAGTACTGACACACACACACTCTCAAAGAATTGACACACACGCACCACATACATAACAAACAATGTCCTGCTCATCCCAAACTCATTATTCAGCGGAGGAGGATTGCGCTATTCTTGCCTCCGACACTGACAGTGAGGGTGAGGATCCCACATTTCTTTGTTTTTCCGACTCCTCGTCATCTTCCTCCTTCTCTTCTTCCTCCTCTTCCTCGGGTTCTGCTGGCCCGCCCCGCCGTCATCGCAGGAGAGATGTTCCAGCGCCCCCCACTACTGAGCCTATATGGACTTCGCCCCCCGAAAATTATGAGCCGCTGATTCCTGATTTCGTAGCGGAATCAGGAATCAAGTTTGACACCACCGGCCTCACAGAAATAGACTTTTTCAAAGTCTTTTTCTCTGAGGATTTTATAAACCTCATGGTGGGCCAAACTAATTTATACGCTCATCAATTTTTAGAACAAAACCCCTTTTCATCATTTTCTAACTGGTCTCCTGTAGACGCAGTAGAAATGATGAAGTTTTGGGGCCTGGTCCTTCTTATGGGGATCTTGAAGAAGCCCGAGCTTCGGCAATACTGGAGTGTTGACGTTTTGTATAACACTCCAGTGTTCCGAATGGTCATGCCCCGGACACGTTTTCAGGCCATCTACAAGTTCTTGCATTACCAAGATAATGCAAGGTGTCCTGCACGCGATGACCCGAACTTTGATCGTCTTTTCAAAGTTCGGCCGGTCATCGAGCACTTCAACAACAAGTTTGGTGAAGTGTACGTGCCCCAAAGGGACATTTGTGTGGATGAGTCCTTAATTTCTTTTAAGGGGTGGCTTGGATTCCGGCAGTACCTGCCCAGTAAGAGGGCAAGGTATGGGATCAAGCTGTATAAACTTTGTGAGAGTACCTCAGGATACACTCACAAGTTTAGAGTTTATGAAGAGAAGGACTCCTGGATTGAACCCCCTGAATGCCTCCCTGTTCTGGGAGTGAGTGGGAAAATTGTGTGGGACTTGGTGCACCCACTGCTTGATAAAGGTTATCACCTCTACGTGGATAACTTTTATACAAGTATCCCGCTCTTCCAGTCCCTCTCTGCGCGACGTACCGCAGCTTGCGGTACTGTCCGCAAAATTCAGAAAGGCCTCCCAAAGACGCTAATTGGGCAGCTGCTCAAAAGGGGTGAGAGCAGAGCCCAATGTAGCGACCACCTGTTGATGGTCAAGTACAAGGACAAAAGGGATGTCCTTTTCTTGACCACCATACATGGTGATGGCAGCACACTCAGCACTGTACGAGGTTCCACTACACAGGTCGTCAAACCAGACTGTGTAGTGGGGTACAACAAGTACATGGGGGGAGTTGATCTCTCTGATCAAGTCCTCCAGCCATACAGTGCTTTGAGAAAGTCCAGAGTGTGGTACAAGAAGCTGGCCGTGCACATTGTACAGATGGCAATGCACAATGCTTTCCTTCTGTCACAATGTGCAGGCCAGACTTCTGCGTCGTACCTTCAGTTTCAGGAAACAGTTATCAAGGCCCTGATATTTGGCAGCGGTGACAGAGAGGGCCCCAGTACTTCTGGAATTGAAGGACCAAGAATTGTACCATGCCAGCATTTCCCAGGGCAGATCCCTCACAGCGGAAAAAAAGGAAAGTCACAAAAGAGGTGCCGAGTGTGTTATAAAAGTGGAATACGCAAGGACACCATTTATCAATGTGACACCTGCCCTGACAAACCTGGCCTGTGTATGAAAGACTGCTTCAAAAGGTACCATACTTCGATGGACTATTGAATTAATTTCTGAAGTATGACAACCTGACGAACACTGCACAGCTGACGTAGTGTTCGTCAGGTTGTCATACATCAGTTGTGTAGTGTTCGTCAGATTCTCCTACACAACTGATGTATAACACTACATTACAAAATTCAAAAATCAACTAACACTACCAAAAAGGGGGCACTTGTTAGGCATTTCACTGTTTAGGCACATCAAGGGCTCTGAGAACATGACATGACGCCCGCAGACCATTCCATCAAAGTCTGCATTCAAAAGCGTCACTCCTTCCCTTCCGAGCCCTTACATGCGCCCAAACAGTAGTTTTTTTTCCAACACATGGGGTATATGAGTACTCAGGAGAAATTGCACAACAACTTATGGGGTGCAATTTCTTCTAGTACCCTTGTGAAAATATTTTTTTTTGCATTTTTGTGGAAAAAATGTTTTTTTTTTATTTTCACAAGTCAACATTATGATTTTCTGAGAGGCACATGGGGGTTCAATGGGCTCACCACACATCTATATAAGTTCCCTTAGGGGTATAGTTTCCAAAATGGGGTCACTTGTGGGGGAGCTCCAATGTTTAGACACACAGGGGCTCTCGAAACGCAACATGGTGTCCGCTAACAAATTGGAACCATGTCGCGTTTGGAGAGATCCTGTGTGTCTAAACATTGGAGCTCCCCACAAGTGACCCCATTTTGGAAACTAGACCCCCCAAGGCACCTATCTAGATGCATAGTGAGCACTTGGAACCCCCAGGTGCTTCACAAATTGATCCATAAAAATGAAAAAGTGTTTTTTTTTCACTTATTCAATTTTACGAATCAATTTGTGAAGCACCTGGGGGTTCCAAGTGCTCATTATGCATCTAGATAGGTGCCTTTGGGGGTCTAGTTTCCAAAATGGGGTCACTTGTGTGGGAGCTCCAATGTTTGGGCACACAGGGACTCTTCAAATGCAACATGGTATCCGCTAACAAATTTAACGGAAAATCGGCTCAAATTGTTAGCGACACCATGTTGCGTTTGGAGAGCCGCTGTGTGCCCAAACATTGGAGCTCCCCCACAAGTGACCCCATTTTGGAAACTAGACCCCACAAGGCACCTATCTAGATGCATAGTGAGCACTTGGAACCCCCAGGTGCTTCACAAATTGATTCGTAACAATGAAAAAGTAAAAAAAAAACACTTTTTCATTATTATGAATCAATTTGTGAAGCACCTGAGGGTTCCAAGTGCTCACAATGCATCTCGATAGATGCCTTGGGGGGTCTAGTTTCCAAAATCGGGTCACATGTGGGGGAGCTCCAATGTTTGGGCACACAGCGGCTCTCCAAATGCAGCATGGTGTCGCTAACAATTTGAGCCGATTTTCCGTTAAATTTGTTAGAGGACACCATGTTGCATTTAGAGAGTCCCTGTGTGCCCAAACATTGGAGCTCCCCCACAAGTGACCCAATTTTGGAAACTAGACCCCCAAGGCACCTATCTAGATGCATAGTGAGCACTTGGAACCCCCAGGTGCTTCACAAATTGATTCGTAACAATGAAAAAGTGAAAAAAAAACACTTTTTCATTTTTATGAATCAATTTGTGAAGCACCTGAGGGTTCCAAGTGCTCACTATGCATCTAGATAGGTGCCTTGGGGGTTCTAGTCTCCAAAATGGGGTCACTTGTGGGGGAGCTCCAATGTTTGGGCACACAGGGACTCTCTAAATGCAACATGGTGTCCTCTAACAAATTTAACGGAAAATCGGCTCAAATTGTTAGCGACACCATGTTGCGTTTGGAGAGCCGCTGTGTGCCCAAACATTGGAGCTCCCCCACAAGTGACCCCATTTTGGAAACTAGACCCCCCAAGGCACCTATCTAGATGCATTGTGAGCACTTGGAACCCTCAGGTGCTTCACAAATTGATTCATAAAAATGAAAAAGTGTTTTTTTTTTCACTTTTTCATTGTTATGAATCAATTTGTGAAGCACCTGGGGGTTCCAAGTGCTCACTATGCATCTAGATAGGTGCCTTGGGGGGTCTAGTTTCCAAAATGGGGTCACTTGTGGGGGAGCTCCAATGTTTGGGCACACAGCGGCTCCCCAAACGCAACATGGTGTCGCTAACAATTTGAGCCAATTTTGCATTAAATTTGTTAGCGGTATATACCAGACTCTTTTAAACAGATATATTGGTGTCTGAACAATCAGGAAACACTATTACTGTTTTTCTTTACGGCAAAAAATGCCAATAGCAGGATAATACAGAGATGTGATCCGTGGAACTGCAAATCCACAGTTCTATTTCTCGGGCCTACACAAGACTATTTTCAACAGATATATTTGTGTCTGAACAATCAGGGAGACACTTTTACAGGTTTTTTTCACGGCAAAAAATGCCAAAAGCAGGATAATAGAGATTTTTTACCGTGGAACAGCAAAATCACAGTTATAATTTACTGGTGTATACCAGACTTTTTTAAATATATATATTTGCGGCTGAACAGTGAGCGACACACTCAAACAGTTTTTTTTAGATATAAATGGCCCAAAAGTGGAAAATACAGAGGTTTGAACCGTGGAACTGCAGAACCAAACTTCTGTTTCTCTGGCCTTCACCAGACTATTTTAAACAGATATATTTGTGTCTTAACTGTCACAGACACACTTTTTTTTTTGGGGGGGGGACACCAAAAGGTTAATAAGACAGGTATTTGTACAGTGTGAAGGAGGAAAAAAAAAAGAGGATTTAGATAAAAAAAAGGATTTTTCCTGGCCTCCGAGACCTGGAGCTAAGACCAGCAATTTCAGCAACAGGAGCACACAGCGTTTGCTGGTATAACCACTGCGTCTCCTATACAGCCTGACTGCCTGCCTGCCTGATATCTGGGATGGATATTAGTCCTGAGAAGGACTGTTTGATTGATCTGGCAGCCTTTACAGACCCACACTAAGGGTATGTGCCCACGTTGCAGAAATGAAACAGAAAATTTCTGCTTCATTTCCGCATGTCCTCTCCCAGAAAAACGCTTGCGGAATTTTGCAAGAGTTTTTTGTGTGTTTATGATGCGTTTGGGACATGCGGAATTGCCTTGCGTTTTTTATTTCATTGACAAGGCAATTCAGCATGTTCATCCGCAAAATTAATGGACATGCAGCGGATTTTTGAGCGCAGCATAAATGCTGCGGAAAAATCTGCAGCATGGGCATTGAAATTGCGGATTCTCATTGGGGATTATGGGGAACGGTTTAACAAGCGTTTCACAAGCGTTTACGCTGCGAAAATTCCGCAGCATATACGCTTGTAAAATGCTACGTGGGCACACACCCTTACTATTTTGCAGTATATATCTCACCCTAAATCAGCAGCGCTGTCTCTACACTGTCTGATCCCAGCCATCTGTGTCCAAGATGGCGGCGCCCAGTTTTAAATACTCGAGGTGACGCTGTGCGGCCAGCCTATCAATTTAATGCCCACAACCAACATGGCTGCGGCATTACAGTGACTGGCTGGCAATCCCTGCATGTTTATAGGCTCTGTAAAGAGCGCCAAACATGCTGGGCGGAGACCCGAGCTCCCGCCCGAGTAACCAGGAAATGCTCGGTGCTCGCTGAACATCCTGAGTAGCGTGATGCTCGGGCGAGTACCGAGCAGTGTCAAGCTTGTTCGCTCAACACTACTAAGCAGTGAATGGAAGGTTTTCCAAAAATTATGAGGAACTACTATGCCCCTGGAAACAGACGTGGATTACAGCGTACTAAAAACCTTCTACCCATTAGTGGGGAGTGGGTCTCCCTTAGTGTTCACCTATGCATTGAAAAGCAAAAGCTGACTAAAATTAGGAGGAAATGCAATGCCCGTTGGAAGAGTCGTAGAGGTCGCAGTAGCTTAACAAGATGGTTTTATTGCCCCTTGGAAAAGTGGTGGAGGTCACAGTAGCTTAACAAGATGGTTTTAATGCCCCTTGGAAAAGTGGTGGAGGTCACAGTAGCTTAACAAGACGGTTTTAATGCCCCTTACAAGAGCCATACAGTACAGCATGTTAAAAACATTATTCCCATTATTGGGGAGTGGGTCTCCCATAGTCTTTGATAATGCCTTCCAAGCAAAAGCTGCCAAAAATTAGGACGGAGAAACTTGCAATGCCCCTTACAAGAGCCATGCAGTACAGCTTATTACAAACATTATTCCCATTATTGGGGAGTGGGTCTCCCATAGTCTTTGCTTATGCCTTCCAAGCAAAAGCTGCCCAAAATTAGGAGGAAATTCAATGCCCGTTCGAAGAGTCGTGGAGATTAGAGTTAATTAAAAACAACATTTCAATGCCCCTTGGAAGAGCTGTGGAGTTCAGAGTGGTTTAACAAGATGGTTTTAATGCCCCTCGGAAGAGACATCGAGGTTGCAGTAGCTTAACAAGATGGTTTTGATGTCCCTTGGAAGAGACGTGGAGGTCCCAGTAGGTTAACAAGATGCTTTTAATGCCCCTTGGAAGAGAGGTGGAGGTCGCAGTAGCTTAACAAGACGGTTTGAATTCCCCTTGGAAAAGTGGTGGAGGTCACAGTAGGTTAACAAGACGGTTTTTATGCCCCTTACAAGAGCCATACAGTACAGCATCTTAAAAACATTATTCCCATTATTGGGGAGTGGGTCTCCCACAGTCTTTGCTTATGCCTTCCAAGCAAAAGCTGACAAAAATAAGGACGGAGGAACTTTCAATAATGGCAAAATGGACCACGGTCACCCTGGTGGTATAGTGGTGGTGGAGGCTGAGGATAAGGAGAAGAACATAAAACAGCCGAAATGAGGTAGCGTATACCCATGTGTGGGTGTGAAGCGGTGCATGGGAATACACCTCCCGAAATAACACAGTGGATTTGACTTTATGTTACTCTGTTGTCATTTGGTGGTGATGAGAAGTCTGCCCCAATCCAGCTCTTGTTCATTTTGATAAGGGTCAGTTTGTCAGCATTGTCAGTTGACAGGCGAGTGCGCTTATCAGTTATAATTCGCCCAGTGGCACTAAAAACACGATCCGATAATACGCTAGCGGCAGAGCAGGCCAGGACCTCCAAGGCGCACAGAGCGAGTTCATTCCAAGTGTCTAGCTTGGATACCCAATAATTAAAAGGCACAGAGGAATCACAGAGGATGCTGGTACGGTCGGCAAGGCACTCCCTCACCATCTTTTGAAACTTTCCAGTCCTTGTGAGAGTACCCCGCGCCTCAGGGTCTGTCCGAAGGGAGGGTCTGAGAAAACTGTCCCAGAACGTTGACAGTGTTCCCCTGCCTCTGCTGGATTGGAGTTGCGTCTCTCTCTCATGTACGCATTGGTTGGGCAACGAACTGTGACCTCTGCCGCTAGCGTGTTCAGATGGGAATTTTTTTAACAGTTCTGCAGCAAGGGCCTTCTGGTACTGCCCCATTTTTGTTGACCTCTCCACCTCAGGAATAAGAGAGTGAAAGTTCTCCTTTTAGCGGGGGTTTAAAAGTGTCATCAACCAGTAATGACTGTCACCCAACATTTTGACAACGCGAGAGTCACGGTTAAGGTAGCCTAACATAAAGTCAGCCAAGCGTGCCAGACTGGTAATGGGCAAGATTTCCGTGTCCTCACCAAGATGACGACTGACCATGCTCTCCTCCTCCTCCTCCTTCTCCTCCCCCCTGTCCTCAGGCCACTCACACTGAACCGACGGTATGACAGTTGTACAGGTACTACCGTCTACAACGCATGATACAAGCTCCTGTTCTTCCTCCTCCTCCTCCTCTCCCTCATTGTCCCCCAATGCACGTTGGGATGAGATGAGGCTGGGCTGTGTGTAATCGAACGCTACGGCTTCTTGATCCATCTCATCATAGTCTGGCTGCAATGCCTCCTCCTTAATTCTCTGCAGAGAGCGTTGCAAAAGACAGACAAGTGGGATGCTGACACTAATGATGGCGTCATCGCCACTCACCATCTTGGTGGCCTCCTTAAAGTTTGTCAGGATGGTACATATGTCAGACATCCAGGTCCACTCCTGAGGTCTTATGTGTGTAGTCTGACCTGAATATCGACGGCCTTGTTGCAGCTGGTGCTCCACAACTGCTTTCTTCTGCTCACAAATCCTTTGCAACATGTGGAGGGTAGAGTTCCAACGTGTGGGGACATCACACACCAGTCGGTGTGCCGAAAGCTGCAAACGCTGCTGCAACACAGCAAGGGCGGCGGAAGCTGTAGCCGACTTGCGAAAATGAGCTGATAGGCGGCGCACTTCGACGAGAAGATCTGGCAAATCGGGGTACGATTTAAGAAACTGCTGAACCACGAGGTTAAGCACATGAGGCAGGCATGGTACATGTGTGATCTCGCCTCGCCTCAGAGCTGCCACCAGGTTATGGCCATTGTCACACACGACCACGCCTGGATGTAGGTTCAGCGGTCTCAGCCACAGATCTGCCTGCTCTTTCACAGCTGTCCACAACTCACAAGCAGTGTGAGGTTTCTCACCTAAGCTTATGAGTTTCAGCACAGCCTGTTGCCGCTTGGCGGAGGCAGTACTACAGTGCTTCCAGCTTGTAACTGATGTGGTGATATCTCAGATGGAGGCTGAACATGAGGAGGAGGATGATGCGCAGGAGCTGTACACTGTGGGGGCAACTCTGACTGACATAGGGCCCGCAATCCTCGGTGTGGGGAGGATGTGTTCCGTTCCAAGGTCCGACTGGGTCCCGGCTTCCACTATGTTTACCCAGTGTGCCATCAGGGAGATGTACCGTCCCTGGCCACAAGCACTTGTCCATGTGTCCGTTGTCAGGTGGACTCTCCCAGTAACTGCGTTGTTGAGCGCACAGCAGATGTTTTGGGACACGTGCTTGTGTAGTGCGGGGATGGCACACCGGGCAAAATAGTGTCGGCTGGGGACCGAGTACCGAGGGACGGCCACCGCCATAAGGTTACGGAAGGATTCCTTCTCCACCAGCCTAAAAGACAGCATTTCCAACGCAAGCAGTCGTGAAATGTGCGAATTTAGGGCTTTCATTCTGGGGCGTTGGCTGCGAATTTCCGCTTTCATTCAAATGTCTGGGATATGGACAATTGAACGCTGCGGTGGGACATGGACGTGGACGTTGATACTGTTTCTTGAGAAACTGCCATAACAAGTGAAGACTGAGAGGTGGGGGCATCTTTGCTTGCAGTATGGACAGGGGATTGCCTTGCACACCCAAAAGGGGTTCTATTGCACGCACAACAGTGGAAGAAGCAGTGGTGACACCAGCTGACACTGGTCGTGGACCCTGGGGTTCACCCCACAAAGTTGGGTGCTTTGCTGCCATGTGCCTGATCATGCTGTGGGTGGTCAGACTGGTAGTTTTGTCACCCCTGCTGATGCTGGCATGGCAGGTGGTACAAATGGCCTTTTTGGGGTTATCAGCAGAGTCTTTAAAAAAATTCCAAACTCTGGAAGACCTACAGGTTGTACTGGCAACGTCCCTCGTGTTGGTGTTACGGGTAACTGTTGCCTGCCTTCTCTGTGCTGCCACCACACTGCTTCTTCATGGCTGTTGGGGTACTCTGCCTCCCTCACCCTGTGTGCTGCTGGCCTTGCTCTACATGTCCTCCTGCCACATTGGGTCAGTTACTAGATCATCCACCACCTCCTCCTCTTCCACTTGTGCACCACGATCCTCCTCCTCACTTCCTGGCAATTGTGTCTCGTCATCGTCCACCTCTTGTGACAAATTGCCAGCGTCGACTTCCTGTGGCCGAGGCTGTTCAAATATTTGGGCATCGCTACATGGGATCTCCTCTTCCACCACTTCAAGCGGAGCAGACGAGGGGCACAACTATGGAAATTGACCAGTGAACAGCTCTTCAGAGAGTCCAAGTGTGGGATCAGTTGCTGTCTGACGACACTCGGCATGGTGGGAGGAAGGAGCATCAGGGTGAGGAGGAGTATGCAGTCGAGACTCACGGCTACTAAGATTTGACCGTGTGGAAGACAGACCGGAGGTGGTGGTGCCCAGTTAACGAAGAATTATCTGCTATCCAATTAATAACCTGTTCACACTGATCAGTTCACAATACTGTTGTTGTAATGTGCTTCCCTAGTAATTTGGTCAAGAAGTGGGAGTGAGAAGATGTGGCTGTTGGTTGTGGCACATTTTCACCTTGGCCACGACCCCGTCCTCTGCACGCACCATCACCAGAACGTCCAGTTCCACGTCCCTTGCCACGCGCCTTGCCCATTGTAAAGGAAGTAAAATAGCTTACACTCGCACTATCAATGGAAAAAGGGTAATAAAAAGTAGATTAGAACCGTGGAAGAGGAAAACCACAGTTCTATTTCTCTGGCCTACACCTAACTCTTTTAAACAATCTGAACAATCAGGGAGAAACTATTACTGTTTTTTTTTACGGAAAAAATACCAAAAGCTGAATAATAGAGATTTTTTTTCCGTGAAATGGCAAAACCACAGTTATTGTTTACTGGGGTATACCAGACAATTTTAAAAAGATATATTTGAGGATGAACAGTGAGCGACACACTCAAACTGTTTTTTTTTAGGCAAAAATGGCCCAAAAGTGGGTAATACAGAGGTATGAACCATGGGACTGCAAAACCACACTTCTATTTCTCTGGCCTACACCAGACTATTTTCAACAAATATATTTGTGTCTGAACAATAGGGAGACACTATTAAATATTTTTTTTTATGGCAAAAAATGCCAAAAGCAGGATAATGGAGATTTTTTACTGTGGAACTGCAAAACCACAGTTAGAATTTTCTGGTGCATACCAGACTATTTAAGATATATTGGTGTCTGAACAATCAGGAGACACTATTACTGTTTTTCTTTACAGAAAAAATACTAAAAGCTGGATAATAGATTTATTGGGCTTTTTAAAACCTATTTTCTCACTACAGTTTTTGTTTCTTAGTTTACTACCTGTGTATTTAAGGGTTAACTACATTGCACTAAAATCCTAAGGTGTAGCTTTACTCACAGGGGGTTAATTAAGGGGAAGGGGTCATAATTAAGGGTTTATAAGGGGCAGCTGGTTGGGCATCCAGTCCTTTGGAAGTGCATTGAGGTGAAGGGTGCATTGCTGGAAAAGGGAAAAAAAAAAAAAAAACCTCTTTAAATCTCTTAGTTAGCGAGTGTGAACGAGCTGCGTGTGTCCGGAGCATAAGTGCGAACGAAAGTAAGTGTGTGACTTGTTTTTCAGTGACTTTGGATTCAGGGAGTTTGGAAGGGAGGACTTTGGACTGAACTGCTGACTGTATTTCATTAATTCTTTACTTTTCTTTTTACTTAATATTCTGTCTATTGCAATCCCCATTAGGAAATGAGCTCCATTATTGACAATGCTATCCAGTGTACATCTTGCCACATGTGTCTATTCCTTGAACAGTCGGTCGGGGTTGCTTACTGCTGTGCGAGATGTGTGCACGTTGTGCGTTTGGAAGCCCAGATACTGGATCTAAATGAGCAGCTGGCAACACCGAGATCCATTGACAACATGGAAAGGAGTCTGCTGCTCACTGAGCAGCAGCTCACTGGGGTAGATGTGGGGGAGGGTGGTAGTCGGGAGCTGCAGGACAGTGAGGTCGCTAGTTGGGTGACAGTTAGAAGGGGTGGAAGAGGGAAGAGTGCCAGGGAGGCTAGTCCTGATCTGGCACACCCCAATAAGTTTGCAAAGTTGGCAGATGAGGGGAGTGACGGTACAGGGGTAGCACTACTGCAGCAAGGCATGTCCCCTGAAAGCCGGAGGAGTGTCAGCTCCAGTAAAGAGGGAAATAGGAGAGTAGGGCAGGCCAGGCAGGTGCTGGTAGTGGAGGACTCAATTATTAGGGGAACAGATAGGGCAATCTGTCACAAAGACAGGGATCGTCGAACAGTGTGCTGCCTACCTGGCGCTCGAGTCCTGCACATCGCTGATCGGGTTGACAGATTACTGGGAGGGGCTGGTGAGGACCCAGTGGTCATGGTGCACATTGGCACAAATGACAAAGTTAGAGGTAGGTGGAAGGTCCTTAAAGATGATTTCAGGGAATGAGCCTGCAAGGTGAAAGCAAGGACCTCCAAGGTGGTATTCTCTGAAATACTACCGGTACCACGCCAGAGAGGCATCGGGAGATTAGGGAGATAAATAAGTGGCTCAAGAACTGGTGTAGGAAGGAGGGATTTGGGTTCCTGGAGAACTGGGCCAACTTCTCAGTTGGCTACAGACTCTACGCTAGGGACCGGCTGCACCTTAATGGGGAGGACGCAGCTGTGCTGGGGGAGAAAATGGCTAGAAGGTTGGAGGAGTGTTTAACCTAGGGATTGGGGGGGAGGGTATTCATTTTATAGGTGGGGAAGATAGTGCAGATAGTGACCTGGGCACAAATAAAGAAATTGGGGGTGGGGTTAGAACAGTCAATAAAGTAAGAAGGAATAGAGGTACAGAGAGATACTTAAAATGCATGTACACTAATGCCAGAAGCCTCACCAACAAAATGGAGGAATTAGATTTAATTTTGTTGGAAAATAATTATGACATGGTAGGGATATCTGAGACGTGGCTGGATGAGAGCCATGACTGGGCAGTTAATTTACAGGGCTATAGTCTGTTCAGAAATGACCATACAAACAAGCGAGGGGGGGTGTGTGTTTATATGTAAAATCATCCTTAAAACCTGTCTTGCGGGAGGATATATGTGAATCTAATGAAAAAAATGTAGAGTCCCTGTGGGTGGAGATAAGGGGAGGGGGAAAAATAATAAATTAATGATAGGGGTTTGCTATAAGTCTCCAAAAAAATTGGAAGTAGTGGAGAATATCCTCCTAAAGCAAATAGATGAAGCAGCGACTCAAGGAGAAGTCATTATTATGGGGACTTCAACTACCCTGAAATACATTGGGGGACAGAAACATGTAGTTCAAGCAAAGGAAATAGGTTTTTGACTACTATGAGAGACAATTACCTTTCACAACTGGTTCAGGACCCAACAAGAAGGGGGGCACTGCTAGACCTAATATTAACCAATAGGCCAGACCGCATATCAAATATACGAGTTGGGGGTCACTTGGGTAATAGTGATCACAAAATAATACATTTTCATGTAACCTTTAATAAGATGTGTAGTAGAGGGGTTACAAGGACACTAAACTTTAGGAAGGCAAATTTCCAACGGTTAAGAGATGATCTTAGTGCAATAAACTGGGACGATATCCTGAGACATAAAGCTACACAAAGCAAATGGGAGACATTTATTAACATCCTGAATAGGACCTGTGCACAATATATACCCCTTGAGAATAAACATGCTAGAAATAGGAGGAAACCACTATGGCTAAATAGAGCTGTAAGGGGCGCAATAAGTGACAAAAAGAAAGCATTTAGAGAACTAAAGCAAGTAGATAGTGATGAGGCATTAAATAAATATAGAAAATTAAATAAATTATGTAAAAAACAAATCAAGGCAGCAAAGATTGAGGCAGAGAGAATCATTGCCAGAGAAAGTAAAAATAACCCCAAAATATTCTTTAACTACATAAATAGTAAAAAACTAAAAAATGATAGTGTTGGCCCCCTTAAAAATAGTCTGGGTGAAATGGTGGATGAGGATGAGGAAAAAGCCAATATGCTAAATGATTTTTTTTCAACCGTATTTACACAAGAAAATCGCATGACAGAAAACATGATTAGTGATAACAAAAATTCTTCAGTAAATGTCACTTGCTTAACCCAGCAGGAAGTATGGCGGCGTCTAAAAATCACTAAAGTTGACAAATCCCCGCGAGTACTGCAGGAATTAAGTAATGTCATAGATAGACCATTTTTTTTAATCTTTAAAGATTCCATAATAACATGGTCTGTACCACAGGACTGGCGTATAGCAAATGTGGTGGCAATATTCAAAAAGGGGACAAAAACAGAACTTGGAAATTATAGGCCGGTAAGCTTAACCTCTACTGTGGGTAAAATCCTGGAGGGTTTCCTAAGAGATGCTATACTAGAGTATCTGAAGAAGAATAACCTCATGACCCAATATCAGCATGGTTTTACGAGGGAACATTCCTGTCAAACTAATCTGATCAGTTTTTATGAGGAGGCAAGTTCTGGACTGGACCAAGGAAATGCAGCGGATGTTGTGTGTAGCGTCGGGGGCGCGCGCGTGCCCTAAGCACAGTGGCCGGGAAGGAGCGTGCGCTGCCAGCAGAGCGGGAGGAAGACGCCGGGCACGGAGCGGAGAGGTGAGGGGAACAGCGTCCCTGCCTAGCAGGAGGCAGGGACGCCGACACTACAGTACCCCCCCCTTTAGGCCCCCCCTTTTTTAGGCCAGACAGAAATTTACCAAGGATGAGAGGGGCATGGATATTCTCCCGGGGCTCCCACGTTCTCTCCTTGGGACCAAACCCCTTCCAATCTACTAGCAAAAAGGTCTTTCCTCTTACCCTTTTTGTGGCCAGAATGTTCTCTACCTCAAACTCGTTTTCAGCGGAAACCGGAGCAGGAGGCGTACCTGTAGACTTGGAAAAAGATTTAATTATCACGGGTTTGAGGAGAGATACATGGAAGGAATTAGGGATCCGCAAGTTGGCTGGTAGTTTCAATTTATAGGCCACCGGGTTGATCTGTTTGATAACCTCCAGTGGGCCGATGAACCGAGGCCCTAACTTGTAGGAAGGAATCTTGAGCCGGACATACTTGGACGAGAGCCAGACTTTATCTCCAGGACGGAATTGTGGAGGATCCAGGCGTTTTTTGTCAGCGTGTTTTTTCATCTGCTCGGACGACTGAAGGAGTGCGGATCGGGTACTCTCCCAAATGGAGGAAAATTTGCTAACGAGAGATTCCGCAGCCGGATTGTCCACCGAGGTGGAGACTAGTGTTGAGCCACCCCCGTAGTGTTCGAGTTCGGTTCGGTTCGTCGAACACCCATGTGTTCGCCGAACTGTTCGTCGAACTGTTCGTCGAACACCTTCGAACACCGTTAAAACCAATGGCAGGCAAACAAAAACACATAGAAACACATAGAAAACACCTTCAAAGGTGTCCAAAAGCTGACAAACTGCTCAGAAGACATAACTAACACATGGAAAAGTGACAAGTACATATAGTCATGCGAAAATAAAAGAGGTGGAGGAGTAAAAGGAGGGGGAGACACAGATATAGGCATGTCATGCCCTTCTAAAATCCAAAAAGTGAGAAGCCGACACGGCCAGTCCGCTCCTGCGCGTGCCACCTCCGTGTCGCCGGGTTTGTGCCAGAGCCGCGGTGAACCCTGACGGCCAGCCCCCCTCTCCCAATACTGGTGCCTGTCCGCTGGTGGGTCGAGCGAGCCCCCCTGTGGTGGAGGCAGCTCTAAGCTTTTTAATTTAAATTGTCTCTCTAATTTGAATGAGTACACTTTAAATCCATTTACAAGGATCTATTGGAGGGCAAGTCTCATGCCAGCAGCCGCGGTAATTCCAGCTCCAGTAGCGTCCACTAAAGCTGCTGCAGTTAAAAAGCTTTTATAAGGATCGAGCTCGGCTGTCCACCGCAAGGCATCCTACTGCCAGTCCCAGCCCCTATGCCTTGGGGTGCCTCCTGATGCTCTTCAATAAGTATCCCATGGTCCCGAAGCATTTCCTTTGAAAAAATTAAGTGTCTAAACTACATGTGGTGCAGCTTGCTTAACAGCCGGGATAATCCGCTGACTAGCAGACACTGCTACTAGGCACAAAGTATTTCCTGGGCTAGATGCAGTTAAAAATTTGTAATTAGATACTCTCGTTGGATGCTGAGAAAGCATTCCATAGAGTCTCCTGGCACGCCATATATGATTCTCTTTAAAAGCTTGGGGTAGGGGTCTAGGGGACCCTTTTATAGCCAAAATCACGGCCCTGTATCGCAAAACGTCACCTAGGCTGAAGATAAATGGAACTGTAGCACCCTGAGGGCTCGGTTGCTACAGACGTATTGCACCTCACCCAGAGGTGTGATATCTCACTCTCAGGTAAGGATGGAGTGTGGATCAGGACCCGACACCTGCATGCATTACACCACATTGCCGTGGGGCAGGGCGACCAATATGCCCCTGAGATGGGCACGACAGTCCCTGTCCCTGGCTGGAGTGGGGGGAGGGAACACTGAGGAAGGGGAACCCTGTAGTGCAGGAGCAGGGAGGAAGCAGTTCCTGGGTGCATTGAGAAGGGAGTATAAAAGGTGGGCACCATCTTAGTTCAGTGCAGAGAAGTCTGAGCAGAAGTGGCAGGGAGCAGGGGCTCTGCATGAGCTCTGCTCCGGAGGCGGGCCTAGTAACAGAGGCCCAGGCCTGGAAGAGGGAGAAGGAAGGAAGAGGAGCGGAGAAGGCTCCAGGAACGAGGAATGAAGGGATCCCAGGGGTGCGGACGGGCGAGTCGCCACCGCACGCCCGAATCCACCTGCGTGGAGGGGTCAGGCCAAAGGGGGAGACCGGTCCCCGAACTAGTGGAGGCAGGAAACGACCCTCAGCTAGAAACCGGAGGCTCTGACATTTTATGTGGCGCAGCCCCTTGCTACACCCGCTAGGAAGGCACCACATAGGGTCAGGGAAACTGGCGCCAAGTTTACCAAGAGGAGGCCCGAGGCAGCCGGACAGAAGTGTTGGTAAGAAAGGCCAGAAAAAGGACACACAAAGGGGGTCCTGTGAAGTGCTCCAAAGTTATCTGGGAGTTGTCTGAGCCCCTCACCTGGTGAGCACAGTACGACGTGGGCAGCCGTTACCTGCAGACGTGGTCTGGATAATAAGAACTGTGAGTAAAGGCCCTGAACTGCATCACTGACTCCGTGTCATTACTGCTGCTGCCCTGCACCATCACCCCCATCCTCCGCATACACTGCCCTGAGGCTATACTCCTCCCGTGGGGAGTTATGCTACGCTCTGCTGCACCCACAACACCAGCCTCAGCGGTCTGCCCTGTAGCGGCGGTTCACTCTGACCGCAATCCACAGGTGGCATAGTCGGACATTTAAACATCAAAACCACATAAATAGTTCCGCCACTGGTTTGACCGCCCTGAGCCACGGAACCGGGTCGCCGCCACGAAGACTACAACCATCAGCATCCACCAAAAAGGGTCCGGCTCCGGGTGTCCCAAGGCCCAGGGGGTGCGTCAGAACATTTTCATCACCTTTCACAATCACCAATGGGACAAGGCAGTGATGTCCTCTGTCCCCTCTCTTATACATCCTAGTGACGGAGCACCTGCTCCCATCAATTCGCCATAACCCCAATATTAGGTGGATTGAGGTGGGAGGCACCGAGTACAAGTGCTCTCTATTTGCTGATGATGTCCTAGTATATATCACTCAATCACATATATCCATCCATGCTGTTATGGCTGAAATAGATCACTTTGTTACATGGTAAAATTTTAAAATCAATGCAGCGAAGTCTGAGGCCCTCGATGTCTCCCTCCCCAAATCCATATAGGATTCCATCCAGTCCAACTTTCCCTTTGCCTGGCCCTCACAGGGTATCAAATACTTAGGAATTCCTATTCATAGAGACCTCTCCCATCTATGTTATCTTAATTTTGGGCCCTTTATTGAACAACTCCATACAGACCATGGCAAGTTAGAACTGTAAGATTCACTACGTGAACCACTGGTGTTTTGTGGAAAAGCACATGTACACTGCGTTCCAAATTATTATGCAAAAAGTGTTTAGGAGTGATAAGGGAAGAATTTGTTTGTTTGTCAGTTAAACTCATTGATGGTGATGTGTGTCAGGGCTCTTTATATCACTGTAAGCAATTGCAGACACCTGTGCTAATTAGTTTGGCAGGTGTGTCCAATGAAAGGCAAGACTACTTAAGAAGGCTCTCTCACATTATTAAGCAGCCTACATTTTCTGCCAAAATGGGAAAGAAAAAGGATGTGTCGGCTGCTGAGAAGCAACAAATTGTGGAGTGTTTAGGTCAAGGCATGACTACAATCAACATTGTGCGATGATCAGGATGAAGTGTCTTGGCAATCAACAAGTATGTAGCTGATTCACAGTACACACGTGTGCGTGCTGATAAGGGCAAATTGAGGACTCTTTCCTACAGGCAATTAAGTCAGGTTGAAAGAGCAGCGGCAAAAAAGCCTTGTCATAGCAGCAGACAAGTTTTTGAAGCTGCTTGTGCCTCCAACGTCCCCCGAACAACAAGATGCAGGGTCCTTCAGAGGTTTGCAGCTGTGCATGCGCCATCCTGTCGACCTCCTCTATCCACTTCACACAAGCAGAAACGGCTCCAGTGGGCCAAACATTACATGAAGACTGATTTCAAAACTGTTTTGTTCACGGATGAGTGCCGTGCAGCGCTCGATGGTCCAGATGGATGGAGTGGAGGATGGCTGGTTGATGGACACCCCACGCAAACACGGCTACAGCGCCAACAAGGAGGAGGTGGAGTAATGTTTTGGGCTGGAATCATGGGGAGAGAGATTGTCGGCCCCTTTAGGATCCCTGAAGGCGCTAAAGATGAACTCCATAATGTATGTGGATTTTCTCAAACAGCACTTCCTGCCATGGTTCAAGAAGAAGAACCGTGTATTTCACAGCAAGATCATTTTTCTGCATGATAATGCACCATCTCATGCTGCACATAAAACATCTGCATCTCTGGCTGATATGGGCATAAAAGGGGACAAACTTATGGTGTGACCCCCATGCTCCCCTGACCTCTACCCCATTCAGAACCTTTGGAGCATCATTAAAAGGAGTGTCTATGATGGCGGGAGGCAGTTCACATCTAAGCAACAGCTCTGGGAGGGTATTCTGTCCTCATGCAAAACAATTGAAGCAGAAACCATCCAAAACCTGACAAATTCAATGGACGAGAGAGTTCAGAAGCTCCTTTCGAACAAGGGGTCCTATGTGAAAATGTAACATCACCTAGAATAAAGTTTTGAGTTGAAAACTGTTTGATTTCAGTTTCTAACAACCTGCTAATGCTTATAATTTCAAAAATGACCATTTTTTTGGTCTTTATTAAAATGAAAAGGTTGATCGAAAAGTTTGGGGGATCTAAGAGTGTGGCAACCCAGTAGTCATGATTACTTCGAATTCTGACAATATGAGGGTCATGCTGCAGGTAGTGCAGCAAGAAGGCACTTATGTGCCTTGCGCATCTCGGAGCCCCAAAATTATTTTCCGGGCTAGATGCAGCTAAAAATTATTTTTAATTTTAAATCTGGTGAAGCTTTAGTATAGATGGCCTAATAGGATCAGTGCTGCACACTGCTACAAAGCCCAAATTATTTTCCAGTCAAGATACAGATAAACATGATTAGTAATTTGAAAGCTTAAAACGGTTGGTAGGGTGATTTTAACCAATCATCAAGCTTTTACTCTCCCCAGAATGACACAGGGGTAGAAAAGTCGTTTCGGATCCATGATTTGTTCATCTTTATGAACGTGAGTCTGTCTACATTATCAGTGGAGAGCCGCGTGCGCTTATCTGTCAGCACACCACCAGCAGCGCTGAACACACGTTCAGACAGAACGCTGGCTGCGGGGCATGACAAGATCTCCAAGGCGTAAGTGGCTAGCTCCGGCCATTTATCCAGATTGGAAGCCCCTAAAGAGCAAGGGTCCAGTGACACAGTCGTGGCTTCAATGTTTACTTGGAGATACTCCTGTACCATCGTCTCTAGGAGTTGACTATGTGTCAGACTTCTTGTCTCCTGTGGCCTTGCAAAGGATGGGCTAAAAAAGTGGTGAAATGATTCCGCAAAATTGATGTTACCAGCAGATACTGTGGTTCTGTTACGGTTTGAGTGCTGAACACTTGACGGTCCCACGGTTGGCAAGTTGGAACTGTGAGATTCACTACGTGCACCACTGGTATTTTGTGGAAAAGCACATGTAAGATTCTGCAACAGTCTCTGCTGATACTCCTGCATGCGTGCATCCCTTTCTATGGCAGGAATAATTTCTGCAAATTTACTTTTGTACCGGGGATCTAACAGTGTGGCAACCCAGTAGTCAGGATTATTTCTAATTCTCACAATTCGAGGGTCATGTTGCAGGTAGTGCAGCAAGAAGGCACTCATGTGTGTTGCGCATCCAGGAGCACCAAGTCCCTGTTGTGTTGGTGGCGAGGTAACAATCATGCTTCCTTCCTCTGTCCTCTCCCCCCAACCTCGCACAACAGAAATGTGATCAAGGTCTCCCTCATCTGATGAGTCTTCCATCAGTTCGTCCTCCACTTCTTCCTGGGCTCCTGCACCTTCCTCACTAGTTTGGCTGCTACCATGCGCCCTGGTAAAACCATCTCCCCCACCCTCACATGCCTGCCGCCTTGGTGCTGCCGACCGTCTGGACCTTGCAGATGTTAGCCCTTCCGCATACAACTCCTCCTCCTCTACTTCCTCCACCTCCTCTTGTGCCACCACCTGACTCCGAATTCTGTTTAACATGTGCTCCAGCATGTAAATCACCGGATTAGTCATGCTGATAATGGCATCGTCAGCACTAAACATCTTCGTCGCCATTTCAAAACTGTGCAGAAGGGTGCATAGGTCCCTGATCTGAGACCACTCCTCCAGCGTGATTTGCCCCACCTCTGAATCTTGTTGGCCCAGGCTATACGTCAGAACGTATTGCACCAGGGCTTGTCGGTGCTGCCACAGTCGCTGCAACATGTGCAGAGTTGAATTCCACCGGGTAGGCACATCGCATTTTAGCCGGTGAAGTGGCAGGCCCAACGACTTCTGTAGAGATGTAAGTCGCTGAGCTGCGGGATGCGAACGGCGGAAGTGAGCACACAGCGACCGTGCCCTCTGCAGAAGGCCATCTAGTCTGGGATAGTGGGCTAAAAATTGCTGGACAACCAGGTTCAACACGTGAGCCATACAAGGCACGTGTGTGACATTGCCCCGGCGAAGGGCCGCACCCAGGTTTGCAGCATTGTCGCACACGGCCTTCCCTGGTTTCAGGTCCAGTGGAGACAACCATTCATGAAATTGGTTCTCCAGAGCTGACCACAACTCCTCAGCTGTGTGACTCACATTTCCCATACATTTCAATGTAAAAACCGCCTGATGACGTTGAGCCCTACTGCCAGCATAGTAAGGAGGTGTGCAGGATCCCTTCTGCGCAGTTAGAAAGCTTGTGGCATGACCAGACAGGCTTTGGGTGCAGGTGGAAGACCGAGAGGAGGTTGAGGAGGCAGAAGCAGTGGAGGAACTTTGACATAAAGAGGATTGACGCACAACTCGTGGGGACGGCAAGACTTGGACAGCAGCCCCTTGTCCTGCTGTCACCATAGTTACCCAGTGCCCAGTCAGCGACATGTAACGCCCCTGTCCATGCCTACTCGTCCAAGTGTCTGTGGTGAAATGCACCCTGTCACACACAGAGTTTCTCAAAGAAGCGGTGATGTTATGTGCGACATGCTGGTGGAGCGCAGGCACACCTTTCTTTGAGAAGTAGTGCAGACTGGGCATCTGGTACTGGGGCACTGCGACGGACATAAGGTCTCGAAAATCCTCTGTGTCCACCAGGCGGAAAGGCAGCATTTCTGTAGCCAAGAGCTTGCAGATGGTGAAATTCAACCTCTTAGCTTTCTCATGGCTAGGAGGAAATGGTCTTTTACTTGTCCACATCTGAGGGACCGAGGGCTGGCTATTGTGCTTAGACGGGGTTGATAAGGGTGTCCCCGGCAAACTGCCGGTCTGTGAGGAAGATGCAGGCGGACATGTTAGGTTGCCTTGATCCAAAGGTGGTGCTATCGATGTCGGACAGCGCTCAACACCAGCTGGTGTTACCACCTCCAAAGAAAATGATGACCTGCCAATCACGCTGGCTGTTGCGGGTAAAGAGGTGGCAGGTCTGTGCCCCAAAACAGGTGTGACTGCTGTCCCCCCAGTCACAGAGGATGAAGAGGCCGTGAATGCACAAGATATGGCAGACGGTGGTTGGCCCGGCCGGCTAGGCCGCATTGTAGCACACTGAGCTTCCCACTGCAACTTATGCTTCATGTCCATGTGCCGGTTCATGCATAAAGTACTCAAACTATGTATTTTTTGGCCTCTACTTAGCTTTTGCTCACAAATGTTACAGATAACACGAGTTGGGTCATCTTTATCGATCTGAAAAAATGCCCAGGCTATACAAGGCTTAGCACCCATGCGACCAGAAGAGCCACCACGACTTGTGGTGAGAGGCAGAGTTGTGTTTGAGGATGCAGTTGTTGACGTGCTTCCAGTACTACGTCTCTGTCCAGGAAGGCGCAACCTGACCTCGTCGTCACTAGCATCTTCCTCCACCTCCTCTGCTGACCTCATCTCTTGGCTGACTGTGGGTTGACAGTAAGTGGGATCTCCGACCTCATCATCATCACCCTGTGCGTTATCACACCCGTCGTCCTCAGAGCCAACCTGTTCCTGCCCTGACAAAAAACTAAAGTTGTCGCTCCAATCAGGTATTTGAGTCTTATCATCGTCTTCCTCATTGTCTCCACCAACAGGAGTTACAGTTTGGGAATGAGGGTCTACATTATGGTCAGAACCTTCTGCGTCTGGTCCTGGATCCGACTCATAAAGATTCTGGGCATCAGTGCAGATCATTTCCTCGTCTGGATTCACAGAAGCGCTGGAGTCGACCTCTGATTCCCAGGCTATAGTATGAGTAAACAGCTCTGCAGACTCAACCATCTGTTCTACCTCATACTCAGACGGGCAGCTGGAGATTTGGGAGCTGTGAGGAAGCAAGTGCGATTTGGGTGACACCTTTGAGGACTGGAGTATTTGTGATGTTGAAGTTGATGTGGAGGAGAGCCCACTTAAAGGAGCACTTGATATCCGTTGAAGCACCTGCTGTTTTTGTGCCTCATCTGGAATTCGTAGTGATTGGCGTGGCCGTAAGAAAGGGATCTTATCACATTGTCCGCTAAAAGAAGTAGACATTTTAGTTTGGCTGGAAGATGGTCTTTCTTCTGCAGATGTTACTGTTGCTTTAACACCTACCCCACGGACACAACCTTTTTTCCCCTTCCCAACACGCCTATTCCCCTTTCCACCAGCAGCAGGCCTTTTTCCACTCATTTTGGTGGTTAACTAATTCACAACTCTGGAGTTGTTTGCACAAAAAAACAATGGATGGTAACCGAGCAGAGCTGAGTGGCCAAACTGTGGTATTAGGCCAAAACTATTGGCTGGGTTAGATGCAGAAAAAAATTATTTTGAATTTGCAACCTGATGGAGGTCAGTATAGATGGATTAATAGAACAAGACCCACACACAGCTAGAAGCCCAATATTTTTTCAGAGGTAGATGCAGGAAAAAAATATATTCAGTTTGCAACCTGATGGAGGTCAGTATAGATGGACTAATACAACAAGTCCCACACACAGCTAGAAGCCCAATATTTTTTCAGAGGTAGATGCAGAAAAAAATATATTCAGTTTGCAACCTGATGGAGGTCAGTATAGATGGACTAATACAACAAGTCCCACACACAGCTAGAAGCCCAAATATTTTTTCAGAGGTATTGTAGATGCAGATAAAAATTAGTTTTAATTTGCAACCTGATGGAGGTCAGTATAGATGGACTAATAGAGAAAGTCCGACACACTACTAGAAGGCCAAATATTTTTTCAGAGCTAGATGCAGAAAAAAATTATATTCAGTTTGCAACCTGATGGAGGTCAGTATAGATGGACTAATAGAGAAAGTCCGACACACTACTAGAAGGCCAAATATTTTTTCAGAGCTAGATGCAGAAAAAAATTATATTCAGTTTGCAACCTGATGGAGGTCAGTATAGATGGATTAATAGAACAAGACCCACACACAGCTAGAAGCCCAATATTTTTTCAGAGGTAGATGCAGGAAAAAAATATATTCAGTTTGCAACCTGATGGAGGTCAGTATAGATGGACTAATACAACAAGTCCCACACACAGGTAGAAGCCCAAATATTTTTTCAGAGGTACTGTAGATGCAGATAAAAATTTGTTTTAATTTGCAACCTGATGGAGGTCAGTATAGATGGACTAATAGAATGATGCTATGCCCAAAAGATTTTACTTCACTAGGTGCAGTAAAAAAATTGGTATTCTATACACAGGTGGTATATCTTGCAACACAGATAGGCTACTCCACTGACTAACACACTCTGCAATAGGCCAAAAAGGATTAGCTTTGCTAGATTCAGCCAAATGCTGTGAAAAAAACTTGCACAGCACTGGCACAGACCTGCCTGGCAAAAACTGATAGGAACTGATGTAACCTAGTCCTGAAAAGGACTCCAATTACAATTAGTCTTTACTCCCACAACCTATCTATTTAAGAGCACAGACCTCCCTGATAAAAGTCGTAGGAAATGCTGTAACCTAGTCCTTAAAAGGACTGCAATCACAACTATTCCCTACTCCCAAGCTATCTGTATATTTGTGCGAAAATTGGCTTGAAATTAACAAGGTATAGCGCACACAGCAACAGCGGTGCCGTCTAACACGCAGTTGCAGCAGTGAGAAAATGGTGGCGACGGGGAAAATGGCTTGGTCTTATAGGGCAAGGACATGTGACATACACTGCCAATGACACATGCCCTTGCTTGTGTGAAAAAAAGCACTTCGCTCCGTGTGTGCGCTGCTGATAGGCTGACAGATTTCACCTCCCCACTGCAAATGCGGGAAAGAGAAAAAAAATGGAGATCTTCATTGTTCCTGCAGAGATCCATCCCCTGCCCCTCCCCCCACCCCGCTGTACACTCAAACTGCGTATTAACATTAATTTTCATCATTACTGAGAAAAAATCCAGTTATGATTTTGGTGCACGAACAGTTATCGAACATAACCTCGAACAGCCGAATTTTTCTCAAATTGTTCGTGTTCGCCGAACGGCTCGAACACCGCCCAAAACAGCTCGAATTTGAGATTGGCGAACAGTTCGAGTAGAACAACGCTCATCTCTAGTGGAGACGGGAAATGGGATCCGAGGATGCTGACCGAAGACTCCAAAAAACGGGGATTTGGAGGAAGATTCGCTCTCGTGATTATTGTAAGAGAATTCGGCCCATGGCAGGAGATCCACCCAGTCTGAATGGTGGGCATTAACGAAGTGCCGGTGGTAACTGGTCAGGATCTGATTGATCCACTCCACTTGACCATTGGACTGTGGGTGGTATGCGGAGGAGAAGTCCAGGGTGACGTCTAGCAGCTTACATGCGGCTCTCCAGAAGCGTGAGGTGAACTGAACCCCACGGTCCGACACGATGTGGAGGGGCAGGCCATGAAGACGGAAGATGTGGCGGATAAAGTCTTTAGCCAGCTCGGATGCAGATGGGAGGCCTGGCAGGGGAATGAAATGAGCCATTTTGGAAAAGCGGTCAGCGACCACCCAAATGATCGTACAACCGGCAGAGACAGGGAGATCTGTTATGAAGTCCATAGCTATATGCTGCCAGGGAGCAGCAGGTACTGGAAGAGGAAGGAGACGTCTGGCTGGCAGGTATCTCGGAACCTTGTTGCGGGCGCAGGACACACAGGCAGAAACAAAGTCTATTACGTCCTTGTGCAGGGTAGGCCACCAGTAGTGCCGGGTGATAAGCTGGAGGGTCTTTTTCTGACCGGCGTGGCTAGCTAGCTTAGACGAGTGACCCCAGTGTAGGATCTTCTCCCGATCAGGTACCGTTATGAACGTCTTACCGGGAGGGAGACGATTTAGACTCACGGGGGCCACCTGCATTACTCTGGCGGGATCGATGATGTGTTTAGGTTCCTCCTCAAGATCAGACACCAGGAAGGATCGGGACAAGGCGTCAGCTTTGATGTTTTTGTCAGCCGGGAGAAAATGAAGAACAAAATCAAAGCGAGCAAAAAACAAGGACCACCGGGCTTGGCGCGGGTTAAGTCTCTGGGCACTCTGGAGGTAAGCCAATTTCTTGTGGTCCGTGTAAATTATTAGCGGGTGAAGAGCCCCCTTGAGCAGGTAATGCCACTCCTCCAATGCCAGCTTAATGGCCAATAACTCTCGGTCTCCTATAGAATAGTTGCGCTCAGAAGAGGAGAAGAGTTTGGAGAAGAAGCCGCAAGTTACCATTCTCCCGGAAGACGATTTTTGGGTAAGTACCGCTCCGGCTCCAGAGGAGGAGGCGTCAACTTCCAGGAAGAATTGCTTGTTGCCGTCCGGGCGATGCAGCACCGGGGCGGAAGAGAAAGCCTGTTTTAAGGAAAGAAAGGCTTCCTCTGCATCGGGCGGCCATTCTCTGGGATTAGTGCCCTTACGGGTGAGCGCAGAGATTGGGGCAGTCCGGGAAGAGAAGTGCGGTATGAAGAGGCGGTAGTAGTTGGCGAAGCCCTGGAACCGCTGAATAGCCTTCAACCCCGCTGGTCGAGGCCTCTTCTCGATGGCAGACAGTTTCTCAGGATCCATTCATAGGCCGGTCTGAGAAATTATGTAGCCCAAAAACGGAAGCGAGGTCTGCTCAAAGAGGCACTTCTCATATTTAGCGTAGAGGTGGTTCTGCCTGAGCCTGAGCAGAACCTGACGAACATCCCTCCGGTGAGTCTGGAGATCCGGAGACAAGACCAAGATGTCGTCCAGGTACACCACTACGCAGGAGTTGAGAAGGTCCCGGAAGATGTCATTGACCAACTCTTGAAAGACGGTGGGAGCGTTACAGAGACCAAAGGGCATTGCCAGATATTCATAGTGGCCATCCTGGGTGTTGAATGCCGTCTTCCATTCATCCCCCTGACGGATACGGACCAGGTTATAGGCCCCACGGAGGTCCAGCTTGGTGAAGATTCTAGCGCCCCTCAGACGGTCAAATAATTCTGGAATGAGCGGAAGGGGGTATTTATTCTTCACCGTGATCTGGTTAAGGCCTCTATAGTCTATACAGGGATGGAGAGAGCCGTCCTTCTTTTTAACGAAGAAGAAGCCTGCTCCCGCCGGTGAGGTAGATTTCCGGATAAATCCCCGGGCCAGATTCTCCTCAATATATTCAGACATAGACCGGGTCTCAGCAGCGGACAACGGGTAAATACGCCCACGGGGAGGAGTAGTGCCGGGTAACAGGTAGATTGGGCAGTCGTATGGTCTATGAGGGGGTAAAGTCTCTGCCTCCTTTTTATTAAAGACGTCCGCATAAGACCAATAAGGAATCGGAAGTCCAGGTAGATTAGCTGGGGTAGGAGAAGGATGGACAGGATGGATGGGAACTAAACAAGTCTTATGGCAGTCCTGTCCCCAGCGAAGGACTTCTGCGGTCTGCCAATCAAGCACGGATGCATGTCTCTGAAGCCAAGGTAGGCCTAGCAAGAGGGCGTGAGAGAGTCCAGGCAGAACATGAAAGAAGATGCTCTCAGAGTGCAGCATTCCCATCTGCAGAGTAATGGATTCGGTGATGAGTTGGATGGGATGTGGTAAGAGGCCCCCATCCACGGCAGCGACAGATAAGGGTACAGCCAGAGGTTTGGTGGGAATGCGGTATTTTTCTACCAGGGACAGAGAAATGAGATTCCCGGCAGCTCCAGAGTCAAGTTGGGCTAGTTCAAAATAACGGTTCTCCCCGCAGATGATAGAGACCGACAGCAGCAGAGATGGAGAGGGTTTATTCTTGTCTAGGACGACCTCTCTGAGCGATCCTAGACACAGGCGTTTCCCGACCTCTCCGGGCAGGTACGGATCCGGTGCTCCTTACTGCCACAGTAGAAGAAGCTCCCCTCAGCTCGGCGTAACTCTAGACGGGTTTTGACCATCTTGGTCTGGTCGACCTGCATAGGTTCGGGTGAGTGCGCCTGGGGAGTAGCGGGAGAAGAGACGGGTTTCTGAAAGGTAGGAGCTAGACGTGGAAACCTCCTCTCACGGGTGACCTCTTTGGCGCACTCCTGGAACCGGATGTCAATCCGGGTGGCAAGAGTTATTAAGTCGTCGAGAGTGGTAGGAATGTCCCGACCGGCGAGTTCATCTTTAATACGGCCGGACAGACCCTCCCAAAAGACAGACACCAGGGCGTCGTTATCCCAGGCCAGCTCCGAAGCAAGGGTACGGAACCGTACGGCATATTGGCCCACGGTGAGATTTCCTTGATGGAGGCGTAGCAGAGATGATGCGGATGAGGTCTTCCGTCCAGATTCGTCGAAGACTTTTCGGAAAGCCGTGAGAAAGGCTGGCAGGTCAGACACCAGGGGGTCTCCTCTCTCCCATAGAGGATTTAGCCAAGCCAGTGCCTCCCCCGTGAGATGGGACATAATGAAGGCTACTTTGGCCCGGTCAGAGATAAACTGGTGGGACAGGAGTTCAAAGTGCAGGGTGCACTGGTTTATGAAGCCCCGGGCTTGAGCGGGATCGCCTCCGAAGCGAGGAGGTGCAGAAAGCCGGGGTCCGGGGCAGGATACCATGGTATTGGTGAGCAGCGGCGCTGCCGGGTTGCGAGTCATGACACTAGCGGTGGTTGCTGGTGGAGCAGTCAGAGTGTCCAGGCGAGAGTTAACTCCACGCAGGTGACTCAGGATGGACTCCTGTTGGGACCTCTGACGGGAAAGTTCATGACATAGGTCCGAGAGCGAGGGAGCTTGGGTGCCACCGGGTTCCATGGCCCGAGCAAACTGTAACGGGTCTGGGAGGCGGAACCTCTGAGCAACTATACAAGGGGGCGGTCCTTGTAAGGAAGCGGGTGGCTCCCAGGGAAGACGGGCAGGTAGTCACGGCAAGTGACAGGGACAGTCTCTGGGTAGAAGGGCAGGTAGTCACGGCAAGTGACAGGGACAGTCTCTGGGTAGAAGGGCAGGTAGTCACAGCAAGTGACAGGGACAGACTCTGGGTAGAAGGGCAGGTAGTCACGGCAAGTGACAGGGACAGTCTCTGGGTAGACTAGCAGACAGGTAGCAGGTGGACGCTCCCAGGTGAGCGGGCAAAAGTCTCTGGACGGGCAGGTGGTCACGGCAAGTGACGGCAGAGCCTCCAGGTAGGCTAGCAGGCAGGTAGCAGGTGAGTGCTCCCAGGTGAGCGGGCAAGAGTCTCTAGACAGGCAGGTGGTCACGGCAAGTGACGGCAGAGCCTCCAGGTAGGCTAGCAGGCAGGTAGCAGGTGAGCGCTCCCAGGTGAGCGGGCAAGAGTCTCTGGACAGGCGGGTGGTCACAGCAAGTGACGGCAGAGCCTCCAGGTAGGCTAGCAGGCAGGTAGCAGGTGAGCGCTCCCAGGTGAGCGGGCAGGCTGGTCCATAGACAGACTGACAGGTGTCGGAAGGCAGACCGTCGGACCGCAGGCTTGCAAGCAGGTAAGCAGGTATCAAGCAGGAATCTGGCAGGTGACTGGCAGGCAACAGGCAGGAATCTGGCAGGTGACTGGCAGGTAACAAGCAGGAATCTGGCAGGTGACTGGCAGGTAACTGGTAACGGGACCTGAGGGCTGAAGCAGAGTGAAGGCTTTGCAACAACATTGCTCGGGCACCTCCATTTTGGAGGAGGTGCCTTATATATGGAGAGATCCTCCGGCCATTGGCCGGGGACTCCTTAGGACGGCGCGTGCGGCCCCTTTAAGAGAGGGGAAGCGCGCGCACGCCCTAATCACAGTGGCCGGGAAGGAGCGTGCGCTTCCAGCAGAGCGGGAGGAAGACGCCGGGCACGGAGCGGAGAGGTGAGGGGAACAGCGTCCCTGCCTAGCAGGAGGCAGGGACGCCGACGCTACAATTTGCAACTGTTTGACAGCTTTATTTCATGTGAGTAATGTCTATTTCTTACACATTCCTCACATGTAATAAAGCTGTCAAACAGTTGCAAATCATGCACACAGGAGCGATTCAACCATATCACCGAGCAGCTGTAAATACTCGGAGCTCGGCCCGAGCATACTCGGAACAGAACATACTCGCACAACACTAATAATGAACAAATGTACAGCAATGTCAAAACGACTTATTATCTATAAGTTCTGTCTTTCTAATCTTCTTTAACCCCTTCACGCTCAAACTTGTTTTCACCTTACTGATCTTGCCCAATTTTTAAATTCTGTCCAGTGTCACTTTATGTAGTAATATCTCTGGAACGCTTCAACTTATCCCAGTAATTCTGAAACTGTTTTTTATTGACACATTGTACTTCATATTATTAGTAAATGGGCAGAACAGTTTGTTTTGCAATTTCTCCTGAATGTGCCAATACCCCACATGTACTCGGGAACTACTTTTGAGGCACAGTGCAAAGCTCAGAAAGGAAGGAGCACCATTTTATAGTGCAGATTTTTCTGTTATGGTTTATCGGTCTCATGATCCATTGGAAGAGCCCCTAAGGTGCTAGAGCAGCAGAACCCCCCCATAAGTAACCCCATTTTGCAAACTACACTTCTAAATGAATTCATCTAGGGGTGCAGTAATCATATTGACACCACAGGTGTGTCACAGAATTTTATAACATTAGGCAGTGAAGTAAAAATAATTAAATTTTTACCAAAAAAATGTTGTTTTAGCCTCAGATTTTAGGTTTTGAAACAGGTAAAGGGGTAAAAATGTTACAGAAATGTGTCACACTATTTCTGCTGAACGTGGTAACACCTCATAGGTGGCTGTACAGTACTGCTTAGCCACACGGCGTAACTCAGGAGGGAAGAAGCAGTGTTTGACTCTTGAAGAACAAATATTTGCAGAATAGTTTGCAGAATCCATAAACAAAGACCATAAGTGCTACCAGAATCCTCTCTCAAGTGACCCCATTTTGGCAAATTACACCTCTCTGGGAATTTATCTACAGGTGTAGTGATGATTTTGACTCCACGGGTGTTTTCCAGAAACAAGCAGCGGTGAATGTTGCTGAGCAAAAATTGCAAATCTGCCATTGTGGTGAACAGTATATTGTAGTGCCCAGTACATTGTAATGCCCGTACATTGTGCCCAGATCTTGGTTCTGGAGAAACGCACCCCATAAATTAAGGTCTCTCATCGCTGCAGAAAAGCCAAACATGTGGGTGCTAAATGTGGTTTAGGCACACTGTGGGGCTCAGAAGGGAGGGGGCATTTGGATTTGGGAGCACAGAGTTCGCTGGATTTCTTTTGGCAGACGAGGAGCCATTTCGCTTTTCAAGAGTCTTTGTGCTACCAGTAATGTGGAAGCCCCCTATATTTCCATTGACAGCTGCCATACCTGACTGGAGGCTTTTTTTGTGGATTGAGTTGTTGCCTTAATTGGGAACATTTTACATAAAATTTTGGATCACATTTATCTTGTGCTCTATGCTGAGCACTTATGTTGTGATTTACATCAAATCTCCAAATAACGTGAACCCCCGACAGATTTATTTACTATCCATTCCATCTGGCATCTGTTCAACTGTGTCTTTCTTTTCAGAAGTACACAAAATTGTGGTCGACTTTGCTTTTTTGCACTCTTAAAAAGACAGATAATGGCAGATCATAGGCCTGACAGCACCCACAGTGTCTCCATCTGCCTCATTATAGGGAATCTTCCACTGGGGGTTCCGTCTAAATCACATATTTCAGAGATTTACACAGAATCTCCGATGTAAGCGCTCAGAATAGAGCACAGGATAAATGTGAGCCGAGCCTTTCTGCGATTTTGGGAGGCATAATAAATAAATCAACAGCAGGAGAATTGATTTTATTTATTTTTTATGCCGTTCCTCATGCGGTATAAGTGATTAGACACCTTTATTTTTCAGGTCGGTGCAATTACAGCAAAACCAGATTTATATCGGGTTTTTATGTTTGGCTGCTATCACACACTAAGAAACACAATTTTTACAAAAAAAAAAGTTTTGCATCGCCATATTTTGAGAGCTATAATTTTTTTATATTTGTGCAGACAGAGTCATGTGAGGGCGGGTTTTTTTGCAGAATGACTTGAAGTTTTTATTGATACCATTTTCGGACACATAACATGTTTTGACCGCTTTATATTCAAATTTTTGAAGGCAGAATGAACAAAAAAACAGCAATTCAGAAATAGTTTTTTGGGAGGTTTTGTATGCCGTTTACCATGTGGTAAAATTCATAAGGCAGCTTTATTCTTCAGGTCAGTACAATTACAGCGATACCACATTTATATCATTTTTTATGTTTAGCTGCTTTTACACAATAAAAACAATTTTATAGAAAAAAGTATTGTTTTTGCATCATTATATTCTGAGAGCTATAGCTTTTTAATTTTCCACTGATGGCTGAGTGGGTGCTTATTCAACTTTTTTTCATCATGTTTTATTCCACTTTTTTTTTGGCGGTATGATAAAAAATAATAGTTTTTTGCCTTATTTTATTTTTTTTTTTTACAGTTTTCACTGAGGGGGTTAACTAGTGTGACAGTTGCACTGATTGGGTCGTTTTGGACATGGCAATACCAAATTTGTTTATCTTTTTTGTTTATTTTTGTTTTTCCATAAATCTACATATTTATTCGTATAAATTTATTTTGTGATTTTTTAAATATTTTTACAATTTTTTTTTACTTTTTTTAACTTTCAGACTCAGTCCCTCTATGTGACTGTGACAACGCAACATTTATTCTTAATTATTCCCGACGTATTTTCCAGTAGGTCAAGAGACATAAGCCATTGTTCATATGAGCCTGAACGTTGACTCATGCATTGATGTTTGTTGTAGCTTAATGTGCTGCTATCTTTGGAGAACAGGTACACAGGTTCATTGAACAATCAATGTTTGCTAATATGTTGATTACCCATTATATCAGTCCACGCAGCTTATTGACCTGCAAACACTGAAGGCCAGATTATGTAGATTGATTAAAATACTTGAACAATGAGCATTGACTTCATCCTACCTTCCCTCTGACCTGAGGATCATGGCCCAAAGGACAGATGTGGGTATAAAAAGGGACCTCTTTCCTTCTGCAGACAGACTCTACAGAACAGCAGCCAGGGAACCATGGCTCCAACTGGAGAAACACTAATTTAAGACTCTGCTGGACTCATCTTAAGGGACCATGGCCCCAGCTGAAGGAATACAGATCTGATCCATTGACAATCACTTAATCCATGGAGACGCTTGGAGAAGCCAGGTTGGGACAATCAGGTCACCTGGCACCATGAAGACATATTACACCTGTCAATGTTTCACTGACAAAAGCCATGGCAACAATCAGGTTCCCTTGATCATGTGAAGATGAGACCAGACTATTCTTCATATTCTTTTCTCTTCTATGTATAAAATTCTATAAAAAGTCACAAGCAGTAAATTTACAGCAAAAACAACAATAAAGAAGACAATTCAAGAAAAACACAACACTTCTGCTTCAAAAACTATGTGGGTATGCCAACATCTACAAAACGCCATGCACACATGCTCAAAAAATGGATTACTTATATAAATGAATGGGGTTGTTTCTGTAGCATATGCACAGATTTCTTTAACCCCTTTCCAACCTGGTCAGTAACAGTATGCACCATGTCGGAAAGGCCGGTTCAGCGGGGGCTCCGGTGCTGAGCCCGCACTGAACTGGGCACATGTCAGCTGATTCTTACAGCTGACATGTGCCTGCAACAGCCGCGGGTTGAATCACGATCCACCTGCAGCTGTTAACTAGTTAAATGCCGCTGTCAATCTCTGTCAGCGGCATCTAACTCGCTCTTCCAGGAAGCGCGTCCTAGGCCCCGCCCATCAGTGACCCCGTCACATCATAGTGGGTCACCAATGGGTGGGCATGACAACCCAGGGTCTGCAGCAGACCCCTGTGGTTGTCATGTCTCAATTGCTATGAGCGCCACCCAGTGGTCAGCGCTCACAGAAAGTGAGCATTTCTCCTGCATACAGGCGATCTGCTCATCGCCTGTATGCAGTAGAAGCAATCAGAGAACTGCTGCTTCTAGTCTCCTATGGAGACTATTGAAGCATGCAGTAAGTGTAAAACAAAATGTTTTTAAAAATATAAAAAAAATAAAAAAAATATAAAAGTTTATATCACCCACACAAAAAACATACACACATATTTGGTATCGCCGCATTCAGAATCGCCCGATCTATCAACATAAGAAAAGAATTAACCCAATCGATAAAAGGCGTAGTGAGAAAAAAATTCTAAACGCTAGAATTACTTTTTTTTTGTTGCCGCAACATTGCAATAAAATGCAATAACGAGCGATCAGAACATCGGATCTACCCCAAAATAGTATCAATACAAACGTCAGCTCAGCGCACAAAAAATAAGCCCTAACCCGGCTCCAGATCCCAAAAAATGGAGACGCTAAGGGTCTCGGAAAATGGCGCCTTTTTTTTTTTTTTTTTTTTTTTAAGCAAACTTTGGATTTTTTTTTCACCACTTAAATAAAAAAGGACCTATACATATTTGGTGTTTACGAACTCGGAATGACCTGGAGAATAATAATGGCAGGTGAGTTTTAGCAATCAGTGAACATGGTAAAAAAAGGACCCCAAAAACAACTGTGGAATTGCATTTTTTTTGCAATTTCACAGCACTTGGAATTTTTTTTCCGTTTTCCAGCATACGATATGGTAAAACCTGTGATGTCGTCCCACAAAAAATAAGCCCTCACATGGCCATATTGACCAAAAATTAAAAACGCTATGGATCTGGGAAGAAGGGGAGCAAAAAATGAAAACGCAAAACCAGAAAAACCCAAGGTCGTTAAGCGGTTAAGTTAATTTCAAATGGCTAACAGATTTGCGACACATTTGCTATGTGTGAACACAGACATTATTAAATATTCTACCAAAAGAAGGTAGCCTATTAATCCGACATGTGCAAAATAACCAATGTAAGCAATGCAATGTAAGCAATGCAGAAGAGGCCAGATCTTGCACAGAGTGTCTGTTTTAGCTGTCTATAATGTTAGATTCTTAACTACATGCTGCAGAAGTCATTCAAATCAATGACGGTTTTTACATATAGATGTTTATGACCTACAGAGAATAGATATATTTAAGCAATATCTGTATTATGAGACCCAGCATCAATATACACCATGAGACAAAAAAAATCAGCATATTTCTAAAAGCTGTAGTCCAAACTAAAGAGAACTGACGTATGTCAATTTTTATGAAACATAATATGGATTAATTCTACTAATGATTTTGCATCTGTTCAGAGCAGGTAGACTTAATTCATACAAGGCACTTGTTGCTAGGTTTGCAAGTGTCATGTTTGTGCAAGCAACCAACACCCCCTGCCACCACAGCTCTTGAGGACTCATTAGCTCACAGCAGTGGTTTACAAGCACATGCTCAGACCCATTAATTTGCACCAAATGGGCACCTGTCATTTCAGTGCAAACAACCCCTGTTCTCTACTGTGTTTACTCTCACTCTCATCTTTCGATCATTAAGGACTTCCACTTTATGACACTATACATGCACATATGTTTACTTGAAAAATGTATTTAATTGCTGGTTATAATTCCCCTTAACACATACAAAGTAGCTACTTTTTACCCAATTTCAACACTCTGAAATAGATTTTATGATGTTTTATTACTCATTGTGGTGTGATAATTACAGCATGAGAGATTTCACAAATAAATCTGTTAGGTCTAATTGTATTTCAAAGTGTTCTGTAGAGTTGCTTGGACTTGTGTCTTCCTACAAGCTTTTCATGTCAGGAAAATGACTATATTGATGAAGCAGCTTGGGTCTGCAGATGACAAGAGATGATGCAAATGAAGAATACCAGAAGCAAACAACATAGTGAAAAGCAACATGACAGTAAATACTTTTATGTAAAAAAGACAAAAGTATTCTACAAGTGCTAAATTTTTTGGTTACCAGAAAAATTATACTTTCATGCTTTTGAACCACAGAAGTCTTGGTTTGAGAAAGCTTACAAATGAATAATAACATTTCTACACTGTAATGAAAAAATACTTGTACACAAGGTGATTAAGATAAGCCAAAGTAATAAAACTGATTTTGTTTTTGTTATAGCTGGAAGATCAAGTGAAGTGATGACTTCCAGGACTGCAGTCGGTATGCTAGGATTGCGAAATATGTCCAATCAGTAGGTCATAAATCCGAGTGTTATGATGGGTTTACATGGCACAATACTGAGAAAGTACAGCTGATTGGCAGATCATTAGTACAATCGTTCCATGCCCATTGTATGTCATGTTAAAGTTTCATAGATTTTAAGGTTGAAGGTAGACATAAGTCCATCAAGCTCAACAAGTCCATCAAGCAGAAGGCAAAAACACCATAAGGCAGATGCTAATAGCTCCATATTGCAGGAAAAATTTATTCACGACTCCACACATGGCAACCAGACTAGTTCCCTTGATCAATGTTCTAACACGGAATCTATCATAACCTGAAATCTTAGCAAGAAAAGCATCCAGGCCCTCCTTGAATTGTTTCAGTGAATTAACCATTACAACATAATTTGGCAGAGAGCTCCATAGTTTTACTGCTCTTACATTAAAGAATCACTGTCTGTGATGATGATAAAATTTTCTTTCCTCTAGATCAGGGATGTCAAGCTCAAATACAAAAAGGGCCAAAATTAAAAGCTTGGACAAAGTTGTGGGCCAACCTTGATATTTATTAAAATAAATGTCTGCAATTGAGGAAGCTTTTCCTTATCATCAAATATAACAATGAACTTTTTCATATGGAAACAAGCTTAAAGGGATTGTCCCACAAACAAAGTACATTTTAATAGATCTTAGAATAAAATATTGGAACAATATGTTATGTAAGAGCAGTAAAAAGCATATGGCCCAATGGCCTAATTGAATTATGTAATAACAAAGGATAAAAAACCTTGAATAATACAGATATTAAAGTATGATGAAAACAAAAGTGCCCCCAAGCACAGTATGATTCTCCCACAGTGAATTCCTCCACAGTATCCTCCACCCGCACAATATTATGACCCTACTGAATCACCCCTCAACCCTCTGACAAATAGTGGTGAACGTGTCATAGTATGATTCTTTAACTGCAATCTCCATACAGTATAATGGTTACAAAAAGTGCTCCATACAGTATAATGGCTTTACATAGTGCTCCATACAGTATAATGGGCCCCACATATTGCTCTATAAAGTATAATGCACCCAACATAGTGCTCCATACAATAATATGGGCCCCACATAATGTTCCATATAGTATTATGGGCACAACAGTGCTCCATACAGTATAATGCTCCCCACATGGTGCTCCTTACAGTATATTGGGCCCGCGTAGTGCTCCATAGAGTAAAATGGCCTCACATTGTGCTCCATACAGTAAATGGGTTAACATAGCGCTCCATACTGTATAATGGCTTCACATTGTGCTCCATGCAGTATAAAGGGCCCCACATAGTGCTCCATACAGTATAATGGGCCCCACATAGTCCTCCATACAGTATAATGGCCCCACATAGTCCTCCATACAGTATAATGCCCCCACATAGTGCTCCAAATGGTATAACAGGCCCCACATTAAAAAAAATACTTATCTCTGCCTGTTCCCATTGCTCCGGTCTCTTCATATTGTCTTCAGATTCTCTGCACATCTCGGTACAACGGGCGCGTTGTAATGACATCATCGCACCCGCTGTAATGAGATATCAGATGCACAGGGGAAATGATGGGAGAGGGAGTGTCTGCTGATGCTCCCTCCTACATCATTGCTTTCAACTGTATTGGAATCTAGGATGTTGATATAGTTGAAAGGGTGAGGCTGGGTGAAAGTGCAATGCCAAGCGTGGGACCCACCCTTGTTGCAGGCCAAATATACTTGGGGGACCCGCATGGCACCGCGGGCCAAATATACTCACTCTGTGGGCATCTGGCCAGCGGGCCAGAGTTTGATATTTGTGCTTTAGATGTAGCAGATGCCTCCTTGACACTGTTGCAGGCCTAGATGTGAAAAGATTGTTAGAAAGATATATCTATTGTCTATTCATATATTTCTATATTGTAATCACCAGATCATTTCCTGTTTAAACAGGGCGATGTGCTGCCAATAACAATGATTTTTCCTATGAAAACTTGTTCCCTAGCTATTGACTTTTCTAAATAGGCAATCTGGTTGAGTCCTTCTGTTAATGACTGTAAAATTCGTATCAGTCTGAATACAAAGATTTTTCTGTCTATGTCATTCTTAAAATTATCTTTTCATTATAAATGGGTTTAACAACTTTATTAAAAAGCCATCCACAGCTACCAATACAGCTGAAGCAAGTAAATGGTGTATACACCTCCATTCCACTGCTGTGCCTATAATTCTCTCTGCTAGTTTTATAGTGCCTTGGCTGATGCAATTGACGCGCCCCCTCGGGCCATGCGGCACTCGGCAGCCGGCAGCCGGGCCGGTCCTTTCAGGGGTAGTCACGGTGGCAGTGACCTGGTCCTTGGCCCAGGGCGGTCACCAAGCAAAGTCAATTAGGGACAAAGGTGGCCGCCGCTGCTGTTCAGAATCATTGGGGCTGCCGGTGACACAGCAGAGATGGCCCAGCTCTCCACGGGTAGAGCTAGGCCCCAGAGCAGTTGAAGAGGTAGTTTTGATGTTAGTGTTGTAGTGCAAGGCAGGTGACGCAGCAATTAAGTCAAGGACACAGAGGGATGCAGTTTTCAAGTATTTACTCACAGTTTTTACGGTGCTCCAGGTTACAATGGCCAGATTATAACAGTCCACCGAGTCCTGAAGATACCGCAACCCCCGGTTTGCTAGCTGAGTCTTGTAGTCCTCCACTAGTGTGAGGCCGGTCCCCGACTGTGGCCTGATCCCTTCACGATAACCCTGAACTCGGGTGCACGGGTGGACTCCGCACTTTCCGTTCCCCTAGGATCCTTTCTCTCTCCGGAGCCTTTCTCACTGCTCGGTTGTTCTCTCCTCACTCTCCTACTGGGCCCCTTCCACTGTGCCCCCTGATCAGTCTGGACCTTACTCCTCCACGGTCCTCCCTTCCTGACTGAACTGAACCACTTCTAGATGTTTCTACCCTTCTTTTATACTCTCCTTCAGTGCTCCCCTAAACTACTTCCTCCACCCACCTCCTCTACTTAGTTCCATCCCCCTGACAGAGAACAGGTCTGTGCTCTCCCTTTAGGAGCTATCTGGACCTTCCCTAATGGAGTGATGTAGTGTTGGATGTGAGTGGCTGGGTCCCGGGTAGTGCTCCCTCCTTACCTGAGAGTGGGGTACCACACCTCTGGCTGAAATGCAATATCTCTGTGGCAACTGGACCCGCAGGGGCACCACACAATCACATTCAATAAACCCTAGAAGACCACTGACCCAAGGGTTCCTATTCCATATACTACAAAGGCCATTGATTGGCTGCAGTGGTCATATGGGTTATGCCAGAACAAAAGCGATTGCAAAGCATTTTACATGGCAAGCATCTGGATGCATATATGGTAAATCTCTCACCTTATTGTATTGTGTTTAGGATACAACTTCCTTGTACACCTTTAAAAGGTATTAGAATTAGAATCTGCCACTATTAATCTTCATCTTGGATCCAATCTGGTCGGTCAGTGGAAGTTTCGTGGAGTTAATAATTGTTAGGATTGAGAATGTCACTATTCTGCTGCACATTAAGTAACAGGTAGTATATATAATTAAATTAATAGTGTTTTAATTTGTTAATAAAATGTCTAGTCTGGATCATACCGATTCCTTCATTAGGACGATTTATCATAAATGCATTGTACAGAAAGTCAAGGGGTTACTCATGTGACGTTTTCGTGGGCGTCATTAGAAAGATACAGTTAATTCAAGACTATCTATACATGTGTCATTGCAATTTAGTTTTTAGAAGCAATATATAAACATTGTTTTCTTTTTTAATGACTTGACTCAACTTTCAGCAGTTAAGCAGGGGGGTGCTTTTACACCCAGCCTATTCTTAACAGCCCCCTGTTATTTAATCCCTTCTATCACATCAAATTCTCTAAACAAATGGACTGCCTACAAGAGAGTCTGTTAGAAGGTCACTAGTCTTCCAGGCACCACACATGGAGCACCCAAACTCACTCTCTGTATTGGTGCCAAAATACTTTCAGCAGGTTCTGACTTGCTTTACCTGAGCCTGCTTCCTTCAGACTAAAATCTCATAACTAACCATAGATGATTCAACCGCACAGTGACTGCATTTCCTTGTAGTAGACAGTTTATCACCTCCTGGTTTCTGCAGAAGTAAAATATATAGTTCCTATTCATCAAGATTAGAGATGAGCGCTGTTCGACTCGCACTGTTCGCCAATCTCAAATTCGAGCTGTTTTGGGCGGTGTTCAGCGAACACGAACGATTTGAAAAAAATTTGGCTGTTCGAGGTTATGTTCGATAACTGTTCGTGCACCAAAATCATAACTGGATTTTTTCTCAGTAATGCTGAAAATTAATGTTAATACGCAGTTTGAGTGTACAGCGGGGCGGGGGGAGGGGCAGGGGATGGATCTCTGCAGAAATAATGAAGATCTCCATTTTTTTTTCTCTTTCCCGCATTTACAGTGGGGAGGTGCAATCTGTCAGCCTATCAGCAGTGCACACACAGAGCGAACTGCTTTTTTTCACACAAGCAAGGGTATGTGTCATTGGCAGTGTATGTCACATGTCCTTGCCCTATAAGACCCAGCCATTTTCCCCGTCGCCACCATTTTCTCACTGCTGCAGCTGCGTGTTAGACAGCACCTCTGATGCTGTGTGCGCTATACCTTGTTAATTTCAAGCAAATTTCGCACAAATCTACAGATAGCTTGGGAGTAGGGAAGAGTTGTGATTGCAGTCCTTTTAAGGACTGGGTTACATCATTTCCTATGACTTTTATCAGGCAGGTCTGTGCTCTTAAATAGATAGGTTGGGAGTAAAGACTAATTGCAATTGCAGTCCTTTTCAGGACTAAGTTACATCAGTTCCTATCAGTTTTTGCCAGGCAGGTCTGTGCCAGTGCCGTGCAAGTTTTTTTCACAGCATTTGGCTAAATCTAGCAAAGCAAATCCTTTTTGGCCTATTGCAGAGTGTGTTAGTCAGTGGAGTAGCCTATCTGTGTTGCAAGCTACACCACCTGTGTATAGAATACCAATTTTTTTACTGCACCTAGTGAAGTAAAACCTTTTGGGCATAGCATCATTCTATTAGTCCATCTATACTAACCTCCACCAGGTTGCAAATTCAATATAATTTTTTTCTGCATCTAGCTCTGAAAAAATATTTGGGCTTCTAGCAGTGTGTGGGACTTGTTCTATTAGTCCATCTATACTGACCTCTATCAGGTTGCAAATTCAATATAATTTTTTTCTGCATTTAGCTCTGAAAAAATATTTCGGCTTCTAGCAGTGTGTGGAACTTGGTCTATTAGTCCATCTATACTAACCTCTACCAGGTTGCAAATTAAAAATAATTTTTATCTGCATCTAGCTCTGAAAAAATATTTGGGCTTCTAGCAGTGTGTGGGAATGAGTCTATTAGTCCATCTATACTGACCTCCATCAGGTTGCAAATTCAATATAATTTTTTTCTGCATCTACCCCAGCCAATACTTTTGGCCTAATACCACAGTTTTGCCACTCAGCTCTGCTCGGTTCCCATCCATTGTTTTTTTGTGCAAACAACTCCAGAGTTGTGAATTAGTTAACCACCAAAATGAGTGGAAAAAGGCCTGCTGCTGGTGGAAAGGGGAATAGGCGTGTTGGGAAGGGGAAAAAAGGTTGTGTCCGTAGGGTAGGTGTTAAAGCAACAGTAACATCTGCAGAAGAAAGACCATCTTCCAGCCAAACTAAAATGTCTACTTCTTTTAGCGGACAATGTGATAAGATCCCTTTCTTACGGCCACGCCAATCGCTACAAATTCCAGATGAGGCACAAAAACAGCAGGTGCTTCATTGCATATCAAGTGCTCCTTTAAGTGGGCTCTCCTCCACCTCAACTTCAACATCACAAATACTCCAGTCCTCAGAGGTGTCACCCCAATCGCACTTGCTTCCTCACAGCTCCCAAATCTCCAGTTGCCCGTCTGAGTATGGGGTAGAACAGATGGTTGAGTCTGCAGAGCTGTTTACTCATACTATAGCCTGGGAATCAGAGGTCGGCTCCAGAACTTCTGTGAATCCAGACGAGGAAATGATCTGCACTGATGCCCAGAGTCTTTATGAGTCAGATCCAGGACCAGACGCAGAAGGTTCTGACCATAATGTAGACCCTCATTCCCAAACTGTAACTCCTGTTGGTGGAGACAATGAGGAAGACGATGATGAGACTCAAATACCTGATTGGAGCGACAACTTTAGTTTTTTGTCAGGGCAGGAACAGGTTGGCTCTGAGGACGACGGGTGTGATAACACACAGGGTGATGACGATGAGGTTGGAGATCCCACTTACTGTCAACCCACAGTCAGCCAAGAGATGAGGTCAGCAGAGGAGGTGGAGGAGGATGCTAGTGACGATGAGGTGAGGTTGCGCCTTCCTGGACAGAGACGTAGTACTGGAAGCACGTCAACAACTGCATCCTCAAACACAACTCTGCCTCTGACCACAAGTCGTGGTGGCTCTTCAGGTCGCATGGGTGCTAAGCCTTGCATAGCCTGGGCATTTTTTCAGATCGATAAAGATGACCAAACTCGTGTTATCTGTAACATTTGTCAGCAAAAGCTAAGTAGAGGCCAAAAAATACATAGTTTGAGTACTTCATGCATGAACCGGCACATGGACACGAAGCATTAGTTGCAGTGGGAAGCTCACTGTGCTACAATGCGGCCTAGCCGGCCGGGCCAGCCACCGTCTGCCACATCTTGTGCATCCGCGGCCTCTTCATCCTCTGTGACTGGGGGGACAGCAATCACACCTGTTTTGGGACGCAGACCTGCCACCTCTTTACCCGCAACAGCCAGCGTGATTGGCAGGTCATCATTTTCTTTGGAGGTGGTAACACCAGCTGGTGTTGAGCGCTGTCCGACATTGATAGCACCACCTTTGGATCAAGGCAACCTAACATGTCCGTTTGCATGTTCCTCACAGACCGGCAGTTTGCCGGGGACACCCTTATCAACCCCGTCTAAGCACAACAGCCAGCCCTCGGTCCCTCAGATGTGGACAAGTAAAAGACAATTTCCTCCTAGCCATGAGAAAGCTAAGAGGTTGAATTTCACCATCTGCAAGCTCTTGGCTACAGAAATGCTGCCTTTCCGCCTGGTGGACACAGAGGATTTTCGAGACCTTATGTCCGTCGCAGTGCCCCAGTACCAGATGCCCAGTCGGCACTACTTCTCAAAGAAAGGTGTGCCTGCGCTCCACCAGCATGTCGCACACAACATCACCGCTTCTTTGAGAAACTCTGTGTGTGACAGGGTGCATTTCACCACAGACACTTGGACGAGTAGGCATGGACAGGGGCGTTACATGTCGCTGACTGGGCACTGGGTAACTATGGTGACAGCAGGACAAGGGGCTGCTGTCCAAGTCTTGCCATCCTCACGAGTTGTGCGTCAATACTCTTTATCTCAAAGTTCCTCCACTGTTTCTGCCTCCTCAACCTCCTCTCGGTCCTCCACCTGCACCCAAAGCCTGTCTGGTCATGCCACAAGCTTTCTAACTGCGCAGAAGGGATCCTGCACACCTCCTTACTATGCTGGCAGTAGGGCTCAACGTCATCAGGCGGTTTTTAATTTGAAATGTCTGGGAAATGTGAGTCACACAGCTGAGGAGTTGTGGTCTGCTCTGGAGAACCAATTTCATGTATGGTTGTCTCCACTGGACCTGAAACCAGGGAAGGCCGTGTGCGACAATGCTGCAAACCTGGGGCAATGTCACACACGTGCCTTGTATGGCTCACGTGTTGAACCTGTTTGTCCTGCAATTTTTAGCCCACTATCCCGGACTAGATGGCCTTCTGCAGAGGGTATGGTCGCTGTGTGCTCACTTCCGCCATTCGCATCCCACAGCTCAGCGACTTACATCTCTACAGAAGTCATTGGGCCTGCCACTTCACCGGCTAAAATGCGATGTGCCTACCCGGTGGAATTCAACTCTGCACATGTTGCAGCGACTGTGGCAGCATCGACAAGCCCTGGTGCAATACGTTCTGACGTATAGCCTGGGCCAACGAGATCCAGAGGTGGGGCAAATCACGCTGGAGGAGTGGTCTCAGATCAGGGACCTATGCACCCTTCTGCACAGTTTTGAAATGGCGACGAAGATGTTTAGTGCTGACGATGCCATTATCAGCATGACTATTCCGGTGATTTACATGCTGGAGCACATGTTAAACAGAATTCGGAGTCAGGTGGTGGCACAAGAGGAGGTGGAGGAAGTAGAGGAGGAGGAGTTGTATGCGGAAGGGCTAACATCTGCAAGGTCCAGACGGTCGGCAGCACCAAGGCGGCAGGCATGTGAGGGTGGGGGAGATGATTTTACCAGGGTGCATGGTAGCAGCCAAACTAGTGAGGAAGGTGCAGGAGCCCAGGAAGAAGTGGAGGATGAACTGATGGAAGACTCATCAGATGAGGGAGACCTTAATCACATTTCTGTTGTGCGAGGTTGGGGGGAGAGGACAGAGGAAGGAAGCATGATTGTTACCTCGCCACCAACACAACAGGGACTTGGTGCTCCTGGATGCGCAGCACACATGAGTGCCTTCTTGCTGCACTACCTGCAACATGACCCTCAAATTGTGAGAATTAGAAATAATCCTGACTACTGGGTTGCCACACTGTTAGATCCCCGGTACAAAAGTAAATTTGCAGAAATTATTCCTGCCATAGAAAGGGATGCACGCATGCAGGAGTATCAGCAGAGACTGTTGCAGAATCTTACATTTGCTTTTCCACAAAACACCAGTGGTGCACGTAGTGAATCTCACAGTTCCAACTTGCCAACCGTGGGACCGTCGATTGTTCAGCACTCAAACCGTAACAGAAACACAGTATGTGCTGGTAACATCAATTTTGCGGAATCATTTCACCACATTTTTAGCCCATCCTTTGCAAGGCCACAGGAGACAAGAAGTCTGACACATAGTCAACGCCTAGAGACGATGGTACAGGAGTATCTCCAAGTAAACATTGAAGCCATGACTGTGTCACTGGACCCTTGCTCTTTTTGGGCTTCCAATCTGGATAAATGGCCGGAGTTCGCCACTTACGCCTTGGAGATCTTGTCATGCCCCGCAGCCAGCATTCTGTCTGAACGTGTGTTCAGCGCTGCTGGTGGTGTGCTGACAGATAAGCACACGCGGCTCTCCACTGATAATGTAGACAGACTCACGTTCATTAAGATGAAAAAATCATGGATCCGAAACGACTTTTCTACCCCTGTGTCATCCTGGGGAGAGTAAAAGCTTGATGATTGGTTAAAATCACCTCACCAACCGTTTTAAGCTTTCAAATTACTAATCATGTTTATCTGTATCTTGGCTGGAAAATTATTTGGGCTTTGTAGCAGTGTGCAGTACTGATTCTATTAGGCCATCTATACTAAGCTCCACCAGACTTAAAATTACTAATCATGTTTATCTGTATCTTGGCTGGAAAATAATTTGGGCTTTGTAGCAGTGTGCAGTTCTGATTCTATTAGGCCATCTATACTAAGCTCCACCAGATTTAAAATTACTAATCATGTTTATCTGTATCTTGGCTAGAAAATAATTTCGGCTTTGTACCAGTGTGCAGTACTGATTCTATTAGGCCATCTATACTAAGCTCCACCAGATTTAAAATTACTAATCATCTTTATCTGTTTCTTGGCTGGAAAATAATTTGTGCTTTGTAGCAGTGTGCAGTACTGATTCTATTAGGCCATCTATACTAAGCTCCACCAGATTTAAAATTACTAATCATGTTTATCTGTTTCTTGGCTGGAAAATAATTTGTGCTTTGTAGCAGTGTGCAGTACTGATTATATTAGGCCATCTATACTAAGCTCCACTAGATTTAAAATTAATAATAATTTTTATCTGCATCTAGCCCGGAAAATAATTTTGGGGCTCCTAGATGCGCAAGACATATGAGTGCCTTCTTGCTGCACTACCTGCAACATGACCCTCAGATTGTCAGAATTCGAAGCAATCCTGACTACTGGGTTGCCCCACTCTTAGATCCCCCACTCTCTTCGATCAACCTTTTCATTTTAATAAAGAACAAAAAAATGGTAATTTTTGAAATTATAAGCATTAGCAGGTTATTACAAACTGAAATCAAAAAGTTTTCAACTCAAAACTTTATTCCAGGTGATGTACATTTGCACATAGGACCCCTTGTTCGAAAGGAGCTTCTGAACTCTCTCGTCTATTGAATTTGTCAGGTTTTGGATGGTTTCTGCTTCAATTGTTTTGCATGAGGACAGAATACCCTCCCAGAGCTGTTGCTTAGATGTGAACTGCCTCCCGCCATCATAGACACTCCTTTTGATGATGCTCCAGAGGTTCTGAATGGGGTAGAGGTCAGGGGTGCATGGGGGTCACACCATAAGTTTGTCCCCTTTTATGCCCATATCAGCCAGAGATGCAGATGTGTTATGTGCAGCATGAGACGGTGCATTATCATGTATGAAAATGATCTTGCTGGGGAATACATGGTTCTTCTTCTTGAACCATGGCAGGAAGTGCTGTTTGAGAAACTCCACATACATTATGGAGTTCATCTTCACCCCTGCAGGGATCCTAAAGGGGCCGACAATCTCTCTCCACATGATTCCAGCCCAAAACATTACTCCACCTCTTCCTTGTTGGCGCTGTAGCCGTGTTTGCGTGGGGTGTCCATCAACCAGCCATCCTCCACTCCATCCATCTGGACCATCGAGCGTTGCACGGCACTCATCAATGAACAAAACAGTTTTGAAGTCAGTCTTCATGTATTGTTTGGCCCACTGGAGCCATTTCTGCTTGTGTGCAGTGGATAGAGGAGGTCGACAGGATGGCTTACGCACAGCTGCAAACCTCTGAAGGACCCTGCATCTTGTTGTTCAGGGGACGTTGGAGGCACCAGCAGCTTCAAAAACTTGTCTGCTGCTATGACAAGGCTTTTTTGCCGCTGCTCTTTTAACCTGACGTAATTGCCTGTAGGAAAGAGTCCTCAATTTGCCCTTATAAGCACGCACACATGTGTACTGTGAATCAGCTACATACTTCTTGATTGCCAAGACACTTCATCCTGATCATCGCACAATGTTGATTGTAGTCATGCCTTGACCTAAACACTCCACAATTTGTTTCTTCTCAGCAGCCGACACATCCTTTTTCTTTCCCATTTTGGCAGAAAATGTAGGCTGCTTAATAATGTGGGACAGCCTTCTTAAGTAGTCTTGCCTTTCATTGGACACACCTGCCAAACTAATTAGCACAGGTGTCTGCAATTGCTTACAGTGATATAAAGAGCCCTGACACACATCACCATCAATGAGTTTAACTGACAAACAAACAAATTGTTCCCTTATCACTCCTAAACACTTTTTGCATAATAATTTGGAACACAGTGTACATGTGCTTTTCCACAAAACACCAGTGGTTCACGTAGTGAATCTTACACTTCTAACTTGCCAACCGTGGTCTGTATGGAGTTGTTCAATAAAGGGCCCAAAATTAAGATAACATAGATGGGAGAGGTCTCTATGAATAGGAATTCCTAAGTATTTGATACCCTGTGAGGGCCAGGCAAAAGGAAAGTTGGACTGGATGGAATCCTGTAGGGATTTGGGGAGGGAGACATCTAGGGCCTCAGACTTCGCTGCATTGATTTTAAAATTTGACCATGTAACAAAGTGATCTATTTCAGCCATAACAGCAGGGATGGATATTAGTGTTGAGCGAGCACTAAAATGCTCGGGTGCTCGAAGCTCAGGCCGAGCTCGCCGTGATACTCGGGTGCTCGACCCGAGCAACGAGCCCAATGTTAGTCTATGGGAGACTCGAGCATTTTTGCGGTGGCACCCCCGGCAGTCTTTTAAAAGCCTAACAAGTGCCCAAAACGATAGTGACAGTGCTCAAATGACATGGGGACAGCATGGGGATCGCCCCAGGAAGCATTTCTGACCCCCAGGTCACTGCTGTCAACAACGTGGTCAGAGGTATTAAGCCACTTTTACAGGCTCACAATAAAACGTTCAAAAACTAAAGTGAAACTTTTTTCCTGTGAAATATGTTAAGGAACATCCTTTCCAGGGTAAAGACTTGTGTATAAGTTAAAATAAATGACCAAAAACAAAAATACTCCTCCACACCTTCGGCTATGTTCACAAGTAGCATTTTTTATGCGTTTTTGCACTTTTGTATTGCTTTCAACTATGACAAATGCATTCACCGGGAAATGTCATTTTAACATTTTACAACCTTATCTGGCCATGTGCTGTGTGACACATGCATAAAGTGCTGAAAAGACATGGGAACAGCATGGAGAAGACCCCTGGAAGCATCTCTGACTCCCAGGTCACTGTCTAAAAGTGTGCCCATCATAAGTGATCCTTACCGCATCAGAAGATGCAGACTTGCAACTATCCCCATGCAAGTTCTAGTCCCAGGGCAGTGTTCAATTGTACCTCCCCCATTCCTTGCAATACAAGCTCAAGTATGCAGCCTGCCACACACCCTCCCCCAGGCTGCAGTACCATACTGCTTGCTTGCTTGAACTTGAAATTGGGCCTTTTAGGCATGTGGAGGCGGAATTTGGCCACCACGTCATGGCTGTTTTGGCGGCCTGGAATCCATACTCAGTCCCCAGCCGCCCGGCGGCCGGGTGTCCATACTCGGTCCCCAGCCGCCCCGTGGCCGGGTGTCCACACACGGTCCCCAGCCACCTGGGGGCAGCCGGGCATCCATAAACGGTCCCCAGCCGCCCCTATTTCTCCTTGGAACATCCCCCCACACACTTTTCTTAGCCCGGCCTTCTTTAGGCAGCATTGGACGAGCCCACCAGAGAACCAGACTCCTCCGGTGGGCCCTGACTTCTCCATCGGTGGAGTTGAGAGTGCCAAGGTGAGGAGCATGATGATGATGACAGAAGTTAGCATCTGCTATGTTTTCTTTTAATGCAAGTGTAAGTGTGCAGCCTGCCACCCACCCACCCCCAGACTGCAATTCCATACTGCTAGCTTGCACTTGAAATGGGGCCTTTTAGTTTGGAGGAGGCCGAAGCTGGCCACTACCTCATGGCTGCTTCGGCAGCGAGGTATCCATACTCAGTCCCCAGCCGCCCATATTTGTCCTGGTGTGCCTTATACATAAGATTAAGCACGTATACCAAAACATTACCTGTGCCCTCCCCAGTGCATTTAGTGGGAAGGAGAGCCTATTCCGCTGTAGTGTGTGCATGCCAAACCCCTGTTCATGGTACATGCGAAGATGCCTCCCACCTTGTACCTGTCGTTGCAGACTTGCAACTATCCCCATTCAAGTCCTTGTCCCAGGGCAATGTTCAATTGTACCTCTCCCATTCCTTGCAATGCAAGCGCAACTATGCAGCCTGCCACCCACCCACCCCCAGGCTGCAATACCATACTGCTTGCTTGCTTGCACTTTAAATTGGGCCTTTTAGGCATGTGGAGGAGGAATCTGGCCACCACGCCATGGCTGTGTCGGCGGCCTGGAATCCATACTCAGTCCCCAGCCGCCTGGTGGCCGGGTGTCCCCGCTTGCTCCCCAGTCTCCAAGGGTTGGCCGGGTGTCCATACTCGGTCCCCAGCCACCCCTATTTGTCCCGGTAACCTTTCCCACACTTTTCTTAGCCTGGCCTGCTTTAGGACAGCATTGGCCGCGCCCACCGGACTATCAGACTCTTCCGGTGGGCCCTGGCTTCTCCATCAGGGGAGTTGGGAGTGCCAAGGTGAGGAGCATGATGAGGATGATAGAAGTTAGCATCTGCTTTGTTTTGTTGTAATGCAAGTGTAGCACCCTGAGGATTCGGCTGCTACAGGGGTATTGCACCTCAACCCAGAGGTGTGATATTCCACTCCCGGGTAAGGATGGAGTGTGGGACTGAGCCCAGAAAGCTGCATGCACTACACACATCCCATTTCCGAGGAACAGACCAACGGTACTCCCACTTAGAAATGTGCAGGTACGACCGAGTCTGTTCCTGGCTGGAGTGGGAGGGGGGTGGTACATCCCAAGTAGTGTAGGGGCAGATAGGGGGAGCAGCCTGGGTAAAGATAGGAGCTCATTGGGTGCTGGTCACCTGAGCTCACACATAGAGGGAGTATTTAAGGTGGGCACCATCTAAGATCAGGGTCAGTCTGTCAGAGCCAGTAAGCAGAGGTCCAGATGAGCCTGCAGAGAGAGAGTGGAGCAGAGAAGGAAAGACCCAGAGAGGGAAGAAGAAAGGACTCTGAGAACCCAAATTCAATCCCCGGGTGAAGAGTCGGCAATAGGGAACCGGATCCCAAACTGGTGGGGGCAAAAGCACACCCTAGCCAGAGACCGGAGGCCGTGGGCAGCGTCTGCCACGGCCACCCACCACATCCACCCCGAAGGCAGACCACGTGGAGGGTCAGGGAACCCAAGGCCAAGGGTCTCCCAACAGAAGGCCCGAGGGAGCTGGACCTAGGTGGATCACTAGTGGGGACGGCCAGAGGAAAGGACAGAAGGAGAGCTCAGGGTCACGCTCCGGACTTGCTTGGGGGTTGGCTGGATCCAGGACCTGGTGGACGCAGCACGGCTCGGGTGGTCACTTGAAGCTGGAGTGACCGGAACATCAGCAGTGAGTAAATACCCTAAACTGCACAACCCGACTCTGTCTTCATTTAACATCTACGCTGCACCACCACAACCCCCATCCTCTGCACCTGACCCCCTGAGGCTATACCCCACCCGTTGGGGGTTATACCATCAAAAGCTGCACCAACACTATCAGCCTCAGCGGACCCTGCTGCAGCGGCGGCCGTAGTGACCGCAATACAACGGGTGGCGTAGTCGACATAAAGAACTTTATAACATCTGTAGGACTGCCACATAACCTGAGCTTGACACCCTGGGCACGGACCGGGTCACAGCCACTCGGAGACTACAACCCCCATCTGATCCGGCTCCTGGTATTCCCCTAAAGAATATGGCCCAGGGGGTGCGTCAACTTTGGCGTAGTCGGCAGGATAACGTGCCCGCAACACCCGGGTGCTGCGTGCCTGAAGAAAAGTGCAAGTTTACCTCAAAAAGAAGTCTCCTGCCGGTTCCGGAGGGTCCCCGCCATCGGACCCCATCACCAGTCGATTCCCGCCGGTTGTCCGCCATTAACAGCTTTTTCCCGCCATCTGCAGAGTTTCCCGCCACTGGGAAGCGGTTCCCGCCATTTCCAAAGGTTTCCCGCCTTGTCAGAGCGGACGCCATTATGGGCGTGCCAGAGGATGGCAAGAGGCCACCTCCCATCGTGGGCCAGGACCGAAAATGGCGCCAAAAGTGGAAACCGCCCCCACCAACAGAGACTGTGATGCTAGAGGTGTCTGTCAGCGTGAAAGAACTGCCCCTGGAGCTGACAGTCACCAAGTGGCCCCGGGACCCCCCTCGAGAGGGGAGGAGACGAAAGGAGAGAGCAAAGATGGGTGTCGCCTGGAGCAGTCTGGAGAGAGCGCACCCGGAGACAAGAAGCCTAGAGCTGAGTCGAGAAGAAGCTTACCCGGAGATGGGAGAAGAGCAGAGCAGCACCGGCCCGCTGGCCAGGAGCCTGCTGGAGACAACAGAAGGAGAGCAGAGCAGCACCGACCCGTTGGTCAGGAGCCTGCTAGAAGCGACGACCCCACTAGGCCTAGTGGAGGTCTTGGCACAGCTCCCCCGAGATCGGGAGTGTGCGCAGACTGCGCTGGAGGGCCTCGCACGGAGGATGGCCCGGGTGCAGCGAGAGACGTTAGCAGAATGGAGCCGTGAGATGGCCCAGCAGACAAGAACCCGTCAGCGGAGCACGCCACCCGAGACGAGGAGACAGACCGCCTCTGAGGATGGCGCAGGAGGACTGAAGGCCGGAGACGGCGCCGAGAAGGGAGCCGAACGAAAGGAGGCAGGTAAAGGGGACGTCTCTACCCCGAACCGGGAAACCGCGCACCTGCCCCAGCTCCCCGTCGCAGAGCCCGAGGTACCCCCTGCCGTGCCCGTAACCGCAACGTCACCGCCACAGACTAGGCCTCAACCGGAAGCCGCAGCCGCGACCCCTGTGACGTCATACGCCTCGACCCCGAGCGTGACCAAGCAGGAAGTACCACCAGCCTGGTCGCAAGGCCTAGTACCCCCGGGCGCCGCAATACCAACAGCGCCCCCTACCTCCGCGGAGCCACCGGCCTGGTCACAGGGCCAAGTAGCCCAGGGCGCCGCCGTCCTTACGGTGCCCTTCACTTTCCAGGTGCCCCAGGCCTGGCCGCAAGGCCTGGGCAACCCGGGCGCCACCACCACCGCGCCCATAAAACCAAGAGTGCCGCATCTGGGAGAAGATCTATTCGCCCAACATACGTGCCCGGACGGGTCTGAAACTGAAACTGTCCACAAAGAAAGAGCAGGAGGACGTCGTCGTTGAGTACAGCATAGTAGAAGCTGTATATAGTTGCCCGTCGGGGCACAGTGAACTGTTGCTGCTAATATAGTCCCCGTTGGGACCAGCGAATTGAACTGTTACCCGTATATCCCTTAAATCCCACTGACCGAGGACTGAGAGCGGCCATATCCCTTGTAAATAGTTGCGCGTCCTAAAGCGCCCCCTACTGGTTTTATAGGAAAGCCACGAGTTCCAAAGACTGTCGCACTTTACCCGGTCACACGTTGCACAGTGACCGGAGGAGGAGCCAGAGGCGACGAGAATGTTATTAATATGAAAAAGTTTTATTGATATATATATATATATACAATGTTTTATATGATGTTTTATTATGATGTTTATGCAAAAATTGTATGTTTTGGTGTTTTGTTCTTACAGCCCGAGGACGTGCTGTGATTTACCAGGGGGGAATGTAGAACCCTGAGGATTCGGCTGCTACAGGGGTATTGCACCTCAACCCAGAGGTGTGATATTCCACTCCCGGGTAAGGATGGAGTGTGGGACTGAGCCCAGAAAGCTGCATGCACTACACACATCCCATTTCCGAGGAACAGACCAACGGTACTCCCACTTAGAAATGTGCAGGTACGACCGAGTCTGTTCCTGGCTGGAGTGGGAGGGGGGTGGTACATCCCAAGTAGTGTAGGGGCAGATAGGGGGAGCAGCCTGGGTAAAGATAGGAGCTCATTGGGTGCTGGTCACCTGAGCTCACACATAGAGGGAGTATTTAAGGTGGGCACCATCTAAGATCAGGGTCAGTCTGTCAGAGCCAGTAAGCAGAGGTCCAGATGAGCCTGCAGAGAGAGAGTGGAGCAGAGAAGGAAAGACCCAGAGAGGGAAGAAGAAAGGACTCTGAGAACCCAAATTCAATCCCCGGGTGAAGAGTCGGCAATAGGGAACCGGATCCCAAACTGGTGGGGGCAAAAGCACACCCTAGCCAGAGACCGGAGGCCGTGGGCAGCGTCTGCCACGGCCACCCACCACATCCACCCCGAAGGCAGACCACGTGGAGGGTCAGGGAACCCAAGGCCAAGGGTCTCCCAACAGAAGGCCCGAGGGAGCTGGACCTAGGTGGATCACTAGTGGGGACGGCCAGAGGAAAGGACAGAAGGAGAGCTCAGGGTCACGCTCCGGACTTGCTTGGGGGTTGGCTGGATCCAGGACCTGGTGGACGCAGCACGGCTCGGGTGGTCACTTGAAGCTGGAGTGACCGGAACATCAGCAGTGAGTAAATACCCTAAACTGCACAACCCGACTCTGTCTTCATTTAACATCTACGCTGCACCACCACAACCCCCATCCTCTGCACCTGACCCCCTGAGGCTGTACCCCACCCGTTGGGGGTTATACCATCAAAAGCTGCACCAACACTATCAGCCTCAGCGGACCCTGCTGCAGCGGCGGCCGTAGTGACCGCAATACAACGGGTGGCGTAGTCGACATAAAGAACTTTATAACATCTGTAGGACTGCCACATAACCTGAGCTTGACACCCTGGGCACGGACCGGGTCACAGCCACTCGGAGACTACAACCCCCATCTGATCCGGCTCCGGGTATTCCCCTAAAGAATATGGCCCAGGGGGTGCGTCACAAGCGCATGTATGTAGTAGCGGCTAGGCCTGAGGTGATCAGCGTTTTGGCGCATATCCTACCTCCTCCGAGGATTGCTGGATGTTTTCCTGCTACTATCCAAGTTCTATGACTCCCATTAAAACAAAGCTTCAGGTGATAAATGATGGATGAGGTAGTGGCAAAGGAGAAAGAACAGGAGGAACAGGGACCATTCACATCAATATCAGGCCAGTCAACCAGATATGTCTTGTAGGATATGTTTCTGTAACAAAAGGTTCGGCTACACAGTTATAGGGCATACAGTGAGTGCAATGCCTACCAAAAATTTCGAGCCACTCCAATGCCCCTTGGAAATGACAGGGAGGTCAGAGGGTGTTAACTAAACCTTTTTTTCCATTTATAGCAACTGGGTCTCCCATGCACTGTTGGCCTAAGCAGTGAATGGAAGGCTTTCCAAAAATTATGAGGAACTGCAATGCCCCTTACAAGAGCCATGTGTGGCACCCCAGGGGTCTGGTCACCACAGTAATAGAGATATTACGTCGGAGAGCAAGTGGGAGGTTTCCTGGTCAGGATCCCTTAAACATGCAACATCCTTCTGCCCCAATCCTGGGAGGGGAGAATTCTGCCCTTATAAACTGGATCTGGGGTGGGGTTGAGTGAGTCAGAGAACAGTCAGAGTCAGAGAGAGAGCAAGGGAAAGTAACAGCAAGGAGCTCTGTAGGAGCTAGGAGCTAAAGACCAGGGGCTGGAAGCTGAGCAGAGCTCGCCCTGGCAGAAGACAATAGGAACCGGACACAGGAGTCCGAAGCTGTGAGGACTTATATATCCAGCAGCAGAAACCAGCCGGCAGGGGATTTCAGGTCCTCTGGCCATAGAAGCCCGGAGGCTCAGTCACAAGCAAGGGACCAGCACCACCGTCGTGGAGCGGAGGCTAACAGAAGGCCCCAAGTCACCAGCCATACGGGTGAGCACTACACGGTACACTCAGGGACGTGGGCTATTTCTACCCGCTTACAGCAAGGTAGCCAGGAAGAGTGCAGACAGACGGGGAGGCCTACAACTCCACCTGGCCAGGGGAACTCCTGCTTGCTCACAGACTGACCAGGCCTCTTATGCTAGCCAGTACTCCCTGGAGGGTCAACCTTATAATCATCAGTAAAGACCCTGAACTGCACTGCAAAGACTCTGAGTCATTCCTGCTGCGCTCGTGCACCATCACCCCATCATCCACACTCACTGCCCTGAGGCTATACTCCTCCCGAGGGGAGTTATCCCATTCTATGCTGCGCACACAACACCTGCCTCAGCAGTCTGCCTCGCAGCGGTGGTACTCCCTGACCGCAATCCACGGGTGGCGCAGTCGGGCAATTAATCTCAAAACCTAAGAAAGACTGCCACTGGTTTGACCAGCCTGAGCCATGGGACCGGGTCACCGCCACGGAGACTACAGACCCCAGAGACCCGGCGCCGGGTATCCCACACACGTGTACACACGGCCTAGGGGGCGCGTCACATGCAGTACAGCATATTACAAACATAAGTCCCATTATTGGGGAGTGGGTGTTCCATGGTATTTGCTTATGCTTTCCCAGCAAAAGCTGCCAAAAATTAGGACGGAGCAACTTGCAATGCCCCTTACAAGAGCCATGCAGTACAGCATATTACAAACATAAGTCCCATTATTGGGGAGTGGGTGTCCCATAGTATTTGCTTATGCTTTCCCAGCAAAAGCTGCCAAAAATTAGGACGGAGCAACTTGCAATGCCCCTTGCAAGAGCCATGCAGTACAGCATATTACAAACATAAGTCCCATTATTGGGGAGTGGGTGTCCCATAGTATTTGCTTATGCTTTCCCAGCAAAAGCTGCCAAAAATTAGTACGGAGCAACTTGCAATGCCCCTTAGAAGAGCCATGCAGTACAGCATATTACAAACATAAGTCCCATTATTGGGGAGTGGGTGTCCCATAGTATTTGCTTATGCTTTCCCAGCAAAAGCTGCCAAAAATTAGGACGGAGAAACTTGCAATGCCCCTTACAAGAGCCATGCAGTACAGCATATTACAAACATAAGTCCCATTATTGGGGAGTGGGTGTCCCATAGTATTTGCTTATGCTCTCCCAGCAAAAGCTGCCAAAAATTAGGACGGAGCAACTTGCAATGCCCCTTACAAGAGCCATGCAGTACAGCATATTACAAACATAACTCCCATTATTGGGGAGTGGGTGTCCCATAGTATTTGCTTATGCTTTCCAAGCAAAAGCTGCCAAAAATTAGGACGGAGCAACTTGCAATGCCCCTTACAAGAGCCATGCAGTACAGCATATTACAAATATAAGTCCCATTATTGGGGAGTGGGTGTCCCATAGTATTTGCTTATGCCTTGCAAGCAAAAGCTTCCAAAAATAAGGACCGAGGAACTTGCAATGCTGGCACCCTGGTGGTATAGTGGTGGTGGAGGCTGAGGATAAAGAGAAGAAGATTAAACAGCCGAAACGAGGAAGCGTATACCCTTGTGTGGGTGTGAAGCGGTGCATGTGAATACACCTCCCGAAATAACACAGTGGATTTGACTTTATGTTACTCTGCTGTCATTTGGTGGTGATGAGAAGTCTGGCCCAATCCAGCCCTTGTTCATTTTGATAAGGGTCAGCTTGTCATCATTGTCAGTTGACAGGCGAGTGCGCTTATCAGTTATAATTCGCCCAGCGGCACTAAAAACACGCTCCGATAACACGCTAGCGGCAGGGCAGGCCAGGACCTCCAAGGCGTACAGAGCGAGTTCATTCCAAGTGTCCAGCTTGGATACCCAATAATTAAAAGGCACAGAGGAATCACGGAGGACGCTGGTACGATCGGCAAGGTACTCCCTCACCATCTTTTGAAACTTTCCACTACTTGTGAGAGTACCCTGCGCCTCAGGGCCTGTAAGCTGGGCGGGTGTCAGAAAACTGTCCCAGAACATTGACAGTGTTCCCCTGCCTCTGCTGGATTGGAGTTGCATCTCTCTCGCCTGTACGCCTTCGTTGGGCAAAGAACTGTGACCTCTGCCGCTAGTGTGTTCAGATGGGAATTTTTTTAAGAGTTCTGCAGCAAGGGCCTTCTGGTATTGCCCCTTTTTTGTAGACCTCTCCACCTCAGGAATAAGAGAGTGAAAGTTCTCCTTGTAGCGGGGGTCTACAAGTGTCACCAACCAGTAATGACAGTCACGCAACATTTTGACAACGCGAGGGTCACGGTTAAGGCAGCGTAACATAAAGACAGCCATGCGTGCCAGACTAGTAACGGGCAAGATTTCCGTGTCCTCACCAAGATGATGACTGACCATGCTCTCCTCCTCCTACTCCTCTTCCTCCTCCCCCCTGTCCTCAGGCCACCCACGCTGAACCGATGGTATGACACTTGAACAGGTACTACCGTCTACAACGCATGATAGCAGCTCCTGTTCTTCCTTCTCCTCCTCCTCCTCCTCCTCTCCCTCATTGTCCCCCAATGCACGTTGGGATGAGATGAGGCTGGGCTGTGTGTAATCGCCCTCTACTGCTTCTTCATCCATCTCATCATACTCTGGCTGCAATGCCTCCTCTTTAATTCTCTGCAGAGAGCGTTGCAGAAGACAGACAAGTGGGATGCTGACACTAATGATGGCGTCATCGCCACTCACCATCTTGGTGGCCTCCTTCAAGTTTGAAAGGATGGTACATATGTCAGACATCCAGGTCCACTCCTGAGGTCATATGTGTGGAGTCTGACCTGAATATCGACGGCCTTGTTGCAGCTGGTGCTCCACAACTGCTTTCTTCTGCTCACAAATCCTTTGCAACATGTGGAGGGTAGAGTTCCAACGTGTGGGGACATCACACACCAGTCGGTGTGCCGGAAGCTGCAAACACTGCTGCAACACAGCAAGGGCGGCGGAAGCTGTAGCCGACTTGCGAAAATGAGGTGACAGGCGGCGTACTTTCACGAGCAGATCTGGCAACTCGGGGTACGATTTAAGAAACCGCTGAACCACTAGGTTAAGCACATGAGCCAGGCATGGTACGTGTGTGATCTCACCTCGCCTCAGAGCCGCCACCAGGTTACGACCATTGTCACTCACGACCATGCCGGGATGTAGGTTCAGCGGTCTCAGCCACAGATCTGCCTGCTCTTTCACAGCTGTCCACAACTCACAAGCAGTGTGAGGTTTATCACCTAAGCTTATGAGTTTCAGCACAGCCTGTTGCCGTTTGGCGGAGGCAGTACTGCAATGCTTCCAGCTTGTAACTGATGTGGTGATATCTGAGATGGAGGCTGAACATGAGGAGGAGGAGGATGCGCAGGAGCTGTACACTGTGGGGGCAACTCTGACTGACATAGGGCCCGCAATCTTCGGTGTGGGGAGGATGTGTTCCGTCCCAAGGTCCGACTGGGTCCCGGCTTCCACTATGTTTACCCAGTGTGCCGTCAGAGAGATGTACCATCCCTGGCCACAAGCACTTGTCCACGTGTCCATTGTCAGGTGGACTCTCCCAGTAACTGCGTTGTTGAGGGCACGGCAGATGCTTTGGGACACAAGCTTGTGTAGTGCGGGGATGGCACACGGGCAAAATAGTGTCGGCTGGGGACCGAGTACCGAGGGACGGCCACCGCCATAAGATTGCGGAAGGATTCCGTCTCCACCAGCCTAAAAGGCAGCATTTCCAATGCAAGCAGTTGTGAAATGTGCGAATTTAGGACTGTGGCCTGTGGGTCGTTAGCTGCGAATTTCCGCTTTCGTTCAAAGGTCTGAGATATGGACAATTGAACGCTGCAGTGGGACGTGGAAGTGGACGTTGATGCTGTTTCTTGAGAAACTGCCATAACAAGTGAAGACTGAGAGGAGGGGGCATCTTTACATGCAGTATGGACAGGGGATTGCCTTGCACACACAACAGGGGGTTCTATTGCACGCACAACAGTGGAAGAAGCAGTGGTGACACCCGCTGACACTGGTCGTGGACCCTGGGTTTGGCCACACAAAGTCGGGTGCTTTGCTGCCATGTGCCTGATCATGCTGGTGGTGGTCAGGCTGGTAGTTTTGTCACCCCTGCTGATGCTGGCATGGCAGGTGGAACATATGGCCTTTTTGGGGTTATCAGCAGAGTCTTTAAAAAAATTCCAGACTCTGGAAGACCTACCGCTTGTACTGGCAACGTCCCTCGTGTTGGTGTTACGGGGATCGGTTGCCTGCCTTCTGTCTGCGGCCACCACACTGCTTCTTCCTGCCTGTTGGGGTACTCTGCCTCCCTCCCCCTGTGTGCTGCTGGCCTCACTCTGCATGTCCTCCTTCCACGTTGGGTCAGTTTCTAGATCATCCACCACCTCCTCCTCTTCCACTTGCGCACCACGATCCTCCTCCTCACTTCCTGGCAATTGTGTCTCGTCATCGTCCACCTCTTGTGACAGATTGCCAACGTCGACTTCCTGTGGCCGTGGCTGTTCAAATATTTGGGCATCGCAACATGGGATCTCCTCTTCCACCACTTCAAGTGTATCAGGCGAGGGGCCCAAATATGGAAATGGACCAGTGAACAGCTCTTCAGAGTGTCCAAGTGTGGGATCACTTGCTGTCTGACGACACTCGGCATGGTGGGAGGAAGGAGCATCAGGGTGAGGAGGAGTATGCGGTCGAGACTCACGGCTACTAAGAGTTGACCGTGTGGAAGACAGACCGAAGGTGGTGGTGCCTAGGTAACTGGAAGTATTATCTGCTATCCAGTAATAACCTGTTCACACCGATCAGTTCTCAATACTGGTGTTGTTCTGTGCTTCCCTAGTAATTCGGTCAAGAAGTGGGAGCGAGAAGATGTGGCTGTTGGTTGTGGCACATTTTCACCTTGGCCACGGCCCCATCCTCTGCACGAACCATCACCAGAACGTCCACTTCCACGTCCCTTGCCACGCGCCTTGCCCATTGTAAATGAAGTAAAATAGCTTACACTTGCACTATCAATGGAAAAAGGGTAATAAAGAGTAGATTAGAACCGTGGAAGAGGAAAACCACAGTTATTGTTTACTGGGGTATACCACACTTTTAAATAGAGATATTTGCGGCTGAACAGTGAGCGACACCCTCAAACTGCTTTTTTTTTAGATACCAAAGGCCCAAAACTGGATAGTACATTGATTTGACCCGTGGAACTGCGAAACCACACTGGGATGCTGGGCCTACACAAGACTATTTTCAACAGATATATTTTTGTGTCACAACAGTCGGGAGACACTACTGTTTTTCTTTAGAGAAAAGACTACCAAAACTTGAATAATAGAGATTTTTTACCATGGGATGGCAAAACCACAGTTATTGTTTACTGGGGTATACCACACTTTTTTAAATAGAGATATTTGCGGCTGAACAGTGAGCGACACACTCAAACTGCTTTTTTCTTAGATACCAAAGGCCCAAAACTGGATAGTACAGCGATTTGACCCGTGGAACTGCGAAGCCACACTGGGATGTCGGGCCTACACAAGATTATTTTCAACAGATATATTTTTGTGTCACAACAGTCAGGAGTCACTACTGTTTTTCTTTACGGAAAAAACTACCAAGAGCTGAATAATAGAGATTTTTTACCGTGGGATGGCAAAACCACAGTTATTGTTTACTGGGGTATACCACACTTTTTTAAATAGAGATATTTGCGGCTGAACAGTGAGCGACACACTCAAACTGCTTTTTTTTTAGATACCAAAGGCCCAAAACTGGATAGTACAGCGATATGACCCGTGGAACTGCGAAACCACACTGGGATGTCGGGCCTACACAAGACTATTTTCAACAGATATATTTTTGTGTCACAACAGTCAGGAGACACTACTGTTTTTCTTTATGGAAAAAACTACCAAAAGATGAATAATAGAGATTTTTTACCGTGGGATGGCAAAACCACAGTTATTGTTTACTGGGGTATACCACACTTTTTTAAATAGAGATATTTGCGGCTGAACAGTGAGCGACACACTCAAACTGCTTTTTTTTTAGATACCAAAGGCCCAAAACTGGATAGTACAGCGATTTGACCCGTGGAACTGCGAAACCACACTGGGATGTCGGGCCTACACAAGACTGTTTTCAACAGATATATTTTTGTGTCACAACAGTCAGGAGACACTAATGTTTTTCTTTACGGAAAAAACTACCAAAAGCTGAATAATAGAGATTTTTTACTGTGGGATGGCAAAACCACAGTTATTGTTTACTGGGGTATACCACACTTTTTTAAATAGAGATATTTGCGGCTGAACAGTGAGCGACACACTCAAACTGCTTTTTTCTTAGATACCAAAGGCCCAAAACTGGATAGTACAGCGATTTGACCCGTGGAACTGCGAAACCACACTGGGATGTCGGGCCTACGCAAGACTATTTTCAACAGATATATTTTTGTGTCACAACAGTCAGGAGACACTACTGTTTTTCTTTATGGAAAAAACTACCAAAAGATGAATAATAGAGATTTTTTACCGTGGGATGGCAAAACCACAGTTATTGTTTACTGGGGTATACCACACTTTTTTAAATAGAGATATTTGCGGCTGAACAGTGAGCGACACACTCATACTGCTTTTTTTTTTAGATACCAAAGGCCCAAAACTGGATAGTACAGCGATTTGACCCGTGGAACTGCGAAACCACACTGGGATGTCGGGCCTACACAAGACTATTTTGAACAGATATATTTTTGTGTCACAACAGTCAGGAGACACTACTGTTTTTCTTTACGGAAAAAACTACCAAAAGCTGAATAATAGAGATTTTTTACCGTGGGATGGCAAAACCTCAGTTATTGTTTACTAGGGTATACCACACTTTTTTAAATAGAGATATTTGCGGCTGAACAGTGAGCGACACACTCATACTGCTTTTTTTTTTAGATACCAAAGGCCCAAAACTGGATAGTACAGCGATTTGACCCGTGGAACTGCGAAACCACACTGGGATGTCGGGCCTACACAAGACTATTTTCAACAGATATATTTTTGTGTCACAACAGTCAGGAGACACTACTGTTTTTCTTTACGGAAAAAACTACCAAAAGCTGAATAATAGAGATTTTTTACCGTGGGATGGCAAAACCACAGTTATTGTTTACTAGGGTATACCACACTTTTTTAAATAGAGATATTTGTGGCTGAACAGTGAGCGACACACTCAAACTGCTTTTTTTTTAGATACCAAAGGCCCAAAACTGGATAGTACAGCGATTTGACCCGTGGAACTGCGAAACCACACTGGGATGTCGGGCCTACACAAGACTATTTTCAACAGATATATTTTTGTGTCACAACAGTCAGGAGACACTACTGTTTTTCTTTACAGAAAAAACTACCAAAAGCTGAATAATAGAGATTTTTACCGTGGGATGGCAAAACCACAGTTATTGTTTACTGGAGTATACCACACTTTTTTAAATAGAGATATTTGTGGCTGAACAGTGAGCGACACACTCAAACTGCTTTTTTCTTAGATACCAAAGGCCCAAAACTGGATAGTACAGCGATTTGACCCGTGGAACTGCGAAACCACACTGGGATGTCGGGCCTACACAAGACTGTTTTCAACAGATATATTTTTGTGTCACAACAGTCAGGAGACACTAATGTTTTTCTTTACGGAAAAAACTACCAAAAGCTGAATAATAGAGATTTTTTACTGTGGGATGGCAAAACCACAGTTATTGTTTACTGGGGTATACCACACTTTTTTAAATAGAGATATTTGCGGCTGAACAGTGAGCGACACACTCAAACTGCTTTTTTCTTAGATACCAAAGGCCCAAAACTGGATAGTACAGCGATTTGACCCGTGGAACTGCGAAACCACACTGGGATGTCGGGCCTACGCAAGACTATTTTCAACAGATATATTTTTGTGTCACAACAGTCAGGAGACACTACTGTTTTTCTTTATGGAAAAAACTACCAAAAGATGAATAATAGAGATTTTTTACCGTGGGATGGCAAAACCACAGTTATTGTTTACTGGGGTATACCACACTTTTTTAAATAGAGATATTTGCGGCTGAACAGTGAGCGACACACTCATACTGCTTTTTTTTTTAGATACCAAAGGCCCAAAACTGGATAGTACAGCGATTTGACCCGTGGAACTGCGAAACCACACTGGGATGTCGGGCCTACACAAGACTATTTTGAACAGATATATTTTTGTGTCACAACAGTCAGGAGACACTACTGTTTTTCTTTACGGAAAAAACTACCAAAAGCTGAATAATAGAGATTTTTTACCGTGGGATGGCAAAACCTCAGTTATTGTTTACTAGGGTATACCACACTTTTTTAAATAGAGATATTTGCGGCTGAACAGTGAGCGACACACTCATACTGCTTTTTTTTTTAGATACCAAAGGCCCAAAACTGGATAGTACAGCGATTTGACCCGTGGAACTGCGAAACCACACTGGGATGTCGGGCCTACACAAGACTATTTTCAACAGATATATTTTTGTGTCACAACAGTCAGGAGACACTACTGTTTTTCTTTACGGAAAAAACTACCAAAAGCTGAATAATAGAGATTTTTTACCGTGGGATGGCAAAACCACAGTTATTGTTTACTAGGGTATACCACACTTTTTTAAATAGAGATATTTGTGGCTGAACAGTGAGCGACACACTCAAACTGCTTTTTTTTTAGATACCAAAGGCCCAAAACTGGATAGTACAGCGATTTGACCCGTGGAACTGCGAAACCACACTGGGATGTCGGGCCTACACAAGACTATTTTCAACAGATATATTTTTGTGTCACAACAGTCAGGAGACACTACTGTTTTTCTTTACAGAAAAAACTACCAAAAGCTGAATAATAGAGATTTTTACCGTGGGATGGCAAAACCACAGTTATTGTTTACTGGAGTATACCACACTTTTTTAAATAGAGATATTTGCGGCTGAACAGTGAGCGACACACTCAAACTGCTTTTTTCTTAGATACCAAAGGCCCAAAACTGGATAGTACAGCGATTTGACCCGTGGAACTGCGAAACCACACTGGGATGTCGGGCCTACACAAGACTGTTTTCAACAGATATATTTTTGTGTCACAACAGTCAGGAGACACTAATGTTTTTCTTTACGGAAAAAACTACCAAAAGCTGAATAATAGAGATTTTTTACTGTGGGATGGCAAAACCACAGTTATTGTTTACTGGGGTATACCACACTTTTTTAAATAGAGATATTTGCGGCTGAACAGTGAGCGACACACTCAAACTGCTTTTTTCTTAGATACCAAAGGCCCAAAACTGGATAGTACAGCGATTTGACCCGTGGAACTGCGAAACCACACTGGGATGTCGGGCCTACGCAAGACTATTTTCAACAGATATATTTTTGTGTCACAACAGTCAGGAGACACTACTGTTTTTCTTTATGGAAAAAACTACCAAAAGATGAATAATAGAGATTTTTTACCGTGGGATGGCAAAACCACAGTTATTGTTTACTGGGGTATACCACACTTTTTTAAATAGAGATATTTGCGGCTGAACAGTGAGCGACACACTCATACTGCTTTTTTTTTTAGATACCAAAGGCCCAAAACTGGATAGTACAGCGATTTGACCCGTGGAACTGCGAAACCACACTGGGATGTCGGGCCTACACAAGACTATTTTGAACAGATATATTTTTGTGTCACAACAGTCAGGAGACACTACTGTTTTTCTTTACGGAAAAAACTACCAAAAGCTGAATAATAGAGATTTTTTACCGTGGGATGGCAAAACCTCAGTTATTGTTTACTAGGGTATACCACACTTTTTTAAATAGAGATATTTGCGGCTGAACAGTGAGCGACACACTCATACTGCTTTTTTTTTTAGATACCAAAGGCCCAAAACTGGATAGTACAGCGATTTGACCCGTGGAACTGCGAAACCACACTGGGATGTCGGGCCTACACAAGACTATTTTCAACAGATATATTTTTGTGTCACAACAGTCAGGAGACACTACTGTTTTTCTTTACGGAAAAAACTACCAAAAGCTGAATAATAGAGATTTTTTACCGTGGGATGGCAAAACCACAGTTATTGTTTACTAGGGTATACCACACTTTTTTAAATAGAGATATTTGTGGCTGAAGAGTGAGCGACACACTCAAACTGCTTTTTTTTTAGATACCAAAGGCCCAAAACTGGATAGTACAGCGATTTGACCCGTGGAACTGCGAAACCACACTGGGATGTCGGGCCTACACAAGACTATTTTCAACAGATATATTTTTGTGTCACAACAGTCAGGAGACACTAGTGTTTTTCTTTACAGAAAAAACTACCAAAAGCTGAATAATAGAGATTTTTACCGTGGGATGGCAAAACCACAGTTATTGTTTACTGGAGTATACCACACTTTTTTAAATAGAGATATTTGCGGCTGAACAGTGAGCGACACACTCAAACTGCTTTTTTCTTAGATACCAAAGGCCCAAAACTAGATAGTACAGCGATTTGACCCGTGGAACTGCGAAACCACACTGGGATGTCGGGCCTACACAAGACTAATTTCAACAGATATATTTTTGTGTCACAACATTCAGGAGACACTACTGTTTTTCTTTACGGAAAAAACTACCAAGAGCTGAATAATAGAGATTTTTTACCGTGGGATGGCAAAACCACAGTTATTGTTTACTGGGGTATACCACACTTTTTTAAATAGAGATATTTGTGGCTGAACAGTGAGCGACACACTCAAACTGCTTTTTTTTTAGATACCAAAGGCCCAAAACTGGATAGTACAGCGATTTGACCCGTGGAACTGCGAAACCACACTGGGATGTTGGGCCTACACAAGACTATTTTCAACAGATATATTTTTGTGTCACAACAGTCAGGAGACACTACTGTTTTTCTTTACGGAAAAAACTACCAAGAGCTGAATAATAGAGATTTTTTACCGTGGAATGGCAAAACCACAGTTATTGTTTACTGGGGTATACCACACTTTTTTAAATAGAGATATTTGCGGCTGAACAGTGAGCGACACACTCATACTGTATTTTTTTTTAGATACCAAAGGCCCAAAACTGGATAGTACAGCGATTTGACCCGTGGAACTGCGAAACCACACTGGGATGTCGGGCCTACACAAGACTATTTTCAACAGATATATTTTTGTGTCACAACAGTCAGGAGACACTACTGTTTTTCTTTACGGAAAAAACTACCAAAAGCTGAATAATAGAGATTTTTTACCGTGGGATGGCAAAACCACAGTTATTGTTTACTAGGGTATACCACACTTTTTTAAATAGAGATATTTGCGGCTGAACAGTGAGCGACACACTCATACTGCTTTTTTTTTTAGATACCAAAGGCCCAAAACTGGATAGTACAGCGATTTGACCCGTGGAACTGCGAAACCACACTGGGATGTCGGGCCTACACAAGACTATTTTCAACAGATATATTTTTGTGTCACAACAGTCAGGAGACACTACTGTTTTTCTTTACGGAAAAAACTACCAAAAGCTGAATAATAGAGATTTTTTACCGTGGGATGGCAAAACCACAGTTATTGTTTACTAGGGTATACCACACTTTTTTAAATAGAGATATTTGCAGCTGAACAGTGAGCGACACACTCAAACTGCTTTTTTTTTAGATACCAAAGGCCCAAAACTGGATAGTACAGCGATTTGACCCGTGGAACTGCGAAACCACACTGGGATGTCGGGCCTACACAAGACTATTTTCAACAGATATATTTTTGTGTCACAACAGTCAGGAGACACTACTGTTTTTCTTTACGGAAAAAACTACCAAAAGCTGAATAATAGAGATTTTTTACCGTGGGATGGCAAAACCACAGTTATTATTTACTGGAGTATACCACACTTTTTTAAATAGAGATATTTGCGGCTGAACAGTGAGCGACACACTCAAACTGCTTTTTTCTTAGATACCAAAGGCCCAAAACTGGATAGTACAGCGATTTGACCCGTGGAACTGCGAAACCACACTGGGATGTCGGGCCTACACAAGACTATTTTCAACAGATATATTTTTGTGTCACAACAGTCAGGAGACACTACTGTTTTTCTTTACGGAAAAAACTACCAAAAGCTGAATAATAGAGATTTTTTACCGTGGGATGGAAAAACCACAGTTATTGTTTACTGGGGTATACCACACTTTTTTAAATAGAGATATTTGTGGCTGAACAGTGAGCGACACACTCAAACTGCTTTTTTTTTAGATACCAAAGGCCCAAAACTGGATAGTACAGCGATTTGACCCGTGGAACTGCGAAACCACACTGGGATGTCGGGCCTACACAAGACTATTTTCAACAGATATATTTTTGTGTCACAACAGTCAGGAGACACTACTGTTTTTCTTTACGGAAAAAACTACCAAAAGCTGAATAATAGAGATTTTTACCGTGGGATGGCAAAACCACAGTTATTGTTTACTGGAGTATACCACACTTTTTTAAATAGAGATATTTGCGGCTGAACAGTGAGCGACACACTCAAACTGCTTTTTTCTTAGATACCAAAGGCCCAAAACTAGATAATACAGCGATTTGACCCGTGGAACTGCGAAACCACACTGGGATGTCGGGCCTACACAAGACTATTTTCAACAGATATATTTTTGTGTCACAACATTCAGGAGACACTACTGTTTTTCTTTACGGAAAAAACTACCAAGAGCTGAATAATAGAGATTTTTTACCGTGGGATGGCAAAACCACAGTTATTGTTTACTGGGGTATACCACACTTTTTTAAATAGAGATATTTGTGGCTGAACAGTGAGCGACACACTCAAACTGCTTTTTTCTTAGATACCAAAGGCCCAAAACTGGATAGTACAGCGATTTGACCCGTGGAACTGCGAAACCACACTGGGATGTCGGGCCTACACAAGACTATTTTCAACAGATATATTTTTGTGTCACAACAGTCAGGAGACACTACTGTTTTTCTTTACGGAAAAAATACCAAAAGCTGAATAATAGAGATTTTTTACCGTGGAATGGCAAAACCACAGTTATTGTTTACTGGGGTATACCACACTTTTTTAAATAGAGATATTTGCGGCAGAACAGTGAGCGACACACTCATACTGTATTTTTTTTTAGATACCAAAGGCCCAAAACTGGATAGTACAGCGATTTGACCCGTGGAACTGCGAAACCACACTGGGATGTCGGGCCTACACAAGACTATTTTCAACAGATATATTTTTGTGTCACAACAGTCAGGAGACACTACTGTTTTTCTTTACGGAAAAAACTACCAAAAGCTGAATAATAGAGATTTTTTACCGTGGGATGGCAAAACCACAGTTATTGTTTACTAGGGTATACCACACTTTTTTAAATAGAGATATTTGCGGCTGAACAGTGAGCGACACACTCATACTGCTTTTTTTTTTAGATACCAAAGGCCCAAAACTGGATAGTACAGCGATTTGACCCGTGGAACTGCGAAACCACACTGGGATGTCGGGCCTACACAAGACTATTTTCAACAGATATATTTTTGTGTCACAACAGTCAGGAGACACTACTGTTTTTCTTTACGGAAAAAACTACCAAAAGCTGAATAATAGAGATTTTTTACCATGGGATGGCAAAACCACAGTTATTGTTTACTAGGGTATACCACAATTTTTAAATAGAGATATTTGCAGCTGAACAGTGAGCGACACACTCAAACTGCTTTTTTTTTAGATACCAAAGGCCCAAAACTGGATAGTACAGCGATTTGACCCGTGGAACTGCGAAACCACACTGGGATGTCGGGCCTACACAAGACTATTTTCAACAGATATATTTTTGTGTCACAACAGTCAGGAGACACTACTGTTTTTCTTTACGGAAAAAACTACCAAAAGCTGAATAATAGAGATTTTTTACCGTGGGATGGCAAAACCACAGTTATTGTTTACTGGAGTATACCACACTTTTTTAAATAGAGATATTTGCGGCTGAACAGTGAGCGACACACTCAAACTGCTTTTTTCTTAGATACCAAAGGCCCAAAACTGGATAGTACAGCGATTTGACCCGTGGAACTGCGAAACCACACTGGGATGTCGGGCCTACACAAGACTACTTTCAACAGATATATTTTTGTGTCACAACAGTCAGGAGACACTACTGTTTTTCTTTACGGAAAAAACTACCAAAAGCTGAATAATAGAGATTTTTTACCGTGGGATGGAAAAACCACAGTTATTGTTTACTGGGGTATACCACACTTTTTTAAATAGAGATATTTGCGGCTGAACAGTGAGCGACACACTCAAACTGCTTTTTTTTTAGATACCAAAGGCCCAAAACTGGATAGTACAGCGATTTGACCCGTGGAACTGCGAAACCACACTGGGATGTCGGGCCTACACAAGACTATTTTCAACAGATATATTTTTGTGTCACAACAGTCAGGAGACACTACTGTTTTTCTTTACGGAAAAAAACTACCAAAAGCTGAATTATAGAGATTTTTTACCGTGGGATGGCAAAACCACAGTTATTGTTTACTGGGGTATACCACACTTTTTTAAATAGAGATATTTGCGGCTGAACAGTGAGCGACACACTCAAACTGCTTTTTTTTTAGATACCAAAGGCCCAAAACTGGATAGTACAGCGATTTGACCCATGGCACTGTGAAACCACACTGGGATGCCGGGCCTACACAAGACTATTTTCAACAGATATATTTTTGTGTCACAACAGTCAGGGGACACTACTGTTTTTCTTTACAGAAAAAACTACCAAAACTTGAATAATAGAGATTTTTTACCATGGGATGGCAAAACCACAGTTATTGTTTACTGGGGTATACCACACTTTTTTAAATAGAGATATTTGCGGCTGAACAGTGAGCGACACACTCAAACTGCTTTTTTCTTAGATACCAAAGGCCCAAAACTGGATAGTACAGTGATTTCACCCATGGAACTGCGAAACCACACTGGGATGTCGGGCCTACACAAGACTATTTTCAACAGATATATTTTTGTGTCACAACAGTCAGGAGACACTACCGTTTTTCTTTACGGAAAAAACTACCAAGAGCTGAATAATAGAGATTTTTTACCGTGGGATGGCAAAACCACAGTTATTGTTTACTGGGGTATACCACACTTTTTTAAATAGAGATATTTGCGGCTGAACAGTGAGCGACACACTCAAACTGCTTTTTTCTTAGATACCAAAGGCCCAAAACTGGATAGTACAGCGATTTGACCCGTTGAACTGCGAAACCACACTGGGATGTCGGGCCTACACAAGACTATTTTCAACAGATATATTTTTGTGTCACAACAGTCAGGAGACACTACTGTTTTTCTTTATGGAAAAAACTACCAAAAGCTGAATAATAGAGATTTTTTACCGTGGGATGGCAAAACCACAGTTATTGTTTACTGGAGTATACCACACTTTTTTAAATAGAGATATTTGCGGCTGAACAGTGAGCGACACACTCAAACTGCTTTTTTTTTAGATACCAAAGGCCCAAAACTGGATAGTACAGCGATTTGACCTGTGGAACTGCGAAACCACACTGGGATGTCGGGCCTACACAAGACTATTTTCAACAGATATATTTTTGTGTCACAACAGTGAGGAGACACTACTGTTTTTCTTTACGGAAAAACTACCAAGAGCTGAATAATAGAGATTTTTTACCGTGGGATGGCAAAACCACAGTTATTGTTTACTGGGGTATACCACACTTTTTTAAATAGAGATATTTGCGGCTGAACAGTGAGCGACACACTCAAACTGCTTTTTTTTTAGATACCAAAGGCCCAAAACTGGATAGTACAGCAATTTGACCCGTGGAACTGCGAAACCACACTGGGATGTCGGGCCTACACAAGACTATTTTCAACAGATATATTTTTGTGTCACAACAGTCAGGAGACACTACTGTTTTTGTTTACGGAAAAAACTACCAAAAGCTGAATCATAGAGATTTTTTACCGTGGGATGGCAAAACCACAGTTATTGTTTACTGGAGTATACCACACTTTTTTAAATAGAGATATTTGCGGCTGAACAGTGAGCGACACACTCAAACTGCTATTTTTTAGATACCAAAGGCCCAAAACTGGATAGTACAGCGATTTGACCCGTGGAACTGCGAAACCACACTGGGATGTCGGGCCTACACAAGACTATTTTCAACATATATATTTTTGTGTCACAACAGTCAGGAGACACTACTGTTTTTCTTTACGGAAAAAACTACCAAAAGCTGAATAATAGAGATTTTTTACCGTGGGATGGCAAAACCACAATTATTGTTTACTGGGGTATACCACACTTTTTTAAATAGAGATATTTGCGGCTGAACAGTGAGCGACACACTCAAACTGCTTTTTTTTTAGATATGAAAGGCCCAAAACTGGATAGTACAGCGATTTGACCCGTGGAACTGCGAAACCACACTGGGATGTCGGGCCTACACAAGACTATTTTCAACAGATATATTTTTGTGTCACAACAGTCAGGAGACACTACTGTTTTTCTTTACGGAAAAAACTACCAAAAGCTGAATAATAGAGATTTTTACCGTGGGATGGCAAAACCACAGTTATTGTTTACTGGAGTATACCACACTTTTTTAAATAGAGATATTTGCGGCTGAACAGTGAGCGACACACTCAAACTGCTTTTTTCTTAGATACCAAAGGCCCAAAACTAGATAATACAGCGATTTGACCCGTGGAACTGCGAAACCACACTGGGATGTCGGGCCTACACAAGACTATTTTCAACAGATATATTTTTGTGTCACAACATTCAGGAGACACTACTGTTTTTCTTTACGGAAAAAACTACCAAGAGCTGAATAATAGAGATTTTTTACCGTGGGATGGCAAAACCACAGTTATTGTTTACTGGGGTATACCACACTTTTTTAAATAGAGATATTTGTGGCTGAACAGTGAGCGACACACTCAAACTGCTTTTTTCTTAGATACCAAAGGCCCAAAACTGGATAGTACAGCGATTTGACCCGTGGAACTGCGAAACCACACTGGGATGTCGGGCCTACACAAGACTATTTTCAACAGATATATTTTTGTGTCACAACAGTCAGGAGACACTACTGTTTTTCTTTACGGAAAAAATACCAAAAGCTGAATAATAGAGATTTTTTACCGTGGAATGGCAAAACCACAGTTATTGTTTACTGGGGTATACCACACTTTTTTAAATAGAGATATTTGCGGCAGAACAGTGAGCGACACACTCATACTGTATTTTTTTTTAGATACCAAAGGCCCAAAACTGGATAGTACAGCGATTTGACCCGTGGAACTGCGAAACCACACTGGGATGTCGGGCCTACACAAGACTATTTTCAACAGATATATTTTTGTGTCACAACAGTCAGGAGACACTACTGTTTTTCTTTACGGAAAAAACTACCAAAAGCTGAATAATAGAGATTTTTTACCGTGGGATGGCAAAACCACAGTTATTGTTTACTAGGGTATACCACACTTTTTTAAATAGAGATATTTGCGGCTGAACAGTGAGCGACACACTCATACTGCTTTTTTTTTTAGATACCAAAGGCCCAAAACTGGATAGTACAGCGATTTGACCCGTGGAACTGCGAAACCACACTGGGATGTCGGGCCTACACAAGACTATTTTCAACAGATATATTTTTGTGTCACAACAGTCAGGAGACACTACTGTTTTTCTTTACGGAAAAAACTACCAAAAGCTGAATAATAGAGATTTTTTACCATGGGATGGCAAAACCACAGTTATTGTTTACTAGGGTATACCACAATTTTTAAATAGAGATATTTGCAGCTGAACAGTGAGCGACACACTCAAACTGCTTTTTTTTTAGATACCAAAGGCCCAAAACTGGATAGTACAGCGATTTGACCCGTGGAACTGCGAAACCACACTGGGATGTCGGGCCTACACAAGACTATTTTCAACAGATATATTTTTGTGTCACAACAGTCAGGAGACACTACTGTTTTTCTTTACGGAAAAAACTACCAAAAGCTGAATAATAGAGATTTTTTACCGTGGGATGGCAAAACCACAGTTATTGTTTACTGGAGTTTACCACACTTTTTTAAATAGAGATATTTGCGGCTGAACAGTGAGCGACACACTCAAACTGCTTTTTTCTTAGATACCAAAGGCCCAAAACTGGATAGTACAGCGATTTGACCCGTGGAACTGCGAAACCACACTGGGATGTCGGGCCTACACAAGACTATTTTCAACAGATATATTTTTGTGTCACAACAGTCAGGAGACACTACTGTTTTTCTTTACGGAAAAAACTACCAAAAGCTGAATAATAGAGATTTTTTACCGTGGGATGGAAAAACCACAGTTATTGTTTACTGGGGTATACCACACTTTTTTAAATAGAGATATTTGCGGCTGAACAGTGAGCGACACACTCAAACTGCTTTTTTTTTAGATACCAAAGGCCCAAAACTGGATAGTACAGCGATTTGACCCGTGGAACTGCGAAACCACACTGGGATGTCGGGCCTACACAAGACTATTTTCAACAGATATATTTTTGTGTCACAACAGTCAGGAGACACTACTGTTTTTCTTTACGGAAAAAAACTACCAAAAGCTGAATTATAGAGATTTTTTACCGTGGGATGGCAAAACCACAGTTATTGTTTACTGGGGTATACCACACTTTTTTAAATAGAGATATTTGCGGCTGAACAGTGAGCGACACACTCAAACTGCTTTTTTTTTAGATACCAAAGGCCCAAAACTGGATAGTACAGCGATTTGACCCATGGCACTGTGAAACCACACTGGGATGCCGGGCCTACACAAGACTATTTTCAACAGATATATTTTTGTGTCACAACAGTCAGGGGACACTACTGTTTTTCTTTACAGAAAAAACTACCAAAACTTGAATAATAGAGATTTTTTACCATGGGATGGCAAAACCACAGTTATTGTTTACTGGGGTATACCACACTTTTTTAAATAGAGATATTTGCGGCTGAACAGTGAGCGACACACTCAAACTGCTTTTTTCTTAGATACCAAAGGCCCAAAACTGGATAGTACAGTGATTTCACCCATGGAACTGCGAAACCACACTGGGATGTCGGGCCTACACAAGACTATTTTCAACAGATATATTTTTGTGTCACAACAGTCAGGAGACACTACCGTTTTTCTTTACGGAAAAAACTACCAAGAGCTGAATAATAGAGATTTTTTACCGTGGGATGGCAAAACCACAGTTATTGTTTACTGGGGTATACCACACTTTTTTAAATAGAGATATTTGCGGCTGAACAGTGAGCGACACACTCAAACTGCTTTTTTCTTAGATACCAAAGGCCCAAAACTGGATAGTACAGCGATTTGACCCGTTGAACTGCGAAACCACACTGGGATGTCGGGCCTACACAAGACTATTTTCAACAGATATATTTTTGTGTCACAACAGTCAGGAGACACTACTGTTTTTCTTTATGGAAAAAACTACCAAAAGCTGAATAATAGAGATTTTTTACCGTGGGATGGCAAAACCACAGTTATTGTTTACTGGAGTATACCACACTTTTTTAAATAGAGATATTTGCGGCTGAACAGTGAGCGACACACTCAAACTGCTTTTTTTTTAGATACCAAAGGCCCAAAACTGGATAGTACAGCGATTTGACCTGTGGAACTGCGAAACCACACTGGGATGTCGGGCCTACACAAGACTATTTTCAACAGATATATTTTTGTGTCACAACAGTGAGGAGACACTACTGTTTTTCTTTACGGAAAAACTACCAAGAGCTGAATAATAGAGATTTTTTACCGTGGGATGGCAAAACCACAGTTATTGTTTACTGGGGTATACCACACTTTTTTAAATAGAGATATTTGCGGCTGAACAGTGAGCGACACACTCAAACTGCTTTTTTTTTAGATACCAAAGGCCCAAAACTGGATAGTACAGCAATTTGACCCGTGGAACTGCGAAACCACACTGGGATGTCGGGCCTACACAAGACTATTTTCAACAGATATATTTTTGTGTCACAACAGTCAGGAGACACTACTGTTTTTGTTTACGGAAAAAACTACCAAAAGCTGAATCATAGAGATTTTTTACCGTGGGATGGCAAAACCACAGTTATTGTTTACTGGAGTATACCACACTTTTTTAAATAGAGATATTTGCGGCTGAACAGTGAGCGTCACACTCAAACTGCTATTTTTTAGATACCAAAGGCCCAAAACTGGATAGTACAGCGATTTGACCCGTGGAACTGCGAAACCACACTGGGATGTCGGGCCTACACAAGACTATTTTCAACATATATATTTTTGTGTCACAACAGTCAGGAGACACTACTGTTTTTCTTTACGGAAAAAACTACCAAAAGCTGAATAATAGAGATTTTTTACCGTGGGATGGCAAAACCACAATTATTGTTTACTGGGGTATACCACACTTTTTTAAATAGAGATATTTGCGGCTGAACAGTGAGCGACACACTCAAACTGCTTTTTTTTTAGATATGAAAGGCCCAAAACTGGATAGTACAGCGATTTGACCCGTGGAACTGCGAAACCACACTGGGATGTCGGGCCTACACAAGACTATTTTCAACAGATATATTTTTGTGTCACAACAGTCAGGAGACACTACTGTTTTTCTTTACGGAAAAAAATACCAAAAGCTGAATAATAGAGGTTTTTTACCGTGGGATGGCAAAACCACAGTTATTGTTTACTGGGGTATACCACACTTTTTTAAATAGAGATATTTGCGGCTGAACAGTGAGCGACACACTCAAACTGCTTTTTTTTTACATACCAAAGGCTCAAAACTGGATAGTACAGCGATTTGACCCGTGGAACTGTGAAACCACACTGGGATGTCGGTCCTACACAAGACTATTTTCAACAGATATATTTTTGTGTCACAACAGTCAGGAGACACTACTGTTTTTCTTTACGGAAAAAACTACCAAAAGCTGAATAATAGAGATTTTTTACCGTGGGATGGCAAAACCACAGTTATTGTTTAGTGGGGTATACCACACTTTTTTAAATAGAGATATTTGCAGCTGAACAGTGAGCGACACACTCAAACTGCTTTTTTTTTAGATACCAAAGGCCCAAAACTGGATAGTACAGCGATTTGACCCGTGGAACTGCGAAACCACACTGGGATGTCGGGCCTACACAAGACTATTTTCAACAGATATATTTTTGTGTCACAACAGTCAGGAGACACTACTGTTTTTCTTTACGGAAAAAACTACCAAAAGCTGAATAATAGAGATTTTTTACCGTGGGATGGCAAAACCACAGTTATTGTTTACTGGGGTATACCACACTTTTTTAAATAGAGATATTTGCAGCTGAACAGTGAGCGACACACTCAAACTGCTTTTTTTTTAGATACCAAAGGCCCAAAACTGGATAGTACAGCGATTTGACCCGTGGAACTGCGAAACCACACTGGGATATCGGGCCTACACAAGACTATTTTCAACAGATATATTTTTGTGTCACAACAGTCAGGAGACACTACTATTTTTCTTTACGGAAAAAAACTACCAAAAGCTGAATAATAGAGATTTTTTACCGTGGGATGGCAAAACCACAGTTATTGTTTACTGGGGTATACCACACTTTTTTAAATAGAGATATTTGCGGCTGAACAGTGAGCGACACACTCAAACTGCTTTTTTTTTAGATACCAAAGGCCCAAAACTGGATAGTACAGCGATTTGACCCGTGGAACTGCGAAACCACACTGGGATGTCGGGCCTACACAAGACTATTTTAAACAGATATATTTTTGTGTCACAACAGTCAGGAGACACTACTGTTTTTCTTTACAGAAAAAACTACCAAAACTTGAATAATAGAGATTTTTTACCATGGGATGGCAAAACCACAGTTATTGTTTACTGGGGTATACCACACTTTTTTAAATAGAGATATTTGCGGCTGAACAGTGAGCGACACACTCAAACTGCTTTTTTCTTAGATACCAAAGGCCCAAAACTGGATAGTACAGTGATTTGACCCATGGAACTGCGAAACCACACTGGGATGTCGGGCCTACACAAGACTATTTTCAACAGATATATTTTTGTGTCACAACAGTCAGGAGACACTACCGTTTTTCTTTACGGAAAAAACTACCAAGAGCTGAATAATAGAGATTTTTTACCGTGGGATGGCAAAACCACAGTTATTGTTTACTGGGGTATACCACATTTTTTTAAATAGAGATATTTGCGGCTGAACAGTGAGCGACACACTCAAACTGCTTTTTTCTTAGATACCAAAGGCCCAAAACTGGATAGTACAGCAATTTGACCCGTGGAACTGCGAAACCACACTGGGATGTCGGGCCTACACAAGACTATTTTCAACAGATATATTTTTGTGTCACAACAGTCAGGAGACACTACTGTTTTTCTTTACGGAAAAAACTACCAAAAGCTGAATAATAGAGATTTTTTACCGTGGGATGCCAAAACCACAGTTATTGTTTACTGGAGTATACCACACTTTTTTAAATAGAGATATTTGCGGCTGAACAGTGAGCGACACACTCAAACTGCTATTTTTTAGATACCAAAGGCCCAAAACTGGATAGTACAGCGATTTGACCCGTGGAACTGCGAAACCACACTGGGATGTCGGGCCTACACAAGACTATTTTCAACAGATATATTTTTGTGTCACAACAGTCAGGAGACACTACTGATTTTCTTTACGGAAAAAACTACCAAAAGCTGAATAATAGAGATTTTTTACCGTGGGATGGCAAAACCACAATTATTGTTTACTGGGGTATACCACACTTTTTTAAATAGAGATATTTGCGGCTGAACAGTGAGCGACACACTCAAACTGCTTTTTTTTTAGATACCAAAGGCCCAAAACTGGATAGTACAGCGATTTGACCCGTGGAACTGCAAAACCACACTGGGATGTCGGGCCTACACAAGACTATTTTCAACAGATATATTTTTGTGTCACAACAGTCAGGAGACACTACTGATTTTCTTTACGGAAAAACCTACCAAAACCTGAATAATAGAGATTTTTTACCGTGGGATGGCAAAACCACAGTTATTGTTTACCGGGGTATGCCACACTTTTTTAAATAGAGATATTTGCGGCTGAACAGTGAGCGACACACTCAAACTGCTTTTTTCTTAGATACCAAAGGCCCAAAACTGGATAGTACAGCGATTTGACCCGTGGAACTGCGAAACCACACTGGGATGTCGGGCCTACACAAGACTATTTTCAACAGATATATTTTTGTGTCACAACAGTCAGGAGACACTACTGTTTTTCTTTACGGAAAAAAACTACCAAAAGCTGAATAATAGAGATTTTTTTACCATGGGATGGCAAAACCACAGTTATTGTTTACTGGGGTATACCACACTTTTCTAAATAGAGATATTTGAGGCTGAACAGTGAGCGACACACTCAAACTGCTTTTTTCTTAGATACCAAAGGCCCAAAACTGGATAGTACAGCAATTTGACCCATGGAACTGGGAAACCACACTGGGATGTCGGGCCTACACAAGACTATTTTCAACAGATATATTTTTGTGTCACAACAGTCAGGAGACACTACTGTTTTTCTTTACGGAAAAAACTACCAAGAGCTGAATAATAGAGATTTTTTACCGTGGGATGGCAAAACCACAGTTATTGTTTACTGGGGTATACCACACTTTTTTAAATAGAGATATTTGCGGCTGAACAGTGAGCGACACACTCAAACTGCTTTTTTTTTAGATACCAAAGGCCCAAAACTGGATAGTACAGCGATTTGACCCGTGGAACTGCGAAACCACACTGGGATGTCGGGCCTACACAAGACTATTTTCAACAGATATATTTTTGTGTCACAAAAGTCAGGAGACACTACTGTTTTTCTTTACGGAAAAAACTACCAAAAGCTGAATAATAGAGATGTTTTACCGTGGGATGGCAAAACCACAGTTATTGTTTACTGGGTATACCACACTTTTTTAAATAGAGATATTTGCAGCTGAACAGTGAGCGACACACTCAAACTGCTTTTTTTTTAGATACCAAAGGCCCAAAACTGGATAGTACAGCGATTTGACCCGTGGAACTGCGAAACCACACTGGGATGTCGGGCCTACACAAGACTATTTTCAACAGATATATTTTTGTGTCACAACAGTCAGGAGACACTACTGTTTTTCTTTACGGAAAAAACTACCAAAAGCTGAATAATAGAGATTTTTTACCGTGGGATGGCAAAACCACAGTTATTGTTTACTGGGGTATACCACACTTTTTTAAATAGAGATATTTGCAGCTGAACAGTGAGCGACACACTCAAACTGCTTTTTTTTTAGATACCAAAGGCCCAAAACTGGACAGTACAGCGATTTGACCCGTGAAACTGCGAAACCACACTGGGATGTCGGGCCTACACAAGACTATTTTCAACAGATATATTTTTGTGTCACAACAGTCAGGAGACACTACTGTTTTTCTTTACGGAAAAAACTACCAAAAGCTGAATAATAGAGATTTTTTACCGTGGGATGGCAAAACCACAGTTATTGTGTACTGGGGTATACCACCCTTTTATAAATAGAGATATTTGTGGCTGAACAGTGAGCGACACACTCAAACTGCTTTTTTCTTAGATACCAAAGCCCCAAAACTGGATAGTACAGCGATTTGACCCGTGGAACTGCGAAACCACACTGGGATGTCGGGCCTACATAAGACTATTTTCAACAGATATATTTTTGTGTCACAACAGTCAGGAGACACTACTGTTTTTCTTTACGGAAAAAACTACCAAAAGCTGAATAATAGAGATTTTTTACCGTGGGATGGCAAAACCACAGTTATTGTTTACTGGGGTATACCATACTTTTTTAAATAGAGATATTTGCGGCTGAACAGTGAGCGACACACTCAAACTGCTTTTTTTTTAGATACCAAAGGCCCAAAGCTGGATAGTACAGCGATTTGACCCGTGGAACTGTGAAACCACACTGGGATGTCGGGCCTACGCAAGACTATTTTCAACAGATATATTTTTGTGTCACAACAGTCAGGAGACACTACTGTTTTTCTTTACGGAAAAAACTACCAAAAGCTGAATAATAGAGATTTTTTACCGTGGGATGGCAAAACCACAGTTATTGTTTACTGGGGTATACCACACTTTTTTAAATAGAGATATTTGCGGCTGAACAGTGAGCGACACACTCAAACTGCTTTTTTTTTTAAATACCAAAGGCCCAAAACTGGATAGTACAGCGATTTGACCCGTGGAACTGCGAAACCACACTGGGATGTCGGGCCTACACAAGACTATTTTCAACAGATATATTTTTGTGTCACAACAGTCAGGAGACACTACTGTTTTTCTTTACGGAAAAAACTACCAAAAGCTGAATAATAGAGATTTTTTACCGTGGGATGGCAAAACCACAGTTATTGTTTACTGGGGTATACCATACTTTTTTAAATAGAGATATTTGCGGCTGAACAGTGAGCGACACACTCAAACTGCTTTTTTTTTTAGATACCAAAGGCCCAAAACTGGATAGTACAGCGATTTGACCCGTGGAACTGCGAAACCACACTGGGATGTCGGGCCTACACAAGACTATTTTCAACAGATATATTTTTGTGTCACAACAGTCAGGAGACACTACTGTTTTTCTTTACGGAAAACACTACCAAAACCTGAATAATAGAGATTTTTTACCGTGGGATGGCAAAACCACAGTTATTGTTTACTGGGGTATACCACACTTTTTTAAATAGAGATATTTGCAGCTGAACAGTGAGCGACACACTCAAACTGTTTTTCTTTTTAGATACAAATGGCCCAAAATGGATAATACAGAGGTTTGAACCGTGGAAGTGCAAAACAACACTTCTGTTTCTCTAGCCTACACCAGACTATTTTCAACAGTTATATCTGTGTCTGAAAAATCAGAGACACGCTTTTTTTTGGGGGGGGGGGGGGGACACCAAAAGGTTAATAAGACGGGTATTTGTACAGTGTGAAGGATGAAAAAAAAAGGATTTTTCCTGGCCCCCGACACCTGGTGCTAAGTCCAGCAATTTCAGCAACAGGAGCACACAGGACTGTAATGCAGCGTTTGCTGATATAACCACTTTGTCTCCTATACAGCCTGCCTGCCTAGTATCTGAGATGGATATTAGTCCTGAAAAGGACTGTTTGTTTGTTCTGGCAGCCTTTACTGACCCTACACTAACTATTTTGCAGTTTATATCTCTCCCTAAATTAGCAACGCTGTCCCTACACTGTCTAATCCGGAGCGACTGTGTCCAAGATGGCGGCGCCCCATTTTAAATACTCAAGGTGATGCTGTGCGGCCAGCCAATCACTGTAATGCCCACAACCAACATGGCTGCAGCATTACAGTGACTGGCTGGCAATCCCTGCATGTTCATTGGCTCTGTAAAGAGCGCCAAACATGCAGGGCGGAGACCCGAGCTCCCGCCCGAGTAACCCGGAAATGCTCGGTGCTCGCCGAACATCCTGAGTAGCGTGATGCTCGGGCGAGTACCGAGCAGTGTTGACCATGTTCGCTCAACACTAATGGATATATGTGATTGATTGATATATACTAGGACATCTTCAGCAAATAGAGAGCACTTGTACTCGGTGCCTCCCACCTCAATCCACCTAATATTGGGGTTATGGCGAATTAATGAGAGCAGGTGCTCCGTCACTAGGGTGTATAAGAGAGGGGACCGAGGACATCCCTTCCTTGGCCCATTGGTGATTATGAAAGGTGATGAAAATGTTCTGATGCGCCCCCTGGGCCTTGGGACTCCCGGAGCCGGACCCTTTTTGGTGGATGCTGGTGGTTGTAGCCTCCGTGGCGGCGACCCGGTTCCGTGGCTCAGGGCGGTCAAACCTGTGGCGGAACTATTTATGTGGTTTTGATGTTTAAATGTCCGACTATGCCACCCGTGGATTGCGGTCAGAGTGAACCGCCGCTGCAGGGTAGACCGCTGAGGCTGGTGTTGTGGGTGCAGCAGAGCGTAGTATAAATCCCCATGGGAGGAGTATAGCCTCAGGGCAGTGTATGCGGAGGATGAGGGTGATGGTGCAAGGCAGCAGCAGTAACGACACGGAGTCAGTGATGCAGTCCAGAGCCTTTACTCACAGTTCTTATTATCCAGACCACTTCTGCAGGTAACGGCTGCCCACTTCGTACTGTGCTCACCAGGTGAGGGGCTCAGACAACTCCCAGAAAACTATGGAGCACTTCACAGGACCCCCTTTGTGTGTCCTTTGTCTGGCCTTTCTTACCAACGCTTCTGTCCGGCTGCCTCGGGCCTCCTCTTGGTAAACTTGGCGCCAGTTTCCCTGACCCTATGTGGTGCCTTCCTACCGGGTGTAGCGAGGGGCTGCGCCACATAAAATGTCACAGCCTCCGGTTTGTAGCTGAGGGTCGTTTCCCGCCTCCACTAGTTTCGGGGACCGGTCTCCCCCTTTGGCCTGACCCCTCCACGCAGGTGGATTCGGGCGTGCGGTGGCGACACGCCCGTCCGCACCCCTGGGATCCCTTCGTTCCTCATTCCTGGAGCCTTCTCCGCTCCTCTTCCTTCCTTCTCCCTCTTCCAGGCCTGGGCCTCTGTTACTAGGCCCGCCTCCGGAGCAGAGCTCATGCAGAGCCCCTGCTCCCTGTCACTTCTGCTCAGACTTCTCTGCACTGAACTAAGATGGTGCCCACCTTTTATACTCCCTTCTCAATGCACCCAGGAACTGCTTCCTCCCTGCTCCTGCACTACAGGGTTCCCCTTCCTCAGTGTTCCCTCCCCCCACTCCAGCCAGGGAAAGGGACTGTCGTGCCCATCTCAGGGGCATATTGGTCGCCCTGCCCCACGGCAATGTGGTGTAATGCATGCAGGTGTCGGGGTCCTGATCCACACTCCATCCTTACCTGAGAGTGAGATATCACACCTCTGGGTGAGGTGCAATACCTCTGTAGCAACCGAGCCCTCGGGGTGCTACAGTTCCATTTATCTTCAGCCTAGGTGACGTATTGCAATACAGGGCCGTGATTTTGGCTATAAAAGGGTCCCCTAGACCCCTACCCCAAGCTTTTTAAGAGAATAATATATGGCGTGCCAGGAGACTCTATGGAATGCTTTCTCAGCATCCAACGAGAGTATCTAATTACAAATTTTTAACTGCATCTAGCCCAGGAAATACTTTGTGCCTAGTAGCAGTGTCTGCTAGTCAGCGGATTATCCCAGCTGTTAAGCAAGCTATACCACCTGTAGTTTGGACACTTAATTTTTTCAAAGGAAATGCTTCGGGACCCCGGGATACTCAGTGAAGAGCATCAGGAGGCACCCCAAGGCAAAGGGGCCGGGACTGGCGGTAGGACACCTTGCGGTGGACAGCCGAGCTCGATCCTTATAAAAGCTTTTTAACTGCAGCAGCTTTAGTGGACGCTACTGGAGCTGGAATTACGCGGCTGCTGGCATGAGACTTGCCTCCAATAGATCCTTGTAAAAGGATTTAAAGTGTACTCATTCAAATTAGAGAGACAATTTAAATTAAAAAGCTTAGACCTGCCTCCACCACAGGGGGGCTCGCTCGACCAACCAGCGGACAGGCACCAGCATTGGGAGAGGGGGGCTGGCCGTCAGGGTCCACCACAGCTCTGGCACAAACCCGGCGACACGGAGGTGGCACGGGCAGGAACGGACTGGCCGTGTAGGCTTCTCACTTTTTGGATTTTAGAAGGGCATGACATGCCTATATCTGTGTCTCCCCCTCCTTTTACTCCTCCACCTCTTTTCTTTTCGCATGACTATATGTACTTGTCACTTTTCCATGTGTTAGTTATGTCTTCTGAGCAGTTTGTCAGCTTTTGGACACCTTTGAAGGTGTTTTCTATGTGTTTCTATGTGTTTTTGTTTGCCTGCCATTGGTTTTAACGGTGTTCGAAGGTGTTCGACGAACAGTTCGACGAACACAAGGGTGTTCGACGAACCGAACCAAACTCGAACACTACGGGGGTGGCTCTACACTAATCAAGATGTAACGGGGCTTAGGGTGGCAGTCATGGGCGAGCATCGCTTTTTTGACACCACGGCCCGCTAAAGGAAATAGTGTACTGTGTGGCTGCATGGGCAACGATGCTTTGAGATCTGAGATCTCCACAATCCTTGTTAATGCGCTGGGTGCAGAACTGTCCCGTTTAACCCTCTCAGTCAAGAAGCCAAACCAGCTGTTATAAACAGTGTTCTTTTTAAGCATAGTCAAACAGGTGAACTTAGAGTAACAGGTTATGCATTCTTCATCACTTGCCACACAGTACACAGGCTCCAGTCTCAGAGTTACAGTCTGCACTTTGTTTATGGCAACAGGTATGGCACAGCAGTGAGGAGAGATCTCAAATGCCTGCATTTTCCTAGGGGTAGAGTCATACGGGTCCACGTTTGTCGCTATGCCCTGATCCCCTGTGTCCTTGCTTATATCAGTCCCAGGGGCCGCTCGTAGAGACGTGCTCCCTGTTTCAGTACCCACAGCAGGGCGATGCCTCGTCACAAGGTCCCATTTTCTACTGGACAGTACGCTTCAGTATCTACAGCAGGACGCTATCTCATCCCAAGGTCCCCTTTCTCGCTGGACAGTACGTTTCCTGGACTTCTAAGCTTTTCTGCAGGTTTCCCCACTTGCCTGTGTCGTCCTGCTGACTATGTAACTAGATCTTTGCCCTCATGAGCCTTGTAGTTCCACACCAGGAACAATCTGTCTTTCCTCTTTCTCTTACTTTTTCTAGACTGAATAAAATGGATCCCTTTTCTCAGAATCCACAAAACTCCCTCCCACTATGGGCTGTACTTCTAATTAACCCTCACACTGTCTTTGTGCTTGATGTCTGTATCTGGGCAGATTTCACCTACACTCTATACCAGAGTGAAAAGAAAGACAGTGACATCTTGTGGCCTCCGGTCAACATGGCAGCCATTAGGGAAATAACCATTAAATCCATAGCAGTAATATGCATGTAAAATTCATTCAACCAACAGAAATATCAGAGAAGTGAGATGCCATCCTCATCACCCTTACATCCCCCCATACTTTAAATATGGTCATCCTCGACCATACAGGACCTAAAAGCAAGGGTTAATACAAAATCAAACATTTTAACAAATTCAGACTGAAGTCTTTCTCAGATGTCTTCTCACTGGACATCTGGCCCTTCTCGGTTAAGGGCCCCAGAAGAACCGACACTGTCCATAACTTTACCAGCATCGGTCCTTCTTGGTAAGGACCCCGGAACAAAGTGTCCAAGTCCATACAGAGGCCCATGGGCCAACACAGTAGCAGCCCTTCCTGTCCAAGGGCACAGTCCTCAAAATTCCTGACCTGGCATCAGGGTGTCCGTCACACCTCCCCCAACAACAGTCCTTAGGACCAGGATCTCAGTCCTTTCACAATACAGAACTTCCTACGTCCCTTGGGGGGGGCAACATCCTTTTATGGGATTGGGCACAGTCCTCAACAAAGGGTGTGCAACCCTCTCGCAGCTGCAATGTCCTCCAATCCAGTAAGGGGGCAAAACAAACAATGTGAGCCGTACGCGGCTACTACAGGCCCAACAGGCCTCGAGGGTACCTCGAACAGTCCCTCTGATTCCTTTTAGGAAAAAAACACACACAGGCCTTCTGGCCATGAAGGTATTAATAGTCCTTCCAAGGATAACAAAGGCAAGGCGCCTTAAGCTTAGTTTCCTGAGACTCGACTGGTCTTCAGCCTTTAAATAGGGGTTCCTCGGAACTCGACCCCTCAAAATAGCCTGCTGGACAAATCGAGCAACTGCAACTGCCCAGAGGTCAACTTGGTCACTGCTCAGGTGTCTCTTGGAATTTCTCAATCTTCTTCCAGGCTTCTCTTAGGCAAAGTCAAGCCACTTCCAGACGAAGTCATCACTGGAACTACCTGCACATCTGCATCAGGTTTCTGCAGTGAAGTCAAAGCCCAAAATCCTTACCGGAGCTCCTCAATCATCTTCATTCCCTCGGCATACCACTGCTCAATGCTTCTGAGGAATTCTCCACAGCTCCATTGGGTTGACAACAGAACACAATGTAATAGTTGCTGGCTTGCGTCTGGCCTTACTGGATGAGATGGAGCTGAGGCTTGCATACCTTCTGCAATGGGCTCCGCTTCTTCTTGGTAAACTGAAGGGATCACGTACTCTCTGGTCCCCCGAGCAATGTCCTTTGGGTGTCTCCCTTCAGGCTGAACCACAATAATTGGTGATGGTGGCCTCTCTGGAACTTCTTGATCGTGGTAATCAGGGCCACAGGACAGGCAAAAGACTCCAAACCCCCGCCAGTACTCATCCACTGCAAATGGGTCCTCATATTGACTCTCACCGTTCATGGCCTCTACCTCCTCATCATCACCACCAATGCTCATTCACCATGCAGACTGTGCTCTTGCCTCGCAGTCACTGTGTGCCATCACGACTACTGTTTTCCCCAGCTCCACTCTTTCCAGAATCTGCATGGCAAATGGCGGCGGCCTCTCACTCACCGTACGTTTCCGGTGGCCCTTGGCTTGCCTCTATCTGGGCCAGACTTCAGACACATCTGCTGCATCACACTTCACTCCCTGCAACTCTGCTTTTGGCCATGCCTCCTGCATTCGCCATCTTCCACTCGACGGGAAGCACCTCGCACTGTGCCACGCCCTCCTTAGGTATACACCTCTCACTCCGGGCTGGATCCTAGCTGCAGGGCACATCCTTCTTCTGGCCGACACCCTTGGGGGCTGGACACATTTTTGTGCTCTCGGGCGCCATCCACGCCCATGATAGGTGGTCTTTCTTCTTCTCTTCACCGCCGCAGTTGCCATCTTGGAGTCAATGCTTCTGGCCGCCATCTTGGGCCGCATGTATTCAGGTGCCCTCTCATCTGCGCCACGGGTCTTCTCTACCCCGCTCTCTTCATGCAAGGAACTTGCATCCTGCCGACTACGCCAAATGTGACGGGGCTCAGGGTGGCAGTCATGAGCGAGCATCACTTCTTTGACACCACGGCCCGCTAAAGGAAATAGTGTACTGTGTGGCTGCATGTGCAACGATGCTTTGAGATCTGAGATCTCCACAATCCCTGTTAATGAGCTGGGTGCAGAACTGTCCGGTTTAACCCTCTCAGTCAAGAAGCCAAACCAGCTGTTACAAACAGTGTTCTTTTCATGCACAGTCAAACAGGTGAACTTAACTTAAGAGTAACAGGTTATGCATTCTTCATCACTTGCCACACAGTACACAGGCTCCAGTCTCAGAGTTACAGTCTGCACTTTGTTTCTGGCAACAGGTATGGCACAGTAGTGAGGAGAGATCTTAAATGCCTGCATTTTTTTAGGTGTAAAGAGAGGAGAAAACAAGGCGCAATGGGTGACTCAGTATTGCAATTGTTAGAGGGGTGTGGGGATGGCTACTAACCTTGTGAAGTTGTGCACCTCTGCACAACCCCAGTGTAAAGCTCCACAAGCTCCGCTCTGTTGGTGGCTGTCATCTATTTCCAGCGGTGTTCACAGATCCTGATCTCTCGGTGGTGGATCACGTGGTCAGGTTAGTAGCATGTAACGCCAAGATGGACGCCCAGCTTCACCAACACCCCCGGTAGCGTTCCGGAGGGGTTAGGGCAGCGCAGCTTGGAAAACCAGGGTAGTAATTCTAATTAAATTGCTCCCACAGGTGAAAGAACAATAGATTAAAGGCAGCTCTACCGCACCCCAACAGGGGGAAAGGGACAATCAGTGAATATGAATAGCGGTACCAGAGCGCCAATAACAGGGCAAAAATATTAAAAGGACTGGTTTATTAATATTGTCCACCGAAACGCGTTGTGTGTATTAATAAACCAGTCCTTTTAATATTTTTGCCCTGTTATTGGCGCTCTGGTACCGCTATTCATATTCACTGATTGCATTTTCTTAGGGGTAGAGTCATACGGGTCCACGTGTCTCGCTATGCCCTGATCCCCTGTGTCCTTGCTTATATCAGTCCCAGGGGCCGCTCATAGAGATGTGCTCCCTGTTTCAGTACCCACAGTAGGGCGATGCCTTGTCCCAAGGTCCCTTTTTCTACTCGACAGTACGCTTCAGTACCCACAGCAGGAAGCTCTCTCATCCCAATGTCCCCTTTCTCGCTGGACAGTACGTTTCCTTGACTTCTAAGCTTTTCTGCAGGTTTCCCCACTTGCCTGTGTCATTCTGCTGCCTATGTAACTAGATCCTTGTCCTCATGAGCCTTGTAGTTCCACACCAGGACCAATCTGTCTTTCCTCTTTCTCTTACTTTTTCTAGACTGATTAAAATGGATCCCTTCTCTCAGAATCCACAAAACTCCCTCCCACTATGGGCTATACTTCTAATTAACCCTCAAACTGTCTTTGTACCTGATGTCTGTATCTGGGCAGATTTCACCTACACTCTATACCAGAGTGAAAAGAAAGACAGTGTCATCTTGTGGCCTCCGGTCAACACGGCAGCCATTAAGGAAATAACCATTAAATCCATAGCAGTAACATGCATGTAAAATACATTCAACCAACAGAAATATTAGAGAAGTGAGATGCCATCCTCGATACCCTTGCAAAGACTATCATTGTTTATGCTGGTCTTGATGATGGGGTGAGCAGGAGTCAGATTCTCCTGATTCATTAAGGTGCATGCCTCTTAATGAATCTTATGCATATGAAAAGTGGTGCCAGGGAGTGGACTAAGATTTCTGGCATAAAGTACACAAAATGAAATAAGCAAGCTGTGGCATCATGAACCTGTCCTGCCCCAGCTCTGCCCAATTTGGCAAAGCTGGATTAAACTGGCATGAAAACCTTAAAAGTCACAACTTTTTTGCACAACTCCATGTTTCACAAAAATGTTGTAACTTTTAAAAGTTAATTATTTGAGAATTCTGGAGTAATCGCTTTGAAGAATCGAGGTCTTACTGTTGTTAACATTCGAGATGAATGGATAAGGCACCATTCAAATTTGTCTGTTTGTGACAATTTTTCGATTTGCTGTGAAGCTATTCTCTATTAATCTAATGTCCCTTATTACGTTTTGGGGACTCTCAATAACCGAGAGCATATTAAATATAGTTTGCAAAAAATAAAAAGATCCTTAAACTCACCTCATTGCTCATATCTTCGGCCTCTGCGCTCCTCACCATAATCTTCATCACATCATGACCTCCGAGAAAATGGACTGCAGACTGGGACGCCACTGTTCATACTATGCGTATCTGGGCTGCAGTGTGAACTGTCCACGCAGCGAGGGGCCACAAGTTTGTCCCATAAAGGTAAATGGCTGGCAAGTAATTGGACTTCTAGACTCAGGGAGTCTGGTGACCCTTGTGAGGGCCACACTTCCTCAGCAGCTGATCCCAGGGAAGAAGGTTGGCGTCTGATGCATTTGTGGTGATGCTAAAAACTATCGAATGGCCAGAGTGGATATTGAAACGGCCCACGATACTGAGTCCCACGAGCTCAGCATCATCCAGGACTTATTACACCCCATTATTATAGGCAGGGACTTTTGTTTGTTTAGGATCTGTGGGGGAAGGGTCCAGGGCTCAGTGGCTCGGATACGAAACCGGTTAGCCCTAAAGAGGTATCACCACACCCAGAGTCCGGCGGGTTTCCTTTCTGTGTCCTTATAACCCCACAATATATATATTTTCATTTTTTACATTTTTAAAATTACATAAAGGAAAATGGGCTGTGAAAAAATGTGGGCACCCTTGGAGATTGGTGTGCTCAGATAACATTGACCAAGGTTTCAGACCTTAATTAGCCTGTACTCTAACACTATCATTATTAGGAAATTACAGATTTTACAAAGTTTCCAGCTCCCAGCCAGTTATAAAAACCCAGCCTCTTCTAAACATCAGCCATGGTTTCTTATAAGCAGCTGCCTAGCACTCTGAAAATGAAAATGGTGGAGGCCCACAAAGCAGGAGAAGGCTATAAGAAGATAGCAAAGCATTTTCAAGTTGCCCTTTCCTCAGTTTGGGCAGCACGGTGGCTCAGTGGTTAGCAGTGCAGCCTTGCAGTGCTGGGGTCCTAGGTTCAAATCCCACCAAGGACAACATCAGCAAGGAGATTGTATGTTCTTCCCATGTTTGCGTGGGTTTACTCCGGGTTCTCCAGTTTCCTCCCACACTCCAAAGACATACTGATAGGGAATGTAGATTGTGAGCCCCAATGGGGACAGTGCCAATAATGTCTGTAAATTGTCTGAATTGTAAAGCGCTGCGGAGTATGTTGGCGCTATATAAATAAAAAGATTATAATTATTAGTATTTAATTAAGAAATGGCAGTTAACAGGAGGTCAAGATAAGGTCTGAAAGACCAGCATTTCAGTGAGAGCTGCTTGTCGGATTGCTAGAGAGGCAAATCAGAACCCCTGCTTGACTGTAAAAGACCTTCAGAAAGATTTAGCAGATGCTGGAGTGGTGGTACATTGTTTTACTGTTCAGAGACAAATATATCCTTTATGGAGACGAAAACCTTTCCTGCGTCCTCACCATAAAATTCAGCATCAGAAGTATGTAGAAGAACATCTAAACAAGCCTGATGCATTTTGGTAACAAGTCCTGTGGACCAATGAGGTTAACATAGAACTCTTTGGCCGCAACGATCAAAGGTATGTGTGGAGAAAAAGGGCAAGAATTTCAGGAAAAGAACATCTCTCCAACCATTAGGCATGGGGGTGGATCAATCATGCTTTGGGGTTGTGTTGCAGCGAGGAACATTTCATGGGTAAAGGGAAGAATGGATTCAATGAAATTTCAACAAATTCTTGATGCAAACATAACATTATCTACAAAAAAGCATGAATATACAGTACAGACCAAAAGTTTGGACACACCTTCTCATTTAAAGATTTTTCTGTATTTTCATGACTATGAAAATTGTACATTCACACTGAAGGCATAAAAACTATGAATTAACACATGTGGAATTATATAGTTAACAAAAAAATGTGAAACAACTGAAAATAAATATCTTGTAATCTAGGTTCTTCAAAGTAGCCACCTTTTGTTTTGATGACTGCTTTGCACACTCTTGGCATTCTCTTGATGAGCTTCAAGAGGTAGTCACCGGAAATGGTCTTCCAACAATCTTGAAGGAGTTCCCAGAGATGCTTAGCACTTGTTGGCCCTTTTGCCTTCACTCTGAGGTCCAGCTCACCCCAAACCATCTCAATTGGGTTCAGGTCTGGTGACTGTGGAGGCCAGGTCATTTGGCGTAGCACCCCATCACTCTCCTTCTTGGTCAAATAGCCCTTACTCAGCCTGGAGGTGTGTTTGGGGTCATTGTCCTGTTGAAAAATAAATGATGGTCCAACTAAATGCAAACTGGATGGAATAGCATGCCGTTGCAAGATGCTGTGGTAGCCATGCTGGTTCAGTATGCCTTCAATTTTGAATAAATCCCCAACAGTGTCACCAGCAAAGCACCCCCACACCATCACACCTGCTCCTCCATGCTTCACGGTGGAAACCAGGCATGTAGAGTCCATCCGTTCACCTTTTCTGCGTCGCACAAAGACATGGTGGTTGAAACCAAAGATCTCAAATTTGGACTCATCAGACCAAAGCACAGATTTCCACGGGTCTAATGTCCATTCCTTGTGTTCTTTAGCCCAAACAAGTCTCTTCTGCTTGTTGCCTGTCCTTAGCAGTGGTTTCCTAGCAGCTATTTTACCATGAAGGCCTGCTGCACAAAATCTCCTCTTAACAGTTGTTGAAGAGATGTGTCTGCTGCTACAACTCTGTGTGACATTGACCTGGTCTCTAATCTGAGCTGCTGTTAACCTGCGATTTCTGAGGCTGGTGACTCGGATAATCTTATCCTCAGAAGCAGAGGTGACGCTTGGTCCTCTTTTCCTGGGGCGGTCCTCAAGTGAGCCAGTTTCATTGTAGCGATTTATGGTTTTTGCAACTGCACTTGGGGACACTTTCAAAGTTTTCCAAATTTTTCGCATTGACTGACCTTCATTTCTTAAAGTAATGATAGCCACTCGTTTTTCTTTACTTAGCTGCTTTTTTCTTGCCATAATACAAATTCTAACAGTCTATTCAGGAGGACTATCAGCTGTGTATCCACCAGACTTCTGCACAACACAACTGATGGTCCCATCCCCATTTATAAGGCAAGAAATCCCACTTATTAAACCTGACAGGGCACACCTGTGAAGTGAAAACCATTTCCGGTGATTACCTCTTGAAGCTCATCAAGAGAATGCAAAGAGTGTGCAAAGCAGTCATCAAAGAAAAAGGTGGCTACTTTGAAGAACCTAGAATATAAGACATATTTTCAGTTGTTTCACACTTTTTTGTTAAGTATATAATCCCACATGTGTTAATTCATAGTTTTGATGCTTTCAGTGTGAATGTACAATTTTCAAAGTCATGAAAATACAGAAAAATCTTTAAATGAGAAGGTGTGTCCAAACTTTTGGTCTGTACTATATATATATAGGTACAGTATATATATATATATGTACAGTATATATATATATATATATATATATATATATATATATATATATTTTTTTTTTTTAATTTATTTTTTTTTTTTGCCTAAAATACAAAAGAAATGTGTTAGCTTTAATTTCTTGCCTCTTTGAGATCATTTTATTTTCAACTTGCTTAACTTTTCACAATAGCAGTAATATTGACCAGGGGTGCCCAAGCTTTTAAATGAAAACAATCATCAACCAGTTTTGTCCTTTACACCTAAATTTCTTCCTTCTCTGTCACTGAATTTGAACTACTGATAAAAACAGGAACTAAGCTCCTAGTGCCCACATACTCCTCCCCAAACCACAGGCTGGCCTTACAGTTAACCCTGTCAACCCTGAACACAGAAAAACAGCAGCCTACATGGGGATAACATACACAATAATATACAGGTCACACAAGCAGTTTCAGAGAGTGTGTTCGACATCTTCTCAACCTCTACAAGAAAATTTATTTCTGCTCACGGCACTCATACTCAATATTGAATAAATAGCAATGTTTTGAAATATTGTTTTAATCTTTTCATCTTTTTCATATCATTAACATGTCTATTCATCATTAAATGCAGGCCTATGATAAGACAGTTGTGTCATGTGACATGGTTATATGTTATATGTCACATGTTATAATGAAGAAGGGTATATGTAAATTCAGTGTAATGGCTGTTGAACCCATGAAACTCATGCTACTGGTAGACAAGTTAAGAGGGAGGGCATATGTAAATAAAGTGTAGCAGTTTAAATGGAGCCTGACTGCTTTCCCAGGTCTCTGAAATCATCACCATGTATTTATTGCTGGCTGAGTTCTATGTCACTGCTACCTTCCTGGGCATGCACACAGCACTGATAAAGCCAGGGTGTGTACACCCAGCAAATTGTGCATTATGAAGGAGGCAGAGATTTGCAAAAAGGTGACAGTGACATCTCACTTGAAGGTCTTATTATTCACACCCAGAAGGGAGTGATAACATGATTACTTGAATGAATAGCCTGGGGAAAACAATGTCCCCTGACTAATCAGCCACAAAAAAAGTATTGTCACTAAAGTTCTAAAATAGTTTTCTTTAAATATGCAGAAATCTTATAGGCAATAAAAAAGGCTTGTTAGGTAGTGTATTCACTTATCAATAATTACACAGTGGCAGTTTGGAGGACCTGAGCAAGATGTCAGGTTCTCTTTAAATCAGTTCACTTTATTTATATATGTCCATCCTCTTACCTTGCCTACTGGTTGCATGAGGTCAACATCAAGTATACTCATTAAAATATGCTCTTCTTCCATTCTAACACGTGACCTATAGCATTAATATGTCAAATGACACAACTAGCCTATACTATACTCGCAGCCCCACATGTAATTCTACATTCTGCAATCTTGATTATCAGGAACGCTGTTATTTATTCCTTCTTTACAGTTATTAATTCTTTATCTACAGATTCTCCACTGTTCAGCATTGCTATTTTTGCTGTAATGTATGGACATTTTCATCACTATATTCTGCACTATGGAATATGATGCCCTAGATGAAATAGTGTCTTTTCTGTTTTCTTGTTTTTCCTTCAACTGTTTCACTGGAAGCACTTTTTTATGAATACCTGTATTGCATCTTTATGGTTTGCTTTACCGTGGATATGAGGCAGAGCTGTACAGTTTTATGTTAGTGTAAGAAGATACTGAACAAAGTTCATACTTAAAGGAATGCTTCCATTTGATGTAACTTTTGTGTGCAACCTTTTTTCTGAATTTGGATCCACAATATATTGCTTATTTTTCTATTATGTTATCTGTCACATTAATCTGATGAAGGTCGCAAGATCGAAAACGTTCACACAAATTCTGATGTTCCATTTGTAAATAAAAGAATGCTAATTAAGTTCAATTCAATGTGTGACTAGCCCAGGGGGATGGGGACGACTCGGTACCTGGGCCTTTGCCTGGCCTTTGGGGATGTTGCGGTGGTCCGCTCCCGGGCCCGTACCCTGGAGTCTGCTTTTAAAAGGAGATTATTTGTTAATTTTATGAAAGTTCGTGACGCCACCTGTGGTTTCTGGTGAGAATTACTAGTGCTGCGGTAGTCCACTGAGGCCGGTGATAAGGCAGCTCGATAGTATAGCTCCCCACAGGTGGAGCTAGGCCTCAGGGCAGTCTACGGAGAGTGGGATGCAGGACAGGCGAGACCCAGCCGGGTCAAAGCAAGAACGGGGACCGACACGGTAGTCACTTCAGTACCTTTTACTGATGGTAGTTCAGGCACATCCCGGAGCACTGTAGGTTGAAGGGTGCATATCAGGATCCTCCCCAATGAGCGGGTGTAGGGCCTCCTGTTTCTTGCCTCTGCGTAGTAAGTTTCTGATCTCCCTGGAGCTAGGCCTAACTTTATCTCTGTCCTGCACTGGCTGACGTTGTGGTAGGGCCTTCTCTTGGAGTGCACGCTCCCAGTTTACGGGGCCTATGTGTCTCCTGGCTCTATTACGTATCAGCTCTCTGGTGAACCTGGGACCTGTAGTTCTCCAGGGATTCGGTTATGCCTTACTGGGTCGTAGAGACCCCTGTAAGCTCGGACCCAGTGTCTGGTATATGTTTCGGGGTGAGCTGGGTAAGCTCCTCTGCCCCCACTGCTACTCACTTTCCACTAGCCTTCGGCCACGCTCTGGCCCTCACTAGGTTACTCACACTAACGGCAGCTTGCCGCGCTTCACCGATCTTATGGTGCCGGCACACCTTAAGCTCTAACTGAGCTCCCTGAATCTAGCTTGGCCTACCTCTGCAGATAGACTTCTGCAGGAACCGAACTGAGAACTCTGTTCTTCTCTGACTGTGAGCAGGAACTCTATTCTGGCTAGACTGCCAACTGAAACTAGACTCCGCTGCCTGGCTCCACCTTCCCTATTTATATCCCTAACAGGCTCCCTCTGCTGATCTGAGGAGGAAGGTGGGGATGTGTGAATGTTTATGGGGGCCTCTTGTGGAGGATTCCATCAATGCACTCTTCTAGGATCTGTGGTACCAAGCGCAGCTGGGCGCCACATGTGCATAACATATTATAATATATATTGTATATTTCATATAGTGTCCACCTCAACTCTCTTCTGTCTGCAGTGCCATGGTTCTATCTTTTCCATATTTCATAGGATCACACATGTCACTGTGTGTTAAGTCACGCTACCATGAAGGTCTGGTCAGACGTTCGTTATTCCCTTGTTCCTTGGATTTAATGCAGCATTCATGTGTTCCAATATTTATACAAGTGGACAGTATAATATCTGGATATACAGCTTTCTAAACCAGGAGTCTATGTGTGGATATACTCTTTATACCAGTTTGTGCATGGTTTGACCTGTCTATTTTTTTTTGAGACAATAGAATTCATTTCCACTTTGGCATTCGGTTCTCCAGCTTTTCATCCAGGATAGCACACTTGTGACTTTGAAATTTTAGAGCGAATCCTTTAGTTGTTATTCACTTTATCAATAACAGTTTTCTTTCTACAATGGGAGCATACAATATGACTTTTACTGGTATGGCTAAATTCTGTACATTTAATGTGGAACACATTAAGATTTCATGTCCACTGCCTTCTGCAGTTATTCTCCATCATGAAGATAGTTTCTTTGCTATTTATATCAAGTTCTGTGAACAAGGTTCTATCACTTGTTATGTTACTTGCTACTCTGGATTCATTAACCTTGTAATGTCTGATTATTTGACACTTTAAGTTGCCATTCCACTTATTTGCACATCGATCAGGGATTATAAAATTGACCTTTTGTTTAGTTCCTTTTTAAAACTATCTCTTTTGTTCCGCTTTTCATATTGTACAGTCTTTGTTTAGGGTTCTCTATTCGTACTGTTTGAAACATGCTCTAGTTTCCTCCTTGTGTGACCTTATATCTGTCGCTTTAGGAATAATCTACTTTTTCCCTCTGTGGAGCTCAGCATAATAGTTCCTTTCTCTTCTAGTATTCATCTATTAGCCTGGTCTTTACTATTTCTAATGTCAGCTTTATCTCAGTCCTTGTCTCTAGTTCATTACTCACTGAACTGTGTATACAGGTAAACTGCATAGTGATATGGTTTTAACAATGTTTTTTACATCCTCACCCACTGATTTCAGCAGTCCAATCACCTCTAGCCAGGGTCGGTCTGGGCTGGCGGGATACCGGGAAATTTCCCGGTGGGCCCCACCCCTGCTTCAGAGTAGAGGGGGGAGAAGAGAACAAAAAAAAATCCTGCGGTTTTAAGGGGCACGGGCCCTTTAAAAGCGCAGGCACAGTGTATGCAGGGACGCGCGCACGCAGCGTTCATTACCTGAACCACCGCGGCGCACGTCCCAGTGAAGCAGCTGAAGCTGCGTGTCTCCCTTCGCCGGCCAGCGTATGACGTCATCGTCATGCGCCTGCTGTGAAGGAGGCGCGCAACTCAGGAGAAGGAGGACACCGCACGGGATTGCAGGAAGGTAAGAGGTGTGTGTGTGTGTGTGTAATGGTCTGGACACACAAGGCGGGGGCCAGCAGGACACACAAGGGGGGGCCCAGCTGGACAGACCCACAAGGGGGGGACCCAGCTGGACAGACACACAAGGGGGGGCCCAGCTGGACAGACACACAAGGGGGGCCAAGTTGGACAGACACACAAGGGGGGGGCCCAGCTGGACAGACACACAAGGGGGGGCCCAGCTGGACAGACACACAAGGGGGGGCCCAGCTGGACAGACACACAAGGGGGGGCCAAGCTGGACAGACACACAAGGGGGGGGCCCAGCTGGACAGACACACAAGGGGGGGCCCAGCTGGACAGACACACAAGGGGGGGCCCAGCTGGACAGACACACAAGGGGGGGCCCAGCTGGACAGACACACAAGGGGGGGCCCAGCTGGACAGACACACAAGGGGGGGCCCAGCTGGACAGACACACAAGGGGGGGCCCAGCTGAACAGACACACAAGGGGGGGCCCAGCTGGACAGACACACAAGGGGGGCCCAGCTGGATGGACACACAAGGGGGGCCCAGCTGGATGGACACACAAGGGGGGCCCAGCTGGACAGACACACGAGGGGGGGCCCAGCTGGACGGACACACGAGGGGGGGCCCAGCTGGACGGACACACGAGGGGGGGCTCAGCTGGACGGACACACGAGGGGGGGCCCAGCTGGACGGACACACGAGGGGGGGCCCAGCTGGACGGACACACGAGGGGGGGCCCAGCTGGACACACGAGGGGGGGCCCAGCTGGACACACGAGGGGGGCCAAGCTGGACACACGAGGGGGGGCCAAGCTGGACACACGAGGGGGGGCCAAGCTGGACACACGAGGGGGGAACCCTGGCTGGACACGCAAGGGGGGGGGCCCTGGCTGGACACGCAAGGGGGGGAGCCTTGGCTGGACACGCAAGGGGGGAGCCCTGGATGGACACGCAAGGGAGGGGAGCCCTGGCTGGACACACAAGGGGGAGCCCTGGCAGGACACACAAGGGGGAACCAAGGTGGACCCAGGCAAAGGGGGGTGGGCAGGATGGGTATATGGGGGGCAGGATGGATATATGCGGGGGCAGGATGGATATATGGGGGGGCAAGATGGATATATGGAGGCCAGGATGGATATATGGGGGGGGCAAGCTGGACTTATGGAGGCCAGGATGGATATATGGGGGGGGGGGCAGGCTGAACACATGGAGGCCAGGATGGATATATGGGGGGGGCTAGGATGAATATGTGGGGGGGGCGGGCTCGATACACATGGGCTAGCATAAATATATGGAGGGGCACACTGGATATATGGGGGGTGTCAGGATGGATATATGCAGGGGGTAAGGGCAGTATGGATATATGAGGGGAGAGGCTGGACACATCGAGGCCAGGATGAATATGTAGAGGGCAGGCTGGACACATGGAGGATATATGGGGGGGACATATGGGGGCGCAGGCTGGAAACATGGAGGCAAGGATGGATATGTGGGGGGGCAGACTGGCACATGGGGGGGCTAGGATGGGTATATGGGAGGGGGCAGGCTCGATACACATGTGCTAGGATAAATATATGGAGGGGTCACACTAGACAAATGGTGGCCAGAAGGGACATATGGGGGTGCCTGGCTAGACAAGGGACTTAATTACTGTTTGGGAGCCAGATTGAGGAACATACTTTATTAGTTTATGGTGACCAGTGGGGAACATTATTACTTTAGATTCCAATTATTATTACATTATTACTTCTGTAATACAATTTACTTTTTAGGAAATTGTTTTCCATGGGATGGGACAAAAGAGAGGTCCTGTTACTGTGCAGGACGGCACTATGTTGCTTTTTTTCTTCAACTGGTGTAGTGTAGAGGTCGGGGGGGGGAAAGTGGGAATATTCGCTAGAAGAGATCAGTTATTAATAACTGTGTGTTATTTTCTGCAGAGATGATTCCTGGCTGGAAGAAGTGATGGCTGTCTGTGCCAGATGAAGAAGAAAAGCGAAGATGAAGGACTTCACCTAGAGACATCACTGGTGAGTCAGTGTATTACATGTACACTTACACTACACACGTGGTCAAAATTGTTGGTACTCCTCGTTTAATGAAAGAAAAACCCACAATGGTCACAGAAATAACTTCAATCTGATAAATTACAAATTTTTGAAAATGAAGAGATGAAGGTCAGACATTGATTTTCTGCTTCCACAGAATTTAAAAAAAAATTAACCTCATGAAATCGGCCTGGACAGAAATGATGGTTCTTCTTCTTAACTTAATATTTTGTTGAACCTTTTGAGGCAATCACTGCAATCAAACGATTCCTGTAACTGTCAATGAGACTTCTGCGCCTCTCGACAGGTATTTTGGCCGACTCCTCATGAGCAAACTGCTCCAGTTGTCTCGTGTTTGAAGGTTGCCTTTTCCAGAATGTTTCAGCTCTTTCCAAAGATGCTCCATAGGATTTAGGTCAGGGCTCATAGAAGCCACTTCAGAATAGTCCAATGTTTTCCTCTTAGCCATTCTTGGGTGTTTTTAGCTGTGTGTTTTGGGTCATTATCCTGTTGCTAGACCTGCGACTGAGACCAAGCTTTCTGACACTGGGCAGCACATTTCTCTCTAGAATCCCTTGATAGTCTTGAGATTTCATTGTACCCTGCACAGATTCAAGACACCCTGTGCCAGGTGCAGCAAAGCAGCCCCAGAACATAACAGAGCCTCCACCATGTTTCACAGTAGGGACAGTGTTCTTTTCTTGATATGCTTCATTTTTCCATCTGTGAACATAGAGCTGATGTGCCTTGCCAAAAACTTCAATTTTTGTCTCATCTGTCCATAGTACATTCTCCCAGAAGCTTTGTGGCTTGTCAACATGTAGTTTGGCAAATTCCAGTCTGGCTTTTTTACTATTTTTTTTTTCAACAATGGTGTTCTCCTTGGTCGTCTTACATGAAGTTCACTTTGGATCAAACAACGGTGGATAGTACGATCTGACACTGATGTTCCTTGAGCTTGAAGTTCACCTTTAATCTCTTTAGAAGTTATTCTGGGCTCTTTTGTTACCATTCATATTATCCGTCTCTTTGATTTGTCATCAATTTTCCTCCTGCACCCACGTCCAGGGAGGTTGGCTACAGTCCCATGGATCTTAAATTTCTGAATAATATGTGCACCTGTAGTCACAGAAACATCAAGCTGCTTGGAGATGGTCTTATAACCTTTACCTTTTAACATGCTTTTCTATAATTTTCTTTCTAATCTCCTGAGACAGCTCTTTCCTTTGCTTCTTCTGGTCCATGTTGAGTGTGGTACACACCATGTCACCAAACAACACAGTGAGTATCTGTAGCCCTATATACAAGCACAGTGAGTATCTGTAGCCCTATATACAAGCACAGTGAGTATCTGTAACCCTATATACAGGCACAGTGAATATCTGTAACCCTATATACAGGCACAGTGAGTATCTGTAACTCTATAGACAGGCACAGTGAGTATCTGTAGCCATATATACAGGCACAGTGAGTACCTGCAGCCCTATATATAGCACAGTGAGTATCTGTAGCCCTATATACAGGCCCACTGACTGATTACAAGATTGTAGACACCTGTGATGCTAATTAGTGGACACAACTTTATTTAACATGTCCCTTTTGTCACATTATTTTCAGGGGTACCATCATTTCTGTCCAGGCCGATTTCATGAGTTTAATTTTTTTTTTTAATTCAGTGGAAGCAGAAAAGCAATGTCTGACTTTCATTTGTTCATTTTCATAGATTTTTAATTTATTATTACTTTTGTCAGATTCAAGTTATTTCTGTGACCATTGTGGGTTTTTCTTTCATTAAACGAGGGGTACCAACAATTCTGACCACGTGTGTATATAGTATATACAGAACTCCTGTGTATGTCACTGGTGATCACTATATTATGTATACACTATATACAGAGCTTCTGTGTATAATGTCACTTGTGACCACTGTATTACCTGTGCACTATATACAGAGCTCCAGTGTATAATGTCACTGGTGATCACTGTATTACCTGTACACTGACACTATATACAGAGCTCCTGTGTATAATGTCACTGGTGATCCCTGTATTACCTGTACACTATACACTATATACAGAGCTCCTGTGTATAATGTCACTGGTGACCACTGTATTACCTGTACACTATATACAGAGCTCCTGTGTATAATGTCACTGGTGACCACTGTATTATCTGTACACTATATACAGAGCTCCTGTGTATAATGTCACTGGTGACCACTGTATTACCTGTGCAATATATACAGAGCTCCTGTGTATAATGTCACTGGTGACCACTGTATTACCTGTACACTATATACAGAGCTCCTGTGTATAATGTCACTGGTGACCACTGTATTATCTGTACACTATATACAGAGCTCCTGTGTATAATGTCACTGGTGACCACTGTATTACCTGTGCACTATACACTATGTACAGAGCTCCTGTGTATAATGTCACTGGTGACCACTGTATTACCTGTACACTATATACAGAGCTCCTGTGTATAATGTCACTGGTGACCACTGTAATACCTGTACACTAAATACAGAGCTCCAGTGTATAATGTCACTGGTGATCACTGTATTACCTGTACACTGACACTCTATACAGAGCTCCTGTGTATAATGTCACTGGTGAACCCTGTATTACCTGTACACTGACACTATATACTGAGCTCCAGTGTATAATGTCACTGGTAGTCACTGTATTACCTGTACACTGTACACTATATACAGAGCTCCTGTGTATAATGTCACTGGTGATCCCTGTATTACCTGTACACTGACACTATATACAGAGCTCCTGTGTATAATGTCACTGGTGATCCCTGTATTACCTGTACACTGACACTATATACAGAGCTCCTGTGTATAATGTCACTGGTGGTAATAACAGTGTTGTTAGTATTGTGGTTTGTATTCATGATCAGTATTGTAGTATTTGGTCACTTTGGGGTGGTAATATGTGGTCTGGTCATGGTGTGGCCGTATTTGTTCCTTGTATGTAGTATTATTCGGTCACTATGTGGTGGTAATATGTGATCTAGTCATGGTGTGGCGATATTTGTCTCTTTTGTATGTGGTATTATTGGTGTTGATATAGTGGACTGTGTTGTGTATGGCAGTCATTTTGTTCTTGCTGATATTAACTAGGAAAAGATTTTTTTCCATTAGGCCACAGCCCCACCATCAGTATTCGGTCAGTATTTTTTCTCAGGAGTAGCTGCCAAAACCAGGAGTGGGTGATAAATACAGAATTGGTGACTTGTTTCTATTATACCTTTTCTCTGATTGTTCCTCACCTGGTTTTGGCTCCCACTCCTGAGAAAAAATACTGACCAAATACTGATAGTGGGGCCGCAGCCTTAGAGATTAAATACTTGGACCAGAGCGGCAGAGATGCACTTACAGGGGTTCTCTGGTGAAAACAAGTAATCACCTCTCCACAGGATCAGTGATGATATTGATTGGTGGGGGTCTGACTGCTGGGACACAATCGGCAGAATGTGGAGCTTTTCTCCCCATTAGACTGGAGCGGCATGTGAGATGCGACCACTCATCCAGTCATTCCCTCAGTGACTGTGAGCGCTGCTCTTTTTTGGAAGCTGCATTTTAAAATGGGGATAAGCATCCTGTCAGGGATGAAACTTCCCCATTCTTCTGATAGGCGCGTTTTCCAATGTTCGGACCCAAACGATCAATAAGTGATCACCGATCCTGTGGATCCCATGGATCGGTGATAACTTGTTTTAACCAAAGAAGCCCTTTAATGCAAACTACCGTAATTGTACATCCCAGTTATAGTGGTGCACAGTAGATGTGCAGGAGCCGCCAGTCAATGCTCCACTATAACAGGGATAGCGGATAACAGATATTTGCATATGGCTGTAGGTGGGCCCCTAGAGTCAGTTCTCCCTGTGGGCCCCAGACACCCCAGTCCGACCCTGCCTCTAGCTATGCATATATATTTGCTCTTATGTATCACTTTCTTTGCTGAGTCTCATTTTTACAGTGTCCTTAGCTGAAAACACTTGATGTTTAAACTGGATCTTTCATGCAACTTTTTCAGTGCATTTTACCTACCTTTAGCAGTCTTATTACGTTTGAAGCACCATTCCAGTGTTTTTTTTATTGTACCGCTGGAGTGGTGCTTTAAATGTTAGTCCTCTGCCCCTAATCTGATACTCACCTTCCAGTGTTTTCATAGTTTTTTTCTGCCACTCCCGTATGTCTGCGGCAAAAAGTTGCCTGCCTGCAGCTCTAGTGTTTCATGGAGCTGTGCGGAGGTCACTTTTCAATACAAGTCTATTAGAGCCTCATTCTGGCCTTGTTCTGACTCTCATAAACTTGTATTGAGAACTTGTGACATAGCTTCTGACTTCAGTCCAGTCAGAATCTACTGTCATAAGATGGCGCCATGGGACCAGAGCGGCGCCAAAAAACGGGGAAGACGTTGGAGGGTGAGTATATGACTGGGAGCAGGGGGCTGACATTTAAAGTGGCACTCCAGTGCTGAAAAAGAGAAAAAAACGCTGGAATGATGCTTTAATTGCATCTGTGATATTTCACTAATAAACTCTGGCTTTTGTCTGTCTGTGTCTATTGTCCCATTCCTGAATATTAATTTTTGGTCTCTCTGTAATATAAACCTTTCACAAATCATATCTGGACAATAGCTTTCGCAATTTAAACTTCTATAGCTGATATTAAGCATTATTCTGTTTGACCATTGTGCATTTGCTCTGAGCTTTTAGCCCTTTCCTTATCTCGTTAAGATAGGAATCCGGAGTTCCATTTTTTATCATAGTAGTCAAGAAACTCTGGAAGATTCCTTGCATCAGTCTAGTTACCAAGTTGTGCTCTGCTCTTTCTGTGCCTGTCTAGGCCTCTAACATGTTGTAGCTTTCAACTTTTAGCAGAATCATTCATCAGTCAAACATTGTGGGACATTATATTATTTTGAACATGCAGCAACCATTGTCTTAATCATCACAACAGCGACAAGGTGTCCCGACTGGCATACCTTGTCGCGATGGGATGGCTTTTACGTTGTTTTGATCAAAATAGTGATAACTAATACCCTATGCCATTAACATGTACTTTTGCTATTTACTTATTTACTTACTATAGGGCATATGCTCATTTTGTTTTCTTTTTGGGTTTTGTCTGTGAAAAGGGTCATAGTGTGAATGATCTCTTACACATTGCACACATACCAACATATGCTCTGGCTTTTTTCTTTGGTTTTGCTTTAGTTTTTTTGCACTTTGTACAAAAAGAGGTGCGGCCACCCCCCTTTCTGAGTTAGGAATTGGATCTATATAGCTTTCTGACACATGACTGAGCTAGTCGGGTTTCTTTCCTGCTCTGCCCTTCTTCACATTAAGGTCGATTGACACATGGTAAGGTTATAATACTAGAGACAGGACAGTCCTGGCTGGATACATCTTGCGCGGGGTGATGGCATTTACACTGTTTTGATCAAAATAGCGATAACTAAGTACCATTCAGTATGTTATTTACATGTACTATTACTGTTTACTTAGGCCCCCATGCCAGGAGGAAATTAACTTCATCCTTCCCAGCAGTTTTCGGGTTTTAGGCATAGAGGGTTGAGTCACCACTCTGTGTATAGAGTGCGGCGACTGTAGCACCCCCAGCACTGACTGAAATTGAAGCCCGGAAGCTACCGGAAGAAATAATGTTAATTTCCTCCCTGCAATGGGGGTCTAAGTGCCAGTGCTGGGCAGGTTAAGAACACTATCAACCTACAGATTAACCCCATTTCTGCAGGTTAATAGCATTTTTTCACGTGACAGGTTCCCTTTAAATAGATTTCATTTTGTCTTGTATGTCGGTATGTGCTATGTACTCAATGATTTTAGAAAAAATCATATATTTTAATCAAAGTTAAGATAGAAATTTGTATTATAATCAATATGACTAGCTTAGGACATGAAAAAAATTGTAGAAAAAAGACATTTTTTATTAATATCTTTTTTTTTGTTACCAAACACACTTTAAATATATTGTGGAATTTTTTTTACAAGCATTTAAAGGGAACCAGTCACCAGAAAAAACGCTGATAACCTTCAGATATGGGGTTAATCTGCAGGTTATTAGCATTATTATGCTGGCCGGCGCCTGCACATAGCCAGACGCTCCGAGGAGAAAATTAACTTTATTGCCCCCGGAAGCATTCGGGTTTTAGTCATGTGGGCAGTGCCAGTGCTGGCTCGGTCACCATTCTGAGAGTAAAGAGTGGCGGCTGTAACCGCACCCCCTGCTTTAGTGCCAGCTGTCAGTCAGGGCTGGGGGCATGGTTACAGCTGCCCAGAGCGGTGACTGAACAGCACCGCCCCCATTACTAAAATGGGAACGCTGCCGAGAGAATAAAGTTAATTTTCTACCCATAGTGTTAGGCTTAGTGCAGGCAACGGCTAGCATAATAACGCTATTAACCTGCAGATTAACCACATATCTGCAGGTTAATAGCGTTTTTTCCTGGTGATAGGTTCCCTTTAAAAAGCTAAAAAATATTTTGGGTAACAGCCCTAATGACCTAATGACTCTTGAATAAAGGACTTTAGTCTAGTTAATCAACTTGGTGCCATATTATCACATAGGCAAATGATGATAAACTAAAGTGTAGTAAATTGTAACAACTTGTAGCAAGTAATGATTATACAAGGACAATATCATTTTACTGGGGATTATAGATAGTTCCTCATTGTCTGCTATAAAGATAAATATAAATTAGATAGTTTAGACTTTACCTGTCCAATCTTTTTTCTTCCCAGAGGTAGATACAAATCAAATAATATCAGACTTCTATTTTAATGTTACTTTTATTAATGTTTTAGCATGATATACAATGTGTTATTGAATACTTTGATTAATAAATGTAAAAAATTCTAGTAAGCCCGCAAGGGCAGGGTCCTCTTCCCTCCGTACCGTTCTATCATTGTTAGTTTGTTTACTGTAAGTGATATCTGTATTTGGTATGTAACCCCTTCTTATGTACAGTGTCATGGAATCAATGGTGCTATATAAGTGAATAATAATAATAATACTGTGTAATCAAAAACTTCCATATGCCAGAATTACATATGCAAGTTTTTTTGCAGTTTCTTTTTTTTCCAAAGCTAAGAGTTCATCCAAAAGTAATAAAAGACTGATAATTCTCCTCTCTAGTGAGATGGAATGGCTTACCCATAGGTCAGGGTCACCAGTACAGACAATATTCTAATTCACCTGTTTGCGTATTTTTACCTGGGAAATTAGATTTTTGGAGAAGTTATTCTCTGCCAATGTAATGTTCCTTATTATGGTCTAGGTTCTCTCCAAACCACAGAGCATAAAAAATGTAAGATGTAAAAAAGATCCTTATACTCCCCTTACCGCTCACCTTTTCGACTCCTCCTCTTCTCACAGTGACTTGTCCAGTCCTTTCTGTATCTTCAAACTGCCTCCACTTGTGCTGAAATTATCAGGCCTTTCACGCTTGTTCGGGACTTCCAGCTTTGATGGAGCCTGGGAGGGTTCTGCTCATGTGCACGCAGGGTCATGACATTTCGCACCATGAGGGGGGCAGGAAGGAAGATTTTTTTTAACATTTTTGTCGCCTTTTATGGTTCAGACAAATAGCGGCCAGTGGCAATGTTTTTCCATTCTGTACTGTTTGTTCCATGCTAAAAGAGATTACTAAAATAATGCATTTTGGAGAATGGGGATTTTTGTAAAATTCTAGTAGAATTCAAACTCACTCTAATTTATGCACTCATCTCTTGGCCAGAAGCAATGAAGCAACAGAGTTGGGTAGGCTGAATGGCATATGAAGTTACGAAGAGCAGTAGATATGCTGGATGACATGGAACATCGGAGAAGGTTGTATGGACTGACACTTTTCTTTGTGTGCACCCAGTGATTTAAAACAATCATACATTGAAGTTAAAGGGAGGACAGAAATTTGTATTATAATCAATATCAATATATTAAGACTTGAAAAATAATGTTTTAAAATCATGCTATACACAGCCCTCCTTAAAGAATAAGGGCTCCCACATAGTCCCCCAAACATTATAATGGTATCAACATAGTAATGCTTTCCAATTGCCCTCCATATAGTTTAATGTGCCCCCATTGCCCTCCATATAGTATAATGAGCCCCCCTTGGACTTCATATACAGTTAAAACCAAAAGTTTATGTAGCACCCCAAGGGCTCGGTTGCTACAGAGGTATCGCATCTCAGTTAGAGGTGTGGTATCTCACTTCCAGGTAAGGATGGAGTGTGGATCAGGAACCTGACAGCTGCATGCATTACACCACATTTCCGGGGGACAGCTCGACGGTGCTCCCAGCAGCGAGCACGACAGACCATGTCCCTGGCTGGAGTGGGAGGGAGGGAACACCCAGAACAGGGGGAACCCAGTAGTGCAGGAGCAGAGAGGAAGCAGTTCCTGGATGCACAGAGAGAGGAGTATAAAAAGGTGGGGGCCATCTTAGGAGGGAGTTCTGTGAGAGGAGAAGGCAGGGAGCAGAGCTGCTGCATGGGCTCTGCTCCCTGGGCAGGCCTAGCGCAGAGGCCGGAGCCTGAGGGAAGATAGAAGGGGAGCAGGGAGGCTCCAGGAACATGGAGGAAGGAGGGACCCCAGGGGTGCAGAACGGTCAGTAGCCACTGCATGCCCGAATTCACCTGAGTGGAGGGGTCAGGCCGCAGAAGGGGAACCGTATCCCTAATTGTTGGAGGAGAAACTACACTCAGCCAAGAACCGGAGGTTGCGACCATTCATTGGTGCAGCCCCCTGCTAAACCTGCTAGGAAGGCACCACATAGGGCCCAGGGAAAACGGCCGGCACGTTAATCCGACAAGCTCCGAGGCAGCCGGACAGAAGTGCGGTCACTGGTGGGGTATGAGTGGCTAGAGAAAGGACACATAAAGGGGGTCCTGTGAAGCGCTTCTAAATTACCTGGAGGTTGATCGAGCCCCTCACCTGGTGAGCGCAGCATGGTTCGGGCAGTCCTTGCTGACAGAAGTGACCTGGATAACAACTGTGAGCAAAAGACCCTGGACTGCATCATTGGACTCTGTGTGATTACTGCTGCGCCTGTACCATCACTCCCATCCTCCCTATACGCTGCCCTGAAGCTACCCTCCTCCCGTGGGGAGTTATTCTATCCCTGTGCTGCACACCAACACCAGCCTCAGCGGTCTGCCTTGCAGCGGCGGTTATCCCTGACCCCAATCCACGGGTGGCGTAGTCGGACATTCAAAACACTGATAAATAGACTGCCACAATTTGGTCTGACCACCCTGAGCCACGGGATCGGGTTGCCACTACTACCCCCAGCATCGCACAGAAGCCCGGTTCCGGGTACCCCACGGCCCAAGGGGCGAGTCAGCTTTGGCGTAGTTGGCAGGATCGTGACCAACCCGCCACAAACCGGTATTGCGTGCCTGAAAAGACTGTAATACTTACCTTGTGGAGTTTCCCGCCATCCGCAGCCGTTTCCAGCCATCCGCGGCATTTTCCCGCCATCGGGCGCCATCTTTGGGATGCCGCGCGGGAAGAAGAGGGGCATGGACGACGATAGTGCGCGACAGCCGAAGACCCGCCTTACGCACTGACGACGTGCAGGGTGCTGGAAGGAGCTCCAGCAGACGCCGACGTCACCAGCATGCGACGCCAAGTCCTCGCCCAAAGCATCGCCAGCGGAGCCGCGGCCTACAGAAGAGGATCGCCGGAAGGAAGGCCACGGTTAACCAGGGGGGAGGAAGACATCAGGAGCGGAGGGCAAAATGTCGGACAGGCAGCAGACTAAGCTGCCCAGCATCGGCAGTGCCCCAGCCATCGCGGGTCCCGACCAGCGCCAGGAGAAGACGCGTGACACAGGAGCGGTCGAGGGAGCAGGTAAGAGGAGTCTCCCTGTCCCGGACGCTGCCAGCGTCAGCCTGCTCCCGGGCCCCCTGGTAGAGCCGCCGATCCCGGGCGTCATCCACAGCGGCCCTCTCCAGGCCCCGCCGCAAGGCCTACTGCACCGCGGCGCAAGGGGCTGGTATGCCCTCAACATCCACCGAGTGGGCGCAGAGAGTCACACTGCTGAGGACCCGGACGGGTCTGAATATGATTACCAGCAGGAACCACCAGGAGGACACCACTACTGGGAAAGAGCACCGCAGACTGTACATACTTACCCGTAAGGGTATGAGAAGAGTTTAAAGTTTCCAGTTATGCCCGTTGGAAATTGTGCAAGTTTTGAGAAAGTTTACCCCGGATGGGGATTGTTGCCTGACTGTTGCCTGTGTGTTGTTTGCTGAAAGTTACCTGGAAGGCGGGTTAGTAATAGCCGGCTGAGGACTGGGAGCAGCCAACTCTTTGTTTTTATCCGGCTGAGGACTGGGAGCAGCCACTTTTTATGAACTATCCGGCCGCGGACTGGGAGCGGTCAACTTTGTAGATAGTTGCACTTCTTAAAGTGCCCTCTACTGGTTTTATATACACCTACCTCAAGAGATGCCTAAAGGTGTTTGTTGCACTTATAATTGCACCCTGTTACGGTGACATGGACGCCTGGTCACAACGGGAGCCGTAACCTACTGGAGGATTCCGTTGTGAAAGTTGCTACTGAAATTTGTTTCATGTTGTATATCTGAAGAACTGTTTTCCATTGACGTACCGAGTTATATTTGAAATGAAAATTATATGCATATAGTGAAAGTAAGGCTGATGATGTTGAGATAAGAAGGTTGTTTCCCATAAAGAGAAAGAAAAGTTGAATTGATTTTACATGTTTGCATTTAAAAAGTTTTTGCATGTCTTGAGGAAAAATGCTTTTTACTTTATTCCAGTCCGCGGACGTGCTGTGATTTACCAGGGGGGAATGTAGCACCCCGAGGGCTCGGCTGCTACAGAGGTATCGCATCTCAGAGGTGTGGTATCTCACTTCCAGGTAAGGATGGAGTGTGGATCAGGACCCTGACAGCTGAATGCATTACACCACATTTCCGAGGGACAGCTTGACAGTGCTCCCAGGAGCGAGCACGACAGACCATGTCCCTGGCTTTAGTGGGAGGGAGGGAACACCCAGAACAGGGGGAACCCAGTAGTGCAGGAGCAGAGAGGAAGCAGTTCCTGGATGCACAGAGAGAGGAGTATAAAAAGGTGGGGGCCATCTTAGGAGGGAGTTCTGTGAGAGGAGAAGGCAGGGAGCAGAGCTGCTGCATGGGCTCTGCTCCCTGGGCAGGCCTAGCACAGAGGCCGGAGCCTGAGGGAAGAAAGAAGGGGAGCAGGGAGGCTCCAGGAACACGGAGGAAGGAGGGACCCCAGGGGTGCAGAACGGTCAGTAGCCACTGCATGTCCGAATTCACCTGAGTGGAGGGGTCAGGCCGCAGATGGGGAACCAGATCCCTAAATTGGTGGAGGAGAAACTACACTCAGCCAAGAACCGGAGGTTGCGACCATTCATTGGCGCAGCCCCCTGCTAAACCTGCTAGGAAGGCACCACATAGGGCCCAGGGAAAATGGCCGGCACGTTAATCTGACAAGGTCCGAGGCAGCCGGACAGAAGTGAGGTCACTGGTGGGGTATGAGAGGTCAGAGAAAGGACACATAAAGGGGATCCTGTGAAGCGCTTTTAAATTACCTGGAGGTTGATGGAGCCCCTCACCTGGTGAGCGCAGCATGACTCGGGCAGTCCTTGCTGACAGAAGTGACCTGGATAACATCTGTGAGTAAAAACCCTGGACTGCATCATTGGACTCTGTGTGATTACTGCTGCACCTGTACCATCACTCCCATCCTCCCTATACGCTGCCCTGAGGCTATGCTCCTCCCGTGGGGAGTTATTCTATCCCTGTGCTGCACACCAACACCAGCCTCAGCAGTCTGCCTTACAGCGGCGGTTATCCCTGACCGCAATCCACGGGTGGCGTAGTCGGACATTCAAAACACTGATAAATACACTGCCACAATTTGGTCTGACCACCCTGAGCCACGGGATCGGGTTGCCATTACTACCCCCAGCATCGTACAGAAGCCCGGTTCCGGGAACCCCACGGCCCAGGGGGCGAGTCATTTACATACACTATATAAAAAGACACATATGCATGTTTTTCTCAATATCTAACATGAAATCAGAATAAATCTTTCCTGTTTTAGGTCAACTAGCATTAGTGTTGAGCAAATCTTCTCGGCGAATATGGCACATTCAGATTCATGATCGCAAAGGCGAGCACATTTTCTTAAAAACTGAAAAGTTTGACAAATTTGCGCGGGATCACGAATACCGGGCAATGACAGCGTTTTGAACAGTTTTGTTTGCATAGTGCTAGTGTATGATGAGCGGTGACATGTGCCAGGTGAGTGTGGGGGCTGTGGAGAGCTTAGAACAGGTCAGATCAGCGGCGCACTGTTTTTTGTCTTTAGTTTTTTTTCCTTTGTGCGGTAACTTTAACTGAGGAAAGCGCAGCCAGCCAATCATAGCTCAGGAAGCATCTACACTGTCCAGACATAAGGGCTACTGCAATTGGCTGCAGAAATTACATGCCCTCTCAATATAAAAAGCGGCCATGTTCCTTCAGTGCTATTATATCCATGTCACTGCTGGAGAGAGACGCAGCTCAGTGTTCTCCTGTGTAATGAGAGATATAAGCTAGATAGATGGGCGCTTGTGTGGTAGTCAGATAGTGTAGATAATTCCTGGCCTGTGTACCTCTGCAACCGCTGGTGCAGCACATTTTTGGTGTTCTTGTGCAAGTACTGAGATTCTGACAGAAGCAGAGGGCCCATGCCATACAATAGTGCTGTGCACCGCTGGTATAGAGCTCCATGTCTCAGTACACATTGAAAAATTTTTTGCACTTGCTAATGTGATCAAGCAAGCGCAGCGCACCTTTTCATTTAGTGGGGTTGAAATTGTGCTCTGCACAGTCTGCAGAGCTTCTTATTGCAGAGCACAAAATCTGTTTGTTTGTTTTTCTGTTGTTATTGTGATATTGAAAGCTGTGTGCACTATAGTTTTTTTTAGTGTCAAATACTATTTTAGTGGCGTTGAACTTCTCCTGGTTTCACAGTAAAAAAAAAACTTCTCTTACTAGGCCCAGTCCAAAAAACATTTTTTCCTGTGCCAAAAGTCATACAGTGCTATAAGCCAGCTGCTACGTCAGTTGTGGTCAAATTCAGCTTGTACGTACAGTCAAACCTATATATTGTTGGCAGGCAGAGTCCACCAAAGGTTTTTTACTGTGGCAAATTTGATCAAGTCTGCAAAAAGGCAGATCCTATTTTAGTGGCGTTGAATTTGTCCTGGTTTCACAGTAAAAAAAAAACTTCTCTTACTAGGCCCAGTCCAAAAAATATTTTTTCCTGTGCCAAAAGTCATACAGTGCTATAAGCCAGCTACTACGTCAGTGGCGGTCAAAGTCAGCTGGACGCAGAGCTTATGCAGAGTAACCCAAAAATATTTTTTGCTCTGAGTAAAGTGATACAGCTGGCTAGATCTGAGTTTGAAATATTTTGGAGCATATATTCTATGTCATACTGGCCTCATCCACATTCAAAAAAAAAATTTCTTCTGTTCTTAAAGTAATATAGTAGGGTACATCTCAGTTTGAAATAGTTTGGAGAATATCTCGTAGATTTTATCGGCCTCATGCACACTAACAAATTTCTTTTGTCTGTTAGTAATGTTATACGGCAGGCCATATCTTACCTTGTCATTTAGTGTCACTGAAATTCAGGTATGTGTTGAGCTAGTGCACAGGAAAAAAATGAATTTTTCTTTAGTTAATTGCATGCTCCTACCACTGTATCTGACCAACATGAGTGGGAAAAAGAGGGCGTGGTGGAAGGGGAAATAGGCTTGGTGTTCAAGGTGTACGCGTGTTACGTGGTAATGTTAGTGAAAGCGCTAGTGAACCAACACAAACAGGTCCTACCCAAAGACAACTGACAACTTATGTTAGTGGACGACCTACTGCACTCCCTTCCATTGGCAGCCGCACAGCGATACGCCTTGTTGATAAGGCCCAGGAAGAGCAAGTGCTCCAGTGGATGGCAAGCTCTGCTTCCAGTGGCCTTTCCTCTACTTCCTCCACCTCAACATCACACACAGTACAGTCCATAGAGGTGGCACCCCAATTACCCATGATTCCCCCCGCGTCACAACTGGCCAACTGCGCAACTGACTGTAGCGAACCACAGATGGGCGAGTCTGTAGAACTCTTCACCCATTCTACACCATAGGCATCAGAAGTGTACTCCAAACAGTCACAAAGTCAAGGAGAGGAAAGCATCTGCACCGATGCCCAAAATTTATTTAGTTGGATTCGGGCAGGACAAATTAGGGTCCGAGCAGGTTCCTGACCCTCGTCACCAGATGTTAACCGCAGATGAGAGAGGTGATCCCGATGAGACTCAGATACCTGAGGCTCATGCGGACTGTATTGTGCTGTCAGGGCAACAAGAGGAGAGGGGTCACTCTGAGGGCGAGAAATGGGATAACACATTTGATGATGACGAGGTTGAAGATGCTACTTGGTGTGAACCCAGAGTCATGCAGCCGAGTAGCTCATCTGAGGAGGTGGAGGAGGAAGATAAGAAGGTTACATTTCACCCTACGGCGCAGACACGGAGTGATGCAAGCACGGGGAGCACTGCATCCTTAGCCACAACCGTGATGGTGGCCAGCAGCGGTCACGGGTCTGCAGCTTGCAGGGGCAGCAAGGGTTGCCTAGCATGGGCCTATTTTGTCACTGCAAAGGATGAGCCAACTCACGCTATCTGCAAACTTTGCGATAAAAAACTCAGTAGAGGGAAAAACTGCAATAATTTGACTACTAAATGCATGAACGTTCACATGCTCAAACAACATTCTTTACGCTGGGAATCTTAGCGCGCTGAAATGCGGACCAGCGCACCTCAACAACCATCAGCTGCCCCATCAAACGCATCAGCTGCTTCTTCCTCCTCCTCTGTTACTGTGCCAAGTATTGTCACGTAAGTCTCTCATCGCAGAAACTCGGGTTCTTTACCGGCTCCAGTCAGGCTGAGTGACAGCCAGTCAGCTGTAATGGAAACGGACACGCCTGCTGTGTTTGTTTCACCGAGCACACCGCATGTTTCTCAATCCACTGTAACATCTGCACCTCACTTACGCTCCACCAGTTTTTCTGGTTCACTATACTCCACCCTCTTTCAGCACCTTAGCCAGCCCTCGGTCCCGCAGTTGTGGTCACATAAAATATTGTTTCATCCTGCGCATGACAAAGATAGGAGGTTGAACTCCACCATCTCCAATCTTTTGGCGACGGAAATGCTGCCGTTCCGCCTGGTAGATACAGACGGTTTCCAAAAACTGATAGTCATCGCCGTCCCCCAGTACCAGTTGCCCAGTCACCATTACTTCTCTAAGAAAGCTGTGCCTGCGCTACACCAGCATGTCGCAGACAACATCACCCATTTCTTGTATAAATCTACGTATGCCAGGGTGCATTTCACCACAGACACCTAGACGAGTAAGCATGGCCAAGGGCATTACATCTCGCTGACTGGGCACTGGGTGACTCTGGTGGCTGTGGGGGCAGGCGGGGAAGTGGCGGCTCCACAAATCTTGGAATCCCCAAGGCTTGCAGAAGAAACCTCTGTATTTCCCACTTCCTCCACTGCTTCTGCGTCCTCCACCTCCTCTAGGGCCTACACCTGCGCACTCAACCTCTGCCTTAACGAGACACACGTTCCAAGCTCCACCTCCATACTGTGCAGTCAGGGCTCATCATAATCAGGCAGTCTTCAAATTAATATACCTTGGAGATTGAAGAATACTATAGAGAACTTTATAACTCCCAATCCAACCACAATATAGAGGAAATTGATGAATACCTAAATCAAATAGAATTCCCTCAACTCCCATGTGAAAATCAGATAGAGATATCACTTTGGAAGAAATAAGGGAAGCAGCCATGTCTCTATCTAATGGGAAAGCACCGGGACCCGATGGCATACCCATAGAATTACACAAGATATATATAGGGTGGGCCATTTATATGGATACACCTAAATTAAATGGGAATGGTTGGTGATATCAACGTCCTGTTTGTGGCACATTAGTATATGGGAGGGGGAAAACTTTTCCAGATGGGTGGTAAAGATGGCAGCCATTTTGAAGTCGGACATTTTGGATCCAACTTTATTTTTTTCAATGGGAAGAGGGTCATGTGACACATCAAGCTTATTGAGAATTTCATGAGAAAAAACAATGGTGTGCTTGGTTTTAACTTAACTGTATGCTTTCATGAGTTTTTTACAAGTTTATGACCACTTATCAAATGTGTTCAAAGTGCTGCCCATTGTGTTGTACTGTCAATGCAACCCTCTTCTCCCACTCTTGACATACTGATAGAAACACCGCAGAAGAAATGCTAGCACAGGCTTCCAGTATACGTTGTTTCAGATGCTGCATATCACTTAATCTCCGGGAGAGCCTGTGCCGACCCTGCTGGAATGGCACAAGCATCGAAGGTGATTATAGATCTTATTATTTTACTTGGGGGCAAAAATAGGGATTGAGAAGAAGTTGTCCGCGTAGTGAAAAATCCCTTTAATTTTAAAATAGATTACCACTCACTAGAGTAGGAACTGAAAGAATGATGCCTCCAAGAGGTTTTACGTTCATAGTTTGGCTGACTCTCCTACAATTTGTAGTCATGACATTTTGTGGAAAAACTCTCCACTCTTCTATGTCTTGTTCTATTACAAGGATTGCACAATCTCTTTTCCCATTGCAGCAATTTGACCAAAGGTAATGCATGCTATACTAGGCTTCTCATATAATGTTAAAACAGCAATTTTTCTCATGTTTTTTGCTATCTGTGCTCATTACATATGCATCTTCTGGCAAATTATTTTGAGCAACTTCTATCTGAGTCATATTTTTTTACCTCAATTAGTTCTACGGTTTTATCAGTATTACCAGATGTTTGACCAGTCCCAATCAGCCAACCTTTCTTTTGCTTCTTATCTTTGAGCAACATGTGTGAAATAACATCTGGTGAAAAAAAGTCAATCTATTAAACTTATTATTTTTAAATATTTTCTAGATTATTATTTGTACATAATTACTTATTACATATTACTGATATTGTTTTCTAGAATATGTCCTTAGTGTAATCATTGTGAAGCATATAGAGCATTAACTCATTTGCACCAATATTGATGTCAGTGTATTAAGTGCAGTAGAGAAGAGTCCAGTTATTCTCAATACAGGATATTTAGGAGAAAACTAGGCCCCCAAAAGACTGAGTTAGGCGTATTTCACCATACTGTCAGGGTTGTCATGATTTCACAAACTGAGGGTAAACCTTAGATTTGCTTCTTTTATGAGGGAGAGACGGAAGGAGGGAAAAAAAATGCACAAGCTGCAATTACTTTCGCTGTCCGGTACCACAATGACCATTTCCCAGTCATTGGCCTGTTGTTTCAACGTTAATTAGAAACTTGTTACCAGGCTTGGACTGGCCCACAAGAGAACAGGAGAATCCTCCGGTAGGCCCCTGTGAAGTAGTGCTAATGAGTAATTAAACTTGATTTACAATTTGCAGAAAAAGTTATAATATTATTATTCATTAAATAAGCTAGCCAAATTCATATTACATAGAAGCAAGAGTAAGTTTGTGTACTAGGGTCAGGTAACTTTTTGATGTAGCTAAACAGTGGGCCCCAAGAATCAAAGTTACTGGTGGGCCTTTGCCAACCCAGTTCTACACTGCTTGCTACTGTTGTTTAACAATAGTTAACCGGGTGGTCAACCCAGTTACATACTAATCACCAGTAGTATAGTTACAGGGAAGGAACAAGGGGAGCAGTCACTCTGGATGCACCTACACAGTCGGTTCCCATTCAAAGCAACCATTTCTCTTAACTCACCTTGGTTTGGTTAAACCTTGTTAGAGCCCTGCCACTCAGTTTTGTAGGCCACAGGCCAGTTTAGTCCTGCGACCAACAGAAAGGTAGTGACACACACGCAGGACATCAGTGTCCTGGCACAAGCGATGCAATGATGTCACTGTGTTGCTCTGCCAGTGCCCGAACACTTACTGCGCTGACGGACTATTCTGCATCCGTGAGATAGGTAAGTATACAGTATGTGTGTCTATTTTTAATTTTATCTTCTGCTGCATTATTATGTTTTGCAGATGAATTCCGGGAGGCATATTTACATATTTACTATATTTACTATGCATAGAGGCATTTGGGCAACATTATTACTATACTGTATATGGTGGGAATAAGTGTGCATTATTACTATATGTGGGGAGACTCGGGTGGCAATATTATTTATTACACGTTGGGAACTCAGGGGGCAATGTTACTATATGTAGAAAACTCAGTGGACAATTTTACTTTTGGAGACGCACTCTGGACATTGTCATAAAAGGGAACATAAGCAGAATAACTTTTTGTTAGGCACTGAAAAGTTATGATTACTCTTTGGGGGTACTTGGTGCATTATTACTTGTTAAGGAGACATTCAGGGGCAATATTACTTTTAAAGGACACTAAGGGAATAATATAGTGGTCATTTAAGGCACATTATTATATTATATGGACACTCAGGGTATTATAAAGTATTTACACAGGATGACCCCCTGTGGATAGTAGCTAAGCTGGTAGGGGTGTGAGTTTTCACTTTGAAGCTGGTGTGGCTGGACCAACTACTGAGTCACCTGCTTCACCTACACATGCTGAAGGAGGATTGTAATCTGCCATTAAATTCCCCTATATTCTTCTTAGGGACAGTATTGGAAATGTAAGAAGTCAAATGTATTTTTGTTGTAAACTCTGCAGACAATTCATGGCTGGAAGAAGTTGTCAAGGCAGTCAAAACATGTTGAAAAGTAAATGACTTCATCAGAAAGAATGTCATCTGTAAGTCCCTATCTATAACTGTACCGTAATTATTTAATATGTTCTACAGAAATGGAATCTACCACTATGCAATCATTGTAAGATGGTAATATCACTTTTGGTCTTTCCATAGGGAATTTATTCCGTAACAGCAATGTTATCTACTGAGGTACCCACTAATATCCACTACAATTTGGGAGCACCTTCATAGCTGTAAACAAGTTTATCTAGGTTAGGGCCCACTTAGAAGTGATATCCCCCCATGCCAAACCCATAACTATACCTCTGCCTAATACAATGGTTATGTACAATAAACTGCACACCACAAGTGTCTCACAACATATACTGTATGAATCCATGCCCGTCACAACCCTAACTGCTGAAGCAGGGTTTTTTCAATCAGTTTTATTTAGTTTATAAATTAAACATATGAGTTAAATCAGAGGTCCCCAACCGCCGGTCCGCGGACCAGGACCGGGCCGTTGGGGTTTTTCAGCCGGTCCGCGGGGAGAGGGGGCCCCTCCAGCCTCCAGCAGGGCCGCCATCAGGGCATGACTGCCCTGACTCCAGTATGGGGCCCGGCCGGTAGGAGCCCCCTCGGAGCCCCCCTCTTGTGCGCCTCTCTCCTCATGGGGCCCCCGGCCCCATGCTAAGCGCCAGGTCCGGGACATCTTAGCGCTGCGCTGCTGCGGCAGCACCTTCATGATTCCCCTGACTTCCGGTCATGTGACGGCGCCGTCACATGGCCGGAAGTCAGGAGAACCTGGTGTCAGCGATTTGGACGAGCGCCAGGATTCTGCAGGGATCGCATGGGGGTAAGTATAACAAGTTTTATTTTTTTTTAAATACAATTAACTAGGAGTGGGGGGAATGGGAGATGCACATGGGGGGAGGGGAGAGATGAGAGATGCACATGGGGGAGGGGAGAGATGAGAGATCCACATGGGGGGGAGGGGAGAGATGAGAGATGCACATGGGGGAGGGGAGAGATGAGAGATCCACATGGGGGGGAGGGGAGAGATGAGAGATGCACATGGGGGAGGGGAGAGATGAGAGATCCACATGGGGGGGAGGGGAGAGATGAGAGATGCACATGGGGGAGGGGAGAGATGAGAGATGCACATGGGGGGAGGGGAGAGATGAGAGATGCACATGGGAGGGAGGGGAGAGATGAGAGATGCACGGGGGGGTGAGAGATGCACGGGGGGTGAGAGATGCACGGGGGGGATGAGAGATGCACGGGGGGGTGAGAGATGCACGGGGGGGATGAGAGATGCATGGGGGGGATGAGAGATGCACGGGGGGTGGATGAGAGATGCACGGGGGGGTGAGAGATGCACGGGGGGGATGAGAGATGCACGGGGGGTGGATGAGAGATGCACGGGGGGGTGAGAGATGCACGGGGGGGATGAGAGATGCACGGAGGGGATGAGAGATGCACGGGGGGTGGATGAGAGATGCACGGAGGGTGGATGAGAGATGCACGGAGGGGGATGAGAGATGCACGGGGGTGAGCTGCACATGGGGGGGTGAGAGATGCACATGGGGGGGTTATGTTTACATAACTTTGTTGCCTTATGAAGGGCGGGGGGGGCCCCCAAAAATTTCTTGCACAGGGGCCCACTACAGTCTGTGTCCGCCCCTGGGATGAAGTAAATGCAGCTGAACAGCAGCTGTCAGGACAGCTGCCCTGTCCTGCTGCAGGGCGTGATGGGGCCTCAGTGATGCGGCTCCTGGCACAGCACATTATGTGGGGCTCCTGGCGGGGACCTGGTCTACACTATATGATAAGTATGCACTAAACTCCAAATCCCTCCATTACCCCGCCCCCATATGACCAAAGCCCCGCCCACCCCACCCCCTCCTTGCTGGGCCATGGAAAAATGATCTTGCTTCAAGCCGGTCCCTGGTGCAAAAAAGGTTGGGGACCACTGAGTTAAATGAAGAGCAAAAATGAGAGTTAATCAGAATAGTAAATGAGAATTGTACAACATATCTAAGCACAAATACATGAAAAAAATAGTAGAAACAACACTCCAAAAATAGATGATTTATTAGCTCAGCAATAGCTGTGGCAACATTTCGGCTGAATACAGCCTTTTTCAAGCGCAAACACACACATACAGTATACTCTACAGATATATAAATACATATACAGGTACATATCATGATCAGTAAATTCCAAATTACATCACTTAGCTGAGAAATCAATCTGCACATGCCCAACCCCTGGCAATGACAGCGCCTGCATAAGATTTCGGCTAGAGAATGCAGGTCACGAAAAAGCAGTGCCCTGTCAGTCATAGACCGAAGGCAGACAGATATGCGTATACTACTCGAACAGGCATGAGAAGGCCAATTGCAGTATACTGCTGCAAATGCTCTTCATTGGAATAAAAATTTTATTGGCTGATAACAGAAGAATGACAACATGGATTTCTTCAAAAAAGGTATCACTTTAATTAACTTCAAAGTGCCATTACAGCCAAGTTTTTCGTTAAAACACCACTCCAGCATTTTTTCAGTGTAGACCTGGAGTGGTACCACTAATCTAAATTCCCTGCACTTAGTCTCATACTCACCAGCTGCCGTCTTCATTTTTTATCAACACTCCAGCATTTGATGGGAAATCCGGAAGTCACAATTCAATGTAAATCCATAAGAGTCAGAACGAAACTCTCATAGACCTGCATTGAGAGCTTGTGACCGTTTCCACTGACTTCCAGTCAGTGTGAAGTTGCTGTCACAAAATGGCAGTGCGGGATGGCGCGGTATGAGGAAGAGCTGAAGATGGCGGGTGGAGAATATAAGACTAAGTACAGGTAACTTAGGAGTTATTTAATTGACTGTAAGTATAAACAGAGTAGCTAGATACCCAGAGGAGAAGTAGGAAGAAACACTGACAGTAAAGACAAATGAAGCCTTCACTGCAGGTCTCAGTGTAGACAACGAGAGTGAAAGGTGGCACATAGACCTGACTTCCATGGACAGCAGGACAGTCCCGTTGAATCTGGGGGCAATTAGGGGCTATATTTTAAAGACATTGTTATTTTTAAATGCACCATGTCATTATGCGCTGCAGAAGACCAAGAAAGAAGGAAGCTTAATAGCGTGTTTAGACAGGTTGTGACCTCAGACAAGGGAATAAAACTCGCCATGCTTGCCTGACAATGAGGAGCTTAAAGACCTGTCTTCAGTGGGTGCTAAATCCCACTGGTGAAGTGCAGCAAACCATGGAATTGAAGAGTAAGTCGTGCGGCACAACCATAATTTAAAAATTCTTTATTGGCAGAAACAATTCACTTTACCTGAGGCTTTCTGGATCCTAAACACTAAATTCCCTAATGGAATGAATCTTAAAACTGATTTATTTTACATTAAGTAAAGTGGGTTTTTTTCCAACTGTATATGTTATAGGAAGTCATCTCAGGTTGTGTTTTTGTTTGGTTCCCGTATGTTCAAAAATGTCTCACGTGATTAATTGTTGTTTCCTATGATTAAAGGCATTCACTGTCAGAAACATGTCAGGTTTTAACATTGTTTTCAGATGGATTCACTGGTTTTAAAGATTTTCCAATAAAGATTTTTTAAACTATTGGAAGGCTGTAACCTCACTTTCACATGCATAGACCGATTGATAATATGAGTGCTCTGTGCGCAGAAAATATCATCGTTCTCAGGAACACACTGTACACAAAACAATATGATCCTGAGAATGATGATAATAAAGGAGGTCTTTAACCCCTAAAATTCCAATTAAAATGCAAAAATCTTTCTATTTGGGATGTAGCCACCATATAAATCATACCCCAATATAAATATACAGTTTAACTTAAACAAGCAATTCTTGTTTTTATTATCTAAATCTGTATAAATTATAATGTAGTGTCAGTGTGTATATATACTCACAGATCGCCATATTCCCTGGTTTCCAGTACTGACTGTTCCTCTCTTCTTCCGAGTCACTTGTCGGCGATTCAGACTCTCCGGATTATACTGCACTCTACATGTGAGTCGGAAATCTATTTTACAATGTATTCCTTCAGAGCCTTGATCTGAAGCTCCATAGGCTTACATTGTAAAAGCCACTTCCAGATCACACAGCATGCAGAGTTATCAGAAGAGTCTCAATCGGAGAGACATGATTATATCACCAGAACCACCATCAGTACATGAATATATCACAAGAACCACCGTCAGTGCATGAATACATCACCAGAACCATCATCAGTACACGAATACATCACCAGAGCCACCATCAGTGCATGACTACATCCTCAGACCAACCGCATTTGGCTTGGTGCATGGCTACACACTCCTATTTGCATATTAAAGACAGTGCCTTATCTTGATTGACTACACTCTATTGGTAAGAATGAACATGGAATCTAAAATCAGTTTTTAAGCTGTACAATCCAAGTGTCAATCTGGGTGCACACATAATGAGGCTGTCAGCTTGTTCTGATGCTTGATTTCTGACTGTCATGGGCTGCCACTCAAGCAACCTCAGTGTTATATCTGTAAATACACCCTCCTCTTCACAAAGCCCTCTCCTCCTCACTGAAGCCACTCACCTACTAAAACACCTGGCAAAAATTATGGAATCACCGGGCTCGGAGGATGTTCATTAAGTTGTTTAAAAAAAGCAGATCATTGACATGGCACAAAACTAAAGTCATTTCAAATGGCAACTTTAGAGCTTTAAGAAATTGTAAAAGAAATCAAGATAAAAAATGTGGTACTCATTAAGGGTAATTTTTTTCAGACCAAGCAGAGGGAAAAATTATGGAATCACTCAATTCTGAGGAAAAAATTATGGAATCATGAAAAACAAACACACAAAAGAACACTCCAATACATCACTAGTATTTTGTTGCAGCACCTCTGGCTTTAATAACAGTTTGCAGTCTCTGAGGCATGAACATAATGCGTGACAAACAGTACTCTTCATCAATCTGGCTCCAACTTTCTCTGATTGCTGTTGCCAGATCAGCTTTGCAGGTTGGAGTCTTGTCACGGACCATTTTCTTCAACTTCCACCAAAGATTTTCAATTGGATTGAGATCCGGACTATTTGCAGGACATGACATTGATCTTATGTGTCTTCTTTCGAGGAATGTTTTCACAGTTTTTGCTCTATAGCAGGATGCATTATCATCTTGAAAAATGATGTCATCATCCCCAAACATCCTTTCAATTGATGGGATAAGAAAATTGTCCAAAAATATCAATGTAAACTTGGGCGTTTATTGAAGATGTAATGACAGCCATCTCCCCAGTGCCTTTACCTGACATGCAGCCCCATATCATCAATGACTGTGGAAATTTGCATGTTCCCTTCATGCAGTCATCTTTATAAATCTCATTGGAACGGCACCAAACAAAAGTTCCGGCATCATCACCTTGCCCAATGCAGATTCGCGATTCATCACTCAATATGACTTTCATCCAGTCATCCACAGTCCACGATTGCTTTTCCTTAGCCATTGTAACCTTGTTTTTTTCTGTATAGGTGTTAATGATGGCTTATGTTTAGCTTTTCTGTATGTAAATCCCATTTCCTTTAGGCACTTTCTTACAGTTTGGTCACAGATATTGACTCCAGTTTCCTCCCATTCGTTCCTCATTTGTTTTGTTGTGCATTTCCTGTTTTGGAGACATATTGCTTTAAGTTTCTGGTCTTGACGCTTTGATGTCTTCCTTGGTCTACCGGTATGTTTGCCTTTAACAACCTTCCCATGTTGTTTGTATTTGGTCCAGATTTTAGACACAGCTGACTGTGAACAACCAACATCTTTTGCAACATTGTGTGATGATTTACCTTCTTTTAAGAGTTTGATAATCCTCTCCTTTGTTTCAATTGACATCTCTAGTGTTGGAGCAATGATTCATGTCAGTCCACTTGGTGCAACAGCTCTCCAAGGTGTGATCACTCCTTTTTAGATGCAGACTAACGAGCAGATCTAATTTGATGAAGGTGTTAGTTTTGGAAATGAAAATTTACAGGGTGATTCCATATTTTTTTCCTCAGAATTGAGTGGTATGCTGCCTCCCAGGGGCGAAGATCAAGGATGTTACCGATAGAATACCGAAGCTCATCAGTTCCAAGGATGTCCACCCATTTCTTCTGATACATGTTGGCACCAATGACACGGCAAAGAAGGACCTAATGACAATCTGCAAGGACTTTGAAGCATTGGGGAAGAAAGTAAAAGAACTGGATGCGCAGGTAGTTTTTTCTTCTATCCTTCCAGTAGACAGGCATGGCGTCAGGAGATGGAACAGGATCCTTGATGTGAACAACTGGCTGAGACGATGGTGCAGACAACAAGGATTTGGATTCCTGGACCACGGTGTGAATTACCTCTATGACGGACTCCTTGCCAGAGACGGACTACACCTCAACAAACCCGGGAAACACACATTCGCCAGGAGACTCGCAACACTCATCAGTAGGGCGTTAAACTAGAAGAAGAGGGGATGGGAAGAAAAATGCCGGACACGAACATGCAACCAGAGAACATACTAATGAAAGATATGAAGTGCGACAAAGAAGGTCCAAGACAAGATACTTGGAAGGGAGGTAAGAAAATTTCTTATACAATCCACAGGGAGAAGATTGGAACAAAACAAAATCGTGTAAACTGCATTCTAGCAAATGCCAGGAGCCTGACAAACAAGATGGATGAACTGGAAGCAGAAATATCTACAGGTAACTATGACATAGTGGGAATAACCGAGACATGGTTAGATGAAAGCTATGACTGGGCAGTTAACTTACATGGTTAAAGTCTGTTTAGAAGGGATCGAAGAAGTCGGAAAGGGGGTGGAGTCTGTCTATATGTAAAGACGTGTCTAAAGCCTACAATACGGGAGGATGTATGGGAGGGAAATGAGGAGGTCGAGTCCTTATGGGTGGAGATACATGGGGCAAAAAACAATAATAAAATTATCATAGGAGTCTGTTATAAACCACCAAATATAGCAGAAGCCACGGAAAGTCTATTAATGAGACAAATAGATGAAGTAGCAAAAAATGACGAGGTGATTATTATTGGGGACTTCAACTACCCCGACATAGACTGGGAAACTGAAAGCTGTAGATCTCAGAAAGGAAACAGGTTTCTGTCAATTATCAAAGACAATTATTTGTCACAACTTGTGCAGGAACCAACTAGAGGGACGGCCCTTTTAGACTTAATATTAACTAACAGGCCAGACAGAATAACTGAGGTGCAGGTCGGGGGGCACCTGGGAAATAGTGACCACAACATTATACAATTCCACATGTGCTTCAGTAGGGTGCCCAGCAAGGGAGTCACAAAAACATTGAACTTCAGGAGGGCAAAGTTTGATCAGCTAAGAGATGCCCTTCACCTTATAGACTGGGATAGTATCTTTAGTAATAGGAGCACGGATAGAAAATGGGAAATTTTCAAAACAGTCCTACATAGTCACTGTAGAAGGTACATACCTTATGGGAATCAAAGGGCTAGGAATAGGAGGAAGCCAATGTGGCTAAATAAGGAAGTCAAGAGGGCAATGAAAAACAAAAAAAGGGCTTTCGGTAAACTTAAACATGAAGGCAGCGAGGTAGCGCTAATATCTTATAGGGAAAAAAACTAAATCTGTAAGAAACAAATAAGAATAGCAAAAGAGGAGACAGAGAGACTAATTGCCAAGGAAAGTAAAACGAATCCCAAACTGTTCTTTAACTATATAAACAGTAAAAGGATTAAAACTGATGGAGTTGGCCCATTGAAAAATAACCTGGGTAAAATCATAGAGGGCGATGAGGGTAAAGCAAACCTACTCAATAGCTTCTTCTCCACTGTTTTCCCAAAAGAAAACAATTTATCGGAGGAAATGCAGAGTGATAAAGTAAACCCTCCGCTAAATATCACCCACCTAACCCAGGAGGAAGTTCAGAAACACCTAAATAATATCAAAATAGACAAGTCACCAGGCCCAGATGGCATACACCCCCGGGTACTAAAAGAATTAAGTAATGTGATAGACAGACCGCTGTATCTTATATTCAAGCACTCTTTATGGACAGGGACTGTCCCACTAGACTGGCGCCAAGCAAATGTGGTACCAATATTCAAAAAGGGGTCTAAAAGTGACCCTGGGAACTATAGACCAGTCAGCTTAACGTCTGTTGTGGGTAAATTGTTTGAAGGATTTCTTAGAGATGCTATTGTAGAATATCTTAATGATAATAACTGTCTAACTCCATATCAACATGGATTCATGAGGGATCGCTCCTGCCAAACAAACCTGATCGCCTTCTACGAGGAGGTGAGCTCACAGCTGGACAGGGGAGAGTCAGTGGATGTTGTATACCTTGACTTCTCCAAAGCGTTTGATACTGTGCCACACATAAGGTTGGTTTATAAAATGAGAATGCTTGGTCTGGGGGATAATGTGTGCAAGTGGGTAAATAGCTGGCTGAGTGATAGAAAGCAGAGGGTGGTTATCAATGGAGTAAGCTCAGGGTGTGTCAGGGTTACTAGTGGGGTGCCTCAAGGGTCTGTCTTGGGCCCTATATTATTTAATATATTTATTAATGATCTAGTGGAAGGGTTGCATAGTAAAATAGCAATATTTGCAGATGATACTAAACTTTGTAAAGTAGTTAATACAGATGAGGATAGGGCACAGCTACAGGAGGATTTAGATAAATTGGGGAGTTGGGCCAAAAAATGGCAAATGGGGTTCAATGCCGATAAATGTAAGGTCATGCACATGGGAAAGAAAAACAGCAGTCACCCATACATATTAAATGGGAAACCGTTGGGGAAATCTGACATGGAGAAGGACCTGGGCGTCTTGGTTAATAGCAAATTAAATTGGAGTGCCCAGTGTTAGGCAGCAGCTGCGAAGGCAAATAGAGTCATGGCATGCATCAGAAGAGGAATAGGGGCATATGATGAGAACATTGTTCTTCCTCTGTATAAAGCGCTGGTAAGGCCGCACTTAGAATATTGTGCACAGTTCTGGGCTCCGGTGCTCAGGAAAGACATATTGGAGCTAGAGGGGGTACAAAGGAGGGCGACTAAGGTAATAAAGGGAATGGAGGGCCTAGAATACCCAGAGAGGTTGTCAAAATTAGGCCTATTTACGTTGGAAAAGAGAAGGCTTAGGGGAGACCTCATAAACATGTATAAATACATCAGGGGGCAGTACAGAGATCTCTCCCATGACCTGTTTATACCAAGGATGGTGACAAAGACGAGGGGGCACACTATGCGTCTGGAGGAAAGGAGGTTCCTGCACCAGCATAGAAGGGGATTTTTTACGGTCAGAGCCGTGAGACTCTGGAACTCTCTGGGAGAGGAAGTGGTGATGTCCAACTCACTTAATGAGTTCAAGAGAGGCCTGGACGCCTTTCTTGAGAACAATAAAATTACATCTTATGCTTAGTTAATTAATCCAGGGATTTAATCTGACTGCCAGATTGATGTCGGGAAGTGAATTTTTCCTCAATGATGTAAATTGGCCTACACCGCATGTTTTTTTGTTGCCTTCCCCTGGATCAACGCTGCGGAATAGCTGCAGTGCACAAGAAATAGGCTGAACTGGATGGACGCTTGTCTTTTTTCGGCCTTATAAACTATGTAACTATGTAACTATGTAACTATGAGTGATTCCATAATTTTTTCCCTCTGCTTGGTCTGAAAAAAATGACCCTTACTGAGTACCACATTTTTAATCTTGATTTCTTTTACTGTTTCTTAAAGCCCTAAAGTTGCTATTTAAAATGAGTTTAGTTTTGTGCCATATCTGTGATCTGCTATTTTTCAACAACATTAAACAACTGAATGAACATCCTCCGAGCCCAGTGATTCCATAAGTTTTGCCAGGGGTTGTACACTAGCATTTAGTGGCGGCCATAGCCAGGCTAGATTTATATGTAACAACGTGCCCAAAGCCACATTGTGTGCGCATTTGCATTGATATTCAGAGTGTGCTGCTACACCCCTCCAGTGTTAATTCACAAGCGCAGATACTGCAAGTCATTTTAGACAGCACTCACTCTTACCACGTGAGTGCTGTCAATCAAGAAAAAGGACTGGCTTTAATATGCAAATATTAGAGTGTAATGGTATAACAAGCTTAAAAATGATTTCATCTGATGAATAAACATTTTTCTTGTGCATCGGATGATAGACCTATAGTGTTTTTTTTATTATCGGCCACAGTGTAAATTCACCTTAAAGAGTAACTAAATTGTTACATTTTTTATGTTTTAGGCTTACTCCTTCTGAGCAGATCAGCGGGAAACCTAGTTATGAGACCCCCAACAATTGCTCAGAAGACCTCTGAGAAAAGTTCAGGCCAGGAAACAAGAGCTCACGTAGTGGAGAGTGGATGCAGTAGAAAATTATAGTCCTGTCTCCTGAGCTGTGCACTTCTAAGAGATCTATTGAGCAATTCGTGGGGGTCTCAGGACAGAGATCAGCACTAGTCATGCATGAGCACTAAAATGCTCGGGAACTAGTTGCTTGAGTAGAGCAAATTGGAATGCTCGAGTGCTCGATCCAAATATCGAGCCCAATGTAAGTCTATGGGAATCTCAAGCATTTTTCCGGCGGCCCACCCAGGAGGTCTGCACAGGGCGTAAAAATTGCTGAAATCGATGGGGACTCTGCTCAAATGACATGGGAACAGCATGGGGAAGACCCCTGGAAGCATCCCAGGTCACTGCTGTCAACAATGTTGTCAAAGTATTATGTCATTTTTTCAGACTCACAATAAAACATACAAAAAAGGAACATCCTTTCGAGAGTAATAACCTGTATATAAGGCAAAATAAATAACCAAAAACAAAAATGCTCCTCCACACCTTGGCTGGCTATGTTCACACGTAGCGCTTTTGATGTGTTTTTTTCACTTTTGCATTGCTTTCAACCGTGACAAATGCATTCACCAGGAAATGTCATTTTAACATTTTACAACCTTATCTGGCCATGTGGTGTGTGAGATATCATCAGACATATCGTGTTTCATTTATGAAGGCGGGACTCTGAAAGTCACAAAGCCTATTTTTAAAGGGCCATCAGGCGGCCCTTACTATTTTTAAAGGGCCAGCAGTTGGCCCTCACTATTGTTAGAGAGCCATATTTGTTGTTCCTATTATTTAAGAGTGGGTCTCCTATACTGTTATTGCATATGCAGTGACTGCAAAGGCTGCCAAAAATTTGGACGCACCCCAATACCCCTTTGAAGAGACATAGAGGAGGGCCTCAGTAAAAAAATGTTTTCTGTTATAAAACAGTGGGTCAGCTATAGTGGTAATGCCCATTCAGTGACTACAAAGGTTGCCTAAATTTGGGAAATACCCCAATATCAATTTAAAGACACATAGAGGTGAGCCTCAGTAACGACATGTACCCATTAGAAAGGAGTGGTTCTGCTATACAGTTATAGCGTATGCAGTGAATACAATGGCTGCATAAATCTGGGGAAAAAAATAGTACCAACTGTAAGGTAGCGCTATTGATCATGTTGAGGGGCGCTCACTTCACTGGGTCAATTAAAGCACACATGCAACGTTTTCTGGTAATGTGAAATCCAGCAGTTTATTAGACATCATAAACTGCTTATAACATAGTCCATCTCAGTGGCTCGCAGGAATGTTACACATGTAATTTCCAAGAGCCTTTTCAGTGGTAGCTATGCCCGCTTGGCTTCAGATACAGATTTCAGCATGGTAACAACATCAATGCCCATATAACGCACCACTTTTACCTTTGCCGGGTCTTGGCTGCTTCTATCAGCTCTGTTCTGCCAAAGCTGTGGTTTAAGGCTCACCAGACGTGGTCTCCAGGCCACGTGCCTTCCAGGGCTAATGGAGTCCCAGACACAGGGATCAGGCCTCTTGCCTCTCCAGGCTAATGGTGTCCCAGACACAGGGATCAGGCCTCTTGCATCTACAGGCTAATGGTGTCCCAGACACAGGGATCAGGCCTCTTGCCTCTCCAGGCTAATGGTGTCCCAGACACAGGGATCAGGCCTCTTGCCTCTCCACTGTTTCAAAACCACCAGGATTTATATATCCTTCTGTGCGCACAGGACCTGTGATGATGTCACAGTCATGTGATCAGTCACCTGAAGGGGAGGTACGTGGTTAGCCAGAACACACCCCCTGGACATTTAAGTAATGCAGCAAGCCGCTGCATTACATACCCCCCCCCTCTGTTCAAACTTGTGGGGTTGAACACATAAAATACACAATCACATTATAACCCACAGAGACCATGTACTTGACACTTGCGCTGCTCAGCCCCTGGAACATTAGTCACCAACATTAGCCCATTCCTTCGGGACCTACTATCTGTCATTGTCTCCAACTTCGTCAAGTCACATTTCCTGGTCGTAACCTTGTCAGACCTCCCCCGCTCCCAGCGGTCAGTACAGCAGTGCGACTCACTTGCGCTTGTATCTAAGGTCCGGTCCGACTCCATACTGTCTCGTACTCTATTGGGACGTTTGCATGGGCCTCTCAGACCTGAGTTAATGGAGGTCTCACTAGCTTTAAACCGACTCCCACTACCCTCAGGACATCTTAAAAGGTCTCTAACTTCTACTGTAGCCGTTCTATTATTTGGAGGGCCCTTTCTCTGTCTAGTGTCACAATTTATAGACGGCTGCTATCTTCTACTGCTCAGGCGCCTCTGTCTTTCCATTCGCAGTCTGGAAAGATTCAACTGTTCTACCTCTCGCAGATAGGTCACTCGGTACTCCATCAGCATTCATATATATGCAAGATTTTCTTCTGTTCCTACAGCGGAGAATGACACCATGCCGTCTTCATCCGGTATCCAGTCCTGATGATCACGTGGACGGCTTACTTTCATCACACCAGACTTCTTTACTGTCATTTACATGGCTTGGCCATTTCTCCCAATGAGCTTTCTTTCCAGAGTATGAGGCACCCGGAAGACCTCTTTCCGCAGATTTTGAGCTTTTCTCATAAGTTCCAGTTGTCTAATGACTTGTTCCGTCTTCAACCGGACAATGCGCTTTGTGCGAACACATCGCCAGTGCATGTCACTTAGGACAGCCACCCTCTTCACTGTGACTTCGGTTGTGGACAGGACCACCAGCTGTTTAGCATTTGAGGTTGAGTATACCTTACAGGCTCCCACGGCCTTCTTAAACTCCTCATGCACTGACTCTCTGGTGCATTCTTCTCTCAAATCTTCGGGTACATCTATGAGGCATATGTACCGAGACATTTCTGTCTCACCAGTGGTCTCCAAATGATCATCTGGCTCAGGTTTCAGGGACAATGGACTTTCAGCTTCTTCACCCTGTATGCTTCCCCTGAGCTGACTCTCAGCTATGAACTCGAGAATTCTCGACTTGACAACATCCATTCCATACTTATCTTCTTTTAACACTCTCTCAGCTCTCCTCATGTCCACCTTCTCATGGTATAAAGGATTAAGCGTAACTTGTTTGCCCTTTTCCTTCTCCAAGGAGAACTCGTTCACTAAATGGTACTTTGCGAGGCGACCCTTGAACTTGGAAACTTTTTCCTCTAGCTCAGCTACTCACGTCTCAGCAGCCCATCTCTGAAGCTCTTCCTGCTTCAACTGCTCCTTTATCAGCAGAGTTCTCTCAGACATCTCTGGCTCCAATGTGCCCACTCGGCTCTCGACAGCCAGTCTCTCAAGTTTCCCTTGCTTCAAATGGGCCTGTAGCGTCTCCTTGAGCTCCTTGATCTCAGCTCTTACATCCACCGAATCATCCAAGCTCGCAATATTCGAGGAGGCATTTGCTTCATACCTCCCTTCTCCGATAGACTCCTCCATCTTTTTCCGCTCAGCTTCCTCCCTGCCGATTCTATCCTTAAGTCAAGTCTCTGCCCTCTGGAGATCATCACAGAACATCTTCAGCTCCTTCACCTGAGCTTCCAATCCTAGGATCTTTCTGCGGAGATCATCATTCTCCTCACTGGTGTCCTGTAGAGTGGTCTCAATCACTTGGCGCATGTGCTCTTCATCCGCCTTTTCATCCTCTTGTTTTTTATTAACCTTGAGGAGATCCTCATAGTCTCTCTTGGTTTGTTGCAGTTCCCTATTGAACATTTCATGCATCTTTTCTGCCTCACGGACGTGACCAGACACTTCATCTTTTAATGCCCCTTTCAGCGCGGATAGCTCCCGGTCTCACTGGTACAGAGAGTCTTCCAGCCGCTCCTTCTACTGCATTAGAGACTTTACTTGGTCTTGGAATAGCTGCAGCTCCCTCATGTGTTCATCATACTCCTTCTTGGATTCACTCAGTTCCCGGTTGAATTGTTCGCGCAGTTGTTCTAGGTTTTGATCACATCCAGAAGCTTCATCCTTCAGTGCCCCTTTTAAGGCAGATAGCTCCCTATCCCTCTGGTGTAGACCCTCATCCTGCCTTTGCTTCTCCTGCGTCACCTCTGACTGCACCAGGGAGAGACGATGTTTCATCTTGTACAGCTCATCTTCATACTCCACTTTCTCAAGCTTTAACTGAAAAACCTCCTCTTTGGTTTTGCGGAGGTCTTCTTTATTTTTCTGGAACATTTCCTTCCATTTGTTGATATCCTCGCTGCTTTCCTCCAATTTTCGCTGCAAGTTCCTCACAACCTGGTTTATTTTCTGCCATTCAGACTCCAGGCTCAGCTGGTTCTGGGACTCGTTCTCCATGTTTTTCCTTAGTTGCTGCACGTCACTCTGACACTGCTGCCTGATAGGCTCCAGCTCTTGGTCAGGATTGGCCACCTCCTCTTTCAGCGCCCCCTTCAGGGCTGTCGGTTCCTGATCCTTTTGTCTCAGTAGATCATCCTGCTTGTAATGAATCTGCAGAACTGCATCCAACTCTTCCACCTGATCTTCATTGTCGTCTGATTCTGTACCGGAGGTTGTTACTGGCAACGTCACCTCCTCTTCCCTCCTGATTTCCTCTGCTTCTAAAGGAGGATCCACACACGGAATAAAGGCACACAGCATTGCATTTTCTTTATTTACCCTTTCCACAAAGGCTACAGGAGGACCTTTTTTTGTGGCCCATGCGCCTTCGACAACGAAAGGGGGACTTTCTCACCTCGTTTAGCTCCTCTTGACTGAACTGTCTTTCTACTTTCAAAAAGAAACTAGGAGTATAATTGGCTTACAAAAGAAGATTGTTTATTATTAGTGTTGAGCGAGCACTAAAATGCTCGGGCGCTCGAAGCTCGGGCCGAGCTCACCGTGATACTTGGGTGCTCGACCCGAGCAACGAGCCCAATGTTAGTCTATGGGAGACCCGAGCATTTTTGCAGCGGCACCCCCGGCAGTCTATAGAAAGCTTAAAAAGTGCCCAAAACAATAGTGACAGTGCTCAAAAGACATGGGGACAGCATGGGGATCGCCCCAGGAAGCATTTATGACCCCCAGGTCACTGTTGTCAGCAACGTGGTCAGAGGTATTAAGCCACTTTTACGGGCTCACAAGAAAACGTTCAAAAACGAAACTGAAAGTGCTTTCCTGTGAAATATGTTAAGGAACTTCCTTTCCAGGGTAAAGACTTGTGTATAAGGTAAAATAAATAACTAAAAACAAAAATACTCCTCCACACTTTGGGCTATGTTCACAAGTAGCATTTTTTATGTGTTTTTGCACTTTTGTATTTCTTTCAACCGTGACAAATGCATTCACCAGGAAATGTCATTTTAACATTTTACAATCTTATCTGGCCATGTGCTGTGTGACACATGCATACAGTGCTGAAAAGACATGGGAACAGAATGGGGAAGACCCCTGGAAGCATCTCTGACACCCAGGTCACTGCCTAAAAGTGTGCCCATCAGAAGTGATCCTTGCCACGTCAGAAGATGCAGACTTGCAACTATCCCCGTGAAAGTCCTTCTCCCAGAGCAGCGTTCAATTGTACCTCCCCCATTCCTTGCAATGCAAGCGCAAGTATGCAGCCTGCCACCCACCCACCCCCAGGCTGCAATACAATACTGCTAGCTTGCTTGCACTTGAAATTGGGTCTTTTAGGCATGTGGAGGCAGACGCCAGCCACCATGTCATAGCTGCATCGGCGGCCTGGTATCCATACTCAGTCCCCAGCCGCCCGCTCGGTCCCCAGCTGCCAGGGGGTGGCCAAGTGTCCACGCACGGTCCCAAGCCGCCCCTATTTCTTCACAGAACTTCCCCCACACTTTTCTTAGCCTGGCCTGCTTTAGGGCAGCATTGGACGAGCCCACCAGAGAACCAGACTCCTCCGGTGGGCCCTGGCTTCTCCATCAGGGTAGTTGAGAGTGCCAAGGTGAGGAGCATGATGATGATGATGGAAGTTAGCGTCTGCTTTGTTTTCTTGGAATGCAAGCGCATGTATGTAGTAGTGGCTAGGCGTTTTGGTGCATATCCTACCTCCTCCGAGGATTGCTGGATGTTTTCCTGCTACTATCCCAGTTCTATGACTCCTGTTAAAACAAAGCTTCAGGTGATGAATGAAGGATGAGGTGGTGGCAAAGGAGAAAGCGCAGGAGGAAAAGGGACCATTCACATCAATATCAGGCCAGTCAACCACACATGTCTTGTAGGATATGTTTCTGTACCAAAAGGAGCGGTTCAGCTACACAGTTATAGGGCATGCAGTGAGTGCAATGCCTACCAAAAATTTCGAGGCACTCTAATGCCCCTTGGAAGTGACATGGAGGTCAGAGGGCCTTAACTAAACCGTTTCTTCCATTTATAGCAACTAGGTCTCCTGTGCACTGTTGACCTAAGCAGTGAATGGAAGGCTTTCCAAAAATTATGAGGAACTGCAATGCCCCTTGAAACAGACGTGGATTACAGCATGCTAAAAACCTTCTACCCATTATTGGGGAGTGGGTCTGCCTTAGTGTTCGCCTATGCATTGAAAAGCAAGAGCTGACTAAAATTAGGAGGAAATGCAATGCCCGTTGGAAGAATGGTGGAGGTCGCAGTGGAATAAAAAGACAATATCAATGCCCCTTGGAAAAGTGGTGGAGGCCGCAGTAACTTAACAAGACAGTCTTAATGCCCCTTGGAAGAGACGTGGAGGTAGTAGTGGAATAAAAAGACAACTTCAATGCCCCTGGGAAAAGTGGTGGAGGTCGCAGTAGCTTAACAAGATGGTTTTAATGCCCCTTGGAAGAGATGTGGAGGTTGCAGTAACTTAACAAGATGGTTTAAATGCCCCTTGGAAGAGCCATGCAGTACAGCATCTTAGAAACATTATTCCCATTATTGGAGAGTGGGCCTCCCATAGTCTTTGCCTATGCCTTCCAAGCAAAAGCTGCCAAAAATTAGGACGGAGGAACTTGAAATGCTGGCAAACAAGAGCCATGCAGTACAGCATCTTAAAAACATTATTCCCATTATTGGGGAGTGGGTCTCCCATAGTCTTTGCCTATGCCTTCCAAGCAAAAGCTGCCAAAAATTAGGACGGAGGAACTTGCAATGCTGGCAACACGGACCAAGGTCACCCTAGTGGTATAGTGGTGGTGGAGGCTGAGGATAAGGAGAAGAGCAAAATGCAGCCGAAATGAGGAAGCGTATACCCATGTGTGGGTGTGAAGCGGTGCATGGGAATACACCTCCCGAAATAACACAGTGGATTTGACTTTATGTTGCTCTGCTGTCATTTGGTGGTGATGAGAAGTCTGGCCCAATCCAGCCCATGTTCATTTTGATAAGGGTCAGCTGGTCAACATTGTCAGTTGACAGGCAAATGCGCTTATCTGTTATAATTCCCCCAGTGGCACTAACAACATGCTCCGATAACACGCTAGTGGCTGGGCAGGCCAGGACCTCCAAGGCATACAGAGCGAGTTCATTCCAAGTATCCAGCTTGGATACCCAAAAATTAAAAGACACAGAGGAATCACGGAGGACGCTGGTATGATCGACAAGGTACTCCCTCACCATCTTTTGAAACTTTCCACTCCTTGTGAGAGTACCCCGCACCTCAGGGCCTGTAAGCTGGGCGGGTCTCATAAAACTGTCCCAGAACATTGACAGTGTTCCCCTGCAGCTGCTGGATTGGAGTTGCATCTCTCTCGCCCATATACCTTTGTTGGGCAACGAACTGTGACCTCTGCTGCTAGCGTATTCAGATGGGAATTTTTTTAACAATTCTGCAGCAAGGGCCTTCTGGTACTGCCCCATTTTTGTAGACCTCTCCACCTCAGGAATAAGAGAGTGAAAGTTCTCCTTGTAGCAGGGGTCTAAAAGTGTCATCAACCAGTAATGACTGTCACCCAACATTTTGACAACATGAGGGTCACGGTTAAGGCAGCGTAACATAAAGTCAGCCATGCGTGCCAGACTGGTAACGGGCAAGACTTCCGTGTCCTCACCAAGATGACGACTGACCATGCTCTCCTCCTCCTCCTCCCCCCTGTCCTCAGGCCACCCACGCTGAACCGACGGTATGACAGTGTACAGGTACTACCGTCTACAGTGCATGATACCAGCTCCTGTTCTTCCTCCTCCTCCTCCTCTCCCTCACTGTCGTCCAATGCACATTGGGATGAGATGAGGCTGGGCTGTGTGTAATCGCCTGCTACGGCTTCTTAATCCATCTCATCATACTCTGGCTGCAATGCCTCCTCTTTAATTCTCTGCAGAGAGTGTTGCAAAAGACAGACAAGTGGGATGCTGATGCTAATGATGGCATCATCGCCACTCACAATCTTTGTGGACTCCTCAAAGTTTGTCAGGATGGTACATATGTCAGAAATCCAGGTCCACTCCTGAGGTCTTATGTGTGGAGTCTGAAGTGAATATCGACGGCCTTGTTGCAGCTGGTACTCCAGAACTGCTCTCTTCTGCTCACAAATCCTTTGCAACATGTGGAGAGTAGAGTTCCAACGTGTGGGGACATCACACACCAGTCAGTGTGCCGGAAGCTGCAAACGCTGCCGCAACACACCAAGGACGGCGGAAGCTGTAGCCAACTTGCAAAAATGAACTGACAGGAGTCGTACTCTGATGAGCAGATCTGGCAACTCGGGGTATGATTTAAGAAATCGTTGAACCACGAGGTAAAGCACATGAGCCAGGCATGGTACGTGTATGATCTCGCCTTGCCTCAGAGCCTCCACCAGGTTACAGCCATTGTCACACACGATCATGCCTGGATGTAGGTTCAGCGGTCTCAGTCACAGATCTGCCTGCTCTTTCACAGCTGTCCACAACTCACAAGCAGTGTGAGGTTTATCACCTAAGCTTATGAGTTTCAGTACAGCCTGTTGCCGCTTGGCTGAGGTAGTACTGCAGTGCTTCCAGCTTGTAACTGATATGGTGATATCTGAGATGGAGGCTGAACATGAGGAGGAGGAGGAGGATGATGCACAGGAGCTGTACACTGTGGGGGCAACTCTGACTGACATAGGGCCCGCAATCCTCGGTGTGGGGAGGATGTGTTCCGTCCCAAGGTCCGACTGGTTCCCGGATTCCACTATGTTTACCCAGTGTGCCGTCAGGGAGATGTACCGTCCCTGGCCAAAAGCACTTGTCCACGTGTCTGTTGTCAGGTGGACACTCCCAGTAACTGCATTGTTGAGGGCACGGCAGATGTTTTGGGACACGTGCTTGTGTAGTGCGGGGATGACACACCGGGCAAAATAGTGTCGGCTGGGGACAGCCACCGCCATAAGGTTGCGGAAGGATTCCGTCTTCACCAGCCTAAAAGGCAGCATTTCCAACGCAAGCAGTCGTGAAATGTGCGAATTTAGGACTGTGGCCTGTGGGCCGTTGGCTGCGAATTTGAACTTTCGTTCAAAGCTCTGGGATATGGACAATTGAACGCTGCTGTGGGACGTGGACGTTGATGCTGTTTCTTGAGAAACTGCCATAACAAGTGAAGACTGAGAGGAGGGGGCATCTTTGCATGCAGTATGGACTGGGGATTGCCTTGCACACACAACAGGGGGTTCTATCACACGCACATCAGCGAAAGAAGCAGTGGTGACACCCGCTGACACTGGTCGCGGACCCTGGGGTTCGCCCCACAAAGTCGGGTGCTTTACTGCCATGTGCCTGATCATGCTGGTTGTGGTCAGGCTGGTAGTTTTGTCACCCCTGCTGATGCCTGCATGGCAGGTGGTACAAATGGCCTTTTTGGGGTTATCAGCAGAGTCTTTAAAAAAATTCCAGACTCTGGAAGACCTACAAGTTGTACTGGCAACGTCCCTCGTGTTGGTGTTACGGGGAACTTTTGCCCACCTTCCGAGTGCGGCCACCACACTGCTTATTCCTCCCTGTTGGGGTACTCTCCCTCCCTCCCCCTGTGTGCTGCTGGCCTCGCTCTGTGTGTCCTCCTGCCTGCCACGTTGGGAAAGTTACTAGATCATCCACCACCTCCTCCTCTTCCACTTGCGCATCACGATCCTCCTCCTCACTTCGTGGCAATTGGGTCTCGTCATCGTCCACCTCTTGTAACAAATTGCCAGCGTCGACTTTCTGTGGCCGTGGCTGTTCAAATATTTGGGCATCGCTACATGGGATCTCCTCTTCCACCACTTCAAGCGGAGCAGGCGAGGGGCACAAATATGGAAATGGACCAGTGAACAGCTCTTCAGAATGTCCAATGTGGGATCAGTTGCTGTCTGACGACACTCGGCATGGTGTGAGAAAGGAGCATCAGGGTGAAGAGGAGTATGCGGTCGAGACTCACGGCTACTAAAACTTGACCGTGTGGAAGACAGACCGGAGGTGGTGGTGCCCAGGTAACTGGAAGTATTATCTGCTATCCAATTAATAACCTGTCCACACTGATCAGTTACGCAATACTGGAAATGTAGTGTGCTTCCCTAGTAATTCGGTCAAGAAGTGGGAGCGAGAAGATGTGGCTGTTGGTTGTGGCACATTTTCACCTTGGCCACGGCCCCGTCCTCTACACACACCATCACCAGAACGTCTAGTTCCACGTCCCTTGCCACGCGCCTTGCCCATTGTAAATGAAGTAAAATAGCTTACACTCGCACTATCAATGGAAAAAGGGTAATAAAAAGTAGATTAGAACCGTGGAAGAGGAAAACCACAGTTCTATTTGTCTGGCCTACACCAGAATCTTTTAAACAGATATATTTGTGACTGAAAAGACAGGGAGACACTATTACTGTTTTTTCTTACGTAAACAGGCCAAAAGCTGGATAATACAGAGATTTGAACCGTGGAACTGCAAAACCACAGTTCTAATTTACTGGCGTATACCAGACTTTTTTAAATAGATATATTTGGGGCTGAACAGTCAGCGACACACTGTTTTTTTTTTTGTAAAAAAGACCCAAAAGTGGATAATACAGAGATTTGACCCATGGAACTGCAAAACCACAGTTATAGTTATGTGGCGTACACCAGACTCTTTTAAACAGATATATTGGTGTCTGAACAGATAGGGAGACACTATTACAGTTTTTTTTTATGGCAAAAATGCCAAAAAGCAGGATAATGCAGAGATTTGACCCGTGGAACTGCAAAACCACAGTTACAGTTATGTGGCGTACACCAGACTCTTTTAACAGATATATTGGTGTCTGACCAATCAGGGAGAAACTATTACAGTTTTTTTTTACGGCAAAAAATGCCAAAAGCAGGATAATACAGAGATTTGACCTGTGGAACTGCAAAACCACAGTTCTATTTTTCTGGCCTACTCCAGACTCTTTTAAAGAGATATATTGGTGTCTGACCAGTCAGGGAGACACTACTACAGATTTTTTTTACGGCAAAAAATGCCAAAAGCAGGATAATACAGAGCTTTGACCCATGGAACTGCAAAACCACAGTTATAGTTATGTGGCGTACACCAGACTCTTTTAAACAGATATATTGGTGTCTGACCAGTCAGGGAGACACTATTACAGTCTTTTTTATGGCAAAAAATGCCAAAAGCAGGATAATACAGAGATTTGACCCGTGGAACTGGAAAACCACAGTTATAGTTATGTGGCGTACACCAGACTCTTTTAAACAGATATATTGGTGTCTGACCAGTCAGGGAGACACTATTACAGTTTTTTTTATGGCAAAAAATGCCAAAAACAGGATAATACAGAGATTTGACCCGTGGAACTGCAAAACCACAGTTTTATTTTTCTGGCATACACCAGACTCTTTTAAAGAGATATATTGGTGTTTGACCAGTCAGGGAGACACTATTACAGTTTTTTTTTCCGGCAAAAAGCAAGATAATACAGAGATTTGATCCGTGGAACTGCAAAACCACAGTTATAGTTATGTGGCGTACACCAGAATCTTTTAAACAGATATATTGGTGTCTGACCAGTCAGGGAGACAGCATTACAGATTTTTTTTACGCCAAAAAATGCCAAAAGCAGGATAATACAGAGCTTTGACCCGTGGAACTGCAAAACCACAGTTATAGTTATGTGGCATCCACCAGACTCTTTTAAACAGATATATAGGTGTCTGACCAGTCAGGGAGACACTATTACAGTTTTTTTATGGCAAAAAATGCCAAAAACAGGATAACACAGAGATTTGACCCGTGGAACTGCAAAACCACAGTTCTATTTTTCTGGCCTACACCAGACTCTTTTAAACAGATATATTGGTGTCTGAACAGTCACAGACACACTCAATTTTTTGGGGGTGGGGGGGGGGGAATACCAAATGGTTGATTAGACGCGTATTTGGACAGTCTGACTGAGGAAATTAAAAAAAATACAGGACGTAGATGAAAAAAAAAAAAATTTCCTGGCCCCTGAGACCGGGGTGATAAGTCTAGCAATTTGACCAACAGGAGCACACAGGACTGTAATGCAGAGTTTGCTCCTATACAGCCTGCCTGCCTGATTTCTGGGATGGATATTAGTCCTGAGAAGGACTGTTTGTTTGATTTGGCAGCCTTTAGAGACCCTACACTACCTATTTCGCACTATATATCTCTCCCTAACTCAGCAGCACTTTGCCTACACTGGCTGATCCGGAGCAACTGTGTCCAAGATGGCGGCGCCCGGTTTTAAATACTCGGGGTGACGCTGTGTGGCCAACCAATCACTGTAATTCCCACAAACAACATGACTGCGGCATTACAGTGACTGGCTGGCAATCCCTGCATGTTCATTAGCTCTGTAAAGAGCGCCAAATGTGCAGGGCGGAGACCCGAGCTCCCGCCCGAGTAAACTTGAAATGCTCAGTGCTCGCCGAACATCCTGAGTAGCGTGATGCTCGGGCGAGTAACGAGCAGTGTCGAGCATGCTCGCTCAACACTATTTATTAATAGATAAATATACAGTACAGAGATTCATTTTAAATATTATAAGTATAGGAGGGGGGGTAAAGTGCAAAGTGCCTAAACCAAGGCCCCCAAAAGTCCACTGCATCCCATCCCAAATACTGAGGAGGTTGCGGCCATCAAAGAATCCACATCACACATCAGGAATGCAAGTATAGAGTGTTCCTAAAGATTTCAAGCCACACTCACCACTACAGTAGTGGCCTGAATGGATGTGGGAAAACCCCACTTACCAAGTGGGAAACAGTATGTACTCACCGTAATGTGGATGGGAACGCAAGGAAGGGGGGAGCCACAAGGTAGCAGGCGCACCTTGACACACGTTCGCTGTCACAGGACAGCTTTCTCAAGAGGAAGTGTGCATAGGAGTTTGTAGGATCTTAATATATATGCCCCAAGTTGGTCACATGACCAGTCATGTGACCAGAAGGTATCAAGAGTGAACAAGCAGGACCTGCGGTGGCGCATGCGCGGTAGTGCCGACATCCTGAGCGTGGACCCCAGCCATCACGCCCCCCGGCATGTCATCCCAAACATGGAAGTGTCTGGAGTTAGCGCAAGGAGGATGCTGACAGCGGCATCAACGTCCGGGACCGGGAAGCCGTGGCACATGCGCGCAGCAGTCACTGCACCTCATCAGTACTCCTAGATGTAAAGGCCCATCCAGTCTGGCCCTACAGAGGGTAGGAATGGCTAACCACCATTACCCCCCAAGGTATAATCAGAACATACATACAGAAATAACACGTTTCAATAATACATATATATAAGTATATCACTGTGTATAACTATAGTGTCCATAGGAATTTCCATATATTCATCCAGAATGACACTACACCGGAGCATCCAAGGCACCCATGTGGTCCACATGAAAACCCTCCAGGGGCAGAGGAAAATACCAGAATATTGAGACATCGGGCCCGCAAACTCTATAAGGAAAAAAGGAAAGTGGAGAAACATGTTTAAAACCAATGTAATTTAAAAGAACCCAAAAGAAGGGGGGGGGGGGAGTTACAGTAAAAGCACAAAAAGCATCATGCTAGCCATTAGATGTATAGGGGCTCCCAGAGGAGTAGGAGAACATTCCATCACTACAGAAATGATGAGAAAACCAAGCTCTCATTCAGGCCCCGTGGAGACATCGTATCTAGGGTTGAAATCCATCTGGCCTCTTTTTGGGCCAAAATCTTTGCCATTCCCACCCTGGGAGCCCAAGTGTAAAATATCTATGCCGCTTACCCTCAGAGAACTGGGGTCGCAGCTGTGACACTTATGAAAATGACTCGGGAGCGTCCTCAGCTCCTGGGGGGTCAGCGACCTTATTTGCACCACAAATGTCTCGCACGTGCTCCCGAACTTTCACCCTGAGCTCTCTTGTGGTCAAACCAACATAAATTAGTTGGCAGCCACAGGTTGCATAGTATATAACGTGAGTCGAACCACACGAAACATACTTTAGAATTTTGAATTCACGGGAGCCATCAGAGGAGAGAAAGGAAGCACTGCACACAACATTCGTGCAGGCCATACAATGGCCACATGGATAACAACCCACTGTGGGTCCACGGGACCCAAAAGGATTTTGTGGAAGAGGGATATAGTGGCTTGACACAAGCAGGTCACTGAGGTTTTTTGCCCGTCGGGCCGTCATCAACGGGTATCCTCCAAGGCAGTCACGCAGGGAGGGCTCCGTACCAAGAACCCCCCAGTGTTTGGCGAATATTTCCCGCATCTCCCCCCATTGCCTGTTATAGTTTGAAATATAACGCACCCTCTCTGGTACAACCCCACTCTGAAGGGGGGCTAGGTAGAGAAGGCGGCCCCGAGGGGTTTTCCTTGCCCTCCTTGCGTTCCCATCCACTTTTCGGTGAGTACATACTGTTTCCCACTTGGTAAGTGGGGTTTTCCCACATCCATTCAGACTACTGTAGTGGTGAGTGTGGCTTAAAATCTTTAGGAACACTCTATACTTGTATTCCTGATGTGTGACGTGGATTCTTTGATGGCCGCAACCTCTTCAGTATTTGGGATGGGATGCAGTGGACTTTTGGGGGGCTTGGTTTCGGCACTTTGCACTTTTTTCCCCCTCTCCTATACTTATGATATTTAAAATGAATCTCTGTACTGTATATTTATCTATTAATGTATTAATAAACAATCTTCTTTTGTAAGCCAATTATACTCCAAGTTTCTTTTTGGTTTTATATATGTTGTGAGTAGGCTGTCTGGGTAAGGCCCAGTTATCCGGGATTCTAACCCGGTTCTTTGGCTACTTGATATGTTGGCTGTTGTTTATAATCTTTTTCTACTTTCGTACTGTCACCGTCATCTGTGGGGTCTGTGTCACTCCCCATGGTGTTGTGAACCAACAAGTCACCTCCCACTTTGATGTCAACCCCTTCTACTGGAGCTACCCAGTTATCAACAGTCGAATTGTCATTTTCAGGCGGTACCAACCCACGACCAGTAACCAATCTTGGTTTTCTATGCTCCACTCTCTTTTGAGACTCCGCCCCCTTTGGATAACCACACCTATAGGGGGGTTTTAAAAAAAAAAAACACGCGATAGTCTAAGGACCCAGCTCACAACATCTCTTTCTACCTCCCTGGGCACTCTGCGATAGTGCCAGCACCACAGGAGAACTCAAAGAATGATCCGCTGCCACCATTCTGTAACGTGCCAACATCTCCCGCCGTTCCTGTACCACGTCCTGCTGCTGCTGCAACAAGCACTTTTGTGGCGCTCTGCTACGTACAGGTGCCACACAACCCAGTAGGATGCATGGATGGACTTCTCCACACGAGGCCCTCACACATTCACACACCTCCACCCTACCACCTCACACCAGCAGAGGGAGTCCGTTAGGGATATATATATGGAGGGTGGAGCCAGGCAGCTTAGTTGAGTTTAGTTTAGTGTCTAGTTAGAGAGCATGCTGACGCTGAGAGCAGCGAAGACGCAGCTCGTCTGCTGCTGCCATAGTGAGGGCCCTGAGTGCGGCCGACGGCAAAGAGGAAAGGAGAGAGGAGTTGAGGGGGCAGAGGAGCGTACTAGGCTCACCCCAAAATATACACTGGACACCGGGTCCACGCCTACAGGGACCGTTTATACCCAGTAGAGACCACCGGATACCTGGAGGACTACAAGTCCCAGGCCGACCAACGCTGACTACTGAACCAGGGCTAGGAGTCAAGGAGGCCCCAGCGTCCAGGGAGAGTGATCTCCAAGAGAAGGCCCTACCACCAGGTCAGCAGGTGCAAGAGAGAGAGACAGTAATTAAGCCAGGCCTAGCTCCAGGCAGGTCAGAAGCTTAGCAAGTGGAAGCAACGGATTAAGAGGCCCTATACCCGCTCACTTGGGAGAGTCCAGAAGTGCACCCTGCCTACCGAGTACCCTGGACCATACCTGCAGCTACACCAGTAGAGGTACCGAAGCGAACCCCCGTGTGAGTGTCCGTCATTTCTTCCTGAACCGCCCTGGCCATCTCTCCCCTGTACCACCATCCATTACCCCACGCTGCCCTGAGGCCCGCTCCACCTGTGGGGAGCCGTTCCATCATAAGCTGCCCTAACATCTGCCTCAGAGGACAGCTCCCCAGCGGCGGCTCCCTTTAGCTGCATTCCACAGGTGGCGTCACGAACACTTTACAAATCCCCTATAAATAATCCCCCTTTTGGGTGACCGCCCTGGGCCACGGACCGGGTCAGCCACCGTAATGTCCCCCAGCAACCAGAGGCCCGGCTGCCGAGTACCCCACGGCCCTGGGGGCGCGTCATCCTTCTGGCATCACAAACAGCATCCCGTGCCCGTTGCCACCGGGTACTGTGCGCCTTAAAAGACTGTAGCACTTACTGTGGTGAAGATTTCCCCCCATTCCCGAGGTTTCCCGCCATTGTCCGCCATTTTCCAGTCGCCGCACGGGAAGAAGAGGGGCGTAACCGCGGGAACCCGACAGGCATGACTGAAAAGCGCGCGAAGCCCAGGACACGCCCCACACTTGACGTCAAACCAGGAAGCGTCAGGTCCTCTAAGGAGTCCAGTGGACGCTCTGACGTCAGACGCAAGCGACACAAGGTCCTGGAAGAAGACCGTCGCCGCGGAGCTGTGGCCTACCTGATAAAAAAAAGTGAAGAAGGGGGGCTACGGTCTACTAGGGGGGCGCAATCATGGCCCATGACCAGCAAGCCACCGGAGCACTGGTTAATTTTCCTGATGCTCAACTTGACCTGGCGCTGCACAAGTGACTCCATTGATACCCATGGCCCTGCCGTATATCCCTGGAGCGAAATGGCTTCCCCAGTATGATGGCAAACCAGACACCCTGTCTGGGTTCAAGAGAAAAATATGCGGTGTACTGGACATGTATTCTTTGACTGGTAAGCAGAGAGCCGCTGTTGTGCTGGGACAATTGACTGGTGCCGCAGAGCGGGAAGTTGAAACCTGGCCAGCCGCAGACCAGGAATCAGTATCCACTATCTTTAAGAGACTGTAAACTGTGTTTGAAAACCGCACTGAGACAGATCTCCGGATGAGGTTCTACCATTGTGTCCAGAAACCTGACGACAGTATCCGGGACTATGCCTGGCGCCTACAGGAAGCCCTGCGGGCCCTGAAACAGGTTAGTCCAGCCAGCATACAAGATAAAAATTAAATGCTGACGGAACAGTTCATCCGGGGGTTGAGGTCCCAGGAGGAGAGCAGAACTGTACGGTGGTGGGCTTTAGATCATTCAAGACGCCACCTTTGACACCCTCAAGGACATGGCTATTATGGGTCTAAAGCCCATGGAAACATCACTGACTGCTTTCCAGCGTTACCAGGGTGGGGCCACCCCAGTGCCCGCAGCACCCACTTCTCCTTCAGTGACGGCTGAAACAAAAATGCAAACAGTGCCCCATAGCGAGGTGGAAAGCTTGCACTCTGAAGTGCGCCAGTTAAGTAAAACCTTGGCCACTGTCCTGAGCACCCTACAGCTACGGACGGAGCCCGAGCCGGAAGGAAGGATCCTACTCGCCGATAGCTCTGAGGATGTCCCCTGGATGAGGAGAAGAAGGAGGACAACGCCACCCCAGAGGAGGACAACGCCACCCCGTGGGAGGACCAACGCTGCCCTCCAGGAGACTTCTTCTGCTACCGTTGCCACAAGGCAGGCCACACAGCGCGGAACTGTCCTTTAAATGAGCAAACCCTGGGGCCGAGGGCCAACACCCAGGAGTAAATCAACCAGGCCCATCAAGCTGGTACCATCGGTTCGTAGGAGGGAGGCCTTTTCTGTCCATCGTGCTGGACGGCATTGCTACACCTGCGTTACTGGACACCGGCTCACAGGTAACCATCATACCTGATGTCCTCTACAAAAGGTACTGGTCAGTAGATGAACTCCGCCTGCCAGCCCTGAACCTCTCTGTGTATGCCTCTAACGGCCTTCCTCTTAACCTAGTCGGGGTTAAGGACGTGACAGTGAAGGTGGGGAGAGCAGAACTAAAGGACCAAGGACTGATTGTAGTAGAAGCTAACCCTGGTGATACAGACTTGTATATGATACTTGGTACGAATATTGTTGGTAACTGTTTGGGAGAAATGTTGTTTTTGCTCCAACAGATTGCTGACACTGCCAAGCCAGGGCAGAGGATGGTGCTCCAGAGAGAGATTCGAGCCCTCCTGTACCAGCAACAGGTAAAGCTAACAGGTGGTGAGATTGGTAATGTACAGGTGACAGACCCGATACCCATTGTGATTCCCCCAATGAGTGAGATGCTGATTTGATGAGGGGCAGCAATAGGTCTCAAGGGACAGAACTACCAGGCGGTAGCGGAGCCCATTAGCTCAGAGCACAGACCTACACTCTTAACTGCTAGAGGGGTAGTTGATGTGCGCAAAGGAAGGGTACCCATACGTCTCCTAAATTGTGGGGAGGAGGAAGTTAAATTACCTAGATATGCCACTGTTGCCAGATTGTATACTGTGAACGATGACGCCATACACATAGTAGAGTCTTTATCCTCATCAGACACAGTGGAGGATAATGACTCAGAAACCCAGGTGGGAGATTGGTGTCAATAGCTCTATGTTGGGACTGACACCACTCCTGTCCATCAAAAACAAGGTGTACACAGGGTGGTCCAGGAATACGAACAGGTATTCAGCAAACACCCAGTTGATTTTGGGAGGATTAAAGGGGTACAACACCATATACCCACAGGTGACCATCCACCCATCAAAGAACGTTACAGGCCCATACCACCAGCACACTACCAGAAAGCGAAGGAAATGTTGCATGACATGAAGAAAGCAGGGGTAATAAGAGATAGCTGTAGCCCCAGGGCAGCTCCCCTGGTCCTGGTCAGGAAAAAGGATGGAAGCATGAGGATGTGTGTAGATTACAGACAGGTAAACCGCATAACTGATAAAGATGCATACCCTTTGCCCCATATAGAGGAATCCCTGGCTGCACTAAAGTATGCAAATTACTTCTCTACCCTTGACCTCACTAGTGGGTACTGGCAAGTAGCAGTTGCTGAGGAGGATCGGGAGAAGACGGCCTTCACTACCCCGATGGGACTCTGCGAGTTCAACAGTATGCCGTTCGGACTCTGCAACACCTCTGGAACGTTCCAGAGATTGATGGAGTGCTGTTTGAGACACCGTAACTTCGAGACCGTGCTGCTATACCTGGATGACATAATAGTGTACTTCAAGACGTATGAGGACCATTTTCAGCACCTGGCAGAGGTATTTGAAGCATTGTCCCGGTATGGGATGAAATTGAAGCCTTCCAAGTGTCACCTGCTCAAACAGAAGGTTCAGTACCTGGGGCACATCGTCAGTCCAGAAGGAGTAGCACCGGACCCGGAGAAGGTCACTGCCATCCAGAAATTGCCAGAACCGATCAATCTCAAGGAGGTACGTCAGTTTCTGGGACTGGTCGGGTATTACTGGAGGTTTGTAAAGGACTACACGAAGAAGGCAGCGCCTTTGCAAGATCTCCTGGTAGGACAGTCCAACTGAGGCAAACCCCCCCCCTTTCAGTGGGGTAAAGAGCAGGCTGAGTCCCTTGCAGTGATGAAAGAGATTCTGACCGGAGAAGAAATCCTGGCCTACCCTCACTACAGCCAACCTTTCCTTCTGTACACTGATGCCAGCAATGAGGGACTAGGAGCTGTGTTAAGCCAGAAGCAGTATGGCAAAGAGAAGGTGATTGCCTATGCCAGCAGGAAGCTCCGTCCTATGGATAGGAACCCAGACAACTATAGCTCCTTCAAGTTGGAGCTCCTGGCCTTGGTCTGGGCCATCACTGAACGATTCAAGCACTACCTGGCCTCCATTAAGTTCACGGCCTATACTGACAACAACCCGTTGACACACCTAGAGACTGCCAAGTTGGGAGCCATGGAACAGCGTTGGATGGCCCGACTGTCAAACTATCAGTTTACCATCAAGCACCGGGCAGGCCACAAGAACGCCAACGCCGATGCCCTATCCAGAATGCCTCACCAGTCGGACACTGAAGAAGAAGTGGATGACCTGGAGGAGATTGAGCTACCTGCCTTCCATAGAAATGGGATGGTCCACGAGCAGCGTACCTCCAGGAGGTATCGTGGTAAGACACTAAACCCTTTAACTCATCACAGTTGGAAGGAGACCCAGGACAGCGACCCGGTTGTAAGCCGTATCAAAGAACTGATAGCGCAGGAAGGTTCCTACCTGGAGAAGGACGCTTCTCCACAAGCCAAGCAACTGTGGAATGAGAGAAGCCGGCTGTTCATCTATAGAGAGAAGCTGTGCCGAAGGTATGTTAACCCCAGGACCCATGAGATGATATGGCAGATCGTAGTGCCCAGGACAGACATCCAGATGGTGTTGGAGGCCTACCACGATCGAGCAGGGCACTTTGGCTGGAAGAAGCTGGAAACCCTCCTGAAGAGTCGGTTTTATTGGGTTGGAATACGGAGTTCCATAGAGAGCCGGTGCCGGGATTGTGGACCCTGTAGCCTCAGAAGAAAAGACTACAGCAGCCAGAAAGCACCCTTGCAGTCCATCAAGACAACCCAGCCCCTGGAGATCGTCGCACTGGATCACGTCAAGCTGTCACCCAGCAGGTCAGGCTACTCTTATGCTCTGACCATGGTGGATCACTACTCCCGGTTCCTGGTGGTAGCACCCGTCAAGGGTCTGACTGCAGAAACTGCGGCAAGGACGTTCCAAGCATACTACTGCAGGCCCCATGGATACCCGGATAAGGTGCTGACGGATCAAGGCCCTGCCTTTGAAGCTGAGCTGTTCAAAGAGTTTTGCCATCTGTACGGGTGTAAGAAGATTCGGACTACGCCGTACCATCCTCAAACTAATGGTCTATGTGAAAAAATGAACAATATCATCATAGACCTGCTGAAGACCTTACCTCTAGAAGAAAGGAATCAGTGGCCAGACAGACTACCTGACCTGGTAGATCTGTACAATCACATACCTGTGAGTTCCACCAATTGTACTCCAGCGTACCTCATGAAAGCAAGACCCAGAAAGTTGCCCATGGACCTGGAGCTTGGAGTGGTAGAGCCAGAAGCAGATATGTCCACTGAAGACTGGGATACGACTCTACAGGAGCAGTACAAGAGAGTACAGGCCTGTGTCGAAGACAGTCTAAATAGGGTGAGAGATAAGCAGGAAGCACAGTACAGCAAGAGTGCACCCGCAGAACCCTTAACACTTGGAGAAGTTGTGCTGAAGCGAAAGAGAAGAAACCACAAGCTTGACGACCAGTGGGAAAGAGAGCCTTGCACTGTGTTGGATTCCAGGTTCGATAATAGAAAAACCTGTCTAGTCAGTAAAGATGGAGATAAGACAGCTGTAACAGTTTCAAGAGACCACTTGAAGTTGTGCCCAGGTCTATTGAAGCCACGGGAAGAAGTACCTCTTATAGTGACTGAAGAACCCAAAGAAGATGTACTCCATACTATCTTAGGAGATTTCCCGGCAGATTGGCCTCAACTGGATGGAGCTGTAATAATACCCGTGATGCACTTCTACCAGCAGCCAGAAGACCCTCCACTGCAAGTAAGACCTGTAAGTGCCCCAGAAGAGCCTGCTCAGGAAGAATCCCCGGAAGAAGGATCACCAGTAGAAGCAGAGCCAGTAGGCCCAGCAGCCAGTGTACTTGCCAGTTCAATCGAGAGGTTAAGACAGTTCTACAATTTACCCACATGTAGATCTGACAGGGTAGCAGACAGTGCAAACACAAACATCAACAAACACCCCAGTACTACGTAGGTCAACACGCAGTACAAAATGTCAGGTCCATGCCAGGTACAAGGAATAAGTTAGAAATACCTGCAGTGTAAATAGTTACCCAGTTGGGTATTGCCTACTATTGTTTATCATGTAAACTGAAATTAAATACATGTGTTTATTTAGTTACCCGTAAGGGTATAAAGACTCGTAGGCTCAGGACTGTGAGCAGCCCAAAAACTGTTCCTATACATAGTTGCACTCCCTGGAGTGCCCCTTCAGTGACCACAGAACAAAAACCTGTTTGGTGTGGCCGAAGACGTGGTCCAGCACCAGGATCACTTATGCCCTGTAGCCACGCCCAGGGCCTACGTTGAGGGTTTTCAGGCGGGTCCCTCATGTTCTTTCTTCGGTGAAATGGACGCCAGGTTACAGGACTTACTGTAACTCTATTGTTATTATAATTGTTATTGCTGTTATTCATTGTTGCTATTGTTGCTACCTGTTTTGAAAAAAATGCTTCAGTCCAGGAGTACTGAATTGTACTAAGGGGGAATGTGGCGCCCTGCTACGCACAGGTGCCACAGAACCCAGTAGGGTGCATGGATGGACTTCTCCACAAGAGGCCCTCACACATTCACACACCTCCACCCAACCACCTCACACCAGAAGAGTGAGCCCGTTAGGGATATATATATGGAGGATGGAGCCAGGCAGCTTAGTTGAGTTTAGTTTAGTGTCTAGTCAGAGAGCGTGCTGACGCTGAGAGCAGCGAAGACGCAGCTCGTCTGCTGCTGCCGTAGTGAGGGCCCTGAGTGCGGCCGACGGCAAAGAGGAAAGGAGAGAGGAGCTGAGGGGGCAGAGGAGCGTTCCAGGCTCACCCCGAAATATACACCGGACACCGGGTCCGTGCCTACAGGGACCCATTATACCCAGTAGGGACCACCGGATACCTGGAGGACTAGAAGTCCCAGGCCGACCAACACTGACTACTGTACCAGGGCTAGGAGTCAAGGAGGCCCCAGCGTCCAGGGAGAGTGATCTCCAAGAGAAGGCCCTACCACTAGGTCAGCAGGTGCAAGAGAGAGAGACAGTAATTAAGCCAGGCCTAGCTCCAGGCAGGTCAGAAGCTTAGCAAGTGGAAGCAACGGATCAGGAGGCCCTATACCCGCTCATTGGGGAGAGTCCAAAAGTGCACCCTGCCTACCGAGTACCCTGGACCATACCTGCAGCTACACCAGTAAAGGTACCGAAGCGAACCCCCGTGTGAGTGTCCGTCATTTCTTCCTGAACCGCCCTGACCGTCTCTCCCCTGTACCACAATCCATTACCCCACGCTGCCCTGAGGCCCGCCCCACCTGTGGGGAGCCGTTCCATCATAAGCTGCCCTAACATCTGCCTCAGAGGACTGCTCTCCAGTGGCGGCTCCCTTTAGCTGCATTCCACAGGTGGCGTCACGAACACTTTACAAATCCCCTATAAATAATCCCTGTTTTGGGTGACCGCCCTGGGCCATGGAGCGGGTCAGCCACCGTGATATCCCCCCGCAAGCAGAGGCCCAGCTGCCGAGTACCCCACGGCCCTGGGGGCGCGTCACCTTCAATCGCTCAATAGCTTCAGTCTCATTTTCTGCTCCCTTCAGAGCCATCTTTATCAGCTCCTGCATTTCTTCAGGATACTCCATTTTGCTGCAGAACATTTGCAGCTGATCATCCCACCACTTCTCCATTCCGTCTGGTGATTTCTGCTCCATTCATAGTCACGAGACACTTCACACCGCTCTCCCCAGAAAATTTTCGTGGCCCCACCAAGCCACAACAAACCAAGTTTGAGTGCGACGACAATTTTCGTAACCCGGCCGAGTTGCACCCAGATGCTTTAATCTTCGTGGCCCCGCCGAGCCACAGCAAACCAGGTTTGAGTGCGACAAAAAATTTCGCAACCCCGCGAGTTACAGCCAGATGCTTGCATCCACGTCCATTGTCCTATGCCATTACCCCTTACAACCAGGCTGTAGCTGCCCGCATTCTCCAACCAACTGTAAGGTAGCGCTATTGATCATGTTGAGGGGCACTCACTTCACTGGGTCAATTAAAGCAGACATGCAACGTTTTCTGGTAATATGAAGTCCAGCAGTTTATTACACATCATAAACTGCTTATAACATAGTCCATCTCAGTGGCTCGCAGGAATGTTACACATGTAATATCCTAGAGCCTTTTCAGTGGCAGCTATGCCTGCTTGGCTTCAGAAACAGACTTCAGCAAGGCAACAACATCAATGTCTATATAACGCACCGCTTTTACCTTTGCCGGGTCTTGGCTGCTTCTATCAGCTCTGTTCTGCCAAAGCTGTGGTTTAAGGCTCACCAGACATGGTCTCCAGTAGTGTTGAGCCACCCCCGTAGTGTTCGAGTTCGGTTCGGTTCGTCGAACACCTTCGAACACCGTTAAAACCAATGGCAGGCAAACAAAAACAAATAGAAACACATAGAAAACACCTTCAAAGGTGTCCAAAAGCTGACAAACTGCTCAGAAGACACAACTAACACATGGAAAAGTGACAAGTACATATAGTCATGCGAAAATAAAAGAGGTGGAGGAGTAAAAGGAGGGGGAGACACAGATATAGGCATGTCATGCCCTTCTAAAATCCAAAAAGTGAGAAGCCGACACGGCCAGTCCGCTCCTGCCCGTGCCACCTCCGTGTCGCCGGGTTTGTGCCAGAGCCGCAGTGAACCCTGATGGCCAGCCCCCCTCTCCCAATACTGGTGCCTGTCCGCTGGTGGGTCGAGCGAGCCCCCCTGTGGTGGAGGCAGCTCTAAGCTTTTTAATTTAAATTGTCTCTCTAATTTGAATGAATACACTTTAAATCCATTTACAAGGATCTATTGGAGGGCAAGTCTCATGCCAGCAGCCGCGTAATTCCAGCTCCAGTAGCGTCCACTAAAGCTGCTGCAGTTAAAAAGCTTTTATAAGGATCGAGCTCGGCTGTCCACCGCAAGGCATCCTACTGCCAGTCCCAGCCCCTATGCCTTGGGGTGCCTCCTGATGCTCTTCACTGAGTATCCCATGGTCCCGAAGCATTTCCTTTGAAAAAATTAAGTGTCTAAACAACAGGTGGTGTAGCTTGCTTAACAGCCGGGATAATCCGCTGACTAGCAGACACTGCTACTAGGCACAAAGTATTTCCTGGGCTAGATGCAGTTAAAAATTTGTAATTAGATACTCTCGTTGGATGCTGAGAAAGCATTCCATAGAGTCTCCTGGCACGCCATATATGATTCTCTTAAAAAGCTTGGGGTAGGGGTCTAGGGGACCCTTTTATAGCCAAAATCACGTCCCTGTATCGCAATACGTCACCTAGGCTGAAGATAAATGGAACTGTAGCACCCTGAGGGCTCGGTTGCTACAGACGTATTGCACCTCACCCAGAGGTGTGATATCTCACTCTCAGGTAAGGATGGAGTGTGGATCAGGACCCGACACCTGCATGCATTACACCACATTGCCGTGGGGCAGGGCGACCAATATGCCCCTGAGATGGGCACGACAGTCCCTGTCCCTGGCTGGAGTGGGGGGAGGGAACACTGAGGAAGGGGAACCCTGTAGTGCAGGAGCAGGGAGGAAGCAGTTCCTGGGTGCATTGAGAAGGGAGTATAAAAGGTGGGCACCATCTTAGTTCAGTGCAGAGAAGTCTGAGCAGAAGTGGCAGGGAGCAGGGGCTCTGCATGAGCTCTGCTCCGGAGGCGGGCCTAGTAACAGAGGCCCAGGCCTGGAAGAGGGAGAAGGAAGGAAGAGGAGCGGAGAAGGCTCCAGGAACGAGGAATGAAGGGATCCCAGGGGTGCGGACGGGCGAGTCGCCACCGCACGCCCGAATCCACCTGCGTGGAGGGGTCAGGCCAAAGGGGGAGACCGGTCCCCGAACTAGTGGAGGCAGGAAACGACCCTCAGCTAGAAACCGGAGGCTCTGACATTTTATGTGGCGCAGCCCCTCGCTACACCCGCTAGGAAGGCACCACATAGGGTCAGGGAAACTGGCGCCAAGTTTACCAAGAGGAGGCCCGAGGGAGCCGGACAGAAGTGTTGGTAAGAAAGGCCAGACAAAGTACACACAAAGGGGGTCCTGTGAAGTGCTCCAAAGTTATCTGGGAGTTGTCTGAGCCCCTCACCTGGTGAGCACAGTACGACGTGGGCAGCCGTTACCTGCAGACGTGGTCTGGATAATAAGAACTGTGAGTAAAGGCCCTGGACTGCATCACTGACTCCGTGTCGTTACTGCTGCTGCCCTGCACCATCACCCCCATCCTCCGCATACACTGCCCTGAGGCTATACTCCTCCCGTGGGGAGTTATGCTACGCTCTGCTGCACCCACAACACCAGCCTCAGCGGTCTGCCCTGTAGCGGCGGTTCACTCTGACCGCAATCCACGGGTGGTGTAGTCGGACATTTAAACATCAAAACCACATAAATAGTTCCGCCACTGGTTTGACCGCCCTGAGCCACGGAACCGGGTCGCCGCCACGAAGACTACAACCACCAGCATCCACCAAAAAGGGTCCGGCTCCGGGTGTCCCAAGGCCGAGGGGGTGCGTCAGAACATTTTCATCACCTTTCACAATCACCAATGGGACAAGGCAGGGATGTCCTCTGTCCCCTCTCTTATACATCCTAGTGACGGAGCACCTGCTCTCATCAATTCGCCATAACCCCAATATTAGGTGGATTGAGGTGGGAGGCACCGAGTACAAGTGCTCTCTATTTGCTGATGATGTCCTAGTATATATCACTCAATCACATATATCCATCCATGCTGTTATGGCTGAAATAGATCACTTTGTTACATGGTAAAATTTTAAAATCAATGCAGCGAAGTCTGAGGCCCTCGATGTCTCCCTCCCCAAATCCATATAGGATTCCATCCAGTCCAACTTTCCCTTTGCCTGGCCCTCACAGGGTATCAAATACTTAGGAATTCCTATTCATAGAGACCTCTCCCATCTATGTTATCTTAATTTTGGGCCCTTTATTGAACAATTCCATACAGACCACGGTTGGCAAGTTAGAACTGTAAGATTCACTACGTGAACCGCTGGTGTTTTGTGGAAAAGCACATGTACACCGCGTTCCAAATTATTATGCAAAAAGTGTTTAGGAGTGATAAGGGAAGAATTTGTTTGTTTGTCAGTTAAACTCATTGATGGTGATGTGTGTCAGGGCTCTTTATATCACTGTAAGCAATTGCAGACACCTGTGCTAATTAGTTTGGCAGGTGTGTCCAATGAAAGGCAAGACTACTTAAGAAGGCTCTCTCACATTATTAAGCAGCCTACATTTTCTGCCAAAATGGGAAAGAAAAAGGATGTGTCGGCTGCTGAGAAGCAACAAATTGTGGAGTGTTTAGGTCAAGGCATGACTACAATCAACATTGTGCGATGATCAGGATGAAGTGTCTTGGCAATCAAGAAGTATGTAGCTGATTCACAGTACACACGTGTGCGTGCTGATAAGGGCAAATTGAGGACTCTTTCCTACAGGCAATTACGTCAGGTTGAAAGAGCAGCTGCAAAAAAGCCTTGTCATAGCAGCAGACAAGTATTTGAAGCTGCTTGTGCCTCCAACGTCCCCCGAACAACAAGATGCAGGGTCCTTCAGAGGTTTGCAGCTGTGCATACGCCATCCTGTCGACCTCCTCTATCCACTTCACACAAGCAGAAACGGCTCCAGTGGGCCAAACATTACATGAAGACTGATTTCAAAACTGTTTTGTTCACGGATGAGTGCCGTGCAGCGCTCGATGGTCCAGATGGATGGAGTGGAGGATGGCTGGTTGATGGACACCCCACGCAAACACGGCTACAGCGCCAACAAGGAGGAGGTGGAGTAATGTTTTGGGCTGGAATCATGGGGAGAGAGATTGTCGGCCCCTTTAGGATCCCTGAAGGCGCTAAAGATGAACTCCATAATGTATGTGGATTTTCTCAAACAGCACTTCCTGCCATGGTTCAAGAAGAAGAACCGTGTATTTCACAGCAAGATCATTTTTCTGCATGACAATGCACCATCTCATGCTGCACATAAAACATCTGCATCTCTGGCTGATATGGGCATAAAAGGGGACAAAGTTATGGTGTGACCCCCATGCTCCCCTGACCTCTACCCCATTCAGAACCTTTGGAGCATCATTAAAAGGAGTGTCTATGATGGCGGGAGGCAGTTCACATCTAAGCAACAGCTCTGGGAGGGTATTCTGTCCTCATGCAAAACAATTGAAGCAGAAACCATCCAAAACCTGACAAATTCAATGGACGAGAGAGTTCAGAAGCTCCTTTCGAACAAGGGGTCCTATGTGAAAATGTAACATCACCTAGAATAAAGTTTTGAGTTGAAAACTGTTTGATTTCAGTTTCTAACAACCTGCTAATGCTTATAATTTCAAAAATGACCATTTTTTTGGTCTTTATTAAAATGAAAAGGTTGATCGAAAAGTTTGGGGGATCTAAGAGTGTGGCAACCCAGTAGTCATGATTACTTCGAATTCTGACAATATGAGGGTCATGCTGCAGGTAGTGCAGCAAGAAGGCACTTATGTGTCTTGCGCATCTCGGAGCCCCAAAATTATTTTCCGGGCTAGATGCAGCTAAAAATTATTTTTAATTTTAAATCTGGTGGAGCTTATTATAGATGGCCTAATAGGATCAGTGCTGCACACTGCTACAAAGCCCAAATTATTTTCCAGTCAAGATACAGATAAACATGATTAGTAATTTGAAAGCTTAAAACGTTTGGTAGGGTGATTTTAACCAATCATCAAGCTTTTACTCTCCCCAGGATGACACAGGGATAGAAAAGTCGTTTCGGATCCATGATTTGTTCATCTTTATGAACGTGAGTCTGTCTACATTATCAGTGGAGAGCCGCGTGCGCTTATCTGTCAGCACACCACCAGCAGCGCTGAACACACGTTCAGACAGAACGCTGGCTGTGGGGCATGACAAGATCTCCAAGGCGTAAGTGGCTAGCTCCGGCCATTTATCCAGATTGGAAGCCCAAAAAGAGCAAGGGTCCAGTGACACAGTCGTGGCTTCAATGTTTACTTGGAGATACTCCTGTACCATCGTCTCTAGGCGTTGACTATGTGTCAGACTTCTTGTCTCCTGTGGCCTTGCAAATGATGGGCTAAAAAAGTGGTGAAATGATTCCGCAAAATTGATGTTACCAGCAGATACTGTGGTTCTGTTACGGTTTGAGTGCTGAACACTTGACGGTCCCACGGTTGGCAAGTTGGAACTGTGAGATTCACTACGTGCACCACTGGTATTTTGTGGAAAAGCACATGTAAGATTCTGCAACAGTCTCTGCTGATACTCCTGCATGCGTGCATCCCTTTCTATGGCAGGAATAATTTCTGCAAATTTACTTTTGTACCGGGGATCTAACAGTGTGGCAACCCAGTAGTCAGGATTATTTCTAATTCTCACAATTCGAGGGTCATGTTGCAGGTAGTGCAGCAAGAAGGCACTCATGTGTGTTGCGCATCCAGGAGCACCAAGTCCCTGTTGTGTTGGTGGCGAGGTAACAATCATGCTTCCTTCCTCTGTCCTCTCCCCCCAACCTCGCACAACAGAAATGTGATCAAGGTCTCCCTCATCTGATGAGTCTTCCATCAGTTCGTCCTCCACTTCTTCCTGGGCTCCTGCACCTTCCTCACTAGTTTGGCTGCTACCATGCGCCCTGGTAAAACCATCTCCCCCACCCTCACATGCCTGCCGCCTTGGTGCTGCCGACCTTCTGGACCTTGCAGATGTTAGCCCTTCCGCATACAACTCCTCCTCCTCTACTTCCTCCACCTCCTCTTGTGCCACCACCTGACTCCGAATTCTGTTTAACATGTGCTCCAGCATGTAAATCACCGGAATAGTCATGCTGATAATGGCATCGTCAGCACTAAACATCTTCGTCGCCATTTCAAAACTGTGCAGAAGGGTGCATAGGTTCCTGATCTGAGACCACTCCTATAGCGTGATTTGCCCCACCTCTGAATCTCGTTGGCCCAGGCTATACGTCAGAACGTATTGCACCAGGGCTTGTCGGTGCTGCCACAGTCGCTGCAACATGTGCAGAGTTGAATTCCACCGGGTAGGCACATCGCATTTTAGCCGGTGAAGTGGCAGGCCCAACGACTTCTGTAGAGATGTAAGTCGCTGAGCTGCGGGATGCGAACGGCGGAAGTGAGCACACAGCGACCGTGCCCTCTGCAGAAGGCCATCTAGTCTGGGATAGTGGGCTAAGAATTGCTGGACAACCAGGTTCAACACGTGAGCCATACAAGGCACGTGTGTGACATTGCCCCGGCGAAGGGCCGCACCCAGGTTTGCAGCATTGTCGCACACGGCCTTCCCTGGTTTCAGGTCCAGTGGAGACAACCATTCATGAAATTGGTTCTCCAGAGCTGACCACAACTCCTCAGCTGTGTGACTCACATTTCCCAGACATTTCAATGTAAAAACCGCCTGATGACGTTGAGCCCTACTGCCAGCATAGTAAGGAGGTGTGCAGGATCCCTTCTGCGCAGTTAGAAAGCTTGTGGCATGACCAGACAGGCTTTGGGTGCAGGTGGAAGACCGAGAGGAGGTTGAGGAGGCAGAAGCAGTGGAGGAACTTTGACATAAAGAGGATTGACGCACAACTCGTGGGGATGGCAAGACTTGGACAGCAGCCCCTTGTCCTGCTGTCACCATAGTTAATCAGTGCCCAGTCAGCGACATGTAACGCCCCTGTCCATGCCTACTCGTCCAAGTGTCTGTGGTGAAATGCACCCTGTCACACACAGAGTTTCTCAAAGAAGCGGTGATGTTGTGTGCGACATGCTGGTGGAGCGCAAGCACACCTTTCTTTGAGAAGTAGTGCCGACTGGGCATCTGGTACTGGGGCACTGCGACGGACATAAGGTCTCGAAAATCCTCTGTGTCCACCAGGCGGAAAGGCAGCATTTCTGTAGCCAAGAGCTTGCAGATGGTGAAATTCAACCTCTTAGCTTTCTCATGGCTAGGAGGAAATGGTCTTTTACTTGTCCACATCTGAGGGACCGAGGGCTGGCTATTGTGCTTAGACGGGGTTGATAAGGGTGTCCCCGGCAAACTGCCGGTCTGTGAGGAAGATGCAGGCGGACATGTTAGGTTGCCTTCATCCAAAGGTGGTGCTATCAATGTCGGACAGCGCTCAACACCAGCTAGTGTTACCACCTCCAAAGAAAATGATGACCTGACAATCACGCTGGCTGTTGCGGGTAAAGAGGTGGCAGGTCTGTGCCCCAAAACAGATGTGACTGCTGTCCCCCCAGTCACAGAGGATGAAGAGGCCGCGGATGCACAAGATATGGCAGACGGTGGTTGGCCCGGCCGGCTAGGCCGCATTGTAGCACACTGAGCTTCCCACTGCAACTTATGCTTCATGTCCATGTGCCGGTTCATGCATGAAGTACTCAAACTATGTATTTTTTGGCCTCTACTTAGCTTTTGCTGACAAATGTTACAGATAACACGAGTTGGGTCATCTTTATCGATCTGAAAAAATGCCCAGGCTATGCAAGGCTTAGCACCCATGCGACCTGAAGAGCCACCACGACTTGTGGTGAGAGGCAGAGTTGTGTTTGAGGATGCAGTTGTTGACGTGCTTCCAGTACTACGTCTCTGTCCAGGAAGGCGCAACCTGACCTCGTCGTCACTAGCATCTTCCTCCACCTCCTCTGCTGACCTCATCTCTTGGCTGACTGTGGGTTGACAGTAAGTGGGATCTCCGACCTCATCATCATCACCCTGTGCGTTATCACACCCGTCGTCCTCAGAGCCAACCTGTTCCTGCCCTGACAAAAAACTAAAGTTGTCGCTCCAATCAGGTATTTGAGTCTTATCATCGTCTTCCTCATTGTCTCCACCAACAGGAGTTACAGTTTGGGAATGAGGGTCTACATTATGGTCAGAACCTTCTGCGTCTGGTCCTGGATCCGACTCATAAAGATTCTGGGCATCAGTGCAGATCATTTCCTCGTCTGGATTCACAGAAGCGCTGGAGTCGACCTCTGATTCCCAGGCTATAGTATGAGTAAACAGCTCTGCAGACTCAACCATCTGTTCTACCTCATACTCAGACGGGCAGCTGGAGATTTGGGAGCTGTGAGGAAGCAAGTGCGATTTGGGTGACACCTTTGAGGACTGGAGTATTTGTGATGTTGAAGTTGATGTGGAGGAGAGCCCACTTAAAGGAGCACTTGATATCCGTTGAAGCACCTGCTGTTTTTGTGCCTCATCTGGAATTTGTAGCGATTGGCGTGGCCGTAAGAAAGGGATCTTATCACATTGTCCGCTAAAAGAAGTAGACATTTTAGTTTGGCTGGAAGATGGTCTTTCTTCTGCAGATGTTACTGTTGCTTTAACACCTACCCCACGGACACAACCTTTTTTCCCCTTCCCAACACGCCTATTCCCCTTTCCACCAGCAGCAGGCCTTTTTCCACTCATTTTGGTGGTTAACTAATTCCCAACTCTGGAGTTGTTTGCACAAAAAAACAATGGATGGTAACCGAGCAGAGCTGAGTGGCCAAACTGTGGTATTAGGCCAAAACTATTGGCTGGGTTAGATGCAGAAAAAAATTATTTTGAATTTGCAACCTGATGGAGGTCAGTATAGATGGACTAATAGAGAAAGTCCGACACACTACTAGAAGGCCAAATATTTTTTCAGAGGTAGATGCAGAAAAAATATATTCAGTTTGCAACCTGATGGAGGTCAGTATAGATGGATTAATAGAACAAGACCCACACACAGCTAGAAGCCCAATATTTTTTCAGAGGTAGATGCAGAAAAAACTATATTCAGTTTGCAACCTGATGGAGGTCAGTATAGATGGACTAATAGAATAAGTCCCACACACTGCTAGAAGCCCAAATATTTTTTCAGAGGTACTGTAGATGCAGATAAAAATTAGTTTTAATTTGCAACCTGATGGAGGTCAGTATAGATGGACTAATGGAGAAAGTCCGACACACTACTAGAAGGCCAAATATTTTTTCAGAGGTAGATGCAGAAAAAAATATATTCAGTTTGCAACCTGATGGAGGTCAGTATAGATGGATTAATAGAACAAGACCCACACACAGCTAGAAGCCCAATATTTTTTCAGAGGTAGATGCAGAAAAAAATATATTCAGTTTGCAACCTGATGGAGGTCAGTATAGATGGACTAATAGAACAAGTCCCACACACTGCTAGAAGCCCAAATATTTTTTCAGAGGTACTGTAGATGCAGATAAAAATTAGTTTTAATTTGCAACCTGATGGAGGTCAGTATAGATGGACTAATAGAGAAAGTCCGACACACTACTAGAAGGCCAAATATTTTTTCAGAGGTAGATGCAGAAAAAAATATATTCAGTTTGCAACCTGATGGAGGTCAGTATAGATGGATTAATAGAACAAGACCCACACACAGCTAGAAGCCCAATATTTTTTCAGAGGTAGATGCAGAAAAAAATATATTCAGTTTGCAACCTGATGGAGGTCAGTATAGATGGACTAATAGAACAAGTCCCACACACTGCTAGAAGCCCAAATATTTTTTCAGAGGTACTGTAGATGCAGATAAAAATTAGTTTTAATTTGCAACCTGATGGAGGTCAGTATAGATGGACTAATAGAGAAAGTCCGACACACTACTAGAAGGCCAAATATTTTTTCAGAGGTAGATGCAGAAAAAAATATATTCAGTTTGCAACCTGATGGAGGTCAGTATAGATGGACTAATACAAGTCCCGCACACAGCTAGAAGCCCAAATATTTTTTCAGAGGTACTGTAGATGCAGATAAAAATTATTTTTAATTTGCAACCTGATGGAGGTCAGTATAGATGGACTAATAGAGAAAGTCCGACACACTACTAGAAGGCCAAATATTTTTTCAGAGGTAGATGCAGAAAAAAATATATTCAGTTTGCAACCTGATGGAGGTCAGTATAGATGGACTAATACAACAAGTCCCACACACAGCTAGAAGCCCAAATATTTTTTCAGAGGTACTGTAGATGCAGATAAAAATTAGTTTTAATTTGCAACCTGATGGAGGTCAGTATAGATGGACTAATAGAGAAAGTCCGACACAATACTAGAAGGCCAAATATTTTTTCAGAGCTAGATGCAGAAAAAAATTATATTCAGTTTGCAACCTGATGGAGGTCAGTATAGATGGATTAATAGAACAAGACCCACACACAGCTAGAAGCCCAATATTTTTTCAGAGGTAGATGCAGAAAAAACTATATTCAGTTTGCAACCTGATGGAGGTCAGTATAGATGGACTAATAGAACAAGTCCCACACACTGCTAGAAGCCCAAATATTTTTTCAGAGGTACTGTAGATGCAAATAAAAATTAGTTTTAATTTGCAACCTGATGGAGGTCAGTATAGATGGACTAATAGAGAAAGTCCGACACACTACTAGAAGGCCAAATATTTTTTCAGAGCTAGATGCAGAAAAAAATTATATTCAGTTTGCAACCTGATGGAGGTCAGTATAGATGGACTAATAGAGAAAGTCCGACACACTACTAGAAGGCCAAATATTTTTTCAGAGGTAGATGCAGAAAAAAATATATTCAGTTTGCAACCTGATGGAGGTCAGTATAGATGGATTAATAGAACAAGACCCACACACAGCTAGAAGCCCAATATTTTTTCAGAGGTAGATGCAGAAAAAACTATATTCAGTTTGCAACCTGATGGAGGTCAGTATAGATGGACTAATAGAACAAGTCCCACACACTGCTAGAAGCCCAAATATTTTTTCAGAGGTACCGTAGATGCAGATAAAAATTAGTTTTAATTTGCAACCTGATGGAGGTCAGTATAGATGGACTAATAGAGAAAGTCCGACACACTACTAGAAGGCCAAATATTTTTTCAGAGGTAGATGCAGAAAAAAATATATTCAGTTTGCAACCTGATGGAGGTCAGTATAGATGGATTAATAGAACAAGACCCACACACAGCTAGAAGCCCAATATTTTTTCAGAGGTAGATGCAGAAAAAAATATATTCAGTTTGCAACCTGATGGAGGTCAGTATAGATGGACTAATAGAACAAGTCCCACACACTGCTAGAAGACCAAATATTTTTTCAGAGGTACTGTAGATGCAGATAAAAATTAGTTTTAATTTGCAACCTGATGGAGGTCAGTATAGATGGACTAATAGAGAAAGTCCGACACACTACTAGAAGGCCAAATATTTTTTCAGAGGTAGATGCAGAAAAAAATATATTCAGTTTGCAACCTGATGGAGGTCAGTATAGATGGACTAATACAACAAGTCCCGCACACAGCTAGAAGCCCAAATATTTTTTCAGAGGTACTGTAGATGCAGATAAAAATTATTTTTAATTTGCAACCTGATGGAGGTCAGTATAGGTGGACTAATAGAGAAAGTCCGACACACTACTAGAAGGCCAAATATTTTTTCAGAGGTAGATGCAGAAAAAAATATATTCAGTTTGCAACCTGATGGAGGTCAGTATAGATGGACTAATACAACAAGTCCCACACACAGCTAGAAGCCCAAATATTTTTTCAGAGGTACTGTAGATGCAGATAAAAATTAGTTTTAATTTGCAACCTGATGGAGGTCAGTATAGATGGACTAAAAAATCCGACACACTACTAGAAGGCCAAATATTTTTTCAGAGCTAGATGCAGAAAAAAATATATTCAGTTTGCAACCTGATGGAGGTCAGTATAGATGGACTAATAGAACAAGTCCCACACACTGCTAGAAGCCCAAATATTTTTTCAGAGGTACTGTAGATGCAGATAAAAATTAGTTTTAATTTGCAACCTGATGGAGGTCAGTATAGATGGACTAATAGAGAAAGTCCGACACACTACTAGAAGGCCAAATATTTTTTCAGAGCTAGATGCAGAAAAAAATTATATTCAGTTTGCAACCTGATGGAGGTCAGTATAGATGGACTAATAGAGAAAGTCCGACACACTACTAGAAGGCCAAATATTTTTTCAGAGGTAGATGCAGAAAAAAATATATTCAGTTTGCAACCTGATGGAGGTCAGTATAGATGGATTAATAGAACAAGACCCACACACAGCTAGAAGCCCAATATTTTTTCAGAGGTAGATGCAGAAAAAACTATATTCAGTTTGCAACCTGATGGAGGTCAGTATAGATGGACTAATAGAACAAGTCCCACACACTGCTAGAAGCCCAAATATTTTTTCAGAGGTACTGTAGATGCAGATAAAAATTAGTTTTAATTTGCAACCTGATGGAGGTCAGTATAGATGGACTAATAGAGAAAGTCCGACACACTACTAGAAGGCCAAATATTTTTTCAGAGGTAGATGCAGAAAAAAATATATTCAGTTTGCAACCTGATGGAGGTCAGTATAGATGGATTAATAGAACAAGACCCACACACAGCTAGAAGCCCAATATTTTTTCAGAGGTACTGTAGATGCAGATAAAAATTAGATTTAATTTGCAACCTGATGGAGGTCAGTATAGATGGACTAATAGAGAAAGTCCGACACACTACTAGAAGGCCAAATATTTTTTCAGAGGTAGATGCAGAAAAAAATATATTCAGTTTGCAACCTGATGGAGGTCAGTATAGATGGATTAATAGAACAAGACCCACACACAGCTAGAAGCCCAATATTTTTTCAGAGGTAGATGCAGAAAAAAATATATTCAGTTTGCAACCTGATGGAGGTCAGTATAGATGGACTAATAGAACAAGTCCCACACACTGCTAGAAGCCCAAATATTTTTTCAGAGGTACTGTAGATGCAGATAAAAATTAGTTTTAATTTGCAACCTGATGGAGGTCAGTATAGATGGACTAATAGAGAAAGTCCGACACACTACTAGAAGGCCAAATATTTTTTCAGAGGTAGATGCAGAAAAAAATATATTCAGTTTGCAACCTGATGGAGGTCAGTATAGATGGACTAATACAACAAGTCCCGCACACAGCTAGAAGCCCAAATATTTTTTCAGAGGTACTGTAGATGCAGATAAAAATTATTTTTAATTTGCAACCTGATGGAGGTCAGTATAGGTGGACTAATAGAGAAAGTCCGACACACTACTAGAAGGCCAAATATTTTTTCAGAGGTAGATGCAGAAAAAAATATATTCAGTTTGCAACCTGATGGAGGTCAGTATAGATGGACTAATACAACAAGTCCCACACACAGCTAGAAGCCCAAATATTTTTTCAGAGGTACTGTAGATGCAGATAAAAATTAGTTTTAATTTGCAACCTGATGGAGGTCAGTATAGATGGACTAATAGAACAAGTCCCACACACTGCTAGAAGCCCAAATATTTTTTCAGAGGTACTGTAGATGCAGATAAAAATTAGTTTTAATTTGCAACCTGATGGAGGTCAGTATAGGTGGACTAATAGAGAAAGTCCGACACACTACTAGAAGGCCAAATATTTTTTCAGAGCTAGATGCAGAAAAAAATTATATTCAGTTTGCAACCTGATGGAGGTCAGTATAGATGGACTAATAGAGAAAGTCCGACACACTACTAGAAGGCCAAATATTTTTTCAGAGGTAGATGCAGAAAAAAATATATTCAGTTTGCAACCTGATGGAGGTCAGTATAGATGGATTAATAGAACAAAACCCACACACAGCTAGAAGCCCAATATTTTTTCAGAGGTAGATGCAGAAAAAACTATATTCAGTTTGCAACCTGATGGAGGTCAGTATAGATGGACTAATAGAACAAGTCCCACACACTGCTAGAAGCCCAAATATTTTTTCAGAGGTACTGTAGATGCAGATAAAAATTAGTTTTAATTTGCAACCTGATGGAAGTCAGTATAGATGGACTAATAGAGAAAGTCCGACACACTACTAGAAGGCCAAATATTTTTTCAGAGGTAGATGCAGAAAAAAATATATTCAGTTTGCAACCTGATGGAGGTCAGTATAGATGGATTAATAGAACAAGACCCACACACAGCTAGAAGCCCAATATTTTTTCAGAGGTAGATGCAGAAAAAAATATATTCAGTTTGCAACCTGATGGAAGTCAGTATAGATGGACTAATAGAACAAGTCCCACACACTGCTAGAAGCCCAAATATTTTTTCAGAGGTACTGTAGATGCAGATAAAAATTAGTTTTAATTTGCAACCTGATGGAGGTCAGTATAGATGGACTAATAGAGAAAGTCCGACACACTACTAGAAGGCCAAATATTTTTTCAGAGATAGATGCAGAAAAAAATATATTCAGTTTGCAACCTGATGGAGGTCAGTATAGATGGATTAATAGAACAAGACCCACACACAGCTAAAAGCCCAATATTTTTTCAGAGGTAGATGCAGAAAAAAATATATTCAGTTTGCAACCTGATGGAGGTCAGTATAGATGGACTAATAGAACAAGTCCCACACACTGCTAGAAGCCCAAATATTTTTTCAGAGGTACTGTAGATGCAGATAAAAATTAGTTTTAATTTGCAACCTGATGGAGGTCAGTATAGATGGACTAATAAAATGATGCTATGCCCAAAAGATTTTACTTCACTAGGTGCAGTAAAAAAATTGGTATTCTATACACAGGTGGTATATCTTGCAACACAGATAGGCTACTCCACTGACTAACACACTCTGCAATAGGCCAAAAAGGATTAGCTTTGCTAGATTCAGCCAAATGCTGTGAAAAAAACTTGCACAGCACTGGCACAGACCTGCCTGGCAAAAACTGATAGGAACTCATGTAACCTAGTCCTGAAAAGGACTGCAATTACAATTAGTCTTTACTCCCACAACCGATCTATTTAAGAGCACAGACCTCCCTGATAAAAGTCGTAGGAAATGCTGTAACCTAGTCCTTAAAAGGACTGCAATCACAACTATTCCCTACTCCCAAGCTATCTGTATATTTGTGCGAAAATTGGCTTGAAATTAACAAGGTATAGCGCACACAGCAACAGCGGTGCCGTCTAACACGCAGCTGCAGCAGTGAGAAAATGGTGGCGACGGGGAAAATGGCTTGGTCTTATAGGGCAAGGACATGTGACATACACTGCCAATGACACATGCCCTTGCTTGTGTGAAAAAAAGCACTTCGCTCCGTGTGTGCGCTGCTGATAGGCTGACAGATTGCACCTCCCCACTGTAAATGTGGGAAAGAGAAAAAAAAATGGAGATCTTCATTGTTCCTGCAAAGATCCATCCCCTGCCCCTCCCCCCACCCCGCTGTACACTCAAACTGCGTATTAACATTAATTTTCATCATTACTGAGAAAAAATCCAGTTATGATTTTGGTGCACGAACAGTTATCGAACATAACCTCGAACAGCCGAATTTTTCTCAAATTGTTCGTGTTCGCCGAACGGCTCGAACACCGCCCAAAACAGCTCGAATTTGAGATTGGCGAACAGTTCGAGTAGAACAACGCTCATCTCTAGTCTCCAGGCCACGTGCCTTCCAGGGCTAATGGAGTCCCAGACACAGGGATCAGGCCTCTTGACTCTCCAAGGCTAATGATGTCCCAGACACAGGGATCAGGCCTCTTGCCTCTCCAGGCTAATGGTGTCCAAGACACAGGGATCAGGCCTCTTGCCTCTCCAGACTAATGGTGTCCCAGACACAGGGATCAGGCCTCTTGCCTCTTCAGGCTAATGGTGTCCCAGACACAGGGATCAGGCCTCTTGCCTCTCCACTGTTTCAAAACCAGCAGGATTTATATATCCTTCTGCGCACACAGGAACTGTGATGATGTCACGTACCTCCTAAAGAGGAGGTACGTGGTCAGCCAGAACACACCCCCTGGACATTTTAGTAATGCAGCAAGCCGCTGCATTACACAACTCAAAGACACATAGAGGTGGACCTCAGTAACAAAATGTTCCCATTGAAAAGGAGCAGTTATGCTATACAGTTATAGCGTATGCAGTGAGTTCAACGGCTGCCTAAATTTGGGAAAAATCCTAATACCAATTTAAAGACGCATAAAGGTGGGCCTCAGTAACGACATGTTCCCATTAGAGAGGAGCGGTTCTGCTGTACAGTTATAGCGTTTACAGTGAGTACAACAGCTGCCTAAATTTGGGAAAAACACCAATATCAATTTAAAGACACATAGAGGTGGGCCTCAGTAATGAAATGTTCCCATTAGCAAGGAGCGGTTCTCCCAAACTGTTCTTGTGTATGCCGTGAATGCAACGGTTGCCAAAATTTGGACGCACTCCAATGCCTCTTGCAAAAGACGTAGAGGAGGGCCTCATGAAAACAATGTTCCCATTATTAGGAAGTGGGTGTCCTATACTGTCATTGATTATGCAGTGAATGCAAGGGCTACCACAAATTTGGAGGAACTCCAATGCCCCTTGGAAGAGATGTAGAGGAGGGCTTCATTAAAAAAATGTTCCCATGAGAAAGGAGCGGGTCTCCTATACTTGTAACAGTATACTTGTAACTACAAACATTTACCCATGAGGGGTAGACATGAACATATTGTATAACAAACATTTCCTAGGGCATAATAAACATCCTTAAAAAAATTATGTGGGTGTTGCATCACGGTCACCCTGTTGATATAATGGTGGAAGATGAGAATGAGGAGGAGGAGGACGAGAGCAAATAGACAAAATCAGGAAGCGTATACCCATGTCTGGGTGTGAAAAGGTGCATGGGAACAGACCTCCCAGAAAAAAAAACACTGTATTTGAGTTTACGCTATTCTGCTATCATTCGGTGATGTTGAGAAGTCTGGCCCATTCCAGCACTTGTTCATTTTTATAAGAGTCAGCCTGATAGCATTTTCAGTTGATAGGCAGATGTGCCAATCAATTATAATTCCACCAGCAGCACTAAAAACCCGCTCTGACAAAATGCTAGAGGCAAGGCAGGTCATGACCTCCAAGGCGTAGAGAACCAGTTCATGCCACATGTCCAGCTTGGATACCCAATAATTATAAGGTACAGAGGAATCACGGAGGACATTGGTACAGTCGTCAAGGTACTCCCTCAAAATCTTCTGAAACTTTTCCCTCCTTGATAGAGTACCCTGCGCCTCAAGGCCTGTGCGATGGGAGGGTCTGAGAAAACTGTCCCAGAACTTTGACAGTGTTCCCCTGCCTCTGCTGGATTGCATTTGTGTCTCTCTCGTCTTACTCCTTGGTTGCCCAACGAATGGTGACTTCTGTCGCCAGCATTTTCAGATGGGAATTTTTTTAATAATTCCGCAACAAGTGCCTTCTAGTACTGCCCCATTTTAGCAGACCTGTCCACAGTGGGAATAAGATATAGAAATTTCTCCTTGTAGCGTGGGTCTAGAAGTGTCAGCAAACCAGTAATGACTGTCACCCAAAATTTGGAGAACGCGAGGATCACTGGAAATGAAGCTTAACATAAACTCAGACATGTGTGCCAGACTGCTAACAGGCAAGACTTCCGTGTCCTCATCAAGAGGATGACTGACCATGCTCTCCTCCTCATCCTCCTACTCCTCCTCCACCTCCCTCTCCTCAGGCCATCCGCGCTGAATAGACTGTATTACAGTTGTGAGGTTAGTACCATCTATAGGGCAGGAAACTAGCTCTTGATCTTCCTCCTCCCCCTCTTCCTCATTGTCACCCAATCCACGTTGGGATGAGATGAGGCAGGGCTGTATAGAATCACCCTGTATAGTTCTTTTCTCCATCTCATCATACTCCGCCTGCAATACCTCCTCTATAATTGTGAGAAGAGAGCGTTTCAGAAGACAGAGAAGCGGGATGGTGATGCTATATATGGCATCATCGCAGCTCACCATCTTGATGGAGTCCTCAAAGCTTTGGAGGATGGCACAGATGTCTGACATCCATGCCCACTCCTGAGGTCTTATGTGTAAAGTCTGACCTGAATACCGATAGCCATATTGATGCTGGTAGTCAATAACTGCCCTCTGCTGCTCACAAATCCTTCCCAACATCAGGTACGTTGAGTTCCAATGCGTGGGATAATCGCACACCAGTTGGTGAGCTGGAAGCTGCAAATGCTGCTGAAGGAGGGCAAGGGAGGCGAAAGCTGTAGCTGACTTTCTAAAATGGGCACACATGTGGCGTACTTTGAAAAGCAGATCCGGCAGTTCCGGGTAGGTTTTGAGAAACCACCGAACAACGAGGTTAAGCACATGGGCCAGGCATGGTAAGTGTGTAAGATGCCACCAGGTTCCAACCACGACCATTCCTTGCTGTAGGTTCAGTGGTGTCAGCCACAGATCTGCCTGCTCTTTCAGAGCTGTCCACAACTCTTCAGCATTGTGCGGTTTGTGACCTAAGCATATTAGCTTCAGCACAGCCTGTTGCCGCTTGGCCGAGACAGTGCTGCAGTGTTTCCACCTTGTGACTGATGGGGTCATTTTGGAGATGGAGGCTGAAGAGGAGGTGGAGTTGGAGGAGCTGTAGAATGTGGGGGCAACCCTGATTGACCCAGGGCCCACAATCCTTGGCGTCGGGAGGACGTGTTCCATCCCAAGGTTTGACTGGGTTCCGGCTTCCAGTGTGCCATCAGTGAGATGTACCGTCCCTGCCCACAAGCACTTGTCCACGTGTCTGTGGTTAGGTGGACCTTCCCAGTAACTGTGTTGTTAAGGGCACGGCTAATGTTCTGGGACACATGTTCGCGTAATGCGGGTATGGCACACCGGGAGAAATAGTGGTGGCTGGGGACTGAGTACAAGGGACGGACGCCACCATCAGGTTGCAGAAAGCTTCCATCTCCACAAGCCTAAAAGGCAACATTTCAAGCTCAAGCATTCTCAAAATGTGAGAGTTTAGTAGTGTTGCCTGTGTATTTGCGCTGCATTCCAAGGACTGGGGTAGGGAAAACTGAAAGCTGCACTGGGACAAGGACGTGGTTGCTCATCGTGCTAGTTGAGAGTGTGCAATGACAGGTGCAGGGCGGGAGGTATCTTCGCATGCGCCATGGAAAAGGGATTAACGTGCACGCACAACAGCGGAACAAGCAGTGGTGTCCACTGCAGTCACTGTTTCTGGACCCTGGGGTTAGGCCCACTTAGTCGGGTGCTTTGCTGCCATGTGCCTGATCATGCTGCTGGTGGTCAGGCTGCTATTTTTGCTACCCCTACTGATGCTGGCATGGCATATGGTGCAAATGGCCTTTTTGGGGTTATCTGCAGAGTCTTTAAAAAAACAACAAGACTCGGAAAAAGCTAACAGTTGTTCTGGCAACTTCCATCGTGTTGATGTTCCGGGAAAGGTTGCCCTCCTTGTATCTGTATATCTGTGGCCACCACACTTCTTGGTCTTGCCTATTGTGGTGCTATGCCTCTCTCCCCCTGTGTGCTGCTGTCCTCACTCTGCATGTCACTTTGCAAGGTTAGGTCAGTGACTTCATCGTCCACCCCCTTGTCTTCCACTTCCGCACCTTAGCCCTCCTCCTGAACTTCTGATAATTGTGTCTCATCATCATCCACCTCTGCGACAGTAATTGCACTTTCCCACCATTACCTTTGTATGACCGTGGCTGGTCAAATATTTGGGCATCACTACACGTGTTCTCTTGACTCGCTTGAAGCTGGCCAGGCGAGAGGCCCGATTCTACAAATGGAAAAGTGAACAGCTCTTCTGAGTGTCCAAGTGTGGGATCAGTTGTCTCTGGGCACTCGGCATGGTGGGAGGAAGGAGTATCAGGGTGAGGAATATGCGGTCCAGACTCACGGCTACTGAGACTTGATCATGTGGAAGACAGGGTGGTAGTGGTGGTGGCAAAGTGACTGGAAGCATTATCTACTATCCAGCAAACAACCTTTTAATATTGCACTGGTTTCAATAGTGGTGTGTTACGGTCCCCTAGCAATTGGGACAGGAAGGTCGGGTGATGAGATGTGGTTGTTTGTTGTGGCACAATTTCAGCTTGCCCACAGCCTCTGCCTTGACCTCTGCAAGCACCATCACCATCACGTCCACTTTTCCGTCCCTTGCCACTTGCCATATTTATACATATGCTTTCCTTACTTTTATAATGAAATACACTGCTCAAAAAAATAAAGGGAACACTCAAATAACACATCATAGAGCTGAATGAATGAAATATTCTCATTGAATACTTTGTTCTGTACAAAGTTGAATGTGCTGACAACAAAATCACACAAAAATCATCAATGGAAATCAAATTTATTAACCAATGGAGGCCTGGATTTGGAGTCACCCCCAAAAATAAAGTGGAAAAACACACTAAAGGCTGAACAAACTTTGATGTAATGTCCTTAAAACAAGTCAAAATGAGGCTCAGTATTGTGTGTGGCCACCATGTGCCTGTATGACCTCCCTACAATGCCTGGGCATGCTCCTGATGAGGTTGCGGATGGTCTCCTGTGGGATCTCCTCCCAGACCTGGACTAAAGCATCCGCCGACTCCTGGACAGTCTGTGGTGCAACTTGACATTGGTGGACGGAGAGATCCATGATGTCCAAGATGTGCTCAATCGGATTCAGGTCTGGGGAACGGGCGGGAAAGTCCATAGCTTCAATGCCTTCATCTTGCAGGAACTGCTGACACACTCCAGCCACATGAGATCTGACATTGTCCTGCATTAGGAGGAACCCAGGGCCAACCGCACCAGCATATGGTCTCACAAGGGATCTGAGGATCTCATCTTGGTACCTAATGGTAGTCAGGCTACCTCTGTCGAGCACATGGAGGGCTGTGCTGCCCTCCAAAGAAATGCCACCACACACCATTACTGACCCACTGCCAAACCGGTCATGTTGAAGGATGTTGCAGGCAGCAGATCGCTCTCTACGGCGTCTCCAGACTCTGTCATGTCTGTCACATGTGCTCAGTGTGAACCTGCTTTCATCTGTGAAGAGCACAGGGCGCCAGTGGCGACTTTGCCAATCCTGGTGTTCTATGGCAAATGCCAAGCGTCCTGCAGGGTGTTGGGCTGTGAGCACAACCCCCATCTGAGGATGTTGGGCCCTCATACCACCCTCATGGAGTCGGTTTCTAAACATTTGTGAAGACACATGCACATTTGTGGCCTCCTGTAGGTCATTTTGCAGGGCTCTGGCAGTGCTCCTCCTGTTCCTCCTTGCACAAAGGCGGAGGTAGCGGTCCTGTTGCTGAGTTGTTGCCCTCCTAAGGCCCCCTCCATGTCTCCTGGTGTACTGGCCTGTCTCCTGGTAGTGTCTCCAGCCTCTGGACACTACGCTAACAGACACAGCAAACCTTCTTGCCACAGCTCGCATTGATGTGCCATCATGGATGAGCTGCACTCTCTGAGCAACGTCTGTGGATTGTAGAGTTGGTCTCATGCTACCACGAGTGTGAAAGCACAAGCAACATTCAAAAGTGACCAAAACATCAGCCAGAAAGCATTGGTACTGAGATGTGGTCTGTGGTCCCCACCTGCAGAACCACTTCTTTATTGAGAGTGTCTTGATAATTGCCAATAATTTCCATCTATTGTCTATTCCATTTGTACAACAGCATGTGAAATTGATTGTCAATCAGTGTTGCTTCGTAAGTGGACAGTTTGATTTCACAGAAGTTTGATGTACTTGGAGTTATCTTCTGTTGTTTAAGTGTTCCCTTTATTTTTTTGAGCAATATAATGATATATATAATGATTAGTGATGAGCGAGCACTAAAATGCTCGGGTGCTCGAAGCTCAGGTCGAGCACATTGGAATACTCGGATGCTCGACCCGAGCAATGAGCCCAATGTAAGTCTATGGGAAACTCAAGCATTTTTCTGGCGGTCTCTCCCGGCTGTCTGCAGAAGGTCAAAAATTGCCCAAATCGATGGGAACAGTGCTCAATTAAAGTTCAGGCAGGCAGAATATATAGGCAGACAGGCAGGCTGGGTATATAGAAGGGTACATGAAAATAATTGCAGGGCACTTGGAACACGCTAGAGCCCTCCGATTTTCATGCACCCTTCCCTTTAAAAAAGCCATCAATTCAGCAGCGGCATACTCCGGTACCCAACAATTTAGAACAGAAAGAAAAGAGCATCACACATAGATTAGATAGATATTATGTGACTGACATGTTTCTAAGTACAGTGACAGTGTTGGTTACTGTACTTGTCATTTAGAGTTAAAATAAAGGATTTATTTAAAAAAAATAAAAGTGTTTTCATGCACCGGTCTCTTTAAAAAAGCTGGCCGGTAATTCATCATCGGTACCCGACAATTTAGAACAGAAAGAATAGAGCATCACACATAGATTAGATAGATAGAAACATGCCAGTCACATATATAATAAGTAAAGTGACAGTGTTGGTTACTGTACTTGTCATTTATTGTTGAAATAAAGGATTTATTAGAAAAAAAATTGGCCTGGGGTTCCCCGTAATTTTAGTCTCTAGCGGAGGTTAAGCAGATGGCTGGGGCAGATGTTTGAAGCCTGGGAAGGGGGTAATACCCACGGAGATTCCTAGGCTACTGATATCAGCCCCCAGCTGAATACCTAGCCTTTACTAGCTATTAAAATGGGGGACCCCAAAAAAAATAATTTGGGGTCCCCCCTATATTAATAGCTAGCAAAGGCTAGGCAGACAGCTAGCCCAGGAAGGGTGCCATGAATATTGGCCCCCTCCCAGGCTAGAAACACCAGCCGTGAGCCACCCCAGAAATGGCGCATCCATAGGATGTGCCAATTCTGGCACTTAGCCTCGCTCTTCCCACTGCCCTGTAGCGGTGGCAGTGGGGTAATAGGGTTGGGGTTGATGTCAGCTTATAATGCCAGCTGACATCAAGCCCAGGTTAGTAATGGAGAGGCATCTATAAGACACCCCCATTACTAACCCCATAGTCGAAGCTAAAAAAACACAAACACCCAGAATAAAGTCCTTTAATTGAAATAAAGACATATTCCTTTAATGTTCTAAATTAAACCATACTTACCGTCACGCCCATTCCAGCTGAAGCCAACGATTTCCTGCAATAAAAGTAAAATAATAAACCAACCTCATCCTTACCCTTTCATGGTTCCCAGGACAGCTTCAGCTCTGCTACATTGACATGACAGGCTGGAGCGCATCAGAACGCTGCCATCTAGCTTGCCATGCCGCAGACATTGAGAAGCTCCTAAGTGAAGCTCCGCAGTGTCTGGCTGTGACCGCATCCAGATGAGCTGAGTTCATGTCCAATGAACTCAGCTCACCTCATGCGCATCACTGACAGCGTGGGAGAATTCTCCTGGGCTCACCGCTTGAGCAGGAGAATTCTCCCACGCTGGGATGGCATTGAGATGACAGGCTGGATCGCGGCAGAGCGCTGCCACTCAGCTTGTCATCCTTCAGAGACACTGCAGAGCACAGGCATGCTTGCGCTCTGCAGTGTCTCTGAATTGCTACCTGCAGTGTCTCTGAAGCGCTGGATTGCAGCAGAGCACTACCATCCAGCTTGTCATCCTTCAAAGACACTGCAGAGCGCAAGCATGCCTGTGCTCTGCAGTGTCTCTGAAGGATGACAAGCTGGATGGCAGCGCTCTGCTGTGATCCAGCCTGTCATCTCAATGCCATCCCAGAATGGGAGAATTCTCCTGCTCAAGCGGTGAGCGCAGGAGAATTCTCCCACGCTGTCAGTGACGTGCATGAGGTGAGCTGAGTTCATTGGACATGAACTTGGCTCATCTGGATGCCGTCACAGCCAGACACTGAGGAGCTTCACTGAGGAGCTTCTCAGGGTCTGCGGCATGGCAAGCTGGATGGCAGCGTTCTGCTGCGCTCCAGCCTGTCATGTCAATGTAGCAGAGCTGAAGCTGTCCTGGGAACCATGGAAAGGTAAAGATGAGGTTGGTTTATTATTTTATTTTTATTGCAGGAGATCATCGGCTTCAGCTGGAATGGGCGTGACGGTAAGTAGAGTCTAATTTAGAACATTAAAGGAATGTGTCTTTATTTCAATTAAAGAACTTTATTCTGGGTGTTGTGTTTTTTTTAACTTTGACTATGGGGTTAGTAATGGGGGTGTCTTATAGACGCCTCTCCATTACTAACCTGGGCTTGATGTCAGCTGGCATTATAAGCTGACATCAACCCCAACCCTATTACCCCACTGCCACCGCTACAGGGCAGTAGGAAGAGCTAGGCTAAGTGCCAGAATTGGCACATCCTATGGATGCGCCATTTCTGGGGCGGCTGACGGCTGGTGTTTCTAGCCTGGGAGGGGGCCAATATTCATGGCACCCTTCCTGGGCTATTAATATCAGCCCCCAGCTGTCTGCCTAGCCTTTGCTAGCTATTAAAATAAGGGGGACCCCCACGTCATTTTTTTTAGGTCTTCCATTTTAATAGCTAATAAAGGCTAGGTATTCCCATGCTTCAAACATCTGCCCCAGCCATCTGCTTAACCTCCGCTAGAGACTAAAATTATGGGGAACCCCACGCCAATTTTTTTTAAAATAAATCCTTTATTTTAACACTAAATGACAAGTACAGTAACCAACACTGTCACTGTACTTATTATATATGTGACTGACATGTTTCTATATATCTAATCTATGTGAGGTGCTCTATTCTTTCTGTTCTAAATTGTCGGGTACCGGTGTATGCCCCTGATGAATTGCCGGCTTTTTATGTTTCACTGTGAGCAATGTTCCCATGTATTTGGGCAATCACTGCAATGCCACAACCACCATGGCTGCGGCATTACAGTGAGTGGCTGACAATCCCTGCATGATTGGTGCTCTAAATATTGCCAGACATGCAGGACGTGGACCCGAGCTACCACAAAAGCATCTCGAAAGTACTCGGCGAGCTCCGAGCATCTCGAGTACTGAGATGCTCGGGCGAGTACCGAGTAGTATCGAGCATGCTCGCTCATCACTAATAATGATATATACTTGATAAAGCCAGTAGCATATTTTATTAAAAGAATTTTGTCCTACACTAGATTCTATACAGTATGTACTAACATGCACTAGCACTTTATACACTTTTGGCGTATTATGGGGCTACAATTTCCACATTAGCATCTTACATAGTATATATATTTTTTTGTTCATATGTTAGTCTAATCTATATGTGTTTTACATAATTATGCAATTTTCTATTAGCTCAATACATATATAGACTCAATTATTCTGTCTGATTTAATCACTTCCTTCTGGACATCAGTTAATATACTCCCTGGGTGTACGCCCCTTGCTTTTATATTGTTCTAATATTAATGTCATTGTTTTGTTGTCCATTTGCTGTCACCTTATTCCAATAAAATATGATTATTTCTCACCAGTTTTGATGTATTGGGACTTTATGGTCAAATTTCCTCCTCTCTTTTTCTCTATAGCCATTCAGGGCAAAGCGGAGCATACACTGAGCTCAGCATCATGTGCCGTCAATCTCTAAATGAGCACTGACCTTAGTGAGTGGCTAGAGCAGAGATGCGCATGGTTGATGTGATGTCACCGTTCTAGTCACAACACCAGGATCACAGCAGCAGGAAGCTGGCGCTGGACCCAGGGAGAGTGAATACTGAGTTTGTTGGTTTATATACACAGTTTTGGGACCATTTTACTGAAAGTGGACCACCCCTTTAAGGTTTTAATTGCAGTGTTGGCATATATGCAACACATCACAAAATCTAGTCATTAGTATTATCGTATTTTTCTGGCATAATTTTAATTTTCATTGAATATATACAAAAATTTAATAGTTAATTATTTTATGAATAATAATTTTTTGTATTGTATTTCTTACACAGGAAATTAGCGATTTTTTTCTAAAAAAAAAAAAAATGCAAATGAGAACGTTTTTCCACTAATTTTTACAATGTGGTACACAAAATATTTAAATTACTTATTAAATTACTTATACTCTGTTTAAGTTATCTCAGTCTGTTCTATTTGTATTAAGGAATAATACCTAGATTATACATCTTCTTCATGCAGATTTCCATTTCTTCCACTGGGTGGCGTGTGTACCTTATAAAACAGTTAAGCACAGCTAACTAACTCAAGCAGTTTCCTGTAATTATATGCGCAGGGTATCAATAGAGGGACAGTTGTAAAATATGCTTGGAATCAGGAGTAGTAGCATAATTTCATAAAACTGCAGAAAATCTGGGGATTTTAAAGAAATTATTGGAGAAATTTGGAGAAATTCAAGAAGGGATTGATCATCTTTAACTCTGATACATTTACAATGTAATATTATCCCAAAATTAATTTATAGGGAAGCTCCCAGTTGTATAAACTTTTGTATCTATTTTGCAAATTTATAAGAAATTTCAAGCAAAATCACTGCATCCAGAATAATTTCCCAATACAATAAAGAGATTAATTAACTTAAACGTGGCATAATTCTGAATCAGTTAGCAAAAAAAACTCCACCTCTTTCGTGACTTGCACCATATTTATTATGTGTTTTACAAACTTTCAGTAAATGACATAGATGCCCCCAGGTCGCAATCTCATAAATTATATGGTAACAAAAATGTAAAATTATTAGTAGAAGAAAGAAATTAAATTACCGTCTAATTTTTGTGGGTATCAAATAGCATTTTAGCCTATGCAGCCTTTAAAACGTATTAGTTGGCCATGATAAAAGTAAGGCCACGGCCCCACTATCAGTATTTGGTCAGTATCCAGTCAGTATTTTTTCATAGGTGTGGGAGCCAAAACCAGGTGAGGAACAATCAGAGAAAAGGTAAAATGGAAACAAGTGCACCAATTCTGCATTTATCACCCACTCCTGGTTTTGGCTCCAACTCCTGAGAAAAAATACTGACTGAATACTGACCAAAATACTGATAGTGGGGCCGTGGCCTAAAGAACGGGCACAGACTAAGTGTGACATGCAGAAGTAGTGCTGTTGCAGAGTGTGACATGCAGAAGTAGTGCTGTTGCTTTAAAAGCATTCAGCAACTATTAGAAGTAACACAAGCACATGAGACAGGAAGTGTTGTGCTCCAGAAGCATCCAGCAACTAGAGGGGTTAACACAGTCACAGGAGAAGGGGAGTGTTTTGGCAGAGCCCCAGGGGATTGTGGGGAAGTTGTTTTCTGTCTGGCTGGAGCCGAAGAGAAAGGTGGCGTGTGTGTTTTGTATCTCACAGAAGCGCCCCTGCAAGTGAAAAGGATTCAAGTGAGGAGTGAAGCTAAGCACAGGTCTGGTAGAGTTCCTGAATTAGCAGTGCAGAGAATTGTCAGGTGGAAAGATAAGGACTGGAATAAATGGTGTCACAGGGATCTTCTCCCTCAGCAAACCCTCCCCCCTCCTCCATCTCACTATGCTGTAAAGAATGCTGTGTTCATTAATGTGCCTTTGCATTAGGACTGTGCTGTCCTGTACTACTGGGAAGACTGTGAACTGTTGTGTTGCTAAGGAAACTGTACTGTTTGTCACTGCAGCCTGTTGCTTATAAGACATAACTTGCACTGGCTGTGCGGCTTCTTATTAAATGCTACTGTTCTACCGTTTATGACTCTTGTCAAGTGTGTCTGGTCAGCAAGTGAAACAACCTACGTGTCTGTGCCTAATGGTCAATACCCCTGTGTGCCTGAGAGAAGCTGCAGCACATGGTCTATGGTCGCCGTGAGTAACGGTTCCCCCAGTATTCCAAAGAATTTATGTAACCTGTCTTGCCCCTATCTGAACCTAGTGGCGTGCATGTAACATTGGTGGCCCGTACTCGGATCATCATAAAAAATCCTCCAGTGCCACCTCCGAGAGGGAACCTTAAATCACCAACAAAAGAGAGGCCTGCCAGCGCTGACTGGGAGAAAGTAATAGGAGAACTGCGAGCCGAGTTAACTGAGGTGAAAAAGTTGATTCGTTCCAGGCCAGAACCGGTATCCCTCAGACCCAGGAGTGGGTTCCAAAACAGAAGATACCCGACTTGTGAAGTGTGCCGTTCATCAAATCAGAATACGGTGTGTGTCCACTGTCTAAGATGTGGTGAGGAAATACATTATGCCAAGGAATGCCAATGGTCACGGTCGTTTGGGTTAATAGACAGGAGGTTGCCAGTGAAGGGCAACTGGTAATTGCGACACAGAGGAGGCCCCAGAAGCAAATACAAATCTCACCAAACCCCAGAATGGCGCATGAGGTAAAACATCTGCGTCAGTACTATCCTCAAGTGTGTTCCCGTCTAAAACAGCTGCAAGAGAGACAGGGGCATCAGTTACTTAATGCCCAGTGCGGAGGTCAAACGATGTACTGCTGGGAGGAGGATTCCTCAGTCAGTAAAGATAGCCTCATCAGCCTAATCGGTGAAAGGTGCTTTATACAGTGCCAGCTAGATGGACTCCTAGTAAAGGCACTGTGGGACACAGGAGCCCAAGCGAGCCTTTTAAATGAAGAATGGAGAAGGCGCTACCTGCCACACACTTGCCTTTGGTCACTAAAAGAACTCTTGGCACCAGTGAAACTCCACGGCAAAGCCATCAACCATAGGCTGGGTGGAAGTGACTTTCCAACTCAACGTGATCAGTGATCAGAACATGGCAGAGGATCCTATCCTGGGTTATAGTGAGGTCATCACGAAGCACAAGACAGGGGCGTTGGTGATGGATGCAATGACCACATCGCTCACCATATCCAACGCCGTGGCGGAAAACATGATTCATAGAGTAAAGAAAGCACAGAATACTATGGACCTAAAAGAGTCAAGGTAGGCTTGCGCCAACCATCATCCCTGCAAACCAAATAGTGGGGTTGAGGTGTGGAGTCTGGGTAGAGCAGGGAAGAAAACTCCAGAAAAGACTGTTCTTGCCAAAAGACTCCTCAGAACTTCCGGAAGGCCTAGTTCAAGGTGAAACTGTGCTTACGATTCCTACTGGTAGGTTTGCTCGAGTGACAGTACCGATGATGAATACTATGAAACACGAAATTAGACTGGATCCAAAGATGGTGTCAGGTCACATTGAAACCGTTAAAATGGTATATCCAGCCAGTGTGAGACCAGCCCACGGGTTTACAGTGAATTCAGTCTCCCCACCAAGGAACAGGAGTTGCCCAGGGGAGGAAATTGCGCAACCCATCTTGGGGTCATGGGATCCCCAGTACCCCTGGAACACCTGTGTGCTGAAGATCTAGCAGTAGCAAAACAAATGCTGAGAGAAGAGTGTCATGCGTTCTCCAAAGATGACTCTGATATAGGCTGTATCCCATCTTTGCATTTGAAAATCAATTTTAAAGACACAACCCCAGTAACCAGAAGTTACATGTCTGTGCCAAAACCATTACATCGTGAAGTGAAAGAATATTTACAAGATCTCATCAACAGAGGTTGGGTCCAAAAGTCGAAGTCGTCTTGTTCCTCTCCTATTGTCTGTGTTAGGAAGAAGGACGGTACGTTGAGACTCTGTTGTGATTACCGGGAACTAAACCGAAATTAGTACCTGATCGACACCCCATACCAAAGATCCAAGATATGCTGGATAGCCTATCAGGAAGCACCTGGTTCTCTGTCCTCGATCAGGGTAAGGCATACCACCAAGGGTTTGTGGAAGAGTCCAGTAGACCCTTGACAGTATTCATTACACCGTGAGGATTATATGAGTGGATCCGCATACCATTTGGGCTCAGTTCAGCTCCAGCAGAATTCCAGAGGAGCATGGAGACATGTTTAGAAGGATAGAGGGACGATATCTGCCAGCGGTATTTGGATGACAATGTGGTACACAGCAAAACCTTCTGGGAGCATGTTGAACATGTGAGGACCGTATTACAACGATATCAACAACACGGAGTTAATTTGACCCCAAAGAAGTGTGAACTGTTCAAAAGGCAAGTCTGATTTCAAGGGAAAATTGTGTCTGGTGAAGGATATACCATGGACCCCCCAGAAATCGCTCCAGTACTGGCCTTAAAAGACAAGCGGCCCTCTACCGTCGGGGGCAGAGGCAGATATTAGGATTCCTCTCCTACTTTCGTACTTACATTCGGAAATTCTCCAGGATTGCCGCCCCACTATACCTCCTCTTGGGGGGGGAGACAGAGACGACAACGCCCATGGAGAAAAAGAAGAATGTGGGTAGGACCGGGCTTAAAAGAAACAACGCCGTTTTGTCCCAACAGCCCATTCTCTGGACAGCAGACCATCAGGAGGTATTGGAAGAACTAGTAGACTACCTGGTAAAACCACCCATCTTGGGATATCCTGATTTCAGTTTACCATTTGTTCTTCATTGTGATGCTTCTCAAGTTGGACTGGGAGCTGCCCTGTATCAGCATCAAGATGGAAAATTGAGTGTCATCGGTTACGGTTCTAAAATATTGACAGATGCCGAGAAGAATTACCATCTACATTAAGGAAAATTGGAGTTCCTGGCACTGAAATGGGCTATCTGTGAACGATTTAGAGATTATATCTACTTCAACAAAGAGTTTTAGGCATACACTGACAACAACCCTTTGACCTATGTCCTTACTACAGCCAAGCTGAATGCAACGGGTCAGAGATGGGTCGCTGAACTAGCTTACTTCAATTTCAGCATCAAGAACAGGCCAGGAAAATGCAATGCGGATGCTGACGGATTGTCAAGAATGCCACTAGAGTCTTAAGAGTTTGTGCAAGAATGCTCAGAGGAAGTCAGTCTGGAAGCAATTGAGACCACTACCCAAGCATTACAAACTTATCAGGAGGAACACACACCATTGTGGGGTCCGTTGATGGTGGAAACCACCATAAAAGCAAGAGAACAAGATCACCCCCGGTGTATTCACCAATTACCAAAAGGGAAAATCCATAGAGCACAATGGGAAGATCAGATAATTGGTATAATACTACTTTATGTGGACCAAAATAGGTTTCCAAGTAAACAGGAGAAAGACAATGAGTCACCAGCAGTATCTGTTTTAATTAAAGAATGGATGAAGCTCTAACTCAGTGAAGATGGTATCCTGTATCGTAAAGGAGGACAAAACCGGCAGTTGGTACTACCCAGAGTATTCCGTAGGTTTGTCTTCAAAGAACTCCATGAAAAAATGGGACACCTGGGAGTGGAAAGGATAACAAATTTGATCCATGAACGTTTCTTCTGGCCGTACATGCAGAGAGATATTGAGAGGTACGTGACCAGGGAGTGTGGGTGTCTGAAAGATAAACATCCCAACACATCAACCCGGGCACCTATGGGCAACATCCAAACTATGTATCCATTTGACATGGTCTCAATAGACTTTCTACATCTCGAGACGTGCAAGGGTGGTTACGAATACATCTTGGTGGTGATGGACCATTTCACTCGATTTGCTCAAGCTTATGCCATCACCAATAAATTGGGTCGAACAACAGCAGAGAAGATCTTCAATGATTTGCTTTGAGGTTTGGGCTCCCTATGAGGTTACACCATGAACAAGGAAGAGAATTTGAGAACCAGCTCTTTGCCAAGTTAGGAAAGTACTGTAGAATTCAGAGATCCCACACAACGCCCTATCACCCAGAGGGTAATGGACGAGTGGAACGTTTTTACTGGACATTATTGTCGATGTTGCACTTTAACAGCTGATGAGAAGAAAGACTAGAAGAGTTCTCTGTCAAAAGTGGTACATGTCTATAACTGTACAAAGAGCGATGCAACAGGTTACTCACCTTTCTTCCTATTATATGGATGATCGCCAATCGACATCATGTTCGATACTCCGGTGTCAGAGACTTACAGAACGTATCCGGAGTACATTTGGAAATGGAAGGAATGAATGGCAGAGGCATACAACATAGCATCCAAAGTGGTTACGCAAGGACAGACCAAGAGTAAGGAGTACTATGATCAAAAATGTTATGGAGCAGAATTGGCAACGGGAAGCCGGGTGCTAGTCAAGAACATACGTGAGAAAGGCGGTCCAGGAAAACTTTGTACTGGGAAGACAAGGTGTATGTGGTCGTAAGAAGGAAAGCTGATGACAGCCCAGTGTATGAAATCCGATTGGAAATAGGAGACAAGAAAACCAGAATAGTCCATCAGAATTTACTACTACCCTGTGATTATCTGCCACCACAACAAGACTTCCCAGAAGTAGACCGACATTGTCCAAGAATGACTAAGGGACCACCACAGACTGAAGCTCCGGAGGTGGATAGTGACCTTGAAAGTTCCAATGGAGAAGAACACACCGTTGTATTTCTTGGACCGGCAAGGAGAGGGATGTACCATCCTCAGGAGAGTGAACTAAGTCCTGAGGCTCCAGAGTTCATACCAAGGAGTTCAGATGAAGTCCAATTCAGATCTGATGATTGAACACTGGCCCCTGAAGAGACCAATCAACACTCAGGAGGAGTGGAATTACCAGACCATGTGGAAATAAGCGACTCAGGAGAAGTACAGGAACTTACAGAGGCATCTCTAAGAGCATCTGAGGAAGCACAGGAGAGGAGTGCGCCGGAAGAAACTTCTATGAGCAAAGAACCCGTGGTCTCTGAGGAACAACCCACCAGGAGGATGTCGACTCGAGAAGTGAGGAGGCCCATGATGTTGATGTATGAGACATTTGGTGAACCGAGTCAAGTGCCAAAGACTGTCGACTGGAAACAGTTATCTCTGCCTGTGGACCAGGTAAGCCCACTTGAGTGGTATTCACCACTGAGAGGCAGTATGGAAGATGTTGCCTGGTGGAAAGACTTGTTTCATTGCTTTAATTTTCCTTAAAAGACTTTGTAGAAACAAAGAACCGTTAAAGTATATAGAGAGAGAGCTGGTTGAAGACGTACGAAAAGCTCCAGCTGAAGAGATGCTGATTGTTTTATTTGTGTTAATTGTTTATTTCTTACAGGCATCCTACAAGAAAAAGCTCATAAGATTAGGTTGTCATTAGTGTTGAACGAGCACTAAAATGCTCGGGTGCTCGAAGCTCGGGCCGAGCTCGCCGTGATACTCGGGTGCTCGACCCGAGCAACGAGCCCAATGTTAGTCTGTGGGAGACTCGAGCATTTTTGCGGTGGCACCCCCGGCAGTCTTTTAAAAGCCTAACAAGTGCCCAAAACGATAGTGACAGTGCTCAAATTACATGGGGACAGCATGGGGATCGCCCCAGGAAGCATTTCTGACCCCCAGGTCACTGCTGTCAACAACGTGGTCAGAGGTATTAAGCCACTTTTACGGGCTCACAATAAAACGTTCAAAAACGAAAGTGAAACTTTTTTCCTGTGAAATATGTTAAGGAAGTTCATTTCCAGGGAAAAGACTTGTGTATAAGTTAAAATAAATCACCAAAAACAAAAAGTACTCCTCCACACCTTCGGCTATGTTCACAAGTAGCATTTTTTATGCGTTTTTGCACTTTTGTATTGCTTTCAACTATGACAAATGCATTCACCGGGAAATGTCATTTTAACATTTTACAACCTTATCTGGCCATGTGCTGTGTGACACATGCATAAATTGCTGAAAAGACATGGGAACAGCATGGGGAAGACCCCTGGAAGCATCTCTGACTCCCAGGTCACTGTCTAAAAGTGTGCCCATCATAAGTGATCCTTGCCGCATAAGAAGATGCAGACTTGCAACTATCCCCATGCAAGTTCTTATTCCCAGCGCAGTGTTCAATTGTACCTCCCCCATTCCTTGCAACACAAGCGCAAGTATGCAGCCTGCCACCCACCCTCCCCCAGGCTGCAATACCATACTGCTTGCTTGCTTGAACTTGAAATTGGGCCTTTTAGGCATGTGGAGGCGGAATCTGGCCACCACGTCATGGCTGTGTTGGCGGCCTGGAATCCATACTCAGTCCCCAGCCGCCCGGCGGCCGGGTGTCAATACTCGGTCCCCAGCCGCCCCGTGGCCGGGTGTCCACACATGGTCCCCAGCCGCCTGGGGGCAGCCGGATGTCCATAAACAGTCCCCAGCCGCCCCTATTTCTCCTTGAAACATCCCCCCACACACTTTTCTTAGCCCGGCCTGCATTAGGCATCATTGGAAGAGCCCACCAGAGAACCAGACTCCTCCAGTGGGCCCTGACTTCTCCATCGGTGGAGTTGAGAGTGCCAAGGTGAGGAGCATGATGATGATGACAGAAGTTAGCATCTGCTATGTTTTCTTTTAATGCAAGTGTAAGTGTGCAGCCAGCCACCCACCCACCCCCAGACTGCAATTCCATACTGCTAGCTTGCACTTGAAATGGGGCCTTTTAGTTTGGAGGAGACCGAAGCTGGCCACTACCTCATGGCTGCTTCGGCAGCGAGGTATCCATACTCAGTCCCCAGCCGCCCCTATTTGTCCTGGTGTGCCTTATACATAAGATTAAGCGCATATACCAAAACATTACCTGTGCCCTCCCCAGTGCATTTAGTGGGAAGGAGAGCCTATTCCGCTGTAGTGTGTGCATGCCAAACCCCTGTTCATGGTACATGCGAAGATGCCTCCCACCTTGCACCTGTCGTTGCAGACTTGCAACTATCCCCATTCAAGTCCTTGTCCCAGGGCAGTGTTCAATTGTACCTCTCCCATTCCTTGCAATGCAAGCGCAAGTATGCAGCCTCCCACCCACCCACCCCCAGGCTGCAATACCATACTGCTTGCTTGCTTGCACTTTAAATTGGGCCTTTTAGGCATGTGGAGGCGGAATCTGGCCACCACGCCATGGCTGTTTCGGCGGCCTGGTATCCATACTCAGTTCCCAGCCGCCTGGTGGCCGGGTGTCCCCGCTTGCTCCCCAGCCTCCAGGGGGTGGCCGGGTGTCCATACTCGGTCCCCAGCCACCCCTATTTGTCACGGTAACCTTTCCCACGCTTTTCTTAGCCTGGCCTGCTTTAGGGCAGCATTGGCCGAGCCCACCGGACTATCAGACTCCTCCGGTGGGCCCTGGCTTCTCCATCAGGGGAGTTGAGAGTGCCAAGGTGAGGAGCATGATGAGGAAGATAGAAGTTAGCATCTGCTTTGTTTTGTTGTAATGCAAGCGCATGTATGTAGTAGCGGCTAGGCCTGAGGTGGTCAGCGTTTTGGCGCATATCCTACCTCCTCCGAGGATTGCTGGATGTTTTCCTGCTACTATTCAAGTTCTATGACTCCCGTTAAAACAAAGCTTCAGGTGATAAATGATGGATGAGGTAGTGGCAAAGGAGAAAGAGCAGGAGGAACAGGGACCATTCACATCAATATCAGGCCAGTCAACCAGATATGTCTTGTAGGATATGTTTCTGTAACAAAAGGAGCGGTTCAGCTACACAGTTATAGGGTATACAGTGAGTGCAATGCCTACCAAAAATTTCGAGGCACTCCAATGCCCCTTGGAAATGACATTGAGGTCAGAGGGCATTAACTAAACCTTTTTTTCCATTTATAGCAACTGGGTCTCCTGTGCACTGTTGGCCCTTGCAGTGAATGGAAGGCTTTCCAAAAATTATGAGGAACTGCAATGCCCCTTACAAGAGCCATGTGTGGCACCCCAGGGGTCTGGTCACCACAGTAATAGAGATATTACGTTGGAGAGCAAGTGGGAGGTTTCCTGGTCAGGATCCCTTAAACATGCAACATCCTCCTGCCTCAGTCCTGGGAGGGGAGAATTCTGCCCTTATAAACTGGATCTGGGGCGGGGTTGAATGAGTCAGAGAACAGAGAACAGTCAGAGTCAGAGTGAGAGCAAGGGAATATAACAGCAAGGAGCTCTGTAGGAGCTAGGAGCTAAAGACCAGGGGCTGGAAGCTGAGCAGAGCTCGCCCTGGCAGAAGACAATAGGAACCGGACACAGGAGTCCGAGGCTGTGAGGACTTATATGTCTAGCAGCAGAAACCAGCCGGCAGGGGATTTCAGGTCCTCTGGCCATAGAAGCCCGGAGGCTCAGTCACAAGCGAGGGACCAGCACCGCCATCGTGGAGCGGAGGCTAACAGAAGGCCCCAAGTCACCAGCCATACGGGTGAGCACTACACGGTACACTCAGGGACGTGGACTACTTCTACCCGCTTACAGCAAGGTAGCCAGGAAGAGTGCAGACAGATGGGGAGGCCTACAACTCCACCTGGCCAGGGGAACTCCTGCTTGCTCACAGACTGACCAGGCCTCTTATGCTAGCCAGTACTCCCGGGAGGGTCTACCTTATAATCATCAGTAAAGACCCTGAACTGCACTGCAAAGACTCTGAGTCGTTCCTGCTGCGCTCGTGCACCATCACCCCCATCATCCACACTCACTGCCCTGAGGCTATACTCCTCCCGTGGGGAGTTATCCCATTCTCTGCTGCGCACACAACACCAGCCTCAGCGGTCTGCCTCGCAGCGGTGGTACTCCCTGACCGCAATCCACGGGTGGCGCAGTCGGACAATTAACCTCAAAACCTAAGAAAGACTGCCACTGGTTTGACCAGCCTGAGCCACGGGACTGGGTCACCGCCACGGAGACTACAGACCCCAGAGACCCGGCACTAGGTATCCCACACACGTGTACACATGGCCCAGGGGGCACGTCACATGCAGTACAGCATATTACAAACATAAGTCCCATTATTGGTTGTGGGTCTCCCATAGTATTTGCTTATGCCTTGCAAGCAAAAGCTGCCAAAAATTAGGACGGAGCAACTTGCAATGCCCCTTACAAGAGCCATGCAGTACAGCATATTAAAAACATAAGTCCCATTATTGGGGAGCGGGTGTCCCATAGTATTTGTTTATGCCTTGCAAGCAAAAGCTGCCAAAAATAAGGACGGAGGAACTTGCAATGCTGGCACCCTGGTGGTATAGTGGTGGTGGAGGCTGAGGATAAGGAGAAGAAGATAAAACAGCCGAAACGAGGAAGCGTATACCCATGTGTGGGTGTGAAGCGGTGCATGTGAAAACACCTCCAGAAATAACACAGTGGATTTGACTTTATGTTACTCTGCTGTCATTTGGTGGTGATGAGAAGTCTGGCCCAATCCAGCCCTTGTTCATTTTGATAAGGGTCAGCTTGTCAGCATTGTCAGTTGACAGGCGAGTGCGCTTATCAGTTATAATTCCCCCAGCGGCACTAAAAACACGCTCCGATTCCAAGTGTCCAGCTTGGATACCCAATAATTAAAAGGCACAGAGGAATCACGGAGGACGCTGGTACGGTCGGCAAGGTACTCCCTCACCATCTTTTGAAACTTTCCACTCCTTGTGAGAGTACCCCGCGCCTCAGGGCCTGTAAGCTGGGCGGGTGTCAGAAAACTGTCCCAGAATGTTGACAGTGTTCCCCTGCCTCTGCTGGATTGGAGTTGCATCTCTCTCGCCTGTGCGCCTTGGTTCGGCAACGAACTGTGACCTCTGCCGCTAGCGTGTTCAGATGGGAATTTTTTTAAGAGTTCTGCAGCAAGGGCCTTCTGGTACTGCCCCATTTTTGTAGACCTCTCCACCTCAGGAATAAGAGAGTGAAAGTTCTCCTTGTAGCGGGGGTCTACAAGTGTCACCAACCAGTAATGACTGTCACCCAACATTTTGACAACGCGAGGGTCACGGTTAAGGCAGCGTACCATAAATTCAGCCATGCGTGCCAGACTGGTAACGGGCAAGATTTCCGTGTCCTCACCAAGATGACGACTGACCATGCTCTCCTCCTCCTCCTCCTCTTCCTCCTCCCCCCTGTCCTCAGGCCACCCACGCTGAACCGACGGTATGACACTTGTACAGGTACTACCGTCTACAACGCATGATAGCAGCTCCTGTTCTTCCTCCTCCTCCTCCTCCTCTCCGTCATTGTCCCCTAATGCACGTTGGGATGAAATGAGGCTGGGCTGTGTGTAATCGCCTGCTATGGCTTCTTGATCCATCTCATCATACTCTGGCTGCAATGCCTCCTCTTTAATTCTCTGCAGAGAGCGTTGCAAAAGACGGTCAAGTGGGATGCTGACACTAATAATGGCATCATCGCCACTCACCATCTTGGTGGCCTCCTCAAAGTTTGTCTGGATGGTACATATGTCAGACATCCAGGTCCACTCCTGAGGTCTTATGTGTGGAGTCTGACCTGAATATCGATGGCCTTGTTGCAGCTGGTACTCCACAACTGCTCTCTTCGGCTCACAAATCCTTTGCAACATGTGGAGGGTAGAGTTCCAATGTGTGGGGACATTATAAACCAGTCGGTGTGCCGGAAGCTGCAAACGCTGCTGCAACACAGCAAGGGCGGCGGAAGATGTAGCCGACTTGCGAAAATGAGCTGACAGGCGGCGTACTTTCACGAGCAGATCTGGCAACTCGGGTACGATTTAAGAAACCACTGAACCACGAGGTTAAGCACATGAGCCAGGCATGGTACGTGTGTGATCTCACCTCGCCTCAGAGCCGCCACCAGGTTACGGCCATTGTCACACACGACCATGCCGGGATGTAGGTTCAGCGGTCTCAGACACAGATCTGCTTGCTCTTTCACAGCTGTCCACAACTCACAAGCAGTGTGAGGTTTATCACCTAAGCTTATGAGTTTCAGCACAGCCTGTTGCCGCTTGGCGGAGGCAGTACTGCAATGTTTCCAGCTTGTAACTGATGTGGTGATATCTGAGATGGAGGCTGAACATGAGGAGGAGGAGGAGAATGCGCAGGAGCTGTACACTGTGGGGGCAACTCTGACTGACATAGGGCCCACAATCCTCGGTGTGGGGAGGATGTGTTCCGTCCCAAGGTCCGACTGGGTCCCGGCTTCCACTATGTTTACCCAGTGTGCCATCAGAGAGATGTACCGTCCCTGGCCACAAGCACTTGTCCATGTGTCCATTGTCAGGTGGACTCTCCCAGTAACTGCGCTGTTGAGGGCACTGCAGATGCTTTGGGACACGTGCTTGTGTAGTGCGAGGATGGCACACCGGGCAAAATAGTGTCGGCTGGGGACCGAGTACCGAGGGACGGCCACCGCCATAAGATTGCAGAAGGATTCCGTCTCCACCAGCCTAAAAGGCAGCATTTCCAATGCAAGCAGTAGTGAAATGTGCGAATTTAGGACTGTGGCCTGTGGGGCATTAGCTGCGAATTTCCGCTTTCGTTCAAAGGTCTGGGATATGGACAATTGAAAGCTGCGGTGGGACGTGGACGTGGACGTTGATGCTGTTTCTTGAGAAACTGCCATAACAAGTGAAGACTGAGAGAAGGGGGCATCTTTGCATGCAGAACGGACAGGGGATTGCCTTGCACACACAACAGGGGGTTCTATTGCACGCACAACAGTGGAAGAAGCAGTGGTGACACCCGCTGACACTGGTCGTGGACCCTGGGTTTCGCCCCACAAAGTCGGGTGCTTTGCTGCCATGTGCCTGATCATGCTGGTGGTGGTCAGGCTGGTAGTTTTGTCACCCCTGCTTATGCTGGCATGGCAGGTGGAACATATGGCCTTTTTGGGGTTATCAGCAGAGTCTTTAAAAAAATTCCAGAATCTGGAAGACCTACCGCTTGTACTGGCAACGTCCCTCGTGTTGGTGTTACGGGGAACGGTTGCCTGCCTTCTGTCTGCGGCCACCACACTGCTTCTTCCTGCCTGTTGGGGTACTCTGCCTCCCTCCCCCTGTGTGCTGCTGGCCTCACTCTGCATGTCCTCCTTCCTTCAGTTACTAGATCATCCACCACCTCCTCCTCTTCCACTTGCGCACCACGATCCTCCTCCTCACTTCCCGGCAATTGTGTTTCGTCATCGTCCACCTCTTGTGACAGATTGCCAACGTCGACTTCCTGTGGCCGTGGCTGTTCAAATATTTGGGCATCGCAACATGGGATCTCCTCTTCCACCACTTCAAGCATATCAGGCGAGGGGCCCAAATATGGAAATGGACCAGTGAACAGCTGTTCAGAGTGTCCAAGTGTGGGATCACTTGCTGTCTGACGACACTCGGCATGGTGGGAGGAAGGAGCATCAAGGTGAGGAGGAGTATGCGGTCGAGACTCACGGCTACTAAGAGTTGACCGTGTGGAAGACAGACCGGAGGTGGTGGTGCCCAGGTAACTGGAAGTATTATCTGCTATCCAATTAATAACCTGTTCACACTGATCAGTTCTCAATACTGGTGTTGTTCTGTGCTTCTAGTAATTCGGTCAAGAAGTGGGAGCGAGAAGATGTGGCTGTTGGTTGTGGCACATTTTCACCTTGGCCACGGCCCCGTCCTCTGCACGAACCATCACCAGAACGTCCACTTCCACGTCCCTTGCCACGCGCCTTGCCCATTGTAAATGAAGTAAAATAGCTTACACTTGCACTATCATTGGAAAAAGGGTAATAAAGAGCAGATTAGAACCGTGGAAGAGGAAAACCACAGTTATTGTTTACTGGGGTATACCACACTTTTTTAAATAGAGATATTTGCGGCTGAACAGTGAGCGACACACTCAAACTGCTTTTTTTTTACATACCAAAGGCCCAAAACTGGATAGTACAGCGATTTGACCCGTGGAACTGCGAAACCACATTGGGATGTCGGGCCTACACAAGACTATTTTCAACAGATATATTTTTGTGTCACAACATTCAGGAGACACTACTGTTTTTCTTTACGGAAAATATACCAAAACCTGAATAATAGAGATTTTTTACCGTGGGATGGCAAAACCACAGTTATTGTTTACTGGGGTATACCACACTTTTTAAAATAGAGATATTTGCAGCTGAACAGTGAGCGACACACTCAAACTGATTTTTTTTAGATACCAAAGGCCCAAAACTGGATAGTACAGCGATTTGACCCATGGAACTGCGAAACCACACTGGGATGTCGGGCCTACACAAGACTATTTTCAACAGATATATTTTTGTGTCACAACAGTCAGGAGACAATACTGTTTTTCTTTACAGAAAAAACTACCAAAAGCTGAATAATAGAGATTTTTTACCGTGGGATGGCAAAACCACAGTTATTGTTTACTGGGGTATACCACACTTTTTTAAATAGAGATATTTGCGGCTGAACAGTGAGCGACACGCTCAAACTGCTTTTTTTTTAGATACCAAAGGCCCAAAACTGGATAGTACAGCGATTTGACCCATGGAACTGCGAAACCACACTGGGATGCCGGGCCTACACAAGACTATTTTCAACAGATATATTTTTGTGTCACAACAGTCAGGAGACACTACTGTTTTTCTTTACGGAAAATATACCAAAACCTGAATAATAGAGATTTTTTACAGTGAGATGGCAAAACCACAGTTATTGTTTACTGGGGTATACCACACTTTTTAAATAGAGATATTTGCGGCTGAACAGTGAGCGACACACTTAAACTGCTTTTTTTTTAGATACCAAAGGCCCAAAACTGGATAGTACAGCGATTTGACCCATGGAACTGCGAAACCACACTGAGATGTCGGGCCTGCACAAAACTATTTTCAACAGATATATTTTTGTGTCACAACAGTCAGGAGACACTACTGTTTTTCTTTACGGAAAAAACTACCAAAAGCTGAATAACAGAGATTTTTTACCGTGGGATGGCAAAACCACAGTTATTGTTTACTGGGGTATACCACACTTTTTTAAATAGAGATATTTGCGGCTGAACAGTGAGCGACACACTCAAACTGCTTCTTTTTTAGATACCAAAGGCCCAAAACTGGATAGTACAGCGATTTGACCCGTGGAACTGCGAAACCACACTGGGATGTCGGGCCTACACAAGACAATTTTCAACAGATATATTTTTGTGTCACAACAGTCAGGAGACACAACTGTTTTTCTTTACGGAAAAAACTTCCAAAAGCTGAATAATAGAGATTTTTTACCGTGGGATGGCAAAACCACAGTTATTGTTTACTGGGGTATACCACACTTTTTTAAATAGAGATATTTGCAACTGAACAGTGAGCGACACACTCAAACTGCTTTTTTTTTAGATACCAAAGGCCCAAAACTGGATAGTACAGCGATTTGACCATTGGAACTGCGAAACCACACTGGGATGTCGGGCCTAAACAATACTATTTTCAACAGATTTATTTTTGTGTCACAACAGTCAGGAGACACTACAGTTTTTCTTTACGGAAAAAACTACCAAAAGCTGAATAATAGAGATTTTTTACCGTGGTATGGCAAAACCACAGTTATTGTTTACTGGGGTATACCACACTTTTTTAAATAGAGATATTTGCGGCTGAACAGTGAGCGACACACTCAAACTGCTTTTTTTTTAGATATCAAAGGCCCAAAACTGGATAGTACAGCGATTTGACCCGTGGAACTGCGAAACCACACTGGGATGTCGGGCCTACACAAGACTATTTTCAACAGATATATTTTTGTGTCACAACAGTCAGGAGACACTACTCTTTTTCTTTACGGAAAATATACCAAAACCTGAATAATAGAGATTTTTTACCGTGGGATGGCAAAACCACAGTTATTGTTTACTGGGGTATATCACACTTTTTAAAATAGAGATATTTGCGGCTGAACAGTGAGCGACACACTCAAACTGCTTTTTTTTAGATACCAAAGGCCCAAAACTGGATAGTACAGCGATTTGACCCATGGAACTGCGAAACCACACTGGGATGTCGGGCCTACACAAGACTATTTTCAACAGATATATTTTTGTGTCACAACAGTCAGGAGACACTACTGTTTTTCTTTATGGAAAAAACTACCAAAAGCTGAATAATAGAGATTTTTTACTGTGGGATGGCAAAACCACAGTTATTGTTTACTGGGGTATACCACACTTTTTTAAATAGAGATATTTGCGGCTGAACAGTGAGCGACACACTCAAATTGCTTCTTTTTTAGATACCAAAGGCCCAAAACTGGATAGTACAGCGATTTGACCCGTGGAACTGCGAAACCACACTGGGATGTCGGGCCTACACAAGACTATTTTCAACAGATATATTTTTGTGTCACAACAGTCAGGAGACACTACAGTTTTTCTTTACGGAAAAAACTACCAAAAGCTGAATAATAGAGATTTTTTACCGTGGGATGGCAAAACCACAGTTATTGTTTACTGGGGCATACCACACTTTTTTAAATAGAGATATTTGCGGCTGAACAGTGAGCGACACACTCAAACTGCTTTTTTTTTAGATATCAAAGGCCCAAAACTGGATAGTACAGCGATTTGACCCGTGGAACTGCGAAACCACACTGGGATGTTGGGGCTACACAAGACTATTTTCAACAGATATATTTTTGTGTCACAACAGTCAGGAGACACTACTGTTTTTCTTTACAGAAAATATACCAAAAGCTGAATAATAGAGATTTTTTACCGTGGGATGGCAAAACCACAGTTATTGTTTACTGGGGTATACCACACTTTTTTAAATAGAGATATTTGCGGCTGAACAGGGAGCGACACACTCAAACTGCTTTTTTTTTAGATACCAAAGGCCCAAAACTGGATAGTACAGCGATTTGACCTGTGGAACTGCGAAACCACACTGGGATATCGGGCCTGCACAAGACTATTTTCAAGAGATATATTTTTGTGTCACAACAGTCAGGAGACACTACTGTTTTTCTTTACGGAAAAAACTACCAAAAGCTGAATAATAGAGATTTTTTACCGTGGGATGGCAAAACCACAGTTATTGTTTACTGGAGTATACCACACTTTTTTAAATAGAGATATTTCGGCTGAACAGTGAGCGACACACTCAAGTTGCTTTTTTCTTAGATACCAAAGGCCCAAAACTGGATAGTACAGCAATTTGACCCGTGGAACTGCGAAACCACACTGGGATGTCAGGCCTACACAAGACTATTTTCAACAGATATATTTTTGTGTCACAACAGTCAGGAGACACTACTGTTTTTGTTAACGGAAAAAACTACCAAAACCTGAATAATAGAGATTTTTTACCGTGGGATGGCAAAACCACAGTTATTGTTTACTGGGGTATACCACACTTTTTTAAATAGAGATATTTGCGGATGAACAATGAGCGACACACTCAAACTGCTTTTTTTTTAGATACCAAAGGCCCAAAACTGGATAGTGCAGCGATTTGACCCGTGGAACTGCGAAACCACATTGGGATGTCGGGCCTACACAAGACTATTTTCAACAGATATATTTTTGTGTCACAACAGTCAGGAGACACTACTGTTTTTCTTTACGAAAAATATACCAAAATCTGAATAATAGAGATTTTTTTACCGTGGGATGGCAAAACCACAGTTATTGTTTACTGGGGTATACCACACTTTTTTAAATAGAGATATTTGCGGCTGAACAGTGAGCGACACACTCAAACTGCTTTTTTTTTACATACCAAAGGCCCAAAACTGGATAGTACAGCGATTTGACCCATGGAACTGCGAAACCACACTGGGATGTCGGGCCTACACAAGACTATTTTCAACAGATATATTTTTGTGTCACAACAGTCAGGAGACACTACTGTTTTTCTTTATGGAAAAAACTACCAAAAGCTGAATAATAGAGATTTTTTACTGTGGGATGGCAAAACCACAGTTATTGTTTACTGGGGTATACCACACTTTTTTAAATAGAGATATTTGCGGCTGAACAGTGAGCGACACACTCAAATTGCTTCTTTTTTAGATACCAAAGGCCCAAAACTGGATAGTACAGCGATTTGACCCGTGGAACTGCGAAACCACACTGGGATGTCGGGCCTACACAAGACTATTTTCAACAGATATATTTTTGTGTCACAACAGTCAGGAGACACTACAGTTTTTCTTTACGGAAAAAACTACCAAAAGCTGAATAATAGAGATTTTTTACCGTGGGATGGCAAAACCACAGTTATTGTTTACTGGGGCATACCACACTTTTTTAAATAGAGATATTTGCGGCTGAACAGTGAGCGACACACTCAAACTGCTTTTTTTTTAGATATCAAAGGCCCAAAACTGGATAGTACAGCGATTTGACCCGTGGAACTGCGAAACCACACTGGGATGTTGGGGCTACACAAGACTATTTTCAACAGATATATTTTTGTGTCACAACAGTCAGGAGACACTACTGTTTTTCTTTACAGAAAATATACCAAAAGCTGAATAATAGAGATTTTTTACCGTGGGATGGCAAAACCACAGTTATTGTTTACTGGGGTATACCACACTTTTTTAAATAGAGATATTTGCGGCTGAACAGGGAGCGACACACTCAAACTGCTTTTTTTTTAGATACCAAAGGCCCAAAACTGGATAGTACAGCGATTTGACCTGTGGAACTGCGAAACCACACTGGGATATCGGGCCTGCACAAGACTATTTTCAAGAGATATATTTTTGTGTCACAACAGTCAGGAGACACTACTGTTTTTCTTTACGGAAAAAACTACCAAAAGCTGAATAATAGAGATTTTTTACCGTGGGATGGCAAAACCACAGTTATTGTTTACTGGAGTATACCACACTTTTTTAAATAGAGATATTTCGGCTGAACAGTGAGCGACACACTCAAGTTGCTTTTTTCTTAGATACCAAAGGCCCAAAACTGGATAGTACAGCAATTTGACCCGTGGAACTGCGAAACCACACTGGGATGTCAGGCCTACACAAGACTATTTTCAACAGATATATTTTTGTGTCACAACAGTCAGGAGACACTACTGTTTTTGTTAACGGAAAAAACTACCAAAACCTGAATAATAGAGATTTTTTACCGTGGGATGGCAAAACCACAGTTATTGTTTACTGGGGTATACCACACTTTTTTAAATAGAGATATTTGCGGATGAACAATGAGCGACACACTCAAACTGCTTTTTTTTTAGATACCAAAGGCCCAAAACTGGATAGTGCAGCGATTTGACCCGTGGAACTGCGAAACCACATTGGGATGTCGGGCCTACACAAGACTATTTTCAACAGATATATTTTTGTGTCACAACAGTCAGGAGACACTACTGTTTTTCTTTACGAAAAATATACCAAAATCTGAATAATAGAGATTTTTTTACCGTGGGATGGCAAAACCACAGTTATTGTTTACTGGGGTATACCACACTTTTTTAAATAGAGATATTTGCGGCTGAACAGTGAGCGACACACTCAAACTGCTTTTTTTTTACATACCAAAGGCCCAAAACTGGATAGTACAGCGATTTGACCATTGGAACTGCGAAACCACACTGGGATGTCGGGCCTACACAAGACTATTTTCAACAGATATCTTTTTGTGTCACAACAGTGAGGAGACACTACAGTTTTTCTTTACGGAAAAAACTACCAAAAGCTGAATAATAGAGATTTTTTACCGTGGGATGGCAAAACCACAGTTATTGTTTACTGGGGTATACCACACTTTTTTAAATAGAGATATTTGCGGCTGAACAGTGAGCGATACACTCAAACCGCTTTTTTTTTAGATATCAAAGGCCCAAAACTGGATAGTACAGCGATTTGACCCGTGGAACTGCGAAACCACATTGGGATGTCGGGCCTACACAAGACTATTTTCAACAGATATATTTTTGTGTCACAACAGTCAGGAGACACTACTGTTTTTCTTTACGGAAAATATACCAAAACCTGAATAATAGAGATTTTTTACCGTGGGATGGCAAAACCACAGTTATTGTTTACTGGGGTATACCACACTGTTTAAAATAGAGATATTTGCGGCTGAACAGTGAGCGACACACTCAAACTGATTTTTTTTAGATACCAAAGGCCCAAAACTGGATAGTACAGCGATTTGACCCATGGAACTGCGAAACCACACTGGGATGTCGGGCCTACACAAGACTATTTTCAACAGATATATTTTTGTGTCACAACAGTCAGGAGACAATACTGTTTTTCTTTACAGAAAAAACTACCAAAAGCTGAATAATAGAGATTTTTTACCGTGGGATGGCAAAACCACAGTTATTGTTTACTGGGGTATACCACACTTTTTTAAATAGAGATATTTGCGGCTGAACAGTGAGCGACACGCTCAAACTGCTTTTTTTTTAGATACCAAAGGCCCAAAACTGGATAGTACAGCGATTTGACCCATGGAACTGTGAAACCACACTGGGATGCCGGGCCTACACAAGACTATTTTCAACAGATATATTTTTGTGTCACAACAGTCAGGAGACACAACTCTTTTTCTTTACGGAAAATATACCAAAACCTGAATAATAGAGATTTTTTACAGTGAGATGGCAAAACCACAGTTATTGTTTACTGGGGTATACCACACTTTTTAAATAGAGATATTTGCGGCTGAACAGTGAGCGACACACTCAAACTGCTTCTTTTTTAGATACCAAAGGCCCAAAACTGGATAGTACAGCGATTTGACCCGTGGAACTGCGAAACCACACTGGGATGTCGGGCCTACACAAGACAATTTTCAACAGATATATTTTTGTGTCACAACAGTCAGAAGACACAACTGTTTTTCTTTACGGAAAAAACTTCCAAAAGCTGAATAATAGAGATTTTTTACCGTGGGATGGCAAAACCACAGTTATTGTTTACTGGGGTATACCACACTTTTTTAAATAGAGATATTTGCAGCTGAACAGTGAGCGACACACTCAAACTGCTTTTTTTTTAGATACCAAAGGCCCAAAACTGGATAGTACAGCGATTTGACCATTGGAACTGCGAAACCACACTGGGATGTCGGGCCTACACAAGACTATTTTCAACAGATATATTTTTGTGTCACAACAGTCAGGAGACACTACAGTTTTTCTTTACGGAAAAAACTACCAAAAGCTGAATAATAGAGATTTTTTACCGTGGGATGGCAAAACCACAGTTATTGTTTACTGGGGTATACCACACTTTTTTAAATAGAGATATTTGCGGCTGAACAGTGAGCGACACACTCAAACTGCTTTTTTTTTAGATATCAAAGGCCCAAAACTGGATAGTATAGCGATTTGACCCGTGGAACTGCGAAACCACACTGGGATGTCGGGCCTACACAAGACAATTTTCAACAGATATATTTTTGTGTCACAACAGTCAGGAGACACAACTGTTTTTCTTTACGGAAAAACCTTCCAAAAGCTGAATAATAGAGATTTTTTACCGTGGGATGGCAAAACCACAGTTATTGTTTAATGGGGTATACCACACTTTTTTAAATAGAGATATTTGCAGCTGAACAGTGAGCGACACACTCAAACTGCTTTTTTTTTAGATACCAAAGGCCCAAAACTGGATAGTACAGCGATTTGACCATTGGAACTGCGAAACCACACTGGGATGTCGGGCCTACACAAGACTATTTTCAACAGATATATTTTTGTGTCACAACAGTCAGGAGACACTACAGTTTTTCTTTACGGAAAAAACTACCAAAAGCTGAATAATAGAGATTTTTTACCGTGGGATGGCAAAACCACAGTTATTGTTTACTGGGGTATACCACACTTTTTTAAATAGAGATATTTGCGGCTGAACAGTGAGCGACACACTCAAACTGCTTTTTTTTTAGATATCAAAGGCCCAAAACTGGATAGTACAGCGATTTGACCCGTGGAACTGCGAAACCACACTGGGATGTCGGGCCTACACAAGACTATTTTCAACAGATATATTTTTGTGTCACAACAGTCAGGAGACACTACTCTTCTTCTTTACGGAAAATATACCAAAACCTGAATAATAGAGATTTTTTACCGTGGGATGGCAAAACCACAGTTATTGTTTACTGGGGTATACCACACTTTTTAAAATAGAGATATTTGCGACTGAACAGTGAGCGACACACTCAAACTGCTTTTTTTTAGATACCAAAGGCCCAAAACTGGATAGTACAGCGATTTGACCCATGGAACTGCGAAACCACACTGGGATGTCGGGCCTACACAAGACTATTTTCAACAGATATATTTTTGTGTCACAACAGTCAGGAGACACTACTGTTTTTCTTTACGGAAAAAACTACCAAAAGCTGAATAATAGAGATTTTTTACCGTGGGATGGCAAAACCACAGTTATTGTTTACTGGAGTATACCACACTTTTTTAAATAGAGATATTTGCGGCTGAACAGTGAGCGACACACTCAAAGTGCTTTTTTTTTAGATACCAAAGGCCCAAAACTGGATAGTACAGCGATTTGACCCATGGAACTGCGAAACCACACTGAGATGTCGGGCCTGCACAAAACTATTTTCAACAGATATATTTTTGTGTCACAACAGTCAGGAGACACTACTGTTTTTCTTTACGGAAAAAACTACCAAAAGCTGAATAATAGATATTTTTTACTGTGGGATGGCAAAACCACAGTTATTGTTTACTGGGGTATACCACACTTTTTTAAATAGAGATATTTGCGGCTGAACAGTGAGCGACACACTCAAACTGCTTCTTTTTTAGATACCAAAGGCCCAAAACTGGATAGTACAGCGATTTGACCCGTGGAAATGCGAAACCACACTGGGATGTCGGGCCTACACAAGACTATTTTCAACAGATATATTTTTGTGTCACAACAGTCAGGAGACACTACAGTTTTTCTTTACGGAAAAAACTACCAAAAGCTGAATAATAGAGATTTATTACCGTGGGATGGCAAAACCACAGTTATTGTTTACTGGGGTATACCACACTTTTTTAAATAGAGATATTTGCGGCTGAACAGTGAGCGACACACTCAAACTGCTTTTTTTTTAGATATCAAAGACCCAAAACTGGATAGTACAGCGATTTGACCCGTGGAACTGCGAAACCACACTGGGATGTTGGGCCTACACAAGACTATTTTCAACAGATATATTTTTGTGTCACAACAGTCAGGAGACACTACTGTTTTTCTTTACAGAAAATATACCAAAAGCTGAATAATAGAGATTTTTTACCGTGGGATGGCAAAACCACAGTTATTGTTTACTGGGGTATACCACACTTTTTTAAATAGAGATATTTGCGGCTGAACAGTGAGCGACACACTCAAACTGCTTTTTTTTTAGATACCAAAGGCCCAAAACTGGATAGTACAGCGATTTGACCCATGGAACTGCGAAACCACACTGGGATGCCGGGCCTACACAAGACTATTTTCAACAGATATATTTTTGTGTCACAACAGTCAGGAGACATTACTGTTTTTCTTTACGGAAAATATACCAAAACCTGAATAATAGAGATTTTTTACCGTGGGATGGCAAAACCACAGTTATTGTTTACTGGGGTATACCACACTTTTTTAAATAGAGATATTTGCGGCTGAACAGTGAGCGACACACTCAAACTGCTTCTTTTTTAGATACCAAAGGCCCAAAACTGGATAGTACAGCGATTTGACCCATGGAACTGCGAAACCACACTGGGATGTCGGGCCTACACAAGACTATTTTCAACAGATATATTTTTGTGTCACAACAGTCAGGAGACACAACTGTTTTTCTTTACGGAAAAAACTTCCAAAAGCTGAATAATAGAGATTTTTTACCGTGGGATGGCAAAACCACAGTTATTGTTTACTGGGGTATACCACACTTTTTTAAATAGAGATATTTGCGGCTGAACAGTGAGCGACACACTCAAACTGCTTTTTTTTTTAGATACCAAAGGCCCAAAACTGGATAGTACAGCGATTTGACCATTGGAACTGCGAAACCACACTGGGATGTCGGGCATACACAAGACTATTTTCAACAGATATATTTTTGTGTCACAACAGTCAGGAGACACTACAGTTTTTCTTTACGGAAAAAACTACCAAAAGCTGAATAATAGAGATTTTTTACCGTGGGATGGCAAAACCACAGTTATTGTTTACTGGGGTATGCCACACTTTTTTAAATAGAGATATTTGCGGCTGAACAGTGAGCGACACACTCAAACTGCTTTTTTTTTAGATATCAAAGGCCCAAAACTGGATAGTACAGCGATTTGACCCGTGGAACTGCGAAACCACACTGGGATGTCGGGCCTACACAAGACTATTTTCAACAGATATATTTTTGTGTCACAACAGTCAGGAGACACTACTGTTTTTCTTTACGGAAAATATACCAAAACCTGAATAATAGAGATTTTTTACCGTGGGATGTCAAAACCACAGTTATTGTTTACTGGGGTATACCACACTTTTTTAAATAGAGATATTTGCGGCTGAGCAGTGAGCGACACACTCAAACTGCTTTTTTTTGGATACCAAAGGCCCAAAACTGGATAGTACAGCGATTTGACCCATGGAACTGCGAAACCACACTGGGATGTCGGGCCTACACAAGACTATTTTCAACAGATATATTTTTGTGTCACAACAGTCAGGAGACACTACTGTTTTTCTTTACGGAAAAAACTACCAAAAGCTGAATAATAGAGATTTTTTACCGTGGGATGGCAAAACCACAGTTATTGTTTACTGGGGTATACCACACTTTTTTAAATAGAGATATTTGCGGCTGAACAGTGAGCGACACACTCAAACTGCTTTTTTTTTAGATACCAAAGGCCCAAAACTGGATAGTACAGCGATTTGACCCATGGAACTGCGAAACCACACTGGGATGCCGGGCCTACACAAGACTATTTTCAACAGATATATTTTTGTGTCACAACAGTCAGGAGACACTACTGTTTTTCTTTATGGAAAATATACCAAAACCTGAATAATAGAGATTTTTTACAGTGAGATGGCAAAACCACAGTTATTGTTTACTGGGGTATACCACACTTTTTTAAATAGAGATATTTGTGGCTGAACAGTGAGCGACACACTCAAACTGCTTTTTTTTTAGATACCAAAGGCCCAAAACTGGATAGTACAGCGATTTGACTCATGGAACTGCGAAACCACACTGGGATGCCGGGCCTACACAAGACTATTTTCAACAGATATATTTTTGTGTCACAACAGTCAGGAGACATTACTGTTTTTCTTTACGGAAAATATACCAAAACCTGAATAATAGAGATTTTTTACCGTGGGATGGCAAAACCACAGCTATTGTTTACTGGGGTATACCACACTTTTTTAAATAGAGATATTTGCGGCTGAACAGTGAGCGACACACTCAAACTGCTTCTTTTTTAGATACCAAAGGCCCAAAACTGGATAGTACAGCGATTTGACCATTGGAACTGCGAAACCACACTGGGATGTCGGGCCTACACAAGACTATTTTCAACAGATATATTTTTGTGTCACAACAGTGAGGAGACACTACAGTTTTTCTTTACGGAAAAAACTACCAAAAGCTGAATAATAGAGATTTTTTACCGTGGGATGGCAAAACCACAGTTATTGTTTACTGGGGTATACCACACTTTTTTAAATAGAGATATTTGCGGCTGAACAGTGAGCGACACACTCAAACTGCTTTTTTTTTAGATATCAAAGGCCCAAAACTGGATAGTACAGCGATTTGACCCGTGGAACTGCGAAACCACATTGGGATGTGGGGCCTACACAAGACTATTTTCAACAGATATATTTTTGTGTCACAACAGTCAGGAGACACTACTGTTTTTCTTTACGGAAAATATACCAAAACCTGAATAATAGAGATTTTTTACCGTGGGATGGCAAAACCACAGTTATTGTTTACTGGGGTATACCACACTTTTTAAAATAGAGATATTTGCGGCTGAACAGTGAGCGACACACTCAAACTGATTTTTTTTAGATACCAAAGGCCCAAAACTGGATAGTACAGCGATTTGACCCATGGAACTGCGAAACCACACTGGGATGTTGGGCCTACACAAGACTATTTTCAACAGATATATTTTTGTGTCACAACAGTCAGGAGACAATACTGTTTTTCTTTACAGAAAAAACTACCAAAAGCTGAATAATAAAGATTTTTTACCGTGGGATGGCAAAACCACAGTTATTGTTTACTGGGGTATACCACACTTTTTTAAATAGAGATATTTGCGGCTGAACAGTGAGCGACACGCTCAAACTGCTTTTTTTTTAGATACCAAAGGCCCAAAACTGGATAGTACAGCGATTTGACCCATGGAACTGCGAAACCACACTGGGATGCCGGGCCTACACAAGACTATTTTCAACAGATATATTTTTGTGTCACAACAGTCAGGAGACACAACTCTTTTTCTTTACGGAAAATATACCAAAACCTGAATAATAGAGATTTTTTACAGTGAGATGGCAAAACCACAGTTATTGTTTACTGGGGTATACCACACTTTTTAAATAGAGATATTTGCGGCTGAACAGTGAGCGACACACTCAAACTGCTTCTTTTTTAGATACCAAAGGCCCAAAACTGGATAGTACAGCGATTTGACCCGTGGAACTGCGAAACCACACTGGGATGTCGGGCCTACACAAGACAATTTTCAACAGATATATTTTTGTGTCACAACAGTCAGGAGACACAACTGTTTTTCTTTACGGAAAAAACTTCCAAAAGCTGAATAATAGAGATTTTTTTACCGTGGGATGGCAAAACCACAGTTATTGTTTACTGGGGTATACCACACTTTTTTAAATAGAGATATTTGCAGCTGAACAGTGAGCGACACACTCAAACTGCTTTTTTTTTAGATACCAAAGGCCCAAAACTGGATAGTACAGCGATTTGACCCATTGGAACTGCGAAACCACACTGGGATGTCGGGCCTACACAAGACTATTTTCAACAGATATATTTTTGTGTCACAACAGTCAGGAGACACTACAGTTTTTCTTTACGGAAAAAACTACCAAAAGCTGAATAATAGAGATTTTTTACCGTGGGATGGCAAAACCACAGTTATTGTTTACTGGGGTATACCACACTTTTTTAAATAGAGATATTTGCGGCTGAACAGTGAGCGACACACTCAAACTGCTTTTTTTTTAGATATCAAAGGCCCAAAACTGGATAGTATAGCGATTTGACCCGTGGAACTGCGAAATCACACTGGGATGTCGGGCCTACACAAGACAATTTTCAACAGATATATTTTTGTGTCACAACAGTCAGGAGACACAACTGTTTTTCTTTACGGAAAAAACTTCCAAAAGCTGAATAATAGAGATTTTTTACCGTGGGATGGCAAAACCACAGTTATTGTTTACTGGGGTATACCACACTTTTTTAAATAGAGATATTTGCGGCTGAACAGTGAGCGACACACTCAAACTGCTTTTTTTTTAGATATCAAAGGCCCAAAACTGGATGGTACAGCGATTTGACCCGTGGAACTGCGAAACCACACTGGGATGTCGGGCCTACACAAGACTATTTTCAACAGATATATTTTTGTGTCACAACAGTCAGGAGACACTACTCTTCTTCTTTACGGAAAATATACCAAAACCTGAATAATAGAGATTTTTTACCGTGGGATGGCAAAACCACAGTTATTGTTTACTGGGGTATACCACACTTTTTAAAATAGAGATATTTGCGACTGAACAGTGAGCGACACACTCAAACTGCTTTTTTTTAGATACCAAAGGCCCAAAACTGGATAGTACAGCGATTTGACCCATGGAACTGCGAAACCACACTGGGATGTCGGGCCTACACAAGACTATTTTCAACAGATATATTTTTGTGTCACAACAGTCAGGAGACACAACTGTTTTTCTTTACGGAAAAAACTTCCAAAAGCTGAATAATAGAGATTTTTTACCGTGGGATGGCAAAACCACAGTTATTGTTTACTGGGGTATACCACACTTTTTTAAATAGAGATATTTGCGGCTGAACAGTGAGCGACACACTCAAACTGCTTTTTTTTTTAGATACCAAAGGCCCAAAACTGGATAGTACAGCGATTTGACCATTGGAACTGCGAAACCACACTGGGATGTCGGGCATACACAAGACTATTTTCAACAGATATATTTTTGTGTCACAACAGTCAGGAGACACTACAGTTTTTCTTTACGGAAAAAACTACCAAAAGCTGAATAATAGAGATTTTTTACCGTGGGATGGCAAAACCACAGTTATTGTTTACTGGGGTATGCCACACTTTTTTAAATAGAGATATTTGTGGCTGAACAGTGAGCGACACACTCAAACTGCTTTTTTTTTAGATATCAAAGGCCCAAAACTGGATAGTACAGCGATTTGACCCGTGGAACTGCGAAACCACACTGGGAAGTCGGGCCTACACAAGACTATTTTCAACAGATATATTTTTGTGTCACAACAGTCAGGAGACACTACTATTTTTCTTTACGGAAAATATACCAAAACCTGAATAATAGAGATTTTTTACCGTGGGATGGCAAAACCACAGTTATTGTTTACTGGGGTATACCATACTGTTTAAAATAGAGATATTTGCGGCTGAACAGTGAGCGACACACTCAAACTGCTTTTTTTTAGATACCAAAGGCCCAAAACTGGATAGTACAGCGATTTGACACATGGAACTGCGAAACCACACTGGGATGTCGGGCCTACACAAGGCTATTTTCAACAGATATATTTTTGTGTCACAACAGTCAGGAGACACTACTGTTTTTCTTTACGGAAAAAACTACCAAAAGCTGAATAATAGAGATTTTTTAACGTGGGATGGCAAAACCACAGTTATTGTTTACTGGGGTATTCCACACTTTTTTAAATAGAGATATTTGCGGCTGAACAGTGAGCGACACACTCAAACTGCTTTTTTTTTAGATACCAAAGGCCCAAAACTGAATAGTACAGCGATTTGACCCATGGAACTGCGAAACCACACTGAGATGTCGGGCCTGCACAAGACTATTTTCAACAGATATATTTTTGTGTCACAACAGTCAGGAGACACTACTGTTTTTCTTTACGGAAAAAACTACCAAAAGCTGAATAATAGAGATTTTTTACCGTGGATGGCAAAACCACAGTTATTGTTTACTGGGGTATACCACACTTTTTTAAATAGAGATATTTGCGGCTGAACAGTGAGCGACACACTCAAACTGCTTCTTTTTTAGATACCAAAGGCCCAAAACTGGATAGTACAGCGATTTGACCCATGGAACTGCGAAACCACACTGGGATGTCGGGCCTACACAAGACTATTTTCAACAGATATATTTTTGTGTCACAACAGTCAGGAGACACTACTGTTTTTCTTTACGGAAAAAACGACCAAAAGCTGAATAATAGAGATTTTTTACCGTGGGATGGCAAAACCACAGTTATTGTTTACTGGGGTATACCACACTTTTTTAAATAGAGATATTTGCGGCTGAACAGTGAGCGACACACTCAAACTGCTTTTTTTTTAGATACCAAAGGCCCAAAACTGGATAGTACAGCGATTTGACCCATGGAACTGCGAAACCACACTGGGATGCCGGGCCTACACAAGACTATTTTCAACAGATATATTTTTGTGTCACAACAGTCAGGAGACACTACTGTTTTTCTTTACGGAAAATATACCAAAACCTGAATAATAGAGATTTTTTACAGTGAGATGGCAAAACCACAGTTATTGTTTACTGGGGTATACCACACTTTTTTAAATAGAGATATTTGTGGCTGAACAGTGAGCGACACACTCAAACTGCTTTTTTTTTAGATACCAAAGGCCCAAAACTGGATAGTACAGCGATTTGACCCATGGAACTGCGAAACCACACTGGGATGCCGGGCCTACACAAGACTATTTTCAACAGATATATTTTTGTGTCACAACAGTCAGGAGACATTACTGTTTTTCTTTACGGAAAATATACCAAAACCTGAATAATAGAGATTTTTTACCGTGGGATGGCAAAACCACAGCTATTGTTTACTGGGGTATACCACACTTTTTTAAATAGAGATATTTGCGGCTGAACAGTGAGCGACACACTCAAACTGCTTCTTTTTTAGATACCAAAGGCCCAAAACTGGATAGTACAGCGATTTGACCCATGGAACTGCGAAACCACACTGGGATGTCGGGCCTACACAAGACTATTTTCAACAGATATATTTTTGTGTCACAACAGTCAGGAGACACAACTGTTTTTCTTTACGGAAAAAACTTCCAAAAGCTGAATAATAGAGATTTTTTACCGTGGGATGGCAAAACCACAGTTATTGTTTACTGGGGTATACCACACTTTTTTAAATAGAGATATTTGCGGCTGAACAGTGAGCGACACATTCAAACTGCTTTTTTTTTAGATACCAAAGGCCCAAAACTGGATAGTACAGCGATTTGACCATTGGAGCTGCGAAACCACACTGGGATGTCGGGCCTACACAAGACTATTTTCAACAGATATATTTTTGTGTCACAACAGTCAGGAGACACTACTGTTTTTCTTTACGGAAAATATACCAAAACCTGAATAATAGAGATTTTTTACCGTGGGATGGCAAAACCACAGTTATTGTTTACTGGGGTATACCACACTTTTTTAAATAGAGATATTTGCGGCTGAACAGTGAGCGACACACTCAAACTGCTTTTTTTTGGATACCAAAGGCCCAAAACTGGATAGTACAGCGATTTGACCCATGGAACTGCGAAACCACACTGGGATGCCGGGCCTACACAAGACTATTTTCAACAGATATATTTTTGTGTCACAACAGTCAGGAGACACTACTGTTTTTCTTTACGGAAAATATACCAAAACCTGAATAATAGAGATTTTTTACAGTGAGATGGCAAAACCACAGTTATTGTTTACTGGGGTATACCACACTTTTTTAAATAGAGATATTTGTGGCTGAACAGTGAGCGACACACTCAAACTGCTTTTTTTTTAGATACCAAAGGCCCAAAACTGGATAGTACAGCGATTTGACCCATGGAACTGCGAAACCACAATGAGATGTCGGGCCTGCACAAGACTATTTTCAACAGATATATTTTTGTGTCACAACAATCAGGAGACACTACTGTTTTTCTTTACGGAAAAAACTACCAAAAGCTGAATAATAGAGATTTTTTACCGTGGATGGCAAAACCACAGTTATTGTTTACTGGGGTATACCACACTTTTTTAAATAGAGATATTTGCGGCTGAACAGTGAGCGACACACTCAAACTGCTTCTTTTTTAGATACCAAAGGCCCAAAACTGGATAGTACAGCGATTTGACCCATGGAACTGCGAAACCACACTGGGATGTCGATCCTACACAAGACTATTTTCAACAGATATATTTTTGTGTCACAACAGTCAGGAGACACAACTGTTTTTCTTTACGGAAAAAACTTCCAAAAGCTGAATAATAGAGATTTTTTACCGTGGGATGGCAAAACCACAATTATTGTTTACTGGGGTATACCACACTTTTTTAAATAGAGATATTTGCGGCTGAACTGTGAGCGACACACTCAAACTGCTTTTCTTTTAGATACCAAAGGCCCAAAACTGGATAGTACAGCGATTTGACCATTGGAACTGCGAAACCACACTGGGATGTCGGGCCTACACAAGACTATTTTCAACAGATATATTTTTGTGTCACAACAGTCAGGAGACACTACAGTTTTTCTTTACGGAAAAAACTACCAAAAGCTGAATAATAGAGATTTTTTACCGTGGGATGGCAAAACCACAGATATTGTTTATTGGGGTATACCACACTTTTTTAAATAGAGATATTTGCGGCTGAACAGTGAGCGACACACTGAAACTGCTTTTTTTTTAGATATCAAAGGCCCAAAATTGGATAGTACAGTGATTTGACCCGTGGAACTGCGAAACCACACTGGGATGTCGGGCCTACACAAGACTATTTTCAACAGATATATTTTTGTGTCACAACAGTCAGGAGACACTACTGTTTTTCTTTACGGAAAATATACCAAAACCTGAATAATAGAGATTTTTTACCGTGGGATGGAAAAACCACAGTTATTGTTTACTGGGGTATACCACACTGTTTAAAATAGAGATATTTGCGGCTGAACAGTGAGCGACACACTCAAACTGCTTTTTTTTAGATACCAAAGGCCCAAAACTGGATAGTACAGCGATTTGACCCATGGAACTGCAAAACCACACTGGGATGTCGGGCCTACACAAGACTATTTTCAACAGATATATTTTTGTGTCACAACAGTCAGGAGACACTACTGTTTTTCTTTACGGAAAAAACTACCAAAAGCTGAATAATAGAGATTTTTTACCGTGGGATGGCAAAACCACAGTTGTTTACTGGGGTATACCACACTTTTTTAAATAGAGATATTTGCGGCTGAACAGTGAGCGACACACTCAAACTGCTTTTTTTTTAGATACCAAAGGCCCAAAACTGGATAGTACAGCGATTTGACCCATGGAACTGCGAAACCACACTGGGATGTCGGGCCTACACAAGACTATTTTCAACAGATATATTTTTGTGTCACAACAGTCAGGAGACACTACTGTTTTTCTTTACGGAAAAAACTACCAAAAGCTGAATAATAGAGATTTTTTACTGTGGGATGGCAAAACCACAGTTATTGTTTACTGGGGTATACCACACTTTTAAAAATAGAGATATTTGCGGCTGAACAGTGAGCGACACACTCAAACTGATTTTTTTTAGATACGAAAGGCCCAAAACTGGATAGTACAGCGATTTGACCCATGGAACTGCGAAACCACACTGGGATGTCGGGCCTACACAAGACTATTTTCAACAGATATATTTTTGTGTCACAACAGTCAGGAGACAATACTGTTTTTCTTTACAGAAAAAACTACCAAAAGCTGAATAATAGAGATTTTTTACCGTGGGATGGCAAAACCACAGTTATTGTTTACTGGGGTATACCACACTTTTTTAAATAGAGATATTTGCGGCTGTACAGTGAGCGACACACTCAAACTGCTTTTTTTTTAGATACCAAAGGCCCAAAACTGGATAGTACAGCGATTTGACCCATGGAACTGCGAAACCACACTGGGATGCCGGGCCTACACAAGACTATTTTCAACAGATATATTTTTGTGTCACAACAGTCAGGAGACACTACTGTTTTTCTTTACGGAAAATATACCAAAACCTGAATAATAGAGATTTTTTACAGTGAGATGGCAAAACCACAGTTATTGTTTACTGGGGTATACCACACTTTTTAAATAGAGATATTTGCGGCTGAACAGTGAGCGACACACTCAAACTGCTTTTTTTTTAGATACCAAAGGCCCAAAACTGGATAGTACAGCGATTTGACCATTGGAACTGCGAAACCACACTGGGATGTCGGGCCTACACAAGACTATTTTCAACAGATATATTTTTGTGTCACAACAGTCAGGAGACACTACAGTTTTTCTTTACGGAAAAAACTACCAAAAGCTGAATAATAGAGATTTTTTACCGTGGGATGGCAAAACCACAGTTATTGTTTACTGGGGTATACCACACTTTTTTAAATGGAGATATTTGCGGCTGAACAGTGAGCGACACACTCAAACTGCTTTTTTTTTAGATATCAAAGGCCCAAAACTGGATAGTACAGCGATTTGACCCGTGGAACTGCGAAACCACACTGGGATGTCGGACCTACACAAGACTATTTTCAACAGATATATTTTTGTGTCACAACAGTCAGGAGACACTACTGTTTTTCTTTACGGAAAATATACCAAAACCTGAATAATAGAGATTTTTTACCGTGGGATGGCAAAACCACAGTTATTGTTTACTGGGGTATTCCACACTTTTTAAAATAGAGATATTTGCGGCTGAACAGTGAGCGACACACTCAAACTGCTTTTTTTTAGATACCAAAGGCCCAAAACTGGATAGTACAGCGATTTGACCATTGGAACTGCGAAACCACACTGGGATGTCGGGCCTACACAAGACTATTTTCAACAGATATATTTTTGTGTCACAACAGTCAGGAGACACTACTGTTTTTCTTTACGGAAAAAACTACCAAAAGCTGAATAATAGAGATTTTTTACCGTGGGATGGCAAAACCACAGTTATTGTTTACTGGGGTATACCACACTTTTTTAAATAGAGATATTTGCGGCTGAACAGTGAGCGACACACTCAAACTGCTTTTTTTTTAGATACCAAAGGCCCAAAACTGGATAGTACAGCGATTTGACCATTGGAACTGCGAAACCACACTGGGATGTCGGGCCTACACAAGACTATTTTCAACAGATATATTTTTGTGTCACAACAGTCAGGAGACACTACAGTTTTTCTTTACGGAAAAAACTACCAAAAGCTGAATAATAGAGATTTTTTACCGTGGGATGGCAAAACCACAGTTATTGTTTACTGGGGTATACCACACTTTTTTAAATAGAGATATTTGCGGCTGAACAGTGAGCGACACACTCAAACTGCTTTTTTTTTAGATATCAAAGGCCCAAAACTGGATAGTACAGCGATTTGACCCGTGGAACTGCGAAACCACACTGGGATGTCGGGCCTACACAAGACTATTTTCAACAGATATATTTTTGTGTCACAACAGTCAGGAGACACTTCTGTTTTTCTTTATGGAAAATATACCAAAACCTGAATAATAGAGATTTTTTACCGTGGGATGGCAAAACCACAGTTATTGTTTTCTGGGGTATACCACACTTTTTAAAATAGAGATATTTGCGGCTGAACAGTGAGCGACACACTCAAACTGCTTTTTTTTAGATACCAAAGGCCCAAAACTGGATAGTACAGCGATTTGACCCATGGAACTGCGAAACCACACTGGGATGTCGGGCCTACACAAGACTATTTTCAACAGATATATTTTTGTGTCACAACAGTCAGGAGACACTTCGGTTTTTCTTTACGGAAAAAACTACCAAAAGCTGAATAATAGAGATTTTTTACCGTGGGATGGCAAAACCACAGTTATTGTTTACTGGGGTATACCACACTTTTTTAAATAGAGATATTTGCGGCTGAACAGTGAGCGACACACTCAAACTGCTTTTTTTTTAGATACCAAAGGCCCAAAACTGGATAGTACAGCGATTTGACCCATGGAACTGCGAAACCACACTGAGATGTCGGGCCTGCACAAGACTATTTTCAACAGATATATTTTTGTGTCACAACAGTCAGGAGACACTACTGTTTTTCTTTACGGAAAAAACTACCAAAAGCTGAATAATAGAGATTTTTTACCGTGGGATGGCAAAACCACAGTTATTGTTTACTGGGATATACCACACTTTTTTAAATAGAGATATTTGCGGCTGAACAGTGAGCGACACACTCAAACTGCTTCTTTTTTAGATACCAAAGGCCCAAAACTGGATAGTACAGCGATTTGACCCGTGGAACTGCGAAACCACACTGGGATGTCGGGCCTACACAAGACTATTTTCAACAGATATATTTTTGTGTCACAACAGTCAGGAGACACTACAGTTTTTCTTTACGGAAAAACCTACCAAAAGCTGAATAATAGAGATTTTTTACCGTGGGATGGCAAAACCACAGTTATTGTTTACTGGGGTATACCACACTTTTTTAAATAGAGATATTTGCGGCTGAACAGTGAGCGACACACTCAAACTGCTTTTTTTTTAGATATCAAAGGCCCAAAACTGGATAGTACAGCGATTAGACCCATGGAACTGCGAAACCACACTGGGATGTCGGGCCTACACAAGACTATTTTCAACAGATATATTTTTGTGTCACAACAGTCAGGAGACACTACTGTTTTTCTTTACGGAAAAAACTACCAAAAGCTGAATAATAGAGATTTTTTACCGTGGGATGGCAAAACCACAGTTATTGTTTACTGGGGTATACCACACTTTTTTAAATAGAGATATTTGCAGCTGAACAGTGAGCGACACACTCAAACTGCTTTTTTTTTAGATACCAAAGGCCCAAAACTGGATAGTACAGCGATTTGACCCATGGAACTGCGAAACCACACTGGGATGCCGGGCCTACACAAGACTATTTTCAACAGATATATTTTTGTGTCACAACAGTCAGGAGACACTACTGTTTTTCTTTACGGAAAATATACCAAAACCTGAATAATAGAGATTTTTTACAGTGAGATGGCAAAACCACAGTTATTGTTTACTGGGGTATACCACACTTTTTTAAATAGAGATATTTGCAGCTGAACAGTGAGCGACACACTCAAACTGCTTTTTTTTTAGATACCAAAGGCCCAAAACTGGATAGTACAGCGATTTGACCCATGGAACTGCGAAACCACACTGAGATGTCGGGCCTGCACAAGACTATTTTCAACAGATATATTTTTGTGTCACAACAGTCAGGAGACACTACTGTTTTTCTTTACGGAAAAAACTACCAAAAGCTGAATAATAGAGATTTTTTACCGTGGATGGCAAAACCACAGTTATTGTTTACTGGGGTATACCACACTTTTTTAAATAGAGATATTTGCGGCTGAACAGTGAGCGACACACTCAAACTGCTTCTTTTTTAGATACCAAAGGCCCAAAACTGGATAGTACAGCGATTTGACCCATGGAACTGCGAAACCACACTGGGATGTCGATCCTACACAAGACTATTTTCAACAGATATATTTTTGTGTCACAACAGTCAGGAGACACAACTGTTTTTCTTTACGGAAAAAACTTCCAAAAGCTGAATAATAGAGATTTTTTACCGTGGGATGGCAAAACCACAGTTATTGTTTACTGGGGTATACCACACTTTTTTAAATAGAGATATTTGCGGCTGAACTGTGAGCGACACACTCAAACTGCTTTTTTTTTAGATACCAAAGGCCCAAAACTGGATAGTACAGCGATTTGACCATTGGAACTGCGAAACCACACTGGGATGTCGGGCCTACACAAGACTATTTTCAACAGATATATTTTTGTGTCACAACAGTCAGGAGACACTACAGTTTTTCTTTACGGAAAAAACTACCAAAAGGTGAATAATAGAGATTTTTTACCGTGGGATGGCAAAACCACAGTTATTGTTTACTGGGGTATACCACACTTTTTTAAATAGAGATATTTGCGACTGAACAGTGAGCGACACACTCAAACTGCTTTTTTTTTAGATATCAAAGGCCCAAAACTGGATAGTACAGCGATTTGACCCGTGGAACTGCGAAACCACACTGGGATGTCGGGCCTACACAAGACTATTTTCAACAGATATATTTTTGTGTCACAACAGTCAGGAGACACTACTGTATTTCTTTACGGAAAATATACCAAAACCTGAATAATAGAGATTTTTTACCGTGGGATGGCAAAACCACAGTTATTGTTTACTGGGGTATACCACACTGTTTAAAATAGAGATATTTGCGGCTGAACAGTGAGCGACACACTCAAACTGCTTTTTTGTAGATACCAAAGGCCCAAAACTGGATAGTACAGCGATTTGACCCATGGAACTGCAAAACCACACTGGGATGTCGGGCCTACACAAGACTATTTTCAACAGATATATTTTTGTGTCACAACAGTCAGGAGACACTACTGTTTTTCTTTACGGAAAAAACTACCAAAAGCTGAATAATAGAGATTTTTTACCGTGGGATGGCAAAACCACAGTTGTTTACTGGGGTATACCACACTTTTTTAAATAGAGATATTTGCGGCTGAACAGTGAGCGACACACTCAAACTGATTTTTTTTTAGATACCAAAGGCCCAAAACTGGATAGTACAGCGATTTGACCCATGGAACTGCGAAACCACACTGGGATGCCGGGCCTACACAAGACTATTTTCAACAGATATATTTTTGTGTCACAACAGTCAGGAGACACTACTGTTTTTCTTTACGGAAAATATACCAAAACCTGAATAATAGAGATTTTTGACAGTGAGATGGCAAAACCACAGTTATTGTTTACTGGGGTATACCACACTTTTTTAAATAGAGATATTTGTGGCTGAACAGTGAGCGACACACTCAAACTGCTTTTTTTTTAGATACCAAAGGCCCAAAACTGGATAGTACAGCGATTTGACCCATGGAACTGCGAAACCACACTGAGATGTCGGGCCTGCACAAGACTATTTTCAACAGATATATTTTTGTGTCACAACAGTCAGGAGACACTACTGTTTTTCTTTATGGAAAAAACTACCAAAAGCTGAATAATAGAGATTTTTTACCGTGGGATGGCAAAACCACAGTTATTGTTTACTGGGGTATACCACACTTTTTTAAATAGAGATATTTGCGGCTGAACAGTGAGCGACACACTCAAACTGCTTTTTTTTTAGATACCAAAGGCCCAAAACTGGATAGTACAGCGATTTGACCCATGGAACTGCGAAACCACACTGGGATGTCGGGCCTACACAAGTCTATTTTCAACAGATATATTTTTGTGTCACAACAGTCAGGAGACACTACTGTTTTTCTTTACGGAAAAAACTACCAAAAGCTGAATAATAGAGATTTTTTACTGTGGGATGGCAAAACCACAGTTATTGTTTACTGGGGTATACCACACTTTTTTAAATAGAGATATTTGCGGCTGAACAGTGAGCGACACACTCAAACTGCTTTTTTTTTAGATACCAAAGGCCCAAAACTGGATAGTACAGCGATTTGACCCGTGGAACTGCGAAACCACACTGGGATGTCGGGCCTACACAAGACTATTTTCAACAGATATATTTTTGTGTCACAACAGTCAGGAGACACTACTGTTTTTCTTTACGGAAAATATACCAAAAGCTGAATAATAGAGATTTTTTACCGTGGGATGGCAAAACCACAGTTATTGTTTACTGGGGTATACCACACTTTTTTAAATAGAGATATTTGCGGCTGAACAGTGAGCGACACACTCAAACTGCTTTTTTTTTTTAGATATCAAAGGCCCAAAACTGGATAGTACAGCGATTTGACCCGTGGATCTGCGAAACCACACTGGGATGTCGGGCCTACACAAGACTATTTTCAACAGATATATTTTTGTGTCACAACAGTCAGGAGACACTACTGTTTTTCTTTACGGAAAATATACCAAAACCTGAATAATAGAGATTTTTTACCGTCGGATGGCAAAACCACAGTTATTGTTTACTGGGGTATACCACACTGTTTAAAATAGAGATATTTGTGGCTGAACAGTGAGCGACACACTCAAACTGCTTTTTTTTAGATACCAAAGGCCCAAAACTGGATAGTACAGCGATTTGACCCATGGAACTGCGAAACTACACTGGGATGTCGGGCCTACACAAGAGTATTTTCAACAAATATATTTTTGTGTCACAACAGTCAGGAGACACTACTGTTTTTCTTTACGGAAAAAACTACCAAAAGCTGAATAATAGAGATTTTTTACCGTGGATGGCAAAACCACAGTTATTGTTTACTGGGGTATACCACACTTTTTTAAATAGAGATATTTGCGGCTGAACAGTGAGCGACACACTCAAACTGCTTCTTTTTTAGATACCAAAGGCCCAAAACTGGATAGTACAGCGATTTGACCCATGGAACTGCGAAACCACACTGGGATGTTGGGCCTACACAAGACTATTTTCAACAGATATATTTTTGTGTCACAACAGTCAGGAGACACAACTGTTTTTCTTTACGGAAAAAACTTCCAAAAGCTGAATAATAGAGATTTTTTACCGTGGGATGGCAAAACCACAGTTATTGTTTACTGGGGTATACCACACTTTTTTAAATAGAGATATTTGCGGCTGAACAGTGAGCGACACACTCAAACTGCTTTTTTTTTAGATACCAAAGGCCCAAAACTGGATAGTACAGCGATTTGACCCATGGAACTGCGAAACCACACTGGGATGTCGATCCTACACAAGACTATTTTCAACAGATATATTTTTGTGTCACAACAGTCAGGAGACACAACTGTTTTTCTTTACGGAAAAAACTTCCAAAAGCTGAATAATAGAGATTTTTTACCGTGGGATGGCAAAACCACAGTTATTGTTTACTGGGGTATACCACACTTTTTTAAATAGAGATATTTGCGGCTGAACTGTGAGCGACACACTCAAACTGCTTTTTTTTTAGATACCAAAGGCCCAAAACTGGATAGTACAGCGATTTGACCATTGGAACTGCGAAACCACACTGGGATGTCGGGCCTACACAAGACTATTTTCAACAGATATATTTTTGTGTCACAACAGTCAGGAGACACTACAGTTTTTCTTTACGGAAAAAACTACCAAAAGGTGAATAATAGAGATTTTTTACCGTGGGATGGCAAAACCACAGTTATTGTTTACTGGGGTATACCACACTTTTTTAAATAGAGATATTTGCGACTGAACAGTGAGCGACACACTCAAACTGCTTTTTTTTTAGATATCAAAGGCCCAAAACTGGATAGTACAGCGATTTGACCCGTGGAACTGCGAAACCACACTGGGATGTCGGGCCTACACAAGACTATTTTCAACAGATATATTTTTGTGTCACAACAGTCAGGAGACACTACTGTATTTCTTTACGGAAAATATACCAAAACCTGAATAATAGAGATTTTTTACCGTGGGATGGCAAAACCACAGTTATTGTTTACTGGGGTATACCACACTGTTTAAAATAGAGATATTTGCGGCTGAACAGTGAGCGACACACTCAAACTGCTTTTTTGTAGATACCAAAGGCCCAAAACTGGATAGTACAGCGATTTGACCCATGGAACTGCAAAACCACACTGGGATGTCGGGCCTACACAAGACTATTTTCAACAGATATATTTTTGTGTCACAACAGTCAGGAGACACTACTGTTTTTCTTTACGGAAAAAACTACCAAAAGCTGAATAATAGAGATTTTTTACCGTGGGATGGCAAAACCACAGTTGTTTACTGGGGTATACCACACTTTTTTAAATAGAGATATTTGCGGCTGAACAGTGAGCGACACACTCAAACTGATTTTTTTTTAGATACCAAAGGCCCAAAACTGGATAGTACAGCGATTTGACCCATGGAACTGCGAAACCACACTGGGATGCCGGGCCTACACAAGACTATTTTCAACAGATATATTTTTGTGTCACAACAGTCAGGAGACACTACTGTTTTTCTTTACGGAAAATATACCAAAACCTGAATAATAGAGATTTTTGACAGTGAGATGGCAAAACCACAGTTATTGTTTACTGGGGTATACCACACTTTTTTAAATAGAGATATTTGTGGCTGAACAGTGAGCGACACACTCAAACTGCTTTTTTTTTAGATACCAAAGGCCCAAAACTGGATAGTACAGCGATTTGACCCATGGAACTGCGAAACCACACTGAGATGTCGGGCCTGCACAAGACTATTTTCAACAGATATATTTTTGTGTCACAACAGTCAGGAGACACTACTGTTTTTCTTTATGGAAAAAACTACCAAAAGCTGAATAATAGAGATTTTTTACCGTGGGATGGCAAAACCACAGTTATTGTTTACTGGGGTATACCACACTTTTTTAAATAGAGATATTTGCGGCTGAACAGTGAGCGACACACTCAAACTGCTTTTTTTTTAGATACCAAAGGCCCAAAACTGGATAGTACAGCGATTTGACCCATGGAACTGCGAAACCACACTGGGATGTCGGGCCTACACAAGTCTATTTTCAACAGATATATTTTTGTGTCACAACAGTCAGGAGACACTACTGTTTTTCTTTACGGAAAAAACTACCAAAAGCTGAATAATAGAGATTTTTTACTGTGGGATGGCAAAACCACAGTTATTGTTTACTGGGGTATACCACACTTTTTTAAATAGAGATATTTGCGGCTGAACAGTGAGCGACACACTCAAACTGCTTTTTTTTTAGATAACAAAGGCCCAAAACTGGATAGTACAGCGATTTGACCCGTGGAACTGCGAAACCACACTGGGATGTCGGGCCTACACAAGACTATTTTCAACAGATATATTTTTGTGTCACAACAGTCAGGAGACACTACTGTTTTTCTTTACGGAAAATATACCAAAAGCTGAATAATAGAGATTTTTTACCGTGGGATGGCAAAACCACAGTTATTGTTTACTGGGGTATACCACACTTTTTTAAATAGAGATATTTGCGGCTGAACAGTGAGCGACACACTCAAACTGCTTTTTTTTTTTAGATATCAAAGGCCCAAAACTGGATAGTACAGCGATTTGACCCGTGGATCTGCGAAACCACACTGGGATGTCGGGCCTACACAAGACTATTTTCAACAGATATATTTTTGTGTCACAACAGTCAGGAGACACTACTGTTTTTCTTTACGGAAAATATACCAAAACCTGAATAATAGAGATTTTTTACCGTCGGATGGCAAAACCACAGTTATTGTTTACTGGGGTATACCACACTGTTTAAAATAGAGATATTTGTGGCTGAACAGTGAGCGACACACTCAAACTGCTTTTTTTTAGATACCAAAGGCCCAAAACTGGATAGTACAGCGATTTGACCCATGGAACTGCGAAACTACACTGGGATGTCGGGCCTACACAAGAGTATTTTCAACAAATATATTTTTGTGTCACAACAGTCAGGAGACACTACTGTTTTTCTTTACGGAAAAAACTACCAAAAGCTGAATAATAGAGATTTTTTACCGTGGATGGCAAAACCACAGTTATTGTTTACTGGGGTATACCACACTTTTTTAAATAGAGATATTTGCGGCTGAACAGTGAGCGACACACTCAAACTGCTTCTTTTTTAGATACCAAAGGCCCAAAACTGGATAGTACAGCGATTTGACCCATGGAACTGCGAAACCACACTGGGATGTTGGGCCTACACAAGACTATTTTCAACAGATATATTTTTGTGTCACAACAGTCAGGAGACACAACTGTTTTTCTTTACGGAAAAAACTTCCAAAAGCTGAATAATAGAGATTTTTTACCGTGGGATGGCAAAACCACAGTTATTGTTTACTGGGGTATACCACACTTTTTTAAATAGAGATATTTGCGGCTGAACAGTGAGCGACACACTCAAACTGCTTTTTTTTTAGATACCAAAGGCCCAAAACTGGATAGTACAGCGATTTGACCATTGGAACTGCGAAACCACACTGGGATGTCGGGCCTACACAAGACTATTTTCAACAGATATATTTTTGTGTCACAACAGTCAGGAGACACTACAGTTTTTCTTTACGGAAAAAACTTCCAAAAGCTGAATAATAGAGATTTTTTACCGTGGGATGGCAAAACCACAGTTATTGTTTACTGGGGTATGCCACACTTTTTTAAATAGAGATATTTGCGGCTGAACGGTGAGCGAAACACTCAAACTGCTTTTTTTTTAGATATCAAAGGCCCAAAACTGGATAGTACAGCGATTTGACCCGTGGAATGGCGAAACCACACTGGGATGTCGGGCCTACACAAGACTATTTTCAACAGATATATTTTTGTGTCACAACAGTCAGGAGACACTACTGTTTTTCTTTACGGAAAATATACCAAAACCTGAATAATAGAGATTATTTACCGTGGGATGGCAAAACCACAGTTATTGTTTACTGGGGTATACCACACTGTTTAAAATAGAGATATTTGCAGCTGAACAGTGAGCGACACACCCAAACTGCTTTTTTTTAGATACCAAAGGCCCAAAACTGGATAGTACAGTGATTTGACACATGGAACAGCGAAACCACACTGGGATGTCGGGCCTATACAAGACTATTTTCAACAGATATATTTTTGTGTCACAACAGTCAGGAGACACTACTGTTTTTCTTTACGGAAAAAACTACCAAAAGCTGAATAATAGAGATTTTTTACCGTGGGATGGCGAAACCACAGTTATTGTTTACTGGGCTATGCCACACTTTTTTAAATAGAGATATTTGCGGCTGAACAGTGAGCGACACACTCAAACTGCTTTTTTTTTAGATATCAAAGGCCCAAAACTGGATAGTACAGCGATTTGACCCGTGGAACTGCGAAACCACACTGGGATGTCGGGCATACACAAGACTATTTTCAACAGATATAATTTTGTGTCACAACAGTCAGGAGACACTACTGTTTTTCTTTACGGAAAATATACCAAAACCTGAATAATAGAGATTTTTTACCGTGGGATGGCAAAACCACAGTTATTGTTTACTGGGGTATACCACACTGTTTAAAATAGAGATATTTGCGGCTGAACAGTGAGCGACACACTCAAACTGCTTTTTTTTAGATACCAAAGGCCCAAAACTGGATAGTACAGCGATTTGACACATGGAACTGCGAAACCACACTGGGATGTCGGGCCTACACAAGACTATTTTCAACAGATATATTTTTGTGTCACAACAGTCAGGAGACACTACTGTTTTTCTTTACGGAAAAAACTACCAAAAGCTGAATAATAGAGATTTTTTAACGTGGGATGGCAAAACCACAGTTATTGTTTACTGGGGTATACCACACTTTTTTAAATAGAGATATTTGCGGCTGAACAGTGAGCGACACACTCAAACTGCTTTTTTTTGGATACTAAATGCCCAAAACTGGATAGTACAGCGATTTGACCCATGGAACTGCAAAACCACACTGGGATGTCGGGCCTACACAAGACTATTTTCAACAGATATATTTTTGTGTCACAACAGTCAGGAGACACTACTGTTTTTCTTTACGGAAAAAACTACCAAAAGCTGAATAATAGAGATTTTTTACCGTGGGATGGCAAAACCACAGTTATTGTTTACTGGGGTATACCACACTTTTTTAAATAGAGATATTTGCGGCTGAACAGTGAGCGACACACTCAAACTGCTTTTTTTTTAGATACCAAAGGCCCAAAACTGGATAGTACAGCGATTTGACCCATGGAACTGCGAAACCACACTGGGATGCCGGGCCTACACAAGACTATTTTCAACAGATATATTTTTGTGTCACAACAGTCAGGAGACACTACTCTTTTTCTTTACGGAAAATATACCAAAACCTGAATAATATAGATTTTTTACAGTGAGATGGCAAAACCACAGTTATTGTTTACTGGGGTATACCACACTTTTTTAAATAGAGATATTTGCGGCTGAACAGTGAGCGACACACTCAAACTGCTTTTTTTTTAGATACCAAAGGCCCAAAACTGGATAGTACAGCGATTTGACCCATGGAACTGCGAAACCACACTGGGATGCCGGGCCTACACAAGACTATTTTCAACAGATATATTTTTGTGTCACAACAATCAGGAGACACTACTCTTTTTCTTTACGGAAAATATACCAAAACCTGAATAATAGAGATTTTTTACAGTGAGATGGCAAAACCACAGTTATTGTTTACTGGGGTATACCACACTTTTTTAAATAGAGATATTTGCGGCTGAACAGTGAGCGACACACTCAAACTGCTTTTTTTTTAGATATCAAAGGCCCAAAACTGGATAGTACAGCGATTTGACCCGTGGAACTGCGAAACCACACTGGGATGTCGGGCCTACACAAGACTATTTTCAACAGATATATTTTTGTGTCACAACAGTCAGGAGACACTACTGTTTTTCTTTACGGAAAATATACCAAAACCTGAATAATAGAGATTTTTTACCGTGGGATGGCAAAACCACAGTTGTTTACTGGGGTATACCACACTTTTTTAAATAGAGATATTTGCGGCTGAACAGTGAGCGACACACTCAAACTGCTTTTTTTTTAGATACCAAAGGCCCAAAACTGGATAGTACAGCGATTTGACCCATGGAACTGCGAAACCACACTGGGATGCCGGGCCTACACAAGACTATTTTCAACAGATATATTTTTGTGTCACAACAGTCAGGAGACACTACTGTTTTTCTTTACGGAAAATATACCAAAACCTGAATAATAGAGATTTTTGACAGTGAGATGGCAAAACCACAGTTATTGTTTACTGGGGTATACCACACTTTTTTAAATAGAGATATTTGCGGCTGAACAGTGAGCGACACACTCAAACTGCTATTTTTTTTAGATACCAAAGGCCCAAAACTGGATAGTACAGCGATTTGACCCATGGAACTGCGAAACCACACTGAGATGTCGGGCCTGCACAAGACTATTTTCAACAGATATATTTTTGTGTCACAACAGTCAGGAGACACTACTGTTTTTCTTTATGGAAAAAACTACCAAAAGCTGAATAATAGAGATTTTTTACCGTGGGATGGCAAAACCACAGTTATTGTTTACTGGGGTATACCACACTTTTTTAAATAGAGATATTTGCGGCTGAACAGTGAGCGACACACTCAAACTGCTTTTTTTTTAGATACCAAAGGCCCAAAACTGGATAGTACAGCGATTTGACCCATGGAACTGCGAAACCACACTGGGATGTCGGGCCTACACAAGACTATTTTCAACAGATATATTTTTGTGTCACAACAGTCAGGAGACACTACTGTTTTTCTTTACGGAAAAAACTACCAAAAGCTGAATAATAGAGATTTTTTACTGTGGGATGTCAAAACCACAGTTATTGTTTACTGGGGTATACCACACTTTTTTAAATAGAGATATTTGCGGCTGAACCGTGAGCGACACACTCAAACTGCTTTTTTTTTAGATACCAAAGGCCCAAAACTGGATAGTACAGCGATTTGACCCGTGGAACTGCGAAACCACACTGGGATGTCGGGCCTACACAAGACTATTTTCAACAGATATATTTTTGTGTCACAACAGTCAGGAGACACTACTGTTTTTCTTTACAGAAAATATACCAAAACCTTAATAATAGAGATTTTTTACCGTGGGATGGCAAAACCACAGTTATTGTTTACTGGGGTATACCACACTGTTTAAAATAGAGATATTTGCGGCTGAACAGTGAGCGACACACTCAAACTGCTTTTTTTTTTAGATACCAAAGGCCCAAAACTGGATAGTACAGCGATTTGACCCGTGGAACTGCGAAACCACACTGGGATGTCGGGCCTACACAAGACTATTTTCAACAGATATATTTTTGTGTCACAACAGTCAGGAGACACAACTGTTTTTCTTTACGGAAAAAACTTCCAAAAGCTGAATAATAGAGATTTTTTACCGTGGGATGGCAAAACCACAGTTATTGTTTACTGGGGTATACCACACTTTTTTAAATAGAGATATTTGCGGCTGAACAGTGAGCGACACACTCAAACTGCTTTTTTTTTTAGATACCAAAGGCCCAAAACTGGATAGTACAGCGATTTGACCCATGGAACTGCGAAACCACACTGAGATGTCGGGCCTGCACAAGACTATTTTCAACAGATATATTTTTGTGTCACAACAGTCAGGAGACACTACTGTTTTTCTTTATGGAAAAAACTACCAAAAGCTGAATAATAGAGATTTTTTACCGTGGGATGGCAAAACCACAGTTATTGTTTACTGGGGTATACCACACTTTTTTAAATAGAGATATTTGCGGCTGAACAGTGAGCGACACACTCAAACTGCTTTTTTTTTAGATACCAAAGGCCCAAAACTGGATAGTACAGCGATTTGACCCATGGAACTGCGAAACCACACTGGGATGTCGGGCCTACACAAGACTATTTTCAACAGATATATTTTTGTGTCACAACAGTCAGGAGACACTACTGTTTTTCTTTACGGAAAAAACTACCAAAAGCTGAATAATAGAGATTTTTTACTGTGGGATGGCAAAACCACAGTTATTGTTTACTGGGGTATACCACACTTTTTTAAATAGAGATATTTGCGGCTGACCAGTGAGCGACACACTCAAACTGCTTTTTTTTTAGATACCAAAGGCCCAAAACTGGATAGTACAGCGATTTGACCCGTGGAACTGCGAAACCACACTGGGATGTCGAGCCTACACAAGACTATTTTCAACAGATATATTTTTGTGTCACAACAGTCAGGAGACACTACTGTTTTTCTTTACAGAAAATATACCAAAACCTGAATAATAGAGATTTTTTACCGTGGGATGGCAAAACCACAGTTATTGTTTACTGGGGTATACCACACTGTTTAAAATAGAGATATTTGCGGCTGAACAGTGAGCGACACACTCAAACTGCTTTTTTTTAGATACCAAAGGCCCAAAACTGGATAGTACAGCGATTTGACCCATGGAACTGCGAAACCACACTGGGATGTCGGGCCTACACAAGACTATTTTCAACAGATATATTTTTGTGTCACAACAGTCAGGAGACACTACTGTTTTTCTTTACGGAAAAAACTACCAAAAGCTGAATAATAGAGATTTTTTACCGTGGATGGCAAAACCACAGTTATTGTTTACTGGGGTATACCACACTTTTTTAAATAGAGATATTTGCGGCTGAACAGTGAGCGACACACTCAAACTGCTTCTTTTTTAGATACCAAAGGCCCAAAACTGGATAGTACAGCGATTTGACCCATGGAACTGCGAAACCACACTGGGATGTCGGGCCTACACAAGACTATTTTCAACAGATATATTTTTGTGTCACAACAGTCAGGAGACACAACTGTTTTTCTTTACGGAAAAAACTTCCAAAAGCTGAATAATAGAGATTTTTTACCGTGGGATGGCAAAACCACAGTTATTGTTTACTGGGGTATACCACACTTTTTTAAATAGAGATATTTCCGGCTGAACAGTGAGCGACACACTCAAACTGCTTTTTTTTTAGATACCAAAGGCCCAAAACTGGATAGTACAGCGATTTGACCATTGGAACTGCGAAACCACACTGGGATGTCGGGCCTACACAAGACTATTTTCAACAGATATATTTTTGTGTCACAACAGTCAGGAGACACTACAGTTTTTCTTTACGGAAAAAACTACCAAAAGCTGAATAATAGAGATTTTTTACCGTGGGATGGCAAAACCACAGTTATTGTTTACTGGGGTATGCCACACTTTTTTAAATAGAGATATTTGCGGCTGAACAGTGAGCGACACACTCAAACTGCTTTTTTTTTAGATACCAAAGGCCCAAAACTGGATAGTACAGCGATTTGACCCGTGGAACTGCGAAACCACACTGGGATGTCGGGCCTACACAAGACTATTTTCAACAGATATATTTTTGTGTCACAACAGTCAGGAGACACTACTGTTTTTCTTTACGGAAAATATACCAAAACCTGAATAATAGAGATTTTTTACCGTGGGATGGCAAAACCACAGTTATTGTTTACTGGGGTATACCACACTGTTTAAAATAGAGATATTTGCGGCTGAACAGTGAGCGACACACTCAAACTGCTTTTTTTTAGATACCAAAGGCCCAAAACTGGATAGTACAGCGATTTGACACATGGAACTGCGAAACCACACTGGGATGTCGGGCCTACACAAGACTATTTTCAACAGATATATTTTTGTGTCACAACAGTCAGGAGACACTACTGTTTTTCTTTACGGAAAAAACTACCAAAAGCTGAATAATAGAGATTTTTTAACGTGGGATGGCAAAACCACAGTTATTGTTTACTGGGGTATACCACACTTTTTTAAATAGAGATATTTGCGGCTGAACAGTGAGCGACACACTCAAACTGCTTCTTTTTTAGATACCAAAGGCCCAAAACTGGATAGTACAGCGATTTGACCCATGGAACTGCGAAACCACACTGGGATGTCGGGCCTACACAAGACTATTTTCAACAGATATATTTTTGTGTCACAACAGTCAGGAGACACAACTGTTTTTCTTTACGGAAAAAACTTCCAAAAGCTGAATAATAGAGATTTTTTACCATGGGATGGCAAAACCACAGTTATTGTTTACTGGCGTATACCACACTTTTTTAAATAGAGATATTTGCGGCTGAACAGTGAGCGACACACTCAAACTGCTTTTTTTTTAGATACCAAAGGCCCAAAACTGGATAGTACAGCGATTTGACCATTGGAACTGCGAAACCACACTGGGATGTCGGGCCTACACAAGACTATTTTCAACAGATATATTTTTGTGTCACAACAGTCAGGAGACACTACAGTTTTTCTTTACGGAAAAAACTACCAAAAGCTGAATAATAGAGATTTTTTACCGTGGGATGGCAAAACCACAGTTATTGTTTACTGGGGTATGCCACACTTTTTTAAATAGAGATATTTGCGGCTGAACAGTGAGCGACACACTCAAACTGCTTTTTTTTTAGATATCAAAGGCCCAAAACTGGATAGTACAGCGATTTGACCCGTGGAACTGCGAAACCACACTGGGATGTCGGGCCTACACAAGACTATTTTCAACAGATATATTTTTGTGTCACAACAGTCAGTAGACACTACTGTTTTTCTTTACGGAAAATATACCAAAACCTGAATAATAGAGATTTTTTACCGTGGGATGGCAAAACCACAGTTATTGTTTACTGGGGTATACCACACTGTTTAAAATAGAGATATTTGCGGCTGAACTGTGAGCGACACACTCAAACTGCTTTTTTTTAGATACCAAAGGCCCAAAACTGGATAGTACAGCGATTTGACACATGGAACTGCGAAACCACACTGGGATGTCGGGCCTACACAAGACTATTTTCAACAGATATATTTTTGTGTCACAACAGTCAGGAGACACTACTGTTTTTCTTTACGGAAAAAACTACCAAAAGCTGAATAATAGAGATTTTTTAACGTGGGATGGCAAAACCACAGTTATTGTTTACTGGGGTATACCACACTTTTTTAAATAGAGATATTTGCGGCTGAACAGTGAGCGACACACTCAAACTGCTTCTTTTTTAGATACCAAAGGCCCAAAACTGGATAGTACAGCGATTTGACCCATGGAACTGCGAAACCACACTGGGATGTCGGGCCTACACAAGACTATTTTCAACAGATATATTTTTGTGTCACAACAGTCAGGAGACACAACTGTTTTTTTTTACGGAAAAAACTTCCAAAAGCTGAATAATAGAGATTTTTTACCGTGGGATGGCAAAACCACAGTTATTGTTTACTGGCGTATACCATACTTTTTTAAATAGAGATATTTGCGGCTGAACAGTGAGCGACACACTCAAACTGCTTTTTTTTTAGATACCAAAGGCCCAAAACTGGATAGTACAGCGATTTGACCATTGGAACTGCGAAACCACACTGGGATGTCGGGCCTACACAAGACTATTTTCAACAGATATATTTTTGTGTCACAACAGTCAGGAGACACTACAGTTTTTCTTTACGGAAAAAACTACCAAAAGCTGAATAATAGAGATTTTTTACCGTGGGATGGCAAAACCACAGTTATTGTTTACTGGGGTATACCACACTTTTTTAAATAGAGATATTTGCGGCTGAACAGTGAGCGACACACTCAAACTGCTTTTTTTTTAGATATCAAAGGCCCAAAACTGGATAGTACAGCGATTTGACCCGTGGAACTGCGAAACCACACTGGGATGTCGGGCCTACACAAGACTATTTTCAACAGATATATTTTTGTGTCACAACAGTCAGGAGACACTACTGTTTTTCTTTACGGAAAATATACCAAAACCTGAATAATAGAGATTTTTTACCGTGGGATGGCAAAACCACAGTTATTGTTTACTGGGGTATACCACACTGTTTAAAATAGAGATATTTGCGGCTGAACAGTGAGCGACACACTCAAACTGCTTTTTTTTAGATACCAAAGGCCCAAAACTGGATAGTACAGCGATTTGACACATGGAACTGCGAAACCACACTGGGATGTCGGGCCTACACAAGACTATTTTCAACAGATATATTTTTGTGTCACAACAGTCAGGAGACACTACTGTTTTTCTTTACGGAAAAAACTACCAAAAGCTGAATAATAGAGATTTTTTAACGTGGGATGGCAAAACCACAGATATTGTTTACTGGGGTATACCACACTTTTTTAAATAGAGATATTTGCGGCTGAACAGTGAGCGACACACTCAAACTGCTTCTTTTTAGATACCAAAGGCCCAAAACTGGATAGTACAGCGATTTGACCCATGAAACTGCGAAACCACACTGGGATGTCGGGCCTACACAAGACTATTTTCAACAGATATATTTTTGTGTCACAACAGTCAGGAGACACAACTGTTTTTCTTTACGGAAAAAACTTCCAAAAGCTGAATAATAGAGATTTTTTACCGTGGGATGGCAAAACCACAGTTATTGTTTACTGGCGTATACCACACTTTTTTGAATAGAGATATTTGCGGCTGAACAGTGAGCGACACACTCAAACTGCTTTTTTTTTAGATACCAAAGGCCCAAAACTGGATAGTACAGCGATTGACCATTGGAACTGCGAAACCACACTGGGATGTCGGGCCTACACAAGACTATTTTCAACAGATATATTTTTGTGTCACAACAGTCAGGAGACACTACAGTTTTTCTTTACGGAAAAAACTAAAAAAACCGGAATAATAGAGATTTTTTACCGTGGGATGGCAAAACCACAGTTATTGTTTACTGGGGTATGCCACACTTTTTTAAATAGAGATATTTGCGGCTGAACAGTGAGCGACACACTCAAACTGCTTTTTTTTTAGATATCAAAGGCCCAAAACTGGATAGTACAGCGATTTGACCCGTGGAACTGCGAAACCACACTGGGATGTCGGGCCTACACAAGACTATTTTCAACAGATATATTTTTGTGTCACAACAGTCAGTAGACACTACTGTTTTTCTTTACGGAAAATATACCAAAACCTGAATAATAGAGATTTTTTACCGTGGGATGGCAAAACCACAGTTATTGTTTACTGGGGTATACCACACTGTTTAAAATAGAGATATTTGCGGCTGAACTGTGAGCGACACACTCAAACTGCTTTTTTTTAGATACCAAAGGCCCAAAACTGGATAGTACAGCGATTTGACACATGGAACTGCGAAACCACACTGGGATGTCGGGCCTACACAAGACTATTTTCAACAGATATATTTTTGTGTCACAACAGTCAGGAGACACTACTGTTTTTCTTTACGGAAAAAACTACCAAAAGCTGAATAATAGAGATTTTTTAACGTGGGATGGCAAAACCACAGTTATTGTTTACTGGGGTATACCACACTTTTTTAAATAGAGATATTTGCGGCTGAACAGTGAGCGACACACTCAAACTGCTTCTTTTTTAGATACCAAAGGCCCAAAACTGGATAGTACAGCGATTTGACCCATGGAACTGCGAAACCACACTGGGATGTCGGGCCTACACAAGACTATTTTCAACAGATATATTTTTGTGTCACAACAGTCAGGAGACACAACTGTTTTTTTTTACGGAAAAAACTTCCAAAAGCTGAATAATAGAGATTTTTTACCGTGGGATGGCAAAACCACAGTTATTGTTTACTGGCGTATACCATACTTTTTTAAATAGAGATATTTGCGGCTGAACAGTGAGCGACACACTCAAACTGCTTTTTTTTTAGATACCAAAGGCCCAAAACTGGATAGTACAGCGATTTGACCATTGGAACTGCGAAACCACACTGGGATGTCGGGCCTACACAAGACTATTTTCAACAGATATATTTTTGTGTCACAACAGTCAGGAGACACTACAGTTTTTCTTTACGGAAAAAACTACCAAAAGCTGAATAATAGAGATTTTTTACCGTGGGATGGCAAAACCACAGTTATTGTTTACTGGGGTATACCACACTTTTTTAAATAGAGATATTTGCGGCTGAACAGTGAGCGACACACTCAAACTGCTTTTTTTTTAGATATCAAAGGCCCAAAACTGGATAGTACAGCGATTTGACCCGTGGAACTGCGAAACCACACTGGGATGTCGGGCCTACACAAGACTATTTTCAACAGATATATTTTTGTGTCACAACAGTCAGGAGACACTACTGTTTTTCTTTACGGAAAATATACCAAAACCTGAATAATAGAGATTTTTTACCGTGGGATGGCAAAACCACAGTTATTGTTTACTGGGGTATACCACACTGTTTAAAATAGAGATATTTGCGGCTGAACAGTGAGCGACACACTCAAACTGCTTTTTTTTAGATACCAAAGGCCCAAAACTGGATAGTACAGCGATTTGACACATGGAACTGCGAAACCACACTGGGATGTCGGGCCTACACAAGACTATTTTCAACAGATATATTTTTGTGTCACAACAGTCAGGAGACACTACTGTTTTTCTTTACGGAAAAAACTACCAAAAGCTGAATAATAGAGATTTTTTAACGTGGGATGGCAAAACCACAGTTATTGTTTACTGGGGTATACCACACTTTTTTAAATAGAGATATTTGCGGCTGAACAGTGAGCGACACACTCAAACTGCTTCTTTTTAGATACCAAAGGCCCAAAACTGGATAGTACAGCGATTTGACCCATGAAACTGCGAAACCACACTGGGATGTCGGGCCTACACAAGACTATTTTCAACAGATATATTTTTGTGTCACAACAGTCAGGAGACACAACTGTTTTTCTTTACGGAAAAAACTTCCAAAAGCTGAATAATAGAGATTTTTTACCGTGGGATGGCAAAACCACAGTTATTGTTTACTGGCGTATACCACACTTTTTTAAATAGAGATATTTGCGGCTGAACAGTGAGCGACACACTCAAACTGCTTTTTTTTTAGATACCAAAGGCCCAAAACTGGATAGTACAGCGATTGACCATTGGAACTGCGAAACCACACTGGGATGTCGGGCCTACACAAGACTATTTTCAACAGATATATTTTTGTGTCACAACAGTCAGGAGACACTACAGTTTTTCTTTACGGAAAAAACTAAAAAAACCGGAATAATAGAGATTTTTTACCGTGGGATGGCAAAACCACAGTTATTGTTTACTGGGGTATGCCACACTTTTTTAAATAGAGATATTTGCGGCTGAACAGTGAGCGACACACTCAAACTGCTTTTTTTTTAGATATCAAAGGCCCAAAACTGGATAGTACAGCGATTTGACCCGTGGAACTGCGAAACCACACTGGGATGTCGGGCCTACACAAGACTATTTTCAACAGATATATTTTTGTGTCACAACAGTCAGGAGACACTACTGTTTTTCTTTACGGAAAATATACCAAAACCTGAATAATAGAGATTTTTTACCGTGGGATGGCAAAACCACAGTTATTGTTTACTGGGGTATACCACACTGTTTAAAATAGAGATATTTGCGGCTGAACAGTGAGCGACACACTCAAACTGCTTTTTTTTAGATACCAAAGGCCCAAAACTGGATAGTACAGCGATTTGACACATGGAAATGCGAAACCACACTGGGATGTCGGGCCTACACAAGACTATTTTCAACAGATATATTTTTGTGTCACAACAGTCAGGAGACACTACTGTTTTTCTTTACGGAAAAAACTACCAAAAGCTGAATAATAGAGATTTTTTAACGTGGGATGGCAAAACCACAGTTATTGTTTACTGGGGTATACCACACTTTTTTAAATAGAGATATTTGCGGCTGAACAGTGAGCGACACACTCAAACTGCTTTTTTTTGGATACCAAAGGCCCAAAACTGGATAGTACAGCGATTTGACCCATGGAACTGCGAAACCACACTGGGATGTCGGGCCTACACAAGACTATTTTCAACAGATATATTTTTGTGTCACAACAGTCAGGAGACACTACTGTTTTTCTTTACGGAAAAAACTACCAAAAGCTGAATAATAGAGATTTTTTACCGTGGGATGGCAAAACCACAGTTATTGTTTACTGGGGTATACCACACTTTTTTAAATAGAGATATTTGCGGCTGAACAGTGAGCGACACACTCAAACTGCTTTTTTTTTAGATACCAAAGGCCCAAAACTGGATAGTACAGCGATTTGACCCATGGAACTGCGAAACCACACTGGGATGTCGATCCTACACAAGACTATTTTCAACAGATATATTTTTGTGTCACAACAGTCAGGAGACACAACTGTTTTTCTTTACGGAAAAAACTTCCAAAAGCTGAATAATAGAGATTTTTTACCGTGGGATGGCAAAACCACAGTTATTGTTTACTGGGGTATACCACACTTTTTTAAATAGAGATATTTGCGGCTGAACTGTGAGCGACACACTCAAACTGCTTTTTTTTTAGATACCAAAGGCCCAAAACTGGATAGTACAGCGATTTGACCATTGGAACTGCGAAACCACACTGGGATGTCGGGCCTACACAAGACTATTTTCAACAGATATATTTTTGTGTCACAACAGTCAGGAGACACTACAGTTTTTCTTTACGGAAAAAACTGCCAAAAGCTGAATAATAGAGATTTTTTACCGTGGGATGGCAAAACCACAGTTATTGTTTACTGGGGTATACCACACTTTTTTAAATAGAGATATTTGCGGCTGAACAGTGAGCGACACACTCAAACTGCTTTTTTTTTAGATATCAAATGCCCAAAACTGGATAGTACAGCGATTTGACCCGTGGAACGGCGAAACCACACTGGGATGTCGGGCCTACACAAGACTATTTTCAACAGATATATTTTTGTGTCACAACAGTCAGGAGACACTACTGTTTTTCTTTACGGAAAATATACCAAAACCTGAATAATAGAGATTTTTTACCGTGGGATGGCAAAACCACAGTTATTGTTTACTGGGGTGTACCACACTGTTTAAAATAGAGATATTTGCGGCTGAACAGTGAGCGACACACTCAAACTGCTTTTTTTTTAGATACCAAAGGCCCAAAACTGGATAGTACAGCGATTTGACCCATGGAACTGCGAAACCACACTGGGATGTCGATCCTACACAAGACTATTTTCAACAGATATATTTTTGTGTCACAACAGTCAGGAGACACAACTGTTTTTCTTTACGGAAAAAACTTCCAAAAGCTGAATAATAGAGATTTTTTACCGTGGGATGGCAAAACCACAGTTATTGTTTACTGGGGTATACCACACTTTTTTAAATAGAGATATTTGCGGCTGAACTGTGAGCGACACACTCAAACTGCTTTTTTTTTAGATACCAAAGGCCCAAAACTGGATAGTACAGCGATTTGACCATTGGAACTGCGAAACCACACTGGGATGTCGGGCCTACACAAGACTATTTTCAACAGATATATTTTTGTGTCACAACAGTCAGGAGACACTACAGTTTTTCTTTACGGAAAAAACTGCCAAAAGCTGAATAATAGAGATTTTTTACCGTGGGATGGCAAAACCACAGTTATTGTTTACTGGGGTATACCACACTTTTTTAAATAGAGATATTTGCGGCTGAACAGTGAGCGACACACTCAAACTGATTTTTTTTTAGATATCAAATGCCCAAAACTGGATAGTACAGCGATTTGACCCGTGGAACGGCGAAACCACACTGGGATGTCGGGCCTACACAAGACTATTTTCAACAGATATATTTTTGTGTCACAACAGTCAGGAGACACTACTGTTTTTCTTTACGGAAAATATACCAAAACCTGAATAATAGAGATTTTTTACCGTGGGATGGCAAAACCACAGTTATTGTTTACTGGGGTATACCACACTGTTTAAAATAGAGATATTTGCGGCTGAACAGTGAGCGACACACTCAAACTGCTTTTTTTTAGATACCAAAGGCCCAAAACTGGATAGTACAGCGATTTGACACATGGAAATGCGAAACCACACTGGGATGTCGGGCCTACACAAGACTATTTTCAACAGATATATTTTTGTGTCACAACAGTCAGGAGACACTACTGTTTTTCTTTACGGAAAAAACTACCAAAAGCTGAATAATAGAGATTTTTTAACGTGGGATGGCAAAACCACAGTTATTGTTTACTGGGGTATACACTTTTTTAAATAGAGATATTTGCGGCTGAACAGTGAGCGACACACTCAAACTGCTTTTTTTTGGATACCAAAGGCCCAAAACTGGATAGTACAGCGATTTGACCCATGGAACTGCGAAACCACACTGGGATGTCGGGCCTACACAAGACTATTTTCAACAGATATATTTTTGTGTCACAACAGTCAGGAGACACTACTGTTTTTCTTTACGGAAAAAACTACCAAAAGCTGAATAATAGAGATTTTTTACCGTGGGATGGCAAAACCACAGTTATTGTTTACTGGGGTATACCACACTTTTTTAAATAGAGATATTTGCGGCTGAACAGTGAGCGACACACTCAAACTGCTTTTTTTTTAGATACCAAAGGCCCAAAACTGGATAGTACAGCGATTTGACCCATGGAACTGCGAAACCACACTGGGATGTCGATCCTACACAAGACTATTTTCAACAGATATATTTTTGTGTCACAACAGTCAGGAGACACAACTGTTTTTCTTTACGGAAAAAACTTCCAAAAGCTGAATAATAGAGATTTTTTACCGTGGGATGGCAAAACCACAGTTATTGTTTACTGGGGTATACCACACTTTTTTAAATAGAGATATTTGCGGCTGAACTGTGAGCGACACACTCAAACTGCTTTTTTTTTAGATACCAAAGGCCCAAAACTGGATAGTACAGCGATTTGACCATTGGAACTGCGAAACCACACTGGGATGTCGGGCCTACACAAGACTATTTTCAACAGATATATTTTTGTGTCACAACAGTCAGGAGACACTACAGTTTTTCTTTACGGAAAAAACTGCCAAAAGCTGAATAATAGAGATTTTTTACCGTGGGATGGCAAAACCACAGTTATTGTTTACTGGGGTATACCACACTTTTTTAAATAGAGATATTTGCGGCTGAACAGTGAGCGACACACTCAAACTGCTTTTTTTTTAGATATCAAATGCCCAAAACTGGATAGTACAGCGATTTGACCCGTGGAACGGCGAAACCACACTGGGATGTCGGGCCTACACAAGACTATTTTCAACAGATATATTTTTGTGTCACAACAGTCAGGAGACACTACTGTTTTTCTTTACGGAAAATATACCAAAACCTGAATAATAGAGATTTTTTACCGTGGGATGGCAAAACCACAGTTATTGTTTACTGGGGTGTACCACACTGTTTAAAATAGAGATATTTGCGGCTGAACAGTGAGCGACACACTCAAACTGCTTTTTTTTTAGATACCAAAGGCCCAAAACTGGATAGTACAGCGATTTGACCCATGGAACTGCGAAACCACACTGGGATGTCGATCCTACACAAGACTATTTTCAACAGATATATTTTTGTGTCACAACAGTCAGGAGACACAACTGTTTTTCTTTACGGAAAAAACTTCCAAAAGCTGAATAATAGAGATTTTTTACCGTGGGATGGCAAAACCACAGTTATTGTTTACTGGGGTATACCACACTTTTTTAAATAGAGATATTTGCGGCTGAACTGTGAGCGACACACTCAAACTGCTTTTTTTTTAGATACCAAAGGCCCAAAACTGGATAGTACAGCGATTTGACCATTGGAACTGCGAAACCACACTGGGATGTCGGGCCTACACAAGACTATTTTCAACAGATATATTTTTGTGTCACAACAGTCAGGAGACACTACAGTTTTTCTTTACGGAAAAAACTGCCAAAAGCTGAATAATAGAGATTTTTTACCGTGGGATGGCAAAACCACAGTTATTGTTTACTGGGGTATACCACACTTTTTTAAATAGAGATATTTGCGGCTGAACAGTGAGCGACACACTCAAACTGATTTTTTTTTAGATATCAAATGCCCAAAACTGGATAGTACAGCGATTTGACCCGTGGAACGGCGAAACCACACTGGGATGTCGGGCCTACACAAGACTATTTTCAACAGATATATTTTTGTGTCACAACAGTCAGGAGACACTACTGTTTTTCTTTACGGAAAATATACCAAAACCTGAATAATAGAGATTTTTTACCGTTGGATGGCAAAACCACAGTTATTGTTTACTGGGGTGTACCACACTGTTTAAAATAGAGATATTTGCGGCTGAACAGTGAGCGACACACTCAAACTGCTTTTTTTTAGATACCAAAGGCCCAAAACTGGATAGTACAGCGATTTGACCCATGGAACTGCAAAACCACACTGGGATGTCGGGCCTACACAAGACTATTTTCAACAGATATATTTTTGTGTCACAACAGTCAGGAGACACTACTGTTTTTCTTTACGGAAAAAACTACCAAAAGCTGAATAATAGAGATTTTTTACCGTGGGATGGCAAAACCACAGTTGTTTACTTGGGTATACCACACTTTTTTAAACAGAGATATTTGCGGCTGAACAGTGAGCGACACACTCAAACTGCTTTTTTTTTAGATACCAAAGGCCCAAAAATGGATAGTACAGCGATTTGACCCATGGAACTGCGAAACCACACTGGGATGCCGGGCCTACACAAGACTATTTTCAACAGATATATTTTTGTGTCACAACAGTCAGGAGACACTACTGTTTTTCTTTACGGAAAATATACCAAAACCTGAATAATAGAGATTTTTGACAGTGAGATGGCAAAACCACAGTTATTGTTTACTGGGGTATACCACACTTTTTTAAATAGAGATATTTGCGGCTGAACAGTGAGCGACACACTCAAACTGCTTTTTTTTTTAGATACCAAATGCCCAAAACTGGATAGTACAGCGATTTGACCCGTGGAACTGCGAAACCACACTGGGATGTCGGGCCTACACAAGACTATTTTCAACAGATATATTTTTGTGTCACAACAGTCAGGAGACACTACTGTTTTTCTTTACGGAAAATATACCAAAAGCTGAATGATAGAGATTTTTTACCGTGGGATGGCAAAACCACAGTTATTGTTTACTGGGGTATACCACACTTTTTTAAATAGAGATATTTGCGGCTGAACAGTGAGCGACACACTCAAACTGCTTTTTTTTTAGATATTAAAGGCCCAAAACTGGATAGTACAGCGATTTGACCCGTGGAACTGCGAAACCACACTGGGATGTCGGGCCTACACAAGACTATTTTCAACAGATATATTTTTGTGTCACAACAGTCAGGAGACACTACTGTTTTTCTTTACGGAAAATATACCAAAACCTGAATAATAGAGATTTTTTACCGTGGGATGGCAAAACCACAGTTATTGTTTACTGGGGTATACCACACTTTTTTAAATAGAGATATTTGCGGCTGAACAGTGAGCGACACACTCAAACTGCTTTTTTTTTGATACCAAAGGCCCAAAACTGGATAGTACAGCGATTTGACCCATGGAACTGCGAAACCACACTTTGATGTCGGGCCTACACAAGACTATTTTCAACAGATATATTTTTGTGTCACAACAGTCAGGAGACACTACAGTTTTTCTTTACGGAAAAAACTAAAAAAACCGGAATAATAGAGATTTTTTACCGTGGGATGGCAAAACCACAGTTATTGTTTACTGGGGTATGCCACACTTTTTTAAATAGAGATATTTGCGGCTGAACAGTGAGCGACACACTCAAACTGCTTTTTTTTTAGATATCAAAGGCCCAAAACTGGATAGTACAGCGATTTGACCCGTGGAACTGCGAAACCACACTGGGATGTCGGGCCTACACAAGACTATTTTCAACAGATATATTTTTGTGTCACAACAGTCAGGAGACACTACTGTTTTTCTTTACGGAAAATATACCAAAACCTGAATAATAGAGATTTTTTACCGTGGGATGGCAAAACCACAGTTATTGTTTACTGGGGTATACCACACTGTTTAAAATAGAGATATTTGCGGCTGAACAGTGAGCGACACACTCAAACTGCTTTTTTTTAGATACCAAAGGCCCAAAACTGGATAGTACAGCGATTTGACACATGGAAATGCGAAACCACACTGGGATGTCGGGCCTACACAAGACTATTTTCAACAGATATATTTTTGTGTCACAACAGTCAGGAGACACTACTGTTTTTCTTTACGGAAAAAACTACCAAAAGCTGAATAATAGAGATTTTTTAACGTGGGATGGCAAAACCACAGTTATTGTTTACTGGGGTATACCACACTTTTTTAAATAGAGATATTTGCGGCTGAACAGTGAGCGACACACTCAAACTGCTTTTTTTTGGATACCAAAGGCCCAAAACTGGATAGTACAGCGATTTGACCCATGGAACTGCGAAACCACACTGGGATGTCGGGCCTACACAAGACTATTTTCAACAGATATATTTTTGTGTCACAACAGTCAGGAGACACTACTGTTTTTCTTTACGGAAAAAACTACCAAAAGCTGAATAATAGAGATTTTTTACCGTGGGATGGCAAAACCACAGTTATTGTTTACTGGGGTATACCACACTTTTTTAAATAGAGATATTTGCGGCTGAACAGTGAGCGACACACTCAAACTGCTTTTTTTTTAGATACCAAAGGCCCAAAACTGGATAGTACAGCGATTTGACCCATGGAACTGCGAAACCACACTGGGATGTCGATCCTACACAAGACTATTTTCAACAGATATATTTTTGTGTCACAACAGTCAGGAGACACAACTGTTTTTCTTTACGGAAAAAACTTCCAAAAGCTGAATAATAGAGATTTTTTACCGTGGGATGGCAAAACCACAGTTATTGTTTACTGGGGTATACCACACTTTTTTAAATAGAGATATTTGCGGCTGAACTGTGAGCGACACACTCAAACTGCTTTTTTTTTAGATACCAAAGGCCCAAAACTGGATAGTACAGCGATTTGACCATTGGAACTGCGAAACCACACTGGGATGTCGGGCCTACACAAGACTATTTTCAACAGATATATTTTTGTGTCACAACAGTCAGGAGACACTACAGTTTTTCTTTACGGAAAAAACTGCCAAAAGCTGAATAATAGAGATTTTTTACCGTGGGATGGCAAAACCACAGTTATTGTTTACTGGGGTATACCACACTTTTTTAAATAGAGATATTTGCGGCTGAACAGTGAGCGACACACTCAAACTGCTTTTTTTTTAGATATCAAATGTCCAAAACTGGATAGTACAGCGATTTGACCCGTGGAACGGCGAAACCACACTGGGATGTCGGGCCTACACAAGACTATTTTCAACAGATATATTTTTGTGTCACAACAGTCAGGAGACACTACTGTTTTTCTTTACGGAAAATATACCAAAACCTGAATAATAGAGATTTTTTACCGTGGGATGGCAAAACCACAGTTATTGTTTACTGGGGTGTACCACACTGTTTAAAATAGAGATATTTGCGGCTGAACAGTGAGCGACACACTCAAACTGCTTTTTTTTTAGATACCAAAGGCCCAAAACTGGATAGTACAGCGATTTGACCCATGGAACTGCGAAACCACACTGGGATGTCGATCCTACACAAGACTATTTTCAACAGATATATTTTTGTGTCACAACAGTCAGGAGACACAACTGTTTTTCTTTACGGAAAAAACTTCCAAAAGCTGAATAATAGAGATTTTTTACCGTGGGATGGCAAAACCACAGTTATTGTTTACTGGGGTATACCACACTTTTTTAAATAGAGATATTTGCGGCTGAACTGTGAGCGACACACTCAAACTGCTTTTTTTTTAGATACCAAAGGCCCAAAACTGGATAGTACAGCGATTTGACCATTGGAACTGCGAAACCACACTGGGATGTCGGGCCTACACAAGACTATTTTCAACAGATATATTTTTGTGTCACAACAGTCAGGAGACACTACAGTTTTTCTTTACGGAAAAAACTGCCAAAAGCTGAATAATAGAGATTTTTTACCGTGGGATGGCAAAACCACAGTTATTGTTTACTGGGGTATACCACACTTTTTTAAATAGAGATATTTGCGGCTGAACAGTGAGCGACACACTCAAACTGATTTTTTTTTAGATATCAAATGCCCAAAACTGGATAGTACAGCGATTTGACCCGTGGAACGGCGAAACCACACTGGGATGTCGGGCCTACACAAGACTATTTTCAACAGATATATTTTTGTGTCACAACAGTCAGGAGACACTACTGTTTTTCTTTACGGAAAATATACCAAAACCTGAATAATAGAGATTTTTTACCGTGGGATGGCAAAACCACAGTTATTGTTTACTGGGGTGTACCACACTGTTTAAAATAGAGATATTTGCGGCTGAACAGTGAGCGACACACTCAAACTGCTTTTTTTTAGATACCAAAGGCCCAAAACTGGATAGTACAGCGATTTGACCCATGGAACTGCAAAACCACACTGGGATGTCGGGCCTACACAAGACTATTTTCAACAGATATATTTTTGTGTCACAACAGTCAGGAGACACTACTGTTTTTCTTTACGGAAAATATACCAAAACCTGAATAATAGAGATTTTTGACAGTGAGATGGCAAAACCACAGTTATTGTTTACTGGGGTATACCACACTTTTTTAAATAGAGATATTTGCGGCTGAACAGTGAGCGACACACTCAAACTGCTTTTTTTTTTAGATACCAAATGCCCAAAACTGGATAGTACAGCGATTTGACCCGTGGAACTGCGAAACCACACTGGGATGTCGGGCCTACACAAGACTATTTTCAACAGATATATTTTTGTGTCACAACAGTCAGGAGACACTACTGTTTTTCTTTACGGAAAATATACCAAAAGCTGAATGATAGAGATTTTTTACCGTGGGATGGCAAAACCACAGTTATTGTTTACTGGGGTATACCACACTTTTTTAAATAGAGATATTTGCGGCTGAACAGTGAGCGACACACTCAAACTGCTTTTTTTTTAGATATTAAAGGCCCAAAACTGGATAGTACAGCGATTTGACCCGTGGAACTGCGAAACCACACTGGGATGTCGGGCCTACACAAGACTATTTTCAACAGATATATTTTTGTGTCACAACAGTCAGGAGACACTACTGTTTTTCTTTACGGAAAATATACCAAAACCTGAATAATAGAGATTTTTTACCGTGGGATGGCAAAACCACAGTTATTGTTTACTGGGGTATACCACACTTTTTTAAATAGAGATATTTGCGGCTGAACAGTGAGCGACACACTCAAACTGCTTTTTTTTTAGATACCAAAGGCCCAAAACTGGATAGTACAGCGATTTGACCCATGGAACTGCGAAACCACACTTTGATGCCGGGCCTACACAAGACTATTTTCAACAGATATATTTTTGTGTCACAACAGTCAGGAGACACTACTGTTTTTCTTTACGGAAAATATACCAAAACCTGAATAATAGAGATTTTTGACAGTGAGATGGCAAAACCACAGTTATTGTTTACTGGGGTATACCACACTTTTTTAAATAGAGATATTTGCGGCTGAACAGTGAGCGACACACTCAAACTGCTTTTTTTTTTAGATACCAAAGGCCCAAAACTGGATAGTACAGCGATTTGACCCATGGAACTGCGAAACCACACTGAGATGTCGGGCCTGCACAAGACTATTTTCAACAGATATATTTTTGTGTCACAACAGTCAGGAGACACTACTGTTTTTCTTTATGGAAAAAACTACCAAAAGCTGAATAATAGAGATTTTTTTACTGTGGGATGGCAAAACCACAGTTATTGTTTACTGGGGTATACCACACTTTTTTAAATAGAGATATTTGCGGCTGAACAGTGAGCGACACACTCAAACTGCCTTTTTTTTAGATACCAAAGGCCCAAAACTGGATAGTACAGCGATTTGACCCGTGGAACTGCAAAACCACACTGGGATGTCGGGCCTACACAAGACTATTTTCAACAGATATATTTTTGTGTCACAACAGTCAGGAGACACTACTGTTTTTCTTTACGGAAAATATACCAAAACCTGAATAATAGAGATTTTTTACCGTGGGATGGCAAAACCACAGTTATTGTTTACTGGGGTATACCAGACTTTTTTAAATATATAGATTTGCAGCTGAACAGTGAGCGACACACTCAAACTGTTTTTTTTTTTTAGATACAAATGGCCCAAAATGGATAATACAGAGGTTTGAACCGTGGAAGTGCAAAACAACACTTCTGTTTCTCTAGCCTACACCAGACTATTTTCAACAGTTATGTTTGTGTTTGAAAAATCAGAGACACGCTTTTTTTTGGGGGGGGGACACACCAAAAGGTTAATAAGACGGGTATTTGTACAGTGTGAAGGAGGAAAAAAAAAGGAGGATTTAGATGAAAAAAAAAGGATTTTTCCTGGCCCCCGACACCTGTTGCTAAGTTCAGCAGTTTCAGCAACAGGAGCACACTGGACTGTAATGCAGCGTTTGCTGGTATAACCACTGTGTCTCCTATCTGGGATGGATATTAGTCCTGAAAAGGACTGTTTGTTTGTTCTGGCAGCCTTTACAGACCCTACACTAACTATTTCACAGTTTATATCTCTCCCTAAATCAACAGCGCTGTCCCTACACTGTCTAATCCGGAGCAACTGTGTCCAAGATGCAGCATTACAGTGACTGGCTGGCAATCCCTGCATGTTCATTGGCTCTGTAAATAGCGCCAAACATGCAGGGTATAGACCCGAGCTCCCGCCCGAGTAACCCGTGCTCGGTGCTCGCCGAACATCCCGAGTAGCGTGATGCTCGGGCGAGTACCGAGCAGTGTCGAGCATGTTCGCTCAACACTAGTTGTTATCAATGTTTGACAATGCCAATTTGTATAAAAAGTAATCCAACTTTCACCACTGTCTCAAAATTGGTCAGATTGACCAATTAAGACGAATCTAATTTTTGTGGGTATCAAATAGCATTTTAGCCTATGTAACCTTTAAAACTCATTAGTTGCCATGATAAAGGTAAGGCCATGGCCCTACTATCAGTATTTGGCCAGTATCCGGTCAGTATTTTTTCACAGGAGTGGGAGCCAAAAACAAAAATGCTCCTCCACACCTTGGGCTATGTTCACACGTATCATTTTTGATGTGTTTTTTCACTTTTGCATTGCTTTCAACCGTGAAAAATGCATTCACCAGGAAATCTCATTTTAACATTTTACAACCTTATCTGGCCATGTTGTGTGTGAGATATCATCAGACATATCGTGTTTCATTTATGAAGGAGGGACTCTGAAAGTCACAAAGCCTATTTTTATAGGGCCATCAGGCGGCCTTTACTATTCTTAAAGGGCCAGCAGTCAGCCCTCATTATTCTTAGAGAGCCATCAGCTGACTATGTTTTATTGTTCCCATTACTAAAGAGTGGGTCTCCTATACTGTTATTGCGTATGCAGTGAGTGTCAGGGCTGCCCAAAATTTGGATGCACCCCAATACCCCTTTGAAGAGACTTAGAGGAGGGCCTCCTGAAAGCAATGTTCCCATTATTAGGAAGTGGGTTTCCCATTGAGTTTGCCTATGCAGTGTATGCAAGGGTTGCCAAAAATTTGGAGGCACTCCAATGCCCTTTGGAAGAGACGTGGAGGGCCTCATTAAAAAATGTTCGCATTATTAGGAAGTGGGTCTCCCATATTGTTTCCTTATGCAGTGAATGCTAGGGTTGCCAAAAATCTGGAGGCACTCCAATGCCCCTTGGAAGAGACGTGGAGGTCAGAGGGCCTCCTCAAAACAATGTTTCCATTATTAGGAAGTGGGTCTCCCATTGTGTTTGCCAATGCAGTGAATGCAAGGGTTGCCAAAAATTGGGAGGCACTCCAATGCCCCTTGGAAGAGACGTGGAGGAGGGCCTCATAAAAAAATGTTCCCATAGTTAGGAAGTGGGTCTCCCATTGTGTTTGTCTATGCAATTTATGCAAGGGTTGCCAAAAATTTTGAGGCACTCCAACGCCCCTTGGAAGAGACGTGGAAGAGGGCCTCATGAAAAAATGTTCCCATTATTAGGAAGTAGGTATCCGATAGTGTTGAACTTTGTAGTTCAGTGTGCTTTAGTGCATATAAAAGGGTGTGGCCGCTCTTTGTCTGAGCTGAGATGCTCATTCTGCCTCGGGCCTATGCTTATACTAGGGATCCAGTCTCTCTGCCCTTGTCCATATGTATGTCAATTGACAAATGGTAAGGTTTTTAATATTAGAGTTAGGACTGTCCCTTAAGGGTTGCCGTGACGTGGCGGGATAGCTTTTACATTATTTTGATCAAAATTATGTTAACTAAATACCCTTTATTATTTATTATTATTTTTGCACTGTGCGATCTATCCATTTACTTCCAGTTATTTGGGTATTTTTCTTGTCTTTGGTTTTTAGTGTTGAACTTTGCAGTGAATGTGAAGCGCCCCCTGGGCGGTGGGGTACTCGGTGGCCAGGCCGGTCGGTGCTGGGGGATGTCACGGTGGCAGTGACCCGGTCCGTGACCCAGTGCGGTCAATTAAAGGGGAAAGTAAAAGGGGAATAAAGTTTTTAGAGAAATGTTTGTGATGCCACCTGTGGTATGCGGCTATATGGAGCCGTCACTGCGGTACAGATCCTTTGCAGCTGAAGGTGATGCAGCAGAGTTGGTTCAGCTCTCCACAGGCAGAGCTTAGCTCCAGGGCAGGAAATATTGGTTTTATGAGGTAGATGTTGTTGGTGCTGTGTAGTGCAGGGCTGGTGATGGCGCAGCAATAATTCTAGGACATAGTGGGGTGCAGTCTTCAAGGTTTACTCACAGTTGTTCAAGACTCAGGTTACCAGGGCCAGTGTGTAACCTCCCACGTCATCCTGTGTTCACCAGGGAAGGGGTTCAGCAACTCTCAAGTCTCTCAGGAGTACTTAAACGGGACCCCGTTCTGTGTTCCTTTCTCGGTCGTCTTCCCTGCGCTGGCTCTCACCCTCCTGCCCTGCGCCTCACAATCAGGGTCCCAAGCCAGTAGCCTCGGGTCTTGTCGGGTGACGTGCAGTCCCCTGGACCCTACCCGGCCACCTTTTTGGCGATGTAATTGTGGTGGTTGGAAGCTGCACCTTGCAAGCACAGCAGCCTCCAGTTATCTAGCAGAGTCTGGTTGTTCTCCACTAGTTTAAGGGCCGGTCCCCTCTGCGGCCTGATCCCTCCACGTCCATGTAGATTCGGGCGCACGGGTGGCCTCCTGCACTCACCGTGCCCCTGGGATCCCCTCTGTGTCTGGAGCCTTCCCTCTGCTCCCATCCTTTCTCACTTTCTCTCCTGGGCCTCTCAGACTAGGCCCCACTCCTCTCTCTCTCCTCTCAACTCTTCTCAACTCCTCTCAACCCCTCTCAACTCCTGCTCCAAGCACTGGAGATAGGAGCCTGGACCTCCTACACTGCTCTCCTGAGCAGGACTGGCTGTTTCAAGATGATTCCCTTTCTTCTTATACTCCTACTGACGGTGCTCCCCTGATCTACCTTCTCCACCCACACCCACTACATGGTTCCCTCTCTCTTTGTTCCCCCCCTTCCAACCAGGGACTGGGCTCAGCAATGGATCAGTGCATCTTACCCCTCCTGATGGTCTGGAATGGTGTAGTGTTGTAAGTAGGTGGGTAGGTCCCGGGTAGTACTCCCTCCTTACCTAAGAGTGGGGTACCACACCTCTGAGTGAGATGCAGTACGTCTGTGGCGACTGAACCCGCAGGGGCACCACAAATGCAAGGGCTGACAAAAATTGGAAGGCACTCCAAAGCCCCTTGGAAGAGACATGGAGGAGGGCCTCATAAAAAAATGTTCCCATTAGAAAAGAGCGGGCCTCCTATACTTGTAGTGCCCATGAACTAAGTGTATGGGCTGACAAACATTTACCCCTGGGGGGTATACATGAACATACTGTATATATTTTTTTTTTTACAGGCATCATAAACACCCTTTAAAAAAATTATGTGGGTGTTGCATCACGGACCACGGTCATCCTGGTGATATGGTGGTGGAGGATGGGGAGAAGGAGGAGGACAAGAGCAAGTAGCCAAAATCAGGAAGCGTATACCCATGTCTGGGTGTGAAAAGGTGCATGGGAATACATCTCCCAAGAAAAGACACTGGATTTGAGTTTATGGTACACTGCTATGATTCGGTGGTGTTGAGAAGTCTGGCCCAATCCAGCCCTTGTTCATTTTTATAAGAGTCAGCCTGTGAGCATTTTCAGTTGACAGGCTGATGCGCTTATCAGTTATAATTCCACCAGCGGCACTAAAAACCCGCTCTGATAAAACGCTGGCGGCAGGGCAGGCCAGGACCTCCAAGTCATAGAGAGCCAGTTCATTCCACATATCCAGCTTGGATACCCAATAATTATAAGGCACAGAGGAATCACGGAGGAGTTGGTATGGTCGGCAAGATACTCCCTCAGCATCGTCCCAAACTTTGCACTCCTTGTGAGATTACCCCGTGCCTCAGGGCTTGTGTGATGGGAGGGGCTGAGAAAATTCTCACAGAACTTTGACAGTGTTCCTATGCCTCTGCTTGATTGAAGTTGTGTCTCTCTCGCCTGTACTCCTTGGTTGTCCAACGAACTGTGACCTCTGCCGCCAGCGTTTTCAGATGGGAATTTTTTTAATAGTTCCGCAACAAAGGCCTTCTGGTACAGCCCCATTTTTGCAAACCTGTCCGCCTCAGGAATAAGAGATATAAAGTTCTCCTTGCAGTGTGGGTCTAGAAGTGTCACCAACCAGTAATGACTGTCACCCAAAATTTTGAGAATGCGAGGGTCATGGGAAAGGCAGCGTAACATAAACTCAGCCATGCGTGCCAGACTATTAACAGGCAAGACTTCCGTGTCCTCACCATGAGGATGACTGACCATGCTCTCCTCCTCCTCTCTGTCCTCTGGCCATCCACACTGAACAGACGGTATGACAGCTCTACTGGTAGTACTGTTTATAGCGCATGAAACTAGCTCCTGTTCTTCCTCCTCCTCCTCTTCCTCATTGTCCCCCAATCCACGTTGGGATGAGATGAGACTAGGTGGTGTGTAATCACCCTGAATGTTTCCTTGCTCCATCTCATTGTGCTCCGCCTGCAATGCATCCTCTTTGATTGTGAGCAGAGAGCATTTCAGATGACAGAGAAGCGGGATGGTGACGCTAATTATGGCGTCCATCTTGGTGCAGTCCACAAAGTTTTGGAGGATGGTACATATGTCTGACATCCATGTCCACTCCTGAGGTCTTATGTGTGGAGTCTGCACACTCTTCTGTGTCTGCTCTTCTGTCTCGTCTCTTCTATGGCACGCTCTTCTGTGACAGCAATAATAAGCTCCTGGTGCTAAAACAATGCTAGCAAGTAAACAAAACCACAGAGCTTGATAAGAGAGGCATCGCTGAAATCTGTGTTTTAACTTCTGCAGCATGTTGCCTACAGATTACATAGCAAAAACCTGCTGACAAATTCTCTTTAAGGTATCAACTAACATATCAAATGTATTTTTTATGTTAAATGTGTTCATACTTAGAGGAAAGTGAATTATTTGAAATTGGTAGCTTCGCTAAATTGATTCAAATAATTTGTTTTTTGGTGAATCTATTAGACAGGAATGTAAAATTCTTCAAAGTCTCCAATTGACCTGAAAAGACATGTGAATGGATCTTCTGAGGTCTCCTAGACTGCATCCACCTCCTTTTTTTATTACAAACACAGTCTTAGTAAAGTTAAAGTGACTAATCCAATAGTCATCCCTTTGCTTGATGCTAATGATACACTTGTCAACCCACAAACAATATATGAATATAATATAACTGAAGAAGGTATGGGTTTTCACATTGGTTGGTTCAAAAATAATCCCTGTTTGGGGAGTTTCAAGAGCTATTTTATTTGCTAATTGAAGAAGTGATAGTTTTTTCACAAGCCATCCAAAAATGATCCTTTTATTTAGGGAGCAGAAACAAGTTAGCTATTTTGAATGTAAAGATGCAATGGTTTCTTAACTAGGTATGAAAAATGATCCCCTTTTTGGTGTCGAAACGGGTTTGCTATTCTCAAAATGATTAAAAAATTACAATGGGTTTTCTCCAAAAATCATACATTATTTAGGCCGCAGAAATAGGCTAGTGTTTTCAAAGTGAAGAAATTATATCTTGCCAACAGGCCATGAAAAAATTATTCCTATTTTTGTAGCTGTTTCAAATGTGTGCAGCATCAAGACAGAATGCTTCAAAGCAGCATTACATTCTAGCTAGGCAGCACACTAGAGTAATAAAATTAACGTGTCTGGGCATCTAGTATCAGTGGCAGTGGATTCAACACACTTGAGTAATGCAGGAGAAGTGTGAGAAATGGGCATTTAGTGAGTTTGGGCATCTAGCAGCAGAGGCAGTTTTAGAAGACGCACGATAGAAAATAAAAATGGGTGAACCTAGGAGAGGTCTGTCAATGTAGGGCCAGCAATGGTATATACTCAAAAAACGTATATGCAAGGTATAATAAAAAGGATATATGACCGATTAATTTTCAAAGCTGCTATTATTCACTTGTAGTAAGTTAACAGCAAAATAATATACGTAAGTACAAGAAAAACTACTTCACAGATAATTGCATGAATGCAAGGCAAGTATACTTGTGGCGCCCAGGGGATGGGGACTACTCGGCGCCCGGGCCTTAATGCCTGGTCTTGGGGGACGTCGCGGTGGTCGGCTCCCGGGCCCATACCCTGGGGTCTCTCTTAAAAAAAAGGGGAAAATGAAATGTCAAAATTCGTGACGCCACCTGTGGTGTCTGGTGAGGATCACCAGCGCTGCAGCAGTCCACTGAGGCCGGTGTTACGGCAGCTTTGATGGTGTAGCTCCCCACAGGTGGAGCTAGGCCTCAGGGCAGTGATGTTTGACGAGGTGCACGATATGGCGGTGACCCAGCCGGGTCCAAGGAAGAACAAGGGACACACACACACGGTTTGCTTCTGTACCTTTTACTGGTGGGAATGCAGGTACCGTCCGGAGCACTGTAGGGTGAGGGGTGCACTGCAGGACTCTCCCCAGTGAGCAGGTGTAGGGCCTCCTGTTTCTTCGCCACTTAGTGTTAGTCTCTGGCCTGCCTGGAGCTAGGCCTAGCTTAGTCTCTGTTCTGCACAGGCTGATCCTGTGGTAGGGCCTTCTGTTGGAGTACACACTCCCTGGTATAACAGTCAGCGTTTGGTATTCCTAGGACCTGTAGTTCGCCAGGGGTTCTGGTTGTCTTCTGCTGGGTATAAAGAATCCCTGCAGACTCGGACACAGGGTCCGGGATATGGTTTCTGAGGTGAGCTGGTAAGGCTCCTCTGCCCCAATGCTACTCACTCCTCTAGCCTTCAGCCTACTAGGGCCCTCACTAGGCTATACACACTGGCAGTTAGGTGGCAGCCTCTTCTGCTGTTCTCTGAGCGTCAGCAACGCTCCTAGCTCACTAACCTGAGCTGCTTGAGTCTGACTGAGCTCCACTGTAGACTGACCTGTTTCTCTGTGTCTCACTCTGCAGGAACTGGCTGTGGACTCCAGACTGTTCGGTCTCCACTAACTTCCTGAGGAAAACTTACTCACAGACTCTCTCCTTCTGTGTCTGAGCAGAAAACTGCTAAATCACTGTCTGGGCTGCCTAGCTCCACCATCCCTATTTATATCCCTATCAGGCTCCCTCTGGTGGTCTGAGGTGGAAGGTGGAGGTGTGTGTATGCTCTGAGGGCCTCTTGTGGAGAAAACCTGAAATGCACCCCTCCTGGATCTGTGGCTCCATGCACAGCAGGGCGTCACATTCCCCCCTAGTTGAACTCAGCACTCCCGGGCTGAAGCACATTTTTTAACAACAACAATAACAAGCTTCCCTTTATGGGAGGTTAGGACACTTGAACGTTGCATAACCAGAACATGGATAAATATACATACAGTGCCTACAAGTAGTATTCAACGCCCTGCAGATTTAGCTGGTTGACACATGCGGAATTAACTTGGCATTGTGACATTTGTACTGTAGATCAGCCTGGAAGTGGGAAATGCACTGCAGCAAATTTTGTTTTTGTTTTTGTTTTTTTTTTGTTTTTTAAAACGTTAAAAGTTAATTCAGAGTGTCATTTATTATTCAACCCCTCAAACCACAAGAATTCTGTTTGGTCCCCCTAAAGTATTAAGAAGTAGTTCAGGCACCAAGAATAATGAGCTTCACATGTGTGGATTAAAGATCTCTTTTGCCAGCCTTTTCTGACTATTTAAGACCCTCCTCAAACTTGTGAACAGCACTCAGACATGGTCAACATGGGAAAGACAAAGGAGCATTCCAAGGCCATCAGAGACAAGATCGTGGAGGGTCACAAGGCTGGCAAGGGGTACAAAACCCTTTCCAAGGAGTTGGGCCTACCTGTCTCCACTGTTGGGAGCATCATCCATAAGTGGAAGGCTTATGGAACTACTGTTAGCCTTCCACGGCCTGGACAGCCTTTGAAAGTGTCCTCCCGTGCCAAGGCCAGGCTTGTCCGAAGAGTCAAGGCTAACCCAAGGACAACAAGGAAGGAGCTCCGGGAAGATCTAATGGCAGTGGGGACATTGGTTTCAGTCAATACCATAAGTAACGTACTCCACCGCAATGGTCTCCGTCCCAGACGAGCCTGTATGGTACCTTTACTTTCAAAGCGTCATGTCAAGGCTCGTCTACAGTTTGCTCATGATCACTTGGAGGACTCTGAGACAGACTGGTTCAAGGTTCTATGGTCTGATGAGACCAAGATCGAGATCTTTGGTGCCAACCACGCACGTGACGTTTGGAGACTGGATGGCACTGCATACGACCCCAAGAATACCATCCCTACAGTCAAGCATGGTGGTGGCAGCATCATGCTGTGGGGCTGTTTCTCAGCCAAGGGGCCTGGCCATCTGGTCCGCATCCATGGGAAGATGGATAGCACGGCCTACCTGGAGATTTTGGCCAAGAACCTCCGCTCCTCCATCAAGGATCTTAAGATGGGTCGTAATTTCATCTTCCAACAAGACAACGACCCAAAGCACACCGCCAAGAAAACCAAGGCCTGGTTCAAGAGGGAAAAAGTCAAGGTGTTGGAGTGGCCTAGTCAGTCTCCTGACCTTAACCCAATTGAAAACTTGTGGAAGGAGCTCAAGAATAAAGTCCACATGAGACACCCAAAGAACCTAGATAACTTGGAGAAGATCTGCATGGAGGAGTGGGCCAAGATAACTCCACAGAACTGTGCCAGCCTGATCAGGTCTTATAAAAGACGATTATTAGCTGTAATTGCAAACAAGGGTTATTCCACAAAATATTAAACATAGGGGTTGTATAATATTTGACCCACACTTTTATGTTTAAAATTTAATAAAATTCAACTGAGCAACATAACTTTTTGGTTTGTAAGATTTATGCTTCTGTTCATAAAACCTACTCTCGTTTGCAGTTTGAAGGCTCTAACTTATTTGCATCTTATCAAACCAGCTAAATCTGCAGGGGGTTGAATACTACTTGTAGGCACTGTATATAGTTCTATAAACAGTAGGCAATGAGCAACCGGAAACTCCAAGTCTCTTCCGGAGAGGTTGCTCAAAGGGGCACTCAGGGAGTGCAAATATGTACAAATAAAGTCTTTGGGCTGCACATAATCCTCAGCCACAGAGTTCTTAGATACCCAAGCGGGTAATGGGAAGGAAATAAGTAAAGTGTCCGTTTCACTTGGATTGTCCATTAGAGGGGAAAAATATAAGTTAAAGGCATGTAAAGGCAATAAATACATAGCGATACATACGCAGGATAATGCAATAATATACGGTATTATACAATACAATACAATACAATACCCCAGGGGTAACTATCTACATCTGTCGAGGTTTAACTATTTTACTTAGTGTACCTGACAGGGAGTTGACCTTTCATGCTACGTGTAGATCTGCGTAGTGCGGTGGTCTGTGTAGTGTCAGTGTTTCTCTCAGCTACCCTGTTAGTTCTACTAGCGATGGTATTGAAAAACTGCCTTAACCTCGCTACTGGGATGGCAAGTTCACCATTGGCTGGGCCTTCCTGCTCCGCTTCTGCCGGGGATCCTTCTTGAGCAGGCTCTTCTGCGGCACTAGGCTCTTCTGCAGCACTTACAGGTTCAACTTGCTGTGGAGGGTCTTCTTGCTGTTGGAAGAATTGGAGTACTGGAATTATGACTGCTCCTCCGATTTGAGGCCAATCTGCCGGGAAGTCTCCTAAATCAGTATGTATTACTGCTTCATCAGGTTCCTCTGGGAAAATGAGAGGCACTTCTTCTTGGGGTTTTAGCAGATCTGGACACAACTTCAGGTGGTCCCTAGATACTGCTGCAGTTGTTCTTCCTCCATCTTTGCTGATCAGACACGTCTTCCTGTTGTCAAACCTTGAATTCAACACAGTGTAGGGTTCTCTCTCCCACTGGTCATCAAGCTTGTGGTTCCTCCGCTTCCTTTTCAATACCACTTCTCCTGGTGGTGAAGGGTTCTGCTGGTGCACTTCTGTTGTATTGTGCTTCTTGTTTATCCCTCCCCCGAGTGAGACTGTCTTCGACACAGGCTTGTACTCTTCTGTACTGCTCCTGTCTGGTCATGTCCCAGTCCTCAGTGGTCACATCAGCTTCAGGTTCTACAACACCAAGCTCCAGGTCCATGGGCAACTTCCCAGGTCTTGCCCGCATTAGATATGCCGGAGTGCAATTGGTGGAACTTACTGGTATGTGATTATACAGATCCACTAGGTCAGGTAGTAGGTCTGGCCACTGGTTTCTCTCCTCAAGCGGTATGGTCTTCAGCAGGTCGATGATGATGTTATTCATCTTTTCACAGAGACCGTTAGTTTGGGGGTGGTACAGTGTAGTCCTGATCTTTTTACACCCGTACAGATGGCAGAACTCTTTGAACAATTCAGCCTCAAAGGCCAGGCCTTGGTCAGTCAGTACCTGCTCAGGGTATCCATGGGGTCTGCAGAAGTATGCTTGGAACGTCTTCGCTGGTGTCTCTGCTGTCAGGTCTTTGACAGGGGCGACCACCAGGAACCTGGAGTAGTGATCCACCATGGTCAGGGTATAGGAGTATCCTGACCGGCTGGGTGACAACTTGACATGGTCCAGGGCCACGATCTCCAGGGGTTGAGTCGTCTTGATGAGTTGCAGGGGTGCCTTCTGGCTGCTGTAGTCTTTTCTTCTGAGGCTACAGGGTCCACAGTCTCTGCACCACCTCTCAATGGAGCTGCGCATTCCCACCCAGTAGAATCGACACTTCAACAGGGTCTCTAGCTTTTTCCAGCCAAAGTGCCCCGCCTGATCGTGGTAGGCCTCCAACACCATCTGGATGTCCGTCTTAGGGACCACTATCTGCCACACCATCTCATGGGTTTTCGGATTGACGTACCTCCGGCACAGCTTCTCACGGTAGATAAACAGCTGGTTTCTCTCATTCCACAGCAGCTTTGCTTGGAGAGACGCATCCTTCTCCAGGGAGGAACCTTCTTGGGTTGTCAGCTCCTTAATACGGCTGACAACTGGGTCACTGTCCTGGGTCTCCTTCCAGCTGTGGTGAGGCAAAGAGTTTAACGTCTTACCACGCTGCCTCCTGGAGGCTCGTTGCTCGTGGATCATCCCATTCCGATGAAAGGCAGGTAGCTCAATCTCCTCCAGGTCATCCACTTCTTCTTCTGTGTCTGACTGGTGAGCCATCCTGGACAGGGCATCGGCGTTGGCATTCTTGCGGCCCGCCCGGTACTTAATTGTGAACTGGTAGTTTGACAGCCGAGCCATCCATCATTGTTCCATGGCTCCCAGCTTGGCTGTTTCAAGATGAGTTAAGGGGTTATTGTCAGTGTAGGCAGTGAACTTGCTGGAGGCTGGATAGTGCTTGAACCTTTCAGTGATGGCCCAGACCAAGGCCAGGAACTCCAACTTGAAGCTGCTATAGTTCTCTGGGTTCCTCTTGGTCGAGCGGAGCTTCCTGCTTGCATACGCGATTACTTTCTCCTGGCCATTCTGCTTCTGACTTAGGACAGCTCCCAATCCTTCATTGCTGGCATCAGTACACAGCAGGAACGGTTGGCTGTAGTCAGGGTAGGCAAGGATTTCATCACCTGTCAGGATCTCCTTCATTTCTTGAAATGATTCAGCCTGTTCTTTACCCCAGTGGAATGGGGGATTTCTGCCCTTGGGGGACTGTCCTACCAGGAGGTCTTGCAGAGGCTCTGCTTTCTTCGTGTAATCTTTTACAAACCTCCGGTAGTATCCTACTAGTCCCAGGAACTGACGCACCTCCTTGAGGTTCTTCGGCTCTGGCCATTTCTGGATGGCAGTGACCTTCTCCGGGTCTGGTGCTACCCCTTCTGGACTGACAATGTGCCCCAGGTACTGTACCTTTCTCTTGAGCAGGTGGCACTTTGAGGGCTTCAACTTCATCCCATACCGGGACAGTGACTCAAATACCTCTGCCAGGTGCTTCAAGTGGTCCTCATACGTTTTGGAGTACACAATCACATCATCCAGGTATAGTAACACAGTCTCGAAGTTGCGGTGTCCCAGGCAGCACTCCATCAATCTCTGGAACGTTTCGGGGGCATTGCAGAGTCCAAACGGCATACTGTTGAACTCGCATAGTCCCATCGGGGTGTTGAAGGCCGTCTTCTCCCAATCCTCCTCAGCAACAGCTACTTGCCAGTACCCACTAGTGAGGTCAAGTGTGGAAAAGTAATTTGCAGACTTTAAGGCAGCCAGGGATTTCTCAATACGGGGTAAAGGGTATGCATCTTTATGTGTAATGCGATTTACTTGTCTGTAATCTACACACATTCTCATGCTTCCATCCTTTTTCCTGACTAGAACTAGGGGAGCTGCCCAGGGACTACAACTATCCCTTACTACCCCTGCCTTCTTCATGTCATGCAACATCTCCTTGGCTTTCTGGTAGTGTGCTGGAGGTATAGGCCTGTACCGTTCCTTGATGGGGGGATGGTTGCCTGTGGGGATGTGATGTTGTACCCCCTTAATCCTCCCAAAGTCAAGTGGGTGTTTGCTGAATACCTGCGTGTATTCCTGAACCACCCGGTGTACTCCCTGTTTCTGGTGGGCTGGAGTGGTGTCTGTCCCAACGCGGAGCTGTTGACACCAATCCTCCTCCTGTGTTGTAGGGTCATTATCCTCCACTTGGTCTGGGGAGGTAAAGGACTCCGCCGTGTGAATAGAGTTATTATTTACAGTGTACAGTTTGGCAACAGTGGCATAACGTGGTAGTCTGACCTCGTCTTCCCCATAGTTGAGAAGACGGACGGGCACCCTCCCATTGCGTACGTCTACTACCCCCCTGGCAGTTAAGAGTGTAGGTCTGTGCTCTGAGCTAAGGGGTTCTACTACCGCCTGGTAGCTCTGTCCTTTAAGACCTATTGCTGCTCTACACCAGATAAGCATTTCACTCATTGGGGGAATCACAATGGGCATCGGGTCTGTTACCCGCACGCTACCAATCTCACCACCGGTCAGCTTCACTTGCTGCTGGTACATCAGGGCTCGGATCTCCTTCTGGATCGCTCTCTTCTGCCCTGGTCTGGCAATGTCAGCGAGCTGTTGGAGTAAAAACACAACCTCCTCCAAACAGTTACCAACAATGTTAGTGCCTAGTACAACATTCAGTCCATTTTCCTCATTGACAGTCTTCACTACAATGAGCCCCTGGTCCTTTAACTCCACTCTCCCCACTTTTACTGCTACATTCTTAACCCCAAGTAGGTCAAGAGGGAGGCCGTTAGAGGCATATACTGAAAAGTCTGGGTTTGGGGGTTGGAGACTGTCCATGGACCAGTATTTGCTATAGAGGATATCAGGTATGATTGTTACCTGGGATCCGGTGTCCAGCAGGGCAGGTATCGCAATGCCGTCCAGTATGATGGATAGGAAAGGTCTTCCTCCCACGAACCTGCGGTGCCAGTCTGAGGGGCCTGCTGAGTCTATTCCTGGGTGTTGGCCCTCAGACCCAGGGTTTGCTTGTTTAAAGGACACTGGTGCACTGTGTGACCTGCCTTCTGGCAGCGGTGGCAGACGAACTCTGGGTGAGGATGGCACTGGTTGTTGGTCCTTCCTGGGGGCGGCGTTGTCCTCCTCCGAAGTGGCGATGTCCTCCTCCGGGGTGGCGACGTCCTCCTTCTCCTCCGGTTCATCCAGGGGACATCCTCAGGGCAGTCAGCTAGCAGGATCTTTCCCTCCGTCTCTGGCTCTGTCCGTAGCTGCAGGGCACTCATCACAGTGGCCAGGTTTTTGGTCAGCTGGCGCACTTCTGAGCGCAGACAGTCCAGCTCAGTAGGGGGCGCTGCCTGCACTTTGGCTTCAGCAGCCAGCGGGGAAAAGGTGGGTGCTGCTGGCGTTGGAGTGGCCCCACCCTGGTAACGTTGGATTGCAGTATCTGCCGTCTCCAGGGGTTGCAGACCTTTTATAGCCATATCCTTAAGGATGTCAAAGGTAGCATCTGGATGATCCAAGGACCACCAGCGCACAGTCCTGCTCTCCGCTTGGGACCTCAGCCCCCGGACAAATTGTTCCTTTAGCATTTTACTCTCATTAGTTATGCTAATTTGACTAACCTGTTTTAGAGCTCTCAGGGCCCCTTGTAAATGGCAGGCATAGTCCCGAACGCTGTCCTCCGGTTTCTGAGAGCATTGGTAGAACATCAACCGGAGGTCTGCTTCAGTGCGGTCCTCAAAGGCAGTCTGTAACTTTTTGAAAATTGTGGACACTGATTCCTGGTCTGCGGCCGACCAAGTCTCTACTTCTCTATCCGCAGCACCAGTCAATTGTCCCACTACTACTGCAGCTCTTTGTTTGCCCGTCATAGAATACATGTCCAGTATGCCGCATATTTTGCGCTTGAATCCAGACAGGGTGTCTGGCTTGCCGCTGTACTGGGGAAGCCACTTTGCTCCGGGCATGTATGGTAAAGTCAATGGTACGATAGGGGCTACAGGTCCTGGTGATGGAGCGGCTGCTCCGTCTTGCGCGGCGGCCGCGGGTGCATCATCGGGGCTGTCAGCCTGGGCCGCTGCGTCGGGTTGTTGCTGCAACATCTTGACACCCCCCTAGTGAACCGTGGCCTACCTTCCTTCTGTAGGCCGCAGCTCCGCAGGTGAAAGTCTTCTGGTAGGACCTTGCGTCGCTTACGTTCCACGTCAGAGCGTTCGCTGGGGCTTCTTGCCAGGACCTGACACTGCGTCAGTGCGTGGGGGGTGTCTTTGACTTCACGCGCTTCCAGCGGTTACGCCCCTCTTCTTCCCGCGCGGCGACCGGAAAGATGGCGGCCAGTGGCGGGAAACTCCAGAAAATGGCGGGAAAAGCTTCACCACTGTGAGTTTTACAGTTTCTTAAGGCGCACAGTACTCGGTGGCAACGGGCACGCAATCCTGTTCGTGACGCCAATTAGAGAGATGTGGCACCCAGGGGATGGGGACTACTCGGCGCCCGGTCTTGTTGGACGTCGCAGTGGTCGGCTCCCGGGCCCATACCCTGGGGTCTCTCTTAAAAAATAAAGGGGAAAATGAAATGTCAAAATTCATGACGCCACCTGTGGTGTCTGGTGTCTCCAAAAATCATCCATTATTTAGGCCGCAGAAATAGGCTAGTGTTTTCAAAGTGAAGAAATTATATCTTGCCAACAGGCCATGAAAAAATTATTCCTATTTTTGTAGCTGTTTCAAATGTGTGTAGCATCAAGACAGAATGCTTCAAAGCAGCATTACATTCTAGCTAGGCAGCACACTAGAGTAATAAAATTAACGTGTCTGGGCATCTAGTATCAGTGGCAGTGGATTCAACACACTTGAGTAATGCAGGAGAAGTGTGAGAAATGGGCATTTAGTGAGTTTGGGCATCTAGCAGCAGAGGCAGTTTTAGAAGCCGCACGATAGAAAATAAAAATGGGTGAACCTAGGAGAGGTCTGTCAATGTAGGGCCAGCAATGGTATATACTCTAAAAAAAGTATATGCAAGGTATAATAAAAAGGATACATAACCGATTAATTTTCAAAGCTGCTATTATTCACTTGTAGTAAGTTAACAACAAAATAATATACGTAAGTACAAGAAAAACTACTTCACAGATAATTGCATGAATGCAAGGCAAGTATACTTGTGGCGCCCAGGGGATGGGGACTACTTGGCGCCCGGGCCTTAATGCCTGGTCTTGGGGGACATCACGTTGGTCGGCTCCCGGGCCCGTACCCTGGGGTTTCTCTTAAAAGAAAAGGGGAAAATGAAATGTCAAAATTCGTTACGCCACCTGTGGTGTTTGGTGAGGATCACCAGCGCTGCGGCAGTCCACTGAGGCCGGTGTTACGGCAGCTTTGATGGTGTAGCTCCCCACAGGTGGAGCTAGGCCTCAGGGCAGTGATGTTTGACGAGGTGCACGATATGGCGGTGACCCAGCCGGGTCCAAGGAAGAACAGGGGACACACACACACGGTTTGCTTCTGTACCTTTTACTGGTGGGAATGCAGGTACCGTCCGGAGCACTGTAGGGTGAGGGGTGCACTGCAGGACTCTCCCCAGTGAGCAGGTGTAGGGCTTCCTGTTTCTTCGCCGCTTAGTGTTAGTCTCTGGCCTGCCTGGAGCTAGGCCTAACTTAGTCTCTGTTCTGCACCGGCTGATCCTGTGGTAGGGCCTTCTGTTGGAGTACACACTCCCTGGTATATGGGGCCTCGGTAACTCCTGACCCTGGTATAACAGTCAGCGTTTGGTATTCCTGGAACCTGTAGTTCGCCAGGGGTTTTGGTTGTCTTCTGCTGGGTATAAAGAATCCCTGCAGACTCGGACACAGTGTCCGGGATATGGTTTCTGGGGTGAGCTGGTAAGGCTCCTCTGCCCCCAATGCTACTCACTCCTCTAGCCTTCAGCCTACTAGGGCCCTCACTAGGCTATACACACTGGCAGTTAGGTGGCTGCCTCTTCTGCTGTTCTCTGAGCGTCAGCAACGCTCCTAGCTCACTAACCTGAGCTGCTTGAGTCTGACTGAGCTCCACTGCAGACTGACCTGTTTCTCTTTGTCTCACTCTGCAGGAACTGGCTGTGGACTCCAGACTGTTCGGTCTCCACTAACTTCCTGAGGAGAACTTACTCACAGACTCTCTCCTTCTGTGTCTGAGCAGAAAACTGCTGAATCACTGTCTGGGCTGCCTAGCTCCACCATCCCTATTTATATCCCTATCAGGCTCCCTCTGGTGGTCTGAGGTGGAAGGTGGAGGTGTGTGTATGCTCTGAGGGCCTCTTGTGGAGAAAACCTGAAATGCACCCCTCCAGGATCTGTGGCTCCATGCACAGCAGGGCGTAACATACTTGCTGCATAGTATAGTCTTCATTGCTCGTATCACCAGTAAGTCCTGTGTGACAATCCAAAGCAAATTTGTAGTGTAAGATGCATCAGCTGTAGACACAACCAGCCTTTCATGGAGACATAATGATAGGTAGTGGGCGCCCCTGTTGCTACGTTTCGCGGGTGGGCCCTTTCCCTTCGCTTTTCTTATTAAAGGGGTTGTCCAGTACTATTGATAATGCCCCAATGTATTTTTATGGTGAAAAGAAGTGTTTTTGTAAATACCTTGTGCTGCTGTTTCTGCCTGTGAGCGGCGCTATAGCTGGACGCTCACAGGCATCACGTGACCCCCCGCTGATGTCACGTGATGCCACGGTGGCTGCTGGGTTCTAGGCGGGGTTACCCTGCGAGTCACACCCAGCATCCTCCGCGTGCTTTACTGATGAAAGAGGAGAGGGAAAGCGAGCGATGGATGCTGGGTGTGACAAGTGGGGTAACCCCGCCCACAGCCCGGCATCCACCGTGGAACGCTGAAGTGAGTCACCCCCGGCTGCATCTGCAACTTGACGTGACATCAGCAGATGTCAGAGCCGGCGGCAGTTGTGGGTCACGTGATGCCTGTGAGCGGCCAGTTATAGTGCCACTCACAGGCAAGAACAGCAGCGCAAGGTATTTACAAAGAAACTTATTTTCACCATAAAAATACATTGGGGCATTATCAATAGTACTGGACAACCCCTTTAAGGTCACTGCAGTATATCATAGATCAATCAATTCACAGACACACTGACTCTGCAGGTACAGCATCTCCCTATCTCACTGGAATCTTTGGATGATTAATCACAGACAGAGACTACCACTCTCTTTTTCATTGAGCTTCACCACTGCAGTAGTATGACACATTGTCACATTGAGATTTTTTTTTTTATTCATATGGGAAATGAGCTCTGACCTATCCCTGGGTTGAAAAATCTTAAAATGACCACTGCATGCCCTGTCCTCATCTTTTTTAGTCCCTGTGATGGTCTCAACTGATTGATTGTGCTAGACTATGTGAAATTAAAGCTGCAAAGAATTATGCGAAATTGAACACTCTTTGCCAGATTTTCTCAAAGATTGTAATCAATTACTATGCATTCAAGTGTTGTATTGTATTGTAAGGCTTTCTTTCACCTGTGTCAAAGCAAAGGGACTTGTTGCCAACCTCAGGCATCTAGTGAAAACCCTAGTTGTTCAATCTCTAACTATGCCGATGCTTTTGTGAAGTAGGTATTAGTGATGAGTGAGTACTAAAAGGCTCGGGTGCTCATTGCTCGGGTCGAGCAAATTGGAATGCTCGGGTGCTCGACGAGCAATGAGCACCTGGGAGGTCTGCAGGGGGCCTAAAAATTGCCCAAATCGATAAGAACAGTGCTCAAATGACATGGGAACAGCATGGGGAAGACACCTGGAAGCATCTCTGACCATGAACAATGTTGTCAGAGTATTATGCAACTTTTACGGATTCACAATAAAACATGCAAAAACTAAACCAAAATGGATTTTCCTGGGAAAAATGTTAAGGAACATCCTTTCCAGGGTAATGACTTGTATATAAGGCAAAATAAATAGCCAAAAACAAAAATGATCATCCACACTTTGGACTATGTTCACACCTCGTGTTTTTGATGCATTTTTGCACTTTTACTTTGCTTTCAACGGTGAAAAATACATTCACCGGTAAAAATCATTTTAACATTTTACTACTTTATCTGGCCATGTGGTGTGTGAGACATGATCAGACACATTCATACAACATACAGTGCTGAAAAGACATGGGAACAGCATGGGGAAGACCCCTTGAATCACCTCTGACTCCCAGGTCACTGCCTAAAACCGTGGTAATCATACATGATCCTATATTACTGCAGTAATAATACAGACATTTTTTGGAATGTAGCAAATATTAAACTCCATTTAACATGGGCAAGGTACCAGGAAGGAAGGTCACAGATGTATGGAGGAGACAGATTGTGGGTGGCTTTCTATGCCAAGGTTAGGGTTTTGAACTGGAGTCTCTGGGCAATTGGGAGCCAGTGAAGGGATTGACAGAGAGGATGCTGGGGAGTAGCAGGGGGACAGGTGGATTAGTTGCGTTACAGAGTTTAGGATAGATTTGTGGGTGTGCGAGAGTGTTAGAAGGGAGGCCACAGAGCAGGAGGTTGCAGTAGTCAAGGCGGGAGATGATGTGGGTGTGCATTAGTGTTTTTGCAGATTCGGGGTTGTGGAATGTGCGGATCCATTACATTTTTTTTACTTGGAGTCAGCATATTCCTCACCCTGATCCTCCTTCCTCCCACCATTCCGAGTTCCCTGAGACTGATCCCACACTTGGACACTCCGAAGAGCTATTTTGTTCATCTTTCCATTTAGATTCTGGCCTCTCGCTCAGTTCGCTTCAACCGGGGCAACAGGAGATTGCATGTAGCGATGCCCAAATATTTCAGCAGCCATGGTCACACGAAGGTGACAGTGGGAAAGTGCAACTACTGTTGCAAAAGGTGGATGGTGATGAGACACAATGGACAGAAAGTCAGGAGGAGGACGAGGGTGTGGAAGTGGAAGACGAGGTGGTGGACGATGAAGTCACTGACCCAACATGGCAAGGGGACATGCAGAGCGAGGAGAGCAGCACACAGGGGGAGGGAGGCATAACACTACAACAGACAGGAACAAGCAGTGTGGTGGCCAGACACAAGGCAGGCAACTGTTCCCCGGAATACCAACACAACGGAAGTTGCCAGTACAACTGTTAGGTCTTCCGGAGCCTGGTTCTTTTTCAAAGACTGTTCAGATAACCTCATAAAGGCCATTTGCAACATCTGCCATGCCAGCATCAGCAAGACTACAAAAACTACCAGCCTGACCACCACCAGCATGCTCAGGCACATGACAGCAAAGCACCCGACTAGGTGGGCCCAACACCAAGTCCAGAAAAATTGTCTACGAGTGACACCAATGCCTGTTCTGCTGTTGCGCATGCATGCCAATCCCCTGTCCATCGTGCAGGCGAAGATGCCTCCTGCCCTGCACCTGTCGTTGCACACTTGCAACCATCACCGTCTACGTCCTTGTCCCAGCGCACCGTTCAGTTGTCCCTACCCCAGTCCTTGGAAAGTAAGCGCAAATATTCTGCCAGCCACCCACTTACCCACAGGCCACAATACTAAACTGTCACATTTCTGGACTGCTTGCACTAGAAATTTAGCCTTTTAGACTCATGGAGGCGGAAGCTTTCCGCAACCTCATGGCAGTGGCTGGCCCTCGGTACCCAGCCGCCACTATTTCTCCCTGTGTGGTGCCCACACTTTACACAAGCACGTGTTGTGGAACATTTCCTGTGCCTTCACGAACCTTATTGGGATAGACCGCCTAACCACAAATACGTGGACAAGTGAATGTGGCCAGCGGACGGTACATCTCACTGATGCATCACTGTGTTAATATTGAGGAAGCCAGGACCTAGTTGGACCCTGGGACGTAACACATCCTCCCGACGCAGAGGATTATGTTCAATCAGGGTTTCCCCCATATTCTACAGCTTCTTCACATTCTCCTCCACCTCTTCAGCCTCTATCTCCATCACGTGATTGATTTTTTTCAGGTGATATTCCAGGTTAGGTAACTAAACTTCATGGGTACCAATAGCAATAAGCAGAACTGTATGCTTAGGTGACAATCCGCACACCATTGCAGAGTTGTTGAAAACTGTAACAGAGAAGGCAGATCTGTGGCTCTCACCACTGAACATACAGCCAGGCATGGTCATGTGTGACAATGGCCGGAACCTGGTGCTGGCTCTGAAGCTAGGCAAGCTCGCACACGTTCCATGCCTGGCACCACTGCTCAACTTAGTGGTTCAGCGGTTTCTCAAAAACTACCCTGATCAGCCAGAACAGCTTGTGAAAGTACGTGTGTGCCCTTTTCAGAAAGTCAGCTACAGCTTCCACCGCCCTGGCAGGGCTTCAGCAGCGTTTGCAGCTACCAGTTCACCAACTGGTGTGCGATGTGACTACGCGCTGGAAATCAACGTTGCAGATGTTTGGAACGATTTTGAGCAGCAGAGGGCAGTTGTTGAGTACCAGCTTCAACACGCCATGTGGGTATTCAGGTCAGCCTCCGCACATAACAGCTGATGAGTGGGCATGGATGTCTGACATCTGTGCCATCCTCCAAAACTTTGAGGACTCCACCAAGATGGTGAGCAGCGATGATGCCGTAATTAGTGTCACCATCCCACTTCTCTGTTTACTGGAATGCTCGCAGCAGCCACAATTTTCTTCTCAGGAATTTTATGCGGTAGACTGAGAGGCTGCCCAAATACCTTAGTTTCTCACAAAGGAGCTGGAGATACTGAGTGGGAGTAGGTGTAAGTTTCTCCAGCATTTTAGACCGGAGATTATGTAAGGGAATATATCGGGAGATTAGTTCAGAAATGTACGGAGGAGAAAGGTTATGAATGACTCTGTAGGTCAGTGATAGTAGTTTGAACTGGATACGCTGGTCAATTGGGAGCCAGTGAAGGGATCTTATAGATTGCAATCTTATAGATTGCTAGAGCCAGTCCACAGTAAAAAAGCAGCCATAGAGTGTATGGGACCCTTCCAACAGACTTTTCTTAGCCAGGGATGCTTCTCGGCAGGGTTGGATGGGCGCACCAGAGAACCAGAGACTCCTCCGGTGGGCCCTGACTTCTCCTTCAGGAGAGTTTTATAGTGCAAATCTTGCAGGTAGTGATGATGATAGAAGCCACCATCTCCTTAGCTTACTGGTGGTACTTTTCTGTGGAAATCAGCTTGGCTCCAACAGCCTGTAATATTTCCAGTGAATTATGGCATGATGCCATGGTATTAGCAGTGCATCCAGTACCAGAAGCGAAGCCATCCACAATTTCCTTCTCAAGAATTTTATTTGGTAGACTGAGTGGCTGCCCAAATACATTAGTTTCTCACAAAGAAGCTGAAGATACTGAGTGGCAGTAGGTGCAAGTTTTTACAGCATGTTAGATATCAGAGGGAGAACAGAGAGGGCAGCAGAGTGGCTCAGTGGTTAGCACTGGGATCCTGGGTTCAAATCCCACCAAGGACAACATCTGCAAGGATTTTGCAAGTGTTTGCGTGGGTCTCCCCCTCAGTAAAAAATCAGCCATAGAGAGTCCGGGAATCTTCCAACAGACTTTCCTTAACCAGGGATGCTTCTCGGCAGGCAGGGTTGGATGGGCCGACCAGAGAACTGGAGAATCCTTTGGTGGGCCCTGCCTTCTCCTTAAGGAGAGTTCATAGCACAAAGCTTGCAGCTGCTATGGGGCTCTTGAGTGCGGGAGAAAGGTGGGCTCTTAGAATCAAATCCTCTGGTGGGTCCAATGTTCTTCAGTCTGACACTGCTTCTTGGTGACAGTTGTATTTCACCACAGCCACATTCTTTAGCTCGGTGAAAGGACTGGCATAGAAAGAAACCGTATCTACTCCGACTGTCATTTCTCCACCACCAGGTTCCAGACATTGTCACACATGACCATGCCTCGCTGTATGTTCAGCGGTGACAGCCACAGATCTGCCTGCTGTGTTACAGCTTTCAACAACTCAGCAGCGGTGTGCGGTTTGTCACCTAAGCATAAGCATATTATCTTCAGCGCAGCCTGTTGCCACTTGGCCAAGGGAGTGCTGCAGTGCTTCCAGCTTGTGACTGATGTGGTCATTTTCAGAGATGGAGGCAGGAAAGGAGGAGGAGCAGGAGCTGTACAATGTGATTACATTGAGGTTACCTTGGCGAGTCTGGTTTTTATACTAAAGATCCTGCTGTGTTTATATATATATAATTATTTTTTTTTTACGTCTCTTCAAATGCGGATTGGAGCGCTGTTAGATGCATTTACAATAGGGACAAGTGCTAGGTGGTATCATCAGCTCCAGATGAGTGTTCATTCTGGTCTCATAAATATCTTCCACAGTCCATAACTTTTGTTTTTCAATTATTTCTTTGACCTTATATAGAAGTCATTACCCTGGAAAGAATCTTTCTTAACATTTTTTCCATTTTAGCTTGTTTTTTGTTTATTTTATTGTCAGTCAGTAAAAGTGACGCAATACTCTGACAGCATTGTTCACAGATATGCTATTTATCAGCGACCAACTGTGAATAGATTTGAACACACAACTGCCATACTTTAAATGCAGTGCAATATCTGACACATTCCCCAAAATTTCTGTATTATTACGGCAGTCATATGGGATCACGTCTGATGGCCACAGTTTCAGGCAGTCGCCTAATACAGGGGTGGCCAAAAGTATTGGTACCCCTGCAATACTGTCAGATAATGCTCAGTTTCTTCCTGAAAATGATTGCAATCACAAATTCTTTGGTATTATTATCTTTATTTAATTTGCTTGCAAGGAAAAAACGCAAAAGAGAATGAAGCAAAAATCAAATCATTGATCATTTCACACAAAACTCCAAAAATGGGCCAGACAAAAGTATTGGCACCCTCAGCCTAATACTTGGTTGCACAACCTTTAGCCAAAATAACTGCGAACAACCGCTTCCGGTAACCATCAATAAGTTTCTTACAATGCTCTGCTGGAATTGTAGACCATTCTTCTTTGGCAAATTGCTCCAGGTCCCTGATATTTGAAGGGTGCCTTCTCCAAACTGCCCTTTTGAGATCTCTCCACAGGTGTTCTATGGGATTCAGGTCTGGACTCATTTCTGGCCACCTTAGAAGTCTACAGTGCTTTCTCTCAAACCATTTTAAACTGCTTTTGGAAGTGTGCTTTGGGTCATTGTCCTGCTGGAAGACCCATGACCTCTGAGGGAGACCCAGCTTTCTCACACTGGGCCCTACATTATGCTGCAAAATTTGTTGGTAGTGTTCAGACTTCATAATGCCATGCACACGGTCAAGCAGTCCAGTGCCAGAGGCAGCAAAGCAACCCCAAAACATCAGGGAACCTCCGCCATGTTTGACTGTAGGGACCGTGTTCTTTTCTTTGAATGCCTCTTTTTTTTCCTGTACACTCTATGTTGATGCTTTTTCCCAAAAAGCTCTACTTTTGTCTCATCTGACCAGAGAACATTCTTCCAAAACGTTTTAGGCTTTCTCAGGTAAGTTTTGGCAAACTCCATCCTGGCTTTTTTATGTCTCGGGGTAAGAAGTGGGGTCTTCCTGGGTATCCTACCATACAGTCCCTTTTCATTCAGATGCAGACGGATAGTACGGGTTGACACTGTTGTACCCTCGGACTGCAGGGCAGCTTGAACTTGTTTGGACGTTAGTCGAGGTTCTTTATCCACCATCCGCACAATCTTGCGTTGAAATCTCTCGTCAATTTTTCTTTTCCATCCACATCTAGGGAGGTTAGCCACAGTGCCATGGGCTTTAAACTTCTTGATGACACTGCGCACGGAAGACACAGGAACATTCAGGTCTTTGGAGATGGGCTTGTAGCCTTGAGATTGCTCATGCTTCCTCACAATTTGGTTTCTCAAGTCCTCAGACAGTTCTTTGGTCTTCTTTCTTTTCTCCATGCTCAATATGTTACACACAAGGACACCGGACAGAGGTTGAGTCAACTTTAATCCATGTTAACTGGCTGCAAGTGTGATTTAGTTATTGCCAACACCTGTTAGGTGCCACAGGTAAGTTACAGGTGCTGTTAATTACACGAATTAGAGAAGCATCACATGATTTTTCAAACAGTGCCAATACTTTTGTCCACCCCCTTTTTTAGGTTTGGTGTGGAATTATATCCAATTTGGCTTTAGGACAATTCTTTTTGTGTTTTTTCATTGAAGACAAATTAAATGAAGATAATAATACCAAAGAATTTGTGATTTCAATCATTTTCAGGAAGAAACTGAGTATTATCTGACAGAATTGCCGGGGTGCCAATACTTTTGGCCACCACTGTAGTTAATAAAGGAAAGGCCAGCCGCATTACAGCAAAAAAAGTTAGTGAGTTGCGTCACCCCACAGGGGGGCACGAAACACTAGAAAGCCAACTCCAAATAGAATATGCAAAATAGAAGGCAGGTGGAGTACACAGGCTGATGTTTAATAAAAAACCTTTTGCATATTATAAGTACAAAATGTTAGATAAACAGCGTAAAAAAGACAGACAACAATGCACAAGAGAGCAAAATAAGCAGGCAGTACAATAGGAATTATAGGGTAAATAACAGAAAACATGGCAGCACCTAAATGCATGAAACATCACCAGACCAGTAATAAACGTATTAATTAATGGCAAGTGCCAAAAAGGTCCCAAGGGTACAAAAGTGGAACAAAAAAGAGATGCTTACCCACAGGTAGAACCACCTGGACCAATATTGCTACTGTGGAGTAATGAAGGAGGAAGGGGGGTTTGGAGAAATGGCCCGAAGCGCATTGTGCGTTATGGGGTAACGCTTTGTGAAGGGCTTAGTGCCACAAAGCGCCCGCCCCGGTTACATACCTACAATGTCAGTTGACCGGCAGCGATCACATGGGAGCAAGGAAATGATGGCGCAGAGTGGCGCGGCCCCACTGATTGGGTCATGTGATTGGGAAAGTCACATGGTACCCGGAGGCAGAAGTGCGTAGGCGGCGCATTGCACATCACCAGACCGCGCCCAGGCCATCAGGTGCTAACGAGCATGCGCGGGAGGGGAAATCCCGGGCATGCGCAGGAGGCCAATTGATAGCCGGATGCGGACAGTACAACACCCCGTTGTGCTACAATGAGCATGCGCACCGCTTCTACCTCAATGGTAAAAAGACAAAGTCAAGAAAGAATCGCAAATTAATGCACAAAAATGTAAAGGACCTTAAGATATAACATAGGGCAACAGAGTTACACAAAAATATACAATACTGTTCAGGCGAAGATCGTATTAGATTCATTACTACATTCAATCATGAATGGACGAGCATCAGAGAAATTCTGAGATGACACTGGGATGCGTTGAGGACTGAGCCCTTCACTCGGCACCATCCCTTCCTTGCTCCCATGTGATCGCTGCCGGTCATCTGACCGGAAATGGTTAAATCGGCACTAACATTGTGGGTATATAACCGGGGTGGGCGCTTTGTGGCACTGTGCCCTTCACACAGCGTTACCTCATAACGAAAAACGCGCTTCGGGCCATTTCTCCAACCTTTCTTCCTCCTTCATTACTCCACAGTAGCAATCTCAGTCCAGGTGGTCCTACCTGTGGGTAAGCATCTCTTTTTGTTCCACTTTTGTACCCTAGGAACCTTTTTGGCACTTGCCATTAATTAATACGTTTATTATTGATCTGGTGATGCTTCATGCATTTAGGTGCTGCCCTGTTTTCTGGTATTTACCCTATAATTCCTATTGTACTGCCTGTTTATCTTGCTCACTGTGGTGTATTGTTGTCTGTCTTTTTTACTCTGTTTATCTAACATTTTGTACTTATTTAATAAAAACCTTTTGCATATTATATCAGCCTGTCTACTCCACCGGCCTCCTATTTTGCAGTCGCCTAGTAGTATGGTATTTGTCAGCGACCAACTGGGAATAGGTTTGAACACAAAACTGTCATATTTTAAATCTAGTGTGATATCTGACACGTTCCCAAAAATTTCTGTATTATTACAGCAGTCATATGGGATCATATCTGATGGCCACAGTTTCAGGCAGTCGCCTAATAGTATGGTATTTGTCAGAGACCAACTGTGAATAGGTTTGAACAAACAACTTCCATACTTTAAATGTAGTGTGATATCTGACACATTCCCAAAGATTTCTGTATTATTATGGCAGTAATATGGGATCACGTCTGATCATGGAAAAAAAAGTTTCTCTGCTTCCACAATACAGTAATGCTAATATAATCAAAAAAATCTGGCTGAATTCGCCTAACAAGCAAATGGAGCAGTAACATGTTGGACTGTATTGCTTTTTAAAGAAATAATCAGGATTAAGAGCAAAAAAAATTAGCCCTGATGTCTAGTTCAGATGAATATGTACACACGTGGTCAAATTTGTTGGTAACCCTCATTTAATGAAAGAAAAACCCACAATGGTCACAGAAATAACTTGAATCTGACAAAAGTAATAATAGATTAAAAATCTATGAAAATTAACGAATGAAAGTCAATCATTGCTTTTCAACCCTGCTTCCACAGAATTTTAAAAAAAATTAAACTCATCAAATAGGCCTGGGCAGAAATGATGGTATCCCTGAAAATAATGTGACAAAAGGGACATGTTAAATCAAGTTGTGTCCACTAATATAGTATATAGGGCTACAGATACTCACTGTGCTGTCAGGTGACATGGTGTGAACCACACTCAACATGGACCAGAGGAAACAACGGAAAGAGTGGTCTCAGGAGATTAGAAAGAAAATTATAAACAAGCATGTTAAAGGTAAAGGTTATAAGACCATCTCCAAGCAGCTTGATGTTCCTGTGACTACAGTTGCACATATTATTCAGAAATTTAAGATCCATGGGACTGTAGCCAACCTCCCTGGACATGGCCACGGAAGGAAAATAGATGACAAATCAAAGAGATGGATAATACGAATGGTAAAAAAAGAGCCCAGGATAACTTCTAAAGAGTTTACAGGTGAACTTCAAGCTCAAGGAACATCAGTGTCAGATCGCACCATCCGTGGTTGTTTGATCCAAAGTGGACTTCATGGGAGACGACCAAGGAGAACACCAGTGTTGAAAAAAAATCATAAAAAAGCCAGACTGGAATTTGCTAAACTATATGTTGACAAGCCACAAAGCTTCTGGGAGAATGTCCTATGGACAGATGAGACAAAAATGGAAGTTTTTGGCAAGGCACATCAGCTCTATGTTCACAGATGGAAAAATGAAGCATATCAAGAAAAGAACACTGTCCCTACTGTGAAACATGGAAGAGGTTCTGTTATGTTCTGGGGCTTCTTTGTTGCATCTGGCACAGGGTGTCTTGAATCTGTGCAGGGTACAATGAAATCTCAAGACTATCAAGGGATTTTAGAGAGAAATGTGCTGCCCAGTGTTAGAAAGCTTGGTCTCAGTCGCAGGTCATGGGTCTTGCAACAGGATAATGACCCAAAACACACAGCTAAAAACACCAAAGAATGGCTAAGAGGAAAACATTGGACTATTCTGAAGTGGCCTTCTATGAGTCCTGACCTAAATCCTATTGAGCATCTTTGGAAAGAGCTGAAACATGCCGTCTGGAAATGGCAACCTTCAAACATGAAAGAACTGGAGCAGTTTGCTCATGAGGAGTGGGCCAAAATACCTGTCGAGAGGTGCAGAAGTCTCATTGACAGTTACAGGAATCATTTGATTGCAGTGATTGCCTCAAAAGGTTGTTCAACAAAATATTAGGTTAAGAGTACCATCATTTCTGTCCAGGCCTATTTCATGAGTTTCATTTTTTTTAAAACTCTGTGGAAGCACGGTTGAATAGCAATGACTGACTTTTATTTGTTAATTGTCATCGATTTTTAATTTATTATTACTTTTGTCAGATTCAAGTTACTTCTGTGACTTTCATTACGAGGGGTACCAACAATTTTGACCATGTGTGTATCTTGGTGTGGAATACATATATCTTACTATTACACCGCCAATTCTCTCCCTAGCTCGGCAGCATCTCTCCCTACTCTGCCTGTCTGAAAGTTAGACTGTGATGAGCATAGCATCACCAGGTCTTATATAGACCTGATGACGCTGTATGGCCAGCCAATCACTGTAATGGCGCAACCAACATGGCTACGGCATTACAGTGCATGCCAAGCAATCCCTGCATGTTCATTGGCTAAAGAGCGCCAAACATGCAGGGCGGGGGACCTGAGCTCCTGCCCGAGTATCCCAGAAATACTTGCCGAGCACCGAGCATGTCGAGCAGTGAGATGCTCGGGCAAGTACCGAGTAGTGATGAGCACGTTCACTCATCACTAGCATGTATTATTCAAACAATATCACAATGTTGACTCCAGAAGGTCAGAGTACAGTACTAGCTATTATGTAATTTACATCCCATAAAGGTTTGTCATGGTGCTGCCTATTATACCATAAGAGCAAAAGATCTTGGTTGGTAATGTGCCCCTTTAAGAAAGGGAGCCAATGTCCCCTTGTGTTAGAGTGGTTTTCTCTAGTTAGGAAGTACATAATGAAGATGTACACAGAAGACAGTTCAGCAAAAACTTCACTGATAAAGAAGCAACAAACTTGAGATATCAGTCAGCTCTTCAGAGGCAATGTGCTTAGTGGTTACAGATGTTCTCACAAGAGTCAAATACTTGAACAGAGGTAAATAGTTAGTTTGTTAGCAGCCAAGTTGCATTTGAGACTTTTTATGTAGCCTGCTGGCAATCTTCTTAGCAGTTTCACCTCATATCTGGTATACTTTCTTTGCCACTCTTATTAGGTCACAGCACTTTCTCCTTCAGTTCTTCACTCAGCCCCATCTTATGGTTGCTGCATGTCAGTCCATCCCACTGTGGAAACAGTCTCCTTAACATCTTTGCAGTTGCAAATCTTTTCACTCACGGGCATTAGATTCCAGTTACCCATTGGTATTGAATCTCATCACCACTTGCACGTGAATAACATTTTTGGGCAGTTTCACTCTTCACTCATAGGAATAAGCTTCTCTGCTCCCACCGGGGGTGACAATCCTCACTCTCTTAGCAATTATGGTAATCTCATATGGTTGGCCTGGTCTCCTTCACCTGAGACAACCTACACTAACATCAGTACAGGCTTGGACTTCATGGTTTGCCCCTCACTACAGCTCTCAGGTAGCACACTGTATATATCAAGTGCTACTGACCCTCACTACTAGCATGCTATGATGTAGGCACTTTCTGCTGGCCTCCATAACTCTCCTTCATTCTGCCAAGCTAAATCTGTGTGTCGTTGACCTATATTGGAGTAAACATAAACCTTTTATGCTTTCTGTCACATACCAGGGGTCTGGGACAACATTTTAACTCCAACATCAACTACCTACAGCTGCCTTATCCTTGTTGGAGGTTTACAAGTGGAGAGTTTTTTTTTTCTTTGCTAACAAATTACAAGATTCTATATTTATGCTATCTTTTACTTATATGAATACGATCTCTTCACATCTGCCTTGTTATTTCAAAATTTCATATTATAGTGTCTGAATGCTTAATTCCTTGTTTGCTGCACACTAGTGGTACCAGGGGAGGAGTCCTGAGGAGATCATTTGCATATTCCCACTGCATTTTGGGGTAAGTGAAGAGTCTCCGCGAGCTCAAAGAACACTGGATTTTGGCTGTTGGAGCTGAAAAGAGGACATCGGTAAACCAGGGGAGGAGTCCTGAGGAGATCATTTGCATATTCCCACTGCATTTTGGGGTAAGTGAAGAGTCTCCGCGAGCTCAAAGAACACTGGATTTTGGCTGTTGGAGCTGAAAAGAGGACATCGGTAAACCGCCAGCCTGCAGGCGCGCGCATTTTGAAGCTTTTTTTCACTGTTTTCAGAACATTAACAGTAAGAACATGGAAGAGTCCAGGAGCCATTTGGTGAGCTGCATATCCTGCTACATGTTCACAGACTTGCCAGTGGAAAAGCCAAACTTCACATGCAAGAAATGCAAGCTTGTGTCCCTGTTGGAGGAAAAGTTGCGAAATCTAGAAGAGAGGTTAACTACCTTGAAAATCATTAAGGAAGGTGAAGAGTTCTTAGACAGAGCAGAATTATCTCTTCATGATTCAGAAAGAGAAGAAATTCGAACTGCACCTGATGAAACAGAGGAATGGAAACATGTGACCCACAGAAGCAGGAGGATCGAGAGGCAGTCAGCACCCATACTGCTCAGGAACCAGTACCAGGCTCTCACGCAGGAGAACCATGAAGAAATACAGCAAAATAAGACTTTGCCAGCAATGAATAACCTTGTAAGCCCTCAGAATCCTCCTGGATGGAGAAAGAAGAATGTTGTGAAGAAAAAACGGAGAGTGGTGGTCATGGGGGATTCCCTGTTAAGAGGAACAGAGGCCGCTATCTGCAGACCAGACATAACCTCAAGAGAAATGTGCTGTCTTCCAGGAGCAAAACTTAAAGATGTGTCTGACAGGATATCAAGACTCTTCAGACCTACAGATCACTACCCATTCCTGCTAATACATGTGGGGACAAATGACACCGCAAGAAAGGACCTGGAAACCATCTGCAGTGACTTTGAAGACTTAGGCAAGAAAGTGAAAGAATTGGGAGCGCAGGTGGTCTTCTCATCCATCCTCCCAGTGGATGGCCATGGAACAATGAGGTGGAATATGATTCTACAGGTGAACAACTGGCTACGTCGATGGTGCCGTCAACAAGGATTTGGATTTCTGGATCACGGAATGAATTACCTATACGATGGACTACTTGTTAGAGATGGGGTGCACCTTACGAAGACTGGAAAACATGTATTTGGAAGTCGCCTTGCTACACTCATCAGGAGAGCTTTAAACTAGAACAATGTGGGAAGGGAAGCAAAAGGCCAGAAAAAGCTATACAGCTGACAAATACTATTGAGATCTCTGCTACTGGAAGTGGAAAGCAAGAACAAAGACAAAAAAATCTAAATAATAAAAATATGGGAGGAAGAGAAACCAATCACAAACTAAAATGTTTTTATACAAATGTACAAAGAATGGGCAACAAACAAGGAGAATTGGAACTACTAACGCAGGAAAAGGAATATGATGTCATTGGAATCACTGAAACTTGGTGGGACGATACACGTGATTGGAATAAAAGGCTAGAAGGATACAACTTATTTGCAAGAAACAGACTTGATAAACGAGGAGGAGGTGTCGCATTGTATGTTAGAAAAGCGTATATCTGCACAGAGATTGAAGCTTCAGAGACTGGGAGTTCTGTGGAAACTGTTGGGGTAAGAATACAAGGAGAGAACAACGGAAAGGACACCATTGTAGGCATTTACTACAGGCCACCTGGGCAAGCTGAAGATATGGATGAACTCTTTATGTATCAAATGACCAAGTTCTCCAAAAAATATGACGTAGTGGTCATGGGAGATCTCAACTATCCAGACATTTGTTGGGAATCTCTCTCAAGTAAAACTAACAGGTCAAGCAAATTCTTATCCTCTCTTGCTGACAACTTTATCTTCCAAAAGGTAGGGGAGAAAACAAGGGGATCTGCTACTTTGGATCTAATCCTTATAAACAGGGAGGAAATGGTTGAGGAGGTAAAGGTGGCTGGAACCCTAGGAGGCAGCGATCATGCTATTATAGAATTTTGGATAACTAGAGGAGGAAGACATGTGAAGACTCAAACTTCAAGGTTAGATTTTAGAAAGGCAGATTTTAAGAGACTCAGAAAGAGAATAGGAGGGATCCAATGGCTGGATGTCCTTAAGGACAAAAATGTCCAGGAAGGATGGGAAATTTTTAAAAATGAGATTCTCAAAGCACAATCGTTAACAATCCCGAAAAGTTGGAAGAATGGGAAGCATTTAAGGAAACCAGGATGGATGAACACAGAACTTAAACACATGCTAAAAAGAAAGAAAGAAATGTTTATTAAATGGAAAGAGGGAGGCATATCTAAAGAAGATTATAATGCAGTCTGCAGATCCTGCAGGGCACGTATCAGTTAAGCTAAAGCTGACAATGAATTAAGGCTTGCAAGAGATGTCAAAAGCAATAAAAAAGGATTTTGGGGGTATGTTAAAAGTAAAAGAAAAGTCAAAGATGCTATAGGATTTTTACAGGATGAAAATGGAGAAATGGTAAGAGAGGATGTTGAGAAGGCTGAACTTTTTAACTCCTATTTTGCATCTGTTTTCTCTCAGAAAGAAAATGTAACATCAACTGATCTTCACTGTCCTTTTAAAGGAATAGAGGAATCCAAGTTATCTGTAAACAGAAAGATTGTGAGGGAATATTTAGCTAACATAAATGAGTTCAAGTCTCCAGGTCCAGATGAATTACACCCCAGAGTACTGAAGGAGATCGTAGAAGAAATTTTAGAACCACTCTCCATAATCTTTGAAAATTCTTGGAGAACAGGAGAAGTCCCAGAAGACTGGAGAAGAGCAAATGTTGTTCCTATCTTCAAAAAGGGGAAGAAGGTGGACCCAGGGAACTATAGGCCGGTGAGTCTGACTTCTATACCAGGAAAGATCTTTGAACAAATTATTAAACAACATGTATGTAAGTACATGGATTAGAATGAAGTGATTAACCAGAGTCAGCATGGGTTTGTAACTAACAAGTCATGTCAGACTAACTTAATTTCCTTCTATGACAGAATCACTGACTGGGTGGATCAGGGAAATGCTGTAGATATAGTATATCTTGACTTCAGCAAAGCATTTGACAAAGTATCTCACACCATCCTTATTGAAAAAATGACCAAGTATGCAATGGACCAGGCAACTGTTAGGTGGATTCATAACTGGCTTAGTGATCGGACTCAAAGGGTGGTTGTAAATGGCTTCACATCCAGCTGGATGAATGTCTCAAGTGGGGTACCACAGGGCTCCGTCCTGGGAACTGTAGTGTTCAACATCTTTATCAATGATTTAGATGAAGGAATTGAGGGTAAACTGATTAAATTTGCTGATGACACAAAGCTAGGAGGGATAGCTAATACTAGAGAAGAGAGAGAGAGGATTCAAAAAGACCTAAATAAACTGGAGCAGTGGGCAGTAGAGATGAGCGTTGTTCTACTCGAACTGTTCGCCAATCTCAAATTCGAGCTGTTTTGGGCGGTGTTCGAGCCGTTCGGCGAACACGAACAATTTGAGAAAAATTCGGCTGTTCGAGGTTATGTTCGATAACTGTTCGTGCACCAAAATCATAAATGGATTTTTTCTCAGTAATGATGAAAATTAATGTTAATACGCAGTTTGAGTGTACAGCGGGGTGGGGGGAGGGGCAGGGGATGGATCTCTGCAGGAACAATGAAGATCTCCATTTTTTTTTCTCTTTCCCGCATTTGCAGTGGGGAGGTGCAATCTGTCAGCCTATCAGCAGCGCACACACGGAGCGAAGTGCTTTTTTTCACACAAGCAAGGGCATGTGTCATTGGCAGTGTATGTCACATGTCCTTGCCCTATAAGACCAAGCCATTTTCCCCGTCGCCACCATTTTCTCACTGCTGCAGCTGCGTGTTAGACGGCACCGCTGTTGCTGTGTGCGCTATACCTTGTTAATTTCAAGCCAATTTTCGCACAAATATACAGATAGCTTGGGAGTAAAGACTAATTGTAATTGGAGTCCTTTTCAGGACTAGGTTACATGAGTTCCTATCAGTTTTTGCCAGGCAGGTCTGTGCCAGTGCTGTGCAAGTTTTTTTCACAGCATTTGGCTGAATCTAGCAAAGCTAATCCTTTTTGGCCTATTGCAGAGTGTGTTAGTCAGTGGAGTAGCCTATCTGTGTTGCAAGATATAACACCTGTGTATAGAATACCAATTTTTTTACTGCACCTAGTGAAGTAAAATCTTTTGGGCATAGCATCATTCTATTAGTCCATCTATACTGACCTCCATCAGGTTGCAAACTGAATATAATTTTTTTCTGCATCTAGCTCTGAAAAAATATTTGGGCTTCTAGCAGTGTGTGGGACTTGGTCTATTAGTCCATCTATACTGACCTCCATCAGGTTGCAAATTAAAAATATTTTTTTTCTGCATCTAGCTCTGAAAAAATATTTGGGCTTCTAGCAGTGTGTGGGACTTGGTCTATTAGTCCATCTATACTGACCTCCATCAGGTTGCAAATTAAAAATAATTTTTTTCTGCATCTAGCTCTGAAAAAATATTTGGGCTTCTAGCAGTGTGTGGGACTTGGTCTATTAGTCCATCTATACTGACCTCCATCAGGTTGCAAATTAAAAATAATTTTTTTCTTCATTTAGCTCTGAAAAAATATTTGGGCTTCTAGCAGTGTGTGGGACTTGTTCTATTAGTCCTTCTATACTGACCTCCAGCAGGTTGCAAATTGAATATAATTTTTTTCTGCATCTAGCTCTGAAAAAATAGTTGGGCTTCTAGCGGTGTGTGGGACTTGGTCTATTAGTCCATCTATACTGACCTCCATCAGGTTGCAAATTAAAAATAATTTTTTTCTGCATCTAGCTCTGAAAAAATATTTGGGCTTCTAGCAGTGTGTGGGACTTGGTCTATTAGTCCATCTATACTGACCTCCATCAGGTTGCAAATTAAAAATAATTTTTTTCTGCATCTAGCTCTGAAAAAATATTTGGGCTTCTAGCGGTGTGTGGGACTTGATCTATTAGTCCATCTATACTGACCTCCATCAGGTTGCAAATTAAAAATAATTTTTTTCTGCATCTAGCTCTGAAAAAATATTTGAGCTTCTAGCAGTGTGTGGGACTTGGTCTATTAGTCCATCTATACTGACCTCCATCAGGTTGCAAATTAAAAATAATTTTTTTCTGCATCTAGCTCTGAAAAAATATTTGGGCTTCTAGCGGTGTGTGGGACTTGGTCTATTAGTCCATCTATACTGACCTCCATCAGGTTGCAAATTCAAAATAATTTTTTTCTGCATCTAACCCAGCCAATAGTTTTGGCCTAATACCACAGTTTGGCCACTCAGCTCTGCTCGGTTACCATCCATTGTTTTTTTGTGCAAACAACTCCAGAGTTGTGAATTAGTTAACCACCAAAATGAGTGGAAAAAGGCCTGCTGCTGGTGGAAAGGGGAATAGGCGTGTTGGGAAGGGGAAAAAAGGTTGTGTCCGTGGGGTAGGTGTTAAAGCAACAGTAACATCTGCAGAAGAAAGACCATCTTCCAGCCAAACTAAAATGTCTACTTCTTTTAGCGGACAATGTGATAAGATCCCTTTCTTACGGCCACGCCAATCGCTACAAATTCCAGATGAGGCACAAAAACAGCAGGTGCTTCAACGGATATCAAGTGCTCCTTTAAGTGGGCTCTCCTCCACATCAACTTCAACATCACAAATACTCCAGTCCTCAAAGGTGTCACCCAAATCGCACTTGCTTCCTCACAGCTCCCAAATCTCCAGCTGCCCCTCTGAGTATGAGGTAGAACAGATGGTTGAGTCTGCAGAGCTGTTTACTCATACTATAGCATGGGAATCAGAGGTCGACTCCAGCGCTTCTGTGAATCCAGACGAGGAAATGATCTGCACTGATGCCCAGAATTTTTATGAGTCGGATCCAGGACCAGACGCAGAAGGTTCTGACCATAATGTAGACCCTCATTCCCAAACTGTAACTCCTGTTGGTGGAGACAATGAGGAAGACGATGATAAGACTCAAATACCTGATTGGAGCGACAACTTTAGTTTTTTGTCAGGGCAGGAACAGGTTGGCTCTGAGGACGACGGGTGTGATAACGCACAGGGTGATGATGATGAGGTCGGAGATCCCACTTACTGTCAACCCACAGTCAGCCAAGAGATGAGGTCAGCAGAGGAGGTGGAGGAAGATGCTAGTGACGACGAGGTCAGGTTGCGCCTTCCTGGACAGAGACGTAGTACTGGAAGCACGTCAACAACTGCATCCTCAAACACAACTCTGCCTCTCACCACAAGTCGTGGTGGCTCTTCAGGTCGCATGGGTGCTAAGCCTTGCATAGCCTGGGCATTTTTTCAGATCGATAAAGATGACCCAACTCGTGTTATCTGTAACATTTGTCAGCAAAAGCTAAGTAGAGGCCAAAAAATACATAGTTTGAGTACTTCATGCATGAACCGGCACATGGACATGAAGCATAAGTTGCAGTGGGAAGCTCAGTGTGCTACAATGCGGCCTAGCCGGCCGGGCCAATCACCGTCTGCCATATCTTGTGCATCCGCGGCCTCTTCATCCTCTGTGACTGGGGGGACAGCAGTCACACCTGTTTTGGGGCGCAGACCTGCCACCTCTTTACCCGCAACAGCCAGCGTGATTGGCAGGTCATCATTTTCTTTGGAGGTGGTAACACCAGCTGGTGTTGAGCGCTGTCCGACATCGATAGCACCACCTTTGGATCAAGGCAACCTAACATGTCTGCCTGCATCTTCCTCACAGACCGGCAGTTTGCCGGGGACACCCTTATCAACCCCGTCTAAGCACAATAGCCAGCCCTCGGTCCCTCAGATGTGGACAAGTAAAAGACCATTTCCTCCTAGCCATGAGAAAGCTAAGAGGTTGAATTTCACCATCTGCAAGCTCTTGGCTACAGAAATGCTGCCTTTCCGCCTGGTGGACACAGAGGATTTTCGAGACCTTATGTCCGTCGCAGTGCCCCAGTACCAGATGCCCAGTCGGCACTACTTCTCAAAGAAAGGTGTGCCTGCGCTCCACCAGCATGTCGCACACAACATCACCGCTTCTTTGAGAAACTCTGTGTGTGACAGGGTGCATTTCACCACAGACACTTGGACGAGTAGGCATGGACAGGGGCGTTACATGTCGCTGACTGGGCACTGGGTAACTATGGTGACAGCAGAACAAGGGGCTGCTGTCCAAGTCTTGCCGTCCCCACGAGTTGTGCGTCAATCCTCTTTATGTCAAAGTTCCTCCACTGCTTCTGCCTCCTCAACCTCCTCTCGGTCTTCCACCTGCACCCAAAGCCTGTCTGGTCATGCCACAAGCTTTCTAACTGCGCAGAAGGGATCCTGCACACCTCCTTACTATGCTGGCAGTAGGGCTCAACGTCATCAGGCGGTTTTTACATTGAAATGTCTGGGAAATGTGAGTCACACAGCTGAGGAGTTGTGGTCAGCTCTGGAGAACCAATTTCATGAATGGTTGTCTCCACTGGACCTGAAACCAGGGAAGGCCGTGTGCGACAATGCTGCAAACCTGGGTGCGGCCCTTCGCCGGGGCAATGTCACACACGTGCCTTGTATGGCTCACGTGTTGAACCTGGTTGTCCAGCAATTTTTAGCCCACTATCCCAGACTAGATGGCCTTCTGCAGAGGGCACGGTCGCTGTGTGCTCACTTCCGCCGTTCGCATCCCGCAGCTCAGCGACTTACATCTCTACAGAAGTCGTTGGGCCTGCCACTTCACCGGCTAAAATGCGATGTGCCTACCCGGTGGAATTCAACTCTGCACATGTTGCAGCGACTGTGGCAGCACCGACGAGCCCTGGTGCAATACGTTCTGACGTATAGCCTGGGCCAACGAGATTCAGAGGTGGGGCAAATCACGCTGGAGGAGTGGTCTCAGATCAGGGACCTATGCACCCTTCTGCACAGTTTTGAAATGGCGACGAAGATGTTTAGTGCTGACGATGCCATTATCAGCATGACTATTCCGGTGATTTACATGCTGGAGCACATGTTAAACAGAATTCGGAGTCAGGTGGTGGCACAAGAGGAGGTGGAGGAAGTAGAGGAGGAGGAGTTGTATGCGGAAGGGCTAACATCTGCAAGGTCCAGACGGTCGGCAGCACCAAGGCGGCAGGCATGTGAGGGTGGGGGAGATGGTTTTACCAGGGCGCATGGTAGCAGCCAAACTAGTGAGGAAGGTGCAGGAGCCCAGGAAGAAGTGGAGGACGAACTGATGGAAGACTCATCAGATGAGGGAGACCTTGATCACATTTCTGTTGTGCGAGGTTGGAGGGAGAGGACAGAGGAAGGAAGCATGATTGGTACCTCGCCACCAACACAACAGGGACTTGGTGCTCCTGGATGCGCAACACACATGAGTGCCTTCTTGCTGCACTACCTGCAACATGACCCTCGAATTGTGAGAATTAGAAATAATCCTGACTACTGGGTTGCCACACTGTTAGATCCCCGGTACAAAAGTAAATTTGCAGAAATTATTCCTGCCATAGAAAGGGATGCACGCATGCAGGAGTATCAGCAGAGACTGTTGCAGAATCTTACATGTGCTTTTCCACAAAATACCAGTGGTGCACGTAGTGAATCTCACAGTTCCAACTTGCCAACTGTGGGACCATCAAGTGTTCAGCACTCAAACCGTAACAGAACCACAGTATCTGCTGGTAACATCAATTTTGCGGAATCATTTCACTACTTTTTTAGCCCATCCTTTGCAAGGCCACAGGAGACAAGAAGTCTGACACATAATCAACGCCTAGAGACGATGGTACAGGAGTATCTCCAAGTAAACATTGAAGCCACGACTGTGTCACTGGACCCTTGCTCTTTTTGGGCTTCCAATCTGGATAAATGGCCGGAGCTAGCCACTTACGCCTTGGAGATCTTGTCATGCCCCTCAGCCAGCGTTCTGTCTGAACGTGTGTTCAGCGCTGCTGGTGGTGTGCTGACAGATAAGCGCACGCGGCTCTCCACTGATAATGTAGACAGACTCACGTTCATTAAGATGAACAAATCATGGATTCGAAACGACTTTTCTACCCCTGTGTCATCCTGGGGAGAGTAAAAGCTTGATGATTGGTTAAAATCACCCTACCAACCGTTTTAAGCTTTCAAATTACTAATCATGTTTATCTGTATCTTGACTGGAAAATAATTTGGGCTTTGTAGCAGTGTGCAGCACTGATCCTATTAGGCCATCTATACTAAAGCTTCACCAGATTTAAAATTAAAAATAATTTTTAGCTGCATCTAGCCCGGAAAATAATTTTGGGGCTCCGAGATGCGCAAGGCACATAAGTGCCTTCTTGCTGCACTACCTGCAGCATGACCCTCATATTGTCAGAATTCGAAGTAATCATGACTACTGGGTTGCCACACTCTTAGATCCCCCAAACTTTTCGATCAACCTTTTCATTTTAATAAAGACCAAAAAAATGGTCATTTTTGAAATTATAAGCATTAGCAGGTTGTTAGAAACTGAAATCAAACAGTTTTCAACTCAAAACATTATTCTAGGTGATGTTACATTTTCACATAGGACCCCTTGTTCGAAAGGAGCTTCTGAACTCTCTCGTCCATTGAATTTGTCAGGTTTTGGATGGTTTCTGCTTCAATTGTTTTGCATGAGGACAGAATACCCTCCCAGAGCTGTTGCTTAGATGTGAACTGCCTCCCGCCATCATAGACACTCCTTTTAATGATGCTCCAAAGGTTCTGAATGGGGTAGAGGTCAGGGGAGCATGGGGGTCACACCATAAGTTTGTCCCCTTTTATGCCCATATCAGCCAGAGATGCAGATGTTTTATGTGCAGCATGAGATGGTGCATTATCATGCAGAAAAATGATCTTGCTGTGAAATACACGGTTCTTCTTCTTGAACCATGGCAGGAAGTGCTGTTTGAGAAAATCCACATACATTATGGAGTTCATCTTTAGCGCCTTCAGGGATCCTAAAGGGGCCGACAATCTCTCTCCCCATGATTCCAGCCCAAAACATTACTCCGCCTCCTCCTTGTTGGCGCTGTAGCCGTGTTTGCGTGGGGTGTCCATCAACCAGCCATCCTCCACTCCATCCATCTGGACCATCGAGCGCTGCACGGCACTCATCCGTGAACAAAACAGTTTTGAAATCAGTCTTCATGTAATGTTTGGCCCACTGGAGCCGTTTCTGCTTGTGTGAAGTGGATAGAGGAGGTCGACAGGATGGCGCATGCACAGCTGCAAACCTCTGAAGGACCCTGCATCTTGTTGTTCGGGGGACGTTGGAGGCACAAGCAGCTTCAAAAACTTGTCTGCTGCTATGACAAGGCTTTTTTGCCGCTGCTCTTTCAACCTGACGTAATTGCCTGTAGGAAAGAGTCCTCAATTTGCCCTTATCAGCACGCACACGTGTGTACTGTGAATCAGCTACATACTTCTTGATTGCCAAGACACTTCATCCTGATCATCGCACAATGTTGATTGTAGTCATGCCTTGACCTAAACACTCCACAATTTGTTGCTTCTCAGCAGCCGACACATCCTTTTTCTTTCCCATTTTGGCAGAAAATGTAGGCTGCTTAATAATGTGAGAGAGCCTTCTTAAGTAGTCTTGCCTTTCATTGGACACACCTGCCAAACTAATTAGCACAGGTGTATGCAATTGCTTACAGTGATATAAAGAGCCCTGACACACATCACCATCAATGAGTTTAACTGACAAACAAACAAATTCTTCCCTTATCACTCCTAAACACTTTTTGTATAATAATTTGGAACGCAGTGTACATGTGCTTTTCCACAAAACACCAGTGGTTCACGTAGTGAATCTTACAGTTCTAACTTGCCAACCATGGTCTGTATGGAGTTGTTCAATAAAGGGCCCAAAATTAAGATAACATAGATGGGAGAGGTCTCTATGAATAGGAATTCCTAAGTATTTGATACCCTGTGAGGGCCAGGCAAAGGGAAAGTTGGACTGGATGGAATCCTATATGGATTTGGGGAGGGAGACATCGAGGGCCTCAGACTTCGCTGCATTGATTTTAAAATTTTACCATGTAACAAAGTGATCTATTTCAGCCATAACAGCATGGATGGATATATGTGATTGAGTGATATATACTAGGACATCATCAGCAAATAGAGAGCACTTGTACTCGGTGCCTCCCACCTCAATCCACCTAATATTGGGGTTATGGCGAATTGATGAGAGCAGGTGCTCCGTCACTAGGATGTATAAGAGAGGGGACAGAGGACATCACTGCCTTGTCCCATTGGTGATTGTGAAAGGTGATGAAAATGTTCTGACGCACCCCCTGGGCCTTGGGACACCCGGAGCCGGACCCTTTTTGGTGGATGCTGGTGGTTGTAGTCTTCGTGGCGGCGACCCAGTTCCGTGGCTCAGGGCGGTCAAACCAGTGGCGGAACTATTTATGTGGTTTTCATGTTTAAATGTCCGACTACGCCACCCGTGGATTGCGGTCAGAGTGAACCGCCGCTACAGGGCAGACCACTGAGGCTGGTGTTGTGGGTGCAGCAGAGCGTAGCATAACTCCCCACGGGAGGAGTATAGCCTCAGGGCAGTGTATGCGGAGGATGGGGGTGATGGTGCAGGGCAGCAGCAGTAACGACACGGAGTCAGTGATGCAGTTCAGGGCCTTTACTCACAGTTCTTATTATCCAGACCACGTCTGCAGGTAACGGCTGCCCACGTCGTACTGTGCTCACCAGGTGAGGGGCTCAGACAACTCCCAGATAACTTTGGAGCACTTCACAGGACCCCCTTTGTGTGTCCTTTGTCTGGCCTTTCTTACCAACACTTCTGTCCGGCTGCCTCGGGCCTCCTCTTGGTAAACTTGGCGCCAGTTTCCCTGACCCTATGTGGTGCCTTCCTAGCGGGTGTAGCGAGGGGCTGCGCCACATAAAATGTCAGAGCCTCCGGTTTCTAGCTGAGGGTCGTTTCCTGCCTCCACTAGTTCGGGGACCGGTCTCCCCCTTTGGCCTGACCCCTCCACGCAGGTGGATTCGGGCGTGCGGTGGCGACTCGCCCGTCCGCACCCCTGGGATCCCTTCATTCCTCGTTCCTGGAGCCTTCTCCGCTCCTCTTCCTTCCTTCTCCCTCTTCCAGGCCTGGGCCTCTGTTACTAGGCCCGCCTCCGGAGCAGAGCTCATGCAGAGCCCCTGCTCCCTGCCACTTCTGCTCAGACTTCTCTGCACTGAACTAAGATGGTGCCCACCTTTTATACTCCCTTCTCAATGCACCCAGGAACTGCTTCCTCCCTGCTCCTGCACTACAGGGTTCCCCTTCCTCAGTGTTCCCTCCCCCCACTCCAGCCAGGGACAGGGACTGTCGTGCCCAACTCAGGGGCATATTGGTCGCCCTGCCCCACGGCAATGTAGTGTAATGCATGCAGGTGTCGGGTCCTGATCCACACTCCATCCTTACCTGAGAGTGAGATATCACACCTCTGGGTGAGGTGCAATACGTCTGTAGCAACCGAGCCCTCAGGGTGCTACAGTTCCATTTATCTTCAGCCTAGGTGACGTATTGCGATACAGGGCCGTGATTTGGGCTATAAAAGGGTCCCCTAGACCCCTACCCCAAGCTTTTTAAGAGAATCATATATGGCGTGCCACGAGACTCTATGGAATGCTTTCTCAGCATCCAACGAGAGTATCTAATTACAAATTTTTAACTGCATCTAGCCCAGGAAATACTTTGTGCCTAGTAGCAGTGTCTGCTAGTGAGCGGATTATCCCGGCTGTTAAGCAAGCTGCACCACCTGTAGTTTAGACACTTAATTTTTTCAAAGGAAATGCTTCGGGACCATGGGATACTAAGTGAAGAGCATCAGGAGGCACCCCAAGGCATAGGGGCTGGGACTGGCAGTAGGATGCCTTGCGGTGGACAGCCGAGCTCGATCCTTATAAAAGCTTTTTAACTGCAGCAGCTTTAGTGGACGCTACTGGAGCTGGAATTACCGCGGCTGCTGGCATGAGACTTGCCCTCCAATAGATCCTTGTAAATGGATTTAAAGTGTATTCATTCAATTTAGAGAGACAATTTAAATTAAAAAGCTTAGAGCTGCCTCCACCACAGGGGGGCTCGCTCGACCCACCAGCGGACAGGCACCAGTATTGGGAGAGGGGGGCTGGCCGTCAGGGTTCACCGCGGCTCTGGCACAAACCCGGCGACACGGAGGTGGCACGGGCACGAGCGGACTGGCCGTGTCGGCTTCTCACTTTTTGGATTTTAGAAGGGCATGACATGCCTATATCTGTGTCTCCCCCTCCTTTTACTCCTCCACCTCTTTTATTTTCGCATGACTATATGTACTTGTCACTTTTCCATGTGTTAGTTATGTCTTCTGAGCAGTTTGTCAGCTTTTGGACACCTTTGAAGGTGTTTTCTATGTGTTTCTATGTGTTTTTGTTTGCCTGCCATTGGTTTTAACGGTGTTCGAAGGTGTTCGACGAACAGTTCGACGAACAGTTCGGCGAACACATGGGTGTTCGACAAACCGAACCGAACTCGAACACTACGGGGGTGGCTCAACACTAGTGGGCAGCAACCAACAGAATGGTTTTTAACAGGGAAAAATGCAAAGTACTACATCTGGGCAATGAAAATGAAAAAAGCATATACAGAATGGGAGGAATAGAGCTAAGCAACAGTACATGTGAAAAAGACTTAGGTACACTAATAGATCATAGACTGAACATGAGTCAACAGTGTGATGCAGCAGCAAAAAAGGCAAATACAATTCTGGGATGTATTAACAGAAGCATACAGTCTAGATCACGTGAAGTCATTATTGGTCTTTACTCCTCTTTGGTCAGACCTCATCTGGAATACTGTGTACAGTTTTGGGCACCACATTTTAAAAAAGACATCGACAAACTGGAGCAAGTTCAGAGAAGAGCGACCAGAATGGTGACTGGTCTGCAAACCATGTCCTATGAGGAACGGTTACAGGATTTGGGAATGTTTAGCTTGCAAAAAAGAAGACTGAGAGGAGACTTAATAGCTGTCTACAAATATGTCAAGGGCTGTCACATTGTAGAAGGATCATCTTTATTCTCATTTGCACAAGGAAAGACTAGAAGCAATGGGATGAAACTAAATGGGAGGAGACACAGATTAGATATTAGAAAAAACTTTTTGACAGTTAGGGTGATTAATGAGTGGAACAGGCTGCCACGAGAGGTGGTGAGTTCCCCTTCAATGGACGTCTTCAAACAGAGGCTGGACAGACATCTGTCTGAGATGATTTAGTTAATCCTGCTTTGAGCAGGGAGTTGGACCAGATGACCCTGGAGGTCCCTTCCAACTCTACCATTCTATGATTCTATGATTCTATGATTCTACCACACAAACCCCATTGACTATTAAGCGGTTCGTCAGGTTTCTGTCACAATGCCTGGTATTATACTGAACAAAATAATGCAACATGCAGCTCTATTGTGGCCTGTATTTTAGGCAAGAACTTCGAATGGAGCGTCTAAAGAAGATGTGAACAAAGCCTAATATGTATGCTTAATGTGTGTATACATGTGTATGGATACTATGTGCACAATCATTAGAAGAGGGAGAGCTGTAGTTGTTCAATAATAAAAGTAATCATCAAAAAGGCATATTGCCTAATAATTGTGCACACAGTGAATGTGTGTGTAATGTGTATATGAGTTTGTAATATGTGAACACGACTGTAATGTATATTCATATTATATATATACTGTGTATATGTGTGTATTTTTCTGCATAATGTGCACATGAACATTCTGTATATGTGCGTATCTCATTTATGTGTGTCAATGGATCTCAAACAGGCCACCAGATCGGCCATATTAGACTCTGCCAAATTCAAGATTGCAGCCAAGTCAGATTTTTGTATTAAAATTAATGTTTCAAAAGGGAATAGTAGAAACCAGATTCTCATAAAAATTATATTTAGGGTCCAATATAAAAAAAATAAATAAATAAAAATGGACGTATTTGGTATTGTTGGACTTGTAATAGTTTAAGCCAGGGGTCTCAAACATGCGGCCCGCAGGTACATAGACCCCATAACGATCGTGGCTCTCTCCAGCAGAAGCCGCCATCAGTGCCGTAGTGCAGTGTATTGCTGCGCAGAGACAATCCCAGCACAGCGGCGTATGACGTCACTGACATGTGCAGATGTCAGCTGCTGGCCTCTGATAGGCCGGCGGCTGACACTGGTATTGCTGTGCAGAGAGCCGGTCTCTGTGCGGCAATACACTGCATTACAGCGCTGATGGCGGCGGCTGCTGGAGAGAGCCGCGATCGTTACGGGTCTGTGCCTGCACGTCACAGGTGCAGAAAGGACGCCGAGGGAACGGAGGACAGGTGAGAATAATCTTTTTTTTTTTTTCTGTCATGTCTATGTGAAATACCTGGGGAGGGAACCTGTGCACAGTATATGGGGAGGGAGGGAGGGAACCTGTGCACAGTATATGTTGGGGGGGTGACCTGTGCACATTATATGGGGGGGAGGGAACCTGTGCACAGTATATGTTGGGGGCTGACCTTTGCACAGTATATGGGGTGGAGGGAACTTGTGCATAGTATATGGGGGGGGAAACCTGTGCACAGTATATGGGGGGGAACCTGTGCACAGTATATGGGGGGGAGGGAACCTGTGCACAGTATATGTTGGGGGGGTGACCTGTGCACAGTATATGGGGGGGAGGGAACCTGTGCACAGTATATTGGGGGGGGAGGGAACCTGTGCACAGTATATGGGGGGGTGACCTGTGCATAGTATATGGTGGGAGGGAATCTGTGCACAGTATATGGGGGGGACGACCTGTGCACAGTATATGGGGGGGAGGGAGGGAACCTGTGCACAGTATATGTTGGGGGGGTGACCTGTGCACAGTTTATGGGGAGGGGGAAACCTGTGCACAGTATATGTTGGGGGTGACCTGTGCACACTATATGGGGGGGAGGGAACCTGTGCACAGTATATGGGGGGGGGACCTGTGCACAGTATATGGGGGGGGAGGGAACCTGTGCACAGTATATGTTGGGGGGGCGACCTGTGCACAGTATATGGGGGAGGGAATCTGTGCACAGTATATGGGGGGGTGAGTTGTGCACAGTATATGGAGGGGTGACCTGTGCACAGTATATGGGGGGGTGACCTGTGCACAGTATATGGGGGGTGACCTGTGCACAGGATATGGGGGGGTGACCTGTGCACAGTATATGGGGGGGTGACCTGTGCACAGTAAATGGGGGGTGACCTGTGCACAGTATATGGGGGGTGACCTGTGCACAGTATATGGGGGGGTGACCTGTGCGCAGTATAATGGGGGGTGACCTGTGCGCAGTATATGGGGGGGTGACCTGTGCGCAGTATGGGGGGGGTGGACCTGGATGGGGGACGTGTCTGCAATATGGGGACCTGGATGGGGGACGTGTCTGCAATATGGGGACCTGGATGGGGGACGTGTCTACAATATAGGGACCTGGATGGGGAATGTGTCTGCAATATGGGGACCTGGATGGGGCACGTGTCTGCAATATGGGGACCTGGATGGGGGACGTGTCTGCAATATGGGGACGTGTCTGCAATATGGGGACCTGGATGGGGGACATATCTGCAATATGGAGACCTGTTCAAAAGGTGTATAGAAAAAAAAATGCTATCCCTAAAAATGTCACTTTGTCCTGCAAATAATGCGGCCCCCCAAATTAAATGTTTTTCCGTGTGCGGCCCATATACCCAGCTGAGTTTGAGACCCCTGGTTTAAGCCATGAAGTTGCAATGTGTTTTATTCAGTCTGGTGGTTGCTGTAAAATTAACTGAAGTTATCAAGGACTCAAATGTCTACATTGCTGCCCCCAAACTCCCCAAATAAAGATATGTTTTAATATTAGAATAAACTTTAACCCCTTCACGATATCCGCCATACATTTATGGCGCAAGTCAGAAGTAGGTGTATGGAGAAGGCTCACGAGGTGAATTTGTCCCTTACTCGGCAGCTAATGGCTGTGTGTTACGCCAGGACCTGCTTCTAACAATCACAGGTGGCATGAAACGCTGTTAACGATTGTTAACCTGTGGGGGGGGGGAACCTGTGCACAGTATATGTTGGGGGGTTACCTGTGCACAGTATATGTTGGGGGGTGACCTGTGCACAGTATATGGGGGGGAGGGAACCTGTGCACAGTATATTGGGGGGAACCTGTGCACAGTATATGTTGGGGGGGTGACCTGTTCACAGTATATGGGGGGAGGGAATCTGTGCACAGTATATGGGGGGGTGACTTGTGCACAGTATATGGGGGGGGTGACCTGTGCACAGTATATGGGGGGAGGGAACCTGTGCACAGTATATGGGGGGGAGGGAACCTGTGCACAGTATATGTTGGGGGGGTGACCTGTGCACAGTATATGGGGGGAGTGAATCTGTGCACAGTATATGGGGGGTGACCTGTGCACAGTATATGGGGGGGTGACCTGTGCACAGTATATGGGGGGGTGACCTGTGCACAGTATATGGGGGGTGACCTGTGCACAGTATATGGGGGGGTGACCTGCGCACAGTATATGGGGGGGTGACCTGTGCGCAGTACATGGGGGATGACCTGTGCGCAGTATATGGGGGGGTGACCTGTGCGCAGTACATGGGGGGGTGACCTGTGCGCAGTATGGGGGGGTGGACCTCGATGGGGGACGTGTCTGCAATATGGGGACCTGGATGGGGGACGTGTCTGCAATATGGGGACCTGGATGGGGGACGTGTCTACAATATGGGGACCTGGATGGGGGATGTGTCTGCAATATGGGGACCTGGATGGCGGACGTGTCTGCAATATGGGGACCTGGATGCGGGACGTGTCTGCAATATGGGGACGTGTCTGCAATATGGGGACCTGGATGGGGGACATGTCTGCAATATGGAGACCTGTTCAAAAGGTGTATAGAAAAAAAAAATGGTATCCCTAAAAATGTCACTGTGTCCAGCAAATAATGCGGCCCCCCCCCCAATTAAATGTTTTTCTGTGTGCAGCCCATATACCCAGCTGAGTTTGAGACCCCTGGTTTAAGCCATGAAGTTGCAATGTGTTTTATTCAGTCTGGTGGTTGCTGTAAAATTAACTGAAGTTATCAAGGACTCAAATGTCTACATTGCTGCCCCCATACTCCCCAAATAAAGATATGTTTTAATAATAGAATAAACTTTAACCCCTTCACGATATCCACCATACATTTATGGCGCAAGTCAGAAGTAGGTGTATGGAGAAGGCTCACGAGGTGAACTTGTCCCTTACTCGGCAGCTAATGGCTGTGTGTTACGCCAGGACCTGCTTCTAACAATCACAGGTGGCATGAAGCGCTGTTAACGATTGTTAACCTGTTAAATGCCGATGAGAGGGGGGTGAGCATCATTCTAGGAGCTGAACACCACACCTGTGATGTGTTCTCTGGTCACTGATGGGTTGCTATGACTGCAGGTGGTCAGTTGAAGATCTCCATGCTTTTCATTGCAGAGCTATCTTGAAACCCAGCATGTGGCATAAACCTCAATTAAGGATGGGGCCTATACCAAGATTTGATATCAGGCCTATGATTTCAGTGTTCACCTCTGATATCTCCAGACTGATATTAAAAGAGGGGCAGCAGGGAAGTCGTTTAACCAGCAACATTTCATGTAAGTGCCTCATCTATTATAACCTTAACCTTATATGCATGTCATACTTGCACAGTGACTTTATGCCTAATTTTGGTTACTAATTTGATATGTTATGTGGACCTGGTTTGTATAGTTGTATAATTATTTATTAAGTGAGCTATATTGCAAATAATCACTTTATAATGTTACGAGGTGTTAATTGCACAACTATATTATGTATATCTGGCTGGTGTAAATGTATACTATATATCCCCATATATAAATAGCAGCCTTTAGTTTTATTATTACTTTTAATTTGTTTAATTAATAAAGATTTACTTTGGTTGAACACACTTTGGGTGTATGGGCTTTTCTTTATGTCCGCGATTTTGCTTCAATGATATTAAAAGTGTTAGCAGCCGTGAGATATTTGATTAGTAGGGATCCCCCACTTACACACGTGAACCAAGTACTGTAGTATAATCTATGGTAGCCACAGATATAGCCAGGTGAAATAAATATTACTTTATAGCTTGTAGTTGTCATGGTTACATCCCTTACTTCTCCATAATGGGATAGAATGGAACATGATAACTTCACAATGGATGGAAAGGTTTTATACATGGAGATCCACTGTGTGACCCCTTTGAGGGTTTATAGTGAAGGCGAGTGAAGATGTCAGGTATGTTCTGGAAAAAGGTTTAACTTTTATTATTTCATTCTTTAGTGCCCTTATCCAACATTTCGGCAGGGTTGGCAGAAATTTTGGGGCCCATAATAGAGTGATCCAGTACCCCCTTGTGACTTTTTGTAGCTGTATGTCAGAAGTGGTCTAATCTCCATATACTGCCCTGTGATGATCACACAGCGACAAAGTGATTCGTGAGCAATGCGAACTGTCTGATTACGTGTCATTTCCTGGCAGTGTAATAATTCTCAAGTATATTAGGGCCAGTGTTATTATGGGTATTATGCCATGTATTAAGTGGTGGCAGCATTATTTATGGTGTATGGACTATATGATATGATATCAGCACCATGATGAGCAATATATATATATATATATTGGAAACATATTTGGCTCGTTATTTAGTAAAACCAATATTCTGAAAATGGGGGAGTTAGGTTGCCTCATTCAGGAGTCCCCCCAGAATTCAAGTTGCAGGCTCAGTTTGGTAATTTTTGGGCTATTTATTGTAATGATAAAGGTATGTTATCCTGCCCTAATATTAGAGCTCATATCAGCAACAGATAGTCTTCTCATAAGGAGTTTATAACATTAATATTTCTCTTCACAATCTGAGATTTTTTCATCCAATATCTTCCTCCTTACCCCGGGGTCCATACTTCTTACTCCTATTCAGAGCAGGATTACTCTGTCTAAAATTCACATTGGAACTTTATAGTGACCTCAATCCTACTGTAAATCTAATCTCTTTTTATACAGGAGTTTACAAGATTGTTGAGGTTTTCCTTGGTGCAATAGCCTTTGTGTTTATTGCACTTTTTCTTCTTGAAGTAGTAGCGTTTGCTATTAATCTACGATGTTGTTTCTGGTAAGTTACTGATCACTTGTATTATATTCATTATTTATAGATAGAAAGGCACACATAGTAACCATTATTATATCTCCGCGATGTATGTAATTGGGGTTCGGTGATATAAAATTAGATGGGTTCATGTAGAATAATAGATACTTCATCCTTTCCACCATGAGAGCTAGTGAGTTCTTATCACTGGACAAAGCATAGTGTGATGTTTCTGTATGATAGTTGTGTATGAGCTGGGAGTAGTGGTAATAATAAAAATGGTTTGCTGTCTATTGCCGCCCCGGATTTTATTGGATTAGGTAAAAGTTTACAAAAATCGAAAATTTTTTACTCTTACTGGGGGCTCCTTAGGCCAACCTGAGGGAATGATTCTGATGCCCATTCTTTTATTTTTACACACATAGGATAGCTCATCAAGAACCTCTAATATCTTATTTGTGTATACCTATATGAGGTCAAAATATATTTAAGGCACTCTCAAACATTAAAGAAACCCAAAAATAACTATAGAAACACAAATGGAAATAAAATATCAACCTTTATGAATGATTCATCAGAAAACATGACTGGCATAAATTCTTAATATTGACCATATGTCATATTACTCCCAATTACCAAAAACCTATAGAAAAATGGAGTGCTACAGTACTAGTAAAAATATATATAAATCTTTATTCACAAATGTTGATTCAAAATTACAACAATCAAAACAGCATAAACTTAAAAAACATGAATACATAGTACAGATGAGGGGGCCATAGACAGGGTTAATGACTAGAATCGGAAAATGATAGCACGTATGCTAGTTGAAGTTATTAGCATTCATACCCACCCACCACTAGGGATGTAAATGGCCTATTGTGCATCCATAACATAATATAAAACAATAGTGTGGCAAATTCACTAATAATGTGGCCATTTACATCCCTAGTGGTGGATGCTAATAACTTCGACTAGCATACGAGATATGTTTATATAATTATGCAGTAAACCCATCACCACTTAGCGATGCACCTTGTATTTGTGTAGGAATCTGTTCCACCATTATTTTATTGGTCCTCAGCAGTCCCTTTTCTTTCATCCACTAACAATAAGAGTGGTATTGGCTACAGTTTACACAAATCTTGGTTATAATTACTCTCTGTGGGCAATGATTAATTCATTTTCCGATTCTAGTCATTAACCCTCTCTACGGCCCCCTGATCTGTACTATGTCTTCATGTTTTTTATGTTTATGCTGTTTTTATTGTTGTAATTTTTAATCAATTTTTGTGAATAATTTAAAGCATGTTGTATAAGAGTATGGGAATGGGACACAGAACTTCATACCACCCGGGAAACAAATCAAAATGACGTCAAGATTCTAAGTGTAACATACAAAATGTATAACCAAAATATGTATAATGATAGGCCAAGTGGCCAAATGATTGAGTTAAATATAGTAAATAAAGCCCAAAAGTGGCTCAAGTAACAGTGCAAGTATATATGGGAAAGGGTTATTCCCATCTCCAAGACTCTATCCCAATATGTAGTAGCTGTAATAAAAATATTAGCAAATATCTCCAATTAGAAATGTAGTATAGTTGCAGTAGCTTAGGTATCCATGGTTACGACCACTAGCAACTAGCTAACTGTCACTATATGAGTGGTTGCAACCATGGATATCTAATCTACTGCAACGATACTACATTTCTAAGTAAAGGTATTTGCTATTATTAATATTACACCTACAACATATTAGGATAGGATCTTGGAGATGGGAATACCCCTTTAAGTAATAAATGGAATAGAGACCTGGGAGGAAATGAACCGAAATCCCAATGTATTAGCTTCTTCCAGGGGGATCACCTGGATATATAGGATTATAGATACTATATATATAGGATTGTGCATTTTGTATGTTACAGCTATAATCTTGATGTCATTTTGATTTGTTTCCTGGTTGGTAAGGATCTCTGTATACCATATTCTTATATAATAGGTTATTTCATTTTTTGCTGTCACAGTTTTTGGGGTTTATTTGTGAATCAGCCTATAAGAAATAGAGCCTGATGGGAAGTTATTGTCTCTAAAGTCACCTCAAACGTTGTCTTCTTCTGGACCTTTTTGGATTATTAATGTGGCATAGTCTTGGTTTCCTGATAAGCTCCTCTTATACTTTGATGGTTCAGTCCAACACTGGTCAGAAAAGTCTATCCTGCTTTAAAGAAAAAAGTAGAAATGGGAGATCACAAAATATGAGAACTTAGAAGTCATTTTAGAATTTTAATAAATCATAGAATCATAGAATGGTAGAGTTGGAAGGGACCTCCTGGGTCATCTGGTCCAACCCCCTGCTCAAAGCAGGATTCACTAGATCATCTCAGACAGATGTCTGTCCAGCCTCTGTTTGAAGACGTCCATTGAAGGGGAACTCACCACCTCTCGTGGCAGCCTGTTCCACTCATTAATCACCCTAACTGTCAAAAAGTTTTTTCTAATATCTAATCTGTGTCTCCTCCCATTTAGTTTCATCCCATTGCTTCTAGTCTTTCCTTGTGCAAATGAGAATAAAGATGATCCTTCTACAATGTGACAGCCCTTGACATATTTGTAGACAGCTATTAAGTCTCCTCTCAGTCTTCTTTTTTGCAAGCTAAACATTCCCAAATCCTGCAACCGTTCCTCATAGGACATGGTTTGCAGACCAGTCACCATTCTGGTCGCTCTTCTCTGAACTTGCTCCAGTTTGTCTATGTCTTTTTTAAAATGTGGTGCCCAAAACTGTACACAGTATTCCAGATGAGGTCTGACCAAAGAGGAGTAAAGACCGATAATGACTTCACATGATCTAGACTGTATGCTTCTGTTAATACATCCCAGAATTGTATTTGCCTTTTTTGCTGCTGCATCACACTGTTGACTCGTGTTCAGTCTATGATCTATTAGTATACCTAAGTCTTTTTCACATGTACTGTTGCTTAGCTCTATTCCTCCCATTCTGTATATGCTTTTTTCATTTTTATTGCCCAGATGTAGTACTTTGCATTTTTCCCTGTTAAAAACCATTCTGTTGGTTGCTGCCCACAGCTCCAGTTTATTTAGGTCTTTTTGAATCCTCTCTCTCTCTTCTCTAGTATTAGCTATCCCTCCTAGCTTTGTGTCATCAGCAAATTTAATCAGTTTACCCTCAATTCCTTCATCTAAATCATTGATAAAGATGTTGAACAATACAGGTCCCAGGACGGAGCCCTGTGGTACCCCACTTGAGACATTCATCCAGCTGGATGTGAAGCCATTTACAACCACCCTTTGAGTCCGATCACTAAGCCAGTTATGAATCCACCTAACAGTTGCCTGGTCCATTGCATACTTGGTCATTTTTTCAATAAGGATGGTGTGAGATACTTTGTCAAATGCTTTGCTGAAGTCAAGATATACTATATCTACAGCATTTCCCTGATCCACCCAGTCAATGATTCTGTCAAAGAAGGAAATTAAGTTAGTCTGACATGACTTGTTAGTTGCAAACCCATGCTGACTCTGGTTAATCACTTCATTCTTATCCATGTACTTACATACATGTTGTTTAATAATTTGTTCAAAGATCTTTCCTGGTATAGAAGTCAGACTCACCGGCCTATAGTTCCCTGGGTCCACCTTCTTCCCCTTTTTGAAGATAGGAACAACATTTGCTCTTCTCCAGTCTTCTGGGACTTCTCCTGTTCTCCAAGAATTTTCAAAGATTATGGAGAGTGGTTCTAAAATTTCTTCTACGATCTCCTTCAGTACTCTGGGGTGTAATTCATCTGGACCTGGAGACTTGAACTCATTTATGTTAGCTAAATATTCCCTCACAATCTTTCTGTTTACAGATAACTTGGATTCCTCTATTCCTTTAAAAGGACAGTGAAGATCAGTTGATGTTACATTTTCTTTCTGAGAGAAAACAGATGCAAAATAGGAATTAAAAAGTTCGGCCTTCTCAACATCCTCTCTTACCATTTCTCCATTTTCATCCTGTAAAAATCCTATAGCATCTTTGACTTTTCTTTTACTTTTGACATACCCCCAAAATCCTTTTTTATTGCTTTTGACATCTCTTGCAAGCCTTAATTCATTGTCAGCTTTAGCTAACCTGATACGTGCCCTACAGGATCTGCAGACTGCATTATAATCTTCTTTAGATATGCCTCCCTCTTTCCATTTAATAAACATTTCTTTCTTTCTTTTTAGCATGTGTTTAAGTTCTGTGTTCATCCATCCTGGTTTCCTTAAATGCTTCCCATTCTTCCAACTTTTCGGGATTGTTAACGATTGTGCTTTGAGAATCTCATTTTTAAAAATTTCCCATCCTTCCTGGACATTTTTGTTCTTAAGGACATCCAGCCATTGGATCCCTCCTATTCTCTTTCTGAGTCTCTTAAAATCTGCCTTTCTAAAATCTAACCTTGAAGTTTGAGTCTTCACATGTCTTCCTCCTCTAGTTATCCAAAATTCTATAATAGCATGATCGCTGCCTCCTAGGGTCCCAGCCACCTTTACCTCCTCAACCATTTCCTCCCTGTTTATAAGGATTAGATCCAAAGTAGCAGATCCCTTGTTTTCTCCCCTACCTTTTGGTAGGGGGAGAAATATACAGAATGGCTGTGAGACCAAGTATAGATATATATGAAATCTTTATCTGCTCAGCTATTACAACTTTCCTAATTATTAGAGATGAGCGGTGTTCGACTAGAACTGTTCGCCAATCTCAAATTCGAGCTGTTTTGGGCGGTGTTCGAGTCGTTCGACGAACGCAAACGATTTGCAAAAAATTCGGCTGTTCGAGGTTATGTTCGATAACTGTTCGTGCACCAAAAGCGTGTCCTGCGTGTCTGGCGCTATTTAGAGCACCAATCATGCAGGGATTGTCTGCCACTCACTGTAATGCCACAGCCATGGTGGTTGTGGCATTACAGTGGTTGCCCAAATCGATGGGAACAGTGCTCACAGTGAAACATGAAAAGCCGGCAATTCAGCAGCGGCATACACCGGTACCCGACAATATAGAACAGAAAGAATAGAGCATCACACATAGATTAGATAGATAGAAACATGTCAGTCACATATATAAGAAGTACAGTGACAGTGTTGGTTACTGTACTTGTCATTTAGCGTAAAGGATTTATTAAAAAAAATAATAGTGTTTTCATGCACCGTCTCTTTAAAAAAGCCAGCCGACAATTCAGAATTGGTACCCGACAATTTATAACAGAAAGAATAGAGCATGACACATAGATTAGATAGATAGAAACATGTCAGTCACATATTTAAGAAGTACAGTGATAGTGTTGATTACTGTACTTGTCATTTAGTGTTAAAATAAAGGATTTATTAAAAAAAAAAATTGGCGTGGGGTTCCCAGTAATTTTAGTCTCTAGCAGAGGTTAAGCAGACGGCTGGGGCAGATGTTTGAAGCCTGGGAAGGGGGTAATACCCACGGAGCTTCCCAGGCTACTAATATCAGCCCCCAGCTGAATACCTAGCCTTTACTAGGTATTAAAATGGGGGACACCAAAAAAAATGATGCAGGGTCCCCCCTATTTTAATAGCTAGCAAAGGCTAGGCAGACAGCTGGGGGCTGATATTAATAGCCCAGGAAGGGTGCCATGAATATTGGCCCCCTCCCAGGCTAGAAACACCAGCCGTCAGCCGCCCCAGAAATGGCGTATCCATAGGATGCGCCAATTCTGCCACTTAGCCTCGCTCTTCTCACTGCCCTGTAGCGGTGGCAGTGGGGTAATAGGGCTGGGGTTGATGTCAGCTTATAATGCCAGCTGACATCAAGCCCAGGTTAGTAATGGAGAGGCGTCTATAAGACACCCCCAATACTAACCCCATAGTCAAAGTTAAAAAAAACACAAACACCCAGAATAAAGTCCTTTAATTGAAATAAAGACACAATTCTTTATTGTTCTAAATTAAACCATACTTACCATCACGCCCATTCCAGCTGAAGCCAACGATCTCCTGCAATAAAAGTAAAATAATAAAGCAACATCATACTTACCTTTCCATGGTTCCCACGACAGTTTCAGCTCTGCTACATTCACATGACAGGCTGGACCGCAGCAGAACGCTGCCATCCAGCTTGCCATGCGGCAGACACTGAGAAGCGCAGGCATGCTTGCGCTCCTCAGTGTCTGGCTGTGACGGCATCCAGATGAGCCGAGTTCATGTCCAATGAACTCAGCTCACCTCATGCACATCACTAACAGCGTGGGAAAATTCTCCTGCGCATGCGGTGAGTGCAGGAGAATTTTCCCACGCTGTCAGTGACGTGCATGAGGTAAGCTCATGTCCAATGAACTCGGCTCACCTCATGCACGTCACTGACAGCGTAGGAAAATTTTCAGCGCTCAGCGCTTGAGCAGGAGAATTCTCCCACGCTGGGATGGCCTTGAGATGACAGGCTGGATCACAGCTGAGCGCTGCCATCCAGCATGCCATCATTCATAGACACTGCAGAGCGCAAGCATGCCTGCGCTTCTCAGTGTCTGCCGCATGGCAAGATGGATGGCAGCGTTCTGCTGCGGTCCAGCCTGTCATGTGAATGTAGCAGAGCTGAAGCTGTCATGGGAACCATGGAAAGGTAAGGATGATGTTGCTTCATTATTTTACTTTTATTGCAGGAGATCGTTGGCTTCAGCTGGAATGGGCGTGATGGTAAGTATGGTTTAATTTAGAACAATAAAGAATTGTGTCTTTATTTCAATTAAAGGACTTTATTCTGGGTGTTTGTGTTTTTTTTAACTTTGACTATGTGGTTAGTAATGGGGGTGTCTTATAGACGCCTCTCCATTACTAACCTGGGCTTGATGTCAGCTGGCATTATAAGCTGACATCAACCCCAGCCCTATTACCCCACTGCCACCACTACAGGGCAGTGGGAAGAGCGAGGCTAAGTGCCAGAATTGGCGCATCCTATGGATGCGCCATTTCTGGGGCGGCTGACGGCTGGTGTTTCTAGCCTGGGAGGGGGCCAATATTCATGGCACCCTTCCTGGGCTATTAATATCAGCCCCCAGCTGTCTGCCTAGCCTTTGCTAGCTATTATAATAGGGGGGAAACCACGTCATTTTTTTGGGGGTCCCCCATTTTAATAACTAGTAAAGGCTAGGTATTCAGCTGGGGGCTGATATTCGTAGCCTGGGAAGCTCCGTGGGTTATTACCCCCTTCCCAGGCTTCAAAAATCTGCCCCAGCCATCTGCTTAACCTCCGCTAGAGACTAAAATTATGGGAACCCCACGCCAATTTTTTTTAAAATAAATCCTTTACTGTACTTGTCATTTAGTGTTAAAATAATCAACACTATCACTGTACTTATTATATATGTGACTGACATGTTTCTATCTAGCTAATCTATGTGTGATGCTCTATTCCTTCTTGTCTAAATTGTCGGGTACCGGTGTATGCCGCTGCTGAATTGCCGGCCGGCTTTTTTAGAGTGTCTTCTGAGCAGTTTGTCAGCTTTTGGACACCTTTGCAGGTGTTTTCTATGTGTTTCTATGTGTTTTTGTTTGCCTGCCATTGGTTTTAACGGTGTTCGACGGTGTTCTAAGGTGTTCGACGAACAGTTCCTCGAACATCCCAGTGTTCGACGAACCGAACCGAACCCGAACACTACGGGGGTGGCTCAACACTACTAATTATCTTAAATGGATTGTAAATTCAGAAAAAAAATAATTTGTAACAGCAACTCCCAAAAGTCTAAGCTAATCATTGAGGATCCGGTCTCTACACCACCAAGTAATCAGCTTTTATTACTCAAAACTGTTGGCATTTAATACTTCTCATGCCTTAAAGCTGAATAGAAAATATAAAGTGACATATTGCAGTAGGGTATTCGGTCATACAAGACTATGCAAGTTCTCCAGAATGAGGCCTGCCTTTTTGGCTTTCTATCTGGCTAATTTAGAAGACAGTGGGGGTCAAACATGGGAGACCACCTCTACAATGTTCATATATCAGGTGTGTTAGCTGGGGGTGTCCTGCAAGGATAATCTTATTTAATCCAAAGCCCCATCTGTCTGCATTATCCTGCACAGTGCATCAATGTATCTACTGTCTTCTCTAAATCCTGTACAAAAAAGCTAAAGTCTTTTCTTCTTTTATTATTTGTTTTAGCTGCAATAAAAAGGATCGAAGAACAGATGATCTAATGGAAGTAATTCTAGATAATCCAGGTAACAACAATCAGAATTGATCATGGCTCCTAACAGGCAATATCTCACTAATCAGTCACCCGATAGAATACGATGTGATTTACTTTTGGTTGATTCCATAGAACTTTGTACTAGGCTATGTTCACATGCAGCATTTATGCAAGTTAAAAGCTGTGTTTTAATGTACCAGCAAAAGCTAGGAGATTTCAGAAATCTCATGGACATGCTTGTTTTTTTTCCCAATTGAATTTGAGAAATGTAGCTTTTTTTAAATCTGCAGCATGTCAATTCTTTCAGCATTTTTGTAGCTTTGTTGCATCATTTTTTTCACACATAGAAAGCAATGAGAAAGGTGTTTTTCATGATATTTTGTTTTTTTTCATCAATAAAATTTCCTTCATTAACCCCTTAAAAGCCCAAGGCGTACTAATACGTATCTGCGCCCTGGGACTTAAGAGCCTGGTGCGTATTAGTACGCCTTTGCGATTTTGCCCACACACAGGCTGTGCAGGCGAGATCGCCCCCGGGTGTCAGCTGATTGTTACAGCTGACACCAGGTGCTATGTGCAGGGAGTGATCCCGCACCTCTCCCGACACATTATTCCCCGCAATGCTGCTTTCGAAGTCGATAGCAGTATTGCGGTGACAAGGGGAGGTAATAGCGATACTCACCTCTCCTGCCGGCATCCAACGCTGTCTGCTGCAGCTTCCTGAATGTTGCCATGGCGTCCCAATCTCGTCATGACAACATCCGGGTGACCAGACAGCAGGAAGATACTTTGCTCATGCGCAGTGCATGACCAAAGATTCTTCTGTCACTGCAGCGCTGACAGCCTGTACTGTAAAGAACAGGGATGGTGCTCCATCCCTATGCTATACAGGCGATCAGAATAAAAAAAGTGAAAGTCCCATAGTGGGACAAAAAATAAAAGTAAAAAATGAAAAAAAAAAATTTTTTTTAAATAATCCACCAAAAATAAAATATAATGTACCCATCAATAAATATTATGAAAAAAAAAAAAACAGTAAAAGTACACATATTCGGTATTGCCGCGTCCAGAACGACCTGACCTATAAATCTGTCCCACTAGTTATCCCCTTTAGTGAACACGGTAAAAAAAAAAATAAAAATAAATACGAAGCAAAAAGCAATGCTTTATCATCATACCGCCAAACAAAAAATGGAATAACACGCGATCAAAAAGATGAAGATAAATAAAAATGGTACCACTAAAAACGTCATCTTGTCCTGCAAAAAACAAGCCACCTTACAGCTCCATCAGCCCAAAAATAAAAAAGTTATAGCTCTCAGAATAAAGCAATGCAAAAAATAATTTTTTTCTCTAAAATAACTTTTATTGTGTAAAAGCGCTAAAACATAGAAAAACAATATAAATGTGGTACAGCAGTAAACGTACTGACCCGAAGAATAAAGCTACCTTATCAATTTTACCACACGCGGAACAGAATAAAAAAATAAAACCATTCCTGAATTGTTGGTTTTTGTTTATTCTGCCTCCCAAAAATCGGAATACGAAGCGATCAAAAAATGTCACGTGCCTGAAAATGGTACCAATAAAAATGTCAACTCATCCCGCAAAAAACAAGCCATCACATGACTGTCGACCAAAATATGGAAAAATTATAGCTCTCAAAATATGGTGATGCAAAAACTAGATTTTACAAAAAAATGTGTCTTTTAGTGTGCAACAGCTGTCAATCATAAAAACCCGATATGAATCTGGTATCGCTGTAATCGCACCGACCCGAAGAATAAAGTCGTCTAATCACTTATATCGCATGAGGAATGGCGTAAAAAATAAACGTTGGGGTTGGGCTAGGGTTATGGTTAGGGTTGGGATTTTTTTTCAAAAATTAAAAAAAACAAAAATGACGATATGGCGACTAGTGTTGAGCGCAAGTGCTCGCTATTTGAGTTTTCATCGATTGCTCAGGTATGCACTGAGTATCGCGGGTGCTCAAGTGACATGCTCGAGTCTCTGCCCCATATACTTCTTGGCCAAAAGAACCTTGCGGGGATTGCCTACCATGCATGAGCAATCCCCGCATGTTTTTTTTGGGGTGTCTGATAACCATGAAACATGCGGGCGGGGACTCGAGCATCTCAATCGAGCACGCGCAATGCATAGTGCATACCTGAGTACCCGATGCAAACTCAAGTAGCGAGCACTTGCGCTCAAGACTAATGACAACTTATTCAAAATGATGACCTTGACCTAATGTTATCAAATTCTGTGTCGCACCTCTGGGTTCAAAATGTTCACTTTACCCCTTGATAAAATCCTTGAGGGGTGTACTTTCCAAAATGGGGTCACTTATTGGGGATTTCCACTATTTAGGCACATCAGGGGCTCTCCAAACGCGACATGGCGTCCGCTCTCAATTCCAGCCAATTTTGCGTTCAAAAAGTCACACAATGCTCCTTCCCTTCTGAACTCTGCCGTGAACCCAAACACTGTATTTTCCCCACATATGGGGTATTGGTGTACTCAGGAGAAATTGCAAAAAAGTTTTTGGGTCCATTTTTTCTTCTTACCCTTGTGAGAAAAAAAAATTGGGGATAAAAAGTTATATATTTTTTTTTTTACGGCTCCATGTTATAAACTTCTGTAAAGCACTTGGGGGTTCAGGGTGCTCACCACACATCTAGATAAGTTCCCTGAGGGGTCTAGCTTCCAAAATGGTGTCACTTGTGAGGGTTTTCCACTGTTTAGGCACATGAGGGGCACATCCGCTAATTATTCAAGCACATTTTACATTCAAAAAGTCAAATGGTGCTCCTTCCCTTCCGAACCCTGCCGTATGCCCAATCAGTGGTTTTCCCCCACATATGGAGTATCTGCTTAGTCAGGAGAAATTGCACAACAAGTTGCATGGTGCAATTTCTCCTGTTACCCTTATGAAAATGCAAAACTGGGGGCTGAAAAACATTTTTGTGGGAAAAATGTGAACATTTTATTTTCACTGCTCCATGTTATAAAATTCTGTGAAGCACCTGGGGGTTCAAGGTGCTCACCACACATCTAGATAAGTTCCCTGAGGGGTCTAGTTTCCAAAATGGTGTCACTTGTGGGGGGTTTCCACTTTTTAGGCACATCAGGGGCTCTCCAAACGCAACATGGCGTCCACTAATTATTCAAGCAAATTTTTCCGATCAAAAAGTCAAATGGCGCTCCTTCCTTTCCGAGCCCTGCTGTGCCCCAAATAGTAGTTTTTCCCCACATATGGGGTATCTGCATGCTCAGGGGAAATTGCACAACAAATTTTGAGGTCCATTTTTTCCTGTTACCCCTGCAAAAATAAAAAAAATTGGGTCTCAAATAATATTTTCCACATTTCAAAAATTCCTGTGAAGCATCTGAAGGGTTAACAAACTTCTTGAATGTGGTTTTGAGCACCTTGAGGGGTGCAGTTTTTAGAATGGTGTCACTTTTGGGTATTTTCTGTCATAAAGACCTCTCAAAGTGACTTCAAATGTGATGTGATCTCTAAAAAAAATGGTTTTGTAAATTTTGTTGGAAAAATGAGAAATCGCTTGTCAACTTTTAACCCTTATAGCTCCCTAATAAAAAAAAAAAAAAAAAAAAAAAAAAAATTGGTTCCAAAATTGTGCTGATGTAAAGTAGACATGTGGGAAATGTTATTTATTAACTATTTTGTGTGACATATCTCTGATTTAAGGGAATAAAAATTCAAATTTTGAAAATTGCTAAATTTTCTAAATTTTTGCCAAATTTCCATTTTTTTCACAAATAAACACAAGTGATATCGAAGAAATTTTACCACAATCATGAATCACAATATGTCACGAAAAAACAATCTCAGAATCAGGGGGATCCGTTGAAGCGTTCCAGAGTAAATACCTCATAAAGTGACGGTCAGAATTCTAAAATTTGGCCCGGTCATTAACGTGCAAACCCCCTTGGAGGGTAAAGGGGTTAAAGATATCCTGTAGACAAAGCATAAATTTACTCCACTCCTCAAAAGAAACCTCTGTAAAAATCGTGACAAAAATGTAGTGAAAGCGCTGAAAAACAGGCGTTTCACTGCATTGAACGCAATGAAGAAGAGAAAAAATGCTGCAAAAAATGTTTTGGTTTTTAATGAATAAAACTACCTTTATTAAACATTTACTGTAGACAAAAGACACATGTAGTCCACACCTAAAAAAAAAAAAAAAAAAAAAAAAAAAAAAAAAAAAAAAAAAAAAAAAATTGCCAAGAAGCTAGACGAAAATGCAGTGAAAACACTGAAAAACAGTAGTTTTGAATGTAGAATTTTTACAACTAAGAAAGCATAACCAATGTGAACACAGCCTTAGAGCTCATTTAGATGTTAGTTTTTCTTGTACGAGCGCTATCCGTGTTTTTCATTAATGGCACTCATAACTATGATATTCTATGGCCTAGTTCACATGACTGATTTTTTTCTTTGACCCAAGTGGTCTGCACAGAAGCCTAGAAACTTGTTCAATATTGATCTGAGTGTCGGCACTAAATTGCAAATTCAAGTCTATGGATCAGTGAAAAAATCGATTAGCACTTCGAAGCCATCTATGTACTGTCCAATTTTCACTGACTGTTTTATAGGAAAAGTTAGGCCACGTTCAGTATTTGGTCATTATTTTACATCATTGTTTGTAAGCCAAAACCAGGAGTGATAAATACAGAAGTGGTGATGTGTTTCAATTATAATTTTCCTCTGATTGTTCCACTCCTGTTTTTGGCTTACAAATAGTATTGCCAAATACTTAACATGGGTACGTGGCCGAGAGAAACTTCCATCAGTTTATCTTTTTCAGCAGAGAAAAACTGATGGTAAATTCTGTCACTGACAAAACTCTGATGACACTGATCAAAAACACTGATGAAACTCGGACCGTTTTCTACATATTGCATTGATAATGTGTCATTAACCTGCTTTAGAGCTATAGAACAATTTACAGCATCTTTTATTTTTTCCTTCTATAACATCGAAGAAGAGGAAATTGTGCTCTGGGTGAAGTCAGTGGAAGGATGAAAGAGTGGAAGAAATGTGCTGAGATACCAACATGATTTTGAGATAACAGCAAAAAAAATAAAAATACAATCATCATTAACATAATAAAATAATCATCATTAACACCACTGAGATCACAATTGGCATTATCATCATTATCAGCAGTGAGATCATAGTTAACATGGACTTTATGGTTCGATATGTACAGTACGGTTAGAATTAGGACTCCACTATGTTGTTTGGTTGCTAGCGATTGGCAGCAAGACAAAGCATTAAAACAATATTTCCTAATGAACAATTTTGCAGGAATCTTCTGCAGATTGCACATATTCCCTGTCTCCACCACAAAGGGATGCATTGAGGTTGCACATAAGTCTTGGTAATTCAGTATTTTTTCATGAATCATAGATGACCATATGTCATCATAGAATCCTAAGCACAGTACAAAACTAAAGCGGCCAGTACATGGTTTTGTCAGCAAACTTGACAGTCATTCTTTCTCAATCAGAACAACCAATTATTGCTGTGGTGGATTAAATTTAAACTGTTCGCTGATTATCAAATGTTGTCATCCGGATGGTCCAGAAGTTAGCCATTTCTAGTAGTTTTTTTAATTTATTTTATTCACTTGCATAGCACCATCAATTCCACAGCTCTTTACAGACTTGATCATCACTGTCCCCATTTGGACTCACAATCCCCTATCAGTATGTCTTTGGAGCATGGGAGGAAACCGGAGTACCTGGAGGGAACAAATGAAAACATGAGAAGAACATACAAACTCCTTGCATATGTTGTCCTTGGCTGGATTTGAACCCAGGAGCCCAGCACTTGATAGCAACAGTGCTAACCACTGAGCTTCCATGCTGCCCAGTTAGAGCCTCTCCGCTGCTCCCAAACAGTCTTTGGTGAGATATATGCAGCTGTGAAATCACATCCACGGCAAGGTACAACCAATTAACCAATAATTACAGGGAGCTGCTGAGAGATGGCACTGGAGCAGTAAAATCCAGGCCTCATTCTGGAGGACATGCCTATGAGTTATTAAAGTTTAAAAACGGAATACTTCTTTATGGCTCCAATTCCCTAATGCAAGATCTGGAACAAAGCCCTTACCAACATTTTTCCATTTATAATACTGGTGTTTTCTTACATGCTAGAGTTGGCTTTGGGTCCCTTTAGACTCTAGGCCTTTAAAATTGACCCTTGTGGCAAGTAATTGACTCCTGGCACATCCAAATGGGACGGTCTTCTGCTAGATCTTTATGGTTCAATAATATGCCCGAGCCTTGGCCAGGGACATTCTTTGGCACTCTGATGGGCCAGTCTGATCTTTATTCTTCAGACACGTACTTTTTAAGTTTTATAGGTTCAATGGTCAGGCAAGGACATTCTAAAAGTTGTCACTATCCTATCTTTTTTTCAGATTGTGACAGCACAGCACCTATAATGAATTGTTTCTCTGAGATCTGAGATAGTTACCATGAAGAATAAGTTAATAATCTAAAATAAAGGATCATAAGAAAATTTCATGAAGAAAAAAATAAACCACTTTCATTTTTACTTTTTTCCACAATTTGTTCAACAAATGTAACTATTGATGTTTTTCTGCTTTTATCTAGAATTATACGTGTATATGACAATATATCAGCTCAAAAATGGTTCACAGGGACATATTTGCAACTGGTTATGAAAGTTTCAGTACTTAAGGAGGCAGCTTTCAGGGGGTGGTGCCATGGGGGAAGACATTTTTTTTGTTATTTTATCTTTTTACATCCTCCTTCCCACCTTCCAACATCCACGTCTCCGAGAAGAGGGGGAGTTGGCAGAGTTCAATGCGCTTTGTATGCATCCCACATGAATATGAGTGCTGCTCTGACTGGTGGCGCAGCAGAAGGCTGACTACTGCTTTACCAATCACAGCTCAGTCAATACACTTGCGGTGCAATGGCAATTGTTACCTCACAATGAATGCTGTAAAAGAAAACCCAAAAACCAATGGAAGAATTGCAGTTTTTACACCAATTCACTATACTTGTAATTTTTTTCCCTGTATTCCAGTACATTGAATGGTAAAATTAATATCATTATTCATGAATAGTACTAGTTCTGCAAAAAAATACTTCTTCATATGGCTGTGGCAATGCAAAAATACAAAATTTATGACTCTTACAAGCGGAGAAAGAACTAAAGTGCAAAAAAGGAAATTCATCCAGTCATGGAAATTTTAAGAGTGAAATAAAGAGGGATGTAAATGGTGACTATCTGTATGCAACACTGTGCAATATATTGGTGGTATACTAGCATCAAGAAATAACATCAGGAATAAAATACGTAGCAGATCATAATATTAAATAAATGTGACTGACCACATAAAAAAATCTGTAGATTTCATGTGTTCTGTATATCATCTGAGGCTTCTGTGTCTGCCTAAAAGAGAAAGCCGTGATACAAGCTCGTTCAGAACTTCTTGTCCAGCTGCAGTACAGGCAGAGAGCTGTGTTAGCCAAAATAGTCACCGCAGAAATGTTTTCACTCTAATGCTTTCAACTACAATACAGATTGGTCGACCACAGGGAATCCTCTATTCCAATCTGCATGATTTGTTTTATCATATGTTGCCCTGAACTGATTCCAATTAATAGAAAAAAACTACAGTATGAAAGAAATAAGAGATCTGAAACTAAATGAGTATACAGTATGTAGAGACGTACACAGACAACCATCTCCAACATGCAAACTGCCTCTTCAGAGAGGAAGAGGATGAGAATGCTAGTGCCACCTATTGAAATCCTAAAAGTCAATATTGACCCTTCAGGAACCCTTGCCACATGACTTAAGATAACTACTTTTAGGATTTTTGACTTTTAGGAGTGCTACTTCCAATAGGTGGCACTGGAGTTCTAGTCTTCTTCCTCTCTGAAGAAACAATTTACATATTTAATTTCCCAGAGGAGCATTGCATTGCTTTTAAGCTTCCTTACACTGGCATGCCAGGCATGTCACTCTCCACAAGAAGAAACTTTACCCTTTAGAATTAATTTTGTTGGAAAATGATTATGACATGGTGGGGATATCTGAGACATCGCTGGACGAGAGCCATCACTGGGCCGTTTATTTACAGGGCTATATTCTGTTCAGAAATAACCGTACAAACAAGCGAGGGTAGGAGGTGTTTATATGTAAAATCATCCTTAAAACCCATCTTGAGTGAGAATATATGTGAATCTAATGAAAATGTAGAGTCCCTGTGGGTGGAGATAAGGGGAGGGGGGGAGGGATAAAAAATACTGATAGGGGTTTGTTGCAAGTCTCCAAAAATAGTGGAAGCAGCGGAGAATATCCTCATAAAGCAAATAGATGAAGCAGCGACTCAAGGAGATGTCATTATTATAGGGGACTTTAACTACCCTGAAATTCATTGGGGAACAGAAACCTGTAGTTCAAGCAAAGGTAATAGGTTTTTGACAACTATGAGAGACAATTACCTTTCACAACTGGTTCAGGACCCAACAAGAAAGGGGGCACTGCTAGACCTAATATTAATCAACAGGCCAGACCGCATATGAAATATACGAGTTGGGGGTCACTTGGGTAATAGTGAACACAAAATAATAAGTTTCCGTGTATCCTTTAATAAGATGTATAGCAGAGGGGTTACAAGGACACTAAACTTAAGGAAGGCAAATTTCTAACGGTTGAGAGATGATCTTAGTGCAATAAACTGTGACGATATCCTGAGACATAAAGCTACACAAAGCAAATGGGAGACATTTATTAACATCCTGAATAGGACCTGTGCACAATATATACCCTATGAGAATAAACATGCTAGAAATAGGGGGAAACCACTATGGCTAAATAGAGCTGTAAGTGACAAAAAGAAAGCATTTAGAGAACTAAAGCAAGTAGGTAGTGATGAAGCAGTAAATAAATGCAGAAATGTAAATAAATTCTGTAAAAACCAAACAAGGCAGCAAAGATTGAGACAGAGAGACTCATTGCCAGAGAAAGTAAAAATAATCCCAAAATATTCTTTTACTACATAAATAGTAAAAAATTAAAAAATGATAGTGTTGGCCCTCTTAAAAATAGTCTGGGTGAAATGGTGGATGAGGATGAGGAAAAAGCCAATATGCTAAATGATTTTTTTTCAACAGTATTTACACAAGAAAATCGTATGACAGAAAACATGATTAGTGATAACAAAAATTCTCCATTAAATGTCACTTGCTTAACCCAGCAGGAAGTACGGCGGCGTCAAAAAATCACTAAAGTTGAAAAATCCCCGGGCACGGATGGTATACACCCGCAAGTACTACAGGAATTAAGTAACGTCATAGATAGACTATTATTTTTAATCTTTAAAGATTTCATAATAGTGTCTGTACCACAGGACTGGTGTATAGCAAATGTGGTGCCAATATTCAAAAAGGGGACAAAAACTGAACTTGGAAATTATAGGCCAGTAAGCTTAACCTCTACTGTGGGTAAAATCCTGGAAGGTTTCCTAAGAGATGCTATACTAGAGTATCTGAAGAATAACCTCATGACCCAATATCAACATGGGTTTACGACGGACCGCTCCTGTCAGACTAATCTGATCAGCTTTTATGAGGGGGTAAGTTCCAGACTGGACCAAGGAAATGCAGTGGATGTTGTGTATATGGACTTTTCAAAAGCTTTTGATACGGTTCCACAAGAAAGGTTGATAAATAAAATGAGAACAATGGGGATGGGGGAAAATATATGTAAGTGGGTTAAGAATTGGCTCAATGATAGGAAACAAAGGGTGGTTATTAATAGAGCACATTCAGACTGGGTCTCGGTTAACAGTTAGGTACCACAGGGGTCAGTATTGGGCCCGCTTCTTTTTAACATATTTATTAATGACCTTGTAAAGGGGCATACAGAGTAGTATTTCAATATTTGCAGATGACACTAAACTCTGCAGGGAAATCAATACAGAGGAAGACAATTTTATATTACAGGAGGATCTATGTAAAGTAGAAGCTTGGGCTGATAAATGGCAAATGAGCTTTAATGGGGATAAATGTAAGGTAATGCACTTGGGCAGAGGAAATAAAATGTATAATTATATGCTTATGTGACGCCTCTACTCGAAAGCCTTTTATTTACCCTGGGAGATGGGGGATTCGGAGTCGGGTCCTATGATGGAGAGATGGGGTGCAGCCGTGGCCCGGACCCTACCCGTGCTCAGGGCCGTCACAATTAAAAGGATGGTGTGGGCTTATCCGGGTTGAGTGGCTAATTCTGACTATGCCACCTGTGGCACCTGGTGAAGGCCACCAGCGGCGCTGCAGTCCACTGAGGCATGGTGTTATGGCGGCCAAAGTTATTACTACTCCCCACAGGCGGAGCAAGGCCTCAGCGCAGAGAGACAGGATGACAGGGGTAGTAGTAGAGGAGTACGGGCGCCGCGTCGTGCGGTGTGGCGCAGAATAAACAGTCCGGAGGCCATAGGGGTGAAATTCCAAAGCTTTACTCACATTAGAGATGGCAGCAGGAAGGCAACCCCCTGCTCCCCGCGGAGTCCTGCGGTCACCAGGGACGGGGGTCCGAGCAAATCCAGCATTCGATCAGGACCCTGCACCAGAGTGCTCCTGAACTACAGACCGTCTGTGTGTGTAGATTGGCCCGAGTCTCCCTCTGAGCTCCTCTCAGAACAAGGGCATGGGTGGCAGCTCCGCTCCTTCCGATACCCGGTGGGATCCTCAGGGCCTACCGGGCTTTCCCGACCAGGACATGGAGTAGCAAGGTTGGGTGTAGGGGGCCAGTACCCCTCTTGCAGCCGGACTCCCTCTGAATATATCAGGTGGCGAGGACAGGTGGCATACGCCACTCCATCTGCATCCTTCCCGGGATCCATTTGCTGTGGAGCTACACTCTTAAGCTCCGGGCCTTCTTGGTCGTGCTCCTTGGTCGGGTCGAGACATTCCTTGTCTCCAACCTGCCCCTCGTCCCAAGGCCGGGGAACGAGGGCTGGGTCTCCATCCACTGCAGGTCCACACAGGATCCACGTTCAGGGTGGGAGATCCCAGTACCTCACAGTCCAAAGACAGTACCCCTCTTGCAGCTGGACTCCCTCTGAATAGATCAGGTTGTCGAGGACAGGTGGCGCATACAGCTCCGTCTGCATCCCCCCGGGATCCATTTGCGGTGGAGCTACACTCCTATGCTCCTGGCCTTCTTGGTCATGGTCCTTGACCGGGCTGAGACATACATTATCTGCAACCTGCACCTCGACCCAAGGCCTGGATACGAGGGCCGTGTCTCCATCCTCTGCAGGTCCACACAGGATCCACGCTCAGGGAGGGAGATCACGATCAAAGAACCCAGAACCAAGATGGCTGTGTATTAAATATGAAATTTAAAGTGTCACTAAAATGTGAATCCTCCACCCTCACCCACTAATTGGTTCCCCCATCTCTTGGTTCCCCAGTCTCCCAACTTCCAGTAGGGGCAGCACCTGGTGCCTACTTGCCCCCTCTGGTGGGAGAAGTGTGGTGTTGGATGTGGAGGGAGGGTCCTGACCATCGCACTGTTCTTACCTCAAAGGAGGAACACTACACCCCATTAAAGAGGTGCAGCATCCCTGTGGCGGTCGAACCCTCAGGGGCGCCACACATGCACATGAGAGATTCAGTTGTAATCTCATACCGAAATCCAGTAAGAACACAATCTTATGCTATTTCTCTCTTGTCCACATTTAAATGTCTGGAACTAGACCCCAACACTTCACACACCATGATCTCCCCCTCTTTTTGTAACTGGAATTGAATTGACAGTGATAAGTAATTTTTGCTACCAACTGTTCATCTTGGCAATGGCATCAAATTTCCAAACTTACATGGTGATTAATGAATTCAACTTTAACCAACATTGCCAATTAATAATAATAATCTGACAAAAAATACTAAATTTACAAAGGTAAAGGTGTTGTCCTCTTGCTGAAAATCTGGTTTCCCGGGCGCAGTTTGTAATGTAAAAAACATACTGCCCTTTACTCACCATGAAGAGTTCAATTGTGAGTTTCTAGTGCTGCTCCCAGTGTCTGGTATTAGCTGCAGCGCTGAAGTCACGTCAACAGTAGGACAGCCAATCAGTGAGCTCAGGGGCTCTGTCCGTGTAAATGGAACACCCTCTCTGAGCCGCTTGGAGTTCACTGATTGGCTGCTGCACTACAGTATTAGCAAACTAATTACTGTTGCACTCAACATAGCTTTACGAGAAACTGGGTTATGCTTTCTTCTTTTCTTTTTTCAGTTTTAATGTTTTTATTTGTCATAATGAAGACTTGATTTGTTTTTCCAATTCATAGGGTTTATTTGGGTTTAAAGACACCATTTCCCCCAATTGTTGATAATTATTCATCATATAATACATAAAAAAAAGCGAGTAACACATTCTATAAGCTTTGTTCCATACAAGACATTTTAACCTTGATTGTTTCCTTACTGTCATGATTCCACCCCTCAGTGTGTCTGGGATGCAGTTACTGACAGCTCAGCTGTCTAATCTGGTACAGGGGTGTGCTGAAACTGTCAGTACTGACTGCTCAGTGTTCAGTCTGGTGCAGGGGCGTGCTGAGTAGTGTTGAGCCACCCCCGTACTGTTCGAGTTCGGTTCGGTTCGTCAAACACCGTCGAACACCGTTAAAACCAATGGCAGGCAAACAAAAACACATAGAAACACATAGAAAACGCCTTCAAAGGTGTTCAAAAGCTGACAAACTGCTCAGAATACATAACTAACACATGGAAAAGTGACAAGTACATATAGTCATGCGAAAAGAAAAGAGGTGGAGGAGTAAAAGGAGGGGGAGACACAGATATAGGCATGTCATGCGCTTCTAAAACCCAAAAAGTGAGAAGCCGACACAGCCAGTCCGGGTTTGTGCCAGAGCCGCGGTGGACCCTGACGGCCAGCCCCCCTATCCCAATACTGGTGCCTGTCCGCTGGTGGGTCGAGCAAGCCCCCCTGTGGTGGAGGCAGGTCTAAGCTTTTTAATTTAAATTGTCTCTCTAATTTGAATGAGTACACTTTAAATCCTTTTACAAGGATCTATTGGAGGGCAAGTCTCATGCCAGCAGCCACGTAATTCCAGCTCCAGTAGCGTCCACTAAAGCTGCTGCAGTTAAAAAGCATTTATAAGGATCGAGCTCGGCGGTCCACTGCAAGGCGTCCTACCACCAGTCCCAGCCCCTGTGCCTTGGGGTGCCTCCTGATGCTCTTCACTGAGTGTCCCGGGGACCCGAACCATTTCCTTTGAAAAAATTAAGTGTCCAAACTACAGGTGGTGTAGCTTGCTTAACAGCTGGGATAATCCGCTAACTAGCAGACACTGCTACTAGGCACAAAGTATTTCCTGGGCTAGATGCAGTTAAAAATTTGTAATTAGATACTCTCGTTGGATGCTGAGAAAGCATTCCATAGAGTCTCGTGGCACGCCATATATTATTCTCTTAAAAAGCTTGGAGTAGGGGTCTAGGAGACCCTTTTATAGCCAAAATCACGGCCCTGTATCGCAATACGTCACCTAGGCTGAAGATAAATGGAACTGTAGCACCCCGAGGGCTCGGTTGCTACAGAGGTATTGCACCTCACCCAGAGGTATGATATCTCACTCTCAAGTAAGGATGGAGTGTGGATCAGGACCCCGACACCTGCATGCATTACACCACATTGCCATGGGGCAGGGCGACCAATATTCCCCTGAGATGGGCACGACAGTCCCTGTCCCTGGCTGGAGTGGGGGGAGGGAACACTGAGGAAGGGGAACCCTGTAGTGCAGGAGCAGGGAGGAAGCAGTTAATGGGTGCATTGAGAAGGGAGTATAAAAGGTGGGCACCATCTTAGTTCAGTGCAGAGAAGTCTGTGCAGAAGTGACAGGGAGCAGGGGCTCTGCTTGAGCTCTGCTCCGGAGGCGGGCCTAGTAACAGAGGCCCAGGCCTGGAAGAGGGAGAAGGAAGGAAGAGGAGCGGAGAAGGCTCCAGGAAAGACGAATGAAGGGATCCCAGGGGTGCGGACAGGCGAGTCGCCACCGCACGCCCTAATCCACCTGCGTGGAAGGGTCAGGCCAAAGGGGGAAAACGGTCCCCGAAACTAGTGGAGGCGGGAAATGACCCTCAGCTACAAACCGGAGACTGTGACATTTTATGTGGCGCAGCCCCTCGCTACACCCGCTAGGAAGGCACCACATAGGGTCAGGGAAACTGGCGCCAAGTTTACCAAGAGGAGGCCCGAGGCAGTCGGACATAAGCGTTGGTAAGAAAGGCCAGACAAAGGACACACAAAGGGGGTCCTGTGAAGAGCTCCAAAGTTATCTGGAAGTTGTCTGAGCCCCTCACCTGGTGAGCACAGTACGATGTGGGCAGCTGTTACCTGCAGAAGTGGTCTGGATAATAAGAACTGTGAGTAAAGGCCCTGGACTGCATCACTGACTCCGTGTCGATACTGCTGCTGCCCTGCACCATCACCCCCATCCTCCGCATACACTGCCCTGAGGCTATACTCCTCCCGTGGGGAGTTATACTACGCTCTGCTGCACCCACAACACCAACCTCAGCGGTCTGCCCTGCAGCGGCGGTTCACTCTGACTGGTGGTGTAGTCGGACATTTAAACATCAAAACCACATAAATAGTTCCGCCACTGGTTTGACCGCCCTGAGCCACGGAACCGGGTCGCTGCCACGGAAACTGCAACCCCCAGCATCCACCAAAAAGGGAACGGCTCCGGGTGTCCCAAGGCCCAGGGAGCGCGTCAGAACATTTTCATCACCTTTCATAATCACCAATGGGACAAGGCAGGGATGTCCTCTCTCCCCTCTCTTATACATCCTAGTGACGGAGCACCTGCTCTCATCAATTCGCCATAACCCCAATATTAGGTGGATTGAGGTGGGAGGCACCGAGTACAAGTGCTCTCTATTTGCTGATGATGTCCTAGTATATATCACTCAATCACATATATCCATCCCTGCTGTTATGGCTGAAATAGATCACTTTGTTACATGGTCAAATTTTAAAATCAATGCAGCGAAGTCTGAGGCCCTCGATGTCTCCCTCCCCAAATCCATACAGGATTCCATCCAGTCCAACTTTCCCTTTGCCTGGCCCTCACAGGGTATCAAATACTTAGGAATTCCTATTCATAGAGACCTCTCCCGTCTATGTTTTCTTAATTTTGGGCCCTTTATTGAAAAACTCCATACAGACCATGGTTGGCATATTAGAACTGTAACATTCACTACGTGAACCACTGGTGTTTTGTTGAAAAGCACATGTACACTGTGTTCCAAATTATTATGCAAAAAGTGTTTAGGAGTGATAAGGGAAGAATTTGTTTGTTTGTCAGTTAAACTCATTGATGGTGATGTGTGTCAGGGCTCTTTATATCACTGTAAGCAATTGCAGACACCTGTGCTAATTAGTTTGGCAGGTGTGTCCAATGAAAGGCAAGACTACTTAAGAAGGCTGTCCCACATTATTAAGCAGCCTACATTTTCTGCCAAAATAGGAAAGAAAAAGGATGTGTCGGCTGCTGAGAAGCAACAAATTGTGGAGTGTTTAGGTCAAGGCATGACTACAATCAACATTGTGCGATGATCAGGATGAAGTGTCTTGGCAATCAAGAATTATGTAGCTGATTCACAGTACACACATGTGCGTGCTGATAAGGGCAAATTGAGGACTCTTTCCTACAGGCAATTACGTCAGGTTAAAAGAGCAGCGGCAAAAAAGCCTTGTCATAGCAGCAGACAAGTTTTTCAAGCTGCTGGTGCCTCCAACGTCCCCCGAACAACAAGATGCAGGGTCCTTCAGAGGTTTGCAGCTGTGCGTAAGCCATCCTGTCGACCTCCTCTATCCACTGCACACAAGCAGAAATGGCTCCAGTGGGCCAAACAATACATGAAGACTTCAAAACTGTTTTGTTCACGGATGAGTGCCGTGCAACGCTCGATGGTCCAGATGGATGGAGTGGAGGATGGCTGGTTGATGGACACCCCACGCAAACACGGCTACAGCGCCAACAAGGAGGAGGTGGAGTAATGTTTTGGGCTGGAATCATGGGGAGAGATTGTCGGCCCCTTTAGGATCCCTGAAGGGGTAAAGATGAACTCCATAATGTATGTGGAGTTTCTCAAACAGCACTTACTGCCATGGTTCAAGAAGAAGAACCGTGTATTCCACAGCAAGATCATTTTCATGCATGATAATGCACCGTCTCATGCTGCAAATAACACACCTGCATCTCTGGCTGATATGGGCATAAAAGGGGACAAACTTATGGTGTGACCCCCATGCTCCCCTGACCTCTACCCCATTCAGAACCTCTGGAGCATCATCAAAAGGAGTGTCTATGATGGCGGGAGGCAGTTCACATCTAAGCAACAGCTCTGGGAGGGTATTCTGTCCTCATGCAAAACAATTGAAGCAGAAACCATCCAAAACCTGACAAATTCAATGGACGAGAGAGTTCAGAAGCTCCTTTCGAACAAGGGGTCCTATGTGAAAATGTAACATCACCTAGAATAAAGTTTTGAGTTGAAAACTGTTTGATTTCAGTTTCTAATAACCTGCTAATGCTTATAATTTCAAAAATGACAATTTTTTTGTTCTTTATTAAAATGAAAAGGTTGATCGAAGAGTATGGGGGATCTAAGAGTGTGGCAACCCAGTAGTCAGGATTACTTCGAATTCTGAGAATCTGAGGGTCATGTTGCAGGTAGTGCAGCAAGAAGGCACTCATGTGTCTTGCGCATCTAGGAGCCCCAAAATAATTTTCCAGGCTAGATGCAGCTAAAAATTATTATTAATTTTAAATCTGGTGGAGCTTAGTATAGATGGCCTAATAGAATCAGTACTGCAAACTGCTACAAAGCCCAAATTATTTTCCAGCCAAGAGACAGATAAACATGGTTAGTAATTTTAAATCTGGTGGAGCTTAGTATAGATGGCCTAATAGAATCAGTACTGCACACTGCTACAAATCCCAAATTATTTTCCAGCCAAGATACAGATAAACATGATTAGTAATTTGAAAGCTTAAAACGGTTGGTGAGGTGATTTTAACAAATCATCAAGCTTTTACTCTCCCCAGGATGACACAGGGGTAGAAAAGTCATTTCGGATCCATGATTTGTTCATCTTTATGAACGTGAGTCTGTCTACATTATCAGTGGAGAGCCCCGTGCACTTATCTGTCAGCACACCACCAGCAGCGCTGAACACACGTTCAGACAGAACGCTGGCTGCAGGGCATGACAAGATCTCCAAGGCATAAGTGGCGAGCTCCGGCCATTTATCCAAATTGGAAGCCCAAAAGAGCAAGGGTCCAGTGACACAGTCATGGCTTCAATGTTTACTTGGAGATACTCCTGTACCATCATCTCTAGGCGTTGACTATGTGTCAGACTTCTTGTATCCTGTGGCCTTGCAAAGGATGGGCTAAAAAAGTGGTGAAATGATTCCGCAAAATTGATGTTACCAGCAGATACTGTGGTTCTGTTACGGTTTGAGTGCTGAACACTCGACGGTCCCACGGTTGGCAAGTTGGAACTGTGAGATTCACTACGTGCACCACTGGTGTTTTGTGGAAAAGCACATGTAAGATTCTGCAACAGTCTCTGCTGATACTCCTGCATGCGTGCATCCCTTTCTATGGCAGCAATAATTTCTGCAAATTTACTTTTGTACCGGGGATCTAACAGTGTAGCAACCCAGTAGTCAGGATTATTTCTAATTCTCACAATTCGAGGGTCATGTTGCAGGTAGTGCAGCAAGAAGGCACTCATGTGTCTTGCGCATGCAGGAGCACCAAGTCCCTGTTGTGTTAGTGGCGAGGTAACAATCATGCTTCCTTCCTCTGTCCTCTCCCCCCAACCTCGCACAACAGAAATGTGATCAAGGTCTCCCTCATCTGATGAGTCTTCCATCAGTTCGTCCTCCACTTCTTCCTGGGCTCCTGCACCTTCCTCACTAGTTTGGCTGCTACCATGCGCCCTGGTAAAACCATCTCCCCCACCCTCACATGTCTGCCGCCTTGGTGCTGCCGACCGTCTGGACCTTGCAGATGTTAGCCCTTCCGCATACAACTCCTCCTCCTCTACTTCCTCCACCTTCTCTTGTGCCACCACCTGACTCCGAATTCTGTTTAACATGTGCTCCAGCATGTAAATCACCGGAATAGTCATGCTGATAATGGCATCATCAGCACTAAACATCTTCGCCGCCATTTCAAAACTGTGCAGAAGGGAGCATAGGTCCCTGATCTGAGACCACTCCTCCAGCGTAACTTGCCCCACCTCTGGATCTCGTTGGCCCAGGCTATACGTCAGAACGTATTGCACCAGGGCTTATCGGTGCTGCCACAGTCGCTGCAACATGTGCAGAGTTGAATTCCACCGGGTAGGCACATCGCATTTTAGCCGGTGAAGTGGCAGGCCCAACGACTTCTGTAGAGATGTAAGTCGCTGAGCTGCGGGATGCGAATGGTGGAAGTGAGCACACAGCGACCGTGCCCTCTGCAGAAGGCCATCTAGTCCGGGATAGTGGGCTAAACATTGCTGGACAACTAGGTTCAACACGTGAGCCATACAAGGCACGTGTGTGACATTGCCCCGGCGAAGGGCCTCACCCAGGTTTGCAGCAATGTCGCACACGGCCTTCCCTAGTTTCAGGTCCAGTGGAGACAGCCATTCATGAAATTGGTTCTCCAGAGCTGACCACAACTCCTCAGCTGTGTGACTCACATTTCCCAGACATTTCAAAGTAAAAACTGCCTGATGACGTTGAGCCCTGCTGCCAGCATAGTAAGGAGGTGTGCAGGATCCCTTCTGCGCAGTTAGAAAGCTTGTGGCATGATCAGACAGGCTTTGGGTGCAGGTGGAGGACCAAGAGGAGGTTGAGGAGGCAGAAGCAGTGGAGGAACTTTGAGATAAAGAGGATTGACGCACAACTCGTGGGGACGGCAAGACTTGGACAGCAGCCCCTTGTCCTGCTGTCACCATAGTTACCCAGTGCCCAGTCAGCGACATGTAACGCCCCTGTCCATGCCTACTCATCCAAGTGTCTGTGGTGAAATGCACCCTGTCACACACACAGTTTCTCAAAGAAGCGGTGATGTTGTGTGCGACAGCTGGTGGAGCGCAGGCACACCTTTCTTTGAGAAGTAGTGCCGACTGGGCATCTGGTACTGGGGCACTGCGACGGACATAAGGTCTCGAAAATCCTCTGTGTCCACCAGGCGGAAAGGGAGCATTTCTGTAGCCAAGAGCTTGCAGATGGTGAAATTCAACCTCTTAGCTTTCTTATGGCTAGGAGGAAATGGTCTTTTACTTGTCCACATCTGAGGGACCGAGGGCTGGCTGTTGTGCTTAGACGGGGTTGAGAAGGGTGTCCCTGGCAAACTTCCGGTCTGTGAGGAAGATGCAGGCGGACATGTTAGGTTGCCTTGATCCAAAGGTGGTGCTATTGATGTCGGACAGCGCTCAACACCAGCTGGTGTTTACACCTCCAAAGAAAATGATGACCTGCCAATCACCCTGGCTGTTGCGGGTAAAGAGGTGGCAGGTCTGCATCCCAAAACAGGTGTGACTGCTGTCCCCCAAGTCACAGAGGATGAAGAGGCCGCGGATGCACAAGATGTGGCAGACGGCGGTTGGCCCGGCCGGCAAAGCCGCATTGTAGCAAAGTGAGCTTCCCACTGCAACTTATGCTTCATGTCCATGTGCCGGTTCATGCATGAAGTACTCAAACTATGTATTTTTTGGCCTCTACTTAGCTTTTGCTGACAAATGTTACAGATAACACGAGTTGGGTCATCCTTATCGATCTGAAAAAATGCCCAGGCTATGCAAGGCTTAGCACCCATGCGACCTGAAGAGCCACCACGACTTGTGGTCAGAGGCAGAGTTGAGTTTGAGGATGCAGTTGTTGACGTGCTTCCAGTACTACGTCTCTGTCCAGGAAGGCGCAACCTGACCTCGTCGTCACTAGCATCCTCCTCCACCTCCTCTGCTGACCTCATCTCTTGGCTGACTGTGGGTTGACAGTAAGTGGGATCTCCAACCTCATCATCATCACCCCGTGCGTTATCACACCCGTCGTCCTCAGAGCCAACCTGTTCCTGTCCTGACAAAAAACTAAAGTTGTCGCTCCAATCAGGTATTTGAGTCTCATCATCGTCTTCCTCATTGTCTCCACCAACAGGAGTTACAGTTTGGGAACGAGGGTATACATTATGGTCAGAACCTTCTGCGTCTGGTCCTGGATACGACTCATAAAGATTCTGGGCTTCAGTGCAGATCATTTCCTCGTCTGGATTGACAGAAGCTCTGGAGCCGACCTCTGATTCCCAGGCTATAGCATGAGTAAACAGCTCTGCAGACTCAACCATCTGTTCTACCCCATACTCAGACGGGCAGCTGGAGATTTGGGAGCTGTGAGGAAGCAAGTGCGATTGGGGTGACACCTCTGAGGACTGGAGTATTTGTGATGTTGAAGTTGAGCTGGAGGAGAGCCCACTTAAAGGAGCACTTGATATCCGTTGAAGCACCTACTGTTTTTGTGCCTCATCTGGAATTTGTAGCGATTGGCGTGGCCGTAAGAAAGGGATCTTATCGCATTGTCCGCTAAAAGAAGTAGACATTTTAGTTTGGCTGGAAGATGGTCTTTCTTCTGCAGATGTTACTGTTGCTTTAACACCTACCCCACGGACACAACCTTTTTTCCCCTTCCCAACACGCCTATTCCCCTTTCCACCAGCAGCAGGCCTTTTTCCACTCATTTTGGTGGTTAACTAATTCACAACTCTGGAGTTGTTTGCACAAAAAAACAATGGATGGGAACCGAGCAGAGCTGAGTGGCCAAACTGTGGTATTAGGCCAAAAGTATTGGCTGGGTTAGATGCAGATAAAAATGATATTGAATTTGCAACCTGGTGGAGGTTAGTATAGATGGTCTAATAAAACAAGTCCCACACACTGCTAGATGCCCAAATATTTTTTCAGAGCTAGATGCAGAAAAAAATTATTTTGAATTTGCAACCTGATGGAGGTCAGTATAGATGGACTAATAGACCAAGTCCCACACACTGCTAGAAGCCCAAATATTTTTTCAGAGCTAGATGCAGAAAAAAATTATATTGAATTTGCAACCTGATGGAGGTCAGTATAGATGGACTAATAGACCAAGTCCCACATACTGCTAGAAGCCGAAATATTTTTTCAGAGCTAGATGCAGATAAAAATTATATTGAATTTGCAACCTGATGGAGGTCAGTATAGATGGACTAATAGACCAAGTCCCACACACTGCTAGAAGCCCAAATATTTTTTCAGAGCTAGATGCAGAAAAATATTATATTGTATTTGCATCCTGGTGGAGGTTAGTATATAAGGACTAATAGAATGATGCTATGCCCAAAAGGTTTTACTTCACTAGGTGCAGTAAAAAAATTGGTATTCTATACACAGGTGGTGTAGCTTGCAACACAGATAGGCTACTCCACTGACTAACACACTCTGCAATAGGCCAAAAAGGATTTGCTTTGCTAGATTTAGCCAAATGCTGTGAAAAAAACTTGCACAGCACTGGCACAGACCTGCCTGGCAAAAACTGATAGGAACTGATGTAACTTAGTCCTGAAAAGGACTGCAATTACAATTAGTCTTTACTCCCAACCTATCTATTTGAGCACAGACCTGTCTGATAAGTCGTAGGAAATGATTTAACCTAGTCCTTAAAAGGACTGCAATCACAACTCTTCCCTACTCCCAAGCTATCTGTAGATTTGTGTGAAAATTGGCTTGAAATGAACAGGTATAGCGCACACAGCAACAGCGGTGCCGTCTAACACGCGGCTGCAGCAGTGAGAAAATGGTGGCGACGGGGAAAATGGCTGGGTCTTATAGGGCAAGGACATGTGACATAACTGCCAATGACACATGCCCTTGCTTGTGTGAAATAAAGCACTTCGCTCCGTGTGTGCGCTGCTGATAGGCTGACAGATTGCACCTCCCCACTGTATATGCAGGAAAGAGAAAAAAAAATGGAGATCTTCATTATTCCTGCAGAGATCCATCCCCTGCCCCTCCCCCCGCCCCGCTGTACACTCAAACTGCGTATTAACATTAATTTTCATCATTACTGAGAAAAAATCCAGTTATGATTTTGGTGCACGAACAGTTATCGAACATAACCTCGAACAGCCGAATCTTTTTCAAATCGTTCGTGTTCGCCGAACGGCTCGAACACCGCCCAAAACAGCTCGAATTTGAGATTGGCGAACAGTTCGAGTCGAACAGCGCTCATCTCTAGTGCTGAGCTGTCGGTGTTTTGACTGACAGCTCGGCCATCCAATCTGAGACTGGAAGATGCTGGCTGTCTTCAAGTGTTCATGGTCCCAGGTGATTTCATGGGTACTTAGCTGGGCTGTTAGTTGCAGACCTCTGCCTGATGTAGCTTCTGCTAAGTGTGGTTGATTTTCTCTGTGCCTAGTGTTTTGCTTGATGATCATTCGTTGCTTCATCTTGGAATTCGTTCTGACTCTCCATTTTTTAACCCCCTTGTTCTGCTCTGCTATCCTGCTGATATTTTGACTTTGGACCTGACTATGCCTTTGTCTCTTCCCTCTGTTTATGATGCACCCTCCTGGCTTTTGACCTCGGACTCCTTAAATATCAAGACTCATGGCTGGTCCATGAGAAGTGACTCAGGGTCACACTTACCAAGCGTTTTTGAGCAAGTTGAAATAAGTATTGCTGATTGGTTGATGGTTTCTTCTGTGGAGCTTTTTCAGGAACACTAATCTCATTTATCTTCATTTATTACTATATGTATTATTATAATTATTATTTTTTAAATCGTAGGTATTAAATTAGTGACAGTCAGACTTTGGGAATCTCCACTGAATGGCATGAATAACAAAGATAAGCCAACAATATCAAAGCCATCAATAAAGTTTTTAGCAATCACGTTCACTAATATAAGCTATCCCAGGCAATTGGATTAATTCCCAACAGCTGTAGCTTTAGGCGTGCCTCACAAACACATCTTTTCAGGCAGACCTACAATTCTCTTCATTCAATATTACACTTCCTTGTTACTTTATTCTTCAGAATCTGATGCCTTCTCCAAATGCTATAGACATCACACATGACACAGATGGAAGACCTGCCAATGAGATGAACTTCTGGTCCATTGTTAAAGAGTTGATCTCAAGTTTAATCTGTGGCAGCACACCGTTGCCTTTTGGCTTCCTGATTAATGGGCGCGATGCATCCTGAAGAATGACGGCTCGGATCAGTGGCATAGTTACACTACTTTGTAGAGATATACGGCACTCCCAGGTTTGGAGACGAGGTGCTCAAGTAGGGTTCCAACTCGTAGATAAGCAAGTAAGAGACTTAGCACTCAAAATGCAGTGGAATGGCACCATTCTTTTAGACACAATTAACACAGCGCTGCAGCCTGGCAGAAAATAAGAAAAATCAAACAAGGCAATCAGTCCTGATGAAGGTCCAACGTTAGCAACAACTGCTTGAATTGCCATTAAGGAATGTATTTCATTCCATTGCATTGACAAGTCTCTTACTTGCATAGTTACACTACTGGCCTGAACTGTGCACACTTCTATGTTGCACTTCAGATGAGAGCAGTGTCACTTAAGCTGATCGATCCAGCCAACTTTAGATCAGTGCTTACAGGGATTTATTAAAAAGAGCCAGTAAGCACACAAGTGGTCAGTATCCTAAAAAATTAGAAATCCCTCCATTTGTGATAATGGAGAGGATTTTTAATGAAGTTAAAATTGCAAAATTGCTTGTTTTTACAAACACGATGCAATTTTAATCATTATTGATGTTGAAATGACCTCTTTAAGGCAACTCTTGAACTGACCTGTCAAACTGTTGTCAATCAATAGAATAAGTAGTAGAACTCTGAGGGATTTGGGGGTCTTTCATTGTCCCCTGTTAGTGATATTCAGGTGCATGTGGAAAGATGCTTTGCCTTTAGCTCGCTAGATGTTTACAGACTAAGGAATATCTAAATGTTGCCCTATTGGAAAGTATATTTTCATAGCAAACAAAAACTTGTTTTTAATGAGCTTAATAGCAGAGGATAAGGAACTGTAAGGAATTATCTTTAGAAAAATGCACACTCCTCCCCAACATACAATAAGGTAATTAAGAACAGTGATTGTTTTAAGTTAGCAATATTAGTACAGGAAATCCTCCTTGTGAGAGAGTACAATAGTTCTTTAATTTTTCCAGTGCATGGACAAGCCAGTAAAAACAGGCACTATCCTGTTACACTATATCAGTGGTATAAACAATATCTTTCAAATATTAGCATGTGTGAACAACACAGTTAACAGTTTAGAAATGGTCCCAACGCAAAAGAGAATCCTAAATATAGAAGAAAATGTATTAATTGCTGATCATACCATGCTTGCTCAATTTTAGGTTTTAACTTTATTTTATTCAAACAACACAGTTACGATTATGTAGAGGCTTTGTTTAGAATGACCCATCTCGTAGTGTATCCTTAACGTTAAAGGGGCTGTCTCATATACTGAATTTATCTCTTATTCAAATAATAGATGATACATTTAAGATTGCAGTGAGTCGAGCTGCTATAACCCCCTACTAATTACAAGAATGGATGGTCAAAAGAACCTGTATGAAAGAAGCATTTGTGAGCATGTGCAACCACTGCTCCATTAAAGGGGTATTCCCATCTCCAAGATCCTATCCCAATATGTAATAGATGTAATAATAATAATATTAGAAAATACCTCCAATTAGAAATGTAGTATAGTTCTTCTGATTCTTTATGTCTCTTACCCCATGTGCAGGGCATTGCAGTAGCTTAAGTATCCATGGTTGCGACCACTCATATAGTGACAGTTAGATAGTTAGCTGTTAGTGGTCGTACCATGGATACCTAAGTTACTGCAATGCCCTGCACATGGGGTAAGCGACATAGCGAATCAGAAGTACTATACTACATTTCTAATTGGAGATATTTGCTAATATTAATTTTTACATCTACTACATAAAGGGATAGGATATTGGAGATGGGAATACACCTTTCACTGTCTGTTATGGGACCCATATCTGGATTCTGATGATTCCTAAAAGGGGGTTCCACAGAAAGTCTTAGTGCTTCCTATTCTGCTTAGTAAATCCAAGGAAATCCTTTGGTGTTCACTCTTCTACCCCTGTAGAGGTATCTCACATCTACTGCAAAGGAATATCTGTTAACATTTAAGCATGTTTGCAGTAGAAAAGTGACCAATCTATGTCAAAGTAAAAGGGACCATACCAAGAACAAAATAAGCAGGCAGGGATGAGGTCAGGAGCATTTTCAGGGTCAAATCAGCGTGAGGGAACCAGAGGCTAAATTAGCAGGCAAGAAAGGGGTTAAATCAGTCCATAGTCATATCCAAGTAACAATCCAAGAGTCAGACATTAGAGTAATAATAAATGAGCTGGGTCAGGTAAAATAATTACCAATCAAGATCATAGCCCCAAGAGCAGAATAAATGCTTATAAATGCTTGGACCCCAGCAAAAATAAATTTATAATCTACACTGTGCATAGTTAATATATTTTATTAATGGTTAAAAAAACCCTTTAAAGGGCTATTCTAAGTTAGACATTCCAATGATATACCACATACAGTACAGACCAAAAGTTTGGACACACCTTCTCATTTAAAGATTTTTCTGTCTTTTCATGACTATGAAAATTGTACATTCACACTGAAGGCATCAAAACTATGAATTAACACATGTGGAATCATATACTTAACAAAAAAGTGTGAAATAACTGAAAATATATCTTATATTCTAGGTTCTTCAAAGTAGCCACCTTTTGCTTTGATGACTGCTTTTCACACTCTTGGCATCTGATTGGTAGAACAGAATCACATGACCCCTGTGCATGAACTGAGCCAACAGATGCTTGAAGAAAAGTTTCCCATACAGTTGTGTGTAACACTGCTTATCAGTCTATTGGCTGTTACAAAGCCGAATGAGCTCTCATAAGTATGAGAAAGAGAAAATCTTTTGATATTCTCCATCTTCACTGGATTATTTAAATCAATTTGAGGTGAATTGATTCGCAGAGAATCTAAAGTACTGCAAAGCCTCCTGAAAATACATGTATGCCTGTCTGAGGTTTCCTAGGACTCTATCTAACCAGTTTCAAGCTCTTTAAAACAAATACAGTTTTAGAAATGTCAAAGTGACCGCTACATATGGCTATGAGTAAATGGATGGTTACTGGTGATAACAAAGAGTCTGTTTCATGCACACTAGTCTTCTTTACTGCTGTACTGTCACACACAATCTTTTCATATTCTTCTGTGTTTTACGACTTTCTCTCCTTATCTCTATGGCTAAGCTGTGAGCTGTGTCATCTGATTGGCTGTGTTATGAAACCGAAATGATAGCTACAAGGCATTATGGGGATGCCCGCACTTCCTCACCTAGGTGGCAGCTTTAATTGATTCACGCAAGGCAAATAACATATTGCTCGAATTTGCCAGGTTCAATAAATTCTTAAATATTCAACATGAATATGATTCACATAGGATCAATTTGCTCATTTCTAGTAAATGTCAATTGTCGGAATAACTTTCTGAAATGCGGAAAGTGAAAAAATCAGTGGCTGCACTTGGTACAAAGAAACATAATATACGGTATATGTGGCAGGCTTACAAAATGAGTGTACAGTCATATCTTTTTAAAAAAATGTACATGTAAAAAATGTATGGTTAATTACCTACGCCAGTGATGGATTGTATTTTAGTACGGTGCACCAGTATTTACAAAGATTGAACTTGTTGCATGAACAAATGTATATTTCTTTGTCTTTTCTATTTGTTCAACAAATCTGAGATGTGTCATGAGATGAGCAGTTTTGAAAATAAAACATGATTTTAATGATACTATGTCTATGTTTTAAATGTCTATACGTTATGAACCAGTGGTTATGACATGAATTGCAGCTATTCAAGAGTTTTGTTAGCATGTAATAATAATGTGTTGAATCTATATCATAAGAAGTTGGAATTCTTAACAAAATTTGCGGCAAGTATGTCTATTTCCACTGTGTTTGTCTCATCATATGGCTGTTTAGTCCATTGAACGAAGGCTATTTTCACACATCATGTTATTTTCAGTGTGTTTGATGCGTTTTTTTATGCAAATTTTCAGCTTGGTTTTACAGTACCAGCAAAGTCTATGAGATTCCAGTAATCTCATGCACACAGCTTGGTTTTTCTTAATTCAGGATCTTGTGCTTTACATGTTTTTTGCAAAATCATAGAATCATAGAAAGGTAGAGTTGGAGGGGACCTGGTCATCTGGTCCAACCCCCTGCTCAAAGCAGGATTCAATAAATCATCTCAGGCTGATGTCTGTCCAGCCTCTGTTTGAAGACGTCCATTGAAGGGGAACTCACAACCTCTCGCGGCAGCCTGTTCCACTCATTGATCACCCTAACTGTCAAAAAGTTTTTTCTAATATCTAATCTGTGTCTCCTCCCATTCAGTTTCATCCCATTGCTTCTAGTCTTTCCTTGTGCAAATGAGAATAAAGATGATCCTTCTAAAATGTGACAGCCCTTGAGATATTTGTAGACAGTTATTAAGTCTCCTCTCAGTCTTCTTTTTTGCAAGCTAAACATTCCTAACTCCTGTAACCGTTCCTCATAGGACATGGTTTGCAGACCGGTCACCGTTCTGGTTGCTCTTCTCTGAACTTGCTCCAGTTTGTCGATGTCTTTTTTAAAATGTGGTGCCCAAAACTGGACGCAGTATTCCAGATGAGGTCTGACCAAAGAGGAGTAAAGTCCGATAATGACTTCACGTGATCTAGACTGTATGCTTCTGTTAATACATCCCAGAATTGTATTTGCCCTTTTTGCTACTGCATCACACTGTTGACTCATGTTCAGTCTATGATCTATTAGTATACCTAAGTCTTTTTCACATGTACAGTTGCTTAGCTCTATTCCTCCCATTTTATATATGCTTTTTTCACTTTTATTGCCCAGATGTAGTACTTTGCATTTTTCCCTGTTAAAAAACATTCTGTTAGTTACTGCCCACTGCTCCTGTTTATTTAGGTCTTCTTGAATCCTCTCTCTCTATTCTCTAGTATTAGCTATCCCTCCTAGCTTTGTATCATCAGCAAATTTAATCAGTTTACCCTCAATTCCTTCATCTAAATCATTGATAAAGATGTTGAACAATACAGGTCCCAGGACAGAGCCCTGTGGTACCCCACTTGAGACATTCATCCAACTGGATTTGAAGCCATTTACGACCACTCTTTGAGTCCGATCACTAAGCCAGTTATGAATCCACCTAATAGTTGCCTTGTCCATTCCATACTTGGTAATTTTTTCAATAGGAATGGTGTGAGATACTTTGTCAAATGCTTTGCTGAAGTCAAGATATACTATATCTACAGCATTTCCCTGATCCACCCAGTCAGTGATTCTGTCATAGAAGGAAATTAAGTTAGTCTGACATGACTTGTTAGTTACAAACCCATGCTGACTCTGGTTAATCACTTCATTCTTATCCAGGTACTTACATACATGTTTTTTAATAATTTGTTCAAAGATCTTTCCTGGTATAGAAGTCAAACTCACCGGCCTATAGTTCCCTGGGTCCACCTTCTTCCCCTTTTTGAAGATAGGAACAACATTTGCTCTTCTTCAGTCTTCTGGGACTTTTCCTGTTCTCCAAGAATTTTCAAAGATTATGGAGAGTGGTTCTAAAATTTCTTCTACGATCTCCTTCAGTACTCTGGGGTGTAATTCATCTGGACCTGGAGACTTGAACTCATTTATGTTAGCTAAGTATTCCCTCACAATCTCTCTGTTTACAGATAACTTGGATTCTTCTATTCCTTTAATAGTACAGTGAAGATCAGTTGATGTTAAATTTTCCTTCTGAGAGAAAACAGATGCAAAATAGGAATTAAAAAGTTCGGCCTTCTCAACATCCTTTCTTACCATTTCACCATTTTCATTCTGTAAAAATCCTATAGCATCTTTGACTTTTCTTTTACTTTTGACATACCCCCAAAATCCTTTTTTATTGCTTTTGACATCTCTTGCAAGCTTTAATTCATTGTCAGCTTTAGCTAACCTGATACGTGCCCTGCAGGATCTGCAGACTGCATTATAATCTTCTTTAGATATGCCTCCCTCTTGCCATTTGATAAACATTTCTTTCTTTTTAGCATGTGTTTAAGTTCTGTGTTCATCCATTCTGGTTTCCTTAAATGCTTCCCATTCTTCCTACTTTTCGGGATTGTTAATGATTGTGCTTTGAGAATCTAATTTTTATAAATTTCCCATCCTTCCTGGACATTTTTGTCCTTAAGGACATCCAGCCATTGGATCCCTTCTATTCTCTTTCTGAGTCGCTTAAATTCTGCCTTTATGAAATCTAACCCTGAAGTTTGAGTCTTCACATGTCTTCCTCCTCTAGTTATCCAAAATTCTATAATAGCATGATCGCTGCCTCCTAGCGTCCCAGCCACTTTTACCTCCTCAACCATTTCCTCCCTGTTTATAAGGATTAGATCCAAAGTAGCAGATCCCCTTGTTTTCTCCTCTACCTTTTGGAAGATAAAGTTGTCAGCAAGAGAGGATAAGAATTTGCTTGACCTGTTAGCTTCACTTGAGAGAGATTCCCAGCAAATGTCTGGATAGTTGAAATCTCCCATGACCACTACGTCATATTTTTTTGAGAACTTGGTCATTTGATACATAAAGAGGTCATCCATATCTTCAGCTTGCCCAGGTGGCCTGTAGTAAATGCCTACAATGGGGTCCTTTCTGTTGTTCTCTCCTTGTATTCTTACCCAAACAGTTTCCACAGAACTCCCAGTCTCTGCTTCAATCTCTGTGCAGATATACGCTTTTCTAACATACAATGCGACACCTCCTCCTCATTTATCAAGTCTGTTTCTTGCAAATAAGTTGTATCCTTTTAGCCTTGTATTCCAATCATGTGTATCGTCCCACCAAGTTTCAGTGATTCCAATGACATCATATTCCTTTTCCTGCGTTAGTAGTTCCAATTCTCCTTGTTTGTTGCCCATGCTTTGTGCATTTGCATAAAAACATTTTAGTTTGTGATTGGTTTCTCTTCCTCCCATATTTTTATTATTTAAATTTTTTTGTGTTTGTTCTTCTCTGCCACTTCCAATAGCAGAGATCTCAATAGTATTTGTCAGCTGTATAGCTTTTTCTGGCCTTTTGCTTCCCTTCCTACATTGTTCTAGTTTAAAGCTCTCCTGATGAGTGTAGCAAGGCGACTTCCAAATATCTAGCAAGTAGTCAATCATATAGGTAATTCATTCCGTGATCCAGAAATCCAAATCCTTGTTGACGGCACCATCGACGTAGCCAGTTGTTCACCTGTAGAATCTTATTCCACCTCATTGTTCCATGGCCATCCAAATAGAGCATGTCACTTCTTTCAGCATTTTTTTCAGCGTTTTTTCACCCAATGGAAGTAATGGGTGGTGAAAAAAAATGCTGAAAAAATGCACCAAAAACACAGGTGTCAGGTTTTTCAGCGTTTTTGGTGCCAAAACCAAAATGAGATTTTTTTTTTCACTGAACTTTATGTACATGCATAAAAGAGACAAAAGGACAGTGGAAAAAACACTGAAAAAATGCATCAAAAACACAAAAAAAACAAGCAAAGAAGCAAGAAAAATCCTTAACAACCTCCTGGCAAGAGATCAGGTTTTGTTGTAAAAAAACGCTGAAAAACTATGATGTGTGAACATAGCCTTAATGTAAAGTTATCATCTTCACATAGTGCAATTTATACAGTTAAATTACAAATTCATATCTGCTATGTCTGAACATTTATAATACTATGTATTAAAGTATGCATACAATGAATATACAGCAGTAATACATTTGTTTCTAAAGTAACACTGAAAATAGAGTTGAATCCAGAAGTTTACATACACTATATAAAAAGACACATATGCATGTTTTTCTCAATATCTGCATCAAATCAGAATAAACCTTTCCCTTTTTAGGTCAATTAGGATTACCATAATCTTTAATATTTGCCAAATGCGAGAATAATGAGAGAGCGAATGTTTTAAGGCATTTTTATTACTTACTGCAAAGTCAAAAGTTTACATACACTAAGATTACTATGCCTTTAAACAATTTTGGACTGCCCATATGATGATGTCATGTGTTTGGAAGCTTCTGATAGTTTTTTTAGCAACATCTCAGTTAATTAGAGACACATCTATGGATGTATTTTAATGCACACCTGAAACACATTGCTTCTTTTTGTAGCATCATGGGAAAGTCTAAAGAAATCAGCCAAGATATCAGGAAGAGAATTATGGACTTGCACTAGTCTGGCTCATCCTTGGGTACAATTTCAAGATACCTGAAGGTGCCTCGTTCATCTGTACAAACAATTATACACAAGCACAAGCAAGATGGGAATGTCCAGCCATCATACAGCTAAGGAAAGAGACGGGTTCGGTGTCCCAGAGATGAACATGCTTTGGTCCGACATGTGCATAACAACCCAAGGACAAAAGCAAAAGACCTTGAGAAGATGATGGCGGAGGCTGGTAAGATTGTGTCAATAGCCACAGTGAAACGAGTACTATATCAACATGGGCTGAAAGGCCACTCTGCCAGGAAGCCAATTCTCCAAAAGAAACATAAAAAAGCCAGATTAAAGTTTGCAAATGCACACAGGAACAAAGACCTTAATTTTTGGAGACATGTCCTGTGGTCTGATGAAACAAAAATTTTACTTTTTGGGCATAATGACCATTGTTACATTTGGAAGAAAAAGGGAGAAGCTTGGAAGCCTAAAAACACAATCCCAACTGTGAAACACGGTGGTCGCAGCATCATGTTGTGGAGTTATTTGCTGCAGGAGGGACCGGTGCACTTCACAAAATAGATGGCATCATGAGAAAAGAAGATTATGTGGCAATACTGAAGCAACATCTCAAGATATAAGCCAGGAAGTTAAAGCTTGGGTGGAAATGGGTCTTCCAAATGGACAATGACCTGAAGCATACTGCCAAAATGGTAACAAAGTGGATGTTTTGGAGTGGCCATCAGCAAGGCGACCTACAAACCTGGATCAGTTACAGCAGTTTTGTCAGAAGCAATGACCCCAAATTCCGACCAACTATTGTGAGAAGCTTGTGGAAGGATATCCCAAACGTTTGACCCAAGTCATTCAATTTAAGGGCAATGGTACCAAATACTAATGAAATGAATGTAAACTTTTGACTTTGCAGTAAGTAATAAAAATGCCTTAAAACATTCTCTTTCTCTCATTATTCTGACATTTGGCAAATACTAAAAATTATGGTAATCCTAATTGACCTAAAACGGGAAAGGTTTATTCTGATTTCAAGTCAGATATTGAGAAAAACATGCATACGTGTCTTTTTATATAGTGTATGTAAACTTCTGGTTTCAACTGTATGTGCTACACTGTAATATGTATAAATGACTAGAGCTTAGTTTTTCATTACAACATAATATGTCTAAGGAATTAATATATAGCTTGCAGCAAAACAGAATCACCAGCCTATATATTTACTCATTTTTATAGGATTTCTGTTCTCGTTGGGGACACAATTACCTTTTAGAAGTAACCTTGCATTGAGCCATTGAGCACACGGTGCAGAACTTACAGTTCCAGCTTTCAGAATAAAATATAACATACATTTTGATGAATTTTCATTTTCAGATATCAATTTCTAATATTTTGATATGAAAATATTTCTTAAAACATAGTCAGAAAAACTAAGGTGGAACCATCTATTGAAGTTATGATGCTGCAATGGGATAGGATGTTGGAATTATTTTATTTTTTTAATTAATAAAGGGGGACCCCAGGTTCTATTTTAAATGAGAGATTTTTTATAGCATGAATAATATATATATCCTTTTTAATCAACATGTTCTAAAATGCTTTGAGAAAAGTGAACCTTTAAAAGAACCAAATAGTAGGACTATATTTGCAGCATTTTAAATGTGATGGAATGCTAAGAATACGCACTGAAAAACAGCTCTATTGATCAAACAGATCTCAACAGCAACAGGTAGATTCTTAGGCCACTATCATGCCCACCATTCCTTGCTAGCCAGTGTTCAAATTTTAGGAGAATGGTTGCAGCCGATTGCAGTACTTATGTAAGTTCTTTGCGGATTTACTTTGCTTCTTTTTGATACTTTGTCTCTTTATAAGTGATGATCGAGCACTAAAATGCTCCAGTGCTCGGTACTCATAACGAGCTGGTCGGACACTGGAATGGGCTCAACTTGAGTAACAAATGTAATGGAAGTCAATGGGAAACTCAAGCATTTTTCTGGAAGACCTTATCTGGATGGCTGGGGGGGCAGGAAAATCACTGGGATAGAAACAGTGCTCAAATGGAATGGGAACAGCATGGGGAAGACTCCTGGACACATATCTGACTCCCAGATCGCTGCTGGGATTAATGTTGTCAGAGTATTATGCAACTTTTACGGACTCACAATAAAACATTCAAAACCAAAAATAAAATGGATTTTACGGGAAAAAATGTTAGGAAACATTCTTTACTGTATGTTGATTTGTATATAAGGCAAAATTAAAAGAGAAAAAAAATAAACACCTCCTCCACCCTTTTAACCCCTTTCCAACCTTGGACATATAAGTACGTTCAAGGTCATATCCCTGCACTCCATGCGGGCTCCGGTGATGAGCCCGCATATTTGAGATGCAGGGCAGCCCGATGACCCTACATTTGAATTGGCTTTATGTTCTGCTGCTGTCATCTGATGAGGTTAAGAAATATGTGCCAATCCAGGTCTTGTTCATTTTGAGTGAAGGCCGCCTGATGACCCTCTAAAGACTTTGAGTGAGGGCTGCCTGGTGCCCCTATAAAGAATTGAGCAAGGGCCACCTGAAGACCCTATAAAGAATTTAAGAGAGGGCAACCTGTTTACCCTATTAAAATGTTGAATGAGAGCTGCCTGCTGACTCTATAAAGATTTTGATTGAGAGCCACCTGATGACTCTATAAAGATTTTGAGTGAGGGCCGCCTGAAAACCATAAAAAGATTTTGATTGAGGGCCATCTGATGACCCTATAAAGATTTTGAGTGAAAGCCGCCTGATGACCCTATAAAGATTTTGAGTGCGGGCCACTTGTTGAGCCTGTAAATATTTTGAGTGAAGGCCGTCTGACGACCATACAAAAATTTTGAGTAAGTGTCGCCTGATGACCCTACAAAGTTTTTGAGTGAGCCAAAACATTGGCTTTATGTTCCGCTGCTGTAATCCAGTGTGGTTGAGAAGTCTGTGCCAATCCAGGCCTTGTTCATTTTGATGAGAATCAGCTTGTCACCATTTTCAGTTGACAAGCGGATGCGTCTATCAGTAATTATGCCCCCGATGTCACTAAAAATCCACTCTGATAAAACGCTAGCGGCAGGGCAGGCCAGGATCTCCATGGCGTAGAGGGACAGGTCATGCTACATGTCCAGCTTAGATACCCAATAGTTGTACAGCACATAGTAATCACTGCGGGTGCTGGTACATTCAGCTAGGTACTCCTTCACCATCTTCAATAACTTTTCCCTCCTTGTCAGACTATGTGTGCCAGACACCAGGTGGACAACTCTCTATCTCCTCCTTCTCACTCTCCTACTCCTCCTCCTCTTCAGCCCATCCGGAGTTTAAGCACGTGGTCACGTTGCACACCAGTCGATGAGCTGGCACTTGCAAGCACTGCTGCAGCACTGCTGCCATTCCAGTGGCAGTTGTAACCAACTTGTGGAAGTGGGCACGCACAAGGCATACCTTCACAAGTAGCTCAGGAAAGAATATGGATGGGTTTTCAGAAACCACTGAACCACTAAGTTGAGCACATGGGCCAGACATGGCTCATGTGTGAGCTTGCCAAGCGTCATAGTTGCCACCAGGTTATGGTTATTATCACACATGACCATGCTTGGTTTTAGGTTCAGCGGTGAGAGCCACAGATCTGTTTGAGTCCGACCCGGTCCTGGCCTTCACTAGGTTTACCCAATGTGCCATCAGTGAAATGTAGCATCCCTGACCACAAGCGCATGTCCACGTGTCGGTCATAATAGATTTTCTCAGTAACTAGGTTGGTCAGGGAACACGTGATGTTATGGAACAAGTGCTGGTGTAAAGCAGGGAAAGCACACCAGGAAAATAGTGGTGGCTGGGGACCAAGTACTGAGGGATGGTCACCGCCATGAGGTTGTGGAAAGCCTCAGTGTCCACAAGCCTAAATGGCAACATTTCCAGGGCAAGCAGTTGCAGTCTGGAAATGTGACTGTTTATTGTTTGAGCCTGTTGCTGGGTGGCTGGTTATTTACGCTTGCATTCCAAGGCCTGGGGTAGGGACAGCAGAACGCTGCATTGGGACAAAGAATTGGACGTTGCTGATGGTGCTTGCGAATGAGTAACGACAGATGCAGGACTGGAGGGTCTTCTGACCATGACTGATTAAATATTTGGGCATCACTACACATGAGCTCCTCATGTTCCTCTTGACATGTGCAGGGCGAAAGGCAAGAATCAATAAATTGAAATGTAAAGAGCTCCTTGGAGTGTCCGAGTGTGAGATCTCTTGTCTCCTGGGACTCGCCATGGTGGGAGTAAGGAAGATCAGTTTGAGGATTATGCAGTCCAGACTCTTGGCTAGTGAGACTGGACCATGTGGAAGACAGGAGTGATGCTGAGAAACATACTGGAAGCATTATGAGCCATCCAACCGACCACCTGTCCGCACTGTTGTGACTTCAAGTGTGGTGTCCCATGCATCCCTTCAAAGTGGTACAGGAAGCTACGTCTCGTGGATGAGCGTGTTTGTTGTGTTCCCTCAGCAGGCACAGTTTCACCTGGCCAATGGCCTGGGCCTCTGCATGTACCATCAACAGCATGTCTTACCGCACATCTTGCGCATTTTAAATTAGGTATAAATGCCTGCAAACTTTCTGTTATTAATAAGGAAACAAAATTTCGCCCTGACAAGGACTGTTGTTTTATCAGTGTAGTAGCAGTGGTATACAAGTACTGCAATAGTAATATTAAACCCTGCCTAGATGCCTATAATCCTAAACTTTGCCTCCACTGAATGCAGGTAACAGCAGTTTTACTACAGAAAAGAAAATATTTAGCCTCGATAAGGACTGTTGTTTTAACGGTGCAGCATCAGTCGTAGTATGAAAGTAATGCAATAGTAATATTAAACCCTGCCTAGATGCCTCTAAACCTAAACTTTCCCTCCACTGAATGAAGGTAACAGTAGTTTTACTACAGAAATTAAAATATTTAGTCCTGAAAATAACGGTTGTTTTAATGCTGCAGGGCCAGTATACAAGCGCTGCAATAGCAATATTAAACCCTTCCTAGATGCCTCTAATCCTAAACTTTCCATCCACTGAATGCAGGTAACAGCGGTTTTACTACAGGAAGGAAAATACTTAACCCTGAAAAGGACTGTTGTTTTAATGCTGCAGGAGCAGAATGCATGTACTGAAATAGCAATAGTATTAAAACGTGACTATGTCCCCGCTCTGAACTGCGCTCTCCCTCTTTTAACAACTCTACCTGACCTGCTTCCTGGACAGAGTGTGCCAAGCATCGCATCACCGAGTCTTATGGAAGACCCCATGAAGCGATGCAGCCGGCCAAACACAATATGGCTACGGAATTATCGTTCATGACGGGCAATTCCTGCATGTTCATTGGCTGCCTAACAGGTGCCAAACATGTGGGGCGGGGACTCGAGTATGGCGCTTGGGCACTCGTGAAACTTGATCGATTATCAAGCAGTGGTGAGTATGCTCGCTGATCACTATTTTTTATGTTTCCCTCCTCTTTTATCGCATAGTAAAACATTCAGTAACCTACGATCATAGAGGCATTCTCTAGGAATAGAAAAACTAAATACATACAACATGTCACTAAAAATAGATTCATAAGAACTAGTGATGAGCAAGCACTAAAATGCTTGGGTACTCGTTGCTCGAGTCAAGCAAATTGGAATGCTCGAGTGCTCGACCCGAGCAAAGAGTCCAATGTAAGTCCATGAGAAACTCTAGCATTTTTCCAGCTCCCCCCCAGAGGTCTGCAGTGGGCCTAAAAATTGCCAAAATCGATGGGAACAGTGCTCAAATGACATGGGAACAGCATGAGGAAGACCCCTGGAAGCATTTCTGACTCCCATGTCACTGCTGTCAACAACGTTGTCAGAGTATTAAGCCACTTTTACAGACTCACAATAAAACATACAAAAACAAAACAAAATGGATTTTCCTGGGGAAAAATGTTAAGGAACATCCTTTCCAGGGTTATGACTTGTATATAAGGCAAAATAAAGAAACAAAAACAAAAATGATCCTCCACACCTTGAGCTATGTTTACACGGATGTTTTGAAGCTGGTACTGAACAACTGCCCTGTGCTGCTCACAAATCCTCCCCAACATATGCAACGTTGAGTTCCAATGCGTACGGACATTGCACACCAGTCGGTGAGCTGGAAGATGCAAATGCTGATGAAGCATGGCAAGGGCGGCGCAAGCTGGAGCTAACTTTCTAAAATGGGCACACACGAGGCGTACTTTGACAAGTAGATCCGGCAGCTCTGGGTATGTTTTGAGAAACCACTGAACCACGAGGTTAAACACATGGGCCAGGCATGGTACATGTGTGAGCTTGCCTCGCTTCAGAGCCGCCACCAGGTTCCAGCCATTGCTACACACGACCATACCTGTCTGTAGGGTCAGCATTGTGAGCCACAGATCTGCCTGCTCTTTCAGAGCTGTCCACCACTCTTCAGAATTGTGTGGTTTGTCACCTAAGCATATTAGCTTCAGCACAGCCTGTTGCCGCTTGGCCGAGGCAGTGCTGCAGTACTTCCAGCGTGCGACTGATGTGGTAAATTCGGAGATGGATGCTGAAGAGGAAGAGGTGCAGGAGATGTAGAACATGGGGGCAACCCTGATTGACCCAGGACCCACAATCCTCGGCGTCGGAAGGACGTGTTCCATCCCAAAGTCCGACTTGGTCCCGGCTTCCACTATGTTAACCCAGTGTGCCGTCAGCGAGATCTACCATCCCTGCCCACAAGCACTTGTCCGTGTGTCTGTGGTTAGGTGGACCTTCCCAGTAAATGCGTTGCTGAGGGCATGGCTATTATTCTGGGACACGTGCCTGTGTAATGTGGGGACGGCACAGCGGGAGAAATAGTGGCGGCTGGGGACCGAGTATCGAGGGACAGCCGCTACCATCAGGTTGCGGAAAGCTTCTGTCTCCACAAGCCTAAAAGGCAACATTTCGAGCTCAAGCATTCGCAAAATGTGTGAATTTAGTAGTGTGGTCTGTGGGGCATTGACTGCATATTTGCGCTTGCGTTCAAAGAACTGAGGTAGGGACAACTGAACGCTGCCCTGGGATGAATACGTGGACGTGGTTGATGATTGTGCTAGTTAAGAGTGTGCAACGAGAGGTGCAGTGCAGGGGCATTTTCGCATGGACAGGGGATTCGCGTGCTCGCACAACAGCAGAACAAGCAGCGGTGTCACCCGCTGACACTGTTTCTGGACCCTGACGTTAGGCCCACTTAGTCGGGTACTTTGCTGTCATGTGCCTGATCATGCTGGTGGTGGTAAGACTGCTAGTTTTGCTACCCCTGCTGATGCTGGCCTGGCAGATGGTGTAAATGGCCTTTTTGGGGTTATCAGCAGAGTCTTTAAAAAAAAAACAGACTCGGGAAGACCTAACAGTTGTACTGGCAACTTCAACATCTACCACCTCATCTTCCACTTCAGGATCCTGGTCCTCCTACTGACTTTCTGGCAATTGTGTCTCATCATCATCATCCACCTCTTGCGACAGTAATTGCACTTTCGTGGTCTCGTCTTGCCCCGCTTGAAGCTGGCCAGGCGAGAGGCCCGAATCTATAAATGGAAAAGTTAACAGCTCTTCGGAGTGTCCAAGTGTGAGATCTGTTGTCTCTGGGCACTCGGCATGGTGGGAGGAAGGAGGATCAGGGTGAGGAATATGCGGTCCAGACTCACGGCTACTGAGACTTGACTGAGTGGAAGACAGGTTTTTGGTGGTGGTGCAAAGTGACTGGAAGCATTACCTGCTATCCAACCAACAACCTTTTGACACTGTTCTGGTTTCAATAGTGGTGTTCTCTAGTAATTGGAATAGGAAGATCGGTCGACAAGATGTGGGTGTTGTTACGGGTCCGGGTGGTGGAACCTCTGTGCTGCGGTGCAAGGAGTGACCAGAAGGGCGTGACTACGTACCTACTCGGCCTGACCAAGGTCGCACGGCGGCTCAGTCGACTCCGTGAACCAGGAAGGGACCGAGCAGGGGGACCAGGTGGGTAGGGAAGGACACCAGTAATGCCGGGCGATGAGCAGGAAGGTCTTCCTCTGGCCAGCATGGCTGGCTAGTTTGGATGAATGGCCCCAGAGAAGAACCTTCTTATGATCCGGAACCACTACAAAGGTCTTAGCGGGTGCAAGACGAGACCTTTCAAACGGAGCCGCAGTCATACACAGGTATACTAATAGATCATAGACTGAACATGAGTCAACAGTGTGATGCAGCAGCAAAAAAGGCAAATACAATTCTGGGATGTATTAACAGAAGCATACAGTCTAGATCACGTGAAGTCATTATCGGTCTTTACTCCTCTTTGGTCAGACCTCATCTGGAATACTGTGTACAGTTTTGGGCACCACATTTTAAAAAAGACATCGACAAACTGGAGCAAGTTCAGAGAAGAGCGACCAGAATGGTGACTGGTCTGCAAACCATGTCCTATGAGGAACGGTTGCAGGATTTGGGAATGTTTAGCTTGCAAAAAAGAAGACTGAGAGGAGACTTAATAGCTGTCTACAAATATGTCAAGGGCTGTCACATTGTAGAAGGATCATCTTTATTCTCATTTGCACAAGGAAAGACTAGAAGCAATGGGATGAAACTAAATGGGAGGAGACACAGATTAGATATTAGAAAAAACTTTTTGACAGTTAGGGTGATTAATGAGTGGAACAGGCTGCCACGAGAGGTGGTGAGTTCCCCTTCAATGGACGTCTTCAAACAGAGGCTGGACAGACATCTGTCTGAGATGATCTAGTGAATCCTGCTTTGAGCAGGGGGTTGGACCAGATGACCCAGGAGGTCCCTTCCAACTCTACCATTCTATGATTCTATGATTCATTACTTTGGAGGGGTCGATGATATGCAGAGGCTCCTCCTCTTGGTCGGAAGACAAGAATGAGCGGGATAGAGTGTCCGCTTTAATATTCTTGTCCGCAGGCCGGTAGTGTAGAGCAAAGCAGAATCGGGCAAAGAACAGAGACCACCAGGCCTGACGTGGATTGAGTCTTTGGGCGTTTTGTAAATAGGCCAGGTTTTTGCAGTTAGTGTAGATGACCACCGGGTGCAGAGCCCCCTCCAGCAGGTAGCACCACTCCTCCAGCACGAATTTGATGGCTAGCAGCTCACGATCTCCTATGAAGTAGTTGCGCTCGGTTGAGGAGAAGAGCTTGAAAATGAAGCTGCAGGTTACCATTCTCCGGGACGGAGATTTCTGGGTGAGCACCGCTCCGGCTCGGGAGGAGGAAGCATCAACCTCCAGGAAGAACTGATTGTTGCAATCTGGACGGTGCAGCACAGGGGCAGAGGAGAAAGCTTGTTTAAGGGAGACGAAGGCCTCCTCTACTTCGGAAGTCCATTCCCTGGGATTTGCTCCCTTACGGGTGAGCGCGGAGATGGGAGAGGTCCAGGAGGAGAAATGAGGGATGAAGAGGCGGTAATAATTTGCGAAGCCCAGGAATCGCTGAATCGCCTTCAACCCCTCCAGTCAGGGCCACTTTAAGACGGCAGAAACCTTCTTGGGATCCATCCATAGACCAGTCTCGGAGATAATATATCCCAGCAACGGAAGGGAAGTCTGCTCGAAGAGGCATTTCTCAAATTTTGCGTATAGGCAATTCTGCCAGAGCCTTAGCAGAACCTGATGAACATCCCTCCCGTATGTGGGCAGGTCCGGAGAGAAGACCAAGATATCGTCCAAGTACACCACCATGCAAGAATATCGGAGATCACGGAAGATGTCGTTAACCAGCTCCTGGAAGACGGCTGGGGCATTACAGAGACCTAAGGGCATCACGCGATATTCATAGTGACTGTCCCGGGTGTTGAATGCCGTCTTCCACTCATCTCCCTGGCGGATCCGGACCAAATTGTACGTCCCACGAAGCTCGAGCTTGGTGAAGATCTTCGCGCCTTTTAGGCGGTCGAACAGCTCCGAGATGAGAGGCAGGGGTACTTATTCTTGATGGTAATCTGGTTAAGACCCCTGTAATCAATACAGGGATGTAGTGAACCGTCTTTCTTCTTAACGAAGAAGAACCCTGCTCCTGCCGGGGAAGTAGATTTCTGGATGAATCCCCTAGCAAGATTCTCTTCTATGTACTCAGACATGGCCCGGGTCTCAGCCAGTGACAAGGGGTAGATACACCCGCGAGGACGAGAAGCTCCGGGTACCAGGTCGATTGCGCAATCATATGGCCTAGTGTCTCAGCCTCCATCTTGTCGAAGACGTCCGCATAGGACCAGAAGGGTGCCGGCAGACCAGGTAGATTAGCCGGAGTAGATGGGGGTCGAGCTGGACGAATCGGAACCAGACAGGACTCATGGCAATCCTGCCCCCAACAGAGTACCTCACCAGATCGCCAATTCAGGACGGGTTCATGTCTCTGTAACCAGGGTAGACCAAGCAAGAGGAAGTGAGAGAGACCGGACAGCACATGAAAGGAGATCCTCTCCTAGTGCAGCATTTCCACCTGAAGGGTTAAAGGCTCTGTGACGAGCAAGATGGTCTCCGGAAGAAGTCTTCCATCCACGGAAGCGACTGCCAATGGTTCAGCCAGACGTATGGTAGGAATCTGATACCGCTCCACTACAACCTGTGGAATGAGATTCCCAGCGGCTCCGGGCAGTCTCGAAGAAGAGGATCTCACCATTGGAAATGGAAACAGATAGGGTCAAGGACGGAGAGGATTTACTCTTGCCTAGGACGACCTCTCCGAGCCGTCCTAGACACTGGAGTTTCCCGGCCTCACTGGGCAGGATTGGATCAGATGCTCTTTACTGCCATAGTAGAAGCAACTCCCCTCGGCTCGGCGCGTCTCCTGGCGAGACTTGACCATGTTGGTTTGGTCAATTTGCATGCTCTCAGGCGAACATGCCCGGGGAATTGCTGGTTGAGAGGCAGGCTTTTGTAATACAGGAGCGAGACGCGGAAATCTTCTCTCCAGGGTAGTCTCCTTGGCACGTTCCTGAAAACGGATGTCAATCGGGGTAGCTAATGACACCTAGTCGTCCAGAGTGGTAGGGATGTCACGACCGGCTAGCTCATCCTTGATCCGTCCAGAAAGACTCTCCCAGAAGGTGGACACCAGGGCCTCATTGTTCCAGGCAAGCTCAGATGCGAGGGTTCAAAAATGTATGGCATACTGGCCCACGGTGAGATTCCCTTGGCAGAGACGGAGAAGTGTCGAGGCAGTAGAACATTTTCATCCGGGCTCATCAAAGACCTTCCGGAAGGCAGTGAGGAAAGCCGGAAGATCGGACACTAGTGGATCCCCTCTCTCCCACTGCCAATGCCAATGCCTCCCCGGTGAGGTGAGACATGATGAACGCCACCTTGGCCCGGTCGGAGGGGATCTGATGTGCCAGGAGTGCACTGATTTAGGAAGCCCCGACATAAGACGGGTCAACACCAAAACGTGGAGGTGCAGAGAGCCGGGGTCCAGAGCCGGGTGCCATAGCGCCAATAGGTCGAGGTGCCACCGGAGCGGGTGCCACTTGGCTAGAGACGGACACAGATGGGATGGACAGCGTGTCCAGGCGGGAATTGACATTCCGCAGATAGGTCAGGATAGTCTCCTGTTGGGATCTCTGACATGAGACTTCCTGGTACAGGTGAGAGACTGAAGGAGGCTGGGGGCTGTTACGGGTCCGAGTTGTGGAACCTCTGTGCTGCGGTGCAAGGAGGGACCAGAGGGGTGTGACTAAGTACCTACTCGGCCTGACCAAGGTTGCATGGCGGCTCAGTCGACTCCGTGAACCAGGGAGGGACCAAGCAGGGGGACCAGGTGCCACTCTGGGACCGACCTTGTATGAGAGCAGGTGACTCCCACGGGTCAGATGGCAGGAACAGACCGGTAAAGTGGATAAGCAGGCTGATTCGGCAGATAGCCAGATGGGTGCTCTGGGTAGACAGGCTGGCGGGCACAACGGGTAAATGGCAGGTGCTTCCATGTAAGCAGGTGGGCAGAGCCCGTAGACAGACTGGCGGACTGGACTGTAGACAGACTGTCGGGCTGGATTGTAGTCAGACTGGCGGGATGGACTGAAGAACAGGCTGGTCGACAGGACTGACTTACAGAGGGACCTGAGGGCTGAAGCAACAGTAAGAATACAGAGCAACAACCTTGCATGGGCACCTCTATATTGGAGGAGGTGCTTCAAATAGGGAAAGTCCTCCGGCCATTGGCCGGGGACTTTTAGGATGGCGTGAGCAGCCCCTTTAATAGGGAGGGAGCGCACGCGTGCCCTAAGCACAGTGCCCGGGAAGCTGCGTGCACCAGCAGCAGCAGCAGGGAGGCCGGAAGACGCCAGACCAGGACCGCGGTGGTAAGGGGGGCGGCGTCTCTGCCTGGCAGGGGGCAGAGACGCCAATGCTACAGGTGTTTGTTGTGGCCTTGGCCTCTGCATGCACCATCAGCATCACATCCACTTCCCCGTCCCTTGCCACACGCCTTGCCCATTTTAAATGGAAGACAATATTTTCCACAGTCGCTACAAATGGCTGTATTTGTACCCCAGTTATATGTGATACGCCTGACGGACGCCCACTGTTTTAAATAGCAGGCTTGTAGTTTCTTATTATTCACAGCGACCACGTGTGAACAGCTTCACTAACACACTGTTACAAACTGTAAATCAAAGACAATATTTTCCACGGTTATATAAATGGCTGGATTTTTACCGCAGTTATATGTGATACGTCTGACAGACGCTCACAGTTTTAAACAGTGGGCTTGTAGCTTCTAGTGATGAGCGAACGTGCTCACCACTGCTTGGTACTCACCCGAGCATCTCACTGCTCGAGATGCTTGGCGCTCGACGAGTACTTCTGGGTTGCTCGGGCGGGAACTCGGGTCTCCTCCTTTGGCGCTTTTTAGAGAGCCAATGAACACGCAGGGATTGCCTGCCACGTACTGTAATGCCGTAGCCATGTTGGTTGTGGGCAATACAGTGATTGGCTGGCCGCACAGCATGATCAGGTGAATATAAGACCAGGCACCGCCATGCTCATTACAGTCTACCCCGGAATCAGGCAGAGTGTGGAGAGCTGCTGCTGCGTCAGGGAAAGATTTGTTTATTCATAGTTCGTATAGGTATTCCACAACACATATTTATATCCATCTCAACTAAAACAGTCTTTCTTAGGACTAATCCAGCTGCATATATTCAGTGGTGACAGCAGGAATTAGGCAGGAAGGCAGTGTATGTGGCAGACTGCAGTGCATATAGCAAGAGGGTTCATTGGTCTAGGTATTCCACAACATATATATATTTATATATGTAAACTGCTCAAAAAAATAAAGGGAACACTTAAACAACAGAATATAACTCCAAGTAAATCAAACTTCTATGAAATCAAACTGCCCACATAGGAAGCAACACTGATTGACAATCAATTTCACATGCTCTTGTGCAAATGGAATAGACAATAGAGGGAAATTATTGGCAATTATCAAGACCCATTCAATAAAGGAGTGGTTCTGCAGGTGGGGACCACAGACCACATCTCAGTACCAATGCTTTCTGGCTGATGTTTTGATCACTTTTGAATGTTGGTTGTGCTTTCACCCTCGTGGTAGCATGAGATGGACTCTACAACACCACAGAAGTTGCTCAGGTAGTGCAGCTCATCCAGGTTGGCACATCAATGCGAGCTGTGGCAAGAAGGTTTGCTGTGTCTGTCAGCGTAGTGTCCAGAGGCTGGAGGCACTACCAGGAGACAGGCCAGTACACCAGGAGACATGGAGGGGGCCGTAGGAGGGCAACAACGCAGAAGCAGGACCGCTACCTCCGCCTTTGTGCAAGGAAAAACAGGAGCAGCACTGCCAGAGCCCTGCAAAATGACCTCCAGCAGGCCACAAATGTGCATGTGTCTGCACCAATGGTTAGAAACCGACTCTATGAGGGTGGTATGAGGGCCTGACGTCCATAGATGGGGGTTGTGCTCACAACCCAACACCGTGCAGGACACTTAGCATTTGCCACAGAACACCAGGATTGGCAAAGTCGCCACTGGCGCCCTGTGCTCTTTACAGATGAAAGCAAGTTCACACTGAGCACATGTGACAGACGTGACAGAGTCTGGAGACGCCATGGAGAGCGATCTGCTGCCTGCAACATCCTTCAGCATGACCGGTTTGGCAGTGGGTCAGTAATGGTGTGGGGTGGCATTTCTTTGGAGGGCTGCACAGCCCTCCATGTGCTCGCCAGAGGTAGCCTTACTGCCATTAGGTACCGAGATGAGATCCCCAGACCCCTTGGGAGACCATATGCTGGTGCGTTTGGCCCTGGGTTCCTCCTAATGCAGGACAATGCCAGACCTCATGTGGCTTGAATCCGATTGAGCACATCAGGGACATCATGTCTCGCTCCATCCACCAACGTCACGTTGCACCACAGACTGTCCAGGAGTTAGTGGATGCTTCAGTCCAGGTCTGGGAGGACATCCCACAGGAGACCATCCGCAACCTCATCAGCAGCATGTCCAGGCATTGTAGGGAGGTCATACAGGCATATGGAGGCCACACACAATACTGAGCCTCATTTTGACTCGTTTTAAGGACATTGCATCAAAGTTGGATCAGCCTGTAGTGTGTTTTTCCATTTTAATTTTGGGGGTGACTCCAAATCCAGGCCTCCATTGGTTTATAAATTTGATTTCCATTGATGATTTTTGTGTGATTTTCTTGTCAGCACATTCAACTTTGTACAGAACAAAGTATTCAATGAGAATATTTCATTCATTCAGAGCTAGGATGTGTTATATATACAGTACAGACCAAAAGTTTGGACACACCTTCTCATTTAAAGATTTTTCTGTATTTTCATGACTATGAAAATTGTACATTCACACTGAAGGCATCAAAACTATGCATTAACACATGTGGAATTATATACTTAACAAAAAAGTGTGAAACAACTGAAAATATGTCTTATATTCTCTATTCTTCAAAGTAGCCACCTTTTGCTTTGATGACTGCTTTGCACACTCTTGGCATTCTCTTGATGAGCTTCAAGAGGTAGTCACCGGAAATGGTTTTCACTTCACAGGTGTGCCCTGTCAGGTTTAATAAGTGGGATTTCTTGCCTTATAGAATCATAGAATCATAGAATGGTAGAGTTGGAAGGGACCTCCTGGGTCATCTGGTCCAACCCCCTGCTCAAAGCAGGATTCACTAGATCATCTCAGACAGATGTCTGTCCAGCCTCTGTTTGAAGACGTCCATTGAAGGGGAACTCGCCACCTCTCATGGCAGCCTGTTCCACTCATTAATCACCCTAACTGTCAAAAAGTTTTTTCTAATATCTAATCTGTGTCTCCTCCCATTTAGTTTCATCCCATTGCTTCTAGTCTTTCCTTGTGCAAATGAGAATAAAGATGATCCTTCTACAATGTGACAGCCCTTGACATATTTGTAGACAGCTATTAAGTCTCCTCTCAGTATTCTTTTTTGCAAGCTAAACATTCCCAAATCCTGCAACCGTTCCTCATAGGACATGGTTTGCAGACCAGTCACCATTCTGGTCGCTCTTCTCTGAACTTGCTCCAGTTTGTCTATGTCTTTTTTAAAATGTGGTGCCCAAAACTGTACACAGTATTCCAGATGAGGTCTGACCAAAGAGGAGTAAAGACCGATAATGACTTCACGTGATCTAGACTGTATGCTTCTGTTAATACATCCCAGAATTGTATTTGCCTTTTTTGCTGCTGCATCACACTGTTGACTCATGTTCAGTCTATGATCTATTAATATACCTAAGTCTTTTTCACATGTACTGTTGCTTAGCTCTATTCCTCCCATTCTGTATATGCTTTTTTCATTTTTATTGCCCAGATGTAGTACTTTGCATTTTTCCCTGTTAAAAACCATTCTGTCGGTTGCTGCCCACTGCTCCAGTTTATTTAGGTCTTTTTGAATCCTCTCTCTCTCTTCTCTAGTATTAGCTATCCCTCCTAGCTTTGTGTCATCAGCAAATTTAATCAGTTTACCCTCAATTCCTTCATCTAAATCATTGATAAAGATGTTGAACAATACAGGTCCCAGAACGGAGCCCTGTGGTACCCCACTTGAGACATTCATCCAGCTGGATGTGAAGCCATTTACAACCACCCTTTGAGTCCGATCACTAAGCCAGTTATGAATCCACCTAACAGTTGCCTGGTCCATTGCATACTTGGTCATTTTTTCAATAAGGATGGTGTGAGATACTTTGTCAAATGCTTTGCTGAAGTTAAGATATACTATATCTACAGCATTTCCCTGATCCACCCAGTCAGTGATTCTGTCATAGAAGGAAATTAAGTTAGTCTGACATGACTTGTTAGTTACAAACCCATGCTGACTCTGGTTAATCACTTCATTCTTATCCATGTACTTACATACATGTTGTTTAATAATTTGTTCAAAGATCTTTCCTGGTATAGAAGTCAGACTCACTGGCCTATAGTTCCCTGGGTCCACCTTCTTCCCCTTTTTGAAGATAGGAACAACATTTGCTCTTCTCCAGTCTTCTGGGACTTCTCCTGTTCTCCAAGAATTTTCAAATGGGGTTGGGACCATCAGTTGTGTTTTGCAGAAGTCTGGTGGATACACAGCTGATAGTCCTACTGAATAAACTGTTAGAATTTGTATTATGGCAAGAAAAAAGCAGCTAAGTAAAGAAAAACGAGTGGCCATCATTACTTTAAGAAATGAAGGTCAGTCAGTCCGAAAAATTGGGCAAACTTTGAAAGTGTCCCCAAGTGCAGTTGCAAAAACCATCAAGCGCTACAAAGAAACTGGCTCGCATGAGGACCACCCCAGGAAAGGAAGACCAAGAGTCACCTCTGTTTCTGAGGATAAGTTTATCCGAGTCACCAGCCTCAGAAATCGCAGGTTAACAGCAGCTCAGATAGAGACCAGGTCATTGCCACACAGAGTTCTAGAAGCAGACACATCTCTACAACAACTGTTAAGAGGAGACTTTGTGCAGCAGGCCTTCATGGTAAAATAGCTGCTAGGAAACCACTGCTAAGGACAGGCAACAAGCTGAAGAGACTTTTTTGGGCTAAAGAACACAAGGAATGGACATTAGACCAGTAGAAATCTGTGCTTTGGTCTGATGAGTCCAAATTTGAGATCTTTGGTTCCAACCAATGTGGCTTTGTGCGACGCAGAAAAGGTGAACCGATGGACTCTACATGCCTGGTTCCCACCGTGAAGCATGGAGGAGGTGAGATGGTGTGGGGGGGCTTTGCTGGTGACACTGTTGGGGATTTATTCAAAATTGAAGGTATACTGAACCAGCATGGCTACCACAGCATCTTGCAGCGGCATGCTATTCCATCCGGTTTGTGTTTAGTTGGACCATCATTTATTTTTCCACAGGACAATGACCCCAAACACACCTCCAGGCTGTGTAAGGGCTATTTGACCAAGAAGGAGAGTGATGGGGTGCTACACAAGATGACCTGGCCTCCACAGTTGTGGCGCCCCTGAGGGTTCGACCGCCACAGGGATGCTGCACCTTTTCAATGGGGTGTGGTGTTCCTCCTTTGAGGTAAGAACGGTGCAATGGTCAGGACCCCACCTCCACATCCAACACCACACTTCTCCCACCAGAGGGGGCTAGTAGGCACTAGGGTGCCGCCCCTACTGGAAATTGGGAGACTGGGGAACCACAAAATAGGGGGGAACCATGTAGTGGGTGAGGGTGGAGGACGCACATCTAGTTACACTTAATATTTCATATTTAATAAACAGCCATCTTGGCTCATGGTTATTTGATTGTGATCTCCCTCCCTGAACGTGGCTTCTGGGTGAACCTGCAGCGGATGGGGACATGGCCCTCGTAGCCTGGCATTGGGTCGAGGGGCAGGTTGGAGTTAATGTATGTCTCAACCCGGTCAAGGACCATGACCAAGAAGGCCCGGAGCTTAGGAGTATAGCTCCACCGCAAAAGGATCCCAGGGGGATGCAGACGGAGCGGTATACGCCACCTGTCCTCGCTATTCTGACCTAGTCAGGGGGATTCCGGCTGCAAGAGGTGTACCGGCCCCCGATACCTGACTTTGCTACTCTACGTCCTGGTCAGGGAAGCCTGGTAGGCCCAGAGGATCCCACCGGGTAACGGAAGCAGCGGAGCTGCCACCCATACCCTTTTTATTCAGAGCGAAGTCCAGATGGAGACCCGGCCTTTCTACACACACACAGACAGGAAAGGACCCGGTCTGAAGTCTAGGAACACTCTGGTGCGGGGTCCTTATTGAGCACTTGAGTTACTCGGAGGTTGTCGGAACCCCGTTCCTGGTGACCGCAGAACTCTGCGAAGAGCAGGGAGAAGCCTTGCAGCTGTACTCTCCACTGTGAGTAAAAACCCTGGAAGTCAACCCCTATGGCCTCCGGAATCTTTATTTCTGCACGGCACCGCACCACGTAGCACCAGACCTCCTACACTACAACCCCCTCCATCCTTGTCTCTGCTCTGAGGCCCTGCTCTGCCTGTGGGGAGTAGTATCAACGTCGGCTGCCACAGCATCCTGCCTCAGAGGACTGAAGCAGCGCTGGTGGCCTTCACCAGGTACCACAGGTGGCGTAGTCGATAGCAACCACTCAACCCTGATAGCCCGTACCACCCATTTTAATGTGACGGCCCTGGGCACGGAGCGGGTCCAGGCCACGGCTGCACCCTACCAAGACACAGGACCCGGCTCCGAGTAACCCCCCATCTTCCCAGGGTTAGGGCTGCGAGCGTCACACAGTCACCAGACCTGAACCTAATCGAGATGGTTTGCGGTGAGCTGGACTGCAGAGTGAAGGCAAAAGGACCAACAAGTGCTAAGCATCTCTGGGAACTCCTTCAAGATTGTTGGAAGACCATTTCCGGTGACTACCACTTGAAGCTCATCAAGAGAATGTGCAAAGCATTCATCAAAGCAAAAGGTGGCTACTTTTTATAAATATAAGACATATTTTCAGTTGTTTCACACTTTTTTGTTAAGTATATAATTCCACATGTGTTAATTCATAGTTTTGATGCCTTCAGTGTGAATGTACAATTTTCATAGCCATGAAAATACAGAAAAATCTTTAAATGAGAAGGTGTGTCCAAACTTTTGGTCTGTACTGTAAGTGCGATACAAATTCAGCCATTTCTGGCCTCCATTTAAATTTTGTTGCAGTGTGTCAGTGACGTTTTTGACACGAGGTCGCTGTGAAAAATAGTAACCTACAGGCCAGTTATTTAAAACTTTGGTTGTCCATCACATGTATCACTTATAAGTGCACCCCAAATTCAGCCATTTCTGGCCTCCATTTAAATGTTGTTGCAGTGTGTCAGTGAAGTTATTGACATGAGGTCACTGTGAAAAATAGTAACCAATAGGCCAGCTATTTAAAACTGTGGTTTTCCGTCACATGTATCACATATCACTGCGGTTCCAATCCAGCCATTTGTAGTGAACTTTGAAAATACTGGCGCGTGGCAAGGGATCGGAAAGTGGGTATGATGGTGATGATGCATGCAGAGGATGAGGCTGAAGTCGTGGGCAAGCTAAAATTAGTCCCCAAAAAAACTCACATCTTGTCGATCGACCTTCCTGTCTCATTTAATAGGGGACTGCAGAACACCACAATTGAACACAGAGCAGTGTGAAAAGGTTATTGCTTGAATAGCAGATAATGCTTCCAGTCAAATAGCCGCCACCACCACCACCACCCTGTCTTCCACACGGTCAAAACTCAGTAGCCTGGACTGCATATTCCTCACCCTGATCCTTCTTCCACCCACCATGCCGAGTGCCCGGAGACAACTGATTTCATACTTGAAAACTCTAAAGAGCTGTTCACTTTTCCATTTATAAATTCGGGCCTCTCACCCGGTCTACTTGAAGCGGGGCAAGAGGAGATCGCATGTAGCGATGCTCAAATATTTGAGCAGCCATGGTCACACGAAGGCGACAGTGAGAAACTGTCACAAGAGGTGGATGATGATGAGACATAATTGTCAGAAAGACAGGAGGAGGACCAGGGTGCGGAAGTGGAAGATGAGGTGGTGGACGATGAAGTCACTGACCCAATCTGGCAAGGTGACATTCAGAGCGAGGACAGCAGCACACAGGCGGAGGGAGGCATAGCACCACAACAGGCAAGAACAAGCAGTGAGGTGGCCGCAGACAGAAGGCAGGCAACCATTCCCCGTAACATCAACACGACGCCGAGAATTGCGGGCCCTGGGTCAATCAGGGTTGTCCCCACATTCTACAGCTCCTGCACCTCATCCTCCTCCTCTTGAGCATCCATCTCCAAAATGACCCCATCAGTCACAAGCTGGAAGCACTTCAGCACTGCCTCAGCCAAGCGGCAACAGGCTGTGTTGAAGCTAATATGCTTAGGTGACAAACCACACAATGCCGAAGAGTTGTCGACAGCTCTGAAAGAGCAGGCAGATCTGTGGCTGACACCGCTGACCCTACAGTCAGGCGTGGTTGTGTGTGACAATAGCCGGAACCTCGTGGCGGCTCTGAGGCGAGGCGAGCTACACATGTACCGTGCCTAGCCCATGTGCTTAACCTCATGGTTCAGCGGTTTCTCAAAACTTACCCGGATCTGCCAGATCTGCTTGTCAAAGTACGCCGCCTGTGTGCCCGTTTTAGAAAGTCAGATACAGCTTCCGCCGCCCTTGCCATACTTCAGCAGCATTTGCAGCTTCCGGCTCACCGACTGGTGTGTGATGTCCCCACGTGTTGGAACTCTACATTGCAGATGTTGGGAAGGATTTGTGAGCAGAAGAGGGCAGTTGTTGACTACCAACAACAAGTCCGTCGGTATTCAGTTCAGACTCCACACATAAGACCTCAGGAGTGGACATGGATGTCAGACATATGTAGCATTCTCCAAAACTTTAAGGACTCCACCAAGATGGTGAGCGGCGATGATGCCATAATTAGCGTCACCATCCTGCTTTTCTGTCTTCTGAAACGCTCTCTGTTCACAATTAAAGAGGATGCATTGCAGGCGGAGCATGATGAGATGGAGCAAGGAACCATACAGGGTGATTACACACAGCCCATCCTCATGTCATCCCAACATGGATTGGGTGACAATGAGGAAGAGGAAGTACAGGAGCTAAGTTCATGCACTATAGATAATACTACCTGCACAACTGTCATACAATCTGTTCAGTGTGGATGGCCTGAGGACAGGGAGGAAGAGGAGGAGGAGGAGAAGAGCATGGTCAGTCGTCCTCTTGGAGAGGACACGGAAGTCTTGCGTCTTTGCAGTCTGGCACACATGGCTGAGTTTATGTTACACTGCCTTTCCCATGACCCTCGCGTTGTCCAAATTTTGGGTGACAGTCTTTATTGGTTGGTGACACTTCAAGACCCACGCTACAAGGAGAACTTTCTGTCTCTTATTCCCGTTCAGGACAGGCCTAATAAAATGGGGCAGTACAAGAATGCCCTTGTTGCCGAGTTATTAAAAAAATTCCCATCTGAAAACGCTCGCGGCAGAGGTCACAGTTCGTTGGACAACCAAGGAGCACAGGCGAGAGAAACACAAATGCAATCCAGCAGAGGCAGACGAACACTGTCAAATTTCTGGGACAATTTTCTCAGACCCTGCCATCGCACAAGCCCTGATGCGCAGGGTACTCTCCCTAGGAGGGAGAAGTTGCAGATGATGCTGAGGGAGTACCTTGCTGACAGTACCAACATCCTCTGTGATTCCTCTGTGCCTTATAATTATTGAGTATCCAAGCTGGACACGTGGCATGAACTGGCTCTCTATGCCTTGGAGAACCTGGCCTGCCCTGCCGCTAGCGTTTTGTCAGAGCGTGTTTTTAGTGCCGCTGGTGGAATTATAACTGATAGGCGCATCCGTCTGTCAACTGAAAATGCTGACAGGCTGACTCTTATAAAAATGAACAAGGGCTGGATTGGGCCAGACTTCTCAAATCCAGTGGGTTTTTTTGGGGAGGTCTAACTCTATTCCCGTGCACCTCTGTCTTCACACCCAGACATGGGTATACGCTTCCTGATTTTGTCTATTTGCTCTTGTCCTCCTCCTTCTCCGCATCCTCCACCACCATAACACCACCATATGTACCATATTAACATACTGTATCTAAGTCTCTTGCAAGGGGCATTGGAGTTCCTACAAATTGTTGGCAGCCGTTGCTTCACTGCATAGGCAAACAGAATGGGAGACACACTTCTAATAATGGGAGCATTTTTGCAGGAGGACCTCCGACCTCTACGTCTCTTGCAAGGGGCATTGGAGTTCCTCCACATTTTTGGCAGCCGTTGCTTCACTGCATAGGCAAACAGTATGGGAGACACTTCTAATAATGGGAGCATTTTTTGCAGGAGGCCCCCCAACCTCTACGTCTCTTGCAAGGGGCATTGGAGTTCCTCCAAATTTTTGGCAGCCGTTGTTTTACTGCATAGGCAAACAGTATGGGAGACACACTTCCTAATAATGGGAGCATTTTTTGCAGGAGGCCCTCTGACCTCTACATCTCTTGCAAGGGGTATTGGAGTGCCTCCAAATATTTGATAGCTATTGCAGTCACTGCATAGGCAAACAGTATGGGAGACCCGCTCCTTTGTAATGGGAATATGTTGTTACTGTGGCCCTGCTCTATGTGTCTTTAAATTGTTAGTGAGGTTTTTCCTAAATGTTTTCAGCCATTGGACTTACTTCATACCCTATAACTGTATAGCAGACCCGCTCATTTCTAATGGAAACATGTCGTTACTGTGGCCCAGCTCTGTGTCTTTAAATTGTTAGTGGGGTTTTTCTTAAAATTTGACAGCCGTTGGACTCACTGCATACACTTTAACTGTATAGCAGACCCGCTGTTTACTAATGGAAGGATGTCATTACCTTGGCCCAGCTCTATGTGTCTTTAAATTGTTAGTGAGGTATTTCCTAAATGTTGGCAGCCATTGGACTTACTTCATACCCTATAACTGTATAGCAGACCCACTCATTTCAAATGGAAACATGTCATTAATGTGGCCCTGCTCTGTGTCTTTAAATTGTTAATTTTGGTTTTTCCTAAATTTTGGCAGCCTTTGGACTCCCTTCATACCCCATAACTGTATCGCAGACCCGCTCTTTGCTGATGGAAGCATGTCGTTACTGTGGCCCAGCTTTATATGTTTTTAAATTGTTAGTGGGGCTTTTCCTAAATGTTGGCAGCCATTGGACTTACTTCATACCCTATAACTGTATAGCAGAACGGCTCCTTTCTAATGGAAACATGTCATTACTGTGGCCCAGCTCTATATGTCTTTAAATTGTTAGTGGGGTTTTTCCTAAATTTTGGCACTTGTTGCACTCACTGCATACCCTATAACTGTATAGCAGACCCTCTCCTTTCTAATGGGAACATGTGATTAATGTGGCCCAGCTCTATATGTCTTTGTTAGTGGGCTTTTTTTCCCAAATTTTGGCAGCCCTTGCAGTCACGGCATTGGCTTTATCACTATAGGAGACCCTCTCCTTTATAATGGGAACATTTTTTTTACTGAGACCCTCCTCTATGTCTCTTCAAAGGGGTATTGTGTTGCGTCAAAACTTTTGCCTGCCCTTGCAGTCACTGCATACACAATAACAGTATAGAAGACCCACTCGTTAATAATGGGAACAATAAAGCATAGCCTGCTGATGGCTCTCTAAAAATAGCGAGGGCCGACTGCTTGCCCTTTAAAAGTAGTAAGGGCCGCCTGATGACCCGATAAAAATAGGCTTTGTGACTTTCAGAGTCCCTCCATTATAAATGAAACAGGATGTGTCTGATGATGTGTCACGCACCACATGGCCAGATAAGGTTGTAAAACGTTAAAACGACATTTCCCGGTGAATGCATTTGCCTAAAAAATGACGTGAAAAAAATTTAAAAAATAAAAACACAGTAGGATATTTGTTTAGTATAAAAACCAGACTCACCAATGTAACCTCAATGTAATCAGAGTGTTCAGCTCCTGCACCTCCTCCTCCAGTTCGGCCTCCATCTCTGAAATGACCATATCAGTCACAAGCTGGAAGCACTGCTGCACTGCCTTGGCAAACCGGCAACAGGCTGTGCTGAAGATAACATGCTTAATGCTTAGGTGACAAACGGCCCACCGCTGCAGAGTTGTTGAAAGCTGTAATACAGCATCCTGATCTGTGGCTCTCACCGCTGACCATACAGCCAGGCATGGTCATGTGTGACAATGGGCAGAACCTGCCGACGGAAAAATAACAGCAGGAGTAGATACGAGCTAAAGAATATGGCTGTGGTGAAATACAACTCCCACTGACAAGCAGTTTCAAACTGAAAAACATTGGGCCCACCAGAGGATTTGATTTTGAGGGCTCATCTTTCTCCCCCTCTCAAGAGCCCCATAGCTGCTGCAAAGTTTGCACTATCATGAACTCTCCTGATGGAGAAGCCAGGGCTCACCTGAGGATTCTCTGGTGGGACCGTCCAACCCTGCCGAGAAGCAGTCCTGGCTAAGAAAAGTGTGTGGGAAGGTTCCTGGACACTCTATGGCTGTTTTTTTTAATGTGGATTGGACATGCTTAATTGCATGTTATTTCTGAAACCGCGTTGCAGATCCAGCCATTGCCCAACTCTGTAGTCATGAAATTAAAGGGCAAAGAAAGATGTTTGTGTGTTAAAGCACCACCGATAAGAGCGAGCTGATGTTGGACGGGTTGATTGCCATTGCTTATGCGTCAAGCTGCATTAGAGGACTTCCTGTTAGAAATGACAGCTGGAGTAGATACTGTTTCCCAAAAGTCAGTCCTTCTACCCAGCTAAAAAATATGCTTGTGGTGAAATACAACTACCACAAAAAGCTGTGGACTAGCTCCGTACCAGCCATGGCCACATTTACTTGTCCACATGTTTGTGGTTAGGCGGTCCTTTCCAGTAAGTGCACTGGGGAGGGCACGGGTAATGTTCTGGGACCCGCGCTTGTGAAAGGCGGAGACGATACCGAGAAATAGTGGCGGCTGGGGACCGAGTATGGACACCCGGCCGCCGCCACCATGAGGTTGTGAAAAGCTTCCGCCTCCACAAGCCTAAAAGGCCACATTTCAAAAGCAAGCAGCTGCCCAGAAATCCGTCAGTTTACTTTTGCAGCCTGAGGGTGAATGGGTGGCAGGCTGCATACTTGCGCTTGCATTCCAAGTAACAGAAAACGAAGCAAATGGTGGCCTCTATCATCATCATGGCCTCACCTCGGCACTATGAACTCTCCTGAAGGAGAAGCCAGGGCCCCCCAGAGGAGTCTCCGGTTCTCTGGTGGTCCCGTCCAACCCTGCCGAGAAGCAAGTTTGTGTGTCGAAGATCCACCAACAAGTGCGAGCTAATGTTGGACGGGCTGCCATTGCTTATGCGCCAAGCTGCATTAGAGGACTTCCTGGGAGAAATGACAGTCCTTTCACTGAGCTAAAAAATATTGCTGTCGTGAAATACAACTCTCACAAAAAGCTGTGGACTGGCTTCGTACCGTCCCTGGTCGCAATCACTTGTCCAAGTGTTTGTGGTTAGGCAGTTCTTCCCAGTAAGTGCACTGGGGAGGGCACGGGTAATGTTGTAGGACCCGTGCTTGTGGAAGGGGGAGACGACACCGGGACAAATAGTGGCAGCTGGGGACTGAGTATGGACACCCGGCCACCACTTATGGGTGGGTGGATAGCTGGCTGCATACTTGCGCTTGCATTCCAAGGAATGGGGTAGGGACAACTGAACGCTGTGCTGGGACAAGGACATGGATGGTGATTATTGCAAGTCTGCAATGATAGGTGCATGGCGGGAGGCATCTTCGCATGCACCAAGGATCATTTATGATGGGCACACTTTTAGGCAGTGACCTGAGAGTCAGAGATGCTTCAAGGGGTCTTCCCCATGCTGTTCCCATGTCTTTTCAGCACTGTATGCATGTGTCTGATGATGTGTCACACACCACATGGCCAGATAAGGTTGTAAAATGTTAAAATGACATTTATCAGTGAATGCATTTGTCTTGGTTGAGAGCAAAAGTGCAAAAACGCATCAAAAACGCTACGTGTGAACATAGCCCACGGTGTGGAGGAGCATTTTTTGGGGGGGGGTATTTATTTTGCCTTATATTCAAGTCATTACCCTGGAAAGGATGTTCCTTAACATACTGAACAGGAAAATCCATTTTGGTTTAGGTTTTGTATGTTTTATTGTCAGTCCGTAAAAGTGTTACATATGATACGTCGGATGGACGCCCATGGTTTTAAATAGCGGTCATGTAGTTTCCTATTATTCACAGCAACCACATGTGAATGGCCTCACTGACACACTGCTACAAACTATAAATGGAGGACAATATTTTCCATGGTCGTTACAAATGGCTGGATTTGTACCGCAGTTATATGTGCTACATCTGACAGACACCCACGGTTTTAAATAGCGGGCATGTAGTTTCCTATTGTTCACAGCAACCACGTGTGAATAGCTTCACTGACACACTGCTACAAACTGTAAATGGAAGACAATATTTTCCACGGTCGCTACAAATGGCTGGATTTTTACCGCAGTTATATGTGATATGTCTGACGGACGCCCATGGTTTTAAATAGCGGGCTTGTAGTTTCCTATTTTTCACAGTGACCACGTGTGAATAGCTTCACTGACGCACTGCTACAAACTGTAAATGGAGAACAATATATTTAACAGTCGCTACAAATGGCTCGATTTGTACCGAAGTTATATGTGATACTTCTGACAGACGCCCACGGTTTTAAATAGCGGGCATGTAGTTTTCTATTATTCACAGTGACCACGTGTGAATAGCTTCACTGGCACACTGCTGCCAAACTATAAAAGAAGGATAACATTTTCCACGTGCTCTACAAATTTCTGGATTTTTATCGCTGTTATATGGGATCACGTCTGATGATGGAAAAGATCAGGCTGTTTTCTGCAGTGCTAACAAGAAAATTGAGCTGTAAAATGTTTGAAGCTAATAATTTTTAGAAAATAATCAGGATTAAGATGAAAAAATAATAATTAGCCCTGACCCCTGATATCTGGGGCTATGTCTACGGATATCTGTAACAGCAGGAACAGACAGAACGTGCAATGGACCCTCTTGTGCTGTATACACTGCCACAAGCCCTGCCCTCCTAACTCCTGCTATCACCACTGAATATATGCAGCTGGATTAGTCCTCAGAAGGACTGTTAGTTCAGATGGATATATATATACTCCTGGAGGACTACTACCTATATCTATCTATTACACAGCCAATTCTTTCCCTCACACAGCTGCACCTCTCCCTACTCTGCCTCTTTCTGGGATAGACTGTGATGAGCCTAGCATCACCAGGTCTTATATAGACCCGATGATGCTATGCGGACAGACAATCACTGTAATGCCGCAACCAACATGGCTAAGGCATTACAGTGTGTGGCAAGCAATCCCTGCCATATTCATTGGCTCTCTAAAGAGCATGCAGGGCGGGGACCAGAGCTCCCACCCGAGCAACCCGGAAATACTCGCCGAGCATGTCAAGAAGTGTGATGCTCGAGCGAGTACCTAGCAGTGGCGAGCACGCTCGCTCATAACTACTAAGAGCATTTAATTTGCATATTTGCAGACAACACTTGTTTTCTCAACGAATGTAATCACACTTGTTTTCTCAAGGAATTAAAATGGCCACTGTCTTTTTACGCTGACAGAATTGTAATATGAAAGGTTTCTGTGAGCATGTGCATTAGGAGAAGCTCTGCTCACCATCATTTCATTTGTAGAATATGTGCTCCCAGAGGGCATTCTAATGTAATACCGGAGATACCAGGGATGCTGAGGTAATAAGTGGCTGCTCATACTGCTGTCTGCCATGTCTGACTGATCTAATACAGAAGATACCATGGAGGCTGAGGTAAGAAGAGTCTGTTCACACTGCAGTCCACCTTGTCTGACTGATCTAATACTGCAGATACCAGAGGTAATGAGGTAAGAAGAGGTTCCTTATACTGCTGTCCACCTTATCTATCTGATCTAATACTGGATATAGTAGAGGTGCGGAGTTAAGAGGAGGTTGCTTACACTGTTATCCATCCTGTCTTTCTAATACTGCAGATACCATGGTGTTAAGGTATGATGAGACTGCTCACATTGCTGTCCACTCTGTCTTTTTGATCTAATGCTAGAGATAACAGTATGCTGAGGTAAAAGAGGCTGCTCACACTGCTGCCCACCCTGTATATCTGATCTAATGCAGAAAGTACAAGGGATCTGAAGTAAGAAGAGGCTACTCATACCGCTATGCACCCTATCTTTTTTATATAATACTGAATACATCAGGTGTGCTGAGGTAAGAGGCTGCTCATACTGCTGTGCATCTTGTCTTTCTGATCTAATATTGATTACACCAGGGGTGCTGAGGTAAGAAGACATTGTCACACTTCTGTTCATCCTGTCAACCTGATCAAATACTGGAGATTCCAGGTGTGTTAAGGTAAGAAGAGAGTGATCACCTTGCTGTCCACCCTGTCTTTATGATCTAATGCTGGAGATACTAGGGTGCTGAGGTAAAATAGGCTGTTCACACTGCTGTCCACCCTTTCTATCTGATCTAATTCTGGAGATACCAGTGGTGCTAAGGCAAGAAAAAGCTGCTCACACTGCTGTCCACCCTCTATATCTAACTTTATGCAGGGTGTTGAAGCAAGAAGAGGCTGCTCTTACCGCTCTGCACCCTGTCCTTTTGCTTTAATACTGGATACACTAGGGGTGCTGAGGTAAGAGGAAACTGCTCATACCACTGTGAACTCTGTCTGTCTGATATATACTGGAGATACCAGGGGTGTTGAGGTCAGAAGAGGCTGCTCGTACTGCTGTGCATCCTGTTTTTTCTGATCTAATATTGATTACACCAGGAGTGCTGAGGTAAGAAGAGGCTGCTCGTACCGTTGTGCATCCTGTCTTTTTGATCTAATACAGGATACACCAGAGGTGCTGAGGTAAGAAGAAGCTGCTTATACTGCATTGCCGTCTATCATGTCTTTTGATCTAATACTGGAGATACCAGGGTGCTGAGGTAAGAAGAGTCTTCTCACACTGATGTTCACTTTGTCTAACTGATCTAATGCAGAAGATACCAGGGATGCTGAGGTAAGAAGAGGCTGCTCATACTGCTGTGCACCCTGTATTTCTGATCTAATAATGATTAAACCAGGTTTGCTGAGGTGCGAAGATGCTGCCGCTACCATTGTGCATCCAGTCTTTTTGATCTAATACTAGATACACCAGGGGAGCTGAGGTTAGAAGAGGCTGCTCATACTGCTGTGCACCCTGTCTTTCTGATCTAATATTGATTAAACCAGGTTTGCTGAGGTAAGAAGAGGCAGCCGATACCGTAGTGCATCCTGTCTTTTTGACCTAATACTGGATACATCAGGGGTGCTGAGATAAGAAGAGGCTGCTTATAGGTTGCTCACACTGCTTTCCGCCATGGTGCTCACATACACCTGTTCAATTAGCATTCTATGACAGGTTTTTGCAAGTACAACAAAATGGCAGCCATTTTAATGTTCTATAATAAATATCTTTTTAGACAAAGCAAGTGTAATTTGATAATTAAAGGTATACAGAGATTTATTTATAATGACATTTTCTTTATGTATTTTTTTATCTATTCACAGGGAGCCACTTTAATGTATAATCCTAAATTGGCATCTTCTCCACCCAATTCCCTAGATTGACACTTGTCTGTGTGTGTATAAGGAGAGAACTGTAAGTCTATGAGAGCAGGTGTAAGGGGGAAGACCGAGGTGTAAGTGCTTTCAGAGCAAGGGATCCGGAACTGCTGGGGCCATACCTCCTGTTGCAGGGGGGAGACAGACTGCGAGCACAGGAGTCATGTGACTGGGAAGTTGGGGGTGTGTCCAGAGACAGAGATGGGAAGTCAGGTGACCGAGGGACTCCTGGTGTGACTGGAGAGAGGAAGAGACGAGGACGTTTTGCATGGAAAAGCGGAGCTGAGTCCTGCGCAGGAGAACAGTGTGAGGGGGTCCAAGCTCCTGGCTCGAGTACTGGGAGCAGGAGTCGAGTGCAGTGGACCGGAGGAGTCAAGCCCGACTATAGAGATAAGGGACGCAGGGTCCGTGGAGCCGAGGCACGTGAGGTGCCGTGTTATGGACTAGGGACTCAGCGGGTAAAACCGGAAAGCCAGGCGGAGGTGAGGGAGAGCCAGGCGGAGGTGACCGAGCAGACCGGGAGGACCAGTAGGAGGCGACCGGAGGGACGAGCGCAAGAGAGCGCTGTGGCAGCGTGCAGTGCCGGCCAGCGGAGGGTGCCAGGTGGTGGTGATCAGGAGGACCGGTAAGAGGCGACCGGAGGGACAAGCGCGCTGTGATAGCGTGCAGCGTCCCTAGAGGAGGTGAGTGAGGGGCAGAGGCCGCGATAAGCGGCCCTACTGAACCCAAGTGTGTACTGTACTGTATTGTATTTGTATCTGTATTGTAATTGTATTGTATTCCCTAGTCCATATTTAATTGATTACCCCCGTCCATATTTAATTGATCACCCCCGTCCATATTTAAATTGATTCCCCTGAACACCCCCGTCCATATTTAACTGATCCCTCTGACCACATTAAATTGACCCCCCGTCCTAATTTAATTGATCCCCGACCACCCCCCGTCCATATTAAAGTGATCCCCCTGACCACATTTAAATGATTGACCCCCCCAGCCCATAATTGATTGATCCCCCTTGTCCTATTTAATAGATTCCCCTTGTCCACTTTCACTCATCCCCAGTCCCTATCTATTTGCCTTATCCCCCACCATATTTAATTAACCCCTGTCCATAATTAATTGATTGATTCCCCAGACCACAATTAATTATTTCCCCAGTCCATATTTATTGATATTATTGATACTTATTGATCCCCAGTCCTTAGTTAATTGACCCACCGTCCATACCTATATATTTGCTTTACCCCCCATCCTATTTAATTAAACCCCCTGTCCATAATTAATTGATTGATTCCCTCTAGTCCACAATTAATTATTTCCCCAGTCCATAATTATTGATCCCAGTCCATAGTTAATTGACACACCGTCCATACTTAATTAATCCACCTGACCCACTCAGCTGATCCCCGTCCATACTTAATTGATACTTAATTGATCCCCCGTCCATACTTAACTGATCCCGCGCCGATATCTAATCGATACACTTGCACATCCCTAATTGATCCCCGTCCATACACCTATATATAAATAATTGTGTTTTGTACTTGTACATATATACTGACTGTATCCCCATATTTAGAATGACGTCCATGTTGGCCGGAGCCGTGCAGTGTACATCTTGCGCAATGTATGCATTCCCTGAGCTACCGCTCAGGGATCCATACTGCTGCGAGAGATGTGAGCATATCGTGCACTTGGAAGCCCAAATCCTGGATCTAAGTGCTCAGATAGCGGTACTGAGGAGCATCGACAACATGGAACGGAGTTTGCTGCTCACCGAGCAGACACTCAATGGGTCAACACAGGGGGTGGAGCTTAGTGGGGAAGCGCAGGCTGAACAGGCAGGGAGCTGGGTAACAGTTAGAAGGGATAGAGGGAAGAAGTATAGGAAGGCTGGTTCAGAACCGGCATTATTGGAGCACGACAGATCCTCTGACCGCCGGGGGAGTGTATGCTCCAGTAATGAGGGGGAGGGGGGAAGTGTAGGGCAGGCTAGACAGGTCCTGGTAGTGGGTGACTCTATTATTAGGGGGACAGACAGGGCAATCTGTCACAAAGACCGGGATCGCCGAACGGTGTGCTGCCTCCCTGGCGCTCGAGTCCGGCACATCGCGGATCGGGTTGACAGGTTACTGGGTGGGGCTGGCGAAGACCCAGCGGTCATGGTCCACATTGGCACCAATGACAAAGTGAGTGGTAGATGGAGGGTCCTTAAAAATGATTTCAAGGATCTAGGTAGGAAGCTTAGGGCAAGGACCTCCAAGGTAGTTTTCTCAGAAATACTACCAATCCCGCGAGCCACACAGGAGCGCCAACGGGAGGTTAGGGAGGTGAATAAGTGGCTAAAGAGTTGGTGCAAGGCAGAAGGGTTTGGGTTCATGGAGAACTGGGCCGACTTCGCTGTCGGCTACAGGCTCTACCGTAGGGATGGGCTGCACCTCAATGGGGAGGGTGCAGCGGTGCTGGGGAAGAAGATGGCTAATAGGTTGGGGGAGTTTTTAAACTAGAGACGGGGGGGGAAACCAAGGAAATAGGTGGGATGTGAGGCAAGCAAGGGGGAAGGGGAGAAGTGAATATAATGAGGGTGGAGAGGGGGGTGGGGATAGTACAGTTAGATCGTTAGAGAAGAATAGGATGCTAAATAACCCCAAAGTTTTATCTTGCATGCTGACCAACGCAAGAAGCCTGACCAATAAGGCGGATGAGCTGCGGGCGCTTATATCGGAGGAGAGGTATGACATCGTAGGTATAACAGAGACTTGGCTAGACGATAGCTACGACTGGGCGGTAAATTTAACAGATTATAGTTTATTTAGAAGGGACCGGAAACAGGGGAAGGGCGGAGGAGTCTGCTTATATGTAAAGTCACGTCTAAAGCCCAGACTAAGGGAAGATATAGGAGAGGGAGAAGAGGGGGTCGAGTCCATGTGGGTAGAGATAGAGGGGGCAAAAAATAATAATAAAATATTACTGGGGGTCTGCTATAAGCCACCCAATATAACAGAGGAGAATGAGAAACTGCTATTAGGACAAATAGACAAAGTAGCAAAACATAATGAGGTGATTGTAATGGGGGACTTCAACTACCCGGATATTGACTGGGAAACAGAAACCTGTAGATCGCAGAAAGGAAAAAGGTTCTTGACAAATATCAAGGATAATTATCTCTCCCAACTAGTGCAGGAACCAACGAGAGGGAAGGCAGTGTTGGACTTAATATTGACTAATAGGCCTGATAGAATAACTGAGGTACAGATAGGGGGGCACCTAGGTAATAGCGATCATAATATTATCAATTTCAAAATGCCCTTCAGTAGGGTTATCAATAAGTGAACAACTAAAACATTAAACTTTAGGAGGGCGAAGTTTGATCAGCTGAAAGAAAACCTTCAACTTATAGACTGGGACAAAGTTCTTAATCAAGGAAATACGAATAGTAAATGGGAAACCTTCAAAAGAATTCTGAATACTCAGTGCAAGAGGTATATACCGTATGGGAATAAAAGGGCCAGAAATAAGAGGAAACCAATATGGTTGAATAAGAACGTAAAAGGGGCGTTAAATAGCAAAAAAGAGGCATTCAAGAGATTAAAACAGGAAAACAGCAAGGAGGCACTAATGTGTTACAAGGAAAAAACGAGAACCTGCTAAAAACAAATAAAAATAGCAAAGGAGGAAACAGAGAGACGTATTGCTAGGGAAAGTAGATCAAATCCCAAACTGTTCTTTACGTACATAAATAGTAAAAGGATTAAATCGAATAATATTGGACCGATAAAAAGTGATGAAGGCAAAATCATAGAGAAAGATGAGGATAAAGCTAATCTATTAAATAAATTTTTTTCGTCAACTTTCACAAAGGAAAAAGAACTAACAGGCGAAATGAGAAGTGACAAGCTTAATCCTCCACTAAGTATGACAAATCTAACCCAAGCTGGGGTACAGAAACGCCTCAGTAACATTAAAATAAACAAATCACCAGGACCTGATGGCATACACCCACGGGTACTAAGGGAACTAAGTAATGTGATAGACAGACCGTTATATCTTATATTTAAGGACTCTGTTGAGACTGGGTCTGTACCACTTGATTGGCGACAGGCGAATGTAGTGCCTATATTCAAAAAGGGAGCAAAAAGTAACACCGGAAACTATCGGCCGGTGAGTCTGACGTCCGTTGTGGGCAAAATTTTTGAAGGCTTTATTAATGAGGCAATCATGGAGCATCTTGATGCTAATAATCTATTAACCCCGAACCAACATGGATTCATGAGGAATCGCTCCTGCCAAACAAACCTGATTGACTTCTACGAGGAGGTTAGCTCTCGAGTAGATCAGGGGGAACCAGTGGATGTCGTGTATCTCGACTTCTCAAAAGCGTTCGATAGCGTGCCACATAATAGGTTGGTATACAAAATGAGAATAATGGGGCTGGGCGAAAATGTCTGCAAGTGGGTAGCTAACTGGCTAAAGGATAGAAGGCAGAGGGTGGTTATAAATGGAATATACTCAGATTGGGTAAGCGTCACTAGTGGGGTACCACAGGGGTCTGTACTAGGCCCAATGTTATTTAATATCTTTATTAACGACATAGTCAACGGGATAAATAGTAAAATATCAATATTTGCAGATGACACAAAGTTATGTAAAACAATTAATACAAAAGAGGATAGTGAAGACCTACAGAGGGATTTGGATAAGCTGGGTAGGTGGAGCATTAAATGGCAAATGAGGTTTAACGAGGAGAAATGTAAGGTCATACATATGGGAAGGAAAAATGGAAGTCACCACTACTCACTGAATGGGAAATCATTGGGGAATTCAGAGATGGAGAAGGACTTGGGCATCTTGATTGATAGCAAACTAAATTGGAGTGCCCAAAGTCAGGCCGCTGCTGTAAGGGCAAACAGGGTAATGGGATGTATCAGAAGAGGTATAGCTGCAAAGGATGAGAACATTGTTCTTCCACTGTACAAAGCACTGGTCAGACCACACTTGGAATACTGTGCTCAGTTATGGGCCCCAATATATAGAAAGGATATAAATGAGCTTGAAAAGGTACAAAGGAGGGCAACAAAATTAATAAGGGGAATGGAGGGACTGCAATACCCAGAGAGGTTGGCAAAACTAGGACTATTCAGCCTGGAAAAGAGAAGGTTGAGGGGGGACATAATAAATGTGTACAAATATGTTAGGGGACAGTATAGAGACCTTGCCCGGGATTTGTTCAAAAGGAGGGATATTACGGTAACAAGAGGGCATTCACTAAGACTGGAAGAGAAAAGGTTTCAGCACCAGCATAGGAAGGGGTTCTTTACGGTAAGAGCAGTGAGAATATGGAATTCACTGAGTGAGGAGACGGTAATGTCGGATTCACTAAACCAGTTCAAGCGGGGACTGGATGCTTTTCTAGATACCAGGCAGATTTCTGCATATACTTAAAAATAGAATAAAATAGTAGGTTGATACAGGGATTTATTCTGACTGCTGGTTTCAGAGTCGGGAGGGAATTTTTCCTCAGGTGAAGATTGGCTAAATCATTTGGGGTTTTTGCCCTCCTCTGGATCAACTTTAGCAATTACAGAAGTAACAGGTCGAACTTGATGGACGCAAGTCTTTATTCGGCTTTACTAACTATGTAACTATGTAACTATGGAGACCGCCCGCTGCCGCCAGAAGACGGAGCATTGTTTGGGCAGGGAAGCCTGAAGAAATCATTACCTGCATCCGCTGGTGACTGCCTTGTGAGGAGCCAGAGTCAGCTAAGTGTACAAACTGACGTTTACAACCGGTTCGGCTCTGCTACATCTTGTCAGACTGTGAACTGTTAGTTATAGACTTTCACCTGCTATTTTCCTTGTTTTCTCCCCCCATATTTTTCTTGTTGCTCCCTGCTTGGAGATTTACCTTGTTCTTATAAACTCCCCCCTTTTTATTAACCCCATATTGGCTGCTCTGTGTTTCTGTGTCACTGCATCTAAAGTACCTGTGTTACATTTGGCGTAGTCGGCAGGATGCAGTCTTTAGACACAGACACTGCAGAGCAGTCCATCCTGGGTGCTCCTAAATCTAGCTTGCCGCTGGGGGCCATGCTCCACAATCTCCCAAAGTTCACCGGGGACAATATGATGCTGTGGGACTGGGTTGAGAGAGTTAGGAGTATGTTACGTATTCATCCGATGACCCCAGCTATGCAAGTCGAAATAGCCTTACTGGCCCTGGACGGCGATGCCCGACAATCCGTGATGTACCACCCTCCCCATGACCGGGATACTGTAGAAAAAGTAGTGCAGATACTAGGGGAGATGCATGGCGATCCCACCAATGTAGGAGAGCTGAGGATACGGCTGTTTCACCAAGTGCAGCAGGAGGGGGAGACTGTGACGCAGTCTGTTAATGCCTTACAGAGGGTGCCTGCCTATATCACAAGAAAAGACAACATGGGGAATTTGGGAATGGGCCCCCCTGACGTGATCTTGAGGGACCAGTTTGTGGCAGGCCTCATGGATGTGCAGCAGAAGCAGGCCTTGCGGGAGCGCCTGCGCGCCAACCCACGTATGACTTTTCTAGAAGTGGGGGCAGAGGCACGTGTGAGAGAGCAGGAGATGGGGGTGACGGCCCTGGCAGGGATGGTCCAGAGTAATGAGGTACCCACACCGCCTGCAGCTGAACCGGAATGGGCTCGAGAGATGCGGAAGGAGTACGGGAGATGCGGGATGAATGGTCCAGTCTCAAGAAGACCCCTGCCCCGACACCTGAGATACCCAGATTGATTGACCCACTTATGGAAAGAATTTAATTCAGCCCCCCCCCCTGCAGGAGAGTTCCGTAGAGGAGTGAGGCAGCCCTACACAGACAGAGACACGACCTGCTGGAAGTGTGGAGGCGCAGGACATTACGCCAGGGGCTGTGCTAGCCGAGGGCGGCCCCTGTCGCGGCAGCCATTAAACTAGCAGGCTCCATGTTTGGGGGACACAACCTGGAGCCTGAGGAAGGGGAAAGAAGAAAAGGAAGTCCCAAGGACCTGGTTTCCACCAGCCCAACTGTCTGGGCCAAAATAAGCGGTCGGGCTGTTCACTGCCTGATTGACTACAATGACAGAAGCCTACTTCCAACAGCGATTCCCAGAGATAGCTCAGCCTGAATGGGGACCAGTAATTAGACTCACGACAGCTAATCAATACCCATCCCGGTCGCAGGGGTGGTGTGGATGAAGATCCGAGTATGTGGAAAAGATGTGGGGAAAAAAGGAGTCGTCTTAGTCGCAGGGGGAACCGGAAGTGGACCCCCGGTGACCCTCGGAATGAATGTGCTGAAAGAGATCGGGCAAATCCTGATTAGTGAGCCGAGGGAGATTCCTCTAGACCAGTGGGACCCACAAACCCCCCAAAGGAGGGTCTTTCAACAACTAATCCGAGCTGCCCAGGCTCAGGAGACGTCAAGTGAAGGGAAGGTACTGGGAAAAATAATTGTGCCAGCAGCTACGGTGCTCAACTTACCGCCCGGACAAACTGTACTCACGTTACCCGCACGGCCTGTACACCTCTTGAGGGAGTCAAAGTTCAGATAGAACCAACATCGATGGACAAAGTACCTCCCGGACTCTTGGTGGCTCAGACACTGGCCACCATCTAGGGTGGCAATGTTATAGTGCGGTGTGTTAATCTGGGCGAAGATGATCTCACACTCCCTCCCAGGGCGGAAATAGCCCAGATTCTGGGAATGCCAGAGAAGTTGGTGCGACCTGATGTGGTACAGCTGTCCGCTGTATGAGGAGACCCCTCGACTCTGGCAGTCACCGTGCCGCCAGAACCCCACCGGGCTAGTGCGAAGGGGGGACGAAGAATCCTAGAATGAATGCGGGCTAAATTGAAGGGACTTACACCTCGACAGGTGCAGCAGGTTGAGGAGGTACTGGAGCGGTACCAGGAAGTCTTTGCTTGCCATGAAGATGATTTTGGTTGCACCGAAGCCATTACCCACGAGATTGCCACGGGGAGTGCTGCCCCATTGTGGGAGAGATACCGGCAGATACCTCCCCAGATGTATAAAGAGGTTAAGGAGATGCTAGCCCATATGTTACAGAATGGTGTGATACGGGAGAGTCAGAGTCCGTGGGCAGCCCCGATTGTCCTGGTCTGGAAGAAAGATGGGACCCTGCGGTTCTGTGTGGACTATAGAAGACTGAATGCCTGTACAGTACGGGACTCTTACCCACTACCTCGAATCGAAGAGTCTCTGTCGGCCTTAGGGAAGGCAAGATACTTCTACTCATTGGATCTGGCCAGTGGGTACTGGCAGGTGCCCGTGGCCGAACATGACCGTGCGAAGACGGCATTCATATTACCCATGGGAGCCTACATGGTCTAGTAGTCATGTTATCCCAAGCACAGGAGGGGAAAGAACGCGTGATTGCATACGCCAGTCGCTCCCTTCACGACTCTGAGAGGAACCCAGATAATTATAGCTCTTTCAAATTAGAGTTGCTGGCTCTGGTTTGGGCAATGACCGAGAAGTTTGCAGAGTATTTTTGTCCGGGTCCGAAGTACTAGTGAGAACAGATAACAACCCGCTGGCCCACCTGGAGAATGCAAAACTGGGAGCCCTGGAGCAGCGGTGGGTGGCCCGCATGGTCAGGTACCGGTATAAGATCGCCTACCGGCCTAAGGCAGAGAATACTCACGCAGACGCCCTCTCCAGAGTGACATATGAACGGCCTGATCATGACCGCGATGAAGATTTGGAGGCGGATGAGACCCCTAGCTTCCGAAGTTTCGTGGGACCGCTGACCGCGGCGCAGGGACAGATTGGAGAGACGTCGGAAGAACAAGTGCTAGGGCGGCCAAGAGATGACTGGATCCGACTTCAACAGACTGACAGAGAGGTTGCTCAATTACGTCAATGGGTGGCTTTGCGGCAAGTCCCCAGTCGAGAAGAGAGGAGTACCCTGTCCCCGGGAGCACTGAAAATGCTGGGACAAGGGGAGAGACTGTGTTTGCGAGGCGGGCTGCTGTACAAATGGGGGCAGCTACTGCGAGAGTTTGGGACCACCTGGCAAGTGGTGATCCCAGAGAAGTTGGCCCGAGTAGTGGCCAAGGAGGCTCATGAACGAGGGGCTCACTTCGGACCAGAGAAGACATTTCAGTAGTTGCAGAGGCTGGTGTATCATCCCCGACTGCGAGTAACAATAGAAGACACTTGTCGAAGATGTCGGAGCTGTGAGCTGGTTAAGACCCCGGAGCAGCAGATCCCCATACAAACCATTGTGATTTCTGCCCCCTTGGAGGTGCTGATGATCGACTATTTGGCTGTTGGACCAGCGCATCATGGGTATGAACATTGCCTGGTAATGACAGACCACTTCACAAAGTTTGCGGTAGTGACCCCGACCAGGGACCAGACCGCCGAGTCAGCTGCGCAGGCCATAGGCAACATCATTCGGGACTACGGCTGCCCAAAGAGGATCCATTCGATCAAGGCGCCTGCTTCCAAGGCCGGGTGATGGAAGAGCTGCATCGGTTGTACAAGATTGAGAAGTCACGTACTGCTCCTTACCACCCTCAAGGAAATGGGGCCTGTGAACACTTTAATCGGACACTGATCCAAATGCTCCACACGTTGGAGGAAGATCGGACGGTACGATGGCCTGAGTTTGTGGCCGAGCTGGTGTGGGTCTACAACAACCGAGTGAATAGTACAACGGGGTTCACACCTTATACCTTGCTGTTCGGGCGAAAGGGGCGAGAGATCACTGAGTTAGAGCTGGACCCCGAGGAGGACTACCCACGGACGGGGATGTCTTCCTGGGTCTGGGAACATCGGCATCGACTGCAGACCCTCCGACGGTTGGTACAACAAAAGTTTCAGGAACTCAAACATCATGAGACATTGCCTCTTCGAGGGACAGCTCTGAGGCCCGGGGAGCGGGTGTTGGTTCGGGACAGGCGGCCCCGGGGAAAATTGAGTAAGCGGTGGGAACGGACCCCGCACCGAGTGAAGCGCAGGATTGGCGCTGAAGGACCTGTGTATGAAGTTCAACCTGAGGGGACTGAAGGAGCCCCTACCAGAGTGATTCATCGAAGTATGCTGCGGCCCTGTCAGTCTAAAGATGACAAGGATGAAGAAGAATCACCTGCTTCTAGAGAAGGTCCTGTCACAGTTGCCCCAAGCCACGATGTGGATGAAGAAGAATTGTTGATTCTTCCTCCAAGCCCCAGCACTCGATTACCTGCAGTCCCCAGTGCAGGCGGCGAGGGAACAACATCGGTTGAAGCCATCCGGCATTTACGATTGGGAATCCGAGAGACCCTGCACCCCCCATCAGTCAAACTGAGTTACGCCGATCAGAACAGACAACAGCAGGATTGCCTCCTCAATGTTACGAACAAGATCAATTTATATGGCACCGTATCATCCAGGAAGTCCAAGAGTGTGAACGTTTGATGAAGGAACTCTCGCTCGTGGAATGGCGAGTTAAAGGAGAGCGGGAGTGTAAGGGGGAAGACCGGGGTGTAAGTGCTTTCAGAGCAAGGGATCCGGAACTGCCTGGGCCATACCTCCTGTTGCATGGAGGAGACAGACTGCGAGCACAGGAGTCATGTGACTGGGAAGTTGGGGGTGTGTCCAGAGACAGAGCTGGGAAGTCAGGTGACCAATGGACTCCTGGTGTGACTGGAGAGAGGAAGAGACGAGGACGTTTTGCACGGGAAAGCGGAGCTGAGACCTGTGCAGGAGAACAGTGTGAGGTGGTCCAGGCTCCTGGCTCGAGTACTGGGAGCAGGAGTCGAGTGCAGTGGACCGGAGGAGTCAAGCCCGACTATAGAGATAAGGGACGCAGGGCCCCGTATGGACTAGGGGCTCAGCGGGTAAAACCGGAGACCGCCCGCTGCCGCCAGAAGACAGAGCATTGTTTGGGCGGGGAAGCCTGAAGAAATCATCACCTGCATCCGCTGGCGACTGCCTTGTGAGGAGCCAGAGTCAGCTAAGTGTACAAACTGACGTTTACAACCGGTTCGGCTCTGCTACATCTTGTCAGACTGTGAACTGTTAGTTATAGACTTTCACCTGCTATTTTCCTTGTTCCCCCCCCCCCCCCATATTTTCCTTGTTGCTCCCTACGTGGAAATTTACCTTGTTCTTATAAACCCTCCCTGTTTATTAACCCTGTATTGGCTGCTCTGTGTTTCTGTGTCACTGCATCTAAAGTACCTGTGTTACACCGGGTGCGGTGGGGAGAAGCCGTCTTTCATGTTGCATAGTCCATGGCTGGTTTGTTGAAGTATGTTTTCTCTGAAACATTTTTATTGCTTAAAAATAATATAAAGAATTTATTAAAAGAAATCTGGTTATAAATACAGGAGAGAAGAGAAAATTACAGAGACAACATAAGATAGTAATATAAAATATAGCAAGGATGGCAGGTTTATATTGGCAGCATTGTCTTACTAGGCAGACATATTTCTTTTCACTTAAATCATTTCAAAATTGACGCAAAGGTCTGAGAAGAGGTTTGATGCTAATGACTATAAAATAAATAAATCAGTTTGACCTGACCAAGTGAAACTCAACTTAATGTACAACGGAATAAAGTACTCAATTATTTAATAATTGCAGTAAATGTCAATTTTATGTGTTCTAACATGAACTAGCATCACGAGTAGAGATGAGCGTTGTTCTACTCGAACTGTTCGCCAATCTCAAATTCGAGCTGTTTTGGGCGGTGTTCGAGCCGTTCGGCGAACACGAACAATTTGAGAAAAATTCGGCTGTTCGAGGTTATGTTCGATAACTGTTCGTGCACCAAAATCATAACTGGATTTTTTCTCAGTAATGATGAAAATTAATGTTAATACGCAGTTTGAGTGTACAGCGGGGTGGGGGGAGGGGCAGGGGATGGATCTCTGTAGGAGCAATGAAGATCTCCATTTTTTTTTCTCTTTCCCGCATTTGCAGTGGGGAGGTGCAATCTGTCAGCCTATCAGCAGCGCACACACGGAGCGAAGTGCTTTTTTTCACACAAGCAAGGGCATGTGTCATTGGCAGTGTATGTCACATGTCCTTGCCCTATAAGACCCAGCCATTTTCCCCGTCGCCACCATTTTCTCACTGCTGCAGCTGCGTGTTAGACGGCACCGCTGTTGCTGTGTGCGCTATACCTTGTTAATTTCAAGCCAATTTTCGCACAAATCTACAGATAGCTTGGGAGTAGGGAATAGTTGTGATTGCAGTCCTTTTAAGGACTAGGTTACAGCATTTCCTACGACTTTTATCAGGCAGGTCTGTGCTCTTAAATAGATAGATTGTGGGAGTAAAGACTAATTGTAATTGGAGTCCTTTTCAGGACTAGGTTGCATCAGTTCCTATCAGTTTTTGCCAGGCAGGTCTGTGCCAGTGCTGTGCAAGTTTTTTTCACAGCATTTGGCTGAATCTAGCAAAGCTAATCCTTTTTGGCCTATTGCAGAGTGTGTTAGTCAGTGGAGTAGCCTATCTGTGTTGCAAGATATACCACCTGTGTATAGAATACCAATTTTTTTACTGCACCTAGTGAAGTAAAATCTTTTGGGCATAGCATCATTCTATTAGTCCATCTATACTGACCTCCATCAGGTTGCAAATTGAATATAATTTTTTTCTGCATCTAGCTCTGAAAAAATATTGGGCTTCTAGCTGTGTGTGGGACTTGTTCTATTAATCCATCTATACAGACCTCCATCAGGTTGCAAACTGAATATATTTTTTTCTGCATCTACCTCTGAAAAAATATTGGGCTTCTAGCTGTGTGTGGGACTTGTTCTATTAATCCATCTATACAGACCTCCATCAGGTTGCAAATTGAATATATTTTTTTCTGCATCTACCTCTGAAAAAATATTGGGCTTCTAGCTGTGTGTGGGACTTGTTCTATTAATCCATCTATACAGACCTCCATCAGGTTGCAAACTGAATATATTTTTTTCTGCATCTACCTCTGAAAAAATATTGGGCTTCTAGCTGTGTGTGGGACTTGTTGTATTAGTCCATCTATACTGACCTCCATCAGGTTGCAAACTGAATATATTTTTTTCTGCATCTACCTCTGAAAAAATATTGGGCTTCTAGCTGTGTGTGGGACTTGTTCTATTAATCCATCTATACAGACCTCCATCAGGTTGCAAATTGAATATAATTTTTTTCTGCATCTAACCCAGCCAATAGTTTTGGCCTAATACCACAGTTTGGCCACTCAGCTCTGCTCAGTTCCCATCCATTGTTTTTTTGTGCAAACAACTCCAGAGTTGTGAATTAGTTAACCACCAAAATGAGTGGAAAAAGGCCTGCTGCTGGTGGAAAGGGGAATAGGCGTGTTGGGAAGGGGAAAAAAGGTTGTGTCCGTGGGGTAGGTGTTAAAGCAACAGTAACATCTGCAGAAGAAAGACCATCTTCCAGCCAAACTAAAATGTCTACTTCTTTTAGCGGACAATGTGATAAGATCCCTTTCTTACGGCCACGCCAATCGCTACAAATTCCAGATGAGGCACAAAAACAGAAGGTGCTTCAATGGATATCAAGTGCTCCTTTAAGTGGGCTCTCCTCCACATCAACTTCAACATCACAAATACTCCAGTCCTCAAAGGTGTCACCCCAATCGCACTTGCTTCCTCACAGCTCCCAAATCTCCAGCTGCCCGTCTGAGTATGAGGTAGAACAGATGGTTGAGTCTGCAGAGCTGTTTACTCATACTATAGCCTGGGAATCAGAGGTCGACTCCAGCGCTTCTGTGAATCCAGACGAGGAAATGATCTGCACTGATGCCCAGAATCTTTATGCGTCGGATCCAGGACCAGACGCAGAAGGTTCTGACCATAATGTAGACCCTCATTCCCAAACTGTAACTCCTGTTGGTGGAGACAATGAGGAAGACGATGATAAGACTCAAATACCTGATTGGAGCGACAACTTTAGTTTTTTGTCAGGGCAGGAACAGGTTGGCTCTGAGGACGACGGGTGTGATAACGCACAGGGTGATGATGATGAGGTTGGAGATCCCACTTACTGTCAACCCACAGTCAGCCAAGAGATGAGGTCAGCAGAGGAGGTGGAGGAAGATGCTAGTGACGACGAGGTCAGGTTGTGCCTTCCTGGACAGAGACGTAGTACTGGAAGCACGTCAACAACTGCATCCTCAAACACAACTCTGCCTCTCACCACAAGTCGTGGTGGCTCTTCAGGTCGCATGGGTGCTAAGCCTTGCATAGCCTGGGCATTTTTTCAGATCGATAAAGATGACCCAACTCGTGTTATCTGTAACATTTGTCAGCAAAAGCTAAGTAGAGGCCAAAAAATACATAGTTTGAGTACTTCATGCATGAACCGGCACATGGACATGAAGCATAAGTTGCAGTGGGAAGCTCAGTGTGCTACAATGCGGCCTAGCCGGCCGGGCCAACCACCGTCTGCCATATCTTGTGCATCCGCGGCCTCTTCATCCTCTGTGACTGGGGGGACAGCAGTCACACCTGTTTTGGGGCGCAGACCTGCCACCTCTTTACCCGCAACAGCCAGCGTGATTGGCAGGTCATCATTTTCTTTGGAGGTGGTAACACCAGCTGGTGTTGAGCGCTGTCCGACATCGATAGCACCACCTTTGGATCAAGGCAACCTAACATGTCCGCCTGCATCTTCCTCACAGACCGGCAGTTTGCCGGGGACACCCTTATCAACCCCGTCTAAGCACAATAGCCAGCCCTCGGTCCCTCAGATGTGGACAAGTAAAAGACCATTTCCTCCTAGCCATGAGAAAGCTAAGAGGTTGAATTTCACCATCTGCAAGCTCTTGGCTACAGAAATGCTGCCTTTCCGCCTGGTGGACACAGAGGATTTTCGAGACCTTATGTCCGTCGCAGTGCCCCAGTACCAGATGCCCAGTCGGCACTACTTCTCAAAGAAAGGTGTGTCTGCGCTCCACCAGCATGTCGCACACAACATCACCGCTTCTTTGAGAAACTCTGTGTGTGACAGGGTGCATTTCACCACAGACACTTGGACGAGTAGGCATGGACAGGGGCGTTACATGTCGCTGACTGGGCACTGGGTAACTATGGTGACAGCAGGACAAGGGGCTGCTGTCCAAGTCTTGCCGTCCCCACGAGTTGTGCGTCAATCCTCTTTATGTCAAAGTTCCTCCACTGCTTCTGCCTCCTCAACCTCCTCTCGGTCTTCCACCTGCACCCAAAGCCTGTCTGGTCATGCCACAAGCTTTCTAACTGCGCAGAAGGGATCCTGCACACCTCCTTACTATGCTGGCAGTAGGGCTCAACGTCATCAGGCGGTTTTTACATTGAAATGTCTGGGAAATGTGAGTCACACAGCTGAGGAGTTGTGGTCAGCTCTGGAGAACCAATTTCATGAATGGTTGTCTCCACTGGACCTGAAACCAGGGAAGGCCGTGTGCGACAATGCTGCAAACCTGGGTGCGGCCCTTCGCCGGGGCAATGTCACACACGTGCCTTGTATGGCTCACGTGTTGAACCTGGTTGTCCAGCAATTTTTAGCCCACTATCCCAGACTAGATGGCCTTCTGCAGAGGGCACGTTCGCTGTGTGCTCACTTCCGCCGTTCGCATCCCGCAGCTCAGCGACTTACATCTCTACAGAAGTCGTTGGGCTTGCCACTTCACTGGCTAAAATGCGATGTGCCTACCCGGTGGAATTCAACTCTGCACATGTTGCAGCGACTGTGGCAGCACCGACAAGCCCTGGTGCAATACGTTCTGACGTATAGCCTGGGCCAACGAGATTCAGAGGTGGGGCAAATCACGCTGGAGGAGTGGTATCAGATCAGGGACCTATGCACCCTTCTGCACAGTTTTGAAATGGCGACGAAGATGTTTAGTGCTGACGATGCCATTATCAGCATGACTATTCCGGTGATTTACATGCTGGAGCACATGTTAAACAGAATTCGGAGTCAGGTGGTGGCACAAGAGGAGGTGGAGGAAGTAGAGGAGGAGGACTTGTATGCGGAAGGGCTAACATCTGCAAGGTCCAGACGGTCGGCAGCACCAAGGCGGCAGGCATGTGAGGGTGGGGGAGATGGTTTTACCAGGGCGCATGGTAGCAGCCAAACTAGTGAGGAAGGTGCAGGAGCCCAGGAAGAAGTGGAGGACGAACTGATGGAAGACTCATCAGATGAGGGAGACCTTGATCACATTTCTGTTGTGCGAGGTTGGGGGGAGAGGACAGAGGAAGGAAGCATGATTGTTACCTCGCCACCAACACAACAGGGACTTGGTGCTCCTGGATGCGCAACACACATGAGTGCCTTCTTGCTGCACTACCTGCAACATGACCCTCGAATTGTGAGAATTAGAAATAATCCTGACTACTGGGTTGCCACACTGTTAGATCCCCGGTACAAAAGTAAATTTGCAGAAATTATTCCTGCCATAGAAAGGGATGCACGCATGCAGGAGTATCAGCAGAGACTGTTGCAGAATCTTACATGTGCTTTTCCACAAAATACCAGTGGTGCACGTAGTGAATCTCACAGTTCCAACTTGCCAACCGTGGGACCGTCAAGTGTTCAGCACTCAAACCGTAACAGAACCACAGTATCTGCTGGTAACATCAATTTTGCGGAATCATTTCACCACTTTTTTAGCCCATCCTTTGCAAGGCCACAGGAGACAAGAAGTCTGACACATAGTCAACGCCTAGAGACGATGGTACAGGAGTGTCTCCAAGTAAACATTGAAGCCACGACTGTGTCACTGGACCCTTGCTCTTTTTGGGCTTCCAATCTGGATAAATGGCCGGAGCTAGCCACTTACGCCTTGGAGATCTTGTCATGCCCCGCAGCCAGCGTTCTGTCTGAACGTGTGTTCAGCGCTGCTGGTGGTGTGCTGACAGATAAGCGCACGCGGCTCTCCACTGATAATGTAGACAGACTCACGTTCATAAAGATGAACAAATCATGGATCCGAAATGACTTTTCTACCCCTGTGTCATCCTGGGGAGAGTAAAAGCTTGATGATTGGTTAAAATCACCCTACCAACCGTTTTAAGCTTCCAAATTACTAATCATGTTTATCTGTATCTTGGCTGGAAAATAATTTGGGCTTTGTAGCAGTGTGCAGCACTGATCCTATTAGGCCATCTATACTAAAGCTTCACCAGATTTAAAATTAATAATAATTTTTAGCTGCATCTAGCCCGGAAAATAATTTTTGGGCTCCGAGATGCGCAAGACACATAAGTGCCTTCTTGCTGCACTACCTGCAGCATGACCCTCATATTGTCAGAATTCGAAGTAATCATGACTACTGGGTTGCCACACTCTTAGATCCCCCAAACTTTTCGATCAACCTTTTAATTTTAATAAAGACCAAAAAATGGTCATTTTTGAAATTATAAGCATTAGCAGGTTGTTAGAAACTGAAATCAAACAGTTTTCAACTCAAAACTTTATTCTAGGTGATGTTACATTTTCACATAGGACCCCTTGTTCGAAAGGAGCTTCTGAACTCTCTCGTCCATTGAATTTGTCAGGTTTTGGATGGTTTCTGCTTCAATTGTTTTGCATGAGGACAGAATACCCTCCCAGAGCTGTTGCTTAGATGTGAACTGCCTCCCGCCATCATAGACACTCCTTTTAATGATGCTCCAAAGGTTCTGAATGGGGTACAGGTCAGGGGAGCATGGGGGTCACACCATAAGTTTGTCCCCTTTTATGCCCATATCAGCCAGAGATGCAGATGTTTTATGTGCAGCATGAGATGGTGCATTATCATGCAGAAAAATGATCTTGCTGTGAAATACACGGTTCTTCTTCTTGAACCATGGCAGGAAGTGCTGTTTGAGAAAATCCACATACATTATGGAGTTCATCTTTAGCGCCTTCAGGGATCCTAAAGGGGCCGACAATCTCTCTCCCCATGATTCCAGCCCAAAACATTACTCCACCTCCTCCTTGTTGGCGCTGTAGCCATGTTTGCGTGGGGTGTCCATCAACCAGCCATCCGCCACTCCATCCATCTGAACCATCGAGCGCTGCACGGCACTCATCCGTGAACAAAACAGTTTTGAAATCAGTCTTCATGTAATGTTTGGCCCACTGGAGCCGTTTCTGCTTGTGTGAAGTGGATAGAGGAGGTCGACAGGATGGCGTATGCACAGCTGCAAACCTCTGAAGGACCCTGCATCTTGTTGTTCGGGGGACGTTGGAGGCACAAGCAGCTTCAAAAACTTGTCTGCTGCTATGACAAGGCTTTTTTGCCGCTGCTCTTTCAACCTGACGTAATTGCCTGTAGGAAAGAGTCCTCAATTTGCCCTTATCAGCACGCACACGTGTGTACTGTGAATCAGCTACATACTTCTTGATTGCCAAGACACTTCATCCTGATCATCGCACAATGTTGATTGTAGTCATGCCTTGACCTAAACACTCCACAATTTGTTGCTTCTCAGCAGCCGACACATCCTTTTTCTTTCATTTTGGCAGAAAATGTAGGCTGCTTAATAATGTGAGACAGCCTTCTTAAGTAGTCTTGCCTTTCATTGGACACACCTGCCAAACTAATTAGCACAGGTGTCTGCAATTGCTTACAGTGATATAAAGAGCCCTGACACACATCACCATCAATGAGTTTAACTGACAAACAAACAAATTCTTCCCTTATCACTCCTAAACACTTTTTGCATAATAATTTGGAACGCAGTGTACATGTGCTTTTCCACAAAACACCAGTGGTTCACGTAGTGAATCTTACAGTTCTAACTTGCCAACCGTGGTCTGTATGGAGTTGTTCAATAAAGGGCCCAAAATTAAGATAACATAGATGGGAGAGGTCTCTATGAATAGGAATTCCTAAGTATTTGATACCCTGTGAGGGCCAGGCAAAGGGAAAGTTGGACTGGATGGAATCCTATATGGATTTGGGGAGGGAGACATCGAGGGCCTCAGACTTCGCTGCATTGATTTTAAAATTTGACCATGTAACAAAGTGATCTATTTCAGCCATAACAGCATGGATGGATATATGTGATTGAGTGATATATACTAGGACATCATCAGCAAATAGAGAGCACTTGTACTCGGTGCCTCCCACCTCAATCCACCTAATATTAGGGTTATGGCGAATTGATGAGAGCAGGTGCTCCGTCACTAGGATGTATAAGAGAGGGGACAGAGGACATCCCTGCCTTGTCCCATTGGTGATTGTGAAAGGTGATGAAAATGTTCTGATGCACCCCCTGGGCCTTGGGACACCCGGAGCCGGACCCTTTTTGGTGGATGCTGGTGGTTGTAGTCTTCGTGGCGGCGACCCGGTTCCGTGGCTCAGGGCGGTCAAACCAGTGGCGGAACTATTTATGTGGTTTTGATGTTTAAATGTCCGACTACGCCACCCGTGGATTGCGGTCAGAGTGAACCGCCGCTGCAGGGCAGACCGCTGAGGCTGGTGTTGTGGGTGCAGCAGAGCGTAGCATAACTCCCCACGGGAGGAGTATAGCCTCAGGGCAGTGTATGCGGAGGATGGGGGTGATGGTGCAGGGCAGCAGCAGTAACGACACGGAGTCAGTGATGCAGTTCAGGGCCTTTACTCACAGTTCTTATTATCCAGACCACGTCTGCAGGTAACGGCTGCCCACGTCGTACTGTGCTCACCAGGTGAGGGGCTCAGACAACTCCCAGATAACTTTGGAGCGCTTCACAGGACCCCCTTTGTGTGTCCTTTGTCTGGCCTTTCTTACCAACCCTTCTGTCCGGCTGCCTCGGGCCTCCTCTTGGTAAACTTGGAGCCAGTTTCCCTGACCCTATGTGGTGCCTTCCTAGCGGGTGTAGCGAGGGGCTGCGCCACATAAAATGTCACAGCCTCCGGTTTCTAGCTGAGGGTCGTTTCCTGCCTCCACTAGTTTCGGGGACCGGTCTCCCCCTTTGGCCTGACCCCTCCACGCAGGTGGATTCGGGCGTGCGGTGGCGACTCGCCCGTCCGCACCCCTGGGATCCCTTCATTCCTCGTTCCTGGAGCCTTCTCCGCTCCTCTTCCTTCCTTCTCCCTCTTCCAGGCCTGGGCCTCTGTTACTAGGCCCGCCTCCGGAGCAGAGCTCATGCAGAGCCCCTGCTCCCTGCCACTTCTGCTCAGACTTCTCTGCACTGAACTAAGATGGTGCCCACCTTTTATACTCCCTTCTCAATGCACCCAGGAACTGATTCCTCCCTGCTCCTGCCTACAGGGTTCCCCTTCCTCAGTGTTCCCTCCCCCCACTCCAGCCAGGGACAGGGACTGTCGTGCCCATCTCAGAGGCATATTGGTCGCCCTGCCCCACGGCAATGTGGTGTAATGCATGCAGGTGTCGGGTCCTGATCCACACTCCATCCTTACCTGAGAGTGAGATATCACACCTCTGGGTGAGGTGCAATACCTCTGTAGCAACCGAGCCCTCAGGGTGCTACAGTTCCATTTATCTTCAGCCTAGGTGACGTATTGTGATACAGGGCCGTGATTTTGGCTATAAAAGGGTCCCCTAGACCCCTACCCCAAGCTTTTTAAGAGAATCATATATGGCGTGCCAGGAGACTCTATGGAATGCTTTCTCAGCATCCAACGAGAGTATCTAATTACAAATTTTTAACTGCATCTAGCCCAGGAAATACTTTGTGCCTAGTAGCAGTGTCTGCTAGTCAGCGGATTATCCCGGCTGTTAAGCAAGCTACACCACCTGTAATTTAGACACTTAATTTTTTCAAAGGAAATGCTTCGGGACCATGGGATACTCAGTGAAGAGCATCAGGAGGCACCCCAAGGCATAGGGGCTGGGACTGGCAGTAGGATGCCTTGCGGTGGACAGCCGAGCTCGATCCTTATAAAAGCTTTTTAACTGCAGCAGCTTTAGTGGACGCTACTGGAGCTGGAATTACGCAGCTGCTGGCATGAGACTTGCCCTCCAATAGATCCTTGTAAATGGATTTAAAGTGTATTCATTCAAATTAGAGAGACAATTTAAATTAAAAAGCTTAGAGCTGCCTCCACCACAGGGGGGCTCGCTCGACCCACCAGCGGACAGGCACCAGTATTGGGAGAGGGGGGCTGGCCATCAGGGTTCACCGCGGCTCTGGCACAAACCCGGCGACACGGAGGTGGCACGGGCAGGGGCGGACTGGCCGTGTCGGCTTCTCACTTTTTGGATTTTAGAAGGGCATGACATGCCTATATCTGTGTCTCCCCCTCCTTTTACTCCTCCACCTCTTTTATTTTCGCATGACTATATGTACTTGTCACTTTTCCATGTGTTAGTTATGTCTTCTGAGCAGTTTGTCAGCTTTTGGACACCTTTGAAGGTGTTTTCTATGTGTTTCTATGTGTTTTTGTTTGCCTGCCATTGGTTTTAACGGTGTTCGAAGGTGTTCGACGAACAGTTCGGCGAACACACGGGTGTTCGACGAACCGAACCGAACTCGAACACTACGGGGGTGGCTCAACACTAATCACGAGTACTCGAGGCTTTTCAGATTAGTCTCATTTGTGAGATGCACATACAGTACTACAGTAAGCATTTTCTGGGGTGTGACAGAAAATACACTGGGATTGTGTAATAACTTTAGTTTGACTTGGATTGCAAAGGATAGTGCCATAAAAAATTTGATTCTGAGATGAAAGCTGAAACCAATTAGTATTGTTTAGAAATGTCTGTAATCCTAAGAAAAAAAATACTTTTGATTTCTTATATATGTATTCAAGATATATATATATATATATATATATATATATATATATATATATATATATATATATATATATATATATATATATATACACACACTGCTCAAAAAAATAAAGGGAACACTTAAACAACAGAATATAACTCCAAGTAAATCAAACTTCTGTGAAATCAAACTGTCCTCTTAGGAAGCAACACTGATTGACAATCAATTTCACATGCTGTTGTGCAAATGGAATAGACAATAGATGGAAATTATTGGCCATTATCAAGACCCACTCAATAAAGGAGTGGTTCAGCAAGTGGGGACCACAGACCACATCTCAGTACCAATGCTTTCTGGCTGATGTTTTGGTCACTTTTGAATATTGGTTGTGCTTTCACACTCATGGTAGCATGAGACGGACTCTACAACCCACAGAACTTGCTCAGGTAATGCAGCTCATCCAGGATGGCACATCAATGCGAGCTGTGGCAAGAAGGTTTGCTGTGTCTATCAGCGTAGTGTCCAGTGGCTGGAGGCGCTACCAAGAGACACGCCAGTACACCAGGAGACGTGGAGGGGGCCGTAGGAGGGCAACAACCCAGCAGCAGGACCGCTACCTCTGCCTTTGTGCAAGGAGGAACAGGAGGAGCACTGCCAGAGCCCTCCAAAATGACCTCCAGCAGCCACAAATGTGCATGTGTCTGCACAAATGGTTAGAAACTGACTCCATGAGGGTTGTATGAGGGCCCGACATCCACTGATGGGGGTTGTGCTCACAGCCCAACACCGTGCAGGATGCTTGGCATTTGCCACAGAACACCAGGATTGGCAAAGTCGCCACTGGCGTCCTGTGCTATTCACAGATGAAAGCAGGTTCACACTGAGCACATGTGACAGACGTGACAGAGTCTGGAGAAGCCGTGGAGAGCGGTCTGCTGCCTGCAACATCCTTCAGCATGACCGATTTGGCAGTGGGTCAGTAATGGTGTGGGGTGGCATTTCTTTGGAGGGTCGCACAGCCCTCCATGTGCTCGCCAGAGGTAGCCTGACTGCCATTAGGTACCGAGATGAGATCCTCAGACCCCTTGTGAGACCATATGCTGGTACGGTTGGCCCTGGGTTCCTCCTAATGCAGGACAATGCCAGACCTCATGCGGCTGGAGTGGGTCAGCAGTTCCTGCAAGATGAAGGCATTGAAGCTATGGACTGGCCCGACTGTTCCCAAGACCTCAATCCGATTGAGCACATCTGGGACATCATGTCTCGCTCCATCGACCAACGTCACGTTGCACCACAGACTGTCCAGAAGTTGGTGGATGCTTTAGTCCAGGTCTGGGAGGAGATCCCACAGGAGGCCATCCGCAACCTCATCAGGAGCATGCCCAGACATTGTAGGGAGGTCATACAGGCACATGGAGGCCACACACAATACTGAGCCTCATTTTGACTTGTTTTAAGGACAATACATCAAAGTTGGATCAGCTTGTAGTATGTTTTTCCACTTTAATTTTGGGGGTGATTCCAAATCCAGGCCTCCATTGGTTAATAAATTTGATTTCCATTGCTGATTTTTGTGTGATTTTGTTGTCAGCACATTCAACTTTGTACAGAACAAAGTATTCAATCAGAATATTTCATTCATTCCGATCTAGGATTTGTTATTTGAGTGTTCCCTTTATTTTTTTGGGCAGTGTATATATATACATATATATATATATATATATATATATATATATATATATATATATATATATATATATATATATATATATATATATATATATATACAGTACAGAACAAAAGTTTGGATACACCTTCTCATTTAAAGATTTTTCTGCATTTTCATGACTATGAAAACTGTAAATTCACACTGAAGGCATCAAAACTATGAATTAACACATGTGGAATTATATACTTAACAAAAAAGTGTGAAACAACTGAAAATATGTCTTATATTCTAGGTTCTTCAAAGTAGTTACCTTTTGCTTTGATGACTGCTTTGCACACTCTTGGCATTCTCTTGATGAGCTTCAAGAGGTAGTCACCGGAAATGGTTTTCACTTCACAGGTGTGCCCTGTCCAGTTTAATAAGTGGGATTTCTTGCCTTATAAATAGGGTTGGGACCATCAGTTGTGTTGTGCATAAGTCTGGTGGAAACACAGCTGATAGTCCTACTGAATAGACTGTTAGCTGCTTTTTTCTTGCCATAATACAAATTCTTAGTAAAGAAAAACGAGTGGTCATCATTACTTTAAGAAATGAAGGTCAGCCAGTGCGAAAAATTGGGAAAACTTTGAAAGTGTCCCCAAGTGAAGTTGCAAAAGCCATCAAGCGCTACAAAGAAACTGGCTCACATGAGGACTGCCCCAGTAAAGGAAGACCAAGAGTCACCTCTGCTTCTGAGGCTAAGTTTATCCGAGTCACCAGCCTCAGAAATTGCAGGTTAACAGCAGCTCAGATTAGAGACCAGGTCAATGCCACACAGAGTTCTAGCAGAAGACACATCTCTTCAACAACTGTTAAGAGGAGACTTTGTGCAGCAGGCCTTCATGGTAAAATAGCTTCTAGGAAACCACTGCTAAGGACAGGCAACAAGCAGAAGAGACTTGTTTGGGCTAAAGAACACAAGGAATGGACATTAGACCAGTGGAAATCTGCTTTGGTCTGATGAGTCCAAATTTGAGATCTTTGGTTCCAACCACAGTGTCTTTGGGCGACGCAGAAAAGGTGAACGGATGGACTCTACATGCCTGGTTCCCACCATGAAGTTTGGAAGAGGAAGTGTGATGGTGTGGGGGTGCTTTACTGGTGACACTGTTGGGGATTTATTCAAAATTGAAGGCATACTGAACCAGCATGGGTACCACAGCATCTTGCAGCGGCATGCTATTCCATCCGGTTTGCGTTTAGTTGGACCATCATTTATTTTTCAACAGGGTAATGACCCCAAACACACCTCCAGGCTGTGTAAGGGCTATTTGACCAAGAAGGAGAGTGATGGGGTGCTATGCCAGATGACCTGGCCTCCACAGTCACCAGACCTGAACCCAATCGAGATGGTTGGGGGTGAGCTGGACCGCAGAGTGAAGGCAAAAGGGCCAACAAGTGCTAAGTATCTCTGGGAACTCATTCAAGATTGTTGGAAGACCATTTCCGATGACTATCTCTTGAAGCTCATCAAGAGAATGCCAAGTGTGCGCAAAGCAGTCATCAAAACAAAAGGTGGCTACCTTGAAGAACCTAGAATATAAGACATATTTTCAGTTGTTTCACACTTTTTTGTTAACTATATAATTCCACGTGTTAATTCATAGTTTAGATGCCTTCAGTGTGAATGTACAATTTTTATAGTCATGAAAATACAGAAAAATCTTTAAATGAGAAGGTGTGTCCAAACTTTTGGTCTGTACTGTGTGTATATATATATATATATATACAGTACAGACCAAAAGTTTGGACACACCTTCTCATTTATAAATTTTTCTGTATTTTCATGACTTTGAAAATTGTACATTCACACTGAAGGCATCAAAACTATGAATTAACACGTGTGGAATTATATATTTAACAAAAAAGTGTGAAACAACTGAAAATATGTCTTATATTCTAGGTTCTTTACCATGAAGGCCTGCTGCACAAAGTCTCCTCTTAACAGTTGTTGAAGAGATGTGTCTGCTGCTAGAACTCTGTGTGGCATTGACCTGGTCTCTAATCTGAGCTGCTGTTAACTAGAGATGAGCGTTGTTCTACTCGAACTGTTCGCCAATCTCAAATTCGAGCTGTTTTGGGCGGTGTTCGAGCCGGTCGGCGAACACGAACAATTTGAGAAAAATTCAGCTGTTCGAGGTTATGTTCGATAACTGTTCGTGCACCAAAATCATAACTGGATTTTTTCTCAGTAATGATGAAAATTAATGTTAATACGCAGTTTGAGTGTACAGCGGGGTGGGGGGAGGGGCAGGGGATGGATCTCTGCAGGAACAATGAAGATCTCCATTTTTTTTTCTCTTTCCCGCATTTGCAGTGGGGAGGTGCAATCTGTCAGCCTATCAGCAGCGCACACACGGAGCGAAGTGCTTTTTTTCACACAAGCAAGGGCATGTGTGATTGGCAGTGTATGTCACATGTCCTTGCCCTATAAGACCAAGCCATTTTCCCCGTCGCCACCATTTTCTCACTGCTGCAGCTGCGTGTTAGACGGCACCGCTGTTGCTGTGTGCGCTATACCTTGTTAATTTCAAGCCAATTTTCGCACAAATATACAGATAGCTTGGGAGTAGGGAATAGTTGTGATTGCAGTCCTTTTAAGGACTAGGTTACAGCATTTCCTACGACTTTTATCAGGCAGGTCTGTGCTCTTAAATAGATAGATTGTGGGAGTAAAGACTAATTGTAATTGGAGTCCTTTTCAGGACTAGGTTACATCAGTTCCTATCAGTTTTTGCCAGGCAGGTCTGTGCCAGTGCTGTGCAAGTTTTTTTCACAGCATTTGGCTGAATCTAGCAAAGCTAATCCTTTTTGGCCTATTGCAGAGTGTGTTAGTCAGTGGAGTAGCCTATCTGTGTTGCAAGATATACCACCTGTGTATAGAATACCAATTTTTTTACTGCACCTAGTGAAGTAAAATCTTTTGGGCATAGCATCATTCTATTAGTCCATCTATACTGACCTCCATCAGGTTGCAAACTGAATATAATGTTTTTCTGCATCTAGCTCTGAAAAAATATTTGGGCTTCTAGCAGTGTGTGGGACTTGGTCTATTAGTCCATCTATACTGACCTCCATCAGGTTGCAAATTAAAAATAATTTTTTTCTTCATTTAGCTCTGAAAAAATATTTGGGCTTCTAGCAGTGTGTGGGACTTGTTCTATTAGTCCTTCTATACTGACCTCCAGCAGGTTGCAAATTGAATATAATTTTTTTCTGCATCTAGCTCTGAAAAAATATTTGGGCTTCTAGCGGTGTGTGGGACTTGGTCTATTAGTCCATCTATACTGACCTCCATCAGGTTGCAAATAAAAATAATTTTTTTCTGCATCTAGCTCTGAAAAAATATTTGGGCTTCTAGCAGTGTGTGGGACTTGGTCTATTAGTCCATCTATACTGACCTCCATTAGGTTGCAAATTAAAAATAATTTTTTTCTTCATTTATCTCTGAAAAAATATTTGGGCTTCTAGCAGCGTGTGGGACTTGTTCTATTAGTCCATCTATACTGACCTCCATCAGGTTGCAAATTAAAAATAATTTTTTTCTGCATCTAGCTCTGAAAAAATATTTGGGCTTCTAGCAGTGTGTGGGACTTGGTCTATTAGTCCATCTATACTGACCTCCATCAGGTTGCAAATTAAAAATAATTTTTTTCTGCATCTAGCTCTGAAAAAATATTTGGGCTTCTAGCAGTGTGTGGGACTTGGTCTATTAGTCCATCTATACTGACCTCCATCAGGTTGCAAATTAAAAATAATTTTTTTCTGCATCTAGCTCTGAAAAAATATTTGGGCTTCTAGCAGTGTGTGGGACTTGGTCTATTAGTCCATCTATACTGACCTCCATCAGGTTGCAAATTAAAAATAATTTTTTTCTGCATCTAACCCAGCCAATAGTTTTGGTCTAATACCACAGTTTGGCCACTTAGCTCTGCTCGGTTACCATCCATTGTTTTTTTGTGCAAACAACTCCAGAGTTGTGAATTAGTTAACCACCAAAATGAGTGGAAAAAGGCCTGCTGCTGGTGGAAAGGGGAATAGGCGTGTTGGGAAGGGGAAAAAAGGTTGTGTCCGTGGGGTAGGTGCAGAAGAAAGACCATCTTCCAGCCAAACTAAAATGTCTACTTCTTTTAGCGGACAATGTGATAAGATCCCTTTCTTACGGCCACGCCAATCGCTACAAATTCCAGATGAGGCACAAAAACAGCAGGTGCTTCAACGGATATCAAGTGCTCCTTTAAGTGGGCTCTCCTCCACATCAACTTCAACATCACAAATACTCCAGTCCTCAAAGGTGTCACCCAAATCGCACTTGCTTCCTCACAGCTCCCAAATCTCCAGCTGCCCGTCTGAGTATGATGTAGAACAGATGGTTGAGTCTGCAGAGCTGTTTACTCATACTATAGCCTGGGAATCAGAGGTCGACTCCAGCGCTTCTGTGAATCCAGACGAGGAAATGATCTGCACTGATGCCCAGAATCTTTATGAGTCGGATCCAGGACCAGACGCAGAAGGTTCTGACCATAATGTAGACCCTCATTCCCAAACTGTAACTCCTGTTGGTGGAGACAATGAGGAAGACGATGATAAGACTCAAATACCTGATTGGAGCGACAACTTTAGTTTTTTGTCAGGGCAGGAACAGGTTGGCTCTGAGGACGACGGGTGTGATAACGCACAGGGTGATGATGATGAGGTCGGAGATCCCACTTACTGTCAACCCACAGTCAGCCAAGAGATGAGGTCAGCAGAGGAGGTGGAGGAAGATGCTAGTGACGACGAGGTCAGGTTGCGCCTTCCTGGACAGAGACGTAGTACTGGAAGCACGTCAACAACTGCATCCTCAAACACAACTCTGCCTCTCACCACAAGTCGTGGTGGCTCTTCAGGTCGCATGGGTGCTAAGCCTTGCATAGCCTGGGCATTTTTTCAGATCGATAAAGATGACCCAACTCGTGTTATCTGTAACATTTGTCAGCAAAAGCTAAGTAGAGGCCAAAAAATACATAGTTTGAGTACTTCATGCATGAACCGGCACATGGACATGAAGCATAAGTTGCAGTGGGAAGCTCAGTGTGCTACAATGCGGTCTAGCCGGCCGGGCCAACCACCGTCTGCCATATCTTGTGCATCCGCGGCCTCTTCATCCTCTGTGACTGGGGGGACAGCAGTCACACCTGTTTTGGGGCGCAGACCTGCCACCTCTTTACCCGCAACAGCCAGCGTGATTGGCAGGTCATCATTTTCTTTGGAGGTGGTAACACCAGCTGGTCTTGAGCGCTGTCCGACATCGATAGCACCACCTTTGGATCAAGGCAACCTAACATGTCCGCCTGCATCTTCCTCACAGACCGGCAGTTTGCCGGGGACACCCTTATCAACCCCGTCTAAGCACAATAGCCAGCCCTCGGTCCCTCAGATGTGGACAAGTAAAAGACCATTTCCTCCTAGCCATGAGAAAGCTAAGAGGTTGAATTTCACCATCTGCAAGCTCTTGGCTACAGAAATGCTGCCTTTCCGCCTGGTGGACACAGAGGATTTTCGAGACCTTATGTCCGTCGCAGTGCCCCAGTACCAGATGCCCAGTCGGCACTACTTCTCAAAGAAAGGTGTGCCTGCGCTCCACCAGCATGTTGCACACAACATCACCGCTTCTTTGAGAAACTCTGTGTGTGACAGGGTGCATTTCACCACAGACACTTGGACGAGTAGGCATGGACAGGTGCGTTACATGTCGCTGACTGGGCACTGGGTAACTATGGTGACAGCAGGACAAGGGGCTGCTGTCCAAGTCTTGCCGTCCCCACGAGTTGTGCGTCAATCCTCTTTATGTCATTTTTCCTCCACTGCTTCTGCCTCCTCAACCTCCTCTCGGTCTTCCACCTGCACCCAAAGCCTGTCTGGTCATGCCACAAGCTTTCTAACTGCGCAGAAGGGATCCTGCACACCTCCTTACTATGCTGGCAGTAGGGCTCAACGTCATCAGGCGGTTTTTACATTGAAATGTCTGGGAAATGTGAGTCACACAGCTGAGGAGTTGTGGTCAGCTCTGGAGAACCAATTTCATGAATGGTTGTCTCCACTGGACCTGAAACCAGGGAAGGCCGTGTGCGACAATGCTGCAAACCTGGGTGCGGCCCTTCGCCGGGGCAATGTCACACACGTGCCTTGTATGGCTCACGTGTTGAACCTGGTTGTCCAGCAATTTTTAGCCCACTATCCCAGACTAGATGGCCTTCTGCAGAGGGCACGGTCGCTGTGTGCTCACTTCCGCCGTTCGCATCCCGCAGCTCAGCGACTTACATCTCTACAGAAGTCGTTGGGCCTGCCACTTCACCGGCTAAAATGCGATGTGCCTACCCGGTGGAATTCAACTCTGCACATGTTGCAGCGACTGTGGCAGCACCGACAAGCCCTGGTGCAATACGTTCTGACGTATAGCCTGGGCCAACGAGATTCAGAGGTGGGGCAAATCACGCTGGAGGAGTGGTCTCAGATCAGGGACCTATGCACCCTTCTGCACAGTTTTGAAATGGCGACGAAGATGTTTAGTGCTGACGATGCCATTATCAGCATGACTATTCCGGTGATTTACATGCTGGAGCACATGTTAAACAGAATTCGGAGTCAGGTGGTGGCACAAGAGGAGGTGGAGGAAGTAGAGGAGGAGGAGTTGTATGCGGAAGGGCTAACATCTGCAAGGTCCAGACGGTCGGCAGCACCAGGGCCGCAGGCATGTGAGGGTGGGGGAGATGATTTTACCAGGGCGCATGGTAGCAGCCAAACTAGTGAGGAAGGTGCAGGAGCCCAGGAAGAAGTGGAGGACGAACTGATGGAAGACTCATCAGATGAGGGAGACCTTGATCACATTTCTGTTGTGCGAGGTTGGGGGGAGAGGACAGAGGAAGGAAGCATGATTGTTACCTCGCCACCAACACAACAGGGACTTGGTGCTCCTGGATGCGCAACACACATGAGTGCCTTCTTGCTGCACTACCTGCAACATGACCCTCGAATTGTGAGAATTAGAAATAATCCTGACTACTGGGTTGCCACACTGTTAGATCCCCGGTACAAAAGTAAATTTGCAGAAATTATTCCTGCCATAGAAAGGGATGCACGCATGCAGGAGTATCAGCAGAGACTGTTGCAGAATCTTACATGTGCTTTTCCACAAAATACCAGTGGTGCACGTAGTGAATCTCACAGTTCCAACTTGCCAACCGTGGGACCGTCAAGTGTTCAGCACTCAAACCGTAACAGAACCACAGTATCTGCTGGTAACATCAATTTTGCGGAATCATTTCACCACTTTTTTAGCCCATCCTTTGCAAGGCCACAGGAGACAAGAAGTCTGACACATAGTCAACGCCTAGAGACGATGGTACAGGAGTATCTCCAAGTAAACATTGAAGCCACGACTGTGTCACTGGACCCTTGCTCTTTTTGGGCTTCCAATCTGGATAAATGGCCGGAGCTAGCCACTTACGCCTTGGAGATCTTGTCATGCCCCGCAGCCAGCGTTCTGTCTGAACGTGTGTTCAGCGCTGCTGGTGGTGTGCTGACAGATAAGCGCACGCGGCTCTCCACTGATAATGTAGACAGACTCACGTTCATAAAGATGAACAAATCATGGATCCGAAATGACTTTTCTACCCCTGTGTCATCCTGGGGAGAGTAAAAGCTTGATGATTGGTTAAAATCACCCTACCAACCGTTTTAAGCTTTCAAATTACTAATCATGTTTATCTGTATCTTGACTGGAAAATAATTTGGGCTTTGTAGCAGTGTGCAGCACTGATCCTATTAGGCCATCTATAATAAGCTTCACCAGATTTAAAATTAAAAATAATTTTTAGCTGCATCTAGCCCGGAAAATAATTTTGGGGCTCCGAGATGCGCAAGACACATAAGTGCCTTCTTGCTGCACTACCTGCAGCATGACCCTCATATTGTCAGAATTCGAAGTAATCATGACTACTGGGTTGCCACACTCTTAGATCCCCCAAACTTTTCGATCAACCTTTTCATTTTAATAAAGACCAAAAAATGGTCATTTTTGAAATTATAAGCATTAGCAGGTTGTTAGAAACTGAAATCAAACAGTTTTCAACTCAAAACTTTATTCTAGGTGATGTTACATTTTCACATAGGACCCCTTGTTCGAAAGGAGCTTCTGAACTCTCTCGTCCATTGAATTTGTCAGGTTTTGGATGGTTTCTGCTTCAATTGTTTTGCATGAGGACAGAATACCCTCCCAGAGCTGTTGCTTAGATGTGAACTGCCTCCCGCCATCATAGACACTCCTTTTAATGATGCTCCAAAGGTTCTGAATGGGGTAGAGGTCAGGGGAGCATGGGGGTCACACCATAAGTTTGTCCCCTTTTATGCCCATATCAGCCAGAGATGCAGATGTTTTATGTGCAGCATGAGATGGTGCATTATCATGCAGAAAAATGATCTTGCTGTGAAATACACGGTTCTTCTTCTTGAACCATGGCAGGAAGTGCTGTTTGAGAAAATCCACATACATTATGGAATTCATCTTTAGCGCCTTCAGGGATCCTAAAGGGGCCGACAATCTCTCTCCCCATGATTCCAGCCCAAAACATTACTCCACCTCCTCCTTGTTGGCGCTGTAGCCGTGTTTGCGTGGGGTGTCCATCAACCAGCCATCCTCCACTCCATTCATCTGGACCATCGAGCGCTGCACGGCACTCATCCGTGAACAAAACAGTTTTGAAATCAGTCTTCATGTAATGTTTGGCCCACTGGAGCCGTTTCTGCTTGTGTGAAGTGGATAGAGGAGGTCGACAGGATGGCGTATGCACAGCTGCAAACCTCTGAAGGACCCTGCATCTTGTTGTTCGGGGGACGTTGGAGGCACAAGCAGCTTCAAAAACTTGTCTGCTGCTATGACAAGGCTTTTTTGCCGCTGCTCTTTCAACCTGACGTAATTGCCTGTAGGAAAGAGTCCTCAATTTGCCCTTATCAGCACGCACACGTGTGTACTGTGAATCAGCTACATACTTCTTGATTGCCAAGACACTTCATCCTGATCATCGCACAATGTTGATTGTAGTCATGCCTTGACCTAAACACTCCACAATTTGTTGCTTCTCAGCAGCCGACACATCCTTTTTCTTTCCCATTTTGGCAGAAAATGTAGGCTGCTTAATAATGTGAGAGAGCCTTCTTAAGTAGTCTTGCCTTTCATTGGACACACCTGCCAAACTAATTAGCACAGGTGTCTGCAATTGCTTACAGTGATATAAAGAGCCCTGACACACATCACCATCAATGAGTTTAACTGACAAACAAACAAATTCTTCCCTTATCACTCCTAAACACTTTTTGCATAATAATTTGGAACGCGGTGTACATGTGCTTTTCCACAAAACACCAGTGGTTCACGTAGTGAATCTTACAGTTCTAACTTGCCAACCATGGTCTGTATGGAATTGTTCAATAAAGGGCCCAAAATTAAGATAACATAGATGGGAGAGGTCTCTATGAATAGGAATTCCTAAGTATTTGATACCCTGTGAGGGCCAGGCAAAGGGAAAGTTGGACTGGATGGAATCCTATATGGATTTAGGGAGGGAGACATCAAGGGCCTCAGACTTCGCTGCATTGATTTTAAAATTTTACCATGTAACAAAGTGATCTATTTCAGCCATAACAGCAGGGATGGATATATGTGATTGAGTGATATATACTAGGACATCATCAGCAAATAGAGAGCACTTGTACTCGGTGCCTCCCACCTCAATCCACCTAATATTGGGGTTATGGCGAATTGATGAGAGCAGGTGCTCCGTCACTAGGATGTATAAGAGAGGGGACAGAGGACATCCCTGCCTTGTCCCATTGGTGATTGTGAAAGGTGATGAAAATGTTCTGACGCACCCCCTGGGCCTTGGGACACCCGGAGCCGGACCCTTTTTGGTGGATGCTGGTGGTTGTAGTCTTCGTGGCGGCGATCCGGTTCCGTGGCTCAGGGCGGTCAAACCAGTGGCGGAACTATTTATGTGGTTTTGATGTTTAAATGTCCGACTACGCCACCCGTGGATTGCGGTCAGAGTGAACCGCCGCTACAGGGCAGACCGCTAAGGCTGGTGTTGTGGGTGCAGCAGAGCGTAGCATAACTCCCCACGGGAGGAGTATAGCCTCAGGGCAGTGTATGCGGAGGATGGGGGTGATGGTGCAGGGCAGCAGCAGTAACGACACGGAGTCAGTGATGCAGTTCAGGGCCTTTACTCACAGTTCTTATTATCCAGACCATGTCTGCAGGTAACGGCTGCCCACGTCGTACTGTGCTCACCAGGTGAGGGGCTCAGACAACTCCCAGATAACTTTGGAGCGCTTCACAGGACCCCCTTTGTGTGTCCTTTGTCTGGCCTTTCTTACCAACACTTCTGTCCGGCTGCCTCGGGCCTCCTCTTGGTAAACTTGGCGCCAGTTTCCCTGACCCTATGTGGTGCCTTCCTAGCGGGTGGAGCAAGGGGCTGCGCCACATAAAATGTCAGAGCCTCCGGTTTCTAGCTGAGGGTCGTTTCCTGCCTCCACTAGTTCGGGGACCGGTCTCCCCCTTTGGCCTGACCCCTCCACGCAGGTGGATTCGGGCGTGCGGTGGCGACTCGCCCGTCCGCACCCCTGGGATCCCTTCATTCCTCGTTCCTGGAGCCTTCTCCGCTCCTCTTCCTTCCTTCTCCCTCTTGCAGGCCTGGGCCTCTGTTACTAGGCCCGCCTCTGGAGCAGAGCTCATGCAGAGCCCCTGCTCCCTGCCACTTCTGCTCAGACTTCTCTGCACTGAACTAAGATGGTGCCCACCTTTTATACTCCCTTCTCAATGCACCCAGGAACTGCTTCCTCCCTGCTCCTGCACTGCAGGGTTCCCCTTCCTCAGTGTTCCCTCCCCCCACTCCAGCCAGGGCACATGGACTGTCGTGCCCATCTCAGGGGCATATTGGTCGCCCTGCCCGACGGCAATGTGGTGTAATGCATGCAGGTGTCGGGTCCTGATCCACACTCCATCCTTATCTGAGAGTGAGATATCACACCTCTGGGTGAGGTGCAATACGTCTGTAGCAACCGAGCCCTCGGTGCTACAGTTCCATTTATCTTCAGCCTAGGTGACGTATTGAGATACAGGGCCGTGATTTTGGCTATAAAAGGGTCCCCTAGACCCCTACCCCAAGCTTTTTAAGAGAATCATATATGGCGTGCCAGGAGACTCTATGGAATGCTTTCTCAGCATCCATCGAGAGTATCTACTTACAAATTTTTAACTGCATCTATCCCAGGAAATACTTTGTGCCTAGTAGCAGTGTCTGCTAGTCAGCGGATTATCCCGGCTGTTAAGCAAGCTACACCACCTGTAGTTTGGACACTTAATTTTTTCAAAGGAAATGCTTCGGGACCACGGGATACTTAGTGAAGAGCATCAGGAGGCACCCCAAGGCATAGGGGCTGGGACTGGCACTAGGATGCCTTGCGGTGGACAGCCGAGCTCGATCCTTATAAAAGCTTTTTAACTGCAGCAGCTTTAGTGGACGCTACTGGAGCTGGAATTACGCGGCTGCTGGCATGAGACTTGCCCTCCAATAGATCCTTGTAAATGGATTTAAAGTGTATTCATTCAAATTAGAGGGACAATTTAAATTAAAAAGCTTAGAGCTGCCTCCACCACAGGGGGGCTCTCTCGACCCACCAGCGGACAGGCACCAGTATTGGGAGAGGGGGGCTGGCCGTCAGGGTTCACCGCGGCTCTGGCACAAACCCGGCGACACGGAGGTGGCACGGGCAGGAGCGGACTGGCCGTCTCGGCTTCTCACTTTTTGGATTTTAGAAGGGCATGACATGCCTATATCTGTGTCTCCCCCTCCTTTTACTCCTCCACCTCTTTTCTTTTCGCATGACTATATGTACTTGTCACTTTTCCATGTGTTAGTTGTGTCTTCTGAGCAGTTTGTCAGCTTTTGGACACCTTTGAAGGTGTTTTCTATGTGTTTCTATGTGTTTTTGTTTGCCTGCCATTGGTTTTAACGGTGTTCGAAGGTGTTCGACGAACAGTTCGACGAACAGTTCGGCGAACACACGGGTGTTCGACGAACCGAACCGAACTCGAACACTACGGGGGTGGCTCAACACTACTGTTAACCTGCGATTTCTGAGCCTGGTGACTCGGATAAACTTATCCTCAGAAGCAGAGGTTACTCTTGGTCTTCCTTTCCTTGGGCGGTCCTCATGTGAGCCAGTTTCTTTGTAGCTCTTGATGGTTTTTGCAACTGCACTTGGGGACACTTTCAAAGTTTGCCCAATTTTTCAGACTGATTGACCTTCATTTCTTAAAGTAATGATGGCCACTCGTTTTTCTTTACTTAGAATTTGTATTATGGCAAGAAAAAAGCAGGTAACAGTCTATTCACTAGTAGAGATGAGCGGTGTTCGACTAGAACTGTTCGCCAATCTCAAATTCGAGCTGTTTTGGGCGGTGTTCGAGTTGTTCGACGAACCCGAACGATTTGCAAAAAATTCGGCTGTTCGAGGTTATGTTCGATAACTGTTCGTGCGCCAAAAGCGTGTCCTGCATGTCTGGCGCTATTTAGAGCACCAATCATGCAGGGATTGTCTGCCACTCACTGTAATGCCACAGCCATGGTGGTTGTGGCATTACAGTGATTGCCCAAATCGATGGGAACAGTGCCAACAGTGAAACATGAAAAGCCGGCAATTCAGCAGCGGCATATACCTGTACCCGACAATTTAGAACCGAAAGAATAGAGCTTCACACATAGATTAGATAGATATAAACATGTCAGCCACATATATACGAAGTACAGTGAAAGTGCTGCTTACTGTACTTGTCATTTAGCGTAAAGGATTTATCAAAAAAAATAATAGTGTTTTCATGCACTGTCTCTTTAAAAAAGCCTGCCGGCAATTCAGCAGCGGTACCCGACAATTTATAACAGACAGAATAGAGCATCATACATAGATTAGATAGATAGAAACATGTCAGTCACATGTATACGAAGTACAGTGACAGTGTTGCTTACTGTACTTGTCATTTAGCGTAAAGGATTTATCAAAAAAAATAATAGTGTTTTCATGCACCGTCTCTTTAAAAAAGCCGGCCGGCAATTCAGCATCTGTACCCGACAATTTATAACAGACAGAATAGAGCTTCACACATAGATTAGATAGATAGAAACATGTCAGTCACATATATATGAAGTACAGTGATAGTGTTGGTTACTGTACTTGTCATTTAGTATTAAAATAAAGGATTTATTATTAAAAAAATTGGCGTGGGGTTCCCCTTAATTTTAGGCTCTAGCGGAGGTTAAGCAGACGGCTGGGGCAGATGTTTGAAGCCTGGGAAGGGGGTAATACCCACGGAGCTTCCCAGGCTACTAATATCAGCCCCCAGCTGAATACATAGCCTTTACGAGCTACTAAAATGGGGGACCCCCCAAAAAAAATAACGTGGGGTCCCCCCTAATTTAATAGCTAGCAAAGGCTAGGCAGACAGCTGGGGGCTGATATTAATAGCCCAGGAAGGGAGCCATGAATATTGGCCCCCTCCCAGGCTAGAAACACCAGCCGTCAGCCGCCCCAGAAATGGCGCATTCATAGGATGCGCCAATTCTGGCACTTACCCTCGCTCTTCCACGCTGCCCTGGTGCGGTGGCAGGGGGTAATAGGGTTGGGGTTGATGTCAGCTTATAATGCCAGCTGACATCAAGCCCAGGTTAGTAATGGAGAGGCGTCTATAAGACACCCCCATTACTAACCCCATAGTCAAAGTTAAAAAAAACACAAACACCCAGAATAAAGTCCTTTAATTGAAATAAAGACACAATCCTTTATTGTTCTAAATTAAACCATACTTACCGTCACGCCCATTCCAGCTGAAGCCAACGATCTCCTGCAATAAAAGAAAAATAATAAAGCAACCTCATCCTTACCTTTCCATGGTTCCCACGACAGCTTCAGCTCTGCTACATCGAGATGACAGGCTGGACCGCAGCAGAACGCTGCCATCCAGCCTCTCATCCCGCAGACACTGAGAAGCGCAGGCCTGCTTGCGCTGCTCAGCGTCTCTCTGTGACGACATCCAGATGAGCCGAGTTCATGTCCAATGAACTCGGCTCACCTCATGCACGTCACTGACAGCGTGGGAAAATTCTCACGCTGAAGCGGTGAGTGCAGGAGAATTCTCCCACGCTGTCAGTGACGTGCATAAGGTGAGCTCATGTCCAATGAACTCAGCTCACCTCCTGCACGTCACTGACAGCGTGGGAGAATTCTCCTGCACTCAGCGCTTCAGCGTGAGAATTCTCCCGCTGAAGCGCTGAGTGCAGGAGAATTTTCCCACGCTGTCAGTGACGTGCATAAGGTGAGCTCATGTACAATGAACTCAGCTCACCTCCTGCACGTCACTGACAGCGTGGGAGAATTCTACTGCACTCAGCGCTTCAGTGTGAGAATTCTCCCACGCTGAAGTGCTGAGTGCAGGAGAATTTTCCCACGCTGTCAGTGACGTGCATGAGGTGAGCCGAGTTCATTGGACATTAACTCGGCTCATCTGGATGCCCTCACAGAGAGACACTGTGGAGCGCAAGCAAGCCTGCGCTTCTCAGTGTCTGCGGGATGACAGGCTGGATGGCAGCGTTCTGCTGCGGTCCAGCCTGTCATCTCGATGTAGCAGAGCTGAAGCTGTCATGGGAACCATGGAAAGGTAAGGATGATGTTGCTTTATTATTTTTCTTTTATTTCAGGAGATCGTTGGCTTCAGCTGGAATGGGCGTGATGGTAAGTATGGTTTAATTTAGAACAATAAAGAATTGTGTGTTTATTTCAATTAAAGGACTTTTTTCTGGGTGTTGTGTTTTTTTTAAATACTTTACTAGAAATTCATGGTGGTCATGTCTAATATTGGCGTGACCCCATGAATTTCGGGCTTAGGGCCAGCTGATAATGCCAAGCTGGCCCTAACCCCTTTATTACCCAGTGAGCCACCGCATCAGGGCCCTGGATGAGTTGGGTACAGCGCCAGAAGATGGCGCTTCTATGAACGCGCCATTTTTCGGGGTGGCTGCGGACTGCAATTTGCAGCGGGGGTGGCCCAGAAAGCTTGGGCCTCCCTGCGCTGCGGATTCCAGCCCCCAGCTGCCTAGTTGTACCTGGCTGGACACAAAAACAGGGCGAAGCCCCATGTCAATTTTCTTTAAATTATTTCATGAAATAATTAAGAAAAATTAGGGCTTCCCTATATTGTTGTGTCCGGCCAGGTACAAATAGGCAGCTGGTGGTTGGGGGCAGCCCGTTCCTGCCTGCTGTACCTGGCTGGACACAAATATAGTGCGAAGCCACACGTCAATTTTTTTTAAATTATTTCATGAATTTCCTGAAATAATTTAAAAAAATTGAAGTGGGGCTTCGCACTATATTTGTGTCCAGCCAGGTACAGCAGGCAGGAACGGGCTGCCCCCATCCACCAGCTGCCTATTTGTACCTGGCCGGACACAACAATATAGGGAAGCCCTTTTTTTCTTAATTATTTCATGAATTTCATGAAATAATTAAAAAAAATTGAAGTGGGGCTTCGCACTATATTTGTGTCCAGCCAGGTACAGCAGGCAGGAACGGGCTGCCCCCAACCACCAGCTGCCTATTTGTACCTGGCCGGACACAACAATATAGGGAAGGCCTTTTTTTCTTAATTATTTCATGAATTTCATGAAATAATTAAAAAAAAAGTACGTGGGGCTTCGCCCTATTTTTGTGTCCAGCCAGGTAACACTAGGCAGCTGGGGGCTGGAATCTGCAGCGCAGGGAGGCCCAAGCTTTCTGGGCCCCCCCCCGCTACAAATTGCAGTCCGCAGCCACCCCGGAAAATGGCGCGTTCATAGAAGCGCCATCTTCTGGCGCTGTACCCAACTCATCCAGGGCCCTGGTGCGGTGGCTCACTGGGTAATAAAGGGGTTAAGGCCAGCTTGGTATTATCAGCTGGCCCCAAGCCCAAAATTCATGGGGTCACGCCAGTATTAGACATGACCGCCATGAATTTCTAGTAAAGTATTTAAAAAAACACAACACCCAGAATAAAGTCCTTTAATTGAAATAAAGACACAATTCTTTATTGTTCTAAATTAAACCATACTTACCATCACACCCATTCCAGCTGAAGCCAACGATCTCCTGCAATAAAAGAAAAATAATAAACCAACCTCATCCTTACCTTTCCATGGTTCCCACGACAGCTTCAGCTCTGCTACATCGAGATGACTGGCTGGACCGCAGCAGAACGCTGCCATCCAGTCTGTCATCCCGCAGACACTGAGAAGCGCAGGCATGCTTGCGCTCCTCACTGTCTCGCTGTGACGGCATCCAGATGAGCCGAGGTCATGTCCAATGAACTCGGCTCACCTCATGCACGTCACTGACAGCGTGGGAAAATTCTCACGCTGAAGTGCTGAGTGCAGGAGAATTCTCCCACGCTGTCAGTGATGTGCATGAGGTGAGCTCATGTCCAATGAACTCAGCTCACCTCCTGCACGTCACTGACAGCGTGGGAAAATTCTCCTGCAATCAGCGCTTCAGCGTGAGAATTTTCCCACGCTGTCAGTGATGTGCATGAGGTGAGCCGAGTTCATTGGACATGAACTCGGCTCATCTGGATGTCGTCACAGAGAGACGCTGAGCAGCGCAAGCAAGCCTGCGCTTCTCAGTGTCTGCGGGATGACAGGCTGGATGGCAGCGTTCTGCTGCGGTCCAGCCTGTCATCTCGATGTAGCAGAGCTGAAGCTGTCGTGGGAACCATGGAAAGGTAAGGATGAGGTTGCTTTATTATTTTTCTTTTATTGCAGGAGATCGTTGGCTTCAGCTGGAATGGGCGTGATGGTAAGTATGGTTTAATTTAGAACAATAAAGGATTGTGTCTTTATTTCAATTAAAGGACTTTATTCTGGGTGTTTGTGTTTTTTTTAACTTTGACTATGGGGTTAGTAATGGGGGTGTCTTATAGACGCCTCTCCATTACTAACCTGGGCTTGATGTCAGCTGGCATTATAAGCTGACATCAACCCCAACCCTATTACCCCCTGCCACCGCACCAGGGCAGCGTGGAAGAGCGAGGCTAAGTGCCAGAATTGGCGCATCCTATGAATGCGCCATTTCTGGGGCGGCTGACGGCTGGTGTTTCTAGCCTGGGAGGGGGCCAATATTCATGGCTCCCTTCCTGGGCTATTAATATCAGCCCCCAGCTGTCTGCCTAGCCTTTGCTAGCTATTAAATTAGGGGGGACCCCACGTCATTTTTTTTGGGGGGTCCCCCATTTTAATAGCTAGTAAAGGCTATGTATTCAGCTGGGGGCTGATATTAGTAGCCTGGGAAGCTCCGTGGATATTACCCCCTTCCCAGGCTTCAAACATCTGCCCCAGCCGTCTGCTTAACCTCCGCTAGAGCCTAAAATTAAGGGGAACCCCACGCCAATTTTTTTAATAATAAATCCTTTATTTTAATACTAAATGACAAGTACAGTAACCAACACTATCACTGTACTTCATATATATGTGACTGACATGTTTCTATCTATCTAATCTATGTGTGATGCTCTATCTTTCTGTTCTAAATTGTCGGGTACCGCTGCTGAATTGCCGGCCGCCTTTTTTAAAGAGACAGTGCATGAAAACACTATTATTTTTTTAAATAAATCCTTTACACTAAATGACAAGTACAGTAAGCAACACTATCACTGTACTTATTATATATGTGACTGACATGTTTCTATCTATCTAATCTATGTGTGAAGCTCTATTCTGTCTGTTATAAATTGTCGGGTACAGATGCTGAATTGCCGGCCGGCTTTTTTAAAGAGATGGTGCATGAAAACACTAATATTTTTTTTAATAAATCCTTTACACTAAATGACAAGTGCAGTAACCAACACTGTCACTGTGCTTCTTATATGTGTGACTGACATGTTTCTATCTATCTAATCTATGTGTGATGCTCTATTCCTTCTTGTCTAAATTGTCGGGTACCGGTGTATGCCGCTGCTGAATTTGCCGGCCGGCTTTTTTAAAGAGAGTGTCTTCTGAGCAGTTTGTCAGCTTTTGGACACCTTTGCAGGTGTTTTCTATGTGTTTCTATGTGTTTTTGTTTGCCTGCCATTGGTTTTAACGGTGTTCGACGGTGTTCTAAGGTGTTCGATGAACAGTTCGACGAACAGTTCCTCGAACATCCCGGTGTTCGACAAACCGAACCGAACCCGAACACTACGGGGGTGGCTCAACACTATTCACTAGGACTATCAGCTGTGTATCTACCTGATTTCTGCTCAACCCAACTGATAGTCCCAATCCTATTTATAAGGCAAGAAATCCCACTTATTAAACCTGACAGGGCACACCTGTGAAGTGAAAACCATTTCCGGTGACTACCTCTTGAAGGTCATCAAGAGAATGCCAAGAGTGTGCAAAGCAGTCATCAAAGCAAATGGTGGCTACTTAAAGAACCTAGAATATAAGACATATTTTCAGTTGTTTCACACTTTTTTGTTAAGTATATAATTCCACATGTGTTAATTCATAGTTTTGATGCCTTCAGTGTGAATGTACAATTTTCATTGTCATAAAAATACAGAAAAATCTTTAAATGAGAAGGTGTGTCCAAATTTTTGGTCTGTACTGTATGTATACTGTGGGGAAAATAAGTATTTGATACACTGCCGATATTGCAAGTTTCCCCACCTACAAAAATGGAGAGGTCTGTAATTTTTATCATAGGTTACACTTCAGTGAGAGACAGAATCTAAAAAGAATAGAAAAAACAGAAAATCACATTGTATGTTTTTAAATAATTAAATTGCATTTTATTTCATGAAAAAAGGATTTGATCACATACCAACCAATAAGAATTCTGGCTCTCCGAGACCTGTTAGTTTTTCTTTAAGAACCCCTCCTACTCTGCACCCATTACCTGTATTAATTGCACGTGTTTGAACTTGTTACCTGTATAAAAGACACCTGTCCACACATTCAATCAATCACACTCCAACTTCTCCACCATGGCTGTTACTCTCACGCCCGGACTGACTGGCGTGAGCGTGATTAGTGATCCCACTGTACCATGAACCGAGGAGTGCCTGGAGGGGTGTAGCTAAGTATCAACCCGATTCGACTCCGTGGACCAAGGAGGAACCGAGCAGAGGGACCAGGTGCGGCTCCAGGTCAGACCCCGGTCACAGTTGTTGACCCACACCGGGGAATGCAGGAGCAGGCAGGTTAAACTGGCATACAGGCAGGTGGGTATTGGCAAGTACGGCTGGTATGCATACAGGTGGGCACTGGCAAGCACAGCTGGTATTGAAATGAGATACAAGAACGAGCCTGGGAATACAGCCCCCAGAGAGGTGGAACAGACTAGAAGTCACAGATAATAGGTCTGGGTATGCAGCCCCCAGAGATGGCAGAGACGGACAAGAAGTCACAGATAACAGGTCTGGGAATGCAGCCCCCAGAGTGGTGGAAACAGACTAGAAGTCAGAGATAACAGGACAGGACCTGGCAATACAGTTGCAAAGACAAACTGAGTGAAGGTGTTGCTCAGGCACCTCCTACTGGGTGGAGGGGGTTTAAATATCCAGTGACTCACAGCAATAGGCTGGAGACAGCAGCTATAAGAATCAGGAAGTAACCGGGCTGCCGCCCTAAGCAGTCAGTCAAGAGGCATGCGCACAGCATGAACTGGAGCAAGATAAGCAGGCTGGACTGACAGGTAAGATTGCGATCTTGCATAGTGGGAGGTGATGCACTATACAAGAAAGCTGCCAGGGGTGTTACAATGGCCAAGGCCAAAGAACTGTCTAAGGACACCAGGAACAAAATTGTAGACCTGCACAAGGCTGAGATGGGCTGCAGGACAATAGGCAAGCAGCTTGGTAAGAAGGCAAGAACTGTTAGCACAATTATTAGAAAATGGAAGAAACACAAGATGACTGTCAATCTTCCTCAGTCTAGGGTTCCATGCAAGATCTTGCCACTTGGGGTAAAGATGATTCTGAGAAAGTTCAGGAATCAGCCTAGAAATATAGGACCTGATCAATGACCTGAAGAAAGCTGGGACCACAGTCTCAAACATTACCGTTAGTAACACACTACGCCATCATGGATTAAAATCTTGCAGGGCACACAAGGTCCCCCTGCTCATGCCAGCTTATGTCCAGGCTCATTTGAAGTTCGTTAATGACCATCTGAATGATCCAGAGGAGACACAGGAGAAGTTCATGTTGTCAGATGAGACCAAAATAGAACTTTTTGGTATAAACTCCACTCGCTGTGTTTGGAGAAAGAAGAAGGATGAGTACAACCCCAAGAACACGATCCCAACTGTGAAGCATGGTGGGGGAAACATCTTTGGGGGTGCTTTTCTGTAAAGGGGACAGGACAACTGCACCATATTGAAGGGAGGATGGATGGTGTCATGTATCGCGAGATTTTGGCCAACAACCTCCTTCCCTCAGTAAGAGCATTGAAGATGGGTCACAGCTGGGTCTTCTAGCATGATGATGACCCAAAACACACAGCCAGGTCAACTAAAGATTGGCTCCGTAAGAAGCATTTGAAGGGCCTGTAGTAGTCTAGCCAGTCTCCAGACCTGAAATCAATAGAAAATATTTGGAGGGAGCTGAAACTCAATGTTGCCCAGCAACAGCCCCGAAACTTGAAAGATCTGGAGAAGATCTGTATGGAGGAGTGTGCCAAAATCCCTGCTGCAGTGTGTGCAAACTTGGTCAAGAACTACAGGAAATGTCTGACCTCTGTAATTGCAAACAAAGATTTCTGTACCAAATATTAAGTTTTGTTTTTCTATTGTACCAAATACTTATTTCATTTAATAAAATGCTAATTCATTATGTAAAAATCATACAATGTGATTTTCTGGATTTTTTTAAAGATTCTGTCTCTCACAGTTAATAAAAATTACAGACCTGTCCATTATTTGTAGGTGGGAAAATTTGTAAAATTGGCAATGTGTCAAATATTTATTTTCCCCACTGCGTATATGTACTGTATATATATTTATAATGTATCCCTTTTAGCTTCATCCGGCTTTACCAGAGACCAAGTATATTACAAAGATTAAATAAATGAAGTTTTTTTTCTATTTGTCTGTAGAACCATTAAAGTAAAATTTGCTTAGAATACCATTACACCATAAGAGAAAGTTAAGGAGAAAATAACAGCTGTACAGTACGAGAGTCACAGACTGTTTTACTATGGTCTATTATTAGGAATATATTGTTGATGAATCAATTAGTCAGGTCACACTTTGGAAAGTGGGCAGAATATTGCAGAACATTGGCACATGGAATTATCTGTCACTTGTTGATGCCAGGAGCAACAATTCCAAAGTTTCCGGAATTGCCAACCTCAATTTAGACAATGTTTTGCTAAGAATCAGAAATTCAAAGGTACTTATGTAGACAAAAACAGCTTTTCTATTAAAAAAAAGAGAGAAAAGAAAGATTGATGTAATATGCTGTCTGATACCAGAAGATGTGACCACAGTAGACGAAGGAACATTCTAAGCAGATGACAGTGGAATGGAAAAATGTTGACTAAGCTATCAAAATTTACTACCAGTTACTGCAGAGTATATGTCATGCAAGTTGAAAGGAAATAGTCTGGTCTTAGATGAAAAAAAACCCCAAAAAGACTTTATTTTATGCTTCTGGTTGATTTTAAGGAATGCGTACCAATGTTTGTTAGTTGTAATATGTGAATTTAACATTATTTTCAATGTCTACATAGGGTTATGAAAATAAAATAATGATTAAGCAAAATTTTCATATCCATGTCTATTGTTATATCTATGTTAAATGGACCATTTTTTCTCATCTGTTTTACCTCCATTGTGTATCCATGTTGCATCTGTTTTTTCCTCATCACTTTTTAAAAACTGAAGGAGGCGGACTGCCTGAATATGTATTTATCCACTGACTCTTAGAAATGGCTCTGTGAAAAATGCATAAAATATGAATGAAATACAAAGTTTTTCATCTGTGTTTAGCAGATCTCCTATTACTTTATTTGACAAGTTCAATCTGCAAAATCAATGCAAATGGATCATATTCACAGTCTCGTGTATCAAACACACAGATCTGTTTTTAAAATGGATGTGTGGATGGATCAATAAAACTCTAGGTGTCCATGCAATGTCCAAAATAAAAATGAATAGCAAATGGACGTGTACAACAGATATCTTGTGCGTCATGTGTCTTCTAAAGGGGATCTCCACTTCTTAGATATTGATAAGCTATTCTTGGCATTGTTCTTTAATATCAAAATGAAGGGGGTGTCTGATATCTGACAACCCTACCAATCAGCTGTTTGCAGTTCTGGTGGTGACCAGATGAAAACCGTAAAAGTATCTGAAGCTCAGCTTGTATTGAAGTGGATAGGAGCTGAGAATGTAGTACCTGAAAATGGACAGAATACAGTGTATGGAACTTTTGTGTTCCAGTTCCATACACTATTTATATCTGGCAGCCACTGAACCTCCACACAGTGCCACATAAAGGGGGGATCAAGTGGGGCAGGTGGAGAGCAGCAACCAGGGTGTCTTCTCGGCAGCTGCATTTTGCTGCCACCCCAGAGTGGGATTTGGCTGTTCTCTGAGCTGGTTGTCAAGCTGACAGCCGGGACCAGACTAGATGTAATATGCCAGCTGCGAGATTTCAATTATACTTGAGTCTTTCAGGCACGAGTACAATTGAAGTCATGACCGCTGGCACTTTAGGGTCAGGGCAACATCAGCAACATGATCAAGTCATCTGATCTGCTGCGTCGCATAGGCGCTGTGAATATCGGTCTGGTTAGCACTTCAACTGAGCTGAAGAAACCCAAGAAGTATATTTTTAAGGAGAAAGTATGGGAGGAGGGATATTTGTGAGGTGAGAATATAGGGAGTGGAGAGAGAAATGAGTGAGGTGACCGTATATGGAGTGAGGGAGATATGTGAGGGGGCAATATGGTGAGTGGGGGAAATGTGTGTGGAAACAGTATGGAGAGCAGGGAGGGAAATGTGTGAGTAGACAGTATGGGGAGCCGGGTGGAATGTGTGAGGAGACAGTATGAGCGAGAATATACAGTCATATGAAAAAGTTTGGGCACCCCTATTAATCTTAAGCTTAATGTTTTATAAAAATTGGTGTTTTTGCAACAGCTATTTCAGTTTGATATATGTAATAACTGTTGGACACAGTAATGCTTCTGCCTTGAAATGCGGTTTATTGTACTAACAGAAAATGTGCAATCTGCATTCAAACAAAATTTGACAGGTGCATAAGTATGGGCACCCTTATCATTTTCTTGTTTTAAATACTCCTACCTACTTTTTACTGACTTACTAAAGCACTTTTTTTGGTTTTGTAACCTCATTTAGCTTTGAACTTCATAGCCGGGTGTATGCAATCATGAGAAAAGCTACTTAAAGTGGCCACTTGCAAGTTGTTCTCCTGTTTGAATCTCTTCTGAAGAGTGGCATCATGGGCTCCTCAAAACAACTGTCAAATGATCTGAAAACAACGATTATTCAACATAGTTGTTCAGGGGAAGGATACAAAAAGCTGTCTCAGAGATTTAACCTGTCAGTTTCCACTGTGAGGATCATAGTAAGGAAATGGAAGAACACAGGGACTGTTCTTGTTAAGGCCAGAAATGGCAGGCCAAGAAAAACATCAGAAAGGCAGAGAAGAAGAATGGTGAGATCAGTCAAGGACAATCCTCAGACCACCTCCAGAGAGCTGCAGCATCAACTTGCTGCAGATGGTGTCACTGTGCATCGGTCAACTATACAATGCACTTTGCACAAGGAGAAGCTGTATGGGAGAGTGATGCGAAAGAAGCCGTTTCTGCAAGCACGCCACAAACAGAGTCGGCTGAGGTATGCAAAAACACATTTGGAGAAGCCAATTTCTTTTTGGAAGAAGGTCCTGTGGACTGATGAAACCAAGATTGAGTTGTTTGGTCATACAAAAAGGCGTTATGCATGGTGGCAAAAAAACACAGCATTCCAAGACAAACACTTGCTACCCACAGTAAAATTTGGTGGAGGTTCCATCATGCTTTGGGGCTGTGTGGCCAATGCCGGCACCGGGAATCTTGTTAAAGTTGAGGGACGCATGGATTCCACTCAGTATCAGCAGATTCTTGGCAATAATGTTGAAGAATCAGTGATAAAGTTGAAGCTACACAGGGAATGGATCTTTCAGCAACACAATGATCCAAAACACCGCTCCAAATCTACTCAGGCATTCATGCAGAGGAACAATTACAATGTTCTGGAATGGCCATCCCAGTCCCCAGACCTGAATATCATTGAATATCTGTGGGATCATTCGAAGAGGGCTATCCATGCTCGGCGACCATCAAACTTAACTGAACTGGAATTGTTTTGTAAAGAGGAATGGTCAAAAATACCTTCATCCAGGTTCCAGGAACTCATTAAAAGCTACAGGAAGCGACTAGAGGCTGTTATTTTTGCAAAAGGAGGATCTACTAAATATTAATGTCACTTTTCTGGTGAGGTGCCCATACTTATGCACCTGTCAAATTTTGTTTGAATGCAGATTGCACATTTTCTGTTAGTACAATAAACCTCATTTCAAGGCAGAAACATTACTGCGTCCAACAGTTATTACATATATCAAACTGAAATAGCTGTTGCAAAAACACCAATTTTTATAAAACATTAAGCTTCAGATTAATAGGGGTGCCCAAACTTTTTCATATGACTGTATGTTAGGAGAAAAGTGTGATAGGACATGATGGGAGAAAATGCTATGGGACACAATATAGAGACTGGGTAGCATGCGGGTCAGGATATAGGAGGGGCAGTATGAGAGGGCAGTTTGATGCCACAGCATGGAGGGGACAGTATGCCAATGTGGGGAAGTGTGAGGAAGGTGCATAGTATATAGACTGGGAAATATAGGGGGGCAAAGTATGAGAAGACAGTGTGAAGAGGGGGCCCAGTATGGAAAGGAGAGAACAGTGAGAATAATATATACCATAAGAGGCACCATGTGGGAGTTATATTTTGAGCAGGGAGGAACTATTTATTCAGATACACATCATAGGGCAGATATTTTTATTCAGGAGCATTATAATCACGCTGCTGTTTTCAAGGATGCCATAGTAACATAGTAACATAGTTTGTAAAGCCGAATAAAGACTTGCGTCCATCAAGTTCGACCTGTTAGTTCTGTAATTGCTAAAGTTGATCCAGAGGAGGGCAAAAACCCCAAACGATTTGGCCAATCTTCACCTGAGGAAAAATTCCCTCCCGACTCTGAAACCAGCAGTCAGAATAAATCCCTGTATCAACCTACTATTTTATTTTATTTTTAAGTATATGCTGAAATCTGCCTGGTATCTAGAAATGCATCCAGTCCCCGCTTGAACTGGTTTAGTGAATCCGACATTACCGTCTCCTCACTCAGTGAATTCCATATTCTCACTGCTCTTACCGTAAAGAACCCCTTCCTATGCTGGTGCTGAAACCTTTTCTCTTCCAGTCTTAGTGAATGCCCTCTTGTTACCGTAATATCCCTCCTTTTGAACAAATCCCGGGCAAGATCTCTATACTGTCCCCTAACATATTTGTACACATTTATTATGTCCCCCCTCAACCTTCTCTTTTCCAGGCTGAATAGTCCTAGTTTTGCCAACCTCTCTGGGTATTGCAGTCCCTCCATTCCCTTTATTAATTTTGTTGCCCTCCTTTTTACCTTTTCAAGCTCATTTATATCCTTTCTATATATTGGGGCCCATAACTGAGCACAGTATTCCAAGTGTGGTCTGACCAGTGCTTTGTACAGTGGAATAACAATGTTCTCATCCTTTGCAGCTATACCTCTTCTGATACATCCCATTACCCTCTTTGTCCTTACAGCAGCGGCCTGACTTTGGGCACTCCAATTTAGTGTGTTATCAATCAAGATGCCCAAGTCCTTCTCCGTCTCTGAATTCCCCAATGATTTCCCATTCAGTGAGTACTGGTGACTTCCATTTTTCCTTCCCATATGTATGACCTTACATTTCTTCTCGTTTAACCTCATTTGCCATTTAATGCTCCACCTACCCAGCTTATCCAAGTCCCTCTGTAGGTCTGCACTGTCCTCTTTTGTATTAATTGTTTTACATAACTTTGTGTCATCTGCAAATATTGATATTTTACTATTTACCCCGTTGACTATGTCGTTAATAAAGATGTTAAATAACATTGGGCCTAGTACAGACCCCTGTGGTACCCCACTAGTGACGCTTACCCAATCTGAGTATATTCCATTTATAACCACCTTCTGCCTTCTATCCTTTAGCCAGTTAGCTACCCACTTGCAGACATTTTCCCCCAGCCCCATCATTCTCATTTTGTATACCAACCTATTATGTGGCACGCTATCGAACGCTTTTGAGAAGTCGAGATACACGACATCCACTGGTTCCCCCTGATCTACTCGAGAGCTAACCTCCTCATAGAAGTCAATCAGGTTTGTTTGGCAGGAGCGATTCCTCATGAATCCATATTGGTTCGGGATTAAAAGATTATTAGCATCAAGATGCTCCGTAATTGCCTCTATAATGAAGCTTTCAAAAATTTTGCCCACAACGGACGTCAGAATATTGGCACTACATTCGCCTGTCGCCAATCAAGTGGCACAGACCCAGTCTCAACAGAGTCCTTAAATATAAGATATAACAGTCTGTCTATCACATTACTTAGTTCCCTTAGTACCCGTGGGTGTATGCCATCAGGTCCTGGTGATTTGTTTATTTTAATGTTACTGAGACGTTTCTGTACCCCAGCTTGGGTTAGATTAGTCATACTTAGTGGAGGATTAAGCTTGTCACTTCTCATTTCTCCTGTTAGTTCTATATCCTTTGTGAAAGTTGTTGAAAAAAAATTAATTAATAGATTAGCTTTATCCTCATCTTTCTCTATGATTTTGCCTTCCTCACTTTTTATCGGTCCAATATTATCCGATTTAATCCTTTTACTATTTATATACGTAAAGAATAGTTTGGGATTTGATCTACTTTCCCTAGCAATACGTTTCTCTGTTTCCTCCTTCGCTATTTTTATTTGTTTTTTACAGGTTCTCGTTTTTTCCTTGTAACACATTAGTGCCTCCTTATTGTTTTCCTGTTTTAATCTCTTGAATGCCTCTTTTTTGCTATTTAACGCCCCTTTTGCGTTCTTGTTCAACCATATTGGTTTCCTCTTATTTCTGGCCCTTTTATTCCCATACGGTATATACCTCTCGCACTGAGTATTCAGAATTCTTTTGAAGGTTTACCATTTACTATGCGTATTCCCTTGATTAAGTACTTTGTCCCAGTCAATAAGTTGAAGGTTTTCTATCAGCTGATCAAACTTCGCCCTCCTAAAGTTTAATGTTTTTGTTGTTCCCTTATTGATAACCCTACTGAAGGGCATTTTGAAGTCGATAATATTATGATCGCTATTACCTAGGTGCCCCCCTATCTGTACCTCAGTTATTCTATCAGGCCTATTAGTCAATATTAAGTCCAACACGGCCTTCCCTCTCGTTGGTTCCTGCACTAGTTGGGAGAGATAATTATCCTTAATATTTGTCAAGAACCTTTTTCCTTTCTGAGATCTACAGGTTTCTGTTTCCCAGTTAATATCCGGGTAGTTGAAATCCCCCATTACAATCACTTCATTATGTTTTGCTACTTTGTCTATTTGTCCTAATAGCAGATTCTCATTCTCCTCTGTTATATTTGGTGGCTTATAGCAGACCCCCAGTAATATTTTATTATTATTTTTTGCCCCCTCTATCTCTACCCACATGGACTCGACCCCCTCTTCTCCCTCTCCTATATCTTCCCTTAGTCTGGGTTTTAGACATGACTTTACATATAAGCAGACTCCTCCGCCTTTCCCCTGTTTCCGGTCCCTTCTAAATAAACTATAATCTAATAAATTTACCGCCCAGTCGTAGCTATCGTCTAGCCAAGTCTCTGTTATACCTACGATGTCATACCTCTCCTCCGATATAAGCGCCCGCAGCTCATCCGCCTTATTGGTCAGGCTTCTTGCGTTGGTCAGCATGCAAGATAAAACTTTGGGGTTATTTAGCATCCTATTCTTCTCTAACGATCTAACTGTACTATCCCCACCCCCCTCTCCACCCTCATTATATTCACTTCTCCCCTTCCCCCTTGCTTGCCTCACATCCCACCTATTTCCTTGGTTTCCCCCCCCCGTCTCTAGTTTAAAAACTCCTCCAACCTATTAGCCATCTTCTTCCCCAGCACCGCTGCACCCTCCCCATTGAGGTGCAGCCCGTCCCTACGGTAGAGCCTGTAGCCGACCGCGAAGTCGGCCCAGTTCTCCATGAACCCAAACCCTTCTGCCTTGCACCAACTCTTTAGCCACTTATTCACCTCCCTAACTTCCCGTTGGCGCTCCTGTGTGGCTCGCGGGATTGGTAGTATTTCTGAGAAAACTACCTTGGAGGTCCTTGCCCTAAGCTTCCTACCTAGGTCCCTGAAATCATTTTTAAGGACCCTCCATCTACCACTCACTTTGTCATTGGTGCCGATGTGGACCATGACCGCTGGGTCTTCGCCAGCCCCACCCAGTAACCTGTCAACCCGATCCGCGATGTGCCGGACTCGAGCGCCAGGGAGGCAGCACACCGTTCGGCGATCCCGGTCTTTGTGACAGATTGCCCTGTCTGTCCCCCTAATAATAGAGTCACCCACTAACAGAACCTGTCTTGCCTGCCCTACACTTCCCCATGCTGAGATGTGCAGTAGAAGAGCAGAGAAAGATAATCAGAATAACTGGACCAGATGGAGAAGAAAAGAAGCAGAATGACTCCAATGAAAGAAAGTGTCACCTAAAAGGTACCTGGATGCATATGCTTATTTGTGATGCTGACCACAGTACTGTGGCTTCTTTATGGTACGCAGTCTGATAACGACTGATAATAACTAGTGTTGAGCCACCCCCATAGTGTTCGGGTTCGGTTCGTCGAACACCGGGATGTTCGAGGAACTGTTCGTCGAACACCTTAGAACACCGTCGAACACCGTTAAAACCAATGGCAGGCAAACAAAAACACATAGAAACACATAGAAAACACCTTCAAAGGTGTCCAAAAGCTGACAAACTGCTCAGAAGATGCTTTCTTTAAAAAAGCCGGCCGGCAATTCAGCAGCGGCATACACCGGTACCCGACAATTTAGACAAGAAGGAATAGAGCCTCACACATAGATTAGATAGATAGAAACATGTCAGTCACATATATATGAAGTACAGTGACAGTGTTGCTTACTGTACTTGTCATTTAGTGTAAAGGATTTATTAAAAAATATAATAGTGTTTTCATGCACTGTCTCTTTAAAAAAGCCGGCTGGCAATTCAGCATCTGTACCCGACAATTTATAACAGACAGAATAGAGCTTCACACATAGATTAGATAGATAGAAACATGTCAGTCACATATATATGAAGTACAGTGACAGTGTTGCTTACTGTACTTGTCATTTAGTGTAAAGGATTTATTAAAAAATATAATAGTGTTTTCATGCACCATCTCTTTAAAAAAGCCGGCCGGCAATTCAGCATCTGTACCCGACAATTTATAACAGACAGAATAGAGCTTCACACATAGATTAGATAGATAGAAACATGTCAGTCACATATATATGAAGTACAGTGACAGTGTTGGTTACTGTACTTGTCATTTAGTATTAAAATAAAGGATTTATTATTAAAAAAAATTGGCGTGGGGTTCCCCTTAATTTTAGTCTCTAGCGGAGGTTAAGCAGACAGCTGGGGCAGATGTTTGAAGCCTGGGAAGGGGGTAATACCCACGGAGCTTCCCAGGCTACTAATATGAGCCCCCAGCTGAATACATAGCCTTTACTAGCTATTAAAATGGGGGACCCCCCCAAAAAAATGACGTGGGGTCCCCCCTAATTTAATAGCTAGCAAAGGCTAGGCAGACAGCTGGGGGCTGATATTAATAGCCCAGGAAGGGAGCCATGAATATTGGCCCCCTCCCAGGCTAGAAACACCAGCCGTCAGCCGCCCCAGAAATGGCGCATTCATAGGATGCGCCAATTCTGGCACTTAGCCTCGCTCTTCCACGCTGCCCTGTAGCGGTGGCAGGGGGTAATAGGGCTGGGGTTGATGTCAGCTTATAATGCCAGCTGACATCAAGCCCAGGTTAGTAATGTTGAGGCGTCTATAAGACACCCCCATTACTAACCCCATAGTCAAAGTTAAAAGAAAACACAAACACCCAGAATAAAGTCCTTTAATTGAAATAAAGACACAATCCTTTATTGTTCTAAATTAAACCATAATTACCATCACGCCCATTCCAGCTGAAGCCAACGATCTCCTGCAATAAAAGAAAAATAATAAAGCAACATCATCCTTACATTTCCATGGTTCCCACGACAGCTTCAGCTCTGCTACATCGAGATGACAGGTTGGACCGCAGCAGAACGCTGCCATCCAGCCTGTCGTCCCGCAGACACTGAGAAGCGCAGGCTTGCTTGCGCTCTGCAGTGTCTGGCTGTGACGGCATAAAGATGAGACGAGTTCATGTCCAATGAACTCGGCGCACCTCAATCACGTCACTGACAGCGTGGGAAAATTCTCACGCTGAAGCGCTGAGTGCAGGAGAATTCTCCCACGCTGTCAGTGACGTGCATAAGGTGATCTCATGTCCAATGAACTCAGCTCACCTCCTGCACGTCACTGACAGCGTGGGAGAATTCTCCTGCACTCAGCGCTTCAGCGTGAGAATTCTCCCACGCTGAAGCGCTGAGTGCAGGAGAATTTTCCCACGCTGTCAGTGACGTGCATAAGGTGAGATCATGTCCAATGAACTCAGCTCACCTCCTGCACGTCACTGACAGCGTGGGAGAATTCTCCTGCACTCAGCGCTTCAGTGTGAGAATTCTCCCACGCTGAAGCGCTGAGTGCAGGAGAATTTTCCCACGCTGTCAGTGACGTGCATGAGGTGAGCCGAGTTCATTGGACATTAACTCGGCTCATCTGGATGCCCTCACAGAGAGACACTGTGGAGCGCAAGCAAGCCTGCGCTTCTCTGTGTCTGCGGGATGACAGGCTGGATGGCAGCGTTCTGCTGCGGTCCAGCCTGTCATCTCGATGTAGCAGAGCTGAAGCTGTCATGGGAACCATGGAAAGGTAAGGATGATGTTGCCTTATTATTTTTCTTTTATTTCAGGAGATCGTTGGCTTCAGCTGGAATGGGCATGACGGTAAGTATGGTTTAATTTAGAACAATAAAGAATTGTGTGTTTATTTCAATTAAAGGACTTTTTTCTGGGTGTTGTGTTTTTTTTAAATACTTTACTAGAAATTCATGGTGGTCATGTCTAATATTGGCGTGACCCCATGAATTTTGGGCTTAGGGCCAGCTGATAATGCCAAGCTGGCCCTAACCCCTTTATTACCCAGTGAGCCACCGCATCAGGGCCCTGGATGAGTTGGGTACAGCGCCAGAAGATGGCGCTTCTATGAACGCGCCATTTTCCGGGGTGGCTGCGGACTGCAATTTGCAGCGGGGGTGGCCCAGAAAGCTTGGGGCTCCCTGCGCTGCGGATTCCAGCCCCCAGCTGCCTAGTTGTACCTGGCTGGACACAAAAACAGGGCGAAGCCCCACGTCAATTTTCTTTAAATTATTTCATGAAATAATTAAGAAAAAAAGGGCTTCCCTATATTGTTGTGTCCGGCCAGGTACAAATAGGCAGCTGGTGGTTGAGGGCAGCCCGTTCCTGCCTGCTGCACCTGACTGGACACAAATATAGTGCGAAGGCCCACGTCAATTTTTTTTTAATTATTTCATGAAACCCAACCCATTCCAGCTGAAGCCAACAATCTCCTGCAATAAAAGAAAAATAATAAACCAACCTCATCCTTACCTTTCCATGGTTCCCACGACAGCTTCAGCTCTGCTACATCGAGATGACAGGCTGGACCGCAGCAGAACGCTGCCATCCAGCCTGTCATGCCGCAGACACTGAGAAGAGCAGGCATGCTTGCGCTCCTCAGTGTCTCGCTGTGACGGCATCCAGATGAGCCGAGGTCATGTCCAATGAACTCGGCTCACCTCATGCACGTCACTGACAGCGTGGGAAAATTCTCCTGCACTCAGCGCTTCAGCGTGAGAATTCTCCCACGCTGTAAGTGACGTGCATGAGGTGAGCCGAGTTCATTGGACATGACCTCGGCTCATCTTTATGCCGTCACAGAGAGACAATGTGGAGCGCAAGCAAGCCTGCTCTTCTCAGTGTCTGCGGGATGACAGGCTGGATGGCAGCGTTCTGCTGCGGTCCAGCCTGTCATCTCGATGTAGCAGAGCTGAAGCTGTCGTGGGAACCATGGAAAGGTAAGGATGAGGTTGCTTTATTATTTTATTTTTATTACAGGAGATCGTTGGCTTCAGCTGGAATGGGCGTGATGGTAAGTATGGTTTAATTTAGAACAATAAAGAATTGTGTCTTTATTTCAATTAAAGGACTTTATTCTGGGTGTTTGTGTTTTTTTTAACTTTGACTATGGGGTTAGTAATGGGGGTGTCTTATAGACGCCTCTCCATTACTAACCTGGGCTTGATGTCAGCTGGCATTATAAGCTGACATCAACCCCAGCCCTATTACCCCCTGCCACCGCACCAGGGCAGCGTGGAAGAGCGAGGCTAAGTGCCAGAATTGGCGCATCCTATGAATGCACCATTTCTGGGGCGGCTGACGGCTGGTGTTTCTAGCCTGGGAGGGGGCCAATATTCATGGCTCCCTTCCTGGGCTATTAATATCAGCCCCCAGCTGTCTGCCTAGCCTTTGCTAGCTATTAAATTAGGGGGGACCCCACGTCATTTTTTTGGGGGGTCCCCCATTTTAATAGCTAGTAAAGGCTATGTATTCAGCTGGGGGCTGATATTAGTAGCCTGGGAAGCTCCGTGGGTATTACCCCCTTCCCAGGCTTCAAACATCTGCCCCAGCTGTCTGCTTAACCTCCGCTAGAGCCTAAAATTAAGGGGAACCCCACGCCAATTTTTTTTTAAATAAATCCTTTATTTTAATACTAAATGACAAGTACAGTAACCAACACTATCACTGTACTTCATATATATGTGACTGACATGTTTCTATCTATCTAATCTATGTGTGAAGCTCTATTCTGTCTGTTATAAATTGTCGGGTACAGATGCTGAATTGCCGGCCGGCTTTCTTAAAGAGACGGTGCATGAAAACACTATTATTTTTTTTAATAAATCCTTTACACTAAATGACAAGTACAGTAAGCAACACTGTCACTGTACTTCATAGATATGTGACTGACATGTTTCTATCTATCTAATCTATGTGTGAAGCTCTATTCTGTCTGTTATAAATTGTCGGGTACAGATGCTGAATTGCCGGCCGGCTTTTTTAAAGAGACGGTGCATGAAAACACTATTATTTTTTTTGATAAATCCTTTACGCTAAATGACAAGTACAGTAAGTAGCACTGTCACTGTACTTCATATATATGTGACTGACATGTTTCTATCTATTTAATCTATGTGTGAAGCTCTATTCTGTCTGTTATAAATTGTCGGGTACAGATGCTGAATTGCCGGCCGGCTTTTTTAAAGAGATGGTGCATGAAAACACTATTATTTTTTTTGATAAATCCTTTACACTAAATGACAAGTACAGTAATCAACACTGTCACTGTACTTCATATATATGTGACTGACATGTTTCTATCTATCTAATCTATGTGTGATTCTCTATTCCTTCTATTCTAAATTGTCGGGTACCGCTGCTGTATTGCCGGCCGGCTTTTTTAAAGAGACGGTGCATGAAAACACTATTATTTTTTTTGATAAATCCTTTACGCTAAATGACAAGTACAGTAAGCAGCACTTTCACTGTACTTCGTATATATGTGGCTGACATGTTTATATCTATCTAATCTATGTGTGAAGCTCTATTCTTTCGGTTCTAAATTGTCGGGTACCGGTGTATGCCGCTGCTGAATTGCCGGATTTTCATGTTTCACTGTTGGCACTGTTCCCATCGATTTGGGCAATCACTGTAATGCCACAACCACCATGGCTGTGGCATTACAGTGAGTGGCAGACAATCCCTGCCTGATTGGTGCTCTAAATAGCACCAGACATGCAGGACACGCTTTTGGTGCACGAACAGTTATCGAACATAACCTCGAACAGCCGAATTTTTTGCAAATCGTTCGGGTTCGTCGAACAACTCGAACACCGCCCAAAACAGCTCGAATTTGAGATTGGCGAACAGTTCTAGTCGAACACCGCTCATCTCTAATAATAACAACTTCCAGCATCTCCCTACCATTGGTAAGGACATATTGGGAATTATAGGTTCATGTGATACAATTGTATATGGGACTGGATTGACATTAAAATTGATTGCTGTAGTAAGCGTGGTGCTGTATTCATGTGCAGTTGGTGATTCTGGTAATGTATTCTTATACTGATGGTGGTTCTGGTGAAGTATTCCTGTACTGTTGATGGTTCTGGTGATGTATTTCTGTACTTATATTGGTTATGGTGATGTATTCCTGTGCTGATGGTGGTTTTGGTGATTTATTCCTGTACTGATGGTGGCTCTGGTGATGAATTCCTGTATTGATAGTTGTTCTGGTGATGTAGTTTTGTACTGCTGGTGGTTCTGGTGATGTATTTCCATACTGCTGGTGGTTCTGGTGATGTATTTCTGTACTGATAGAAGTTTTAGTGGTGTTTTTCTGTACCTCTGCCTCCACACAGCTGATCAATGTAGATGATGTGTGTCTCTCCCCAACTGATCTGATATTGATGACTTATCCTAAGGATAGGTCATAACTTAGTGGACATCCCCTTAATGTCAATCCATATTTATATTTACCAGCACTCTGCAAAATGAAATATGTTTTATATTGCTGCTTAAACAAGAGGCAGACGGCATAGAGCATGAGTACTGTAAATTTATTAAATAGAATTACTGCAAGCCACAGTTTAGTGATGTTTACACCACATTCTAAAGTTCTTAATAAAATCTACATATGCATCTAAATCTTAGGCCCCCTTCACACGTGCACATAAAACATGTTCGTGTTTTGACCATCCCTATGTTTTTTAATCAGCATCCGTGTGTATGTACATGTGCGGCATCCATGTGGTATCCATGAACCACCTGTGTGCTGTCCGTATGACATGTATCACAATATAATGCATTCAAGAAATGACTGATTTTTAAGCGTTAAAGATGTGCAAATATACTAGATAAATAGATAGATACAGTGCTGGCCAAAAGTATTGGCACCCCTGCAATTCTGTCAGATAATACTCAGTTTCTTCCTGAAAATGATTGCAATCACAAATTCTTTGGTATTATTCTCTTCATTTAATTTGTCTTCAATGAAAAAAACACAAAGAATTGTTCTAAAGCCAAATTTGATATAATTCCACACCAAACCAAAAAAAGGGGGTGGACAAAAGTATTGGCACCCTTTGAAAAATCATGTGATGCTTCTCTAATTCGTGTAATTAACAGCACCTGTAACTTCCCTGTGGCACCTAACAGGTGTTGGCAATAACTAAATCACACTTGCAGCCAGTTAACATGGATTAAAGTTGACTCAACCTCTGTCCTGTGTCCTTGTGTGTACCACATTGAGCATGGAGAAAAGAAAGAAGACCAAAGAACTGTCTGAGGACTTGAGAAACCAAATTGTGAGGAAGCATGAGCAATCTCAAGGCTACAAGTCCATCTCCAAAGACCTGAATGTTCCTGTGTCTTCCGTGCGCAGTGTCATCAAGAAGTTTAAAGCCCATGGCACTGTGGCTAACCTCCCTAGATGTGGACGGAAAAGAAAAATTGACGAGAGATTTCAATGCAAGATTGTGTGGATGGTGGATAAAGAACCTCGACTAACATCCAAACAAGTTCAAGCTGCCCTGCAGTCCGAGGGTACAACAGTGTCAACCCGTACTATCCGTCGACGTCTGAATGAAATGGGACTGTATGGTAGGATACCCAGGAAGACCTCACTTCTTACCCCGAGACATAAAAAAGCCAGGCTGGAGTTTGCCAAAACTTACCTGAGAAAGCCTAAAACGTTTTGGAAGAATGTTCTTTGGTCAGATGAGACAAAAGTAGAGCTTTTAGGGAAAAATCATCTACATAGAGTGTACAGGAAAAAAAGAGAGGCATTCAAAGAAAAGAACACGGTCCCTACAGTCAAACATGGCGGAGGTTCCCTGATGTTTTGGGGTTGCTTTGCTGCCTCTGGCACTGGACTGCTTGACCGTGTGCATGGCATTATGAAGTCTGAAGACTACCAACAAATTTTGCAGCATAATGTATGGCCCAGTGTGAGAAAGCTGGGTCTCCCTCAGAGGTCATGGGTCTTCCAGCAGGACAATGACCCAAAACACACTTCCAAAAGCACTAAAAAATGGTTTTAGAGAAAGCACTGGAGACTTCTAAGGTGGCCAGCAATGAGTCCAGACCTAAATCCCATGGTGTTAGAACCTTGCTGTTAGGTTTTTTTTCCTTTGCTGGTCACATGACCTTGTTGGCCTATTTAGTCCTGCTCCGCCCTTCTGGCTTTGCTGGACTTCATTGTATATCTACTTTCTAGCTAGCCTGTGCTCTGTATCTAACTCTGTTAGTTTGCTTGGTCTACGGACCTCTATGTTCTATCTATTTTGTTTGTTCGTCTGTCTGCTACTATTTCTGTTAGGAGGTGTCCCATATTCCTCCCAGTCCTTAGTACTTGTAGGGATTCCCTCCCCACATCTATAGGTCTTCGTACAGACTAGATTAGAACTTTAGCAGGTCTGATCGCAGGATCAGGTTCCCTGTTACATCGTAGGGATTCAGCTGAGTCTCATAGTAGGGACAGATCTCCTCTCTTTCCTTAGCTTTGGTAGCAGAACATAACAGTAAGTCCAGCCAGCAAATTCTCTAAGGAAAGATTTTTCTGTTCCATCATGGTGTCGGTTCAGGATTTGGCTCATCGCCTGCAGGGACTCTCTCTGGAGGTGGCCGAGCTCCGTCAGCACGTGAGTAACTGTCCTGGAGCACATTTCTTGGAGCCTAAGGTATATTTGCCGGATTTGTTTTTTGGTGAACACCGAGAATTTTTTTCATTTAAAAATGCTTGCTTATTGTATTTTCGTTTGAGACCTAAGTCCTCTGGGGATGAATCCCAGCGCGTAGGGTTCATAATGTCACTTTTGCGCAAAGAGCCTCAGGAGTGGGCCTTTTCTTTGCAACCTAGTGATTCATGCTTCAGATCAGTGGATAGTTTTTTTTCTGCTTTGGGACTATTATATGATGATCCTGACCGTGTCGCATCAGCTGAGACTGAGTTGAGACGTCTTAAACAAGGATCGGGTAATGTGGAAAAAAATATTGTACTCATTTTCGTCGTTGGTCCACTCAAACAGGGTGGAACGATTCTGCTCTGAAAAGTCTATTTCTTGCTGGGCTCAGTGAAAGGGTTAAAGACCTGCTAATTGCTTATCCTACACCTGAGGATTTGCAACAGGCTATGCAATTAGCTATACGGGTGGATAGAAGACTGCGTGCTAGGGTTAATGAGAGCAAATCCTCTGCTATGTCAGTTTCTGGTTATGATAATGTGTGTACTAACAGTGGTGAACCGATGGAGATTGGATCGGTGGCACCTCGCTCTCAAGAAAAAGACCGTCGTTTTTCGGAAGGCTTGTGTTTCTATTGCGGAAAATCTGGTCATTTGATTAAAGGCTGTGAGCTTCGTATGAAGAAAGAAAAAAAAATGGTCAGTCACGCCCGTATTGCCTGTTTAAATTCCAAGGGTATATTTTTAGCTGCTTCCACGATTGCTCAGGAAAAATTAATGGAATTTCGGGTGTTTGTTGATTGCGGGTCTACACTGAATGTAATTGATGGGGGATTCGTGGAAAAACTCAATTTAAAACCTGAACCTTTATCATCCCCCATTGCTGTGGTTTCTGTGGATGGCTCCCCTTTGAAGAATATTACTCTCAAGGTCAGTGAATTTCCTCTCACTATTAATGGTGTTCACCATGAGAAATTGGATTTGGTAGTGTTGAATAACTTGCCTTCTCCAGTAATATTGGGTTTGCCCTGGTTAAAATTTCACAATCCTGTACTGGATTGGTCTACCAGTGAAATTAAATCCTGGAGCCATAAATGTTATGACAAGTGTTGTAACGGGCGTATTGCAGCTTTGGATAGGGGAGAATTGCCTGTTCCTATTCAGGATTTTTGGAGAGTTTTTTCTGAGAAGGAATCGCAGGTTTTGCCTCCCCATAGAGACTATGATTGTTCTATTGAATTTGTCCCTGGAGCGACTCTTCCTAAGAGTCGTTTATTTAACCTTACTATTCCTGAGAGGAAGGCTTTGGAGGAATACATACAGACAAGCTTGGCCGCCGGTCACATTAGGCCCTCTAAGTCTCCTGTGGCGGTTGGATTTTTTTTTGTAAAAAAAAAGGACGGCGGTTTACGTCCTTGTCTGGATTTTCGTGAGATTAACAAAATTACGGTACGCAATCCTTACCCACTGCCATTGATTCCTGATCTGTTTAACCAGTTATTGGGGGCCAAGTGGTTCTCTAAAATTGACCTTAAGGGGGCATACAATCTGTTGCGCATGAAGGAGGGTGATGAATGGAAGACTGCTTTTAACACTCCTGTGGGTCATTTTGAGAATCTGGTTATGCCTTTTGGTCTCACTAATGCTCCTGCATTTTTTCAGAATCTGATTAATGACATCCTTAGACCTTTGATCGGTAAAAATGTGGTTGTGTATTTGGATGACATTTTGATTTATTCGCCAGATCTGGAGTCTCATTGGCGGAGCGTGCGTGAGGTATTACAGTTATTAATGGACAATTCGCTTTTTGCTAAGCTGGAGAAATGTGAGTTCGCTGTACAGAGAATTAGTTTTTTGGGCTACATTATCTCCAGCAAAGGTTTTGAGATGGATCCGGTTAAGGTTCAGGCTGTGCAGGAATGGCCTAGGCCTATTGGTTTGAAATCGATACAGAGGTTTTTGGGTTTCGCCAATTACTATAGAAAGTTCATAAAAAATTTTTCTAGTATTGTCAAACCTCTGACTGATCTCACCAGGAAAGGTGCTGATGCGGTTCAGTGGTCTTCTGAGGCCATTGAAGCTTTTGTGTATCTCAAGGAGAGGTTCACCTCTGCTCCCATCCTTATGCAGCCTGATGTTACTAGGCCGTTTTTGGTTGAGGTTGATGCTTCCTCTGTGGGGGTTGGCGCAGTATTGTCTCAGGATAACGGGGATGGATTACATCCCTGTGCCTTTTTTTCAAAAAAATTTTCGGAGACTGAATTGAATTACGATATTGGTAATCGGGAATTATTGGCTATTAAACTCGCATTTGAACACTGGCGCCACTTCTTGGAAGGTGCGGAATTTCCCGTTCAGGTTCTTACGGATCATAAAAATCTGATATATCTTGATGCTGCCAAGCGCCTGAATGCCCGTCAGGCTAGGTGGGCACTGTTTTTCTCGCGGTTTAATTTCTCCGTTACTTACATCCCTGGTACTAAGAATGTTAAGGCGGATGCCTTGTCTCGCAGTTTTTCTCCCATAGTCGGTGCTGAGAAAGAGGAAAACATTTTACAAGAAGGTGTTGTGATAGCTGCTTTAGACTCCGTTTTGGAAGATGAGATTCTTAAAGCTCAGGAGAATGCCCCATCTAACACTCCTCATGGGAGGTTGTTTGTGCCTGAGACCTTTAGGAGAGATTTGTTTGTTGAGTGTCACGAATCTCGGTTGGCAGGTCATCCCGGAATCTCTGAGACCAAGAGACTGGTGGGTCGCAGTTTTTGGTGGCCTGGATGGCAGAAGGAAGTCATTAAGTGGGTGCGCCAATGTACTATATGTGCTAGATCTAAGTCCTCACATACTCCTGCTGCGGGGTTGCTTTGTCCTTTGGAGGTCCCCAGTGCTCCTTGGACACATTTGGCTATGGACTTTATAACTGACCTTCCCCCCTCTGAGGGTTTTACTGTCATCTGGGTGGTCGTGGACCGCTTTAGCAAGATGTGTCACTTGGTTCCCTTCGTCAAACTGCCCTGCGCTAAAACTCTCGCTAAGGCCTTTGTCAAGGAAATTGTCAGACTTCATGGCGTTCCTACTGACATTGTTTCTGATAGGGGTCCTCATTTCGTGGCTCGTTTTTGGCGTGCCTTTTGTGACAGGTTGGGAATTCATTTGTCGTTTTCGTCCGGATATCATCCTGAATCTAATGGCCAGACAGAAAGGAAAAACCAGGATGTTGAGCAGTTCTTGCGTTGTTTTGTGGCAGACAATCAAGAGGGGTGGTCTGAGTTTCTGCCACTTGCTGAATTTGCTCTGAACAATCATACATCTTCTTCTGCTGGTTGTTCGCCTTTTTTTTGTTGTTCTGGGAGACATCCGTCGTTTGGGTCGTTCTCCAAGTTGGGATCTGCCGTGCCTGAGGAGGAGAATTTTTCCGGTGATTTGGAAAGAGTTTGGACGGATGTGCGTGGTAATCTTCAGGAGGCCAACAGAAAATCTAAAGACTACTTTGATAGGAAACGACAGGAGGTTTTGTTCGCTGTTGGTGACATGGTTTGGTTGTCCTCTAGGAATCTGCGGTTGAGGATTCCTTCTAAGAAATTGGGTCCCAAGTTTGTAGGGCCCTTTAAGGTGCTTCAGGTTGTCAACCAATCTGCTGTTAGGTTGGAGGTTCCTACCTCCTGGAGAATTAATCCGGTCTTTCATGTCTCTCTGTTAAAAAAAGCTGTTGTGTCGGATGGTGACGCCTCTGCCTCTGTTCCTCCGGTGGTGGAGGACGGGGAATATGAAATTTCTCGCATCCTTGACTCTAGACGGTATAGAGGTAGTTTGCAGTATCTTGTGGCCTGGAAAGGTTTCGGACCCGAGGATAACTCTTGGGTGAGGTCAGATGATGTTTCCGCGTCCAGACTTATCAGAGCGTTTCACAGGAGATTTCCTGATAAGCCTGGTCCTAGGGGATCCGGAGGATCCTCTTAGAAGGGGGGGTACTGTTAGAACCTTGCTGTTAGGTTTTTTTTCCTTTGCTGGTCACATGACCTTGTTGGCCTATTTAGTCCTGCTCCGCCCTTCTGGCTTTGCTGGACTTCATTGTATATCTACTTTCTAGCTAGCCTGTGCTCTGTATCTAACTCTGTTAGTTTGCTTGGTCTACGGACCTCTATGTTCTATCTATTTTGTTTGTTCGTCTGTCTGCTACTATTTCTGTTAGGAGGTGTCCCATATTCCTCCCAGTCCTTAGTACTTGTAGGGATTCCCTCCCCACATCTATAGGTCTTCGTACAGACTAGATTAGGACTTTAGCAGGTCTGATCGCAGGATCAGGTTCCCTGTTACATCGTAGGGATTCAGCTGAGTCTCATAGTAGGGACAGATCTCCTCTCTTTCCTTAGCTTTGGTAGCAGAACATAACACATGGAACACCTGTGGAGAGATCTCAAAATGGCAGTTTGGAGAAGGCACCCTTCAAATATCAGGGACTCGAGCAGTTTGCCAAAGAAGAATGGTCTACAATTCCAGCAGAGCATTGTAAGAAACTCATTGATGGTTACCGGAAGCGGTTGTTCGCTGTTATTTTGGCTAAAGGTTGTGCAACCAAGTATTAGGCTGAGGGTGGCAATACTTTTGTCCGGCCCTTTTTTGGAGTTTTGTGTGAAATGATCAATGATTTGATTTTTGCTTCATTCTCTTTTGTGTTTTTTCCTTGCAAGCAAATTAAATGAAGATAATAATACCAAAGAGTATGTGATTGCAATCATTTTCAGGAAGAAACTGAGTATTATCTGACAGAATTGCAGGGGTGCCAATACTTTTGGCCAGCACTGTACATAGATAGATAATAGTTAGACAGATTGATAGATGATAGATAGAAAACCCTACAAGCTATATATCTATCTTATCTATCTAACTAATAAGCCAAATAAATAAATAATGAAATGAAAAAAAATATGTGTGGTTGCCACTATTTTTTTTAAACCAGCAGATGTCTGTAGCCTTTGCCTACAGCCACTTTTGGGCTCCACTGCATAATGTGAGATCTGGCGACTGTGAAGAGCAGGAACATTACTGACATCACCGCTTTTCAGAGTCACCAAGTGCTGCTCGTAAAAAAACAGACATGTAAGCAGCACCCTTGATTATAATGGGTGTGCATGTGTAAGTGTCTCTGGTACATGTGAAAATGGACACCACACATACCGGAAACACTGACATGTGAAGGGGGCCGTAGAGATATTTTCTGACAAGTTATGTGTTGCTCATTTTACTAAACCTTTATCATTTATATAAGTAAAATTAAACCTCTGAGTCAAAAACCTAATAATATGTGCAGCATTTTCAAAGTTTATACATATGCATATCCGTATAGCTGCCATGCACTAAACTAATAAAGATAATCTAAATAGGCAGCTGTATGTGAATGTATATGCGTGGAAAAACATGCTTTGCCCATGCAATGCTAGTACTCAAAATATTGGCTAAGGACTCAATTTTGAAATAGTGCCAGTGGAAAACATGCTGAATGGGACAAAATGTTCAGACCGTAGAAAACTTTGAACATTCATTCATGCCATTAAACTGAGTGGTTCTAGGGTCTATGTAGAGAGAAATTAGAATTTACTACACTTTTCGTAGATTAATTTTTAAATTAAATTTGATTAAGACATTAAAGATTTTTCACTAGTCACTGGAGTAATAATAATATTCATGATTAATAGAGTATCAATACAATCAGTAGTTCTTTACAGTTAGGAAAGTAACAATTAAAAAAATAAACTCATAATGATACGAAAAAAAAAGAAGCCCCTGCTTAAAATGAAGGGTTCTGCTCACATCTGCATCTCTCTTGCAGATCTGGACAAAAATAAAAGACAAATACAAGACATACTAGCTCCCATTGGCAAGCAATTTTGTCTGCTGAATTAACAAATTTTATGAGAGAAACCCAATGGACCCCATTATAATCAGTGGGGTATGTCCAGAATTGCTGCTATAATGTAATGATTCTGGCACTGACATTAATTGCGCAGATGTGAATAATACTTAAGTAAGCGAACATTTTTTAGCTTGCTTGTCAGCGTTAGGATTGAGGACGTTCGGAGAAACATGTGTCTGGTGCGTGTTCTTCTGGTGGGTGACATCCATCTTGCTATTATGTATTGATCTTTTTATACTTTTTCAATCCATTACTCGACACACTAGGGGCATATTTTGATATAATTTGATTTGTTTCTTACTCTGATTTCATATGCTTAACATGTAACACGCTGAATACTTATTTCATATTTTTTTAACATGATTTGAACATTTGATTTATTCAGAGATTCACCCATTACTTTGTCTTGTATCTATAATCGTGGCCAAAAATTTTAAAATCTAAACAAATTTTGGTTTTCACAAAGTTTGCTGCTTCAGTGTTTTTAGAACTTTTAGGCCACATTCACATTTTCAGTATTTGGTCAGTAATTTACATCACTATTTGTAAGCCAAATCCAGGAGAGGAACAATCAAGGGAAAAGTATAACAGAAATACAGTATGTACACCACTTTTGTATTTTTCACCCCCAGTTTTGGCTTACAAATACTGATGTAAAATACTGATCAAATAATGAAAGTGTGAATGTGGCCTTAGTCAGAAATTTGTATGGTAACTGAAGTATGAATATTTCGCATGTCATACGTTTTTTTTTTTACTTTTATTGAAAAAGAAAAGTTTATGCAAAGACTCAATATTTACAGTATTAACCCTTTTTTCAAGATCTGCAATTTACCTGACATGCTGGATATCCGCTTCTAGGCCAAATCCTATTTTAATCAGTGTTCAGAGTTTATCAAAACTTCTGTGTTCTTGTTGGTCTTCCTGCTTTTTAAGGATTGAACACACTAATTTTTGAGAGACGTCCAATTTTAAGTAATGTCACTGTTGCGCCATATGTAAGTTACTTCTGTGAGGTGGACTTACTGGTGTGTTTTGAATCATTATCCTGCCACATAACCAAAGTGCGCTCCAGCTTGAGGTCATGAACAGATGGCCGGACATTCTCCTTCAGGATTTTTTGGTAGACAGTAGAATTCATGGTTCCATTTACCACAGCAAATCTTACAGGTCCTGAAGCAGCAAAACAGCCCCAGATCATCACACTACCACCATCTTATTTTATAGTTGGTATGATGTTCCTTTTCTGAAATGCTGTGTTACTTCTACGTCAAATGTAATAGGACATACAGTACAGACCAAAAGTTTGGACACACCTCATTTAAAGATTTTTTCTGTATCTTCATGACTTTGAAAATTGTGCATTCACACTGAAGGCATCAAAACTATGAATTAACACATGTGGAATTATATACTTAACAAAAAAGTGTGAAACAACTGAAAATATGTCTTATATTCTAGGTTCTTCAAAGTAGCCACCTTTTGCTTTGATGGCTGCTTTGCACACTCTTGGCATTCTCTGGATGAGCTTCAAGAGGTAGTCACCGGAAATGGTCTTCCAAAAATCTTGAAGGAGTTCCCAGAGATGCTTAGCACTTGTTGCCCCTTTTGCCTTCACTCTGTGGTCCAGCTCACTCCTAACCATCTCGATTGGGTTCAGGTCTGGAGATTGTGGAGGCCAGGTCAACTGGTGTAGCACCCCATCACTCTCCTTCTTGGTCAAATAGTCCTTACACAGCCTCTAGGTGTGTTTGGGGTCATTGTCGTGTTGAAAAATAAATGATGGTCCAACTAAACGCAAACCGGAAGGAATAGCATGCCTCTGCAAGATGCTGTGGTAGCCAAGCTGGTGCAGTATGCCTTCAATTTTGAATAAATCCCCAACAGTGTCACCAGCAAAGCACCCCCACACCATCACACCTCCTCCTCCATGCTTCACGGTGGGAACCAGGCATGTAGAGTTCATCCGTTCACCTTTTCTGTGTCGCACAAAGACACGGTGGTTGGAACCAAAGATCTCAAATTTGGACTCATCAGACCAAAGCACAGATTTCCACTGGTCTAATGTCCATTCCTTGTATTCTTTAGCCCAATCAAGTCACTTCTGCTTGTTGCCTGTCCTTAGCAGTGGTTTCCTAGCAGCTATTTTACCATGAAGGCCTGCTGCACAAAGTCTCCTCTTAACAGTTGTTGTAGAGATGTTTCTGCTGCTAGGACTCTGTGTGGCATTGACCTGGTCTCTAATCTGAGCTGCTGTTAACCTGCGATTTCTGAGGCTGGTGACTCGGATAAACTTATCCTCAAAAGCAGAGGTGACTCTTGGTCTTCCTTTCCTGGGGCGGTCCTCATGTGAGCCAGTTTCTTTGTAGCGCTTGATGGTTTTTGCAACTGCACTTGGGGACACTTTCAAAGTTTGCCCAATTTTTCGCACTGACTGACCTTCATTTCTTAAAGTGATGATGGCCACTTGTTTTTCTTTACTTAGCTGCTTTTTTCTTGCCATAATACAAATTCTAACAGTCTATTCAGTAGGACTATCAGCTGTGTATCCACCAGACTTCTGCACAACACAACTGATGGTCCCAACCCCATTTATAAGACAAGAAATCCCACTTATTAAACCTGACAGGGCACACCTGTGAAGTGAAAACCATTTCCGGTGACTACCTCTTGAAGTTCATCAAGAGAATGCCAAGAGTGTGCAAAGCAGTCATCAAAGCAAAAGGTGGCTACTTTGAAGAACCTAGAATATAAGACATATTTTCAGTTGTTTCATACTTTTTTGTTAAGTATATAATTCCACATGTGTTAATTCATAGTTTTAATGCCTTCAGTGTGAATGTACAATTTTCAAAGTTATGAAAATACAGAAAAATCTTTAAATGAGAAGGTGTGTCCAAACTTTTGGTTTGTACTGTACATCTTCTAAAAAGTTCAACTTCTGTCTCGTCAGTCCACAGAGTATTCTCCAAAAAGTCTTGGCGATTATCTAGATGTTTTCTGGCAAAACTGAGATGAGCCTTTATGTTCTTTTTGCTCAGCAGTGGTTTTCATCTTGGAACTGTGCCATGCATGACATTTTTGCCCAGTCTTTCTTATAGTTGAATAATGAACATTGACCTTAACTGAGGCAAGTGAAGCTTGCAGTTCTTTGGATGGTGTTATGGGGTCTTTTGTGACCTCTTGGATGAGCTGTCACTGCTCTCTTAGGGTTATTTTGGTCAGTCAGCCACTTCTGGGAAGGTTCACCACTGTTCCATGTTTTTGCCATTTGTGGATAATGGCTCTCATTGTGGTTCGCTTGAGTCTCACAGCTTTAGAAATTGCTTTAAAACTTTTTCCAAACGATTGAAAAATCTCAATTACTTTGTTTCTCATTTGTTGCTGAATGTTTTTGGATCGCAGCATGATGTCTAGCTTTTGAGGGTCTTTTGGTCTACTTCTCTTTGTCAAGATATAAAGTAAGCAAGGTTCTGGCACTCTTAAAGATGAAGCAAGTCAGAAGAATATAAATGTAAATTCACTTTCTTTTATTGGTTCTCCAGTGAGTGATCGCCCAACGTTTCTACCCCGCAGGGGTTTTCATTAGGGGCTTTAAACAAAATTGTATATGTAAATAAAGAACAGACAAATAATATAGGTATGTATTAGTATTGATAATGTACATACTAGAAAAACCAAAAGATCATCATTGAGTGATAAATAACTCCAGAAAGGAGTACAATACAAGATATACAATCTGAAGTGAACAGCAGTCCCACGTGGAGGTGTCACACATAGCACAGAATACGGCGGAACCTGTAAAAGGTGACTAGAAAAATTGCCTTCACATATGGGTGCTATAGTGAATATTAAGGAACAATGTAGGTGTAACATATGTAACAAAGAGACCGGGGGGGTGGGGGAGAGGAAAGAATGATGCAGACATGCAGCCAAGGTAATGGGGAATAAATAACACCAAGATAAAAAGAAATTGATAAAAAGAGGAAAACAGGAGAACAAGAATAAATACCCTGGATCAATAGAATCTGGAACCACGGAAGATGGATAATCCTCTGGAAAAATATATGGCAGCTAGAAACTGAGGTTGAAAAAAATAGAGAGTGTGTATACTCATTATGGTACGGGGGAACCAGGTAATAGGAAGTATAAGTCAATAAATACCAAAGTTGGGGGTGAATCACAGTTACCAGTAGAGAGTAATGTGGAAAGCTTGTAGTCATCAAAACCCAGGGTAAAGGGGATAGCATATATGCTCAGAGGTTATGGGCTGCCAACCTGTTGTTCAAATAAATAATCATGTGCCAAATGACGATGTATAAACAGGGAATATAGGCATTCATATATGCTGTAGGTAAAATTACAGGCTATCCCGTCCTCTAGTGATATTATAGGTCTTTCCTGGGTCCTGTACGAGGTGACCGTGGTGTATGTGTGCGTCTTCAACGTGCAGACAGGCTATAAATAGCCTCCCTGCGTTCTCTTTGTCAGGCAGGTCCTATTTAAGTGATTTCTTGATTGAGAACAAGTGTGGCAGTAAGAAGGCCTGTGTGTGGCTAGGTAAATTGAACTCAGCTTCCCAAAGATGTGATAAACCACAGTTAATCAGCGATTTGGGCGCCACATTTAAATAGCGACCGCGACCAATCACCGATCTTGGCGCCACATTTAAACACTGCTGTGCTGATTGGTCGTGGACGCCAGCCGTGACCAATCAGCGAGATTGGCGCCAAATTTAAACAACGCTCTGCTGATTGGTTGCGGCCACCAGCCGACCGCGAACAATCAGCGAGATTGGCGCCAAATTTAAACAATGCTCTGCTGATTGGTTGCGGCCGCCAGCTGACCACGACCAATCACCGATATTGGCACCAAATTTAAACAACGCTCTGATCTCCTGACGGCAAGTGTGAATGGAGGACCGAGGAGCGGCGCCGCCGGTCGGGATGCTTCTGCTGCGAGCAGCCGCTCATCTCCCAGCTGCTCGCAGCGGAAGTAGCCGCACAAGCAGCGCTGCTCCCCGGTCCTCACTAATACGACGCTGATTGGTTGCGGCCGCCGGACGCGACCAATTAGCGATATGGGCGGCAAATTTAAACCCCGCTCTGCTGATTGGTAGCGGTCGTCGGCCGCGACCAATCAGCAGTATTGGCGCCAAATTTAAACACCGCTCTGCTGATTAGTCGCAACCAACGGCCGTGACCAATCAGCGATATTGTCGCAAAACAGCATTATTGGCTCCAAATTTAAACCGCGCTCTGCTGATTGGTCGCGGTCGCCGGTCTGGATACTTCTGCTGCGAGCGCCCGCTCATCTCCCAGCAGCGCCGCTCCCCCGTCCCCCCTCCCGGCTTCTCGCAGCGGAAGTAGCCGCTGAGGCAGCGCCGCTCCCCGGTCCTCACCAATACGATTCGCTGATTAATCACGGCCTCTGACCGCGACCAATCAGTGATCTTGGTGCAAAATTTAAACACCGCTGTGCTGATTGGTCAAGGGCGCTGCCCGCGACCAATCAGCGATTTTGGCGCCACATTTAAACACTGCTGTGCTGATTGGTCGCGGATGCTGCCCGCGACCAATCAGCGATCTTGGCGGCCACATTTAAACACTGCTGTGCTGATTGGTCGCGGACGCTGCCCGCGACCAATCACCGATTTGGGCGCAACATTTAAATAGCGGCCGTGACCAATCAGCGATCTTGGCGCCAAATTTAAACACTGCTGTGCTGATTGGTCGCGGGCTGCGTCCGCGACCAAACAGCAGTATTGGCGTCAAATTTAAACCCCGCTCTGCTGATTAGTCGCGACCGCCGGCCGCGACCAGTCAGCGATTTTGGCGCCAAATTTAAACACCGCTCTGCTGATTGCGCCCGGTCGGCCACATACATATTCTAGAATACCTGATGCGTTAGAATCGGGCCACCATCCAGTATATATATATATACAGTACAGACCAAAAGTTTGGACACACCTTCTCATTTAAAGATTTTTCTGTATTTTCATAACTATGAAAATTGTACATTCACACTGAAGGCATCAAAACTATGAATTAACACATGTGGAATTATATACTTAACAAAAAAGTGTGAAACAACTGAAAATATGTCTTATATTCTAGGTTCTTTAAAGTAGCCACCTTTTGTTTTGATGACTGCTTTGCACACTCTTGGCATTCTCTTGATGAGCTTCAAGAAGTAGTCACCGGAAATGGTCTTCCAACAATCTTGAAGGAGTTCCCAGAGATGCTTAGCACTTGTTGGCCCTTTTGCCTTCACTCTGCGGTCCAGCTCACCCCAAACCATCTCGATTGGGTTCAGATCTGGTGACTGTGGAGGCCAGGTCATCTGGCGTAGCACGCCATCACTCTCTTTCTTGGTCAAAAAGCCCTTACACAGCCTGGAGATGTGTTTGGCGTCACTGTTCTGTTGAAAAATAAATGATGGTCCAACTAAACGCAAACCGGATGAAATAGCATGCCGCTGCAAGATGCTGTGGTAGCCATGCTGGTTCAGTATGCCTTCAGTTTTGAATAAATCCCCAACAGTGTCACCAACAAAGCACCCCCACACCATCACACCTCCTCCTCCATGCTTCACGGTGGGAACCAGTCATGTAGAGTCCATCCGTTCACCTTTTCTGCATCGCACAAAGACACGGTGGTTGGAACCAAAGATCTCAAATTTGGACTCATCAGACCAAAGCACAGATTTCCACTAGTCTAATGTCCATTCCTTGTGTTCTTTAGCCCAAACAAGTCTCTTCTGCTTGTTGCCTGTCCTTAGCAGTGGTTTCCTAGCAGCTATTTTACCATGAAGGCCTGCTGCACAAAGTCTCCTCTTAACAGTTATTGAAGAGATGTGTCTGCTGCTAGAACTCTGTGTGGCATTGACCTGGTCTCTAATCTGAGCTGCTGTTAACCTGCGATTTCTGAGGCTGGTGACTCGGATAAGCTTATCCTCAGAAGCAGAGGTGACTCTTGGTCTTCCTTTCCTGGGGCGGTCCTCATGTGAGCCAGTTTCTTTGTAGCGCTTGATGGTTTTTGCAACTGCACTTGGGGACACTTTCAAAGTTTTCACAATTTTTCGAACTGACTGACCTTCATTTCTTAAAGTTATGATGGCCACTCGTTTTTTCTTTACTTAGCTGCTTTTTTCTTGCCATAATACAAATTCTAACAGTCTATTCAGTAGGACTATCAGCTGTGTATCCACCAGACTTCTGCACAACACAACTGATGGTCCCAACCCCATTTATAAGACAAGAAATCCCACTTATTAAACCTGACAGGGCACACCTGTGAAGTGAAAACCATTTCCGGTGACTACCTCTTGAAGCTCATTAAGAGAATGCCAAGAGTGTGCAAAGCAGTCATCAAAGCAAAAGGTGGCTGCATTGAAGAACCTAGAATATAAGACATATTTTCAGGTGCTTCACACTTTTTTGTTAAGTATATAATTCCACATGTGTTAATTCATAGTTTTGATGCCTTCAGTGTGAATTTCCAATTTTCATAGTCATGAAAATACAGAAAAATCTTTAAATGAGAAGGTGTGTCCAAACTTTTGGTCTGTACTGTATATATGTGTATATATATATATATATATATATATATATATATATATATATACATACACACTGCTCAAAAAAATAAAGGGAACATTCAAATAACACATTCTAGATCTGAATGAATGAAATATTCTCATTGAATACTTTGTTCTGTACAAAGTTGATTGTGCTGACAACAAAATCACACAAAAATCATCAATGGAAACCAAATTTATTAACCAATGGAGGCCTGGATTTGGAGTCACCCCCAAAATTAAAGTGGAAAAACACACTACAGGCTGATTCAACTTTGATGTAATGTCCTTAAAACAAGTCAAAATGAGGCTGAGTATTGTGTGTGGCCTCCACGTGCCTGTATATATACAGTTATATGAAAAAGTTTGGGCACCCCTATTACTCTTAAGCTTAATGTTATATAAAAATTGGTGTTTTTGCAACAGCTATTTCAGTTTGATATATGTAATAACTGTTTGACACAGTAATGTTTCTGCCTTGAAATGAGGTTTATTGTACTTACAGAAAATGTGCAATCTGCATTTAAACAAAATTTGACAGGTGCATAAGTATGGGCACCCTTATCATTTTCTTGTTTTAAATACTCCTACCTACTTTTTACTGACTTACTAAAGCACTTTTTTTGGTTTTGTAACCTCATTGAGTTTTGAACTTCATAGCCAGGTGTATGCAATCATGAGAAAAGCTACTTAAAGTGGCCACTTGCAAGTTGTTCTCCTGTTTGAATCTCCTCTGAAGAGTGGCATCATGGGCTCCTCAAAACAACTGTCAAATGATCTGAAAACAAAGATTATTCAAGATAGTTGTTCAGGGGAAGGATACAAAAAGCTGTCCCAGAGATTTAACCTGTCAGTTTCCACTGTGAGGAACATAGTAAGGAAATGGAAGAACACAGGGACAGTTCTTGTTAAGGCCAGAAGTGGCAGGCCAAGAAAAACATCAGAAAGGCAGAGAAGAAGAATGGTGAGATCAGTCAAGGACAATCCTCAGACCACCTCCAGAGAGCTGCAGCATCAACTTGATGCAGATGGTGTCACTGTGCATCATCAACTATACAACACACTTTGCACAAGGAGAAGCTGTATGGGAGAGAGATGAGAAAGAAGCCGTTTCTGCAAGCACGCCACAAACAGAGTCGGCTGAGGTATGCAAAAGCACATTTGGAGAAGCCAATTTCTTTTTGGAAGAAAGTCCTGTGGACTGATGAAACCAAGATTGAGTTGTTTGGTCATACAAAAAGGCGTTATGCATGGCGACAAAAAAACACAGCATTCCAAGAAAAACACTTGCTACCCACAGTAAAATTTGGTGGAGGTTCCATCATGCTTTGGGGCTGTGTGGCCAATGCCGGCACCGGGAATCTTGTTAAAGCTGAGGGACGCATGGATTCCACTCAGTATCAGCAGATTCTTGACAATAATGTTCAAGAATCAGTGACAAAGTTGAAGTTACGCAGGGGATGGATCTTTCAGCAAGACAATGATCCAAAACACCGCTCCAAATCTACTCAGGCATTCATGCAGAGGAACAACTACAATGTTCTGGAATGGCCATCCCAGTCCCCAGACCCGAATATCATTGAACATCTGTGGGATCATTTGAAGAGGGCTGTCCATGCTGGGCGACCATCAAACTTAACTGAACTGGAATTGTTTTGTAAAGAGGAATGGTCAAAAATACCTTCATCCAGGATCCAGGAAATCATTAAAAGCTACAGGAAGCGACTAGAGGCTGTTATTTTTGCAATAGGAGGAACTACTAAATATTATTGTCACTTTTCTGGTGAGGTGCCCATACTTATGCACCTGTCAAATTTTGTTTGAATGCAGATTGCACATTTTCTGTTAGTTCAATAAACCTCATTTCAAGGCAGAAACATTACTGTGTCCAACAGTTATTACATATATCAAACTGAAATAGCTGTTGCAAAAACACCAATTTCGATAAAGCATTAAGATTAAGATTAATAGGGGTGCCCAAACTTTTTCATATAACTCTATATACAGTACAGACCAAAAGTTTGGACACACTTTCTCATTTCAAGATTTTTCTGTATTTTCATGACTGTGAAAATTGTACATTCACACTGAAGGCATCAAACCTATGAATTAACACATGTGGAATTATATACTTAACAAAAAAGTGTGAAACAACTGAAAATATGTCTTATATTCTAGGTTCTTCAAAGTAGCCATCTTTTGCTTTGATGACTGCTTTGCACACTCTTGGCATTCTCTTGATGAGCTTCAAGAGGTAGTCACCGGAAATGGTCTTCTAACAATCTTGAAGGAGTTCCCAGAGATGCTTAGCACTTGTTGGACCTTTTGCCTTCACTCTGCGGTCCAGCTCACCGCACAACATGGGCGTACCCAGGATCAAAACTGGGGGGGGGGGGGGCAAGCCATGGTCACAGATACCGAAGAGAAATATATAAATATAGTACAATGCTAAGATTTCACTTCTTACATTACATGAGTGATATCTATTGTAGATTCCACAATAACTCAGAAACCGGCGAATCGCTCCACACAGTATACTGGCCGCCATAAAAATCCCCATACAGGATACCGGTCCCCATATAACGCTCCATGCAGAACACTGGCCCCCATATAACGCTCCATACAGAATACTGGCCCCCATATAACGCTCCATACAGAATACTGGCCCCCATATAACGCTCCATACAGGATACTGGCCCCCATATAACGCTCCATGCAGGATACTGGCCACCATATAACGCTCCATACAGAATACTGGCCCCCACATAATGCTCCATACAGAATACTGACCCACATATAACACTCCATACAGGATACTGGCCCCCATATAACGCTCCATGCAGGATACTGGCCCCCATATAATGCTCCATATAGAATACTGGCCCAAATAAAATGCTCCATACAGAATACTGGCCCCCATATAATGCTCCATACAGAATACTGGCCCCCATATAACGCTCCATACAGAATACTGGCCCCCATATAACGCTCCATACAGGATACTGGCCCCCATATAATGCTCCATACAGAATACTGGCCCCCATAAAATGCTCCATACAGAATACTGGCCCCCACATAACGCTCCATACAGAATACTGACTCCCATATAACACTCCATACAGGATACTGGCCCCCATATAACGCTCCATGCAGGATACTGGCCCCCATGTAATGCTCCATATAGAATACTGGCCCAAATAAAATGCTCCATACAGAATACTGGCCCCCATATAACGCTCCATACGGAATACTGACCCCCATATAACACTCTTACAGGATACTGGCCCCCATATAACGCTCCATGCAGGATACTGGCCCCCATATAATGCTCCATGCAGGATACTGGCCCCCATATAATGCTCCATGCAGGATACTGGCCCCCATATAACGCTCCAAGCAGGATACTGGCCCCCATATAATGCTCCATACAGAATACTGGCCCCATATAACGCTCCATACAGAATACTGGGCCCCATATAATGCTCCATGCAGGCTGTTCCCCACACATAATGCCTCATGCAGGCTGTCCCCCCCACATAATGCCCCATGCAGGGTGTTCCCCCCCACATAATGCCCCATGCAGGCTGTTCCCCCCATATAATGCCCCATGTAGGATGTCACCCCACCTTATCATGTCCAATGCAGTATGACACACACCCCCCTTCCTTATAAAGCCCCATGCAGGATGTCACACCCCCCCTCCCTTATAATGCCCCATGCAGGATGTCACCCCCCCTTATAATGCCCCATGCAGGATGTCACACACACACCTTCCCTTATAATGCCCCATGCAGGATGTCACACCCCCCCTCCCTTATAATGCCCCATGCAGGATGTCACACCCCCCTCCCTTATAATGCCCCATGCAGGATGTCACCCCCCCATTATAATGCCCCATGCAGGATGTCACACACCCCCTTATAATGCCCCATGCAGGATGTCACCCTCCCCCCTTATAATGCCCCATGCAGGATGACACACCCCCCTCCCTTATAATGCCCCATGCAGGATGTCACCCCCCCCTTATAATGCCTCATGCAGGATGTCACACACCCCCCTTATAATGCTCCATGCAGGATGTCACACACACCCACCTCATCCCCCTCCCTTATACTGCCACAGGCCTCCATAAAATTTTAAAAAAAATCAAATACTCACCTCACATCTCACCTGCTGCCGCTGCTCCGGACTCCAGTGTCACCGGCCTCATCCCGCTCTCCGCTGTGACGGCTCAGGAGAGAGCGTGGTGTAAAGATGTCACCGCGCCCTCTGACCTGAGACGTCACAGTGCAGCATCCGCGGAGGATGCAGGAGGTGCTGCGGAGGCACGGGGAGGGGTAAGTATTGTGCCGGAGCTCTGAGAAAGCGGGGGAAAGCGGGTGCTGACAGTAAGGGCCCCACCCCCCGCCTGCTCAGGGCCCCGGCATTTGCCCGGGTGCGCCGAGTGCTGACGCCGGCCCTGGTGTGCGGCTTGCGTGCCTGCTTCTAGGGGGGGGCAAAATAGCCCTTACACAGCCTGGAGGTGTGTTTGGGGTCATTGTCCTGTTGAAAAATAAATGATGGTCCAACTAAACGCAAACCGAATAGGATAGCATGCCGCTGCAAGATGCTGTGGTAGCCATGCTAGTTCAGTATGCCTTCAATTTTGAATAAATCCCCAAGTGTCACCAGCAAAGCACCCCCACACCATCACACCTCCTCCTCCATGCTTCACGGTGGGAACCAGGCATGTAGAGTCCATCCGTTCACCTTTTCTGCGTCGCACAAAGACATGGTGGTTGGAACCAAAGATCTCAAATTTTGACTCATCAGACCAAAGCACAGATTTCCACTGGTCTAATGTCCATTCCTTGTGTCCTTTAGCTCAAACAAGTCTCTTCTGCTTCTTGCCTATCCTTAGCAGTGGTTTCCTAGCAGCTATTTTACCATGAAGGCCTGCTGCACAAAGTCTCCTCTTAACAGTTGTTGTAGAGTGTTACGGGTCCGGGTGATGGAACCTCAGTGCCGCGGTGCAAGGAGGGACCCAGAGAGGCGTAACTAAGTATCAACCCGAACCGACCCTGGTCGGACGGCAGCTAACGACTCCGTGACCAGGGAGGATCCGGGCAGAGGGACCAGGTGCTACTCTGGGGATGACCTTGCAAGAGAGCAGGTGGCTCCCACGGGTCAGCTGGCTGGGACTGACCGGTATGACGGATGGATACAGCAAGCAGGCAGAAGTCTCTGGTTAACTGACAGGTGTTCACGGCACATGACAGCAGAGCAAGTAGTAGTCTCTAGGTTTACCGGGCAGGTGGTCCCAGTAAGTGACGGCAGAGCCTCCAGGTAGGCTAGCAGGAAACAGACGGGTACTCCCAGGTGAGTGGGCTGACAGACAAGGCAGGTAACAGGCAGGTAACATTGGGCGCTCCCAGGTGAGCGGGCTGACAGACACAGCAGGTAACAGGCGGGTGCTCCCAGGTGAGCAGACTGACAGCCAAGGCAGGTAACAGGCAGGTAACAGGTGTGCGCTCCAGGTGAGCAGGCTGGCAGGCTAGGTAGGTAACGGGCAGATAACAGGCTGGCCGGCAGGACGAGGAGTCAGGCTAGCAGCGGGACCTGAGGGCTGAAGCAGAGATGAGCAACTGTGCAACAACTTTTGCTCAGGCACCTCCATTTTGGAGGAGGTGCCTTAAATATGGGAGGTCATCCGGTAATTGGCCGGGGACTCCTTAGGACGGTGTTCGCGGCCCCTTTAAGAGAGAGGGAGCGTGCGCGCCCTAAGCACAGTGCCCGGGAAAGAACGCGCGCCGGAAGAGGAGTGCAGGAGGACGCCGCGCGGGGAGCGGAGAGGGACTGCATCTCTGCCTGGCAGGAGGCAGAGACGCCGATGCTGCAGCACCCCCCCTTTACGCCCCCTCTTTTTTTAGGCTGGCAAGAAATTTTTCAAGGAGAAGCGGGGCGTGGATGTTCTCCCTGGGTTCCCAAGTTCTCTCCTCTGGGCCAAACCCCTTCCAATCCACCAGAAAACAGGTTCTCCCTCTTACCCTCTTGGTGGCCAGAATATTCTCTACCTCAAAAATGTCCTCAGCAGCAACCGGAGCAGGAGGAGTACCTGAATTATTGGAGAAAGAGTTAAAGACAGCAGGTTTGAGGAGAGATACGTGGAAGGAGTTGAGAATGCGTGGAAGCTTCAACTTGTAGGCCACTGGATTGATCTGTTTAAGGACCTCAAATGGACCGATGAACCGAGGGCCCAGCTTGTAGGAGGGTATTTTGAGCCGCACATGTTTGGAGGAGAGCCAAACCTTGTCTCCCGGACGGAAATGAGGCGGATCCAGACGTCTTTTGTCAGCAAATCTCTTCATCCGCTCGGGACACTGAAGAAGTGTGGACCTAGTATTCTCCCAAATAGTGGAAAAGTCACTGACCAGGGACTCCGCAGCAGGGTTGTCCACAGAAGCGGAGACGGGAAACGGAATACGGGGTTGTTGGCCATAGACAATAAAGAACGGGGACTTGGAAGTGGATTCGCTCTCATGATTGTTATAAGAGAATTCGGCCCATGGTAGGAGGTCCACCCAATCAGTATGGTAGGCATTGACAAAGTGCCGGAGGTAGCTGGTAAGGATCTGGTTGATCCGCTCTACTTGACCATTGGACTGAGGGTGGTAAGCGGAGGAGAAATCCAGGGTGACATCCAGCAGCTTACAGGTAGCTCTCCAAAAGCGTGAGGTGAACTGAACCACTCGATCTGACATGATGTGGAGGGGTAGGCCATAGAGACAAAAGATATGGTGAAAGAAGTCTTTAGCTAGCTCAGATGCAGATGGGAGACCAGGCAGAGGAATGAAGTGGGCCATTCTAGAAAAGCGGTCCGCAACCATCCAAATGACTGTACAACCGGCAGAAACAGGGAGATCGGTAATAAAGTCCATAGCAATATGTTGCCATGGGGCAGCAGGTATGGGAAGAGGCAGGAGATGACCCGCTGGTAAATGTCTGGGAACTTTGTTGCGGGCACAAGATGAACAGGCTGAGACAAAGTCTACCACATCCTTACGCAGGGTAGGCCACCAGTAATGCCGGGTGATGAGCAGGAAGGTCTTCTTAGTTTTGAAGAATGACCCCAGCGAAGAACCTTCTCACGGTCTGGAACCGCTACAAACGTCTTACCGGGTGGAAGGTGATTTACATCCAAGGGGGCCACATTCATCACCTTGGAGGGATCGATGATGTGCATAGGCTCCTCCTCTAGATCGGAAGACAGGAAGGATCGGGACAAGGCATCGGCTTTGACATTTTTGTCCGCCGGGCGGAAATGTAGGATGAAGTCGAAGCGGGAAAAGAACAAAGACCACCGGGCCTGACGCGGATTGAGTCTTTGGGCATTCTGGAGATATGCCAGATTTTTGTGATCCGTATAGATGATCACCGGGTATAGAGCCCCCTCAAGCAGTTAGCGCCACTACTCCAGCGCCAATTTGACGGCTAGCAATTCTCGGTCTCCTATGGAGTAGTTGCGCTCAGATGAGGAGAAGATTTTGGAGAAGAAGCCGCAGGTTACCATTCTCCCAGAAGAAGATTTTTGGGTGAGCACCGCTCCGGCTCCAGAGGAGGAAGCATCAACCTCCAGGTAGAATTGTATATTACAGTCCGAACGGTACAGTACAGGGGCAGAGGAGAAGGCTTGCTTTAAGGAAAGGAAGGCCTCCTCGGCTTCGGGCGGCCATACCTTCAGATTTGCTCCCTTACAGGTGAGCACAGATATGGGAGCCTTCCGGGACGAGAAGTGTGGAATGAAGAGACGATAGTAATTGGCGAGGCCCAGGAATCGCTGAATCGCCTTCAACCCCTCCGGACGGGACAACTTTAGGACGGCAGAGAGTTTCTCGGGATCCATTCGCAAGCCTGTCTGGGAGATAACATAGCCCAGGAATGGAAGAGAGGTCTGTTCGAAGAGGCACTTCTCGTATTTAGCATAGAGGTGGTTCTGCCTGAGCCTAAGCTGGACCTGACGAACATTCCTCCGGTGTGTGGGAAGATCCAGAGAGAAGACCAAGATGTCATCTAGGTAAAGAAGATCACGGAAGATGTCGTTGACCAGTTCTTGGAAGACGGCAGGAGCATTGCAGAGACCAAAGGACATCACACTGTACTCATAGTGACCGTCCCGGGTATTGAATGCCGTCTTCCACTCGTCTCTTTGCTGGATACGGACCAGGTTATATGCTCCACGTAGATCCAGCTTGGAAAAGATCCTGGCGCCTTTAAGGCGATCAAACAATTCGGAGATGAGTGGCAGGGGGTATTTATTTTTAACCGTGATCTGATTGAGTCCTCTATAGCAAAACCTACAGAAGACAAAAAATATATCTCATACCCTACCATCATTATATCATTATATCACTTTGATATACAGTAAGGTTTTTAATATAGACAGTATAGGTACCGTCCCAATTTAGGGTCACCTTGCCGCTGGTGGGACGGCTTGTATACTTTTTTTGATCAAAAATAGTTCACTAAGTACCCTATATTTATTATGCAACTTTGCTTTACATTTATATATAATGATGGTAGGGTATGAGATATATTTTTTGTCTTCTGTAGGTTTTGCTTCTTTTTGCTAGTGTGAACATGCTCCTATTTCTTGCATGTCTACCATCTTAGACCTCAGTTCACATTGCTTGGTTTTCTGTCTTGTTTGCATTCTGTGCAATTTAAGGGGGTGGCATCCCCTTTGTTGAGCTGATTAGTATATGTGTAGCTTACCACGGGCCTAGGTGGTCTGGAGTTGGGACCCGGTCCTATTTGTCTACCCTTTTATATGCATTACTTCAACTTTGATATACAGTAAGGTTTTTAATATAGACAGTATAGGTACCGTCCAAATTTAGGGTCACCTTGCCGCTGGTGGGACGGCTTGTATACTTTTTTTTGATCAAAAATAGTTCACTAAGTACCCTATATTTATTATGCAACTTTGCTTTACATTTATATATAATGATGGTAGGGTATGAGATATATTTTTTGTCCTCTGTAGGTTTTGCTTCTTTTTGCTAGTGTGAACATGCTCCTATTTCCTGCATGTCTACCATCTTAGACCTCAGTTCACATTGCTTGGTTTTCTGTCTTGTTTGCATTCTGTGCAATTTAAGGGGGTGGCATCCCCTTTGTTGAGCTGATTAGTATATGTGTAGCTTACCACGGGCCTAGGTGGTCTGGACTTGGGACCCGGTCCTATTTGTCTACCCTTTTATATGCATTACTTCAACTTCGATATACAGTAAGGTTTTTAATATAGACAGTATAGGTACCGTCCCAATTTAGGGTCACCTTGCCGCTGGTGGGACGGCTTGTATACTGTTTTTGATCAAAAATAGTTCACTAAGTACCCTATATTTATAATGCAACTTTGCTTTACATTTATATATAATGATGGTAGGGTATGAGATATATTTTTTGTCTTCTGTAGGTTTTGCTTCTTTTTGCTAGTGTGAACATGCTCCTATTTCTTGCATGTCTACCATCTTAGACCTCAGTTCACATTGCTTGGTTTTCTGTCTTGTTTGCATTCTGTGCAATTTAAGGGTGTGGCATCCCTTTGTTGAGCTGATTAGTATATGTGTAGCTTACCACGGGCCTAGGTGGTCTGGAGTTGGAACCCGGTCCTATTTGTCTACCCTTTTATATGCATTACTTCAACTTTGATATACACTAAGGTTTTTAATATAGACAGTATAGGTACCGTCCCAATTTAGGGTCACCTTGCCGCTGGTGGGACGGCTTGTATACTTTTTTTGATCAAAAATAGTTCACTAAGTACCCTATATTTATTATGCAACTTTGCTTTCCATTTATATATAATGATGGTAGGGTATGAGATATATTTTTTGTCTTCTGTAGGTTTTGCTTCTTTTTGCTAGTGTGAACATGCTCCTATTTCTTGCATGTCTACCATCTTAGACCTCAGTTCACATTGCTTGGTTTTCTGTCTTGTTTGCATTCTGTGCAATTTAAGGGTGTGGCATCCCCTTTGTTGAGCTGATTAGTATATGTGTAGCTTACCACGGGCCTAGGTGGTCTGGAGTTGGGACCCGGTCCTATTTGTCTACCCTTTTATATGCATTACTTCAACTTTGATATACAGTAAGTTTTTTAATATAGACAGTATAGGTACCGTCCCAATTTAGGGTCACCTTGCCGCTGGTGGGACGGCTTGTATACTTTTTTTGATCAAAAATAGTTCACTAAGTACCCTATATTTATTATTCAACTTTGCTTTACATTTATATATAATGATGGTAGGGTATGAGATATATTTTTTGTCTTCTGTAGGTTTTGCTTCTTTTTGCTAGTGTGAACATGCTCCTATTTCTTGCATGTCTACCATCTTAGACCTCAGTTCACATTGCTTGGTTTTCTGTCTTGTTTGCATTCTGTGCAATTTAAGGGTGTGGCATCCCCTTTGTTGAGCTGATTAGTATATGTGCAGCTTACCACGGGCCTAGGTGGTCTGGAGTTGGGACCCGGTCCTATTTGTCTACCCTTTTATATGCATTACTTCAACTTTGATATACACTAAGGTTTTTAATATAGACAGTATAGGTACCGTCCCAATTTAGGGTCACCTTGCCGCTGGTGGGACGGCTTGTATACTTTTTTTGATCAAAAATAGTTCACTAAGTACCCTATATTTATTATGCAACTTTGCTTTACATTTATATATAATGATGGTAGGGTATGAGATATATTTTTTGTCTTCTGTAGGTTTTGCTTCTTTTTGCTAGTGTGAACATGCTCCTATTTCTTGCATGTCTACCATCTTCGACCTCAGTTCACATTGCTTGGTTTTCTGAGTCCTCTATAGCCAATACAGGGGTGTAGCGAGCCATCCTTTTTTTTTTGACAAAGAAGAATCCGGCTCCAGCCGGGGAGGTAGACTTCCGGATGAATCCCCTAGCCAGATTCTCTTCAATGTACTCAGACATGGCCCGGGTTTCGGCTGCAGACAACGGGTAAATACAGCCACGGGGTGGAGTGGCGCCAGGTACTAGGTCGATCGGGCAATCATATGGCCTATGAGGTGGCAATGTCTCTGCTTCCTTTTTACCAAAGACGTCAGCATAGGGCCAATAAGGAGCCGGAAGATCGGGTAAATTAGCTGGGGTAGGTGGTGGACGAACCGGACGAACCGGAACCAGGCAGGTCTTGTGGCAGTCCGGCCCCCACCGGAGTACTTCACCGCATTGCCAGTTCAACACGGGTTCATGTGTCTGGAGCCAAGGTAGACATAGCAATAGGGAGTGAGAGAGTCCGGGTAGCACATGGAAGGAGATTTTCTCAGAGTGCAGCATTCCCACCTGCAGGGTTATGGGTTCTGTGACGAGCAGCATGGTCACCGGAAGGCGTCTTCCATCCATGGAGGCGACTGACAATGGTTCAGCCAGAGACTTGGTGGGAATATGGTATTTCTCAACCAGGGACTGGGAAATGAGGTTTCCAGCAGCTCCAGAATCCAGGTGGGTGAGTTCAAAGTGACGGTTCTCTCCCCAGAAGATAGAGACAGACAAAGTCAGGGATGGAGAGGGCTTACTTTTGTCTAGGGCGACCTCTCCGAGCGGTCCTAGACATTGGAGTTTCCCGGCCTCTCCGGGCAGGAACGGATCAGGTGCTCCTTACTGCCACAATAGAAACAGCTCCACTGCTAATAATAGCAGTTCTGATGTCCTCAGATAGCTCCTTTGTCTTCACCATTGTGACAAAAACACAGGGCCTACTATGTGGATTTTAAAACACCGAAGTCATCATTCATTAGCTAATTCATGTCACATGGGCACTCACAATTAATTACAGGTGAATCACTTTTGTAATTTACAACAGGGAGTCCAAATGTGTTTCCATACTAAATTAATTTAAAGGATTTTTTTATTTTTCCCTCCCAGTGTTTTTTGTTTTAAATTGTTTATCATTTGCTCTTTTGTATTTAACACGAGTGTTCTATACAAAAAAACTGTTTCACTTGATATTCAATATTCCACAATATGTACTTAAACTTCATGGGTGCCAGTAACGATGAGCAGGACTGAAGAGCAAGAAAATGGCAAGAATTATGGGTTTTCGGCTAATTCAAAAAATGTAACAAGAGGCAATGAAAACATTGTATCTACCCCAAATTGATATCAATAAATCCATCAACTTGGGATGCAACAACAAGCCCCCAGAAAGCTCCATATCCTGAAAATCGAAAACATAACAGCTTTCGGTTAATGGAGTTACAAGCAAAAATTTTTTTTAGAAATTTCAGAATTTTTTTTCACCATTTAAATAAAAATAAAACTATGCATGTTTTGGTATCACCATAATCGTACTGACCTGGAAATTCATATTGTCAGGTCATTTTTACTGTAAAAAAAAAACTTTACAAATAAAAATCAAAAACAATTGCAGAATTGCGGGTTTTTTGGCAATTTTTCAACACTTGGAAAATTTTTCCTGCTTTCCAGTACATCACATGCTAAAATTTAGGGTACAGTGCAAAACAACTCATCCTGCAAGAAACAAACCTTCACATGGGTATGTTGAAGGAAAAATAAAAAATTTATGGATCTTGGAATAAGAGGGGGGAAAAAAAAAGCACAAAAAAGAAAAATCGCTTGATCCTCAAGGGATTAAAAGATGTTCTTTACAGTATGCTGCTGATGTTGTAAGTTTAATTTTTTCAAAATATTTAGACACTTTATTGCCCCTTCCTTATTACATAGTGGCTCATATTTGCTCATGTAATATGTATGACTAATGCTAGATGCGGCCACCACTGATAATAGCTTGCATATGAAATAAAAAATCATACTTAGAATTGCATAATTATATTGTGTTTCCTTCTTATTTCTTTGTATTTTCTTATTTTATCTTACAATGCTTTTGTTTTTTTTTATTTTTGATACTACTCATCCAGTTATATGAATAGGCATCAAGATGAAAATGATAAAAATTGTTTGCAATGATTGAGGCTACATTTCACTGCAACCAATTTTTCCATAGTTTTAAGATTGTGATATGAGTATGTCTTAAATCACCACTCCAGCATTTTTTTTTATTGCTCGCTGGAGTGGTGCCTTAAATGTAAGTCCCCTGCCCCCTGTCTGATACTCACCTGCAGCCTCCTTCATCTGTTTCCAGCGTTCCTCCAGTCAGTCTCCAGCGAAGAGTAACCTGCTCGCAGCTCCTGTGTTTCATGGAGCGAGCCGGAGGTCAATACAAGTCTTTAAGAGTCTTTAAGAGCCTAGTTCTTGCTCTCATAGACTTGTATTGAGAGTGTGTGACGTAGCTTCTGACTTTCAGCCAGTCAGAAGCTATTGTCACAAAATGGCGCGGGTTACCGGAAAGGCACCAAAAAAACTATAAAGATGCCAGAGGGTGAGTATTAGCGATGAGTGAGCACTAAAATGCTCGGTTACTCATTGTTCGAGTCGAGCAAATTGGAATGCTCGAGAGCCCGGACAGAGTAACGAGCCCAAGTAAGTCTGTGGAAAACTCGAGCATTTTTCCGGCGGCTCCCCCCGGCGGTCTGCAGAGGGCCTAAAAATTGCCCAAATCGATGGGAACAGTGCTCAAATGACATGAGAACAGCATGGGGAAGACCCCTGGAAGCATTTCTGACTCCCAGGTCACTGCTGTCAACAACATTGTCAGAAGTATTACGCCACTTTTACGGACTCACAATCAAACATACAAAAACGAAACCAAAATGGATTTGTTAAGGAACATCCTTTCAAGGGTAATGACTTGTATATAAGGCAAAATAAATATACAAAAACAAAAATACTCCTCCACACCTTGGGCTATGTTCAGACGTAGCATTTTTTTATGCGTTTTTGCACTTTTGCATTGCTTTAAATCAAGACAAATGCATTCACTGGGAAATGTAATTTTAACATTTTACAACCTTATCTGGTCATGTGGTGTGTGACACATCATCAGACACATCCTGTTTCATTTATGATGGAGGGACTCTAAAAGTCACAAAGACTATTTTTATACGGCCATCAGGTGGCCCTTACTATTCTTAAGGGGCCAGCAGTCGACTATGCTTTTTTGCTCCCATTATAAACGAGTGGGTCTCCTATACTGTTATTGCGTATGCAGTGACTGCAACGGCTGCCAAAAAATTGGAGGAACTCCAATGCCCCTTGCAAGAAACGGAGAGGTCACAGAGCCGCCTGCAAAAAATGCTCCCATCATTAGGCAGTGTGTCTCCCATACTGTTTGCCTATGCAGTGAAGCAACAGCTGCCAAAAAATTGGACGAACTCCAATGCCCCTTGCAAGAGACGTAGAAGTCGGAAGGCCTCCTGAAAATAATGTTCCCATTAATAGGAAGTGTGTCTCCCATACTGTTTGCCTATGCAGTGAAGCAACAACTGCCCAAAATTTGGAGGAACTCCAATGCCCCTTGCAAAAGACGGAGAGGTCACAGAGTCGCCTGCAAAAAATGCTCCCATCATTAGGAAATGTGTCTCCCATACTGTTTACCTATGCAGTGAAGCAATGGCTGCCAAAAATTTGGAGGAACTCCAATCCTTCCCACCATCTGCAATGTAGAGTTCCAAAGCGTGGGGACTAGAGATGAGCGGTGTTCGACTAGAACTGTTCGCCAATCTCAAATTCGAGCTGTTTTGGGCGGTGTTCGAGTTGTTCGACGAACCCGAACGATTTGCAAAAAATTCGGCTGTTCGAGGTTATGTTCGATAACTGTTCGTGCACCAAAATCGTGTCCAGCATGTCTGGCGCTATTTAGAGCACCAATCATGCAGGGATTGTCTGCCACTCACTGTAATGCCACAGCCATGGTGGTTGTGGCATTACAGTGATTGCCCAAATCGATGGGAACAGTGCCAACAGTGAAACATGAAAAGCCGGCAATTCAGCAGCGGCATACACCGGTACCCGACAATTTAGAACCGAAAGAATAGAGCTTCACACATAGATTAGATAGATATAAACATGTCAGCCACATATATACGAAGTACAGTGAAAGTGCTGCTTACTGTACTTGTCATTTAGCGTAAAGGATTTATCAAAAAAATAATAGTGTTTTCATGCACCGTCTCTTTAAAAAAGTCGGCCGGCAATTCAGCAGGGTACCCGACAATTTAGAATAGAAGGAATAGAGAATCACACATAGATTAGATAGATAGAAACATGTCAGTCACATATATATGAAGTACAGTGACAGTGTTGATTACTGTACTTGTCATTTAGTGTAAAGGATTTATCAAAAAAAATAATAGTGTTTTCATGCACCGTCTCTTTAAGAAAGCCGGCCGGCAATTCAGCATCTGTACCCGACAATTTAGAATAGAAGGAATAGAGAATCACACATAGATTAGATAGATAGAAACATGTCAGTCAAATATATATGAAGTACAGTGACAGTGTTGCTTACTGTACTTGTCATTTAGTGTAAAGGATTTATTTAAAAAAATAATAGTGTTTTCATGCACCGTCTCTTTAAGAAAGCCGGCCGGCAATTCAGCATCTGTACCCGACAATTTATAACAGACAGAATAGAGCTTCACACATAGATTAGATAGATAGAAACATGTCAGTCACATATATATGAAGAACAGTGATAGTGTTGGTTACTGTACTTGTCATTTAGTATTAAAATAAAGGATTTATTATTAAAAAAATTGGCGTGGGGTTCCCCTTAATTTTAGGCTCTAGCGGAGGTTAAGCAGACAGCTGGGGCAGATGTTTGAAGCCTGGGAAGGGGGTAATGCCCACGGAGCTTCCCAGGCTACTAATATCAGCCCCCAGCTGAATACATAGCCTTTACTAGCTATTAAAATGGGGACCCCCCCAAAAAAAATGACGTGGGGTCCCCCCTAATTTAATAGCTAGCAAAGGCTAGGCAGACAGCTGGGGGCTGATATTAATAGCCCAGGAAGGGAGCCATGAATATTGGCCCCCTCCCAGGCTAGAAACACCAGCCGTCAGCTGCCCCAGAAATGGCGCATCCATAGGATGCGCCAATTCTGGCACTTAGCCTCGCTCTTCCACGCTGCCCTGGTGCGGTGGCAGGGGGTAATAGAGCTGGGGTTGATGTCAGCATATAATGCCAGCTGACATCAAGCCCAGGTTAGTAATGGAGAGGCGTCTATAAGACACCCCCATTACTAACCCCATAGTCAAAGTTAAAAAAAACACAAACACCCAGAATAAAGTCCTTTAATTGAAATAAAGACACAATTCTTTATTGTTCTAAATTAAACCATACTTACCGTCACACCCATTCCAGCTGAAGCCAACGATCTCCTGTAATAAAAATAAAATAATAAAGCAACCTCATCCTTACCTTTCCATGGTTCCCACGACAGCTTCAGCTCTGCTACATCGAGATGACAGGCTGGACCGCAGCAGAACGCCGCCATCCAGCCTGTCATCCCGCAGACACTGAGAAGAGCAGGCTTGCTTGCGCTCCACATTGTCTCTCTGTGACGGCATAAAGATGAGCCGAGGTCATGTCCAATGAACTCGGCTCACCTCATGCACGTCACTGACAGCGTGGGAGAATTCTCACGCTGAAGCGCTGAGTGCAGGAGAATTTTCCCACGCTGTCAGTGAGGTGCATGAGGTGAGCTGAGTTCATTGGACATGAGCTCACCTCATGCACGTCACTGACAGCGTGGGAGAATTCTCCTGCACTCAGCACTTCAGCGTGAGAATTTTCCCACGCTGTCAGTGACGTGCATGAGGTGAGCTGAGTTCATTGGACATGAACTCGGCTCATCTGGATGCCGTCACAGCGAGACACTGAGGAGCGCAAGCAAGCCTGCTCTTCTCAGTGTCTGCGGCATGACAGGCTGGATGGCAGCGTTCTGCTGCGGTCCAGCCTGTCATCTCGATGTAGCAGAGCTGAAGCTGTCGTGGGAACCATGGAAAGGTAAGGATGAGGTTGGTTTATTATTTTTCTTTTATTGCAGGAGATCGTTGGCTTCAGCTGGAATGGGCGTGATGGTAAGTATAGTTTAATTTAGAACAATAAAGAATTGTGTGTTTATTTCAATTAAAGGACTTTATTCTGGGTGTTGTGTTTTTTTTAAATACTTTACTAGAAATTCATGGCGGTCATGTCTAATACTGGCGTGACCCCATGAATTTTGGGCTTGGGGCCAGCTGATAATACCAAGCTGGCCCTAACCCCTTTATTACCCAGTGAGCCACCGCACCAGGGCCCTGGATGAGTTGGGTACAGCGCCAGAAGATGGCGCTTCTATGAACGCGCCTTTTTCCGGGGTGGCTGCGGACTGCAATTTGCAGCGGGGGGGGCCCAGAAAGCTTGGGCCTCCCTGCGCTGCAGATTCCAGCCCCCAGCTGCCTAGTTGTACCTGGCTGGACACAAAAATAGGGCGAAGCCCCACGTATTTTTTTTTTAATTATTTCATGAAATTCATGAAATAATTAAGAAAAAAAGGCCTTCCCTATATTGTTGTGTCCAGCCAGGTACAAATAGGCAGCTGGTGGTTGGGGGCAGCCCGTTCCTGCCTGCTGTACCTGGCTGGACACATATATAGTGCGAAGCCCCACTTCAATTTTTTTAAATTATTTCAGGAAATTCATGAAATAATTAAAAAAAAATTGACGTGGGGCTTCGCACTATATTTGTGTCCAGTCAGGTACAGCAGGCAGGAACGGGCTGCCCCCAACCACCAGCTGCCTATTTGTACCTGGTCGGACACAACAATATAGGGAAGCCCTTTTTTTCTTAATTATTTCATGAAATAATTTAAAGAAAATTGACGTGGGGCTTCGCCCTGTTTTTGTGTCCAGCCAGGTACAACTATGCAGCTGGGGGCTGGAATCCGCAGCGCAGGGAGGCCCAAGCTTTCTGGGCCACCCCCGCTGCAAATTGCAGTCCGCAGCCACCCCGGAAAATGGCGCGTTCATAGAAGCGCCATCTTCTGGCGCTGTACCCAACTCATCCAGGGCCCTGATGCGGTGGCTCACTGGGTAATAAAGGGGTTAGGGCCAGCTTGGCATTATCAGCTGGCCCTAAGCCCAAAATTCATGGGGTCACGCCAATATTAGACATGACCACCATGAATTTCTAGTAAAGTATTTAAAAAAAACACAACACCCAGAAAAAAGTCCTTTAGTTGAAATAAACACACAATTCTTTATTGTTCTAAATTAAACCATACTTACCGTCACGCCCATTCCAGCTGAAGCCAACGATCTCCTGAAATAAAAGAAAAATAATAAAGCAACATCATCCTTACCTTTCCATGGTTCCCATGACAGCTTCAGCTCTGCTACATCGAGATGACAGGCTGGACCGCAGCAGAACGCTGCCATCCAGCCTGTCATCCCGCAGACACTGAAAAGCGCAGGCTTGCTTGCGCTCCACAGTGTCTCTCTGTGAGGGCATCCAGATGAGCCGAGTTAATGTCCAATGAACTCGGCTCACCTCTTGCACGTCACTGACAGCGTGGGAAAATTCTCCTGCACTCAGCGCTTCAGCGTGGGAGAATTCTCACACTGAAGCGCTGAGTGCAGGAGAATTCTCCCACGCTGTCAGTGACATGCAGGAGGTGAGCTGAGTTCATTGGACATGAGCTCACCTTATGCACGTCACTGACAGCGTGGGAGAATTCTCCTGCACTCAGCGCTTCAGCGTGAGAATTCTCCCACGCTGAAGCGCTGAGTGCAGGAGAATTTTCCCACGCTGTCAGTGACGTGCATAAGGTGAGCTCATGTCCAATGAACTCAGCTCACCTCCTGCACGTCACTGACAGCGTGGGAGAATTCTCCTGCACTCAGCGCTTCAGTGTGAGAATTCTCCCACGCTGAAGCGCTGAGTGCAGGAGAATTTTCCCACGCTGTCAGTGACGTGCATGAGGTGAGCCGAGTTCATTGGACATTAACTCGGCTCATCTTTATGCCGTCACAGCCAGACACTGCAGAGCGCAAGCAAGCCTGCGCTTCTCAGTGTCTTCGGGATGACAGGCTGGATGGCGGCGTTCTGCTGCGGTCCAGCCTGTCATCTCGATGTAGCAGAGCTGAAGCTGTCGTGGGAACCATGGAAAGGTAAGGATGATGTTGCTTTATTATTTTTCTTTTATTGCAGGAGATCGTTGGCTTCAGCTGGAATGGGCGTGATGGTAAGTATGGTTTAATTTAGAACAATAAAGGATTGTGTCTTTATTTCAATTAAAGGACTTTATTCTGGGTGTTTGTGTTTTATTTTAACTTTGACTATGGGGTTAGTAATGGGGGTGTCTTATAGACGCCTCTCCATTACTAACCTGGGCTTGATGTCAGCTGGCATTATAAGCTGACATCAACCCCAGCTCTATTACCCCCTGCCACCGCTACAGGGCAGCGTGGAAGAGCGAGGCTAAGTGCCAGAATTGGCGCATCCTATGAATGCGCCATTTCTGGGGCGGCTGACGGCTGGTGTTTCTAGCCTGGGAGGGGGCCAATATTCTTGGCACCCTTCCTGGGCTATTAATATCAGCCCCCAGCTGTCTGCCTAGCCTTTGCTAGCTATTAAATTAGGGGGGACCCCACGTCATTTCTTTGGGGGGGTCCCCCATTTTAATAGCTAGTAAAGGCTATGTATTCAGCTGGGGGCTGATATTAGTAGCCTGGGAAGCTCCGTGGGTATTACCCCCTTGCCAGGCTTCAAACATCTGCCCCAGCTGTCTGCTTAACCTCCGCTAGAGACTAAAATTAAGGGGAACCCCACGCCAATTTTTTTTAATAATAATTCCTTTATTTTAATACTAAATGACAAGTACAGTAACCAACACTATCACTGTACTTCATATATATGTGACTGACATGTTTCTATCTATCTAATCTATGTGTGAAGCTCTATTCTGTCTGTTATAAATTGTCGGGTACAGATGCTGAATTGCCGGCCGGCTTTTTTAAAGAGACGGTGCATGAAAACACTATTATATTTTTTAATAAATCCTTTACACTAAATGACAAGTACAGTAAGCAACACTGTCACTGTACTTCATATATATGTGACTGACATGTTTCTATCTATCTAATCTATGTGTGAAGCTCTATTCTGTCTGTTATAAATTGTCGGGTACAGATGCTGAATTGCCGGCCGGCTTTTTTAAAGAGACAGTGCATGAAAACACTATTATTTTTTTTAATAAATCCTTTACACTAAATGACAAGTACAGTAAGCAACATTGTCACTGTACTTCATATATATGTGACTGACATGTTTCTATCTATCTAATCTATGTGTGAAGCTCTATTCTGTCTGTTATAAATTGTCGGGTACAGATGCTGAATTGCCGGCCGGCTTTTTTAAAGAGACAGTGCATGAAAACACTATTATATTTTTTAATAAATCCTTTACACTAAATGACAAGTACAGTAAGCAACACTGTCACTGTGCTTCATATATATGTGACTGACATGTTTCTATCTATCTAATCTATGTGTGATGCTCTATTCCTTCTTGTCTAAATTGTCGGGTACCGGTGTATGCCGCTGCTGAATTGCCGGCCGGCTTTTTTAAAGAAAGCATCTTCTGAGCAGTTTGTCAGCTTTTGGACACCTTTGAAGGTGTTTTCTATGTGTTTCTATGTGTTTTTGTTTGCCTGCCATTGGTTTTAACGGTGTTCGATGGTGTTCTAAGGTGTTCGATGAACAGTTCGACGAACAGTTCCTCGAACATCCCGGTGTTCGACGAACCGAACCGAACCCGAACACTACGGGGGTGGCTCAACACTAGTGGGGACATCGCAGATCAATCGGTGAGCTGGAAGCTGCAAACGCTGCTGAAGCATGGCAAGGGAGGCGGAAGCTCTAGCTGACTTTCTAAAATGGGCACACAGGTGGAGTACTTTGACATGCAGATCTGACAGATCTGGTTACGTTTTGAGAAACTGCTGAACCACGAGGTTAAGCACATGGGGCCAGGCATGAAACATGTGTGAACTCAACTCGCCTCAGAGCCGCCACCAGGTTCCTGCCATTGTCACACATGACCATGCCTGGCTGTAGGTTCAGTGGTGTCAGCCACAGATCTGCCTGCTCTTTCAGAGCTGTCAACAACTCTTCAGCATTGTGCAGTCTGTCACCTAAGCTTATTAGCTTCAACACAGCCTGCTGCTGCTTGGCCAAGACAGTGCTGCAGTGCTTCCAGCTTGCGACTGATGTGGTCATTTCGGAGACGGAGGCTGAAGAGGAGGAGGTGCAGGAGCTGTAGAATGTGGGGGCGACCCTGATTGACCCAGGGCCTGCAATCCTCGGCGGCGTCGGAAGGACATGTTCCGTCCCATGGTCCGACTGGGTCCCGGCTTCCACTATGTTAACCCAGTGTGCCGTCAGCGAGATGTACCGTCCCTGCCCACAAGCACTTGTCCACGTGTCCGTGGTTAGGTGGACTGCATTGTTGAGGGCACATCTAATGTTGTGGGACACGTGCTAGTGTAATGCGCGGACGGCACACCAGGAGAAATAGTGGCGGATGGGGACTTTGTACAAAGGGACGGCCGCCGCGATCAGGTTGCGGAAAGCTTCCATCTACACAAATCTAAAAGGCAATATTTTGAGAGCAAGTATTCACAAAACGTGTGAATTTAGTAGTGTGGCCTGTGGGGCGTTGGCTGCATATTTGTGTTTGCGTTCCAAGGACTGGGGTAGGAACCATTGAACGCTGCACTGGGACAAGGACATGGACGTGCTTGCTGATATTGCTAGTTGAGAGTGTGCAATGACAGGTGCAGGGCGGGGCGGCATCTTGGCATGCGCCATGGACAGGAGATTGGCATGCATGCACAACAGCTGAACAAGCAGTGGTGTCACCCACAGACACTGTTGCTGAACCCTGGGGTTCAGCCCACTTAGTCGGGTGCTTTGCTGCCATGTGCCTGATCATGCTGGTGGTGGTCAGGCTGCTAGTTTTGCTACCCCTGCTGATGCTGACCTGGCAGGTGGTGCAAATGGCCTTTTTGGGGTTATCTGCAGAGTCTTTAAAAAAGAACCAGACTCGGGAAGACCTAATCGTTGTACTGGCAACTTCCGTCGTGTTGGTGTTACAAGGAATGCTTTCCCGCCTTGTGTCTGTGGCTACCACGCTGCTTCTTCCTGACTGTTATGGAAGAAATGTCTGATTTTGGAACACTCATATAGGTGTTATGTCTGACAGGGACCACGGTTTTAAATAGAAGGCCTGTAATTTACTAATACTATTCTTCACAGACACCTAGCGTGACTAGCTTGACCAACACACTGCAACAAAATGAAAATGAAAGAAATGTCTGATTTTGTAACACACTTATACAGTACAGACCAAAAGTTTGGACACACGTTCTCATTTAAAGATTTTTCTGTATTTTCATGACTATGAAAATTGGAAATTCACACTGAAGGCATCAAAACTATGAATTAACACATGTGGAATTATATACTTAACAAAAAAGTGTGAAGCACCTGAAAATATGTCTTATATTCTAGGTTCTTCAATGCAGCCACCTTTTGCTTTGATGACTGCTTTGCACACTCTTGGCATTCTCTTAATGAGCTTCAAGAGGTAGTCACCGGAAATGGTTTTCACTTCACAGGTGTGCCCTGTCAGGTTAAATAAGTGGGATTTCTTGCCTTATAAATGGGGTTGGGACCATCAGTTGTGTTGTGCAGAAGTCTGGTGGATACACAGCTGATAGTCCTACTGAATAGACTGTTAGAATTTGTATTATGGCAAGAAAAAAGCAGCTAAGTAAAGAAAAACAAGTGGCCATCATTACTTTAAGAAATGAAGGTCAGTCCGTCCGAAGAATTGGGAAAACTTTGAAAGTGTCCCCAAGTGCAGTTGCAAAAACCATCAAGCGCTACAAAGAAACTGTCTCACATGAGGACCGCCCCAGGAAAGGAAAACCAAGAGTCACCTCTGCTTCTGAGGATAAGTTTATCTGAGTCACCAGCCTCAGAAATCGCAGGTTAACAGCAGCTCAGATTAGAGACCAGGTCAATGCCACACAGAGTTCTAGCAGCAGACCCATCTCTTCAACAACTGTTAAGAGGAGACTTTGTGCAGTAGGCCTTCATGGTAAAATAGCTGCTAGGAAACCACTTCTAAGGACAGGCAACAAGCAGAAGAGACTTGTTTGGGCTAAACAACACAAGGAATGGACATTAGACCAGTGGAAATCTGTGCTTTGGTCTGATGAGTCCAAATTTGAGATCTTTGGTTCCAACCACTGTGTCTTTGTTCGACGCAGAAAAGGTGAACAGATGGACTCTACATGCCTGGTTCCCACCGTGAAGCATGGAGGAGGAGGTGTAATGGTGTGGGGGTGCTTTGCTGGTGACACTGTTGGGGATTTATTCAAAATTTAAGGCATACTGAACCAGCATGTCTACCATAGCATCTTGCAGTGGCATGCTATTCCATCCGGTTTGTGTTTAGTTGGACCATCATTCATTTTTCAACAGGACAATGACCCCAAACACACCTCCAGGCTGTGTAAGGGCTATTTGACCAAGAAGGAGAGTGATGCGGTGCTATGCCAGATGACCTGGCCTCCACAGTCAACAGACCTGAACCCAATCGAGATGGCTTGGGGTAAGCTGCAACGGAGAGTGAAGGCAAAAGGGCCAACAAGTGCTAAGCATCTCTGCGAACTCCTTCAAGATTGTTGGAAGACCATTTCCTGTGACTACCTCTTGAAGCTCATAAAGAGAATGCCAAGAGTGTGCAAAGCAGTCATCAAAGCAAAAGGTGCTACTTTGAAGAACCTAGAATATAAGACATATTTTCAGTTGTTTCACACTTTTTTGTTAAGTATATAATTCCACATGTGTTAATTCATAGTTTTGATGCCTTCAGTGTGAATGTACAATTTTCATAGTCAAGAAAATACAGAAAAATCTTTAAATGAGAACGTGTGTCCAAACTTTTGGTCTGTACTGTAGGTGTCATGTCTGATAGAGAACCACGGTTTTAAATAGCAGGCCTGTAATTTACTAATACTATCCTTCACAGACACCTAGTGTGAATAGCTTGACCAACACACTGCAACAGAATGGAAAAGGAGGCCGATATTTTCTACGTTCAGGTTAAATTTCTGGATTTTTAGCGCTGAAATATGGAACACAACTGGCTTTATTCATCAGTGAGAACATGCAAATGGAACAGAAAAATGGTGTAGTCTGGATAGCTTTTTAAACAAATAACCAGGATTAAGATAAAAAAAAATGTTTCCCTGGCCTCTGATATCTGTGGCTATGTCTACAAATATCTGTAAGAACAGCAGCAGCAGGAACATTCAATGGACCCTCTTGCACTATATGCACTGCAGTCTGCCACATACACTGCCTGTCTGCTTTATTCCTGCATTCACCATTGAATATATGCAGCTGGTTAGTCCTCAGAAGGTCTGTCAGTTTAGATGGATATATATGTTGTGGAATACCTATTCTAACAGGATGTTCAATGGACCCTCATGCACTGCAGTCTGTCACATACACTGCCTGCCATGGCCACTGAATATATGCAGCTGGATTAGTCCTCCGAAGGATTGTTAGTTCAGTTGGATATATACACTGCTCGAAAAAATAAAGGGAACACTCAAATAACACATCCTAGATCAGAATGAATGAAATATTCTCATTGAATACTTTGTTCTGTATAAAGTTGAATGTGCTGACAACAAAATCACACAAAAATCATCAATGGAAATCAAATTTATTAACCAATGGAGGCCTGGATTTGGAGTAGATTAAAGTGGAAAAACACACTACAGGCTAATCCAACTTTGGTGTAATGTCCTTAAAACAAGTCAAAATGAAGCTCAGTATTGTGTGTGGCCTCCACGTTCCTGTATGACCTCCCTACAATGCCTGGCCAAGCTCCTGATGAGGTTGTGGATGGTCTCCTGTGGGATCTCCTCCCAAACCTGGACTAAAGCGTCTGCCAACTCCTGGACAGTCTGTGGTGCAACGTGACGTTGGTGGATGGAGCGAGACATGATGTCCCAGATGTGCTCAATCAGATTAATGTCTGGAGAATGGACGGGCCAGTCCATAGCTTCAATGCCTTCATCTTGCATCTGTTGATACACTCTAGCCACATGAGGTCTGGCATTGTCCTGCATTAGGAGGAACCCAGGGCCAACCGCACCAGCATATGGTCTCACAACGGGTCTGAGGATCTCATCTCGGTACCTAATGGCAGTCAGGTTACCTTTGGAGAGCTTATGGAAATGCCACCCTGCACCATCACTGACCTACTGCCAAACCAGTCATGCTGAAGGATGTTGCAGGCAGCAGATCGCTCTCCACGGCATCTCCAGATTCTGTCACGTCTGTCACATGTGCTCAGTGTGAACCTGCTTTCATCTGTGAAGAGCACATGGTGCCAGTGGCGACTTTGCCAATCCTGGTGTTCTGTGGCAAATGCCAAGCATCCTGCTCGGTGTTGGGCTGTGAGCACAACCCCCATCTGTGGATGTCGGGCCCTCATACCACCCTCATGGAGTCGGTTTCTAACCGTTTATGCAGACACATGCACATTTGTGGCCTGCTGGAGGTCATTTTGCAGGGCTCTGCCAGTGCTCCTCCTATTCCTCCTTGCACAAAGGCGGAGGTAGCTGTCCTGCTGCTGGGTTGTTGCTCTCATACGGCCCCCTTCACGTCTCCTGGTGTACTGGCCTGTCTCCTGGTAGCGCCTCCAGCCTCTAGACACTACGCTGACAGACACAGCAAACCTTCTTACCACAGCTCGCATTGATGTGCCATCCTGTATGAGCTGCACTACATGTGCAACTTCTGTGGGTTGTAGAGTTGGTCTCATGCTACCACGAGTGTGAAAGCAAAACCAATATTCAAAAGTGACCAAAACATCAGCCAGAAAGCATTGGTACTGAGATGTGGTCTGTGGTCCCCACCTGCAGAACCACTCCTTTATTGAGTGTGTCTTGATGATTGCCAATAATTCCCATCTATTGTCTATTCCATTTGCACAACAGCATGTGAAATTGATTGTCAATCAGTGTTGCTTCCTAAGTGAACAGTTTGATTTCACAGAAGTTTGATTTACTTGGAGTTATATTCTGTTGTTTAAGTGTTCCCTTTATTTTTTTGAGCAGTGTATATCTCTTTTGCAAGTGAAGCTTTCAGTGCTGTATGACTGATGAAACAGCAAAACCACTTGCTCTCTTGGGCTTTGTACCGACAGAATTACAGCATTTTTGGATTAGGACTCCTATAAATAATGCCTGTGAAGACATTATCTTTATTGGCGATATTCTGTAAATGATCTTTTCATTTGTAAAAGAGACAAGGGTATTATAGAAAAATAATTTTCTATAATATTGGTAATATTACCCAATATTTCAAACACTATATAATTATTTTTTTAATGTTGCATTATGATAATTGATGTATCTAATTTGGAAGGTAAGACAAAATTAAAAAATAAAACAATACAACAATGTAAATGATTCAGATAATATGTTCATCTTATAATAGCACAATTATTACTCTGTGCTTGCAAACACTTGAATCCCAAATCCCTGATTTGCCTGGAAATTACCCCAAAATGCTACAGTAAAATGAAACAGGTACAAAGAATAATACTTGTTTACAAACTTTTAGTATATGAAAACCATATTTTTTCCTATTAAGGAAGTTTAGCTATTTCTAACCTTATGATGCTTCAGCTTACAAATGAGAGTGTTGTATTTTTATCTAAGTGCTAAATCTAACACTATAAATCAAGGCTTGCTCCCAAAATTGTGTTTACTCATAGTACTGTATTTCTTCATTTTATAATATAAATAGACTTACAGTAGAAATTTGAAGGCAGAAGAAAATGTGATGTGGTGTAAAATAAAGCAGTTTATGCCCTGTTGCAGGCTTATCATTATTATTATTATTATTATTATTATTTATTATAGAGCCATTTATTCCATGGCGCTTTACATGTGAAAGGGGAATACAAAGTACAAGCAATTACAATAATTTTCAAAAATATAAGTCAGCGACTGATACAGGAGGAGTGATGACCCTGCCCGCGAGGACTCACAATCTACAAGAGATGGGAGAGGATACAGTAGATGAGGGTAGAGCTAGTCATGAAGCAGTAAGATGGAGAAGTGGTAACTGCAGGTTGTAGGCTTGTCGGAAGGGGTGGGTCTTTAGGTTCCTTTTGAAGATATCCTTTTGAAGATATCCACTGTAGGCAAGAGTCTGATATGTTGGGGTAGAGAGTTCCAGAGTAGGGGGGATGCACGGGAGAAATCTTGTATGCGATTGTGGGAAGAGGAGATTAGAGGGGAGTAGAGAAAGAGATCTTGTGAGGATCAAAGGTTATGTGCAGGTAATTACCGGTAGACTAGGTCACAGAGGTATGGAGGAGACAGGTTGTGGATGACTTTGTATGCCATGGTTAGGGATTTGAACTGGAGTCTCTGGGCAATGAGGAGCCATTGAAGGGATTGACAGAGAGGAGAGGCTGTGGAATAGCAGGGGGACAGGTGGATTAGTCGGGCAGCAGAGTTTAGGATAGATTGGAGGGGTGCGAGAGTGTTAGAGGGGAGGCCACAGAGCAGGAGGTTGCAGAAGTCAAGGCGGGAGATGATGAGGATGTGCACTAGTGTTTTTTGCAGATTCGTGGTTGAGGAATGTGCAAATCCGGGAGATATTTTTGAGTTGGAGTCGGAAGTGGAAAGGGCTTGGATATGTGGTTTGAAGGAGAGATCAGAGTCCAGGGTTACCCCGAGGCAGTGAGCTTGCGGGGCAGGGGAGAGTGAGCAGTCATTGACTATTATGGATAGGTTAGATGGGGAGGTTGAGTGAGGCGGTGGAAAGATGATGAATTTTGTTTTATCCATGTTAAGTTTTAGGAATCTAGCAGAGAAGAAAGATGAAATAGCTGACAGACATTGCGGGATTCTTGTTAGTAAGGAGGAGATAATCGGGTCCAGAGAGATAGATCTGTGTGTCATCAGCATAGAGGTGATACTGAAAGCCATGGCACCCTATGAGCTGTTTGAGGCCAAAAGTGTAGGTGGAGAAGAGCAGGGGTCCTAGGACTGAACCTTGGGGGATACCGACAGATAGGGGGCAAGATGAGGAGGTGGTGTGTAAGTGGGAGAAACTGAATGTCCGATCTGTTAGGTATGAAGAGATCCAAGATAGGGCTAAGTCTCTGATGATGAGAGATGAGAGAGTCTGTAGTAAGAGGGAATGGTCCATTGTGTCAAAGGCAGATGATAGGTCTAGGAGGAGGAGGATAAAGTTGTGTCGCTTGGACTTGGCAGTTAGTAGGTCGTTGGTGACTTTAGTCCGGGCAGTTTCAGTGGAGTGATGTGGTCGGAAGCAAGATTGTAAGTGGTCAGAAAGGGAGCAGGAGGAGAGGTGGGAGGACAGTTCAAGGTGGACGTGTTGTTCCATTAGTTTTGAGGCATATGGGAAAAGTGATATGGGGCGATAGATAGTCAGAGAGGATGGGTCAAGGGAGTGCTTTTTGAGGATGGCTGTGATCAAGGCATGTTTGAAGCATGAGGGGAAGACATCAGTTGTTAATGACAGGTTGAAAAGGTGGGTTAGGGTTGGGATGAAGATTGTGGTGAGGTTAGGGAAGAGGTGGGATGGGATTGGGTCAAGTTTGCAGGTGGTGAGGTGTAATTTGGAGAGTAAATAGGAAACTTGATCTTCCGTAATGGTGGAGAAGCTGGTTTTGAAGGACGAGGGTTGAGTAGATATGAGGAGGGGCTGTGGGGACTTTAGGCAAAAGCTTTGTCTGATGGTGTCAATCTTCTGCTTGAAGAATGAGGCAAAGTCTTCGGCTGAGATGAGAGGCGAGGGAGGAGGCACTGGGGGACGGAGGAGAGAATTGAAGGTGTTGAATAGCAGTTTAGGGTTGTGAGACAGGGAGGATATGAGAGATGAGAAGTATAGTTGTTTTGCTGCAGTGAGTGTGGACTTGAAGGTAGTGAAGTGTAGCACCCTGAGGATTCGGCTGCTACAGGGGTATTACACCTCAAGCCAGAGGTGTGGTATTCCACTCCCGGGTAAGGATGGAGTGTGGAACTGAGCTTAGTAGGCTGCATGCACTACATACATCCCATTTCCGGGGGACAGAACAACGGTACTCCCACCAGTATATGTGCAGGTACGACAGCGTCTGTCCCTGGCTGGAGTGGGAGGGGGGTGGAACATCCCAGTAGTGTAGGGGCAGATAGGGGGAGTAGTCTGGGTAAAGCTAGGAGCCCATTGGGTGCTGGTCACCTGGGTTCACACATAGAGGGAGTATATAAGGTGGGCACCATCTTAGGACAGGGTCTTTGGTCAGAGAGCCTGAGGAGAAGCAGAGCAGAGGAGCTCAGCCAGGAGGGCTGACAGGGAGCTGTGGCTCCGGCTGGGCCCAGCTCCAGAGCAAGGCCTGCAGAGAGAGGAGTAAGAAGGACCCAGAGAGAAAGACAGAGGGAACCCCAAGAACCCAGAAACAGACCAGAAAGGGTGAAGGGTTGGCGAACACGGATACCGGAACCCGAACTGGTGGAGGCCACTTATCCTCAGCCAGGAACCGGAGGTCGTGGTCAAGATTTGCCACGACCCTCACCAAATCCACCAGAAAGGCACACCAAGCATAGGTCAGGGAACCCAGAGGAGGTTTGACCACCAAGAGACCCGAGGGAGCCGGCCAAAGGTGGATCCCTGGTGGGAACGGCCAGGAGAAAGAGAGTGAGAGGGAAGCTCAGGACCACGCTCCGGAATTGCCTGGGAGTTAGCCGAGTCCCGCACCTGGTGGGCGCAGCACGGCTCGGGTGGTCACTCAAGGCCAGAGTGACTAAAGCAACATCAGTGAGTAAAAACCCTGAAACTGCATCTCACGTCTCTGCCTCTCCTTTCTACAACATAACTACACCCATCATCCACACCTGCTGCCCTGAGGCCATACCCCTCCCGTTGGGGGTTATACCATCACTGCTGCACATATACCACCGGCCTCAGCGGACTGCTCTGCAGCGGCGGCTTCAAAGCCGCACTCAACGGGTGGCGTAGTCGATCAAATTAACATCTACTGCCATAGACTGCCACTTAGTTTGACACCCTGGGCACGGACCGGGTCACCGCCACAAGGACTACTACCCCCGTCGAGATCCGGCTCCGGGTATCCCTTGCACATGGCCCAGGGGGCGCGTCAGAAGGACTGTTTGTATGCGATGAAATGCTCATCATCACAACTATTATCATAAATGCAGGTTTTGATTAATATGCAAATTGCCTCTTCAGAGAAAAAGAGGACTTGTACTCTATAGCGCCACCTGTTGGAAGTAGCAATCCTACAAGTCACAATTAACCCTTTAACTTGTCATGCAATATGACATAGGATAAAAGCCAAATCAGAATCTCATTAATTTTTCTTAGAAGCAAATATTACTAATCCCAGTTCGAACATATTGTCTTTATGCTATTAAATTGCCTACTAATTTAACATTTGTATTTTCTCACCATAATTTGTAGTCAAACTTTGAAACTATAATGTATACATAGAATTGTGAGCTATGTTTATATCCAAGGTAGTAATGTCTTGATGTTGTACAGCAGTGCAGCACAGCTTCTATCGTGCACTTATTTCCTCTTCATGTGTTTTCTTCCTTATCAATACCTTGTTTTATCTACCCTCCCTGAGGCTTTCTTCCCTCTCCTCACTGTGGAGATGTATATAGCCCCCTTCCTATTGCTAACTCTAACACTAAGCTAATAGAGATGGGAGTAGAGAGCTGTCAAAACTGAGCAGATGCTCAGACAGATTTGCAGAGCAACAAAAGACTTGCAGACATTCTGTGACAGCAGAATGGTAAAAAAATTTAATGATGAATATATAGAAAGTTACATTTAGGAGGCAATTGTACAATAAAAAAAATGTGTAAATGAATACATTGTCTTTAATATTTCTAAAATGTACTTTTTCTTAAATTTTTGAAGTATACACTCCTCAATATTGACATTTTAACACCAAGAAAAGAAATGTAGAATTATGAAAATCACAGGATTGATAGACATATAAATAATATGCAACTGATGAAAATTAAAAACAAATTTTCAAAACGTCTATATTTTTTCTGCATCAAATATGAACAACATATGCAGAAATACACTTGCTTATACAATTTAGCATGCCAACAATGAGGTTAGTCACGGTTGTCTAGGGAATGTTCTGCCACGCTGAACGCACTTGGGCACGCAAATCATCAGATCTGCTGCTGGCATCTCCCTTTGAAATTGCCGACCAATGACGTCCCAGATATGCACAATGGGAGACCAAAAAATCTACAAAAAATGTTGCAGCCAAAACAAGCACAAATATATACATTTTATTAAACATATAACATACAGATGAGTAAAAGACAAATGTATAAAATAGGGGGAGCGCGAAAGGGTGACAAAACACAGGAGAAGGAGGCAAATGGATGATAATAAAAATTGTATACCAAATACAATGAAGGAAATAATTATTTGATCCCTTGCTGTTTTTGTAAGTATGCCCACTGACAAAGACATAAACAGTCTATAATTTTAAGGGCAGGTTAATTTTAATATTGAGAGAGAGAATATCCAAAAGAAAATCACATTGTATAAATTAGATACATTTATTTGCATTTAGCGGTGAGAAATAAGTATTTGATTCCTCTGGCAAACAACACTTTTGGTCTACTCCTTTTTGCAGATCATCTCTAAATCATTCAGATTTTGAGGCTGTCGATTGGCAACTTGGAGCTTCAACTCCCTCCATAAGTTTTCTATGGGATTAAGGTCTGGAGACTGGCTAGGCCACTCCATGACCTTACTGTGCTTTTTTTTGAGCCACTCCTTTGTTGCCTTGGCTGTATGTTTTGGGTCATTGTCTTGCTGGAAGAACCGGCCACGACCCATTTTTAATGTCCAGGCAGAGGGAAGGATGTTGTTACCCAGGATTTTACGGTACATGGCTCCATCCATTCTCCCATCGATGCGGTGAAGTAATCCTGTGCCCTTGGCAGAGAAACACCCCAAAACATAATGTTTCAACGTCCATGCTTGACATTGGGGATGATGTTCTTTGGGTCCTAGGTAGAGATGAGCGTTGTTCGACTAGAACTGTTCGCCAATCTCAAATTCGAGCTGTTTTGGGCGGTGTTCGAGTTGTTCGACGAACCCGAACGATTTGCAAAAAATTCGGCTGTTCGAGGTTATGTTCGATAACTGTTCGTGCACCAAAAGCGTGTCCTGCATGTCTGGCGCTATTTAGAGCACCAATCATGCAGGGATTGTCTGCCACTCACTGTAATGCCACAGCCATGGTGGTAGTGGCATTACAGTGATTGCCCAAATCGATGGGAACTGTGCTCACAGTGAAACATGAAAAGCCGGCAATTCAGCAGCGGCGTACACCGGTACCCGACAATTTAGAACCGAAAGAATAGAGCTTCACACATAGATTAGATAGATAGAAACATGTCAGTCACATATATAAGAAGTACAGTGACAGTGTTGATTACTGTACTTGCCATTTAGTGTAAAGGATTTATTAAAAAAAATAATAGTGTTTTCATGCACCGTCTCTTTAAAAAAGCCGGCCGGCAATTCAGCAGCGGTACCCGACAATTTAGAATGGAAGGAATAGAGCATCACACATAGATTAGATAGATAGAAACATGTCAGTCACATATATATGAAGTACAGTGACAGTGTTGATTACTGTACTTGTCATTTAGTGTTAAAATAAAGGATTTATTTAAAAAAAAATTGGCGTGGGGTTCCCCTTAATTTTAGGCTCTAGCGGAGGTTAAGCAGACAGCTGGGGCAGATGATTGACGCCTGGGAAGGGGTAATACCCACGGAGCTTCCCAGGCTACTAATATCAGCCCCCAGCTGAATACTTAGCCTTTACTAGCTATTAAAATGGGGGACCCCCCAAAAAATTGACGTGGGGTACCCCCTATTTTAATAGCTAGCAAAGGCTAGGCAGACAGCTGGGGGCTGATATTAATAGCCCAGGAAGGGTGCCATGAATATTGGCCCCCTCCCAGGCTAGAAACACCAGCCGTCAGCCGCCCCAGAAATGGCACATCCGTAGGATGCGCCAATTCTGGCACTTAGCCTCGCTCTTCCCACTGCCCTGTAGCGGTGGCAGTGGGATAATAGGGCTGGGGTTGATGTCAGCTTATAATGCCAGCTGACAGCAAGCCCAGGTTAGTAATGGAGAGGCGTCTATAAGACACCCCCATTACTAACCCCATAGTCAAAGTTAAAAAAAAAACACAAACACCCAGAATAAAGTCCTTTAATTGAAATAAAGACACAATTCTTTATTGTTCTAAATTAAACCATACTTACAATCACGCTCATTCCAGCTGAAGCCAACGAACCCCTGCAATAAAAGAAAAATAATAAAGCAACATAACCCTTACGTTTCCATGGTTCCCACGACAGCTTCAGCTCTGCTACATCGAGATGACAGGCTGGACCGCAGCAGAATGCTGCCATCCAGCCTGTCATCCCGCAGACACTGAGAAGCGCAGGCTTGCTTGCGCTCCTCAGCGTCTCTCTGTGACGGCATCCAGATGAGCCGAGTTCATGTCCAATGAACTCGGCTCACCTCATGCACGTCACTGACAGCGTGGGAAAATTCTCACGCTGAAGCGCTGAGTGCAGGAGAATTCTCCCACGCTGTCAGTGACGTGCATGAGGTGAGCTCATGTCCAATGAACTCAGCTCACCTCATGCACGTCACTGACAGCGTGGGAAAATTCTCCTGCACTCAGCGCTTCAGCGTGAGAATTCTCCCACGTTGAAGCGCTGAGTGCAGGAGAATTTTCCCACGCTGTCAGTGACGTGCATGAGGTGAGCCGAGTTCATTGGACATTAACTCGGCTCATCTGGATGCCCTCACAGAGAGACACTGTGGAGCGCAAGCAAGCCTGCGCTTCTCAGTGTCTGCGGGATGACAGGCTGGATGGCAGCGTTCTGCTGCGGTCTAGCCTGTCATCTCGATGTAGCAGAGCTGAAGCTGTCATGGGAACCATGGAAAGGTAAGGATGATGTTGCTTTATTATTTTTCTTTTATTTCAGGAGATCGTTGGCTTCAGCTGGAATGGGCGTGACGGTAAGTATGGTTTAATTTAGAACAATAAAGAATTGTGTGTTTATTTCAATTAAAGGACTTTTTTCTGGGTGTTGTGTTTTTTTTAAATACTTTACTAGAAATTCATGGTGGTCATGTCTAATATTTTCGTGACCCCATGAATTTCGGGCTTAGGGCCAGCTGATAATGCCAAGCTGGCCCTAACCCCTTTATTACCCAGTGAGCCACTGCATCAGGGCCCTGGATGAGTTGGGTACAGCGCCAGAAGATGGCGCTTCTATGAACGCGCCATTTTCCGGGGTGGCTGCGGACTGCAATTTGCAGCGGGGGTGGCCCAGAAAGCTTGGGCCTCCCTGCGCTGCGGATTCCAGCCCCCAGCTACCTAGTTGTACCTGGCTGGACACAAAAATAGGGCGAAGCCCCACGTCAATTTTCTTTAAATTATTTCATGAAATAATTAAGAAAAAAAGGCCTTCCCTATATTGTTGTGTCCGGCCAGGTACAAATAGGCAGCTGGTGGTTGGGGGCAGCCCGTTCCTGCCTGCTGCACCTGACTGGACACAAATATAGTGCGAAGCCCCACGTCAATTTTTTTTTAATTATTTCATGAATTTCCTGAAATAATTTAAAAAAATTGAAGTGGGGCTTCACACTATATTTGTGTCCAGCCAGGTACAGCAGGCAGGAACGGGCTGCCCCCAACCACCAGCTGCCTATTTGTACCTGGCCGGACACAACAGTATAGGGAAGGCCTTTTTTTCTTAATTATTTCATGAATTTCATGAAATAATTAAAAAAAATTGAAGTGGGGCTTCGCACTATATTTGTGTCCAGCCAGGTACAGCAGGCAGGAACGGGCTGCCCCCAACCACCAGCTGCCTATTTGTACCTGGCCGGACACAACAATATAGGGAAGGCCTTTTTTTCTTAATTATTTCATGAATTTCATGAAATAATTAAAAAAAAAATACGTGGGGCTTCGCCCTATTTTTGTGTCCAGCCAGGTACAACTAGGCAGCTGGGGGCTGGAATCTGCAGCGCAGGGAGGCCCAAGCTTTCTGCCCCCCGCTGCAAATTGCAGTCCGCAGCCACCCCGGAAAATGGCACGTTCATAGAAGCGCCATCTTCTGGCGCTGTACCCAACTCATCCAGGGCCCTGGTGCGGTGGCTCACTGGGTAATAAAGGGGTTAGGGCCAGCTTGGTATTATCAGCTGGCCCTAAGCCCAAAATTCATGGGGTCACGCCAGTATTAGACATGACCGCCATGAATTTCTAGTAAAGTATTTAAAAAAAACACAACACCCAGAATAAAGTCCTTTAATTGAAATAAACACACAATTCTTTATTGTTCTAAATTAAACCATACTTACCATCACGCCAATTCCAGCTGAAGCCAACGATCTCCTGCAATAAAAGAAAAATAATAAACCAACATCATCCTTACCTTTCCATGGTTCCAACGACAGCTTCAGCTCTACTACATCGAGATGACAGGATGGACCGCAGCAGAAAGCTGCCATCCAGCCTGTCATCCCGCAGACACTGAGAAGCGCAGGCATGCTTGCGCTCCTCAGTGTCAGGCTGTGACGGCATCCAGATGAGCCGAGGTCATGTCCAATGAACTCGGCTCACCTCATGCACGTCACTGACAGCGTGGGAAAATTCTCACGCTGAAGCGATGAGTGCAGGAGAATTTTCCCACGCTGTCAGTGATGTGCATGAGGTGAGCCGAGTTCATTGGACATGACCTCGGCTCATCTGGATGCCGTCACAGAGAGACACTGAGGAGCGCAAGCATGCCTGCGCTTCTTAGTGTCTGTGGGATGACAGGCTGGATGGCAGCTTTCTGCTGCGGTCCATCCTGTCATCTCGATGTAGCAGAGCTGAAGCTGTCCTGGGAACCATGGAAAGGTAAGGATGATGTTGGTTTATTATTTTTCTTTTATTGCAGGAGATCGTTGGCTTCAGCTGGAATGGGCGTGACGGTAAGTATGGTTTAATTTAGAACAATAAAGAATTGTTTGTTTATTTCAATTAAAGGACTTTATTCTGTGTGTTTGTGTTTTTTTTAACTTTCACTATGGGGTTAGTAATGGGGGTGTCTTATAGACGCCTCTCCATTACTAACCTGGGCTTGATGTCAGCTGGCATTATAAGCTGACATCAACCCCAGCCCTATTACCCCACTGCCACCGCTACAGGGCAGTGGGAAGAGCGAGGCTAAGTGCCAGAATTGGCGCATCCTATGGATGCGCCATTTCTGGGGCGGCTGACGGCTGGTGTTTCTAGCCTGGGAGGGGGCCAATATTCATGGCACCCTTCCTGGGCTATTAATATCAGCCCCCAGCTGTCTGCCTAGCCTTTGCTAGCTATTAAATAGGGGGTACCCCACGTCATTTTTTTGGGGGGTCCCCCATTTTAATAGCTAGTAAAGGCTAGGTATTCAGCTGGGGGATGATATTAGTAGCCTGGGAAGCTCCATGGGTATTACCCCCTTCCCAGGCTTCAAACATCTGCCCCAGCCGTCTGCTTAACCTCCGCTAGAGACTAAAATTACGGGGAACCCCACGCCAATTTTTTTTTTAATAAATCCTTTATTTTAACACTAAATGACAAGTACAGTAACCAACACTGTCACTGTACTTATTATAAATGTGACTGACATGTTTCTATCTATCTAATCTATGTGTGATGCTCTATCTTTCTTTTCTAAATTGTCGGGTACAGATGCTGAATAGTTTTGAGCCACCCCCGTAGTGTTCGAGTTCGGTTCGGTTCGTCGAACACCCGTGTGTTCGCCGAACTGTTCGTCGAACTGTTCGTCGAACACCTTCGAACACCGTTAAAACCAATGGCAGGCAAACAAAAGCACATAGAAACACATAGAAAACACCTTCAAAGGTGTCCAAAAGCTGACAAACTGCTCAGAAGACATAACTAACACATGGAAAAGTGACAAGTACATATAGTCATGCGAAAATAAAAGAGGTGGAGGAGTAAAAGGAGGGGGAGACACAGATATAGGCATGTCATGCCCTTCTAAAATCCAAAAAGTGAGAAGCCGACACGGCCAGTCCGCTCCTGCCCGTGCCACCTCCGTGTCGCCGGGTTTGTGCCAGAGCCGCGGTGAACCCTGACGGCCAGCCCCCCTCTCCCAATACTGGTGCCTGTCCGCTGGTGGGTCGAGCGAGCACCCCTGTGGTGGAGGCAGCTCTAAGCTTTTTAATTTAAATTGTCTCTCTAATTTGAATGAATACACTTTAAATCCATTTACAAGGATCTATTGGAGGGCAATACAGCAGCCGCGGTAATTCCAGCTCCAGTAGCGTCCACTAAAGCTTCTGCAGTTAAAAAGCTTTTATAAGGATCGAGCTCGGCTGTCCACCGCAAGGCATCCTACTGCCAGTCCCAGCCCCTATGCCTTGGGGTGCCTCCTGATGCTCTTCACTAAGTATCCCATGGTCCCGAAGCATTTCCTTTGAAAAAATTAAGTGTCTAAACTACAGGTGGTGTAGCTTGCTTAACAGCCGGGATAATCCGCTGACTAGCAGACACTGCTACTAGGCACAAAGTATTTCCTGGGCTAGATGCAGTTAAAAATTTGTAATTAGATACTCTCGTTGGATGCTAAGAAAGCATTCCATAGAGTCTCCTGGCACGCCATATATGATTCTCTTAAAAAGCTTGGGGTAGGGGTCTAGGGGACCCTTTTATAGCCAAATTCACGGCCCTGTATCGCAATACGTCACCTAGGCTGAAGATAAATGGAACTGTAGCAGCCTGAGGGCTCGGTTGCTACAGACGTATTGCACCTCACCCAGATGTGTGATATCTCACTCTCAGGTAAGGATGGAGTGTGGATCAGGACCCGACACCTGCATGCATTACAACACATTGCCGTGGGGCAGGGCGACCAATATACCCCTGAGATGGGCACGACAGTCCCTGTCCCTGGCTGGAGTGGGGGGAGGGAACACTGAGGAAGGGGAACCCTGTAGTGCAGGAGCAGGGAGGAAGCAGTTCCTGGGTGCATTGAGAAGGGAGTATAAAAGGTGGGCACCATCTTAGTTCAGTGCAGAGGAGTCTGAGCAGAAGTGGCAGGGAGCAGGGGCTCTGCATGAGCTCTGCTCCGGAGGCGGGCCTAGTAACAGAGGCCCAGGCCTGGAAGAGGGAGAAGGAAGGAAGAGGAGCGGAGAAGGCTCCAGGAACGAGGAATGAAGGGATCCCAGGGGTGCGGACGGGCGAGTCGCCACCGCACGCCCGAATCCACCTGCGTGGAGGGGTCAGACCAAAGCGGGAGACCGGTCCCCGAACTAGTGGAGGCAGGAAACGACCCTCAGCTAGAAACCGGAGGCTCTGACATTTTATGTGGCGCAGCCCCTCGCTACACCCGCTAGGAAGGCACCACATAGGGTCAGGGAAACTGGCGCCAAGTTTACCAAGAGGAGGCCCGAGGCAACCGGACAGAAGTGTTGGTAAGAAAGGCCAGACAAAGGACACACAAAGGGGGTCCTGTGAAGTGCTCCAAAGTTATCTGGGAGTTGTCTGAGCCCCTCACCTGGTGAGCACAGTACGACGTGGGCAGCCGTTACCTGCAGACGTGGTCTGGATAATAAGAACTGTGAGTAAAGGCCCTGGACTGCATCACTGACTCCGTGTCGTTACTGCTGCTGCCCTGCACCATCACCCCCATCCTCCGCATACACTGTCCTGAGGCTATACTCCTCCCGTGGGGAGTTATGCTACGCTCTGCTGCACCCACAACACCAGCCTCAGCGGTCTGCCCTGTAGCGGCGGTTCACTCTGACCGCAATCCACGGATGGCGTAGTCGGACATTTAAACATCAAAACCACATAAATAGTTCCGCCACTGGTTTGACCGCCCTGAGCCACGGAACCGTGTCGCCGCCACGAAGACTACAACCACCAGCATCCACCAAAAAGGGTCCGGCTCCGGGTGTCCCAAGGCCCAGGGGGTGCGTCAGAACATTTTCATCACCTTTCAGAATCACCAATGGGACAAGGCAGGGATGTCCTCTGTCCCCTCTCTTATACATCCTAGTGACGGAGCACCTGCTCTCATCAATTCGCCATAACCCCAATATTAGGTGGATTGAGGTGGGAGGCACCGAGTACAAGTGCTCTCTATTTGCTGATGATGTCCTAGTATATATCACTCAATCACATATATCCATCCCTGCTGTTATGGCTGAAATAGATCACTTTGTTACATGGTCAAATTTTAAAATCAATGCAGCGAAGTCTGAGGCCCTCGATATCTCCCTCCCCAAATCCATATAGGATTCCATCCAGTCCAACTTTCCCTTTGCCTGGCCCTCACAGGGTATCAAATACTTAGGAATTCCTATTCATAGAGACCTCTCCCATCTATGTTATCTTAATTTTGGGCCCTTTATTGAACAATTCCATACAGACCACGGTTGGCAAGTTAGAACTGTAAGATTCACTACGTGAACCACTGGTGTTTTGTGGAAAAGCACATGTACACTGCGTTCCAAATTATTATGCAAAAAGTGTTTAGGAGTGATAAGGGAAGAATTTGTTTGTTTGTCAGTTAAACTCATTGATGGTGATGTGTGTCAGGGCTCTTTATATCACTGTAAGCAATTGCAGACACCTGTGCTAATTAGTTTGGCAGGTGTGTCCAATGAAAGGCAAGACTACTTAAGAAGGCTCTCTCACATTATTAAGCAGCCTACATTTCTGCCAAAATGGGAAAGAAAAAGGATGTGTCGGCTGCTGAGAAGCAACAAATTGTGGAGTGTTTAGGTCAAGGCATGACTACAATCAACATTGTGCGATGATCAGGATGAAGTGTCTTGGCAATCAAGAAGTATGTAGCTGATTCACAGTACACACGTGTGCGTGCTGATAAGGGCAAATTGAGGACTCTTTCCTACAGGCAATTACGTCAGGTTGAAAGAGCAGCGGCAAAAAAGCCTTGTCATAGCAGCAGACAAGTTTTTGAAGCTGCTTGTGCCTCCAACGTCCCCCAAACAACAAGATGCAGGGTCCTTCAGAGGTTTGCAGCTGTGCATACGCCATCCTGTCTACCTCCTCTATCCACTTCACACAAGCAGAAATGGCTCCAGTGGGCCAAACATTACATGAAGACTGATTTCAAAACTGTTTTGTTCACGGATGAGTGCCGTGCAGCGCTCGATGGTCCAGATGGATGGAGTGGAGGATGGCTGGTTGATGGACACCCCACGCAAACACGGCTACAGCGCCAACAAGGAGGAGGTGGAGTAATGTTTTGGGCTGGAATCATGGGGAGAGAGATTGTCGGCCCCTTTAGGATCCCTGAAGGCGCTAAAGATGAACTCCATAATGTATGTGGATATTCTCAAACAGCACTTCCTGCCATGGTTCAAGAAGAAGAACCGTGTATTTCACAGCAAGATCATTTTTCTGCATGATAATGCACCATCTCATGCTGCACATAAAACATCTGCATCTCTGGCTGATATGGGCATAAAAGGGGACAAACTTATGGTGTGACCCCCATGCTCCCCTGACCTCTACCCCATTCAGAATCTTTGGAGCATCATTAAAAGGAGTGTCTATGATGGCGGGAGGCAGTTCACATCTAAGCAACAGCTCTGGGAGGGTATTCTGTCCTCATGCAAAACAATTGAAGCAGAAACCATCCAAAACCTGACAAATTCAATGGACGAGAGAGTTCAGAAGCTCCTTTCGAACAAGGGGTCCTATGTGAAAATGTAACATCACCTAGAATAAAGTTTTGAGTTGAAAACTGTTTGATTTCAGTTTCTAACAACCTGCTAATGCTTATAATTTCAAAAATGACCATTTTTTTGGTCTTTATTCAAATGAAAAGGTTGATCGAAAAGTTTGGGGGATCTAAGAGTGTGGCAACCCAGTAGTCATGATTACTTCGAATTCTGACAATATGAGGGTCATGCTGCAGGTAGTGCAGCAAGAAGGCACTTATGTGTCTTGCGCATCTCGGAGCCCCAAAATTATTTTCCGGGCTAGATGCAGCTAAAAATTATTTTTAATTTTAAATCTGGTGGATCTTATTATAGATGGCCTAATAGGATCAGTGCTGCACACTGCTACAAAGCCCAAATTATTTTCCAGTCAAGATACAGATAAACATGATTAGTAATTTGAAAGCTTAAAACGGTTGGTAGGGTGATTTTAACCAATCATCAAGCTTTTACTCTCCCCAGGATGACACAGGGGTAGAAAAGTCGTTTCGGATCCATGATTTGTTCATCTTTATGAACGTGAGTCTGTCTACATTATCAGTGGAGAGCCGCGTGCGCTTATCTGTCAGCACACCACCAGCAGCGCTGAACACACGTTCAGACAGAACGCTGGCTGCGGGGCATGACAAGATCTCCAAGGCGTAAGTGGCTAGCTCCGGCCATTTATCCAGATTGGAAGCCCAAAAAGAGCAAGGGTCCAGTGACACAGTCGTGGCTTCAATGTTTACTTGGAGATACTCCTGTACCATCGTCTCTAGGCGTTGACTATGTGTCAGACTTCTTGTCTCCTGTGGCCTTGCAAAGGATGGGCTAAAAAAGTGGTGAAATGATTCCGCAAAATTGATGTTACCAGCAGATACTGTGGTTCTGTTACGGTTTGAGTGCTGAACACTTGACGGTCCCACGGTTGGCAAGTTGGAACTGTGAGATTCACTACGTGCACCACTGGTGTTTTGTGGAAAAGCACATGTAAGATTCTGCAACAGTCTCTGCTGATACTCCTGCATGCGTGCATCCCTTTCTATGGCAGGAATAATTTCGGCAAACTTACTTTTGTACCGGGGATCTAACAGTGTGGCAACCCAGTAGTCAGGATTATTTCTAATTCTCACAATTCGAGGGTCATGTTGCAGGTAGTGCAGCAAGAAGGCACTCATGTGTGTTGCGCATCCAGGAGCACCAAGTCCCTGTTGTGTTGGTGGCGAGGTAACAATCATGCTTCCTTCCTCTGTCCTCTCCCCCCAACCTCGCACAACAGAAATGTGATCAAGGTCTCCCTCATCTGATGAGTCTTCCATCAGTTCGTCCTCCACTTCTTCCTGGGCTCCTGCACCTTCCTCACTAGTTTGGCTGCTACCATGCGCCCTGGTAAAACCATCTCCCCCACCCTCACATGCCTGCCGCCTTGGTGCTGCCGACCGTCTGGACCTTGCAGATGTTAGCCCTTCCGCATACAACTCCTCCTCCTCTACTTCCTCCACCTCCTCTTGTGCCACCACCTGACTCCGAATTCTGTTTAACATGTGCTCCAGCATGTAAATCACCGGAATAGTCATGCTGATAATGGCATCATCAGCACTAAACATCTTCGTCGCCATTTCAAAACTGTGCAGAAGGGTGCATAGGTCCCTGATCTGAGACCACTCCTCCAGCGTGATTTGCCCCACCTCTGGATCTCGTTGGCCCAGGCTATACATCAGAACGTATTGCACCAGGGCTTGTCGGTGCTGCCACAGTCGCTGCAACATGTGCAGAGTTGAATTCCACCGGGTAGGCACATCGCATTTTAGCCGGTGAAGTGGCAGGCCCAACGACTTCTGTAGAGATGTAAGTCGCTGAGCTGCGGGATGCGAACGGCGGAAGTGAGCACACAGCGACCGTGCCCTCTGCAGAAGGCCATCTAGTCTGGGATAGTGGGCTAAAAATTGCTGGACAACCAGGTTCAACACGTGAGCCATACAAGGCACGTGTGTGACATTGCCCCGGCGAAGGGCCGCACCCAGGTTTGCAGCATTGTCGCACACGGCCTTCCCTGGTTTCAGGTCCAGTGGAGACAGCCATTTATGAAATTGGTTCTCCAGAGCTGACCACAACTCCTCAGCTGTGTGACTCACATTTCCCAGACATTTCAAAGTAAAAACCGCCTGATGACGTTGAGCCCTACTGCCAGCATAGTAAGGAGGTGTGCAGGATCCCTTCTGCGCAGTTAGAAAGCTTGTGGCATGACCAGACAGGCTTTGGGTGCAGGTGGAAGACCGAGAGGAGGTTGAGGAGGCAGAAGCAGTGGAGGAACTTTGACATAAAGAGGATTGACGCACAACTCGTGGGGACGGCAAGACTTGGACAGCAGCCCCTTGTCCTGCTGTCACCATAGTTACCCAGTGCCCAGTCAGCGACATGTAACGCCCCTGTCCATGCCTACTCGTCCAAGTGTCTGTGGTGAAATGCACCCTGTCACACACAGAGTTTCTCAAAGAAGCGGTGATGTTGTGTGCGACATGCTGGTGGAGCGCAGGCACACCTTTCTTTGAGAAGTAGTGCCGACTGGGCATCTGGTACTGGGGCACTGCGACGGACATAAGGTCTCGAAAATCCTCTGTGTCCACCAGGCGGAAAGGCAGCATTTCTGTAGCCAAGAGCTTGCAGATGGTGAAATTCAACCTCTTAGCTTTCTCATGGCTAGGAGGAAATGGTCTTTTACTTGTCCACATCTGAGGGACCGAGGGCTGGCTATTGTGCTTAGACGGGGTTGATAAGGGTGTCCCCGGCAAACTGCCGGTCTGTGAGGAAGATGCAGGCGGACATGTTAGGTTGCCTTGATCCAAAGGTGGTGCTATCGATGTCGGACAGCGCTCAACACCAGCTGGTGTTACCACCTCCAAAGAAAATGATGACCTGCCAATCACGCTGGCTGTTGCGGGTAAAGAGGTGGCAGGTCTGCGCCCCAAAACAGGTGTGACTGCTGTCCCCCCAGTCACAGAGGATGAAGAGGCCGCGGATGCACAAGATACGGCAGACGGTGGTTGGCCCGGCCGGCTAGGCCGCATTGTAGCACACTGAGCTTCCCACTGCAACTTATGCTTCATGTCCATGTGCCGGTTCATGCATGAAGTACTCAAACTATGTATTTTTTGGCCTCTACTTAGCTTTTGCTGACAAATGTTACAGATAACACGAGTTGGGTCATCTTTATCGATCTGAAAAAATGCCCAGGCTATGCAAGGCTTAGCACCCATGCGACCTGAAGAGCCACCACGACTTGTGGTGAGAGGCAGAGTTGTGTTTGAGGATGCAGTTGTTGACGTGCTTCCAGTACTACGTCTCTGTCCAGGAAGGCGCAACCTGACCTCGTCGTCACTAGCATCTTCCTCCACCTCCTCTGCTGACCTCATCTCTTGGCTGACTGTGGGTTGACAGTAAGTGGGATCTCCAACCTCATCATCATCACCCTGTGTGTTATCACACCCGTCGTCCTCAGAGCCAACCTGTTCCTGCCCTGACAAAAAACTAAAGTTGTCGCTCCAATCAGGTATTTGAGTCTTATCATCGTCTTCCTCATTGTCTCCACCAACAGGAGTTACAGTTTGGGAATGAGGGTCTACATTATGGTCAGAACCTTCTGCGTCTGGTCCTGGATCCGACTCATAAAGATTCTGGGCATCAGTGCAGATCATTTCCTCGTCTGGATTCACAGAAGCGCTGGAGTCGACCTCTGATTCCCAGGCTATAGTATGAGTAAACAGCTCTGCAGACTCAACCATCTGTTCTACCTCATACTCAGACGGGCAGCTGGAGATTTGGGAGCTGTGAGGAAGCAAGTGCGATTTGGGTGACACCTTTGAGGACTGGAGTATTTGTGATGTTGAAGTTGATGTGGAGGAGAGCCCACTTAAAGGAGCACTTGATATCCGTTGAAGCACCTGCTGTTTTTGTGCCTCATCTGGAATTTGTAGCGATTGGCGTGGCCGTAAGAAAGGGATCTTATCACATTGTCCGCTAAAAGAAGTAGACATTTTAGTTTGGCTGGAAGATGGTCTTTCTTCTGCAGATGTTACTGTTGCTTTAACACCTACCCCACGGACACAACCTTTTTTCCCCTTCCCAACACGCCTATTCCCCTTTCCACCAGCAGCAGGCCTTTTTCCACTCATTTTGGTGGTTAACTAATTCACAACTCTGGAGTTGTTTGCACAAAAAAACAATGGATGGTAACCGAGCAGAGCTGAGTGGCCAAACTGTGGTATTAGGCCAAAATTATTGGCTGGGTTAGATGCAGAAAAAAATTATATTCAATTTGCAACCTGATGGAGGTCAGTATAGATGGACTAATACAACAAGTCCCACACACAGCTAGAAGCCCAATATTTTTTCAGAGGTAGATGCAGAAAAAAATATATTCAGTTTGCAACCTGATGGAGGTCAGTATAGATGGACTAATACAACAAGTCCCACACACAGCTAGAAGCCCAATATTTTTTCAGAGGTAGATGCAGAAAAAAATATATTCAGTTTGCAACCTGATGGAGGTCTGTATAGATGGATTAATAGAACAAGTCCCACACACAGCTAGAAGCCCAATATTTTTTCAGAGGTAGATGCAGAAAAAAATATATTCAGTTTGCAACCTGATGGAGGTCAGTATAGATGGACTAATACAACAAGTCCCACACACAGCTAGAAGCCCAAATATTTTTTCAGAGGTACTGTAGATGCAGATAAAAATTATTTTTAATTTGCAACCTGATGAAGGTCAGTATAGATGGACTAATAGAGAAAGTCCGACACACTGCTAGAAGGCCAAATATTTTTTCAGAGCTAGATGCAGAAAAAAATTAGATTCAGTTTGCAACCTGATGGAGGTCAGTATAGATGGACTAACAGAGAAAGTCCCACACACTGCTAGAAGGCCAAATATTTTTTCAGAGCTAGATGCATACAAAAAATTATTTTGAATTTGCAACCTGATGGAGATCAGTATAGGTGGACTAATAGAACAAGTCCCACACACTGCTAGAAGGCCAAATATTTTTTCAGAGCTAGCTGCAGAAAACAATTATATTCAGTTTGCAACCTGATGGAGGTCTGTATAGATGGATTAATAGAACAAGACCCACACACAGCTAGAAGCCCAATATTTTTTCAGAGGTATATGCAGAAAAAAATATATTCAGTTTGCAACCTGATGGAGGTCAGTATAGATGGACTAACAGAGAAAGTCCCACACACTACTAGAAGGCCAAATATTTTTTCAGAGCTAGATGCAGAAAAAAATTATATTCAGTTTGCAACCTGATTGAGGTCTGTATAGATGGATTAATAGAACAAGACCCACACACAGCTAGAAGCCCAATATTTTTTCAGAGGTAGATGCAGAAAAAAATATATTCAGTTTGCAACCTGATGGAGGTCAGTATAGATGGACTAATACAACAAGTCCCACACACAGCTAGAAGCCCAATATTTTTTCAGAGGTAGATGCAGAAAAAAATATATTCAGTTTGCAACCTGATGGAGGTCAGTATAGGTGGACTAATAGAACAAGTCCCACACACTGCTAGAAGGCCAAATATTTTTTCAGAGCTAGATGCAGAAAATAATTTGATTCAGTTTGCAACCTGATGGAGGTCAGTATAGATGGACTAATAGAATGATGCTATGCCCAAAAGATTTTACTTCACTAGGTGCAGTAAAAAAATTGGTATTCTATACACAGGTGGTATATCTTGCAACACAGATAGGCTACTCCACTGACTAACACACTCTGCAATAGGCCAAAAAGGATTAGCTTTGCTAGATTCAGCCAAATGCTGTGAAAAAAACTTGCACAGCACTGGCACAGACCTGCCTGGCAAAAACTGATAGGAACTGATGTAACCTAGTCCTGAAAAGGACTCCAATTACAATTAGTCTTTACTCCCACAACCTATCTATTTAAGAGCACAGACCTGCCTGATAAAAGTCGTAGGAAATGCTGTAACCTAGTCCTTAAAAGGACTGCAATCACAACTATTCCCTACTCCCAAGCTATCTTTATATTTGTGCGAAAATTGGCTTGAAATTAACAAGGTATAGCGCACACAGCAACAGCGGTGCCGTCTAACACGCAGCTGCAGCAGTGATAAAATGGTGGCGACGGGGAAAATGGCTTGGTCTTATAGGGCAAGGACATGTGACATACACTGCCAATGACACATGCCCTTGCTTGTGTGAAAAAAAGCACTTCGTTCCGTGTGTACGCTGCTGATAGGCTGACAGATTGCACCTCCCCACTGTAAATGCGGGAAAGAGAAAAAAAAATGGAGATCTTCATTGTTCCTGCAGAGATCCATCCCCTGCCCCTCCCCCCACCCCGCTGTACACTCAAACTGCGTATTAACATTAATTTTCATCATTACTGAGAAAAAATCCAGTTATGATTTTGGTGCACGAACAGTTATCGAACATAACCTCGAACAGCCGAATTTTTCTCAAATTGTTCGTGTTCGCCGAACGGCTCGAACACCGCCCAAAACAGCTCGAATTTGAGATTGGCGAACAGTTCGAATAGAACAACGCTCATCTCTAATGCTGAATTGCCGGCCGGCTTTTTTAAAGAGACGGTGCATGAAAACACTATTATTTTTTTAAATAAATCCTTTACACTAAATGACAAGTACAGTAATCAACACTGTCACTGTACTTCTTATATATGTGACTGACATGTTTCTATCTATCTAATCTATGTGTGATTCTCTATTCCTTCTATTCTAAATTGTCGGGTACCGCTGCTGAATTGCCGGCCGGCTTTTTTAAAGAGACGGTGCATGAAAACACTAATATTTTTTTTAATAAATCCTTTACACTAAATGACAAGTACAGTAACCAACACTGTCACTGTACTTCATATATATGTAACTGACATGTTTCTATCTATCTAATCTATGTGTGATGCTCTATTCCTTCTTGTCTAAATTGTCGGGTACCGGTGTATGCCGCTGCTGAATTTGCCGGCCAGCTTTTTTAAAGAGAGTGTCTTCTGAGCAGTTTCTCAGCTTTTGGACACCTTTGAAGGTGTTTTCTATGTGTTTCTATGTGTTTTTGTTTGCCTGCCATTAGTTTTAACGGTGTTCTAAGGTGTTCGACGAACAGTTCGACGAACAGTTCCTCGAACATCCCGGTGTTCGACGAACCGAACCGAACCCGAACACTACGGGGGTGGCTCAACACTAGTCCTAGGCAGAATTTCTCTTCCTCCAAACACGGCAAGTTGAGTTAATGTCAAAGAGCTCATTTTTTGTCTCATATGACCACAGAATCTTCTCCCAATAACTCACAGAATCATCCAGGTGTTCTTTTGCAAACTTCAGACGGGCCTGTACATGTGCCTTCTTGAGCAGGGGGACCTTGCGGGCACTGCAGGATTTTAAACATTTAAGGCGTAATGTGTTACGAATGGTTTTCTTGGTGACAGTGGTCCCAGCTGCCTTGAGATCATTAAAAAGTTCCCCCCCATGTAATTTTAGGCTGATCTCTCACCTTCCTCATGATCAAGGATACCCCACGAGGTGAGATTTTGCATGGTGCTCCAGAGCAATGTCGATTGGCAGTCATTTTGTATTTCTTCCATTTTCTCACTATTGCACCAACAGTTGTCTCCTTCTTACCCAGCATCTTGCTTATGGTTTTGTAGCCCATTCCAGCTTTGTGCAGGTCTATGATCTTGTCTCTGACATCCTTAGAAAGCTCTTTGGTCTTGCCCATGTTGTAGAGGTTAGAGTCTGACTGATGAATTGAGTCTGTAGACAGGAGTCTTTTATAGAGGTGACTATGTAAGACAGCTGTCTTTAATGCAGGTAACAAGTTTATTAGGAGCGTCTAACTGGTCTGTAGGAGCCAAATCTGACTGATTAATTGAGTCTGTGGACAGGAATCTTTTATACTGGTGACTATGTAAGACAGCTGTCTTTAATGCAGGTAACGAGTTGATTAAGGAGGGTCTAACTGGTCTGTAGGAGCCAGAACTCATAATGGTTTGTATGGGATCAAATACTTATTTCTCACTGCAAAATGCAAATAAATGTATCAAATTTATACAATGTGATTTTCTTGATTTTTTGGGGGATATTCTATCTCTCAATGTTAAAATTAACCTACTCTTAAAATTATAGACTGTTCATGTATTTGTCAGTGGGCAAACTTAAAAAAACAGTAAGGGATCAAATAATTATTTCCTTCACTTTATGTATAAGATATATATAAATTGGAAGGGTGATATGATGGAAAAGACAGCCAGACAATAAATAGGATAAGTTAAAACCTAATAACAGAGAGATCACCTGCAAGGATTAAGTAACTAGAATCAGTGTGCAATAAAGTAGTATCATACGCATGGTAAAGGCAATCATAAAGACCATCTCACCCATAATTTTCTCCTGCTAGAAAATAGAAACCAATTTTAAAAACATCTATATTTTTTTCTGTATCAAGTATGAACATCAAATGCAGAAATACACTTGCTTATACACTTTAGCATTCCAACAATGAGGTTAATCGAGGTTGTCTAAGGAATGTTCTGCCATGCTGAATGCACTTAAGCACGCAAATCATCAGACCTGCTGCTGGCATCTCCCTTTGCAATTGCCGACCAATGACGTCCCAGATGTGCACAATGGGAGACAAGTCCAGGGACAGTGTAGGCCATGGTAGCTTGTTTAGGCCACACAGGCTGCATAAGCAACATGCAACCTCACATTGTACCACTGATTCCACCACAAAATCAATATAACACTGAGTCATTGTGTATCTGGAAAAAAGACTCTAGGAGACTGGCTACCATACATTATACCACACCACACCATAATCCCAGGAGTAAAGCTAGTGTTGCCTCGTGAAGGCCTCTTCATGACTTTTTGGACATGTTATTTTTTGTTATTCATAACTGAAACTTTAGTTAGGTTGTGATTATTAGTTTTCCATCAAGACTTGAAAATGTGTGCATAAGTATAGAGCTAGACTGATAGGATAGATGAACAGATAGATAGATAGATATGACAAAAAAAAGGAACAGCACACTTTTTATCAAATATGACGGGTGCAAGGCTTCCCATGCAAAATATCCTCCGTTTGCAAAAAATATACAAAAATAGAAAAAGCAGGCAGCACTCCAATATTTCCAAAAAAACAAAGTGGACTTTATTTAGCCCATATGGCGTTGTGACTAGTGATGAGCAAGCGCGCTCGTTTAATCCTTTCACCGAGCACGCTCGGGTGCTTCCCGAGTATCTTCAGCGTGCTTGTATATTATGTTTCAGTCCCTGCGTCTGCATGATTTATGGCTGTTACACATCCTAAATACATTCTGGGATTGCCTGTTTGTTAGGGAATCCTCACATGTGTTTAGGCTGTGCAACAGCCATAAATCATGCAGACGCAGGGACTGAAACATAATATACGAGCACGTCGAAGATACTAGGGAAGCACTTGAGCGTGCTCAGTGAAAGGGTTAAACAAGCACACTCGCTCATCCCTAGTGGTGACGTTTCGGTTGCAGTGAACCTTTTTCAAGCCAAAGGTTGATCAAGCTTGGAAAAGGTTCACTGCAACCAAAATGTCGCCACACCATATGGGCTAAATAAAGTCCACTTTGCTTTTTGGTAAATATTGGAGTTTTGCCTTCTTTTTCTGTTTTAGATAGATAGATAGATAGATAGATAGATAGATAGATAGATAGATAGATAGATAGATAGATAGATAGATAGATAGATAGATGGGAGCAACACTCAAAAGTCAGATGATGAAAACTATTATTTTATCAGCCCATGCAATATTTTGGCAGGAAATGTTAGAGCCTTTCTCAAGCATTATATAGGGTGAACACATATATAAAGAGCCAGCAATGAATGTGTTATAAACATTTAAAAACTGGAGCAAGTTTACTGAAGAGCTACCAGGATGGTGAGTGGACTGCAAATTATGCCCTACGAGGAACGGTTAAAGGACCTGGGAATGTTTAGCTTGCAAAAAAGAAGGCTAAGAGGAGACTTAATAGATGTCTACATATATCTGAAGGGATGTCACAGTATATTCTCATTTGCACATGGAAACACGAGAAGCAATGGAATGAAACTGAAAGGGAGAAGATACAGATTAAATATTAGAAAAAACTTTTTGACAGTGAGGGCAATCAATGAGTGGAACAGGCTGCCACAAGAGATGGTGAGTTATCTTTCAATGGAAGTCTTTAAACAGAGGCTGGACAGACATCTGTCTGAGATGGTTTAGTGAATCCTGCATTGAGCAGGGAGTTGGACACGATGACCATGGAAGTCCCTTCCAACTCTAACATTCTATGATTCTATGATATTAATTAGCTAATTAAAGCAAAACTAATAAATACAGTATATCACAAAAATACACATGTAAGTTGTGACACTAGTCACTACTCATGGACTAGCCATGAGGTGGGGAAGTCAAGGAGTCAGAGGTCAAAAGCCAGGAGGGTACATCATAAACAGTGGGGTGAGGAAAAGGCGTAGTCAGGTCACAGTCTGGAGTCAGAATTCCAAGAAGGTAGTGGATTAAGACAAATGGGGTAGGAAAACGGATCGTCAAAGGCAAATCCAAAGTCAGGCAACAAAGATCAGAATTCTAGAACTCAAAGAATAGAGTAACACACACCACTTGAGCAGAGCTACAACTGGCAGATACAGTGGGTACGGAAAGTATTCAGACCCCTTTAAATTTTTCACTCTTTGTTTCATTGCAGCCATTTGGTAAATTCTAACAAGTTAATTTTTTTCTCATTAAAGTACACTCTGCGCCCCCATCTTGACTGACAAAAACCAGAAATGTAGAAATTTTTGCAAATTTATTAAAAAAGAAAAACTGAAATATCACATGGTCATACAGTTAGGTCCATATATATTTGGATGGAGACAACATTTTTCTAATTTTGGTTCTAGACATTACCACAATGAATTTTAATCAAAACAATACAGATGCTGTTGAAGTTCAGACTTTCAGCTTTCATTTCACGGTATCCACATTAAAATTGGATGAAGGGTTTAGGAGTTTCAGCTCCTTAACATGTGCCACCCTGTTATTAAAGGGACCAAAATTAGTTGGACAGATTAAATAATTGTAAATAAAATGTTCATTTCTAGTACTTGGTTGAAAACCCTTTGTTGGCAATGACTGGCTGACGTCTTGAACTCTTGGACATCACCAGACGCTGTGTTTCCTCCTTTTTGATGCTCCGCCAGGCCTTCACTGCGGAGGCTTTCAGTTGCGGTTTGTTTGTGGGCCTTTCTGTCTGAAGTTTAGCCTTTAACAAGTGAAATGCATGCTCAATTGGGTTGAGATCAGGTGACTGACGTGGCCATTCAAGAATATTCCACTTCTTTGCTTTAATAAACTCCTCCTGGGTTGCTTTGGCTTTATGTTTTGGGTCATTGTCCATCTGTAGTATGAAACGTTGACCAATCAGTTTGGCTGCATTTGGCTGGATCTTAGCACACAGTATGGCTCTGAATACATCAGAATTCATTCGGCTGCTTCTGTCTTGTGCCACATCATTAATAGAGATGAGCGTTGTTCTACTCGAACTGTTTGCCAATCTCAAATTCGAGCTGTTTTGGGCGGTGTTCGAGCCGTTCGGCGAACACGAACAATTTGAGAAAAATTCGGCTGTTCGAGGTTATGTTCGATAACTGTTCGTGCACCAAAATCATAACTGGATTTTTTCTCAGTAATGATGAAAATTAATGTTAATACGCAGTTTGAGTGTACAGCGGGGTGGGGGGAGGGGCAGGGGATGGATCTCTGCAGGAATAATGAAGATCTCCATTTTTTTTTCTCTTTCCCGCATTTACAGTGGGGAGGTGCAATCTGTCAGCCTATCAGCAGCGCACACACGGAGCGAAGTGCTTTTTTTCACACAAGCAAGGGCATGTGTCATTGGCAGTGTATGTCACATGTCCTTGCCCTATAAGACCAAGCCATTTTCCCCGTCACCACCATTTTCTCACTGCTGCAGCTGCGTGTTAGACGGCACCGCTGTTGCTGTGTGCGCTATACCTTGTTAATTTCAAGCCAATTTTCGCACAAATATACAGATAGCTTGGGAGTGGGGAATAGTTGTGATTGCAGTCCTTTTAAGGACTAAGTTACAGCATTTCCTACGACTTTTATGAGGCAGGTCTGTGCTCTTAAATAGATAGGTTGTGGGAGTAAAGACTAATTGTAATTGGAGTCCTTTTCAGGACTAGGTTACATCAGTTCCTATCAGTTTTTGCCAGGCAGGTCTGTGCCAGTGCTGCGCAAGTTTTTTTCACAGCATTTGGCTGAATCTAGCAAAGCTAATCCTTTTTGGCCTATTGCAGAGTGTGTTAGTCAGTGGAGTAGCCTATCTGTGTTGCAAGATATACCACCTGTGTATAGAATACCAATTTTTTTACTGCACCTAGTGAAGTAAAATCTTTTGGGCATAGCATCATTCTATTAGTCCATCTATACTGACCTCCATCAGGTTGCAAACTGAATCTAATTTTTTTCTGCATCTAGCTCTGAAAAAATATTGGGCTTCTAGCTGTGTGTGGGTCTTGTTCTATTAATCCATCTATACTGACCTCCATCAGGTTGCAAACTGAATCTAATTTTTTTCTGCATCTAGCTCTGAAAAAATATTGGGCTTCTAGCTGTGTGTGGGTCTTGTTCTATTAATCCATCTATACTGACCTCCATCAGGTTGCAAACTGAATATAATTTTTTTCTGCATCTAGCTCTGAAAAAATATTGGGCTTCTAGCTGTGTGTGGGTCTTGTTCTATTAATCCATCTATACTGACCTCCATCAGGTTGCAAACTGAATAAAAAATTTTTCTGCATCTAGCTCTGAAAAAATATTTGGCCTTCTAGCAGTGTGTGGGACTTGTTCTATTAGTCCACCTATACTGACCTCCATCAGGTTGCAAACTGAATATATTTTTTCTGCATCTACCTCTGAAAAAATATTGGGCTTCTAGCTGTGTGTGGGACTTGTTGTATTAGTCCATCTATACTGACCTCCATCAGGTTGCAAACTGAATATATTTTTTTCTGCATCTACCTCTGAAAAAATATTGGGCTTCTAGCTGTGTGTGGGTCTTGTTCTATTAATCCATCTATACTGACCTCCATCAGGTTGCAAACTGAATCTAATTTTTTTCTGCATCTAGCTCTGAAAAAATATTGGGCTTCTAGCTGTGTGTGGGTCTTGTTCTATTAATCCATCTATACTGACCTCCATCAGGTTGCAAACTGAATATAATTTTTTTCTGCATCTAGCTCTGAAAAAATATTGGGCTTCTAGCTGTGTGTGGGTCTTGTTCTATTAATCCATCTATACTGACCTCCATCAGGTTGCAAACTGAATATAATTTTTTTCTGCATCTAGCTCTGAAAAAATATTGGGCTTCTAGCTGTGTGTGGGTCTTGTTCTATTAATCCATCTATACTGACCTCCATCAGGTTGCAAACTGAATATAATTTTTTTCTGCATCTAGCTCTGAAAAAATATTTGGCCTTCTAGCAGTGTGTGGGACTTGTTCTATTAGTCCACCTATACTGACCTCCATCAGGTTGCAAACTGAATATATTTTTTTCTGCATCTACCTCTGAAAAAATATTGGGCTTCTAGCTGTGTGTGGGACTTGTTGTATTAGTCCATCTATACTGATCTCCATCAGGTTGCAAACTGAATATATTTTTTTCTGCATCTACCTCTGAAAAAATATTGGGCTTCTAGCTGTGTGTGGGTCTTGTTCTATTAATCCATCTATACTGACCTCCATCAGGTTGCAAACTGAATATAATTTTTTTCTGCATCTAGCTCTGAAAAAATATTGGGCTTCTAGCTGTGTGTGGGTCTTGTTCTATTAATCCATCTATACTGACCTCCATCAGGTTGCAAACTGAATATATTTTTTTCTGCATCTACCTCTGAAAAAATATTGGGCTTCTAGCTGTGTGTGGGACTTGTTGTATTAGTCCATCTATACTGACCTCCATCAGGTTGCAAATTGAATATAATATTTTTCTGCATCTAACCCAGCCAATAGTTTTGGCCTAATACCACAGTTTGGCCACTCAGCTCTGCTCGGTTACCATCCATTGTTTTTTTGTGCAAACAACTCCAGAGTTGTGAATTAGTTAACCACCAAAATAAGTGGAAAAAGGCCTGCTGCTGGTGGAAAGGGGAATAGGCGTGTTGGGAAGGGGAAAAAAGGTTGTGTCCGTGGGGTAGGTGTTAAAGCAACAGTAACATCTGCAGAAGAAAGACCATCTTCCAGCCAAACTAAAATGTCTACTTCTTTTAGCGGACAATGTGATAAGATCCCTTTCTTACGGCCACGCCAATCGCTACAAATTCCAGATGAGGCACAAAAACAGCAGGTGCTTCAACGGATATCAAGTGCTCCTTTAAGTGGGCTCTCCTCCACATCAACTTCAACATCACAAATACTCCAGTCCTCAAAGGTGTCACCCAAATCGCACTTGCTTCCTCACAGCTCCCAAATCTCCAGCTGCCCGTCTGAGTATGAGGTAGAACAGATGGTTGAGTCTGCAGAGCTGTTTACTCATACTATAGCCTGGGAATCAGAGGTCGACTCCAGCGCTTCTGTGAATCCAGACGAGGAAATGATCTGCACTGATGCCCAGAATCTTTATGAGTCGGATCCAGGACCAGACGCAGAAGGTTCTGACCATAATGTAGACCCTCATTCCCAAACTGTAACTCCTGTTGGTGGAGACAATGAGGAAGACGATGATAAGACTCAAATACCTGATTGGAGCGACAACTTTAGTTTTTTGTCAGGGCAGGAACAGGTTGGCTCTGAGGACGACGGGTGTGATAACACACAGGGTGATGATGATGAGGTTGGAGATCCCACTTACTGTCAACCCACAGTCAGCCAAGAGATGAGGTCAGCAGAGGAGGTGGAGGAAGATGCTAGTGACGACGAGGTCAGGTTGCGCCTTCCTGGACAGAGACGTAGTACTGGAAGCACGTCAACAACTGCATCCTCAAACACAACTCTGCCTCTCACCACAAGTCGTGGTGGCTCTTCAGGTCGCATGGGTGCTAAGCCTTGCATAGCCTGGGCATTTTTTCAGATCGATAAAGATGACCCAACTCGTGTTATCTGTAACATTTGTCAGCAAAAGCTAAGTAGAGGCCAAAAAATACATAGTTTGAGTACTTCATGCATGAACCGGCACATGGACATGAAGCATAAGTTGCAGTGGGAAGCTCAGTGTGCTACAATGCGGCCTAGCCGGCCGGGCCAACCACCGTCTGCCATATCTTGTGCATCCGCGGCCTCTTCATCCTCTGTGACTGGGGGGACAGCAGTCACACCTGTTTTGGGGCGCAGACCTGCCACCTCTTTACCCGCAACAGCCAGCGTGATTGGCAGGTCATCATTTTCTTTGGAGGTGGGAACACCAGCTGGTGTTGAGCGCTGTCCGACATCGATAGCACCACCTTTGGATCAAGGCAACCTAACATGTCCGCCTGCATCTTCCTCACAGACCGGCAGTTTGCCGGGGACACCCTTATCAACCCCGTCTAAGCACAATAGCCAGCCCTCGGTCCCTCAGATGTGGACAAGTAAAAGACCATTTCCTCCTAGCCATGAGAAAGCTAAGAGGTTGAATTTCACCATCTGCAAGCTCTTGGCTACAGAAATGCTGCCTTTCCGCCTGGTGGACACAGAGGATTTTCGAGACCTTATGTCCGTCGCAGTGCCCCAGTACCAGATGCCCAGTCGGCACTACTTCTCAAAGAAAGGTGTGCCTGCGCTCCACCAGCATGTCGCACACAACATCACCGCTTCTTTGAGAAACTCTGTGTGTGACAGGGTGCATTTCACCACAGACACTTGGACGAGTAGGCATGGACAGGGGCGTTACATGTCGCTGACTGGGCACTGGGTAACTATGGTGACAGCAGGACAAGGGGCTGCTGTCCAAGTCTTGCCGTCCCCACGAGTTGTGCGTCAATCCTCTTTATGTCAAAGTTCCTCCACTGCTTCTGCCTCCTCAACCTCCTCTCGGTCTTCCACCTGCACCCAAAGCCTGTCTGGTCATGCCACAAGCTTTCTAACTGAGCAGAAGGGATCCTGCACACCTCCTTACTATGCTGGCAGTAGGGCTCAACGTCATCAGGCGGTTTTTACATTGAAATGTCTGGGAAATGTGAGTCACACAGCTGAGGAGTTGTGGTCAGCTCTGGAGAACCAATTTCATGAATGGTTGTCTCCACTGGACCTGAAACCAGGGAAGGCCGTGTGCGACAATGCTGCAAACCTGGGTGGGGCCCTTCGCCGGGGCAATGTCACACACGTGCCTTGTATGGCTCACGTGTTGAACCTGGTTGTCCAGCAATTTTTAGCCCACTATCCCAGACTAGATGGCCTTCTGCAGAGGGCACGGTCGCTGTGTGCTCACTTCCGCCGTTCGCATCCCGCAGCTCAGCGACTTACATCTCTACAGAAGTCGTTGGGCCTGCCACTTCACCGGCTAAAATGCGATGTGCCTACCCGGTGGAATTCAACTCTGCACATGTTGCAGCGACTGTGGCAGCACCGACAAGCCCTGGTGCAATACGTTCTGACGTATAGCCTGGGCCAACGAGATTCAGAGGTGGGGCAAATCACGCTGGAGGAGTGGTCTCAGATCAGGGACCTATGCACCCTTCTGCACAGTTTTGAAATGGCGACGAAGATGTTTAGTGCTGACGATGCCATTATCAGCATGACTATTCCAGTGATTTACATGCTGGAGCACATGTTAAACAGAATTCGGAGTCAGGTGGTGGCACAAGAGGAGGTGGAGGAAGTAGAGGAGGAGGAGTTGTATGCGGAAGGGCTAACATCTGCAAGGTCCAGACGGTCGGCAGCACCAAGGCGGCAGGCATGTGAGGGTGGGGGAGATGGTTTTACCAGGGCGCATGGTAGCAGCCAAACTAGTGAGGAAGGTGCAGGAGCCCAGGAAGAAGTGGAGGACGAACTGACGGAAGACTCATCAGATGAGGGAGACCTTGATCACATTTCTGTTGTGCGAGGTTGGGGGGAGAGGACAGAGGAAGGAAGCATGATTGTTACCTCGCCACCAACACAACAGGGACTTGGTGCTCCTGGATGCGCAACACACATGAGTGCCTTCTTGCTGCACTACCTGCAACATGACCCTCGAATTGTGAGAATTAGAAATAATCCTGACTACTGGGTTGCCACACTGTTAGATCCCCGGTACAAAAGTAAATTTGCAGAAATTATTCCTGCCATAGAAAGGGATGCACGCATGCAGGAGTATCAGCAGAGACTGTTGCAGAATCTTACATGTGCTTTTCCACAAAATACCAGTGGTGCACGTAGTGAATCTCACAGTTCCAACTTGCCAACCGTGGGACCGTCAAGTGTTCAGCACTCAAACCGTAACAGAACCACAGTATCTGCTGGTAACATCAATTTTGCGGAATCATTTCACCACTTTTTTAGCCCATCCTTTGCAAGGCCACAGGAGACAAGAAGTCTGACACATAGTCAACGCCTAGAGACGATGGTACAGGAGTATCTCCAAGTAAACATTGAAGCCACGACTGTGTCACTGGACCCTTGCTCTTTTTGGGCTTCCAATCTGGATAAATGGCCGGAGCTAGCCACTTACGCCTTGGAGATCTTGTCATGCCCCGCAGGCAGCGTTCTGTCTGAACGTGTGTTCAGCGTTGCTGGTGGTGTGCTGACAGATAAGCGCACGCGGCTCTCCACTGATAATGTAGACAGACTCACGTTCATAAAGATGAACTAATCATGGATCCGAAACGACTTTTCTACCCCTGTGTCATCCTGGGGAGAGTAAAAGCTTGATGATTGGTTAAAATCACCCTACCAAACGTTTTAAGCTTTCAAATTACTAATCATGTTTATCTGTATCTTGACTGGAAAATAATTTGGGCTTTGTAGCAGTGTGCAGCACTGATCCTATTAGGCCATCTATACTAAAGCTTCACCAGATTTAAAATTTAAAATAATTTTTAGCTGCATCTAGCCCGGAAAATAATTTTGGGGCTCCGAGATGCGCAAGACACATAAGTGCCTTCTTGCTGCACTACCTGCAGCATGACCCTCATATTGTCAGAATTCGAAGTAATCATGACTACTGGGTTGCCACACTCTTAGATCCCCCAAACTTTTCGATCAACCTTTACATTTTAATAAAGACCAAAAAAATGGTCATTTTTGAAATTATAAGCATTAGCAGGTTGTTAGAAACTGAAATCAAACAGTTTTCAACTCAAAACTTTATTCTAGGTGATGTTACATTTTCACATAGGACCCCTTGTTCGAAAGGAGCTTCTGAACTCTCTCGTCCATTGAATTTGTCAGGTTTTGGATGGTTTCTGCTTCAATTGTTTTGCATGAGGGCAGAATACCCTCCCAGAGCTGTTGCTTAGATGTGAACTGCCTCCCGCCATCATAGACACTCCTTTTAATGATGCTCCAAAGGTTCTGAATGGGGTAGAGATCAGGGGAGCATGGGGGTCACACCATAAGTTTGTCCCCTTTTATGCCCATATCAGCCAGAGATGCAGATGTTTTATGTGCAGCATGAGATGGTGCATTATCATGCAGAAAAATGATCTTGCTGTGAAATACACGGTTCTTCTTCTTGAACCATGGAAGGAAGTGCTGTTTGAGAAAATCCACATACATTATGGAGTTCATCTTTAGCGCCTTCAGGGATCCTAATGGGGCCGACAATCTCTCTCCCCATGATTCCAGCCCAAAACATTACTCCACCTCCTCCTTGTTGGCGCTGTAGCCGTGTTTGCATGGGGTGTCCATCAACCAGCCATCCTCCACTCCATCCATCTGGACCATCGAGCGCTGCACGGCACTCATCCGTGAACAAAACTGTTTTGAAATCAGTCTTCATGTAATGTTTGGCCCACTGGAGCCGTTTCTGCTTGTGTGAAGTGGATAGAGGAGGTCGACAGGATGGCGTATGCACAGCTGCAAACCTCTGAAGGACCCTGCATCTTGTTGTTCGGGGGACGTTGGAGGCACAAGCAGCTTCAAAAACTTGTCTGCTGCTATGACAAGGCTTTTTGGCCGCTGCTCTTTCAACCTGACGTAATTGCCTGTAGGAAAGAGTCCTCAATTTGCCCTTATCAGCACGCACACGTGTGTACTGTGAATCAGCTACATACTTCTTGATTGCCAAGACACTTCATCCTGATCATCGCACAATGTTGATTGTAGTCATGCCTTGACCTAAACACTCCACAATTTGTTGCTTCTCAGCAGCCGACACATCCTTTTTCTTTCCCATTTTGGCAGAAAATGTAGGCTGCTTAATAATGTGAGAGAGCCTTCTTAAGTAGTCTTGCCTTTCATTGGACACACCTGCCAAACTAATTAGCACAGGTGTCTGCAATTGCTTACAGTGATATAAAGAGCCCTGACACACATCACCATCAATGAGTTTAACTGACAAACAAACAAATTCTTCCTTTATCACTCCTAAACACTTTTTGCATAATAATTTGGAACGCAGTGTACATGTGCTTTTCCACAAAACACCAGCGGTTCACGTAGTGAATCTTACAGTTCTAACTTGCCAACCGTGGTCTGTATGGAGTTGTTCAATAAAGGGCCCAAAATTAAGATAACATAGATGGGAGAGGTCTCTATGAATAGGAATTCCGAAGTATTTGATACCCTGTGAGGGACAGGCAAAGGGAAAGTTGGACTGGATGGAATCCTATATGGATTTGGGGAGTGAGACATCGAGGGCCTCAGACTTCGCTGCATTGATTTTAAAATTTGACCATGTAACAAAGTGATCTATTTCAGCCATAACAGCAGGGATGGATATATGTGATTGAGTGATATATACTAGGACATCATCAGCAAATAGAGAGCACTTGTACTCGGTGCCTCCCACCTCAATCCACCTAATATTGGGGTTATGGCGAATTGATGAGAGCAGGTGCTCCGTCACTAGGATGTATAAGAGAGGGGACAGAGAACATCCCTGCCTTGTCCCATTGGTGATTGTGAAAGGTGATGAAAATGTTCTGACGCGCCCCCTGGGCCTTGGGACACCCGGAGCCGGACCCTTTTTGGTGGATGCTGGTGGTTGTAGTCTCCGTGGCGGCAACCCGGTTCCGTGGCTCAGGGCGGTCAAACCAGTGGCAGAACTATTTATGTGGTTTTGATGTTTAAATGTCCGACTACACCACCCGTGGATTGCGGTCAGAGTGAACCGCCGCTCCAGGGCAGACCGCTGAGGCTGGTGTTGTGGGTGCAGCAGAGCGTAGCATAACTCCCCAGGGGAGGAGTATAGCCTCAGGGCAGTGTATGCGGAGGATGGGGGTGATGGTGCAGGGCAGCAGCAGTAACGACACGGAGTCAGTGATGCAGTCCAGGGCCTTTACTCACAGTTCTTATTATTCAGACCACGTATGCAGGTAACGGCTGCCCACGTCGTACTGTGCTCACCAGGTGAGGGGCTCAGACAACTCCCAGATAACTTTGGAGCACTTCACAGGACCCCCTTTGTGTGTCCTTTGTCTGGCCTTTCTTACCAACACTTCTGTCCGGCTGCCTCGGGCCTCCTCTTGGTAAACTTGGCGCCAGTTTCCCTGACCCTATGTGGTGCCTTCCTAGCGGGTGTAGCGAGGGGCTGCGCCACATAAAATGTCAGAGCCTCCGGTTTCTAGCTGAGGGTCGTTTCCTGCCTCCACTAGTTCGGGGACCGGTCTCCCCCTTTGGCCTGACCCCTCCACGCAGGTGGATTCGGGCGTGCGGTGGCGACTCGCCCGTCCGCACCCCTGGGATCCCTTCATTCCTCGTTCCTGGAGCCTTCTCCGCTCCTCTTCCTTCCTTCTCCCTCTTCCAGGCCTGGGCCTCTGTTACTAGGCCCGCCTCCGGAGCAGAGCTCATGCAGAGCCCCTGCTCCCTGCCACTTCTGCTCAGACTTCTCTGCACTGAACTAAGATGGTGCCCACCTTTTATACTCCCTTCTCAATGCACCCAGGAACTGCTTCCTCCCTGCTCCTGCACTACAGGGTTCCCCTTCCTCAGTGTTCCCTCCCCCCACTCCAGCCAGGGACAGGGACTGTCGTGCCCATCTCAGGGGCATATTGGTCGCCCTGCCCCACGGCAATGTGGTGTAATGCATGCAGGTGTCGGGTCCTGATCCACACTCCATCCTTACCTGAGAGTGAGATATCACACCTCTGGGTGAGGTGCAATACGTCTGTAGCAACCGAGCCCTCAGGGTGCTACAGTTCCATTTATCTTCAGCCTAGGTGACGTATTGCGATACAGGGCTGTGATTTTGGCTATAAAAGGGTCCCCTAGACCCCTACCCCAAGCTTTTTAAGAGAATCATATATGGCGTGCCAGGAGACTCTATGGAATGCTATCTCAGCATCCAACGAGAGTATCTAATTACAAATTTTTAACTGCATCTAGCCCAGGAAATACTTTGTGCCTAGTAGCAGTGTCTGCTAGTCAGCGGATTATCCCGGCTGTTAAGCAAGCTACACCACCTGTAGTTTAGACACTTAATTTTTTCAAAGGAAATGATTCGGGACCATGGGATACTTAGTGAAGAGCATCAGGAGGCACCCCAAGGCATAGGGGCTGGGACTGGCATTAGGATGCCTTGCGGTGGACAGCCGAGCTCGATCCTTATAAAAGCTTTTTAACTGCAGCAGCTTTAGTGGACGCTACTGGAGCTGGAATTACACGGCTGCTGGCATGAGACTTGCCCTCCAATAGATCCTTGTAAATGGATTTAAAGTGTATTCATTCAAATTAGAGAGACAATTTAAATTAAAAAGCTTAGAGCTGCCTCCACCACAGCGGGGCTCGCTCGACCCACCAGCGGACAGGCACCAGTATTGGGAGAGGGGGGCTGGCCGTCAGGGTTCACCGCGGCTCTGGCACAAACCCGGCGACACGGAGGTGGCACGGGCAGGAGCGGACTGGCCGTGTCGGCTTCTCACTTTTTGGATTTTAGAAGGGCATGACATGCCTATATCTGTGTCTCCCCCTCCTTTTACTCCTCCACCTCTTTTATTTTCGCATGACTATATGTACTTGTCACTTTTCCATGTGTTAGTTATGTCTTCTGAGCAGTTTGTCAGCTTTTGGACACCTTTGAAGGTGTTTTCTATGTGTTTCTATGTGTTTTTGTTTGCCTGCCATTGTTTTTAACGGTGTTCGAAGGTGTTCGACGAACAGTTCGACGAACAGTTCGGCGAACACACGGGTGTTCGACGAACCGAACCGAACTCGAACACTACGGGGGTGGCTCAACACTAATCATTAATAAACACTAGTGACCCAGTGCCACTGGCAGCCATGCATGCCCAAGCCATCACACTGCCTCCGCTGTGTTTTACAGATGATGTGGTATGCTTTGTATCATGAGCTTTACCACACCTTCGCCATACTTTTCTCTTTCCATCATTCTGGTAGAGGTTGATCTTGGTTTCATCTGTCCAAAGAATGTTCTTCCAGAACTGTGCTGGCTTTTTTAGATGTTTTTTAGCAAAGTCCAGTCTAGCCTTTTTAATCTTGATGCTTATGAGTGGCTTGCACCGTGCAGTGAACCCTCTGTATTTACTTTCATGCAGTCTTCTCTTTATGGTAGATTTGGATATTGATATGCCTACCTCCTGGAGAGTGTTGTTCACTTGGTTGGCTGTTGTGAAAGGGTTTCTCTTCACCATGGAGATTATTCTGCGATCATCCACCACTATTGTCTTCCGTGGGCGCCCAGGTCTTTTTGCATTGATGAGTTCACCAGTGCCTTCTTTCTTTCTCAGGATGTACCAAACTGTAGATTTTGCCACTCCTAACATTGTAGCAATTTCTCGGATGCGTTTTTTCTGTTTTTGTAGCTTAAGGATGGCTTGTTTCACCTGCATGGAGAGCTCCTTTGACCGCATGTTTACTTCACAGTGAAACTTTCCAAATGCAAGCACCACACCTTAAATCAACTCCAGGCCTTTTATCTGCTTAATTGAGAATGACATAACAAAGGGATTGCCCACACCTGTCAATGCAATAACCTTGAAGTCAATTGTCCAATTACTTTTGGTCCCTTTAAAAACAGGGTGGCACTTGTTAAGGGGCTGAAACTCCTAAACCCTTCATCCAATTTTAATGTGGATACCCTCAAATGAAAGCTGAAAGTCTGAACTTCAACTGCATCTGAATTGTTTTGTTTAAAATTCATTGTGGTAATGTCTAGAACCAAAATAAGAAAAATTTTGTCTCTGTCCAAATATATATGGACCTAACTGTAAGTATTCAGACCATTTGCTCAGACACTCATATTTAAGTCACTTGCTGTCCATTTACTTGTGATACTCCTTGAGATGGTTCTTCTTCTTTATTGGAGTCCAGCTGTGTTTAATTAAACTGATAGGACTTGATTTGGAAAGGCACACACCTATCTATATAAGACCTCACAGCTCAAAGTGCATGTCAGACCAAATGAGAATCATGAGCTCAAAAGGAACTGCTCAAGGAGCTCAGAGACAGAATTGTGGCAAGGCACAGATCTGGCCAGGGTTACAAAAGAATTTCTGCATTAATCAAGATTCCTAAGAGCACAGTGGCCTCCATAATCTTTAAATGGAAAAAGTTTGGGACCACCAAAAGTCTTCCTAGACCTGGCCATCCAGCCAAACTGAGCAATCATGGGAGAAGAGCCTAGGTGAGAGAGGTAAAGAAGAACACCAAGATCACTGTGGCTGAGCTCCAGAGATGCAGTAGGGAGATGGGAGAAAGTTTCACAAAGTCAACTATCACTGCAGCCCTCCACCAGTCGGGCCTTTATGGCAGAGTGGCCCGACGGAAGCCTCTCCTCAGTGCAAGACATATGAAAGCCCGCATAGCGTTTGCTCAAAAACACATGAAGGACTCCCAGACTATGAGAAATAAGATTCTCTGGTCTGATGAGACGAACATAGAACTTTTTGGTGATAATTCTAAGCTGTATGTGTGGAGAAAACCAGGCACTGCTCATCACCTTCCCAATACAATCCCGACAGTGAAACATGGTGGTGGCAGCATCATGCTATGGGGGTGTTTTTCAGCTGCAGCGACAGGACGACTGATTACATTTGAAGGAAACATGAATGCAGCAGTGTACAGAGATTAGTGATGAGTGAGCACTAAAATGCTCGGGTACTCGTTGTTCGGGTCGAGCAAATTGGAATACTCGGGTGCTCGACCCGAGCAACGAGCCCAATGTAAGTCTGTGGGAAACTCGAATATTTTTCAGGTGGCTCCCCCCGGCGATCTGCAGAGTGCCTAAAAATTGCCCAAATCGATGGAAACAGTGCTCAAATGACATGGGAACAGCATGGCGAAGACGCCTGGACGCATTTCTGACTCCCAGGTCACTGCTGTCAACAACGTTGTCAGAGTATTGCGCCACTTTTACGGACTCATAATAAAACATCCAAAAACGAAACCAAAATGGATTTTCCGCGGAAATATGTTAAGGAACATCCTTTCCAGGGTAATGACTTGTATATTAGGCAAAATAAATAACCAAGCTCGATGAAAGGACTGGCATAGGGGGAAACCGTATCTTCTCTGGGTGTCATTTCTCCCAGGAAGTCTTCTAATGCAGCTTGTTGCAGAAGCAATGGCAGCCCGTACAACATCAACTTGCATGTGTCGGTGGTACTATCTGTTGGTGCCCTGATGAAGGGGTGTGGAATACCCAGAAACGCGTAGGCATTTACCAATAAACAAGGATTTTATTATATGTTCCTGATTTGAGGATTTTTCAGCGGCGCGGACGTATATCTCTACCTTCACCGCCTTCGGTGGTGCTTTGACACACAAACATCTTTCATTGCGCATTTAATTTCATGACTACAGAGTTGGGCAATGGCCTGATCTGCAATGCGGTTTGAAAAATAACATGCATAAGCATGTCTCATCCACATTAAAAAGCAGCCATAGAGTGTCCGGGAACCTTCCCCCACACTTTTCTTAGCCAGGACTGCTTCTCGGCAGGGTTGGACGGTCCCACCAGAGAATCCTCTGGTGTGCCCTGGCTTCTACTTCAGGAGAGTTCATGATAGAGCTAACTTTGCAGCTGCTATGGTGTTCTTGAGCTGGGGAGAAAGATGAGCCCTCAGAATCAAATCCTCTGGTGTGCACAATGTTTTTCAATCTGAAACAGCTTCTTAGTGGGAGTTGTATTTCACCACAGCCATATTCTTTAGCTTGGTGAAAGGACTGGCATAGAGGGAAACCGTATCTACTCCGGCTGTCATTTCTCCGTCACCAGGTTCCACCCATTGTCACACAAAACCATGCCTGGCTGTATGTTCAGCGGTGAGAGCCACAGATCAAGATGCTGTGATACAGCTTTTAACAACTCTGCAGCGCTGGGCGGTTTGTCACTTAAGCATTAAGTATGTTAACTTCAGCACAGCCTGTTGCCGTTTGGCCAAGGCAGTGCTGCAGTGCTGTCAGCTTGTGACTGATGTGGTAATTTCGGAGATGAACAAGGGGGTCGCTATACACCCCGAGCAGACTGCGGACTACGTATTCCCGGCCTGTTAGCCGCGTGGAGAGATACTCCGCAGTCCAGTAGCACGCCGGCTGGAGCACGTATACACCGGCGTGAATCACACACGCCTGCTGCGTAGTCTCTGTGCAGTTAACAGGGCTACGGCTACATTATTTGTCGCACATCTCTCATGCAGTTAATGGAGATAATACGAATCCCTTCCGGTGTGCTGTAACACGGAAGGGATTGATATATCGGTTGGTTGTTTTACCTTCTTACCTGAAAGGTGTTCGGCTGCAGTCTTCCAGGCTGCATCGTGGACCCCGAGTTCGGTTGCTTTCCATTATTAATAAAGTTGTTTGAAACCGTTCCCTTAACAGTATCTGAGCGCCAGGGTCTAGCCGAACATGGCCGGCAACCAGCAACTGCAGCGCTATATACAGAAACTTGAGGCCAGACTTAGGACTCTGGAACAAGCTGACCCGGTAGCTGATGTCACTGCAGTAGCTACCTAGGCAGCTTCACAGGCAGCTAATCTAGTGAATACGGCTGCGGTGAATGCTGCGGCAGCTGTCATTGCTCCATTACCCCGTTTTTCTCTCTCGGAAAAATTTTATGGTGACTACAGATCCTGCAGAGGTTTTATTAATCTGTGCTCCATTCAGTTAGAGATGATGGAGGCATGGTTCCCCTCCGAAAGGGCCAAAGTGGGTTTTGTCATCTTGTTACTCTCCCACAGGGCTTTTGAGTTGGCTACCCCTCTGTGGGAGAGGAATGGCCAGGTAGTGGCTAATGTGGGCCTCTTTCTTAGTGCCCTAAAGAGTGTTTTCCTAGGTCCTCAGGTCACGCATGATATGGATCTTAAGCTTCTTGCGTTGGTCCAAGGTTCGGTCACCGCCAGCCACTATGCCATCCAGTTCAGAACCTTAGCGGGTGAACTGAATTGGTCTGAGCGGTCGCTAATCCCGGTGTTCTAGAGGTGGCTGGCTGGGCATATTAAAGATGCTCTAGCTACCAAAGAGATCCCAACCTCTCTGAAAGAGTTAATCACTCTCGCTAACCGAATAGTTTTGTGTCATGCAGAACGCAAGTTAGAGCTGGAGGTCTCCAGACCTCGGTTTCGGTTGGCATCTTCATTCTCTAGACCTATCTCCAAACCCGCGGCTCCCGACCCGAGTCTGAGGCTATGGATATATCCCGGACTAAGTCTAAGCCCCCTCGTTTCCGACATGCACATCTCTTGGAGTACCCCATTAATAAGGGTTCCAAGCGGTCGGGAAACGAAGGTGTTTAACCACCATTGGAGGGAGTGTGTTAGATTCAGGGGCTTCTTCCTCCAAATTATTGTATGAGGTGGCATTGTTCTTAGGAACAACCACGGTTACTGCCAGGGCGTGGGTGGATTTTTTGTCATCAACATTTGCCCAGAGGCACGCCATTCCTATGGAGTTACTGCCAAAACGAATGAACATTGGGGTGGTCAACGGTTCACTGCTGGACACGCAAATCACTCACCAGTCGATCCCCCTCACCATGTCGTTTCCTCAGGGTCACCGGGAGGTTATCTCCTTCCTTATTATTCCCGGTGGATTAGATGAGGTGCTATTGGGTCTTCCATGGCTACATTGTCACACTCCACACATTGACTGGAATACGGGGAGAATTTCTTCCTGGGGTGAGAATTGTGTTTCTCAATGTATGGTTACAGCCGCCCGGAGCGTAGTCTCAGAGACTTCTACCGACTTGTCCGCTCTGCCTGTGCAATATCAGACTTTTGGGGACGTCTTTTCCAAAAAGGCTGCAGAGACTTTACCTCCCCACCGACCGTATGACTGTCCTTTTGATTTGGTCCCCGGCACGGAGCCTCCACGCGGTAGGGTTTACCTCCTGTCTGTCCCCGAGACCCATGCCATGTCAGATTATATCAAAGAGAACCTGGCCCGGGGGTTTATCAGAAAATCGGTCTCTCCTGCTGGAGCGGGGTTTTTCTTTGTCCAGAAGAAAGGGGGTGATTTACGTCCCTGCATTGATTACAGAGGACTAAATGCCATCACCATCAAAAATAAATACCCTCTGCCCCTTATTTCTGAACTATTTGACAGGTTGCGAGGGGCTAACATCTTCACTAAATTGGACCTGCGAGGGGCATATAATCTTGTGCGAATCCGTGAAGGTGACGAGTGGAAAACGGCCTTTAACACTCGTGATGGTCATTACGAGTATCTCGTCATGCCTTTCGGGTTATGCAATGCCCCTGCTGTTTTTCAGGATTTTGTCAATGAAATCTTTCGGGATTTGCTGCTATCATCCGTGGTAGTCTATCTTGATGATATCCTTATTTTTTCCCCGGACCTTTCCACACACAGAGAGGATGCTCGCAATGTTTTTGAACGATTGCGTGCAAATTCTCTGTATTGAAAGCTGGAGAAATGTCAGTTCGAACGAGAGTCTCTACCTTTCCTGGGCTACATCATATCCAGTAAGGGATTGGCCATAGACCCACGAAAATCGGTGGCGGTATAGAACTGTCAGGAGACCAATTCCCTTAAAGTGGTACAACACTTCATGGGCTTTAACAACTACTACTGGCAGTTCATACCACATTTTTCCACACTGGAGGCTCCTTTGGCCGTTTTAACCAGTAAAGGTGCCAATCCCAAGAATTGGTCAAAGGAGACATCCGAGGCGTTCCGGGAGATTAAATCCTATTTTCTAGAGCTCCCATTCTCCGTCGCCCGGATGTGGACAAGCCATTCTTCCTGGAGGTCGACGCTTCCTCTGTTGGAGCAGGAGCGGTTCTCTCTCAAAAGAATGAACAGGGTCGGACAAGACCATGTTTCTTCTTCTCCAAGACCTTCTCTCCAGCAGAGAGGAATTATACGATTGGTGACAAAGAATTACTTGCTATTAAGATGGCTTTTTTGGAGTGGAGGTACCTCTTGGAGGGAGCTAAATATCCTTTCGTGGTATATTCTGATCATAAAAATCTCTCGTACCTACAGACGGCGCAGCGTCTTAACCCGAGGCAGGCCAGGTGGTCTCTTTTCTTTTCCCGACTCAATTTTTTCATTCACTTTTTTAAAAGGGGAAAAGAACCCTCGTGCGGATGCTTTGTCCCGGTCCATGGATACAGCTGAGGACGATGACGAGCCCAGGCTTATTGTTCCTCCGGAGTGTATGCGGACGGTGGCTCCAGTGTCCCTAAACCAGGTTAACCCCGGGAGAACGTTCGTTCCTTCTAATTTACAAATTGAGGTGCTCTCCTGGGCACATGCCTCTAAGATCGGAGGTCATTTTGGGGTCAAACGTACCACGGAGTTTCTCCAATTGTCGTATTGGTGGCCTCGGTTACCCCAGGACGTTAAGGAATATGTTCAAGCGTGTGTCTCCTGTGCGAGAAATAAGTCATCGTGTCAGAGGCCGGCTGGACTTCTTCATCCGTTACCTGTGGCGGATAGACTTTGGATGCTGGTTGGGATGGATTTCATTGTCGAGTTAATTAAGTCCCGGGGAAACACAACAATATGGGTGGTTTCTGACCATTTTTCTAAGATGGTTCACCTGGTTCCTTTGCCTAGGGTACTTTCTTCCCTGGTTCTGGCATCGCTGTTCATTCGTCATGTTTTCCGTCTCCATGGAATGCCTGATAGGATTGTCTGTGACCGGGGTCCACAGTTTTCCTCCCGGTTCTGGAAAGAATTGTGCAATTTGCTTAGCATTGAACTGAATCTTTCTACTGCCTATCACTGGGAGACCAATGGTCTTGTGGAACGCACTAACCAGACACTTGTGACATAGTTGCGCCATTTTGTTTCGGCCAACCATAATGATTGGACGATATTGCTTCCTTAGGCAGAGTTTGCTAAAAACAACGCAGTGGCGGATTCCACAGGTCAGACTCTGCTTCTTCTAAATAATGGCCAACATCCACGAGTCCCGGTTCCTATGCCAGTTTCCTCTGTGGAACCTGGGGTCAGAGATTGGGCTCTGGAGGCGCGGGAGGTTTGGGACCATACCCAGGATGCTATATTGGCCTCCAAGAATCGGATAAGAGAGTCGACTGAGACTCATCGTCGTCCAGCCCCCGTATTCTCTCCGGGAGACAGGGTGTGGCTCGCGGCTCACAATATCAGAGTACACGGGGAATCTGCTAAGTTTGCCCCCCGTTTTATTGGTCCTTTCAAAATTTGGGCCCAAATAAACTGTAGTGTACCGGTTACAGTTACCACGACACATAAGATTCACGACACTTGTCATGTGTCGCTCATTAAGCCGGTTCGCCTGACAAAAGTCTCTGAACCCCAACCGGCTTCAGACACCAGGGGTGATGATCTCGGGATACAGGCGATTGTGGGGTCCAAGATCGTTCGTGAGAAAAAATATTACCTAGTACACTGGAGGGGCCATGGATCTGAGGATCATATCTGGGAACCGGTGGACCACATTCATGCTCCCCTGCTCATTGAGGAATATGACCGTCAAGAGGAGGGGGATGTTAGAAGGGGGGATAATGTTAGGTTTCGGGCGTTTGCTGTATCTGAAATGGGTTCAGAATCATCAGTGGATTCTGTGGACTCCCATTCCAGTCCAGCCAGGGCAGATGCTGCTCAGCATCACCGTCGGTCCCAACGCCTAGCTGGTACACGAGATGTAGAAGTTGTCTCTTGGGTCTTTGTTCCTAGCAACGTGACGCATATTTTGCAGAGGGAAACAGGGCTGCTACAGCCTAAGTCCAGGATGCACTGCACTGAGCATGCCCGCGACATGGCGGACCGTGATTGGTGGTTTGGGAGTCAGCTGATCCGGTGACTTGGCACCGCCTGATTGGCCGCGGGTGAAGTCACCAATAATGCGACGGTGGGCAGGGCTTAATGTTTAAATAGCCCGCCCACAAACATGGCGGTGCGCTCTGATCATTGAGCTGAGATGGGATAGGCAGCCTTAGATGGAGGGAGGCAGGTAGCTTCGTCTGACAGTCTGGCTCCGACAAGGGGGTCGCTATACACCCTGAGCAGACTGCGGACTCCGTATTCCCGACACCGCCTGTTAGCCACGTGGAGAGATACTCCGCCGTCCGGTAGCACGCCGGCTGGAGCACGTATACACCGGCGTGAATCACACACGCATCCTAGCGCCTGCTGCGTAGTCTCTGTGCAGTTAACAGGGCTATGGCTACATTATTTGTCGCACATCTCTCGTGCAGTTAACGGAGATAGTGCGAATCCCTATTCCCGTTCCGGTGTGCTGTAACACGGAAAGGATTGATATGTCAGTTGGTTGTTTTAACTTCATACCCGGAAGGTGTTCGGCCGCAGTCTTCCAGGCTGCATCGCGGACCCCGGGTTCGGTTGCTTTCCATTATTAATAACGTTGTTTGCAACCGTCCCCTTAACAGAGAGGGTCTGCTATACAGTTTAGGGTATGCAGTGAGTCCAACGGCTGACGAATTTTAAAACAAAACCCACTAAGAACTTAAAGACACATAGAGCAGGGCCACAGTAACAAGTACGACATGTTCCCATTAGAAAGGAGAGGGTCTGCTATACAGTTATAGGGTATGCAGTGAGTCCAACGGCTGACCAATTTTAGGAAAATCCGCTCTAAGAATTTAAAGACACATAGAGCAGGGCCACAGTAACAAGTACGACATGTTACCATTAGAAAGGAGAGGGTCTGTGATACAGTTACAGAGTATGCAGTGAGTCCAACGGCTGACCAAATTTAGGAAAAGCCCCACTAAGAATTTAAAGACCCATAGAGCAGGGCCACAGTAACAATTACGACATGTTCCCATTAAAAAGGAAAGGATCGGCTATACAGTTAAAGGGTATGCAGTGAGTCCAACGGCTGACCAATTTTAGGAAAAATACCACTAAGAATTCAAAGACACATAGAGCAGGGCCACAGTAATGACAAAATACCATTAGAAAGGAGAGAGTCTGCTGTACATTTATAGGGTATGCAGTGAGTCCAACGGCTGACCAATTTTAGTAAAAACCCCACTAAGAATTTAAAAATACATAGAGCAGGGCTACAGTAACAACAAATTCCCATTAGAAAACAGCAACAACAGAGTGCACAATGACAGGTGCAGGGCAGGAGGCATCTTCGCATGCACCATGGACAGGATATTGGCTTGCATGCACAACAGCGGAAGAAGCAATGGTGCCACCCGCAGACACTGTTACTGGACCCTGGGGTTCGGCCCACAAAGTCGGATGCTTTGCTGCCATGTGCCTGATCATGTTGCTGGTGGTCAGGCTGGTCGTTTTGCCACCCTTGCTGATGCTGGCCTGGCAGGTGGTGCAAATGGCCTTTTTGGGGTTATCGGCAGAGACTTAACCTAACAGTTGTACTGGAAACTTCCTTCGTGTTGGTGTTATTTTCTGAAAATGTATATGTGATCCATGTGACGGAGAAAACCCAGTTTTAAATACCTGGCCTGTAGGTAACTATTTTGAACAGCAATCTGGTGTCAAGTGCTTCACTGACACACTGCAACAAATTATTAATGAACGTCAGAAATGGCAGTATTTTCTTAAAACATATATGTGATCCGTGTGAGGGAGAAAACACAGTTTTAAGTACCTGGCCTGTATGTAAATATTTTGAACAGCAATCTGGTGTCAATTGCTTCACTGACACACTGAAACAAATTTTTAGTGGCGGTCAGAAATGGCAGTATTTTCTGAAAACGTATATGTGATCCGTGTGACGGAGAAAACACAATTTTAAATATCTGGCCTGTAGGTAACTATTTTGAACTGCAAACCGGTGTCAAAAACTTTGCTGACACACTGAAAAAAAAAATTTAATGGAGTCCAGAAATGGCAGTATTTTCTGAAAACGTATATGTGATCCGTATGACGGAGAAAACACAGTTTTACATACTTGGCCTGAAGGTAACTATTTTGAACAGCAATCTGGTGTCAATTGCTTCACTGACACACTGAAACAAATTTATAATGGAGGTCAGAAATGGTAGTATTTTCTGAAAATGTATATGTAATCCATGTGACAGAGAAAACCCAGTTTTAAATACCTGGCCTGTATTTAAACCTTAGAACGCATGACCTTAAAAATCTACACTTTCACATACCTGGGGCCTTTTAGGCCCGTGTGCAAATAACATGGAATAACTCAAGCAAAAATAATTTTCAAAGTTTATTTGAAAATTGCAAAGTAAGGATGCATTACCACTAGCGCTGGTGTCTGCCAGGAGGAGATCTGTAATGGATCTGACCTCTTGGTGACCCCAGCTAAGGCTGGTGGAATCCCGGCATTCCAGAAGCCTTAACTGGAGTTACCAAGAGATCAGATCCATTACGGATCACCTCCTGCCAGACCCCAGCGCCAGTGGGAACGCAGCCTAAGATGTGAATAATTCAAAACATTATTATGTGCAAAAAAAAACAGAAAAGTAACTGAACGGGCTTAAAACGCCCAATATACGCATTCGATATAACTCTTTATAATAATGTTTTTTTGTCTAAAAGTTTTTTATATAAAAGTTGCAGTAAACATGCTGCAGGAATATCTCTTTTCAAAGGTTCCTTTTCTACTTTACTAATGACCGCAACAACTTTCACACGTTATCTGTTTGGAAGAATGCTCCTTGCAGACATTTTGTCCACAAGTAGTACAGACACGCTCGGATTTCCTGTCCTTCTTTGCTGGACAAATATAACATCGCTTTCTTTTTGGCTCTGGATGTTCCTGAAAACGTATACCACATCGGATCATAGCTTCTGTTGTTTGCCTTTGTAAGCATTTTGTTCGCATACAGTTCCTCTTTTGTTATATTTTTCCATGTTTTTTTTCTTCCTGAAGCGATACGTTTTCCTTCTAAGTTAGTACACAAAACTACCTCATCTACAATATCATCTGAAAAAAATTTACAGAACATATCTCTTTTGGACAAGAATTGTGGAATTCCTACAGTTCCTTGAGCAACTCTTACAATATTATGTGATGAGGTTCGTCCAAGAACCTCAGCAGTACTGTTCCAAAAAACATTAGTTTTGGATGTTCTATTTGTATGTTCTGCTGGATCCATTACTTCTTCATCATCTGAAGAATCACTGGACGATGAAGTAGAGACATTAGCTGGTGGCATGTACTCGACATCAGACAAAGAAAGTTCACTATCTTCATCACTATCAAAAAGTATTGCTTCGATTTCTTGGTCAGTCAAACCCCTGGATGTAGACTGTGCCATTGTAACCTTAGAAGTCAGTAAACTGAAATGAAAAAAAAAAAGATTACAATCAGGGTTGTACACTCTTTGTTAGTGTGTGTGCTAAGGGTAAAGTGCAGTAGAAGCTTTTGGATTTTTGGAACTCAGAAAGTTTCTTTTTCAAGAAACAAGAAACAAGAAAGCTGACTCCTTCCTCCAAAGTCTCTTCAGCAAGTAGTACACAATGAACAGTGTTCAGGACCTATGATGATGTCAGAGATGCATGACGTTGTGAGGGAGCCTCCTTCCCAAGATCACATGACCATGTAGTCAGGCAGAATTCACTCTCTTCATAGCAACAGCAGAGTCATAAAGACTGAGTCAAAGTCTTCCCCAGCAACAGTAAAGACAAAAAGACTTAGGATCACAAGTAAACCTAGTACGAGACTAAAAGGCCCCAGTTATGTGAATATGGGGTATTCACAAAAAAGAGTTGTTATACCGAAATGCCTGTAACATAAAAATAAATGAACAACTGGAAATGACAAACAACTATATACCTGAGGAATACCTACAGTTTCAAAATTCTAACTAAAGTAATCTTGCAGAAAATAGAAAACAATTAACAGGGTGGGCCTGCGAGGCCCCAGGTATGCGTTCTAGGGGTAGGCAACTATTTTGAACAGCAAACCGGTGTCAAAAACTTAGCTGACACACTGAAAATTTTTTTAATGGAGGCCAGAAATGGCAGTATTTTCTGAAAACGTATATGTAATCCATGTGATTGAGACAACACAGTTTTAAATATCTGGCCTGTAGGTAACTATTTTGAACAGCAATCTGGTGTTAACTGCTTCACTGACACACTGAAATACATTTTTAGTGGAGGTCAGAAATGGCAGTATTTTCTTAAAATGTATATGTGATCCGTGTGAGGGAGAAAACACAGTTTTAAATATCTGGCCTGTAGGTAACTATTTTGAACAGCAATCTGGTGTTAACTGCTTCACTGACACACTGAAATACATTTTTAGTGGAGGTCAGAAATGGCAGTATTTTCTTAAAATGTATATGTGATCCGTGTGAGGGAGAAAACACAGTTTTAAGTACCTGGCCTGTAGGTACCTATTTTGAACAGCAATCTGGTGTCAAGTGCTTCACTGACACAATGCAACAAATTATTAATGAACGTCAGAAATGGCAGTATTTTCTTAAAACGCATATGTGATCCGTGTGAGGGAGAAAACACAGTTTTAAGTACCTGGCCTGTAGGTACCTATTTTGAACAGCAATCTGGTGTCAATTGCTTCACTGACACACTGAAACAAATTTTTAGTGGAGGTTAGAAATGGCAGTATTTTCTGAAAACGTATAAGTGATCCGTGTGACGAAGAAAACACAGTTTTAAGTACCTGGCCTGTAGGTAACTATTTTGAACAGCAAACCGGAGTCAAAAACTTTGCTGACACACTGAAAATTTTTTTAATGGAGGCCAGAAATGGCAGTATTTTCTGAAAACGTATATGTAATCCGTGTGAGTGGGAAAACACAGTATTAAATATCTGGCCTGTAGGTAACTATTTTGAACAGCAATCTGGTGTCAACTGCTAAACTGACACAATGAAACAAATATTTAATAGAGGTCAGAAATGGCAGTATTTTCTGAAAACGTATATGTGATCCGTGTGACGGAGAAAACCCAGTATTAAATACCTGGCCTGTAGGTAACTATTTTGAACAGTAAACCGGTGTCAAAAACTCTGCTGACACACTGAAAAAAAAATGTAATGGAGGCCCGAAATTGCAGTATTTTCTGAAAGTGTATATGTGATCTCTGTGACGGAGAAAACACAAGTTGAAATATCTGGCATTTAGGTAACTATTTTGAACAGCAAACCGGTGTCAAAAACTTTGCTGACACACTGAAAAAAAAATTTAATGGAGTCCAGAAATGGCAATATTTCCTGAAAACGTATCTGTGATCCGTTTGATGGAGAAAACACAGTTTTACATACCTGGCCTGTAGGTAATTATTTTGAACAGCAATCTGGTGTCAATTGCTTCATTGACACACTGAAACTAATTTTTAATGGAGGTCAGAAATGGTAGTATTTTCTGAAAATGTATATGTGATCCGTGTGACAGAGTAAACCCAGTTTTAAATACATGGCCTGTAGGTAACTATTTTGAACAGCAAGCCGGTGTCAAAAACTTTGCTGACACACTGAAAAAATTTTTAATGGAAGCCAGAAATGGCAGTATTTTCTGAAAACGTATATGTGATTCGTGTGATTGAGAAAACACAGTTTTAAATATCTAGCCTATAGGTAACTATTTTCAACAGCGATATGGTGTCAAGTGCTTCACTGACACACTGCAACAAATTATTAATGAACGTCAGAAATGGCAGTATTTTCTGAAAACGTATATGTGATCCGTGTGACGGAGAAAACACAGTTTTAAGTACCTGGCCTGTAGGTAACTATTTTGAACAGCAACCTGGTGTCAACTGCTTCACTGACACAATGAAACAAAATTTTAACAGAGGTCAGAAATGGCAGTATTTTCTGAAAACGTATATGTGATTCGTGTGACGGAGAAAACCCAGTTTTAAATACCTGGCCTATAGGTAACTCTTTTGAACAGCAAACCGGTGTCAAAAACTTTGCTGACACACTGAAAAAAAAATTTAATGGAGTCCAGAAATGGTAGTATTTTCTGAAAACGTATATGTGATCCGTTTGACGGAGAAAACACAGTTTTACATATCTGGCCTGTAGGCAACTATTTTGAACAGCAATCTTGTATCAATTGCTTCACTGACACACTGAGACAAATTTTTAATGGAGGTCAGAAATGGCAGTATTTTCTGAAAATGTATATGTGATCCGTGTGACAGAGAAAACCCAGTTTTAAATACCTGGCCAGCAGGTAATTATTTTGAACAGCAAGCCGGTGTCAAAAACTTTGCTGACACACTAAAAAAAATTTTAATGGAGGCCAGAAATGGCAGTATTTTATGAAAACGTATATCTAATCCGTGTGCTTGAGAAAACACAGTTTAAAATATCTGGCCTGTAGGTAACTATTTTGAACAGCAATCTGGTGTCAACTGCTTCACTGACACAATGAAACAAATTTTTAATAGAGGTCAGAAATGGCAGAATTTTCTGAAAACGTATATGTGATTCGTGTGACGGAGAAAACCCAGTTTTATATACCTGGCATGTAGGTAACTATTTTGAACAGCAAACCGGTGTCAAAAACTCTGCTGACACACTGGAAAAAAAATGTAATGGAGGCCAGAAATCGTAGTATTTTCTGAAAACTTATATGTGATCCGTTTGACGGAGAAAACACAGTTTTACATACCTGGCCTGTAGGCAACTATTTTGAACAGCAATCTTGTATCAATTGCTTCACTAGCACACTGAGACAAATTTTTAATGGAGGTCAGAAATGGCAGTATTTTCTGAAAATGTATATGTGATCCGTGTGACAGAGAAAACCCAGTTTTAAATACCTGGCCAGCAGGTAATTATTTTGAACAGCAAGCCGGTGTCAAAAACTTTGCTGACACACTAAAAAAAATTTTAATGGAGGCCAGAAATGGCAGTATTTTATGAAAACGTATATCTAATCCATGTGCTTGAGAAAACACAGTTTAAAATATCTGGCCTGTAGGTAACTATTTTGAACAGCAATCTGGTGTCAACTGCTTCACTGACACAATGAAACAAATTTTTAATAGAGGTCAGAAATGGCAGAATTTTCTGAAAACATATATGTGATTCGTGTGACGGAGAAAACCCAGTTTTATATACCTGGCATGTAGGTAACTATTTTGAACAGCAAACCGGTGTCAAAAACTCTGCTGACACACTGGAAAAAAAATGTAATGGAGGCCAGAAATCTTAGTATTTTCTGAAAACGTATATGTGATCCATTTGACAGAGAAAACACAGTTTTACATACATGGCCTGTAGGTAACTATTTTGAACAGCAATCTGGTGTCAATTGCTTCACTGACACACTGAAACAAATTTTTATTGGAGGTCAGAAATGGCAGTATTTTCTGAAAACGTATATGTGATCCGTGTGAATGAGAAAACACAGTTTTAAATATCTGGCCTGTAGGTAACTATTTTGAACAGCAATCTGGTGTCAAAAATTTTGCTGACACACTGAAAATTTTTTTAATGGAGGCCAGAAATGGCAGTATTTTCTGAAAACGTATATGTGATCCGTGTATTTGAGAAAACACAGTTTTAAATATCTGGCCTGTAGGTAACTATTTTGAACAGCAATCTGGTGTCAAAAACTTTGCTGACACACTGAAAAAATGTTTAATGGAGGCCACAAATGGAATTATTTTTGGAAAACGTACATCTAATCCGTGTGATTGAGAAAACACAGTTTTAAATATCTGGCCTGTAGGTAACTATTTTGAACAGCAATCTCGTGTCAACTGCTTCACTGACACAATGAAACAAATTTTTAATAGAGGTCAGAAATGGCAGTATTTTCTGATAACGTATATGTGATCCATGTGACGGAGAAAGCCCAGTTTTATATACCTGGTGTTATGATCTGCTACAAGCACTAAGGAAAGAAAGGAAATCTGTCCCTACAATAGAACTAAGCTTGATCCCTACGATGTAACGGGGAACCTGATCCTGCAATCAGACCCGCTAAAGTCCTCGGCTAGTCTGTACGAAGACCTATAGATGCAAGGGAGGGATCCCTACAAGAACTAGGGACTGGGATAAAGTTGGACACCTCCTAGCAGAGATTGTAGCAGTAAAATACAAACACACAACATAGAACATAAAGGTCCGAAGACCTAGCTAAACTGACTGAGAAAGGTAACTAAGCACCAGGCTAACTAAGAGTAGAAATTACAATGAAGTCCAGCAAGGCGAAGCAGGATTAAATAGGCAAAAAAGGTCATGTGACCAGCAAGATAGAAAAAACCTAACAGGAGAGTTCTAACAGTACCCCCTCTTCTATGAGGATCCTCCGGATCCCCTAGGCCCAGGCTTATCAGGAAACCTCTTGTGAAATGCTCTGACAAGTCTGGAAGCAGAAACATCATCCGCCCTCACCCATGAGTTATCCTCGGGTCCGAAACCCTTCCAAGCGACGAGATACTGCAAACTCCCTCTATACCGTCTAGAATTTAGGATGCGGGAAATTTTGTATTCCCCGTCCTCCACCACCGGAGGAACAGTGGCAGAGGCGTCTCCATCCGACACATAAGCTCTTTTCAACAGAGAAACATGAAACACTGGATTAATCTTCCAGGAGGTAGGAACCTCCAACCTAACAGCAGATTGGTTAACTACCTGAAGCACCTTAAAGGGCCCTACAAACTTGGGACCCAATTTTTTAGAAGGAATCCTCAACCGCAGATTCTTAGAGGACAACCAAACCATGTCACCAATAGCAAACAAAACCTCTTGCCGTTTCCTATCAAAGTACCTCTTAGATTTTTTGTTAGCCTCCTGAAGATTACCACGCACATCCGTCCAAACTCTCTCCAAATCACCGGAAAAACTCTCCTCCTCAGGCACAGCCGATACCAATTTGGAGAATAACCCAAAAGACGGATGTCTCCCAGAACAACAAAAAAAAGGCGAACAACCAGCAGAAGAGGATGTTTGGTTGCTAAGAGCAAACTCAGCAAGTGGCAGAAACTCAGACCACCCCTCCTGATTGTTTGCCATAAAACAACGCAAGAACTGCTCAACATCCTGATTCTTCCTTTCAGTCTGGCCATTAGACTCAGGATGATATCCGGAAGAAAACGACAAATGAACTCCCAACCTGTCACAAAAATCACGCCAAAAATGAGCCACGAACTGAGGTCCCCTATCCGAAACAATGTCAGTAGGAACGCCATGTAGTTTGACAATTTCCTTGACAAAGGCCTTAGCAAGTGTCTTAGCGCAGGGCAGTTTGATGAAAGGAACCAAGTGACACATCTTGCTAAAACGGTCCACGACCACCCGGATGACTGTGAAACCCTCAGAGGGGGGAAGGTCAGTAATAAAGTCCATATCCAGATGTGTCCAAGGTGCACTAGGAACCTCCAGAGGGCAAAGTAACCCCGCTGCAGGAGTATGTGAAGACTTAGATCTAGCACACACCGTACATTAACGCACCCTCTTAATGACTTTCTTCTGCCATCCAGGCCACCAAAAACTGCGACCCACAAGTCTCTTGGTCTCAGAAATTCCTGGATGACCTGCCAACCGAGACTCATGACACTCAACAAACAAATCTCTCCTAAAGGTCCTAGGCACAAACAACCTCCCATGGGGAGTGTTAGATGGGGCATTCTCCTGAGCTTTAAGAATCTCATCCTCCAAAATGGAGTCCAAAGCAGCAATCACAACACCTTCTTGTAAAATGCTCTCCTCCTCCTCCTCAGCACTGACCATGGGAAAAAAGCTTCGAGACAAAGCATCCGCTTTAACATTCTTGGTACCCGGGATGTAAGTAACGGAAAAATTAAACCGCGAGAAAAAAAGTGCCCACCTAGCCTTACGGGCATTCAAGCGCTTGGTAGCATCAAGATAGATCAGATTTTTATGATCAGTGAAAACCTGAATGGGAAATTCAGCACCTTCCAAGAGATGACGCCAGTGTTCAAATGCGAGTTTAATAGCCAGCAATTCCCGATTACCAATATCGTAATTAAGTTCAGTCTCAGAAATTTTTTTTTAAAAAAAAGCACAGGGATGTACTCCATCCTTGTTTTTCTGAGACAACACCGCACCGACCCCCACCGAAGAAGCATCAACCTCAACCAAAAACGGCTTAGTCACATCAGGCTGCATAAGGATGGGAGCAGAGCTGAACCTCTCCTTTAGAAACACAAAAGCTTCATTGGCCTCAGTAGTCCACTGAACCACATTAGCACCTTTCCTGGTGAGATCGGTCAGTGGTTTGACAATAATAGAAAAATTTTTAATGAATTTTCTGTAATAATTGGCGAAACCCAAAAACCTCTGTATCGATTTCAAACCAATAGGCCTAGGTCATTCCTGAACCGCCTGAACCTTCACAGGGTCCATCTCAAAGCCCTCGCTGGAGATAATGTAGCCCAAAAAACTAATTCTCTGTACAGCGAACTCACATTTCTCCAGATTAGCAAAAAGCGAATTGTCAATTAATAACTGTAATACCTCACGTACGCTCCGCCAATGAGACTCCAGATCCGGTGAATAAATCAAAATGTCATCCAAATACACAACCACATTTTTGCCGATCAAAGGTCTAAGGATGTCATTAATAAGATTCTGAAAAAATGCTGGAGCATTGGTAAGACCAAAAGGCATAACCAGGTTCTCAAAATGACCCACAGGAGTGTTAAAAGCAGTCTTCCATTCATCACCCTCCTTCATGCGCAACAAATTGTATGCCCCCCCAGAGATCAATTTTAGAGAACCACTTGGACCCCACTAACTGGTTAAACAAATCAGGAATCAATGTCAGTGGGTAAGGATTGCGTACAGTAATTTTATTAATCTCACGAAAATCCAGACAAGGACGTAAACCGCCGTCCTTTTTTTTAACAAAAAAAAATCCAACAGCCACAGGAGACTTGGAAGGCCTAATGTGACCGGCGGCCAAGCTTGTCTGTATGTTTTCCTCTAAAGCCTTTCTCTCAGGAATAGTAAGATTAAATAAGCGACTTTTAGGAAGAGTCGCTCCAGGGACAAATTCAATGGTACAATCATAGTCTCTATGGGGAGGCAAAATTTGTGACTCCTCCTCAGAAAAAACTCTCCAAAAGTCCTGAATAGGTACAGGTAATTCCCCTTTTTCCACCGCAGCAATACGTCCATTACAACACTTGTCATAACACTTAGGGCTCCAGGACTTAATTTCATTGGTAGACCAATCCAGTACAGGATTGTGCAATTTTAACCAGGGTAACCCCAAAATTACTGGAGAAGGCAAATTATTTAATACCACCAAATCCAAATTTTCTTGGTGAATACCATTAACAGTGAGGGGAAACTCACAGACATTGTGAGTAACACTCTTCAAGGGGGAGCCATCGACAGAAACCACAGCAATAGGGGATGACAAAGGTTTGGGTTTTAATTTAAGTTTTTCCAAAAATCCCCCATCAATCACATTCAGAGTAGAACCACAATCCACAAATATCCGAAATTCAATTAATTCTTCCTGAGCAGCAGTAGTAGCAGAAAGAAATACCCCCTTAGTATTTAAACAGGCAATACGGGCGTAACTGACCTTTTTTTTTTTTCTTTGTTCATACGAAGCACACAGTTCTTAATAAAATGGTCAGATTTCCCGCAATAAAAGTACAAACCTTCAGAAGATCTGCAGTCTTTTTCCTGAGAGCGGGGTGCCATTGCCCCAATCTCCATCGGCTCTCCAATGTCAGTACAGACCCTCTCAAGACTCGGAGCTGACATGGCAGAGGATTTACTCTCATTAACCCTTGCACGCAGTCTCCTGTCCACCCGTATAGCTAATTGCATTGCCTCCTGCAAGTTTCCAGGTGTGGGATAAGCAATCAGCAAATCCTTAACCCTTTCACCTAGCCCCGCAAGAAACAAACTTTTCAAAGCTGAATCGTTCCACCCCACCTGGGCAGACCACCGACGGAAGTGAGAACAATATTTTTCCACATTACCTGATCCCTGCCTTAAACGTCTCAATTCAGTCTCAGCTGATGAGACACCATCAGGATCATCATACAACAAACCCAAAGCAGAAAAAAAACTATCCACTGATCTAAAGCATGGATCACTAAGTTGGAGAGAAAAGGCCCATCCCTGAGGTTCTTTGCGCAAAAGTGACATTATGAACCCTATGCGCTGTGATTCATCACCAGAGGATCTGGGTCTCAAACGAAAATACAACAAACAAGCATTTTTAAAGGAAAAAAATTCCTGTTGATCGCCAAAAAATAAATCAGGCAAACGTACCTTTGGCTCCACCAAGTGTGCTCCAGAACAGCTACTCACGTGTTGTTGGAGCTCGGCCACCTCCAGAGAGAGTCCCTGCAGGCGTTGAGCCAAATCCTGAACCGACACCATGATGGAAACTGGAGGTCTTTCTTTAGAGATATTTTTGGGCTGGACTTACTGTTATGATCTGCTGCAAGCACTAAGGAAAGAAAGGAAATCTGTCCCTACATTAGAACTAAGCTAGATCCCTACGATGTAACGGGGAACCTGATCCTGCGATCAGACCCGCTAAAGTCCTCGGCTAGTCGGTACGAAGACCTATGGATGCAAGGGAAGGATCCCTACAAGAACTAGGGACTGGGATAAAGTTGGACACCTCCTAGCAGAGATTGTAGCAGTAAAAGACAAACACACAACATAGAACATAAAGGTCCGAAGACCTAGCTAAACTGACTGAGAAAGGTAACTAAGCACCAGGCTAACTAAGAGTAGAAATTACAATGAAGTTCAGCAAGGCCAGGAGGGCGGAGCAGGATTAAATAGGCAAAAAAGATCATGTGACCAGCAAGATAGAAAAAACCTAACAGGAGAGTTCTAACACCTGACATGTAGGTAACTATTTTGAACAGCAAACCGGTGTCAAAAACTCTGCTGACACACTGAAAAAAAAATTTAATGGAGGCCAGAAATGGCAGTATTTTCTGAAAACGTATATGTGATCCGTGTGATGGAGAAAACACAATTTTAAATATCTGGCCTTTAGGTAACTAGTTTGAACTGCAAACCGGTGTCAAAAACTTTGCTGACACACTGAAAAAAAAATTTAATGGAGTCCAGAAATGGTAGTATTTTCTGAAGACGCATATGTGATCCGTTTGACAGAGAAAACACAGTTTTACATACGTGGCCTGTAGGTAACTATTTTGAACAGCAATCTGGTGTCAATTGCTTCACTGACACACTGAAACAAATTTTTAATGGAGGTCAGAAATGGCAGTATTTTCTGAAAACGTATATGTGATCCATGTGACAGAGAAAACCCAGTTTTAAATACCTGGCCTGTAGTTAACTATTTTGAGCAGCAAGCCGGTGTCAAAAACTTTGCTGACACACTGAAAAAATTTATAATGGAGGCCAGAAATGGCAGCATTTTCTGAAAACGTATATGTGATCCATGTGACGGAGAAAACACAATTTTAAATATCTGGCCTTTAGGTAACTCTTTTGAATAACAAACCGTTGTCAAAAACTTTGCTGACACACTGGAAAAAAAATTTAATGGAGGCCAGAAATGGTAGTATTTTCTGAAAACGTATATGTGATCCGTTTGATGGAAAAAACACAGTTTTACATACCTGGCCTGTAGGTAACTATTTTGAACAGCAATCTGGTGTCTATTGCTTCACTGACTCACTGAAACAAATTTTTAATGGAGGTCAGAAATGGTAGTATTTTCTGAACATGTATATGTGATCCGTGTGACAGAGAAAACCCAGTTTTAAATACCTGGCCTGTAGGTAACTATTTTGAACAGCAAGTCGGTGTCAAAAACTTTGCTGACACACTGAAAAAATTTTTAATGGAGGCCAGAAATGGCAGTATTTTCTGAAAACGTATATGTGATCCGTGTGATTGAGAAAACACAGTTTAAAATATTTGGCCTGTAGGTAACTATTTTGAACAGCAATCTGGTGTCAACTGCTTCACTGACACAATGAAGCAAATTTTTAATAGAGGTCACAAATGGCAGTAATTTCTGAAAACGTATATGTGATCCGTTTGACGGAGAAAACACAGTTTTACATACCTGGCCTGTAGGTAACTATTTTGAACAGCTAATTACCTCTTCAGAAAAAAAGAGGACTTGTACTCTATGGCGCCACCTATTGGAAGTAGCAATCCTACAAGTCACAATCAACCCTTTAACGAGTCATGCAATATGACTTAGGATAAAAGCCCAATCAGAATCTCAATTTGCAGACACGGTGTTTCGGGCTGTTGGCCCTCGTCAGTGAAAAGTATGAGAACTGATTTGGCTAGGTGAGAGGCTCTGGACTGAAGTCTAAGGGGTAGCGTTTTTCCTTATGGAGAGTGACACACCAGCTCTGGCACGTCAAGGTAAGCAAACCGGTGTCAAAAACTTTGCTGACACGCTGAAAAATTTTTTTAATGGAGGCCAGATATGGCAGTATTTTCTGAAATTGTATATGTGATCCATGTGACGGAAAAAACACAGTTTTAAATACCTGGCCTGTAGGTAACTATTTTGAACAGCAATCTGGTGTCAAGTGCTTCACTGACACACTGCAACAAATTTTTAATGAAGGTCAGAAATGGCATTATTTTCTGAAAATGTATATATGTGACACATGTGATTGAGAAAACACACTTTTAAATACCTGGCCTGTAGGTAACTATTTTGAACAGCAGTCTGGTGTCAATTGCTTCACTGACACACTGAAAAAAAAAATTCATGAAGGCCAGAATTGGCAGTATTTTCTGAAAACGTACTGTATATGTGATCCGTGTGACGGAGAAAACACAGTTTTATATACCTGGCCTGTAGGTAACTATTTTGAACAGCAATCCGGTGTCAATTGCTTCACTGACACACTGCAACAAATTTTTAATGGAGGTCAGAAATGGCAGTATTTTCTGAAAACGTATATGTGATACGTGTGACGGAGAAAACACAGTTTTAAGTATCTGGCCTGAAGGTAACTATTTTGAACAGCAATCCGGTGTCAAAAACTTTGCTGACACACTGAAAAACATTTTTAATGGAGGCCGGAAATGGCAATATTTTCTGAAAACGTATATGTGATCCGTGTGATGGTGAAAGCACAGTTTTAAATACCTGGCCTGTAGGTAACTACTTTGAACAGAAATCTGCTGTCAATCGCTTCACTGACACACTGAAAAAAAAATTTAATGGAGGCCAGAAATGGCAATATTTTCTGAAAACATATATGTGATCCGTGTGACAGAGAAAACACAATTTTAAATAGCTGGATTTTTAGCGCTGTAATATGGAAAGCACCTGGCTGTATTCTGCAGTGCCAACAAGCAAATGGCGCAGAAAAACTGTGCTTTCTGGATTGCTTTTTAAGCAAATAATGAGGATTAAGATCCAGGAAAAAATATTCCTGGCCCCTGAGACCTGGGCCTATTTCTAGAAATATAACAGCAGCAGCAGACAGAACTGGAATGGAGCCTCTTGTGCTATATGCACTGCAGTCTGCTATATACACTGCCTGCCTGCCTATATACTGTTACGGATCCGGGTGGTGGAACCAGAGGGGCGTAACTAGGTATCAACTCGGACCGACCAAGGTCGTACGGCGGCGCAATCGACTCCGTGACCAGGGAAGGACTGAGCAGAGGCACCAGGTGCTACTCTGGGCCAGACCTTGTATGAGAGCAGGTGACTCCCATGAGTCAGAAGGCAGGGACTGACCAGTACAACAGATGAGCATGGTAGGCAGGCTGACAGGTGATCCGGGTAGACGGACTGGCAGACATGGCAGGTAACAAGCAGAAGCCTCCAGGTAGGCTGGCTGGTAGGCACGGCAGGTAACAGGCAGGTGCTTCCAGGTAAGCAGGCGGGCAGGGCCCATAGATGGACTGGTGGACTGGACTGTAGACAGACTGTCGGGCTGGAGAGTAGACAAGCTGGCGGACAGGACTGGTAAGCTGGAGGACTGGACTGGTAGTCAGGCTAGCAGCGCGACCTGAGGGCTGAAGCAGAGTTTAACACACAAAGCTACAACCTTGCACGGGCACCTCCTTTTTGAAGGAGGTGCCTTTTATATGAGAGGTCCTCTGGCCATTGGCTGGGGACTCCTTATGACGGCACACGCGGCCCCTTCGCTAAGCACAGAGCCCGGGAGGCTGCATGTGCCGGCAGCAGCAGAAGCAGGAGCACCGGAGGATGCTGGGCAGGGAGCGCGGCGGTAAGAGGGACGGCATCTCTGCCTGTCAGGGGGCAGAGACGCCGATACTACATATACACTGCCCGCCTGATATCTCTGCAGGTAGAATAGTCCTCAGAAGGACTGTTTGTTGAGATGGATATGTGTCTCTAATTTAGTTTGGTACATCTACACTAACTAGAAACAAGCAAATCTCTCCCTAGCTCAGCAGCAGCTCTCCCTACACTGTCTGATTCCAGAGTGACTGTGATGAGCATGGCAGCACCAGGTCTGATATAGACCTGATGACTCTGTGCGGCCAGCCAATCACTGTAATGCCACAACCAACATGGCTACGGCATTACAGTGAGTGGCAGGCAATCCTTGCGTGTTCACTCCATTGAAGAGCGCCAAACATGCAGAGAGGAGACCCGAGCAACCGCGGAAAAACTCGGCGAGCGTCGAGCATGTCAAGCAGTGAGATGCTCGGGCGAGCACCGAGCAGTAGCGAACAAGCTCGCTCATCACTAACAGAGATATCCTGGATGAAAACCTCTTCCAGAGCGCTCTGGACTAGTGTTGAGCGAGCATGCTTGGCACTGCTCGGTACTTGCCCGAGCATCTCACTACTCTGGATGTTCGGCGAGCACCGAGCATTTCCGGGTTACTCGAGCGGGAGCTCGGGTCTCCGCCCTGCACGTTTGGCGCTCTTTACAGAGCCAATGAACATGCAGGGATTGTCAGCCAGTCACTGTAATGCCGCTGCCATGTTGTTTGTGGCCATTACAGTGATTGGCTGGCTGCACAGCGTCACCTCGAGTATTTAAAACCGGGCGCCGCCATCTTGGACACAGTCGCTCCAGATCAGCCAGTGTAGGGTCAGTGCTGCTGAGCTAGGGAGAGATTTATACTCCGAAATAGTTAGTGTAGGCTCTCTAAAGCCTGCCAAATCAAACAGTCCTTCTCAGGACTAATATCCATCCCAGATATCAGGCAGGCAGGCTGTATAGGAGACACAGTGGTTATACCAGCAAACGCTGCATTACAGTCCTGTGTGCTCCTGTTAGTCAAATTGCTAGACTTATCACCCGGTCTCAGGGGCCAGGCAAATTTATTTTTTTTTCATCTAAATCCTGTATTTTTCTTTTCATCAGTCAGACTGTACAAATACCCATCTTATTAACCTTTTGGTATTCCTCCCCCCCAAAAAAAAAAAAATTGAGTGTGTCTATGACTGTTCAGACACCAATATATCTATTTAAAAGAGTCTGGTATACGCCAGTAAATTAGAACTGTGGTTTTGCAGTTCCACTGGTCAAATCTCTGTATTATCCTGTCTTTGGCATTTTTTGCCATAAAAAAAACTGTAATAGTGTCTCCCTGAATGGTCAGACACCAATATACTGTATCTGTTTAAAAGAGTCTGGTGTATTCCAGAAAAATATAACTGTGGTTTTGCAGTTCCACAGGTCAAATCTCTGTATTATCCTGCTTTTGGCATTTTTTGCTGTAAAAAAAAACAGTAATAGAGTCTCCCTGACTGGTTCAAATCTCTGTATTATCCACTTTTGGGCCTTTTTTACATTAAAAAAAACAGTTTGAGTGTGTCGCTGACTGTTCAGCCCAAATATATCTATTTAAAAAAGTCTGGTATACGCCAGTAAATTAGAACTGTGGTTTTGCAGTTCCACGGTTCAAATCTCTGTATTATCCAGCTTTTGGTATTTTTTCTGTAAAGAAAAACAGTAATAGTGTCTCCCTGATTGTTCAGACACAAATATATCTCTTTGAAAAATTCTGGTGTACGCCACATAACTATAACTGTGGTTTTGCAGTTCCACGGTTCAAATATCTGCATTATCCACTTTTGGGCCTTATTTACATTAAAAAAAGCAGTTTGAGTGTGTCGCTGACTATTCAGCCCCAAATATATCTATTTAAAAGAGTCTGGTATACGCCAGTAAATTAGAACTGTGGTTTTGCAGTTCCACGGTTCAAATCTCTGTATTATCCAGCTTTTGGCCTGTTTTACTTAAAAAGAAACAGTAGTAGTGTCTCCCTGTCTGTTCAGTCACAAATATATCTGTTTAAAAGATTCCGGTGTAGGCCAGAGATATAGAACTGTGGTTTTCCTCTTCCACGGTTCTAATCTCCTTTTTATTACCCTTTTTCCATTGATAGTGCGAGTGTAAGCTATCTTACTTCATTTACAATGGGCAAGGCGCGTTGCAAGGGAAGTGGAACTGGACGTTCTGGTGATGGTGCGTGTAGAGGACGGGGCCGTGGCCAAGGTGAAAATGTGCCACAACCAACAGCCACATCTTCTCAATCCCACTTCTTGACCGAATTACTAGGGAAGCACACTACAACACCAGTATTGCGAACTGATCAGTGTTATTTATTGGATAGCAGATAATACTTCCAGTTACCTGGGCACCACCACCTCCGGTCTGTCTTCCACACGGTCAAGTTTAAGTAGCCGTGAGTCTCGACCGCATACTCCTCCTCACCCAGATACTCCTTCCTCCCACCATGCCGAGTGTCGTTAGACAGCAACTGATCCCACAGTTGGACACTGAAGAGCAGTTCACTGATCCATTTCCATATTTGTGCCCCTCGCCTGCTTCGCTTGAAGTGGTGGAAGAGGAGATCCCATGTAGCGATGCCCAAATATTTGAACAGCCACGACCAGAGGAAGTCGACGCTGGCAATTTGTCACAAGAGGTGGACGATGACGAGACACAATTGCCACGAAGTGAGGAGTAGGATCGTGGTGCGCAAGAGGAAGAGGAGGGGGTGGGGGATGATCTAGTCACTGACCCAACGTGGCAGGAGGACACACAGAGCGAGGCCAACAGCGCACAGGGGGAGGGAGGCAGAGTACCCACAGGCAGGAAGAAGCAGTGTGGTGGCTGCACACAGAAGGTGGGCAACAGTTCCCCGTAACACCAACACAAGGGACGTTGCCAGTACAACCGGTAGGACTTCCAGAGTCTGGGATATTTTTAAAGACTCTGCTGATAACCCCAAGAAGGCCATTTGTACCACCTGCCATGCCAGCATCAGCAGGGGTGACAATACTACCAGCCTGACCACCACCAGCATGATCAGGCACATGGCAGCAAAGCACCCGACTTTGTGGGGCTAACCCCAGGGTCCATGACTAGTGTCAGCGGGTGTCACTACTGCTTCATCCGCTGTTGTGCATGTAAGAGAACCCCCTGTTGTGCGTGCAAGGAAATCCCCTGTCCATACTGAATGCAAAGATGCCCCCTCCTCTCAGTCTTCACTTGTTATGGCAGTTTCTCAAGAAACAGCATCAACGTCCACGTCCCACCGCAGTGTTCAATTGTCCATATCCCATAGCTTTGAATGAAAGCGCAAATTCGCAGCCGACGCCCCACAGTCCACAGTCCTAAATTCGCACATTTCACGACTGCTTGCGTTGGAAATGCTGCCTTTTAGGCTGGTGGAGACGGAATCCATCCGCAACCTTATGGCGATGGCCGTCCCTCGGTACTCGGTCCCCAGCGACAATATTTTGCCCGGTGTGCCATCCCCACACTACACAAGCACGAGTCCCAAAACATCTGCCGTGCCCTCAACAACACAGTTACTGGGAGAGTCCACCTGACAACGGACACGAGGACAAGTGCTTGTGGCCAGGGATGGTACATCTCCCTGACGGCACAGTGGGTAAACATAGTGGAAGCCGGGACCCAGTCGGACCTTGGACGGAACACATCCTCCCCACACCGAGGATTGCGGGCCCTATGTCAGTCAGAGTTGCCCCCACAGTGTACAGCTCCTGCGCATCATCCTCCTCCTCCTCCTCATGTTCAGCCTCCATCTCAGATATCACCACATCATTTACAAGCTGGAAGCACTGCAGTACTGCCTCAGCCAAGCGGCAACAGGCTGTGCTGAAACTCATAAGCTTAGGTAATAAACCTCACACTGCTTGTGAGTTGTGGACAGCTGTGAAAGAGCAGGCAGATCTGTGGCTGAGACCGCTGAACCTACATCCAGGCATGGTCATGTGTGACAATGGCAGTAACCTGGTGGCGGCTCTGAGACTAGGCGAAATCACACACGTACCATGCCTGGCTCATGTGCTTAACCTCGTGGTTCAGTGGTTTCTTAAATCGTACCCCGAGTTGCCAGATCTGCTCGTCAAAGTATGCTGCCTGTCAGCTCCTTTTTCGAAGTGGGCTACAGCTTCCACTGCCCTTGCTGTGTTGCAGCAGCGTTTGCAGCGTTTGCAGCTTCCGGCACACCGACTGGTGTGTGATGTCCCAACACGCTGAAACTCTACCCTCCACATGTTGCAAAGGATTTGTGAGCAGAAGAGAACAGTTGTGGAGTACCAGCTGCAACAAGGCCGTCGATATTCAGGTCAGGCTCCACACATAAGACCTCAGCAGTGGACATGGATGTCTGACATATGTACCATCCTGACAAACTTTGAGGAGTCCACCAAGATGGTGAGTGGCGATGACGCCATCATTAGTGTCAGCATCCCACTTGTCTGTCTTTTGCAACGCTCTCTGCAGAGAATTAAAGAGGAGGCATTGCAGCCAGAGTATGATGAGATGGATCAAGTAATGGGCGATTACACACAGCCCAGCCTCATCTCATCCCAACGTGCATTGGGGGACAATGAGGGAGAGGAGGAGGAGGAAGATGAAGAACAGGAGCTGGTATCATGCGCTGTAGATGGTAGTACCTGTACAACTGTCATACAGTCGGTTCAGCGTGAGTGGCCTGAGGACAGGGGGGAGGAGAAGGAGGAGGAGGAGAGCATGGTCAGTCGTCATCTTGGTGAGGACACGGACGTCTTGCCCGTTACCAGTCTGGCACACATGGCTGACTATATGTTGCTCTGCCTTAACCGTGACCCTCGCATTGCCAAATGTTGGGTGACAGTCATTACTGGTTGGAGACACTTTTAGACCCCCGCTACAAGGAGAACTTTCACTCTCTTATTCCTGAGGTGGAGAGGTCTACAAAAATGGGGCAGTACCAGAACTGTTAAAAAAATTCCCATCTGAACATGCTAGCGGCAGAGGTAACAGTTCATTGCCCAACCAAGGCGTACAGGCGAGAGAGACCCAACTCCAATCCAGCAGAGGCAGGGGAACACTGTCAACGTTCTGCGACAGTCTTCTGAGACACGCCCAGCTTACAGGCCCTGTGGCGCGGGGTACTCTCACAAGGAGTGGAAAGTTTCAAAAGATGGTGAGGGAATACCTTGCCGACCATACCAGCGTCCTCTGTGATTCCTCTGTGCCTTTTAATTATTGGGTATCCAAGCTGGATACTTGGAATGAACTCGCTCTGTACGCCTTGGAGGTCATGGCCTGCCCTGCCGCTAGCGTGTTATCGGAGAGTGTTTTTAGTGCCGCTGGGGGAATTATAAATGATAAGTGCTCTCGCCTGTCAACTGACAATGCTGACAAGCTGACCCTTATCAAAATGAACAAGGGCTGGATTGGGCCAGACTTCTCATCACCACCAAATGACAGCAGAGTAACATAAAGTAAAATCCACTGTGTTATTTCGGGAGGTGTATTCCCATGCACCGCTTCACACCCACACATGGGTATACGCTTCCTCAATTCGGCTTTTTTTTGCTCTTCTCCTTATCCTCAGCCTCCACCACCACTATACCACCAGGGTGACCGTGGTCCGTGTTGCCAGCATTGCAACTTCCTCCATCCTAATTTTTTGCAGCTTTTGCTTGGAAGGCATAGGCAAAGACTATGGGAGACCCACTCCCCAATAATGGGAATATTGTTTTTAATATGCTGTACTGCATGGCTCTTGTAAGGGACATTAACCCCTTTATAGCCCATGACGTACTAATACGCGTCTGTGCCCTGGGCTTTAAGAGCCTGACCCGTATTAGTACGTCATCGCGATCGCGCGCGCAGGCTGTGCAGGCGCGATCGCCTCCGGGTGTCAGCTGATTGTCACAGCTGACACCCGGTACTATGTGCAGGGAGCAGTCCTGCACCACTCCCAGCACATTAACCCCCGCAATGCTGCAATCGAAGTCGATTGCAGCATTGCGGTGGCAAGGGGAGGTGATCGCAGATACTCACCTCCTCTTCCGGCCTCCAGCGCTGTCTGCCGCGGCTTCCCTGGTGTTGCCATGACGACCTGATGTTGACAACATCCGGGTCACCAGACAGCAGGAAGATTGTTTGGACATGCGCAGTGCATCTCCAAACTATCTTCTCCCTGTCCAGCGCTGACTGCCTGCATGGCACAGGGATGGTGCTGCATTCCTGTGCCATGCAGGCGATCAGAATAAAAAAAGTAAAAGTCCCATAGTGGGGCAAAGTAAAAAAGTAAAAAAGTTAAAAAAAACTCCCAGAAAGTGAAAAAAAAAAAATTGTAAAATAAAATAAAAAAAATAATCCACTAAAAATAAAAATATAATGTACCCATCAATAAATATTATTATGAAAAAAAAAAAAAAAAAACAATAAAAGTACACATATTTGGTATCGCCACGTCTGTAACAACCTGACCTATAAAACTGTTCCACTAGTTAACCCTTTCAGTGAACACGGTAAAAAAAAAAAAAAAAAACGAAGCAAAAAACAATGCTTTATCATCATACCGCCAAACAAAAAATAGAATAACTCGCGATCAAAAAGACGAATATAAATAAAAATGGTACCGCTGAAAACGGCATCTCGTCCCGCAAAAAACAAGCTGCGACACAGCTCCATCATCCAAAAAATCAAAAAGTTACAGATCTCAGAATAAAGCGATGCAAAAAAATAAGTTTTTCTATAAAATAGCTTTTACTGTGTAAAAGGGCCAAAACATAAAAATATATATAAATGTGGTACCGCTGTAAACATACTGACCCAAAGAATAAAGCTACCTTATCAATTTTACCACACCCAGAGCAGAATAAAAAATGTAAAAAAACACAATTCCTGAATTCTTGGTTTTTGTTTATTCTGCCTCCCAAAAATAGGAATAGAAAGCGATCAAAAAATGTCACGTGCCTGAAAATGGCACCAATAAAAATGTCAACTCGTCCCGCAAAAAACAAGCCGTCACATGACTGTGTCGGCCAAAATATGGCGATGCAAAAACTAGATTTTACAAAATATGTGTCTTTTAGTGTGTGACAGCTGTCAATCATAAAAACCCAATATGATTCTGGTATCGCTGTAATCGCACCGACCCGAAGAATAAAGTAATCTCATCACTTAAACCGCACGAGGAATGGCGTAAAAAATAAACGCTAGGGCTGGGTTGGGGTTGTGCTAATGTTAAGGTTGGTTTTTTTTTTTCAAAAGTAAAAAAAAAAAAAAAATAATGACGATATGGCGACTAGTGTTGAGCGCAAGTGCTCGCTACTTGAGTTTGCATCGGGTGCTCGGGTATGCACTGAGTATAGCGGGTGCTCGAGTCTCCGCCCCATATGCTTCACGGCCAAAAAAACCTTGTGGGGATTGCCTGCCATGCACGAGCGATCCCCGCATGTTTTTTTTGGGGTGTCTAATAACCGTGAAACATGCGGGCGGGGACTCGAGCATTTCACTTGAGCACCCGTGATACATGGTCCATACCTGAGTACCCGATGCAAACTCAAGTAGCGAGCACTTGCGCTCAAGAGTAATGACAACTTATTCAATATTATGACCTAATGTTATCAAATTCTGTGTCGTACCTCTGGGTTCAAAATGTTCACTATACCCCTTAATAAAATCCTTGAGGGGTATAGTTTCCAAAATGGGGTCACTTGTGGGGGAGCTCCACTGTTTAGGCACATCAGGGGCTCTCCAAACGCGACATGGTGTCCGCTAACAAATTGAATGGAAAATCGGCTCAAATTGTTAGCGGACACCATGTTGCGTTTGGAGAGCCCCTGTGTGCCTAAACATTGGAGATCCCCCACAAGTGACCCCATTTTTGAAACTAGACCACCCAAGGCACCTATCTAGATGCATAGTGAGCACTTGAAACCCCCAGGTGCTTCACAAATTGATTCGTAAAAATGAAAAAGTGTTTTTTTTTCCACTTTTTCCAAGGGGCATTAAAGCTGTCTTGTTAAGCTACTGCGACCTCCACGTCTCTTCCAAGGGGCATTAAAACCATCTTGTTAAGCTAATGCGACCTCCACCACTCTTCCAAGGGGCATTAAAACCGTCTTTTTAAGCTACTGCGACCTCCACCTCTTTTCCCAGGGTCATTGATATTGTCTTTTTATTCCACTGCGACCTCCACGTCTCTTCCAAGGGGCATTAAAACTGTCTTGTTAAGCTACTGCGACCTCCACCACTTTTCCCAGGGGCATTGATGTTGTCTTTTTATTCCACTGCGACCTCCACGTCTCTTCCAAGGGGCATTAAAACCGTTTTGTTAAGCTACTGCGACCTCCACCACTTTTTCCAGGGGTATTGATATTGTCTTTTTATTCCACTGCGACCTCCACCGCTTTTCCAAGGGGCATTAAAACCATCTTGTTAAGCTACTGCGACCTCCACCACTTTTCCCAGGGGCATTGATATTGTCTTTTTAATCCACTTTGACCTCCACGTCTCTTCCAAGGGGCATTAAAACCGTTTTGTTAAGCTACTGCAACCTCCACCACTTTTCCCAGGGGTATTGATATTGTCTTTTTATTCCACTGCGAACTCCACCATTCTTCCAACGGGCATTGCATTTCCTCCTAATTTTAGTCAGCTTTTGATTTTCAATGCATAGGCGAACACTAAGGGAGACCCACTCCCCAATAATGGGTAGAAGGTTTTTAGTATGCTGTAATCCACGTCTGTTTCAAGGGGCATTGCAGTTCTTCATAATTTTTGGAAAGCCTTCCATTCACTGCTTAGGCCAACAGTGCACAGGAGACCCAGTTGCTAGAAATGGAAAAAAAAGGTTTAGTTAAGGCCCTCTGACCTCCATGTCACTTCCAAGGGGCATTGGAGTGCCTCTAAATTTTTGGTAGGCATTGCACTCACTGCATGCCCTATAACTTTGCAGCCGAACCTCTCCTTTTGATACAGAAACATATCCTACTAGAAATGTGTGGTTGACTGGCCTGATATTGATGTGAATGGTCCCTGTTTCTCCTTTGCCACCACCTCATCCATCATTTATCACCTGAAGCTTTGTTTTAACGGGAGTCATAGAACTGGGATAGTAGCAGGAAAACATCCAGCAATCCTCGGAGGAGATAGGATATGTGCCAAAACGCTGACCACCTACTACATGCATGCCCTTGCATTCCAAGAAAACAAAGCGGATGCTAACTTCTATCATCATCATCTTGCTCCTCACCTTGGCACTCTCAACTCCCCTGATGGAGAAGCAAGGGCCCACCGGAGGAGTCTGGTTCTCTGGTGGGCTCGTCCAATGCTGCCCTAAAGCAGGCCAGGCTAAGAAAAGTGTGGGGGAATGTTCCAAGGAGAAATAGGTATGGCTGGGAACCGTTTATGGACACCCGGACGCCCCCAATGTGGCTGGGGACCGTGTGTGGACACCCGGCCGTGGGGCAGCTGGGGACAGAGTATGGACACCCGGCTGCCCCCTGGCAGGTGGGGACCAAGCGTGGACAGCCGTTCGCTGGGCGGCTCAGGACTGGGTATGGGATACCAGGCCGCTGACGCAGCCATGACATGGTGGCCGGCGTCTGCCTCCACATGCCTAAAAGTCCCAATTTCAAGTGCAAGCAAGCTAGCAGTATGGTATTGCAGCCTGGGGGTGGGTGGGTGGCAGGTTGCACACTTATGCTTGCATTCCAAGAAAACAAAGCAGATGCTAACTTCTATCATCATCATCATCCTCACCTTGGCACTCTCAACTCCCCTGATGGAGAAGGCAGGGCCCACTGGAGGAGTCTGGTTCTCTGGTGGGGTCGTCCAGTGCTGCCCTAAAGCAGGCCAGGCTAAGAAAAGTGTGGGGGGATGTTCCAAGGAGAAATAGGTATGGCTGGGAACCGTTTATGGACACCCGGACGCCCCCAATGTGGCTGGGGACCGTGTGTGGACACCCGGCCGTGGGGCGGCTGGGGACCGAGTATGGACACCCGGCTGCCCCCTGGCAGCTGGGGACCAAGCATGGACAGCCGTTCGCCGGGCGGCTCGGGACTGGGTATGGGATACCAGGCCGCTGACGCAGCCATGACATGGTGGCCGGCGTCTGCCTCCACATGCCTGAAAGACCCAATTTCAAGTGCAAGCAAGCTAGCAGTATGGTATTGCAGCCTGGGGGTGGGTGGGTGGCAGGTTGCACACTTATGCTTGCATTCCAAGAAAACAAAGCAGATGCTAGCTTCTATCATCATCATCATCCTCACCTTGGCACTCTCAACTCCCCTGATGGAGAAGGCAGGGCCCACTGGAGGAGTCTGGTTCTCTGGTGGGGTCGTCCAATGCTGCCCTAAAGCAGGCCGGGCTAAGAAAAGTGTGTGGGGGGATGTTCCAAGGAGAGATAGGGGTGGCTGGGGACCGTTTATGGACACCCGGCCGCCCCCAGGCAGCTGGGGACCGTGTGTGGACACCCGGCCGTGGGGCGGCTGGGGACTGAGCATGGACACCCAGCCGCCCCCTGGTGGCTGGGGACTGAGCGTGGACATCCGGCCGCCGGGCGGCTGGGGACTGAGTATGGATACCTCGCTGCCGAAGCAGCCATGAGGTAGTGGCCAGCTTCAGCCTCCTCCAAACTAAAAGGCCCCATTTCAAGTGCAAGCAAGCTAGCAGTATGGTATTGCAGCCTTAGGGTGGGTGGGTGGCAGGCTGCATACCTGTGCTTGCATTGCAAGGAATGGGGGAGGTATAATTGAACACTGCCCTGGGACAAGGACTTGCACGGGGATAGTTGCAAGTCTGCATCTTCTGATGCGGAAAGGATCACTTCTGATGGGCACACTTTTAGGCAGTGACCTGGGTGTCAGAGATGCTTCCAGGGGTCTTCCCCATGCTGTTCCCATGTCTTTTCAGCATTGTATGCATGTGTCACACAGCACATGGCCAGATAAGATTGTAAAATGTTAAAATGACATTTCCCGGTGAATGCATTTGTCATGGTTGAAAGCAATACAAAAGTGCAAAAACACATAAAAAATGCTACTTGTGAATATAGCCCAAGGTGTGGAGGAGTACTTTTGTTTTTGGTTATTTATTTTACCTTATACACAAGTCTTTACCCTGGAAAGGAAATTCCTTAACATATTTCACAGTTAAACAGTTTCAGTTTTGTTTTTGAACTTTTTATTGTGAGCCCGTTAAATACCTCTGACCACGTTGTTGACAGCATTGACCTGGGGGTCAGAAATGCTTCCTGGGGCGATGCCCATGCTGTCCCCATGTCTTTTGATCACTGTTACTATCGTTTTGGGCACTTTCTAGGCTTTCTACAGACTGCCGGGGGTGCCGCCGCAAAAATGCTCGGGTCTCCCATAGACTAACATTGGGCTCGTTGCTCGGGTCGAGCACTCGAGTATCACGGCGAGCTCGTCCCAAGCTTCGAGCACCCGAGCATTTTAGTGCTCGCTCAACACTAGTGTGCAACTATATATCTGTTCAAACAAATTGAAAAAATTGTATTATTTAAACTATTATTATAATAAGGATGATCTTTTCTATCCATATCTTTGTTCTTTTTTGTTTATCCTTCACCACTCTTTCCTTTTATTCCTTTTGCTTCACTTTCCTTTCTCCTCACATTGCCCTTTTTCATTCTCCTCTTCCTATTCCCCTTTCCCCCTCCCCCTTCTGCTTTAACCCTTCCTTATTTTCTAATATTTCCTCCTAGGTTATAAAGTTTTACTTAATTGTATGATTTGAATAATTGTTTACTAATGTGATTAATACTTATTGCTTGATCATATATATATTCCCTTATTCCTTAAATTGTTAAAATTCCCAAAATTAAAAGATATTGTAATATAAAATCATGATCCTTTTTTGGCTTGTGAAAAGAGTATAGTTTATTCATTTATCATATAACAAACCTCTTGTTACTCCCCAAACAGGGACAAGTTTTGCATGACCTCACGTGACAAAGCTATGGCTTCTAACAAGCACAAAATGTGTATAAATACTAGCAAAGCAGGCATCTGATCCCAAAAAAGGGATAACTTTTGGAACATTTTTATAATTTAAAAAGCCTGAGAGATGTGTTAATGCTTTGTGTTGTTGAACACGCTGCTGGTTACCATCTGATAACCCATACCCAGATAAATATGTTAAGGTCACTTTGACAATTTTAATGCTGTGTTCGCACTGAAGGGTTTAATGCAGACCTATGAGACCTCAGACGGTCAAACAACTTATCTGGGCAAATGAACGTCTACCAGTACTTGTGACTCACAGCAAATTGTTTACTTGCACATCAAATTTTGAAAGAAAATTTTGATGAACTTTGCAAATTTGAATTTCAAAATATTTGATAAATAGTAATGTCATCTGTGTTACAGTAAATGCTAAGTGTAACTGGCATTAAAACTTGAGAACTATTCCAGCAAAGGAAAGCACTGAGCTATGGATTTGTTTTCACTTGGTAAGTGATTTATATTTTCATAGTCTTTTATTTTCACCATGATGCAAATTACATTTATAAACATGACATCACAATTACTCAGTAATAGAAGAAGTGAGTCTACTGTTTATATTACCTCTGAAAATATGTTCACGTGTGAGCTCTGGGTTGTTTCAGTTTTTGGTTGTTTGCTGAAATGTTTTTATCACACGTCACCTGGTAAAAAAGTAAGTGGCATCTAACTCGAAATTCTAGCCAATGGGCAGATGGCCACATGAAGAAATGAATGTGAAAGGTTTACTTATCCTGCTTTATTCCTAACAAGGCTTTAATTACCCTTTATCCAGGGTAGCTAGCACACCTTAATGATGTTATTTTTCTTCTTCAAGGAAAATATGAGTTACATTTTTTCAACCAATTTCCTGGATATGAAGTAGAGAAAGAAATATCATAAGTTGTTGTACAACTAGAATCACGCAAAATCCTGCCAGCCATATGAGTCAGTGGAAGATCTTGAGCTATTTCCTACTTATAGACTTGTTCAGTTTCAACCTTTTTCAATAGGCTTTATAGCAATAAATGAACATGCAATTTACCAACTGTGTATTTTGCCCTACCTCAGTTTATACCAAAATTTGCATCTATGTGCTTGAAAAAACTTACTATAGTTATAGTGTTTTAGAGCAAAATTATTTGGAACGTTATAAGGAATGTTGATGTGTCTTCTACCATCTAGATACCCCTCATTAAAACCACTGGCAGGTGAAATAAACTACATTGATTATATTGTTGTCATGGTGTCTGACAGGTTATGAAATATACCTCTGTGGCCAAAAGGTTTGAGACTAGCATAAATTCTGGTTTTCTCAAAGTTTACTGCTTTAGTTTTTATAGTGGCAGTTTGCATTAACTCCAGAATGTTATGAAGAGTGATCAAATAAATTGCAAATGCAAATAAAATCGACCTTTTATTTTTATCAACAAGAACTTCAAAGAGAGAGGTCCAATTACTGTGAAGAAGGTTTCACAAAACAGGACATTCAGCAGGTGCCAGGATCATCTCATAAAGAAGATTCAGATATGGGATTGATACTATCACTGCAGAGCTTTCTCAGGAAGGTGTCAGTGTATCTACACAAACAGATAGGCAAAGATTTTTGAAGGCTGGCCCTTTTAGACTGTTTGGGATACCTGTTAGGCTGACTGCACACGATGCAGTTTTAATGCGTTTCTGATTATTTTTTTACGCCGCGGAAACGCATTAAAACCGCTTGGTGATAGGTCTGCCATGTGTAGCAATAATTGTTAGAATCTATGTTGTTTTACTATCGGCCATCTTGTTGTGGTTTGCTGGCTTCTAGTCTTTTCCTCTGGTGCTGGGTGTCTTGGTCATGTGATCTCTTCACTCTTTATTACTCAGCACAAGTGTTGAGCGAGTATGCTCGACACTGCTCGGTACTCACCCGAGCATCTCACTACTCGGGATGTTCGGCGAGCACCGAGCATTTCCGGGTTACACGGGCGGGAGCTCGGGTCTCCGCCCTACACGTTTGGCGCTCTTTACAGAGCCAATGAACATGCAGGGATTGCCAGCCAGTCATTGTAATGCCGCATTCATGTTGGTTGTGGGCATTACAGTGATTGGCTGGCCGCACAGCGTCACCTCAAGTATTTAAAACTGGGCGCCGCCATCTTGGACATAGTCGCTCCGGATCAGACAGTGTAGAGTCAGTGCTGCTGAGTTAGGGAGAGATATATAGTGCAAAATAGGTAGTGTAGGGTCTCTAAAGCCTGACAAATCAAACAAACAGTCCTTCTCAGTAGTGTTGAGCCACCCCCGTAGTGTTCGAGTTCGGTTCGGTTCGTCGAACACCCGTGTGTTCGCCGAACTGTTCGTCGAACTGTTCGTCGAACACCTTCGAACACCGTTAAAACCAATGGCAGGCAAACAAAAACACATAGAAACACATAGAAAACACCTTCAAAGGTGTCCAAAAGCTGACAAACTGCTCAGAAGACACAACTAACACATGGAAAAGTGACAAGTACATATAGTCATGCGAAAAGAAAAGAGGTGGAGGAGTAAAAGGAGGGGGAGACACAGATATAGGCATGTCATGCCCTTCTAAAATCCAAAAAGTGAGAAGCCGACACGTTCAGTCCGCTCCTGCCCGTGCCACCTCCGTGTCGCCGGGTTTGTGCCAGAGCCGCGGTGAACCCTGACGGCCAGCCCCCCTCTCCCAATACTGGTGCCTGTCCGCTGGTGGGTCGAGCGAGCCCCCCTGTGGTGGAAGCAGCTCTAAGCTTTTTAATTTAAATTGTCTCTCTAATTTGAATGAATACACTTTAAATCCATTTACAAGGATCTATTGGAGGGCAAGTCTCATGCCAGCAGCCGCGTAATTCCAGCTCCAGTAGCGTCCACTAAAGCTGCTGCAGTTAAAAAGCTTTTATAAGGATCGAGCTCGGCTGTCCACCGCAAGGCATCCTACTGCCAGTCCCAGCCCCTATGCCTTGGGGTGCCTCCTGATGCTCTTCACTGAGTATCCCGTGGTCCCGAAGCATTTCCTTTGAAAAAATTAAGTGTCCAAACTACAGGTGGTGTAGCTTGCTTAACAGCCGGGATAATCCGCTGACTAGCAGACACTGCTACTAGGCACAAAGTATTTCCTGGGCTAGATGCAGTTAAAAATTTGTAATTAGATACTCTCATTGGATGCTGAGAAAGCATTCCATAGAGTCTCCTGGCACGCCATATATGATTCTCTTAAAAAGCTTGGGGTAGGGGTCTAGGGGACCCTTTTATAGCCAAAATCACGGCCCTGTATCGCAATACGTCACCTAGGCTGAAGATAAATGGAACTGTAGCACCCTGAGGGCTCGGTTGCTACAGAGGTATTGCACCTCACCCAGAGGTGTGATATCTCACTCTCAGGTAAGGATGTAGTGTGGATCAGGACCCGACACCTGCATGCATTACACCACATTGCCGTGGGGCAGGGCGACCAAAATGCCACTGAGATGGGCACGACAGTCCCTGTCCCTGGCTGGAGTGGGGGGAGGGAACACTGAGGAAGGTAAACCCTGTAGTGCAGGAGCAGGGAGGAAGCAGTTCCTGGGTGCATTGAGAAGGGAGTATAAAAGGTGGGCACCATCTTAGTTCAGTGCAGAGAAGTCTGAGCAGAAGTGGCAGGGAGCAGGGGCTCTGCATGAGCTCTGCTCCGGAGGCGGGCCTAGTAACAGAGGCCCAGGCCTGGAAGAGGGAGAAGGAAGGAAGAGGAGCGGAGAAGGCTCCAGGAACGAGGAACGAAGGGATCCCAGGGGTGCGGACGGGCGAGTCGCCACCCCACGCCCGAATCCACCTGCGTGGAGGGGTCAGGCCAAAGGGGGAGACTGGTCCCTGAAACTAGTGGAGGCAGGAAATGACCCTCAGCTAGAAACAGGAGGCTGTGACATTTTATGTGGCGCAGCCCCTCGCTACAACCGCTAGGAAGGCACCACATAGGGTCAGGGAAACTGGCGCCAAGTTTACCAAGAGGAGGCCCGAGGCAGCCGGACAGAAGGGTTGGTAAGAAAGGCCAGACAAAGGACACACAAAGGGGGTCCTGTGAAGCGCTCCAAAGTTATCTGGGAGTTGTCTGAGGCCCTCACCTGGTGAGCACAGTACGACGTGGGCAGCCGTTACCTGCAGACGTGGTCTGGATAATAAGAATTGTGAGTAAAGGCCCTGGACTGCATCACTGACTCCGTGTCGTTACTGCTGCTGCCCTGCACCATCACCCCCATCCTCCGCATACACTGCCCTGAGGCTATACTCCTCCCGTGGGGAGTTATGCTACGCTCTGCTGCACCCACAACACCAGCCTCAGCGGTCTGCCCTGGAGCGGCGGTTCACTCTGACCGCAATCCACGGGTGGCGTAGTCGGACATTTAAACATCAAAACCACATAAATAGTTCCGCCACTGGTTTGACCGCCCTGAGCCACGGAACCGGGTCGCCGCCACGGAGACTACAACCACCAGCATCCACCAAAAAGGGTCCGGCTCCGGGTGTCCCAAGGCCCAGGGGGCGCGTCAGAACATTTTCATCACCTTTCACAATCACCAATGGGACAAAGCAGGGATGTTCTCTGTCCCCTCTCTTATACATCCTAGTGACGGAGCACCTGCTCTCATCAATTCGCCATAACCCCAATATTAGGTGGATTGAGGTGGGAGGCACGGAGTACAAGTGCTCTCTATTTGCTGATGATGTCCTAGTATATATCACTCAATCACATATATCCATCCAAGCTGTTATGGCTGAAATAGATCACTTTGTTACATGGTCAAATTTTAAAATCAATGCAGCGAAGTCTGAGGCCCTCGATGTCTCCCTCCCCAAATCCATATAGGATTCCATCCAGTCCAACTTTCCCTTTGCCTGGCCCTCACAGGGTATCAAATACTTAGGAATTCCTATTCATAGAGACCTCTCCCATCTATGTTATCTTAATTTTGGGCCCTTTATTAAACAACTCCATACAGACCACGGTTGGCAAGTTAGAACTGTAAGATTCACTACGTGAACCACTGGTGTTTTGTGGAAAAGCACATGTACACTGTGTTCCAAATTATTATGCAAAAAGTGTTTAGGAGTGATAAGGGAAGAATTTGTTTGTTTGTCAGTTAAACTCATTGATGGTGATGTGTGTCAAGGCTCTTTATATCACTGTAAGCAATTGCAGACACCTGTGCTAATTAGTTTGGCAGGTGTGTCCAATGAAAGGCAAGACTACTTAAGAAGGCTGTCTCACATTATTAAGCAGCCTACATTTTCTGCCAAAATGGGAAAGAAAAAGGATGTGTCGGCTGCTGAGAAGCAACAAATTGTGGAGTGTTTAGGTCAAGGCATGACTACAATCAACATTGTGCGATGATCAGGATGAAGTGTCTTGGCAATCAAGAAGTATGTAGCTGAATCACAGTACACACGTGTGCGTGCTGATAAGGGCAAATTGAGGACTCTTTCCTACAGGCAATTACGTCAGGTTGAAAGAGCAGCGGCAAAAAAGCCTTGTCATAGCAGCAGACAAGTTTTTGAAGCTGCTGGTGCCTCCAACGTCCCCCGAACAACAAGATGCAGGGTCCTTCAGAGGTTTGCAGCTGTGCATACGCCATCCTGTCGACCTCCTCTATCCACTTCACACAAGCAGAAACGGCTCCAGTGGGCCAAACATTACATGAAGACTGATTTCAAAACTGTTTTGTTCACGGATGAGTGCCGTGCAGCGCACGATGGTCCAGATGGATGGAGTGGAGGGTGGCTGGTTGATGGACACCCCACGCAAACACGGCTACAGCGCCAACAAGGAGGAGGTGGAGTAATGTTTTGGGCTGGAATCATGGGGAGAGAGATTGTCGGCCCCTTTAGGATCCCTGAAGGCGCTAAAGATGAACTCCATAATGTATGTGGATTTTCTCAAACAGCACTTCCTGCCATGGTTCAAGAAGAAGAACCGTGTATTTCACAGCAAGATCATTTTTTTGCATGATAATGCACCATCTCATGCTGCACATAAAACATCTGCATCTCTGGCTGATATGGGCATAAAAGGGGACAAACTTATGGTGTGACCCCCATGCTCCCCTGACCTCTACCCCATTCAGAACCTTTGGAGCATCATTAAAAGGAATGTCTATGATGGCGGGAGGCAGTTCACATCTAAGCAACAGCTCTGGGAGGGTATTCTGTCCTCATGCAAAACAATTGAAGCAGAAACCATCCAAAACCTGACAAATTCAATGGACGAGAGAGTTCAGAAGCTCCTTTCGAACAAGGGGTCCTATGTGAAAATGTAACATCACCTAGAATAAAGTTTTGAGTTGAAAACTGTTTGATTTCAGTTTCTAACAACCTGCTAATGCTTATAATTTCAAAAATGACCATTTTTTTGGTCTTTATTAAAATGTAAAGGTTGATCGAAAAGTTTGGGGGATCTAAGAGTGTGGCAACCCAGTAGTCATGATTACTTCGAATTCTGACAATATGAGGGTCATGCTGCAGGTAGTGCAGCAAGAAGGCACTTATGTGTCTTGCGCATCTCGGAGCCCCAAAATTATTTTCCGGGCTAGATGCAGCTAAAAATTATTATTAATTTTAAATCTGGTGAAGCTTTAGTATAGATGGCCTAATAGGATCAGTGCTGCACACTGCTACAAAGCCCAAATTATTTTCCAGTCAAGATACAGATAAACATGATTAGTAATTTTAAATCTGGTGGAGCTTATTATAGATGGCCTAATAGAATCAGTGCTGCACACTGCTACAAAGCCCAAATTATTTTCCAGCCAAGATACAGATAAACATGATTAGTAATTTGAAAGCTTAAAACGGTTGGTAGGGTGATTTTAACCAATCATCAAGCTTTTACTCTCCCCAGGATGACACAGGGGTAGAAAAGTCTTTTCGGATCCATGATTTGTTCATCTTTATGAACGTGAGTCTGTCTACATTATCAGTGGAGAGCCGCGTGCGCTTATCTGTCAGCACACCACCAGCAGCGCTGAACACACGTTCAGACAGAACACTGGCTGCGGGGCATGACAAGATCTCCAAGGCGTAAGTGGCTAGCTCCGGCCATTTATCCAGATTGGAAGCCCAAAAAGAGCAAGGGTCCAGTGACACAGTCATGGCTTCAATGTTTACTTGGAGATACTCCTGTACCATCGTCTCTAGGCGTTGACTATGTGTCAGACTTCTTGTCTCCTGTGGCCTTGCAAAGGATGGGCTAAAAAAGTGGTGAAATGATTCCGCAAAATTGATGTTACCAGCAGATACTGTGGTTCTGTTACGGTTTGAGTGCTGAACACTTGACGGTCCCACGGTTGGCAAGTTGGAACTGTGAGATTCACTACGTGCACCACTGGTATTTTGTGGAAAAGCACATGTAAGATTCTGCAACAGTCTCTGCTGATACTCCTGCATGCGTGCATCCCTTTCTATGGCAGGAATAATTTCTGCAAATTTACTTTTGTACCGGGGATCTAACAGTGTGGCAACCCAGTAGTCAGGATTATTTCTAATTCTCACAATTCGAGGGTCATGTTGCAGGTAGTGCAGCAAGAAGGCACTCATGTGTGTTGCGCATCCAGGAGCACCAAGTCCCTGTTGTGTTGGTGGCGAGGTAACAATCATGCTTCCTTCCTCTGTCCTCTCCCCCCAACCTCGCACAACAGAAATGTGATCAAGGTCTCCCTCATCTGATGAGTCTTCCATCAGTTCGTCCTCCACTTCTTCCTGGGCTCCTGCACCTTCCTCACTAGTTTGGCTGCTACCATGCGCCCTGGTAAAATCATCTCCCCCACCCTCACATGCCTGCCGCCTTGGTGCTGCCGACCGTCTGGACCTTGCAGATGTTAGCCCTTCTGCATACAACTCCTCCTCCTCTACTTCCTCCACCTCCTCTTGTGCCACCACCTGACTCCGAATTCTGTTTAACATGTGCTCCAGCATGTAAATCACCGGAATAGTCATGCTGATAATGGCATCGTCAGCACTAAACATCTTCATCGCCATTTCAAAACTGTGCAGAAGGGTGCATAGGTCCCTGATCTGAGACCACTCCTCCAGCATGATTTGCCCCACCTCTGGATCTCGTTGACCCAGGCTATACGTCAGAACATATTGCACCAGGGCTTGTCGGTGCTGCCACAGTCGCTGCAACATGTGCAGAGTTGAATTCCACCGGGTAGGCACATCGCATTTTAGCCGGTGAAGTGGCAGGCCCAACGACTTCTGTAGAGATGTAAGTCGCTGAGCTGCGGGATGCGAACGGCGGAAGTGAGAACACAGCGACCGTGCCCTCTGCAGAAGGCCATCTAGTCTGGGATAGTGGGCTAAAAATTGCTGGACAACCAGGTTCAACACGTGAGCCATACAAGGCACGTGTGTGACATTGCCCCGGCGAAGGGCCGCACCCAGGTTTGCAGCATTGTCGCACACGGCCTTCCCTGGTTTCAGGTCCAGTGGAGACAACCATTCATGAAATTGGTTCTCCAGAGCTGACCACAACTCCTCAGCTGTGTGACTCACATTTCCCAGACATTTCAATGTAAAAACCGCCTGATGACGTTGAGCCCTACTGCCAGCATAGTAAGGAGGTGTGCAGGATCCCTTCTGCGCAGTTAGAAAGCTTGTGGCATGACCAGACAGGCTTTGGGTGCAGGTGGAAGACCGAGAGGAGGTTGAGGAGGCAGAAGCAGTGGAGGAACTTTGACATAAAGAGGATTGACGCACAACTCGTGGGGACGGCAAGACTTGGACAGCAGCCCCTTGTCCTGCTGTCACCATAGTTACCCAGTGCCAGTCAGCGACATGTAACGCCCCTGTCCATGCCTACTCGTCCAAGTGTCTGTGGTGAAATGCACCCTGTCACACATAGAGTTTCTCAAAGAAGCGGTGATGTTGTGTGCGACATGCTGGTGGAGCGCAGGCACACCTTTCTTTGAGAAGTAGTGCCGACTGGGCATCTGGTACTGGGGCACTGCGACGGACATAAGGTCTCGAAAATCCTCTGTGTCCACCAGGCGGAAAGGCAGCATTTCTGTAGCCAAGAGCTTGCAGATGGTGAAATTCAACCTCTTAGCTTTCTCATGGCTAGGAGGAAATGGTCTTTTACTTGTCCACATCTGAGGGACCGAGGGCTGGCTATTGTGCTTAGACGGGGTTGATAAGGGTGTCCCCGGCAAACTGCCGGTCTGTGAGGAAGATGCAGGCGGACATGTTAGGTTGCCTTGATCCAAAGGTGGTGCTATCGATGTCGGACAGCGCTCAACACCAGCTGGTGTTACCACCTCCAAAGAAAATGATGACCTGCCAATCACGCTGGCTGTTGCGGGTAAAGAGGTGGCAGGTCTGCGCCCCAAAACAGGTGTGACTGCTGTCCCCCCAGTCACAGAGAATGAAGAGGCCGCGGATGCACAAGATATGGCAGACGGTGGTTGGCCCGGCCGGCTAGGCCGCATTGTAGCACACTGAGCTTCCCACTGCAACTTATGCTTCATGTCCATGTGCCGGTTCATGCATGAAGTACTCAAACTATGTATTTTTTGGCCTCTATGTAACGGGTCTGGGAGGCGGAACCTCTGAGCTACTATACAAGGGGGCAGTCCTTGTAAGGGAGCGGGTGGCGACCAGGGAAGACGGGCAGGAGGTCACAGCAGGTGACCGGGACAGTCTCTGAGTGAACGGGCTGGAGGTCACGGCAAGTGACCGGGGCAGTCTCTGGATGAACGGGCTGATGGTCACAGCAGGTGACCGGGACAGTCTCTGAGTGAACGGGCTGGAGGTCACGGCAAGTGACCGGGGCAGTCTCTGGATGAACGGGCAGATGGTCACGGCAAGTGACTGGGGCAGTCTCTGGATGAACGGGCAGATGGTCACGGCAAGTGACCGGGGCAGTCTCTAGGTAAAGGGTTGGTACGACCTGTGGCGGCTGATGATAGACGTGAGCTCCCAGGTGAGCAGGCGAGAGTCTCTGGATGAACGGGTGGTCACAGCATGTGACGGCGGAGCCTCCAGGAAGACCAACAGACAGGCGGCAGATGAGCGCTCCCAGGTGAGCGGGCAGAAGTCTCTGGACAGGCGGGTGGTCATAGCACGTGACGGCAGAGCCTCCAGGTAGGCTAGTAGACAGGCAGCTGATGAGCGCTCCCAGGTGAGTGAGCAGGAGTCACTGGACAGGCAGGTGGTCACAGCACGTGACGGCGGAGCCTCCAGGTAGACTAGCAGGCAGGTAGCAGGTGTGTGCTCCCAGGTGAGCGGGCAAGCTGGTCCATAGACAGACTGACAGGAGTTGGAAGGCAGACCGTCGGACCTCAGGCAAGCAGGCAGGTGGCTGATGTGCGCTCCCAGGTGAGCGGGCAGGCTGGTCCTTAGACAGACTGACAGGAGAAGTAAGGCAGACCGTCGGACCTCAGACTAGCAGGCAGGTAGCAGATAATCAGGCAGGAATCTGGCAGGTAACTGGCAGGTAACTGGCAGGTAACTGGCAACGGGACCTGAGGGCTGAAGCAGAGTAGTGAACAGTGCAACAACATTGCTCGGGCACCTCCATTTTGGGGGAGGTGCCTTATATATGGTGAAGTCCTCCTGCCATTGGCCGGGGACTCCTTAGGACAGCGCGCGCGGCCCCTTTAAGAGGGAGGGAGAGCGCGCGCCCTAAGCACAGTGGCCGGGAAGGAGCGCGCGCTGCCAGCAGAGCGGGAGGAGGACGCCAGGCACGGAGCAGAGAGGTGAGGGGAACAGCGTCCCTGCCTAGCAGAGGGCAGGGACGCCGGCGCTACAGTACCCCCCCTTTAGGCCACCCCTTTTTTAGGCCAGACAGAAATTTAGCTAGGATAAGAGGGGCATGGATGTTCTCCCGGGGCTCCCACGTTCTCTCCTCAGGACCAAACCCCTTCCAATCTACTAGAAAAAAGGTCTTTCCTCTTACCCTTTTGGTGGCAAGAATGTTCTCTACCTCAAACTCGTCCTCAGCAGAAACCGGAGCAGGAGGCGTACCTGTAGACTTGGAAAAAGAGTTAAGTACCACAGGTTTGAGGAGAGATACATGGAAGGAGTTAGGGATCCGTAAGTTGGCCGGGAGTTTCAATTTATAGGCCACCGGGTTGATCTGACTGATGACCTCCAGAGGACCGATGAACCGAGGCCCTAACTTGTAAGAAGGTATCTTGAGTCGGACATATTTAGATGAGAGCCAGACTTTATCTCCAGGACAAAATTGTGGAGGATCCAGGCGTTTTTTGTCAGCGTGTCTTTTCATCCGTTCGGACGACTGAAGGAGTGCGGATCGGGTACTCTCCCAAATGGAGGAAAATTTGCTAACGAGAGATTCCGCAGCCGGGTTGTCCACAGAGGTGGAGACAGGAAAAGGAATCTGAGGATGCTGACCGAAGACTACAAAAAACGGGGATTTGGAGGAGGATTCGCTCTCGTGATTGTTATAGGAGAACTCGGCCCAAGGTAGGAGATCCACCCAGTCTGAATGGTGGGCATTAACGAAGTGCCGGAGGTAACTGGTCAGGTTCTGATTGATCCGCTCCACTTGACCATTGGACTGTGGGTGGTAAGCGGAAGAGAAGTCCAGGGTGACGTCTAGCAGTTTACAAGTGGCTCTCCAGAAACGTGAGGTGAACTGTACCCCACGATCCGACACGATGTGGAGGGGCAGGCCATGAAGACGGAAGATGTGGCGGATAAAGTCTTTAGCCAGCTCGGGTGCAGACGGGAGGCCTGGCAGGGGAATAAAGTGAGCCATCTTGGAAAAGCGGTCAGCGACCACCCAAATGACCGTACAACCGGCAGAGATAGGGAGATCAGTTATGAAGTCCATAGCAATATGCTGCCAGGGGGCAGCAGGCACAGGAAGCGGAAGAAGGCGACCGGCTGGCAGGTGTCTCGGGACTTTGTTGCGGGCGCAGGACACACAGGCAGAAACAAAGTCTATTACGTCCTTGTGCAGGGTAGGCCACCAGTAGTGCCGGGCAATAAGCTGGAGGGTCTTTTTCTGACCGGCGTGGCCAGCTAGTTTAGACGAGTGACCCCAGTGTAGGATCTTCTCCCGATCAGGTACTGATACGAACGTCTTACCGGGAGGGAGACGATTTAGACTCACGGGAGCCACCTGCATTACTCTGGCGGGATCGATGATATGTTTAGGTTCTTCCTCGAGATCGGACACCAGAAAGGATCGGGACAAGGCATCTGCTTTGATGTTTTTGTCAGCCGGGCGAAAATGAAGAACAAAATCAAAGCGAGCAAAAAACAAGGACCACCGGGCTTGGCGCGGGTTAAGTCTCTGGGCATGCTGGAGGTAAGCCAAGTTCTTGTGGTCAGTGTAAATTATTACCGGGTGGAGAGCCCCCTCGAGTAGGTAACGCCACTCCTCCAATGCCAGCTTGATGGCCAATAACTCTTGGTCTCCTATGGAATAGTTGCGCTCAGAAGAGGAGAAGAGTTTGGAGAAGAAGCCACAAGTTACCATTCTCCCGGAAGATGATTTTTGAGTAAGTACCGCTCCGGCTCCAGAGGAGGAGGCGTCAACTTCCAGGAAGAACTGCTTGTTGCCGTCCGGGCGATGCAGCACCGGGGCGGAAGAGAAGGCCTGTTTTAGGGAAAGAAAGGCCTCCTCTGCTTCGGGCGGCCACTCTTTGGGATTAGTACCCTTACGGGTGAGCGCGGAAATTGGGGCAGTCCGGGAAGAGAAGTGTGGTATGAAGAGGCGGTAGTAGTTGGCGAAGCCCAGGAATCGCTGAATGGCCTTCAACCCCTCCGGTCGAGGCCATTTCTCGATGGCAGACAGTTTCTCTGGATCCATTCGTAGGCCGGTCTGAGAAATAATGTAGCCCAAAAACGGAAGCGAGGTCTGCTCAAAGAGGCACTTCTCGTATTTAGCGAAGAGGTGATTCTGCCTGAGCCTGAGCAGGACCTGACGAACGTCCCTCCGGTGAGTCTGGAGATCCGGAGAGAAGACCAAGATGTCGTCCAGGTACACCACTACGCAGGAGTAGAGAAGGTCCCGGAAGATGTCGTTGACCAACTCTTGAAAGACGGCAGGAGCGTTACAGAGACCAAAGGGCATTACCAGATATTCATAGTGGCCGTCCCGGGTGTTGAATGCCGTCTTCCATTCATCCCCCTGACGGATACGAACCAGGTTGTACGCCCCACGGAGGTCCAGTTTGGTGAAGATTCTAGCCCCCCTCAGACGATCAAATAACTCCGGAATGAGCGGAAGGGGGTACTTATTCTTCACCGTGATCTGGTTAAGGCCTCTATAGTCTATACAGGGACGGAGAGAGCCGTCCTTCTTTTTTACGAAGAAGAAGCCTGCTCCCGCCGGGGAGGTAGATTTCCGGATGAATCCCCTGGCCAGATTCTCCTCAATATATTCGGACATCGACCGGGTCTCAGCAGCGGATAAAGGATAAATACGCCCACGGGGAGGAGTAGTACCAGGTAACAGGTCGATAGGGCAGTCGTATGGTCTATGAGGGGGCAGTGTCTCTGCTTCCTTTTTATTAAAGACATCAGCATAAGACCAATAAGGAATCGGAAGTCCGGGTAGATTAGCTGGGGTAGGAGAAGGACGGACAGGATGGACGGGAACCAGACAGGTCTTATGGCAGTCCTGTCCCCAGCGAAGGACTTCTCCGGTCTGCCAGTCAAGCACGGGTGCATGTCTCTGGAGCCAAGGTAGGCCTAGCAAGAGGGCGTGAGAGAGTCCAGGCAGAACATGAAAGGAGATACTCTCAGAATGCAGCATTCCCACCTGCAGAGTAATGGATTCGGTGATGAGTTGGATGGGGCGTGGTAAGAGACCCCCATCCACGGCAGCAACAGACAAGGGTACAGCCAGAGGTTTGGTGGGGATGCGGTATTTCTCTACCAGGGACTGTGAAATAAGATTTCCGGCTGCTCCAGAGTCAAGTTGGGCTAGTTCGAAATAACGGTTCTCCCCGCAGACGATTGAGACTGACAACAGCAGAGATGGAGAGGATTTATTCTTGTCTAGGTCGACCTCTCTGAGCGAACCTAGACACAGGCGTTTCCCGACCTCTCCGGGCAGGCACGGATCCGGTGCTCCTTACTGCCACAGTAGAAGCAGCTCCCCTCGGCACGGCGTAAGTCCTGACGGGTTTTGACCATCTTGGTCTGGTCGACCTGCATAGGCTCAGGAGAGTGTACCTGGGTAGAGACGGAGGGAGTGACGGGTTTCTGAAAAGTAGGAGCTAGACGTGGTAACCTCCTCTCACGGGTGACCTCTTTGGCACGCTACTGGAACCGTAGGTCAATCCGGGTGGCAAGAGTTATTAGGTCATCGAGAGTGGTAGGAATGTCCCGACCGGCAAGTTCATCTTTAATACGGCCGGACAGACCCTCCCAGAAGACGGATACCAGAGCGTCGTTATCCCAGGCCAGCTCCGAGGCAAGGGTACGGAACCGTATGGCATATTGGCCCACGGTGAGACTTCCCTGACGGAGGCGTAGCAGTGATGATGCGGATGAGGTCTTCCGTCCGGGTTCGTCGAAGACTTTCCGGAAAGCCGTGAGAAAAGCAGGCAAGTTGGACACCAGGGGGTCTCCTCTCTCCCATAGAGGATTTAGCCAGGCCAGGGCCTCCCCGGTGAGATGGGACATGATGAATGCAATTTTGGCCCGGTCGGAGTTAAACTGGTAGGACAATAGTTCAAAATGCAGGGTGCACTGATTTATGAAGCCCCGAGCCTGGGCGGAGTCGCCTCCGAAGCGAGGAGGTGCAGAAAGCCGGGGTCCGGGGTAGGATACCATGGTATTAGTGGACAGCGGAGCTGCCGGACTGCGAGACATGGCACTGGCGGAGGTTGCTGGTGGAGCAGTCAGAGTGTCCAGGCGAGTATTGACATTCCGCAGGTGACCCAGGATGGACTCCTGTTGGGACCTTTGACGGGACAGTTCATGACACAGGTCCGAGAGCGAGGGAGCTTGGGTGCCACCGGGTTCCATGGCCCGAGCAAACTGTAATGGGTCTGGGAGGCGGAACCTCTGAGCTACTATACAAGGGGGCAGTCCTTGTAAGGGAGCGGGTGGCGACCAGGGAAGACGGGCAGGAGGTCACAGCAGGTGACCGGGACAGTCTCTGAGTGAATGGGCTGGAGGTCACGGCAAGTGACCGGGGCAGTCTCTGGATGAATGGGCTGATGGTCACAGCAGGTGACCGGGACAGTCTCTGAGTGAACGGGCTGGAGGTCACGGCAAGTGACCGGGGCAGTCTCTGGATGAACGGGCAGATGGTCACAGCAAGTGACCGGGGCAGTCTCTGGATGAACGGGCAGATGGTCACGGCAAGTGACCGGGGCAGTCTCTAGGTAAAGGGTTGGTACGACCTGTGGCGGCTGATGATAGACGTGAGCTCCCAGGTGAGCAGGCGAGAGTCTCTGGATGAACGGGTGGTCACAGCATGTGACGGCGGAGCCTCCAGGAAGACCAACAGACAGGCGGCAGATGAGCGCTCCCAGGTGAGCGGGCAGAAGTCTCTGGACAGGCGGGTGGTCACAGCACGTGACGGCAGAGCCTCCAGGTAGGCTAGTAGACAGGCAGCTGATGAGCGCTCCCAGGTGAGCGAGCAGGAGTAACTGGACAGGCAGGTGGTCACAGCACGTGACGGCGGAGCCTCCAGGTAGACTAGCAGGCAGGTAGCAGGTGTGTGCTCCCAGGTGAGGGGGCAAGCTGGTCCATAGACAGACTGACAGGAGTTGGAAGGCAGACCGTCAGACCTCAGGCAAGCAGGCAGGTGGCTGATGTGCGCTCCCAGGTTAGCGGGCAGGCTGGTCCTTAGACAGACTGACAGGAGAAGTAAGGCAGACCGTCGGACCTCAGACTAGCAGGCAGGTAGCAGATAATCAGGCAGGAATCTGGCAGGTAACTGGCAACGGGACCTGAGGGCTGAAGCAGAGTAGTGAACAGTGCAACAACATTGCTCGGGCACCTCCATTTTGGGGGAGGTGCCTTATATATGGTGAGGTCCTCCGGCCATTGGCCGGGGACTCCTTAGGACGGCGCGCGCGGCCCATTTAAGAGGGAGGGAGAGCGTGCGCACGCGCCCTAAGCACAGTGGCCGGGAAGGAGCGCGCGCTGCCAGCAGAGCGGGAGGAGGACGCCGGGCACGGAGCAGAGAGGTGAGGGGAACAGCGTCCCTGCCTAGCAGAGGGCAGGGACGCTGGCGCTACACTCTACTTAGCTTTTGCTGACAAATGTTACAGATAACACGAGTTGGGTCATCTTTATCGATCTGAAAAAATGCCCAGGCTATGCAAGGCTTAGCACCCATGTGACCTGAAGAGCCACCACGACTTGTGGTGAGAGGCAGAGTTGTGTTTGAGGATGCAGTTGTTGACGTGCTTCCAGTACTACGTCTCTGTCCAGGAAGGCGCAACCTGACCTCGTCGTCACTAGCATCTTCCTCCACCTCCTCTGCTGACCTCATCTCTTGGCTGACTGTGGGTTGACAGTAAGTGGGATCTCCAACCTCATCATCATCACCCTGTGCGTTATCAGACCCGTCGTCCTCAGAGCCAACCTGTTCCTGCCCTGACAAAAAACTAAAGTTGTCGCTCCAATCAGGTATTTGAGTCTTATCATCGTCTTCCTCATTGTCTCCACCAACAGGAGTTACAGTTTGGGAATGAGGGTCTACATTATGGTCAGAACCTTCTGCGTCTGGTCCTGGATCCGACTCATAAAGATTCTGGGCATCAGTGCAGATCATTTCCTCGTCTGGATTCACAGAAGCGCTGGAGTCGACCTCTGATTCCCAGGCTATAGTATGAGTAAACAGCTCTGCAGACTCAACCATCTGTTCTACCTCATACTCAGACGGGCAGCTGGAGATTTGGGAGCTGTGAGGAAGCAAGTGCGATTGGGGTGACACCTTTGAGGACTGGAGTATTTGTGATGTTGAAGTTGATGTGGAGGAGAGCCCACTTAAAGGAGCACTTGATATCCGTTGAAGCACCTGCTGTTTTTGTGCCTCATCTGGAATTTGTAGCGATTGGCGTGGCCATAAGAAAGGGATCTTATCACATTGTCCGCTAAAAGAAGTAGACATTTTAGTTTGGCTGGAAGATGGTCTTTCTTCTGCAGATGTTACTGTTGCTTTAACACCTACCCCACGGACACAACCTTTTTTCCCCTTCCCAACACGCCTATTCCCCTTTCCACCAGCAGCAGGCCTTTTTCCACTCATTTTGGTGGTTAACTAATTTACAACTCTGGAGTTGTTTGCACAAAAAAACAATGGATGGGAACCGAGCAGAGCTGAGTGGCCAAATTGTGGTATTAGGCCAAAACTATTGGCTGGGTTAAATGCAGAAAAAAATTATATTCAATTTGCAACCTGATGGAGGTCAGTATAGATGGACTAATAGAACAAGTCCCACACACAGCTAGAAGCCCAAATATTTTTTCAGAGGTAGATGCAGAAAATTTTTTTATTCAGTTTGCAACCTGATGGAGGTCTGTATAGATGGATTAATAGAACAAGTCCCACACACAGCTACAAGCCCAATATTTTTTCAGAGGTAGATGCAGAAAAAAAATATATTCAGTTTGCAACCTGATGGAGGTCAGTATAGATGGACTAATAGAGAAAGTCCCACACACTGCTAGAAGGCCAAATATTTTTTCAGAGCTAGATGCAGACAAAAAATTATTTTGAATTTGCAACCTGATGGAGGTCAGTATAGGTGGACTAATAGAACAAGTCCCACACACTGCTAGAAGGCCAAATATTTTTTCAGAGCTAGATGCAGAAAAAAATTATATTCAGTTTGCAACCTGATGGAGGTCTGTATAGATGGATTAATAGAACAAGTCCCACACACAGCTAGAAGCCCAAATATTTTTTCAGAGGTAGATGCAGATAAAAATTATTTTTAATTTGCAACCTGATGGAGGTCAGTATAGATGGACTAATAGAGAAAGTCCCACACACTGCTAGATGGCCAAATATTTTTTCAGAGCTAGATGCATATAAAAATTATATTCAATTTGCAACCTGATGGAGGTCAGTATAGATGGACTAATAGAACAAGTCCCACACACAGCTAGAAGCCCAAATATTTTTTCAGAGGTACTGTAGATGCAGATAAAAATTATTTTTAATTTGCAACCTGATGGAGGTCAGTATAGATGGACTAATACAACAAGTCCCACACACAGCTAGAAGCCCAATATTTTTTCAGAGGTAGATGCAGAAAAAAATATATTCAGTTTGCAACCTGATGGAGGTCAGTATAGATGGAGTAATAGAACAAGTCCCACACACAGCTAGAAGCCCAAATATTTTTTCAGAGGTAGATGCAGATAAAAATTATTTTTTCATTTGCAACCTGATGGAGGTCAGTATAGGTGGACTAATAGAGAAAGTCCCACACACTGCTAGAAGGCCAAATATTTTTTCAGAGCTAGATGCAGAAAAAAATTATATTCAATTTGCAACCTGATGGAGGTCAGTATAGATGGACTAATAGAGAAAGTCCCACACACTGCTAGAAGGCCACATATTTTTTCAGAGGTAGATGCAGAAAAAAATATATTCAGTTTGCAACCTGATGGAGGTCTGTATAGATGGATTAATAGAACAAGTCCCACACACAGCTAGAAGCCCAATATTTTTTCAGAGGTAGATGCAGAAAAAAATATATTCAGTTTGCAACCTGATGGAGGTCTGTATAGATGGATTAATAGAACAAGTCCCACACACAGCTAGAAGCCCAATATTTTTTCAGAGGTAGATGCAGAAAAAAATATATTCAGTTTGCAACCTGATGGAGGTCAGTATAGATGGACTAATACAACAAGTCCCACACACAGCTAGAAGCCCAATATTTTTTCAGAGCTAGATGCAGAAAAAAATTATATTCAATTTGCAACCTGATGGAGGTCAGTATAGATGGACTAATAGAATGATGCTATGCCCAAAAGATTTTACTTCACTAGGTGCAGTAAAAAAATTGGTATTCTATACACAGGTGGTATATCTTGCAACACAGATAGGCTACTCCACTGACTAACACACTCTGCAATAGGCCAAAAAGGATTAGCTTTGCTAGATTCAGCCAAATGCTGTGAAAAAAACTTGCACAGCACTGGCACAGACCTGCCTGGCAAAAACTGATAGGAACTGATGTAACCTAGTCCTGAAAAGGACTCCAATTACAATTAGTCTTTACTCCCACAATCTATCTATTTAAGAGCACAGACCTGCCTGATAAAAGTCGTAGGAAATGCTGTAACCTAGTCCTTAAAAGGACTGCAATCACAACTATTCCCTACTCCCAAGCTATCTGTAGATTTGTGCGAAAATTGGCTTGAAATTAACAAGGTATAGCGCACACAGCAACAGCGGTGCCGTCTAACACGCAGCTGCAGCAGTGAGAAAATGGTGGCGACAGGGAAAATGGCTTGGTCTTATAGGGCAAGGACATGTGACATACACTGCCAATGACACATGCCCTTGCTTGTGTGAAGAAAAGCACTTCGCTCCGTGTGTGCGCTGCTGATAGGCTGACAGATTGCACCTCCCCACTGTAAATGCGGGAAAGAGAAAAAAAAAATGGAGATCTTCATTGTTCCTGCAGAGATCCATCCCCTGCCCCTCCCCCCACCTCGCTGTACACTCAAACTGCGTATTAACATTAATTTTCATCATTACTGAGAAAAAATCCAGTTATGATTTTGGTGCACGAACAGTTATCGAACATAACCTCGAATAGCCGAATTTTTCTCAAATTGTTCGTGTTCGCCGAACGGCTCGAACACCGCCCAAAACAGCTCGAATTTGAGATTGGCGAACAGTTTGAGTAGAACAACGCTCATCTCTACTTCTCAGGACTAATATCCATCCCAGATATCAGGCAGTCAGGCTGTATAGGAGACGCAGTTGTTATACCAACAAACACTGCATTACAGTCCTGTGTGCTACCGCTGCTCAAATTGCTAGACTTAGCCCTAGGTCTCAGGGGCCAGGAAAAATCCTTTTTTTTCATCTAAATCCTCTTTTTTTTTTTTTTTTCCTCAGTCAGACTGTACAAATACCAATACCCGTCTTATTAACCTTTTGGTATTCTCCCCCCCCCCCCCAAAATAAAAATTTAGTGTGTCTGTGAGTGTTCAGACACAAATATATCTGTTTAAACGAGTCTGGTGTAGGCCAGATAACTAGAACTGTGGTTTTGCAGTTCCACGGTTCAAATCTGAGTGTAATTCACCTTTTTGCATTAAAAAAAAACATTTTGAGGGTCTCGCTGACTGTTCAGACACAAATATATCTGTTTAAAAGAGTTTGGTGTAGGCCAGATAACTAGAACTCTGGTTTTCCTCTTCCACGGTTCAAATCTCTGTATTATCCACTTTTTTGCCTTTTTTGCATAAAAAAAACATTTTGAGTGTCTCGCTTACTGTTCAAGAGTCAATAGTTTCAATTTTCAAACCAAATTCCTTTTAATGATTCTCCAGTGTGTAATTGCCCAACATTTCAACCCCACCGGGGTTTTCATCAGGGGCTTCAAATCAACTAATACAAGATCATAAAAACAAAAAGAAAAAATGTGATATTAATGCTAGATAAACTAACATCACAGTAGCTGGAAAACCACCAATATATGTACATTTTGACAATAAATAGTGTATATTTCCTAACATAATAACAAAGAAGCTGGAAAAAATGGTGAATGAATCAAACTCACATCAGACAAGTATTTAACATGGAAAAAATGTGCTATACGATACATTAAGGAACAATAACAATAAACTCGTGAGACATATGCCCTCAATGTATATCCTCGATATGGGACACCAAATGAAAACAATTTTGAATGAAAGACAAGGGACAGAGGAAAGAAAAATATAACAAAGGAATGTAATGTAGTCTTGGCACAAGGAAAGACTAGAAGCAATGGTATGAAACTGAATGGGAGGAGACACAGATTAGATATTAGAAAAAACTTTTTGACAGCGTGATCAATGAGTGGAACAGGCTGCCCTGAGAGGTGGTGAGTTCCCCTTCAATGGACGTCTTCAAACAAAGGATGGACAGATATCTGTCTGAGATGATTTAGTGAATCCTGCTTTGAGCAGGGGGTTGGACCAGATGACCCAGGAGGTCCCCTCCAACTCTACCATTCTATGATTCTATGATTCTATGAAATACCCAGGATTGTTGGTTTTAGACAATTAAAGGTGTAGAGTCTTCAGGGAATGTCCAGGCAGCTAAAACTGTTACTAGTAATAATAAGATGAACAAGACCCATGTGAAAAAGTAAAGTGGATATAAAGCTCAATAGAGCTCAGTGTAAATATACAAACCAATTGATTGAGGGTCGGCTAAGCAACCAAAAATAGGTATTAGTGGTATTACTACCAGGGACTGCAAAGGAAATATGCTTCCAGTCTAAAAATAAGATGGGTCCTATAAGACAAATGGTCCAGGAATATATTGTTGTATAAAACCGAGACCTTGCCATATGAGTAAATCATACCTGTATGGTTTGTGAGAAGGCCGTGGTATGATGTAAGTACGGCTGTCTGGCATTAAATAGCACTATAACGGGCGCTGTGTTTCCTGTTTCCGGAGTTTTGGAACGCAAGTTCCGGTTTGGTGGAACGCACCTCCGCGCATGCGCGGGATGCGTACTTTCCGACCAGATTTAGCAATGGAATGCAAGCTGTGCGTTCTACTGCGTAACTAGAAACTGGGATTCGTGGATAGTACAATGCAACTAAATGCTAAAAGCGGAAAGTATATATTTACTGATGTCTATATAGAGGGGGCCAACAGCAGAAGAATGGGAGGAAAAGGGGGAAAGAAGAAGGTTAATGAGGGGCACAAACTAGGGATAAAGTTGGAGGGGGAAAAAAGGAAGAAAGAAGGAATGCTACGGAACCAACATGACATACACTATATGCAGAACAAAACATGAATGACATTTTAAGAGTCATAAAAAGATGCATAGACGTATAATACAGTTTTAGTATGACAAAGGATATATGGTATCATATTCATTGATGACCCAAGAGCAACAGATCCTATCTATACATGAAGGGTCTGAAAGAGAAAAATACCATTAGTATATTGTCATGGGAACAGTAAATGGCTAAAATTGGTAGAAAAAATTAGTAGAAAAAATTGTTTAGAAAGAAATTGGTAGAGAAAACTAGTGTAGAAAACCAAGAGAAAAGATCTCTCTCATAGTAAGGTTGGAAAGGGGATGATTAAACATGAATCTCATACTTTCTATTGAGACCATGGGGTTCCAGTGTTTTCAGGGTAAAGATCCAAAAAGTTTCTCTATCCTTGAGTCTCTGTATCCTATTACCCCCTCTCCTGCTTACCGGGACGTGATCAATAATTTGAAAGTGAAGCTATGCAACAGAATGGTGTTGTGTGGAGAAATGATTCGGAATAGGCAGCAAGTTATATTTACATCAGATGGTGGATTTATGTTTACTGATACGATTTAGGATATGCTGGGTGGTTTCTCTAACATATCCGAGACCGCATGGACATTTGATCAATAAAACAACAAAAGAAGACTCGCATGTGAAATAACCCTTTATGGGGAATCTCTTGCCCGATGATGGATGGGTGAAAAAACTGCCCTTTGTCATGTTGGAACACTGGCGACATCCCGGACATGGGATATTTCCCATGCAAGGCGTCGCCAGAGTGGTCTGACGTATACTTGTATGAAGACTGCCAATGTTGGCCCTCACCAATCTGTCTCTTAAATTGGGTGATCTTTTATTGCATATCAGAACTGGTTGTTGAAAGTCCATTATTCTAGGGTAGGAGCTGCCCAATACTGACCAATGATCTTTAAGAATATCTTGGATCAATGTCTGATATGGATGGTAAGTATTTACAAAAATCATCCTGTTTGATATAAGTTTACGTTGTCTAGGTTCGAGTGGCGGAAATGAGATGAAAGGTGGGTATCCTCTATTGATGAATTTTTGTCCCATCTCCTTGTGCCGTCTAATTTTGGGGGATGGGTCTGACACTATTCTACTAACTCTTGTATGTTGGGAGATTGGAAGAGATTTTTTTACACGTCTAGGGTGACAACTGGTATAGTGTAGTAAGGCATTCCGATCTGTAGATTTAACAAACAGGTCAGTGGTTAGATGTCCCCTGTCATCCATAATGACCATAATGTCGAGAAAATGAATACGACATCTGTCATAGTTCAGGGTAAATGAAACACAGCCATTGAGATATTGAAAAAATTCATTTAATCTTTTTTCGTCTATTTTTTTCGTCTTTATCCCAGATGACAAAGACATCGTCAATGTATCGTTTCCATAATCTGATGCCTGGATATGTACCTGTATCTGGTGATACATATTTCTCTTCAAAGTGCGCCATAAAAATATTGTCATAGGGGGGTGGCATTGTTGGAACCCATGGCTGTCCCTCGCTTTTGTATGTAAAATCTGTCACCAAATAGAAAGAAGTTATTATGTAGAATAATGTCAGATAAATCCCTACAGAGGTCTTTATGGGACTGTGAACAGTTACTGTATTTATTCAAGAACCATGTAAGTGCCTCCAGGCCTAGGTCATGGTTGATGGACGTATACAAACTGTTCACGTCTAATGTAACTAAAATGGATCCTGGAGGTATTGTGTCAAGTTGGCGAAGATGCAATAAAAAATCCGATGAATCTTTGATATATGATGGAATAGCTGGCAAAAGTGATGTTAGAATTTTCTCAACTGTTTTCGCAAGCGGGGAGAGTAGGAAATCTGTGGATGCGAAAAACGGTCGTCGAGGTGGATACTGTAAGTTTTTGTGAATTTTGGGAAGTGTGTAAAAAACGGGAGTAATGGGATATTTGTTTATCAGATAATCGGATAATTTCTGATCTATGACTCCTAAGTTGGATAGTGTCTCTACCTTGGTGTGGATAAGCTGACTGATATGGGATGTGGGATTATTTTGAACCATCGTATATACAGTACATCTGGATCACTTAGTTGCTCTTCAATCTCTCTGGTATAATAAGAGTGATCCATGACTACTATAGCGCCCCCTTTGTCTGCCGGTTTGATAAAGTTTTGATCATTCATAGTTAATGAATATAGAGCTTGTTTCTCCTCCTTATTAAGGTTCATCTGGAGGGGAAACATACCACTGGAGACATTAGTCTTGAGTTTTTCAATGTCTCTTTTGACCAATGTGATGTATGTCTCCAACGGATGATATATTTTGGGAGGATTAAATTGGGATGGAATTCTAAGGCCCAATTCATTTAATGAAAGTTGTTCTGTCCAGTGCTCAAGTTGGGGATGACTAGGAGGTTCCTCACTATTGGAAAAATGAACCTTGAGCCTGAGGTTCTGGAAAAAACACCTGAGTTCCAGATCTAGGGTGAATGGGTCAAAGGAAGGGGTGGGACAGAAGGATAATCCCTTTTGTAGTAATTTTGTCTCTGTGGGGGTGAGAGCCTGTGATGAAATGTTGTAGACAAGAGTGTCGGGCCTACCTGTGACCGGAGTGTCATTCTGTCAGTCTGCACCTGTGAGGAAAGAGGAGGCGGTATGGCTATAATCGTATTGGGCTCTGTGACGTGACCCCCTGCTGCCCCGCCACATTTTGCGCGTCGGGGTTAACGTGTCCCAAAAAAACGTCTTGGGCGTGGAGCCACATATTCGCCCTCGCTGCCCGAGGAAGAATAGAAGCGGGAATTTTGTGTTGTGTAACCAGCCAGCCATCTGTACACCTGTCCTGACTGATAATCTTCCTGGTCCCTCCTGAATTTCACTATTTTACGATCCTGTAATGTTTTCTTATAAGTAACCAATATATCCGTGGTTCTCTTTTTAAGGCTCTCAAATTGTTCTAATGAGGTGGTGTTAGCTAATTGGTCCTCTAGGGAAATAATTCTACCTTCGAGTTCGGTTATTTCTTTTTGTATGAATTCTATGGTAAGCAAGATAAGGTCCATGGACCATTTATTTAAAATGCTCTCAAATTTGTTACAATATTCAGTGTTGTCTGCAAAGAGAATTGGATGGAGATTAACTCGAAGTCTAGGAATTCGTTTTACACGATGGTACTCTGCTAAAGTTGATAGGTGAAGATCTAATACTACTGATTTCTTTTTTTCTTTTTCATAGTCTCTAGTTTTGTTATCCTCTGTTGAAGAATGTAGAAAAGAACTCCTGTCAATCCTTGACAGAATGGCTGCAGTTTCTTCGTCGTTGTCTGTATAGCACATTTTTTCCATGATAAATACTTGTCTGGTGTGAGTTTGATTCATTCACCATTTTTTCCAGCTTCTTTGTTATTATGTTAGGAAATATACACTATTTATTGTCAAAATGTACACATATTGGTGGTTTTCCAGCTACTATGATGTTAGTTTATCTAGCATTAATATCAACTTTTTACTTTCTGTTTTTATGATGTTGTATTAGTTGATTTGAAGCCCCTGATGAAAACCCCGGTGGGGATGAAACGTTGGGCAATTACACACTGGAGAATCATTAAATGGAATTTGGTTTGAAAATTGAAACTATTGACTCTTTGCATCATTCTTTGAGTGCCGGAAACTCATTCTGCTATTTGGACTACGTTGTGTTCCTGGCACCTATCTTTTATAGTTGAGCCTGGTCTTTACATACTTTAGAGATCGCTGACTGTTCAGACACAAATTTATCTGTTTAAAAGAGTCTGGTGTAGGCAAGATAACTAGAACTGTGGTTTTGCAGTTCCACGGTTCAAATCTCTGTATTATCCACTTTTTTTCCTTTTTTGCATAAAAAAACATTTTGAGTGTCTCGCTGACTGTTCAGACTCAAATATATCTGTTTAAAAGAGTCTGGTGTAGGCCAGATAACTAGAACTGTGGTTTTGCAGTTCCACGGTTCAAATCTCTGCATTATCCACTTTTTTGCATTATTTCAATTAAAAAAAAAACATTTTGAGTGTCTCGCTGACTGTTCAGACACAAATATATCTGTTTAAAAGAGTCTGGTGTAGGCCAGATAACTAGAACTGTGGTTTTGCAGTTCCACGTTTCAAATCTCTGCATTATCCACTTTTTTGCCTTTTTCAATAAAAAAAAACATTTTGAGTGTCTCGCTGACTGATCAGACACAAATATATCTGTTTAAAAGAGTCTAGTGTAGGCCAGATAACTAGAACTGTGGTTTTGCAGTTCCACGGTTCAAATCTCTGCATTATCCACTTTTTTGCATTATTTCAATTAAAAAAAAAACATTTTGAGTGTCTCGCTGACTGTTCAGACACAAATATATCTGTTTAAAAGAGTCTGGTGTAGGCCAGATAACTAGAACTGTGGTTTTGCAGTTCCACGGTTCAAATCTCTGCATTATCCACTTTTTTGCCTTTTTCAATAAAAAAAACATTTTGAGTGTCTCGCTGACTGTTCAGACACAAATATATCTGTTTAAAAGAGTCTAGTGTAGGCCAGATAACTAGAACTGTGGTTTTGCAGTTCCACGGTTCAAATCTCTGTATTATCAATTTTTTTGCCTTTTTTGCAAAAAAAAAAAAATTTTGAGTGTCTCGCTGACTGTTCAGGCTCAAATATATCTGTTTAAAAGAGTCTGGTGTAGTCCAAATAACTAGAACTGTGATTTTGCAGTTCCATGGTTCAAATCTGTGTATTATCCACTTTTTTGCCCTTTTTCAATAAAAAAAAAACATTTTGAGTGTCTCGCTGACTGTTCAGACACAAATATGTCTGTTTAAAAGAGTCTGGTGAAGGCCAGATAACTAGAACTGTGGTTTTCCTCTCCCACGGTTCAAATCTGGGTGTAATCCACCTTTTTGCATAAAAAAAAACATTTTGAGTGTCTCGCTTACTGTTCAGACACAAATATATCTGTTTAAAAGAGTCTGGTATAGGCCAGATAACTAGAACTGTGGTTTTCCTCTTCCACGGTTCAAATCTCTGTATTATCCACTTTTTTGCCTTTTTGCATAAAAAAAAAACATTTTGAGTGTCTCGCTGACAGTTCAGACACAAATATATCTGATTAAAAGAGTTTGGTGTAGGCCAGATAACTAGAACTGTGGTTTTCGTCTTCCACGGTATAAATCTCCTTTTTATTACCCCATTGCAATTGATAGTGAAAGTGTAAGCTATTTAACTTCATTTACAATGGGCAAGGCGCGTGGCAAGGGACGTGGAACTGGACATTCTGGTGATGGTGTGTGCAGAGGACGGGGCCGTGGCAAAGGTGAAAATGTGCTACAACCAACAACCACATCTTCTCGCTCCCAGTTCTTGACCGAATTACTAGGGAATCACACAACAGCACCACTATTACGAACTGATCAATGTGAACAGGTTATTAATTGGATAGCAGATAATACTTCCAGTCACCTGGGCACCACCACCTCCTGTCTGTGTTCCACACGTTTAAGTGTTAGTAGCCGTGAGTCTCGACTGCATACTCCTCCTCACCCTGATGCTCCTTCCTCCCACCATGCTGAGTGTCGTCAGACAGCAACTGATACCACAGTTGAACACTCTGAAGAGCTGTTCACTGGTCCATTTCCATATTTGTGCCCCTTGCCTGCTCCGTTTGAAGTGGTGGAAGTGGAGATCCAATGTAGCGATGGCCAAATATTTGAACAGCCACGGTCACAGGAAGGCAACGCTGGCAATTTGTCACAAGAGGTGGACGATGACGAGACACAATTGCCACAAAGTGAGGAGGAGGACCGTGGTGTGGAAGTGGAAGAGGAGGAGGTGGTGGATGATCTAGTAACTGACCCAACGTGGCAGGAGGACATGCAGAGCGAGGCAAGAAGCACACAGGGGGAGGGAGGCAGAGTACCCCAACAGGGAGGAAGAAGCAGTGTGGTGGCCGCAGACAGAAGGCGGGTAACCGTTCCCCGTAACACCAACACGAGGGACATTGCCAGTACAACCGGTAGGTCTTCCAGAGTCTGGAATTTTTTTAAAGACTCTGCTGATAACCCCAAAAAGGCCATTTGAAGCACCGGCCAGGCCAGCATCAGCAGGGGTGACAAAACTACCAGGTGACCACCACCAGCATGATCAGGCACATGTCAGCAAAGCACCCGACTTTGTGAGACGAACCCCAGGGTCCACGACCAGTGTCAGCGGGTGTCACCACTGCTTCTTCTGCTGTTGTGCGTGTAAGAGAACCCCCTGTTGTGCGTGCAAGGCAATCCCCTGTCCGTTCTGCATGCAAAGATGCCCCCTCCTCTCAGTCTTCACTTGTTATGGCAGTTTCTCAAGAAACAGCATCAACGTCCACGTCCATGTCCCATCGCAGTGTTCAATTGTCCATATCCCAGACCTTTGAAAGAAAGCGCAAATTCGCAGCCAACGCCCCACAGGCCACAGTCCTAAATTCGCACATTTAAGGACTGCTTGCATTGGAAATGCTGCCTTTTAGGCTGGTGGAGATGGAATCCTTCCGCAAACTTATGGCGGTGTCCAACCCTCGGTACTCGGTCCCCAGCCGACACTATTTTGCCCGGTGTGCCATCCCCGCACTACACAAGCACGTGTCCCAAAACATCTGCCGTGCCCTCAACAATGCAGTTACTGGTAGAGTCCACCTGACAACGGACACGTGGACAAGTGCTTGTGGCCAGGGATGGTACATCTCCCTGACGGCACACTGGGTAAACATAGTGGAAGCCGGGACCCAGTCGGACTTTGGGACACACCAAGGATTGCGGGCCCTGTGTCAGTCAGAGTTGCCCCCACAGTGTACAGCTCCTGCGCATCATCCTCCTCCTCCTCCTCATGTTCAGCCTTCATCTCAGATATCACCACATCAGTTACAAGCTGGAAGCACTGCAGTACTGCCCCAGCCAAGCGGCAACAGGCTGTGCTGAAACTCATAAGCTTAGGTGATAAACCTCACACTGCTTGTGAGTTGTGGATAGCTGTGAAAGAGCAGGCAGATCTGTGTCTGAGACCGCTGAACCTACATCCAGGCATGGTCGTGTGTGACAATGGCCGTAACCTGGTGGCGGTTCTGAGGCGAGGCGAGATCACACACGTACCATGCCTGGCTTATGTGCTTAACCTCGTGGTTCAGCGGTTTCTTAAATTGTACCCTGAGTTGCCAGATCTGCTTGTCAAAGTACACCGCCTGTCAGCTCATTTTCGCAAGTCGGCTACTTGCTGTGTTGCAGCAGTGTTTGCAGCTTCCGGCACACCGACTGGTGTGTGATGCCCCCACACGTTGAAACTCTACCCTGCACATGTTGCAAAGGATTTGTGAGCAGAAGAGAACAATTGTGGAGTACCCGCTGCAACAAGGCCGTAGATATTCAGGTCAGACACCACACATAAGACCATAGGAGTGAACCTGGATGTCTGACATATGTACCTGACAAACTTTGAGGAGTACACCAAGATGGTGAGTGGCGATGATGCTATCATTAGCATCAGCATCCCACTTGTCTGTCTTTTGCAATGCTCTCTGCAGAGAATTAAAGAGGAGGCATTGCAGCCAGAGTATGATGAGATGGATCAAGAAGCCATAGCGGGTGATTACACACAGCCCAGCCTCATCTCATCCCAATGTGCATTGGGGGACAATGAGGGAGAAGAGGAGGAGGAGGAAGAACAGGAGCTGGTATCATGCGCTGTAGACGGTAGTACCTGTACAACTGTCATACGTCGGTTCAGCGTGGGTGGCCTGAGGACAGGGGGGAGGAGGAGGAGGAGAGAATGGTCAGTCATCAACTTGGTGAGGACACAGAAGTATTGCCCGTTACCTGTCTGGCATGCATGGCTGACTTTATGTTACGCTGCCTTAACCGTGACCCTCGAGTTGTCAAAATGTTGGGTGACAGTCATTACTGGTTGGTGACACTTTTAGACCCCCGCTACAAGGAGAACTTTCACTCTCTTATTCCTGAGGTGGAGAGGTCTACAAAAATGGGGCAGTACCAGAAGGCCCTTGCTGCAGAACTGTTAAAAAAATTCCCATCTGAACACAGGAGCGTCAGAGGTCACAGTTCGTTGCCCAACCAAGGCGTACAGGCGAGAGAGACCCAACTCCAATACAGCAGAGGCAGGGGAACACTGTCAACGTTCTGTGAAAGTTTTTTGAGACCTGCCCAGCTTACAGGCCCTGAGGCGCGGGGTACTCTCACAAGGAGTGGAAAGTTTCAAAAGACTGTGAGGAAGTACCTTGCCGACCATACCAGCGTCCTCCATGATTCCTCTGTGCCTTTTAATTATTGGGTATCCAAGCTGGACACTTGGAGCGAACTCGCTCTGTACGCCTTGGAGGTCCTGGTCTGCCCTGCCGCTAGCGTGTTATCGGAGCGTGTTTTAAGTGCCACGGGGGGAATTATAACTGATAAGTGCACGCGCCTGTCAACTGACAATGCTGAAAAGCTGACCCTTATCAAAATGAACAAGGGCTGGATTGGGCCAGACTTCTCATCACCACATAAAGTCAAATCCAATGTGTCATTTCGGGAGGTGTATTCCCATGCACCGCTTCACACCCACACATGGGTATATGCTTCCTCATTTCGGCTTTTTTTTGCTCTTCTCCTTATCCTCAGCCTCCACCACCACTATACCACCAGGGTGACCGTGGTCCATGTTACCAGCATTGGAAGTTCCTCCGTCCTAATTTTTGGCAGCTTTTGCTTGGAAGGCATAGGCAAAGACTATGGGAGACCCACTCCCCAATAATGGGAATAATGTTTTTAATATGCTGTACTGCATGGCTCTTGTAAAGGGCATTGCAAATTCCTCCATCCTAATTTTTGGCAGCTTTTGCTTGGAAGCCATAGGCAAAGACTATGGGAGATCCACTCCCCAATAACGGGAATAATGTTTTCAATATGCTGTACTGCATGGCTCTTGTAAGGGGCATTAAAATCGTCTTTTTAAACTACTGTGACCTCCACGCCTCTTCCATGGGGCATTAAAACCGTCTTGTTAAGCTACTGTGGCCTCCACATCTCTTCCAAGGGGCATTAAAACTGTCTTGTTAAACCACTCTGACCTACACGTCTCTTCCAATGGGCACTAAAACCGTCTTGTTAAACCACTCTGATCTCCACATGTCTTCCAAGGTGCATTAATGTTATGATCAGCTACAAGCACTAAGGAAAGACAGGAGATCTGTCCCTACAATAGAACTAAACTGGATCCCTACGATGTAATGGGGAACCTGATCCTGCGATCAGACCCGCTAAAGTCCTCAGCTAGTCTGTACGAAGACCTATAGATGCAAGGAAGGGATCCCTACAAGAACTAGGGACTGGGATAAAGTTGGACACCTCCTAACAGAAATTGTAGCAGTAAAAGACAAACACACAACATAGACATAGAGGTCAGAAGACCTAGCAAAACTAACAGAGAAAGGTAACAGAGCACCAAGCTAGCTCAAGAGTAGAAATTACAATGAAGTCCAGCAAGGCCAGGAGGGCGGAGCCGGATTAAATAGGCAAAAAAGGTCATGTGACCAGCAAACTAGAAAAAAACCAACAGGAGAGTTCTAACAGTACCCCCTCTTCTAAGAGGATCCTCCGGATCCCCTAGGCCCGGGCTTATCAGGAAACCTCCTGTGAAGCACTATGACAAGTCTGGAAGCAGAAACATCATCCGCCCTCACCCATGAGTTATCCTCGGGTCCGAAACCCTTCCAAGCGACGAGATACTGCAAACTCCCTCTATACCGTCCAGAATTTAGGATGCGGGAAATTTCATATTCCCCGTCCTCCACCACCGGAGGAACAGTGGCAGAGGCGTCACCAACCGACACATCAGCTCTTTTCAACAGAGAAACATGAAACACCGGATTAATCTTCCAGGAGGTAGGAACCTCCAACCTAGCAGCAGATTGGTTAACTATCTGAAGCACCTTAAAGCACCCTACAAACATGGGACCCAATTTTTTAGAAGGAATCCTCAATCGCAGATTCTTAGAGGACAACCAAACCATGTCACCAATAGCAAACGAAACCTCTTGCCGTTTCCTATCAAAGTACCTCTTAGATTTTTTGTTAGCCTCCTGAAGATTATCACGCACATCCGTCCAAACTCTTTCCAAATCACCGGAAAAACTCTCCTCCTCAGGCACAGCCGATACCAATTTGGAGAATGACCCAAAAGACAGATGTCTCCCAGAACAACAAAAAAAAGGCGAACACCCAGCAGAAGAGGATGTATGGTTGTTAAGAGCAAATTCAGCAAGTGGCAGAAACTCAGACCACCCCTCTTGATTGTCTGCCACAAAGCAACGCAAGAACTGATCAACATCCTGGTTCTTTCTTTCTGTCTGGCCATTAGACTCAGGATGATATCCGGATGAAAACGACAAATGAACTCCCAACCTGTCACAAAAGGCACGCCAAAAACGAGCCACGAACTGAGGTCCCCTATCAGAAACAATGTCAGTAGGAGCGCCATGTAGTCTGACAATTTCCTTGACAAAGGCCTTAGCGAGTGTCTTAGCGCAAGGCAGTTTGATGAAGGGAACCAAGTGACACATCTTGCTAAAACGGTCCACGACCACCCAGATGACCGTGAAACCTTCAGAGGGGGGAAGTTCAGTAATAAAGTCCATAGCCAGATGTGTCCAAGGTGCACTAGGAACCTCCAGAGGGCAAAGCAACCCCGCTGCAAGAGCATGCGAAGACTTAGATCTAGCACACACAGTACATTGACGTGCCCACTTAATGACTTCCTTCTGCCATCCAGACCACCAAACACTGCAACCCACAAGTCTCTTGGTCTCAGAAATTCCTGGATGACCTGCCAACCGAGACTTATGACACTCAACAAACAAATCTCTCCTAAAGGTCCTAGGCACAAGCAACCTCCCATGGGGAGTGTTAGATGGGGCATTCTCCTGAGCTTTAAGAATCTCATCCTCCAAAATGGAGTCCAAAGCAGCAATCACAACACCTTCTTGTAAAATGCTCTCCTCCTCCTCCTCAGCACTGACCATGGGAGAAAAGCTTCGAGACAAAGCATCCGCTTTAACATTCTTGGTACCCGGGATGTAAGTAACGGAAAAATTAAACCGCGAGAAAAAAAGTGCCCACCTAGCCTGACGGGCATTCAAGCGCTTGGCAGCATCAAGATAGATCAGATTTTTATGATCAGTGAAAACCTGAATGGGAAATTCAGCACCTTCCAAGAGATGACACCAGTGTTCAAATGCGAGTTTAATAGCCAGCAATTCCCGATTACCAATATCGTAATTAAGTTCAGTCTCAGAAAATTTTTTTGAAAAAAAGGCACAGGGATGTACTCCATCCTTGCTTTCCTGAGACAACACCGCACCGACCCCCACAGAAGAAGCATCAACCTCAACCAAAAAACGGCTTAGTCACATCAGGCTGCATAAGGATGGGAGCAGAGGTGAACCTCTCCTTTAGAAACACAAAAGCTTCAATGGCCTCAGAAGTCCACTGAACCGTATTAGCACCTTTCCTGGTGAGATCGGTCAGCGGTTTGACAATAATAGAAAAAATTTTTATGAATTTTCTGTAATAATTGGCGAAACCCAAAAACCTCTGTATCGATTTCAAACCAATAGGCCTAGGCGATTCCTGCACAGCTTGAACTTTAACCGGGTCCATCTCAAAACCTTCACTGGAGATAATGTAACCCAAAAATCTAATTCCCTGTACAGCGAACTCACATTTCTCTAGCTTAGCAAAAAGCGAATTGTCCATTAATAACTGTAAAACCTCACGTACGCTCCGCCAATGAGACTCCAGATCAGGCGAATAAATCAGAATGTCATCCAAATACACAACCACATTTTTGCCGATCAAAGGTCTAAGGATGTCATTAATAAGATTCTGAAAAAATGCTGGAGCATTGGTAAGACCAAAAGGCATAACCAGATTCTCAAAATGACCCACAGGAGTGTTAAAAGCAGTCTTCCATTCATCACCCTCCTTCATGCGCAACAAATTGTATGCCCCCCGGAGATCAATTTTAGAGAACCACTTGGCCCCCACTAACTGGTTAAACAAATCAGGAATCAATGGCAGTGGGTAAGGATTGCGTACAGTAATTTTATTAATCTCACGAAAGTCCAGACAAGGACGTAAGCCGCCATCCTTTTTTTTAACAAAAAAAAATCCAACAGCCACAGGAGACTTGGAAGGCCTAATGTGACCGGCGGCCAAGCTTGTCTGTATGTATTCCTCCAAAGCCTTTCTCTCAGGAATAGTAAGATTAAATAAACGACTTTTAGGAAGAGTCGCTCCAGGGACAAATTCAATGGTACAATCATAGTCTCTATGGGGAGGCAAAATTTGTGACTCCTCCTCAGAAAAAAACTCTCCAAAAATCCTGAATAGGTACAGGTAATTCCCCTTTTTCCACCACTGCAATACGTCCGTTACAACACTTGTCATAACATTTAGGGCTCCAGGACTTAATTTCATTGGTAGACCAATCCAGTACAGGATTGTGCAATTTTAACCAGGGCAACCCCAAAATTACTGGAGAAGGCAAATTATTTAATACTACCAAATCCAAATTCTCTTGATGAATGCCATTAATAGTGAGGGGAAATTCACAGACCTTGTGAGTAACACTCTTCAAGGGGGAGCCATCAACAGAAACCACAGCAATAGGGGATGACAAAGGTTTAGGTTTTAATTTAAGTTTTTCCAAGAATCCCCCATCAATCACATTCAGAGTAGAACCACAATCCACAAATATCCGAAATTCAATTAATTCTTCCTGAGCAGCGGTAGTAGCAGAAAGAAATACCCCCTTAGAATTTAAACAGGCAATACGGGCGTAACTGACCTTTTTTTTTTCTTCGTTCATACGAAGCACACAGTTCTTAATAAAATGACCAGAATTTCCGCAATAGAAGCACAAACCTCCGGAAAGCCTGCGGTCTTTTTCCTGAGAGCGAGGTGCCATCGCCCCAATCTCCATCGGCTCTCCTTTGTCAGCACAGACCCTCTCAAGACTCGGAGCTGACATGGCAGAGGATTTACTCTCATTAACCCTTGCACGCAGTCTCCAGTCCACCCGTATAGCTAATTGCATTGCCTCCTGCAAGTTTCCAGGTGAGGGATAAGCAATCAGCAAATCCTTAACCCTTTCACCTAGTCCTGCAAGAAACAAACTTTTCAAAGCTGAATCGTTCCACCCCACCTGGGCAGACCACCGACGGAAGTGAGAACAATATTTTTCAACACTACCTGATCCGTGACTCAGATGTCTCAATTCAGACTCAGCAGATGAGACACGATCAGGATCATCGTACAACAAACCCAAAGCAGAAAAAAAACTATCCACTGATCTAAAGCACGGATCACTAGGTTGGAGAGAAAAGGACCATCCCTGAGGATATTTGCGCAAAAGTGACATTATGAACCCTATGCGCTGTGATTCATCACTAGTGTTGAGCCACCCCCGTAGTGTTCGAGTTCGGTTCGGTTCATCGAACACCCGTGTGTTCGCCGAACTGTTCGTCGAACTGTTCGTCGAACACCTTCGAACACCGTTAAAACCAATGGCAGGCAAACAAAAACACATAGAAACACATAGAAAACACCTTCAAAGGTGTCCAAAAGCTGACAAACTGCTCAGAAGACACAACTAACACATGGAAAAGTGACAAGTACATATAGTCATGCGAAAAGAAAAGAGGTGGAGGAGTAAAAGGAGGGGGAGACACAAATATAGGCATGTCATGCCCTTCTAAAATCCAAAAAGTGAGAAGCCGACACGTTCAGTCCGCTCCTGCCCGTGCCACCTCCGTGTCGCCGGGTTTGTGCCAGAGCCACGGTGAACCCTGACGGCCAGCCCCCCTCTCCCAATACTGGTGCCTGTCCGCTGGTGGGTCGAGCGAGCCCCCCTGTGGTGGAGGCAGCTCTAAGCTTTTTAATTTAAATTGTCTCTCTAATTTGAATGAATACACTTTAAATCCATTTACAAGGATCTATTGGAGGGCAAGTCTCATGCCAGCAGCCGCGTAATTCCAGCTCCAGTAGCGTCCACTAAAGCTGCTGCAGTTAAAAAGCTTTTATAAGGATCGAGCTCGGCTGTCCACCGCAAGGCATCCTACTGCCAGTCCCAGCCCCTATGCCTTGGGGTGCCTCCTGATGCTCTTCACTGAGTATCCCGTGGTCCCGAAGCATTTCCTTTGAAAAAATTAAGTGTCCAAACTACAGGTGGTGTAGCTTGCTTAACAGCCGGGATAATCCGCTGACTAGCAGACACTGCTACTAGGCATAAAGTATTTTCTGGGCTAGATGCAGTTAAAAATTTGTAATTAGATACTCTCGTTGGATGCTGAGAAAGCATTCCATAGAGTCTCCTGGCACGCCATATATGATTCTCTTAAAAAGCTTGGGGTAGGGGTCTAGGGGACCCTTTTATAGCCAAAATCACGGCCCTGTATCACAATACGTCACCTAGGCTGAAGATAAATGGAACTGTAGCACCCTGAGGGCTCGGTTGCTACAGAGGTATTGCACCTCACCCAGAGGTGTGATATCTCACTCTCAGGTAAGGATGGAGTGTGGATCAGGACCCGACACCTGCATGCATTACACCACATTGCCGTGGGGCAGGGCGACCAATATGCCTCTGAGATGGGCACGACAGTCCCTGTCCCTGGCTGGAGTGGGGGGAGGGAACACTGAGGAAGGGGAACCCTGTAGTGCAGGAGCAGGGAGGAAGCAGTTCCTGGGTGCATTGAGAAGGGAGTATAAAAGGTGGGCACCATCTTAGTTCAGTGCAGAGAAGTCTGAGCAGAAGTGGCAGGGAGCAGGGGCTCTGCATGAGCTCTGCTCCAGGGGCGGGCCTAGTAACAGAGGCCCAGGCCTGGAAGTTTGATAAGGAAGGAAGAGGAGCGGAGAAGGCTCCAGGAACGAGGAATGAAGGGATCCCAGGGGTGCGGAAGGGCGAGTCGCCACTGCACGGCCGAATCCACCTGCGTGGAGGGGTCAGGCCAAAGGGGGAGACCGGTCCCCAAAACTAGTGGAGGCAGGAAACGACCCTCAGCTAGAAACTGGAGGCTCTGACATTTTATGTGGCGCAGCCCCTCGCTACACCCGCTAGGAAGGCACCACATAGGGTCAGGGAAACTGGCGCCAAGTTTACCAAGAGGAGGCCCGAGGCAGCTGGACAGAAGGGTTGGTAAGAAAGGCCAGACAAAGGACACACAAAGGGGGTCCTGTGAAGCGCTCCAAAGTTATCTGGGAGTTGTCTGAGCCCCTCACCTGGTGAGCACAGTACGACGTGGGCAGCCGTTACCTGCAGACGTGGTCTGGATAATAAGAACTGTGAGTAAAGGCCCTGGACTGCATCACTGACTCCGTGTCGTTACTGCTGCTGCCCTGCACCATCACCCCCATCCTCCGCATACACTGCCCTGAGGCTATACTCCTCCCATGGGGAGTTATGCTACGCTCTGCTGCACCCACAACACCAGCCTCAGCGGTCTGCCCTGCAGCGGCGGTTCACTCTGACCGCAATCCACGGGTGGCGTAGTCGGACATTTAAACATCAAAACCACATAAATAGTTCCGCCACTGGTTTGACCGCCCTGAGCCACGGAACCGGGTCGCCGCCACGAAGACTACAACCACCAGCATCCACCATAAAGGGTCCGGCTCCGGGTGTCCCAAGGCCCAGGGGGTGCATCAGAACATTTTCATCACCTTTCACAATCACCAATGGGACAAGGCAGGGATGTCCTCTGTCCCCTCTCTTATACATCCTAGTGACGGAGCACCTGCTCTCATCAATTCGCCATAACCCCAATATTAGGTGGATTGAGGTGGGAGGCACCGAGTACAAGTGCTCTCTATTTGCTGATGATGTCCTATTATATATCACTCAATCACATATATAAATCCATGCTGTTATGGCTGAAATAGATCACTTTGTTACATGGTCAAATTTTAAAATCAATGCAGCGAAGTCTGAGGCCCTCGATGTCTCCCTCCCCAAATCCATATAGGATTCCATCCAGTCCAACTTTCCCTTTGCCTGGCCCTCACAGGGTATCAAATACTTAGGAATTCCTATTCATAGAGACCTCTCCCATCTATGTTATCTTAATTTTGGGCCCTTTATTGAACAACTCCATACAGACCACGGTTGGCAAGTTAGAACTGTAAGATTCACTACGTGAACCACTGGTGTTTTGTGGAAAAGCACATGTACAATGTGTTCCAAATTATTATGCAAAAAGTGTTTAGGAGTGATAAGGGAAGAATTTGTTTGTTTGTCAGTTAAACTCATTGATGGTGATGTGTGTCAGGGCTCTTTATATCACTGTAAGCAATTGCAGACACCTGTGCTAATTAGTTTGGCAGGTGTGTCCAATGAAAGGCAAGACTACTTAAGAAGGCTGTCTCACATTATTAAGCAGCCTACATTTTCTGCCAAAATGGGAAAGAAAAAGGATGTGTCGGCTGCTGAGAAGCAACAAATTGTGGAGTGTTTAGGTCACGGCATGACTACAATCAAAATTGTGCGATGATCAGGATGAAGTGTCTTGGCAATCAAGAAGTATGTAGCTGATTCACAGTACACACGTGTGCGTGCTGATAAGGGCAAATTGAGGACTCTTTCCTACAGGCAATTACGTCAGGTTAAAAGAGCAGCGGCAAAAAAGCCTTGTCATAGCAGCAGACAAGTTTTTGAAGCTGCTGGTGCCTCCAACGTCCCCCGAACAACAAGATGCAGCGTCCTTCAGAGGTTTGCAGCTGTGCATACGCCATCCTGTCGACCTCCTCTATCCACTTCACACAAGCAGAAACGGCTCCAGAGGGCTAAACATTACATGAAGACTGATTTCAAAACTGTTTTGTTCACGGATGAGTGCCGTGCAGCGCTCGATGGTCCAGATGGATGGAGTGGAGGATGGCTGGTTGATGGACACCCCACGCAAACACGGCTACAGCGCCAACAAGGAGGAGGTGGAGTAATGTTTTGGGCTGGAATCATGGGGAGAGAGATTGTCGGCCCCTTTAGGATCCCTGAAGGCGCTAAAGATGAACTCCATAATGTATGTGGATTTTCTCAAACAGCACTTCCTGCCATGGTTCAAGAAGAAGAACCGTGTATTTCACAGCAAGATCATTTTTTTGCATGATAATGCACCATCTCATGCTGCACATAAAACATCTGCATCTCTGGCTGATATGGGCATAAAAGAGGACAAACTTATTGTGTGACCCCCATGCTCCCCTGACCTCTACCCCATTCAGAACCTCTGGAGCATCATCAAAAGGAGTGTCTATGATGGCGGGAGGCAGTTCACATCTAAGCAACACCTCTGGGAGGGTATTCTGTCCTCATGCAAAACAATTGAAGCAGAAACCATCCAAAACCTGACAAATTCAATCGACGAGAGAGTTCAGAAGCTCCTTTCGAACAAGGGGTCCTATGTGAAAATGTAACATCACCTAGAATAAAGTTTTGAGTTGAAAACTGTTTGATTTCAGTTTCTAATAACCTGCTAATGCTTATAATTTCAAAAATGACCATTTTTTTGGTCTTTATTAAAATGAAAAGGTTGATCAAAAAGTTTGGGGGATCTAAGAGTGTGGCAACCCAGTAGTCATGATTACTTCGAATTCTGACAATATGAGGGTCATGTTGCAGGTAGTGCAGCAAGAAGGCACTTATGTGTCTTGCGCATCTCGGAGCCCCAAAATTATTTTCCGGGCTAGATGCAGCTAAAAATTATTATTAATTTTAAATCTGGTGGAGCTTAGTATAGATGGCCTAATAGGATCAGTGCTGCACACTGCTACAAAGCCCAAATTATTTTCCAGCCAAGATACAGATAAACATGATTAGTAATTTGAAAGCTTAAAACGGTTGGTAGGGTGATTTTAACCAATCATCAAGCTTTTACTCTCCCCAGGATGACACAGGGGTAGAAAAGTCGTTTCGGATCCATGATTTGTTCATCTTTATGAACGTGAGCCTGTCTACATTATCAGTGGAGAGCCGCGTGCGCTTATCTGTCAGCACACCACCAGCAGCGCTGAACACACGTTCAGACAGAACGCTGGCTGCGGGGCATGACAAGATCTCCAAGGCGTAAGTGGCTAGCTCCGGCCATTTATCCAGATTGGAAGCCCAAAAAGAGCAAGGGTCCAGTGACACAGTCATGGCTTCAATGTTTACTTGGAGATACTCCTGTACCATCGTCTCTAGGCGTTGACTATGTGTCAGACTTCTTGTCTCCTGTGGCCTTGCAAAGGATGGGCTAAAAAAGTGGTGAAATGATTCCGCAAAATTGATGTTACCAGCAGATACTGTGGTTCTGTTACGGTTTGAGTGCTGAACACTTGACGGTCCCACGGTTGGCAAGTTGGAACTGTGAGATTCACTACGTGCACCACTGGTGTTTTGTGGAAAAGCACATGTAAGATTCTGCAACAGTCTCTGCTGATACTCCTGCATGCGTGCATCCCTTTCTATGGCAGGAATAATTTCTGCAAATTTACTTTTGTACCGGGGATCTAACAGTGTGGCAACCCAGTAGTCAGGATTATTTCTAATTCTCACAATTCGAGGGTCATGTTGCAGGTAGTGCAGCAAGAAGGCACTCATGTGTGTTGCGCATCCAGGAGCACCAAGTCCCTGTTGTGTTGGTGGCGAGGTAACAATCATGCTTCCTTCCTCTGTCCTCTCCCCCCAACCTCGCACAACAGAAATGTGATCAAGGTCTTCCATCAGTTCGTCCTCCACTCCTTCCTGGGCTCCTGCACCTTCCTCACTAGTTTGGCTGCTACCATGCGCCCTGGTAAAACCATCTCCCCCACCCTCACATGCCTGCCGCCTTGGTGCTGCCGACCGTCTGGACCTTGCAGATGTTAGCCCTTCCGCATACAACTCCTCCTCCTCTACTTCCTCCACCTCCTCTTGTGCCACCACCTGACTCCGAATTCTGTTTAACATGTGCTCCAGCATGTAAGTCACCGGAATAGTCATGCTGATAATGGCATCGTCAGCACTAAACATCTTCGTCGCCATTTCAAAACTGTGCAGAAGGGTGCATAGGTCCCTGATCTGAGACCACTCCTCCAGCGTGATTTGCCCCACCTCTGGATCTCGTTGGCCCAGGCTATATGTCAGAACGTATTGCACCAGGGCTTGTCCCTGCTGCCACAGTCGCTGCAACATGTGCAGAGTTGAATTCCACCGGGTAGGCACATCGCATTTTAGCCGGTGAAGTGGCAGGCCCAACGACTTCTGTAGAGATGTAAGTCGCTGAGCTGCGGGTTGCGAACGGCGGAAGTGAGCACACAGCGACCGTGCCCTCTGCAGAAGGCCATCTAGTCTTGGATAGTGGGCTAAAAATTGCTGGACAACCAGGTTCAACACGTGAGCCATACAAGGCACGTGTGTGACATTGCCCCGGTGAAGGGCCGCACCCAGGTTTGCAGCATTGTCGCACACGGCCTTCCCTGGTTTCAGGTCCAGTGGAGACAACCATTCATGAAATTGGTTCTCCAGAGCTGACCACAACTCCTCAGCTGTGTGACTCACATTTCCCAGACATTTCAAAGTAAAAACCGCCTGATGACGTTGAGCCCTACTGCCAGCATAGTAAGGAGGTGTGCAGGATCCCTTCTGCGCGGTTAGAAAGCTTGTGGCATGACCAGACAGGCTTTGGGTGCAGGTGGAAGACCGAGAGGAGGTTGAGGAGGCAGAAGCAGTGAAGGAACTTTGACATAAAGAGGATTGACGCACAACTTGTGGGGACGGCAAGACTTGGACAGCAGCCCCTTGTCCTGCTGTCACCATAGTTACCCAGTGCCCAGGCAGCGACATGTAACGCCCCTGTCCATGCCTACTCGTCCAAGTGTCTGTGGTGAAATGCACCCTGTCACACACAGAGTTTCTCAAAGAAGCGGTGATGTTGTGTGCGACATGCTGGTGGAGCGCAGGCACACCTTTCTTTGAGAAGTAGTGCCGACTGGGCATCTGGTACTGGGGCACTGCGACGGACATAAGGTCTCGAAAATCCTCTGTGTCCACCAGGCGGAAAGGCAGCATTTCTGTTGCCAAGTGCTTGCAGATGGTGAAATTCAACCTCTTAGCTTTCTCATGGCTAGGAGGAAATGGTCTTTTACTTGTCCACATCTGAGGGACCGAGGGCTGGCTATTGTGCTTAGACGGGGTTGATAAGGGTGTCCCCGGCAAACTGCCGGTCTGTGAGGAAGATGCAGGCGGACATGTTAGGTTGCCTTGATCCAAAGGTGGTGCTATCGATGTCGGACAGCGCTCAACACCAGCTGGTGTTACCACCTCCAAAGAAAATGATGACCTGCCAATCACGCTGGCTGTTGCGGGTAAAGAGGTGGCAGGTCTGCGCCCCAAAACAGGTGTGACTGCTGTCCCCCCAGTCACAGAGGATGAAGAGGCCGCGGATGCACAAGATATGGCAGACGGTGGTTGGCCGGCCGGCTAGGCCGCATTGTAGCACACTGAGCTTCCCACTGCAACTTATGCTTCATGTCCATGTGCCGGTTCATGCATGAAGTACTCAAACTATGTATTTTTTGGCCTCTACTTAGCTTTTGCTGACAAATGTTACAGATAACACGAGTTGGGTCATCTTTATCGATCTGAAAAAATGCCCAGGCTATGCAAGGCTTAGCACCCATGCGACCTGAAGAGCCACCACGACTTGTGGTGAGAGGCAGAGTTGTGTTTGAGGATGCAGTTGTTGACGTGCTTCCAGTACTACGTCTCTGTCCAGGAAGGCGCAACCTGACCTCGTCGTCACTAGCATCTTCCTCCACCTCCTCTGCTGACCTCATCTCTTGGCTGACTGTGGGTTGACAGTAAGTGGGATCTCCAACCTCATCATCATCACCCTGTGCGTTATCACACACGTCGTCCTCAGAGCCAACCTGTTCCTGCCCTGACAAAAAACTAAAGTTGTCGCTCCAATCAGGTATTTGATTCTCATCATCGTCTTCCTCATTGTCTCCACCAACAGGAGTTACAGTTTGGGAATGAGGGTCTACATTATGGTCAGAACCTACTGCGTCTGGTCCTGGATCCGACTCATAAAGATTCTGGGCATCAGTGCAGATCATTTCCTCGTCTGGATTCACAGAAGCGCTGGAGTCGACCTCTGATTCCCAGGCTATAGTATGAGTAAACAGCTCTGCAGACTCAACCATCTGTTCTACCTCATACTCAGACGGGCAGCGGGAGATTTGGGAGCTGTGAGGAAGCAAGTGCGATTGGGGTGACACCTTTGAGGACTGGAGTATTTGTGATGTTGAAGTTGATGTGGAGGAGAGCCCACTTAAAGGAGCACTTGATATCCGTTGAAGCACCTGCTGTTTTTGTGCCTCATCTGGAATTTGTAGCGATTGGCGTGGCCGTAAGAAAGGGATCTTATCACATTGTCCGCTAAAAGAAGTAGACATTTTAGTTTGGCTGGAAGATGGTCTTTCTTCTGCAGATGTTACTGTTGCTTTAACACCTACCCCACGGACACAACCTTTTTTCCCCTTCCCAACACGCCTATTCCCCTTTCCACCAGCAGCAGGCCTTTTTCCACTTATTTTGGTGGTTAACTAATTCACAACTCTGGAGTTGTTTGCACAAAAAAACAATGGATGGGAACCGAGCAGAGCTGAGTGGCCAAACTGTGGTATTAGGCCAAAACTATTGGCTGGGTTAGATGGAGAAAAAAATTATATTCGATTTGCAACCTGATGGAGCTCAGTATAGATGGACTAATAGAACAAGTCCCACACACAGCTAGAAGCCCAAATATTTTTTCAGAGGTAGATGCAGATAAAAATTATTTTTAATTTGCAACCTGATGGAGGTCAGTATAGATGGACTAATAGAGAAAGTCCCACACACTGCTAGAAGGCCAAATATTTTTTCAGAGCTAGATGCAGATAAAAATTATTTTTAATTTGCAACCTGATGGAGGTCAGTATAGATGGACTAATAGAGAAAGTCCCACACACTGCTAGAAGGCCAACTATTTTTTCAGAGCTAGATGCAGAAAAAAATTATATTCAGTTTGCAACCTGATGGAGGTCTGTATAGATGGATTAATAGAACAAGTCCCACACACAGCTAGAAGCCCAATATTTTTTCAGAGGTAGATGCAGAAAAAATATATATTCAGTTTGCAACCTGATGGAGGTCTGTATAGATGGATTAATAGAACAAGTCCCACACACAGCTAGAAGCCCAATATTTTTTCAGAGGTAGATGCAGAAAAAAAATATATTCAGTTTGCAACCTGATGGAGGTCAGTATAGATGGACTAATAGAGAAAGTCCCACACACTGCTAGAAGGCCAAATATTTTTTCAGAGCTAGATGCAGAAAAAAATTATATTCAGTTTTCAACCTGATGGAGTTCAGTATAGATGGACTAATAGAACAAGTCCCACACACAGCTAGAAGCCCAAATATTTTTTCATAGGTAGATGCAGATAAAAATTATTTTTAATTTGCAACCTGATGGAGGTCAGTATAGATGGACTAATAGAGAAAGTCCCACACACTGCTAGAAGGCCAAATATTTTTTCAGATCTAGATGCAGATAAAAATTATTTTTAATCTGCAACCTGATGGAGGTCAGTATAGATGGACTAATAGAGAAAGTCCCACACACTGCTAGAAGGCCAAATATTTTTTCTGAGCTAGATGCAGATAAAAATTATTTTTAATTTGCAACCTGATGGAGGTCAGTATAGATGGACTAATAGAGAAAGTCCCACACACTGCTAGAAGGCCAAATATTTTTTCAGAGCTAGATGCAGAAAAAAATTATATTCAGTTTGCAACCTGATGGAGGTCTGTATAGATGGACTAATAGAACAAGTCCCACACACAGCTAGAAGCCCAAATATTTTTTCAGAGGTAGAGGCAGATAAAAATTATTTTTAATTTGCAACCTGATGGAGGTCAGTATAGATGGACTAATAGAGAAAGTCCCACACACAGCTAGAAGGCCAAATATTTTTTCAGATCTAGATGCAGATAAAAATTATTTTTAATTTGCAACCTGATGGAGGTCAGTATAGATGGACTAATAGAGAAAGTCCCACACACTGCTAGAAGGCCAAATATTTTTTCAGAGCTAGATGCAGAAAAAAATTATATTCAGTTTGCAACCTGATGGAGGTCAGTATAGATGGACTAATAGAACAAGTCCCACACACTGCTAGAAGCCCAAATATTTTTTCAGAGCTAGATGCAGAAAAAATTATATTCAATTTGCAACCTGATGGAGGTCAGTATAGATGGACTAATAGAATGATGCTATGCCCAAAAGATTTTACTTCACTAAGTGCAGTAAAAAAATTGGTATTCTATACACAGGTGGTATATCTTGCAACACAGATAGGCTACTCCACTGACTAACACACTCTGCAATAGGCCAAAAAGGATTAGCTTTGCTAGATTCAGCCAAATGCTGTGAAAAAAACTTGCATAGCACTGGCACAGACCTGCCTGGCAAAAACTAATAGGAACTGATGTAACCTAGTCCTGAAAAGGACTGCAATTACAATTAGTCTTTACTCCCACAATCTATCTATTTAAGAGCACAGACCTGCCTGATAAAAGTCGTAGGAAATGCTGTAACCTAGTCCTTAAAAGGACTGCAATCACAACTATTCCCTACTCCCAAGCTATCTGTAGATTTGTGCGAAAATTGGCTTGAAATTAACAAGGTATAGCGCACACAGCAACAGCGGTGCCGTCTAACACGCAGCTGCAGCAGTGAGAAAATGGTGGCGACGGGGAAAATGGCTTGGTCTTATAGGGCAAGGACATGTGACATACACTGCCAATGACACATGCCCTTGCTTGTGTGAAAAACAGCAGTTCGCTCCGTGTGTGCGCTGCTGATAGGCTGACAGACTGCACCTCACCACTGCAAATGCGGGAAAGAGAAAAAAAAATGGAGATCTTCATTATTCCTGCAGAGATCAATCCCCTGCCCCTCCCCCCACCCCGCTGTACACTCAAACTGCGTATTAACATTAATTTTCATCATTACTGAGAAAAAATCCAGTTATGATTTTGGTGCACGAACAGTTATCGAACATAACCTCGAACAGCCGAATTTTTCTCAAATCGTTTGTGTTCGCCGAACGGCTCGAACACCGCCCAAAACAGCTCGAATTTGAGATTGGCGAACAGTTCGAGTAGAACAACGCTCATCTCTATTCATCACCAGAGGATCTGAGTCTTAAACGAAAATACAATATACAAGCATTTTTAAAAGAAAAAAAATCTTGTTGTTCACCAAAAAATAGATCAGGCAGACGTACCTTTGGCTCCACAAAATGTGCTCCAGAACAGCTACTCACGTGTTGTTGGAGCTCGGCCACCTCCAGAGAGAGTCCCTGCAAGCGTTGAGCCAAATCTTGAACCGAGACCATGATGGAAACTAGAGGTCTTTCCTTAGAGAAATTTTTTTTTTAAGCTGGACTTACTGTTATGATCTGCTACAAGCACTAAGGAAAGACAGGAGATCTGTCCCTACAATAGAACTAAACTGGATCCCTACGATGTAACGGGGAACCTGATCCTGCGATCAGACCCGCTAAAGTCCTCAGCTAGTCTGTACGAAGACCTATAGATGCAAGGAAGGGATCCCTACAAGAACTAGGGACTGGGATAAAGTTGGACACCTCCTAGCAGAAATTGTAGCAGTAAAAGACAAACACACAACATAGAACATAGAGGTCAGAAGAACTAGCAAAACTAACAGAGAAAGGTAACAGAGCACCAAGCTAGCTCAAGAGTAGAAATTACAATGAAGTCCAGCAAGGCCAGGAGGGCGGAGCCGGATTAAATAGGCAAAAAAGGTCATGTGACCAGCAAACTAGAAAAAAAACAACAGGAGAGTTCTAACAATTAAAACCATCATCTTAAACCACTCTGACCTCCACATCTCTTCCAAGAGGCATTAAAACCATCTTGTTAAGCTACTGTGACCTCCACGTCTCTTCCAAGGGACATTAAAACCGTCTTGTTAAACCACTCTGACCTCCATGTCTCTTTCACGGGACATTAAAATCATCTTTTTAAACCACTCTGACCTCCACGTCTCTTCCAAGAGGCATTACAACAGTCTTGTTAAATCACTCTGAACTCCACGTCTCTTCCAAGGGGCATTAAAACCGTCTTGTTAAACCACTCTGACCTCCACGTCTCTTCCAAGGGGCATTAAAACCATCTTGTTAAACCAATCTGACCTCCATGTCTCATCCAAGAGGCATTAAAACCATCTTGTTAAACCACTCTGACCTCCACCTCTCTTCCAAGGGGCATTAAAACTGTCTTGTTAAACCACTCTGACCTCCAAGTCTCTTCCAAGGGGCATTAAAACCGTCTTGTTAAGCTACTTTGACCTCCAAGTCTCTTCCAGGGAGCATTAAAACCGTCTTGTTAAATCACTCTGACATCCACGTCTCTTCCAAGGGGCATTAAAACTGTCTTATTAAACCATTCTGACCTCCAAGTCTCTTCCAAGGGTCATTAAAACCGTCTTGTTAAACCACTCTGACCTCCATGTCTCTTCCAAGGGGCATTAAAACCATCTTGTTAACCCACTCTGACCTCCACGTCTCTTCCAAGGGGCCTTAAAACCATCTTGTTAAGCTACTGTGACCTCCACGTCTCTTCCAAGGGGCATTAAAACCGTTTTGTTAAACCACTCTGAACTCCACGTCTCTTCCAAGGGGCATTGAAATGTTGTTTTTAATTCTAACCTCTACGACTCTTCCAACGGGCATTGCATTTCCTCCTAATTTTAGTCAGCTTTTGCTTTTCAATGCATAGGCGAACACTAAGGGAGACACACTTCACAATAATGGGTAGAAGGTTTTTAGTATGCTGTAATCCACGTCTGTTTCAAGGGGCATTGCAGTTCCTCATAATTTTTGGAAAGTCTTCCATTCACTGCTTAGGCCAACAGTGCACAGGAGACCCAGTTGCTATAAATGGAAAAAACGGTTTAGTTAAGGCCCTCTGACCTCCATGTCACTTCCAAGGGGCATTGGAGTGCCTCAAAATTTTGGTAGGCATTGCACTCACTGTATGCCCTATAACTGTGTAGCCGAGCCGCTCCTTTTGGTACAGAAGCATATTCTACAAGACATGTGTGGTTGACTGGCCTGATATTGATGTGAATGGTCCCTGTTCCTCCTGCTCTTTCTCCTTTGCCACCACCTCATCCACCATTCATCACCTGACGCTTTGTTTTAACGGGAGTCATAGAACTGGGATAGTAGCAGGAAAACATCCAGCAATCCTTGGAGGAGGTAGGATATTCGCCAAAACGCTGACCACTTCAGACCTAGCCGCTCTTGCATTCCAAGGAACAGAAAGCTAAGGAGATGGATGGCCTCATGATCATGAATAATCTACTCGTTGTGTAGGAGGCCGACCACTGCTGCTGTCTACCTTCTGAACTTTGTGTTGAAGCCTGATTGACCCAGGACTAGAGATGAGCGTTGTTCTACTCGAACTGTTCGCCAATCTCAAATTCGAGCTGTTTTGGCCGGTGTTCGAGCCGTTCGGCGAACACGAACAATTTGAGAAAAATTCGGCTGTTCGAGGTTATGTTCGATAACTGTTCGTGCACCAAAATCATAACTGGATTTTTTCTCAGTAATGATGAAAATTAATGTTAATACGCAGTTTGAGTGTACAGCGGGGTGGGGGGAGGGGTAGGGGATGGATCTCTGCAGGAACAATGAAGATCTCCATTTTTTTTTCTCTTTCCCGCATTTACAGTGGGGAGGTGCAATCTGTCAGCCTATCAGCAGCGCACACACGGAGCGAAGTGCTTTTTTTCACACAAGCAAGGGCATGTGTCATTGGCAGTGTATGTCACATGTCCTTTCCCTATAAGACCAAGCCATTTTCCCCGTCGCCACCATTTTCTCACTGCTGCATCTGCGTGTTAGACGGCACCGCTGTTGCTGTGTGCGCTATACCTTGTTAATTTCAAGCCAATTTTCGCACAAATATACAGATAGCTTGGGAGTAGGGAATAGTTGTGATTGCAGTCCTTTTAAGGACTAGGTTACAGCATTTCCTACGACTTTTATCAGGCAGGTCTGTGCTCTTAAATAGATAGGTTGTGGGAGTAAAGACTAATTGTAATTGGAGTCCTTTTCAGGACTAGGTTACATCAGTTCCTATCAGTTTTTGTCAGGCAGGTCTGTGCCAGTGCTGTGCAAGTTTTTTTCACAGCATTTGGCTGAATCTAGCAAAGCTAATCCTTTTTGGCCTATTGCAGAGTGTGTTAGTCAGTGGAGTAGCCTATCTGTGTTGCAAGATATACCACCTGTGTATAGAATACCAATTTTTTTACTGCACCTAGTGAAGTAAAATCTTTTGGGCATAGCATCATTCTATTAGTCCATCTATACTGACCTCCATCAGGTTGCAAATAGTGTTGAGCCACCCCCGTAGTGTTCGAGTTCGGTTCGGTTCGTCGAACACCCGTGTGTTCGTCGAACTGTTCGTCGAACACCTTCGAACACCATTAAAACCAATGGCAGGCAAACAAAAACACATAGAAACACATAGAAAACACCTTCAAAGGTGTCCAAAAGCTGACAAACTGCTCAGAAGACACAACTAACACATGGAAAAGTGACAAGTACATATAGTCATGCGAAAAGAAAAGAGGTGGAGGAGTAAAAGGAGGGGGAGACACAGATATAGGCATGTCATGCCCTTCTAAAATCCAAAAAGTGAGAAGCCGAGACGGCCAGTCCGCTCCTGCCCGTGCCACCTCCGTGTCGCCAGGTTTGTGCCAGAGCCACGGTGAACCCTGACGGCCAGCCCCCCTCTCCCAATACTGGTGCCTGTCCGCTGGTGGGTCGAGAGAGCCCCCCTGTGGTGGAGGCAGCTCTAAGCTTTTTAATTTAAATTGTCCCTCTAATTTGAATGAATACACTTTAAATCCATTTACAAGGATCTATTGGAGGGCAAGTCTCATGCCAGCAGCCGCGTAATTCCAGCTCCAGTAGCGTCCACTAAAGCTGCTGCAGTTAAAAAGCTTTTATAAGGATCGAGCTCGGCTGTCCACCGCAAGGCATCCTAGTGCCAGTCCCAGCCCCTATGCCTTGGGGTGCCTCCTGATGCTCTTCACTAAGTATCCCGTGGTCCCGAAGCATTTCCTTTGAAAAAATTAAGTGTCCAAACTACAGGTGGTGTAGCTTGCTTAACAGCCGGGATAATCCGCTGACTAGCAGACACTGCTACTAGGCACAAAGTATTTCCTGGGCTAGATGCAGTTAAAAATTTGTAAGTAGATACTCTCGTTGGATGCTGAGAAAGCATTCCATAGAGTCTCCTGGCACGCCATATATGATTCTCTTAAAAAGCTTGGGGTAGGGGTCTAGGGGACCCTTTTATAGCCAAAATCACGGCCCTGTATCACAATACGTCACCTAGGCTGAAGATAAATGGAACTGTAGCACCGAGGGCTCGGTTGCTACAGACGTATTGCACCTCACCCAGAGGTGTGATATCTCACTCTCAGATAAGGATGGAGTGTGGATCAGGACCCGACACCTGCATGCATTACACCACATTGCCGTGGGGCAGGGCGACCAATATGCCCCTGAGATGGGCACGACAGTCCCTGTCCCTGGCTGGAGTGGGGGGAGGGAACACTGAGGAAGGGGAACCCTGCAGTGCAGGAGCAGGGAGGAAGCAGTTCCTGGGTGCATTGAGAAGGGAGTATAAAAGGTGGGCACCATCTTAGTTCAGTGCAGAGAAGTCTGAGCAGAAGTGGCAGGGAGCAGGGGCTCTGCATGAGCTCTGCTCCGGAGGCGGGCCTAGTAACAGAGGCCCAGGCCTGCAAGAGGGAGAAGGAAGGAAGAGGAGCGGAGAAGGCTCCAGGAACGAGGAATGAAGGGATCCCAGGGGTGCGGACGGGCGAGTCGCCACCGCACGCCCGAATCCACCTGCGTGGAGGGGTCAGGCCAAAGGGGGAGACCGGTCCCCGAACTAGTGGAGGCAGGAAACGACCCTCAGCTAGAAACCGGAGGCTCTGACATTTTATGTGGCGCAGCCCCTTGCTCCACCCGCTAGGAAGGCACCACATAGGGTCAGGGAAACTGGCGCCAAGTTTACCAAGAGGAGGCCCGAGGCAGCCGGACAGAAGTGTTGGTAAGAAAGGCTAGACAAAGGACACACAAAGGGGGTCCTGTGAAGCGCTCCAAAGTTATCTGGGAGTTGTCTGAGCCCCTCACCTGGTGAGCACAGTACGACGTGGGCAGCCGTTACCTGCAGACGTGGTCTGGATAATAAGAACTGTGAGTAAAGGCCCTGAACTGCATCACTGACTCCGTGTCGTTACTGCTGCTGCCCTGCACCATCACCCCCATCCTCCGCATACACTGCCCTGAGGCTATACTCCTCCCGTGGGGAGTTATGCTACGCTCTGCTGCACCCACAACACCAGCCTTAGCGGTCTGCCCTGTAGCGGCGGTTCACTCTGACCGCAATCCACGGGTGGCGTAGTCGGACATTTAAACATCAAAACCACATAAATAGTTCCGCCACTGGTTTGACCGCCCTGAGCCACGGAACCGGATCGCCGCCACGAAGACTACAACCACCAGCATCCACCAAAAAGGGTCCGGCTCCGGGTGTCCCAAGGCCCAGGGGGTGCGTCAGAACATTTTCATCACCTTTCACAATCACCAATGGGACAAGGCAGGGATGTCCTCTGTCCCCTCTCTTATACATCCTAGTGACGGAGCACCTGCTCTCATCAATTCGCCATAACCCCAATATTAGGTGGATTGAGGTGGGAGGCACCGAGTACAAGTGCTCTCTATTTGCTGATGATGTCCTAGTATATATCACTCAATCACATATATCCATCCCTGCTGTTATGGCTGAAATAGATCACTTTGTTACATGGTAAAATTTTAAAATCAATGCAGCGAAGTCTGAGGCCCTCGATGTCTCCCTCCCTAAATCCATATAGGATTCCATCCAGTCCAACTTTCCCTTTGCCTGGCCCTCACAGGGTATCAAATACTTAGGAATTCCTATTCATAGAGACCTCTCCCATCTATGTTATCTTAATTTTGGGCCCTTTATTGAACAATTCCATACAGACCACGGTTGGCAAGTTAGAACTGTAAGATTCACTACGTGAACCACTGGTGTTTTGTGGAAAAGCACATGTACACCGCGTTCCAAATTATTATGCAAAAAGTGTTTAGGAGTGATAAGGGAAGAATTTGTTTGTTTGTCAGTTAAACTCATTGATGGTGATGTGTGTCAGGGCTCTTTATATCACTGTAAGCAATTGCAGACACCTGTGCTAATTAGTTTGGCAGGTGTGTCCAATGAAAGGCAAGACTACTTAAGAAGGCTCTCTCACATTATTAAGCAGCCTACATTTTCTGCCAAAATGGGAAAGAAAAAGGATGTGTCGGCTGCTGAGAAGCAACAAATTGTGGAGTGTTTAGGTCAAGGCATGACTACAATCAACATTGTGCGATGATCAGGATGAAGTGTCTTGGCAATCAAGAAGTATGTAGCTGATTCACAGTACACACGTGTGCGTGCTGATAAGGGCAAATTGAGGACTCTTTCCTACAGGCAATTACGTCAGGTTGAAACAGCAGCGGCAAAAAAGCCTTGTCATAGCAGCAGACAAGTTTTTGAAGCTGCTTGTGCCTCCAACGTCCCCCGAACAACAAGATGCAGGGTCCTTCAGAGGTTTGCAGCTGTGCATATGCCATCCTGTCGACCTCCTCTATCCACTTCACACAAGCAGAAACGGCTCCAGTGGGCCAAACATTACATGAAGACTGATTTCAAAACTGTTTTGTTCACGGATGAGTGCCGTGCAGCGCTCGATGGTCCAGATGAATGGAGTGGAGGATGGCTGGTTGATGGACACCCCACGCAAACACGGCTACAGCGCCAACAAGGAGGAGGTGGAGTAATGTTTTGGGCTGGAATCATGGGGAGAGAGATTGTCGGCCCCTTTAGGATCCCTGAAGGCGCTAAAGATGAACTCCATAATGTATGTGGATTTTCTCAAACAGCACTTCCTGCCATGGTTCAAGAAGAAGAACCGTGTATTTCACAGCAAGATCATTTTTCTGCATGATAATGCACCATCTCATGCTGCACATAAAACATCTGCATCTCTGGCTGATATGGGCATAAAAGGGGACAAACTTATGGTGTGACCCCCATGCTCCCCTGACCTCTACCCCATTCAGACCCTTTGGAGCATCATTAAAAGGAGTGTCTATGATGGCGGGAGGCAGTTCACATCTAAGCAACAGCTCTGGGAGGGTATTCTGTCCTCATGCAAAACAATTGAAGCAGAAACCATCCAAAACCTGACAAATTCAATGGACGAGAGAGTTCAGAAGCTCCTTTCGAACAAGGGGTCCTTTGTGAAAATGTAACATCACCTAGAATAAAGTTTTGAGTTGAAAACTGTTTGATTTCAGTTTCTAACAACCTGCTAATGCTTATAATTTCAAAAATGACCATTTTTTTGGTCTTTATTAAAATGAAAAGGTTGATCGAAAAGTTTGGGGGATCTAAGAGTGTGGCAACCCAGTAGTCATGATTACTTCGAATTCTGACAATATGAGGGTCATGCTGCAGGTAGTGCAGCAAGAAGGCACTTATGTGTCTTGCGCATCTCGGAGCCCCAAAATTATTTTCCGGGCTAGATGCAGCTAAAAATTATTTTTAATTTTAAATCTGGTGAAGCTTATTATAGATGGCCTAATAGGATCAGTGCTGCACACTGCTACAAAGCCCAAATTATTTTCCAGTCAAGATACAGATAAACATGATTAGTAATTTGAAAGCTTAAAACGGTTGGTAGGGTGATTTTAACCAATCATCAAGCTTTTACTCTCCCCAGGATGACACAGGGGTAGAGAAGTCGTTTCGGATCCATGATTTGTTCATCTTTATGAACGTGAGTCTGTCTACATTATCAGTGGAGAGCCGCGTGCGCTTATCTGTCAGCACACCACCAGCAGCGCTGAACACACGTTCAGACAGAACGCTGGCTGCGGGGCATGACAAGATCTCCAAGGCGTAAGTGGCTAGCTCCGGCCATTTATCCAGATTGGAAGCCCAAAAAGAGCAAGGGTCCAGTGACACAGTCGTGGCTTCAATGTTTACTTGGAGATACTCCTGTACCATCGTCTCTAGGCGTTGACTATGTGTCAGACTTCTTGTCTCCTGTGGCCTTGCAAAGGATGGGCTAAAAAAGTGGTGAAATGATTCCGCAAAATTGATGTTACCAGCAGATACTGTGGTTCTGTTACGGTTTGAGTGCTGAACACTTGACGGTCCCACGGTTGGCAAGTTGGAACTGTGAGATTCACTACGTGCACCACTGGTATTTTGTGGAAAAGCACATGTAAGATTCTGCAACAGTCTCTGCTGATACTCCTGCATGCGTGCATCCCTTTCTATGGCAGGAATAATTTCTGCAAATTTACTTTTGTACCGGGGATCTAACAGTGTGGCAACCCAGTAGTCAGGATTATTTCTAATTCTCACAATTCGAGGGTCATGTTGCAGGTAGTGCAGCAAGAAGGCACTCATGTGTGTTGCGCATCCAGGAGCACCAAGTCCCTGTTGTGTTGGTGGCGAGGTAGCAATCATGCTTCCTTCCTCTGTCCTCTCCCCCCAACCTCGCACAACAGAAATGTGATCAAGGTCTCCCTCATCTGATGAGTCTTCCATCAGTTCGTCCTCCACTTCTTCCTGGGCTCCTGCACCTTCCTCACTAGTTTGGCTGCTACCATGCGCCCTGGTAAAATCATCTCCCCCACCCTCACATGCCTGCCGCCTTGGTGCTGCCGACCGTCTGGACCTTGCAGATGTTAGCCCTTCCGCATACAACTCCTCCTCCTCTACTTCCTCCACCTCCTCTTGTGCCACCACCTGACTCCGAATTCTGTTTAACATGTGCTCCAGCATGTAAATCACCGGAATAGTCATGCTGATAATGGCATCGTCAGCACTAAACATCTTCGTCGCCATTTCAAAACTGTGCAGAAGGGTGCATAGGTCCCTGATCTGAGACCACTCCTCCAGCGTGATTTGCCCCACCTCTGAATCTCGTTGGCCCAGGCTATACGTCAGAACGTATTGCACCAGGGCTTGTCGGTGCTGCCACAGTCGCTGCAACATGTGCAGAGTTGAATTCCACCGGGTAGGCACATCGCATTTTAGCCGGTGAAGTGGCAGGCCCAACGACTTCTGTAGAGATGTAAGTCGCTGAGCTGCGGGATGCGAACGGCGGAAGTGAGCACACAGCGACCGTGCCCTCTGCAGAAGGCCATCTAGTCTGGGATAGTGGGCTAAAAATTGCTGGACAACCAGGTTCAACACGTGAGCCATACAAGGCACGTGTGTGACATTGCCCCGGCGAAGGGCCGCACCCAGGTTTGCAGCATTGTCGCACACGGCCTTCCCTGGTTTCAGGTCCAGTGGAGACAACCATTCATGAAATTGGTTCTCCAGAGCTGACCACAACTCCTCAGCTGTGTGACTCACATTTCCCAGACATTTCAATGTAAAAACCGCCTGATGACGTTGAGCCCTACTGCCAGCATAGTAAGGAGGTGTGCAGGATCCCTTCTGCGCAGTTAGAAAGCTTGTGGCATGACCAGACAGGCTTTGGGTGCAGGTGGAAGACCGAGAGGAGGTTGAGGAGGCAGAAGCAGTGGAGGAAAAATGACATAAAGAGGATTGACGCACAACTCGTGGGGACGGCAAGACTTGGACAGCAGCCCCTTGTCCTGCTGTCACCATAGTTACCCAGTGCCCAGTCAGCGACATGTAACGCCCCTGTCCATGCCTACTCGTCCAAGTGTCTGTGGTGAAATGCACCCTGTCACACACAGAGTTTCTCAAAGAAGCGGTGATGTTGTGTGCGACATGCTGGTGGAGCGCAGGCACACCTTTCTTTGAGAAGTAGTGCCGACTGGGCATCTGGTACTGGGGCACTGCGACGGACATAAGGTCTCGAAAATCCTCTGTGTCCACCAGGCGGAAAGGCAGCATTTCTGTAGCCAAGAGCTTGCAGATGGTGAAATTCAACCTCTTAGCTTTCTCATGGCTAGGAGGAAATGGTCTTTTACTTGTCCTCATCTGAGGGACCGAGGGCTGGCTATTGTGCTTAGACGGGGTTGATAAGGGTGTCCCCGGCAAACTGCCGGTCTGTGAGGAAGATGCAGGCGGACATGTTAGGTTGCCTTGATCCAAAGGTGGTGCTATCGATGTCGGACAGCGCTCAAGACCAGCTGGTGTTACCACCTCCAAAGAAAATGATGACCTGCCAATCACGCTGGCTGTTGCGGGTAAAGAGGTGGCAGGTCTGCGCCCCAAAACAGGTGTGACTGCTGTCCCCCCAGTCACAGAGGATGAAGATTCCGCGGATGCACAAGATATGGCAGACGGTGGTTGGCCCGGCCGGCTAGACCGCATTGTAGCACACTGAGCTTCCCACTGCAACTTATGCTTCATGTCCATGTGCCGGTTCATGCATGAAGTACTCAAACTATGTATTTTTTGGCCTCTACTTAGCTTTTGCTGACAAATGTTACAGATAACACGAGTTGGGTCATCTTTATCGATCTGAAAAAATGCCCAGGCTATGCAAGGCTTAGCACCCATGCGACCTGAAGAGCCACCACGACTTGTGGTGAGAGGCAGAGTTGTGTTTGAGGATGCAGTTGTTGACGTGCTTCCAGTACTACGTCTCTGTCCAGGAAGGCGCAACCTGACCTCGTCGTCACTAGCATCTTCCTCCACCTCCTCTGCTGACCTCATCTCTTGGCTGACTGTGGGTTGACAGTAAGTGGGATCTCCGACCTCATCATCATCACCCTGTGCGTTATCACACCCGTCGTCCTCAGAGCCAACCTGTTCCTGCCCTGACAAAAAACTAAAGTTGTCGCTCCAATCAGGTATTTGAGTCTTATCATCGTCTTCCTCATTGTCTCCACCAACAGGAGTTACAGTTTGGGAATGAGGGTCTACATTATGGTCAGAACCTTCTGCGTCTGGTCCTGGATCCGACTCATAAAGATTCTGGGCATCAGTGCAGATCATTTCCTCGTCTGGATTCACAGAAGCGCTGGAGTCGACCTCTGATTCCCAGGCTATAGTATGAGTAAACAGCTCTGCAGACTCAACCATCTGTTCTACCTCATACTCAGACGGGCAGCTGGAGATTTGGGAGCTGTGAGGAAGCAAGTGCGATTTGGGTGACACCTTTGAGGACTGGAGTATTTGTGATGTTGAAGTTGATGTGGAGGAGAGCCCACTTAAAGGAGCACTTGATATCCGTTGAAGCACCTGCTGTTTTTGTGCCTCATCTGGAATTTGTAGCGATTGGCGTGGCCGTAAGAAAGGGATCTTATCACATTGTCCGCTAAAAGAAGTAGACATTTTAGTTTGGCTGGAAGATGGTCTTTCTTCTGCACCTACCCCACGGACACAACCTTTTTTCCCCTTCCCAACACGCCTATTCCCCTTTCCACCAGCAGCAGGCCTTTTTCCACTCATTTTGGTGGTTAACTAATTCACAACTCTGGAGTTGTTTGCACAAAAAAACAATGGATGGTAACCGAGCAGAGCTGAGTGGCCAAACTGTGGTATTAGGCCAAAACTATTGGCTGGGTTAGATGCAGAAAAAAATTATTTTTAATTTGCAACCTGATGGAGGTCAGTATAGATGGACTAATAGACCAAGTCCCACACACCGCTAGAAGCCCAAATATTTTTTCAGAGCTAGATGCAGAAAATTTTTTTATTCAATTTGCAACCTGATGGAGGTCAGTATAGATGGACTAATAGACCAAGTCCCACACACTGCTAGAAGCCCAAATATTTTTTCAGAGCTAGATGCAGAAAAAAATTATTTTTAATTTGCAACCTGATGGAGGTCAGTAAAGATGGACTAATAGACCAAGTCCCACACACTGCTAGAAGCCCAAATATTTTTTCAGAGCTAGATGCAGAAAAAAATTATATTCAGTTTGCAACCTGATGGAGGTCAGTATAGATGGACTAATAGAATGATGCTATGCCCAAAAGATTTTACTTCACTAGGTGCAGTAAAAAAATTGGTATTCTATACACAGGTGGTATATCTTGCAACACAGATAGGCTACTCCACTGACTAACACACTCTGCAATAGGCCAAAAAGGATTAGCTTTGCTAGATTCAGCCAAATGCTGTGAAAAAAACTTGCACAGCACTGGCACAGACCTGCCTGGCAAAAACTGATAGGAACTGATGTAACCTAGTCCTGAAAAGGACTCCAATTACAATTAGTCTTTACTCCCACAATCTATCTATTTAAGAGCACAGACCTGCCTGATAAAAGTCGTAGGAAATGCTGTAACCTAGTCCTTAAAAGGACTGCAATCACAACTATTCCCTACTCCCAAGTTATCTGTATATTTGTGCGAAAATTGGCTTGAAATTAACAAGGTATAGCGCACACAGCAACAGCGGTGCCGTCTAACACGCAGCTGCAGCAGTGAGAAAATGGTGGCGACGGGGAAAATGGCTTGGTCTTATAGGGCAAGGACATGTGACATACACTGCCAATCACACATGCCCTTGTTTGTGTGAAAAAAAGCACTTCGCTCCGTGTGTGCGCTGCTGATAGGCTGACAAATTGCACCTCCCCACTGCAAATGCGGGAAAGAGAAAAAAAAATGGAGATCTTCATTGTTCCTGCAGAGATCCATCCCCTGCCCCTCCCCCCGCCCCGCTGTACACTCAAACTGCGTATTAACATTAATTTTCATCATTACTGAGAAAAAATCCAGTTATGATTTTGGTGCACGAACAGTTATCGAACATAACCTCGAACAGCCGAATTTTTCTCAAATTGTTCGTGTTCGCCGACCGGCTCGAACACCGCCCAAAACAGCTCGAATTTGAGATTGGCGAACAGTTCGAGTAGAACAACGCTCATCTCTAGTTGCAAACTGAATCTAATTTTTTTCTGCATCTAGCTCTGAAAAAATATTTGGCCTTCTAGCAGTGTGTGGGACTTGTTCTATTAGTCCACCTATACTGACCTCCATCAGGTTGCAAACTGAATATATTTTTTTCTGCATCTACCTCTGAAAAAATATTGGGCTTCTAGCTGTGTGTGGGACTTGTTGTATTAGTCCATCTATACTGACCTCCATCAGGTTGCAAACTGAATATATTTTTTTCTGCATCTACCTCTGAAAAAACATTGGGCTTCTAGCTGTGTGTGGGTCTTGTTCTATTAATCCATCTATACAGACCTCCATCAGGTTGCAAACTGAATATAATTTTTTTCTGCATCTACCTCTGAAAAAATATTGGGCTTCTAGCTGTGTGTGGGACTTGTTGTATTAGTCCATCTATACTGACCTCCATCAGGTTGCAAACTGAATATATTTTTTTCTGCATCTACCTCTGAAAAAATATTGGGCTTCTAGCTGTGTGTGGGTCTTCTTCTATTAATCCATCTATACAGACCTCCATCAGGTTGCAAACTGAATATAATTTTTTTCTGCATCTAGCTCTGAAAAAATATTTGGCCTTCTAGTAGTGTGTGGGACTTTCTCTGTTAGTCCATCTATACTGACCTCCATCAGGTTGCAAACTGAATATATTTTTTTCTGCATCTACCTCTGAAAAAATATTGGGCTTCTAGCTGTGTGTGGGTCTTGTTCTATTAATCCACATATACTGACCTCCATCAGGTTGCAAACTGAATATAATTTTTTTCTGCATCTAGCTCTGAAAAAATATTTGGCCTTCTAGTAGTGTGTGGGACTTTCTCTGTTAGTCCATCTATACTGACCTCCATCAGGTTGCAAACTGAATATATTTTTTTCTGCATCTACCTCTGAAAAAATATTGGGCTTCTAGCTGTGTGTGGGTCTTGTTCTATTAATCCATCTATACTGACCTCCATCAGGTTGCAAACTGAATATAATTTTTTTCTGCATCTAGCTCTGAAAAAATATTTGGCCTTCTAGTAGTGTGTCGGACTTTCTCTATTAGTCCATCTATACTGACCTCCATCAGGTTGCAAATTAAAAATAATTTTTATCTGCATCTACGGTACCTCTGAAATAATATTTGGGCTTCTAGCTGTGTGTGGGACTTGTTGTATTAGTCCATCTATACTGACCTCCATCAGGTTGCAAACTGAATATATTTTTTTCTGCATCTAGCTCTGAAAAAATATTGGGCTTCTAGCTGTGTGTGGGTCTTGTTCTATTAATCCATCTATACAGACCTCCATCAGGTTGCAAACTGAATCTAATTTTTTTCTGCATCTAGCTCTGAAAAAATATTTGGCCTTCTAGCAGTGTGTGGGACTTGTTCTATTAGTCCACCTATACTGACCTCCATCAGGTTGCAAATTCAAAATAATTTTTTGTATGCATCTAGCTCTGAAAAAATATTTGGCCTTCTAGCAGTGTGTGGGACTTTCTCTGTTAGTCCATCTATACTGACCTCCATCAGGTTGCAAACTGAATCTAATTTTTTTCTGCATCTAGCTCTGAAAAAATATTTGGCCTTCTAGCAGTGTGTCGGACTTTCTCTATTAGTCCATCTATACTGACCTCCATCAGATTGCAAATTAAAAATATTTTTTATCTGCATCTACAGTACCTCTGAAAAAATATTTGGGCCTCTAGCTGTGTGTGGGACTTGTTGTATTAGTCCATCAATACTGACCTCCATAAGGTTGCAAACTGAATATATTTTTTTCTGCATCTACCTCTGAAAAAATATTGGGCTTCTAGCTGTGTGTGGGTCTTGTTCTATTAATCCATCTATACAGACCTCCATCAGGTTGCAAACTGAATATAATTTTTTTCTGCATCTAGCTCTGAAAAAATATTTGGCCTTCTAGTAGTGTGTGGGACTTTCTCTGTTAGTCCATCTATACTGACCTCCATCAGGTTGCAAACTGAATATATTTTTTTCTGCATCTACCTCTGAAAAAATATTGGGCTTCTAGCTGTGTGTGGGTCTTGTTCTATTAATCCCTCTATACTGACCTCCATCAGGTTGCAAACTGAATATAATTTTTTTCTGCATCTAGCTCTGAAAAACTATTTGGCCTTCTAGTAGTGTGTCGGACTTTCTCTATTAGTCCATCTATACTGACCTCCATCAGGTTGCAAATTAAAAATAATTTTTATCTGCATCTACAGTACCTCTGAAAAAATATTTGGGCTTCTAGCTGTGTGTGGGACTTGTTGTATTAGTCCATCTATACTGACCTCCATCAGGTTGCAAACTGAATATATTTTTTTCTGCATCTACCTCTGAAAAATATTGGGCTTCTAGCTGTGTGTGGGACTTGTTGTATTAGTCCATCTATACTGACCTCCATCAGGTTGCAAACTGAATATATTTTTTTTCTGCATCTACCTCTGAAAAAATATTGGGCTTCTAGCTGTGTGTGGGTCTTGTTCTATTAATCCATCTATACTGAACCTCCATCAGGTTGCAAACTGAATATAATTTTTTTCTGCATCTAGCTCTGAAAAAATATTTGGCTTCTAGTAGTGTGTCGGACTTTCTCTATTAGTCCATCTATACTGACCTCCATCAGGTTGCAAATTAAAAATAATTTTTATCTGCATCTACAGTACCTCTGAAAAAATATTTGGGCTTCTAGCTGTGTGTGGGACTTGTTGTATTAGTCCATCTATACTGACCTCCATCAGGTTGCAAACTGAATATATTTTTTTCTCCATCTACCTCTGAAAAAATATTGGGCTTCTAGCTGTGTGTGGGTCTTGTTCTATTAATCCATCTATACAGACCTCCATCAGGTTGCAAACTGAATCTAATTTTTTTCTGCATCTACCTCTGAAAAAATATTGGGCTTCTAGCTGTGTGTGGGTCTTGTTCTATTAATCCATCTATACTGACCTCCATCAGGTTGCAAACTGAATATAATTTTTTTCTGCATCTAGCTCTGAAAAAATATTTGGCCTTCTAGTAGTGTGTCGGACTTTCTCTATTAGTCCATCTATACTGACCTCCATCAGGTTGCAAATTAAAAATAATTTTTATCTGCATCTACAGTACCTCTGAAAAAATATTTGGGCTTCTAGCTGTGTGTGGGACTTGTTGTATTAGTCCATCTATACTAACCTCCATCAGGTTGCAAACTGAATATATTTTTTTCTGCATCTACCTCTGAAAAAATATTGGGCTTCTAGCTGTGTGTGGGACTTGTTGTATTAGTCCATCTATACTGACCTCCATCAGGTTGCAAACTGAATATATTTTTTTCTGCATCTACCTCTGAAAAAATATTTGGGCTTCTAGCTGTGTGTGGGACTTGTTGTATTAGTCCATCTATACTAACCTCCATCAGGTTGCAAACTGAATATATTTTTTTCTGCATCTACCTCTGAAAAAATATTGGGCTTCTAGCTGTGTGTGGGTCTTGTTCTATTAATCCATCTATACAGACCTCCATCAGGTTGCAAACTGAATATAATTTTTTTCTGCATCTAGCTCTGAAAAAATATTTGGCCTTCTAGCAGTGTGTGGGACTTGTTCTATTAGTCCACCTATACTGACCTCCATCAGGTTGCAAATTCAAAATAATTTTTTGTATGCATCTAGCTCTGAAAAAATATTGGGCTTCTAGCTGTGTGTGGGACTTGTTGTATTAGTCCATCTATACTAACCTCCATCAGGTTGCAATCTGAATATATTTTTTTCTGCATCTACCTCTGAAAAAATATTGGGCTTCTAGCTGTGTGTGGGACTTGTTGTATTAGTCCATCTATACTGACCTCCATCAGGTTGCAAACTGAATATATTTTTTTCTGCATCTACCTCTGAAAAAATATTGGGCTTCTAGCTGTGTGTGGGACTTGTTCTATTAATCCATCTATACAGACCTCCATCAGGTTGCAAACTGAATATATTTTTTTCTGCATCTACCTCTGAAAAAATATTGGGCTTCTAGCTGTGTGTGGGACTTGTTGTATTAGTCCATCTATACTGACCTCCATCAGGTTGCAAATTGAATATAATTTTTTTCTGCATCTAACCCAGCCAATAGTTTTGGCCTAATACCACAGTTTGGCCACTCAGCTCTGCTTGGTTACCATCCATTGTTTTTTTGTGCAAACAACTCCAGAGTTGTGAATTAGTTAACCACCAAAATGAGTGGAAAAAGGCCTGCTGCTGGTGGAAAGGGGAATAGGCATGTTGGGAAGGGGAAAAAAGGTTGTTTCCGTGGGGTAGGTGTTAAAGCAACAGTAACATCTGCAGAAGAAAGACCATCTTCCAGCCAAACTAAAATGTCTACTTCTTTTAGCGGACAATGTGATACGATCCCTTTCTTACGGCCACGCCAATCGCTACAAATTCCAGATGAGGCACAAAAACAGCAGGTGCTTCAACGGATATCAAGTGCTCCTTTAAGTGGGCTCTCCTCCACATCAACTTCAACATCACAAATACTCCAGTCCTCAAAGGTGTCACCCAAATCGCACTTGCTTCCTCACAGCTCCCAAATCTCCAGCTGCCCGTCTGAGTATGAGGTAGAACAGATGGTTGAGTCTGCAGAGCTGTTTACTCATACTATAGCCTGGGAATCAGAGGTCGACTCCAGCGCTTCTGTGAATCCAGACGAGGAAATGATCTGCACTGATGCCCAGAATCTTTATGAGTCGGATCCAGGACCAGACGCAGAAGGTTCTGACCATAATGTAGACCCTCATTCCCAAACTGTAACTCCTGTTGGTGGAGACAATGAGGAAGACGATGATAAGACTCAAATACCTGATTGGAGCGACAACTTTAGTTTTTTGTCAGGGCAGGAACAGGTTGGCTCTGAGGACGACGGGTGTGATAACACACAGGGTGATGATGATGAGGTTGGAGATCCCACTTACTGTCAACCCACAGTCAGCCAAGAGATGAGGTCAGCAGAGGAGGTGGAGGAAGATGCTAGTGACGACGAGGTCAGGTTGCGCCTTCCTGGACAGAGACGTAGTACTGGAAGCACGTCAACAACTGCATCCTCAAACACAACTCTGCCTCTCACCACAAGTCGTGGTGGCTCTTCAGGTCGCATGGGTGCTAAGCCTTGCATAGCCTGGGCATTTTTTCAGATAGATAAAGATGACCCAACTCGTGTTATCTGTAACATTTGTCAGCAAAAGCTAAGTAGAGGCCAAAAAATACATAGTTTGAGTACTTCATGCATGAACCAGCACATGGACATGAAGCATAAGTTGCAGTGGGAAGCTCAGTGTGCTACAATGCGGCCTAGCCGGCCGGGCCAACCACTGTCTGCCATATCTTGTGCATCCGCGGCCTCTTCATCCTCTGTGACTGGGGGGACAGCAGTCACACCTGTTTTGGGGCGCAGACCTGCCACCTCTTTACCCGCAACAGCCAGCGTGATTGGCAGGTCATCATTTTCTTTGGAGGTGGTAACACCAGCTGGTCTTGAGCGCTGTCCGACATGGATAGCACCACCTTTGGATCAAGGCAACCTAACATGTCCGCCTGCATCTTCCTCACAGACCGGCAGTTTGCCGGGGACACCCTTATCAACCCCGTCTAAGCACAATAGCCAGCCCTCGGTCAATCAGATGTGGACAAGTAAAAGACCATTTCCTCCTAGCCATGAGAAAGCTAAGAGGTTGAATTTCACCATCTGCAAGCTCTTGGCTACAGAAATGCTGCCTTTCCGCCTGGTGGACACAGAGGATTTTCGAGACCTTATGTCCGTCGCAGTGCCCCAGTACCAGATGCCCAGTCGGCACTACTTCTCAAAGAAAGGTGTGCCTGCGCTCCACCAGCATGTCGCACACAACATCACCGCTTCTTTGAGAAAATCTGTGTGTGACAGGGTGCATTTCACCACAGACACTTGGACGAGTAGGCATGGACAGGGGCGTTACATGTCGCTGACTGGGCACTGGGTAACTATGGTGACAGCAGGACAAGGGGCTGCTGTCCAAGTCTTGCCGTCCCCATGAGTTGTGCGTCAATCCTCTTTATGTCAAAGTTCCTCCACTGCTTCTGCCTCCTCAACCTCCTCTCGGTCTTCCACCTGCACCCAAAGCCTGTCTGGTCATGCCACAAGCTTTCTAACTGTGCAGAAGGGATCCTGCACACCTCCTTACTATGCTGGCAGTAGGGCTCAACGTCATCAGGCGGTTTTTACTTTGAAATGTCTGGGAAATGTGAGTCACACAGCTGAGGAGTTTTGGTCAGCTCTGGAGAACCAATTTCATGAATGGCTGTCTCCACTGGACCTGAAACCAGGGAAGGCCGTGTGCGACAATGCTGCAAACCTGGGTGCGGCCCTTCGCCGGGGCAATGTCACACACGTGCTTTGTATGGCTCACGTGTTGAACCTGGTTGTCCAGCAATTTTTAGCCCACTATCCCAGACTAGATGGCCTTCTGCAGAGGGCACGGTCGCTGTGTGCTCACTTCCGCCGTTCGCATCCCGCAGCTCAGCGACTTACATCTCTACAGAAGTCGTTGGGCCTGCCACTTCACCGGCTAAAATGCGATGTGCCTACCCGGTGGAATTCAACTCTGCACATGTTGCAGCGACTGTGGCAGCACCGACAAGCCCTGGTGCAATACGTTCTGACGTATAGCCTGGGCCAACGAGATCCAGAGGTGGGGCAAATCACGCTGGAGGAGTGGTCTCAGATCAGGGACCTATGCACCCTTCTGCACAGTTTTGAAATGGCGACGAAGATGTTTAGTGCTGATGATGCCATTATCAGCATGACTATTCCGGTGATTTACATGCTGGAGAACATGTTAAACAGAATTCGGAGTCAGGTGGTGGCACAAGAGGAGGTGGAGGAAGTAGAGGAGGAGGAGTTGTATGCGGAAGGGCTAACATCTGCAAGGTCCAGACGGTCGGCAGCACCAAGGCGGCAGGCATGTGAGGGTGGGGGAGATGGTTTTACCAGGGCGCATGGTAGCAGCCAAACTAGTGAGGAAGGTGCAGGAGCCCAGGAAGAAGTGGAGGACGAACTGATGGAAGACTCATCAGATGAGGGAGACCTTGATCACATTTCTGTTGTGCGAGGTTGAGGGGAGAGGACAGAGGAAGGAAGCATGATTGTTACCTCGCCACCAACACAACAGGGACTTGGTGCTCCTGGATGCGCAACACACATGAGTGCCTTCTTGCTGCACTACCTGCAACATGACCCTCGAATTGTGAGAATTAGAAATAATCCTGACTACTGGGTTGCCACACTGTTAGATCCCCGGTACAAAAGTAAATTTGCCGAAATTATTCCTGCCATAGAAAGGGATGCACGCATGCAGGAGTATCAGCAGAGACTGTTGCAGAATCTTACATGTGCTTTTCCACAAAACACCAGTGGTGCACGTAGTGAATCTCACAGTTCCAACTTGCCAACCGTGGGACCGTCAAGTGTTCAGCACTCAAACCGTAACAGAACCACAGTATCTGCTGGTAACATCAATTTTGCGGAATCATTTCACCACTTTTTTAGCCCATCCTTTGCAAGGCCACAGGAGACAAGAAGTCTGACACATAGTCAACGCCTAGAGACGATGGTACAGGAGTATCTCCAAGTAAACATTGAAGCCACGACTGTGTCACTGGACCCTTGCTCTTTTTGGGCTTCCAATCTGGATAAATGGCCGGAGCTAGCCACTTACGCCTTGGAGATCTTGTCATGCCCCGCAGCCAGCGTTCTGTCTGAACGTGTGTTCAGCGCTGCTGGTGGTGTGCTGACAGATAAGCGCACGCGGCTCTCCACTGATAATGTAGACAGACTCACGTTCATAAAGATGAACAAATCATGGATCCGAAACGACTTTTCTACCCCTGTGTCATCCTGGGAAGAGTAAAAGCTTGATGATTGGTTAAAATCACCCTACCAACCGTTTTAAGCTTTCAAATTACTAATCATGTTTATCTGTATCTTGACTGGAAAATAATTTGGGCTTTGTAGCAGTGTGCAGCACTGATCCTATTAGGCCATCTATAATAAGCTCCACCAGATTTAAAATTAAAAATAATTTTTAGCTGCATCTAGCCCGGAAAATAATTTTGGGGCTCCGAGATGCGCAAGACACATATGTGCCTTCTTGCTGCACTACCTGCAGCATGACCCTCATATTGTCAGAATTCGAAGTAATCATGACTACTGGGTTGCCACACTCTTAGATCCCCCAAACTTTTCGATCAACCTTTTCATTTTAATAAAGACCAAAAAAATGGTCATTTTTGAAATTATAAGCATTAGCAGGTTGTTAGAAACTGAAATCAAACAGTTTTCAACTCAAAACTTTATTCTAGGTGATGTTACATTTTAACATAGGACCCCTTGTTCGAAAGGAGCTTCTGAACTCTCTCGTCCATTGAATTTGTCAGGTTTTGGATGGTTTCTGCTTCAATTGTTTTGCATGAGGACAGAATACCCTCCCAGAGCTGTTGCTTAGATGTGAACTGCCTCCCGCCATCATAGACACTCCTTTTAATGATGCTCCAAAGGTTCTGAATGGGGTAGAGGTCAGGGGAGCATGGGGGTCACACCATAAGTTTGTCCCCTTTTATGCCCATATCAGCCAGAGATGCAGATGTTTTATGTGCAGCATGAGATGGTGCATTATCATGCAGAAAAATGATCTTGCTGTGAAATACACGGTTCTTCTTCTTGAACCATGGCAGGAAGTGCTGTTTGAGAAAATCCACATACATTATGGAGTTCATCTTTAGCGCCTTCAGGGATCCTAAAGGGGCCGACAATCTTTCTCCCCATAATTCCAGCCCAAAACATTACTCCACCTCCTCCTTGTTGGCGCTGTAGCCGTGTTTGCGTGGGGTGTCCATCAACCAGCCATCCTCCACTCCATCCATCTGGACCATCGAGCGCTGCACGGCACTCATCCGTGAACAAAACAGTTTTGAAATCAGTCTTCATGTAATGTTTGGCCCACTGGAGCCGTTTCTGCTTGTGTGAAGTGGATAGAGGAGGTCGACAGGATGGCGTATGCACAGCTGCAAACCTCTGAAGGACCCTGCATCTTGTTGTTCGGGGGATGTTGGAGGCACAAGCAGCTTCAAAAACTTGTCTGCTGCTATGACAAGGCTATTTTGCCGCTGCTCTTTCAACCTGACGTAATTGCCTGTAGGAAAGAGTCCTCAATTTGCCCTTATCAGCACGCACACGTGTGTACTGTGAATCAGCTACATACTTCTTGATTGCCAAGACACTTCATCCTGATCATCGCACAATGTTGATTGTAGTCATGCCTTGACCTAAACACTCCACAATTTGTTGCTTCTCAGCAGCCGACACATCCTTTTTCTTTCCCATTTTGGCAGAAAATGTAGGCTGCTTAATAATGTGAGAGAGCCTTCTTAAGTAGTCTTGCCTTTCATTGGACACACCTGCCAAACTAATTAGCACAGGTGTCTGCAATTGCTTACAGTGATATAAAGAGCCCTGACACACATCACCATCAATGAGTTTAACTGACAAACAAACAAATTCTTCCCTTATCACTCCTAAACACTTTTTGCATAATAATTTGGAACGCAGTGTACATGTGCTTTTCCACAAAACACCAGTGGTTCACGTAGTGAATCTTACAGTTCTAACTTGCCAACCGTTGTCTGTATGGAATTGTTCAATAAAGGGCCCAAAATTAAGATAACATAGATGGGAGAGGTCTCTATGAATAGGAATTCCTAAGTATTTGATACCCTGTGAGGGCCAGGCAAAGGGAAAGTTGGACTGGATGGAATCCTATATGGATTTGGGGAGGGAGACATCGAGGGCCTCAGACTTCGCTGCATTGATTTTAAAATTTTACCATGTAACAAAGTGATCTATTTCAGCCATAACAGCAGGGATGGATATATGTGATTGAGTGATATATACTAGGACATCATCAGCAAATAGAGAGCACTTGTACTCGGTGCCTCCCACCTCAATCCACCTAATATTGGGGTTATGGCGAATTGATGAGATCAGGTGCTCCGTCACTAGGATGTATAAGAGAGGGGACAGAGGACATCCCTGCCTTGTCCCATTGGTGATTGTGAAAGGTGATGAAAATGTTCTGACGCACCCCCTGGGCCTTGGGACACCCGGAGCCGGACCCTTTTTGGTGGATGCTGGTGGTTGTAGTCTTCGTGGCGGCGACCCGGTTCCGTGGCTCAGGGCGGTCAAACCAGTGGCGGAACTATTTATGTGGTTTTGATGTTTAAATGTCCGACTACGCCACCCGTGGATTGCGGTCAGAGTGAACCGCCGCTACAGGGCAGACCGCTGAGGCTGGTGTTGTGGGTGCAGCAGAGCGTAGCATAACTCCCCACGGGAGGAGTATAGCCTTAGGGCAGTGTATGCGGAGGATGGGGGTGATGGTGCAGGGCAGCAGCAGTAACGACACGGAGTCAGTGATGCAGTCCAGGGCCTTTACTCACAGTTCTTATTATCCAGACCACGTCTGCAGGTAACGGCTGCCCACGTCGTACTGTGCTCACCAGGTGAGGGGCTCAGACAACTCCCAGATAACTTTGGAGCACTTCACAGGACCCCCTTTGTGTGTCCTTTGTCTGGCCTTTCTTACCAACACTTCTGTCCGGCTGCCTCGGGCCTCCTCTTGGTAAACTTGGCGCCAGTTTCCCTGACCCTATGTGGTGCCTTCCTAGCGGGTGTAGCGAGGGGCTGCGCCACATAAAATGTCAGAGCCTCCGGTTTCTAGCTGAGGGTCGTTTCCTGCCTCCACTAGTTCGGGGACCGGTCTCCCCCTTTGGCCTGACCCCTCCACGCAGGTGGATTCGGGCGTGCGGTGGCGACTCGCCCGTCCGCACCCCTGGGATCCCTTCATTCCTCGTTCCTGGAGCCTTCTCCGCTCCTCTTCCTTCCTTCTCCCTCTTCCAGGCCTGGGCCTCTGTTACTAGGCCCGCCTCCGGAGCAGAGCTCATGCAGAGCCCCTGCTCCCTGCCACTTCTGCTCAGACTTCTCTGCACTGAACTAAGATGGTGCCCACCTTTTATACTCCCTTCTCAATGCACCCAGGAACTGCTTCAACCCTGCTCCTGCACTACAGGGTTCCCCTTCCTCAGTGTTCCCTCCCCCCACTCCAGCCAGGGACAGGGACTGTCGTGCCCATCTCAGGGGCATATTGGTCGCCCTTCCCCACGGCAATGTGGTGTAATGCATGCAGGTGTCGGGTCCTGATCCACACTCCATCCTTACCTGAGAGTGAGATATCACACCTCTGGGTGAGGTGCAATACGTCTGTAGCAACCGAGCCCTCAGGGTGCTACAGTTCCATTTATCTTCAGCCTAGGTGACGTATTGCGATACAGGGCCGTGATTTTGGCTATAAAAGGGTCCCCTAGACCCCTACCCCAAGCTTTTTAAGAGAATCATATATGGCGTGCCAGGAGACTCTATGGAATGCTTTCTCAGCATCCAACGAGAGTATCTAATTACAAATTTTTAACTGCATCTAGCCCAGGAAATACTTTGTGCCTAGTAGCAGTGTCTGCTAGTCAGCGGATTATCCCAGCTGTTAAGCAAGCTACACCACCTGTAGTTTAGACACTTAATTTTTTCAAAGGAAATGCTTCGGGACCATGGGATACTTAGTGAAGAGCATCAGGAGGCACCCCAAGGCATAGGGGCTGGGACTGGCAGTAGGATGCCTTGCGGTGGACAGCCGAGCTCGATCCTTATAAAAGCTTTTCAACTGCAGCAGCTTTAGTGGACGCTACTGGAGCTGGAATTACCGCGGCTGCTGGCATGAGACTTGCCCTCCAATAGATCCTTGTAAATGGATTTAAAGTGTATTCATTCAAATTAGAGAGACAATTTAAATTAAAAAGCTTAGAGCTGCCTCCACCACAGGGGTGCTCGCTCGACCCACCAGCGGACAGGCACCAGTATTGGGAGAGGGGGGCTGGCCGTCAGGGTTCACCGCGGCTCTGGCACAAACCCGGCGACACGGAGGTGGCACGGGCAGGAGCGGACTGGCCGTGTCGGCTTCTCACTTTTTGGATTTTAGAAGGGCATGACATGCCTATATCTGTGTCTCCCCCTCCTTTTACTCCTCCACCTCTTTTATTTTCGCATGACTATATGTACTTGTCACTTTTCCATATGTTAGTTATGTCTTCTGAGCAGTTTGTCAGCTTTTGGACACCTTTGAAGGTGTTTTCTATGTGTTTCTATGTGTTTTTGCTTGCCTGCCATTGGTTTTAACGGTGTTCGAAGGTGTTCAACGAACAGTTCGACGAACAGTTCGGCGAACACACGGGTGTTCGACGAACCGAACCGAACTCGAACACTACGGGGGTGGCTCAACACTACCCAGGACCCGGAATCCTCTATGTCTGGAGGATGTGTTGCATCCCAGTGTCCAACTGTGTCCCGGCTTCCACAATATTAACCCAGTGTGAAGGCGTCAGTGAGATGGACCATCCCTGGCAACATTCACTTGTCTATGTGTTTGTGGTTAGGCTGTCCTTCCCACTAAATGCACTGGGGAGGGCACAGGTAATGTTTTGGTATGCGTTTTGTGTATAAGGCGCACCTGGACATATAGGGGCTGCTGGGGACCGTTAATAGACACCCAGCACGGCCCCAGTCGGCTGGGGACCGTGTGTGGGCACCCGGCCCCGGGGCAGCTTGAGACCGAGTATGGATTCGAGGCCGCCGACGCAGCCATGACGTGGTGGCCAGATTCCGCCTCCACATGCCTAAAAGGCCTAATTTCAAGTGCAAGCAAGCAGTATGGTATTGCAGCCTGGGGGTGGGTGGGTGGCAGGCAGCATACTTGCGCTTGCATTGCAAGGAATGGGGGAGGTACAATTGAACACTGCCCTAGTACAAGGACTTGCACGGGGATAGTTGCAAGTCTGCATCTTCTGATGTGAAAAGGGTCACTTCTGATGGGCACACTTTTAGGCTGTGACCTGGGTGTCAGAGATGCTTCCAGGGGTCTTCCCCATGCTGTTCCCATGTTTTTCAGCACTGTATGCATGTGTCACACAGCACATGGTCAGATAACTTTGTAAAATGCTAAAATGACATTTCCCGGTGAATGCATTTGTCACGGTTGAAAGCAATACAAAAGTGCAAAAATGCATAAAAAATGCTACTTGCGAACATAGCCCAAGGTGTGCAGGAGTATTTTTGTTCTTGGTTATTTATTTTACCTTATACACAAGTCTTTACCCTGGAAAGGATGTTCCTTAACATATTTCACAGCAAAGCAGTTTGAGTTTCGTTTTTGAGCGTTTTATTGTGAGCCCGTAAAAGTGGCTTAATACCTCTGACCACTTTGTTGACAGCAGTGACCTGGAGGTCAGAAATGCTTCCTGGGGCAATCCCCATGCTGTCCCCATGTCATTTGAGCACTGTCACTATCGTTTTGGTCACTTTTTAGGCTTTCTACAGACCCCCGGAGGTGCCGCTGCAAAAATGCTCAGGACTCCCATAGACTAACCTTGAGCTCGTTGCTCGGGTTGAGCACCCGAGTTTCACGGTGAACTCGGCCCGAGCTTCGAGCACCCGGGCATTTTAGTGCTCCCTCAACACTACTCAGCACCTGTCTCCCATTCCCTGCTGGACATCAGTGTTGTTGTGCTTGAGCTCTGGCTAAGTTGCCTTGTTAAGTTCTTAGTGCTTTGGACAATTCATATCCTGGGACTTCTTGTTACACTAGTTTTGTTCCCTTTAATCTTCGTTTCTGCAACTAACTTTTCTGTTAGGAGGTCTCCTGTTTTTCTCCCAGTCCTTAGATCTTTTAGGGACACCTTTCCCCTTCCTTCAGGTTTTTGTTTGAGTTCAGTGCAGGAGTTTCGATGGGGCTATTCACAAGGAATAGGGCACCCACTCCAGCGTAGGGTTAAGTTGAGTCTCAGTGCAGGGACAGATTATCCCTCATATTCCTTAGTTCTAAGTTGCAGAACATAACAGTATGTCCAGCCCCGTTTTAAAAAAAAAGAAATTAAAAAAAAGTTTGTTTTTTTTTTCTTCTCCTCTCTTCCTGAATTTTTTTTCAGTATGAGTACCATCCAGGAGCTTGCTCAACGCTTGAAAGGGTTGACTCTGGAGGTTACCGGTCTTCAGCAGTATGTGAGTAAATACTCTGCAGAATGCCATGAAAAACCTAAGGTAGGATTAACTGAGTGTTTCTTGGGGAAACGACAGGATTTTTTTTTATTTAAAAATGCTTGTTTGTTGTATTTTCGGCTCAGACCTAGATCTTCTGTGAGTGAACTACAGAGTGTAGAGATTATTATGTCTCTATTGCGTAAAGAACCTCAAATCTGGGCATTTTCCTTGTCTCCTGATGATCATTGTTTGAGGTCTGTGGATGCATTTTTGATGCTAAGGGTTTGCTGTATGATGATCCTGATCGGGTTACATCAGCTGAGGCTGAGCTCAGACATCTCAAACAGGGTTCTCTTGATGCTGAGAGTTATTGCACCCTGTTCAGATAATGGTCTGCAGAGGTTAGGTGGAATGACCCTGCACTCAAGTTTCAGTTTCTGGCAGGCTTGAGTGAAAGGGTTAAAGATTTGCTCATTCCATTCCCTGCACCTGATACTCTGCAAGTTGCCATGCTGTTAGCTATCTGTGTGGATAGAAGGTTGAGGGCCACACAGAATGAGGAGAAGTTTCCTGTATTTCTGGATTCTGTTTTTCACAATATTCCTGCCGACACTGGAGAATCTATGCAGGTGGGGGCAATGTCATCCCGTTCCAAGGAGAGGGACAGGAGGTTCTCTGAGGGACTTTGCTTGTATTGCGGTAAGGCTGATCATTTTTTAAAGCAATGCGAGGTTCGCTTAAGGAAAGAAAAAAAAATGGTCAGTAGAAATAACACACCCGTTCACATTGCGTTTTTACGTTCTGCTGGGGTGTTTTTTCTTGGTAACACCACCTGTCAGGGTCGTTCAATTGAGTTTCAAGTTATGGTGGATTGTGGTTCTGCACTTAATTTGATTGATCAACAATTTCTTTAAAAGTATAAGTTTGATTCTGAACCTTTGTCGCCTCCTTTTCCTGTGGTGGCGATTGATAGTACTCCCCTGGACCATGGGAGCATTCTTCGGAAGGTCAGTGGGTTTCCGATTACTATGAATATGGAATATCAGGAGCAGATTGACTTATTTGTACTTGCTAAGTTGCCTTCCCCGGTCGTTCTGGGGTTGCCCTGGTTAAAAGTGCATAATCCTTTGCTGGACTGGTCGTCTGGTTTCATAAGATCCTGGGGTCAGGGGTGTTATGGTAAGTGTTGTAATGTTCACATTGCGGCTGTTGTGAAGGGGGAGTTACCTGAACCCATTCAGGATTTTTGGAGGTTTTTTTCGGAGGTGGAGTCGAAAGCTTTACCACCTCATAGAGATTACGATTGCGCTATTGACTTCGTCCCTGATGCTAAGCTCCCTAAGAGTCGGTTGTTTAATCTGACAATTCCTGAGAGGGAGGCTTTGAAGGCGTACCTTCAGACTAGTTTAGCTGCAGGTCACATAAGACCCTCTAAGTCTCCTGTGGCGGTTGAATTCTTTTTTGTCAAAAAGAAGGATGGGGGTCTTAGGCCATGTCTGAATTTTTGGGAGATTAATAAGATCACTGTGCGCAATCCTTACCCATTACCACTTATTCCGGATTTGTTTAACCAATTGACAGGAGCTAAATGGTTTTCTAAGATTGACCTTCGTGGGGCATATAATTTGCTGCGGGTGAAGTAAGGAGATGAATGGAAGACAGCTTTTAACACCCCAGAAGGTCATTTTGAGTGTTTGGTGATGCCTTTTTGGCTTACTAACACCCCGGCATTTTTTCAAATTTTCATCAATGACATTCTGAGACCCTTGATCGGTAGGAGTGTTATTGTTTATCTGGATGACATTTTGATTTATTCATTGGATCTTAAGTCTCATTGGCAGAGAGTCCGCAAAGTTCTTCAGATACTGAGTGATAACACACTCTTTGCTAAATCGGAGAAGTGTCAGTTTGCTGTCCAGAAAATACGTTTTTTGGGTTACTTTGTCTCTTTTGATGGTTTTGAGATGGACCTGGTGAAAGTTCAGGCTGTGCTGGAGTGGCCGAGGCCTGAGGGTTTGAAGTCCGTACAGAGGTTTTTGGGGTTTGCCAATTATTACAGGAAATTCATAAAGAATTTCTCTGTCATCGCTAAGCCCATTACTGATCTCACCAAGAAGGGTGCTAATACAGTCCAATGGTCCACTGAGGCTATTGAAGCTTTTGAGTATCTCAAGGAGAGGTTCAGCTCTGCTCCTGTTCTTATCCAGACGGACGAGACCAAGCCATTTTTGGTTGAGGTGGATGCCTCATCTATAGGCATAGCGGCAGTTCTGTCCCAGGAGGGTGAGGATGGGGTGCATCCCTGTGCTTTCTTTTCAAAATAATTTTCTGAGACAGAGCTCAACTATGATGTTAGGAATCGTGAGTTGTTGGCTATTAAATTCGCTTTCGAGCATTGCGACATTTTTTTGAGGGGGCTCGACATCCTATACAGGTTTTTACTGATCATAAGAATTTGATTGATCTGGGCGCAGCTAAACGTTTGAATGCCCGTCAGGCTAGGTGGGCACTGTTTTTTGCCCGGTTCAATTTTTCCGTAACTTTTGTCCCGGGCGACAAAGAATGTCAAGGCCGATGCTTTGTCTCCTAGTTTCTCTCCAGCGGTGAATGCTGAGAGGGAGGAGTGTATTTTACAGAGAGGGGTGGTGGTGGCCGCATTCGATTCTGAGTTGGAGAATAGCATCCTAGGAGCTCAGAGTGCGGTACCAACTAACACTCCGTGTGGTAAATTGTTTGTGCCTAGAGCCTTGAGGAGAGCGTTGTTTGGTGAATGTCATGAGTCTCAGTTGGCGGGTCACCCAGGGATTTCGGAAACTAGGAAGTCTATCGGTCGGAGTTTCTGGTGGCCAGGGTGGCAAAGGGAAGTCATCAAGTAGGTGCGTCAGTGTTCTGTGTGCGCTAGGTCGAAGGCCTCTCACGCTCCAGCTGCGGGGTTGCTGTGCCCCTTGGAAGTTCCTAGTTCGCCATGGACGCACCTTGCCATGGATTTTATCACCGATCTGCCTTTATCGGAGGGTTTTTCTGTCATCTGGGTTGTTGTGGACCAGTTTAGTAAAATGTGTCATCTGGTTCCGTTCAACAAGTTACCTTGCGCCAAGACTCTTGCTAAGGCTTTTGTGAAGGAGATTCTCAGGCTCCATGGTGTTCCCACAGGCATTGTTTCCGATAGAGGCCCACAGTTTGTGGCTCGCTTTTGGCATGCTTTTTGTGACAGATTGAAAATTCATTTGTCATTCTCGTCGAGGTATCATCCAGAGTCCAATGGACAGACTGAAAGGAAGAACCAGGATGTCGAGCAGTTTTTGAGATGTTTTGTGGCAGACAATCAGGAAATAAGGTCAGAATTTCTACCTCTAGTGGAGTTTGCCCTTAATAATCATACTTCTTCCTCGGCTGGTTGTTCTCCTTTTTCTTGTTGTACTGGCAGGTATCCATCTTTTGGTCCATTTTCCAAAGTTGGGGCTGCTGTACCGGAGGAGGACAATTTTTCTGGTGATTTGGAGAGGGTTTGGACCAGTGTACGCCTGAACCTTAAAGAGGCTAACAGGAGATCAAAAAGGTATTTTGGCAAAAAAAGAAAGGAGTCCTTGTTTGCTGTTGGGGATATGGGTTGGTTGTCCTCTAGGAATATTCATTTGAAAATTCCTTCTAAAAAACTGGGGCCTAAATTTGTGGGCCCTTTCAAAGTTGTTCAGATTGTAAACTCGGCAGCGGTGAGGTTGGGCATTCCCTCGTCCTGGAGGATTAATTCTGTGTTTCATGTGTCGTTACTTAAGAAGGCGGACACGTCTGATAAGCAGATGAAGCCTACTGTTCCTTCTGTTGAGGAGGACGGTGAATTTGAGATTTCTCGCATTTTGGATTCCAAGTGGCATGGAGGAAGATTACAGTATCCTGTGTCCTGGAGAGGTTTTCAGCCCCGAGGATAATTCCTGGATGAAGGTTGAGGACGTCTCGGCCTCAAGGCTAATTAACTCTTTTCCACAGGAGATTTCCTAGTAAGGCTCGGCCTAGAGGATCCGAAGGATCCTCGTAAAATGGGAGGTACTGTTAGAATCTATGTTGTTTTACTATTGGCCATCTTGTTGTGGTTTGCTGGCTTCTAGTCTTTTCCTCTCATGCTGGGTGTCTTGGTCATGTGATCTCTTCACTCTTTATTACTCAGCACCTGGTTCCCAATCCCTGCTGGACATCAGTGTTGTTATGCTTGAGCTCTGGCTAAGTTGTCTTGTTAAGTTCTTTGTGCTTTGGACAATTGATATCCTGGGACTTCTTGCTCCATCAGTTTTGTTCCCTTTAATCTTCATTTCTGCAATGAACTTTTCTGTTCGGAGGTCTCCTGTTTTTGCTTCCAGTCCTTAGATCTTTTAAGGACCCCTTTCCCCTTCCTTCAGGTCTTTGTTTGAGTTCAGTGCAGGAGTTTCGGTGAGGCTATTCACAAGGAATAAGGCACCCACGCCAGCGTAGGGTTAAGCTGAGTCTCAGTGCAGGGACAGCTTATCGCTCCTATTCCTTAATTCTAAGTTGCAGAACATAACAATAATAATCCGCATGTGCTGTGCACATGATGTGGAAATTTCTGCAGCATAACTAATTCAGGCGCTATTACGTGGCGAATTTGAGCCCATTGACTTGCATTGAATCACAGCAAACCTGCATGTATAATATCTATACATGCAGATTTGCTACGTTTCAATGAAAATCAATAGGCGCAAAATCGCCCGGAATTGCGCTGCGGCTGGTACCTGGGTCGAGAGAGGAGGCTGCTACTTCTCTAATCTGACCGCTGCTCTGGCTGATAACAGCGAGAGCAGCGTAGATGGGAGAAGCAGCAGTCTGCTCTTCCCAGCCCGAGTGCCCGCTCTAGGAAAAAAAAAGAATAAAAAAGTACAAATAAAAGAAAAAATCTCATACTCACCTGTCCGGCGGCCCCCGGTGTTCTCCTGGTCCCTGGTGTTGATCCCCTCTCATCGGTGGCCAGCAGTACACTGCAGGGCGCGGGCTTGCGCCCCGCAGTGTACTGGCATTGCCTGTGGTGACGTCACTGATCACCAAGTGATAGGTGACGTCAGCTAATCAGTCATGTGACCATCAGCTGATTGCTGACACTGGTAATCAGTCTCACGACCCATCAGCTGATGCTCACCATGGGAATGTTCCCACGGTGTCTAGTTCACTGGGGCTCATCAGCTGATCTTCAGCTGGTAAACCCCAGTGACCTCCTGCAGCCTTTATACTGATGGGGTGATTTTACACCTCTGTCAGTATACAGTAGAGTTGAGCCACCCTGTAGTGTTCGAGTTCGGTTCGGTTCGTCGAACACCCGTATGTTCGTCGAACTGTTCGTCGAACACCTTCGAACACCGTTAAAACCAATGGCAGGCAAACAAACACATAGAAACACATAGAAAACACCTTCAAAGGTGTCCAAAAGTTGCTCAGAAGACACAACTAACACATGGAAAAGTGACAAGTACATATAGTCATGTGAAAAGAAAAGAGGTGGAGGAGTAAAAGGAGGGGGAGACACAGATATAGGCATGTCATGCCCTTCTAAAACCAAAAAAGTGCGAAGCTGACACGGCCAGTCCGTTCCTGCCCGTGCGACCTCCGTGTTGCCGGGTTTGTGCCAGAGCTGCGGTGGACCCTGACGGCCAGCCCCCTCTCCCAATACTGGTGCCTGTCCGCTGGGGGGTCGAGCGAGCCCCCCTGCGGTGGAGGCAGCTCTAAGCTTTTTCATTTAAATTGTCTCTGTAATTTGAATGAGTACACTTTAAATCCTTTTACAAGGATCTATTGGAGGGCAAGTCTGATGCCAGCAGCCACGGGAATTCCAGCTCCAGTAGCGTCCACCAAAGCTTCTGCAGTTAAAAAGCATTTATAAGGATCGAGCTTGGCGGTGCACCGCAAGGCGTCCTACCACCAGTCCCAGCCCCTGTGCCTTGGGGTGCCTCCCCGATGCTCTTCACTGAGTGTCCTGGGGGCCCGAAGCATTTCCTTTGAAAAAATTAAGTGTCCAAACTACAGGTGGTGTAGCTTGCTTAACAGGTGGGATAATTCGCTGACTAGCAGACACTGCTACTAGGTCCAAAGTATTTCCTGGGCTAGATGCAGTTAAAAATTTGTAATTAGATCTACAGGCGGTGGCTACTCCACTGACTAGCAGACACTGCTACTAGGCCCAAAGTATTGCCTGGGCTAGATGTAGTTAAAGATTTGTAATTAGATACTCTCGTTGGATGCTGAGAAAGCATTCCATAGAGTCTCCCGGCACGCCAAATATTATTCTCTTAAAAAGCTTGGGGTAGGGGTCTAGGGGACCCTTTTATAGCCAAAATCATGGCCCTGTATCACAATCCGTCAGCTAGGCTGAAGATAAATGGAACATTTTCAGCACTTTTCATAATCACCAATGGGACAAGGCAGGGATGTCCTCTGTCCCCTCTCTTATACATCCTAGTGATGGAGCACCTGCTCTCATCAATTCGCGATAACCCCAATATTAGGTGGATTGAGGTGGGAGGCACCGAGTACAAGTGCTCTGCATTTGCTGATGATGTCCTAGTATATATCACTCAATCACATATATCCATCCCTGCTGTTATGGCTGAAATAGATCACTTTGTTACATGGTCAAATTTTAAAATCAATGCAGCGAAGTCTGAGGCCCTCGATGTCTCCCTCCCCAAATCCATACAGGATTCCATCCAGTCCAACTTTCCCTTTGCCTGGCCCTCACAGGGTATCAAATACTTAGGAATTCATATTCATAGAGACCTCTCCCGTCTATTTTATCTTAATTTTGGGCCCTTTATTGAACAACTCCATAAAGATCTTACTTCCTGGACGGGAAGGATTTTTCCTGGTTCGGCAGAATAAGTATACTAAAAATGAACGTCCTACCTAAACTCTTATACCTCTTACAAACCATTCCCGGGGTAATTCCCTCAAATTTTTGGAAAAGACTACGCAGTAGCTTTTAGTCTCCCCAGGATGACACAGGTGGGGCAGATGGTGGTTGTTCCGGCCCGCTAGGCCGCATTGTAGCACAGTGAGCTTCGCACTGCAACTTAAGCTTCATATCCATGTGACGGTTCATGCATGAAGTACTCAAACTATGTCTTTTTTGGCCTCTTCTTAGCTTTTGGTGACAAATGTTACAGATAACACGAGTTGGGTCATCCTTAGCGATCTGAAAAAAAAGCACAGGCTATGCAAGGTTTAGAGCCCATGCGACTTTGCTACTAGCAGTACTATCAAATGATTGGCTGGGTTAGATGCAGAGCGTCTGGGTTTGGTTGGGGGTCCCCACAGTCTGCCTAGGCTAGATGCAGTTAAAAATTCTCATTAGATACACAGGCGGTGCAGCTTGCTTCGCAGCTGGGCTAATACGCCCAAAGTATTGGTAGACTCTATACTAAATAAGGAAGGATTCACTGACTGTGGTGGCCCCTCCGTGGGCCGTGGCGATTGGTGGAGATTTGGTGGATGATTATAGGAGAAAGCTCCTAAATAGAGAAAGTTGGTGGATTTATACTTTAAATACACGTGTAACAGCAGGTTTAAACATCAGACATGATTTAATGTATCATTATGAGTGATCATTTATAGATTATTATTATATATATGTTCCTTTTTTCTTCTTTTCTTTTTGATTATTTACATTTATATGCATTTTTTCTATGCTATACAATTTTAACATGGTATGTGTGTTTAAATTTCTGATTAACTCAGCCTTGAACAGGTGCATAGCAGGACATGACATATAAATACCACTTCCTTGCTGTTTTTTTGCTATGCAATGATTAAGAACTCGTATATATATTGTGCAGAAAGAAGGGTGAAAGTAAACCCAGGCGGGAGGAAATTGGAGTTTCATAACACATATTTGAACTGGAGAGGTATTAGAGGGCTGCAATGGCCACAGGTACTAATTGAGGTAATCAAGGTAGGGAGAGAGGCAAGAGATCCGGTCATCTTAGTTATACAGGCCGGGGGAAACGACATAGCTTATCACAAGAGCGCATAACTAATGGCAATAATGAAACTAGAAACTGAGCGCTTCAGAGAATTTTTCACAAAACTAACTATAGTATGGTCAGAGATTGTGCCGAGAATGGTATGGCAAGGTGCGTGAGACATCACGGCCATCGAACGGATAAGGCAGGTAATAAATATTCGGATGGCAAAATTTATAAGAGAAAGAGGCTGTGTAGTGATATGACACCGACATCTGGAAGGAGATAAAGCAGGCCTCATAAGGCCCAACGGTGTTCACTTAATGGATTTTGGACTGGACATATTCCTGTCAGGACTCCAGGACGGAGTGGAACAAGCGTTAAGAGTGATGGATGGAGGTCGGAGTCCTGCATACGAGTAAGCAGGATCCTCCGTGGCCTGGAAATAGAAAGGACATGTTGGAGAGTTACACTTGTTGGCCAACTTGCCGTTGTGGAGACTGGAGACACAGGGCATGCTGCAACAAGCTGAATTATTTTAGAAATAAAATTCATTTCTAATGGAATGAGTATAAACAGTTAATAAAGCTGTGACCGATCCTCACCCATCCAGTTGTAAGAGTTACATGATTGTATTGTCAAAGGAAGGGGGGCATTAGAGGGCTGAGTGTCTGGGTTTGGTTAGGGGTCCCTACAGTCTGCCTAGGCTAGATGCATTTAAAAATCATTATTAGATACACAGGCGGTGCAGCTTGCTTCGCAGCTTGGTTACTACACTGACTAGCAGACACTGAAGCTTTGGAGCAGAACTCTGAGTAAACAGCTCTTCAGACTCAACCATCTGTGTTACCCCAAGCCATAGTGTATGTATTTTCTTATGGTTAAAAGGGGGGGAGACCCAACCCACCTCTAATTGACGATGGCAACGTCACGTAAAACAAAGCAAAGGGACTCCAAAAAGAGTCTCCATTTTTTCCAAAAATTTGTGGCACAGACACCACTTAAGTGGCATCAATTGCCCCAGAGTTGCTTAAAATGGTTGGTTAGAATGAGTACCACACACTGCTACTATGCCCAAAATTATTTTCCAGACAAGATGCAGCTAAAAATTATTAGTAATTTGCAAGCTGGTGGAGCTTAGTATAGATGGCATAATAGAATGAGTACCGCACACTGCTACAGGCCCAAAATTATTTTCCAGACAAGATGCAGCTAAAAATTATTAGTAATTTGCAAGCTGGTGGAGCTTAGTATAGATGGCATAATAGAATGAGTACTGCACACTGCTACAGGAACAAAATTATTTTCCAGACTTGATGCAGCTAAAAATTATTAGTAATTTGAAAGCTTAAAACGGTTGGTGAGGTGATTTTACGAAATCCTCCAGCTTTTACTCTCCCCAGGATGACACAGGGGTAGAAAAGTCCTTGCGGATCCATGATTTGTTCATCTTTATGAACATGAGTCTGTCTACATTCTCAGTGGACAGCAGCGTGCACTTATCTGTCAGCACACCACCAGCAGCGCTGAACACACGTTCAGAGAGAACGCTGGCTGCGGGGCATGACAAGATCTCCAAGGCATAAGTGGCGAGCTCTGGCCATTTATCCAGATTGGAAGCCCAAAAAGAGCAAGGGTCCAGTGAGACAGTCATGGCTTAGATGTATACTTGGAGATACTCCTGTACCATCGTCTCTAGGCGTTGACTATGTGTCAGACTTCTTGTCTCCTGTGGCCTTGCAAAGGATGGGCTAAAATAGCTGTGAAATGATTCCGCAAAATTGCTGTTACCAGCAGATACTGTGTTTCTGTTACGGTTTGAGTGCTGAACACTCGACAGTCCCACGGTTGGCAAGTTAGAACTGTGAGATTCACTACTTGCACCACTGGTGTTTTGTGGAAAAGCACATGTAAGATTCTGCAACAGTCTCTGCTGATACTCCTGCATGCGTGAATCCCTTTCTATGGCAGGAATTATTTAGGCAAATTTACTTTTGTACCGGGGATCTAAGAGTGTGGCAACCCAGTAGTCAGGATTATTTCGAATTCTGAAAATTCGAGGGTCATGTTGCAGGTAGTGCAGCAAGAAGGCACTCATGTGTCTTGTGCACCCAGGAGCACCAAGTCCCTGTTGTGTTGGTGGCGAGGTAACAATCATGCTTCCTTCCTCTGCCCTCTCCCCCCAACCTCGCACAACAGAAATGTGATCAAGGTCTCCCTCATCTGAAGAGTCTTCCATCAGTTCGTCCTCCACTTCTTCCTGGGCTCCTGCACCTTCCTCACTAGTTTGGCTGCTACCATGCGCCCTGGTAAATCCATCTCCCCCACCCTCACATGCCTGCTGTCTTTGTGCTGCCGACCGTCTGGACCTTGCAGATATTAGCACTTCCGCATACAACTCCTCCTCCTCTACTTCCTCCACCTCCTCTTGTCGCACCACCTGACTCCGAATTCTGTTTAACATGTGCTCCAGCATGTAAATCACCGGAATAGTCATGCTGATAATGGCATAGTCAGCACTAAACATCTTCGTCGCCATTTCAAAACTGTGTAGAAGGGTGCATAGGTCCCTGATCTGAGACCACTCCTCCAGCGTGATTTGCCCTACATCTGGATCCCGTTGGCCCAGGCTTTACGTCAGAACGTATTGCACCAGGGCTTGTCGGTGCTGCCACAGTCGATGCAACTTGTGCAGAGTTGAATTCCACAGGGTAGGCACATTGCATTTTAGCCGGTGAAGTGGCAGGCCCAATGACTTCTGTAGAGATGTAAGTCGCTGAGTTGCGGGATGCGAACGGCGGAAGTAAGCACACAGCGACCGTGCCCTCTGCAGAAGGCCATCTAGTCCGGGATAGTGGCCTAAAAATTGCTGGACAACCAGGTTCAACACGTGAGCCATACAAGGCACGTGTGTGACATTGCCCCGGCGAAGGGTCGCACCGAGGTTTGCAGCATTGTCGCACACAGCCTTCCCTGGTTTCAGGTCCAGTGGAGACAACCATTCATAAAACTGGTTCTCCAGAGCTGACCTCAACTCCTCAGCTGTGTGACTCATATTTCCCAGACATTTCAAAGTAAAAACCGCCTGATGACGTTGAGCCCTGCTGCCAGCATAGTAAGGAGGTGGGCAGGATCCCTTCTGCGCAGTTACAAAGCGTGTGGCATGACCAGACAGGCTTTGGTTGCAGGTGGAGGACCGAGAGGAGGTTGAGGAGGCAGAAGTAGTGGAGGAACTTCGAGATAAAGAGGATTGACGCACAACTCGTGTGGACGGCAAGACTTGGACAGCAGCCCCTTGTCCTGCTGTCACCATACACTGTGTGCAGAATTATTAGGCAAGTTGTATTTAGAGGATTATTTTTATTATTGATCAACAACTATGTTCTCAATCAACCGAAAAGACTCATAAATATCCAAGCTTAATATTTTTGGAAGTTGGAGTGTTTTTTTTTTAGATTTGGCTATATTAGGAGGATATCTGTTTGTGCAGGTAACTATTACTGTGCAGAATTATTAGGCAAATTAGTAAAAACCAAATATAATCCCATCTCACTTGTTTATTTTCACCAGGTAAACCAAAATCAGTGCACAAAATTTAGAAATAAACATTTCTGACATGCATAAACAAAACCCCCAAAAATTAGTGATCAATATAGCCACCTTTCTTCATGATGACACTCAACAGCCTTCCATCCATAGATTCTGTCAGTTGCTTGATCTGTTTTCGATCAACATTGTGTGCATCAGCCACCACAGACTCCCAGACACTGCTCCAAGAGGTGTACAGTTTTCCCTCCTGTAGATCTCACATTTTATGATGGACCACAGGTTCTCTATGGGGTTCAGATCAGGTGAACAAGGGGGCCATGACATTATTTTTTCTTCTTTTAGACCTTTACTGGCCAGCCACGCTGTGGAGTAGTTGGATGCATGTGATGGAGCATTTTCCTGCATGAAAATCATGCTTTTCTTGAACGATACCGACTACTTCCTGTACCACTGCTTGAAGAAGTTGTCTTCCAGAAACTGGCAGTAGGTCTGGGAGTTGAGCTTCACTCCATCCTCAACCCGAAAAGGTCCCACAAGTTCATCTTTGATGATACCAGCCCATACCAGTACCCCACCTCCACCTTGCTGGCGTCTGAGTCGGAGTGGAGCTCTCTGCCCTTTACTGATCCAGCCTCTGGCCCATCAAGAGTCACCCTCATTTCATCAGTCCATAAAACCTTTGAAAAATCAGTCTTAAGATATTTCTTGACCCATTCTTGACGTTTTATCTTATGTTTTTTGTTCAAAGGTGGTCGTTTTTCAGCCTTCCTTACCTTTGCCATGTCCCTGAGCATCGCTCACCTTGTGCTTTTTGATACTCCAGTAATGTTGCAGCTCTGAAATATGGCAAAAATGGTGGCGAATGGCATCTTGGCAACTTCGCGCTTGATTTTCCTCAATTCATGGGCAGTTATTTTGTGCCTTTTTTGGCCAACACGCTTCTTGCGACCCTGTTGGCTATTTGCCATGAAACGCTTGATTGTTCGGTGATCACGCTTCAAAATTTTGGAAATTTCAAGACTGCTGCATCCCTCTGCAAGACATCTTACAATTTTGGACTTTTCAGAGCCCGTCAAATCTCTCTTCTGACCTATTTTGCCAAAGGAAAGGAAGTTACCTAATAATTAAGCACACATTATATAGGGTGTTGATGTCATTAGTCAACACCCCTCCTCATTACAGAGATGCACATCACCAGATTTACTTAATTGGTGATTGGCTCTCAAGTCTATGCAGCTTGGAGTAGGACAATATGTATAAAAAGTATCACGTGATCAAAATACTTATTTGCCTAATAATTCTGCACGCGGTGTAGTTACCCAGTGCCCTGTCCATGCCTACTCGTCCAAGTGTCTGTGGTGAAATGCACCCTGTCACACACAGAGTTTCTCAAAGAAGCGGTGATGCTGTGTGCGACATGCTGGTGGAGCGCAGGCACACCTTTCTTTGACAAGTAGTGCCGACTGGGCATCTGGTACTGGGGCACTGCGACGGACATAAGGTCTCAAAAATCCTCTGTGTCCACCAGGCGGAAAGGCAGCATTTCTGTAGCCAAGAGCTTGCAAATGGTGAAATTCAACCTTTTAGCTTTCTCATGGCTAGGAGGAAATGGTCTTTTATTGTCCACATCTGAGGGACCGAGGGCTGGCTGTTGTGCTTAGACGGGGTTGAGAAGGGTGTCTGTGATGAAGATGCAGGCTGTTAGGAGGGCGGTTGCAGACAACTTTAATATAATGGAATGCAATCGACCCCGGGGTCTGCGATGCAGCCTGGTAGACTGCTGCCGAACACTTTCCGGGTGGAAAGGAAAGCAACCAACTTAAATGTAAAACCCTTCGGTGTTACCGCACACGGTAATGGGTATAGTGGTTCGCTCAATCTCCGTTAACAGCACAGGAGATGTGTGACCGGAAAACTAACGGGTATAGCGGTTCACTCAATCTCCGTTAACAGCACGGGAGATGTGCGACCGGGAAACTATCAGTAGTCCTGTTACAGCACAGGGACTACAGTGGCGTCGCTAGGATGCGTGTGTGACTACGCCAACGGGTACACGTGCCCCCAGCCGGCGTGCTACCGGACTGATGGTTCAACTCCACGTGGCGAACCGGCGTTAGCCGTGCACAGGACGTCAGCAGGCTGCTCGGTGTGATAGGCGACCCCTTTGGCTGAGCCAGGTTGCCAGACGAAGCTACCTGCCTTTATGGAGCTAACCTGCCTCTATGGAGCTATCCTGCCTATGCGACCTGTGCTAATAAGCCGAGCGAACTCTGGCATCGGCAGGCCACGGAGTGAACAGCTAGGGAGCACATGGAACAGAGTTGTCCACACAACGGCATCACTTGCTCAAATGATCAGAGCGCGTCGCCATGTTTGTGGGCGGGCCTTTTAAAAACTAAGCCCTGCCCACCGACGTGCCATTGGTGACGTTACCCGTGGACCAATCAGGCGGTGCCAGGTCACCGGGTCAGGTGGGTGCCAACCCACCACTCATGATCCGCCAGGTCATGGACATGCTCAGTGCGGCAAATCCTTGACTTAGATTCCACAAGCCCTGTTTCCCTCTGCAACCCAGGCTTAACATTGCTAGGCACAACTACCTGGGAGATAAACAGTGCTTGCGGATCAGTTAGGTGATGAGACTGATGGTGATGCTGAGCAGCATCAGCCCAGGCTGGACAGAAATGGGAGACCACAGAATGTCCTGGACCCATTTCAAATCCAGCACCAGTCTGATGCCTAACACAGGCCAACATGTTAGGTTGCCTTGATCTCGATGTTGGAGAGCGCTCAACACCAGCAGGTGTTTCCACCTCCGAAGAATATGATAACCTGCCAATCACACTGGCTGTTGCGGGTAAAGAGGTGGCAGGTCTGCATCCCAAAACAGGTGTGACTGCTGTCCCCCCAGTCACAGAGGATGAAGAGGCCACGGATGCACAAGATGGGACAGACGGTGGTTGGCCTGGCTGGCTAGGCCGCATTGTAGCACAGTGAGCTTTCCACTGCAACTTATGCTTCATATCCATGTGACAGTTCATGCATGAAGTACTCAAACTATGTATTTTTTGGCCTCTACTTAGCTTTTGGTGACAAATGTTACAGATAACACGAGTTGGGTCATCCTTATCGATCTGAAAAAATGCCCAGGCTATGCAAGGCTTAGCACCCATGCGACCTGAAGAGCCACCACGACTTGTGGTCAGAGGCAGAGTTGTGTTTGAGGATGCAGTTGTTGACGTGCTTCCAGTACTACGTCTCTGTCCAGGAAGGCGCAACCTGACCTCGTCGTCACTAGCATCCTCCTCCACCTCCTCTGCTGACCTCATCGACTGGCTGACTGTGGGTTGACAGTAAGTGGGATCTGCAACTTCGCCATCATAACCCTGTGTGTTCTCACACCCGTCGACCTCGGAGCCAACCTCTTCCTGCCCTGACAAAAAACTCAAGTTGTCGCTCCAATCAGGTATTTGAGTCTCATCATCGTCTTCCTCATTGTCTCCACCAACAGGAGTTACAGTTTGGGAACGAGGGTCTACATTATGGTCAGAACTCTCTGCGTCTGGTCCTGGATCTGACTCATAAAGATTCTGGGCATCAGTGCAGATCATTTCCTCGTCTGGATTCACAGAAGCTCTGGAGCCGAGCTCTGATTCCCAGGCTTTAGTATGAGTAAACAGCTCTGCAGACTCAACCATCTGTTCTACCCCATACTCAGACTTGGGAGCTGTGAGGAAGCAAGTGCGATTGGGGTGACACCTCTGAGGACTGGAGTATTTGTGATGTTGAAGTTGAGGTGGAGGAGAGCCCAATTAAAGGAGCACTTGATATCCGTTGAAGCACCTGCTGTTTTTGTGCCTCAACTGGAATTTGTAGTGATTGGCATGGCCGTAAGAAAGGGATCTTATCACATTGTCCGCTAAAAGAAGTAGACATCTTAGTTTGGCTGGAAGATGGTCTTTCTTCTGCAGATGTTACTGTTGCTTTAACACCTGCCCCACGGACACAACCTTTTTTTCCTTCCCAACACGCCTATTCCCCTTTTCACCAGCAGCAGGCCTTTTTACACTCATTTTGGTGGTTAACTAATTGACAACTCTGGAGTTGTTTGCACAAAAAACGATGGATGGGAACCGAACAGAGCTGAGTGGCCAAACTGTGGTATTAGCCCAAAAGGATTGTCTGGGTTAGATGCAGTAAAACAATTTGATTACATACACAGGTGGTGGAGCTTAGTATAGATGGAATCATAGAATGAGTCCCACACACTGCTACAAGCCCAAAATTATTTTCCGAGCTAGATGCAGATAAAAATTATTTGTAATTTGCAAGCTGGTGGAGCTTAGTATAGATGGACTAAGAATAAATCCCACACACTTCTACAAGCCCAAAATTATTTTCCGAGCTAGATGCAGATAAAAATTATTTGTAATATGCAAGCTGGTGGAGCTTAGTATAGATGGACTAAGAATAAGTCCCACACACTGCTACAAGCCCAAAATTATTTTCTGAGCTAGATGCAGACAAAAATTATTTGTAATTTGCAAGCTGGTGGAGCTTAGTATAGATGGACTAAGAATAAGTCCCACACACTGCTACAAGCCCAAAATTATTTTCCGAGCTAGATGCAGATAAAAATTATTTGTAATTTGCAAGCTGGTGGAGCTTAGTACAGATGGACTAAGAATAAGTCCTACAAACTGCTACAAGCCCAAAATTATATTCCGAGCTAGATGCAGATAAAAATTATTTGTAATTTGCAAGCTGGTGGAGCTTAGTATAGATGGAGTAAGAATAAGTCCCACACACTGCTACAAGCCCAAAATTATTTTCCGAGCTAGATGCAGATAACAATTATTTGTAATTTGCAAGCTGGTTGAGTTTAGCATAGATGGACTAAGAATTAATCCCACACACTGCTACAAGCCCAAAATTATTTTCCGAGCTGGATGCAGATAAAAATTATTTGTAATTTGCAAGCTGGTGGAGCTTAGTATAAATGGACTAAGAATAAGTCCCACACACTGCTACAAGCCCAAAATTATTTTCCGAGCTAGATGCAGCAAAAATTATTAGTAATTTGCAAGCTGGTGGAGCTTAGTATAGATGGACTAAGAATAAGTCCCACACACTGCTACAAGCCCAAAATTATTTTCCGAGCTAGATGCAGCTAAAAATTATTTGTAATTTGCAAGCTGGTGGAGCTTAGTATAGATGGCCTAATAGAATGATGCTATGCCCAAAAGGTTTTACTTGGCTAGGTGCAGTAAAAAAAAAAATATTCTATACACAGGTGGTGTAGCTTGCAACACAGGTACGCTACTCCACTGACTATCACACACTGCAAGAGGCCAAAAAGGATTTGCTTAGCTAGATTTAGCCAAATGCTGTGAAAAACACTTGCACAGCACTGACACAGACCTGCCTGCTAAAAGTCGTAGGAAATGCTGTAACTTAGTCCTCAAAAGGACTGCAATTACAACTATTCCCTACTCCCAAGCTATCTGTATATTTCTGAGAAAATTGGCTTGAAATTAACACTGAAAGTATAGTGCACACAGCAACAGCGGTGCCATCTAACATGCAGCTGCAGCAGTGAGAAAATGGTGGCGATGGGGAAAATGGCTGGGTCTTATAGGGCAAGGACATGTGACATTCTCAGCCAATGACACATGCCCTTGCTTGTGTGAAAAAAATCAGTTCACTCCGTGTGTGTGCTGCTGATAGGCTGACAGATTGCATCGCCCCACTGTAAATGCGGGAAAGAGAAAAAAAAATGGAGATCTTTATTATTTCTGCAGAGATCCATCCCCTGCCCCTCCCCCCACCCCGCTGTACACTCAAACTGCATATTAACATTGATTATCAGCATTACTGTGAAAAAATTCAGTTATGATTTTGGTGCACGAACAGTTATCGAACATAACCTCGAACAGCCGGATTTTTTTCAAATCGCTCGTGTTCGCCGAACGGCTCGAACACCGCTCAAAACAGCTCGAATTTGAGATTGGCGAACAGTTCAAGTCGAACACCGCTCATCTCTAGTATACAGTGCTGTATTCTACAGCTGTGACATCAGTGATTTCTGATGTCACAGCTGTAGAATTCACCCGGATCGTCATGGGACACTTGGCGTTACATGGACTGCGTCATTGACGGCGGACAGGTGAGGAATATTGTTGTTAGGTTTTTTACTTTTTTTTCGGGAGATCGAGGGCTTCGCGGAGGCGTGTAATAAAAAAAAATGTAGAACGTTGTGTGTTTTATTTCATTAAAATACTTTATTCTGTCCGTGCCTTTTATTGAAAAAGCTGCGACTATTTTACCACGCGGTTAGTAATGGGGGCGTCTTATAGATGCCCTCCGTTACTAACCTGGGCTTCACATCTGCTGCCAATACAAGGCTGACATGAACCCCAACCCCATTACCCCCTGCCACCACTACAGGGCAGTGGGTAGAGCAAGGCTAAGCGCCAGATTTGGTGCATCTTATGGATGTGCCATTTCTTGGACTGCTGAGGAGTGATATTAATAGCCGCGGAGAGAGCTAGTAACCACGGCCCCTTCCATAGCTATTAATATCAGTCCGCAGCTGTCTAGTTTAGCCTTTGCTGGTTAAATTTTATAGGGGGACCCAACGTCAATTTTTTTCTGGGGTCCCCCTGTAATGTAGCCAGTGAAGGCTAAACAAACAGCTGTGGGCTGATATTAATATCCAGGGTACATTGTTGGCTAATGGCCCCTTCCCCGGCTACTAATATCAGCCCCCAGCGGTCGGCTTTCCCTCAGCTGGTTATAAAAATGACGCGGGAGCCAACGCCATTTTTATTTTTATTTTAGGCTCTGTGCCCATAATTCAGACGTAGCAGCACTTTGGACGCAAATTTTTGCTTCCAAAACGTTGCATTCTATTGAATTCATGTAAATCCACATGTGTTCGCTGAACCATGCAGATTTACCGCATTCAATACTTTCAAGTGGTCAAATTTCTGTTGTGGAGACTAGCGACTCCATAAAAGAAATTGACATGCTGTGGTCCTGAAAGACGCGCTGCATGTCCGTGTCCACTGGTGATTTACATCCTCTGATGCATGCATGGCAGACATGGGATTTCTTGAGGTCCCATCCACTATGCTGTAAGATCTGGACGCTGAGGGTTTGACGCTGTATATACACACAGCGTCAAACCTGCAGCGGCTCCTGACTGTGGCCACGTACCGTACGTACTCACCCGCAGCATGTCAATTTCTGTAGCGGACACGCTAGTCTCTGCTGCAGATTTTGACCGACTGAAGTGTCATTATATGCGGTGGATTCACATGTACCGGCAACAAAAGTGCGGCATTAGAACACTGCGTTTTGGACACAACATAAATACGTTGTGTTCAAAGCGCTGCTGGGTGCTGATCGGGGAACGTAGGGGCTAACGAACCAGCTGTGAGATGTCATTGCCTAATGGCACCTTCCCAGGCTAAAAAAAACAGCTCACAGCAGTCACATAAATTACATGAATAGAAATGCTAATGAAGATTGGGTGAATGGGACTAGCTGACACCCAGCTCTTTTCTTTGGTGATGTCAAGGTGTCAATCAGACCTTTTCATGACCAAACAAAGCAAAGAAACACACAGACACAGTGTTACCACTTTATTTGAAATACAACAGAGCCATTATTTAATCATTTAACCAATATACTCACCCCAGTTCTTATGATAATCCAAGGGCTTAAGCAATGTCCTACAAAATAACTTTATTTAGCTCCAAAAATCATTCATTGATGCTCAAAAAATCTTCAAAAACCGCTTTAAAAACGCATGTAAAAACGCATGTACATCTGCATGCGTTATTTTTTGCTAGGGAGAGGGAAAAACACTCAGGAAATTTCTGCTTCAATTCCTGAACATGTGCACTTAACCCTAAGAATGATGTTGTTTAGAAAAAAAAAAAGCATTCTCACCATCGAATCCCCTTCTTATCCTCCTTAGCATTGCCTGGGTTACCTTCCAGTTTCCTTGCTTATTCTTTCAGCTGATATGGACATGTGACAACTGCAGCCAGTTAGTGGTTCAAATGGTGACCAACGCATTCCTGGTAACTAACACAGATGTAACATGTCCATATGATAAGAACCAAATAGAGAATGAACAGAATATCCTATTCTAATTGTTCAGGGGGTTAACCAAAGAAATATATATAAATGTTTTTTAGATCAAAACAAATCTTCCTCATAATCTGTTTACACCCCACAGTATCTATTACAAGAGGCATCCAAAATCTAACTAGGTGTGCTCCCGCTCGCTCACATCTGCAGTAGAGATGAGCGGTGTTCGACTCGAACTGTTCGTCAATCTCAAATTCGAGCTGTTTTGGGCGGTGTTCGAGTCGTTCAACGAACTCGAACGATTTGCAAAAAATTCGGCTGTTCGAGGTTTTGTTCGATAACTGTTCGTGCACCAAAAGCGTAACTGAATTTTTTCACAGTAATACTGTTAATCAATGTTAATAGACAGTTTCAGTGTAGAGTGGGCGGGGGGAGGGGCAGGGGATGGATCTCTACAGAAATAATGCCGATCTACATTTTTTTTTCTTTCCCACATTTACAGTGGGGCGGTGCAGTCTGTCAGCCTATCAGCAGCGCACACACGCAGCGAAGTGCTTTTTTTTCACACAAACAAGGGCATGTGTCATTGGCTGTGTATGTCACATGTCCTTACCCTATAAGACCCAGCCATTTTCCCCGTCGCCACCATTTTCTCACTGCTGCAGCTGAGTGTTAGCACCGCTGCTGCTGTGGGCGTTATAGAGTATAACTGTGTGAATTGCGAGTGAATTTCCAGTTACATAGAGAGATAGGTTTACGGAGTAGGGACTAGCTCTAATTGCAGCCCTTTTGAGGGCTAGGTTACAGCAGTTCATAGCACTTTTTGCCAGGCAGGTCTGTGCCAGTGCTGTATAAAGTGTTTTTCACAGCATTTTGCGAAATGTAGCTCAGCCAATCCATTTGAGCCTGTAGCAGTGTCTGTTAGTCAGTGGAGTAGCCAATCTGTGTTGCAAGCTACAACACCTTTGTATCTAATACCAATTTTTTACTGCATCTAAGCCAGGAAATCCTTTTGGGCCTGTAGCAGTGTCTGGTAGTCAGTGGAGTAGCCCATCGGAAGCAAGCTACACCACCTGTGTATCTCATAACAATTTTTTACTGCATCTAACCCAGTAAATCCTTTTGGCCATAGTAGCAGTGTCTCGTAGTCAGCGGAGTAGCCCACCTGTGAAGGAAGCTACACCGCTTGTATATATAATTCTAATTTTTTACTGCATCTAACCCAGGAAATCTTTTTGGGCCTACAAGCAATGTCTGGTAGTCAGCGCAGTAGCCCACCTGTGAAGGAAGCTACACCTCATGTGTATCTAATTTTAATTTTTTACTGCATCTAACCCAGGAAATCTTTTTGGGCCTAGTAGCAGTGTCTCATAGTCAGCGGAGTAGCCCACCTGTGAAGGAAGCTACACCGCCTATGCATCTAATTCTAATTTTTTACTGCATCTAACCCAGGAAATCTTTTTGGGCCTAGTAGCAGTGTCTGGTAGACAGCGGAGTAGCCCACCTGTGAAGGAAGCTATACCGCCTGTGTATCTAATTCTAATTTTTTAATGCATCTAGCCCAGTAAATCCTCTTGGGCATAGTAGCAGTATCTCGTAGTCAGCGGAGTAGCCCACCTGTGAAGGAAGCTACACCGCCTGTGTATCTAATTCTAATTTTTTACTGCCTCTAACGCAGGAAATCTTTTTGGGCCTAGTAGCAGTGTCTGGTAGTCAGCGGAGTAGCCCACCTGTGAAAGCAGCTACACCGCCTGTTCATCTAATTCTAATTTTTTATTGCATCTAAGCCAGCCAATCCTTTTGGGCCTAGTAGCAGTGTCTGGTAGTCAGTGGAGTAGCCCATCTGAAGCAAGCTACACCACCTGAGTATCTAATAACAATTTTTTACTGCATCTAACCCAGTAAATCCTTTCGGCCATAATAGCAGTGTCTCATAGTCAGCGGAGTTGCCCACCTGTGAAGGAAGCTATACCACCTGTGTATCTTATTCTAAATTTTTACTGCATCTAACCCAGGAAATCTTTTTGGGCCTAGTAGCAGTGTCTGGTAGTCAGCGGAGTAGCCCACCTGTGAAGGAAGCTACACCGCCTGTGTATCTAATTCTAATTTTTTACTGCATCTAACCCAGGAAATCTTTTTGAGACTGTAGCAGTGTCTGGTAGTCAGCGGATTAGCCCACCTGTGAAGTAAGCTACACCGCCTGTGTATCTAATTCTAATTTTTTACTGCATCTAACCCAGGAACTCTTTTTGGGCCAAGTAGCAGTGTTTCGTAGTCAGGGGAGTAGCCCACCTGTGAAGGAAACCACACCGCCTGTGTATCTCATTCTAATTTTTTACTGCATCTAACCCAGGAAATCTTTTTGGGCCTAGTAGCAGTGTCTCGTAGTCAGCAGAGTAGCCCACCTGTGAAGGAAGCTACACCGCCTGTGTATCTAATTCTAATTTTTTACTGCATCTAACCCAGGAAATCTTTTTGGGCCTAGTAGCAGTGTCTTGTAGTCAGCGCAGTAGCCCACCTGTGAAGAAAGCTACACCGCCTGTGTATCTAATTCTAATTTTTTACTGCATCTAGCCCAGGAAATCTTTTTGGGTCTAGTAGTAGTATCTGGTAGTCAGCGGAGCAGCCCACCTGTGAAGGAAGCTATACCGCCTGTGTATCTAATTCTAATTTTTTACTGCATCTAACCCAGGAAATCCTTTTGGGCCTAGTAGCAGTGTCTCGTAGTCAGTGGAGTAGCCCAGCTGTGAAGCAAGCTACACCGCCTGTGTATCTAATATAATTGTTTTACTGCATCTAACCCAGCCAATCCTTTTGGGCTTATGCCACAGTTTGGCCACTCAACTCTGCTCAGTTTTCATCCATCGTTTTTTGTGCAAACAACTACAGAGTTGCCAGTTAGTTAACCACCAAAATGAGTGGCAAAAGGCCTGCTGCTGGTGGAAAGAGGAATAGGCTTGTTGGAAAGGGAAAAAAAGGTTGTGTCCGTGGGGTAGGTGGTAAAGCGACAGTAACATCTGCAGAAGAAAGACCATCTTCCAGCCAATCCTCCAGTCTACTTCATTTCGTGGACAATGTGATACGATCCCTTTCTTACGGACACGCCCATCGCTACAAATTCCAGATGAGGCACAAAAACAGCAGGTGCTTCAATGGATATCAAGTGCTCCTTCAAGTGGGCTCTCCTACACCTCAACTTCAACACCACAAATACTCCAGTCCTCAGAGGTGTCATCCCAATCGCACTTAATTTCTCACAGCTCCCAAGTCTCCAGCTGCCCGTCTGAGTATGGGGTAACACAGATGGTTGAGTCTGCAGAGCTGTTGACTCATACTATAGCCTTGGAATCAGAGGTCTGCTCCAGAGCTTCTGTAAATCCAGACGAGGAAATGATCTGAACTGATGTCCAGAATGTTTATGAGTCGGATCCAGGCTCAGATGAAGATGGTTCTGAGCATAATGTAGACCCTCGTTCCCAAATTCTAACTCCTGTTGGTGGAGACAATGAGGAAGACGATGATGAGACTCAGATACCTGATTGGAGCAACAACTTGACTTTTTGGTCAGGGCAGGAAGAGGTTGGCTCTGAAGACGACGAGTGTGAGAACACACAGGGTGATGATGACGAGGTTGGAGATCCCACTTACTGTCAACCCACAGTCAGCCAGTCGATCAGGTCAGCAGAGGAGGTGGAGGAGGATGCTAGTGACGACGAGGTTAGGTTGCGCCTTCCTGGACAGAGACGGAGTACTGGAAGCACGTCAACAACTGCATCCTCAACCACAACTCTGCCTCTGACCTCAAGTCGTGGTGGCTCTTCAGGTCGCATGGGCTCTAAGCCTTGCATAGCCTGGGCATTTTTTGAGATCGCAAAGGATGACCCAACTCATGTTATCTGCAACATTTGTCACCAAAAGCTAAGTAGAGGCCAAAAAATCCATAGTTTGAGTACTTCATGCATAAACCGTCACATGGATATGAAGCATAAAATGCAGTGGGAAGCTCACTGGGCTACAATGCGGCCTAGCGGGCCGGGCCAACCACCGTCTGCCCCATCTTGTGCATCCGTGGCCTCTTCATCCTCTGTGACTGGGAGGACAGCAGTCACACATGTTTTTGGACGCAGACCTGCCACCTCTTTATCCGCAACAGCCAGTGTGATTGGCAGGTCGTCAGTTCATTTGGAAGTGGAAACACCTGCTGATGTTGAGTGCTCTCCGACATCGAGAGCACCACCTTTGGATCAAGGCAACATAACATGTCCACCTGCATCTTCCTCACAGACTGGCAGTTTGCCGGGGACACCCTACTCAACCCCGTCTAAGCACAACAGCCAGCCTTCAGTCCCTCAGATGTGGACAAGTAAAAGACCATTTCCTCCTAGTCATGACAAAGCTAAGAGGTTGAATTTCACCATCTGCAAGCTGTTGGCTACAGAAATGCTGCCTTTCCGCCTGGTGGACACAGAGGATTTTCGAGACCTTATGTTCGTCGCAGTGCCCCAGTACCAGATGCCCAGTCGCCACTACTACTCAAAGAAAGCTGAGCCTGCGCTACACCAGCATGTCGCACACAGCATCACCGCTTCTTTGAGAAACTCTGTGTGACAGGGTGCATTTCACCACAGACACTTGGACGAGTAGGCATGGATAGGGGCGTTATATGTCACTGACTGGGCACTGGGTAACTATGGTGACAGTAGGACAAGGGGCTTCTGTCCAAGTCTTGCCGTCCCCACGAGTTGTGCGTCAATCATCTTTATCTGGAAGTTCCTCCACTGCTTCTGCCTCCTCAACCTCCTCTCGGTCCTCCACCTGCACCCAAAGCCTGTCTGGTAATGCCACCCGTGTTCTAACTGCACAGAAGGAATCCTGCACACCTCCTTACTATGCTGGCCGCAGGGCTCAATGGCATCAGGCGGTGTTTACTTTGAAATGTCTGGGAAATGTGAGTCACACAGCTGAGGAGTTGTGGTCTGCTCTGGAGACCCAGTTTCATGAATGGTTGTCTCCACTGAACCTGCAGCCAGGGAAGGCCGTGTGCGACAATGCTGCAAACCTGGGTGCGGCCCTTCGCCGGGGCAATGTCACACACGTGCCTTGTATGGCTCCCGTGTTGAACCTGGTTGTCCAGCAATTTTTAGCCCACTATCTCGGACTAGATGGCCTTCTGCAGAGGGCATGGTCGCTGTGTGCTCACTTCCGCCGTTCGCATCCCGCAGCTCAACGACTTACATCTCTACAGAAATCGTTGGGCCTGCCAGTTCACCGGATGAAATGCGATGTGCCGACGCGATTGAATTCAACTCTGCACATGTTGCAGCGACTGTGGCAGCACCGACGAGCCCTGGTGCAATACGTTATGATGTATAGCCTGGGCCAACGAGATCCAGAGGTGGGGCAAATCACGCTGCAGCAGTGATCTCAGACCAGGGATCTATGCACCCTTCTGCACAGTTTTGAAATGGCGACAAAGATGTTTAGTGCTGACGATGCCATTATCAGCATGACTATTCCGGTCATTTACATGCTGGAGCACACTTTAAACAGTATTCGGAGTCAGGTGGTGGGACAAGAGGAGGGGGAGGAAGTGCAAGAGGAGTCTTATGCGGAAGGGATAACATCTCCAAGGTCCAGACGGTTGGCAGCACCAAGGCGGCAAACATGGGAGGGTGGGGGAGAGGGATTAACGAGGGCGCATGGTAGCAGCCAAACTGTTGAGGAAGGTGCAGGAGCCGAGGAAGAAGTGGAGGACGAACTGGCGATGGGCATGGAAGACTCATCAGATGAGGAAGACCTTGATCACATTTCTGTTGTGCGAGGTTGGGGGGAGAGGGCAGAGGAAGGAAGCATGATTCTTACCTCGCCACCAACACAACAAGGACTTGGTCCTCCTGGATGCGCAAGACACATGAGTGCCTTCTTACTGCACTACCGGCAACATGACCCACGGATTGTCAGAATTTGAAGTAATCCCGACTACTGGGTTGCCACATTCTTAGATCCTCGGTACAAAAGTAAATTTGCCGAAATAATTCCTGCCATACAAAGGGATTCACGTATGCCAGAGTATCAGCAGAGGCTGTTACAGAATCTTACATCTGCTTTTCCACAAAACAACAGTGGTGCACGTAGTGAATCTCACAGTTCTAACTTGCCAACCGTGGGACTGTCGAGTCTTCATCACTCAAACCGTAACAGTAACACCGTATCTGCTGGTAACAGCAATTTTGTGGAATCGTTTCACCAATTTTTTAGACCATCCTTTGCAAGGCCACAGGAGACAAGAAATCTGACACATAGTCAACGCCTAGAGAGGATGGTACAGGAGTATCTCCAAGTGAACATCGAAGCCATGACTGTGTGCTCGCCACTCACGCTTTGGAGAACTGGTTGTGCCCCGCAGCCAGCGTTATCTCTGAACGTGTGTTCAGCGCTGCTGGTGGTGTGCTGACAGATAAGCGCACGCGGCTGTCCACAGAGAATGTAGACAGACTCACGTTCATAAAGATGAACAAATCATGGATCCGCAAGGACTTTTCTACCCCTGTGGCATCCTGGGGAGACTAAAAGCTTGAGGATTTGGTAAAATCACCTCACCAACCATTTTAAGCAACTCTGGGGCAATTGATGCCACTTAAGTGGTGTCTGTGTCACAATTTTTGGAAAAAATGGAGACTCTTTTTGGAGTCCCCTTGCTGTGTTTTACATGACGTTGGCATCGTCAATTCCAGGTGGGTCGGGTCGCCCCCCCCCCCCTTTTAACCGTAAGAAACTACATACACTATGGCTTGGGGTAACACAGATGGTTGAGTCTGCAGAGCTGTTTACTCATACTATAGCCTGGGAATCAGAGGTCTGCTACAAAGCTTCAGTGTCTGCTAGTCAGCGTAGTAGCCCAGCTGTGAAGCAAGCTACACCGCCTGTGTATCTAATAACAATTTTTTACTGCATGTAACCCAGCCAATCATTTTGGGCTAGTAGCAGTGTCTCGTAGTCAGCGGAGTAGTTCATCTGAAGCAAGCTACACCACCTGTGTTTCTAATAACAATTTTTTTACTGCATCTAACCCAGGAAATCCTTTTGGGCTAGTATCAATGTCTCGTAGTCAGCGGAGTAGCCCATCTGAAGCAAGCTACACTGCCTGTAGATCTAATGACTAATTTTTAACTGCATCTAGCCCAGGCAATACTTTGGGCCTAGTAGCAGTGTCTGCTAGTCAATGGAGTAGCCCAGCTGTTAAGCAAGCTACACCGCCTGTAGATCTAATTACAAATTTTTAACTGCATCTAGCCCAGGCAATACTTTTGGCCTAGTAGCAGTGTCTGCTAGTCAGCGGAGCAGCCCAGCTGTTAAGCAAGCAACACCGCCTGTAGATCTAATTACAAATTTTTAACTGCATCTATCCCAGGAAATACTTTGGGCCTAGTAGCAGTGTCTGCTAGTCAGCGGAGTAGCCCAGCTGTTAAGCAAGCTACACCACCTGTGCTTTGGACACTTAATTTTTTCAAAGGAAACGCTTCGGGCCCCCGGGACACTCAGTCAAGAGCATCGGGGAGGCGCCCCAAAGCAAAGGGGCTGGGACTGGCGGTAGCACGCCTTGTGGTGGACCGCCAAGCTCGATCCTTATAAAAGCTTTTTAACTGCAGCTGCTTTAGTGGACGCTACTAGAGCTGGAACTCTTTTTTTTATTTTATATAAAAGTACAAAAACACAAAAACAAAACACAAATATAAACCACAAATACAAACATTATACAAGAAAAACAAAAAACCCCAGCAAGACATAGCCCAAAATTATATAGAGTCCAACAAACTAACACATGACACTTAACACGAAACACAAGACACAAAACGTCTTCGTTCTTTCCAAAAGACCCCCCAGCAAGGGAAGACCTTCCGTACCTACCAGCCAGGCCACATCCTAAAGCGCACAAGACCCCTAACATCCGCAACATTCATACCTGCACATTCACACCTAACCCCAAAAAGGAAAATTAAATAACTGACCCACCGCCAAATACAAGAGATGGGCCACCTGGCCAAAACTAACACTCTACACACAAAAAAAATTATTTTTTTATTTTTTTATTTTTTTTTCAATTTTTTCCAATTTTTTTTTTTTTTTTTTATTTATTCATTTATTTATTTATTTTTTTCCCCACCACCATTTTTAAACACCCAAGGTCCCACGAAAGTCTGTGGCCTCTTAATACCAACAAGGTCCCATGAAAGTTTGTTGCCATTTACGCGCAAAAAGGGTCCTTTTTCCCGCATCCCGCAGGATGTCCATTTTTCTTCTTTTTTTTTTTTACAAAAACAAAAACACCCCTTCCCCCTCCCCCCCTGAAACCCCCCACCCAACCTAAAACTACACCCCCCCACACGCAATACACATATATATACATACAATACACATATACATACAATACACAACATAAAAAGTCTGTTTTAACACTTAGCAGTAACATGATAACTTCAAACCACAAAGAACCAACCATAAATCAAAAATCAGACCCAAGTTCAGTGCTTGCAAGCCCTATATTCTGATTCCGATACCGCAAAACAAAAAACTACAATGTGAGGGGAGCAGCCCACCACCAGGAAACTGGAGACTACAGAGGCTCTCACCCTAATCTAACACACAACACCCAGTCCCTCCCTATAAAAAAAAAAAAAACTGGCCCTACCGCCCTACCATTCTTTCCCTACCTGTCCCTACCTGTCCCTCACTGACCCTCACTACCAACCTAATACTAAACTACCTATCCCTGATGACTGTCCCTGTCTGTCCCTCCCTGACCCTACACGACTACCTGACCCTACAAATAAATATAAAGTATAGAAGGAGACTAACTCACCCTATCACAGACACGCATAGCCTAACTCTCCCTAGGGCACATTGAATGAGAACCCCCTCCATAGAAGGGAAGCCCTCCCTGCACCCAGCCTCTCATGCTCCAGCGAGCGCACTTTTGCCAGGTCACCCAGGATGTTCCTAATCACCTCTTCCCGGGGGAGGGCTTTCTGCTGGGTGGACACTAAGCACCGTGCGTTCCACATGTAAAACCTAGTCACTAAGCTAACTAAGAAAACAGTGCCCCGATCTCGGCCACCCAGGGACCTGAATGCCCCATAGGCCCACTCCGCATAGGAAAGGCCTGCCAGCCTGGGCCAGCCAATGGAAGCACCCACCCTACTGTAGACCTCTGTATTAAAGGGACACCGAAGCAGGAAGTGCTCTATGCTCTCAAGCATGCCGTCACACTCCTCGCGGGGACAATCCCGGTCATCAGAGTTCCTGTACTTCAGGTTGACCCTCACATACAGTCTCCCATGGAAGCAGCGCCAAGCCAAGTCCCAAAACTTCAAGGGGATCCGTTTAGAGTTCAATAACCCAAGCCCTACCTCCAGATCCCGGCTTGGGCAATCCTTGAGCACCAGGGGCTTCTGAAAGTGGGTCAACAGGACCCTATTGTCAAGTAACCTCCTTGACAAGGTCCTGATCTCCCACACTCCCAGACCCCACCGACGGATCACCTTCAGAACCGGGGTAGCATAAGCCGGAAGATGCCCATGAGGCGTTCGAAGGTCCTTCACCTGCCCTCCTGTCTCCCATTCCTGGAAGAAAGGCCGAAACCACCCCCTACGGGAGAATACCCACGGAGGAGCCCTCTCTAACCAGAGGTTGGCGATGTTTGCCTTAATAAAGGTGTTTACTAGGAACACCACTGGGTTGACCATACCCAACCCTCCTAGTCTCCTCGTGCGGTACGTGACCTCCCTCTTGATTAGGTTCAGCCTATTCCCCCATAATAGTTGAAAGAACAGGCTGTAGACCCGTGTCCAAAGAGGCTCTGGCAAGATGCAGACACTGCCCAGGTATATTAGTAAAGGAAGCAAATACCCTTTGGCCAGGCTAACCCTTTCCCTCAGGGCCAGGGACCAGCCCTTCCACTGATCCACCTTCTGGGCGGCAATCTTAAGTCTGCCCTCCCAGTTTTGCTGGGGGTAGTCCCCCGGGCCGAAACTGATGCCTAGTATTTTTGCTGTGGCCTGAGGCCCTGGAAGAGTGTCCGGGAGATCAAAACTAGGATCTCCCCCTCCCAGCCAGAGACTTTCACACTTATCCCGGTTGATCATGGACCTGGATGCCACCGAGTAGCGCTCAACCTCAGACATGACCCAATCTGCCTCCCCACTCGAGGTTACAAAAAGGGAAACGTCGTCGGCGTACGCCACTACCCTCAAGGTGGCATCTGGCTCCGCCTGGTCCATGCCGACTCCCACCAACGGTCGGCGCTCCACCCTCCTTAGAAGGGGGTCAATCGCAAACACGTATAACAGTGGGCTCAGAGGACAGCCCTGGCGGACACCAGACTTCACCTCAAAAGGGGGTCTGACCCAACCGTTCACAAGTGGAAAAGTCTCAGCCCCATTGTATAAAACTCTCAACCAATCAACAAACCTCCCGGGCAGACCGTACCTCAGAAGGACGGACCAGAGGTACTCGTGGTTAACCCGGTCAAAGGCTTTCGCCTGGTCTAAGGACAGCAAGTACCCCTTCCAGTGACCTGACCTGCTCTGCTCCACTGCCTCTCGGACACCGAGCACAGCACTAAATGTGCTGCGGCCTGGAACAGAGCAGTGCTGGGCCCCCGAAAGGAGCCGGGGTGCGAATTTCACCAACCGATTAAAAAGCACCTTTGCCAGAACCTTTCGGTCCGTATTGAGAAGCGCTATGGGATGCCAATTCTCAATACGGGACGAGTCTTTACCCTTTGACAGAATAATCAGGGCTGACTTCCTCATTGAACTGGGCAGAGCGTCCGAGGAGAGACACTCATTAAACACCTCAGTCAAGAGGGGGACCAAGGAGTCCCTAAAAGTCTTGTAAAACTCGGATGTTAAGCCATCCGGACCAGGCGACTTTTTGGGCCGGAGCCCATCAATCGCCCGTCTCAATTCCTCTTCCCTGATTGCTTCTGCCAAAACATGAAGAGAGGGGTCATCCCCTGGCTCAGGGATGGTTTCAGCCAGGAAAGCCGACATCTCTTCCCGATCAGGTTCCCTCCCCTCCAAGAGGTGCGAGTAGAAGGATCTGACCACCTCCAGGATCCCTGATTTGGATCTTTTCAGGGACCCCGTACTGTCGATCAGTCCTGTTACCACCTTACAACTCACTGACATCCTGCAGTTCCTGTAAGGGTTGGGCGAGCGGTACCTCCCGAAATCCCTCTCAAAATCCAAGGATGTGTGCCTATCATACTGGCACCCCTTGAGCAAGGCCTTCACCCTAGAGATTTCCTCACGGTCCCCTCCAGTCGAGACGAGCTGCTCGAGTTTCCTCCCCAGATCCCGATACAGGCGGTGCCTGTTCAGGCCCCTGAGGCTCGAGAGCTGACGGAAGAACCTTGCAACCCTTCTTTTGAAGATCTCCCACCACTCAGACTTAGTACTACAGAGACCCAAGAGTGGTACCTGGCTCTGAAGAAATTCCTCAAAGGATTGTCTTACATCAGCTTCTTCCAACAGGGACGAATTCAGCTTCCACAGGCCTCTCCCCATCGGGGGGGTCTCTGTAACATTCAAGGAAAAGAAAATGAAACAGTGATCGGAGAATTCCACCTCAACAGCGGACACTGCAGAAGAGACGGCCTCCTCCTTTAAATAAAACCTATCTATCCTAGACCTACTGCTACCCCTATGAAAGGTGAAACCCCCATGACCTGGGGTGTGCCGGATGTGGACATCCACCAGGCGAGCTTCACTTGCTATGCTATTCAGGGCTATGCTATCATAAGCCAGCCGGTCTCCGGGGCCTCCCCTATCACGGGTTCTAGTTACAGTGTTAAAATCCCCACCGAAGACCACCTGCCGGCTTGTAAAAAGATAGGGCTTGACCTTCAGGAAGAGACATTTACGGTCCCACTTAGATTGCGGGCCGTAGATATTAATGAGCCGGAGCTCCTGTCCCCTCATGAAGATGTCAAGAACCAAGCACCTCCCCATTTCTACCTCAATCACCCATCTGCATTCCACCGAAGCGGCCTTAAAAAGGACCGCTACCCCGCTATACGGCTCGGCCGCAAGAGACCAGTATGAGGGCCCACACCTCCACTCCCTCTTTGCTTTATAAATGGCCCCCATGTCCGTTAGTCTGGTCTCCTGCAAAAATAAAATGTCAGCCTCAACTCGGGTGAAAAAATCAAAGGCCGTAAATCTGGCCGCATCTGACTTTATACTGGCGACATTAATCGACGCCAGAGTCAACGGGGTAGGTTCCGCCATCATGGGTGATTGAGTTAGATGGCCTTCTTTTTCCCCGTACCCCCCTTTTTCCTCTCGCCTTCTGAGGAGGAGCCCGAGTTACCCCTCCTCTTTAGGGATACCGAGGTGTCCATGCCCGCCCCTCCAGCATCGGACACCTCCTTCCTAGCACAGGTTTCCTCGCCTCCGGACCCCGGGGCTGTCCCCCCCCAAGGGGCAGCCGAGTCCCCCGGGGGACAGACCCCGCCGCCCCTTGAAGGCACCCCAGATGTTGTCTCCGGCTCCTTAACCCCGACCTCCGATACAGCAGAGTCATCGAGGGATTGGAACCGATTGGAGAGGGGGATCAGAGGGGAGCCGGTGAGCCCTTCCGTAGGCACCGTAGTGGTCAGGAGTGGGGGGGGCTTTAGTTTTTTTTACCCTTTTCCTGTTCTTTTTCCTCCGACTACTGGTACTTTTGTCTCCTGATTTTTTTGGCTGCTCCACCACCTCCTCATCCAGACTTTCATACTGGGAGGAGTTATCGGAAGCAGCCACCTCCTCCCTCTCCATCCTCCTGATCTCCTCGCTCACCGCCTTTTCCCCCAGGGCCTCAGAGGCTCCGGCTGCAACCTCCGGGGAGGGGGCAGTCATCACCCCAGTCGCCTGGGGCTTATCCTGCCCCCTGTCCCTTCGGCGCCTCATCTGTTGCCACTGGTGGGCAGGTGTATTCGCCTCGCCTTTCCTCCCTGACCCCTCAACTCCCCTCTCACCCCCACCTCCAGTTCCAGCAGAAGATGAACCACTGGGGACCCCCCCGCGGCCCTCCTCCGCCTGACCAGAGATGGTGTTGGAAAAGGAATGTGGGCAGCGGCTATACGGGTGACCTAGATCACCACACAGGTGACACCTAATGTCACCACAGGCCGCGGCCAGATGACCTACCCCGCCACACAAGGCACATTTCTGCACCTTGCAGCCCGCGCTGAAGTGGCGGGGGTCACCGCACCTGTGGCAGACCTTTGGCTGCCCCTGGTAGAAGATCAGGATCCTGTCCCTCCCCAGGAATGCCGAGGAGGGGATGTGAGTGACAGTACCACCTGAAACCTTCAATTTCATCATGAAGGTCCAGCCCCCTGACCAAATGCCGAACTCGTCCCTGTTCTTCTTTGGGACCTCTGTGACTTCCCCATAACGAGAAAGCCACGTCATAGTATCGATCCCTGAGAGTGACTCGTTATTTGTTAGAACGGTCACCCTCTTTACGCCATTTTGGCGAGACACCGCCTGTACAGCAAAGTCTCGCCAGCCGGGCTCCCCCTTTACCAGTTCAAAATTCGACCAGAAAAGCTCTAAGTCCTCCGGCCGAACAAAACTGATGTCAAAGATGGAGGTACCAAAAGGATGGATCAGGGCAAAGATGTCAATTGCCCTGAAGTCCATCTTCAGGAGGAGCTCCACGACCCTCGCTCTAGGCGGGCACGCTTCACTGCCCCTCCACCGAAGACGGACCACATTCCTCCTGGCCACCCCTGCCCGGCTGTCGGGAGGGACCACACTGTTTCCCCCTCCCTTTTATCTTGCAAGGCAGCCTGGCCATGCCTGTCCAGCCAAAAGGTCAGATCCACCTCTCTTCCCTCTACCGTGTGTAACGGGTCTGGGAGGCGGAACCTCTGAGCAACTTATACAAGGGAGCGGTCCTTGTAAGGAAGCGGGTGGCGACCAGGGAAGACAGGCAGGTAGTCACAGCAGGTGACCGGGACAGTCTCTGGGTAAACGGGCAGGAGGTCACAGCAAGTAACCGGGGCAGTCTCTGGGTGAACGGGCAGGAGGTCACGGCAAGTGACCGGGACAGTCTCTGGGTGAACGGGCAGGAGGTCACGGCAAGTGACCGGGGCAGTCTCTGGGTGAACGGGCAGAAGGTCACGGCAAGTGACCGGGACAGTCTCTGGGTAAAGGGTAGGTATGACCTGTGACGGCTGAGCCTCCAGGTAGGCTAGCAGGCAGATGGCAGATGTGTGCTCCCAGGTGAGCAGGCGAGAGTCTCTGGACTGGCAGGTGGTCACAGCACGTGACGGCGGAGCCTCCAGGTAGGCTAGCAGACAGGTAGCAGATGAGCGCTCCCAGGTGAGCGGGCAAGAGTCTCTGGACTGGCAGGTGGTCACAGCACGTGACGGCGGAGCCTCCAGGTAGGCTAGCAGACAGGTAGCAGATGAGTGCTCCCAGGTGAGCGGGCAAGAATCTCTGGACTGGCAGGTGGTCACAGCACGTGACGGCGGAACCTCCAGGTAGGCTAGCAGGCGGGTAGCAGGTGGGCGCTCCCAGGTGAGCGGGCAAGCTGGTCCATAGATAGACTGACAGGTGTCGGAAGGCAGACCGTCAGACCTCAGGCTAGCAAGCAGGTAAGCGGATAACAGGCAGGAATCAGACAGCAATCTGGCAGGAAACTGGCAGGTAACTGGCAGGTAACTGGAAACGGGACCTGAGGGCTGAAGCAGAGTAGTGAACAGTGCAACAACATTGCTCGGGCACCTCCATTTTGGAGGAGGTGCCTTATATATGGTGAAGTCCTCCGCCCTAAGCACCGTGGCCGGGAAGGAGCGCGCGCTGCCAGCAGAGCGGGAGGAGGACGCCGGGCTCGGAGCGGAGAGGTGAGGGGAACAGCGTCCCTGCCTAGCAGAGGGCAGGGACGCCGACGCTACAGTACCCCCCCCTTTAGGTCCCCCCTTTTTTAGGCCAGACAGAAATTTAGCAAGGATGAGAGGGGCATGGATGTTCTCCCGGGGCTCCCACGTTCTCTCTTCAGGACCAAACCCCCTCCAATCTACTAGAAAAAAGGTCTTTCCTCTTACCCTTTTTGTGGCCAGAATGTTCTCTACCTCAAACTCGTTTTCAGCGGAAACCGGAGCAGAAGGCGTACCTGTAGACTTGGAAAAAGAGTTAAGTACCACGGGTTTGAGGAGAGATACATGGAAGGAGTTAGGGATCCGCAAGTTGGCCGGGAGTTTCAATTTATAGGCCACCGGGTTGATCTGACTGATGACCTCCAGAGGACCGATGAACCGAGTCCCTAACTTATAGGAAGGAATCTTGAGCCGGACATACTTGGACGAGAGCCAGACCTTATCCCCTGGACGGAATTGAGGAGGATCCAGACGTTTTTTGGCAGCATGTCTTTTCATACGCTCGGACGACTGAAGGAGTGCGGACCGGGTACTCTCCCACAAGGAGGAAAATTTGTTAACAAGAGATTCCGCAGCCAGATTATCCACCGAGGTGGAGATGGGAAATGGGATCCGAGGATGCTGACCGAAGACTACAAAAAACGGGGATTTGGAGGAAGATTCGCTCTCGTGATTGTTGTAAGAGAATTCGGCCCATGGCAGGAGATCCACCCAGTCAGAATGGTGGGCATTAACGAAGTGCCGGAGGTAACTGGTCAGGATCTGATTGATCCGCTCCACTTGACCATTAGACTGTGGGTGGTAAGCAGAGGAGAAGTCCAGGGTGACGTCTAGCAATTTACAAGTGGCTCTCCAGAAACGACAGGTGAACTGTACCCCACGATCCGACACGATGTGGAGGGGCAGGCTATGAAGACGGAAGATGTGGCGGATAAAGTCTTTAGCCAGCTCGGGTGCAGACGGGAGGCCTGGCAGGGGAATAAAGTGAGCCATCTTGGAAAAGCGGTCAGCGACCACCCAAATGACCGTACAACCGGCAGAGACGGGGAGATCAGTTATGAAGTCCATAGCAATATGCTGCCAGGGGGCAGCAGGCACAGGAAGCGGAAGGAGGCGACCGGCTGGCAGGTGTCTCGGGACTTTGTTGCGGGCGCAGGACACACAGGCAGAAACAAAGTCTATTACGTCCTTGTGCAGGGTAGGCCACCAGTAGTGCCGGGTAATAAGCTGGAGGGTCTTTTTCTGACCGGCGTGGCCAGCTAGTTTAGACGAATGGCCCCAGTGTAGGATCTTCTCCCGATCAGGTACTGAAACGAACGTCTTACCGGGAGGGGGACGATTTAGACTCACGGGAGCCACTTGCATTACTCTGGCGGGATCGATGATATGTTTGGGTTCTTCCTCGAGATCGGACACCAGAAAGGATCGGGACAAGGCATCTGCTTTGATGTTTTTGTCAGCCGGGCGAAAATGAAGAACAAAATCAAAGCGAGCAAAAAACAAGGACCACCGGGCTTGGCGCGGGTTAAGTCTCTGGGCATGCTGGAGGTAAGCCAAGTTCTTGTGGTCAGTGTAGATTATTACCGGGTGAAGAGCCCCCTCAAGTAGGTAACGCCACTCCTCCAATGCCAGCTTGATGGCCAATAACTCTCGGTCTCCTATGGAATAGTTGCGCTCAGAAGAGGAGAAGAGTTTGGAGAAGAAGCCACAAGTTACCATTCTCCCGGAAGACGATTTTTGGGTAAGTACCGCTCCGGCTCCAGAGGAGGAGGCGTCAACTTCCAGAAAGAACTGCTTGTTGCTGTCCGGGCGATGCAGCACCGGGGCGGAAGAGAAGGCCTGTTTTAAGGAAAGAAAGGCCTCCTCTGCTTCGGGCGGCCACTCTCTGGGATTAGTGCCCTTACGGGTGAGCGCGGAAATTGGGGCAGTCCGGGAAGAGAAGTGCGGTATGAAGAGGCGGTAGTAGTTGGCGAAGCCCAGGAACCGCTGAATAGCCTTCAACCCCTCCGGTCGAGGCCATTTCTCGATGGCAGACAGTTTCTCTGGATCCATTCGGAGGCCGGTCTAAGAAATAATGTAGCCCAAAAACGGAAGCGAGTTCTGCTCAAAGAGGCACTTCTCATATTTAGCGAATAGGTGATTCTGCCTGAGCCTGAGCAGGACCTGACGAACATCCCTCCAGTGAGTCTGGAGATCCGGAGAGAAGACCAAGATGTCGTCCAGGTACACCACTACACAGGAGTAGAGAAGGTCCCGGAAGATGTCATTGACCAACTCTTGAAAGACGGCAGGAGCATTACAGAGACCAAAGGGCATTACCAGATATTCATAGTGTCCGTCCCGGGTGTTGAATGCAGTTTTCCATTCATCCCCCTGACGGATACGGACCAGGTTGTACGCCCCACGGAGGTCCAGTTTGGCGAAGATTCTAGCCCCCCTCAGACGATCAAATAACTCCGGAATGAGCGGAAGGGGGTACTTATTCTTCACCGTGATCTGGTTAAGGCCTCTATAGTCTATACAGGGATGGAGAGAGCCGTCCTTCTTTTTAACGAAAAAGAAGCCTGCTCCCGCCGGGGAGGTAGATTTCCGGATGAATCCCCGGGCCAGATTCTCCTCAATATATTCGGACATCGACCGGGTCTCAGCAGCGGACAATGGGTAAATACGCCCACGGGGAGGCGTAGTACCGGGTAACAGGTCGATAGGACAGTCGTATGGTCTATGAGGGGGTAATGTCTCTGCCTCCTTTTTATTAAAGACATCAGCAAATGACCAATAAGGAATCGGAAGTCCAGGTAGATTAGTTGGGGTAGGAGAAGGACGGACGGGATGAACGGGAACCAAACAAGTCTTATGGCAGTCCTGTCCCCAATGAAGGACTTCTCCGTTCTTCCAGTCAAGCACGGGTGCATGTCTCTGGAGCCAAGGTAGGCCTAGTAAGAGGGCGTGAGAGAGTCCAGGCAGAACATGAAAAGGGATGCTCTCAGAATGCAGCATTCCCACCTGCAGAGTAATGGATTCGGTGATGAGTTGGATGGGACGTGGTAAGAGGCCCCCATCCATGGCAGCGACAGATAAGGGTACAGCCAGAGGTTTGGTGGGAATGCGGTGTTTTTCTACCAGGGACTGTGAAATAAGATTCCTGGCTGCTCCAGAGTCAAGTTGGGCTAGTTCGAAAAAACGGTTCTCCCCGCAGATAATTGAGACTGACAGCAGCAGAGATGGAAAGGATTTATTCTTGTCTAGGTCGACCTCTCTGAGCGAACCTAGACACAGGCGTTTCCCGACCTCTCCGGGCAGGTACGGATCCGGTGCTCCTTGCTGCCACAGTAGAAGCAGCTCCCCTCGGCACGGCGTAAGTCCTGACGGGTTTTGACCATCTTGGTCTGGTCGACCTGCATAGGCTCAGGAGAGTGTACCTGGGGAGAAACGGAGGGAGTGACGGGTTTCTGGAAGGTAGGAGCTAGACGTGGAAACCTCCTCTCACGGGTGACTTCTTTGGCACGCTCCTGGAACAGTAGGTCAATCCGGGTGGCAAGAGTTATTAAGTCATCGAGAGTGGTAGGAATGTCCCGACCGGCGAGTTCATCTTTAATACGGCCGGACAGACCCTCCCAGAAGACAGACACCAGAGCGTCGTTATCCCAGGCCAGCTCCGAAGCAAGGGTACGGAACCGTATGGCATATTGGCCCACGGTGAGACTTCCCTGACGGAGGCGTAGCAGAGACGATGCGGATGAGGTCTTCCGTCCGGGTTCGTCGAATACTTACCGGAAAGCCGTGAGAAAGGCAGGCAAGTCGGACACCAGGGGGTCTCCTCTCTCCCATAGAGGATTTAGCCAAGCCAGTGCCTCCCCCGTGAGATGGGACATGATGAAGGCTACTTTGGCCCGGTCGGAGTTAAACTGGTGGGACAGGAGTTCAAAGTGCAGTGTGCACTGGTTTATGAAGCCCCGAGCCAGAGCGGAGTCGCCTCCGAAGCGAGAAGGTGCAGAAAGCCGGGGTCCGGAGCAGGATACCATGGTATTGGTGGGCAGCGGAGCTGCCGGGTTGCGAGTCAAGACACTAGCGGTGGTTGCTGGTGGAGCAGTCAGAGTGTCCAGACGAGAATTGACATTCCGCAGGTGACTCAGGATGGACTCCTGTTGGGACCTCTGACGGGACAGTTCATGACAATGGTCCGAGAGCGAGAGAGCTTGGGTGCCACCGGGTTCCATGGCCCGAGCAAACTGTAACGGGTCTGGGAGGCGGAACCTCTGAGCAACATATACAAGGGGGCGGTCCTTGTAAGGAAGCGGGTGGCGACCAGGGAAGACAGGCAGGTAGTCACAGCAGGTGACCGGGACAGTCTCTGGGTAAACGGGCAGGAGTCACAGCAAGTAACCGGGGCAGTCTCTGGGTGAACGGGCAGGAGGTCACGGCAAGTGACCGGGACAGTCTCTGGGTGAACGGGCAGGAGGTCACGGCAAGTGACCGGGGCAGTCTCTGGGTGAATGGGCAGGAGGTCACGGCAAGTGACCGGGACAGTCTCTGGGTAAAGGGTAGGTACAACCTGTGATGGCTGAGCCTCCAGGTAGGCTAGCAGGCAGATGGCAGATGTGTGCTCCCAGGTGAGCAGGCGAGAGTCTCTGGACTGGCAGGTGGTCACAGCACGTGACGGCGGAGCCTCCAGGTAGGCTAGCAGACAGGTAGCAGATGAGCGCTCCCAGGTGAGCGGGCAAGAGTCTCTGGACTGGCAGGTGGTCACAGCACGTGACGGCGGAACCTCCAGGTAGGCTAGCAGGCGGGTAGCAGGTGGGCGCTCCCAGGTGAGCGGGCAAGCTGGTCCATAGACAGACTGACAGGTGTCGGAAGGCAGACCATCGGACCTCAGGCTAGCAAGCAGGTAAGCGGATAACAGGCAGGAATCAGACAGCAATCTGGCAGGAAACTGGCAGGTAACTGGCAGGTAACTGGCAGGTAACTGGCAGGTAACTGGAAACGGGACCTGAGGGCTGAAGCAGAGTAGTGAACAGTGCAACAACATTGCTCGGGCACCTCCATTTTGGAGGAGGTGCCTTATATATGGTGAAGTCCTCCGGCCATTGGGCGGGGACTCCTTAGGACGGTGCGCGCGGCCCCTTTAAGAGGGGGGGAGCGCGCGCGCGCGCTCCCTAAGCACCGTGGCCGGGAAGGAGCGTGCGCTGCCAGCAGAGCGGGAGGAGGACGCCGGGCTCGGAGCGGAGAGGTGAGGGGAACAGCGTCCCTGCCTAGCAGAGGGCAGGGACGCCGACGCTACAGTACCCCCCCCTTTAGGCCCCCCATTTTTTAGGCCAGACAGAAATTTAGCAATGATGAGAGGGGCATGGATGTTCTCCCGGGGCTCCCACGTTCTCTCTTCAGGACCAAACCCCCTCCAATCTACTAGACAAAAGGTCTAAGCACCGTGGCCGGGAAGGAGCGCGCGCTGCCAGCAGAGCGGGAGGAGTACGCCGGGCTCAGAGCGGAGAGGTGAGGGGAACAGCGTCCCTGCCTAGCAGAGGGCAGGGACGCCGACGCTACACCGTGATCGTACGTTCTCCCTTATTGAGGGCCTCCAGAAAACGGCGTCGTAGTCACCATCCCTGAGGTCCAGAGGCGAGGAAACCCCCCGAGGGGACCCCGAGGCCCCGGCCACTACCCGCGCAAAACTCTGGGGGCTCGCGGCCGGTGGGCAGATGGACCAGTCCCCCCCCCGTGCTCCCCGCTACCAACAGACACTCCATTCACGCACCCTACCGCAGACACCCCACCATTTGCATCCCCAGCCACAGACACATTCGTACCCACACCATCCCCATTTGTGTCCTCAATCACCCCACTCGCCCCGCTCCCACTCCCATGTGCACCGGGGTCAATGTTTTTCTTTTTTTGTGTACACTTTCTGGGCACAGTTTCACTACCACCGTCCATATTACTTGTGTTGCCGGTACTGCCGCCTGCTGGTGGCGTCTTCCCTGCAGGGGGGTTCACTTTTAATGCTGCTGGCCTATCAAGCACCACGCTGCAGGACTTAAGCAGTGCAGCACCACTGCTCCCAGCATACCTGGAGCTTCCTGCTTTACTGGCAGGAAGAGAGCCAGGTGTAGCTCCTCCCACTGCACCATCCAGCCCTGCTGCAGCTTTCCTGGATACCCACAGTGCCGGAGCCACTGCCCCAGGTAAGCCCCCAGACACAGTGGACCCCGGCACACAGGCACCCACATCAGCCACAGAAGCAGCCCCCATACTGGCACTGGCCGCAGCTGTGGTCTCTGTTGCTCCAGGGGCAGCCACCGGCGCCGGCGCTAAGCCCCGCCCCCGGGCGTGGCCACGCCCACATGGGCAGACCCGGCTCGGGAAGCCACGCCCTCAGCACCCGGCAGCACAGTGCGGCCCTCCGTGGCCACTCCCACATGGGTGGGGGACGCCAGGGAGGCCATGCCCCCCGAAAATGGCCTCGACGAGACCCCCAAAACCGACCCGGAGCCGGGTCTACTCTCGGGGGTCCCCGGTCCAGCAGCACCAATTCCCGGAGGCACAGCACCCCCCACCGTCACTCCCTTAGCCACAAAGAGCTTGGCCACAGCAACTCCGGCAGCCGGCCCCAGGCTAGGCCACTCCCCCTCGGCATCCACCGGCGGCAGAGCCCTCAGCGCCGACCCCTTACTGGGCCCCTGCGCCGGGGGCCCCGACTTCGCCATGGACCCCGCCAGGGGAGCAGGCCCCACCACCTTCCTTTTACGAACCGGCTCTGCCGGAGCTGCAGGCCCCGCACTTTTTGCCCCGCCAGATGCCTTACCGGGTGTCTGGGTCCCCAAAAGTGATCCAGATTTAACGGATCCGTGAGTGAGGGATCCAGACACTTTCCCAGCACACGCCGCCGGAGATGCGGCCCCGGCTGGGAAGTTACGCTCGCCGCCCCCCACACGCCAGCAGGCACACCAGGTGCCAGGCCAGCCCCCTTTCTCACAGGGGACCCAGCCTGAGCACCACCATGGTTTTTGCCCGCCGCCGGGCCGCCCTCCGTGCCATGCTCCATGTCAGACACATCCGACACACCACCTTCATTACTGCAAACAGAGGCGGCGCTCTGCGTGCCATGGCCTATAGTCTCCCCGCCCCCTCGCTGCGGACCCACATCAGGGCCCGAGCCGGGGTGGGTGGCGGGTGCCGCACAACGGGACCGGGGGGCCCCAGAAAGGGGGACATACACAAATTTATGTGTTACCGATGTTTTTTTTTTCATAGCTCTCTTCGCTTTCCTCTTCATCCCCCTCCCGGTTGCCTCGTCCTCACAGATCTCGTCCCCGAACATCAGCTGTTTAAAACGTACCGGGGACTCAATCTGCCTGATCTGCTTAATGACGAGGCAGCCCCCTCACTAGTACTACCACCATCCTCATCCTCCCCTTCGCTCCCGCTGCCCTCTGAAGGGCTAGAGTCAGACGGGAGAGCCATCTGCTGAGGGGCTATCCCGCTATGCGATGCCTGGAGATCACTTACCAGGCCACCAGATGGCGGGTAGGGCGCAACCTCCTCCTCACAGTCCTCTTCCTCCTCATCCTCCACCGCCACCACCTGGCTGGAGCTCCGTGACCCCTCCAGAGATCCACCGGCCATGGCTCTGAACCGGTCGTCGTTCTCCAATTTTTCTCTGAATGGCCCGCTGCCGGCCAGGATGGTACACCGCCGGTTTTCCACCTCCTGGATGGCCTTCTTAATCCTCCTGACCGCGGCAGATAGCTCAGGCTTCTTGCTGCTAGAGGCCCTGTCGGACCTCTCCTGAGCTACCCTCAACTCCCCCCAGAGGGATTTTAGCTTCCTAGAGGCATCCTCATACTTGCAGAGGTGCGCATGGAGGCAGGAGCCATAGATGACAGTGGACTCCTTCGCCACCTTGGTGTCCCAATCGGGGGGCACCGCTGCAGCACCCCTGCACGTACTCGGCCTACCTCCGGGGGGAGGAGCTGCCACGGCCGTGGCCTCGGGGGTTCCTCTGGTCTTCATGCCGGACCCCTTGCCTTTTCCGGACCTGGTCATCCCAGCCACGATGGTATTCCTCCTGCCCCCAGCCGGCTTGGACCGGGGGGCAGGAGCTGGGGGCCCAGCCCCGGAGGCCAATCCCACAGCAAGTCTCCTTTCCTGGGAAGGGGGCAGACAAAAAGTCCCAGATGGAAAAGGCAAAACCTCCCTTCCCAGGAGCTCTCTCCACACACCAAACACAGCAGCACTCGGCAGGCTCCGCCTCTTCCTCCTCCTGCAACCGTGGCTGCTGGCATGAGACTTGCCCTCCAATAGATCCTTGTAAAAGGATTTAAAGTGTACTCATTCAAACTACAGAGCCAATTTAAATTACAGACCTTAGACCTGCCTCCACCGTGGGGGATCTCGACCCACAAGCGGACAGGCACCAGTATTGGGAGAGGGGGGGCTGGCCGTCAGGGTCCACTGCGGCTCTGGCACAAACCATGTGACACGGAGGTCACACGGGCAGGAACGGCCTGGCCGTGTTTACTTCGCACTCCAGCGTAGTCCCCCTGCCCGCTCACGCCCGTAACCTCAAAGGGATGTGCAAGCGGCTTTTCTTCCCAGTGCTATTCCCCGCCCAGCAGGAACGTGGGGGAGCTCAGGTCGGCCTTCCACCATACTCCCTTACCTCCCTCGCCCTCTTTCCTTCTTCCGTTCTCCATCTAACCCCTCAGCTCTGTGGTGTCCGCTCTCCCTCCAGCTCTCTCCTTCTCACAGGTGGACTACCGCGTGTATTCACACTGTGGTGAATATTTTGGGCCCAGGCATAAGAAGTCATCGAGATAATGGATAATATGTGCATCCTTAGAAACGTTCATGACGACCCATTCAAGGAAGCAACTAAACGCTTCAAATAGTGAGCAGGATATGAAGCACCCCATGGGCAAACAGCGATCTATATAGTATGCTCCTTCTCAGAAGCAGACCAATAGGCGGACACTATTCGGAGGCACAGGTAGTAAGTAACCACAACGCCCCCTCAAGGTCTGTTTTTGCCATTAGGGTGCCCCTTCCCAACTTCTTGACCCGCCTGATTGCCTTGTCAAAGGAGGTACAGTATATACTACTGAACTTGGTTCCACATTGATGTTGTCGTTTACTGACCTGCCCCTTGGATATGACAAATGGTGGATTATTCCGAATGTATTGGGTTCCGTTTTTGGCACGACTCCCAATGGGGATACCTCTACGTCTTGTAAGGAAAGTGTTCTGAATGGAACCGCCATTCTACCTAAAGATATTTATTTTTTTAATTTTCTTGTCACGACGTCTGGGTGTTGGTAGGCTGATTTTAGATTTTTACTCCAGCCTTTCTTGATTTTAGAAGGGCATGACATGCCTATATCTGTGTCTCCTCCTCCTTTTACTCCTCCACCTCTTTTCTTTTCGCATGACTATATGTACTTGTCACTTTTCCATGTGTTAGTTGTGTCTTCTGAGCAGTTTGTCAGCTTTTGGACACCTTTGAAGATGTTTTCTATGTGTTTCTATATATACAGCGATCCCGACAATGATACGACCTGTCAGGGATCGTTGCTGCGTCGCTATGTGGTCGCTGGTGAGATGTCAAACAGTCAGATCTTCCCAACGACGCAGCAACGATGCGGCGGCCCGTAACGATCTGTATAATGATGCACGCCTATGTGTTTCTGTGTCTGAGTCATCAACAAGGTCGTTGGTAAGGTGTCAAACACAGCGATGCATGCTACCCAGCGGGACTTCAAGGATCAAAGAAATGTCCAGACCATTCCGACACGACCAGCGATCTCACAGCAGGGGCCTGGTCGCTGCTAAGTGTCAAACGTAGTGAGATCGCTACTGAGGTCGTTGTTGCATCACAAAACTTGTGACTCAGCAGCGATCTCGCTAGCGATCTCGCTTAGTGTGACGGGGGCTTAATCTGCAGTACTCGTGCATGGATTATGTGCACATTCATTAACTGTTAAACCGCCTATTAATGTCTTCCTTTAGGGATTGTATGGAGCACTTTGGGATTGATCCATATCTTTATTCAGAGGTGCTACCATTGATATCAACTTCAAAGCACTGAGTAAAGATTTTGTTGCTTTGCATTATTTAGAAAGGACCTCATTGGGAGAATTCAGAGAAACCCCACTTGTTTCATTGCCATTGGTGGTAGTTACGGTGTGAGATGCTAACACCTACCCAAACACATGCAAACCAAGTGTATTCATTCATGAATACAGTATTCCCTAATTGCGAAGCTCTGAGCAGGATAATGGGTCCGGCCACACAAAAAGTGTTTAGGAATTGTTTGAGGAGCATGACAGAGAGTGCAAGGTGAGGAATTGACCCTTAAATTCATGAGATCTAAATGTGATTGAACATCTGTGGGAAGTCTTTGCCTTGATTGATCAGACCTGTTTTGAATGCATGAGGGGAACCTGCACAATATTATGCAGGTGGATAAATGGCTGCTTGATGTATGTGGTATGAACAAGGGTTTGACTAGCTCTTTTTAAATCTTTTGGTGTAATAAGATTCCCTAATGTTTAAAGAGGACCTGTCACCAACTCAAAAGTCTTTGTTCTTATTTTATTCCATCTGCTCCTTTGAGTATTCTATCTTTTTTATCCACCATAAACACTTTTTATTTATTGATAATTTTTATAGTCTTTACCATAGCCTAGGTAAATGAAGAGGATAATAAAGATTCCCCTCCACACACATACACCCCCAGAGAATCATGTGAGCAACACCCTTTTGGAAAAGACCACAAACATTAACACAAAAAAAGGCCTAAATCTCTGGATGCATTAAAAATATGAAATACTCATGGGAGAAGAGGGAATATAATAAGAGCAGAAACTGGCTACTTTTGACCTGATGTCAGGTTCTATTTAAATTAGTTTTTTTTTGTGCTAAGTGTATTTTTTTTAAGTGTTTGCTACTTTTTCCATATCATGATTTGCATAAAAAAACAAAATTAGAAATCTCGCCATTTTTATACTGGACACTGATGCTTTTTTAGACTCATACTTTCTGTCCTTTTAGGATGAGTTTTTAGTCTCATTATCATCACAGTCAGGATTACAGTAACTGATAACACCTTTATGCACAGCTGATAACACATGATCTACCTTTTGCAAGAGGTGATGTCGCAGCTTTTACTTCTTCCCCTAACTTTACAATTGTGACATCTGTGTCGGTGCCTGCCCTTCCTGTTTCTGCTTCTTTCAACAGGCGGCACTGTGTTCTTGTGATGCGACTACTCTAGTTCCATTTTCTCGGGTACTTGTAGCTCTGTCCATACTGGGAGATCAGGAGTAGAGATGAGCGGTGTTCGACTAGAACTGTTCGCCAATCTCAAATTCGAGCTGTTTTGGGCGGTGTTCGAGTTGTTCGACGAACCCGAACGATTTGCAAAAAATTCGGCTGTTCGAGGTTATGTTCGATAACTGTTCGTGCACCAAAAGCGTGTCCTGCATATCTGGCGCTATTTAGAGCACCAATCATGCAGGGATTGTCTGCCACTCACTGTAATGCCACAGCCATGGTGGTTGTGGCATTACAGTGATTGCCCAAATCGATGGGAACAGTGCCAACAGTGAAACATGAAAAGCCGGCAATTCAGCAGCGGCATACACCTGTACCCGACAATTTAGAACCGAAAGAATAGAGCTTCACACATAGATTAGATAGATATAAACATGTCAGCCACATATATACGAAGTACAGTGAAAGTGCTGCTTACTGTACTTGTCATTTAGCGTAAAGGATTTATCAAAAAAAATAATAGTGTTTTCATGCACCGTCTCTTTAAAAAAGCCGGACGGCAATTCAGCAGCGGTACCCGACAATTTATAACAGACAAAATAGAGCTTCACACATAGATTAGATAGATAGAAACATGTCAGCCACATATATACGAAGTACAGTGACAGTGTTGCTTACTGTACTTGTCATTTAGCGTAAAGGATTTATCAAAAAAAATAATAGTGTTTTCATGCACCGTCTCTTTAAAAAAGCCGGCCGGCAATTCAGCAGCGGCACCCGACAATTTATAACAGACAGAATAGAGCTTCACAAATAGATTAGATAGATAGAAACATGTCAGTCACATATATATGAAGTACAGTGATAGTGTTGGTTACTGTACTTGTCATTTAGTATTAAAATAAAGGATTTATTATTAAAAAAATTGGCGTGGGGTTCCCCTTAATTTTAGGCTCTAGCGGAGGTTAAGCAGACGGCTGGGGCAGATGTTTGAAGCCTGGGAAGGGGGTAATACCCACGGAGCTTCCCAGGCTACTAATATCAGCCCCCAGCTGAATACATAGCCTTTACTAGCTATTAAAATGGGGGACCCCCCAAAAAAAATGACGTGGGGTCCCCCCTAATTTAATAGCTAGCAAAGGCTAGGAAGACAGCTGGGGGCTGATATTAATAGCCCAGGAAGGGAGCCATGAATATTGGCCCCCTCCCAGGCTAGAAACACCAGCCGTCAGCCGCCCCAGAAATGGCGCATTCATAGGATGCGCCAATTCTGGCACTTAGCCTCGCTCTTCCACGCTGCCCTGGTGCGGTGGCAGGGGGTAATAGGGTTGGGGTTGATGTCAGCTTATAATGCCAGCTGACATCAAGCCCAGGTTAGTAATGGAGAGGCGTCTATAAGACACCCCCATTACTAACCCCATAGTCAAAGTTAAAAAAAACACAAACACCCAGAATAAAGTCCTTTAATTGAAATAAAGACACAATCCTTTATTGTTCTAAATTAAACCATACTTACCGTCACGCCCATTCCAGCTGAAGCCAACGATCTCCTGCAATAAAAGAAAAATAATAAAGCAACCTCATCCTTACCTTTCCATGGTTCCCACGACAGCTTCAGCTCTGCTACATCGAGATGACAGGCTGGACCGCAGCAGAATGCTGCCATCCAGCCTCTCATCCCGCAGACACTGAGAAGCGCAGGCTTGCTTGCGCTGCTCAGCGTCTCTCTGTGACGACATCCAGATGAGCCGAGTTCATGTCCAATGAACTCGGCTCACCTCATGCACGTCACTGACAGCGTGGGAAAATTCTCACGCTGAAGCGGTGAGTGCAGGAGAATTCTCCCACGCTGTCAGTGACGTGCATAAGGTGAGCTCATGTCCAATGAACTCAGCTCACCTCCTGCACGTCACTGACAGCGTGGGAGAATTCTCCTGCACTCAGCGCTTCAGTGTGAGAATTCTCCCACGCTGAAGCGCTGAGTGCAGGAGAATTTTCCCACGCTGTCAGTGACGTGCATGAGGTGAGCCGAGTTCATTGGACATTAACTCGGCTCATCTGGATGGCCTCACAGAGAGACACTGTGGAGCGCAAGCAAGCCTGCGCTTCTCAGTGTCTGCGGGATGACAGGCTGGATGGCAGCGTTCTGCTGCGGTCCAGCCTGTCATCTCGATGTAGCAGAGCTGAAGCTGTCATGGGAACCATGGAAAGGTAAGGATGATGTTGCTTTATTATTTTTCTTTTATTTCAGGAGATCGTTGGCTTCAGCTGGAATGGGCGTGATGGTAAGTATGGTTTAATTTAGAACAATAAAGAATTGTGTGTTTATTTCAATTAAAGGACTTTTTTCTGGGTGTTGTGTTTTTTTTAAATACTTTACTAGAAATTCATGGTGGTCATGTCTAATATTGGCGTGACCCCATGAATTTCGGGCTTAGGGCCAGCTGATAATGCCAAGCTGGCCCTAACCCCTTTATTACCCAGTGAGCCACCGCATCAGGGCCCTGGATGAGTTGGGTACAGCGCCAGAAGATGGCGCTTCTATGAACGCGCCATTTTCCGGGGTGGCTGCGGACTGCAATTTGCAGCGGGGGTGGCCCAGAAAGCTTGGGCCTCCCTGCGCTGCGGATTCCAGCCCCCAGCTGCCTAGTTGTACCTGGCTGGACACAAAAACAGGGCGAAGCCCCACGTCAATTTTCTTTAAACTCAGCTCACCTCCTGCACGTCACTGACAGCGTGGGAAAATTCTCCTGCAATCAGCGCTTCAGCGTGAGAATTTTCCCACGCTGTCAGTGACGTGCATGAGGTGAGCCGAGTTCATTGGACATGAACTCGGCTCATCTGGATGTCGTCACAGAGAGACGCTGAGCAGCGCAAGCAAGCCTGCGCTTCTCAGTGTCTGCGGGATGACAGGCTGGATGGCAGCGTTCTGCTGCGGTCCAGCCTGTCATCTCGATGTAGCAGAGCTGAAGCTGTCGTGGGAACCATGGAAAGGTAAGGATGAGGTTGCTTTATTATTTTTCTTTTATTGCAGGAGATCGTTGGCTTCAGCTGGAATGGGCGTGATGGTAAGTATGGTTTAATTTAGAACAATAAAGGATTGTGTCTTTATTTCAATTAAAGGACTTTATTCTGGGTGTTTGTGTTTTTTTTAACTTTGACTATGGGGTTAGTAATGGGGGTGTCTTATAGACGCCTCTCCATTACTAACCTGGGCTTGATGTCAGCTGGCATCAACCCCAACCCTATTACCCCCTGCCACCGCACCAGGGCAACGTGGAAGAGCGAGGCTAAGTGCCAGAATTGGCGCATCCTATGAATGCGCCATTTCTGGGGCGGCTGACGGCTGGTGTTTCTAGCCTGGGAGGGGGCCAATATTCATGGCTCCCTTCCTGGGCTATTAATATCAGCCCCCAGCTGTCTGCCTAGCCTTTGCTAGCTATTAAATTAGGGGGGACCCCACGTCATTTTTTTGGGGGGTCCCCCATTTTAATAGCTAGTAAAGGCTATGTATTCAGCTGGGGGCTGATATTAGTAGCCTGGGAAGCTCCGTGGGTATTACCCCCTTCCCAGGCTTCAAACATCTGCCCCAGCCGTCTGCTTAACCTCCGCTAGAGCCTAAAATTAAGGGGAACCCCACGCCAATTTTTTTAATAATAAATCCTTTATTTTAATACTAAATGACAAGTACAGTAACCAACACTATCACTGTACTTCATATATATGTGACTGACATGTTTCTATCTATCTAATCTCTGTGTGATGCTCTATCTTTCTGTTCTAAATTGTCGGGTACCGCTGCTGAATTGCCTGCCGGCTTTTTTAAAGAGACAGTGCATGAAAACACTATTATTTTTTTAAATAAATCCTTTACACTAAATGACAAGTACAGTAAGCAACACTATCACTGTACTTATTATATATGTGACTGACATGTTTCTATCTATCTAATCTATGTGTGAAGCTCTATTCTTTCTGTTCTAAATTGTCGGGTACAGATGCTGAATTGCCGGCCGGCTTTTTTAAAGAGACGGTGCATGAAAACACTAATATTTTTTTTAATAAATCCTTTACACTAAATGACAAGTGCAGTAACCAACACTGTCACTGTGCTTCTTATATGTGTGACTGACATGTTTCTATCTATCTAATCTATGTGTGATGCTCTATTCCTTCTTGTCTAAATTGTCGGGTACCGGTGTATGCCGCTGCTGAATTTGCCGGCCGGCTTTTTTAAAGAGAGTGTCTTCTGAGCAGTTTGTCAGCTTTTGGACACCTTTGCAGGTGTTTTCTATGTGTTTCTATGTGTTTTTGTTTGCCTGCCATTGGTTTTAACGGTGTTCGACGGTGTTCTAAGGTGTTCGACGAACAGTTCGACGAACAGTTCCTCGAACATCCCGGTGTTCGACGAACCGAACCGAACCCGAACACTACGGGGGTGGCTCAACACTAATCAGGAGTCCATTTTTTTGTTTGTTTCCTCCTGTGTGGCCTAGGCTGGGCTGCCAGTTATAATTTGAATTGCTCCTTGAGAACTTTTTAGCATCCCGCTTTGACTCCCTCGTAGACATTCCCGATTTTGACGGTTTGTTTTTTGACTACTCTACTGCCTTGTAATTTAGTTCCTGTACTGACCTACCGTTTATTACCCGGCTACCAGACTATTCTATCTGCCAGCTTGTACCAGTGAATGGCAGCTAACTCCATGGGCTCAGCCTAGGGGTCCTTATTAAGACGACATCTCTGTATAAGGGTTAAATGGTGAAGGCCAGAGCATCCCCTGGGATCTAGAAAATGGAGTAGCTTGTGACAAGCCTGTTGATGGTAGTCTTCTTTAGAGCTGCCAAGTGACCACGTACAGTACTCCAATTACGACAATTAAATTTGTATATGCTGATTATTAGTGATGAGCGAGCATGCAATGTTAACCCTTTCGGCAAGCACGCTCCGGTGCTTGCCGAGTATTTGTGGCATGCTCGATTGTTATGTTTGAGTCACTGCGTGTGCATGATTTGCGATTGTTTGACAGCTTTAATACATGTGAAGAATGCCTAACAAACACGCATACGCAGTGACTCAAACATAGCATTCAAGCACGCCGAAGATACTCGGAAAACACCTGACCATGCTCGTAAATCTCGAGTAACGAGCATGCTCTCTCATCACTACTGATTATATGTTTCAATACAAAAGATATGGTCAGAAGCAATCTGTTCCTGCTAATATACATACGGATTTCCTGAAACAACAAGAAATATTAGTATAGGTTAGCCAAAGTGGTCAGTGTGAAAATTGCAGGATTTTGAATTGGATTTTTAATACAGATTGTGATATGGGAGTAAAAAAGTACTGCCCAAAAATTAAGTTTAAGATAAAACCCCAATTGAAACAATAAGTGACACTTTTCTTTTAACCACTTCGCACCAGAGCCTGTTTTTGCCTTCGTGACCGGGCCAATTTTTTCAATTCTGACCACTGTCACTTTATGAAGCAATTACTCTCGAACGCTTCAACGGATCCCCCTGATTCTGAGATTGTTTTTTCGTGAAATATTGTACTTCATGATAGTGGTAAAATTTCTTTGATATCACATGCGTTTATTTGTGAAAAAAATCGGAAATTTGGCGAAAATTTTGAAAATTTTGCAATTTTCAAACTTTGAATTTTCATGCCCTTAAATCAGAGAGATATGTCACACAAAATACTTAATAAATAACATTTCCCACATGTCTACTTTACATCAGCACAATTTTGGAACCAAAATTTTTTTTTGTTAGGGAGCTATAAGGGTTAAAAGTTGACCAGCGATTTCTCATTTTTCCAACAAAATTTACAAAAACATTTTTTTAGGGACCACATCATATTTGAAGTCACTTTGAGGGGTCTTTATGACAGAAAATACCCAAAAGTGACACCGTTCTAAAAACTGCACCCCTCAAGGTGCTCAAAACCACATTGAAGAACTTTATTAACCCTTCAGGTGCTTCACAGGAATTTTTGGAATGTGGAAGAAAAAAAATTAACATTTAACTTTTTTCACAAAAATGTTACTTTAGACCCAATTTTTTTTATTTTCACAGGGGTAACAGGAAAAAATGGACCCCAAAATATTTTGTGCAATTTCTCTTGAGCGTGCTGATACCCCATATGTGAGGGAAAACCACTGTTTGGGCACACGGCAGGGCTCGGAAAGGAAGGAGCGCCATTAGACTTTTTGAATGTAAAATTTGTCTGAATAATTAGCAGACACCATGTTGCGTTTGGAGAGCTCCTGATGTGACTAAACAGTGGAAACCCCCCACAAGTGACACCATTTTGGAAACTAGACCCCTTAGGGAACATATTTAGATGTGTGGTGAGCACCTTGAACCCCAAGGTGCTTTACAGAAGTTTATAATATTGAGCTGTAAAAATAAAATTTTCACATTTTTCCCACAAAAACGTTTTTCATCCCTTAATTTTCCATTTTCATAACGGTAATAGGATAAATTGCACCATGAAATTTGTTGTGCAATTTCTCCTGAACACGCCGATACCCCATATGTGGGGGAAAACCACTGTTTGGGCGCACGGCAGGGTTTGGAAGGGAAGGAGCGTCATTTGACTTTTTGAATGTAAAATTTGTCTGAATAATTAGCAGACGCCATGTTGCGTTTGGAGAGCCCCTGATGTTCCTAAACAGTGGAAACCCCCCACAAGTGACACCATTTTGGAAACTAGACCCCTTAGGGAACTTATCTAGATGTGTGGTGAGCACCTTGCACCCCCAGCTGCTTTACAGAAGTTTATAATATTGAGTCATAAAAATAAAATTTTCCCATTTTTCCCACAAAAAATGTTTTCCTTTCCCTAATTTTGTACTATCATAAGGGTAACAGGATAAATTGCACCATGAAATTTGTTGTTCAATTTCTCCTGAACACGCCGATACCCCATATGTGGGGGAAAACCACTGCTTTGGTGTACGGCAGGGTTCGGAAGAGAAAGGAGCGCTATGTTGGCTGGGATAGGCAGCAGACACCATGTCACATTTGAAGAGTCGCTGACATGCCGAAACAGCAGAAACCCCCACAAGTGACCCCATTTTGTAAACTACACCTCTCAAGAAATTCATCTAGGGAAGTAGTGAGTATTTTTTAATTTTTAAATTTATACCATTGGGCAGTGAAAAAAGCATAATTATATTTTTACCACAAAAAAATGTTTTACCCTCAGATTTTACATTTTCACACAGGGCAATGGGTAAAAATGGTGCCGAAATGTGTCACACAATTTCTTCTAAAAGTGGCAATACCCCATATGTGGCTGTATCGTACCGCTCAGCCATTTGGCGAGATCTGGGGGGGACGGAGTGCTATTTGACAATTGGAGAACAAATTATTGTAGAATAGGCATTTGGATTTGGGAGCACAAAATTTTTTGAATTTCTTTTGGGGGGCAAGGGCCATTTCGCTTTTCCAGAGCCTTTCTGCTACCAGTAACTTGGAAGTCCCTTATATTTTTAACAGATGACGGACCTGAGTGGGGACTAGCTTTTTTTGAGGACTGAGTTGAAGCTTTTATTGGGAACATTTTACGTAACATTTATCCGGCGCTCTAGGCTGAGCACTTACATCGGGGTTTCCATCTAAATTTCCAAGTGATGTAATTCAGATGAAACCCCTGCGGGATCCATTCACTGTAATGAGGCAGCAGAGTTACTCTGGACTCCGTCTGGCCTCTGTTTAGTGGTGTCCTTTTTTTCAGAAGTGCACAAAACTGTGGCCAACCGCACTTTTATGCACGCCTAAAACAAATGACACCGTGGGATCACAGGCCAGACGGCATCCACAGTGGCCTATATCTGCCTCATTACAGGGAATCTTCCGTCATGGGTTCCGGCTGAATCACATATTTCAGAGATTTACATGGAAACTCTGGCGTAAGTGCTCAGCGCAGAGCGCAGGATAAATGTGTGCCGAGCTATACTGCGATCTTTGGGAGACATAATAAACAAATCAGTAGCAGGTGAAGAATTGGTTTTATTTATTTTTTACGCCATTCCTAGTGTGATATAACTGATTAGATTACTTTATTCTTCGGGTCGGTGCGATTACAGAGATACCAGATTTATATTGGGTTTTTATGACTGACAGCTGTCACACACTAAGAGACGCTTTTTTTTTGCAAAATCTAGTTTTTGCATCGCCATATTTTGAGAGCTATAATTTTTCCATATTTCGGCCGACAGAGTCATGTGATGGCTTGTTTTTTGCGGGACGAATTGACATTTTTATTGGTACCATTTGTGGGTACATGACATTTTTTGATCGCTTTCTATTCCGTTTTTTGGGAGGTAAAATTAACAAAAACCAACAATTCAGGAATTGTTTTTTGAGGTTTTTTTTTATGCCGTTCTGCATGTAGTAAAAGTGATCAGGCAGCGTTATTCTTCGGGTCAGTACATTTACAGCGATACTACACTTACTGTATATTTTTTTATGTTTTGCCGCTTTTACACAATAAAACAATTTTATAGAAAAAATATTTTTTTTGCATTGCTTTATTCTGAGAGGTATAACTTTTTTATTTTTTGGCTGATGGAGCTGTATAGCAGCTTGATTTTTGCGGAACAAGATGACGTTTTCAGCGGTACCATTTCTATTTCCATTTTGCTTTTTGATCGCATTTTTTCCACTTTTTGTTTGGCGATATGAGGAAAAAGCATAGTTTTTTGCTCCGTTTTTTATTTATTTTTATTACGGTGTACACATAAGGAGTTAATTAGTGTGACAGTTTTATAGCTCGGGTTGTTTCGGACGCGGAAATACCAAATATGTGTACTTTTTTTATTTTTGCATAAATATATGGATTTATCGGTTTAATATTTTATTTATTTATTTTCATTTATTTTGTATTTTTTTTTTAACAGTTTCAAAACATTTTTTTTTACTTTTTTTTTAATTTTTACTTAGTCCCTGTATGGGACATTAATTTTTATTTTTCTGATCCCTGATGTCATGTAATGTAATAGACATGTATTACATTATATGAGATCTTCACTGACTGTTTCACAGTCTACTGTCTGGCATCAGCTACAGGCTGAAGCCAGACAGGAAGGACACCATATATGGCAGAGCTGGAGGCGGTCATGTGACCTCCAGCTGCCATAGCAACGCCAGGTCCTGAAAGCAATCAAGGGGTCGTCGGAGAGGTAAGTGGACGACCCCCTCTCCTCCTGCTGTCTTCTATATGCCGCGATCACTATAGATCGCGGCATATAGAAGACAGCAAAGGGTTAACATCACTGGGACCTGATCTAATCAGGTCCCGATGATGTTCCCTGTCAGAGCTAATGCTCTGCACCGCTCCCGCAGCGATTGCAGGACCCTGGGGGTCCTGAGCGCTGCGAGACCACCCACCGTTTTTAAACGTCCGCGCTGCACAGAGCCCAGGCAGCGCGGACGTTTATCTACAGTGGGCGGTCGGGAAGCGGTTAAAATGCCATTCAAGACCTGTTCCAAAGTCTTCATATTATATTGTAATCCAAATAAAGAGAATGAGAAGGACATTTTACCCATCCTGTGTTACAGACCATACCTGCACTAGAGCAGTCTTTTTTTTACTTGAAAACGGTGTCTGTAATATTGTATTGATAAAGTTAAATCTATTTTGATTTTTTTGGACTGCTGCTTCTCCTTGTATTGATTTGTATGTAAACTACCACTAGTCTTGAACACAGCCCAGAAAAAAGCAACTGATTGGTCGAAGTAGGTGCCTGTCAAAAGTTACAGTCTGACAAAACAATACCATCAGTCCATCAGTTTAACTTACTATACTGCAGTGTTGACCCAAAGGATGAGCATATATGTAGTCATATGTGTATATGTTTAGGCTTTTTACCACTTCAGGTTTATAAAGATGCCTGGCAATTACAAGAAGTAATGTCCATTCTTCTAGTGTTTTCCTATAGGAAGACAATCTGCTTTACAGTACAAATCAATGAGACAGCTCAAAAGACACCTGGAAGATGACTGGACATTTTTTGAAGCGTTTTGCATCATCTTTCCTTTTAAAAACGCTAATGGTTCTTTATCTTTCAATGGAGTGAAGAAAATTATTGGTAAACGACAGTAAAAAAAGACTACCAAAACCATGGGAAAACCCTTAAAAAAACACCGCTGGCCAAAACGATAGGAAAAATGCTCAGGAAAAGACCAACAACACAACACAAAAGAATCTTTAGAAAAACAGTTCCAGGGTTTCCTGAAGCGTCTTATGCTTGAAAAACTTGTTGGGTTCACCTGAGTTTAAAAATGTTATGTGCACAAAACCTATGACACTAATAGCAGACGGTAGGTTTCCTGACTTGAAGTTCTACAGTGACTAGAAAGCCCTTATATTACTGTAATTATATAAAAGTGAACTTGTATCTGTTTTATGAGTTATATAAATAATTTAACTTTAATATGAGAGGGCAAGTCTAGAGGATATCTCTGAAATTTTCTGAACATGTCTATGGGGTTCGGACTGCAAACTGCAGAATTGTCTTTGAACAATCATTTTCGCTAATACTTAGGTTCTTAATAATAAAAATATATTCTTCAAAGAAACTTAAGAAATGAGGAAGGATCACAATGCAATTTACTTTAAAAAATAGTCCAAAAGCATACATAAAACATTAATTGACAAAAGCCAATTAAGTGAACTGTTTATCGTCTAATATACAAATTAGAAACATTTTTTTTTTCATACAAGTAGTAGTAAAAGTGTACACCTTTCATCAAAATGCCCACTTCCATTTTTTTACAGGTACCACGCCCCTTTTTGGCACATGTCCCGCCTCCACTTCTGGTATAACCCCCCCTTTCCTCCCCATTCTCCATCCACTCGCCACCCCTATGTGTGTCAATGCATGTTACGTCAGTTGCGTCACCGCTCCGGTAGCAACCCCGTACAGCCTCTGTTATATCCCCATGACCGCCCATTCTCTGCCTCTGTTACACACCCATCTTGTGGGATTATGTGTCAGTCCTTGATAGGTGGTGATTGTGCCATTTGGTGTTGATACTGGCACATTCCCCATCCCTCATTAGCTTTGTGTAAGCTGAATTGCTAGAAGGTGATCATACCCTTCCCCCTAAGGCTGTAGGTTAAAGTGTAAGCTGCATATGTAAGAAAACAGGTCAAGACTAGTGTTGAGCATTCCGATACTGAAATATCGGGTATCGGCCGATATTCGCGGTATCGGAATTCCGATACTTAATTCCGATACTTTTGCAATATCGTATACCGGAATCGGAAGTTCCCATAATGCAATGAGACATTTTCATTTTATTCAGCCAATGAGGATCCTAAGAAGTGTGGGCACATCCTGTTAGGCATGTAGGCATCTTAACTAATGGCATGGCTGTGATTGGCTGCTGAAATGATGTCATGATGCACTATAAAAGCCACCGCCGCCATTTTGAGCTCACTCTGCTGTGAATTCAGTTAGGGATAGGACGCTGTTGTTCTGAGGGACAGTTTTAGCTACCTATTTGCTCTATACTGCTTTACCCAAGCTACTTTCTAAATCACTGTGCCTTGCAGTGCTAGTGCACAGTTCCCTGTGCTGTTCACCGCTGTCTGCAAGGTCTGTGTGTGTGAGTGCAGCTCACCCTGTAGTGTGTGCTTCAGCCAAGTCTGGTTGTAGTGCACTCAGTGTGTGTCACTGCCTCATACATTGTCCTTTTTTGCCAATTCATAATTTTTCCTGATATCTCCTATTAGTGTGGTGGTTCCATCTGTATTCAGCTAAATTGGTTCCAAACACACTATACAGGAGTAGATAGAGAAATTTTTTTCCGTCTTGCAGCGCTAGTGCACAGTGCTCTGCATCTGTACTGTTCACCGCTGTCTGCAAGGTCTGGTGTGTGAGTGCAGCTCACCCTGTAGTGTGTGCCTCAACCCCGTCTGGTTGTAGTGCACTCAGTGTGTGTCACTGCCTCATACATTGTCCTTTATTGCCAATTCATAATTTTTCCTGATATCTCCTATTAGTGTGGTGGTTCCATCCGTATTCAGCTAAATTGGTTCCAAACACACTATATAGGAGTAGATAGAGGAGCCTTTCTGCAGCCTTGGGCCCTCCAGCCCCAGACAGATTAGTATTAGCCTATTTTTTGCAGCCTCATCTATTGCATTGTAGGTTACCTTCCTACATTGTAATAGCTACAAAAAGTTTGTGATACTATCGTTATTACATCTTTGGGCACATCCAGTGTCTTTTTGTGACAAAAAAAAACTAAATAAAGTTCACCAAACACTCCACTTTACAGTTGTGTAGGCCACATTAGCTCATATTAAAGTCTAGTCCACACTTTATAAAATTAGTGTTTCTTATACCTGTTAGCAGCTGTTCAGGAATAAGCACACTAAGCCCTTAGTACTTTTCTGCCTATCTTTATCAGTCTACCAAGATGAAGAAGGCAGGGAGTAAGGCATGTGGTCGTGGGCGTGGGCGTGGAGTTTCTGCAGGGAGAGGACGTGAGGATTCTGTGCCTGCAGGGAGAGGACGTGGGGATTCTGTGCCTGCTGCGGGCACCAGTGACTCAGCATCCCCCAGTTTTACCAGGGAACAGTCCTTTATGCGTAGCTTTGTAGGAGCTAGCCGTACCCCACTGCTGCGCGAGGACCAAATTGAAGCCGTTGTCGGATGGATGGCAGCTAACGCATCGACTTCAATTAGTTCCAGATCCTCTCAGGTCCTGAGCACTGAAGAGCACCCATCTGTCTCTTCACCACATGCCAAATTGCCCAGGCAGTCAGAGAGCCCTGGACAGGAGCCATCTCTACTTCTGTTCTCTGAATCTCTTGGCTTGGAAAGAGGGGGCCAGCCAAGCAGAATTCGAGAATTTGAAGAAGAGGTAGTATGCAGTGATGCGCAACCGTTTTGTCTCTCTGAATCTGAAGAGGCGGGTGGGCCAGTGCCTATGGTCAGCAGCACACCTCAGTACGCATCTGATGATGAGACTCAGGTGCCACTTTCTGGTGCGTACTGTGCTGTCGAGACTACCCAGGAGAAGCAGTTGTTTGAAGAGGGTGGTGTAGATGATGAGGTCCTTGACCCATCATGGCGTGAGGGACAGGAAGGTGGTGGGAGCAGCTCTGAGGAAGAGATTCCCCGAACGGCCCAAAAAGGAGGGAGAGGGAGGGGGCAGACTTGGTTGCCTGTAGCCTCCACTTCGGCACCCATTAGGAGCATGGCTCTTCCAAAATCCAAAGCGGGCGCTCCCAAGACTTGCAGTGCCTGGTCCTTTTTTGACACAGTTGCAGATGACATTTGCTTTGTCAAATGCAAGCTGTGTAATCAGAAGGTGAAAAGAGGGAAAAGTGTCAGCAACCTCAATACCATAAATATGTGGAAACATGTGCGGACCAAGCACGTGGTGGAGTTACACAAACACACTGAAGACCTAGGCCAACCTACAGCGCCACCTACCACCTCTTCAGCTCGTGTTGTAGCCTCTTCCTCCAGCTCACACACAGCTGGTTCGGCTTCCTCACAGGATCGCCATGGAAGAATCTCTGGCACTGTTGTACAGAGACACAGTGTAATTCCACCCACAGCACCACTTTCCCAGTCATCCTCACACTCCCAGGCCAGTCTACAGCCATCGTTAGCACAGGCATGGGAGAAAAGGCGCCCATACTCGGCAAACCACCCCCGAGCACAGGCTCTGAATGCTGGCATTGCTAAACTACTGGCCCTTGAAATGCTATCATTCAGGCTGGTGGAGACTGACACATTCTGTAACTTTATGGCATTGGCAGTCCCACAATACAACGTGCCCAGCCGCTTTTATTTCAGCAGGCAAGCCGTCCCTGCCCTGCAACATCATGTGGAGGGAAAAATTAAACATGCGCTACAAAACGCCATCAGTAGCAAGGTCCACCTGACCACTGATGCGTGGACCAGTAAGCATGGACAGGGACGATACCTTTCCCTCACTGCCCATTGGGTAAATGTTGTGGAGCCGGGTACAGATCTTGAGAGTGGCGCTGTACGTGTTCTGCCAACTCCAAGGATTGCAGGAATCCAGTCTGTACACATTGACTCCTCCTCATACTCCAGTTCCTCTGAATCAGCGCTGCAGGAGCCGTCACGGTCTACCTCCACATCGACCCGTGAACAGTTACCTGTTAAGATGACCGATATGAGCACAGCCGTGGCCAAACGTCAACAGGCCGTATTAAAATTAATTTCTTTGGGGAATCGAAGCCACACAGCGCAGGAGCTCTGGAATGCCATCAAGCAGCAGAGTGACGTGTGGTTTGTGCCAGCGAATCTCCAGCCAGGCATGGTAGTGTGTGACAATGGCCGAAATCTGGTGGCAGCTCTGGGCCTAGGCAACCTCACTCACATCCCATGTCTGGCACATGTGCTCAACTTGGTCGTGCAGAGTTTTTTGAGGGACTATCCGGATCTTGATGCACTGCTTCACAAGGTCCGCATAGAGTGCGCTCACTTGCGGCGTTCCAGCAATGCAAGATCACGCATTGCAGCTCTGCAGCGCCGATTATGTCTTCCGGAACATCGCATCATATGTGACCTACCCACCAGGTGGAATTCAACGTTACATATGTTGGAGAGGTTGTGTGAGCAGCAGGCAGCAGTAATGGAGTACCAGCTGCAGCAGGCGCAAACAAGTCGCAGTGCGCGCCGTTCACACTTCACCACCACTGAGTGGGCCTCTATGAAGGACATTTGCCACGTTTTGCGTGCCTTCGATTATTCCACGCGGATGGCGAGTGCAGATGATGCACTAGTCAGCATGACTATCCCCCTTATCTGCCTGCTTGAAAAAACACTGCAAGCACTAAAGGACGAGGTTTTGGAAGAGGTGGAGGATGAGGAGTCACAAATGCCATCTGCTTCTCTACAGTCTGCGCAACGTGGTTCCTCACAAAGGCCTAGGCAGGGGACACTTTGTGAGGAGGATGAGGAGGAGTCAATGGATGAGGAAGACATCTGTCCAGAGGAGGGAGGTACACAATGCTCTAGTAGTCAGTATCTAGAGCGAGGGTGGGGTGATGCAGAGCAGGCAGAGATCACGCCTCAAGCAGGGGACAGCGTTTCTTGGCCAGTTGGCAGTCTGCAGCACATGGTTGATTTCATGCTGCAGTGCCTGAGAAACGACCGCCGCATCGCCCACATTCTTAACACGGCTGATTATTGGGTGTCCACCCTCCTAGATCCTCGCTACCGGGACAACTTACAAAGCCTCATAACACCGTTGAACCGGGAGCGTAAAATGCGGGAGTACCAAGACGCACTGGTGCATTCCATCATGTTCTCCATTCCAACCGAGAGCAGTGCTGCTAGTGCTTTACAAAGCAGCTCAGTGCGTCGAGGCAGTGGAGGAAGCTCTGCACAAAGAGGGAGCAGAAGCAGCGCCTCAGCACAAGGCAAGACCAGTATGGCCGAAATGTGGCAAAGTTTTGTGTCCCCGCCGCCACAAATGTCTACACCATCACAGACGGCTCCAGTCAGCAGGAGGCAACGTTTCCGTCAGATGGTGACAGACTACATGTCTTGCCCTCTTAGTGTACTCCCAGACGGCTCTTCTCCCTTCAAGTTTTGGGTCTGTAAGCTGGATACATGGCCAGAGCTTAGTCAGTATGCACTGGAGGTGCTAGCTTGCCCTGCTGCTAGTGTATTATCGGAACGCGTCTTTAGTGCCGCAGGTGGTGTACTAACAGACCGTCGCATGCGACTATCCTCCGATAACGTTGACCGGCTTACTTTTCTCAAAATGAACAAGGCCTGGATCTCTCATGAATTTGCCAGTCCTCTTCCAGAATAAATAATTGGTTGGCAACAGTATCCAGGTCTCCTGTTCTGTTCATGTTTCTACCACCTGAACTGTAATCCCTGAGCTCCAACACCGCCAGTTGGCGCTCGGAAGTGCCGTCTGCACAGTCAACACTTGCTGCCGTGTTATTGGGGTTCAGTAACGTCAGCTGTTCCCCTGCTGTGCGGACGGCAATTTCTCCTGCTCTGTCCACATCCACTGTACTACTGATTTAAAACCTCCTCCAAATACACCTCTGGCTCCTCTGTTTTCAGTATTATCCCTGAGCTCCAACACCGCCAGTTGGCGCTCGGAAGTGCCGTCTGCACAGTCAACACTTGCTACCATGTTATTGGGGTTCAGTAACGTCAGCTGTTCCCCTGCTGTGCGGATGGCAATTTCTTCTGCTCTGTCCACATTCTCACTACTACAGATTTTAAAGTTGCTCCAATTACACCTCTGGCTCCTCTGTTTTCAGTATTATCCCTGAGCTCCAACACCGCCAGTTGGCGCTCGGAAGTGCCGTCTGCACAGTCAACACTTGCTGCCGTGTTATTGGGGTTCAGTAACGTCAGCTGTTCCCCTGCTGTGCGGACGGCAATTTCTCCTGCTCTGTCCACATCCACTGTACTACTGATTTAAAACCTCCTCCAAATACACCTCTGGCTCCTCTGTTTTCAGTATTATCCCTGAGCTCCAACACCGCCAGTTGGCGCTCGGAAGTGCCGTCTGCACAGTCAACACTTGCTACCATGTTATTGGGGTTCAGTAACGTCAGCTTTTCCCCTGCTGTGCGGATGGCAATTTCTCCTGCTCTGTCCACATTCTCACTACTACAGATTTTAAAGTTGCTCCAATTACACCTCTGGCTCCTCTGTTTTCAGTATTATCCCTGAGCTCCAACACCGCCAGTTGGCGCTCGGAAGTGCCGTCTGCACAGTCAACACTTGCTGCCGTGTTATTGGGGTTCAGTAACGTCAGCTGTTCCCCTGTTGTGCGGACGGCAATTTCTCCTGCTCTGTCCACATCCACTGTACTACTGATTTAAAACCTCCTCCAAATACACCTCTGGCTCCTCTGTTTTCAGTATTATCCCTGAGCTCCAACACCGCCAGTTGGCGCTCGGAAATGCCGTCTGCACAGTCAACACTTGCTACCATGTTATTGGGGTTCAGTAACGTCAGCTGTTCCCCTGCTGTGCGGACGGCAATTTCTCCTGCTCTGTCCACATTCTCACTACTACAGATTTTAAAGTTGCTCCAATTACACCTCTGGCTCCTCTGTTTTCAGTATTATCCCTGAGCTCCAACACCGCCAGTTGGCGCACGGAAGTGCCATCTGCACAGTCAACACTTGCTGCCGTGTTATTGGGGTTCAGTAACGTCAGCTGTTCCCCTGCTGTGCGGACGGCAATTTCTCCTGCTCTGTCCACATCCACTGTACTACTGATTTAAAACCTCCTCCAAATACACCTCTGGCTCCTCTGTTTTCAGTATTATCCCTGAGCTCCAACACCGCCAGTTGGCACACGGAAGTGCCATCTGCACAGTCAACACTTGCTGCCGTGTTATTGGGGTTCAGTAACGTCAGCTGTTCCCCTGCTGTGCGGACGGCAATTTCTCCTGCTTTGTCCACATCCACTGTACTACACATTTTAAAGTTGCTCCAATTACACCTCTGGCTCCTCTGTTTTCATTCTTATCCCTGGGCTCCAACACCGCCAGTTGGCGCTCGGAAGTGCCGTCTGCACAGTCAACACTTGCTGCGGTGTTATTGGGGTTCGGTAACGTCAGCTGTTCCCCTGCTATGTTCACGGCAATTTCTCCTGCTCTGTCCATATTCACTGTGCTACTTATTTAAAACTTGCTCCAATTACACCTCTGGCTCCTCTCTATTTTTATTCTTATCCCCGGGCTCCAGCACCGCCAGTTGGCGCTCGGAAGTGCTGTCTGCACAGTCAACACTTGCTGCCGTGTTATTGGGGTTCGGTAACATCAGCTGTTCCCCTGCTGTGTTCACGGCAATTTCTCCTGCTCTGTCCATATTCACTGTGCTACTTCTTTAAAACTTGCTCCAATTACACCTCTGGCTCCTCTCTATTTTTATTCTTATCCCTGGGCTCCAGCACCGCCAGTTGGCGCTCGGAAGTGCTGTCTGCACAGTCAACACTTGCTGCCGTGTTATTGGGGTTAGGTAACGTCAGCTGTTCCCCTGCTGTACGGACGGCAATTTCTCCTGCTCTGTCCATATTCACTGTGCTACTTATTTAAAACTTGCTCCAATTACACCTCTGGCTCCTCTCTATTTTTATTCTTATCCCTGGGCTCCAGCACCGCCAGTTGGCGCTCGGAAGTGCTGTCTGCACAGTCAACACTTGCTGCCGTGTTATTGGGGTTCAGTAACGTCAGCTGTTCCCCTGCTGTACGGACGGCAATTTCTCCTGCTTTGTCCACATCCACTGTACTACACATTTTAAAGTTGCTCCAATTACACCTCTGGCTCCTCTGTTTTCATTCTTATCCCTGGGCTCCAGCACCGCCAGTTGGCGCTCGGAAGTGCCGTCTGCACAGTCAACACTTGCTGCGGTGTTATTGGGGTTCGGTAACGTCAGCTGTTCCCCTGCTGTGTTCACGGCAATTTCTCCTGCTCTGTCCATATTCACTGTGCTACTTATTTAAAACTTGCTCCAATTACACCTCTGGCTCCTCCGTTTTTAGTATTTAACCTGGGCTCCAATACCGCTAGTTGCTGCTCAGAAGTGCCGTCTGCACAGTCAACGCTTGCTCCAGTGTTATTGGGGTTCAGTAACGTCAGCTGATCCCCAGCTGTGTGTCCGGCAAATTCTCCTGCTTTGTCCACATCCACTGTACTACGGATTTAAAACCTCCTCCAAATACACCTCTGGCTCCTCTGTTTTTAGTATTTACCCTGGGCTCCAGCACCGCCAGCTGGTTCTCGGCAGTTCCATTGGCTCTTGTACCTTCTGCTACCCATCCGGGTTCCAGTACCGTCAGCTGGTCCTCGGTAGTTCCATTTGCTCTTGTATCTTCTGCTACCCATCCGGGTTCCAGTACCGTCAGCTGGTTCTCGGCAGTGTCTTTGGCACAGGTACTCCCTCCTGCCCAGCCTGGTTCCAGCACGCCAGCTGTTTCCGGGTAGTGTCAACGTCACTTTGCCTCCAATGCGTTGTCCTGTCGTGTTGCGGTCGGGTTAGCCGACTCTATGGTGCCTGCAGTTTAGGTGACTCCTATGTGGGCTGCGGGATCTGGCAATGAAGGCTGGTTCCATAGTGCCAATAGGACAAGCACCCCCTGTAGGACTGTGGGTTTTGGTAACTGCGGCCGGCTCGCGGCCTTGAACTTTTTTTTACATGGGTACCTTCTGCTACCCATCCGGGTTCCAGTACCGTCAGCTGGTTCTCGGCAGTGCCTTTGGATTAGGTGCCTCCTTCTCGGTATCCAAGTTCCACCAACGTCTGCTGGTCCTTGGTAGTGCTTTCTGGCACAGGTACCTCCTGCTTAGTAACCGAGTTCCAGTAACATCAGCTGGTCCTCGGTAGTTCCATTGGCTCTTGTACCTTCTGCTACCCATCCGGGTTCCAGTACCGTCAGCTGGTCCTCGGTAGTTCCTCAGCTTTCTTGTACCTTCTGCTACATTTCCAAGTTCAAGCTTTTAGAAATGGTTCTTGGTAATCACTCTGGATCTCCCTGACGAGGACCCTGAAGACGAGGACCCTGAAGACCAACCCTAAGAAGACGAGGACCCCGAAGACAATGACCCTGAAGACGAGGACCCTGAAGACCACCCCGAAGAAGACGAGGACCCTGAAGACCACCCCGAAGAAGACGAGGACCCTGAAGACCACCCCGAAGAAGACGAGGACCCCGAAGATGACGACCCTGAAGACCACCCCGAAGAAGACCAAGAAGATGACCCTGAAGAAGTTGACCAAGAAGACAAAGAAGAGAAGACAAGCACCAAGATACAGAAGAACAAGAGACAGAAAACCAAGAAGCAGAAATACAAGAAGCTGCAAAACAAAAAGCGGAAGAACATTAAGCATAAGACTAAAAATCAGAGCAAAAGATAATATCTAAATTATAAGCAGAAGATGACTAAGCAGTGTATGTGGGTGAGTCCGTTCCTCCTCGTGGTGCCCCTAGAAAAGACCTGCTGCTGCAGGCCAAACTGAACGCGGACAAATCCTGTTGTAAATCTTTTGTGACGGGCAGAACGAAAGGTGTAATGTCCAACCTTTTATAGATAAGAACTACAGGAATGCCTGTCACAAATAAGAATATGATGAAGAAGAAGAATATGAAGAAGATGAAGAAGTAGAATATGAAGAATGTAAAAAAAAGAATAATACGAAGAAGGTGAAGAAGAAGAAGGTGAAGAAGAAGTGGATGAAAAAGATGCTGAGGATGATGAAGGAGAAAGTGTGGGAGAAGTAAAAAAGAAGGTGAAGAGCATGGAAGTAGTGAAACATAAATATCTGACAAAATATAGAAAATACTTAACATAGTTAATATTTCCGTAACTCAGAACATAATAAAAAAATAGTAATTCCTGCTATTCCATTTGACTGGGCTAAACCTCTATGCCTTTATTGTCTCTCCCACCTCCCCCAATACATTCTACATTATTCTTAGTTGTTTTCCTTCATGTAGAAATAACCTACAAGGAAAGAAAGGGTTTATTTTAATTCCGATATTTATGTCCCATTGACTTGCATTGGTTTCCGGTATCGGAATCGGCGATATCCGATACTTTTTCGGTATCGGTCCGATCCAATCTGATCCGATATTTCCCGATATCGGAAGGTATCGCTCAACACTAGTCAAGACATGTTTTGTGAGAGAAGGCAGCCCCAGGTTCCCAAGGGTAATAAAAAGCTAAGGGTTAATAATTGTAGTGTATAGTATCCCAAATTATTATTGAGAAGGCAGCCCCTGGTTCCCAAAGGTAATAAAAAAACAAGGGTTAGTGATTGTAGTGTATAATATCCCAAATTATTATTATGTAAGTATGAGAAAAGCTAACCATACCTCGCGGCCTTACTTAAAAATAAAATACATTTATTGTAGCTTCACACAGAATACAGACCAATAATATGAATAAAATAAACAACACATTTACGCTAATAGTGGGGCAGTGGGGTAATGTTATTTAGAGGTATACACAAATCAATAAATGAAAAAGGTGTAAAGTAGATCTAAAAAATACAGCATTACACAAACAGGTCTATAGGTTACAAAAAACACATTAGTCCTATAACAGAAATAAAGCAAGATCATGTTTTGCAGGGCGGTTTGCAAGCCTGATTATATTTGCATAATGGAGTACGTAAAATCGTGATAGAGTTAGAAATATTTTGTACAAATGCAGCTACTAGACGATCATTACTTTTTAAATTATTTGTAAAGTTTTTCAGTATTCGCTACAATTTCATTCCCGCAGTGACGTGATACAACACGTAAATACAAAACTGTCCGCAAAAACTCGACATAAAGTCTTGTAGCTGGCGGTTCTTGTAGCAATACGACGAGGAGTTTCTTCTTAAAAATTGTATAATAGTCTTCGGAAATATGCCGGCGTCAGGTTGTAACCCGTAACAGTCAAAAAATAAGGATTTGTTCCTGCCTAGAATAATGAGTAGCCAATGCGTACCAGGCTCTTCCAAAAAAATCTGTGTTGACGATATAGGCACTAGGTTTATACCTGATAACGTGAGGAGGTAAGAGGTTGCTGGGAAATACACCAGCAAACATACTCCGAGAAACGGAATTTCATTCCAAAATGTCTGTCAGTTGCATAGTATTCATTATAGACGAAGCCCACGGTGGAGTCACAAAAATTTTACTAAAGTCGTTTAGGACTTCTCGATGTTGGTTAATCTCCAGTACAGCCGTGGTTGATTGCATAAACAATCATATTCACCATGTGGGGTGTGGCATCAGCAAAATGAATTTCGGCCCGTAGGTTACCCGTTTTAATGAGCGAAAAGTGAGCGCTCGGTTCCTGATCCGGTGACTAATCGAACGCGAAGAAAGTGTAGCAACTCATAAAATCGTCATGGTCTATGGTTAATCTGGCGTCGGCTTTTTGTTTTCCAGAGATGCGAACGAGCGCCATATATTCCCTCACAGCATGTTCAGCATAAAAATTAGGGTGAAACGGCTTGGCGAGAATCTGCTGACCGTCCAAATACAGAGAAGCGTAGTTGATCCGATAGTGGGGAAAGCAAAGTGGGTTTTTCTGTTAACTTCCGCTGAAGGCCTCGTTGTCCACAAAGCATAGAATCACCGTTTTTGGTATCTGCCCCAGAAAAAGATTTTCATGATTACTATTCCTCGTTCCTCCAGGTATGCTATAGACTTTCAAACAGGCTCTGTCTAGAGCGTATTTAGTGGGGCTTGATAGAAGAGCTTGGCTGTGACCGAGCCTGACGGCAGGAGAGACTTGTACTCTTTTTACATAGAGGGTGGCGTTCACGATCTGAACCTTAAACTGCTCCTGTTCGGTGGTCATAAGGCATAACGAGTCCTTATTTCTTGATAACTTGATCTTAAGATCTAGCTCAATTAAAATGAGTTTTTATTGATTAAAAATGTCACCGAACATCGGGCCCACCAGTAGAGATGAGCGGTGTTTGAATCGAACTGTTCACCAATCTAAATTCGAGCTGTTTTGGGCGGTGTTCGAGCCGTTCGACGAACCCGAACGATTTGAAAAAAATCTGGCTGTTCGAGGTTATGTTCGATAACTGTTCGTGCACCCAAATCGTAACTGGATTTTTTCACAGTAATGCTGATAATCAATGCTAATACACAGTTTGAGTGTACAGTGGGGTGGGGGGAGGGGCATGGGATGGATCTCTGCAGAAATAATGAAGATCTCCATTTTTTTTCTCTTTCCCGCATTTATAGTGGGGAGGTGCAGTCTGTAAGCCTATCAGCAGCGCACACACGTAGCGAAGTGCTTTTTTTCACACAAGCAAGGGCATGTGTCATTGGCTGTGTATGTCACATGTTCTTGCCCTATAAGACCCAGCCATTTTCCCCGTCGCCACCATTTTCTCACTGCTGCAGCTGAGTGTTAGACGGCACTGCTGCTGCTGTTAGCGCTATATTGTGCAACTGAATTGCAAGCGAATTTTCTCTTAAATAGACAGAAATGTTTAGGCAGTAGGGACTAGTTTGTAATTGCAGCCCTTTTGAGGGCTAGGTTACAGCAGTTCCTAGCACTTTTAGCAGGCAGGTCTGTGCTGTTAAATCGACAGATAGGTTGGGAGTAGTGACTAGTTGTAATTCCAGCCCTTTTGAGGGCAAGGTTACATCAGTTCCTATCACTTTTTGCCAGGCAGGTCTGCTTTAGTGCTGTGCAAGTGTTTTTCACAGCATTTTGCTAAATCTAGCTAAGCAAATCCTTTTGGGCCTCTTGCAGTGTGTGTTAGTCAGTGGAGTAGCCTATCTGTGTTGCAAGCTACACCACCTGTGTATGTAATGCAAATTTTTTACTGCACCTAGCCAAGTAAAACCTTTTGGGCCTGTAGCAGTGTGTGGTACTCAATCTATTAGGCCATCTATATCAAGCTCCACCAGCTTTGAAATTAATAATAATTTTTAGCTGCATCTTGACTGTAAAATAATTTTGGGCATATTAGCAGTGTGTGGTACTCATTCTATTAGGCCATCTATACTAAGCTCCACCAGCTTTCAAATTACTAATAATTTTTAGCTGCATCTTGCCTGGAAAATAATTTTGGGCATAGTAGTAGTGTGTGGTACTCATTGTATTAGGCCATCTATACCAAGCTCCACCAGCTTTGAAATTAATAATAATTTTTAGCTGCATCTAGCCCGGAAAATAATTTTTGGCTTAGTAGCAGTGTGTGGTACTCATTGTATTAGGCCATCTATACCAAGCTCCACCAGCTTTGAAATTAATAATAATTTTTAGCTGCATCTTGCCTGTAAAATTATTTTGGGCATATTAGCAGTGTGTGGTACTCATTCTCTTAGGCCATCTATACTAAGCTCCACCAGCTTTCAAATTACTAATAATTTTTAGCTGCATCTAGCCCGGAAAATAATTTTGGGCTTAGTAGCAGTGTGTGGTACTCATTGTATTAGGCCATCTATACCAAGCTCCACCAGCTTTGAAATTAATAATAATTTTTAGCTGCATCTTGCCTGTAAAATAATTTTGGGCATATTAGCAGTGTGTGGTACTCATTCTATTAGGCCATCTATACTAAGCTCCACCAGCTTTCAAATTACTAATAATTTTTAGCTGCATCTTGCCTGTAAAATAATTTTGGGCATATTAGCAGTGTGTGGTACTCATTGTATTAGGCCATCTATAGCAAGCTCCACCAGCTTTGAAATTAATAATAATTTTTACATGCATTTTGCGTGTAAAATAATTTTGGGCATATTAGCAGTGTGTGGTATTCATTCTATTAGGCCATGTATACTAAGCTCCACCAGCTTTCAAATTACTAATAATTTTTACCTGCATCTAGCCCGGAAAATAATTTTGGGCTTAGTAGCAGTGTGTGGTACTCATTGTATTAGGCCATCTATACCAAGCTCCACCAGCTTTGAAATTAATAATAATTTTTAGCTGCATCTTGCCTGTAAAATAATTTTGGGCATATTAGCAGTGTGTGGTACTCATTCTATTAGGCCATCTATACTAAGCTCCACCAGCTTTCAAATTACTAATAATTTTTAGCTGCATCTTGCCTGGAAAATAATTTTGGGCATAGTAGTAGTGTGTGGTACTCATTGTGTTAGGCCATCTATACCAAGCTCCACCAGCTTTGAAATGAATAATAATTTTTGGCTGCATCTAGCCCGGAAAATAATTTTGGGCTTAGTAGCAGTGTGTGGTACTCATTCTATTTCGGCCATCTATACTAAGCTCCACCAGCTTTCAAATTACTAATAATTTTTAGCTGCATCTTGCCTGGAAAATAATTTTGGGCATAGTAGTAGTGTGTGGTACTCATTGTATTAGGCCATCAATACCAAGCTCCACCAGCTTTGAAATTAATAATAATTTTTACATGCATTTTGCGTGTAAAATAATTTTGGGCATATTAGCAGTGTGTGGTATTCATTCTATTAGGCCATGTATACTAAGCTCCACCAGCTTTCAAATTACTAATAATTTTTAGCTGCATCTTGCCTGGAAAATAATTTTGGGCATAGTAGTAGTGTGTGGTACTCATTGTATTAGGCCATCAATACCAAGCTCCACCAGCTTTGAAATTAATAATAATTTTTAGCTGCATCTAGCCCGTAAAATAATTTTGGGCTTAGTATCAGTGTGTGGTACTCATTGTATTAGGCCATCTATACCAAGCTCCACCAGATTTGAAATTAATAATAATTTTTAGCTGCATCTAGCCCGGAAAATAATTTTGGGCTTAGTAGCAGTGTGTGGTACTCATTGTATTAGGCTATCTATACCAAGCTCCACCAGCTTTGAAATTAATAATAATTTTTAGCTGCATCTTGCCTGTAAAATAATTTTGGGCATATTCGCAGTGTGTGGTACTCATTGTATTAGGCCATCTATACCAAGTTCCACCAGCTTTGAAATTAATAATAATTTTTAGCTGCATCTTGCCTGTAAAATAATTTTGGGCTTAGTAGCAGTGTGTGGTACTCATTGTATTAGGCCATCTATACCAAGCTCCACCAGCTTTGAAATTAATAATAATATTTAGCTGCATCTAGCCCAGAAAATAATTTTTCTTCCCAATAGTGGTAGCAATAGAAATATGGGGCGCACGCCTGGCTGACAGAAGTATACGCTTCATAACAAAAAACACCAGCCTAGCGCACTGCATTAATAAGATGGCATCATCGTCTCTCCCAGTGCTAGGCCTACTACCCAGGCTAGCATTCCTGTGCCTAAAACACAATGTATGGGTCCACGCTAGCCACGATGCTGAGGGGTCTAAAGCTGCTGCTAACGCTTTATCACAATTCAATTGGCAGATTTTCACAGAGCTCCTCCCCAACGACCACCCATCGGGCAATAGTTGCCCACCCTCCCTATGGGATCTAGTGGCGAATAGTTGATGCCATTAATCAGAGCGTCAGTTGCCCCGTCGACGTGGCAAGCATACGGTAAGGCATGGGAAGAGTGGACACGACTAGTAGCAGGCAGACAGGTTGAGCAATGTGAACAAGCCAGATTACAAGTCACCATAAAATTTCTCCACCAGCTAATGATGAGGGGCATATCAGGGGCGTCAGCACAGCGGTGTCTGACCGGAGTAGCATTTCACTTCCAATTACTGAATTGGGGAGATGTGACAAAGAGATTCATCATCAGACAATCCATAAAAGGGTGGAAAAGGGGTCAGCCAAGTCAGGAGTGTAGACGTCCCATCCCGTGTCACTAAAACTGATTTCTCACATCATATCCCTAACACCATTAACATGACACTCACAATTTGAAACAACACTACTGTCTACTGCATTTGCGATCGCCTTTTTCGGGGCGCTATGCATAAGCGAATTAGTCCCTCAATCCAAAATTACCACCAGTGGAGGCTTATTACACCAGGACGTAGTCATATCCAATAATGCAATACGTCTACGCATACGCCAATCGAAAATGGTTCCAGCGGGCAGGGGCACTTGGGTACTTCTACAACCCACAAACGGTACACTGAGTCGGGTAACAATAGTAAAAATATATATAACCGTCTGATCATAAAGTAATTTCTTCCTATCACACATTGATGGAATGCCATTATCAAGATACCAGTTCCAAGCTATATTTAATAAATGCATAACATCGGCAGGGAACCACCCCAAAGATTATGGGACACACTCATTCCACATAGGCGCGGCCACGGAAGCAGCAAGAGCAGGACTGTCAGAAATGGAAGTTCAGAGGATAGGGAGATGGCGATCCACGTGTTTGGCGAGATACATAAGACCGGACTTGTTATCCTAACGTGGTTTGTTTCTTTTACAGGTGATGCTAAGCCAACAGTGATAGGCCACTCGTATATATATTGGGCAGAAAAAAGGGCGAAAGTCCGCCCAGGCGGGAGGAAATTAGAGTTTCATAACACATATTTGAACTGGAGAGGTATTAGAGGTCTGCTATGGCCACAGGTACTAAAGGAGGTAATCAAGGTAGGGAGAGAGGCAAGAGGTCCAGTCATCTTAGTTATACAGGCCGGGGGAAACGACCTAGGTCATCACAAGAGCGCATAACTAATGGCAATAATGAAACTAGAAACTGAGCGCTTCAGAGAATTTTTCACAAAACTAACTATAGTATGGTCAGAGATTGTGCCGATTGCAGTATGGCAAGGTGCCCGAGACATCACGGCCATCGAACGGACAAGGCGGGTAATAAATATTCGGATGGCAAAATTTAGAAGAGACAGAGGCGGTGTAGTGATACAACACCGACAACTGGAAGGAGATAAAGCAGGCCTCATACGGCCCGACGGTGTTCACTTAATGGATAATAGACTGGACATATTCCTGTCAGGACTCCATGACGGAGTGGAACAAGCGTTAAGAGTGATGGATGGGGGTCAGAGTCCTGCATACGAGTACGCAGGATCCTCCGTGGCCTGGAAATAGAAAGGACATGTTGGAGAGTTACACTTGTTGGCCAACTTGCCGGTGTGGAGACCCAGGGCATGCTGCAACAAGCTGAATTATTTTAGAAATAAAATGCCTTTCTAGTGGAATGAGTATAAAGAGTTAATAAAGCTGTGACCAATCCTCACCCATTCAGTTGTAAGTGTTACATTATTGTATTGTCAAGGAAAGGGGGGCAGTAGGGGGGCTGAGCGTCTGGGTTTGGTTGGGGGGTCCCCACAGTCTGCCAAGGCTAGATGCATTTAAAAATTCTTATTAGATACACAGGCGGTGCAGCTTGCTTTGCAGCTGGGCTACTACGCCCAAAGTATTGCCTAGGCTAAATGCAGTTAAAAATTCTACGCTGACTAGCAGACACTGAAGCTTTGGAGCAGACCTCTGAGTAAACAGCTCTTCAGACTCAACCATCTGTGTTACCCCAAGCCATAGTGTATGTAGTTTCTTACAGTTAAAAGGGGGTGGGAGCGACCCAACCCACCTGGAATTGATGATGCCAACGTCAAGTTAAACACAGCAAGGGGACTCCAAAAAGAGTCTCCATTTTTTCCAAAAATTGTGGCACAGACACCACTTAAGTGGCATCAATTGCCCCAGAGTTGCTTAAAACGGTTGGTGAGGTGATTTTACCAAATCCTCAAGCTTTTAGTCTCCCCAGGATGACACAGGGGTAGAAAAGTTCTTGCGGATCCATGATTTGTTCATCTTTATGAATGTGAGTCTGTCTACATTCTCAGTGGACAGCCGCGTACGCTTATCTGTCAGCACACCACCAGGAGCGCTGAACACACATTCAGAGAGAACGCTGGCTGCAGGGCATGACAAGATCTCCAAGGTGTGAGTGGCGAGCTCCAGACATTTTTCCAGATTGGAATCCCAAAATGAGCAAGGGTCCAGTGACACAGTCATGGCTTCGATGTTCACTTGGAGATACTCCTGTACCATCCTCTCTAGGCGTTGACTATGTGTCAGACTTCTTGTCTCCTGTGACCTTGCAAAGGATGGTCTAAAAAAGTGGTGAAACGATTCCACAAAATTGCTGTTACCAGCAGATACTGTGTTACTGTTACGGTTTGAGTGATGAAGACTCGACAGTCCCACGGTTTGCAAGTTAGAACTGTGAGATTCATTACTTGCACCACTGGTGTTTTGTGGAAAAGCACATGTAAGATTCTGCAACAGCCTCTGCTGATACTCCTGCATGCGTGAATCCCTTTCTATGGCAGGAATTATTTCGGCAAATTTACTTTTGTACCGGGGATCTAAGAGTGTGGCAAGTTGCCACACTCTTAGATCCCCGGTACAAAAGTAAATTTGCCAAAATAATTCCTGCCATAAAAAGGGATTGACGCATGCAGGAGTATCTGCAGACGCTGTTGCAGAATCTTACATGTGCTTTTCCACAAAACACCAGTGGTGCACGAAGTGAATCTCACAGTTCTAACTTGCCAACCGCGGGACTGTCGAGTCTTCATCACTCAAACCGTAACAGTAACACAGTATCTGCTGGTAACAGCAATTTTGTGAAATCGTTTCACCACTTTTTTAGACCATCCTTTGCAAGGCCACAGGAGACAAGAAGTCTGACACATAGTCAATGCCTAGAGAGGATGGTGCAGGAGTATCTCCAAGTGAACATCGAAGCCATGACTGTGTCACTGGACCCTTGCTCATTTTGGTATTCCAATCTGGAAAAATGGCCGGAGCTCGCCACTCACGCCTTGGAGATCTTGTCATGCCCTGCAGCCAGTGTTCTCTCTGAACGTGTGTTCAGCGCTGCTGATGGTGTGCTGACAGATAAGCGCACGCGGCTGTCCACTGAGAATGTAGACAGACTCACGTTCATAAAGATGAACAAATCATGGATTCGCAAGGACTTTTCTAATCCTGTGTTATCCTTGGAAGGCTAAAAGCTTGAGGATTTGGTAATATCACCTCACCAACCGTTTTAAGCAACTGTGGGGCAATTGATGCCACTTAACCCTAGAACGCATGACCATAAAAATCTACACTTTCATATACCTGGGGCCTTTTAGGCCCGTGTGCAAACAACATTGAATAACTCAAACTCAAATGACAAACAACTATATACATGAAGAATACCTAGAGTTTCAAAATTCTAACTAAAGTAATCTTGCAGAAAATAGAAAACAATTAACAGGGCGGGACTGCGAGGCCCCAGGTATGCGTTCTAGGGTTAAGTGGTGTCTGTGCCACAATTTTGGGAAAAAATGGAAACTCTTTTTGGAGTCCCCTTGCTGTGTCTTACGTGACGTTGGCATCGTCAATTCCAGCTGGGTTGGGTCGCTCCCCCCCCCTTTTAACTGTAAGAAACTACATACACTATGGCTTGGGGTAACACAGATGATTGAGTCTGAAGAGCTGTTTACTCAGAGGTCTGCTCCAAATCTTCAGTGTCTGCTAGTCAGCGTAGAATTTTTAACTGCATCTAGCCTAGGCAATACTTTGGGCGTAGTAGCCCAGCTGCGAAGCAAGCTGCACCGCCTGTGTATCTAATAAGAATTTTTAAATGCATCTAGCCTAGGCAGACTGTGGGGACCCCCAACCAAACCCAGACGCTCAGCCCCCCTACCGCCCCCCTTTCCTTGACAATACAATAATGTAACTCTTACAACTGGATGGGTGAGGATCGGTCACAGCTTTATTAACTCTTTATACTCATTCCATTAGAAAGACATTTTATTTCTAAAATAATTCAGCTTGTTGCAGCATGCCCTGGGTCTCCACTCCGGCAACTTGGCCAACAAGTGTAACTCTCCAACATGTCCTTTCTATTTCCAGGCCACGGAGGATCCTGCATACTCGTATGCAGGACTCTGACCCCCACCCATCACTCTTAACGCTTGTTCCACTCCGTCCTGGAGTCCTGACAGGAATATGTCCAGTCCAATATCCATTAAGTGAACACCGTCGGGCCGTATGAGGCCTGCTTTATCTCCTTCCAGTTGTCGGTGTCGTACCACTACACCGCCTCTGTCTCTTCTAAATTTTGCCATCCGAATATTTATTACCCGCCTTGTCCTTTCGATGGCCGTGATGTCTCGCGCACCTTGCCATACCGCTATCGGCACAATCTCTGACCATACTATAGCTAGTTTTGTGAAAAATTCTCTGAAGCGCTCAGTGTCTAGTTTCATTATTGCCATTAGTTATGCGCTCTTGTGATGACCTACGTTGTTTCCCCCGGCCTGTATTACTAAGATGACCAGACATCTTGCCTCTCTCCCTACCTTGATTACCTCCATTAGTACCTGTGGCCATAGCAGGCCTCTAATACCTCTCCAGTTGAAATATGTGTTATGAAACTCTAATTTCCTCCCGCCTGGGCGGACTTTCGCCCTTTAATCTGCCCAATATATATACGAGTGGCCTATCACCTACACTGTTGGCTTAGCGTCACCTGTAAAAGAAACAAACCACGTTAGGATAACAAGTCCGGTCTTATGTATCTTGCCAAACACGTGGATCACCATCTCCCTATCCTCTGAACTTCCGTTTCTGACAGTCCTGCTCTTGCTGCTTCTGTGGCCGCGCCTATGCGGAATGAGTGTGTCCCGTAATCTTTGGGGTGGTTCCCTGCCGATGTTATGCATTTATTAAATATAGCTTGGAACTGGTATCTTGCTAATGGCGTCCCATCAATGTGTGATAGGAACAAATTACTTTGTGATCTGATGGTTAGATATGGTTTTACTATTGTTACCCGACTCAGTGTACCGTTTGTGGGTTGTAGAAGTACCCAAGTGCCCCTGCCCGCTGGAACCATTTTCGATTTGTGTATGCGTAGATGTATTGCATTATTGGCTATGACTACGTCCTGGTGTAATAAGCCTCCACTGGTACTAATTTTGGATTGAGGGACTAATTCGCTTATGCATAGTGCCCCGAAGAATGCGATCACAAATGCAGTAGACAGTAGTGTTGCTTCAAATTGTGAGTGTCATGTTAATGGTGTTAGGGATATGATGTGAGAAATCAGTTTTAGTGACACGGGACGGGACGTCTACACTCCTGACTTGGCTGACCCCTTTTCCACCCTTTTATGGATTGTCTGATGATGAATCTTTGTCACATCTCCCCAATTCAGTAGTTGGAAGTGAAATGCTACTCCGGTCAGACACCGCTGCGCTGACGCCCCTGATATGCCCCTCATCATTAGCTGGTGGAGAAATTTTATGGTGACTTGTGATCTGGCTTGTTCACATTGGTCAACCCGTCTGCCTGCTACTAGTCGTGTCCACTCTTCCCATGCCTTACCGTATGCTTGCCACGTCGACGGGGCAACTGACGCTCTGATTAATGGCATCAACTATTCGCCACTAGATCCCATAGGGAAGGTGGGCAACTGTTGTCCCGATGGGTGGGCATTGTGGAAGAGCTCTGTGAAAATCTGCCAATTGAATTGTTATAAAGCGTTAGCAGCAGCTTTAGACCCCTCAGCATAGTGGCTAGCGCGGACCCATACATTGTGTTTTAGGCACAGGAATGCTAGCCTGGGTAGTAGGCCTAGCACTGGGAGAGACGATGATGCCATCTTATTAATGCAGTGCGCTAAGCTGGTGTTTTTTGTTATGAAGCGTATATTTTTGTAAGCCAGGAGCGCGCCCCATATTTCTATTGCTACCACTATTGGGAAGAAAAATTATTTTCAGGGCTAGATGCAGCGAAAAATTATTATTAATTGAAAAGCTGGTGGAGCTTGGTATAGATGGCCTAATACAATGAGACCCACACACTGCTAGAAGGCCAAATATTTTTTCAGAGGTAGTTTCAGAAAAAAATTATATTCAGTTTGCAACCTTAAGGAGGTCAGTATAGATGGACTAATAGAACAAGTCCCACACACAGCTAGAAGGCCAAATATTTTTTCAGAGGTAGATGCAGAAAAAAATTATATTCAGTTTGCAACCTTATGGAGGTCAGTATAGATGGACTAATAGAACAAGTCCCACACACAGCTAGAAGGCCAAATATTTTTTCAGAGGTAGATGCAGACAAAAAATTATTTTGAATTTGCAACCTGATGGAGGTCAGTATAGATGACTAATAGAACAAGTCCCACACACAGCTAGAAGGCCAAATATTTTTTCAGAGGTAGATGCAGAAAAAAATTAAATTCAGTTTGCAACCTAATGGAGGTCAGTATAGATGGACTAATAGAACAAGTCCCACACACAGCTAGAAGCCCAAATATTTTTTCAGAGGTAGATGCAGACAAAAAATTATTTTGAATTTGCAACCTTATGGAGGTCAGTATAGATGGACTAATAGAACAAGTTCCACACACAGCTAGAAGGCCAAATATTTTTTCAGAGGTAGATGCAGAAAAAAATTATATTGAATTTGCAACCTGATGGAGGTCAGTATAGATGACTAATAGAACAAGTCCCACACACAGCTAGAAGGCCAAATATTTTTTCAGAGGTAGATGCAGAAAAAAATTATATTCAGTTTGCAACCTTATGGAGGTCAGTATAGATGGACTAATAGAACAAGTCCCACACACAGCTAGAAGCCCAAATATTTTTTCAGAGGTAGATGCAGACAAAAAATTATATTCAGTTTGCAACCTTATGGAGGTCAGTATAGATGGACTAATAGAACAAGTCCCACACACAGCTAGAAGGCCAAATATTTTTTCAGAGGTAGATGCAGAAAAAAATTATATTCAGTTTGCAACCTTATGGAGGTCAGTATAGATGGACTAATAGAACAAGTCCCACACACAGCTACAAGGCCAAATATTTTTTCAGAGGTAGATGCAGAAAAAAATTATATTCAGTTTGCAACCTGATGGAGGTCAGTATAGATGGACTAATAGAATGATGCTATGCCCAAAAGATTTTACTTTTTATTAGGTGCAGCAGTGAGAAAATGGTGGCGACGGGGAAAATGGCTGGGTCTTATAGGGCAAGGACATGTGACATACACTGCCAATGACACATGCCCTTGCTTGTGTGGAAAAAAAGCACTTTGCTCCGTGTGTGCGCTGCTGATAGGCTGACAGATTGCACCTCCCCACTGCAAATGCGGGAAAGAGAAAAAAAAATGGAGATCTTCATTGTTCCTGCAGAGATCCATCCCTTGCCCCTCCCCCCACCCCGCTGTACACTCAAACTGCGTATTAACATTAATTTTCATCATTACTGAGAAAAAATCCAGTTATGATTTTGGTGCACGAACAGTTATCGAACATAACCTCGAACAGCCGAATTTTTCTCAAATTGTTCGTGTTCGCCGAACGGCTCGAACACCGCCCAAAACAGCTCGAATTTGAGATTGGCGAACAGTTCGAGTAGAACAACGCTCATCTCTAGTGGCAACCCAGTAGCCGGGATTACTTCGAATTCTGACAATCCAAGGGTCATGTTGCAGGTAGTGCAGCAAGAAGGCACTCATGTGTCTTGCGCATCCAGGAGGACCAAGTCCTTGTTGTGTTGGTAGCGAGGTAAGAATCATGCTTCCTTCCTCTGCCCTCTCCCCCCAACCTCACACAACAGAAATGTGATCAAGGTCTCCCTCATCTGATGAGTCTTCCATGCCCATCGCCAGTTCGTCCTCCACTTCTTCCTCGGCTCCTGCACCTTCCACAACAGTTTGGCTGCTACCATGCGCCCTGGTTAATCCCTCTCCTCCACCCTCCCATGCCTGCCGCCTTGGTGCTGCCGACCGTCTGGACCTTGGAGATGTTATCCCTTCCGCATACGACTCCTCCTCTACTTCCTCCACCTCCTCTTGTCCCACCACCTGACTCTGAATTCTGTTTAACGTGTGCTCCAGAATGTGAATCACCGAATAGCTGATAATGGCATCGTCAGCACTAAACATCTTCGTTGCCATTTCAAAACTGTGCAGAAGGGTGTTAGCCGCCCCTGAGGGTTCAGTCGCCACAGAGGTACTGCATCTCACCCAGAGGTGTGGTATCTCACCCTCAGGTAAGGAAGGAGTATGGCTCGGGACCCTAACACCTGCATCCAGCACATACCCGCAGTGGGGGTAGGGCGAGATTGCGCCTAAGGGAGAGCACAGTCCCAGGTCCCTAGCTGGCGGGAGGGTCCTATGTAGTGGGTGTGGGTGGAGAAAGCAGCTTAGGGGAGCAAATGACAGGGAGAGTATAAATAGGAAGCCATCTTAGAAAGAGCAAGCCAGTCAGAGGAGGAGAAGTGACAGAAGCAGAGGCTCTGCATGAGCTCGGCTCCGGAGGTGGGCCTAGCCTGGGAGGCCCAGGACTGAAGGAGAGAAGAGAGGAGTGGGAGCAGGAAGGCTCCAGGAACCGAAGGGACCCTAGGGGTACGGGCCGTGAAGAAGGCCACCCGTACGCCCGCTGCTACCAGGAGGTAGAGGGGTCAGGCCAGAAAAGGGGAACCGCTCCCTCAACTAGCGGAGAAACAGCAAGGCTCAACTAGAAACAGCATTTCATGTACTGCAGGCCAAAGTCCACACCAGTCTCACTAAGAAGGTAGCCACATAGGACCCAGGGGACGGAACACACGTCGCCCGCCATGACCCGAGGATACCAGATAGAAGTGTCACTGGGTGTGAGGTGCAGGTAGAAGGCCAGAGAAAGGACACACAAAAGGGGGTCCTGCTAAGTACTCCGGAGCTATCTGGGAGTGGACTGAGCCCCTCACTGAGTACGCACAGCACGACGGGGGAGATTGCTCTGGTACATATAATCTGGACTGCAACAACTGTGAGTAAAGATCTTAGGACTGCATCACATGGACTCTGTGTTCATTACTAACTCCCTGCACTACAACCACAATCATCCAGCCACACTGCCCTGAAGCTACACTCTTCCTGTGGGGAGTAATAATACCATTGCTGCAAAACCACCAGTTTCAGAGGACTGTTCCGCAGTAGCGGCCCCTTTGGCCGCACTCCACAGGTGGCGTAGTCGGACATTATAAAACCCATATATACAAATTAGCCTTGGATTGACCGCCCTGGGTCACGGACCGGGTCACCTCCACAGTGACTACAACCCCCAGCGTCTACCGACCCGGCTCCGGGTACCCCACAGCCCAGGGGGCGCGTCACCTTCATAGGTCCCTGATCTGAGACCACTCCTGCAGCGTGATTTGCCCCACCTCTGGATCTCGTTGGCGCAGGCTATACGTCAGAACGTATTGCACCAGGGCTTGTCGGTGCTGCCACAGTTGCTGCAACATGTGCAGAGTTGAATTCCACCATGTCGGCACATCGCACTTCAGCCGGTGAACTGGCAGGCCCAACGACTTCTGTAGAGATGTAAGTCGTTGAGCTGCGGGATGCGAACGGTGGAAGTGAGCACACAGCGACCATGCCCTCTGCAGAAGGCCATCTAGTCCGGGATAGTGGGCTAAAAATTGCTGGACAACCAGGTTCAACACGTGAGCCATACAAGGCACGTGTGTGACATTGCCCCGGCGAAGGGCCGCACCCAGGTTTTCAGCATTGTTGCACATGGCCTTCCCTGGTTGCAGTCTAGTGGAGACAACCATTCATGAAACTGGGTCTCCAGAGCTGACCACAACTCCTCAGCAATGTGACTCACATTTCCCAGACATTTCAAAGTAAACACCGTCTGATGCCGTTGAGCCCTGCTGCCAGCATAGTAAGGAGGTGTGCAGTATTCCTTCTGCGCAGTTAGAAAGTGGGTGGCATTACCAGACAGGCTTTGGGTGCAGGTGGAGGACCGAGAGGAGGCTGAAGAGGCAGAAGCAGTGGAGGAACTTCTAGATAAAGAGGATTGACGCACAACTCGTGGGGACGGCAAGACTTGGACAGCAGCCCCTTGTCCTGTTGTCACCATAGTTACCCAGTGCCCAGTCAGCAGCATGTAACGCCCCTGACCATGCCTACTCGTCCAAGTGTCTGTGGTGAAATGCACCCTGTCACACACAGAGTTTCTCAAAGAAGTGGTGATGTTGTGTGCGACATGCTGGTGGAGCGCAGGCACACCTTTCTTTGAGAAGTAGTGCCGACTGGGCATCTGGTACTGGGGCACTGCGACGGACATAAGGTCCCGAAAATCCTCTGTGTCCACCAGGCGGAATGGCAGCATTTCTGTAGCCAACAGCTTGCAGATGGTGAAATTCAACCTCTTAGCTTTGTCATGGCTAGGAGGAAATGGTCTTTTACTTGTCCACATCTGAGGGACCGAGGGCTGGCTTTTGTGCTTAGATGGGGTTGAGTAGGGTGTCCCCAGCAAACTGCCGGTCTGTGAAGAAGATGCAGGCGGAAAAGTTAGGTTGTCTTGATCCAAAGGTGGTGCTCTCGATGTCGGAGAGCGCTCAACACCAGCTGGTGTTTCCACTTCCAAATGAAATGATGACCTGCCAATCACACTGGCTGTTGCGGGTAAAGAGGTGGCAGGTCTGCGTCCAAAAACATGTGTGACTGCTGTCCCCCCAGTCACAGAGGATGAAGAGGCCGCGGATGCACAAGATGGGACAGACGGTGGTTGGCCCGGCCCGCTAGGCCGCATTGTAGCACAGTGAGCTTCCCACTGCAACTTATGCTTCATATCCATTTGACGGTTCATGCATGAAGTACTCAAACTATGGATTTTTTGGCCTCTACTTAGCTTGTGGTGACAAATATTACAGATAACACGAGTTGGGTCATCCTTATCGATCTGAAAAAGTGCCCAGGCTATGCAAGGCTTAGAGCCCATGCGACCTGAAGAGCTACCACGACTTGTGGTCAGAGGCAGAGTTGTGGTTGAGGATGCAGTTGTTGACGTGCTTCCAGTACTCCGTCTCTGTCCAGGCGCAACCTAACCTCGTTGTCAATAGCATCTGTGATGCCCAGCTGTGCTTGGTATCACCGATCCTAGAAGAGTGCATTGATGGAATCCTCCACAAGAGGCCCCCATAAACATTCACACATCTCCACTTTCCACCTCAGACCAGCAGAGGGAGCCCGTTAAGGATATAAATAGGGAAGGTGGAGCCAGGCAGTTCAGTTCCTCTGAAGAGTTCCTGCAGTAGAGAAGCCTAAGAGAGGTCAGTCTGCAGTGGAGCTCAGTCTAGTCTAGAGAACTCAGTTAATAGTTCAGCAGTGGAGCACGAGGCTCCTGCAAGCTAGATTCAGGGAGCCCAGTTAGAGCTTAAGGTGTGCCGGCCCCATAAGATCGGTGAAGCACGGCAAGCTGCCTTTAGTGTGTATAGCCTAGTGAGGGCCCAAGTAGGCCAAAGGCCAGTGGAGAGTTAGTACATAGGGGCAGAGGAGCTTAACCAGCTCACCCCGAAGCTTTTACCGGACACCGGATCCGAGCTTACCGGGATCTCTATGACCCAGTAAGGCATAACCGGAATCCCTGGAGAACTACAAGTCCCAGGATCGCTAAGGTGCTGATACGTAACAGAGCCAGGAGACACTTAGGCCCCGCATACTGGGAGCGTGAACTCCAAGACAAGGCCCTACCACAAGGTCAGCCAGCGCAGGACAGAGACAAAGTTAGGCCTAGCTCCAGGCAGGTCAGAAACTTACTATGCAGAGGCAAGAAACAGGAGACCCTACACCCGCTCATTCGAGAGGATCCTGATATGCAGCCTTCACCCTACAGTGCTCCGGGATGTGCCTGAATTTCCCCCAGTAAAAGGTACTGAAGTGACTACCGTGTCCATTCCCGTTCTTGCTCTGACCCAGCTGGGTCTCGCCTGTCCTGCATTCCCCCAGCATACGCTGCCCTGAGGTCTAGCTCCACCTGTGGGGAGCTATATCATCGAGCTGCCTTATCACCGGCCTCAGTGGACTGCTGCAGCGCTGGTGCTTCTCACCAGATACCACAGGTGGCGTCACTAACTCTTATAAAATTAACAATTATCCAGCCTTTTAAAGAGTGACCCCAGGGTACGGGCCTGGGAGCCGACCACCGCGACATCGCAAAGGCCAGGCAAAGGCCCGGGTACCAAGTTATCCCCATTTCCTGGGCTAGTCACATCCTCCTCCACCTCCTCTGCTGACCTCATCGACTGGCTGACTGTGGGTTGACAGTAAGTGGGATCTCCAACCTCGTCTTCATCACCCTGTGTGTTCTCACACCCGTCGTCCTCAGAGCCAAACTCTTCCTGAACTGACCGAAAAGTCAAGTTGTCGCTCAAATCAGGTATTTGAGTCTCATCATCCTCTTCATCATTGTCTCCACCAACATGAGTTACAGTTTGGGAACGAGGGTCTATATTATGCTCAGAACCTTCTTCATCTGGTCCTGGATCCGACTCATAAAAATTCTGGGCATCAGTGCAGATCATTTCCTCGTCTGGATTAACAGAAGCTCTGGAGCAGACCTCCATTTCCCAGGCTATAGTATGAGTAAACTGCTGTGCAGTCTCAACCATCTGTGTTACCCCATGCTCAGATGGGCAGCTGGAGACTTGGGAGCTGTGAGGAAGCAAGTGCGATTGGGGTGACACCTCTGAGGACTGGAGTATTTGTGATGTTGAAGTTGAGGTGGAGGAGAGCCCACTTGAAGGAGCACTTGATATCCGTTGAAGCACCTGCTGTTTTTGTGCCTCATCTGTAGTGATGGGCGTGTCCGTAAGAAAGGGATCGTTTGTAGCGATGGGCATGTCCGTAAGAAAGGGATCGTATCACATTGTCCACGAAAAGAAGTAGACATCTTAGTTTGGCTGGAAGATGGTCTTTCTTCTGCAGATGTTACTCCCCCCCCACCGCGGGGGGGTTCGACGGACCAGCGGACAGGCACCACTATTGGGAGAGGGGGGCTGGCCATCAGGTTCCACCGTGGCTCTGGCACAAACCCGGCGACACGGAGGTCGCACGGGCAGGAATGGACTAGCCGTGTCGGCTTCGCACTCCAGCGTAGTCCCTCTGCCCGCTTGCACCCGTAACCACAAAGGGATGCGCAAGCGGCTTTTCTTCCCAGGACTGTTCCACGCTGAGCAGGAATGTGGGGGAGCTCAGGTCGGCCTTCCACTGTACTCCCTTACCTCCCTCACCCTCTTTCCTTCTTCCGATCTCCATCTAACCCCTCGGCTCTGTGGTGTCCGCTCTCCCTCCAGCTCTCTCCTTCTCACAGGTGGACTACCGCATGTATTCACACTGTGGCGAATCTTTTGGGCCCAGGCATAAGAAGTTGTTGAGGTAATGAATAATATGTGCCCCCTTAGAAACGTCCATTACAACCCATTCGAGGAAGCAACTAAACACCTCAAATAGTGAGCTGGATCTGGACCACCCCATGAGCAAACAGCGAAACTATTCAGAGGCACAGGAGGTAGTAAGTAACCGGAATGCCACATCAATGTCTGTTTTGGCCATTAGGGTGACGCTTCCCAACTTCTTGATCCGCCTGATTGCCTTGTCAAAGGATGTACAGTATATACTACTGCACTTGGTTCCGCATCGATGTTGTCGTTTACTGACCTGCCCCTTGGATATGACAAATGGTGGATCAGTCCGAATGTATTGGGTTCCGTTTTTGGCACAATTCACAACAGGGATACCACTACGTCTTGTAAGGAAAGTGTTCTGAATGGAACCTCCATTCTACCTAAAGATATTTCTTTTTTTAATTTTCTTGTCACGACGTCTGGATGTTGGTAGGCTGATTTTAGATTTTTACTCCAGCCTTTCTTGATTTTAGAAGGGCATGACATGCCTATATCTGTGTCTCCCCCTCCTTTTTACTCCTCCACCTCTTTTCTTTTCGCATGACTATATGTACTTGTCACTTTTCCATGTGTTAGTTGTGTCTTCTGAGCAGTTTGTCAGCTTTAGGACACCTTTGAAGTGTTTTCTATGTGTTTTCTATGTGTTTCTATGTGTTTTTGTTTGCCTGCCATTGGTTTTAACGGTGTTCGAAGGTGTTCGATGAACAGTTCGACGAACAGTTCGGCGAACATACGGGTGTTCGATGAACCGAACCGAACTCAAACACTACGGGGGTGGCTCAACACTACCCACGAGCTTCACAGACCTTGAGAGACGGGTTGCATGGGCTCTGCGTGAGAATCCTTGATTCTGATTTTTGCCGTTGAGTACAGTGGTCTGGTGATGTCTGGCCTTGTCTTTATAGAATAATCCCGCTGTAAATTGTGATCTCACCCCTTGCGGAATGCAGTTTAAAAGCGTTTCAATGTAGGCCTGGTAAATATAAAGGTTATCAGATTGTGAAATCAAACAATCCCCCAGAGTAATGTCCACCTGATTGAAAAGTGTGGCTATGGGGTAATTTTAAGTCCCACACACATGCCAGCCGTGAGAGCCGTACCATCCTGTTTCAGGATGTGGCACTGGATGTTCAAGAGTGTATTATTCAAATCATAATAATATTCCCCGCTTCCCGATACGAAAAATTCCAGGTGGGGCATTATCGGCTAGAGGGGCGATCGGTTGCACTTCAACAAAAAGCAATTTTTCGATGCTAGTCTGCGTGGGAGGCATGGTAAAGATATCCAGTTCTCTTTTAGAGTACTCTATTGATGCTTCGTGAATAAACGCCATGACCGGCTATTAGAAGATGTCACTCGTGAGGTGTCTTGCGGACTTCTGATGAGAGCTCGATTTACGCTGAGTGGTGTTATTCATGAGGCGCGGCGGGGGTCTTTTCGCTCATAGTAAAGAGTTTCTTTCTCTTTTCCTTTTACGCATTTTTGTGGTTACGTAGATTAGTTTGACGCCCTCTTGGTTGTTTTTAGCATTGCAATTTAATCTGTCCACTACAGGCGTAGACATACTCGTGATAGCGTCTTTAGCAATATTTCTTACGCCTATTTTTACATGCGGTTTGACTAGTTCTAGGCCTTTTTCTGAAAAGCGATGCGGCTCTCCTAAAAAGACTTCGAAACAGCCCGCCGATAAATGTATTTTATTTTTAAACATGGCCGCGAGGTATGGTTAGCATTTCTCAAGCTTACATAATAATAATTTGGGATACTATACACTATAATCATTAACCCATGGTTTTTTATTACCCTTGGGAACCAGGGGCTGCCTTCTCAATAATAATTTGGGATACTATACACTACAATCATTAACCCTTAGTTTATTATTACCCTTGGGAACCTGGGGCTGCCTTCTCTCACAAAACATGTCTTGACATGTTTTCCAACATACGCAGCTTATACTTTAACCTACAGCCTTGGGGGGAAGGGTATGATCACCTTCCAGCAATTCAGCTTACACAAAGCTAATGGGGGATGGGCAATGTGCCATTATCAACACCAAATGGCACGATCACCACCTATCAAGGACTGACACATAATCCCACAAGATAGGAGTGTAACAGGGGCAGAGAATGGGCGGTTATGGGGATGTAACAGAGGCTGTACAGGGTTGCTACCGGAGCGGGGACGCAACTGATGTAACATGTATTGACACACATAAGGGCGGCGAATGGGGGGAGAATGGGGAGGAGAGGGAAGGGGTTTAGACCGGAAGTGGAGGCGGGACATGTGCCAAAAAGGGGCGTGGAATCTGTCAAAAACCATGAGTGGGCGTTCTGATGAAAGGTGTACACTCTTACGGCTTATACAAAACTGAAATTTCAATCATCTATAGAAGCAAAAAATCTCATCCCTTGATCTGAAAAATATATGAAAATAACTCATCCATTGGAAATGTTTTTCAGCTTATAGTAGGTATGTAGAAAATGTTAAGATGGAAATGAAACTCCTGAGTATCTCTGTAGCAACCGAGATGTCCCTATTTATGGAGTACAGAGAAATGACCTTCCTTCCTATGTTGCTTTGATTATATAATATGTAATGTAGAAGAAAATGTACTGTACAAAGAACATAATTTGCAAGAACAAGGCTAATACGAATCAATAATGCATGCACTATATTCTTCATAACGTCAAAGTTCTTTTACAGGCTCGCTGCGGTCATTGTCCTGTTCCTATTTTATGTGGGGGGGAGAATGGTCATAAGGTTGTAGGGGATAAGAAACATATAGCTGTTTGTTTTTCCAAAAACAGTACTCCATTTCTGGAGTTGTATGTAGAATTTTATCTCAGCTCCAATTACTTTAAGTGAAATGAGGAAACCATTGGGCAGATTTGGTGCTTTAGAGGGGAAAAAGTAGCTAAGCTATGGTTTCTAATCCTACAAAAAACCCTTCCATGAATCTAAGGCCTTTAAGGAATATTTTTTATACAAATAATTAATATTTGTATTATTGTATTAATCACCTTTACACTTACACTCTCAAAAACAATTGTAACCACTGTATTTTTCTGACAGTACAGAATATACATAACTTAGGATGGGTAGATATTCCTTCTGCATAAGCAGCAAGCACCTGCCCAATTGATGGGGCGTTCATTTATCAGATGACCATAGAGTCCTCATGTGGGTCAAAGTTCTGACTTTATTATAGACTTATCCAAAGCACTGGCCATGAAGTCCGGCATAAGGCAATCCAACCTGATGCTAATAGTGGAGGTGATTATTTGTTTATGGATTTCACCAAGTTTGGGATAATTCACAAAAAAATTCTAATTGGAATTGATGATATGGATCATAAGGGAGATCCTAACCACATCATTATTTATTTATCGAGGTTGACTTTATATGAATTTATTGTGACGGTGGGCAAAAAAACAGTCAGGCCTTATTTATAGGATTGGATGCCAAGACTATATAGTAAGAAACTCTCCCAAACAACAAGCTCTTAAGACAATTGAACACATGAAATTAACTAAAGAAAGTTTTTCACTATTGCTTAATCATTTGCCAAATGTCTTGATAATATAATGAAGCATATTATTTGTATGCTGTCTACTTGACATATGGAAGTCTGCCATCTTCTCACATAACTATTCTCTTTCTTCCTGAAGCAACCTGCTGCTGCTGCAGTCATACGTGATACGGATTTTAAATATAATCTTTATTTTAATCTCAGGAGGTACAAAGACTTTAACGGCAACATGCACCTTCAAGAAATGAAATCTGAGCTGAAATTTAAGATTTAAGGTGCAATAGATGCACGTTTATGAGAACGATGGTCTCTGATGTATAGAAAATACATTTTGGAAAATGTTCTTAAAAAAATAAGGGAATGCAAGAAATTAAACTATAAAATATGATTTTTTTTTCAGTTTAGTTTCTGATAGTTCATATTTATATCCCTATGTGCTGATTTAGTACAATTAGTCCATTAGTAGTCATGATTCCTGATTAATTACAACTGTTTCAGCACAGTGGCTCAGTGGTTAGCACTGCAGCCTTGCAGCACTGGGGTCCTGGGTTCAAATCCAACCAAGGACAACATCTTCAAGAAGTTTTTATGTTCTCCCTGTGTTTGCGAGGATTTCCTCCCAGTACTCCGATTTCCTCCCACACTCCAAAGACATACTGATAGGGAATTTAGAGCCCCAATGGGGACAGTGCCGATAATTCCTGTAAAACGCTGTGGAATTAATGGCGCTATATAAGTGAGTAAAATAAATAAACTGTTTTATTATATTTGCATCATTTTATTTGTAAGCTCTGTCATTAAAACTTACAGATTGAAAACATTTAAAAACAAAATTTACTTTGATTAAGACAGTTTTCTTCTAAGGCATTTCCTTTTCTTCTTCTACTGTTTAAAATGCCTTAACCCCTTTAATCCCTTGGTGATGAAGCCAATTATGTCCTTAATGACCAAGTCAAATTTAACAATTCTGACCACTGTCACTTTATTAAGTAATAACTCTGGAACACTTTAACGGATCTCACTGATTCTGAGATTGTTTTTTCATGACTTATTGTACTTCATGAAAGTGGTAAAATTTCTTTGATATGACTTGCGTTTATTTGTGAATAAAATTAAAATTTGGCAAAAATTTTGACAATTTTGCAATTTTCAAACTTTGAATTTTCATGCCCTTAAATCAATGCCACACAAAATAGTTAATAAATAACATTTACCATATGTCTACTTTACATCAGCGCAATTTTTGCTACAAAATTTTTTTTTGTTAGGAAGTTATAAGGGTTAACAGTTGACTAGCGATTTTTAATTTTTCCAATGAAATTTACAAAACCATTTTTTAGAAGCCACATCATATCTGAAGTGACAGTATTCTAAAACTGCACCCCTCAAGGTGCTGAAAAACACATTCAGGCTGCGTTCACACATTGCGTATTTTCCTGCATTTTTTACCTGCGTTGTTTCACGCAGGTAAAAAAAAGCGCCTCCATTCACACACTGCGTTTTTTCCTGCGTTTTTTTACGGAGGTGCAGGAGAAATGAAGTGTGAGGAGCATGGACACCTGTATGTGTCTGTATGTGTATGTATGTAATGTAATGTATGTGCCTGTGTGTCCTGTCTGTGTCTATGTGTCATGTGTGTGAGTGTCCCCCTAGCAGTGTATGTACAGACAGCTTCTGGCTGCAGTACATACACTGCTTTAAAAGAAAAAAACTATGGATACTCACCTATCCGATGGATAGGAGAGGCGCCCGGTCCAGTCCCGCGGCTTCCAGCATCTGTCGTGAAGCGATCAGCTGACTGTCAGCTGACCGGCTTGTAAATCAACTGACTGGAAGCCAGTAAGCTACAGTCAGCTGAATGGTTCTCCGGCAGATGCTGGAAGCGGCGGGACCGGACCGGACGGCTCTCCCATCCATCGGATAGGTGAGTATCCATAGTTTCCCCTGCGCCTCCATAAAAAAGCGCTGGAATTACGCAGTGTGTGAACACCGCTGCATAATTCCATCACTTATAACGGGCACAATAGGAGAAAGCGCAGGACGCAGCTGCGTAAAGAATTGACATGTCAATTCTTTACGCAGCTGCGCTTTCGCGCTGCGTAAAATCACACAGTGTCTGAATGGCAAAGTGAATTTCCCATTCGCTTTGCTGGCAGACACAAGGCACATTGCGTATTTTGAAAAAGCGAGCGCAAAAAAGCGCGTGAAAATACGCAATGTGTGAACGCAGCCTCAAGAAGTTTATTAACCCTTCATGTGCTTCACAGGAACTGAAGCAATGTGGAAGGAAAAAATTAACATTTAACAAATTTTACTTCAGACCCCAATTTCTTTATTTTCGCAAGGGTAGCAAGAGAAAATGGACCTGTGCAATTTCTCCTGAGTACACCTATACCCATATGTGGGGGGAAACTACTGTTTGGGCGCACGGCACGGCTTGGAAAGGAAGGAGCACTCCATGTCTAGATCACGTGAAGTCATTATCGGTCTTTACTCCTCTTTGGTCAGACCTCATCTGGAATACTGTGTACAGTTTTGGGCACCACATTTTAAAAAAGACATAGACAAACTGGAGCAAGTTCAGAGAAGAGCGACCAGAATGGTGACTGGTCTGCAAACCATGTCCTATGAGGAACGGTTGCAGGATTTGGGAATGTTTAGCTTGCAAAAAAGAAGACTGAGAGGAGACTTAATAGCTGTCTACAAATATGTCAAGGGCTGTCAAATTGTAGAAGGATCATCTTTATTCTCATTTGCACAAGGAAAGACTAGAAGCAATGGGATGAAACTAAATGGGAGGAGACACAGATTAGATATTAGAAAAAACTTTTTGACAGTTAGGGTGATTAATGAGTGGAACAGGCTGCCACGAGAGGTGGTGAGTTCCCCTTCAATGGACGTCTTCAAACAGAGGCTGGACAGACATCTGTCTGAGATGATCTAGTGAATCCTGCTTTGAGCAGGGGGTTGGACCAGATGACCCAGGAGGTCCCTTCCAACTTTACCATTCTATGATTCTATGATTCTATGACTTTTTGAACGGAAAATTGGCTGGAATCTAGAGCGGATGCCATGTCGCATTTGGAAAGCCACTGGTGGGCCTAAACAGTGGAAACCCCCACAAAAGACCCCATTTTGTAAACTACACCCCTCAAGGATTTTATCAAAGGGTATAGTCAGCATTTTGAACCCAGTGGTACGGCACAAAATTTGATAACTTTAGGTCGTCATATTGAATATCTTGTCATTAGTGTCGAGCACAAGTGCTTGCTTCTTGAAATGCAATGAGATGTAGAAAATCTCTAAGCACCACTGTGTCAATTTTACAAAGTTTCAAACCTGCAACTGTGTAGCATGATTCAGGTGGTGCAATGCTTAACACAACGTCTGGTCAAAGTTAGAAGATAAATAGTGATGAGCGAGCATGCTCGCTACTGTTCGGTGCTCGCACGAGCATCTCACTGCACTCACCGAGTATTTCCGGGGTTGCTCGGCGGGAGCTCGGGTCTCCTGCCTGCATGTTTGGTGCTCTAAAGAGCGCCAATCAACATGCAGGGATAGTCTGCCACACACTGTAATGCCGCAGCCATGTTGGTTGTGGCATTATAGTGACTGGCTGGTCGCACAGCATCATCAGGTCTATATCAGACCTCGTGCAACCATGCTCGTCACAGTCACTCTGGAATCATACAGTGTAAGGAGAGCTGCTGCTGAGCTAGGGAGAGATTTGCTTGTTTCTAGTTAGTGTAGGTATACCAGGTTATATTAAAGACACATATCCATCTCAACTAACAGTCCTTCTGAGGACTAATCCAGCTGCAGAGATATTAGTGCTAGGCAGGCAGGCAGGGTATATAGCAGAATGCAGAGCACATAGCAAGATGGTCCATTCCAGTTCTGCCTGCTGGTGCTTTTACAAATATTTGCAGAAATAGCCTCAGGTATCAGGGGCCAGTAATATTTTTTTTATTTATTAATCCTGATTATTTGCTTAAAAAGCAATCCAGAGAACACCGTTTTTCTGCGGTATTTGCTTGCTGGCACTGCAGAATACAGCCAAGTACATTCCATATTACAGCTCTAAAAATCCAGCTATTTAAAACTGTGGTTTGTCCGTCACACGGATCACATATAATTGCACTGAAAATATTGCCATTTCTGGCCTCCATTGAAATTTTTTTGCAGTGTGTCAGCGAACTTATTGACACAATGTCGGCGCTGTTAAAAATAGTTACCTACAGGCCAGCTATTTAAAACTGTGGTTTGTCCGTCACACGGATCACATATAATTGCACTGAAAATATTGCCATTTTTGGCCTCCATTGAAATTTTGTTGCAGTGTGTCAGCGAACTTATTGACACAACGTTGGTGCTGTTAATAATAGTTACCTACAGGCCAGCTATTTAAAACTGTGGTTTGCCCGTCACATGGATCACATATAATTTCGCTGAAAATATTGCCATTTCTGGCCTACATTGAAATTTTGTTGCAGTGTGTCAGTGAACTTATTGACACAAGGTCGGCGCTGTTAAAAATCGTTACCTACAGGCCAGCTATTTAAACCTGTGGTTTGTCCGTCACATGGATCATATATAGGTTCACTCTAAATTCAGCCATTTGTAGTGAGCATGTAAGATATTGTCCTCTAGTTAAAATGGGCAAGGCACGTGACAAGGGACGGGGAACTGGACATGATGGTGATGGTGCATACAGAGGCCAAGGCTTTTGGGCAAGCTGAAATTGTGCCACAACAAATACCCATATCTTCTTGCTTAACCTTCCTATCCCAATTAATAGGGGACCACAGAACACCACTATTAAACAGAGAGCAGTGTGAAATGGTTATTGGTTGGACAGCAGACAATGCTTCCAGTCACTTAGCCACCACCACCACCACCCTGTCTTACACACAGTCAGGTCTCAGTATCCGTGAGTCTGGACCACATATTCCTCACCCTATTCCTCCTTTCTCCCACCATGTCAAATGCCCAGAGACAACTGATCCCACATTTGGACACTCCGAAGAGCTGTTCACTTTTCCATTTATAGATTCGGGCCTCTCGTCTGGTCCACTTGAAGCAGGGCAACAGGAGATCGCATGTAGCGATGCCCAAATATTTGAACAGCCACGGTCATACGAAGGCGACGGTGGGAAAGTGTCACAAGAGGTGGACGATGATGAGACACAATTGCCAGAAAGTCAGGAGGAGGACCAGGGTGCAGAAGTGGAAGATGAGGTGGTGGATGATATAGTAACTGACCCAACCTGGCAGGAGGATATGCAGCACATAGGGTGAGCGAGGCAGGGCACCCCAACAGGTAGGAAGAAGCAGTGTTGTGCCCGCAGAAAGAAGGCAGGCAACCGTTCCCCGTAACACCAACACTAAGGAAGTTGCCAGTACAACTGTTAGGTCTTCCCGAGTTTGGTTGTTTTTAAAGACTCTGCCGGTAACCCCAAAAAGGCCATTTGCACCACTGCCAGGCCAACATCAGCAGGGGTAGCAAAACTACCAGCCTGACCACCAGCAGCATGATCAGGCACAAGGCAACAAAGCACCTGACTTTGTGGGCCGAACTCCAGGGTATAGGAACAGTGTCTGCGGGTGACACCACTGCTTCTTCCGCTGTTGTGCGTGCAAGCCAATCCCCTGTCCATAGTGCATGCGAAGATGCTTCCTGCCCTGCACCTGTCATTGCACACTCTCAACTAGCACCATCAGCAAGCACATCCATGTTCCAGCGCAGCGTTCAGTTGTCTATAACCCAGTCCTTGTAACGCAAGCGCAAATACACAGCCAACGCCCCACAGGCCACGCTACTAAAGTCCCACATTTCGCGACTGCTTGCACTCGAAATGTTACCTTTTAGGCTAGTGGAGAAGGAATCTTTCCGCAACCTGATGGCAGCGGACGTCCCTCGGTACTCGGTCCCCAGCTGCCACTATTTTTCCTGATGTGCCATCCCCGCTTTACACAAGCACGAGTCCCACAACATTAACCTTGCCCTAAACAATGCAGTTACAGGGAAAGTCCACCTAACCACGGACACGTGGACAAATGCTTGTGGGCAGGGACGGTACATCTTGCTGATGTCACACTGGGTTAACAAAGTGGAAGCCGGGACCCAGTCGGACCTTGGGACGGAACACATCCTCCCGACGCCGAGGATTGCGGGCCCGAGGTCAATCAGGGTTGCCCCCACAATCTACAGCTTCTGCACCTCATGCTCCTCAGCCTCCTCCTCCTCTTTAGCCTCCATCTCCGAAATGACCACATCAGTCACAAGCTGGAAGCACTGCAGCACTGCCTCAGCCAAGTGGCAGCAGGCTGTGCTGAAGCTAATATGCTTAGGTGACAAATCACACAATGCTGAAGAGTTGTGGACAGCTCTGAAAGAGCAGGCAGATCTGTGGCTGACACCGCTGAACCTACAACCAGGCATAGTCGTGTGTGACAATGGCCGGAACCTGGTGCCGGCTGTGAGGCGAGGCGAGCTCACACATGTACCATACCTGGCCCATGTGCTTAACCTCCTGGTTCAGGGGTTTCTCAAAACCTACCCGGAGCTGCCGGATCTGCTTGTCAAAGTACGCCAACTGTGTGCCCATTTTAGAAAGTCAGCTACAGCTTCCACCACCCTTGCCGTGGTTCAGCAGCGTTTGCAGGGTCCGGCTCACCGACTGGTGTGTGATGTCCCCACACGTTGGAACTCTGCACTACAGATGTTGGGAAGGATTTGTGAGCAGAAGATGGCAGTTGTTGACTACCAGCATCAACAAGGTCGTCGGTATTCAGTTCAGACTCCACGCGTTAGACCTCAGGAGTGGACATGGATGTCAGATATCTGTACCACCCTCCAAAACTTTGAGGACTCCACCAAGACAGTGAGCGGCGATGACTAGAGATGAGCGTTGTTCTACTCGAACTGTTCGCCAATCTCAAATTCGAGCTGTTTTGGGCGGTGTTCGAGCCGTTCGGCGAACACGAACAATTTGAGAAAAATTCGGCTGTTCGAGGTTATGTTCGATAACTGTTCGTGCACCAAAATCATAACTGGATTTTTTCTCAGTAATGATGAAAATTAATGTTAATACGCAGTTTGAGTGTACAGCGGGGTGGGGGGAGGGGCAGGGGATGGATCTCTGCAGGAACAATGAAGATCTCCATTTTTTTTTCTCTTTCCCGCATTTGCAGTGGGGAGGTGCAATCTGTCAGCCTATCAGCAGCGCACACACGGAGCGAAGTGCTTTTTTTCACACAAGCAAGGGCATGTGTCATTGGCAGTGTATGTCACATGTCCTTGCCCTATAAGACCAAGCCATTTTCCCCGTCGCCACCATTTTCTCACTGCTGCAGCTGCGTGTTAGACGGCACCGCTGTTGGTGTGTGCGCTATACCTTGTTAATTTCAAGCCAATTTTCGCACAAATATACAGATAGCTTGGGAGTAGGGAATAGTTGTGATTGCAGTCCTTTTAAGGACTAGGTTACAGCATTTCCTACGACTTTTATCAGGGAGCTCTGTGCTCTTAAATAGATAGGTTGTGGGAGTAAAGACTAATTGTAATTGGAGTCCTTTTCAGGACTAGGTTACATCAGTTCCTATCAGTTTTTGCCAGGCAGGTCTGTGCCAGTGCTGTGCAAGTTTTTTTCACAGCATTTGGCTGAATCTAGCAAAGCTAATCCTTTTTGGCCTATTGCAGAGTGTGTAAGTCAGTGGAGTAGCCTATCTGTGTTGCAAGATATACCACCTGTGTATAGAATACCAATTTTTTTACTGCACCTAGTGAAGTAAAATCTTTTGGGCATAGCATCATTCTATTAGTCCATCTATACTGACCTACATCAGGTTGCAAATTAAAACTAATTTTTATCTGCATCTACAGTACCTCTGAAAAAATATTTGGGCTTCTACCTGTGTGTGGGACTTGTTGTATTAGTCCATCTATACTGACCTCCATCAGGTTGCAAACTGAATATATTTTTTTCCTGCATCTACCTCTGAAAAAATATTGGGCTTCTAGCTGTGTGTGGGTCTTGTTCTATTAATCCATCTATACTGACCTCCATCAGGTTGCAAACTGAATATAATTTTTTTCTGCATCTAGCTCTGAAAAAATATTTGGCCTTCTAGTAGTGTGTCGGACTTTCTCTATTAGTCCATCTATACTGACCTCCATCAGGTTGCAAACTGAATATAATTTTTTTCTGCATCTAGCTCTGAAAAAATATTTGGCCTTCTAGTAGTGTGTCGGACTTTCTCTATTAGTCCATCTATACTGACCTCCATCAGGTTGCAAATTAAAACTAATTTTTATCTGCATCTACAGTACCTCTGAAAAAATATTTGGGCTTCTAGCTGTGTGTGGGACTTGTTGTATTAGTCCATCTATACTGACCTCCATCAGGTTGCAAACTGAATATATTTTTTTCTGCATCTACCTCTGAAAAAATATTGGGCTTCTAGCTGTGTGTGGGACTTGTTGTATTAGTCCATCTATACTGACCTCCATCAGGTTGCAAACTGAATATATTTTTTTCTGCATCTACCTCTGAAAAAGTATTGGGATTCTAGCTGTGTGTGGGTCTTGTTCTATTAATCCATCTATACTGACCTCCATCAGGTTGCAAACTGAATATAATTTTTTTCTGCATCTAGCTCTGAAAAAATATTTGGCCTTCTAGTAGTGTGTCGGACTTTCTCTATTAGTCCATCTATACTGACCTCCATCAGGTTGCAAATTAAGACTAATTTTTATCTGCATCTACAGTACCTCTGAAAAAATATTTGGGCTTCTAGCTGTGTGTGGGACTTGTTGTATTAGTCCATCTATACTAACCTCCATCAGATTGCAAACTGAATATATTTTTTTCTGCATCTACCTCTGAAAAAATATTGGGCTTCTAGCTGTGTGTGGGACTTGTTGTATTAATCCATCTATACTGACCTCCATCAGGTTGCAAACTGAATATATTTTTTTCTGCATCTACCTCTGAAAAAATATTGGGTTTCTAGCTGTGTGTGGGTCTTGTTCTATTAATCCATCTATACTGACCTCCATCAGGTTGCAAACTGAATATAATTTTTTTCTGCATCTAGCTCTGAAAAAATATTTGGCCTTCTAGTAGTGTGTCGGACTTTCTCTATTAGTCCATCTATACTGACCTCCATCAGGTTGCAAACTGAATATATTTTTTTCTGCATCTACCTCTGAAAAAATATTTGGCCTTCTAGTAGTGTGTCGGACTTTCTCTATTAGTCCATCTATACTGACCTCCATCAGGTTGCAAATTAAAACTAATTTTTATCTGCATCTACAGTACCTCTGAAAAAATATTTGGGCTTCTAGCTGTGTGTGGGACTTGTTGTATTAGTCCATCTATACTGACCTCCATCAGGTTGCAAACTGAATATATTTTTTTCCTGCATCTACCTCTGAAAAAATATTGGGCTTCTAGCTGTGTGTGGGTCTTGTTCTATTAATCCATCTATACTGACCTCCATCAGGTTGCAAATTCAAAATAATTTTTTTCTGCATCTAACCCAGCCAATAGTTTTGGCCTAATACCACAGTTTGGCCACTCAGCTCTGCTCGGTTACCATCCATTGTTTTTTTGTGCAAACAACTCCAGAGTTGTGAATTAGTTAACCACCAAAATGAGTGGAAAAAGGCCTGCTGCTGGTGGAAAGGGGAATAGGCGTGTTGGGAAGGGGAAAAAAGGTTGTGTCCGTGGGGTAGGTGTTAAAGCAACAGTAACATCTGCAGAAGAAAGACCATCTTCCAGCCAAACTAAAATGTCTACTTCTTTTAGCGGACAATGTGATAAGATCCCTTTCTTACGGCCACGCCAATCGCTACAAATTCCAGATGAGGCACAAAAACAGCAGGTGCTTCAACGGATATCAAGTGCTCCTTTAAGTGGACTCTCCTCCACATCAACTTCAACATCACTAATACTCCAGTCCTCAAAGGTGTCACCCAAATAGCACTTGCTTCCTCACAGCTCCCAAATCTCCAGCTGCCCGTCTGAGTATGAGGTAGAACAGATGGTTGAGTCTGCAGAGCTGTTTACTCATACTATAGCCTGGGAATCAGAGGTCGACTCCAGCGCTTCTGTGAATCCAGACGAGGAAATGATCTGCACTGATGCCCAGAATCTTTATGAGTCGGATCCAGGACCAGACGCAGAAGGTTCTGACCATAATGTAGACCCTCATTCCCAAACTGTAACTCCTGTTGGTGGAGACAATGAGGAAGACGATGATAAGACTCAAATACCTGATTGGAGCGACAACTTTAGTTTTTTGTCAGGGCAGGAACAGGTTGGCTCTGAGGACGACGGGTGTGATAACGCACAGGGTGATGATGATGAGGTCGGAGATCCCACTTACTGTCAACCCACAGTCAGCCAAGAGATGAGGTCAGCAGAGGAGGTGGCGGAAGATGCTAGTGACGACGAGGTCAGGTTGCGCCTTCCTGGACAGAGACGTAGTACTGGAAGCACGTCAACAACTGCATCCTCAAACACAACTCTGCCTCTCACCACAAGTCGTGGTGGCTCTTCAGGTCGCATGGGTGCTAAGCCTTGCATAGCCTGGGCATTTTTTCAGATCGATAAAGATGACCCAACTCGTGTTATCTGTAACATTTGTCAGCAAAAGCTAAGTAGAGGCCAAAAAATACATAGTTTGAGTACTTCATGCATGAACCGGCACATGGACATGAAGCATAAGTTGCAGTGGGAAGCTCAGTGTGCTACAATGCGGCCTAGCCGGCCGGGCCAACCACCGTCTGCCATATCTTGTGCATCCGCGGCCTCTTCATCCTCTGTGACTGGGGGGACAGCAGTCACACCTGTTTTGGGGCGCAGACCTGCCACCTCTTTACCCGCAACAGCCAGCGTGATTGGCAGGTCATCATTTTCTTTGGAGGTGGTAACACCAGCTGGTGTTGAGCGCTATCCGACATCGATAGCACCACCTTTGGATCAAGGCAACCTAACATGTCCGCCTGCATCTTCCTCACAGACCGGCAGTTTGCCGGGGACACCCTTATCAACCCCGTCTAAGCACAATAGCCAGCCCTCGGTCCCTCAGATGTGGACAAGTAAAAGACCATTTCCTCCTAGCCATGAGAAAGCTAAGAGGTTGAATTTCACCATCTGCAAGCTCTTGGCTACAGAAATGCTGCCTTTCCGCCTGGTGGACACAGAGGATTTTCGAGACCTTATGTCCGTCGCAGTGCCCCAGTACCAGATGCCCAGTCGGCACTACTTCTCAAAGAAAGGTGTGCCTGCGCTCCACCAGCATGTCGCACATAACATCACCGCTTCTTTGAGAAACTCTGTGTGTGACAGGGTGCATTTCACCACAGACACTTGGACGAGTAGGCATGGACAGGGGCGTTACATGTCGCTGACTGGGCACTGGGTAACTATGGTGACAGCAGGACAAGGGGCTGCTGTCCAAGTCTTGCCGTCCCCACGAGTTGTGCGTCAATCCTCTTTATGTCAAAGTTCCTCCACTGCTTCTGCCTCCTCAACCTCCTCTCGGTCTTCCACCTGCACCCAAAGCCTGTCTGGTCATGCCACAAGCTTTCTAACTGCGCAGAACGGATCCTGCACACCTCCTTACTATGCTGGCAGTAGGGCTCAACGTCATCAGGCGGTTTTTACATTGAAATGTCTGGGAAATGTGAGTCACACAGCTGAGGAGTTGTGGTCAGCTCTGGAGAACCAATTTCATGAATGGTTGTCTCCACTGGACCTGAAACCAGGGAAGGCCGTGTGCGACAATGCTGCAAACCTGGGTGCGGCCCTTCGCCGGAGCAATGTCACACACGTGCCTTGTATGGCTCACGTGTTGAACCTGGTTGTCCAGCAATTTTTAGCCCACTATCCCAGACTAGATGGCCTTCTGCAGAGGGCACGGTCGCTGTGTGCTCACTTCCGCCGTTCGCATCCCGCAGCTCAGCGACTTACATCTCTACAGAAGTCGTTGGGCCTGCCACTTCACCGGCTAAAATGCGATGTGCCTACCCGGTGGAATTCAACTCTGCACATGTTGCAGCGACTGTGGCAGCACCGACAAGCCCTGGTGCAATACGTTCTGACGTATAGCCTGGGCCAACGAGATTCAGAGGTGGGGAAAATCACGCTGGAGGAGTGGTCTCAGATCAGGGACCTATGCACCCTTCTGCACAGTTTTGAAATGGCGACGAAGATGTTTAGTGCTGACGATGCCATTATCAGCATGACTATTCCAGTGATTTACATGCTGGAGCACATGTTAAACAGAATTCGGAGTCAGGTGGTGGCACAAGAGGAGGTGGAGGAAGTAGAGGAGGAGGAGTTGTATGCGGAAGGGCTAACATCTGCAAGGTCCAGACGGTCGGCAGCACCAAGGCGGCAGGCATGTGAGGGTGGGGGAGATGGTTTTACCAGGGCGCATGGTAGCAGCCAAACTAGTGAGGAAGGTGCAGGAGCCCAGGAAGAAGTGGAGGACGAACTGATGGAAGACTCATCAGATGAGGGAGACCTTGATCACATTTCTGTTGTGCGAGGTTGGGGGGAGAGGACAGAGGAAGGAAGCATGATTGTTACCTCGCCACCAACACAACAGGGACTTGGTGCTCCTGGATGCGCAACACACATGAGTGCCTTCTTGCTGCACTACCTGCAACATGACCCTCGAATTGTGAGAATTAGAAATAATCCTGACTACTGGGTTGCCACACTGTTAGATCCCCGGTACAAAAGTAAATTTGCAGAAATTATTCCTGCCATAGAAAGGGATGCACGCATGCAGGAGTATCAGCAGAGACTGTTGCAGAATCTTACATGTGCTTTTCCACAAAATACCAGTGGTGCACGTAGTGAATCTCACAGTTCCAACTTGCCAACCGTGGGACCGTCAAGTGTTCAGCACTCAAACCATAACAGAACCACAGTATCTGCTGGTAACATCAATTTTGCGGAATCATTTCACCACTTTTTTAGCCCATCCTTTGCAAGGCCACAGGAGACAAGAAGTCTGACACATAGTCAACGCCTAGAGACGATGGTACAGGAGTATCTCCAAGTAAACATTGAAGCCACGACTGTGTCACTGGACCCTTCCTCTTTTTGGGCTTCCAATCTGGATAAATGGCCGGAGCTAGCCACTTACGCCTTGGAGATCTTGTCATGCCCCGCAGCCAGCGTTCTGTCTGAACGTGTGTTCAGCGCTGCTGGTGGTGTGCTGACAGATAAGCACATGCGGCTCTCCACTGATAATGTAGACAGACTCACGTTCATAAAGATGAACAAATCATGGATCCGAAACGACTTTTCTACCCCTGTGTCATCCTGGGGAGAGTAAAAGCTTGATGATTGGTTAAAATCACCCTACCAACCGTTTTAAGCTTTCAAATTACTAATCATGTTTATCTGTATCTTGACTGGAAAATAATTTGGGCTTTGTAGCAGTGTGCAGCACTGATCCTATTAGGCCATCTATACTAAAGCTTCACCAGATTTAAAATTAAAAATAATTTTTAGCTGCATCTAGCCCTGAAAATAATTTTGGGGCTCCGAGATGCGCAAGACACATAAGTGCCTTCTTGCTGCACTACCTGCAGCATGACCCTCATATTGTTAGAATTCGAAGTAATCATGACTACTGGGTTGCCACACTCTTAGATCCCCCAAACTTTTCGATCAACCTTTTAATTTTAATAAAGACCAAAAAAATGGTCATTTTTGAAATTATAAGCATTAGCAGGTTGTTAGAAACTGAAATCAAACAGTTTTCAACTCAAAACTTTATTCTAGGTGATGTTACATTTTCACATAGGACCCCTTGTTCGAAAGGAGCTTCTGAACTCTCTCGTCCATTGAATTTGTCAGGTTTTGGATGGTTTCTGCTTCAATTGTTTTGCATGAGGACAGAATACCCTCCCAGAGCTGTTGCTTAGATGTGAACTGCCTCCCGCCATCATAGACACTCCTTTTAATGATGCTCCAAAGGTTCTGAATGGGGTAGAGGTCAGGGGAGCATAGGGGTCACACCATAAGTTTGTCCCCTTTTATGCCCATATCAGCCAGAGATGCAGATGTTTTATGTGCAGCATGAGATGGTGCATTATCATGCAGAAAAATGATCTTGCTGTGAAATACACGGTTCTTCTTCTTGAACCATGGCAGGAAGTGCTGTTTGAGAAAATCCACATACATTATGGAGTTCATCTTTAGCGCCTTCAGGGATCCTAAAGGGGCCGACAATCTCTCTCCCCATGATTCCAGCCCAAAACATTACTCCACCTCCTCCTTGTTGGCGCTGTAGCCGTGTTTGCGTGGGGTGTCCATCAACCAGCCATCCTCCACTCCATCCATCTGGACCATCGAGCGCTGCACGGCACTCATCCGTGAACAAAACAGTTTTGAAATCAGTCTTCATGTAATGTTTGGCCCACTGGAGCCGTTTCTGCTTGTGTGAAGTGGATAGAGGAGGTCGACAGGATGGCGCATGCACAGCTGCAAACCTCTGAAGGACCCTGCATCTTGTTGTTCGGGGGACGTTGGAGGCACAAGCAGCTTCAAAAACTTGTCTGCTGCTATGACAAGGCTTTTTTGCCGCTGCTCTTTCAACCTGACATAATTGCCTGTAGGAAAGAGTCCTCAATTTGCCCTTATCAGCACGCACACGTGTGTACTGTGAATCACCTACATACTTCTTGATTGCCAAGACACTTCATCCTGATCATCGCACAATGTTGATTGTAGTCATGCCTTGACCTAAACACTCCACAATTTGTTGCTTCTCAGCAGCCGACACATCCTTTTTCTTTCCCATTTTGGCAGAAAATGTAGGCTGCTTAATAATGTGAGAGAGCCTTCTTAAGTAGTCTTGCCTTTCATTGGACACACCTGCCAAACTAATTAGCACAGGTGCCTGCAATTGCTTACAGTGATATAAAGAGCCCTGACACACATCACCATCAATGAGTTTAACTGACAAACAAACAAATTCTTCCCTTATCACTCCTAAACACTTTTTGCATAATAATTTCGAACGCAGTGTACATGTGCTTTTCCACAAAACACCAGTGGTTCACGTAGTGAATCTTACAGTTCTAACTTGCCAACCGTGGTCTGTATGGAGTTGTTCAATAAAGGGCCCAAAATTAAGATAACATAGATGGGAGAGGTCTCTATGAATAGGAATTCCTAAGTATTTGATACCCTGTGAGGGCCAGGCAAAGGGAAAGTTGGACTGGATGGAAACCTATATGGATTTGGGGAGGGAGACATCGAGGGCCTCAGACTTCGCTGCATTGATTTTAAAATTTTACCATGTAACAAAGTGATCTATTTCAGCCATAACAGCATGGATGGATATATGTGATTGAGTGATATATACTAGGACATCATCAGCAAATAGAGGGCACTTGTACTCGGTGCCTCCCACCTCAATCCACCTAATATTGGGGTTATGGCGAATTGATGAGAGCAGGTGCTCCGTCACTAGGATGTATAAGAGAGGGGACAGAGGACATCACTGCCTTGTCCCATTGGTGATTGTGAAAGGTGATGAAAATGTTCTGACGCACCCCCTGGGCCTTGGGACACCCGGAGCCGGACCCTTTTTGGTGGATGCTGGTGGTTGTAGTCTTCGTGGCGGCGACCCGGTTCCGTGGCTCAGGGCGGTCAAACCAGTGGCGGAACTATTTATGTGGTTTTGATGTTTAAATGTCCGACTACGCCACCCGTGGATTGCGGTCAGAGTGAACCGCCGCTACAGGGCAGACCGCTGAGGCTGGTGTTGTGGGTGCAGCAGAGCGTAGCATAAGTCCCCACGGGAGGAGTATAGCCTCAGGGCAGTGTATGCGGAGGATGGGGGTGATGGTGCAGGGCAGCAGCAGTAACGACACGGAGTCAGTGATGCAGTTCAGGGCCTTTACTCACAGTTCTTATTATCCAGACCACGTCTGCAGGTAACGGCTGCCCACGTCGTACTGTGCTCACCAGGTGAGGGGCTCAGACAACTCCCAGATAACTTTGGAGCACTTCACAGGACCCCCTTTGTGTGTCCTTTGTCTGGCCTTTCTTACCAACACTTCTGTCCGGCTGCCTCGGGCCTCCTCTTGGTAAACTTGGCGCCAGTTTCCCTGACCCTATGTGGTGCCTTCCTAGCGGGTGTAGCGAGGGGCTGCGCCACATAAAATGTCAGAGCCTCCGGTTTCTAGCTGAGGGTCGTTTCCTGCCTCCACTAGTTCGGGGACCGGTCTCCCCCTTTGGCCTGACCCCTCCACGCAGGTGGATTCGGGCGTGCGGTGGCGACTCGCCCGTCCGCACCTCTGGGATCCCTTCATTCCTCGTTCCTGGAGCCTTCTCCGCTCCTCTTCCTTCCTTCTCCCTCTTCCAGGCCTGGGCCTCTGTTACTAGGCCCGCCTCCGGAGCAGAGCTCATGCTGAGCCCCTGCTCCCTGCCACTTCTGCTCAGACTTCTCTGCACTGAACTAAGATGGTGCCCACCTTTTATACTCCCTTCTCAATGCACCCAGGAACTGCTTCCTCCCTGCTCCTGCACTACAGGGTTCCCCTTCCTCAGTGTTCCCTCCCCCCACTCCAGCCAGGGACAGGGACTGTCGTGCCCATCTCAGGGGCATATTGGTCGCCCTGCCCCACGGCAATGTGGTGTAATGCATGCAGGTGTCGGGTCCTGATCCACACTCCATCCTTACCTGAGAGTGAGATATCACACCTCTGGGTGAGGTGCAATACGTCTGTAGCAACCGAGCCCTCAGGGTGCTACAGTTCCATTTATCTTCAGCCTAGGTGACGTATTGCGATACAGGGCCGTGATTTTGGCTATAAAAGGGTCCCCTAGACCCCAACCCCAAGCTTTTTAAGAGAATCATATATGGCGTGCCAGGAGACTCTATGGAATGATTTCTCAGCATCCAACGAGAGTATCTAATTACAAATTTTTAACTGCATCTAGCCCAGGAAATACTTTGTGCCTAGTAGCAGTGTCTGCTAGTCAGCGGATTATCCCGGCTGTTAAGCAAGCTGCACCACCTGTAGTTTAGACACTTAATTTTTTCAAAGGAAATGCTTCGGGACCATGGGATACTTAGTGAAGAGCATCAGGAGGCACCCCAAGGCATAGGGGCTGGGACTGGCAGTAGGATGCCTTGCGGTGGACAGCCGAGCTCGATCCTTATAAAAGCTTTTTAACTGCAGCAGCTTTAGTGGACGCTACTGGAGCTGGAATTACCGCGGCTGCTGGCATGAGACTTGCCCTCCAATAGATCCTTGTAAATGGATTTAAAGTGTATTCATTCAAATTAGAGAGACAATTTAAATTAAAAAGCTTAGAGCTGCCTCCACCACAGGGGGGCTCGCTCGACCCACCAGCGGACAGGCACCAGTATTGGGAGAGGGGGGCTGGCCGTCAGGGTTCACCGCGGCTCTGGCACAAACCCGGCGACACGGAGGTGGCACGGGCAGGAGCGGACTGGCCGTGTCGGCTTCTCACTTTTTGGATTTTAGAAGGGCATGACATGCCTATATCTGTGTCTCCCCCTCCTTTTACTCCTCCACCTCTTTTATTTTCGCATGACTATATGTACTTGTCACTTTTCCATGTGTTAGTTATGTCTTCTGAGCAGTTTGTCAGCTTTTGGACACCTTTGAAGGTGTTTTCTATGTGTTTCTATGTGTTTTTGTTTGCCTGCCATTGGTTTTAACGGTGTTCGAAGGTGTTCGACGAACAGTTCGACGAACAGTTCGGCGAACACACGGGTGTTCGACGAACCGAACCGAACTCGAACACTACGGGGGTGGCTCAACACTAGCGATGACACCATAATTAGTGTCACCATCCCTCTTCTCTGTATTCTGAAATGCTCTCTGCTCACAATCAAACAGGATGCATTGCAGACGGAGCACGATGAGATGGAGCAAGGAACCATACAGGGTGATTACACACAGCCCAGCCTCATCTCATCCCAACGTGGATTGGGTGACAATGAAGAGGAGGAGGAGGAGAGCATGGTCAGTCATCCTCTTGGTGAGGACATGGAAGTCTTGCCTGTTAGCAGTCTGGCTTGCATGGTTGAGTTCATGTTACGCTGCCTTTCCCGTGACCCTTGAATTCTCAAAATTTTGGGTGACAGTCATTACTGGTTTGTGACACTTCTAGACCCACGCTACATGGAGAACTTTATATCTCTTTTTCCTGAGGCGGAAAGGTCTACAAAAATGGGACAGTTCCAGAAGGCCCTTGTTGCGCAACTATTAAAAAAATTTCCCATCTGAAAACGCTGGCGGCAGAGCTTACAGTTCATTGGACAACCAAGGAGTACAGCCGAGAGAGACACAACTCAAATCGAGCAGAGGCAGGGGAACACTATCAAAGTTCTGGGAGAGTTTTCTCAGCCCCTCCCATCACACAGGCCCTGAGGCACGGGATACTCTCACAAGGAGTGCCAAGTTTGGGAAGATGCTGAGGGAATACCTTTGTTAGAACCTTGCTCTTAGGTTTTTTTTCCTTTGCTGGTCACATCCTTGTTGGCCTATTTAATCCTGCTCCGCCCTTCTGGCTTTGCTGGACTTCATTGTATATCTACTTTCTAGCTAGCCTGTGCTCTGTGTCTTGCTCTGTTAGTTTGCTTGGTCTACTGACCTCTATGTTCTATATATTTTGTTTGTTCGTCTGTCTGCTACTATTTCTGTTAGGAGGTGTCCCATATTCCTCCCAGTCCTTAGTACTTGTAGGGATTCCTTCCCCACATCTATAGGTCTCCGTACAGACTAGCTTAGGACTTTAGCAGGTCTGATCGCAGGATCAGGTCCCCTGTTACATCGTAGGGATTAAGCTGAGTTCTATCGTAGGGACAGATCTCCTCTCTTTCCTTAGCTCTGGTAGCAGAACATAACAGTAAGTCCAGCCAGCAAATTCTCTAAGGAAAGATTTTTCTGTTCCATCATGGTGTCGGTTCAGGATTTGGTTCATCGCCTGCAGGGACTCTCTCTGGAGGTGGCCGAGCTCTGTCAGCACGTGAGTAACTGTCCTGGAGCACATTTCTTGGAGCCTAAGGTATGTTTGCCGGATTTATTTTTTGGTGAACACCGAGAATTATTTTCATTTAAAAATGCTTGCTTATTGTATTTTCGTTTGAGATCTAAGTCCTCACATACTCCTGCTGCGGGGTTGCTTTGTCCTTTGGAGGTTCCCAGTGCTCCTTGGACACATTTGGCTATGGACTTTATAACTGACCTTCCCCCCTCTGAGGGTTTTACTGTCATCTGGGTGGTCGTGGACCGTTTTAGCAAGATGTGTCACTTGGTTCCTTTCGTCAAACTGCCCTGCGCTAAAACTCTCGCTAAGGCCTTTGTCAAGGAAATTGTCAGACTTCATGGCGTTCCTACTGACATTGTTTCTGATAGGGGTCCTCAGTTCGTGGCTCGTTTTTGGCGTGCCTTTTGTGATAGGTTGGGAGTTCATTTGTCATTCTCGTCCGGATATCATCCTGAATCTAATGGCCAGACAGAAAGGAAAAACCAGGATGTTGAGCAGTTCTTGCGTTGTTTTGTGGCAGACAATCATGAGGGGTGGTCTGAGTTTCTGCCACTTGCTGAATTTGCTCTGAACAATCATACATCTTCTTCTGCTGGTTGTTCGCCTTTTTTTTGTTGTTCTGGGAGACATCCGTCGTTTGGGTCGTTCTCCAAGTTGGGATCTGCCGTGCCTGAGGAGGAGAATTTTTCCGGTGATTTGGAGAGAGTTTGGACGGATGTGCGTGGTAATCTTCAGGAGGCCAACAGAAAATCTAAAGACTACTTTGATAGGAAACGACAGGAGGTTTTGTTCGCTGTTGGTGACATGGTTTGGTTGTCCTCTAGGAATCTGCGGTTGAGGATTCCTTCAAAGAAATTGGGTCCCAAGTTTGTAGGGCCCTTTAAGGTGCTTCAGGTTGTCAACCAATCTGCTGTTAGGTTGGAGGTTCCTACCTCCTGGAGAATTAATCCGGTATTTCATGTCTCTCTGTTGAAAAAAGCTGTTGTATCGGATTGTGACGCCTCTGCCTCTGTTCCTCCGGTGGTGGAGGACGGGGAATATGAAATTTCTCGCATCCTTAACTCTAGACGGTATAGAGGTAGTTTGCAGTATCTTGTGGCCTGGAAAGGTTTCGGTCCCGAGGATAACTCTTGGGTCAGGTCGGATGATGTTTCCGCGTCCAGACTTATCAGAGCGTTTCACAGGAGATTTCCTGATAAGCCTGGTCCTAGGGGATCCGGAGGATCCTCTTAGAAGGGGGGGTACTGTTAGAACCTTGCTCTTAGGTTTTTTTCCCTTTGCTGGTCACATCCTTGTTGGCCTATTTAATCCTGCTCCGCCCTTCTGGCTTTGCTGGACTTCATTGTATATCTACTTTCTAGCTAGCCTGTGCTCTGTGTCTTGCTCTGTTAGTTTGCTTGGTCTACTGACCTCTATGTTCTATATATTTTGTTTGTTCGTCTGTCTGCTACTATTTCTGTTAGGAGGTGTCCCATATTCCTCCCAGTCCTTAGTACTTGTAGGGATTCCTTCCCCACATCTATAGGTCTCCGTACAGACTAGCTTAGGACTTTAGCAGGTCTGATCGCAGGATCAGGTCCCCTGTTACATCGTAGGGATTAAGCTGAGTTCTATCGTAGGGACAGATCTCCTCTCTTTCCTTAGCTCTGGTAGCAGAACATAACAACCTTGCTGACCGTACCAACTTCCTCCGTGATTCCGCTGTGCCTTATAATTATTGGGTATCCAAGCTGGACACGTGGAATGAAATGGCTCTCTATGCTTTGGAGGTCTTGGCCTGCCCTGTCACCAGCGTTTTATCAGAGCAGGTTTTTAGTGCCGCTGGTAGAATTATAACTGATTAGCGCATCCACCTGTCAGCTGAAAATGCTAACAGGCTGACTCTTATAAAAATGATCAAGGGCTGGATTGGGCCAGATTTCTCAACACCACCGAATGATAGCAGAGTAACATAAACTCAAATCCAGTGTCTTTTTTTTGGAGGTGTATTGCCATGCACCTTTTCACACCCACACACAGGTATACGCTTCCTGATTTTGCCTATTTGCTCTTGTCATCCTCCTTCTCCTCATCTTCATCCTCCACCACCATTTCACCAGGGTGACCATAGACCATGATGCAACACCCACATCATTTTTTTAAAGGGTGTTTATGATGCCCGTAAGAAATTTTTTTTTATTCAGTATGTTCATGTATACCCCCCCAGGGGTAAATGTTTGTCAGCCCATACACTTAGTGCATGGGCATTACAAGTATAGGAGACCCGCTCCTTTCTAATGGGAACATTTTTTTATGAGACCCTTCTCCACGTCTTTTCCAAGGAGCATTGGAGTGCCTCCCAATTTTTGGCAGCCCTTGCATTCACAGCATAGGCCAACACTATCCGAGACCCACTTCCTAATAATGGGAACATTTTTTTTCAGCAGACTCCCTTCTACGTCTCTTCCAAGGGGCATTGGGGTCCATCCAAATTTTCGAAGGAGTACTGGAGTGCGTCCAAATTTTGGGCAGCCCTGCCACTCACTGCATACACAATAACAGTATAGGAGACCCACTCTTTAGTAATGGAAACAACAAAGCATAGCCGGCTGATGGCTCTCTAACAAAAGTGAGGGCCGACTGCTGGCCCTTTAAGAATAGTAAAGGCCGCCTGATGGCCCTTTAAAAATAGACTTTGTGACTTTCAGAACCCTCCTTCATAAATGAAACAGGATGTGTCTGATCGTGTCTCACCCACCATATGGCCAGATAAGGTTGTAAAATGTTAAAATGACATTTCCCAGTGAATGCATTTGTCTTGATTTAAAGCAATGCAAAAGTGCAAAAACGCATCAAAAATGCTACGTGTGAACATAGCCCAAGGTGTGGAGGAGTATTTTTGATTTTGGTTATTTATTTTGCTTTATATACAAGTCATTACCGTGGAAAGGATGTTCCTTAACATATTTCCCAGGAAAATCCATTTTGGTTTAGTTTTTTGTATGTTTTATTGTGAGTCTTTTAAAAATGGCATAATATCTCTGACAACATTGTTCACAGCAGTGACCTGGGTGTCAGAAATGCTTCCAGGGGTCTTCCCCATGCTGTTCCCATGTCATTTGAGCACTGTTCCCATCGATTTGGGCAATTTTTAGGCCTCTGCAGACCGCCGGGAGGAGCCACCTGAAAAATGCTCGAGTTTCCCATAGACTTACATTGAGCTCGTCATCGCCCATCACTAAAGATAAATAGAACAGCAGCACTCACCATATCCTTAGGCTAAAAGTCCACCTGTCTCTCCTTGCATGTCTCCCCTGCTTTTATGAAACACCATTGTACCTGATGTCCAATTCTACATGAAATAAAGGACTTTTAGCCTAAGGATACGGAGACGGAGCAGGGACGTGAAACGTGTGGTCTGGGAGCTCCTGGTGGATGAGAAAAAAAAGGAAGGTTCGGAGTAGGCGAACCTGGTTCCCCCTTGGAGTGCAGCGGTTTCGTGCTCCTGTGATTGGTGACGTCTGGGACAATAATACTCTATTTCTGTTCGATGAAGAGCGCAGGGAAGTGCAACAGTGGGATAACATTGAAAAGAGCCGGCCATCTTGTGAAGTGTGACACGGCGCCCGTGGAGGGTAAATCACCCTATGTTTTATACAAGGATGAGGTACCTCATGTTGTTCTTCTTATTTGAAATTCTCCCTGACCGGTCCAAAGAGTTAGTTAGGGTCAGCTAGGTGTTGAGACCAATCTAAATGACTAGTCTCCATGGGACGGTGTCAGTGAGGCACGAACTGTGTTCATCTTGTCAACGACTGTTGATAGCGCGGTACAAAGTTCAGAAAGGCCACAGTCCGTGGTGAAGCGGGGTAGCATTATTGGCCCAAGGGAAGACATCCCCTTACTGGGACCCGGGATATGTGGCTGTTCTCCTGGTAAGAAAAATAAAACACAATTCTTTTGTACGAGTTGTTGGATTAAAAATTTTACTGTTTATTTTATTCACTTTTCTTCCCCATAGAAACAGGGGCGAGTTTTGTTACAATAAATGTTGTTATTGTTTTACCACCGTTTTTCTTTTGAAGCTCATCTGTCCTGTCAGTGGCATCACTGTATCAAAACGGAATCTTACCCCCGCCGTTAGTAGTTGGGGCCTTTTACATTTTTGGCGTGGTCGGCAGGATACAGTGTTCGCCATGGACGGGGACGATGGTGTGTTGGCCCTTAGAGCTTACCCTGGCGTTTTGTTGAACCATCTTATGAAGTTCGATGGTTACAATATGCTGCTGCCAGATTGGATAGGGAGGGTGAAAAGCGATATTGCCCAGTACAGAATCGCTGCTGATGTACAGGTAGAGGTGGCACTTAATGCTCTGGAGGGGGATGCCAGGAAGGCAGCATTATCGAAGCCAGAGCAGAAACGTAAGATGGTAGATGACACCATAGAGGTCCTGAAAGGCTCTTTTGACCATTTAGCCACCGCTGGACACTTAAGGGTTAAGCTGTTCGCTCGCGTTCATAGGGCTGGGGAAAGTTTGGTGCAATATGCTATTGCACAAGAGGAGTTATATTGAGACGTCCGATAGAAATCTTCATTGGTAGTAGAGACTATTGTAGACGGAGATCATGCTTTGTGAGATCATTTTATGGAGGGATTACAGAATGACATCCTGCGGGGTGAACTGTCCGCACTAGTGCGGAAGAAACCTGATATAACTTATGAGGAAATACAGAAAGAGGCAATGGCTCGCAATGTGGAAATGAGAGGGGATACTTCTCAAAACTGTGTTCAAGTGGTAGGAAGAGGACAGGATCCCCAGAACATGATGCAGGAACAGTTGTTCAGCATGCAGAAGTCAATTGAGCGGTTGGAAGAAAAGACGACTCGAATGATAGCTTGGGAAAACCCCATTGACCACCCGAGGTTCGGTATGAGTATGTCGGCACCTTCACCTCCTTCGGAATATTTGCCTTGGGAGAGATGAGGGCAGGAGAGACCCCCTCGGGTGGGGAATGAAGGGGGCAGTGTCAGAGGCCCAGAGCATCGGAGCCAGGGCGTGAGGCGCTGCTGTAATTGCCAGGAGCCTGGACATTTGAGATGGGATTGTCCAAGAAGTGGCCCAAGAAACCCCGGGGTTTCGGTAAAAGGGAAGCCCTCGCTGTAGTTGGGCATACAGCGAGGCAAGGGCAAAATCCCCCATCCACTAAGTGCCCAACCGACTTGATTGCGGATAGCCCAGTGTTAGAAATAAGTCTAGAGGGGAAGGCAGTAATATGCCTGGTAGACACGGAATCAGAAGTAACCACTATGCCAGTAGGGTACTTCGAAGAACACTTTGGGCAGCTAATAATGAGGAGATCCCAGTGACAGGGGTTGCCTGGATGAGTGTGAAAGTGTGAAAGTGTGTGGGCAGGAACTGGCACGAAGGGGGTGGTGCTGGTGAAAGCCCAGGCCAGACCGGACCTTCCGGTGGTGTTAGGAGTGAATGTTCTGAGAGAAATTGATTCCCGATTGTTTGAACTGGAAGGGCCTGGTTATTGGAGGAGGGCTACGCCTCACAAAAAAACCCAATGGGTGTTACGGCAGATGGTGCGTACCTGTGGCATAAAAAAAGTGCTGCCAAGGGGAGAGCTGTGGGGGTAGTGTAAGTGCCTCCTGATGCGAACGCTAAGATAGCGGCGGGCCAGGAAACGGTACTGATGATTAGTGTTGAGCCACCCCCGTAGTGTTCGAGTTCAGTTCGGTTCGTCGAACACCCATATGTTCGCCGAACTGTTCGTCGAACTGTTCGGCGAACACCGTCGAACACAGTTAAAACCAATGGCAGGCAAACAAAAACACATAGAAACACATAGAAAACACCTTCAAAGGTGTCCAAAAGCTGACAAACTGGTCAGAAGACACAACTAACACATGGAAAAGTGACAAGTACATATAGTCATGCGAAAAGAAAAGAGGTGGAGGAGTAAAAGGAGGGGGAGACACAGATATAGGCATGTCATGCCCTTCTAAAACCAAAAAAGTGCGAAGCCGACACGGCCAGTCCGTTCCTGCCCGTGCGACCTCTGTGTCGCCGGGTTTGTGCCAGAGCCGCGGTGGACCCTGACGGAAAGCCCCCCTCTCCCAATACTGGTGCCTGTCCGCTGGTGGGTCGAGCGAGCCCCCCTGCGGTGGAGGCAGGTCTAATCTTTTTAATTTAAATTGTCTCTCTAATTTGAATGAGTACACTTTAAATCCTTTTACAAGGATCTATTGAAGGGCAAGTCTCATGCCAGCAGCCGTGGTAATTCCAGCTCCAGTAGCATCCACTAAAGCTGCTGCAGTTAAAAAGCTTTTATAAGGATCGAGCTTGGCGGTCCATCGCAAGGCGTCCTACTGCCAGTCCCAGCCCCTGTGCCTTGGGGTGCCTCCCCGATGCTCTTCACTGAGTGTCCCGGGGGACCGAACCATTTCCTTTGAAAAAATTAAGTGTCCAAACTACAGGTGGTGTAGCTTGCTTAACAGCTGGGATAATCCGCTGACTAGCAGACACTGCTACTAGGCACAAAGTATTTCCTGGGCTAGATGCAGTTAAAAATTTGTAATTAGATACTCTCGTTGGATGCTGAGAAAGCATTCCATAGAGTCTCCTGGCACGCCATATATTATTCTCTTAAAAAGCTTGGGGTAGGGGTCTAGGGGACCCTTTTATAGGCAAAATCACGGTCATGTATCGCAATACGTCACATAGGCTGAAGATAAATGGAACATTTTCATCGCCTTTCATAATCACCAATGGGACAAGGCAGGGATGTCCTCTGTCCCCTCTCTTATACATCCTAGTGATGGAGCACCTGCTCTCATCAATTCGCCATAACCCCAATATTAGGTGGATTGAGGTGGGAGGCACCGAGTACAAGTGCTCTGAATTTGCTGATGATGTCCTAGTATATATCACTCAATCACATATATCGATTCCTGCTGTTATGGCTGAAATAGATCACTTTGTTACATGGTCAAATTTTAAAATCAATGCAGCGAAGTCTGAGGCCTTCGATGTCTCCCTCCCCAAATCCATACAGGATTCCATCCAGTCCAACTTTCCCTTTGCCTGGCACTCACAGGGTATCAAATACTTAGGAATTCGTATTCATAGAGACCTCTCCCGTCTATGTTATCTTAATTTTGGGCCCTTTATTGAACAACTCCATACAGACCACGGTTGGCAAGTTAGAACTGTAAGATTCACTACGTGAACCACTGGTGTTTTGTGGAAAAGCACATGTACACTGTGTTCCAAATTATTATGCAAAAAGTGTTTAGGAGTGATAAGGTAAGAATTTTTTTGTTTGTCAGTTAAATTCATTGATGGTGATGTGTGTCAGGGCTTTTTATATCACTGTAAGCAATTGCAGACACCTGTGCTAATTAGTTTGGCAGGTGTGTCCAATGAAAGGCAAGACTACTTAAGAAGGCTGTCCCACATTATTAAGCAGCCTACATTTTCTGCCAAAATGGGAAAGAAAAAGGATGTGTCGGCTGCTGAGAAGCAACAAATTGTGGAGTGTTTAGGTCAAGGCATGACTACAATCAACATTGCCAAGACACTTCATCCTGATCATCGCTCAATCAAGAAGTATGTAGCTGATTCACAGTACACACGTGTGCGTGCTGATAAGGTAAAACTGAGGACTCTTTCCTACAGGCAATTACGTCAGGTTAAAAGAGCAGCGGCAAAAAAGCCTTGTCATAGCAGCAGACAAGTTTTTGAAGCTGCTGGTGCCTCCAACTTCCCCCGAACAACAAGATGCAGTGTCCTTCAGAGGTTTGCAGTTGTGCGTAAGCCATCCACTCGACCTCCTCTATCCACTGTACACAAGCAGAAACGGCTCCAGTGGGCCAAACAATACATGAAGACTGACTTCAAAACTGTTTGGTTCACCGATGAGTGCCATGCAACGCTCGATGGTCCAGATGGATGGAGGGGAGGATGGCTGGTTGATGGACACCCCATGCAAACATGGCTACGGCGCCAACAAGGAGGAGGTGGAGTAATGTTTTGGGCTGGAATCATGGGGAGAGAGATTGTCGGCCCTGAAGGGGTAAAGATGAACTCCATAATGTATGTGGAGTTTCTCAAACAGCACTTCCTGCCATGGTTCAAGAAGAAGAACCGTGTATTCCGCAGCAAGATCATTTTCATGCATGATAATGCATCGTCTCATGCTGCACATAACACATCTGCATCTCAGGCTGATATGGGCATAAAAGGGGACAAACTTATGGTGTAACCCCCATGCTCCCCTGACCTCAACCCCATTGAGAACCTCTGTAGCATCATCAAAAGGAGTGTCTATGATGGAAGGAGGCAGTTAACATCTAAGCAACAGCTCTGGGAGGGTATTCTGTCCTCATGCAAAACAATTGAAGCAGAAACCATCCAAAACCTGACAAATTCGATGGACGAGAGAGATCAGAAGCTCCTTTTGAACAAGGGGTCCTATGTGCAAATGTAACATCACCTAGAATAAAGTTTTGAGTTGAAAACTGTTTGATTTCAGTTTCTAATAACCTGCTAATGCTTATAATTTCAAAAATGACCATTTTTTTGTTCTTTATTAAAATGAAAAGGTTGATCGAAGAGTGTGGCAACCCAGTAGTCAGGATTATTTCGAATTCTGACAATCTGAGGGTCATGTTGCAGGTAGTGCAGCAAGAAGGCACTCATGTGTCTTGCGCATCTAAGAGACCCAAAATTATTTTCCGGGCTAGATGCAGCTAAAAATTATTATTAATTTGAAAGCTGGTGGAGCTTAGTATAGATGGCCTAATAGAATCAGTACAGCAAACTGCTACAAGGCCCAAATTATTTTCCAGCCAAGATACAGATAAACATGATTAGTAATTTTAAATCTGGTGGAGTTTAGTATAGATGGCCTAACAGAATCAGTACTGCACACTGCTACAAAGCCCAAATTATTTTCCAGCCACGATACAGATAAATATGATTAGTCATTTTAAATCTGGTGGAGTTTAGTATAGATGGCCTAATAGAATCAGTACTGCACACTGCTACAAGGCCCGAATTATTTTCCAGCCAAGATACAGATAAACATGATTAGTAATTTGAAAGCTTAAAACGGTTGGTGAGGTGATTTTAACAAATCATCAAGCTTTTACTCTCCCCGGGATTACACAGGGGTAGAAAAGTCGTTTCGGATCCATGATTTGTTCATCTTTATGAACGGGAGTCTGTCTACATTATCAGTGGAGAGCCGCGTGCGCTTATCTGTCAGGACACCACCAGCAGCGCTGAACACACGTTCAGACAGAACGCTGGCTGCGGGGCATGACAAGATCTCCAAGGCGTAAGTGGTGAGCTCCGGCCATGTAACCAGATTGAAAGCCCAAAAAGAGCAAGGGTCCAGTGACACAGTCATGGCTTCAATGTTTACTTGGAGATACTCCTGTACCATCGTCTCTAGGCGTTGACTATGTGTTAGACTTCTTGTCTCCTGTGGCATTGCAAAGGATGGGCTAAAAAAGTGGTGAAATGATTCCGCAAAATTGATGTTACCAGCAGATACTGTGTTTCTGTTACGTTTTGAGTGCTGAACACTTGACGGTCCCACGGTTGGAAAGGTGGAACTGTGAGATTCACTACGTGCACCACTAGTGTTTTGTGGAAATGCACATGTAAGATTCTGCAACAGTCTCTGCTGATACTCCTGCATGCTTGCATCTCTTTCTATGGCAGGAAAAATTTCTGCAAATTTACTTTTGTACCAGGGATCTAACAGTGTGGCAAACCAGTAGTCAGGATTATTTCTAATTCTCACAATTCGAGGGTCATGTTGCAGGTAGTGCAGCAAGAAGGTACTCATGTGTCTTGCGCATCCAGGAGCACCAAGGCCCTGTTGTGTTGGTGGTGAGGTAACAATCATGCTTCCTTCCTCTGCCCTCTCCCCCCAACCTCGCACAACAGAAATGTGATCAAGGTCTCCCTCATCTGAAGAGTCTTCCATCAGTTCGTCCTCCACTTCTTCCTGGGCTCCTGCACCTTCCTCACTAGTTTGGCTGCTACCATGCGCCCTGGGCTCCTGCACCTTCCTCACTAGTTTGGCTGCTACCATGCGCCCTGGGCTCCTGCACCTTCCTCACTAGTTTGGCTGCTACCATGCGCCCTGGTAAAACCATCTCCCCCACCCTCACATGCCTGCCGCCTTGGTGCTGCCGACCGTCTGGACCTTGCAGATGTTAGCCCTTCCGCATACTACTCCTCCTCCTCTACTTCCTCCACCTCCTCTTTTGCCACCACCTGACTCCAAATTCTGTTTAACATGTGCTCCAGCATGCAAATCACTGGAATAGTCATGCTGATAATGGCATCGTCAGCACTAAACATCTTCGTCGCCATTTCAAAACTGTGCAGAAGGGTGCATAGGTCCCTGATCTGACACCACTCCTCCAGGTGATTTGCCCTACCTCTGGATCTCGTTGGCCCAGGCTATACGTCAGAATGTATTGCACCAGGGCTTGTCAGTGCTGCCACAGTCACTGCAACATGTGCAGAGTTGAATTCCACTGAGTAGGCACATCGCATTTTAGCCGGTGAAGTGGCAGGCCCAACGACTTCTGTAGAGATGTAAGTCACTGAGCTGCGGGATGCGAATGGCGGAAGTGAGCACACAGCGACCGTGCCCTCTGCAGAAGGCCATCTAGTCCGGGATAGTGTGCTAAAAATTGCTGGACAACCAGGTTCAACATGTGAGCCATACAAGGCACGTGTGTGACAATTGCCCCGGCGTAGTGCCGCACCCAGGTTTGCAGCATTGTCGCACACGGCCTTCCCTGGTTTCAGGTCCAGTGGAGACAACCATTCATGAAACTGGTTCTCCAGAGCTGACCGCAACTCCTCAGCTGTGTGACTCACATTTCCCAGACATTTCAAAGTAAAAACTGCCTGATGACGTTGAGCCCTACTGCCAGCATAGTAAGGAGGTGTGCAGGATCCCTTCTGCGCAGTTAGAAAGCTTGTGGCATGACCAGACAGACTTTGGGTGCAGGTGGAGGACCGAGAGGAGGTTGAGGAGGCAGAAGCAGTGGAGGAACTTCGAGATAAATAGGATTGACGCACAACTCGTGGGGACGGCACGACTTGGACAGCAGCCCCTTGTCCTGCTGTCACCATAGTTACCCAGTGCCCAGTCAGCGACATGTAACGCCCCTGTCCATGCCTACTTGTCCAAGTGTCTGTGGTGAAATGCACCCTGTCACACACAGAGTTTCTCAAAGAAGCGGTGATGTTGTGTGCGACATGCTGGTGGAGCGCAGGCACACCTTTCTTTGAGAAGTAGTGCCGACTGGGCATCTGGTACTGGGGCACTGCGACGGACATAAGGTCTCGAAAATCCTCTGTGTCCACCAGGCGGAAAGGCAGCATTTCTGTAGCCAAGAGCTTGCAGATGGTGAAATTCAACCTCTTAGCTTTCTCATGGCTAGGAGGAAATGGTCTTTTACTTGTCCACATCTGAGGGACCGAGGGCTGGCTGTTGTGCTTAGACGGGGTTGAGAAGGGTGTCCCCGGCAAATGCCGGTCTGTGAGGAAGATGCAGGCAGACATGTTAGGTTGCCTTGATCCAAAGGTGGTGCTATCGATGTCGGACAGCGCTGAACACCAGCTGGTGTTTCCACCTCCAAAGAAAATGATGACCTGCCAATCACGCTGGCTGTTGCGGGTAAAGAGGTGGCAGGTCTGCGTCCCAAAACAGGTGTGACTGCTGTCCCCCCAGTCACAGAGGATGAAGAGGCCGCGGATGCACAAGATGTGGAAGACGGTGGTTGGCCCGGCCGGCTAGACCGCATTGTAGCACAGTGAGCTTCCCACTGCAACTTATGCTTCATATCCATGTGCCGGTTCATGCATGAAGTACTCAAACTATGTATTTTTTGGCCTCTACTTAGCTTTTGCTGACAAATGTTACAGATAACACGAGTTGGGTCATCTTTATCGATCTGAAAAAATGCCCTGGCTATGCAAGGCTTAGCACCCATGCGACCTGAAGAGCCACCACGACTTGTGGTCAGAGGCAGAGTTGTGTTTGAGGATGCAGTTGTTGACGTGCTTCCAGTACTACGTCTCTGTCCAGGAAGGCGCAACCTGACCTCGTCATCACTAGCATCCTCCTCCACCTCCTCTGCTGACCTCATCGACTGGCTGATTGTGAGTTGACAGTAAGTGGTATCTCCAACCTCGTCATCATCACCCTGTGTGTTATCACACCTGTCGTCCTCAGAGCCAACCTCTTCCTGCCCTGATGAAAAAATAAAGTTGTCGCTCCAATCAGGTATTTGAGTCTCATCATCGTCTTCCTCATTGTCTCCACCAACAGGAGTTACAGTTTGGGAACTTGGGTGACATTATGGTCAGAACCTTCTGCGTCTTGTCCTGGATCCGACTCATAAAGATTCTGGGCATCAGTGCAGATGATTTCCTCGTCTGGATTCACAGAAGCTCTGTAGCCGACCTCTGATTCCCAGGCTATAGTATGAGTAAACAGCTCTGCAGACTCAACCATCTGTTCTACCCCATACTCAGACGGTAGCTGGAGACTTGGGAGCTGTGAGGAAGCAAGTGCGATTGGGGTGACACCTCTGAGGACTGGAGTATTTGTGATGTTGAAGTTGAGGTGGAGGAGAGCCCACTTAAAGGAGCACTTGATATCCGTTGAAGCACTTGCTGTTTTTGTGCCTCATCTGGAATTTGTAGCAATTGGCGTGGCCGTAAGGAAGGGATCTTATCACATTGTTCGCTAAAAGAAGTAGACATCTTAGTTTGGCTGGAAGATGGTCTTTCTTCTGCAGATGTTACTGTTGCTTTAACATCTACCCCACGGACACAACCTTTTTTTCCCTTCCCAACACTCCTATTCCCCTTTCCACCAGCAGCAGGCCTTTTTCCACTCATTTTGGTGGTTAACTAATTGACAATTCTGGAGTTGTTTGCACAAAAAACAATGGATGGGAACCGAGCAGAGCTCAGTGGCCAAACTGTGGTATTAGCCCAAAAGCATTGGCTGGGTTAGATGCAGATAAAAATTATATTGAATTTGCAACCTGGTGGAGGTTAGTATAGATGGACTAATAGAACAAGTCCCACACACTGCTACAAGCCGAAATATTTTTTCAGAGCTAGATGCAGAAAAAAATTAAATTGAATTTGCAACCTGCTGGAGGTTAGTATAGATGGACTAATAGAACAAGCCCCACACACTGCTACAAGCCGAAGCCCAAATATTTTTTCAGAGCTAGATGCAGATAAAAATTATATTGAATTTGCAACCAGGTGGAGGTTAGTATAGGTGGATTAATAGAACAAGTCCCACACACTGCTACAAGCCGAAATATTTTTTCAGAGCTAGATGCAGATAAAAATTATTTTGAATTTGCAACCTGGTGGAGGTTAGTATAGATGGACTAATAGAACAAGTCCCACACACTGCTACAAACCGAAGCCCAAATATTTTTTCAGAGCTAGATGCAGATAAAAATTATATTAAATTTGCAACCTGGTGGAGGTTAGTATAGATGGACTAATAAAACAAGTCCCACACACTGCTACAAGCCGAAATATTTTTTCAGAGCTAGATGCAGAAAAAAATTATATTGAATTTGCAACCTGGTGGAGTTTAATATAGATGGACTAATAGAACAAGTCCCACACACTGCTACAAGCCAAAATATTTTTTCAGAGCTGGATGCAGAAAAAAATTATATTGAATTTGCAACCTGGTGGAGGTTAGTATAGATGGACTAATAGAACAAGTCCCACACACGGCTACAAGCCGAAATATTTTTTCAGAGCTAGATGCAGATAAAAATTATTTTGAATTTGCAACCTGGTGGAGGTTAGTATAGATGGACTAATAGAACAAGTCCCACACACTGCTACAAGCCGAAGCCCAAATATTTTTTCAGAGCTAGATGCAGATAAAAATTATATTGAATTTGCAACCTGGTGGAGGTTAGTATAGATGGACTAATAGAACAAGTACCACACACTGCTACAAGCCAAAATATTTTTTCAGAGCTAGATGCAGAAAAAAATTATCCTGAATTTGCAACCTGGTGGAGGTTAGTATAGATGGACTAATAGAACAAATCCCACACACTGCTACAAGCCGAAATATTTTTTTCAGAGCTAGAGGCAGATAAAAATTATATTGAATTTGCAACCTGGTGGAGGTTAGTATAGATGGACTAATAGAACAAGTCCCACACACTGCTACAAGCCGAAATATTTTTTCAGAGCTAGATGCAGAAAAAAATTATATTGAATTTGCAACCTGGTGGAGTTTAGTATAGATGGACTAATAGAACAAGTCCCACACACTGCTACAAGCCAAAATATTTTTTCAGAGCTAGATGCAGATAAAAATTATTTTGAATTTGCAACCTGGTGGAGGTTAGTATAGATGGACTAATAGAACAAGTCCCACACACTGCTACAAGCCGAAGCCCAAATATTTTTTCAGAGCTAGATGCAGATAAAAATTATATTGAATTTGCAACCTGGTGGAGGTTAGTATAGATGGACTAATAGAACAAGTACCACACACTGCTACAAGCCAAAATATTTTTTCAGAGCTAGATGCAGAAAAAAATTATCCTGAATTTGCAACCTGGTGGAGGTTAGTATAGATGGACTAATAGAACAAATCCCACACACTGCTACAAGCCGAAATATTTTTTTCAGAGCTAGAGGCAGATAAAAATTATATTGAATTTGCAACCTGGTGGAGGTTAGTATAGATGGACTAATAGAACAAGTCCCACACACTGCTACAAGCCAAAATATTTTTTCAGAGCTAGATGCAGAAAAAAATTATATTGAATTTGCAACCTGGTGGAGTTTAGTATAGATGGACTAATAGAACAAGTCCCACACACTGCTACAAGCCAAAATATTTTTTCAGAGCTAGATGCAGATAAAAATTATTTTGAATTTGCAACCTGGTGGAGGTTAGTATAGATGGACTAATAGAACAAGTCCCACAAACTGCTACAAGCCGAAGCCCAAATATTTTTTCAGAGCTAGATGCAGATAAAAATTATATTGAATTTGCAACCTGGTGGAGGTTAGTATAGATGGACTAATAGAACAAGTACCACACACTGCTACAAGCCAAAATATTTTTTCAGAGCTAGATGCAGAAAAAAATTATACTGAATTTGCAACCTGGTGGAGGTGAGTATAGATGGACTAATAGAACAAATCCCACACACTGCTACAAGCCGAAATATTTTTTTCAGAGCTAGAGGCAGATAAAAATTATGTTGAATTTGCAACCTGGTGGAGGTTAGTATAGATGGACTAATAGAACAAGTCCCACACACTGCTACAAGCCGAAATATTTTTTCAGAGCTAGATGCAGAAAAAAATTATATTGAATTTGCAACCTGGTGGAGGTTAGTATAGATGGACTAATAGAACAAGTCCCACACACGGCTACAAGCCGAAATATTTTTTCAGAGCTAGATGCAGAAAAAAATTATATTGAATTTGCAACCTGGTGGAGGTTAGTATAGATGGACTAATAGAACAAGTCCCACACACTGCTACAAGCCAAAATATTTTTCAGAGCTAGATGCAGATAAAAATTATTTTGAATTTGCTACCTGGTGGAGGTTAGTATAGATGGACTAATAGAACAAGTCCCACACACTGCTACAAGCCGAAGCCCAAATATTTTTTCAGAGCTAGATGCAGATAAAAATTATATTGAATTTGCAACTTGGTGGAGGTTAGTATAGATGGACTACTAGAACAAGTCCCACACACTGCTACAAGCCAAAATATTTTTTCAGAGCTAGATGCAGAAATTTTTTTTATTGAATTTGCAACCTGGTGGAGGTTAGTATAGATGGACTAATAGAACGAGTCCCTCACACTGCTACAAGCCGAAATATTTTTTCAGAGCTAGAAGCAGAAAATTTTTTTTTATTGAATTTGCAACCTGGTGGAGGTTAGTATAGATGGACTAATAGAACAAGTTCCACACACTGCTACAAGCCAAAATATTTTTTCAGAGCTAGATGCAGAAAAAAATTATATTGAATTTGCAACCTGGTGGAGGTTAGTATAGATGGACTCATAGAACAAGTCCTACACACTGCTACAAGCCGAAATATTTTTTCAGAGCTAGATGCAGAAAAAAATGATATTGAATTTGCAACCTGGTGGAGGTTAGTATAGATGGACTAATAGAACAAGTCCCACACACTGCTACAAGCCGAAATATTTTTTCAGAGCTAGATGCAGAAAAAAATTATATTGAATTTGCAACCTGGTGGAGGTTAGTATAGATGGACTAATAGAACGAATCCCACACACTGCTACAAGCCGAAATATTTTTTCAGAGCTAGATGCAGAAAAAAATTATTTTGAATTTGCAACCTGGTGGAGGTTAGTATAGATGGATCAATAGAATAATGCTATGCCCAAAAGGTTTTACTTCACTAGGTGCAGTAAAAAAATTGGTATTCTATACACAGGTGGTGTAGCTTGCAAAACAGATAGGCTACTCCACTGACTAACACACACTGCAAGAGGCCAAAAAGGATTTGCTTTGCTAGATTTATCCAAATGCTGTGAAAAAAACTTGCACAGCACTAAAACAGACCTGCCTGGCAAAAAGTGATAGGAACTGATGTAACCTAGCCCTCAAAAGGACTGCAATTACAATTAGTCTTTACTCCCAACCTATCTATTTTAGAGTACAGACCTGCCTCGAACAGACAAATTTTTTTCAAATTGTTTGTGTTCGCTGAACGGCTCGAACACAGCCCAAAACAGCTCGAATTTGAGATTGGCGAACAGTTCGAGACGAACACCGCTCATCTCTACTGATGATGCCTGTGGGAACAGACAGTTACTTAAATGTCTAGGTTGTCCTAGAGCCTGTATGTATGGCAGAGAACCTGAGTGGGTCGCTTGTTGCTCGCACAGTGTCCATAGTGAAAGATGGGAATGTGCCTGTGAGATTTCTGAATCTTCGGGAACATGAGATAACCATGTTGGCTGGGACACAGTTGGCCTAGGTGTATATTTGTAATGAAGAAATTTTTCCCTGAAATTTGTTCACTCTGGACATGAGCAGGCATATGACCTGGATGGTGGCACGCCAGTGTTATGATCTGCTACAAGAACTAAGGAAAGATAGGAAAACTGTCCCTACAATTGGACTAAGCTGATTCCCTACGATGCAGCGGGCAACCTGTTCCTTGTGAACAGACCCGCCTTCGTCCTCAGCTAGTCTGAATGCAGACTTATAGATATAAGGGAGGGGTCCCTAAAAGTACTAAGGACTGGGACAAAATTGGACACCTCCTAGCAGAAGTTGTAGCGGAGCAAAAAGACAAACAGACAAAAATACTTAGAGGTCCAAGGACCAAGCAAACTATAGAGGTAGGTACAGAGCACCTGGCTAGATTAAGAGTCAAAGTAACACTGAAGTCCAGCAAAGCCAGAAGGGTGGAGCTGGAATAAATAGGCAGCAGGTCACGTGACCACAAAATAGAAAAAAACTAACAGGAGGGTTCTAACAGTACCCCCTCTTCTATGAGGATCCTCTGGATCCTCCAGGCCCAGGCCTATCAGGAAACCTCCTGTGAAACGCTCTGATAAGTCTAGGAGCAGAGACATCATCTGCCCTTACCCAGGAGTTATCCTCAGGACCGAAACCTTTCCAAGCGACGAGATACTGCAATCTCTCTCTATGCCTTCTGGAATTCAGGATACGAGATATTTCATATTCACCGTCTTCCACCACCGGAGGAACTGTGACAGTGGCATCCCTATCCTATACATCAGCTTTTTTCAACAAGGAAACATGAAACACCGGATTAATCTTCCAGGAGGAGGGAACCTCCAACCTAACAGCAGACTGGTTAACCACCTGAAGCACCTTAAATGGTCCCACAAACTTCGGACCCAATTTCTTAGAAGGAATCCTCAACCGCAGATTCTTTGAGGACAACCAAACCATGTCACCAACAGTAAACAAAACCTCTTGACGTTTCCTGTTAAAATACTTCTTAGACTTTTTGTTAGCCTCTTGAAGGTTACAACGTACAGTACATCAGTCCAAACTCTCTCCAAATCACCGGAAAAATTCTCCTCCTCCGGCACAGCCGACACCAATTTGGAGAATGAACCAAACGACGGATGTCTCCCAGTACAAAAAAAAAAAAGGAGAACACCCAGCAGAAGAGAATGTATGGTTGTTAAGAGCAAATTCAGCAAGTGGCAGAAACTCAGACCACCCCTCTTGATTGTCTGCCACAAAACAACGCAAAAACTGCTCAACATCCTGGTTCTTTCTTTCTGTCTGTCCATTAGACTCAGGATGATACCCAGATGAAAATGACAAATGGACTCCCAACCTGTCACAAAAGGCACGCCAAAAACGAGCCACAAACTGAGGTCCTCTATCAGAAACAATGTCGGTGGGAACGCCATGGAGTCTGACAATTTCCTTGACAAAAGCCTTAGCGAGTGTCTTAGCGCAGGGTAGTTTAATGAAAGGAACCAAGTGACACATCTTGCTAAAACGGTCCACGACCACCCAGATAACAGTGAAACCCTCGGACACAGGAAGGTCAGTAATAAAATCCATTGCAAGATGCGTCCAAGGTGCACTAGGACCTCCAGAGGGCAAAGCAACCCCACAGCAGGAGCATGTGAAACCTTTGATCTAGCACACACTGTACATTGACGCACCCATTTAATGATTTCCTTCTGCCACCCAGGCCACCAAAAACTGCGACCTACCAGTCTCTTAGTCTCTGAAATTCCTGAATGACCTGCCAACCAAGACTCATGATACTCCACAAACAACTCTCTTCTAAAGGTTCTAGGTACAAACAACCTTGCATGGGGAGTGTTAGATGGGGCATCCTCCTGGGCTTTCAGAATCCCATCTCCCAAAACGGAGTCCAATGCTGCTATCACAACTCCTTCCTGTAAAATGCTCTCTACCTCCTCGGTACCAACCATGGGAGAAAAGCTGCGAGATAAAGCATCAGCTTTAACAATCTTAGTACCCGGGATGTAAGTAACAGAAAAATTAAACCGAGAAAAAAACAGTGCCCACCTAGCCTGATGGGCATTCAAGCGCTTGGCAGCATCTAGATAGATGAGATTCTTATGATCAGTGAAAACCTGAATGGGAAATTTAGCACTTTCCAAGAAATGATGCCAATGTTCAAATGCGAGTTTGATAGCCAGCAATTCCCAATTACCAACATCGTAATTAAGTTCGGTTTCAGAAATTTTTTTCGAAAAAAAAACACAGGGATGAACCCCATCCTTGTTCTCCTGGGACAAAACCGCACGACCCCCCCCCGAAGAAGCATCAACCTCGACCAAAAAAGGCTTGGTCTCATCAGGCTGCATAAGGATGGGGGCAGAACTGAACCTCTCCTTGAGATACACAAAAGCTTCAATGGCCTCAGTAGTCCACTGGACCGTATTCGCACCTTTCCTGGTGAGATCGGTCAGCGGCTTAACAATTATAGAAAAATTCTTAATGAATTTTCTGTAATAATTGATGAAACCCAAAAATCTCTGTATCGATTTTAAACCAATAGGCCTAGGCCATTCCTGCACAGCCTGAACCTTCACCGGGTCCATCTCAAAGCCCTCGCTGGAGATAATGTAGCCCAAAAAACTAATTCTCTGCACAGCGAACTCGCATTTCTCCAGCTTAGCAAAAAGTGAATTGTCACTTAATAACTGCAATACCTCACGTACGCTCTGCCAATGAGACTCCAGATCTGGCGAATAAATCAAAATGTCATCGAAATACACCACCACATTCTTACAAATCAAAGGTCTCAGGATGTCATTAATAAGGTTCTGAAAAAACGCTGGTGCATTGGTAAGACCAAAAGGCATAACCAGATTCTCAAAATGACCCACCGGAGTGTTAAAAGCAGTCTTCCATTCATCACCCTCCTTCATTCGCAACAAATTGTATGCCCCCCGGAGATCAATTTTAGAGAACCAATTGGCCCCCACTAACTGGTTAAACAAGTCAGGAATTAGCGGCAGTGGGTAGGAATTGCGTACGGTAATTTTATTAATTTCGCGAAAGTCCAGACATGGACGTAAACTGCTGTCTTTACGTCCAACAGCCACAGGTGACTTAGAAGGTCTAATGTGACCAGCAGCCAAGCTCGTCTGTATGTATTCCTCCAAGGCTTTTCTTTCAGGGATAGTAAGATTAAATAAGCGACTCTTGGGAAGAGTAGCTCCGGGAACAAACTCAATGGTGCAATCATAGTCCCTATGAGGAGGTAGAATTTGCGACTCCTCCTCTGAAAAAACCTTCCAAAAATCCTGAATAGGTACAGGTAATTACCCTCTTTCCACAGCAGCAATGCGACCGTTACAACATTTATCATAACACTTAGGACTCCAAGATTTAATCTCATTAGTAGACCAGTCCAGTAAAGGATTGTGCAGTTTTAACCAAGGCAAACCTAACACTACTGGAGAAGGTAAATTATTTAATACCACTAAATCCAAATTCTCTTGGTGAATACCATTAATAGTGAGGGGAAATTCAAAAACCTTGTGAGTAACACATTTCAAAGGAGTGTTATCAACAGCAACCACAAAAATAGGAGATGACAAAGGTTTAGGTTCCAATTTAAGTTTTTCCAAAAATCCCTTATCAATCACATTCAGTTTAGAACCACAATCCACAAAAACCTGAAATTCAATCAACTCCTCCTGCAATGAGGTACTCCCTGAAAGAAATACTCCCTTAGAGTTTAAACAAGCAATACGGGCGTAACTGACCTTTTTTTTTTCTTTGTTTAACAGAAGCTCACAGTTCTTAACAAAATGGTCAGATTTACCACAGTAAAAACACAATCCCTTGGAAAACCTGCGGTCTTTTTCCTGAGAGCGGAGTGGCATCGCCCCAATCTCCATCGGTTCTCCGTCGTCCGAGCAGACCCTCTGATGACTAGGAGCTGCCATAGCAGGAGTTTTCTCCTAATTAACCCTGGCACGCAGTCTCCTGTCCACCCATATAGCTAATTGCATGGCTTCTTGCAAGTTTCCAGGTGCAGGGAAAGCAATCAGCAGATCCTTAAGCCTTCCACTTAGACCAGCAAGAAACAAACATTCTAACGCCAAATCATTCCATCTCACTTCAGAAGACCACCTTCTGAAGTGTGTACAATAATTTTCAACATCACCTGACCCCTGCTTTAAACGTCTCAGTTGTGTCTCAGCAGAAGAGACTCGATCAGGATCATCATACAACAACCCCATAGCAGAAAAAAAATCTTCCACTGATCTAAAACACGGATCATTAGGTTGGAGATAAAAGGCCTATCCCTGTGGTTCCTTGCGCAAAAGTGACATGATAAACCCAATGCGCTGTGAATAATTCCCAGAGGACCTGGGTCTCAAATGAAAATATAATAAACAAGCATTTTTAAAGGAAAAAAAATCTTGTTGCTTACCATAAAAAAAATCAGGCAGTCCTACCTTCGGTTCAACAAAATGCGCTCCAGGACAGCTACTCACATGTTGCTGGAGCTCGGCCACCTCAAAAGACAATCCCTGTAGGCGTTGAGCCAATTCCTGAACAGACACCATGCTAATCTCCGGATCTCGTTCCTTAGGATTTTTATTTTTTTTTATTTTGGGCTGGACTTACTGTTATGATCTGCTACAAGAACTAAGGAAAGATAGGAAAACTGTCCCTACAATTGGACTAAGCTGATTCCCTACGATGCAGCGGGCAACCTGTTCCTTGTGAACAGACCCGCCTTCGTCCTCAGCTAGTCTGAACGCAGACCTATAGATATAAGGGAGGGGTCCCTAAAAGTACTAAGGACTGGGACAAAATTGGACACCTCCTAGCAGAAGTTGTAGCGGAGCAAAAAGACAAACAGACAAAAATACTTAGAGGTCCAAGGACCAAGCAAACTATAGAGATAGGTACAGAGCACCTGGCTAGATTAAGAGTCAAAGTAACACTGAAGTCCAGCAAAGCCAGAAGGGTGGAGCTGGAATAAATAGGCAGCAGGTCACGTGACCACAAAATAGAAAAAAACTAACAGGAGGGTTCTAAAAGCCAGCTTTCGGCAAAGGAGAAACCTACTCCCGAATGGAACGGTAGGAAAATCCTGGAGCTGATGGAGATGGAGTATTCCTCGATCACTCCCATGCAGATAAAACAGCTGGAGGCGACCTTGTGGGAATACCAATCAGCGTTCTCTCGGGGAGATGAGGATTTTGGGTGTACTAAATGGATTGAGCATGAGATCAATTCTGGAGACATCCCGCCGGTTCGGGAAAGGTACCATCAAATTCCTCCAACAATGTACCAAGAGGTGAAAAACATGTTATCTCAAATGTTGGATAATGGGGTTGTTCGTCCGAGTCAGAGCCCTTGGGCAGCTCCGGTGGTACTGGTCCGAAAAAAAGACGGTACTCTCCAATTCTCTGTAGATTATAGAAAGTTGAGTGCACACACAGTAAGAGATTCCTATCCTCTGCCTCGCATTGAGGAGTCTTTGTCAGCGTTAGGAAAGGCTACATACTTTTCTACCCTGGATCTTGCCAGGGGATACTGGCAGGTCCCAGTAGCTGCCACAGATATGGCAAAGACCGCATTCATCTTACCTATGGGCCTATATGAATTCGATCGGATGCCTTTTGGCTTGACTAATGCCCCTGGTACTTTCCAGCGACTGATGGAGTATTGTCTGGGTGAATATAATTTTGAGTCAGTACTGATTTACCTTGACGATGTGATTTTATTTGGAGACACTTTCGGAGATCATCTTCTGAAGCTTCGGCAAGTACTCCAAAAGTTGCTAGATGCAGGGCTAAAAATTAAGCCCAAGAAGTGTCGTCTGTTCCGCAGACAGATTGAATATCTTGGTCATATTGTGTCGGCTGAAGGAGTGAGATCAGCCAAGAGTAAAATTGAAGCCATTCAAAAGTGGCCTATCCCCGGGACTGTTAGGGAGGTGCGGGCCTTCTTGGGATTGGCTGGTCATTATCGCCGGTTCGCAAAGAATTTCTCTAAGCTGCCTGAATCTTTGAATGAGTTATTGAGGTGTACTAGTCGGGGCCCTAAATCTAGGCCTGTTCAATGGGCTGAGAGACAACAAGAGGAGTTTGATCAGATCCCGAACGCCCTTACTCAGGTACCCATGTTGGCATATGCGAGTTTCGATTGTCTTTTCAGGTTGCATACTGATGGCAGCCTACACGGATTGGGGGCGGTGCTAGCCCAAGAGCAAGATAGGCATGAGTGAGTTATTGCATATGTGAGTCGGTCTCTAAGAGATGCAGAAAGAAATTACACAAATTATAGCTCTTTCAAATTGGAGATGCTGGCATTAGTGTGGGCCATGACAGAAAAATTTGCTGGTTACTGGACAGGCACAGATGTTCTGGTCATGACTGACAATAATCCACTTGCCCACCTAGGTAATGCCAAACTAGCAGCATTAGAACAGAGGTGGATGGCCAGAATGTCGAAATTCAATTACCAAATCCGGTTTCGCTCTGGGAGGGAGAACGCAAATGCTGATGCATTGTCAAGGGTACCCCATAAATCCCCGGAGATGGCAACGGATGAGGATTTGGAAGATACATAAATACCAGATCTTAGACAGTTGCCGGTATTCGTAGATTTAGCCCGCTCAAGTGGGGTGGATGCTCTGATGGGCACTTTACTAGGTAGGACCCGACAAGATTGGGTCCAGGTGCAAGATGCATATTTAGAATTGGCCTTGATCAAGCAGTGGTTGAATGATCACTCTTGGCCTAAGGGTGATGAGCGAAACAAATTAAAGTCTGAGGGGGCAGAAATTACTGCGATAATGGGATCGGATTGCTGTAGCCGAAGGAGTTCTGTATTGCTGGATGTATGCTAATGCTGAATTAGGGCATCGCTGGCAAGTGGAGATTCCAGGGTCCCTGGCCCCTGAGGTGGCTCAGGAGGCCCACGTACAGGGTGCTCATTTTAGGCCGGACAAAACTTACAAGTGGCTACATAGGTTTCTTTATACTCCTGGTTTAGAGGAGGTGGTTCGCCATGTGTGCAACTAGTGTCGTACCTGTGAAGTCAACAAATCCAGTGAGGAGAGGGCTCCAGTACAAACCATTGTAATGTCTGCCCCGTTAGAAGTTTTGATGATCGACTATTTCTCTGTGGGTTCCTCAAAGAGTGGACATACGTCTTGTTTAGTAATGACAGACCATTTCACAAAATATGCTGTGGTGGTACCCACTAAGGATCAAACTGCGGAGACCGTGGTTTAAGCCGTCTGCAAACACTTTATTCAAGTGTATGGTTGCCCGAAGAGAGTACACTCTGATCACGGAGCCAGTTTCCAAGGTAAACTTATAACGGAGTTACTCCAGTTGTATGGAGTGCGGCAGTCCTGGACTACCCCTTATCATCCAAAAGGCAATGGAGCTTGTGAAAGGTTCAATAGAACTCTGTTGCAGATGTTGAGAACCCTAGAACAAGACCAAAAGAGTTGTTGGCCTGAATTGATATCAGAGTTAATGTGGGCATACAATAATCATGTGCATGGTGCAACTGGGTTCTCTCCATACACGATGATGTTTGGTAGACCTGGAAGGGAAGTCGGTGAACTGAACCTTTCAGCGCTGGAAGAGTTCGAATATCGAACTCCGCATGAGTGGATGCGGGACCATAAGTGTAAACTGGAGGCGGTACATAAGCTGGAAAAGGAGTCATCCCCATTACGACCGGGGGATGGTGTCCGAGGAGACATTTACGATTATCCCTGAGGGAAGTGATGGTCCTTGTCACACGGTGCATAGGAATTGGTTGAAACGATGTGTGTCAGTTGCTCCCGAATCGCAGGGTGAGAAGCCAAGGCCACCCAGCCCAGGGGTATTGCTGAAACAACCAGGCGGCATCTGGTGTGATTGTTTTGATGAGCCTGAGATAGAAATGAGAACCCGATTAAGAATCCCCGAAAGTCAGGAAATCCCTCCGTAGGTAGTGGTGTCACCTGACATACTTGCTCGTTCCTCAGAGGTCGATCTGCGGAGATCAAAGAGGGACACTGCTGGTATTCCTCCCAAGAGGTATAATCCTGATCAGTATGTGTTGACTGTAATTTGTACAAATAATGATGGTCGGGACGACTAATTATAAGTGGGGTGGAGTGTAAGAGGGTGATATGTGTGTTAGTGATGACTGTGAGTAGAGGCCACACCTGTAATGATGACATCTGACAACTAGATGTCAGTGACACTCACTGTTGATCTAAATTTTATTAAGTGCTAACAAAACAATACTTGAATAATTTTATGAATGCTGCGATGCAAATAATAGACGAACTGTGCAGTGAAAATGCAATTTTGCTGCTTGAGTTATAAAATACATTCATTGCATCATTGCTCTACCACTCAAGCTGAGGATGGATAAAGTTTGTTTTGTGGAGATGGGTTGGGTTGCCAGGGAAATGGAGCAGGGACATGATGCTTGTGGTCTGGGAGCTCCTGGTGGATGAGAAAAAAAAAGGAAGGCCCGGAGTAGGCGAACCTGGTTCCCCCTTGGAGCGCAGCGGTTTCGTGCTCTGTGATTAGTGACGTCTGGGACAATAATCCTCTATTTCTGTTCGGTGAAGAGCACGGGGAAGTGCAACAGTGGGATAACATTGAAAAGAGCCGTCCATCTTGTGAAGTGTGACACGGCGCCCGTGGAGGGTAAAGCACCCTATGTTTTAAACAAGGATGAGGTACCTCATGTTGTTCTTCTTATTTGAAATTCTCCCTGACTGGTCCAACGAGTTAGTTAGGGTCAGCTAGGAGGCTGGGTTTTTATAAAACTGCGGAAATTGCATCAACTGGCCTGGGATAATGAACAAGCCATAACCCTAACAGGCTAATTAAGATCAGAAACCTTGGAGAAAGTTATTTGAGCACCGAAATCTCCAGAGGTGCCCAAGCTTTTGCATCAGCTCATTTTCCTTTTTATAATTTATTAAATGTAAAATATTTATTTATGAAAGAAATATATGAATAGTGTTGAGCGAGCACTAAAATGCTCAGGCCGAGCTCACCGTGATACTCGGGTGCTCGACCCGAGCAACGAGCCCAATGTTAGTCTATGGGAGACCCGAGCATTTTTGCGGCAGCACCCCCGGCAGTCTGTAGAAAGCCTAAAAAGTGCCCAAAACGATAGTGACAGTGCTCAAAAGACATGGGGACAGCATGGGGATCGCCCCAGGAAGCATTTCTGACCCCCAGGTCACTTCTGTCAACAATGTGGTCAGAGGTATTAAGCCACTTTTACGGTCTCACAATAAAACGTTCAAAAACTAAACTGAAATTGCTTTCCTGTGAAATATGTTAAGGAACATCCTTTCCAGGGTAAAGACTTCTGTATAAGGTAAAATAAATAACCAAAAACAAAAATACTCCTCCACACCTTGGGCTATGTTCAAAAGTAGCATTTTTTATGTATTTTTGCACTTTTGTATTGCTTTCAACCATGACAAATGCATTCACCGGGAAATGTAATTTTAACATTTTACAACCTTATCTGGCCATGTGCTGTGTGACACATGCATACAGTGCTGAACAGACATGGGAACAGTATGGGGAAGACCCCTGGAAGCATCTCTGACACCCAGGTCACTGCCTAAAAGTGTGCCCATCAGAAGTGATACTTGCCGCATCAGAAGATGCAGATTTGCAACTATCCCTGTGCAAGTCCTTGTCCCTGGGCAGTGTTCAATTGTACCTCCCCCATTCCTTGCAATGCAAGCGCAAGTATGCAGCCTGCCACCCACCCACCCCCAGGCTGCAATACCTTACTGCTTGCTTGCACTTGAAATTGGGCCTTTTAGGCATGTGGAGGCGGAATCTGGCCACCACGTCATGGCTGCGTCGGCAGCCTGGTATCCATACTTGGTCCCCAGCCGCCCGGCGGCCGCGCGTCCACACTTGGTCCCTAGCCGCCAGGAGGCAGCCGGGTGTCCATACTCGGTCCCCAGCCGCCCCGGGGCCGGGTGCCCACGCACGGTCCCCAGCCGCCTGGGGGTGGCCGGGTGTCCATAAACGGTCCCCAGCCGCCCCTATTTGAAGGACAGCCTAACAACAAACATGTGGACAAGTGAATGTGGCCAGGGATGGTCCATCTGACTGACGCCTTCACACTGAGTTAATATTGTGGATAACGGGACACAGTTGAACATTGGGATGCAACATGTCCTCCAGACATAGAGGATTGCTGGTCCTGGGTCAATCAGGCTTCAACACAAAGTTCAGAAGGTAGACAGCAGCAGTGGTCGGCCTCCTGCACACCGAGTAAATTATTCATGATCATGAGCCCATCCATCTTCTTAGCTTTCTGTTCCTTGGAATGCAAGCGCATGTTTGTAGTAGCGGCTAGGCCTGAGGTGGTCAGCATTTTAGCGCATATCCTACCTCCTCCGAGGATTGCTGGATGTTTTCCTGCTACTATCCCAGTTGTTTGACTCCCGTTAAAACAAAGCTTTAGGTGATGAATGATGGATAAGGTGGTGGCAAAGGAGAAAAAGCAGGAGGAACAGGGACCATTCACATCAATATCAGGCCAGTCAGCCACATATGTCTTGTAGGATATGTTTCTGTACCAAAAGGAGCGGTTCGGCTATACAGTTATAGGGCATACAGTGAGTGCAATGCCTACCAAAAATTTCGAGGCACTCCAATGCCCCTTGGAAGTGACATGGAGGTCAGAGGGCCTAAACTAAACTGTTTTTTCCATTTATAGCAACTGGGTCTCCTGTACACTGTTGGCCTAAGCAATGAATTGAAGGCTTTACAAAAATTATGAGGAACTGCAATGCCCCTTGAAACAGATGTGGATTACAGCATACTAAAAACCTTCTACCCATTATTGGGGAGTGGGTCTCAATTAGTGCTCGCCTATGCATTGAAAAGCAAAAGCTGACTAAAATTAGGAGGAAATGCAATGCCCGTTGGAAGAGTCGTGGAGGTTAGAGTTAATTAAAAACAACATTTCAATGCCCCTTGGAAGAGCTGTGGAGTTCAGAGTGGTTTAACAAGATGATTTTAATGCCCTTTGGAAGAGACTTGGAGGTCAGAGTGGTTTAACAAGACGGTTTTAATGCCCCTTGGAAGAGTGGTGGAGGTCACAGTAGCCTAACAAGACGGTTTTAATGCCCCTTGGAAGAGAGGTGGTGGTCAGAGTGGTTTAACAAGACGATTTTAATGCCCCTTGGTAGAGTGGTGGAGGTCACAACAGATTAACAAGATGGTTTTAATGACCCTTGGAAGAGGCATGGAGTTAAGAGTAGCTTAACAAGACTGTTTTAATGCCCCTTGGAAGAGTGGTGGAGGTCGCAGTAACATAGTAACATAGTAACATAGTTTTTAAGGTTGAAGGAAGACTAAGTCCATCTAGTTCAACCCATAGCCTAACATGTTGATCCAGAGGAAGGCAAAAAAACCCATGTGGCCATCACTAAACTCCACATTGGGGGAGAAAATTCCTTCCCGACTCCATGCGACAATCAGACTAGTTCCCTGGATCAACGCCCTATCAAGGAATCTAGTATATATAACCTGTAATATTATACTTTTCAAGAAAGGCATCCATGCCCTTCTTAAATTTTAATCATGAATCACTCATTACAACATCATGCGGCAGAGAGTTCCATAGTCTCACTGCTCTTACAGTAAAGAATCCCTGTCTGTGATTATGATTAAACCTTCTTTCCTCCAGACGTAGAAGATGCCCCCTTGTCCCCGTCTCTGGCCTCAGAGTGAAAAGATCAGTAGAAAGGTCTTTGTACTGTCCCCTCATATACTTGTACATAGTAATAAGATCACCCCTAAGCCTTCTTTTTTCCACAGTAAATAACCCCAAGTGTAATAACCTGTCTTGGTATTGCAGACCCCCCAGTCCTCTAATAACCTTGATCGCTCTTCTCTGCACCCTCTCTAGTTCAGCTATGTCTTTTTTATACACCGGAGACCAAAACTGTACACAGTATTCTAAGTGTGGTCGCACTAATGACTTGTATAGAGGTAAAATTATGTTCTCCTCATGAGCATCTATGCCTCTTTTAATGCATCACAGTATTTTATTTGCCTTTGCAGCAGCTGCCTGACACTGACCACTAAATGTGAGCTTGTCGTCCACCAATACACCGAGGTCTTTTTCAGTTACAGTTTTCCCCAGTGTTTTACAATTAAGCATATAGTTATACATTTTGTTTCCTCTGCCCAAGTGCATTACCTTACATTTATCCCCATTAAAGCTCATTTGTCATTTATCAGCCCAAGCTTCTAGTTTACATAGATCCTTCTGTAATATAAAATTGTCCTCCTCTGTATTGATTACCCTGCAGAGTTTAGTGTCATCTGCAAATATTGAAATATTACTCTGTATGCCCCCTATAAGGTCATTAATAAATATGTTAAAAAGAAGGGGGCCCAATACTGACCCCTGTGGTACCCCACTGTTAACTGAGACCCAGTCTGAGTGTTTCCCATTAATAACCACCCTTTGTTTCCTATCACTGAGCCAATTCTTAACCCACATACATATATTTTCCCCTATCCCCATTGTTCTCATTTTATGTATCAACCTTTTGTGTGGAACCGTATCAAAAGCTTTTGAAAAGTCAATATACACAACATCCACCGCATTTCCTTGGTCCAGTCCAGAACTTGCCTCCTCATAAAAACTGATCAGATTAGTCTGACAGGAACGGTCCCTCGTAAACCCGTGTTGATATTGGGTCATGAGGTTATTCTTCTTCAGATTCTCTATTATAGCATCTCTTAGGAAACCCTGCAGGATTTTACCCACAGTAGAGGTTAAGCTTACTAGCCTATAATTTCCAAGTTCAGTTTTTGTCCCCTTTTTGAATATTGGCACCACATTTGCTATACGCCAGTCGTGTGGTACAGACCCTGTTATTATGGAATCTTTAAAGATTAAAAATAATGGTCTATCTATGACGTCACTTAATTCCTGCAGTACTCGCTGGTGTATCCCATCCGGGCCCGGGGATTTGTCAATTTTAGTGATTTTTAGACGCTGCCATACTTCCTGCTGGGTTAAGCAAGTGACATTTAATGGAGAATTTTTGTTATCACTAATCATGTTTTCTGTCATGCGATTTTCTTGTGTAAATGCGGTTGAAAAAAAATCATTTAGCATATTAGCTTTTTCCTCATCCTCATCCACCATTTCACCCAGACTATTTTTAAGGGGGCCAACACTGTCATTTTTTAGTTTTTTACTATTTATGTAGTTAAAGAATATTTTGGGGTTATTTTTACTTTCTCTGGCAATGATTCTCTCTGCCTCAATCTTAGCTGCCTTGATTTGTTTTTTACATAATTTATTTAATTTTCTATATCTATTTAATGCCTCATCACTACCTACTTGCTTTAGTTCTCTAAATGCTTTCTTTTTGTCACTTATTGCGCCCCTTACAGCTCTATTTAGCCATAGTGGTTTCCTCCTATTTCTAGCATGTTTATTGCCAAAGGGTATATATTGTGCACAGGTCCTATTCAGGATGTTAATAAATGTCTCCCATTTGCTTTGTGTAGCTTTATGTCTCAGGATATCGTCCCAGTTTATTGCACTAAGATCATCTCTCAACCGTTGGAAATTTGCCTTCCTGAAGTTTAGTGTCCTTGTAACCCCTCTACTACACATCTTATTAAAGGTTACATGAAAACGAATTATTTTGTGATCACTATTACCTAAGTGACCCCCAACTCGTATATTTGATATGCGGTCTGGCCTATTGGTTAATATTAGGTCTAGCAGTGCCCCCCTTCTTGTTGGGTCCTGAACCAGTTGTGAAAGGTAACAAGACGGTTTTAATTCCCCTTAGAAGAGACGTGGAGGTCAGAGTGGCTTAACAAGACGGTTTTAATGCCCCTTGGAAGAATGGTGGAGGTCACAGTAGCTTAACAAGACGGTTTTAATGCCCCTTGGAAGAGTGGTGGAGGTCACAGTAGCTTAACAAGACGGTTTTAATGCCCCTTGGAAGAGACGTGGAGGTCACAATAGCTTAACAAGACGGTTTAAATGCCCCTTGGAAGAGACGTGGAGTTCAGAGTGGCTTAACAAGACAGATTTAATGCCCCTTGGAAGAGTGGTGGAGGTCGCAGTAGCTTAACAAGACGGTTTTAATGCCCCTTGGAAGAGACGTGGAGGTCACAATAGCTTAACAAGACGGTTTAAATGCCCCTTGGAAGAGACGTGGAGTTCAGAGTAGCTTAACAAGACAGATTTAATGCCCCTTGGAAGAGTGGTGGAGGTCGCAGTAGCTTAACAAGACGGTTTTAATGCCCCTTGGAAGAGACGTGGAGGTCAGAGTAGCTTAACAAGACTGTTTTAATGCCCCTTGGTAGAGTGGTGGAGGTCATAGTAGCTTAACAAGACATTTTTAATGCCCCTTGGAAGAGTGGTGGAGGTCGCAGTAGCTTAACAAGACGGTTTTAATGCCCCTTACAAGAGCCATGCAGTACAGCATATTAAAAACATTATTCCCATTATTGGGGAGTGGGTCTCCCATAGTCTTTGCCTATGCCTTCCAAGCAAAAGCTGCAAAAATTAGGACGGAGGAACTTGCAATGCTGGCAACACGGACCACGGTCACCCTGGTGGTATAGAGTTGGTGGAGGCTGAGGATAAGGAGAAGAGCAAAAAACAGCTGAAATGAGGAAGCGCATACCCATGTGTGGGTGTGAAGCGGTGCATGGGAATACACCTCCCGAAATAACACAGTGGATTTGACTTTATGTTACTTTGCTGTCATTTGGTGGTAAGGAGAAGTCTGGCCCAATCCAACCCTTGTTCATTTTGATAAGGGTCAGCTTGTCAGCATTGTCAGTTGACAGGCGAGTGTGCTTATCAGCTATAATTCCCCCAGCGGCACTAAAAACATGCTCCGATAACACGCTAGCGGCAGGGCAGGCCAGGACCTCCAAGGAGTACAGAGCGAGTTCATTCCAAGTGTCCAGCTTTGATACCCAATAATTAAAAGGCACAGAGGAATCACGGAGGACGTTGGTGCGGTCGGCAAGGTACTCCCTCACCATCTTTTGAAACTTTCCACTCCTTGTGAGAGTACCCCGTGCCTCAGGTCCTGTAAGCTGGGCGGGCTTCAGAAAACTGTCCCAGAACGTTGACTGTGTTCCCCTGCCTCTGCTGGATTGGAGTTGCGTCTCTCTAGCCTGTACACCTTGGTTGGTCAACGAACTGTAACCTCTGTCGCTAGCGTGTTCAGATGGGAATTTTTTTAACAGTTCTGCAGCAAGGGCCTTCTGTTACTACCACATTTTTGCAGACCTCTCCACCTCAGGAATAAGAGAGTGAAAGTTCTCCTTGTAGCGGGGGTCTAAAAGTGTCACCAACCAGTAATGACTGTCACCCAACATTTTGACAACGCGAGGGTCACGGTTAAGGCAGCGTAACAAAAAGTCAGCGATGCGTGCCAGACTGGTAATGGGCAAGACTTCCGTGTCCTCAATAAGATGACGACTGACCATGCTCTCCTCCTCCTCCTCCTCCCCCCTGTCCTCAGGCCACCCATGCTGAACCGACGGTATGACAGTTGTACAGGTACTACCCTCTACAGCGCATGATACCAGCTCCTGTTCTTCCTCCTCCTCTCCCTCATTGCCCCCCAATGCACGTTGGGATGAGATGAGGCTGGGCTGTGTGTAATCGCCCATTACTTGATCCATCTCATCATACTCTGGCTGCAATGCCTCCTCTTTAATTCTCTGCAGAGAGCGTTGCAAAAGACAGACAAGTGGAATGCTGACACTAATGATGGTGTCATCGCCACTCACCATCTTGGTGGACTCCTCAAAGTTTGTCAGGATGGTACATATGTCAGACATCCAGTCCACTCCTGAGGTCTTATGTGTGGAGTCTGACCTGAATATCGACGGCCTTGTTGCAGCTGGTACTCCACAACTTCTCTCTTCTGCTCACAAATCCTTTGCAACATGTGGAGGGTAGAGTTCCAACGTGTGGGGACATCACACACCAGTCGGTGTGCCAGAAGCTGCAAACGCTGCTGCAACACAGCAAGGGCGGCGGAAGCTCTAGCCGACTTGCGAAAATTAGCTGACAGGCGGCATACTTTGACGAGCAGATCTGGCAACTCGGGGTACGATTTAAAAAACCACTGAACCACGAGGTTAAGCACATGAGCCAGGCATGGTACGTGTGTGATCTCACCTCGCCTCAGAGCCGCCACCAGGTTACGGCCATTGTGACTCACGACCATGCCGGGATGTAGGTTCAGCGGTCTCAGCCACAGATCTGCCTGCTCTTTCACAGCTGTCCACAACTCACAAGCAGTGTGAGGTTTATCACCTTAGCTTACGAGTTTCAGCACAGCCTGTTGCCGCTTGGCTGAGGCAGTACTGCAGTGCTTCCAGCTTGTAACTGATGTGGTGATATCTGAGATGGAGGCTAAACATGAGGAGGAGGAGGAGGAAGAGGAAGAGGATGCGCAGGAGCTGTACACTGTGGGGGCAACTCTGACTGACATAGGGCCCGCAATCCTCGGTGTGGGGAGGATGTGTTCCATCCCAAGGTCTTACTGGGTCCCGGTGTTAGGCGTCAGTCTGGTGCTGGATTCGAAATGGGTCCAGGACCTTCTGTGGTCTCCCATTTCAGTCCAGCTGGGGCTGATGCTGCTCAGCATCGCCGTCAGCCCCAATGCCTAGCTGGTCCGCGAGCACTGTTTGTCTCCCAGGTAGTTGTGCCTAGCAATGTTAAGCCTGGATTGCAGAGGCAGACAGGGCTTGTGGAATTTAAGTCCGAGATGCGCCGCACTGAGCATGTCCATGACATGGCGGACCGTGATTGGTGGTTCAGGAACCAGCTGATCCGGTGACCTGGCACCGCCTGATTGGTCATGGGTGTCATCACCAATGGTGCGACAGTGGGGCAGGGCTTAATCTTTAAAAAGCCCGCCCACAAACATGGCAGCACGCTCAGATCATTTGAGCTGGCTGTATGTGGTGTGCACCCTTTCTCTTGGGCTCCTCTAAGAGCCATAGCTTTAAATAGGCAGGTAGAAAAAGTAGGCAGGTAGCTTCGCCTTGCAGACTGACTCTAACCAAGGGGGTTCGCCTTACACCCCGAGCCGCCTGTGAGCTATATAGAGCCGGTTTGCTCAGTCCGGTGGCACGCCGGCTGAGTGCTCGAATACCCGGCGGGAATCACACCCGCACGCTAGCACCGTCTCCTATAGCGTAGCGCCTCTATCGTAGACAGGGCTACTGCTCCTAGTCCGGTCACACGTCCCCCTGCAGTTCTTGGAGATAGTGTGAACCGCTTTAGCGCCAATCCCCATAGCGTAGCGCCTGTATCAAAGACAGGGCTACTGCTGTTCCCACGGTCGCACGTCTCCCTGCAGTTCTTGGAGATTGTGCGAACCGTCTTACCCTTCCGTGTGCTTTATCACGAAGGGCTAAGATTGTTGTTAGGTGCGTCGATGGTCGCTCTCCCTCCGTGCAGTTAACGGAGATAGAGCGTACCGCTTTACCCGTTCCTGTGTGAATTAACACGGAAGGGTTTAACATTTAAGTTGTCATTGCCTTTCCACCCGGGAAGTGTTCGGCAGCAGTCCTCTAGGCAGCATCGCGGACCCCGGGGTCGGTTGCGTTCCATTAAATAAAGTTGTCTGCAACCGCCCTCCTAACACCCGGCTTCCACTATGTTTACCCAGTGTGCCGTCAGGGAGATGTACCATCCATGGCCACAAGCACTTGTCCACGTGTCCATTGTCAGATGGACTCTCCCAGTAGCTGCGTTGTTGAGGGCACGGCGGATGTTTTGGGACACGTGCTAGTGTAGTGCGGGGATGGCACACCGGGCAAAATAGTGTTGGCTGGGGACTGAGTACCGAGGGACGGCCACCGCCAAAAGGTTGAGGAAGGATTCCGTCTCCACCAGCCTAAAAGGCAGCATTTCCAACGCAAGCAGTCGTGAAATGTGCGAATTTAGGACTGTGGCCTGTGGGGCGTTGGCTGCTAATTTGCGATATCGTTCAAAGCTCTGGGATATGGACAATTGAACGCTGCGGTGGGACGTGGACGTGGACGTTGATGCTGTTTCTTGATGCTGTAACAAGTGAAGACTGAGAGGAGGGGGCATCTTTGCATGCAGTATGGACAGGGGATTGCCTTGCACGCACAAAAGGGGGATCTATTACATGCACAACAGCGGAAGAAGCAGTGGTGACACCCGCTGACACTGGTCGTGGACCCTGGGGTTCGCCCCACAAAGTCGGGTGCTTTGCTGACATGGGCCTGATCATGCTGGTGGTGTCACCTTTAACTTTAGGCCTTTTATAGATCATTTCATCTTCAACTTGCATAACTCTTCACAATAACAGGGGTGGCCAAACTTTTACTTGCCACTGTATTTTGCTTGTTTGTTTGATGATCAGTAGCATACTTACTTGAGACAATTACTGGAATGAGTTTGCTTATGCAATCGTTCTGCAATTATCAGCCACTGTAAAAGGGTCTTAAAAATTTATGCTGGATATGGCTGAGGTGTGAAGATTAAATGGTGAAAATTGCATGAAAGTGTTCCACTTTGTAATGCACACGCCCGGACTGACTGGCGTGTGCGTGTTTAGTGGTTCCACTGTGCCATGAACCGGAGAGTATCTGGAGGGGCGTAACTAAGTATCTGCCCGATCTGACCAAGGTCGCACGACGGCATACGACGCCAGTGCACCAGGGAGGAACCGAGCAGAGGGACCAGGGTCTACTCCAGGTCAGACTCCGGACACAGCTGTTGACCCACACCGGGGAATACAGGAACAGGCAGACTAGAGCGCAGGCTGGGTAGGGTCCAGTACAGACTGGGAGACAAATTCGGAGCCGCAGATGTGGTAAACAAGCAGAGCAAAGCGAAACTGCAGGTGCGGTAGTCAAGGCCGAGCAGAGCAGAACCGCAGACACGGTAGACAAGGCAGAGCAGAGCAGAACCACAGACGCGGTGGACAGGGCTGAGCAAAGCGAAACCGCAGACGCGGTGGACAGGGCTGAGCAAAGAGAAACCGCAGATGTGGTGGACAGGGCTGAGCAAAGCGAAACCGCAGACACGGTAGACAAGGCAGAGCAGAGCAGAACCACAGACGCGGTGGACAGGGCTGAGCAAAGCGAAACCGCAGACGCGGTGGACAGGGCTGAGCAAAGAGAAACCGCAGATGTGGTGGACAGGGCTGAGCAAAGCGAAACCGCAGACGCGGTGGACAGGGCTGGGCAAAGCGAAACCGCAGACGCGGTGGACAGGGCTGAGCAAAGCGAAACCGCAGACGCGGTTGTCAAGGCTGAGCAAAGCGAAACCACAGATGCAGTGGACAGGGCTGAGCAAAGCGAAACCGCAGACGCGGTGAACAGGGCTGAGCAAAGAGAAACCGCAGACGCTGTGGACAGGGCTGAGCAAAGAGAAAGGTGGACAAGGCTGAGCAAAGCAAAACCGCAGACGCGGTGGACAGGGCTGAGCAAGGCGAAACCGCAGACGCGGTGGACAGGGCTGAGCAAGCAAAGCCCGCGGAAGCGGCAAGCAAGGCAGAGCGGAGGGGACAGGGCTCAGTTCACATGGAACAGACAGGAGGGGAAAGGCAGAACCAGATACCCACAGGGTACTTGCAGTGAAGTAGCGAGTGGACCACAAACTCACAAACGGAAGTACAGTGACAACGAGCAGGAGTTAGGTACGAGTTCAGACCCTGCAGAAAAAGGGAAGGTACGGACATAGAGAAAAACAGAAAACAGGCTAGGAGAGTATTCAGACAAGAACAGACACAGCAGCAAGATACAGGAGCGGGTCTAGGTATGCGGCCCCTAGAAGGCGGAACGAACAGGCTAGGAGCGTGTTCAGTTAGGAACAGGCAAGATACAGGAATGGATCTAGGTATGCGGCCCCTAGAAGGCGGAAAGAACAGGCTAGGAGCGTGTTCACACAGGCCTGGAAATACAGCCTCCAGGATAGGCAGAAGACAACAGGCTAGAAGATAATACAGACAGGACACAGTTCAGACACGGGAACTGATACTGAAGGCAGGAAACATAAACGGGACCTGGCATATCAGTGACCAGAAGCCAACTGACAGAACACAATGCTCAGGCATGGGTTAATTGGAGCAGCTGGTTTAAATACCAGGTGACAGACAGCAATAGGCTGAGGACGCACAAGGGGTGTGCCTGCAGCAGGTACTAAAAGCAGGAAGTGATCGGGCGCTGCCCTTAAGCAGCAGAAACAGAAGCAAACAGACAGCATGGAGGGAAGCCAGAGAGACATTCTGGATTGGAGATCAAGTGCACGCTCTTGCACAGTGGGAGATGGACCACTATGCAAGGACGCCGCCAGGTATGTTACACACTTCTTTGTAATTGTCATATTAAGTCATTTTTTAAACAGCATAAACTGATCTATAGAGAACTAGAGAATCCTGCAGTGGCCACAAGATCTTAGACAATAGTGTGACCCTAATACAATAGCACCAAAAAGTCCAGCAGAGAACCCAATTTGAACCTGACTCACCTACTCTACCATTAGGAATTATTTATTAGAAGTTGAGTTACAAACAACTTTAGATGGATATATTCTGTCTTTGCAATGATAAACTCAGGGATTATGATAAAATTCAAAATGGATATGCACATATTCTGTGTACGGTAGATGGAGCATAGGACCTCAGAATCATTTAGTCTGGTGAGATTAAGGAAGACCAGACAGCAAGAACTGCAGTCAAGTAGCTACATACAAAAGAATCTGTCTGAAAACCTAAGCAGAAAGGACCACAACCCAAGTAGCACAGGACCATAGGATCCTCTTGTTGGCCAATGTCAGATATAATAGTAGTTTCACAAGTCATAAGGTCCAAATTCTACACAATCCCATTTGATCACTTGACACTAGTTTCATTTGTTTTACAGAATACTTATTAGACATTTCGTCCATTATGTACTATGGTAAAAATAGAGATACCAATTAAATGTGTAGATGTGTTCCTCCCACAAACATTCTGATACATACAAAGACTGTCAGATAGACTTTTTTGGTAAGCAGAAATTTATTTTTTTCACACCTGATTCATTTACCATGACATGGTATGAGTTGCTTTGGTTTGGTATATTAATCGTTCCAATTAACAGAAATCAGAAAGGCAATTAGAAAAGAGGGAATAAAATCACACGACCCTGTTCCTCGGCATCTCTTCTGATTTGTAGGCGCGGTGTGATGTCATTGTTAAGATGTGATGCACGCATGATATCACTCTGGGCCTGCTAATCAGAATAGGCGCTGGGGATGCCAGCAGGTAGGAGGCATTTTGCAGGGCTCCTGGCAGCCGGCTACGGAATACTAGTAGAGAAAATTGGCGCGCACACAGTGAGGGATTCGGGGTGCAGAGGGAAGATGGTGCATGCCCCTGTTTCATATAACAAGGAATTTTACCACACACTCTTGTTTCACAGTTGCAAGAATATTTTATTCCAAATGAAGGCAATTAAACAGACATGTATTTCAATTTTTCAAAGGTGTTGAAATGAAGCCAGCAAAATATAACATTTCGACCTGGTCCCGGGTCTTTGTTACATAGTTGCTTTAGGAAAAGTAGATGGACATGTCATTAGTGACAAGAACAGTAAATAAATTATACTTGTAAATTCACTATATACGCCATCTCTTTAAGCCTAGAGGGAAGCAAAGTTTTGTCAGAGACGATCCTGGACACTTTGTGAAATTGTGATCTTGGTAGGCTGTATTTTGGTAGTTCTTGGAAGATAGCTGGAGTAGTAAACTGTTGCAGTCTGAGGGTTTGGAGTATAGGTCAGTGGAGAGGAGCCATGCCAGATTTTTGAGTACCAGTGTGCAAGAAAAGGTATTTGGTTGGGGTTATGTTTGGGCAGAAGTTTGACTTATGATCTGAATGAGTTGAGTGTTGTGACAAAGTTTTGTGTCATTAGGACACCACCAATACTAGGTTACCATGCTTCCATGACTCTTGTTTACTGATACACTGCTTTCTCACTTGTTATATTATTTATCCCTCTGCTACACTAATGTGCCTCTGATTCTCTCTGGCTGTTCCCATAAAACTATTTAACAACCATCTACTGTATCTGTAATGCTGTATACTGTGGTCTGAAATATCAACCTATGTGAACCAGTTTTCTATGTTTTTTCTGTACATTTTGTAAACAGTGTCTTTACGTGTATTATTTGTTTAATGTTCTTGTCACTAATGACATGTCCATCTCCTTTTCCTATAGCGACTATGTGACAAAGACCCGGGACCAGGTTGAAACGTTATATTTTTTCATCTTCATTCTTGCACCTTTGAAAATTTAAATACATGTCTGTTTATTTGTCTTCACTTAGAATAAAATATTCTTGCAACTGTGAAAGAAGAGTGTGCGGTGAAATTCCTGGCCACTGAATACTGACGTGGCCGCTAGACCGGGATATTGCAGATGGATTTGCTTATCTCTAAAAAACACCAATAATTCTTCTACTTTTTCTAACTTGATATTTTCCATAACCAAAAAGTAGTTGCTTGACAGAAGTCTGAAATTCCTGCATATTACCTTTAGATTTATCGTGGAGGGTGGGGGAGTTTCTCTTGTTAATATTCAGCCTACTTAAATTGTGGTTATGTTCCTTTAACAGTTTAGAGATAAAGTCAATATAATAGTCATCAATTCCCATATAAGTTACTGACAGGTCTATCACTTATACTGTTAGGAAAAATGCAAAAGGCTCTACATCACCTATTGAAGTAGTGACTCAGATCATCAGCAAGCAGTGAGTAATATAATTGCTGCTCTCTTAACGTAGTCAGGCTCAAACAAGTAATGTGCTGATAAGTGCAGATCCAGTGTTTTATAGAGGTGCTTACTTAATAGGGAATTTCAGTAGTCTCAAGACAGAAATAGTCAATAAAGCTTCAGAAACAGGTGTGGACTTAACTGTTCTGTTGTAAGAGACAAACGTGCCATGGCTTCTGTCGATCATCCCTATCTCTAAAGGAAGGGCTGTAGTACAGCATTTATGTTATATTTCTAACTAGTAATGAAAATATGAATGAAAAGATTAAAAAAGTGCTCAGAAAATTCCAAAACTTTTTAATAAATTAAGTAAGGCCATGTGCACACAGTCTTTTTGCTGAATTTTCACAGCATATAGTCAATGGAAACTGCAAGTTTGTGAGGAGTTTTGAAATGTAGAGTGTGGTTTGGAGAGATTACCCTCAATTTCTGCTCCAAAAACTTTGTGTGTACAGTACAGACAGGGCCGGCGTCAGCACCCGGCGCACCTGGGCAAGTGCCGGGGCCCTGAGGAGGCGGAGGGGCCCACAGCCATTGGGCACCCGCCGCGCTATGGGACCTGTGAGCGGTGCGGTGCCGGTGTCAAACCCCCCCCCCCCCCCGCTTGCTCAGGGCCCCGGCAGCCAGCACAATACTTACCCCTCCCCGTGCCTCCGCAGCGTCTTCCGCGTCCTCTGACTGTGACGTCTCAGGTCAGAGGGCGCGGTGATGTCTTTACACCGCGCGCGCTCTCTCCTGACCTGTCACAGTGCAGAGCGGGAAGACGCGGGAGACGCTGGAGTCCGGAGCAGCGCCAGCAGCAGGTAAGAAGTGAGGTGAGTATTGGATTTTTTTATTTTTTTCATGAATGGGGGCATGGGGCATTATATGGTGGGGGGGTGACATCCTGCATGGGGCATTATAAGGGAGGGGGGGTGACATCCTGCATGGGGCATTATAAGGGAGGGGCGGTGACATCCTGCATGGGGCATTAATTATAAGGTGAGGGAGGGTGTGACATCCTGCATGGGGCATTATAAGAAGGGGAGGGGGGAAGTGACATCCTGCATTGGGCATTATAAGAGGGGGAGGGGGGAAGGGACATCCTGCATGGGGCATTATAAGAGGGGGAGGGGGGAAGTGACATCCTGCATGGGGCATTATAAGAGGGGGAGGGGGGAAGTGACATCCTGCATGGGGCATTATAAGAGGGAAGGGGGGAAGTGACGTCCTGCATGGGGCATTATAAGAGGGGGAGGGGGGAAGTGACATCCTGCATGGGGCATTATAAGAGGGGGAGGGGGAAGTGAAATCCTGCATGGGGCATTATAAGGGGGGTGTGACATCCTGCATGGGGCATTATAAGGTGGGGTGACATCCTGCATGGGGCATTATAAGGAGGGTGGGTATGTGACATACTGCATGGGGCATTATAAGGGAGGGGGTGGTCTGACATCCTGCATGGGGCATTAAAGGGGGGGAGTGACATCCTGCAAGGGGCATTATATGGGGGGGAGAGGTGACATCCTGCATGGGACATTATATGGAGGGGGAGAGGTGACATCCTGCATATGGCATTAAAAGGGGTGGGGGTGACATCCTGCATGGGGCATTATAAGGAGGGTGGGTATGTGACATACTGCATAGGGCATTATAAGGACGGTGGGTGTGTGACATACTGCATGGGGCATTATAAGGGAGGGGGGGTGACATCCTGCATGGGGCATTATAAGGGAGGGGGGGTGACATCCTGCATGGGGCATTAAAGGGGAGGAAGTGACATCCTGCAAGGGGCATTATATGGGGGGGAGAGGTGACATCCTGCATGGGACATTATATGGAGGGGGGAGAGGTGACATCCTGCATAGGGCATTAAAAGGGGGGTGGGGTGACATCCTGCATGGGGCATTATAAGTGGGTGACATCCTGCATGGGGCATTATAAGGGGGGAACAGCCTGCAAGGAGCGTTATATGGGGGCCAGTATTTTGTATGGAGCGTTATATGGGGTCCAGTATTCTGTATGGAGCGTTATATGGGGACCAGTATCCTGTATGGAGCGTTATATGGAGACCAGTATCCTATATGGAGCTTTATATGGGGACTAGTATCCTGTATGGAGCATTTTATGGGGGTCAGTATTCTGTATGGAGCGTTATATGGGGACCAGTATCCTGTATGGAGCGTTATATGGGGGTCAGTATCCTGTATGGGGCATTATATGGGGGCTAGTATCCTGTATGGATCATTATATGGGGACCAGTATCCTGTATGGAGCATTTTATGGGGTCCATTATACTGTATGGAGGACTATACTGTGCAGTCTGCACTGTGTGCTGTGAGGATTCGCCGGTTTCTGAGCTATTGTAGAATTTACAATAGATATCACTCATGTAATGTAGTAAGTGAAATCTTTGCATTGTGCTATATATATATATTTCTCTGTGGTATCTGTGCATCATGAATCATGGTTTGTGCTAAAGGGGCCCACTGAGACTCTTTCGCCCAGGGCCCACAAAAACCTGAAGCCGGCCCTGAGTACAGACCAAAAGTTTGGACACTCATTTAAAGATTTTTCTGTATTTTCATAACTATGAAAATTGTACATTCACACTGAAGGCATCAAAACTATGAATTAACACATGTGGAATTATATACTTAACAAAAAAGTGTGAAAAAACTGAAAATATGTCTTATATTCTAGGTTCCTCAAAGTAGCCACCTTTTGCTTTGATGACCGCTTTGCACACTTTTGGCATTCTTTTGATGAGCTTCAAGAGGTAGTCACCGGAAATGGTTTTCACTTCACAGGTGTGCCCTGTCTGGTTTAATAAGTGGGATTTCTTGCCTTATAAATGTTGTTGGGACCATCAGTTGTGCTGTGCAGAAGTCTGGTGGAAACACAGCTGATAGTCCTACTGAATAGACTGTTAGAATTTGTATTATGGCAACAAAAAAGCAGCTAAGTAAAGAAAAATGAGTGGCCTTCATTACTTTAAGAAATGAAGGTCAGTCAGTGCGAAAAATTGGGCAAACTTTGAAAGTGTCCCCAAGTGCAGTTGCAAAAACCATCAAGGGCTACAAAGAAACTGGCTCACATGAGGACCGCCCCAGGAAAGGAAGACCAAGAGTCACCTCTGCTTCTGAGGATAAGTTTATCCGAGTCACCAGCCTCAGAAATCGCAGGTTAACAGCAGCTCAGATTAGAGACCAGGTCAATGCCACACAGAGTTCTAGCAGCAGACACATCTCTACAACAACTGTTAAGAGGAGACTTTGCGCAGCAGGCCTTCATGGTAAAATAGCTGCTAGGAAACCACTGCTAAGGACAGGCAACAAGCAGAAGAGACTTGTTTGGGCTAAAGAACACAAGGAATGGACATTAGACCAGTGGAAATCTGTGCTTTGGTCTGATGAGTCCAAATTTGAGATCTTTGGTTCCAACCACCCTGTCTTTGTGCGACGCAGAAAAGGTAAACGGATGGACTCTACATGCCTGGTTGGGGATTTATTCAAAATTGAAGGCATACTGAACCAGCATGGCTACCACAGCATCTTGCAGCGGCATGCTATTCCATCCGGTTTGCGTTTGGTTGGACCATCATTTATTTTTAACAGGACAATGACCCCAAACACACCTCCAGGCTGTGTAAGGGCTATTTGACCAAGAAGGAAAGTGATGGGGTGCTACGCCAGATGACCTGGCCTCCACAGTCACCAGACCTGAACCCAATCGAGATGGTTTGGGGTGAGCTGGACCGCAGAGTGAAGGCAAAAGGGCCAACAAGTGCTAAGCATCTCTGGGAACTCCTTCAAGATTGTTGGAAGACCATTTCCGGTGACTACCTCTTGAAGCTCATCAAGAGAATGCCAAGAGTGTGCAAAGCAGTCATCAAAGCAAAAGGTGGCTACTTTGAAGAACCTAGAATATAAGACATATTTTCAGTTGTTTCAAACTTTTTTGTTAAGTATATAATTCAACATGTGTTAATTCATAGTTTGATGCCTTCAGTGTGAATGTACAATTTTCATAGTCATGAAAATACAGAAAAATCTTTAACCCCTTTCCGACCTTGTCAATAATAGTACGTAGCTGTGCCCTGGGACTTATGGACCAGCTACGTATTATTACGCGCGCTGCGATCGCGCCTGCACACAAGCGGTGCGGGGCGATCGCCGCCGGGTGTCAGCTGATTGTCACAGCTGACACCCGGTGCTATGTGCTGGGAGCGGTCCCGCACCGCTCCCGGCACATTAACCCCCGCAATGCTGCGATCGAAGTTGATCGCAGCATTGCGGTGGCAAGGGGGGAGGTGATTGGTATACTCACCTCTCCTGCCGGCGTCCAGCGATGTCTGCGGCGGATTCCGGATGTTGCCATGACGACCCGATGTCGTCACACCGACCCGAAGAATAAAGTAGTCTAATCACTTATACCACACAAGGAATGGTATAAAAAAATAAACTCTAGGGTTACAGTTGTGCTAGGGTTAGGGTTGGGCTAGGGTTAGGGTTGGGGTTGTATTAGGGTTGGGGCTAGGGTTTGGGTTTTTTCAAAAGTTAAGAAAAAAAAATGATGACAATATGGCGACCAGTGTTGAGCGCTACTTCAGTTTGCATCGGGTACTCGGGTATGCACTGAGTATCGCAGGTGCTCGAGTCTCTGCCCCATATGCTTCGCGGCCAAAAAAAACGCTGCTGGGATCGGCTGCCATGCACGAGTGATCCCCGCATGTTTGTTTTTTTGGGTGTCTAACAACCGTGAAACATGCGGGGCGGGGACTCGAGCATGTCATTCGTGCACCCGAGATACTTGATGCATACCCGAGTACCCGATGCAAACTCAAGTAGCGATCACTTGAGCTTAAGACTAATGACAACTTATTCAATATGTTGACCTAATGTTATCAAATTTTGTCGTACCTTTGGGTTCAAAATGTATACTATACCCCTTGATAAAATTCTTGAGGGGTCTAGTTTCCAAAATGGTGTCACTTGTGGGGGTTTTCCACTGTTTAGGCACATCATGGGCACATCCGCTAATTATTCAAGCAAATTTTACATTCAAAAAGTCAAATGGCGCTCCTTCCCTTCCGAACCCTGCAGTGCGCCCAAACAGTGGTTTTCCCCCACATATGGGGTATTGGCTTACTCAGGAGAGATTGCACAACAAGTTGCATGGCGCAATTTCTCCTGTTACCCTTATGAAAATGCAAAACTGGGGGCTGAAAAACATTTTTGTGGGAAAAATGTAAAAATTTTATTTTCTCTGCTCCATGTTATAAACTTCTGTGAAGCACCTGGGGGTTCAAGATGCTCACTACACATCTAGATAAGTTCCCTGAGGGGTCTAGTTTCCAAAATCGTGTCATTTGTGGGGGGTTTCCACTGCTTAGGCACATCAGGGGCTCTCCAAACGCAACATGGCGTCCGCTAATTATTCAAGCAAATTTTACATTCAAAAAGTCAAATGGTGCTCCTTCCCTTCTGAGCTCTGCTGTGCGCCCAAACAGTGCTTTTTCCCCACGTATGGGGTATCTGCGTACTCAGGGGAAATTTCAAAGCAAATTTTGAGGTCCATTGTTTCCTGTTACCCCTGCAAAAATAAAAAAATAGGGTCTAAAGTAACATTTTTGTGAAAAAAGTTAAATGTTCATTTTTTTCTTCCCCATTCTAAAAATTCCTGTGAAGCACATGAAGGGTTAATAAAGTTCTTGAATGTGGTTTTGAGCACCTTGAGGGGTGCAGTTTTTAGAATGGTGTCATTTTGGGGTATTTTCTTTCATAAATGCCCCTCAAAGTCACTTCAAATGTGATGCGGTCCCTAAAAAAATGGTTTTGTAAATTTTGTTGGAAAAATGAGAAATCGCTGATCAACTTTTAACCCTTATAGCGCACTAATAAAAAAAATTTTGGTTCCAAAATTTTGCTGATGTAAAGTAGACATGTGGGAAATGTTATTTATTAACTATTTTGTGTAACATATCTCTCTGATTTAACAGAATAAAAATTCAAATTTTGAAAATTGTGAAATTTTCAAAATTTTCACCAAATTTCAAATTATTTCACAAATAAATGCAAGTGATATCGAAGAAATGTTACCACTATCATGAAGTACAATAAAAAACAATCTCAGAATCAGCGGGATCCGTTGAAGCGTTTCAGAGTAATTACCTCATAAATTGACAGTGGTCAGAATTGTAAAAATTGGCCTTGTCATTAACGTGCAAACCACCCTGGGGGGTAAAGGGGTTAAATGAGAAGGTGTGTCCAAACTTTTGGTCTGTACTGTACATAGCAAAGTATTGCAAAAAATGATGTGATTAAAATGTCTTTATTTGTAATAGGCTGAATAGTGGCACACATAGTTTCTGAGGCAACGCACTATATACTCTATGTTTTGCTACATATTACCTCCATATGGCACTGAATTATCATGTTTGCCAATGACAATTTTCCAGTAATGTCCAGCAGGCTCCAGGAAAAAGCAAATACTTCCTTGGCTCTTGGAAAAGATGGCAAATCTCTTGAACATTGAATCCTCCTGAAACCTCCTGGAAAGCACAAGTTTTTTTCTGTGGAGGGGATGAGGAATAGGCATGGAGGGCCTGTGGATAAGTACTGGGAATGTGGTCTGAAAAAGGGGCTTGTATCTATGGTGAATAAAACTTTTAGATAGCATTCCTTGTGCACCTAATGCAATCTTCTCCTCAAAGCTTGCCTAAAAATTGGCAAATATGTGTATTGTGAGGGTGTGCCTTTAGGGGAGAATATCACCACAATATTGCACTTGATATCTATATAAATAAAAATATAAATGTTCATTTGTTCAAAATCCTAAATCTCCGAAAGTTTTTCACTGATTGCTTTAAAATTTTGACACAACATTGCATTTGAAAACACGCATGTTTTTATCTACCTACTATGTTTTTATCTACCAGCTGTTGGACGTAAAAGCAACAACGAGAGGGGGGTGTTACCAGCTCAGTCCCAGGCTGACTCTCCCCGGCCGCCTGGCATTCTCCCTCCTTAGTGACATCTCATTCATAAACCCTTCTCCCTCTCCTTCATTCGACCCAGCCACTGCCTGTGCTCTGCTCCTTTCGTGTCCCCTGTGGGGGTTGGAAGAAAGGGGAATGATGAGACCGTCTGTTCAAGGCCGAAAGACGCTGCTGCTCATCACCACCACCGCCTGAGAGGCAGCCGCCTCTGCTCTGCAGCTTCTTCTTCTCTGGCAAGTGAGTCTTATTTCCGACTACACAACAACAAGCGAGGGAGGGAGGGAAGAAGAGAGGAAGGCTGCATGGAGATGTACAGGTCGCGGCCTCCGCTCTGGGCGCTGAGCTGGGCCTGAGCCTTGCACCAGTGGGTGGGTAGCGAGCGAGATCAAATCCCTCTGAGCCACGTGCGGGAGCGGTGCTGTGATCTGGCTGGTACCGGCCCGGGACATGTCAAGTGGATCACCCCCTCCTCCTTGTGCCGCCTGCCTTCATCTCTGCACCCCCTCCTGTCACATTCCCTCTGTACTAGGGAATTGCATAACTAGTAATCCCTGACATGACGTGCTCCATTGTGACACCTGACTGTGTCAAAATTTCAAAGGAATCGGTGAAGAACTTTTGGAGATTTAAGATTTTGAAATTCGCAATCACCATCATCAAAGCTCAGGGCCAATGTTTAGAATTGTGCGGTTTAAATGTAGACATGGATTGCTTCTCACATGGACAATTTGTTTATGCTGCGTGTTCTACAGTCGGCAAACCAGACAATCTCTATATCTACACTCTACACAGACAATGGAAGAACAAAAAATATTATATACCCACAAGCATTGTGAAATTAAATATTTTAGAAATGTGCGCTTTCTCTTTTCTTTCTTATCCATTTAACTACACTGAACCACAGCAACACGTGGCCGGATACAGCTAGTTGTTAAAGGGGTTGTCCACTACTATTTAAAATATGCCAAAGCGTTTTTATGATGAAAAGCAGCTTCTTTGTAATTACCTTGCTCTGCCTTTTCTGCCTGTGAGCGGCGCTATCACTGGCCGCTCACAGGCATCACGTGACCCCCGGCTGCAGCCAGCTCTGACATCCGCTGATGTTAAGACAAGTCCAGGCTGCAGCCGGAGGTCTCTCTCTTCCACATTCCACGGTGGCTGCTGGGTTGTGGGCGGGGTTACCCCATGCGTCATACCCGGCATCCACCGCGAGCTCTCCCTGTCCCCATTCATTGGGAAAGCAGTGGATGCTGGGTGTGACGCGGGGGGTAACCCCGCCCACAACCCAGCAGCCACCACGGGGACCCCAGCGCAGAGTCACGCCTCAATAGACAGGATGTCAGCGGAGGTCACGTGAGCAGCCAGTGATAGCGCCGCTCACAGGCAGAAAAGGCAGAAGGAGGTAATTAGAAAGAAGTTGCTTTTCATCATAAAAACGCTTTGGCATATTTTAAATAGTAGTGTACAACCCCTTTAATATTTAAGGAACGAGCCACTTTGTAGGTTAATGACCAGGCCTCGTTTTTTAAATCAGAGCAGTTTCATTTTATGAGGTAATAACTCTGGAACGCTTCAATGGATTCCAATGATTCTGAAATAGTTTTTTGTGATATATTGTACTTCATGATAGTGGTAAATATGACTTGCGTTTATTTATGAATATAACCTATTTTCACAATTTTCTAAATTTTAATTCTCATGCCGTTAAATCAGAGAGTTTAATTAGTATATGTCGTATTACAAAAATGTTTTCCCCTAGAGGGAGGTCACATATTATTCAGCCCATTATACTGCTTGAGTAAAAGCAATTTAATATGATGGCATTTCCTTATTGACATTTTTCTGATATGTTCAAATATATGAATGTGTTGAAAGTTGATGTTTTTATTATATTTTATATGTAGACTAAAGGGGTGCTTTCTGATTTATTTGGCAGTACATGTAACTCTCCTCTTAGATGAGTGACATGGCACCAGTAAGAATCAGCCCTGGCACCATGCAAAATATTGAAACCCAACTACAGTTATAGCAAAAATTTAATTATTCTTGGGCTGAACATGTCTGGAAGCAAAAGGCCATTATATGTGGAGAATGAGTCTCCGTGATTGCTGATTGTTAGGATAGGCAGGTAGAGGGTGGAATCTCCGTGCATCATAGGTAGAGTCCTGAGAGAGACATGCCATAATGATAATTCTAGTAAGCCAAGGGCAACAATCTGAAAACCATAACACTTTAAAAGGGGTGTTCACCACTACAGTTCACCACTGCATTCCTTCATTATGTTTGTGAGCCTTAATCTCTTATATGCCCTTTGTTAGTCCAACTGTTATGCTCATGTGCCTCTCTGGAAAAAGATTAAGACTCTGTTTGGGTTCAACTGTCTCTGCAAATAACATCAATGCTGATCACAGTCTGAGGCCGGCATAACATGCTTTACCCTCTGTCCCATCTACTCTGTGTTTCCTCAGTCCATGCACAACACATATACCCACAGTGGGTGCATTACAGAACCATTGTAGGTATAGGAGATTAGAGTGATACACAAGTGCCTACAGCTCAATATTACATGCCACTGTACATATACAGTAAATTACCTTTTTTCCTCAGTAATGCAAAATTATACTATGAAACTGACTCTCACCCTCCAGCCTTTCAGTGATGATTTGGAGTTCCCCTTTACCTATACAATTACAGAGCTTCTTGGTGGAATAAAGACCTATTTTCTCAGACACCATTAGTACATTAAGCTTAGTTAAAAAAATGTACAATAGGGCTGATGGTTACAATATAATTCATGTGGCCAAAAAAAGCTTGATGGTTATCAGACACTCTGGGTGGCAAGGAAGAACTGAACGTTCTGTAGCACGACTGCAACAGTTTAATGCTTCACTGATTCCAATTTCTATTGGTCAATGTTATTTAATAGAGACCCGAAATCAGTGCAATGTACAAACCAATTGGTTCATGTTATCACACATAAACTGAGTAAGCACAACTAACTTCACAAACCTGCCATGATGAAGAAAGAACATTCTCCATATCTTCAGCTTGCACCCTTTAGCTTACTAATAAAAGACTCCTATTATATTTGATCCGGAACTGCCGGGGCCATACCTCTGGTTGCAGGGGAAGACAGACTTCCAGCACAGGAGTTAGGTGACTGGGAAGCTGGGAGCGTGTCCAGAGTGAGAGCTGGGAGGTCAGGTGACCGGAAAACTGGTGGCGTGGCTAGAGAGAGGGAGAGACAAGGACTTTTGCGCGGGAAAGCGAGAGCAGAGTCCCACTCAGGAAAGGAGAGTACGGCTCAGGAGAGCAGTGTGAGGGGGTCCAGGCTCCTGGCTCCAGTACTGGGAGCAAGAGCCGAGTGCAGTGGACCGGAGGAGTCAAGCCGACTAGAGGGAGAAGAAACGTGGAGCCGAGCACGTGAGGTGCTGTGTTATGGACTAGGGGCTCAGCGGGTAAAACCACCCGCTGCCGCCAGAAGACGGAACATTGTTTGGGCAGGGAAGCCTGAAGAAATCAACACTGGCATCAGCTGGCAACTGCCTTGTGGAGGAAAAGAGTCAGCTAAGTGTAAAAACTGTCGATTACAACCGGTTCGACTCTGCTATGTCTAGTTAAACTGTGAACTGTCAGTTAAAGACTTTTACCTGCTACTTCCCTTGTTTTCCCCCATATTTTTCCTTGTTACTCCCTGCATGGAGATTGACCCTGTTATTATAAACTTCCCCTGTTTAATAACCCTGTATTGGCTGCTCTGTGTTTCTGTGTCGCTGAATCTAAAGTACCCATGTTACATTTGGCGTAGTTGGCAGGATGCAGTTGTTAGACACAGACACTGCAGAGCAGTCCATCCTGGGAGCCCCTATATCTAGCTTGCTGCTGGGGGCCATGCTCAGCAATCTCCCAAAGTTCACCGGGGACAATATGATGCTGTGGGACTGGCTTGAGAGAGTTAGGAGTATGTTACGTATGCATCCGATGACCCCAGCTATGCAAGCCGAAATAGCCTTACTGGCCTTGGACGGTGAGGCCCCACAATCCGTGATGTACCGCCCTCCCCATGACCGGGATACTATAGAAAAAGTGGTGCGGATACTGGAGGAGATGCATTGGGATCCCACCAATGTAGGAGAGCTGAGGATACGGCTGTTTCACCAAGTGCAGCAGGAGGGGGAGACTGTGACGCAGTATGTTAATGCCTTACAGAGGGTGCATGCCTATATCACTAGAAAAGACGACATGGAGAATTTGGGAATGGGCCCCCATGACGTGATCTTAAGGGACCAGTTTGTGGCAGGCCTCAGGGATGTGCAGCTGAAGCAGGTCTTGCGGGAGCGCCTGTGCGCCAACCCATGTATGACTTTTCTAGAAGTGGGGGCGGAGGCACGTGTGAGAGAGCAGGAGATGGGGGTGACGGCCCTGGCAGGGATGGTCCGGAGTAACGAGGTACCCACCCTGCCTGCAGCTGAACCGGAGTGGGCTCAAGAGTAGTGTTGAGCCACCCCCGTAGTGTTCGAGTTCGGTTCGGTTCGTCGAACACCCGTGTGTTCGCCGAACTGTTCGTCGAACTGTTCGTCGAACACCTTCGAACACCGTTAAAACCAATGGCAGGCAAACAAAAACACATAGAAACACATAGAAAACTCCTTCAAAGGTGTCCAAAAGCTGACAAACTGCTCAGAAGACACAACTAACACATGGAAAAGTGACAAGTACATATAGTCATGCGAAAAGAAAAGAGGTGGAGGAGTAAAAGGAGGGGGAGACACAGATATAGGCATGTCATGCCCTTCTAAAATCCAAAAAGTGAGAAGCCGAGACGGCCAGTCCGCTCCTGCCCGTGCCACCTCCGTGTCGCCGGGTTTGTGCCAGAGCCGCGGTGAACCCTGACGGCCAGCCCCCCTCTCCCAATACTGGTGCCTGTCCGCTGGTGGGTCGAGAGAGCCCCCCTGTGGTGGAGGCAGCTCTAAGCTTTTTAATTTAAATTGTCCCTCTAATTTGAATGAATATACTTTAAATCCATTTACAAGGATCTATTGGAGGGCAAGTCTCATGCCAGCAGCCGCGTAATTCCAGCTCCAGTAGCGTCCACTAAAGCTGCTGCAGTTAAAAAGCTTTTATAAGGATCGAGCTCGGCTGTCCACCGCAAGGCATCCTAGTGCCAGTCCCAGCCCCTATGCCTTGGGGTGCCTCCTGATGCTCTTCACTGAGTATCCCGTGGTCCCGAAGCATTTCCTTTGAAAAAATTAAGTGTCCAAACTACAGGTGGTGTAGCTTGCTTAACAGCCGGGATAATCCGCTGACTAGCAGACACTGCTACTAGGCACAAAGTATTTCCTGGGCTAGATGCAGTTAAAAATTTGTAAGTAGATACTCTCGTTGGATGCTGAGAAAGCATTCCATAGAGTCTCCTGGCACGCCATATATGATTCTCTTAAAAAGCTTGGGGTAGGGGTCTAGGGGACCCTTTTATAGCCAAAATCACGGCCCTGTATCACAATACGTCACCTAGGCTGAAGATAAATGGAACTGTAGCACCGAGGGCTCGGTTGCTACAGACGTATTGCACCTCACCCAGAGGTGTGATATCTCACTCTCAGATAAGGATGGAGTGTGGATCAGGACCTGACACCTGCATGCATTACACCACATTGCCGTGGGGCAGGGCGACCAATATGCCCCTGAGATGGGCACGACAGTCCCTGTCCCTGGCTGGAGTGGGGGGAGGGAACACTGAGGAAGGGGAACCCTGCAGTGCAGGAGCAGGGAGGAAGCAGTTCCTGGGTGCATTGAGAAGGGAGTATAAAAGGTGGGCACCATCTTAGTTCAGTGCAGAGAAGTCTGAGCAGAAGTGGCAGGGAGCAGGGGCTCTGCATGAGCTCTGCTCCGGAGGCGGGCCTAGTAACAGAGGCCCAGGCCTGCAAGAGGGAGAAGGAAGGAAGAGGAGCGGAGAAGGCTCCAGGAACGAGGAATGAAGGGATCCCAGGGGTGCGGACGGGCGAGTCGCCACCGCACGCCCGAATCCACCTGCGTGGAGGGGTCAGGCCAAAGGGGGAGACCGGTCCCCGAACTAGTGGAGGCAGGAAACGACCCTCAGCTAGAAACCGGAGGCTCTGACATTTTATGTGGCGCAGCCCCTTGCTCCACCCGCTAGGAAGGCACCACATAGGGTCAGGGAAACTGGCGCCAAGTTTACCAAGAGGAGGCCCGAGGCAGCCGGACAGAAGTGTTGGTAAGAAAGGCCAGACAAAGGACACACAAAGGGGGTCCTGTGAAGCGCTCCAAAGTTATCTGGGAGTTGTCTGAGCCCCTCACCTGGTGAGCACATTACGACGTGGGCAGCCGTTACCTGCAGACGTGGTCTGGATAATAAGAACTGTGAGTAAAGGCCCTGAACTGCATCACTGACTCCGTGTCGTTACTGCTGCTGCCCTGCACCATCACCCCCATCCTCCGCATACACTGCCCTGAGGCTATACTCCTCCCGTGGGGAGTTATGCTACGCTCTGCTGCACCCACAACACCAGCCTTAGCGGTCTGCCCTGTAGCGGCGGTTCACTCTGACCGCAATCCACGGGTGGTGTAGTCGGACATTTAAACATCAAAGCCACATAAATAGTTCCGCCACTGGTTTGACCGCCCTGAGCCACGGAACCGGATCGCCGCCACGAAGACTACAACCACCAGCATCCACCAAAAAGGGTCCGGCTCCGGGTGTCCCAAGGCCCAGGGGGTGCGTCAGAACATTTTCATCACCTTTCACAATCACCAATGGGACAAGGCAGGGATGTCCTCTGTCCCCTCTCTTATACATCCTAGTGACGGAGCACCTGCTCTCATCAATTCGCCATAACCCCAATATTAGGTGGATTGAGGTGGGAGGCACCGAGTACAAGTGCTCTCTATTTGCTGATGATGTCCTAGTATATATCACTCAATCACATATATCCATCCCTGCTGTTATGGCTGAAATAGATCACTTTGCTACATGGTAAAATTTTAAAATCAATGCAGCGAAGTCTGAGGCCCTCGATGTCTCCCTCCCTAAATCCATATAGGATTCCATCCAGTCCAACTTTCCCTTTGCCTGGCCCTCACAGGGTATCAAATACTTAGGAATTCCTATTCATAGAGACCTCTCCCATCTATGTTATCTTAATTTTGGGCACTTTATTGAACAATTCCATACAGACCACGGTTGGCAAGTTAGAACTGTAAGATTCACTACGTGAACCACTGGTGTTTTGTGGAAAAGCACATGTACACCGCGTTCCAAATTATTATGCAAAAAGTGTTTAGGAGTGATAAGGGAAGAATTTGTTTGTTTGTCAGTTAAACTCATTGATGGTGATGTGTGTCAGGGCTCTTTATATCACTGTAAGCAATTGCAGACACCTGTGCTAATTAGTTTGGCAGGTGTGTCCAATGAAAGGCAAGACTACTTAAGAAGGCTCTCTCACATTATTAAGCAGCCTACATTTTCTGCCAAAATGGGAAAGAAAAAGGATGTGTCGGCTGCTGAGAAGCAACAAATTGTGGAGTGTTTAGGTCAAGGCATGACTACAATCAACATTGTGCGATGATCAGGATGAAGTGTCTTGGCAATCAAGAAGTATGTAGCTGATTCACAGTACACACGTGTGCGTGCTGATAAGGGCAAATTGAGGACTCTTTCCTACAGGCAATTACGTCAGGTTGAAACAGCAGCGGCAAAAAAGCCTTGTCATAGCAGCAGACAAGTTTTTGAAGCTGCTTGTGCCTCCAACGTCCCCCGAACAACAAGATGCAGGGTCCTTCAGAGGTTTGCAGCTGTGCATACGCCATCCTGTCGACCTCCTCTATCCACTTCACACAAGCAGAAACGGCTCCAGTGGGCCAAACATTACATGAAGACTGATTTCAAAACTGTTTTGTTCACGGATGAGTGCCGTGCAGCGCTCGATGGTCCAGATGAATGGAGTGGAGGATGGCTGGTTGATGGACACCCCACGCAAACACGGCTACAGCGCCAACAAGGAGGAGGTGGAGTAATGTTTTGGGCTGGAATCATGGGGAGAGAGATTGTCGGCCCCTTTAGGATCCCTGAAGGCGCTAAAGATGAACTCCATAATGTATGTGGATTTTCTCAAACAGCACTTCCTGCCATGGTTCAAGAAGAAGAACCGTGTATTTCACAGCAAGATCATTTTTCTGCATGATAATGCACCACCTCATGCTGCACATAAAACATCTGCATCTCTGGCTGATATGGGCATAAAAGGGGACAAACTTATGGTGTGACCCCCATGCTCCCCTGACCTCTACCCCATTCAGAACCTTTGGAGCATCATTAAAAGGAGTGTCTATGATGGCGGGAGGCAGTTCACATCTAAGCAACAGCTCTGGGAGGGTATTCTGTCCTCATGCAAAACAATTGAAGCAGAAACCATCCAAAACCTGACAAATTCAATGGACGAGAGAGTTCAGAAGCTCCTTTCGAACAAGGGGTCCTATGTGAAAATGTAACATCACCTAGAATAAAGTTTTGAGTTGAAAACTGTTTGATTTCAGTTTCTAACAACCTGCTAATGCTTATAATTTAAAAAATGACCATTTTTTGGTCTTTATTAAAATGAAAAGGTTGATCGAAAAGTTTGGGGGATCTAAGAGTGTGGCAACCCAGTAGTCATGATTACTTCGAATTCTGACAATATGAGGGTCATGCTGCAGGTAGTGCAGCAAGAAGGCACTTATGTGTCTTGCGCATCTCGGAGCCCCAAAATTATTTTCCGGGCTAGATGCAGCTAAAAATTATTTTTAATTTTAAATCTGGTGAAGCTTATTATTGATGACCTAATAGGATCAGTGCTGCACACTGCTACAAAGCCCAAATTTTTTTCCAGTCAAGATACAGATAAACATGATTAGTAATTTGAAAGCTTAAAACGGTTGGTAGGGTGATTTTAACCAATCATCAAGCTTTTACTCTCCCCAGGATGACACAGGGGTAGAAAAGTCGTTTCGGATCCATGATTTGTTCATCTTTATGAACGTGAGTCTGTCTACATTATCAGTGGAGAGCCGCGTGCGCTTATCTGTCAGCACACCACCAGCAGCGCTGAACACACGTTCAGACAGAACGCTGGCTGCGGGGCATGACAAGATCTCCAAGGCGTAAGTGGCTAGCTCCGGCCATTTATCCAGATTGGAAGCCCAAAAAGAGCAAGGGTCCAGTGACACAGTCGTGGCTTCAATGTTTACTTGGAGATACTCCTGTACCATCGTCTCTAGGCTTTGACTATGTGTCAGACTTCTTGTCTCCTGTGGCCTTGCAAAGGATGGGCTAAAAAAGTGGTGAAATGATTCCGCAAAATTGATGTTACCAGCAGATACTGTGGTTCTGTTACGGTTTGAGTGCTGAACACTTGACGGTCCCACGGTTGGCAAGTTGGAACTGTGAGATTCACTACGTGCACCACTGGTATTTTGTGGAAAAGCACATGTAAGATTCTGCAACAGTCTCTGCTGATACTCCTGCATGCGTGCATCCCTTTCTATGGCAGGAATAATTTCTGCAAATTTACTTTTGTACCGGGGATCTAACAGTGTGGCAACCCAGTAGTCAGGATTATTTCTAATTCTCACAATTCGAGGGTCATGTTGCAGGTAGTGCAGCAAGAAGGCACTCATGTGTGTTGCGCATCCAGGAGCACCAAGTCCCTGTTGTGTTGGTGGCGAGGTAACAATCATGCTTCCTTCCTCTGTCCTCTCCCCCCAACCTCGCACAACAGAAATGTGATCAAGGTCTCCCTCATCTGATGAGTCTTCCATCAGTTCGTCCTCCACTTCTTCCTGGGCTCCTGCACCTTCCTCACTAGTTTGGCTGCTACCATGTGCCCTGGTAAAATCATCTCCCCCACCCTCACATGCCTGCCGCCTTGGTGCTGCCGACCGTCTGGACCTTGCAGATGTTAGCCCTTCCGCATACAACTCCTCCTCCTCTACTTCCTCCACCTCCTCTTGTGCCACCACCTGACTCCGAATTCTGTTTAACATGTGCTCCAGCATGTAAATCACCGGAATAGTCATGCTGATAATGGCATCGTCAGCACTAAACATCTTCGTCGCCATTTCAAAACTGTGCAGAAGGGTGCATAGGTCCCTGATCTGAGACCACTCCTCCAGCGTGATTTGCCCCACCTCTGAATCTCGTTGGCCCAGGCTATACGTCAGAACGTATTGCACCAGGGCTTGTCGGTGCTGCCACAGTCTCTGCAACATGTGCAGAGTTGAATTCCACCGGGTAGGCACATCGCATTTTAGCCGGTGAAGTGGCAGGCCCAACGACTTCTGTAGAGATGTAAGTCGCTGAGCTGCGGGATGCGAACGGCGGAAGTGAGCACACAGCGACCGTGCCCTCTGCAGAAGGCCATCTAGTCTGGGATAGTGGGCTAAAAATTGCTGGACAACCAGGTTCAACACGTGAGCCATACAAGGCACGTGTGTGACATTGCCCCGGCGAAGGGCCGCACCCAGGTTTGCAGCATTGTCGCACACGGCCTTCCCTGGTTTCAGGTCCAGTGGAGACAACCATTCATGAAATTGGTTCTCCAGAGCTGACCACAACTCCTCAGCTGTGTGACTCACATTTCCCAGACATTTCAATGTAAAAACCGCCTGATGACGTTGAGCCCTACTGCCAGCATAGTAAGGAGGTGTGCAGGATCCCTTCTGCGCAGTTAGAAAGCTTGTGGCATGACCAGACAGGCTTTGGGTGCAGGTGGAAGACCGAGAGGAGGTTGAGGAGGCAGAAGCAGTGGAGGAACTTTGACATAAAGAGGATTGACGCACAACTCGTGGGGACGGCAAGACTTGGACAGCAGCCCCTTGTCCTGCTGTCACCATAGTTACCCAGTGCCCAGTCAGCGACATGTAACGCCCCTGTCCATGCCTACTCGTCCAAGTGTCTGTGGTGAAATGCACCCTGTCACACACAGAGTTTCTCAAAGAAGCGGTGATGTTGTGTGCGACATGCTGGTGGAGCGCAGGCACACCTTTCTTTGAGAAGTAGTGCCGACTGGGCATCTGGTACTGGGGCACTGCAACGGACATAAGGTCTCGAAAATCCTCTGTGTCCACCAGGCGGAAAGGCAGCATTTCTGTAGCCAAGAGCTTGCAGATGGTGAAATTCAACCTCTTAGCTTTCTCATGGCTAGGAGGAAATGGTCTTTTACTTGTCCACATCTGAGGGACCGAGGGCTGGCTATTGTGCTTAGACGGGGTTGATAAGGGTGTCCCCGGCAAACTGCCGGTCTGTGAGGAAGATGCAGGCGGACATGTTAGGTTGCCTTGATCCAAAGGTGGTGCTATCGATGTCGGACAGCGCTCAAGACCAGCTGGTGTTACCACCTCCAAAGAAAATGATGACCTGCCAATCACGCTGGCTGTTGCGGGTAAAGAGGTGGCAGGTCTGCGCCCCAAAACAGGTGTGACTGCTGTCCCCCCAGTCACAGAGGATGAAGAGGCCGCGGATGCACAAGATATGGCAGACGGTGGTTGGCCCGGCCGGCTAGGCCGCATTGTAGCACACTGAGCTTCCCACTGCAACTTATGCTTCATGTCCATGTGCCGGTTCATGCATGAAGTACTCAAACTATGTATTTTTTGGCCTCTACTTAGCTTTTGCTGACAAATGTTACAGATAACACGAGTTGGGTCATCTTTATCGATCTGAAAAAATGCCCAGGCTATGCAAGGCTTAGCACCCATGCGACCTGAAGAGCCACCACGACTTGTGGTGAGAGGCAGAGTTGTGTTTGAGGATGCAGTTGTTGACGTGCTTCCAGTACTACGTCTCTGTCCAGGAAGGCGCAACCTGACCTCATCGTCACTAGCATCTTCCTCCACCTCCTCTGCTGACCTCATCTCTTGGCTGACTGTGGGTTGACAGTAAGTGGGATCTCCGACCTCATCATCATCACCCTGTGCGTTATCACACCCGTCGTCCTCAGAGCCAACCTGTTCCTGCCCTGACAAAAATCTAAAGTTGTCGCTCCAATCAGGTATTTGAGTCTTATCATCGTCTTCCTCATTGTCTCCACCAACAGGAGTTACAGTTTGGGAATGAGGGTCTACATTATGGTCAGAACCTTCTGCGTCTGGTCCTGGATCCGACTCATAAAGATTCTGGGCATCAGTGCAGATCATTTCCTCGTCTGGATTCACTTTGTAAATGTTTTTTCCCAGCAATATGCGCTCCTGAAGGATGATGATGGAACTTGATATTCGGATTCAAAGAATTTTTATTTCAAACTAAAATACAACCGGTTTCGACTTCTTTGAGTCTTCCTCAGGTATAACATCATGCATCTGGATTCACAGAAGCGCTGGAGTCGACCTCTGATTCCCAGGCTATAGTATGAGTAAACAGCTCTGCAGACTCAACCATCTGTTCTACCTCATACTCAGACGGGCAGCTGGAGATTTGGGAGCTGTGAGGAAGCAAGTGCGATTTGGGTGACACCTTTGAGGACTGGAGTATTTGTGATGTTGAAGTTGATGTGGAGGAGAGCCCACTTAAAGGAGCACTTGATATCCGTTGAAGCACCTGCTGTTTTTGTGCCTCATCTGGAATTTGTAGCGATTGGCGTGGCCGTAAGAAAGGGATCTTATCACATTGTCCGCTAAAAGAAGTAGACATTTTAGTTTGGCTGGAAGATGGTCTTTCTTCTGCACCTACCCCACGGACACAACCTTTTTTCCCCTTCCCAACACGCCTATTCCCCTTTCCACCAGCAGCAGGCCTTTTTCCACTCATTTTGGTGGTTAACTAATTCACAACTCTGGAGTTGTTTGCACAAAAAAACAATGGATGGTAACCGAGCAGAGCTGAGTGGCCAAACTGTGGTATTAGGCCAAAACTATTGGCTGGGTTAGATGCAGAAAAAAATTATTTTTAATTTGCAACCTGATGGAGGTCAGTATAGATGGACTAATAGACCAAGTCCCACACACCGCTAGAAGCCCAAATATTTTTTCAGAGCTAGATGCAGAAAAAATTATATTCAATTTGCAACCTGCTGGAGGTCAGTATAGAAGGACTAATAGAACAAGTCCCACACACTGCTAGAAGCCCAAATATTTTTTCAGAGCTAAATGAAGAAAAAAATTATTTTTAATTTGCAACCTGATGGAGGTCAGTATAGATGGACTAATAGACCAAGTCCCACACACTGCTAGAAGCCCAAATATTTTTTCAGAGCTAGATGCAGAAAAAAATTATTTTTAATTTGCAACCTGATGGAGGTCAGTATAGATGGACTAATAGACCAAGTCCCACACACCGCTAGAAGCCCAAATATTTTTTCAGAGCTAGATGCAGAAATTTTTTTTATTCAATTTGCAACCTGATGGAGGTCAGTATAGATGGACTAATAGACCAAGTCCCACACACTGCTAGAAGCCCAAATATTTTTTCAGAGCTAGATGCAGAAAAAAATTATTTTTAATTTGCAACCTGATGGAGGTCAGTATAGATGGACTAATAGACCAAGTCCCACACACTGCTAGAAGCCCAAATATTTTTTCAGAGCTAGATGCAGAAAAAAATTATTTTTAATTTGCAACCTGATGGAGGTCAGTATAGATGGACTAATAGAACAAGTCCCACACGCTGCTAGAAGCCCAAATATTTTTTCAGAGATAAATGAAGAAAAAAATTATTTTTAATTTGCAACCTGATGGAGGTCAGTATAGATGGACTAATAGACCAAGTCCCACACACTGCTAGAAGCCCAAATATTTTTTCAGAGCTAGATGCAGAAAAAAAATATTTTTAATTTGCAACCTGATGGAGGTCAGTATAGATGGACTAATAGACCAAGTCCCACACACCGCTAGAAGCCCAAATATTTTTTCAGAGCTAGATGCAGAAAAAAATTATATTCAATTTGCAACCTGCTGGAGGTCAGTATAGAAGGACTAATAGAACAAGTCCCACACACTGCTAGAAGCCAAATATTTTTTCAGAGCTAAATGAAGAAAAAAATTATTTTTAATTTGCAACCTGATGGAGGTCAGTATAGATGGACTAATAGACCAAGTCCCACACACTGCTAGAAGCCCAAATATTTTTTCAGAGCTAGATGCAGAAAAAAATTATATTCAGTTTGCAACCTGATGGAGGTCAGTATAGATGGACTAATAGAATGATGCTATGCCCAAAAGATTTTACTTCACTAGGTGCAGTAAAAAAATTGGTATTCTATACACAGGTGGTATATCTTGCAACACAGATAGGCTACTCCACTGACTAACACACTCTGCAATAGGCCAAAAAGGATTAGCTTTGCTAGATTCAGCCAAATGCTGTGAAAAAAACTTGCACAGCACTGGCACAGACCTGCCTGGCAAAAACTGATAGGAACTGATGTAACCTAGTCCTGAAAAGGACTCCAATTACAATTAGTCTTTACTCCCACAATCTATCTATTTAAGAGCACAGACCTGCTTGATAAAAGTCGTAGGAAATGCTGTAACCTAGTCCTTAAAAGGACTGCAATCACAACTATTCCCTACTCCCAAGCTATCTGTATATTTGTGCGAAAATTGGCTTGAAATTAACAAGGTATAGCGCACACAGCAACAGCGGTGCCGTCTAACACGCAGCTGCAGCAGTGAGAAAATGGTGGCGACGGGGAAAAAGGCTTGGTCTTATAGGGCAAGGACATGTGACATACACTGCCAATCACACATGCCCTTGCTTGTGTGAAAAAAAGCACTTCGCTCCGTGTGTGCGCTGCTGATAGGCTGACAGATTGCACCTCCCCACTGCAAATGCGGGAAAGAGAAAAAAAAATGGAGATCTTCATTGTTCCTGCAGAGATCCATCCCCTGCCCCTCCCCCCGCCCCGCTGTACACTCAAACTGCGTATTAACATTAATTTTCATCATTACTGAGAAAAAATCCAGTTATGATTTTGGTGCACGAACAGTTATCGAACATAACCTCGAACAGCCGAATTTTTCTCAAATTGTTCGTGTTCGCCGACCGGCTCGAACACCGCCCAAAACAGCTCGAATTTGAGATTGGCGAACAGTTCGAGTAGAACAACGCTCATCTCTACTCAAGAGATGCGAAAGGAGATACAGGAGATACGGGATGAATGGTCCAGTCTCAAGAAGACCCCTGCTCAGACACCAGAGATACCCAGATCGATTGCTCCAGTTATGGAAAGAATTGAATTCAGGACCCCCCCTGCAGGAGAGTTCCGTATGGGAGTGAGGCAGCATTACACAGACAGAGACACCACCTGCTGGAAGTGTTGAGGCGCAGGACATTACACCAGGGGCTGTGCTAGGCGAGGGCGGCCCCTGTCGCGGCAGCCGTTAAACTAGCGGGCTCCGTGTTTGGGGGACACAGCCCGGAGCTTGAGGAAGGGGAAAGAAAAAGAGGAAGTCCCAAGGACCTGGTTTCCACCAGCCCGACTGTCTGGGCCAGCCAAAATAAGCGGTCGGGCTGTTCACTGCCTGATTGACACGGGATCCCAGGTGACTACGATGACAGAAGCCTTCTTTCAGCAGCGATTTCCAGAGATAGCGCGGCCTGAATGGGGACCAGTAATTAGACTCACGGCAGCTAATCAATTACCCATCCCGGTCGCAGGGGTGGTGTGGATGAAGATCCGAGTGTGTGGAAAAGATGTGGAAAAAAAAAGGAGTCGTCCTGGTCGCAGGGGGAACCGGAAGTGGACCCCCGGTGACCCTCGGAATGAATGTGCTGAAAGAGGTCGGGCAAATCCTGATTAGTGAGTCAAAGGAGATTCCTCTAGACCAGTGGGACCCACGAACCCCCCAAAGGAGGGTCTTTCAACAACTAATCCGAGCTGCCCAGGCTCAGGAGACGTCGAGTGAAGGGAAGATCCTGGGGAAAATAATAGTGCCAGCAGCTACGGCGCTCACCTTTCCGCCCGGACAAACTGTACTCACGTTATCCGCACTGGCCTGCACACCTCTTAAGGGGGTCGAAGTTCAGATAGAACCAACATCGATGGACAAAGTACCCCCCCAGACTCTTGGTGGCTCGGACACTGGCCACCGTTCAGGGTGGCAATGTTATAGTGCGGTGTGTTAATCTGGGCAAAGATGATCTCACACTCCCTCCCAGGGCGGAAATAGCCCAAATTCTGGGAATGCCAGAGAAGTTGGTGCGACCTGATGTGGTACAGCTGTCCGCTGTACGAGGAGACCCCTGGACTCTGGCGGTCACCGTGCCGCCGGAATCCCACCGGGCTAGTGTGAAGGTAGGACGAAGAATCCAAGAATGAATGCGGGCTGAATTGACGGGACTTACACCTCGACAGGTGCAGCAGGTTGAGGAGGTACTGGAGCAGTACCAGGAAGTCTTTGCTCGCCATGAGGATGATTTTGGTTGCACCGAAGCCATTACCCACGAGATTCCAATAGGGAGCGCTGCCCAAGTGCGGGAGAGATTGCAGCAGATACCTCCCCAGATGTATAAAGAGGTTAAGGAGATGCTAGCCCATATGTTACAGAATGGTGTGATACGGGAGAGTCAGAGTCCGTGGGCAGCCCTGATTGTCCTGGTTCGGAAGAAAGATGGGACCCTGCGATTCTGTGTGGACTATAGATGACTGAATGCCTGTACAGTATGGGACTCTTACCCACTACCCCGAATCGAAGAGTCCCTGTCGGACTTGGGGAAGGCAAGATTCTTCTCCTCCTTGGATCTGGCCAGTGGGTACTGGCAGGTGCCCGTGAGCGAACATGACCGTGTGAAGATGGCGTTCATATTACCCATGGGACTGTTCGAATTCAATCGGATGCCCTTCGGCCTGAATAACGCCCCCGGGACGTTCCAGCGTCTGATGGAGAGGTGCCTGGGCGATTTGAACTTCGAGGCGACACTGATTTACCTTGACGACAAAATTGTCTATGCCGCCACGTTCGAGGAGCACCTCCAGCGACAGGAGCAAGTACTGAGTCGCCTACAGAGTCATGGCCTAAAGGTGAAGCCCCAGATAGTACGACGAGGTTCACTCCTTATACCTTGCAGTTCGGGCGAAAGGGGCGAGAGATTACCGATTGAGAAGTCACGTACTACTCCTTACCACCCTGGGGCCTGTGAACGCTTTAATTGGACACTGATCCAAATGCTCCGCACATTGGAGGAAGATTGGAAGGTACGATGGCCTGAGTTTGTGGCCGAGCTGGTGTGGGTCTATAACAACCGAGTGAATAGTACGACGAGGTTCACTTCTTACACCTTGCAGTTCGGGCGAAAGGGGCGAGAGATTACCGAGTTAGATCTGGACCGCGAGGAGGACTACCCACGGACGTGGATGTCTTCCTGGGTCCGGGAACAACGGCATCGACTGCAGACCCTCCGACGGTTGGCACAACAAAAGTTTCAGGAGCTCAAACATCATGAGACATTGCCTCTTCAAGGGACAGCTCTGAGGCTCGGGGAGCGGGTGTTGGTTCGGGACAGGCGGCCCCAGGGCAAATTGAGTAGGCAGTGGGAACGGACCCCGCACCGAGTGAAGCGCAGGATTGGCGCTGAAGGACCAGTGTATGAAGTTAAACCCGAGGGGGCTGAAGGAGCCCCTATCAGAGTGGTTCATCGTAGTATGCTGTGACTCTGTCTGTCTAAAAATGACGAGGATGGAGAAGAATCACCTGCTTCTAGAGAGGGTCCTGTCACAGTTGCCCCAAGCCACGATGTGGACGAAGAAGAATTGTTGGTTCTACCTCCGAGCCCCAGAACTCGATTACCTGCAGTCCCCAGTGCAGGCGGCGAGGGAACAACCTCGGTTGAAGCCACTGGGCAGGCGGAGATTGGGAATCCGAGAGACCCTGCACCCCACATCGGTCAAACTGAGTTACGCTGGTCAGAACGAACAACAGCAGGAGTGCCTCCTCACCGTTACGAACAAGATCAATTCATATGGTACCGTATCATCCAGGAAGTCCAAGAATGTGAACGTTTGGTGAAGGAACTCTCACCCGTGGAATGGTGAGTTAAAGGAGAGTGGGGGTGTAAGAGGGAAGACCGGGGTGTAAGTACTTTCAGAACAAGGGATCCGGAACTGCCGGGGCCGTACCTCTGGTTGCAGGGGGAAGACAGACTTCAAGCACAGGAGTTAGGTGACTGGGAAGCTGAGGGCATATCCAGAGTGAAAGCTGGGAGGTCAGGTGACCGGAAAACTGGTGGCGTGGCTAGAGAGAGGGAGAGACGAGGAATTTTGCACGGGAAAGCGAGAGCAGAGTCTCGCTCAGGAGAGTGTGAGACGGTCCAGGCTCCTGGCTCCAGTACTGGGAGCAAGAGCCAAGTGCAGTGGACCGGAGGAGTCAAGCCGACTAGAGGAAGAAGAGACGCAGGGTCTATGGAGCAGAGCACGTGAGGTGCCGTGTTATGGACTAGGGGCTCAGCGGGTAAAACCGGAGACCGCCCGCTGCCGCCAGAAGACGGAGCATTGTTTGGGCGGGGAAGCCCGAAGAAACCAACACCGGCATCAGCTGGCAACTGCCTTGTTGAGGAAAAGAGTCAATTAGGTGTAAAAACTGTCGATTAAAACCGGTTTGACTCTGCTATGTCTAGTTAAACTGTGAACTGTCAGTTAAAGACTTTTACCTGCTACTTCCCTTGTTTTCCCCCATATTTTCCCCTGTTACTCCCTGCGTGGAGATTGACCCTGTTATTATAAACTTCCCCTGTTTATTAACCCTGTTTTGGCTGCTCTGAGTTTCTGTGTCGCTGCATCTAAAGTACCTCTGTTACACTACCTTAACTGCAGCTCCCTCAGGCTCCCAGCTGGTGTTTGCCTCTTAAACAAAAAGAAAGCAAACACCAGCTCACCCTGACTCAGGTGACCCGAAGCACGGAATAGACAAGGAATCACTCGCCAGCAAATTGCAGGAAAAACAAGGGAGGAATTCCAGCTTCTGAAGTGCAGCAGACAAAACTTTATTCCATAAAAACAGATTCCATGGTTAAAACAGGATTAGCTTACGCGTTTCGAACGTTCCAACCTGCGTTCTTTTTCAAAGCTCTGAAAACGCTTTTGAACCATGGAATCTGTTTTTATGGAATAAAGTTTTGTCTGCTGCACTTCAGAAGCTAGAATTCCTTCCTTTTTTTCCTGCAGTTTGGACGCCAAGCAATCCTCGTCTATGTGCTTATTATTGCCCCAAATCCCCGCCTATGTGCTTAATTATTATATTCCCCCCCTCCCAAGGCTTATTGGCTGGGACTTGAGGGCTTGCTGACTCATTGAAGATATAAAGAAGAAGTTGGATGGATTAGAAATAGGATCACTGGGAAGAAAATAATAAATATTGATTTAAATATGGACCCTATCTACCTATTGGGAAATAAAGGACATCATAATTTAATGATATTCAGGCCTGTTTTTGGTTTTTCGAATTATGATGAACGTTTTGGGCCACTTGATGTTTAGATCGATGAAATTGAGTGTATGTTTGCACAATATCTTCTTATTTGCTGCTGGGTATGAGATATAATTGGATATATATTGTATAAGCGCATGCTTTCAGATTTATGTTGCAACATAAAACAACACTTAGGGAGAATATTAAAAATAGGTACTAAAGGTTATATGTTCAATGGATTTACAGTACAGACCAAAAGTTTGGACACACCTTCTCATTTAAAAAAATTTCTGTATTTTCATGACTTTGAAAATTGTACATTCACACTGAAGGCATCAAAACTATGAATTAACACAAGTGGAAGACCAAGAGTCACCTCTGCTTCTCAGGATAAGTTTATCCGAGTCACCAGCCTCAGAAATCGCAGGTTAACAGCAGCTCAGATTAGAGACCAGGTCAATGCCACACAGAGTTCTAGCAGCAGACACATCTCTACAACAACTGTTAAGAGGAGACTTTGTGCAGCAGGCCTTCATGGTAAAATAGCTGCTAGGAAACCACTGCTAAGGACAGGCAACAAGCAGAAGAGACTTGTTTGGGCTAAAGAACACAAGGAATGGACATTAGACCAGTGGAAATCTGTGCTTTGGTCTGATGAGTCCAAATTTGAGATCTTTGGTTCCAACCACCCTGTCTTTGTGCGACGCAGAAAAGGTAAACGGATGGACTCTACATGCCTGGTTCCCACCATGAAGCATGGAGGAGGAGGTGTGATGGTGTGGGGGTGCTTTGCTGGTGACACTGTTGGGGATTTATTCAAAATTGAAGGCATACTGAACCAGCATGGCTACCACAGCATCTTGCAGCGGCATGCTATTCCATCCGGTTTGCGTTTAGTTGGACCATCATTTATTTTCAACAGGACAATGATCCCAAACATACCTCCAGGCTGTGTAAGGGCTATTTGACCAAGAAGGAGAGTGATGGGGTGCTACGCCAGATGACCTGGCCTCCACAATCATCAGACCTGAACCCAATCGAGATGGTTTGGGGTGAGCTGGACCGCAGAGTGAAGGCAAAAGGGCCAACAAGTGCTAAGCATCTCTGGGAACTCCTTCAAGATTGTTGGAAGACCATTTCCGGTGACTACCTCTTGAAGCTCATCAAGAGAATGCCAAGAGTATGCAAAGCAGTCATCAAAGCAAAAGGTGGCTACTTTGAAGAACCTAGAATATAAGACATATTTTCAGTTGTTTCACACTTTTTTTAAGTATATAATTCCACATGTGTTAATTCATAGTTTTGATGCCTTCAGTGTGAATGTACAATTTTCATAGTCATGAAAATACAGAAAAATCTTTAAATGAGAAGGTGTGTCCAAACTTTTGGTCTGTACTGTATATGTGTACGTATTTACCTTGATACATGGATATCTACATCTATATATAGGAGTATACAATATATGCGTGCTAGAAGGGCTTCTCTGTGTTCTTGAGTTTCCCTTTGTATATTTGTATTTGTCGTGATTTATAAATAGACATCTAGTCGAATTTACATTATAATGAGACTCGCCTCTAAGATTTTTGGTATACTGGGTATTTAATATAATGCTATGGGAAAATATATATAGATGTGGAGAAGCCCATAAACTCCCTATTGCAGCTCAGATAAGGTTATCGTTTGCATGGATCTCTCATACTTATTAGGGAGCAATGTCCACAGTTCTCACATCTTTTGGTGCACTTTGACTGTAGTGTATAAGTGCACTACGGACGGTGGGTCTTGAGAATAGATTGTATTGATCTCTTATACTTACATTTGACTAGTGCCCCCTGTATTTTATCCCGCTGTGGGTAGCTGCACTCTGTCAGATGCGCACTGCGGATGTGGCGTCGTTATAGCAGATCCACCGCTCATATTCAGCGTCCGTAGTTACAATGATTGGACTGATATCACTTCCTATGTGCGCCTGCGTGGGCGTTCCTTATGGCGCTGAATGAGAAGTATTACTTTAAATGGGCTCTCCTGCTCTCCCAACATGTCGGCACCACCACCGGTAACAAATCTTGTTGATTAGATGGGCTTATATACAGTGGCATGCAAAAGTTTGGGCACCCCTGGTCAAAGTTAGTGTTATTGTGAACAGTTAAGCAAGTTGAAGATGAAATGATCTCTAGAAGGCCTGAAGTTAAAGATAACTAGTGTTGAGCGAGCACTAAAATGCTCGGGTGCTCGAAGCTCGGGCCGAGCTCGCCGTGATACTCGGGTGCTCGACCCGAGCAATGAGCCCAATGTTAGTCTATGGGAGACTCGAGTATTTTTGCGGTGGCACCCCCGGCAGTCTTTTAAAAGCCTAACACGTGCCCAAAACGATAGTGACCGTGCTCAAATGACATGGGGACAGCATGGGGATCGCCCCAGGAAGCATTTCTGACCCCCAGGTCACTGCTGTGAACAACGTGGTCAGAGGTATTAAGCCACTTTTACGGGCTCACAATAAAACGTTCAAAAATGAAAGTGAAACTTTTTTCCTGTGAAATATGTTAAGGAACATCCTTTCCAGGGAAAAGACTTGTGTATAAGTTAAAATAAATGACCAAAAACAAAAATACTCCTCCACACCTTCGGCTATGTTCACAAGTAGCATTTTTTATGCGTTTTTGCACTTTTGTATTGCTTTCAACTATGACAAATGCATTCACCGGGAAATGTCATTTTAACATTTTACAACCTTATCTGGCCATGTGCTGTGTGACACATGCATAAAGTGCTGAAAAGACATGGGAAAAGCATGGGGAAGACCCCTGGAAGCATCTCTGACTCCCAGGTCACTGTCTAAAAGTGTGCCCATCATAAGTGATCCTTGCCGCATCAGAAGATGCAGACTTGCAACTATCCCCATGCAAGTTCTAGTCCCAGGGCAGTGTTCAATTGTACCTCTCCCATTCCTTGCAACACAAGCGCAAGTATGCAGCCTGCCACCCACCCACCCCCAGGCTGCAATACCATACTGCTTGCTTGCTTGAACTTGAAATTGGGCCTTTTAGGCATGTGGAGGCGGAATCTGGCCACCACGTAATGGCTGTGTTGGCGGCCTGGAATCCATACTCAGTCCCCAGCCGCCCGGCTGCCGGGTGTCCATACTCGGTCCCAAGCCGCCCCGCGGCCGGGTGTCCACACACGGTCCACAGCCGCCTTGGGGCAGCCGGGTGTCCATAAACGGTCCCCAGCCGCCCCTATTTCTCCTTGGAACATCCCCCCACACACTTTTCTTAGCCCGGCCTGCTTTAGGCAGCATTGGACGAGCCCACCAGGGAACCAGACTCCTCCGGTGGGCCCTGACTTCTCCATCGGTGGAGTTGAGAGTGCCAAGGTGAGGAGCATGATGATGATGACAGAAGTTAGCATCTGCTATGTTTTCTTTTAATGCAAGTGTAAGTGTGCAGCCTGCCACCCACCCACCCCCAGACTGCAATTCCATACTGCTAGCTTGCACTTGAAATTGGGCCTTTTAGTTTGGAGGAGGCCGAAGCTGGCCACTACCTCATGGCTGCTTCGGCAGCGAGGTATCCATACTCAGTCCCCAGCCGCCCCTATTTGTCCTGGTGTGCCTTATACATAAGAATAAGCGCGTATACCAAAACATTACCTGTGCCCTCCCCAGTGCATTTAGTGGGAAGGAGAGCCTATTCCGCTGTAGTGCGTGCATGCCAAACCCCTGTTCATTGTACATGCGAAGATGCCTCCCACCTTGCACCTGTCGTTGCAGACTTGCAACTATCCCCATTCAAGTCCTTGTCCCAGGGCAGTGTTCAATTGTACCTCTCCCATTCCTTGCAATGCAAGTGCAAGTATGCAGCCTGCCACCCACCCACCCCCAGGCTGCAATACCATACTGCTTGCTTGCTTGCACTTTAAATTGGGCCTTTTAGGCATGTGGAGGCGGAATCTGGCCACCACGCCATGGCTGTGTCGGCGGCCTGGTATCCATACTCAGTCCCCAGCCGCCTGGTGGCCGGGTGTCCCCGCTTGCTCCCCAGCCTCCAGGGGGAGGCCGAGTGTCCATACTTGGTCCCCAGCCACCCCTATTTGTCCCGGTAACCTTTCCCACACTTTTCTTAGCCTGGCCTGCTTTAGGGCAGCATTGGCCGAGCCCACCGGACTATCAGACTCCTCCGGTGGGCCCTGGCTTCTCCATCAGGGGAGTTGAGAGTGCCAAGGTGAGGAGCATGATGAGGATGATAGAAGTTAGCATCTGATTTGTTTTGTTGTAATGCAAGCGCATGTATGTAGTAGCGGCTAGGCCTGAGGTGGTCAGCGTTTTGGCGCATATCCTACCTCCTCCGAGGATTGCTGGATGTTTTCCTGCTACTATCCAAGTTCTATGACTCCCGTTAAAACAAAGCTTCAGGTGATAAATGATGGATGAGGTAGTGGGAAAGGAGAAAGAGCAGGAGGAACAGGGACCATTCACATCAATATCAGGCCAGTCAACCAGATATGTCTTGTAGGATATGTTTCTGTAACAAAAGGAGCGGTTCGGCTACACAGTTATAGGGCATACAGTGAGTGCAATGCCTACCTAAAATTTCGAGACACTCCAATGCCCCTTGGAAATGACATGGAGGTCAGAGGGCGTTAACTAAACCTTTTTTTCCATTTATAGCAACTGGGTCTCCTGCGCACTGTTGGCCTAAGCAGTGAATGAAAGGCTTTCCAAAAATTATGAGGAACTGCAATGCCCCTTACAAGAGCCATGTGTGGAACCCCAGGGGTCTGGTCACCACAGTAATAGAGATATTACGTCGGAGAGCAAGTGGGAGGTTTCCTGGTCAGGATCCCTTAAACATGCAACATCCTCCTGCCCCAGTCCTGGGAGGGGAGAATTCTGCCCTTATAAACTGGATCTGGGGCGGGGTTGAGTGAGTCAGAGAACAGTCAGAGTCAGAGTGAGAGCAAGGGAAAGTAACAGCATGGAGCTCTGTAGGAGCTAGGAGCTAAAGACCAGGGGCTGGAAGCTGAGCAGAGCTCGTCCTGGCAGAAGACAATAGGAACCGGACACAGGAGTCCGAGGCTGTGAGGACTTATATATCCAGCAGCAGAAACCAGCCGGCAGGGGATTTCAGGTCCTCTGGCCATAGAAGCCCGGAGGCTCAGTCACAAGCAAGGGACCAGCACAGCCGTCGTGGAGCGGAGGCTAGCAGAAGGCCCCAAGTCACCAGCCATACGGGTGAGCACTACACGGTACACTCAGGGACGTGGGCTACTTCTACCCGCTTACAGCAAGGTAGCCAGGAAGAGAGCAGACAGACGGGGAGGCCTACAACTCCACCTGGCCAGGGGAACTCCAGCTTGCTCACAGACTGACCAGGCCTCTTATGCTAGCCAGTACTCCCGGGAGGGTCTACCTTATAATCATCAGTAAAGACCCTGAACTGCACTGCAAAGACTCTGAGTCGTTCCTGCTGCGCTCGTGCACCATCACCCCCATCATCCACACTCACTGCCCTGAGGCTATACTCCTCCCGTGGAGAGTTATCCCATTCTCTGCTGCGCACACAACACCAGCCTCAGTGGTCTGCCTCGCAGCGGTGGTACTCCCTGACCGCAATCCACGAGTGGCGCAGTCGGACAATTAACCTCAAAACCTAAGAAAGACTGCCACTTGTTTGACCAGCCTGAGCTAGGGGACCGGGTCACCGCCACGGAGACTACAGACCCCAGAGACCCGGCACCGGCTATCCCACACACGTGTACACACGGCCCAGGGGGCGCGTCACATGTGTAGTGCCGGCGTCCCTGCCCTCTGCTAGGCAGGGACGCTGTTCCCCTCACCGCTCTGCTCCGTGCCCGGCGTCCCTCTCCCGCTCTGCTGGCAGCGCGCGCTCCTTCCCGGCCACTGTGCTTAGGGCGCGCGCGCGCGCCCTCCCTCCCTCTTAAAGGGGCCGCGCGCGCCGTCCTAAGGAGTCCCCGGCCAATGGCCGGAGGACTTTACCATATATAAGGCACCTCCTCCAAAATGGAGGTGCCCGAGCAATATTGTTGCACCGTTCTACTCTGCTTCAGCCCTCAGGTCCCGTTGCCAGTTACCTGCCAGTTACCTGCCAGATTCCTGCCAGCTTGCTGTCCTAATCCTGCCTGATTTCCTGTTACCTGCCTGCCTGCCTGAGGTCCGACGGTCTGCCTTACAACTCCGGTCAGTCTGTCTAAGGACCAACTTGCCCGCTCACCTGGGAGCGCACATCAGCTACCTGCCTGCTTGCCTGAGGTCCGACGGTCTGCCTTACAACTCCGGTCAGTCTGTCTATGGACCAGCTTGCCCGCTCACCTGGGAGCGCTTCTCCGCTACCTGCCTGCTTGCCTGCCCGGAGGCTCCGCTGTCACGTGCTGTGACCACCAGCTATTCCAGACTCTTGCCCGCTCACCTGGGAGCGCTTCTCCGCTACCTGCCTGCTTGCCTGCCCGGAGGCTCCGCTGTCACGTGCTGTGACCACCAGCTATTCCAGACTCTTGCCCGCGCACCTGGGAGCGCTTCTCCGCTACCTTCCTGCTTGCCTGCCCGGGGGTTCCGCTGTCACGTGCTGGGACCACCAGCTATTCCAGAGACTCTTGCCCGCTCACCTGGGAGCGCTTCTCCGCTACCTGCCTGCTTGCCTACCTGGAGGCTCCGCCGTCATGTGCTGTGACCACCTGCTATTCCAGAGACTCTCGCTTGCTCACTTGGGAGCACACATCCTCCATCTGCCTTGCTAGCCTACCTGGAGGTTCAGCCATCACAGGTCGTACCTACCCTTTACCTAGAGACTGCCCCGGTCACTTGCCGTGACCTCCAGCCCGTTCTTCCAGAGACTGCCCTGATCACTTGCCGTGACCTCCTGCCCGTACACCCAGAGACTGTCCCGGTCACCTGCTGTGACTGCCTGCCTGGTCGCCACCCGCTCCCTTACAAGGACCGCTCCCTTGTATAGTAGCCCAGAGGTTCCGCCTCCCAGACCCGTTACAGTTTGCTCGGGCCATGGAACCCGGTGGCACCCAAACTCCCTCGCTCTCGGACCTGTGTCATGAACTGTCCCATCAAAGGTCCCAACAGGAGTCCATCCTGGGTCACCTGCGGAATGTCAATACTCGCCTGGACACTCTGACTGTTCCACCAACAACCTCCGCCAGTGCCATGTCTCGCAATCCGGCAGCTCCGCTGTCCACTAACACCATGATATCCTACCCCGGACCTCGGCTTTCTGCACCTCCTCGCTTCGGAGGCGACTCAGCCCAGGCTCGGGGCTTCATAAATCAGTGCACCCTGCACTTTGAACTATTGTCCCACCAGTTTAACTCCGACCGAGCCAAAATTGCATTCATCATGTCCCATCTCACCGGGGAGGCCCTGGCCTGGCTAAATCCTCTATGGGAGAGAGGAGACCCCCTGGTGTCCAACTTGCCTGCTTTTCTCACGGCTTTCCGGAAAGTCTTCGACGAACCCGGACGGAAGACCTCATCCGCATCATCGTTGCTACGCCTCCGTCAGGAAAGTCTCACCGTGGGCCAATATGCCATACGGTTCCGTGCCCTTGCCTCGGAGCTGGCCTGGGATAACGACGCTCTGGTTTCCGTCTTCTGGGAGGGTCTGTCCGGCCGTATTAAAGATGAACTTGCCGGTCGGGACATTCCTACCACTCTTGATGACTTAATAACTCTTGCCACCCGGATTGACCTACGGTTCCAGGAGCGTGCCAGAGAGGTCACCCGTGAGAGAAGGTTACCACGTCTAGCTCCTACTTTTCAGAAAACCGTCACTCCTTCTGTCTCTAACCAGGTACACCCTCCTGAGCCTATGCAGGTCGACCAGACCAAGATGGTCAAGACCCGTCAGGACTTACGCCGTGCCGAGGGGACCTGCTTCTACTGTGGCAGTAAGGAGCACCGGATCCGTGCCTGCCCGGAGAGGTCGGGAAACGCCTGTGTCTAGGTTCGCTCAGAGAGGTCCACCTAGACAAGAATAAATCCTCTCCATCCCTGCTGTTGTCAGTTTCAATCGTCTACGGGGAGAACCGTTATTTCGAACTAGCCCAACTGGACTCTGGAGCAGCCGGGAATCTTATTTCACAGTCCCTGGTAGAGAAATACCGCATCCCCACCAAACCTCTGGCTGTACCCTTGTCTGTTGCTGCCGTGGATGGGGGGCTCTTACCACGCCCCATCCAACTCATCACCGAATCCATTACTCTGCAGGTGGGAATGCTGCATTCTGAAAGTATCTCCTTCCATGTTCTGCCTGGACTCTCTCACGCCCTCTTGCTAGGCCTATCTTGGCTCCAGAAACATGCACCCGTTCTTGACTGGCAGACCGGAGAAGTCCTTCGCTGGGGACAGGGCTGCCATAAGACCTGTCTGGTTCCCGTTCATCCCGTCCGTCCTTCTCCTACCCCAGCTAATCTACCTGGACATCCGATTCCTTATTGGTCTTATGCTGATGTCTTTAATAAAAAGGAGGCAGAGACACTACCCCCTCATAGACCATACGACTGCCCTATCGACCTGTTACCTGGTACTTCTCCTCCCCGTGGGCGTATTTATCCATTATCCACTGCTGAGACCCGGTCGATGTCCGAATATATTGAGGAGAATCTGGCCAGGGGATTCATCCGGAAATCTACCTCCCCGGCGGGAGCAGGCTTCTTTTTCGTCAAAAAGAAGGACGGCTCTCTCCGTCCCTGTATAGACTATAGAGGCCTTAACCAGATCACGGTGAAGAATAAGTACCCCCTTCCGCTCATTCCGGAGTTATTTGATCGTCTGAGGGGGGCTAGAATCTTCACCAAACTGGACCTCCGTGGGGCGTACAACCTGGCTCGTATCCGTCAGGGGGATGAATGGAAGACGGCATTCAACACCCGGGACGGCCACTATGAATATCTGGTAATGCCCTTTGGCCTCTGTAACGCTCCTGCCGTCTTTCAAGAGTTGGTCAATGACATCTTCCGGGACCTTCTCTACTCCTGCGTAGTGGTGTACCTGGACGACATCTTGGTCTTCTCTCCGGATCTCCAGACTCACCGGAGGGATGTTCGTCAGGTCCTGCTCAGGCTCAGGCAGAAACATCTCTACGCTAAATATGAGAAGTGCCTCTTTGAGCAGACCTCGCTTCCGTTTCTGGGCTACATTATCTCTCAGACCGGCCTACAAATGGATCCTGAGAAACTGTCTGCCATCGAGAAATGGCCCCGACCAGAGGGGTTGAAGGCTATTCAACGGTTCCTGGGCTTCGCCAACTATTACCGCCTCTTCATCCCGCACTTCTCTTCCCGGACTGCCCCAATTTCCGCGCTCACCCGTAAGGGTACTAATCCCAAAGAGTGGCCGCCCGAAGGAGAGGAGGCCTTTCTTTCCCTAAAACAGGCCTTCTCTTCCGCCCCGGTGCTGCATCGCCCGGACGGCAACAAGCAGTTCTTCCTGGAAGTTGACGCCTCCTCCTCTGGAGCCGGAGCGGTACTTACTCAAAAATCATCTTCCGGGAGAATGGTAACTTGTGGCTTCTTCTCCAAACTCTTCTCCTCTTCTGAGCGCAACTATTCCATAGGAGACCGAGAGTTATTGGCCATCAAGCTGGCGTTGGAGGAGTGGCGTTACCTACTCGAGGGGGCTCTTCATCCGGTAATAATTTACACTGACCACAAGAACTTGGCTTACCTCCAGCATGCCCAGAGACTTAACCCGCGCCAAGCCCGGTGGTCCTTGTTTTTTGCTCACTTTGATTTTGTTCTTCATTTTCGCCCGGCTGACAAAAACGTCAAAGCAGACGCCTTGTCCCGATCCTTTCTGGTGTCCGATCTCGAGGAAGAACCTAAACATATCATCGATCCCGCCAGAGTAATGCAGGTGGCTCCCGTGAGTCTAAATCGTCTCCCTCCCGGTAAGACGTTTGTTTCAGTACCTGATCGGGAGAAGATCCTACACTGGGGCCATTCGTCTAAACTAGCTGGCCACGCCGGTCAGAAAAAGACCCTCCAGCTTATTGCCCGGCACTATTGGTGGCCTACCCTGCACAAGGACATAATAGACTTTGTTTCTGCCTGTGTGTCCTGCGCCCGCAACAAAGTCCCGAGACATCTGCCAGCCGGACGCCTCCTTCCGCTTCCTGTACCTGCTGCCCCCTGGCAGCATATAGCAATGGACTTTATAACTGATCTCCCCGTCTCTGCCGGTTGTACGGTCATTTGGGTGGTCGCTGACCGCTTTTCCAAGATGGCTCACTTTATTCCCCTGCCTGGCCTTCCGTCTGCACCCGAGCTGGCTAAAGACTTTATCCGCCACATCTTCCGTCTTCATGGCCTGCCCCTCCACATCGTGTCGGATCGTGGGGTACAGTTCACCTCACATTTCTGGAGAGCCACTTGTAAACTACTAGACGTCACCCTGGACTTCTCTTCCGCTTACCACCCACAGTCCAATGGTCAAGTGGAGCGGATCAATCAGAACCTGACCAGTTACCTCCGGCACTTCGTTAATGCCCACCATTCTGACTGGGTGGATCTCCTACCATGGGCCGAGTTCTCTTATAATAATCACGAGAGCGAATCCTCCTCCAAATCCCCGTTTTTTGTAGTCTTTGGTCAGCATCCTCGGATTCCTTTTCCTGTCTCCACCTCTGTGGACAACCCGGCTGCGGAATCTCTCGTTAGCAAATTTTCCTCCATATGGGAGAGTACCCGGTCCGCACTCCTTCTGTCATCCGAGCGTATGAAAAGACACGCTGACAAAAAACGCCTGGATCCTCCACAATTTCGTCCAGGAGATAAAGTCTGGCTCTCATCTAAATATGTTTGACTCAAGATACCTTCTTACAAGTTAGGGCCTCGGTTCATCGGTCCTCTGGAGGTCATCAGTCAGATCAACCCGGTGACCTATAAATTGAAACTCCCGGCCAACTTACGGATCCCTAACTCCTTCCATGTATCTCTCCTCAAACCCGTGGTGCTTAACTCTTTTTCCAAGTCTACAGGTACGCCTCCTGCTCCGGTTTCTGCTGAGGACGAGTTTGAGGTAGAGAACATTCTTGCCACCAAAAGGGTAAGAGGAAAGACCTTTTTTCTGGTAGATTGGAAGGGGTTTGGTCCTGAGGAGAGAACGTGGGAGCCCCGGGAGAACATCCATGCCCCTCTCATCCTAGCTAAATTTCTATCTGGCCTAAAAAAGGGGGGGCCTAAAGGGGGGGGTACTGTAGTGCCGGCGTCCCTGCCCTCTGCTAGGCAGGGACGCTGTTCCCCTCACCGCTCTGCTCCGTGCCCGGCGTCCCTCTCCCGCTCTGCTGGCAGCGCGCGCTCCTTCCCGGCCACTGTGCTTAGGGCGCGCGCGCGCGCCCTCCCTCCCTCTTAAAGGGGCCGCGCGCACCGTCCTAAGGAGTCCCCGGCCAATGGCCGGAGGACTTTACCATATATAAGGCACCTCCTCCAAAATGGAGGTGCCCGAGCAATGTTGTTGCACCGTTCTACTCTGCTTCAGCCCTCAGGTCCCGTTGCCAGTTACCTGCCAGTTACCTGCCAGATTCCTGCCAGCTTGCTGTCCTAATCCTGCCTGATTTCCTGTTACCTGCCTGCCTGCCTGAGGTCCGACGGTCTGCCTTACAACTCCGGTCAGTCTGTCTAAGGACTAGTGTTGAGCCACCCCCGTAGTGTTCGAGTTCGGTTCGGTTCGTCGAACACCCGTGTGTTCGCCGAACTGTTCGTCGAACTGTTCGTCGAACACCTTCGAACACCGTTAAAACCAATGGCAGGCAAACAAAAACACATAGAAACACATAGAAAACACCTTCAAAGGTGTCCAAAAGCTGACAAACTGCTCAGAAGACACAACTAACACATGGAAAAGTGACAAGTACATATAGTCATGCGAAAAGAAAAGAGGTGGAGGAGTAAAAGGAGGGGGAGACACAGATATAGGCATGTCATGCCCTTCTAAAATCCAAAAAGTGAGAAGCCGAGACGGCCAGTCCGCTCTTGCCCGTGCCACCTCCGTGTCGCCGGGTTTGTGCCAGAGCCGCGGTGAACCCTGACGGCCAGCCCCCCTCTCCCAATACTGGTGCCTGTCCGCTGGTGGGTCGAGAGAGCCCCCCTGTGGTGGAGGCAGCTCTAAGCTTTTTAATTTAAATTGTCCCTCTAATTTGAATGAATACACTTTAAATCCATTTACAAGGATCTATTGGAGGGCAAGTCTCATGCCAGCAGCCGCGTAATTCCAGCTCCAGTAGCGTCCACTAAAGCTGCTGCAGTTAAAAAGCTTTTATAAGGATCGAGCTCGGCTGTCCACCGCAAGGCATCCTAGTGCCAGTCCCAGCCCCTATGCCTTGGGGTGCCTCCTGATGCTCTTTACTAAGTATCCCGTGGTCCCGAAGCATTTCCTTTGAAAAAATTAAGTGTCCAAACTACAGGTGGTGTAGCTTGCTTAACAGCCGGGATAATCCGCTGACTAGCAGACACTGCTACTAGGCACAAAGTATTTCCTGGGCTAGAAGCAGTTAAAAATTTGTAAGTAGATACTCTCGTTGGATGCTGAGAAAGCATTCCATAGAGTCTCCTGGCACGCCATATATGATTCTCTTAAAAAGCTTGGGGTAGGGGTCTAGGGGACCCTTTTATAGCCAAAATCACGGCCCTGTATCACAATACGTCACCTAGGCTGAAGATAAATGGAACTGTAGCACCGAGGGCTCGGTTGCTACAGACGTATTGCACCTCACCCAGAGGTGTGATATCTCACTCTCAGATAAGGATGGAGTGTGGATCAGGACCCGACACCTGCATGCATTACACCACATTGCCGTGGGGCAGGGCGACCAATATGTCCCTGAGATGGGCACGACAGTCCCTGTCCCTGGCTGGAGTGGGGGGAGGGAACACTGAGGAAGGGGAACCCTGCAGTGCAGGAGCAGGGAGGAAGCAGTTCCTGGGTGCATTGAGAAGGGAGTATAAAAGGTGGGCACCATCTTAGTTCAGTGCAGAGAAGTCTGAGCAGAAGTGGCAGGGAGCAGGGGCTCTGCATGAGCTCTGCTCCGCAGGCGGGCCTAGTAACAGAGGCCCAGGCCTGCAAGAGGGAGAAGGAAGGAAGAGGAGCGGAGAAGGCTCCAGGAACGAGGAATGAAGGGATCCCAGGGGTGCGGACGGGCGAGTCGCCACCGCACGCCCGAATCCACCTGCGTGGAGGTGTCAGGCCAAAGGGGGAGACCGGTCCCCGAACTAGTGGAGGCAGGAAACCACCCTCAGCTAGAAACCGGAGGCTCTGACATTTTATGTGGCGCAGCCCCTTGCTCCACCCGCTAGGAAGGCACCACATAGGGTCAGGGAAACTGGCGCCAAGTTTACCAAGAGGAGGCCTGAGGCAGCCGGACAGAAGTGTTGGTAAGAAAGGCCAGACAAAGTACACACAAAGGGGGTCCTGTGAAGCGCTCCAAAGTTATCTGGGAGTTGTCTGAGCCCCTCACCTGGTGAGCACAGTACGACGTGGGCAGCCGTTACCTGCAGACGTGGTCTGGATAATAAGAACTGTGAGTAAAGGCCCTGAACTGCATCACTGACTCCGTGTCGTTACTGCTGCTGCCCTGCACTATCACCCCCATCCTCCGCATACACTGCCCTGAGGCTATACTCCTCCCGTGGGGAGTTATGCTACGCTCTGCTGCACCCACAACACCAGCCTTAGCGGTCTGCCCTGTAGCGGCGGTTCACTCTGACCGCAATCCACGGGTGGCGTAGTCGGACATTTAAACATCAAAACCACATAAATAGTTCCGCCACTGGTTTGACCGCCCTGAGCCACGGAACCGGATCGCCGCCACGAAGACTACAACCACCAGCATCCACCAAAAAGGGTCCGGCTCCGGGTGTCCCAAGGCCCAGGGGGTGCGTCAGAACATTTTCATCACCTTTCACAATCACCAATGGGACAAGGCAGGGATGTCCTCTGTCCCCTCTCTTATACATCCTAGTGACGGAGCACCTGCTCTCATCAATTCGCCATAACCCCAATATTAGGTGGATTGAGGTGGGAGGCACCGAGTACAAGTGCTCTCTATTTGCTGATGATGTCCTAGTATATATCACTCAATCACATATATCCATCCCTGCTGTTATGGCTGAAATAGATCACTTTGTTACATGGTAAAATTTTAAAATCAATGCAGCGAAGTCTGAGGCCCTCGATGTCTCCCTCCCTAAATCCATATAGGATTCCATCCAGTCCAACTTTCCCTTTGCCTGGCCCTCACAGGGTATCAAATACTTAGGAATTCCTATTCATAGAGACCTCTCCCATCTATGTTATCTTAATTTTGGGCCCTTTATTGAACAATTCCATACAGACCACGGTTGGCAAGTTAGAACTGTAAGATTCACTACGTGAACCACTGGTGTTTTGTGGAAAAGCACATGTACACCGCGTTCCAAATTATTATGCAAAAAGTGTTTAGGAGTGATAAGGGAAGAATTTGTTTGTTTGTCAGTTAAACTCATTGATGGTGATGTGTGTCAGGGCTCTTTATATCACTGTAAGCAATTGCAGACACCTGTGCTAATTAGTTTGGCAGGTGTGTCCAATGAAAGGCAAGACTACTTAAGAAGGCTCTCTCACATTATTAAGCAGCCTACATTTTCTGCCAAAATGGGAAAGAAAAAGGATGTGTCGGCTGCTGAGAAGCAACAAATTGTGGAGTGTTTAGGTCAAGGCATGACTACAATCAACATTGTGCGATGATCAGGATGAAGTGTCTTGGCAATCAAGAAGTATGTAGCTGATTCACAGTACACACGTGTGCGTGCTGATAAGGGCAAATTGAGGACTCTTTCCTACAGGCAATTACGTCAGGTTGAAACAGCAGCGGCAAAAAAGCCTTGTCATAGCAGCAGACAAGTTTTTGAAGCTGCTTGTGCCTCCAACGTCCCCCGAACAACAAGATGCAGGGTCCTTCAGAGGTTTGCAGCTGTGCATATGCCATCCTGTCGACCTCCTCTATCCACTTCACACAAGCAGAAACGGCTCCAGTGGGCCAAACATTACATGAAGACTGATTTCAAAACTGTTTTGTTCACGGATGAGTGCCGTGCAGCGCTCGATGGTCCAGATGAATGGAGTGGAGGATGGCTGGTTGATGGACACCCCACGCAAACACAGGTACAGCGCCAACAAGGAGGAGGTGGAGTAATGTTTTGGGCTGGAATCATGGGGAGAGAGATTGTCGGCCCCTTTAGGATCCCTGAAGGCGCTAAAGATGAACTCCATAATGTATGTGGATTTTCTCAAACAGCACTTCCTGCCATGGTTCAAGAAGAAGAACCGTGTATTTCACAGCAAGATCATTTTTCTGCATGATAATGCACCATCTCATGCTGCACATAAAACATCTGCATCTCTGGCTGATATGGGCATAAAAGGGGACAAACTTATGGTGTGACCCCCATGCTCCCCTGACCTCTACCCCATTCAGAACCTTTGGAGCATCATTAAAAGGAGTGTCTATGATGGCGGGAGGCAGTTCACATCTAAGCAACAGCTCTGGGAGGGTATTCTGTCCTCATGCAAAACAATTGAAGCAGAAACCATCCAAAACCTGACAAATTCAATGGACGAGAGAGTTCAGAAGCTCCTTTCGAACAAGGGGTCCTATGTGAAAATGTAACATCACCTAGAATAAAGTTTTGAGTTGAAAACTGTTTGATTTCAGTTTCTAACAACCTGCTAATGCTTATAATTTCAAAAATGACCATTTTTTTGGTCTTTATTAAAATGAAAAGGTTGATCGAAAAGTTTGGGGGATCTAAGAGTGTGGCAACCCAGTAGTCATGATTACTTCGAATTCTGACAATATGAGGGTCATGCTGCAGGTAGTGCAGCAAGAAGGCACTTATGTGTCTTGCGCATCTCGGAGCCCCAAAATTATTTTCCGGGCTAGATGCAGCTAAAAATTATTTTTAATTTTAAATCTGGTGAAGCTTATTATAGATGGCCTAATAGGATCAGTGCTGCACACTGCTACAAAGCCCAAATTATTTTCCAGTCAAGATACAGATAAACATGATTAGTAATTTGAAAGCTTAAAACGGTTGGTAGGGTGATTTTAACCAATCATCAAGCTTTTACTCTCCCCAGGATGACACAGGGGTAGAAAAGTCGTTTCGGATCCATGATTTGTTCATCTTTATGAACGTGAGTCTGTCTACATTATCAGTGGAGAGCCGCGTGCGCTTATCTGTCAGCACACCACCAGCAGCGCTGAACACACGTTCAGACAGAACGCTGGCTGCGGGGCATGACAAGATCTCCAAGGCGTAAGTGGCTAGCTCCGGCCATTTATCCAGATTGGAAGCCCAAAAAGAGCAAGGGTCCAGTGACACAGTCGTGGCTTCAATGTTTACTTGGAGATACTCCTGTACCATCGTCTCTAGGCGTTGACTATGTGTCAGACTTCTTGTCTCCTGTGGCCTTGCAAAGGATGGGCTAAAAAAGTGGTGAAATGATTCCGCAAAATTGATGTTACCAGCAGATACTGTGGTTCTGTTACGGTTTGAGTGCTGAACACTTGACGGTCCCACGGTTGGCAAGTTGGAACAGTGAGATTCACTACGTGCACCACTGGTATTTTGTGGAAAAGCACATGTAAGATTCTGCAACAGTCTCTGCTGATACTCCTGCATGCGTGCATCCCTTTCTATGGCAGGAATAATTTCTGCAAATTTACTTTTGTACCGGGGATCTAACAGTGTGGCAACCCAGTAGTCAGGATTATTTCTAATTCTCACAATTCGAGGGTCATGTTGCAGGTAGTGCAGCAAGAAGGCACTCATGTGTGTTGCGCATCCAGGAGCACCAAGTCCCTGTTGTGTTGGTGGCGAGGTAGCTTCCTTCCTCTGTCCTCTCCCCCCAACCTCGCACAACAGAAATGTGATCAAGGTCTCCCTCATCTGATGAGTCTTCCATCAGTTCGTCCTCCACTTCTTCCTGGGCTCCTGCACCTTCCTCACTAGTTTGGCTGCTACCATGCGCCCTGGTAAAATCATCTCCCCCACCCTCACATGCCTGCCGCCTTGGTGCTGCCGACCGTCTGGACCTTGCAGATGTTAGCCCTTCCGCATACAACTCCTCCTCCTCTACTTCCTCCACCTCCTCTTGTGCCACCACCTGACTCCGAATTCTGTTTAACATGTGCTCCAGCATGTAAATCACCGGAATAGTCATGCTGATAATGGCATCGTCAGCACTAAACATCTTCGTCGCCATTTCAAAACTGTGCAGAAGGGTGCATAGGTCCCTGATCTGAGACCACTCCTCCAGCGTGATTTGCCCCACCTCTGAATCTCGTTGACCCAGGCTATACGTCAGAACGTATTGCACCAGGGCTTGTCGGTGCTGCCACAGTCGCTGCAACATGTGCAGAGTTGAATTCCACCGGGTAGGCACATCGCATTTTAGCCGGTGAAGTGGCAGGCCCAACGACTTCTGTAGAGATGTAAGTCGCTGAGCTGCGGGATGCGAACGGCGGAAGTGAGCACACAGCGACCGTGCCCTCTGCAGAAGGCCATCTAGTCTGGGATAGTGGGCTAAAAATTGCTGGACAACCAGGTTCAACACGTGAGCCATACAAGGCACGTGTGTGACATTGCCCCGGCGAAGGGCCGCACCCAGGTTTGCAGCATTGTCGCACACGGCCTTCCCTGGTTTCAGGTCCAGTGGAGACAACCATTCATGAAATTGGTTCTCCAGAGCTGACCACAACTCCTCAGCTGTGTGACTCACATTTCCCAGACATTTCAATGTAAAAACCGCCTGATGACGTTGAGCCCTACTGCCAGCATAGTAAGGAGGTGTGCAGGATCCCTTCTGCGCAGTTAGAAAGCTTGTGGCATGACCAGACAGGCTTTGGGTGCAGGTGGAAGACCGAGAGGAGGTTGAGGAGGCAGAAGCAGTGGAGGAAAAATGACATAAAGAGGATTGACGCACAACTCGTGGGGACGGCAAGACTTGGACAGCAGCCCCTTGTCCTGCTGTCACCATAGTTACCCAGTGCCCAGTCAGCGACATGTAACGCCCCTGTCCATGCCTACTCGTCCAAGTGTCTGTGGTGAAATGCACCCTGTCACACACAGAGTTTCTCAAAGAAGCGGTGATGTTGTGTGCGACATGCTGGTGGAGCGCAGGCACACCTTTCTTTGAGAAGTAGTGCCGACTGGGCATCTGGTACTGGGGCACTGCGACGGACATAAGGTCTCGAAAATCCTCTGTGTCCACCAGGCGGAAAGGCAGCATTTCTGTAGCCAAGAGCTTGCAGATGGTGAAATTCAACCTCTTAGCTTTCTCATGGCTAGGAGGAAATGGTCTTTTACTTGTCCACATCTGAGGGACCGAGGGCTGGCTATTGTGCTTAGACGGGGTTGATAAGGGTGTCCCCGGCAAACTGCCGGTCTGTGAGGAAGATGCAGGCGGACATGTTAGGTTGCCTTGATCCAAAGGTGGTGCTATCGATGTCGGACAGCGCTCAAGACCAGCTGGTGTTACCACCTCCAAAGAAAATGATGACCTGCCAATCACGCTGGCTGTTGCGGGTAAAGAGGTGGCAGGTCTGCGCCCCAAAACAGGTGTGACTGCTGTCCCCCCAGTCACAGAGGATGAAGAGGCCGAGGATGCACAAGATATGGCAGACGGTGGTTGGCCCGGCCGGCTAGACCGCATTGTAGCACACTGAGCTTCCCACTGCAACTTATGCTTCATGTCCATGTGCCGGTTCATGCATGAAGTACTCAAACTATGTATTTTTTGGCCTCTACTTAGCTTTTGCTGACAAATGTTACAGATAACACGAGTTGGGTCATCTTTATCGATCTGAAAAAATGCCCAGGCTATGCAAGGCTTAGCACCCATGCGACCTGAAGAGCCACCACGACTTGTGGTGAGAGGCAGATTTGTGTTTGAGGATGCAGTTGTTGACGTGCTTCCAGTACTACGTCTCTGTCCAGGAAGGCGCAACCTGACCTCGTCGTCACTAGCATCTTCCTCCACCTCCTCTGCTGACCTCATCTCTTGGCTGACTGTGGGTTGACAGTAAGTGGGATCTCCGACCTCATCATCATCACCCTGTGCGTTATCACACCCGTCGTCCTCAGAGCCAACCTGTTCCTGCCCTGACAAAAAACTAAAGTTGTCGCTCCAATCAGGTATTTGAGTCTTATCATCGTCTTCCTCATTGTCTCCACCAACAGGAGTTACAGTTTGGGAAGGAGGGTCTACATTATGGTCAGAACCTTCTGCGTCTGGTCCTGGATCCGACTCATAAAGATTCTGGGCATCAGTGCAGATCATTTCCTCGTCTGGATTCACAGAAGCGCTGGAGTCGACCTCTGATTCCCAGGCTATAGTATGAGTAAACAGCTCTGCAGACTCAACCATCTGTTCTACCTCATACTCAGACGGGCAGCTGGAGATTTGGGAGCTGTGAGGAAGCAAGTGCGATTTGGGTGACACCTTTGAGGACTGGAGTATTTGTGATGTTGAAGTTGATGTGGAGGAGAGCCCACTTAAAGGAGCACTTGATATCCGTTGAAGCACCTGCTGTTTTTGTGCCTCATCTGGAATTTGTAGCGATTGGCGTGGCCGTAAGAAAGGGATCTTATCACATTGTCCGCTAAAAGAAGTAGACATTTTAGCTTGGCTGGAAGATGGTCTTTCTTCTGCACCTACCCCACGGACACAACCTTTTTTCCCCTTCCCAACACGCCTATTCCCCTTTCCACCAGCAGCAGGCCTTTTTCCACTCATTTTGGTGGTTAACTAATTCACAACTCTGGAGTTGTTTGCACAAAAAAACAATGGATGGTAACCGAGCAGAGCTGAGTGGCCAAACTGTGGTATTAGGCCAAAACTATTGGCTGGGTTAGATGCAGAAAAAAATTATTTTTAATTTGCAACCTGATGGAGGTCAGTATAGATGGACTAATAGACCAAGTCCCACACACCGCTAGAAGCCCAAATATTTTTTCAGAGCTAGATGCAGAAAAAAATTATATTCAATTTGCAACCTGCTGGACGTCAGTATAGAAGGACTAATAGAACAAGTCCCACACACTGCTAGAAGCCCAAATATTTTTTCAGAGCTAAATGAAGAAAAAAATTATTTTTAATTTGCAACCTGATGGAGGTCAGTATAGATGGACTAATAGAACAAGTCCCACACACTGCTAGAAGCCCAAATATTTTTTCAGAGCTAAATGAAGAAAAAAATTATTTTTAATTTGCAACCTGATGGAGGTCAGTATAGATGGACTAATAGACCAAGTCCCACACACTGCTAGAAGCCCAAATATTTTTTCAGAGCTAGATGCAGAAAAAAATTATTTTTAATTTGCAACCTGATGGAGGTCAGTATAGATGGACTAATAGACCAAGTCCCACACACTGCTAGAAGCCCAAATATTTTTTCAGAGCTAGATGCAAAAAAAAATTATTTTTAATTTGCAACCTGATGGAGGTCAGTATAGATGGACTAATAGAACAAGTCCCACACGCTGCTAGAAGCCCAAATATTTTTTCAGAGATAAATGAAGAAAAAAATTATTTTTAATTTGCAACCTGATGGAGGTCAGTATAGATGGACTAATAGACCAAGTCCCACACACTGCTAGAAGCCCAAAAATTTTTTCAGAGCTAGATGCAGAAAAAAATTATTTTTAATTTGCAACCTGATGGAGGTCAGTATAGATGGACTAATAGACCAAGTCCCACACACCGCTAGAAGCCCAAATATTTTTTCAGAGCTAGATGCAGAAAAAAATTATATTCAATTTGCAACCTGCTGGAGGTCAGTATAGAAGGACTAATAGAACAAGTCCCACACACTGCTAGAAGCCCAAATATTTTTTCAGAGCTAAATGAAGAAAAAAATTATTTTTAATTTGCAACCTGATGGAGGTCAGTATAGATGGACTAATAGACCAAGTCCCACACACTGCTAGAAGCCCAAATATTTTTTCAGAGCTAGATGCAGAAAAAAATTATATTCAGTTTGCAACCTGATGGAGGTCAGTATAGATGGACTAATAGAATGATGCTATGCCCAAAAGATTTTACTTCACTAGGTGCAGTAAAAAAATTGGTATTCTATACACAGGTGGTATATCTTGCAACACAGATAGGCTACTCCACTGACTAACACACTCTGCAATAGGCCAAAAAGGATTAGCTTTGCTAGATTCAGCCAAATGCTGTGAAAAAAACTTGCACAGCACTGGCACAGACCTGCCTGGCAAAAACTGATAGGAACTGATGTAACCTAGTCCTGAAAAGGACTCCAACTACAATTAGTCTTTACTCCCACAATCTATCTATTTAAGAGCACAGACCTGCCTGATAAAAGTCGTAGGAAATGCTGTAACCTAGTCCTTAAAAGGACTGCAATCACAACTATTCCCTTCTCCCAAGCTATCTGTATATTTGTGCGAAAATTGGCTTGAAATTAACAAGGTATAGCGCACACAGCAACAGCGGTGCCGTCTAACACGCAGCTGCAGCAGTGAGAAAATGGTGGCGACGGGGAAAATGGCTTGGTCTTATAGGGCAAGGACATGTGACATACACTGCCAATCACACATGCCCTTGCTTGTGTGAAAAAAAGCACTTCGCTCCGTGTGTGCGCTGCTGATAGGCTGACAGATTGCACCTCCCCACTGCAAATGCGGGAAAGAGAAAAAAAAATGGAGATCTTCATTGTTCCTGCAGAGATCCATCCCCTGCCCCTCCCCCCGCCCCGCTGTACACTCAAACTGCGTATTAACATTAATTTTCATCATTACTGAGAAAAAATCCAGTTATGATTTTGGTGCACGAACAGTTATCGAACATAACCTCGAACAGCCGAATTTTTCTCAAATTGTTCGTGTTCGCCGACCGGCTCGAACACCGCCCAAAACAGCTCGAATTTGAGATTGGCGAACAGTTCGAGTAGAAAAACGCTCATCTCTACTAAGGACCAACTTGCCCGCTCACCTGGGAGCGCACATCAGCTACCTGCCTGCTTGCATGAGGTCCGACGGTCTGCCTTACAACTCCGGTCAGTCTGTCTATGGACCAGCTTGCCCGCTCACCTGGGAGCGCTTCTCCGCTACCTGCCTGCTTGCCTGCCCGGAGGCTCCGCTGTCACGTGCTGTGACCACCAGCTATTCCAGACTCTTGCCCGCTCACCTGGGAGCACTTCTCCGCTACCTGCCTGCTTGCCTGCCCGGAGGCTCCGCTGTCACGTGCTGTGACCACCAGCTATTCCAGACTCTTGCCCGCTCACCTGGGAGCGCTTCTCCGCTACCTGCCTGCTTGCCTGCCCGGGGGTTCCGCTGTCATGTGCTGGGACCACCAGCTATTCCAGAGACTCTTGCCCGCTCACCTGGGAGCGCTTCTCCGCTACCTGCCTGCTTGCCTACCTGGAGGCTCCGCCATCACGTGCTGTGACCACCTGCTATTCCAGAGACTCTCGCTTGCTCACCTGGGAGCACACATCCTCCATCTGCCTTGCTAGCCTACCTGGAGGTTCAGCCATCACAGGTCGTACCTACCCTTTACCTAGAGACTGCCCCGGTCACTTGCCGTGACCTCCAGCCCGTTCTTCCAGAGACTGCCCCGGTCACTTGCCGTGACCTCCAGCCCGTTCTTCCAGAGACTGCCCTGATCACTTGCCGTGACCTCCTGCCCGTACACCCAGAGACTGTCCCGGTCACCTGCTGTGACTGCCTGCCTGGTCGCCACCCGCTCCCTTACAAGGACCGCTCCCTTGTATAGTAGCCCAGAGGTTCCGCCTCCCAGACCCGTTACAACATGCAGTACAGCATATTACAAACATAAGTCCCATTATTGGGGAGTGGGTCTCCCATAGTATTTGCTTATGCCTTGCAAGCAAAAGCTGCCAAAAATTAGGACGGAGCAACTTCCAATGCCCCTTACAAGAGCCATGCAGTAGAGCATATTACAAACATAAGTCCCATTATTGGGGAGTGGGTCTCCCATAGTATTTGCTTATGCCTTGCAAGCAAAAGCTGCCAAAAATTAGGACAGAGCAACTTGCAATGCCACTTACAAGAGCCATGCAGTACAGCATATTACAAACGTAAGTCCCATTATTGGTGAGTGGGTCTCCCATAGTATTTGCTTATGCCTTGCAAGCAAAAGCTGCCAAAAATTAGGACGGAGCAACTTGCAATGCCCCTTACAAGAGCCATGCAGTACAGCATATTACAAACATAAGTCCCATTATTGGGGAGTGGGTCTCCCATAGTATTTGCTTATGCCTAGCAAGCAAAAGCTGCCAAAAATTAGGACGGAGCAACTTGCAATGCCCCTTACAAGAGCCATGCAGTACAGCATATTACAAACATAAGTCCCATTATTGGGGAGTGGGTGTCCCATAGTATTTGCTTATGCCTTGCAAGCAAAAGCTGCCAAAAATTAGAACGGAGCAACTTGCAATGCCCCTTACAAGAGCCATGCAGTACAGCATATTACAAACATAAGTCCCATTATTGGGGAGTGGGTGTCCCATAGTATTTGCTTATGCCTTGCAAGCAAAAGCTGCCAAAAATTAGGACGGAGCAACTTGCAATGCCCCTTACAAGAGCCATGCATTACAGCATATTACAAACATAAGTTCTATTATTGGGGAGTGGGTCTCCCATAGAATTTGCTTATGCTTTCCAAGAAAAAGCTGCCAAAAATTAGGACGGAGCAACTTGCAATGCCCCTTACAAGAGCCATGTAGTACAGCATATTACAAACATAAGTCCCATTATTGGGGAGTGGGTCTCCCATAGTATTTGCTTATGCCTTGCAAGCAAAAGCTGCCAAAAATAAGGACGGAGGAACTTGCAATGCTGGCACCCTGGTGGTATAGTGGTGGTGGAGGCTGAGGATAAGGAGAAGAAGATAAAACAGCCGAAACGAAGAAAAGTATACCCATGTGTGGGTGTGAAGCGGTGCATGTGAATACACCTCCCGAAATAACACAGTGGATTTGACTTTATGTTACTCTGCTGTCATTTGGTAGTGATGAGAAGTATGGCCCAATCCAGCCCTTGTTCATTTTGATAAGGGTCAGCTTGTCAGCATTGTCAGTTGACAGGCGAGTGCGCTTATCAGTTATAATTCCGGCAGCAGCACTAAAAACACGCTCCGATAACACGCTAGCGGAAGGGCAGGCCAGGACCTCCAGGGCGTACAGAGCGAGTTCATTCCAAGTGGCCAGCTTGGATACCCAATAATTAAAAGGCACAGAGGAATCACGGAGGACGCTGGTAAGGTCGGCAAGGTACTCCCTCACCATCTTTTGAAACTTTCCACTCCTTGTGAGAGTACCATGCGCCTCAGGGCCTGTAAGCTGGGCGGGTGTCAGAAAACTGTCCCAGAACGTTGACAGTGTTCCCCTGCCTCTGCTGGATTGGAGTTGCATCTCTCTCGCCTGTACACCTTGGTTGGGCAACGAACTGTGACCTCTGCCGCTAGCGTGTTCAGATGTGAATTTTTTTATGAGTTCTGCAGCAAGGGCCTTCTGGTACTGCCCCATTTTTGTAGACCTCTCCACCTCAGGAATAAGAGAGTGAAAGTTCTCCTTGTAGCGGGGGTCTACAAGTGTCACCAACCAGTAATGACTGTCACCCAACATTTTGACAATGCGAGGGTCATGGTTAAGGCAGCGTAACATAAAGTCAGCCATGCGTGCCAGACTGGTAACGGGCAAGGTTTCCGTGTCCTCACCAAGTTGACGACTGACCATGCTCTCCTCCTCCTCCTCTTCCTCCTCTCCCCTGTCCTCAGGCCACCCACGCTGAACCGACAGTATGACACTTGTACAGGTACTACCGTCTACAACGCATGATAGCAGCTCCTGTTCTTCCTCCTCCTCCTCCTCTCCCTCATTGTCCCCCAATGCACGTTGGGATGAGATGAGGCTGGGCTGTGTGTAATCGCCCGCTATGGCTTCTTGATCCATCTCATCATACTCTGGCTGCAATGCCTCCTCTTTAATTCTCTGCAGAGAGCGTTGCAAAAGACACACAAGTGGGATGCTGACACTAATGATGGCGTCTTAGCCACTCACCATCTTGGTGGCCTCCTCAAAGTTTGTCAAGATGGTACATATGTCAGACATCCAGGTCCACTCCTGAGGTCTTATGTGTGGAGTCTGACCTGAATATCGACAGCCTTGTTGCAGCTGGTACTCCACATCTGCTCTCTTCTGCTCACAAATCCTTTGCAACATGTGGAGAGTAGAGTTCCAACGTATGGCGACATCACACACCAGTCGGTGTGCCGGAAGCTGCAAATGCTGCTGCAACACAGCAAGGGCGGCGGAAGCTGTAGCCGACTTGCGAAAATGAGCTGACAGGCGGCGTACTTTCACGAGCAGATCTGGCAACTCGGGGTACGATTTAAGAAACCGCTGAACCACGAGGTTAAGCACATGAGCCAGGCATGGTACGTGTGTGATCTCACCTCGCCTCAGAGCCGCCACCAGGTTACGGCCATTGTCACACATGACCATGCCGGGATGTAGGTTCAGCGGTCTCAGCCACAGATCTGCCTGCTCTTTCACAGATGTCCACAACTCACAAGCAGTGTGAGGTTTATCACCTAAGCTTATGAGTTTCAGCACAGCCTGTTGCCGCTTGCAATGCTTCCAGCTTGTAACTGATGTGGTGATATCTGAGATGGAGGCTGAACATGAGGAGGAGGAGGAGGAAGAGGATGCGCAGGAGCTGTACACTGTGGGGGCAACTCTGACTGACATAGGGCCCGCAATCCTCGGTGTGGGGAGGATGTGTTCCGTCCCAAGGTCCGACTGGGTCCCGGCTTCCACTATGTTTACCCAGTGTGCCGTCAGAGAGATGTACCATCCCTGGCCACAAGCACTTGTCCACGTGTCCGTTGACAGGTGGACTCTCCCAGTAACTGCGTTGTTGAGGGCACGGCAGATGGTTTGGGACACGTGCTAGTGTAGTGCGGGGATGGCACACCGGGCAAAATAGTGTCGGCTGGGGACCGAGTACCAAAGGACGGCCACCGCCATAAGATTGCGGAAGGATTCCGTCTCCACCAGCCTAAAAGGCAGCATTTCCAATGCAAGCAGTCTTGAAATGTGCGAATTTAGGACTGTGGCCTGTGGGGCGTTAGCTGCGAATTTCCGCTTTCATTCAAAGGTCTGGGATATGGACAATTGAACGCTGCGGTGGGACGTGGACGTTGATGCTGTTTCTTGAGAAACTGCCATAACAAGTGAAGACTGAGAGGAGGGGGCATCGTTACATGCAGTATGGACAGGGGATTGCCTTGCACACACAACAGGGTGTTCTATTGCATGCACAACAGTGGAAGAAGTAGTGGTGACACCAGCTGACACTGGTCGTGGACCCTGGGTTTCGCCCCACAAAGTCGGGTGCTTTGCTGCCATGTGCCTGATCATGCTGGTGGTGGTCAGGCTGGTAGTTTTGTCACCCCTGCTGATGCTGGCATGGCAGGTGGCACATATGGCCTTTTTGGGGTTATCAGCAGAGTCTTTAAAAAAATTCCAGTCTCTGGAAGACCTTCCGCTTGTACTGGCAACGTCCCTCGTGTTGGTGTTACGGGGAACGGTTGCCTGCCTTCTGTCTGCGGCCACCACACTGCTTCTTCCTGCCTGTTGGGGTACTCTGCCTCCCTCCCCATGTGTGCTGCTGGCCTCACTCTGCATGTCCTCCTTCCACGTTGGGTCAGTTACTAGATCATCCACCACCTCCTCTTCTTCCACTTGCGCACCACGATCCTCCTCCTCACTTCCTGGCAATTGTGTCTCGTCATCGTCCACCTCTTGTGACAGATTGCCAATGTCGACTTCCTGTGGCCATGGCTGTTCAAATATTTGGATATCGCAACATGGGATCTCCTCTTCCACCACTTCAAGCGTATCAGGCGAGGGGCCCAAATATGGAAATGGACCAGTGAACAGCTCTTCAGAGTGTCCAAGTGTGGGATCACTTGCTGTCTGACGACACTCGGCATGGTGGGAGGAAGGAGCATCAGGGTGAGAAGGAGTATGCGGTCGAGACTCACGGCTATTAAGAGTTGACCGTGTGGAAGACAGACCGGAGGTGGTGGTGCCCAGGTAACTGGAAGTATTATCTGCTATCCAATTAATAACCTGTTCACACTGATCAGTTCTCAATACTGGTGTTGCTCTGTGCTTCCCTAGTAATTCGGTCATGAAGTGGGAGCGAGAAGATGTGGCTGTTGGTTGTGGCACATTTTCACCTTGGCCACGGCCCCGTCCTCTGCACGAACCATCACCAGAACGTCCACTTCCGCGTCCCTTGCCATGCGCCTTGCCCATTGTAAATGAAGTAAAATAGCTTACACTTGCACTATCAATGGAAAAAGGGTAATAAAGAGTAGATTAGAACCATGGAAGAGGAAAACCACAGTTATTGTTTACTGGGGTATACCACACTTTTTTAAATAGAGATATTTGCGGCTGAACAGTGAGCGACACACTCAAACTGCTTTTTTTTTTTAGATACCAAAGGCCCAAAACTGGATAGTACAGCGATTTGACCCGTGGAACTGCGAAACCACACTGGGATGTCGGGCCTACACAAGACTATTTTCAACAGATATATTTTTGTGTCACGACAGTCAGGAGACACAACTGTTTTGCTTTACGAAAAAACTGCCAAAAGCTGAATAATAGAGATTTTTTACCGTGGGATGGCAAAACCACAGTTATTGTTTACTGGGGTATACCACACTTTTTTAAATAGAGATATTTGCGGCTTAACAGTGAGCGACACACTCAAACTGCTTTTTTTTTAGATACCAAAGGCCCAAAACTGGATAGTACAGCAATTTGACCCGTGGAACTGCGAAACCACACTGGGATGTCGGGCCTACACAAGACTATTTTCAACAGATATATTTTTGTGTCACAACAGTCAGGAGACACTACTGTTTTTCTTTACGGAAAAAACTACCAAAAACTGAATAATAGAGATTTTTTACCGTGGGAAGGCAAAACCACAGTTATTGTTTACTGGGGTATACCACACTTTTTTAAATAGAGATATTTGCGGCTGAACAGTGAGCGACACACTCAAACTGCTTTCTTTTTAGATACCAAAGGCCCAAAACTGGATAGTACAGCAATTTGACCCGTGGAACTGAGAAACCACAGTGGGATGTCGGGCCTACACAAGACTATTTTCTACAGATATATTTTTGTGTCACAACAGTCAGGAGACACTACTGTTTTTCTTTATGGAAAAAACTACCAAAAGTTGAATAATAGAGATTTTTTACCGTGGGATGGCAAAACCACAGTTATTGTTTACTGGGGTATACCACACTTTTTTAAATAGAGATATTTGCAGCTGAACAGTGAGCGACACAGTCAAACTGCTTTTTTTTTAGATACCAAAGGCCCAAAACTGGATAGTACAGCGATTTGACCCGTGGAACTGCGAAACCACACTGGGATGTCGGGCCTACACAAAACTATTTTCAACAGATATATTTTTGTGTCACAACAGTCAGGAGACACTACTGTTTTTCTTTACGGAAAAAACTACCAAAAGCTGAATAATAGAGATTTTTTTACCGTGGGATGGCAAAACCACAGTTATTGTTTACTGGGGTATACTAGACTTTTTTAAATAGAGATATTTGCGGCTGAACAGTGAGCGACACACTCAAACTGCTTTTTTTTTAGATACCAAAGGCCCAAAACTGGATAGTACAGCAATTTGACCCGTGGAACTGCGAAACCACACTGGGATGTCGGGCCTACACAAGACTATTTTCAACAGATATATTTTTGTGTCACAACAGTCAGGAGACACTACTGTTTTTCTTTATGGAAAAAACTACCAAAAGTTAAATAATAGAGATTTTTTACCGTGGGATGGCAAAACCACAGTTATTGTTTACTGGGGTATACCACACTTTTTTAAATAGAGATATTTGTGGCTGAACAGTGAGCGACACACTCAAACTGCTTTTTTTTTAGATACCAAAGGCCCAAAACTGGATAGTACAGCGATTTGACCCGTGGAACTGCGAAACCACACTGGGATGTCGGGCCTACACAAGACTATTTTCAACAGATATATTTTTGTGTCACAACAGTCAGGAGACACTACTGTTTTTCTTTACGAAAAATATACCAAAACCTGAATAATAGAGATTTTTTACCGTGGGATGGCAAAACCACAGTTATTGTTTACTGGGGTATACCACACTTTTTTAAATAGAGATACTTGCGGCTGAACAGTGAGCGACACACTCAAGCTGCTTTTTTTAGATACCAAAGGCCCAAAACTGGATAGTATAGCGATTTGACCCGTGGAACTGCGAAACCACACTGGGATGTCGGGCCTACACAAGACTATTTTCAACAGATATATTTTTGTGTCACAACAGTCAGGAGACACTACTGTTTTTCTTTACGGAAAATATACCAAAACCTGAATAATAGAGATTTTTTACCGTGGGATGGCAAAACCACAGTTATTGTTTACTGGGGTATACCAGACTTTTTTAAATATATAGATTTGCGGCTGAACAGTGATCGACACACTCAAACTGTTTTTTTTTTTTAGATACAAATGGCCCAAAATGGATAATACAGAGGTTTGAACCGTGGAAGTGCAAAACAACACTTCTGTTTCTCTAGCCTACACCAGACTATTTTCAACAGTTATATTTGTGTCTTTAAAATCAGAGACACGCTTTTTTTGGGGGCGGGGGGGGGACACACCAAAAGGTTAATAAGATGGGTATTTGTACAGTGTGAAGGAGGAAAAAAAAAGGAGGATTTAGATGAAAAAAAAAGGATTTTTCCTGGCCCCCGACACCTGGTGCTAAGTCCAGCAATTTCAGCAACAGGAGCACACAGGACTGTAATGCAGCGTTTGCTGGTATAACCACTGTGTCTCCTATACAGCCTGCCTGCCTGGTATCTGGGATGGATATTAGTCCTGAAAAGGACTGTTTGTTTGTTCTGGCAGCCTTTACAGACCCTACACTAACTATTTTGCTGTTTATATCTCTCCCTAAATCAGCAGCGCTGTCCCTACACTGTCTAATCCGGAGCGACTGTGTCCAAGATGGCAGCGCCCGGTTTTAAATACTCAAGGTGACACTGTGCGGCCAGCCAATCACTGTAATGCCCACAACCAACATGGCTGCAGCATTACAGTGACTGGCTGGCAATCCCTGCATGTTCATTGGCTCTGTAAAGAGCGCCAAACATGCAGGGCGGAGACCCGAGCTCCCGCCCGAGTAACCTGGAAATGCTCGGTGCTCGCAGAACATTCCGAGTAGCGTGATGCTCGGGCGAGTACCAAGCAGTGTCGAGCATGTTCGCTCAACACTAAAGATAACATATTTCCTTTGTATTTTACGCAAAAAATATATATATTTTAATCTTTTTACATTTTAAAAATGACGAAAAAGGAAAATGGACCAATGCAAAAGTTTGGGCATCCTGCATGGTTAGTTCCTAGTAGCACCCCCTTTTGAAAGTATCACAGCTTGTAAAAGCTTTTTGTAGCAAGGCAAGAGACTTTCAATTCTTGTTTGAGGGATTTTCATCCATTCTTTCTTGGAAATTCCTTCCAGTTCTGTGAGATTCCTTGGTCATCTTGCATGCACTGCTATTTTGAGGTCTAGCCACAGATTTTCATTGATGTTCAGAAGAGGGGACTGTGAGGGCCATTGTAAAACCTTTAGCTTGCACCTTTTGAGGTAGCGTATTGTGGATTTTGATGTTTGCTTAGGATCATTAACCATTTGTAGAAGCCATCTTCTTTTCAACTTCAGCTTTTTTACAGATGGTGTTATGTTTGCATCAAGAATTTGTTGAAATTTCATTGAATCCATTGTTCCCTCTACCCGTGAAATGTCCCCTGTACCATCGGCTGCAACACAACCCCAAAGCATGACTGATCCACCCCCATGCTTAATAGTTGGCGAGATGTTATTTTCCTGAAATTTGGTGGCCTTTTTTCTCCACACATACCTTTGATCATTGTGGCCAAAGACTTCTATTTTAACCTTTTCGGTCAACAGAACTTGTTTCCAAAATGTATCAGGCTTGTTTAGATGTTCTTTTGCATACTTCTGATGCTGAATTTTATGGTGAGGCTGCAGGAGAGGTTTTCTTCTGATGACTCTTCCATGAAGGTCATATTTGTGCAGGTGTCTCTGAACAGTTGAACAATTAACCACAAAGCTAGAGTCTGCTAAATCTTTCTGTAGGTCTTTTGAGGTCAAGCGGGGGTTCTGATTTGCCTTTCTAGCAATCGTACGAACAGCTCTCACTGAAATTTTGCTTGGTCTTCCGGACCTTATCTTGACCTTCACTGTTCCTGTTAATTAATTTCTTAATTACATTTCAAACTGAGGAAAGGGCAACTTGAAAACACTTTGCTATCTTCTTATAGCCTTCTCCTGCTTTATGGGCCTCCACCATTTTCATTTTCAGAGTGCTAGGCAGCTGCTTAGAAGAACCCATGGCTGCTGTTTTTTTGGTATAAAGTTAGAGGAGGCTTGGTTTTTACAAAGCTGGGAAATTTTCATCACCTGGCATTTCCTAACGATGGTAGTGAACAAGCCATAACCCTAACAGGCTAATTAAGGTCTGAAACCTTGGTCAAAATTATCAAAGCACACAAATCTCCAAGGGTGCCCAAACTTTCGCATAGACCCATTTCCCTTATTGTAATTTTTTAAAATGAAAAAAAAAAAGACAATATATATATTTATTTGCCTAAAATACAACTGAAATATGTCATCTTTAACAATATGCCTTTTAGAGATCATTTCATATTCAACTTGCTTAACTGTTCACAATAACAGTGATTTTGACCAGGGGTGCCCAAACTTTTACATGCCACTGTACCTCCTGGTTTTTGTATTTCATGCATACCTTCCCTGATAAAGCTGTTTTGTTAACAGCGATACGTGTGGGGTTGCCTCCTGATGCACACATGGTCCTTGGGATATCAGAAAGCTTTTGACATGTGATGATTTTATTGTTTGTTTGTCATCATAGGTTAGGAAGGTTTTCTTCGATATAGGCTGCTATTTAACAGGTATTTTCTATGAAGAATGTGCAATAATGTATGTGATTGAACTGTGAATTTAGGCACTGGGTGCACGGAGACTTTAATATATGCTAGTGCAGATTGATGGTATTATTCATTTGTTTGCTATTGGACTAGTGTTGAGTGAGCATGCTTGACACTGCTCGGTACTCGCCCAAGCATCTCACTACTCGGGATGTTCGGTGAGCACCGAGCATTTTCGGGTTACTCGGGCGGGAGCTCGGCTCTCCGCCCTGCATGTTTAGCGCTCTTTACAGAGCCAATGAACATGTAGGGATTGCCAGCCAGTCACTGTAATGCCGCAGCCATGTTGGTTGTGGGCATTACAGTGATTGGCTGGCCGCACTGCGTCACCTCGAGTATTTAAAACCGGGCGCCGCCATCTTGGACACAGTCGCTCCCAATCAGACGGTGTAGGGAGAGTGCTGCTGAGTTAGGGAGAGATATATAGTGCGAAATAGGTAGTGTAGGGTCTCTAAAGCCTGCCAAATCAAACAAACAGTCCTTCTCAGGACTAATATCCATCCCAGATATCAGGCAGGCAGGCTGTATAGGAGACGCAGTGGTTATACCAACAAACACTGCATTACAGTCCTGTGTGCTACCGCTGCTCAAATTGCTAGACTTAGCCCCAGGACTCAGGGGCCAGGAAAAATCCTTTTTTTTTCAGCTAAATCCTCTTTTTTTTTTTTTTTTCCTCAGTCACACTGTACAAATACCCGTCTTATTAACCTTTTGGTATTTCCCCCCCTACCCAAAAAAAAATTGAGTGTGTCTGTGAGTGTTCAGACACAAATATATCTGTTTAAAAGAGTCTGGTGTAGGCCAGATAACTAGAACTGTGGTTTTGCAGCTCCACGCTTCAAATCTCTGTATTATTCACTTTTTCGCCTTTTTTCAACAAAAAAAAAACATTTTGAGTGTCTCGCTGACTGTTCAGACACAAATATATCTGTTTAAAAGAGTCTGGTGTAGGCCAGATAACTAGAACTGTGGTTTTGCAGCTCCACGCTTCAAATCTCTGTATTATTCACTTTTTCGCCTTTTTTCAACAAAAAAAAACATTTTGAGTGTCTCGCTGACTGTTCAGACACAAATATATCTGTTTAAAAGAGTCTGGTGTAGGCCAGATAACTAGAACTGTGGTTTTCCTCTCCCACGGTTCAAATCTGGGTGTAATCCACCTTTTTGCATAAAAAAAAACATTTTGAGCATCTTGCTGATTGTTCAGACACAAATATATCTGTTTAAAAGAGTCTGGTGTAGGCCAGATAACTAGAACTGTGGTTTTGCAGTTCCACGGTTCAAATCTCTGTATTATCCACTTTTTTGCCTTTTTTCCAAAAAAAAAAAACATTTTGAGTGTCTCGCTGACTGTTGAGAATCAAGTATATCTGTTTAAAAGATTCTGGTGTAGGCCAGATAACTAGAACTGTGATTTTCCTCTCCCACGGTTCAAATCTGGGTGTAATCCACCTTTTTGCACGAAAAAAGCATTTTGAGTGTCTCGCTGACTGTTCAGACACAAATATAACTATTTAAAAGAGTCTGGTGTAGGCCAGATAACTAGAACTGTGGTTTTGCAGTTCCACGGTTCAAATCTCTGTATTATCCACTTTTTTGCCTTTTTTTAAAAAAAAAAAAAAAAAAACATTTTCAGTGTCTCGCTGACTGTTCAGACACAAGTATATCTGTTTAAAAGATTCTGGTGTAGGCCAGATAACTAGAACTGTGATTTTCCTCTCCCACGGTTCAAATCTGGGTTTAATCCACCTTTTTGCACAAAAAAAAACATTTTGAGTGTCTCGCTGACTGTTCAGACACAAATATATCTGTTTAAAAGAGTCTGGTGTAGGCCAGATAACTAGAACTGTGGTTTTGCAGTTCCACAGTTCAAATCTCTGTATTATCCACTTTTTTGCCTTTTTTCAATAAAAAAAAACATTTTGAGTGTCTCGATGACTGTTCAGACACAAATATATCTGTTTAAAAGACTCTGGTGTAGGCCAGATAACTAGAACTGTGGTTTTTCTCTCCCACGGTTCAAATCTGGGTGTAATCCACCTTTTTGCATAAAAAAAAACATTTAGAGTGTCTCGCTGACTGTTCAGACACAAATATATCTGTTTAAAAGAGTCTGGTGTAGGCCAGATAACTAGAACTGTGGTTTTGCAGTTCCACGGTTCAAATTTCGGTATTGTCCACTTTTTTGCCTTTTTTCAATAAAAAAAAAACATTTTGAGTGTCTCGCTGACTGTTCACACACAAATATATCTGTTTAAAAGAGTCTGGTGTAGGTCAGATAACTAGAACTGTGGTTTTGCAGTTCCACGCTTCAAATCTCTACATTATCCACTTTTTTGCATAAAAAAAGCATTTTGAGGGTCTCGCTGACTGTTCACACACAAATATATCTGTTTAAAAGAGTCTGGTGTAGGCCAGATAACTAGATCTGTGGTTCTGTAGTTCCACGGTTCAAATCTCTGTATTATCCACTTTTTTGCCTTTTTGCATAAAAAAAAACATTTTGAGCATCTCGCTGACTGCTCAGACACAAATATATCTGTTTAAAAGATTCTGGTGTAGGCCAGATAACTAGAAATGTGATTTTCCTCTCCCACGGTGCAAATCTGAGTGCAATCCACCTTTTTGCATAAAAAAAACATTTTGAGGGTCTCGCTGACTGTTCAGACACAAATATATCTGTTTAAAAGAGTCTGGTGTAGGCCAGATAACTAGAACTGTGGTTCTGCAGTTCCACGGTTCAAATCTCTGTATTATCCACTTTTTTGCCTTTTTTTTAAAAAAAAAAAAAAACATTTTGAGTGTCTCGCTGACTGTTCAGACACAAGTATATCTGTTTAAAAGATTCTGGTGTAGGCCAGATAACTAGAACTGTGATTTTCCTCTCCCACGGTTCAAATCTGGGTTTAATCCACCTTTTTGCACAAAAAAAACATTTTGAGTGTCTCGATGACTGTTCAGACACAAATATATCTGTTTAAAAGAGTCTGGTGTAGGCCAGATAACTAGAACTGTGGTTTTGCAGTTCCACTGTTCAAATTTTTGTATTATCCACTTTTTTGCCTTTTTTGCATAAAAAAAAACATTTTGAGTGTCTCGCTGACTGTTCAGACACAAATATATCTGTTTAAAAGAGTCTGGTATTGGCCAGATAACTAGAACTGTGGTTTTGCAGTTCCACGGTTCAAATCTCTGTATTATCCACTTTTTTGCCTTTTTTCAATAAAAAAAAACATTTTGAGTGTCTCGATGACTGTTCAGACACAAGTATATCTGTTTAAAAGATTCTGGTGTAGGCCAGATAACTAGAACTGTGATTTTCCTCTCCCACGGTTCAAATCTGGGTGTAATCCACCTTTTTGCACGAAAAAAGCATTTTGAGTGTCTCGCTGACTGTTCAGACACAAATATATCTATTTAAAAGAGTCTGGTGTAGGCCAGATAACTAGAACTGTGGTTTTGCAGTTCCACGGTTCAAATCTCTGTATTATCCACTTTTTTGCCTTTTTAAAAAAAAAAAAAAAAAAACATTTTGAGTGTCTCGCTGACTGTTCAGACACAAGTATATCTGTTTAAAAGATTCTGGTGTAGGCCAGATAACTAGAACTGTGATTTTCCTCTCCCACGGTTCAAATCTGGGTTTAATCCACCTCTTTGCACAAAAAAAAACATTTTGTGTGTCTCGCTGACTGTTCAGACACAAATATATCTGTTTAAAACAGTCTGGTGTAGGCCAGATAACTAGAACTGTGGTTTTGCAGTTCCACGGTTCAAATCTCTGTATTATCCACTTTTTTGCCTTTTTTCAATAAAAAAAAACATTTTGAGTGTCTCGATGACTGTTCAGACACAAATATATCTGTTTAAAAGACTCTGGTGTAGGCCAGATAACTAGAACTGTGGTTTTTCTCTCCCACGGTTCAAATCTGGGTGTAATCCACCTTTTTGCATAAAAAAAAACATTTTGAGTGTCTCGCTGACTGTTCAGACACAAATATATCTGTTTAAAAGAGTCTGGTGTAGGCCAGATAACTAGAACTGTGGTTTTGCAGTTCCACGGTTCAAATTTCGGTATTGTCCACTTTTTTGCCTTTTTTCAATAAAAAAAAAACATTTTGAGTGTCTCGCTGACTGTTCACACACAAATATATCTGTTTAAAAGAGTCTGGTGTAGGTCAGATAACTAGAACTGTGGTTTTGCAGTTCCACACTTCAAATCTCTGCATTATCCACTTTTTTGCATAAAAAAAGCATTTTGAGGGTCTCGCTGACTGTTCACACACAAATATATCTGTTTAAAAGAGTCTGGTGTAGGCCAGATAACTAGATCTGTGGTTCTGTAGTTCCACGGTTCAAATCTCTGTATTATCCACTTTTTTGCCTTTTTGCATAAAAAAAAACATTTTGAGCATCTCGCTGACTGCTCAGACACAAATATATCTGTTTAAAAGATTCTGGTGTAGGCCAGATAACTAGAAATGTGATTTTACTCTCCCACGGTTCAAATCTGAGTGCAATCCACCTTTTTGCATAAAAAAAACATTTTGAGGGTCTCGCTGACTGTTCAGACACAAATATATCTGTTTAAAAGAGTCTGGTGTAGGCCAGATAACTAGAACTGTGGTTCTGCAGTTCCACGGTTCAAATCTCTGTATTATCCACTTTTTTGCCTTTTTTAAAAAAAAAAAAAAAACATTTTGAGTGTCTCGCTGACTGTTCAGACACAAGTATATCTGTTTAAAAGATTCTGGTGTAGGCCAGATAACTAGAACTGTGATTTTCCTCTCCCACGGTTCAAATCTGGGTTTAATCCACCTTTTTGCACAAAAAAAACATTTTGAGTGTCTCGATGACTGTTCAGACACAAATATATCTGTTTAAAAGAGTCTGGTGTAGGCCAGATAACTAGAACTGTGGTTTTGCAGTTCCACTGTTCAAATCTTTGTATTATCCACTTTTTTGCCTTTTTTGCATAAAAAAAACCATTTTGAGTGTCTCGCTGACTGATCAGACACAAATATATCTGTTAAAAAGAGTCTGGTGTAGGCCAGATAACTAGAACTGTGGTTTTGCAGTTCCACTGTTCAACTCTTTGTATTATCCACTTTTCTGCCTTTTTTGCATAAAAAAAAAAACATTTTGAGTATCTCGCTGACTGTTCAGACACAAATATATCTGTTTAAAAGAGTCTGGCGTAGGCCAGATAACTAGAACTGTGGTTTTCCTCTCCCACGGTTCAAATCTGGGTGTAATCCACCTTTTTGCATAAAAAAAAACATTTTGAGTGTCTCGCTGACTGTTCAAACACAAATATATCTGTTTAAAAGAGTCTGGTGTAGGCCAGATAACTACAACTGTGGTTTTGCAGTTCCACGGTTCATATCTCTGTATTATCCACTTTTTTGCCTTTTTTCAATAAAAACAAACATTTTGAGTGTCTCGCTGACTGTTCAGACACAAATATATCTATTTAAAAGAGTCTGGTGTAGGCCAGATAACTAGAACTGTGGTTTTGCAGTTCCACTGTTCAACTCTTTGTATTATCCACTTTTCTGCCTTTTTTGCATAAAAAAAAAAACATTTTGAGTATCTCGCTGACTGTTCAGACACAAATATATCTGTTTAAAAGAGTCTGGTGTAGGCCAGATAACTAGAACTGTGGTTTTCCTCTCCCACGGTTCAAATCTGGGTGTAGTCCACCTTTTTGCATAAAAAAAACATTTTGAGTGTCTCTCTGACTGTTCAGACACAAATATATCTGTTTAAAAGAGTCTGGTGTAGGCCAGATAACTAGAACTGTGGTTCTGCAGTTCCACGGTTCAAATCTCTGTATTAACCACTTTTTTGCCAGTTTTGCATAAAAAAAGATTTTGAGCATCTCGCTGACTGTTCAGACACAAATATATCTGTTTAAAAGAGTCTGGTGTAGGCCCGATAACTAGAACTGTGATTTTGCAGTTCCACGGTTCAAATCTCTGCATTATCCACTTTTTTGCCTTTTTTCAATAAAAAAAAACATTTTGAGTGTCTCGATGACTGTTCAGACACAAATATATCTGTTTAAAAGAGTCTGGTGTAGGCCAGATAACTAGAACTGTGGTTTTCCTCTCCCACGGTTCAAATCTGGGTGTAATCCACCTTTTTGCATAAAAAAAAACATTTTGAGTGTCTCGCTGACTGTTCAGACACAAATATATCTGTTTAAAAGAGTCTGGTGTAGGCCAGATAACTAGAACTGTGGTTTTGCAGATCCATGGTTCAAATCTCTGTATTTTCCACTTTTTTGCCTTTTTTCAATAAAAAAACATTTTGAGTGTCTCGCTGACTGTTCAGACACAAATATATCTGTTTAAAAGATTCTGGTGTTGGCCAGATAACTAGAACTGTGGTTTTCCTCTCCCACGGTTCAAATCTGGGTGTAATCCACCTTTTTGCATAAAAAAAAACATTTTGAGTGTCTCGCTGACTGTTCAGACACAAATATATCTGTTTAAAAGAGTGTGGTGTAGGCCAGATAACTAGAACTGTGGTTTTGCAGTTCCACGGATCAAATCTCTGTATAATGCACTTTTTTGGCTTTTTTCAATAAAAAAAAAGCATTTTGAGTGTCTCGCTGACTGATCAGACACAAATATATCTGTTTAAAAGAGTCTGGTGTAGGCCAGATAACTAGAACTGTGGTTTTCCTCTCCCACGGTTCAAATCTGGGTGTAATCCACCTTTTTGCATAAAAAAAAAACATTTTGAGTGTCTCGCTGACTGTTCAGACACAAATATATCTGTTTAAAAGAGTCTGGTGTAGGCCAGATAACTAGATCTGTGGTTTTGCAGTTCCACGGTTTAAATCTCTGTATTATCCACTTTTTTGCCTTTTTTCAATAAAAAAAAACATTTTGAGTGTCTCCCTGACTGTTCAGACACAAATATATTTGTTTAAAAGAGTCTGGTGTAGGCCAGATAGCTAGATCTGTGGTTCTGCAGTTCCACAGTTCAAATCTCTGAATTATCCACTTTTTTGCCTTTTTTGCATAAAAAAAACATTTTGAGCATCTCGCTGACTGCTCAGACACAAATATATCTGTTTAAAAGATTCTGGTGTAGGCCAGATAACTAGAACTGTGGTTTTCCTCTCCCATGATTCAAATCTGAGTGTAATCCACCTTTTCGCATAAAAAAAAACATTTTGAATGTCTCGCTGACTGTTCAGACACAAATATATCTGTTTAAAAGAGTCTGGCGTAGGCCAGATAACTAGAACTGTGGTTTTCCTCTCCCACGGTTCAAATCTGGGTGTAATCCACCTTTTTGCATAAAAAAAAACATTTTGAGTGTCTCGCTGACTGTTCAGACACAAATATATCTGTTTAAAAGAGTCTGGTGTAGGCCAGATAACTAGAACTGTGGTTTTGCAGTTCCACGGTTCAAATCTCTGTATTATCCACTTTTTTGCCTTTTTTCAATAAAAAAAAAAAACACTTTGAGTGTCTCGCTGACTGTTCACACAGAAATATATCTGTTTAAAAGAGTCTGGTGTAGGCCAGATAGCTAGAACTGTGGTTTTGCCGTTCCATGGTTCAAATTTCTGTATTATCCACTTTTTTGCCTTTTTTTAATACAAAAAAACATTTTGAGTGTCTCGCTGACTGTTCAGACACAAATATATCTGTTTAAAAGAGTCTGGTGTAGGCCAGATAACTAGAACTGTGGTTTCCCTCTCCCACGGTTCAAATCTGAGTATAATCCACCTTTTTGCATAAAAAAAACATTTTGAGTGTCTCGCTGACTGTTCACACACAAATATATCTGTTTAAAAGAGTCTGGTGTAGGCCAGATAACTAGAACTGTGGTTTTGCAGTTCCATGGTTCAAATCTCTGTATTATCCACTTTTTTGCCTTTTTTCAATAAAAACAAACATTTTGAGTGTCTCGCTGACTGTTCAGACACAAATATATCTGTTTAAAAGATTCTGGTGTAGGCCAGAAAACTAGAAATGTGATTTTCCTCTCCCACGGTTAAAATCTGGGTGTAATCCACCTTTTTGCATAAAAAAAACATTTTGAGTGTCTCAATGACTGTTCAGACACAAATATATCTGTTTGAAAGAGTCTGGTGTAGGCCAGATAACTAGAACTGTGGTTCTGCAGTTCCACGGTTCAAATCTCTGTACTATTAACTTTTTTGCCTTTTTTGCATAAAAAAAACATTTTGAGCATCTCGCTGACTGTTCAGACACAAATATATCTGTTTAAAAGATTCTGGTGTAGGCCAGATAACTAGAACTGTGGTTTTGGAGTTCCACGGTTCAATCTCTGTATAATCCACTTTTTTGGCTTTTTTCAAAAAAAAAAAAAACATTTTGAGTGTCTCGTTGACTGTTCAGACACAAATATATCTGTTTAAAAGAGTCTGGTGTAGGCCAGATAGCTAGAAATGTGGTTCTGCAGTTCCACGGTTCAAATATCTGTATTATCCACTTTTTTGCCTTTTTTGCATAAAAAAACATTTTGAGCATCTCGCTTAGGGTTCAGACACAAATATATCTGTTTAAAAGAGTCTGGTGAAGGCCAGATAACTAGTACTGTGGTTTTGCAGTTCCACTGTTCAAATCTTTGTATTATCCACTTTTTTGCCTTTTTTCAATAAAAACAAACATTTTGAGTGTCTCGCTGACTGTTCAGACACAAATATATCTGTTTAAAAGATTCTGGTGTAGACCAGATAACTAGAACTGTGGTTTTGCAGTTCCACGGTTCAAATCTCTGTATTGCCCACTTTTTTGCCTTTTTTCAATAAAAAAAAAACATTTTGAGTGTCTCGATGACTGTTCAGACACAAATATATCTGTTTAAAAGAGTCTGGCGTAGGCCAGATAACTAGAACTGTGGTTTTCCTCTCCCACGGTTCAAATCTGGGTGTAATCCACCTTTTTGCATAAAAAAAAACATTTTTAGTGTCTCGCTGACTGTTCAGACACAAATATATCTGTTTAAAAGAGTCTGGTGTAGGCCAGATAATTAGAACTGCGGTTTTGCAGTTCCACGGTTCAAATCTCTGTATTATCCACTTTTTTGCCTTTTTTCAATAAAAAAAAAAACACTTTGAGTGTCTCGCTGACTGTTCCCACAGAAATATATCTGTTTAAAAGAGACTGGTGTAGGCCAGATAGCTAGAACTGTGGTTTTGCAGTTCCATGGTTCAAATCTCTGTATTATCCACTTTTTTGCCTTTTTTCAGTACAAAAAAACATTTTGAGTGTCTCGCTGACTGTTCAGACACAAATATATCTGTTTAAAAGAGTCTGGTGTAGGCCAGATAACTAGAACTGTGGTTTTGCAGTTCCACGGTTCAAATCTCTGTATTATCCACTTTTTTGCCTTTTTTCAATAAAAAAAAAAACACTTTGAGTGTCTCGCTGACTGTTCACACAGAAATATATCTGTTTAAAAGAGTCTGGTGTAGGCCAGATAGCTAGAACTGTGGTTTTGCCATTCCATGGTTCAAATCTCTGTATTATCCACTTTTTTGCCTTTTTTCAATACAAAAAAACATTTTGAGTGTCTCGCTGACTGTTCAGACACAAATATATCTGTTTAAAAGAGTCTGGTGTAGGCCAGATAACTAGAACTGTGGTTTTCCTCTCCCATGGTTCAAATCTGAGTGTAATCCACCTTTTTGCATAAAAAAAAACATTTTGAGTGTCTCGCTGACTGTTCAGACACAAATATATCAGTTTAAAAGAGTCTGGTGTAGGCCAGATAACTAGGACTGTGGTTTTGCAGTTCCACTGATCAAACCTTTGTATTATCCACTTTTTTGCCTTTTTTGCATAAAAAAAAACATTTTGAGTGTCTCGCTGACTGTTCAGACACAAATATATCTGTTTAAAAGAGTCTGGTGTAGGCCACATGACTAGAACTGTGGTTTTCCTCTCCCACGGTTCAAATCTGGGTGTAATTCACCTTTTTGCATAAAAAATACATTTTGAGTGTCTCGCTGACTGTTCAGACACAAATATATCTGTTTAAAAGAGTCTGGTGTAGGCCAGATAACTAGAACTATGGTTTTGCAGTTCCACGGTTCAAATCTCTCTATAATCCACTTTTTTGTTTTTTTCAATAAAAAAAAACAATTTGAGTGTCTCGCTGACTGTTCAGACACAAATATATCTGTTTAAAAGATTCTGGTGTAGGCCAGATAACTAGAACTGTGATTTTCCTCTCAAACGGTTCAAATATGGGTGTAATCCACCTTTTTGCATAAAAAAAACATTTTGAGTGTCTCTCTGACTGTTCAGACACAAATATATCTGTTTAAAAGAGTCTGGTGTAGGCCAGATAACTAGAACTGTGGTTCTGCAGTTCCACGGTTCAAATCTCTGTATTATCCACTTTTTTTCATAAAAAAAACATTTTGAGCATCTCGCTGACAGTTCAGACACAAATATATCTGTTTAAAAGATTCTGGTGTAGGCCAGATAACTAGAACTGTGGTTCTGCAGTTCCACGGTTCAAATCTCTGTATTATCCACTTTTTTGCATAAAAAAACATTTTGAGCATCTCGCTGACAGTTCAGACACAAATATATCTGTTTAAAAGAGTCTGGTGTAGGCCAGATAACTAGAACTGTGGTTTTGCAGTTCCACTTTTCAAATCTTTGTATTAGCCACTTTTTTGCCTTTTTTGCATAAAAAAAAACATTTTGAGTGTCTCGCTGACTGTTCAGACACAAATATATCTGTTTAAAAGAGTCTGGTGTAGGCCAGATAACTAGAACTGTGGTTTCCCAGTTCCACGGTTCAAATCTCTGTAATATCCACTTTTTTGCCTTTTTTCAATAAAAAAAAACATTTTGAGTGTCTCGATGACTGTTCAGACACAAATATATCTGTTTAAAAGAGTCTGGTGTAGGCCAGATAACTAGAACTGTGGTTTTGCAGTTCCATGGTTCAAATCTCTGTATTATCCACTTTTTTGCCTTTTTTCAATAAAAAAAAACATTTTGAGTGTCTCGCTGACTGTTCAGACACAAATATATCTGTTTAAAAGAGTCTGGTGTAGGCCAGATAACTAGAACTGTGGTTTTGCAGTTCCACGGTTCAAATCTCTGTATTATCCACTTTTTTGCCTTTTTTCAATAAAAAAAAAAACACTTTGAGTGTCTCGCTGACTGTTCACACATAAATATATCTGTTTAAAAGAGTCTGGTGTAGGCCAGATAACTAGAACTGTGGTTTTGCAGTTCCATGGTTCAAATCTCTGTATTATCCACTTTTTTGCCTTTTTTCAATAAAAACAAACATTTTGAGTGTCTCGCTGACTGTTCAGACACAAATATATCTGTTTAAAAGATTCTGGTGTAGGCCAGAAAACTAGAAATGTGATTTTCCTCTCCCACGGTTAAAATCTGGGTGTAATCCACCTTTTTGCATAAAAAAAACATTTTGAGTGTCTCAATGACTGTTCAGACACAAATATATCTGTTTGAAAGAGTCTGGTGTAGGCCAGATAACTAGAACTGTGGTTCTGCAGTTCCACGGTTCAAATCTCTGTACTATTAACTTTTTTGCCTTTTTTGCATAAAAAAAACATTTTGAGCATCTCGCTGACTGTTCAGACACAAATATATCTGTTTAAAAGATTCTGGTGTAGGCCAGATAACTAGAACTGTGGTTTTGGAGTTCCACGGTTCAATCTCTGTATAATCCACTTTTTTGGCTTTTTTCAAAAAAAAAAAAACATTTTGAGTGTCTCGTTGACTGTTCAGACACAAATATATCTGTTTAAAAGAGTCTGGTGTAGGCCAGATAGCTAGAAATGTGGTTCTGCAGTTCCACGGTTCAAATATCTGTATTATCCACTTTTTTGCCTTTTTTGCATAAAAAAACATTTTGAGCATCTCGCTTAGGGTTCAGACACAAATATATCTGTTTAAAAGAGTCTGGTGAAGGCCAGATAACTAGAACTGTGGTTTTGCAGTTCCACTGTTCAAATCTTTGTATTATCCACTTTTTTGCCTTTTTTCAATAAAAACAAACATTTTGAGTGTCTCGCTGACTGTTCAGACACAAATATATCTGTTTAAAAGATTCTGGTGTAGACCAGATAACTAGAATTGTGGTTTTGCAGTTCCACGGTTCAAATCTCTGTATTGCCCACTTTTTTGCCTTTTTTCAATAAAAAAAAACATTTTGAGTGTCTCGATGACTGTTCAGACACAAATATATCTGTTTAAAAGAGTCTGGCGTAGGCCAGATAACTAGAACTGTGGTTTTCCTCTCCCACGGTTCAAATCTGGGTGTAATCCACCTTTTTGCATAAAAAAAAACATTTTTAGTGTCTCACTGACTGTTCAGACACAAATATATCTGTTTAAAAGAGTCTGGTGTAGGCCAGATAACTAGAACTGCGGTTTTGCAGTTACACGGTTCAAATCTCTGTATTATCCACTTTTTTGCCTTTTTTCAATAAAAAAAAAAACACTTTGAGTGTCTCGCTGACTGTTCACACAGAAATATATCTGTTTAAAAGAGACTGGTGTAGGCCAGATAGCTAGAACTGTGGTTTTGCAGTTCCATGGTTCAAATCTCTGTATTATCCACTTTTTTGCCTTTTTTCAGTACAAAAAAACATTTTGAGTGTCTCGCTCACTGTTCAGACACAAATATATCTGTTTAAAAGAGTCTGGTGTAGGCCAGATAACTAGAACTGTGGTTTTGCAGTTCCACGATTCAAATCTCTGTATTATACACTTTTTTGCCTTTTTTCAATAAAAAAAAAAACACTTTGAGTGTCTCGCTGACTGTTCACAAAGAAATATATCTGTTTAAAAGAGTCTGGTGTAGGCCAGAATGCTAGAACTGTGGTTTTGCCATTCCATGGTTCAAATCTCTGTATTATCCACTTTTTTGCCTTTTTTCAATACAAAAAAACATTTTGAGTGTCTCGCTGACTGTTCAGACACAAATATATCAGTTTAAAAGAGTCTGGTGTAGGCCAGATAACTAGGACTGTGGTTTTGCAGTTCCACTGATCAAACCTTTGTATTATCCACTTTTTTGCCTTTTTTGCATAAAAAAAAACATTTTGAGTGTCTCGCTGACTGTTCAGACACAAATATATCTGTTTAAAAGAGTCTGGTGTAGGCCACATGACTAGAACTGAGGTTTTCCTCTCCCACGGTTCAAATCTGGGTGTAATCCACCTTTTTGCATAAAAAATACATTTTGAGTGTCTCGCTGACTGTTCAGACACAAATATATCTGTTTAAAAGAGTCTGGTGTAGGCCAGATAACTAGAACTATGGTTTTGCAGTTCCACGGTTCAAATCTCTGTATAATCCACTTTTTTGTTTTTTTCAATAAAAAAAAACAATTTGAGTGTCTCGCTGACTGTTCAGACACAAATATATCTGTTTAAAAGATTCTGGTGTAGGCCAGATAACTAGAACTGTGATTTTCCTCTCAAACGGTTCAAATATAGGTGTAATCCACCTTTTTGCATAAAAAAAACATTTTGAGTGTCTCTCTGACTGTTCAGACACAAATATATCTGTTTAAAAGAGTCTGGTGTAGGCCAGATAACTAGAACTGTGGTTCTGCAGTTCCACGGTTCAAATCTCTGTATTGTCCACTTTTTTTCATAAAAAAAACATTTTGAGCATCTCGCTGACAGTTCAGACACAAATATATCTGTTTAAAAGAGTCTGGTGTAGGCCAGATAACTAGAACTGTGGTTCTGCAGTTCCACGGTTCAAATCTCTGTATTATCCACTTTTTTGCATAAAAAAACATTTTGAGCATCTCGCTGACAGTTCAGACACAAATATATCTGTTTAAAAGAGTCTGGTGTAGGCCAGATAACTAGAACTGTGGTTTTGCAGTTCCACTTTTCAAATCTTTGTATTAGCCACTTTTTTGCCTTTTTTGCATAAAAAAAAACATTTTGAGTGTCTCGCTGACTGTTCAGACACAAATATATCTGTTTAAAAGAGTCTGGTGTAGGCCAGATAACTAGAACTGTGGTTTTCCAGTTCCACGGTTCAAATCTCTGTAATATCCACTTTTTTGCCTTTTTTCAATAAAAAAAAACATTTTGAGTGTCTTGATAACTGTTCAGACACAAATATATCTGTTTAAAAGAGTCTGGTGTAGGCCAGATAACTAGAACTGTGGTTTTGCAGTTCCATGGTTCAAATCTCTGTATTATCCACTTTTTGCCTTTTTTCAATAAAAAAAAACATTTTGAGTGTCTCGCTGACTGTTCAGACACAAATATATCTGTTTAAAAGAGTCTGGTGTAGGCCAGATAACTAGAACTGTGGTTTTGCAGTTCCACGGTTCAAATCTCTGTATTATCCACTTTTTTGCCTTTTTTCAATAAAAAAAAAAACACTTTGAGTGTCTCGCTGACTGTTCACACATAAATATATCTGTTTAAAAGAGTCTGGTGTAGGCCAGATAACTAGAACTGTGGTTTTGCAGTTCCATGGTTCAAATCTCTGTATTATCCACTTTTTTGCCTTTTTTCAATAAAAACAAACATTTTGAGTGTCTCACTGACTGTTCAGACACAAATATATCTGTTTAAAAGATTCTGGTGTAGGCCAGATAACTAGAAATGTGATTTTCCTCTCCCACGGTTAAAATCTGGGTGTAATCCACCTTTTTGCATAAAAAAAACATTTTGAGTGTCTCATGACTGTTCAGACACAAATATATTTGTTTGAAAGAGTCTGGTGTAGGCCAGATAACTAGAACTGTGGTTTCCCTCTCCCACGGTTCAAATCTGAGTATAATCCACCTTTTTGCATAAAAAAAACATTTTGAGTGTCTCGCTGACTGTTCACACACAAATATATCTGTTTAAAAGAGTCTGGTGTAGGCCAGATAACTAGAACTGTGGTTTTGCAGTTCCATGGTTCAAATCTCTGTATTATCCACTTTTTTGCCTTTTTTCAATAAAAACAAACATTTTGAGTGTCTCGCTGACTGTTCAGACACAAATATATCTGTTTAAAAGATTCTGGTGTAGGCCAGAAAACTAGAAATGTGATTTTCCTCTCCCACGGTTAAAATCTGGGTGTAATCCACCTTTTTGCATAAAAAAAACATTTTGAGTGTCTCAATGACTGTTCAGACACAAATATATCTGTTTGAAAGAGTCTGGTGTAGGCCAGATAACTAGAACTGTGGTTCTGCAGTTCCACGGTTCAAATCTCTGTACTATTAACTTTTTTGCCTTTTTTGCATAAAAAAAACATTTTGAGCATCTCGCTGACTGTTCAGACACAAATATATCTGTTTAAAAGATTCTGGTGTAGGCCAGATAACTAGAACTGTGGTTTTGGAGTTCCACGGTTCAATCTCTGTATAATCCACTTTTTTGGCTTTTTTCAAAAAAAAAAAAAACATTTTGAGTGTCTCGTTGACTGTTCAGACACAAATATATCTGTTTAAAAGAGTCTGGCGTAGGCCAGATAACTAGAACTGTGGTTTTCCTCTCCCACGGTTCAAATCTGGGTGTAATCCACCTTTTTGCATAAAAAAAAACATTTTTAGTGTCTCGCTGACTGTTCAGACACAAATATATCTGTTTAAAAGAGACTGGTGTAGGCCAGATAGCTAGAACTGTGGTTTTGCAGTTCCATGGTTCAAATCTCTGTATTATCCACTTTTTTGCCTTTTTTCAGTACAAAAAAACATTTTGAGTGTCTCGCTGACTGTTCAGACACAAATATATCTGTTTAAAAGAGTCTGGTGTAGGCCAGATAACTAGAACTGTGGTTTTGCAGTTCCACGGTTCAAATCTCTGTATTATCCACTTTTTTGCCTTTTTTCAATAAAAAAAAAAACACTTTGAGTGTCTCGCTGACTGTTCACACAGAAATATATCTGTTTAAAAGAGTCTGGTGTAGGCCAGATAGCTAGAATTGTGGTTTTGCCGTTCCATGGTTCAAATTTCTGTATTATCCACTTTTTTGCCTTTTTTTAATACAAAAAAACATTTTGAGTGTCTCGCTGACTGTTCAGACACAAATATATCTGTTTAAAAGAGTCTGGTGTAGGCCAGATAACTAGAACTGTGGTTTACCTCTCCCACGGTTCAAATCTGAGTATAATCCACCTTTTTGCATAAAAAAAACATTTTGAGTGTCTCGCTGACTGTTCACACACAAATATATCTGTTTAAAAGAGTCTGGTGTAGGCCAGATAACTAGAACTGTGGTTTTGCAGTTCCATGGTTCAAATCTCTGTATTATCCACTTTTTTGCCTTTTTTCAATAAAAACAAACATTTTGAGTGTCTCGCTGACTGTTCAGACACAAATATATCTGTTTAAAAGATTCTGGTGTAGGCCAGAAAACTAGAAATGTGATTTTCCTCTCCCACGGTTAAAATCTGGGTGTAATCCACCTTTTTGCATAAAAAAAACATTTTGAGTGTCTCAATGACTGTTCAGACACAAATATATCTGTTTGAAAGAGTCTGGTGTAGGCCAGATAACTAGAACTGTGGTTCTGCAGTTCCACGGTTCAAATCTCTGTACTATTAACTTTTTTGCCTTTTTTGCATAAAAAAAACATTTTGAGCATCTCGCTGACTGTTCAGACACAAATATATCTGTTTAAAAGATTCTGGTGTAGGCCAGATAACTAGAACTGTGGTTTTGGAGTTCCACGGTTCAATCTCTGTATAATCCACTTTTTTGGCTTTTTTCAAAAAAAAAAAAAACATTTTGAGTGTCTCGTTGACTGTTCAGACACAAATATATCTGTTTAAAAGAGTCTGGCGTAGGCCAGATAACTAGAACTGTGGTTTTCCTCTCCCACGGTTCAAATCTGGGTGTAATCCACCTTTTTGCATAAAAAAAAACATTTTTAGTGTCTCGCTGACTGTTCAGACACAAATATATCTGTTTAAAAGAGACTGGTGTAGGCCAGATAGCTAGAACTGTGGTTTTGCAGTTCCATGGTTCAAATCTCTGTATTATCCACTTTTTTGCCTTTTTTCAGTACAAAAAAACATTTTGAGTGTCTCGCTGACTGTTCAGACACAAATATATCTGTTTAAAAGAGTCTGGTGTAGGCCAGATAACTAGAACTGTGGTTTTGCAGTTCCACGGTTCAAATCTCTGTATTATCCACTTTTTTGCCTTTTTTCAATAAAAAAAAAAACACTTTGAGTGTCTCGCTGACTGTTCACACAGAAATATATCTGTTTAAAAGAGTCTGGTGTAGGCCAGATAGCTAGAATTGTGGTTTTGCCGTTCCATGGTTCAAATTTCTGTATTATCCACTTTTTTGCCTTTTTTTAATACAAAAAAACATTTTGAGTGTCTCGCTGACTGTTCAGACACAAATATATCTGTTTAAAAGAGTCTGGTGTAGGCCAGATAACTAGAACTGTGGTTTCCCTCTCCCACGGTTCAAATCTGAGTATAATCCACCTTTTTGCATAAAAAAAACATTTTGAGTGTCTCGCTGACTGTTCACACACAAATATATCTGTTTAAAAGAGTCTGGTGTAGGCCAGATAACTAGAACTGTGGTTTTGCAGTTCCATGGTTCAAATCTCTGTATTATCCACTTTTTTGCCTTTTTTCAATAAAAACAAACATTTTGAGTGTCTCGCTGACTGTTCAGACACAAATATATCTGTTTAAAAGATTCTGGTGTAGGCCAGAAAACTAGAAATGTGATTTTCCTCTCCCACGGTTAAAATCTGGGTGTAATCCACCTTTTTGCATAAAAAAAACATTTTGAGTGTCTCAATGACTGTTCAGACACAAATATATCTGTTTGAAAGAGTCTGGTGTAGGCCAGATAACTAGAACTGTGGTTCTGCAGTTCCACGGTTCAAATCTCTGTACTATTAACTTTTTTGCCTTTTTTGCATAAAAAAAACATTTTGAGCATCTCGCTGACTGTTCAGACACAAATATATCTGTTTAAAAGATTCTGGTGTAGGCCAGATAACTAGAACTGTGGTTTTGGAGTTCCACGGTTCAATCTCTGTATAATCCACTTTTTTGGCTTTTTTCAAAAAAAAAAAAAACATTTTGAGTGTCTCGTTGACTGTTCAGACACAAATATATCTGTTTAAAAGAGTCTGGTGTAGGCCAGATAGCTAGAAATGTGGTTCTGCAGTTCCACGGTTCAAATATCTGTATTATCCACTTTTTTGCATAAAAAAACATTTTGAGCATCTCGCTTAGGGTTCAGACACAAATATATCTGTTTAAAAGAGTCTGGTGAAGGCCAGATAACTAGAACTGTGGTTTTGCAGTTCCACTGTTCAAATCTTTGTATTATCCACTTTTTTGCCTTTTTTCAATAAAAACAAACATTTTGAGTGTCTCGCTGACTGTTCAGACACAAATATATCTGTTTAAAAGATTCTGGTGTAGACCAGATAACTAGAACTGTGGTTTTGCAGTTCCACAGTTCAAATCTCTGTATTGCCCACTTTTTTGCCTTTTTTCAATAAAAAAAAACATTTTGAGTGTCTCGATGACTGTTCAGACACAAATATATCTGTTTAAAAGAGTCTGGCGTAGGCCAGATAACTACAACTGTGGTTTTCCTCTCCCACGGTTCAAATCTGGGTGTAATCCACCTTTTTGCATAAAAAAAAACATTTTTAGTGTCTCGCTGACTGTTCAGACACAAATATATCTGTTTAAAAGAGTCTGGTGTAGGCCAGATAACTAGAACTGTGGTTTTGCAGTTCCACGGTTCAAATCTCTGTATTATCCACTTTTTTGCCTTTTTAAAAAAAAAAAAAAAAAAACATTTTGAGTGTCTCGCTGACTGTTCAGACACAAGTATATCTGTTTAAAAGATTCTGGTGTAGGCCAGATAACTAGAACTGTGATTTTCCTCTCCCACGGTTCAAATCTGGGTTTAATCCACCTTTTTGCACAAAAAAAAACATTTTGAGTGTCTCGATGACTGTTCAGACACAAATATATCTGTTTAAAACAGTCTGGTGTAGGCCAGATAACTAGAACTGTGGTTTTGCAGTTCCACTGTTCAAATCTTTATATTATCCACTTTTTTGCCTTTTTTGCATAAAAAAAAACATTTTGAGTGTCTCGCTGACTGTTCAGACACAAATATATCTGTTTAAAAGAGTCTGGTGTAGGCCAGATAACTAGAACTGTGGTTTTGCAGTTCCACGGTTCAAATCTCTGTATTATCCACTTTTTTGCCTTTTTTCAATAAAAAAAAACATTTTGAGTGTCTCGATGACTGTTCAGACACAAATATATCTGTTTAAAAGACTCTGGTGTAGGCCAGATAACTAGAACTGTGGTTTTTCTCTCCCACGGTTCAAATCTGGGTGTAATCCACCTTTTTGCATAAAAAAAACATTTTGAGTGTCTCGCTGACTGTTCAGACACAAATATATCTGTTTAAAAGAGTCTGGTGTAGGCCAGATAACTAGAACTGTGGTTTTGCAGTTCCACGGTTCAAATTTTGGTATTGTCCACTTTTTTGCCTTTTTTCAATAAAAAAAAAACATTTTGAGTGTCTCGCTGACTGTTCACACACAAATATATCTGTTTAAAAGAGTCTGGTGTAGGCCAGATAACTAGATCTGTGGTTCTGTAGTTCCACGGTTCAAATCTCTGTATTATCCACTTTTTTGCCTTTTTGCATAAAAAAAAACATTTTGAGCATCTCGCTGACTGCTCAGACACAAATATATCTGTTTAAAAGATTCTGGTGTAGGCCAGATAACTAGAAATGTGATTTTCCTCTCCCACGGTGCAAATCTGAGTGCAATCCACCTTTTTGCATAAAAAAAACATTTTGACGGTCTCGCTGACTGTTCAGACACAAACATATCTGTTTAAAAGAGTCTGGTGTAGGCCAGATAACTAGAACTGTGGTTCTGCAGTTCCACGGTTCAAATCTCTGTATTATCCACTTTATTGCCTTTTTTTTTAAAAAAAAAAAAACATTTTGAGTGTCTCGCTGACTGTTCAGACACAAGTATATCTGTTTAAAAGATTCTGGCGTAGGCCAGATAACTAGAACTGTGATTTTCCTCTCCCACGGTTCAAATCTGGGTTTAATCCACCTTTTTGCACAAAAAAAACATTTTGAGTGTCTCGATGACTGTTCAGACACAAATATATCTGTTTAAAAGAGTCTGCTGTAGTCCAGATAACTAGAACTGTGGTTTTGCAGTTCCACGGTTCAAATCTCTATATTATCCACTTTTTTGCCTTTTTTCAATAAAAAAAAAACACTTTGAGTGTCTCGCTTACTGTTCACACACAAATATATCTGTTTAAAAGAGTCTGGTGTAGGCCAGATAACTAGAACTGTGGTTTTGCAGATCCATGGTTCAAATCTCTGTATTATCCACTTTTTTGCTTTTTTTCAATAAAAAAAACATTTTGAGTGTCTCGCTGACTGTTCAGACACAAATATACCTGTTTAAAATATTCTGGTGTAGGGCAGATAACTAGAACTGTGGTTTTCCTCTCCCACGGTTCAAATCTGAGTGTAATCCACCTTTCTGCATAAAAAAAAACATTTTGAGTGTCTCGCTGACTGTTCAGACACAAATATATCTGTTTAAAAGAGTCTGGTGTAGGCCAGATAACTAGAACTGTGGTTTTGCAGTTCCACTGATCAAATCTTTGTATTATCCACTTTTTTGCCTTTTTTGCATAAAAAAAAAACATTTTGAGTGTCTTGCTGACTGTTCAGACACAAATATATCTGTTTAAAAGAGTCTGGTGTAGGCCAGATAACAAGAACTGTGGTTTTCCTCTCCCACGGTTCAAATCTGGGTGTAATCCACCTTTTTGCATAAAAAAAACATTTTGAGTGTCTCGCTGACTGTTCAGACACAAATATATCTGTTTAAAAGAGTCTGGTGTAGGCCAGATAACTAGAACTGTGGTTTTGCAGTTCCACGGTTCAAATCTCTGTGTAATCCACTTTTTTGGCTTTTTTCAATAAAAAAAAACATTTTGAGTGTCTCGCTGACTGTTCAGACACAAATACATCTGTTTAAAAGAGTCTGGTGTAGGCCAGATAACTAGGACTGTGGTTTTCCTCTCCCACATTTCAAATCTGGGTGTAATCCACCTTTTTGCATAAAAAAAAACATTATGAGTGTCTCGCTGACTGTTCTAACACAAGTATATCTGTTTAAAAGAGTCTGGTGTAGGCCAGATAACTAGATCTGTGGTTTTGCAGTTCCACGGTTCAAATCTCTGTATTATCCACTTTTTTGCCTTTTTTCAAAAGAAAAAAACACTTTGAGTGTCTCGCTGTCTGTTCACACACAAATATATCTGTTTAAAAGAGTCTGGTGTAGGCCAGATAACTAGATCTGTGGTTCTGCAGTTCCACGGTTCAAATCTCTGTATCATCCACTTTTTTGCGTTTTTGCATAAAAAAAACATTTTGAGCATCTCGCTGACTGTTCAGACACAAATATATCTGTTTAAAAGATTCTGGTGTAGGCCAGATAACTAGATCTGTGGTTTTCCTCTCCCACGGTTCAAATCTGAGTGTACTCCAGCTTTTTGCATAAAAAAAAACGTTTTGAGGGTCTCGCTGACTGTTCAGACACAAACATATCTGTTTAAAAGAGTCTGGTGTAGGCCAGATAACTAGAACTGTGGTTCTGCAGTTCCACGGTTCAAATCTCTGTATTATCCCCTTTTTTGCCTTTTTTTAAAAAAAAAAAAAAACATTTTGAGTGTCTCGCTGACTGTTCAGACACAAGTATATCTGTTTAAAAGATTCTGGCGTAGGCCAGATAACTAGAACTGTGATTTTCCTCTCCCACGGTTCAAATCTGGGTTTAATCCACCTTTTTGCACAAAAAAAACATTTTGAGTGTCTCGATGACTGTTCAGACACAAATATATCTGTTTAAAAGAGTCTGGTGTAGGCCAGATAACTAGAACTGTGGTTTTGCAGTTCCACTGTTCAAATCTTTGTATTATCCACTTTTTTGCCTTTTTTGCATAAAAAAAAAAATTTTGAGTGTCTCGCTGACTGTTCAGACACAAATATATCTGTTTAAAAGAGTCTGGTATTGGCCAGATAACTAGAACTGTGGTTTTGCAGTTCCACGGTTCAAATCTCTGTATTATCCACTTTTTTGCCTTTTTTCAATAAAAAAAAACATTTTGAGTGTCTCGATGACTGTTCAGACACAAATATATCTGTTTAAAAGACTCTGGTGTAGGCCAGATAACTAGAACTGTTATTTTCCTCTCCCACGGTTCAAATCTGGGTGTAATCCACCTTTTTGCATAAAAAAAAAACATTTTTAGGGTCTCGCTGACTGTTCAGACACAAATATATCTGTTTAAAAGAGTCTGCTGTAGTCCAGATAACTAGAACTGTGGTTTTGCAGTTCCACGGTTCAAATCTCTATATTATCCACTTTTTTGCCTTTTTTCAATAAAAAAAAAAAACACTTTGAGTGTCTCGCTTACTGTTCACACACAAATATATCTGTTTAAAAGAGTCTGGTGTAGGCCAGATAACTAGAACTGTGGTTTTGCAGATCCATGGTTCAAATCTCTGTATTATCCACTTTTTTGGTTTTTTTCAATAAAAAAAACATTTTGAGTGTCTCGCTGACTGTTCAGACACAAATATACCTGTTTAAAATATTCTGGTGTAGGGCAGATAACTAGAACTGTGGTTTTCCTCTCCCACGGTTCAAATCTGAGTGTAATCCACCTTTCTGCATAAAAAAAAACATTTTGAGTGTCTCGCTGACTGTTCAGACACAAATATATCTGTTTAAAAGAGTCTGGTGTAGGCCAGATAACTAGAACTGTGGTTTTGCAGTTCCACTGATCAAATCTTTGTATTATCCACTTTTTTGCCTTTTTTGCATAAAAAAAAACATTTTGAGTGTCTTGCTGACTGTTCAGACACAAATATATCTGTTTAAAAGAGTCTGGTGTAGGCCAGATAACTAGAACTGTGGTTTTGCAGTTCCACGGTTCAAATCTCTGTGTAATCCACTTTTTTGGCTTTTTTCAATAAAAAAAAACATTTTGAGTGTCTCGCTGACTGTTCAGACACAAATACATCTGTTTAAAAGAGTCTGGTGTAGGCCAGATAACTAGGACTGTGGTTTTCCTCTCCCACATTTCAAATCTGGGTGTAATCCACCTTTTTGCATAAAAAAAAACATTATGAGTGTCTCGCTGACTGTTCTAACACAAGTATATCTGTTTAAAAGAGACTGGTGTAGGCCAGATAACTAGATCTGTGGTTTTGCAGTTCCACGGTTCAAATCTCTGTATTATCCACTTTTTTGCCTTTTTTAAAAAAAAAAAAACACTTTGAGTGTCTCGCTGACTGTTCACACACAAATATATCTGTTTAAAAGAGTCTGGTGTAGGCCAGATAACTAGATCTGTGGTTCTGCAGTTCCACGGTTCAAATCTCTGTATCATCCACTTTTTTGCGTTTTTGCATAAAAAAAACATTTTGAGCATCTCGCTGACTGTTCAGACACAAATATATCTGTTTAAAAGATTCTGGTGTAGGCCAGATAACTAGATCTGTGGTTTTCCTCTCCCACGGTTCAAATCTGAGTGTACTCCAGCTTTTTGCATAAAAAAAAACATTTTGAGTGTCTCGCTGACTGTTCAGACACAAATATATCTGTTTAAAAGAGTCTGGTGTAGGCCAGATAACTAGAACTGTGGTTTTGCAGTTCCATGGTTCAAATCTCTGTATTATCCACTTTTTTGTCTTTTTTCAATAAAAACAAACATTTTGAGTGTCTCGCTGACTGTTCAGACACAAATATATCTATTTAAAAGATTCTGGTGTAGGTCAGATAACTAGAAATGTGATTTTCCTCTCCCACGGTTCAAATCTGAGTGCAATCCACCTTTTTGCATAAAAAAAAACATTTTGAGTGTCTCGCTGACTGATCAGACACAAATATATCTGTTAAAAAGAGTCTGGTGTAGGCCAGATAACTAGAACTGTGATTTTGCAGTTCCACGGTTCAAATCTCTGTATTATCCACTTTTTGCCTTTTTTTGAATAAAAAAAAAACACTTTAAGTGTCTCGCTGACTGTTCACACACAAATATATCTGTTTAAAAGAGTCTGGTGTAGGCCAGATAACTAGAACTGTGGTTTTGCAGTTCCACGGTTCATATCTCTGTATTATCCACTTTTTTGCCTTTTTTCATTAAAAAAAAACATTTTGAGTGTCTCGATGACTGTTCAGACACAAATATATCTGTTTAAAAGAGTCTGGCGTAGGCCAGATAACTAGAACTGTGGTTTTCCTCTCCCACGGTTCAAATCTGGGTGTAATCCACCTTTTTGCATAAAAAAAAAACATTTTGAGTGTCTCGCTGACTGTTCAGACACAAATATATCTGTTTAAAAGAGTCTGGTGTAGGCCAGATAACTACAACTGTGGTTTTGCAGTTCCACGGTTCATATCTCTGTATTATCCACTTTTTTGCCTTTTTTCAATAAAAAAAAACATTTTGAGTGTCTCGATGACTGTTCAGACACAAATGTATCTGTTTAAAAGAGTCTGGCGTAGGCCAGATAACTAGAACTGTGGTTTTCCTCTCCCACGGTTCAAATCTGGGTGTAATCCACCTTTTTGCATAAAAAAAAACATTTTGAGTGTCTCGCTGACTGTTCAGACACAAATATATCAGTTTAAAAGAGTCTGGTGTAGGCCAGATAACTAGGACTGTGGTTTTGCAGTTCCACTGATCAAACCTTTGTATTATCCACTTTTTTGCTTTTTTTGCATAAAAAAAAACATTTTGAGTGTCTCGCTGACTGTTCAGACACAAATATATCTGTTTAAAAGAGTCTGGTATTGGCCAGATAACTAGAACTGTGGTTTTGCAGTTCCACGGTTCAAATCTCTGTATTATCCACTTTTTTGCCTTTTTTCAAAAAAAAAAAACACTTTGAGTGTCTCGCTGACTGTTCACACACAAATATATCTGTTTAAAAGAGTCTGGTGTAGGCCAGATAACTAGATCTGTGGTTCTGAAGTTCCACGGTTCAAATCTCTGTATCATCCACTTTTTTGCGTTTTTGCATAAAAAAAACATTTTGAGCATCTCGCTGACTGTTCAGACACAAATATATCTGTTTAAAAGATTCTGGTGTAGGCCAGATAACTAGATCTGTGGTTTTCCTCTCCCACGGTTCAAATCTGAGTGTACTCCAGCTTTTTGCATAAAAAAAACATTTTGAGTGTCTCGCTGACTGTTCAGACACAAATATATCTGTTTAAAAGAGTCTGGTGTAGGCCAGATAACTAGAACTGTGGTTTTGCAGTTCCATGGTTCAAATCTCTGTATTATCCACTTTTTTGCCTTTTTTCAATAAAAACAAACATTTTGAGTGTCTCGCTGACTGTTCAGACACAAATATATCTATTTAAAAGATTCTGGTGTAGGTCAGATAACTAGAAATGTGATTTTCCTCTCCCACGGTTCAAATCTGAGTGCAATCCACCTTTTTGCATAAAAAAAACATTTTGAGTGTCTCGCTGACTGATCAGACACAAATATATCTGTTAAAAAGAGTCTGGTGTAGGCCAGATAACTAGAACTGTGATTTTGCAGTTCCACGGTTCAAATCTCTGTATTATCCACTTTTTTGCCTTTTTTTGAATAAAAAAAAAACACTTTAAGTGTCTCGCTGACTGTTCACACACAAATATATCTGTTTAAAAGAGTCTGGTGTAGGCCAGATAACTACAACTGTGGTTTTGCAGTTCCACGGTTCATATCTCTGTATTATCCACTTTTTTGCCTTTTTTCAATAAAAAAAAACATTTTGAGTGTCTCGATGACTGTTCAGACACAAATATATCTGTTTAAAAGAGTCTGGCGTAGGCCAGATAACTAGAACTGTGGTTTTCCTCTCCCACGGTTCAAATCTGGGTGTAATCCACCTTTTTGCATAAAAAAAAACATTTTGAGTGTCTCGCTGACTGTTCAGACACAAATATTTCAGTTTAAAAGAGTCTGGTGTAGGCCAGATAACTAGGACTGTGGTTTTGCAGTTCCACTGATCAAACCTTTGTATTATCCACTTTTTTGACTTTTTTGCATAAAAAAAAACATTTTGAGTGTCTCGCTGACTGTTCAGACACAAATATATCTGTTTAAAAGAGTCTGGTATTGGCCAGATAACTAGAACTGTGGTTTTGCAGTTCCACGGTTCAAATCTCTGTATTATCCACTTTTTTGCCTTTTTTCAATAAAAAAAAACATTTTGAGTGTCTCGATGACTGTTCAGACACAAATATATCTGTTTAAAAGAGTCTGGTGTAGGCCAGATAACTAGAACTGTGGTTTTGCAGTTCCACGGTTCAAATTTTGGTATTGTCCACTTTTTTGCCTTTTTTCAATAAAAAAAAAACATTTTGAGTGTCTCGCTGTCTGTTCACACACAAATATATCTGTTTAAAAGAGTCTGGTGTAGGTCAGATAACTAGAACTGTGGTTTTGCAGTTCCACGCTTCAAATCTCTGCATTATCCACTTTTTTTGCATAAAAAAAGCATTTTGAGGGTCTCGCTGACTGTTCACACACAAATATATCTGTTTAAAAGAGTCTGGTGTAGGCCAGATAACTAGATCTGTGGTTCTGTAGTTCCACGGTTCAAATCTCTGTATTATCCACTTTTTTGCCTTTTTGCATAAAAAAAAACATTTTGAGCATCTCGCTGACTGCTCAGACACAAATATATCTGTTTAAAAGATTCTGGTGTAGGCCAGATAACTAGAAATGTGATTTTCCTCTCCCACGGTGCAAATCTGAGTGCAATCCACCTTTTTGCATAAAAAAAACATTTTGAGGGTCTCGCTGACTGTTCAGACAAAAACATATCTGTTTAAAAGAGTCTGGTGTAGGCCAGATAACTAGAACTGTGGTTCTGCAGTTCCACGGTTCAAATCTCTGTATTATCCACTTTTTTGCCTTTTTTTAAAAAAAAAAAAAAACATTTTGAGTGTCTCGCTGACTGTTCAGACACAAGTATATCTGTTTAAAAGATTCTGGCGTAGGCCAGATAACTAGAACTGTGATTTTCCTCTCCCACTGTTCAAATCTGGGTTTAATCCACCTTTTTGCACAAAAAAAACATTTTGAGTGTCTCGATGACTGTTCAGACACAAATATATCTGTTTAAAAGAGTCTGGTGTAGGCCAGATAACTAGAACTGTGGTTTTGCAGTTCCACTGTTCAAATCTTTGTATTATCCACTTTTTTGCTTTTGCATAAAAAAAAAAATTTTGAGTGTCTCGCTGACTGTTCAGACACAAATATATCTGTTTAAAAGAGTCTGGTATTGGCCAGATAACTAGAACTGTGGTTTTGCAGTTCCACGGTTCAAATCTCTGTATTATCCACTTTTTTGCCTTTTTTCAATAAAAAAAAACATTTTGAGTGTCTCGATGACTGTTCAGACACAAATATATCTGTTTAAAATACTCTGGTGTAGGCCAGATAACTAGAACTGTTATTTTCCTCTCCCACGGTTCAAATCTGGGTGTAATCCACCTTTTTGCATAAAAAAAAAACATTTTTAGGGTCTCGCTGACTGTTCAGACACAAATATATCTGTTTAAAAGAGTCTGCTGTAGTCCAGATAACTAGAACTGTGGTTTTGCAGTTCCACGGTTCAAATCTCTATATTATCCACTTTTTTGCCTTTTTTCAATAAAAAAAAAACACTTTGAGTGTCTCGCTTACTGTTCACACACAAATATATCTGTTTAATAGAGTCTGGTGTAGGTCAGATAACTAGAACTGTGGTTTTGCAGATCCATGGTTCAAATCTCTGTATTATCCACTTTTTTGCTTTTTTTCAATAAAAAAAACATTTTCAGTGTCTCGCTGACTGTTCAGACACAAATATACCTGTTTAAAATATTCTGGTGTAGGGCAGATAACTAGAACTGTGGTTTTCCTCTCCCACGGTTCAAATCTGAGTGTAATCCACCTTTCTGCATAAAAAAAAACATTTTGAGTGTCTCGCTGACTGTTCAGACACAAATATATCTGTTTAAAAGAGTCTGGTGTAGGCCAGATAACTAGAACTGTGGTTTTGCAGTTCCACTGTTCAAATCTCTGTGTAATCCACTTTTTTGGCTTTTTTCAATAAAAAAAAACATTTTGAGTGTCTCGCTGACTGTTCAGACACAAATACATCTGTTTAAAAGAGTCTGGTGTAGGCCAGATAACTAGAACTGTGGTTTTGCAGTTCCACTGATCAAATCTTTGTATTATCCACTTTTTTGCCTTTTTTGCATAAAAAAAAAACATTTTGAGTGTCTTGCTGACTGTTCAGACACAAATATATCTGTTTAAAAGAGTCTGGTGTAGGCCAGATAACAAGAACTGTGGTTTTCCTCTCCCACGGTTCAAATCTGGGTGTAATCCACCTTTTTGCATAAAAAAAACATTTTGAGTGTCTCGCTGACTGTTCAGACACAAATATATCTGTTTAAAAGAGTCTGGTGTAGGCCAGATAACTAGAACTGTGGTTTTGCAGTTCCACGGTTCAAATCTCTGTGTAATCCACTTTTTTGGCTTTTTTCAATAAAAAAAAACATTTTGAGTGTCTCGCTGACTGTTCAGACACAAATACATCTGTTTAAAAGAGTCTGGTGTAGGCCAGATAACTAGGACTGTGGTTTTCCTCTCCCACATTTCAAATCTGGGTGTAATCCACCTTTTTGCATAAAAAAAAAACATTATGAGTGTCTCGCTGACTGTTCTAACACAAGTATATCTGTTTAAAAGAGTCTGGTGTAGGCCAGATAACTAGATCTGTGGTTTTGCAGTTCCACGGTTCAAATCTCTGTATTATCCACTTTTTTGCCTTTTTTCAAAAAAAAAAAACACTTTGAGTGTCTCGCTGACTGTTCACACACAAATATATCTGTTTAAAAGAGTCTGGTGTAGGCCAGATAACTAGATCTGTGGTTCTGCAGTTCCACGGTTCAAATCTCTGTATCATCCACTTTTTTGCGTTTTTGCATAAAAAAAACATTTTGAGCATCTCGCTGACTGTTCAGACACAAATATATCTGTTTAAAAGATTCTGGTGTAGGCCAGATAACTAGATCTGTGGTTTTCCTCTCCCACGGTTCAAATCTGAGTGTACTCCAGCTTTTTGCATAAAAAAAAACATTTTGAGTGTCTCGCTGACTGTTCAGACACAAATATATCTGTTTAAAAGAGTCTGGTGTAGGCCAGATAACTAGAACTGTGGTTTTGCAGTTCCATGGTTCAAATCTCTGTATTATCCACTTTTTTGTCTTTTTTCAATAAAAACAAACATTTTGAGTGTCTCGCTGACTGTTCAGACACAAATATATCTATTTAAAAGATTCTGGTGTAGGTCAGATAACTAGAAATGTGATTTTCCTCTCCCACGGTTCAAATCTGAGTGCAATCCACCTTTTTGCATAAAAAAAACATTTTGAGTGTCTTGCTGACTGATCAGACACAAATATATCTGTTAAAAAGAGTCTGGTGTAGGCCAGATAACTAGAACTGTGGTTTTGCAGTTCCACTGTTCAACTCTTTGTATTATCCACTTTTCTGCCTTTTTTGCATAAAAAAAAAAACATTTTGAGTATCTCGCTGACTGTTCAGACACAAATATATCTGTTTAAAAGAGTCTGGTGTAGGCCCGATAACTAGAACTGTGATTTTGCAGTTCCACGGTTCAAATCTCTGTATTATCCACTTTTTTGCCTTTTTTTGAATAAAAAAAAAACACTTTATGTGTCTCGCTGACTGTTCACACACAAATATATCTGTTTAAAAGAGTCTGGTGTAGGCCAGATAACTAGAACTGTGGTTTTGCAGTTCCACGGTTCATATCTCTGTATTATCCACTTTTTTGCCTTTTTTCAATAAAAAAAAACATTTTGAGGGTCTCGCTGACTGTTCACACACAAATATATCTGTTTAAAAGAGTCTGGTGTAGGCCAGATAACTAGATCTGTGGTTCTGTAGTTCCACGGTTCAAATCTCTGTATTATCCACTTTTTTGCCTTTTTGCATAAAAAAAAACATTTTGAGCATCTCGCTGACTGCTCACACACAAATATATCTGTTTAAAAGATTCTGGTGTAGGCCAGATAACTAGAAATGTGATTTTCCTCTTCCACGGTGAAAATCTGAGTGCAATCCACCTTTTTGCATAAAAAAAACATTTTGAGGGTCTCGCTGACTGTTCAGACACAAACATATCTGTTTAAAAGAGTCTGGTGTAGGCCAGATAACTAGAACTGTGGTTCTGCAGTTCCACGGTTCAAATCTCTGTATTATCCACTTTTTTACCTTTTTTTAAAAAAAAAAAAAACATTTTGAGTGTCTCGCTGACTGTTCAGACACAAGTATATCTGTTTAAAAGATTCTGGCGTAGGCCAGATAACTAGAACTGTGATTTTCCTCTCCCACGGTTCAAATCTGGGTTTAATCCACCTTTTTGCACAAAAAAAACATTTTGAGTGTCTCGATGACTGTTCAGACACAAATATATCTGTTTAAAAGAGTCTGGTGTAGGCCAGATAACTAGAACTGTGGTTTTGCAGTTCCACTGTTCAAATCTTTGTATTATCCACTTTTTTGCCTTTTTTGCATAAAAAAAAAAATTTTGAGTGTCTCGCTGACTGTTCAGACACAAATATATCTGTTTAAAAGAGTCTGGTGTAGGCCAGATAACTAGAACTGTGGTTTTGCAGATCCATGGTTCAAATCTCTGTATTATCCACTTTTTTGCTTTTTTTCAATAAAAAAAACATTTTGAGTGTCTCGATGACTGTTCAGACACAAATATACCTGTTTAAAATATTCTGGTGTAGGGCAGATAACTAGAACTGTGGTTTTCCTCTCCCACGGTTCAAATCTGAGTGTAATCCACCTTTCTGCATAAAAAAAAACATTTTGAGTGTCTCGCTGACTGTTCAGACACAAATATATCTGTTTAAAAGAGTCTGGTGTAGGCCAGATAACTAGAACTGTGGTTTTGCAGTTCCACTGATCAAATCTTTGTATTATCCACTTTTTTGCCTTTTTTGCATAAAAAAAAAACATTTTGAGTGTCTTGCTGACTGTTGAGACACAAATATATCTGTTTAAAAGAGTCTGGTGTAGGCCAGATAACAAGAACTGTGGTTTTCCTCTCCCACGGTTCAAATCTGGGTGTAATCCACCTTTTTGCATAAAAAAAACATTTTGAGTGTCTCGCTGACTGTTCAGACACAAATATATCTGTTTAAAAGAGTCTGGTGTAGGCCAGATAACTAGAACTGTGGTTTTGCAGTTCCACGGTTCAAATCTCTGTGTAATCCACTTTTTTGGCTTTTTTCAATAAAAAAAAACAGTTTGAGTGTCTCGCTGACTGTTCAGACACAAATACATCTGTTTAAAAGAGTCTGGTGTAGGCCAGATAACTAGGACTGTGGTTTTCCTCTCCCACATTTCAAATCTGGGTGTAATCCACCTTTTTGCATAAAAAAAAACATTATGAGTGTCTCGCTGACTGTTCTAACACAAGTATATCTGTTTAAAAGAGTCTGGTGTAGGCCAGATAACTAGATCTGTGGTTTTGCAGTTCCACGGTTCAAATCTCTGTATTATCCACTTTTTTGCCTTTTTTCAAAAAAAAAAACACTTTGAGTGTCTCGCTGACTGTTCACACACAAATATATCTGTTTAAAAGAGTCTGGTGTAGGCCAGATAACTAGATCTGTGGTTCTGCAGTTCCACGGTTCAAATCTCTGTATCATCCACTTTTTTGCGTTTTTGCATAAAAAAAACATTTTGAGCATCTCGCTGACTGTTCAGACACAAATATATCTGTTTAAAAGATTCTGGTGAAGGCCAGATAACTAGATCTGTGGTTTTCCTCTCCCACGGTTCAAATCTGAGTGTACTCCAGCTTTTTGCATAAAAAAAAAAATTTTGAGTGTCTCGCTGACTGTTCAGACACAAATATATCTGTTTAAAAGAGTCTGGTATTGGCCAGATAACTAGAACTGTGGTTTTGCAGTTCCACGGTTCAAATCTCTGTATTATCCACTTTTTTGCCTTTTTTCAATAAAAAAAAACATTTTGAGTGTCTCGATGACTGTTCAGACACAAATATATCTGTTTAAAATACTCTGGTGTAGGCCAGATAACTAGAACTGTTATTTTCCTCTCCCACGGTTCAAATCTGGGTGTAATCCACCTTTTTGCATAAAAAAAAAACATTTTTAGGGTCTCGCTGACTGTTCAGACACAAATATATCTGTTTAAAAGAGTCTGCTGTAGTCCAGATAACTAGAACTGTGGTTTTGCAGTTCCACGGTTCAAATCTCTATATTATCCACTTTTTTGCCTTTTTTCAATAAAAAAAAAACACTTTGAGTGTCTCGCTTACTGTTCACACACAAATATATCTGTTTAATAGAGTCTGGTGTAGGTCAGATAACTAGAACTGTGGTTTTGCAGATCCATGGTTCAAATCTCTGTATTATCCACTTTTTTGCTTTTTTTCAATAAAAAAAACATTTTCAGTGTCTCGCTGACTGTTCAGACACAAATATACCTGTTTAAAATATTCTGGTGTAGGGCAGATAACTAGAACTGTGGTTTTCCTCTCCCACGGTTCAAATCTGAGTGTAATCCACCTTTCTGCATAAAAAAAAACATTTTGAGTGTCTCGCTGACTGTTCAGACACAAATATATCTGTTTAAAAGAGTCTGGTGTAGGCCAGATAACTAGAACTGTGGTTTTGCAGTTCCACTGTTCAAATCTCTGTGTAATCCACTTTTTTGGCTTTTTTCAATAAAAAAAAACATTTTGAGTGTCTCGCTGACTGTTCAGACACAAATACATCTGTTTAAAAGAGTCTGGTGTAGGCCAGATAACTAGAACTGTGGTTTTGCAGTTCCACTGATCAAATCTTTGTATTATCCACTTTTTTGCCTTTTTTGCATAAAAAAAAAACATTTTGAGTGTCTTGCTGACTGTTCAGACACAAATATATCTGTTTAAAAGAGTCTGGTGTAGGCCAGATAACAAGAACTGTGGTTTTCCTCTCCCACGGTTCAAATCTGGGTGTAATCCACCTTTTTGCATAAAAAAAACATTTTGAGTGTCTCGCTGACTGTTCAGACACAAATATATCTGTTTAAAAGAGTCTGGTGTAGGCCAGATAACTAGAACTGTGGTTTTGCAGTTCCACGGTTCAAATCTCTGTGTAATCCACTTTTTTGGCTTTTTTCAATAAAAAAAAACATTTTGAGTGTCTCGCTGACTGTTCAGACACAAATACATCTGTTTAAAAGAGTCTGGTGTAGGCCAGATAACTAGGACTGTGGTTTTCCTCTCCCACATTTCAAATCTGGGTGTAATCCACCTTTTTGCATAAAAAAAAAACATTATGAGTGTCTCGCTGACTGTTCTAACACAAGTATATCTGTTTAAAAGAGTCTGGTGTAGGCCAGATAACTAGATCTGTGGTTTTCCAGTTCCACGGTTCAAATCTCTGTATTATCCACTTTTTTGCCTTTTTTCAAAAAAAAAAAAACACTTTGAGTGTCTCGCTGACTGTTCACACACAAATATATCTGTTTAAAAGAGTCTGGTGTAGGCCAGATAACTAGATCTGTGGTTCTGCAGTTCCACGGTTCAAATCTCTGTATCATCCACTTTTTTGCGTTTTTGCATAAAAAAAACATTTTGAGCATCTCGCTGACTGTTCAGACACAAATATATCTGTTTAAAAGATTCTGGTGTAGGCCAGATAACTAGATCTGTGGTTTTCCTCTCCCACGGTTCAAATCTGAGTGTACTCCAGCTTTTTGCATAAAAAAAAACATTTTGAGTGTCTCGCTGACTGTTCAGACACAAATATATCTGTTTAAAAGAGTCTGGTGTAGGCCAGATAACTAGAACTGTGGTTTTGCAGTTCCATGGTTCAAATCTCTGTATTATCCACTTTTTTGTCTTTTTTCAATAAAAACAAACATTTTGAGTGTCTCGCTGACTGTTCAGACACAAATATATCTATTTAAAAGATTCTGGTGTAGGTCAGATAACTAGAAATGTGATTTTCCTCTCCCACGGTTCAAATCTGAGTGCAATCCACCTTTTTGCATAAAAAAAACATTTTGAGTGTCTTGCTGACTGATCAGACACAAATATATCTGTTAAAAAGAGTCTGGTGTAGGCCAGATAACTAGAACTGTGGTTTTGCAGTTCCACTGTTCAACTCTTTGTATTATCCACTTTTCTGCCTTTTTTGCATAAAAAAAAAAACATTTTGAGTATCTCGCTGACTGTTCAGACACAAATATATCTGTTTAAAAGAGTCTGGTGTAGGCCCGATAACTAGAACTGTGATTTTGCAGTTCCACGGTTCAAATCTCTGTATTATCCACTTTTTTGCCTTTTTTTGAATAAAAAAAAAACACTTTATGTGTCTCGCTGACTGTTCACACACAAATATATCTGTTTAAAAGAGTCTGGTGTAGGCCAGATAACTAGAACTGTGGTTTTGCAGTTCCACGGTTCATATCTCTGTATTATCCACTTTTTTGCCTTTTTTCAATAAAAAAAAACATTTTGAGGGTCTCGCTGACTGTTCACACACAAATATATCTGTTTAAAAGAGTCTGGTGTAGGCCAGATAACTAGATCTGTGGTTCTGTAGTTCCACGGTTCAAATCTCTGTATTATCCACTTTTTTGCCTTTTTGCATAAAAAAAAACATTTTGAGCATCTCGCTGACTGCTCAGACACAAATATATCTGTTTAAAAGATTCTGGTGTAGGCCAGATAACTAGAAATGTGATTTTCCTCTTCCACGGTGCAAATCTGAGTGCAATCCACCTTTTTGCATAAAAAAAACATTTTGAGGGTCTCGCTGACTGTTCAGACACAAACATATCTGTTTAAAAGAGTCTGGTGTAGGCCAGATAACTAGAACTGTGGTTCTGCAGTTCCACGGTTCAAATCTCTGTATTATCCACTTTTTTACCTTTTTTTAAAAAAAAAAAAAACATTTTGAGTGTCTCGCTGACTGTTCAGACACAAGTATATCTGTTTAAAAGATTCTGGCGTAGGTCAGATAACTAGAACTGTGATTTTCCTCTCCCACGGTTCAAATCTGGGTTTAATCCACCTTTTTGCACAAAAAAAACATTTTGAGTGTCTCGATGACTGTTCAGACACAAATATATCTGTTTAAAAGAGTCTGGTGTAGGCCAGATAACTAGAACTGTGGTTTTGCAGTTCCACTGTTCAAATCTTTGTATTATCCACTTTTTTGCCTTTTTTGCATAAAAAAAAAAATTTTGAGTGTCTCGCTGACTGTTCAGACACAAATATATCTGTTTAAAAGAGTCTGGTATTGGCCAGATAACTAGAACTGTGGTTTTGCAGTTCCACGGTTCAAATCTCTGTATTATCCACTTTTTTGACTTTTTTCAATAAAAAAAAACATTTTGAGTGTCTCGATGACTGTTCAGACACAAATATATCTGTTTAAAAGACTCTGGTGTAGGCCAGATAACTAGAACTGTTATTTTCCTCTCCCACGGTTCAAATCTGGGTGTAATCCACCTTTTTGCATAAAAAAAAACATTTTGAGTGTCTCGCTTACTGTTCACACACAAATATATCTGTTTAAAAGAGTCTGGTGTAGGCCAGATAACTAGAACTGTGGTTTTGCAGATCCATGGTTCAAATCTCTGTATTATCCACTTTTTTGCTTTTTTTCAATAAAAAAAACATTTTGAGTGTCTCGATGACTGTTCAGACACAAATATACCTGTTTAAAATATTCTGGTGTAGGGCAGATAACTAGAACTGTGGTTTTCCTCTCCCACGGTTCAAATCTGAGTGTAATCCACCTTTCTGCATAAAAAAAAACATTTTGAGTGTCTCGCTGACTGTTCAGACACAAATATATCTGTTTAAAAGAGTCTGGTGTAGGCCAGATAACTAGAACTGTGGTTTTGCAGTTCCACTGATCAAATCTTTGTATTATCCACTTTTTTGCCTTTTTTGCATAAAAAAAAAACATTTTGAGTGTCTTGCTGACTGTTGAGACACAAATATATCTGTTTAAAAGAGTCTGGTGTAGGCCAGATAACAAGAACTGTGGTTTTCCTCTCCCACGGTTCAAATCTGGGTGTAATCCACCTTTTTGCATAAAAAAAACATTTTGAGTGTCTCGCTGACTGTTCAGACACAAATATATCTGTTTAAAAGAGTCTGGTGTAGGCCAGATAACTAGAACTGTGGTTTTGCAGTTCCACGGTTCAAATCTCTGTGTAATCCACTTTTTTGGCTTTTTTCAATAAAAAAAAACACTTTGAGTGTCTCGCTGACTGTTCACACACAAATATATCTGTTTAAAAGAGTCTGGTGTAGGCCAGATAACTAGATCTGTGGTTCTGCAGTTCCACGGTTCAAATCTCTGTATCATCCACTTTTTTGCGTTTTTGCATAAAAAAAACATTTTGAGCATCTCGCTGACTGTTCAGACACAAATATATCTGTTTAAAAGATTCTGGTGAAGGCCAGATAACTAGATCTGTGGTTTTCCTCTCCCACGGTTCAAATCTGAGTGTACTCCAGCTTTTTGCATAAAAAAAAACATTTTGAGTGTCTCGCTGACTGTTCAGACACAAATATATCTGTTTAAAAGAGTCTGGTGTAGGCCAGATAACTAGAACTGTGGTTTTGCAGTTCCACTGATCAAATCTTTGTATTATCCACTTTTTTGCATAAAAAAAAAACATTTTGAGTGTCTTGCTGACTGTTCAGACACAAATATATCTGTTTAAAAGAGTCTGGTGTAGGCCAGATAACAAGAACTGTGGTTTTCCTCTCCCACGGTTCAAATCTGGGTGTAATCCACCTTTTTGCTTAAAAAAAACATTTTGAGTGTCTCGCTGACTGTTCAGACACAAATATATCTGTTTAAAAGAGTCTGGTGTAGGCCAGATAACTAGAACTGTGGTTTTGCAGTTCCACGGTTCAAATCTCTGTGTAATCCACTTTTTTGGCTTTTTTCAATAAAAAAAAACATTTTGAGTGTCTCGCTGACTGTTCAGACACAAATACATCTGTTTAAAAGAGTCTGGTGTAGGCCAGATAACTAGGACTGTGGTTTTCCTCTCCCACATTTCAAATCTGGGTGTAATCCACCTTTTTGCATAAAAAAAAACATTATGAGTGTCTCGCTGACTGTTCTAACACAAGTATATCTGTTTAAAAGAGTCTGGTGTAGGCCAGATAACTAGATCTGTGGTTTTGCAGTTCCACGGTTCAAATCTCTGTATTATCCACTTTTTTGCCTTTTTTCAAAAAAAAAAAACACTTTGAGTGTCTCGCTGACTGTTCACACACAAATATATCTGTTTAAAAGAGTCTGGTGTAGGCCAGATAACTAGATCTGTGGTTCTGCAGTTCCACGGTTCAAATCTCTGTATCATCCACTTTTTTGCGTTTTTGCATAAAAAAAACATTTTGAGCATCTCGCTGACTGTTCAGACACAAATATATCTGTTTAAAAGATTCTGGTGTAGGCCAGATAACTAGATCTGTGGTTTTCCTCTCCCACGGTTCAAATCTGAGTGTACTCCAGCTTTTTGCATAAAAAAAAACACTTTGAGTGTCTCGCTGACTGTTCAGACACAAATATATCTCTTTAAAAGAGTCTGGTGTAGGCCAGATAACTAGAACTGTGGTTTTGCAGTTCCATGGTTCAAATCTCTGTATTATCCACTTTTTTGTCTTTTTCAATAAAAACAAACATTTTGAGTGTCTCGCTGACTGTTCAGACACAAATATATCTATTTAAAAGATTCTGGTGTAGGTCAGATAACTAGAACTGTGATTTTCCTCTCCCACGGTTCAAATCTGGGTGTAATCCACCTTTTTGCACGAAAAAAACATTTTGAGTGTCTCGCTGACTGTTCAGACACAAATATATCTATTTAAAAGAGTCTGGTGTAGGCCACATAACTAGAACTGTGGTTTTGCAGTTCCACGGTTCAAATCTCTGTATTATCCACTTTTTTGCCTTTTTAAAAAAAAAAAAACATTTTGAGTGTCTCGCTGACTGTTCAGACACAAGTATATCTGTTTAAAAGATTCTGGTGTAGGCCAGATAACTAGAACTGTGATTTTCCTCTCCCACGGTTCAAATCTGGGTTTAATCCACCTTTTTGCACAAAAAAAAACATTTTGAGTGTCTCGATGACTGTTCAGACACAAATATATCTGTTTAAAACAGTCTGGTGTAGGCCAGATAACTAGAACTGTGGTTTTGCAGTTCCACTGTTCAAATCTTTGTATTATCCACGTTTTTGCCTTTTTTGCAAAAAAAAAAACATTTTGAGTGTCTCGCTGACTGTTCAGACACAAATATATCTGTTTAAAAGAGTCTGGTGTAGGCCAGATAACTAGAACTGTGGTTTTGCAGTTCCATGGTTCAAATCTCTGTATTATCCACTTTTTTGCCTTTTTTCAATAAAAAAAAACATTTTGAGTGTCTCGATGACTGTTCAGACACAAATATATCTGTTTAAAAGACTCTGGTGTAGGCCAGATAACTAGAACTGTGGTTTTTCTCTCCCACGGTTCAAATCTGGGTGTAATCCACCTTTTTGCATAAAAAAAACATTTTGAGTGTCTCGCTGACTGTTCAGACACAAATATATCTGTTTAAAAGAGTCTGGTGTAGGCCAGATAACTAGAACTGTGGTTTTGCAGTTCCACGGTTCAAATTTTGGTATTGTCCACTTTTTTGCCTTTTTTCAATAAAAAAAAAACATTTTGAGTGTCTCGCTGTCTGTTCACACACAAATATATCTGTTTAAAAGAGTCTGGTGTAGGTCAGATAACTAGAACTGTGGTTTTGCAGTTCCACGCTTCAAATCTCTGCATTATCCACTTTTTTTGCATAAAAAAAGCATTTTGAGGGTCTCGCTGACTGTTCACACACAAATATATCTGTTTAAAAGAGTCTGGTGTAGGCCAGATAACTAGATCTGTGGTTCTGTAGTTCCACGGTTCAAATCTCTGTATTATCCACTTTTTTGCCTTTTTGCATAAAAAAAAACATTTTGAGCATCTCGCTGACTGCTCAGACACAAATATATCTGTTTAAAAGATTCTGGTATAGGCCAGATAACTAGAAATGTGATTTTCCTCTCCCACGGTGCAAATCTGAGTGCAATCCACCTTTTTGCATAAAAAAAACATTTTGAGGGTCTCGCTGACTGTTCAGACACAAACATATCTGTTTAAAAGAGTCTGGTGTAGGCCAGATAACTAGAACTGTGGTTCTGCAGTTCCACGGTTCAAATCTCTGTATTATCCACTTCTTTGCCTTTTTTAAAAAAAAAAAAAAAACATTTTGAGTGTCTCGCTGACTGTTCAGACACAAGTATATCTGTTTAAAAGATTCTGGCGTAGGCCAGATAACTAGAACTGTGATTTTCCTCTCCCACGGTTCAAATCTGGGTTTAATCCACCTTTTTGCACAAAAAAAACATTTTGAGTGTCTCGATGACTGTTCAGACACAAATATATCTGTTTAAAAGAGTCTGGTGTAGGCCAGATAACTAGAACTGTGGTTTTGCAGTTCCACTGTTCAAATCTTTGTATTATCCACTTTTTTGCCTTTTTTGCATAAAAAAAAACATTTTGAGTGTCTCGATGACTGTTCAGACACAAATATATCTGTTTAAAAGACTCTGGTGTAGGCCAGATAACTAGAACTGTTATTTTCCTCTCCCACGGTTCAAATCTGGGTGTAATCCACCTTTTTGCATAAAAAAAAACATTTTTAGGGTCTCGCTGACTGTTCAGACACAAATATATCTGTTTAAAAGAGTCTGCTGTAGTCCAGATAACTAGAACTGTGGTTTTGCAGTTCCACGGTTCAAATCTCTATATTATCCACTTTTTTGCCTTTTTTCAATAAAAAAAAAACACTTTGAGTGTCTCGCTTACTGTTCACACACAAATATATCTGTTTAAAAGAGTCTGGTGTAGGCCAGATAACTAGAACTGTGGTTTTGCAGATCCATGGTTCAAATCTCTGTATTATCCACTTTTTTGCTTTTTTTCAATAAAAAAAACATTTTGAGTGTCTCGCTGACTGTTCAGACACAAATATACCTGTTTAAAATATTCTGGTGTAGGGCACATAACTAGAACTGTGGTTTTCCTCTCCCACGGTTCAAATCTAAGTGTAATCCACCTTTCTGCATAAAAAAAAACATTTTGAGTGTCTCGCTGACTGTTCAGACACAAATATATCTGTTTAAAAGAGTCTGGTGTAGGCCAGATAACTAGAACTGTGGTTTTGCAGTTCCAATGATCAAATCTTTGTATTATCCACTTTTTTGCCTTTTTTGCATAAAAAAAAAACATTTTGAGTGTCTTGCTGACTGTTCAGACACAAATATATCTGTTTAAAAGAGTCTGGTGTAGGCCAGATAACAAGAACTGTGGTTATCCTCTCCCACGGTTCAAATCTGGGTGTAATCCACCTTTTTGCATAAAAAAAACATTTTGAGTGTCTCGCTGACTGTTCAGACACAAATATATCTGTTTAAAAGAGTCTGGTGTAGGCCAGATAACTAGAACTGTGGTTTTGCAGTTCCACGGTTCAAATCTCTGTGTAATCCACTTTTTTGGCATTTTTCAATAAAAAAAAACATTTTGAGTGTCTCGCTGACTGTTCAGACACAAATACATCTGTTTAAAAGAGTCTGGTGTAGGCCAGATAACTAGGACTGTGGTTTTCCTCTCCCACATTTCAAATCTGGGTGTAATCCACCTTTTTGCATAAAAAAAAACATTATGAGTGTCTCGCTGACTGTTGTAACACAAGTATATCTGTTTAAAAGAGTCTGGTGTAGGCCAGATAACTAGATCTGTGGTTTTGCAATTCCACGGTTCAAATCTCTGTATTATCCACTTTTTTGCCTTTTTTAAAAAAAAAAAAACACTTTGAGTGTCTCGCTGACTGTTCACACACAAATATATCTGTTTAAAAGAGTCTGGTGTAGGCCAGATAACTAGATCTGTGGTTCTGCAGTTCCACGGTTCAAATCTCTGTATCATCCACTTTTTTGCGTTTTTGCATAAAAAAAACATTTTGAGCATCTCGCTGACTGTTCAGACACAAATATATCTGTTTAAAAGATTCTGGTGTAGGCCAGATAACTAGATCTGTGGTTTTCCTCTCCCACGGTTCAAATCTGAGTGTACTTCAGCTTTTTGCATAAAAAAAAACATTTTGAGTGTCTCGCTGACTGTTCAGACACAAATATATCTGTTTAAAAGAGTGTGGTGTAGGCCAGATAACTAGAACTGTGGTTTTGCAGTTCCACTGATCAAATCTTTGTATTATCCACTTTTTTGCCTTTTTTGCATAAAAAAAAAACATTTTGAGTGTCTTGCTGACTGTTCAGACACAAATATATCTGTTTAAAAGAGTCTGGTGTAGGCCAGATAACAAGAACTGTGGTTTTCCTCTCCCACGGTTCAAATCTGGGTGTAATCCACCTTTTTGCATAAAAAAAACATTTTGAGTGTCTCGCTGACTGATCAGACACAAATATATCTGTTTAAAAGAGTCTGGTGTAGGCCAGATAACTAGAACTGTGGTTTTGCAGTTCCACGGTTCAAATCTCTGTATTATCCACTTTTTTGCCTTTTTTCAATAAAAAAAAACATTTTGAGTGTCTCGATGACTGTTCAGACACAAATATATCTGTTTAAAAGACTCTGGTGTAGGCCAGATAACAAGAACTGTGGTTTTCCTCTCCCACGGTTCAAATCTGGGTGTAATCCACCTTTTTGCATAAAAAAAACATTTTGAGTGTCTCGCTGACTGTTCAGACACAAATATATCTGTTTAAAAGAGTCTGGTGTAGGCCAGATAACTAGAACTGTGGTTTTGCAGTTCCACGGTTCAAATTTTGGTATTGTCCACTTTTTTGCCTTTTTTCAATAAAAAAAAAACATTTTGAGTGTCTCGCTGTCTGTTCACACACAAATATATCTGTTTAAAAGAGTCTGGTGTAGGTCAGATAACTAGAACTGTGGTTTTGCAGTTCCACGCTTCAAATCTCTGCATTATCCACTTTTTTTGCATAAAAAAAGCATTTTGAGGGTCTCGCTGACTGTTCACACACAAATATATCTGTTTAAAAGAGTCTGGTGTAGGCCAGATAACTAGATCTGTGGTTCTGTAGTTCCACGGTTCAAATCTCTGTATTATCCACTTTTTTGCCTTTTTGCATAAAAAAAAACATATTGAGCATCTCGCTGACTGCTCAGACACAAATATATCTGTTTAAAAGATTCTGGTATAGGCCAGATAACTAGAAATGTGATTTTCCTCTCCCACGGTGCAAATCTGAGTGCAATCCACCTTTTTGCATAAAAAAAACATTTTGAGGGTCTCGCTGACTGTTCAGACACAAACATATCTGTTTAAAAGAGTCTGGTGTAGGCCAGATAACTAGAACTGTGGTTCTGCAGTTCCACGGTTCAAATCTCTGTATTATCCACTTCTTTGCCTTTTTTTAAAAAAAAAAAAAAACATTTTGAGTGTCTCGCTGACTGTTCAGACACAAGTATATCTGTTTAAAAGATTCTGGCGTAGGCCAGATAACTAGAACTGTGATTTTCCTCTCCCACGGTTCAAATCTGGGTTTAATCCACCTTTTTGCACAAAAAAAACATTTTGAGTGTCTCGATGACTGTTCAGACACAAATATATCTGTTTAAAAGAGTCTGGTGTAGGCCAGATAACTAGAACTGTGGTTTTGCAGTTCCACTGTTCAAATCTTTGTATTATCCACTTTTTTGCCTTTTTTGCATAAAAAAAAAAATTTTGAGTGTCTCGCTGACTGTTCAGACACAAATATATCTGTTTAAAAGAGTCTGGTATTGGCCAGATAACTAGAACTGTGGTTTTGCAGTTCCACGGTTCAAATCTCTGTATTATCCACTTTTTTGCCTTTTTTCAATAAAAAAAAACATTTTGAGTGTCTCGATGACTGTTCAGACACAAATATATCTGTTTAAAAGACTCTGGTGTAGGCCAGATAACTAGAACTGTTATTTTCCTCTCCCACGGTTCAAATCTGGGTGTAATCCACCTTTTTGCATAAAAAAAAACATTTTTAGGGTCTCGCTGACTGTTCAGACACAAATATATCTGTTTAAAAGAGTCTGCTGTAGTCCAGATAACTAGAACTGTGGTTTTGCAGTTCCACGGTTCAAATCTCTATATTATCCACTTTTTTGCCTTTTTTCAATAAAAAAAAAACACTTTGAGTGTCTCGCTTACTGTTCACACACAAATATATCTGTTTAAAAGAGTCTGGTGTAGGCCAGATAACTAGAACTGTGGTTTTGCAGATCCATGGTTCAAATCTCTGTATTATCCACTTTTTTGCTTTTTTTCAATAAAAAAAACATTTTGAGTGTCTCGCTGACTGTTCAGACACAAATATACCTGTTTAAAATATTCTGGTGTAGGGCAGATAACTAGAACTGTGGTTTTCCTCTCCCACGGTTCAAATCTGAGTGTCATCCACCTTTCTGCATAAAAAAAAACATTTTGAGTGTCTCGCTGACTGTTCAGACACAAATATATCTGTTTAAAAGAGTCTGGTGTAGGCCAGATAACTAGAACTGTGGTTTTGCAGTTCCAATGATCAAATCTTTGTATTATCCACTTTTTTGCCTTTTTTGCATGAAAAAAAAAACATTTTGAGTGTCTTGCTGACTGTTCAGACACAAATATATCTGTTTAAAAGAGTCTGGTGTAGGCCAGATAACAAGAACTGTGGTTTTCCTCTCCCACGGTTCAAATCTGGGTGTAATCCACCTTTTTGCATAAAAAAAACATTTTGAGTGTCTCGCTGACTGTTCAGACACAAATATATCTGTTTAAAAGAGTCTGGTGTAGGCCAGATAACTAGAACTGTGGTTTTGCAGTTCCACGGTTCAAATCTCTGTGTAATCCACTTTTTTGGCTTTTTTCAATAAAAAAAAACATTTTGAGTGTCTCGCTGACTGTTCAGACACAAATACATCTGTTTAAAAGAGTCTGGTGTAGGCCAGATAACTAGGACTGTGGTTTTCCTCTCCCACATTTCAAATCTGGGTGTAATCCACCTTTTTGCATAAAAAAAAACATTATGAGTGTCTCGCTGACTGTTCTAACACAAGTATATCTGTTTAAAAGAGTCTGGTGTAGGCCAGATAACTAGATCTGTGGTTTTGCAATTCCACGGTTCAAATCTCTGTATTATCCACTTTTTTGCCTTTTTTCAAAAAAAAAAAAACACTTTGAGTGTCTCGCTGACTGTTCACACACAAATATATCTGTTTAAAAGAGTCTGGTGTAGGCCAGATAACTAGATCTGTGGTTCTGCAGTTCCACGGTTCAAATCTCTGTATCATCCACTTTTTTGCGTTTTTGCATAAAAAAAACATTTTGAGCATCTCGCTGACTGTTCAGACACAAATATATCTGTTTAAAAGATTCTGGTGTAGGCCAGATAACTAGATCTGTGGTTTTCCTCTCCCACGGTTCAAATCTGAGTGTACTCCAGCTTTTTGCATAAAAAAAAACATTTTGAGTGTCTCGCTGACTGTTCAGACACAAATATATCTGTTTAAAAGAGTCTGGTGTAGGCCAGATAACTAGAACTGTGGTTTTGCAGTTCCACTGATCAAATCTTTGTATTATCCACTTTTTTGCCTTTTTTGCATAAAAAAAAAACTTTTTGAGTGTCTTGCTGACTGTTCAGACACAAATATATCTGTTTAAAAGAGTCTGGTGTAGGCCAGATAACAAGAACTGTGGTTTTCCTCTCCCACGGTTCAAATCTGGGTGTAATCCACCTTTTTGCATAAAAAAAACATTTTGAGTGTCTCGCTGACTGTTCAGACACAAATATATCTGTTTAAAAGAGTCTGGTGTAGGCCAGATAACTAGAACTGTGGTTTTGCAGTTCCACGGTTAAAATTTTGGTATTGTCCACTTTTTTGCCTTTTTTCAATAAAAAAAAAAACATTTTGAGTGTCTCGCTGTCTGTTCACACACAAATATATCTGTTTAAAAGAGTCTGGTGTAGGTCAGATAACTAGAACTGTGGTTTTGCAGTTCCACGCTTCAAATCTCTGCATTATCCACTTTTTTTGCATAAAAAAAGCATTTTGAGGGTCTCGCTGACTGTTCACACACAAATATATCTGTTTAAAAGAGTCTGGTGTAGGCCAGATAACTAGATCTGTGGTTCTGTAGTTCCACGGTTCAAATCTCTGTATTATCCACTTTTTTGCCTTTTTGCATAAAAAAAAACATTTTGAGCATCTCGCTGACTGCTCAGACACAAATATATCTGTTTAAAAGATTCTGGTATAGGCCAGATAACTAGAAATGTGATTTTCCTCTCCCACGGTGCAAATCTGAGTGCAATCCACCTTTTTGCATAAAAAAAACATTTTGAGGGTCTCGCTGACTGTTCAGACACAAACATATCTGTTTAAAAGAGTCTGGTGTAGGCCAGATAACTAGAACTGTGGTTCTGCAGTTCCACGGTTCAAATCTCTGTATTATCCACTTCTTTGCCTTTTTTTAAAAAAAAAAAAAAACATTTTGAGTGTCTCGCTGACTGTTCAGACACAAGTATATCTGTTTAAAAGATTCTGGCGTAGGCCAGATAACTAGAACTGTGATTTTCCTCTCCCACGGTTCAAATCTGGGTTTAATCCACCTTTTTGCACAAAAAAAACATTTTGAGTGTCTCGATGACTGTTCAGACACAAATATATCTGTTTAAAAGAGTCTGGTGTAGGCCAGATAACTAGAACTGTGGTTTTGCAGTTCCACTGTTCAAATCTTTGTATTATCCACTTTTTTGCCTTTTTTGCATAAAAAAAAAAATTTTGAGTGTCTCGCTGACTGTTCAGACACAAATATATCTGTTTAAAAGAGTCTGGTATTGGCCAGATAACTAGAACTGTGGTTTTGCAGTTCCACGGTTCAAATCTCTGTATTATCCACTTTTTTGCCTTTTTTCAATAAAAAAAAACATTTTGAGTGTCTCGATGACTGTTCAGACACAAATATATCTGTTTAAAAGACTCTGGTGTAGGCCAGATAACTAGAACTGTTATTTTCCTCTCCCACGGTTCAAATCTGGGTGTAATCCACCTTTTTGCATAAAAAAAAACATTTTTAGGGTCTCGCTGACTGTTCAGACACAAATATATCTGTTTAAAAGAGTCTGCTGTAGTCCAGATAACTAGAACTGTGGTTTTGCAGTTCCACGGTTCAAATCTCTATATTATCCACTTTTTTGCCTTTTTTCAATAAAAAAAAAACACTTTGAGTGTCTCGCTTACTGTTCACACACAATTATATCTGTTTAAAAGAGTCTGGTGTAGGCCAGATAACTAGAACTGTGGTTTTGCAGATCCATGGTTCAAATCTCTGTATTATCCACTTTTTTGCTTTTTTTCAATAAAAAAAACATTTTGAGTGTCTCGCTGACTGTTCAGACACAAATATACCTGTTTAAAATATTCTGGTGTAGGGCAGATAACTAGAACTGTGGTTTTCCTCTCCCACGGTTCAAATCTGAGTGTAATCCACCTTTCTGCATAAAAAAAAACATTTTGAGTGTCTCGCTGACTGTTCAGACACAAATATATCTGTTTAAAAGAGTCTGGTGTAGGCCAGATAACTAGAACTGTGGTTTTGCAGTTCCAATGATCAAATCTTTGTATTATCCACTTTTTTGCCTTTTTTGCATAAAAAAAAAACATTTTGAGTGTCTTGCTGACTGTTCAGACACAAATATATCTGTTTAAAAGAGTCTGGTGTAGGCCAGATAACAAGAACTGTGGTTTTCCTCTCCCACGGTTCAAATCTGGGTGTAATCCACCTTTTTGCATAAAAAAAACATTTTGAGTGTCTCGCTGACTGTTCAGACACAAATATATCTGTTTAAAAGAGTCTGGTGTAGGCCAGATAACTAGAACTGTGGTTTTGCAGTTCCACGGTTCAAATCTCTGTGTAATCCACTTTTTTGGCTTTTTTCAATAAAAAAAAACATTTTGAGTGTCTCGCTGACTGTTCAGACACAAATACATCTGTTTAAAAGAGTCTGGTGTAGGCCAGATAACTAGGACTGTGGTTTTCCTCTCCCACATTTCAAATCTGGGTGTAATCCACCTTTTTGCATAAAAAAAAACATTATGAGTGTCTCGCTGACTGTTCTAACACAAGTATATCTGTTTAAAAGAGTCTGGTGTAGGCCAGATAACTAGATCTGTGGTTTTGCAATTCCACGGTTCAAATCTCTGTATTATCCACTTTTTTGCCTTTTTTCAAAAAAAAAAAAACACTTTGAGTGTCTCGCTGACTGTTCACACACAAATATATCTGTTTAAAAGAGTCTGGTGTAGGCCAGATAACTAGATCTGTGGTTCTGCAGTTCCACGGTTCAAATCTCTGTATCATCCACTTTTTTGCGTTTTTGCATAAAAAAAACATTTTGAGCATCTCGCTGACTGTTCAGACACAAATATATCTGTTTAAAAGATTCTGGTGTAGGCCAGATAACTAGATCTGTGGTTTTCCTCTCCCACGGTTCAAATCTGAGTGTACTCCAGCTTTTTGCATAAAAAAAAACATTTTGAGTGTCTCGCTGACTGTTCAGACACAAATATATCTGTTTAAAAGAGTCTGGTGTAGGCCAGATAACTAGAACTGTGGTTTTGCAGTTCCACTGATCAAATCTTTGTATTATCCACTTTTTTGCCTTTTTTGCATAAAAAAAAAACATTTTGAGTGTCTTGCTGACTGTTCAGACACAAATATATCTGTTTAAAAGAGTCTGGTGTAGGCCAGATAACAAGAACTGTGGTTTTCCTCTCCCACGGTTCAAATCTGGGTGTAATCCACCTTTTTGAATAAAAAAAACATTTTGAGTGTCTCGCTGACTGTTCAGACACAAATATATCTGTTTAAAAGAGTCTGGTGTAGGCCAGATAACTAGAACTGTGGTTTTGCAGTTCCACGGTTCAAATCTCTGTGTAATCCACTTTTTTGGCTTTTTTCAATAAAAAAAAACATTTTGAGTGTCTCGCTGACTGTTCAGACACAAATACATCTGTTTAAAAGAGTCTGGTGTAGGCCAGATAACTAGGACTGTGGTTTTCCTCTCCCACATTTCAAATCTGGGTGTAATCCACCTTTTTGCATAAAAAAAAACATTATGAGTGTCTCGCTGACTGTTCTAACACAAGTATATCTGTTTAAAAGAGTCTGGTGTAGGCCACATGACTAGATCTGTGGTTTTGCAGTTCCACGGTACAAATCTCTGTATTATCCACTTTTTTGCCTTTTTTCAAAAAAAAAAAACACTTTGAGTGTCTCGCTGACTGTTCACACACAAATATATCTGTTTAAAAGAGTCTGGTGTAGGCCAGATAACTAGATCTGTGGTTCTGCAGTTCCACGGTTCAAATCTCTGTATCATCCACTTTTTTGCGTTTTTGCATAAAAAAAACATTTTGAGCATCTCGCTGACTGTTCAGACACAAATATATCTATTTAAAAGATTCTGGTGTAGGTCAGATAACTAGAAATGTGATTTTCCTCTCCCACGGTTCAAATCTGAGTGCAATCCACCTTTTTGCATAAAAAAAAAAAACATTTTGAGTGTCTCGCTGACTGATCAGACACAAATATATCTGTTAAAAAGAGTCTGGTGTAGGCCAGATAACTAGAACTGTGGTTTTGCAGTTCCACTGTTCAACTCTTTGTATTATCCACTTTTCTGCCTTTTTTGCATAAAAAAAAAAACATTTTGAGTATCTCGCTGACTGTTCAGACACAAATATATCTGTTTAAAAGAGTCTGGTGTAGGCCCGATAACTAGAACTGTGATTTTGCAGTTCCACGGTTCAAATCTCTGTATTATCCACTTTTTTGCCTTTTTTTGAATAAAAAAAAAACACTTTAAGTGTCTCGCTGACTGTTCACACACAAATATATCTGTTTAAAAGAGTCTGATGTAGGCCAGATAACTAGAACTGTGGTTTTGCAGTTCCACGGTTCATATCTCTGTATTATCCACTTTTTTGCCTTTTTTCAATAAAAAAAAACATTTTGAGTGTCTCGATGACTGTTCAGACACAAATATATCTGTTTAAAAGAGTCTGGCGTAGGCCAGATAACTAGAACTGTGGTTTTCCTCTCCCACGGTTCAAATCTGGGTGTAATCCACCTTTTTGCATAAAAAAAAACATTTTGAGTGTCTCGCTGACTGTTCAGACACAAATATATCTGTTTAAAAGAGTCTGGTGTAGGCCAGATAACTACAACTGTGGTTTTGCAGTTCCACGGTTCATATCTCTGTATTATCCACTTTTTTGCCTTTTTTCAATAAAAAAAAACATTTTGAGTGTCTCGATGACTGTTCAGACACAAATATATCTGTTTAAAAGAGTCTGGCGTAGGCCAGATAACTAGAACTGTGGTTTTACTCTCCAACGGTTCAAATCTGGGTGTAATCCACCTTTTTGCATAGAAAAAAACATTTTGAGTGTCTCGCTGACTGTTCAGACACAAATATATCAGTTTAAAAGAGTCTGGTGTAGGCCAGATAACTAGGACTGTGGTTTTGCAGTTCCACTGATCAAACTTTGTATTATCCACTTTTTTGCCTTTTTTGCATAAAAAAAAATATTTTGAGTGTCTCGCTGACTGTTCAGACACAAATATATCTGTTTAAAAGAGTCTGGTATTGGCCAGATAACTAGAACTGTGGTTTTGCAGTTCCACGGTTCAAATCTCTGTATTATCCACTTTTTTGCCTTTTTTCAATAAAAAAAAACATTTTGAGTGTCTCGATGACTGTTCAGACACAAATATATCTGTTTAAAAGACTCTGGTGTAGGCCAGATAACTAGAACTGTTATTTTCCTCTCCCACGGTTAAAATCTGGGTGTAATCCACCTTTTTGCATAAAAAAAAACATTTTTAGGGTCTCGCTGACTGTTCAGACACAAATATATCTGTTTAAAAGAGTCTGCTGTAGTCCAGATAACTAGAACTGTGGTTTTGCAGTTCCACGGTTCAAATCTCTGTATTATCCACTTTTTTGCCTTTTTTCAATAAAAAAAAAACACTTTGAGTGTCTCGCTTACTGTTCACACACAAATATATCTGTTTAAAAGAGTCTGGTGTAGGCCAGATAACTAGATCTGTGGTTCTGCAGTTCCACGGTTCAAATCTCTGTATCATCCACTTTTTTGCGTTTTTGCATAAAAAAAACATTTTGAGCATCTCGCTGACTGTTCAGACACAAATATATCTGTTTAAAAGATTCTGGTGTAGGCCAGATAACTAGATCTGTGGTTTTCCTCTCCCACGGTTCAAATCTGAGTGTACTCCAGCTTTTTGCATAAAAAAAACATTTTGAGTGTCTCGCTGACTGTTCAGACACAAATATATCTGTTTAAAAGAGTCTGGTGTAGGCCAGATAACTAGAACTGTGGTTTTGCAGTTCCACTGATCAAATCTTTGTATTATCCACTTTTTTGCCTTTTTTGCATAAAAAAAAAACATTTTGAGTGTCTTGCTGACTGTTCAGACACAAATATATCTGTTTAAAAGAGTCTGGTGTAGGCCAGATAACAAGAACTGTGGTTTTCCTCTCCCACGGTTCAAATCTGGGTGTAATCCACCTTTTTGCATAAAAAAAACATTTTGAGTGTCTCGCTGACTGTTCAGACACAAATATATCTGTTTAAAAGAGTCTGGTGTAGGCCAGATAACTAGAACTGTGGTTTTGCAGTTCCACGGTTCAAATCTCTGTGTAATCCACTTTTTTGGCTTTTTTCAATAAAAAAAAACATTTTGAGTGTCTCGCTGACTGTTCAGACACAAATACATCTGTTTAAAAGAGTCTGGTGTATGCCAGATAACTAGGACTGTGGTTTTCCTCTCCCACATTTCAAATCTGGGTGTAATCCACCTTTTTGCATAAAAAAAAACATTATGAGTGTCTCGCTGACTGTTATAACACAAGTATATCTGTTTAAAAGAGTCTGGTGTAGGCCAGATGACTAGATCTGTGGTTTTGCAGTTCCACGGTTCAAATCTCTGTATTATCCACTTTTTTGCCTTTTTTCAAAAAAAAAAAACACTTTGAGTGTCTCGCTGACTGTTCACACACAAATATATCTGTTTAAAAGAGTCTGGTGTAGGCCAGATAACTAGATCTGTGGTTCTGCAGTTCCACGGTTCAAATCTCTGTATCATCCACTTTTTTGCGTTTTTGCATAAAAAAAACATTTTGAGCATCTCGCTGACTGTTCAGACACAAATATATCTGTTTAAAAGATTCTGGTGTAGGCCAGATAACTAGATCTGTGGTTTTCCTCTCCCACGGTTCAAATCTGAGTGTACTCCAGCTTTTTGCATAAAAAAAAACATTTTGAGTGTCTCGCTGACTGTTCAGACACAAATATATCTGTTTAAAAGAGTCTGGTGTAGGCCAGATAACTAGAACTGTGGTTTTGCAGTTCCATGGTTCAAATCTCTGTATTATCCACTTTTTTGTCTTTTTTCAATAAAAACAAACATTTTGAGTGTCTCGCTGACTGTTCAGACACAAATATATCTATTTAAAAGATTCTGGTGTAGGTCAGATAACTAGAAATGTGATTTTCCTCTCCCACGGTTCAAATCTGAGTGCAATCCACCTTTTTGCATAAAAAAAAAAACATTTTGAGTGTCTCGCTGACTGATCAGACACAAATATATCTGTTAAAAAGAGTCTGGTGTAGGCCAGATAACTAGAACTGTGGTTTTGCAGTTCCACTGTTCAACTCTTTGTATTATCCACTTTTCTGCCTTTTTTACATAAAAAAAAAAACATTTTGAGTATCTCGCTGACTGTTCAGACACAAATATATCTGTTTAAAAGAGTCTGGTGTAGGCCCGATAGCTAGAACTGTGATTTTGCAGTTCCACGGTTCAAATCTCTGTATTATCCACTTTTTTGCCTTTTTTTGAATAAAAAAAAAACACTTTAAGTGTCTCGCTGACTGTTCACACACAAATATATCTGTTTAAAAGAGTCTGGTGTAGGCCAGATAACTAGAACTGTGGTTTTGCAGTTCCACGGTTCATATCTCTGTATTATCCACTTTTTTGCCTTTTTTCAATAAAAAAAAACATTTTGAGTGTCTCGATGACTGTTCAGACACAAATATATCTGTTTAAAAGAGTCTGGCGTAGGCCAGATAACTAGAACTGTGGTTTTCCTCTCCCACGGTTCAAATCTGGGTGTAATCCACCTTTTTGCATAAAAAAAAACATTTTGAGTGTCTCGCTGACTGTTCAGACACAAATATATCTGTTTAAAAGAGTCTGGTGTAGGCCAGATAACTACAACTGTGGTTTTGCAGTTCCACGGTTCATATCTCTGTATTATCCACTTTTTTGCCTTTTTTCAATAAAAAAAAACATTTTGAGTGTCTCGATGACTGTTCAGACACAAATATATCTGTTTAAAAGAGTCTGGCGTAGGCCAGATAACTAGAACTGTGGTTTTACTCTCCCACGGTTCAAATCTGGGTGTAATCCACCTTTTTGCATAGAAAAAAACATTTTGAGTGTCTCGCTGACTGTTCAGACACAAATATATCAGTTTAAAAGAGTCTGGTGTAGGCTATATAACTAGAACTGTGGTTTTGCAGTTCCACGGTTCAAATCTCTGTATTATCCACTTTTTTGCCTTTTTTCAATAAAAAATACATTTTGAGTGTCTCGATGACTGTTCAGACACAAATATATCTGTTTAAAAGACTCTGGTGTAGGCCAGATAACTAGAACTGTTATTTTCCTCTCCCACGGTTAAAATCTGGGTGTAATCCACCTTTTTGCATAAAAAAAAACATTTTTAGGGTCTCGCTGACTGTTCAGACACAAATATATCTGTTTAAAAGAGTCTGCTGTAGTCCAGATAACTAGAACTGTGGTTTTGCAGTTCCACGGTTCAAATCTCTGTATTATCCACTTTTTTGCCTTTTTTCAATAAAAAAAAAACACTTTGAGTGTCTCGCTTACTGTTCACACACAAATATATCTGTTTAAAAGAGTCTGGTGTAGGCCAGATAACTAGAACTGTGGTTTTGCAGATCCATGGTTCAAATCTCTGTATTATCCACTTTTTTGCCTTTTTTCAATAAAAAAAACATTTTGAGTGTCTCGCTGACTGTTCAGACACAAATATACCTGTTTAAAATATTCTGGTGTAGGGCAGATAAATAGAACTGTGGTTTTCCTCTCCCACGGTTCAAATCTGAGTGTAATCCACCTTTCTGCATAAAAAAAAACATTTTGAGTGTCTCGCTGACTGTTCAGACACAAATATATCTGTTTAAAAGAGTCTGGTGTAGGCCAGATAACTAGAACTGTGGTTTTGCAGTTCCACTGATCAAATCTTTGTATTATCCACTTTTTTGCCTTTTTTGCATAAAAAAAAACATTTTGAGTGTCTCGCTGACTGTTCAGACACAAATATATCTGTTTAAAAGAGTCTGGTGTAGGCCAGATAACTAGAACTGTGGTTTTGCAGTTCCACGGTTCAAATCTCTGTATTATCCACTTTTTTGCCTTTTTAAAAAAAAAAAAAAAAAAACATTTTGAGTGTCTCGCTGACTGTTCAGACACAAGTATATCTGTTTAAAAGATTCTGGTGTAGGCCAGATAACTTGAACTGTGATTTTCCTCTCCCACGGTTCAAATCTGGGTTTAATCCACCTTTTTGCACAAAAAAAAACATTTTGAGTGTCTCGATGACTGTTCAGACACAAATATATCTGTTTAAAACAGTCTGGTGTAGGCCAGATAACTAGAACTGTGGTTTTGCAGTTCCACTGTTCAAATCTTTGTATTATCCACTTTTATGCCTTTTTTGCATAAAAAAAAACATTTTGAGTGTCTCGCTGACTGTTCAGACACAAATATATCTGTTTAAAAGAGTCTGGTGTAGGCCAGATAACTAGAACTGTGGTTTTGCAGTTCCACGGTTCAAATCTCTGTATTATCCACTTTTTTGCCTTTTTTCAATAAAAAAAAACATTTTGAGTGTCTCGATGACTGTTCAGACACAAATATATCTGTTTAAAAGACTCTGGTGTAGGCCAGATAACTAGAACTGTGGTTTTTCTCTCCCACGGTTCAAATCTGGGTGTAATCCACCTTTTTGCATAAAAAAAACATTTTGAGTGTCTCGCTGACTGTTCAGACACAAATATATCTGTTTAAAAGAGTCTGGTGTAGGCCAGATAACTAGAACTGTGGTTTTGCAGTTCCACGGTTCAAGTTTTGGTTTTGTCCACTTTTTTGCCTTTTTTCAATAAAAAAAAAACATTTTGAGTGTCTCGCTGTCTGTTCACACACAAATATATCTGTTTAAAAGAGTCTGGTGTAGGTCAGATAACTAGAACTGTGGTTTTGCAGTTCCACGCTTCAAATCTCTGCATTATCCACTTTTTTTGCATAAAAAAAGCATTTTGAGGGTCTCGCTGACTGTTCACACACAAATATATCTGTTTAAAAGAGTCTGGTGTAGGCCAGATAACTAGATCTGTGGTTCTGTAGTTCCACGGTTCAAATCTCTGTATTATCCACTTTTTTGCCTTTTTGCATAAAAAAAAAACATTTTGAGCATCTCGCAGACTGCTCAGACACAAATATATCTGTTTAAAAGATTCTGGTGTAGGCCAGATAACTAGAAATGTGATTTTCCTCTCCCACGGTGCAAATCTGAGTGCAATCCACCTTTTTGCATAAAAAAAACATTTTGAGGGTCTCGCTGACTGTTCAGACACAAACATATCTGTTTAAAAGAGTCTGGTGTAGGCCAGATAACTAGAACTGTGGTTCTGCAGTTCCACGGTTCAAATCTCTGTATTATCCACTTTTTTGCCTTTTTTTAAAAAAAAAAAAAAACATTTTGAGTGTCTCGATGACTGTTCAGACACAAATATATCTGTTTAAAAGACTCTGGTGTAGGCCAGATAACTAGAACTGTTATTTTCCTCTCCCACGGTTCAAATCTGGGTGTAATCCACCTTTTTGCATAAAAAAAAACATTTTTAGGGTCTCGCTGACTGTTCAGACACAAATATATCTGTTTAAAAGAGTCTGCTGTAGTCCAGATAACTAGAACTGTGGTTTTGCAGTTCCACGGTTCAAATCTCTATATTATCCACTTTTTTGCCTTTTTTCAATAAAAAAAAAACACTTTGAGTGTCTCGCTTACTGTTCACACACAAATATATCTGTTTAAAAGAGTCTGGTGTAGGCCAGATAACTAGAACTGTGGTTTTGCAGATCCATGGTTCAAATCTCTGTATTATCCACTTTTTTGCTTTTTTTCAATAAAAAAAACATTTTGAGTGTCTCGCTGACTGTTCAGACACAAATATACCTGTTTAAAATATTCTGGTGTAGGGCAGATAACTAGAACTGTGGTTTTCCTCTCCCACGGATCAAATCTGAGTGTAATCCACCTTTCTGCATAAAAAAAAACATTTTGAGTGTCTCGCTGACTGTTCAGACACAAATATATCTGTTTAAAAGAGTCTGGTGTAGGCCAGATAACTAGAACTGTGGTTTTGCAGTTCCACTGATCAAATCTTTGTATTATCCACTTTTTTGCCTTTTTTGCATAAAAAAAAAACATTTTGAGTGTCTTGCTGACTGTTCAGACACAAATATATCTGTTTAAAAGAGTCTGGTGTAGGCCAGATAACAAGAACTGTGGTTTTCCTCTCCCACGGTTCAAATCTGGGTGTAATCCACCTTTTTGCATAAAAAAAACATTTTGAGTGTCTCGCTGACTGTTCAGACACAAATATATCTGTTTAAAAGAGTCTGGTGTAGGCCAGATAACTAGAACTCTGGTTTTGCAGTTCCACGGTTCAAATCTCTGTGTAATCCACTTTTTTGGCTTTTTTCAATAAAAAAAAACATTTTGAGTGTCTCGCTGACTGTTCAGACACAAATACATCTGTTTAAAAGAGTCTGGTGTAGGCCAGATAACTAGGACTGTGGTTTTGCAGTTCCACGGTTCAAATCTCTATATTATCCACTTTTTTGCCTTTTTTCAATAAAAAAAAAACACTTTGAGTGTCTCGCTTACTGTTCACACACAAATATATCTGTTTAAAAGAGTCTGGTGTAGGCCAGATAACTAGAACTGTGGTTTTGCAGATCCATGGTTCAAATCTCTGTATTATCCACTTTTTTGCTTTTTTTCAATAAAAAAAACATTTTGAGTGTCTCGCTGACTGTTCAGACACAAATATACCTGTTTAAAATATTCTGGTGTAGGGCAGATAACTAGAACTGTGGTTTTCCTCTCCCACGGATCAAATCTGAGTGTAATCCACCTTTCTGCATAAAAAAAAACATTTTGAGTGTCTCGCTGACTGTTCAGACACAAATATATCTGTTTAAAAGAGTCTGGTGTAGGCCAGATAACTAGAACTGTGGTTTTGCAGTTCCACTGATCAAATCTTTGTATTATCCACTTTTTTGCCTTTTTTGCATAAAAAAAAAACATTTTGAGTGTCTTGCTGACTGTTCAGACACAAATATATCTGTTTAAAAGAGTCTGGTGTAGGCCAGATAACAAGAACTGTGGTTTTCCTCTCCCACGGTTCAAATCTGGGTGTAATCCACCTTTTTGCATAAAAAAAACATTTTGAGTGTCTCGCTGACTGTTCAGACACAAATATATCTGTTTAAAAGAGTCTGGTGTAGGCCAGATAACAAGAACTGTGGTTTTGCAGTTCCACGGTTCAAATCTCTATATTATCCACTTTTTTGCCTTTTTTCAATAAAAAAAAAACACTTTGAGTGTCTCGCTTACTGTTCACACACAAATATATCTGTTTAAAAGAGTCTGGTGTAGGCCAGATAACTAGAACTGTGGTTTTGCAGATCCATGGTTCAAATCTCTGTATTATCCACTTTTTTGCTTTTTTTCAATAAAAAAAACATTTTGAGTGTCTCGCTGACTGTTCAGACACAAATATACCTGTTTAAAATATTCTGGTGTAGGGCAGATAACTAGAACTGTGGTTTTCCTCTCCCACGGATCAAATCTGAGTGTAATCCACCTTTCTGCATAAAAAAAAACATTTTGAGTGTCTCGCTGACTGTTCAGACACAAATATATCTGTTTAAAAGAGTCTGGTGTAGGCCAGATAACTAGAACTGTGGTTTTGCAGTTCCACTGATCAAATCTTTGTATTATCCACTTTTTTGCCTTTTTTGCATAAAAAAAAAACATTTTGAGTGTCTTGCTGACTGTTCAGACACAAATATATCTGTTTAAAAGAGTCTGGTGTAGGCCAGATAACTAGGACTGTGGTTTTCCTCTCCCACATTTCAAATCTGGGTGTAATCCACCTTTTTGCATAAAAAAAAACATTATGAGTGTCTCGCTGACTGTTCTAACACAAGTATATCTGTTTAAAAGAGTCTGGTGTAGGCCAGATAACTAGATCTGTGGTTTTGCAGTTCCACGGTTCAAATCTCTGTATTATCCACTTTTTTGCCTTTTTTCAAAAAAAAAAAACACTTTGAGTGTCTCGCTGACTGTTCACACACAAATATATCTGTTTAAAAGAGTCTGGTGTAGGCCAGATAACTAGATCTGTGGTTCTGCAGTTCCACGGTTCAAATCTCTGTATCATCCACTTTTTTGCGTTTTTGCATAAAAAAAACATTTTGAGCATCTCGCTGACTGTTCAGACACAAATATATCTGTTTAAAAGATTCTGGTGTAGGCCAGATAACTAGATCTGTGGTTTTCCTCTCCCACGGTTCAAATCTGAGTGTACTCCAGCTTTTTGCATAAAAAAAAACATTTTGAGTGTCTCGCTGACTGTTCAGACACAAATATATCTGTTTAAAAGAGTCTGGTGTAGGCCAGATAATTAGAACTGTGGTTTTGCAGTTCCATGGTTCAAATCTCTGTATTATCCACTTTTTTGTCTTTTTTCAATAAAAACAAACATTTTGAGTGTCTCGCTGACTGATCAGACACAAATATATCTGTTAAAAAGAGTCTGGTGTAGGCCAGATAACTAGAACTGTGGTTTTGCAGTTCCACTGTTCAACTCTTTGTATTATCCACTTTTCTGCCTTTTTTGCATAAAAATAAAAACATTTTGAGTGTCTCGCTGACTGTTCAGACACAAATATATCTGTTTAAAAGAGTCTGGTGTAGGCCAGATAATTAGAACTGTGGTTTTGCAGTTCCATGGTTCAAATCTCTGTATTATCCACTTTTTTGTCTTTTTTCAATAAAAACAAACATTTTGAGTGTCTCGCTGACTGATCAGACACAAATATATCTGTTAAAAAGAGTCTGGTGTAGGCCAGATAACTAGAACTGTGGTTTTGCAGTTCCACTGTTCAACTCTTTGTATTATCCACTTTTCTGCCTTTTTTGCATAAAAATAAAAACATTTTGAGTATCTCGCTGACTGTTCAGACACAAATATATCTGTTTAAAAGAGTCTGGTGTAGGCCCGATAACTAGAACTGTGATTTTGCAGTTCCACGGTTCAAATCTCTGTATTATCCACTTTTTTGCCTTTTTTTGAATAAAAAAAAAACACTTTAAGTGTCTCGCTGACTGTTCACACACAAATATATACGTTTAAAAGATTCTGGTGTAGGCCAGATAACTAGAACTGTGGTTTTGCAGTTCCACGGTTCATATCTCTGTATTATCCACTTTTTTGCCTTTTTTCAATAAAAAAAAACATTTTGAGTGTCTCGATGACTGTTCAGACACAAATATATCTGTTTAAGAGAGTCTGGCGTAGGCCAGATAACTAGAACTGTGGTTTTCCTCTCCCACGGTTCAAATCTGGGTGTAATCCACCTTTTTGCATAAAAAAAAACATTTTGAGTGTCTCGCTGACTGTTCAGACACAAATATATCTGTTTAAAAGAGTCTGGTGTAGGCCAGATAACTACAACTGTGGTTTTGCAGTTCCACGGTTCATATCTCTGTATTATCCACTTTTTTGCCTTTTTTCAATAAAAAAAAACATTTTGAGTGTCTCGATGACTGTTCAGACACAAATATATCTGTTTAAAAGAGTCTGGCGTAGGCCAGATAACTAGAACTGTAGTTTTCCTCTCCCATGGTTCAAATCTGGGTGTAATCCACCTTTTTGCATAAAAAAAAACATTTTGAGTGTCTCGCTGACTGTTCAGACACAAATATATCAGTTTAAAAGAGTCTGGTGTAGGCCAGATAACTAGGACTGTGGTTTTGCAGTTCCACTGATCAAACCTTTGTATTATCCACTTTTTTGCCTTTTTTGCATAAAAAAAAACATTTTGAGTGTCTCGCTGACTGTTCAGACACAAATATATCTGTTTAAAAGAGTCTGGTATTGGCCAGATAACTAGAACTGTGGTTTTGCAGTTCCACGGTTCAAATCTCTGTATTATCCACTTTTTTGCCTTTTTTCAATAAAAAAAAACATTTTGAGTGTCTCGATGACTGTTCAGACACAAATATATCTGTTTAAAAGACTCTGGTGTAGGCCAGATAACTAGAACTGTTATTTTCCTCTCCCACGGTTAAAATCTGGGTGTAATCCACCTTTTTGCATAAAAAAAAAAACATTTTAGGGTCTCGCTGACTGTTCAGACACAAATATATATGTTTAAAAGAGTCTGCTGTAGTCCAGATAACTAGAACTGTGGTTTTGCAGTTCCACGGTTCAAATCTCTGTATTATCCACTTTTTTGCCTTTTTTCAATAAAAAAAAAACACTTTGAGTGTCTCGCTTACTGTTCACACACAAATATATCTGTTTAAAAGAGTCTGGTGTAGGCCAGATAACTAGAACTGTGGTTTTGCAGATCCATGGTTCAAATCTCTGTATTATCCACTTTTTTGCCTTTTTTCAATAAAAAAAACATTTTGAGTGTCTCGCTGACTGTTCAGACACAAATATACCTGTTTAAAATATTCTGGTGTAGGGCAGATAACTAGAACTGTGGTTTTCCTCTCCCACGGTTCAAATCTGAGTGTAATCCACCTTTCTGCATAAAAAAAAACATTTTGAGTGTCTCGCTGACTGTTCAGACACAAATATATCTGTTTAAAAGAGTCTGGTGTAGGCCAGATAACTAGAACTGTGGTTTTGCAGTTCCACTGATCAAATCTTTGTATTATCCACTTTTTTGCCTTTTTTGCATAAAAAAAAACATTTTGAGTGTCTTGCTGACTGTTCAGACACAAATATATCTGTTTAAAAGAGTCTGGTGTAGGCCAGATAACAAGAACTGTGGTTTTCCTCTCCCACATTTCAAATCTGGGTGTAATCAACCTTTTTGCATAAAAAAAAACATTATGAGTGTCTCGCTGACGGTTCTAACACAAGTATATCTGTTTAAAAGAGTCTGGTGTAGGCCAGATAACTAGAACAGTGATTTTCCTTTCCCACGGTTCAAATCTGGGTGTAATCCACCTTTTTGCACGAAAAAAACATTTTGAGTGTCTCGCTGACTGTTCAGACACAAATATATCTATTTAAAAGAGTCTGGTGTAGGCCAGATAACTAGAACTGTGGTTTTGCAGTTCCACGGTTCAAATCTCTGTATTATCCACTTTTTTGCCTTTTTAAAAAAAAAAAAAAAAAAACATTTTGAGTGTCTCGCTGACTGTTCAGACACAAGTATATCTGTTTAAAAGATTCTGGTGTAGGCCACATAACTAGAACTGTGATTTTCCTCTCCCACGGTTCAAATCTGGGTTTAATCCACCTTTTTGCACAAAAAAAAACATTTTGAGTGTCTCGATGACTGTTCAGGCACAAATATATCTGTTTAAAACAGTCTGGTGTAGGCCAGATAACTAGAACTGTGGTTTTCCAGTTCCACTGTTCAAATCTTTGTATTATCCACTTTTTTGCCTTTTTTGCATAAAAAAAAACATTTTGAGTGTCTCGCTGACTGTTCAGACACAAATATATCTGTTTAAAAGAGTCTGGTGTAGGCCAGATAACTAGAACTGTGGTTTTGCAGTTCCACTGATCAAATCTTTGTATTATCCACTTTTTTGCCTTTTTTGCATAAAAAAAAAACATTTTGAGTGTCTTGCTGACTGTTCAGACACAAATATATCTGTTTAAAAGAGTCTGGTGTAGGCCAGATAACAAGAACTGTGGTTTTCCTCTCCCACGGTTCAAATCTGGGTGTAATCCACCTTTTTGCATAAAAAAAACATTTTCAGTGTCTCGCTGACTGTTCAGACACAAATATATCTGTTTAAAAGAGTCTGGTGTAGGCCAGATAACTAGAACTGTGGTTTTGCAGTTCCACGGTTCAAATCTCTGTGTAATCCACTTTTTTGGCTTTTTTCAATAAAAAAAAACATTTTGAGTGTCTCGCTGACTGTTCAGACACAAATACATCTGTTTAAAAGAGTCTGGTGTAGGCCAGATAACTAGGACTGTGGTTTTCCTCTCCCACATTTCAAATCTGGGTGTAATCCACCTTTTTGCATAAAAAAAAAACATTATGAGTGTCTCGCTGACTGTTCTAACACAAGTATATCTGTTTAAAAGAGTCTGGTGTAGGCCAGATAACTAGATCTGTGGTTTTGCAGCTCCACGGTTCAAATCTCTGTATTATCCACTTTTTTGCCTTTTTTCAAAAAAAAAAAACACTTTGAGTGTCTCGCTGACTGTTCACACACAAATATATCTGTTTAAAAGAGTCTGGTGTAGGCCAGATAACTAGATCTGTGGTTCTGCAGTTCCACGGTTCAAATCTCTGTATCATCCACTTTTTTGCGTTTTTGCATAAAAAAAACATTTTGAGCATCTCGCTGACTGTTCAGACACAAATATATCTGTTTAAAAGATTCTGGTGTAGGCCAGATAACTAGATCTGTGGTTTTCCTCTCCCACGGTTCAAATCTGAGTGTACTCCAGCTTTTTGCATAAAAAAAAACATTTTGAGTGTCTCGCTGACTGTTCAGACACAAATATATCTGTTTAAAAGAGTCTGGTGTAGGCCAGATAACTAGAACTGTGGTTTTGCAGTTCCATGGTTCAAATCTCTGTATTATCCACTTTTTTGTCTTTTTTCAATAAAAACAAACATTTTGAGTGTCTCGCTGACTGTTCAGACACAAATATATCTATTTAAAAGATTCTGGTGTAGGTCAGATAACTAGAAATGTGATTTTCCTCTCCCACGGTTCAAATCTGAGTGCAATCCACCTTTTTGCATAAAAAAAACATTTTGAGTGTCTCGCTGACTGATCAGACACAAATATATCTGTAAAAAGAGTCTGGTGTAGGCCAGATAACTAGAACTGTGGTTTTGCAGTTCCACTGTTCAACTCTTTGTATTATCCACTTTTCTGCCTTTTTTGCATAAAAAAAAAAACATTTTGAGTATCTCGCTGACTGTTCAGACACAAATATATCTGTTTAAAAGAGTCTGGTGTAGGCCCGATAACTAGAACTGTGATTTTGCAGTTCCACGGTTCAAATCTCTGTATTATCCACTTTTTTGCCTTTTTTTGAATAAAAAAAAAACACTTTAAGTGTCTCGCTGACTGTTCACACACAAATATATCTGTTTAAAAGAGTCTGGTGTAGGCCAGATAACTAGAACTGTGGTTTTGCAGTTCCACGGTTCATATCTCTGTATTATCCACTTTTTTGCCTTTTTTCAATAAAAAAAAACATTTTGAGTGTCTCGATGACTGTTCAGACACAAAATATATCTGTTTAAAAGAGTCTGGCGTAGGCCAGATAACTAGAACTGTGGTTTTCCTCTCCCACGGTTCAAATCTGGGTGTAATCCACCTTTTTGCATAAAAAAAAACATTTTGAGTGTCTCGCTGACTGTTCAGACACAAATATATCTGTTTAAAAGAGTCTGGTGTAGGCCAGATAACTACAACTGTGGTTTTGCAGTTCCACGGTTCATATCTCTGTATTATCCACTTTTTTGCCTTTTTTCAATAAAAAAAAACATTTTGAGTGTCTCGATGACTGTTCAGACACAAATATATCTGTTTAAAAGAGTCTGGCGTAGGCCAGAAAACTAGAACTGTGGTTTTCCTCTCCCACGGTTCAAATCTGGGTGTAATCCACCTTTTTGCATAAAAAAAAACATTTTGAGTGTCTCGCTGACTGTTCAGACACAAATATATCTGTTTAAAAGAGTCTGGTGTAGGCCAGATAACTAGAACTGTGGTTTTGCAGTTCCATGGTTCAAATCTCTGTATTATCCACTTTTTTGCCTTTTTTCAATAAAAACAAACATTTTGAGTGTCTCGCTGACTGTTCAGACACAAATATATCTATTTAAAAGAGTCTGGTGTAGGCCAGATAACTAGAACTGTGGTTTTGCAGTTCCACTGTTCAACTCTTTGTATTATCCACTTTTCTGCCTTTTTTGCATAAAAAAAAAACCATTTTGAGTATCTCGCTGACTGTTCAGACACAAATATATCTGATTAAAAGAGTCTGGTGTAGGCCCGATAACTAGAACTGTGATTTTGCAGTTCCACGGTTCAAATCTCTGTATTATCCACTTTTTTGCCTTTTTTTGAATAAAAAAAAAACACTTTAAGTGTCTCGCTGACTGTTCACACACAAATATATCTGTTTAAAAGAGTCTGGTGTAGGCCAGATAACTAGAACTGTGGTTTTGCAGTTCCACAGTTCATATCTCTGTATTATCCACTTTTTTGCCTTTTTTCAATAAAAAAAAACATTTTGAGTGTCTCGATGACTGTTCAGACACAAAATATATCTGTTTAAAAGAGTCTGGTGTAGGCCAGATAACTAGAACTGTGGTTTTCCTCTCCCACGGTTCAAATCTGGGTGTAGTCCACCTTTTTGCATAAAAAAAACATTTTGAGTGTCTCTCTGACTGTTCAGACACAAATATATCTGTTTAAAAGAGTCTGGTGTAGGCCAGATAACTAGAACTGTGGTTCTGCAGTTCCACGGTTCAAATCTCTGTATTATCCACTTTTTTGCCAGTTTTGCATAAAAAAAGATTTTGAGCATCTCGCTGACTGTTCAGACACAAATATATCTGTTTAAAAGAGTCTGGTGTAGGCCAGATAACTAGAACTGTGGTTTTCCTCTCCCACGGTTCAAATCTGGGTGTAATCCACCTTTTTGCATAAAAAAAAACATTTTGAGTGTCTCTCTGACTGTTCAGACACAAATATATCTGTTTAAAAGAGTCTGGTGTAGGCCAGATAACTAGAACTGTGGTTTTGCAGATCCATGGTTCAAATCTCTGTATTATCCACTTTTTTGCCTTTTTTCAATAAAAAAAACATTTTGAGTGTCTCGCTGACTGTTCAGACACAAATATATCTGTTTAAAAGATTCTGGTGTTGGCCAGATAACTAGAACTGTGGTTTTCCTCTCCCATGGTTCAAATCTGGGTGTAATCCACCTTTTTGCAAAAAAAAAAAACATTTTGAGTGTCTCGCTGACTGTTCAGACACAAATATATCTGTTTAAAAGAGTGTGGTGTAGGCCAGATAACTAGAACTGTGGTTTTGCAGTTCCACGGTTCAAATCTCTGTATAATGCACTTTTTTGGCTTTTTTCAATACAAAAAAAGCATTTTGAGTGTCTCGCTGACTGATCAGACACAAATATATCTGTTTAAAAGAGTCTGGTGTAGGCCAGATAACTAGAACTGTGGTTTTCCTCTCCCACGGTTCAAATCTGGGTGTAATCCACCTTTTTGCTTAAAAAAAAAACATTTTGAGTGTCTCGCTGACTGTTCAGACACAAATATATCTGTTTAAAAGAGTCTGGTGTAGGCCAGATAACTAGATCTGTGGTTTTGCAGTTCCACGGTTCAAATCTCTGTATTATCCACTTTTTTGCCTTTTTTCAATAAAAAAAACATTTTGAGTGTCTCGCTGACTGTTCAGACACAAATATATTTGTTTAAAAGAGTCTGGTGTAGGCCAGATAGCTAGATCTGTGGTTCTGCAGTTCCACAGTTCAAATCTCTGAATTATCCACTTTTTTGCCTTTTTTGCATAAAAAAAACATTTTGAGCATCTCGCTGACTGCTCAGACACAAATATATCTGTTTAAAAGATTCTGGTGTAGGCCAGATAACTAGAACTGTGGTTTTCCTCTCCCATGGTTCAAATCTGAGTGTAATCCACCTTTTCGCATAAAAAAAACATTTTGAATGTCTCGCTGACTGTTCAGACACAAATATATCTGTTTAAAAGAGTCTGGTGTAGGCCAGATAACTAGAACTGTGGTTTTGCCGTTCCACTTTTCAAATCTTTGTATTATCCACTTTTTTGCCTTTTTTGCATAAAAAAAAAAACATTTTGAGTGTCTCGCTGACTGTTCAGACACAAATATATCTGTTTAAAAGAGTCTGGTGTAGGCCCGATAACTAGAAATGTGGTTTTTCAGTTCCACGGTTCAAATCTCTGTATTATCCACTTTTTTGCCTTTTTTCAATAAAAAAAACATTTTGAGTGTCTCGATAACTGTTCAGACACAAATATATCTGTTTAAAAGAGTCTGTTGTAGGCCAGATAACTAGAACTGTGGTTTTGCAGTTCCACGGTTCAAATCTCTGTATTATCCACTTTTTTGCCTTTTTTCAATAAAAAAAAGCATTTTGAGTGTCTCGCTGACTGTTCAGACACAAATATATCTGTTTAAAAGATTCTGGTGTAGGCCAGATAACTAGAACTGTGACTTTCCTCTCCCACGGTTCAAATCTGGGTGTAGTCCACCTTTTTGCATAAAAAAAAAACATTTTGAGTGTCTCTCTGACTGCTCAGACACAAATATATCTGTTTAAAAGAGTCTGGTGTAGGCCAGATAACTAGAACTGTTGTTCTGCAGTTCCACGGTTCAAATCTCTGTATTATCCACTTTTTTGCCTTTTTTGCATAAAAAAACGTTTTTAGCATCTCGCTGACTGTTCAGACACAAATATATCTGTTTAAAAGAGTCTGGTGTAGGCCAGATAACTAGAACTGTGGTTTTGCAGTTCCACTGTTCAAACCTTTGTATTATCCACTTTTTTGCCTTTTTTGCATAAAAAAAACATTTTGAGTGTCTCGCTGACTGTTCAGACACAAATATATCTGTTTAAAAGAGTCTGGTGTAGGCCAGATAACTAGAACTGTGGTTTTGCAGTTCCACGGTTCAAATCTCTGTATTAATCACTTTTTTGCCTTTTTTCAATAAAAAAAAACATTTTGAGTGTCTCGATGACTGTTCATACACAAATATATCGGTTTAAAAGAGTCTGGTGTAGGCCAGATAACTAGAACTGTGGTTTTCCTCTCCCACGGTTCAAATCTGGGTGTAATCCACCTTTTTGCATAAAAAAAAACATTTTGAGTGTCTCGCTGACTGTTTAGACACAAATATATCTGTTTAAAAGAGTCTGGTGTAGGCCAGATAACTAGAACTGTGGTTTTGCAGTTCCACGGTTCAAATCTCTGTATTATCCACTTTTTTGCCTTTTTTTCAATAAAAAAAAAAGCATTTTGAGTGTCTCGCTGACTGTTCAGACACAAATATATCTGTTTAAAAGATTCTGGTGTAGGCCAGATAACTAGAACTGTGACTTTCCTCTCCCACGGTTCAAATCTGGGTGTAGTCCACCTTTTTGCTTAAAAAAAAAACATTTTGAGTGTCTCTCTGACTGTTCAGACACAAATATTTCTGTTTAAAAGAGTCTGGTGTAGGCCAGATAATTTGAACTGTGGTTTTGCAGTTCCACGATTCAAATCTCTGTATTATCCACTTTTTTGCCTTTTTTCATTAAAAAAAAAACATTTTGAGTGTCTCGCTGACTGTTCAGACACAAATATATCTGTTTAAAAGATTCTGGTGTAGGCCAGATAACTAGAACTGTGATTTTCCTCTCCCACGGTTCAAATCTGGGTGTAATCCAACTTTTTGCATAAAAAAAAGCATTTTGAGTGTCTCTCTGACTGTTCAGACACAAATATATCTGTTTAAAAGAGTCTGGTGTAGGCCAAATAACTAGAACTGTGGTTCTGCAGTTCCATAGTTCAAATCTCTGTATTATCCAATTTTTTGCCTTTTTTGAATGAAAAAATCATTTTGAGCATCTCGCTGACTGTTCAGACACAAATATATCTGTTTAAAAGATTCTGGTGTAGGCCAGATAACTAGAACTGTGGTTTTCCTCTCCCACGGTTCAAATCTGAGTGTAATCCACCTTTTTGCATAAAAAAACATTTTGATTGTCTCGCTGACTGTTCAGACACAAATATATCTGTTTAAAAGAGTCTGGTATAGGCCAGATAACTAGAAATGTGATTTTTCAGTTTCACTGTTCAAATCTTTGTATTATCCACTTTTTTGCCTTTTTTGCATAAAAAAAAACATTTTGAGTGTCTCGCTGACTGTTCAGACACAAATATATCTGTTTAAAAGAGTCTGGTGTAGGCCAGATAACTAGAACTGTGGTTTTGCAGTTCCATGGTTCAAATCTCTGTGTTATCCACTTTTTTGCCTTTTTTCAATAAAAAAAAACATTTTGAGTGTCTCGCTGACTGTTCAGACACAAATATATCTGTTTAAAAGATTCTGGTGTAGGCCAGATAACTAGAACTGTGGTTTTCCTCTCCCACGGTTCAAATCTGAGTGTAATCCACCTTTTTGCATAAAAAAAACATTTTGAGTGTCTCGCTGACTGTTCAAACACAAATATATCTGTCTAAAAGATTCTGGTGTAGGCCAGATAACTAGAACTGTGATTTTCCTCTCCCACGGTTCAAATCTGGGTGTAGTCCACCTTTTTGCATAAAAAAACATTTTGAGTGTCTCTCTGACTGTTCAGACACAAATATATCTGTTTAAAAGAGTCTGGTGTAGGCCATATAACTATAACTGTTGTTCTGCAGTTCCACGGTTCAAATCTCTATATTATCCACTTTTTTGCCTTTTTTGCATAAAAAAAAACATTTTGAGTGTCTCGCTGACTGTTCAGACACAACTATATCTGTTTAAAAGAGTCTGGTGTAGGCCAGATAACTAGAACTGTGGTTTTACAGTTCCACGGTTAAAATCTCTGTATTATCCACTTTTTTGCCTTTTTTTAATTAAAAAAAAAACATTTTGAGTGTCTCGCTGACTGTTCAGACACAAATATATCTGTTTAAAAGAGTCTGGTGTAGGCCAGATAACTAGAACTGTGGTTTTGCAGTTCCATGGTTCAAATCTCTGTATTATCCACTTTTTTGCCTTTTTTCAATAAAAACAAACATTTTGAGTGTCTTGCTGAATGTTCAGACACAAATATATCTGATCAAAAGATTCTGGTGTAGGCCAGATAACTAGAAATGTGATTTTCCTCTCCCACGGTTCAAATCTGGGTGTAATCCACATTTTTGCATAAAAAAAAAACATTTTGAGTGTCTCGTTGACTGTTCAGACACAAATATATCTGTTTAAAAGAGTCTCGTGTAGGCCAGATAACTAGAACTGTGGTTTTGCAGTTCCACGATTCAATTCTCTGTATTATCCACTTTTTTGCCTTTTTTCATTAAAAAAAAACATTTTGAGTGTCTCGCTGACTGTTCAGACACAAATATATCTGTTTAAAAGATTCTGGTGTAGGCCAGATAACTAGAACTGTGATTTTCCTCTCCCACGGTTCAAATCTAGGTGTAATCCACCTTTTTGCATAAAAAAACATTTTGAGTGTCTCTCTGACTGTTCAGACACAAATATATCTGTTTAAAAGAGTCTGGTGTAGGCCAGATAACTAGAACTGTGGTTCTGCAGTTCCACAGTTCAAATCTCTGTATTATCCACTTTTTTGCCTTTTTTGAATAAAAAAAACATTTTGAGCATCTCGCTGACTGTTCAGACACAAATATATCTGTTTAAAAGAGTCTGGTGTAGGCCAGATAACTAGAACTGTGGTTTTCCTCTCCCACGGTTCAAATCTGAGTGTAATCCACCTTTTTGCTTAAAAAAAAACATTTTCATTGTCTCGCAGACTGTTCAGACACAAGTATATATGTTTAAAAGAGTCTGGTATAGGCCAGATAACTAGAACTGTGATTTTTGCAGTTTCACTGTTCAAATCTTTGTATTATCCACTTTTTTGCATAAAAAAAACATTTTGAGTGTCTCGCTGACTGTTCAGACACAAATATATCTGTTTAAAAGAGTCTGGTGTAGGCCAGATAACTAGAACTGTGGTTTTGCAGTTCCATGGTTCAAATCTCTGTGTTATCCACTTTTTTGCCTTTTTTCAATAAAAAAAAACATTTTGAGTGTCTCGCTGACTGTTCAGACACAAATATATCTGTTTAAAAGATTCTGGTGTAGGCCAGATAACTAGAACTGTGGTTTTCCTCTCCCACGGTTCAAATCTAAGTGTAATCCACCTTTTTGCATAAAAAAAACATTTTGAGTGTCTCGCTGACTGTTCAAACACAAATATATCTGTTTAAAAGTGTCTGGTGTAGGCCAGATAACTAGAACTGTGGTTTTGCAGTTCCACTGTTCAAATCTTTGTATTATCCACTTTTTTGCCTTTTTTGCATAAAAAAAAACATTTTGAGTGTCTCGCTGACTGTTCAGACACAAATATATCTGTTTAAAAGAGTCTGGTGTAGGCCAGATAACTAGAACTGTGGTTTTCCTCTTCCACGGTTCAAATCTCCTTTTTATTACCCTTTTGCCATTGATAGTGAGAGTGTAAGCTATTTTACTTAATTTACAATGGGCAAGGAGCATGGCAAGGGACGTTGGACTGGACGTTCTGTTGATGGTGCGTGCAGAGGACGGGTCCGTGGCCAAGGTGAAAATGTGCCACAACCAACAGCCACATCTTCTCGCTCCCAGTTCTTGACCGAATTACTAGGGAAGCACACAACAGCACCACTATTGCGAACTGATCAGTGTGAACAGGTTATTAATTGGATAGCAGATAATACTTCCAGTCACCTGGGCACCACCACTTCCGGTCTGTCTTTCACATGGTCAAGTGTAAGAAGCCGTGATTCTCGACTGCATACTCCTCCTCACCCTGATGCTCCTTCCACCCACCATGCCGAGTGTTGTCAGACAGCAACTGATCCCACAGTTGGACACTCTGAAGGTCTGTTCACTGGTCCATTTCCATATTTGGGTCCCTTGCCTGCTCTGCTTGAAGTGGAGGAAGAGGAGATCCCATGTAGCGATGGCCAAATATTTGAACAGCCACGGCCACAGGAAGGCGACGCTGGCAATTTGTCACAAGAGGTGGACAATGACGAGACACAATTGCCACGAAGTTAGGAGGTGGACCGTGGTGTGGAAGTGGAAGAGGAGGAGGTGGTGGACGATCTAGTAACTGACCCAACGTGGCAGGAGGACACGCAGAGCGAGGCCAGCAGCACACAGGGGGAGGGAGGCAGAGTACCCCAACAGGCAGGAAGAAGCAGTGTGGTGGCCGCACACAGAAGGCGGGCAACCATTCCCCGTAACACCAACACGAGGGACGTTGCCAGTACAACCGGTAGGTCTTCCAGAGTCTGGAATTTTTTTAAAGACTCTGCTGATAACCCCAAAAAGGCCATTTGTACCACCTGCCAGGCCAGCATCAGCAGGGGTGACAAAACTACCAGCCTGACCACCACCAGCATGATCAGGCACATGTCAGCAAAGCACCCGACTTTGTGGGGAGAATCCCAGGGTCCACGACCAGTGTCAGCGGGTGTCACCACTGCTTCTTCCGCTGTTGTGCGTGTAAGAGAACACCTCGTTGTGTGTGCAAGGCAATCCCCTGTCCATACTGCATGCAAAGATGCCCCCTCCTCTCAGTCTTCACTTGTTATGGCAGTTTCTCAAGAAACAGCATCAACGTCCACGTCCACGTCCCACCGCAGCATTCATTTGTCCATATCCCAGACCTTTGAATGAAAGCGCAAATTCGCACTACACAAGCACATGTCCCAAAACATCTGCCGTGCCCTTAACAACGCAGTTACTGGGAGAGTCCACCTGACAACGGACACATGGACAAGTGCTTGTGGCCAGGGACGGTACATCTCCCTGACAGCACACTGGATAAACATAGTGGAAGCCGGGAGCCAGTCGGACCTTGGGACGGAACACATCCTCCCCACACCGAGGATTGCGGGCCCTATGTCAGTCAGAGTTGCCCCCACAGTGTACAGCTCCTGCGCATCATCCTCCTCCTCCTCATGTTCAGCCTCCATCTCAGATATCACCACATCAGTAACAAGCTGGAAACACTGCAGTTCTGCCTCAGCCAAGCAGCAACAGGCTGTGCTGAAACTCATAAGCTTAGGTGATAAAACTCACACTGCTTGTGAGTTGTGGACAGCTGTGAAAGAGCAGGCAGATCTGTGGCTGAGACTGCTGAACCTACATCCAGGCATGGTCGTGTGTGACAATGGCTGTAACCTGGTGGCGGCTCTAAGGCGAGGCGAGATCACACACGTACCATGTCTGGCTCATATGCTTAACCTCGTGGTTCAGCGGTTTCTTAAATCGTACCCCGAGTTGCCAGATCTGCTCATCAAAGTACGCCGCCTGTCAGCTCATTTTCGAAAGTCGGCTACAGCTTCCGCCGCCCTTGCTGTGTTGCAGCAGCGATTGCACCTTCTGGCACACCGACTGGTGTGTGATGTCCCCACATGTTGGAACTCTACCCTGCACATGTTGCAAAGGATTTATGAGCAGAAGAGAGAAGTTGTGGAGTACCGGCTGCAACAAGGCAGTCGATATTCAGGTCAGACTCCACACATATAACACCTCAGGAGTGGACCTTGATGTCTGACATATGTACCATCCTGACAAACTTTGAGGAGTCCACCAAGATGGTGAGTGGCCATGAGCATCCAGCGTCAGCATCCCACTTGTCTGTCTTTCGCAACACTCTCTGCAGAGAATTAAAGAGGAGGCATTGCAGCCAGAGTATGATGAGATATATCAAGAAGCCGTAGCGGGCGATTACACACAGCCCAGCCTCATCTCATCCCAACGTGCATTGGGGGACAATGAGGGAGAGGAGGAGGAGGAGGAAGAACAGGAGCTGGTATCATGCGCTGTAGACGGTAGTACCTGTACAACTGTCATACCGTCAGTTCAGCGTGGGTGGCCTGATGACAGGGGGGAGGAGGAGGAGGAAAGCATGGTCAGTCGTTATCTTGGTGAGGACACGGTAGTCTTGCCCGTTACCAGTCTGGCACGCATGGCTGATTTTATGCTACGCTGCCTTAACCATGACCCTCGCGTTGTCAAAATGTTGGGTGACAGTCATTACTGGTTGGTGACACTTTTAGACCCCCGCTACAAGGAGAACTTTCACTCTCTTATTCCTGAGGTGGAGAGGTCTACAAAAATGGGGCAGTACCAGAAGGCCCTTGCTGCAGAACTGAACACGCTAGCGGCAGAGGTCACAGTTCGTTGCCCAACCAAGGGGTACAGGCGAGAGAGACGCAACTCCAATCCAGCAGAGGCAGGGGAACACTGTCAACGTTCTGGGACAGTTTTATGAGATCCGCCCAGCCTTGAGGCGTGGGGTACTCTCACAAGGAGTAGAAAGTTTCAAAAGATGGTGAGGGAGTACCTTGCCAACCGTACCAGCATCCTCTGTGATTCCTCTGTGCCTTTTAATTATTGGGTATCCAAGCTGGACACTTGGAATGAACTCGCTCTGTACGCCTTGGAGGTCCTGGCCTGCCCTGCCGCTAGCGTGTTATCGGAGTGTGTTTTTAGTGCCGCTAGGGGAATTATAACTGATAAGCGCACTTGCCTGTCAACTGACAAGCTAACCCTTATCAAAATGAACAAGGGCTGGATTGGGCCAGACTTCTCATCACCAACAAATGACAGCAGAGTAACATAAAGTCAAATCCACTGTGTTATTTCGGGAGGTGTATTCCCATGCACCGCTTCACACCCACACATGGGTATACGCTTCCTCATTTTGGCTGTTTTTTGCTCTTCTCCTTATCCTCAGCCTCCACCACTTCTATACCACCAGGGTGACCATGGTCCGTGTTGCCAGCATTGCAAGTTCCTCCGTCCTAATTTTTGGCAGCTTTTGCTTGGAAGGCATAGGCAAAGACTATGGGAGACCCACTCCCCAATAATGGGAATAATGTTTTTAATATGCTGTACTGCATGGCTCTTGTAAGGGGTATTGCAAGTTCCTCCGTTCTAATTTTTGGCAGCTTTTGCTTGGAAGGCATAGGCAAAGACTATGGGAGACCCACTCCCCAATAATGGGAATAATGTTTTTAATATGCTGTACTGCACGTCTCTTCCAAGGGGCATTAAAACCGTCTTGTTAAACCACTCTGAACTACACGTCTCTTCCAATGGGCATTAAAACCGTCTTGTTAAGCTACTATGACCTCCATGTCTCTTCCAAGGGGCATTAAAACCGTCTTGTTAAACCACTCTGACCTCCACGTATCTTCCAAGGGGCGTTAAAACCATCTTGTTAAACCACTCTGACCTTCACGTCTCTTCCAAGGGGCATTAAAACCATCTTTTTAAACCACTCTGACCTCCACGTCTCTTCCAAGGGGCATTAAAACCGTCTTGTTAAGCTACTGTGACCACCACGTCACTTCCAAGGGGCATTAAAACCGTCTTGTTCAGCTACTGTGACCTCCACGTCTCTTCCAAGGGGCATTAAAACCGCCTTGTTAAACCACTCTGAACTCCACATCTCTTCCAAGGGGCATTAAACCCGTCTTGTTAAGCTACTGTGACCTCCACGTCTCTTCCAAGGGGCATTAAAACCATCATGTTAAACCACTCTAAACTCCATGTCTCTTCCAAGGGGCATTAAAACCGTCTTGTTAAACCACTCTGACCTCCACGTCTCATCCAAGGGGCATTAAAACCGTCTTGTTCAACCACTCTGACCTCCATGTCTCTTCCAAGGGTCATTAAAACCATCTTGTTAAACCACTGACCTCCACGTCTCTTCCAAGGGGCATTAAAACCGTCTTGTTAAGCTACTGTGACCTCCACGACTCTTCCAAGGGGCATTAAAACCGTCTTGTTAAACCACTCTGAACGCCACATCTCTTCCAAGCGGCATTAAAACCGTCTTGTTAAGCTACTGAGACCTCCACGTCTCTTCCAAGGGGCATTAAACCCGTCTTGTTAAACCACTCTGACCTCCATGTCTCCTCCAAGGAGCATTAAAACCGTCTTGTTAAGCTACTGTGACCTCCATGTCTCTTCCAAGGGGCATTAAAACCATCTTGTTAAGCTACTGTGACCTCCACTTCTCTTCCAAGGGGCATTAAAACTGTCTTGTTAAACCACTCTGAACTCCACGTCTCTTCCAAGGGGCATTAAAACCGTCTTGTTAAGCTACTGTGACCTCCATGTCTCTTCCAAGGGGCATTAAAACCATCTTTTTAAACCACTCTGACCTTTACGTCTCTTCCAAGGGGCATTAAATCCGTCTTGTTAAGCTACTGTGACCTCCACGTCTCTTCCAAGGGGCACTAAAACTGTCTTGTTAAACCACTCTGACCTCCACGTCTCTTCCAAGGGGCATTAAAACCGTCTTGTTAAACCACTCTGAACTCCACGTCTCTTCCAAGGGGCATTAAAACCGTCTCGTTAAACCACTCTGAACTCCATGTCTCTTCCAAGGGGCATTAAAACCGTCTTGTTAAGCTACTTTGACCTCCACGTCTCTTCCAAGGGGCATTAAAACCGTCTTGTTAAAACACTCTGAACTCCACGTCTCTTCCAAGGGGCATTAAAACTATCTTGTTAAACCACTCTGAACTTCACGTCTCTTCCAAGGGGCATTAAAACCATCTTGTTAAGCTACTGTGACCTCCACGTCTCTTCCAAGGGGCATTAAAACCGTCTTGTTAAACCACTCTGACCTCTACGTCTCTTCCAAGGGGCATTAAAACCGTCTTGTTAAGCTACTGTGACCTCCACGTGCCTCCCAAAGGGCATTAAAACCATCTTGTTAAACCACTCTAAACTCCTCGTCTCTTCCAAGGGGCATTAAAACCGTCTTGTTAAACCACTCTGAACTTCACAGCTCTTACAAGGAGCATTGAAATGTTGTTTTTAATTACTTCTAACCTCCACGACTCTTCCAACGGGCATTGCATTTCCTCCTAATTTTAGTCAGCTTTTGCTTTTCAATGCATAGGCGAACACTAAGGGAGACCCACTCCCCAATAATGGGTAGAAGGTTTGTTTCAAGGGGCATTGCAGTTCCTCATAATTTTTGAAAAGCCTTCCATTCACTGCAAGGGCCAACAGTGTACAGGAGACCCAGTTGCTAAAAATGGAAAAAACAGTTTAGTTAAGGCCCTCTGACCTCCATGTCACTTCCAAGGGGCATTGGAGTGCCTCAAAATTTTTGGTAGGCATTGCACTCACTGTATGCCCTATAACTGTGTAGCCGAACCGCTCCTTTTGGTACAGAAACATATCCTACAAGACATGTGTGGTTGACTGGCCTGATATTGATGTTAATGGTCCCTGTTCCTCCTGCTCTTTCTCCTTTGCCACCACCTCATCCATCATTCATCACCTGAAGCTTTGTTTTAACGGGAGTCATAGAACTGGGATAGTAGCAGGAAATCATCCAGCAATCCTCGGAGGAGGTAGGATATGCGCCAAAACGCTGACCACCTCAGGCCTAGCCACTACTACATACATGCGCTTGCATTCCAAGGAACAGAAAGCTAAGGAGATGGATGGCCTCATGATCATGAATAATTTACTTGCTGTGTAGGAAGCCGATCACCGCTGCTGTCTACCTTCTGAACTTTGTGTTGAAGCCTGATTGACCCAGGACCCGCAATCCTCTATGTCTGGAGGACATGTTGCATCCCAGTGTCCAACTGTGTCCCAGCTTCCACAATATTAACCCAGTGTGAAGGCGTCAGTGAGATGGACCATCCCTGGCCACATTCACTTGTCCATGTGTTTGTGGTTAGGCTCTCCTTCCCACTAAATGCACTGGGGAGGGCACAGGTAATGTTTTGGTATGCGCACTTGTGTATAAGGCGCACCGGGACAAATAGGGGCGGCTGGGGACCGTGTGTGGGCACCCAACCGTGGGGCGGCTCATGACCAAGTATGGATACCAGGCTGCCGACGCAGCCATGACGTGGTGGCCAGATTCCGCCTCCACATGCCTAAAAGGCCCAATTTCAAGTGCAAGCAAGCAGTATGGTATTGCAGCCTGGGGGTGGGTGGGTGGCAGGCTGCATACTTGCGCTTGCATTGCAAGGAATGGGGGAGGTACAATTGAACACTGCCCTGGGACAAGGACTTGCACGGGGATAGTTGCAAGTCTGCATCTTCTGTTGCGGCAAGGATCACTTCTCATGGGCACACTTTTAGGCAGTGACCTGGGTGTCAGAGATGCTTCCAGGGGTCTTCCCCATGCTAATCCCATGTCTTTTCAGCACTGTATGCATGTGTCACACAGCACATGGCCAGATAAGGTTGTAAAATGCTAAAATTACATTTCCCGGTGAATGCATTTGTCACGGTTGAAAGCAATACAAAAGTGCAAAAACGCATAAAAAATTCTACTTGTGAACATAGCCCAAGGTGTGGAGGAATATTTTGGTTTTTGGTTATTTATTTTACCTTATGCACAATTCTTTACCCTGGAAAGGATGTTCCTTAACATATTTCACAGGAAAACAGTTTCAGTTTCGTTTTTGAACGTTTTATTGTGAGCCCGTAAAAGTGGTTTAATACCTCTGACCACGTTGTTGACAGCAGTGACCTGGGGGTCAGAAATGCTTCCTGGGGCAATCCCCATGCTGTCCCCATGTCATTTGAGCACTGTCTCTATCGTTTTGGGCACTTTTTAGGCTTTCTACAGACTGCCGGGGGTGCTGCCGCAAAAATGCTCGGGTCTCCCATAGACTAACATTGGGCTCGTTGCTCTGGTCGAGCACCCGAGTATCACGGTGAGCTCGGCCGGAGCTTCGAGCATCCGAGCATTTTAGTGCTCGCTCAACACTACTGTATATTGGACTATTCCTATGGTAATTTTACATATTATACCTATATGATGACAATACAATAATGTAATGAGGCATTATATTATGAATGTATTTGTTAGAAATGAATTTTGATATAGATAAACTACTTGTGGATCTCAGGTGTTGGTATTCATGCTTTTTTAAAAATGTTTTTAATGAGGTAAATAAAGCTTGTAATTTTTATTAACTATATTGAGGTGTGCGCATGTCAATATTGCACCTTCCCGCTTTCTCTTGTTTTGTAACTGTCATCTGCTTTTGACACAATGGACCATTCCCTCTTACTACAGACTCTCTCTGCATCACAGACTTGGCCCTATCTTGGATCTCTTCATACCTAACAGACAGAACATTCAGTGTCTCCCACTCACACACCACTTCCTAATCTCGCCCCCTATCTGTCGGTGTCCCCCAAGGTTCAGTTCTAGGACCCCTGCTCTTCTCCATCTACACCTTTGGCCTGGGACAGCTCATAGAGTCTCACGGCTTTCAGTATCACCTTTATGCTGATGACACACAGATCTACCTTTCTGGACCCGATATCTCCTCCCTACTAAAAAAAAATCCCACAATGTCTGTCCGCTATCTTATCATTCTTCTCTGCCAGATTTCTAAAATTTAACATGGATAAAACAGAATTCATCATCTTTCCACCTTCTCATTCATCCCCCTCATCTGATCTATCTATAAATGTCAATGGCTGTCCACTCTCCCCAGTCCCGCAAGCTCGCTGCCTTGGGGTAGCCCATGATTCTGATCTCTCCTTCAAACTACATATCCAAGCCCTTTCCACTTCCTGCCGACTCCAACTCAAAAATATCTCCTGGATCCATACATTCCTCAACCACGAATCTGCAAAAACACTAGTGCACGCCCTCATCATCTCCCGCCTCTACTACTGCAACCTCCTGCTCTGTGGGCTCCCTTCCAATACTCTCACACTCCTCCAATCTATCCGAAACTCTGCAGCCCGACTAATCCACCTGTCCCCCGCTATTCCCCGGCCTCTCCTCTCTGTCATTCCCTTCACTGGCTCTCCATTGCCCAGAGACTGCAGTTCAAAACCCTAACCACGGCATACAAAGCCATCCACAACCTGTCTCCTCCATATACAGTTGTGCTCAAAAGTTTACATACCTTGGAAGATTTTTTTCTTTCTTGGCCTTGTTTCAGAGAATATGAATGATAACAAAAAAATGTCAGTGGCTGGATGAAAGATGCGAGAGTCTGTCTAGATCCCAGAAACTCACTCAGCTTTTATGCACACATATTGATTACAAGAAAACAGGTCACAGATGAGGATGTTACCTTTAGTAGCCACTCAACCCCATTTGTGTCAAATTCTGTGCATGTTATCAGGCCCAAATCACCAGGGTATGTGAACTTTTGATCAGGGTCATTTGGATGTTTTTGGTTGTCATTAAGATTTAAAAAGAGAAAACACAGTAGTTTGACAATAAATGGCTTCACCCAACCAATAACCATGAGTGGAGGAAAAGTTTTTTTATTATCATTCATATTCTCTGAAACAAGGCCAAGACAGGAAAAATTCTGCCTGGGTATATAAACTTTTGAGCACAACTGTATCTGTGACCTAGTCTCACGGTACATACTTGCACGCAACCTCTGACCCTCACAAGATCTCCTGCTCTATTCCCCTCTTATCTCCTCTTCCCACAATAGCAAACAAGATTTCTCCCTTGCATCCCCCCTACTCTGGAACTCTCTACCCCAACATATCAGACTCTCGCCTACCGAGGAAACCTTCAAAAAGAACATGAATACCCACCTCTTCCCACAAGCCTACAACCTGCAGTAACCATCACTCCACCATACCGCTGCACGACTAGCTCTACCCCCATCTACTGTATCCTCATCCATGCCTTGTAGACTGTGAGCCCTCGCGGGCAGGTTCCTCGCTCCTCCTGTACCATTCGCAGCCACGTTTTGATAAAGATTATTGTAATTGTTTTTGTATGTATATGTATTTCACATGTAAAGCACCATGGAATAAATGGCGCTATAATAATAAATAATAATAATAATTGACTTCAATGATGTGCAGGCCTCCCTGGGTGGCCCTATGAGGCCAATCACCCAGCACCTGAAGGACTTGATTACCACCACAGAGGACCGGGGAGCTGCAGTGGTGGCAGAAGCAGCATAAGGACAAGTGAAAATTTATGACAGGCAGGTATGATGTATTTTACTGTTTATTCTGCTATGGGGTCTGAAGAGATGTCTTTTCAACACAATTTTGGCACTTCAAGAGAATTGCTCATTTCTACGCCCTCCATAGCAGCTCTTCAAGGACAACAAAACCCACTCTGGTATCCAGCCTTCCATCACTCAGAGGGTAGACAAGCTCAGGCCTAACAGTTACATAGGCCACTAACAGTTTATCCAGGCACCAGACATTGTCCAACTACACTGTAAACACAGTTCAACTACAGTCTGGTGCTGAACCAGACATTTATGTGCTTTCTTCTCATGCTTCTTCTCAAAATTGCAGCACAGTACTTCAGCAGCACATTTTTTGCACTCATCTGAATGTCAGGCTTCTCATGAATCCAACCGCTTACATAGGGTGCCATTCACACCTGTACGTGAGAAGCATCTCTATCCATATAAAAGCCTATTACCAACGCCCCTACTATTACATCAGGCGGGCTGCCAATACTATATGTGTACTCACATGCCAGACACCCCACATAACTCAGCCACCATTGGAGGGACCCGGCCTCCACCTTACATAAAAAACATGCAGAAAAGATGTATATATAACATGAGGTATTGGTCGATATTTTGGCCAAAATACACAAGCTCGCAACCTACATCAAGGGTCCTCATTATCTTGCGAGTACCTACTCTGAATTCAAAAGCAATTCCCTGAAAAAAAGGCTAAAAATCAATAAAAACATCACTGTAAGAGAGAAAAAGCAGCCATACTTGCAATACCATGTCCAGACACAAATGCACAAATAGGATGCAGCAGGTCCCCCATGATAAAGGCAGGGGCAGCACAGGTGCAAAATACTGAAAACAACAACTTACTAACCCACCAAACATCCGTGGAGTGGCTATCCAGTATTCTAATTGCACACAGGCTTACATATGGTGCCATTCACACCATTATGTGAGATGAACCTCTATCCGTATAACAGTCTATTACCAACGCCCCTACTATTACATCAGACAGGCTGACAATAATATATGTGTACCCACAGCCCAGACACCCCACATTACTTAGCCCTTCTGGGTACTAGCAAGATAATGAGAACCCTTGATGTGGGTTGCGAGCTTGTGTATTTTGGCCAAAATATCGACCAATACCTCATGTATTATATATATTTTTTTGCACATTTTTTTATGCAGGGTGCAGGCTGGGTGCCTCCAGTGGTGGATGGGTATTGTGGGGTCTCTGGCCGGTGGTGTCGGGCAAGTATGGCTGCTTTTTCTCTCTTTCAGTGATGTTTTTTTTTTCTCATGGGCCAAAGCTGATACTGACACCTCCTTCTGATAAGTAGGATACCAAAATGTCTGCTGTTAGTCACTATCAAAGGACATGGCAGCATCTATGAACACCACAGAATGCCATTTCTTGCAACCTTGGTTTGAATAGAGCACAGTTAGTGAAAGCACAACTCATGTTTATACCTCACATTGACTATTTTTCTATTAAAAAAAGAAAACAGGTGACCAGCAGACAGTTGACTATAAGAAGGGCGTTACTTGACAAAGAAAACCCTTTCCTATTTCATTCTGTCAGCAATGGCACCAAATGGAAGAGAAATGTCATAAGACCTGAGAAAGAAAATAATTTCTTTACACAAACGGCTACAAAATCAGCTTTACTTATCAGTCAGAATATTGTTGCAAAAGTGATACAAAAATGTAACAAAGATGGAATTTCAACCATCTCACAGAGATGTCCAGGCCGACCATGAAAGTTAACACCTAAACTGAGGCGTCTTCTGAGGAGCAGGGTTGAAGAAACTCGACATGCAAGTTTTCTACAATTAGCTAAAGAAGTAGAAAACCAAACCGGGGTGAGTGTTTCCATGGCACAATACTGCGCACACTGCAGATGAATCATCCAAGAAGGAAGCCTCTCCTAAAGCTCAAGCACAAAAAAACTCCCGGTCTACGATTTGCCAGGGACCATGCTGAAAAATATGGACCACTGGAACTCTATACTCTGGAACTGATGACTTCAAAACTGTATAGCGCAGCAAAGGTGAGGAGTACAAAGAAACATGCATGGTGCCTACAGTGAAACATGGTGGTGGCAGTGTCCTTATGTGGGGCTGCATAAGTGCTGCTGAAATCGGGGAGCTACATTTCATTGATGGTATCATGAATTCACAGATCTACTGCTCTATACTTAAAGAGAAGATGTCACCATCACTCTGTGCTTTCTGGTGCTTTTATCTCACAATCAACTCAAAGCACAGTCAGGGAGTCAATTAATCAGTTTGGTATAATGGCCTATGCAGGGTGTCATTTATTTGTAAATGCCAAACTGAGAAGATGTGTTTTGAATGATCAGAGATGATCACTCTCAATTCATCAGCCACTGAGTTCCTTAGAGTGGGGGTTGCCTAACAAAAACCTGGAATATGCTGATCTGAGTGGAGTTTCAGTAGATCCTTAAAGTAGTAGAGGCTGAAATTATTTTTAGCTTTAGAGGTCAGCAGTCAAATTAAAATAAAGAAAAAATGTATGGTCCATAAACACTAAATATTCTACCTCTCCATGTGCCAAACCAGGCCTCATCTGAATGGGGAGTGAAATGGAAACCAGGCGGAGCATGCAATTAAAACCTTTTATGGGAAAGATGGGTGAATAAGGTAGCTGAGCCCTGGAGGGAGTTACACCACCGATATGCACTACAAAAAGAAAAATAGTGCCCGCACACCTTTAGTATTCAATTAATGTAAAGTACAGGTGCACAAATCTACAAACATATACAAACACAATATGTCAGCATACTATGACCAATGAATACATGAACTCCAATATTGCAATATTGCTGTAAATGTTAAAAATGTAAGGGACTTAGTCAGCATTTTTTCATCAAAGAGCGCAAAAGCCATTCAACCATGTCAAGGTGTACCTTTAATATGGATGGTCCCTAAACACTAATCATCACAAAAGTTTATTCTCCATTTTCCAGGCAGCTAGTGCAGTGGAGGATTTGTATTATTGGGGCATTTCAAGTTTGATTGATTATGAACACAGCTGTGACGTATTAAAATGTCTGAAGGCATGCCCTGCAGCATGATGTTTTGGGTTTGAGGCTGCAGGGCATTACAATGGTCAAGCTAAGAGGTTATGAAGGCTTGTTGTACTAAGATGTTTATCGATTAGCAATGTACTTGACTATCTTCATCAGTGGAAGAAACAACAGAAAAATATAGGTATGGGCCCTTATAAATGCACAACAGGAGGAAAAAGTCAAAACTCATAAAAAAGTATCTTTATTAAATATTAACCTAAAAAAACAGGTACTCACAGCACCTAGATGCAAACAAACAGACAAAAATATCAATTGGGTCAAAAACGGAAGGGGGAGAAATTTGGGGCCTAATTTGTCCTGCAGCATTCCCTTCCTAGCCATGGAGGATGGAACCCTATAAGTATGATATGGTGCCGCTCAACGAAGAATGTCCCTATTTGACCCTATCTAAAAGCAACACTAACCTGCTGGCCAAACAAAAAGGAGGACGCAGGTATCTGGGAAATTCACACAGGGAATGAAAATACACCAAGAGTCCTTAAAGAGAGACTATAGATAGAGCCCTCATACTTTTAAGCTATTATCCAACCACTAAGTGGGTATTACAGTGTGCATGTGCTGTCAATACTTCGAGATACCACACAGTAGATGCACATATACTAAATAGTAAGCTAATAAGCCCCAATACACATCAACAAGTAAGGCTAGTGAACCTCAGTAAACAACATGAAACTGTGGAACCCACACAAACTGAATACATGTGTCCTAATTAGAGATGGGCAAACCCGAACAGTAAAGTTTGGGATCCATACCGAACACCTACTGTTCTGATCAGTAGTAAGATTAATACCACCCATCAGAGCGCTGAAGTTCTAATGCTGTCAGATGACAGCGTGAGCCCGCAGCTGTGACCGGAGACAAAAAGTTTACCTCCGGTCACAGGCGTCGGCAGATGGGACTACTACACCCATCAGCCTACGCCTGCTGTCGCCGTCATCCAAGTCTGGGATAAATAATTTTCAACCTGGACGGTGCGAAAATGCGACCATTCCGGCTGAAAACCACTGAGGAATGAGCTGCTGCGAGCACTGCCTCAGTGACTAGTGGTGACGTTATAGAGTTCACTGCAGGTCATTGAGGCTGCATTCCCAGCCGGGGCAAAGAACTGCGGTGACCTCGGTGAGATCATCGCTAGTGGCCCAGCAGGGAACGCAGCCTCAATGATCGGCGGTGAATTCTATGAATTTCTGAATGGGGTAGAGGAAAAAATGAGCGGTGTATTTTTTTACATCATTTTAAAATTAAAGGTTCACCTTTCTTATCATTTTGTGAGGAAATGCAAGTAAACCACAATGTAAAAATGGATAATTTAACATCTGTAACCATGATTGAATATCTTAATCCTGATTACAGTATTGTATGTCTGATAGCCTGGATTACATAAATTCTAGAATTGGAAAGTACAACTTTATAGGGGGCAAAGGTAGTACGTAGGGGAAAAATGTACTTGTGTTACTTCATTCTGTAATACTTTAGTAGTTGAGAATATGTCAGATTCAACATATTCCATTATTCATAGCTCTACATTTTGATGTTTTAGTAATACACGGTAATGCAGCAATGAGGATAGAGAACACATATTACCACTGTAACGCTCCTCAAATTTTTATAATGTCTATTGCCACAAGGTATGAATATTTTCTTACAGTCAAAGAACAGAAGTCGACAGTATCTTGAAAGATTTGCATTTTTGCTTGCTATTGAAATCAAAGTGAAGCACATTTAACCTCCTCTACCAACTGTAGTGCTGACTGGAAGCAGAGAAGGTACAGTGAAAACAAGGACTTTAGTTGAGAGCTCTCAATATTAAGCTGAAACACTAAGTAAATATTTATTCTGTGCCACAATACACTTTTCATGTTAGGATTAGTGCGGTGAAAAACATACTGTACTAGTACTGTGGAAATGTCTCCATGTAGAGTAAAGAATATTGTAGTTATCCCTAGGGAGGAGGCAATACAAGCACTGGTAATGAGTGGACACACAGCTTGATTTTGGGAGAAGTTCTGAAAATAGCACAGTTAGTCTTCCTTGTTAAATAAATAATCTTTCTTTATTTTGTGACAGGGGAAGTTTTAAGCTTTGGTCAATCTTAGAAAAATTGGACAAGCAGTTTTAACAAGTGCTATATACTGTATGTCTGTGAGATGCAAAGTCAAATGGATTTTATGGCTTTATACTGTATGTAAAATCTCTCTAGCTGTTAAGCCAATACAGCTCTCTGTAAGATTTTATTGACACCATGTAGCATATAAGAAAGTGTATACACTTGCTGCATGTCCATAGACCCCTATATTTGCAGATTGATACTGAAAGACAGTCCTGGTCAGGAATATGCGGTATACTTTTTTTTACTATATAAAATAGTGCAACCTGCCTGTGCTTCCACCTGTGAAATTAAAGTATCCAAACACTGAAGACTGTATTTCTCACACGGCATCCTGTAAGAGATAAATGTAACTGTCTGTGATAGAATTGCATATGTCAAGGTAGTTTCCAAATATATGCAGGAAAGTAAAATATGTAACATGACGTGAATACACCCTTAACAATAAGTTAGTGATTCGATTTGAGAACAAAACAAGCAGTAAGCAGTTTTGTACCTAAAAATGGCATCATTTTTCTATTAAATGTTCTTTACAGGACTTCTAAGGCCCCCATACACCTTAGATGGATGTCAGTTGATCGATGGCTAGGCTGATCATTCAACCAGCAGCTACCTCCTGTCACAGAGGTAACTTGCATGCCTCCTCAGCGCCGTCCCACTCACCATGGTTATTACGCGGCTTCTCTTCGCGTCAGGCCGGCTCGCTGAATTTTACCTCTTGCAGCACTCCTCTGCACTACTGCATCCGAATGTGCTTTCCATGTTGCTTTAGGGGGTTGTGGCTGGTCTCTGCTGAAATTTAATCCTGCTATGTCCTGCAGAGATTATGTTCTCTGGCCTATCACGTGCCAGCAGGCTCTTTATTAGGCAGCTCCTCCCACCACTCCTGGCCCAAATGTTGGTTCCCAGTCAGTTTGTTCTGCTAGTGTCCTGTTGGTGCTTGCTTGTTTTGTGTCTCATGTTTTTTACCCGGCTCGTATACCTGTCCTGTCTAGCCTCTCCGCTCCTGACCTCGGCTAAGTATCCTGAACCTGTGCTTCCTGGCTCAACCTTGGACCATCTGACCATGTCTTTGTCTTCACACTCCTGTACCTCGTACCCATGCCTTTGACCTTTTGGTCAGTTGCAGTCTCGGGGACTGCCCTGGACTGCTACCTGGTGTCTACCGGTAGCCAACCTATCCTCACCATCAGAGGCCCTAGTGAAGACCTGGTAGACATCTAGTCACGCCATTCCAAGATAAGCCCTGCTTGTGGTGCAGTGGGTCCACACCCACCAGCGTTACACCAACACTGTTTCTCCCATACACAGGAGTATTCAATTTATCAAGTGCTTCTATCTTCTCTATGGGAGAGCAGCTGCCAGACATTAATGGCAATGGCTTTTCTCACGGAGAACAAAAAGACCCTCAAAAGAAGACATAAGTAGTTTATTACTGCTTCTGTCTTCTCCTTAGCCGGGTAGCTAACAGTAGCATCAGCAGTGTTGATGCTTTTGTAGAATCTGGTGATCACATGATTTCTATGCTTCTGCCCTGCATAGCAAAGCTGCTGGGTCCATGCAGACTCAGATAAGCTCTGCCAGTGACTTCTGTCACTGTACTGGGCAGTATTATCCTGTAACTGGGGATCCTATGGATGACCTGGTACAGTGGAAAAAAGCAATATAAAAAAAGAATATGAGAAAAAATAATAAAATATGAAAAGTCACCACTACAAGGAGATATGAAGGAAATCTATTTTTTCTATAATAAGGAAATCTAAACAAAAAACTAAACATATTAGGTATGCACATTATCATACGAACCTGGGAAGTTTACTCAACAGGTTATTTGGTGTGAAACATGAGCAATAAAAAAAATAAACAAAAATAAACAAAAATGTGTTTATTTCTATATTTGCATTCCAAAAAAAGTATAAATTGCACAGTACCATAAAACACTGCTTAAAAATAATACAATTTGTCCTGCATAAAACTCATACAGCCAAGTCAATGAAAAAAATAAATAGGAACACGGGCAAAAATGAACAAAATTTGCTCGTCATTAAGGCCCATTCAGGTCTGGTCATTAAGGGACTAATTTAGAATTACTTTGCTCATCTCTAGTTGTAGTTCTTTTTACAGGACTTTAAGTACATTGTTGTCTCAAATATCAACCAAGACTCACTGCCTTACAAAAAGAAATGAAAAGAAATCTAAACACAAGATAAAAACTTTTAGCAATTTGGGACGTGGAAACATTTGCATTGGCAGAACATTAATCTACTCAAGAGTTCAGCAAATGTTGTTACAGGTAGTGCTGCTGGGTTATGGAGCTCATCATTAACTTATTTTCACATACGTGAGTTATTTATATCACTGCTGTTGCTTTAAATCTGCCAAGATCTCTGGTGTTTTGGCAGATACAAGAGGACGGCATTTTATTCCTCAGACTAATTAGGACACAAAAAAAAAGGTCTGAAAAAGCCCTCGTCTCCCTAATGCGTTCTGCATGACAAAGTTTACTGAAATCTCGCCAAGTACATGTAGGATTTCATATTATAACAAATTAATTGACTTCTCGTTTACAGTTACGCGAGGTATGGTTTGTAAATTGAAAAGCCTTATAATTTCCCATTAAAGCTGTTGCTGATAGGATTAAGTGATAAATAGTTTGTTTGGTTGAGCGCAGTAAGTAATACATAATCAGTTTAATGTTTGCTTATATTCATATTATTAACATATTACCTAATCTGCTTAGCACACGTCAGAACATTGCAGACAGCCATAAAAGGAGCGCAGAACACTATCGGCTGCTGGCACAGCAAAGTGAAATCTTAATAAGGGATGTAAAGTCTAATGCATAATTACTGCAACTGTAAAAAGAGTCACAATCACACTGCTGGATTAAAGGGGTTTTCTCAATATCGCAAGGTATCCCATATTCATTGTATAGGGCAGGTGTGCACAAATCCTGTCCTCAAGGGTCACCAACAGTGCATTTTTTCAGGATTTCCTTAGTATTGCACATGTGATAATTTAATCACCTGCATAGGTGATGATTCCAACACCTTGTGCAATGCTAAGAAAATCCTGAAAACATGACCTGTTGGTGACCCTTGAGGACTGGAGTTGTGCATCCCTGATATAGGGGATACATTGCTGATCACTGTAGGTCCCAACTGTCAGACACTCCATGATCCTGAGAATGGAGCTCTGGAGCTGAGGCGCAAATGTTCGACTTCCACTCCATTCATTGTCTATGAGACTGTCGGAGAAAGTGAAGTACAGTGCTTGGATATTTATATTGACAATCAATAGAGTGGAAGTCGAGCATGCGCACCTCTTCTTCATTCAAGACAGGGCTATGCAGGTTCCAGGACTGTAGAGCCTTGTTCTTGGGATCACTGAATGTCTCAAAGGTTGGACTCCCTGGATAAGGGATAAGTTGTGATTTGGGGAAAACTGCTTTGTACTTTAATGGTGTACATGTGATAGAAGACCTTGGTGGAAAGAACTGGCTTTCTATCGGGTCCTGATTGTAGCTGAATACATATTTTCCCCTACCGTAGCAAAGATAATATAACAGGATCTTTAGGTCCCAAGGCCTATGAAAGTATGAGTCCCATTTTTCTGATATGTACTTCATTCCGATATGTATACCCTAGGTGTGACGCTAGTCACTACTCAATATGACGTTAGTCCCTACTACTCACAGACTTACTGTGAGACAGAATATTCAAGAGGTCTGGGGTAAGTACCAAGAGGACTCGTAATAGACAAAGGGAAAAGGCAAAAGTGTAGTCACGTAACAGTCAGAGGTCAGAATATCAGGAAGGTAGTGGATCAAAACAATGGGTTAAGTCAGATGGAGAGTCAAAGGTAAACCCAAGGCCGGCAACAGAGATCAGAATACAACTCAGAGCACAGAGCAAAACACACACATCACTTGAGCAAAGCTACAATTGGAAGTGGTCTGACAATTGTCAGAGTGTTAAATAGCCCTGTAATCACCCAAAATGGATGAGACAGGGAGGAGATCTCACAGACCCAGCCAGATAAAACAGTTGAGCTGTCATTCCCGATGCACACACCTCTGCACATGCACAAAAGAGGCCCTGTTATTATGGCTAATTCTCTTACCATATAATATTTGGCAGAGGGGTTCCAGGGTTCTAGTCTGATTACTTCTTTGTGTATATCTGTTAGAGGTGTGACCCGAGCCTTAGCACCTTCTACAGTTATGTCCATAAATATGAATTGTCCTCCATTTTTTATATATTTACTCCATTTTTTATTGTTTTAATAAGTATGCTAGATTATTAATTTCTTTACATCCACATATTGTGCTAAAGCTTTAAAAATATAATATATATATATATCTATTGTGTACAAACTTTGCACAGTAGATTTCTATGTGCTTATGAAAATGTTACACATAATGTGTAGTATATAGCTTCTGATGGACTAGGGTGTGAATTAAAAGGAAAAAACTCAGCATTGTAATTACATAATTATACTTGGCGTGGCTGCAAACAAATCAAATCATTGGTAATAAGATGATACTTTCCAAATTCCATGTATCATTTGTTACCATACATGCTGTATATATGAGTGTATCTGGGGTAGGATCAGCACACAAGGAAATCTATTATATTTAGTGGATTTCCAGTTATCTGCACCACACACTACTTTGTGTTCCGGAAAATGTGCTTAGAACTAATGTACAATCTAGAACAAATGGAGACTTCAAATATCATGTGATTTAGACTTTCTAAATTTGGACTTAATGAAGGAATTTGTAAATGTCTTACTTAATGTATTCACCATAGCCATGTAAATATGTTGCCCTTGTTTCTTTTGTGGTCCTCTCATCAAAGTTGCAAGTCAGGAAAAATTGTGTTAATAAAAAAAATCGAAAAACAGCCAGTCACGCCAGGTGTGAATGCAATACGGGGGAAAGGTAATGTGAGCCCAGACACTAAGGAAAGGGGAAGTGGTGGCCTCCTAAACTGGACTAGCGTCACCCTGTCTTCCCCTACCATCCATATACAGCCTCCGCAGCTGTCGCCGATCACGTGCCTCGCCCTACTATCCCTGGTGTAGGCTACAACTGGGGGTGGAAGGAGATGAGCACTAGTCAACCTCCACTAGCACTCTAAAGACAAAAGGGGAAGCCAACACAGGGGAATTACAACTTAGCTTTAGAAGAAAGTCCAACAGGGCACACAGCCTCAAGACTCCAAAGAGGATGTGATGCTACTTCAGCCAAGCTCCAAGAAGGAATGAATATAACCGGCGCTGGGTCCTAAAGACAACCTCCTATCTAGGAAGCTGTCTGCAATGCCAAACATGGAAATCTCCTACAGGCCACTGCAGGGCAACTGTCTGTCACCTCCGACGCACCAGTGACACAGCCACAGTCCTTTTTTTTTTCATTTTCCTTAAAATGATATTTGTAAAATGATATTTGTATGCCTGCTGTAAATAAACTATAGAATAGTAACTGATAGAAAATGATCAAATATGATATCTAGCCACTAGTAGATGCAATAATGGTATTTTGAAGCATATTGGTAAAATATACTGTATGTTATCTATGCCTATTGTATAAAGCTTTCAATTGGCTTAGAAATACTATTTTGCAGGAGAGATAATCTATAATCCATTTATTTTTCAGGCATGCTCATGTACTGTGCACATGATTAACAGATGGAATCATTTCATGCTAAATAAGCGTGTTAATTTGAATATAGATTCATTCACACTTGCGTATTTTGCATCCATATTTGTTGGGTAAAAAAAAAAACTGGATACTAATAATATTCAATAGGAGTTGCAAATGTTTCCATTAAACTTTACCTGTTTTCAGGTTCTATTCTTGTTTTTGGCTTACAACATACTTGCTAACAGTCCTATATATCGCAGGATTGGCCTGATTTTTCAGAAACAGTCATGGAAAATTTGAAATATCCTGGACAGAAAAGGGGCAGGGTTCACAAAAAACCCAACCTAAAATGGGAGGTTCTGTTTGGGAATAGGGGTGGTCTCAGGCAGGACAGGGGTAGAGCTAAAAAAATAAAATAAATAAATTGCCGAAACCAATGTTGATGAATCTTACATACAGTTGTGGCCGAAAGTTTTGAGACGTACACAAACTTTGGTTTTCACAAACCTTGCAGCTTCAGTATTTTTAGATTTTTTAGTCAGATGTTTCTATCGTTGCTGAAGTACTGCTATAAGCATTTCATAAGTTTTTAAACTTTTATTGACATTAAGTTTGCAAAGACTCAGTATTTACATGTTGGACCCTTATTTTCAAGACTTCTGCAATTCTCCCTGATATGTTGGATAAAAAGCTTCTGGGCCAAATCCTGACTGATGACAACCCATTCTTGTCTAATCAGTGCTTGTAGTTTCTGTGTTTTGAATGTTCACCTGCTTTTTGGGATGGACCACAGGTTCTCAATGGAATTCACATCTGAGGAGTTTTTCTGGCCGTGGACCCAAAATGTTAATGTTTCAGTCACCACGGCACTTATGTGGTCTAGAAGCATTTAGGTGATGAACAATGCTTTTTTCCAAAAGTGATACCTATGTCAAACTCTGGCCTGGAATATATTTGACCTGCGACGCCAGGTCGGGCAGGTACCCCACCCGGCATGGCACTTTCAACTATATTGGCATCCTAAATACCAATACAGTTGAAAGCAATGATGGAGGAGGGAGCATCAGCTGAGAATTATATGTATGGAACACTATGTGGGGCCCATTATACAGTATGGAGCACTATATGGGGCCCATTATACTGCATGGAGCACTATGTGGTGCCCATTATACTGTATGGAGCACTGTGTGGTGGCCATTATATTGTACGGAGCACTGTGTGGTGCTCATTATACTGTATGAAGCACTATGTGGTGTCTATTATACTATATGGAGCACTATGTGGGGCCCATTATACTGTATGGAGCACTATGTGGGGCCATTATACTGTATGGAGCACTTTTTACAGCCAATATACTGTATGGAGCAATATGTAGTGCCAATTATACTGTATGGGGCACTGTGTGGGGCCAATTATACTGTACGGAGCACTGTGTGGTGCCTATATATTTTATGGAGCACTATGTGGTGCCCATTATACTATATGGAGAACTATGTGGTGGCCATTATACTGTATGGAGCACTGTGTGGTGCTCATTATACAGTATGGAGCACTATGTGGGGCCATTATACTGTATGGAGCACTTTTTACAGCCATTGTACTGTATGGAGCAATATGTGGTGCCTGTAGCGCCGGCGTCCCTGCCCTCTGCTAGGCAGGGACGCTGTTCCCCTCACCTCTCTGCTCCGTGCCCGGCGTCCTCCTCCCGCTCTGCTGGCAGCGCGCGCTCCTTCCCGGCCACTGTGCTTAGGGCGCGCGCGCGCGCTCTCCCTCCCTCTTAAAGGGGCCGCGCGCGCCGTCCTAAGGTGTCCCCGGCCAATTGCCGGAGGACCTCCCATATAAAATGCACCTCCTCCAAAATGGAGGTGCCCGAGCAATGTTGTTGCACTGTTCACTACTCTGCTTCAGCCCTCAGGTCCCGTTGCCAGTTACCTGCCAGTTACCTGCCAGTTACCTGCCAGATTCCTGCCTGATTATCTGCTACCTGCCTGCTAGTCTGAGGTCCGACGGTCTGCCTTACTACTCCTGTCAGTCTGTCTAAGGACCAGCCTGCCCGCTCACCTGGGAGCGCACATCAGCCACCTGCCTGCTTGCCCGAGGTGCGACGGTCTGCCTTCCAACTCCTGTCAGTGTGTCTATGGACCAGCTTGCCCGCTCACCTGGGAGCACACACCTGCTACCTGCCTGCTAGTCTACCTGGAGACTCCGCCGTCACGTGCTGTGACCACCTGCCTGTCCAGTGACTCCTGCTCGCTCACCTGGGAGCGCTCATCTGCTGCCTGTCTGCTAGCCTACCTGGAGGCTCTGCCGTCACGTGCTGTGACCACCCGCCTGTCCAGAGACTTCTGCCCGCTCACCTGGGAGCGCTCATCTGCCGCCTGTCTGTTGGTCTTTCTGGAGGCTCCGTCGTCACATGCTGTGACCACTCGTTCATCCAGAGACTCTCACCTGCTCACCTGGGAGCTCACGTCTATCATCAGCCGCCACAGGTCGTACCAACCCTTTATCTAGAGACTGCCCCGGTCACTTGCCGTGACCATCTGCCCGTTCATCCAGAGACTGCCCCGGTCACTTGCCGTGACCATCTGCCCGTTCATTCAGAGACTGCCCCGGTCACTTGCCGTGACCATCAGCCCGTTCATCCAGAGACTGCCCCAGTCACTTGCCGTGACCTCCAGCCCGTTCACTCAGAGACTGTCCCGGTCACCTGCTGTGACCTCCTGCCCGTCTTCCCTGGTCGCCACCTGCTCCCTTACAAGGACTGCCCCCTTGTATAGTAGCTCAGAGGTTCCGCCTCCCAGACCCGTTACAGTTTGCTCGGGCCATGGAACCCGGTGGCACCCAAGCTCCCTCGCTCTCGGACCTGTGTCATGAACTGTCCCGTCAAAGGTCCCAACAGGAGTCCATCCTGGGTCACCTGCGGAATGTCAATACTCGCCTGGACACTCTGACTGCTCCACCAGCAACCTCCGCCAGTGCCATGTCTCGCAATCCGGCAGCCCCGCTGCCCATTAATACCATGGTATCCTACCCCGGACCCCGGCTTTCTGCACCTCCTCGCTTCGGAGGCGACTCCGCCCAGGCTCGGGGCTTCATAAATCAGTGCACCCTGCACTTTGAACTATTGTCCCACCAGTTTAACTCCGACCGGGCCAAAATTGCATTCATCATGTCCCATCTCACCGGGGAGGCCCTGGCCTGGCTAAATCCTCTATGGGAGAGAGGAGACCCCCTGGTGTCCGACTTGCCTGCCTTTCTCACGGCTTTCCGGAAAGTCTTCGACGAACCCGGACGGAAGACCTCATCCGCATCATCTCTGCTACGCCTCCGTCAGGGAAGTCTCACCGTGGGCCAATATGCCATACGGTTCCGTACCCTTGCCTCGGAGCTGGCCTGGGATAACGACGCTCTGGTATCTGTCTTCTGGGAGGGCCTGTCCGGCCGTATTAAAGATGAACTTGCCGGTCGGGACATTCCTACCACTCTCGATGACCTAATAACTCTTGCCACCCGGATTGACCTACGGTTCCAGGAGCGTGCCAAAGAGGTCACCCGTGAGAGGAGGTTTCCACGTCTAGCTCCTACTTTTCAGAAACCCGTCACTCCATCCGTCTCTCCCCAGGTACACTCTCCTGAGCCTATGCAGGTCGACCAGACCAAGATGGTCAAAACCCGTCAGGACTTACGCCGTGCCGAAGGGAGCTGCTTCTACTGTGGCAGTAAGGAGCACCGGATCCGTACCTGCCCGGAGAAGTCGGGAAACGCCTGTTTCTAGGTTCGCTCAGAGAGGTCAACCTAGACAAGAATAAATCCTCTCCATCTCTGCTACTGTCAGTCTCAATTATCTGCGGGGAGAATCGTTATTTCGAACTAGCCCAACTTGACTCTGGAGCAGCCGGGAATCTTATCTCACAGTCCCTGGTAGAAAAATACCGCATTCCCACCAAACCTCTGGCTGTACCAATATCTGTCGCTGCTGTGGATGGGGGCCTCTTACCACGTCCCATCCAACTCATCACCGAATCCGTAACTCTGCAAGTGGGAATGCTGCATTCTGAGAGTATCTCCTTTCATGTTCTGCCTGGACTCTCTCACGCCCTCTTGCTAGGCCTACCTTGGCTCCAGAGACATGCACCCGTGCTTGACTGGCAGACCGGAGAAGTCCTTCGCTGGGGACAGGACTGCCATAAGACCTGTCTGGTTCCCGTCCATCCCGTCCGTCCTTCTCCTACCCCAGCTAATCTACCTGGACTTCCGATTCCTTATTGGTCTTATGCTGATGTCTTTAATAAAAAGGAAGCAGAGACACTACCTCCTCATAGACCATACGACTGCCCTATCGACCTGTTACCTGGTACTACTCCTCCCCGTGGGCGTATTTATCCTTTATCCGCTGCTGAGACCCGGTCGATGTCCGAATATATTGAGGAGAATCTGGCCAGGGGATTCATCCGGAAATCTACCTCTCCGGCGGGAGCAGGCTTCTTTTTCGTCAAAAAGAAGGACGGCTCTCTCCGTCCCTGTATAGACTATAGAGGCCTTAACCAGATCACGGTGAATAATAAGTGCCCCCTTCCGCTCATTCCGGAGTTATTTGATCGCCTGAGGGGGGCTAGAATCTTCACCAAACTGGACCTCCGTGGGGCGTACAACCTGGTTCGTATCCGTCAGGGGGATGAATGGAAGACGGCATTCAACACCCGGGACGGCCACTATGAATATCTGGTAATGCCCTTTGGTCTCTGTAACGCTCCTGCCGTCTTTCAAGAGTTGGTCAATGACATCTTCCGGGACCTTCTCTACTCCTGCGTAGTGGTGTACCTGGACGACATCTTGGTCTTCTCTCCGGATCTCCAGACTCACCGGAGGGACGTTTGTCAGGTCCTGCTCAGGCTCAGGCAGAATCACCTCTTCGCTAAATACGAGAAGTGCCTCTTTGAGCAGACCTCGCTTCCGTTTTTGGGCTACATTATTTCTCAGACCGGCCTACGAATGGATCCAGAGAAACTGTCTGCCATCGAGAAATGGCCTCGACCGGAGGGGTTGAAGGCCATTCAGCGATTCCTGGGCTTCGCCAACTACTACCGCCTCTTCATACCACACTTCTCTTCCCAGAATGCCCCAATTTCCGCGCTCACCCGTAAGGGTACTAATCCCAAAGAGTGGCCGCCCGAAGCAGAGGAGGCCTTTCTTACCCTAAAACAGGCCTTCTCTTCCGCCTCGGTGCTGCATCGCCCGGACGGCAACAAGCAGTTCTTCCTGGAAGTTGACGCCTCCTCCTCCGGAGCCGGAGCGGTACTTACTCAAAAATCATCTTCCGGGAGAATGGTAACTTGTGGCTTCTTCTCCAAACTCTTCTCCTCTTCTGAGCGCAACTATTCCATAGGAGACCGAGAGTTATTGGCCATCAAACTGGCATTGGAGGAGTGGCGATACCTACTCGAGGGGGCTCTTCACCCGGTAATAATTTACACTGACCACAAGAACTTGGCTTACCTCCAGCATGCCCAGAGACTTAACCCGCGCCAAGCCCGGTGGTCCTTGTTTTTTGCTCGTTTTGATTTTGTTCTTCATATTCGCCCGGATGACAAAAACGTCAAAGCAGATGCCTTGTCCCCATCCTTTCTGGTGTCCGATCTCGAGGAAGAACCTAAACATATCATCGATCCCGCCAGAGTAATGCAGGTGGCTCCCGTGAGTCTAAATCGTCTCCCTCCCGGTAAGACGTTCGTATCAGTACCTGATCGGGAGAAGATCCTACACTGGGGTCACTCGTCTAAACTAGCTGGCCACGCCGGTCAGAAAAAGACCCTCCAGCTTATTGCCCGGCACTACTGGTGGCCTACCCTGCACAAGGACGTAATAGACTTTGTTTCTGCCTGTGTGTCCTGCGCCCGCAACAAAGTCCCGAGACACCTGCCAGCCGGTCGCCTTCTTCCGCTTCCTGTGCCTGCTGCCCCCTGGCAGCATATTGCTATGGACTTCATAACTGATCTCCCCGTCTCTGCCGGTTGTACGGTCATTTGGGTGGTCGCTGACCGCTTTTCCAAGATGGCTCACTTTATTCCCCTGCCTGGCCTCCCGTCTGCACCCGAGCTGGCTAAAGACTTTATCCGCCACATCTTCCGTCTTCATGGCCTGCCCCTCCACATCGTGTCGGATCGTGGGGTACAGTTCACCTCACGTTTCTGGAGAGCCACTTGTAAACTGCTAGACGTCACCCTGGACTTCTCTTCCGCTTACCACCCACAGTCCAATGGTCAAGTGGAGCGGATCAATCAGAACCTGACCAGTTACCTCCGGCACTTCGTTAATGCCCATCATTCTGACTGGGTGGATCTCCTACCTTGGGCCGAGTTCTCCTATAACAATCACGAGAGCGAATCCTCCTCCAAATCCCCGTTTTTTGTAGTCTTCGGTCAGCATCCTCGGATTCCTTTTCCTGTCTCCACCTCTGTGGACAACCCGGCTGCGGAATCTCTCGTTAGCAAATTTTCCTCCATTTGGGAGAGTACCCGATCCGCACTCCTTCAGTCGTCCGAACGGATGAAAAGACACGCTGACAAAAAACGCCTGGATCCTCCTCAATTTCGTCCTGGAGATAAAGTCTGGCTCTCATCTAAATATGTCCGACTCAAGATACCTTCTTACAAGTTAGGGCCTCGGTTCATCGGTCCTCTGGAGGTCATCAGTCAGATCAACCCGGTGGCCTATAAATTAAAACTCCCGGCCAACTTACGGATCCCTAACTCCTTCCATGTATCTCTCCTCAAACCTGTGGTACTTAACTCTTTTTCCAAGTCTACAGGTACGCCTCCTGCTCCGGTTTCTGCTGAGGATGAGTTTGAGGTAGAGAACATTCTTGCCACCAAAAGGGTAAGAGGAAAGACCTTTTTTCTAGTAGATTGGAGGGGGTTTGGTCCTGAGGAGAGAACGTGGGAGCCCCGGGAGAACATCCATGCCCCTCTTATCCTAGCTAAATTTCTGTCTGGCCTAAAAAAGGGGGAGCCTAAAGGGGGGGGTACTGTAGCGTCGGCGTCCCTGCCCTCTGCTAGGCAGGGACGCTGTTCCCCTCACCTCTCAGCTCCGTGCCCGGCGTCCTCCTCCCGCTCTGCTGGCAGCGCGCGCTCCTTCCCGGCCACTGTGCTTAGGGCGCGCGCGCGCGCTCTCCCTCCCTCTTAAAGGGGCCGCGCGCGCCGTCCTAAGGTGTCCCCGGCCAATTGCCGGAGGACCTCCCATATAAAAGGCACCGCCTCCAAAATGGAGGTGCCCGAGCAATGTTGTTGCACTGTTCACTACTCTGCTTCATCCCTCAGGTCCCGTTGCCAGTTACCTGCCAGTTACCTGCCAGTTACCTGCCAGATTCCTGCCTGATTATCTGCTACCTGCCTGCTAGTCTGAGGTCCGACGGTCTGCCTTACTACTCCTGTCAGTCTGTCTAAGGACCAGCCTGCCCGCTCACCTGGGAGCGCACATCAGCCACCTGCCTGCTTGCCCGAGGTCCGACGGTCTGCCTTCCAACTCCTGTCAGTCTGTCTATGGACCAGCTTGCCCGCTCACCTGGGAGCACACACCTGCTACCTGCCTGCTAGTCTACCTGGAGACTCCGCCGTCACGTGCTGTGACCACCTGCCTGTCCAGTGACTCCTGCTCGCTCACCTGGGAGCGCTCATCTGCTGCCTGTCTGCTAGCCTACCTGGAGGCTCTGCCGTCACGTGCTGTGACCACCCGCCTGTCCAGAGACTTCTGCCCGCTCACCTGGGAGCGCTCATCTGCCGCCTGTCTGTTGGTCTTCCTGGAGGCTCCGCCGTCACATGCTGTGACCACCCGTTCATCCAGAGACTCTCGCCTGCTCACCTGGGAGCTCACGTCTATCATCAGCCGCCACAGGTCGTACCAACCCTTTATTTGGAGACTGCCCCGGTCACTTGCCGTGACCATCTGCCCGTTCATCCAGAGACTGCCCCGGTCACTTGCCATGACCATCTGCCCGTTCATTCAGAGACTGCCCCGGTCACTTGCCGTGACCATCAGCCCGTTCACTCAGAGACTGTCCCGGTCACCTGCTGTGACCTCCTGCCCGTCTTCCCTGGTCGCCACCCGCTCCCTTACAAGGACTGCCCCCTTGTATAGTAGCTCAGAGGTTCCGCCTCCCAGACCCGTTACAGTGCCCATTATACTGTATGGGGCACTGTGTGGGGCCAATTATACTGTACGGAGCACTGTGTGGTGCCTATATATTTTATGGAGCACTATGTGGTGTCCATTATACTGTATGGAGCATTGTGTGGTGCCCATTATACTGTATGGAGCACTGTGTGGTGCCCATTATACTGTATGGAGCACTGTGTGGTGCCCATTATGCTGTAAGGAGCACTGTGTGGTGCTCATTATACTGTATGGAGCACTATGTGGGGCCCATTATACTATATGGAGCACTGTGTGATGCCTATTATAGTGTATGGAGCATTGTGTGGTGTCCATTATACTGTATGGAGCACTGTGTGGTGCCCATTATACTGTATGCAGCACTGTGTGGTGCCCATTATACTGTATGGACCACTGTGTGGAGCCAATTATATCGTATGGAGCACTATGTGGTGCCCATCATACTGTATGAAGCACTATGTGGTGCTCATTATACTATATGGAGCATTGTGTGGTGCCAATTATACTATATGGAGCACTATGTGGGACCCATTATACTTTATGGACCACTATGTGATGCCCATTATACTGTACGGAGCACTATGTGGTGCCTATTATACTATATGAAGCACTTTACGGTGCCTATTATACTATATGGAGCACTATATGGTGTCCATTAGACTGTATGGAGCACTATGAGGTGATCATTATACTGTATGGAGCACTATGTAACATAGTAACATAGTAACATAGTTTTTAAGGTTGAAGGAAGACTAAGTCCATCTAGTTCAACGAATAGCCTAACATGTTGATCCAGAGGAAGGCAAAAAAAAAACATGTGGCAAACACTAAGCTCCACATTGGGGAAAAAAATTCCTTCCCGACTCCATACGACAATCAGACTAGCTCCCTGGATCAACGCCCTATCAAGGAATCTAGTATTTATAACCTGTAATATTATACTTTTCAAGAAAGGCATCCATGCAATTCTTAAATTTTAACAGTGAATCACTCATTACAACATCATGCGGCAGAGAGTTCCATAGTCTCACTGCTCTTACAATAAAGAATCCCCGTCTGTGATTATGATTAAACCTTCTTTCCTCAAGACGTAGAAGATGCCCCCTTGTCCCCGTCTCAGGCCTCAGAGTAAAAAGATAAGTAGAAAGGTCTTTGTACTGTCCCCTCATATACTTGTGCATAGTAATAAGATCACCCCTAAGCCTTCTTTTTTCCACAGTAAATAACCCCAAGTGTAATAACCTGTCTTGGTATTGCAGACCCCCCAGTCCTCTAATAACCTTGGTCGCTCTTCTCTGCACCCGCTCTAGTTCAGCTATGTCTTTCTTATACACCGGAGACCAGAACTGTACACAGTATTCTAAGTGTGGTCGCACTAATGACTTGTATAGAGGTAAAATTATGTTCTCCTCATGAGCATCTATGCCTCTTTTAATGCATCCCATTATTTTATTTGCCTTTCCAGCAGCTGCCTGACACTGGCCACTAAACATGAGCTTGTCATCCACCAATACACCCAGGTCTTTTTCAGTGACAGTTTTGCCCAGTGTTTTACAATTAAGCATATAATTATACATTTTATTTCCTCTGCCCAAGTGCATTACCTTACATTTATCCCCATTAAAGCTCATTTGCCATTTATCAGCCCAAGCTTCTAGTTTACATAGATCCTCCTGTAATATAAAATTGTCCTCCTCTGTATTGATTACCCTGCAGAGTTTAGTGTCATCTGCAAATATTGAAATATTACTCTGTATGCCCCCTACAAGGTAATTAATAAATATGTTAAAAAGAAGGGGGCCCAATACTGACCCCTGTGGTACCCCACTGTTAACTGAGACCCAGTCTGAGTGTTTTCCATTAATAACCACCCTTTGTTTCCTATTCCTTAACCCACATATATATATTTTCCCCTATCCCCATTGTTCTCATTTTATGTATCAACCTTTTGTGTGGAACCGTATCAAAAGCTTTTGAAAAATCCATATACACAACATCCACTGCATTTCCTTGGTCCAGTCCCGAACTTGCCTCCTCATAAAAACTGATCAGATTAGTCTGACAGGAACGGTCCCTCGTAAACCCATGTTGATATTGGGTCATGAGGTTATTCTTCTTCAGATACTCTATTATAGCATCTCTTAGGAAACCCTCCAGGATTTTACCCACAGTAGAGGTTAAGCTTACCGGCCTATAATTTCCAAGTTCAGTTTTTGTCCCCTTTTTGAATATTGGCACCACATTTGCTATACGCCAGTCCTGTGGTACAGACCCTGTTATTATGGAATTTTTAAAGATTAAAAATAATGGTCTATCTATGACGTTACTTAATTCCTGCAGTACTCGTGGGTGTATCCCTTCCGGGCCCGGGGATTTGTCAACTTTAGTGATTTTTAGACGCCGCCGTACTTCCTGCTGGGTTAAGCAAGTGACATTTAATGGAGAATTTTTGTTATCACTAATCATGTTTTCTGTCATGCGATTTTCTTGTGTAAATACGGTTGAAAAAAAATCATTTAGCATATTGGCTTTTTCCTCATCCTCATCCACCATTTCACCCAGACTATTTTTAAGGGGGCCAACACTATCATTTTTTAGTTTTTTACTATTTATGTAGTTAAATAATGTTTTGGGGTTATTTTTACTTTCTCTGGCAATGATTCTCTCTGCCTCAATCTTTGCTGCCTTGATTTGTTTTTTACATAATTTATTTAATTTTCTATATTTATTTAATGCCTCATCACTACCTACTTGCTTTAGTTCTCTAAATGCTTTCTTTTTGTCACTTATTGCGCCCCTTACAGCTCTATTTAGCCATAGTGGTTTCCTCCTATTTCTAGCATGTTTATTCCCAAAGGGTATATATTGTGCACAGGTACTATTCAGGATGTTAATAAATGTCTCCCATTTTCTTTGTGTAGCTTTATGTCTCAGGATATCGTCCCAGTTTATTGCACTAAGATCATCTCTCAACGTTGGAAATTAGCCTTCCTGAAGTTTAGTGTCCTTGTAACCCCTCTACTACACATCTTATTAAAGGTTACATGAAAACGTATTATTTTGTGATCACTATTACCCAATTGACCCCCAACTCGTATATTTGATATGCGGTCTGGCCTATTGGTTAATATTAGGTCTAGCAGTGCCCCCCTTCTTGTTGGGTCCTGAACCAGTTGTGAAAGGTAATTGTCTCTCATAGTTGTCAAAAATCTATTACCTTTGCTTGAACTACATGTTTCTGTCCCCCAATGTATTTCAGCATAGTTGAAGTCTCCCATAATAATGACTTTTCCTTGAGTCGCTGCTTCATCTATTTGCTTTACGAGGATATTCTCCGCTACTTCCATTATTTTTGGAGACTTATAACAAACCCCTATCAGTAATTTATTATTTTTTCCCCCTCCCCTTATCTCCACCCACTGGGACTCTACATTTTCATTAGTTACACATATATCCTCCAACAAGACAGGTTTTAAGGTTGATTTTACATATAAACACACACCCCCCCCTCGCTTGTTTGTACGGTCATTTCTGAACAGACTATAGCCCTGTAAATTAACTGCCCAGCCATGGCTCTCGTCCAGCCACGTCTCAGATATCCCTACCATGTCATAATTATTTTCCAACAAAATTAATTCTAATTCCTCCATTTTGTTGGTGAGGCTTCTGGCATTAGTGTACATGCATTTTATGAATCTCTCTGTACCTTTATTCCTTCTTACTTTATTGACTGTTCTAACCCCACCCCCAATTTCTTTATTTGTGCCCAGGTCACTATCTGCACTATCTTCCCCACCTATAAAATGAATACCCTCCCCCCCAAGCCCTAGTTTAAACACTCCTCCAACCTTCTAGCCATTTTCTCCCCCAGTACAGCTGCACCCTCCCCATTAAGGTGCAGCCGGTCCTTAGCATAGAGTCAGTAGCCAACTGAGAAGTCGGCCCAGTTCTCCAGGAACCCAAATCCCTCCTTCCTACACCAGTTCTTGAGCCACTTATTTATCTCCCTAATCTCCCGTTGCCTCTCTGGCGTGGTACCGGTAGTATTTCAGAGAATACCACCTTGGAGGTCCTTGCTTTCACCTTGCAGGCTCATTCCCTGAAATCATCTTTAAGGACCTTCCACCTACCTTTAACTTTGTCATTTGTGCCAATGTGTACCATGACCGCTGGGTCCTCACCAGCCCCTCCCAGTATTCTGTCAACCCAATCAGCAATGTGCCAGACTCGAGCGCCAGGTAGGCAGCACACTGTTCGACGATCCCTGTCTTTGTGACAGATTGCCCTATCTGTTCCCCTAATAATTGAGTCCCCCACTACCAGCACCTGCCTAGCCTGCCCTACTCTCCTATTTCCCTCTTTACTGGAGCTGACACTCCTCCGGCTTTCAGGGGACATGCCTTGCTGCAGCAGTGCTACCCCTGTATCGTCACTCCCCTCATCTGCCAACTTTGCAAACTTATTGGGGTGTGCCAGATCAGGACTAGCCTCCCTGGCACTCTTCCCTCTACCCCCCCTTCTAACTGTCACCCAACTAACGGCCTCACTGTCCTGCAGCTCCCGACTACCACCCTCCCCCACATCTACCCCAGTGAGCTGCTACTCAGTGAGCAGCAGACTCATTTCCATGTTGTCAATGGATCTCAGTGTTGCCAACTGCTCATTTAGATCCAGTATCTGGGCTTCCAAACACACAATGTGCACACATCTCGCGCAGCAGTAAGCAACCCCGACCGTCTGTTCAAGGATTGCATACATGTGGCAAGATGTACACTGGATAGCATTATCAATAATGGAGCTCATTTCTTAATGGGGATTGCAATAGACAGAATGTTAAGTAAAAATAAAAGCAAAGAATTAATGAAATACAATAAGCAATTCAGTCCAAAGTCCTCCCTTCCAAACTCCCTGAATCCAAGTCACTGAAAAACAAGTCACACACTTACTTTCGTTCGCACTTACGCTCCGGTCACACTCAGCTCATTCACACTCGCAGATTAAGAGATTTAAAGAGTTTTTTTGTTGTTGTTTTTTTTTCCCTTTTCCAGCAATGCACCCTTCACCTCAATGCACTTCCAAAGGACAGGATGCCCAACCAGCTGCCCCTTATAAACCCTTAATTATGACCCCTTCCTCTTAATTAACCCCTTGTGAGTAAAGCTACACCTCAGGATTTTAATGCAATGTAGTTAACCCTTAAATACACAGGTAGTAAACTAAGAAACTAAAACTGTAGTGAGAAAATAGGTTTTAAAAAGCCCAATAAAACTAAACAGGTAGAAAAGCACTCAGCAGGTCACAATGCAGCAACTCACCGCAATTCACACAGGTATTTTCTGCAGGATTCCCAAATACCTCTTCACTGAAAAACAAGTCACACACTTACTTTCGTTCGCACTTACGCTCCGGTCACACTCAGCTCATTCACACTCGCAGATTAAGAGATTTAAAGAGGTTTTTTTTGTTGTTTTTTTTCCCTTTTCCAGCAATGCACCCTTCACCTCAATGCACTTCCAAAGGGGCCATTATACTGTATGGAGCATTTTTTAGATCAATTATACTATATAGAGCACAATGTGGGGCCATTATACTGCATTGAGCACTATGCGGGGCCATTATACTGTATGGAGCACTATGTGGGGCTATTATACTGCATAGAAGGCAATGCAGGGCCCCATTATACTGTATAGAGGACTATGTGGGGCCCAATAAACTGTTTGGAGAACTTTTTGTTGCCATTATACTGTATAGAGGGCTGTATGGGGATTACAATTGGAAAATCATACTGTGGTGGGGTCACCATTCTTTGTCGGGGGTGATAGAAGGGGGGGCAGTAGAATCATCATTCCGTGCATGTCGAGGGTAGTGTGGAGGAATTCACTGTGAGGTGTAAGGCGGCGGTGTTCACACCATGCAGTAACTGAGGCAGTGACCCAAGCAAGTCCAACATAAACAGCTTTATTTAGCAACTCATGGGTAAACAGAAAAGTCCTCCGGTTCGCAGCCGGGTTAATATGAGTCCATAATAAGGCCGCTCAGAGCCTGCTGGATGCAGAGCCTTCCCAAGCATAGGTTCAGCTACACACAGGCCCGCCAAGCTTTCCTGCTATGTTTCTAGCAGGTCCCAACACTGAAAAACACTAATCCTTAGTGCAGGGTTTTTAAAGGACCTGTGGCAAGAGCCACTGGAAAACCCAAGTTGGAGGGAGGAGGCCGCCCCACTGCCTTCCTGTAACCTTCTCCAAGAAATGAAGGCCCTGCCGGGTTTTACTAATCTTCCTTAGCCAGATAGCCTGACCAGGTCAACGCTCACCTTCATTCCTGCATTGCAGCCGCAGGTGAGTTTGTGACTGCAATGCACTCCAATGGATTTAATAGGTCTCTGTACACATTCTGGGGGATATATAACGTCCCTCGTATACGATCCCGGTCACTGCCTCACATATCCCCCCCTCTGTTCAATCTTGTGGGGTTGAATATTTGACACCATACAGGGTGCCCGGGACAGGGCATCCGCGTTTGCCTGCGACTTCCCAGGGCGATGTTCTACAGAGAAGCTGAAATTTTGCAGTGACAGGAACCACCTGGTGACTCGCGCATTCCTCTCCTTGGGATTCCTCATCCATACCAAGGGTGAGTGGTCCGTCACCAAGCGGAACTGACGCCTGAGTAAATAATAACGTAGCGATTCCAAGGCCCACTTAATAGGCAAACAGACCTTCTCTACCATGCTATAGTTTTTATCTGCCAGGACAAGTTTTCTACTCAAGTAGGTGACCGGGTGCTCTTCACCATTCACTTTTTGTGACAATACTGCCCCTAGGCCTACCTCCGAGGCATCTGTCTGTACAATGAAGGTTTCCTTGAACTTGTGGCTGATGAGGACCGGCTGTCCACACAGGGCCAATTTCATGGACTGAAAGGTTTCTTCTGCCTGAGGGTTCTACCGAACCATTACCGATTTTTTTCCTTTCAAGAGATCGGTCAGGGCCGCCGTTCTCCCAGCAAAATTAGGTATAAACCGGCGGTAATACCCAAGGATGCCAAGGAACGCCCTCACCTGCTTTCTACTTGACGGTTTAGGCCAGTTTTTTATGGCCTCAATTTTATTGATTTGGGGCTTGATAACTCCTCGGCCAATCACATACCCCAAATATCAAGCTTCCTCTAGCCCTATCGCACATTTTTTTGAGTTTGCCATTAACCCCGCGGCTCTGAGAGAATCCAGCACCGCTTGTACCTGGGATAGATGCGTATGCCAGTCGGTGCTAAAGATGATAATGTCATCTAGATACGCCGATACTCCTGATGAGGCTTGAGCGCTATGTCCCTTGATTCGTCAGGATCTCCTTAGGTAGTCCAAGGCGACAGAACATGGCAAACAGCTCCCGTACAATCAGTTTCGCCGAGGTGTGGTGTAGCAGTATAGCCTCCGGGTACTGGGTGGCATAGTGGACGACCACCAGTATATGTTGGTGGCCACGAGCGGATTTTACAATGGACCCTACCAAGTCCATTGCAATCCGTTCAAAAGGTACCTCTATCACTGGCAGTGGTACCAATGGGCTTACGGAAACTTGTGGTGGGTGTGGTCAACTGACATTCGGGGCAGGATTCACAGTACTTTTGGACCTCCGCTTAAATTCCCGGCCAAAAGAACCGCTGCAAGATACGCTCTTGCGTCTTTTAACCCCTAAGTGTCTACCCAGCAGGTGTGTGTGTGCCAACTCCAGAACCGCCCGATGGTACGACTGAGGTACCACTAACTGTTCCACGACCTTGTCTCTGATTTTGTCTACCCTATAGAGCAACTCACCGTTGACTACCATGCATGGAAATACAGTGTCTGCACTGGTCTGTTGAGCTACGCCATTTACCTCTAACACCCTTTCCCGAGTCAGAGTGGGATCCTGTAGCTGAGCTGTCCCAAACGTGCCCCGTGACACTTCCAGCTCGGGGATTGATGGGGTCTCCTCGACCTCTCCTGCCAGCACCTCTAGGGGAGACCTATCGGGGTCACACTCTGTCCCTAGGTTGGACACCCCTACGGCAGGTACCCCTGACTCGGGTTCGTCGGGTACAGCGCCTGTAACAAATTTTACTGGGGGAGAGTGGATTTTGTTTTTCCACAGAGTCCAGAACAGGGGCAAGTCTCTTCCCAACACAGTCTCATAGGGAAGAGTTTTTACCACCCCCACCACATGTTTTATGTCTCCACATGGCGTGGACAAAACTACCTCCGCGGTTGGGTACTCTCAGAGGTCCCCATGGATACACACAACCCCAACTGTCCGTCCACTGGGGTTGTCTCCTGCCACCAGCGACCCATGTACCAAAGTCACTAGGCTCTCCGTGTCTAGGAGGGCCTCCGTGGGGTACCCATTAACCAGTACCTGGCACAGTTGAGGTTCACTGTCCCAGGGGTCGGCATTCGCAGTGCAGACGGTCTGGGCGTACATTGAGACCAGGCAGCTATACCCGCAGTTCATGGGTTCCGTAGTCAGGGGGCAGTTAGCAACCACATGTCCTGGCCCCTGACACCGGCAGCACCTCATGGTCGAGGTACTGTTAGGTCTTATGACCATTTGGGAGGGAACCGGTCTCCTGCCACTCTCACTCCGGGGTACCCCTTCAGCATGGGTACGGTGCTGACTGTCCTCAGCAGAGGGACGTGACCCCATTCCCAGTTCCTGGGTTGGCAGGGATCGGTGTGACAGCCGCGAGGGAGCAGAGTCTCAGTTAAAGTCCTGAGTGGCCGAGTAGCGCTCGATCAGGCTGACCACCTGGTCGAGGGTGCTGGGCTCCCCTTGCCCCACCCAACATTGGATAGCGGCCAGCAGAGTCCTCACCAGCTGGTCGACCGCCACCCTCTCCATAATGTGGGCTGGAGTCAAAGACTCAGGCTGGAGCCACCTCTTTACCAGCTGCAAAAGGTCATAAGCCTGAGACTGGGCGGGTCGGGTCTCCAACACTGAAAAACACTAATCCTTAGTCTCCATATAGGCCCATGAAAATACGCGCTGAGCCCTCACGTATGTATTGACCCCCAGTCGGGCAAGGATCTCACCTTTGAGCCTCTGATAGTCCTGGACGTCCTGGGAAGTAGGCCTTTTGGGCATCGCCGACTAGAAACAGAGCCACCACTTCTGCCCACTGTCCGGCTGGTAGATTTTCTCGCTCTGCTGTGCGCTCATAAATGGTCAGGAAGGCTTCCACGTTGTCCTCCGGTCCCATCTTCCTCAATGCTGAGCGAACCATGTCCTGGGCCTCTCGACGTTCCGGGGCTGGTGCCGTCGGCGTCTCCCGCAGGGCTGTGAGTTGCTGCACAGCTCATTGGTGTGCTGCTTCTGCTGCTCCTACTGCTGCCGCTGCATGAGGACCAATTGCCTTAACAGCTCCTCCATTTTGTCCACGGGGTTAGGCTGAAAGGTGGCCGGCCGGATTATGGTCATGCAGCTGCCGGTGGGGTATGCCTCGGTCACTATGCCCGCATTCTCCACCAAGCTGTAAGGCGGCAGTGTTCACACCGTGCAGTAACTGAGGCAATGACCCAAGCAAGTCCAACATAAACAGCTTTATTCAGCAACTCATGAGTAAATAGAAAAGTCCTCCGGTTCGCAGCCGGTTAACATGAGTCCATAACAACGGTTGCAGTGGGCAATGGCTGCGCCGGGCCGCTCAGAGCCTGCCAGATGCAGAGCCTTCCCAGGCGTAGGTCCAGCTACACACAGGCCCGCCAAGCTTTCCTGCTATGTTTCTAGCAGATCACAACACTGAACAACACTAATCCTTAGTGCAGGGTTTTTAAAGGACCTGTGGCAAGAGCCACTGGAAAACCCGGGTTGGATGGAGGAGGCCTGAAATGCACTCCAATGGATTTAATAGGTCTCTGTACACATTCTCTGGGATATATAACGTCCCTCGTATACGATCCCGGTCACTACCTCACGGAGGGTAGCATTATTAAAGGTTTTTTTTCTTATGTTATTACATATTTAAATTAGGCCATTGTGCCATATGCTTTTTACTGCTCTTATATAACATATTATATTATTATATTATTCCAATATTTTATTCTTAGATCTATTAATTAAAATGTACTTTGTTCGTAGGGCAACAACTTTAAGCTTGTTTACATATGAAAATGTTCATTCTTATATTTGATGATAAGGAAAAACTTCCTCAATTATAAACTTTTTTTTAACAAATATCAAGGTTCAACCGCGACTTTGTCTAAACTTTTCATTTTGGCCCTCTGTGTATTTGAGTTTGATATCCCTGTACTAGATCATTGGGAGAAGTTGATCTTTGAGGATGTTTAAATCCAATTCTTTATTTATAACAGAGTTTAAAGACAAAATAAAAAAAAACATACCCCACACACGAATGGTTTCAGGATGCTGATATCCAGCATTCCAGAATGAAATGCAGAAGTCTTGAAAAATAAGGGTCAACACTGTAAATATTGGGTTTTTGCATAAACTTGATGTATTTGTCTATACAGTTAAAAAAGTATGAAATGCTGATCAATAACCATAGAAACATTTGACTAACAGATCTAAAAACACTGATGCAACAAACTTTGTGAAAATCAAAATTAACATTTAACATCACCTAGAAATCTTAATCAATCTTAATCAATAAGATATGTTTATCAGTACTTATTTTCTAGGAATGGTATCCAACATTTAACTATGCCATCCAGATGAGATATTTATTTTGCAATCTTAACGACTTTGCAGGGAACTAATGTCCATATTTGCCAACACTGATGAAATGACCATAAATATTCTGGGCAAAAAAGGGGAGACCACCTGGACTCCCAATAGTGTTGGCATCTCACAGGCGCAGCAATGGCCTCCTACAAGACAGAACTTGCACAGTGTTTCTCTTACGGTAATTCTGGGACACTGTGTCATCGACTCAGCATTACTCCAGGTACACCTTCAAGAGGTGAGAATTGGGAAAAGCCTTTCATAAAAAGGGGTGTACTCAGTGAAATTGGGTGTGTTTATACTAAATATGAAGGCTACAATCCTATTTCTTCAAGAAAAAATAAGTAACAGTAGACAAGTATGCCGATGTCAAAATATGTCAATCAAATCCCACCAAGATGGAATTGATCCACCAACGAATATTTGGCCATCTTTATAGCATTGAAAAATTGTAGACGTCTTAGTCTGTTAGCAAACCAGCAACGGCAATTTTTTTTTTAAATCCTGGTTGAACAACCCTCTAGTAAAACATATTTGTCAGCTTATTACATAAGGGTTGCTTATTACAGCTACAGGTCTGTACTTCTATTAGCCAAAACAGTGCAACAAATGTTGTGCCCTTGGGTACTAAGATGGCTGAAACAACGCCCTGGACACAAACTTCATGAGTCTAGTGTATTTATGGAGAAAGTGACCCGCCACCCTCTCTGTAGCACATTAAAGTGACAGATTTTATTTAACTCTATATGCTCTAAAATGGCATATAGACAGTAATTGTTCAGTGGGGACAGTCATTTAAAAAAAAAGTCATCCCACCAAAAGCATTTCTTCGTTTTCTGCTATTTAAAAATATTAGTCAAAGCATTTTAAAGCAGAGAAGGGACTATTTGTTCTTACATATATAACATAACTGCTGCAAATATTCTATCACCAAACAGATATTAGTCAGTTAGTCAATTAGTTCTGCGGTTGTAGTCTCTTTGGAATTTTTACTGCACATTGCAAAATAAGATTTAGTCTAATCATTCTAATTAAATTAAATTCCATAATCTTATCTTTCAACAGGGCAAGCGATGCTACAGACCAGAAAATATTATCAAATAAGAGCGATAGAAGGTTCCGATCAGAATCTTAACTTTATCTACAATGTCACAGAAACTACTCCCCATTGTGGCGCCAGACAAGTCAAACAATTGTAACCATATTAGAATGATTAGTAAGTAATACGCAAAAGTTGTTGTTTGATGCATGTTAATGAATTTTTTATGGTCCTATAATTAAATATTATTATGTATAGAAGTGCAGGATCACATTGAAAAATCATCTCTTAAGGATTATTTATTTAAGGGGAATGTCTCATAGCAAGTACCCATGTTCACATACACTATTAGGATACATAGGGTCAGATTCATCAAAGCTTCTACACCAGAATTCTAAAAAAAAAACACAAAGTTTTACTGCAACATGAGGCTGATGTAAAATGTTGCCACTTTTGGTGGTCTCACACCAGTTTGAGTCAGTGTTCAGCATATAATGGTCTACCTGATCACAAATGACTAAGACGATAGTTTTCAATGCACAAAGTTTTTCAATGCATTATGCTAATAAATGGGCTGCTGGTTACTGCTCGGTTGCTATCCACTTATATAGTGAGGTCAATGACAATATTAAGGCTGTGTTTGCTTTAAAGAGCTTGGATGCGGCTGGATGCAGTCCTATGTGACCTCAGAGTGTTAGACACATCTTTTCAGGGCAATTGCAGGCTTTGCAGTATTGTGATTTGTAATGAATCGATTCATTGTGAATTGAATTATTAGGAAAAATTAGTTGAATCTGGTAAATTCAAAGTTCAAAAGGATCGATAATGCAGTCTGCAGATCCTGCAGGGCACGTATCAGGTTAGCTAAAGCTGACAATGAATTAAGGCTTGCAAGAGATGTCAAAAGCAATAAAAAAGGATTTTGGGGGTATGTCAAAAGTAAAAGAAAAGTCAAAGATGCTATAGGATTTTTACAGGATGAAAATGGAGAAATGGTAAGAGAGGATGTTGAGAAGGCCGAACTTTTTAATTCCTATTTTGCATCTGTTTTCTCTCAGAAAGAAAATGTAACATCAACTGATCTTCACTGTCCTTTTAAAGGAATAGAGGAATCCAAGTTATCTGTAAACAGAAAGATTGTGAGGGAATATTTAGCTAACATAAATGAGTTCAAGTCTCCAGGTCCAGATGAATTACACCCCAGAGTACTGAAGGAGATCGTAGAAGAAATTTTAGAACCACTCTCCATAATCTTTGAAAATTCTTGGAGAACAGGAGAAGTCCCAGAAGACTGGAGAAGAGCAAATGTTGTTCCTATCTTCAAAAAGGGGAAGAAGGTGGACCCAGGGAACTATAGGCCGGTGAGTCTGACTTCTATACCAGGAAAGATCTTTGAACAAATTATTAAACAACATGTATGTAAGTACATGGATAAGAATGAAGTGATTAACCAGAGTCAGCATGGGTTTGTAACTAACAAGTCATGTCAGACTAACTTAATTTCCTTCTATGACAGAATCACTGACTGGGTGGATCAGGGAAATGCTGTAGATATAGTATATCTTGACTTCAGCAAAGCATTTGACAACGTATCTCACACCATCCTTATTGAAAAAATGACCAAGTATGCAATGGACCAGGCAACTGTTAGGTGGATTCATAACTGGCTTAGTGATCGGACTCAAAGGGTGGTTGTAAATGGCTTCACATCCAGCTGGATGAATGTCTCAAGTGGGGTACCACAGGGCTCTGTCCTGGGACCTGTATTGTTCAACATCTTTATCAATGATTTAGGTGAAGGAATTGAGGGTAAACTGATTAAATTTGCTGATGACACAAAGCTAGGAGGGATAGCTAATACTAGAGAAGAGAGAGAGAGGATTCAAAAAGACCTAAATAAACTGGAGCAGTGGGCAGCAACCAACAGAATGGTTTTTAACAGGGAAAAATGCAAAGTACTACATCTGGGCAATAAAAATGAAAAAAGCAGATACAGAATGGGAGGAATAGAGCTAAGCAACAGTACATGTGAAAAAGACTTAGGTATACTAATAGATCATAGACTGAACATGAGTCAACAGTGTGATGCAGCAGCAAAAAAGGCAAATACAATTCTGGGATGTATTAACAGAAGCATACAGTCTAGATCACGTGAAGTCATTATCGGTCTTTACTCCTCTTTGGTCAGACCTCATCTGGAATACTGTGTACAGTTTTGGGCACCACATTTTAAAAAAGACATAGACAAACTGGAGCAAGTTCAGAGAAGAGTGACCAGAATGGTGACTGGTCTGCAAACCATGTCCTATGAGGAACGGTTGCAGGATTTGGGAATGTTTAGCTTGCAAAAAAGAAGACTGAGAGGAGACTTAATAGCTGTCTACAAATATGTCAAGGGCTGTCACATTGTAGAAGGATCATCTTTATTCTCATTTGCACAAGGAAAGACTAGAAGCAATGGGATGAAACTAAATGGGAGGAGACACAGATTAGATATTAGAAAAAACTTTTTGACAGTTAGGGTGATTAATGAGTGGAACAGGCTGCCACGAGAGGTGGTGAGTTCCCCTTCAATGGACGTCTTCAAACAGAGGCTGGACAGACATCTGTCTGAGATGATCTAGTGAATCCTGCTTTGAGCAGGGGGTTGGACCAGATGACCCAGGAGGTCCCTTCCAACTCTACCATTCTATGATTCTATGATTCTATGATTCTATCTCTACTCACCACTGTCAAAAAAGCACATTTTGCTTAATCTAATTGTATGTAATTTCATATATAAATTTTTTCAATTGAGACGTAGGAACCATTTTAACATACAATTTGAGCTCATATTGTAGCGCCGGCGTCCCTGCCCTCTGCTAGGCAGGGACGCTGCTCCCCTCACCTCCCTGCTCCGTGCCCGGCGTCCTCCTCCCGCTCTGCTGGCAGCGCGCGCTCCTTCCCGGCCACTGTGCTTAGGGCGCGCGCGCTCTCCCTCCCTCTTAAAGGGGCCGCGCGCGCCGTCCTAAGGAGTCCCCGGCCAATGGCCGGAGGACTTCACCATATATAAGGCACCTCCTCCAAAATGGAGGTGCCCGAGCAATGTTGTTGCACTGTTCACTACTCTGCTTCAGCCCTCAGGTCCCGTTGCCAGTTACCTGCCAGTTACCTGCCAGTTACCTGCCAGATTCCTGCCTGATTATCTGCTACCTGCCTGCTAGTCTGAGGTCCGACGGTCTGCCTTACTTCTCCTGTCAGTCTGTCTAAGGACCAGCCTGCCCGCTCACCTGGGAGCACACATCAGCCACCTGCCTGCTTGCCCGAGGTCCGACGGTCTGCCTTCCAACTCCTGTCAGTCTGTCTATGGACCAGCTTGCCCGCTCACCTGGGAGCACACACCTGCTACCTGCCTGCTAGTCTACCTGGAGGCTCCGCCGTCATGTGCTGTGACCACCTGCCTGTCCAGTGACTCCTGCTCGCTCACCTGGGAGCGCTCATCAGCTGCCTGTCTACTAGCCTACCTGGAGGCTCTGCCGTCACGTGCTGTGACCACCCGCCTGTCCAGAGACTTCTGCCCGCTCACCTGGGAGCGCTCATCTGCCGCCTGTCTGTTGGTCTTCCTGGAGGCTCCGCCGTCACATGCTGTGACCACCCGTTCATCCAGAGACTCTCGCCTGCTCACCTGGGAGCTCACGTCTATCATCAGCCGCCACAGGTCGTACCAACCCTTTATCCAGAGACTGCCCCGGTCACTTGCCGTGACCTCCAGCCCGTTCACTCAGAGACTGTCCCGGTCACCTGCTGTGACCATCAGCCCGTTCATCCAGAGACTGCCCCGGTCACTTGCCGTGACCTCCAGCCCGTTCACTCAGAGACTGTCCCGGTCACCTGCTGTGACCTCCTGCCCGTCTTCCCTGGTCGCCACCCGCTCCCTTACAAGGACTGCCCCCTTGTATAGTAGCTCAGAGGTTCCGCCTCCCAGACCCGTTACAGTTTGCTCGGGCCATGGAACCCGGTGGCACCCAATCTCCCTCGCTCTCGGACCTGTGTCATGAACTGTCCCGTCAAAGGTCCCAACAGGAGTCCATCCTGGGTCACCTGCGGAATGTCAATACTCGCCTGGACACTCTGACTGCTCCACCAGCAACCTCCGCCAGTGCCATGTCTCGCAGTCCGGCAGCTCCGCTGTCCACTAATACCATGGTATCCTACCCCGGACCCCGGCTTTCTGCACCTCCTCGCTTCGGAGGCGACTCCGCCCAGGCTCGGGGCTTCATAAATCAGTGCACCCTGCATTTTGAACTATTGTCCTACCAGTTTAACTCCGACCGGGCCAAAATTGCATTCATCATGTCCCATCTCACCTGGGAGGCCCTGGCCTGGCTAAATCCTCTATGGGAGAGAGGAGACCCCCTGGTGTCCAACTTGCCTGCTTTTCTCACGGCTTTCCGGAAAGTCTTCGACGAACCCGGACGGAAGACCTCATCCGCATCATCACTGCTACGCCTCCGTCAGGGAAGTCTCACCGTGGGCCAATATGCCATACGGTTCCGTACCCTTGCCTCGGAGCTGGCCTGGGATAACGACGCTCTGGTATCCGTCTTCTGGGAGGGTCTGTCCGGCCGTATTAAAGATGAACTTGCCGGTCGGGACATTCCTACCACTCTCGATGACCTAATAACTCTTGCCACCCGGATTGACCTACGGTTCCAGGAGCGTGCCAAAGAGGTCACCCGTGAGAGGAGGTTTCCACGTCTAGCTCCTACTTTTCAGAAACCCGTCACTCCCTCTGTCTCTCCCCAGGTACACTCTCCTGAGCCTATGCAGGTCGACCAGACCAAGATGGTCAAAACACGTCAGGACTTACGCCGTGCCGAGGGGAGCTGCTTCTACTGTGGCAGTAAGGAGCACCGGATCCGTGCCTGCCCAGAGAGGTCGGGAAACGCCTGTGTCTAGGTTCGCTCAGAGAGGTCGACCTAGACAAGAATAAATCCTCTCCATCTCTGCTGCTGTCAGTTTCAATCGTCTGCGGGGAGAATCGTTTTTTCGAACTAGCCCAACTGGACTCTGGAGCAGCCGGGAATCTTATTTCACAGTCCCTGGTAGAGAAATACCGCATCCCCACCAAACCTCTGGCTGTACCCTTGTCTGTTGCTGCCATGGATGGGGGTCTCTTACCACGCCCCATCCAACTCATCACCGAATCCATTACTCTGCAGGTGGGAATGCTGCATTCTGAGAGTATCTCCTTTCATGTTCTGCCTGGACTCTCTCACGCCCTCCTGCTAGGTCTACCTTGGCTCCAGAGACATGCACCCGTGCTTGACTGGCAGACCGGAGAAGTCCTTCGCTGGGGACAGGACTAGTGTTGAGCCACCCCCGTAGTGTTCGAGTTCGGTTCGGTTCGTCGAACACCCGTGTGTTCGCCGAACTGTTCGTTGAACTGTTCGTCGAACACCTTCGAACACCGTTAAAAACAATGGCAGGCAAACAAAAACACATAGAAACACATAGAAAACACCTTCAAAGGTGTCCAAAAGCTGACAAACTGCTCAGAAGACATAACTAACACATGGAAAAGTGACAAGTACATATAGTCATGCGAAAATAAAAGAGGTGGACGAGTAAAAGGAGGGGGAGACACAGATATAGGCATGTCATGCCCTTCTAAAATCCAAAAAGTGAGAAGCCGACACGGCCAGTCCGCTCCTGCCCGTGCCACCTCCGTGTCGCCGGGTTTGTGCCAGAGCCGCGGTGAACCCTGACGGCCAGCCCCCCTCTCCCAATACTGGTGCCTGTCCGCTGGTGGGTCGAGCAGCCCCCTGTGGTGGAGGCAGCTCTAAGCTTTTTAATTTAAATTGTCTCTCTAATTTGAATGAATACACTTTAAATCCATTTACAAGGATCTATTGGAGGGCAAGTCTCATGCCAGCAGCCGCGTAATTCCAGCTCCAGTAGCGTCCACTAAAGCTGCTGCAGTTAAAAAGCTTTTATAAGGATCGAGCTCGGCTGTCCACCGCAAGGCATCCTACTGCCAGTCCCAGCCCCTATGCCTTGGGGTGCCTCCTGATGCTCTTCACTAAGTATCCCATGGTCCCGAATCATTTCCTTTGAAAAAATTAAGTGTCTAAACTACAGGTGGTGTAGCTTGCTTAACAGCCGGGATAATCCGCTGACTAGCAGACACTGCTACTAGGCACAAAGTATTTCCTGGGCTAGATGCAGTTAAAAATTTGTAATTAGATACTCTCGTTGGATGCTGAGAAAGCATTCCATAGAGTCTCCTGGCACGCCATATATGATTCTCTTAAAAAGCTTGGGGTAGGGGTCTAGGGGACCATTTTATAGCCATAATCACGGCCCTGTATCGCAATGCGTCACCTAGGCTGAAGATAAATGGAACTGTAGCACCCTGAGGGCTCGGTTGCTACAGACGTATTGCACCTCACCCAGAGGTGTGATATCTCACTCTCAGGTAAGGATGGAGTGTGGATCAGGACCCGACACCTGCATGCATTACACCACATTGCCGTGGGGCAGGGCGACCAATATGCCCCTGAGATGGGCACGACAGTCCCTGTCCCTGGCTGGAGTGGGGGGAGGGAACACTGAGGAAGGGGAACCCTGTAGTGCAGGAGCAGGGAGGAAGCAGTTCCTGGGTGCATTGAGAAGGGAGTATAAAAGGTGGGCACCATCTTAGTTAAGTGCAGAGAAGTCTGAGCAGAAGTGGCAGGGAGCAGGGGCTCTGCATGAGCTCTGCTCCGGAGGCGGGCCTAGTAACAGAGGCCCAGGCCTGGAAGAGGGAGAAGGAAGGAAGAGGAGCGGAGAAGGCTCCAGGAACGAGGAATGAAGGGATCCCAGGGGTGCGGACGGGCGAGTCGCCACCGCACGCCCGAATCCACCTGCGTGGAGGGGTCAGGCCAAAGGGGGAGACCGGTCCCCGAACTAGTGGAGGCAGGAAACGACCCTCAGCTAGAAACCGGAGGCTCTGACATTTTATGTGGCGCAGCCCCTCGCTACACCCGCTAGGAAGGCACCACATAGGGTCAGGGAAACTGGCGCCAAGTTTACCAAGAGGAGGCCCGAGGCAGCCGGACAGAAGTGTTGGTAAGAAAGGCCAGACAAAGGACACACAAAGGGGGTCCTGTGAAGTGCTCCAAAGTTATCTGGGAGTTGTCTGAGCCCCTCACCTGGTGAGCCCAGTACGACGTGGGCAGCCGTTACCTGCAGACGTGGTCTGGATAATAAGAACTGTGAGTAAAGGCCCTGGACTGCATCACTGACTCCGTGTCATTACTGCTGCTGCCCTGCACCATCACCCCCATCCTCCGCATACACTGCCCTGAGGCTATACTCCTCCCGTGGGGAGTTATGCTACGCTCTGCTGCACCCACAACACCAGCCTCAGCGGTCTGCCCTGTAGCAGCGGTTCACTCTGACCGCAATCCACGGGTGGCGCATTCGGACATTTAAACATCAAAACCACATAAATAGTTCCGCCACTGGTTTGACCGCCCTGAGCCACGGAACCGGGTCGCCGCCACGAAGACTACAACCACCAGCATCCACCAAAAAGGGTCCGACTCCGGGTGTCCCAAGGCCCAGGGGGTGCGTCAGAACATTTTCATCACCTTTCACAATCACCAATGGGACAAGGCAGGGATGTCCTCTGTCCCCTCTCTTATACATCCTAGTGACGGAGCACCTGCTCTCATCAATTCGCCATAACCCCAATATTAGGTGGATTGAGGTGGGAAGCACCGAGTACAAGTGCTCTCTATTTGCTGATAATGTCCTAGTATATATCACTCAATCACATATATCCATCCCTGCTGTTATGGCTGAAATAGATCACTTTGTTACATGGTCAAATTTTAAAATCAATGCAGCGAAGTCTGAGGCCCTCGATGTCTCCCTCCCCAAATCCATATAGGATTCCATCCAGTCCAACTTTCCCTTTGCCTGTCCCTCACAGGGTATCAAATACTTAGGAATTCCTATTCATAGAGACCTCTCCCATCTATGTTATCTTAATTTTGGGCCCTTTATTGAACAACTCCATACAGACCACGGTTGGCAAGTTAGAACTGTAAGATTCACTACGTGAACCGCTGGTGTTTTGTGGAAAAGCACATGTACACTGCGTTCCAAATTATTATGCAAAAAGTGTTTAGGAGTGATAAGGGAAGAATTTGTTTGTTTGTCAGTTAAACTCATTGATGGTGATGTGTGTCAGGGCTCTTTATATCACTTTAAGCAATTGCAGACACCTGTGTTAATTAGTTTGGCAGGTGTGTCCAATGAAAGGCAAGACTACTTAAGAAGGCTCTCTCACATTATTAAGCAGCCTACATTTTCTGCCAAAATGGGAAAGAAAAAGGATGTGTCGGCTGCTGAGAAGCAACAAATTGTGGAGTGTTTAGGTCAAGGCATGACTACAATCAACATTGTGCGATGATCAGGATGAAGTGTCTTGGCAATCAAGAAGTATGTAGCTGATTCACAGTACACACGTGTGCGTGCTGATAAGGGCAAATTGAGGACTCTTTCCTACAGGCAATTACGTCAGGTTGAAAGAGCAGCGGCAAAAAAGCCTTGTCATAGCAGCAGACAAGTTTTTGAAGCTGCTTGTGCCTCCAACGTCCCCCGAACAACAAGATGCAGGGTCCTTCAGAGGTTTGCAGCTGTGCATACGCCATCCTGTCGACCTCCTCTATCCACTTCACACAAGCAGAAACGGCTCCAGTGGGCCAAACATTACATGAAGACTGATTTCAAAACTGTTTTGTTCACGGATGAGTGCCGTGCAGCGCTCGATGGTCCAGATGGATGGAGTGGAGGATGGCTGGTTGATGGACACCCCACGCAAACACGGCTATAGCGCCAACAAGGAGGAGGTGGAGTAATGTTTTGGGCTGGAATCATGGGGAGAGAGATTGTCGGCCCCTTTAGGATCCCTGAAGGCGCTAAAGATGAACTCCATAATGTATGTGGATTTTCTCAAACAGCACTTCCTGCCATGGGTCAAGAAGAAGAACCGTGTATTTCACAGCAAGATCATTTTTCTGCATGATAATGCACCATCTCATGCTGCACATAAAACATCTGCATCTCTGGCTGATATGGGCATAAAAGGGGACAAACTTATGGTGTGACCCCCATGCTCCCCTGACCTCTACCCCATTCAGAACCTTTGGAGCATCATTAAAAGGAGTGTCTATGATGGCGGGAGGCAGTTCACATCTAAGCAACAGCTCTGGGAGGGTATTCTGTCCTCATGCAAAACAATTGAAGCAGAAACCATCCAAAACCTGACAAATTCAATGGACGAGAGAGTTCAGAAGCTCCTTTCGAACAAGGGGTCCTATGTGAAAATGTAACATCACCTAGAATAAAGTTTTGAGTTGAAAACTGTTTGATTTCAGTTTCTAACAACCTGCTAATGCTTATAATTTCAAAAATGACCATTTTTTTGGTCTTTATTAAAATGAAAAGGTTGATCGAAAAGTTTGGGGGATCTAAGAGTGTGGCAACCCAGTAGTCATGATTACTTCGAATTCTGACAATATGAGGGTCATGCTGCAGGTAGTGCAGCAAGAAGGCACTTATGTGTCTTGCGCATCTCGGAGCCCCAAAATTATTTTCCGGGCTAGATGCAGCTAAAAATTATTTTTAATTTTAAATCTGGTGAAGCTTTAGTATAGATGGCCTAATAGGATCAGTGCTGCACACTGCTACAAAGCCCAAATTATTTTCCAGTCAAGATACAGATAAACATGATTAGTAATTTGAAAGCTTAAAACGGTTGGTAGGGTGATTTTAACCAATCATCAAGCTTTTACTCTCCCCAGGATGACACAGGGGTAGAAAAGTCGTTTCGGATCCATGATTTGTTCATCTTTATGAACGTGAGTCTGTCTACATTATCAGTGGAGAGCCGCGTGCGCTTATCTGTCAGCACACCACCAGCAGCGCTGAACACACGTTCAGAAAGAACGCTGGCTGCGGGGCATGACAAGATCTCCAAGGCGTAAGTGGCTAGCTCTGGCCATTTATCCAGATTGGAAGCCCAAAAAGAGCAAGGGTCCAGTGACACAGTCGTGGCTTCAATGTTTACTTGGAGATACTCCTGTACCATCGTCTCTAGGCGTTGACTATGTGTCAGACTTCTTGTCTCCTGTGGCCTTGCAAAGGATGGGCTAAAAAAGTGGTGAAATGATTCCGCAAAATTGATGTTACCAGCAGATACTGTGGTTCTGTTACGGTTTGAGTGCTGAACACTTGACGGTCCCACGGTTGGCAAGTTGGAACTGTGAGATTCACTACGTGCACCACTGGTATTTTGTGGAAAAGCACATGTAAGATTCTGCAACAGTCTCTGCTGATACTCCTGCATGCGTGCATCCCTTTCTATGGCAGGAATAATTTCTGCAAATTTACTTTTGTACCGGGGATCTAACAGTGTGGCAACCCAGTAGTCAGGATTATTTCTAATTCTCACAATTCGAGGGTCATGTTGCAGGTAGTGCAGCAAGAAGGCACTCATGTGTGTTGCGCATCCAGGAGCACCAAGTCCCTGTTGTGTTGGTGGCGAGGTAACAATCATGCTTCCTTCCTCTGTCCTCTCCCCCCAACCTCGCACAACAGAAATGTGATCAAGGTCTCCCTCATCTGATGAGTCTTCCATCAGTTCGTCCTCCACTTCTTCCTGGGCTCCTGCACCTTCCTCACTAGTTTGGCTGCTACCATGCGCCCTGGTAAAACCATCTCCCCCACCCTCACATGCCTGCCGCCTTGGTGCTGCCGACCGTCTGGACCTTGCAGATGTTAGCCCTTCCGCATACAACTCCTCCTCCTCTACTTCCTCCACCTCCTCTTGTGCCACCACCTGACTCCGAATTCTGTTTAACATGTGCTCCAGCATGTAAATCACCGGAATAGTCATGCTGATAATGGCATCGTCAGCACTAAACATCTTCGTCGCCATTTCAAAACTGTGCAGAAGGGTGCATAGGTCCCTGATCTGAGACCACTCCTCCAGCGTGATTTGCCCCACCTCTGAATCTCGTTGGCCCAGGCTATACGTCAGAACGTATTGCACCAGGGCTTGTCGGTGCTGCCACAGTCGCTGCAACATGTGCAGAGTTGAATTCCACCGGGTAGGCACATCGCATTTTAGCCGGTGAAGTGGCAGGCCCAACGACTTCTGTAGAGATGTAAGTCGCTGAGCTGCGGGATGCGAACGGCGGAAGTGAGCACACAGCGACCGTGCCCTCTGCAGAAGGCCATCTAGTCTGGGATAGTGGGCTAAAAATTGCTGGACAACCAGGTTCAACACGTGAGCCATACAAGGCACGTGTGTGACATTGCCCCGGCGAAGGGCCGCACCCAGGTTTGCAGCATTGTCGCACACGGCCTTCCCTGGTTTCAGGTCCAGTGGAGACAACCATTCATGAAATTGGTTCTCCAGAGCTGACCACAACTCCTCAGCTGTGTGACTCACATTTCCCAGACATTTCAATGTAAAAACCGCCTGATGACGTTGAGCCCTACTGCCAGCATAGTAAGGAGGTGTGCAGGATCCCTTCTGCGCAGTTAGAAAGCTTGTGGCATGACCAGACAGGCTTTGGGTGCAGGTGGAAGACCGAGAGGAGGTTGAGGAGGCAGAAGCAGTGGAGGAACTTTGACATAAAGAGGATTGACTTACACCTCTTGGGGACGGCAAGACTTGGACAGCAGCCCCTTGTCCTGCTGTCACCATAGTTACCCAGTGCCCAGTCAGCGACATGTAACACCCCTGTCCATGCCTACTCGTCCAAGTGTCTGTGGTGAAATGCACCCTGTCACACACAGAGTTTCTCAAAGAAGCGGTGATGTTGTGTGCGACATGCTGGTGGAGCGCAGGCACACCTTTCTTTGAGAAGTAGTGCCGACTGGGCATCTGGTACTGGGGCACTGCGACGGACATAAGGTCTCGAAAATCCTCTGTGTCCACCAGGCGGAAAGGCAACATTTCTGTAGCCAAGAGCTTGCAGATGGTGAAATTCAACCTCTTAGCTTTCTCATGGCTAGCAGTAAATGGTCTTTTACTTGTCCACATCTGAGGGACCGAGGGCTGGCTATTGTGCTTAGACGGGGCTGATAAGGGTGTCCCCGGCAAACTGCCGGTCTGTGAGGAAGATGCAGGCGGACATGTTAGGTTGCCTTGATCCAAAGGTGGTGCTATCGATGTCGGACAGCGCTCAACACCAGCTGGTGTTCCCACCTCCAAAGAAAATGATGACCTGCCAATCACGCTGGCTGTTGCGGGTAAAGAGGTGGCAGGTCTGCGCCCCAAAACAGGTGTGACTGCTGTCCCCCCAGTCACAGAGGATGAAGAGGCCGCGGATGCACAAGATATGGCAGACGGTGGTTGGCCCGGCCGGCTAGGCCGCATTGTAGCACACTGAGCTTCCCACTGCAACTTATGCTTCATGTCCATGTGCCGGTTCATGCATGAAGTACTCAAACTATGTATTTTTTGGCCTCTACTTAGCTTTTGCTGACAAATGTTACAGATAACACGAGTTGGGTCATCTTTATCGATCTGAAAAAATGCCCAGGCTATGCAAGGCTTAGCACCCATGCGACCTGAAGAGCCACCACGACTTGTGGTGAGAGGCAGAGTTGTGTTTGAGGATGCAGTTGTTGACGTGCTTCCAGTACTACGTCTCTGTCCAGGAAGGCGCAACCTGACCTCGTCGTCACTAGCATCTTCCTCCACCTCCTCTGCTGACCTCATCTCTTGGCTGACTGTGGGTTGACAGTAAGTGGGATCTCCAACCTCATCATCATCACCCTGTGTGTTATCACACCCGTCGTCCTCAGAGCCAACCTGTTCCTGCCCTGACAAAAAACTAAAGTTGTCGCTCCAATCAGGTATTTGAGTCTTATCATCGTCTTCCTCATTGTCTCCACCAACAGGAGTTACAGTTTGGGAATGAGGGTCTACATTATGGTCAGAACCTTCTGCGTCTGGTCCTGGATCCGACTCATAAAGATTCTGGGCATCAGTGCAGATCATTTCCTCGTCTGGATTCACAGAAGCGCTGGAGTCGACCTCTGATTCCCAGGCTATAGTATGAGTAAACAGCTCTGCAGACTCAACCATCTGTTCTACCTCATACTCAGACGGGCAGCTGGAGATTTGGGAGCTGTGAGGAAGCAAGTGCGATTTGGGTGACACCTTTGAGGACTGGAGTATTTGTGATGTTGAAGTTGATGTGGAGGAGAGCCCACTTAAAGGAGCACTTGATATCCGTTGAAGCACCTGCTGTTTTTGTGCCTCATCTGGAATTTGTAGCGATTGGCGTGGCCGTAAGAAAGGGATCTTATCACATTGTCCGCTAAAAGAAGTAGACATTTTAGTTTGGCTGGAAGATGGTCTTTCTTCTGCAGATGTTACTGTTGCTTTAACACCTACCCCACGGACACAACCTTTTTTCCCCTTCCCAACACGCCTATTCCCCTTTCCACCAGCAGCAGGCCTTTTTCCACTCATTTTGGTGGTTAACTAATTCACAACTCTGGAGTTGTTTGCACAAAAAAACAATGGATGGTAACCGAGCAGAGCTGAGTGGCCAAACTGTGGTATTAGGCCAAAACTATTGGCTGGGTTAGATGCAGAAAAAAATTATATTCAATTTGCAACCTGATGGAGGTCAGTATAGATGGACTAATACAACAAGTCCCACACACAGCTAGAAGCCCAATATTTTTTCAGAGGTAGATGCAGAAAAAAATATATTCAGTTTGCAACCTGATGGAGGTCAGTATAGATGGACTAACAGAGAAAGTCCCACACACTACTAGAAGGCCAAATATTTTTTCAGAGCTAGATGCAGAAAAAAATTATATTCAGTTAGCAACCTGATGGAGGTCTGTATAGATGGATTAATAGAACAAGACCCACACACAGCTAGAAGCCCAATATTTTTTCAGAGCTAGATGCAGAAAAAAATTAGATGCAGTTTGCAACCTGATGGAGGTCAGTATAGATGGATTAATATAACAAGACCCACACACAGCTAGAAGCCCAATATTTTTTCAGAGGTAGATGCAGAAAAAAATATATTCAGTTTGCAACCTGATGGAGGTCAGTATAGATGGACTAATACAACAAGTCCCACACACAGCTAGAAGCCCAATATTTTTTCAGAGCTAGATGCAGAAAAAAATTATATTCAGTTTGCAACCTGATGGAGGTCAGTATAGATGGATTAATAGAACAACACCCACACACAGCTAGAAGCCCAATATTTTTTCAGAGCTAGATGCAGAAAAAAATTATATTCAGTTTGCAACCTGATGGAGGTCAGTATAGATGGATTAATAGAACAAGACCCACACACAGCTAGAAGCCCAATATTTTTTCAGAGATAGATGCAGAAAAAAATTATATTCAGTTTGCAACCTGATGGAGGTCAGTATAGATGGATTAATAGAAAAAGACCCACACAGAGCTAGAAGCCCAATATTTTTTCAGAGGTAGATGCAGAAAAAAATATATTCAGTTTGCAACCTGATGGAGGTCAGTATAGATGGACTAATACAACAAGTCCCACACACAGCTAGAAGCCCAATATTTTTTTCAGAGGTTGATGCAGAAAAAAATATATTCAGTTTGCAACCTGATGGAGGTCAGTATAGGTGGACTAATAGAACAAGTCCCACACACTGCTAGAAGGCCAAATATTTTTTCAGAGCTAGATGCAGAAAAATTTTTTATTCAGTTTGCAACCTGATGGAGGTCAGTATAGATGGATTAATAGAACAAGACCCACACACAGCTAGAAGCCCAATATTTTTTCAGACCTAGATGCATAAAAAAATTATATTCAGTTTGCAACCTGATGGAGGTCAGTATAGATGGATTAATAGAACAAGACCCACACACAGCTAGAAGCCCAATATTTTTTCAGAGCTAGATGCAGAAAAAAATTAGATTCAGTTTGCAACCTGATGGAGGTCAGTATAGATGGACTAATAGAATGATGCTATGCCCAAAAGATTTTACTTCACTAGGTGCAGTAAAAAAATTGGTATTCTATACACAGGTGGTATATCTTGCAACACAGATAGGCTACTCCACTGACTATCACACTCTGCAATAGGCCAAAAAGGATTAGCTTTGCTAGATTCAGCCAAATGCTGTGAAAAAAACTTGCACAGCACTGGCACAGACCTGCCTGGCAAAAACTGATAGGAACTGATGTAACCTAGTCCTGAAAAGGACTCCAATTACAATTAGTCATTACTCCCACAACCTATCTATTTAAGAGCACAGACCTGCCTGATAAAAGTCGTAGGAAATGCTGTAACCTAGTCCTTAAAAGGACTGCAATCACAACTATTCCCTACTCCCAAGTTATCTGTATATTTGTGCGAAAATTGGCTTGAAATTAACAAGGTATAGCGCACACAGCAACAGCGGTGCCGTCTAACACGCAGCTGCAGCAGTGAGAAAATGGTGGCGACGGGGAAAATGGCTTGGTCTTATAGGGCAAGGACATGTGACATACACTGCCAATGACACATGCCCTTGCTTGTGTGAAAAAAAGCACTTCGCTCCGTGTGTGCGCTGCTGATAGGCTGACAGATTGCACCTCCCCACTGTAAAAGCGGGAAAGAGAAAAAAAAATGGAGATCTTCATTGTTCCTGCAGAGATCCATCCCCTGCCCCTCCCCCCACCCCGCTGTACACTCAAACTGCGTATTAACATTAATTTTCATCACTACTGAGAAAAAATCCAGTTACGATATTGGTGCACGAACAGTTATCGAACATAACCTCGAACAGCCGAATTTTTCTCAAATTGTTCGTGTTCGCCGAACGGCTCGAACACCACCCAAAACAGCTCGAATTTGAGATTGGCGAACAGTTCGAGTAGAACAACGCTCATCTCTAGACAGGACTGCCATAAGTCCTGTCTGGTTCCCGTCCATCCCGTCTGTCCTTCTCCTACCCCAGCTAATCTACCTGGCCTTCCGATTCCTTATTGGTCTTATGCTGATGTCTTTAATAAAAAGGAAGCAGAGACACTACCCCCTCATAGACCATACGACTGCCCTATCGACTTGTTACCCGGTACTACTCCTCCACGTGGGCGTATTTATCCATTATCCGCTGCTGAGACCCGGTCGATGTCCGAATATATTGAGGAGAATCTGGCCAGGGGATTCATCTGGAAATCTACCTCCCCGGCGGGAGCAGGCTTCTTCTTCGTAAAAAAGAAGGACGGCTCTCTCCGTCCCTGTATAGACTATAGAGGCCTTAACCAGATCACGGTGAAGAATAAGTACCCCCTTCCGCTCATTCCGGAGTTATTTGATCGTCTGAGAGGGGCTAGAATCTTCACCAAACTGGACCTCCGTGGGGCGTACAACCTGGTTCGTATCCGTCAGGGGGATGAATGGAAGACGGCATTCAACACCCGGGACGGCCACTATGAATATCTGGTAATGCCCTTTGGTCTCTGTAACGCTCCTGCCGTCTTTCAAGAGTTGGTCAATGACATCTTCCGGGACCTTCTCTACTTCTGCGTAGTGGTGTACCTGGACGACATCTTGGTCTTCTCTCCGGATCTCCAGACTCACCGGAGGGACGTTCGTCAGGTCCTGCTCAGGCTCAGGCAGAATCACCTCTTCGCTAAATACGAGAAGTGCCTCTTTGAGCAGACCTCGCTTCCGTTTTTGGGCTACATTATTTCTCAGACCGGCCTACGAATGGATCCAGAGAAACTGTCTGCCATCGAGAAATGGCCTCGACCGGAGAGGTTGAAGGCCATTCAGCGGTTCCTGGGCTTCGCCAACTACTACCGCCTCTTCATACCACACTTCTCTTCCCGGACTGCCCCAATTTCCGCGCTCACCCGTAAGGGTACTAATCCCAAAGAGTGGCCGCCCGAAGCAGAGGAGGCCTTTCTTTCCTTAAAACAGGCCTTCTCTTCCGCCCCGGTGCTGCATCGCCCGGACGGCAACAAGCAGTTCTCCCTGGAAGTAGACGCCTCCTCCTCTGGAGCCGGAGCGGTACTTACTCAAAAATCATCTTCCGGGAGGATGGTAACTTGCGGCTTCTTCTCTAAACTCTTCTCCTCCTCTGAGCGCAATTATTCCATAGGAGACTGAGAGTTATTGGCCATCAAACTGGCATTGGAGGAGTGGCATTACCTGCTCGAGGGGGCTCTTCACCCGGTAATAATTTACACTGACCACAAGAACTTGGCTTACCTCCAGCATGCCCAGAGACTTAACCCGCGCCAAGCCCGGTGGTCCTTGTTCTTTGCTCGCTTTGATTTTGTTCTTCATTTTCGCCCGGCTGACAAAAACGTCAAGGCGGACGCCTTGTCTCGATCCTTTCTGGTGTCTGATCTCGAGGAAGATCCGAAACACATCATCGATCCCGCCAGAGTAATGCAGGTGGCTCCCGTCAGTCTAAATCGTCTCCCTCCCGGAAAGACGTTCGTATCAGTACCTGATCGGGAGAAGATCCTTCACTGGGGTCACTCGTCTAAACTAGCTGGCCATGCCGGTCAGAAAAAGACCCTCCAGCTTATTACCCGGCACTACTGGTGGCCTACCCTGCACAAGGACGTAATAGACTTTGTTTCTGCCTGTGTGTCCTGCGCCCACAACAAGGTTCCGAGACATCTGCCAGCCGGTCGCCTCCTTCCGCTCCCAGTACCTGCTGCCCCCTGGCAGCATATAGCAATGGACTTTATAACAGACCTCCCAGTCTCTGCCGGTTGTACGGTCATTTGGGTGGCCGCTGACCGCTTCTCCAAGATGGCTCATTTCGTTCCCCTGCCAGGCCTCCCGTCTGCACCCGAGCTAGCTAAAGACTTTATTCATCACATCTTTCGTCTTCATGGCCTGCCCCTCCACATCGTGTCGGATCGTGGGGTACAGTTCACCTCACGCTTCTGGAGAGCCACTTGTAAACTGCTAGATGTCACCCTGGACTTCTCTTCCGCTTACCACCCACAGTCCAATGGTCAAGTGGAGCGGATCAATCAGAACCTGACCAGTTACCTCCGGCACTTCGTTAATGCCCATCATTCTGACTGGGTGGATCTCCTACCATGGGCCGAGTTCTCTTATAACAATCACGAGAGCGAATCCTCCTCCAAATCCCCGTTTTTTGTAGTCTTCGGTCAGCATCCTCGGATTCCTTTTCCTGTCTCCACCTCTGTGGACAACCCGGCTGCGGAATCTCTCGTTAGCAAATTTTCCTCTATTTGGGAGAGTACCCAATCCGCACTCCTTCAGTCGTCCGAACGGATGAAAAGACACGCTGACAAAAAACGCCTGGATCCTCCACAATTTCGTCCCGGAGATAAAGTCTGGCTCTCATCTAAATATGTCCGACTCAAGATACCTTCTTACAAGTTAGGGCCTCGGTTCATCGGCCCCCTGGAGGTCATCAGTCAGATCAACCCGGTGGCCTATAAATTGAAACTGCCGGCCAACTTACGGATCCCTAACTCCTTCCATGTATCTCTCCTCAAACCTGTGGTACTTAACTCTTTTTCCAAGTCTACAGGTACGCCTCCTGCTCCGGTTTCTGCTGAGGACGAGTTTGAGGTAGAGAACATTCTTGCCACCAAAAGGGTAAGAGGAAAGACCTTTTTTCTAGTAGATTGGAAGGGGTTTGGTCCTGAGGAGAGAACGTGGGAGCCCCGGGAGAACATCCATGCCCCTCTTATCCTTGCTAAATTTCTGTGTGGCCTAAAAAAGGGGGGGCCTAAAGGGGGGGGTACTGTAGCGCCGGCGTCCCTGCCCTCTGCTAGGCAGGGACGCTGCTCCCCTCACCTCCCTGCTCCGTGCCCGGCGTCCTCCTCCCGCTCTGCTGGCAGCGCGCGCTCCTTCCTGGCCACTGTGCTTAGGGCGCGCGCGCGCGCTCTCCCTCCCTCTTAAAGGGGCCGCGCGCGCCGTCCTAAGGAGTCCCCGGCCAATGGCCGGAGGACTTCACCATATATAAGGCACCTCCTCCAAAATGAAGGTGCCCGAGCAATGTTGTTGCACTGTTCACTACTCTGCTTCAGCCTCAGGTCCCGTTGCCAGTTACCTGCCAGTTACCTGCCAGATTCCTGCCTGATTATCTGCTACCTGCCTGCTAGTCTGAGGTCCGACGGTCTGCCTTACTTCTCCTGTCAGTCTGTCTAAGGACCAGCCTGCCCGCTCACCTGGGAGCGCACATCAGCCACCTGCCTGCTTGCCCGAGGTCCGACGGTCTGCCTTCCAACTCCTGTCAGTCTGTCTATGGACCAGCTTGCCCGCTCACCTGGGAGCACACACCTGCTACCTGCCTGCTAGTCTACCTGGAGGCTCCGCCGTCACGTGCTGTGACCACCTGCCTGTCCAGTGACTCCTGCTCGCTCACCTGGGAGCGCTCATCAGCTGTCTGTCTACTAGCCTACCTGGAGGCTCTGCCGTCACGTGCTGTGACCACCCACCTGTCCAGAGACTTCTGCCCGCTCACCTGGGAGCGCTCATCTGCCGCCTGTCTGTTGGTCTTCCTGGAGGCTCCGCCGTCACATGCTGTGACCACCCGTTCATCCAGAGACTCTCGCCTGCTCACCTGGGAGCTCACGTCTATCATCAGCCGCCACAGGTCGTACCAACCCTTTATCCAGAGACTGCCCCGGTCACTTGCCGTGACCTCCAGCCCGTTCACTCAGAGACTGTCCCGGTCACCTGCTGTGACCATCAGCCCGTTCATCCAGAGACTGCCCCGGTCACTTGCCGTGACCTCCAGCCCGTTCACTCAGAGACTGTCCCGGTCACCTGCTGTGACCTCCTGCCCGTCTTCCCTGGTCGCCACCCGCTTCCTTACAAGGACTGCCCCCTTGTATAGTAGCTCAGAGGTTCCGCCTCCCAGACCCGTTACACATATTTCATATGAATTTTCATGCATATAATGCTTATTGAAATGCTTTCTTTTACCCAAGCAGGCAAGAGTTAAAAACTGGTTATACAATTAATCAGTTTGCTTTTCGAAGTAAGGTCTAGCATTTACCTTGGTTCATCTTAGATTTTAATTAGTTTTATGTTTTAGTTGCTAATTTCTGCCCTCATGGTTTTCTTGTGTGACACGTCACATAACATTCTGATACTTGAAGTGCAATGGACACATGTTGCACAATAAACCTGCTAACACAAGGTCGACCTATAGAGGGAGCTGTTTTTCTAAATCTCACAAGACCTGCATATTGTTCATTATATTCTAAATACAGATCATGTTTGCCACTAAGACTATTCAAGTGAGATATATTTTCTCAGAAGTCTCTAAAGCTAATCAGAGTAGAGATGACTCATATATAGTCATACAAAGGACAGTGAAGTGATTGTGAGGGAAGGAAACAGACAGAAGAAGGCATCTTTGCAAGATATGACTATATGACCCCTTGCTCCTTAATGACACTTCATAGAAAATATGCTAATGTCTCTTTTACAATCAACTGGTAACTATGAGCAATAAAAACTATTAGATACATTTGTTCTCAAAAGTTTACATACCCCGGCAGAATTTTTCCTCTCTTGGCCTTGTTTCATAAAAAATGAATGATAACCAAAAAAGCTTTTTCTCCACTCATGGTTAATGGTTGGGTGAAACCATTTATTGTCAAACTACGGTGTTTTTTCTTTTTAAATCTTAATGACAACATGACTACCTCCGGGTCTGCCAGAGACTGTGGCCTGTTTAGACCATGTCAGGAGAATGGTCTAAGAGGCTCCTGTCTGTGTAATACTGATGTGTATAATGCATTGCAGTGCTGCTGCATGGCAATGCATTATATCAGCGATCAGAGTAATGAAAGTTAGGCTGTGTGCCCACGATGCGTTTTTTAAGCGTTTCCGCAGAAAGGCCTGCCATGTTCCCCAATGATAATCAGAATGTGCTGTGCACATGCTGCGGAAATTTCCGCTGCGGATTATCATTGCGGAAAAAAACACAGCACTACCAATTATTTTGCGGAAGCGCTGCGTTTTCGCTGCCATTGACTTGCATTAGATTGCATGGATTACGCATCACTGTATATGTAGATGCGCGTTCCATGCGTTCTAATGTGCGGATGGTACCCAGGTCCGGAGGAGAGTCTCCTGACGTCGGCAGGTCCTTCAGTGTACCGCTGCCGGCAAGGGAGAACCGAGGGAAGCAGGACACCGGGGGCCATCAGAGGGTAAGTATATATTTATTTTTTTATTTTTTATCATTCTCTCGGGTCACACTATATAAATCCAAGCTTCACTTCGCTTGTCCCTGGCAGGAAAACGCCTGTACAATCCGCATGCGTTTTTTTTCTGCCAGGGAGATGCAGAAACGCTCAGGAAAAAATCCTGAGCATTTCTGCATCGTGGGCACATAGCCTTAGTGTCCCAGAGAGGGACTAAGTAAAACATTTTTAAAAAGTTTAAAAAATTGTGAAAATATTTTAAAAAAATCACAAAATGAAAAAATATTATACCCATAAATAGGTATAAAATTGTCCCACTAGTTAACCCCTTGAGTGAAAAGATAGAAAACAAAAGTGGCAAAAACTATGCTTTTTTATCATATTGTAGAGCAAAAAGTAGAATAAAATGCTATCAAAAAGTCAAATGTAAATAAAAATGGTAGAGTATCCAAAATTGGGTCACTTGTGAGGGGTTTCTGCTGTTTTGGCATGTCAGGGGCTCTTCAATGTGACATGGCATCTGCAATCTATTCCAGCCAAAATTGCACTTCAGAATTCAGTTGACGCTCCTTCACTTCCGAACCCTGTCGTGTACCCAAACATTAGTTTTCCTCCACATATGGGTATCAACGTACTCAGGAGAAATTGCACAACAAATTGCATGGTCCATTTTTTTCTGTTACCATTGTGAAAATGAAAAATTTGGGGCTGAAGCAACATTTTTGCAGGGAAAATGTCTGTTTTCATTTTCATGGCTCAACGTTATAACATTTTATGAAGCACCTGTGGGTTCAAGGTGCTCATCACATCTCTAAATAAATTCCGTGAGGGGTGTAGTTTTCAAAATGGGGTCACAGCTGCAGGGTTTCCACTGTTTAGGCAAATCAGGGCTCTGCAAATGCGACATGACATTCGCTATCTATTTGAGCCAATTTTGTGCTCCAAAAGTCAAATGGTGCTGGTTCTCATTTGAGACCTGCCGTGCGCCCAAACAGTAGTTTTCCACCACATATGAGGCCTCGGTGTATTCAGGAGAAACTGCACAACAAATTATGTGGTTCATTTTCTCCTGTTACCCTTGGGGTTAAACCATCATTTTTGTGGGAAAAAAAGAAAAATTTTTATTTTTTTTCTTCCACATTGCTTTAATTCCTGTGAAGCACCCGAAGGGTAGATAAATTTCTTGAATGTGGTTTTGAGCACTTTGAGGAGTGCAGTTTTTAAAATTGTGTCACTTTTGGGGTATTTTCTGTCACATAAGCCCCTAAAAGTCACTTCAAATGTGATGTGGTGTAAATTAGAAACTGCTGATAAAACTTTTAACCCTTCCAACTTCCTAACAAATAAAAATTATGTTTAAAAAATGATGCTAATATAAAGTAGACATGTGGTAAATGTTATTTATTAACTATTTTGTGTGATATAACTATCTGGTTTAAGGGCATAACAAATTTAAAATTTGAAAATTGCAAAATTTTGACATTGTCGCCAAAATTACGATATTTTCACAAATAAACGCAAAAAAAATCTACCTAAATTTACCACTAACATAAAGTACAATGTGTCACGAAAAAACAGTGTCAGAATCACTTTCATATGTTGAAGTGTTTCAGAATCATAAAGTGACACTGGCCAGAATTGTAAAATTTGGCCTGGACAGGAAGGTGAAAACAGGTTTGGGGGTGAAGGGGTTAATCACCATTTGAAGTTTTCTGATAATTAGATTTCTGTGCACGGGGGGGGGGGGCTGAACTGTACAGAGGGTCTTTTCCTCGTCTATGATTCCTCTGCCCCTGCGCCTGTCTCTGGTCTGTGAATGATCTGCCTCCTCTGTTTGAAATATCAGCAGTGACCTGTTATTCACAGACTACAGGCAGGCAGAGGAATTGGGGAATTACTGACAGGGAGGAGAATATCCAGTACATCGCCGAGAACAATAGTAGAGCAGCCTATGTGCACTGAACAATCTATTACTGATCGTTCAGTGCGCAATGTAACCAAATAAAATAAATCAAATAACCAAATCAAATAAATGTGTCAAAATATTTAGTTTTGTAATTTTTTTAAATGAGGAAAATGATATACTATGTCTGAATGTGGCAAAAATATGTCAACCTTTGCATTTAGTAACTGGTGTGAAATCTTTGTGCAGCATCCAAATGTTTCTAATCTCTAGAGCATATAAATGTGATGCGCCCCATGGGGCCATGGGGTAGTCGGTAGCCGGGCCGGTCCTTTTCGGGGTAGTCACGTTGGCAGTGACCCAGTCTGTGGCCCAGGGCGGTCAATAAAGAAAAGTGTCTATTGGGGAATAAAGTGTTTGGCGATAAAGTTCGTGACGCCACCCGTGGTATGCGGCTATAGGGGGCCGCCGCTGCAGTGCAGATCCACTGGGGCTGATGGTGACGCAGTAGAGATAGTGCAGCTCTCCACGGGCAGAGCTAAGCCCCAGGGCAGTATATAGAGCTTGATGATTTTAGATGTTGGTGTAGTGCAAGGCAAGTGGCGCGGCAATTAGTCGAGGATACAGTGGGGTGCAGTCTTTACTCAGTTATTAAGATGCTCCAGGTTACAACTGCCAGATTATAACTGCCCATGTCGTCCTGTGTCCTCTGGGGAAATGATCCAGCCAACTCTCAGATAACTTGGGTGCACTTGAATGGGACCCCTTTCTTATGTACCTTTCCAGGTCGTCTCTCTCTGCGCTAGCTCTCACACTCCTACCCTGCACCTCACACACAGTGTCCCGAGCTAGTGGCCGCGGGCCTTGTTGGGCGACGTCCGGTCTGTCCCCTTGGTCCTATATGGCCACCTTTTCAGCGATTATGTGTGGATTTTGGCTACGGCACATGAAGATACCGCAACCTCCGGTTTGCTAGCTGAGCCTTAAAGTACTCCACTAGTCTGGGGCCGGTCCCCTCCTGCGGCCTTGATCCCTCCACAGTCAGCGTTAACTCGGGGATGCACGGGTGGCATCCTGCACTCGCCGTGCCCCTAGGATCCCTTCTATCTCTGGAGCCCCTCTCACTGCTCCAGTGTTCTCTCCTCACTCTCCTCCTGGGCCCCTTTGACTGGGCCCCTCACCATCAGAACCGTACTCCACACGGTCCTCACTCACTGAACTCACTCCTTAGAACCAGACTCTTTCTAGATGTTTCCACCCTTCTTTTTATACTGTTCATTCAGTGCTCCCCTAAACTACTTCCTCCACCCACCTCCTCTACGTAGTCCCACCCCTCTGACAGGGACCAGGCCTGTGCTCTCCCTTAGGAGCTATCTGGACCTTCCCTTATGACGTGGTGTAGTGTTGGATGTGAGTGGTTGGGTCCCAGGTAGTGCTCCCTCCTTACCTGAGAGTGGGGTACCACACCTCTGGCTGAGATGCAGTACCTCGGTGGCAACAGGACCCACAGGGGCACCACAAATGTTTCTGGTAATTGTTCATTAGTCCTGAACAGAACATTAGTCCTGAAAAATTTTAGCCCATCCATCCCGAGTCTCTACAAAACAGCTTCAACACTGTTATGTTTCTGTTTTTTTCTCTTATGAACTGCACCTTTTAGGTCTTTTCACAATATTTCTTTAAGATTAAGGTCAGGACTTTGCCTTGTCTATTCCAAAACTTTAACTTCGTCTTTAGCCATTCTTTGGTAGAATGACTTGTGTGCTTTGAGTCATTGTTTTGCTGCATGACCCATTTTCGCTTGAGCTTCAGTTGATGGACAGATGTGCTGACATTTACCTTTAGAATTTGCTGGTATAATTTAGAATTAATTGTTCCATCAATGGTGACAAGCCGTCATAGTCCAAATGCAGTAAAACAGGCCCAAACTGCTTATATGAACCAAAAAGCTCTATTTTACTTTCATATATTACAATACATTGTTTCAATAGCCTTCTGGCTTGTCCAGGTGATCTTTAGCAGAAGAGCGAAGGCAACGTGCCAGAATTGGCACATCTAATGTGATGCGCCACTTCTGGGCGGCTATGAGCTGGTATAATTACTGACCTTCCATCCTGATAATATCAGCTCACATCTGTCTGCTTTACCTTTGCTGGTTACCAAAAATGGAGGGAGGACCCCACGTCATTTTTTTCATTTATTTATTAGGCTAATACATTTACAGTAAGCTACACATGCAAAGCACTAATTATATATCTCACGAATATCTATTTACCTATCTATATATTATTTATCTATTTATCTATGCATCCATCATCTATTTAACCCATATCTATCTATCCACAGTAACTATCTATCTATGTATCTATATCTTTGAACATCTTTAACACCTAAAAATCTGTAATTTCTATTCTGCTTTCTATTGCGGTACGTGTCACACGGACAGCACACGGATGTCACACAGATGGTACACACGTACACACAGATGGCACACGGATGGCACACACTTACACACAGATGGCCAACAGAAAACCATGCAGATAGTAAAAACGGACCGTCTCATGCATACGTTTTTTTAAGTGAATGTGTGAAGGGGGCCTTACTAAGCACTGGTGAAGCCCAAACTCTTTAAAGATGGTTTTCTAACTTGCCTGATGAGCATCAACAACTCTTCTTCTGAGGCCCTCAGAAACCTCCTTTGTTCGAGACATGATGCACTTCCACAAACATATTTTGTGGAGATCAGACTTTGATAGATTCCTGTTATTTAACCCTTTAAAAACCAAAGATTTTTTGGTTTTTTTTCACTTTAGTTTTTTATTCTTCCAAGATCCTTAACATTTTTCTTTTTCAGTCAACATAGATGTATTTGACCTCATTCATACGTTTGATTTTTGAGTACCAGTGCTACCCGTGATTTCCACGGATAGCACTCTTACCTGTTACAGTCTACGGGGCCATTCAAATGTCTGATTTTTTTCTTCGGATTCAGTGGTTCGTGGAAAATATTGGAGACATGTCCAATTTTGATCTAAGGGTCACATCAAGATCAGTATTGCAAGTCAAAGGGTCCGTGAAAAAATCGGACTGCATTTGAATGACATCAAAATACATTCTATTTTCACAGACTGTTAGAGTAAAGGTGGAGATATTTTTATTTTTAATTTCTCAATGTACAAGAGAACTGGATTATACTTATACGACACTCTGATCATACTCTGATAAAATTCTGATCAGAGTCTGATCAGAAAAATTGGTCCGATTTTCTCATACGCTAAAAAATGGAACGTCTGAATGAGACATAAAGCTATTTTTTGTGGGATGAGTTGTAGATTTGAATAACACCATTTATTTTACCAAATAATGTACTGAAAAATGGAAAACAAATTACAAGTGGGATGAAATGGTTAAAAGAAAGTAATTCAACCATTGTTTTCTGAGACTGTGACTATAATACACTGTGTGCAGAATTGTTAGGCAAGTTGTATTTTCGAGGATTATTTTTATTATTGATCAACAACTATGTTCTCAATCAACCCAAAAGACTCATAAATATCCAAGCTTAATATTTTTGGAAGTTGGAGTGGGTTTTTTTTAGATTTGGCTATCTTAGGAGGATATCTGTTTGTGCATGTAACTATTACTGTGCAGAATTATTAGGCAACTTAATAAAAACCAAATATAATCCCATCTCACTTGTTTATTTTCACCAGGTAAACCAATATCAGTGTACAAAATTTAGAAATAAACATTTCTGACAAGCAAAAACAAAAACCCAAAAAATGAGTGATCAATATAGCCACCTTTCTTTATGATGACACTCAACAGCCTTCCATCCATAGATTCTGTCATTTGCTTGATCTGTTTTCCATCAACATTGTGTGCAGCAGCCACCACAGCCTCCCAGACACTGTTCCGAGAGGTGTACTGTTTTCCCTCCCTGTAGATCTCACATTTTATGATGAACCACAGGTTCTCTATGGGGTTCAGATCAGGTGAACAAGGGGGCCATGTCATTATTTTTTCTTCTTTTACACCTTTACTGGCCAGCCACGCTGTGGAGTAGTTGGATGCATGTGATGGAGCATTGTCCTGCATGAAGATCATGTTTTTCTTGAACGATACTGACTTCTTCCTGTACCACTGCTTGAAGAAGTTGTCTTCCAGAAACTGGCAGTAGGTCTGGGAGTTGAGCTTCACTCCATCCTCAACCCGAAAAGGTCCCACAAGTTCATCTTTGATGATACCAGCCCATACCAGTACCCTACCTCCGACTTGCTGGCGTCTGAGTGGGAGTGGAGCTCTCTGCCCTTTCATCAGTCCATAAAACCTTTGAAAAATCAGTCTTTTTCTTGGCCCATTCTTGACGTTTTATCTTATGTTTCTTGTTCAAAGGTGGTCGTTTTTCAGCCTTCCTTACCTTGGCCATGTCCCTGAGTATCGCACACCTTGTGCTTTTTGATACTCCAGTAAAGTAGCAGCTCTGAAATATGGCAAAACTGGTGGCGAATGGCATCTTGGCAGCTTCACGCTTGATTTTCCTCAATTCATGGGCAGTTATTTTGCGCCTTTTTTGGCCAACACGCTTCTTGCGACCCTGTTGGCTATTTGCCATGAAACGCTTGATTGTTCGGTGATCACGCTTCAAAAGTTTGGAAATTTCAAGACTGCTGCATCCCTCTGCAAGACATCTCACAAGTTTGGACTTTTCAGAGCCCGTCAAATCTCTCTTCTGACCCATTTTGCCAAAGGAAAGGAAGTTGCCTAATTATTAAGCACACCTTATATAGGGTGTTGATGTCGTTAGGCAACACCCCTCCTCATTACAGAGATGCACATCACCAGATTACTTAATTGGTAGTTGGCTCTCAAGCCTATGCAGCTTGGAGTAGGACAACATGTATAAAAAGTATCATGTGATCAAAATACTCATTTGCCTAATAATTCTGCACACAGTGTATACACAGGGATTAAAATGATTATTTAAGTGCATTGGCTTTTTTAATTCTAATTGTGCAAAAAAGACCGTCAGTGGGCTTCAGCCCTGAATGTTTTAGGCCCCAGCAATGCCACTGGTACTGAGTGTTTGGACCTTTTTGTGTACATGTGCAGGACAATTCCTCTAGGTGCATAGCTATATATTCACATTGAGTTATTGTGATTTGGTGTAAAGTAATTAAAAACAACCAGGCATTGCAGGGTTAAACCATGCTTTGAACTCAGATGCCATTCTCAGTAATAGGTGTTGGAGGGAGTTCCTGAGAACTGGAATTGCTTGAAGTTGTCACATTAAATGAGCTCAAGAAAACATAATCCACAGCACAAGCTATAACATGAAGCTAATACTTCTTATCCCCAAAAAATAAGAATTGTGGCAATCCCATTAGTTTCCATTAGTCAGATGAAGCTTTTAGTTTATTTATTTTTAAAAGTATCATGCAAGATTTGTATATGTAGTGGGAAATAAAACAGTATGAAGAATGGAAGCTTAACTTCATGATGCGCTGATCATAAGAAAATAGGTTTAGCGGTAATAAAAAAGTATCTTGTAGCCTGATTTCCCCTTCTCTAATTGAATCACATTCTAACACCTAAGTTAATGAACAACTTTGTGCTTTTTATCATAAAAAATAATTGCAGTTCAGTCTAAATAGTAGTCTAAATTACTATATCCTAGAAAATAGTGAATCTGTTACTCGAATTTTAGTAAAAATTCAGATTGTCCTGAAGCCAATTTTTTTGCGATTCACTTTGTGCCATAGAGGGCCAGAAGAAAAATATACTTACCTCATGGCACACCTGTTCCACTTTGCAGCCTCGTGTCCATTCCTCTGTCATCCTATTCATCTCTTCCATCATCTTCTCTCCAGAGCAAGTAGGCCTCAGTCGTTAACATTCGCTTTGCTCGAGGCCTGGTCAGTGTCTCAGGCAATGCACATCTTGACATTACAACACACATTGTGATGTCCTGAGGTCATGTCACTCTTTGCTCAAGGCAGTATCTAGGCCTTGAGTGAAGCAGGATGTCATGTCTGAGGCCTATTTGGCATTGTAAGCCCTAGCCAGTGAAGGTGACTGAAGAGCTGAAGAGTTTACACAGAGGAATGGATGCAGGACTGCAGTGGCAGGACAGATGAGCCACAAGGTGAATATTTTTTTTAACTCTGTGTTTGTAATGCTCTGATGTTTTGAGAGACCCAAGGACTCAATAAGGAACACGCTATTTACATCAACTAATTATGCAAAATTAATTTCCTGGCCAATTTCAAGAGAATTGACAAATTAAAATTTTGGTAGATTCGCTTATCATTACTACATTACTTTAGTTCCCATTCTATGTACAATTAGTTTTATTTAAATCCATCCCCACTAGAGATGAGTGGATCTTTTGAGATACGAATTTGCTGACTTTGCTGTAGTTTCCATGAAAATTAAATTTATGGAGAATAAGCTTTTACGAATCTCAATACTGGAAAGTTTGTGATTTCTCAGAAAATACACAAAGGGGAAAGGGGAGCGAGAGAAAACCCTACTGACCATAAGAGCTTACAGTCTACAAGAGAGGGAGAGTTACCTTGTGACTCTGGAGATGGAAAATAACTCTGCCGTACAAACTGTGCTCTACTGGCAACCGCTGATCTGTGATGACCAGGTACTGACGACCACTGTGCAATGTATACTAATCTATATGATGCCATAACTTCAGGACATTATGGGTTTACCCATGCAGTAACACAAAAGACTGCTCTCTGCTGCATCAGCAGTATGGGAAATGGTGCCGGACAATTTTCTTTTTCTGACCTGCAAATCGAATCTCAGAGTGTTTGAATTCAGATGAAACCGTGAATTTCAGGAAAATTGACTGGAGTTCGATCCTCCACGGATAGATTTGATTATTATTATTACTTATTATTATAGCGCCATTTATTCCACAGCGCTTTACATGTGAAAAAGGTGTATGCGTAGCAAATACACTTACAATAATCTTGAACAAAACGAGTGAGCGACTGGTACAGAAGGAGAGAGGACCCTGCCCGCAAGGGCTCTCAATCTACAAGGGAGGGGTGAGGATATAGTAGGTGGGGGTAGAGCTGGTCATGCAGTGGTATTGTGGTGCGAGGATTACTGCAGGTTGTAGGCTTGTCGTAAGAGGTGGGTCTTCAGGTTCCTTTTGAAGGTTTCCACGGTAGGCGAGAGTCTGATATGTTGGGGTAGAGAGTTCCAGAGTAGGGAGGATGCACGGGAGAAATCTTGTATGCGATTGTGGGAGGAGATAAGAGGGGAGTAGAGAAGAAGATCTTGTGAAGATCGGAGGTTGCGCGCAGGTAAGTACCGGGAGACTAGGTCACAGATGTATGGAGGAGACAGGTTGTGAATGGCTTTGTATGCCAAGGTTAGGGTCTTGAACTTGAGTCTCTGGGTAATGGGGAGCCAGTGAAGGGATTGACAGAGGGGAGAGGCCGGGGAGTAGGGGGGGACAGGCAGATTAGTCGGACAGCAGAGTTTAGGATAGATTGGAGGGGTGCGAGAGTGTTAGAAGGGAGGCCACATAGCAGGAGGTTGCAGTAGTCGAGGCGGGAGATGATGAGGGCATACACTAGTGTTTTTGCAGTCTTTGCTGTGGAATGTGCGGATCCAGGAAATATTTCTGAGTTGGAGTCGGCAGGAAGTGGAGAGGGCTTGGATATGGGGTTTGAAGGAGAGATCAGAGTCCAGGGTTACACCAAGGCAGCAAGCTTGTGTTACTGGGGAGAGTGGGAAGTCATTATCTTTGATGGATAGGTCAGATGGGGGGTTGAGTGAGGTGGGGGGAAGATGATGAATTCAGTTTTATCCATGTTAAGTTTTAGAAATCTGGCAGAGAAGAAGGTTGAAATAGCGGACAGACATTGTGGGATTCTGGTTAGTAAGGAGTGGATATCGGGTCCAGAGAGGTAGATGTGTGTGTCATCAGCATAGAGGTGATACTGAAAGCCGTGAGACTCTATAAGCTGTCCCAGGCCAAAGTTGTAGATGCAGAAGAGCAGGGGCCCTAGGACTGAACCTTGGGGAACACCGACAGATAGGGGGTGAGATGAAGAGGTGGTGTGTGAGTGAGAGACGCTGAATGTCCGGTCTGTTAGGTATGAAGAGATCCAAGATAAGGCCAAGTCTGTGATGCCAAGAAAAGAGAGAGTCTGTAGAAAGAGGGAATGGTCCACTGTGTCGAAGGCAGATGACAGGTCTAGGAGGAGGAGGACGGACAGAGTAGTGGCGCTTGGATTTGGCAGTTAGTAGGTCGTTGGTGATTTTAGTCAGGGCAGTTTCAGTGGAGTGGTGCAGTCGGAAGCCTGATTGTAAGCGGTCGAAGAGGGAGCAGAGGAGAGGAGGGAGGACAGTTCAAGGAGGACATGTTGTTCCAGTAGTTTTGAGGCATAGGGGAGGAGTGATATGGGGCGATAGCTGGCCAGAGAGGATGGGTCAAGGGAGGGCTTTTTGAGGATGGGTGTGACTGAGGCATGTTTGAAACATGAGGGGAAGACGCCAGTTGTTAGTGACAGGTTGAAGAGGTGGGTTAGGGTTGGGATGAAGACTGTGATCATCTATACTCCCCATTGAAAAAAAAAAAAAAAGGCATTGTGCAAAAACTGCCACTTTCCCATAGCTGGGGCTGTCAGAGCTGAGTAGAAGAAACTGCTGGATCAGCAGTAATTATAATCTGCTACTTCAACACTCCTGGAGGATGCTGTGTTCTCATCAGCTAGTGCTGTGTGTGAACGTTTTATGCCCGGTACTTGGGAGGCTGCCTAAAAGTGCAGTATGCAGACCCCGCTTACCCTGTTGCCTGGGAGGCTGTTCAGTGTAGGGGGAGAAGGGTTTTGATCAGCCCTGGCAGTGTGCTCTGATGGATAGATTTCAGGATACAATATCGAGCAGAGTGGTGGGATGATACTGAGGAAGAGAATGACATGCAGCCTTCACTGTAGCAGTCACTCGTTGTAATATACTTTATGAGGGGAGTTGTCCTATGAAATTTGCCATTAGTTAATGACAGACTTTTAGTTAAGCGGTATAATTTTATTTTGATATGGGAGTTATGGAAAAGCTTCATATAGCATATAAACAGATCATCTCCATAATACTATTTGTTCCTATGGAAAATCATTTGTATTTCAGCTGATACCATGCAATATTTTGTATTGTTTAAGTTGACTTTTTTTCAAAGAGTTGCTAAGTTTGTAAATTAAAAAAAACTATTTGCAGTTGTTTTAATTCTGTTTTTGTTTTGTAAGTTAAATAACCCCTTTAATGTCTGCAATCCACAACACCTTGGAGATAATATTTAATTATTAGGTTTTTATACTGCTGGCTTCACACTATTAGACCACTTACATTTTTGTGTATTTTGGTCAGTATTTCACTTCACTATTTATAAGCTAAAACTAGACATGGAACATAAACAGAGAAAAAAAACTAAAAAGGAACGATTTGCTTGTTTTGCCTGTGTGAGAGTAACTCCTAGTTTTGGCTTCTAAATGCTAATGCAAAACATTGACCAAAATACTTCAGCATGAGAGTTGCCTTTCACTGTATTCATATGTATCTACTGTCCTCTGTAGATAGATACCTGATCTGTGTGTCAAACACTTCATTTTGTTTTAAATGTAACCTGTCATGTCCAGAAATGCAATTTACTTTCAGACATAGGGTTAATCTGCAGTGTAATAGCAATGCATGCCATACCAGAATCCTGGCTACCAGAAGAAAATAAACTTAGGACTATGGATACTAGCATAAGATTTAATACTGTACACCTATAGCATTAACAAATTGTGATACTGGCTTTGGATAAAACCACAGTTGAGCACTGGCCTTAAAATAGTTGTCCAATGGAAACTTTATCACCTATCCATAGAATAGGTGCCTGGTAACTTGCTGATCGGAGGTTTCCCACTGCTAGGACCAGCACCAATCGGAAGATCTAGAAATTTTTTATTTTTGACAGGGAACTTTATCCCCACTATAAAAAAAAACAGTGGGTCAGACACCGCTCCATTTATTCTCTACAGAGCTATTGGAATAAAACAAGCATGGCGTTCAGGAGCCCTATAGAATATGAAAGGATCAGTGGTCAAGCATGTGCACTGCTGCTCCATTCTAACAGAGATTTAAAGTTCCACATTTTGATGATAAGTGTGAATCTCAGGGGTCGGACTCCTCTGATCAACAAATTATCAATTATCCTATTGATAGGTGATAACTTGCTTACACCTGACAACCTCTTTCAGGACTCTATACACATTTCACTAAAGTCGACTGAGTCTGCTGATTTTGGAGGGGCGGCAAACCATCTAATGTGTGTGGGGGCATCTTGTATATCCAATGACAGATGATGTTGGGACAGAAAAGGATAGGGGAGTTTGAATCCAAATGCCATCCTTTTGTTGGCTAAGTCTTCACCATGGATGTCTGACATCAGCTTACTCTCCTTTGGCCAAGCTAAGCATTCATGTGTGTAGCGGAGTCAGGAGATAGCTATTGGCTGAACTAGTGCTATCTAAGGTGTATGGGCAATTGGGCAATATACAGTGCATAAGCATAGGACTGGGTGATTAGACATATTTTTCCCCATTTGGAAATGGTATATGAAATACAACTTTATGTTGTTATGAAAAGACTTAAAGGGTTATTCCCATCTTTGAGATCCTATTCAAATATGTAATAGATGTAATAATAATAATATTAGCAAATACCTCCAATTAGAAATGTAGTATAATTCTTTTGATTCGCTATGTCGCTTACCCCATGTGCAGGGCATTGAAGTACCTTAGGTATCCATGGTTACAACCACTTATATAGTGACAATTAGTTAGCTGTTAGCGGTCCAAACCATGGATTCTCAAGCTACTGCAATGCCCTACATAGCAAATTAGAAAAACGTTACTATATTTATAATTGGAGGTATTTGCTAATATTATTAATGCTATACCTACTACATGTTGGGATAAAATCTTGGAGATGGGGATACCCCTTTAAAGGGGTTGCACCAAGTTAGCAAGCTATAGCCTATCCAATAGATCCTTGATGATATGCTGATCACTAGGAGTTCAACTTTTTAAACCCCCCATCAATTCTAAGAACAGAGCTCTGTAGTGCCCATCTGAGTAAATTGATATTCGAGCACCACTATGCACCTCTGCTCCATTAACAACAGAATATGATGGTAGTAGAAAGAGATGACAACTTTGTCAAAGTCTTTACCATGCAACCTAGCAAAATTTTGTTTTCACGCATGGTAACAATTTCTAACTCTTAGAGTATGTGCACATGATCAGTAACCGCTGCAGATTGGATGCAGCACACTTGCGCTGCATGCAAACCGCAGCGGCCAGATGTTACAGCATAGTGGATGGGATTTGTAGAAATCCTATGTCCACTACGCTTCTGCGGCTCACCCGCGGAAACTGACATGCGGCGTGTCTTTCCAGACCGCAGCATGTCAATATCACCGGCGGGTCCACATGTGGGTTTTCCCCATAGACCTAACCTCTATGAAGAAAGTCCGCATGTGGAAAATAAAATGGTTCTGCTCATTAGCGTATTGAGCGGAAGCCACCGGCGGCTTCTCCGCAGCGTCGAGGACGCAGCAGGCTCCGGATGGTGGGAACGTAGCCTAAGTGTGCTGTGCATACTTTTCTTGGCAAAACTCACACCACTATGATAGTTTGTGCCCTGTCCCGACACTCTCAATGCAGCAACTTCTGCCTGCTCAGTCATGGGTCCTCTTAACCAATGCTTGTGTACTCCACCCCCTTAGATTCAAAGTCCTGAAAACTTTATGTGAACTTAGACTGGCTTTTTGTAAAGATGTTTTCTGACACAAAAAATACTCCATTAGGTAATTCAATATTAACCTTAATTAATTATCCATGGCAGAGATTGATTACAAAAATTACCTCTCTTTATGGATGACCTAGCATATCCATGCATTACATAGGCAGCTTATGGAAAAAGTGTAATATTTCATTTGCTCTTTGGGGGAGCTGCAGGGAAATTAAACATTTGCTGAAGAACTCTTCTATCCATAGGTCATAGTTTTGGGTCCCGGCTGCTAGACAACTTGAGAATTGGTCCTACTCATTGTATATTAAAATGAAAATTATAACACAAAATGCATAAAGGGAACTGGTTTTATTCCCTTCCAAAAACATCACATGCTTTATTTTCTAGGTCTCCTTACAATGCCGCAAAGACTTATTGGTTATTTTTATTTATGTCATTATAGAAAGCTTTTATTGGCATCCCTTTAGGTAGAGAAACAAAGATAACGTTAAGCTATTAAGATGCAACTTCCAAGGTAAACACTGTGCGGATTAACTGGTTTAAGAATGAATAAGTGACATTTCCAGTATAATAATATGTATATAATGGCTTGTTCATTATTTGGCACCTTGAGACACATTTTAGTGTTGACCTTTAAAATCTTTTGGATCCTGGGAACACCATTGATTTTGAATCAAATAAAACAATCTCTATTTACTGTGATTGTGAGCTGTTTAGAACAGCTGATGATCTTGCTGCTACTTTCATTGCTGTGTTTACTAAATTGTTTTTAAGAGCTTTGCTAACCTGTTCCTGTGAGGGCTCTTTTACGTAGAAACATCATAGAATGGATGAACAATAATATTTTTTCATGTCTGTTATACAATGGGTAATTTCGGAACAGATGCATAAAAAGCCATTAAATATCTTTTCCATGCTGTGCAAATTGAAGAAGAGTGGGAATGCTGAAATATGGAAAATTATAAGATCACAAACCCCTCTGCTGCCATTGTGTAATGTACAGGGAATAGCTCAATGCACTGTTAACTGGAGACGCATTACCTAGAAGTAATAGCAGTTTCAATCATGTTTCATGAGCATTATTTTGTTTCCCACATTGTATAGCTTTCATACAATTGCTACAGTATGAGTCATTTGGTAGCTTTGTTACTTTGGAAGGATTACAGAGGTTGTGATACAACAGTGTGCACATTATTCCAAGCAATCACTGCTGCTGTTAAATGATTCATTTGGATTATCAGAACACTACTTTTCTTGTGCAATAAAATGCTAATGTATCAATAAATCATTGAGAGGTATATGTTCGAGTTCTCAGTGTGCACTCTGTTTTACAACCAGCCAAAATATGCCAAACTCTGTTAGGATTTTTATACTTGCTACCAGGTGAATAACCAAATGCTTTTCTCTGTTTGTTTTTGTTGGCACTTATGTACATGGGCTGAGCTGTTCAATGTTTCACTTTGTATTAAACAGAAATAGATGCATCTGTCTTTCTTTTTTTTCTGATGTCCTGTGGAATCTTGGATGAAATTTTCACGATCTGTTTATGAAAAGAGAAAATACCTAAAATATGCCTCGGCTGTCTGCATTCCCTTTTTCGAACGACCCATAAAAGGCAAAAGTAAAACCAAAAACCAATAGAATAAAAATGCTTGAGCTTATGAATGACATTGGCCTGGATGTGACATTAGAGTATGTTCACAAGTTGTGTGCACCCTGCTGCTCCATTCAAAGTCTATGGCACTGATGCAGATGTCTATTATCATCACTTCAATAGGATAATCTAACAATTATCACCTATCCAGTGGATAGCTAATAATTCATGTAGACTGAAATGCCTCTCTAAAGAATTTAGTTAGGTTAGATATCCTTTAGTTACTTTCTTTCACAGCAGGGAGGACAACTGCTGTTGAAAAATATTAAATTTAGTTTTGAGTAATTTGATCATTCATCTCTGCATTGTTCATTTAAGTGGGTGTACCTCCAAGACCTTGCACCCTATGCACCCATCTTTCAAAGACTGTTTAAAAGTACAATAAAGTATAGTTTACACCATGCTCACTTAGGCACAGACGTAGGTGAGTCTTTAACCCCTTTACCCCCGAGGGTGGTTTGCATGTTAATGACCAGGCCAATTTTTACAATTCTGACCACCGTCACTTTATGAGGTAATTACTCTGGAACGCTTCAACGGATGCCCCTGATTCTGAGATTGTTTTTCGTGACATATTGTACTTCATGATTGTGGTAAAATTTCTTCAATATCACTTGCGATTATTTGTGAAAAAATCAGAAATTTGGCGAAAATTTAGAAAATTTTGCAATTTTCAAAATTTTAATTTTTATGCCCTTAAATCAGAGAGATATGTTAAACAAAATAGTTAATAAATAACATTTCTCACATGTCTACTTTACTTCAGCACAATTTTGGAACCAAAATTTTTTTTTAGTAAAGAGTAGTGTTGAGCGATACCTTCCGATATCGGGAAATATCGGATCGGATTGGATCGGACCAATACCCAAAAAGTATCGGATATCGCCGATTCCGATACCGGAAACCAATGCAAGTCAATGGGACAGAAATATCGGAATGAAAATAAACCCTTTCTTTCTTTGTAGGTTAATTCTACATGAAGGAAAACAACTAAGAATAATGTAGAATGTATTGGGGGAGGTGGGGGAGACAATAAAGGCATAGAGGTTTAGCCCAATCAAATGGAATAGCAGGAATTAATATTTTTTTTCAGACGTTCTGAGTTACGGAAATATTGACTATGTTAAGTATTTTTATATTTTGTTAGATATTTATGTTTCACTACTTCCATGCTGTTCACCTTCTTTTTTACTCAGCATCAGCATCTTTTTCATCAACTTCTTCTTCACCTTCATCTTCTTCTTCTTCACCTTCTTCGTATTATTCCTTTTTTTTTGCATTCTTCATATTCTTCTTATTCAACTATTCTTCTTCTTCATATTCTACTTTTTCATCTTCTTCATATTCTTCTTCTTCATCATATTCTTATTTGTGACAGGCATTCCTGTAGTTGCTATCTATAAAAGTTTGAACATTACACCTTTCGTTCTGCCCGTCACAAAAGATTTACAACAGGATTTGTCCGCGTTCAGTTTGGCCTGCAGCAGCAGGTCTTTTCCAGGGGCACCACGAGGAGGAACGGACTCACCCCCATACACTGCTTAGTCATCTTCTGCTTATAATTTAGATATTATCTTTTGCTCTGATTTTTAGTCTTATGCTTAATGTTCTTCCGATTTTTGCTCTGCAGCTTCTTGTACTTCTGCTTCTTGGTTTTCTGTCTCTTGTTCTTCTGTATCTTGGTGGTTGTCTTCTCTTCTTTTTCCTATTGGTCAACTTCTTCAGGGTCATCTTCTTGGTCTTCTTTGGGGTGGTCTTCAGGGTCGTCGTCTTCGGGGTCCTCGTCTTCAGGGTCGTCGTCTTCGGGGTCCTCGTCTTCGGGGTCCTCGTCTTCTTCGGGGTGGTCTTCAGGGTCCTCGTCTTCTTCGGGGTGGTCTTCAGGGTCCTCATCTTCAGGGTCGTCGTCTTCGGGGTCCTCGTCTTCTTCGGGTTGGTCTTCAGGGTCCTCGTCTTCAGGGTCCTCGTCAGGGAGATCCAGAGTGATTACCAAGAACCATTTCAAAAAGCTTGAACTTGGAAATGTAGCAGAAGGTACAAGAAGGCGGAGGAACTACCGAGGACCAGCTGACGGTACTGGAACCCGGATGGGTAGCAGAAGGTACAAGAGCCAATGGAACTACCGAAGACCAGCTGAATGTACTGGAACTCGGTTACTAAGCAGGAGGTACCTGTGCCAGAAAGCACTACCAAGGACCAGCAGACGTTGGTGGAACTTGGATACCGAGAAGGAGGCACCTAATCCAAAGGCACTGCCGAGAACCAGCTGACGGTGCTGGAACCCGGATGGGTAGCAGAAGGTACCCATGTAAAAAAAGTTTCAAGGCCGCGAGCCGGCCGCAGTTACCAAAACCCACAGTCCTACAGGCGGTGCTTGTCCTATTGGCACTATGGAACCAGCCTTCATTGCCAGATCCCGCAGCCCACATAGGAGTCACCTAAACTGCAGGCACCATAGAGTCGGCTAACCCGACCGCAACACGACAGGACAACGCATTGGAGGCAAAGTGACGTTGACACTACCCGGAAACAGGTGGCGTGCTGGAACCAGGCTGGGCAGGAGGGAGTACTCGTGCCAAAGATACTGCTGGGAAACAGCTGGCGGTGCTGGAACCCAGGGTAAATACTAAAAACAGAGTGGAGCCAGAGGCGTAATTGGAGCAACTTTAAGATCTGTAGTAGTGTGAATGTGGACAGAGCAGGAGAATTTGCCGGACACACAGCTGGGGATCAGCTGACGTTACTGAACTCCAATAACACTGGAGCAAGCGTTGACTGTGCAGGCGGCACTTCTGAGCAGCAACTAGCGGTATTGGAGCCCAGGGTGAATACTAAAAACAGAGGAGCCAGAGGTGTAGTTGGAGCAAGTTTTAAATCAGTAGTACAGTGGATGTGGACAAAGCAGGAGAATTTTCTGGACACACAGCTGGGGAACAGCTGACGTTACTGAACCCCAATAACACAGGAGCAAGAGTTTACTGTGCAGACGGCACTTCTGAGCAGCAACTAGCGGTATTGGAGCCCAGGGTAAATACTAAAAACAGAGGAGCCAGAGGTATAATTGGAGCAAGTTTTAAATCAGTAGTACAGTGGATGTGGACAAAGCAGGAGAATTTGCCGGACACACAGCTGGGGAACAGCTGACGTTACTGAACCCCAATAACACTGGAGCAAGCGTTGACTGTGCAGATGGCACTTCTGAGCAGCAACTAGCGGTATTGGAGCCCAAGGATAATACTGAAAACAGAGGAGCCAGAGGTGTAATTTGAGCAACTTTAAAATCTGTAGTAGTGAGAATGTGGACAGAGCAGGAGAAATTGCCGTCCGCACAGCAGGGGAACAGCTGACGTTACTGAACCCCAATAACACGGCAGCAAGTGTTGACTGTGCAGATGGCACTTCCGAGCGCCAACTGGCGGTGTTGGAGCTCAGGGATTACAGTTCAGGTGGTAGAAACATGAACACAACAGGAGACCTGGATACTGTTGCCAACCAATTATTTATTCTGGAAGAGGACTGGCAAATTCATGAGAGATCCAGGCCTTGTTCATTTTGAGAAAAGTAAGCCGGTCAACGTTATCGGAGGATAGTCGCATGCGACAGTCTGTTAGTACACCACCTGCGGCACTAAAGACGCGTTCCAATAATGCACTAGCAGCAGGGCAAGCTAGCACCTCCAATGCATACTGACTAAGCTCTGGCCATGTATCCAGCTTACAGACCCAAAACTTGAAGGGAGAAGAGCCGTCTGGGAGTACACTAAGAGGGCAAGACATGTAGTCTGTCACCATCTGACGGAAACGTTGCCCCCTGCTGACTGGAGCCGTCTGTGATGGTGTAGACATTTGTGGCGGCGGGGACACAAAACTTTGCCACATTTCGGCCATACTGGTCTTGCCTTGTGCTGAGGCGCTGCTTCTGCTTCCTCTTTGTGCAGAGCTTCCTCCACTGCCTCGACGCACTGAGCTGCTTTGTAAAGCACTAGCAGCACTGCTCTTGGTTGGAATGGAGAACATGTTGGAATGCACCAGTGCATCTTGGTACTCCCGCATTTTACGCTCCTGGTTCAACGGTGTTATGAGGCTTTGTAAGTTGTCCCGGTAGCGAGGATCTAGGAGGGTGGACACCCAATAATCAGCCGTGTTGAGAATGTGGGCGATGCGACGGTCGTTTCGCAGGCACTGCAGCATGAAATCTGTAGCGCCGGCGTCCCTGCCCTCTGCTAGGCAGGGACGCTGTTCCCCTCACCTCCCTGCTCCGTGCCCGGCGTCCTCCTCCCGCTCTGCTGGCAGCGCGCGCTCCTTCCCGGCCACTGTGCTTAGGGCGCGCGCGCGCGCTCTCCCTCCCTCTTAAAGGGGCCGCGCGCGCCGTCCTAAGGAGTCCCCGGCCAATGGCCGGAGGACTTCACCATATATAAGGCACCTCCTCCAAAATGGAGGTGCCCAAGCAATGTTGTTGCACTGTTCTACTCTGCTTCAGCCCTCAGGTCCCGTTGCCAGTTACCTGCCAGTTACCTGCCTGATTCCTGCCAGAGTCCTGCTAGTTTGCTGTCTGTTTCCTGCCAGTTATTCCTGCTACCTGCTTGCTAGCCTGAGGTCCGACGGTCTACCTTACAACTCCTGTCAGTCTGTCTAAGGACCAGCTTGCCCGCTCACCTGGGAGCGCTCCTCCGCTACCTGCCTGCTTGCCTGCCCGGAGGCTCCGCCGTCACGTGCTGTGACCACCAGCTATTCCAGAGACTCTTGCCCGCTCACCTGGGAGCGCTTCTCTGCTACCTGCCTGCTTGCCTACCTGGAGGCTTCGCCGTCACGTGCTGTGACCACCAGCTATTCCAGAGACTCTTGCCCGCTCACCTGGGAGCGCTTCTCTGCTACCTGCCTGCTTGCCTACCTGGAGGCTTCGCCGTCACGTGCTGTGACCACCTGCTATTCCAGAGACTCTCGCTTGCTCACCTGGGAGCACACATCCTCCATATGCCTTGCTAGCCTACCTGGACGTTCAGCCATCACAGGTCGTACCTACCGTTCACCCAGAGACTGCCCCGGTCACTTGACGTGACCTCCAGCCCGTTCACCCAGAGACTGCCCCGGTCACTTGCCGTGATCTCCAGCCCGTTCACCCAGAGACTGCCCCGGTCACTTGCCCTGACCTCCAGCCCGTTCACCCAGAGACTGCCCCGGTCACTTGCCGTGACCTCCAGCCCGTTCTTCCAGAGACTGTCCTGGTCACTAGCCGTGACCTCCTGCCCGTACACCCAGAGACTGTCCCGGTCACCTGCTGTGACTGCCTGCCTGGTCGCCACCCGCTCCCTTACAAGGACCGCCCCCTTGTATAGTAGCTCAGAGGTTCCGCCTCCCAGACCCGTTACAGTTTGCTCGGGCCATGGAACCCGGTGGCACCCAAGCTCCCTCGCTCTCGGACCTCTGTCATGAACTGTCCCGTCAGAGGTCCCAACAGGAGTCCATCCTGGGTCACCTGCGGAATGTCAATTCTCGCCTGGATACTCTGACTGCTCCACCAGCAACCACCGCCAGTGCCATGACTCGCAACCCGGCAGCTCCGCTGCCCACCAATACCATGGTATCCTACCCCGGACCCCGGCTTTCTGCACCTCCTCGCTTCGGAGGCGACTCCGCCCAGGCTCGGGGCTTCATAAATCAGTGCACCCTGCACTTTGAACTATTGTCCCACCAGTTTAACTCCGACCGGGCCAAAATTGCCTTCATCATGTCCCATCTCACCGGGGAGGTCCTGGCCTGGCTAAATCCTCTATGGGAGAGAGGAGACCCCCTGGTGTCCGACTTGCCTGCCTTCCTCACGGCTTTCCGGAAAGTCTTCGACGAACCCGGACGGAAGACCTCATCCGCATCATCTCTGCTACGCCTCCGTCAGGGAAGTCTCACCGTGGGCCAATATGCCATACGGTTCCGTACCCTTGCCTCGGAGCTGGCCTGGGATAACGACGCTCTGGTATCCGTCTTCTGGGAGGGTCTGTCCGGCCGTATTAAAGATGAACTTGCCGGTCGGGACATTCCTACCACTCTCGATGACCTAATAACTCTTGCCACCCGGATTGACCTACGGTTCCAGGAGCGTGCCAAAGAGGTCACCCGTGAGAGGAGGTTTCCACGTCTAGCTCCTACCTTTCAGAAACCCGTCACTCCCTCCATCTCTCCCCAGGTACACTCTCCTGAGTCTATGCAGGTCGACCAGACCAAGATGGTCAAAACCCGTCAGGACTTACGCCGTGCCGAGGGGAGCTGCTTCTACTGTGGCAGTAAGGAGCACCGGATCCGTGCCTGCCCAGAGAGGTCGGGAAACGCCTGTGTCTAGGTTCGCTCAGAGAGGTCGACCTAGACAAGAATAAATCCTCTCCATCTCTGCTGCTGTCAGTTTCAATCGTCTGCGGGGAGAACCGTTATTTCGAACTAGCCCAACTGGACTCTGGAGCAGCTGGGAATCTTATTTCACAGTCCCTGGTAGAGAAATACCGCATCCCCACCAAACCTCTGGCTGTACCCTTGTCTGTTGCTGCCGTGGATGGGGGTCTCTTACCACGCCCCATCCAACTCATCACCGAATCCATTACTCTACAGGTGGGAATGCTGCATTCTGAGAGTATCTCCTTTCATGTTCTGCCTGGACTCTCTCACGCCCTCTTGCTAGGTCTACCTTGGCTCCAGAGATATGCACCCGTGCTTGACTGGCAGACCGGAGAAGTCCTTCGCTGGGGACAGGACTGCCATAAGACCTGTCTGGTTCCCGTCCATCCCGTCCGTCCTTCTCCTACCCCAGCTAATCTACCTGGACTTCCGATTCCTTATTGGTCTTATGCTGATGTCTTTAATAAAAAGGAAGCAGAGACACTACCCCCTCATAGACCATACGACTGCCCTATCGACCTGTTACCCGGTACTACTCCTCCCCGTGGGCGTATTTATCCATTATCCGCTGCTGAGACCCGGTCGATGTCCGAATATATTGAGGAGAATCTGGCCAGGGGATTCATCCGGAAATCTACCTCCCCGGCGGGAGCAGGCTTCTTCTTCGTAAAAAAGAAGGACGGCTCTCTCCGTCCCTGTATAGACTATAGAGGCCTTAACCAAATCACGGTGAAGAATAAGTACCCCCTTCCGCTCATTCCGGAGTTATTTGATCGTCTGAGAGGGGCTAGAATCTTCACCAAACTGGACCTCCGTGGGGCGTACAACCTGGTTCGTATCCGTCAGGGGGATGAATGGAAGACGGCATTCAACACCCGGGACGGCCACTATGAATATCTGGTAATGCCCTGTGGTCTCTGTAACGCTCCTGCCGTCTTTCAAGAGTTGGTCAATGACATCTTCCGGGACCTTCTCTACTCCTGCGTAGTGGTGTACCTGGACGACATCTTGGTCTTCTCTCCGGATCTCCAGACTCACCGGAGGGACGTTCGTCAGGTCCTGCTCAGGCTCAGGCAGAATCACCTCTTCGCTAAATATGAGAAGTGCCTCTTTGAGCAGACCTCGCTTCCGTTTTTGGGCTACATTATTTCTCAGACCGGCCTACGAATGGATCCAGAGAAACTGTCTGCCATCGAGAAATGGCCTCGACCGGAGGGGTTGAAGGCCATTCAGCGGTTCCTGGGCTTCGCCAACTACTACCGCCTCTTCATACCACACTTCTCTTCCCGGACTGCCCCAATTTCCGCGCTCACCCGTAAGGGTACTAATCCCAAAGAGTGGCCGCCCGAAGCAGAGGAGGCCTTTCTTTCCTTAAAACAGGCCTTCTCTTCCGCCCCGGTGCTGCATCGCCCGGACGGCAACAAGCAGTTCTTCCTGGAAGTTGACGCCTCCTCCTCTGGAGCCGGAGCGGTACTTACTCAAAAATCATCTTCCGGGAGGATGGTAACTTGCGGCTTCTTCTCTAAACTCTTCTCCTCCTCAGAGCGCAATTATTCCATAGGAGACCGAGAGTTATTGGCCATCAAACTGGCATTGGAGGAGTGGCGTTACCTGCTCGAAGGGGCTCTTCACCCGGTAATAATTTACACGGACCACAAGAACTTGGCTTACCTCCAGCATGCCCAGAGACTTAACCCGCGCCAAGCCCGGTGGTCCTTGTTTTTTGCTCGCTTTGATTTTGTTCTTCATTTTCGCCCGGCTGACAAAAACGTCAAGGCGGACGCCTTGTCTCGATCCTTTCTGGTGTCTGATCTCGAGGAAGATCCGAAACACATCATCGATCCCGCCAGAGTAATGCAGGTGGCTCCCATGAGTCTAAATCGTCTCCCTCCCGGAAAGACGTTCGTATCAGTACCAGATCGGGAGAAGATCCTTCACTGGGGTCACTCGTCTAAACTGGCTGGCCATGCCGGTCAAAAAAAGACCCTCCAGCTTATTACCCGGCACTACTGGTGGCCTACCCTGCACAAGGACGTAATAGACTTTGTTTCTGCCTGTGTGTCCTGCGCCCGCAACAAGGTTCCGAGACATCTGCCAGCCGGTCGCCTCCTTCCGCTCCCAGTACCTGCTGCCCCCTGGCAGCATATAGCAATGGACTTTATAACAGACCTCCCAGTCTCTGCCGGTTGTACGGTCATTTGGGTGGTCGCTGACCGCTTCTCCAAGATGGCTCATTTCGTTCCCCTGCCAGGCCCCCCGTCTGCACCCGAGCTAGCTAAAGACTTTATTCGTCACATCTTCCGTCTTCATGGCCTGCCCCTCCACATCGTGTCGGATCGTGGGGTACAGTTCACCTCACGCTTCTGGAGAGCCACTTGTAAACTGCTAGACGTCACCCTGGACTTCTCTTCCGCTTACCACCCACAGTCCAATGGTCAAGTGGAGCGGATCAATCAGAACCTGACCAGTTACCTCCGGCACTTCGTTAATGCCCATCATTCAGACTGGGTGGATCTCCTACCATGGGCCGAGTTCTCTTATAACAATCACGAGAGCGAATCCTCCTCCAAATCCCCGTTTTTTGTAGTCTTCGGTCAGCATCCTCGGATTCCTTTTCCTGTCTCCACCTCTGTGGACAACCCGGCTGCGGAATCTCTCGTTGGCAAATTTTCCTCCATTTGGGAGAGTACCCGATCCGCACTCCTTCAGTCGTCCGAACGGATGAAAAGACACGCTGACAAAAAACGCCTGGATCCTCCACAATTTCGTCCCGGAGATAAAGTCTGGCTCTCATCTAAATATGTCCGACTCAAGATACCTTCTTACAAGTTAGGGCCTCGGTTCATCGGCCCCCTGGAGGTCATCAGTCAGATCAACCCGGTGGCCTATAAATTGAAACTCCCGGCCAACTTACGGATCCCTAACTCCTTCCATGTATCTCTCCTCAAACCTGTGGTACTTAACTCTTTTTCCAAGTCTACAGGTACGCCTCCTGCTCCGGTTTCTGCTGAGGACGAGTTTGAGGTAGAGAACATTCTTGCCACCAAAAGGGTAAGAGGAAAGACCTTTTTTCTAGTAGATTGGAAGGGGTTTGGTCCTGAGGAGAGAACGTGGGAGCCCCGGGAGAACATCCATGCCCCTCTTATCCTTGCTAAATTTCTGTCTGGCCTAAAAAAGGGGGGGCCTAAAGGGGGGGGTACTGTAGCGCCGGCGTCCCTGCCCTCTGCTAGGCAGGGACGCTGTTCCCCTCACCTCCCTGCTCCGTGCCCGGCGTCCTCCTCCCGCTCTGCTGGCAGCGCGCGCTCCTTCCCGGCCACTGTGCTTAGGGCGCGCGCGCGCGCTCTCCCTCCCTCTTAAAGGGTCCGCGCGCGCCGTCCTAAGGAGTCCCCGGCCAATGGCCGGAGGACTTCACCATATATAAGGCACCTCCTCCAAAATGGAGGTGCCCGAGCAATGTTGTTGCACTGTTCTACTCTGCTTCAGCCCTCAGGTCCCGTTGCCAGTTACCTGCCAGTTACCTGCCTGATTCCTGCCAGAGTCCTGCTAGTTTGCTGTTTGTTTCCTGCCAGTTATTCCTGCTACCTGCTTGCTAGCCTGAGGTCCGACGGTCTGCCTTACAACTCCTGTCAGTCTGTCTAAGGACCAGCTTGCCCGCTCACCTGGGAGCGCTCCTCCGCTACCTGCCTGCTTGCCTGCCCGGAGGCTCCGCCGTCACGTGCTGTGACCACCAGCTATTCCAGAGACTCTTGCCCGCTCACCTGGGAGCGCTTCTCTGCTACCTGCCTGCTTGCCTACCTGGAGGCTTCGCCGTCACGTGCTGTGACCACCTGCTATTCCAGAGACTCTCGCTTGCTCACCTGGGAGCACACATCCTCCATCTGCCTTGCTAGCCTACCTGGAGGTTCAGCCATCACAGGTCGTACCTACCGTTCACCCAGAGACTGCCCCGGTCACTTGCCGTGACCTCCAGCCCGTTCACCCAGAGACTGCCCCGGTCACTTGCCGTGATCTCCAGCCCGTTCACCCAGAGACTGCCCCGGTCACTTGCCGTGACCTCCAGCCCGTTCACCCAGAGACTGCCCCGGTCACTTGCCGTGACCTCCAGCCCGTTCTTCCAGAGACTGTCCCGGTCACTTGCCGTGACCTCCTGCCCGTACACCCAGAGACTGTCCCGGTCACCTGCTGTGACTGCCTGCCTGGTCGCCACCCGCTCCCTTACAAGGACCGCCCCCTTGTATAGTAGCTCAGAGGTTCCGCCTCCCAGACCCGTTACAAAATCAACCATGTGCTGCAGACTGCCAACTGGCCAAGAAACGCTGTCCCCTGCTTGAGGCGTGATCTCTGCCTGCTCTGCATCACCCCACCCTCGCTCTAGATACTGACTACTAGAGCATTGTGTACCTCCCTCCTCTGGACAGATGTCTTCCTCATCCATTGACTCCTCCTCATCCTCCTCACAAAGTGTCCCCTGCCTAGGCCTTTGTGAGGAACCACGTTGCGCTGACTGTAGAGAAGCAGATGGCATTTGTGACTCCTCATCCTCCACTTCTTCCAAAACCTCCTCCCTTAGTGCTTGCAGTGTTTTTTCAAGCAGGCAGATAAGGGGGATAGTCATGCTGACTAGTGCATCATCTGCACTCGCCATCCGCGTGGAATAATCTAAGGCACGCAAAACGTGGCAAATGTCCTTCATAGAGGCCCACTCAGTGGTGGTGAAGTGTGAACGGCGCGCACTGCGACTTGTTTGCACCTGCTGCAGCTGGTACTCCATTACTGCTGCCTGCTTCTCACACAACCTCTCCAACATATGTAACGTTGAACTCCAGCTGGTGGGTAGGTCACATATGGTGCGATGTTCCGGAAGACGTAATCGGCACTGCAGAGCTGCAATGCGTAATCTTGCGTTGCTGGAACGCCGCAAGTGAGCACACTCTTGTGAAGCAGTGCATCGAGATCCGGATAGTCCCTCAAAAAACTCTGCATAACCAAGTTGAGCACATGTGCCAGACATGGAATGTGCGTGAGGTTGCCTAGGCCCAGAGCTGCCACCAGATTTCGGCCATTGTCACACACTACCATGCCTGGCTGGAGATTCGCTGGCATAAACCACACGTCGCTCTGCTGCTTGATGGCATTCCAAAGCTCCTGCGCTGTGTCGCTTCGATTCCCCAAAGAAATTAATTTTAATACGGCCTGTTGATGTTGGGCCACAGCTGTGCTCATATCGGTCATCATAACAGGTAACCGTTTACGGGTCGATGTGGAGGTAGACCGTGATGGCTCCTGCAGCGCTGAATCAGAGGAACTGGAGTATGAGGAGGAGTCAATGTGTACAGACTGGATTCCTCCAATCCTTGGAGTTGGCAGAACACGTACAATGCCACTCTCAAGATCTGTACCCGGCTCCACAACATTTACCCAATGGGCAGTGAGGGAAAGGTATCGTCCCTGTCCATGCTTACAGGTCCATGCATCGGTGGTCAGGTGGACCTTGCTACTGACGGCGTTTTGCAGCGCTTGTTTAATTTTTTCCTCCACATGATGTTGCAGGGCAGGAACGGCTTGCCTGCTGAAATAAAAGCCGCTGGGCACGTTGTATTGTGGGACTGCCAATGCCATAAAGTTACGGAAGGTGTCAGTCTCCACCAGCCTGAATGATAGCATTTCAAGGGCCAGTAGTTTAGCAATGCCAGCATTCAGAGCCTGTGCTCGGGGGTGGTTTGCCGAGTATGGGCACCTTTTCTCCCATGCCTGTGCTAACGATGGCTGTAGACTGGCCTGGGAGTGTGAGGATGACTGGGAAAGTGGTGCTGTGGGTGGAATTACACTGTGTCTCTGTACAACAGTGCCAGAGATTCTTCCATGGCGATCCTGTGAGGAAGCCGAACCAGCTGTGTGTGAGCTGGAGGAAGAGGCTACAACACGAGCTGAAGAGGTGGTAGGTGGCGCTGTAGGTTGGCCTAGGTCTTCAGTGTGTTTTTGTAACTCCACCACGTGCTTGGTCCGCACATGTTTCCACATATTTGTGGTATTGAGGTTGCTGACACTTTTCCCTCTTTTCACCTTCTGATTACACAGCTTGCATTTGACAAAGCAAATGTCATCTGCAACTGTGTCAAAAAAGGACCAGGCACTGCAAGTCTTGGGAGCGCCCGCTTTGGATTTTGGAAGAGCCATGCTCCTAATGGGTGCCGAAATGGAGGCTACAGGCAACCAAGTCTGCCCCTCCCTCTCCCTCCTTTTTGGGCTGTTCGGGGAATCTCTTCATCAGAGCTGCTCCCACCACCTTCCTGTCCCTCACGCCATGATGGGTCAAGGACTTCGACAGCACAGTACGCACCAGAAAGTGGCACCTGAGTCTCATCATCAGATGCGTACTGAGGTGTGCTGCTGACCATAGGCACTGGCCCACCCGCCTCTTCAGATTCAGAGAGACAAAACGGTTGCGCATCATGACATGCTACCTCTTCTTCAAATTCTCGAATTCTGCTTGACTGGCCCCCTCTTTCCAAGCCAAGAGATTCAGAGAACAGAAGTAGAGATGGCTCCTGTCCAGGGCTCTCAGACTGCCTGGGCAATTTGGCAGGTGGTGAAGAGACAGATGGGTGCTCTTCAGTGCTCAGGACCTGAGAGGATCTGGAACTAATTGAAGTCGATGCGTTAGCTGCCATCCATCCGACAACGGCTTCAATTTGGTCCTCCCGCAGCAGTGGGGTACGGCTAGCTCCTACAAAGCTGCGCATAAAGGACTGTTCCCTGGTAAAACTGGGGGATGCTGAGTCACTGGTGCCCGCAGCAGGCACAGAATCCCCACGTCCTCTCCCTGAAGGTACAGAATCCTCACGTCCTCTCCCTGCAGAAACTCCACGCTCACGCCCACGATCACGACCACGACCACATGCCTTACTCCCTGCCTTCTTCATCTTGGTAGACTGATAAAGATAGGCAGAAAAGTACTAAGGGCTTAGTGTGCTTATTCCTGAACAGCTGCTAACAGGTATAAGAAACACTAATTTTATAAAGTGTGGACTAGACTTTAATATGAGCTAATGTGGCCTACACAACTGTAAAGTGGAGTGTTTGGTGAACTTTATTTAGGTTTTTTTTGTCACAAAAAGACACTGGATGTGCCCAAAGATGTAATACCGATAGTATCACAAACTTTTTGTAGCTATTACAATGTAGGAAGGTAACCTACAATGCAATAGATGAGGCTACAAAAAATAGGCTAATACTAATCTGGCTGGGGCTGCAGGGCACAACGCTGCAGTAAGGCTCCTCTAACTACTCCTATATAGTGTGTTTGGAACCAATTTAGCTGAATACGGATGGAACCACCACACTAATAGGAGAAATCAGGAAAAATTATGCATTGGCAAAAAAGGACAATGTATGAGGCAGTGACACACACTGAGTGCATTACAACCAGACGTGGCTGAAGCACACACTACAGGGTGAGCTGCACTCACACACAGACCTTGCAGACAGCGGTGAACAGTGCAGATGCAGAGCACTGTGCACTAGCGCTGCAAGACAAAAAAAATTTCTCTATCTACTCCTATATAGTGTGTTTGGAACCAATTTAGCTGAATACGGATGGAACCACCACACTAATAGGAGATATCAGGAAAAATTAGGAATTGGCAAAAAAGGACAATGTATGAGTAGGTGACACACACTGAGTGCACTACAACAAGACGTGGCTGAAGTACACACTACAGGGTGAGCTGCACTCACACACACAGACCTTGCAGACAGGGGTGAACAGTACAGATGCAGAGCACTGTGCACTAGCGCTGCAAGACAAAAAAAATTTCTCTATCTACTCCTATATAGTGTGTTTGGAACCAATTTAGCTGAATACGGATGGAACCACCACACCAATAGGAGATGTCAGGAAAAATTATGAATTGGCAAAAAAGGACAATGTATGAGGCAGTGACACACACTGAGTGCACTACAACCAGATGTGGCTGAAGCACACACTACAGGGTGAGCTGCACTCACACACACAGACCTTGCAGACAGCGGTGAACAGCACAGAGAACTGTGCACTAGTGCTGCAAGGCACAGCGATTTATAAAGTAGCTTGGGTAAAGCAGAATAGACCAAATAGGTAGCTAAAACTGTCCCTCAGAACAACAGCGTCCTATCCCTAACTGAATTCACAGCAGAGTGAGCTCAAAATGGTGGTGGCGGCTTTTATAGTGCATCATGACATCATTTCAGCAGCCAATCACAGCCATGCCATTAGTTAAGATGCCTACATGCCTAACAGGATGTGCCCACACTTCTTAGGATCCTCATTGGCTGAATAAAATGAAACTGGCTCATTGCATTATGGGAACTTCCAATTCCGGTATACGATATTGCAAAAGTATCGGAATTAAGTATCGAAATTCCGATACCGCGAATATCGGCGGATACCCGATATTTCAGTATCAGAATGCTCAACACTAGTAAAGAGCTATAAGGCTTAAAAGTTGACCAGCGATTTCTCATTTTTACAACAAAATTTACAAAACCATTTTTTTTAGGGACCACATCACATTTGAAGTTACTTTGAAGGGCCTTTATGACAGAAAATACCCAAAAGTGACACCATTCTAAAAACTGCACCCCTCAAGGTGCTGAAAACCACATTCAAGAAGTTTATTAACCCTTCATGTTCTTCACAGGAATTTTTGAAATGTGGAAGAAAAAAATTAACATTTAACTTTTTTCACAAAAATGTTACTTTAGACCCCAATTTTTGCATTTTCACAGGGGTAACAGGAAAAAATGGACCCCAAAATTTGTTGTGAAATTTCCCCTGAGCACGCAGATACCCATATGTGAGGAAAAAACACTGTTTGGGCGCACGGCAGGGTTCGGAAGAGAAGGAGCGCTATTTGACTTTTTGAATGTAAAATTTGCTTGAATAATTAGCGGACGCCATGTTGCGTTTGGAGAGCCCCTGATGTGCCTAAACAGTGGAAACCCCCCACAAGTGACCCCATTTTGGAAACTAGACCCCTCAGGGAACTTATCTAGATGTGTGGGGAGCACCCTGAACCCCCAGGTGCTTCACAGAAGTTTATAACATTGAGCCGTAAAAATAATATTTTCACATTTTTCCCACAAAAATGTTTTTCAGCCCCCAATTTTGCATTTTCATAAGGGTAACAGGAGAAATTGCACCATGCAGTTTGTTGTGCAATTTCTCCTGAGTAGGCAGGAGTAGGCATATGTTGGGGAAAACTACTGCTTGGGCATACGGCAGGGTTCGGAAGGGAAGGAGCACCATTTGACTTTTTGAATGTAAAATTTGCTTGAATAATTACCGGATGTGCCCCTGATGTGCCTAAACAGTAGAAACCCCCCACAAGTGACACCATTTTGGAAACTAGACCCCTCAGGGAATTTATCTAGATGTGTGGTGAGCACCCTGAACCCCCAAGTGCTTTACAGAAGTTTATAACATGGAGCCGTGAAAATAAAAAAATCAAACTTTTTCCACAAAAATTATCTTTTAGCCCCAATTTTTTTATTTTCACAAGGGGAAGAGGAGAAAATGGACCCCAAAAACTGTTGTGCAATTTTTTCTGAGTACGCCAATACCCCATATCTGGGGAAAATACAGTGTTTGGGCGCACAGCAGAGTTCAGAAGGGAAGGAGCACTGTGTGACTTTTTGAACGCAAAATTGTCTGGAATCGAGAGCGGATGCCATGTCTCCTTTGGAGAGCGCCTGATGTGCCTAAATAGTGGAAACCCCCCACAAGTGACCCCATTTTGGAAACTACACCCCTCAAGGATTTTATCAAGGGGTATAGTGAACATTTTGAACCCAGAGGTACGACACAGAATTTGATAACATTAGGTCATCATATTGAATAAGCCGTCATTAGTCTTGAGTGCAAGTGCTCGCTATTTGAGTTTGCATCGGGTGCTCAGGTATGCACCAAGTATCGCGGGTGCTCGAGTGACATGCTCGAGTCCCTGCCCGCATGTTTCACGGTTATTAGACACCCAAAAAAAACCATGCGGGGATCGCTCGTGCATGGCAGGCAATCCCCGCAAGGTTTTTTTGGCTGTATAACAGCTGCAAAACATTTAGGGTGGAGACTCGAGCACCCACTATACTTGGTGCATAGCCGAGCACCCTATGAAAACTCAAGTAGCGAGCACTTGCGCTCAACATTAGTTGCCATATAGTCGTCATTTTTTTTTCTTTACTTCTGAAAAAATCCCAACCCCAACCCTAACCTTAGCCCAACCCTAACCCTAGCCCAACCCTTGTCCAACTCTAACCCTAGCCTAACCCTAACCTTTGCCTAACCCTAACCCTAGCCTAACGCTAGCACAACCCTAACCCTAGGCAAACCCTAACCCTAGCCCAACCCTAACACTAGCCCAACCCTAATCCTAGCCCAACCCCAACCCTAACCCTAGCACAAGCCTAACACAAACCCTAGCACAACCCTAACCCTAGCCCAACCCTAATCCTAGCCCAACCCCAACCCTAGCCCTACCCCAACCATAACCCTAACACAACCCAAACCCTAGCACAACCCTAATGCTAGCACAACCCTAACCCTAGCACAACTCTAACCCTAGCACAACCCTAACCCTAGCACAACCCTAACCCTAAAGTTTATTTTTTACGCCGTTCCTCGTGCGGTATAAGTGATTAGATGACTTTATTCTTCGGGTCGGTGTGATTACAGCGATGCCAGATTCATATTGGATTTTTATGACTGACAGCTGTCACTCACTAAAAGACGCATTTTTTTGCAGACTAGTTTTTACATCGCCATATTTGGAGAGCAATAATTTTTCCATATTTCGGCAGACAGAGTCATGTGGTGGCTTGTTTTTTGCGGGACAAGTTGATGTTTTTATCGGTACCATTTTCGGGCACGTGACATTTTTTGATCGCTTTCTATTCTGATTTTTAGAAGGCAGAATAAACAAAAACCAACAATTCAGGAATTGTTTTTTTTTTAGGTTTTTTTTATGCCGTTCTGCGTGTGGTAAAATTGATAAGGTAGCTTTATTCTTTGGGTCAGTACATTTATAGCGGTACTACATTTATATATATTTTTTATATTTTGGCACTTTTACACAATAAAAACTATTTTATAGAAAAAAGAATTGTTTTTGCATCGCTTTGTTCTGAGAGCTATAACTTTTTTATTTCTCGGCCGTTGGAGCTGCGTGGTGGCTTGTTTTTTGCGGACAAGATGATGTTTTCAGTGGTACCATTTTTATTTACATTTGTCTTTTTGATCGCGTTTTATTCAATTTTTTGTTTGGCGATATGATGATAAAACATAGTTTTATGTTTTGTTTTTTTTGTTTTTTTTTTATCGTGTTCACTAAAGGGGTTAACTAGCAGGAGAGTTTTATAGGACAGGTCGTTCCAGATGCGGCGATACCAAATATGTGTACTTCTATTGGTTTATTTTTTTTTTCAGAAGATTATTTATTTATGTGTACAATATATATATATATATATATATATATATATATATATATATATATATATATATATATGTTTTGTTTTGCTTTTTTCATTTATTTTTACAATTTTTTTTATTTTTCACTTTCTGACATTTTTATTACTTGTTAACATTGTCCCACTATGGGACTTTCACTTTTTGCAGCCTAATTGGCTGCATGGCATACACTGTGTGCAGAATTATTAGGCAAATGAGTATTTTGATCACTTTGATACTTTTTATACATTTTGTCCTACTCCAAGCTGCAACTTCCTTTCCTTTGGCAAAATGGGTCAGAAGAGAGATTTGACGGGCTCTGAAAAGTCCAAAATTGTGAGATGTCTTGCAGAGGGATGCAGCAGTCTTGAAATTTCCAAACTTTTGAAGCGTGATCACCGAACAATCAAGCGTTTCATGGAAAATAGCCAACAGGGTCGAAAGATGCGTGTTGGCCAAAAAAGGCACAAAATAACTGCCCATGAATTGAGGAAAATCAAGCGTGAAGCTGCCAAGATGCCATTCGCCACCAGTTTTGCCATATTTCAGAGCTGCAACGTTACTAGAGTATCAAAAAGCACAAGGTGTGCGATACTCAGGGACATGGCCAAGGTAAGGAAGGCTGAAAAATAACCACCTTTGAACAAGAAACATAAGATAAAACATCAAGAATAGGCCAAGAAATATCTTAATACTGATTTTCTAAGGTTTTATGGACTGATGAAATGAGAGTGACTCTTGATTGGCCAGATGGATGGGTCAGAGGCTGGATCAGTAAAGGGCAGAGAGCTCCACTCCCACTCAGACGCCAGCAAGGTGGAGGTGGGGTGCTGGTATGGGCTGGTATCATCAAAGATGAACTTGTGGGACCTTTTCGGGTTGAGAATGGAGTGAAGCTCAACTCCCAGACCTACTGCCAGTTTCTGGAAGACAACTTCTTCAAGCAGTGGTACAGGAAGAAGTCGGTATCGTTCAAGAAAAACATGATTTTCATGCAGGACAATGCTCCATCACATGCATCCAACTACTCCACAGTGTGGTTGGCCAGTAAAGGTCTAAAAGAAGAAAAAATAATGACATGGCCCCCTTGTTCACCTGATCTGAACCCCATAAAGAACCTGTGGTCCATCACAAAATGTGAGATCTACAGGGAGGGAAAACAGTACACCTCTCGGAGCAGTGTCTGGGAGGCTGTGGTGGCTGCTGCACGCAATGTTGATCGAAAACAGATCAAGCAACTGACAGAATCTATGGATGGATGGCAGTTGAGTGTCATTATAAAGAAAGGTGGCTATATTGATCACTAATTTTTTTGGTTTTGGTTTTTGCACGTCAGAAATGTTTATTTCTAAATTTTGGGCACTGATATTGGTTTACCTGGTGAAAATAAACAAGTGAGATGGGATTATATTTGGTTTTTATTAAGTTGCCTAATAATTCTGCACAGTAATAGTTACCTGCACAAACAAATATCCTCCTAAGATAGCCAAATCTAAAAAAAACCCCACTCCAACTTCCAATAATATTAAGCTTGCATATTTATGAGTCTTTTTGGCTGATTGAGAGCATAGTTGTTGATCAATAATAAAAATAATCCTCTAAAATACAACTTGCCTAATAATTCTGCACACAGTGTAGAGAGCAGCAGCTCCCTATGCCATGCATCCTGTCAGCGCTGCACAGGGAGAAGTTGCTTTGGTCGTGCACATGACCAAAGCAACTTCCTGCCTCCTGGTGTCCCGGATGTTGTCATGATGATGTCGGACTCAGACGCCGCTGGACGCCGGCTGAGAAGGTAAGTATCGCGCTTACCTCCTCTTGCCACCGGAATGCTGCGATCGATTTCGACAGAAAGGGGTTAATATAGGGTCCTATCTGCAAGAGGTAACCTTCTCGTCAGCAGATGGACTCACACACTTTGATCAAAATATAGGCAGAGTACCTTAAATTTTTACAAGTGTAGCAATTGTAGAATTCAGGTATATAATTGAAACTCATGTATATAATATTTACAAAGTGTTGTGGTATGCGGTTCGTCCTTCATAGTCAAAGATGACTATGACGTCAGGGTTTAGAGGAGGATCAGTGGCTGTGGATACAGAGGTGACTGATGAGGCCAATCCTGGCCCTGAAGGCTTACCCATATGCGTGACATAAGTAAGTAGATGTGGTCAGTACAGTAGATACTGCTTGTGCCTTGCGCACAGCTCGCTTTCTTTTTGCCTCAAAGATTCTCCTATCTTCAGCTGCACAAGCTCCTGAGGTGATCCTGTCTCACCAAGCTGGACGTTTCTGGGCAAGCTTCTCACATTCGTTGATGTCGAATCCCAGGTTTTTGAGAGACACTTTAAGGCAGTCCTTGTTTCTTCTGCCCCCCTGACTGCATGCTTTCCCTGACACAGTTCACCATACAGCAGTTTTTGAGGCAATCAGCTGTCTGGCATCCTGACCACATGTCCAGCCCACCTAGCTTGGGCTTTCAGCAGGGGAGTGTAAAAGCTGCAGAGCCCAGTTTATTCCAGGATTGCCGTGTCGGGGACATTGTCTTGCCACCTGATGTGGAGAAGTCTGCAGAGACAGCTTAGGTGAAAGTGATTGAGATATTTGGCATGCCGGCTGTAGACAGTCCAGGTCTCGCTGGCATAGAGAAGTGTGATAAGGACCACCGCAAAGTAGACCTTCAGCTTGGTGGCAAGGCTGAGTCCCCTTTGTTCCCAGACGTTCTTACGCAGTCTCCCGAAAGTGCTGCTGGCTTTGGCAATTCCGTTGTTGACCTCAGCATCTATGGACACTACGCGGGAAAGTGTGCTGCCCAGGTCGGTGAAGTTGTCAACTGCTTTGAGGTTGTGCTCGTTCACTGTAATGGTTGGCTGCTAGTATGGTTTTCCTGGAGCAGGTAAATACATAACTTAGATCTTTATAATATTGATAACGAGACTGAAGCTTGTGAAAAACAGACCATTTCATGCTGCATCTGCCGCTCTGTGCTGGTTTTGAGTGCGAAGTCATCTGCAAATAAGAAGTCACGAATAACAGTCTCATGCACCTTTGTTACAGCCTTCAGGCCTCTGGGGTTGAACAACTTGGAGTCAGTCCTGTGCCTGACATGGATTCCATCTTTGCAGTTGCTAAAGGCATCTCTCAACATGGCAAAAAATAACATACTGAACAGGGTTGTTGCATAGGGTATATAAAAACCAACATTTGAAAAACAGCAATAGATATGTAAACTAGGAGGCAAAGACTACTCATACTAAATACATTAATATGTCCCAATATATATCATGGTCAGTCTGTCTTTACTTCGATGACATGTTATGCATCTGCCTTGGCTCGGCAGGGCTTCACCTTCTCCTATGGCTACTGCTTTCTGCTGTGCTCCACGCCAAGTTTTACAATTGGCCCGGCAAGCCTAGGTCTATGTAAGGCCCACCAAGACACACACTTGTGTCATGGTATTAAGACTTAGTTCTGTTTGCACTAATACCTGTGTCCTGTCTGCCTGCGGCCTCCAGCGCTCCGGCTTCCTGATTCATATCCATTTTACTGCCTGCGGCCTTTAGTTCTTCAAGTCAACATTCATGATCCGTGTGCCCACCTGGACGTGGATTTAAAGGATCGATATCACAAGGTGAGCTATATAACACAGAAGAAACAAGGGTAAGGGCACAGAAGAATTCAACAATTTTGTTAAGGCACATAATAATTAACACTCTTATAAACTTAGGCAATAGCTTGCTTTGTAGCTAGAAATCTCAACCAGCAGGGTTTACATGAGATTATTTCACTGTCTGTGTATGGACTGGAATGCTTTGACTTGCAGCCTCATAGACATATATGATGCTATAAGTTTTGGTCGGGAGCCCCACCGCCAAACCAAATATTGTAGGCCATCTAAAGCTGATAAGTAGGATTTTAGTTCTTTTGTGTGGGTAGTACAGGCAAGAAATTTCAACCTGTATAAACGTGCTTACTTACATGTATTACAAGCACCATCTCCAATTATAGTTTATAGCTGCACATTTTCTTTCAACACTTCCAGGTGGAAAATTGGAGAATATTACTGCAGCAGCAAAGTAGATGAAAATTTAACAATTGACATGAAATGTAGATTTAAAATGCGCAGAGTGTCAATTCTTCCTGAAGGTTCTTAAAGTGGATTTTACCTTTTACAGTGTGATCCATGACAAAATCCATGTGTAAAACATGCATAGTTTTTTTTCAGATTTGTCTTTGCAGAAAAATTTGCAACATATTTCGCCTCTCATTTAGGCATTGTTATACGCAAGAGTTAATCTACTCGTTAGCGACTCACACAGGGCCAGCAAATGCACCGTCACAGACGCACTTAGTGCAAGCCATCACTGCTAGGCAAGTCCAAAGGGCCAGGATTTTCTTCACCCGCTCCAAATAAGGAGGGGGGCTTTAGAGAGCCCTTCCCAGACTGATGTCACAGGGTAGCTGGTGACTGGTGATGCGGACAGTGTTAGAGTCTGGATACCAGAGTAACTCCTAAGCTAGCAGCATAAACTAAAACAAAAACAAAAATGGAACCCAAAGACAATAGATAAGGAAGAAGAACCAGGAAAGATCATAAGCACCTGCTGAAAATGCAACCCGGACTTTCACCAGAAAGCACTCATCCCACCACTATGCAAGGGAACTGAATAAACAGCATTGGGCTGGATAGGCGCAGCTTTAAATAGCCAGCTCAATGCTAACGATAAAAATTAAGTTATGCATTCCTCCCAGTCATGTCCAGGGAGCCACTCTCTGCTCACCTGAACAGCAGGGTGCACACATTCCCACCATTGGCTTACACCAGACAAAATGGCGTCCTGCGTTGCCTGTCAACCAGGAGACATAGTATTCCATGTCTCCCGCGAAACAAGTGGGAAGCGCGGTGTCGTGCGTTACCACATCACTCACCACTTCCACACATGAAAAACCAACATGTGTAGTTGTACCATCAAAATGCGCGATAGCTCCGCTTCCAGCATGGACAGACCAGCAGGGAAGTCTGGAAACTGGAGAAGGACGATTGCGTCCATGGCAGGTATTCCTAACAGACATACCAATAATTGTAGGAATTAATTAGGTTTTTTTCTAGAGGAAAAAAACTTGAGTGTCACATAAAGGTAGCCTCTTGAATAGGTGGGTTGTCAATGGTGGATGATTCAGATTTATATTAAAGATGTTACCTTGTACTGCAATGTTAACCCATTTACAGCCCATGACGTATTAATATGCGTCAGTGCCCTGGGCTTTAAGAGCCTGACCCGTATTAGTACGTCATCGCGATCGCTCGCGCACACAGGCTGTGCGGGCGCGATCGCCGCCGGGTGTCAGCTGATTGTCACAGCTGATACCCGGTACTATGTGCAGGGAGCGGTCCCGCACCGCTCCCGGCACATTAACCCACGCAATGCTGCGATCTAAGTCGATCGCAGCATTGCGGAGGCAAGGGGAGGTGATAGCAATACTCACCTCCTCTTCCGGCCTCCAGCGCTGTCTGCCGCTGCTTCCCGGGTGTTGTCATGACGACCCGATGTCGTCATGACAACATCCGGGTCACCAGGCAGCAGGAACATTGTTTGGTCATGCGCAGTGCACGACCACACAATGTTATTACTGTGCAGCGCTGACTGCCTGCATGGCACAGGGATGGTGCTCCATCCCTATGCTGTGCAGGTGATCAGAATAAAAAAAGTTAAAGTCCCAGAGTGGGACAAAGTAAAAAAGTGTAAAAACTCTCAGAAAGTGAAAAAAAAAATAAAAAAAAAATTGTAAAAATATTTAAAAAAAAATAAAAAAAATAATCCACCAAAAATAAAAATATAATGTACACATCAATAAATATTATTATGAAAAAAAAGCAAACAAATAATAAAAGTACACATATTTGGTATCGCCGCGTCCGGAACGACCTGACCTATAAAACTGTCCCACCAGTTAACCCCTTCAGTGAACACGGTAAAAAAAATAAATAAAAAACAAAGCAAAAATCAATGCTTTATCATCATACCGCCAAACAAAAAATGGAATAACACGCGATCAAAAAGACGAATATAAATAAAAATGGTACCGCTGAAAACGTCATCTTGTCCCGCAAAAACAAGCCGCCACACAGCTCCATCATCTGAAAAATCAAAAAGTTATAGCTCTCAGAATAAAGCAATGCAAAAAAATATTTTTTTCTATAAAATAGCTTTTATTGTGTAAAAGCGCCAAAACATAGAAAAACAATATAAATGTGGTACCGCTGTAAAAGCACTGACCCAAAGAATAAAGCTACCTTATCAATTTTACCACATGCGGAACAGAATAAAAAAAAAACAATTCCTGAATTGTTGGTTTTTGTTTATTCTGCCTCCCAAAAATCGGAATAGAAAGAGATCAAAAAATGTCACGTGCCTGAAAATGGCACCAATAAAAACGTCAACTCATCCCACAAAAAACAAGCTGTCAAATGACTCTGTCTGCCAAAATATGGAAAAATTATAGCTCTCAAAATATGGCGATGCAAAAACTAGATTTTACAAAAAATGCGTCTTTTAGTGTGTGACAGCTGTCAATCATAAAAACCCAATATGATTCTGGTATCACTGTAATCGCACCAACCCGAAGAATAAAGTCGTCTAATCACTTATACCACACGAGGAACGGTGTAAAAAATAAACTCTAGGGTTAGGGTTAGGGTTGGGGTTAGTGTTGAGCTAGGGTTAGGGTTGTGCTAGGGTTAGGGCTGGGGTTGGGGTTAGGGTTGGGGTTGGGATTTTTTTCAAAAGTAAGAAAAAAAGATGACGATATGGCGACTAATGTTGAGCGCAAGTGCTCGCTACTTGAGTTTGCATCAGGTGCTCTGGTATGCATTGAGTATCGTGGGAATTTGAGTGACATGCTCAAGTCTCCGCCCCATATGCTTCGCGGCCAAAACAACTTTGCGGGGATTGCCTGCCATGCACGAGCGATCCCCGCATGTTTTTTTTTGGGTGTCTAATAACCGTGAAACATGCGGGGCAGGGACTCGAACATGTCACTCGAGCACACGCAGTACATGGTGCATACCTGAGTACCTGATGCAAACTCAAGTAGCGAGCACTTGCGCTTAAGACTAATGACAACTTATTCAATATGATGACCTAATGTTATCAAACTCTGTGTCGTACCTCTGGGTTCAAAATGTTCACTATACCCCTTAATAAAATCCTTGAGGGGTATAGTTTCCAAAATGGGGTCACTTGTGGGGGAGCTCCACTGTTTAGGCACATCAGGGGCTCTCCAAACGCGACATGATGTCCGCTAACAAATTGAATGGAAAATCGGCTCAAATTGTTAGCGGATGCCATGTTGTGTTTGGAGAGCCCCTGTGTGCCTAAACATTGGAGCTCCCCCACAAGTGACCCCATTTTGGAAACTAGACCACACAAGGCACCTATCTAGATGCATAGTGAGCACTTGGAACCCCCAGGTGCTTCACAAATTGATTCGTAAAAATGAAAAAGTGTTTTTTTTTCCACTTTTTCATTTTTGCGAATCAATTTGTGAAGCACCTGGGGGATCCACGTGCTCACTATGCATCTAGATAGGTGCCTTGGGTGGTCTAGTTTCCAAAATGGGGTCACTTGTGGGGGAGCTCCAATGTTTAGGCACACAGGGGCTCTCCAAACGCGACATTGTTCCAATTTGTTAGCGGACACCATGTTGCATTTGGAGAGCACGCATATACCCCATATGTGGGGAAAAACCACTGTTTTGGCCACGGCAGGGCTCGGAAGGGAAGGAGCGCCATTTGACTTTTTGATTGTAAAATTTGCTTGAATAATTAGCGGACTCCATGTTGCGTTTGAGAGCCCCTGATGTGCCTAAACAGTGGAAACCCCCCACAAGTGACACCATTTTGGAAACTAGACCACACAAGGCACCTATCTAGATGCATAGTGAGCACTTGGAACCCCCAGGTGCTTCACAAATTGATTCGTAAAAATGAAAGTGTTTTTTTTTCCACTTTTTCATTTCTACGAATCAATTTGTGAAGCACCTAGGGGTTCCAAGTGCTCACTATGCATCTAGATAGGTGCCTTGGGGGGTCTAGTTTCCAAAATGGTGTCACTTGTGGGGGGTTTCCACTGTTTAGGCACATCAGGGGCTCTCAAACGCAACATGGAGTCCGCTAATTATTCAAGCAAATTTTACAATCAAAAAGTCAAATGGCGCTCCTTCCCTTCCGAGCCCTGCCGTGCGCCAAAACAGTGTTTTTTCCCCACATATGGGGTATATGCGTGCCCAGGGTAAATTGCACAACAAATTTTGGGGTCCATTTTTTCTTGTTACCCCTGTGAAAATAAAAAAAAATGGGTCTAAAGTAACATTTTTGTGAAAAAAGTTAAATGTTAATTTTTTTCTTCCACATTCCAAAAATTCCTGTGAAGCACCTGAAGGGTTAATAAAGTTCTTGAATGTGGTTTTGAGCACCTTGAGGGGTGCAGTTTTTAGAATGGTGTCACTTTTGGGTATTTAATGTCATAAAGACCTCTCAAAGTGACTTCAAATGTGATCTGGTCCCTAAAAAAATGGTTTTGTAAATTTTGTTCGAAAAATGAGAAATCACTGGTCAAATTTTAACCCTTATAGCTCCCTAACAAAAAAAATTTTGGTTCCAAAATTGTGCTGATGTAAAGTACACATGTGGGAAATGTTATTTATTAACTATTTTGTGTGACATATATCTCTGATTTAGGGGCATAAAAATTCAAATTTTGAAAATTGCAAAATGTTCAAAATTTTCGCCAAATTTCCGTTCTTTTCACAAATAAACACAAGTGATATCGAAGAAATTTTACCACACTCATGAAGTACAATATGTCACGAAAAAACAATCTCAGAATCAGGGGGATCCATTGAAGCATTCCAGAGTAATTACCTCATAAAGTGACAGTGGTCAGAATTGAAAAAATTGGCCTGGTCATTAACGTGCAAACCACCCTCGGGGGTAAAGGGGTTAAAATAACTGGAGGTAAGCAAATCTTTTGAAATTTGAATTCACCAGCTTCAACAAATCTTCCCAAAAAATTTGATTTGTGGCAAATAAATTTGCTCGAATCTCAATAGTGGAAAGCTTGAAATTGCTCAGAAAATACACATTGGGGAAAGGAGAGAGAGAAACTCACTGACAACAAGAGCTTACACTCCACAGGAGAGAGAGGACCCTTCTGACCATAAGACATTACAGTTTACAGGAGAGAGAGCGAGAGAAAGGACCCTGCTGACCATAAGAGCTTACATTCTACAGGAGAGTGAGACTTACCCAGTGACTTTGGAGATGGGAAAAGAATATTACCGTATATAATGTGCTCCTCTGGGAGCCGCTGATCTGTGATGGCCCACCACTGTACAGGTATGATAATCCATAAGATCTTATAGCTTCGTCATAGGGAAGCCCACACAGAAAGATATTAGCCCACTTGATAATGCTTCATCAGTGTGGGAAATGGTGTCAAGAGTTATTACAAGATCTCAAGAGGTATTGCGAGATGTCACATAACATTAGGCAGTCTCTTGTGTTATTGTGAGATCTCACAGGTTATTAAGAGCCCTCACGAGTTAATGAGAGAGCTGTGTTATTGCAAGATCTCATGTGATATTGTGAGATCTCACACATTTAATTAATACAGCGCTGTGGCATTATGTACTCAGCAGTTATCTATAATCGATTACATAATTGTAGCTGTTTGTAACCAGGGACTGTTATGAACATAATGTGGACACACACAATGGCTTTGGCTTTATTGTATTAATTATCCACACTTGTCAGCGGTTGGAGAAGGAGTACACAACAGAGCTCAGGGAACTTGCAGAAGTCCCTCCTGAATCAATGTATTATCTGAGCAAATTACTCTTGCTTTTCCTTGTTGTCAGTGTTTTCCCACTCACTTCCGGGAGGCAGAGATTTCCGATGCTGCATGATGTGCTAACGTCAATCTCACTCAGTGATTCACCAATCACTGCGCCACTAACAGCTCCTCATCACTATACAGATGGCTCCTCACCAACTACTACTGGCTGCTCCTAGGTACTCCCACTAACACCTCATCTTTCCCCCAGAAAACCAGTAACATAGACAGAACAAACAAGAACAGAAACACATTTACAGACAGGGAAAACAAATTGAGGAGGCACAGACCATAAACCACCATCATCACTAACATCACAAACAGGAGGGACACAAGGGGACGTTATACCTGGCATAGGGAACACCCCCTTATGTGCAGTGTAGATAATGCAATAGCGCTATTTTAGCTAAAAGCATAAGACCTCACAATCTCAAGTCTTGCACTTGGCCAGTGAGAGGACCCGCCAGCAGTAACTGACAGCAAAAGCTCCTGCTGTAAAAAAAAAGCGGCCACAGCATTTAGAAGGTTGTGAGAGGGATGTGGATCTCTCTGTCAACCCATCGTCACACTCATATTAGCCTGATGAAGAGACCTGAGTAGTCTCGAAAATTTGCAATTTATTACCATCTTTTCAGTTTGCCATTAAAAGGTATCAACCACTTAGGACTCTCAAATTTTTACATTTTTCTAGCTATTGGCCAATACGGTACAAAGATATATATTTTTACTGTAACAAACAAATGAAGAAACATGGTAAAAACTGTTTTTTCTTCATACCGCCGAACAAAGGGTGGAATAAAACAAGATCAAAAAGTCATATTTAAATAAAAAATGGTATCCCTGAAAACAACTTCTTGTCCCACAAAAAAAACCTCACTCAGCTCTTTCAGCAGAAAAATTAAAAATGTATAGCTCTCAGAATATGGAGCTTGAAAAGCCTTTTTTTTCTATAAAAACTGTTTTTAGTCTGTAAAAGTAGCAAAACACAAAAAAAACCTTTATAAACGTAGTATTATTGTAATCTTACTGACCCGAAGGATAAAGCTGTCATAACTTTTATCACACAGTGAATAGTATAAATAAAAAAAACTGAATTGCTGTATTTTGATACCAATAAAAATTATTTTTTAGCGTACTTAAGTAGCAAAACCTAAATAACTGATATACTGTACATCTGATATCGCTGTAATCATACTGACCCAAAGAATAAAGCCATCTTATCACTTATATCGCATGATTAATGGGGTAAAAATAAATACATAAAAGCAATTCTTAAACTTAAATCTACAGTAAATTAAATCAAAATCTCTGAAAAATGTGATTAAGATGAGCCCCGATGGAACATTCACTTCAATGAGGCAGATGGAGAAACATTGAACTCCATCTGGTGTTGGATCTAGCGGTGTCCATCATTTTAGCCATGCACAAAAGCGCAGTCAAATACAGTTTTGTGCACCTCTGAAAAGACAGACACCGCTGACTTAAGGTCAGAAAGAGTGTACAGTAACTCTGCCGGCCTCGTTATAGTAAATTGATCCATCAAGGGCTTCATCTGAATTATGTATTTTAGAGATATAGATGGAAACCATGATGTAAGTGCTCAGCGTGCAACACAGAATAAATGTGCACTGACCCTTAAAAGTGCTCCAAAATGTTACCAATAAAAGCTTCAACTCAACCCACAAAAAAACAAGTCCCCAGTCAGGTCTGTCATCTGTTAAAACACCACTCCAGTGCTTTTTTTATTTCACAACTGGAGTGGTGCTTAAAATCCAAGTCCCCTGCCTCCTGTCTGATACTCACCTTCCAGCATTTTCATCTGTTTTCGCCACCGCTTCGCTCCATCTCCTGAAATTTGTGACCTGTTAACTGCTCCACTGTTTCATGGAGCGAGCCGGAGGTCACTAATCAATGTAAGTCTAAGAGAGCCTCGTTCTGGCCTCATTCTGGCTCTCATAGACTTGCATTGAGAGCTTATGATGCAGCTTCTGAGTTCCGGCCAGTCAGAACCTGCACTCACAAGATGGCGCCATGGGACCGCCGAAAAACATTGAAGATGTTTGAGGCTGAGTATATGACCAGGGGCAGGAGACTTACATTTAAAGCACCACTCCAACAGTGAACAAAAAAACCCGCTGAACCCCACAGTGTGCAGTATGCCTAAACTGCAGTTAGTATCCACATGTTTGGTATTACTGCAGCGGGGCGAGCACACTTAACAATTTATGAGGTTTGTGCCTTCAGCTTTTCACTATGTATTGTGCACTACAATGCATTTGGGACTTTAATGGCAGATTTAAAATTTTCACTCTGCAACATCCACTGTGCATGTTTCTGAAAAACACCCGTGGAGTAAAAAATGTCACATCCATAGATGAATTCCCACAGGAGTGCAATTTCCATAATGGGGCCAGTTGAATGGTGTTTTAAGGGGGTTTCTGCTGTTCTGGCACTTAGGGGCTCTGTAAGCTATGTGCGCAGTTCAGTATTTAATTGCAGAAATTTCTGCAACGTTTCTGCATTACTTGGCAGCAAAAATGCTGCTGCAAAAACATGCATTTTGATGCGCTTTTTGATGCGTTTTTGATGTGTTTTTTCAATGCGTTTTTGTACAGCAATGAATGCTTTATGGAGATAAAGATATTTGAAAAAAGAAATGTGGGACATCGCTTTGACCCTTGGATTACCGGGGTGTGCATATTGGTTAATGTAACTGATTAAAGAATGTATCTGTTTTATTTCAAATAAAGTGTTTTATTCTCAGTGTGTGCGTTTATTTAACTCTTTACTTAGTAATGAGGGTGTCAGCGACACCTAATCCCATTAACCCTAATCCCATTATTCCTTGTGTTGTCAGTACATGGGGATCCACCGCATGTAATGACATTTCAATAGGTCAAAATCTGCAGCGGAGACTAGCATCTCTGCTACAGAAGTGGACATGCTGCGGGTGAGTTTGGGTACGTGCCCATGATCAGGAAATGCTGCGGGTTTGACGCAGCATCAAACTAGCAGCGGCCAGATGTTACAGCATAGTGCATCTGAGACTGCGGATCATCCGCGGACACTGACATGCTGAGCGTCTTTCAGGAACGCAGCATGTCAAACTCTCTTCTGGAGTCGCTAGTTGCACACTAGAAGTTTGACCACTAAAAGGTATTGAATGCGGTAAATCCGCATGCTTGAATAAACACATGAAGATTTACCTGCCTTCAATACAACGCAGTGTTTTGGACGCAGCAAAAACATGCTGCTTCCAAAGCGCTGCTATGTCCGGATCATGGGCACATAGCCTTAAAATAAAAAAATGGTGTGGGCTCCCGCATCATTTTCATAAGCAGCAGAGAGAAAGCCAACTACTGGGGGCTGATATTACTAGCTAGGGAAGGGGCCATTAGCCAAAAATGCTCCCTGGCTATTAATAACAGCCCATGGCTGTTTGCTTAGCCTTTACTGGCTAGATTACAGGAGGACCCCAGAAAAAAAAATACATAGGGTCCCCCTATAAAGGCTTAAAGGCTAGGCAGACAGCTGCGGGCTGATATTAGTAGCCAGGGAAGGGGCCATGGATCTTGGAACCATCCAAGGCTAATAATATCAGCTCTCAGCTGCCCCAAAAATGGCACATCCATAAGATGCGCCAAATCTGGCACTTAGCCTCCACTCTTCCCATTAGCTCTGGAGCAGTGGCAAGTGGGGTAATAAGGTTGGGGTTCATGTCAGCCTTGTACTGGCAGCTGACATGAAGCCCAGGTTAGTAATGGAGGGTGTCTATAAGATGCCACCATTATTAACCAGGCAGTAAAGTTTTTGAAATAAAGACACGGGCAAAATAAAGTCTTTTATTTTAAATAAAATGACACAGTTTTAATCATTTATTTAAAAATAAAAAACACAGTACACTCACATAATGCCCATTACTTGGAAGCCATTGTCACCTGTAGAAAAATAAAAATAAAAAACAACCATATTCCTCACCTGTCCACCGTGATGACATAATCCAGTGTCCCATGACGGGTCACTTCTACAGCAGTCACACCAGCAATCACTGGTGTGACTGTGCTAGAGGACAGTACTCTATACACTATACAGTGTGTAGTGCTGAGCTGCCGGGACAGAGGTTACAAGAGTTTGTCAGCTGATGATCAGTTGATGAGCTCCAGTGACTTCACTTACTGCACCAGTGCTGAGTGAAAAAATTCTCAAGCAGCACCGCTGCCGTAAGTGAGGTCACTGGAGCGCTTAGCTGATCGAACTCCAGTGACCTCACTCCCAGCAGCTCAGCGCTATACGCTGCCAGGAGCGATCATGCTCCCATCAGTCTATAGAGTGCTGCCGGGTGATTGGATCATTGTGGGTCACTCGGGGTATGGCAGATAGGTGAGTATGAAGTGTTTATTTTAATAGCAATTTTTTTACCTTTTTTTTTTTCTTACATGGAGCACAGGCACCGGCTGAGGAGACTACTTCTCCTCTCAGCGGCACCTGCTCTCGCTGTTAACAGAGGGAGCAGCCGTAGGCTGATTGGAGGAGTAGTCTCCCTCGGGCAATTCTTTGTGCATTTTTGCCACGTTTTTGACTCATTAACTTGAATTGAGTCAGTCAAATACGCAGCAAAAATCCGCAGCAAATCCGCAAATATTTTTATAACTGCATTTTGCAGATTTGACTGACTCAATTGAAGTCAATGAGTGAAAAATGCTGCAAAAACGCACAAAGAATTGACATGTTGCAGATTTAAACGCAATGATAATCCTGACAGGAAAATTCCTGTTCATGTGCACAGCACTTCAGGATTGTCATTGAATTAGCTGGCACAAGGATTCCATAGTGTTTTTGGCCCATTTCCGCATCAGAAAAAAACGCAGTGAAAACACACCAAAAATGCACAGTGTGCAAACAGCTTAAATGGAGTTTGCAAACTATTCTAGGAAAATCTGTGCTCCAAAGCTCAAATATCGAACCTTCCCTCCAAAGCCCTTTCATTGTGGTGTCACTATGCTCACTGTACCCCTGAATGAATTAATTAGGGGCGTAGTTTGCAAAATGGATCAATTATGGGGGAATTCAGCTGATCCAACACATAAGTGGCTCAGCCATTTTGACATGTCACCTGCAAACCATTCCACATTAATTTGTACTCCAATACTTTGCTCCTTGACTTTTGAGATATGCATTGTGCTTGAAAAGTAGTTTCCAATCTCATATTCTGTTTGGGCATATTCAGGAGAATTTGAGTAGCAAATTATGTGGTCTATTTTCTCCTAACAGCCCTTTTGAAAATTTAAATTTGGGACTAAAGCAAAATTTTAGTGAAAAAAAAATGTCATTATACATTTCCATAGCCAATGATATGAATTTGTTTTGAATTCCCTATGGGTTTATAATGTGCTACACCTCTAGATGAATTCCTTGTAGAATATAGTTTCCTAAATGGGGGTCACTTTTGGGCTAAAACAACATTTTCATTGAAAAAAGCGTACCATAATATTTCATTTTCACGGCCCAATATTATAAAATTCTGTGAAGCACCTGCGGGTTGAAGATGCTCATTAGTGTTGAGCCACCCCCGTAGTGTTCGAGTTCGGTTCGGTTCGTCGAACACCCGTGTGTTCGCCGAACTGTTCGTCGAACTGTTTGTCGAAAACCTTCGAACACCGTTAAAACCAATGGCAGGCAAACAAAAACACATAGAAACACATAGAAAACACCTTCAAAGGTGTCCAAAAGCTGACAAACTGCTCAGAAGACACAACTAACACATGGAAAAGTGACAAGTACATATAGTCATGCGAAAAGAAAAGAGGTGGAGGAGTAAAAGGATGGGGAGACACAGATATAGGCATGTCATGCCCTTCTAAAATCCAAAAAGTGAGAAGCCGACACGTTCAGTCCGCTCCTGCCCGTGCCACCTCCGCGTCGCCGGGTTTGTGCCAGAGCCGCGGTGAACCCTGACGGCCAGCCCCCCTCTCCCAATACTGGTGCCTGTCCGCTGGTGGGTCGAGCGAGCCCCCCTGTGGTGGAGGCAGCTCTAAGCTTTTTAATTTAAATTGTCTCTCTAATTTGAATGAATACACTTTAAATCCATTTACAAGGATCTATTGGAGGGCAAGTCTCATGCCAGCAGCCGCGTAATTCCAGCTCCAGTAGCGTCCACTAAAGCTGCTGCAGTTAAAAAGCTTTTATAAGGATCGAGCTCTGCTGTCCACCGCAAGGCATCCTACTGCCAGTCCCAGCCCCTATGCCTTGGGGTGCCTCCTGATGCTCTTCACTGAGTATCCCGTGGTCCCGAAGCATTTCCTTTGAAAAAATTAAGTGTCCAAACTACAGGTGGTGTAGCTTGCTTAACAGCCGGGATAATCCGCTGACTAGCAGACACTGCTACTAGGCACAAAGTATTTCCTGGGCTAGATGCAGTTAAAAATTTGTAATTAGATACTCTCGTTGGATGCTGAGAAAGCATTCCATAGAGTCTCCTGGCACGCCATATATGATTCTCTTAAAAAGCTTGGGGTAGGGGTCTAGGGGACCCTTTTATAGCCAAAATCACGGCCCTGTATCGCAATACGTCACCTAGGCTGAAGATAAATGGAACTGTAGCACCCTGAGGGCTCGGTTGCTACAGAGGTATTGCACCTCACCCAGAGGTGTGATATCTCACTCTCAGGTAAGGATGTAGTGTGGATCAGGACCCGACACCTGCATGCATTACACCACATTGCCGTGGGGCAGGGCGACCAATATGCCCCTGAGATGGGCACGACAGTCCCTGTCCCTGGCTGGAGTGGGGGGAGGGAACACTGAGGAAGGGGAACCCTGTAGTGCAGGAGCAGGGAGGAAGCAGTTCCTGGGTGCATTGAGAAGGGAGTATAAAAGGTGGGCACCATCTTAGTTCAGTGCAGAGAAGTCTGAGCAGAAGTGGCAGGGAGCAGGGGCTCTGCATGAGCTCTGCTCCGGAGGGGGGCCTAGTAACAGAGGCCCAGGCCTGGAAGAGGGAGAAGGAAGGAAGAGGAGCGGAGAAGGCTCCAGGAACGAGGAACGAAGGGATCCCAGGGGTGCGGACGGGCGAGTCGCCACCGCACGCCCGAATCCACCTGCGTGGAGGGGTCAGGCCAAAGGGGGAGACCGGTCCCCGAAACTAGTGGAGGCAGGAAACGACCCTCAGCTAGAAACAGGAGGCTGTGACATTTTATATGGCGCAGCCCCTCGCTACACCCGCTAGGAAGGCACCACATAGGGTCAGGGAAACTGGCGCCAAGTTTACCAAGAGGAGGCCCAAGGCAGCCGGACAGAAGGGTTGGTAAGAAAGGCCAGACAAAGGACACACAAAGGGGGTCCTGTGAAGCGCTCCAAAGTTATCTGGGAGTTGTCTGAGCCCCTCACCTGGTGAGCACAGTATGACGTGGGCAGCCGTTACCTGCAGACGTGGTCTGGATAATAAGAACTGTGAGTAAAGGCCCTGGACTGCATCACTGACTCCGTGTCGTTACTGCTGCTGCCCTGCACCATCACCCCCATCCTCCGCATACACTGCCCTGAGGCTATACTCCTCCCGTGGGGAGTTATGCTACGCTTTGCTGCACCCACAACACCAGCCTCAGCGGTCTGCCCTGGAGCGGCGGTTCACTCTGACCGCAATCCACGGGTGGCGTAGTCGGACATTTAAACATCAAAACCACATAAATAGTTCCGCCACTGGTTTGACCGTCCTGAGCCACGGAACCAGGTCGCCGCCACGGAGACTACAACCACCAGCATCCACCAAAAAGGGTCCGGCTCCGGGTGTCCCAAGGCCCAGGGGGCGCGTCAGAACATTTTCATCACCTTTCACAATCACCAATGGGACAAGGCAGGGATGTTCTCTGTCCCCTCTCTTATACATCCTAGTGACGGAGCACCTGCTCTCATCAATTCGCCATAACCCCAATATTAGGTGGATTGAGGTGGGAGGCACAGAGTACAAGTGCTCTCTATTTGCTGATGATGTCCTAGTATATATCACTCAATCACATATATCCATCCATGCTATTATGGCTGAAATAGATCACTTTGTTACATGGTCAAATTTTAAAATCAATGCAGCGAAGTCTGAGGCCCTCGATGTCTCCCTCCCCAAATCCATATAGGATTCCATCCAGTCCAACTTTCCCTTTGCCTGGCCCTCACAGGGTATCAAATACTTAGGAATTCCTATTCATAGAGACCTCTCCCATCTATGTTATCTTAATTTTGGGCCCTTTATTGAACAACTCCATACAGACCACGGTTGGCAAGTTAGAACTGTAAGATTCACTACGTGAACCACTGGTGTTTTGTGGAAAAGCACATGTACACTGTGTTCCAAATTATTATGCAAAAAGTGTTTAGGAGTGATAAGGGAAGAATTTGTTGTTTGTCAGTTAAACTCATTGATGGTGATGTGTGTCAGGGCTCTTTATATCACTGTAAGCAATTGCAGACACCTGTGCTAATTAGTTTGGCAGGTGTGTCCAATGAAAGGCAAGACTACTTAAGAAGGCTGTCTCACATTATTAAGCAGCCTACATTTTCTGCCAAAATGGGAAAGAAAAAGGATGTGTCGGCTGCTGAGAAGCAACAAATTGTGGAGTGTTTAGGTCAAGGCATGACTACAATCAACATTGTGCGATGATCAGGATGAAGTGTCTTGGGAATCAAGAAGTATGTAGCTGATTCACAGTTCACACGTGTGCGTGCTGATAAGGGCAAATTGAGGACTCTTTCCTACAGGCAATTACGTCAGGTTGAAAGAGCAGCGGCAAAAAAGCCTTGTCATAGCAGCAGACAAGTTTTTGAAGCTGCTGGTGCCTCCAACGTCCCCCGAACAACAAGATGCAGGGTCCTTCAGAGGTTTGCAGCTGTGCATACGCCATCCTGTCGACCTCCTCTATCCACTTCACACAAGCAGAAACGGCTCCAGTGGGCCAAACATTACATGAAGACTGATTTCAAAACTGTTTTGTTCACGGATGAGTGCCGTGCAGGGCTCGATGGTCCAGATGGATGGAGTGGAGGATGGCTGGTTGATGGACACCCCACGCAAACACGGCTACAGCGCCAACAAGGAGGAGGTGGAGTAATGTTTTGGGCTGGAATCATGGGGAGAGAGATTGTCTGCCCCTTTAGGATCCCTGAAGGCGCTAAAGATGAACTCCATAATGTATGTGGATTTTCTCAAACAGCACTTCCTGCCATGGTTCAAGAAGAAGAACCGTGTATTTCACAGCAAGATCATTTTTTTGCATGATAATGCACCATCTCATGCTGCACATAAAACATCTGCATCTCTGGCTGATATGGGCATAAAAGGGGACAAACTTATGGTGTGACCCCCATGCTCCCCTGACCTCTACCCCATTCAGAACCTTTGGAGCATCATTAAAAGGAGTGTCTATGATGGCGGGAGGCAGTTCACATCTAAGCAACAGCTCTGGGAGGGTATTCTGTCCTCATGCAAAACAATTGAAGCAGAAACCATCCAAAACCTGACAAATTCAATGGACGAGAGAGTTCAGAAGCTCCTTTCGAACAAGGGGTCCTATGTGAAAATGTAACATCACCTAGAATAAAGTTTTGAGTTGAAAACTGTTTGATTTCAGTTTCTAACAACCTGCTAATGCTTATAATTTCAAAAATGACCATTTTTTTGGTCTTTATTAAAATGAAAAGGTTGATCGAAAAGTTTGGGGGATCTAAGAGTGTGGCAACCCAGTAGTCATGATTACTTCGAATTCTGACAATATGAGGGTCATGCTGCAGGTAGTGCAGCAAGAAGGCACTTATGTGTCTTGCGCATCTCGGAGCCCCAAAATTATTTTCCGGGCTAGATGCAGCTAAAAATTATTATTAATTTTAAATCTGGTGAAGCTTTAGTATAGATGGCCTAATAGGATCAGTGCTGCACACTGCTACAAAGCCCAAATTATTTTCCAGTCAAGATACAGATAAACATGATTAGTAATTTTAAATCTGGTGGAGCTTATTATAGATGGCCTAATAGAATCAGTGCTGCACACTGCTACAAAGCCCAAATTATTTTCCAGCCAAGATACAGATAAACATGATTAGTAATTTGAAAGCTTAAAACGGTTGGTAGGGTGATTTTAACCAATCATCAAGCTTTTACTCTCCCCAGGATGACACAGGGGTAGAAAAGTCGTTTCGGATCCATGATTTGTTCATCTTTATGAACGTGAGTCTGTCTACATTATCAGTGGAGAGCCGCGTGCGCTTATCTGTCAGCACACCACCAGCAGCACTGAACACACGTTCAGACAGAACGCTGGCTGCGGGGCATGACAAGATCTCCAAGGCGTAAGTGGCTAGCTCCGGCCATTTATCCAGATTGGAAGCCCAAAAAGAGCAAGGGTCCAGTGACACAGTCATGGCTTCAATGTTTACTTGGAGATACTCCTGTACCATCGTCTCTAGGCGTTGACTATGTGTCAGACTTCTTGTCTCCTGTGGCCTTGCAAAGGATGGGCTAAAAAAGTGGTGAAATGATTCCGCAAAATTGATGTTACCAGCAGATACTGTGGTTCTGTTACGGTTTGAGTGCTGAACACTTGACGGTCCCACGGTTGGCAAGTTGGAACTGTGAGATTCACTACGTGCACCACTGGTATTTTGTGGAAAAGCACATGTAAGATTCTGCAACAGTCTCTGCTGATACTCCTGCATGCGTGCATCCCTTTCTATGGCAGGAATAATTTCTGCAAATTTACTTTTGTACCGGGGATCTAACAGTGTGGCAACCCAGTAGTCAGGATTATTTCTAATTCTCACAATTCGAGGGTCATGTTGCAGGTAGTGCAGCAAGAAGGCACTCATGTGTGTTGCGCATCCAGGAGCACCAAGTCCCTGTTGTGTTGGTGGCGAGGTAACAATCATGCTTCCTTCCTCTGTCCTCTCCCCCCAACCTCGCACAACAGAAATGTGATCAAGGTCTCCCTCATCTGATGAGTCTTCCATCAGTTCGTCCTCCACTTCTTCCTGGGCTCCTGCACCTTCCTCACTAGTTTGGCTGCTACCATGCGCCCTGGTAAAACCATCTCCCCCACCCTCACATGCCTGCCGCCTTGGTGCTGCCGACCGTCTGGACCTTGCAGATGTTAGCCCTTCCGTATACAACTCCTCCTCCTCTACTTCCTCCACCTCCTCTTGTGCCACCACCTGACTCCGAATTCTGTTTAACATGTGCTCCAGCATGTAAATCACCGGAATAGTCATGCTGATAATGGCATCGTCAGCACTAAACATCTTCGTCGCCATTTCAAAACTGTGCAGAAGGGTGCATAGGTCCCTGATCTGAGACCACTCCTCCAGCGTGATTTGCCCCACCTCTGGATCTCGTTGGCCCAGGCTATACGTCAGAACGTATTGCACCAGGGCTTGTCGGTGCTGCCACAGTCGCTGCAACATGTGCAGAGTTGAATTCCACCGGGTAGGCACATCGCATTTTAGCCGGTGAAGTGGCAGGCCCAACGACTTCTGTAGAGATGTAAGTCGCTGAGCTGCGGGATGCGAATGGCGGAAGTGAGCACACAGCGACCATGCCCTCTGCAGAAGGCCATCTAGTCTGGGATAGTGGGCTAAAAATTGCTGGACAACCAGGTTCAACACGTGAGCCATACAAGGCACGTGTGTGACATTGCCCCGGCGAAGGGCCGCACCCAGGTTTGCAGCATTGTCGCACACGGCCTTCCCTGGTTTCAGGTCCAGTGGAGACAACCATTCATGAAATTGGTTCTCCAGAGCTGACCACAACTCCTCAGCTGTGTGACTCACATTTCCCAGACATTTCAATGTAAAAACCGCCTGATGACGTTGAGCCCTACTGCCAGCATAGTAAGGAGGTGTGCAGGATCCCTTCTGCGCAGTTAGAAAGCTTGTGGCATGACCAGACAGGCTTTGGGTGCAGGTGGAAGACCGAGAGGAGGTTGAGGAGGCAGAAGCAGTGGAGGAACTTTGACATAAAGAGGATTGACGCACAACTCGTGGGGACGGCAAGACTTGGACAGCAGCCCCTTGTCCTGCTGTCACCATAGTTACCCAGTGCCCAGTCAGCGACATGTAACGCCCCTGTCCATGCCTACTCGTCCAAGTGTCTGTGGTGAAATGCACCCTGTCACACACAGAGTTTCTCAAAGAAGCGGTGATGTTGTGTGCGACATGCTGGTGGAGCGCAGGCACACCTTTCTTTGAGAAGTAGTGCCGACTGGGCATCTGGTACTGGGGCACTGCGATGGACATAAGGTCTCGAAAATCCTCTGTGTCCACCAGGCGGAAAGGCAGCATTTCTGTAGCCAAGAGCTTGCAGATGGTGAAATTCAACCTCTTAGCTTTCTCATGGCTAGGAGGAAATGGTCTTTTACTTGTCCACATCTGAGGGACCGAGGGCTGGCTATTGTGCTTAGACGGGGTTGATAAGGGTGTCCCCGGCAAACTGCCGGTCTGTGAGGAAGATGCAGGCCGACATGTTAGGTTGCCTTGATCCAAAGGTGGTGCTATCGATGTCGGACAGCGCTCAACACCAGCTGGTGTTACCACCTCCAAAGAAAATGATGACCTGCCAATCACGCTGGCTGTTGCGGGTAAAGAGGTGGCAGGTCTGCGCCCCAAAACAGGTGTGACTGCTGTCCCCCCAGTCACAGAGGATGAAGAGGCCGCGGATGCACAAGATATGGCAGACGGTGGTTGGCCCGGTCGGCTAGGCCGCATTGTAGCACACTGAGCTTCCCACTGCAACTTATGCTTCATGTCCATGTGCCGGTTCATGCATGAAGTACTCAAACTATGTATTTTTTGGCCTCTACTTAGCTTTTGCTGACAAATGTTACAGATAACACGAGTTGGGTCATCTTTATCGATCTGAAAAAATGCCCAGGCTATGCAAGGCTTAGCACCCATGCGACCTGAAGAGCCAGCACGACTTGTGGTGAGAGGCAGAGTTGTGTTTGAGGATGCAGTTGTTGATGTGCTTCCAGTACTACGTCTCTGTCCAGGAAGGCGCAACCTGACCTCGTCGTCACTAGCATCTTCCTCCACCTCCTCTGCTGACCTCATCTCTTGGCTGACTGTGGGTTGACAGTAAGTGGGATCTCCAACCTCATCATCATCACCCTGTGCGTTATCACACCCGTCGTCCTCAGAGCCAACCTGTTCCTGCCCTGACAAAAAACTAAAGTTGTCGCTCCAATCAGGTATTTGAGTCTTATCATCGTCTTCCTCATTGTCTCCACCAACAGGAGTTACAGTTTGGGAATGAGGGTCTACATTATGGTCAGAACCTTCTGCGTCTGGTCCTGGATCCGACTCATAAAGATTCTGGGCATCAGTGCAGATCATTTCCTCGTCTGGATTCACAGAAGCGCTGGAGTCGACCTCTGATTCCCAGGCTATAGTATGAGTAAACAGCTCTGCAGACTCAACCATCTGTTCTACCTCATACTCAGACGGGCAGCTGGAGATTTGGGAGCTGTGAGGAAGCAAGTGCGATTGGGGTGACACCTTTGAGGACTGGAGTATTTGTGATGTTGAAGTTGATGTGGAGGAGAGCCCACTTAAAGGAGCACTTGATATCCGTTGAAGCACCTGCTGTTTTTGTGCCTCATCTGGAATTTGTAGCGATTGGCGTGGCCGTAAGAAAGGGATCTTATCACAATGTCCGCTAAAATAAGTAGACATTTTAGTTTGGCTGGAAGATGGTCTTTCTTCTGCAGATGTTACTGTTGCTTTAACACCTACCCCACGGACACAACCTTTTTTCCCCTTCCCAACACGCCTATTCCCCTTTCCACCAAGAGCAGGCCTTTTTCCACTCATTTTGGTGGTTAACTAATTCACAACTCTGGAGTTGTTTGCACAAAAAAACAATGGATGGGAACCGAGCAGAGCTGAGTGGCCAAACTGTGGTATTAGGCCAAAACTATTGGCTGGGTTAGATGCAGAAAAAAATTATATTCAACTTGCAACCTGATGGAGGTCAGTATAGATGGACTAATAGAACAAGTCCCACACACAGCAAGAAGCCCAAATATTTTTTCAGAGGTAGATGCAGAAAAAAATTTTATTCAGTTTGCAACCTGATGGAGGTCTGTATAGATGGATTAATAGAACAAGTCCCACACACAGCTACAAGTCCAATATTTTTTCAGAGGTAGATACAGAAAAAAAATATATTCAGTTTGCAACCTGATGGAGGTCAGTATAGATGGACTAATAGAGAAAGTCCCACACACAGCTAGAAGCCCAAATATTTTTTCAGAGGTAGATGCAGAAAAAAATTATTTTTAATTTGCAACCTGATGGAGGTCAGTATAGATGGACTAATAGAGAAAGTCCCACACACTGCTAGAAGGCCAAATATTTTTTCAGAGCTAGATGCAGACAAAAAATTATTTTGAATTTGCAACCTGATGGAGGTCAGTATAGGTGGACTAATAGAACAAGTCCCACACACTGCTAGAAGGCCAAATATTTTTTCAGAGCCAGATGCAGAAAAAAATTATATTCAGTTTGCAACCTGATGGAGGTCTGTATAGATGGATTAATAGAACAAGTCCCACACACAGCTAGAAGCACAAATATTTTTTCAGAGGTAGATGCAGATAAAAATTATTTTTAATTTGCAACCTGATGGAGGTCAGTATAGATGGACTAATAGAGAAAGTCCCACACACTGCTAGAAGGCCAAATATTTTTTCAGAGCTAGATGCAGATAAAAATTATTTTTAATTTGCAACCTGATGGAGGTCAGTATAGATGGACTAATAGAGAAAGTCCCACACACTGCTAGAAGGCCAAATATTTTTTCAGAGCTAGATGCAGATAAAAATTATATTCAATTTGCATCCTGATGGAGGTCAGTATAGATGGACTAATAGAACAAGTCCCACACACAGCTAGAAGCCCAAATATTTTTTCAGAGGTACTGTAGATGCAGATAAAAATTATTTTTAATTTGCAACCTGATGGAGGTCAGTATAGATGGACTAATACAACAAGTCCCACACACAGCTAGAAGCCCAATATTTTTTCAGAGGTAGATGCAGAAAAAAATATATTCAGTTTGCAACCTGATGGAGGTCAGTATAGATGGAGTAATAGAACAAGTCCCACACACAGCTAGAAGCCCAAATATTTTTTCAGAGGTAGATGCAGATAAAAATTATTTTTAATTTGCAACCTGATGGAGGTCAGTATAGATGGACTAATAGAGAAAGTCCCACACACTGCTAGAAGGCCAAATATTTTTTCAGAGCTAGATGCAGATAAAAATTATATTCAATTTGCAACCTGATGGAGGTCAGTATAGATGGACTAATAGAGAAAGTCCCACACACTGCTAGAAGGCCAAATATTTTTTCAGAGCTAGATGCAGATAAAAATTATATTCAATTTGCAACCTGATGGAGGTCAGTATAGATGGACTAATAGAACAAGTCCCACACACAGCTAGAAGCCCAAATATTTTTTCAGAGGTACTGTAGATGCAGATAAAAATTATTTTTAATTTGCAACCTGATGGAGGTCAGTATAGATGGACTAATAGAGAAAGTCCCACACACTGCTAGAAGGCCAAATATTTTTTCAGAGCTAGATGCAGAAAAAAATTATATTCAGTTTGCAACCTGATGGAGGTCAGTATAGATGGACTAATAGAGAAAGTCCCACACATTGCTAGAAGGCCACATATTTTTTCAGAGGTAGATGCAGAAAAAAATATATTCAGTTTGCAACCTGATGGAGGTCTGTATAGATGGATTAATAGAACAAGTCCCACACACAGCTAGAAGCCCAATATTTTTTTGAGAGGTAGATGCAGAAAAAAATATATTCAGTTTGCAACCTGATGGAGGTCAGTATAGATGGACTAATAGAGAAAGTCCCACACACTGCTAGAAGGCCAAATATTTTTTCAGAGCTAGATGCAGACAAAAAATTATTTTGAATTGCAACCTGATGGAGGTCAGTATAGATGGACTAATAGAGAAAGTCCCACACACTGCTAGAAGGCCAAATATTTTTTCAGAGCTAGATGCAGATAAAAATTATATTCAATTTGCAACCTGATGGAGGTCAGTATAGATGGACTAATAGAACAAGTCCCACACAAAGCTAGAAGCCCAAATATTTTTTCAGAGGTACTGTAGATGCAGATAAAAATTATTTTTAATTTGCAACCTGATGGAGGTCAGTATAGATGGACTAATACAACAAGTCCCACACACAGCTAGAAGCCCAATATTTTTTCAGAGGTAGATGCAGAAAAAAATATATTCAGTTTGCAACCTGATGGAGGTCAGTATAGATGGAGTAATAGAACAAGTCCCACACACAGCTAGAAGCCCAAATATTTTTTCAGAGGTAGATGCAGATAAAAATTATTTTTAATTTGCAACCTGATGGAGGTCAGTATAGATGGACTAATAGAGAAAGTCCCACACACTGCTAGAAGGCCAACAATTTTTTCAGAGCTAGATGCAGATAAAAATTATATTCAATTTGCAACCTGATGGAGGTCAGTATAGATGGACTAATAGAGAAAGTCCCACACACTGCTAGAAGGCCAAATATTTTTTCAGAGCTAGATGCAGATAAAAATTATATTCAATTTGCAACCTGATGGAGGTCAGTATAGATGGACTAATAGAACAAGTCCCACACACAGCTAGAAGCCTAAATATTTTTTTAAAGGTACTGTAGATGCAGATAAAAATTATTTTTAATTTGCAACCTGATGGAGGTCAGTATAGATGGACTAATAGAGAAAGTCCCACACACTGCTAGAAGGCCAAATATTTTTTCAGAGCTAGATGCAGAAAAAAATTATATTCAGTTTGCAACCTGATGGAGGTCAGTATAGATGGACTAATAGAGAAAGTCCCACACACTGCTAGAAGGCCACATATTTTTTCAGAGGTAGATGCAGAAAAAAATATATTCAGTTTGCAACCTGATGGAGGTCTGTATAGATGGATTAATAGAACAAGTCCCACACACAGCTAGAAGCCCAATATTTTTTTGAGAGGTAGATGCAGAAAAAAATATATTCAGTTTGCAACCTGATGGAGGTCAGTATAGATGGACTAATAGAGAAAGTCCCACACACTGCTAGAAGGCCAAATATTTTTTCAGAGCTAGATGCAGAAAAAAATTATATTCAGTTTGCAACCTGATGGAGGTCTGTATAGATGGATTAATAGAACAAGTCCCACACACAGCTAGAAGCCCAAATATTTTTTCAGAGGTAGATGCAGATAAAAATTATTTTTAATTTGCAACCTGATGGAGGTCAGTATAGATGGACTAATAGAGAAAGTCCCACACACTGCTAGAAGGCCAAATATTTTTTCAGAGCTAGATGCAGATAAAAATTATATTCAATTTGCAACCTGATGGAGGTCAGTATAGATGGACTAATAGAACAAGTCCCACACACAGCTAGAAGCCCAAATATTTTTTCAGAGGTACTGTAGATGCAGATAAAAATTATTTTTAATTTGCAACCTGATGGAGGTCAGTATAGATGGACTAATACAACAAGTCCCACACACAGCTAGAAGCCCAATATTTTTTCAGAGGTAGATGCAGAAAAAAATATATTCAGTTTGCCACCTGATGGAGGTCAGTATAGATGGAGTAATAGAACAAGTCCCACACACAGCTAGAAGCCCAAATATTTTTTCAGAGGTAGATGCAGAAAAAAATTATTTTTAATTTGCAACCTGATGGAGGTCAGTATAGATGGACTAATAGAGAAAGTCCCACACACTGCTAGAAGGCCAAATATTTTTTCAGAGCTAGATGCAGATAAAAATTATATTCAATTTGCAACCTGATGGAGGTCAGTATAGATGGACTAATAGAGAAAGTCCCACACACTGCTAGAAGGCCAAATATTTTTTCAGAGCTAGATGCAGATAAAAATTATATTCAATTTGCAACCTGATGGAGGTCAGTATAGATGGACTAATAGAACAAGTCCCACACACAGCTAGAAGCCCAAATAGTTTTTCAGAGGTACTGTAGATGCAGATAAAAATTATTTTTAATTTGCAACCTGATGGAGGTCAGTATAGATGGACTAATAGAGAAAGTCCCACACACTGCTAGAAGGCCAAATATTTTTTCAGAGCTAGATGCAGAAAAAAATTATATTCAGTTTGCAACCTGATGGAGGTCAGTATAGATGGACTAATAGAGAAAGTCCCACACACTGCTAGAAGGCCACATATTTTTTCAGAGGTAGATGCAGAAAAAAATATATTCAGTTTGCAACCTGATGGAGGTCTGTATAGATGGATTAATAGAACAAGTCCCACACACAGCTAGAAGCCCAATATTTTTTTGAGAGGTAGATGCAGACAAAAATATATTCAGTTTGCAACCTGATGGAGGTCAGTATAGATGGACTAATACAACAAGTCCCACACACAGCTAGAAGCCCAATATTTTTTCAGAGGTAGATGCAGAAAAAAATATATTCAGTTTGCAACCTGATGGAGGTCTGTATAGATGGATTAATAGAACAAGTCCCACACACAGCTAGAAGCCCAATATTTTTTCAGAGGTAGATGCAGAAAAAAATATATTCAGTTTGCAACCTGATGGAGGTCAGTATAGATGGACTAATACAACAAGTCCCACACACAGCTAGAAGCCCAATATTTTTTCAGAGGTAGATGCAGAAAAAAATATATTCAGTTTGCAACCTGATGGAGGTCAGTATAGATGGACTAATACAACAAGTCCCACACACAGCTAGAAGCCTAATATTTTTTCAGAGGTAGATGCAGAAAAAAATATATTCAGTTTGCAACCTGATGGAGGTCTGTATAGATGGATTAATAGAACAAGTCCCACACACAGCTAGAAGCCCAATATTTTTTCAGAGGTAGATGCAGAAAAAAATATATTCAGTTTGCAACCTGATGGAGGTCAGTATAGATGGACTAATACAACAAGTCCCACACACAGCTAGAAGCCCAATATTTTTTCAGAGCTAGATGCAGAAAAAAATTATATTCAATTTGCAACCTGATGGAGGTCAGTATAGATGGACTAATAGAATGATGCTATGCCCAAAAGATTTTACTTCACTAGGTGCAGTAAAAAAATTGGTATTCTATACACAGGTGGTATATCTTGCAACACAGATAGGCTACTCCACTGACTAACACACACTGCAATAGGCCAAAAAGGATTAGCTTTGCTAGATTCAGCCAAATGCTGTGAAAAAAACTTGCACAGCACTGGCACAGACCTGCCTGGCAAAAACTGATAGGAACTGATGTAACCTAGTCCTGAAAAGGACTCCAATTACAATTAGTCTTTACTCCCACAATCTATCTATTTAAGAGCACAGACCTGCCTGATAAAAGTCGTAGGAAATGCTGTAACCTAGTCCTTAAAGAGACTGCAATCACAACTATTCCCTACTCCCAAGCTATCTGTAGATTTGTGCGAAAATTGGCTTGAAATTAACAAGGTATAGCGCACACAGCAACAGCGGTGCCGTCTAACACGCAGCTGCAGCAGTGAGAAAATGGTGGCGACGGGGAAAATGGCTTGGTCTTATAGGGCAAGGACATGTGACATACACTGCCAATGACACATGCCCTTGCTTGTGTGAAAAAAAGCACTTCGCTCCGTGTGTACGCTGCTGATAGGCTGACAGATTGCACCTCCCCACTGTAAATGCGGGAAAGAGAAAAAAAAAATGGAGATCTTCATTGTTCCTGCAGAGATCCATCCCCTGCCCCTCCCCCCACCCCGCTGTACACTCAAACTGCGTATTAACATTAATTTTCATCATTACTGAGAAAAAATCCAGTTATGATTTTGGTGCACGAACAGTTATCGAACATAACCTCGAACAGCCGAATTTTTCTCAAATTGTTCGTGTTCGCCGAACGGCTCGAACACCGCCCAAAACAGCTCGAATTTGAGATTGGTGAACAGTTCGAGTAGAACAACGCTCATCTCTAATGCTCATCACACACCTAGATGAATTCCTTAAGGGATATAGTTTTAAAAATAAAATTACTTTTAGGGGTTTCTGATGGTTTGGTGACTTGAGGGCTCTGCAATTTTGACATGGTATCTGCAACCTATTCCTGGCAAATTTACACTCCAAAAATCAAACATCGCTCCTTCCCTTCCGAGTCCTGATGTGTGCCCATACAGTAGTTTCTGACCACATACAATGGGTGCGGCAAGTATTCAGACCCCTTTCAATTTTTCACTCTTTGTTTCATTGCAGCCATTTGGTAAATTCTAAAAAGTTAAATTTTTTTCTCATTAAAGTACACTCTGTACCCCATCTTGACTGAAAAAAAAAACTGAATTTTTTGCAAATTTATTAAAAAACAAAAACTGAAATATCACATAGTCATAAGTATTCAGACCCTTTGCTTAGTATTGAGTAGAAGCACCCTTTTGAGCTAGTACAGCCATGAGTCTTCTCTGGAATGATGCAACAAGTTTTTCACACCTGGATTTGGGGATCCTCTGACATTCTTCCTTGCAGATCCTCTTCAGTTCCGTCAGGTTGGATGGTGAACATTGGTGGACAGACATTTTCAGGTCTCTCCAGAGATGCTCAATTGGGTTTAGGTCAGGGCTCTGGCTGGGCCAGTCAAGAATGGTCACAGAGTTGTTCTGAAGACTCTCATTTGTTATTTTAGCTGTGTGCTTAGGGTCATTGTCTTGTTGGAAGGTGAACCTTCGGCCAAGTCTGAGGTCCAGAGCACTCTTGAAGAGATTTTCATCCAGGATATCTCTATACTTGGCTGCATTCATGTTTCCTTCAATTACAACCAGTCGTCCTGGCCCTGCAGCTGAAAAACACCACCATAGCATGATCTTGCCACCACCATCTTTCACTGTTTGGATTGTATTGGGCAGTTGATGAGCAGTGTCTGGTTTTCTCCACACATACAGCTTAGAATTATCACCAAAAATTTCTATCTTCGTCTCATCAGACCAGAGAATCTTATTTTTCATAGTCTGGGAGTCCTTCATGTGTTTTTGAGAAAACTCTATGTGGGCTTTCATATGTCTTGCACTGAGGAGAGGCTTCTGTCGGGCCACTCTGCCATAAAGGCTTGACTGGTGGAGGGCTGCAGTGATAGTTGACTTTATGGAACTTTCTCCCATCTCCCTACTGCATCTCTGGAGCTTATCCACAGTGATCTTGGGGTTCTTATGTACCTCTCACCGAGGCTCTTCTCCCATGATTGCTCAGATTGGCTGGACGGCCAAGTCTAGGAAGACTTCTGGTGGACCCAAACTTTTTCCATTTATGGATTATGGAGGCCACTGTGCTCTTAGGAACCTTGAGTAATGCAGAAATTATTTTGTAACCTTGGCCAGATCTGTGCCTTGCCACAATTCTGTCTCTGAGCTCCTTCGGCAGTTCCTTTGAGCTTATGATTCTCATTTGGTCTGACATGCACTGTCAGCTGTGAGGTCTTATACAGACAGGTGTGTGCCTTTCCAAATCAAGTCCTATTAGTTTTATTAAACACAGCTGAACTCCAATGAAGGAGCAGAACCATCTAAAGGAGGATCACAAGGAAATGGACAGCATGTGACTTAAATATGAGTGTCTGAGCAAAGGGTCTGAATACTTATAACCATGTGATATTTCAGTTTTTCTTTTTTAATAAATTTGAAAATTTAAAGGGGTCTGAATACTTTCTATACCCACTGAATTGTCGTTAGTAGAATTCGCACAACAAATTCTGGTGTCCATTTTCTCCTGTTACCTTTATAAAAATGTATGTAATATTTCATTTTCACAGCTAAATATTCTAAAATCCACAAATCTAGATACATTTCTCGAGGAGTGCAGCTTCCATAATGAGGTCATATGCATCCACCATCTATTCCAGTCAAATTTTCATTCCAACAATGAGATAGCACTCCTTCCCTTCTGAGGCCTGCCGAGACCCCAAACAGTTGTTTTTTGACCATTGTGGTCAGCTGTTCCAAGAGATATTCACAGGAACACTTTCCATTTAAGTTTTCAGCTGGTTTATTAAAAACCAAACTGCATAAACCAGTGTAAAGTTAAGTAAATAAATATGGCCCTTCTGGCATAATGGTAAAAACAAAATAACATACAGTATAGTCTGTGTGGCCGCGAGGAGTAAAAACACACAGTTCTCTTTAACACGAGCACAACACTGGAGATCTTGTCTCCAGACACACCAAACACTGAATGAGTCCAAAGGCTCCATATTTACCTTTTGGACCACACCCTGAGGTGGAAATATGGTGAACAGCCTCCCACCTACTCTTCAGAAGTTCACAAAAACCCAGCCCATGACCGATTAACTCTTTTCAGCACTTAGTCATGGATGCCGATACAGTTGAAAGCAATGATAGAGGAGGGAGCATCATGTGACTCTTCCTCTACCATCATTCTCCCTCTGCCTCTGACGCAGCGGTGTGATAATTTCATTTAATTGTGCGTCGGGCAGTGGAGCTGCTGAGATGCGCTGCAGAGACCTTGAGGAACGAGGTATGCATTTATTTATTTTTTACATCATTGCGTAAATGGTGGCCATAATACTGGAGGACCGTGGACCTGTATTATACTGTATGAGGAAAGCTGCATTATACTATATGGGAGCATATTGGGCTGCATTATACTGTATGGGGGGGCTGCATTATACTGTATGAAGGGGACTACATTATACTATATGGGGGGCTACATTATATTATATGGGTCTGCATTATATTCTATGGGGGCTGCAATATGCTATATGGGGCTACATTATATTATATGGGGGCTAAGTTATACTATATGGTGCCTGAATTATACTCTATGGGGTCTGCATTATACTATAAGGGTGCCTGCATTATACTCTATGGGGGCTGCATTATACTATATGGGGGCTACATTATATTATATGGGGGCTACATTATACTATATGGGGCTGCATTATACTGTATGGGGCTCCATTATATTATATGGGGGCAGCATTATACTATATGGGGCTGCATTATACTTACTGTATGAAGCTGCATTATACTATATGGGGCTGCATTATACTCTGGGGGCTGTATTATACTCTATTGGGTCTGCATTATACTCTATGGGGGCTGTATTATACTCTATGGGGGCTGCATTATATTATATGGAGGCTGCATTATACTCTGGGGGCTGTATTATACTCTATGGGGGCTGCATTATACTCTATGGTGGCTGCATTATATTATATGGAGGCTGCATTATACTCTATGGGGGCTGCATTATACTCTATGGGGGCAGCATTATACTCTATGGGGGCTGCATTATATTATATGGAGGCTGCATTATACTCTATGGGGGCTGCATTATACTCTATGGGGGCTGCATTATACTCTATGGAGGTGGCACTATACTCTGTGGAGCGGCATTGTACTCAGTAGGGGAAGCATTATACTCTATCGACGACTATAAGCTGTGTATTATAACAAAATATCCCAATAACATATTGTTTGTGGGCACATGGATCCGTCGGGACCGGTTGTGCACCACTGCAAACAAATAACTCCAAAAACACATAGAATAAACAGAAACCACGGAGTCTTTCAAGATATATATAAAGATAAATATAACTTTATTGATTCATACATTTTATCAACACATATAAGTAAAGAAAGGGAGGGGGGAAAGACATGGACAGGAGGGATAATGGAAATTAGCAGCAAGGGTGCAGACTCTACCAGGGAAATATGTAAGCCTGCAATGGATTAACGGCAGGGGAAAGCTCAGGCTCAAGCTTAATATAAAGCTAGGCAACCTATCATAGCCTAATGGTCAATGACCGGTGTATTTAGCATTAATTGGCCATAGTGGCAATACAAAAATAGAACCTAGAGCGGAAAACCCGATCAGCGCAAGTAACTCCAAACAATGTAAATGAACAGCAGCATTGCTTAACGTGACTAAGTGCAGCACCCCAGATGTCCAGTAACTGATAACCACTTCCCTTGCTGCTAATTTCCATATCCCTCCTGTCCATGTCTTTTCCCCCCTCCCTTTCTTTACTTATATGTGTTGATAAAATGTATGAATCAATAAAGTTATATTTTTCTTTATATATATCTTGAAAGACTCCGTGGTTTCTGTTTAAGCTGTGTATTATACTGTATGTAATATATGGGGGCTGCATTAACCAGTATTGAGGACTATAGAGCACATTATACTATGTGTACTATATGGGGGCTGCATTATACTGTATGGAGGATCTATGGGGAGTGTATTATACTGTATGGAGGACTATGTGGTGCAATATATTGTGGGGAGTGCATTGTACTATATGGAGGACTATAGGGCGCATTATACTATATGGAGGACTATACGGCGCATTATACTATATGGAAGACTATGGGGTGTGCATTATACTATATGGGGGACTATGTGGTGTGCATTATACTTTATGGATGACTATGGAGTGCATTATACTGTAAAGAGGACTATGGGATGTGCATTATTCTATATGGAGGACTATGGGGCCTTTTATACTATGTGGAGGACTATTGGGTGTGCATTATATTATATGGAGGACTGTGGGGTGCATTATACTAAACAAGCAAGATGTTGTCTATTCATCAAGTGATTAGATTGTTTATGCCAGAACAAAAATGATTATTCTCAGCAGCACATCGCCTGGTGTAATCTGCAAATATGCTGCTCATAACATGATACTGTTTGGGGACAGTCTGATCAACTAGTGATTGTCCTGTGCCCATCATTCTTCCTCAGCCGCTGTAAAGAAGCTGGGAAACAAGCATCAAACGACTTCAATATTGTCGATCACGCTCTTAACTTCCTGAACTCAGCGCATGTAAATACAACCAAAATGTTTCTGTGTGATGGTGCAATATATTAGCCTTTGGGGCCCCACATGAAACTTTTGGTATCCAGCAAACGCGATGAAAGGGACTTATAAAAACATAATTTATTAGTAAGTATTAAAAATTCATAAAGGAATAGAAAAATAAAAAGAAACACTGAACCTATGAGTTTTGAGAATTAAGACTCTTAGTCATAGACTCAGCCAGGTATGTTTGACTGAAATGTTGTAGCATTTCAGAGAAAACCATCAATTATAAACCGCCGGAGACCGAGCTGCACAGGAACTTAGTAGGACAGGTGGGTCCCCGACCGATTCCTCCCCATCTGCTCCCCTAGAGTGACAGGTCTCTCTGCATACATGCATGCATGGAGAGACCTGTCAATCCAGGGGGGCAGGAGGGGAAAAGCCACCAGGGACCAGTCTGTCCAACTAGTCTCCCATGTGACTCAGTCCCCAGTGGCTTTTAAAATATATTTTTATCTGAAACACTGCATCATTTCAGAGTCAAACATATATGGCTGTGATCATATAGCCAGTGAATGATACATGCTGCTCGTAGATCGAGCATTATGCATCAGCTGTCAGGTTCATTTTAAAAGATTTGGCCTGGTCAGGAAGGTGAAAACTGGCTTTGACAGTAAGAGCTAATTAACGTTATTTAGTAAAAACACCTGCTTGTTTTCTTCAATACAAAGGGCAGCCGCAGACAGGTAATTAGTACTCTTTAAGTAAGAGACTTTGGAAGAGAACTGAAAAATAGACATGTAAGGCTATAATATGTATTTGGCATAAGAAACGAAATGTTGCTGCTTGGATTGAAAAATTCTCTGCAAAATGTGCATGGAATAAGATCTAGATATAATAGTGCATAGTAAACAGAACTGTGATAACCTGTACCAAGCGGGTAAGTACAATTATGGGATGCATCTAAAAGGGCTTAGCTGCATTTGATTGTTAGGCTATGTGCCCATGATGCAGAAATGCTCTGGATTTTTTCCTGAGCGTTTCTGCGTCTCCCTGGCAGAAAAAAGCATGTGGATTGTACATGCGTTTTTCCTGCCAGGGACATGCGGATGTGAAGCGTTCTCCACATGCATTTCCGCATGCGGGTTGTCAAGTGCTTTCCAAGCGATTTTAGCATCACTTGAAAAGTGCTTGACAACTTGGCCACACTATATAAATCCATGCAAACGGCATGGATTTATATAGTGTGGCCGAAAGAATGGTAAAAAATAGAAAAATAAATATATACTTACCTTCTGATGGCCCCCGGAGTCCTTGTCTCTGCTTGCCGGCAGCTCGCGGTAGATTTAAGGACCTGCCGAGGTCAGCGGTCGCGTGACCCATCACATGACTAAATGACGTCAGCGCAGGTCCTTTATTCTACCGCGAGCTGGTGGCAAGCCAAGACAAGCACACCGGGGGCCATCAGAAGGTAAATATAATATTTATTTTTTACTTTATTCTTTTTTTTACAGGTACTATGGTACCCGGGTCCGGAGGAGAGTCTCCTCTTCTCCAAACCCGGGTACTATCTGCACATTCAAATGCATGGATTCCACATGTACAGATGCAGTGATGCAAATCCCATGCATTCCAATGCAAGCCAATGGCGGTGAAAACGCAGCGCTTCCGCATAATAATTGGTAGTGCTGCGTATTTTTCCGCAATGATAATCCGCAGCGGAAATTTCCACAGCATGTGCACAGCGGATTATCATTGGGGAACATGGCTGACCTTCTACCAAGTGTTTTTTAAGCGCTTCTGCAGCTGAATTGCCGCTGTGAAAACACTTAAAAAACGCATAGTGGGCACACAACCTTACTAGGCCATTAAAGGGAACCTGTCCCCATGAAAATGCATTCTAATCTGTAGCTTTCTTAGTGTATGTACATTAAGAATTAGCTATCAGTCACTGATCAGACCACCCACTGGACAAATAATCCCAGAAAGAGAAGAGGTTTAAATAATGAAAACACAGGTTATACTGAATATTTTCTCACAAAGCTACTACATACATTGGTCTGCTCAGCTCCTCCTTCTCCATAGCATAATGCCTGCAGAATAGAATGCATCTTCATGGTGACAGGTTCTACACAGTATTTACTGTTCGAAGCCTGAAAAAATAAAATAGTTTTCCAATAGACCCACCCCCTCCACTCAGTTATCAGCCCTTGAAATGTCAGATGCATTAGTACTTTGTCTAGGGAGCAGATTGAGGGGGGAGAGTGCAGTGGGCAGAGCACCAAAAACACATTGAGTTAAAGGTAATGTGTCATGATTTTTATTTTTATATTAGTAATCATTGATCATTTATTTTTATAACAAAATAAAATGTATTATTTATTTATTTATGTTCTGCATATACTGGGGGCTTATGTTTTTATTTACTGATGTGTAAGTGTCTGAACGCAACAATTGCACACTGTAAATATGGCAGCCCCAGGCCATAGTAGACTGCAGTCAGTATCTGACCACATCTTCCATACTGCAGCTGTCTCAGCTGTGAACTGGGCATACCCCCTGTGATGTCCTGTTCACAGCAATCACTAGAGCCAGGCACTACTTTATTGTAGCCCAGAGCTGTGCTCTGAGCTAGAATTTCCTCCAGTTACCACTCATGCAGAGGTCAGCAGCAAGCGACAACAGGATGTCCAGGTCAGCAGCGGTGAGAAGTCTATCAGGGCAGTGGCATGTGAGCAATTGTACTACTAATTCCAGGCTACCTAACTATTCACACCACTGGAAGTTACCAAGTTACCTGTACAGTGATTTCTACCAGTGGTGAGAACAAGTCAGTTGCCTGGTATTAGTAGCAAAATGTCAGGCTGCCAACTTGTGCTCATCATGGCTGTAAGCACCACAGTGTTCAGAACACAGCAGAGAAATCATCCTACGCCAAACATTGAAAACTGAGTCAGCTCGGCTATGTCAGTGTAAAGCCTCATTTAGATATCCATAATGCAGGGACGTCTGCATGAGGCTTTGGTCTGCTGATGTCTGCAGAGCCGCACAAGGTCCATGCACCAGTGATGAGACCGTGCTGTGTATCCTATCATTCATGATACTGTCCAATGAGCCATGTAATGTACCTAGGCTGTAACTGAATTGTGCATATACAATAAATGGAAATTTAATAAGGACAACAGAACAGGAGAAGGACTTGGGTATATCTGGTTACAATTAAGCTGAGCAGCAGTACTCAATGTTAAGCAGCAGCTGCAAAAGCAAGCAAGATTTTCGGGTGTATAAAAATAGATATAAAATCTGTGATCCCAATGTATTATTACCCCTCTATAAATCACTTCTAAGGCCACATCTGGGATCCAGTTTTGGGCTTCACATTATTAAAAGGATATTCGGAAGTTAGAGTCAGTTCAAAGGTGGCAACTAGATTATTACAAGGGATGGAAGGTCTCTCATATGATGAGAAGGTGAAAAAGTTAGGCTTGTTTAGCTTAGAAAAAGACATCTCAGAGGAGATCTCATTTACATGTATAAATATATGTGTGGTCAGTACAAAGGACTAGCACATGACTTATTCTTTCCAAAGACCTTACTAAGAACCAGGGGGCATTCATTACAGGTGGAAGAAAGGCGAATCTGTTGAAGGTGCCACTTCAAAATCGCGCTATTGCAGGGCGCAGGCTTGGGATTTCTGGGCCACTAGTATACATCACAGGGCACTGTGACGCTGCTGGGAGGGGGGTGGTAGGCAATTGAAGACCAGAGGCAGGAGTTTTCTTCTAGGCACCGCACGCCCCGAAGCATGGAAGACCTCATTAACATACAGGATTCAAAGACGATTTCTCAACAAGACAGCAGCTATGAGGCATACAGGTAGGACTATTTGAACAATTCTATCACCTTATGCCCATAGTAATAGCTTAAAAATATCCCAGGGGTGACAGATTCCCTTAAAAGCGGTTTGTTAAAAAAAAGTTTAGTGACCTCGTTCTTCCCATTAACTAAGACTGACAGGCAGAGCTGCTATGTATTGGTTACAACTTCGAAGCCTGTGGTTGAGGATGAAGTCGATGGGTTATAACCCCTATGATCTCACACATGTGCACCTGTTATGTTGTCTCAGCTAATAAGAGGAGGAGATCACTGGTTTCATTGCTTCTTATAAACTCTTGTGTAGTAAATGAGCTGTTTGACCCAAGCCTGAGTCTGCTCAAGTGGAATGTTCCCCATGTGATAGCAGGATTGTTAACTAATGGTCAGGAGATAGGAATGACTGGCTGGAACCGCAAGCATTCCCATGGCTGCTCATATTACAATCATTTATCACTGTGAGAGGCTTTATATTCTATTGATGTATTCCAATTGTCCACTTCCTCCTGTGTTGATGTTTCTATAATTCCTCTAGATAGACAGCTTTCAACACATGGTGCATTCCATCGTCCTGCTCCACTCCTGCAATGTTGTAGTGATTCTGAAATAACCCTGGTGGCACAGAGTAATGTATGTTCATAGTAAAAAGTTTATGTTGTCTGCTTTTTCATGTCACTCTATCACTGCAAGGGTAAATATTTGTCATAGCTTCAATTAGTGAAAATTGCAAGTCACTACAGGACTATTTGATTTGGGCACTGAAGGTTAAAGAAGTTTACAAACTTGCCTTATTCAGCAACTTAATACAACAGCTGATCCGAGTTCTTTATCATTGGTTGTATCAGCACCTATGACGTGGTTATTATCAAGTTACTATGTTAATTAGTTCCAGGGTGACCATTGTAAGGAGAGAACATTGTAATTTCAGATGATAACTTTATGGAAACCTAGTCAATGCCTCCAAAGCCCAATAATTGTTAAAATAAACCAAAAAAAAAATCTGCAGATAACTAATACTGATTTATTTATTTTACGCACTTATATAGCACCATTAATTCCACAGCGCTTTACAGACATTATCGTCACTGTCTCCATTGGGGCTCACAATCTAAATTCTCTATCAGTATGTCTTTGGAGGGTTTGAGGAAACCGGAGAACCCAGAGGAAACCGACGCAAACACGGGGAGAACATACAAACTCCTTGCAGATGTTGTCCCTGGTAGGACTTGAACCCAGGATCCCATCATTGCAAAGCATTGCCGCCAAAGACTAAGTGCAGACTCATCATCAAACCGTGTGTTTGTCCAAAACTGATAGAGACTTGTCAATTTTTTTCTGGCAGCATGGATGAAAAGTGTCAATACATGTCTATAAGTCAGTGAAAAACCTGTACAGCACACAGATGGAATCCGTGCGTAATCTGTGTGCTGTCAGTATTTACCATTGCAAAGGAGAAGAGAAGTTTTATCATTTATTTCTTTATCCATGCATGAAGAACACTGATGACACACTGATAGTAAAAATGGACACACTGATGCAAAAACACTGATGAAACACGGTACCATTTTTTCACGGACATGTTTATCACAGGCGTGGGAATGAGACCTAAAGTGCTCAATCTGTTACTCTGTGTGAATCACTATGACAAAACATATATGATAAGTTTTAGCATTAGTAAATCTGACCCATTGTTTTCTAGACAACATACTTCAATAGTCACTAGTTTATTACATTGTTTACTGTGTACATTAAGGATGACATTTTGAAATTTCACCCCTGTAAACCATCCTTTGAAATCTGCAAGCAATATCCCTTTTCCACATGATACATCCTCTTTTCACCATACTCATGGCATTAGTCATGAAGGTGTGTTATAATATTGTAGTAGAAAAGATCTTTGACTTCAGTTTTTTCATAAATAAGTATTAATGAAGAGCTTTAACCATTTAAAGTCCCAAGCATATTTGTGCTGAGCACACCATTTTTAGATATGTTTGAAACAGAGCAGGAAAAAATGCGGAAGAGAAAGCGTTACTCTACTGCACGTCTGTGTCTAGTTTTTTTCTTATTTTTAATTATTTTTTTTATTTTCTCATGCAGTCTTTCCTATAAAGAAGCCCATTTGTAGACACATGAAAAAAGTTACACCTAGAGCAAGCTCTGTTTGGAAAAAAATCTACCAAAAATATGCACCAAAAGGGTGAAAAAAAACAAAATACACTGTAGTGCATTTCATATTTTCCTATTGACTTCATGCTAACATTTACAATAATTGCAGTGTTTTGCCACAAAATGAATGAAAGACATCAGACAAAAATGCTATGTATGAAATCATCATAAGGTAGTAAACAGATAGAAGAGATGACTCTGTACTGTCTGAGAATTGTAGAACTCTCATTATAAAACATGGCTACAATGATAAATCACTAATGGAATATGTCATTATGTGACTAGGTAAACTGCAAAGTGCTAAGCTAAAATTTCATAAAAACAGTAATTTTTTATTAGTTTCATTATCCTGTTTCTGTATTATGTAACCATTTAATGACTACTGCTTCATGAACAGAAATATCTTAGCTTTTTTTTCTATGCACTAAAGGCAAAACATTATAATTGGGTGTTGGCAATTTGTTTAGGATAGACTGGGTTAAACCTTTAGCTGAACAATAGTAGTTTTATATCACAGAGGCATGCCATTTATTCTGACTGAAATAGGCAGTAGGGGTAGCTGTGAATGAAATTTGCATTTCCCATTTAAATACATGATAAAATGCAGTGGCCAATGGTGGTTGTTTTCTCACACAGAAATAAAGGCAGCACTCTCATGCAGGTGTCCTGGTCTCCTCCATTTGAGATAAACTACACCAACTGCAGCTCAGGCTAGAGATTCATATACAGCTCTGGCAAAAATTAAGAGACCACTGCAAAATTTTCATTTTTTCAGATTTTTCTCTTTATATGTATATTTATGAGTAAAATGTACATTGTTGTTTTATTTTATAAACTACTGACAACATGTCTCTGAAATTCAAAGCTAAAAATTTTGTATTTACTTTCAGCAAATGAGAAATTGTCAAAATAATAAAAAAGAAACAGTGCTTTCAGACCTCAAATAATGCAAAGAAAACAAGTTCTTATTCATTTAGAAACAACATGTTATGCACACGCCCGGACTGACTGGCGTGTGCGTGTTTAGTGATTCCACTGGACCATGAACCGGAGAGTGCCTGGAGGGGCGTAACTAAGTATCTGCCCGATCCGACCAAGGTCGCACGACGGCAGTTAGTTTTGGATCCCCGTAGTACCGTGGCGGATCCGCAGGATAGAGTGCCGATAGCTCCATTTGGACTGGTGCGTAATTCGCCTGGGCCATAGCTAGAGAAAATGTTTTCTTTATTTATTTATTTTTAATGCACGTATTCGCTGGACACGGATTTAAAATGTCTCAGAGAGCGAAGGGCCGTGGGGCTCAACGGGAACCATGGCCTGAACAAACTGTTATGCACACGCCCGGACTGACTGGCATGTGTGTGTTTAGTGATCCCACTGGACCATGAACCGGAGAGTGCCTGGAGGGGCGTAACTAAGTATCAGCCCGATCCGACCAAGGTCGCACAATGGCATACGACGCCAGTGCACCAGGGAGGAACCGAGCAGAGGGACCAGGTGCTACTCCAGGTCAGACCCCGGACACAGCTGTTGACCCACACTGGGGAATACAAGAACAGGCAGGTTCGGCTGGCACACTGACTGGTGGGTATAGGCAGGCACGACTGGTATGCAGGCAGGCGGGTATGCAGGCAGGCGGGTATGCGGGCAGGGGGTACAGGCAAGCATGGCTAGAGTGCAGACAGGGAGGCACTAGCAGGTTGGAGCACAGACGGGATAAGGTCCAATACAGACTGGTACTCAGGAACAGAACCGCAGATGCGGTAGACAAACAGAGCAAAGCGAGGCCGCCGGAGCGGTGAGCAAGAGCAAAGCAGGGCGAGACTGCCGGAGCGGTGAGCAAGAGCAGAGCAGGACCGCCTGGAGCGGTGAGCAAAGGCAGAGCAGACCGAGGCCGCCTGGAGTGGTGAGCAAAGGCAGAGCAGAGCGAGACCGCCTGGAGCTGTGAGCAAAGGCAGAGCAGAGCGAGACCGCCTGGAGCAGTGAGCAAAGGCAGAGCAGGCAGAAACCGCCGGAGCGATGAGCAAGGCAGAGCAGGCTAGAACCGCCGGAGCGGTGAGCAAAGGCAGAGCAGGCAGAAACCGCCGGAGCGGTGAGCAAGGCAGAGCAGGCAAGAACCGCCGGAGCGGTGAGCAAGGCAGAGCAGGCAAGAACCGCCGGAGCGGTGAGCAAGGCAGAGCAGGCTAGAACCACCAGAGAGGCAAACAAGGCAGAGCAGGCAGAAACCGCCGGAGCGGCGAACACGGCAGAGCGGGCAGAAACCGCCGGAGCGGCGAGCAAGGCAGAGCAGAGGGGACAGGGCTCTGTTCACACGGAACAGACTGGAAGGGAAAGGCAGAACCAGATACACGCAATGAAGTAGCGAGTGGACTCTAAACTCACAAACGGAAGTACAGCGACAACGAGTAGGAGTTAGGAGCAGGTTCAGACTCTGCAGAAAAAGGGACATAGAGAAAAACAGGAAGCAGGTTAGGAGACAGTTCAGACAGGAACTGTTACTGCAACAAATACAGGAACGAGCCAAGGTAAAGCCAAGTGCTGGTTCAGACAATGCGGGAGAAAGGGAAGGTACGGACATAGAGAAAAACAGGAAGCAGGTTAGGAGACAGTTCAGGCAGGAACTGTTACTGCAACATATACAGGAACGAGCCAAGGTAAAGCCAAGTGCTGGTTCAGACAATGCAGGAGAAAGGGAAGGTACGGACATAGAGAAAAACAGGAAGCAGGTTAGGAGACAGTTCAGACAGGAACTGTTACTGCAGCGAGATACAGGAGCGAGTCTGGGTATGCGGCCGCCAGAGGGTGGGACGAACAGGCTATGAGCGTGTTCAGACAGGCCTGGAAATACAGCCTCCAGGAAGGCAGACAGGCAGGCAAGAAAACACAGAATAGGACCTGGCACATTCAGAGTGAAAGAGCACACTGAATGAACACGTTGCTCAGGCCCACAGCAGCTACAAGAAGCAGGAAGAGATCGGGCGCCGCCCTGAAGCAGCCAGAACAGAGGCAAGCAGACAGCATGGAAAGAAGCCAGGCTAGCAGACTGGACTGGTGATCAAGTTTGCGATCTTGCATAGTGGGGGATGGAGCACTATGCAAGAACGCCACCAGGTATGTTACACAACAATACTCATGTTTTAACTCAGTAAGAGTTCAGAAATAAATTTTTGGTGGAATAACCATGATTTTTAATCACAGCTTTCATGCGTCTTGGCATGCTTTCCACCAGTCTTTCACACTGCTCTTGGGTGACCTTATGCCACTCCTGGCACAAAAATGTAAACAGTTCTTCCTTGTTTGATGGCTTGTGACTATCCATCTTCCTCTTGATTACATTCCAGAGGTTTTCAATGAGGTTCAGGTCTGGAGATTGGGCTGGCCATGACAGGGTCTTGATGTGGTTCTCCTTCATCCACACATTGATTGACCTAGCTGTGTGGCATGGGGCATTGTCCTGCTGGAAAAACCAGTCCTCAGAGTTGGGGAACATTGCCTGAGCAGAAGGAAGCAAGTGTTTTTCAAGGATAACCTTGTATGCGGCTTGATTCATACGTCCTTCGCAAAGATTAACCTGCCCAATTCCAGCCTTGCTGAAGCATCCCCAGATTATCACCAATCCTCCACCAAATTTCACAGTGGGTGCAAGACACTGTGGCTTGTATGCCTTTCCAGGTCTCAGTCTAACAATTAGATGACCAGGTGTTGGGCAAAGCTGAAAATTAGACTCATTAGAAAAGATTACCTTACACCAGTCCTCTATGGTCCAATACTTATGGTCTTTGGCAAATTTCAGCCTGGCTCTCCTTTGCTTCTCACTGATGAAAGGCTTTTTTCTAGCTTTACATGACTTGAGGCATGCCTCTAGGTGCCTGTTACGAACTGTTCTTGCCATGCACTTCACCCCAGCTGCCATTTGCCATTCCTTTTGTAGGTCACTTGATGTCATCCTGCGCTTGCTGAGTGACATCCGAATAAGGGGACGGTCATCCCGCTCAGTGGAGTGTCGCTTTCGCCCTCTGCCGGTCTGTAGCTTTGTTGTCCCAATGTCTGCTGCTTGACCTTATTGTAATGGACTGCCATATTTGAAATTTTAAAGATGGAGGCAACATGATGCTCACTGTATCCCTCTGATAGTAAAGCCAGAATTGAGCCCTTCTTTTCCTCACTTGAGACTTTTTCTTTTCAACTCCTTTGGCATGGTTAAAAGTTATTTTTCATTCAAATTACTTTTGGGCTAGTCCTAGCACTTGTTTTGCCATCCAGCTTGTCCTATTGCAAGAGGATTGTGAAGACCATAGCAGTGTTTTTTATACTTTCCCTCGTTACATAACATTTGGTTCAGGTGATCACCTAATCAGAAGCACATTAAGTAGAATGAGATGTACTGGAATGGAATGGCTGTCAGACATGTAGAGATGGTGATTTTTAGAAAACTGTGCAGTGGTCTCTTATTATTTAATGAGGGCTGCAAAAAACATACAGCTCTGGCAAAAATTGAGTGATACTCACCTCCACTTGCTTTCTAGCTATGGCGCAGGCATTTCTCTCTACTTTTCTGCTTCTCCTCGCAACAGCCTTACTGCTGCTTCTGCATTTGACTAACCTCTAATAGTATGAAAGCAAGAGCTTTTATGCTCTTTACATTTTACCAAAGGGCTTGGAAACACTTCGAGTGTTAAGTCCACACTTCTCTCTGAGCTAATCATGTCACCATCAACTTAGTGCACACTAAAATTATAGAGCAGACTTAGCAACTGCTACTCAGTTTGACTCTGCATTAGAGATTTCTTGACCCAACTAGATCTCATATATAGTCAAAACTCAGGACAAAAACAAAATGAGCAAATACCCTGCAGTAAATAAATAAATAAATAGCAATAGTGCATTAAAATAATATAGGGTAATTGGTTAACATAATTTTGATTAAAAAAAAACGTAAAAGCCATCCCACCACATCACAGTGACCCTATTTGGGACGGTCCTAACCTCTAGTATTAAAAGTAGGAGCACTGCATCCTTAGTCACAACTGTGGCTGTGGTCAGCAGCGGTCACGGGTCTGCAGCTCGCAGGGGCGGCAAGGGTTGCCTAGCCTTGGACTTTTTTGACAACACAAAGAATTAGAAAACTCACGTTATCTGCAGACTTTGCCAGAAAAAAACTCAGTAGAGGGAAAATGTGCAATAATTTGACTACTACATGCATGAACCTTCACATGCGCAATCAACATGCCTTATGCTGGCAATCTTACTGTGCTGAAATGCAAACCAGAGGACCTCAACAACCATCAGCTGCCTAATAAACCGCATCCGCTGCTTGTTCCTCCTCCTCTGTTACCGTGCCAAGTATTGTCACGCAGGTCTCCCACCGCAGAACCTCCGGTTCTCTACCCGCTCCAGTCAGGCTGAGCGAGATCCCATCAGCTGTAACAGAAGCGGAAATGCCTGCTGTGTTTGATTCATCAAGCACACCACATGTTTCTCAATCCACCATAACATCTCCGCATGCACCTCACTCACAGTCCGCCAGTTTGTCCGGTTCCCCTTACTCCGCCCTCTTTCAGCACTGCAGCCAGCCCTCAGCCCTGCAGTTGTGGTCACGTAAAAGAATGTTTCATCCTACCCATGACAAAGCTAAGAGGTTAAACTCCACCATCTCCAATCTGTTGGCCACGGAAATGCTGCCTTTTTCGCCTGGTAGATACAGATGGTTTCCAAAAGCTGATGGCCGTCACAGTCCCCCAGTACCAGTTGCCCAGTCGCTACTACTTCTCTAAGAAAGCTGTGCCTGCGCTACACCAGCATGTCGCAGACAACATCACCCGTTACTTGACTAAATCTATGTCTTCCAGGGTGCATTTCACCACAAACACCTGGACGATGAAGCATGGCCAAGGGCATTACATCTTGCTGAATGGGCACTGGGTGACTATGGTGGCTGTGGGGGCAGGTGGGGATGGGGCTGCTCCACAAAACTTGGAATCCCCAAGGCTTGCAGACCAAACCTCTGTATTTCACACTTCCTCCACTGCTTCTGCCTCCTCCATCTCTACTAGGGCCTCCACCTGCACACTCAACCTCTGCTTTAACGAGACATGCATTCCAACAGTGCAGAGCGAATCCACACCACCTCCGTACTGCGCAGCCAGGGCTCACCGGAATCAGGCAGTGTTAAAATTAATATGCCTTGGAGATCGCAGTCACAGCTGAAGAGTTGTGGACAGCTCTCCAGGCTACGTTTGAGCAATGGCTGTCTCCGCTGAACCTGGAGCCAGGGAAGGCCATGTGCGATAACGGTGCAAACCTGTTGGCGGCCCTACGCCGAGGCAAACTCACACACGTGCCTTGCATGGCTCACGTCCTCAACCTGATGGTACAGGGATTTCTCCACCACTATCCCAGTCTGGATGAGCTGCTTCAGGAAGCACGGAAGCTGTGTGCTCACTTTAGCCATTCGCACGCCTCATGTCATCGACTTGCATCGATACAGAGGTCTTTGTCTATGCCAGTAAACAGGTTGATATGTGATGTGCCGACACAGTGGAATTCCTTTCTGCCCATGTTGCAGCAACTGTGGCAGCAGCAATGAGCTCTTATGCAGTATATCATGTCGTATAGCCTGGGTCAAAGCAGTACGGATGTGGGGCATATAACGTTTATGGAGTGGGCACAGATTAAGGACCTCTGCACCCTTCTGCACACTTTTGAAATGGCTATTAAAATGGTTAGAGCTGACGATGCTATTATCAGCATCACTATTCCGGTCATCTACATGCTGGAGCAGATTTTGAATAACCTGCGGCAGGAGGTGGTGGTCCCAAAAGAAGAGGAGGATGCGGAAGGGATAACAATGTCTCAAATTTCCAGACTGTCATCATACAGGCGGTTGCCAAGTGACGGTGGATTACTGCGATCGAGGGGGGTTGGTGATACCAGACAAACTGTTAGAGAAGGTGCAAGAGCCAAGGAACAAATGGGGGAGGAAGAGGTGATGGGCGAGCAACAGTCAGAAGATGAACAGGATAATTATCCCTTCTCTGTAGATCATGGTTGGTGGGAAGAGACAGAGGAAACAAGCAACAGTGTTACCCAGCCATCAATACAGCCTGTCTTTGGCCCTCCTGGAAGAGCCAGACATATGAGTGCCTTCTTGATGCACTATCTGCAACATGATTTCTGTATACTTATGATTCAAAATAATGATGACTACTGGGTCGCCATTCTGTTAGATCCACGTTATAAGAGTAAATTTTGCCAAATGCTTCCCGCCCTGGAAAGAGACCTGCTAATGCTGGAGTATCGAAACTAGCTTTTAAGCAACCTTAAGAGAGTTTTTCCCCATGATATCAGGGAGGCACACAGTGTGCATCGCACTTGTAGACTTTCAACTTCCTGCACGTCAGTTCATCAACGCCAAAACGTTAGCAGCAGCATTATAAGTGGCAGAAGCAATTTCTGTGAGTCCTTTCACACATTTTTTACACCAGCTCGTGCACCAGCACAACAGAGTACAAGTCTAACACATGGTGAACGACTGGAGAGAATGGGGCAGGAGTATCTAGAGTTCAATGTAAATACCATTAGGGAGGATTTGGACCCTTTTACATGTTGGTCTTCAAAAATGGATGAATGGTCTAAGCTCACCTGTCATGCCTTGAAGGTTTTATCATGCCCGGCAGCCAGCGTACTCTCAGAACATGTCTGCAGCGTTGCTGATGTTGTCCTGACGGATAAGCACAGCCGGCTGTCCCCTGAAAGTGTAGACCGCCTAACTTTCGTCAAGATGAACAAGTCATGGATCTCCAAGGATGTTTGCACCCCAATTGCAGACTGTACAGACTAGGCGATGTTGTAGTTTTTAGTGTGCTGCATTGATCTCGCGGAAATGCAGTCTGTGATATGGCTTCTGTACCTGCTCTTGCTGCTGTTGCAGGTTTTAGGCTTTAATTTTTTTTAAATGTGAACACTCCTGATTGTGTCTCCATCTGCTGTAGTGGAAGAGGTGTCGTTCCTATTTCTACTATTTCTACTGTAGTGAAACTGATGCCACTTCGCTGGTGTCTGCCACTAATTTTTTGAAATGTAGACTGTCATAGAAATATTAAGAATTTCTCCCTCCCAGACCCCTCTTCATCTCCCCTCCCCTATAGTATTTGTCAAAAGAGAAGAGCTGACCCTTTGGCCAGTGGCGTCTATGCAAATTAACACACACAGAAGAAATAGCTTGTAAGCAAATGCTAGCACAAAAGGTGCTACTGACCCAATTAACATGCGAGTGTAGTTTCCAGTGACACAGACCTGCGACAATTTACATCTAGCTGAGGAAGATTAATCCCAAGCTCCAAAAGAATTCAAGAGAAATCTGCAGCCGGGCCGGCGCCGACACGAAATATGGAATATCTGGAGTTCTATACTTCCGATAATAATGGGGCCCATATTTTTAGTGGCAAGGTCAGCTAAGGAACATTATGCTTATTTTCCCATAGTTGCAAGCCCCTCTGGTGAGCTGTGGCGCAAAAGTACCAGAATAACGGACCGCAGCCAGGTCATGTGTGGTCTCTGGAGAAAGGTAAATTCATAATAGAAAATATGTTGTCGCTTGCAAGCTTCTGCGATCAACCAGCGATGTTATCCCAGAAGTTAGAGATTCTAATAAAATTATGAAGGCTGGAGCCCAGCCCACGTGAGGTCATCACATGGGTGTGTGGCCAGGTCTCTCTCTTCGGCATAAAAGACACAGCCGAAGGGGGGGGTCAGTGTTCATTGCCGGGGGGTATAGAGATTATTAACAAAGGATCACGTTGGATAATGGTCAAATTGGGGCGCCCCCCCTCCAGCTATACTGAGTTGTCCCTGCGAACTTTATAGTAAGTTTCTTCTTTAATCCTGTTTTATTTGTGTAACTGTATATTCTGTACTGCATTGTCCCCTGTTGTAAAATCTTTGTATATTTTTCTAAACACTGCCTCCCTTTTGGATTAAATATAAAATTTAATAGTTCTGATTCTTTTGTTCTGTAATCGTTCCCTCCCCTGAAGCCATATGCACTACCAGAAAGCAGGCATTCGACCAGGCCTGTATTATATTTCAAACTGGGTCAGTAGTGGCAGCGAATAAAATTAATTGGGCCATCGTGAAGCTGGCAGTAACCGTACAGGGGCGTATACACATATTCCATGCATTGGAATCCGGAGATGTGTATTCCATACGCTCACTGGTAGCTTGCCGATAGCTACATAGTGAGTAATCGGGATTGTGTGCGCGCGAATCCCTGCTCAATCCTGACAGAGTGACGACAGCGGTGGGATATTGTGTGATCTCCCTGGTGTTGTCCCTGACAAATTGGACGGTAGGGGCGGGATATTGTATGATCTCCCTGGTGTCATCGCCGACGGTCCCTGACAAATTGGTGGCAGCGGTGGGATATTGTGTGATCTCCCCAGTGTCCTCCCTGGCGTCCCTGACATGGAGAATCCTGATTGGGTCTCCATCTACTGGGTTGGCTCCAGTGGAAGAGGTGTCGTTCCTAATTCTACTATTTCTACTGTAGTGAAACTGATGCCACTTCACTGGTGTCTGCCACAAATTTTTTAAAATGTGGAGAATCCTGATTGGGTCTCCATCTACTGGGTTGGCTGTAGTGGAAGAGGTTTTGGTCTCCTTTAGAACCGTTATACTCTAGTGAACTTAATTTTTTGGTGCAGATATTGTTCTCCACACAGGGGTACACAGACGTGATAAACTCAAAATTGGTTTTCTTACTACCATGGTATATAAAGCAGGCTACATCTCAGCTTAAAATTCTTTGGTGCAAATATTGTTCTCCATACAGGGGTACACAGACATGGTAAACTCAAAATTGGAATATAAAGCAGACTACATCTCAGCTTAAAATTCTTTGGGGCAGATAGGTTACATTGCGTCCTATGGCGCAGACATGGAGTGATGCAAGCACGAGGAGCACTGCATCCTTAGTCACAACTGTGGTTGTGGCCAGCAGCGGTTGTGGGTCTCCAGCTCGCAGGGGCGGCAAGGGTTGCCTAGCCTGGGCTTTTTTTGAGACCGCAAAGGATGAGCCAGCTCATGTTATCTGCAAACTTTGCAAGAAAAAACTCAGCAGAGGGAAAAAGTGCAAAAATTGGACTACTACGTGCATGAACCTTCACATGCATAATCAACATGCTTTACACTGGCAATCTCACTGCGATAAAATGCAGACCTCAACAACCATCAGACACCCCATCAACCGCATCTGCTGCTTCTTCCTTTTCCTCTGTTACTTTGCCAAGTATTGTCACGCAGGTCTCCGACCATAGAGCCTATGGTTGTATATCTGCTCCAGTCACCTTGAGTGTGAGCCCGTCAGCTGTAACGGAAGCGGATATACTTGCTGTGTTTGTTTCACCGAGCACACCACATCTTTCTCAATCCACCATAACTCTCTGCCCGTACCTCACTCACGGTCCAGCAGTTTGTCCGGCTCACTGTACTCCATCCTTTCCTGCGGTCCCGCAGCTGTGGTCACGTAAAAGATTGTTTCCTCTACACATGACAAAGCTAAGAGGTTGAACTCCACCATCTCCAATCTGTTGGCCATGGAAATGGTGGTGTTAGGCCTTAATTTTTTTTAATTTGATGACTCCTGGTTGTGTCTTCATCTGTTGGGTTGGCTGTCGTGGATGACGTGTCGGTCCACATTATAATACTTATACTCTATTTAAATGAATTGTTTGGTGCAGATATTATTTTCACAGGGGAACACATGATAAAATAGAAATTGGTTTTCTTTCTACCATGGTATACAAAGCAAGCTACATGTCCGCTTAAAATTCTTTGGGGTAGATATTGTTCTCCACACAGGGGTATACAGACATGATAAACTCAAAATTGGTATATAAAACAGACTACATCTCCGCCTACAATTATTTGGAGCAGATATTGCTCTCCGCACAGGGGTACACATTAGTGATGAGCGAGCACTAAATGTGCATAACTTAGTGGTTCAGCAGTTTCTCAAAATGTAACCAGATCTGCCAGAGCTGCTTGTGAAAGTATACCATGTGTGTGCCCATTTCAGAAAGTCAGCTACAGCTTCCGCCACCCTGGCAGTGCTTTAGCAGCGTTTGCAGCTTCCGGCTCACCGACTGGTGTGCGATATGACCACACGTTGGAAATCAATGTTGCAGATGTTGGGAAAGATTTGTGAGCAGCAGAGTGCAGTTGTTGAGTACCAGCTTCAACAGGCTCATTGGAATTCAGGTCAGTCTCCACACATCTCCACAGCTGATGAGTGGGCATGGATGTCTGACATCTGTGCCATCCTCCAAAACTTTGAGAACTCCACCAAGAAGGTGAGCGGCGATTATGACATAATTAGCATCACCATCCCGCTTCACTGTCTACTGAAACGCTCGATGCTCAGAGTTAAAGAGGAAGCATTGCAGGCTGAGCAAGGAACTATACAGCGCAGGCTCATATGATCTCAATGGGGATTGGGTGATAATGAGGAAGAGGAGGAGGAAAACATGGACAGTCGTCCTCTTGGTGAGGACAGGGAAGTGTTGGCTGTTTGGGAAGTCTTGATACCCCACTTTTAGTCTATGATAAAGCTATATGAGTTTTGCTTAATGATGACCTTCAGTAGCCTAAACCATGACTTTGCTACAGTCGGAGTAGATACGGTTTCCCTCTATGCCAACCTAAAAAATATGGCTGACGTGAAATACAACTCTCACCGAGAAGCAGTATCAGACTGAAGAACATTGGGCCCACCAGAGGATTTGATTTTGAGGGCCCACCTTGCTCCCCCACTCAAGAGCCCCATAGCAGCTGCAAGGTTTGCACTATGAACTCTCCTGAAGGAGAAGCCAGGGCCCACCAGGGGATTCTCCGGTTCTCTGGTGGACCCATCCAACCCTGCTGAGAAGCAGCCTTGGCTAAGAAAAGTCTGTGTGAAGGTTCCCAGACACTGCATGTCTGCTTTTTTACTGAGGAGGAAACCAGAGAACCCGGGGAAAACCCCAGCAAACACGGGGAGAACATACAAACTACTTGCAGATGTTGTTCTTGGTGGGATTTGAACCCAGGACCCCAGCGCTGCAAGGCTGCAGTGCTAACCACTGAGCCTCTGGGCTGCTCTATCTGTTCTCCCTCTGATATCTAACATGGTGGAGAAACATGCATCTATTGCCACTCAGTGTCTTCAGCTCCTTTGTGAGAAGCTAATGTTTGGGCAGCCACTCAGTCTACCAAATAAAATTCCTGAGAAGGAAATTGTGGATGGCTTCGCTTCTGGTACTGGGTGCACTGCTAATACCATGGCGTACCATAATTCAGTGGAAATATTACAGGCTGGTTGGAGACTAGCTCATTCCCACAGAAAAGTACCAGCAGCAAGCTAAGGAGATGATGGCCTCTATCATCATAAAGGAGTTAACTCGTCTAGGAGGCCGACCACCACTGCTGTCTACCTTGTGAACACTGTGTTGAAACTTGCAAGGTGTCATGGGTTTACTGTGACAGAGAGGGGCCAGAAGACCGCAGCGTCTGATTCCTCCAACTCCTGCACTCATTAGAAGCCTTTCGCCTTCATATTAATCGGTGCAGGGGTTAATCTGCTCAGTTGTGAACTGCTGGAAGCTTACCTTCATTTAGACTCTTAGCAGATTTGTCCCATGCATTTCCCCTACTGTGTAACTCTGTACTCCAATACAATAGACTCTTGCCTACCGTGGAAACCTTGAAAATTAAGCTGAAGATGCGGTAACCCTCGCTCTAGCATACCGCTGCACGACTAGTTGTACCCTGACCTACTGTATCCTTACTCATCCCTTGTAGATTGTTTGTGCGCCCTCGCGGGCAGAGTCCTCTCTCCTCTTGTACCAGTCAGTGACCCCTTTTCACATGAAAAGAGCCATGGAATAAATGCCGCTGTGATAATAATAATAATTATAGTACTTGTACTCTGGGTCAATTGATGGCCCTTTCCTGGTGTCTGCCCCTAATGTTATGAGTTTGGGCAGCTTTTGGGCCCATTTGAAGGTGTTGTGTATGTGTTTGTTTTTGCCCCCCATTGAATCCTATGGCGTTCAGCTATGTTCGGCGAATATTATGCGAATAAATCGACAAACATTGCAAATTTGACAATTGTAATCCGAACCGAACATTGAAACATTCGCTCATCTATAGTTATAAAGCCATTTCTAAAGCTTTGGGACTCCAGCAAACCACAGTGAGAGCCATTATCCAGAAATGGCGAAAACATGGAACAGTGGTGAACCTTCCCGGCCAATCAAAATTACCCCAAGAGCGCAATGACGACTCATCCAAGAGGTCACAAAAGACCGCACAACAACATTCAAACAACTGCAGGCCTCACTTGCCTCAGTTAAGGTCAGTGTTCATGACTCCACCATAAGAAAGAGAATGACTGGGCAAAAATGGCATGCATGGGAGAGTTCCAAGACGAAAACCACTGCTGATCAAAAATAAAGGCTCGTCTCAGTTTTGCCAGAAAACATCTTGGTTATCACAAAGAATTTTGGGAGATTACTCTGTGGGCTGACAAGACAAAAGTTGAACTTTTTGTATGGTGTATGCCCCATTACATCTGGCGTAGAAGTAACACAGCATTTTAGAAAAGGAACATCATATCAACAGTAAAATATGGCGGTGGTAGTGTGATGGTCTGGTGCTGTTTTTCTGCTTCAGGACCTGAAAGACTTGCTGTGGTAAAAGGAACTATGAATTCTGCTAACAAAAAATCCTGAAGGAAAATGTCCGGCCATCTGTTCCTGACCTCAAGCTGAAGCGCACTTTTGCAGCAGGACAATGATCCAAAACACACCAGCAAGTCCACCTCTGAATGGCTTAAGAAAAACAAAATTAAGACTTTGGAGTGGCTTAGTCAAAGTCCTGACCTTAATCTGATTGAGATGCTGTGGCATAGCCTTAAAAAGGCGCTTCGGGCTCGGAAACCCTCCAATATGGCTGAATTACAACAATTTTCCAAAGATGAGTCAAACTTCCTCCAGAGCATCATAAAAGACTCATTTCCAGTTATCGCGATGCTTGATTGCAGTTGTTGCTACTAAGGATGGCCCAACCAGTTATTAGTTTTAGGGGGCAATCACTTTTTAATACAGGGCCCTGTAGATTTGGATTTCATTTCCCTTAAAGGAGTTTTCCCATGAACAAAAGTTAATTTTAATCAATGTTTTTTTCTGACCGTGTGTACTGAACATGGTCTGATCATACTACAGCTCCTGGGCGGGGGGGGAAACAAACGATTATACAGATATTACAATATGGGATTGCAGCTGATTCTTTCTTGAAGTAAAACATTGTTTAAAAACAGGCAGTGACATTTTTTACCTCACTAAAAAGAATCAGCTGTGATCCCATGCTGTAATCTCTGTATTGTCTTTTGCTTCCTCACCTGCCCAGGAGCTGTGGTATGATCAGACCATATTCCATACACGGTCAGACACAGCCATTGATTAACCCCTTAAAGACGGAGCCAATTATGTCCTTAATGACCAAGCCAAATTTTACAATTCTGATCAGTGTCACTTTATGAGGTAATTAATAGGGAACGCTTCAACAAATCACACTTATTCAGAGATTGTTTTTTCGTGACATAGTGTACTTCATGATAGTGGTAAAATTTCTTCAATATGACTTGTGTTTACTTGTGAAAGAAATGGAAATTTGGTAAAAATTTTGGCAATTTTAAAACTTTGAATTCTTATGCCATTGAATCAGAGAGTTGTGTCACACAAAATAGTTCATAAGTAACATTTCCCATATGTCTACTTTACATCAGTACAATTTTTGAAACATTTTTTTTTGTTTGGAAGTTATAAGGGTTAAAAGCTGACCAGCAATTTCTCATTTTTTCAACAAAATTTACAAACCCATTTTTTTACGGACCACATCATATTTGAAGTGACTTTGAGGGGTCTATATGACATAAAATACCCCACAATTGACACCATTCTACAAACTGCACCTCTCAAGGTGCTCAAAACCACATTCAAGAAGTTTATTAACTCTTTATGTGCTTCACAGGAACTGAAGCAACGTGGAAGGAAAAAATGAACATTTAACTTTTTTTCACGACAAGGTTTACTTCAGCCCCAATTTTTTTATTTTCACAAGGGTAACGAGAGAAAATGGACCACAAAATTTGTTGTGCAATTTATTCTGAGCATGCCGATACCCCATATGTGGATGGAAACCACTGTTTGGGTGCACTGCAGAACTCAGAAGGGAAGGAATCTATCTAGATGTGTGGTGAGCACCTTGAACCGCCAGGTGCTTCTCAGAAGTTTATAACAGAGCCGTGAAAATAAGAATTCAATTTTTTTTTCCACAAAAAATGTACTTTTAGCCTCAATTTTTTTATTTTCACAGGGGGTAACAGAAGAAAATGGGCCACAAAATTTGCTGTGCAATTTCTGCTGAGTACGCTGATACCCCATATACTACTGTTTGGGTGCACGGCAGGGTTTGGAAGGAGCACCGTTTGACTTTTTCAATACAAAAATGGCTGGAATCGAGAGCGGATGCCATGTTGCGTTTGGAAAGTCCCTGATGTGCCTAAACAGTGGAAACCCCCCACAAGTGATCTCATTTTGGAAACTAGACCACTCATGGAACTTGTCTAGATGTGTGGTGGGCATCTTGAACCGCCAGGAGCTTTGCAGAAGTTTATAACGTAGAGCCATGAAATTAAGAAATAAAATTTTTTTCCACAAAAATGTACTTTTAGCCCCAATTTTTTTATTTTCACAAGGCCAACAGGAGTAAATGGCCCCCGAAATTTGTGGTGCAATTGCTCCTGAGTACGAACATACCCCATATGTAGAGGAAAACTATTGTTTGGGTGCACGGCAGGACTTGGAAAGGAAGGAGTGATGTTTGGAACGCAAATTTTGATGGAATGGTCTGCGGGTGTCATGTCACGATTGGAGAGCCCCTGATGTGCCTAAACAGTGGAAAGCCCTGACAAGTTACCCCATTTTGGAAACTACACCCCTCAAGGAATTTATTCAGGGGTATAGTGAGCATTTTGAACCCACAAGTACAACACAGAATTTGATAACATTAGGTTGTCAATTTGAAAATTTTCATTTTTTTCACGAAAATGTAGTTTTAGCCCCAAATTTGTAATTTTTACAATGGGTAATAGGAAAAAATGGACCCCATAATTTGTTATTCTTTTTCTCCTTACCATGATTATGCTCCATATATCGTCAGAAATTACTGTTAGGCCACACTTCAGGGCCAAGAAGGAAGGAGCACTATTTGGCTTTTGGAGCATAGATTTTGGTAGAATAGTTTGTGGGTGATATTTGCGGAGCCCCAGAGGTGCCAGAACAGCAGAAAAATCCCAAAAGTGACCCATTGTAGAAACTACACATCTCAATGAATTTATATACGGCTGCAGTGACTATTATGTAACATCCATGCAAGGCTTTATTCTGGAGAATTGCAAATATGCCAGTTTAGTGCCCATACATTGTGCCCCCATAAAGTGTAGTGCCCCCATATATTATAGCGGCCCACATACATTTCTCCTGATGACACAGACCCCGTAAATTGCTAAGTGCTCTCCCCGCTACAATAATGCCAAACATGTGGCCACTACTGCGGTTTAGGCACAGTGGGGCTCAGAAGGAAGGGGGCATTTGGATTTGGGAGCGCAGAATTCACTGGATTTTATTTGAGGGGGTGGGAGGTGTCACTTTTCCAGAGTCTTTGTGCTACCAGTAACGTGAGACCCACTATAGTTCCAGTGACAGATGACAGACCTGAGAGGTGGATGGTTTTGTGTGGGATAAATTAGGGGGCTTATTGGTAACATTTTTGGGTACAGAATTTTTGATTGCTTCCCGAATAAGACTGGATCGCCTTTTTGTGTTCTACGCTGAGCACTTTTGTCGGGGTTTCCGTGTAAATTCCACAAAAATGCGATTCATGCGAAACCCCCAACGGAACCACCCACCATAATGAGGCAGATGGAGACACTTTGGAGTCTGTTTGACTTCTGCTCCAGTGGTCTACATCTTTTTAGGCAAGGACAGATCTGTGGTCGTCCACACTTGTGCGCTAAAAAAAGCCTACAATGATAGGACGCCGCCGGAACAGATACCAGTCCAAAGGGACTCCATCGGCCTCATAAGTGAGTGGCTTCATCTGGGTTTTATGTCTGATTTGCGGTTTTGGTGAATTTACACGGAAACCCCAATGTAAGCGCTCAGCAGAGAGCCCAGGATATATGTGGGTCGAGCCTTATTCCGTTTTGGAGGCAGAATGAACAGATAGACAACAATACAAGAATAGACTTTATTTTTAGTTTTGCGTCGTTCACCGTGCGGTATAAGTGATTAGTCAGATTATTCTTCGGGTTGATGTGATTGCAGCGATACCAGATTTACATGTTTTTTTTTTAAGGCTTTGCTGATATCACACAGTAAAAATGCTTTTTTTTTATCAAAAGTAGTTATTTTCATCGCCATATTCTGAGAGCTGTGACTTTTTTATTTTTTGGTGAACAGAGCTGTATGAGGGCTTATTTTTTACGGGACGAGTTTCAGATTTTTTTGGCACCATTTTGGGGCACATAGTAATTTTTGATCGCTTTTTATTCAGATTTTTCAGACATAGAATGAACAGAAACCAGCAATTCAGTTTTTGTTTTTATTTTTTGCGCCGTTCACCGTGCAGTAAAAGTGATAAGACTAATTTGTTCGTCGGGTCGTTACGATTACAGTTGTACCAGATTTATATATTTTTTTATGATTTGCTATTTTTACACAAAAGAATTTGATTTTACATCGTCATATTCAGAGAACTGTAACTTTTTTATTTTTTTGCCAAATGAGCCATATTATGGCTTGTTTTTTGCGGGACAGTTCGGCGCTTTTATTTGTAATTTTTTTTTTCATACGGCTTTTTGATCGCTTTTTATTCACTTTTTTTGTGAGTTTGATGGAAAAGAGACTTTTTTGGCGTGTTTTTTATTTATTTTTTTACGGCGTTTGCCAAACGGAATAAATAACATGACAGTTTTATAGAGCGGGTCATTCTGGATGTGGCAATACCAATTATGTGTACTTTTTTTGTTTATTTTTGTTTTATCACAAACGCTACATTTTGAGCGCCAAAACAGATTTTAGTGATTTGTGTGCTTTTTTTTGTGTTTTTTTATTTTTTTACATATTTTATTACACTTTTTTTTCACTTTTTCACTAAGTCTCACTATGGGACATGTGTAATTTTCACTTTGATCGCTGGTCTCATACACTGCAGTACTCCTGTACTACAGTGCATGAGACCTGTCAGTGAGTCACTGACTCAGCCTGACTCTGCCTTTGAGATCCACCTTATTAGTTGATCTCACAGGCCATGGTACCATGGGATCATCACTTTATCTCAGGGCACCATGGTAACCATTGGGACCCGCGATTCTCATCGCGGGGTTCCGATGGTTACTAAGGGGGTCTTGCGACCCCATTGTAACCATTTAAATAGCGCTGTCATGATTAACAGCGGTATTTAAGGGGTTAATCAGCCCCGCTCGGCATCGAAACTGGCTGGGGCCGATACAGCTGACAACCGCGGGAATCGCCGCCGCCGCTAGGTGGTACTATTCAGTTATGCCTCAGCGCCGTGAAAGAACGGTGCTGAGGCATAAGTACCCTTAACGACCGGCGTGAAAATGCATTACGGCGGTCATTAAGGGGTGAAAAAGGAACTTTCGTTCATGAGAAAACCTCTTTAATAATAAAGACCTTCATTTAAAAACTGTATTTTGTGTTTACTTGTGTTATCTTTGTCTAATATTTAAATCTGTTTTGTGATCTGAAACATTTAAGTGTGACAAACATGCAAAAGAATAAGAAATCAGGAAGGGGCAAACACTTTTTCACACAACTGTATATCAGTAGCACTAATGTCGCTACTTATTTCTACCACTGCTGCAACTTATGACACATATTTTGTCACGCATTTGTCTCAGTTCCCTCATGCCACAAACACCTAATGAAATAGTATTACACTGATTTGATTTTACTGAGCAGATCTGATTATGAGGAATAATGCTAACTAGTAACTACAATACAAATTACACATTGTTGGTGCTATACAGCAGGCTGAACAGACACAACACAGTGAAGAATAATGTGTGTTCAATTGCTGCTGCAATCCTGAACTTTTTTCAACACAGCCTTGAGTACCAAAAATGAGAAAACTGAAGTACATTTCGAGGAGTCTTGTCAGGATAATGTGGAAAATATACATGCGTTTCAAATATCTATATCAGCTTTATAACCTGTTATTGCCCTTATACAATAAGGTTTCAGCTTCTCTCCGCATTGTCAAACCAATTTAACCCCTTAATGACCAGGCCAAATCTTTCAAATTTGAAGTGTCACTTTATGTGGTAATTTTTCTGGAATGCTAATAAACAAAATTGTTGGTACCCCTCGTTTAATGAAAGAAAAACCCACAATGGTCACAGAAATAACTTGAATCTGACAAAAGTAATAATAAATTAAAAATCTATGAAAATGAACAAATGAAAGTCAGACATTGCTTTTTAACCCTGCTTCCACAGAATTTAAAAAAAAAATGAAACTCATGAAATAGGCCTGGACAGAAATGATGGTACTCTTAACTTAATATTTTGTTGAACAACCTTTTGAGGCAATCACTGCAATCAAACGATTCCTGTAACTGTCAATGAGACTTCTGCACCTCTCGACAGATATTTTGGCCCACTCCTCATGAGCAAACTGCTCCAGTTGCCTCGTGTTTGAAGGTTGCCTTTTCCAGACGGCATGTTTTAGCTCTTTCCAAAGATGCTCAATAGGATTTAGGTCAGGGCTCATAGAAGGCCACTTCAGAATAGTCCTGTGTTTTCCTCTTAGCCATTCTTGGGTGTTTTTAGCTGTGTGTTTTGGGTCATTATCCTGTTGCAAGACCCATGACCTGCGACTGAGACCAAGCTTTCTGACACTGGGCAGTACATTTCTCTCTAAAATCCCTTGATAGTCTTGAGATTTCATTGTACCCTGCACAGATTCAAGACATCCTTTGCCACATGCAGCAAAGCAGCCCCAGAACATAACAGAGCCTCCTCCATGTTTCACAGTAGGGACAGTGTTCTTTTCTTGATATGCTCCATTTTTCTGTCTGTGAACATAGAGCTGATGTGCCTTGCCAAAATCTTCCATTTGTGTCTCATCTGTCCATAGGACATTCTCCCAGACGCTTTGTGGCTTGTCAACATGTAGTTTGGCAAATTCCATTCTGGCTTTTTTATGATTTTTCAACAAAGCTTGAAGTTCATCTTTAATCTCTTTAGAAGTTATCCTGGGCTCTTTTGTTACCATTCGTATTATCCGTCTCTTTGATTTGTCATCAATTTTCCTCCTGCGGCCACGTCCAGGGAGGTTGGCTATAGTCCCATGGATCTTAAATTTCTGAATATTATGTGCAACTATAACACAGGAACATCAAGCTGCTTGGAGATGGTCTTATAACCTTTACCTTTAACATGCTTGTCTATAATTTTCTTTCTAATCTCCTGAGACAACTCTTTCCTTTGCTTCCTCTGGTCCATGTTGAGTGTGGTACACACCATGTCACCAAACAGCACAGTGAGTATCTGTAGCCCTATATACAGGCCCACTGACTGATTACAAGATTGTAGACACCTGTGATGCTAATTAGTGGACACAACTTGATTTAACATGCCCCTTTTGTCATATTATTTTCAGGGGTACCATCATTTCTGTCCAGTTCTATTTCATGAGTTAAATTTTTTTTTAAATTCTGTGGAAGTCAGGTTGGAAAGCAATGTCTGACTTTCATTTGTTCATTTTCATAGATTTTTAATTTATTATTACTTTTGTCAGATTCAAGTTATTTCTGTGACCATTGTGGGTTTTTCTTTCATTAAACGAGGGGTACCAACAATTTTCACCACGTGTGTATATATCCCAGAGGTTCTAGGAATGTTTTTTCTTGTGACACATTCTACTTTATGTTAGTTGTAAATTTAGGTCAATAAATTTTGTATTTTTGAATGAAGATATTAGGACTTTTCTGAAAATGTTACAAAATTAGGTATTTTCAAATTTTTTATATTTATATCATGTGTCTACTTTATGTCTACATCAGTTTTCAAAAGTTCTTTTATTTTGCTACCTTGTTAGAAGGTTTAAAAAGTTTAGAAACTTTTTTTTTTTAAGGAAATTTCCAAAATTTTTTTAGAGATCTATTCAGTTTTATGGTAAAGACTAGAGAAGAGCGAATATGTTCGAAAAACGATCACCAATTTCAAATTCAGCATAAATGTGGCACATTCGGATTCGTGATCGAACACACGAGCATTTTTTCTTAAAATCGTCAAAATTCGGGAAAAGTGTGGGAAATTATTGAGCTGCCACTAAAATATTTTTAGCACTTTGGATAGGATAGTGGTGGTGTATGATGAGCGGGGGGGACGTGTTTGATGAGGGGAGGGGGTCGAGAGTGCTCAGAGGAGCGTTGTGTTTGTAATCTTTTTTTTTTCTTCTAACTTTGTGTGTGCAAATTGGGGCAAGCCAGACACAAGGGCTTGTGCCATTGGCTGCTGAAATTACATCTCCCTCTCTATATAATGAGCAGACAAGTTGTTTTAGCGCCATTTTGTCAGTGGAACAGCACAGAGAGGATGCACTTGGTCTGCTCCTGGATTCATTCAAGATTTTAGCTAGTTAGCTAGGCGGTTGCTTCTAAGTCAGATAGTTTAGATAGCTAGTGTCCTGTGTGGCTGTGAAATCAATTTTTTTTTCTTGTGCCATCAGTGAGGTCCAGACAAACACAGCAGTGCACTAGTGTTGAGCGAGTATGTATTATTAACACGTTCGGCTAGAACGCTCGGGTGCTCGCCAAGTATTTTGGCGTGATCAGCGTTTCATTCACTGTCGCTGTGACTGCAAGTGTCACGGCAGTTAGACAGCTGTGACACATGCAGAGATTGCCTATCGAGCAGAGATTGCCTGTAACACTTGCAGGCGCGCACAATGATACATACTCGCTCAACACTACAGGGCACATTTCATAGAAGTCTGTTGTGCACTGCTTCTATTGTATTCCATGCACGAATACACCTTTAAAAATCTATTTTTTTCTGTGACTAATGTGATTCAGCACGCCATATCTCACCTTCTCATTTTGTGGCGGTCAAATTCAGCTGCATGCAGAGCTCATGCAGAGTAAAAAAAACTTATTTTTTTCAGTTGCTAACGTGATTCAGCATGCCATATCTCACCTTGCCATTTAGTGCTGCTGAAATTCAGCTGTGTGCAGAGTAAAAAAAAAGTTTTTTTTTCAGTTGCTATCGTGATTCAGCACGCCATATCTCACCTTGTCATTTAGTGCTGCTGAAATTCAGCTGTGTGCAGAGCTGTGCAGAGTAAAAAATCTATTTTTTTGTTGCTAATAGCGTGCTCCTACCACACTATCTGAGAAACAGGAGTGGGAAAAAGCGAGGTCATGGTGGAAGGGAGAATAAGCTTTGTGTTCAAGGTATATGTGGGGTAGGTGGTAATGTTAGTGAAAGCACTAGTGAACCAACACCGTCACGTCCTATCCAAACACAACTGACAACTTCTGTTACTGGACGGGCTACTGCACTCCATTTCTTTGGCATCCGCACAGTGGTACACTTTGTTGATGAGGGCCATAAAGAGTATGTGCTCCAGTGGATGGCAAGCGCTGCTTCAAGTGGCCTCTCCTCCTCTTCCTCCACCTCAACATCACACACAGAGATGGCACCCCAATTACCCTTGCCTCCCCCTGTGTCACAACTCTCCAACCACCCAACTGACTGTAGGGAAACACAGATGGGTGAGTCTGCAGAGCTGTTCACACATGCTATGCCATGGGCATCAGAAGTGTACTCCAAAAATTCACGTCAAGAGGAGGAAATCATCTGCACCGATGCCTAAATTTTTTTTAGGATTGATCCGGGGCAGGACAAAGTAGGGTCCGAGCACAATCCTGACATTAACCCCGGAGGGGGAGGTGATCCTGATGAGACTCACGTGAACTGTACTGTGCTGTCAGGGCATTAAGAGGAGGAGGGTGACTCTCAGGGCTAGGAATGGGATAACAAAAAGGATAATGATGAGGTTGTAGATCACACATCTTGTGAACCCAGAGGCACACAGCTGAGTAGCTCATCTGAAGAGGTGGAAAAAGAGGAAGACAAGAAGGTTACGTTGCGCCCTACAGCGCAGACACGGAGTGATGCAACTATGATGAGCACTGCATCCATCCTTAGCCACAGCTGTGGCTGTGGCAAGCAGCGGTCGCGCGTCTGCAGCTCGCAGGGGCGGCAAAAGGTTGTCTAGCCTGGGCCTTTTATGACACTGCAAAGGATGAGCCACCTCACGTTATCTGCCAACTTTGCAAAATAAAACTCAGTAGAGGGACAAGTGCAATAATTTGACTACTACATGCATGAACCTTCGCATGCGCAATCAACATGAGTTTCTCTGGCAATCTCAATGCGATAAAATGCGGATTTCAACAACCATCAGCCGCCCCACCAACCGCATCTGCTGCTTCTTCCTCCTCCTCTGTTACCATGCCAAGTAATGACACGCAGATCTCCAACCGCAGAACCTCCAGTTCTTTACCTGCTCCAGTCAGGCTGAGTGAGAGCCCGTCAGCTGTAACGGAAGCGGAAATGCCTGCTGTTTTTGACCGATCTCAGAGAATGAGCACACCACAACTTTATCAATCCATCTCCACCTGCACCTCACTCACGGTCCAGCAGTTTGTCTGGTTCACCATACTATGCCCTCTCTCAGCACTGCAGGCAGCCCTCGGTCCCACAGTTGTCGTCATGTAAAAGATTTTTTCCTCCTATACATGACAAAGCTAAGAGGTTGAACTTCACTATCTCCAATCTATTGGCCACGGAAATGCTGCCTTTCCACCTGGTAGATGCTGACGGTTTACAAAAGCTGAAGGCAATTGCAGTCCCCAGTACCAGTTGCCCAGTTGCCATTACTTCTCTAAGAAAGCTGTGCCTGCAGTACACCAGCATGTCGCAGACAACATGATCTGTTCCTTGGCTAAACCTACAAGTGCATCTCACTAAATTAGATCATCATCAAAAAATTAATTTATTTCAGTTATTCAATACAAAAAGTGAAACTCATATATTATATAGAGTCAATACAAACAGAGTGATCTATTTTAAGTGTTTATTTCTGTTAATATTGATGATTATGGCTGTCAGTAGTGATGGGCGAGCATTAAAATGCTCAGGTACTCGATGTTCGGGTCGAGCAAATTGGAATACTCGGGTGCTTGACCAGAGCAACGTGTTAGAATCTATTTTGTTTTACTATCGGCCATCTTGTTGTGGTTTGCTGGCTTCTAGTCTTTTCCTCTGGTGCTGGGTTTCTTGGTCATGTGATCTCTGCACTCTTCATTACTCAGCACTTGGCTCCCATTCTCCACTGGACATCAGTGTTGTAACGTTCGTGCTCTGGCTAAGTAGCCTTGTTTAGTTCTTCTTGCTTTGGACTATTGTTATTCTGGGACTTCTTGTTCCACCAGTTTTGTCTTCTTTAATTTTTGTTTCTGTAACTAACTTTTCTGTTAGGAGGTCTCCTGCTTTTGCTCCCAGTCCTTAGATCTTAAAGGGACCCTTTTCCCCGTCCTACAGGTCTTTGTTTGTGTTCAGTGCAGGAGTTTTGGTGGGGCTATTCATAAGGAATACGGCACCCACCCCAGCGTAGGGTTAAGCTGAGTCTCAGTGCAGGGACAGCTTTTCCCTCCTAGTCCTTAGTTCTAAGTTGCAGAACGTAACACAACGAGCCCAATGTAAGTCTATGGGAAACTCGAGCAATTTTCAGGCGGCTCCCCCCGGCAGTCTGCAGAGGGCCTAAAAATTGCCCATATCGATGGAAACAGTGCTCAAATGACAAGGGAACAGCATGGGGAAGACCCCTGGAAGCATTTCTGACTCCCAGGTCACTGCTGTCAACAACGTTGTCAGAGGTATTACGCCACTTTTACGGACTCACAATAAAACATACAAAAACGAATCCAAAATAGATTTTCCTGGGAAATATGTTAAGGAACATCCTTTCCAGGGTACTCACTTGTATATAAGGCAAAATAAATAACCAAAACCAAAAATACTCCTCCACACCTTGGGCTATGTTCACACTTGGCGATTTTGATGGGTTTTTCCACTTTTGCATAGCTTTCAACCAAGACAAATGCATTCACTGGGAAACGTCATTTTAACATTTTACAACCTTATCTGGCCATGTGGTGTGTGACACATCATCAGACACATGCATACAGTGCAAAAAGACATGGGAACAGCATGGAGAAGACCTCTGTAAGCATCTCTGACTCCCAGGTCACTACCTAAAAGTGTGCCCATCATAAGTGATCCTTGGTGCATGAGAAGATGCCTCCCGCCATGCACCTGTCGTTGCAGACTTGGAACAATCACCGTCCACGTCCTTGTCCCAGTGCAGCGTACAGTTGTCCCTACCCCATTCCTTGGAATGCAAGCGCAAGTATGGAGCCAGCCACCCACCCTCCCACAGGCTGCAATACTATACTGCCAAATTTTTGACAGCTGCTTGCACTTGAAATGTGGCTTTTTAGGCTCGTGGAGGCGGATGCTTTTCATAACCTCATGCAGGCGGTGGCCGGGTGTCCATACTCGGTCCCCAGCCGCCACTATTTCTCCCGGTATCGTCTCCGTCTTCCACAAGCACGGGTCCCACAACATTACCCATGCCCTCCCCAGTGGACTTACTGGGAAGGACCGCCTACCCACAAACACATGGCCAAATGAATGTGGCCAGGGACGGTACGGAGCCAGTCCCCAGCTTTTTTTGCTGAGAGTTGTATTTCACCACAGCCATATTCTTTAGCTCGGTGAAAGGACTGGCATAGAGGGAAACCATATCTACTCAGGGTGTCATTTCTCCCAGGAAGTCCTCTAATGCAGCTTGTTGCAGAAGCAATGGCAGCCCGTCCAACATCAACTCGCACTTATCGGAGGTGCTTTGACACACAAACATCTTTCTTTGCGCATTTAATTTCATGACTACAGAGTTGGGCAATGCGGTTTGAGAAATAACATGCATAAGCATGTCCGATCCACATTACAAAAGTAGCCATAGAATGTCCGGGAACCTTCCCACACACTTTTCTTAGCCAGGGCTGCGTCTCGGCAGGGTTGGATGTGCCCACCAGAAAATCGAAGACTCCTCCGGTGGGCCCTGGCTTCTCCTTCAGGAGAGTTCATAGTGCTGAGGTGACGCTATGATGATGATAGAGGCCACCATTTGCTTAGTTTTCTGTTACTTGGAATGCAAGCTCAAGTATGCAGCCATAACCCACCCACCCACTTACCCACAGGCCGCAATACTAAACTGCCAGATTTCTGGGCAGCTGCTTGCACTTGAAATGTGGCCTTTTAGGCTCGTGGAGGATGAAGCTTTTCACAACCTCATGCCTCGTGTCCATACTCGGTCCCCAGCCGCCACTATTTCTCCCGGTGTTGTCTCTGTCTTCTACAAGCGTGGGTCCCTGAACATTACTGCTGGTACTTTTCTGTGGGAATTTGCTTGCCTCCTACCAGCCTGGAATATTTCCAGTAAACTATGGTACGACGCCATGGTATTAACACTGCCCCCGGCACCAGCAGCAAAGCCATCCCCAATTTCCTTCTCAGGAATTTTATTTGGCAGACTGAGTGGCTGCCCAAGTACATTAGTTTCTCACAAAGGAGCTGAAGATAGAGTGGCAGTAGATGCAAGTTTCTCCAGCCTGTTAGATATCAGAGGGTGAACGGCAGCACATTGGATCAGTGGTTAGCACTGAAGCCTTGCAGCGCTGGGATCCTGGGTTCAAATCCCAGCAAGGACAACATCTGCAAGGATTTTGTATGTTCTCCCCTTGTTTGCGTGGGTTTCCACCTCAGTAAAAAAGCAGCTACAGAGTGTCCAGGAACCTTCCCACACACTTTTCTTAGCCAGGACTGCTTCTCGGCAGGGTTGGACGGTCTCACCAGAGAATCTTCTGGTGTGCCCTGGCTTCTACATCAGGAGAGTTTCTGGTGGGCCCAATGTTTTTCAATCTGAAACAGCTTCTCAGTGGGAGTTGCATTTCTCGACACCCATATTCTTTAGCTCAGTGAAAGGACCTGGCATACAGGGAAACTGTATCTACTCCGGCTATCATTTCTCCGTCACCAGGTTCCTGCCATTGTCACACACAACCATGCATGGCTGTATGTTCAGCAGTGAGAGCCACAGATCAGGCTGCTGTGTTACAGCTTTCAACAACTCTGCAGCACTGGGTGGTTTGTCACCTAAGCTTTAAGCATGTTATCTTCAGCACAGCCTGTTGCCGCTTGGCCAAGGCAGTGCTGCAGTGCTTTCAGATTGTGACTGATGTGGTTATTTCGGAGATGGAGGAGGAGGTGCAGGAGCTGAAGAATGTGATTACATTGAGGTTACATTGGCAACTCTGTTTTTTACACTAAAGAAAAATCCTACAGTTTTTTGTTTTTTTGGGGGGGGGTTTTATTGACAAATGCATTCACTGGGAAAAGTCATTTTAACATTTTACAACCTTATTTGGCCATGTGGTGTGTGACACATCATCAGACACATCCGGTTTCATTTATGATGGAAGGACTCTGAAAGTCACAAAGCGTATTTTTATAGGGCCATCAGGCGGCCCTTAATATTCCTAAAAGGCCAGCAGTCGGCCCTCACTAATGTTAGAGAGCCATCAGCCGGCTATGCTTTGTTGTTCCATTATTAACAAGTGGGTCTCCTATACTGTTATTTCGTATGCAGTGACTGGTAGGGCTGCCAAAAATTTGGACACAACCCAAAAGAAGAGACATAGAGGATGGTCTCAGTAAAAAAAATGTTCCCATTATAAAGGAGCGGGTCTCCTATAGTGGTAATGTCCATGCTGTGACTGCAAGGGCTGACCAAAATTTGTGAAAAACCCTACTAAGAAGTTAAAGACACATAGAGCAGGGCCATGGTAATGATAGGATCCCATTACAAAGAAGCGGGTGTGCTATACATTTATAGGGTATGCAGTGAGTCCAACGGCTGACCAAATTTAGGAAAAACCCCACTAACAATTTAAAGATACATAGAGCAGGGCCACAGTAACGACAAATTCCCATTAGAAAGGAGAGAGTCTCCCATAGTGTTGGCCTATGCAGTGAATGCAAGGGCTGCCAAAAATTGTGAGGCACTTCAATGCCCTTTGGAAGAGACTTAGAGGACCTCAAAAAAATGTTCCCATTAGAAAGGAGCGGGTCTCCTATACTTGTAATGCACTAAGTGTATGGGCTGCCAAACATTTACAAACATTTACCCCTGGGGTGTATACATGAACATACTATATAATTTTTTTTTACAGGCATCATAAACACCCTTTAAAAAAATTATGTGGGTGTTGCATCATGGACCACGGTCACCCTGGTGATATGGTGGTGGAGGATGAGGATGAGGAGAAGGAGGAGGACAAGAGCAAATAGCCAAAATCAGGAAGCGTATACCCATGTGTGGGTGTGAAGAGGTGCTTGGGAATACACCTCCCAAAAAAAGACACTGGATTTGAGTTTGTTACGCTATTATTCGGTGGTGTTGAGAAGTCTGGCCCAATCCAGCCCTTGTTCATTTTTATAAGAGTCAGCCTCTCAGCATTTTCAGTTGACAGGCGGATGCGCTTATCAGTTATAATTCCACCAGCGGCACTAAAAACCCGCTCTGAAAAAACACTAGCGGCAGGGCAGGCAAGGACCTCCAAGGCATAGTGAGCCAGTTCATTCCACGTATCCAGCTTGGATACCCAATAATTATAAGGCACAGAGGAATCACGGAGGACGTCAATACGGTCGGCTAGGTACTCCCTAAGCATCTTTCCAAAATTGGCACTCCTTGTGAGAGTACCCCGCGCCTCAGGGCCTGTGCGATGAGAGGGGCTGAGAAAATTCTCCCAGAATTTTGGCAATGCTCCCCTGCCTCTGCTGGATTGGAGTTGTATCTCTTTCGCCTGTAGTCCTTGGTTGTCCAACTAACTGTGACCTCTGCCGCCAGCGTTTTCAAATGGGAATTTTTTTTAATAGTTCCGCAACAAGGGCCTTCTGGTACTGCCCCGTTTTTGTAAACCTGTCAGCCACAGGAATAAGATAGAAAATTCTCCTTGTAGCGTGGGTCTAGAAGTGTCACCAACCAGTAATGACTGTCATTCAAAATTTTGAGAACACGAGGGTCATAGGAAAGGCAGCGTAACATAAACTCAGCCATGCATGCCAGACTGCTAACAGTCAAGACTTCTGTGTCCTCACCAAGAGGATGACTGACCATGCTCTCCTCCTCCTCCTCCTCTGTGTCCTCAGGCCATCCACGCTGAACAGATGGTATGACAGTTGTGCAGGTAGTACCTTCTATAGCGCATAAAACTAGATTCTGTTCTTCCTTCTCCTCCTCCTCCTCTTCCTCATTGTCAACCAATCCACGTTGGGATGAGATAAGACTTGTCTGTGTGTAATCACCCCGTATGGTTCCTTGCTCCATCACATGGTGCTCCGCCTGCAATGAATCCTCTTTGATTGTGAGCAGAGAGCGTTTCAGAAGACTGAGAAGCGGGATGGTGACGCTAATTATGGCATCATCGCCGCTCACCATCTTGGTGGAGTCCTCAAAGTTTTGGAGGATGGTACATAAGTCTGACATCCATGTCCACTCCTGAGATCTTATGTGTGGAGGCTGAACTGAATACTGACGGCCTTGTTGATGTTGGGACATCACACACCAGTCTGTGAGCCGGAAGCTGCTAAGGCTGCTGAAACACAGCAAGGTCGGCGGAAGCTGTAGGTGACTTTCTAAAATGGGCACACAGGCGGCGTACTTTAACAAGCAGATCCTGCAGCTCTTGGTAGGATTTGAGAAACCGCTGAACCACTAGGTTAAGCACATGGGCCAGGCATGGTACATGTGTGAGCTCACCTCGCCTCAGAACCGTCACCAGGTTCTGGCCATTGTCACACATGACCATGCCTGGCTGTAAATTCAGCGGTGTGAGCCACAGATCTGCTGCTATTTTCAGAGCTGTCCACAACTCTTCAGCATTGGAAGCCGGGACCCACTCGGACTTTGGGATGGAATCTGTTCTGCCGACGCCAAGGATTGCGGGCACTAGGTCAATCAGGGTTGCCCCCACGGTCTACAACTCCTGCACCTCATCCTCCTTAGCCTCCTCCTCCTCTTCCGCCTCCATCTCCGAAATGACCACATCAGTCACAAGCTGGAAGCACAGCAGCACTGCCTCGGCCAAGCGGCAACAGGCTGTGCTGAAGCTAATATGCTTAGGTGAAAAACCACACAATGCTGAAGAGTTGTGGACAGCTCTGAAAGAGCAGGCAGATCTGTGGCTCATACCGCTGAACCTACAGCCAGGCATGGTCGTGTGTGACAATGGCTGGAACCTGGTGGCGGCTCTGAGGCGAGGCGAGCTCACACACGTACCATGCCTGGCCCATGTGCTTAACCCCGTGGTTCAACCGCTTTCTTAAATCCTACCCGGAGCTGCAGGATCTGCTTGTTAAAGTACGCCGCCTGTGTGCCCATTTTAGAAAGTCAGCTACAGCTTCTGCCGCCCTTGCCGTGTTTCAGCAGCATTTGCAGCTTCCGGCTCACAGACTGGTGTGTGATGTCCCCACGCATTGGAACTCTACACTGCAGATGTTGGGAAGGATTTGTGAGCAGAAGAGGGCAGTTGTTGAGTACCAGCATCAACAAGGCCGTCACTATTTAGTTCAGACTCCACACATAAGACCTCAGGAGTGGACATGGATGTCAGGCATATGTACCATCCTCCAAAACTTTGAGGACTCCACCAAGATGGTGAGCGATGATGACGCCATAATTAGTGTCACCATCCCACTTCTCTGTCTTCTGAAATGCTCTCTGCTCACAATCAAAGAGGATGAATTGCAGAAGGAGCACGATGAGATGGAGCAAGGAACCATACAGGGTGATTACACACAGACAAGCCTGATCTCATCCCAACGTGGATTAGGTGACAATGAGGAAGAGGAGGAGGAGGAGGAAGGACAGGAGCTAGTTTCATGCAATATAGACTGTCTAACCTGCACAGCTGTCATACCGTCTATTCAGCGTGGATGGCCAGAGGACAGAGAGGAGGAGGAGGAGGAGGAGGTGAGCATGGTCAGTCATCCTCTTGGTGAGGACACGGAAGTCTTGCCTGTTAGTAGTCTGGCACGCATGGCCGAGTTAATGTTACGCTGCCTTTCCCATGACCCTCGTGTTCTCAAAATTTTGGGTGACAGTCATTACTGGTTGGTGACACTTCTAGACCCATGCTACAAGGAGAACTTTATATCTCTTATTCCTGAGGTGGACAGGTCTACAAAAATGGGGCTGTACCAAAAGGCCCTTGTAGCCGAACTACTAAAAAAATTCCCATCTGAAAACGCTGGCGGCAGATGGCACACTTCGTTGGACAACCAAGGAGTACAGGCGAAGAGACACAACTTCAATCCAGCAGAGGCAGGGGAACACTGTCAAAGTTCTGGGAGAGTTTTCTCAGACCCTCCCATCGGACAGGCCCTGAGGCACGGGGTACTCTCACAAGGAGTGCAAAGTTTGGGAAGATGCTGAGGGAGTACCTTGCCGACCGTACCAACGTCCTCCGTGATTCCGCTGTGCCTTATAGTTATTGGGTATCCAAGCTGAATACGTGGAATGAACTGGCTCACTATGCCTTGGAGGTCCTAGCCTGCCCTGCTGCCAGCGTTTTATCACAGCGGGTTTTTAGTGCCGCTGGTGGAATTATAACTGATAAGCGCATCCGCCTGTCAACTGAAAATGCTGAGAGGCTGACTCTTATAAAAATGAACAAGGGCTGGATTGGGCCAGACTTCTCAACACCACCGAATAATAGCAGCGTAACATAAACTCCAATCCAGTGTCTTTTCTTGGGAGGTGTATTCCCATGCACCTTTTCACACCCACACATGGGTATACGCTTCCTGATTTTGGCTATTTGCTCTTGTCCTCCTCCTTTTCCTCATCCTCCACCACCATATCACCAGGGTGACCGTGGTCCGTGATGCAACACCCACCTAACTTTTTAAAGGGTGTTTATGATGCCCGTAAAAAAAATTTTTTATACAGTATGTTCATGTATACCCCCTAGGGTTAAATGTTTGTCAGCCCATACACTTAGTGCATGGGCATTATAAGTATAGGAGGCCCGCAGCTTTCGAATGGGAACATTTTTTTATGAGGCCCTCCCCCACGTCTCTTCCAAGGGGCATTGAAGTGCCCCCAAATTTGTGGAAGCCCTTGCATTCACTACACAGGCCAACACTATGGGAGACTCTCGCCTTTCTAATGGGAATTTGTCGTTACTGTGGCCCTGCTCTGTGTGTCTTTAAATTCTTAGTGGTGTTTTTACTAAAATTGGTCAGCCGTTGGACTCACTGCATACCCTATAACTGTATAGCAGAATCTCTCCTTCCTAATGGGAACATGTCGTACCTTGTTACTGTGGCCCTGCTCCATGTGTCTTTAAATTGTTAGTGGAGTTTTTCCTAAAATTGTCAGCCATTGGACTCGCTGCAAACCATATAACTGTATAGCAGACTCTCTCCTTTCTAATGGGAACATGTCGTACTTGTTACTGTGGCCCTGCTCCATGTGTCTAGAAATTCTTAGTGGGTTTTTCCTAAAATTGTCAGCCGTTGGACTCACTGCATACCCTATAACTGTATAGCAGACCCTCTCCTTTCTAATGGGAACATGTCGCACCTTGTTACTGTGGCCCTGCTCTGTGTGTCTTTAAATTCTTATTGGGGTTTTTCCTAAAACTGTCAGCCGTTGGACTCACTCCATACCCTATAACTGTATAGCAGACTCTCTCCTTTCTAAATGGAATTTTTCGTTACTGTGGCCCTGCTCTATGTGTCTTTAAATTCTTAGTGGGGTTTTCCCCAAATTTTGGCAGCCCTTGCAGTCACAGCTTGGGCATTACCACTATAGGAGACCCGCTCCTTTATAATGGGAACATTTTTTTTACTGAGACCCTCCTCTATGTCTCTTCAAAGGGGTATTGGGTTGCGTCCAAACTTTTGCCAGCCCTTGCAGTCACTGGATACGCAATAACAGTATAGGAGACCCACTTGTTAATAATGGGAACAGCAAAGCATAGCCGGCTGATGGCTCTCTAACAATAGCTAGGGCCGACTGCTGGATTTTTAAGAATTGTAAGGGCCGTCTGATGTCCCTATAAAAATAGGCTTTATGACTTTGAGTCCCTCCATCAGAAATAAAACAGGATTTGTCTGATGATGTGTCACACACCACACTGCCAGATAAGGTTGTAAAATGTTAAAATGACATTTCCCGGTGAATGCATTTGTCTTAAAAAAAAAATGTAAAAAAAAAAAAACAATAGGATCTTTCTTTAGTATAAAAAACAGCGTCACCAATTTAACAACAATGTAATCACATTGTTCAGCTCATGCACCTCCTCCTCCATCTCCGAAATGACCACATCAGTCACAAGCTGACAGCACTGCAGCACTGCCTTGGCCAAGCGGCAACAGGCTGTGCTGAGGATAACATGCCTAATGCTTAATTGACAAACCGACCAGCGCTGCAGAGTTGTTGAAAGCTGCAACACAGCAGCCTGATCTGTGGGTTTCACCGCTGAACATACAGTCAGGCATGGTCGTGTGTGACAATGGGCGGAACCTGGTGATGGAGAAATGACAGCCGGGGTAGATACGGTTTCCCTCTATGCCAGTCCTTTCACCGAGCTAAAGAATATGGCTGTGGTAAAATACAACTCCCACTGAGAAGCAGTTTCAGATTGAAAAACATTGTGCCCACCAGAGGATTTGATTCTGAGGGCTAACCTTTCTACCCCGCTCAAGAGCCCCATAGCAGCTGCAAAGTTAGCGCTATCATGAACTTTCCTCAGGTTGAAGCCAAGGCACACCAGAGGATTCTGTGGTGGTTCCGTCCAACCCTGCCAAGAATCAGTCCTGGCTAAGAAAAGTGTGTGGAAAGGTTCCCGAACACTCTATGGCTGCTTTTTTACTGAGGTGGAAACCCACGCAAACACAGGGAGAACATACAAAGTCCTTGCAGATGTTGTCGTTGCTGGGATTTGAACCCAGGATCCCAGCGCTGCAAGTCTTCAGTGCTAACCACTGATCCAATGTGCTGCCATTCACCCTCTAATATCTAACAGGCTGGAGAAACTTGCACCTGCTGCCACTCTTCAGCTCCTTTGTGAGAAAATGTATTTGGGCAGCCACTCAGTCTACCAAATAAAATTCCTGAGATGGAAATTGGGGATGGCTTCGCTACTGGTGCTGGGGGCAGTGCTAATACCATGGCGTCATACCATAGTTTTCTGGAAATATTTCAGGCTGGTAGGAGGCAAGCAAATTCCCACAGAAAAGTACCAGCAGTAATGTTCAGGGACCCGCGCTTGTAGAAGACGGAGACAACACCGGGAGAAATAGTGACGTCTGGGGACCGAGTATGGACACGAGGCATGAGGCATGTGGTTGTGAAAAGCTTCCGCCTCCACGAGCCTAAAAGGCCACATTTCAAGTGAAAGCAGCTTTACAGTACTTCCTGTGAGAAATGACACGTAGGGTAGATAGGGTTTCTCTCTGTGCCTGTCCTTTCACCGAGCTAAATACAACTGTCAGCAAAAAAAGTTGTGGACTGGCTCCATACCGTCCCTGGCCACATTCACCTGTCCACGTGTTTGTGGTTAGGCGGTCCTTCCCAGTAAGTGCACTGGGGAGGGCATGGGTAACGTTGTGGGACCCGTGCTTGTGGAAGGCGAAGGCGATACTGGGAAATATAGTGGCGGCTGGGGACCGAGTATGGACACCCGGCCGCCGGCATGAGGTTGTGAAAAGCTTCTGCCTCCACGAGCTTAAAAGGCCATATTTCAAGTGCAAAAAGCTGCCCAGAAATCTGGCAGTTTAGTGTTGCGGCCTGTGGGTGGGTGGCTGGCTGCATACTTGCACTTGCATTCCAAGTAACAGAAAACTAAGCAGATGGTGGCCTCTATCATCTTCATTGCCTCACTTCGGCACTATGAACTCTCCTGAAGGAGAAGCCAGGGCCCACCGGAGGAGTCTCCGGTTCTCTGGTGGGCCCGTCAAACCCTGTCGAAAAGCAGCCCTGGCAAAGAAAATGTCACGGGTGTGTTGCCACGAAGATCGTCACGAGTACACAGCCTGACTTCTCGCAGCTGACTTGTTGGTGCTTTGTGTTTTCTCGGCAGTGTAGGAGTTAATTCTCTCTCTCTCTGGGCTAGCTGAGGTCCAGCCTCGCCCAGCTGCAATCAATGCTTCTTTAGTGAGACTCCTTTATATTCCTGCAGGTCTGTTTGGGAGGTGTCGGTGAAAGCTTTTCATTCTGACTTACAGAGCGGATCGTGGTGTTTGGAGTTGCTGAGATAAGTGCATTTGGAAGTGTTTTTTCCCTTTCCTCGCTTTATCATTTATCTCCTTTCCCGTTGGTGTTCCCTCTGTTGTAGTTGTGTAGAAGTTGTATGCAAGGTGGTTTTGGTTTTTCCCTTGTACTGTCTCGTTCGTCTAAATACTGTGTGTGGGCATATTATTTCTGGTTCCCTATTGTTGTGATCGGGGTCCTTCTCAGGACTAGATTACTTAGGTGCAGGGATCCTCAGGAGGTAGGGGTTACGCTGGCGGCCTGGACCTCTGTACCTTTAACAGTACCTCCAGGTTGAGGGGTTAGTCAGGGTCCCAGCTTAGGGTCAGCTTAGGCCCCCTACCTCCAGTATTCTGTGACAGTGTGACATTTTCACCGACCATCTTAGTTTTCTCCAGCTACCATGGATCCAGTAGCCGGTCTAGCTCGGCAGTTGCAGAGTTTGTCCATGGGGCTGGCGGACGTTAAGTCCAAGGTTTTGCATCCTCCGGAGCAAGCCGGACCAGAACCTAAAGTAGCTCTCCCTGACAGGTTCACTGGGGGGCGGGACAAGTTTTTTGTTTTCCGGGAGGCATGCAAATTGTACTTTCGGCTGCGGCCTCGGTCATCGGGCAGTGAAGAACAAAGGGTGGGAATTGTCATCTCGCTCCTACAAGGGGACCCTCAATCTTGGGCGTTCTCTCTTCCCCCAAGCTCCCCGGTTCTCCAGTCAGTGGATAGGTTTTTCGCTGCTCTGGGACTCGTATATGATGACCCAGATCGGATCTCCCTTGCTGAGTCTAAGTTACGTAAGATTCAGCAGGGAGATCGTCCGGCGGAGGAATTCTGTTCGGAGTTCCGTAGGTGGGCCACGGACACCCAGTGGAATGACCCGGCTCTTAGGAGCCAGTTTTGTCATGGTTTATCCGACAAATTACAGGATGTGTTGGCACAGTATGACTCTCCCGCGTCACTGGAAGCCGCTATGGCCCTTGCTATTCGTGTTGACAGACGGCTTCGGGAGAGGTGCGGGATAACTCTACCCCCTGTAATGTCTCCACCTCCTACAAGGTCCCCTCATATGGTGGTTCCCCTGGTCAGTCCGGAGGAGCCTATGCAATTAGGAGGGACATCATTTCGGGGAAGGGGACCGGTGGTGCGCCATAAGACAGGAAGGTGTTTCCTCTGCGGGAAAAAGGGACATTTTATTGGGGGGTGTCCATCCCGTCCCTTGCAGAGTAAAGAGTCGTCGAAAAAACTGTTGATCCCAGGTTGTGTGGTGGACGGCAATCTGGGAGTAGGTATTTCGTCCCTAGGTTCGTCTCAGTTTCTCGTACCGGCGGAGGTGGTGGTGGGTACGAGAACTGAGAGGATATCTGTTCTTCTGGATAGTGGGGCCGGGGCTAATCTGGTTGATGCTCGGTTTGCCCGGGTTCAAGGTATGCGATTGAGTGAGTTGGCTAAACCCATCCCCATATTCTCGATCGATGCCAGGCCTCTCGGTCAGGGAAGTTTTTTGCAAGCTGTGCATGGTGTAAAACTTCAAGTGGGGGCAATACATAAAGAACTGTTGTCTTGCTACGTGTTGGAGGGTCTTCCCACTCCTATAGTGTTGGGCCTTCCTTGGTTAGCTAAGCATAACCCGGTTATTAATTGGCAAACCAGAGAGATAAGCCAATGGAGTAAATTCTGTAATAAAAACTGCATGAACACGGTCATCGGTGCGGTTACTCCTTGGGTCTTACCTCCATTTCTGGCGGACTTTGAGGATGTATTCTCGGAGAATGGGTGTCAGGAACTACCTCCTCATCGCGAGTATGACTGTTCTGTAAAACTGCTCCCTGAGGCCAAGTTACCTAAAGCTAGGTTGTATAACCTTTCTGGTCCTGAGAGGCAGGCCATGAAGGATTATATTTCTGAAAGTCTGGCTAAGGGGCATATTAGACCTTCATCTTCACCGGTGGCCGCGGGGTTCTTCTTTGTTAAGAAGAAAGATGGAGGCCTACGCCCTTGCCTGGATTTCCGTGAACTTAATCGGATTACGGTCCGAGATCCGTATCCGCTCCCACTTATTCCCGATCTCTTTAATCAGATCGTGGGCGCCAAATGGTTCTCTAAGTTGGATCTCAGGGGGGCGTACAATCTGATTAGGATGAAGGAGGGGGATGAGTGGAAGACGGCTTTTAACACTCCGGAGGGGCATTATGAGAACCTTGTCATGCCATTCGGTCTGACTAATGCCCCGGCGGTGTTTCAACACTTTGTTAATGATATTTTTCGCCACCTGGTGGGACAGTTTGTTGTCATATATCTGGATGATATCTTAATTTACTCGCCGGATCTGGTGTCTCATCAGGAGCACGTTAGACAGGTGTTACAGATCTTGCGGGATAATAAACTGTATGCCAAGTGGGAAAAGTGTGTGTTCGCTGTACAGGAACTCCAGTTTTTAGGCTTCCTGGTTTCAGCGTCCGGTTTTCGTATGGACCCTGGGAAAGTGCGGGCAGTTCTTGAGTGGGATCGGCCGGAGAATCTTAAGGCACTACAACGTTTCCTGGGGTTTGCTAATTATTACCGGAAGTTCATTCGTAATTTCTCGTCCATGGTTAAGCCTCTCACAGACATGACTAAAAAGGGGACGGATTTTTCTAGGTGGTCTGACAAGGCTTGTCAAGCATTCTCCTCCTTGAAAAAATGTTTTGCCTCGGCACCCATACTCATTCAACCTGATGCGTCTCAGCCATTCTTTGTAGAGGTAGACGCTTCCGAGGTAGGGGTGGGAGCAGTATTGTCACAGGGTTCGTCCCCTGGTAAGTGGCATCCATGCGCCTTTTTCTCTAAAAAGTTGTCGTCCGCTGAGAGGAATTACGATGTCGGCAATAGGGAACTCTTGGCCATTAAGTTAGCTTTTGAGGAGTGGCGCCATTTTTTGGAGGGGGCAGTTCATCCGGTCACCGTCATCACCGATCACAAGAACCTGCTATATCTGGAGTCCGCTAAACGTCTGAATCCCAGACAAGCTAGGTGGTCATTGTTTTTTACCAGGTTTAATTTCGTCGTTACATATCGTCCTGGGTCTAAAAATGTAAAGGCGGATGCCTTATCTCGCAGTTTCCCTGGGGCCGGGAATACGGACGACCCGATTCCTATTCTTCAGGAGGGGGTGGTGGTTTCGGCAGTATGCTCTGAGCTGGAGGAGGAGATATTGGAGGCTCAGGGGGACGCCCCTGTTGGACCTTCGGGGAGACTGTTCGTTCCAGATCAGTTGCGACAAAAGGTGATCGAGGCACACCATAACTCAGTTTTTGCAGGACACCCGGGGAGTAAAGCAACTGTGGATCTCCTCTCGCGTCGGTTTTGGTGGCCTAACTTACATAAAGAGGTGGTAACTTTTGTCGCGTCCTGTGGGGTTTGTGCGCGCTCTAAGACCTCACATACCCGTCCGTCTGGGGCCCTCTTACCTTTGAAGATCCCGGAGCGTCCTTGGACTCATCTGTCTATGGACTTTATTACGGACCTCCCTCCGTCTTCGGGTAAAACGGTCATACTCGTTGTAGTGGACAGGTTCAGCAAGATGGCACATTTTATCGCTCTTCCGGCTCTTCCTAATGCTAAAACTCTTGCGCAGGTATTCATTGGGGAGATTGTGAGGCTTCACGGGGTACCCTCCGAGGTGGTGTCTGATCGGGGGTCTCAGTTTGTGTCCAAGTTCTGGAAGGCGTTTTGTGCTCGGCGGGGGATGCATTTGTCATTCTCGTCGGCTTTTCATCCTCAGACCAATGGTCAGACGGAACGTATGAACCAGAGCTTGGAGACATATCTTCGGTGTTTTGTGTCAGAGAACCAGGAGGACTGGGCTTCTTTCCTACCTCTGGCAGAGTTTGCTCTCAATAATAGGCGGAGCGAGTCCACTGGTAAGTCCCCGTTTTTTGGGGCATATGGTTTTCACCCCCAGTTTTGTACTTTCAGTAGGGGGGGCTCTTCGGGGGTTCCGGAGGAGGAACGATTTTCCTCATCTCTCGCTTCAGTATGGAGAGGGGTGCTGAAGAATCTGAATACTATGGGGAACCGATACAAACGTATGGCTGATAGGAGGAGAGTGTCTGGTCCGGACCTAAGTGTGAACGATCAGGTATGGTTGTCTACCAGGAATATTAAACTTAAGGTTCCCTCCTGGAAACTGGGTCCCAGGTTCATCGGGCCGTACAGAATCAGTTCTGTTATTAATCCGGTGGCATTCCGTCTTGACCTCCCCCCTACGTTTAAAATTCACAACGTGTTTCACAGATCATTGCTTAAGAGGTATGTGGCGCCGGTGGTACCGTCACCTTTACCTCCCCCTCCTGTGGTTGTCAATGGTAACTTGGAGTTCCAGGTATCGAGGGTCATTGATTCACGCTTTAATCGCCGGTCCCTTCAGTACTTGGTTCATTGGAAGGGGTATGGTCCTGAGGAGAGGATGTGGGTTCCTGCGTCGGATATTAACGCAGACCGATTAGTTCGGGCCTTCCACTCGACTCACCCGGATAAACTTGGCCCTGAGGGTCCGGAGGCCCCTCGTAGAAGGAGGGGTACTGTCACGGGTGTGTTGCCACGAAGATCGTCACGAGTACACAGCCTGACTTCTCGCAGCTGACTTGTTGGTGCTTTGTGTTTTCTCGGCAGTGTAGGAGTTAATTCTCTCTCTCTCTGGGCTAGCTGAGGTCCAGCCTCGCCCAGCTGCAATCAATGCTTCTTTAGTGAGACTCCTTTATATTCCTGCAGGTCTGTTTGGGAGGTGTCGGTGAAAGCTTTTCATTCTGACTTACAGAGCGGATCGTGGTGTTTGGAGTTGCTGAGATAAGTGCATTTGGAAGTGTTTTTTCCCTTTCCTCGCTTTATCATTTATCTCCTTTCCCGTTGGTGTTCCCTCTGTTGTAGTTGTGTAGAAGTTGTATGCAAGGTGGTTTTGGTTTTTCCCTTGTACTGTCTCGTTCGTCTAAATACTGTGTGTGGGCATATTATTTCTGGTTCCCTATTGTTGTGATCGGGGTCCTTCTCAGGACTAGATTACTTAGGTGCAGGGATCCTCAGGAGGTAGGGGTTACGCTGGCGGCCTGGACCTCTGTACCTTTAACAGTACCTCCAGGTTGAGGGGTTAGTCAGGGTCCCAGCTTAGGGTCAGCTTAGGCCCCCTACCTCCAGTATTCTGTGACAGTGTGACAGAAAAGTGTGGGGGAAGGTTCCCAGACACTCTATGGCTGCTTTTTTAATGTCGATCGGCCATGCTTATGCATGTTATTTCTCAAACCGCATTTCAGATCAGGCCATTGTCCAACTCTGTATTCAAGAAATTAAATGCACAAAGAAAGATGTATGTGTGTCAAAGCACCACCGACAAGAGCGAGTTAATGTTGGACGGGCTGCAATTGCTTCTGCAACAAGTTGCATTACAGGACTTCCTGTGAGAAATGACATGCAGGGTAGATAGGGTTTCCCTCTATGCCTGTCCTTTCACCGAGCTAAATACGACTGTCAGCGAAAAAAGTTGTGGACTGGCTCCGTACCGTCCCTGGCCACATTCACCTGTCCACGTGTTTGTGGTTAGGAGGTCCTTCCCAGTAAGTGCACTGGGGAGGGCACGGGTAATGTTGTGGGACCCGTGCTTGTCGAAGGCAGAGGCGATACCGGGAAATATAGTGGCGGTTGGGGACCAAGTATGGACACCCGGCTGCCACCGGCATGAGGTTGTGAAAAGCTTCCGCCTCCACGAGCCTAAAAGGCCACATTTCAAGTGCAAGCAGCTGTCAAAAATATGGCAGTATAGTATTGCAGCCTGTGGGTGGGTGGGTGGCTGGCTGCCTGCATACTTGCGCTTGCATTCCAAGGAAAGGGGTAGTGACAACTGAACGCTGCAGTTGGACAAGGACGTGGACAGTGATTGTTGCAAGTCTGCAACGACAGGTTCATGGCGGGAGGCATCTTCGCATGCGCCAAGGATCACTTATGATGGGCATACTTTTAGGCAGTGACCTACCTGGGATTCTGAGATGCTTCTAGAGGTCTTCCCCATGCTGTTCCCATGACTTTTCAGCACTGTATGCAGGTGTCTGATGATGTGTCACACACCACATGGCCAGATAAGGTTGTAAAATGTTAAAATGAAATTTCCTGGTGAATGCATTTGTCTTGGTTGAAAGCAATGCAAAAGTGCAAAAATGCATCAAAAACGCTACGTGTGAACATAGCCCAAGGTGTGGAGGAGTATTTTTGTTTTTGGTTATTTATTTTGCATTATATACAAGTCATTACCCTGGAAAGGATGTTCCTTAACATATTTCCCAGGAAAATCCATTTTGGTTTCGTTTTTGTATGTTTTATTGTGAGTCCGTAAAAGTGGTGTAATACTCTGACAACGTTGTTGACAGCAGTGATCTGGGAGTCAGAGATGCTTCCAGGGGTCTTCCCCATGCTGTCCCCATGTCATTTGAGCACTTTTCCCATCGATTTGGGCAATTTTTAGGCCCTCTGCAGACCGCCAGGGGGAGCCGCCTGAAAAATGCTCGAGTTTCCCATACACTTACATTGGGCTTGTTGCTCGGGTCGAGCACCCGAGTAATCCAATTTGCTCGACCCGAGCAACGAGTACCCGAGCATTTTAGTGCTCGCTCATCACTATTGGACACCCTTGCTGTATGGCGTACAGTTAAAAATAATGGTCTGTGGAAGCGAGATAGCAGCAAGAGGATAAAATGAGCTAAGGAAGTAAAAATACTCCATGTCACTGTTTGTGTAACTGTTTGTCACCAATGTTTTACCTACACATTTCCACATGAAAGTTAATGCATTAGTCTGCCCACAGCATGCTATCGGCCTGCTGAATTAAGAAGTCTAGCAGAAGGAATGGCACCTGCAGACTGCAGCCAAAACTAATAGCAGAAGTTAGGTAAAACAGATCTGATATTGAGCAGTGTTTCTCAGTTTTGCAAGTTGTTATCACAAGCTAACAGGCAGCATCTCAGGGTAAGGAAGGAAGCAGTAGACCCGAGGACACAAACCACTACCCAGATTCCAGGAACACTTATTCACTTACATGTTACTTTGTGCTCTATTTATTCAAGTAATGTGTCTGATATTTGTAGTTGTTGAAGCTCTTTTATTTTTTTCATTATAAGAGCACAAATAATTATCTTTAAAGGGGTTGTCCATTGAAAACAAATGATCACCTATCCACAGGATTGGTGTTGATGGGTGTCTGACCACTGGAATTTTTATCCCCAACAAAGCACTTTTATCTCCATTATAAAATGCAGCAACAGGTCAGATGCCAACTGCCTTTCCACTCATTTCCTATGGGGTTGCCAAAAAAAGCTGAGCCCAGCACTTTGTAGCCAAATAGCAGATAAGTGGATCCATGGTCAAGGATGCCCTCTGCCACTCCATTCTATGTGTTGCCTGTCCTGCAGATCGGTGAAGGTCCCAGTAATCGGACCACTACTGATCAACAAATTATCAATTATTATCCTGACTCTATAACTAGGCAGCAATTGTGGGGCTCTTGAGACAGCATTTCTATGGACATCTGTATTGAACCAGTACTCACTCCAAAAAACTTCTTCAGATAGCTTCAACTCGACTGCAAATGCTCATTTCCAAGTAAAAAAGACTTGTGCAGGCTTTTGAAAGTCTTTGAATTGCTGTAGGTTTTAAAAGACTCTAAGTGGTTAAAAGGAGTAACTTGACTATTCCTCAGCTGTTTTCCAAAGTTTTTGAACATTTTTTCAGCACTTTAGATTCAAAAAGTTCTAACAGTTTCTTTTTTGTTGAGCAACGTTAAAAAAAGTCCAGAAGACGGCTGAAGAAAAATGGTCAAAAAATGCTCAAAAAACCACTGGCAGTCAAAAACATTTAAAAGGTGATCATGAAACAACCAAAAAATGTTTAAAAAAAACACTACTGGTTTACAAAACACCTCCTGACTAAAACTGTGGGTGGCGAAGAAACGCACGTTGAGGTGTGCCCATTCATTTATCTTGGCTACAGGTAAGTACTGTACATAGGAGCATCTGCTTATTATAGCTACCTATTACAAATGTGTTTTCTGGTGTGGTGCGACATCTCAATACATTGTCTGAGATGACTATGCAACTTATCATTTGTAAATACTAATTTTCGATTATCTCTATTCAATATAGCATGGTATGACTTATATATAATATATATTGATGGCCATATTATTATTTATTGATTCTCTATAATATACTGTACCAATTTATCAACATTTATGTATTACATGGCTCTCCCTATATAGCTGCATATTATTTACCACTTTATATTTATTTCAGAGTTAATAGTTTTTTCTGTATCTTTGTCCCATACTATGTACTCTGACACATGTACATGTTTTTTGATTGTTCTATACTCATTGATGTATTTTGTATTGAATAATACATTTTTGATATAGCTTACTTCTTGGATCATGCTTACTCTTTCAGAATCTCTATAGGTTTATATCCCCTGGTAACTTGGCTGGTCTACAGATGTGGTTCAGCTCGAGGATTATCTTCCCTCCTCACAATCAGCTGCTGGGCTGTCAGCACTCACTCTGTGCCTCTGTACTCTGCTCTCCAATGTCAAGCTCTCCTCAGTCTGCAATGGAGGAGCACACACATGTCCTCGTGCCCAGATAGATCATCCATTCTTCTCCAAATTGCACAGCAAATCAGTCTCTTCCTCTGCTACTCCTTCTGTTCCAGGATGTGAAGAGGAGCAAAGTCTGCTGGGAGTTGTAGTCCAGGGCAGTGCAACAAAAGAAGCATTAAATGGGTTGTCCGGTCAAAAGTGATAAGTCTGCAGTCACTCTGTGTGACTGCAGACTTATGAATCCCCAGGCCATTCAGCGCCGCCTCACTCCATACACTTTTATGGAGCAAGGCCACGCCCCGTCTAGTGACGCAGATGGCCAGTGGGCGCATCCGACTAGAAGGCGGTGCCTCGCTCAATACAAGTATATGGAGAACAAGGCGGCACCCACTGGCCGGGGGTATAAGCCAGTGTTAAAGAGTTTTTTACTCGAAACGCGTATGGCATTTTTTATACACACCACCCCATAATATATGCTTTGTTATCTGAGATGTCCATTTTTTGTCTTTTCTACAAATTTTTAAAAGGATTTGCCAATAAAGATTGTTGAATTTTAATCAATTGCCTTGGTGTGTTGAGCTGGATCCATCTTCACTTCCTCATTGACCCAGGCGCAGTGCAGCAGCGAGGACTCCGTGCTCCATGCCAGCCTGGGATTACATCTCAGGGGTGAGATGAAATTTTCTCTTTATTCATATATAAGTATATATATATATACTACACATGTATAGTGTATATATAGGTATATGGGTTATATGAGTCCCGGGTCTCATACCGGTGAATCCCTGAAGCGCACAGTGCCTGCGCTGGGGGGATTCATAAGTCTGCAGTCACTCTGTGTATATCAATTTTGACCGAACAACCCCTTTAATGTCTGCAGCTGTGAATGTCTGTTTAATCGCAGCAGCAGTAGTCTCTGTACACAATACTGTCCGTGTTACATACATTATAGCATACAGATGCAAGTCAGGAGATTTTTGCCATACACATGAGAGACTTGCACGGCAAGCTCAATGTGTACAGCGCTGTGCGTTTTCAGTCTTTTTTTTTATCTCTCTACATGCATTTGTGAAGAACTTTGATGATAGATGCACTTTATTTATACCTATTTTGCAAACAATTAAAATTCTGAAATAAACTCTGTCTAAATACAATATATGAATGTGAAATGTACAGTGTATATTTCCCAGTAAGCAGTATATCCCCATCATACTGTATAAACTGTTCTCTTACATGTATATTCTTGGTTACAGCCTGTTGCCATGGAACCTCATGTAAGTTTCTATGAATAGTACAAATTTTTAGAGCTAAGGGGTTTTCAATATCATAATTACTTTGGTTTTTCATTGCTTTCTTCTTTTATTGTGGCCTTGTCTTCAAATGAAAAAAATAAAAATGAAAACATTTCTGAAAACAATATGCTGTGCAATCTGTTGCTGTGGCTCTGGGCAGACATGATATGTGCTATTCTTAAATGAAAACTGGTGAGAATTGAGGCTTCCACATGTTCTAACTACTGTAATGAGTTTCATTTTACCGTCTAAGTAAACTGCAGTTTCCCTGCAGCACTCAGTTAATGGAGGGTAATTATAGAAGGTTGGTAAGAAAATACACAATGCATTGAATTGCTTTCAAGCTGTTCACATGGATTATATATTTTAGGCTTATCGTTAAAACTAAGGTCTGTTTTACATCCAATCAATTGTATTAAATAAATGTAATATGAGCAACCCCCTATATTTAGACTTCTGGAATAAGCTTTAATATGAAGGTTGATATGATAGACAAAATATCTAAAAGGACGAGGGAGAAGTGTAAGAAGAGGAGAAAGAAGAAGAGTTTTTAAGCAGATCAGTGTCCAACCCATAGCTCTGAACAGCTCATTTACTTATAAGAAATACATGGATTTGTCTGGAATAAGATATAGTTTCACAGATATCAAGGTATCATTTTATTTAGCTTCATACGGTATGACCTAGATGACCTACATGCCCATATAGACGGCTTAGGAGGGTTGATCCTACTGACAGATTCCCCTTAAATACGGACAGTACACGGATGTCCATCAGTGTGCTGAACGTAATTTTCATGGACCCATAGACTTGTTTTCGCACTTTTCGTCTATAATAACGGGAAAAAAATGGACATGTCTCCATGAGTTTTGCATGGTCACACAGTACGTGAAAAAACACGGATGTGTGAATAGCACCATAGATTACAATGAGTACTATTGAAGACAACACGGATACAACATGTACGTGCAACATGGACGTCTGAATGAGGTCTTAATTAAATAAACGAGTGTTTCAGTACTCCGATGAATTACAATAAAGGTAAAAGTACTCATGCATGGCCATCTTTTCTATTTCTAGAGTACCACACAGGGGTCAGGAAATTGCAATATATGTAGGTATGATAATTCTTACCTGTCCCTAAGCTGCAAGACTCTTCTTCCTGATCCAAAATACTAAAAAAAACACCAAACACAGACAGACAGTGACCAGATAGAAGCATATAATGGAACTGAAATATGCACTTATGCTCAACATGTTTTTTTGTGTGATTGAACAGGTGTTAGAACATTTCATGAGGCTGGAGATTGGGGAAGGCAACTGGTAACCTATAGGAAACTTAAATGTGATGAAAATGACACTTTTCTCTACTAAGATATATTTTTCCGTATTATCATGTATTACTTATATATGACAGAAGCATTGAACAATAGATATGCATTATTTTGTTTAGTGAGTTACAGAGCTCAATGTCTGTGAGATAGGATTTAAAGGGAATCTGTCAGAAGGATTTCACCCCCAAACTACAGTAGTTATATGTGCATGTAGCACTTTCAAAGACAAGTCCAGCAATACCTTTACATGGCCTGTCAGTTTCTCTCTTACTAAGAAATCAGCATTTAAAATGATTTTCAAATGATGCTGTAGATCTGAAGCCTCTGTCACTCCAGCTCTATGCCCTGCCCTGCACCGCCATCTCTTGCTTGATTGACAGCTCTTTTGCCTGAAATAACACAACATAGGGGTTGTCAGTCAAGCAGGAGGAGACGACACTGTATGGGGAATAGAGCTGGAGTGACAGAGGCTTCAGATCTACTAACTTATTTGCATACCAATTCCATTCCTTGATTTCTCAGTAATAGCGGAATGGAATGGCCATGTAAAGATATTGCTGGACATGTCTTAGAAAGAGCTACTTGTATATATAAATACAGTAGTTTGGTGGTTGAAATCTTGTTGACAGATTTCCTTTAATGTTATCACTTAGCAACACTACATTCTTTTGCAACCAGACCATCAGTATAAAAAGTGAGATGCAATATACCTACAACATCTCAGGACACTAACCTTGTTTCCATGTCCCATGATATCATGTGTGACACAAGCAAAAACAACATGTGAACTATCCAACTACTCTGGATCAATCGCATGAGTGTCTACAGTCAACCAATATTACAGAACCTGAATCAATGCTACTTTCTCATGTTCCCCCTAAAGAGGTATAATTATATCATCTGTGCAATCTGTCTGTCATGTGATTCTAATAAGAAGCCTACGGCACTGAGGGGAAATGCTGTGCACATATTATCAGCAGAAACCTGTACTTCTGTAAATGGAGTTCCTCATGCCTCTCAGCAGATCTGACAGTGACATTGGCGCTAATTCTTCTAATGTTACTGCAATCAAATGAATGCTTTTCTTCGTACCTGAACTACTACAGTAAGTATATTAAAGGTTATAAAATCATTATAGTTGCACCAATTTTAATGAAAAAAGCTTATTAGTGATGCTAGTGATGTTAGTGATGCTAACATGCCCATGTTAGCATAGCTGGCTGTGACTGGCGTGGAAATGGAAAATGTTACAATACTTTTGCATAACTTCAAAGTAAAGCAAATATACTGAAACTTATTAAGGTGTTTTACTCCTGACTTCTGGAGTAAGCACCTTAATGAATCTGACCCATAGAGTCTAGCAAAGCCGGTATGGCACTACACAGAAGATTATGGCCTAATACTAAAGAGGCTGTAGGGGCTCCAGGCACTGCCATACGTGCTCTGTATCAGTGTGCATGAGCCTTAATGCCTAGTTAGATACAGATACTCCCCAAACAACTAACTAGGCTGAATTGCTAATCATGATCCTATTAAAGCTGGCTTATAGCCTTTGTCAGAGTCTTAAAGCTATATTGGTTCTACAGTTGTTACAAAAAATAGAGTGCTTAACAAATGACTCTCATTTATCTGCCGCTGACACCTTACATATCGAAGGTCTGGATGAGTAAATTACAGAATCAGTTAAGCAGAAGTAAATGCACAATTCAACACTGCTCTGAAGAGGAAGAGGAAGAAATGAAGGTGCCATCTGTGGACAATTTCCTAAATTAACTCTTTCTTTGGATGATAGAATAAATATGGTAGCTAAAATGACACTTGTCTCATTAAGTGTCCTAACAAAGAAAGTAAAAGTAAGTACCACTCTTCTCCAGTAAAAGGTACAACACATGCCATGTAAAGGATATCGATATACAAATGCTTCTCACTAGTGATGAGTGAGCACTAAAATGCTCGGGCACTTGTTGCTCGGGTCGAGCAAATTGGAATACTCGGGTGCTCGACCTGAGCAACGAGCCCAATGTAAGTCTATGGGAAACTAGAGCATTTCTCAGGCGGCTCCCCCCGGCGGTCTGCAGAGGGCCTAAAAATTGCCCAAATCGACGGGAACAATGCTCCACGCCACTTTTACGGACATACAACAACGAAACCAAAATGGATTTTCCTGGAAACATCCTTTCCATGGTAATCACTTGTATATAAGGCAAAATAAATAACCAAATACTCCTCCACACTTTGGGCTATGTTCACAGGTAGCGTTTTTGATGCGTTTTTGCACTTTTGCATTGCTTTCAACCAAGACAGATGCATTCACTGGGAAATGTAATTTTAACATTTTACAACCTTATCTGGCCATGTGGTGTGTGACACATCATCAGACACATGCATACAGTGCTAAAAAGACATGGGAACAGCATGGGGAAGACCGCTGGAAGCATTTCTGACTCCCAGGTCACTGCCTAAAAGTGTGCCCATCATAAATGATCCTTGATGCATGCGAAGATGCCTCCCGCCATGCACATGTCGTTGCAGACTTGCAACAATCACCGTCCACGTCCTTGTCCCAGTGCAGCGTTCAGTTGTCCTTACCCCATTCCTAGGAATGCAAGCGCAAGTATGGAGCCAGCCACCCACCCTCCCACAGGCTGCAATACTATACTGCCAAATTTTTGACAGCTGCCTGCACTTGAAATGTGGCCTTTTAGACTCGTGAAGGCGGAAGCTGTCCACAATCTTATGGCGGCGGCGACCGGGTATCCATACTCGGTCCCCAGCCGCCACTATTTTTCCCAGTATCATCTCTGCCTTCCACAAGCACGGGTCCCACAACATTACCCGTGCCCTCCCCAGTGCACTTACTGGGAAGGACCGCCTAACCACAAATACGTGGACAGGTGAATTTGGCCAGGGACGGTATGGAGCCAGTCCACAGCTTTATTTGCTGAGTTGTATTTAGCTCGGTGAATGGACTGGCATAGAGGGAAACTGTATCTACTCTGGGTGTCATTTCTCCCAGGAAGTGCTCTAATGCAGCTTGTTGCTGAAGCAATGGCTGCCCGTCTAACATCAACTCGCACTTGTTGGTGGAGCTTTGACACACAAACATCTTTCTTTGCGCATTTAATTTCATGACTACAGAGTTGGGCAATGGCCTGATCTGCAATGTGGTTTGAGAAATAACATGCATAAGCACATCCGATCCACATTAAAAAAGCAGCCATAGAGTGTCCGGGAACCATCCCACACACTTTTCTTACCCAGAGCTGCTTCTCGGCAGGGATGGACGGACCCACCAAAAAACCGGAGACTCCTCCGGTGGGCCCTGGCTTCTCCTTCAGGAGAGTTCATAGTGCCGAGGTGAGGCCATGATGATGATAGAGACCACCATCTGCTTAGTTTTCTGTTACTTGGAATTCAAGCGCAAGTATGCAGGCAGCCACCCACCCGCCCACCCACAGGCCGCAATACTTAACTGCCAGATTTCTGGGCAGCTGCTTACACTTGAAACGTGGCCTTTTAGGCTCATGGAGGCTGAAGCTGTCCACAATATTATGGCGGCGGCGACTGGGTATCCATACTCGGTCCCCAGCCGCCACTATTTTTCCCGGTATCGTCTCCACCTTCCACAAGCACGGGTCCCACAACATTACCCGTGCTCTCCCCAGTGCACTTACTGGGAAGGACCGCCTAACCACAAACATGTGGACAGGTGAATGTGGCCAGGGGCAGTACAGAGTCAGTCCACTGCTTTTTTTGCTGAGTTGTATTTCACCACAGACATATTCTTTAGCTGGGTGAAAGGACTTGGGAAACCATATCTACCCAGCTGTCATTTCTCCCAGGAAGTCCTCTAAAGCTGCTTTCACTTGAAATGTGGCCTTTTAGGCTCGTGGAGGCGGAAGCTTTTCATAACCTCATGCCGGTGGCAGCCGGGTGTCCATACTCGGTCCCCAGCCACCACTATTTCTCCCGCTATCGTCTCCGCCTTCCACAAGCATGGGTCCCACAACATTACCCGTGCCTTCCCCAGTGCACTTACTGGGGAGGACTGCCTAACCACAAACATGTGGACAGGTGAATGTGGCCAGGGAGAAAGTCCACAGCTTTTTTTGCTGAGTTGTATTTAGCTCGGTGAAAGGACTGGCATAGAGGGAAACCGTATCTACTCTGGGTGTCATTTTTCCCAGGAAGTCCTCTAATGCAGCTTGTTGCTGAAGCAATGGCAGCCCGTCCAACATCAACTCGCACTTGTCGGTGGTGCTTTGACACACAAACATCTTTCTTTGCGCATTTAATTTCATGATTACAGAGTTGGGCAATGGCCTGATATGCAATGCGGTTTGAGAAATAACATGCATAAGTTTGTCCGATCCACATTAAAAAAGCAGCCATAGAGTGTCCGGGAACCTTCCCCCACACTTTCATAGCCAGGACTGCTTCTCGGCAGGGTTGGACGGTCCCACCAGAGAATCCTCTGGTGTGCCTTGGCTTCTAACTCAGGAGAGTTCATGATAGCGCTAACTTTGCAGCTGCTATGGGGCTCTTGAGTGGGGAGAAAGGTGAGCCCTCAGAATCAAATCCTCTGGTGGGCACAATGTTTTTCAATCTGAAACAGCTTTTCAGTGGGAGTTGTATTTCACCACAGCCATATTCTTTAGCTCAGTGAAAGGACTGGCACAGAGGAAAACCGTATCTACTTCAGCAGTCATTTCTCCGTCACCAGGTTCTGCCCATTGTCACACACAACCATGCCTGGCTGTATGTTCAGTGGTGAGATCCACAGATCAGGCTGCTGTGTTACAGCTTTCAAAAACTCTGCAGCGCTGGGTGGTTTGTCACCTAACCATGAAGCATATTAGCTTCAGCACAGCCTGTTGCCACTTGGCCAAGGCAGTGCTGCAGTGCTGTCAGCTTGTGACTGATGTAGTCTTTCGGAGATGGAGGAGGAGGTGCAGGAGCTGAACAATGTGATTACATTGAGGTTAAATTGGTGATGCTGTTTTTTATACTAAAGAAAGATCCTATTGTTTTGGGTTTTTTAAAGTTATTTTTTAAGACAAATGCATTCACCGGGAAATGTCATTTTAACATTTTACAACCTTATCTGGCAATGTGGTGTGTGACACATCATCAGACACATCCTGTTTTATTAATGATGGAGGGATTCTGAAAGTCATAAACCCTATTTTTATAGGGCCATCAGACGGCCCTTACTATTTTTAAAAGGCCAGCAGTTGGCCCTCACTATTCTTAGAGAGCCATCATCTGGCTATTCTTTGTTGTTCCCATTATTAACAAGTGGGTCTCCTATACTGTTATTGCGCATGCAGTGACTGCAAGGGCTGCCAAAAATTTGGACTCAACCCAATACCTCTTTGAAGAGACATGGAGGAGGGTCTCAGTAAAAAAAATGTTCCCATTATAAAGGAGCAGGTCTCCTATAGTGGTAATGCCCATGCTGTGACTGAAAGGGCTGCCAAAATATTGATAAAAAAAACACTAAGAATTTAAAGACACATAGAGCAGGGCCACAGTAACGACAAATTCCCATTAGAAAGGAAAGAGTCTGCTATACAGTTATAGGGTATGCAATGAGTCCAACGGCTGACCAAATTTAGGAAAAACCCCACTAAGAATTTAAAGACACCTAGAGCAGGGCCACAGTTCCAAATACGACATGTTCCCATTAGAAAGGAGAGGGTCTGCTATACAGTTATAGGGTATGCAGTGAGTCCAACGACTGACCAATTTTAGTAAAAACCCCACTAAGAATTTAAAGACACATAGAGCAGGGCCACAGTAACAACAAATTCCCATTAGAAAGGAGAGAGTCTGCTATACAGTTATAGGGTATGCAGTGAGTCCAACGGCTGACCAAATTTAAGAAAAACCAAACTAAGAATTTAAAGACACAGAGCAAGGCCACAGTAACAACAAATTCTCATTAGAAAGGAGAGGGTCTCCCATAGTGTTGGCCTATGCAGTGAATGCAAGGGCTGCCAAAAATTGGGAGGCACTCCAATGCCCCTTGGAAGAGATGTGGAGGAGGGCCTCATAAAAAATGTTCCCATTAGAAAGGAGCGGGTCTCCTATACTTGTAATGCCCATGCACTAAGTGTATGGGCTGACAAACATTTACCCCTGGGGGGAATACATGAACATACTGTAATTTTTTTTTTTTACGGGCATCATAAACACCCTTTAAAAAAATTATGTGGGTGTTGCATCACAGACCACGGTCACCCTGGTGATATGGTGGTGGAGGATGAGGTTGAGGAGAAGGAGGAGGACAAGAGCAAATAGCCAAAATCAGGAAGCATATACCCATCTGTGGGTGTGAAGAGGAGTATGGGAATACACCTCCCAAAAAAAGACACTGGATTTGAGTTTATGTTACGCTGCTATCATTCGGTGGTGTTGAGAAGTCTGGCCCAATCCAGCCCTTGTTCATTTTTATAAGAGTCAGCCTGTCAGCATTTTCAGTTGACAGGCGGATGCGCTTATCAGTTATAATTCCACCAGCGGCACTAAAAAAACGCTCTGATAAAATGCTAGGGGCAGGGCACCCCAGAACCTCAAAGGCGTAGAGAGCCAGTTCATTCCACACATCCAGCTTGGATACTCAATAATTATAAGGCACAGAGGAATCACGGAAGATGTTGGTACGGTCGGCAAGGTACTTTCTCAGCATCTTCCCAAACTTTGCACTCCTTGTGAGAGTACCCCGCACCTCAGGGCCTGTGAGATGGAAGGGTCTGAGAAAACTGTCCCAGAACTTTGACAGTTTTCCCCTGCCTCTGCTGGATTGCATTTGTGTCTCTATCGCCTGTACTCCTTGGTTGTCCAACGAACTGTGACCTCTGCCGCCAGCGTTTTCAGATGGGAATTTTTTTAATAGTTTCGCAACAAGGGCCTTCTGGTACAGCCCCATTTTTGTAGACCTGTCCGCCTGAGGAATAAGAGATATAAAGTTCTCCTTATAGAGTGGGTCTAGAAGTGTCACCAACCAGTAATGACTGTCACCCAAAATTTTGTGAACACGAGGGTCATGGGAAAAGCAGCATTACATAAAGTCAGCCATGCATGCCAGACTGCTAACAGGCAAGACTTCCGTGTCCTCACCAAGAGGATGACTGATCATGCTCTCCTCATCCTCCTCCTCTTTTCCGTCCTCTGGCCATCCACGCTGAACAGACGGTATGACAGTTGTGCAGATAGTACCGTCTATAGCGCATGAAACTAGCTCCTGTTCTTCCTCCTCCTCCTCTTCCTCATTGTCACCCAATTCACGTTGGGATGAGATGAGGCTGAGCTGTGTGTAATCACCCTGTATGGTTCCTTACTCCAGCTCATAGTGCTCCGCCTGCAATGCATCCTCTTTGATTGTGAGCTGAGAGCGTTTCAGAAGACAGAGAAGCGAGATGGTGACGCTAATTATGGCGCAACAGCGGAAGAAGCAATGGCGCCACGGCAGTGTTATGATCTGCAACAAGTACTAAAGAAAGAAAGGGGAAAGCTATCCCTACAGTAAGACTAAGCTGAATCCCTACGATGTAGCGGGCTGCCTGTTCCTTGCGAACAGACCCGCCTAAGTCCTCGGCTAGTCTGAACGAAGACCTATAGCATAAAGGAAGGGGTCCCTAAAAGAACTAAGGACTGGAACAAAAATGGGACACCTCCTGAACAGAGAAGGTTGTTGCAGAACACAAAAAGATCAACTGACAAAAAGGTACTAGAGGTCCCAGAAGGACCAAGCAAACTGACAGAGAAAGGCACAGAAGCACCTGGCTAGCAAAACAGTCAAACAATACTGAAGTCCAGCACAGCCAAAAGGGTGGAGCTGGAATATATAGGCAGATGGTCACGTGACCGCAAAACACAAGATGGAAAAAAAAACAGGAGGGTTCTAACAGGCAGACACTGTTCCTGGACCCTGTGGTTCGGCCCACAAAGTCGGGCGCTTTGCTGCCATGGGCCTGATCATGCTGGTGGTGGTCAGGCTGGTCGTTTTGCCACACCTGCTGATGCTGGCCTGGCAGGTGGTGTAAATGGCCTTTTTGGGGTTATCGGCAGAGTCTTTAAAAAACAACCAGACTCGGGAAGACCTAACAGTTGTACTGGCAACTTCCTTCGTGTTGGTGTTATGGGGAACGGTTGCCTGCCTTCTTTCTGCGGACACAACACTGCTTCTTCCTGCCTGTTGGGGTGCTCTGCCTCCCTCCCCCCTGTGTGCTGCTGTCCTCGCTCTGCATGTCCTCCTGCCAGGTTGGGTCAGTTATTATTTCATCCACCACCTCGTCTTCCACTTCCACACCCTGGTCCTCCTCCTGACTTTCTGGCAATTATGTCTCATTATCGTCCACCTCTTGTGACACTTTCCTACCGTCGCCTTTGTGTGACCGTGGCTGCTCAAATATTTGGGCATTGCTACATGCGATCTCCTCTTGCCTCGCTTCAAGAGGACCGGGCAAGAGGCCCGAATCTATAAATGGGAAAGTGAACAGCTCTTCGGAGTGTCCAAGTTTGGGATCAGTTGTCTCTGGGCACTCGGCATGGTGTGAGGAAGTAGGTTCAGGGTGAGGAATATGCGGTCCAGACTCACAGCTACTGAGACTTGACCGTGTGGAAGATAAGGTGGTGTTGGTGGCTAAGTGACTGGAAGCATTTTCTGCTATCCAACCAATAACCTTTTCACACTGCTCTGTGTTCAATAGTGGTGTTCTGCGGTTCCCTATTAATTGGGACAGGAAGGTCGAGCAAGAAGATGTGAGTGTTTGTTGTGGCACAATTTCAGCTTGCTCACGGCCTCGGCCTCTGCATGCACCATCATCACCATCACGTCCAGGACAATATCTTCCACGCTCACAACAAATGACTGAATTTGGAGCAAACTTATATGTGATCCGTGTGACGGACAAACCACAGTTTTAAATACCTGGCCTGTAGGTAACTATTTTGAGCAGCAAAAAGCTGTCAAAAACTTTGCTGACACACTGAAAAAAAAATTTAATGGAGGCCAGAAATGGCAGTATTTTCTGAAAATGTATATGTGATCCGTGTGACGGAGAAAACACAGTTTAACTACCTGGCCTGTAGGTAAGTAGTTTGAACAGCATTCTGGTGTCAATTGCTTCACTGACACACTGAAACAAATTTTTAATGGAGACCAGAAATGGCAGTATTTTCTGAAAACGTATATGTGATCCATGTGAAGGAGAAAACAAAGTTTTAAATAGCTGGATTTTTAGCACTGTAATATGGAAAGGACCTGGCTGTAATCTGCAGTGCCAACAAGCAAATGGCGCAGAAAAACTGTGTTCTCTGGATTGCTTTTTAAGCAAATAATGATGTTTAAGAGCCAAAAAAAAATTATTCCTGGCCCCTGAGATCTGGGCCTATTTCTAGAAATATAACAGCAGCAGCAGACAGAACTGGAATGGAGCCTCTTGTGCTATATGCACTGCAATCTGCTATATACCCTGCCTGCCTGCCTATATACACTGCCTGCCTGATATCTCTGCAGATGGATTAGTCCTCAGAAGGACTGTTTGTTGGGATGGATATGTGTCTCTAATATAGTTTGGTACACCTACACTAACTAGAAACAAGCAAATCTCTCTCTAGCTCAGCAGCAGCTCTCCCTACACTGTCTGATTCCGGAGTGACTGTGACATGTCAGCGCCAGATCTGGTATAGACCTGAGTACACCCCATGGGAACAGTCACCCCAGTTCACCCCATTATTGGCCAAAATAATGACTAATACCTCATATATTATAAATATGCAGTTTTGCACGTTTTTATTACAGGGTGCAGGCAGGCCCATCAGTGTTGGCATTGTAAACTGGGGTTTCTTTTCCCATGGGGTGCACTTGGATAGTACCAGGCAGCCTGCCTGATCTAATAGTATGGGCGTAACTGATAGGCTGTAAGCCGGATAGTGTGCACTACCCAAGTGTGAACAGTTCCCTATACAAGCCTTTTTGTGTGCAATTCAAATACTAAGCAGTCACATCAGTTTGTCTCATCAGTATTTTGCACCTGTGTAACCGCCATCTTTATGTGGGTTTGCTGCACCCTGGTAGTGCATTAGTTCTGAGATTTGGGCAGATAAACACTGCTGCCTTTTTTTGCTGTGTTTTTTCTTGAATCTTGGGGGAATTTTAATTCTTTTTAGTGTGGCTTTGCTTTTTGTGTTAAGCGTAGGGACTCGTAAGCATGAGGACCCTTGACGCGGGTTACGAGCTTGCGTATTTTGGCCAAAATAATGACTAATACCTCATATATTATATACAGTTGTGCTCAAAAGTTTACATACCCCGGCAGAATTTTTCCTTTCTTGGCCTTGTTTCAGAGAATATGAATGATAACAGAAAAACTTTTTCTCCACTCATTGTTATTGGTTGGGAGAAGCCATTTATTGTCAAACTACTGTGTTTTCTCTTTTTAAATCTTAATGACAACCAAAAATATCCAAATGACCCTGATCAAAAGTTTACATACCAAAGTTCTTAATACCGTGTATTGCCCCCTCTAACATCAATGACAGCTTGAAGTCTTTTGTGTTAGTTGTGGATGAGGTTCTTTATTTTCTCAGATGGTAAAGCTGCCCATTCTTCTTGGCAAAAAGCCTCCAGTTGCGTGCGCAGTGAGGCTGTGTAGTTTGCAGCTTCACTGCGCATGCGCTATGACGCTGTTTCCCACGCGTGCGCAATGAAGCTTCAAGCGACACAGCCTCACTGCGCACGCGCGGGAACATAGTGCATGCGCAGTGAATCTGTAATCACACAGCCTCACTGCGAAGGCGCGGGACCAGCGGTAGCGCAGTCGGCAGTGACTGAATACTGCGCCCGCCCATGACTGAATATGAGAATCACACCCCTTTGACTGAATAAACAGGTAGGATCTAAGTACAGTACAGACCAAAAGTTTGGACCCACCTTCTCATTTAAAGATTTTTCTGTATTTTCATGACTATGAAAATTGTACATTCACACTGAAGGCATCAAAACTATGAATTAACACATGTGGAATTATATACTTAACGAAAAAGTGTGAAACAACTGAAAATATGTCTTATATTCTAGGTTCTTCAAAGTAGCCACCTTTTGCTTTGATGACTGCTTTGCATACTCTTGGCATTTTCTTCACTCCAGCCCTAAGCTCTGTACTAGCAGGTAGTGCGAACCTATAATGGGTACTGCTATCTTGGGTGCAGCTCCAGGCTCTAGTTATACCGCTATGCTGCTGGGCTTCTGCTTGTGGCCAGGAAACTTGCAGTCTCTTGTCCCCCAGATTCGGTTGCCGGAACATGCAATGCTGTACAACCCAGGACTCTAGCGTCCTCTGCTCCGCTGCCTGGGGTGAGCTCTTCATTTGCTCTGCTCCCCAGAACTTTCTCCTTCTCCCTGCTGCTTTATCCCCCTCCCCCTTCCCTCTCACACTCACTGACTAACTCCTCCCCCCAGCCGGAAAAGGCAGCTCCCCAAAATAGGGTGTAGAGCTCCCCCTTCAGGTCAGGGATCAGATCCTGTGTGTGCATGTGGGGTCTACCTGACGTGAGGAGCTCCCCCTGCTTCCAAGTGACGCGCCCCCCTGGGGCCGTGGGGTACTCGGTGCCGGGCCGGTCGGTGCTGGGGATGTCACGGTGGCGTGGCCCGGTCCGTGGCCCCGAGGCGGTCAATAAACAGTGAAATAACGTTTTGGGGATAAAGTTTGTGATGCCACCTGTGGTACGCGGCTATAGTTGGCCACCGCTGCTGTTCAGATCCACTGGGGCCGTTGGTGATGCAGCAAAGATGGTTCAGCTCTCTACGGGTAAAGCTAGGCCTCAGGGCAGTTAAATAAAGAATTTAAGATGTTGGTGTTGTAGTGCAAGGCAGGTGACGCAGCAATAAATCCAGGAGACAGTGGGGTGCTGTCTTCAGGCTTTACTCACAGTTCTTAGGTAGTTCCAGGTTACCGCTGCAGCCGGTTATAACCGCCCACGTCATCCTGTGTTCTCCAAGGAAGGGATCTAGCCAACTCCCAAGCAGTTCAGGTACACTTAGTCAGGACCCCCTTCTTATGTACCTCTCTGGTCGTCTCCCTGCGCTGGCTCTCGCCCTCCTGCCTTTGCCTCACAATCAGTGTCCCAAGCCAGTGGCCTCGGGCCTTGTCGGGCGACTTACTCTCAGTCCCCTGGACCCTATGTGACCACCTTTTCGGTGATGTAATTGTGGATTTCGGCAGCAACACCTTAAAAATGCTGCGGCCTCCAGTTGGCTAGCTGAGCCTGGTTGTTCTCTAATAGTCTGGGGCCGGTCCCCTTCTGCGGCCTGGTCCCACCACTCGGCGGTCGGGTGGATGCGGGTCCCACGGAGAGCGTCCGCGATCTCGTGCCCCTGAGACCCCCTCTGCCTCTTCTTCCTTCTTCTGGGCCCCTTACTCTGGGCCCCCTCCTGTCTGGACCTATCACAAGCAGGTCCTCCCTCCTGGGATTACAGCCCTGACTAAACACCTTCTAGAAGGTTCCCCTTCTTCTTATACCTTCTGCTAGGGTGCTTCTCTTTGCTGCTTCATCCACCCACACCCACTACATGGCTCCCTCTCCTTTGGTTCCCTCCCCTCCAGCCAGGGACAGGGCTCAGCCGAGATTAAGTGCATCTTGCCCCATCTGCTGGTCTGGAGTGGTGTAGTGCTGGATGCAGGTGTGTGGGTTCCGGGTAGTGTTCCTTCCTTACCTGGGAGTGGGGTACCATACCTCTGGGTGAGGTGCAGTACTTCTGTGGCAACTGGACCCGCAGGGGCACCACAGAAGCGTAATATCACCTCCGGTGAAGGAGGCAACACTACTGTGGCAACCGTCTCATGGGGGCGCCACAATATACAGCAGATGCTGCTGAACTAAATAGTACATTTTTTTAAGTGCGCCACCCCACAAATCTGGGAAACAGAAGAGTGATGTGCTGCTGATAACAAAGGCTGCGCACACCCCTTTAAAGATTTTTGCTAAGTAGGATTGGTATTATTCCCGTGTCAACAATTATACCCTATTAGAGTTGATATATATATATCATGTTTTGTGTTGGTCTAGATTCTAATAACTGGAATCAATATAATAATCAAACACTAAAAATTCCTCAAGTCATATATAATATGTGAGAAGTCATATAAATGATGCTGTTTAATATCCACAGTATATTCCCCCATAGCCAAGTTCATAGATGATTGCATTAGCACAGTTTGGGCACTCCGGGGATTAGATAGTGGATCAGATCTTCTAACTGATCTTCTGTATCTGAAAATTTGTCAGTTTAAGGGAAACTTTTGAGTGTACTCATGAAACACAAAAGCTACTGTATAATAACTGTCAGATGTCCAGCTGGGGAATGTCGCTTTCTGTATCCATCTGGAGACCTATAACTCACAATATTCTGCTTTACCATGGAAGGTATTTCAATTTAGATGCTACCATCAACAAGTATACATAATGAATGAATATGAACAAAATGTAAATTACTGTAGATCAAATGTATACATTAGAACACACTTTGTCACCCTGTTTGAACTTAACTTAGCTTTGTGTCATTGGTGTGGTCTATAAAGACAGGGAATTCTGAGAAATGTTAGTTTGTATCAGTGATAGGACAGATAAAATTCTCCTGATATCAATTATTTGGCATGGTAATATTTTCCCCTGTTTCTATCTTGGCACGATCCTTGAAAATGTCAATATACAATATGTTCTGTATGTGTCCATTGTCAGACTACAGTATAATAAGCATTAATAAGGGAAAGGTGATTGTGTGTACGGTATATCTGTTGGGAAAAGTAGGATTCTTCTGACAGTGATCACACAATTTCCCATACAGGAACCCAAAAATCTATGTTATATTATTAATAGGATACAAGAAGCTTCAAGGAAGAAATACAGTAAGAGGGAGGGGTAGGAAAAATCAATCCATATCCCATAAAAGCATCTCTAGATCAAGGGTCTTCCACTGCCATATTAGATTTTTATCAGTTTCTATTGACTTCTGGTAGAATAAAAAATTATATTGTGGTACTTTGTTACTGGTGAATTCCATAACACAATTCTACTGTCTCTGTCTACTCTCCTAAATAAAGTAGATTTAGGCTGTGTGCCCACAATGCATTTTTAGTGCGCTTCTGCAGCGTTTTTGCAGCTGCGGAAACGCATTAAAAACGCATGGTAGAAGGGCAGCAATGTTCCCCAATGATAATCCGCATGTGCTGTGCACATGCTGCGGAAATTTCAGCTGCGGAGTATCATTGTGGAAAAAAATGCAGCACTACCAATAATTTTGCGGAAGTGCTGCGTTTTCGCAGCCATTGGCTTGCATTAGAACACGCCAATTCCGCAAGACTACATCTGTACTTGCGTAATTGACGCGTTCTTATGTGCGGATGGTACCCGGGTGTAGAGGAGAGGAGACTCTCCTCCGGACCCAGGTACCATTAAAAAATCTGTAAAAAAAAGAATAAAATAAAAAACAAATGTATATTTACCTTCCGGCGGCCCGCGCTGCGCTCCTCCTTGCTTCCTGGCACTTTGCGGTGGATTGAAGGACCTGCGCTGACGTCAGAGTCATGTGACGGGTCACACAACGCTGACGTCGGCAGGTCTTTCAATCCACCGCTGCCGGCAAGGGAGAGCGGAGTGAGCAGGACACCGGGGGCCACCAAAGGGTAAATATACATTTTATTTTTTTATTTTTAACCACTCTTTCGGGTCACACTATATAAATCCATGCCGTTTGCATGGATTTATATAGTGTGACCTAGTTGTCACAAGCACTTTCCAAGTGATGCTAATCGCTTGGAAAGCGCTTGTCAATCCGCATGCGGAAATGTCAGTGAATAACGCTCCATTTCCGCATGTCCCTGGCAGGAAAACGCATGTACAATCCGCATGCATTTTTTTCTGCCAGGGAGATGCAGAAACGCTCAGGAAAAAATCCTGAGCGTTTCTGCATCGTGGGCAAATAGCCTTACTTCTCATAAAAAGGATATATATGCTATGGAGGCAGTGCATGCAGCGTCACTGCCTTGAGTAGCTGTATCCTCTCTTCTGTTGAATACCTAGAATTTGTGAAAGGCCTCATTCAGATGTCCATATTGCGCGTACATGTTCTATCTGCGATTTTCCTGGATAAAACATGTACCCATTATAGTCTGTGTGGCTGTTCACATGTCTTTGCTTTTTCACTGACTGTGTGTCTGAGCAAAACTCATGGAGACTAGTGATGAGCGAACAGACTCGCAACTGCTCGGTATTTGCCCGAGCATCACTGTGCTCGACGAGCTCAGCGCTCGGGAGGAGTGTTTCCGAGTTGCTTGGTCGGGAACTCGGGTCCCCTCCCTGCATGTTTGGCGCTCTTTAGAGAGCCAATTAACAGCAGGGATTGCCTCCCACGCACTGTAATGCCGTAGCCATGTTGGTTGTGGGCTTTACAGTGATTCGTTGGCCGCAGAGCATCATCAGGTGTATATAAGACCGGGCGCCGCCATGCTCGTCACAGTCTACCTCGAACTCAGGCAGAGTAGGGAGAGCTGCTGCTGCGCCAGGGAGAGATTTTCTTCTTTATAGTTAGTATAGGTATTCCACAACATATATATATATATATACAGTACAGACCAAAAGTTTGGACACACCTTCTCATTTAAAGATTTTTCTGTATTTTCTTGACTATGAAAATTGTACATTCACACTGAAGGCATCAAAACTATGAATTAACACATGTGGAATTATATACTTAACAAAAAAGTGTGAAACAACTGAAAATATGTCTTATATTCTAGGTTCTTCAAAGTAGCCACCTTTTGCTTTGATGACTGCTTTGCACACTCTTGGCATTCTCTTGATGAGCTTCAAGAGGTAACGTGGAAAATATTGTCCTCCATTAAAAATGGGCAAGGTGCGTGGCAAGGAATAGGGAAGTGGACGTGATGGTGATGGTGCATGCAGACGCCGAGGCCAAGGATGTGGCCATGGGCAAGCTGACATTGTGCCACAACAAACACCCACATCTTGTCGCTCTGCATTCCTGTTCTAATTAATAGGGGATCACAGAACACCACTATTGAACACAGATCAATGTCAAAAGGTTATTGGTTGGATAGCAGATAATGCTTCCAGTTACTTAGCCACCACCACCACCCTGTCTTCCATATGGTCAAGTCTCAGTATCCATGAGTCTGGACCGCATAATCCTCACCTTGATCCTCCTTCCTCCCACCATGCCGAGTGCCCGGAGACAACTGATCCCACATTTGGACACTCAGAAGAGCTGTTCACTTTTCCATTTGTAGATTCGGGCCTCTCGCCAGGCCAGTTTCAAGTGAGTCAAGAGGAGAACGCGTGTAGCGATGCCCAAATATTGGAGCAGCCACGGTCACACGAAGGCGACGGTAGGAAAGTGCAATTACTCTCGCAAGAGGTGGATGATGATGATAATGAGACACAATTGCCAGAAAGTTAGGAGGAGGATCAGGGTGCAGAAGTGGAAAAAAAGGTGGTGGATGATATAGTAACTTACCCAACCTGGCAGGGGGACATACAGAGCAAGGACAGCAGCACACAGGGGGGAGGGAGGCGTAGCACCACAACAGGCAGGAAGAAGCTGCGTGGTGGCCGCAGACACAAGGCAGGAAAGCGTTCCTCGTAACACCAACACGACGGAAGTTGCCAGTACAACTGTAAGATCTTCCCGAGTCTGGTTATTTTTTAAAGACTCTGCAGATAACCCCAAAAAGGGCATTTGCACCACCTGCCAGGCTAGCATCAGCAGGGGTAGCAAAACTAGCAGCCTGACCACCACCAGCATGATCAGGCACATGGCAACAAAGAACCTGACTAAGTGGGCCGAACCCCAGGGTCCAGCAACAGTGTCTGAATGTGACACCACTGCTTGTTCCGCTGTTGTGCGTGCACGCCAATCCCCTGTCCATGGCGCATGCCAAGATGCTTCCCGCCCTGCACCTGTCGTTGCACACTCTCAACTAGCACCATCAGCAACCACATCCTTGTCCCAGCGCAGCGTTCAGTTGTCTCTACCCCATTCCTTGGAACACAAGCGCAAATATGCAGCCAACTCCCCAGAGGCCACACTACTAAATTCACACATTTTCCGAGTGCTTGCGCTCAAAATTTTGCCTTTTACGCTCGTAGGGACAGAAGCTTTCTGCAACCTGATGGAGGCGGCCATCCCTCGGTACTCGGTCCCCAGCCGCCACTATTTCTCCCGGTGTGCCATCCCCGCATTACACGAGCACGTGTCCCTTAACATTAGCCGTGGCCTCAACAACGCAGTTACTGAAAAAGTCCACCTAACCACGGCCAAATGGACAAGAGCTTGTGGGCAGGGACGGTACATCTCGCTGACAGCACACTGGGTTAATATAGTGGAAGCCGGGACCCAGTCAGACCTTGGGACGGAACACGTCCTCCCGACGCCGAGGATTGCGGGACCTGGGTCAATCAGGGTTGCCCCCACATTCTACAGCTCCTGCACCTCCTCCTCTTCAGCCTCCATCTCCGAAATGATCACATCAGTCGCAAGCTAGAAGCACTGCAGCACTGCCTCGGCCAAGCGGCAACAGGCTGTGCTGAAGCTAATATGCTTAGGTGACAAACTGCACAACACTGAAGAGTTGTGGACAGCTCTGAAACAGCAGGCAGATCTGTGGCTGACACCGCTGAACCTACAGCCAGGCATGGTCGTGTGTGACAATGGTCGGAAACTGGTGGCGGCTCTGAGGCGAGGCGAGCTCCCACACGGCCCATGTGCTTAACCTCGTGGTTCAGCGGTTTCTCAAAACCTGCCCGGATCTGTCGGAACTACTTGTAAAAGTACACCGCCTGTGTGTCAATTTTAGAAGGTCAGCTACAGCTTCCGCCGCCCTTGCCGTGCTTCAGCAACGTTTGCAGCTTCCAGCTCACCGACTGATCTGCGATGTCCCCACGCGTTGGAACTCTACATTGCAGATGTTGGAAAGGATTTGTGAGCAAAAGAGGGCAGTTGTTGACTAATAGCACCAACAAGGTCGCCGGTATTCAGATCAGACTCCACAAATACACTGTGTTCCAAATTATTATGCAAATAATATTTTCTCAGATTTTCCCAAATTACCTATATGAATTGCAGTCATTGTAATTTTCCAGTCAAATAACTATTAGAGTACAATTGAAAGGTTTTTGTACAAACTGCCTATGATAACAGTATATTTTTAAAAAAATTAAACACTCAAACTGCTCTCAAAATGCATGTTCCAAATTATTATGCACAGCAGAGTTTTCAACCTTTTCATTTTAATAAAGAACAAAAAAATGGTCATTTTTGAAATTATAAGCATTAGCAGGTTATTACAAACTGAAATCAAACAGTTTTCAACTGAAAACTTTATTCTAGGTGATGTTACATTTGCACATAGGACCCCTTGTTCGAAAGGTGCTTCTGAACTCTCTCGTCCATTGAATTTGTCAGGTTTTGGATGGTTTCTGCTTCAATTGTTTTGCATGAGGACAGAATACCCTCCCAGAGCTATTGCTTAGATGTGAACTGCCTCCCGCCATCATAGACACTCCTTTTGATGATGCTCCAGAGGTTCTCAATGGGGTTGAGGTCAGGGGAGCATGGGGGCCACACCATAAGTTTGTCCCCTTTTATGCCCATAGCAGCCAGAGATGCAGATGTGTTATGTGCAGCATGAGACGGTGCATTATCATGCATGAAAATGATCTTGCTGCGGAATGCACGGTTCTTCTTCTTGAACCATGGCAGGAAGTGCTGTTTGAGAAACTCAGCATACATTATGGAGTTCATCTTTACCCCTTCAGGGATCCTAAAGGGGCTGACAATCTCTCTCCCCATGATTCCAGCCCAAAACATTACTCCACCTCCTCCTTGGTGGCGCCGTAGCCGTGTTTGCATGGGGTGTCCATCAACCAGCCATCCTCCACTCCATCCATCTGGACCATCGAGCGTTGCATGGCACTCATCGGTGAACAAAACAGTTTTGAAGTCAGTCTTCATGTATTGTTTGGCCCACTGGAGCCGTTTCTGCTTGTGTGCAGTGGATAGAGGAGGTCGACAGGATGGCTTACGCACTGAAGCAAACCTCTGAAGGACCCTGCATCTTGTTGTTCAGGGGACGTTGGAGGCACCAGCAGCTTCAAAAACTTGTCTGCTGCTATGACAAGGCTTTTTTGCCGCTGCTCTTTTAACCTGACGTAATTGCCTTAGGAAAGAGTCCTCAATTTTCCCTTATCAGCATGCACACGTGTGTACTGTGAATCAGCTACATACCTTCTTGATTGTGCGATGATCACGATGAAGTGTCTTGGCAATGTTGATTGTAGTCATGCCTTGACCTAAACACTCCACAATTTGTTGCTTCTCAGCAGCCGACACATCCTTTTTCTTTCCCATTTTGCCAGAAAATGTAGGCTGCTTAATAATGTGGGACAGCCTTCTTAAGTAGTCTTGCCTTTCATTGGACACACCTGCCAAACTATCTAGCACAGGTGTCTGCAATTGCTTACAGTGATATAAAGAGCCCTGACATACATCACCATCAATGAGTTTAACTGACAAACAAAAAAATTCTTACCTTATCACTCCTAAACACTTTTTGCATAATAATTTGGAACACAGTGTAAGACCTCAGGAGTGGACATGGATGTCAGACATATGTACCATCCTCCAAAACTTTGAGGACTCCACCACGATGGTGAGCGGCGATGATGCCATAATTAGCGTCACCATCCCTTTTCTCTCTCTTCTGAAACGCTCTCTGCTCATAATTAAAGAGGATGCATTGCAGGCGGAGCACGATGAGATGGAGCAAGGAACCATACAGGGTGATTCCACACAGCCCAGCCTCATCTCATCCCAACGTGGATTGGGTGACAATGAGGAAGAGGAGGAGGAGGAAGAATAGGAGCTAGTTTCCTGCGGTATACACGGTACAACCTACACAACTGTCATACCGTCTTTTCAGCGTGGATAGCCTGAGAAAAGGGAGGAGGAGGAAGAGGAGGAGGATGAGAGCATGGTCAGTCGTCCTCTAGGTGAGGACATGAAAGTCTTGCCTCTTTGCAGTCTGGCTATAAAACATGACTGTGGAATCTGATTTTAAAAAGTTTTTTCTACAATAAAAGAATTTTGGACTATTTATGAAGCTGGAAATCTTCTTTCATGCCTTGTGGGATTGAAGACAGTCTTGCTCAGGTGAGCTGGTGAAACTTCCTCCTTTCTATTATTCTTTGCAGTCTGGCACACATGGCTGAGTTTATGTTACGCTGCCTTTCCCATGACCCTCGCATTCTCCAAATTTTGGGTGACAGTCATTACTGGTTGGTGACACTTCTAGACCCACGCTACAAGGAGAACTTTCTATCTCTTATTCCCTTGCAGGACAGGCCAAATAAAATGGTGCAGTACGAGAAGGCCCTTGTTGCAGAATTATTAAAAAAATTCTCATCTGAAAACGCTGGCGGCAGAGGGCACAGTTCGTTTGACAACCAAGGAGTACAGGTGAGATAGACAGAAATGCATTTGAGCAGAGGCAGAGGACACTGTCAAAGTTCTGGGACAGTTTTCTCATACCCTCCCATCGCACAAGCCCTGATGCGCAGGGTACTCTCTCAAGGAGGAAAAAGTTGTCTGAAGATGCTGAAGGAGTACCTTGCCGAATGTACCAACGTCTTCCGTGATTCCTCTGTGCCTTATAATTATTTGGTATCCAAGCTGGACACGTGGCATGAACTGTCTCTCTAGCCTTGGAGGTCCTGGCCAGCCCTGCCGCCAGCATTTTATTAGAGCGGGTTTTTAGTGCCACCAGTGGAATTATAACCGATAGGCACATCCGCCTCTCAACTGAAAATGCTGACAGGCTGACTCTTAGAAAAATGAACAAGGGCTGGATTGGGCCAGACTTTTCAACACCATCGAATGATAGCAGCGTAGCATAAACTCAAATACAGTGTCTTTTTTTTGGGAGGTCTAACTCTATTCACATGCACCTCTGTCTTCACACCCAGACATGGGTATATGCTTCCTGATTTTATCTATTTGCTCTTGTCCTCCTCCTTCTCTGCATCGTCATCCTCCACCACCATATCACCACCATATATACAATATCAACATATCTACGTCTCTTGCAAGGGACATTGGAGTTCCTCCAAATTTTTGGCAGCCATTGCTTCACTGCATAGGCAAACAGTATGGGAGACCCACTTCCTAATAATGGGAACATTATTTTCAGGAGGCCCTCCGACTTCTACGTCTCTTGCAAGGGGCATTGAAGTTCCTCCAAATTTTTGGCAGCCATTATTTCATTGAATATACAAAAAGTATGGGAGACACACTTCCTAATAACGGGAGCATTTTTTGTAGGAGGCCCTCTGACCTCTACGTCTCTTGCAAGGGGCATTGGAGTTCCTCCACATTTTTGGCAGCCGTTGCTTCACTGCATAGGCAAACAGTATTAGAGACACACTTCCTAATAATGGGAACATTGTTTTCAGGAGGCCCTCCGACCACCACGTCTCTTGCAAGGGGTATTGGAGTTCCTCCAAACTTTTGGCAGCCTTTGCTTCACTGCATAGGCAAACAGTATGGGAGACACATTTCCTATTAAAGGGAGCATTGTTTTCAGGAGGCCCTCCGACCACTACATCTCTTGCAAGGGGCATGGAGTTCCTCCAAATTTTTGGCAGCCGTTGCTTCACTGCATAGGCAAACAGTATGGGAGACACATTTCCTAATAATAGGAGCATTTTTTGCAGGAGACCCTCCAACATTTAAGTCTCTTTCAAGGGGCATTGGAGCTCCTCCAAATTTTTGTCAGCTGTTGCAGTCACTGCATACGCAATAACAGTATAGGAGACCCACTTGTTAATCATGGGAACAACAAAGCATAGCTGGCTGATGACTCTCTAACAATAACGAGGGCCAACTGCTGGCTCTTTAATAATAGTAAGGGCCGCCTGATGGCCCTTTAAAAATAGGCTTTGTTACTATCAGAGTCCCTCCATCACAAATGAAACAGGATGTGTCTGATGATGTGTCACACACCACATGGTCAGATAAGGTTGTAAAATGTTAAAATTACCTTTCCTGGTGAATGCATTTGTCTTAGTTGAAAGCAATGCAAAAGTGCAAAAACGCATCAAAAATGCTACATGTGAACATAGCCCAAGGTGTGGAGGAGCATTTTTGTTTTTGCATATTTATTTTGCCTTATATACAAGTCATTACCCTGGAAAGGATGTTCCTTAACAAATTTCCCAGGAAAATCCATTTTGGATTTGTTTTTGTATGTTTTATTCTGAGTCCGTAAAGGTGACGTAATACCTCTGACAACGTTGTTGACAGCAGTGACCTGGGAGTCAGTAATGCATCCAGGGGTTTTCGCCATGCTGTTCACATGTCATTTGAGCACTGATCCCATCGATTTGGGCAAGTTTTAGGCCCTCTGCAGACCGCCGGGTGGAGCCGCTGGAAAAATGCTTGAGATTCCCATACACTTACATTGGGGTCGTTACTCGGTCCGAACACTCGAGCATTCCAATTTGCTTGATTCGAACAACGACTACCCAAGCATTTTAGTGCTCACTCATAACTAATGGAGACATGTCCATTTTTGTTCTGGCAGCACGGATGAAAAGTATCAGTACAAGTCTATAGATCTGTGAAAAACATGTACAGCACACGGATGGTATCTGTGTGCCATCTGCATACTGTCCATGTTCGACATTGTAAAGGATACAATAAATTTATCTATTTATTTATCCATACCTGAAAAACACTGATGACCACACTGATGGTAAAGACAGACACACGGACCATACACTCATGACACACTGATGAAGAACACTTATGGCACGGGTACCATTTTTTTTTGCATATGTGAAAAATACTGATGTCTGAATGAGTCCTAATGCTAGGGTCACAAGACCTATTTTCTCTCAAAATTGGTCCAAATTTGCTAAACACACTCTGATCACACTCGGATCACATTTTGATCAAAGTGTGATCTGATTTTTTTGGACGTGGAGAATTTAAAAGAAAAAAAAACTAAATTTTCTCCAACAGTGTGTTTGTGAAAATTCGAGCATACTCAGATGTCATCTACAACATGTGGTCAAAATTGTTGGTACCCCTCGTTTAATGAAAGAAAAATCCACAATGGCCACAGAAATAACTTGAATCTAACAAAAGTAATAATTAATTAAAAATCTTTAAAAATGAACAAATGAAAGTCAGACATTGCTTTTCAACCCTGCTTCCACAGAATTTAAAAAAAAGTTAAACTCATGAAATAGACCTGGACAGAAATGATGGTACTCTTAACTTAATATTTTGTTGAACAACCTTCTGAGGCAATCACTGCAATCAAACGATTCCAGTAACTGTCAATGAGACTTCTGCACCTCTCGACAGGTATTTTGACCCACTCCTCATGGGCAAACTGCTCCAGTTGTCTCATGTTTGAAGGTTGCCTTTTCCAGACAGCATGTTTCAACTCTTTCCAAAGATGCTCCATAGGATTTAGGTCAGAGCTCATAGAAGGCCACTTCAGAATAGTCCAATGTTTTCCTCTTAGCCATTCTTGGGTGTTTTTAGCTGTGTTTTGGGTCATTATCCTGTTGCAAGACCCATGACCTGTGACAGAGACCAAGCTTTCTGACACTGGGCAGCACATTTCTCTATAAAATCCCTTGATAGTCTTGAGATTTCATTGTACCCTGCACAGATTCAAGACACCCTGTGACAGATGCAGCAAAGCAGCCCCAGAACAGAACAGAGCCTCCTCCATGTTTCACAGTAGGGACAGTGTTCTTTTCTTGATATGCTCCATTTTTCTATCTGTGAACATAGAGCTGATGTGCCTTGCCAAAAAACTTCCATTTTGTCTCATCTGTCCATAGGACATTCTCCCAGAAGCTTTGTGGCTTGTCAACATTTAGTTTGGCAAATTCCAGTCTGGCTTTTTTATGATTTTTTTTCAACAATGGTGTTCTACTTGGTCGTCTCCCATGAAGTCCACTTTGGATCAAACAACGACGGATGGTGCAATCTGACACTGATGTTCCTTGAGCTTGAAGTTCACCTTTAATCTCTTTAGAAGTTTTCCTGGGCTCTTTTGTTACCATTCGTGTTATCCGTCTCTTTGATTTGTCATCAATTTTCCTCCTGTGGCCACATCCAGGGAGGTTGGCTACAGTCCCATGGATCTTAAATTTCTGAATAATATGTGCAGCTGTAGTCACAGGAACATCAAGTTGCTTGGAGATGGTATTTTAACCTTTACCTTTAACATGCTTGTCTATAATTTTCTTTCTAATCTACTGAAACAACTCTTTCTTTGCCTCCTCTGGTCCATGTTGAGTGGGGTACACACCATGTCACCAAAAAGTACAGTGAGTATCTGTAGCCCTATATACAGGCCCACTAACTGATTACAAGATTGTAAACACCTGTGATGCTAATTAGTGGACACAACTTGATTTAACATGTCCCTTTTGTCATATTATTTTCAAGGGTACCATCATTTCTGTCCAGGCCTATTTCATGAGTTTAATTTTTTTTTAAATTCTGTGGAAGCAGGGTTGAAAAGCAATGTCTGACTTTCATTTGTTAATTTTCATAGACTTTTAATTTATTATTAGTTTTGCCAGATTAAAGTTATTTCTGTGACCATTGTGGGATTTTATTTCATTACACGAGGGGTACCAACAATTTTGAACACGTGTGTAAGTGCAGTCCATTGTTTTCCATAGACAAGAATGGACAAGTGCTATCAAATTCTTGTAGGCAAATCGAGAATGCTGCGATTTTTTTTTTCCTCGGAACGAGTTGGTCCAAGGAAAAAATCAGACATGTTCATAGCCCCGTAGAATAACATGGGGAGGAGTCCAATCTGTCAAAACAATGGATAGCATTCGTCCGATTTTTACGATCATCAGCCTTAATACTAATTTATCAAATAGAACTACATTTTTGGCCAACAAAAGGTAGAAATTGATGAAGGAGTCTTAGAAAGGTCAAGGAAAAGTAAAAATATATCTTACCATTCCATCCTGTATGGCAAAACCTGGCACCACAACGAGGCCCATATTTTATTCAAGGCATACTGTGGTAGATCGACTCACTCGGCTTTTTAAAGAGGCAGACACATTAACCGTTTCTATTTAAAGCGAGGCTGGTTTATTGCAATCCTCATAAACCACGTCACAAGAAAACATAAATGCAGCCTTTGTCCTGCAGAAGGTAAAACATAAAATAACAAGTCCATACAATAGTGCTAGTTAGCCCACCTGGCTTAGAGTCCAGCTTGCATGTCCTTTAACAAAGGCTTTCAATCCAGGAGACCTGCAATCTCTATACATCTAGCATGTGTGAAACAAACAACTCAGAGCTTTCACTTCAAGGCCCACCCATCTCCAAATGTTGTAAAGGCTGTGTATTTTATCTTCTGACCTCCTCTCTCTCTATAGGTGTTCAATCATCCTAGCACTAAAAATGGCTGATTAACCCCTCATTCATTTGTGTGCTGGAACCTTTTTCCTATGTTTAATTACTGGAGCTAACATTCTCAGTGCTACATATCTCTCCTTCAGTACTTTGCCAGTGACTTTATCACAATATATAGTGGTTTCTAAAAGTTTGGGCACCCCTGGTCAAAATTACTGTTATTGTGAACAGTTAAGCAAGTTGAAAATTAAATGATTAGTGTTGAGCGAGCATGCTCGACACTGCTCGTTACTCGCCCGAGCATCAAGCTACTCGGGATGTTCGGCGAGCACAGAGCATTTCCTGGTTACTCGGGCGGGAGCTTGGGTCTCCGCCCTGCACGTTTGGCGCTCTTTACAGAGCCAATGAACATGCAGGGATTGCCAGCAAGTCACTGTAATGCCCCATGTTGTTTGTGGGCATTACAGTGATTGGCTGGAAGCACAGCGTCACCTCGAGTATTTAAAACCGGGCGCCGCCATCTTGGACACAGTCGCTCCGGATCAGCCAGTGTAGGGTCAGTGCTGCTGAGTTAGGGAGAGATATATAGTGCAAAATAGGTAGTGTAGGGTCTCTAAAGCCTGCCAAATCAAACAAACAGTCATTCTCAGTACTAATATCCATCCCAGATATCAGGCAGGTAGGCAGGCTGTATAGGAGACGCAGTGGTTAAACCAGCAAATGCTGCATTTCAGCCCTGTGTTTTCCTGTTGGTCAAATTGCTAGACTTATCACCCCGGTCTCAGTGGCCAGGAAAAAATTTTTTTTTTTCATCTAAATCCTGTATTTTTTTTTTCCTCTGTCAGACTGTCCAAATATGCATCTTATTAACCTTTTGGTATTCCCCCCCCCCCCAAAAAAAAAATTGAGTGTCTGTGACTGTTCAGACACCAATATATCTGTTTAAAAGAGTCTGGTGTAGGCCAGAAAAAGAGAACTGTGGTTTTGCAGTTCCACGGGTCAAATCTCTGTATTATCCTGTTTTTGGCACTTTTTGCCGTAAAAAAAACCTGTAATAGTATCTCCCTGACTGGTCAGACACCAATATATCTGTTTAAAAGAGTCTGGTGTAGGCCAGAAAAATAGAACTGTGGTTTTGCAGTTCCACGGGTCAAATCTCTGTATTATCCTGCTTTTGGCATTTTTTGCCGTAAAAAAAACTGTAATAGTGTCTCCCTGACTGGTCAGACACCAATATATCTGTTTAAAAGATTCTGGTGTACGCCACATAACTATAACTGTGGTTTTGCAGTTCCACGGGTCAAATCTCTGTATTATCCTGCTTTTGTCATTTTTGCCATAAAAAAAAACTGTAATAGTGTCTCCCTGACTGGTCAGACACCAATATATCTGTTTAAAAGAGTCTGGTGTACGCCACATAACTATAACTGTGGTTTTGCAGTTCCACGGGTCAAACCTCTGTATTATCCTGCTTTTGGCATTTTTTGCCGTAAAAAAAAAACAGTAATAGTGTCTCCCTGACTGTTCAGACACCAATATATCTGTTTAAAAGAGTCTGGTGAAGGCCAGAAAAATAGAACTGTGGTTTTGCAGTTCCACAGGTCAAATCTCTGTATTATCCTGTGTTTGGCATTTTTTGCCATAAAAAAAAACTGTAATAGTGTCTCCCTGATTGTTCAGACACAGATATATCTGTTTGAAAGATTCTGGTGTACGCCACATAGCATGAGCTGTGGTTTTGCAGTTCCATGGGTCAAATCTCCGTATTATCCACTTTTGGGTCATATTTACATAAAAAAAACTGTTTGAGTGTGTAGCTGACTGTTCAGCCCCAAATATATCTGTTTAAAAAAGTCTGGTATACGCCAGTAAATTAGAACTGTGGTTTTGCAGTTCCACGGTTCAAATCTCTGTATTATCCAGCTTTTTGCCCGTTCTACGTAAAAAAAAACAGTAATAGTGTCTCCCTGTCTGTTCAGTCACAAATATATCTGTTTAAAAGATTCTGGTGTAGGCCAGACAAATAGAACTGTGGTTTTCTTCTTCCATGGTTCTAATCTCCTTTTTATTACCCTTTTTCCATTGATAGCGCTAGTGTAATCTATTTTACTTCATTTGCAATGGGCAAGGCGCGTGGCAAGGGACGTGGAACTGGACGTTCTGGTGATGGTGCATGTAGAGGACGGGGCCGTGGCCAAGGTGAAAATGTGCCCCAACCAACAGCCACATCTTCTTGCTCCCACTTCTTGACCGAATTACTAGGGAAGCACACTACAACACGAGTATTGCGAACTGATCAGTGTGAACAGGTTATTAATTGGATAGCAGATAATACTTCCAGTTACCTGGGCACCACCACCTCCGGTCTGTCTTCCACACGATCAAGTTTTAGTAGCCGTGAGTCTCAACCGCATACTCCTCTTCACCCTGATGCTCCTTCCTCCCACCATGCCGAGTGTCGTCAGACAGCAACTGATCCCACACTTGGACACTCTGAAGAGCTGTTCACTGGTCCATTTCCATATTTGTGCCCCTCGCCTGCTCCGCTTGAAGTGGTGGAAGAGGAGATCCCATGTAGCGATGCCCAAATATTTGAACAGCCACGGCCACAGGAAGTCGACGCTGGCAATTTGTCACAAGAGGTGGACGATGACGAGACACAATTGCCAGGAAGTGAGGAGGATCGTGGTGCACAAGTGGAAGAGGAGGAGTTGGTGGATGATCTAGTAACTGACCCAACGTGGCAGGAGGAAACGCAGAGCGAGGCCAGCAGCACACAGGGGGAGGGAGGCAGAGTACCCCAACAGGCAGGAAGAAGCAGTGTGGTGGCCGCACACAGAAGGCGGGCAACAGTTCCCCGTAACACCAACATGAGGGATGTTGCCAGTACAACCGGTAGGTCTTCCAGAGTCTGGAATTTTTTTTAAGAGACTGCTGATAACCCAAAAAAGGCCATTTGTACCACCTGCCATGCCAGCATCAGCAGGGGTGACAAAACTAAAAGCCTGACCACCACCAGCATGATCAGGCACATGGCAGCAAAGCACCCGACTTTGTGGGGCGAACCCCAGGGTCCACGACCAGTGTCAGCGGGTGTCACCACTGCTTCTTCCGCTGTTGTGCATGTGATAGAACCCCCTTTTGTGCGTGCAAGGCAATCCCCTGTCCATACTGCATGCAATGATGCCCCCTCCTCTCAGCCTTCACTTGTTATGGCAGTGTCTCAAGAAACAGCATCAACGTCCACGTCCACGTCCCACCGCAGCGTTCAGTTGTCCATATCTCAGAGCTTTGAATGAAAGCGCAAATTCGCAGCCAGCACCCCACAGGCCACAGTCCTAAATTCACACATTTCACGACTTCTTGCGTTGGAAATGCTGCCTTTTTATGCTGGTGGAGACGGAATCCTTCCGCAACCTTATGGTGGTGGCCGTCCCTCGGTACTCGGTCCCCAGCCGACACTATTTTGCCCGGTGTGCCATCCCCGCCCTACACAAGCACGTGTCCCGAAACATCCGCCGTGCCCTCAACAACGCAGTTACTGGGAGAGTCCACCTGACAACGGACACGTGGACAAGTGCTTGTGGCCAGGGACGGTACATCTCCCTGACGGCACACTGGGTAAACATAGTGGAAGCCAAGACCCAGTCGGACCTTGGGACGGAACACATCCTCCCCACACCGAGGATTGCGGGCCCTATGTCAGTCATAGTTGCCCCCACAGTGTACAGCTCCTGCGCATCCTCCTCCTTCTCCTCCTCATGTTCAGCCTCCATCTCAGATATCACATCAGTTACAAGCTGGAAGCACTGCAGTACTGCCTCAGCCAAGCGGCAACAGGCTGTGCTGAAACTCATAAGCTTAGGTGATAAACGTCACACTGCTTGTGAGTTGTGGACAGCTGTGAAAGAGCAGACAGATCTGTGGCTGAGACCGCGGAACCTACATCCAGGCATGGTCGTGTGTGACAATGGCCGTAACCTGGTGGCGGCACTGAGGCGAGGCGAGATCACACACGTACCATGCCTGGCTTATGTGCTTAATCTCATGGTTCAGCGGTTTCTTAAATCGTACCCCGAGTTGCCAGATCTGCTCGTCAAAGTACGCCGCCTGTCAGCTCATTTTCGCAAGTCGGCTACAGCTTTCACCGCCCTTGCTGTGTTGCAGCAGCGTTTGCAGCTTCCATCACTCCGACTGGTGTGTGATGTCCCCACACATTGGAACTCTACCCTCCACATGTTGCAAAGGATTTGTAAGTAGAAAAGAGCAGTTGTGGAGTACCAGCTGCAACAAGGCCGTCGATATTCAGGTCAGACTCCACACATAAGACCTCAGGAGTGGACCTGGATGTCTGACATATGTACCATCCTGACAAACTTTGAGGAGTCCACCAAGATGGTGAGTGGCCATGAGCATCCAGCGTCAGCATCCCATTTGTCTGTCTTTCGCAACACTCTCTGCAGAGAATTAAAGAGGAGGCATTGCAGCCAGAGTATGATGAGATATATCAAGAAGCCGTAGCGGGTGATTACACACAGCCCAGCCTCATCTCATCCCAACGTGCATTGGGGGACAATGAGGGAGAGGAGGAGGAGGAGGAAGAACAGGATGATGCCATCATTAGCGTCAGCATCCCACTTGTCTGTCTTTTGCAACGCTCTCTGCAGAGAATTAAAGAGGAGGCATTTCAGCCAGAGTATGATGAGATGGATCAAGAAGCCGTAGCGGGCGATTACACACACCCCAGCCTCATCTCATCCCAACGTGCATTGGGGGACAATGAGGGAGAGGAGGAGGAAGAACAGGAGCTGGTATCATGCGCTGTAGACGGTAGTACCTGTACAACTGTCATACCGTCGGTTCAGCGTGGGTGGCCTGTGGACAGGGGGGAGGAGGAGGAGGAGAGCTTGGTCAGTCGTCATCTTGGTGAGGACACGGAAGTATTGCCCGTTACCAGTCTGGCACGCATGGCTGACTTTATGTTACGCTGCTTTAACCGTGACCCTCGCGTTGTCAAAATGTTGGGTGACAGTCATTACTGGTTGGTGACACTTTAAGACCCCCGCTACAAGGGGAACTTTCACTCTCTTATTCCTGAGGTGGAGAGGTGTACAAAAATGGGGCAGTACCAGAAGGCCCTTGCTGCAGAACTGTTAAAAAAATTCCCATCTGAACACACTAGCGGCAGAGGTCACAGTTCATTGCCTAACCAACGTGTACAGGCGACAGAGACGCAACTCCAATCCAGCAGAGGCAGGGGAACACTGTCAACGTTCGGGGACAGTTTTCTGAGACCCACCCAGCTTACAGACCCTGAGGCGCGGGGTACTCTCACAAGGAGTGGAAAGTTTCAAAAGATGGTGAGGGAGTACCTTGCCGACAGTACCAGCATCCTCTGTGATTCCTCTGTGCCTTTTAATTTTTGGGTTTCCAAGCTAGACACTAGGAATGAACTCGCTCTGTATGCCTTGGAGGTCCTGGCCTGCCCTGCCGCTAGCATGTTATCGGAGTGCCGCTGGGGGAATTATAACAGATAAGCGCACTCCCCTGTCAACTGACAATGCTGACAAGCTGACCCTTATCAAAATGAACAAGGGCTGGATTGGGCCAGACTTCTCATCACCACGAAATGACAGCAGAGTAACATAAAGTCAAATCCACTGTGTTATTTCGGGTGGTGTATTCCCATGCACAGCTTCACACCTACACATGGGTATACCCTTCCTCATTTCGGCTGTATTTTGCTCTTCTTCTTATCCTCAGCCTCCACCACCACTATACCACCAGGGTGACCGTGGTCCGTGTTGCCAGCATTGCAAGTTCCTCCGTCTTAATTTTTGGCAGCTTTTGCTTGGAAGGCATAGGCAAAGACTATGGGAGACCCACTCCCCAATAATGGGAATAATGTTTTTAAGATGCTGTACTGCATGGCTCTTCCAAGGGGCATTTAAACCATCTTGTTAAGCTACTGCAACCTCCACGTCTCTTCCACGGGGCATTAAAACCGTCTTGTTAAGCTACTGCGACCTCCACCACTTTTCCCAGGGGCATTGATATTGTCTTTTTATTCCACTGCGACCTCCACCATTCTCCCAAGGGGCATGAAAACCGTCTTGTTAAGCTACTGCGACCTCCACGTCTCTTCCAAGGGGCATTAAAACCGTCTTGTTAAGCTACTGCGACCTCCACCACTTTTCCAATGGGCATTGATATTGTCTTGTTATTCCACTGCGACCTCCACCATTCTTCCATTGCATTTCCTCCTAATTTTAGTCAGCTTTTGCTTTTCAATGCATAGGCGAACACTAAGGGAGACCCACTCCCCAATAATGGGTAGAAGGTTTTTAGTATGCTGTAATCCACGTCTGTTTCAAGGGGCATTGCAGTGCCTCATAATTTTTGGAAAGCCTTCCATTAACTGCTTAGGCCAACAGTGCACAGGAGACCCGGTTGCTATAAATGGAAAAAAAGATTTAGTTAAGGCCCCCTGACCTCAATGTCACTTCCAAGGGGCATTGGAGTGCCTCGAAATTTTTGCTAGGCATTGCACTCACTGCTTGCCCTATAACTGTGCAGCCGAGCCGCTCCTTTTTCTACAGAAACATATCCTACAAGACATGTGTGGTTGCCACCACCTCATCCATCATTCATCATCTGAAGCTTTGTTTTAACGGGAGTCATAGAACTGGGATAGTAGCAGGAAAACATCTCTTGAAGCTAATCAAGAGAATGCCAAGAGTGTGCAAAGCAGTCATCAAAGCAAAAGGTGGCTACTTTGAAGAACCTAGAATATAAGACATATTTTCAGTTGTTTCACATTTTTTTGTTACGTATATAATTCCACATGTGTTAATTCATAGCTTTGATGCCTTCAGTGTGAATGTACAATTTTCATAGTTATGAAAATACAGAAAAATCTTTAAATGAGAAGGTGTGTTCAAACTTTTGGTCTGTACTGTATATATATATATATATATATATATATATATATATATATATTTGTCATTTTTTACATTTTAAAAATTACAAAAAGGAAAATGGGCTGATGCAAAAGTTTGGGCACCTTTGGAGATTTGTGTGCTCAAATAACTTTCTCCAAGGTTTCAGATCTTAATTAGCCTGTTATGATTTTGACTTGTTCACTATCATCGTTAGGAAAGGCCAGGTGATGCAAATTTCCAAGCTTTATAAAAACCAACCCTCCTCTAATCTTGTGGCCAAAAACAGCAGGCATGGATTCTTCTAAGCAGCTGCCTAGCACTCTGAAAATGCAATTGGTGGAGGCCCAGAAATCAGGAATAGGCTATAAGAACATAGCAAAGCGATTTCATGTTGTCCTTTCCTCAGTTCAAAATATAAATAGGAAATAACAGCTAACAGGAACAGTGGAGGCCAAGATAAGGTCTGGAAGAGCAAGCAAAATTTCAGTGAGAGCTGCTCATAGGATTGCTAGAGAGGAAAATTAGATCCCCACTGCAAAACACTTTCAGAAAGATTTAGCAGACTCTGGAGTTGTGATGCATTGTTCTACTTTTCAGAGACACCTGCACAAATATGGCCTTCATGGAAGAGTCAACAGAAGGAAACCTCTCCTGCGTCCTCACCTTGAAATTCAGCATCAGGAGTATGCAAAATAACATCTAAACAAACCTGATGAATTTTGGAAACAAGTCCTGTGGACCAATGAGGTTAAATATAGAATTCTTTGGCCACAATGATCAAAGGTATGTTTAGAGAAAAAGGGCACAAAATTTCAGGAAAAGAACATCTTGTCAACCATTAAGCATGGGGTGGATCAATCATGCTTTGGGGTTGTATTTAGTGTTGACCGAATTTGTTCGGCATTTCAAATTCGGGTTCATGTTCGGGGTTCCAGCTTGTTCACGCCAAAAAATCAACTCTGCCCATGAACATCCCTGATTTGCCATGCTGTCACGCAGATAACATCTGCGTGACAGCGTGGCAAGTTCCGGCTTGTTTGCGCCAAAAAATCAGCTCCGCCCATGAACATCCCTGATTTGCCATGCTGTCACGCAGATAACATCTGCGTGAAAGCGTGGCAAGTTCCGGCTTGTTCACGCCAAGAAATCGACTCCGCCCATGAACATCCCTGATTTGCCATGCTGTCACGCAGATAACATCTGCGTGACAGCATGGCAAATCAGGGATGTTCATGGGCGGAGCCAATTCTTTGGCACGAACAAGCCGCAACCCCGAACACAAACCCACATTTGACATGCCGAACAAATTCGCTCAACACTAATTGTGTTGCAGCCAATGGCACGGTGAACATTTAACGGGTAGAAGGAAGAATGGATTCAATGAAATTTCAACAAATTCTTGATGCAAACATAACGCCATCTGTAAAAATGCTGGAGTTGAAAAGAGGATGGCTTCTACAAATGGATAATGATCCTAAACACAAGTCAAAATCCACAATAGACTAACTCAAAAGGTGCAAGCTGAAGGTTTTATAATGGCCCTCACAGTCCCCTGATCTGAACATCATTGAAAATCTGTGGCCAGACCTCAAAATAGCAGTGCATGCAAGACGACCTAGGAATCTCACAGAACTGGAATAATTTTCCTAGGAAGAATGGATGTAAAATCCCTCAAACAAGAATTGAAAGACTCTTATCTGGCTACAAAAACTGTTTACAAGGTGTGATACTTTCAAAAGGGGGTGCTACTAGGTGCAAACCATGCCGGGTGCCCAAAATTTTATGCATCGGCCCATTTTCCTTTTTGTAATTTTTAAAATGTAAAAGATGAAAATATATATTTTTTTTACTAAAATACAAAAGAAATATATCCTCTTTAACTTGAGGCCTTTTAGAGATCATTCCATCTTCATCTTGCTTAACTGTTCACAATAACAGTAATTTTAACCAGAGGTGCCCAAACTTTTACATGTCACAGTGTATATATCACTGCCCATAAACAACAGTTTTTCTTTAGCTACTTAATATTTATTTTATTTAAACAGCTTTTTAAAATTTTGATCAAGCATGCATTACATTTACAGATGTGTCCTACTTTAACCTTTCTTCTAGGCTTCATATATGCCCTGATGACTGGCTTGTATTGAACAGCTTTAAAAATAATGGGTTAGTCTGTTGAGTGTTATTTATGATATATGTGTCTGCATCAAAATCTATTGAATCAGCATGAGTTCAGTACTTACCAAAACAAAATTAAAGGTAGAGGTGAACACATCTGTATGTCTGATAGTTACAATCTTTCCAATATTGAGTAAACTACTGATTTAGTCCTCCTTCACACATCAGTGTAGAATATGTACGTGAAAAAACAGTACCCGTGTAGTTAGTGTTTTCCAACAGTATGTCCATTTTTACCATCAGTGTGGTCATCAGTGTTTTTCCGGTATGGATAAAGAAAGAATAAATGACAAAGCATCTCCTATACTTTGCAATGTTAAACACGGACAGCACACAGATGTTAAATTTATGGTATCCATGTGCAGTACGTATTTTCATAGACCCGTAGACTTGTATTGGACCTTGTTATCTGTGCTGCTGAAAAAAAAGGACACGTCTCCATGCATTTTGCACAGACACACATTCCATTCAGAAACATGGACATGTACATAGCAGCATAGCTTATAATGGGTTTGTGTGGTATGCGTGAAAAAAACAAGTACCACAAGGACAGAAAAAACGGACGTGTGGAGGAGGCCTTATGTGTATATTAAAAGTCATTATCTTAACAGGACTGTGACTGTACATTATTAATCTCTCTCTCTTTATATCCGAGCACATTATGATTTTTGTGAACTTGTCAGTAGCTTTAACATTTTTGTAAATTTTATGATCACTCCCCTTCTTGTTAACAGTATTCAGACTCTGATATTTATGCACAGGATCGTATATATCCTTTTCATAAGATGTGCAGATACCATAGGGTTTTCTCAGATATAATCAGATATAATTTCCTGTTATGTAAACACTTGTAACTGAAGTCATTGCAGAAAACGGCCAGATGTTTGCATAATATATTTATATCTACTAACAGTAAAAAGTGGAACCACTAGTAATGGAGAGCTCAGAGTTTCATTTCCACATTATATAGGGGAGGACTGTGTTTACCAGAAATATATCCTACAAGGAAGTATCCTGCGGCTATAGACATTATTAGGCTCCTCAGTGCCTGACAGACACTATTCAGACAAGATATCTAGAGCTTAGATATGTTTCCAGCTCTAGCTTGATTAAAGTGAATCTGTCAGGTCTACTAAGGGTATGTGTGCACGATCAGTATTTGCTTGCAGAATTTCTGCAGCGTTTCTGCAATGTTCTGGACCTCTTGGTAGCAAAAACGCTGTGGAAATTACACGTGTTTTTGATGCTTTTTTTGCGCTTTTTTTGCGTTGTTGCCTGCATATTTGGCATGCGTTTTTTCAAATGCTTTGCATAGGAAACACACTGGCAAATCCGCACAAAGAATTGATATCCTGCTTATTTAAACGCACATGAAATCCGGTCAGGAAAATTCTTGATCATGTGCACAAATCTTCCAAATTCTCATAGGAAATGTTGCGATAAGGATTACAATTTGTTTTTGGTCCATTTCTGGGTGGAAAAAACACACAAAAAACGCACCAAAAACACACCGTGTGCACATAGCCTAATAGTATCCTGAAATAGGGATTCGGCCAACCTTTCAGGATATGTAACTTTTATTGATGTACGCTGCCACGTTGTGTTGATGTAAGCCCCTGAAAATTTATAGATGCGCGCTGGCTAGTCAAACATATGTTATTGCCAAATGAATATTCATCCCTTCACCGGCCCATAATCCTGTCTACCACTCTGCACTGGTGTCAGTGATTTAGTCAGACTGCCATATGCCCGAGGATCGCATCGCAATCCTTGGACTGGTTGTCTGCTCTCCTGGCCTGAGCAGGACAGAATGTATTTTTATGCAGCTGTCACTTTCAGGTCAGGAGAGCAGACGGCCAGTCCGAGAATTGCGATGTGATCCTCAGGCATACGGCAGTCTGACTGAATCTGATGGGGTAGGCGAAATTATGGGCAGGGGAAGGGGTTAATATTCATTTGGCATTAACATAGGTTTGACTAGCCTGAGCGCGACTATAAATTTTCAGGGCAACACAACTGGGTAACGTACATCAGAAAAAGTTAGATGTCCTGAAAGAGCTGCTCAATCCCTATTTCAGGACACTATTAGTAGGGTAAGTAAAAATGACCTGACAGATTCCCTTTAAATTGAGCACTGCATCTCTATACCCATATTACTACTGTTTACACACACTTTGTAACGGGGGGTGAAGTGAAATTCAGTAAAGTACAGCCATACATACACCTCATAGCTATGTTATGAATCTGTGTGACAATAATCTGTAATAAGCATCCCACAAAATATAAGAGCCCCACACTGTATCTTGTGATATTAAATGCTGTACTTCACATGTATTCCCTGCAAGAATAATTCTTTCTACGGGCCATTATGGTGTCACTGAGGCTGCACTTTACAGCAGCACCCAGATGCTCAGACACAGGGGCCCAGTATTGCATGACGTTTCCTGACTGGAGTCATTTTTTTTTTACTATGAATAAGCCATTTATACTGGTCGGCCGCCATGCTGTACAAACATAGGATTTTCTCCTTATTCATATTCCTTCAAGTGATCATTTTTTGGTTTTATCTTGGCAGGCTTTGTCCCTTGCAGCTCATCTCTCTGCTGAGCCTCCATGTTATCTCCGTTGATTTCTCTCCTTCAGTTATTTCTAATTGTTGTGTCCTGTACCTCACAAGTGAATTCTCAGTCCTTGACAAATTCTTCTGAGTTAGGCACGGGTCACAGGTCAGTATTTTCTCTGATCCTAGAGAATCGGACCGATTATTCTAATCACACTCGAGCATGCAGTGATTTTTTCCTCAGACATGTACATGGCCCCATAGAGGGACATTGGACTGAAAATACAGTCGTCTGCACAAGCCCTTATGCTATGTTCCCACGATGAGCTTTTGGTTAGTTTTTGAGGTTGCAGATTTTCTGCACCACTTTTGCGCCTATTAAGTAAATTAGGTCAGTTGCGTTTTTTCCATTATGTTTTTGAGTGCGTTTTTTACATACATTTTTTTTCACGTTTTTGACACTGCAGTTTTTGTCTCTTGTTGGTGTCATGTTTTAAATAAGTCTACTTTGTTATTGATACTTCCTGGTATTTGTCTCTGACAAACCTTTATTGATTTCGTCATATGTGGATTACATGCATTTTTTACGTGTTTCCACTGGGGAAACGCACTAAAAAAGCATGTGCGCTCTTCACCTGCGGATTTTTCACATCTAGTGCAAGTCTATGGGAAAAATATATACATAAAACTCCGCGTACCCGCAAGAGAAATTGACATGTTGGTTATTTGAATCACACACTGGAGGTCAGTTTTCACTAAATAATACAAAGCACAGTCGGTATGAGATTTCTACAAATCCCATCCACTTTGTTGTAACCATATGATGCTGCATTTTTGACTCTTTGAGAATACGCAGCTTCAAAATTTCACGAAAAATTTCAGTCCAAAATATGCTTAAAAAACTCCTCACATGAACATCCAAGATTTCCCCATAAAAATGGATAGGAACTATTTTCCAAGCATTTTTGAAGCGACTTATGAAGGAGATTTTAGAGCACATCTGATCCAAAACAAACTCCTCAAAAATCTCTGTGTGAGCATAGCTAAAGATGAGCTAACCTACACTTAAACATTCGGGGTTCGTACCGGACAATTAGTGTCCGGTGCTAAACGCTGAACACAAACTTTTCCCGGAAGTCAGTTGCAAAGTTTGGAGTTCAGGGGGGAGTCCGGGAGGAGAAAGAGAGCTCAAAATTTCGGGTCTCCATTGTTTTCCATGGGTTTCGAGCTGTGGTTCAAGTTCAGGTACAGTTCTGGTGCCCGAGCTGAACTTTGGAATAAAGTTCGGGTCAGGTACCAGAACCCGAACTTCCACAGGTCCGCTCATCCCTAAACATAGCCTATGGCAACCTGATGAGTATAGAAAACACATTTACTACAAAGTTGCATATGCTATTCCCTGATCTGGCACCAAATAAACAGCAAACTCCACTTGTTGTAAAGGGGAAGTGAAAGCAGAAACAATTATGGAAAGCTACCTTTCCAAGCCTTCAGGTAAGGAAGTTCTTTGTCAGGACTGATAACAATTAACCAATCGCTATCTAAAAAGCCAGGGTTGCAAAGTGAAGTAATGGTGACAAGTTGCTCTGATAATAAGATTAGTGAAACAGCAGTCATTTCTCTTGCCACTGGGATCCACAGATGACAAATTACTCCTCTCTGTTCTCCAGGCATATGCCGCTGACACTGAATTGCCAGTGACCTTTAATGACAAGTATTTGGAGTCTGGATGTTATAGTGAGATGTTAATCAGTGCAGAATGTAAGGTAGGTACAGCACAGATATAAGATTCATTCTTATAAAGTATCTATGTTAGTACTTAAGTCAAATTACAGATGTCATAAACTATAATTGCAGAGGTGAACAATTTTCATCATGAATAACGGAGTGCATTTTTTTCAGCCCATTGACTGATGATAAAAGTGAAATAGTGTATAGTGTATTGAGAGAATAGTGTTAGAATTATTGCCTGCGGAAAGGGGGAAATTGCACTTCATGTGAACACAACATATCTCTATGGTTGTCTGGTTTAGAAAATACACTTTCAAATACCCTATAAGGAAATTCTAAGTTAGTATATGGTGTTATCCCCATTTTCCCACTTGCAAAAACAATGCTTTTTTTTCCCTCTGCATTTTTTTTTCAGGTAGCTGCACCAAAATACGCAAGAACATTCTGGTCTGATGAATTTTTGTTGCAATTTTATATGTTTTCCACTTTTTTGGTGTGCCTCCAGAACAGATTTGAAACATTAGTTTTTTAATTCATTTTTTTTTAAAGTGCAAAAACACTTCATTTACAAATGCAAATATCTGCATGTTTTCAAGCTCATCATAGAAGCTTATAAGAAAAAAACACGCACCAAAAAAATGCAGCTTAAGGCTATGTGCCCACGATGCAGAAATGCTCCAGATATTTTGCTGAGCGTTTCTGCATCTCCCTGGCAGAAAAAACGCATGCGGATTGTACATGCGGATTGTAAATGTGTTTTTCCTGCCAGGGACAAGCGGATGTGAAGCGTTCTTCACATGCATTTCCGCATGCGGGTTGACAAGCGATTTCTAAACGATTTCAGCATCACTTGGAAAGTGCTTGACAACTTGGTCACACTATATAAATCCATGCAACCGGCATGGATTTATATAGTGTGACCGTAAAGAATGGTAAAAAATAAATCTATACTTACCTTCCGATGGCCCCCAGAGTCTTGATTCGATGCGTCTCGGCTTGCCAGCAGCTCGCGGTGCACTACACTGAAGGACCTGCCGTCACATGACTAAATGACGTCAGCGCAGGTCCTTCAGTCCACCGCGATCTGCCGGCAAGCGAAGACAAGCACACCGGGGGCCATCAGAAGGTAAATATAATATTTATTTTTTATTTTATTCTTATTTTTACAGGTTCTATGGTACCCGGGTGTGGAGGAGAGTCTCCTCTTCTCCAAACCTGGGTACCATCCCCACATTGAAACGCATGGATTCCGCATGTACAGATCCAGTGATGCGGATTCCATGCGTTCCAATGAAAGTCAATGGCGGCGAAAACGCAGCGCTTCCGCAAAATAATTGGTAGTGCTACGTTTTTTTCCGCAATGATAATCCGCAGCGGAAATTTCCGCAGCATGTGCACAGCACATGCGGATTATCATTGGGGAACATGGCAGGCCTTCTACAAAGGTATGAAAGACGCGCCGCATGTCAGTTCTCGCGGGTGATCCGCGGGTGCACAGAGACGCAGAGTGGACATGGGATTTCTAGAAATCTCATTCACTATGTTGTAGTATCTGGATGCTGTGGGATCGACGCTGCATAACACACAGCTCCAAACCCGCAGCGGCTCCTGATCGTGTGCACATAGATTTATACTTCTCCTCTGATTGTTCCACTCCTGATTTTGGCTTACAAATACTGAGGTAAAATACTGACCAAATACTGAACGTGTGCACAAATCATAAGGGTATATGCACACGCTGCACTTTTTATGTGTTTTTGATGCGGTAAATCCGTGCAGAATGGGCCCCAAGAACACATTACACACCTTATCCCAGCATTTTCTATGAGATTTTGCACATGATCAGGATTTTTCCTTACAGAATTTCATGTGCGTTAAAAGAAGCAGCATGTCCATTCTTTGTGCGTTTTTCCTATACAATACATTGGAAAAAACACATGGCAAATACGCAGGCAAAAACGAATAAAAAACGCTGAGGATTTTCCGCAGCGTATTTGCTGTCAAGAAGTGCAGAACCTTGCAGAAATGCTGCAGAAATTTCTGCAAGTAAATCCTGATCGTGTGCACATAGCCTAAGACCGGGCAAAGGGCCATATAGTTTTCTCTCAGACCATGTTCATGCCGTCAGTATTTGGTGAGTTTTTTACCTTAGTATTTATAAGCCAAAACCAGGAGTGGGACAATCAAAAGTATAATAGAAACACGGCACCACTTCTGTATTTATCATCAGTTCCTGGTTTTGGCTTACAAATACTGATGTAAAATACTGACCAAATACTGAACGTGTGAACGTGGCCTTAGAATGGCCGTCGTCTGTCCGTCCGCCTGCCCCTGCAGAATGTTATATCTTTATTATATCAGGCACAAACATATATTATATGTAACGATGATGAACTCTGAATAATATCGGACTTTTTGATCCACTTTTGACTAATCCAATTAAAACGTATTTATTAACATTGGCGCTTTCATGCACAGACTTTCTCTGTGACCTCATTCCTTGCAGAATAAACTCGCTGCGTGCATTTTCATCTGAATCCGTAATCGAGTGCTTGTGACTTTGTACGACATTTGCAATGTAATACTGCTCTGAGGTTATGATGTTATGCATATAAAACGGAGCATACCATTAGCAGACGTGGCAGGGGGTTTGCTCCAAAATGACCTTTTCTTACTGTACGTCTGCGGCTGCCGGATAACACTGCAGCATAATGTTACTCGGGCTGTGAAATGCATCTGTCAAGTAGCTACTTGGAAGGCAACATACATTGTAAGAGGAGAGAAAGATATTTTTTCTTCTCTCGCATTCCTCAGGCCCCAGACATGAACGCCCAATGCTTCCTGGTAGGGTTTTCTGACTGATGGGGGAGGGGCAGTGCATTAAGCAAGGCAAGCTAGACATTACAGATAAGGGGCTGTACAGCTACAGTATGTTCAACAGACTGTTTTTCTCTGTAGCTCAGTGATCAGTGTCCATTATAATGCTGCAGTAACATACGGAGCTAGAAATCCTTTTATTTTGCATCTAATAAATAATTGACACAATGCCTTGGGTGGTCTGTGCACAGTCTGCAAGTCTGAAAAATGTGACAGGTAAGTTTCTTTTTGCATTTACAGAACTGTATGATAGATTAGAGCATTAAGCAGAATGTGTGCTGAGCAGTGTGCCACCTATAGTGGTATTGTGCAGTCACAGAGGGCACAGATCTGGGGGCAGCTTACAGTCTGTACAGTGCCCACTATGGGGATATTGTGCAGTAACAGAGGGCACAGATCTGGGGGCAGATTACAGTCTGTACAGTGCCCGCTATGGGGATATTGTGCAGTGACAAAGGGCACAGATCTGGGGGCAGCTAACAGTCTGTACAGTGCCCACTATAGTGATATTGTGCAGTAACAGAGGGCACAGATCTGGGGGCAGCTAACAGTCTGTACAGTGCCCACTATGGGGATATTGTGCAGTAACAGAGGGCACAGATCTGGGGGCAGATTACAGTCTGTACAGTGCCCGCTATGGGGATATTGTGCAGTGACAAAGGGCACAGATCTGGGGGCAGCTAACAGTCTGTACAGTGCCCACTATAGTGATATTGTGCAGTCACAGAGGGCACAGATCTGGGGGCAGCTTACAGTCTGTACAGTGCCCACTATGGGGATATTGTGCAGTAACAGAGGGCACAGATCTGGGGGCAGATTACAGTCTGTACAGTGCCCGCTATGGGGATATTGTGCAGTGACAAAGGGCACAGATCTGGGGGCAGCTAACAGTCTGTACAGTGCCCACTATGGGGATATTGTGCAGTAACAGAGGGCACAGATCTGGGGGCAGATTACAGTCTGTACAGTGCCCACTATGGGGATATTGTGCAGTAACAGAGGGCACAGATCTGGGGGCAGATTACAGTCTGTACAGTGCCCACTATGGGGATATTGTGCAGTGACAGAGGGCACAGATCTGGGGGCAGCTAACAGTCTGTACAGTGCCCACTATAGTGATATTGTGCAGTAACAGAGGGCACAGATCTGAGGGCACATTACCAGCTTGTATAGTGCCCACTATGGTGATAGTGTGCAGTCACAGAGGGCACAGAACTAGGGGCAGCTAATATTCGTACAGTGCCACCTATAGTGACATTGTGCAGTGACAGAAGGCACAGATCTGGGGGCAGCTAATATTCATACAGTGCCCACTATGGTGATATTGTGCAGTCACAGAGGGCACAGATCTGGGGGCAGCTTACAGTCTGTACAGTGCCACCTATAGTGATATTGTGCAGTGACAAAGGGCACAGATCTAGGGGCAGCTAATATTCATACAGTGTTAACTATGGTGATATTGTGCAGTCACAGAGGGCACATATCTGGGGGCAGCTAACAGTCTGTACAGTGCCAGTGCCACCAATAGTGATATAGTGCAGTGACAAAGGGCACAGATCTGGGGGCAGCTAATAGCCTGGGCAGTGTCACCTATAGTGATATAGTGCAGTGACAGAGGGCACAGATCTGGGTGCAAATTAACACTTTGTAGCGTGCCCACTATGGTGATATTGTACTGTCAGAGAGGGCACAGATCCGGGTGCAGATTCACACTCTATACATCTGCTACTGAAAAAGTACAATCTTTCCTGCCGCTGTATTATTATTATTATTATTTATTTTTAAAGCACTATTAATTTCATGGTGCTGAGCTTGTGAAGATGGTTTACATGCATATGATACACATATAAAGCAAAGTAAAAAAAAAAAAACACCAGTGACAGAGCGGTACAGAGGGGGAGAGGACACTGCCGATATAAGTAGCTGCCTGGGGCTGCAGGCCACTGTATTATACTAGTAAATCTTAAAGAACCTTCTACACTTTCTCTGTAGGGTGAGAAAAAAATTTGAAATGGACAGGTGCATGTAAGATAAAGGGTTAAATAGATTATATCAATCTGCTTGTTTTTTTTAAAGGGGAAAGTCATTTAAATCCACCCTGTTATGTTTCACAATGTGTTTCTTCTATCTAAGGCTCCAATCCTGTGTGAGAGTAAATGGACTTCTACTGCATATAAATTATACATGACATGTTTAACTGGGTTTCCTTATATGGCTCGCAATATATTTCAGTACAGTGTGCTTCTTGCCAAGTTTTAAAGGTAGAAACGCCCCCATGTGATGGTTTTCATGTTGTATAAAGTGTGGCAATGACAACAAATAAAAATGTGAGGATGGTGAGCCCTTATGGCATAGTGATTAGTTTATAACATATGTGATGACTTCTTAACAGCTGGTCCCACCAGAGAAAAGAAATTATATTTTCTTATAGTTTTCCTTTAATGGAAAGGCATTTTCACTGTCAACAGCTTTTTGTCTGGGGATATTAGTGAGTCAGGAGAATGTAATGATTTTTAGGCTGCTGATTATCTCTGTTGTGTAGTTGGATATTTAAAAGGCATAATGTACAGTAAAGACTATAAAATATATATATGTTTAGGTGTGAATCCAGTTATCTCCCAAATCCCCCTCCCTCCAAGTTAGACATAGAGAGAACTAAGAAGTAGAGATGTAAAGAAATATTTGGTGGTCCCTTCCCTTGTTCCTGTTCCTGGCCCTGACTTGGTGGGAACGTTATGCATTTTTAGTTGTCTTATCTTTGTAGGGTCAAGTTGGTTAGGAAAAGATAATTTCTGGTGTCTGAGGACAGGCACAAGGAAATCTAAAGCAACTCTGAGGATCCCACCAAACAACGCAACTTATCTCAACTTCATGGGACCCTAAAAAGTGTGACATACTGTAGTCAGATTTTGAAGCTCTCTGTAGTCACTTCTGAACTCTACTATTTGTGGGCACCACGGTGACTCAGTGGTTAGCACTGTTGATTTGCAACATTGGGGTCCTGGGTTCAAGTCCCACCAAGACCAACATCTGCTAGTATGTTCTCCCCGTGTTTGCATGGGTTTCCTGCGGGTTTTCCAGTTTTCTCCCACACTCCAAAGACATACTAATAGGGAATCTACATTGTGAGCCCCATCAGTTGACATTAAAGAATGAGTAAATTATTTTCATGAACCTCCGGGCTCAGCCCGCCCTGTTTACTTCTGACAACAAGTAATAAAAAAGTTGTCAAACAGCATCAAAGAATAAGAGTTTTTCATGTTACCATTGCTACCCTGTGTAATTATGGACTACAGATGTGTGCCTGAGACGTAGTCACTTTGAAGCTGTCCCTTCACAGACGGTCTGATATAGTTTAAAGGTAAATGACAGATCATTCTCTCGCTTGTCTATTAGGGGATTGCTTTCAAAGTAAAGTAAATGTAGGCTAATAGACTAGGATGTAAGCAAAAAAAAAATGTTTCCTGAAAACAGCCCTCATGTTTTCTATCTTTAAATATTTCCGTTCTTATTCAGCTAGGTTTTAAAAATGGAAAAATAAAAATCATAAGTATTGAAATAACAATAATAAGCATTATAATTGTTATTACTGTTATCTGAGTACATATGTTATTTAATTTAGAGCTAAATCTAGAACAATATTTAAAGATGCAAAGTATGGCTTTAGAATGGCTTACATTAAGTTACTTATGTAATCGATAATCCTACCTTGAGTTTCAACAGCATATGTTATGATTTTCACTTGTCTCCAGGACATTATGAAGTTCATTATATTTCACTATTGCACTTTTTATGTTTATTTGTTACAAATTTGGTCCAAGGAATGAAGCCTACACAACACCTTGTGTTTTTCTGTACAGCATGCATATGATGAGAGAGACAAGTACAGACTATATCTCTAGATGAATATTCACTCATTCCTATGAATCATTGTCAGTAAGACTCCATTCTCAGCTGGTCCTCCATGTGGATGTAAACAATCAGTACTTCACCTGTAGCCAGAGTCCTGGTGAGTAGCAGGAATCACATTGCTAGAGAATACATGACACAAGATGCTTGTCATTCCTCTTAACATAATTAACTCCTGTAAAAAAGCTTATATCCAAATTTATATAACTGTGACAGTTTACTGTGGACATAGAAAGTTGAATAAAATGATACCTTGATATCTGTAATCTGATGCCTTATTGCAGAGAAATCCACATTTATCTTAATATATATATTAGCTGCTAAGATCTATGGGCTGGACACTGATCTGCATGAAAATCTGCCTCCAGAGCTTTAACAAACGGGGGAGCGTTACCAGTGTGAGACATGTAATGACTGACAGTCTGCTCTCCTGATCTACATGTCGCACACTGGTATTTCCCTCTTTCATTTAAAATAATCTCTGGAGGTAGAAGCTCATGCAAATCAGTGTCCAGCCCATAAATCTTAACAGCTAATTTGCATATTAGAAAAACGTAGATTTCTTTGCAATAAATCATCGAATTGCAGATATCAAGGTATCATTTTATTAAACTTTCTATGACCTGCATGCCCATATAGATGGATTAGGAGGATTGATCATACTGACAGATTACCTCTAAGTCAGAATTTGTAAAAGAGGCCCTTTCTTTCTTTTTTTTTTTTTAATTTCATCTTAGTACCTCCTCCAATTGCTGATGTTCCACTGATTCTGGAACAGTTTTTCTTTTTTTGTCTCCAACCCTCTTTTCCAAAGTCATGTACCCCGGTATTAAAGATATAAATTTTCTCTTCGGCCAACTGGGCGCACCCCACAGAACTTCTCCATGGGAATTTGCTTGTCTTCTCTATGATGCCGGCCAATCAAAACACAACCATATCATAGAGAGCAAAAAGCAATAGAGAAGTTAACAGCTGCAACCTGGCTCAGTGTGTTCACCTGAGATTTTTCCCATGTTACTAGGCTGAGAACTAAACAGTCATCGCTTTCCTTTCCTGCTACTGGAGCACTGGAGAGCAGCAGCACTGTACACCCAGAGCGTCGGATCCGACTGTGATTGTGTTACAGGCAATACACTGATGCTCTCCTGTGCTCCTACCCACAATTGCAGGAAGGGACGTGACGACTCAGGAGTTTTCAGCATATGCACGTGAGACAAATATAATCTCAGGAGAGCATACAGAGTCAATCTGCAACTCGTACATGCCCAGTTGGTTGAAGAAAAAACTTGCATCTTTGGAATATAGGGGCAAAGGAAAAATCCTGTTTCAGTATCAATAAAACAAAAGAAATTGGAGGAGGTATTCAGTTTAATCCCATAACGACCGGTTGATTTTTTTCACTTTTGTGCTTTTCGTTTTTCCCTCCTCTTATTCCAAGAGCCATAACTTATTTTTCCGTGAATATAGCGGTTTGAGGGCTTGTTTTTTGACGGACGACTTGTACTTTTGAATGACACCATCCATTGTATCATATGATGTAACCGAAAGTGGGAAAAAATTCTAACTGTGGCGAAATAGCCAAAAAGTGCAATTCTGCAATATTTTTTTATTTTTTTTTATTTACAGAGTTCAATTTACAGTAAAAATGACCTGATAATATGATTTCCCAGGTCAGTAAGATTGTGGCAATACCAAAAACGCATCGTTTTTGTTTTATTTAAATAATGAAAAAAAAATCTGAAATTTGTAAAAAAAAAATAAAAATTTGCTTGTGCCACTATTTTCTGACATCTGTAATGTTTTAAATTTGTACCTGTTTGAGGGCTTGTTTTTATGCCTTTAGTCGTCTTTATTGATATCACTTTGGGGTAGGTATGATTTTTTGATCGCATGTTATTTAATTTTTTTCTGTTGTTGCGGCGGCCAAAAAATCGTAAGTCTGGCAATTTGATTTTTTTATCATTACACTGTTTACGGATTGGATTAAATTATTTTATACTTTGTTAGATGACATTTTACGAACGCAGCAATACCAAATATGTGTATTTTTTTAATTTTTTTTATTTCTTAATTTTGAATGTAGTAAAAGGGGGTGATGTGAACTTTTATATCTTTTTATTTATTTATTTATTTTTTTCCTTTTTACCGTATTTTTTGGACTATAAGTTGCATCGGACCATAAGACGCACCAAGGTTTTAGAGGAAAATAGAAAAAAAATGTAAGCAAAAAATGTGGTCATGATGCACTGTTAAGGGGGAGGGGGCCTGCTGCTGACATTGTTATAGGGGTAATGTCCCCCAATTCTGTTAATATTCCCCATCCTGGTGTATATGGCCCCCTCATCCTGTTACATGTGGTCCTCATCCCCATCCTGGTATGCATGGCACCTCAATCCCCCATCCTGGTATTCATGGCACCCTCTGATCCCCATCCTGGTATGCAAGGCACCCCACATCCTTGTATGCATGACACCCCTCATCCTGGTATGCATGGCACCCCTCATCCTGGTATGCATAGCACCCTTCATCCCTCATCCTGGTATGTATGGCATTCTTCATCCCTCATCCTGATATGCATGGCACCCCTCATCCCTCTTCCTGGTATGCTTGGCACCCCTCATCCTGGTATATATGGCCCCCCCTCATCACTCTTCCTGTTATGCTTGGAACCCCTCATCCTGGTATGTATGGCCCCCCTCATCCCTCTTCCTGGTATGCATGGCGCCCCTCATCCCTCTTCCTGGTATGCTTGGCACTTCTCCATCCTGGTATGCATGGCACCCCTCATCCCTCTTCCTGGTATGTATGGCCCCCTTCATCCCTCTTCCTGGTATGCATGGCCCCTCATCCCTCTTCCCGGTATGCATGGCACCCCTCACCCCTCTTCCTGGTATGCTTGGTACCCATCCATCCTGTTATGCTTGGCACCCCCTGATCCCTATCACGCTGCACACAAAAAAATAAACAATTATACTAACCTTCTCTCTGCTCCGGTGCTGCGTCCCACTCTGCTGCCGACACTGATCTCACTGTGTGAGCCGTGCATGGCGTCACGGCCATGCGCCCTCACACTGTGAGATGCTCTGCCGGAATAGTCACTGCTCCCCACGCCAGAACTGTGTGCGTGGGGAGCAGTGATCATTCACTCTCCTAATAGCGCTCACACTGTAGTCACAGCGCGGCTCCTGCTGCGCTCGGCGTTCACGTGTGCTCGCTATTAAAGAGCATGAATATTTACAACGACCCATGGGAGGGGGTGGTCTTTAATAGCGGGCACACATGACCGCTCAGCGCAGCAGAAGCCGCGCTGCGGGTAGTGTGCGTGTTATTAAGGAAAATGAATATTCACTGCTGTCCACACCCATGGGCATGGGGAGCAGTGAATATTCATTATCTTTAGTAGTGGGCACCGTGTAGGCTGCAGCAGGCGGCTGTTGCCTCCTGTGCTCCGCTCATCCCCCTCTGCCGCTCCCCCCCACATCCCCCACCTCCCACAGCCATAGTATACATATATATTCGAACTATAAGACGTACCCTCCACTTTCCACCAAAATTTTGGAGGAAAAAAAATGCGTCTTATAGTCCAAAAAAATACAGTACTTTTTTTTGTTAGTCACTTGAAAATGCAATCATCTGATCGTTTGTGCTATATACAACAATCCACAGCATTGGAAATTACGGTCTCCTATGAATGCCACTACAGGCTGATTTTCACATGAGTACCATGATGACAGACACAGGGGTCTTCAACAGACCCCTGGTTGTCATTGCAACCCATCGGCATCCCACAATCACCTTTCTGGAGCGTCGATGAGGGGATAGAACAGTGCGCCCTCTGCCAGCGCATATTAAATGTCGCTGTCAGAGATTGATAGCGAGATTTAACAGGTTAACAGCCACGGGTTGTTATAAGGCCATCATGGTGTCACACTGCGACATCGCATCTAATGATTTTCAATTTTCAATGATGTCACATTGCTGCCTGCGACCTACCATGACTACAACATAGAGTCATAATTGTTTACAAATATGGGTGATTTTTTTTGTTGCTTTTTGAAAGTTGCACGTGACTCACTTGCCATGGACTTCAATGCATGTTGCATCCAATTACAACTTACATGCAACCTGTCTGCAAATTGGCTGTTTTTTTATCGCAAAATCAAAGATCTAACATTGTTATGTGGCAGCAAGTTGCAGACAAGGTGCAAAAATGTTTTGTATTGCACAACACATGTTGCTTTGTAGTCCCAGCCTTAGTGCCTTAGGCAAAACCTTTATTTTGAGTTCTGTTTCTCTATTTTATTTTAGGAAGAGAGAAATTGAACTCATGTTCATGTACAACAAAGAGTCCTGCATCCTTTGCTGTTTGTTTAATTTACAAACTAGATGTGAAAAGGAAACTACAAACCCCATTGTAGTCAAGATGCCCCTCTTCTTCAATATGCATCCGTTTTGTAACAGAATCATTTTCTACATAAATTACTGTATGTTTCTGTGATCCTAAAAGAGAAAAGGAACCCAGAAATGCAAATATAGCGGTTCTTAAAAGTTTGCAATCTCTTCAGAATTTTCCATATTTCTGTATACATTTGTCCTAAAACTAAATCAGATTTTCATACAAGTAGATAAAGACAACCAAATCAAACAAATGAGGCAAAATTATAATGAGGAAAATGATCCAATATCACATATGTGAGTGGCAAATATATGTGAACCTTGAGGATTTGCAGAAAATTTAAAGGCAAAATTAGAGTCTGGTATTTTCAATCAATGGAATAACAATCAGTTGTTATTGGGTGACCTGTTTTATTTAAAGAACAGATCTATCAAAATCTCAGAAGAAGAGTTGTTAATGCTCAAAAGGCTTTAAAATGTTACAAAACCATCTCTATTGAGTTTAGACTCCACTAGTACACAGAAAGACAGATTGTGTACAAATGGAGAAAATTCATGATCATTATTACCCTCCCTGGGTGTGGTTGACCAATAAAGATCATTCCTAGAGTAAGGTATATAATACTCCATAATGTCACAAAGAAACTCAAGGTAACCTCTGAGCAATTAAAGGCCTCTCTCACTTTAGCTAATGTTTATGTTCATGAGTCCACCATCGGGAGAACACTGGACTTTGTTGTGCAAGGCAGGATTGCAAGGAGAAAGCCACTACTCTCCAAAGAGAACACTGCTGACCGTCTACAGTTTGTTGAGGTCACCTGGTCAAGTCAGAAGGCTATTGGAGCAATATTTTGTTGACGGATGAGGCCAATATAGAGCATTTTGATTTAAATGAGAAGTGTTATGTTTGGAAGAGAAAAACACAGCATTACAGTGTAAAATCCCAATACCATTTGTGAAACACAGTTGTGAGTAGTATTATGGTTTGTGCCATGGTTTACTGAATTTGGGTGCAAGACGACTTACCATTATTAATGGAACATTGAATTCTGAAATATATCAACAAATTCTAAGGAAAATGTCAGAACATCTACCCATGAGCTGAATCTTAAGAGAACTTGTGTCATGCAGCAAACCAACGACCCAAAGCAAACATGTTGTTCTACAAAAGAATGGTTAAATAAAATTAAAGTTAAAGATTTGGAATAGCCAAGTCAAAGTCCTTATCTTAATTCTATAGAAATGTTTTTTTGAGAAGGCCCATCAAAATAACAGAATTTAAGCTGTTTCATATGGAGGAATGGGCTAAAGTTCCTCCAAGCTGAAATGCAATACTAATCAATAATTACCAGAAGCATTGCTGCACAAAGGAATCACACTAGACACTAAAAGGAAAGGTTCACATACTTTTCCCACTCACAGACAAGTAATATTAGATCATTTTTCTCACTTGAAAAATGACAAAGTGTAATATTTTGACTCATTGGTTTTGTTTGGTTCTCTTTATCTACTTTCAGGACTTGTGTGAAAATCTAATGTAATTTAACTCAAATGTATTGAGAAATTTGGAAAATTCCAAACAGTTCACAAACTTTCAAGCAACACTAAATGAACAGAGCTTAACTTGGCAAGATGATGTAATAGTAAGAGGCCACTACTACAAAATTATGTATAAAGTCGAAAAACATGTTTTTTTAGAGATTTTTAGTCAAACCATAAGCTTGGATGACCCTCTTCATATTTCCCTTTTAAGAAGTGAGATTAGTGATAAGGGTCTAATTTTAATCCAGTGACATTGCCAGGTTTGGATGGTGTATGAAACTGCAATTTAGACACAGACCACAAAGATGAACAGTGTTGTTTCTAGTGTCAGACAACAGCTTTAAAGATAGCTCTGAAAGATATATCTATTGAATCCCATATGACAACCACCTTCCATCAGGAGTAGGCCACCAATTTCTAGCTATCATTCTCTTGACTCCTAGACTTGACCTGAACATGGACAAGATTACTACTATTTCAAATCATTTTTAGCCATTGTGCATATGCTCCTCTACTGCCTGGCCTTCTACATACCCATATTTCCACTTTTCTGGTTGGTACCTTTTGCCATACAGTTTTTCTCACCCTTAAAGGGTTCTTTGGGACTGTGACATTGATGATCTATCCTTTGGATAGGATATCAATGTTTGATCATTGGGGATGAAGAGGTATGACCACCTATGTTGTTTTAAAACAGTAGACACATTGGCTCATCCATGCTAGTTGCTGCAACTACAAGTGCTTCTCACTAAATTAGAATATCATCGAAAAGTTAATTTATTTCGGTTCTTCAATACAAAAAGTGAAAATCATATATTATATAAAGCCATTACAAACAGAGTGATCTACTTCAAGTGTTTATTTCTGTTAATGTTGATGATTATGGCTTACAGTCAATGAAAACACAAAAGTCAATATCTCAGTAAATTAGAATAATTAACAAACACCTGCAAAGGCTTCCTAAGCGATTAAAAAGGTCCCTTAGTCTGTTCCAGTAGGCTCCCCAATCATGAAGGCAATCATTGACACACTCCACAAGGAGGGTAAGCCACAAAAGGTCATTTCTAAAGAAGCTGGCTGTTCACAGAGTGCTGTGTCCAGGCATATTAATGGAAAGTTGAGTGGAAGGAAAAAGTGTGGTAGAAAAAGGTGAACAAGCAACTGGGATAACCGCATCCTTGAAAGGATTGTTAAGAAAAGGCCATTCAAAAATTTGGGGGAGATTCACAAGGAGTGGACTGCTGCTGGAGTCATTGCTTCAAGAGCCACCACACACAGACGTATCCAGGACATGAGCTACAAGTGTCACATTCCCTGTGTCAAGCCACTCATGACCAATAGACAACTCCAGAAGCGTCTTACCTGGGCCAAGGAGAAAAAGACCTGGACTGTTACTCAGTGGTCCAAAGTGTTGTTTTCAGATGAAAGTAAATTTTGCATTTCATTTGGAAAGCAAGGTCCCAGAGTCTGGGGGAAGAGTGGAGAGGCACACAATCCAAGCTGCTTGAAGTCTAGTGTGAAGCTTCCACAATCAGTGATGGTTTGGGGAGCCAGGTCATCTGCTGGTGTAGGTCCACTGTGTTTTATCAAAACCAAAGTCAGTGCAGCCGTCTACCGGGAAATTTTAGAGCTCTTCATGCTTCCCTCTGCCGACAAGCTTTTTGGAGATGGAAATTTCATTCTCCAGCAGAACTTGGCACCTGTTCACACTGCCAAAAGTACCAATACCTGGTTTGAAAACAACAGTATCACTGTGTTTGATTGGCCCGCAAACTCGCCTGACCTTAACCCCATAGAGAATCTATGGGGTATTGTCAAGAAGAAGATGAGAGACACCAGACCCAACAATGCAGACGAGCTGAAGGCTGCTATCAAAGCCACCTGGGCTTCCATAACACCTCAGCAGTGCCACAGGCTGATCGCCTCCATGCCACGCCGCATTGATGCAGTAATTGATGCAAAAGGAGCCGCGACCAAGTATTGAGTGAATTTACCGAACATACATTTCAGTATGCCAACATTTCGGATTTTAAAAACATTTTTCAAGCTGTTGTTATAAAGTATTCTAATTTACTGAGATAATGACTTTTGTGTTTTCATTGGCTGTAAGCCATAATCATCAACATTAACAGAAATAAACACTTGAAATAGATCACTCTGTTTGTAATGACTCTATAAAATATATGAGTTTCACTTTTTGTATTGAAGAATTGAAATAAATTAACTTTTTGATGATATTCTAATTTAGTGAGATGCACCTGTAATACTGCAGCTCTTCCTTTTATTGTGCTGATCATCATCCATTAAAAACTGAAGGCCTTTTATAAGGGTATGTTAAAGTCCCTTAAAACCTCTTTATCTCTGTACTCCAGCTCTGGTGGGTTCATTTTTGTCAAGAGAACATATAATTCTTTTTTCAATCCTTTTTTTTTATATCCAAGAGAAAACCTTTAAGTGACCTGCCAGCCTCTTTATGCAATACATAATCTGTAGGAATAAAACAACTGCTCATGGGTTATTTTGAATGTTTATTTTTGGAGACAGAAAAAATGGTTTGGATCCAGACCTACAATTTTGTGTGATTGTTTTAACACTTCTCCAAAATAGCTCATGAATACTACTTGGGAAAGTTGAGCTGTCAGAGCAGTAAATGATGTCATGCCCACTGGAAACACTATCTGGTGGCAGCATGGGGACCATCTGGCCTTTCAAATCTACAGATTTCCCTTTCTATTTTGTGTATCACTTTTAAACTTTTTTTTCTTAGCTCAGAACTCACAATAATACCCTATATTTTCTTATTTTCAATTTTCTATGGGTTCAACTGATCATCAAATCACAGCTTCTTTATTTAGCGGCATTTTGTGGACATCCAACTTTCTTATTCTTCTTAGGCTAAATTCACATGAGCATATAAAAGTGTTTTCATTCAGAAAAAAACGGATGGTTTTCCATCTGTATTGTCAGCCTTATGCCATCCATGTGTAATCCGTACTGCATTTGTATTTATATATCAGCACTTAATTAGGTTTACAAGACTAAAAACATTTTTTTTAAATAATGGGAATGTATCTGTAAAAATTGGAAGCCTTATGGATGATCCATATTGGATCTGATTTTTTTTTTTGCGCATCCATAGACCTGAATACGCCTGGAGTCTCATTCGAAATTGGATTAGTCCATACTGCAAATTTTTGGTCATTTGAAATATGTAAAAAAATCAGTCATTTGAACAGTCCAATTGAATAACCTTGGTTTGAGTGCTGTCTGTTTTTTGCGCAGATAGCATGCAAATCGGAAATACGGCTCTATGAATTTAGCCTCAAACTGATAAATGCTAATGAAAAAACTACGCTTCAGCAGGAATACATGAAGTCCCCTAGTCCTCACGAAATGAACACTATTAAAATGTCTAAATTCTGGTGCTGGGGAGTACAAGCAATTGTGTCCTGTTTCTGCCATTTGTATTTCTACTCGCTAACAGTTATTGATTCCTACATATAGTGAGGATAGAGAGGTTAAAAATGCTGAGCAATGGCCATATACATTAAAAGCTAATCAGACAGAAAACTCAGCATAACATAACATTTAAGGGGGTTGTCTAAGCATATAATATCGATGACCTATCTTCAGGATAGGTCATCAATAACAAATCAGTTGGGTGTCAGGTGTTGGACCCTCATTGACCTGATGTTAATGAATCATCTTAAGGCTAGGGTTACATGACCATTTTCTCTCCATCCGAGAAAATCAATCCGATTATGCTAATCATACTCTGATCAGAGTTTGATCAGAATGTGATCAGAGTGGGATCCAATTTTCTCAGAGATTGGAAATAAAAAGAAGTTTCTTCAACTTCTTCATTATGTCAGTCTGTGAAATCGGGCCACATTCGGATGTCATCCGAGTGCGGTCTGATTTTTTCATGAGCCCATAGACATAAATAGGTGCGTGCCATCCGATTCTCAGAGTCAAATCGTGCATTCTGCGATATTTTTCCTTGGGCCACTAGGCAGAACCCAATAGATTAACATGGGTGTGAGTTACAGTTAGGTCCATATATATTTGGACAGAAACAACATTTTTCTAATTTTGGTTCTAGACATTACAACAATGAATTTTAAACAAAACAATTCAGATGCAGTTGAAGTTCAGACTTTCAGCTTTCATTTGAGGGTATCCACATTAAAATTGGATGAAGGGTTTAGGAGTTTCAGCTCCTTAACACGTGCCACCCTGTTTTTAAAGGGGCCAAAAGTAATTGGACAGATTTAAATAATTGTAAATAAAATGTTCATTTCTAGTACTTGGTTGAAAACCCTTTGTTGGCAATGACTGCCTGAAGTCTTGAACTCATGGACATCACCAGACCCTGTGTTTCCTCCTTTTTGATGCTCTGCCAGGCCTTCACTGCGGTGGTTTTCAGTTGCTGTTTGTTTGTGGGCCTTTCTGTCTGAAGTTTAGTCTTTAACAAGTGAAATGCATGCTCAATTGGGTTGAGATCAGGTGACTGATTTGGCCATTTAAGAATATTCCACTTCTTTGCTTTAATAAACTCCTGGGTTGCTTTGGCTTTATGTTTTGGGTCATTGTCCATCTGTAGTATGAAACGACGACCAATCAGTTTGACTGCATTTGGCTGGATCTGAGCACACAGTATGGCTCTTAATACATCAGAATTCATTCGGCTGCTTTTGTCCTGTGTCACATCATCAATAAACACTAGTGACCCAGTGCCACTGGCAGCCATGCATGCCCAAGCCATCACACTGCCTCCGCCGTGTTTTACAGATGATGTGGTATGCTTTGGATCATGAGCTGTACCACGCCTTCGCCATACTTTTCTCTTTCCATCATTCTGGTAGAGGTTGATCTTGGTTTCATCTGTCCAAAGAATGTTCTTCCAGAACTGTGCTGGCTTTTTTAGATGTTTTTTAGGAAAGTCCAGTCTGTCCTTTTTATTCTTGATGCTTATGATTGGCTTGCACCGTGCAGTGAACCCTCTTTATTTACTTTCATGCAGTCTTCTCTTTATGGTAGGTTTGGATATTGATACGCCTACCTCCTGGAGAGTGTTGTTCACTTGGTTGGCTGTTGTGAAGGGGTTTCTCTTCACCATGGAGATTATTCTGCGATCATCCACCACTGTTGTCTTCCGTGGGCGCCCAGGTCTTTTTGCATTGATGAGTTCACCAGTGCTTTTGGATGTACCAAACTGTAGATTTTACCACTCCTAATATTGTGGCAATTTCTCAGATGGGTTTTTTCTGTTTCTGCAGCTTAAGGATGGCTTGTTTCACCTGCATGGAGAGCTCCTTTGACCGCATGTTTACTTAACAGCAAACCTTCCAAATGCAAGCGCCACACCTCAAATCAACTCCAGGCCTTTTATCTGCTTAATTGAGAATGACATAACGAAGGGATTGCCTACACCTGTCCATGAAATAGCCTTGGAGTCAATTGTCCAATTACTTTTGGTCCCTTTAAAAACAGGATGGCACGTGTTAAGGAGCTGAAACTCCTAAACCCTTCATCCAATTTTAATGTGGATACCCACAAGTGAAAGCTGAAAGTCTGAACTTCAACTGCATCTGAATTGTTTTGTTTGAAATTCATTGTGGTAATGTCTAGAACCAAAATTAGAAAAATGTTTTCTCTGTCCAAATATATATGGACCTAACTGTATATCCATCAAAACCATGGATAGCACTCATCTAATTTAAACGGTCGTGTGCATGAGCTCTTAGGGTAGGTCCCCTATATATTATATGCTCAGTCAACCCCGTAAAGGTCATAGCCAGTTTTAAATCCAGGTGTAAAATACCCAGAATGCAGTTGCATAGTCAGCATACTATACCTAAAACAACAAGATGGGCCATCATGGTTTGTTATTGGTTCCCATTACACCGAAAAGCCTGCATTTGGTTAGCTATTGCAAATTGCAGGTTTATAGTGTATCCCTAAAAGTCACCATGAAGCTCCAGATTTTAGCTACAAATAATTGTCTTTGCTAGAGGAATTGCATTATAGGGTTATTCCCAGCATTATAAATGATCACCAATTCAAAGGATAGGTGATGACTTACGGATCTGCGGAGTTCCAAAAATAAGGCTCTGAAACACCACATTGGAATCTAGAGGCAGTCTGTATAAAAATACAGACAGGCTCCATCATTAAATAAAAACAAACAAATAAAAAAAAACTATAGCATTTGAGAGAAAATATAGCTTGGTAAACTAGCCAGGCCTAGGGAAAGGAGTATGTTCCTGTATAACGATGGACGATGGTTTGTCCATGGTTTGGGGCTGGCAATTTCACATTATTTAGAGACAGGTTTGTACATGAGATATTATGCTTGAACCTTTTTATATCTAAAGAGAGTATTTGGTACTGTATGTTTGTGGCAACATTTACTTATGTATTGTTTTTTTTTTTTTGCATTTTCTTTTATTCTTGTCCTGGGTTATGACATAATAGTCCTCTTCAGGCACAACTGCACAGCAGGCCTGTGTTATATCCCAAGACAGCAATAAACGACTCAGCAAGATGACATTTATCCACTGAGAAGAATCACAGAAGAAATCCACAGAAGAACAAAAAAAATCATAAAAGTTTCAGGGCAGCATGTTCAAGGCAATAAACTAAAGTCAACTGAACTTGGAAAATCCATATTTTCATTTTATGTCCCAGTCTCCTATTGCTCTGGCTTGTTGACTGTCTGTTTCTATAACCGTTTACTGTCATAAGTCATTATTACAGGAGACCGTATGTGGTGATGACGCTCATATCTCTATCATCTGATGTAAAAATATCAGCATAAGTTGCCCATGTGAAGTTTGTGGACTGCATTGCCTACATACAAATAGTCAACAATTTAGTAATCCATGTATTTATTTATAACCCTAAAATATAAAATAATAGAATCTAATTTCCTACTGTGGATTTTCTATATGTGGATATCTTTTACTTCAGTTGAACGACGTTTAAACAGGAAACTGTAACTAAATGCAGCTGGTAACCCCCCTGTTTAGTAAAAATGCACCAACATTCAGGGTGGGAAGAGGTTACGTCACTTCTTTTTTCCATTATGCATGAAGCTATGTGCCGACGATGCAGAAATGCTCAGGATTTTTTCCTGAGCGTTTCTGCATCTCCCTGGCAGAAAAAACGCATGTGGATTGTACATGCGTTTTCCTACCAGGGACAAGCGGAAGTGAAGCGTTCTTCACATGCATTTCCGTATGCGGGTTGACAAGCGCTTTCCAAGTGATTTTAGCATCACTTGGAAAGTGCTTGTCAACTTGGTCACACTATATATAAATCCATGCAACCGGCATGGATTTATATACTGTGACCTTAAAGAATGGTAAAAAATAAAAAATCTATACTTACCTTCCGATGGCCCCCGGAGTCTTGCTTCGCTCCATCCTGGCTGCCGGCAGCTCGCGGTACACTACACTGAAAGACCTGCCGTCACATGACTATGACATCAGCGCAGGTCCTTCAGTCCACCGCGAGTTGCCGGCAAGCGAAGACAAGGAAACTGGGGGCCATCAGAAGGTAAATACAATATTTATTTTTTATTTTATTCTTTTTTTTACAGGTACTATGGTACCCGGGTCCGGAGGAGAGTCTCCTGTCCTCCACACCCGGGTACCATCTGCACATTGAAACGCATGGATTCCGCATGTACAGATCCAGTGATGCGGAATCCAAGCGTTCCAATGCAAGTCAATGGCGGCGAAAACGCAGCGCTTCCGCAAAATAATTGGTAGTGCTGCATTTTTTTCCGCAATGATAACCCGCAGCGGAAATTTTCGCAGCATGTGCACAGCACAATCGGATTATCATTGGGGAACATGGCAGGCCTTCTACCATGCGTTTTTTAAAAGTTTCTGCAGCATTTTTGCCGCTGTGGAAACGCTTAAAAAAACGCATCGTGGGCACACACCCTCAGAGACAATGCAAGAGAAATGAGGGTCCCTCAGCACCACATCATGCCTTTAGGACCCAGTATACATAGGTGTACATATACATACTGTATCTAACATAAATTAGTAGTGATGAGCGAGCATGCTCGCTACTGCTCGGTGCTCGCCCGAGCATCTCACTGCTCGTGATGCTCGGCGCTCGCCGAGTATTTCCGAGTTGCTCGGGTGGGAACTCGGGTCCCCTCCCTGCATGTTTGGCGCTCTTTAGAGAGCCAATGAACATGCAGGGATTGCCTGCCATGCACTGTAATGCCGTAGCCATGTTGTTTGTGGGCATTACAGTGATTGGCTGGCCACACAGCGTCATCAGGTCTATATCAGACCTGGTGCCGCCATGCTCGTCACAGTCACTCCGGATCAGACAGTTTAGGGAGAGCTGCTGCTGCGTTAGGGAGATATTTGATTGTATATTAGGTAGTGTAGGGAGAAAAACCGTACATTACACATATCCATCTTAACAAACAGTTCTTCTGAGGACTAATCCATCTGCAGAGATATCAGGCAGGCATGGTGTATAGGCAGGCAGTGTATATAGCAGACTGCAGTGCATATAGCACAAGAGGCTCCATTCCAATTCTGCCTTCTGCTGCTGTTAGATATTTCTATACACAGGCCCAGGTCTCAGGGGCCAGGAATACTTTTCTTTGGATCGTAATCCTCATTATTTGCTTAAAAAGCAATCCAGAGAACACAGATTTGCTGCGCCATTTGCTTGTGTAGGGAGAGGTTCTGCTGCGTCAGGGACAGATTTGCTTGTGTATTAGGTAGTGTAGGGAGAAAAAACTTACATTACACATATCCATCTTAACAAACAGTCCTTCTGAGGACTAATCCATCTGCAGAGATATCAGGCAGGCAGGGTGTATAGGCAGGCAGTGTATATAGCAGACTGCAGTGCATATAGCACAAGAGTCTCCATTCCAATTCTGCCTTCTGCTGCTGTTAGATATTTCTATACAAAGGCTCAGGTCTCAGGGGCCAGGAATACTTTTCTTTGCATCTTAATCCTCAATATTTGCTTAAAAAGCCATCCAGAGAACACTGTTTTTTCTGCGCCATTTGCTTTTTGGCACTGCAGAATACAGCCAGGTCCTTTCCATATTAGAGCGCTAGAAATCCAGCTATTTAAAACTGTGCTTTCTCCGTCAAACGGATCACATATACATTGTCAGAAAATACTGCCATTTCTGGCCTCCATTAAAAATTTCCTTTAGTGTGTCAGTGAAGCAATTCACAGCAGTTTGCTGTTCAAACTACTTACCTACAGGCCAGGTATTTAAAACTCTGTTTTCTCCACCACACTGATCACATATACGTTGTCAGAAAATACTGCCATTTCTGGCCTCCATTAAAAATTTCTTTCAGTGTGTGTCACGCTGTCTCTGTATACTGGAGGTAGGGGGCCTAAGCTGACCCTAAGCTGGGGCCCTGACTAGTCCCTCAACCTGGAGGTACTGTTAAAGGTACAGAGGTCCAGGCCGCCAGCGTAACCCCTACCTCCTGAGGATCCCTGCACCTAAGTAATCTAGTCCTGAGAAGGACCCCGATCACAACAAAAGGGGACAAGTAATAATATGCCCACACACAGTACTTAGACGAACGAGACAGTACAAGGGAAAAACCAAAACCACCTTGCATACAACAACTACACAACTACAACAGAGGGAACACCAACGGGAAAGGAGATAAATGATAAAGCGAGGAAGGGAAAAAACACTCCAAATACACTTATCTCAGAAACTCCAAACACCACGATCCGCTCTGTTAGTCTGAATGAAATGCTTTCACCGACACTTCCCAAACAGACCAGCAGGCATTTGAAGGAGTCTCACTACAGCAGTATTGATTGCAGCTGGGCGAGGCTGGACCTCGTCTAGCACAGAGAGAGAGAGAATTAACTCCCTCACTGCCGAAAAACACAAAGCACCAACAAGTCAGCTGCGAGAAGTCAGGCTGTGTACTCGTGACGATCTTCGTGGCGACACACCCGTGACAGTACCCCCCCTTCTACGAGGGGCCTCCGGACCCTCAGGGCCAGGTTTATGCGGGTGAGTCGTGTGGAAGGCCTGAACTACTCGGTCTGCGTTAATATCCGACGCAGGAACCCACATCCTCTCCTCAGGACCATACCCTTTCCAATGAACCAGGTACTGAAGGGACCGGCGATTAAAGCGTGAATCGATGACCCTCGATACCTGGAACTCCAAGTTACCATTGACCACCACTGGAGGGGGAGGTAAAGGTGACGGTACCACCGGCGCCACATACCTCTCAAGCAACGATCTGTGGAACACGTTGTGAATTTTAAACGTAGGGGGGAGGTCAAGACGGAATGCCACCGGATTAATAATAGAACTGATTCTGTACGGCCCGATGAACCTGGGACCCAGTTTCCAGGAGGGAACCTTAAGTTTAATATTCCTGGTAGACAACCATACCCGATCGTTCACACTTAGGTCCGGACCAGACACTCTCCTCCTATCAGCCATACGTTTGTATCGGTTCCCCATAGTATTCAGATTCTTCAGCACCCCTCTCCATACTGAAGCGAGTGATGAGGAAAATCGTTCCTCCTCAGGAACCCCCGAAGAGCCCCCCCTACTGAAAGTACAAAACTGGGGGTGAAAACCATATGCCCCAAAAAACGGGGACTTACCAGTGGACTCGCTCCGCCTATTATTAAGAGCAAACTCTGCCAGAGGTAAGAAAGAAGCCCAGTCCTCCTGGTTCTCTGACACAAAACACCGGAGATATGTCTCCAAGCTCTGGTTCATACGTTCCGTCTGACCATTGGTCTGAGGATGAAAAGCCGATGAGAATGACAAATGCATCCCCCGCCGTGCACAAAACGCCTTCCAGAACTTGGACACAAACTGAGACCCCCGATCAGACACCACCTCGGAGGGTACCCCGTGAAGCCTCACAATCTCCCCAATGAACACCTGCGCAAGAGTTTTAGCATTAGGGAGAGCCGGAAGAGCGATAAAATGTGCCATCTTGCTGAACCTGTCCACTACAACGAGTATGACCGTTTTACCCGAAGACGGAGGGAGGTCCGTAATAAAGTCCATAGACAGATGAGTCCAAGGACGCTCCGGGATCTTCAAAGGTAAGAGGGCCCCAGACGGACGGGTATGTGAGGTCTTAGAGCGCGCACAAACCCCACAGGACGCGACAAAAGTTACCACCTCCTTATGTAAGTTAGGCCACCAAAACCGACGCGAGAGGAGATCCACAGTTGCTTTACTCCCCGGGTGTCCTGCAAAAACTGAGTTATGGTGTGCCTCGATCACCTTTTGTCGCAACTGATCTGGAACAAACAGTCTCCCCGGAGGTCCAACAGGGGCGTCCCCCTGAGCCTCCAATACCTCCTCCTCCAGCTCAGAGCATACTGCCGAAACCACCACCCCCTCCTGAAGGATAGGAATCGGGTCGTCCGTATTCCCGGCCCCAGGGAAACTACGAGATAAGGCATCCGCCTTTACATTTTTTGACCCAGGACGATATGTAACGACAAAATTAAACCTGGTAAAAAACAATGACCACCTAGCTTGTCTGGGATTCAGACGTTTCGCGGACTCCAGATATAGCAGGTTCTTGTGATCGGTGATGACGGTGACCGGATGGACTGCCCCCTCCAAAAAATGGCACCACTCCTCAAAAGCTAACTTAATGGCCAAGAGTTCCCTATTGCCGACATCGTAATTCCTCTCAGCGGACGACAATTTTTTAGAGAAAAAGGCGCACGGATGCCACTTACCAGGGGACGAACCCTGTGACAATACTGCTCCCACCCCTACCTCGGAAGCGTCTACCTCTACAATGAATGGCTGTGACGCATCAGGTTGAATGAGTATGGGTGCCGAGGCAAAACATTTTTTCAAGGAGGAGAATGCTTGACAAGCCTTGTCAGACCACCTAGAAAAATCCGTCCCCTTTTTAGTCATGTCTGTGAGAGGCTTAACCATGGACGAGAAATTACGAATGAACTTCCGGTAATAATTAGCAAACCCCAGGAAACGTTGTAGTGCCTTAAGATTCTCTGGCCGATCCCACTCAAGAACTGCCCGCACTTTCCCAGGGTCCATACGAAAACCGGACGCTGAAACCAGGAAGCCTAAAAACTGGAGTTCCTGTACGGCGAACACACACTTTTCCCATTTGGCATACAGTTTATTATCCCGCAAGATCTGTAACACCTGCCTAACGTGCTCCTGATGAGACACCAGATCCGGCGAGTAAATTAAGATATCATCCAGATATATGACAACAAACTGTCCCACCAGGCGGCGAAAAATGTCATTAACAAAGTGTTGGAACACCGCTGGGGCATTAGTCAGACCGAATGGCATGACAAGGTTCTCATAATGCCCCTCCGGAGTGTTAAACGCCGTCTTCCACTCATCCCCCTCCTTCATCCTAATCAGATTGTACGCCCCCCTGAGATCCAACTTAGAGAACCATTTGGCGCCCACGATCTGATTAAAGAGATCGGGAATAAGTGGGAGCGGATACGGATCTCGGACCGTAATCCGATTAAGTTCACGGAAATCCAGGCAAGGGCGTAGGCCTCCATCTTTCTTCTTAACAAAGAAGAACCCCGCAGCCACCGGTGAAGATGAAGGTCTAATATGCCCCTTAGCCAGACTTTCTGAAATATAATCCTTCATGGCCTGCCTCTCAGGACCAGAAAGGTTATACAACCTAGCTTTAGGTAACTTGGCCTCAGGGAGCAGTTTTACAGAACAGTCATACTCGCGATGAGGAGGTAGTTCCTGACACCCTTTCTCCGAGAATACATCCTCAAAGTCCGCCAGAAATGGAGGTAAGACCCAAGGAGTAACCGCACCGATGACCGTGTTCATGCAGTTTTTATTACAGAATTTACTCCATTGGCTTATCTCTCTGGTTTGCCAATTAATAACCGGGTTATGCTTAGCTAACCAAGGAAGGCCCAACACTATAGGAGTGGGAAGACCCTCCAACACGTAGCAAGACAACAGTTCTTTATGTATCGCCCCCACTTGAAGTTTTACGTCATGCACAGCTTGCAAAAAACTTCCCTGACCGAGAGGCCTGGCATCGATCGAGAATATGGGGATGGGTTTAGCCAACTCACTCAATCGCATACCTTGAACCCGGGCAAACCGAGCATCAACCAGATTAGCCCAGGCCCCACTATCCAGAAGAACAGATATCCTCTCAGTTCTCGTACCCACCACCACCTCCGCCGCTACGAGAAACTGAGATGAACCTAGGGACGAAATACCTACTCCCAGATTGCCGTCCACCACACAACCTGGGATCAACAGTTTTCCGACGACTCTTCACTCTGCAAGGGACGGGATGGACACCGCCCAATAAAATGTCCCTTTCTCCCGCAGAAGAAACACCTTCCTGTCTTATGGCGCACCACCGGTCCCCTCCCCCGAAATGATGTCCCTCCTAATTGCATAGGCTCCTCTGGACTGACCAGGGGAACCACCATATGAGGGGACCTTGTAGGAGGTGGAGTCATCACAGGGGGTAGAGTTATCCCGCACCTCTCCCGAAGCCGTCTGTCAATGCGAATAGCAAGGGCCATAGCGGCTTCCAGTGACGCGGGAGAGTCATACTGTGCCAACACATCCTGTAATTTGTCGGATAAACCATGACAAAACTGGCTCCTAAGAGCCGGGTCATTCCACTGGGTGTCCGTGGCCCACCTACGGAACTCCGAACAGAATTCCTCCGCCGGACGATCTCCCTGCTGGATCCTACGTAACTTAGACTCAGCAAGGGAGATCCGATCTGGGTCATCATATACGAGTCCCAGAGCAGCGAAAAACCTATCCACTGACTGGAGAGCCGGGGAGCCCGGGGGAAGAGAGAACGCCCAAGATTGTGGGTCCCCTTGTAGGAGCGAGATGACAATTCCCACCCTTTGTTCTTCACTCCCCGATGACCGAGGCCGCAGCCGAAAGTACAACTTGCATGCCTCCCGGAAAACAAAAAACTTGTCCCGCCCCCCAGTGAACCTGTCAGGGAGAGCTACTTTAGGTTCTGGTCCGGCTTGCTCCTGAGGATGCAAAACCTTTGAGCTAACGTCCGCCAGCTCCATGGACAAACTCTGCAACTGCCGAGCTAGACCGGCTACTGGATCCATGGTAGCTGGAGAAAAACTAAGTGGGTCGGTGAAAATGTCACGCTGTCTCTGTATACTGGAGGTAGGGGGCCTAAGCTGACCCTAAGCTGGGGCCCTGACTAGTCCCTCAACCTGGAGGTACTGTTAAAGGTACAGAGGTCCAGGCCGCCAGCGTAACCCCTACCTCCTGAGGATCCCTGCACCTAAGTAATCTAGTCCTGAGAAGGACCCCGATCACAACAAAAGGGGACAAGTAATAATATGCCCACACACAGTACTTAGACGAACGAGACAGTACAAGGGAAAAACCAAAACCACCTTGCATACAACAACTACACAACTACAACAGAGGGAACACCAACGGGAAAGGAGATAAATGATAAAGCGAGGAAGGGAAAAAACACTCCAAATACACTTATCTCAGAAACTCCAAACACCACGATCCGCTCTGTTAGTCTGAATGAAATGCTTTCACCGACACTTCCCAAACAGACCAGCAGGCATTTGAAGGAGTCTCACTACAGCAGTATTGATTGCAGCTGGGCGAGGCTGGACCTCGTCTAGCACAGAGAGAGAGAGAATTAACTCCCTCACTGCCGAAAAACACAAAGCACCAACAAGTCAGCTGCGAGAAGTCAGGTTGTGTACTCGTGACGATCTTCGTGGCGACACACCCGTGACAGTGTGTCAGTGAAGCAATTCACCGCAGTTTGCTGTTCAAACTACTTACCTACAGGCCAGGTATTTAAAACTCTGTTTTCTCTGTCACACAGATCACATATACGTTGTCAGAAAATACTGCCATTTCTGGCCTCCATTAAAAATTTCCTTTAGTGTGTCAGTGAAGCAATTCACAGCAGTTTGCTGGTCACCCACATCTTCTCGCCTGACCTTCCTGTCCCAATTTCTAGGGGACCGCAGCACACCACTATTGAACCCAGAGCAGTGTCAAAAGGTTGTTGGTTGGATAGCTGATAATGCTTCCAGTCACTTAGCCACCACCACCCAGTCTTCCGCACAGTCAAGTCTCAGTAGCCGTGAGTCTGGTCCGCATATTCCTCACCCTGATCCTCCTTCCTCCCACCATGCCGAGTACCCAGAGACAACTGATCCCACATTTGGACACTCTGAAGAGCTGTTCACTTTTCCATTTATAGATTCGGGCCTCTCGCCCGGTCCACTTGAAGCGGGGCAAGAGGAGATTGCGTGTAGCGATGCCCAAATATTTGAGCAGCCACGGTCACACGAAGGCGACGGTGGGAAAGTGTCACAAGAGGTGGACGATGATGAGACACAATTGCCAGAAAGTCAGGAGGAGGACCAGGGTGCGGAAGTGGAAGACGAGGTGGTGGATGATATAGTAACTGACCCAACCTGGCAGGAGGACATGCAGAGTGAGGACAGCAGCACACAGGGAGAGGGAGGCAGAGCACCTCAACAGGCAGGAAGAAGCAGTGTGGTGGCCGCAGACAGAAGGCAGGCAACCGTTCCCCGTAACACCAACACGGAGGAAGTTGCCAGTACAACTGTTAGGTCTTCCCAAGTCTGGTTGTTTTTTAAAGACTCTGCCGATAACCCCAAAAAGGCTATTTGCACCACCTTCCAGGCCAGCATCAGCAGAAATGGCAAAACGACCAGCCTGACCACCACCAGCATGATCAGGCACATGGCAGCAAAGCACCTGACTTTGTAGGCCGAACCCCAGGGTCCAGGAACAGTGTCTGCGGGTGGCACCATTGCTTCTTCAGCTGTTGTGCATGCAAGCCAATCCCCTGTCTATGGTGCATGCGAAGATGCCTCCTGCCCTGCACCTGTCATTGCACACTCTCAAGTAGCAGCATCAGGAAGCACGTCCTTGTCCCAGCTCAGCGTTCAGTTGTCCATACGCCAGTCCTTGGAACTCAAGCGCAAATATGCAGCCAACGCCCCACAGGCCACACTACTAAATTCTCATATTTCACCACTGCTTGCGCTCGAAATGTTGCCTTTTAGGCTTGTGGAGACGGAAGCATTCCGCAACCTGATGGCGGCGGCCGTCCCTCGGTACTCGGTCCCCAGCCGCCACTATTTCTCCCGGTGTGCCATCCCCGCATTACACAAGCACGTGTCCCAAAACATTAGCCGTGCTCTCAACAACGCAGTTACTGGTAAAGTCCAGCTAACCACGGACACGTGGACAAGTGCTTGTGGGCAGGGACGGTACATCTCGCTGACGGCACACTGGGTTAACATAGTGGAAGCCAGGACCCAGTCGGACCTTGGGACGGAACACGTCCTCCCGACCCCAAGGATTGCGGGCCCTAAGTCAATCAGGGTTGCCCGACGGTCTACAGCTCCTGCTCCACATCCTCCTCAGCCTCCCCCTTCTCTTCAGCCTTCATCTCCGAAATGACCACATCAGTCACAAGCTGGAAGCACTGCAGCACTGCCTCGGCCAAGCGGCAACAGGTTGTGCTGAAGCTAATATGCTTAGGTGAAAAACCGCACAATGCTGAAGAGTTGTAGACAGCTGTGAAAGAGCATGCAGATCTGTGGCTCACACCGCTGAACCTACAGCCAGGCATGGTTGTGTGTGACAATGGCCGGAACCTGGTGGCGGCTCTGAGGCGAGGTGAGCTCACAAACGTACCATGCCTTGCCCATGTGCTTAACCTCGTGGTTCAGCAGTTTCTCAAATCCTACCCGGAGCTGCCGGATCTGCTTGTTAAAGTACGCCGCCTGTGTGCCCATTTTAGAAAGTCAGCTACAGCTTCCGCCGCCCTTGCATTGTTTCAGCAGCGTTTGCAGCTTCTGGCTCACAGACTGGTGTGTGATGTCCCCACGCGTTGGAACTCTACACTGCAGATGTTGGGAAGGATTTGTGAGCAGAAGAGGGCAGTTGTTGAGTACCATCATCAACAAGGCCGTCGGTATTCAGTTCAGACTCCACACATAAGACCTCAGGAGTGGACATGGATGTCATACATATGTACCATCCTCCAAAACTTTGAGGACTCCACCAAGATGGTGAGCGGCGATGACGCCATAATTAGCGTCACCTTTTCTGTCTTCTGAAACGCTCTCTGCTCACAATCAAAGAGGATGCATTGTAGGCAGAGCAAGGAACCATACAGGGTGATTACACACAGCCAAGCCTCATCTCATCCCAACGTGGATTGGGTGACAATGAGGAAGAGGAGGAGGAGGAAGGACAGGAGCTAGTTTCATGCACTATAGACGGTACTACCTGCACAGCTGCCATACCGTCTGTTCAGCGTGGATGGCCAGAGGACAGTGAGGAGGAGGAGAGCATGGTCAGTCATCCTCTTGGTGAGGACACGGAAGTCTTGCCTGTTAGTAGTCTGGCACGCATGGCTGAGTTTATGTTACGCTGCCTTTCCCATGACCCTCACGTTCTCAAAATTTTGGGTGACAGACATTACTGGTTGGTGACACTTCTAGACACACGCTACAAGGAGAACTTTTTATCTCTTATTCCTGAGGCGGACAGGTGTACAAAAATGGGGCAGTACCAGAAGGCCCTTGTTGCGGAACTATTAAAAAAATTCCCATCTGAAAACGCTGGCGGCAGAGGGCACACTTCGTTGGTCAACCAAGGAGTACAGGTGAGAGAGACACAACTTCAATCCAGCAGAGGCAGGGGAAGGAAACACTGGCAAAGTTCTGGGAGAGTTTTCTCAGATCCTCCCACCGCACAGGCCCTGAGGCACGTGGTACTCTCACAAGGAGTGCAAAGTTTGGGAAGATGCTGAAGGAGTACCTTGCCAACCGTACCAACGTCCTCCGTGATTCCTCTGTGCCTTATAATTATTAGGTTTTCAAGCTGGATACGTGGAATGAACTGGCACTCTATGCCTTGGAGGTCCTGGCCCGCCCTGCCGCCAGCGTTTTCAGAGCGGGTTTTTAGTGCTGCTGGTGGAATTATAACTGATAAGCGCATCCGCCTGTCAACTGAAAATGCTGAGAGGCTGACTCTTATAAAAATGAACAAGGGCTGGATTGGGCCAGACTTCTCAACACCACCGAATGATAGCAGCGTAACATAAACTCAAATCCAGTGTCTTTTCTTGGTAGGTATATTCCCATGCACCTTTTCACACCCACACATGGGTATACGCTTCCTGATTTAGGTTATTTGCTCTTGTCCTCCTCCTTCTCCTCATCCTCCACCACCATATCACCAGGGTGACCGTGGTTCGCGATGAAACACCCACATAATTTTTTTAAAGGGTGTTTATGATGCCCGTAAAAAATTTTTTTTTACAGTATGTTCATGTATGCCCCCCAGGGGTAAATGTTTGTCAGTCCATACACTTAGTGCATGGGCATTACAAGTGTAGGAGGCCCGCTCCTTTCTAATGGGAACATTTTTTTTACTGAGACCCTCCTCTATGTCTCTTCAAAGGGGTATTGGGTTGCGTCCAAATTTTTGGCAGCCCTTGCAGTCACTGAATACGCAATAACAGTATAGGAGACCCACTTGTTAATAATGGGAACAACAAAGCATAGCCGGCTGATGGCTCTCTAACAATAGCTAGGGCTGACTGCTGGCCTATTAAGAATAGTGATGGCCATCTGATGTCCCTATAAAAATAGGCTTTATGACTTTCAGATTCCCTCCATCATAAATAAAACTATGTGTCTGATGATGTGTCACACGCCACATTGCAAGATAAGGTTGTAAAATGTTAAAATGACATTTCCCGGTGAATGCATTTGTCTTAAAAAATAACGTAAAAAAAAACAAAACAATAGGATCTATCTTTAGTATAAAAAATAGCGTCAGCAATTTAACATCAATGTAATCACAATGTTCAGCTCATGCACCTCCTCCATCTCCGAAATGACCACATCAGTCACAATAAGAGGAGATAAGAAGCCGGGCTGATCCTTCCCGCTGGTCCAGAGACAAACAAGGGTTAATGATAAACCAAACTTTCTTTATTACTTGGCCTACGCGTTTCGTGGCTACACTGCCACTTCCTCAGGGCTACCAAGTCAGTCACAATCCACATATATATATAACATATAATTACACGTGTCACACATGACGGTACTTCCTGTGAAAACGCCCACATTGTACCAGCCCGGCTTCTTATCTCCTCTTATTGTTTACTGATCAGCGGGGTCTCCTGCAGCGGCCATCTGACAGGTGCTTCACAGTTGGTTGTGACTCACACAACCTCAGAAGGTGAGTCAGACTGATTGTGGGACCTGGTATTTACTTTTATACAGATAAAGCCCTATGTGCGCTGTCTTTTCTATCTTTTGCCACATCAGTCACAAGCTGACAGCACTGCCTTGGCCAAGCTTCAACAGGCTGTGCTGAAGATAACATGCTTAATGCTTTATTGACAAACCGCCCAGCGCTGCAGAGTTGTTGAAAGCTGTAACACAGCAGCCTGATCTGTGGCTCTCACCGCTGAACATACAGCCAGGCATGGTGTTGTGTGACAATGGGCGGAACCTGGTGACGGAGAAATGACAGCCGGGGTAGATACAGTTTCCCTCTATGCCAGCCCTTTCACTGAGCTAAAGAATATGGCTCTGGTGAAATACAACTCCCACTGAGAAGCTGTTTCAGAATGAAAAACATTGTGCCCACCAGAGGATTTGATTCTGAGGGCTAACCTTTCTCACCTGCTCAAGAGCCCCATAACAGCTGCAAAGTTAGCGCTATCATGAACTCTCCTGAGGTAGAAGCCAAGGCACACCAGAGGATTCTCTGGTGGGATTGTCCAACCCTGCCGAGAAGCAGTCCTGGCTAAGAAAAGTGTTTGGGAAGGTTCCTGGACACTCTATGGCTGCTTTTTTACTGAGTAGGAAACACATGCAAACACGGGTAGAACATACAAAGTCCTTGCAGATGTTATCCTTGCTGGGATTTGAACCCAGGAACCCAGCGCTGCAAGGCTTCAGTGCTAACCACTGATCCTATGTGCTGCCGTTCACCCTCTAATATCTAACAGACTGGAGAAACTTGCACCTACTGCCACTCTATCTTCAGCTCCTTTGTGAGAAAATGTATTTGGGCAGCCACTCAGTCAACCAAATAAAATTCCTATGAAGGAAATTGGGGACAGCTTCGCTACTGGTACTGGGGGCAGTGCTAATACCATGGCGTCGTATCATAGCTTGCTGGAAATATTCCAGGCTGGTAGGAGGCAAGCAAATTCCCAGAGAAAAGTACTAGCAGTAATGTTCAGGCCACATTTCAAGTGCAATCAGCTTTAAAGGACTTCCTGGGAGAAATGACAAGCAGGGTACATACGGTTTCACCTCGGCACTATGAACTCTCCTGAAGGAGAAGCCAGGGCCCACCGGAGGAGGCTCCGGTTCTCTGTTGGGCCCTTCCAACCCTGCCGAAAAGCAGCCGTGGCTAAGAAAAGTGTGGGGGAAGGTTCCCGGACACTCTATGGCTGCTTTTTTAATGTGGATTGGCCATGCTTATGCATGTTATTTCTCAAAACGCATTACAGGTCAGGCCATTGTCCAACTCTGTATTCAAGAAATTAAATGCGCAAAGAAAGATTTGTGTGTGTCAAAGCACCACCGGCAAGTGCGAGTTGATGTTGAACGGGCTGCCATTGCTTCTGCAACAAGCTCAATTACAGGACTTCCTGGGAGAAATGACACGCAGGGTAGATACAGTTTCACTCTATGCCAGTTCTTTCACCGAGCTAAATACAACTCTCAGCAAGAAAAGTTGTGGACTGGCTCCGTACCGTCCCTGGCCACATTCACCTGTCCACGTGTTTGTGGTTAGGCGGTCCTTCCCAGTTCGTGCACTGGGGAGTGCACGGGTAATGTTGTGGGACCCGTGCTTGTGGAAGGCGGAGGCGATACCTGGAAATATAGTGGCGGCTGGGGACCGAGTATGGACACCCGGCCGCCGCCGGCATGAGGTTATGAAAAGCTTCTGCCTCCATGAGCCTAAAAGACCACATTTCAAGTGCAAGCAGCTGTCAAAAATTTGGCACTATTGTATTGCAGCCTGTGGGTGGGTGGTTGCCTGCATACTTGCGCTTGAATTCCAAGGAATGGGATAGGGACAACTGAACGCTGCAGTGGGATAAGGACGTGGATGGTGATTGTTGCAAGTCTGCAACGACAGGTGCATGGCGGGAGGCATCTTCGCATACGCCAAGGATCACTTATGATGGGCACACTTTTAGGTAGTGACCTGTGAGTCAGAGATGCTTCCAGAGGTCTTCCCCATGCTGCTCCCATGTCTTTTCAGCACTGTATGCATGTGTCTGATGATGTGTCACCCACCACATGGCCAGATAAGGTTGTAAAATGTTAAAATGACATCTCCTGGTGAATGCATTTGTCTTGGTTGAAAGCAATGCAAAAGTGCAAAAACGCATCAAAAACGCTACGTGTGAACATAGCCCATGGTGTGGAGGAGTATTTTTGTTTTTGGTTATTTTGCCTTATATACAAGTCATTACCCTGGAAAGGATGTTCCTTAACATATTTCCCAGGAAAATCCATTTTGGTTTCGTTTTTGTATGTTTTATTGTGAATCCGTAAAAGTGACGTAATACTCTGACCATCTTGTTGACAGCAGTGATCTGGGAGTCAGAGATGCTTCCAGGGGTCTTCCCTATGCTGTTCCCATGTCATTTGAGCATTGTTCCCATCGATTTGGGCAATTTTTAGGCCCTCTGCAGACCGCCGGGGGGAGCTGCCTGAAAAATGCTCGAGTTTCCCATAGACTTACATTGGGCTCGCGGCTCGGGTCGAGCACCCGAGTATTCCAATTTGCTCGACCCGAGCAATGAGTACCCAAGCATTTTAGTGCTCACTCATCACGATTAATTAGTATAAAGTATATTCTATATATAATACCTACTGTAAATACTGTAGGCAAAATGGCACATGCTGTACATATACCAAAACACATCATATATACACTCCATACATAGATGGCATAAAGTTACCTATTTTATATAGAAAAATATTAACATTTGAGAGTCTTCAGTGGTTGATGGCTTTTAATAGCTAACTGAAAAGATGGTAACAAATTGCAAGCTTTTGAGACTACTCAGGTCTCTTCATCAGTCATAGTTTGTATGCCTGATGAAGAGACCCTAGTATTCTCAAAAGCTTGCAATTTGTTACCATCTTTTTAGTAAGCCATTAAAAGGTATCAACCACTGAAGACTCTCAAATGTTAATATTTTCCTTTCTACTGGCTAACACGGTACAAAGATATATATTTTTCCTACTCTATATATACACTTTCATTGCATTTGTCACCATTTTTCGAGACCCGTAGAGTTTTCATTTTTTGGAATGTGGGGCTGAGTGCGGACTTATTTTTTGTGTCCAGAGCTGTCATTTTTATTTATACCATTTTGGGGTTAGATACAATGTTTTTATCGCTTCTTATTGCTTTTTATTGCAATATGGCGGAGGCCAAGAACGCGTAATTCTGGCATTTTGATGACTTTTCTCGTTACTACATTTACTGTTCGGATCAATTGTTTTTATATTTTGATCGGACATTTCTGAATGTAGTGATACCAAATATGTGTATTTTTTTAATTGTTTTATTTTCAATTGGGCAAAAAGGGGGTGATTTGAACTTGTTTGTTTTTTTTACTTTGTTTTCATATTTTTAAAAACATTTTTTTCACTTTTAACTGTCTTCAACAGTCCTCTTAGAAGACTTTAAGCTGTGAGTGATTGTCTGATTGCCTTTGCTATACATAGCAGTAACAAAAATCATGATCTCCTATGAACGCCCGCCACATGTCGACATTCACAAGAGATTCTCAATGTCAGGCACTGTCATGACAATCCATCGGCGCTCCCTGATCACATGACAGTGGTGCCAATGGGCAGGATTTGTGACGTGCTTCCTGCCGGCACGTGTTAAATCCTGCTGTCAGAGATTGACAGTGGGATTTAACTCGTTAACAGCCGCGAGTGGAGTTCCAATCCACCCGCTGTTAAAATCACATGTCAGCTGATTTAATCAGCTGTCATGTGCATTGAAAGATAAGGGTTCAGAGCTGTAGCCCGCATCAAAGTGGGGGATACGACATACGACGTAAATATACGTCGTATGTTGTAAAGGGGTTTTAAAAGAAGCTGCACATATAGACCAAGTACTACAGGCCATCACTGAGACTATTGTTCACCCATACAACACATGCAGTGTATATGGCTGGAGTCTACCAGAACAGACCCCCTTGCCTCATTGATGTCCATATGTTTATATAGGGCAGTATTTCCCAAACTCCAGTTCTCACGGCCCTCCAACAGATCATATTTCCAGGATTTCCTTAGAATTGCACAGATGAGACGACCTGTGGCCATTTCTGATGCCTTAACATTAATGCTATCACCTGAGCAAAAGTAAGGAAATCTTAAAAACATGAGGCGTTGAGGGCCGTGAGGACTGGAGTTTGGGATTTACTGGTGTAGGCTATATGGACAGGGGTTTTCATGACAAGAAAAGAAAAAAAATAGTAATACATAGAAGAATTCAGACTTCTTCACTGTACTGAGTAATGTATTTAAAACCCTAGGATCAATCCCAGCTTGTAAAACATATGTCTCCTTCCAAATTATATTATCCCAATGATGTCATTACAAATAATTTTATGCTTCGTGTTACTCTTGGATTAGCTTTTGCATTCACTTTCACTGGCAAAGGTGAGAATCCATCTACAATATGCACTATTTGTCCTGATCATCCTAATGAAGAACATTTCCAAATAATGAGTCTGTCATATTTTTACTTGCATATTATAGTACAAGCAATTCTGAAAAGCCTAAATTGCTGAATTATCCCCATGTGCAATGTACAATGAAATGTGACCTTCAGCCACACGTAGGAATTGTTTCCACAGAAATCTGCAGACTTTTGACACCAGACCGGATCTTGTGTTTGCTTATTGAGCTAATAACATAAGAAGACAACATCTACAAGTGTCTTTATGTTAGTTGTTGTATTTAAATATTACCGTTGATTAACTTCTTACCCAATACCAGGGCATCTATAGAGAACCTCAAACATAGAGATGTTACTTAAAGAAGCACTCACACTAAAATGTTTATGGGTTAACCCTGTGTGAATATATAGCTAGTTTAGGTGCATAAATATAGTCACCGATCACCATCTTTCACGGTTTTCAGACACTCCAGTCCTCTTCTGTGACACATGATGACTATTCTGACTTTCTGGAATTTATGTGTGAGAATGAAGTCGCCTTTATAATCTAAGCCTAGGAACCTCGTTCTGACGCTCTATAGGGTTACATTGTAAAAGCGACTTCTGGCTCATTCATAGAGGCCATTGTGATCAGGAGAGTCAGAATTTCAGTCACGTGACTCAGAAGAGGACTGGAGAGGCACTGGAAACCAGAGAAGACTGCGATTGGTACACCCTTTCTATGCTACATATGCATTCTCACAGGGTTAGCCCATACAAATTTTAATGGGAGTGCTTCTTTAATATGTCAAGTCCTCTAGGTCAATATAGGGACCCGACTGGGCTCATTTAAAGGGGTTGTCCGGTCCAAATCGATAAGTCTGCAGTCACTCTAAGTGACTGCAGAATTATGAATCCCCCCCAGTGCACGCGTTGTGAGTTGCGGGGATTCACTGTTTCTGACCCGGGACCGTAGGGTATGTATGAGTTATACATACTCCCAGCCAGGCCCATCTAGTGGGCGTGGCCTTGCTCCATACACTTGTATAGAGCGAGGCCGCGCCCCGTCTAGTGATGCATATGCTTAGAAGATATGCACCCGACAATGGTTACAGTCAGAATGGGCATCCATACACCATAGGAAACAATTTAAAAAAAATGTATACCACACGGTATACATGTCTTTGTAGTGTCCCTCTGTATAGTAAAGTAAAATTAAAACTATGCATATATAAACCTGCCAGACGGAAGCTAAAAAAATCCGCACTTCTGGCATCTGTCTGGTAAATGGGGGACTATGGGAACATTACAGTATGCGTCAGAAAAAGCTCCCATCGTTTACTATAGGCTGGGTGCACAGACGCAGTGTGCACTTGTTCTTTCCAGCTGTTTAGTCTTGGTCACTAACTTCTATTTTTAGGACTTTCATAGAACATACGTTGGGCAAATCTGATTTATGCTCTCAGTGTCACTAACATTACGTTACCTAGAGAAATGTTTTTTCGTGTATACATCGGCAGGATGACTCATTTGTATCATTGATAGTGGTGCATATCACTTTTTTTCTGTAGTAGTTGCCAAATATCAGTCTCACAAAATGTCCCTGCAGGCCCATTCTTGTACACAGCGTTATAGCAATAGTGTTTGCAGAGGTTGTCAATGAAATTAGAACCCTGTCCATTGCCTCATAAGAGAACACTGTGAGTGGGCATTTCAGGGCAGTTAAGTGTTTATTGATAAATGATTGCATTGTATGCACTTATTAGATACTGATATCATCGTTCTGCTGAGACTTATTTTAATCTACATTTTTAAATTAAATATAAATCCTAAAACAACATCAGAACAGGGGCTAATGACACCGGCATTGGCTAGGTGGTAAATTATTGGTTAGATATTAGTATACTAAAAGTGTTTTTTTCATTAAGGTTAAAGGGGTTTTCCCACGAACAAAAGTTCATTTTAATCAATAGATCTTTAATAATAATAAGTTCCACAATTGGATGTGTTTAAATAAAATGTTCCTGTGCTGAGATAATCTTATAAATGTGCCCCTGCTGTGTACTGTGTAATAGCGGTGTCTGACCGTACAGGGACATGGTCTGATCATACCACAGCTCCTGGGCAGGGGAGGAAGCAAAAGAGTATACAGACATTACAGCACGGGATCACAGCTGATTCTTTTTTGAAGTAAAACATTGTTTAAAAACCGGAAGGGAAATGTTTTATCTCAAAGAAAGAATCAGCTGTGATCCCGTGCTGTAATGTATGACCCCCCTCCCCTGCCCAGGAGATGTGATATGATCAGAGCATGTTCTTGTACGGTCAGACACGACCATTACACAGTACACAGCAGGGGCACATTTATAAGATTATCTCAGCACAGGAACATTTTATTTGAGCATATCCAATTGTGGAACTTTATTATTATTCCAAGTTCTATTGATTAAAATGCACTTTCGTTTGTGGGAAAACCCCTTTACGTTCCCACAATGAGTTTTAATGTGTTTTTGATGCTGTGTATTTTCACTGAGCAACAAAATGTAGCATTGTACAGTTCCAGCAAAATGAATGCCCATTGTGTTTTTTCTATGCTGCGCATGTTTTTTCTATCCTGTGCAAACTGACCTACAGTTTTAAATCCACTACATGTTAATTTCTCTTGCAGATGTGCTGAGTTTTATGTGCAGATTTTCCCCATAGACTTGCATTAGATTCGGAAAATCTGCAGGTAAAAAACGCATATGAACAACCTATGCGTTCCTGGTGCGTAAAATATCTTTAATTATACAACATCAAAGACCATGATTAAAGCGCACCTGTCAGCAGGATTGTGCTCAGTAAACTACATACACTGTCAGGTGGGTGACATTACACTGAATAAAATGATACATTGGTTGATGAAATCCATCCTGTGGTTCTTGTGTAATCTTTACTTTCAGTTTGTAGATAATGATATGCCCGTGCTCCGGGGCAGCCTGTGGGTGGCACTCTATCTGGTGCTCTGCTTACATATTCATATGTATGCTCTTATGACAGCTCACTGTGCCTTCACTGACCTGCCTCCTATTTTACCTAGCCTCTACTACATGCATTATGTAAAATAGGAGGCAGGTCAGTGAAGGATCAGTGAGCTGTCATAAGAGCGTACTGATGAATATGTAAGCAGAGCACCAGATAGAGCGCCCCCCACAGGCCGCCCCCAAAGCACGAGCAAATCATTATCTCCAAACTGAAAGTAAAGATTACACAAGAACCACAGGACGGATTTCATCAACCAAGGTATCATTTTAATCAGTGTAATGTTGCCTACCTGACAGTCTATGTAGTTTATTGAGCACAATCCTGCTGAAAGGTGCGCTTTAAAGGTACTTTACACACCAGAAACGTGTCAATGTTTCATACTTGAAGCCTACTGTGGATGTTATCACGATTTTAATTATGTATCTATAAAAGGAGATTTTACGTTCGTACAGATGGAATCTTTCCTTTCACTTCTGTGTTACTCGTGTCTTTGGCAGAGGCACGTTTCATGCTCCAGACTAGATAAACGCAATGTGTGCGGAGTTGGTCTTTTTTGTCTTATTATTTAAAACATGATATACCAAAAAGACAAAAACCCCAGCATCGAAAATGTGATAAAAATGCAATGATAAAAAACGCTGTGACGCAGAATAAAAAAAACAAGGATGTGCATTTATCAAACATAATTTGATAAATGCACATAAACATAAAGCATAATTTGCACCAAAAAACTGTCATGACATGGTGTGCTTTAGACACTCTTTATGACTTGTCCATCTAGGTGTTGTGGCATCTCTGAAAAGGGGGTGGTTTATCATAAAAGGGGCATGGCGACACAATGCTCCAAAATAGTGCCAAATTTCTGGAACATATTACATGGCACAAGGTAGGTTACTTGACAGGTGGTGTAAACTTAGATTAGACAGTCTAAACATTAGACAGATTTATTAAATACTAGGATCTGTCCCAGGCCATTTAGCAATCATGATGCTCTTGAGTTGGCTTACTGTGCTTACTGGACAGAAATGCATCAATTACTGGGTTGCATGTTCTAGTTTTGATAAAATCAACGTCTTATCAGCAGGAGATTATCACTAGAGGTCCAGTAAACCTGCTGCCATGCAGTCCTCCATATTCATGAGCTCCATATAATCCCGCCCTCACCACTTATTGGCTGCTTTCTGCCTATGCACCGTGTACACAGAAAGCTGCCAATCATGTGGGCGGAGTTATATAGAGTTCAGCTTTACTGGTAAACTACAGCAAGTAACCCTGTAAGTGATACATTGCTGGAATCAAGGTCTTTGCCTCTACATCATTCTACTCTCATATAGTGACAGATTCCTTTTAAGCAGAGCAACTTTTACCTTTTAAAGGCCTTTCACCTAAATCGTAATGTTTTCTGCATTTCATTAGGGTTGGTTGTACCTTTTAGCTATGAGCCCTTTCACAAAATTTGTAAATCTATTCACCTATGAATACAGTTGCAATGCAACTAAAGCCAGGCTATGGTACTACAGTCATAGTTTAGATCATATGTGTCAAACTCCAGCCCGTGGGCCAAATCTGGCCCGCATGGTGGTTATATTTGGCCCGTGACACCAGAACCAACACCCATATGTGAGGCGATTAATCTGTATGGAGGACTATGTGGGGCGATTATTCAGTATGGAGGACTATATGAGGCCCATTATTCTGTATGGAGGACTATGTGGGGCCATTATTCTGTATGGAAGACTTATGGGGGTCCATTATTCTGTATGAAGGACTATTGGGGGCCATTATACTGTATGGAGGACTTTGTGGGGCCATTATACTGTATGGAGGACTATGCGGGGCCATTATACGGTGTGGAGGACTATGTGGTGCCCATTATTCTGTATGGAGGACTATGTGGGGCCATTTTTCTATATGGAGGACTATATGAGGCCCATTATTCTGTATGGAGGACTATGCGGGGTCTTTTATTCTGTATCGAGTACTATTGGGGGCCCATTATTCTGTATAGAAGACTTATGGGGGCCCTTTATTCTGTATGGAGGACTATTGGGGGGCCATAATTCTGTACACTGTTTGGCCCGTGACTTTGTCCAAGTATTTTGGCCCTCTGTGTGTTTAAGTTTGATATCCCTGGTCTAGACCATCAGTAGGCTAAAAATATGGTAACTTCCACTTTAACTTTAATGTTTGCAGCTCAAACCATCTGCTAGCACTGTTAATATATACATTAAAAAGTTGTGCCCATTAAATCTTTGTTCTGAGCTTCTAGCTGTTCTAGACATGTTTTATCATCACCTATATTTTACAATCCTGAAAGGCTTGCAGGCAGGGCAAGGACAAAACCCTCTTGCTGTTGGTTTATTTTCATATGTGAAATGTGTTGTAACATCCGTTTTTTGCAATACCTGCGGGTGGTATGCTTTCAACTGAAAAATAGGTGGGGACATCGCTGTGTAGATCATTACTGAGGTTTCACATTGCCTGGTCTGTTCAGTTCAGTTCAGATCATGTCTCCTAAAGGGCATTAATAAATTAAAGGCAATGCAGGGACGGGTTTTTAAATGGTACATCATGTTCTGCATTGTAAAATTGGAAAGAAACGGAATCTATAGTGTAAAGTGATCCAGGTATTTACAAAAGTATGAAAATAGCTTGAAATAATTGGTTTAAAATTAATTATTGTAAGAAATAAATCTCAGAAGAAATCAAGTATAATACTGCATGTGTAAATCTGTAATACAAGTGTTATATTATCAGACTGTTAATTATTAGTAAGAAGTGTATGAAATGTACTGTTTAGTCAAAATAAATGCTATTTCTTATTTATGTTTATTATTATATTTAGAGTTAATGGGGTTGTCCAGCACAGTGCAAATTTTCGGTAAGCAATGCTGCTCGCCACGTCATAACAGTGCATAATATAACCAATGTCAAGATTCGGGTGTGGTTCGAGCAGCCAGAATATGACCACAGATAAGTGATTTCCATACTTGCAGCCATATGCCAACAAGCTTCTCATCCACTTCTCTCAATAGAACATTGAGACAAGAGGATGAGCAACTAGGTGGTACGTGACCTCAAGTATGCAGGTTACTTGAAGACCACTGGCGCTAATAAAGAGAGTTGAATCCTAACTAGTGAAAAATTTGTACTAGGTTGGACAATCCCTTTAGATGATAAAATTATGTCCGCCTGCAGCCACCAATAGAGGGAGTTGTCCAAAGATGGATTTGTACTGCTTCTATCAAACACTATAATATGGAGAAGAGAAAAAAGGTGGCATTTGAAATAGAGAAAGGGGTATGAAGTCTTTTTCCGAGAAGTTCAGTAATACTCATTTAAGGGAACCTGTCAGCAGGTTTTGCTAAGTAATCTGAGATCAGCATAAAATATGGTAAGAAATTCTGCTTCCAGAGATGTGTCACTTACTTGGCTGCTTGGTGTGGTTTTCATAGAATACCTGTTTTGTCTGATGTAGATGTAGCAGAGCTAAGTCTTCTGTTCTTTGTATAACCCGCCCACACTCCTGACTGGCAGATTCTTGTGTATACTGTGCATTGTGAGCAAGCTGCTACTCAGTGGTAAGGGTGGGGTTACACTCAGCACTCAGAGGTGGATTAAGAATAGCAAGGGCCCTAGGCAGTTTAGAAGGCGCGGGCCCCCCCCACACACACACCTGATGTATCACATGAGATGTCACATGATCCCCTGTGATAGATCATGTGATAGTTCACGTGAAATTAATTTGGCACAATATTAATATATTAATTATAATAGTTTTTTTACATTAATTGTATGACTTAACATTGAGCACAAATAAGTATGCTGACATCCCCTATACACAGTATGAGACCCTACATACAATATGAGCTGCCACAATCCTCCTATACACAGCGGGAGGCCACACGTAGCCATCTATAAACAGAAGGAGGCTGCACGTAGCCATCTATACACAGCGGGAGGCCACACGTAGCCATCTATACACAGCAGAAGGCCGCACGTTGCCATCTATACACAGCGGGAGGCTGCACGTAGCCATCTATACACAGCGGGAGGCCGCACGTAGCCATCTATACACAGCAGGAGGCCGCACAGCGCCATCTATACACAGCAGGAGGCCGTACGACGCCATCTATACACAGCGGGAGGCTGCACGGCGCCATCTATAAACAGCAGGAGGCCGCACGTAGCCATCTATACACAGCGGAAGGCCGCACGGCGCCATCTATACACAGCGGGAGGCCGCACGGCGCCATCTATACACAGCGGGAGGCCGCACGGCGCCATCTATACACAGTGGGAGGCCGCACGGCGCCGTCTATACACAGCGGGAGGCCGCACGACGCCATCTATACACAGCGGGAGGCCGCACGGTGCCATCTATACACAGCAGGAGGCCGCACGGTGCCATCTATACACAGCTGGAGACCGCACATAGCCATCTATACACAGCGGGAGGCCGCACGTAGCTGTAGCGCCCTGAGGGTTCGGTTGCTACAGGGGTATTGCACCTCAACCAGAGGTGTGATATTCCACTCCCAGGTAAGGATGGAGTGTGGACCAGGGCTCAGTTAGCTGCATGCACACACTCACCCCATTTCTGGGGGACAGCTCGACGGTGCTCCCATTTTATGCAGGCACAACTGACCATGTCCCTGGCTGGAGTGGGGAGGGGGGAGAGAACCCAGTGATGTAGGAGCAGAAGGGGACGGTTTCTGGAGCACAGGAAGGAGCTCATTGGGTGCAGGTCACCTGAGCTCAGACACAGAGAAGCAGATAAAAGGTGGGAGCCATCTTTAGAGTAGAGTTCAGAGCAGCAGAGAGAGAGAGCTGACAGGGAGCCGAGGCTCAGCCTGAGCTCAGCTCCACGAGGCAGGCCTAGAGAGGAGGCCGGGGCCAGAGAGGAGAAGAGAAGAAGGAGAAGGAAGGAGAAGAGACAGAGGAGTAGAAAGGCTCCAGAAACAAGAAGGCAGAAGGGACCCTAAGAGAGCAGAACGGACAGCAACCGTTGCAAGCCCGCGTTATATCGGGTGAAGGGTCAGGCTGTGGAAGGGTACTGGATTCCCAGGTTGGTGGAGGTAAATTATCCCTCAGCCAAGAACCGGAGGTCGTGATCATCAATTGGTGCGACCCCCCCGCCAAACCTGCTAGGAAGGCACCATATAGGATAGCGGGAAGCGGAGGCCAACGCTTACCCGACACGGTCCGTGGTAGCTGGACCGAAGTTTGGTCACTGGTGGGGCACGAGAGGCCAGAGAAAGGACAGAAGGGGGTCCTGTTCCATACTCCTGAATTGCCTGGGGGTTGACCGAGCTCCTCACCTGGTGGACGCAGCACGGCTTGGGCAGTCATTGTTGACAGATGTGACATGGATGACAACTGTGAGTAAAAACCCTGGACTGCACCATTGGACTCAGTGTGATCTTTGCTGCGCCTGCACCATCACCCCCAGCATCCACCTACACTGCCCTGAGGCTACACTCTTCCCGTGGGGAGTTATCCTATCCCTGCCCTGCACACCAACACCAGCCTCAGCGGTCTGCCTCGCAGCGGCGGTTATCTCTGACTGCAATCCACGGGTGGCGTAGTCGGACATTCAAAACACTGATAAATAGACTGCCACAATTTGGTCTGACCATCCTGAGCCACAGGATCGGGTTGCCACTACTACTCCCAGCACCGTACACTAGAAGGCCCGGTTCCAGGTACCCCACGGCCCAGGGGGCGAGTCATAGCCATCTATACACAGCGGGAGGCCGCACATAGCCATCTATACACAGCAGGGGGGCGCACGTAGCCATCTATACATAGCGGGAGGCCGCACGGCGCCCCCCAGATACAGTAGGAGGCCGCACGGCACTCCCCCCCAGCATGCAGTCTCGCACACACACAAACATATACAGACATATACAGTACAGACCAAAAGTTTGGACACACCTTTTCATTTAAAAATTTTTCTTTATTTTCATGACTATGAAAATTGTACATTCACACTGAAGGCATCAAAACTATGAATTAACACATGTGGAATTATATACTTAACAAAAAAGTGTGAAACAACTGAAAATATGTCTTATATTCTAGGTTCTTCAAAGTAGCCACATTTTGCTTTGATGACTGCTTTGCACACTCTTGGCATTCTCTTGATGAGCTTCAAGAGGTAGTCACTGGAAATGGTTGTCACTTCACAGGTGTGCCCTGTCAGGTTTAATAAGTGGGATTTCTTGCCTTATAAATGGGGTTGGGACCATCAGTTGTGTTGTGCAGAAGTCAGGTGGATACACAGCTGATAGTCCTACTGAATAGACTGTTAGAATTTGTATTATGGCAAGAAAAACGCAGCTAAGTAAAGAAAAACGAGTGGCCATCATTCGAAAAATTGGGAAAACTTTGAAAGTCTCCCCAAGTGCAGTTGCAAAAACCATCAAGCGCTACAAAGAAACTTGCTCACATGAGTACCACCCCAGGAAAGGAAGACCAAGAGTCACCTCTGCTTCTGAGGATAAGTTTATCCGAGTCACCAGCCTCAGAAATCGCAGGTTAACAGCAGCTCAGATTAGAGACCAGGTCAATGCCATACAGAGTTCTAGCAGCAGACACAGCTCTTCAACAACTGTTAAGAGGAGACTTTGTGCAGCAGGCCTTCATGGTAAAATAGCTGCTAGGAATCCACTGCTAAGGACAGGCAACAAGCATAAGAGACTTGTTTGGGCTAAAGAACACAAGGAATGGACATTAGACCAGTGGAAATCTGTGCTTTGGTCTGATGAGTCCAAATTTGAGATCTTTGGTTCCAACCACCGTGTCTTTGTGCGACGCAGAAAAGGTGAACAGATGGACTCTACATGCCTGGTTCCCACCTTGAAGCATGGAGGAGGAGGTGTGATGGTGTGGGGGTGCTTTGCTGGTGACACTGTTGGGGATTTATTCAAAATTGAAGGCATACTGAACCAGCATGGCTACCACAGCATCTTGCAGCGACATGCTATTCCATCCGGTTTGCGTTTAGTTGGACCATCATTTATTTTTCAACAGGACAATGACCTCAAACTCACCTACAGGCTGTGTAAGGGCTATTTGACCAAGAAGGAGAGTGATGGGGTGCTACGCCAGTTGACCTGGCCTCCACAGTCACCAGACCTGAACCCAATCGAGATGGTTTGGGGTGAGCTGGACCGCAGAGTGAAGGCAAAAGGGCCAACAAGTGCTAAGCATCTCTGGGAACTCCTTCAAGATTGTTGGAAGACCATTTCCAGTGACTACCTCTTGAAGCTCATCAAGAGAATGCCAAGAGTGTGCAAAGCAGTCATCAAAGCAAAAGGTGGCTACTTTGAGGAACCTAGAATATAAGACATATTTTCAGTTTTTCACACTTTTTTGTTAAGTATATAATTCCACATGTGTTAATTCATAGTTTTGATGCCTTCAGCGTGAATGTACAATTTCCATAGTCATGAAAATACAGAAAAATCTTTAAATGAGGTGTGTCCAAACTTTTGGTCTGTACTGTACATACACGCATAAACACATTTGAAACACAAAAATACATATAAACCGACATCACACAATGATATCTGCATGCACACACACACTCACTCAATCACACACTCAATCACACACACTCACACACACACTCAATCACACACTCACTCACCATCCCCCGGCTCGGCTCCCGTCGTCCAGCTCCTCTCTGGTGCAGCAGTGCAGGGCGCACACTGCGTGACGTCATGCTAGCAGACTCAGCCGCGCACAGGGCCGTGTCTCCTAGCTGTGATGCGGCCGGGCCAGCACACAGGGAAGTTAACATGTGCAGTGCTGGCCGGCTGAAGAAGAAGCAGCGGCTGTGCACAGCTGCTGGGTGAGCGGTCCGGGCCCCCCCACCTTTGCCTGCAGGGAAGTGTTTCATTGGCGCCCACATATTATAATGAGGGCAATCTGGCCATGGGCCCCCCGGAGCCCCAGGCCCCGGGCGGTAGCCCAGATTGCCCTCATTATAATCCGCCTATGGTTGCACTGATTAGCTTGACGGCTGGTCCAGCGAGCTGTAGTCCGGCAGTGTTAATCTCCTGCTGATAAAACAATGTTTGTATTGAAACTATAACACACAGCTTAATAAGTGAGACATCCCTGGAATCAGGGTCTCATGCCCTATATTATGCTACTCCCAAATTAAATAGCAAAAACTTGCTGACAGATTCACTTTAAATGGTTGTTCTAAAGTTTTATCTTCTGGAGCACACCACTCTCCATGTCTCCCGGCTTCCAGTTTGGCATAGGCAGTGCGCTCCTATAGATAGACCAGCGGCATGGTTACGCCACTCTTCTGAACTGTGAACTCTCTATGGCTGCAGGATGAGCAATAAAGCTCGCCAGATCATGAACTCAAGCAATCTGGTCAGCTTTATATCTGTGCTTACAAGATCTATTAAAAAAAGCTTGTAAGCATTGCACATGTTTGGCCACATTGCAAGACTGCAGTGGTGACTGGTAACCTACATTTTGAGCATTAAACAACAAAATTAAAAATCCCTCCATTCTTGAGAACAGAGAGGACTTTAGCAAATTAAAATTGCAAAGTTGCTTATTTTTATAAGCACTTTGCAATTTTAACCATTATTGAGACAACCCCTTTAATAGAATAGCAATTTAAATACTGTACATGATTTCTTGGCCATGCAACTCGTAGAAATCTGACTGGAGGAATATGCTTCAGAAATCATAACTCGCCTGTGTGCCATTATTCTAGAATCTAGATGTTTGTGTAGATACAAATAGCCTTTTATGGATGGATTGGCCAAGAAACTTTGGTTTACATATTACCCCTTAGATAACGATAAGTATCCTCGCACCTCACTGGCGTTTCCCTGTGAACAGAATAAATATTTAAATTCTAAATCCACTTTATTGACAACGTTCACTGAGCAATAACCTTTAATTTTTAGCAAATAAATGCATTTGATTGCTTTGAAGCATCAATTTCTTTTGCAAACTTATAGGTGACCTTCACTTCATCGAAAATTAATAGCAAAAATGAAAGGAAAGAAATGGTGTAGTCTGGAGAGCCACTCAGGCATAATGTGATAGCAGAACTTATCCTCTGACTTAATTTAATTTCAGATTCAAAGAGCAGATTAGTTAATGAAGCACCTATTCTGTAAGACAGTTCAATATCTACCATAAGGTTAAGTAAAATTAGCTTTCTTCAACTGGACAGATATTCCAGAATATAATATTATATGTGAATATTATCAGACATAAATCTGAGCAATTTTAAGACCAACCTAAATAAGAATCTTATTATGAGAGTGAAAGAAACATAATTCACAAGTAATGCAGATTTGGGCATCGGGTTCTCCATAACTTGCAATAGATACCAGCAGCAAAAAGAGAATCCTATAACATTGAGTGTCCCGCTATCTATTCCACTGTATATTATATCAAATTAGTAAATAAGGGCCATAGAGTATAATGGTGGCAACCCTTCAGCTACTTTAGGTCGCCTGGAAATAGAAGGCCTAGATTTTATCATCTTTCAATGAGTAGTGAGAAATCTATAACCTTAGCAAAGTTGAGGGCAATTGATCCCAGCATGCGGTAGATAGAGATGGGAAGAAATCAATAGCCAAGTTCCCTGTTGTAGGCATGATTCCCTCTAAGCTTTGCGTGATGGAAAGAAAGCTTTGTGCTTATAAGGTACGATATTCCTGAATAGGGGTATAGTGATGTTATACAATTTATGTCCATATCCTACAATGCCCAGGAGACTTCCAAAAGAAAGAGATATCTCCTGGACTCTTGAACTTTCACCTCTCCCAGTTCATATCCTTAAAGGGGTTTTCCCACTAACAAAACTTCATTTTAAAAATTATCTGTGTCTGACCGTGTACGGAACATATCACATCTCCTGGGCAGGGGAGGAAGCAAAAGACAATACAGACATTACAGCAGGGGATTGCAGAGGAGTCATTTTGTGAGGTAAAATATTGTTTAAAAACAGGCAGTGAAATGGTTTACCTCACAAAATGAATCCTCTCCAATCCCCTGCTGTAATGTCTGTATTGTCTTTTGCTTCCTCCCCTGCCCAGGAGCTGTGGTATGCTGGGCCGCCATCAGGGCATTACTGCCCTTAGTGGTCTATGGGGCCCCGTGAGCAGAGGGGCCCGCACTGGGGCCCCCCTTCGTTCTGCTTTTGCTCACCGGGTCACAGGGAACTGAAGTTTTTGGGCCTTCGTGAGCGTTTCCGCTATTGTGACTCCTCCAACGTCACCTTCTGGCTTGCCCAGCAAGCATGGAGCTTCCACAGCATCTCTGTCTTGCCACGGCTTGATGAGGTTAACTTGGTATATCTGGTACAGCTTACGTCATCCCGGTTGATGAATCTTGTAGTTCACCTCACCAACTTTTTCCACAACCTCATACGGCCCTTGCCATTTGGCCAAGAACTTACTCTCCACCGTAGGTATTAGTGCGAGGACTCGGTCTCCCAGATTGAATTGCCTCACCCTGGCTGCCCGGTTGTAGACCCTGGCCTGAGCTTATTGTGCCTGGAGGAGATGTTCCTTTTGTGATGGACATCACCTTAGCAATCCTCTCCTGCAACAGAGCGACGTGCTCGATGACGCTCCTGTGGGGCGTGACCTCGGCTTCCCAGGTTTCCTTGGCCATATAGAGGAGACCTTGCGGATGTCTGCCATAGAGCAGTTCGAATGGCGAGAACCCCGTAGATGACTGTGGAACCTCTCGGAGGGAGAACAACAGATACGACAGGAGACAGTCCCAGTCTCTACCATCCTTTTCTATGGCCTTCCTCAGCATACACTTCAACATTTTATTAAACCTCTCCACCAGGCCATCTGTCTGAGGACCTTGCACAACTCCCTCATCACCTTACTCATAAAAGGTGTTCCCTGGTCGGTCAGGATCTCCTTTGGTAAACCTGTCCGGGAGAAAACATGGACCAATTCGTGGGCTACACTCTTTACGGATGAGTTTCTCAGGGGAATTGCTTCCGGCTAATGTGTGGCATAGTCCAGGATGGCCAAGATATATTGATGCCCACGAGCAGATTTAACCAGGGGACCGACCTAGTCCATGGCAATTCTCTCGATTGGCACTTCAATAATGGGCAATGGCACGAGGGGACTTCGAAAGTGAGAGGTGGGGGTGGTTAGCTGACATGTAGGGCAGGAAATGCAATACTTTAGTGTTTCCCGGTGACACTCAGGCCAGTAGAACCTTTGCATAATCCGTTCCTGCGTTTTTTCCACCCCTAGATGTGCCCTCCAAGATATGTGAATGGGCCATGTCCAACACCTTCCGTCTATAGGGTCCTGGCACTATTAACTGCTCCACACGCTCCTCCCTCACTTTCGTGTCACGGTACAATAACTCCTCACTCATCATAAAATGGGGAAACCTTGTGTCAGCCCCAGGCTCCTGAGCAACCCCATTTATGACAGTGACATTATTAAAGGCTTCCTTCAGAGTCTGGTCCCTATGTTGTGCAGACCCAAAATTTTCACTGGTCACACTTAACTCTTTAATGTCAGGCTCAAGGGACACTACCTCCTCATCCCCCACAAGAACACAAAAAGGAAACCCCTTCAGGGTTACCTGGCTTCTCAATCATGCCAGCGAACTCTGAACCCTTCCCCCACAGATCCCAAAATAAACAAAAGTGTCAGCCTATAATGATAGGGTGCAACAACTCCTGAAGGACGCCGACCTCGTGGGACTCGGTACCATGGGCTGTTTCAATGTCCACTCTAGCCATCGAATACTCCTTTGCATCGCAATGAATGCACCGTACGCTGACTTTTTTCCCCGGGATCAGTTGGAGGGGAAGAGTGGCCTTCACAAGGGTCACCAGACTCCCGGACTCTAGCAGTGCTGATACCTGCCGCCCGTTCACTTTCGCAGGACAGGCTTGTGGGCTCTCCCTGGGTGGACAGTTCACACTGCAGGCCGGATACGCATAATAAGAACAACGGCGTCCTATGCTGCAGTCCATCTGCTCGGGGGTCAAGGGACAACAGGCAGATATATGACCTGGGCCGTGGCACCTCCAGCAAACAACATCACTCGTAGGGACCTTGGGCACCACCTCCCCCGCCCCTTTGGACCTTGGACGCCCCACCCATTTTTGGGCCTCCATCCCCTGCTGGGACCCCCAGTATGGAATTGGCTGCCTTCACAGAGAACCTTCGACCCCCTGGTATCTCTTTACCAGTGCAATCAGTTCATCTGCATTCCGGGGATCACCCTGGACAACCCAAGTCTGTATGGGCCTTGGCAGAGAGTGCACAAACCAGTCCATCACCACCCGTTCTACCATCTGCGTAGGCGTGGAGGACTGCAGCCACTTCTGGACCAGGTGCAACAGGTCAAACATTTGGGAGCGAGGTGGTTTGTCCTGGTGATACGCCCAGCAGTGAACCCGCAGCGACCTGTCACGCCCAAGCATTAGAGGATCTCATACTTTAGCTTGCCATACTCCTTGGCGTCCTGCAAGGTTAAGTCATAGTGCGCCTACTGTGGCTCTCCCGTCAAGTATGGCACCAGTACCTCTGCCCACTGGTCTGGTGGGAGTTTCTCAAACACGGTCAGGAAGGCCTCAACATCATCATCAGCCAGACTCGGGGATGGGGCGCTCGTTCTGCCCTGGATGGTGGTTGCCAGAAGCTGCATCTGCTGCCGCTGTTCCTGATGGTGCTGCTGGATCTGCTGTAACAACAGCCTGTTGGTCTCCTGCTGCTGCTGCTGTGACTGGACCAAGTGTTTCAGCAGGTCCTCCATCTTGTCTGGTGATGCTTGCTGGCTTGCAAAAGACTTGACCCAGGACATGCAGTCCTCCCTGTAGCTGTCACACGTCTCTGCTGGGAACGCTGCCCGCACGTCTAACATCAATTGTAGGGGTGGTACTCACTCAGCTTCGTTGAGAGGCAAACAGGAGGCAGGTTCCTTTAAATGTCCACAACGTTTTATTAAGTTCATAAACCTGCAAAAGTAAAAAGTGCACATAAACAGCATTTAGTGCAGGCAAAACAAAGGAGAACAGTACTTTGTACAAAGTCTCTGGTACACCGAACCTGTGGTCACACAGGCTGGTGAGCGTACAGCACACAGCTTAGTCTGGAGACAAGACACAGGAGACCTTCTCCCTCTAAACACAGACCATGTGCCAAACCAACAGCCTCCATTTTATAGGCTGTTACCCACACCCAGAGGTGAGGTATGTGGGTTGCTGGACTCGTCCATCTCTCCTAGCAACCCGTACCCCGGCTCCCAGGTACACCAATTAATCCTCTTAGTGCATGTGTGCACTAGACGAAATACAGTGGGTTACATCACAGAGACCAGCCATCTCTGGGATACATACCTCCCATCGACTATACGACCATTAGACACCTTAAAATACATATCACTATTTAGTCTTCAGGTGCTGCTCGTCATCTTTGTCCAATAATTTGCTTTAGAATATCTAGTGATATTTTATCTAGGTTTTTCTTTTAATTTTGAACACCTTTTTCCCTAACTTGTCATTGTGGGGTCTGGTCTGAGATCAGCATCAGTTTAGGGAGTTTGGCCTGGGGTATTTACGCTGAGGAATTAATTTCTTTTCAGATCTGGTTTGCAGTTTTTAGGTACAGTACTGTGGGGTCTTTGTTTACTCCAGTGTCTGGTCTGGAGTCTGTATTTAGTATGGGGTCTCAACTGGGGTCTGTGCTTTTAATTAGGGTATGTATTCATTTTGGTATCTTTACTCTGCATTTTTTCTGGGGTATTGAATTTATTTGGGGCCTGTGGTCTATATTTTGGTGCCTTTTCGGGGTTCTGTTTATATTTTCATTGTGGTCTGGGTCATTATTTATTTTGGGGTACATTTTTCTAGGTTTAGGAAACTAGAGTTTAATTATTCAGGGTCTATATTTTTTTAGAGATTGTACTCATGTTGGGCTTTGGCACTTTTGTTTTTGTAGTCTAAGACCTAAAGAGAATATAACACAATTTTTTTATTAATGTTTAGTAATTATATCAACATATATTTTTAAAAAAAGTATAAAATTTTTTGTAGTAAAATGTTTTTTTTTTTTTTAATTCGTTTTTCTTTCATCAGCCACTGGAAGCTTTCATTTGTATTTGCTTGTGAGCAATATGCTGGAGCATGACACTAACACACATCAAATACAGTAGACACAGGTCATAGGAAAGAAGGGTTGGCATCATTGCATCCAGAAAGGTCTTCCAGCAATGAGAAGAGGTCTGGCAGCCTGGCATTTGTAGTACAATGGGAGACTGCCCGACCTGTTCTCAGTGCTGGATGAAGACAAGGATGTGGTTCAAGTCTCCTAAGAGGAGTAAAAAATAAGTAAAAAAAAAAAAAAGGAAAACAAAGGAAAAAATGAATCAGTATCCCAGTCTTACCCATCAAAAATAATGAAATAAAAAATATATATGTATAGTTAGTGCCACCACATCTGTAAAAGTCCGGTCTGTCAAAATATAATATATACAAAATACCTCACCTCCCCAATACAATTAAATAAAAATCATTCAAAGTATCATTTGAATTCTACAAATGGTATCAATAAAAATATCAGCTCACCAAAAAACAAGCCCTAACACTTCTCCATCATTGTAAAAATTAAAGTGTCCCAGTTCTCATAAAAATTTACTACAAACCAATTTTTTTAACCCCTTAATATCGAGCACCATACATGAACAGTACCTGTCGGGAGAGGGTGTATGGGGTGGGCTCTGGAGTTGAGCCCACACCATTCCCAGCAGATGATGGCTGAGTCATTCAACCATCTTCTGCCTCTAACAGCGGGGAGATCACCCAATTTCCACCTGCTGCTTTTATCCTGTTAAGTACCATTGTCAATCAAAGGCAGCATTATTTACAGCATTGGGGTGTGCCAGTCTAAGTGCCTATGACCCCCTTCCCTGTAATGTTATTGCGGGGTGCTAATGGGTTACCATGGCTAGCTTGGGTCTGTTGAAGACTGCTGTGCCTGCCCTGACTGTACTACTGTGAAACCCAACCTGTAACTGGCTTTCATAGGAGACTGTGATTTTTACTATATACTGCAATATATTTAGATTAGCAGTATATAGTACAAGCGATCAGTCGATCAGACATTCAAGTTCCCTAAGGTGACTACAAAAAAAGATAAAGCATATTTATAAAATTAAAAAAAACACATAAATTATAATCATTCCCCTTTTCCCCCACTTCAAAGTAAACTAAACTAAATTTAAAAAAGTGAAAAAAATAAGCATATGTGGTATCGTCACATCTATAAAAGTCAAAATATAAAATTAATTAACTCGATCGGTAAAAACTACAAAGAGAAAAAAAAAAGAAAATTGCAGAATTGCTGCCCTTGCAACTCCACAAAAAATGCAATAAGAAATTCAAAATGTCGTGTTTACCACAAAATGGTATAAATAAAAATGTCAGCTCGCCAAGCAATAAACAAGACTCCACACAACTCCATCGATGAAAAAATAAGAAAATTACAAATCTGGGAAAATGTCAACACAAGCAAATTTTTTTTCTTCTGATTTCTTGATATATTGGACTACCTGAAAAAAAAATTAAAAATGCAATTTTTGTATCCCCCTGTGATCATATGGACTTCACGTACAGTAGCTATGTCATTTTTACCACACAATAAATGCCATAAAAACAAAACCCAAAAAAAACATTGTGGAATTGCATTTTTTTTTGCTATTTCTTCGCACTTGGAATTTTTTTCATGGTGAGGAAAAACGAAAGCGCAAAAATGAAAAATCGCTCGGTCCTTAAAAGATTAAACTTCTGAACATTAAATTTATACAAGTTTTGTATCTCTGTAATCAAACTGACCCGGAGAATCATGATGGTAGGTTATTTTTAACATAGTATTATTTATTCATGCTTACTTATATATCTCCATAATACTCTACAGCGCTTTACAGACATTGTCATCACTGTCCCCATTGGGGCTCACAATCTGAATATCAGTATGTCTTTGGAGTGTGGGAGGAAACCAGAGAACCCAGAGGAAATCCACGCAAACTCCTTGCAGATGTTGTCCTTGGTGGGATTTGAACCCAAGACCCCAGCACTGCAAAGCAACAGTGCTAACCACTGAGCCATAAATGAACACCTTAAACAAAATAAAAAACATAAAAAAATATAAATAAAGCAATGGAGCAATTGTGCTTATTCACTGCATGTTATTATTGAACTGCAGTGAGGGGCATCATGTCAATTTCTGCCTTATTTAGCAGGAAACCTAGAATTGTCGGTACCAGTGGTCCTCAGTTACACTGTTCACATGCACATTGCGGTTACAAACAAAATGGCGCTACGCTGTGATCTTTAATTTTATTCTCTCCAATCTTTTTGCAAACTCCCAAAGGGGAGGGGAGGAGTGACATCAGACACATGCGAGCAGAACCTGCCCACATTTACAGCAATCACGTGCTAGCATTACAATTGGTTATCATCATAACACATATGAGCAGCTGCTCCACCAAGTGTTTAGAAGTTGCAAATATCGCAACTTTAATTGGTTTACATATTTTATACCATTAAAAAAATGCATGCACACATTATTACTTTAAATTATTTCACTTTTACTTGATGCATTCTTCTTAATACAATTTTGAGTTTGACATAGTGATCTGTAATCTCTTTGAGATGTGATGAAGTGGTGACTACTTGTGAATGCATTAGAATAGCAGTGCTTTGGTGAAAGAGTACATGGACTGTGTAAGTATGGTAAATAATGTATTTCGCATAAAAAAAATAAACTGTAATTTTTGTTTTGATGAATCAACAGTACAAGTGAAGATAAGTAAGTTTATAATATATCTTAGACCTGCTGCCTATAAAAGTTTATGGAGGAGGAAGCTGTAGAGGGACATAAACAGATAAAGAGAAGCTGCTGTAGCTTCTAGCTACTAAAGCTTGCAGAGGGGAAAACCACTAAAAATAAGCATGATGCAAGTCATAAAATGTTCCAAAACTTTTACAGGTGAATCTCACTAAATTAGAATATCATCAAATAGTTAATTTATTTCAGTTCTTCAATACAAAAAGTGAAACTCATATATTATATAGAGTCATTACAATCAGAGTAATCTATTTCAAGTGTTTATTTCTGTTAATGTTGATGATTATGGCTTACAGCCAATGAAAACGCAAAAGTCATTATCTCAGTAAATTAGAATAATTAACAAAAAACACCTGCAAAGGCTTCCTAAGGGTTTAAAAAGGTCCCTTAGTCTGTTTCAGTAGGCTCCACAATCATGAGGAAGACTGCTGACTTGACAGATGTCCAGAAGGCAGTCATTGACACACTCCACAAGATCCCAGAGTTCCAATTTTCATTTGGAGATCAAGGTCCCAGAGTCTGGAGGAAGAGTGGAGAGGCCACAATCCAAGCTGCTTGCGGTCTAGTGTGAAGTTTCCACAATCAGTGATGGTTTGGGGAGTCATGTCATCTGCTGGTGTAGGTCCACTGTGTTTTATCAAGACAAAAGTCAGCGCAGCCGTCTACCAGGAAATTTTAGAGCACTTCACGCTTCCCTCTGCCGACAAGCTTTTTGAAGATGGAGATTTCATTCTCCAGCTGGACTTGGCACCTCTCTACACTGCCAAATGTACCAATACCTGGTTTATAAACAACAGTATCATAGAGAATCTATGGGGTATTGTCAATAGGAAGATGAGAGACACCAGACCCAACAATGCAGACGAGCTGAAGGCTGCTATCAAAGCAACCTGGGCTTCCATAACACCTCAGCAGTGCCACAGGCTGATCACCTCCATGCCACTCCGCATTGATGCAGTAATTGATGCAAAAGGAGCCCCGAATAAGTATTAAGTGCATTTACTGAACATACATTTCAGTTGACCTTTCAGATTTTAAAAATATTTTTCAAGCTGTTGTTATAAAGTATTCTAATTTACTGAGATAATGACTTTTGTGTTTTCATTGGCTGTAAACCATAATGATCAACATTAACAGAAATAAACACTTGAAATAGATCACTCTGTTTGTAATGACTCTATATAATATATGAGTTTCAGTTTTTGTATTGAAGAACTGAAAAAAATAACTTTTTGATGATATTCTTATTCAGTGAGATGCACCTGTATGTACCCACACGACAAGTTATTCTAAAATCACATGAAATGACAGGTATACTTTAAACCAATATCACTTAGTAGATTGATGAAAAGCGACACTCCAGCAAGCGTTTCCAGTTGACAAACTTTTATTGCATCAAACACACATTAAAACCTGGAGCCGGGGAAGCGGAGTACCTTCTGGACGATGGCCTTTTCGCACCTGCCTGGTGCTTCAACGGGTCCAAAAAAAATTCTCACAGGCAATAAGGACAGCAGAAGGTAATTAGAAAAACACTTATGGGCACCGGGTCTATCGATTGGGGCAATCATAAAAAGTAGTGGCCAACTTCTTTAACCCCTTAATAACATCTGACGTACTAATACGCGTCTGTGCCCTGGGACTTAAGAGCCAGACCCGTATTAGTACGTCATCGCGATCGCGCGCGCACACAGGCTGTGCGGGCGCGATCGCCGCCGGGTGTCAGCTGATTGTCACAGCTGACACCCGGTACTATGTGCAGGGAGCGGTCACGCACCGCTCCCAGCACATTAACCCCCGCGATGCTGCGATCAAAGTCGATCGCGGCATTGCGGGGGCAAGGGGAGGTGATCGGCGATACTCACCTCCTCTTCCGGCTTCCAGCGCAGTCTGCAAAGGCTTCCCGGGTGTTGCCATGACGACCCGATGTCGTCATGACAACATCCGGGTCACCAGAGAGCAGGAAGATTGCTTGGACATGCGCGGTGCATCTCCAAGCAATCTTCACACTGTGCACTTCTGACAGCCTTCATGGCATAGGGATGGTGCTCCATTCCTGTGCCATGCAGGCGATCAGAAAAAAAAAAGTGAAAGTCCCAGAGTGGGACAAAGTAATAAAGTGTATAAACTGTGTGAAAGTGGAAAAAAAAAAAAAAAAAAATGTGCAAAAATATTATAAAAAAATAAAAAAAATAATACACCAAAAATAAAAATATAATGTACCCATCAATAAATATTATTATAAAAAAAATAAAAAAAAAACAATAAAAGTACACATATTTGGTATCGCCGCGTCCGGAACAACCTGACCTATAAAACTGTCCCACTAGTTAACCCCTTCAGTGAACACGGTAAAAAAAAAAAAAAAAAAAACAAGCAAAAAACAATGCTTTATCACCATACCGCCAAACAAAAAGTGGAATAACACGCGATCAAAAAGACGCATATAAATAAAAATGATACCGCTGAAAACGTCATCTCGTCCCGCAAAAAACAAGCCGCCATATAGCTCCATCAGCCGAAAAATAAAAAAGTTATAGCTCTCAGAATAAAGCGATACTAAAATATATTTTTTTCTATAAAATAGCTTTTATTGTGTATAAGCGCCAAAACATAGAAAAATGATACAAATGTGGTACCACTGTAAACGTACTGACCCGAAGAGTAAAGCTGCCTCATCAATTTTACCACACGCGGAACAGAATAAAAAAAAAAAAAAAAAAACAATTCCTGAATTGTTGGTTTTTGTTTATTCTGCCTCCCAAAAATCGGAATAGAAAGCGATCAAAAAATGTCACGTGCCTGAAAATGGCACCAATAACAACGTCAAGTCATCCCGCAAAAAACGAGCCGTCACATGACTGTCTGCCAAAATCTGGAAAAATTATAGCTCTCAAAATATGGCGATGCAAAAACTAGATTTTACAAAAAATGCGTCTTTTAGTGTGTGACAGCTGTCAGTCATAAAAACCCCATATGATTCTGGCATTGCTGTAATCACACCGACCCGAAGAATAAAGTCGTCTAATCACTTATACCGCACAAGGAACAGCGTCAAAAATAAACTCTTGAGTTAGGATTGGGCTAGGGTTAGGGCTGGGTTTGGGGCTAGGGTTGTGCTGGGGCTAGGGTTGTGCTGGGGCTAGGGTTGTGCTGGGGCTAGGGTTGTGCTGGGGCTAGGGTTGTGCTGGGGCTAGGGTTGTGCTAGGGTTAGGGCTGGGGTTGGGATTTTTTTCAAAAGTAAGAAAAAAAGATGACGATATGGCGACTAGTGTTGAGAGCAAGTGCTCGCTACTTGAGTTTGCATCGGGTGCTCTGGTATGCATTTAGTATCGTGGGTATTTGAGTGACATGCTCGAGTCTCTGCCCCATATGCTTCGCGGCCAAAAAACTTTACGGCGATTGCCTGCCATGCACGAGCGATCCCCGCATGTTTTTTTTTGGGTGTCTAATAACCGTGAAACATGCGGAGCAGGGACTCGAGCATGTCACTCGAGCACACGCTGTACATGGTGCATACCTGAGTACCCGATGCAAACTCAAGTAGCGAGCACTTGCGCTCAAGAATAATGAAAACTTATTCAATATGATGACCTAACGTAAACAAATAATGTGCCGTACCTCTGGGTTCAAAATGTTCACTATACACCTTAATAAAATCTTTGAGGGGTATAGTTTCCAAAATGGGGACACTTGTGGTGGAGCTCCACTGTTTAGGCACATCACGGGCTCTCCAAACGCGACATGGTGTCCGCTAACAAATTGAATGGAAAATCGGCTCAAATTGTTAGCGGACGCCATGTTGCGTTTGGAGAGCCCCTGTGTGTCCAAACATTGGAGCTCCCCCACAACTGACCCCATTTTGGAAACTAGACCCCCCAAGGCACCTATCTAGATACATAGTGAGCACTTAGAACCCCCAGGTGCTTCACAAATTGATTCGTAAAAATGAAAAAGTGAAAATAAAACACTTTTTCATTTTTATGAATTAATTTGTGAAGCACCTAGGGGTTCCAAGTGCTCACTATGCATCTAGATAGGTGCCTTGGGGGGTCTAGTTTCCAAAATGGGGTCACTTGTGGGGGAGCTCCAATGTTTGGGCACACAGGGACTCTCTAAATGCAACATGGTATCCGCTAACAAATTGAATGGAAAATCGGCTCAAATTGTTAGCGGACGCCACATTGCGTTTGGAGAGCCCCTCTGTGCCCAAACTTTGGAGCTCCCCCACAAGTGACCCCATTTTGGAAACTAGACCCCCCAAGGCACCTTTCTAGATGCATAGTGAGCACTTGGAACCCCCAGGTGCTTCACAAATTGATTCGTAAAAATGAAAAAGTGAAAAAAAAAACACTTTTTCATTTTTATGAATCAATTTGTGAAGCACCTGGGGTTCCAAGTGCTCACTATGAATCTAGATAGGTGCCTTGGGGGGTCTAGTTTCCAAAATGGGGTCACTTGTGGGGGAGCTCCAATGTTTGGGCACACAGGGACTCTCCAAATGCAACATGATATCCGCTAACAAATTGTCGGCTCAAATTGTTAGCGGATATCATGTTGCATTTGGAGAGTCCCTGTGTGCCCAAACATTGGAGCTCCTCCACAAGTGACCCCATTTTGGAAACTAGACCCCCCAAGGCACCTATCTAGATGCATAGTGAGCACTTGGAACCCCTAAGTGCTTCACAAATTAATTCGTAAAAATGAAAAAGTGTTTTTTTTTTCACTTTTTCATTATTACGAATCAATTTGTGAAGCACCTGGGGGTTCCAAGTGCTCACTATGCATCTAGAAAGGTGCCTTGGGGGGTCTAGTTTCCAAAATGGGGTCACTTGTGGGGGAGCTCCAAAGTTTGGGCACAGAGGGGCTCTCCAAACGCAATGTGGCGTCCGCTAACAATTTGAGCCGATTTTCCATTCAATTTGTTAGCGGATACCATGTTGCATTTAGAGAGTCCCTGTGTGCCCAAACATTGGAGCTCCCCCACAAGTGACCCCATTTTGGAAACTAGACCCCCCAAGGCACCTATCTAGATGCATAGTGAGCACTTGGAACCCCTAGGTGCTTCACAAATTGATTCGTAAAAATGAAAAAGTGTTTTTTTTTTCACTTTTTCATTATTACGAATCAATTTGTGAAGCACCTGGGGGTTCCAAGTGCTCACTATGCATCTAGAAAGGTGCCTTGGGGGGTCTAGTTTCCAAAATGGGGTCACTTGTGGGGGAGCTCCAAAGTTTGGGCACAGAGAAGCTCTCCAAACGCAATGTGGTGTCCGCTAACAATTTGAGCCGATTTTCCATTCAATTTGTTAGCGGATACCATGTTGCATTTAGAGAGTCCCTGTGTGCCCAAACATTGGAGCTCTCCCACAAGTGACCCCATTTTGGAAACTAGACCCCCCAAGGCACCTATCTAGATGCATAGTGAGCAGTTGGAGCCCCCAGGTGCTTCACAAATTGATTCATAAAAATGAAAAAGTGTTTTTTTTTTCACTTTTTCATTGTTACGAATCAATTTGTGAAGCACCCGGGGGTTCCAAGTGCTCACTATGCATCTAGATAGGTGCCTTGGGGGGTCTAGTTTCCAAAATGGGGTCACTTGTGGGGGAGCTCCAATGTTTGGGCACACAGCAGCTCTCCAAACGCAACATGGTGTCGCTAACAATTTGAGCCAATTTTGCGTTAAATTTGTTAGCGGACACCATGTTGCATTTAGAGAGCCGCTGTGTGCCCAAATATTGGAGCTCCCCCACAAGTGACCCCATTTTGGAAACTAGACCACCCAAGGCACCTATCTAGATGCATAGTGAGCACTTGGAACCCTCAGGTGCTTCACAAATTGATTCATACAAATGAAAAAGTGTTTTTTTTTTCACTTTTTCATTGTTACGAATCAATTTGTGAAGCACCTGGGGGTTCCAAGTGCTCACTATGCATCTAGATAGGTGCCTTGGGGGGTCTAGTTTCCAAAATGGGGTCACTTGTGGGGGAGCTCCAATGTTTGGGCACACAGGGACTCTCTAAATGCAACATGGTGTCCTCTAACAAATTTAACGGAAAATCGGCTCAAATTGTTAGCGACACCATGTTGCGTTTGGAGAGCCGCTGTGTGCCCAAACATTGGAGCTCCCCCACAAGTGACCCCATTTTGGAAACTAGACCCCCCAAGGCACCTATCTAGATGCATTGTGAGCACTTGGAACCCTCAGGTGCTTCACAAATTGATTCATAAAAATGAAAAAGTGTTTTTTTTTTTCACTTTTTCATTGTTACGAATCAATTTGTGAAGCACCTGGGGGTTCCAAGTGCTCACTATGCATCTAGAAAGGTGCCTTGGGGGGTCTAGTTTCCAAAATGGGGTCACTTGTGGGGGAGCTCCAAAGTTTGGGCACACATGGGCTCTCCAAACACAACATGGCGTCCGCTAATTATTCAAGCAAATTTTACAATCAAAAAGTCAAATAGCGCTCCTTCCCTTCCGAGCCCTGCCGTGCGCCCAAACAGTATTTTTTCCCCAAATATTGGGTATCTGCGTGCCCAGGGGAAATTGCACAACAAATTTTGGGGTCCATTTTTTCTTGTTACCCCTGTGAAAATAAAAAAAATTGGGTCTAAATTAACATTTTTGTGAAAAAAGTTAAATGTTCATTTTTTTCTTCCACATTCAAAAAATTCCTGTGAAGCACCTGAAGGGTTAATAAAGTTCTTGAATGTGGTTTTGAGCACCTTGAGGGGTGCAGTTTTTAGAATGGTGTCACTTTTGGGTATTTTCTGTCATAAAGACCTCTCAAAGTGACTTCAAATGTGATGTGGTCCCTAAAAAAATGGTTTTGTAAATTTTGTTGGAAAAATGAGAAATCGCTGGTCAACTTTTAACCCTTATAGCTCCCTAACAAAAAAAAATTTTGGTTCCAAATTGTGCTGATGTAAAGTAGACATGTGGGAAATGTTATTTATTAACTCTTTTGTGTGACATATCGCTCTGATTTCAGGGCTTAAAAATTCAAATTTTGAAAATTGCAAAATTTTCAAAATTTTCGCCAAATTTCCGTTTTTTTCACAAATAAACGCAAGTGATATCGAAGAAATTTTTCCACAATCATGAAGTACAATATGTCACGAAAAAACAATCTCAGAATCAGGGGGATCCGTTGAAGCGTTCGAGAGTAATTACCTCAAAGTGACAGTGGTCAGAATTGTAAAAATTGGCCCGGTCATTAACGTGCAAACCACCCGCGGGGCTTAAGGGGTTAAGCAAGCTTCAATATAATTTTGTCAAGCAAACAAGCATTTTTCTCTGTCGTTGGGTTATCAGCAGCCTATTTACATAGCACGAATCCTAGAAATGCTTGTTTGTCAATAATCATGTAGTGTAAATGCACCTTTGAGTGTTTAGGGACAGCTCATAATGACCCTAGGCACAGTGTTTATTTTAATTTGACACCTTTATGACATTTATCCTCCATACCCAACATACAATAATCATATGCCAGACCTCTGTGAAGACATTGTCTACTGAAAAATAGAAAAATACAGTGGAAATATTGTATGTTTCAAAGAAAGAATGTATTTTACACATCTGGGTGTCATTAACTAAAATCCCTGGCTTTAGCATTCAGCGTGTCAGATGTGACTGCCACAGCTTAGTGAATAACTAATTGCATGGTATCAATGGTGCTACACAGTTGTGGTCCTGCAGAGGCCCCTCTTTTGACTGCGTGGAGCTGTGAGTTCTTTCAGAACAGTGCGATTTTGCACAAACAGTGCTTAGAAAGGTAATGAGACCTATCAGTTTTCAGGACACCCATTACTTTCCTAGTCGTGTGCATCCGAGTAAATCTTATAGAAGGAATTTGCATTATTTTTCCAGCATGCACTTATGGGGCACTTAAAGGATCTCTGATGCCACAGAAAAGATGGCAGGGTAATTGAATCAATTCGTAAGCTTAGTCTCCAGTGTGCACAATTATACAGTATAGAGTAAAATCTAGGATTAGTAAAGCTGTATGGAATGGCAACACAAAGCGTCATTGAATCTTTTGATATTTTCTACACATGAAAGTTTAACTATTTCCTTACCTGCTAATTAATAAATTATGTTTAGCAAAATTAAAGTCATTTGCCAATTGTAAATATTGAGTAGAGGATGGAAACCTTTCCAAAGATGAGTAACTGCATTATAGTAGAGTTGTTCTATAATCTAATTAATAGAGTATTTAGGCCCTTTATGAGCCAGATCAGACAGAGGCTACTTAGAGAGTTTCTCACTGTGGAGGACCTGTCATATATGTGCAGTATATAGACTGTCCATTGAATTCAGTGATCACCATGTTAGGCTTCATTTTTCCTGTGGTGGCACTGTGACCCCTTAAGGACCTAGTGTTTTTCCATTTTTGCATTTTCATTTTTTGCTCCCCTTATTCCCAGAGCCATAGCCTTTTTATTTTTCGGTCAATAAGGTCATGTGAGAGCTTATTTTTTGCGGGACAAGTTGTACTTTTAAACGCCATCAATGGTTTTACCATATCGTGTACTGGAAAACGTAAAAAAAATTCCAAATGCTGTAAAATTGCAAAAAAAAGCAATACCACGGATGTTTTTTTTTTTTTTACACCACGTTCACTGAATGCTAAAATTGACCTGCCATTATTATTCTCCAGGTCATTACGAGTTCGTAGACACCAAACATGTATAGGTTCTTTTTTATTTAAGTGGTGAAAGAAAATCCAACGTTTGCTAAACAAAAAAAAAATGGCGCCATTTTCAGAGACCCGTAGCGTCTCCATTTTTTGGGATCTGGGGACAGGTGAGGGCTTATTTATTGCGCATCAAGCTGACGTTTTTATTGATACCATTTTGGGGTAGATATGATGTTTTGATCGCCCGTTATTGCATTTTATTTCAGTGTTGCGACGACAAAAAAATTTTAATTCTGGCGTTTAGAATTTTTTTCTCATTACGCTGTTTGCCAATTGGATTAATTCTTTTTTTATGTTGATAGATCGGGAGATTCTGAACGTGGCGATACCAAATATGTGTATGTGTTTTTTTATTATTATTTTATTTTGAATGGGGCGAAAGGGGGGTGATTTAAACTTTTATATTTTTTTTATTTTTTTTAAAACTTTTTTTTTCCACTTTCTGCATGCTTCAATAGTCTCCATAGGAGACTAGAAGCAGCTGTTATCTGATCACCTCTGCTACATAGAGGTGATGAGCAGATCGCCTCTGTGTAGCAGAAATGCTCTCTTGTTATGAGCGCCGACCACTGGCAAAGCGAGACATGACAACCACAGGGGTCTGCTGCAGACCCCGGTTGTCATGCCCACCATTCGATGACCCGCGATCACGTGACGGGGTCACCAATGGGCGGGGCTAATTCTGCGCTTCCTGCGCGGCACTGTTAAATGCTGCTGTCAGAGATTGACAGCGGCATTTAACTGGTGATCACCCGCGGCTGTTGCGGGCACATGTCAGCTGTAAGAATCAGCTGACATGTGCCTGGTTCAATGCGGGCTCAGCGCCGGAGCCCGTGCTGAACCAGGGGTGATGGCCTAGGGCGTACTAGTACACCCTAGCCCATTAAGGGGTTAAAGAACTGTTCTGTATATTATCATTAAAGAAGTTGTCCACTACTTGGACAACTCCTTGTCATTCCCCACACTTGGCCCCGATAAAATAAAAAAAGCTTATACTCACCTCCCGTGCTGGTACCGTTCCAGCTCGCGGCCCCAGGGTTCTAATGCGGTTGTGCCCAGCACCCAATCAGCGCTGGCATCACTGTCTCTGCCTTCAGAGAAATCGAACATGAAGTGGAGTCAGAAATCAGCTGCAGCCCGGACTTCCTGTTTATGTTCAATTCAACAAAAGGTGGAGGCAGTGACGCCAGCGCTGATTGGGCGCTGGGCTCACGTGTCACAACAACCGTATGGGAGCTGCTGACACAACTGGAACGGTGCCAGCATGGGAGGTGAATATAAGCTTTTTTTATTTTATCGGGGCCAAATATTTAGATCATGAAGGAGTTGTCCTAGTAGTGGACAACCCCTTTAAGCTGATGGTGACAGATAAGTGATAAAAAGTGGCAGTGCATTTTCTAATAGACGCTTGTGATTCTTTCCATGTATGGATTATTTGCATTTTTCATCTGATATCTTGCAATTCTGAGACATTTGTTTATTAATAACTGCATTAACATTTACTGTTATTATTTTCATTGTGACATTTTATATGCCTCTAATGGGCTTCACACACAGTAGATAGTTGTCAGCTGATCGATGGTTCTTTGGGTTGGAAGCGGTCTCTCCCATCACCTCAATACATTGAGGTGTTCTCTACTATAGACCCACAGTTGGAGTTCTCTGGAGGAGGCTTATCTCGCCAAGACTAAAAGTCTCAGCAGTCCAAAGTCAGACCTGCTGAATCCTTATTTCCCCTGACGTCACCTGTTGGAGGCCCCCATACATATTAGACGGTTGGCTGACCCTGTTCGTATCAGTGTATTCGGCCAACATTAATCTAATATGTTTGAGGGCCTTAACTTCACGCATTAGAACATGCCATAAGCTGTACAAATGTGGAAATACTGCAGCTCTTAAAGAGTAACCGTCATTTTAATTATTTTTTCATAAAGCAATAGTGCGCATGAAAATAAGCAACTGTGTAATATATCTTATCAGAGAAATCTGCTCCCTTCTCTGCCAGAATTGATCAGTCATTATCAAAATTCTCAATTTTGAGGTAAAATCTGTTTTCAGTGAAGACTTTCTCATTACTGAGATAGGAGATGGCAGCTGCTACTGATACAATTCTGTGCAGACAGGGGGGGAAGGAGGAGCTAGAGGCAGAGCTCCCTCCTCCTCCTCCCTCCTATCTACAGTACATTGAATCTTACCAGTAGAAACTGCCATCTCCTCTCAGTAATGGGAAAGTCTTCACTGAATACAGATTTACCTCAGAACTGAGAATGACTGATCAATTCTGTCAGAAAAGGAAGCCGATTCCTCTGATAAGATATATGACAAAGTTTAATATGTTCATGTGCACTATTTATTTATGAAACAAATATTACAACGACGGTTACTCTTTAAGCAAAGTCTTATTTCCTCTTCTCCTCGGTTGTCTAGTCTGTCTCATCGCATTGAAACAAAAAAAAAAGTGTCGACAAATCAGGGCGGATGCCACCACGTGGTTCTACAGCACTTCTGGCAAGATATCACCATTTTGTCATGAAGCAATAGAAAATGCTAAACGTAAGATGCCATTTTAAAGCCAGAAGCCCAGAGGTGTTCTGATAATGGGTTGCATATGAAGGGGCCAGCATCGGCATGTCGGAGGCTTATCCAGCTACTTTTTGGCAGGGGAACAGCGTGCTACAGTTTATTGTATTTCTGGAATCAAATAAACTATTTACGATTTAGCAGCGGCGGTCCCTGGAGGAGAAGAGGGGCACTCATAGATAGTTGTCTTTCTACTTCTCATGGTATGAAGGTTGTTTTTTTTTTATGTGGCGGTATAGAGAGCTTTTGTTCGTATGCTTGCCAGCTTGTGGTATAGTAACAAAGTGTCTGCTTGGTGAACAGCATGGCTTTACAGTCCAGGCTACTGCAGGGCTGTGTGCATAGGCAGGAGTGCTATAGTTTAGAAGGAAGTGAATGTGATAGGTCGGAAGAATGTACCATTTCTAAACCCCCCTCCTTTCCTTTTCTACTGGTGTGGAGATGTAGCAGAGTGAATGCAGGCTGCACACAAGGCAGAGCAGGCTGCGCAGGAGAGAGGACTCAGCCTGGAAGTCATCTGCGGTTCTTTGCTTTTCCATCTAGTGATTTTCCAAGCGCTTCGGCTTCTATTTTCGTCCCCCCCCCATCTTTTCTTTTTTTGTAAATAGGGTGGGATTGTTTTATTAGAAAATAACCCAGTTCTGCGCATTAACTGCATGCTGCACGTCGGGCAGGTCCGACCCCTCCATGTAAACGCGTTCTTTACATCCGAGGGATATTTTCTCTGCTTATTGCATAGTAATGAGCTTCTGACAGGCGCAACCTTTCATAAGACAGCCCATATTATTGGCTTTCTGCCCGGAATATTGCTGCAACATTATCTGTGATTGGTTATCTTTCTATCATGCATTGCTTCACAAGGGAAACTGCCCCTTTTTTTAATAAATCTACGATGGCTGGCTGCAATATGCTACTCTGTAAGTATTTTGCATGGGGAGAAACAGGCGAGCTTAGATTCCACGCTGCAGCCACATGGGATAGGGGATGAAGTGCAGGAGAAAGTAAAGTGCTGCCCGGTTAAAATGCTAACATGTTTGTTTTTTCTACAGGTTGGTACTAAGAAGTGCCTTTCCTGACGTCTCTGCTGCTTGGACCCGCTTATAGAGCAGTTTGCTTTTTGCCTTGCTTGCTGCCAGCTACACTGCAACGAGAGCCCAGCCACCCTTCTCATCTAGACAGACCCTTAATTCTGTATTTTATCCATCGAAATCCTTAGTCTTATACATTGGTCTATAGTATCTACAGTAAAAAAGAATACAAGGTATCTGCTTCTGTAAGACTAAATCAAGGACAGACAGACACAGGGGATAGAGAGAGAGAGGAAACCTCTATTATTATCCTACAGTGCTGCGTCTATATATGCCAAGCTAATCAATACCAATCACACCACCGCAGAACCCAACGCAATTGCCAGTTCAGCTGTGCGGAGATTACTTTTCAGAAAACTTTACTGAGAGCAGTTTGGAAAATTTGTGCCAGCACAGGGGCTGCCACGTTTTCACGCTTGCATTTTGGGCTGAATATCGGAGCTCCAAATGGGTAACTGAGAGAACAGAGAAGTTCCAGGCCTCCGCACTTATACTCGGCACCGAATGATTTTCACATCACAAATCAGATCCTTTCTATTATTTATAAGCTTGTTGGTGAAGAGCGAGAGTGGGACAGCTGTATGCAGATACAGACAGCACAGATTTACCATTTAAAAACCACAAGGAAAAAAAAAGGAGGACGACTGGAGTTTGGCTTTATTTCTTTACGTCTGAGAAGTCTTTTTTTTTTTTTTAGTTTTTATTTTTAACTACCTGTAAATTTTCAGTATGGCTGTTAGCGTGGCACCGATACGGGACACAAAATGGCTAACATTGGAAGTGTGTCGGGAGTTCCAGAGAGGGACTTGCTCACGACCAGACACAGAATGTAAATTTGCACACCCATCAAAAAGCTGCCAAGTTGAAAATGGACGAGTAATCGCCTGCTTTGATTCATTGAAAGTGAGTAAACATTCCATTCTATCTTCAGGGTAAACTTATACTCATTGTATTGCCGCTTGTATTATCTGAAAAAAAAAAATAATAATAATACTAATGCATATATATTTCAATATATAAAAAAGTGTATATATATATATATATATATATATATATATATATACACATACATATGTATGTATATATAAATATATATATATATACACATTCACTTAAATCTATAGATTTAGCATTTATATATATATACACTTTCTCTCTAAATATATGTGTGTGTATATGTATGTATATATATATATATATATATATATATATATATATATACATACAGTACAGACCAAAAGTTTGGACACACCTCATTTAAAGATTTTTCTGTATTTTCATGACTATGAAAATTGTACATTCACACTGAAGGCATCAAAACTATGAATTAACACATGTGGAATTATATACTTAACAAAAAAGTGTGAAACAACTGAAAGTATGTCTTATATTCTAGGTTCTTCAAAGTAGCCACCTTTTGCTTTGATTACTGCTTTGCACACTCTTGGCATTCTCTTGATGAGATTCAAGAGGTAGTCACCGGAAATGGTTTTCACTTCACAGGTGTGCCCTGTCAGGTTAAATAAGTGGGATTTCTTGCCTTATAAATGGGGTTGGGACCATCAGTTGTGTTGTGCAGAAGTCAGGTGGATACACAGCTGATAGTCCTACTGAATAGACTGTTAGAATTTGTATTATGGCAAGAAAAAAGCAGCTAAGTAAAGAAAAACGAATGGCCATCATTACTTTAAGAAATGAAGGTCAGTCAGTCCGAAAAATTGGGCAAACTTTGAAAGTGTCTCCAAGCCAGTTGCAAAAACCATCAAGCGCTACAAAGAAACTGTCTCACATGAGGACCGCCCCAGGAAAGGAAGACCAAGAGTCACCTCTGCTTCTGAGGATAAGTTTATCCGAGTCACCAGCCTAAGAAATCGCAGGTTAACAGCAGCTCAGATTAGAGACCAGGTCAATGCCACACAGAGTTCTAGCAGCAGACACATCTCTACAACAACTGTTAAGAGGAGACTTTGTGCAGCAGGCCTTCATGGTAAAATAGCTGCTAGGAAACCACTGCTAAGGACAGGCAACAAGCAGAAGAGACTTGATTGGCCTAAAGAACACAAGGAATGGACATTAGACCAGTGGAAATCTGTGCTTTGGTCTGATGAGTCCAAGTTTGAGATCTTTGGTTCCAACCACCATGTCTTTGTACGACACAGAAAAGGTGAACAGATGGACTCTACATGCCTGGTTCCCACCGTGAAGCATGGAGGAGGAGGTGTGATGGTGTGGGGGTGCTTTGCTGGTGACACTGTTGGGGATTTATTCAAAATTGAAGGCATACTGAACCAACATGGCTACCACAGCATCTTGCAGCGGCATGCTATTCCATCCGGTTTGCGTTTAGTTGGACCATCATTTATTTTTCAACAGGACAATGACCCCAAACACACCTCCAGGCTATGTAAGTGCTATTTGACCAAGAAGGAGATTGATGGGGTGCTACGCCAGATGACCTGGCCTCCACAGTCACCAGACCTGAATCCAATCAAGATGGTTTGGGGTGAGCTGGACCGCAGAGTGAAGGCAAAAGGGCCAACAAGTGCTAAGCATCTCTGGGAACTCCTTCAAGATTGTTGGAAGACCATTTCCGGTGACTACCTCTTGAAACTCATCAAGAGAATGCCGAGAGTGTGCAAAGCAGTCATCAAAGCAAAAGGTAGCTACTTTGAAGAACCTAGAATATAAGACATATTTTCAGTTGTTTCACACTTTTTTGTTAAGTATATAATTCCACATGTGTTAATTCATAGATTTGATGCCTTCAGTATGAATGTACAATTTTCATAGTCATGAAAATACAGAAAAATCTATAAATGAGAAGGTGTGTCCAAACTTTTGGTCTGTACTGTATGTATTTATATATATATATGTGTGTATATGTATGTATATATATATATATATATATATCTAATTTGCCATTTAACTGTTTCCTACCTGCATTGTGACTATTAACTAATTTATTCATTAGGATATAATACATAATGGCAAATGACATAATCCATGATGCTACATCTGACAAACTCAACTTTGCTTCGCCTGTATACTGTATTAATCAGACTGTAGTGGTCTGTTTACACGGACGGATCAGCAGCACTAAAAAAAACACTGATCAGTCGGTGGTCGTTTAGTAGCCTGTTTAGAAAGGCGGTAAGTAATGCGCACTGAGCAACCTGTAATACATCGCTCCATGTGCATAGGCTGCCATAGTTCTCGGCAGCACGAATCCTGTTTACACAGGATGATGTGCTGCCGAGAACTATGATTTTTTGTAGCGCACGAAAGATCACTTCACCTGATGAACGAACTCGTTCGCGATAAGCTTTAAGTGTAAATGCTCTTTAGGTCTTAATTTTCATCTAAACATTGTAATAATGTTCTGGTGTATTGGCTGTGAAATATGTGGTAGAGTCAGATCATCAGATTTCTGCTGCAGATTTGAAGCGCGGGGGTTCGACCACAGATTAGCTCCATTCGATGGGAACGAGTTGCTACCTGCTATAGATTTAGTGCATAAACTGCTGCAAAAAGTCATCTAATTTACTGAAGTGGTTTTCAAATCCTCGGCCGAAAAATCGGCAGCAATCTGAATATCAAAGTCAATTTCCTAATGAAAACATTTAGAGGTGGTTTGCAAGTGGTTTTAACACAGATTTAGATGCAAAATACGTAACAAAAATGTGTGTGTATCCTATGCAAGATAAGGGGCTTTCTAGCTGGTAATGTATATCATAGTTTTCTTGTGTGCAGATCTTTTCCATCTCTCTTAAACTATCACCATTGCATTTTATCATATGGTTGGAGATCAGCATTCAATACTTTTAAATGTGATATGTGATTTATTGCTTTGATTTCAGTAACGGAAAAGTATTTGCATCTGAAGGAATTATGCTGAATAACAACTGGTATATTTGTGGTTTATTACTCATGGTTTATATGGGTGGCGAGCAAAGTGACATGACCAGAAAAAATCTGCAGAGTGTGTGTTTTAAAATTAAGGCCATGTCCCTGCTGCATTTGATAGATTTAAAAAAACCTTACTGTATGCACTAACTGGCTCAATTATCAGCCATTAAAGATCATCCGATAGGATTATGGCCTTGGTCTGGTCTATGTTGTTTATTTTTAAAATGTATTAAAGCAAATTTGTTTTAGGTACCACAAAAGTATTCTATTACAATGTAACATCATATAGATATGTGTAAATAAGAAAAATAATTAATACATTACTGTAACAGAAAAGAGACCCCTCGGTTAACCATAATATTATATTTTAGTATATCGATGTTGCACCCAAGGTAGTGGGGTTTCAGAGGCAGTGCTATATCTTAAAGCTCAAAGTTTCTAGTTAACATCTTGGTAGAAGATTAATAGCAACATGACACAGAAGGTAACAGAATGAGTAGGGGCATGTCTGCAGCTATAAATTACTGACGTAGGTATTATTATATGGTTACTTATGTCAGTAATTTACTGGATGATCTGGTAATTACTCAAGTCAAGTCTGCCAAATTAGAAAAAAGATAGATAGATAGACAGACTGACCGAGAGATAGAATAGATATTTAGATAAAGATAGATAACTACTGCACTCACGCTTACACATATACACACGCGCATGTGCACACAAATTCGCATACACACATACACATGTATGCACACACACATATACACGTATACAAATACACGCACATATACACACGTGCGCACACATACGTACACACAAAAACACACACAAGCCCATACATTCACACACGTGCACACATGCGTGCACACACACATACATGCACGTACACACAAGGGTCACAAAAGTTTACATAGCAGATTAGAAGATGATATTGTATCTTTAAGATGTTGTGACCTAGGCTAAGGGAAGCCACAGAGCTAGTCATATTCAGAAACTGACCTCAATGGATATTCTATACTTACATCTCTCCTTCTTTAACCACTTGCATGGTTTGCTTAAAATATATGCTGTTCTCATTACTCGTCTACTCTCTTTCTTTTCCACATAAGCTCATTACCCTTTAAAATATTTACTAACCCCACACTTACTAATGATGGGGTTTAGGCTAACAAGTCGTTAAATTACATATTGATAATCACCTATAATAAACATTTATGCAGTTTTGTTTGGGGTAACTAACACATAAGAAATGCTAATGGATGAAAAAAGACACCTGCCCATCATAGTGAACAGAGGGGGTACTTGTGGTTTATAGTCATCTGTGCTTTTTTAAGCTTTGAATAACATTTATACTGAGTGTTACATTGGCTTTATGCAAACACAACGTCAATGGCGTTTTTTGGTCTAGAGATATATAGACGACTTCTTACTCAGAAATTACAACTTTTGGCCTTTTTAAACATGAAAGGAGATAAACTAGGAAATTATCTGTTTCTATGCTCTTAATGATAAAATTCAGTTCTGATGAATGGACATATAGCATTGGGTTTACTATGGGCTCAAATTTAGTGAGAAACTAGTATTGGCCTAAACTCAGATCCAAAGGATTTTTTACTGCCATAAAATAAGCAGTAAAATATTTTGCCTTACGCTTTGTTAATTATTGTCCATATGTTTTAATTTTGCTTTATTGGTTTCAGACAATTTTGTGCCTAAATATAGAAAATGAAAAAAGTTGCTGTTTACTTTGTCCTATTCTGCGTTCACTTCCAAAGCTGCATTCAGAATTCTGCCAGTAGCTGCTTGAAATTCATCTACACTGACACAGCTGCTCGGGTATTTTGAGACATCAGCTTTCTGTTGCCTTGCATTAGGGTAAATGTATGATGATGTATATTAGAGGACTGTACTGTGTGTAAACACCACATACCCCATTTTACATGATCTTCTTGCCCTGTCGTCTACAGAAACAGCTTGGATGTGCAGAGATAGTTTGGCTGTTGATTATGGGGCATCCTGCAGGTTCTCCATGGACTGCAGTGATGTAAGCCAATATCACGGCATAGATGGCTAAATTAACAGGTGTATTACTACTGATGGGAACTGATCCTGCATAAATGGAGGACCTCAAACTGCCCCTCAGTGGTTGCTATGTTTGATTTTTGGCTCATTATGGCATGGTTTGGCTCCCATTATTTTTACTTGTGAACTGTTTTTATATGTATATTATTGTCTTGTATTTGCAAAAAAATGGTATATACTATAGAGGTGGACAGAGAGGACAACGTTCATATGCCACATTGCCATATGCATTTGCAAAGCTCAAAGTACATGTCCATATGCCCTTAGTTAGGCCTCATCTAGACGTCCATTTTTCACTTGCTAGTTGTGTCCGTGTTTTTTCCCAGATAGAAAATGTACCCTTTTATAGTCTTTGTGGCTTTTCATATGTCCATTTTTGATCCTGGCCACAGATCAAATGCATTTTGGGTCCTTAAAATACTCGGACAGCACTTGGAAATCATCCTTGCCTCATCCGTGTGCGGTCCGTTTTTCACTGTTTACTAGGAGAAGCTTGAGTATTTTCCATTGGGATTTTTCCTTGTGAAAAACTCATGAAATTCTGATGGTACAAATTAACACATGGATCCCAAACTGATGGAAATCTGATAAAAAATGTTTTTTCTTGGCATCCAAGAAAAGTCACTGATGTCTGAATGTGGCCTTACATGATGGACAAGAGTGTCCTTTTGGCAGTCATTGCGCTGTTATTCGTTTCAACCTTTTTCCTCTGTATGGAGTGGCAGACAGTAAAAAAAAAGTATATTGGCATCATGTCTTTTCTTTTAACATGAGATCCTATAGCTGTACAACTTCATAGGCTTGAGGCACTCATCAGTGGTATATGTCATGAGATTCTCTGGATACATGCCTCCAGAACACTATACACCTCTGAATTGACACGGACACTGACAAGAACAGTATATCAGATGGAACTTTGTAAAAATATGAGTTATTCTGCAGTTTATATAACATTAATGATATTGTTCTTCCACATATTTGCTTCTACTTTTGCTTTAGTCTGTCTTCACAATTGGCCTTTCAATGTACTCTGCATGGACACATAATTTATAGGCTTGAAAAAAAATACATCCATCCAATTCAACCTGTTCTCCTGCAGTGTTAAGTTGACATGATAAAGTTTATAATTAAAAAGTATTTAAATACGAAATATATGAGAAAATATAGACTAAAATATATACCTTTCTTCTATTGGAAACACAGCAGAATAGAGAATCACACTCAACTGGCCAGCAAAGAGTGCCACAAAACTCACTGTAAAACGCTGTATGGTCGGGTAGACATTTCCTTTAATGATAAAAGCAGATGTCTACACATTTGACATAATGGCTCATTATGATTGTTTTTATGTCTTGTTCTTAAGAGTATAAGGAGTTTCAGTTTCATCATGCTCTAAATTCTTTCCTCAAGACACTTACTTGTAGAACTATCTGTTCCAATGTGCATTAAAGGCCTGAGAACATCTGAGAGACTGATTTAGCCATGTTAGTCACTGACCGTGTATGTATATCCCCTATATACTGTATGATGACTTTACGGGTTCAGGAAAGGATAATGCATGAGATGTCATGTCTCAATTCTCAGGGGAATAGGGTGGCTCCAACTTATATTTAGAAGAAAAGAATGGCGACTGCATTATATTCAACGGAGTCCCCATGGAATGGCGTTACCCTTCAGCTGTGCTTTTCTGTTTTTGGCTAACGTCCCAGGAGCCTTAGACTAAGTAGTGCAGAGTTTCTACTGCTGGATGACGGTAAAGGGCAACCATTCAAAATAGTCAGTACAGTATTTATGAGAACAATCTATGAACATCTATCAAATCACAGGGCTTTCTTTCTCATACAGTTTAGACAAGTTCTGCCTGGAAGGAAGATAAATAGAGTACTTTACTACTGCTGTAATGTCATCCCTGAAAGTATATCCATATATATACAGTTGAAACTAGAAGTTTACATACACTATATACACATATGCATGTTTTTGTCAATATCTGACATGAAATCAGAATAAACCTTTCCCTTTTTCGGTCAATTAGGATTACCATAATTTTTAATATTTGCCAAATGTCAGAATAATGAGAGAGAATGTTTTAAGGCATTTTTATTACTTACTGCAAAGTCAAAAGTTTACATACATTTCATTAGTATTTGGTACCATTGCCCTTAAACTGAATGACTTGGGTCAAATGTTTGGGATATCCTTCCACAAGCTTCTCACAATAGTTGGTCGGAATTTGGGCCCATTCCTCCTGACAAAACTGGTGTAACTGATCCAGGTTTGTAGGTCGCCTTGCTCGCACCTGCCTTTTCAGCTTTGCCCATAAATTTTCAATAGGATTGAGATCAGGGCTTTGTGATGGCCACTCCAAAACATTCACTTTGTTATCCTTAAGCCACTTTGTTACCATTTTGGCAGTATGCTTCAGGTCATTGTTCATTTGGAACACCCATTTCCACCCAAGCTTTAACTTCCTGGCTGATGTCTTGAGATGTTGCTTCAGTATTGCCACATAATCTTCTTTTCTCATGATGCCATCTATTTTGTGAAGTGCACCAGTCCCTCCTGCAGCAAAACAACCCCACAACATGATGCTGCGACCCCCGTGTTTCACTGTTGGGATGGTGTTCTTAGGCTTCCAAGCGTCTCCCTTTTTCCTCCAAACATAACGATGGTCATTATGCCCAAAAAGTTAAATTTTAGTTTAATCAGACCACAGGACATGTCTCCAAAAATTAAGGTCTTTGTTCCTGTGTCCATTTGCAAACTTTAATCTGGCTTTTTTTATGTTTCTTTTGGAGAAATGTCTTCTTCCTGGCAGAGTGGCCTTTCAACCCATGTTGATACGGTACTCATTTCACTGTGAACATTGACACAATCTTACCAGCTTCTGCAATCATCTTCACAAGGTCTTTTGCTTTTGTCTTTGGGTTGATATGCACATGTCGGACCAAAGCACTTTCATCTCTGGGACACAGAACATGTCTCCTTCCTGAGCGGTATGATGGCTGGATATTTCCATCTTGTTTGTACTTGTGTATAATTGTTTGTACAGATGAACGAGGTATCTTCAGGTATCTTGAAATTGTACCCAAGGATGAGCCAGACTTGTACAAGTCCACAATTCTCTTCCTGATGTCTTGGCTGATTTCTTTAGACTTTCCCATGATGCTACACAAAGAAGCAGTGTGTTTCAGGTGTGCATTAAAATACACCCACAGATGTGTCTCTAATTAACTCAGATGTTGCCAGAAAACTTATCAGAAGCTTCCAAACACATGACATCATCATATGGTCAGACCAGAATCGTTTAAAAACCTATTAATCTTAGCGTATGTAAACTTTTGACTTTGCAGTAAGTAATAAAACATTCTCGCTCATTATTCTGGCATTTGGCAATTATTAAACAATATGGTAACCTTAATTGACCTAAAACGGGAAAGGTTTATTCTGATTTCATGTCAGATATTGAGAAAAACATGCATAGGTGTCTTTTTATATAGTGTATGTAAACTTCTGGCTTAAACTGTATATATGAACTCCTCAACATTGAAATTCCAACACCAAGAAAGAAAAGATGTGGAATTATAGAAATCAGAAGATCAACAAACACGATAATGATATGCAAGAGATGAAAAACTGGAAAAAATTTCAAAGCATCTTAATTTATTTAGTATCAAGTATGAGTGCCACATGAAATTCATACACTTACTGTAGATGCCTTGGCATTCTAACACCGAGGTTATTAATGGTTGTCTGTAGAATGTTCTGCCACACAGACAGCTCTGTCACATTGATTAGGTTGTGGAACCAGTAGTATGGTCTAGGAGCCATTTTTGAGCACAACAATGCCGGGCTGAATGTTGCTTGTGCTACTGTGAACAGCCTGTGTGGACTAAACTTGCTACCAAGGCCTTCAGGGTCTCCGGACTTGCCTCCCATTTGGAACTTCATTGGTCGGCAATTACAAAGAGAGCTACTAACAGCAGATTTTGATTATTTGTGTGCCCAACTGCATTCAGCGTGGTAGACAACCATTAATAATCTCATTGGTAGCAGCAAAGGTGTGTAAGTATGTGTGCTACTGCATGTAGTTCTTATAGTTGATAATGAATACATAGAGGTTTTGAAAATGTTGTTTTAATTTTCCAACCATTTGCATATCATTAACATGTCTATCGATCACGTAGTTGCTGTAATTCCATGACTTTTACTTCTTGGTGTTGCAATTTGAACTTTGTACAGTACATACAGTACTGTGCAAACGTTTTTAGCAGGTGTGGAACAGATGATGCAAAGTATGAATGCTTTCAAAAATAGAAGTGTTAAGAGTTTTATATCAAGTCACAACATGCAAAGTGAATGAACGAAAGAAAAATCTAAATTAAATAAATTTTTGGTGTGACCACGCTTTGCCTTCAAAGCAGCATCAAGACATCAATTCTTCTAGGTACACTTGCACACAGTTTTTGATGGAACTCATCAGGGAAGTTGTTCCAAACAACTTGGAAAACTAATCACAGATGTTCGGTGGATATAGACTTGCGCCAACCCTTCTGTCTCTTCATGCCTCTTAATCCCAGACAGACTCGGTGATGTTGAGATCCATATCATGTCTTTACACTGAAGATAGTTCTTAAAACTACATTGCCTGCATGTTTTGGGTTGTTTTTCTGCTGCAGAATAAATTTGGAGTCAATCAGACACCTCCCTGATGCTACTGCATGATGGATAAGTATCTGCCAATAGTTCTTAGCTTTGAAGAAACCAATAATTTTGACCAAATTACCAACTCCATTTGCTGAATTGCAGCTCCAAACTTGCAAGGAACCTCCACCATGATTCACAGTTGTATGCAGACACTCGTTATTGTACCGCTCTCCAGCCCTTTGGGATACAAACAGACTTTTGTTTCAGCCAAATATTTCAAATTTTGTCTCATCTAAAGAACCTCAGTTCCTATGTTTTGTGCTCAGCTGGGTCACTTATCCTTGTTTCCATGTCAAAAGTAGGGTTTTCGGCCACAATTCTTCCACAGGCAATTTCTGGCAAAACCTCTCCAGTATTTCGTTGTATTTTGGTCTCAATGGTTGCTGCCAGTTCTGAGCATGATGTGTCTATCATCTGTCACACTAAGTTGCCTTGGCGGACGACTGCACCTACAGTTGTCATAGGTGTCCATTTCTTGGTGTCCTCAAGTCAGATATTTATCCATCATGCAATACCATAAGGGAACCAGCTAATTGGCTGCAAATTCATTCTGCACAACCTTCCTGCTTAGAAGAATTGATGCTTTGATTTTGTTTTGAAGGCAAAAGTAGGTTGATAAAAATAATCTATTAACATTTTTCTTTTTTTTAAGCATTGGCTTTGAACCATTTTTCCCACATCTGCCTACAACTTTTGCACAGTATTGTATACATTGTGGGAGGAAATTTATTCAAACAGGAGAACTTACTCCATGAAGATATTTCTTATTCACACTTTTGTATCATTAATAATTAGTTAGTACTAATGAAGAAAAGATGAAAAATTAAAGCAAAAAGTAAAGCATTGTAATTATCAGCATCATGGTAGGTAGATGTAAATACTTGTATGGAGTGACATTTACAGTTACAGTAGGCATTGCTGTGCAGTGTTTGCATCTTGCAAGGGCCTTCAAAGATGCTTCTCATTCTTCAAGATCATATTGATCATCTTGTCCTTGTGTCAGTTTTTAAACCAGGGATCGCTCTTCAACGTTTCGCAATCTTGTTCCCCATACATGAGACATTTGTTTCATGGACTTTGTAGTTAGCAACACAGGCAACCTTTCATAGACTCATGAAACATTTTGCATTCAATGAGTATATGAAGCGTGGATTTTGGAGCAAAATCTGTTCCAATATTCATGTAAAAAACCTCTATGTGAGCTCATATTGAAGAGCTTCTTTACCGGTATTTTGTCTGCCGGTAACCTGGAGGATTAAATGTGACAACTAATTTTCTATCAAAATAATGTAGCTGCAGGGTCAAAGAAACCAAATGTGAATTATTAACAGTCTCTGTTGTGTTCGGACAGAATAGAAATTCAGGGTTGTCTACCTTTTTTCCACACTTGAACAGAAAGCAAAATATCTGCACAATATCAGGGTTTCTAGAACTCCTGTAGGTTACAATGTAAGCTAGTTTCAAATGATCAATATAGGAAAACAATCTAAAATCCTTCCTAAAAGGCGTGATCAAACTTCTAAAAATAAATAAAAAACAGCAAACCAACATACAAAAAAACCCCACTGGTGTTACACTTTTTTTCCCCTCAATAGCTTACTTAGTCTTGGTGTACAACTAGCTAGGATAAGATTAATCAGTTGGATAACCCTTTTAAAGGTGTATTCCAGTGATACAAAGTTATCACCTATACAAAGGATAGGTGATAATTTCCAGATCAGTGGGTTCCAACTACAGAAGCCTCTACCACTCACCAGAGCGGGGAACATTTGCCCCCTGCTTTAAACAGAAGCAGTACGCCTGCTCGACTGCAGCTCCTTTCATTTATTTTGATACTGCCGAAGATAGCTGAGTGCCTCCAGGGTTGGCCCCCAATCACTATCCTGTGGAGATGTGACAATTTCTTATTGTAGGAGTATGTTTTAAGTTAAGATGTATGATAAGATACAAATCTAATATCTTTGGCTAATTAGAAACATTCACCATGCATGTTAACTCATTGTGATGTCCTTACAGTATTTATCAAAAATAAACAAATATTTCTCACTTGCAATTTTCCAAAATGTCAAACACTGTATGTAGCATGCAGTGCATTGTTTTTCCCCAAATTTTTGTTCACTATCTGAAGTAGGTGATTTTTCCTTACCTTTTATCAATTTATTTAAAAGTAATTTTTTTTACTAATGGCCTTTCCTTTGATAGACTTCAACCTACAGTATGTTATGCCATTCCTTTTTTATGTATATGAAGACCATATTTTTCCTCTTAATATTCCATTTTGGACTTGCTGAACATATGTGGTTTTAATGTGCATGGGCCAAAATATTTCATGAGATAAATCTCAAATTAACACGAAAGAAATGAGCCGAAACACGTTAATATAAGTGTAATGCTTAGGTACACATTCACACTGTATTGACCAACATAACCTAGAGTAAAAACAAAATAAAATAAATACTCTGCAGTAAATAAATAAATAAATAGTAGTACATATAAATAACATAGGGTACTTAGCTGACACTGTCTTGATCAAAAAAGTGTAAAAGTCATCCCAGCACGACAAGGTGTACCCAATTAAGATCATTTCAGGTTCAGGCAGGTGTTTAAACAGTCAGGCCTGGGTCCTGCTCTGCCCCCATCTATTGAGGTCGGCTGGCACACAGAGGTTTAATACTAGACATTGGGTACACGTACCCAATCAGGATGGTCCTATGTCTAGTATTAAACCTCTGTGTGCCAGCCGACCTCAATAGATGGGGGCAGAGCAGGACCCAGGCCTGACTGTTTAAACACCTGCCTGAACCTGAAATGATCTTAATTGGGTACACCTTGTCGTGCTGGGATGACTTTTACACTTTTTTGATCAAGACAGTGTCAGCTAAGTACCCTATGTTATTTACATGTACTATTACTATTTACTTGTTTATTTACTGCAGGGTATTTATTCATTTTGTTTTTATTCTAGGTTATAAATCTCAAATTGTAATATTTTTTCTATGTGGGTAAAAGTGACAGATAGATAGACAGATAGATAGATATATAATTAATATACATATAGATAGATAAGTAACAGATAGATATGTAGATAGATAGAAAGTCACAAGTATTTCTTTTTTATGACCTCTTAGACTCATCGGTTTCCTTGTCACGAGTGTTTACTTCTGTATTCGGCATTCTCTAATGCTGTTTTTAAACTGTTCCAACTTGGCCTGGAAATGAATCTCTTGTGAATCATCAACAGACACTTGTTTCTCCCTTTAAGGCTTTTTTTCAGTGTACTGAAGGTCGATTCATAGCTTTGGACTGTAAAGCTGGAGTCAGGTTGCAAACCAAGTCCTGTAAATGTACCATGGAAAAAAAAGTGAAGTAACTCCAGAAAACCTAGCAGAATAAGGACCACATTCACGTGTGATTTTCAGATTTATGAAGAGGAGTCAGCTGTTCTAGCAAGATCCATAACAGTGTGCATTATAGATTAAAATATTTGGTAGCCCACTTGTTGAAACTAAATGGAATATATGCAAACACACACAAATATTCGGCACCTTAAAGGGGTTTTCGACCACAGCTTCAGTCACATAGGACTCTGTAGAGGAACAGTTCTCAAGCCACATGTAGTCCCAGGGGTCAGACCCCCATCGATCTGGAACTTATGCCCTCGCTTATAACAACAGAAAGCTAAGATTTACTTTGAAACTGGTGTTTTAGAGAAAACGTACTGTAGATTGAAAAATGAGCTGAGCAAAGAGAATAGGCAAGGAAAGGGTAGGGTCCACTTGGTGCCTTCTTCTTTCTTCTCGATCCCTTGACCTTTGACAATCAAGCTGAGCTGGGCAGGGAGAAGGTGGAGGGGGCCGCTCCGCTGACTTCTCTAATATGCCGGCTCATTTTTCAAGTTATGTTTTCTCTGAAACACTGCAAATTTAAGAAAAAATCTAGCCTTTGAAGGCAGTCTGTCCCTGTTTTGTGCATGCTTGTATCATGAATCTACTGACAGGTTCCCTTTAAGCAGTGCTCTGAAATATTAACTAATGTCTGCATGCATATATACATTTGTGATGAGCTGCCACTGTAGGATGATAAAATTGGAAACTTAAAATTACCATTTACCTTATGGGTATGCTGAAAAAGAGTTATAAAATTGTATTATAGGTACATAGATAAAATGGATAAAATAAAAAAATTAACAGTCCAAATAATTAAGGAGTACTTACAACTATTCTGGTATCTGAATAGTTATAGATAAATGCTGAACGGATTGCTGAGTCGTAAATAGAAAAAGACTGTGACATATCTCTGAAAAGGTGCAGTAATCATATGATCCTTTGAATCAGTTATGCAGAAGTGACTTTTGTAACATCAATTACTCAATCCATTTGGGAAATTATAATAAAAGTGGGCACAGAACGCCATATTCTTGATAAATCAGGTCACGGTTAGATTCATTCCAAATTCCGCATTACACCTACATTATATAAATGTTAAGCCACAGTCGCTGTACTGCAGAATTTAAGTAACTACCGTAAGCTATACCTTTTACTGCTGCAAATTGTAACTAAATACAGATCTCTAAAGCTTCAGCTTTAATGGTGACATTGGGAATTTTACCTTAGTCATGATTCTGTCAATTTGCAGCTCTTCGAACTCCCATTTCTTTTGGCTGATAGTCACTGGATACGTCTCTTTGTTCTTTGCTGACTAGATAGAAGGCTCAAAATATAGGTCATAAATAAATCAATACAATCAACTATATTTAGCTTATCTGTTGTCACCGCAGTGGGCAGATACTCTGAATTCTGAAAGAGATTTACTTTCTGTGGATATTTTTTAATGCTGCTGAATGTTTTGTACAGTTTGATGCAGTGAGATCCACTTTTATGAACAGAAGTGAGTCAGATAGGGAAATAACACCACAAGGAGTATATAACCAGGAAAGATGGAATTAATCACAAAGTAAACACTTCCAATTAATACCTTACTCTCACTAGACGGGGTTACAGATATTCCATTACAGAAGGTACGAGTAGCATAATGCTAATAGTTAAAGCACTCATGACTTTTTATTAAGAAACCCAACTGCATATATTCTTATGTTATGTCGAATCCTTAAAATCCTTGGAAGAAAGCAGAAGGACACCACCAAAGCATAAAGAGCCTCGCCGCATACACATTAGACTAACAACTAGTCAACAGAATTCGCCAATATTGGATGTCAGGGAAAGAAGGATCCGACCTGTGGGACTTTAATGACAGATCCTTTTGTTCTCTCCTGAGATAAATTGTTGCTTAGTAGATATCTAATGTGTATGGGGTCCTTATCAGGGTTGCCAACCCTCCAAAATTCCAGGTCAGTCGGAAAAATTGGTCATTTTTTTGCCCTGTATGTAAAAAAAATTAAGGAGTCCGGGATTTTTTTGAAGGTGAATTAAATTATCCAAATCATTTTGATTGTTATTATCATCATTTTTCAGTTTACAGTGACTGCACCTGATGTCTTTATATCAGAATTATGGGCTGTAGACACATATCACTGATAATCATAATGACTTATTATGGTTTTCCAATGTTTCTGTAAAAAATATTGTCTGTCCGTGATTCTTTGATAGGCTGTCCTGAAGAAATAAAAAGTCAAGTTGGCAACCCTGGTCCCTATAACACAATACCATATGGAATATTACAGCTCAGTGTGTTAACTTTTGAAATCATCTTCAGGGAGATCTTATACTTCAGTGTGAGAAGCTAATTGTAATTTTTTAAAGATTAGTCACACCCTTCTCACAGAGCACACCCTCTTACAGTTGCCTACTCATTAAAATTATGGCTGTATAGCTGTGCATTTGTTGGCTGTGCCCACCCTGCATATTATTTGTTTGTGATGTGTCTGTGGCTCCTTTATCCTGCTCTTTATATAATGCAGTTTTATATGGCATAATGTATCCTGCTTGTGCCTCTTCCTTGTTTCCTTGTTTCTTATATAGCACCTGCATGCTCTGTACGAGCTACATGTGTGTCCTCATCCCTCACTTATTACTATATAATACAGTATATTATGGCCATATACTTCTACCGAATTCAATCACAGTTACAGGCAGATGGACTCTTCCCGCACTTGCTGCACTGCCCTCTGTGATCACTCAGATGGTTGGGCTAAGTCTGGTGACAGAGCACCCCAACTGTTTTCCATATTTTTTTTAAATATTGTAAATTAGCATTGAAGGGGGCAACACGGTGGCTCAGTGGTTAGCACTGTTGCTTTGCAGCACTGGAGTCCTGGGTTCAAATTCCACCAAGGACAATATCTGCAAGGAGTTTGTATATTCTCCCCTTGTTTGCGTGGGTTTCCTCCGGGTTCTCTGGTTTCCTCCCACACTCCAAAGACAGACTGATAGGGAATTTAGATTGTAAGGCCCAATGGGGACAGCAATGGTAATATTTGTAAAGCGCTGTGGATGGTGCTGTATAATTAATAATTATATAAATCGTGTAATCTAGGATTTATCAAACTGTTTCTTCTCGGGCCCCATCAGCCACACCATGGAAACACTGTGGAATACTGGTGGTAGATGTGATGTGGATGAAGTGCTGTGATAAACAGTGCCCCCATAACAGTACAAATTAAAATGCTAACCATAGTGCCTCTATTGTAAGACACGGTATTCCTGTGATATCCATTGTGCCCATCGTCAGTTCTGGATGTATACAGATCCGCACACAAAAAGGCACAAAACAAGAGTAGAAATGGTTGCCATGTCCGATGATTGTTACATAAACTTTGTTGATAAAATGTAAATGTAAGACGTCGAAGAGAGGAAAGGCAGCACTCTGTGTCCCATAAAACGTATTTTATTGCAAAATCGTAAAAAAATGGATGCAGGAGAATGCAGGTGCAAGAGACGGACCGCTGCTGCTTCGCACACAGTGGTGCTTCAAGGGGTCTAAACACCGTCTCTAGCACCTGAATTCTTCTGCATCCATTTTTTAATCATGTTGCAATAAAATACGTTTTTATGGGGCAAAGAGTGCCGCCTTTCCTCTCTTCAAAGTCTTCCGAAAATCTTGCATTTAGTGAAGCACCCGGAGTTCCCGTATAATCGCGAGATGCGTGATGTTATCCTTTCAAGACATGTGAGTTATGAATGGTGCCACTTTTTTCTTCTCTTTTTTTGCACCTAAAATGTAAATGTACAAAGCAGAAATACATATGTACACAGTGTAACAACATATACACTGTACATGCGCACACAATTTAACTTAAGTGCTTGTGGTTGACAGACATGTGACACTTATGCTGAAAAAAGGGTGATCATATTACTCTGATTTTGGAAGATGATGAATATTCTTATGACTGTCACATGAGGCGATGACCAGTCGTTAGATATCATTTTCATCAGCTCAGACTTTGCAATGAAATCTTGTCATTTCTGTTTGGGCGTCGCTTTTAGACATTTGTTACGGGTACGTTACTTTTGGAATAGCAGGTTGGTGTAAATCTGAACTCAGGATTTTTTCTTTCATGGAATTTAGGATATCTGTACTGTGTAATATTACACTACCATTATAACTTATTGTTGAGATGTTAACTAAGGCGTATAAGAAAATGTATTTGAAAACATTGTCACTGCCCGTGCTATGATGGCTCCGTGGTACGGTACAACATCCACTTTACTGGATACTATATACATTCGAAAACCTGACAAACTCCAACTTTGACTGTAACTCCCTGCACAACTTTTTCTGCTCTGTTTAGTATAAAGTCCCTGGTGACCCATTGGCAACTACTTAGCACAGTCCTTGATGTTCTCTGGAATAAACTGTCCCTGATAACTCAACTATACAATGACAATATAGCTAAATAAACTTTATTTTTATTTCCTAGTGCAAACTTTCCCAGTACTTTTGGACAGTTGTTGAGCATCTAGGTATCTGAATGCATTTATAACTGAGATCCTTAAGGTGTTAATTCTCCATAGTGTGTCCATTTCCTAATGATGAAGTGGCACACGCTGTGCCGAGCAGAAAGTTCAGTTTGCTTTGACCAGCTTTTAATGATCCATTGATATAAATTATTTCTACTGCCTGGATGCTTGGGATATTTTCTGTTTTTCATAAGCAGGTTGCAGTCTATTGTGACCTACTGATACAAAGTTTTATGTCTGGCTTTATAAAGCTTAGTACTTTGTGACTAACGGAGCAGTCCCTGCTGATCTAGAGCCCACTTTCAACTGATATAACAATTGTTACTTTTTAAAGGGAATCTGCCAGCATTTTTTTTCTATGTAATCTGAGAGCAGCTGATGGAGGGGCTGAGAACCTGATTCCAATGCTGTGTCACTTACTGGACTGTGTGTTCCTGTTTCAATAAAATCAGTGTTTTATCAGTGGGAGATTATCACTAGAGGACTAGGTGTCTCGTGTCATGTAGTCCTCCTGCTCTGTGTAACCCTGCCCACACTACTAATTAGCAGCTTTCTGTCAATATACAGTGTACACACAATCATTGTGGGTGGGGTTATACAGGGCTCAGCATTCTGAGAGCTACTACATCTACAGCAGAGAAAACTGTGATTTTATTACAATCACAACTAAACTAAGTGACACATCACTGGAATCAAAGTCTCTGCCCCTACATCATGCTGCTCTCAGATAAGGTAGCGAAAACCTGGTGACAGAGTCATTATAATCAATCTTCTTTTTATAAATCCAAGGTCCTAGAATCTCTGCCTTTCCTTGAGACAGTCAGCACTTAAAACAATTCATCTTTTATAGGCAGACAGCATCCCCTTTGCTGTACCTGCCAGGGCTGTGGAGTCGGAGTCGTAGAGTCAGAGTCGGTGTCCATTTTGGTGGAGTTGGAGTCGGAATCGGAGTCGGTATAAAATGGACCGACTCCAACTCCTAAAATATATAATAAATTGGGTACAGTAGTTCAATGCAGTTTGTGGGGAATATTTTTTCATAAGAATTTGGGAAAGTTATGATATGTCCTATTCCTGATCTAAGGGTCTGGAATTTTAGCGGAGATGAATCTGTGCTACAGTAAATTCATCACTTAAACATGAGCCATGTATGAGGGAGTCGGAGTCGGAGTTGGAGTCGGTGTCATGGAAATTGAGGAGTCGGAGTTGGAGTTGGAGTCAGAGGTTTGGCTTACCAACTCCACAGCCCTGGTTCCTGCCCTAAACTCAACTCTTAAAGTGGGCATATAAATGTGTTTAATGTTAATCAAATCCATTCATTTTGGCAGGATCAAATGTCCAGCTAATGTGTACAGAGATTTTCCCATAAGGCATATGTTAATGGATGGATGGATCAGGCTGTAGGATCTCGACATGCCTGCACACTTTGTTGTCAAGGGAAAATAAGCCATGTGCGCATTTGTATGTAGCGCTACCAAGAAGGGTTGTGAGATATAGCTGTCATCTATCTAAAGCAGGGGTCTCAAACTCGGCTGGGTATATGGGCCGCACATGGAAAAAATTTGAATTTGGGGGGCCGCATTCTTTGTTCAATGTGACATTTTTAGTGATACCATTTTTTTTGTATACACCTTTTGAACATTTTTGCCGTGTTTATTTTTTTATGGCTTTGTAGATTGTAGATTCCAATCCATTACTTGTTTCCTGACCTATTTTGAACAATAAATAGGTCATTTTCAATAGGAGTCTTGTTAGCTCAATGATTTGAACTAGATTTGAAGCTTATGTTTCTGTATCTTCAATGACTTTGCCTTTCATGCTGTAATGAGTTAGTTAGAACCCTATCACCCCTATTCCAGGAGCATGTTGGCAGCTGGTTTCTGCAGTATTTTTGCATAATTGTGAACATGTGTCATATTACTAGTTACTGCTAATTCATGCATGTAGTAGGGGATTTACTTGCCCGTTGGGGTTAGGCTTTAGTGGTATTGTTCACAAATGGAGGTTTTCCGTAGTTTTCAATCTTACACATATTTAGCTGTATTCAGTAGTCTCTGGTATAATTGTATTTATTTGATCAGCATATTCATGGTATCCTTCAGAATATTATTAGACTGCATGTACCATATGAAATAAGCTCTGATTTTATTCACAATTGTCAGCAGCATAGAAGATCATGTGACTTTTGTTGCTGAAACGTTGCATTGTGTTTATCGTTCCATCTCTTTCAGAGCTGTTGATTGGCTTAGAGGGACCATATCATGTACCATGTGACTCCACATAGCCACGAAGTGCTTTTATTCAGCCCCTTTTTGGTCGGTTTAATTACTCTCATTAGGATATGCCTTCACATTATGATTGTGGATGTCTGATATTTTGGACCCTTAGCAATCCTAAGAATGAAAGGGCCACATCATCGATTTAGTGTTGCATCTTCTTCTAAGTTTTCAGTACGCAGCAGTGCACTTGGTCATGTGGCTGTTTAGGGCACTGTATCTGGCATCCTATCTGGAACTATGCCATCACTTGGAATGGACGCACCCTTTCAGCTTTAACACTGATACCTATTCCTATTCCTTTCTCAAACTATCTGATATTCAGACAGAAGTATGTGAAAGTATGGACCATTTTATTCCCTATGAACTCCAACTGTATATAGTGTAGGTCTACAAGTGTGCCTGCATATGGATGGTAGGCCAGGATTACTTTTAAAGGGCGTGTTAGAGTATTAACTTTAACCTAAACCTATTAAAGCTTAAAGGCTTTATGCACCTTCAAACAGATGATTCATGTCTTTCTTAAATGCAAAGTTAAGCAACTTTATAAATTGTCTTCATTAAAAAAATGTACCGCTGTGTGTCTGTAAGTAATTTATCTAGCTTAGTGATCCGTAAAGCTGACACACATCTGTGCGAGTTCTGCTTCTGGTTGTCACAGCTTTCTCTGCACTCCTCCTCTTAGTGTTAGTGATAACAGCAGGGAGCAGAAGGGTGTTGTACACAGATCTCAACAGCTGAGCGAGGAGAAAGTTTATAGAGTCTCAGGGAGGTCAGAGAAAATAGGTTATGGGAAAGAAGAAAAGCAAATAAATAGGAAAGAGTGCTGGATTGAAGTTATGCTGATATATGAGTTACTGAAGATAGAGGCACCCTGGATACACACAGACCTAACATCCAGCCTATATTACTGAGAAAGACACTTCCATAAAAAAAATTTCTGAAACGTGGATCAAGTTGCAAACTGTATTTTAAGGAGTCTGACAGTGAATAAAGGAATGACGATTTTAATCTGAAACTTAGTGCAATTTATTAACCAAAAGTTACCAATAAGATATGTAAAAATATTTTTTTTCAATTATGAATAACTATTAAAGGGAATCTGTCAGAACAATGAGCCACCCCTCCCCATACTGACTATATGTTCATCTTTCTCTCTGAAAGGTAACGTCATGTATAGTTTTACTGATGCAATCTGTTTCTCCCTGATTGAAAAATCACAGTTTTACATATGCACATGAGGCTTAAGTACTCTAGGCGTGATCAGAGCACTTCCCAAGCCTTTGCCTCTCTGGCTCTATTGCCAACCCATCCCCACCTTCCTGTTTGACTGACAGCTCACTGGCTTGAATACACAGCTAGTGAGCTAACAGCCAAACAGAAAAATGTGGGGCTGGGTAAGGAACAGAGTTATAGATTCAGTGGCTTGGGAAGTTCTTTGAACAGTATTGGATGTTATCAAAGTATAGAAGGACAATAGAGCATGTCTAGAACTTTATTATTGTATTTCAGTCATGTTTATTCCGGGTAGAACAGCATGCATTATCAACAATACAACAATATATCATATCTAAGCTGCTATTATAGATCAGGTTTATTTTCTTAGGATCTGAGGATCTCTTATACCCATGTATAGATTACAGTAGAATATTTTATAGAGAAGCTCAGCTTCATTGTTAGTATCTACAACCCTCCTGGCTTACGCTGAAATGTAAATCTTATCACACACCACCAACAGCTGTAGCTTTGCAAGTTGATAATCCCTTTTTAAGTATTTGAGGTTCAAATTCCAGGAGAACCTATGACCTCAATATATTTAAATGGTCCGACATATATATGTATAAATATAATTGTACTGAGATTACAAGCTCCCTGTAAAGCTTGGACAAGGCTGCTGAATGGATGTATGTCTCTCCAGTACCAGAAAGGGTTTGTCTCCTGGGTAGACAAAGAACTCTCTGCTTAGCTGAAACAATTGAGGCAAAATAATTCCCATCTGAAATGTATTTCATGGATAGGAGTGTAAAATGGCATTTAGCACTTATAACAGTGCTGGTATAGCAACTGCTAATGATTATTATCTTGTGGTTTCCTGTCCTAAATGACTGCTCCTTTTTTGCTGCTACTGATGCACTGCATTTCAAGCCAAGATACATTTGATAATTTTATATGTTTTATTGTTATTGTTTCTTGTGATGTTCTAGAACGTCATGTTACTACTTTTATCATATTTGTAAAATTACTTTCTATCTTATGTACATAGAGAAGTTTTAGTGCACCAGAAGTGGAAGCCATCATGTTGGCGTAATGTATATAAAAATAAAGAAATTTACTGCATTTACCAAATTTGTGACCCATATTTATCTATCAAATAATGTCATTATAATATCCAGCCATCTACTAAAATTTGCCCTATGTACAATAGCACAATAACACATGATGTTGCATCTGATTGAAGTGCAAAAGTTATTAAATGGTTAAAGAACCGCCCAGTACTCTACCTCACTTTGGCACCAGTATTGCAAGGTGTTATGGTGATACGGTAATATCGTTAAGTAACATTACAAGCTGTAAATGGAAAATTTTTGTTGTCCCAAGACATCTAAAATTAAAGGGGTTGTCCAGGACTTTATCATTTCTTTTACTATGGGTCTAAGAACTAACAAGCAGGTGGTTACTAACTACCTACCTTTTGTGCCCGGCACCAATTTCTGCCAGCGCAGAGCAGACACAGACCACTCCTGCTCGCGATTCAGTGGCTTCCGCCGACGTCGTCTCGGCAGAGCAGCCTCTTCCGCTCTGCTGTGTTGACTAGGCATGACTACCAATGTCATGCCTAACTGCGGGGAGACGGCTGTCAGTCAGTATGACATCGGCAGTCACGCCCCTCGACAGAGTAGACCGGAAGAAGAAGAGCTGTTCTGTTGATGTGGAGCAGCTGAATCGCTCTGACCTGGTGCCGGATAGAACAGGCAGGTAGTTGCCTCAGTTAGCAACTCCCCACCTATTAGTTTTTAGGCCTTCAGAAAGAGAAATAAAATAGTCCAGGACAACCCCTTTATAATTGAAATAACTTTGCAAAAGATATTATAAATTAAGAATTTTTCAACCAATTTCTTTCTACAGCTCCTATGCAAACAAATGGACATCTCAATGTAACTAAATACACCTGGATTCTGGCATAATTTGCCCCCCAAAAAACTGTCTTTTGTGTCTTGCACCATATTTAATATGGGTTTAAGACACTTTCAGAAAACTGTCTGTCAAGGGGGTGTGGCCTCACTGAAAAAAGTGTAATTTAGTGGAAAAGAGATGTGACCTAAAGTGGAACACTGTGCACCAAAATTGTGATCTGAATTTCATCCACTAAATAGCTAAACTGGTGTAAAATTAGACTAGACAGTCTTAAAATATGCCAAATGTATCAAACAGATAAACCCCTGGCAAGAGACTGTCTAATGCAAGTTTAAGTGTTTAAGATTTAGACAATATTGCAATTTTTATGATATTTAGGGCTTGCTCATACTAGCGTATACATCGGACGAGTGCTATCTGATAATATACATCGGACAACTGCTATCCGATGTTTTATCAGATAGCGCTCAGACCATTATACTATGGGGTTGTGCTGATCAGCGTCTTTTTTCTCATGCCAATTCGGCATCTGAGTGCAGTCTGATTTCCGCAGACTCACAGAATGGAGAAGATGGAGAAATCTTGTTCTCCATCTTCTTCTCACTTGTGCTATGGTTCTCTCATCCAAGAGTATCAGATCACACTAAGGTGGCACTCTGATCAAACTTGGGTCAGAGTTTGATCCAAATGTCATTTACATATAGATCTCTGATTCTCTCGCATGAAAGAATCTACACTCGTGTGACCGCGGCCATAGAGTTCAACAAAAAGTGTTGCAGAATCCTGGTCCAAAAGGCAATGTCAGTCGTACATGGCCACCAGACCAGAGCACTGTGCACCTCCTACTACCTGCAGCATATCTCGTGCCTCTTCTGATTAGTAGACCCTGTGACATCATTATATCGTGGCATGATGCATAGCATGATGTCACAGGAGATGCACTAGGGAGGTCACTGGTAGTCGGAGGTTTGTAGTGATCTTGTCTGGTGGCCATAGAACCATAGAGCTATAGTCCTGAAAATTCTTCTGATCAACTCTAAATATATTCCTTTAAGAAAAGTAAATAGCAGATGTTTCTGTGGCAAACAGATTGTCACAGTGACCTCTGAAAGCGTTAGTTGTATCATCTGGGGAAGATACAGAGTTTAGATTAGAAAACTGTTTTTGCTGTCATTATACATAATATCAGTAAATCTCCATACGATACAACTTTTATATGTAAATCAAAAGAAAATCCCATCAAGTAAATCTCTAATTTCCATGATCATTGTATAATTAACCCCAATGATACGAGCATGCTATGAAATCAGCAGAGCTTTCCCTCTCTCGTAGATGAGACTACTTTGTGAAATGAAGTGTTCAGTGCTCTCAGTATGCTAAACACAAGCAATGAGATGCCACTTGTGAGTTTGTGAAATCCTCCTTAACAAATGTAGTATTTTATGGGAATAGTGAGAAAGTCCAGGGAAATGAATACATGATTCATACTTTCAAAAATGATAGATCCTCATTATTTACACTGCATTGCAGTGCAAAACTGGGAATGGAATTTCATACATTTAAGCAGAGACAGGTAACTGTGAACCTGACTTGACTGATTAGTAAAGAGGAATGAATGCAATGTTAGCAATGAATTTATCAGAGTATTTTCATGGCTACATGCATATAGATTTCCACATATATGAGCCCTTGCTATAAGGAACCAGGAGCTCACATTATATAAGACAATGTGACATTACAAAATCACATATATAAATTATATTTTTATATTAAATATATTTTGGCAAAAAAGGAAATTTTATAGCTTTCATACTGACCACTGAGCCTAACAATAAGCTGACACTTCATGTTCTGTAGAGATCAATTCTCAGCAGTCATTTCATTATCTTCATAGCCAGGATTTCATCAACTATATACAGTTGAAACCAGAAGTTTACATTCACTACATAAAAAGACACATATGCATGTTTTTTCCCAATATCTGACATGAAATCAGAATAAACCTTTCCCTTTGTAGGTCAATTAGGATTACTATAATTTTTAATATTTGCCAAATGCCAGAATAATGAGAGAGAGAATGTTTTAAGGCATTTTTATTACATACTGCAAAGTCAAAAGTTTACATACATTTCATTAGTATTTGGTACCATTGCCCTTAAACTGAATGACTTAGGTCAAATGTTTGGGATATCCTTCCACAAGCTTCTCACAATAGTTGGTCGTAATTGGGCCCATTCCTCCTGACAAACCTGGTGTAACTGATCCAGGTTTGTAGGTCGCCTTGCTCACACCTGCCTTTTCAGCTTTGCCCATAAATTTTCAATAGGATTGAGATCAGGGTTTTGTGATGGCCACTCCAAAACATTCACTTTGTTCTCCTTAATGCATTTTGTCACCATTTTGGCAGTATGCCCCTGGTCATTGTCCATTTGGAAGACTCATTTCCGCCCAAGCTTTAACTTCCTGGTCTTGATAACACCAGTCCTACCATTCACAATGGGTGATGGTCACGGCATAGCCTCTCATCTTCCCAGCAGTATAACACCTGCCAAGGGAACAGTGCTTGCAAATACAACTCTCCACATAGAAGTAAAACAACATTTCTAGTTTAGGCAGGTGCCTATACTTCATGTGGCTGCTGTAAAGCACATCACTTAAAGTGAACCTGTCACCAGCCATTAACCGGCAGATATGGGCATAATCTGCAAGTTAACAGCATTACTAACCTGCCCGGCGACTGCACATATCTGAACACTGCTGGAAGAAAATTAACTTTATTCTCCCCAGCAGTCACGGGGGTGGCATCGGTGCTGGTTCAGTTCGGTGCTGTAACCGTGCCCCCAGCCATGAGTGACACTGGTTCTGCATTGGGCCGGTTGTAAGTCAGGTCCGGGGGCGTGGTTACAGCTACCATTCTGTATTCTCAGAGCCGTGACAGAACCAGCATCAGCGCTGCCCCTGTGACTGAAACCGAATGCTGCCAGGGAGAATAAAGTTAATTTTCTCCCTGCAGTGTTCGGCAAAGTGCAGGCGCCGGGCAGGTTAATAACGCTTTTAACCTGCTGATTAACCCCATATCTACAGGTTAATAGCATTTTTGCTGGTGACTGGTTCCTTTTAATTGCAGAGCAGAGCACAGGAGTCTGCCATCATAATTATGTCCAGAAAATACAATAAGAAAATCTATAATCAGTAAATAAAATTAAAGTAATTCTACTCCTCAAGATTAATAGTAGAATAGAGCTGTCCTAGCATGGTAAGAAACTGTGGTAGGAAGAAACCTAGTTAGCATAAATGTTTTACAGTGTCTTTGTTTGGTCATTGAACTTACCGTAGGTCTTAGAGGGTCAAATTGGCCTTTTTAATGCACAATATATATAGAATCCAATGCTAATGATGTTTCAGTGCATTCTGGCTTTAGTTAGTTACATGAAACAAAAGTAATAGAAAATACAGTGTAGATTGTTTTTGTTTTCTTGTAGGAAGATCTAAATCCGGCCATTTTGAATCATGTTGTATGACTTTTTTCTCTAATGACTGGTGAGCATATGTCTAGTTTTTTTCCAGACTGTACAACCAAAGCCATGCAACCCTGTCATTGTCACGCTTGACATAACCCAGTGCAATGGCTGTAAACTATGATGCAAACTATGGAATTCAGCATTTTTGCTTGTTTTTATAGCCTCTTAGTTTTTTAAAGGAATAACTCAAACTTTGGTCATCTAAACATGTCAAGCCAAATATTGCATTAAATTAAACATATGAAATGTCAAAATGAAGTTTTAGAGACATCCATATATGTCCACCATTCGAAGAAATGCCTTATAGAAATGTGATACTTCTAAAAACATGACTTGTGTACATATTTAGATGCTCAAGAATATTATAAAAAGACGTCAAATATTTGAACAAAAAAGTTACCGCCAGGAAAACAGTTTGGTTAAGTAGAGACTTATAAATGCCTTACAATGGGCATCATTCATAGAGGAGCAGTCGTTGTGCCGTGCACCATAAGCCTATGGCCATGAATAGAACCACTGTTCATTTAGCTAGCAGCATAATGAAACAGATGTGTCCTATAGATTGACTTTCGCTACATCGCCATCTTTTCATAAATGTCCAACTTACTGCAGTCTGTCCTACGTCACGTCATAAAGAAGAATGTTGTCACACTACACAAGTATTTATATACAGCATGTTGTTATTGTTGACTTGTTCAATGATTCTATTAAATTACACTTTTGATATACTAACCACTTGTTTAATCGAGAGATGTTTTGTAAATCTAATTTGTCTATGGTTGTAAGATCCAAAAAGTATTAAATAGGTTACATGAGTATTTTAACTTAGACCTGTTTTATATAGTTTTAGATGACATAGCTGTATCTTATGTATAAAAAAAAAATCCTATTAATAATTTATTGATTTATGTTCATTTTTAATTCATATTCTATATCAACATTGATATCCTGCATAATTCATTGTGAGGAATATTAAAAGACTGGAGGAACGAATGCGTGCCAAGGTAAAGGGAAAATTTTAGGCCAAGCAATGTTCCCTGGTAAAATGGTGTACAAAGCAGGTCTAGCACTGATGAGGGGAAAGAACCCCGAGACAGTTCTCTGTTGATGGGTGTGTTTTCCTTATAGAGAAGACTAGTTATGTAGCAAGGCTCGAGTTGTACCTTGACATATAGGAGGGTATCTACTTTCAGTCAGTGCCACAAAGACATTTTATTTTCTCTTGGAGGAAAACATTTTGCATACTGTTAAAATTAAGTTATGATCATGATCCCAATGGAGGCACTAGACTTTATAATCTTTATGAATAATTATTATATGTTGGTTATTATTCATGAGGTATATTTTACCTCATATTCTACCAATAAATGTAGAATTTTAGGGCTGGAGATTAGAAAACCTCAGCATCTAGACTATATATGTCAATCTCTGGCCCGTGGGCCAAATCTGGCCCACAGGGTGGTTTTATTTGGCCCGTAGCACCAGGACCACCACCCCTAATTGGGGCCATTATTCTGTATGGAGGACTATGTGGGGGCCGTTATTCTGTATGGAGGACTATGTGGGGCCATTACACTGTATGGAGGACTATGTGGGGCCCATTATTCTGTATGGAGGACTATGTTGGGCCCATTATACTGTATGGAGGACTATGTGGAGCCCATTATACTGTATGGAGGACTATGTGGTGCACATAATACTGTATGGAGGACTATGTTGGGCCCATTATTCTGTATGGAGGGCTATGTGTGGCCATTATTCTGTATGGAGGACTATGTTGGGCCCATTATTCTGTATGGAGAACTATGTGGGGCCCATTATACTGTTTGTAGGACTATGTGGAGTCCATTATACTATATACTTGTTGGCCCACAACTTTGTCCAAGTTTTTCATTTTGGCCCTCTGTGTGCTTGAGTTTTACATCCCTGTTGCAGACCATAGTTACTGTGGTATGCGAATGTAAGTGGCACAGAAAGGTTTTACATGGAATTTGAACATGGTTTTTTAGTTTACCCAACATGGTTGAAAATGTCTGGTGTCACTAGAAAAACACATTCTTCTGTCCCTCCGAATATGAGCTAGAAACAGAATTTCTACTGTGAACTCTAAAGTCCTATTAGAGTTGATGTATCAATTCATTGTGTCGGTGGCCGCGGTGTAATTGGCGCAGTATTGGACAGTGTGCAGCATTCTAATGACTTTATTGATCTCAGATAAAACCTTATTAGTTGTGGAGTGACATAGTCATTGTGGACAGAAAATACAATGCAATATATATGAAGTCTCACTGCATTACTACAAAATGTTTACTTGGCCTCTGAAGCAATTACTGGGGGTGTCATGAAGTGAAGGTAGCTGACTAAGAGAGATTTAAGATCCTTTTCTAAGTTAAGAAATGTTTTATTGCTTTGGTTTGTTGAACCTATGGGTGTGGGGTGAATGGCATCAAGCTTATTGGTTGAAGAATGCTTTTGTCTCTGGTAGCATCTACTCGAAATTTCATCTATGACCTACAGTATGCACAAGTTAATACACATGCTCCTCTTTTCTACTTGATAAATATTGTCAATATATCACATTCATATAACTATCTAGACACAAAACTTAAAAAAATAAAGAAACTGAGCTGTCAGTTGTTGGTTGAAAATGTCATACTTGTATTATACAATTCATAAATGTCCAATATTTTCTTCTTACACAAACTGTTTCTAGTTACCTCAAGTGAAACATTGATAAAAATAAATTGTTTCAAAAAATAAATAAATCACAAAATTGATATTATAATGTAGCTGCTATTTACAGTCCATCCATGGACTCTTCCCATTAAGACCGTATGCAATTAGCCCCTTCAGAGACAAAGAGGACTGGACCTCTAGTGCCACTGGCCTCCATGAAGAGGTTATTTGCATATTTAAAGGGGTTGTCCACCACTTGACAACCCCTTCGGAATACCTATATTTCCCCCAAGTAAAATAATAACCCTTATACTCACCTGTGGTGCTGGTGCCATTCCAGCAGTGGCAGCACCGGCTTTCCCAGAGCTCTTGTGACATTGTTATGTCACGCGAACTTTGCAGTCAATCAGCGCTGGCTTCACTCTCCCCTCATTCTGACAAATTAAAGAATCCAGAAGAAGTGAGAGCTGCTGCTGCTCTCTCATTTTCTCCAGATGTCAATTACATCCATAGGACTGGGGAGTGAAGCGAGCGCTGATTGGCTGCAGAGATCACGTGACATAACAATGCCACATGAGCCCTGGGAGAGACAGTGCTGACAACGCTGGAATGGCTGGAACAGAGTACAAGTGTTGTTATTTTATTGCGAGAAATCATAGGTATTTAGAAGGGGTTGTCCGAGTAGTGGACAACTTCTTTAAATTCCCAAAGGAGCATTGCATGTTCTATAAGTCTCCTCACGCTGACTTGGCACTTTCCACAAGCAAAACGTTCCACCTTAACCTTAGGGACTGTGAACATGCCATATTATTTGTCAGTGTATCTGTGCACTGTCATTATATTGGGGACCTCTGCTTCTCACTGTAGATTGTCTTGCAGCACACACTTTATGTGAGCTCTATGGGGCTGTCATGGGATGCGGAGCGGTGACTGTCACTAATATGTGTTTCTGTGAGTGTCAGACACCCATTATCCCCACCAAAAAAGTTGCACATTACAGCATTGTACAACTGTGCTCTTTCCCTAAATCCAAAACTTCAGAAGAATGTGCGTCTGTTTAGGAAAACAATTGGATTTCTCTTAGGCTCTGTTTCTGGATCCAGTACTTACTGATACATTTTTTCATGCATTTTGGATTCACAAGAACAGAAATAAAATGTTCCAGTGCAGGAACCATTCATTTAAATAGGAATGAAAGTGTGATAAATTGTCTTGCCTCCTTTCCATCTGCTATCCGTTTTTTAGTTGAATCAAAAAACGTCTGCACAACTTTTTTTTATATCCTTCTCAATAGGAAAACTGGATCCATTTTTTAACACTGGAAAGCAAACATAATGGATGGTTTTCATTTTGCATCCGTTATTGCTTCCTCTGTAATGGATTCAGTTGTTTTTAATACTGGATTCATTACAAAACTGTTGATGACTGCTGGTCAGAGCCTTATAGTTTGTTTAGTAATTGAGTAATAAAAAAGTGTATGTATAAATAAATGGTAATATATCAGTTTACTATTACTCCTCTTGTAATTAGATTTTCCATCCTTTTGACTCTACAGAAATCCTTTACATCAGTATTATCTTCTCTATTATCTATGTTGTTTCCTCATGTTGTAAATGGCCTTTTTCTTCACATATGTGTCACATCTATCTGACTTTAATGACATCTGGACATGGCACAAGGATACACATATATCTGGAAGATAACACTACTACCTAAGAAGAAAATCCTTTTACTGTGCCTTAGAAATGTACAATAATGGAGATATACTCGTGAATATAAGGTCAAGCAGTTACATTGCTTCATTGTAATGGTATATAGTGCTCTAGATTTTATTGCAGAGAATGGAAAGCTACATGGAAATTGTTTCATACAGGCAGCAGAGTGTACACGGCTCAGTCGACATGGAAATTGTATGAAGTAATGTTTACTGCGACTAGCAACACAAGCCTGGACCTTGTGAGGAGATCACATCATGCCAGACTGGAACAAAAGGAATGATTATGTGAATATATTAAATCACCAGTCATTCCAAACTTTCTCTATACGTACTGTATATCAGTATACTGAACCAGTTATATTAAAACAAGAAATGTTATAGGTGACCTGGTGATTATTATTGCATAATTTACTCATTCACAGAAGAAATCTATAGTGTTGGCCAAAAACGTTGTCTTCCTACAGTTCCTCTGCTCACCCCTGAGATTCTCGACCAAGCATGCGTGTACTTCAATGGGGACTGGGAAACAAGTCACTGGCAAAGGAACCAAACATATCACATGTCCTTGCTCTGACATCTGCAGCCTACTGAAAATTAGATTGTCAACCGATACCTCTGAATATGACTGGTTCAGTCAAGTTTTGTGTTTAACTTATTTAATTCATCACTGATTTCTACCTTATGTCGTTAAAAGGGGTTTTCCCACGGACAAAGTACATTTTAATCAATAATAATATGATCCACAATTGTTAAAAAAAATGTTCCTGTGCCAAGATCTCAGAAATGTGTCCCTGCTATGTAGTGTGTAATGGCTGTGTCTGACTGTGTACGGAACAAGGTCTGATCATACCACAGCTCCTGGGCAGGAGAGGAAGCTAAAGAGAGTATACAGACATTACAGCATGGGGTCGCAAATTATTCTTTTTGTGAGGAAAAACAAGTTTTTGAACAGGCAGGGAATTGCTTTTCCTTACAGAAAGAATCATTTGCAATCTCATGCTGTCCTGTCTGTATACTCTTTTGCTTCCTCTCCTGCCCAGGAGCTGTGGTATGATCAGACCATGTTCCTGCACGGTTAGACACAGCCATTACACAGTACACAGCAGGAGCACATTTATAAGATTATGTCAGTACAGGAACATTTTTTAACACATCTAATTGCAGAACTTATTATTACTCCAATGTCAATTGATTAAAGTGTACCCCTTTAAAGTATATTAACATTAAGAATTAGCTCAATTCTTCATGGGCTTCCAGGTTCATGAAAATCATCACTAACATTTTGTAACTGTCTGGATGGTCAGATCTATGGATACTATCAATGTTGTCACTTTCGGAAGTACGAGCCAAACTCTTTAAAGCAGATCTGTCAACAGATTTTGCAATACAGAATGCAAGCATTATTAAATAGATCCTGATCATGCTGTTGTATTTTCATCACCAAATTCATAGCGGAATGGCTGTATAATGCTTTTTTAATCATTAACTTAATCACACCCCACCTAGCCTGACACTCCTCAGTCCTCCTCCCTGCTTCTGCTGAAATCTTACATTGCTCAGTACAAGCTGCAGCTGCCAGTCAGGCTGGGTGGGTAGAGACCAAATACACTTGGGCTCATGAGCATTCTCATTGTTTAGTTATACTTTATATGTTCATTTTAATATTACGATATATACAGCCATTCTGACATGTGTTTTCAAAGTAAATACAACATTTCCATCAGATCTAAGAGATCTAGGTAATAATATATATAGTTTATATTCTGAAATCTGATGACAGGTCTGATTTAAGCTCTTTAGTACTTTTCAGCAGTATAAGTTCCTGTATAACTACATCTGTGGTGTAATGCATTGTAAATATTAGGTTCATGGGCATATTCTTATATATTTCCAATGAAATTTGCAAAAGATCAAATCAACTGAAAAAAAGTCTCTAGTGAGTAAGTTCTGGCTTCCTGAGTAAGTTATTGAGTACAATGAAAACTTATGGTGGAGCCAAAGCCAAATCATAAGACATCTGGATGTATTTGAGATTTTGGCAAATGATCACTCATATAGCAAATGCATGCGTAGTGACTTGTGTTGTTTTTACTAAATCAAATCTCCACATTTATCTGGTAAATGTTATTTGCCCTGTTCATGCAATTATACTCGATCAGTTGTGGCACAGATATGAATTTATCCTTGTTACTGCTGTGTGGTCATTATTTGTCAATGATTCCGGTATAATGTTGACTCAGAAGGCATTTATATAAAGTGCAATACTTATCCAATGTTTCTAGAATTCTCTTCACAGAGTAGAATAGACATTCATTTCTACAAGATGTTTACTTTCTTTGGAGTACAGACTTCTATTGCTATTTCTAAGTAATAGCTGAAAAGCCAACAGCCTTTATTTTTTTTAACTTAATTTGTAAATCAATAAATTGTTTTGACTAAGTGGGGAGCCAAATAACTAGAAATTTTAACAATTTAGAGGGATTTCATCTAAAGTAAATATAACATTAATCTATTAAGTTGATTACTTGGAGAGTAAATAAGGGTTGAGCGAGTTGTCTTATCTTGTATGAGCAAACTCATTGAATGTCCTATAAAGACATCCTTAAATTCTACAGGGGTCCAGCCAGCAGCCAACTACTAGAATAATCAATTATAAATATGTCACTCAATTACAGTATAAAGTCTTGATTGTACATAGAGTACAAAGATGTAAAGGTAGTGTTATGCTCACCAGGTGAGGTGGATGCTCTAAGCCTTAGGTCCTGGTGGGCACACAAACCCCGAGTGTTGATGCAGCAAGCAGGGTGGCATGGGGACAGCGAGGACTTGGCAGACACAAGAATCTCAGGAGCAGCAGGACAGATGAAGTGAAACCTAAGCACAAACACAAAAAGCGCAGATATTGGAGCACACCAAACATAGGATTAAAGTCTCAATCCCAAGACACAGATGTGCCGTAAATAGGTCTAGGGAAATTATGCCATTGACCCACCAAACACAGAGCAAAGTAGAGGGCAGCAGGGCCAGGGGAAGGAAATGAAGCCTGAAATAACCAGGACAGGAGTAGAGCAGATAGTTTGTCACTCCCAAAATGCATATATAACTAGCTGCACCGTGATATAGGGGACTTGGCCACTATAACAATCATTGTAACACTATACATTTCAGTGTTAGGGTACCTGAGAAAAGAACGTTTAAAACAAATGCAAGTGAGGTGGCTTCATTGCATCCTTGGAGTGGCCAAGGGCACACTGCAGTGTTACACCCTCTCAATTTGCATGTTGGGGACTCCCACTTCTGATTGACAGCGCTCGCTTGCCCTGTCTGAACTCAGCCCACATGTCTGTGTGTGCTCACTGACACTGCCTGAGTCTGACCACGTGCACTGCTGTGGTCAGGAGACTGACGGACTGGCTCTCATGTCTGAAGGGCTAGCATCACCACCGTAGTGGCAGCATTGGCAGTGTCATGGGTTCAACCGAAAAATCATTGTTGTTTCTTTATTTTATATAATAACAATCATTACTATAGGGCAGATGTTATAAAATTACAGACAACCTCCTTTAAACCAGCAATTCATTAGGGGAATATTTGTATCTAGTACATTTTCAATACTGTATAAAGAAAACAGGAAGAAGGCAAATTTAAGAACACCAATACATTATTTATATACAAGTAACAATTTATAGTATTAATTAGAATTTTCTAATGATGTCACCAATGAATTAAGCTGAGCGGTCAACTGCTGGATTTCTGTACATCACTGTGCAGTGTCATTAAACTTGCATTTTGTCAATACCTTTTGAAATGCATTTAGTTTAATGCATAGGAAACAGAAGAATCTGGAAAAGTAAATTACGTGAGAGCGATATTGTAGACATTTGCATTAACTTCAGAGACCAGAAGCACTGGAGCACACAATTCACTATAACTATGAGCACATCCATGCAGACCCTAATGTACTGTATACGTTAAAAATATACAAAACAATCTAAAATGGACAGTGATTTAGTCTGAGTTTCCCCAGCTATAAACAGGCACTCTGCATAAAGAGTTGTTGTTTATGTGAGCCAGATGTATAGGTAGCAATCCATGTTACATGTCACATCCTTGTCGCTATTGTTCTACTGCTTTGTATTCTAAGATTACAACATTTGAATAAAACAGATAAAGCCCATGAGGAAGTATCACGGGATAGGCAGAGCTAAGAATCTCTGGGCATTGAAGCAAAGCATAATGGAATATTGATGTATGATAAAATATGGCTCTGATACTGGTAAAGCAGCTTAAATCTCTTCTTACAAATAGCGATTCGAGAATACATCTAGAAAATGTAATCAGATTTGTTATCGATTCCTAAAGAAAACACTAACTTTCTTTTCCTTTAGCTTTCACATACAGTATTTCCTTTGTTGAGTTTATTTAGTGCCACTTGGTGACCACTGTTTGCGTTTAATGACCACTTATTACCACCACTGTCATTTGTCAAAGATTTGTACAATATATAGTAGCAGGTTCAGGAACTATTTCCACCATATACAGTAAGTTCTAGTGTTTAGCGGGAACACACTTCATCCAGGCATTACAACAAGCAAGTCCTTTTCAAACCATCCTCTGAATCTATGCCCAAGATGTACACAATGTTTGTTTGGATCCTATTGAAAAATACTGAAAAGCATACTTTGATGTCTTCATTACAGTTAAGGAAGAAGTATACCGACTTACTTGAGCCAAACATCTTTCTTTTTTTTTTTATATTTATTTTATATAATATTTTTTTTTTATTTCTATAGTTCCAACATATGTTTAAAATTCAGAGGGTTCAAGCATCACAGAGTAACACATTATTTAACGCATACTAAGAGGAGTGAGGGCCCTGCTCGCAAGTTTACAATCAAAGGGGGTGGTGGGAGTGATGAAAAGTAAAAAAGTGCTTGTCATGTATTGTCCAGCATACAAGCTTCAAATGGACTGTCTGGGCACATTAGAAATAAACTTGCACTCAGAGAATATCCTAGAGTAAACAACAATCATAGAGAAAAAAATTTGCGTGAACCTAGTCGAATAATGCTATGAATGGAACATAATCAGTGTGAATAAATATTGATGTTAGCCAATTAACAAGAAAAAATATTGAAATGGCCTGAATCCCTAGTATATGTATTAACAGAGAAACCTGTAATAATTAATAGTTAATTCGGTACTCACCTTTTTTGGTCTCCTTGATCTGATACTCCTGGGTAACCCTCTGGACTTTACTTACTGGCTGCAGGGATTACCAGTTGATTAGCATTCCATGCATGTCATCCGGGACCAGTAAGCTGAGACCATTGGGGGATCTGGGAAGCTTAAGAGTAGGAGCAGCAGGGATAGATCGGGCAGAGTATTCCTCCTTTTTAGCCCTTTTAGAACAAACATTGATAGACCAGACAAACCTTTAAAGCCCTAACTCTACTCAAAATCTAAAACAATCAGTGACTGCATATAGTCCTTAGTGCCTTTTCCAGAATCACTTCACCTCCACAGGAGAGCAGAGCTAGTTTAATTTATCCCAATCTATTCTGACAAAAGAACAAGTTGGTCATCGATAATAAAAACTGAAATTGTTGCTTTGCATAAATGATCAGTCAGACTTTGGTTCTCTGATAATACTACATTTTCCTAAGTTATAGTGACATCCATGGTGTCCCAAAGAAAGAACATAGGAAAAATGGAATTCTAAATCTTCTCACAAGCACTTTTATATATTATCATTACTGCTGCTCCGTATTGATACTTGTATTTTGTTAGATCGTGATTTTAAATAATTAGCCATTCTTGTAATGACAAATTACCAAATTAGAGTGCCAATGTGTCCTCAGTGGTTTTATCGGTAAGTAAATTTCTTATTACTGAACCGTATTTTCTGCATAAAAGGCAAAGGGAACTAACGTACTTTAGTACAGAAACCTATTCCAGCCTATGTTCTCTTGTATAAGGAAATATGGCTCCATTATAGGAAATTTACCAGTAAACAATGCCTACAAAGTGAATTTTATCTAGTGTACTCATCTCTACCAATTATACATACGTGTGTTCAATCCAACACTGCATTCAAAACCATTTACCCCTTCTACCAGTTTGAATGTCTACCTGTTTTTTAGAATCTAGTTTGTCTGATAATACTATTTCATGTAGATGTTTTATTTTAATAGCATGGGACTTTCTCTTTTAAAGACAATAAACTAATCCCATGCTAGATAGGTGATATGATGCATGGAAGTATCAGCCTATAAGCTATACTGTAGAGGCTCATTTTTGGGAGAAACCTGCTGGACCTCACATTGGAGTGTAGCGTCATAGCTTGAAGTTTATGGGGTGTGCTTAGCTGTTTATATTAAAAGAATGGTTTTGATATGCTTTGGGAGAGAGTTGGGAAAAAGTCTGTCGTGAAAAGAGATTCCTTTGTTAGATTAACTTTCCTTAGGTATGTGGAGACTAGAGATGGAGTGGAAAAAGTATGTAGTGATAACATGCAGTTTGGAGAAGACAACTTCCTCTATTGGTAGTCTAGTAGGCGGTGTGATATTTCCCCTGCATTGCTGATGGAGAGGCGTAAGAGGTTGTAGAGAGAAGTCTTGCTTCATTGTGGTGAGTGAGGCCTGAGAGTGACGTGTCTTTCAGACTGGAGAACCAAAATGTAGTGTCCTGGAAGCTGCAACCTTTTTTGTAGGAAAACTCTACTGCATTGCTCAGGGTGCAGTGGAGCTTTCCTATAAAGAAAAAAAGAGCTTGGACTCTTTTATACTGTTACATCTATCTGAGGCCACAAGCTCAAAAAGGCTACATCAAACAGACTTGGCACAAGCCACTCCATCTGGAAAATTCCAGGGGAACCCCAACCTTCACCATATAACCCCTGTACAGGGATTTGGTCTAACAACGGGGTCCACTGGGTTGTTTCCCTGAAAGGGCTGCCAACCGAAGGAGGGAAACAGGCAAGAGTGGTCATCATGCGGGGTCAAAACCAAAAAGTAACGTTAAGAACAAAACAGAAGGCAAGCGGGTGGTCAAAAATACAAGCCAAGGTCAAACAACAAGATATACAAAATAGCACACAGGAGCAAAGGATCAGAGAATCCAGATGTAGCTTAACTAACTGAATAACTGACAGCTGGAGACTGTCTTCTGGGGTTCATATAGAGGGGAGCCCGGACTATGGTTCCAAGCAGAGAACTAATTACATACCAGCTCTCTACAGAAAAACACAGGTGGACAGGAACAAGACAACTAGTCTCAGGAATCTAAAATCTAACCTGCCACACACTGCCCACGTCCAGCAATAATCGTGGTATTATTATGGTGCCGTCTAGTAACCAGGGCAGGGATTGCAGCAATATGTTCAGACACGGATATGATCTATACTCCTTTTAGGCTGTGTGCCCACGATGCTTTTTTTAAGCGTTTCCGCAGCGGAAAAAACGCTGCAGAAACGCTTAAAAAATGCATGGTAGAAGGCCTGCCATGTTCCCCAATGATAATCCGCATGTGCTGTGCACATGCTGCGGGAATTTCCGATGCGGATTATCATTGCGGAAAAAAACGCAGCACTACCAATTATTTTGCAGAAGTGCTGCGTTTTCGCCGCCATTGACTTGCATTAGAACGCATGTATTCCGCTTCACTAGATAAGCACATGCAGAATACATGCATTCAATGTGCGGATGGTACCCAGGTCTAGAGGACAGGAGACTCTCCTCTGGACCCGTGTACCATAGAAACTGTAAAAAAGAAAGAATAAAATAAAAAATAAATATTATACTTACCTTCTGACGGCCCCCGGTCTCCTTGTCTGTGCTTGCCGGCAGATCGCGATGGACTTAAGGACCTGCACTGACGTTATAGTCATGTGACGGGTCACGCGACGCTGACGTCGGCAGGTCCTTCAGTGTACCGCGATCTGCCGGCAGCCTGGACGGAGTGAAGCAAGAGACCGGGGGCCATTGGAAGGTAAGTATAGATTTATTTTTTATTTTTAAACATTCTTTCGGTCACAGTATAGAAATCCATGCCATTTGCATGGATTTATATATAGTGTGACCAAGTTGACAAGCACTTTTCCAAGTGATGCTAAAATCGCTTAGAAAGCGCTTGTCAACCCGCATGTGGAAATGCATGTGAAGAACGCTTCACATCCGCATGTCCCTGGCAGGAAAAACGCATGTACAATCCACATGTACAATCCACATGTACAATCTGCATGCGTTTTTTCTGCCAGGGAGATGCAGAAACGCTCAGGAAAAATCCGGAGCATTTCTGCATCGTGGGCACATAGCCTTACTGTATTTTACAAATAAATTTCACTAACTGAAGAAAATAGAGCTCAATTTATTGTGGAGTGATAGTACCAAGTTTGGATGCCCCTTGTTGCTTGGTCCATACCCAAAGATTCAGGACTGCATTATTTGCACTGAGAGTGATGTAGGTCTGACACCCCAGTCAACAACTACCTGTACCATGTAAGGGGTCTCTGCTTGTTCTTAAGCATCCAGCATACTGTAACTGCAAAGCGCAGTCTGGACTTGATGCCAAAGGTTCTCACTTCACATGCACATGCTCTTAAATGAACATGAGCAGAATATAGTTTTCACTCTTCCAATTCACAGCTAGATTACTGCATCTAACTTCTGCAGAGTCATCCCGCTTACACGAATAGATAGTTGTGTTTACAGCTCTGGAGTCAACGGTTTGTCAAGGATGTAGACTGGTGATAACTGGAGACCTGATGCCAAAACAGCTAATAATGCAGTTTGTTCTTTTAATTACCCCCAGGATGATACACAAAGTTATTAAAAGGACTTACAAAGAAAATGTTATTCATGTAAATGCAGCTGGTGTATGTTATTATTATTATTATTACGAATAAACCAAGACTAGTAATGTAGCTGGACTAAAATATAGTCATTAAGAAACCTCCATGTTATAGTAATATTGCTTCATTATGCGGAGTAGTATTTTCTGGACTTTACAGCACAGAAATCTTCAGCATAAATGTGGGGGGGGGGTTAAAGCACTGTCATTTTTTACAGTATTAATATATTTTATAAACTCTCCCTTTGGAGAATTTTTGCTTTTTTAGCTCAAATGCCTAAGAAGGTGATGACATAGTGACTACATTCATCTTCCTTAGAAACAGTCATGATGATGGTAATGAAAAACAAAAATGTAAGAGCAAATATTTGAAAAGGAATGAAGTCATTGGGCTCCCTAACATCTAAAAAACCTGACTTTGCTGTCCATAATTTGAAAAAAGGTTCTGTCAATGAAGTGATGGGGCAGAACTGCAATACCAGACATAGTCCATTGACTGACATCGAGCTATTTGTGAAATTGTGAATAATGAGTTCTAAGTCCAAAAACACATACGTAGCATGTATACAGATCTGTAAGAGTCCATCTGAAGGATCATTTAAAGGCTTTTAGATCAGACATATATTATCGCCACACCGATGTTTATAAAAATCATTAAGTACATTTTTGTTCTGAACTTTGACATATTTTTACATAGGTTCACCATATTGTTTTCCCAAATCAGGTGCCTCAAATAATAATCTAAGTACTATAGATCAGCATTGCTTTTACTTCTTTGTATGCCTGCCCATAATTGAGCCTGAATTTCCTGTGCAGTGGTGTGGACAAGTGTACTGTATATATTATTCAATGTGTAGTCCAATTGCTGATTAACAGTACATAAAAGTAGACAAATGCTGAAATCGTTGCCATAGCTGATATGTCCTATGATATTTTTTGTCTTGGCAGCAGCTGTTTGGCACTGACTACTACAGTTCATTGTGTTGCCTACTAATATCACTAAGTTCTTTTTTGGATGAGTGATTAATGAACAGGAAAGCACACAAGGGTTTTATCCAATATTCAGTAATAATAGTGAAAAGGTAACGCTCACCTGATTCAGATGTGTGATACACAACATATAAAGTACCAACTGCTGCAGCAACGCAGGTTGAAAAACCAATATAATGCCAGGTAGGAAAAAGGAAGATGGGTGTTCTGCGCTGCTGGTAGGGATCCAATCGGCGATTCAATGAGACTATGATGGTAGCAATTTGGTTTATTTTCAACGCATTTAGACGTCATTCATCTTCTTCATCAGGAAAAAACACAATATTCTTATATTGTGTTTTTTCCTGATGAAGGAGTTAGCTGACTTCGAATCATGTTGAAAATAAACCTCATTGCTACCATCATTGTCTCATTGAAACTTTGTTTGAATCCCTATCAGCATCGCAGAACACTCATCTTCCTTTTTCCTACCCGACAAGTTGTTTTTTCTCATTTTTAAACAATATTTACCCCAACATTCCCCAATAAATTTCGAATGAAAAGTCATAAGAATCGATACCTCAAAGTGAAGCTTGCTTTATTACCTGTTGTTACATAACAACAGATAATATTGAAAGACCCGATACTTTTAAAATGCACCACTTAGCATTACTGTGCATAATATGATGCTCTGCTGTTAGTGGTTTATAAATCTGATCTCCTCATTAATACTTTAAAGGCCTCCATACACATTAGACTAAAATCAACCAAAACCACCGATTGTTATGGGCTGACTGTCTAATGTGTATGAGGGCCTGTCCCGGCTCTCCCTAGGCCGATTATTTAGAGGAAGAAATTAATCCGGCCTGTTGGCTTTCCAATAGTTGATACCTTTGTTCAACAGGAAAAATCTGCTACCAGAATAGTTTGACAGCGGCTCTCTCATAGAGAACACAGGAGCACTCAGCTGAGCCTTGTGTTACTGTGTATGGATGAGTCGAGAGAGATAGCTGTCGACTGAACAAATGTTTAGCTGGCAGCCATTTAATGTATATGGGGGCTTTAATACTCCCATCACCTGTCTCATTGACCTTTTGGCATGAAATATATTTTGATAGCTATGTGTATGTGCTATTGAATATGGTCAGTTTTAATTAGAGATGAGTGAATCTATAAAAATTCCTTTCAGGGTTTGATTTTTTTTAATCTGCAGAAAATTTTGATTTGGAACAAATCAATTTATCAGGAATCAAAAGTACACTGAAAACATAATAAATGAATAGGAGGGAAGAGGTAAAAAAAAAAAAAGATTATTCTCACCTATCCTGCTGCTACAGCTCTAAGCCCAATCTCCAGTCTTCGCTTCTGATACTTCGGCCTCTGGTCTTGAAGTCTTCCACTACTCACTAGGCCCCATATTAAGACTAATTTCATGGCAAGGACTATGCCTCACACAGTTATTGACTTTGATCAGTCCTTTTTAGAAATTAATCTAGCAAATCCAAACATTTTGTAAAATTTGTGATGAATTAGATTTGTTACGAATTACGTTGTTCATCTCTAGTCCTAATCATTTATACAAGTCATAATTGCAGTAACAAATTCCGGGATAAAAATTACAATCAAACTCACATAAAAAGATTTTTTAGAAGGCAATAGCAACTTCATACACCTCACAAAGTAAGGTGCCATGCACATGGCAGCATTATAGATCCACTCAAAGCAAATTTCCAGTATGACCATGTGCATGTGGTTTTACATTTAGGGCCTTCTATAATGTAACTGAGCTTTTTTATGTATCCCAAGAAAATACTGCAGCACAAGACATGTCTATAAATCAGTGATCCCCAACCGTTTATTACTTTGAGATCCAGATTCAGGTCTCAGACAGCCACATCCAGAATCCTCCCCTCCCCACGAATAGTGACATTCAGCTCTGGCCTCCCCCACAGTTTTGGCAGGGAGAGCCCCATTATGGGTATAATGACAGCCAAACCTTCCTCACAGAAATAACACCTTACCCCCATTGGGTATTCTCATATCAAGCACTCCCAACATGCTATCACATTGAGATTCAATCACCTCCTTTATCCTCTACCTGGTAATATCTCCAGTTTAGCACATAATTTATGTCTCCCAAAAGTCACCATCTTCAGACATTCTCTTCATAGTTGTTTTCTAGGCCTTGTGCTATAGCACCAATCTGCCAGATGGCCACAAGCCACACATCATAGGCCCATGAGCCACATGTTTCTCCCAAGCTATAGGTTGAGTATTAGAAATGAGGGAACCCGAACTTAAAAGTTCGGGGTTCATACCAAACAGTTAGTGTCCGGTGCTAAACGCCGAACACAGACTTCTCCCAGGAGTCCGTTGGAATGTTCAGATCACCGGGGGAAGTCTGTTGCAGAGAAAGAAGAATTTTACAGCTCAAAAGTTTGGGTCCCCATTGTTTTCAATGAGGTTCGGGTTCGTGTACCTTTCTGGTACCTAAACCGAACTTTAGAATAAAGTTCAGGTTGTGTACCAGAACCCGAACTTCCACGGGTCCACTCATCTCTATTGAGGATCCCTGCTCTAGATCCTTAATACATTTACATAATAAGTGAAAACTATAAAAATAGTAAAAACAGTGAATTTTGCCAAATCTTTATATAGTATTTGCTGACTATATAGCCAGTAACCGTTTATCTTGAATATAGGAGTGTTCTGTATCAGAGAAACTGTTTTTAATGATACACTATTTAATAAAATTATTGACGACAGGGTTATTGTTGCCTAATCTTAAGCTACATATCACTGGATTCTGCTTATACAGCAATATATCAGGTGTAATTTTTTACTTTCCAAATCTATATTTTCTAATAAAGAGCGATGTATTGAATGGATAGACTGCTGTGAATGTCTCTTTCTGAGACATATAAGGTGGGTCCATGCATATTACAGCTTTGCAGTGTTGTAGGTATCTGTCAAACATTTTGTTCCATTTCATTGTTGCCGCCTGCCTTCACACACTTCGCTCTTTGTTTCTTTTTCATACAGAAATGACTAATCTTCCTGTTATTCTATGCTCTCAGTTTTTCCCTTAAGTTATTTTTTTCTTGTCAGGCTGCATCAATCTGCCAGCAACTTCCTGTGGAGTTTTCCTAAGTTTCCTTTGTATTACTTATGATTGAGAATATCAATTTGCACACAACCATTAGTAGAGTATTGCTCTTCAGTGTTCTGCACATGATAATTTAATGGCACCCGATGTTCTACATGAAGGCATTTTCTAGACTAACTGGCTCCCAGGGCGAGACCTAAAAATTCATCCCACCCCCATCTCTAAGCACTTTAGGTATGGTTTTAACACACTTGAAAAAAAAATGTCACCTATAATAAGTGGAGGCTTCCATTTCCCATGTGCAGTAATTACTGCAGCAATGCCATTTCAAATGGCACTTAATACTAAAATATTTAAGAATGGTCTTTCTAGAATACTAAGCAGGTCACATCCACCTCAATTATCTGCTTACAATACTGCTGCAAAATTGCTCTGCAAATAAACCAGCACCTTAGAGCAAGCAAACAATGGAGGCAAGCTATTTGTTCAGTATATTAAATTCTTCCCTAACTGGCCAATACTTGTGCTCAGGAACAAAATACAAGAGGTTTTCACACCCTGTAAACTACTGCAAAATTCCTAAAATCTGGAATCAGATCAACTGGAAAATAACATTCTGGCACTTTGCAGTATTGGACTGCAAGATAAAGTGAGGTCTCTCCATATCAGAACTGCAAGACTGCCAAAAATAAGAAATTATAAAAGTTGGTGAATTGAATTGCAAAGTAATAGTAGTATATTTTAATCTGCAGTTTTAATTTGTACACTTTTTTCGGAAAGTCTTTAACCCAACATTGTCCTGAATATGTACAGCCCCAGTTCCAAAAAAGTTAGGACCCTGTGCAGAATGTAAAGAAAACAAGATTACAATGATATGGAAATATATTTTATCCACAACAAAACATAGAACACAGATCAGAAGTGGATAGTTAGATATTTTTCTATTTTACTTGAAAAGGTAACTCATTTAGAAATTGATGGCGGAAACACATCTCAAAAAAGTTGGGACAGAGTTAACAAACGGCAGGAAAAGTAAGTGGTACTAATGAGAAGCAGAGAGTCAATTTTCTACTAAGTCACTTGACTGAGTATAAAAAGAGCATGTTAAAGAGGCAGAGTCTCTCAGAAGCAAAGATGGTCAGAGATTCATCAGTCTGCATCTAAAAGTTGTGGAACTATTTCAACAAAAATGTTCCTCAATGTAAACTAGCAAAGACTTTGAATATCCCACCATCTGCAGTGAAAAATATCATCAAACATTTAACAGCTTCTCTTTTGCCCCATACCAGTTAACTGATTGCAGATTGTAATCTTGAGCGCAGAGCTTTCATTCCTCTTTGTATGTGTTTTACTCTGTAGTGTTTTATTTTGTTTGTACAAGTTCCCTCTCAAATGTAAAGTGCTGTGGAATATGATGGCACTAAAGAAATAAAAATTAATATCATTATTATTAACTGAGCAGTCTTTCTATGTGTGTACATTGGGAGAGACCCATCAGTCTTAGGGATAGGAGAAATAAGAAACTAACGGAAGATCTGCCTTGGTTTAGTCAGTCCAGAAGCATAGTATCTGACTAGATTTTTAAAGTATGTTTACTCTGAAACATAGAAGGCTGTCAGTGTAACACATACATGGCTGCAATTGCAATCAGTGTTTAATTCCTACTGTCCATGGTTTCGGCAACATGAATCCTATGACAGGTTCCCTTTAACTCTTGCAGAGCTAACCCCTAATATGACTGTGGGTGATTTCACTACATGCCGACCTCTCATTCTGTGAATGTGCACCTGCTGGGATAATTTTTGCTTTAGTTTTTCAGGCTTCTTATAATCCTCTCTTGAATATCTACAACAACAATCTGTGTCTGAACACATATTGATCAATTTTTTTTTTATAGCTTACTGATCCTGTGTTACAGCACTTCGGTGCTATACAGTGTTGGACTGGGGTAGCAAGGGCCCAGCAGTAACATTGACTTAGGGGGCCCACTGTTCAGCTTCATGTAAATATTATATTACCGGCTTTTACAAATTTACTTCTGCTTCTATATAAAAATAAATTTGATAGTTTGTTGAATGATTGATCAGATCCTGCTTTTGTCTGTACATAGTGAATTAATGGATTGACCAACTACTGCTCATGTTGGTGGTAAGTGACTTACTCTTGCATAGGGGCCCACCAGAGAATTGTCCTGATCTCCTGTGGACCAGTCCGAGCCTGGCGCTATATTATGTACACTGCCTTTTGGTGAATGGGAAGAACAGTTGTATATTTCTGTGAATGAGCATGTGTGTACAGAGGCCTGCTGTATCACAATACTTTTTGTGTTGAGTATGACATTTTGGACACCACCACACAAAGCACTGTTGTTGACCAACTGAGAGGGCTATGATGGACCCCATTCATTTCTTACACTACTCTGGCAACATGAAAATTGCGCTCGCATTGGTTGTAAGGGACAACACAGAAAATTTCAATGTGAGATAGTTTTAATAACTGAGGCCCGATAGGCAAAAAAAAAAAAGGATTTCCTGTAGGCCACGTTCACACGTTGAGCATTTGGTCAGTATAATCCATCAGTGTTTGAAAGCCAAAATCAGGAGTGGAAGAATCAGAGGAAAAGTATAATAGAAACATGTCACCACTTCTGTATTTATCACCCACTCCAGGTTTTGGCTTACAAATACTGATGTAAAATACTGTCCAGACACTGAACGTGTGAATGTGGCCTTACAGGACAGTGGTCACCAACCTGTGGCTCTCTAGCTGTTGCAAAATTCCTGCAGCATGACAGTAACTATGAGTTGTATTTCTGCCACTGGTTAGGCATCCTGAGATGCAACCACAGAGCTGCTTTATTATAACAAGATTATAGTTATCCGGGATGGGTCTCCTTTACATTTACTCTGTCTGCACTGTGTTTGAACAGCACTGGCATAGATGACAGATCCCGGATATCCTATAAACACATATAATAGGATTATTGGAAGCATGTCAGCAGACTCATTGCTTGTTGAACCTTCCTACCTTTCAGAACATATGCCTGGGGATTGTTACAGCTGCCTGCCATAACGGTGCTATTGGTAAACTGTAAATGTGTTTATTCTCCTGCTGAGAAATAGCAAACCATTCCTTATGTTTTAGATACAATAATATTAGAAACTCTATGATTATGATGTTGACATGTTCGGTGCACCTGCATCTTAAAGGAAAACTCAAGCTCTCTATTCTATTTGCAAACATGACATTATTATATGTGGGAATACACATCAAGGATGTTGGCTAATTATCAAGATCTTTCAGCACACTGCGAACCATCTGCTGCTTTTCGTGTCATTTCTAGAAGTAGCTGTGCGGCGGCTCTTCGTAAGCTGGGGTTATTTATAAGTCTGGATAAAGGGGTACCATATGTATCATGTCACCAAATGGGGAAGCCTACTGTATTTATAATTTGTGCACAAGATAATGCTATGTTCTGGTGAACTGGAAAGCTTGTAACAAGGACACTATGTGTGGGCGTCAAAAACAAAGCTGCCTTCTACACACTGCCTCTCCTTGTTCAGGAGGAAAAAAATGTAAAAGAGGGTGTGAAAAAAAGACTCATCTCAGAGATTTGATTAGACAGATACTTGTGAATTTAACCTCTTCAGTGACAAAGCCGAATGCATAACATAACGCTTTAGCAGTGATCGTACATAAGATATAATTCTAACTGGTGGTATAATTATAGTGTGGGAGTGCAGTCATATAATGAAAATATTTAAAATGATGGAAGATATATGTGTGATGGGCCACTATATGTATATCACTCAACTTAAAGGGAATCTGTCACCCCCAGGCACTTATCTGACCTCTAAAATGGGCATACAGGTGATAGAAATGTAAATCTATATATACCTGTATGCCTCATATTAGAGGTCTTGTTGCTGTAAAATGTGTTTCTATTCCTACAAGTTTCTGATGTGTTCCCGTCCAGGGGGCCCACAAGAAATCCTGCCTCCTTTGTGAATTATAATGTTTCCCCCCTCCCCTGCACGTCACAGTGCCCTCTGACATGCAGTCGCTGCGGCCAAATCCCGCTGCTGCGCACTTCACTTTTTATGCAAGGCGCACTTCTTCCTGCCATCTACAGTATGTTAATTGTAGAGCAGGGATCTTGTGCGCAGGCACTGGTGAGTCACTGTGACTTCCCGGCACCAGCGCACAAGATCCCTGATCTACAATGAACATAGACGGCAGAAAGAAGTTTGCCTTGCATAACAGGTGAAGTGCACAGGTGCGGGATTTAGCCGCAGCGACTGCATGTAACAGGTCACTTTTATGTGCAGGAGAGTGGGAAAATATTATAATTCACAAAGTAGGCGAGATTTCGTGTGGGCCCCTGGACGGGAACTCATCAGAAACTTGTAGGAATAAAAAGACATTACACATCAACAAGACCTCTAATATGAGCCATACAGGTAGGTATAGATTTACATTTCTATCACCTGTATGCTCATATTAGAGGTCAGATAAGTGCCAGGGGGTGACAGATTCCCTTTAAACACCGGTTCATGTAGCCAGAGACACAGAGGCAGCAGTCGCTCCTATTCCGGTTGTTTAAAGCATTGTTCACATGTTGCGTATTTGCCGCATTTTTTTTCTCTTGGCAGTAAAGAAGCTGCCAAGCTTGGTGTACTTTTTGGTTCGGATTATACGTGTCATTTATCTACAGTACATGTTTAATAAAGTTAACTAAATTGAACAAAAAAACTGGTTGCGTTTTTTTGCTGCGGTTTTGCACTTTTTCATTGCTTGCTATGGTGAAAGAAATGCTGCAAAAATGGTGAAAGAATTGACATGCTGCAGTTTTCAAAAACGCAGCAGTTTTCCATTTCAGTCAGGAAAAAAAATCAATCGTGAACATGATATTTCTGAAATCTTATAGCTGTTACTGATACGTTAAAAAGCAGCATTTAATTTGCATAAAAAAGCAGTAAAAATTTTTGACACAATGGGTTCGTCTTAATTTTCATCAAAATTGAATCTAATCTATAAGTAATTACTCAGTGCACATGCCTAGATACTCAGTATTGTTAATCATGTCACTAATTGATGCATAACAATATAAAGGGGGGTTTCCAGCTGAAAAAATATTAGGTGCATCTTCCTAAATTAATGAAAACCAACAAAAGGGTCACTACTTAAATGAGTAAAGTCACCCGTGATATGCCTCAAAAATATCAAATATAAACTAACAAAGAAAAAAAGGCAAAACCAACTATGGAAAAAAAATACTTTTTTTACATTAAAGACATGTTAAAATAAAATAGAATGCATATAAGACTAGATCTCTTGAAATTAAAAGGAAACTGGCAAACACCAAAAATTGGGGTGCAATCTTACTTGGAGGATTAGTTTTTGCAAGTACCCAAATTTTGGTGTTTGCCAGTCCTCTTTTAACTTCAAGAGACCTGGTCTTATAAGGATTCCTTTCTATTTTAACATGTATTTAATATAATAATATATATATATATATATATATATACATTGCTCAAAAAAATAAAAGGAACACTTAAACAACAGAATATAACTCCAAGCAAATCAAACTTCTGTGAAATCAAACTGTCCACTTAGGAAACAACACTGAATGACAATCAATTTCATATGCTGTTGTGCAAATGGAATAAACAATAGATGGAAATTATTGGAAATTATCAAGACACCCTCAATAAAGGAGTGGTTCTGCAGGTGGGGACCACAGCCACATCTCAGTACCAATGCTTTCTGGCTGATGTTTTGGTCACTTTTGAATGTTGGTTGTGCTTTCACACTCGTGGTAGCATGAGACTGACTCTATAACCCACAGAAGTAGCTCAGGTAGTGCAGCTCATCCAGGATGGCACATCAATGCGAGCTGTGGCAAGAAGGTTTGCTGTGTCTGTCAGCGTAGTGTCCAGAGGCTGGAGGTGCTACCAGGAGACAGGCCAGTACACCAGGAGACGTTGACGGGGCCGTAGGAGGGCAACAACCCAGCAGCAGGACCGCTACCTGGTTGGTTTTGCCTCCTTTGTTGGTTTATATCTCCCTAAATGTCTGAATGGTGCCCCTAATTTTGGCAGGTTTCTATATGACAAAGTAGATTGGGTCGGCATGTGTTTGGAGCTGTGTGTGAAGAGGACTGTGTCATAAATGTTGAAATGAGCCAGCTCCTTCACCTACGGCTCCAGTCACATGCCGACATAGGAAATGATGTCCTGGTTGCACACAATGAAGAAGAAAACCTGTCGGTATCTGGGAGCAGAGATTGTAGCTGAAGATCAGGAAACCTTGTGGATATCAAGTATATTAGTAAGTTGGATAACTTAATAATTTTGGCAAGATTTTTGTTTTACTGGGAAAACACTTAATTCTAGTAATAGTTCACATAAAATCAATATACTGTATAATAACATTAATAAGTCTTCATTTGGAGCCGGCAATTTGCTATGTTCATTCCAAGATAAACTGAATGCCAAATTCAAGTGCGAAATGCACCAACTGAGCTCATCCTGTATAACGGGGCTAAAGCAGCTGCCATTGTTGGAAAGCATTGAATAGAACAGGTTACTCTCAAATTATATGTATAAGTCAATATCAATATATTTGTTTCAGTGGAAAAAAGCTTTGATAAGGAAAAGCAAATCACACTGTAAACTTGCCAGCCACCCAACTAACAAGGGCAGGCTTCCTTCAGGGAAATATTTGGCATGGAGTTGCACAAGAACATCAATTGTGTATAAATATTTTACATGTTTAGCATGCACAGCTGCAACTCTACTGCCAGTATGGAGCATGATATAAATGTACTGTGTGTAGGAATGAGGAGCTTTAAAAAAAAAAAAGCATAAAACATCTATATTGTTTGATTGCATTGACAATGAGACTATTGATCTGCAGGATTCTGCTTTGCTGCTGATATGATATGCTCTTTACTAAAAGCAAAACCGTAAGGATTCTTTCACACATCAGTTTTTTTGGATGTGTGCCTTTATTTGTGAATATACAGTACAGACCAAAAGTTTGGACACATCTTCTCATTTAAAGATTTTTCTGTATTTTCATGACTATGAAAATTGTACATTCACACTGAAGGCATCAAAACTATGAAAAAACTATGGCGGTCCTCATGTGAGCCAGTTTCTTTGTAGCGATTGATGGTTTTTGCAACTGCACTTGGGGACACTTTCAAAGTTTGCCCAATTTTTCGCACTGACTGACCTTCATTTCTTAAAGTAATGATGGCCACTCGTTTTTCTTTACTTAGCTGCTTTTTTCTTGCCATAATACAAATTCTAACAGTCTATTCAGTAGGACTATCAGCTGTGTATCCACCTGACTTCTGCACAACACAACTTATGGTCCCAACCCCATTTATAAGGCAAGAAATCCTACTTATTAAACCTGACAGGGCACACCTGTGAAGTGAAAACCATTTCCGGTGACAACCTCTTGAAGCTAATCAAGAGAATGCCAAGAGTGTGCAAAGCAGTCATCAAAGCAAAAGGTGGCTACTTTGAAGAACCTCGAATATAAGACATATTTTCAGTTGTTTCACACTTTTTTGTTAAGTATATAATTCCACATGTGTTAATTCATAGTTTTGATGCCTTCAGTGTGAATGTACAATTTTCATAGTCATGAAAATACTGAAAAATGTTTAAATGAGAAGGTGTGTCCAAACTTTTGGTCTGTACTGTACATAGCAGACCCGTTCGGGTGCTTTCATATTGCGTTTTGGCACCTGTTTGTTGGTCCCATCGAGGCTTACATCTGAACTTCCCCGCAAAACAGGATTCGAGTGTATACATCGACAGGGCCATACACTATAATGGTGCCAACAGAGTGAACGTGCGCTCTGCCGTACATTATTTTTGGGTGTGTAGGCCTACTGGAGACAGACACTGAGATGTAGTAGACTAACATTTTAATCTATTTGCACAAAGCAAATCGCATATTGTTTGATTTTGACAATTCAGAAAATTCCTAAAAATTCTACACAAATTCAATTTGCATTGAATTAATTCGCTCATCTCTGGTAATAACCATTGATAATCTGATAGGTGTTATTTGAGATTGTCACCCAGCATTTATAATAAGCAGTATATTGGGAAGTTATTTTTATGATTAGTTTGCTCAATGCTCCTGTAAATGTCATTCACTGAGACTTTTACTTTGTACTATACAGTAGCACTTCGTTCATGGAAATTATCTTTTAACTAAATATATGACTAACAGATATTAGAATTCACTAAATGGACCTAACACAAAAAAGAGGAAAGCTCAAGAATTTCCACTTTCAAATCATTTAAAAAAAATGCTATATTCTTCCATAACCATTAAATCAAGGTTCCTGGATAGCTTCATTTTCATAAATCTGGGTAAAAAAATTACCTCATATTCTCTGCTGGAAAACTTTCAATGCCAGCTTGTGTTATAGATACCAAACAAAATGTGTTAAATAGATTTAAACATTCACTGAGACTAATAAATATTCATGAATTTTACATGTGAAATAATTTGTTCATAAATTGCTAATCTTATCTACGGTAAACGGGAAAATTCCTGTAATATGTCAACAGTTTCCCACTGTTAGTTTTGCTGTCTTTATCTTTTATGCATAATTTAACAGCAATGTTTAAAAAAAGCAAGGGGTCACAAAAGATGCTTGTGGAGTCATGGGGGTCAGTGGGTGCTCTCGTCTGCTGGCCTGAGACAGCTTGGACCAGGGCTCATCCCACTGATCGCCCGCACTCCTTTCCTGTGTGCATAATACTACTCAGACAACACAGGGTAAAACAGTGTGGTCATACTTTATTGAGCCACCAACAGACAATAACATATAGAATAGTCCTAGAAAATACCAAGGTGGTGCAAATTACAGAGTCTCACCCTTCTGCTGACTTGCCGGGATTAGATCAGCTGCGACTTTGGGGCTTCCAGGGCTGGCTACCCCCACCAGTTGTACCCTGCTTTTGGTGGGCCCCCACAGAGAGGAGGTAAAGACAAGCTTAGGAAGCTGACAGTCCATTGAGGTATGTGACCAGGTGACCAGAGGGTCCCAACCTGGCTTCTCTGAATGTATCCATGGGGCCAGGTGACCGGTGGGTCCCAACCTGGCTTTCCCAAACGCATCCATGAGGCCAGGTGACTGGAGGGTCTCAACCTGGCTTCCCCAAATTTCTCCATGGATTCAGTGATTGTCAGTGGAGCAGGTCTGTATTCTTCCAGCTAGGGCTGTGGTCCCTTAGACTCCCATCCTGTAGAATATCAAATCTTTGTCCCTCTTTATGAAGCCATGGTGTCCTGGCTGTTGTTTTGTAGAGTCTGCATAAGGACAGAAGTCCATTTTTATACCCACATCTGTGGTTCAGGTCATCGAAGGTGAGATGAGATTAGCATTGTTTGAGTACTTAATCAATCTAAATAGTTTGGCCTTCACTGTTTTGCAGGTCAACAAGCTACATGGGCTTATACAATGAGTAATCAGCATATTAGCAAACATTGATTGTTCAATGACCCTGCGTCACTGTCCTTCAAAGATAGCAACAGCAACACAATCACCTGTAGTAGCTGATATAAGTAAACAACAGCCATTCAGCAATTCACAAACATCAATTCAAGAGTCAGCGTTCAGACAATATGAACAATAGTCTGTTTTTGACTTACTGCAAATATATGTCTGGCATTATTAAGATTAAATGCTGTGTTGTCACATTGCTCCCCAATCTTAATTAGCCAGACGTAATAGGATTCCGATCATCCTTCTCTTGGTGCTCGGCTTGACCTGGATAACTCCTCACGTAATCGATGAGAACCAACTCGTATCCATTGTGTCCACACACGGCATCCTCTGCATCCCGTGATTCCTGGATCAAATCCAATCGATTGTCAGTGGCCTGGTATTCAATCTGTCGAATCTGGCACAACTCCTGTAGTTGCCGTTTGTTTTTGCGGTTATACATCCTCCCCGGTACTCTTTCCAAGACCAAGCTGGTGGGGTTGGACATGGTAACATCGGAAACCTGCTGTGTATGCCTCACCTATGGTCTGCTGGGTCTGTCTATATGCCTCCCTAGTTGTGGAGCCCTTGGACGGGTGTCTACAAACACCAGTTACCTGCAGTTCCCCCTGATCTGCTGGACTGAGTAGTATCCCACTGCTGCCACCAAGTGTGGCAATACTTTATTGAACCACCAACAGACAATAACATACAGAACAGTCCTAGCAAATACACAAGATGATGCAAGCTATAGAGTCTCACAATTTCGCTGACTCACCGGGATTAGAGCCGCTGCGACTTTGGGGCTTCCAGGGCTGATTACCCCTACCAGTGGCACCCTGCTTTTGGTGGGCACCCACGGAGAGGAGGTAACGACAAGCTTAGGAAGCTGCCATTGAGGTACGTGACCTGGTGACCAGAGAGTCCCAACCTGGCTTCTCCAAACGTCTCCATGGGGCAAGATGACCAGAGGGTCCCAACCTGGCTTGTCCGAATGTCTCCATGGAACCAGGTGATCGGAGGGTCGCAACCTGGCTTCTCCGAACGTATCCATGGGGCCAGGTGACCGGAGGATCCAAACCTAGCTTCCCTAAACATCTCCAATTGTCCAGTGATGGTCAATAGTGCAGATCTGTATTCTTCCAGCTAGGGCTGTGGTCCCTTAAGCTGGCATCCTGTAGAGTCTGTATCTGGGGAACAGAGGCAGATCTCTCTTTTATAGTTCACAACTATCCTTCAGGCCATCATCGACAGGTCAGTGGAAGGTGGGATGAGATTAACTTGCATTGTTTGAGTATTTAATCAATCTCATAGCTTGGCCTTCATTGTTTTGCAGGTCAACAAGCTACATGGATTTATACAATGGGTAATTAACATATTAACAAACATTGATTGTTCAATGACCCTGCATCCCTGTCCTCCAAAGATAGCAACACAATCACCTGTAGGAGTTGATATAATAGGTAAACAGCATTCATTTAGCAATTCACAAACATCAACTCAAGAGTCAACTTTCAGACAATATTAACAATAGTCTATTTTTCTTGACCTACTGCAAATATATTGTCGGCATAATTAATATTAAATGCTGTGTTATCACAGTGCTCATAGGGTTAGTACGTCACAGAATAATTGGCAAATGCTGGAGCAGAATATGGAGGGTCACCTTAGTGTGTTGTGCAGTGATAAGCAAAACACTAAACAGGTAGTTGGTACAATGCAGACTATGAGTAGCTGAGGTCGGCAAACGAATGTAGAACATATAAGGCTTAGGTCATCCCTGAAGGCCGGCCAGAGGTAGTGACATCAAAGGAGGGCGCAGAGTATTGAAGAAGAACAATCCCATCAATCCAATTTTATTGGAGAGTGCAGTCTCACAAACAGCCCATTTTGAGTCACTAGGAAATCAAAAAAAGACTAGTTTCTAAAACGGAATGGAGAGGTACAGGGAGTAAATTAAAATAATGCTACAAAAGTAGCCGTAGTAACATGATTTATGCCAGGTAATAAATTACATATTCGTGACAAGTGTCTGGTGCTTTTAAAATGGAGCAGCAGAGCTCATGCTTTATTGCCACTTCATTTAAACTTCTAGCTGTAATCTTGCGGCTGGAAGAAACTGGGGATTGGGGAAGAGGTGGGCATACTATTGGTGCCGCATGTGCAGCTGCACACGGGCCCCAAAGGTCAGGGGGCCTAGTTCCACCTCCAAAGCCGGTGAAATTGTGCATTATGCCAAGTTTTTGGACTCCAAAGGACTCATATATTGTTCTTGCACAGGGGCCCTCTTCTGTCTATGTCCGCTCCTTGGCATTAGGGCAGACCGTTCTGGTGATATCAAAATGATCCATCCCCACTATTCTAGTATTTATTACCTATCCAGTACGTACATTTTACATTCTATGCCGGCATTAACTTCTGTAATCCTAAACTTATTAAAATTACTAACACTAAGCATAAATCTAATAGGAAATATTTATTTTGCCAGCGTGGGGATTTAGGTAGGCAAATGCTCTAAGCTGACAATTGGTAATAATGCAGTAAGGCTTGTGATAATGCAGTAATATCTTCCAGTAATTGATTTATATGCAGACAACTGACATGTTCCTCCGTTCGTCTTTACAAGTTCTTAAATATATTACTATTGAAATGCGCAGTGTAGCTGTCATGCAGTGATAAGGTTAAAGGAACGAGTGTGGTGCAGACCTAGATAGACTTGCTGGGCTCTTTCAATGTTACTATCAGCAGGTTTTATGCCTGATCTCGCTACTACACTGACCTATATTTATAGACCAACAGACTACAGCACTTGCTGCAGAGATGAGCATTTCAAGCGGAAGCTTCATCATTACATTCCACATCCTCCTTTCAGTTGTAGGAGGAAGTGGGTAACCGTTTCAATGCAAGCTACATCTTGTGAAAACTTTAGCTTCTATTCTTGTATGGTTTGCTAACATACAACACATGACTAACTGCAGTTCCCCTTCCTTGCTGCATAACGACACCCAGTGTTAGTTGAAGCAGACTTGCCTCACATTCAGGCCATTCATTAATAGTGATGTTCTGAATCAAACGGTTACACCTGTATCCCTTCCTAACAATCAGCAATCTAGAATGACATTGAAAGTATTATTAACAATAATTAAATCTTCATTGAATTTTAGATAGATTGCTGCAGTCACTCTATGTGATTGCCGATTGCTGACTGTGTGCAGCTTGCATACTGTCAAGATTCCCCTCTTTTGCCAGCTTGGGCGGTTGTCATGTGACTATAACTATGCAATTTCCATAATTGTGGTCACATGTTGATTAGTCTCTCATCTTCTTCTTTCAATATAGCATTGAGAAAAGCAGGAAAAGTTTCTAGTCGGCACATGACTGCAGCTTTGACATTGTGCATATTGAAAGGAGCTGTCTAGTGAAAACAAACTGCAGAATAGGCAATAACTTGCTGATCTGTAGGGGCTTGGACCCACGCTGATCAGCAGATTGGTGAATTTTATCCCCGACAAGGTAATTTTATCCCCATAACAAAATAACATGGCAGGTTGGATGCCCAATCACGACTCCATTAGTTATCTAACGTGCTGCTAGAAAGAGCCGAACACAGCGCTCCACACCCCATAGGAAATTAATGTGTGCAGGTCAAGCATACGTACTGCCACTCCATTCTAGCCGGGATTTAAGTTCTCCAGTCTGACAATTGGTGTGGGATTTCTCTATCGATCAAGAAGTTATCACCTATCTTTAATACAGGTGATAACTTTTTTCCACCCGACAGCCTCTTTAATTTTCACCAATTATTGGCAATGGAATGATGGATATGGCATTCATTAGATGTTACAATGGAAACAATATGAAGAGAGAAGAAATAACAGGGTGTACAAAACCTGAACAATGTGTTGTTACCTAATAATTTGAATTGGTAAAATGTTATTTTTTTTCTTCTATAGCGGGCGCACCAGGAAAACTGTGTAGTTGCCCCATCCTCCACAATTGTAACTTATTAGTTCCACGATTCATGCCATTCTGCTGATTACCAGTAGCTACTAAATTAGAGAAAGAATGTCTTGAAGGGAAGATTTAACCACTGCAAGGAAAATAATAAAAAAAATGTTCCAAAATTAAAGCTAACGTAGAAGGAAGTCAATATATGGGAAAAAAGTCAGTCTATTCAGTAAATAATCATTAATAGCTTCCACTAAATAAGTGCTCATATAGAGGAATGGCTTATGACTAAATGAGACAACCTTCTAGACATTTATCCTTTCTGAATACAACATGGAGGAGCTTCCTGCATCAGGCTATGTTCGCCTATTCTATTATTTAAGTGCCAGGCTTGGCATTTCACTCTCCACAAGGAAAAATGTTACCACTTGGATTCCGATCAGATGTCTTGCACACAGCCAAACCAGATCTCACACTTTGCACAGATGAGGGGCATAACCCCGAAACACAGTGTCTGCAAATTGAGATTTTGGTTTGGCTTTTATCCTAAATCTTGTGGCAAGGATCGTTAAAGGGTCGATTTTGACTTTTAGGATTGCTATTTCCAATAGGTGGCACTAGAGTTCTAGTCCTCTTCCTCTCTTAAGAGGCAATTTGCATGGTTAAAATCACATAGTAAATAAGATTATTTGGTTTAAAAAATAAAAACATTTTCCTATTAGGATATTCTGACTTAAAAAAATAAGATTTTCTGTCTAGGATCCTTATTTCTTAGCCAGTGTAGAGGCTGGTTGTAAGGTGTGTCGCTTAGTCTCTAGAGGACCTATCTTGTTCTGCGTTATACAAAAGCCCTGTTTATATGAATGAGCTTCACTTCCATTCTCGTGGTACTGCTGAAAAATGTTGTACTTACTATCAGATTTCCCCAATTGATTGCAGTTGATTGCTAGTGGTACCAGCTTTCTGAGTAAGCCACAGGACTCTTCTTTCAAGTTGGGATTGTTCAATAAAGAGGACGTCTTCAATACGTATCCATATTACTGTTTGTGTTTCTATCTATTAAAAAGGTATTTTTTAATAAAAAGGCAATCACATTGCTTAAATATAAAAAATAAAATATTTCCTACCAAGAGATCCTATTATAGCAACATTTTTATTGTCAAAATTAGAGAATAACTAAACAGAATAGTTTTATGAAATTGTATGCCATATTTCCCAACCATATAATTTCCATGATGGCATGGATGACATAAGAGCCCCGCATTTCTTAAAGTTGTTCTCCTGGCATAGAAAAAATAATGAAAAAAATAAAATGTCATTATAAATAAATTCCTAGATATCTTTAACAAGTCACCTGTATTAGAATGTTAATAGTACGGGTACCTATGAGCATGTGCAGTAGGAAGCTCTACTGCTGTGACCTGGAGATAGTTTATCAGTATGTGTTATAGGTTATCTTCTGCTCACGGCAGCTGCTCAGTGTTCAGTAAGACAGGGTGGACAGCAGAGTGAGCAGTACCTTCTTCTCTCAGCATCATGGGTATCTCCAGTATTAGATCAGATGGACATGATGGACAGTAGTGTGAGCAATCTCCTCTTACCATAGTATCTTTATTATCTCCAGTATTAGATCAGGTATACATGGTGGACAGCATTGTGAGCGACTTCTTCTTAGCTCAGTCCCCCTGGTATCTCCAGTATTAGCTCAGACAGACAGGGTGGACAGCAGTGTGAGCAGCCCCTTTAAATTTCAGCACCCCTGACAAATCCAGTATTAGATCAGATAGATATGGTGGACAGCTTTCTGAGTGACTTCTTCTTAGCTCAGTCCCCATGGTATCTCCACTATTAGATCAGACAGACAGGGTTGACAGCAGTTTGAGCAGCCCCCTCTTACCTCAGCACCCCTGGTATCTCCAGTATTAGCTCAGATAGCATGGACATCTGTGTGAGCAGTCTCTCATTACTTCAGCCTTCATGGTATCTCCAGTATCAGATCAGATAGACAGGATGGCCAGCAGTGTGAGCAGCCTTTTTACCTCAGCACCCCTGATATTTCCAATATTAGATCAGATAGACAGGATGGCCAGCAGTGTGAGCAGCCTCTTCTTACCTTAGCATCCCTGATATTTCCAGTATTAGATCAGATAGGATGGCCAGCAGTGTGAGCAGCCTCTTCTTACCTCAGCATCCCTGGCATCTCCAGTATTAGATCAGAATATACACTGGAAGCACATTCACATCCTCCTACACATGAAGGGTGCAGAGCTTCCTACTGCACATGCAGTAACAATATAGCATATATAGAGCATATACATAGTTCCTTTATGTAAGATTTTCTCAATTATTAGATTATGTATTGTTGATTTAGAAGTATTGTACTAGATTATACACATAAACACACATATATATCATATTGTATTATGGTTACACATTAAGAATAATGAATAGATCATAAATACCCTTGGTAAGGATGGATACCACCAACAGCTGTGTTGACGCTCAATATTTGATATCAATCTGTGGTTCCAGGTGTGGTGAAAAATAGAGTAACATACTACAGTATATTGCGATAATGGGTTATTTTCCGTCTTTGGAAGGAGGATGAATCTTGCGTTAGATCTACAAGTAAAACTCACTTGGCAAAAAGGTTTACATGAAATAATTGCAGTCCTTTAAAGGCCAGATTACAGATTAAGTTACATAAAGCAATGGAATATTTCTGGTCTGGGGATATGAATGACTACAACCAGATGGAATTTGATAGTGGCATATTAAGAGTGTAATCTGCAAGATACATAAATTATATGCACGTTATTAATGGTGAAATATGGTGTTGTTACTCAAGACATATGAAATGGCAGCCAGAGAAAGATAGCAGAATTCTGGGGTGGGATGCATTTTAAATTTTTTTCTCAGCCTATTTAGAATAGGAAAGCTCATTGACTTAAAAGGTTGTGAAGATGTTAAAGTCTATTTTAGGTTGTGGCTCTGTTTGAAGGGGGTCATGCTATTGGGAACCGATCTTCTTAACCACAATAAGTCAACTATGACAAGAGATCAGCAATGTGGTCAAAAGTTAGAGAAGTGGGGGTTGTGCGTGGAATCCTTCTTGACCCTACAGGAGAATAATTTCACTGGATTGGTAGCATCCGCCATCTCCTATCTCAGTAATGGGAAAGTCTTCACTGAATACAGATTTACCTCAGAATTGAGAATTTTGATAATGACTGATCAATTCTGACAGAGAAAGAAGCAGATTCGTTTGATTAAATATCTTACAAAGTTGCTTTTTTTCATGTGTGCTATTGATTATGAAATAATAATTAAAACAACGGCTGCGATTTAAGTAGTTTATTTATGGAGCCACCACAGTGATCGGAAAATTTAAATTCTTCTCTTGTACATCTGTATGTCTCTCATGAAGGGCAATATGTTCCCAAAACACGTAGAGTTGGAGGACAATTTGTGATATCTAAGATATTGTATATTTATATATTTAGATGCATCTGCTTGAAAACAGGGGTAAGATTCAATATGCCTTATACCTGAGAGGAGGTTTTCCCATTGTTTTACCATATGCTAACATTTATATAATCAAAGACAGAACCCTTGTGGTTTTGCTAAGCCGTGACATACAAGGGTAATTGATATAGCTGCCACCAATGCCAAACCAGCCATTCAGCAGGCTGACTAAAAATGTACAGTGAAGGAAATAAGTATTTGATCCCTATCTGTTCCTGTAAGTTTGCCCACTGACAAAGACATGAACAGTCTATAATTTTAAGTGTAGGTTAATTTTAACATTGAGAGATAGAATATCCCAAAAAAATCAAGAAAATCACATTGTATAAATTAGATAAATTTGCATTTTGCAGTGAGAAATAAGTATTTGATTCCTCTGGCAAACAACACTTAATACTTGGTGGCAACAATGGCAAGCACAGCAGTCAGACTTTTTTTGTAGTTGATGATGAGGGTTGCGCACATGTCGGGAGGAATTTTGGTCTACTCCTTTTTGCAGATCATCTCTAAATCATTCAGATTTTGAAGCTGTCGCTTGGCAACTCGGTGCTTCAACTCCCCCCATAAGTATTCTATGGGATTAAGGTCTGGAGACTGGCTAGGCCACTCCATGACCTTAATGTGCTTGTTTTTGAGCCACTCCTTTGTTGCCTTGGCTGTATGTTTTGGGTTATTGTCTTGCTGGAAGACCCAGCCACGACCCATTTTTAATGTCCTAGCGGAGTTGGGACGATGTTCTTAGGGTTGTAATCGTCCTTCTTCTTCCTCCAAACACGGTGAGTTGAGTTAATGCCAAAGAGCTCAATTTTTGTCTCATCTGACCACAGCACCTTCTCCCAATAACTCACAGAATCATCCAGGTGTTCCTTTGCTAACTTCAGATGGGCCTGCACATGTGCCTTCTTGAGCAAGGGGACCTTGCGGGCACTGCAGGATTTTAAACCTTTAAGGCGTAATGTGTTATCTTTTATACAGGTGACTATGTAAGACAGCTGTCTTTAATGCAGGTAACGAGTTGATTAGGAGCGTCTAACTGGTCTGTAGGAGCCAAAACTCATAATGGTTTGTAGGGGATCAAATACTAATTTCTCACTGCAAAATGCAAATAAATTTATCTAATTTATACAATGTGATTTTCTTGATTTTTTTTGGATATTTTATCTCTCAATGTTAAAATTAACCTACCCTTAAAATTATAGACTGTTCATGTCTTTGTCAGAGGGCAAACTTACAAATACAGCAAGGCATCAAATAATTATTTCCTTCACTGTATGTGAGGAGGTAAGAATATATGTGGAGGAATGCTTGCTGGATATTGGAAGAAGAGTTACCACCAATATGACGAATAGTGCTTATCTTTATTAGAAGGTTGTAATTCATTATTATAATTTTTCTCCTCCCTCGCACATCTGTATGTCATCTGACATGTCAGTGGAACAAACGTGCACATGTAAATAACTTTTTCCAACTCGGAGAATAGCTATTCATTTGTGGAAGCCTTAATACTCTCTCAGTAGAAGTGAATGAACATGTTGCCAACAGTTTGGAAGTGAGATTAATGTGTTCAGGGAGTGTCATATCCCTTGTTGTAGCTAAACAGAAACAAGGGTATGCGAGCTCTAAGAATAGATGCAGAAACTATTCCACGGCTTTTCTGCTGGTTACTGCAGGTCTCTGTACATGTCAAGTATATGACAGCAATGTACTGATGCAAAAAGTATCAGAAAATAAAGAAAAAGAAAACATCAATCTTTCATATTACTGACTGCTAGACTTAGATTTAAAGGGGTATTCATATCCCAATAAGTAGTAGGTGTAATAATAATAATATTAGCAAATACCTCTAATTAGAAATGTAGTATAGTTCTTCAGATTGTTGATTACCCCTTGTGCAGGGCATTGCAGCAGCTTAGGTATCCATAGTTACAACCACTCATATAGTGACAGTTAACACTTAGTGGTCACAACCATGGATAACTAAGCTACTTCAATGCCCTGCACATGGGGTAAGTGACAAAGCGAATCTTAAAAAGTATACTACATTTCTAATGGGAGGTATTTGCTAACATTATTATTATTACATCTGCTATATATTGGGATAGGATCTTGGAGATGGGGATACCCCTTTAAGTTTATCTATCTATCTATCTATCTATCTATCTATCTATCTATCTATCTGTTTCCACCTTCAAACATTGACCAAGTGTCCTAAACAGAAAAAAATCTGACAAAAAGGGCAGTACTCCTTTTGATGTCTATTTCTTTCAATAGAGGCTAGACTAGTAACCAGGCTCTATTCAGTTTTCTTGAAAACCTCCCGAGCCAGTTCAGTTTAATGAGGGCGTATCCACTTAAAGCCATAATTTCAATCCTAAACACGAACAGGGTGTGAATATTCTTATGTATAGGTATGTATGTCATCATTATCAGCACATGGCATGTCAAGGCAGAAATGTCTGAAACGACATACCTGTCTCACCATGTACAATACGATACAAGGTTCATACAAACTAATGTGTTCAGTTTTTGCTTATAAGTAAAGAAAGCCATGCTTTCACCCCTCCTGCAATATGAGTCAGACTAATGGCTAGAGAATATCCTGCCTAGCAATCCGACTGAAAAGACTCTAGTAGTTAGACCTAACCTGACATCGTTTTGCAGTGTCATTTCGCATCCCCTAAATGTGCGTGTGCATGCCTGGTCTCAGTGTAAAGATGAAGCATCTGTCACGGGTTTACCATGACAGAGAGACGCCAGAAGACCGCATGGTTTGATTCCTCCCACTCCTGCACTCATTACAAGCCTTTTACCTTCATATTAAATGGTGTAGGTTTGTTTTAGCAGTGCAGGGGTTAATCTGCTCAGTTGTGAGCTCCTGGAAGCTTACCTTCTTTTAGGCTCTCAGCTGTCCTGTGTTAGCCACTCCCCGCTCCTATATTTTCTGGGCTTTGGCAGGCTGTCATTGCCAGAGCTAGCTTTCTGCTGCATGGTTCTAGGAGTGTGGTGGAGAGTTGTTGTCTGAGAAGGCGTTTGGAGGATTTAGCTAAGACTATTGCGTGATTTTGTTTTCTGTGTTAATCCTCTTCTACTCCTACTTTGGTTATTCCCCTTCCCCGACCCCCTGGTGTTAACCTCTGTTGTTTGTGTGCATATATTTGTATGATTGGTATTTTCCTTCATCCCTGTTTGTATTACCTTGTTAGTCTGGTTGATGTATTACCATACACTACTACTCCCCTCTTCCCTGGGTGGGGGAAAGGAACAGACTGAGGGCGGATTGAGGAGCTCAGACAAGGTACGTGGCCTAGGCGTCTTCTCCTTCAGAAGTAATCCGGGGAACCGGGCCAGCTAGGGCGCCCCTAGCGTTAGGGACAGAAAAGGAGCCCCTTGCCCCGGGATGCCTGGCAACAGAGTCGTGACAGAATCCCTGCACAACGTGCAAAACATTTTAAGAAGTGCTACTTAAGAGAATATGCAGCACTCATAAAATATGCCAACTCTTCTTGGAATCCAGGAGGTCTTACCTTTTTTCGAGATCCTCCTGGATGTCTTTGGAGAATTTGTCAAGTTTGATGTAGGGATTGTATTCCCCCTGCACAATGACCTCTGCACATGCTCATTAGATGCTTCAGTACAGAATATACGGTCAGAGTCTGCTCATTGCAGCTGTGGACATGTTTTGTTTCTTGAAATAGCAGGAAGTTAGAGTCTAAAAAAACCCAAGTGGCCAGTGTAAAAATTGAAAGATGCCTCCTTTTAATCTTTAGTTCTAATTGTGATATGTAAAGGAATGCCAACAATGTGTAAAAAAATACATCAGGCACAAAAACATGATTTAAACAAAGGTCATTTTCTGCTAATAGCCTCCCCTAAAATGGATGATTTCTACCAATACTGTACTTTACATTGACACCATACAATGCATATTATGAGTTTATGCACTAACATAGTTTCTGCTAAGGGTATGTGCCCACGTAGCGTTTTACAAGCGTATATGCTGCTGAATTTCCGCAGCGTAAACGCTTGTGAAATGCTAGGTAATCCGCCCCCATGGTCCTCAATGAGAATCCACAATTTCAATGCCCATGCTGCGGATTTTTCCGCAGCGTTTATGCTGCGCTCAAAAATCCGCAGCATGTCCATTAATTTTGCGGACACGTATGTGGAATTGCCTTGTCAATGCAATAAAAAACACAAGGCAATTCCGCATGTCCCAAATGCATCATAAACGCGCGAAAAATGCTTGCAAAATTCCAGGGACATGGCCAAGGTAAGGAAGGCTGAAGAACGACCACCTTTGAACAAGAAACATAAGATAAAACGTCAAGAATGGGCCAAGAAATATCTTAAGACTGATTTTTCAAAGGTTTTATGGACTGATGAAATGAGAGTGACTCTTGATGGGCCAGATGGATGGGCCAGAGTCTGGATCAGTAAAGGGCAGAGAGCTCCACTCCGACTCAGACGCCAGCAAGGGTGAGGTGGGGTACTGGTATGGGCTGGTATCATCAAAGATGAACTTGTGGGACCTTTTCGGGTTGAGGATGGAGTGAAGCTCAACTCCCAGACCTACTGCCAGTTTCTGGAAGACAACTTCTTCAAGCAGTGGTACAGGAAGAAGTCGGTATCGTTCAAGAAAAACATGATTTTCATGCAGGACAATGCTCCATCACATGCATCCAACTACTCCACAGCGTGGCTGGCCAGTAAAGGTCTAAAAGAAGAAAAAATAATGACATGGCCCCCTTGTTCACCTGATCTGAACCCCATAGAGAACCTGTGGTCCATCATAAAATGTGAGATCTACAGGGAGAGAAAACAGTACACCTCTCGGAACAGTGTCTGGGAGGCTGTGGTGGCTGCTGCACGCAATGTTGATCGAAAACAGATCAAGCAACTGACAGAATCTATGGATGGAAGGCTGTTGAGTGTCATCATAAAGAAAGGTAGCTATACTGATCACTAATTTTTTTTTGTGTTTGTTTTTGCATGTCAGAAATGTTTATTTCTAAATTTTGTGCACTGTTATTGGTTTACCTGGTGAAAATAAACAAGTGAGATGGGATTATATTTGGTTTTTATTAAGTTGCCTAATAATTCTGCACAGTAATAGTTACCTGTACAAACAGATATCCTCCTAAAATAGCCAAATCTAAAAAAATCCCACTCCAACTTCCAAAAATATTAAGCTTGGATATTTATGAGTCTTTTTGGTTGATTGAGAACATAGTTGCTGATCAATAATAAAAATAATCCTCTAAAATACAACTTGCCTAATAATTCTGCACACAGTGTAATACAGATGGCAATGAAAATGGTGACAAAACAATATGATTGCCAGAAAATGCACGTTACAATATTGAATTAAAAAAATTCCCCCATATTTCTGTTCGTTGCCCATTAAAAAACAGACAGCTGAACCAACAACACAAAACCAATGTAAAAAGTGATTAATGTTACAAAACTCTATTGGTGAATTTTGTTCACAGGCTAAAATTCAAGGTGTTAAATTGAGATAAGAAAATCAATACACTATAAAAGGGGGTTGTATACTTTTGTCTGGTTTTCTCTTGTGGCTGATGCACGTAATCCACCTCTTTTTCAATGATAACTGCATAGAAGATATTGAGCTGTAGACATGGTGTATTGCCTAGTAAAGTCTTCATTGTACTATAATTAATATGTAGTGTATGCAGGCTCGGACGGGCCACCAGGAGAATAGGAGGATCCTCCGGTGGGCCGTCATGCAGGGATGGTCTCTCCATGCCACTTATATGAGAAGTAGTTGGCACAATACATGTTTCACTATCTACAGACAAGAGCATCATCTCATCACTCAATTAAACTACTCTGTTTATTATTACATAGAAACATAGGCAAATTTGTGGGCGAGGGTAATGTGATATTTGCATGTAGCTGAACAGTGGGCCACCAGACTCAATGTTACTGGTAGGCCGTTGGCACCCAGTCCGGCACTGAGTGTATGCATTGTTACTGTACAGGTCGGTGATCTAAAATCAGGAAGACTAAAATGCATTAGTCTGCTTTATGCCTTAACAAGCCAAATCTGTGGTATAAGCAGTACATTTACATGAAGAAATGAGAGACAGATATTCCCTTCTATTTACTGCATTGCTTGTCGCATTAATAATCGTTATTAATGTCATGAGCTTGTAAATAATCTCTCTGACTCATCATTTACATAACTCTCACCAAGTTTAATGGCATCAGCAGAAAGACCGACAGTGATGATTTATTTAGGGTAAAAATAGACTGTTGACCAGTGGACATTATGAAGGCAACTCAGGTTTCCCACTTAGAATTACATTGAGAGATTGTAAAGGGAAACACTGGGAAGAACTTTTTTCTCTATATCATTTACTAATCTGGAAACCAAATGTATTCTGCCAATGATTGATACCATTAGGGGTGAATGGTACATGACTCCACCTGATCTTTTCTCTCTAAGGCAGGGGTGGGGAACCTTATTTCTGCCAAGGGCCATGTGCATATTCAAACCATCCTTTTGGGGCCGTACAAATTGTGCGCTAACGCCACCCACAAAGTACATCCTGACGCTGGGTTCAGTAGTGAACAATGTGTGTGCGTGTGCTCACACAGCAAGAAGAACTGAAAAGGCCGGTGGCCATTAAAACTTAGCTGCCGGCCCAAGCACTGTGGTCCCTGGGAATCTGCCTGGGGGCCGGATAAAAGGTCATCGCAGCTGCGGGCCTGAGGTTCCCCACCCCTGCTTTAAGGCATCATTCAGACGTCTATGATTTTTATCATATGTAAAATCACAGACCATTTTTCATTAGTGTTTTGGATCAGATTTTCATCAATATTTAGTCAGTGTCAGTTTTCATCATCAGAGTTTGATCAGTGATTTTCACTGATGATAAAAATATATAAATATGCTATAAAGCTTCTCCTATACATTAGAGCATTAATCAAGGGCAGGGCATGGGTTGCACGCTATTGCTATCCGTGTGCTGTCCGTGATTTTCTTGGACCCATTTCTTGGACCCATTGACTTATAAGGCTAAAAACAGACAAGTTGCCATAATTTTTTGCAGACCACTCAGTCTACAAAAAACATGGACAAATGAATAGCCTCATAATGGGTACGTGTTTTTTTTCCATGAAAATCAGAGATAGGACACGTACTGTATGTGACTCGCAGATGTCTAAATGAGGCGAAAGGGAGATTTAAGTTTAAATGCCAGGTGGCACAGAGTAAGGGGACTTTGTCGCTACCTGTTGAAATTGTTCCTAAAATATTTCTAATACACCAAAAACAATTATATTTTGTAACCAATTTTCACATTTCACAACTTATCAGACATATACAATATACAGAGGTGTATAACAGCTATACAAGGAAGCACATAACAAAAGAGTTTAACAGATACTTTGCATTGTCAAGAGAGTAGACCCTTATCTTGGTATGTACAAGATGAACATAAATTTGCCTTCCTTCCTAGTAGCATTCATCAAACCCCATTGTGTTTTTCCACCCACACCCACCCCCACCCAAGGCACTGCCAAAGCACGGCTGATCCTTCAATTGTGAGAATATGGATTATTTACTCAGATTATAGCTGTTAGGACATGGACATGGTTGTGATATATTTTTCTTTTTACAGATTAAGGCTTAGTGCCCACGATGCAGAAGTGAAGCAGAAATTTTCTTGAGCATTTCTGCATCTCCTTGGCAGAAAAACGCACGCGTTTTTGCATGCGTATTTGCCATGCGTTTTTCCAATGCATTGTATAGTCAAATACGCATGCAGAAATGCACAAGAATTGGTCATGTCCGTATTTTTTCTGCCAGTAAAATCTGCACAGAAAAAATCCTGACCATGTGCACAGAACTTGTAGAAAGTCATGAGATAAGGTATGCAATGCGTTTCTGGAGCGTTTACGCGCTGCAAATACGCACCAAAAAACGCACCAAAAACGCATTGTGGGCACACAGCCTTAGGGTGAATATTTGATTACATCTATATTGTGAGAATGATTCTAGTATCAAAGTGCCACTATATCGGTATCCCTAGTGTCAGCGTGCGACTGTCCTGTACTCCATAAATTAGTGTGTTCCATTCTAGAAATCATAAAATTATTACATACAAGTGTAGAAATGTCAATGTGCCTGGGTTCTAACATTTCCTATTATTTTCATACCAGAAGCGATTATCACTGTGCCATACTTAGTTGATTTTATGAATATTCTGTGATAGGAGGGGGTCGTTGTGTAGGTGTCATTACCACCTGCAGACTACTCTCCACTCCCCACAGTTACTCACTATTCATCATTTCCACTGCTCTCAGAAAAGGGCTAGGCTTCTTTAAAGGGGCTGAGTTTTATTGACAATTGCAATCGGAGCAATAAAAAAATAATAGTTTTCTGCTAGAGATGAGTGGATCGATTTGCAGAGGATTGAGTTAGAGTTGAATTTCCTGATATTTGTGGTTTCAGATGAGTTAAAACATTTTAAGATTTGATTTGCGGTTTGCAAAAAATACTACCCCAGCACCATTTCCCACAGTATTGAAGCATCAGAGTGCGGGTCATTTTGTGTTACCGCGTGGGCTTCCTCATAATGACCTGCAACAATGACATCTTATGGATTATCACACCTTGTACTATGGTGGACAGTGCCTGCGACGTCACAGATCAGCGGTTCCCAGCATAACACAGTTTGTACGGCAGAAGAGTCATTTCCATCACCAGAGTCACTGGGGTTCCCTCTTCTGTAGAGTGTAACCTCTAAAGGTCAGCGGAGTTCTCTCTTTCTCTCTTCTGTACAGTAGAGTGTAAGCTCTAATGGTCAGCGGAGTCCTCTCTCTCTCCTGTAGAGTGTTAGCTCCCATGGTCAGCGGAGTCCTCTCTCTTTCCTGTAGAGTGTTAGCTCTCATGGTCAGCGGAGTCCTCTCTCTCTCCTGTAAAGTGTTTGCTCTTATGGTCAGCGGAGTCCTCTCTCTCTCCTGTAGAGTGTAAGCTCTTATGGTCAGTGGGGTCCTCTCTCTCTCCTGTAGAGTGTAATCTCTTATGGTCAGCGGGGTCCTCTCTCTCTCTCCTGTAGAGTGTTTTCTCTCATGGTCAGCAGAGTCCTCTCTCTCTCCTGTAGAGTGTTAGTTCTCATGGTCAGCGGAATCCTCTCTCTCTCCTGTAGAGTGTAAGCTCTTATGGTCAGCGGGGTCCTCTCTTTCTTCTGTAGAGTGTAAGCTCTTATGGTCAGTGGGGTCCTCTCTCTCCTGTAGAGTGTTAGTTCTCATGGTCAGCAGAGTCCTCTCTCTCTCCTGTAGAGTGTTAGCTCTCATGGTCAGCGGAGTCCTCTCTCTCCTGTTGAGTGTAAAGTCTCATGGTCAGCGGAGTCCTCTCTCTCTCCTGTAGAGTGTTAGCTCTCATGGTCAGCGGAGTCCTCTCCTGTAGAGTGTAAGCTCTCATTGTCAGCGGAGTCCTCGCTCTCTCTCCTGTAGATTGTTAGCTCTCATGGTCAGCAGTGTCCTTTCTCTCTCCTGTAGAGTGTAAGCTCTCATGGTCAGCGGTGTCCTCTCTCTCCTGTAGAGTGTTAGCTCTCATGGTCAGTGGAGTCCTCTCTCTCCTGTAGAGTGTAAGCTTTCATGGTCAGCGGAGTCCTCTCTCTCCTGTAGAGTCTAAGCTCTCATGGTCAGCGGAGTCCTCTCTCTCCTGTAGAGTCTAAGCTCTCATGGTCAGCGGAGTCCTCTCTCTCCTGTAGAGTCTAAGCTCTCATGGTCAGCGGAGTCCTCTCTCTCTCCTGTAGATTGTTAGCTCTCATGGTCATCGGAGTCTTCTTTCTCTCCTGTAGAGTCTTAGCTCTCATGGTCAGTGGAGTCCTTTTTCTCTCCTGTAGAGTGTTAGCTCTCATGGTGAGCAGAGTCTTCTCCCTCTCCTGTAGAGTGTTAGCGCTCACGGTCAGTGTTTTTTTTTTTCTCTCCTCACCCCCACTTGTATTTTCAGGGCAATTTCAAGCTTTCCAGTACTGAGATTTGCATAAATTTATTCACCAGAAATCAAGCTTTTGGGGAAGATTCAGCGAAGTTGGCAAATTAGAATTTCAAAAGATGTGTTTATCTCTAGTTTCTGTAACATTCCTGATAGGCAAAGCTTCCTAATTGCCATCTCTTTTCTACAAAAAAAAGAGAACAGAAAAGAAAAACATACGACTATACCCCCTGGGTGGGGTATATTTTTATACACTACTTAAAAGGCAGAAGTCCCACTAAATGACCCCTCACTAACAGGTCAATAGAACAAAACTTTTATTTATTTATATTAAATAAACATAAGGTTAAAGATACAATTATTTCATATTTGCACCCATTAATTGGAAATCTATTTGATATTAAAAACGTTTCATTTAGTTGACAAGATAGCACCCAGGGTGCCATCAGTGATTATTAAGGCAACCTATGAATATTTAAAATTTAAATGTGTAGTGCATGTCCCTTCAAAATGTTTCACCGATATATCGGCATCATCAAGGGATGGGAAAGTGGTGTGTGTTGATGATGCCGATATATCGGTAAAACATGTTTTGGGGACTTACGCTATACATTTAATTAGTCACCATTATTGTATATATATATTTCAATTGAAATATATTTGTGCAGTACAAATTTGACGTATGTTTTTCTATTATATTCTTTGAAAGTAAAAATGTATCCGTCCAGTGGGGCTTCTGCCCTTTTACGTTGTGCATATCTATTTTAATAGTTTTTTTCTTTTTTACAAGATGCAAACAATGCATTAAAAATGTATCTGCTTTTTGTAACACTGCAGTCTATGAAAGATGGATGCAAAATGGATTGTCACATCTGCTTTCATATGTTCCTACATTTAGTTTAGTTTTTTTTTCATGTTTTATTTTTCCAGGAAACAAGTCACATGATTTTCTGCAACACTCCCCCTCCATGTCATTTAAAAATAACGGATCTTTCTTTTTAAATGGATGCAACATATACACTAAAAAAATGCATTAATATTTGCTTTAAATTACTTCGGTTTGTATCAGTTTGACAAATTATCCTCTTTTTTGTTTACAATAACAAAATGGATTAAAATGTGTAAAACAGGCCTTGTGCTGTTCTCTGTGCAGCATAAATAACATGTTAACTTTATATCATTATTAACTTTATATATTATTGTAGATCGGAATACCTGGAGCAAATTTATGTAGCTTTTTATGTTTTATTACTTTTTAACAGTAAAAACATTAATGCTCACTGTGTTTAAATAACCGTTACCCATAGGTCCACTTAGATGGGAGTGCCGACGGCCATTATTAGGACCCGTGACAGCTTAGGACTCTGGCTGGTTACAATCTCTTGTGTCTACTGCTTGAACAATATTTTTTTCTAAGCGTATATACTACAAGTGGACAGTATGGGCAGCACGGTGGCTCAGTGGTTAGCACTGCAGCGCTGGGGTCCGGGGTTCAAATCTCACCACGGACAACATCTGCAAGGAGTTTGAATGTTCTCCCCGTGTTTCCCTGGGTTTCCTCTGGGTTCTCCGGTTTCCTCCCACACTCCAGAGACATACTGATAGGGAATGTAGATTGTGAGCCCCAATGGGGACAGTGATGATAATGTCTGTAAAGACATACTGAAAGGGAATCTAGATTGTAAGCCCCAATGAGGACAGTGCCAATAATGTCTGTAAAGGGCTGTGAAATGAATGGCTCTATATAACTTAGTAAAATAAATAGATAATATCCCAATAAAAGAGGAAGCTTTTTCCAGCAGTGCTGTATGTATATATTGAAAACCAAAGAAGAGGAGGCTTTCATAGCAGGTGTAATCAATGTTTCTTTTTTTTAGCATTTTCTTAATGATTTGCTTAGACAGCAAAATATTTCAAAACTGTACACCGGACAGCATGACTGTGCCCCTGAGCATATTAACCCTGTCCTTGGTCTGACTTAATTTTGAGTGTTGATCTTGCAGGAGGCAATAACTTGATTTTGTGTTTATTAATTGACTGGAAAGTACAAGGACTTCAGTAGAATGGGGAAAAGCAGTAAACCACAGACAGATACTGGAAAAAGCGGTTAATTCCAGCAGAGTACTGTAGTCTAGGTCTGTGCATGCAATCAATTTCTACAGAACTACAGCACAGAGACATTCTCATAAAAAAATATTCATGCAACATCTTTATTTGCCTCCTTATTTTTCTTATTATGGCAATAGTTCCTTCATGCCAGTGGCATTCCTGCGATGAAAGAGAAATGTGGACTCCGCCAGTGTAGAAAAGTAAGAGGTATCTTAGATGATACCTCTCATTAATTACGGAAGAAGTGTATAAAGTTTTTATCTTATTTATAAAATCTCTTTTCTTGTTGGATTTCCATACAGTCCTACATATAGCCTGACTGTAGTCCAACATAAAACAGGAGTTTTCACAACAGTCCTAAATTCAGTGGTATTGGTAAGATATTGGAGAATAAGGCTCCTGGACACATCTACCTAATGGTTCCACAATGTATAAATGTGTAATATACATCTAATGAAATCTATGAGCTTATGGTGCCCCAAATGCTTCTGATATAGCAGTACGTGGTGCTTGAATGTTCGTGAACCCTTCAGACCTTTCCATATTTCTACCAAAATTTGGCCTAAAATTACATAAATTTTTCACTCAAGTCCTAAAATTAGATAAATAGAAGCAATTTCAACAAATTAGTCAAAAATATTAGACGTTGTAATTTTCTAAGTGAGGAAAATGATCCAATATCAGATGTCTGTGAGTGGGAAAAGTATATGAACCTTTGTTTCAGTATCTGGTGTGAACCACTTGTGCAGCAATAACTGCATGTAAACGTTTCCAGTAACCTCTGTTATGTTGGTGGGTTTTCTGCTATGATCTGTCCACTTTTGGGTCTCCCAAAACGTTTCTATAGGATTAAGGGTTCACAAACTTTCAAACAAAAAGGTTTCTAAAGAATGTGTAGAGAAATACTACAGTGGAAGCAATGCAATGTGCTGCTATACATGAGGCCTAACCATACTGGTGTGCATACATTAGATCATAAATCCTGATAATTATCAGTACATTATTATGCAAATTGCCTCTTCAGAGAGGGAGACTACTTGAACTCTAGCGCCACCTATTGGAAGTAGCAGTTCTAAAAGTTAATACCGACCCATTAACGAGCCTTGCCACCTAAGTCATTTGGTGGTTACCTCCTCTTTCATATATAGGACAGGAGGGAACATGGACAGAAAATTAAGAAAGTCACAACATGAGAATTAATATACAGGTAGGTGCTTATAAGGGTGGAGAAAATCAATGTACTATAAACAAGGGAAAAAGTCCCTCAGGCTCTCATACACATACACTGCGCCTTTGTTTATGAGGGCTAGTTAAGGCAGCTACAAAGGGTTTTGATTAGAGATGCCTTCATTGAAGTTAGGGAGAATGGTCTTTTAAGATATTTATTTTACTTATATGGTGGCATTAATTTCCCCAGCGCAGACATCATCATCATTGTCCCCATTGGGATCACAATCTAAATTTCCTACCAGTATCAGTATGTCTTTGGAGTGTGGGAAAAAAACAAGAAAATATGTGGAGAACATACAAACTCCTTTCAGATGTTGACCTTGTTGGAATTTTATCCCTGGACTCTAGTGCTAACCACTGAGCCACCGTGCTGCCCAATAAGAATGCATATAGAGATTACCAGAATTTTAATGTAATGAATAGATATTGATTTGTATTTCTAATTTAGTTATATTTTTCTCTGGTAGGTTGTTAAAGTTTAATCTTAATGTTGCAGTGGCAATTATTCTTTAATCTTTTTCCATTGTCTATTACATATTTTGCAGTACTTTGTAAGTGAGGTAGTAAACTACAAGTAAATTAGTCCAAAAAGTAGAAGTGCCAGGCACAAAACACTAGTGGGAAAATAAGATCTGCCAGAGCCAGAAGGAAAAAGCAGCAGTGATACTTAGTAAATAACAGCAGACAAAGTATAATAATAAGAAAGAAATTACGGCATTCACAAAAACCCTTTTCCTTTATTTCCAATATAAGTGCATATCACGGGTAAGAGTTATGTGGTGTGGGACTGGGTAGCAGCCATTTTGTGCTCACTTACATTTCATCTGACCCCTCAGATGAAGCATAAGTGAATGCGAAACGGTTGTTACCCAGTCCCACACCACTTAGCTCTCACCCGTGATATGCACTTATATTGGAAATAAAGAAAAAGGTTTTATGTAGCTTGGTAAGTGCTGTAATTCCTTCTCTTTTATTATCATAGCAAGTAAAATGAGGGAGACAAAGGAAGAGAGGCGTTCTTGCCCATAGGAGCTTACAATCTAAATAAAATGGAAAGAGTGAAGCAAAGGTTACTCACTATATGTAGACAGTGGACTAAGCTACACCTCATCCCAAAAGGCAGGCCATGTGCCACCATATGCGTCCTGAGACAACTGTATTATCATATGTTCTCCCTGAGAAACTACATTAGCGCATAATATTACCTCCATGCCACGCGGAGTCATACAGAGGTGCAATATGAGCCCATGGATTTATACAGGTGTCATAATACTTCTGTGTTCTTCTTAGAGACTGATTGGAGCCATGATAATACCTCTGTGTTAATGATCTTTTAATTATCTTCACAGTCACTACGATGATAAATATACATGTATACATATGTAAGTATTATGTGCGGTGGGGACATAACTGTTATCTATGAATAGCCTTCAGCTGTTAGGGCAAAGATTAAGCTTACTTATCTCAGTGAGAGCAGACCTATTAATTTGTTATGGGCATTGAAGAAAGGGCCAGCACTGTCAAATCTGGGGGAGAATTCATTTTCCTACCAGGTGCAACCTGTTTTGTCTGAAAGATTTGTAAATTCAGCAATTCCACATACAATGACTTAGGAAGGTGTTTGTCAAACAACTTTGTACAAAGTCAAAAGAAAGTAAAACTCACTATTGCTCTATTAGAAATTATAATTGTTAAATTAACCGTAAAGATTTACAGATGAAAGTCGCCAAAACTCAAAATAACTAGTCAGAGTTTGATCCGAGTGTCCATGTAGTGTGATCCAATTCTCTCGGATGAAAGAATCACAGCACAGGTGCGGAAAAGATACAGAATATGATTTCTCCATTTTCTCCATTCTGTGAGTCAGCGGAAATCAGACTGCACTCGAATGACATCCAAATGCAGACTGATGTTTTCCATGCGCCCATAGACTTGAATGGGTGCGCGTGACCTGATTTGTGCATGGTGCGATTTTTTTCTCATGCCGATGCAGTCTGTAGAAAAAAACACTGATCAGCACTGCCCCGTAGTATAACATTGGTCCGAGTGCTATCCGATAAAACAACTCATAGCACTCGTCCGATATATACATTCAGACCAATGTTATACTATGGGCCAGTGCGGATCTGTGATTTTTTCTACAGACCGAATCGTGCTGTGAATGGCTCTGCAATTCAGATCACGCGCACCCATACAAGTCTATTGGTGCGTATGAAACATCAGACTGCATTCAGATGTCATCCCAGTGCAGTCCGATATATGCTGAGACAGGCAATGGAAAAGATGGAGAAATTAAATTGTTCATCTTCTCTGCACCAGTGCTGCGATTCTCGCATACGAGAGAATCAGATCACACTAAGCTGACACTTGGCTCAAAGTCTGACCAAGTTTCAGCCGAGTGTCATGTACATAATAGAGCCGATTGTCTCGCATGAGAGACCATACGCTCGTGTGCCCCCGGCCTTAGACTTGTTTTATTATCCCTTGGTTGTTGTGCTGTGCTGTATGTTCTCATATACAAATATGCACCTATATATCAGATCACAGGAGCTCAAGGAGCTTTCCATCCAAAGCACTGATGGGTGTGTGAAGCATCACATCCCATCTGTCATTATAGACCTGACATGTGCTGACTGAGAATGCTCCAGACAGGGTCAGACAAAAGCAAACTAGGCTTATACATGAATCCCCACATAATTTCAAGCATTTAGGTAGTATCTGTCAGTGATGTCTAAAATATGAAGCCACAAAGACAGGGATTTGGATGCAGACAACATGAAGTCCACATGCGGAAAAGCAGCGTGTGATAAATCCTTTCCAGATATGATTATGATACTGATGCTATTATAGGTGAAGGAAACTTGCTTTTCTATATTTACTGGGTGCATAGAGCATGGCATTTTTCATTTCATTATTTTCTATGTAATACTATATTGGTCCAGTGTCAAAGTTACCGTAATATAATTAGATTCTGTGTCTTCTGTCTGTAGCTAAAATATCTATCAGACTTAACATTATTTAGAACATAGCACAATAAAGATATTTCTATGCAAGGACCAAAATACTATAGCGTTATATCCCAGACAGCAGGTGCATTATGGAAATGTTGCAGAATTTGAGTTTTGCAAATCAAGTTAACTGGAAACATCCAGATCTATCTATCTTCTATCTATCTTCTATCTATCTATCTATCTATCTATCTATCTATCTATCTATCCTCATCTCTATCTTATATCTATCTATCTCATATCTATCTATCTATCTATCTATCTATCTATCTATCTTTCGATCTGTAACACAGGTGCTGGAATGCAACGCACAGAGACCACGAGGCGGGAACAGTCAGGGGTTGATATAACCACTTTATATGTATATCAATTATTTTAAAAGGGGTTAGTAACAATGGAAATCAGCAGTAACTTGAATTAACAAAAGGAATCTTTCAGCAATTAACAGTAAAGTTGTTTTCTGTAGTGCGGTGCACCCAGTCGTGGGTGACAGTTGGCTGTTCCTCCGCTACTGCCTACGCACCTCTCCTGACGTAGTCTTCTCTCAGCTCTTCTCGGCTTGACCGTCAACGCTAGTCTCTCAGTCTTGGGGCAAGGGAGTCCAGACCTCGGCTCTTGACAGGTGACATCGGATCCCGGGAACTTAATTAGTGCGGAGCGTGGGTCCTGGCTCTGGCCAACATGCGCAGAACTTGAGGCAACTTCTATGAGGGGTACGAACCTTACCAGGCGGCGTCCGGCATGTAGGTGACGCAAGCCTCTGGCTGAGGCCTGTCACGCTGAGCTCTGTGGCACCTCTACAGCAGTGTTCCCCAACGCCAGTCCTCAAGGCCCACCAACAGATCGTGTTTTCAGGATTTCCTTTTTATTTCACAGGTGATGGAATTATTGTTTCTGCAGGTGATGTAATTATCACCTGAGCAATACTAAGGAAATCCTGAAAACATGACCTGTTGGTGGGCCTTGAAGACTAGATTTGGGGAAGCTTGCTCTAGAATAAGTCTGCTCTGCAGCTTGGTGCCAAATCTGTCTGCGGTTTGGCACGCAGGGCTTTTATATCCAGGAAATCCTTCCTGTGGGTCACCTGATCAGGTCCAGCATCTGAATTTACTCCCCCTTCAAATCTTATATCATAACTTGGTTCCGCTTGATTTCGCCTGGCCAGCAGATGGCAGTCTTTCCTCACTAATGGCACATCCTGCAAGAGTTCTCCTGATGTTTTGCTGGCTTCTACTACAGATCTATTCCAAGTAATCTGCCTACTTTGTAGATTTCACATGAGCTACACATGATGCCACTGCTAGATGACCAACCAAGACATTAGGCTTTTCTGCAAAATTGTTCTAATCTTATACCAACTCTTTAGCCAAGAGGGTGTTGCTCTTGGATCGGTGCCTGGTGGTTACACAGTCACAGGCATATAAACTGACTCACCAAGAATGGAATTTATACATAAAATTCTACCCACAGTCATTATTATTGACTTAGGTAGCTTATCTGCACTGTTCCTCTATATTGTACGTACATATTTCAGTGCGTACATGAATTTGATAATATTTATGACTTTCTGATGAGAGACCTTATTTACTTGATGTTAGGTATAATTTCGGACACAGAATGTCTGATCATTTATTCTCTTGCTACAGAGTTCAAAGTCTATTTTCCAGTTTGTGTTTTAATCTTCCTTGTATTGCCACTGTTGTCTACTGTAACACAAAAGTGATATGTAGAAATAATCATATTTAATGTTTATTAACATCGTCACTAATATCTTTTTAGCCTATTTTTTTGCCAGGGATTTTTGCCATTTTACATGTCTGGGAGCAAGGACAATTTTTGCATTTGTTCATATGTACAAATAAAAACTAAATTACGAAATAATAAGTTAATATCGAAGCATACAAGTTTACGTCAAAGTGAATTTTTTTTTATAAAAAATGCATAAAATTTGAATATAATGGGCAAAAGAGTTGTGATTTTAAGGTGTTAGTGCAGAGGTAATCCCTCAGAAGTCACCACATTTTAGAGACTATTCCACTCAAGGCATTTATCAAAGAGCGTAGTTACCATTTTTATCCTAAAAATGTCTTCAAGAAATTAATGTGCAGCAGATGACAATAGTGAAATTTGCAATTTTTCCCCTATGAGGGTTATCTTCTTTTCCGCTGTTGCCTGTGTGGCATAAGTGAGATATTTTCCTTAATATGTGGGTCAGTACGATTAAAGAGATACCAAATTTATATTGCTTCATTTATGATTTGCTATGTTTGCACAATAAAAATACCTTGTAAATAACTAAAATATTTGTGTTGCCATATTCTGGGAGAAATAACCTTTTTATTTTTTGTTGATGGAGCTGTATGAGGGTTTATTTTTGGTAGGAAGACTAGTAGTTTTCTTTGGTACCAGTTGGGGTATACAGTTTGTGACTTTTTGTTTGCTTTTTTTTACATTTTTTGTGAGACATGACATTAAAACAGCAATTCGGCTTTTTTTATGGCGTTCACTAAGTGGGATTGAAAGCATGCTCATTTTATAGCTTTGGTCATTACAGACATGATGACACCAAATATTTATAGTTTGTTTATATTTTAGCATGTTTTTACCATAAAATCCAATATATTTTTAGAAAATGTTTATATGTGTTTCCATATTGTAAGAGATGTAACTTTTTTATTTTTTTCAGAACTGCGGGAGAGCTTACTTTTTTGTGTAAAGAAATGTAGCATATATCTGTACCATTTTGGTGTTCATGAGACTTTTTTTGTGCTTTTTCATTCGATCTCTTTAAGTTAAAATATCATAAAACTGCAATTCTGGCCTTTTTTTTTGTGGCATTCACCGGGAAAGTTAAGTGACAAACTAAGTTTTATAGATCGATGCCAAATATGCGTAGGTGTAGGTTTCCCCTCCCACAGTAAAAAAAAAAAATTAAAAGAAAAAGAAATGCTATATACATTTATTACATGATTTTTATTAATTTTTTTTTTTTCTTAATTGTTTTAATTTACATTCCAGTTTTGATACTCACAATTACACAGGGAGAGGATGGGATCGAGCATCATCTCCCTCCTTCCCCAAGGCACCCCCGGTGATATACGGTGGGGGCATTTTAGAAGACAGCTACAGAAGTGAACCAGGACACATTTTGAATCTAAAACGCTCAGTTTTATTTTGAAACCAGAAATGCTACTGTTGTTGTGGCGCATCCTGAGATATCACAGGTTAAAGTGAGAGCTGGGAGTGAGTTAATTTTACCCATGACTTCTCCGGCTGGTTTAGATTTGAGAGTCCTCAGTGGTTGATGCCTTTTAATGGCTAACTGAAAAGATGGTAACAAGTTGCAAGCTTTCGAGACTACTCAGGTCTCTTCATCAGGCAAAGTATAGCACAAAATCTGAAGAGTCACATATTTATACACAACCAAACACAGAAATAATGCAATAGATAAGACAAGTGACGAGAAGCAGAACTGATAGTTCTCATCTATTGCATTATTTCTGTGTTTTATTGTGTAAAAATATGTGACTCTTCAGATTTTGTGTTATAGATCAGATCTAAATATTTTTCTGTGTACTGGCTAACACGGTACAAAGATATATATTTTCCCTGTATCAGGCTGGTTTGTCACTATCACAGTGATTCTGACTCCATTTTGAAACTGAGAATCTCAGCTTCTAAATGAAGCCTGGATCCTTTCTGTAGCTACAATCCCAGGTTAGATAAGGTCATTTCTATCAATATGTATCTCATACTTCTTTGGATACTAAAGTGCCACACTGCAAGGACATATGAGACACATCCTTGGCAGAAAAGTAGTTAAGCACTATTTTTAAGTTATACTAAAAAGCCTGTAGAAGAATTTACATTATCAATATTAATATAGAATTATTTTATTCTGTGGAGCTTCAGAGCAGAGTATTAACAGGTACGAACGCAACATACAGGTGCATCTCACAAAATTAGAATATCATCAAAAAGTTAATTTATTTCAGTTCTTCAATACAAAAAGTGAACTCATATATTATATAGTCATTACAAACAGAGTGATCTATTTCAAGTGTTTATTTCTGTTAATGTTGATGATTATGGCTTACAGCCAATGAAAACACAAAAGTCATTATCTCAGTAAATTAGAATAATTTATAACAACAGCTTGAAAAATGTTTTTAAAATCCGAAATGTTGGCCTACTGAAATGTATAGTCAGTAAATGCATTCAATACTTGGTCGGGGCTCCTTTTGCATCAATTATTGCATCAATGCGGCGTGGCATGGAGGCGATCAGCCTGTGGCACTGCTGAGGTGTTATGGAAGCCCAGTTTGCTTTGATAGCAGCCTTCAGCTCGTCTGCATTGATGGGTTTGATGTCTCTCATCTTCCTCTTGACAATACCCCATAATTTCTCTATGGGGTTAAGGTCAGGAGAGTTTGCTGGCTAATCAAGCACAGTGATACTGTTGTTTTTAAACCAGGTATTGGTACTTTTGGCAGTGTGGACGGTGCCAAGTCCTACTGGAGAATGAAATTTCCATCTCCAAAAAGCTGGTCAGCAGAGGGAAGCATGAAGTGCTCTAAAATTTCCTGGTAGACGGCTGCGCTGACTTTGGTCTTGTTAAAACGCAGTGGACCTACACCAGCAGATGACATGGCCCCCCAAACCATCACTGATTGTGGAAACTTCCCACTAGACCTCAAGCATCTTGGATTGTGGCCTCTACACTCTTCCTCCAGACTCTGGGACCTTGATTTCCAAATGAAAATTGGAACTCTGGGACCTTGTGGACTGTGTCAATGACTGCTTTCTGGACATCTGTCAAGTCAGCAGTCTTCACCATGATTGTGGAGCCTACAGAAACAGGCTAAGGGACCTTTTTAAAAGCTTTTGAAGCATTTGCAGGTGTTTTTTGTTAATTAATATGATTTACTGAGACTTTTGTGCTTTCATTGGCTGTAAGCCATAATCATCAACATTAACAGAAATAAACACTTGAAATAGATCACTCTGTGTGTAATGACTCTATATAATATGAGTTTCACTTTGTGTATTGAAGAACTGAAATAAATTAACTTTTTGATGATATTCTAATTTTGTGAGATGCACCTGTAGAGTAAAAAATAACGTTGCTTTCTTGTGTGTCACAGAAAGAAATAGTGCTATGATAAATATAAAGTAACAATCTAATAAGTGTAAGCAAGATACAGTTCAATTAGATGAAATTTAAGATTTAGCAAAGTGTAACATACTGTAGGTTAAACAGTGGTTGGAGAGGTTGCAATAAACTCATCAATTCTCATCAGCAACACTCAGAAAATGGTTTGCAATGGCAATTTATATGCAAATATGTAATTACCTATAAAAGACAGAACTATTGCTTAGTATTGCATGCCAGTCTACAAAGGTTACTCCTAGAGGTTTGGCGAATAGTAGTGATAGATTAATGAGGAGAGTGATTAATAAGGAGAGGAATTAATTTATAGAGTTACAGAATAGAGATGAGGCTAAGGAGAAGTTTTGGAAGAAATGTATGTGGAGGCTACTTTAAATAGAATTCTGGAAAGGTTTTATGATTTTAAAAAGTACCTACCTCCAGCAGTCATGTGCTTAGAAAGGTGCAGGCTCAGCACCAGAGCCCGCATGAAAGATAGGGACATGAAAAATGTTGTAAATATATGTCACATGTCCTGAAGGGGTTAAAATATATGTAAGTTAATCCCTTTCAGTTAATTTCCTCCCAGCAGCATGGGTCGAAGTGCAGGCACTGGGCAAGTTCAGAACACTATTAGCCTGCAGATTAACCCCGTATATGCAGGTTAATAGAGATTTTTAACGTGACAGGTTCCCTTTAAGTAAGTCTTTGTCTCGCAGATACATATTGGAAGGTTTTCTGAACTATTCTCCGCTGATCTCTTTGCCGTAGTTTACTATATCTATCAGAATTGAGAATTAAAATGCGGTAGACATAATATGCTTCCTCTGATATATAATTTTGGGAGCGAAATAGGGAGTTTGTTTGTTTTCCTTTCTTCGTCTTCTCCAGCTGTGGGAGTGTACCGCTCTTACTGCTTTTTCTGTCAGAAGTTATATTCACATGAGTTACTGCTTTGGGACACATATTGGCTGGAGCAAGCTATAATTTGAGAGAGTCATAATTAAGATGTCGGTCATGTGCAAGGAAGCTCAGTGCGTCAACATAAACATGGCTGTTATTTAGAGAGCTATACAGTAGGTGATGCTAAGAGTAGTAAGAAGCCTGCCATGTCCTCAGTAGCTTTTTTTCATGTATGACGAATGTGTTAATATTTTATGCAAAATGTAAAATACTGATTTGATTCAGTAGCACATATTATACTTTGTCGCTATGGCAACAGCCTAAGTCTGAGTCGTGAGGAAAGAGGTTTTCTGATAGAAGCTCTCACTTTAAGTCCTGCAAACATGTCAGAAATCTACAGGGAAATAGATCTGTTTTTCGTCTTAACAATAAGATGTACAAAGATTTACAAACTATTACAATGCTGCATGATGCCAAACCACCTTTTCATGGAAGTGACATCTCACATATTATACCCAACGCCACCCATATACTGTATTACACTCCATCTATGATGAGACAGGATAATACACCTCAAGGGGCACATGTTGGTAAAGGTCCTGGGTAACGCCAATCCTGCTGTGTTTTAATAAACTGCGCTCTCTGTAAAGTTTCCAATTAATATCTTCCCAGTCCTCATTCATCTCTGAAATTAAGGTATAAATGTATTTCACAAAAAATAGTCATCTTATTCAGATCAGGCCTGCAACACAAGTGGATTCTACCCTAAACGTTAAATGACAAATATACTACCCACATGTGCTAATGGCCGGCTTGTGACCACCTCCATTACTTTCGTATGTAAAATTAGGTGTAAATACCAATGTAAAAATGTTTTATTGTACATTGAGTTCCAAGATATCCAAGAGAAAAGGAAGCAGAAAATGCCCAGATGTCAAAAACATAACACGTTTTATAATTTAATCAGAACAGTCAATAAAAACATGTCAGAAGGAAGAATGCTAGACTCATTAGGGTACAGTACCAGTCTGTATACCTCAAAACAGACACAGATAAATGAAAGTGCATAGGTAAAATGTCTGTGCATAAAATATATAATAAAGTATGACCATAGGTAATAATGAGACCAAAAGTAATTACATAACAGATCAAGGTGAATTATAGCAAATAACATAACATAATAAAAACAACTGGATAGGTCCAGAAGACCCCGACGCACGTTTCATGTAAACTTTTTCCCCTGTACCTGTTACATCTCAAACAGACACATATAAAAATAGCTATTACCATGTTAACTGTACATGAGTTCTGAGAGGTAAACTATAATGACCTGATTCTGGAATGGACAGGGGGAGTTTAATCTGTGTCGAACATTCTCCCTTTTTGTGTGTTTTTATTAACTGTTTGATTGAATTAATAAAATTTGTTACGTTTTTTGATATCTAGGCGTCTTCTACTTCCTTTTCTTTTGTATATCTTATCTTTTGGAAGTGCCCTTTTTTGTTTGGCCTCATATATGTGTTTATTGCATTCCAATAAACTATTTCTAGAACATGAAGAACCAAAGATCAGACAATCTAATGTTTCTCCCCATTGGTCTCTCTAAGATTCCTTGAATAGTCCTCATTCAGAAGTCTGTTTTTCTAATACTGTATTCTATCTGTTGTTTTCACAGATAGAACAACCATAATAGTCTAGTCTAGTTCACATGTCCATGTGTTTTTGTAGACCATAGGTCCGCAAAAAAGAAATCACAGAGGCACGTCCGTTTTTTTATCCCAGTTATGGATCAAAATCATCTATAGGTCTAAGATAAAATCACCGATGAAACACTGATATGAAAACTGACATTGATCAAACACTAATGAAAATCCAGTCCAAAACACTGATGAGAATTGGTCTGTATGGAAAAAAACCCTTACGTCTGAATGAGGCTTATCTCTGATAGCTAAAGCCTAGAGAGGTCATCGGGAGCTGTTCAAGTGATCGGTCGGAGTCATAGTGCATAACAATAATTAATAACAATAATCCCCCCAACACTATATCTTGGGGTACAGTTTGGAGGCCCCAATACTAGAGTTAAACAAAACAATTCTTAGGACCCAGGTCTGGCATATACGTTGGTACTCCATAGCAGTAGGACAAAGCAATTTAAAGATGTCATCGGGGCCTAGTAATAGCAAGGAAGGAAGTACTCATTGTCCTCGTCTGGCGTGCCAGATAAGCGTCTAGTTACTTTTCTTGCTCAACTGTACCCCATACACATGAAATAGTCAGTTGCTCTCATCAAGATCAGCCTGTTTGGCTGATTTTGCTTGGATGTGGACAGGCAGTCTTCTGAGTTGCTCTTGGATTTCCTATACCTATTAGATGGTGAAATTGATGATCCCTTTAAAGTGCATTGTTTTTATTTTAGGAACATTTTCCCATTTTCCCAGTTTCACGAGAAAGGGCAGTGAATGGGATCTATGTGTATGAGCATACTGAAGAATACGAGTGGCTTTGTTTTATATCTTGCCTTTAGTCTATTTCACCCATTTTACTCCACAGTAGAAAAATAAATAATACATTTCAAAAGAATAAAGGACTTTATGAAGGAAAAACTGAAGTATGTCTAAAGTGTTTGCTTTTCATTGTCTATTTAATGGAGCTAATGGATCTATATTGATGTTCTCATGCTTTCCCACTGTCTTTTGCTGAGATCACATGAAACAATGGCAGCCGAGGTCTCCAGAGTACGAAGTGTTCAGAATTCAATTATGCATTTAAGAATGATGATAAACCATTCAATCCATTTATCTCTTTATAGTCTGATCCACATGCCAGGTGTAAAATGAAGTCTGAGAAACTAAAGTATGCATATGTTACTTACAATATCAAATATTACAGAAAGGAGTGCACCTTTTAGTCATATCAGAAGTAGAGCAGCGCCAGGAATAATGATCTGCCCCCTGAGCTATTAGACTACAATTTCAGTACAGATAATGTAATTACTTGTTAGGCTAAAATGATCATAGCAATTAAAATGTTAGAGTGAAAGTGAGAACAATATATTTTCCCTTTTGTTTGAGAATTTCCATAAAGCAATTAATCTTTCAGATGATAAAATATCACAATTTCTTTGGTCTATAATATTAGAGAATGAGAAATATTAGCGTGTTCAAATTTAATAGGTAAAAATGTTCATCCTGGTTTGGAAGATTTTATTATATCGATTTATTTCATAGACATCTGCTGTTTAATTAAGGTGTGCACCAGATGAAGGCGGAAGATACAGTATGAGAACCTGATATATTATAAAAGAACCAAATGTAGTGTATAAATTCAGTAGAGACTGCCTACTGTGCAGTTATTGGACTTCACAGGTCCGTATATTATCCTTGCACATGGGTCATCTAAAGTCTGTGCTCCCTCCTGCATTGCGCACAGAGTACCCCCATAGAGTGCACTACAAACTTTTGAATGCTACTAAGTTACGGAGGTTTGTGTGATTGAGTAGTGAGGTAAAGGGTAGAGGTGCGCTTTTGGACCTCTATATAATGTACAGTGCTGGCCAAAAGTATTGGCACCCCTGCAATTCTGTCAGATAATACTCAGTTTCTTCCTGAAAATGATTGCAATCACAAATTCTTTGGTCTTATTATCTTCATTTAATTTGCTTGCAAGGAAAAAACACAAAAGAGAATGAAGCAAAAATCAAATCATGGATCATTTCACACAAAACTCCAAAAAAGGGCCGGACAAAAGTATTGGCACCCTCAGCCTAATACTTGGTTGCACAACCTTTAGCCAAAATAACTGTGAACAACCGCTTCCGGTAACCATCAATGAGTTTCTTACAATGCTCTGCTGGAATTGTAGACCATTCTTCTTTGGCAAACTGCTCCAGGTCCCTGATATTTGAAGGGTGCCTTCCCCAAACTGCCATTTTGAGATCTCTCCACAGGTGTTCTATGGGATTCAGGTCTGGACTCATTGCTGGCCACCTTAGAAGTCTCCAGTGCTTTCTCTCAAACCATTTTATAGTGCTTTTGGAAGTGTGTTTTGGGTCATTGTCCTGCTGGAAGACCCATGACCTCTGAGGGAGACCCAGCTTTCTCACACTGGGCCCTACATTATGCTGCAAAATTTGTTGGTAGTCTTCAGACTTCATAATGCCATGCACACGGTCAAGCAGTCCAGTGATAGAGGCAGCAAAGCAACCCCAAAACATCAGGGAACCTCCGCCATGTTTGACTGTAGGGACCGTGTTCTTTTCTTTGAATGCCTCTTTTTTTTTCCTGTACACTCTATGTTGATGCTTTTTCCCAAAAAGCTCTACTTTTGTCTCATCGGACCAGAGAACATTCTTCCAAAACATTTTAGGCTTTCTCAGGTAAGTTGGCAAACGCCAGCCTGGCTTTTTTATGTCTCGGGGTAAGAAGTGGGGTCTTCCTGGGTATCCTACCATACAGTCCCTTTTCATTCAGATGTCGACGGATAGTACGGGTTGACACTGTTGTACCCTCGGACTGCAGGGCAGCTTGAACTTGTTTGGATGTTAGTCGAGGTTCTTTATCCACCATCCGCACAATCTTGCGTTGAAATCTCTCGTCAATTTTTCTTTTCCGTCCACATCTAGGGAGGTTAGCCACAGTGCCATGGGCTTTAAACTTCTTGATGACACTGCGCACGGAAGACACAGGAACATTCAGGTCTTTGGAGATGGACTTGTAGCCTTGAGATTGCTCATGCTTCCTCACAATTTGGTTTCTCAAGTCCTCAGACAGTTCTTTGGTCTTCTTTCTTTTCTCCATGCTCAATGTGGTACACACAAGGACACAGGACAGAGGTTGAGTAAACTTTAATCCATGTTAACTGGCTGCAAGTGTGATTTAGTTATTGCCAACACCTGTTAGGTGCCACAGGTAAGTTACAGGTGCTGTTAATTACACGAATTAGAGAAGCATCACATGATTTTTCAAAGGGTGCCAATACTTTTGTCCACCCCCTTTTTTAGGTTTGGTGTGGAATTATATCCAATTTGGCTTTAGGACAATTCTTTTTGTGTTTTTTTCATTGAAGACAAATTAAATGAAGAGAATAATACCAAAGAATTTGTGATTGCAATCATTTTCAGGAAGAAACTGAGTATTATCTGACAGAATTGCAGGGGTGCCAATACTTTTGGCCAGCACTGTACATTATATAGAGGTCCAAAAGCGCACCTCTACCCTTTACCTCACTACTCAATCACACAAACCTCCGTAACTTAGTAGCATTCAAAAGTTTGTAGTGCACTCTATGGGGGTACTCTGTGCGCAATGCTACGATTTTTTTAATTCTGTGTGATGATTTCCCACATTGCATGAATGAAAAATAAATAGTGCATATGACAAGGGAAATAACTAGAGATGAGTGAACCCGAACTTAAAAGTTTGGGGTTCGTACCGGACTGTCCGGTGCTAAATGCGGCACACGGACTTCTCCTGGAAGTCCGATGCAACGCTAAGAGTTCTGGAGAAGTCCTGGAGGAGAGACGGAATTTTCCAACTCAAAAGTTTGGTCCTCATTCTTTTCAATGGGGTTCAGGCTCGGGTTCAAGCTGGTGCCCAAACCGAACTTTGGAATAAACCTCGGGGCGGGTACCAGAACCCGAACTTCCACGGGTTCGCTCATCCACAGAAATAACTTTGATTTAATTAGTAAGTTATGTAACAAACAATATCATTGACATTTGAGAGGCGCCTTGATCTTCAGTTACAAGCTTTGGTCCGGCAGATCCTTTTCGGGTGATTGTCAGACACAGGACTGTGTTTCCACTTGATTGAAGTTATACGTAAAAGCGACAGGCTGCTTATTTTAATGGCTGAACCAGCCCCCTTCTCTGTCATAGCTGATGTATAAGTACAGAATGGGGCTGGCTTAGCTATTATAATAAGTTATGACGTCACCCCTCCCTTCACACAGAGGTCCAGTCACCTGCAGGAGCTGTGCGTGGCCAGCCCAAACCGGAAGAGGACCTGCCTGGGCTGAGGACTAGAACTTTACTGGAACTGAAGGTTGAGTCTTCTTTCAGACATTAAGTATATTAGTATATTTATATATTCGTGAGCTGTATTTCTTACTAATTTAAGCAGTGTGAGCTACAAGAGATACAAGAGATAACATTTAGCTAGACAATCCCAACAACGTAATACAGAAAAGTGTATCTTATCTGACAAATAATCCCGCATGTATTCTCTATCGTCCACTGTCCAAATGTGGACCTTTATTTAGACCTTGTGGATCTATATATGATGTGATAATCCCAATTATATCACATTTACATTGACCTATATTGGAAATTCTTAATCTAGTAAAATATATTGTCAACGAAATTTTAATTTTTAGCAAATGCTGATTACAAAGAAAGGTCAATATGGGGAATATGATTGTGGCATGACTGCAACTTTGTTGTCTTTTCCTTTACAGCTTTGGGTGAAATTCTAATCTGGAAATTGAACTAATGTCGGTAAAAATATTTTTACCTCTTTGGCCAGCTTTAAAAATTGTACTCATTCCAATTTATGAGATAATTGCTGCTGAGAAGTACTGATCCTTCAATCTATATAATTGATCTAATAAAGCACCACTCCAGTGGGATTTTTTTCATTGCAGCTCTGGAGTGGTGCTACTAATCTAAGTTCCCTGCCCCCAGTATTATACTTACCAGCCGCCGTCTTCATCTTTTATCTGCGCTGCTCTGGTTGGTCTCCAGCAGTTTGTGGCCTACCGGATAGCTCCAATGTTTGCTGGGGTGAGGCAGAGGTCATTTTTCAGTGCAAGTCATTTTGAGCTTCGTTTTGGCCCTCATAGACTTGCATTGAGAGCTTGTGACTGTGACCTCCTACTTCCGGTCAGTCACAAGATGGCGCCATGGGACCAGCGCTGGGAACAGATGAAGACTGCGGCTGATAAGTATAATACTGGGGGCAGAGAACTTAGCACCACTCCAGCGCTGAAATAACAAAAAACACTGGAGTGGTGTTTAATGCACCTATGAAATGAGCACAGAAGTACATAGAGTAAAAACTTGTAAAGGGGGTTTCCATATAGAGCGTTTATAGCAAATTCATAGTATTTGTTATAGATAGTCTAAAAGGTTCTACAGAAGTCCAAATCCTGTTTTTCCATGTGCAGTGGCCAACAATTTCAGCAGAGAGGTGGTTGACTTCCCATAACTCCTGTAGACTTCAATGGAGATAATCGTATTTGCCACATACTGTTTTTTGCAGGCAATGGCTCATGTTGAGTTATTTTTAAATGGACAGCTATATATAAAAGTAATCTATTTCTTGGAAATGTATGCTTAGGTGAAAAATCGTATAGAAATTGCACACATAAAAGCAATATTGTCCATTTAGTAATTTCTGGAATATATCTTACATGCAGACAAAAACCCCTTATAAATGGAATCTTTGAAAGGTGCTGGAGGTGTAATGTTAGGCAGGAAATAACACCGCACAAAATTGCACCTACATATTAATGTATTAAACCCAGGAAGTGAAAATCACCTAAACGCTCATGAAAAAAGAGTGCAGTACATAGAAATCCATCCTAATATGAGTAATACATATTTATTACATTAAATGCATATGAATGTGAGGACTTAGAATAAACTATTTCACATCTTCTTATGTAGAAGTAAAACAGAAGTAGTTAGTAGTTTGTAGGTGTGTAATGTTTTTTGCTTCCTGTTTCTTAGTTTCCACATCTACTTACATTGCGTCACCAAAACCACTAACAGCACCATGCAGCAAAGTTGTGTCAGGATCAGACGACAAGTAACAAACTCAGCCCTGCTACATCAGATTCTGGAGATATTTAAAAACTATTCAACGACAGCGCTAATTACACAAGTCTGGCCCCGGTTTTATACTTTCTGTATCTGCACATTGTTTTACACCAAACTTCTGTTATCTCCAGTATAACAAACTATAATAATGTCTTAAATATCCACTCGTTTAAAAACATGTATATTTCATGGCTTACAAAACACCATTTACTTAACCTATTGACTCTTAAAAAAAAAAAAAGAGAGCAAACTGCCAAGGAATAGGATTGATCCATTTGACATGTGTACACTTAGTATAAAGCCTTGCACTCAGTACACACAAGTCATGGCTATGCCGAGCATGCTGTTGACTTTACTTGAACCCCCAATGAAGCACAACAGACAAAGGAAGCTCTTACTTAAAGAATCCAGTCTGAGAACTTACAGGCTTAAGACAGACTGGCCTTTCTGCCCCGTTGCTTGATGTACTGTATATAGATACTTAACCTTTAAATGATACAAATTATCAGCTGTTCACAGGATACATTGTATATGCTGATAGCAAGGTGATCCTCTTGTATTGCAGGTTTGTATATTTGTTTTTTTAGTTTTGTATAATAGACATGGGTAAATGTAACTGTCTAGCTCTGCATCCTACACTCTTTTCTATTTGTTATGTCAGAATAGAAAAGAAGCCATTAGAAAGATTATACTGATGGCGTCTTTAATAGTCATATTTACATTTAGGTTAAATGAAAGGATAGCTTTATGTTCTATTACCTGCCTTTATATCCCTTAGACAACAATGAGATGCAATTAATTCAATTTGAATTACGGGATTGTCGGAGATTAGAAACGGGGTCACCATTTTCTTTCCCAGAAGCAGCGTCATCAGCCATTTATGGGCTGCGTCTGGTATTTCAGCTGAACTCCATGCACTTAAAAGGTGTAAAGCTGCAATACCAGACACAGTCTGTAAACAAGAGTGGTGCTATTTCAAGTACAAAAATAATCTATGAAATTTTCTTTAATTAGTTTATCCTTGGATCGTATATGGTTTTGCAGCTCATCCCCATTTACTTGAATACCAAATACAATGTTGTGCTTCTGGGGGAAAAAAAATCAGACAACCCCTTTAATTTCAAGGATATGCTTACAATTTATTTACTCACTTATATAGAGCCATTCCACTGCGCTTTACAGACATTAAGGGCTTTGTCCCCATTGGGGCTCACAATCTATATTCACTTACAGGATGTCTTTGGAGTGTGGGAGGAAACCCACACAAACACAGGGAGAACATACAAACTCCTTGCAGATGTTGTCTGTGGTGGGATTTGAACCCAGGAACCCAGTGCTGCAAAGCTGCAATGCTAACCACCAAGCCACCATGCTACCCTATCTATATGGCATAAGGTGCTTTTTTTTTCCAAACTTTTATTTTCAGTGTGGGAAAAGGTCATTTACACATTGAGTACTTGGTCAGTATTTTACCTCAGTATTTGTAAGCCAAAACCAGGAGAGGAACAATCAGAGGAGAAGTATAATAGAAACATGCCAGCAGTTCTGCATTCTTCAGCCACTCCTGGTTTTGGCTTACAAATACTTATGTGAAATACTGAACGTGACTTAAGATGCTAAATCTTGAAACACTTTTACCTGAAAAACAGCTTCAAATTTGACCACTGAATGACAAGAAGGTGACAAAAGAATCCTCTATATAAAAAAAAGTGATGAAAAATTGCGTGAAAAAAAATTGGGTGCAGATTTTAAGTGGATTTTTCAGCTTGAAAAATCCATATAAAATAAACTCTGTGTAAACACACCCTAAAACTTCCATAGTGAATCTTATCTGATATTGTATAATGTATGAGCTAGATGTATATAATTATCTTGTGTAAAAGAAGACTGAACCTGATACAGAAAGTATTGTTTACACTGCGGATCCTATGTGCACACTTGACAGACATATTTCGGACTTCTAATATCCAAGGCCCAGCTGCAATGAACATGCTCTTTTGAGATAAGTGTGGCTTTTCTTGTAGTAGCCAAGGCCAAGCTCTAAAAAGCTGCGCACATAATGCTGCTGTAATTTAATTACACACAGGCTGGTTGTTTAGCAGAGCCTGGGCTTTCAGCCTAAATGTTGTTGATGTGATAGAAAAAGAAAAACATCATATGATAGCCGTCTGTGCTTTCCCCTCTTACTTTCATATTCCTGCCGATTAAGTTTCGGAGCTGCTATAAACTGGCAGTATCTTGACTCTCACCCTCCTTGTACCATGTCCTTCTTTTTTTTCGGGAATGCCAAGTCTGAAAGCAGCCAGCAGAAGTAATTGCAGAATAGATGTGCGCTAATCAAGCGCTTTTATTGACTATCCTTCTCTTTCTCTACTTGATTTGACGTAAAGTTGTCCAGGGAAATGTAATTGGCCGGAATGCAATCACATAGATTTTTTAATTATGAAACGAAATGTTGGAAATTTTTCATTTGCGCTTGTATATTGGATCAATATGAAAAGCTACTGCTGGCTAGAAGATGGACTGGGAGGCCTCTTATGACTCCTACTTACAATTAAGTGAATAACCATATATTCATAAGGTACATTGTGAAAAGCCACTCTTAACCAAAGTGAGGTCCCAAAAATTGGAAAAGTGAAAATTTGTGCCACTCCATAAGTCTGATAAATATGCTACCACGGAAAACAGGAGTTTTTGGCAATGATTTCTAGAAAAATATTTTATTAAACACTTAGGACACAATACATACAACAAGGAACAACCCGGCATCAAAAATTGGGCTGCATATATTAATACCGTAAGATTGGTAGTTATGAAGAGTGAAAATCACAATGGAGAGAGGTGCCACAGTACTTATTCCCAAGTGGGATAGTTGTCTAAGTGCTGCCTGCGACAGTAAAAATCCATAAGTCCATTCATTATTTGTACAGCGTAATATGATAGTCACATCGGCACATGAACCCCTAGAAACATTAATTAGGTCATAGTATTGTACTCTTACCCATTGCTAAGATAGCAGCCCAACAGAAAAAATCCCCAACGCGCGTATCGCGTGGTGTATTAAACAGCTTCCTCAGGGGGAATGCAAAAAAGGACCTTCCATGCAAGTTTAAGTGTGTTCAGGACCTGCGGCCACATGGTCGCAATGGACCAATCACATCATGGTATGTCGGCGCATGCGCACTGCGCCGCACGCGTCAGCCGCACCGCCCACAGCCATCAACGCAGACCACGCATATCAGGAAGAACAGGGTGAGTTACCATGGCTCCCAGACAACACGCAGGCTCCATAAAGATGCCTGGGGCGGAGCGGGGACATCGGACAGTGCAGCATGCACGCGCACACCATTTAGGACAAGTTTATAACAGTGACCCATATATAATTAACACCCAATAACAATATTAAATCCAGTCCTGATGATATAAATTCATAAGTTGAAAGGTGATGATGGTTCATGCCGCAAGATCATTAGTCTAGCTATGGAAGAAAAAAGAAATATAAACAGGACAAGAAACATTAGAAAAAATAAAAAGTGTGATTAAAATTAAATTAAAAAATACCAAAGGGTTACTATACGTATGTTCACAGAAACGGGGCGAAACTTAACATTTCATTGAGGCCATTGGGAATCACAGTTCCCAATTCTACTATCCATTTAGCCTCTCTTTGGGCTAAAAGTTTTTTTATATTACCTCCTCGAATCCCACCATGGATGACTTCAATTCCCCGTACCATAAACGTTTTGGGGCTGCAATCATGGTATTGCCTAAAATGGCGTGGGATAGTTTTTAGTGAAGAAATATCCGCCACTGTCCTTGCTGCACCAGTGTTTCTCACATGCTCCCTAATCCTAACCCGCAATTCTCTGGATGTCAATCCAACGTATATTTTTCCACAACCACAGGTAGCATAGTATACAACATTTGAAGTCCCACACAAAATATATTCATTGATTTTATAGTGGCGACTTCCAGAGGAATTAGAGAACTCAATACTGCGAGAGACATTGCCACTCAGTGACCACATAGAAAGCACCCCTTTCTTGGTCCCCTTGACCCAAATGGATTAGGCTTAGGTGGAATGTAGTGGCTTTTGACTAAAATATCCTTAATATTTCTACATCTTCTGGAGGTCATAAAGGGGGATACCGAGATATGGGGAGCCGAGGAAGGCTCAGTCAATAAGACCGGCCAATGGCGTTGCAAAATGGTTCTCATAAGCGACCAGTCTTGGTTGTAAGTGGAAATGAATCTCGGTGGTCCGAAGTTTTCCTTTGATTTTATTGTAGAACTCAACAGCTTATTACGTGGGGTAGCCCTTGCTCTCCTATACCCTTATTTTATACATCGCTTGCTGTAGCCTCTCTCTGCAAAGCGTCGGGTAAGATCTATGGCCTGATCCTCAAATCTCACCTCAGAAGAGCATATCCGCTTCATCCTGAGGAATTGTCCAACTGGGACAGCCCTGACCATATAAGTATTATGTGCTGAATCAGCATGTAATAGTGCATTCACCGAGGTAGAGTTACGATGAACATCAGTTTGAATATATCCCTGGTACATCTACCTCAAGGGAAATATCTAAAAAATCAATTTTTTTCGCACTATATTGAAATGTCAATTTAATGTTAAAGGGGTTATCATTAAGTAGGTCCATGAATTGCTCCAGTTCACAGGCAGTACCTTGCCAAATAATAAAAAGGTCATCAATATACTGCAGCCAACACTGCACATGGTCGGCAGCCCGCGCCCCCGCATCACCAAACGAACACCTCTCCCACAATCCCAGAAAAAGGTTTGCGTACACGGGTGCACAGGCCGCCCCCATGGCAGTGCCACATTTCTGCAAGTAGAATATGTCCTTAAAAACAAAAAAATTATGTGTTAATATGAACCGGAGCAATTCAAGAACCAAATCACCCAATTGGCTATCCCATTTTGAACTCCCCAGGAAGAAGCCGAACAGCTCTAATACCATCTTCATGGTCAGTGCAGGTATAAAGGGATTCAATATCCGCAGTAACCAGTAACATATCAGACTCCACAAAGATCCCATCCACCCTCCTTAGCACGTCCGTTGTGTCCTTCACAAATGATGGTAAAGTTTCCACCATAGGTTTCAAATAGTAATCTATGAACTTACACACTGGTTCACATAAACCATCCATTCCTAACACAATCGGACGGCCAGGAGGGTCGACAGGATCCTTGTAGATTTTTGGAAGAAGGTAAAACGTTGGGACTTTTGGATATTTAGTCATTAGCCCCTCAAAAATTTGTTTTGTAATGATACCCTGATCCAAGGCCCCACAAAGTATAGAGTGCAGCTGAGCCGAGAAAGAAGCAAGGGGTGAGAAAGGTAATTTTTCATAGGTATTTCTATCTCTCAATTGTCTGAGAGCCTCCTTTTCATATTTGTTTGTTGGCCAGATGACAATGTTCCCCCCCTTGTCCGCAGCCTTGAAAACCACATCATCAAGTGCCTGTAGCTCTCTCAAGGCTTGTCTTTGTCTATAACTAAGATTACTATGTCTACTTTGTGTGGAAATTCCCTTGAAATCATCCAAAACTAATTTGGTGAAGATCTCAACAGCTGGGCATAAGGACAAGGGGGGAAACCTCGTCGATCTGGGTACCACATCCAGAGGAAACATACCTTGTTTCTCAATGCTCTGCTCTTGTAATAATTCCTCCAAAATGGAGAGAGCTTCCCGCTCAGCTGCACTATCCAGGTCAAAATCCGATGTGCCACAATTATGTAATTTTTTCATGATGAGTTTGCGGGAAAAGATATAAAGATCTTTCATGGCTGTAAACAGATGGAATGGATTAGTTGGTGCAATAGACAAACCTCTACTCAATACTTCACACTGGGGTGGAGTAAGATTATGAGATGATAAATTAATTACCTGTAGGCTTGTCTTAGTTTTTTTATCCTGTTGGTTACTTGTCAAATTCTTGCGTTTAGCAGCCAATCTAGTTTTATTATATCTGAAAACAGGGGTTTGAACCTCATTTCCCTCCACATTTGTCTTAGTTTGAGCTTCATCCCCAGATGTGAAAGATACCCCAGATCCCGATCTGGAACGAGATCTGGATCTAGTATGATATATGGTGCGTGAGCGATTAGTGTTCATTTTCCACTTATAAACTCGACAATTAAGTGACTGGAGCCAATGAATAGAAGGCTGGTACAGATACTGCCTGCTGAGCCTTATTATGTGTGGAACCAGCATCGTAATATTACTGTATAATCACAATTGTAAGGGTTTATTTAGCAGTAGAACAATAATATTAATAATAATAATAATAATAATCATCTTTATTTATATAGCGACAACATATTCCGCAGCGCTTTACAATTCAGAGGTTCACATACAAGCAAGTAAGCAGGAATACATTCTACCTGATATAGATGTGGAACTGTTATGTTAGAAAGGCAACTGATACCAGGGTATTAAAACCATCCACAAATTCCAGAATATCCTAAAACAGAGATGTTCCATAATTCTTTCACACAATGTTAAAAGAGTAAGATAATGCAGTTTATCATTCTCATTAGTATAGTATGTATAGCACATCAACGTGAATTTTTGTAAATGATATTTGTATAATTATCTTGTCAGAACGTTATAGTTACACCTTATAATAATACTTAGCAAATATGTTTGTCCAGAAGCAGATGGCTTTTTTCAGAAAGTTCCTACTTAAATGCAAACCACTGACGGATATATCTACATGTATATAAAAATATATATATATATATATATATATATATATATATATACAGTTATATGAAAAAGTTTGGGCACCCCTATTAATCTTAAGCTTAATGTTTTATAAAAATTGGTGTTTTTGCAACAGCTATTTCAGTTTGATATATGTAATAACTGTTGGACACAGTAATGTTTCTGCCTTGAAATGAGGTTTATTGTACTAACAGAAAATGTGCAATCTGCATTCAAACAAAATTTGACAGGTGCATAAGTATGGGCACCCTTATCATTTTCTTATTTTAAATACTCCTACCTACTGTTTACTGACTTACTAAAGCACTTTTTTTGGTTTTGTAACCTCATTGAGCTTTGAACTTCATAGTCAGGTGTATGCAATCATGAGAAAAGCTACTTAAAGTGGCCACTTGCAAGTTGTTCTCCTGTTTGAATCTCCTCTGAAGAGTGGCATCATGGGCTCCTCAAAACAACTGTCAAATGATCTGAAAACAAAGATTATTCAACATAGTTGTTCAGGGGAAGGATACAAAAAGCTGTCCCAGAGATTTAACCTGTCAGTTTCCACTGTGAGGAACATAGTAAGGAAATGGAAGAACACAGGGACAGTTCTTGTTAAGGCCAGAAGTGGCAGGCGAAGAAAAACATCAGAAAGGCAGAGAAGAAGAATGGTGAGATCAGTCAAGGACAATCCTAAGACCACCTCCAGAGAGCTGCAGCATCAACTTGCTGCAGATGGTGTCACTGTGCATCGGTCAACTATACAATGCACTTTGCACAAGGAGAAGCTGTATGGGAGAGTGATGCAAAAGAAGCCATTTCTGCAAACACGCCACAAACAGAGTCAGCTGAGGTATGCAAAAGCACATTTGGAGAAGCCAATTTCTTTTTGGAAGAAGGTCCTGTGGACTGATGAAACCAAGATTGAGTTGTTTGGTCATACAAAAAGGCATTATGCATGGCGGCAAAAAAACACAGCATTCCAAGAAAAACACTTGCTACCCACAGTAAAATTTGGTGGAGGTTCCATCATGCTTTGGGGCTGTGTGGCCAATGCCGGCAACGGGAATCTTGTTAAAGTTGAGGGATGCATGGATTCCAATCAGTATTAGCAGATTCTTGACAATAATGTTCAAGAATCAGTGATAAAGTTGAAGTTACGCAGGGGGTGGATCTTTCAGCAAGACAATGATCCAAAGCACCGCTCCAAATCTACTCAGGCATTCATGCAGAGGAACAATTACAATGTTCTGGAATGGCCATCCCAGTCCCCAGACCTGAATATCATTGAACATCTGTGGGATCATTTGAAGAGGGCTGTCCATGCTCGGCGACCATCAAACTTTACTAAACTGTAATTGTTTTGTAAAGAGGAATGGTCAAAAATACCTTCATCCAGGATCCAGGAACTCATTAAAAGCTACAGGAAGCCACTAGAGGCTGTTATTTTTTCAAAAGGAGGATCTACTAAATATTAATGTCACTTTTCTGGTGAGGTGCCCATACTTATGCACCTGTCAAATTTTGTTTGAATGCAGATTGCACATTTTCTGTTAGTACAATGAACCTCATTTCAAGGCAGAAACATTACTGTGTCCAACAGTTATTACATATATCAAACTGAAATAGCTGTTGCAAAAACCCCAATTTTTATAAAACATTAAGCTTAAGATTAATAGGGGTGCCCAAACTTTTTCATATAACTGTATATATATATACGGTATATATATATATATTTTTTTATATATACATGTATACCCATCAGTGGTACTATAATAAATATATATATATATGTATGTATATATATATATATATATATATATATATATTGTGGGGAATAGCTGTGGTGGATACAGGACTACATTATACTCCGTGCTGCAGTTAAGGAACCTCTTTAAAAAAATAATAATAATGAAGAAAAATATATAAAAAAAATATAATATATTTACACTTATAAAGCGAGGGCAGGCACCACAAATGGACAACATTGTGCATAAAGGGGTGCTGCAACCAATGTAGTAGGGTAATAAAAGGGAAGAAAGAACCACATAGATTGAAGTCAGCACACACCAAAAGTAACAAAGATGCAAATATATATTTATTAAATGGTATATAACGATACACATACATTTATAAACATTTAAAAATTGCACAAACTTCTCCCCATGAAGTACATGTATAAGAATCACTATATAGTATAAAGTCAGTGCAGGATATGCAGAATACAAAAATAGGGATTCAAAAAGCCAAACAATATCACATGATAATAAATAATGAGTGAACAAATACTTAATATAAACAGAAAAGAGCCAGCGGCTGCCAGAATAAAGCCACCTGACGTGTTGCGCTGTCGGCAAGTGCAGCTTCATCAGGGTTTTTTTTGCCTAAATAATCTAGAACTTCTTTTTATAGTCACAGAACTTCTCAGTGGCTGCTAAATTTATTTCCAGTAATGAATTATCCTGTGTATGAAGGGTTAAAGGGGTTGTCTCATCTTAGTTAAAATTGTGCTTGTAAAAACAGTCCATTTTTCAATTTACTTGTTATTAAAAAACTTTTTTTCTCAAAATTTTTTAATCTTATAGTTTACTGTTCTTTGCCTGGTTTATCTGTCACGACTGCAGTCTTATCAGCTGTGGGACAGTCTAAGGTAAGGAGTGCAGCGCTTGCAAACTCACTGCTAATCTGCTATAAAGGTTGTAAGTGCTGCCCTCCTCTAAGCTGACCTTATTGCTGGATTCAGCCAGTGTCAGTGACTCTGTTTTCCTCTGATGCTGCAGAAGCAAAATTGCCTCTGCTTGAGGCATCATAGAGAGCAAAGTTCTAGCCAGTGGTGCCACCATGCCACTGGACCAAAGATGCATCAGGACCCCCCAACACTTGGAAAGCCACCAGAGGAGTGGTGCCTTCCTAACAGTAAGATGAGAACAACCCTTTGGCCACGGCCCCAATATCAGTATTTGGACAGTATTTTTTCTCAGGAGTGGGAGACAAAACCAGGCAAGGAACAACCCACTCCTGGTTTTGGCTCCCACTCCTGAGAAAAAATACTGACCAAATACTGATTGATAGTGGGGCCGTGGCCTTTAAGTAAAACCAGCGTTTGGGCTCTTTTACTGACAATAGCCCATGATCTGCCGCTCAGACCTTAGGTCTCTGCTGAATTAAATTATAAATGTGGCCACAAACCTTTACTATTATTATTACTACTATTACTTTTACCTCTGTTAGATAGAAGAATTACCTGTTACCAGAACATCCTATTAACGGGAATTTGTCACCAGATTTTGCCACTTAATCTGAGAGCAGGAAAAATCTAGAGAGCGAGACTTTGATTCCTGCTTTTGTTAATTACTGCTTAGTGTAGATTTTACAAAATTACAGTTTTACCAGCAAGAGATTATCACTAGAAGATAGTAAACCTGCTGCTGTGTAGTCCTCCATATTCCTGAGCTCTGGGTAACCCCGCCCCCACCATTGACTGGCAGCTTTCTGCCTATGCACAGTGGACACAGAAAGCTGCCAATCAGTGGTGTGGGCGGGGTTATACACAGCTCAGCATTCAGAGAACTGCTAAATCTGCAGAAGAGAAAACAGTCATTCTTTCAAAAATACAGCAAGCATCCCATCACTGGAGTCCAGATCTCTGCACCCACATCATGCTGCTCGAAGAGGAGCTGCCAAAAAACTGGTGACAGATTATTTTTAATTTCCAGACCCCCACTACTATTCTTTATGTCAGGTATATTGCATCTAGGTTGTGTTCACATCTGCATTGAATTTTCGGTTACACATTCCAGGGAAAAAATAGCACATATTGCTGGATTATTATTTCCAGGTAAAATGTCTGTACAATGACTGAAACCAGATGGACCCTATTGTAGTTATTAGGATCCATCTGTGCTGTTGGCATCCACTATGTCAGTTTCAGGATTGCCATCAATTTCACTGCTCTGCTCTGTCATTGGAGCATGGTGAAACAGTGCAAATGTGAACAAGGACTTAGCTGTATCTTGTTACATATTATTTCATACTGTATATGTATTGTATGCTTTGTCCAGAATGCATCCTAAGAATGAAATCTATCAACTGCTTTTTGGTGTTTTTACTGGTTTTGCCTCATGAGTCTGACTTGTGCAAGCAATACCAATTCATCCTGGCTGTGCTGTGTGATAGATGTGCTCTGTGGTAATGTAGATCTGCTTTCAGGTTTAAGACATTACTGCTCTGGGGGTGGTTATAGATTTTTTGTCACAAGTATTGCTTTTTGGCCAGATTCAACTACAGCATGACAAAGCATTAATGTCGTTTCAACGTTGCATGCACACGTAAAATATAGAGCGCTCAGCTCCAGAAATGATGGGAATAAGCACATTCTAGGAATTAATTAGTTTGCATTTTTTTTGCAAATTGCAGAAAATAGAAAAACAAATGGCTGCTTAAATAGACGGCTTTGTGTGAGGTTTATAAAGAGTCATGGGTAATGTGAAAACTGCCAATATTCTCTACTGAAAATTGTGACAAATTAGGTTCCAAGTCTACTCCACCTCTCCCTCCCTTAGAAAAAAAAGAGAAGCAAAAAAGCAAAACCATCTACAATCTACACAACTAATAAGTAACTCATAAATGATGTAATCTTAATTAAGTCTGTCTTAAAGAGGTATAATGTATGGAGCACTTATGACAGATCCCTTAAAGAGCGTCTCTTGCTCTGGAGGACTTGTCATGTCCTGCATTACACTGAGAAATCATTGATTGGGATTGACAATGTGTAGTGCTTCATTTCTCCTCCAGTGATGCTGAAGGGAAATTGAACAGTTAGACCCCCCATACACCCCAATCACCTTAGATAGCTATGGATTGCACAATGCTTTAAGATCTTTTGGCTGGCAGCTGTATCAGCCAGCTCAACTATATAATTGACCTGTCGGGTGCTCCTGAGTTCTCTATTAGAGAGCCACTGCCAGACATCTTAGGTGGCGGCTTATCTTTGGGGTGTGGGGGGGATGCAGTCTAAAATTGGACATAACGGATCCTTATCACCCCCAACAATCATCTCTCTGGGACCCCATACACATGAGACTGTAGGCTAATCCATTCGATATTGATTGGTTCTGCCAACATTAATCTAATGTGTATGGTGGTCTTTACTGCCAGGTTTCTCTCCAGATTTCAGCTGATAGGGGGTGAAAGCAAGGAGACATTTTATGGTTACTTTATTGTCAAAGGGCAAGTAGATAATGTTAAAGAGTGGAGAGCTCCTTTAATTTACATGTTCCGGTCTCAAGTCATCAAGCCACGTTCAGTAATCGGTGGTTTGCAGAGTCAGACTGGGGAGCCAAGGGCCCACCAGTAACCAACGCCAGGAGCCCATTTTCCAACTACATGCAAATGTGACATTATCCTCAATCACAAATTTATATAACAATCAACTCGGTAGATTGTTAAATTAATAAGATGCCGCCTTTGTCTGTATATAATGATCTATAATATAACGCTACAAGCGTCCCTCTGTCTGAAGCCTCTATAGACTTCGCAAGCGCGACACGACTGCACAGTCCGGCTCCAGACAGAAGAAAGCATGGAGCCGTTACAGATAAGAGGAGTGTATTGCGCCGGAGATCGCGGTATGCGTGCAAACAGCTGATCAGCAGGGGTGCGGGGTGTCAGACCCGGGCTGATCAGACATTGATAACCTATCCTATGGATAGGACATCAATGAAAAAGTAGTGGACAACCTCTTTAAATAAGAAGTATTATACTGTATTACATCAGCCTAAGCTGCAGGCCACATACACATAGTGATCTCTGTACAATCTCCCTGTATGGCGCAGTAATAGGGCACCCATAGACGAATATGTGATCCTACTGTACTCTACATCATAATAAGCAGAAAAATTGTGCTTATTATGGATATGAGAAGCAGGGAAGCCGGGAACTGCACAGCCTCCTGTATAAGGATCTGCCATGTTCACGAGGCCGTATTCATGTAAGAATTAGTCTACTTATCATGTTCTGAGCATGGTAATTCATCAGAAAAGTCTGTTTTTTTCTTCCCACAATCGTACAAGCTTATTAGTCATTTGAGCCTGATGTATCTGTCATGTGAATCACTTGTACTTGTGTACCTAATGACGCCTGTTCTGTATTCACAAGGAAAAGGAGAAGGCATTTTCTGTCAAATCGTATAAAGGTTTAGAACTTTTTAAGAAACTATTTAGTGACTTTGACAATATAATGGCAGACTAGAACATGAATTTATTATTGTAAAGTAATAAAATATGAACAAGACAACATTGAAGTTGATGACAAAGATAATATTTGCCTGCATACTATTGTCATTTTCTTTTGAGATCTGAAGGAAATATGAAAATAATCAACTGGAAACCAGTGGTAGTCATGAGCAGCCAGAAATGTGATTTAAAATAACCATCCACATTACTTATTAAATACAATAATGTGTATTCAAGCACTATAATCTATCTATCTATGTATCTATCTATCTATCTATCTATCTATCTCATATCTATCTGTACGTTATAATTCCGTTCATTTGGTATCTTGAGAATTTAAAATAATTAAAAATTTAACGTGGTCTGGTCAGTTCTTCTGACGTGTATATTAGTAATTGTTTGTATTCTTCATGAACTGAATTTGCTTCTTAGAACTCTGCATTTGTCTCCCTCTGTTACACAGGCTTACAAAGCACAATCGTGATCGTGGCTTTAGCCTACAAGTCTGCAGTCATTTTATGTGACTGCAGACTGCGTGACCACAAGTATGCGATTTGCATTCATGCAGTTACATGCCGACTAGACGTGCCTCACTCAATACGTTTGCATTGACACGTCTAGTCAGAGTGTGATCGGAAGTAAGAAAGTCGCATACCTGTGGTCACATGATGTCCACTCTTGGCACCGGCACCAGAGAATCCTCACAGTGTATAGTGCCTGCTGTCACATAGAGTGACTGCAGACTTGTAGTCTAAGGCCAACACCTTAAAATGACTACTAATTTGCTACATTCAAGCTGATTGGCAGTCATTTAATGGATTGTTTAGGTGGGACAGTCACAATTCTATGCACATTACTGATTGTTTATATAATTCTTCTGTGCACATAGAATATCATGTTATCGGCAGCACATCAACTGTTTATACAGGACAATGTGCTGCCGAGAATGATGATTTTCAAGCCAGCTTAAAAATCAACGCACCAGACAAATGCACGTTTTGCTCGTTCAGTAGGATTTTACCAGCCTGTTTAGATGGGCCGATAATTGGGAACTAGCATTCCTGCAAATACTTTTTCCTGGTTAGCAATCTGTCTAAATCTGCCTATATACCGTCTGGGATTTAGCATTCCTATAATTTATGAATAAATTGACAACTGGGTGCTACCATGTGGAGGTTTTCTTTCTTATACAGTCTAACACTGTCCAATCATTGATGACAATGTCAGTCTGTATAGCGACACACCCCATTGACAAGAGGAAGAGTTTGGCTGTCAGTTTATTCTTACATTTCTAGGGGGAGTAAGAAGAATGGCACAATGTAGAGTTCAAAGAAAAGATTCTCCAGAATTGTTTCATAGAGGAACAGGATTGTCTGCTGACCAACCATGTTAGAAGTAGAGATAGGTCTCTTCAAAGAGATCATATTCTCTCAGAATATAAAAGTAGGCTGGAAACTAAAATACTAACCTTCATCTTCCTTATTATGTTTCCTTAGGGTCGCTGTTCAAGAGAGAATTGTAAATATCTCCATCCGCCACCACACTTAAAAACACAGTTAGAGATAAATGGACGGAATAACCTGATTCAGCAAAAGAACATGGCCATGCTGGCCCAGCAGATGCAGCTAGCCAATGCAATGATTCCCGGTACTCAACTCCAACCTGTGGTAAGTGATCTAGATGGCTCGGATGTGTGAATTCTCTTGTGTTTTCATTAGATCCATCGCTTATTTTTGTATAAATGATTTCTTTGTCCAATATCAGTTTCCAACATTTACTCTTCTAGTGGTCAGTCGACTGTTTTGCTCTTAGGCTACGTTCCCACGATGGGTTTTTGGTGAGTTTTTGACGCTGCGTATTTTCACTGTAAAAAATGCAGCCTCTTACAGTTCCATCAAACTGGATGGGATTTATAGAAATCTCCTGCCCGCTGTGCTTCTTATTTACTCAGGGCAAACTGACCTGCGGTGCGAGTTTCATGTCCGCAATATGTCAATTTCTCCTGTGGGTACGCTGAGATTTATGTGCAAATTTTTTTCCTTTATATTTCCATCAGATGCGTAAAATCCGCAGGTAAAAAATGCACATGCGTTTTTAGTGTGTTGCCACGTCGTAAACACATGAAATATTCCCAAATGACTGTATCAATTAAGTTCTGTCAAAGCCAAATACCAGGAAGTATCAAAAACAAAGCAGCTTTATTCAAAACATGACACCAACAAGAGACAAAAACCGCAGTTCAAAAATGCAATAAAAAAACATTAAAAAACTAATTCAAATATGCAATGAAAAAAACGCATATAATCTAATTAAATTAATAGGTGCAGAAACGGTGAAGAAAATATGCAACATCAAAAGCTCATCATGGGAATCAAGCCGAACCGAGCGCCTAACCGCCTCCTTCCTTGAGTCAGTTAAACAGTTAAAAGAATTGTATAAGATTAGGAAAACATGACTGCCCTGTTTATGGAAGGAAACAGCTTTGCTTTAACTTCATACATCCACTTTAAAGGGAATGATTAAACATTCGTTGCTGCGTCGCTATGTGGTCGCTGGTGAGATGTCAAACAGTCAGATCTTCCCAACGACGCAGCAGCGATGTGGCGACCCGTAACGATCTGTATAACGATGCAAGCCTATGTGTTTCTGTGTCTGAGTCGTCAACAAGGTCGTTGGTAAGGTGTCAAACACACCGATACATGCTACCCAGCTGGACCTCAACGATCAAAGAAATGTCCAGACCATTCCGACACGACCAGCGATCTCACAGCAGGGGCCTGGTCCGCTAGTAAGTGTCAAACGTAGCGAGATCGCTACTGAGGTCGCTGTTGCGTCACAAACCTTGTGACTCAGCAGCGAGATCGCTAGCGATCTCGCTTAGTGTGACGGGGGCTTTACGATGCAATATTAGGCACAACCCAAGGACAGAGAGGGCACTATTTTGTGAAGCAAACAGCCATGTTTTTTTCTAATCCTGTACAATCCCTTTAAACATTTAAGAATTCTAACAAACTGTTTAAAGAGTAACTGAACTTTTGCTATTATTTTTTATATGCTGTTGTTCTCTTAATTGCAAGTAGATCAGAGGTAGTCCAGGTCCTGAGACCACCACCGATCACTCAAAACACCCTAAGAAGTGCACAGCTGATGAGAGACAAGAGCGCAGCTCCTGCCTCAGCACACACAGATTGAGGCATGGATGAAGTAGAAAGTCTATGCTTTCTACTACATCCGTACTCCGATCCGTGTGCGTGCTCAGCTGTCTCCGGAGCTGCACATTGCTCAGGACATTTTTGAGCAATCGATGGGGGTTCCAGGGCCTGGACCCCACCAATCTACTTGCACTTAAGAGAACAATAGTATGTAAAAAAATAATAGCAAAAGTTCAATTACTCTTTATGGATTTGTAAGGCTGCCACTGAATTGAACAGGAACTGTAGAAATATTAAGTGGTGTTCTCTCTCTAGAAACAGCTGCCAGAATTCATATATTGAATTCTAAGTTAATAAGTGAGTGAGCATTATATCAGGCAGCATCGTAAAGGTCACAGCGAGGCACCTTATTTCTGTTTTCTTACAACTTGTCACTGGGGAATGTAGAAAACATCACAACAGCACTACCCAGGAATTCAGCTCTGGAGGCAGAATATAAAATAACGCAAACAAAGCATGTTGCAGACTAATTCTGCCAGTAACACAGCTTATTTTACATATGAAAATTGACCTTATAAAAAGAATAAGAAATATATTTGCAATAAATAATAAAAATGCCTTAAAACGTTCTCTCTCTCTCTCACTATTCTGGCATTTGGCAAATATTAAAAATTATGGTAATCCTAATTGACCTAAAACGGGAAAGGTTTATTCTGATTTCATGTCAGATATTGAGAAAAACATGCATATGTGTCTTTTTATGTAGTGTATGTAAAGTTCTGGTTTCAACTGTATACGATTGATATTTGGGAACAAGAACAGATATTTTAGAATGCAGTCCTAATTGAACAAGCAGAAATGACTTGTACACTTTACTTCAGAATGTTAAAGGGGTTTTCCCCCAAACAATAGTTCATTTTAATCAATAGATCTTGGAATAATAATAATTTCCACAATTGGATGTTTAAATAAAATGTTCCTGTGCTGAGATAATCTTATAAATGTGCTCCTGCTGTGTACTGTGTAATGGCTGTGTCTGACCGTGCAGGTGCAGGAACATGGTCTGATCATACCACATCTCCTGGGAAGGGGGAAAGCAAGAGTATATTTAGACATTACAGCACGGGATAACAGCTGATTCTTTTTCTGAGGTAACACATTTTACTGCCTGTTTTTAAACAATGTTTTACTTCAAAGAAAGAATCAGCTGTGATCCCGTGCTGTAATGTCTGTATACTCTTTTGCTTCCTCCTTCCCAGGAGCTGTGGTATGATCAGACCATGTTCCTGCACCTGCACGGTCAGACACAGCCATTACACAGTACACAGCAGGGGCATATTTATAAGATTATCTCAGCACAGGGACATTTTATTTAAACACATCCAATTGTGGAAATTATTATTCCAAGATCTATTGATTAAACTGAACTTTTGTTCGTGGGAAAACTCCTTTAATGGTTTTATTAAAGGGATTTTCCACTACTGTCATATTGATGACCTATGCTATTTATTGGAATAGGAGCTGATGTGCATTGGCTGCTAAACAGTGATGCAGCGGTTGTGTGCTGCTTCTTAGGACTTATTCACATGTCTGTATTTTGCATCAGTGATTGTATAACAAAGCGAGGAATTAAACTTACAGACAAAAACTATAATTGAATGATTGATACCTGTTCTCTGTTTTGGAGATACTCCTGGTTTTGGCATACAAATACTGATGAAATACTGGTCAAAATACTGATGCGTGAATAAAGCCTTACACTGATTACCCCACTATAGCTGATCACAGCTGGTCAGTGGGGTACCGGGTTTCAGACCCACACTGATCTGATAAGGATTTTGCTAACGATAGGTCATCATTATTGTAGTGTAAAACCAATGTAATGTCGTGTCAAAGGCTGTTATACTATTCATACTGCTCAGTGTAAGGTCCTTGCACTGAAGGGCAAGCTTTCCATACAGATAAGATATGCATTGGTTGTAATGATGCCGATCAGGTAGATCAGATGATGAATCCACCTGGTCGGCTTTGGAAAACAATACAGTTGGCTTGCGTAAAGTAGCAACAGAATTCGGCAGATCATGCCAATCACTTGTCTTGTCCATCCTGACAGCATTTTGCTATCAGCCATCACAAGTTATAGTTCCTGTATAAATTTCAAATGATGTCTGAAGTGTGTCTGAGTTGTTGTGCATTTTAGCTGACATTTATCTTCTGTGTATGGCCAGATCAATGATGTAAGTCTTTTGCCATACCTTAGTGACATGATATTTGCCAGCTGCTTCCTTGGCACTGTCTGCAACCTCTCCTTTGCCCTTTGCTGTCCATAAGGCCTTGATTTGTGGTTCATAGCATCTTTCACATGAATGTGGAATAATCTATATGACTTTTAGCTGGATCCCATCCTACCAAACCATCATTCATGATGTCAGGACAAGATAGTATGGCACATGCAGTTTCCAGATCAGGCTACAGTTAGGGATTTATTTTTTAGAGTTTACTTATTTATTTCTAGAGTTTCTAAAATTAGCCTTCAATCCTGTTTAATACAAATGCTATTTTCTAACATGACTTTGGTTGTATGGGAGATTGCCATATTGCACATATGAGGCTTAAACAAGAAGGATTGGTGCCAAGAACATCAGTGTATTTTTCTGTGTACAGACACAGTACAAACTTCTGTGAAGTGACTGGACCCCAGCCAGGCATTGAGGGCAATCTCTGAGGTTTTTTTCACACTTTCAGGGAACATGGAGTTCCATATCCAAGAGGGTAGAAGGTGATGTGTCGTATCCTCCGCTACCTAATCTTTTGTATTCCTTTTGAGCCTGGACATCCAGATCATGTATCGATGAGTCTTCTGGATGTTCACCGGCATAGTATTTTGAGGCACATTCTTCCAGGAGATGTTCTTCCAATTCTAACTCTAAGTAACTGTAAGAAAGAACTCTCACTACTTCTGACACTTCTGTTTTAAAGGCAATGTGTCATCAGAAAATCGCCTCTTTAAATTAGGTTTTTAGGTTAAATTTATATATTTTTTTCATATCATGATTTGTTAAAAAAAATATAATTTTTTGCCCTGTCCACCAGGTCTATTTTAGACTCATACTTCCCATTCTTTCAGGAAATTCACTTGTGCATTAGCAGAAGTGAACAGACTGTGACCCTATCTTTTGTATTAAAGCATCTAATGAGCATGTGCAAAGGTCATTGTGAAGGGAGGGGGAGCAGGTGAGCTTTGACATCGCCTATTGTGTATGATGGATTCTGTGTGATCAGCTGTGTATAGAGGTGTTATGTGCCATTGTAATCCTGCCTGTGATGAGACTTCTCTAATGTCTTCTGTTTTGAACAGAAAGTGTGAGTCTAAAATTGCCCCAGTGGCCAGTATGAAAATTACAAGATTTCTGTCAATTATTTTTAATACACATTGTGATATGAAAAATGAAACTTGCCCACCCCTCAAAAAAATGAAAAATATATATTTAACACAAAAACATGATTGATTTCTGATGATGCATTCCCTTTAAAAAATGTCACGTTCCCCATCAATTATGTTTTATTTATTTTTTTAATAATTCATTGCAGCACCATTCCTATGTTATTCCTTCTAGAAATGTACATATAAATTAGCAACTGGATTCTCCTTGACATTAACAGTACTGATTGCACAGTATGACAGTGTGCTAGAATACACACCAAACTAGTTACACCCAGTTGTCGATTTATTCACTAAATTCCAGGAAGAATTACACAGGAATAGACAATGAGGAAATCATGATCCTGAATTGTTGTTTCATGAAGAATCTTAAGTATTTGCTAAATTAGACATGTCAGACACGACAGCAAGTATTGTGCACCTATCCTTTATTCAATAAGAAAGGAGCACTATACTTGCCGATGGTGAACATAAGGGTGGCAGATATTTGTAGATGTGATATCACTGCCCCCTTCTCCTCTTGATGCAGGAGTGTACAGATCCAAATTACCCCTTTAATTATGATAATTCTAAAATTAAGACTAAGGTCTCATGCACACAGCAGAGCCATGAGCGTGGAGTATATAAAAGACACACATCTCCACAGTTTCAAAGTACTTGGATGTTGACCCTCTTCCTTTTGTACAGCACCATATTATGGATAAAATCTTTGTAATGTAGAATTTTGATAAAATTTTGCTTTCTTCCCTTGGATTCCACATGTGTCCAAGACAAAAATCTCCATGAAATCTGAGACCCGCAGAATTTGCCCATAGTAACATGTAGGCGCTATAATACAGCCGTGTGCAGAAGGCCTAAAAGTTATCTCTATCTTGTGGTTGTCTTCCTTTACTGAACTCCCCATCTTTCATGTTGGCAGCCCCTGGAGGCCACGTACTCCTTATTACTTTACTGACATCATGGTAACCTACAAAAAGCACCAACATAAGCATGTATTTTGTAGTGGATACCAAAGCAATAAAACCTATAAAAAGAATATAACCACTACTGATAAATATAAATATAGTTTTATTGAATAACTATATATACACTGCTCAAAAAAAATAAAGGGAACACTCAAATAACACATCCTAGATCTGAATGAATGAAATATTCTCATTGAATACTTTGTTCTGTACAAAGATGAATGTGCTGACAACAAAATCACACATATTTTTTTGAGCAGTGTATGTATAATAAAATTAGACATAAATTAATAAAAACATGTGGGGGGGCTGAACAAAAAAATGTAATGAGAATTACATCAGATATGGGGCCACATCTATGGGTAGGTCAATAGTATGTAAGATTGTGATAAACATAGTAAGAAAGTGCATAACATATAGTGAAGTATAACCAAGGTATTTACTTAACGTGAACAGTGTATAATAATACATCCCAAATATAATATATATATTCTTTCTATAATATTATTATTTAATTTTGGTATAATTGTCCTTTTTTTTTACTTTTTTTTCTCTTTCTCATATAATTGTATGATATATATATTTATTCAATAAAACTATATTGTTGCTTATTAGTAGTGGTTATGTTCTTTTTATAGGTTTCTTTACTGACATCATGCAAGAAATAGTAATCGTTAAAAAGCCATAATTCAGATGCGCCAAACATAACATTCCAGCTTTATTGTATTTTTTTAAGCTAAGCAAATAACAATGTTGCCCTCATGGTATGTTGTCTTTTCCAGCCAATGTTCTCAGTCGCACCAAGCTTAGCCACCAATGCAACAGCAGCCTTTAATCCATACCTGGGGCCGGTGTCACCGGGCCTGGTACCAGCTGAAATTCTTCCTACCGCACCAGTGCTTGTTGCCGGAAACCCTGGAATTGCAGTGCCATCAGCCGCAGCAGCTGCCGCACACAAGCTAATGAGAACCGACAGACTAGAGGTAAGAATGATGTCCCTTTCTGTGCATCGCCCGACATGTCTGCTGCAACACTAGATTGTAATGGGCGCAAAATCCGAATAAATAATGGACACAATCACCCCACATGCTATGTGCTCCTATAGATGCAGAGAAGACCTTGAGTCATTATCAGCTCTTCTTTATGACATCTCGACTACTATTAACCCCTCAGATGCTATTATGGTAACCAAAGAATTTACCTTCAAGTGACCCAATTATCTCCACTGTTACTATCCTATATGGTGACTTGTGGTGCGACTTAATTGCCATTAGAGAGACTCATCTGTTCCATGCTGCGAAGACCTCCGATTACTTTAGTTGCCAAGCGATGGTAACCAAGGCGTATTGGGGAGAAAATCCTCGAATATGCAGTTTTGTTACGTTACTTACCGAGATCCAGATGCAGCAGAACTCACCTTGTAATTTTACTATTTGTTTAATGCCCCACTTTTATTTTTGCTGATTATTTTAGAATGATGTACAAGTATATTTTGTACGTTTTAATGTTTTTATCCTGCGATTCTTAAGAACGTGTTTTAGTCCTAACGACAGCCTGTGACTATGAAGGAGGGGTCCCGACATCCTCATCGTTTTACACTTCTCCAGACAGTTTAGATAGAATTATCTCTAATTCACTGCTTTGTTACAGCGATTATGATTGGTCAGATTTTACAAGCTTTACCCTACAGTTCAGAGATTATGTAACCCTGCAGAATTGTATGCCTCCTCTTAAAGGAGTTATCTGATCTCCGTAAAAATAAAAAAAAATCTCCAAATGTTACAAAACAAAAGAAGAATCACAACTCACCTCCTCCTCACAATACAACTCCCTAGCGGTCTTTGTTGATGAACAGCTCCCATGGGACTGCTGCAGCCAATCAGAGGCCAAAGCTGTCAGTGCCGTACTCCAGGCGTTGTGGCTCTGCGCAGAGCTGTGGTGCCAGTATAAAAAAGTTAGCTTCTAGCTTACATGGGGAAAAAGCTGTGTATAAACTATAACAGATATTTTTATACATTCCTGTGGAAAGTCTCTGATAACAGCTGGTACCAAGTGACAGTGATTTCTGCTCACCTAACACAAAAAGCTGCTACATGTTCACATTTTATTATGTCATTATGCCAAAATGTTTTCTAAATCTGAACATTTAAATGGAATTTATTATGGATTTAACCACCTAAATGGAGAGAAGCATAATGTAGAGACAGAGACCCTGATTCCATCAATGTATCACTTACTGGGCTGCTTGCTGTAGTTTTGATAAAATCACTGTTTTATCAGTAGGCACCTGCTGCCAAGTAGTCTTCCATATTCATGTGCTGTGTATAACCCCGACCCACCAGTGATTGGCAGCTTTCTGCCTATGCACAGTGTACACAGCTGCCAATCAGTGATGTGGGCGTGGTTATACAAAGCTCAGTATTCAGAGAACTGATTGATCAACAGAAGAGAAAATAGTGATTTTATCAAAATGATAATCTGCAGCCCAATAAGTGATATATCACTGGAATCAGGGTCTCTGCCCCTGCATCATGGAGCTCTCAGATGAGGTAGCAAAACCCTGGTGACAGATTCCCATTAAAATTAGTGTACTAAATGCTAAGTATCAATATCAAACACAAGCCTCTGTTACAGTAGTGGATTTGCAGTGCCTTTGTTTTGTGAAGCACTGAACTTGAGGCACTATGGGTTAAGGAGTAGTAATGAGCGAGCATGCTCGTTTAATCCTTTCACCGAGCATGCTCGGGTGGTTTCCAAGTATCTTCGGCATGCTCGTATATTATGTTCGAGTCCCTGCATCTGCATGATTTTTGCCTGTTAATCAGCCTCAACACATGCAGAGATTGCCTGTTTGTTAGGGAATCCTCACATGTGTTGAGGCTGACTAACATGCAGACGCTGGGACTCGAACTTAATAAACAAGCACGCCGAAGATACTCAGAAAGCACCTGAGTGTGCTTCGGGAAAGGGGTAAATGAGCACGCTCGCTCATCACTATTCAGGAGTATTCTGCCAGGAATCATTTATAGCAATTTAAAAGATCAATAAATGTCTGATAGGTCGGGAGATTTGCTTTGAGCTTTGTAGGATCGGACCAGAAAGAGGAGGAGAAGTAGGGGGTGAGTTGGGTGAACGTATGCTCTATGGTCCTTGGGTTCACAAAACGGCCGAGCTCACCACAACATACAAGCATGCTCCGCTCCACTCACACAATGGAACCCTGATTTTCTCTACTTGCTCCTAAGGATTTACTATAAATGTAAATGTCATGTTTATGCCAAATGTATACAGCCAAACATCTTGCTGCAGTATTAAATTAGATCTTTACAAATCAGATTTGAATAATGTTTATTCTTTATGTTGTTTATCTACGACTTCTCTCCACTTCTTTATTCCTCCTATCCAGCATGTATCTTGACTTATATATCATCCCAAGCAGCAGATCCCTTGTTCTGTTTGTCAGTGATGATGGTCTAAGAGCCTAAGAGGGTTTTCTGGTTGGAATGATATATGCTACAAGCCAGACAGAATAAAAGGTAGGTGGTCTGCAGCTGGGAATGGTCCAGGGTCACAACTTACTTTATGATGCTTTTCATGAATTATTCCTTTCTGCTGATCATATTCTCATATGCTTGACGCTTGATGCTTTCCCTATTCATAGAACTCCATGAAGCTCCATCCTACTTGTGGATCACCCTCCGCTTCCTCATAATACACTCTGCTTTCCATTGTAGCAAGACTTAACCGTTCATCCGTTCCCCATCTCTCTGCTTGCAGTTTTCTCTTGCGATGGACATGTAAAAGCATGTATGTGACATTTAGGACTGCCATAGTACTTTATCATTTTCAGCTGACATTTCTACATTCAGCTCCATCGCTTACAATTTAACAGTAGGCGAAATTGAGTTCCGTTCCAGTTCTCAGCTTCCCAAGATAAAAATAATGCACCAAAATCAGAAAAGCAGCAAAAACGTCCCCAATTTATATGTTAAAATTATGTCCTAAGAAATGATATATAAATGTAAAAAAGATATCTCCACTCTTCAGGGTCTGCCATGTCTACACAGCACAGACTAGGTCTAAAAAGCCCCTGTGGCCAGAGTGAAAATGGCAAGATTTCTATTTTTTATTTTTAATAAAGAGTGTGATATAGAAAATAAAAACATTGCCAATTTTTTTTTTTTTTTTTAAAAAACAGTACATTTAACATAAAAACCTGTTCTAAACATTTCCTGATGACACATTCCCTTTAAGAGAGGTAACCTTCTGAAACAAGTGATCCACTGAGCCATGATAACCTTCGCGACATTTGTATCTGGATAGGACCTGAAGCACTGTAAGGCTATGTTCACACACAGCGTTTTTTTTGCAAATAAGAATCTGAATTTTACAGTACCAGCAAAAGCTATGAACTTTTAGACACCTCATTCACATATTTGTGTTTTTATTCTTGACTGAATTTGAGAACTGTAGCATTTTTTAAATTGGCAGCATGTCAATTCTTTAGCGTTTTTGCAGCATTTTTTGCAATGTTTTTTAAGTATTTTTTTTACCCATAAAAAATAATGAGAAAGCGTAGAATAAAAACACAGCAAACAGGTTTTGCAGCATTTTTACAGTTTTTTTTGTGAATAAAAGTAGCTATATTAAACAGGTACTGTAGAAAAATCACACATGTAATCTATACTCAAAAAAACCTGCAAAAATGCAGCAACACCTGTGTTTTGAATGCAGTGTTTTTACTGCCAAGAGAACAGGTTTTGGCTTCAGAAAAAAATGGTGCGTAAACGCTCTGTGTGAACATAGCCTAACACTTACACAGGTAAAGGAATATAAGAGAAGGGAGCTAAAAAAATGGAAGCATACTGAACTATGTTGTCATAAGATCTGTTAATTAAAGTATATGGATAGTAAGGTAACCACCTCAATGGACATTGTAATGATGGCTAATAGTGGAAATCACTCAGTATCTCTTACTAGACCAGGACACTGAGATTCCATTTATTTTAATTAAGGTCAAAATGTTCTTTAAAGTTTAAGGGTTGTCCAAGACTTTTCACCGATAAACCATCCTTATGATGGGCTGACAATATATGATCGGTGGATGTCTGCCTATTGAAGATCTGAGCTGTAGTGCCAGGTACAGTCACAGTTGTATGTACAGTACTCTGCCTCAAAAAACTGTAATGATTCCACTTTGTTCCACTGAGTAATGAAGGTCCTCCAACAGCCAGCCCATTGTAGGAGTAGGTCACCATTTAAAGGGACTCTGTCAGCACAGAATGACTGTTCAAACCAAGTACAGGCACTCGGTGCATTATGGCGGGGTCAATCATTTAAGTGCACCTTCCCACCTGCTTGTTTTTCATATATCTCCACCTCCCTTTTCGTTGATTGACAGCTCTCGGTTCATAGAGCCAGGGAAGGGTGGTGATAGATGGAAAACAAGAAGGTGGAAACGTGCACCTAAATGTTTGGCCCCACCATGATGCACCCAGCACCCAATGGTTTGAATAGTCTTTCTGTGCTGACAGAGTCCCTTTAAGGGCTTGCTCACAATAGTCGAGTGCTACTGATGTTTTATCGGCTAGCACTCTGCTCAATCTTATACTATGGGGCAGTGCAGATCTGCGATTATTTTCTCATGCCGATTCGGGATGAGGAAACAATTGCCTCCAAGACTCGGATTACGCGCACCCATACAAGTCTATGGGTGCGTCTGAAACATCGGACTGCACATGAATGTCACCCGAGTGCAGTCCGATGTTTGCATACAGAGATAATAGAGAAGATGGAGAAATTAAGTTCTCCATCTTCTCCGCACCTGTGCTGTGATTCTCTCATGCGAGACAATCGCAGCACAGTAAGATGACACTCGGATCAATCTCTGACAGGGTTTGCGCCCGCTGTCATTAGAATAATTGGCCCAATTCTCTCGCATAAGAGAATATACAGCAGTTTGAGTCCTTGAGAACCCCTTTAAGTTTTTTAGTGATTGTTTCTAATGCAATATTGTGACTGTAATGAAAGTTCTAGCAACAAATAATTCATGGAGGGTAAATAGTGAGGTCCTGTGTTAAACTACAATTTCTTGGCTTTTTCTTGCATGCTTCATTGTCATTATTTCTGCATTTTTCTGTCGCCTTAATATGCTTCTGTATTTGCAGCCACAGGTTAGGTAGTGCGCTCACAATTACTATGTTAATGGTGGAAGGACTGGCTGGAATGGAAACTGAAGTCCTCTTTTTATTCACAGGCCAGCTACAATCAGGCAGCTGCAGTACGAGCTTCCCCACGTTGCCCAAGCAATGACCTCAACCCTGATCTGGAGGTCGCACCCTCTTTATGGGTGAGAGGTAGTTCAGTCTCCATGCCAGCTCAATCCTGGGCCTCTCAAGAGCAGAGACTGCCAGTTGTGCCAAATTATGTGTGGTGGTTTTGTGATGTGGACTCCTGCCCTCTGGGAAGTGATCTGAGACCAGCAAACTCATTTCACTTAGGACATCAAGCTGGACTTGACCCCCGGTCTCAGAAGAGAAAGGCGAGTGTTCCTCACCGTGTCTAGTTCTCCATTCTGTTTCTCTCTTTCTGCCTTCTGTACAAACTTTGACTACATAGACTCTAACAGTGAATGTATTCATTCTGTCTTATGTTGCTACTTTCTCTCCACTTTTCCATTCTAGCTCATCCCATTACTTCTTTACTCTGGTGCTTACATAACCAATCCTCATTTTAAAGGCAATCTCTATTGTACTCCTCTCTGTTAATAACTCTTTCCTTTACTTCTTTTACATCTTACATTCCATAACTTCTGTAACTTTTTGCAAAGTATTTCTTTTGTGTCTTTATAGAAATAAATGTCAAAGCAATAACCGTTACCCATATAATATGTTTCCTAGTGATATTCATAGTCTGAGATGAGTCTGTTCATTCTTTGCAGTAATTCTTACTTTGGTCTGGACTATAATGTTATAGAACAATATATCTCTCTGACAATGTAATATGCTATGTTTATGTTCTGCTTACTATTTCTGTTGGCCTTAAACCGAACACTATAAATTCAGTTGCTACTTGTTACATTATACTATATATATTTGCATTAAATACAGCACAAAGACAGCTATATCCCATGGGTGTGATTTCCGTTAGCTCAATCATATTGCGATTATATAGAATATGCTTTCGTAATCATGCCTGCCCCAGGAAAACGTGTATTTATTTTTCTGAGCTTTATGAATGCATACACTATATCATGGCACCAGTATGAATAGACAATCGCTCCATTAAAGCAACACAGGAAGAGAGATCAGCTGGAGAACCTAAACTGGCCTAGTTCTTAGTAGATTTAAACTTTTCTCACTCTATCTATCTATCTATCTATCTATCTATCTATCTATCTATCTATCTATCTATCTATCCTCATCTCTATCTATCTATCTATCTATCTATCTATCTATCCTCATCTCTATCTATCTATCTATCTATCTTTCTCAAATATATCTATAAATTATGTAGTTATCTATGTATCTCTATATCTCTAAATTATCTCAAATTGAATTGTCTTTAAATTATTAATCATTTCAGATATATCTATACCTTTTTTATTTATCTATCTATCTATCTATCTATCTATCTCATATCTATCTATCTATCTATCTCATATCTATCTATCTCATATCTATCTATCTTATATCTCATATCTATCTATCTATCTCATATCTATCTATCTGTCGTATCTATCTATACACTCTTCAACATTGAAAATGCATGAAAATCACAAGAGTGATAGACATGTTAATAATATACAAATGATGAAAAAATAGAAACAAAATTTTTAAACAACTTGATTTATTCAGTACAGAGTATGAGCGCGACACACAATAATACATTACACTTACACGCCTTGGCTGCTATCAATTAGATTATTCATGGTTGTCCGAGGAATGTTCTGCCACGTTGAATGCATTTGGGACCACAAATCATCAAGATTCACTGCTGGCAGCTGCCTTTTCAGTTGCCGACCAGTGATGTCCCAGATTTCAGCAATGGGAGACTATATAGGCCATGGTAACACATGTGGCCTGGTGTTGTCGTATTGTAACACGTCATTGGTTGGAAATTGCAAAGGGAGCTGTCAGCAGCGGATCTTGATTTGCCTATGTGCATTCAGCATGGCAGAACATTCCTCAGACAACTATTAATAACCTGAGTGTTACCAGCCAAGGAGTGTAAGTGCGTGTATTTCTGGTGTTTTTTACATCAGTATTTGTAAGCCAAAACCAGGAGTGGGTGATAAATACAGAAGTGGTGACGTGTTTCTATTATACTTCTCCTCTGACTGTTCCACTCCTGGTTTTGGCTTACAAATACTGAGGTAAAATACTGAACAAATACTCAATGTGTGCACGTGGCCTTACTCTTTAACTACTCCTTTAAGGCCACTTAATAGATTATTTCATAATTTTTCTACATTTTCTGTTTTGCTATATTCTTGTTTCCTCACTCAACTACATGTCATTTCAATGGGTAGAGAAAGCTAGGTGACTGCCAAACATATATGAGCTACTTTACTTTGAGGCAAAAGTTGCTAATTTATACTTTTTTTTAAAGGGTTTGTCCAGGCTTGACATGAAAGTCTGCAGTCACTCTGTGTGACTGCAGACTTGCGAACTCTCAGATCGCACACAGTGTGCTCTATCAGGATTCTCCGGTGCCGGTGATGAGATCAGGCTGTCATGTGAGTTTTCATACTCCCAGCCACATTCTGAGTAGAAATATATGAGGCCATTCACATCTAGTCAAAATGTGGTCAGGAGTATGCATATCGCCCACTTGTGGTCACATGACTGCTCTGTCTCCCCTTCAGCATCTGAGAATCCTAACAGCACGCAGTGTGCACAATGTGAGGATTTACAAGTCCGCAGTCACATAGAGGACTACAGACTTTTGTGCCAAACCTGGACAATCCATTTAAATAGGCTACTACACAATACTTTTGCTAAATATGCTGCTACCTATTTTGTCTACTTTTTAAAAAGTAACAATTACTATACTTAACAACTGATTGTATGAAACATATTGAAACGTAACCGTTCATTACATTAATTCTGCCGAACTACAAGCTACACAAATCAAACAGTAGTTGTGCAATTGTAGCCAGGTATGTTTAACTCTGACATGCTACATTTCATTGAAAACAAAGGTCTCGATTCATTAAGACAGGCATTTCTTATGTCAGTCTTAATGAGGGGCGAACAGAAATAAGATGTGCTAAATTCATTAAGAGGGGCATGCCAATTAATGAATTGGGCACATCTAATCAGTTTGTGTACCTCGAAGACTGGAGTAACGTTTCTTATATAAGAAATGCTGCTACTTTCCATGCATTTGACTGGTGGGCATAGCCACAACCCATCCTGTCCTGACTCCTCCCCAGCTTGGACCATTTTTGTGGAACTAATTGAAACTGATGTGTAAACACTTTGATATATCGGCCCCAAAGTTTGAAAGCTGTCCCGCACCGTTCTAGTTAATTGACAAGTCTCGCCCTCTGTACACCCTCTGTAAACCCATGGGAAGGACCTGTCAATCAACTGGACTGGTACAGGAAGAATCTGACCAGGAACGTCACTGGACTAGTCACATCTCTCTCTATGGTCCCCGACCGGCTTTTCAAACTATGTTTACTCTGAAACTCTGCAACTTTTCAGATTCCAACATGCCTGACTGCAATGGTGCATCCAGACTCAGACTGAAGCTGACTGCTGTTTGGGCAGCATGCATATAATGACAGGTTCCCTTTAAAGGCCGTTTTCACTACTCCAACAATGATAGTCCAGTAAGGACCATCCAGGCTGACTGTGGGCTTCGGACAGTCCGGACAATGCGGTCCATACTTGGACCATGAATGTCGGATGTGTAACACCAGTGCGGACTAACTGTGTATGAAGAGGATGAATCAGAAGTGTATAGCTTGAGCTAATAGCCCACCCCATATGCAGCAACTACGATTGATAGTTATTTTATATTGAGATTCCTGGAAATAGATAGCACTATGATAAATTTACATGAAACAGCACAGAATTGCAATACGTTTTTATTCAAATCCTCATAAATTCACAGTATAAAGTATATATTGAATATATACAGTGTACACAAATGGAAAACATGTAACACGTTACAATACACTTATCAGGGATGGCCAAGGTTCATACATTAAAGGGATATTTACACGCTACAGATTTGTTACAGATTTTATCACAAACAACAATCAGTTGTGCTCGTCTGAATGAGGATGTTTTAGCGGCAAGCAAATGTTTTTTTTTGCATGGGTTCCTTTATTCAATTACTGTTTTTAATGCAAAAAATTTAGAGAAGACTTAGAGCTCCCTCTAGTGGCTGTCCATACAAATTGCAGTTTTTCTTCAATGCTGATCTGAAATTTCACTCAGCCTCCTGAATGGGATGTTCCTATGCTTAAAATATTAAAAGGATGTTTGTTCTGGATAGTCTTTACTTTTGGATCTTTAGATTAAATTACTGATACAGTTTGTCAAAATGAATGAACTGAAATGTAAATGCATATCAGTACTTTATAACTCACATCCACATCATGATGGCACTGGTGTCCCTTTATTTGTGGGCTTGCAGTTGTGTCCACCCAGGTAATGCTTTCTGCTGATGTGTTTCCAGGTATGCCGAGAGTATCAACGTGGCAACTGTAACAGAGGAGAAAATGAATGCAGGTTCGCACACCCAGCTGAGAGTGCAATGATCGACACCAACGATAACACCGTCACTGTGTGCATGGATTATATTAAAGGAAGATGTTCACGGGAAAAGTGCAAGTACTTCCATCCCCCTGCACATTTGCAAGCCAAGATAAAGGCTGCACAATACCAGGTCAACCAGGCTGCCGCTGCTCAGGCAGCAGCAACCGCAGCAGCCATGGTAAGTTTACGCTGTCCACTATGCCCAATATATCAATTCTGTAGAATTATATTCATGTATCGATGCTGCTTTAAGGGAAAAGTACAGATATAGCAGCACTGAATTAATGAGATGTAGCAGAGCACCAAGTGTTATTTCATAAGTAAATGACTTAATTGAGAAAGCACTCCTATCAAAGTCTTTATCCTTTTAATATATTGTAGTCATCATATGATATGGCACTGTATACTTACAATTGCTCCTTTTGCCTTTCTACCAATGTAATTCTTCTCTTTTCCATTACATGTATGACTTCACATGTTTAAAAACTGACTAGCTGAATCCTTCTAAGCTCCATGTAGAAGCAGGAAGTCTGTTTTCCTAGCATGAGTCATCATTAGAACTACAATGCTACATAACTGCAAAATCCTTGGCAGCCCAGCTCAACCTCCTCTTCAACTCCTGACCCAGCTGCTCCTCTCCTCCTCCCCTGCCAGGGACTTTGCATTGAGTAGAATTGTAGTTCTAAAGATGAGTCATGCAGGAAAAAGAGACTTCTTGTTTCTACATCGAGTTTATAAGGATTCAGCTAGTCCGTTTTTAATCACGTGATGACATAGACCTAATGGAACAGAAAAGAATTAGCTGGGTAGAAAGGCAAAATGAGCAATTGTAAGTACAATGTGCTATATAATATGATGATTGCAATATATTAAGAGGATAAAAACTTTGTTTGGAGTGCTTCTTTAAAAATGCACAAGCAGTGCGTTTATGGGACAAATTCAGCTCTGCTACATCTGTAGTGTATATTCGGTGGATTTAGCATTCGTACTTTGAGCCATAGCGTGCCCAATACTGTATTGCAGACTTTTTCTTGTATACGACATTGACAGAAGTAAGGTTATGTAGTATATAAATATGTGCAGCATTGCAGTAATATTGTAAGTGCATACAGCTGTGTGTTGTGTGGGTACTGTTTTATTTTGTCCTTTCTGCAATACACGATACTGTGTAAGTAACATTTCCAGCAGCAGAAGCCATAACATAAGACAAGGAGGAGAGCTTGCTTTGACAGCTTTATTATCATAACCTATTGGGCAATATAACACTGCAGGAGGAGACGGTGTGCCTATGCTGTATAATACTAATGGATTATGTCCCAATCTTTCTTGCCTTCCATAACACTTGCACACAGGTCATCAGAATTTAGATATATGTTAGACTCTGAAAATGGCTGTTGTGAATTTTGGCGACTTCATTTCCAACCTGTCAGTGTCCTTATATGACTTCCATTAATAGATTATACAGAGCAAAGGATTTTTTTTCCTACTTGAAGCTCATCCAAGTCTAAGATATTAATCTCCTGGTCAGGTCATTATCTGCTCCTATGTGTGGTTGGTTGAGCATGGGACTCACCAAACCTCCATAACACTTCAGTCTTTGTAGAAAGCTCCAGGAAAAAAGGTTGCTTTGAAGACGACACCTGCACCATACATACAGGCCTGTAACTTATTAAAGTGTAACACTGGGCAAAAACTGAAAGGTTGTACCTGCTCCTCCTCTCCTCCCAAAGTCTCACCTGGGGTTCTGCTCTGTGGATTTAATCAGGGTTTCCCTCCTTCTTTGACTTCCATTCAGGGTGTCTACCGAAGAGGAGTAGATCCAGGGCATTCAGATGAAGGGTATTATTTAGACCTCCTGCACTCAGCCCAGGTTCCTCTATAACAGCACAAAGAGTTTCTACAGTTCAGTATTATAGACCGTAGGGACTCAGTTACAGTATGGTGCCTCCACACTACATCATATCATCCCATTAAATCTTTTTAAGATGCTATTCCCATCTTTAGAAACTATCCATCCTTGGGTCTGACCATTAGGACCTCCATTGATTCCGACAACTTGGCCCTGCAGAGCCCCATCGAAATGGAGCAGTGGCCAGAAATACTGTATGCACCACTGCTCCATTTATTCTCTATAGCACTGCCAGAAAAATCTTAACACTGTACTCAGTTATCTCCGGCAGTCCTATAGAGAATGAAGAACGGTGGTGCATATGTCTGTCCACCGCTCCGTTCAGGTGGAACATTTCAGAGCCACATTCTTAGGATCAGTGGGGAATCTAGTGGTCAGACCTCCCCACGCTGATCAACCAGTTATCACCTATTCTATGGAATAACCCTTTAGTATATCTAAGGGCAGGTGCTGACGAGTTTATATTCGCTCATCCGAGGGAATCGGGCCGATTACGCAAATGACACTTTTTAAACTCTGGTCAGTGTCAGCATAGTGTGATCCAATTGATGGAGAAAAAAATTCCTCCATCTTTTCCATTTTGTCAGTGCGCGGAAATCGAACTGCAGTCAGATGTCATCCGAGTGCAGTCCGATGATTTCCACACACTCCTTGACTTGCATGGCTAAGTGCAAACCAAATAATAGATGAAACTTGGAATGCAGCAATCTTTTTTTTAGACCGGCTTGGTCCAAGGAAAAAATCAAACGTGGACAGCCCCTTAGACTAACATTGATCCGAGTGTGATCCAATGTTTTGTTGATCGCACTCGGAAAGCAAATACACTCTGCTGCACTTGCCCTAAATATCCTTCATTAGACCATGCCACAATTGCTTTTTACCTTTTTTTTCACATGTTCAGTATGAATAAATGAGAAAAAAAAATTTATTGGCATGTGAAGATATAGTTCGAGCCCATAGGTTTCTGTGGGTGCTATATTATAGATGTGTACAACGTATATCCATATTAAAGCTATGTTCATTAGCAGTTATCTAGACCCTCCAACTGGCTTACTACAAATCTGCTTGACATTTATATGCTCACAGATCCAGAGGACCCTGGATATCTTCACAAGGCTGAAATTCAATTAAAGGGGTATTCCAGAGTACAAAAGTGATGGTATATTGCTTGGATTCCTTTATGATCAGAGGGGGGTCCAATCTCTTGGACAGTGTGTATCTATGCTGGGTGGCCGGGAGCACTGCTGAAAAGAACCATTGCATCTTTATATTCAGGATCATGGGGGTAATGAGGTTAGACCCCGATGGCACATTTTATGGTTATACAGTGCCATCACTTTATCAGATAAGTAAACGGTTTAAAAAAAATGGATGGTGATGGAGGTACTGTAAGTCACAGTGAACAACAACTAAATTTCAGTTTTTGTGCAGTGTTGCCTCCATACATGAGACGGTCAATAAACTACAGCAGCTGAGGGCAGAAATAAAGTGCACGCTTCACGATAAGCCAAAATGCTAAGAGGCATTGTAGTGGCTTAACAATATATACGTATATATAGCTGTATATAACTGTATATATACATACCCATTCAAGTAATGCATGGAATAAGAGCAATACAAAAAGCATGCAAATGTTGTCTCCATACATCCAAAAGTTACACTCATTTGCGGGGTTCACTCCCTTAAAATTTTGGTAACAAATGTAGAATTTTTTTTAACGTTTCTCTAACTGCTGTGAAAACACCAGCAAATCCGACAGTCGTCATTGCCTTAATAATGTCTAGTGATTCTCAGTTGTATGACAATAACAATCCAGCCTTTATTGTGCATGCTTAGTCTTGTTATCTGTTATTATACGGCATTCGGATGATTTGTTTTTTTATTTGTTTTTTTTTCTCACCTACCAAAATATGCACTGCTGCCCCCATGATGCACCTCTGCTTGCTGTTTATGTTAATGCGCTTGAACCCCATTGGCCCATTGCCATCATGTGCTCGCTGCCTGCTAATTAAGACTCAGTCGGCTGTCAAATCACAGAAGCGAAACCTCGAGGCAACCTTTGACCTGGTACTATGACCTTTCACCTTTTAGCTTGGCATGTAGCTTTTACTGTAGAAACAAGTTACAAACATAGAATACATGATCTAGTTTTGTAGAATATTTTCTGTGGTATGGTCAGGAAATGAGATGGAAGACTGAGTGTGGTAACGTATCAGTATACATGTATACCGACAGAGCAGAGTGTGTCCTCTATGGGTTTACATGGGACTGCAGGTATCAGGCATAATCTTAGCTGGAAGAGTTTTCTCCCTGCTCAAGCAATAGATCCTCAAAACCTTTAATAACCCATTCAGCTCTGCTACATCAGTATAGATACTAAGAAACATGCAGATGTAGCAAACGTTAACTTGACAATTAACATGTTACATACCACGATGCCTTAAAAATACTGATAGAGCAACAGCAGAAGCCATTAATAATGTCCCACTGAAGGGAACCTGTCAGGATGATTCTACGAAACAATCTAGTGGTGTAGCACAAGGATAAAGTGATGCCTGTTTTATAATAATCCGGTGGGCCATCACTGAGAAATCAAGCTTAGCCTGGAAGTGCATTGGGGAGGTGTCAATGTGCTCCAAGCATATGAACACTCCCCCAATGCACTTCCATGCTAATTTGCATGCATCTTCAAAGCTTGATTTCTCATCGCTGGCTCATCGGATTACTACAAAACAAGCATCATTATATTGTTGTTCTACCGCCATACTGTTAGTTTGATTATTAAAATCGTCCTGACAGGTTCCCTTTAGGGCGCGTGCATTTTCAGTCCGAGTGCGATCCAACAACACACCATACTGCACTCAGACCAATGTTATACTGTGGGGCCGTTCACATGTCTGATTCTTTTCCTTGGACTTAAACCGTCGGAGGGAAAAATTGCAGCATGCCCACGTTGGATCAGATGAGCAGATCACACTCAGTCATGCAAGCCAATGAGTCAGAGGAAAAAATCTGACTGCATTTGGATGACATCTGAGTGCAGTCTGATTTTTACCGACTGGCAGAATGGAGAAAATGGAGAAATTTATTTTTCCTTCTTCTCATCCGAGAAAATCGGATCACACTATGCTGACACTGACACTGTGATTATCATAATGTGCCCGATTCTCTCGGATGAGAGAAAATATGCTGGTGTGACCCCGGCCTAAAGGTTTTCTGCATCATTAGATCATGACTCATTAAGTGTTAATTGAACATTTTCCAGCCTGTATGCATCTTCTGTACCTCAGTTACCACATTCAGTACTTCCTCCGCAGATATAGTATGTCCATAGTGTAGACCACAGTCAAACTGTACATAAATGTTTGTACTATATGTGTGTGGTTGGCATGGCTCTTTTGCTACTCTTATGTATGTATAGTTTTAACATTTGTAAGTCAATGTTAACATACCTGCATGCACTGGTACAGTTTGCATGACTACATGTAGATAGGTTTTGGGAAGAGTGGGTTTATCTGTACATGATCCTACCTTCTTCAGTCATTCTGTAGAGTAACTGTTGCTTTAATTGTTGACCTTCATGGAGCTAGCAGTGCAGAAAATTCACCTTTGCTTCTAATATTTTTTTTCTAAATGATAGCCCTATAATGTTCTACCTGCCACATAGCTCCACAGTATTTTTTTTTTTTAAAGATACTCTTATACATGTTCCCTTCCCCTGTAAGGTACAGATATTATTCCCCTATAATGTCTGCTACCTATATGTATGAGAGGCACAATCAACCCTGTGACAGGGGTCCGTGGCTCCCCCGGGGTTGGGCTCATGCCATTAGTACTGTAGACTAGAGTGCTGCTTTATCTGCTTATGGCTCATATCCCTCAGACCTGGAGAAGTCTGCAGTGAATTCACTTCTTCTCATCTGCAGCCCTCTTCAGCGCTGAGAGTTTTTATTATGTCAGTCTGGTCTTTTCTATTGTTTTATTCATTTGTTTTCCTAATTTCTTTTTATGGCTTCTTCACACTCCTTCTGAATGAAGGGAATTCCTCAAACTGTACTTCCCCCATTACCAAAGAGGCCTGCACTTGAAAAAACCAATGGTGCCACCGGAATGTTTAATACGGGTTTTTTCCAGTACCAACAGGCTCTTGCCAACATGCAGCTCCAGCAACAGGCAGCCTTTTTCCCACCAGGTAAGCTGAACGTGGAAGCTTTGCTAGATGCCTGCAAGGAAATGTTAGCTGCAAGCGATCCACTGCTGACTTGTATGTCATATGGGAGATCTGATGTTTAGAAAATAATAAGTTCTACATGAAATATTTGATATAGTGTATGATTTACTGAATGTTCTCTAACATTGTGAATTTTGTAAATGAGCGAGGTTTGGGATCAGTGATGGGGTCTGATTAAAAGGGTTGTCCGAGCTACGTGACAGCAGACTGCCGAATCCCGATTCTTCGGTGTTCCTGGTGCGAGCAGGTGCTCACGTGATCACACATATGCCATTTACCAGATGAGATTAGTAGGCCGCAGATATGCAAATCCTATACATGCGGTCATGAGACCCATTGGCACCAGGAATACTGGAGAATCGTGGTAGCGTACGCCCCGCGCACTGTCATGATTCAGCAGTGACTGCACACTTTTGTCCCAAGTCTGGACAACTACTTTAACTATATGTATGAAAAGACATACAAGCATTGGCACATATTGTTGCATGGTGTGAGATGTCTAAAGGTGTAGTAAAGAGAGACACACATTCCAGCTAGAGTATGTTCAGGTGGGGCAGACGCATTGCATATTATCTGTACAGATTCTCTATAGCCTCAACACATTACAGTATTGGCAAAATGGAAGAGATTTTCACTAGTTTATCTTGAGCACAGATTTCGGGAATGTCACCTTGTTTTTGCTTAGCAGGGGCTGAGACACTGATTTCAGCAATGTATCTCTTATTATGCTGTGTGTTATTGTTTCAATACTATCAGTGTTTTATCAGCAGGAGATTATCATTGCCAGACTAGCTGCCCAGTGCCTCCTGGTCCAGCCACGATCCCAGCACTGATTAGCAGATTAATAAACAATGTACATAGTAAGCTGCTATTGAGTACAGTGGACGGGGTTAGCTTTCTGAGCACTGCTACATCTACAGCAGAGAAAACTCTTGATTGTATCACTACTGCTGCACTCAGTAAACTAAGAGATACATTGCTGCAATCAGGGTCTCTTTCCCTGCTATTGTATGCAGCTCTCAGATGAGGTAGCTAAACCCTGGGGACAGATTCCCTTTAATTTATATTGTGGATTCTCACCACAGATTTTACACTTTGTAATGTGCGGTGTCAAATTTGTGACAAATCCACCGCAACATTTGCAACAAATCTGCATGTTGATTTTCTTGCTCAATTTACGTCCCTTATGGACTTACCCTAGCTGATGAAAATACAAGGACCTAGTGATCTGCTATTATGTAGTGCCTTTATTACACAATTAGTGGAATCTCTCTTCCCTACCCCCACAGCTCAGGTATTCAGCATGATAGGCTTCCATTTCCAGCCTTGACCTTTGAGAATCTGCTCCTGCTTGCTTAGAAACATTTAAAGGTGACCTGTCCCCACTCCTGACATTTCTTTTTTTTAAATAAGAAACTTGCATTCTACATGAAATAGCTATTTTTGACCAGCTTTTCTTAGAATTGTGTATTCCTGCATAAAGTGACAACTGGGCAATCCCCTATGTCCTCACTATCAGCAGTGACCAACTAGTAACACCCAGTTGTCAATTTTTTTATACATTTCTAAGAGGAATAACAGAGGAACAGCACAACCCATAGTTAAAATTGTTTTATTTTGAGGAATGCAAGTATTTACGAGGACAGACATGTCAGGGGAGCAGAGAGTGTCCTTTTGCGATAGAAAACCACATCATGTTTTAGAATCCAAATACAAGCAGTTTACAATTTCCTGCATATAAAAGGTTTCAAATATTTCTGTTTAGAAAAGTTCTGGAGATGTGTACAAATAGGATGTTCCTAATATATTTTTGGAGTAAAAGGTATTAGAGAGAAAATCCCCAGGACAACAAATAGAGAGATTGTATAAAGATGTCTCTAAACTGTCTAGTGAGAAACTGAAGTCCTTAAAGGATATGGATACCTTTTACTGTGATGGCCTTCTACAGCCTCTATGCTTCATTGTACATAGCAGACTGCAGAATCAGTTAAAGGGGTTGTCTGGCCTTGGAGTACAAGTCTGCAGTCACTCTACGTGATGGGAGCAGCGGTACATGACTGAATACATGCGATCACATGCCAACTAGACATGCATGACCTTGGTCAATGTAAGTGAATTCAGCGAGGTTGGACGCAGTCTAGTCAGAACGTGGCCAAAAATATGCAAATCACATATTTGCTGTCTCATGACAGCCTGCTCCTGGTGCTGGCAATAGAGAATCCTCACAGCATGCACTACGCGCTATGAGGATTCACAAGTCTACAGACTTGTACCCCAAGGCCAGACAACCCCTTTAACTGTTAGTATGTCAGCAACTTAGTTCTGACAGCAGATTTTACAGCTCTTGTCTATCTTTTCCTAAACTATTTTTTGCTGATTTATGGCCATGTAAAATTTGAGCTGAACTTGATGTTTAGGGTCCCTGCTCAAGGTCTTCATTTAAAGCCCTGAACTTTCAAGTATCAAGTAATATTATTTGCAGTCTTTTAAAGTGTATGCTCACCATTGTACAGCTTCCATATAGAATTAATCTACACAAATTGTTCAGTTACTTGGAAATACATTGCTTAACTTATTATGAACCAAAATTGAGTTTGAAACTTTTTTACAGTCCGGAGCTGTAGTCGCAGTTTAGCGGCCTCCAGTGCTGAAATCTTCCAGCAATCCTTCTCTGATGATTTGAATTCAGAGAGTGTTCGGCAGCCTTTGCATCAAGCATGTGCAGTATCTGATATAGGAAGAAAAATTGTCTCACTGTCCTTTAAACTGTTAGAGATGCATGTGATGGTTAGCGTGCTGGTCTTTTACATTGGCATCCAGGCAGTGTTGTGAATGCAGCTCTAGAATGTATTAAAGGCTGTAACTCTGGATTGGTATAACAAATAAGCAATGCAATGTTTTTAAAAGGTATTCTAATATTATGAAATGATAGCAGCATAACACCAGCATATGCCATCACTTTCTGATCGGTGGTAGTCTACCACTTTAGTGTCCACTAAGCCTGAGAAATCCCACTGAGGCTGCGTGCCCACTATGCGTTTTTCTAGCGTTTTTGCTGTGGAATTTCCGCAGCGGAAATGCTTTAAAAACGCTTGGTAATACGTGCCCCATGGTCCCCAATGATAATCCACATGTGCTGTGCACATGCTGCGGAGATTTCCGCTGCGGATTATCATTGCGGAAAAATCCGCAGCATGTCCATTATTTGTGCGTTTCCACATGTGGATTTCCCTACACAATGCATTTGAAAAACGCATGGCAAATCCGCAAGTAAAAACGCTGCAAAAACGCTTAAAAACGCGTGTAAAATCCGCATGCGTTTTACTGGCAAGGACATTCAGAAATGCTGCGGAAAATTTCTGCTTCAATTCTGCATCGTGGGCACATAGCCTGAGGCTTCTTTATTAAGGCTATGTGCCCACGTTGCATTTATGAAGCAGAAAATTTCTGCTGCATAAATGCAAGTCCTCTCCCGGAAAAACGCATGCGGAATTCCGCACGCGTTTATCGCGCATTTTTCGCGCGTTTATCACGCGTTTTCCACATGCGGAATTGCCTTGCGTTTTTTATGCATTGGACAAAGGCAATTCCGCTTGCGGAAACGCAAAATTAAATGAACATGCTGCGGATTTTTGAACGCGGCATAAACGCTGCGGAAAAATCCGCAGCATGTGCATAGAACTTGCGGAATCCCATTGGGGACCATGGGGTGCGGATATACATGCGTTTTTCAAGCGTTTACGCTGCGGAAATTCCGCAGCATATACGCTTGAAAAATGCTACGTGGGCACACAGCCTAAAAGTGTTGTCCTGGAAAAAGAAACATTTCCAAGGAGTCTCGGAGCTGTAAAAAACAACACCTAACCACACTCACCTGGATCAAGTGCCATCAGAATAGGAGAAGGAGACGTCACTGTTTCACCAGCAACAGAATCGCTGCGGCCTGTAATTGTCTGCAGTGGTTAGTTGACTTGAGCAGAGCATTAGCAGAAGAGCATTTGATGACACGATGCTCAAGTTAGCTGACTGCTGCCAGTCACAGGCTGCAGCGGTCTTTCTGTTAGTGGAACGTTGATATTTCCTCTTCCTGTGTCAGCGCAGACCATCGAGGAGCCTGTGCTGGATCTAATTGTGTGCCGGTAGGTGAGAACTTTTGTTGGGCCAAGCCAGTTCAAGTTCTTTTACTGTTTATCCATGAACTATACAAGAACACTTACCCACTGTGCAGGGATCTACAGCATGGGTCTGTTCAAGTGAATGGGGTCAGCTGCACTTCCCTGTGCAGTCCAGTGGTCTGGAGAACAACTATGTCTGGAAAATTTAGAAGGGGATGCAGAAATGGACCTGCAGCTTTTTCATTCTCAAGAACAGTGGGGATCCCGGAGGTCAGGCTCCAGTGATCACAATGTGATGGCATATCCTTGCCATCAATTTATAAATGAAAAATACTCATTAACATTTTTGTGTATATTATATCTATATGTGAACTACAAAAAAGTGATTAAATATGGACATATGCTTTAAAATCTTGTGTATGGGAATTCATTCACTGAGGATACTGTCCCTTTTCATGAAATAATCATATATAAATTCTATAGTAAGTAGTGAAGTCAAAATTAGTTGCAAATAGTCCCAGGAATAGATTCCTAGCAGGAGCCCTGGTGATGTTGATGTGAACCTGTATGATCTATGGTAGTTATTAAAGGGAATCTGTCAGTAAGATCAATTGTCTATTTGAGTATGCAGGTCATAGGATATTGAATAACTGATACCTTGATATCTGCAATCCGATGTCTTTTTCCAGAGAAATCCATGTTTTTCTTAATGTGTAAATGAACTGTTATGGGCCGGAAACTGATCTGCATGAGGATCTGCCTCCAGAGATTATTTTGAGTGAAAGGGGGTGTTACCAGTGTGAGATAAGCAGAGCAGACTGTCCGTCATTACATGTCTCACACTGGTAACACACTCTTATATTTATAATAATCTCTGGAGGCTGTTTCTCATGCTCATCAGTGTCCAGCCCAAAGCCCTGAACAACTCATTTACATACAAGAAAACCATGTATTTCTCTGGAATAAGACATTGGATCTCAGATATCAAGGTATCATTTTATTCAGCTTCCTCTGACCTGCATGCTCATGTGGACGGCTTAGGAGGTTTCATCCTACTGACAGATTCCCTGTAACAATCTGTTACAATAAAATGAATCATGCTATGAAAGGAAGCTAGGTCACTGATCATGCACGTCAGTGGTTATGATCAGCAGCACTTGCCATGACAGGGATGACCTGTCTTTTCCTGTTGTACCTGTAAACACAAACATAAGTTACCTGCTGTCAAATAGTGCAACCTCTGCAGTGTGTAAATGTCCTCATTATTAAGTACATATTGTCTTAGCGATTGTGACACTAACAACCATGGTGATGAGTAATACAGTTCTCCCTTTGTACCTCTGCTCCACAAATATCCTAATCAGCCACTATGCTCCTCTGTGATTTTAGTATGCTCACTGTTTATGCCACTGTTGCCATAATAACACATTTCTTTCTTGTACAAATAATTTTTCCTAATAATAACATGTGTGATGGGTTTTTTTTTTTTTTTTAAATTCTTTCCCCTTTCAATCCACCTTCCTGTTGCAATGCATGATGGGCAGGCTCAATTTTGTGCATGACACCCGCTGCAAGTGTTGGTAGGTGCCAGCTTTGTTTCTTAATTATTTTACATGCCTGATGAACCTTTATTCTTGCACTCAAAATCCATGTCTGGTACCACTTATCTAGAGAGAAATGTGTCCATAGTTTCCTATAGTGTTAAAGTGTGGATTTTGATTGTACTTGGTTTATTAAACCGTTGTTATATTTCTATCACTATATAATTGTTTAGAATTTTCATGTAAATTTAACAGAAAGAAATATAAATACAGCTGCACACACTGGAGGCATTCATTTTGTGGTATGACTAACTTGTTGGTTGACTTTACACCCTAGCTATATATGGCATTTACCGGTACTTATTATTTATTTTGCTTACTTAAATGGCGCCATTGTATTGCACAGCACTGTACAGACATTATCATCACTGTCCCCATTGGGGCTCACAATCTAAATTCCATGTCAGTATGTTTTTGGAGTGTGGGAGGAAACTGGAGTACCCGGAAACATGGGGAGGTCATACAAATTCCTTGCAGATGTTGTCTTAGGTGGGCTTTGAACCCAGGACCCCAGCATTACAACACTACAGTGTTAGCCACTGAGCCACTGTTTATAGAGCATTGTCTGACTCAGATAGGGTTTACATCTGGGATCACTAAGAAGGTTCTATTGGCTTATGATGTAGATAAGCACAGATCACTGAGGGAATGACCCCCAACACACCAACCTATCAGATCCCCGTAGCTCCGGTTGTGGCTGGATATAAACATTTAACAGCTGCAACTCCATTCGTGTATTCCAGCCAGTGTGAAGAATAAGAGCAATTCCGCAGTACCCAGTAGTCACTGCTACACATTGAAACGTAAACTTCCCAATCGGAACTATGATAATAATAATAATTTTTATTTCTATAGTGCCAACATATTCCACAGCACTTTACATTTTAGAGGGGAACTGTTCTGACAATAAAGACATTACAGATTAACACATATCTCAACAGATACCAAAAGGAGTGATGGCCCTGCTCGCAAGCCTACAATCTATGAGGAAATTGGGGAACTGCCCAATCCCACACATAGGTCATCAATATCATATGCCCAGAGAACCCATTTTATTTTAGCCAAGCTGCATTGATGTACTAATGTATATATATATACTGTATATACACTGTTCAAAAAATAAAGGGAACACTCAAATAACACATTCTAGATCTGAATGAATGAAATATTCTCATTGAATACTTTGTTCTGTACAAAGTTGAATGTGCTGACAACAAAATCACACAAAAATCATCAATGGAAATCAAATTTATTAACCAATGGAGGCCTGGATTTGGAGTCACCCCCAGAATTAAAGTGGAAAAACACACTACAGGCTGATCCAACTTTGATGTAATGTTCTTAAAACAAGTCAAAATGAGGCTCAGTATTGTGTGTGGCCTCCGCGTGCCTGTATGACCTCCCTACAATGCCTGGGCATGCTCCTGATGAGGTTGCAGATGGTCTCCTGTGGGATCTTCTCCCAGACCTGGACTAAAGCATCCACCAACTCCTGGACAGTCTGTGGTGCAACGTGATGTTGGTGGATGGAGCGAGACATGATGTCCCAGATGTGCTCAATCGGATTCAGGTCTGGGGAACGGGCGGGCCAGTCCATAGCTTCAATGCCTTCATCTTGCAGGAACTGCTGACACACTCCAGCCACATGAGGTCTGGCATTGTCCTGCATTAGGAGGAACCCAGGGCCAACCGCACCAGCATATGGTCTCACAAGGGGACTGAGGATCTCATCTCTGTACCTAATGGCAGTCAGGCTACCTCTGGCGAGCACATGGAGGGCTGTGCGGCCCTCCAAACAAATGTCACCCCACACCATTACTGACCCACTGCCAAACCGGTCATGCTGAATTATGTTGCAGGCAGCAGATCGCTCTCCACAGCGTCTCCAGACTCTGTCACGTCTGTCACATGTGCTCAGTGTCAACCTGCTTTCATCTGTGAAGAGCACAGGGCACCAGTGGCGACTTTGCCAATCCTGGTGTTCTGTGGCAAATGCCAAGCGTCCTGCACGGTGTTGGGCTGTGAGCACAACCCCCATCTGTGGACGTCGGGCCCTCATACCAACCTCATGGAATCGGTTTCTAACCGTTTGTGCAGACACATGAACATTTGTGGCCTGCTGGAGGTCATTTTGCAGGGCTCTTGCAGTGCTCCTCCTGTTCCTCCTTGCACAAAGGCGGAGGTAGCGGTCCTGCTGCTGAGTTGTTGCCCTCCTACGGCCCCCTCCACGTCTCCTGGTGTACTGGCCTGTCTCCTGGTAGTGCCTCCAGCCTCTGGACACTACGCTGACAGACACAGCAAACCTTCTTGCCACAGCTCGCATTGATGTGCCATCCTGGATGAGCTGCACTACCTGAGCAACTTCTGTGGGTTGTAGAGTCCGTCTCATGCTATCACGAGTGTGAAAGCACAACCAACATTTAAAAGTGACCAAAACATCAGCCAGAAAGTATTGGTACTGAGATGTGGTCTGTGGTCCCCACCTACAGGACCACTCCTTTATTGAGGGTGTCTTGATAATTGCCAATAATTTCCATCTATTGTCTATTCCATTTGCACAACAGCATGTGAAATTGATTGTCAATCAGTGTTGCTTCCTAAGTGGACAGTTTGATTTCACAGAAGTTTGATTCACTTGGAGTTATCTTCTGTTGTTTAAGTGTTCCCTTTATTTTTTTGAGCAGTGTATACAGTACAGACCAAAAGTTTGGACACACCTTCTCATTTAAAGATTTTTCTGTATTTTCATGACTATGAAAATTGTACATTCACACTGAAGGCATCAAAACTATGAATTAACACATGTGGAATTATATACTTAACAAAAAAGTGTGAAACAACTGAAAATATGTCTTATATTCTAGGTTCTTCAAAGTAGCCACCTTTTGCTTTGATGACTGTTTTGCACACTCTTGGCATTCTCTTGATGAGCTTCAAGAGGTAGTCACCGGAAATGGTCTTCCAACAATCTTGAAGGAGTTCCCAGAGATGCTTAGCACTTGTTGGCCCTTTTGCCTTCACTCTGCGGTCCACCTCACCCCAAATCAACTCGATTGGGTTCAGGTCTGGTGACTGTGGAGGCCATGTCATCTGGCGTAGCACCCCATCACTCTCCTTCTTGGTCAAAAAGCCCTTACACAGCCTGGAGGTGTGTTTGTGGTCATTGTCCTATTGAAAAATAAATGATGGTCCAACTAAACGCAAACCGGATGGGATAGCATGCCGCTGCAAGATGCTGTGGTAGCCATGCTGGTTCAGTATGCCTTCAATTTTGAATAAATCCCCAACAGTGTCACCAGCAAAGCACCCCCACACCATCACACCTCCTCCTCCATGCTTCACGGTGGGAACCAAGCATGTAGAGTCCATCCGTTCACCTTTTCTGCGTCGCACAAAAACACGGTGGTTGGAACCAAAGATCTCAAATTTGGACTCATCAGACCAAAGCACAGATTTCTGCTGGTCTAATGTCCATTCCTTGTGTTCTTTAGCCCAAACAAGTCTCTTCTGCTTGTTGCCTGTCCTTAGCAGTGGTTTCCTAGCAGCTATTTTACCATGAAGGCCTACTGCACAAAGTCTCCTCTTAACAGTTGTTGTAGAGATGTGTCTGCTGCTAGAACTCTGTGTGGCATTGACCTGGTCTCTAATCTGAGCTGCTGTTAACCTGCGATTTCTGAGGCTGGTGACTCGGATAATCTTATCCTCAGAAGCAGAGGTGACTCTTGGTCTTCCTTTCCTGGGGCGGTCCTCATGTGAGCCAGGTTCTTTGTAGCGCTTGATGGTTTTTGCAACTGCACTTGGGGACACTTTCAAAGTTTGCCCAATTTTTCGGACTGACTGACCTTCATTTCTTAAAGTAATGATGGCCACTCGTTTTTCTTTACTTAGCTGCTTTTTTCTTGCCATAATACAAATTCTAACAGTCTATTCAGTAGGACTATCAGCTGTGTATCCACCTGACTTCTGCACAACACAACTGATGGTCCCATCCCCTTTTATTAGGCATGAAATCCCACTTATTAAACCTGACAGGGCACACCTGTGAAGTGAAAACCATTTCTGGTGACTACCTCTTGAAGCTCATCAAGAGAATGCCAAGAGTGTGCAAAGCAGTTATCAAAGCAAAAGATGGCTACTTTGAAGAACCTAGAATATAAGACATATTTTCAGTTGTTTCACACTTGTTTGCTAAGTATATAATTCCACATGTGTTAATTCATAGCTTTGATGCCTTCAGTGTGAATGTCCAATTTTAAAAGTCATGAAAATACAGGAAAATCTTTAAATGAGGTGTGTCCAAACTTTTGGTCTGTACTGCATATATACCTATATATATATATATATATATATATATATATATATATATATATATATATATATATACAGCGCAGTGCATGCTAATATTTGCCTAATAATAGAGATTAGTGAATAGATTCCCAATTTTGCTGTAATCTAGATAATCTTTCAGTGTAAACAGGTTGTCAATCACCTGATGAGCAAGCAAATTGTTTATTGAGTGAAATTATCTTTTTTTGTGCCTCCAAAGACCATTGATCTAAATGGTGCATCGTCCTATAGAACTTACACTGCTGAGAACAATGGCCGTTGTTTATTGCTGCCGGTAACTCTGTGTAAACGGGACCTAAATATGCGTTTACACTGCAAGATAGTTGTGAATGAGTGTTATCTCATGATTGTCTTGCAGTCTAAACTGGCTGTCGATTTCCTGATGAAGAGCAAAATACTCATTCATTGGGTAAGATGACTGTTTGCACAGCGTCAAAGATCATCGTTCTCTATGCTGCATCATCCTGTGTAAACAGGACTTGCATTTCCAAGAATCATGGCAGCATATATGCACTGTGTGATCTAGTTTGGATCTCTCAGTGCATTAGTGCACATTGTTTGCTTTGCTCTGCTTTTGTGAACAGGCAGTCAAACAAACAACAATCGGGAAAATTGACTGTTTGGCGGTCGTATGGGGTAAATGGACCTTTAGGTTCTGTTCACATACCATTGTATTCCCAACATTTGCAACAAAAAATAACCACTCTGCCTCATGCTAAAGAATGTCATTCAGTTGCATTTAATGAAGATCACCATTGTAAAAAAAATAAAATATACCACAACACTTGCTGCGATTTCATAAAGAACGAACTAGCCGATTCCTGCCTGGAATATGCCAAAAGGACACTCTTGGCTTGGCACCCACCAAGTTCATAGGAACCCAATAGACTCATTTGGTGTATGTGACATGAGATTTACTTAATTAATTATTCATCTTTATTTTCCCAGATGGTAACTAGAGTCTAAAAACATTTCTCACTTATGCCAACCTCTGTATTTTTTAAATGTAGGTATAATTAGCTATAAAGAAAGATTATAGTGCAGGACTCCTTAGTGTGGGAACCAGCGCTGTACAAGGCTGTGCTGCTTGTCCTGCCCAAAAGATGTAGCGCAGCAGCTCCGGCTTCTACTGCTTAGTTCTGTGCAGCCTGTGCTGCAGTTACAAAGGAAAGCGCAACAGACGGAAAACAGCTAATTTTTTGTAGGTTGCTCATTTGTACCCTGCAGCTTTGATGAAGGCCACATAATGTCTTCCTCCTTTGTGTGTACATTATAGAAATACTTTCATTAATTGTAACTGGTTCAGAATGATATAAATGAAGCTTTTTGTGTAATGACTACATTATTTTGATGGTAACAAACATTTTCCTTTTTTTTTCTCTTTCATCCCACCCTTTTCCTCCTTTTCCCTGGAATGCTGACCTGCTTTGCACTTTGTTGCATGCCACTCGCTGGTGATGATGTTGCACCACGTGGCTTCACGCTACAATAAATCCCATTCTGCAACCTGTCGCTATGGTCCCCACTCTGCTACACTCCTCTGTATGTTTGCTTATATGATTTCCCTCCGAAAGTTCCCATGGTGCACGGTACGGCACCGGCTACTGTGTCTGCAGCAGCAACATCTGCCACAAGTGTTCCCTTCGCTGCAACCGCCACAGCCAACCAGGTTTGCTAATTTACAGCTTTCATTCTAAAGAACAACTCTAAATCAGTGCTTTATAATAACACAATGTTCGCTCTTCCTCCTGTTGGCATACAGTATACGCTATATACCATTGTGCATAATATTTATAGCTGATGACTTGTTTTATTAAATTGCAGTTTAAAGGGAATCTGTCAATATGAAAATGCTTCTTAATACTCAAACATCATATTACTGCACAAGCGGAGTTGGGAAAATTGGGTTGTGGGAAAAGATTCAGCATAATGCCTCATTCACAAGTACAATTTTCACGTACAAGTGATATCCATGTTTTTCATGGATAGCACTTGTACCTGTGATAGTCTATGGGGCCATACACAAGTCCATGGAATATTGTGGAGACATGTCTGATTTTGATCCGAGGGTCGGATCAAAATCAGCAAGGCAAATCAATGGGTCTGAGAAAAAATCAAACTCACTCGGAAGACATCCTAGTGTGGTCCAATTCTCAAGGACTGTCAAAATGGAGAAGGTTTTTTTAATTCTCCACGTACGAGAAAAACGGACAAAAATCAAACCACACTGTGACCAAATTCTGATCAAAGTCTGATCTGAATATTCGGTCAGTTTTTCTTGTACATGAAAAAATTGGATGGGAGAATGAGCCCTAATTTGTAATTTATCCATGGAAATCCCTGCTCAATCTGGGTTTAGCAGTTTTTTCAGTGATTGACTGTCATCCCCGTTTGAGCATATAGTGATAGCTGTCAGTCACTAATTAGGACCGCCCACTGGACTCCTAAGCCTAGGATATGCAGGGATTTCAATGGATGAATTATGATATACTGAGTCTTTTCCCACAGATCTATCTCCTCGACTCTTCCTGCTCTAAAATATGATGCAAGAAGATCCGACAGCTGGTTAAATGTGATAGGTTACCTAAAATAGAAATAAGATGATTTCAAATGACAATACAAATATCACGTGTAACTAATAAAAAGGGAAGAAAAAAATTAAATAAACTTTCCAAACAAGCTGTTCTACCCAGTTTTCAAATCACGAATAGTAGTGGAGGCAATCCTATCATTCTGATATCTATATAACTAAATATAAACAGATTGACCAATAATAGATGACTCAGAGATCACCATACACAAAAGAAACTGTTCAGTATGAGCTCAGCTACATCTGCCGCACAGGATTCAGAGAATACAAGCTCCTTGTTTTCCATAGAAATCACAGGCACTGCCCTGGTTTAATTGATGTCCAGAATAATTTTCGTTTTAAAACATTACTGACTACTGGACTATATGGGCAAGTTTGTCTACATAAACTTGTGTCCATGGCTAGGATGTTCAAAATATAGTGGGTTATTGTGCATCCTGCATGCAGGTCTAAAGGTGTCTATGGTTAAAGTTACCGTAACCTTACACATTACAGTTCGGACAACAGCTAGATATTTTCTTTCCCCCATACTCAAAAATATTAAAGGATTTATCCGCTGACTCTTAACCCCTTTACCACCTTGGGTTTTTCCCTTTTTGCATTTTTATTTTTTGCCCCCCTTCTTCCCAGAGCCATAACTTTTTTATTTTTCTGTCAATATGGCCATGTGAGGGATTATTTTTTGCAGGATGAGTTGTAGTTTTAAATGACACCATTGGTTTTACCATATCATGTACTGGAAAACGGGAAAAAAATTTCAAGTGTGGTGAAATTGCAAAAAAATTGCAATTTCACAATTTTTTGGGGGGGTCATTATGAGTTCATAGATACCAAACATGTAAAGGTTATTTTTTATTTAAGTGGTAAAAAAAAATCCAAAGTTTGTAAAAAAAAAAAATGGCACCATTTTCCGAGTCCTGTAGTGTCTCTATTTTTGTCTCTATCTGGGGCTGGGTAGGGCTTACTTGTTGTTCCGATGTTTTGATCACACGTTATTGCATTTTAATGCAATGTTGCGGCAACCAAAAAATTGTAATTCTGCCATTTTGATTTTTTTTCTCGTTTTATGCTTTTTATCGATCGGATTAATTATTTTTTTTATATTGATAGATCGGGCGATTCTGAATTCGGCGATACCAAACATGTATTTTTGATAGTTTTTTAAATGTTTGATTTTGAATGGTGCAAAAAGGGGGTGATTTAAACTTTTTATATTTTTTTAATATTTTTAAAAACATTTTTTTTTTACTTTTCACTTGCTTCAATAGTCTCCATGGGAGACTAGAAACTGTGATCTTCTGATCACCTGTGTTACACATAGCAGGGCTTTAAAAGTAGTCATTTGCCATGCGGACCGCTCATACCAGATTGGCTATGGCAACCACAGTGTTCTTCTGCAGACTCCGGGTTGTCATGCCAACCCATCAGCGACCCGCTATCATGTGACGGGCGTGCCGATGGGCAGGTCTTATGATGTGCTTCCGGCTCGGGCATGTTAAATGCTGCTGTCGGAGTTTGACAGCGGCGTTTAACATGTAAACAGCAGCGGGTGGATCGCGATTCCACCCGCAGCTGTTAGGGGCACATGACAGCTGATCAGATCAGCTGTCATGTCCTCGGAAAGGTGTGGGCTCATTCCCGGAGCCCACGCCAAAGAGGGGATGCGAACTTGGATGTACTCATACGTCCAAGGTCATAAAGGGGTTAACAATGGATCAGTGAAAAATGATTAGAACTCTGATGAAGTACAAAGTTTGTCTTCTGCATGTCATTCGCTTTATACAGAACCCTATAGACTTTAATGGCCAAATCTGATCCTATAAATTAGTAATAAGACGTGCTCTGAGTTTCACGGGCCAGATGCATGAATCTGTTTTTAAAACTGATGTGCGTGGTTTAATGAAACTCTATGGGTATATATGCTGCCTGAGAAAAAAACAGACATCACAAGGACATGTCACACGGCTTTGTGACTGCAGCCTTAGACGGACTGTGTCATGTGGACAAGGCCTAACACTGAGACTTAATCTGTCAGGTCAAGCCTGTGCCTATAAAAATGATCTGCAACAAGTACTAAGGAAAGAAAGGGGAAAGCTATCCCTACAGTAAGACTAAGCTGAATCCCTACGATGTAGCGGGTTGCCTGTTCCTTGCGAACAGACCCGCCTTAGTCCTCGGCTAGTCTGAATGAAGACCTATAGCATAAAGGAAGGGGTCCCTAAAAAAACTAAGGACTGGAACAAGAATGGGACACCTGAACAGAGAAGGTTGTTGCAGAACACAAAAGGATAAACTGACAAAAAGGTACTAGAGGTCCCAGAAGGACCAAGCAAACTGTCAGATATAGGCACAGAAGCACCTGGCTAGCAAAACAGTCAAACAACACTGAAGTCCAGCACAGCCAAAAGGGCGGAGCTGGAATATATAGGCAGATGGTCACGTGACCGCAAAACAGAAGATGGAAAAAACAAACAGGAGGGTTCTAACACCTACCATGTGGACATATATTTTTCTATTTCAGCCTAGCTGACTTTTTTAAAAACAGCAACAAAAAAGATATACCAATGGAAGTCACCTAAACATCTGCCAAAAATACATTGTTTTTGCACTTTATATAAGTCTCAGAGTAATGGTTTAAGCCCCCTATACACATTAGACTAAAGTTGGCTGAACTCAGGATCTTCCAAGAGTTTAATGTGTATGATGGCTTCCTGATGCTCCCCCTACAAATGATGTTGGGGGAGAGAAGGATCTGGCACATCGGATTTCCTTCGGCTGATCCTTTTGTTCTCCGGGAGATTAGCCGCCAGTGGAGTCTAGCAGCGGCTCTGTGATAGCGAACACATAAGAGCTCTGCCAAGTGTCCCTATGTTTAGGGGACCCGAGAAATAGATATCTGCCAAATGATCCTTTGGCCTACAGCGATCTGATGTGTATGGGGGAAGAGGGTGGTGGGTGGGGGGCTTTAGGCTCTATTTAAATCTTGTTTCATGCTTTATTTGTGGTGCAAGTTAAGAGCACTCAATGATGTATACCTTCAACTGAAACCTTTGATATATGTCACTAGGTAGTCATACATTGGCATATGTCAGACATTGACGCCCATTGACAAAGAAAAATGTATACTGCGTGGTATACCTTTCTTCTTTCTACTGCAGTATGTGAGAGTACAATAGATTATTCCTTCTTATACAGTTTATAAAAAGTATACCGATAGATATCTGTCCACCAAAAGCCACACTTTTGGCATAAGATGAGTGCGTGTGTGCAAAAAAAGAAATAACATTTTCATAGTAGAGACATATTTTAATAATATTGGCCTGGCAGCATACTATAAAGCAGGAGAACACGGGAAAATCCAAACATTACCCCAGAATTATTTCTCACTCTGGTATCGTCAGATCACTGCACCAGATCTGGTTCTATAATCCCAGTTAGCAGTGAATAAAGGCCTTTGTGTATGCCAATAAAAGAGGGTCCCTTGGCAATTACTGCGCCATACGTTTTCTGTAATGTTCTGCTTCCTTCGCGCCCTGTGCAGCTGCTGACACTTATTTAGAGTTGTTGAGCAATTTCTTAACACCAATTTGCTACTGTAGCATTTAGTTTCACAATGTTTTACTTATTCTTACTCTATATTCAGAAGTCAATGGCTTTTGTAATGTTTTCTACAAATGGCTGATTGTTGGCTGCAAATGTTTTCCATTCACTGTTAACCTGTTTTGTCTACAGATACCCATAATATCTGCAGAACATCTGAGTAGTCACAAGTATGTTACACAGCTCTAGAGGTCGAGTCTTGAAGCAGTAAGTTTCACTGTTATTCCTTTTTCACATTGCTCTTAGGCTGTGGGCACACATCTTTTTAAGGCGGATTCTGCTTAGATTCTGCTTGAAAAAGCGTCGCTAAACTACAGTAAAGATTGACCATAGTGCACATTAATGTAAAAATAACATTACCCTGCACATGTTCAGTCTTTTATTATATATTTTAACCACTTCAGGGTTTGTAAACTGTGAAGCAGTTAAAAAAAGTAGTATGTTCATTCTCCGAGTTGCTTTTTATCGTTGCAGGTTCAGGGATAGGATGCCGCCAAAAAATGATGGCGAAACCACCAACAAAAATGCCTCAGAAAAAAGACCACCAGTTTTTTTCTGAAGCGGCTTCGCCTAGGAAAACTTAGGCGGCTCCGCCTTCGGAATTAAGACAATGTGTTCAGATTTCCTTAAAGGGGTTATCTAAAACTTGTATTATTTTTTGTGCATGGGGCTAAGAACTAACAGGCAGGTAGTTGCTAACAACTTGCCTTTTCTGACTGGTGCCGATCTCTACCAGCACAGAGCAATCACGGACCACTCCTGCCAGCAATTCTGCGGCTCCCGCTAACGTCACTTCAACAGAGCAGCGTCTTCTCTTCTGCTCTGTTGACAGGACTTCTCTACCGAAGTCATGCTTATTGACAGCCGGTTCCCCGCTGCCTAACTGCGGGAAGCCGGCTGTCAATCTCCATGACGTTAGCGGTGTCCCATCGACAGAGCAGCCTGGAAGAAGAAGAGCCGCTCTGTTGACGAGTGGTGAATTGAAGCAGCAGAATCACTGGGTGAGCAGCTACCAGCCTCTTAGTTCTTAGCCCCCTACACCAAAATAATAAAAGTCTTCTATAAGTCCTTTAAAATATAAAAAACAATTAGCATGTTGTTTTGGAATTAGTGTGTTAAAATCTAATTGTGCGTAATCCATTAAAAGGGTTATCTCTGAATTAAATATTTCATTTAGGAATTTCCTAACAATGATGACTGTATTGCTGGCACATACTGTGGGTATGGAAAGTATTCAGACCCCTTTACATTTTTCACTCTTTGTTTCATTGCAGCCATTTGTTAAATTCTAAAAAGTTAATTTTTTTTCTCATTAAAGTACAGTCTGCACCCCATCTTGACTAAGAAAAAACAGAACTGTAGAAATTTTTGCAAATTTATTAAAAAAGAAAAACTGAAATATCACATGGTGATAAGTATTCAGACCCTTTGCTCAGACACTCATTCATATTTAAGTCACATGCTGTCCATTTCCTTGTGATCCTCCTTGATATGGCTCTACTCCTTCATTGGAGTCCAACTGTGTTTAATTAAACTGATAGGACTTGATTTGGAAAGGCACACACCTGTGAGACCTCACAGCTCACAGTGCATGTCAGACCAAATGAGAATCATGAGCTCAAAGGAACTGCCCAAGAAGCTCAGAGACAGAATTGTGGCAAGGCACAGATCTGGCCAAGGTTACAAAAGAATTGCTGCATTACTCAAGGTTCCTAAGAGCGCAGTAGCCTCCATAATCCTTAAACGGCAGAAGTTTGGGACCACCAGAAGTCTTCCTAGATCTGGCCGTCCAGCCAAACTGAGCAATTGTGGGAGACGAGCCTTGGTGAGAAAGGTAAAGAAGAACCCCAAGATCACTGTGGCTGAGCTCCAGAGATGCAGAAGGGAGATGGTAGAAAGTTCCGTAAAGTCAACTATCACTGCAGCCTTCCACCAGTCGGGCCTTTATGGCAGAGTGGCCCAGCGAAAGCCTCTCCTCAGTACAAGACATATGAAAGCCTGCATAGAGTTTGCTCAAAAACACATGAAGGACTCCCAGACTATGAGAAATAAGATTCTCTGGTCTGATGAGCCGAAGATAGAACTTTTTGGTGATAATTCTAAGTGGTATGTGTGGAGAAAACTACGCACTGCTCATCACCTGCCCAATACAATCCCAACAGTGAAACATGGTGGTGGTAGCATCATGCTAATGGGGTGTTTTTCAGCTGCAGGGACAGGACAACTAGTTGCAATTGAAGGAAACATGAATGTGGCCAAGTACAGAGATATCCTGGATGAAAACCTCTTCCAGAGTGCTCTGGTCCTCAGACTTGGCCGAAGGTTCACCTTCCAACAAGACAAGATCCTAAGCACACAGCTAAAATAACAAAGGCGTGGCTTCAGAACAACTCTGTGGCCATTCTTGACTGGCCCAGCCAGAGCCCTGACCTAAACCCAATTGAGCATCTCTGGAGAGACCTGAAAATGGCTATCCACCAACGTTTACCATAAATCTGATGGAACTGGAGAGGATCTGCAAGGAAGAATGGCAGAGGATCCCCAAATCCAGGTGTGAAAAACTTGTTGCATCATTCCCAAGACTCATGGCTGTACTAGCTCAAAAGAATGCTTCTACTCAATACTGAACAAATGGTCTGAATACTTATGACCATGTGATATTTCCGTTTTTCTTTTTTAATAAATTTGCAAAAATTTCCACATTTCTGTTTTTTTCAGTCAAGATGGGGTGCAGAATGTACTTTAATGAGAAAAAAATGTACTTTTTAGAATTTACCAAATGGCTGCAATGAAACAAAGAGTGAAAAATGTAAAGGGGTCTGAATACTTTCCATACCCACTGTAGATTAATTGATTGACTGATGCATCCAGGAATGTCTGTTTCTACACTTATCCATCCATCTATTTTTCAGCCTCTAGATTATTGTGCACACAGTATTAATTCCACTGTGAATACTCATGTCTGATGTTCTTCCTAGCTATTCTTATGTTTTGTAGCAGAAAAAGACACTTACATATAATGTCATTGAAATACATGTAAGTAAAATATGCTTAGTTAAAAGTTTGGCCATTTTTTTATTGAAATGCATATATTTGGGATTAAAATAATTTTTGCAATCGGGTTTTACAAATACTTTTGCATCATTTGCCTTCTATAGCCTCTGCATTGCACTGTCTATTGCTGGCTACAAAAGGAGTTAATTGAGAGTTAGTGAGTTCATTCAGATTAACGATGAGAGGGACTGTAAAAGCCAAATGGTACAACATTTGTAATAAAACCCAATTGCAAAAAATGATTTTAGCCCCAAATATATGCATTTAAATAAAAAAAAAGTCTACAAAGGTGGATAACCCCTTTAGATTATTCATAATTTTTTACGTAGACTTGAGATAAAAAATTTTCATGTGCACAGTTACAGACTAAGTGTCTCCAATTACAGCCAAAATACCTTATTTATAGCTTCATTACACCGACCCCATTTACAGTACCAGTAGACTGACTCCCATGAACAATGTGAGCAGAGTGTCCCATTAAACCAAGGTATCAGAATTTAAAGGGAATTCATCACATTGTAAACTCTGTTTGATCTTCTGGTAGCCAGTCATAGAGCAGGAGGACCTGAGCAGATGGATATACAGTGCCTACAAGTCGTATTCAACCCCCTGCAGATTTAGCTGGTTTGATAAGATGCAAATAAGTTAGAGCCTTCAAACTGCATTCGAGAGTAGGTTTTATGAACAGAAGCATAAATCTTACAAACCAAAAAGTTATGTTGCTCAGTTGTATTTTATTAAATTTTAAACATAAAAGTGTGGGTCAATTATTATTCAACCCCTATGTTTAATATTTTGTGGAATAACCCTTGTTTGCAATTACAGCTAATAATCGTCTTTTCTAAGACCTGATCAGGCCGGCACAGGTCTGTGGAGTTATCTTGGCCCACTCCTCCATGCAGATCTTCTCCAAGTTATCTAGGTTCTTTGGGTGTCTCATGTGGACTTTATTCTTGAGCTCCTTCCACAAGTTTTCAATTGGGTTAAGGTCAGGAGACTGACTAGGCCACTCCAACACCTTGACTTTTTCCCTCTTGAACCAGGCCTTGGTTTTCTTGGCTGTGTGCTTTGGGTCGTTGTCTTGTTGGAAGATGAAATTACGACCCATCTTAAGATCCTTGATGGAGGAGCGGAGGTTCTTGGCCAAAATCTCCAGGTAGGCCGTGCTATCCATCTTCCCTTGGATGCGGACCAGATGGCCAGGCCCCTTGGCTGAGAAACAGCCCCACAGCATGATGCTGCCACCACCATGCTTGACTGTAGTGATGGTATTCTTGGGGTCGTATGCAGTGCTATCCAGTCTCCAAACGTCACGTGTGTGGTTGGCACCAAAGATCTCGATCTTGGTCTCATCAGACCATAGAACCTTGAACCAGTCTGTCTCAGAGTCCTCCAAGTGATCATGAGCAAACTGTAGACGAGCCTTGACATGACGCTTTGAAAGTAAAGGTACCATACAGGCTCGTCTGGAACGGAGACCATTGCGGTGGAGTACGTTACTTATGGTATTGACTGAAACCAATGTCCCCACTGCCATGAGATCTTCCCGGAGCTCCTTCCTTGTTGTCCTTGGGTTAGCTTTGACTCTTCGGACAAGCCTGGCCTCGGCACGGGAGGACACTTTCAAAGGCTGTCCAGGCCGTGGAAGGTTAACAGTAGTTCCATAAGCCTTCCACTTACGGATGATGCTCCCAACAGTGGAGACAGGTAGGCCCAACTCCTTGGAAAGGGTTTTGTACCCCTTGCCAGCCTTGTGACCCTCCACGATCTTGTCTCTAATGGCCTTGGAATGCTCCTTTGTCTTTCCCATGTTGACCATGTCTGAGTGCTGTTCACAAGTTTGGGGAGGGTCTTAAATAGTCAGAAAAGGCTGGCAAAAGAGATCTTTAATCCACACATGTGAAGCTCATTATTCTTGGTGCCTGAACTACTTCTTAATACTTTAGGGGGACCAAACAGAATTCTTGTGGTTTGAGGGGTTGAATAATAAATGACACTCTGAATTAACTTTTAAAGTTTTTAAAAAAATAATAAAAAAAACCAAAAACAATATTTGCTGCAGTTCATTTCCCACTTCCAGTCTGATCTACAGTACAAATGTCACAATGCCAAGTTAATTCCGCATGTGTCAACCAGGGGGTTGAATACTACTTGTAGGCACTGTATATATATATATATATATATATATATATATTTATATATATATATTTTTTTTTTTTGCCGGTAAAGATTCAGCAGAACTAGTTATTTATTCATTGTAATCCCTGCTCTTTCTGGGATTAAGAGTCCAGTAGGCGGTCCTAATCAGTAATTTACAGCCCTAAGTATAAGTATATATATAAAGATAGCTATTTATATACAAAGAAAGATGGTGGGCACTCCTATGGTAATCGATACTGTAGTCATTAATGGCCAAGTAGTAGTACATGTAATGCCTGCATAAAAAGAATATTATTGCGATGACCAGGGCCAGACTCTGCAGTTAGCGCGATAAAATTATTATACATACCAAAAGGGGAGAACCCCTACTAAATATCCCTCACTAACAGGACCTAAACCATAACTTTTATTTTTATTTACACATAAATGAGGGGGTAGAAATAAACCGATTAAAAGTTGCTATGCCCCCAGTTTGCTAATTAGACTCTTTATATTGAGCAATTATTTCTACTATTGTTGAATAAATGGCATCCTGGGTGCCATAGTTTATATGCAAAACAGGGCAAACTATTAAAATATAGTCCCCCCTACATGTTTCACTGTTTATACTGTGTCATCAGGGGAAGGGACACAGACACTAATGGCGGCCCTTAGTTCCTTTATTCAAGAATAGTCATTTACGTATATATAAAAATAAAAGTTAAGTTGTAGGTCCTGTTAGTGAGGGTTCTCCCCTTTTGGTATGTACTGTAGAATCCCTCCCAGGATTGTATATACCCCACAGTTTTTTCTAAAATTATTATAATTTTAATGTTTCCAATAACTTTAACTATTTCTATATTTTTATTTCTAGATTATGCTGTGGAGACAAGGAACTTGAAGAAAGTACAGGCCAAGGCCATTAGCCATAGTATGCATACAGTACAAACAAGAAACACAGCAGTGCCCACAGTGACACTTTCATCTTGCATGCTGAACAATGCCAAGATCAATATGGATCCCATTATACATATTACAGTATATGATTTGTACATTTATTTTCTTGATATTTGTGCTAAAGTGAAATTTCTATTCAGACATGATACAACATATCCTGATTTTTCTCACAGTGGTTTGCACACATACATCTCATGACTGAGGATAGTCTTTTTTTTACTAAGGGGAATGAATACATTTTCTCCCTCCATCTATATATCCTAAACAAGGCAGAGTGCATTGTTATCTCCCTCCGGGCACTAACCATCGGGGGCAGAGACCTCGCCACACTTCTCTAGCTACGTCCCTGTCTTTGTACTATCCTCTTCTACATCTGGTGTATGTTTGTCTTCCGGTTGAAAACTCAGACTATGTTGTACATGTTGGTACGTCTTTAGACCAAGATTATACTTTGTAATTTTTTTTTTCTTTCAAGGTTTACAAATAACAAAAGGTGCACCTTGTCTTTTAGATTGCCATTGTAGCTGGAGGATGCATGCAAACTAGTGTTAGAAGGAAGATATTTTCCTGTCCTAGATTGTAAGAGGTGGTGAAAGGTCTGACACAGATGAATGTGCCAAGCAAACCACAACTGTGCATGTTTTTACAGCACATTAAGGCTTTAAATATGATATTACTGTCTGTGCCCATGAAGTGCCATTGACTGTACATCATTATAGAGTATTATTTCAACAGTGTTATTCTTTTGTATGCAGAAAAACCACATTTTCTATGTTACAATGGGACAGTCATAGGCACTGTTAAGTATTCAAAGCCAAAGTTCTCACAGAAATGAGTTTACCTGAACTGAACATGTAACATTGACATCATAGAAATGCCATCTTTTTATGTGGTTTTAGCCAAGTGTGCCAGGGAAAACCGAAATGCCATGGTGGGTGGATGGCATGTGCTATGCACCGTAATTTACCAAGGTTCGTTGTCTTCAAAATGCAAATGGTGGCGACTTTGTTAAAAAAACACAGAGCAGAATGTAGATATCCTAATTATTTATATTACATTCTGCTTCATGATAATGGGGTGGGATATTGCTAAGCCGAAATGCTGCAAAGGAATCTAAAAAGTTTCAGCAACTAGTTTAAAGGGAACATGTCAGCACGTTTTTACATATATTATGTATTTGTTATGCTTTGCTTATACATCATCATATTCTGCAACGCTTTACAGACATTATCATCGGTGTCCCTAATAGGGCTCAAAAACTAAACTCCCTATCAGTATATCTTTGGAGTGTAGAAGGAATCTGGAGAACCCAGAAGAAACCCATTCAAGCAAACATGCAAACTCCTTGCAGATGTGGTCCTTTGTGGGATTTGAACCTGGGACCCCAGTGCTGCAAAGCAACAGTGCTACCCACTGAGCCACCATGCTGCCCATAAATATATACACTACAGACCAAAAGTTTGGACACACCTTCTCATTTAAAGATTTTTCTGTATTTTCATGACTATGAAAATTGTACATTCACACTGAAGGCATCAAAACTATGAATTACCACATGTGGAATTATATACTTAACAAAAAAGTGTGAAACCACTGAAAATGTGTCTTATATTCTAGGTTCTTCAAAGTAGCCACCTTTTGCTTTGATGACTGCTTTGCACACTCTTGGCATTCTCTTGATGAGCTTCAAGAGGTAGTCACCGGAAATGGTCTTCCAACAATCTTGAAGGAGTTCACAGAGATGCTTAGCACTTGTTGGCCCTTTTGCCTTCACTCTGTGGTCCAGCTCACCCCAAACCATCTCGATTGGATTCAGGTCTGGTGACTGTGGAGGCCAGGTCGTCTGGCGTAGCACCACATCACTCTCCTTCTTGGTCAAATAGCCCTTACACAGCCTGGAGGTGTGTTTGGGGTCATTGTCCTGTTGAAAAATAAATGATGGTCCAACTAAACACAAACCGGATGGAATAGCATGCCGCTGCAAGTTGCTGTGGTAGCCATGCTGGTTCAGTATGCCTTCAATTTTGAATAAATCCCCAACAGTGTCACCAGCAAAGCACCCCCACACCATCACACCTCCTCCTCCATGCTTCACGGTGGGAACCAGGCATGTAAAGTCCATCCGTTCACCTTTTCTGCGTCGCACAAAGACACGGTGGTTGGAACCAAAGATCTCAAATTTGGACTCATCAGACCAAAGCACAGATTTCCACTGGTGTAGTGTCCATTTCTTGTGTTCTTTAGCCCAAACAAGTCTCTTCTGCTTGTTGCCTGTCCTTAGCAGTGGTTTCCTAGCAGCTATTTTACCATGAAGGCCTGCTGCACAAAGTCTCCTCTTAACAGTTGTTGTAGAGATGTGTCTGTTGCTAGAACTCAGAAGCAGAGGTGACTCTTGGTCTTCCTTTCCTGGGGCGGTCCTCATGTGAGCCAGTTTCTTTGTAGTGCTTGATGGTTTTTGCAACTGCACTTGGGGACACTTTCAAAGTTTTCCCAATTTTTCGGACTGACTGACCTTCATTTCTTAAAGTAATGATGGCCACTTGTTTTTCTTTACTTAGCTGCTTTTTTCTTGCCATAATACAAATTCTAATAGTCTATTCAGTAGTACTATCAGCTGTGTATCCACCTGACTTCTGCACAACACAACTGATGGTCCCAACCCCATTTATAAGGCAAGAAATCCCACTTATTAAACCTGACAGGGCACACCTGTGAGGTGAAAACCATTTCCGGTGACTACCTCTTGAAGCTCATCAAGAGAATGCCAAGAATGTGCAAAGCAGTCATCAAAGCAAAAGGTGGCCAATTTGAAGAACCTAGAATATAAGACATATTTTCAGTTGTTTCACACTTTTTTTGTTAAGTATATAATTCCACATGTGTTAATTCATAGTTTTGATGCCTTCAGTGTGAATTTATAATTTTCATAGTCATGAAAATGCAGAAAAATCTTTAAATGAGAAGGTGTGTCCAAACTTTTGGTCTGTACTGTATATATCTATATGTTTACACATGTACTGTATATATATATATATATATATATATATATATATATATATATATATCTATATGTATATATATTTCTATATACATATATAACGTCGTATGGCTGTATAGTTGCTCGGAGAGATTTGGTGTACTGGTCATGATAAAAGTATTGTAGAAGCCAAATGCAAATCACGCAGGAGATGCACTGAGGGCGTGTTTGTGCACTTGGTCTATTTCTTTCATGTGCATTAATACACCCCTAGTGCACTTCTAGTCTAATTTGCATATGGGTGCTACACTAGATTTGTCATGACTGGCACACCGGATCTCTAAAGGTATAATTTTTTTGAGGGACTAGCGCCTATATAGCGCACTACTTTCTTCTATGCTAACAGGTTCCCTTTAAATATATTATAAATGGGCTTTGTGGGATATGCTATTGATAGCCTGTCCTTAGGATAGATCATCAAAGTGTGAGTCCAGCCTCTGTTATAAAGGTCAGACCTCTCAATCACTGACTCCCAATATATATATATTGACTTGGGGTTTCCAAAGGTGAATGTAAACTCAACTAAATAAGTCTGACTATTAACGCCTTTTCTATTAATGAATGTTTTATCTAGTCACAATTCCTATACCTGATCATCACCGCTTGCACTTTCTATTGCCTTAGGTTACATTTTAAGCAGTGGCAAGGATCTATTCTGCACCAATAAATGACAGCCCCTTAAGAAAATACAAAATATGGTTTTCTAAAATTACAGTAGAATGAGATAGTGTGAACATATACGTAGGCTATAGGAACATTTATACTGATGTAGAATTCTAAAAGTACAAGGAGTTTATACAGAGATTTATCCAAAATGATCCTGTCGCATAATACACTTCCTATGTTATCAAATGCTGCTACTTCCATCTCCTCCAACAGTATAACACAAATTCATTTAGGGCTGTGCTGTATATATGTACCATAACTAAGTCTATACTATATAGAAGATTATTCATAGAAGAATACTAGTATTTTATGCCTAGTATGTATGTTACATACAGAGTGCACTAACCTAAAGTATAGAGAAATTTTATGATTGTGAGTAAATATATAGAGTCATATATAATATATACGCTAAAATATGTGTTTTATATATGTAATGTTATTGAAAAGACTGGTCACATAGTACATGTAGATTGTACATGTACTTTCAATGATGAGCTATTTCTGTGATGTCAGAATACAAGTTTTTACAAACATTGTGTTCTAGCTGTATATCCGTGTGATGAACTAGTAGGAATTAATCTTCATGTAGGTTCAGTAAACTCATAGCCATGATTTTACCCATTCGAAAAAAAATACCAAAAGCTACGTTGTACAATTCCTTGAATTTTATACATTTTTTCAGATTTAATTGATAGCATTTTCATTGCATAATGTGGATGAACTTGGTATTTTTCCTGTGGACACACATGCAATGCATCGGCTGGTTACTAATTGAGTCAAGATATATCAATTAAGTTATTCATTCTGTACAAATAGAGTAATAACATAATAAATGTTATGGGAAAGGTGTCGTGATCCATGGCATTTTTTTGACATTTGTGTGTGGTATATATCCAGAGTGGATAATCTGGGTGGTTAATACCACATTATTTCATGTAGTAGATGAGAGAATTTAATGATTTACCTTATAAAAACAAGGGCTAATGTCAGCACAAGGTAAATCAGGGCAAGTGGCATGTCCCACTGGATTTGGGGTCCTATGGAAATCTAGTTAAACATGTTTAGTGACCACTGACGGGTGCGGCCAATGAGCTCCTAATCATAAAATAGTCTGGCGGAGCTGTGGTGTTCTGGATCTGTGCACTGTTTCCATTTGCCACTGCTGGTACTGCAAAAAGCTAATTAGTTTGGTTGTGAGTTGTCAGAACTCTATTGATCTTATGCATCTTATATTCATGACCTATTTTAACCCCTTCTCTACATATGACGTACTGTTACATCACATTTCGTATCACTATCGTTAAGGCAAGCTCAAGAACTGAGTTTGCATTTCCTGGCAGATAATGACTGTGTTACACAGCTATCATCTGCTTCTAAGGGCAGCGAGCAGAGCTGAACTCTGTTTACTGCTGTTAACCACTTAAATGCAGCTGTCATCATCTGAAAGTGGCATTTGAAGTGCACTAACCAGAATTCACACTGTTAGAGACACCCATCACCTTCCCCTCAGTGATGCAATAGCTATTGGATTGCTATGGTAGCCAGGGTTTTGTTGAAGGTCACCATGTTTGACATGGTGGTGCTCCTATGAAGACCAGCTGGTGGTTGGCATTTATACTATATACTGCAATACTGCAATATTGGATATTCACAGGTTCAAGTCCCCTAAGGGGGGCTAAAAAATAAAAGAAAAACATGTTTATAAAAATAATATAGAAATTCAAGTAGCCTCCCTTTTCCTCCACTAAAAATAAAGAAATAAATGAAAACTAAACACATTTGGTATGACCACGTCCATAAAAGTTTGGTCTATCAAAGAATATAATTCATTAACCCAATCGGTAAATGCATAATGAGAAAAAAATCGAAACATCACAATTACATTTATTCGGTCTCCGCAACTCTGCAAAAAAAACAATAAGAGCTGATTAAAACATTATATCTACTCCAAAAACCTATCAATAAAAATAGTAGTTACCCATGCAAAAAACAAACTTAGCACACAGTTCCATCGGCTATAAAAAAGTAAACACTCTAGGTCTCAAAATATGGAGAGACACAATCAATTTTTTTTTTTACGAATTATTAAATTTTTTTTCACCACTTGAATAAAAAAAACGTAAAAGTTTTGATATCGACGTAATTGATCTGACTTCATGAATCATGTTGACAGGCTATTTGTACTATACAATGAACACCGTAAAAACAAAATAAAAAAAAACTATTGCGGAATGCATTTTTTTCTAAATTTCACCTGACTTTTTTTCAGTACATTGAATGGTAAAATAAATAAATGATGCTATTCATAATGGCAACAAGCCCACAAAACCCCAACCCTCACATGGCTGTGTTAATGGAAAAATAAAAAAGTTATGGCTCTTGGAAAAGAATGATGAAATGACAAAAAGTGCAAAAATGGAATATATCTTGGTCGTAAAGTTATATTAAGGATGGGTCGTCAATATCAAAGTGGTGTAAAATCCTTTTAAGCTAATAGATGGGCTTCTTGGACAGTATATGCAATGAAATCTGGACAAAGTTTGCTATTTATCAGTCCACTCAAACGGTAAAACATATTCAGATCATTTCTGTGAATCATTATTAAAGCAGCACACAATGACTTATCTTGTAGAATAGATAATACTTTTAAAGTAGAAACATCAGGCACATGCAGCAGGTTGTGATCACAGGAGCCAAAGCTACGAAGACTGCAGTCTATGGTGACGTATAGCATATCTATGGACAAAGAGTAAATATATAAGATAATGGATGGACTTGCAGTGGTTTGGATCCCCAGTCATTGGCTTCTAACCAAGCACCATAATTATTTAGCAATTGAGGGTTATATGATTTATGATTCACTTGAGCATAACTAGTTGAATCAATTTTGTGCAACAAAACTTTAATGATGGGGTCCACTGTTTGAGTATCTCTTTTCCAATGGTCCCAAAGTGTTGCAGAAATTAAAAAAGACTATACTTACCTCCCAGATCAGCAACTCTCCTCTGTGATCTCGCGATGGACTCCTGAAGCCTGTACATGATCAGCGGTTGCTGACTGCTGTAGCGGACACATGGTATTGTTTGTTAGGATCCTGGCAGGACACACAGGGTTGAGAGCAGAGGAGCAACTACAGTCCAAAAGGAAAGCATACAATTATTACGTTTATTGAGCACCCTGTGGCCATTAATAAGGGACTACCCAGTATCGGATACCCCCTTTAATTAAACTGACTAAAGGACTGTGTGCCCTGTTTGGCCATTGGACCTTGGCAACTGTCATAATGCCCAAAAGGTCAGTCCATGCCTTTCCTTCTTCATGACCCAGCCTATGCATTGCAGTGTGTTGCCTGACAGCATAATTTTTAACCTTGACAGTTTTTCTTACCAAATTATTTGATCTAATATATTAAAGTATTTTTTTACCTGTTCATCCATTTCATCCTATTACTGAGAACCTGCAGATGGGAAATGTTTGGGTGCAGGACCAGACCTTAGGAGTCACAGATGATTATGATTGGGATTCATGAGATAACAATCACTTTAGGAGATACTTTTGTTATGGGACTGAAGAAGAGATTAATGATTGTACTGTGCATCTATCAAAGCCTTAGATTACATTACGGGTTATAGCCCAAACCGATGTAATTTCAGTTGTGTTAAGAAAGTTTAAGTGACTTTGCATTTTATGATTCTTACTTACATCATTGAATAGTACTTTTTTCTCTTGTTCTAATGTAATTTTTAATTTCATACATTTATTAGAATGTTTTCATTTTTATTGCAAGTTAAATACTGTTAAGTTTGTAGTTTTTTTTTTTGTTGACATAGGTTTTACTGAAAACTTTTTCAAAATACAAAAAAAAAAAAGAATAAAAAGTATCGTAGTTTTATTTTCTTCATACCATACTCAGTTCTGAATTTACATGTATTGTCATATAAGTATTTGTATTACTGTTAACGAAATGATTTCTATTTTGCTGACTTAATATTACAATGTAAGAATATCAGTCATTGTTAGTTTTCACTAAGAGAACAAAGATCTTTTTGTATGGATATCTTATATTATGTAATCACGAAAAGTAAGGTGTTACGTTGTTGCTACGGCAGCAATCCTGGCAGACAATTAACTAATATTTTGATGAGTTATTTTGTTTGTAATTAGTTATGAGAAAATAGTTCCTAGATAGTAGAGTAAAAATTTATTTTTTACTGTATCCATTTCAAATGTTAAGATATTGTTTTAATATTTTTGGAAATCCCTGAATATCAGGCCTTGTTATAAATAAGCTGCATAATCAATAAATCAAGGGAGTTCTTTTTTGTTGATAATCCAAATATTCAAAGTTTACGTAGCGAGTAAGAGTGTGCAAACTCTTGAAGGTTGATTATGCTGCAATTTTGCATGTCGGAAAGGATAAGGAGAAGTTGACTTTTTGCACTTCTGTATATAGTCAAAATAAAGAGAGAAACATGTATTATAGTAAGATCTTATTTTGAATAAAAATGTCTATAATTACAAGAAGTTTTGTTAAGGCTTATAAAATGACAGGCTGAACAAAATTGCTTGCAAAGTGGCACAGAGTTAGCACTCCATACCCCTTAAAAGATTGCTTTGCTTTATGTGATCAGCTTGTAGTTTGCCAGGATTTTTTAGCTAGGCAGATATACCATAATTCTGAGATCATATGACTTAAAAATACAGACCCACTGGTCCACGTCTGCCTGAGAATCACACAAGCAGTGCAGATAGTTCAGCCATTCAAAGGGAGTCAAGGATCAAGTAATCCATACATTACTCAAACAAAGAACTGCATGTTTAAGGTATCACAAACAATGAACTGTATTAAGGGTATATAACTATTCAATTCAATTTCTGACAGTTTTGTAGTTTATTATTCACAAGACAAAAATATACTGAGTTTCACAAACCTTAAAGTGCACCTGTCACCTGAACATAGTGGAGGAGGCTATTTAGTGGGCTGAACCAATCACATTTAGAATGGTTATTAGAATAGTATTTAATCATGTTTAGTGACCACTGATGGGTACTGTCAATGAGCTCCTAATCAAAAAATAGTACAACAGAGCTGTGGTGTACTGGCTTTGTGCACTCTTTGCCCTTGCCTGTGTGCAAAATGCTAATTAGTTTGTTTAGTGACCACTGATGGGTACTGCCAATGATATGCAACAAGTGATAAGTTGCTGCTAACGATATCAAAATTGGCCATGAGCATGAGTCACTACATTCATTCTCGAGGAAAGACCAGCACTACTGATCCTGAAGTGTATGTGCTCGAGGAAAGGACCCCAGTCCTGACTTCATGTAGGCAAAAAAACTTCAGCACTGAAATGATGATAGATAACAAAGATATCCTCGTTCTGTATCATCATTTCGGTGCTGAGGTTTTCTACCACACTACATTCAATGTCTGACTGGTTGGGCATAAAGCAAGCACAACGCTAATCAGTTCCCCATGATGGAATATGCTGTATCCTGTCATCTATGCGGTGCAGAGAGGTTGGCATGTGAGACTCATATGGAAGGTTCTCAAGCCTGCGACCCATTTTTTATTTAGCTGCTTCCAAATTCTAAAAAGGTTTTGCCATCAGATCTAACCAATTTTCTATATACAGTTCGTGATCAACCACTAAACACAGATCCAGCAACTGAGACCCTCAGGGGACATATCCAGTCACTGCAGGGAAAATGTAGATATGCATAATGCTCGTCTAATGAATAGATCACCATGTAGACTTTTCAGTCTGCTAGTGGAAACTGTCCACTTAAACTTTACCCTCCGTCTATTGGAGGAAGCCACCCTTAAAGTCAGTATTGACCCTATAATGAGCCTTGCCACATGACTTAGAATTGTCCCACAAACCAGTCTTCTCCAAAAGAAAAAACCTCCATTTGTGGACAACTGTTTTAGGATTATTGTCCATTGTAAGTGCCAAGTAGGATACTAGTTGGCTAAGTGAAAGGCCTTTGACTGAGATCTAGGAGGTAAAGTCAAAATTGAAGTAGCACCAAAAAATGGCCTGGCCTATAAGCTTCCTTACATCACTTTGGCACTACTCTCAAGTAGACAGTATACCCATGTATATCCTAATATGGCATATTAAACGGCTTTATCCTAATGGAAAAACACCTTTAAAACATTATTAACCGCATTCTCAAAAGTATTAGTTTAGTACACAAAATAGAGGCCTCTACTGTGTTCTGTGAAATGTACACTTTGTATACATTAGCAGGCAAAACAAACAGCACACATTCGCTGTAGCAATAGTGTGATTTTCATTTGAAATTGCTTTAATTTGTTCTTTTAGCAGATGATTTGTATATAAGTACTTAATAAATTGCACTCACCAAACAGTATATTGTTGTAAACCAAAGCTAAAATTTATTATTGCTATTATTATTATTATTATTATTATTGTTAATAATATTATTGGACCATTTTATTACCCAGGAGTCACACTGGTAAATACCTAAGTTGCACTTAAATTGAATTGTTAGACTCTTCATCTGCTAGAAGGACAGATGCGCTTGATTTTGCAGTTGTATAACCACAGATTTTCTTTTTTGCTTGTAGTTGCTGAAACCTATGTACTCTGTCTTCAGCTGCAGTTTTTTATGCTTATTTTATTCTTACTGCTAATAGTTGATCATGTTGTATGACAATAAAGTGAAATTGCCCTAATAAAACTTATCTTTATGGAGTTGGTTATCTGTGTCTGTTGCATTTCTTGAGCTGAAGAGATTGATAAATATATAAATTAGATAGATGTGTGTGTATTTGTGTGTGTTTATAGCAACACCAAACTGATCTCAAAACTGTGTATATTTTATTTATTTATATTTGCTTATATAGTGCCATTAATTCCACAGAGCTTAACCCCTTAAAGACAAAGGCGCTTTGTATGTCAATGACCGAGCCTCATTTTCCAAATCTGACCAGTGACACCATTATAAAAGCTGCACCCCTCAAAGTGCTCAAGACCACATTCAAGAAGTTTGCTAACCCTTCAGGTTCTTCACAGGAATTAAAGAAATGTGGAAGGAAAACATTAACATTTTACTATTGTTAACAAAAATTTTACTTTAACCCCTTAATAACATCTGACGTACTAATACGCGTCTGTGCCCTGGGACTTAAGAGCCAGACCCGTATTAGTACGTCATGGCGATCGCGCGCGCACACAGGCTGTGCGGACGCGATCGCCGCCGGGTGTCAGCTGATTGTCACAGCTGACACCCGATACTATGTGCAGGGAGCGGTCCTGCACCGCTCCCAGCACATTAACCCCCGCGATGCTGCGATCGAAGTCGATCGCAGCATTGCGGGGGCAAGGGGAGGTGATCGCAGATACTCACCTCCTCTTCTGGCTTCCAGCGCTGTCTGCAAAGGCTTCCCGGGTGTTGCCATGACGACCCGATGTCGTCATGACAACATCCGGGTCACCAGACAGCAGGAAGATTGTTTGGACATGCGCAGTGCATCTCCAAACAATCTTCTCCCTGTCCGGCGCTGACAGCCTGCATGGCACAGGGATGGTGCTGCATTCCTGTGCCATGCAGGCGATCAGAGAAAAAAAAGTGAAAGTCCCAGAGTGGGACAAAGTAATAAACTATATAAGCTTCCAGAAAGTAAAAAAAAAAAAAATTGCAAAAATATAAAAAAAAAATAATCCACCAAAAATAAAAATATTATGTACCCATCAATAAATATTATTATAAAAAAAACAATAAAAGTACACATATTTGTTATCGCCGCGTCCGAAACAACCTGACCTATAAAACTGTCCCACTAGTTAACCCCTTCAGTGAACACTGTAAAAAAAAAAAAAAAAAACGAAGCAAAAAACAATGCTTTATCACCATACCGCCAAACAAAAAATGGAATAACACGCGATCAAAAAGACAAATATAAATAAAGATGGTACCGCTGAAAACGTCATCTCGTCCCGCAAAAAACAAGCCGCCATACAGCTCCATCATCCGAAAAATAAAAAAGATATAGCTCTCAGAATAAAGTGATGCTAAAAAATATTTTTTTCAATAAAATTGCTTTTATTATGTAAAAGTGCAAAACATAGAAAAACGATATAAATGTGGTACCGCTGTAAACTTACTGACCCGAAGAATAAAGCTGCCTTATCAATTTTACCACACGCGGAACAGAATAAAAAAAAACAATTCCTGAATTGTTGTTTTTTGTTTATTCTGCCTCCCAAAAATCGGAATAGAAAGCGATCAAAAAATGTCACGTGCCTGAAAATGGCACCAATAACAACGTCAAGTCATCCCGCAAAAATCGAGCCGTCACATGACTGTCTGCCAAAATCTGGAAAAATTATAGCTCTCAAAATATGGCGATGCAAAAACTAGATTTTACAAAAAATGCGTCTTTTAGTGTGTGACAGCTGTCAGTCATAAAAACCCCATATGATTCTGGTATTGCTGTAATCACACCGACCCGAAGAATAAAGTCGTCTAATCTCTTATACCGCACAAGGAACGGCGTAAAAAATAAACTCTTGGGTTAGGATTGGGCTAGGGTTAGGGCTGGGTTTGGGGCTAGGGTTGTGCTAGGGTTAGGGTTGTGCTAGGGCTAGGGTTGTGCTACGGTTAGGGTTGTGCTAGGGTTAGGGCTGGGGTTGTGATGGGGTTGGGATTTTTTTCAAAAGTAAGAAAAAAGATGACGATATGGCGACTAGTGTTGAGCGCAAGTGCTCGCTACTTGAGTTTGCATCGGGTGCTCTGGTATGTATTGAGTATCGTGGGTATTTGAGTGACATGCTCGAGTCTCTGCCCCATATGCTTCGAAGTCAAAAAAACTTTACGGGGATTGCCTGCCATGCACGAGCGATCCCCGCATGTTTTTTTTTGGGTGCCTAATAACCGTGAAACATGCGGAGCAGGGACTCGAGCATGTCACTCGAGCACACGCTGTACATGGTGCATACCTGAGTACCCGATGCAAACTCAAGTAGCGAGCACTTGCGCTCAAGACTAATGACAACTTATTCAATATGATGACCTAATGTAAACAAATTCTGTGTCGTACCTCTGGGTTCAAAATGTTCACTATACACCTTAATAAAATCCTTGGGGGGTATAGTTTGCAAAATGGGGTCACTTGTGGGGGAGCTCAACTGTTTAGGCACATCACGGGCTCTCCAAACGCGACATGGTGTCCGCTAACAAATTGAATGGAAAATCGTCTCAAATTGTTAGCGGATGCCATGTTGCGTTTGGAGAGCCCCTGTGTGCCCAAACATTGGAGCTCCCCCACAAGTGACCCCATTTTGGAAACTAGACCCCCCAAGGCACCTATCTAGATGCATAGTGAGCACTTGGAACCCCCAGGTGCTTCACAAATTGATTCATAAATATGAAAAAGTGTTTTTTTTTTCACTTTTTCATTTTTATGAATCAATTTGTGAAGCACCTGGGGGTTCCAAGTGCTCACTATGCATCTAGATAGGTGCCTTGGGGGGTCTAGTTTCCAAAATGGGGTCACTTGTGGGGGAGCTCCAATGTTTGAGCACACAGGGACTCTTCAAATGCAACATGGTGTCCGCTAACAAATTGTCGGCTCAAATTGTTAGCGGACACCATGTTGCGTTTGGAGAGCCCCTGTGTGCCCAAATATTGGAGCTCCCCCACAAGTGACCCCATTTTGGAAACTAGACCCCCCAAGGCACCTATCTAGATGCATAGTGAGCACTTGGAACCCCCAGGTGCTTCACAAATTGATTCATAAAAGTGAAAAAAAAAACACTTTCATTTTTATGAATCAATTTGTGAAGCACCTGGAGGTTCCAAGTGCTCACTATGCATCTAGATAGGTGGCTTGGGGGGTCTAGTTTGCAAAATGGGGTCACTTGTGGGGGAGCTCCAATGTTTGGGCACAAAGGGGCTCTCCAAACGCAACATGGTGTCCGCTAACAATTTGAGCCGACAATTTGTTAGCGGACACCATGTTGCATTTGAAGAGTCCCTGTGTGCCCAAACATTGGAGCTCCCCCACAAGTGACTCCATTTTGGAAACTAGACCCCCCAAGGCACCTATCTAGATGCATAGTGAGCACTTGGAACCCCTAGGTGCTTCACAAATTGATTCATAAAAATGAAAAAGTGTTTTTTTTTTCACTTTTTCATTTTTATGAATCAATTTGTGAAGCACCTGGGGGTTCCAAGTGCTCACTATGCATCTAGATAGGTGCCTTGGGGGGTCTAGTTTCCAAAATGGGGTCACTTGTGGGGGAGCTCCAATGTTTGGGCACACAGGGGCTTTCCAAACGCAACATGGTGTCCGCTATCAATTTGAGCCGATTTCCCATTCAATTTGTTAGCGGATACCATGTTGCATTTGGAGAGTCCCTGTGTGCCCAAACATTGGAGCTCCCCCACTAGTGACCCCATTTTGGAAACTAGACCCCCCAAGGCACCTATCTAGATGCATAGTGAGCACTTGGAACCCCTAGGTGCTTCACAAATTGATTCGTAAAAATGAAAAAGTGAAAAAAAAAACACTTTAATTTTTCCGAATCAATTTGTGAAGCACCTGGGGGTTCCAAGTGCTCACTATGCATCTAGATAGGTGCCTTGGGGGGTCTAGTTTCCAAAATGGGGTTACTTGTGGGGGAGGTCCAATGTTTGGGCACACAGGGGCTCTCCAAACACAACATGGCGTCCGCTAATTATTCAAGCAAATTTTACAATCAAAAATTCAAATGGCGCTCCTTCCCTTCCGAGCCCTGCCGTGCGCCCAAACAGTGTTTATTCCCCAAATATTGGGTATCTGTGTGCCCAGGGGAAATTGCACAACAAATTTTGGGGTCCATTTTTTCTTGTTACCCCTGTGAAAATAAAAAAAATTGGGTCTAAAGTAACATTTTTGTGAAAAAAGTTAAATGTTAATTTTTTTCTTCCACATTCAAAAAATTCCTGTAAAGCACCTGAAGGGTTAATAAAGTTCTTGAATGTAGTTTTGAGCACCTTGAGGGGTGCAGTTTTTAGAATAGTGTCACTTTTGGGTATTTTCTGTCATAAAGACCTCTCAAAGTGACTTCAAATGTGATGTGGTCCCTAAAAAAATGGTTTTGTAAATTTTGTTGGAAAAATGAGAAATCACTTGTCAACTTTTAACCCTTATAGCTCCCTAACAAAAAAAAATTTTGGTTCCAAAATTGTGCTGATGTAAAGTAGACATGTGGGAAATGTTATTTATTAACTCTTTTGTGTGACATATCTCTCTGATTTAAGGGCATAAAAATTCAAATTTTGAAAATTGCAAAATTTTCAAAATTTTCGCCAAATTTCAGTTTTTTTCACAAATAAACGCAAGTGATATCGAAGAAATTTTACCACAATCATGAAGTACAATATGTCACGAAAAAACAAACTCAGAATCAGGGGGATCCGTTGAAGCGTTCCAGAGTAATTACCTCATAAAGTGACAGTGGTCAGAATTGTAAAAATTGGCCTGGTCATTAACGTGCAAACCACCCTCGGGGCTTAAGGGGTTAAACAAAAAAATAATAATTTTCAAAAGTGTAACAGGAGAAAATGGACCTAAAAAATTGTTGTGCAATTTCTCCCGAATACATCAATACCCCACATGTGAGGGACAACTACTGTTTGGCCACATGGCAGGGTTCGGAAAGGAAGGAGTACAATTAGATTTTTTGAATGCAAAATTGGCTGGAATCAAGAACAGGTGCCATGTAGCGATTGGAGAGCCCCCGATGTGCCTAAACAGTAGAAATCCTTCACAAGTGACCCAATTTTGGAAACTAGACCCCTCAAGGAACTTATCTAGAGGTAGAGTGAGTACCTTGAACCCACAGGTGCTTTACAGAATTTTATAACTTGAGCCTTGAAAATTAAAAAATACATGTTGCTTCAGGGCCAAAATATTTTATTTTCACAAGGGTAACAGAAGAAAATGGTCTATACAATTTGTTTTGCACTTTCTTGAGTACACCGATACTCCTTATGTGGTAGAAAACTATTGTTTGAGCGCATTGTAGGGATGGGAAGGGAAGGAGATCTCTTTGACTTTTGGAGAGCAAAATTGTCTGGAATAGATAGAGGATGTCATGCCGCGAGCCCCTAATGTGGTTAAATAATGGAAACCCCCCCACAAGTGACCCCATTTTAGAAACCACCCCTCAAGCAATTTATCTAGAGGTGTGGTGAGCATCTTTAACTTACAGGTGCACATCTTAATGAAATCATGTAGGGGTGCAGTGATCATATTGACACCTCATGTGTTTTACAAAATTTTATTCCATTGAGCGATGAAGAAAAAAAAAATTATTTTTACCACTATAATGTGGTTTTAGCCCCAGATTTTACATTTTCCCAAAGAGAAATAGGTAAAAATGACTACATAATTTGTTATACATTTTCTGCTGAACGAGGCACTACCCCATATGTGGCTGTATACTGTACTGTTTGGCAACTCAGAAAGTCTCGGAAGGAAAAGAACTCTATTTGACCTTTGGAGAACCAATTTTCATAGAATAGTTTGCCGACTCCATATACAGAGCCCCTAAGTGTCAGAAGAGCAGAATCCCCCTCAATTGACCCCAATTTGGAAATTACACCCATCTGGGAATTTATCTTCAGGTGTAGCGATTTTTACTCCACGAGTGTTTTCCAGAAATGAGCAGCAATGGATATTGCTAAGTGAAAATGCAAATATGCAATTGTAGTGCCTGTACATTTTGCTCGTGCTCGTGCTTCTGGAGACATGCACCCCATAAATTAAGTGGGCTCTCCTCGCTACAGTAATGTCAAAGGTGTAGACGCTAACTGTGGTTTAGGAAAACTGTGGGGCTTTCGGATATGGGAGAGCAGATTTTGCTGGATTTCTTTTGGTGGGAGTCTCATCACTTTTCCCGAGCCTTTTTTGCTACCAGTAGTGTGGAAGCCCCCTATAATTCTGTTAACAGATGATGAACCTGAGTGGGGACTTGTTTTTTTGTGGGTTGAGTAGAAGATTTTATTGGTGGCATTTTAGGGTGTATAACGTTTTGTATTAGTTCACATTTACCCTGTGCTCTATGGATAACATCGTAACATATGATCCATCCAGATCTACAAAATGCATGATCACTATTATGAGACAGCAAAGTTACTCTGGACTCCGCCTGGATTCTGTTTGGCGGTATCCGGCTTTTCATAGATGCAAAAAACTTTGGCTGACCACGCTTTTATGCAAGCCTAAAAAGACAGACACCGCCTGATCATAGACCAGACAGAATCCACAGTGTCTCCATCTGCCTCATTATAGGAAATTCTTCTCCAAGGGTTCCATCTGAATCACGTATTTCAGAGATTTACATGGAAACCCACTGTAAGCCCTCAGCGTAGAGGGCAGGATAAATGTGAGCCAAGCCTTACTGCGATCAACAAACAAATCAACAGCAGGTGAAGAATTGGTTTCATTTATTTTTTACGCCGTTCCTCGTGCGGTATAAGTGATTAAACGACTTTATTCTTCGGGTAAGTGCGATTACAGTGATACCAGATTCATATTGGTTTTTTATGTTTGGCTGCTGTCACACACTAAAAGATGCTTTTTTTGCAAAATAAAGTTTTTGCATCGCCATATTTTGAGAGCTTAAATTTCTCATATTTCTGCCAACAGAGTCATGTGATGGCTTGTTTTTTGTGAGACAAGTTGACGTTTTTATTGGTGCCATTTTCGGGCACATTTTTTGATTGCTTTCTATTCCGATTTTTAGGAGGCAGAATGACCCAAAACCAGCAATTCAAAAATAGTTTTTTTTTTTTTTTTTTTTTCATGAAGTTCTCTGTGTGGTAAAATTGACATGGCAGCTTTATTCTTCAGGTCAGTACGATTACAGCGATACCACATTTATATAATTTTTTTGTTTTGTCGCTTCTATGCAATAAAATAATATTATAGAAAAAATATTGGTTTTGCATCGCTTTATTCAGAGAGCTATAACGTTTTTATTTTTCCACTGATGGATCTGTATGTGGCTTGATTTTTGCGGGACAAGATGACGTTTTCAGCTATACCATTTTAATTCACATTGTTCTTATTGATGGCGTTTTATTCCACTTTTTTTGCAGCAGTATGATGAAAAACAAAAGTTTTTTGCCACTTTTTATTTACAGTGTTCACTGAAGGCGTTAACTAGTGGGACAGTTTTATAGGTCAGATCGTTCCAGACGCAGCGATTCAAAATGTGTGTACTTTTATTGTTTATTTTTGTTTTTATATCATGCATTGCAATGCACTTGCATTGCAATGCATGAGACCTCCTGTCATTACTCAGGCAGTTCTCCTGTTTCACTCAGCCTGTGGCTGGGTGTAACAGGCCATCATACATGGCACACCACGAGGTCATTGTTTGACCCCCCTCCCTCTCACAACCTTCCAAATGTCGTGATCACAGCATCTGGAGGGTCAGTGAGCCAGGGGCGGTGCTGGCACCATCCCTGGCGCTCACTGCAGGAGCTCGGCCATTAGCTGCACCAATCTCCTGTGGTGATAGTGCAGAAGGTGCTGATCACAGCACTCTGAGGGCGGGAACCACTGACATGGGTCCCCCCATCTTTTCCTGTGCTGCTCAGCATTCAGTGACAGCTGTCGGCTTGGAACTGTCACTCCTTGTTTACACACAGTGACAATTTAATTCCATGATGGGCATAGTTCGTCATGCTGCAGGAACTGTCACTCGCTCATGATGTGCTATTCCCGTCATTAGTCATAAAGGGGATAAGAGACTTAATCACTAGTGATGGGCGAGCACTAAAATGCTCAGGTGCTCGATGCTCGAGTCGAGCAAATAGGAATGCTCGGTTGCTCGACCCGAGCAATGAACCCAATGTAAGTCTATGGGAAACTCAAGCATTTTTCAGGCGGCTCCCCCCGGCAGTCTGCAGAGGGCCTAAACATTGCCCAAATTGATGGGAACAGTGCTCAAATGACATGGGAACAGCATGGGGAAGCATTACGCCACTTTTACGGACTCACAATAAAACATACAAAAACGAAACCAAAATGGATTTTCCTGGGAAATATGTTAAGGAACATCCTTTCCAGGGTAATGACTTGTATATAAGGCAAAATGAATATACAAAATACTTCTCCACACCTTGGGCTATGTTCACACGTAGACTTTTTGATGCATTTTTGCAGTTTTGCATTGCTTTCAACCAAGACAAATGCATTCACTGGGAAATGTCATTTTAACATTTTACAACCTTATCTGGCCATGTGGTGTGTGACACATCATCAGAAACATCCTGTTTCATTTATGATAGAGGGACTCAGAAAGTGAAAAAGCCTATTTTAATAGGGCCACCAGGCGGCCCTTACTATTCTTAAAGGGCCAGCAGTCGACCTTCGCTATTGTTAGAGAGCCAACAGCCGGTTATGCTTTGTTTTTCCCATATTAACGAGTGGGTCTCCTATACTGTTATTGCGTATGCAGTGACTGAAAGGGCTGCCAAAAATTTGGAGGCACTCTAATTTCCCTTGCAAGAGCTGTAGTGGTCAGAGAGTCTCCTAAAAACAATGTTCCAATTATTAGGATGTGGGTCTCCTATAGTGTTTGCCTAGGCAGTGAGCAATGGCTGCCAAAAATTTGGAGGAACTCCAATGCCCCTTGCAAGAGACGTACAGGTCAGAGAGCCTACTAAAAACAATGTTCCCAGTATTAGGAAGTGGATCTCCCATAGTGTTTGCCTATGCAGTAACGCAACGGCTGTCAACAATTTGGAGGCACTCCGATGCCCCTTGCAAGAGATGTAGAGGTCAGAGAACCTCCTAAAAACAATGTTCCCATTATTAGGAAGTGGGCCTACCATACTTTTTGCCTATGCAGTGAGGCAACGGCTGCCAAAAATTTGGAGGAACTCCAATGCCCCTTGGAAGAGACGTAGAGGTCAGAGAGCCTCCTAAAAACAATGTTCCCATTATTAGTAAGTGGGTCTCCCATAGTGTTTACCTATGCAGTGAAGCAATGGCTGCCAAAAATTTGGAGGAACTCCAATGCCCCTTGCAAGAGACGTAGAGGTCAGAGAGCCTCCTAAAAACAATGTTCAAATTATTAGGAAGTGGGTCTACGAGAGTGTTTGCCTATGCAGTGAATGCAAAAGCTGCCAAAAATTTGGAGGCATTCCAATACCCCTTGCATGAGACGTAGAGGTCGGAGAGCCTCCTAAAAACAATGTTCCCATTATTAGGAAGTGGGTCTCTCACAGTGTTTGCCTATGCAGCAAATGCAAAAGCTGCCAAAAATTTGTAGGCACTCCAATGCCCCTTGGAAGTGACGTAGAGGTTGAAGAGCCTCCTAAAAACAATGTTCCCATTATTGGGAAATGGATCTCCCATAGTGTTTGCCTATGCAGTGAATGTAAAAGCTGCCGAAAATTTGGAGGCACTCCAATGCCCCTTCGAAGAGACATAGAGATCGAAGAGCCTCCTTAAAACAATGTTCCCATTATTAGGAAGTAGGTCTCCCATAGTGGTTGCCTATGCAGTGAATGTAAAAGCTGCCAAAAATTTGGAGGCACTCCAATGCCCCTTGGAAGAGACGTAAAGGTCGGAGAACCTCCTGAAAACTGTAACGGGTCTGGGAGGCGGAACCTCTGAGCTACTATACAAGGGGGCAGTCTTTGTAAGGGAGCGGGTGGCGACCAGGGAAGACGGGCAGGAGGTCACAGCAGGTGACCGGGACAGTCTCTGAGTGAACGGGCTGGAGGTCACGGCAAGTGACCGGGGCAGTCTCTGAATGAACGGGCAGATGGTCACGGCAAGTGACCGGGGCAGTCTCTGGATGAACGGGCAGATGGTCACGGCAAGTGACCGGGGCAGTCTCTGGATGAACGGGCAGATGGTCACGGCAAGTGACCGGGGCAGTCTCTGGATGAACGGGCAGATGGTCACGGCAAGTGACCGGGGCAGTCTCTAGGTAAAGTGTTGGTACGACCTGTGGCGGCTGATGATAGACGTGAGCTCCCAGGTGAGCAGGCGAGAGTCTCTGGATGAACGGGTGGTCACAGCATGTGACGGCGGAGCCTCCAGGAAGACCAACAGACAGGCGGCAGATGAGCGCTCCCAGGTGAGCGGGCAGAAGACTCTGGACAGGCGGGTGGTCACAGCACGTGACGGCAGAGCCTCCAGGTAGGCGAGCAGACAGGCAGCAGATGATCGCTCCAACGTGAGCGAGCAGGAGTCACTGGACAGGCAGGTGGTCACAGCACGTGACGGCGGAGCCTCCAGGTAGACTAGCAGGCAGGTAGCAGGTGTGTGCTCCCAGGTGAGCGGGCAAGCTGGTCCATAGACAGACTGACAGGAGTTGGAAGGCAGACCGTCGGACCTCGGGCAAGCAGGCAGGTGGCTGATGTGCGCTCCCAGGTGAGCGGGCAGACTGGTCCTTAGACAGACTGACAGGAGTAGTAAGGCAGACCGTCGGACCTCAGACTAGCAGGCAGGTAGCAGATAATCAGGCAGGAATCTGGCAGGTAACTGGCAACGGGACCTGAGGGCTGAAGCAGAGTAGTGAACAGTGCAACAACATTGCTCGGGCACCTCCATTTTGGAGGAGGTGCCTTATATATGGTGAAGTCCTCCGGCCATTGGCCGGGGACTCCTTAGGACGGCGCGCGCGGCCCCTTTAAGAGGGAGGGAGAGAGCGCGCGCGCGCCCTAAGCACAGTGGCCGGGAAGGAGCGCGCGCTGCCAGCAGAGCGGGAGGAGGATGCCGGGCACGGAGCAGGGAGGTGAGGGGAACAGCGTCCCTGCCTAGCAGAGGGCAGGGACGCCGGCGCTACAGTACCCCCCCCTTTAGGCCCCCCCTTTTTTAGGCCAGACAGAAATTTAGCTAGGATAAGAGGGGCAAGGATGTTCTCCCGGGGCTCCCACGTTCTCTCCTCAGGACCAAACCCCCTCCAATCTACTAGAAAAAGGTCTTTCCTCTTACCCTTTTGGTGGCAAGAATGTTCTCTACCTCAAACTCGTCCTCAGCAGAAACCGGAGCAGGAGGCGTACCTGTAGACTTGGAAAAAGAGTTAAGTACCACAGGTTTGAGGAGAGATACATGGAAGGAGTTAGGGATCCGTAAGTTGGCCGGGAGTTTTAATTTATAGGCCACCGGGTTGATCTGACTGATGACCTCCAGAGGACCGATGAATCGAGGCCCTAACTTGTAAGAAGGTATCTTGAGTCGGACATATTTAGATGAGAGCCAGACTTTATCTCCAGGACGAAATTGTGGAGGATCCAGGCGTTTTTTGTCAGCGTGTCTTTTCATCCGTTCGGACGACTGAAGGAGTGCGGATCGGGTACTCTCCCAAATGGAGGAAAATTTGCTAATGAGAGATTCCGCAGCCGGGTTGTCCACAGAGGTGGAGACAGGAAAAGGAATCCGAGGATGCTGACCGAAGACTACAAAAAACGGGGATTTGGAGGAGGATTCGCTCTCGTGATTGTTATAGGAGAACTCGGCCCATGGTAGGAGATCCACCCAGTCAGAATGATGGGCATTAACGAAGTGCCGGAGGTAACTGGTCAGGTTCTGATTGATCCGCTCCACTTGACCATTGGACTGTGGGTGGTAAGCGGAAGAGAAGTCCAGGGTGACGTCTAGCAGTTTACAAGTGGCTCTCCAGAAACGTGAGGTGAACTGTACCCCACGATCCGACACGATGTGGAGGGGCAGGCCATGAAGACGGAAGATGTGGCGGATAAAGTCTTTAGCCAGCTCGGGTGCAGACGGGAGGCCAGGCAGGGGAATAAAGTGAGCCATCTTGGAAAAGCGGTCAGCGACCACCCAAATGACTGTACAACCGGCAGAGACGGGGAGATCAATTATGAAGTCCATAGCAATATGCTGCCAGGGGGCAGCAGGCACAGGAAGCGGAAGAAGGCGACCGGCTGGCAGGTGTCTCGGGACTTTGTTGCGGGCGCAGGACACACAGGCAGAAACAAAGTCTATTACGTCCTTGTGCAGGGTAGGCCACCAGTAGTGCCGGGCAATAAGCTGGAGGGTCTTTTTCTGACCGGCGTGGCCAGCTAGTTTAGACGAGTGACCCCAGTGTAGGATCTTCTCCCGATCAGGTACTGATACGAACGTCTTACCGGGAGGGAGACGATTTAGGCTCACGGGAGCCACCTGCATTACTCTGGCGGGATCGATGATATGTTTAGGTTCTTCCTCGAGATTGGACACCAGAAAGGATGGGGACAAGGCATCTGCTTTGACGTTTTTGTCAGCCGGGCGAAAATGAAGAACAAAATCAAAGCGAGCAAAAAACAAGGACCACCGGGCTTGGCGCGGGTTAAGTCTCTGGGCATGCTGGAGGTAAGCCAAGTTCTTGTGGTCAGTGTAAATTATTATCGGGTGAAGAGCCCCCTCGAGTAGGTAACGCCACTCCTCCAATGCCAGTTTGATGGCCAATAACTCTCGGTCTCCTATGGAATAGTTGCGCTCAGAAGAGGAGAAGAGTTTGGAGAAGAAGTCACAAGTTACCATTCTCCCGGAAGATGATTTTTGAGTAAGTACCTCTCCGGCTCCAGAGGAGGAGGCGTCAACTTCCAGGAAGAACTGCTTGTTGCCGTCCGGGCGATGCAGCACCGGGGCGGAAGAGAAGGCCTGTTTTAGGGAAAGAAAGGCCTCCTCTGCTTCGGGCGGCCACTCTTTGGGATTAGTACCCTTACGGGTGAGCGCGGAAATTGGGGCAGTCCGGGAAGAGAAGTGTGGTATGAAGAGGCGGTAGTAGTTGGCGAAGCCCAGGAATCGCTGAATGGCCTTCAACCCCTCCGGTTGAGGCCATTTCTCGATGGCAGACAGTTTCTCTGGATCCATTCGTAGGCCGGTCTGAGAAATAATGTAGCCCAAAAACGGAAGCGAGGTCTGCTCAAAGAGGCACTTCTCGTATTTAGCGAAGAGGTGATTCTGCCTGAGCCTGAGCAGGACCTGACGAGCGTCCCTCCGGTGAGTCTGGAGATCCGGAGAGAAGACCAAGATGTCATCCAGGTACACCACTACGCAGGAGTAGAGAAGGTCCCGGAAGATGTCATTGACCAACTCTTGAAAGACGGCAGGAGCGTTACAGAGACCAAAGGGCATTACCAGATATTCATAGTGGCCGTCCCGGGTGTTGAATGCCGTCTTCCATTCATCCCCCTGACGGATACGAACCAGGTTGTACGCCCCACGGAGGTCCAGTTTGGTGAAGATTCTAGCCCCCCTCAGACGATCAAATAACTCCGGAATGAGCGGAAGGGGGTACTTATTCTTCACCGTGATCTGGTTAAGGCCTCTATAGTCTATACAGGGACGGAGAGAGCCGTCCTTCTTTTTGACGAAAAAGAAGCCTGCTCCCGCCGGGGAGGTAGATTTCCGGATGAATCCCCTGGCCAGATTCTCCTCAATATATTCGGACATCGACCGGGTCTCAGCAGCGGATAAAGGATAAATACGCCCACGGGGAGGAGTAGTACCAGGTAACAGGTCGATAGGGCAGTCGTATGGTCTATGAGGAGGTAGTGTCTCTGCTTCCTTTTTATTAAAGACATCAGCATAAGACCAATAAGGAATCGGAAGTCCAGGTAGATTAGCTGGGGTAGGAGAAGGACGGACGGGATGGACGGGAACCAGACAGGTCTTATGGCAGTCCTGTCCCCAGTGAAGGACTTCTCCGGTCTGCCAGTCAAGCACGGGTGCATGTCTCTGGAGCCAAGGTAGGCCTAGCAAGAGGGCGTGAGAGAGTCCAGGCAGAACATGAAAGGAGATACTCTCAGAATGCAGCATTCCCACCTGCAGAGTAATGGATTCGGTGATGAGTTGGATGGGGCGTGGTAAGAGGCCCCCATCCACGGCAGCAACAGACAAGGGTACAGTCAGAGGTTTGGTGGGGATGCGGTATTTCTCTACCAGGGACTGTGAAATAAGATTCCCGGCTGCTCCAGAGTCAAGTTGGGCTAGTTCGAAATAACGGTTCTCCCCGCAGACGATTGAGACTGACAGCAGCAGAGATGGAGAGGATTTATTCTTGTCTAGGTTGACCTCTCTGAGCGAACCTAGACACAGGCGTTTCCCGACCTCTCCGGGCAGGCACGGATCCGGTGCTCCTTACTGCCACAGTAGAAGCAGCTCCCCTTGGCACGGCGTAAGTCCTGACGGGTTTTGACCATCTTGGTGTGGTCGACCTGCATAGACTCAGGAGAGTGTACCTGGGTAGAGACGGAGGGAGTGACGGGTTTCTGAAAAGTAGGAGCTAGACATGGTAACCTCCTCTCACGGGTGACCTCTTTGGCACGCTCCTGGAACCGTAGGTCAATCCGGGTGGCAAGAGTTATTAGGTCATCGAGAGTGGTAGGAATGTCCCGACCGGCAAGTTCATCTTTAATACGGCCGGCCAGACCCTCCCAGAAGACGGATACCAGAGCGTCGTTATCCCAGGCCAGCTCCGAGGCAAGGTTACGGAACCGTATGGCATATTGGCCCACGGTGAGACTTCCCTGACGGAGGCGTAGCAGTGATGATGCGGATGAGGTCTTCCGTCCGGGTTCGTCGAAGACTTTCCGGAAAGCCGTGAGAAAAGCAGGCAAGTTGGACACCAGGGGGTCTCCTCTCTCCCATAGAGGATTTAGCCAGGCCAGGGCCTCCCCGGTGAGATGGGACATGATGAATGCAATTTTGGCCCGGTCGGAGTTAAACTGGTGGGACAATAGTTCAAAGTGCAGGGTGCACTGATTTATGAAGCCCCGAGCCTGGGCGGAGTCGCCTCCGAAGCGAGGAGGTGCAGAAAGCCGGGGTCCGGGGTAGGATACCATGGTATTAGTGGGCAGCGGAGCTGCCGGATTGCGAGACATGGCACTGGCGGAGGTTGCTGGTGGAGCAGTCAGAGTGTCCAGGCGAGTATTGACATTCCACAGGTGACCCAGGATGGACTCCTGTTGGGACCTTTGACGGGACAGTTCATGACACAGGTCCGAGAGCGAGGGAGCTTGGGTGCCACCGGGTTCCATGGCCCGAGCAAACTGTAACGGGTCTGGGAGGCGGAACCTCTGAGCTACTATACAAGGGGGCAGTCCTTGTAAGGGAGCGGGTGGCGACCAGGGAAGACGGGCAGGAGGTCACAGCAGGTGACCGGGACAGTCTCTGAGTGAACGGGCTGGAGGTCACGGCAAGTGACCGGGGCAGTCTCTGAATGAACGGGCAGATGGTCACGGCAAGTGACCGGGGCAGTCTCTGGATGAACGGGCAGATGGTCACGGCAAGTGACCGGGGCAATCTCTGGATGAACGGGCAGATGGTCACGGCAAGTGACCGGGGCAGTCTCTGGATGAACGGGCAGATGGTCACGGCAAGTGACCGGGGCAGTCTCTAGGTAAAGGGTTGGTACGACCTGTGGCGGCTGATGATAGACGTGAGCTCCCAGGTGAGCAGGCGAGAGTCTCTGGATGAACGGGTGGTCACAGCATGTGACGGCGGAGCCTCCAGGAAGACCAACAGACAGGCGGCAGATGAGCGCTCCCAGGTGAGCGGGCAGAAGACTCTGGACAGGCGGGTGGTCACAGCACGTGACGGCAGAGCCTCCAGGTAGGCTAGCAGACAGGCAGCAGATGAGCGCTCCCAGGTGAGCGAGCAGGAGTCACTGGACAGGCAGGTGGTCACAGCACGTGACGGCGGAGCCTCCAGGTAGACTAGCAGGCAGGTAGCAGGTGTGTGCTCCCAGGTGAGCGGGCAAGCTGGTCCATAGACAGACTGACAGGAGTTGGGAGGCAGACCGTCGGACCTCGGGCAAGCAGGCAGGTGGCTGATGTGCGCTCCCAGGTGAGCGGGCAGACTGGTCCTTAGACTGACAGGAGTAGTAAGGCAGACCGTCGGACCTCAGACTAGCAGGCAGGTAGCAGATAATCAGGCAGGAATCTGGCAGGTAACTGGCAGGTAACTGGCAGGTAACTGGCAACGGGACCTGAGGGCTGAAGCAGAGTAGTGAACAGTGCAACAACATTGCTCGGGCACCTCCATTTTGGAGGAGGTGCCTTATATATGGTGAAGTCCTCCGGCCATTGGCCGGGGACTCCTTAGGACGGCGCGCGCGGCCCCTTTAAGAGGGAGGGAGAGCGCGCGCGCCCTAAGCACAGTGGCCGGGAAGTAGCGCGCGCTGCCAGCAGAGCGGGAGGAGGACGCCGGGCACGGAGCAGGGAGGTGAGGGGAACAGCGTCCCTGCCTAGCAGAGGGCAGGGACGCCGGCGCTACAAAAACAATGTTCCCATTTTTAGGAAGTGGGTCTCTCATAGTGTTTGCCTATGCAGTGAAGCAACGGCTGCCAAAAATTTGGAGGAAGTCCAATGCCCCTTGCAAGAGATGATGAGGTCGGAGGCCTCCTAAAAACAATAAAAAGAAATGTGGTCTTCCAGCGGAATTTCGATAAAAATAAGCTTTTATTAGGAACATATAAAAGCAGCCATGTCACAAGGACAATACACGGGATACAAGGACGCAAGACATGATAGTCCCAACGCGTTTCAGCTAAGTATTAGCCTCATGGCTAATACTTAGCTGAAACGAGTTGGGACTATCATGTCTTGTGTCCTTGTATCCCGTGTATTGTCCTTGTGACATGGCTGCTTTTATATGTTCTAATAAAAGTTTATTTTTATCGAAGATCCGCTGGAAGACCACATTTCTTTTTCCTGTTCTAAAAGAGAGCCTGGAACCAGGGCTATTCCGTTGTCAGATCAACTCACACAGAGCCTCCAGCTGTTAACGATCGGGTGAGCTGATTTTTTTCTCCCTTTCTCCCTTTCCTTGTTTGTCAAGACTCCAAAAAACAATGTTCCCATTATTAGGAAGTTGGTCTCCCACAGTGTTTGCCTATGCAGTGAATGCAAAAGCTGCCAAAAATTTGGAGGAACTCCAATGCCCCTTGGAAAAGACATAGAGGTCAGAGAGCCTCCTAAAAACAATGTTCCCATTATTATGAAGTGGGTCTCCCATAGTGTTTGCCTATGCAGTGAAGCAAGGGCTGCCAAACATTTGGAGGAACTCCAATGCCCCTTGCAAGAGACGTAGAGGTCAGAGAGCCTCCTAAAAAACAATGTTCCGATTATTGGAAATTGGGTCTCCCACAGTGTTTGCCTATGCAGTGAATGCAATAGCTGCCAAAAATTTGGAGGCACTCCAATGCCCCTTGCATGAGACGTAGAGGTCGGAGAGCCTCCTAAAAACAATGTTCCCATTATTAGGAAGTGGGTCTCTCACAGTGTTTGCCTATGCAGCGAATGCAAAAGCTGCCAAAAATTTGTAGGCACTCCAATGCCCCTTGGAAGTGACGTAGAGGTTGAAGAGCCTCCTAAAAACAATGTTCCCATTATTGGAAAATGGATCTCCCATAGTGTTTGCCTATGCAGTGAATGTAAAAGCTGCCGAAAATTTGGAGGCACTCCAATGCCCCTTCGAAGAGACATAGAGATCGAAGAGCCTCCTTAAAACAATGTTCCCATTATTAGGAAGTAGGTCTCCCATAGTGGTTGCCTATGCAGTGAATGTAAAAGCTGCCAAAAATTTGGAGGCACTCCAATGCCCCTTGGAAGAGACGTAGAGGTCGGAGAACCTCCTGAAAACAATGTTCCCATTTTTAGGAAGTGGGTCTCTCATAGTGTTTGCCTATGCAGTGAAGCAACGGCTGCCAAAAATTTGGAGGAAGTCCAATGCCCCTTGCAAGAGATGTTGAGGTCGGAGGCCTCCTAAAAACAATAAAAAGAAATGTGGTCTTCCAGCGGAATTTCGATAAAAATAAGCTTTTATTAGGAACATATAAAAGCAGCCATGTCACAAGGACAATACACGGGATACAAGGACACAAGACATGATAGTCCCAACGCGTTTCAGCTAAGTATTAGCCTCATGGCTAATACTTAGCTGAAACGAGTTGGGACTATCATGTCTTGTGTCCTTGTATCCCGTGTATTGTCCTTGTGACATGGCTGCTTTTATATGTTCTAATAAAAGTTTATTTTTATCGAAGATCCGCTGGAAGACCACATTTCTTTTTCCTGTTCTAAAAGAGAGCCTGGAACTAGGGCTATTCCGTTGTCAGATCAACTCACACAGAGCCTCCAGCTGTTAACGATCGGGTGAGCTGATTTTTTTCTCCCTTTCTCCCTTTCCTTGTTTGTCAAGACTCCTAAAAACAATGTTCCCATTATTAGGAAGTGGGTCTCCCACAGTGTTTGCCTATGCAGTGAATGCAAAAGCTGCCAAAAATTTGGAGGAACTCCAATGCCCCTTGGAAAAGACATAGAGGTCAGAGAGCCTCCTAAAAACAATGTTCCCATTATTATGAAGTGGGTCTCCCATAGTGTTTGCCTATGCAGTGAAGCAAGGGCTGCCAAACATTTGGAGGAACTCCAATGCCCCTTGCAAGAGACGTAGAGGTCAGAGAGCCTCCTAAAAAACAATGTTCCGATTATTGGAAATTGGGTCTCCCACAGTGTTTGCCTATGCAGTGAATGCAAAAGCTGCCAAAAATTTGGAGGCACTCCAATGCCCCTTGCATGAGACGTAGAGGTCGGAGAGCCTCCTAAAAACAATGTTCCCATTATTAGGAAGTGGGTCTCTCACAGTGTTTGCCTATGCAGCGAATGCAAAAGCTGCCAAAAATTTGTAGGCACTCCAATGCCCCTTGGAAGTGACGTAGAGGTTGAAGAGCCTCCTAAAAACAATGTTCCCATTATTGGGAAATGGGTCTCCCTTAGTGTTTGCCTATGCAGTGATTGTAAAAGCTGCCGAAAATTTGGAGGCACTCCAATGCCCCTTCGAAGAGACATAGAGATCGAAGAGCCTCCTTAAAACAATGTTCCCATTATTAGGAAGTAGGTCTCCCATAGTGGTTGCCTATGCAGTGAATGCAAAAGCTGCCAAAAATTTGGAGGCACTCCAATGCCCCTTGGAAGAGACGTAGAGGTCGGAGAACCTCCTGAAAACAATGTTCCCATTTTTAGGAAGTGGGTCTCTCATAGTGTTTGCCTATGCAGTGAAGCAACGGCTGCCAAAAATTTGGAGGAAGTCCAATGCCCCTTGCAAGGGATGTTGAGGTCGGAGAGCCTCCTAAAAAACAATGTTCCGATTATTGGAAATTGGGTCTCCCACAGTGTTTGCCTATGCAGTGAATGCAAAAGCTGCCAAAAATTTGGCGGCACTCCAATTCCCCTTGGAAGAGACGTAGAGGTTGAAGAGCCTCCTAAAAACAATGTTCCCATTATTGGGAAGTGGGTCTCCCATAGTGTTTGCCTATGCAGTGAATGCAAAAGCTGCCAAAAATTTGGAGGCACTCCAATGTCCCTTGGAAGAGACGTAGAGATCGAAGAGTCTCGTGAAAACCATGTTCCCATTATTATGAAGTGGGTCTCCCACAGTGTTTGCCTATGCAGTGAATGCAAAAGCTGCCAAAAATTTGGAGGAACTCCAATGCCCCTTGCATGAGACGTAGAGGTAGGAGAGCCTCCTAAAAACAATGTTCCTATTATTAGGAAGTGGGTCTCCCACAATGTTTGCCTTTGCAGTGAATGCAAAAGCTGCCAAAAAATTGGAGGAACTCCAATGCCCCTTGCAAGACATGTAGAGCAGGTGATATGGCAAATATGGTAGTGAATGATATGGTGATGGAGGATGAGGAGAAGGAGGAGGACAAGAGAAAATAGACAAAATCAGGAAGCGTATACCCATGTGTAGGTGTGAAAAGGTGCATGGGAATAGACCTCCCAAAAAAAGACACTGGATTTGAGTTTATCTTCTGCTGCTATCATTCGGTGGTGTTGAGAAGTCTGGCCCACTCCAGCCCTTGTTCATTTTTATAAGAGTCAGCCTGTCAGCATCTTCAGTTGACAGGTGGATGCGCTTATCAGTTATACTTCCGGCAGGGCAGGCCAGGACATCCAAGGCGTAGAGGACCAGTTCATGCCACATGTCCAGCTTGGATACCCAATAATTATAAGGCACAGAGGAATCACGGAGGACGTTGGTATGGTCGGCAAGGTCCTCCTTAATATCTTCCCAAACTTTACACTCCTTGTGAGAGTACCCCACACCTCAGGGCCTGTAAGATGGGTTGGTCTGAGAAAACTGTCCCAGAACTTTGACAGTGTTCCCCTGCCTCTGCTGGATTGGAGTTGTGTCTCTCTTGCCTGTACTCCTTGGTTGTCCAACGAAATGTGACCTCTGCCGCCAGCATTTTCAGGTGGGAGTTTTATTAATAATTCTGCTACAAGGGCCTTCTGGTACTGCCCTATTTTAGTAGACCTGTCCTCCTCAGAATAAGATATAGAAAGTTCTCCTTGTAGCATGAGTCTAGAAGTGTCACCAACCAGTAACGACTGTCACCTAATATTTGGAGAACGCGAAGGTCACGGGAAAGGAAGCATAACATAAACTCAGCCCTGCGTGCCAGACTGCTAACAGGCTAGAGGACAACTGACCATGCTCTCCTCCTCCTCCTCCCTGTCTTCAGGCCATCCAGATGGTATGACAGTTGTGCAGGTAGTACAGTCCATAGCACATGAAACTAGCTCCTCCTCTTCCTCATTGTCACCCAATCGATGTTGGGATGAGATGAGGCTTGGCTGTGTAAAATCACCCTGTATGGCTCCTTGCTCCATATCATCATGCTCCGCCTGCAATGCATCCTCTTTGATTGTGAGCAGAGAGCGCATAAGAAGACAGAGAAGCAGAATGGTGATGCTAATTATGGCGTCATTGCCGCTCACCCGCTTGGTGGAGTCCTCAAAGTTTTGGAGGATAGTACATATGTCTGACATCCATGTCCACTCCCGAGGTCTTATGTGTGGAGTCTTCTGAACTGAATACCGACGGCCTTGTTGATGCTGGTAGTCAACAACTGCCCTCTTCTGCTCACAAATCCTTCTTAACATCTGCAATGTAGACTTCCAACGCGTGGGGACATCATACACCAGTCGGTGAGCCGGAAGCTGCAAATGCTGCTAAAACATGGCAAGGGCAGCTGTGTGATTTGTCACCTAAGCATATCAGCTTCAGCACAGCCTGTTGACGCTTGACCGAGGCAGTGCTGCAGTGCTTCCACCTTGCGACTGATTTGGTAATTTTTGAGATGGATGCTGAAGAGGAGGAGTTGCAGGAGCTGTAGAATGTGGGGGAAACCCTTATTGACCCAGGGCGTGCAATCCTCGGCATCGGGTGGACGCGTTCCGTCCCAAGGACCGACTTGGTCCTGGCTTCCACAATTTTAACCCAGTGTGCCGTCAGGGAGATGTACCGTCCCTGCCCACAAGCACTTGTCCACGTGTCCGTGGTTAGGTGGAATTTCCCAGTTTCTGCGTTGTTGAGGGCATGGCTAAGGTTGCGGGACACGTGCTCGTGTAATGCGGGAACGGCACACCCAGAGAATTAGTGGTGGCTGGGGACCGAGTACCTAGGGACAGCCACCACCATCAGGTTGTGGAAAGCTTCCGTCTCCATGAGTCTAAAAGGCAACAATTTGTAAGCAAGCAGTTGCGAAATGTGTGAATTTAGTAGTGTGGCCTGTGGAGCGTTGGCTGTGTATTTGCATTTGCGTTACAAGGACTGGGGTAGCGACAACTGAATGCTGTGATGGGACAGGGACGTGGAAGTGCTTGTTGATGATGCTAGTTGAGAGTGTGCAACGACAGGTGCGGTGCAGGAGACATCTTCGCATCTGCCATGGACAGAGGATTGGCTTGCACGTACAATAGCGGAAGCAGTGATGCCACCCGCAGATACTGTTCCTGGACCCTGGGATTCGGCTCACTTAGTCAAGTGCTTTGCTGCCATGGGCCTGATCATGCTGGTGGTGGTCAGGCTGGTAGTTTTGCTACCCCTGCTGATGCTGGCCTGGCAGGTGGTGCAAATGGCCATTTTGGGGTTATCGGCAGAGTCTTTTAAAAACAACCAGACTATGGAAGACCTAACACTAAATTTCGTTGTGTTGATGTTATGGGGAACAGTTGCCCACCTTCTGTCTGCGGCCACCACACTGCTTCTTCCTGCCTGTTGGGGTGCTACGCCTCCCTCCCCCTGTATGCTGCTGTCCTCTGTCTGTATGTCCCCCTGCCAGGTTGGGTCAGTTACTATATCATCCACCACCTCGTCTTCCACTTCCGCACTCTGGTCCTCCTCCTGACTTTCTGGCAATTGTGTCTCATCATCGTCCACCTCTTGTGACAGTTTCCCACCATCACCTTCGTGTGACCGTGGCTGCTCAAATATTTGGGCATCGCTATATGCGATCTCCTCTTGCCCCACTTCCACTGGACCGGGCAAGGGGCCCTAATCTATAAATGGAAAAGTGAACTGCTCTTCGGAGTGTCCAAGTGTGGGATCAGTAATCTCCGGGCATTCGGCATGGTGGGAGAAAGGAGGATCAGGGTGAGGAATATGCAGTCCACACTCACGGATACTGAAACTTGACAGTGTGGAAGACAGGGTGGTGGTGGTGGTGGCTAAGTGACTGGAATCATTATCTGCTATCCAACCTTTTCACACTGCTCTGTGTTCAATAGTGGTGTTCTGCGGTCCCCTATTAATTGGGACAGGAAGGTCGAGTGAGAAAATGTGGGTGTTTGTTGTTTCACAATTTCAGTTAGCCCACTGCCTCGGCCTCGTTCTCTGCATGCATCATCATCACCATCACGTCCACTTCCCCGTCCCTTGCCATGTGCCTTGCCCATTTTAAATGGAGGACAATATTTTCCACGTTCAGTACGAATGGCTGGATTTGAACCACAGTGATATGTGATCCGTGTGATAGAAAACTACAGTTTTAAATAGCTGGCCTGTAGGTAACTATTTTTAACAGCGACCTCTTGTCAAAAACTTCACTGACACACTGCAACTAAATTTCAATGGAGGCCAGAAATGGCAGATTTTTCAGCACACTTATATGTGAGTGTACCATCCTCCAAAACTTTGAGGACTCCACCAAGATGGTGAGCGCCGGTGACATCATAATTAGCATCACCATCCTGCTTCTCTGACTTCTGAAACGCTCTCTGCTCACAATTAAAGAGGATGCATTGCAGGCGGAGCACGATGAGATGAAGCAAGGATCCATACAGGGTGGTTACACACAGCCCAGCCTCATCTCATCCCAACGTGGATTGGGTGACAATGAGGAAGAGGAGGAGGAACTAGATTCATGCGCTATAGACGGTACTACCTGCACAACTGTCATACCATCTGTACAGCATGGATGGCCTGAGGACAGGGAGGAGGAGGAGGAGAGCATGGTCAGTCGTCATCTTGGTGAGGAGTCTTGCCAGTTAGCAGTCTGGCACGCAAGGCTGAGTTGGTTACGCTGCTTTTCCCGTGACCCTCTCGTTCTCTAAATTTTGAGTGACAGTCATTACTGATTGGTGACACTTCTAGACCCACGCTACAAGGAGAACTTTCTATCTCTTACTCCCGGGGCGGACAGGTCTACTAAAATGGGGCAGTATCAGAAGGCCTTTGTTGTGGAATTATTAAAAAAATTCCCATCTGAAAACGCTGGCGGCAGAGGTCACAATTCGTTGGACAACCAAGGAGTACAGGCGAGAGAGACACAACTCCAATCCAGCAGAGGCAGGGGAACACTGTCAAAGTTCTGGGACAGTATTCTTAGACCCTCCCATCTCACAGGCTCTGAGGCGTGGGGTACTCTCACAATAAGTGCAAAGTTTGGGAAGATGGTGAGGGAGTACCTTGCCGACTGTACCAACGTCCTCCGTGATTCCTCTGTGCCGGGTTTTTAGTGCCGCTGGTGGAATTATAACTGATAAACGCATCCGCCTGTCAACTGAAAATGCTGACATGCTGACTCTTATTAAAATGAACAAGGGCTGGATTGGGCCAGACTTCTCAACACCACGGAATAATAGCAGCGTAAGATAAACACAAATCCAGTGTCTTTTTTTGGGAGGTCTATTCCCATGCACCTCTTCACACCTACACATGGGTATACGCTTCCTGATTTTGGCTATTTTCTCTTGTCCTCCTCCTTCTCCTCATCCTCCATCACCATATCATTCACCACCATATCTACCATATCACCTCCTCTATGTGTCTGGCAAGGGGCATTGCAGTTTCTCCAAATTTTTGGCTGCTTTTGCATTCACTGCATAGACACACACTGTGGGAGACCCACTTCCTAATAATGGGAACATTGTTTTAGGAGGCTCTCTGACCTCTTCATCTATTGCAAGGGGCATTGGCGTTCCTCCAAATTTTTGGCAAATGTTGCTTCACTGCATAGGCAAACAGTATGGGAGACCAACTTCCTAATAATGGGAACATTGCGTTCAGGAGGCCCTCTGACCTCTACATCTCTTGCAAGGGGCATTGGAGTTCCTCCAAATTTTTGGCAGCTTTTGCATTCACTGCATAGACAAACACCATGGGAGACCCACTTCTTAATAATGGGAACATTGTTTTTAGGAAGCTCTCTGACTTCTACGTCTATTTCAAAGGGCATTGGAGTTTCTCCAAATTTTTAGCAGCCGTTGCTTCACTGCATAGGCAAACAGTATGGTAGACCCACTTCCTAATAATGGGAACATTTTTTTAGGAAGCTCTCTGACCTCCACATCTTTTGCAAGGGGCATTGGAGTTCCTCCAAATTTTTGGCAGCCGTTGCTTCACTGAATAGGCAAACACTATGGTAGACCCACTTCCTAATAATGGGAACATTGCCTTCATGAGGCTCTCTGACCTCCACGTCTCTTGCAAGGGGCATTGGAGTTCCTCCAAATTTTTGGCAGCCGTTGCTTCACTAAATAGGCAAACACTATGGTAGACCCACTTCCTAATAATGGAAACATTGTTTTTAGGAGGCTCCCTGACCTCTACGTCTTATGCAAGGGGCATTGGAGTTCCTGCAAATTTTTGGCAGCTGTTCCTTCACTGCATAGGCAAACACTATGGGAGACCCACTTCTTAATAATGGGAATATTGCTTTCAGGAGGCACTCCGACCTCTACGTCTCTTTCAAGGGACATTGGAGTTCCTCCAAATTTTTGGCAGCCGTTGCTTCACTGCATAGGCAAACACTATCGGAGACCCACTTCCTAATAGTGGGAACATTGTTTGTAGGAGGCTCTCCGACCTCTACGTCTCTTCCAAGGGGCATTGGCGTGCCTCCAAATTTTTGGCAGCCGTTGCTTCACTGCATAGGCAAACACTATGGGAGACCCACTTCCCAATAATGGGAACATTGTTTTTAGGAGGCTCTCTGACCTCTTCATCTCTTGCAAGGGGCATTGGAGTGCCTTCAAATTTTTGCCAGCCCTTGCAGTCACTGCATACGCAATAACAGTATAACCCACTCGTTAATAATGGGAACAACAAAGCATAGCGAGAGCCAACTACTTGCCCTTTAATATTAGTAAGGGCCGCCTGATGGCCCTTTAAAAATAGGATTTGTGACTTTCAGAGTCCCTCCATCATAAATGAACCAGTATGTGTCTGATGATATGTCACACACCACATGGCCAGATAAGGTTGTAAAATGTTAAAATTTCATTTCCCAGTGAATGCATTTGTCTTGGTTGAAAACAATGCAAAAGTGCAAAAATGCATCAAAAACGCTACATGTGAACATAGCCCAAGGTGTGGAGGAGCATTTTTGTTTTTGGTTATTTATTTTGCCTTATATACAAGTCATTACCCTGGAAAAGATGTTCCTTAACATATTTCCCAGGAAAATCCATTTTGGTTTTGTTTTTGTATGTTTTATCGTGAGTCCGTAAAAGTGGCGTAATACCCCTGACAACGTTGTTGACAGCAGTGACCTGGGAGTCAGAAATGCTTTTACTGCATTTTTGCACGTTCGCATTGCTTTCAACGTTGAAAAGTACATTCACCTGTAAATATAATTTAAACATTTTACTACCTTATCTGGCCATGTTGTGTGAGGCACGATCAGACACATCCTGTTTAATTTATGAAGGAGGGACTCTGAAAGTCACAAAGCCTATTTTTAAAGGGCCTCACTATTTGCAGAGAGCCATCAGGTGGCCCTTACTATTGTTAGGGGGCCAGCAGTCGTCCCTCACTATTGTTATAGGGCCAGCAGTATTGCTACTGCTATATAATTTATCCATCTGAGGTGGGCATATTTTCTTTTTTTTAATAATACTGTAAAGTTTGAAACTTGGAGGGCCAGCACACGGCTATTCATTGCATGGCAATCTCCACTATTTTTAGAGGGCCAGCAGGCGTCTTGTGAACAGATGACAGCAAGATAGAGCTTTTTGTTAAAGCACATCATTCAACTGTACATTTACTGTAAATGGAATGGGTCTACAAATAAAAGAACACAGTACTTACAGTCAAATATGGTGTAGGTTCAAAGATATTTAGTAGTGATGAGCGAGCACTAAAATGCTCGGGTACTCATTTCTCGGGTCAAGCAAATTGAAATGCTCGGGTACTCGACCCGAGCAACCAGCCCAATGTAAGTCTATGGGAAACTCGAGCATTTTTCCGGTTACCCCCTGGAGGTTTGCAGGGGGCCTAATAATTGATAAATCGATGGGAACAGTGCTCAAATGACATGGGAACAGCATGGGGAAGACCACTGGAAGTATCTGAAATTCCCAGGTCACACCTGGGATTACGCCACTTTTACGGACAAAAACATACAAAAACTAATCTAAAATGTATTTTACTGGAAAAAATGTTAAGAAACATTCTTTCCAGGGTAATGACTTGCATATAAGGCAAAATAAAAAACCTCCCAAAAAATACTCCTCCACACCTTCGGCTATGTTCACACATAGCGTTTATGATGCGTTTTTGCACTTTTGCATTGCTTTCAAAGGTGAAAAATACATTCATTGGTAAATGTCATTTTAACATTTTACTACCTTATCTGGCCATGTGGTATGTGAGACATGATCAGACACATTAATATAGTGCTGAAAAGGCATGGGAACAGCATGGGGAAGACCCCTAGAAGCATCTCTGACTCCCAGGTCACTGCCTAAAACCATGGTCATCATACGTGATTCTATATTACTGCGGTAATAATACAGACATTTTTGGCAACTTGACAAATATTAAACTCCATTTAAAATGGGCAAGGCTCGTGGCAAGGGAAGTAGACGTAATGGCGATGCAGAGACCGAGGCCGTGGGCAAGATGAAACTATGCCTGCTGAGGTAGTACAACAAACACCTGCATCATGTCAAATTACCTTTCTGTCCCAATCTCTAGGGGGCTGCAGAAAACAACTATTGAAGTCAGAGCAGTGTGAAAAGGTTGTTGGTTGGATTGCAGATAATGCTTCCAGTCAGTTTGCCACCACGACCACCACCTTGTCTTCCACATGGTCCAGTCTCAGTAGCCGTGAGTCTGGACCACATTATTATTATTACTTTAGTGACATTTATTCCATGGTGCCCTACATGTGAAAAAGGGGTATACATCGCAAAAAAAATTACAATAATCTTGAACAAAAATGTAACAGCGACTGGTACATTAGAGAGGACCCTGCCTGCAAGGGCTCACAGTCTACAAAGGATGAGTGAGGATACAGTAGGTGAGGGTAGAGCTGGTCATGCAGCGGTATGTGGGAGTGAGGGTTACTGCAGGTTGTACGCTTGTCGGAAGAGGTGGGTCTTCAGGTTCCTTTTGAAGGTTTCAACAGTAGGCGAGAGCCTGATATGTTGGGGTATAGAGTTCCAGAGAAGGGGGAATGCATGGGGCAAATCTTGTATGAAATTGTGGGAAGAGGAGATAAGAGGGGAGTAGAGAAGGAGATCTTGTGAGGATCAGATGTTGCGTGCAGGTAAGTACCAGGAGAATAGGTCACAGAAATATGGAGGAGACAGGTTGTGGATGGCTCTACATGCCAAGGTTAGGGTTTTGAACTGGAGTCTCTGAGCAATGGGGAGCCAGTGAAGGGATTGACAGAAAAGAGAGGCTAGGGAATAGCAAGGGAACACGTGGATTAGTCGGGCAGCAGAGTTTAGGATAGATTGGAGGGGTGCAAAAGTGTTGGAAGGTAGGCCACAGAGCAGGAGGTTGCAGTAGTCGAGGCGGGAAATGATGAGGGCGTGCACTAGTGTTTTTGCAGATTCATGGTGAGGAATGTGCGGACTCAGGAGATATTTTTGAGTTGGAGTCGGCAGGAAATGGAATGGGTTTGAATATGTGGTTTGAAGGAGAGATTAAAGTCTAGGGTTACACCAAGAGCTGTTTACTTTTCCATTTATAGATTCGGGCCGCTCGCTCAGCCCGCTTTAAGCAGGGCAACAGAAGATCGCATGTAGCGATGCCCAAATATTTGAGCAGCAATGGTCCCCCGAAGGTGACGGTGGGAAAGTGCAATTAGTGTCGCAAGAGGTGGATGATGATGAGACACAATGGATAGAAAGTCAGGAGGAGGACTATGGTGGGGAAGTGTAAGATGAGGTGATGAACGATGAAGTCGATGGGCCGAACGACAGGGTCCAGAAACAGTCTGCTGGTGACACCACTGCCTTTTCCCCTGTTATATATGCACGACAAGCTTCCGTCCATGATGCAGGTGAAAATGCCTCCCACCCTGCAACTGTCGTTGCATACTTGCAACTATCACAATCAGCAAACACGTCCACGTCCTTGTCACAGCACAGCGTTCAGTTGTCCCTACCCCAGTCCTTTGAACGCAAGCGCAAATACACAGCCAACCACCCACAGGCCACAATACTAAACTGTCACATTTCTCAACTGCTTGCACTAGAAATTTTGCCCTTTAGGCTTGTAGAGACTGATGTTTTCCGCAACCTCATGGTGGCTGGCCCTTGGTCCCCATCCGCCACTATTTCTCTGGGTGTCGTCCCCGCCTTATACAAGCACGGGTCACAGAACATTACCCGTACACTCACCAGAGCAGTTACTGGGAAGGACCGCCTAACCACAGACGCGGGACCCAGTAGACTCTGGGATGGAACACGTCTTCCCAATGCATAGGTTTGTAGGCCCTGGCTCAATCAAGCTTCAACACAATGTTCACAAGGTAGACAGCAGCAGTAGTCGGTCTCCTAGACAATGAGCTAACTCCTTTATGATGATAGAGGCCACCATCCCCATAGGTTGCTGCTAGTACTTTTCTGTGGGAATGGGCTTGTCTCCAACCAGCCAGGAATATTTACAGTGAATTATGGCACGCTAAGGTATTAGCAGTGCACCCAGTACCAGAAGCGAAGCCATCCACAATTTCCTTCTCAGGAATTTTATTTGGTAGAGAGAGTGGCTGCCCAAACATTAGTTTCTCACAAAGGAGCTGAAGATACCGAGTGGCAGTAGGTGCAAGTTTCTCCAGCATGTTAGATATCAGAGGGAGAACAGAGAGGGCAGCACAGTGGCTCAGTGGTTAGCACTGCAGCCTTGCAGCACTGGGGTCCTGGGTTCAAATCCCACCAAGGACAACATCTGCAAGGAGTTTGTATGTTCTCCTCTCTGCGTAGGCTTCCCCCTCAGTAAAAAAGCAGCTAGATAGTGTCCAGGAACCTTCACACAGACTTTTCTTAGCCAGGGCTGCTTCTTGGCAGGGTTGGACGGGCCCACCAGAGAACCAGAGACTCCTCTGGTGGGCCCTGGCCTCTCCTTCAGGAGAGTTCACAGCGCAAATCTTGCAGCTGCTATGGGGTTCTTGAGCCGAGGAGAAAGGTGGGCCCTCAGAGAATCAAATCCTCTGGTGGGCCCAATGTTCTTCAGTCTGACACTGCTTCTCGGTGAGAGTTGTATTTCACCATAGCCATATTCTTTAGCTCGGTGAAAGGACTGGCATAGAGGGAAATCGCATCTACTCTGGCTGTCATTTCTCCCAGGAAGTCGTCTAATGCAGCTTGCTGCATAAGCAATGGCAGCCTGTCCACATCAGCTCACACTTCTCGGTGGTGCTTCGACACACAAAGATTTCTTTACGCCTTGAATTTCATGACTACAGAGTTGGGCAATGGCCTGATTTGCAATGCAATTTGAGAAATAACATGCATAAGCACATACAATTCACACTAAAAAGGCAGCCATAGAGTGTCCGGGAACCTTCACACAGACTTTTCTTAGGCAGGGCTGCTTCTCGGAGAGAGTTATATTTCACCACAGCCATATTCTTTATGTCAGATGAAAAGTCTGGCATACAGGGAAACCATGTCTAGTCCCACTGTCATTTCTCCACCACCAGGTTCCGGACATTGTGACACACGACCATGCCTGGCTGTATGGTCAGCGGTGAGAACCACAGATCTGCCTGCTGTGTTACAGCTTTCAACAACTCTGCAGTGGTGTGCGGTTTGTCACCTAAGCATTAAGCATATTATTTTCAGCACAGCCTGTTGTCGCTCGGCCGAGGCAGTGCTGCAGTGCTTCCAGCTTGTGACTGATGTGGTCATTTCAGAGATGGAGGCCAAAGAGGAGGAGGAGGTGCAGGAGCTGTACAATGTGATTACATTGAGGTTACATTGGCGAGTCTGGTTTTTATACTAAAGATCCTGCTGTGTTTTTATATTTTTTGTTTGTTTTTTACGTCTTTTCAAATGCGTATTGGAGTGCGTCCTAATTTTTGCCAGCCCTTCTAAATAGTGCATATATGAAATAAGTATAGGAGACCTACTCTTTAATAATGGGAAGGACAATTCAAATAGATTCTATATTCTAGAATATTACCTGTCTTATCTGAAATTCGTTTATGGGTGAGGTATCGCAGTATGGATTGTGTATTACACAGATCTAGCCAGGTATTATTGCCTCATATTGTGTGCTGATGGTGCTGCCGAAAAAAAAAATCTATTCTATTCCCTATCGATAGCGCTGTTAGACGCATTTACAATAGGGACAGGTGCTAGGTGGTATCATCAGCTCAAGATGAGTGTTCATTCAGGTTGCATAAATCTCTTCCACAGTCCATAACTTTTTTTTTATTATTTCTTTGGCCTTATATTACCCTGGAAAGAATGTTTCTTAACATTTTTTCCAGGAAAATCCATTTTAGCTTGGTTTATGTATGTTTTATTGTCAGTCTGTAAAAGTGGAGTAATACTCTATCAACATTGTTCACAGATATGCTATTTGTCAGCGACCAACTGTGAATAGGTTTGAACACACAACTGCCATACTTTAAATGCAGTGCAATATCTGACACATTCCCAAAAATTTCTGTATTATTATGGCAGAAATATGGGATCACGTCTGATGGCCACGGTTTCAGGCATGCGCCTAATAGTATGGTATTTGTCAGAGACCAACTGTAAATAGGTTTGAACACACATCTGGCAGACTTTATATGTAGTGTAATATTTGACACGTTCCCAAAAATTTCTGTATTATTATGGCAGTAATATGGGATCATGTCTGATGGCCACGGTTTCAGGCAGTCGCCTAAGAGTATGGTATTTGTCAGAGACCAACTGTAAATAGGTTTGAACACACATCTGGCAGACTTTATATGTAGTGTAATATTTGACACGTTCCCAAAAATTTCTGTATTATTATGGCAGTAATATGGGATCATGTCTGATGGCCACGGTTTCAGGCAGTCGCCTAAGAGTATGGTATTTATCAGAGACCAACTGTAAATAGGTTTGAACATGCACCTGGCAGACTTTAAATGAAGTGTAATATCTGACACCTTCCCAAAAATTTCTGTATTATTATGGCAGTAATTTGGGATCACGTCTGATGGCCACGATTTCAGGCAGTCGCCTAATAGTATGGTATTTGTCAGAGACAAACTGTGAATAGGTTTGAACACACAACTGCCATACTTTAAATGGAGAGTAATATTTGGCACGCTGCACAAAATGTCTGTATTATTACAGAACTAATATGGGATCATGTCTGATCATGGAAAAGTTTCTCTGCTTCCATAATACAGTAATGCGAATATAATCAAAAAAACTGGCTGTATTCTGCTAACAAGCAAATGGAGCAGTAAAATGTTGTACTCTGGATTTCCTTTTAAGCAAATAATCAGGATAAAGAGCAAAAAAAAAATTACCCCGGATATGTAGGGCTATATGGATAGCTGTAACAGCAGAAGCAGAAAGAACGTGCAATGGACCCTATTGTGGTGTATACACTGCCACAAACCCTGCCTGCCTAACTCCTGCAATCAGGATTAATATATGCAGCTGGATTAGTCCTCAGAAAGACTGTTAGTTCAGATGGATATGTATCTTGCTGTGGAATACCTATCTATTACACCGCCAAATCTCTCCCTAGCTCAGCAGCATCTCTCCTTACTCTGCCTGTTTCCGGGTTAGACTGTGATGAGCATAGGACCACCAGGTCTTATATAGACCTGATGACGCTATGCGGCCAGCCAATCACTGTAATGCCACAACCAACATCGCTACTGCATTACAGTGCGTGGCAAGCAATCCCTGCATGTTCATTGGCTCTCTAAAGAGCACCAAACATACAGGGTGGGGACCTGAACTCCCGCCCAAGCATCCCTGAAATACTCGCTGAGCATGTCGAGCAGTGAGATGCTCGGGTGAGTACCAAGCAGTGACGAGCATGCTTGCTCATCAATAATATTTAGGGGTTGCTTTGCAGCCTCTGCACTGGGTGACTTGACTGTGTGCAAGGCATCATGAAATGGGAAGACTCCCAAAGGATTTTGGGTTGCAATGTAGTGCCCAGTGTCAGAAAGCTGGATTTGCATCTTAGTTTATTGGTCTTCCAGCAGGACAATGACCCCCAAAAACTTCAAGAAGCACCCAGAAATGGATGAAAACAAGGCATTGGAGAGTTCTGAAGTGGTAATTCAAGCTCCCACCACTACCTCTTACATACAGAAGCTGCAGTGAAACTGTGAATGACACATTAAATCAGTACATTTTGTTAACTTTGATGAATTTCTGTCAAATTTGAAACATTTCTGCCAACTTCGATGAATTTGTGTCAACTATGATAAATTTATGTCAACTTTGATGAATTTCTGAGTACAGATTACCGTAAAAATTATGAATTGGTCAATGACTGCATGGAAGGAGTCAATCAAGGTATGTACTGTGGAAGAGATGTATGTGACCAGAATGAACATTCATTTACATCCAATGTTACTGTGAAGACACAGGGTCTTCCGTGGGTGTAATACTACTCAGACAACACAAGGTAAGGGTAAAGCAGTGTAGCAATACTTTATTACTTTATTGAGCCACCAAATGAACAATAAACACATAGAACAGTCCCAGCAAATACCCAAGATAGTACAACATTACACAGTCTCACCCTTCCTCTCCACCCGCCTGGGATAGAACAGCTGCAACTTTGGGACTTCCAGGGCCAACTACCTCAACCAGTGGCCCCCTGCTTCTGGCTGGCTCCCACAGAGAGAAGGTAGTGGCAAGCTTAGGAATCTAGCAGTCCATCGAGGTACAAGGCCAGGAGACCCGAGGGTCCCACCCTGGCCTCTCCAAGAGTTTCCATGGGGCCAGATGACCAGCTGGTCCCAATCTGACTTCTCCGAATGTCCCCTGGTTCCAGGCAACCTGAGGGTCCCACCTGGCAATCCCAAACAACATATCCATGGGGCCAGGTGACTTCCCAACCTTGTCTCCCCAAGTGTATCCATGGGCTCTCTGATGGTCAATGGAGCAGATCCGTATCTTTCCAGTCAGGGCCATATACCCTTAGGCCGGAATCATGTAGAATCCAAATCTGTGTCTCTTTGGTTAAAGCCATGCTTCAAAACTGATGGTCTGAGAGAGTCTGATCTTTGATTCTCCTTGTAAAGACTTTCTGATGCAGAAGCACATGTCCTTTTAAGTACACATGCACAGGTCAAGGGTTAGGGATGATATTATTCCACAGGACTCAAGTCTCATTGTTTGTGCATTTAATTAATTTACATAGCTGGTATAGCAGGAGACTCCCCAAATCAACACCCAGCTGGCTTTAGTATAATATGTAATCAACATATTTAGCAAACATTCATTGTTCCATGCTGAGTCACTGTCCTTCTTGACAAGCCACAGAAATACATATACATTCACAAGTCAACATAAACATATTTGTGTATTTTTCTTGGCTTAACAAATCAAATCGTCTGGCTGATTAAGGTTATAGGCTGTATCGTCACATTGCTCCCCAAATCTTAATCAGCCAGACATGATAGGATCCTAATTATCCTTCTCCACTTATTGGAGACAGTATATCATCATGTCCTTAAGCATAGACACGAATGTAACAGGTCTCACCTTCATGAGAACAAAACTTTGCATCATCCAGTTTCCTCAGAGCATATTCCATGCCTTCCTTGTGAATAAACTTCATACATAATTGATGAAAACAGACTGGTATCTATTGCGTCCACACATGCCATCCTCAGCATCCTTTGGTTCCTGAATTAAATCTGATGAGTGTCGGTGGCCTGGTATTCAATCCATGGAAGCTGGCACAGCTCTTGCAGTTGCTGTTACTTTTTGCTGCTGTATATCCTCTCCAGTCGTCCTCTCAAGGCCAAGCTGGTGGGGTTGGAAATGGTAGCATCCAAAACCCGCTTTCAAATGCCTCACCTATGGTCTGCTGGGTCTGTCTATATGCCTCCCTGGTTGTGGAGCCCTTTGGACAATGTATACTAACACCAGTCCTCTTGAAGCTCCCCCAGATTTGCTGGGCTGAATAATATCCCACTGTTGCCACAAAAATGTAAAGACAAAGGGTCTTCTGTGGGCGTAATACTACTCAGACAACACAGGGTGAGGGTAAAACAGTGTGGAAATACTTTATTGAACCACCAAATGGACAGTAAACACATAGAATATTCCCAGCAAATACCCAAGATGGTACAACATTACACGGTCTCACCCGTTCGTTCCGCCCACCTGGGATAGAACAGCTGCAACTTTGGGACTTCCAGGGCCAAATACCTCAACCAGTGGCTCCCCCCTTCTGGCGGGCCCCCACAGAGAGAAGGTGGTGGCAAGCTTAGGAAGCTAGCAGTCCATCAAGTTACAAGGCCAGGAGACCTGAGGGTCCCACCCTGGCCTCTCCAAGAGTTTGCATGGGGTCAGATGACCGGCTGGTCCCAATCTGGCTTCTACAAATGTCTCCATGGGTTCCAGGCGACCGGAGGGTCCCACCTGGGAACCCCAAACAATATATCCATGGGGCCAGGTGACCTCATTGTCCCAACCTGATCTCCAAAAATGTATCCATGGGTTCTGTGATGGTCAATGGAGCAGATCCGTATCTATCCAGTCAGGGCCATATACCCTTAGGCCGGAATCATGTAGAATCTAGTGTTGAGCGAGCACTAAAATGCTCGGGTGCTCGAAGCTCGGGCCGAGCTCGCCGTGATACTCGGGTGCTCGACCCGAGCAACGAGCCCAATGTTAGTCTATGAAAGACTTGAGCATTTTTGCGGTGGCACCCCCGGCAGTCTTTTAAAAGCCTAACAAGTGCCCAAAACGATAGTGACAGTGCTCAAATGACATGGGGACAGCATGGGGATCGCCCCAGGAAGCATTTCTGACCCCCAGGTCACTGCTGTCAACAACGTGGTCAGAGGTATTAAGCCACTTTTACAGGCTCACAATAAAACGTTCAAAAACGAAAGTGAAACTTTTTTCCTGTGAAATATGTTACGGAACATCCTTTCCAGGGTAAAGACTTGTGTATAAGTTAAAATAAATGACCAAAAATACTCCTCCACACCTTCGGCTATGTTCACAAGTAGCATTTTTTATGCATTTTTGCACTTTTGTATTGCTTTCAACTATGACAAATGCATTCACCGTGAAATGTCATTTTAAAATTTTACAACCTTATCTGGCCATGTGCTGTGTGACACATGCATAAAGTGCTGAAAAGACAAGGGAACTGCATGGGGAAGACCCCTGGAAGCATCTCTGACTCTCAGGACACTGTCTAAAAGTGTGCCCATCATACGTGATCCTTACCGCATCAGAAGATGCAGACTTGCAACTATCCCCATGCAAGTTCTAGTCCCAGGACAGTGTTCAATTGTACCTCCCCCATTCCTTGCAATACAAGCTCAAGTATGCAGCCTGTCACCCACCCACCCCCAGGCTGCAATACCATACTGCTTGCTTGCTTGAACTTGAAATTGGGCCTTTTAGGCATGTGGAGGCGGAATCTGGCCACCACGTCATGGCTGTGTTGGCGGCCTGGAATCCATACTCAGTCCCCAGCCGCCCGGTGGCCGGGTGTCCATACTCGGTCCCCAGCCGCCCCGCGGCCAGGTGTCCACACACGGTCCCCAGCCACCTGGGGGCAGCCGGGTGTCCATAAACGGTCCCCAGCCGCCCCTATTTCTCCTTGGAACATCCCCCCACACACTTTTCTTAGCCCGGCCTGCTTTAGGCAGCATTGGACGAGCCCACCAGAGAACCAGACTCCTCCGGTGGGCCCTGACTTCTCCATCGGTGGAGTTGAGAGTGCCAAGGTGAGGAGCATGATGATGATGACAGAAGTTAGCATCTGCTATGTTTTCTTTTAATGCAAGTGTAAGTGTGCAGCCTGCCACCCACCCACACCCAGACTGCAATTCCATACAGCTAGCTTGCACTTGAAATGGGGCCTTTTAGTTTGGAGGAGGCCGAAGCTGGCCACTACCTCATGGCTGCTTCGGCAGCGAGGTATCCATACTCAGTCCCCAGCCGCCCATATTTGTCCTGGTGTGCCTTATACATAAGATTAAGCGCGTATACCAAAACATTACCTGTGCCCTCCCCAGTGCATTTAGTGGGAAGGAGAGCCTATTACGCTGTAGTGTGTGCATGCCAAACCCCTGTTCATGGTACATGCGAAGATGCCTCCCACCTTGCTCCTGTCGTTGCAGACTTGCAACTATCCCCATTCAAGTCCTTGTCCCAGGGCAGTGCTCAATTGAACCTCTCCCATTCCTTGCAATGCAAGCGCAAGTATGCAGCCTGCCACCCACCCACCCCCAGGCTGCAATACCATACTGCTTGCTTGCTTGCACTTTAAATTGGGCCTTTTAGGCATGTGGAGGCGGAATCTGGCCACCACGCCATGGCTGTGTCGGCGGCCTGGTATCCATACTCAGTCCCCAGCCGCCTGGTGGCCGGGTGTCCCCGCTTGCTCCCCAGCCTCCAGGGTGTGGCCGGGTGTCCATACTCGGTCCCCAGCCACCCCTATTCGTCCTGGTAACCTTTCCCACACTTTTCTTAGCCTGGCCGGCTTTAGGGCAGCATTGGCCGAGCCCATCGGACTATCAGACTCCTCCGGTGGGCCCTGGCTTCTCCATCAGGGGAGTTGAGAGTGCCAAGGTGAGGAGCATGATGAGGATGATAGAAGTTAGCATCTGCTTTGTTTTTTTGTAATGCAAGCACATGTATGTAGTAGCGGCTAGGCCTGAGGTGGTCATCGTTTTGGCGCATATCCTACCTCCTCCGAGGATTGCTGGATGTTTTCCTGCTACTATCCAAGTTCTATGACTCCCGTTAAAACAAAGCTTCAGGTGATAAATGATGGATGAGGTAGTGGCAAAGGAGAAAGAGCAGGAGGAACAGGGACCATTCACATCAATATCAGGCCAGTCAACCAGATATGTCTTGTAGGATATGTTTCTGTAACAAAAGGAGCGGTTCGGCAACACAGTTATAGGGCATACAGTGAGTGCAATGCCTACCAAAAATTTCGAGCCACTCCAATGCCCCCTGGAAATGAGTTGGAGGTCAGAGGGCGTTAACTAAACCTTTTTTTCCATTTATAGCAACTGGGTCTCCCGTGCACTGTTGGCCTAAGCAGTGAATGGAAGGCTTTCCAAAAATTATGAGGAACTGCAATGCCCCTTACAAGAGCCATGTGTGGCACCCCAGGGGTCTGGTCACCACAGTAATAGAGATATTACGTTGGAGAGCAAGTGGGAGGTTTCCTGGTCAGGATCCCTTAAACATGCAACATCCTCCGGCCCCAATCCTGGGAGGGGAAAATTCTGCCCTTATAAACTGGATCTGGGGCGGGGTTGAGTGAGTCAGAGAACAGTCAGAGTCAGAGTGAGAGCAAGGGAAAGTAACAGCAAGGAGCTCTCTAGGAGCTAGGAGCTAAAGACCAGGGTCTGGAAGCTGAGCAGAGCTCGCCCTGGCAGAAGACAATAGGAACCGGACACAGGAGTCCGAAGCTGTGAGGACTTATATATCCAGCAGCAGAAACCAGCCGGCAGGGGATTTCAGGTCCTCTGGCCATAGAAGCCCGGAGGCTCAGTCACAAGCAAGGAACCAGCACCGCCGTCGTGGAGCGGAGGCTAACTGAAGGCCCCAATTCACCAGCCATACGGGTGAGCACTACACGGTACACTCAGGGACGTGGGCTACTTCTACCCGCTTACAGCAAGGTAGCCAGGAAGAGTGCAGACGGACGGGGAGGCCTACAACTCCACCTGGCAAGGGGAAATCCTGCTTGCTCACAGACTGACCAGGCCTCTTATGCTAGCCAGTACTCCCGGGAGGGTCTAACTTATAATCATCAGTAAAGACCCTGAACTGCACTGCAAAGACTCTGAGTCATTCCTGCTGCGCTCATGCACCATCACTCCCATCATCCACACTCACTGCCCTGAGGCTATACCCCTTCCGAGGGGAGTTATCCCATTCTATGCTGCGCACACAACACCAGCCTCAGCGGTCTGCCTCGCAGCGGTGGTACTCCCTGATCGCAATCCACGGGTGGCGCAGTCAGACAATTAACCTCAAAACCTAAGAAAGACTGCCACTGGTTTGACCAGCCTGAGCCACGGGACCAGGTCACCGCCACGGAGACTACAGACCCCAGAGACCCGGCACCGGGTATCCCACACACGTGTACACACGGCCCAGGGGGCGCGTCACATGCAGTACAGCATATTACAAACATAAGTCCCATTATTGGGGAGTGGGTGTCCCATGGTATTTGCTTATGCTTTCCAAGCAAAAGCTGCCAAAAATTAGGACGGAGCAACTTGCAATGCCCCTAACAAGAGCCATGCAGTACAGCATATTACAAACATAAGTCCCATTATTGGGGAGTGGGTGTCCCATAGTATTTGCTTATGCTTTCCAAGCAAAAGCTGCCAAAAATTAGGACGGAGCAACTTGCAATGCCCCTTACAAGAGCCATGCAGTACAGCATATTACAAACATAAGTCCCATTATTGGGGAGTGGGTGTCCCATAGTATTTGCTTATGCTTTCCCAGCAAAAGCTGCCAAAAATTAGGACGGAGCAACTTGCAATGCCCCTTACAAGAGCCATGCAGAACAGCATATTACAAACATAAGTCTCATTATTGGGGAGTGGGTGTCCCATAGTATTTGCTTATGCTTTCCCAGCAAAAGCTGCCAAAAATTAGGACGGAGCAACTTGCAATGCCCCTTACAAGAGCCATGCAGTACAGCATATTACAAACATAAGTCCCATTATTGGGGAGTGGGTGTCCCATAGTATTTGCTTATGCATTCCCAGCAAAAGCTGCCAAAAATTAGGATGGAGCAACTTGCAATGCCCCTTACAAGAGCCATACAGTACAGCATATTACAAACATAAGTCCCATTATTGGGGAGTGAGTGTCCCATAGTATTTGCTTATGCTTTCCCAGCAAAAGCTGCCAAAAATTAGGACGGAGCAACTTGCAATGCTCCTTACAAGAGCCATGCAGTACAGCATATTACAAACATAAGTCCCATTATTGGGGAGTGGGTGTCCCATAGTATTTGCTTATGCTTTCCCAGCAAAAGCCGCCAAAAATTAGGACGGAGCAACTTGCAATGCCCCTTACAAGAGCCATGCAGTACAGCATATTACAAACATAGGTCCCATTATTGGGGAGTGGGTGTCCCATAGTATTTGCTTATGCTTTCCAAGCAAAAGCTGCCAAAAATTAGGACGGAGCAACTTGCAATGCCCCTTAGAAAAGCCATGCAGAACAGCATATTACAAACATAAGTCCCATCATTGGGGAGTGGGTGTCCCATAGTATTTGCTTATGCTTTCCCAGCAAAAGCTGCCAAAAATTAGGACGGAGCAACTTACAATGCCCCTTACAAGAGCCATGCAGTACAGCATATTACAAACATAAGTCCCATTATTGGGGAGTGGGTGTCCCATAGTATTTGCTTATGCTTTCCCAGCAAAAGCAGCCAAAAATTAGGACGGAGCAACTTGCAATGCCCCTTACAAGAGCCATGCAGTACAGCATATTACAAACATAAGTCCCATTATTGGGGAGTGGGTGTCCCATAGTATTTGCTTATGCTTTCCAAGCAAAAGCTGCCAAAAATAGGACGGAGCTGCTTGCAATGCCCCTTACAAGAGCCGTGCAGTACAGCATATTACAAACATAAGTCCCATTATTGGGGAGTGGGTGTCCCATAGTCTTTGCTTATGCTTTCCCAGCAAAAGCTGCCAAAAATTAGACGCAGCAACTTGCAATGCCCCTTACAAGAGCCATGCAGTACAGCATATTACAAACATAAGTCCCATTATTGGGGAGTGGGTGTCCCATAGTATTTGCTTATGCTTTCCAAGCAAAAGCTGCCAAAAATTAGGACGGAGCAACTTGCAATGCCCCTTACAAGAGCCATGCAGTACAGCAAATTACAAACATAAGTCCCATTATTGGGGAGTGGGTGTCCCATAGTATTTGCTTATGCCTTGCAAGCAAAAGCTGCCAAAAATAAGGACGGAGGAACTTGCAATGCTGGCACCCTGGTGGTATAGTGGTGGTGGAGGCTGAGGATAAGGAGAAGAAGATTAAACATCCGAAACAAGGAAGCGTATACCCATGTGTGGGTGTGAAGCGGTGCATGTGAATACACCTCCCGAAATAACACAGTGGATTTGACTTTATGTTACTCTGCTGTCATTTGGTGGTGATGAGAAGTCTGGCCCAATCCAGCCCTTGTTCATTTTGATAAGGGTCAGCTTGTCAGCATTGTCAGTTGACAGGCGAGTGCGCTTATCAGTTATAATTCCCCCAGCCGCACTAAAAACACGCTCCGATAACACGCTAGCGGCAGGGAAGGCCAGGACCTCCAAGGCGTACAGAGTGAGTTCATTCCAAGTGTCCAGCTTGGATACCCAATAATTAAAAGGCACAGAGGAATCACGGAGGACGCTGGTATGATCGGCAAGGTACTGACTCACCATCTTTTGAAACTTTCCACTCCTTGTGAGAGTACCCTGCGCCTCAGGGCCTGTAAGCTGGGCTGGTGTCAGAAAACCAGAACGTTGACAGTGTTCCCCTGCCTCTGCTGGATTGGAGTTGCATCTCTCTCGCCTGTACGCCTTGGTTGGGCAACGAACTGTGACCTCTGCCGCTAGCGTGTTCAGATGGGAATTTTTTTAAGAGTTCTGCAGCAAGGGCCTTCTGGTATTGCCCCATTTTTGTAGACCTCTCCACTTCAGGAATAAGAGAGTGAAAGTTCTCCTTGTAGCGGGGGTCTACAAGTGTCACCAACCAGTAATGACTGTCAATCAATATTTTGACAACGCGAGGGTCACGGTTAAGGCAGCGTAGCATAAAGTCAGTCATGCGTGCCAGACTGGTAACGGGCAAGATTTCCGTGTCCTCACCAAGATGATGACTGACCATGCTCTCCTGCTCCTCCTCCTCTTCCTCCTCCCCCCTGTCCTTAGGCCACCCACGCTGAACCGACGGTATGACACTTGTACAGGTACTACCGTCTACAACGCATGATAGCAGCTCCCGTTCTTCCTCCTCCTCCTCCTCTCCCTCATTGTCCCCCAATGCACATTGGGATGAGATGAGGCTGGGCTGTGTGTAATTGCCCGCTACGGCTTCTTGATCCATCTCATAATACTTTGGCTGCAATGCCTCCTCTTTAATTCTCTGCAGAGAGCGTTGCAAAAGACAGACAAGTGGGATGCTGACACTAATGATGGCGTCATCGCCACTCACCATCTTGGTGGCCTCCTCAAAGTTTGTCAGGATGGTACATATGTCAGACATCCAGGTCCACTCTTGAGGTCTTATGTGTGGAGTCTGACCTGAATATCGACGGCCTTGTTGCAGCTGGTACTCCACAACTGCTCTCTTCTGCTCACAAATCCTTTGCAACATGTGGAGGGTAGAGTTCCAACGTGTGGGGACATCACACACCAGTCGGTGTGCCGGAGGCTGCAAACGCTGCTGCAACACAGCAAGGGCGGCGGACGCTGTAGCTGTCTTGCGAAAATGAGCTGACAGGCGGCGTACTTTCACGAGCAGATCTGGCAACTCGGAGTACGATTTAAGAAACCGCTGAACCACGAGGTTAAGCACATGAGCCAGGCATGGTACGTGAGTGATCTCACCTCGCCTCAGAGCCACCACCAGGTTACGGCCATTGTCACACACGACCATGCCGGGATGTAGGTTCAGCGGTCTCAGCCACAGATCTGCCTGCTCTTTCACAGCTGTCCACAACTCACAAGCAGTGTGAGGTTTATCACCTAAGCTTATGAGTTTCAGCACAGCCTGTTGCCGCTTGGCGGAGGCAGTACTGCAATGCTTCCAGCTTGTAACTGATGTGGTGATATCTGAGATGGAGGCTGAACATGAGGAGGAGGAGGAGGAGGATGCGCAGGAGCTGTACACTGTGGGGGCAACTCTGACTGACATAGGGCCCGCAATCCTCGGTGTGGGGAGGATCTGTTCCGTCCCAATGTCCGACTGGGTCCCGGCTTCCACTATGTTTACCCATTGTGCCGTCAGAGAGATGTACCGTCCCTGGCCACATGTACTTGTCCACGTGTCCGTTGTCAGATGGACTCTCCCAGTAACTGCGTTGTTGAGGGCACGGCAGATGCTTTGGGACACGTGCTTATGTAGTGCGGGGATGGCACACCGGGCAAAATAGTGTCGGCTGGGGACCGAGTACCGAGGGTCGGCCACCGCCATAAGATTGCGGAAGGATTCCGTCTCCACCAGCCTCAAAGGCAGCATTTCCAATGCAAGCAGTCGTGAAATGTGCGAATTTAGGACTGTGGCCTGTGGGGCGTTAGCTGCAAATTTCCGCTTTCGTTCAAAGGTCTGGGATATGGACAATTGAACGCTGCGGTGGGACGTGGACGTGGACGTTGATGCTGTTTCTTGAGAAACTGCCATAACAAGTGAAGACTGAGAGGAGGGGGCATCTTTACATGCGGTATGGACAGGGGATTGCCTTGCACACACAACAGGGGGTTCTATTGCACGCACAACAGTGGAAGAAGCAGTGGTGACACCCGCTGACACTGGTCCTGGACCCTGGGTTTCGCCCCACAAAGTCGGGTGCTTTCCAGCCATGTGCCTGATCATGCTGGTGGTGGTCAGGCTGGTAGTTTTGTCACCCCTGCTGATCTGCTGATGCTGGCATGGCAGGTGGAACATATGGCCGTTTTGGGGTTATCAGCAGAGTCTTTAAAAAAATTCCAGACTCTGGAAGACCTACCGCTTGTACTGGCAACGTCCCTCGTGTTGGTGTTACGGGGAATGGTTGCCTGCCTTCTGTCTGCGGCTACCACACTGCTTCTTCCTGCCTGTTGGGGTACTCTGCCTCCCTCCCCCTGTGTGCTGCTGGCCTCACTCTGCATGTCCTCCTTCCACGTTGGGTCAGTTACTATATCATCCACCACCTCCTCCTCTTCCACTTGCGCACCACGATCCTCCTCCTCACTTCAAGGCAATTGTGTCTCGTCATCGTCCACCTCTTGTGACAGATTGCCAACGTCGACTTCCTGTGGCCGTGGCTGTTCAAATATTTGGGCATCGCAACATGGGATCTCCTCTTCCACCACTTCAAGCGTATCAGGCGAGGGGCCCAAATATGGAAATGGACCAGTGAACAGCTCTTCAGAGTGTCCAAGTGTGGGATCACTTTCTGTCTGACGACACTCGGCATGGTGGGAAGAAGGAGCATCAGGGTGAGGAGGAGTATGCGGTCGAGACTCACAGCTACTAAGAGTTGACCGTGTGGAAGACAGACCGGAGGTGGTGGTGCCCAGGTAACTGGAAGTATTATCTGCTATCCAATTAATAACCTGTTCACACTGATCAGTTCTCAATACTGGTGTTGTTCTGTGCTTCCCTAGTAATTCGGTCAAGAAGTGGGAGCGAGAAGATGTGGCTGTTGGTTGTGGCACATTTTCACCTTGGTCACGGGCCCGTCCTCTGCACGAACCATCACCAGAACGTCCACTTCCACGTCCCTTGCCACGCGCCTTGCCCATTGTAAATGAAGTAAAATAGCTTAAACTTGCACTATCAATGGAAAAAGGGTAATAAAGAGTAGATTAGAACCGTGGAAGAGGAAAACCACAGTTATTGTTTACTGGGGTATAGCACACTTTTTTAAATAGAGATATTTGCGGCTGAACAGTGAGCGACACACTCAAACTGCTTTTTTTTCAGATACCAAAGGCCCAAAACTGGATAGTACAGCGATTTGACCCGTGGAACTACGAAACCACACTGGGATGTCGGGCCTACACAAGACTATTTTAAACAGATATATTTTTGTGTCACAACAGTCAGGAGACACTACTGTTTTTCTTTATGGAAAAAACTACCAAAAGCTGAATAATAGAGAATTTTTACCTTGGGATGGCAAAACCACAGTTATTGTTTACTGGGGTATACCACACTTTTTTAAATAGAGATATTTGCGGCTGAACAGTGAGCGACACACTCAAACTGCTTTTTTTTTAGATACCAAAGGCCCAAAACTGGATAGTACAGCGATTTGACCTGTGGAACTGCGAAACCACACTGGGATGTCGGGCCTACACAACCCTATTTTCAACAGATATATTTTTGTGTCACAACAGTCAGGAGACACTACTGTTTTTCTTTACGGAAAAAACTACCAAAACCTGAATAATAGAGATTTTTTACCGTGGGATGGCAAAACCACAGATATTGTTTATTGGGGTATACCACACTTTTTTAAATAGAGATATTTGCAGCTGAACAGTGAGCGACACACTCAAACTGCTTTTTTTTAAGATACCAAAGGCCCAAAACTGGATAGTACAGCGATTTGACCCGTGGAACTGCGAAACCACACTGGGATGTCGGGCCTACACCAGACTATTTTCAACAGATATATTTTTGTGTCACAACAGTCAGGAGACACTACTGTTTTTCTTTGCGGAAAAAGCTACCAAAAGCTGAATAATAGAGATTTTTTTACCATGGGATGGCGAAACAACAGTTATTGTTTACTGGGGTATACCACACTTTTTTAAATAGAGATATTTGCAGCTGAACAGTGAGCGACACACTCAAACTGCTTTTTTTTTAGATACCAAAGGCCCAAAACTGGATTGTACAGCTATTTGACCCGTGGAACTGTGAAACCACCCTGGGATGTCGGGCCTACACAAGACAATTTCCAACAGATATATTTTTGTGTCACAACAGTCAGAAGACACTACTGTTATTCTTTACGGAAAAAACTACCAAAACCTGAATAATAGAGATTTTTTACCGTGGGGTGTCAAAACCACAGTTATTGTTTACTGGGGTATATCACACTTTTTTAAATAGAGATATTTGCGGCGGAACAGTGAGCGACACACTCAAACTGCTTTTTTTTTAGATACCAAAGGCCCAAAACTGGATAGTTCAGCGATTTGACCCGTGGAACTGCGAAACCACACTGGGATGTCGGGCCTACACAAGACTATTTTCAACAAATATATTTTTGTGTCACAACAGTCAGGAGACACTACTGTTTTTCTTTACGGAAAAAACGACCAAAACCTGAATAATAGAGATTTTTTTACCATGGGATGGCAAAACCACAGTTATTGTTTACTGGGGTATACCACACTTTTTTAACCCTCCGTCACATACAATAGGCCTGACAGGCACATCTCTTTTACTTTCATTTAGTTTTGAAATGTTTGTATTTCAGAGTTATTAGTTTTATGTTAAGTAAATGGGTTTTTTTTGCACCTGATTATGTGTAGTCTCTTTTATTACATCCCTATGAAGGTCACTGATCACTTTTAGAGCACTGAAATTGCAAACATTAGATATTATAGGTATTTTTCTAGCCTGCGCCTGACAGTCACATTTTATGTGAGCTCGTTAGAACCGATATTGTATGTGACGGAGGGTTAAATAGAGATATTTGCGGCTGAACAGTGAGCAACACACTCAAACAGTTTTTTTTTTTAGATACAAATGGCCCAAAATGGATAATACAGAGGTTTGAACCGTGGAAGTGCAAAACAACACTTCTGTTTCTCTAGCCTACACCAGACTATTTTCAACAGTTATATTTGTGTCTGAAAAATCAGAGACATGCTTTTTTTTTGGGGGGGGGGGACACACCAAAAGGTTAATAAGACGGGTATTTGTACAGTGTGAAGGAGGAAAAAAAAGGGGGATTTAGATGAAAAAAAAAGGATTTTTCCTGGCCCCCGACACCTGGTGCTAAGTCCAGCAATTTCAGCAACAGGAGCACACAGGACTGTAATGCAGCGTTTGCTGGTATAACCACTGTGTCTCCTCTACAGCCTGCCTGCCTGGTATCTGGAATGGATATTAGTCCTGAAAAGGACTGTTTGTTTGTTCTGGCAGCCTTTACAGACCCTACACTAACTATTTCGCAGTTTATATCTCTCCCTAAATCAGCAGCGCTGTCCCTACACTGTCTATCCGGAGCGACTGTGTCCAAGATGGCGGCGCCCCGTTTTAAATACTCGAGGTGACGCTGTGCGGCCAGCCAATCACTGTAATGCCCAAAACCAACATGGCTGCAGCATTACAGTGACTGGCTGGCAATCCCTGCATGTTCATTGGCTCTGTAAAGAGTGCCAAACATGCAGGGCGGAGACCCGAGTTCCCGCCCGAGTAACCCGGAAATGCTCGGTGCTCGCCGAACGTCTCGATAAGCGTGATGCTTGGGCGAGTACCGAGCAGTGTCGAGCATGTTCGCTCAACACTAGTAGAATCCAAATCTGTGTCTCTTTGGTTAAATCCATGCTTCCAAGCTGATGGTGTAAAGAGAGTCTTTGTTATCTTTTGCTTCTTGATTATCTTTGCAGCAAGATAGAAAAACCCTTTTTATATTTACATGTGTGGCTAAGGTCATCAGTCACAGGTTGGAGGGAAAGGGTAGTGCTCAGGTCTCATTGTTTGAACATTTAATGAATTTGCATAGTTTGTCCTCCTGTCTTGTGAGTCAACAAGCCACAGGGTCCACACAAAGGTTAATCGACATATTTAGCAAACATTCATTGTTCCATGCTGAGTCACTGTCCTTCTTGATCAGTTACAGAAATACACATACATTCACAAGTCAACATAAATACAATAGTGTATTTCTCTTGGCTTAACAAATCTAATCGTCTGGCTGATTAAGATTATGGGCTGATAGAATATAAAGAGAACCAAGGAGCTTTATGGTTGCAATTAAAAGCGTATAAATCTTTATTAATTTCATATTATAAAATCAGTAAATGATAATGAATGAACAGTATGCATATACAATCATAGCAAAAATAGGGGATTGGCATACCATTTCCAGATCAAAGGGTAGGAAGAAAGGAATGATTAGATATAAACATAGAAAACACTATAATAAAATTGCTAGTTAGTCCTTAAACCTGGAATTCCTAGAAGTAATCAGAAATAGTGTCTTAGCAAACTTGGGAAGACTAGTAATACAGGTCACCAAAGTATTTAGTCTATATATATATATATATATATATATATATATATATATATATATATATGTATATATATATATATATATATATATATATATATATATATATATATATATCAAATGATATCTTGCTTACTCAGCTGGAAATTGGCACCGCACCAGAAGGATGGTAGCGCTGGGATTGAGCTTCTAAGATTGTAGGCTGTATTGTCAGAGTTACCACCTAGCACCTATTCTAAATACAGCTAACAGCGGTATCAATAGGGAATAGATTTTTTTTTGGTTGCAGCAGCAAGGAGTATTAGGCAATAATCCCTGGTTGGATGCGTGTAATAGTGATAGCTCACCCATACACGAATTGCAGATAAGAGAGGTAATATTGGAGAATATAAAATAGATTTTAACCAAAGAGTTTATTTTGGACATGGTAGCACCAAACTGTGAAGCAACGCAAGCAATCCTGCCTGCTTTGATGAATTTCTGAGTACGGATCACGGTTAAAAATTATGAATCATACAATGAGTGCATGGAAAAAATCAATCAAGTTATGCACTGTGGACGAGATGTATGTGACCAGAATGAACACTCATTTCCAGCCGATGTTACCACCTAGCACCTGTCCCTATTCTAAATGCAGCTAACGGAGGTGTCAAAAGGGAATAGAATTTTTTTTGCTTGCAGCAGCAAGTTTTATAAGACAATAATCTCTGGATGTATGCGTGTAATATGCTATCCCTGGTGTGATAACTCACCCGTACACGAATTGCATATAAAGAGAAGTAATATTGTAGAATATAGAGTCGATTTGAATTGGCCTTCCCATCATTAAGGAGTAGGTCTCCTATACTGGTAATGCATATGCAGTAAGTGCAAGGGCTGCCAAAAATTAGGATGCACTCCAATACTACTTTGAAGAGACATAGCGGAGGGCCTCAGTAAAAAAAAATGTTTTCCCATTATTAAGGAGTGGGTCCACTAGACTGGTAATGCCCATGCACTAAGTGCATGGGCTGAAAAACATTTACCCCTTTGGGGTATATATATATACATATATTTATATATATGTATATATATATACAGTACAGACCAAAAGTTTGGACACACCTCATTTAAAGATTTTTCATGAAAATTGTACATTCACACTGAAGGCATCAAAACTATGAATTAACACATGTGGAATTATATACTTAACAAAAAAGTGTGAAACAACTGAAAATATGTCTTATATTCTAGGTTCTTCAAAGTAGCCACCTTTTGCTTTGATGACTGCTTTGCACACTCTTGGCATTCTCTTGATGAGCTTCAAGAGGTAGTCACCGGAGATGGTTTTCACTTCACAGGTGTGCCCTGTCAGGTTTAATAAGTAGGATTTCTCGCCTTATAAATGGGGTTGGGACCATCAGTTGTGTTGTGCAGAAGTCTGGTGGATACACAGCTGATAGTCCTACTGAATTGACTGTTAGAATTTGTATTATGGCAAGAAAAAAGCAGCTAAGTAAAGAAATATGAGTGGCCATCATTACTTTAAGAAATGAAGGTCAGTCAGTCCGAAAAATTGGGAAAACTTTGAAAGCGTCCCCAAGTGCAGTTGGAAAAACCATCAAGCGCTACAAAGAAACTGGCTCACATGAGGACCGCCCCAGGAAAGGAAGACCAAGAGTCACCTCTGCTTCTGAGGATAAGTTTATCCGAGTCACCAGCCTAAGAAATCGCAGGTTAACAGCAGCTCAGATTAGAGACCAGGTCAATGCCACACAGAGTTCAAGCAGCAGACACATCTCTTCAACAACTGTTAAGAGGAGACTTTGTGCAGCAGGCCTTCATGGTAAAATAGCTGCTAGGAAACCACTGCTAAGGACAGGCAACAAGCAGGAAAGACTTGTTTGGGCTAAAGAACACAAGGAATGGACATAAGACCAGTGGAAAGCTGTGCTTTGGTCTGATGAGTCCAAATTTGAGATCTTTGGTTCCAACCACCATGTCTTTGTGCGACGCACAAAAGGTGAACGGATGGACTCTACATGCCTGGTTCCCACCGTGAAGCATGGAGGAGGAGGTGTGATGGTGTGGGGGTGCTTTGCTGGTGACACTGTTGGGGATTTTTTCAAAATTGAAGGCATACTGAACCAGCATGGTTACCACAGCATCTTGCAGCGGCATACTATTCCATCCGGTTTGCGTTTAGTTGGACCATCATTTATTTTTCAACAGGACAATGACCCCAAACACTCCTCCAGGCTGTGTAAGGGCTATTTGACCAGGATGGAGAGTGATGGGGTGCTACGCCAGAAGACCTGGCCTCCACAGTCACCAGACCTGAACCCAATCGAGATGGTTTGGGGTGAGCTGGATCGCAGAGTGAAGGCAAAAGGGCCAACAAGTGCTAAGCATCTCTGGGAACTCCTTCAAGATTGTTGGAAGACCACTACCTCTTGAAGCTCATCAAGAGAATGCCAAGAGTGTGCAAAGCAGTCATCAAAGCAAAAGGTGGCTACTTTGAAGAACCTAGAATGTAAGACATATTTTCAGTTGTTTCACACTTTTTTGTTAAGTATATAATTCCACATGTGTTAATTCATAGTTTTGATGCCTTCAGTGTGAATGTACAATTTTCATAGTCAAGAAAATACAGAAAAATCTTTAAATGAGAAGGTGTGTCCAAACTTTTGGTCTGTACTGTATATATATAGAATATAAATATACATGTTATAGAATGTTATAGGTAGGCCTCTAAAAATTTTTCCTACGGGCAACATAGGCACCCTTAAAAAAATTAATGTGGTTTTTGCAAGATGGTCACCCTGTTGATATGGTGGTGGAGGATGAGGAGAAGGACGACATAAAAAAGATGAAATCCTGAAGCTTATACCCATGTTTGAGTGTGAAGGGGTGCATGAGAATAGACAAAAAAAAACCCCACTGGATTTGAGTTTATGTTCCGCTGCTTTCATCCGGTGGTGTTGAGAAGTCTGAGCCAATCCAGCCCTTGTTTATTTTGATAAGAGTTAGCCTATCAGCATTTTCATTTAACCAAAGAGAGGTCCATAAGTCTATGGGAATAATTATGACACATAAAAGCCGAGAAAAATAACTCCCATGCAAAATATACATAAAAGAACAATTTTATTGGACAAATATGCAGAAAACATACATGATAAAAACATTAAAAAAGGTAGAACTAAAATCACTTCAGGAAGCAAGTCACAGGCAAAATTACATATGTTAAATACATATGGGAAGTGATCAATAATCTGAGTTCATATAGAGAAAGCTGCTTAACACTGATAAATATCACAAAAAATGGTGTAATCAAGTAGGTTGTAAACACTGGCACAGAAATATGTATCTCTATATAACTATATTGCACATAATCCCCAAAATGTAAATGGTATATGGTATAAAGTATACTAAATAGTATATGTGCAGGTTAGAATGCAGTAGATATAAATATCAATTGTGCAAAATAAGCAAGAATCACACATAAATGTATAACTGTTTATACAGAGTGAAAGCAAGTAAAGTGCAGAGCAATGTCTCCACCTAGTGGTGTCAACAGAGAACTATGGTTAAACAAGGATCCTACTGCAAAAGTGGTGGCAATAGGAACTGTACCAAATACAATTATATATAATAATAACAAGGTTAAGTCAAAAGTATGATTATAGGTGTAAAATGGTTAGTGCCTACAACATGTGCAGTAGGAACGTACCAGCATGTGCTAACAAGACAACCAAAAATAAAGTACACTTCCTAACATAAAGATGTTATAGTTACCTGGACTTGCACCCCTCTAACGCGCGTTTCGCATGATCGCTTCTTGAGAGACAGCATTTTCAGTTGATAGGCTGATGTGCCTATCAGTTTTAATACCTCCGGCGGCACTAAAAACCCGCTCTGACAAAACACTAACAGCAGGGCAGGCCAGGACATCCAAGGCATAATTAGACAGTTAATGCCACGTGTCCAGCTTGGATACCCAATAGTTGTAAGGCACAAAGGAATCACGGAGGACGTTGGTACGGTAAGGTACTTCTTCAGCATCTTCTAAAACTTTTCCCTACTTGTCAGAGTACCCTGCGCATCAGGGTCTGGGCACTGGGGGGTTATGAGAAAACTGTCCCAGCTCTTTGACAGTGTTGCCCTGCCTCTGCTGCATCTGGTTTGTGTCTCCCTTGCCTGTACTCCTTGGTTGTCAAGAAACTGTGACCTCTGCCGCCAACGTTGTCAGATGGGAATTTTTTTTACTAATTCTTCAACACGGGCCTTCTGATACTGTAACATTTTATTAGGTCAAAGGACGGAGAGATAGAAAGTTCTCCTTGTAGCGTGGGTCTAGAAGAGTGACCAACCAGTAATTACTCTTGCTCAAAATGCGTCCAACGCAAGGGTCACAGGAAAGGCCCCGGAGCATAAAATCAACCATATGTGCCAGACTGCCAATAGCCTAGCCTTCCCTGTCCCCATCAAGAGGATGACTGTCCATATGCTCCTCTTCATCCTCCTCCTCATCCTCCCTATCCTCCCCCTCCTCAGGACATCCACGCTGTACCGATGGCATGAAGGTGATGTGGGTAGTACCGTCTGTAGCGCAGGAAACCAGCTCCTGTTACTCCTTCTCATTATCACCCAATCAGCATTGAGATGAGATGAGGCAGGGCTGTGTAGCATCACCCTGTATAGTTCCTTGCTCCATCTCATTGTGCTCTGCCTGCAAAGCCTCCTTTTTACTTGTGAGCAGCGAGCATTTCAGTAGACAGAGAAGTGGGATGGTGAAGCTAATTATGGCTTCATCATCGCTCACCATCTTGATGGCATCCTCAAAGTTTTGAAGAACCACACAGATGTCAGACACGCATGCCCACTCATCAGCTCTTATGTGCGGAGGCTGACCGGAATACCGATGGGTGTGTTGGACCTGGTACTCAACAACTGCCCTCTGTTGTTCACAAATCCTTGGCAACATATGGAACATTGAGTTCCAAAGCGTAGTGACATCGCACACCAGTCAGTGTGCTAGAAGCTGCAAACGCTGCTCAAGCACTGCCAGGGCGGCCGAAGCTGTAGCTAACTTGCGGAAATGGGCACATACGGCGTACTTTCAAAAGCAGCTCAGGCAGATCAGGGTAGGCTTTGAGAAACTGCTGAGCCACTAAGTTGAGCATGTGGGCCAGGCATGGTATGTGTGCAAGGTTGCCAAGCTTTAGAGCCACCACCAGGTTACGGCCATTGTCGTGTACCATCCCTGGTTGTAGTTTCAGGGGTGAGAGCCATAGATCTGTCTGCTCTTTTACAGCTTTCAATAACTGTTCAGCGGTGTGCAGTTTGTCACCAAAGCAGATAAGCTTCAGTAGAGCCTGTTGCCGCTTGGCCGAGGCAGTGCTGCACTGCTGACAGCTTGCAGCTGATGTTGACATTCCAGAGATGGAGGGTGAGGAGGAGGAGGCGGAAGTGTAGGAGCTGCTGTAAAATGTGGGGGGCAACTCTGATTGAACAGGGCCTGCAATACTCAGCATTGGTAGCACATGTTCCGTCCCAGGGTCCGACTGGGTCCTGGCTTCCACAATATTCACCCAGTGTGCCATCAGGGAAATATAGCGTCCCTAGCCACAAGCACTTGTCCATGTGTACGTGGTTAAGTGGACCTTTTCAGTAACTGCATTGGTGAGGGCACTGGTAATGTTATGGGACACATGCTTGAGTAATGTCGGAATGGCACACCGGGAGAAATAGTGGCGGCTGGGGACTGAAGCCATGAGGTTGTGGAAAGCTTCTGTCTCCACAAGCCTAAGAGGCAACATTTCCAGTTTAAGCAGTCTGAAAATGTGGAAGTTTAGTATTGTCGCTTGTGGGTGGGTGGCTGTGTATTTGTGATTGTGTTCCAAGGACTGGGGTAGGGACAACTGAACGCTGTGCTGGGACAAGGACGTGGACATGGTTGCTGACAGTGGTGAAAGTGTGCAATGACAGATGCAGGGTGGGAGGCATCTTCACCTGTGTCATGGACAGGGGATAGGTGTGGAAGAGGTAGTGGTGTCACCCCCAGACACTGTTTCTGGACCCTGTCGTCATGTGCCTGAGCATGCTGATGGTGGTCAAGCTGGTAGTTTTACTGCCTCTGCTGATGCTGGCATGGCAGATGTTGCAAATGACCTTTTTGGGTTAACTGGACAGTCTTTAAAAAAGAGCCAGACTTGGGAAAACCTTAAAGTTGGACTGGCAACGTCCCTCGTGCTGGTGTTCTGGGAAACAGTTGCCCTTTTTATGTCTGTGGCCACCCCACTGCTTCTCCCTGCCTGTTGTAGTGTTACGGATCTCTCCCCCTCTCTGCTGCTGTCCTTGATCTGCATGTCACCTTTTCAGGTTGGGTCAGTGACTTCATCATCCACCCCCTTGTCTTCCATGCCTGCACCCTCGTCCTCCTCCTGACTTTCTGGCAATTATGTCTCATCATCATCCACCTCTTGCAACAGTAGTTGCACTTTCCCATTGTCGCCTTCTTGTGACCATGGCTGCTCAAATATTTGGGCATCACTACATGCGATCTCCTCATTTCCTGCTTGAAGCTGGCCAGAACGCGGGGCCAGAATCTATAGATGGAAATGTTGGAAGCTCCTAGGAGTTTCCAAGTATGGGATCACTTGTCTCAGGGCACTCGGCATGGTGAGAGGTAGGAGGATCAGGGTGAGGATTATGCGGTCCAAACTCACGGCTACTGAGACTGGACCTTGTGGAAGACATGATAGTGGTGGCAAACTGACTGGAAGCATTATCTTATATCCAATCAACAACCTTTCCACACTGGTCTGGCTTCAAGAGTGGTGTTCTATGCCCCCTAAAAAGTTGGACAGGAAGCTAGGTCGACATGATGTGGGTGTTTGTTGTTCTCATGCAGCAGGCACAGTTTTACCTTGCCCACGGCCTTGGCCTATGCATGCACCATCAGCATCCCATCCACTTCCCCGTCCCTTACCACACATGTTGCCCATTTGAAATGAAGTATAATATTTGTAGCTTCCAAAAAATTTCAGTAATTTTACCACAGTAATTTTTGACCACCCCAATTTTCTGTGCTATAGCAGTATAGCGATGCTATTGGTTAGAGGCCAAGTTTGGATATATGCATTCTTGAAAAAGACTTGGCACTCGTACAACAGTTTACAAGGGATAGAATCCTACTTGTGCACCATACATAGGAGTGGCGTGGTACTACTTTACTGGATATAAGTTTTGAACGCACAGCTTACACACTTTAAATGGAGTATATTATTTCTCAGCTTCCAAAAAATTTCAGGATTATTACCGCAGTAATATTTGACCACCTCAGATAGACAAGTTTCTCTGCAATAGCGGTATAGCGATACTATTGGTCAGCAGCCAAGTCTGGATATATGTTGTGAATGCACAACTGGTACACTTTATATGGAGTATAATATTTCTCAGATTCCAAAAAATTTCAGAATTATTACTGCAGTAATATTTGACCACCTCAGATAGACAAGTTTCTCAGCAAGCACTATATAGCAATGCTATTCAAATCAACCAAGTCTGGCTGTATGCTGTTAACAAACAAATGGAACAGTATAAATGATGTATTATATTGCTTTGCACAAAAATTATCATGATTCAGAGCAAAATGAATATTATTATCCCTGATATCTAGGGCTATTGATAGGAGTTCCAGCAGCAGAAAGAACGTGCAATGAACCTTATCCTGTACTAGACTATCTCGCCACAAACTCTGCCTAACTACTGATAATAGCAGTATTAATATTCATCAGAATGAGCCCTTACAAGGATTGTTATTGCATATTAAATAAAATAGAAGTTGTGTGGAATCCCTGCCTAAACGCAGGTAAAATTCTCTCCCTTGCTCAGCTGCAGCAGTTCTCCCTACTCTGACTGTGTACAGGGTAGACTGTGACGAGCATAGGATCCCGGGTCTTATATAGACACGGTGACAGTATGCGGCCAGTCAATCACTATAATGCAACTTCTAACATGTCTTCGACATTACCGTGACTGCCAGGCAATCCCTGCATTTTAATTGGCTGCCTAAAAAGCACCAAACATGCGGGGCGGGGACTGGAGCTCCCACCCAAACATTCAAAAAATACTTGCTGGGTACCGAGCATCTCGAATTATGTGATGCTTGGTTGAGTAACAACTAGTGACAAGCATGCTCGCTCCTCACTAATTATTATGCCACAGTACATTACATGTAATAACTAGTGTTGAGAGAACATGCTCGACACTGCTCGCTACTCGCCCGAGCATCACGCTACTCGGGATGTTCGGCGAGCACCGAGCATTTCCGGGTTACTCGGACGGGAACTCGGGTCTCCGCCCTGCATGTTTGGCACTCTTTACAGAGCCAATGAACATGCAGGGATTGCCAGCCAGTCACTATAATGCTGCAGCCATGTTGGTTGTGGGCATTACAGTGATTGGCTGGCCGCACAGCGTCACCTCGAGTATTTAAAACGGGGCGCCGCCATCTTGGACACAGTCGCTCCAGATTAGACAGTGTAGGGACAGCGCTGCTGATTTAGGGAGAGATATAAACTGCGAAATAGTTAGTGTAGGGTCTGTAAAGGCTGCCAGAACAAACAAACAGTCCTTTTCAGGACTAATATCCATCCCAGATACCAGGCAGGCAGGCTGTATAGGAGACACAGTGGTTATACCAGCAAACGCTGTATTACAGTCCTGTGTGCTCCTGTTGCTGAAATTGCTGGACTTAGCACAAGGTGTCGGGGGCCAGGAAAAATCCTTTTTTTTCATCTAAATCCTCCTTTTTTTCCTCCTTCACACTGTACAAATACCCGTCTTATTAACCTTTTGGTGTGTCCCCCCCCCCCTCCAAAAAAAGCGTGTCTCTGATTTTTCAGACACAAATATAACTGTTGAAAATAGTCTGGTGTAGGCTAGAGAAACAGAAGTGTTGTTTTGCACTTCCACGGGTCAAATCGCTGTACTATCCAGTTTTGGGCCTTTGGTATCTAAAAAAAAAGCAGTTTGAGTGTGTCGCTCACTGTTCAGCCGCAAATATCTCTATTTAAAAAAGTGTGGTATACCCCAGTAAACAATAACTGTGGTTTTGCCATCCCACGGTAAAAAATCTCTATTATTCAGCTTTTGGTATTTTTTTCCGTAAAGAAAAACAGTAGTGTCTCCTGACTGTTGTGACACAAAAATATATCTGTTGAAAATAGTCTTGTGTAGGCCTGACATCCCAGTGTGGTTTCGCAGTTCCACGGGTCAAATCGCTGTACTATCCAGTTTTGGGCCTTTGGTATCTAAAAAAAAAGCAGTTTGAGTGTGTCGCTCACTGTTCAGCCGCAAATATCTCTATTTAAAAAAGTGTGGTATACCCCAGTAAACAATAACTGTGGTTTTGCCATCCCACGGTAAAAAATCTCTATTATTCAGCTTTTGGTATTTTTTTCCGTAAAGAAAAACAGTAGTGTCTCCTGACTGTTGTGACACAAAAATATATCTGTTGAAAATAGTCTTGTGTAGGCCCGACATCCCAGTGTGGTTTCGCAGTTCCACGGGTCAAATCGCTGTACTATCCAGTTTTGGGCCTTTGGTATCTAAAAAAAAAGCAGTTTGAGTGTGTCGCTCACTGTTCAGCCGCAAATATCTCTATTTAAAAAAGTGTGGTATACCCCAGTAAACAATAACTGTGGTTTTGCCATCCCACGGTAAAAAATCTCTATTATTCAGCTTTTGGTAGTTTTTTCCGTAAAGAAAAACAGTAGTGTCTCCTGACTGTTGTGACACAAAAATATATCTGTTGAAAATAGTCTTGTGTAGGCCCGACATCCCAGTGTGATTTCACAGTTCCATGGGTCAAATCGCTGTACTATCCAGTTTTGGGCCTTTGGTATCTAAAAAAAAAGCAGTTTGAGCGTGTCGCTCACTGTTCAGCCGCAAATATCTCTATTTAAAAAAGTGTGGTATACCCCAGTAAACAATAACTGTGGTTTTCCTCTTCCACGGTTCTAATCTACTCTTTATTACCCTTTTTCCATTGATAGTGCAAGTGTAAGCTATTTTACTTCATTTACAATGGGCAAGGCGCGTGGCAAGGGACGTGGAAGTGGACGTTCTGGTGATGGTTCGTGCAGAGGACGGGGCCGTGGCCAAGGTGAAGATGTGCCACAACCAACAGCCACATCTTCTCGCTCCCACTTCTTGACCGAATTACTAGGGAAGCACAGAACAACACCAGTATTGAGAACTGATCAGTGTGAACAGGTTATTAATTGGATAGCAGATAATACTTCCAGTTACCTGGGCACCACCACCTCCGGTCTGTCTTCCACAGGGTCAACTCTTAGTAGCCGTGAGTCTCGACCGCATACTCCTCCTCACCCTGATGCTCCTTCCTCCCACCATGCCGAGTGTCGTCAGACAGCAAGTGATACCACACTTGGACCCTCTGAAGAGCTGTTCACTGGTCCATTTCCATATTTGGGCCACTCGCCTGATACGCTTGAAGTGGTGGAAGAGGAGATCCCATGTTGCGATGCCCAAATATTTGAATAGCCACGGCCACAGGAAGTCGACTTTGGCAATCTGTCACAAGAGGTGGACGATGATGAGACACAATTGCCAGGAAGTGAGGAGGAGGATCGTGGTGCGCAAGTGGAAGAGAAGGAGGTGGTGGATGATCTAGTAACTGACCCAACGTGGAAGGAGGACATGCAGAGTGAGGCCAGCAGCACACAGGGGGAGGGAGGCAGAGTACCCCAACAGGCAGGAAGAAGCAGTGTGGTGGCCGCAGACAGAAGGCAGGCAACCATTCCCCGTCCCACCAACACGAGGGACATTGCCAGTACAAGCGGTAGGTCTTCCAGAGTCTGGAATTTTTTTAAAGACTCTGCTGATAACCCCAAAAAGGCCCTATGTTCCACCTGCCATGCCAGCATCAGCAGGGGTGACAAAACTACCAGCCTGACCACCACCAGCATGATCAGGCACATGGCAGCAAAGCACCCGACTTTGTGGGGCGAAACTCAGGGTCCACGACCAGTGTCAGCGGGTGTCACCACTGCTTCTTCCACTGTTGTGCATGCAATAGAACCCCCTGTTGTGTGTGCAAGGCAATCCCCTGTCCATACTGCATGTAAAGATGCCCCCTCCTCTCAGTTTTCACTTGTTATGGCAGTTTCTCAAGAAACAGCGTCAACGTCCACGTCCACGTCCCACCACAGCGTTCAATTGTCCATATCCCAGACCTTTGAACGAAAGCGGAAATTCGCATCTAACGCCCCACAGGCCACAGTCCTAAATTCGCACATTTCACGACTGCTTGCATTGGAAATGCTGCCTTTGAGGCTGGTGGAGACGGAATCCTTCCGCAATCTTATGGCGGTGGCCGTCCCTCGGAACTCGGTCCCCAGCCGACACTATTTTGCCCGGTGTGCCATCCCCGCACTACGCAAGCACTTGTCCCAAAGCATCTGCCGTGCCCTCAACAACGCAGTTACTGGGAGAGTCCACCTGACAACGGACACGTGGACAAGTGCTTGTGGCCAGGGACGGTACATCTCTCTGACGGCACACTGGGTAAACATAGTGGAAGCCGGGACCCAGTCGGACCTTGGGACGGAACACATCCTCCCCACACCGAGGATTGCGGGCCCTATGTCAGTCAGAGTTGCCCCCACAGTGTACAGCTCCTGCGCATCCTCCTCATCATCCTCCTCATGTTCAGCCTCCATCTCAGATATCACCACATCAGTTACAAGCTGGAAGCATTGCAGTACTGCCTCCGCCAAGCGGCAACAGGCTGTGCTGAAACTCATAAGCTTAGGTGATAAACCTCACACTGCTTGTGAGTTGTGGACAGCTGTGAAAGAGCAGGCAGATCTGTGGCTGAGACCGCTGAACCTACATCCCGGCATGGTCGTGTGTGACAATGGCCGTAACCTGGTGGTGGCTCTGAGGCGAGGTGAGATCACACACGTACCATGCCTGGCTCATGTGCTTAACCTCGTAGTTCAGCGGTTTCTTAAATCGTACCCCGAGTTGCCAGATCTGCTCGTGAAAGTACGCCGCCTGTCAGCTCATTTTCGCAAGTCAGCTACAGCTTCCGCCGCCCTTGCTGTGTTGCAGCAGCGTTTGCAGCTTCCGACACACCGATTGGTGTGTGATGTCCCCACACGTTGGAACTCTACCCTTCACATGTTGCAAAGGATTTGTGAGCAGAAGAGAGCAGTTGTGGAGTACCAGCTGCAACAAGGCCGTCGATATTCAGGTCAGACTCCACACATAAGACCTCAGGAGTGGACCTGGATGTCTGACATATGTACCATCCTGACAAACTTTGAGGAGGCCACCAAGATGGTGAGTGGCGATGACGCCATCATTAGTGTCAGCATCCCACTTGTCTGTCTTTTGCAACGCTCTCTGCAGAGAATTAAAGAGGAGGCATTGCAGCCAGAGTATGATGAGATGGATCAAGAAGCCGTATCAGGCGATTACACACAGCCCGGCCTCATCTCATCCCAACGTGCTTTGGGGGACAATGAGGGAGAGGAGGAGGAGGAAGAAGAACAGGAGCTGCTATCATGCGTTGTAGACGGTAGTACCTGTACAAGTGTCATACCGTCGGTTCAGCGTCGGTGGCCTGAGGACAGGGGGAAGGAGGAAGAGGAGGAGGAGGAGGAGAGCATGGTCAGTCGTCATCTTGGTGAGGACACGGAAATCTTGCCCGTTACCAGTCTGGCACGCATGTCTGACTTTATGTTACGCTGCCTTAACCGTGACCCTCGCGTTGTCAAAATGTTGGGTGACAATCATTACTGGTTGGTGACACTTGTAGACCCCCGCTACAAGGAGAACTTTCACTCTCTTATTCTTGAGGTGGAGAGGTCTACAAAAATGGGGCAATACCAGAAGACCCTTGCTGCAGAACTCTTAAAAAAATTCCCATCTGAACACGCTAGCGGCAGAGGTCACAGTTCGTTGCCCAACCAAGGCGTACAGGCGAGAGAGATGCAACTCCAATCCAGCAGAGGCAGGGGAACACTGTCAACGTTCTGGGACAGTTTTCTGACACCCGCTCAGCTGACAGGCCCTGAGGCGCGGGGTACTCTGACAAGGAGTGGAAAGTTTCAAAAGATGGTGAGGGAGTACCTTGCCGATCGTACCAGCGTCCTCCGTGATTCCTCTGTGCCTTTTAATTATTGGGTATCCAAGATGGACACTTAGAATGAACTCGTTCTGTACGCCTTGGAGGTCCTGGCCTGCCCTGCCGCTAGCGTGTTATCGGAGCGTGTTTTTAGAGCCGCTGGGGGAATTATAACTGATAAGCGCACTCGCCTGTCAACTGACAATGCTGACAAGCTGACCCTTATCAAAATGAACAAGGGCTGGATTGGGCCAGACTTCTCATCACCACCAAATGACAGCAGAGTAACATAAAGTTAAATCCACTGTGTTATTTCGGGAGGTGTATTCACATGCACCGCTTCACACATCCTCGTTTCGGCTGTTTAATCTTCTTCTCCTTATCCTCAGCCTCCACCACCACTATACCACCAGGGTCCTCCGTCCTTATTTTTGGCAGCTTTTGCTTGCAAGGCATAAGCAAATACTATGGGACACCCACTCCCCAATAATGGGACTTATGTTTGTAATATGCTGTACTGCATGGCTCTTGTAAGGGGCATTGCAAGTTGCTCCGTCCTAATTTTTGGCAGCTTTTGCTGGGAAAGCATAAGCAAATACTATGGGACACCCACTCCCCAATAATGGGACTTATGTTTGTAATATGCTGTACTGCATGGCTCTTGTAAGGGGCATTGCAAGTTGCTCCGTCCTAATTTTTGGCAGCTTTTGCTTGGAAAGCATAAGCAAATACTATGGGACACCCACTCCCCAATAAGGGGACTTATGTTTGTAATATGCTGTACTGCATGGCTCTTGTAAGGGGCATTGCAAGTTGCTCCGTCCTAATTTTTGGCAGCTTTTGCTGGGAAAGCATAAGCAAATACTATGGGACACCCACTCCCCAATAATGGGACTTATGTTTGTAATATGCTGTACTGCATGGCTCTTGTAAGGGGCATTGCAAGTTGCTCCGTCCTAATTTTTGGCAGCTTTTGCTGGGAAAGCATAAGCAAATACTATGGGACACCCACTCCCCAATAATGGGACTTATGTTTGTAATATGCTGTACTGCATGGCTCTTGTAAGGGGCATTGCAAGTTGCTCCGTCCTAATTTTTGGCAGCTTTTGCTGGGAAAGCATAAGCAAATACTATGGGACACCCACTCCCCAATAATGGGACTTATGTTTGTAATATGCTGTACTGCATGGCTCTTGTAAGGGGCATTGCTAGTTGCTTCGTCCTAATTTTTGGCAGCTTTTGCTGGGAAAGCATAAGCAAATAATATGGGACACCCACTCCCCAATAATGGGACTTATGTTTGTAATATGCTGTACTGCATGGCTCTTGTAAGGGGCATTGCAAGTTGCTCCGTCCTAATTTTTGGCAGCTTTTGCTGGGAAAGCATAAGCAAATACCATGGGACACCCACTCCCCAATAATGGGACTTATGTTTGTAATATGCTGTACTTCATGGCTCTTGTAAGGGGCATTGCAAGTTGCTCCATCCTAATTTTTGGCAGCTTTTGCTGGGAAAGCATAAGCAAATACTATGGGACACCCACTCCCCAATAATGGGACTTATGTTTGTAATATGCTGTACTGCATGGCTCTTGTAAGGGGCATTGCAAGTTGCTCCGTCCTAATTTTTGGCAGCATTTGCTGGGAAAGCATAAGCAAATACTATGGGACACCCACTCCCCAATAATGGGACTTATGTTTGTAATATGCTATAATGCATGTGACGCGCCCCCTGGGCCGTGTGTACACTTGTGTGGGATACCCGGTGCCGGGTCTCTGGGGTCTGTAGTCTCCGTGGCGGTGACCCGGTCCCTTGGCTCAGGCTGGTCAAACCAGTGGCAGTCTTTCTTAGGTTTTGAGGTTAATTGTCCGACTGCGCCACCCGTGGATTGCGATCAGGGAGTACCACTGCTGCGAGGCAGACCGCTGAGGCTGGTGTTGTGTGCGCAGCATAGAATGGGATAACTCCCCTCGGGAGGAGTATAGCCTTAGGGCAGTGAGTGTGGATGATGGGGGTGATGGTGCACGAGCGCAGCAGGAATGACTCAGAGTCTTTGTAGTGCAGTTCAGGGTCTTTATTGATGATTATAAGGTAGACCCTCCCGGGAGTACTGGCTAGCATAAGAGGCCTGGTCAGTCTGTGAGCAAGCAGGAGGTCCCCTGGCCAGGTGGAGTTGTAGGCCTCTCCGTCTGTCTGCACTCTTCCTGGCTACCTTGCTGTAAGCGGCTAGAAGTAGCTCACGTCCCTGAGTGTACCGTGTAGTGCTCACCCATGTGGCTGGTGACTTGGGGCCTTCTGTTAGCCTCCGCTCCACGACGGCGGTGCTGGTCCCTTGCTTGTGACTGAGCCTCTGGGCTTCTATGGCCAGAGGACCTGAAATCCCCTGCCGGCTGGTTTCTGCTGCTGGATATATAAGTCCTCACAGCTTCGGACTCCTGTGTCTGGTTCCTATTGTCTTCTGCCAGGGCGAGCTCTGCTCAGATTCCAGCCCCTGGTCTTTAGCTCCTAGCTCCTACAGAGCTCCTTGCTGTTACTTTCCCTTGCTCTCACTCTGACTCTGACTGTTCTCTGACTCACTCAACCCTGCCCCAGATCCAGTTTATAAGGGCAGAATTCTCCCCTCCCAGGATTGGGGCAGGAGGATGTTGCATGTTTAAGGGATCCTGACCAGGAAACCTCCCACTTGCTCTACGACGTGATATCTCTATTACTGTGGTGACCAGACCCCTGGGGTGCCACACATGGCTCTTGTAAGGGGCATTGCAGTTCCTCATAATTTTTGGAAAGCCTTCCATTCACTGCTTAGGCCAACAGTGTACGGGAGACCCAGTTGCTATAAATGGAAAAAAAGGTTTAGTTAACGCCCTCTGACCTCCATGTCATTTCCAAGGGGCATTGGAGTGGCTCGAAATTTTTGGTAGGCATTGCACTCACTGTATGCCCTATAACTGTGTAGCCGAACCGCTCCTTTTGTTACAGAAACATATCCTACAAGACATATCTGGTTGACTGGCCTGATATTGATGTGAATGGTCCCTGTTCCTCCTGCTCTTTCTCCTTTGCCACTACCTCATCCATTATTTATCACCTGAAGCTTTGTTTTAACGGGAGTCATAGAACTTGGATAGTAGCAGGAAAACATCCAGCAATCCTCGGAGGAGGTAGGATATGCGCCAAAACGCTGACAACCTCAGGCCTGGCCGCTACTACATACATGCGCTTGCATTACAACAAAACAAAGCAGATGCTAACTTCTATCATCCTCATCATGCTCCTCACCTTGGTACTCTCAACTCCCCTGATGGAAAAGCCAGGGCCCACCGGAGAAGTCTGATAGTCTGGTGGGCTCGGCCAATGCTGCCCTAAAGCAGGCCAAGCTAAGAAAAGTGTGGGAAAGGTTACCGGGACAAATAGGGGTGGCTGGGGACCGAGTATGGACACCCGGCCACCCCCTGGAGGCTGGGGAGCAAGCGGGGACACCCGGCCACCAGGCGGCTGGGGACTGAGTATGGATACCAGGCTGCCGACACAGCCATGGCGTGGTGGCCAGATTCCGCCTCCAGATGCCTAAAAGGCCCAATTTAAAGTGCAAGCAAGCAAGCAGTATGGTATTGCAGCCTGGGGGTGGGTGGGTGGAAGGCTGCATACTTGCGCTTGCATTGCAAGGAATGGGAGAGGTACAATTGAACACTGCCCTGGGACAAGGACTTGAATGGGGATAGTTGCAAGTCTGCAACGACAGGTGCAAGGTGGGAGGCATCTTCGCATGTACCATGAACAGGGGTTTGGCATGCACACACTACAGTGTAATAGGCTCTCCTTCCCACTAAATGCACTGGGGAGGGCACAGGTAATGTTTTGGTATGCGCGCTTAATCTTATGTATAAGGCACACCAGGACAAATATGGGCGGCTGGGGACTGAGTATGGATACCTCGCTCCCGAAGCAGCCATGAGGTAGTGGCCAGCTTCGACCTCCTCCAAACTAAAAGGCCCCATTTCAAGTGCAAGCTAGCAGTATGGAATTGCAGTCTGGGGGTGGGTGGGTGGCAGGCTGCACACTTACACTTGCATTAAAAGAAAACATAGCAGATGCTAACTTCTGTCATCATCATCATGCTCCTCACCTTGGCACTCTCAACTCCACCGATGGAGAAGTCAGGGCCCACCGGAGGAGTCTGGTTCTCTGGTGGGCTCGTCCAATGCTGTCTAAAGCAGGCCGGGCTAAGAAAAATGTGTGGGGGGATGTTCCAAGGAGAAATAGGGGCGGCTGGGGACCGTTTATGGACACCCGGCTGCCCCCCAGGCGGCTGGGGACCGTGTGTGGACACCCGGCCGCGGGGGGGCTGGGGACCGAGTATGGACACCCGGCCGCAGGGCGGCTGGGGACTGAGTATGGATTCCAGGCCGCCAACACAGCCATGACGTGGTGGCCAGATTCCGCCTCCACATGCCCAAAAGGCCCAATTTCAAGTTCAAGCAAGCAGTATGGTATTGCAGCCTGGGGGTGGGTGGGTGGCAGGCTGCATACTTGAGCTTGTATTGCAAGGAATGGGGGAGGTACAATTGAACACTGCCCTGGGACTAGAACTTGCATGGGGATAGTTGCAAGTCTGCATCTTCTGATGCGGTAAGGATCACTTATGATGGTCACACTTTTAGACAGTGACCTGGGAGTCAGAGATGCTTCCAGGGGTCTTCCCCATGCTGTTCCCTTGTCTTTTCAGCACTTTATGCATGTGTCACACAGCACATGGCCAGATAAGGTTGTAAAATGTTAAAATGACATTTCACAGTGAATGCATTTGTCATAGTTGAAAGCAATACAAAAGTGCAAAAACGCATAAAAAATGCTACTTGTGAACATAGCCGAAGGTGTGGAGGAGTATTTTTGTTTTTGGTCATTTATTTTAACTTATACACAAGTCTTTACCCTGGAAAGGATGTTCCTTAACATATTTCACAGGAAAAAAGTTTCACTTTCATTTTTGAACTTTTTATTGTGAGCCTGTAAAAGTGGCTTAATACCTCTGACCACGTTGTTGACAGCAGTGACCTGGGGGTCAGAAATGCTTCCTGGGGCGATCCCCATGCTGTCCCCATGTCATTTGAGCACTGTCACTATCGTTTGGGGCACTTGTTAGGCTTTTAAAAGACTGCCGGGGGTGCCACCGCAAAAATGCTCGAGTCTCTCATAGACTAACATTGGGCTCATTGATCGGGTCGAGCACCCGAGTATCACGGCGAGCTCGGCCCGAGCTTCGAGCACCCGAGCATTTTAGTGCTCGCTCAACACTAGTAATAACATAACATAACACTACCATGACATTAGCACAGTCCTGGACAGCTCAACAGCTAACAATGAGGATTCAGACGGCAGTCTATGATACTATGAAAGAGTGGCAAATCCATTTTCATCCCTCTTATAAGCCCTTCCTGCTTTGCTTTCATTTAAAGGGGAGCTTTGACTACATTCCACCTAAATCCATACACTGCATAACCATTACTTCAATTTAGAGTTTGTAAGTATTTATATAAGTTCAGCACATTGATCAAAATGCTTAGGTTGTCATCCGATGAGGCTTTATTTTAAAATCCTCAATTCATGTTAAAAATATCATTATTGATAATGACCTAAGAGAATATCTGTTCCTGGAAAAATGAAAGTGACTTGAAATTCCCAGTACTGCTGCTAATTATTTAAAAGCATGTACGAAAACTGAATAAATAAATATTTAATAAGGCTCATGGAAAGCATTGGTATGCAGTGTTAATTGTAAGCAGAAAAATTGCAAAAATATTAAAATATTTATGGAAATTATATATTCTACAATCTTTGAATAGAAATTATTTTTTTTATATATTTTATTTGGGATCAAATGCAAGACAACATATAGTACATTATGGCATATACTGCTAATGTTTGTCAGGGGTGTGGGAATATTGCTTTAGATTGCTTTAATCTATATACTATTCTCTGTTTTTAGGAGCATTTGCTTTGCTTGTGCTGCTGTTGGCAGAGATATGCTTTACAGCAGACACGTGGACTTTAGGACAAAGAAGCCTGGAGATGATGCTCTTACTTTTATTGGAGAGTTTTCTAGACGTATCATGTGCCTGTGCAGAGGTAATTGTGCAAGGAGTGGGAGGAGAAAGCTGTGACCATCAACTTTGTTAATGGAGAAAATTGTTGTTATCAAATGGGGCCATAAATATTAATCCTGGATTTGATGATATTGAAATGACTTCTGAGTAAAAGTGATCAAATCTTTTGAAAGTTAAATATGCCAGGTTTGACACATTTTCCTCAGCTTTATTTCACAGCAAATAGATTCAGAGAGAATTGCAATGCTGCAAATTGCCTTGAAAAGATAATTTAGACATTTTTATGATCAGACAGACTGTTCCAATGTCTCAATCTGATGGTGTCACTGACAGAGGTAATATCATCCTACTGTGACTGAGACATGTGATGATGTGCCACATTTTCCATAATAACCTTAGCTTACTTAACACCAATATGTTTCCAGAGCTAAAGGAGTCCACTTGAGACTACTGCGCAGACCCAAAGAATAAAGTTTGCCTAATCAATTATACTGCATGAGTAACGGCGTAAAAAATAAATAAAACCAATTCCTCACCTGCTGTTGATTTGTCTGCCTCTCAAAGATCGCAGTAAGGCTCGGCTCACATTTATTCTTCGCCCTGTGTGCTGACACCGGGGTTTCTGTGTAAATCTCTGAAATACATGATTCAGATAGAACCCTCGGCGGAAGATTCCCTATAATGAGGCTGATGGAGGCACTGTGGACGCCGTCTGGCCTATGATCTGTCGGTGTCCATCTTTTAATTAGAAATGCATAAAAATGCCGTTGCCCACAGTTTTGTGCACTTCTGAAAAGGACAACGCTGAGCAGAGGCCAGATGAGGTCGAAAGTAACTCTGCTGCCTCATTATAGTGAATGGATCCCTCGGGGTTTCATCTGAATCACGTCACTCAGAGATTTAGATGGAAACCCCGATATAAGTGCTCAGTGTAAAGCGCAGGATAAATGTGATTCAAAATGTTATGTAAAATGTTCAACTCAGTCCACAAAAAAAGCAAGTCCCCTCTCGGCTCCGTCATATGTTATCGGAAATATAGGGGCTTTCACATTACTGGTAGCACAAAGGCTCTGGAAAATCGCCATGGCTCATCTCCCCCCAAAAGAAATTGAGCAAATTCTGCTCTCCCAAATCCAAATACTTCGCTCCCTTCTGAGCTCCAGTGTGGCCTAAACCGCAGTTAGCATCCACATGTTTGGCATTTCTTTAGCTATGAGAGCATGCCTAATTTACAAGTGTGTGTCTCCAGAAGCATAAGCTGGGCACAATATACTGATCACTACAACGGCAGTTTGAAATTTTCACTCAGCAATATCCACTGCTGCTTGTTTCTGGAAAACACACATGGAGTCAAAATTGTCGCTACACCTATAGATAAATTCACAAAGGGGTATAATTTCCAAAATGGGGTCACTTGAAGGGAAAATCTGCAATTCTAGCATTTAGGGGCTCTGTATATGGAGTCTGCATACTATTCTAGAAAAATCTGCGCTCCAGAAGGCAAATAGTGCTCTGTTCTTTCCAAGTCTCGCTGTATGGCTAAGAAGTACTGTGTAGCCACATATGGGGTATTTCTACATTCGGCAGAAATTGTGGGACAAATTTTGGTGCCATTTCTACCCATTTTCCAGTGTGAAAACTGTGCATCAAAAGTAGTTTTCAACCACATATGGGGTATCGGCATATATAAGAAAAATTGCACAGCAAATTTTGGGGTCCATTTATTCCTGCTATCCTTGTGAAAATAAAAAAATTGGGGCTAAAACAACAGTTTTGTGGGAAAAATGGGATTTTTTCATTTTTCAGACTCCACGTTATAAACTTCTGTGAAGCACTTTGGGGTTCAAGTGCCCACAACACATCTGGATAAGTTCCCTGGAGGGTCTAGTTTCCAAAATGATGTCACTCGTGGGGGTTTCCACTGTTTAGACACATCAGGGACTCTCCAAACACGACATAGCATCCGCTAATTATTTAAGCAAATTTTACATTGAAAAAGTCACATGGCGCTCCTTCCCTTCTGAGTCCTACTGTGCACACAAACAGTAGTTTTTCCCCACATATAGGGTATCGGCTTACTCAGGAGAAATTGCACAAAAAAGGTATGGTGCAATTTCTCTTGTTACCCTTATGAAAATGCAAAATTTGGGTCTGAAAAACATTTTTGTGTGAAAAATTTGAAAATTTTATTTTTATGGCTCAATGTTATAAACTTCTATTAGGCACCTGGTGGTTCAAGGTGCTCACCACACATCTAGATAAGTTCCATGAGTGGTCTGGTTTCCAAAATGTTGTCACTTGTAGGGGGTTTTCACTGTTTAGGCACATCAGGGGTTCCCCAAACACGACAGGGTCCGCTAATTATTTAAGCAAATTTTACATTCAAAAAGTTAAATGGCGCTCCTTCCCTTCTGAGCCCTGCCATGCACCCAAACAGTGGTTTTCCCCCACATATGGGGTATCGACTTGCTCAGGAGAAATTGCACAACAAATTTTATGGTGCAATTTCTCCTGTTACCCTTATGAAAATGCAAAATTTGGGGCTGAAAAATTTTTTGTGGGAAAAATGTGAAAATTTTATTTTTACGGCTCAATGCTATAAATAGAGAAGAGCGAACATGTTAGAAAAACGTTTGCCAATTTCAAATTTGGCACGGAAGTTGCACATTTGGATTCATGATCCCCTAGACACCCTAAAGTTTTTACTTAAATTCATCAAAATTCGGTAAAAGTCCTGCAAATGATTGCATTTCCACTACAGTATTTAGCACTTTGGCTAGGATCAGTGTATCACTGATCATGTTTTGATTAACCAAATCTGTTATGACACTGTACAGATTAGCATTACCCTGAGAAGTATTGAATTTTTCTATGGAAAGTTGATATCTAACATTCTAACAAGGAATATGTTGGCATTGAAATTTCTATTATGCATATGCCTATTATGGGTCTAAATGATCATATTTTTTATATCATTCTTCCGATTATCTGTACTTAACATTATAACAAGAAATTGTCATTAGTTATATACTGGGGATATGAAGCATTCCCAACATAGATTTCTTCAATCTCCTTTTTTCTGCTGCTAAATTGGACTGATCAGAGCAGCTTATGTATATTATTTTTTTTACCCTACCATTTGCTAATGGTTCGGAAATAGTTCTATTGTTTGTACCTTGCACTTTAACTTTCTGTCACTATAGGGTGATATAGGGAAAGCAGGGTTAGTCGTCGGGGAGAGTGGGCACCATTGCGCACGATATAGGTTGCCAACCTCCGCAGCAAGGTAGGGTAAGATAGTGCCATAATAAGGAAAGGCACTCCCCTTCTTTTCTTCATTTGCACTAATAATGTGGTTTGTTGTTTTTATGGTATCTAATGGTGTCTAATTTTAAGATATATATATTAAAGGTTAAATTTTATATACAAGTATAGGATACCAAATCTGTGAGCTCTCTTGTTTATTGTTGGTGCCAAGTAATTTGAGTCTTACTGTGATTTCTGATAGTGGTGCTGTATGAGGAGCAGGGGGGCATGTTTGATGAAGGGAGGGGGTGGGGAGAGGTTACGAGTGGCGTGTTGGTAATCAAATTCTTTTTTCCTTAACTTAATGTGTGCAAATTGCGGCTTGCCAATCAGGGGGCAAGAACCATCCACAATGTCCTGACATAAGGGCTTGTGCCATTGGCTGCTGAAATCACATGTCCCTCTCTATATAAAGAGCGGACATGTTGTTTTAGCGCCATTTTGTTAGAATAACAGCTTAAAGAGGATGCTCCTGGTCTGCTCCTGGATACTGAAAGATTTTAGATAGTTAGCTAGGCGGTTGCTTCTAAGTCAGATAGTTTAGATAGATAGGATCCTGTGTGGCTGTGAAATCGACCTTACAGCAGATTTTTTTTGTGTGCTATTAGTGAGGTCCAGACAAAGATAGCAGGGCACATTTCAGCATAGAACTCTGTTGTGCACTGCTTCTATTGTGCTCCATGCATGAGTACACCTTTGAAAATCCATTTTTTTCTGTTACTAACGTGATACTGCACGCCACATCTCAACTTGCAATTTTATGGTGGTGAAATTCAGCTGTATGCAGAGCTCGTTCACAGTAAAAAAAAAACTTTTTTTTTCTGTTAGTAACGTGATACAGCACACCACATCTCAGCTTGTAATTTTCTTTTGTTTAAATGGTTTTTATTAAGGGAAATTTTACATAATGGGGAATAAAAACAAAAAGGGATAAAATACATAAGAATAATGAAGAAAATCAAACAATGGAAGAATATTAGCTAGGAAATGAGAAAAACAAGCTATACCTTAACCTATCTAAACTAACGGAAAGGTAACGAAAGGGAGAGGAGAAGAGGAAGGAAAAAATAGGAAGGGAGGGGAGAGGAAAAAGGGTAGGGAAGGGAAGGAAAATAGGAAAAGGAAAGTGGGATGGAAAAGAGCCTTGTAATTTTCTGATGGTGAAATTCAGCTGTATGCAGAGCTCTTTCACAGCAAAAAAAAACATTTTTTTTCTGTTAGTAACGTGATACAGCACACCACATCTCAGCTTGTAATTTTTTGGTAGTAAATTTCAGCTGTATGCCAAGCTCGTTCACAGTAAAAAAATGTCATAAGCCCTAAGATTTTTGGCCAGAAACGCGCCAGAGTAAAATGGATATTTTCTTTTAAATGTATGGATATCCCTACCTTTGTTTTTAATAAAATGGAATAAAAATCAACTTTTTATGGAATTTATGCTACATGGATCCTCTTTTCCTTTTTTATTCGTGGGGTAGGTGGTAATGTTAGTGAAAGTTCTAGTGAACCAACATCGTCACGTCCTGTCCAAACAGAACTGACAACTTCTGTTACTGGACGGGCTACTCCACCCCCTTTCTTTGGCAGCCGCACAGTGGTATTCCTTGTAGATGAGGGCCAGAATGAGCATGTGCTCCAGTGTATGGCAAGCGCTGCATCAGGTGGCCTCCCACCACTTCCTCCACCTCAACATCACAAACACAGTACAGTAATCATAGCGCTGCAGAGCTGTTCACAGATTCTATGCCATGGGAATCAGAAATCTGCTCCAAAGATTCACAGACTCAAGAGGAGGAAAGCAACTTCACCGATGCCCAAATTTTTTTTAGGCTGAATCCAGGGTAGGACGAAGTAGGATCCGAGAAGAATCCTGTCACCAGATCTTAACCCCTGGGGACGGGGAGGTGATCCTGATGAAACTCAGATACCTGAGGCTCACGCTGACTGTACTGTGCTGCGAGTGCAGGAAGAGGAGGAGGGTGACTCTCATAGCGTGGAATGGGAGAACAGAGAGAATGGTGATGATGTTGTATATCCCACTTGGTGTGAAGCCAGAGGCATGCAGCTGAGTAGCTCATCTGAGGAGGTGAAGGAGGAGGATGATGAGGAGGTTACATTGCAGCCTATGGCACAGACAAGGAGTGATGCAACCATGATGAGCACTGCATCCTTAGCCACAACTGTGCTGTGGCCAGCAGCGGTCATTGGTCTACATCTTGCAGGGGCAGCAAGGGTTGCCTAGCCCGGGCCTTTTTTGACACCGAAAAAGGATGAGCCAACTCACGTCATCTGCCAACTTTGCAAAAAAAGGCTCAGTAGAGGGAAAAAATGCAATAATTTTACTACTACATGCATGAACCGTCACATGCATTACTCTGGCTATGTCACTGCGATAAAATGCAGACTAGTGGGCCTCACCAACCATCGGCCGCCCCATCAACTGTACCTGCTGATTTTTCCTCCTCCTCAGGCATCGTGCCAAGTATTGTCATGCAGGTCTCTGACTGCAGAACCTCCACTTTTTTACCCGCTCCAGTCAGGCTGAGTGAGAGCCCATCAGCTGTAACTGAAGTGGACATGCCTGCTGTTTTTGATTCAATGAGCACACCACATCTTTCTCAATACTCCGTAACATCTCCACCTGCACCTTACTCATGGTCCAGCAGTTGTACCATTCTCCCTGCTCCGCCCTTTCTCAGCACTGCAGCCAGCCCTCGGCCCCACAGTTGTGGTCACGTAAAAGATTGTTTCCTCCTACACATGACAAAGCTAAGAGGTTGAACTCCACTATCTCCAATCTGTTGGCCACTGAAATGTTGCCTTTCCGCCTAATGGTTACAAATGGTTTTCGAAAGCTGATGGCCGTCACAGTCCCCCAGTACCAGTTGCTCTGTCGCCATGACTTCTACAAGAAAGCTGTGCCAGCGCTACACCAGCATGTTGCACACAACATCACCTGTTCTTTGACTAATTCTATGTCTGCCAGCATACATTTCACCACAGACACCTAGATGAGTAAGCATGGCCAGGGGCATTACATCTCATTGACCGGGCACTGAGTGGCTAATCTCCAAGACTAGACGGACAAACCTCTGTATTTAACATTTACTCCACTGCTTCTGCCTCCTTCACCTCCTCTAGGGCCTCCACCTACGCCCTCAACTAGTGATGGGGAGCACTAAAATGCTCGGGTGCTCAATGCTCGGGTCGAGCAAATTGGAAATCTCGGGTGCTTTACCCGAGCAACGAGCCCAATGTAAGTCTATGAGCATTTTTCAGGCGGCTCCCCCCGGTGGTCTGCAGAGGGTCTAAAAATTGCCCAAATCGATGGGAACAGTGCTCAAATGACATGGAAACAGCATGGGGAAGACCACTGGAAGCATTTCTGACTCCCAGGTCAATGCTGTCATCAACAGTTTCAGAGGTATTGCGCCACTTTTATGGACTCACAATAAAACATACAAAAACGAAATCAAAATGGATTTTCCTGGGAAATATGTTAAGGAACATCCTTTCCAAGGTAATGACTTGTATATAAGGAAAAATAAATATACAAAAACAAAAATGTTCCTCCACACCTTGAGCTATGTTCACATGTAGCGATTTAAATGTGTTTTTGGACTTTTGCATTGCTTTCAACCAAGACAAATGCATTCACTGGGAAATGTCATTTTAACATTTTACAACCTTTTCTGGCCATGTGATGTGTGGCACATAATCAGACACATCCTGTTTCATTTATGATGGAGGGACTCTCAAAGTCACAAAGCCTATTTTTATAGGGCCATCAGGCGGCCATTACTATTCTTAAAGGGCCAGCAGTCAGCCCTCACTATTGTTAGTGAGCCATCAGCCGGGTATGCTTTGTTGTTCCCATTATTAACGAGTGGGTCTCCTATACTGTTATTGCGTAAGCAGTGACTGCAAGGGATGCCAAAATTTGAAGTCACTCCAATGCCCCTTGCAAGAGACGTAGAGGTCAGAGAACCTCCTAAAAACAATGTTCCCATTATTAGGAAGTGGTTCTCCTATAGTGTTTGCCTATGCAGTGAAGCAACGGTTGCCAAAAATTTTCAGGAACTCCAATGCCCCTTGCAATATACGTAGAGGTAGGAGAGCATCCTAAAAACAATGTTCCCATTATTAGGAAGTGGGTCTACTTTAGTGTTTGTCTATTGCAGTGAATCAACGGAATCAAATTTGGAGGAACACCAATGCCCCTTGCAAGACACGTAGAGGAGATGATATGGTAGATATTGTGGTGAATGATAAGGTGATGGAGGATGAGGACAAGGAGGAGGACAAAAGCAAATAAACAAAATCAGGAAGCGTATACCCATGTGTAGGTGTGAAGAGGTGCATGGGAATAGACCTCCCAAAAAAGACACTGGATTTGAGTTTATGTTATGCTGCTTTCATTTGGTGGTGTTGAGAAGTCTGGCCCAATCCAGCCTTTATTCATTTTTATAAGAGTCAGCCTGTCAGATGACAGGCGGATGCGCTTATCAGTTATAATTCCACCAGCGGCAATAAAAACCATCTCGGACAAAATTCTAGTGGCAGGGCAGGCCAGGACCTCCAAGGCATAGAGAGCCAGTTCATTCCATGTGTCCAGCTTGGATACCCAATAATTATAAGGCACACAGGAATCACGGAGGACATTGATACGGTCGGCAAGGTACTCCCTCACCATATTCCCAAACTTTGCACTCCTTGTGAGAGTACCCCGCGCCTCAGGGCCTGTAAGATGGGAGGGTGTGAGAAAACTGTCCCAGAACTTTGACAGTGTTCCCCTGCCTCTGCTGGATTGCATTTGTCTCTCTCTCGTCTGTACTCCTTGGTTGTCCAACGAACTGTTGTTATGTTCTGCTACCAAAGCTAAGGAAAGAGAGGAGATCTGTCCCTACTATAAGACTCAGCTGAATCCCTACGATGTAACAGGGAACCTGATCCTGCGATCAGACCTGCTAAAGTCCTAATCTAGTCTGTACGAAGACCTATTGATGTGGGGAGGGAATCCCTACAAGTACTAAGGACTGGGAGGAATATGGGACACCTCCTAACAGAAATAGTAGCAGACAGACGAACAAACAAAATAGATAGAACATAGAGGTCCGTAGACCAAGCAAACTAACAGAGTTAGATACAGAGCACAGGCTAGCTAGAAAGTAGATATACAATGAAGTCCAGCAAAGCCAGAAGGGCGGAGCAGGATTAAATAGGCCAACAAGGTCATGTGACCAGCAAAGGAAAAAAACCTAACAGCAAGGTTCTAACAGTACCTCCCCTTCTAAGAGGATCCTCCGGATCCCCTAGGACCAGGCTTATCAGGAAATCTCCTGTGAAACACTCTGATAAGTCTGGACGCGGAAACATCATCTGACCTCACCCAAGAGTTATCCTCGGGTCCGAAACCTTTCCAGGCCACAAGATACTGCAAACTACCTCTATACCGTCTAGAGTCAAGGATGCGAGAAATTTCATATTCCCCGTCCTCCACCACCGGAGGAACAGAGGCAGAGGCGTCACCATCCGACACAACAGCTTTTTTTAACAGAGAGACATGAAAGACCGGATTAATTCTCCAGGAGGTAGGAACCTCCAACCTAACAGCAGATTGGTTGACAACCTGAAGCACCTTAAAGGGCCCTACAAACTTGGGACCCAATTTCTTAGAAGGAATCCTCAACCGCAGATTCCTAGAGGACAACCAAACCATGTCACCAACAGCGAACAAAACCTCCTGTCGTTTCCTATCAAAGTAGTCTTTAGATTTTCTGTTGGCCTCCTGAAGATTACCACGCACATCCGTCCAAACTCTTTCCAAATCACCGGAAAAATTCTCCTCCTCAGGCACGGCAGATCCCAACTTGGAGAACGACCCAAACGACGGATGTCTCCCAGAACAACAAAAAAAAGGCGAACAACCAGCAGAAGAAGATTTATGATTGTTCAGAGCAAATTCGGCAAGTGGCAGAAACTCAGACCACCCCTCTTGATTGTCTGCCACAAAACAACGCAAGAACTGCTCAACATCCTGGTTTTTCCTTTCTGTCTGGCCATTAGATTCAGGATGATATCCGGACGAAAACGACAAATGAATTCCCAACCTGTCACAAAAGGCACGCCAAAAACGAGCCACGAACTGAGGACCCCTATCAGAAACAATGTCAGTAGGAACGCCATGAAGTCTGACAATTTCCTTGACAAAGGCCTTAGCGAGAGTTTTAGCGCAGGGCAGTTTGACGAAGGGAACCAAGTGACACATCTTGCTAAAACGGTCCACGATCACCCAGATGACAGTAAAACCCTCAGAGGGGGGAAGGTCAGTTATAAAGTCCATAGCCAAATGTGTCCAAGGAGCACTGGGGACCTCCAAAGGACAAAGCAACCCCGCAGCAGGAGTATGTGAGGACTTAGATCTAGCACATATAGTACATTGGCGCACCCACTTAATGACTTCCTTCTGCCATCCAGGCCACCAAAAACTGCGACCCACCAGTCTCTTGGTCTCAGAGATTCCGGGATGACCTGCCAACCGAGATTCGTGACACTCAACAAACAAATCTCTCCTAAAGGTCTCAGGCACAAACAACCTCCCATGAGGAGTGTTAGATGGGGCATTCTCCTGAGCTTTAAGAATCTCATCTTCCAAAACGGAGTCTAAAGCAGCTATCACAACACCTTCTTGTAAAATGTTTTCCTCTTTCTCATCACCGACTATGGGAGAAAAACTGCGAGACAAGGCATCCGCCTTAACATTCTTAGTACCAGGGATGTAAGTAACGGAGAAATTAAACCGCGAGAAAAACAGTGCCCACCTAGCCTGACGGGCATTCAGGCGCTTGGCAGCATCAAGATATATCAGATTTTTATGATCCGTAAGAACCTGAACGGGAAATTCCGCACCTTCCAAGAAGTGGCGCCAGTGTTCAAATGCGAGTTTAATAGCCAATAATTCCCGATTACCAATATCGTAATTCAGTTCAGTCTCCGAAAATTTTTTTGAAAAAAAGGCACAGGGATGTAATCCATCCCCGTTATCCTGAGACAATACTGCGCCAACCCCCACAGAGGAAGCATCAACCTCAACCAAAAACGGCCTAGTAACATCAGGCTGCATAAGGATGGGAGCAGAGGTGAACCTCTCCTTGAGATACACAAAAGCTTCAATGGCCTCAGAAGACCACTGAACCGCATCAGCACCTTTCCTGGTGAGATCAGTCAGAGGTTTGACAATACTAGAAAAATTTTTTATGAATTTTCTGTAGTAATTGGCGAAACCCAAAAACCTCTGTATCGATTTCAAACCAATAGGCCTAGGCCATTCCTGCACAGCCTGAACCTTAACCGGATCCATCTCAAAACCTTTGCTGGAGATAATGTAGCCCAAAAAACTAATTCTCTGTACAGCGAACTCACATTTCTCCAGCTTAGCAAAAAGCGAATTGTCCATTAATAATTGTAATACCTCACGCACGCTCCGCCAATGAGACTCCAGATCTGGCGAATAAATCAAAATGTCATCCAAATACACAACCACATTTTTACCGATCAAAGGTCTAAGGATGTCATTAATCAGATTCTGAAAAAATGCAGGAGCATTAGTAAGACCAAAAGGCATAACTAGATTCTCAAAATGACCCACAGGAGTGTTAAAAGCAGTCTTCCATTCATCACCCTCCTTCATGCGCAACAGATTGTATGCCCCCTTAAGGTCAATTTTAGAGAACCACTTGGCCCCCAATAACTGGTTAAACAGATCAGGAATCAATGGCAGTGGGTAAGGATTGCGTACCGTAATTTTGTTAATCTCACGAAAATCCAGACAAGGACGTAAACCGCCGTCCTTTTTTTTTACAAAAAAAAATCCAACCGCCACAGGAGACTTAGAGGGCCTAATGTGACCGGCGGCCAAACTTGTCTGTATGTATTCCTCCAAAGCCTTCCTCTCAGGAATAGTAAGGTTAAATAAACGACTTTTAGGAAGAGTCGCTCCAGGGACAAATTCAATAGAACAATCATAGTCTCTATGGGGAGGCAAAACCTGCGATTCCTTCTCAGAAAAAACTCTCCAAAAATCCTGAATAGGAACAGGCAATTCTCCCCTATCCAAAGCTGCAATACGCCCGTTACAACACTTGTCATAACATTTATGGCTCCAGGATTTAATTTCACTGGTAGACCAATCCAGTACAGGATTGTGAAATTTTAACCAGGGCAAACCCAATATTACTGGAGAAGGCAAGTTATTCAACACTACCAAATCCAATTTCTCATGGTGAACACCATTAATAGTGAGAGGAAATTCACTGACCTTGAGAGTAATATTCTTCAAAGGGGAGCCATCCACAGAAACCACAGCAATGGGGGATGATAAAGGTTCAGGTTTTAAATTGAGTTTTTCCACGAATCCCCCATCAATTACATTCAGTGTAGACCCGCAATCAACAAACACCCGAAATTCCATTAATTTTTCCTGAGCAATCGTGGAAGCAGCTAAAAATATACCCTTGGAATTTAAACAGGCAATACGGGCGTGACTGACCATTTTTTTTTCTTTCTTCATACGAAGCTCACAGCCTTTAATCAAATGACCAGATTTTCCGCAATAGAAACACAAGCCTTCCGAAAAACGACGGTCTTTTTCTTGAGAGCGAGGTGCCACCGATCCAATCTCCATCGGTTCACCACTGTTAGTACACACATTATCATAACCAGAAACTGACATAGCAGAGGATTTGCTCTCATTAACCCTAGCACGCAGTCTTCTATCCACCCGTATAGCTAATTGCATAGCCTGTTGCAAATCCTCAGGTGTAGGATAAGCAATTAGCAGGTCTTTAACCCTTTCACTGAGCCCAGCAAGAAATAGACTTTTCAGAGCAGAATCGTTCCACCCTGTTTGAGTGGACCAACGACGAAAATGAGTACAATATTTTTCGACATTACCTGATCCTTGTTTTAAACGTCTCAACTCAGTCTCAGCTGATGCCACACGGGCAGGATCATCATATAATAGTCCTAAAGCAGAAAAAAAACTATCCACTGATCTGAAGCATGTATCACTAGGTTGCAAAGAAAAGGCCCACTCCTGAGGCTCTTTGCGCAAAAGTGACATTATGAACCCTACGCGCTGGGATTCATCCCCAGAGGACTTGGGTCTCAAATGAAAATACAATAAGCAAGCATTTTTAAATGAAAAAAATTCTCGATGTTCACCAAAAAATAAATCCGGCAAACATACCTTAGGCTCCAAGAAATATGCTCCAGGACAGTTACTCACGTGCTGACGGAGCTCGGCCACTTCCAGAGAGAGTCCCTGCAGGTGTTTAGCCAAATCCTGAACCGACACCATGATGGAACAAAAAAAAAAAAAAAAATCTTTCCTTAGAGAATTTGCAGGCTGGACTTACTGTTATGTTCTGCTACCAAAGCTAAGGAAAGAGAGGAGATCTGTCCCTACTATAAGACTCAGCTGAATCCCTACGATGTAACAGGGAACCTGATCCTGCGATCAGACCTGCTAAAGTCCTAATCTAGTCTGTATGAAGACCTATTGATGTGGGAGGGAATCCCTACAAGTACTAAGGACTGGGAGGAATATGGGACACCTCCTAACAGAAATAGTAGCAGACAGACGAACAAACAAAATAGATAGAACATAGAGGTCCGTAGACCAAGCAAACTAACAGAGTTAGATACAGAGCACAGGCTAGCTAGAAAGTAGATATACAATGAAGTCCAGCAAAGCCAGAAGGGCGGAGCAGGATTAAATAGGCCAACAAGGTCATGTGACCAGCAAAGGAAAAAAAAACTAACAGCAAGGTTCTAACAACTGTGACCTCTGACGCCAGCGTTTTCAGATGGGATTTTTTTTAATAATTCCACAACAAGGGCCTTCTGGTACTGCCCCATTTTAGTAGACCTGTCCGCCTCGGGAATAAGAGATAGAAAGTTCCCCTTGTAGCGTGGGTCTAGAAGTGTCACCAACCAGAAATGAGTGTCACCCAAAATTTAGAGAATGCGAGGGTCACGGGAAAGGCAGCGTAACATAATCTCAGCCATGCTTGCCAGACTGCTAACAGGAAAGACTTCCGTGTCCTCACCAAGAGGACAACTGACCATGCTCTCTTCCTCCCTGTCTTCAGGACATCCACGCTGAACAGACGGTATGACAGTTGTGCAGGTATTACCGTTTATAGCACATGAAACTAGCTCCTCCTTTTCCTCTTCATCATTGTCACCCAATCCACATTGGGATGAGATAAGACTGGGCTGTGTGTAATCACCCTGCTTTATATCATTGTGCTCCGCCTGCAATGCATCCTCTTTGACTGTGAGCAGAGAGTATTTCAGAAGACAGAGAAGCGGGATGGTGACGCTAATTATGGCGTCACCATCTTGGTGGAGTCCTCAAAGTTTTGGAGAATAGTACATATGTCTGACAGCCATGTCCGCTCCTGAGGTCTTATGTGTGGAGTCTGAACTGAATACTGACGGCCTTGTTGATGCTGGTAGTCAACAACTGCCCTTTTCTGCTCACAAATCCTTCCCAACATCTGCAATGTAGAGTTCCAATGCGTGGGGACATCACACACCAGTTGGTGAGCTGGAGGCTGCAAACGCTGCTGAAACACGGCAAGGGCAGCGGAAGCTGTAGATGACTTTCTAAAATGGGCACACAGGCGGTGTACATTGACAAGCAGATCTGGCAGCTCCAGGTAGGTTTTGAGAAACTGCTGAACCATGAGATTAAGCACATGGGTCAGGCATGGTACATGTGTAAGCTCGCCTCAGAGCCGCCACCAGGTTCCGACCATTGTCACACACGACCATGCCTGGCTGTAGGTTCAGCGTTGTCAGCCACAGATCTGCCTGCTCTCTCCGAGCTGTTCACAACTCTTCAGCGTTGTGTGGTTTGTCACCTAAGCATATTAGCTTCAGCACAGCCTGTTGCCACTTGGACGAGGCAGTGCTGCAGTGCTCCAAGCCTGCGACTGATGTGATCATTTTGGAGATGGATGCTGAAGAGGAGGAGGAGGCGCAGGAGCTGTAAAATGTGGGGGCAACCCTGATTGACCCAGGGCCCGCAATCATCGGCGCTGGGTGGACGTGTTCCGTCCCAAGGTCTGACTGGGTCCCGGCTTTCTCAATGTTAACCCAGTGTGCCGTCAACGAGATGTACCGTCCCTGCCCACAAGCACTTTTCCACGTGTCTGAGGTTAGGTGGACTTTCCCAGTAACTGCGTTGTTGAGGGCACGGCTAACGTTGTGGGACATGTGCTAGTGTAATGCGGGGATGGCACAACGGGAGAAATAGTGGCGGCTGGGGACCAAGTACCGAGGGACAGCCACCACCATCAGGTTGGGGAAAGCTTCCGTCTTCACGAGCCTAAAAGTCAACATTTCGAGCGCAAGCAGTCATGAAATGTGTGAATTTAATAGTGAGGCCTGTGGGCCGTTGGCTGCGTATTTGCGCTTGCCTTCCAAGTACTTGGGTAGGGACAACTGAACGCTGCGCTGGGACAAGGACGTGGACGTGCTTGCTGATGGTGCTACTTGAGAGTGTGCAACAACAGTTGCAGGGCAGGAGGCATCTTCACATGCACCATGGAAAGAGGATTGGCTTGCACGCACAACAGTGGAAGAAGCAGTGGTGCCACCCGCAGACACTGTTCCTGGACCCTGGGGTTCGGCTTAATTAGTCAGGTGCTTTGCTGCTATGTGTATGATCATGCTGGTGGTGGTCAGGCTGGTAGCTTTGCTACCCCTGCTGATGCTGGCCTGGCAGGTGGTGCAAATGGCCTTTTTGGGGTTATTGGCAGATTCTTTAAAAAACAACCAGGACTCAGGAAGTTGTACTGGCAAATTCCATTGTGTTGATGTTAGGGGGAACGGTTGCCTGCCTTCTGTCTGTGGTCACCACACTGCTTCTTCCTTTCTGTTGTGGTGCTACAACTCCCTCCCCCTGTGTGTTGCTGTCCTCGCTCTGTATGTCCCCCTGCCAGGTTGCGTCAGTTACTATATAACCCACCATCTCGTCTTCCACGTCCGCACCCTGGTCCTCCTCTTGACTTTCTGGAAATTGTGTCGAGAGCCCCGAATCTATAAATGGAAAAGTGAACTGCTCTTTGAAGCGTCCAAGTGTGGAATCAGTTGTCTCCGGGCACTCGGCATTGGTGGGAGGAAGGAGGATCAGGGTGAGGAATATGCGGTCCAGACTCACGGCTACTGAGACTTGACCATGTGGAAGACAGAGTGGTAGTGGTGGCTAAGTGACTGGAAGTATTATCTGCTATCCAACCACTAACCTTTTGACACTGCTCTGTGTTCAATAGTGGTCTTTTGCGGTCCCCTATTAATTGGGACAGGTAGGTCAAGCGAAAAGATGTTGGTGTTTGTTGTGGCACAATTTCAGCTAGCCCATGGCCTCGGCCTCGTCTTCTGCATGCACCATCATCACCATCACGTCCACTTCCCCATCCCTTGCCACGCGCCTTGCCCATTTTAAATGGAGGACAATATTTTCCACGTTCAGTACAAATGGCTGGATTTGAGCCGCAGTGATATGTGATACATGTGACGGACAAACCACAGTTTTTAATAGCTGGCCTGTAGGTAACTATTTTTAACAGCAACCTCGTGTCAATAACCTCGCTGACACACTGCAACAAAATTTCAATGGAGGCCAGAAATGGCAGAATTTTCAGCTCAATTATATGTGATCTGTGTGATGGACAAACCACAGTTTTATATAGCTGGCCTGTAGGTAACTATTTTTAACAGTGACCTCGTGTCAAAAACTTCACTGACACACTGCAACAAAATTTCAATGTTGCCAGAAATGGCAGAATTTTCAGCGCAAACCGGTTATAAATAGATGGATTTTTAGCGCTGTAATATGGAAAGGATCTGGCTGCTTTCTGCAGTGCCAATAAGCAAATGGAGAAGAAAAATTGTGTTTTCTGGATTGCTTTTTATGCAAATAATCAGGATTAAGATCCCCCCCAAAAATTATTCCTGGCCCCTGATACCTGGGGCTATTTCTAGAAATATCTGTAAAAGCACCAGCAGACAGAACTGGAATGAACCCTCTTGCTATATGCACTGCAGTCTGCCACATACACTGCCTGCCTGCCTATCACTGATATCTATGCAGCTGGATTAGTCCTCAGAAGGACTTTTAGTTGAGATGAATATGTGTAGAATATGTTGTGGTATACCTACACTAACTAACTAAGAAGCAAGCAAATCTCTCTCTAGCTCAGCAGCATCTCTCCCTACACTGCCTGATTCCGGAGTAGACTGTGATGAGCATGGCGGCGCCAAGTCTGATATAGACCTGATGACGCTGTGCGGCCAGCCAATCTCTGTAATGCCACAACCAACATGGCTGCAGCATTACAGTGTGTGGTAGACAATCTCTGCATGTTCATTGTTCTAAAGAGCGCCAAACATGCAGAGAGGGACCTGAGCTCCCGCCGAGCAACCCCGGATATACTCAGTGAGCGCCGAGCATCTCGAGCAATGAGATGCTCGGGCGAGCACCGAACAGTAGCGAGCATGGTTGCTCATCACTACCCTCAACCTCTGCCTTAATGAGACACATGTTCCAACAGTGCAGAGTGAATCCCCATCACCTCCGTATTGCACAGCCAGTGCTCACCGCAATCAGGCAGTCTAAAATTGATATTCCTTGGAGATGGCAGTCATACAGCTGAAGAGTTGTCGACAGCTATCCAGGCCAAGTTTGAGCACTGGCTGTCTCCACTGACCCAGGAGCCAGGGAAGGCCGTGTGCGATAACTTTGTGAACCTGGTAGCGGCCCTATGCAGGGGCAAGCTCACACATGTACCTTGCATGGCTCATGTCCTCAACCTGGTGGTACCGGAATTTCTTCGCCACTCTCCCGGCCTGGATGCGCCACTGCAGAAAATATGGAAGCTGTGTGCTCACTTCCGCCGTTAGTACCCCTCAGCTCATCATCTTGAATTGATACAGAGGTCTTTGTCCATGCCAGTTAACCGGTTGATATGCGATGTGCCGACACGGTGATGCAGTATCCCATGTCCTATGGCCTGGGCCAACGTAGTACAGAATTGGTGCAAATCACGTTTGCAAAATTGCCACAGATTAAGGATCTCTGCAACTTTCTGCACAGGCTTGAAATGGCTATTAAGATGTTTAGCGCTAATGATGCGATCATCAGCATCACTATTCCGGTCATCTACATGCTGGAGCAGACTTTGAAATGCCTGCGGAAGGAGATGGTGGTCCCAGAGGAAGAGGAGGAAGCAGAGGAGGATGCGGAAAGGATAGCACTGTCTTTAAGTCCCAGACTGTCGTCACACAGGTAGGTGCCAATGGAGGGTGGATTACAGTGATTGAGGGGGGCTGGTGATACCAGACACACTGATAGTGAAAGTGGAAGAGCCGAGAAACAAATGGAGGAGGAAGAGTTGATGGGCGAGCAACAGTCAGGAGATGAAGAGGATAATTATCCCCTCTCTGTTGTTCATGGTTGGTAGGAGGGGATAGAGGAAACAAGCATCAGTGTTATCCAGCCACCAACACACCATGGGCTTGGACCTTATGGAAGAGCCCGACACATGAGCGCCTTCTTGCTGCACTACCTGCAACCTGATCCCTGTATAGTTTGGATTCAAAATAGTGCTGACTACTGGGTTACCGCTCTGTTTGATCCATGTTATAAGAGTACATTTTGCCAGATGCTGGAGTATCGAAACATACTTTTACACAACCTTATGAGAGGTTTTCCCCAAGACAGCAGTGAGGCACACAGTGTGCATTGCAGCTCTAGACTTCCAACCTCAATGAACATCAATTAGTCAATGCAAAAACATTAGCAACAGCAGCAGCAGTGTAAGTGGCAGAAGCAAATTTCTGTGAATCCTTTCACACATTTTTTAGACCAGCTCATGCATCAGCACAACAGAGTACAAGTCTGACATGTGGTGAACGACTGGAGAGGAAGGTGCAGGAGTATCTTGAGCTCAATCTCAATACCATCATGGTGGGTTTGGACCCTTTTACATTTTGGTCTTCAAAAATGGAAGAGTGGCCTGAGCTCGCCTGTCACGCCTTGGAGGTTTTATTATGCCTGGCAGCCAGCGTTCTCTCAGAACGTGTCTTCAGTGCTGCTGGTGGTGTTCTGACAGATAAGCACAGCCTGCTGTTCATTAAAAGTGTAGACCACCTAACTTCCAACAAGATGAACAAGTCATGGATCTCCAAGGACTTTTGCACCCCAATTGCAGACTGTGCAGACTAGGCGATGATGTAGTTTTTAGTGTGCTGCATTGATCTCGTGAAATTGCAGTCTGATATCTTTGTTGTGGCTTCTGTGCCTGCTGTTACTGCTGCAGATGTTAACAATAATTTTGGAAATGTGGAGACTCCTGACTGGGTCTCCATCTGCTGGGTTGGCTGTAGTGGAAGAGGTGTTGGTTCCCATTATACTAGTTCTACTCTAGTGAAATTGATGCCACTTTGGTGGTGTCAGTCCCTAATTTTTGGAAATGTGAAGACTCGTGATTGGGTTTCCCTATACTGGGTTGGCAGTAGTGGAAGAGGTGTTGGTCCCCATTATACTAGTTCTACTATACTGAAATTGATGCCACTTTGGTGGTGTCTGCCCCTAATTGTTGGAAATGGGAAGACTCCTGATTGGGTCTCTATCTGCTGGGATGGCTGTAGAGGAAGAGGTGTCGGTCCCAATTATAATAGTTCTACTCTAGTGAAATTGATGCCACTTTGGTGGTGTCAGGCCCTAATTTTTGGAAATGTGAAGACTCGTGATTAGGTCTCCATCTACTGGGTTGGCTGTAGTGGAAGAGGTGTCGGTCCCCATTATACTAGTTCTATTCTACTGAAATTGATGCCACTTTGGTGGTGTCTGTCCCTAATTTTTGGAAATGTGGAAACTCCTGGTTGGGTCTCCATGTGCTGGGTTGGCTGTAGTGGAAGAGGTGTTGGTCCCAATTATACTATTTCTACTCTACTGAAATTGATGCCACTTTGGTGGTGTCTGCCCCTAATTTTTTGAAATGTGAAGACTCCTGATTGGGTCTCCATCTGCTGGTTTGACTGTAGTGCAAGAAGTGTCGGTCCCCATTATATTAGTTCTACTATACTGAAATTGATGTAACTTTGGAGGTGTAAGCCCCTAATTTTTCGAAATGTGGAGACTTCTGGTTGGGTCTCTATCTGCTGGGTTGGCTGTAGTGGAAGAGATGTTGGTCCCCATTATACTATTTCTACTCTGGTGAAATTGATGCCACTTTGGTGGTGTCTGCCCCTAATTTTTTGAAATGTGGAGACTGCTGGTTGGGTCTCCATCTGCTGGGTTGGCTGTAGTGGAAGAGATCTCTGTCCCCATTATACTATTTCTACTCTGGTGAAATTGATGCCACTTTGGTGGTGTCTGCCCCTAATTTTTCGAAATGTGGAGACTTCTGGTTGGGTCTCCATCTGCTGGGTTGGCTGTAGTGGAAGAGATGTTGGTCCCCATTATACTATTTCTACTCTGGTGAAATTGATGCCACTTTGGTGGTGTCTGCCCCTAATTTTTTGAAATGTGGAGACTGCTGGTTGGGTCTCCTTCATGTGTGTTGCCTGTAGCAGTACGCCTCCATTTACTTTTAGTCAACTACCCGTGTTACTATCCTTAAATTTTTGTACCAATGCTATTATATGAAACTGATTTTTCTGCCATCTGAGTGTGGTTGAGGATGAAAGCAGCTTGATCTGTTGCATGTGGTATCAGGGCTCCAAGCACAGCTGGCCTGCACCGATCCCTCATCCACCTCATCTTAATTTGAAGTTCAATTCAAATTCTGGCCCAGACCCTGATACCTCACACATGACTCATGGCTGACTGCTGCTGTGCTATTATAAAATTTGTACTCTGGATCAATTGATGCCATTTTCCTGGTGTCTGCCCCTAATTTGAGCTGTTTTGGCAGCTTTTGGGACTGTTTGAAGGTGCTGTATATGCGTTTGCATTTGCCTCCCATTGAATGGGGGTTCGGTATGTTCGTCAAAGCGTTCAATGAATTATTCGGCAAACATCAGGCAGTTTCCCTTAGCTGGGACAAACCAAACATTTAAAGGTTCGCTCATCTCTAGTTATAAACTTCTGTGAAGCACATGGGGGTTTAAGGTGCTCACTACTCTTCTTCTTTGCTGAGGGGTCTAGTTTCCAAAATGGTGTCACTTGTGGGGGGGTTTCCACTGTTTAGGCACATCAGGGGCTCTCCAAACGCAACATGGCATCCGCTAATTAATCAGGAAAGTTTTACATTCAAAAAGTCAAATGGTTCTCACTCCCTTCCGAGCCATGCCGTAAGCCCAAACAGTGGTTTTTCTCCCACATATGATGTATCGGCATGCTCAGGAAAATTTTGATGTCTATGTTTTTTTGTTGCCCTTGCAAAAATAAAACAATTTGGGTCTAAACTAAAATTTTTGTGACAAAAAGTTAAATGTTTATTGTTTTCTTCCACATTCCAAAAATTTCTGTGAAGCACCTGAAGGGTTAATAAACTTCTTGAATGTGGTTTTCAGTACCTTGAGGGGTGCAGTTTTTAGAATGGTGTTACTTTTGAGCATTTTCTTTCATAAAGGCCCCTCAAAGTCATTTGAAATGTGATGGGGTACCTAAAAAAATGGTTTTGTAAATTTTGTTGGAAAAATTAGAAATAGCTGGTCAACTTTTAACCCTTGTAACTTCCTAACAAAAAACATTTTGGTTCAAAATTGTGCTGATATAAATTAGACATGTGGGAAATGCTATTTATTAACTATTTTGTGTTATATATCTCTCTGATTTAAGGGAATGGAAAGTAAAAGTTTGAAAATTGTGAAATTTTCAAAAATTTTGCCAGTTTTCAGTTTTTTTCACAAATAAACGGCAGTCATGTCAAATAAATGTTACCACTATCATGTAGTACAATATGTCACGAAAAAATATTCTCAGAATCAGTGGGACCCGTTGAAGCGTTTCAGAGTTATTAACTTGTAAAATGACACTGGTCAGAATTGTAAACATTGGCCTGGTCATTAACGTGCAAAAAGCCTTTTGGGGGTAAAAGGGTTAATATATATATATATATATATATATATATATATATATATATTCCAGTCTAGGAGACCCACTCCTTAGTAATGGGAAAAAATACTTTTCTGATGCTCCACCTTCTAGTTGAGGGAACAGTTTTGGAAACCGAAAGAGCCGGTGGGTTCTATCAGTATATGATCTAGTGCCTTGTAGTGGACTGTCAAGTGGTCGGCACATAGGGAGTTCTAACACTGCATAAAGGATTTCATAGCCGGGACAGGAGACTTTGTACAATAAGTACAGAAGATCCTGGTCTCCTCCATATCAGGCTGAGTAGATGCAAAATGCTCCACTATATTTCCCAGCAGGATTCATGAAATACAAGTGCTTCTCACTAAATTAGAAATTAATCAAAAAGTTAATCTATTTCAGTTCTTCAATACAAAAAGTGAAACTCATATTATATAGAGTCATTACAGACAGAGTGATCTATTTCAAGTGTTTATTTCTGTTAATGTTGATGATTATGGATTACACCCAATGAAAACACAAAAGTCATTATCTCAGTAAATTAGAATACTTTATAAAAGCAACTTGAAAAATGTTTTTAAAATCCGAAATGTTGGCCTACTGAAATATATGTTCAGTAAATGCACTCAATACTTGGTTGGGGATCCTTTTGCATCAATTACTGCATCAATGTGGCATGGCATGGAAGCGATCAGCCTGTGGCACTGCTGAGGTTTTTTGGAAGCCCAGGTTGCTTTGATAGCAGCCTTCAACTCGTCTGCATTGTTGGGTCTGGTGTCTCTCATCTTCCTCTTGACAATACCCCATAGATTCTCTATGGGGTTAAGGCAAGGCGAGTTTGCTGGCCAATAAAGCACAGTAATACTGTTGCTTTTAAACCAGGTATTGGTACTTTGGCAGTGTGGTCAGGTGCCAAGTCCTGCTGGAGAATGGAATTTCCATCTCCAAAAAGCTTTTCGGCAAGGAGAAACATGAAGTGCTCTAAAATTTCCTGGTCGACGGCTGTGCTGACTTTGGTCTTGATAAAGTGCAGTGGACCTACACCAGCAGATGACATGGCTCCCCAAACCATCACTGATTGTGGAAACTTCACACTAGACCTCAAGCAGCTTGGATTGTGTGCCTCTCCACTCTTTTTCCAGACTCTGGGACCTTGATTTCCAACAGTCCAGGTTTTTTTTCTCCTTGGCCCAGGTAAGACGCTTCTGGCATTGTCTATTAGTCATGAGTGGCTTGAAACAAGGAATGCAACACTTGTAGCTCATGTCCTGGATACGTCTGTGTGTGGTGGCTCTTGAAGCAATGACACCAGCAGCAGTTCACTCCATGTGAATCTCCCCCAAATTTTTGATTGTCCTTTTCTTAACAATCCTTTCAAAGCTGCGGTTATCTCGGTTGCTTGTGCCCCTTTTCCTACCACACTTTTTCCTTCCACTGAACTTTTCCATTAATATGCTTGGATTCAGCACTCTGTGAACAGCCAGCTTCTTTAACAATGAGCTTTTGTGGCCTACCCTCCTTGTGGAGTGTGTCAGTGACTGCCTTCTGGGCATATGTCAAGTCAGCAGTCTTCCTCGTGATTGTGGAGCCTACTGAAACAGACTAAGGGACCTTTTTAAATGCATCGGAAGCCTTTGCAGGTGTTTTTTGTTAATTATTCTAATTTACTGAGATAATGACTTTTGTGTTTTCATCGGCTGTAAGCCATAATCACCAACATTAACAGAAATAAGCACTTGAAATACATCACTCTGTTTGTAATGACTCTATATAATATATGAGTTTCAGTTTTTGTATTGAAGAACTGAAATAAATTAATTTTTTGATGATATTCTAATTTAATGAGAAGCACTTGTAAGTAGTGATGGGTGATCGTGCTCGCCACTGCTAGGTACTCGCCAGAGCATCACGGTGCTCGACAAGCTCGTCAAGTATTTCCGGGTAGTATTAGTAAATTACAGGCCTGCTATTTAAAACCGTGGTTCTTTGTCAGACATATCACCTATAAGAGTGTTCCAAAATCACCCATTTCTTCCATTTTCATTTCATTGCAGTGTGTCGGTCAAGCTATTCACACTAGGTCTCTGTGTAGAATAATATTAGTAAATTACAGGCCTACTATTTAAAATCGTGGTTCTCTGTCAGATGTATCACATATAACTGCTTTCCAAAATCAGCCATTTCTCGTGATTGTGGAAAATATTGTACTCCATCTAAAATAGGCAAGGTCCGTGGCAAGGGGCCGAGGCAGAAGACGTGGCCGTGGGAAAGCTGAAATTGAGCCACAACAAACACCCACATCTTGTCTCTCGACCCTTCTATCCCAATTACTAGGGGACCACAATGCACCACTATTGAACACAAAGCAGTGATGGTTGGATAGCAGATAATGCTTCCAGTCACTTTGCCACCACCACTACCACCCTGTCTTATACACCGTCAAGTCTCAGTAGCCATGAGTCTGGACTGCATATTCCTCACCCTGATCCTCCTTCCTCCCACCATGCAGAGTGCCCGGAGACAACTGATCCCACACTTGGACACTCAGAAGAGCTGTTCACTTTTCCATTTGTAGATTCGGGCCTCTCGCCCGGCCAGCTTCAAGCGAGTCAAGAGGAGAAAGCATGTAGTGATGCCCAAATATTTGAGCAGCCACGGTCACACAAAGGCAATGGTGGGAAAGTGCAATTACTGTCTCACGAGATGGATGATGATGATGATGAGATACAATTGCCAGAAAGTCAGGAGGAGGACCAGGGTGCGGAAGTGGAAGATGAGGTGGTGGATAATAATAATAATAATAATAATAATAATAACAGTTTTTATTTTTTTAGCGCCAACATATTCCGCAGCACTTTACAAATTTTAGGGGGGACATATACAGACAATACAGAATAAGCATATCTCATATCGAAAGGAGTGAGGGCCCTGTTCGCAAGCTTACAGTCTATGAGGAAATGGGGGAGTCACAAAAGGTAAAAAGTACATATATTGTATAATGCAGCCTTGATATACTAAATAGGATAAATAATAATACATGGACTGGTCGCCAGCCAGTATGTGTACAGTCCTGACAGAGGCTATTAAGTGCATGGTTGGTATGAACCTGAAGTTGAAGAAGATTTTAATATGGGGGAAAACTGGGATGGACAGAGTGTGTTTAGGCGATACGCCAGTCTAAAGAAATGTGTTTTTAGGGTTTGCTTGAAACTGTGGGTATTGGGAATTAATCGAACTGTCCTGGGTAGTGCATTCCAAAGAATTTTTCGCAGCACGCGAGAAATCTTGGAGACGGTAGTGGGAAGTTCGGATTATGGAGGATTTTAGTTTGAAGTCATTTGCAGAACGGAGGGCACATGTAGGGTGGTAGACTAAGACAAGAGAGGAGATGTAGGGGGGTACTGAAGCATGGAGCGCTTTGTGGGTAAGCGTGATAAGTTTAAATTGAACTCTATATTGGATGGGCAACCAATGCAATGACTGGCACAGGGAAGAGGCATCGGTGTAGCGATTGGCGAGGAATATGATCCTGGCTGCTGCGTTAAGGACGGATTGGAGAGGGGAGAGTTTAGTAAGAGGGAGACCGATTAGTAGAGCGTTGCAATAGTCAAGACAAGAATGAATAAGAGCTACAGTAAGAGTTTTTGCCGAGTCAAAGGTGAGAAAAGTCCTGATTCTTGAGATGTTTTTGAGGTGTAGATAACATGAACGAGCGAGTGATTTGATGTGAGGAGTGAAGGAAAGATCTGAATCAAAAATGACCCCAAGACAGCGGGCTTGTTGCTGGGGAGTAATGGTTGAGTCCCAAACGGAAATGGCAATATCGGGCACAGGTAGGTTAGTGGAGGGAGGAAAGACGAGTAGTTCAGTTTTTGACAGATTCAGTTTTAGACAGAGGGAGGACATAATGTTAGACACAGCAGAAAGACAATCACTGGTCTTTTGTAGTAATGCAGGGGTGATGTCCGGAGCAGAGGTGTATAATTGGGTGTCATCAGCATAGAGATGGTACTGAAAACCGAATCTACTGATTGTTTGTCCAATAGGAGCGGTGTATAAGGAGAAAAGAAGGGGGCCTAGGACTGATCCTTGAGGAACCCCGACAGTAAGGGGAAGTAGGGAGGAGGAGGAGCCGGCAAAAGACACAGAGAAGGAGCGGTCAGAGAGATAAGAGGAGAACCAGGAGAGAACAGTGTCCTTGAGGCCAATAGTGCGGAGCATAGTGAGGAGGAGCTGGTGATCCACAGTGCTGAATGCTGCAGAGAGTTCCAGGAGAATCAGCAGGGATTAGTGACCATTAGATTTAGCTGTTAGTAAATCATTAGAGACTTTCGTGAGGGCAGTTTCAGTAGAATGTAAAGAACGGAAACCAGATTGTAAAGGGTCAAGAAGAGGGTTGTCTGAGAGATAGCGGATGAGATGGGAGTGGACCAGGTGTTCCAGGAGTTTAGTGATAAACGGATGATTGGAAACAGGTCTGTAGTTGGCAGTGAAGTTCTGGTCAAGGGATGTTTTTTTAAGTAATGGTTGTATGCTGGCATGTTTAAAAGAAGAGGGAAAGATACCAGATGAGAGGGAAAGGTTGAAAATTTTAGTTAGGTGAGTGGTGACAGCTGGAGCAAGGGACTGAAGGAGATGTGAGGGAATAGGGTCACTGGTGCAGGTGGTAGGGCGAGAAGATGCAAGGAGCCTGATCACTTCATCTTCCGTGACTAGTTCGAAGTCAGAAAGTGAGCAAGATACAATGTGGTGGGGGAGAGCATGCATAACATTTGGGGATTGGGAGAAAATTTCCTGTCGGATATGGTCAATTTTTTCTTTGAAATAATTGGCCAGATCGTCAGCGCTGAGGTCAGTGGTCGGGGCCTGTGTTGTTTGATTGAGGAGAGAATGAAACGTGTCAAAGAGTCGTTTAGGATTATTGGAAAGTGAGATGATGAGGTTGTTAAAGTAGGTTTGTTTGGAGAGGTGAAGGGCAGAGTTATATGTTTTCAGCATAAATTTATAATGAAGGAAATCTTTGGGCAGATTTGATTTTCTCCACAGCCGTTCAACGCACCTGGAATACCTCTGGAGAAGACATGTTTTAGGCGTGTGCCAGGGGTGTCGCCGTCTATACTGAATTTTTCTTTGTGTAGGAGGTGCGGCTTCATCCAGAGTGCATAGCATTATTTTGTTATAATGCTTCAATGCAGAGTTGGGACATGAGAGGGAGGAGATTGGGACCAATGATGATTGCAACCTTTTTATAAATTTCTGGGTGTTAATGGTGCGTAAATTTCTTTAAGCGTGGATGGTGGGAGTGTCTTGAGTAGAGTCTCAGTTCTTGACAGAGAATGAAAGAAGATTATGGTCAGAGAGTGAAAGGGGAGCGTTAGTAAAGTCATGTACTGAGCAAAGCCAGGAGAATATCAGGTCCAATGTGTTCCCGTCTTCATGTGTAGGAGAATTAGCAAGCTGTGAAAGCCGAAGGAGGAGGTTAGTGATAAAAGATGCGTGGCAGATGGGGAAAGAGAATCGCCAATTGGGATGTTAAAATCTCCCATGATTATCGTGGGGATGTCGCAGGATAGAAAATTTGGAAGCCAGGCAGCAAAGTGATCCAGGAATTGACGGTGGGGACCTGGAGGGCGATAGACAACCGCCACTCGCAGGGAGAAGGGCCGGTAGAGTCTGACTGTGTGGGCCTTAAAAGACGGGAAGATAAGGGAGGGTACAGGGGGGGTAACCTGAAAAGTACATTTTGTTGAAAGAAGCAGACCAACACCTCCCCCTGATCTGTTGTCAGGTTGCGGGGTATGAGAGAAATGTAGGCCACCATAGGAGAGAGCTGCAGCGGCGGTGGTGTCCGACTGCTGGATCCAGGTTTCAGTGAGAGCCAGAAGGTTGAGGGAATTAGAGAGGAAAAAGTCATGGATGTAAGAGAGTTTATTACAAGCTGAGCGCGCATTCTAAAGGGCACAGTTGAATGAGACAGAAGATATGCAGGGAATATTAATGAGATTAGCAGGGTTTCTGAATGTAACAGGGAAAGAGTTAGTGTTATTATTACTGGAGGGTCCTGGGTTGGGAGAAATATCACCTGCGACTAATAGAAGGAAGATACAGAGAGTGAGCAGATGGTTGAGTGATTTGTGAGAGCGTTTCCTGTGTTGTATGGTGGGAATGAATGGATCTGCATGGTATAACATTGTGAAGAGAGCATGACAACTGTACATAGGAGAAGAGAGGAGTGAGGGGTTAATATGGATGAAGTGTGCTGAATTCGTGGGAGAACGGTGAATGTGGATGATTGTAGCAGCCAGAATATAAATGGCACAGATACAAATGGTGAATACTGTTTGCAAAACAGATGACCTGGAAGCAAGTTTGTTTAATTGTCTTGCATGTCTTACCTGTCTCCCGCCCTGTCCAACTGCCATTTTCTAACTGCCGCGGCACTTTGATAAATTATGGCACTTCGATAAAGTATGCATAAATGCATATAGTAATGCATATAGTAACTGACCCAACCTGGCAGGGGAACATACAGAGCAAGGACAGCAGCACACATGGGGAGGGAGATGTAGCACCACAACAGGCAGAAAGAAGCAGTGTTGTGGTTGCAGACACAAGGCGGGAAAGCACTCATGTAACGCCAACATGACGGAAGTTGGCAGTACAACTGTTAAGTCTTCTCTGGTTGTTTTTTAAAGACTTTGCAGATAACCCCAAAAAGGCCATTTGCACAACCTGCCAGGCCAGCATCAGCAGGTGTAGCAAAATTAGCAGCCTGACCACCACCAGCATGATCAGGCACATGGCAGCAAAGCACATGACTAAGTGGGCCAAACCCCAGGGTCCAGAAACAGTGTCTGTGGGTGACACCACTGCTTCCTCCCCTGTTGTGCGTGCAATCCAATCCCTTGCCCATGCCAAGATGCCTCCCGCCCTGCACTTCTCATTGCACACTCTCAACACCATCAGCAATCACATTCACGTCCTTGTCCCAGCGCAGTGTTTGGTTGTCCCTACCCCAGTCCTTGGAACACAAGCACAAATAAGCAGCCAATGCCCCACAGGCCACACTACTAAATTCACAGATTTCGCGAATGCTTGCTCTCGAAATGTTGCCTTTTAAGCTCGTTTAGATGGAAGCTTTCCGCAACCTGAGAGCCGCCCCTCGGTTCTCGGTCCCCAGCCGCCACTATTTCTCCAGGTGTGCCGTCCTCGCATTACACGTGCATGTGTCCCACAACATTAACCGTGCCCTCAACAACACAGTTACTGGGAAAGTCCACCTAACCACGGACACGTGGACAACTGCTTGTTGGCAGGGATGGTAGATCTCACTGATGGCACACTGGGTTAATATAGTGGAAGCCGGGACCCAGTCAGACCTGGGTATGGAACACGTCCTCCCGATGCCGAGGATTGTGGGCCCTGGATCAATCGGGGTTGCCCCCACATTCTACATCTCCTGCACCTCCTCCTCCTCCTCTTCAGCATCCATCTCCGAAATAGAAAAAACTGACGGCACTTCCAATACAAGAAATAGGTGTGAACGGGTGCTTACTAGAAGCCGCTACCTCCATAAAATACTAACAAACAAAGCAGCACACTGCAACGCTAAGTATGCAAACATGAAATATATGTGTTGGAAAGTAAGATCCTGCTGCAATTAAAACCACCTGCGGAATACAGGTGGAGTGCTCAGTCAAAGCTTAAACATAGAAAGAGAAAAAACTGACGGCACTTCCAATACAAGAAATAGGTGTGAACAGGTGCTTACTAGGAGCCGCTACCTCCATAAAATACTAACAAACAAAGCAGCACACTGCAACGTTAAGTAAGTAAATATGAAATATATGAAATTTAAATATCATTACTGCTCTAGAAAATACAAAATAAATGAGAAATCTTAGCTCATAAATTTGCCAATTCATGTGTACCTGGTAGCCGCGATAAGGCTTTTCTCAAAATACCAGGACCCTACAAATGTGAATACCTGTGTAAGGGACATCTGTCTGCTTATGTGTGGAAAAGTAAGATCCTACTGCAATTAAAATCACCTGCAGCATAGAGGTGGAGTGCTACCAGGTATACATGAATTGGCCAATTTATGCGCTAAGGTTTCTCATTTATTTCTATTTTCTAGAGCAGTAATGCTATTCAAATTTCATATATTTCATGTTTGCATACTTAGCGTTGCAGTGAGCTGCTTTGTTTGTTAGTTTTCCATCTCTGAAATGACCACATCAGTCGCAAGCTGGAAGCACTGGAAGCACCAAGTGGCAACAGGCTGTGCTGAAGCTAATATGCTTAGGTGACAAACCACACAACGCTGAAGAGTTGTGGACAGCTCTGAAAGAGCAGGCAGATCTGTGGCTGACACCGCTGAACCTACAGCTAGGCATTGTTGTGTGTGACAATGGCCAGAACCTGGTGGCGGCTCTGAGGCGAGGCAAGCTCACACACGTACCATGCCTTGCCCAAGTGCTTAACCTCATGGTTCAGCGGTTTCTCACAACCTACTTGGAGCTGCCGGATCTGCTTGATAAAGTAAGCCGCCTGTGTGCCCATTTTAGAAAGTCACCTAAAGCTTCCGCCGCCCTTGCCGTGTTTTAGCAGTGTTTGCAGCTTCCGACTCACTGACTGGGTGTGATGATGTCCCCACGCATTGGAACTCTACATTGCAGATGTTGTGAAGGATTTGCAGGCAGAAGAGGGCAATTGTTGACTACCAGCACCAACAAGGCCGTCGGTATTCAGTTCAGACTCCACACATAAGACCACGGGAGTGGACATGGATGTCAGACATATGTACCATACTCCAAAAATTTGAGGACTCTACCAAGATGCTGAGCTCCGATGATGCCACAATTAGCATCACCATCCCGCTTCTTTGTCTTCTGAAACGCTCTCTGCTCACAATCAAAGAGGATGCATTGCAGGCGGAGCACGATGAGATGGAGCAAGGAACCATACAGGGTGATTACACACAGAGCAGTCTCATCTCATCCCAATGTGGATTGGGTGACAATTAGGAAGAGGAGGAGGAGCTAGTTTCATGAGCTATAGATGGTACCACCTGCACAACTGCCATACCGTCTGTTCAGCGTAGATGGCCTGAGGACAGGGAGGAGGAGAGAATGGTCAGTCGTCCTCTTGGTGAGGACAAAGAAGTCTTGCCTGTTAGCAGTCTGGCATGCATGGCTGAGATTATGCTATGCTGCCATTCCTGTGACCCTCACGTTCTCCAAATTTTGGGTGACAGTCATTACTGGTTGGTGACACTTATAGACCCACGCTACAAGAATAACTTTCTATCTCTTATTCCCGAGGCAGACAGGTATGCTAAAATGGGGCAGTACCAGAAGGCCCTTGTTGCGGAATTAATAAAAAAAATTCCCATCTGAAAACGCTGGCGGCAGATGTCACAGTTCGTTGGACAACCAAGGAGTACAGGCGAGAGAAACACAACTCCAATCCAGCAGAGGCAAGAGAACACTGTCAAGGTTCTGGGACAATTTTCTTAGACCCTCCCATCTTACAGGCCCTGAAGCGCAGGGTACTCTCATAAGAAGTGCAAAGTTTGGGAAGATGGTGAGGGAGTACCTTGCCGACCGTAAAAACACCCTCCGTGATTCCTCTGTGCCTTATAATTACTGGGTATCCAAGTTTGACACGTGGAATGAACTGGCTCTCTATACCTTGGAGGTTCTGGCCTTCCCTGCCGCTAGCGTTTTATCAGAGTGGGTTTTTATTGCTGCCGGTGCAATTATAACCAATAGGCGCATCTGCCTGTCAACTGAAAATGCTGACAGGCTGACTCTTATAAAAATGAACAAGGGCTGGATTGAGGCAGACTTCTCAACACCACCGAATAATATCAGCGTAACCTAAACTCAAAAACAGTGGCTTTTTTTGGGAGTTTTAATTCTATTCCAGACATGGGTATACGCTTCCTGATTTTGTATATTTGCTCTTGTCCTCCTCCTTCTCCTCATCCTCCATCACCATATCATTCACCACCATATCTACCATATCACCTCCTCTATGTCTTGCAAGGGGCATTGACGTTCCTCAAAATTTTTCTCAGCTTTTGCATGCACTGCATAAGCAAACACTGTGGGAGACCCACTTCCTAATAATGGGAACATTGTTTTCAGGAGGCTCTCCGACCTCTACGTCTCTTGCAAGGGGCATTGGAGTGCCTCAAAATTTTTGGCAGCTTTTGCATTCACTAGATAGGCAAACACTATGGGAGACCCACTTCCTAATAATGGGGACATTGTTTTTAGGAGGCCCTCCGACCTTTACATCTCTTCCAAGGGGCATTGGAGTGCCTCCAAATTTTTGGCAAATTTTGCACTTACTGCATAGGCAAACACTATGGGAGAACCACTTCCTAATAATGGGAACATTGTTTTTAGGAGGCTCTCCGACCTCTTCCAAGGGCATTGGAGTGCCTCTAAATTTTTAGCAGCTTTTGAATTCACTCCATAGGCTAACAGTATGAGAGACCCACTTCCTAATAATGGAGACGTTGTTTTTAGGAGGCTCTCCGACCTCTACGTCTCTTGCAAGGGGCATTGGAGTTCCTCCAATTTTTTGGCAGCTGTTACTTCACTGCATAGGCAAACACTATGGGAGACCCACTTATTAATAATTGGAACATTGCTTTTAGGAGGCTCTCCGACCTCTACATCTCTTCCAGCATTGGAGTGCCTCCAAATTTTTGGCAGCCCTTGCAGTCACTGCATATGCAACAACAGTATAGGAGACCCATTCGTTAATAATGGGAACATTAAAGCATAGCCGGCTGATGGCTCTCTAACAATAGCGAGGGCCTACTGCTGGCCCTTTAAGAATAGTAATAGCCACCTGATGGCCCTATAAAAATAGGCTTTGAGACTTTCAGAGTCCCTCCATCATAAATGAAACAGGATGTGTCTGATGATGTGTCACACACCACATGACCAGATAAGTGTTTAAAATGTTAAAATGACATTTACCAGTGAATGCATTTGTCTTTTTTGAAAGCAATGCAAAAGTGCAATAACACATTGAAAACACAACGTGTGAACATAGCCAAGGTGTGGAGGAGCATTTTTGTTTTTGGCTATTTATTTTGCCTTATATACAAGTCATTACCCTGGAAAGGATGTTCCTTAACATTTTTCCCAGGAAAATACATTTTTTTTTCGTTTTTGTATGTTTTATTGTGAGTCTGTAAAAGTAGCGTAATACCTCTGACAAAGTTGTTGACAGCAGTGACCTGGGAGTCAGAGATGCTTCCAAAGGGTCTTCCTCATGCTGTTCCCATGTCATTTGAGCACTGTTCCCATTGATTTGGGCAATTTTTATGCCCTCTTAAGACCGCGGGGTGGTGGGGGGAGGCGGAAAAATGCTCTAGTTTCCCATAGACTTACATTGGGCTCATTACTCGGACCGAGCAGTTGAGCATTCCAATTTGCTCAACCTGAGCAACGAGTACTCGAGCATTTTAGTGCTCGCTCATCACTACTTTTAAGTCATTGGTGCTGCAATTAAAAAAAAAAAATCTATTTGTTAGTCTATTTTATTCCCTAGCTGCATTTAGTATAGGGATAGGTGCTGGGTTTCATCTGGTGGAAATGAGTATTGATTGTGGTCACATACATCTCTTCCACTGTCTATAACTTGATTGTATTTTCAAAACACTGATTGACAGATTCATAATTTTTACTGTGATCTGAACTCAGAAATTCATTAAAGTAGGCAGGGTTGCTTGTGTTCTTCCACAGTTTGGAGCTGCCACGTACCAAAAAAAAAAATATTTTCAGGGCCAATTCACATCTATTCTATTTTCTACAATATTACTATATTACTGCTCTTATATTCAATTTGTGTACGGTGAGCTGTTGCACTAGGGATAGCGTATTACAGGTCAGAGATTATTGCCTTATCGTCCTTGCTGCTGCCACAGAAAAAATATATATTTTATTCCCTATTAATACCGCTGTTAGCTAAATTTAGTATGGGGGGAGATGATAGGTATCGTCTGCTGGAAATGAGTATTCATTGTGGTCATACACATCTCTTCCACTGTCTATAACTTAATAGTTTTTTCAAAACACTGACAAATTCATAATTTTTAAAGTGATCTGTACTCAGAAATTCATCAGAGCAGGCAAAATTAAAATTTTGTTGCTGCAGTGACCTGGGATTCAGAGATGCTTCCGGAAGTTTTCCCCATGCTGTTCCCACTGCCATTTCAGCAACGATTCCATAGATTTGATCAATTTTTAGACCCCCTCCAGATCTCTAGTGGGGGCCACCGGAAAAATGCTAGAATTTCCCATTGACTTCCATTATACTCGTTACTCGGGTCGAGCACCCAGGCATTACGATTTACTGAACCTGAGTAATGACTACCCGAGCATTTTAGTGCTCGCCCATCACTGGAACTAATACCGCATCGACTAGTCAAAATCCTCATTAGCATAGGAAACGAGTACATTATAAATGCTTTTTTAAAGCATTTATTTAACCGAATTATGTTATACACGGCTGGTTAGGCAGGGAGTTTAAACATTCATAGCTGAATGCTGCTGGGTTGGAGGGCATGGGGGATATGACAGGTTCCCTTTAAGAATTGCTGTTTGCTTTTAGCCATTTTATAGCAACATAACATTGCATGAATGGACAAAAGTCATAAAGAAGAACAAAGTAAATTCTAGCAAAGAACAGACGTAACACAAATTTTTCATACACCCAATATGAATGATGAGTAATGTATTAGTCACCCTCTGACAGTGTTTGCTATGGAATGTTTGTATAAGAACCATGTGTGGACATAGGAACAGGAGATTGCATTTTCTGTTACTGTAAAGTTTAAATCAGAGATTCGATGTTGGCCCGAGATGCTAAACTCCCACGGACATAAAAAGCTTGTTGAATGTGCCAATGACTCATACTGGGATTAGGAGAAAGAAACTGAATTAGAACCTTGTAAACAAAAAGAGCTAATTAATTATTCTGTCACAGCAAATTCATTATGCTACTCTGACATCTACATGAATATACATTGTATATCTAAAGAGACCCTATCAGTCCTCCTTACATGTCTGTCCAATTTCTCTGGCAGCTACAGTAACTATCTATCTATTTAAGAGTTATTAAAGAATTTTGGACTAACATATTATAAAGTTGAAGTCTTTTTTATATTTCATAGGATAACTTTTTTTTGGGAGGGGAGAGGGGGTATGGGTGAATACAGGTATCCTTTATAGTATAAAAATGAGACCACTATTTTTAGGACTTTTTCAGAGATAATTGCTGACACGTTTGTGTAAGTAGTGGTGTATCATTGCCCATGACTATGTATTATTTCCTCCCTTGTTGGTTTAAATAAAGAAAAGTAAATTTTTGTGAGCTTAATGAAGATTCAACTTTCATTACACATAGTGGCATCTGGCAGACTATTGTTTTACGGGTTATGTAGAAGACAATTTTTTATAGGAGTTTTCCGGTCCTAAGCTCCAAGTCTGCAGTCACTTTTTGTGACTTGTGAATCCTCACATTGCATGCACTGCACTTAGTGAGGATTCTCCGGTGTCGGTGCCTGGAGCAGGCCATCATTTCACCACAAGTATGGAATATGCATACTCCCGGCCACATTCCGACTAGAAGGGCATGGCCTCACTCAATGAAAGTGTACTGCGAGAGGCCAGAGACAGTCTAGTCAAAATGTGGCTGGGAGTATGCATATCGCCATTCCTGGCACCAGGTGTGAGGATTAACAAGTCTGCAGTCACATAGAGAGACTGCAGACTTTCACTTTAAAACCAGACAACCCCTTTAAACTTAGCAGCACAAACATTTGGATTTAATTATATCAAAAAGAAAAAAAATGGCAAAATAATAAATGCCCATAATTTGAAAAACAGCTTTTTGATTAACAATGTAGTTGCTCTCAAAAAGTCCTGTTATGTGGAACATCTACAGTTACTTGCAGGAAATTTGATTAGAATATGTTCATTTAACAGAGATTTACCATCATAGAATGATAGTATCATAGAATGTTAAAGTTGGAAGGGACAATCAGGGTCATGGTGTCCAACCCCCTGCTTAATGCAGGATACACTAAACCATCTCAGACAGATTTCTGTCCAGCCTCTGAAGACTTCTATTGAAGGTGAACCCACCACCTCTTATGGAAGCCTGTTCCACTCATTGATCACCCTCACTGTGAAAAAGTTTTTTCTAAAATCTAATCTGTATCTTCTCACTTTCAGTTTCATTCCATTGCTTCTTGTATTTCCATGTGCAAATGAGAAAAAGGATGATCCCTCTACACTGTGACATCCCTTCATATATTTGTAGGCAGCTATTAAGTCTCCTCTTAGCCTTCTTTTTTGCCAGCTAAAAATTCCCAGATCCTTTAATTGTTCCTCATAGGACATACTTTGCAGTCCGCTCACCATCCTGGTAGCTCTTCTCTGAACTTGCTCCAGTTTTTCAATATCTTTATTAAAATGTGGAGCTTCAGTTTTTCAATGTCTTTTTTAAAATGTGGTGCCTAGATGAGGCCTGACAAAGGAGGAGTAGAGGAGGATAATTGCTTCACTTGATCTAGACTCTATGTTTCTCTTATTACATCAGAGAACTGTGTTTGCCTTTTTTGCTGCTGCATCACACTGTTGACTCATGTGCAGTCTGTGATCTATTAGTATACCCAAGTCTTTTTCACATAAGCTGTTGCTTACTTCTATTCCTCCCATTCTGTATATGTAATTTTTGTTTTTCTTGTCCAGATATAGAATCTTGTATTTCTCCTTGTTAAATACCTTTCTATTAGTTGCTGCCCATTGTTCAAGCTTATCTAGATCCTTCTGAATCCTTTTTCTGTCTTCTCTAGTGTTAGCTATCCCTCCTAGCTTTGAATCATCTGAAAATTTGATTAGTTTAGCTTCAGTTCCATTATTTAGATCATTTATAGAAATGTTGAACAACACTTGGGCCAGGATAGAGCTTTGTGTTACCCCACTTGACACACTCTTCCAATTGGATGCACAACCATTTCTTACCACTCTTTGAGTACGATCACTGAGCCAGTTATGAATCCACCTAACCATAGCCTTGTCAATCCCATACTTGTTCATTTTTTCAATAAAGATAATATGAGATTTATAAAATGCTTTGCTGAAGTCGAGATATACTGTATTTACTGCATTTCCCTGATCCACCCAGTCAGCGATTCCATCATAGAAGGAAATTAGATAAGTCTGGCATGACTTGTTTGCTACAAACCCATGCTGGAGCTAGTTAATTACTGTATTCTTATCCAAGTACTTACATACATGCTGTTTAATAATTTATTCAAAGAGGTTTCCTGGTATAGAAGTAAGGCTCACTGGCCTGTAATTTCCTGGCTCCATCTTCTTTCCTTTTTTGAAGATAGGGACAACATCTGCACTTCTCCTGTTCTCCAGGATTATTCAAAGATTCTGGCTAGTGGTTCAGCAATTTTCTCTGCTATCTCTTTCAGTACCTTAGGATGTAATTAACCTGGACCAGGAGATTTAAATTCATTCAAATTAGCTAAGTGTTCCCTTACCATATCTTTGTTTCTAGATAGTGTGGATTCTTTTATTCCTTCGATAAGACATTGAAGACCAGCCAATGTTACAATTGTTTTTTTAGTGAACACAAATGCAAAATAGGAATTTTAAAGCTCAGCCTTCTCAACATAGTTTTAGACCACTTCACCCTTTTCATCCCATAAAAATCCTATAGTATCTTTGACTTTTCTTTTGCTTTTGACATACCCCCCAAATCATTTTTTATTGCTTTTGGTCTCCTTTGTAAACCTCACTTCATTACTCCCTTCAATTCTTGTAATGCTTGCCCTAATTTGCATTAGTTTAAAGCACCACTCCATCATTTTTTTTTACTTCACCGCTGGAGTAATGCTTAAAATCCAAGTCCCCTGCCCCCCTGTCTGATACTCACCTTCTGGAATTTTCATCTGTTTTTGCATCCACTCCAGTCCGTCTCCGGCAAGCTTCGCCAGTGTTTCATGGATCAATCCGGAGGCTACTAATCAATGTAAGTCCGTAAGAGCCTCGTTCTGGCTCTCATAAACTTGCATTGAGAGCTAGTGACGTAGCTTCTGAGTTCCGGCCACTTAGAAGCTGTGCTCACAAGATGGCGCCGTAGGACCGGACCGGCACCAAAAAACAGTGAAGGCACCAGAGGGTGAGTATTTGATTGGGGCAGAGGACTTACGCTTAAAGCACCACTCCAGCAGTGAAAAAAAACCAAAATGCTGGAGTGGTGCTTTAGAAGTCATTCTCGTGTTGCTTCTGATGTGTATTTTTTTGGCACAGTAAAACCACAACATGATTGGGATGATGTTTTGTGGCAAAACAAATGCTTTATGACTGCAGCATTTGAACACAGCCTAAGTGTTAAACTATGTGTGTGAAGGTTGGGATGAATGATAAATAGCTAAAGTGTCCATGAGCAACATGCAAAATTCTGAATGCACCTGTGGATTACATTACAATGTACTGTACGTGGGAATTAATGCAAAATAAGAACAGTAGTGTATTAACCCCTTCTCCCCTGAGCCTCTTTTCACCTTCCTGATTAGGCCAAATTTTACAATTCACTTTATGTGGTAATAACTCTAGAATGCTTTAACGTATTCCAGTGATTTAGAGAATGTTTTTTTTCACCATACATTGTAATTCCTGTAAGTTGTAAACTTAGGCCGATATTTTTGACATTTATTTGTGAAAACATCGGAATTTTGGTGACAATTTAGGAAATTTGTCAATGTTCTAACTTTTAATTTTTATGCCCTTAAACGAGAGTTATGTCAAATAAAATATTTAATAAGTAACATTTATCATATATCTACTTTATATTAGCATAATTTTTGAAACATATTTTTTTGTTTGGAGGTTAGAAGGGTTAAAAGTTGATCAGCAAATTTTCAATTTTCCAACAAAATTTACAAAACCTGTTTTTGTAGGGACTGCATCACATTTGAAGTGACTTCGAGGGGCCTATATGACAGAAAAAAACAAAAGTGACACCATTTTAAAAATCTGCACCCCTAAAACTGTTCAAAACTACATTCAATAAGTTTATTATCCCTTTGTGTGCTTCACAGGAATTAAAGCAATGTGAAAGGAAAAAATGCATCTTTTTTCCCTCAAAAATGTTGATATAGCCCCAAATTTTTCATTTTCACAAGGATAACAGGAAAACTGGACTGTACAATTTGTTGTGCTGATACTCGATATTTGGTGGAAAACTACTGCTTTGTGTGCACAGCAGAAGGGAAGGAGCGCCATTTGACTTTTGGACCGCAAACTTGGCTGGATTAGATAGCGGATGCTATGTCACATTTGCAGAACCCCTAATGTGCCTAAAAAGTGGAAACTCCCCACAAGTGACCCCATTTTGGAAATTACACCCCTCAAGGAACTTATATAAGAGATATTGTGAGAACCTTGAACTCACAGGTGTGTCACCGAATTTTATAATGTTAAGCCATGAAAATGAAAAAAAAAAACCATTTTCCAGCAAAAATGTTGATTTTGCCCCAAATTTTTCATTTTCACAAGGGTAACAAGGAGAAAATGGACCATATAATTTGTTCCCCATATATGGAGGAAAACTAATGTTTGGGCACATGGCAAAAATCGGAAGAGAAGAAGCACCAACTGAATTCTGGAGCTCAATTTTGGCTGGAATAGATTGCAGATGCCATGTCACATTTAAAGAGCTCCTGACATGCCAAAATAGCAGAAACCCCCACAAGTGACCCCATTTTGGAAACTACATCTTGAGGAATTCATTTTGGGAGCATTTGTAACCTTCAGTTGATTCACAGAATTGTATAACATTAGGTTGAGTAAATGGAAAATGTTGCTTTTGCCCCAAGTTTTACTTTTCAAAAGGGATAATAGGTGCAAATGGACCGTACAATTTGTTATGCAATTTTCCTGAGTACGCCAATACTCCATATATGTTTGAAAACTACTTTTGAGTTTCAGATTTTGCTGGAATGGTTTCATTGACCCATTGGAAAGCCCCTGAGGTGCAAGAACAACAGGACCCCATTTTACAAAGTAAACCTCTCAATGAATTCAACCAAGGGTGCAGTGATCATACTGTCATCATAAGTGTGTCACAGAATATTATACCATTGTGCAGTAAAGAAAAAATAATTACATTTTTACCTCAAAAATTTTCACGAGGGAAAATGGGTAACCAAAATTTGTCACACAATTTCTGCTGAACGTGGCAATACCCCATTTGTGGCAATACGGTACTGCATAGCCACACAATGAGAATCAGACGAGAAGGAGTGCTACTTGACTCTTGGAGAACAAATTTTCGTAGAATAGTTTGTGTACCTAATATACAGTGCCTCTAAGTTTCAGAAGAGCAGAATCCTGTCTCTAGTGACAGCATTTTGAAGACTACTCCCCTATGGGAATATTCCTACAGGTGTAGTGATGATTTTGACTCTTTGGGTGTTTTCTGGAAACAATCAGCAATAGATGTTGCCGAGATAAAATTGCAAATCTGCCGTTGTAGTGCCCTGTACATTGTAGTGCCCATACATTGTGCCCAGCTCATGCTTGGGGAGACATGCACCCATAAATTAAGAGGGCTCTCATCGCTATAGAAATGCCAAACATGTGGACTCTAAATGTGGTTTAGGCACAGTGTGGGACTAAGAAGGGAGAGGTGCATTTAAATTTTGGAGCTCAGAATTCCCTGGATTTCTTTGGGGGTCGAGGAGCTATAGTTCTTTTCCAAAGCCTTTGTACTACAAGTAACATGGAAGCCACTATATTTCCATTGACAGATGATCAACCTGAGTGGGGACTTGCTTTTTTAGTGGCTTGAGTTGAAACCTTTGTTGTGAACATTTTACACACCATTTTGGATCACATTTATCTTGCACCCTACGCAGAGCACTTACATTGGAGTTTCCATCTAAATCTCTGAGTGAGATGATTCAGATGAAACTGCTGACTGATCCATTCACTATAATGAGGCAGCAGAGTTACTTTGGACTCCGTCTGGCATCTAAGACGGACACTGCCGAATTACAGGCCAGACGGCGTACATACAGTAGTGTTTCCATCTGCGTCATTATAGGGAATCTTTTCTGGAAGTTCCGTTTGAATCACGTATTTCATAGATTTACACGGAAACCCTGGTATAAGCACTCAGCGCAGAATAAATGTTAGCCGAGCCTTACTGCGATCTTTGGGAGACAAAATGAACAGATCAACAGCTGGTCAAGAATTGGCTATATTTATTTTTTATACTGTTTTTCGTGTAGTATAAGTTATTATACGACTTTATTCTTCGGGTTGGTGCTATTAAAATGCCTTCTAAATGCTGCAATTGCTGTCGATCGCAGAATTTAGGTGATGAAATGCCTTGGGGCTGTGCGGGCACCGCTCCTCACAGTGACAGCCTAAACCCGACTTTCACTTAAGCTGAGCTCCCGGTGGCGATTGTGCGGGTACTGCCCGTGTGTCTGCATGATCGCCATGACATAAATTTACGTCATTTTGAAGGAGCCACTTCCCGACAATGAAGAAAACTTACATCAAATGTCGGGAAGGTGTTAAAGAAAATCTGTCAGCAGGTTTTTGCTTTGCAGAAGCAGAATGAGGTAGGGTCAGAGACCCTGATTCCAGCAATGTATCAATTTACTGGGTGCAGCAATTATGATAGAATCACAGTTTTATCTGTTGAAGATTTATCAGAGCTCAGAATGTTGAGCTGTGTATAACCCCACGTACATCACTGATTAGCAGCTTTCTGTGTACAATGTCTATTGATAGAAATTTGCTAATCAGTGTTGATGGCGTGGTTGGACCACGATGCATGCGGGGGCCAGTCTGGCAGTGATAATTTCCTACTGATAAAACACTCATTGTATTTAAACAACAATACACAGCCTAATAAGTGACACATCACTGAAATCAGTGTTTCTGCCCCTACCACACGCTGATAAATCTCCTGCTGATAAAACACTAATCTTATTGAAACAGTAAAACACAGCCTAGTGAGTGACATATCACTGGAATCAGGCTCCCTTCCCTACATCATGGTGCTATCAGATTACATAGCAAAAATCTACTGTCAGATTCCCTTTTAACAAAGTTACTCTGCTTTTTATGCAGATTACAACAATGTCAATTATGTAAACTGGTGAAAAGACATATGTTAAACTGTTTTAATTTGCGAAAACTTAAAATGATAGGAAAGTTTTGTAAATGAACCCTTTATTGTTACTCAGGAGGGATTCAACCAGCCTGCTGGTAATGGAAAAATGGAAAAGAAAGCTTCTAAAATGAAGATTAAAAACTCTTGACTTCACTTGCAGCCTAGTTTGGCAAGGTTATATGTAATTTTGAAAGGGTCACAGTACATTCACATTACACAGCATGAAAACTCCACGATTCACTGCCTTTGTCAACCTTTGCAGATGCATTGAGGAAAGCGGGTAATTCTTTCAGCAAAAGTTCTGTCAGGTAGGTCAGATTTATTCTTGCTCTGAATCATACTTGTTCTCTTTCTTCCAATCCCTTTCAAAAATCAAAAGTGTTAAATGTTATTTTGGGAAGGAAAAGGAGATGGTATATTTCTATATTAAAATTACTATAAATTCAATGGCAAGGCATATTATGGCATATTAAAAATTATTTTAACAATACTTAAGGACAAGACAAAATATAAGCTAGACATATGGAGTTGAAAAAAGCTTCCATCTTTGAATCAAAATGTTGCCACAAAGTCCACTAAAAGTCCAGTTGGTCTGCATGTTACATTTTTGGAATGCTTTCTCCTTTGATTATATTATAAGAGACCAAGTATATAGATATAAAAGTGTTCACACCCCTATTAAAATGTCAGGTTTTTGTCAAGTAAAGAAATTGGACCAAGGAAAATCAAAAAATCATAATTTCAGCCCTTTTCACCTTTAATGTCACCCATAATCTGTACAATTCAATTGAAAAATAAAAAATACAAAACTAAAATAATGTGGTTGCATAAATATGCACACCCTAAAAATAATAATTTGTTTAAGTACCCTTTTAATTTATGACAATATTCCGTCTTTTTAGGTATGCGTCTACCAGTATAGCACATCTAATATTGTCAATCTTTGCCCATTCCTTCCTTGCAGTACTGCTACAAATCAGTCATATCGTAAGAAGGTTACAGGTTACCAACAAATTCTTAATTTGACTCAGGTCTGGGTTCTGGCTGGGCCATTTAAAAAAATAGATTTTATATGGCGTTGTCATTCTTTTGTTGATTTGGAGGTATGTTTAGGGTCATTGTTGTGCTGAAAGATGAAATGCCTCTTCATATTCAGATTTTAAGCAGAAACTTGAAGGTTTTGTTGCAAAATTTACTAACATTTGGAATTGTTCATAATTCCTTTCACCTTTATTAAAGCCAGAGTTCCATCTGCCTCCATGTTTCACTGTGGGCATGGTGTTCTGTTGGTGATATGCAATGTTGGCTTTGCACCAAACATAGCTTTTGGAAATATGATCAGAAAGTTTAAATATTGTCTCATCAGATCATAACATGTTTTTCTATATCTTTTTGGCAGATTTGAAGTTTGTTTTGACAAAATATATTGGGCTTTGATGTTTTTCTTTGTAAGAAAAGGCTTCCATCTTGCCACCCTACTCCACAGGCCAGACATGTGAATAATATGGGAGATATGTTGTCACATGCTGTACACAAGCAGCACTTGCCAGAAATTCATTCAGCTTCATTAATGTCACTGTAGGCCTCTTGGCAGCCTTCCAGACCAATTTTTATATTGTCTTTTCATCAAATTTGGAAGAATGACCAGTTCTAGGTAATGTCACTGTTGAATGGTCAAACAATGGTTACAAACAAGCCTTGGTGAATTCTCTATTAAAGGGAACCTGACTGGTCCCCCATGCCCTTCAACCCACCAGCATTTGTATATTTCATGCTACATACCCTGCCTCCAAGATACATTGGATATTAATAAGTCCACATACTCCTAATAAAATGGCAGGTTTTTATCTTGTAAAAAATCATTTCAGAATTTTTTCCATCTGTAATGTCACCTATAATTTGTACAAATCCATTGAGAATAAGACTGAAATAATTTTGAAGGGTAAAATACAACTATGAAAACTAAAATAATGTGGTTGCATAAGTGTGAACACTCTCTTTCAATTAGAGATGTTCAGAATGAGCCAATCATATTTAAACTCACGTTAACTAGTAGTCACAACTGTCATCATTTAAAGTGATTGTGATTAACTCAATGTAACGTTTGGCTATCCTTGGAGAATTTTCCTGACATGTTCTTACTTGCATTTTACAGCAAAAGCCATGATGAAAACAAATAAGTTTAAGAAGAGTGATAGGAAAATTGCTTGGCTATTCTTTATCTAACATCATGAGAACAATTCATCAAGCAGTTTTCTCCAGAAATCTGGCATAAAACTGCACAAAATGTTGCAAAATTTTAGGACAACTCAAAGTTGTACAAACATTTTCCAACTTTTGGCATTTTAGTCCTGACCAGCACCACCAACTTTATGATAAGTGAGTTGCTCCGGAGTAGGTACGTGACCAAGCGTGCCTTCCAAATTTATCATAATTTTTGCCACAAAAGGGGCATAAATTAAAACACAAATGTATACCAGCCCCTGCATGGCATACATTTCTGTTATGTTAGCTCACGAAATGTGAAGTGATGTAAACATGGAGGAGTAGTGCTCCATGCAGTGACAGTGACATTCTGATATTCGAACGAGTCGAAACATCCCTTAAACCAAAAAAGGTTTAAAAATATATGGTCAGTACAAAAAGAACCAGAAAGAGTGATAATATAATAGCAGTGTCTAAAGGTTCTTTATAATAATTAAGATTGAATAGACAAGACCAGATGACTCCAATCAGAAAAAAACTGCGGTATCAGTTTCATTATACATATAACAAATTTTTATTAAAGACACATATTCATATAAATGGAGTATCCATAAGAAGGTGAGACAGAATAAATTGCTAAAATTATTTGAGAAAAGTTGTGTGCAAATAGAAACCATGAGAACACATTGGATCTCCAGCCCTAATCGCTAAAGGTAATTAAACGGGCAGCAGAAAGCATGTACTCATTCAGGGATAGGCAAAAGATAAACAAGATTGTGCATACGAGTAATGCGCAATTACATACAAACACCTGATAAATAGACAAAGCATTGTAGGTATTGTATGAACGAAACTCTACCTGAAGACATGCTGGTGTGCCCTAAGGCGGGTAGGGGATCCAAAGAAGCGCCTCATCCCTGTATTACTATTGCCAGAGGCACTTAATAATATGCTCTAGTCTTTGTGAAATGTAGTACAAACTGTATGAATAATTCCTTTATGTTTGCTTAATTTCAGAAGTGTGAAGTGAATTAAATTACATGAATGGAGGTGTCCACCCCGGTCTTCTTGCAGCTACATCTACTGAAGTTTGAGTGCATTTCTCTGATTCTACTATAATTGAAAGATTCACACCGATTCTGTGTTTTGGGGGATTTCTTGGTTTTGGCCTCATTCATGTGATATTATTTGTACAGTATTTTCCCATCAGTATTTATCTGTATTTATAAGACAAAACCAAGAATTAACTAGTTCAAAGATGAGTCATTTCCCTTCATTGATGACACATTCTTGTCTTTTTCATGCATGCTGTTTTAAGAGCACTGACATTTTAGCTCATTCAGATCTTCAAAGAATTTTTGCCTTTTTTTATCATGATACAATGAGTCTAATTTTGATGTCATTTTATTTATTTATTTGCCAATTGTATGGAAAATACCACTAAAAAACATTTTAAATTGTGTTATCATTTCCTCACATAATTTACATTATTTATGTGGCATAAAGGCTTGTATAAACAGAAATGACCTATACAGGTAATGTACAACATTGGTACTGGCAGGGAGCCATACGCTCATTTAAATTGCAAAAAAACCCTCTCCCCTCACAGTCTCAGACAAGGCCAGGATCAATCACTGCCTTACAAATGTAGAGGCTCTCCTTACTAGCCTATCCCCTGCTCCTATGTAGAGATGTAGACAGTCTTACCCTGTTCCTGCTCCTGAAGAGAACAACTGTGCTGTGTGAATAGTGTCATGTGGTTTTACATGTAATAATGATATGCATCTTATATAATGTGTTATGGTAATGTACAGCATATAAGTCATGAAAAGTGTTAATTTGTAATGTGAATAGTGCAGAGTAAGCATAGGATTAGTTTTGAGATAGCAGAAATATATAGTAAGTGATTTAGCAAAAGTATATTAAATAGAATAAGAATAATAGATTTAATCTATAGGATAGGAAATGATAGAACAAGTCCAGTGGATTGGAACTAGTATTGATAAAAGGGGGGCACTTCCTGAAAGTGTGCAGTTAGAGAAATGCAGTGTCAAGGTCAAGTTCAGGTGCAGTGGGCTTCTAGGGGCACAATTCAAGCCAGTGTGAAGCCTGATATTCTGACATCACGAGGTCGGTGTATTACGTGGGGGGCAGGTGGCTGGTCCCGGGTGCACTGCTGAAGTCTGAGGCTGATGGAGTTAATGAGCTTTGGGGTAGTCCACTACGAACGAGTGGCAGGGCTGAAGAGGTACTCTACTAGGGAAGGAAGAAACGTGAAATGTTATACCCTATCCAAAATGTCACCACCTGATGAGCTTAAACTGACTTGTAAATGTTTGCCAGTTGTAAAGGTCTTGGTGTGGCAGCTCCTGAGGACAGAAGCCTGGAGGCAGCGGAGGCCTGCGGCCTACAAATGAGTGTGATGTACCCCACACCTGACAGTACACTGGGACTGGGAGACCATTTGTCTGTAAACTGCCAGGGCATAACCAGACAGCAGCTCGGTCATGACTACCTTCCCTGCAGCACTTTGCACCATCATAAGAGCCAGGTCAGTGCCGCTGTACTCGCTCCAGTGATGTAGGATAAGGCACATGCCCCATCGTTTATCTGTGCTGTATGGGAATTCAGTGGCCTCAGAAAGCTAGGTAACTATAATTATAATGACAGCATTGGTATAATCATGGAGATAAGAAACCATGATCCCATTGTGATAAAAGTATAACCCACTTCTCTTAAGGTTCAGTTGATATTAGTGATGAGCGAGCACTAAAATACCGAGCAAATTGGAATGCTTGAGTGCTCGGTCCGAGTAAAAAGCCCAATGTAAGTCTATGGGAAACGAGAGCATTTTTCCGGCGCCCCCCACCACCCCGCGGTCTTCAGAGGGCATAAAAATTTCCCAAATCGATGGGAACAGTGCTCAAATGACATGGGACCAGCATGGGGAAGACCCCTGGAAGCATCTCTGACTCCCAGGTCACTGCTGTCAACAAAGTTGTCAGAGGTATTACGCTACTTTTACGGACTCACATCCTTTCCAGGGTAATGACTTGTATATAAGGCAAAATAAATAACCAAAACAAAAATGCTCCTCCACACCTTGGGCTACGTTCACACGTAGCATTTTTGATGTGTTTTTGCACTTTTGCATTGCTTTCAAAGGTGAAAATGCATTCACCAAGAAATGTCATTTTAACATTTTGCTACCTTATCTGGCCATGTCGTGTGTGAGATGTCATCAAACACATCCTATTTCATTTATGATGGAGGGACTCTGAAAGTCACAAACACTCTTTTTATAGGGCCATCTATTCTTAAAGGACCAGCAGTCGGCTATACTTTGTTGTTCCCATTATTAAAGAGAGGTTCTCCTGTACTATTATTGCGTATGCAGTGACTGAAAGGGCTGCCAAAATTTGGGAAAAACTGCCATACCAATTTAAAGACACATAGAGCTGGGCCACAGTAACGACATGTTCCCATTAGAAAGGAGCGGTTCTGCTATACAATTATAGGGTATGTAGCGAGTCCAACGATTGCCAAAATTTAGCAAATACCCGAATAGCAATTTAAAGACACATAGAGCTGGGCCACAGTAATGACATGTTCCCATTAGAAAGAAGTGGGTCTCCCATACTGTTTGCCTATGCAGTGAATGCAACAGCAGCCAAAAATTTGTAGGAACTCCAATGTCCCTTGCAAGAGACGTAGAGGTCGGTGGGCCTCCTGAAAACAATGTTCCCATTATTAGAAAGTGGGTCTCCTATACTGTTTGCCTATCCAGTGAACGCAACAGCTGCCAAAAATTTGGAGGAACTCCAATGTCCCTTGCAAGAGACGTAGAGGTCGGAGGGCCTCATGAAAACAATGTTCCCATTTTTAGGAAGTGGGTCTACCATAGTGTTTGCCTATGCATTGGAGCCACAGCTGCTAAAAATTTGGAGGAACTCCAATGCCCCTTGCAAGAGACGTAGAGGTCGGAGAGCCTCCTAAAAACCATGTTCCCATTATTAGGAAGTGGTTCTCCCATAGTGTTTGCCTATGCAGTGAATGCAACAGCTGCCAAAAATGTGGAGGAACTCTAATGCTCCTTGCAAGAGATGTAGATATGGTCATATGGTAGATATTGTGGTGATATGGTGGAGGAGGATGAGGATGAGGATGAGAGCAAATAGACAAAACCAGGAAGCTTATACCCATGTCTGGATGTGAAAACAGAGGTGCATGCGAATAGAGTTTGACCTCCCAAAAAAAAGACACTGTATTTGAGTTTATGCTATGCTGCTATCATTCGGTGGTGTTGAGAAGTCTGGTCCAATCCAGCCTTTGTTCATTTTTATAAGAGTCAGCCTGTCAGCATTTTCAGTTGACAGGTGGATGCGCCTATTGGTTATATTCCACCAGCGGCACTAAAAACCTGCTCTGACAAAACGCTAGCGGCAGGGCAGGCCAGGACCTCCAAGGCATAGAGAGCCAGTTCATGCCATGTGTCCAGCTTGGATACCCAATAATTATAAGGCACAGAGAAATCACGGAGGACGTTGGCACTGTTGGCAAGGTACTCCCTCAGCATCTTTTAAAATTTTTCTCTCCTTGTTAGAGTACCCTGCGCCTCAGGGCCTGTGTGATGGGAGGGTCTGAGAAAACTGTGTCAGAACTTTGACAGTGTTCCCCTGCCTCTGCTGGATTGCATTTGTGTCTCTCTCACCTGTACTACTTGGTTGTCCAACGAACTGTGACCTCTGCCACCAGTGTTTTCAGATGGGATTTTGTTAATAATTCCACAACAAGGGCCTTCTCATACTGCCACATTTTATTAGGCCTGTCCTGCAAGGTAATAAGAGACAGAAAGTACTCATTGTAGCATTGGTCTAGAAGTGTCACCAACCAATAATCACTGTCACCCAAAATTTGGACAACGCGAGGGTCACGGCAAAGGCAGCGTAACATAATCTCGGCCATGTGTGCCAGACTGCTAACAGGCAAGAATTCCGTGTCTTCACCAAGAGGATGACTGACCATGCACTCTTCCTGCTCCTCCTCTTCCTCCTCCTCCCTGTCTTCAGGCCATCCATGCTGAACAGACGGTATGACAGTTGTGCAGGTAGTACCCTCTATAGCGCAGGAAACTAGCTCCTGTTCTTCTTCCTCCTCCTCCTCCTCATTGTCACTCAATCTATGTTGGAATGAGATGAGGCTGGGCTGTGTAGAATCACCTGTATGGTTCCTTGCTCCATCTCATTGTGCTCTGCCTGCAATGCATCCTCTTTAATTGTGAGCATAGAGTGTTTCAGAAGACAGAGAAGCAGGATGGTGACGCTAATTATGGGGTCATAGCCGCTCACCATTTTGGTGTACTCCTCAAAGTTTTGGAGTATGGTACAGATGTCTGACATCCATGTCCACTCCTGAGCTCTTATGTGTGGAGTCTGACCTGAATACCGATGGCCGTGTTGATGCTGGTAGTCAACAACTGCCCTCTTCTGCTCACAAATCCTTCCCAACATCTGCAATGTAGAGTTCCAACACGTGGGACATCGCCCATTAGTCGGTGAGCTAGGGCGGCGTGTGTGAGCTCACCTCACTTCAGAGCCGCCACTAGGTTCCGGCCATTGTCACACACGACCATGCCTGGCTGTAGGTTCAGCGGTGTCAGCCACAGATCTGCCTGCTCTTTCATAGCTGTCCACAACTCTTCAGCAGTGTGCGGTTTGTCACCTAAGAATATTAGCTTCAGCACAGCCTGCTGCCAATTGGCCAAGGCAGTGCTGCAGTGCTTCCAGCCTCTGACTGATGTGGTCATTTCAGGGATGGAGGCTGAAGATGAGGAGGAAGAGGAGGTGCAGGAGCTGTAGAATGTGGGGGAAACCCTGATTGACTCAGAGCCTGCAATCCTCGGCGTTGGGAGGACGTGTTCCATCCTAAGGTCCAACTGGGTCCCTGTTTCCACTATATTAATCCAGTGTGCCGTCAGCGAGATGTAACGTCCCTGCCCACAAGCACTTGCCCACATGTCCGTGGTTAGGTGGACTTTCCCAGTAACTGCGTTGTTGAGGGCATGACATGTGCTTGTGTAATGCGGGGACGACACACCGGGATAAATAGTGGCGGCTGGGGACAAAGTACCGAGGGATTGCCTTTGCCCTCAGGTTGCGGAAAGCTTCTATCTCCACCAGCCTAAAAGGCAATATTTTGAGAGCAAGTAGTCGCAAAATTTGTGAATTTAGTAGTGTGGATTGTGGGGCATTGGCTGCATATTTGCGCTTGCATTCCAAGGACTGGGGTAGGGACAACTGAACGCTACGCTGGGGCAAGGATGTTGACTTGCTTGCTGATGGTGCTACTTGAGAGTGTGTGTTAGAACCCTCCTGTTTGTTTTTGCTTCTATCTTGTATTTTGCGGTCATGTGACCATCTTCCTATATATTCCAGCTCCGCCCTTCTGGACTTCAGTGTTGTTTTGACTGTCTCTTTAGCCAGGTGCTTTTGTGCCTATCTAGCTCTAGTTTGCTTGGTCCTCTGGGACCTCTAGTACTTTTGTCAGTTTATCTTTTGCTCTGCAACAACTTCTGTTAGGAGGTGTCCCATTTTTGTCCCAGTTCTTAGATCTTTTAGGGACCCCTCCCTTTCTCTATAAGTCTCCGTTCAGACTAGCCGAGGACAAAGGCAGGTCTGTTCACAAGGAACAGGTTGCCCGCTACAACGTAGGGACTCAGCTTAGTCTTACTGTAGGGACTGCTCTCCCCATCTTTCCCTAGTTTATGTTGCAGATCATAACAGTGTGCAACGTCACGTGCACGGTGGGAGGCATGTTTGCATGCGCCATAGATAGGGGATTGGCGGCACGCACAACAACGAAAGAAGCAGTGGTGTCACCCACAGACACTGTTTCTGGACCCTGGGGTTCGGCCCACTTAGTAGGATGCTTTGCTGTCATGTGCTTTATCATGCTGGTGGTGGTCAGGCTGCTAGTTTTGCTACCCCTGCTGATGCTGGCCTGGCAGGTGGTGCAAATGGCCTTTTTGGGATTATCTGCAGTCTTTAAAAAACAACACTTTCCTGCCTTGTGTCTGTGGCCACCACACTGCTTATTCCCACCTGTTGTGGTGCTGCGCCTCCCTCCCCCTGTGTGCTGCTGTCACGGGTGTCTCATAGGTGACAGTCGCCCTCCAGTGGGTTGCAGGAGATCTCTTTGTTTGGCATTGCAGACAGTTTCTTAAATTAGCGGCTGTCTTTAGGACCGAGTGGCTACCTCTCTCTTGCGAATTAGCTCTCTGGCCTGGGTGTATATATACCTGGTGTGTCTGAGAGTGAGTCACTGGCTATATCCATTTCTACTTAGCAGGAGCAGTACTCCGTCCTCTCTGGAGTTTGAAGCTGTGTGCTTATTTGGAGTTCATCTAAAGCTAAGCCATTTCCCCTGTTTTGTCCATCCTTGTTGTCTATAGAGTTTAGTGGAGGTTGACTAGTGCTCATCTCCTTCCATCTCTAGTCATAGCCATACAACTTTCCTTTTTCCCTCTGTGTTTCACCAAGTCTTCCCCACACTTGGCGTGACATTATAGCTGGCCGAGCACGTTTTGAAAAAGAAAGAAAAAAAGGAACTGACATTTTTTTTGTTTTTGGGTGTGTACCTTTTTTTTTCCTTTCTCCCTTTGGTATGGGTTCAGTTGCAGAGCTCGCAGAGCAGTTCCGCTGTCTGTCTCTGGAGGTGAATGACCTCCGCTGTGAAGTTCAGCAGCAGCATCAGTGGTTACAGGTCGCCAATATGGGGGTCTCTACAGGTAGACCTGTCCAGCCTGAACCCAAGGTTGCCCTTCCGGACAGGTTTTCAGGAGGTAGGAATAAGTTTTTTATATTTAAGGAGGCATGCAAATTGTATTTTAAACTTCATCCCAACTCCTCCTGTAATGAGGAGGAACAGTTTGGTATTGTGATCTCTCTATTGCAGGGCGATCCTCATTCATGGGCGTTTTCGTTACCGTAGGACTCGGTTTGTCTCCAATCTGTGGAGATTTTTTTTTGAGCTCTGGCCCTCATCTATGATGACCATGACCGAGTCGCCTTGGCTGAGTCTAGGCTATGTCGCCTTCAGCAGTAGATTCGGTCAGTGTAAATATGCAGTTCTGAATTATGTAGATGGGCAACAGATTCCAAATGGAATAATTCAGCCCTTAAAACTCAATTTTGTGAGGGGCTTACTGAAAGGTTGAAAGATGCCTTGGCTGTTTATGAAAATTCTCAGTCCTTGGAGGCTGCCATTTCTTTGGCCATACGTCTTGGTAGACGACTTCGGGATAGACGGGTGCGACCACCTTCTTCGGGGCCTTCTTGCTGGGGTTGTGTATCTCTACCAGGGGAGCGGTCTGGTGGTGAACCAGTATTGGGGGGGGTGGAGGAACCCGTGCAGTTAGGGGGTGTCTCTACATCATACATCTCCCCGGAGATTTGCAAGAATAAAAGTGTTTGTTTTTTTCTGTTGGAAAAAGGGACACTTTGTTGGGACCTGTCCTTCAATTCCTAAACAAAAGGAGACTCGATTAACTCTCGGTAATTTGGAGTTGGATAAACAAGGGGTGCATTTGGGGCCCAACTGAAGTTCCCGCATTGCCCTGACAGCAGAGGTGGTGCTAGAGAGCAAAACAGAAAAAAATTCTGTGTTTGTTGACAGTGGAGCTGGAGTCAGCATGGTTGATGCTGAGATTGTGAAAACTCTGGTTTTGCTTGCTGTGCTTTAGCTGATTCTCTTCCCACCTTTGCCACTTGCACAGAAAGCATTTACTCAGATTGTAAATAATGTAAAACTGAGGGTGGGGAAAGTTCATTGTGAAATCATCCCTTGCTATGTTCTGGACAATCTTCCTACTCCGATTGTCTTGGGTATACCTTGGCTTGTTAAGCATAATCCGTTGGTAGATTGGCAAGCCAGGGAGATTATTGAATGGGGAGATTACTGCCATGAGATATGTCTAGATATTTCCATTGCTACTGTCTCTACGGAAATATTACCTGCTTTTCTGTCTGGTTTTGAGGACGTTTTTTCTGAGAAGGGGTGTCAGGATTTGACTCCTCATCGTGCTTATGACTGTCCTATTAACCTGACCCCCGGAGCTAAACTACCAACGTCCAGACTGTATAATCTTTCTGGCCCTGAGAGACAAGCCATGAAGGATTTCATTGCAGAAAGTATGGAGAAGGGACATATCTTACCCTCATCTTCGCCCGTGGCGGCAGGGTTCTTCTTTGTGAAGAAAAAAGATGGCGGTCTACGTCCCTATTTAGATTTCCGGGAAATAAATCAAATTACCATCTGTTATCCATATCATCTTCCTCTGATTCCTGATTTGTTCAGCCAGGTTGTGGGAACTAAGGTATTCTCCAAGTTGGATTTAAGGGGAGCCTACAATCTGGTTAGAATCAGAGAAGGGGATGAATAGAAGACAACATTCAATACCCCAGAAGGACATTTTGAGAGTCTGGTTATGCCTTTTGATTTGACCAATGCAATTGCGGTATTCCAGCATCTCATAAATGATATTTTCCATCATTTGGTGGGGAGGTTTGTGATGGTCTATCTGGATGATATTTTGGTTTATTCACCTGATTTTGAGACTCATTGGGGGCATGTTAAGCAGGTGCTCCAGATATTAAGGGATAACAAACTTTATGGCAAACTAGAAAAATGTATTTTCGCTGTTCAGGAGGAGCAGTTTTTAGGGTACTTGTTGTCATCTTCAGGTTTTCGGATGGATCTGGAGAAGAGCCGTGCAGTTCTTGATTGGGAACATACTGAGAACCTGAAGGCTCTACAACGTTTTCTGGGCTTTACTAATTTTTACAGAAAATTAATCCAAAATTATTCTGTTATAGTAAAACCCCTTACTAACATAACTAAGAAGGGGTCTGATTCTTCCAAATGGTCGGATGCTTCCCTCCAGGCTTTTTCTTCCTTAAAGAATCATTTTGCCACTGCACCTATACTCAGTCAACCCGATGTTTCTCAACCCTTTATTGTGGAGGTCGATGCTTCGGATGTGGGGGTTGGGGCTGTGTTGTCTAAGGGTTCGTCCACTGGAAAATGGCATCCATGCGCCTTCTTTTCTAAAACTTTGTCTTCGGCTGAGAGAAATTATGACGTGGGTAATAGGGAACTTTTGGCGATCAAATTGGCATTCGAGGATTTCGCATACCCATCCATCTGGTACTCTTCTTCCGCTACCTATCCATAGTAGGCCGTGGACACACTTGTCCATGGATTTTATTACTGGCCTACTGGTTTCAGCAGGCAAAATGGTGGGTTTGGGCTTAGTAGATAGGTTCAGTAAAATGGTTCACTTTGTCGCATTATCTGCACCTCTCAATGCCAAGACACTTGCTCAGGTGTTCATAAATGAGATTGTGAAGCTTCACGTGGTTCCTTCTGTAGAGGACATATTGATACTCATGCTAGAGCAACTCCATTTTGTCTGCTCGCTTTAAAATCATGTTATTATCACTCCTTGCATAACATACATTCTTTCTTTCTCTTCCCAAAGAACTTCTCTCACACTAACTTTTTCTCAAGAGAACATTTTGTCGGACACTCTGCTATCTAACTTGTTTAGGCCAGGTTTGACCTTGTAAAATTTCCATAGTGCTTCAAACTAACAATGATAATATGACCATATATGTGTTTTCCGTAATAATTGTACTAACATCAGTTAGCCTATAGTATTGTAGTATGGCTGTAGAGTTGATTGGCTATTTGATATACTCAAAACAATATAAAATGCTAAGCAAAATAAATGGGATCAGAGATTCTTTGAATCCTCCCAATACAGAATATTGTTTCTGTTTGGTTTTCTGTGGATTGAAATCAACATATCAACATAATAATTTGACACTCACTTGGTCAACCGTGAAGGGTTATTGCCCTCCCTTAATGGTTGGTGTCGTGACTCGGATCCCTAACCAGGGACGCCCCTCCACCTCTGGACGTCCACAAAGAGAGACCTGCCTTCAGCCTCCCCGACAGGAATTGGGACTGATCATCCCCCACAAAAAGCCACGGTAAGTGCACAAGTTCTTTACTAGTGTCACTGACCATTTGGCGTGGTTTCCACATGGTGTGTGGTTGTTTGCAGTATCTCCGGACGTCCTGGTTGGATATAGTCAAAGGTGAGACTATAAGGGGTGTAGTCCCATTAGGGGTCTGATATTATTTAACTTCAAAGCAGTATCACCTCGGATTGACAAGTGAATATTGTGTGAATCTTTCTCAGCTTCTGACAAAAATCCTTAGGAGAGACTGAACATTGTTAGTTTCAGGTGATCGAAGATTGGGTTGGACATGCAAATATATATACGTATATCGAGTATCCGGAGCACTGCTAAGTTGCAGAGCTGCAAAGCTGTGCAAAAGTGCTCCTCTTTTCATTGTGCTGTGAAAGAATTCCCCCGACGGGAGGGGTGAGTTAATAGTGGAACAGCTGGGAGCTCTGGCCAGACTCCGCTGTGCACAAATTAAGGATCTTTTTGTCAGTTGTAGTGAATAATGTTTCTGTGGAGCAGAAAGAATTTGTCTCCCCCCGCAGGAGAGGGAGAATGTGAAGAATATCATGATCAGTCGAGAAGGGAAAAGATAATTTAAGCATGCGCCAAAAGTGTTTAAGGTGTTAAACTTTCCTGTGGAGGGGAGGCTTCAGCCTGTGTTGTGGGATGAAGGAATTCGCCACAATAGAGGAAAATTAGTTGATTGTGGATTGTTGGAAGATGCTGAAAACTTTAGGAAAGTGGCACATGAGATTTGTGATGAGGGATATGTTGAAAAAGTACAGGAGGAAGTAGGACCCCGTTCCCAAATTATGTGTCCACAATCCAAATCTAGAGCCCCTAAAGAAGCATCTCCCACAAATGTAGCAGTACCCCAGCCCCTGACTCCGGAAACTGAATCAAGATGGTTTGGGGTGAGCTGGACCGCAGAGTGAAGGCAAAAGGGCCAACAAGTGCTAAGCATCTCTGGGAACTCCTTCAAGATTGTTGGAAGACCATTTCCGGTGACTACCTCTTGAAGCTCATCAAGGAAATGCCAAGAGTGTGCAAAACAGTCATCAAAGCAAAAGGTGGCTACTTTGAAGAACCTAGAATATAAGACATATTTTCAGTTGTTTCACACTTTTTTGTTAAGTATATAATTCCACATGTGTTAATTCATAGTTTTGATGCCTTCAGTGTAAATGTACAATTTTCATAGTCATGAAAATACAGAAAAATCTTTAAATGAGAAGGTGTGTCCAAACTTTTGGTTTGTACTGTAAATTAATTTTCTAGATGGTCATATATCCTTAAGCTTCTAATAGATGCACATACACGTTGTCTGGTTTACAGTAATTGATTAAGCAAACGTTTTTGTTTTTTGTTTTTTTTATTAACATTCCATTATACAAAGAACATGTCTAGCTGTCTGCTGCTGTGGCAGCTGGACAACTCTGAGGTAGTATTTTTAGAATACATGGATGACCTTCTTTTGTGTGCCCCCATGGAGCAAGTGTCCATCAGGGCCAGTGTTAGCCTCCTCAAGCATCTGGCAGAACTGAATTGTCGAGTCTCAGCCTCGAAGCTTCAGTTTTGCCTTGGTCAAGTGGTCTTCTTAGGCCATTGCCTTACTCAGGGTGCCAGACATCTCACAGAAGAAAGGAAGACGGCCATATACCTACTACCATTCCCAAAAGATCCCATAGAGCTGCAACGGTTCCTCGGACTATGTACATATTGCAGACAATGGATCCCAGACGCCTCACGTCTGATGCAGCCCTTATATGACGCATTAAAAGAAGACACTCTGGCTGATGTAAACAACAAGGACCACCAAGAACAGCTGCAACAAGCCTTTGAGCAACTAAAGTCAAGGAAAATGACAGCCCCTGCCCTTGGGAATCCGGACTATGCTCAACCCTTCCATTTGTATGTCTCTGAGACAGGAGGACATGCAGCCGGGTTACTCACACAGAGACACTGTACAAAGCAGCGCCCAGTCGGTTATTACCCAGCGCATCTCTCCCCCAGCTGTCTACGAGCGACTCACGCCACACAGCAACCTAAACATCTGTCTACACAGAGACACCTGTGGCTGCAGTGTTCGTTGATGTTGCCAATGTGAAATTACACAGGTGCACCACCATCAACCCAGCCACCCTGCTACCAGCACCTGAAGGAGAGGGGAAAGAGGCTCCACTGCTTGATTGTCTGGAACAAATTACTGCGGAGTCAACTCCACTTGTTCTAGTGGGGGAAGTACCCTTGGATGATCCAGAACTTACGTTATATACGGACGGATCCAGATATGCTGACACCTCTGGCAGGTTTCATACTGGATATGCTGTCACAACTGAAGATACATTGGTAGAGGCTGCAGTCTTACCTCCCAGTATGTCAGCACAGGAAGCAGAGCTCAAAGCTCTGACTGCAGATTCTCCTATAAAAAATTCTGAAAGCGTCAGACAATTGATGGAAGCGGTGCAACTACCAAGACAGTTGGCTGTCGCTCCACATGCTCTACGCTCTAAAGAAGAACACCAGTCGTGGAAGGAGGCGGGTGCTAAGTTGATAGATGGGCTATGGAAGAAGAAACAACTGTACTGTTTGCCTCGACTCCTGTATCCAGCCATTGCGGCCTGGGCCCATGGACTGCTTATTGGTAGTGGATATGTTTTCCAGTTGGCCAGAAGCATTCGCCGTTCCAAACATGACTGCCAAGACTACCGCCAAGAAGCTGGTCTCTGAAGTTGTTTGCCGGTATGGAGTCCCAGAAGTTATCAAAAGTGATCAAGGACCAGCCTTTCCCTCATGCGTATATCAAGAAATATTTACCATAATCGGATCAACAGTGACGTTACATACTCCTTACCATCCACAGTCAAGTGGCAAGGAGGAGAGATTGAATGGCACACTAAAAGGGCAATGAACCAAAATGATGCAGGAGACTACGGCCCAGTGGCCTGACCTCCTTCCCATTGCACCTTATCACATACGCACCACACCCATAGGGAAACACAAACTGTCACCCTATGAGATACTATTTGGGTCACAACCAGCCATAGCTAGATTTACTCCACAACAATTATCAGAAGAAACAGATTATGTTGTGCAATATGTGATTCAGCTTGCCAAAAGCCTTAACTAACACCCATGCGTTAGTATCATCTTCTATTCCAGATCCAGCTGATGCAGAAGGTTGTCATACCCTCAGGCCTGGAGATTATGTGTATGTGAAGAGGCATGTTCGGAAACACGGACTAGAACCATTGTATGACGGACCATACCAAGTGCTCCTGACAATCCCAACAGCTGAGATATTTTATGATAATATGTATGGTTAAACTAGTCAATACCTGGAATAGCCTACAACAGAGTACTGACCCCTTTAATAATAAGTTCATTACTCACCATCAGATTTTGGTACAAGAATTGAGACAATTAGAAAACAACCAGATCAGTGACTGTTGGATATGTACTCACTCACCAGTTTCAGCCGCTAGTATGCCCTTTCTGGTGGTCCATCCCAGACCGTCATTATTGGAAAGATACATTCATAATCACTCATGGGTACATACAAATCTGTTTATAAAAGGCACCAATGACACGTTATAAAATATCTGGCAACGTCCATTGTAATGAATCTTCTGAATATAAGCCTAGTAATTAGTGTTGAGCGAACATGCTCGACACTGCTCGGTACTCGCCCGAGCATCACGCTACTCGGGATGTTCGGCGAGCACCGAGCATTTCCGGGTTACTCGGGCGGGAGCTCGGGTCTCCGCCCTGCATGTTTGGCGCTCTTTACAGAGCCAATGAACATGCAGGGATTGCCAGCCAGTCACTGTAATGCCGCAGCCATGTTGTTTGTGGGCATTACAGTGATTGGCTGGCCGCACAGCGTCACCTCGAGTATTTAAAACCGGGCGCCGCCATCTTGGACACAGTCGCTCCGGATCAAACAGTGTAGGGACAGCGCTGCTGATTTAGGGAGAGATATATCCTGCAAAATAGTTAGTGTAGGGTCTGTAACGGCTGTCAGATCAAACAAACAGTCCTTCTCAGGACTAATAATCATCCCAGGTATATCAGGCAGGCAGGCAGGCTGTATAGGAGACGCAGTGGTTATACCAGCAAACGCTGCATTACAGTCCTGTGTGCTGCTCCTGTTGCTGAAATTGCTGGACTTATCTCCAGGTCCCGGGGGCCAGGAAAAATCCTTTTTTTTAGCTAAATCCTCTTTTTTTTTCCTCCTTCACAATGTACAAATACCCATCTTATTAACCTTTTGGTGCCCCCCCCCCAAAAAAAAAAAAAGTGTGCCTCTGATTTTTCAGACACAAATATATCTGTTGAAAATAGTCTGGTGTAGGCCAGAGAAATAGAAGTGTGGTTTTGAAGTTCTATGGGGCATTTGTATCTAAAAAAAACAGTTTGAGTGTGTCGCTCACTGTTCAGCCGCAAATATATATATATTTTAAAAAGCCTGGTATACACCAGTAAATTATTACTGTGGTTTTGATGTTCCACGGTAAAACATCTCTATTATCCTGTTTTTGGCATTTTTTGCTGTATAAAAATAATAATAGTGTCTCCCTGATTTTTCAGACACAAATATATCTGTTGAAAATAGTCTGGTGTAGGCCAGAGAGACAGAAGTGTGCTTTTGCTCTTCCACGGTAAAAAATCTCTATTATCCTGCTTTTTGCATTTTTTGCTGTAAAAAAAAAAAATAGTGTCTCCCTGATTTTTCAGACACAAATATATCTGTTGAAAATAGTCTGGTGTAGGCCCGAGAAATACAAGTGTGGTTTTTCAGTTCCACGGTACAAACCTCTGTATTATCCACTTTTGGGCCATTTGTATCTAAAAAAAACAGTTTGAGTGTGTCGCTCACTGTTCAGCCGCAAATATATATATATTTTAAAAAGCCTGGTATACACCAGTAAATTATTACTGTGGTTTTGATGTTCCACGGTAAAACATCTCTATTATCCTGTTTTTGGCATTTTTTGCTGTATAAAAATATTAAGTGTCTCCCTGATTTTTCAGACACAAATATATCTGTTGAAAATAGTCTGGTGTAGGCCAGAGAGACAGAAGTGTGCTTTTGCTCTTCCACGGTAAAAAATCTCTATTATCCTGCTTTTTGCATTTTTTGCTGTCAAAAAAAAAAATAGTGTCTCCCTGATTTTTCAGACACAAATATATCTGTTGAAAATAGTCTGGTGTAGGCCCGAGAAATGCAAGTGTGGTTTTGCAGTTCCACGGTACAAACCTCTGTATTATCCACTTTTGGGCCATTTGTATCTAAAAAAAACAGTTTGAATGTGTCGCTCACTGTTCAGCCGCAAATATCTATATATTTTAAAAAGCCTGGTATACACCAGTAAATTATTACTGTGGTTTTGATGTTCCACTGTAAAACATCTCTATTATCCTGTTTTTGGCATTTTTTGCTGTATAAAAATAATAATAGTGTCTCCCTGATTTTTCAGACACAAATATATCTGTTGAAAATAGTCTGGTGTAGGCCAGAGAGACAGAAGTGTGCTTTTGCTGTTACATGGTAAAAAATCTCTATTATCCTGCTTTTTGCTGTAAAAAAAAAAAAATAGTGTCTCCCTGATTTTTCAGACACAAATATATCTGTTGAAAATAGTCTGGTGTAGGCCCGAGAAATACAAGTGTGGTTTTGCAGTTCCACGGTGCAAACCTCTGTATTATCCACTTTTGGGCCATTTGTATCTAAAAAAAACAGTTTGAGTGTGTCGCTCACTGTTCAGCCGCAAATATATATACATATTTTAAAAAGCCTGGTATACACCAGTAAATTATTACTGTGGTTTTGATGTTCCATGGTAAAACATCTCTATTATCCTGTTTTTGGCATTTTTTGCTGTATAAAAATAATAATAGTGTCTCCCTGATTTTTCAGACACAAATATATCTGTTGAAAATAGTCTGGTGTAGGCCAGAGAGACAGAAGTGTGCTTTTGCTCTTCCATGGTAAAAAATCTCTATTATCCTGCTTTTTGCATTTTTTGCTGTGAAAAATAAAAAAAAATAGTGTCTCCCTGATTTTTCAGACACTAATATATCTGTTGAAAATAGTCTGGTGTAGGCCCGAGAAATACAAGTGTGGTTTTGCAGTTCCACGGTACAAACCTCTGTATTATCCACTTTTGGGCCATTTGTATCTAAAAAAAACAGTTTGAGTGTGTCGCTCACTGTTCAGCCGCATATATACATATATTTTAAAAAGCCTGGTATACACCAGTAAATTATTACTGTGGTTTTGATGTTCCACGGTAAAACATCTCTATTATCCTGTTTTTGGCATTTTTTGCTGTATAAAAATAATAATAGTGTCTCCCTGATTTTTCAGACACAAATACATCTGTTGAAAATAGTCTGGTGTAGGCCAGAGAGACAGAAGTGTGCTTCTGCTGTTTCACGGTAAAAAATCTCTATTATCCTGCTTTTTGCATTTTTTGCTGTAAAAAAAAAAAAATAGTGTCTCCCTGATTTTTCAGACACAAATATATCTGTTGAAAATAGTCTGGTGTAGGCCCGAGAAATACAAGTGTGGTTTTGCAGTTCCATGGTACAAACCTCTGTATTATCCACTTTTGGGCCATTTGTATCTAAAAAAAACAGTTTGAGTGTGTCGCTCACTGTTCAGCCGCAAATATATATATATTTTAAAAAGCCTGGTATACACCAGTAAATTATAACTGTGGTTTTGCTGTTCCACAGTAAAAAATCTCTATTATTCAGGTTTTGGTAGTTTTTTCCGTAAAGAAAAACAGTAGTGTCTCCTGACTGTTGTGACACAAAAATATATATGTTGAAAATAGTCTTGTGTAGGCCCGACATCCCAGTGTGGTTTCGCAGTTCCACGGGTCAAATCGCTGTACTATCCAGTTTTGGGCCTTTGGTATCTAAGCAAAAAGCAGTTTGAGTGTGTCGCTCACTGTTCAGCCGCAAATATCTCTATTTAAAAAAGTGTGGTATACCCCAGTAAACAATAACTGTGGTTTTCTAATCTACTCTTTATTACCCTTTTTCCATTGATAGTGCAAGTGTAAGCTATTTTACTTCATTTACAATGGGCAAGGCGCGTGGCAAGGGACGTGGAAGTGGACGTTCTGGTGATGGTTCGTGCAGAGGACGGGGCCGTGGCCAAGGTGAAAATGTGCCACAACCAACAGCCACATCTTCTCGCTCCCACTTCTTGTCCGAATTACTAGGGAAGCACAGAACAACACCAGTATTGAGAACTGATCAGTGTGAACAGGTTATTAATTGGATAGCAGACAATACTTCCAGTTACCTGGGCACCACCACCTCCGGTCTGTCTTCCACACGGTCAACTCTTAGTAGCCGTGAGTCTCGACCGCATACTCCTCCTCACCCTGATGCTCCTTCCTCCCACCATGCCGAGTGTCGTCAGACAGCAAGTGATCCCACACTTGGACACTCTGAAGAGCTGTTCACTGGTCCATTTCCATATTTGGGCCCCTCGCCTGATACGCTTGAAGTGGTGGAAGAGGAGATCCCATGTTGCGATGCCCAAATATTTGAACAGCCATGGCAGCAGGAAGTCGACGTTGGCAATCTGTCACAAGAGGTGGACGATGACGAGACACAATTGCCAGGAAGTGAGGAGGAGGATCGTGGTGCGCAAGTGGAAGAGGAGGTGGTGGTGGATGATCTAGTAACTGACCCAACGTGGAAGGAGGACATGCAGAGTGAGGCCAGCAGTACACAGGGGGAGGGAGGCAGAGTACCCCAACAGGCAGGAAGAAGCAGTGTGGTGGCCGCAGACAGAAGGCAGGCAACCGTTCCCTGTAACACCAACACGAGGGACGTTGCCAGTACAAGCGGTAGGTCTTCCAGAGTCTGGAATTTTTTTAAAGACTCTGCTGATAATCCCAAAAAGACCATATGTTCCACCTGCCATGCCTGCATCAGCAGGGGTAACAAAACTACCAGCCTGACCACCACCAGCATGATCAGACACATGGCAGCAAAGCACCCGACTTTGTGGGGCGAAACCCAGGGTCCACGACCAGTGTCAGCGGGTGTCACCACTGCTTCTTCCACTGTTGTGCGTGCAATAGAACCCCCTGTTGTGTGTGCAAGGCAATCCCCTGTCCATACTGCATGTAAAGATGCCCCCTCCTCTCAGTCTTCACTTGTTATGGCAGTTTCTCAAGAAACAGCATCAACGTCCACGTCCACGTCCCACCGCAGCGTTCAATTGTCCATATCCCAGACCTTTGAACGAAAGCGGAAATTCGCAGCTAACGCCCCACAGGCCACAGTCCTAAATTCGCACATTTCACGACTGCTTGCATTGGAAATGCTGCCTTTTAGGCTGGTGGAGACGGAATCCTTCTGCAATCTTATGGCGGTGGCCGTCCCTTGGTACTCGGTCCCCAGCCGACACTATTTTGCCCGGTGTGCCATCCCCGCACTACACAAGCTCGTGTCCCAAAGCATCTGCCGTGCCCTCAACAACGCAGTTACTGGGAGAGTCCATCTGACAACGGACACTTGGACAAGTGCTTGTGGCCCGGGACGGTACATCTCTCTGACGGCACAATGGGTAAACATAGTGGAAGCCGGGACCCAGTCGGACCTTGGGATGGAACACATCCTCCCCACACCGAGGATTGCGGGCCCTATGTCAGTCAGAGTTGCCCCCACAGTGTACAGCTCCTGCGCATCCTCCTCCTCCTCCTCCTCCTCATGTTCAGCCTCCATCTCAGATATCACCACATCAGTTACAAGCTGGAAGCATTGCAGTACTGCCTCCGCCAAGCGGCAACAGGCTGTGCTGAAACTCATAAGCTTAGGTGATAAACCTCACACTGCTTGTGAGTTGTGGACAGCTGTGAAAGAGCAGGCAGATCTGTGGCTGAGACCGCTGAACCTATATCCCGGCATGGTCGTGTGTGACAATGGCCGTAACCTGGTGGCGGCTCTGAGGCGAGGTGAGATCACACACGTACCATGCCTGGCTCATGTGCTTAACCTCGTGGTTCAGCGGTTTCTTAAATCGTACCCCGAGTTGCCAGATCTGCTCGTGAAAGTACGCCGCCTGTCAGCTCATTTTCGCAAGTCGGCTACAGCTTCCGCCGTCCTTGCTGTGTTGCAGCAACGTTTGCAGCTTCCGGCACACCGACTGGTGTGTGATGTCCCCACACGTTGGAACTCTACCCTCCACATGTTGCAAAGGATTTGTGAGCAGAAGAGAGCAGTTGTGGAGTACCAGCTGCAACAAGGCCGTCGATATTCAGGTCAGACTCCACACATAAGACCTCAGGAGTGGACCTGGATGTCTGACATATGTACCATCCTTACAAACTTTGAGGAGGCCACCAAGATGGTGAGTGGCGATGACGCCATCATTAGTGCCAGCATCCCACCACTTGTCAGTCTTTTGCAACGCTCTCTGCAGAGAATTAAAGAGGAGGCATTGCAGCCAGAGTATGATGAGATGGATCAAGAAGCCGTAGCGGGCGATTACACACAGCCCAGCCTCATCTCATCCCAACGTGCATTGGGGGACAATGAGGGAGAGGAGGAGGAGGAGGAGGAGGAAGAACAGGAGCTGCTATCATGCGTTGTAGACGGTAGTACCTGTACAAGTGTCATACCGTCGGTTCAGCGTGGGTGGCCTGAGGACAGGGAGGAGGAGGAGGAGGAGAGCATGGTCAGTCGTCATCTTGGTGAGGACACGGAAATCTTGCCCGTTACCAGTCTGGCACGCATGGCTGACTTTATGTTACGCTGCCTTAACCGTGACCCTTGCGTTGTGAAAATGTTGGGTGACAGTCATTACTGGTTGGTGACACTTGTAGACCCCCGCTACAAGGAGAACTTTCAATCTCTTATTCCTGAGGTGGAGAGGTCTACAAAAATGGGGCAATACCAGAAGGCCCTTGCTGCAGAACTCTTAAAAAAATTCCCATCTGAACACGCTAGCGGCAGAGGTCACAGTTCGTTGCCCAACCAAGGCGTACAGGCGAGAGAGATGCAACTCCAATCCAGCAGAGGCAGGGGAACACTGTCAACATTCTGGGACAGTTTTCTGACACCAGCCCAGCTTACAGGCCCTGAGGCGCGGGGTACTCTCACAAGGAGTGGAAAGTTTCAAAAGATGGTGAGGGAGTACCTTGCCGATCGTACCAGCGTCCTCCGTGATTCCTCTGTGCCTTTTAATTATTGGCTATCCAAGCTGGACACTTGGAATGAACTCGCTCTGTACGCCTTGGAGGTCCTGGCCTGCCCTGCCGCTAGCGTGTTATCGGAGCGTGTTTTTAGTGCGGCTGGGGGAATTATAACTGATAAGCGCACTCGCCTGTCAACTGACAATGCTGACAAGCTGACCCTTATCAAAATGAACAAGGGCTGGATTGGGCCAGACTTCTCATCACCACCAAATGACAGCAGAGTAACATAAAGTCAAATCCACTGTGTTATTTCGGGAGGTGTATTCACATGCACCGCTTCACACCCACACATGGGTATACGCCTCCTTGTTTCGGTTGTTTAATCTTCTTCTCCTTATCCTCAGCCTCCACCACAACTATACCACCAGGGTGCCAGCATTGCAAGTTCCTCCGTCCAAATTTTTGGCAGCTTTTGCTGGGAAAGCATAAGCAAATACCATGGGACACCCACTCCCCAATAATGGGACTTATGTTTGTAATATGCTGTACTGCATGGCTCTTGTAAGGGGCATTGCAAGTTGCTCCGTCCTAATTTTTGGCAGCTTTTGCTGCGAAAGCATAAGCAAATACTATGGGAGACCCACTCCCCAATAATGGGACTTATGTTTGTAATATGCTGTACTGCATGGCTCTTGTAAGGGGTATTGCAAGTTGCTCCGTCCTAATTTTTGGCAGCTTCTGCTTGCAAGGCATAAGCAAATACTATGGGACACCCACTCCCCAATAATGGGACTTATGTTTGTAATATGCTGTACTGCATGTGACGCGCCCCCTGGGCCGTGTGTACACATGTGTGGGATACCCGGTGCCGGGTCTCTGGGGTCTGTAGTGTCCGTGGCGGTGACCCAGTCCCGTGGCTCAGGCTGGTCAAACCAGTGGCAGTCTTTCTTAGGTTTTGAGGTTAATTGTCCGACTGCGCCACCCGTGGATTGCGGTCAGGGAGTACCACCGCTGTGAGGCAGACCGCTGAGGCTGGTGTTGTGTGCGCAGCATAGAATGGGATAACTCCCCTCGGGAGGAGTATAGCCTCAGGGCATTGAGTGTGGATGATGGGGGTGATGGTGCACGAGCGCAGCAGGAACGACTCAGAGTCTTTGCAGTGCAGTTCAGGGTCTTTACTGATGATTATAAGGTAGACACTCCCGGGAGTACTGGCTAGCATAAGAGGCCTGCTCAGTCTGTGAGCAAGCAGAAGTTCCCCTGGCCAGGTGGAGTTGTAGGCCTCCCCGTCTGTCTGCACTCTTCCTGGCTACCTTGCTGTAAGCGGGTAGAAGTAGCCCACGTCCTTGAGTGTACCGTGTAGCGCTCACCCGTATGGCTGGTGACTTGGGGCCTTCTGTTAGCCTCCACTCCACGACGGCGGTGCTGGTCCCTTGCTTGTGACTGAGCCTCTGGGCTTCTATGGCCAGAGGACCTGAAATCCCCTGCCGGCTGGTTTCTGCTGCTGGATATATAAGTCCTCATAGCTTCGGACTCCTGTGTCCGGTTCCTATTGTCTTCTGCCAGGGCGAGCTCTGCTCAGCTTCCAGCCCCTGGTCTTTAGCTCCTAGCTCCTACAGAGCTCCTTGCTGTTACTTTCCCTTGCTCTCACTCTGACTCTGACTGTTCTCTGACTCACTCAACCCCGCCCCAGATCCAGTTTATAAGGTCAGAATTCTCCCCTCCCAGGACTGGGGCAGGAGGATGTTGCATGTTTAAGGGATCCTGACCAGGAAACCTCCCACTTGCTCTCCGACGTAATATCTCTGTTACTGTGGTGACCAGACCCCTGGGGTGCCACACATGGCTCTTGTAAGGGGCATTGCAGTTCATCATAATTTTTGGAAAGCCTTCCATTCACTGCTTAGGCCAACAGTGCACGGGAGACCCAGTTGCTATAAATGGAAAAAAAGGTTTAGTTAACGCCCTCTGACCTCCATGTCATTTCCAAGGGGCATTGGAGTTGCTCGAAATTTCTGGTAGGCATTGCACTCACTGTATGCCCTATAACTGTGTAGCCGAACCGCTCCTTTTGTTACAGAAACATATCCTACAAGACATATCTGGTTGACTGGCCTGATATTGATGTGAATGGTCCCTGTTCCTCCTGCTCTTTCTCCTTTGCCACCACCTCATCCATCATTTATCACCTGAAGCTTTGTTTTAACGGGAGTCATAGAACTGGGATAGTAGCAGGAAAACATCCAGCAATCCTCGAGGAGGTAGGATATGCGCCAAAACGCGGACCACCTCAGGCCTAGCCGCTACTACATACATGCGCTTGCATTCCAAGAAAACAAAGCAGATGCTAACTTCTATCATCATCATCATGCTCCTCACCTAGGCACTCTCAACTCCCCTGATGGAGAAGCCAGGGCCCCACCGGAGGAGTCTGGTTCTCTGGTGGGCTCGTCCAATGCTGCCCTAAAGCAGGCCAGGCTAAGAAAAGTGTGGGGGAAGGTGACAGGAGAAATCAGGGCGGCTGGGGACCGAGTATGGACACCTGGCCGCCACCTGGCGGCTGGGGACAGAGCGTGGGCACCCGGCCGCCAGGCGGCTGGGGACAGATTATGTATACCTCGCTGCTGAAGCGGCCATGAGGTAGTGGCCAGCTTCGGCCTCCTCCAAAGTAAAAGGCCCCATTTCAAGTGAAAGCTAGCAGTATGGTATTGCAGCCTGCGGGTGGGTGGGTGGGTGGCTGCATATTTTCGCTTGCATTGCAAGGAATGGGGGAGGTACAATAGAACACTGCCCTGGGACAAGGACTTGCACGGGGATAGATGCAAGTCTGCATCTTCTGATGCGGCAAGGATCACTTCTGATGGGCACACTTTTAGACAGTGACCTGGGGGTCAGAGATGCTTCCAGGGGTCTTCCCATGCTGATCCCTTGTTTTTTCAGCACTGTATGCATGTGTCACACAGCACATGGCCAGATAAGGTTGTAAAATGTTAAAATGACATTTCCCGGTGAACGCATTTGTCACGGTTGAAAGCAATACAAAAGTGCAAAAACGCATAAAAAATGCTACTTGTGAACATAGCCCAAGGTGTGGAGGAGCATTTTTGTTTTTGGTTATTTATTTTACCTTATACACAAGTCTTTACCCTGGAAAGGATGTTCCTTAACCCCTTTCCGACCTGGTCAGTAATAGTACGCACCAGGTCGGGAAGGCCGGTTCAGTGGGGGCTCCGGCGGTGAGGCCGCACTGAAGCGAGCACATGTCAGCTGATTATTGGAATCGCAATCCACCCGCGGCTGTTAACATGTTAAATCTCTGACAGTGGCATTTAACTCGCGCTTCCGGGAGTCCTAAGCCCCGCCCATCAGTGACCCCATCACGTTATCGCGGGTCACCAATGGGTGGGCATGACAACTCAGGGTCTGCAGCAGACGCCTCTGGTTGTCATGTCTCAATTGCTATGAGCGCCACCTAGTGGTCAGCGCTCATAGCAAGTGAGCATTTCTCCTGCATACAAGCGATCTGCTCATTGCTTGTATGCAGTAGAAGCAATCAGACAACTGCTGCTTCTAGTCTCCTCTGGAGACTATAGAAGCAAGCAGAAAGTGTAAAAAAAAAGTTTTTAAAAAATAAGAAAAATAAAAAATATATAAAGGTTTAAGTCACCCCCCTTGCGCCCCATTCAAAATAAAATATATATATATAAAAAAAAACCCACATACACATATTTGGTATCGCCGCGTTCAGAATCACCCGATCTATCAATATAAAAGAAGAATTAATACAATCAGTAAATGGCGTAACGAGAAAAAAAATTTAAACACCAGAATTAAGTTTTTTTGGTCGCTACAACTTTGCAATAAAATGCAATAACGGGCGATCAAAACATCGGATCTACCCCAAAATGGTATCAATAAAAACGTCAGCTCGGCACGCAAAAAATAAGCCCTCACCTGGCCCCAGATCCCGAAAAATGGAGAAGCTAAGGGTCTCGGAAAATGGCGTCATTTTTTTTTGTTTTTTTAGCAAGCTTTGGATTTTTTTTTCACCACTTAAATAGAAAAGAACCTATACATGTTTGGTGTCTATGAACTCGTAACGACCTGGAAAATAATGATGGCAGGTCAGTTTTAGCAATCTGTGAACGTGGTAAAAAAAGGACCCAAAAAACAACTGTGGAATTGCATTTTTTTTGCAGTTTCACTGCACTTGGAATTTTTTTCCCATTTTCCAGCACACGATATGGTAAAACCAGTGATGGTGTTTAAAAGTGCAACTCGTCCCGCAAAAAATAAGCCCTCACATGGCCATATTGAACGAAAATTAAAAAAGTTCTGGCTCAGGGAAGAAGGGGAGCAAAAAAGGAAAACATAAAAACAGAAAGACCCATGGTCGTTAAGGGGTTAACATATTTCACAGGAAAGCACTTTCACTTTCGTTTTTGAACGTTTTATTGTGAGCCTGTAAAAGTGGCTTAATACCTCTGACCACGTTGTTGACAGCAGTGACCTGGGGGTCAGAAATGCTTCCAGGGGCGATCCCCATGCTGTCCCCATGTCATTTGAGCACTGTCACTATCGTTTTGGGCACTTTTTAGGCTTTCTACAGACTGCCGGGAGAGCCGCCGCAAAAATGTTCGGGTCTCCCATAACATTGGGCTCGTTGCTCGGGTCGAGCACCCGAGTATCACAGTGAGCTCGGCCCGAGCTTCGAGCACTCGAGCATTTTAGTGCTCGCTCAACACTACTAGTAATCCAACATGTGGCAATCCAAATGTTGGATATTGTAGCCCCCTGGGACAAATGCCTTCATGGTGTATGTTATCAAATAACACAGTTTTTATTGATTTGGTGCATAAATTAGTATTACAGCATTCTGCTTTATGGGATTTACCATCAGCCACATATTGGGTCTGTGGGAATAATGCGTACAAATGGCTCCCAGTCGGAGTAGGGGGGACTTGTACATTGGGCCGGCTAACTTCAGCCACTTATCACTTATCTTATTCCCCATAGTAAAGTAGATTTGAGAACCATCCCTCTTCATACCATTTATAAACGTGCCAAGGACAACACCCCATGCCCATCAGGAAGACCTCATTTAGTACAAATGAGTATACCCGATAAGATAGTTAGTACTGTCTTCCTCTACCCTATGGTTACATAAATGTGGGACAAGTTAGTGGAAGTCACTGATTACTTAGATGACCAGATTTGGAATATTTTGAAAGTAATGAATACTACTGTTGCGGTGCAGAATCAACTTATTATAGTGGCCAATCAAAATACTTTAGTGCTGGACTATTTGACAGCAGCTCAAGGAGGGATGTGTCAGGTTATAGGCCCAGCCTATTGACCCCAACTCTACCTTACAGTTAAAGACTAAAATGGAAGACATTAGGAAACTCAGGGAAGAATATAACAAACATAATGAATTGACCAAAGAGTGTTGCATATTGCTGCGTGCATCTTGTTAATATATGTTTCACTAAAACTAGTCTTTTTTTGCATCCCATTTTGCATGAGGAAAACCTGCCAGTCATCAAAGAGCAAGGAGGACACTGTCAACCGATATCCAGTGTTACTGTACACAGACCTCCCAGATGTAACCAGCATTGAGGACCTGGATGACAAGGGAATGATGACCTTTACCCGCTTGCCCCAACCAACCTGAGATCTGAGCTTATGATTATATCAACTAACAAGGGGGGATGGACATGCCGCGACAGCCTCAATTGGTAACAAGGGCACTAATTGAGTGAAGACCAATGTCCCTCAGGCTCAAAGCATGACCCTGGGATAGCACCTCTATTGTTGATAATAACATAATTTTTAGGGGGGAATGTAGAGGACATATTGATACTCATGCTAGAGCAACTCCATTTTGTCTGCTCGCTTTAAAATTATGTTATTATCACTCCTTGCATAACATACATTCTTTCTTTCTCTTCCCATAGAACTTCCCTCACACTAACTTTTTCTCAAGAGAACATTTTGTCGGACACTCTGTTATCTAACTTGTTTAGGCCAGGTTTGACCTTGTAAAATTTCCATAGTGCTTCAAACTAACAATGATAATATGACCATATATGTGCTTTCCGTAATAATTGTACTAACATCAGTTAGCCTATAGTATTGTAGTATGGCTGCAGAGTTGATTGGCTATTTGATATACTCAAAACAATATAAAATGCTAAGCAAAATAAACGGGATCAGAGATTCTTTGAATCCTCCCAATACAGAACATTGTTTCCGTTTGGTTTTCTGTGGATTGCAATCAACATATCAGCATAATAATTTGACACTCACTTGGTCAACCGTGAAGGGTTATTGCCCTCCCTTAACACTTCTGATGTGGTGTCTGATCGGGGGGCCCAGTTTGTTTCCAAGTTCTGTAAGGCATTCTGTTCTCAACTGGGGGTGCAGCTGTCCTTTTCCTCTGCCTTCCACCCTCAGTCGAATGGTCAGACCGAGCATGTCAATCAGAGCTTGGAGACATACCTCAGGTGGTTCGTCTCCAAAAATCAGGAGGATTGGGCATCCTACTTACCGCTGGCAAAATTTGCCATCAATAATCATCATCAATAATCCACTGGCATGTGACCGTTCTTCGGTGAATATGGTTATCATCCACAGTTTGGTACCTTCAGTGGGGGAGAAGCTTCAGGAGTTCCTGAGGAGGAACGGTTTGCTTTGTCGCTCTCCTCGGTATGGCAGGGTGTTCTGTGTAATTTAAAGACCATGGGTGACAAGTATAAACGTATGGCTGACAGAAAATGCTTGCCAGGTCTGGACCTGAATATGAATGACTTTGTGTGGTTGTCTACCAGGAATATAAGATTGAAAGTTCCTTCTTCGAAGCTGGGACCTAGGTTTATTGGTCCTTATAAAATAATCTCTGTCATTAACCCAGCAGCGTTTCGTCTTGAATTTCTTCAGTCCCTTAAGGTCCACAATGTGTTCCACAGGTCCTTACTCAAAAGGTATGTGGAACCTCTTGAGCCCTCACCTCTACCACTGCCCCCAGTAATGGTTGATGGTAGTCTGGAGTTCCAGATTTCAAGGATTGTAGATTCTCATCTCCAACGTCGTTCTCTACAATACTTGGTGCACTGGAAAGGCTATGGTCCAGAGGAGAGGATGTGGGTTTCAGTGTCAGAGGTGAAATCTCCCAGATTGGTTCACTCATTCCACAACTTTTTTCCTGAGAAACCCGGTCCGGAGTGTCCAGAGGCCACTTGTAGAGAGGGGGTACTGTTGTGTGTGTGTCAGAGGTGACAGACAGTCGTCCTGCAGTGGGTTGCAGGAGATCTCTACATTTGGCATTGCTGACAGTTTCTTAGATAAGAGGCTGTCTTTAGGACTGAGCGGTTACCTCTCTCTTGCGAATTAGCTCTCTGGCCTGGGTGTATATATACCTGGTGTGTCTGAGAGGGAGTCGCTGGCTATATCCATTTCTACTTGTGAAGCTTAGCAGGAGCAGTACTTTGTCCTTTCTGGAGTTGAGGCTGTGTACGTATCTGGAGTTCATCTAAAGCTAAGCCATTTCCCCTGTTTTATCCACCCTTGTTGTCTATAGAGTTTAGTGGAGGTTGACTAGTGCTCATCTCCTTCCATCCCTAGCCATAGCCATATGCCAGGGAGAGTAGGGCGAGGCACTCGTGTGGCGATTGCTGAGGAGGCAATATAGGGACGATAGTTGAGACAGGGTGACGCTATACCAGACTAGGAGGTCTCCACTTTCCCCTTTTCCCTAGTTTCTGGGCTCCCTTTTCCCTCTGTGTTGAATTAAGTCTTCCCCACACCTGGCATCACAGCTGCTGTCCTCGCTCTGCATGTCCCCCTTCCAGGTTGGGTCAGTTACTATATCATACACCACCTCGTTTTCCACTTCCGCTCCCTGGTCCTCCTCCTGACTTTCTGGCAATTGTGTCTCATCATCATCATCATCCACCTCTTGCGACAGTAATTGTACTTTCCCATCGTTGCCTTCGTGTGACCGTGGCTGCTCAAATATTTCGGCATCGCTACACGCGTTCTTCTCTTGACTCACTTGAAGCTGGCCGGGCGAGAGGCCCGAATCTACAAATGGAAAAGTGAACAGCTCTTCTGAGTGTCCAACTGTGGGATCAGTTGCCTCCAGGCACTTGGCATGGTGGGAGGAAGGAGGATCAGGGTGAGGAATATGCGGTCCAGACTCATGGCTACTGAGACTTGACCGTGTGGAAGACAGGATGGTAGTGGTGGTGGCAAAGTGACTGGAAGCATTATTTGCTATCCAACCAACAAACTTTTGACATTGCTCTGGGTTCAACAGTGGTGTGCTGTGGTCCCCTAGCAATTGGGACAGGAAGGTCAGGTGACAAGATGTGGGTGTTTGTTGTGGCACAATTTCAGCTTGCCCTTGGCCTCGGCCTTAGCCTCTGCATGCACCATAACAATCACATCCACTTTCCCATCCCTTGCCTTGCACCTTGCCCATTTTAAATGGAGGACAATGTTTTCCACGTTCACTAGAAATGGCTGATTTTGGAACGCAGTTATATGTGATACACTACCGTTCAAAAGTTTGGGGTCATTTAGAAATGTCATTATTTTTGAAAGAAAAGCACATTTTTTTTCAATGACGCTAACATTAAATGAATCAGAAATACACTCTATACATTGTTAATGTGGTACATGACTATTCTAGCTGCAAACGTCTTGTTTTTATTGCAATATCAACATAGGCGTATAGAGGCCATTTCCAACAATCACCACTCCAGTGTTTTAATGGTACATTCTGTTTGCTAACTGTGTAAGAATGCTAATGAATATTTAGAAAACCCTAGAAAACCCTTGCACAAGTATGTTAGCCCAGCTGAAAATGGTTTGGCTGATTTGAGAACCTATAAAATTGACCTTCCTTTGAGCTAGTTGAGAATTTGGAGCATTACATTTGTTTGTTCTATAAAACTCTCAAAATGTCCAGAAAAAGAGAACTTTGATGTGAAATTTGACAGTCTATTCTTGTTCTTAGAAATGAAGGCTATTCCATGCGAGAAATTGGCAAGAAACTGAAGATTTCCTACAACGGTGTGTACTACTCCCTTCAGAGGAGAGCACAAACAGGCTCTAACCAGAGTAGAAAGAGAAGTGGGAGGCCCCGCTACACAACTGAGCAACAAGACAAGTACATTAGAGTCTCTAGCTTGAGAAATCGATGCCTCGCAACTCCTCAACTGGCAGCTTCATTAAATAGTACATGCAAAACGCCAGAGTCAACGTCTACAGTGAAGAGGGGCGACTCTGGGATGCTGGCCTTCAGGTCAAAGTGGCAAAGAAAAAGCCATATCTGAGACTGGCTAATAAAAGGAAAAGATTAATATGGGAAAAAGAACACAGACATTGGATAGAGGAAGATTGGAAAAAAGTTTTATGGACAGACGAATCAAAGTTTGAATCACACAGAAAAACAGTTGTGAGACACAGAACAACTGAAAAGATGCTGGAAGAGTGCCTGACGCGATCTGTCAAGCATGGTGGAGGTAATGTGGCGGTCTGGGGTTGCTTTGGTGCTGGTAAAGTGGGAGATTTGTACAAGGTAAATGGGATTTTGAATAAGGAAGGTTATCACTCCATTGTGCAATGCCATGCCATACCCTGTGGACAGCACTTGATTGGAGCCAATTTCATCCTACAACAGGACAATGACCCAAAGCACACCTCCAAATTATGCATGAACTATTTAGGGAAAAAACAGGCAGCTGCTTTTCTATCTGTAATGGAGTGGCCACCGCAGTCACCAGATCTCAACCCCATTGAGCTGTTGTGGGAGCAGCGACCGTATGGTACGCAAAAAGTGCCCATCAAGCCAATCCAACTTGTGGGAGGGGCTTCAGGAAGCAAGGGGTGAAATTTCTCAAGATTACCTCAGCAAATTAACAGCTAGAATGCCAAAGGTCTGCAATGCTGTAATTGCTGCAAAGAGAGCATTCTTTGACGAAAGTAAAATTTGACGGAGAAAATTATTCTTTCAAATAAAAATCATTATTTCTAAGCTTGTCAATGTCTGGACTATATTTTCTATTCATTTTGCAACTCATTTTATAAATAAAAGTATGAGTTTTCATGGAAAACACAAAATTGTCTGGGTGACTCCAAACTTTTGAACGGTAGTGTACGTCTGACAGAGAACAACGGTTTTAACCCCCTTCCACCGTCGTCAGTAATAGCACGCACCACGTCGGAAAGGCCGGTTCAGTGGGGCTCCAGCGCTGAGCCCGCACTGAACCGAGCACAAGTCAGCTGATTATTACAGCTGACATGTGCCCACAACAGCCGCGGGTGGAATCGCGATCCACCTGCGGCTGTTAACTAGTTAAATGCCGCTGTCAATCTCTGACAACAGCATTTAACAGCGCCGCGCCAGAAGCGATTCACTTACCCCGCCCATCGGTGAACCCGTTCATGTGATCGCGGGTCACTGATGGGTGGGCATGACAACCCTGGGTCTGCAGCAGACTCCAGTGGTTGTCATGTTCTGCTAGCTATGAGCGCCACCTAGTGGTCAACGCTCATAGCACAGGAGCATTTCTGCTACATAGAGGTGATCTGCTCATCGCCTCTATGTAGCAGAGGCGATCGGACAATTGCTGCTTATAGTCTCCTATGGAGACAATAGAAGCAAGCAAGAAGTGTAAAAAAAATGTTTTAAAAAATATAAAAAAAATGTAAAAAATATAAAAGTTTTAATCACCCCCTTTTGCCCCAATCAAAATAAAATTATAAAAAATAAACCCCACATACACATATTTGGTATCGCCGCTTTCAGAATTGCCCGATCTATCAATATAAAAAGAGAATTAATCCGATCGGTAAACGGCGTAACGAGAAAAAAATTCCAAACGCCAGAATTAAGTTTTTTGGTTGCTGCAACATTGCAATAAAGTGCAATAACGGGCGATCAAAACATCGGATCCATTCCAAAATCAGCCCAGCGCGCAAAAAATAAGCCCCCACCCGGCCCCAGATCCCGAAAAATGGAGACGCTATGGGTCTCGGAAAATGGCGCCATTTTTTTTTTTTTTTTAGCAAACTTTGGAATTTTTTTTCACCTCCTAAATAAAAAAAAACCTATACTTGTTTGGTGTCTACGAACTCGTAACGACCTGGAGAATTATAGTGGTAGGTCAGTTTTAGCATTCAGTGAACGTGGAAAGAAAAAAAAACAAAAAACGACTGTGGAATTGAATTTTTTTTTTACAATTTCACCCCACTTGGAATTTTTTTACTGTTTTCCAGTACACGATATGGTAAAACTAGTAATGGCGTTTAAAAGTACAACTCGTCCTGCAAAAAATAAGCCCCATATGGCCATATTGACTGAAAAATAAAAAGGCTATGGCTCTGGGAAGAAGGGGAGCAAAAAACAAAAACTCAAAAACGGAAAATGCTCCCGTCATGAATGAGTTAAATAGCAGGCCTGTAATTTACTAATACTATTCTTCACAGAGACCTAGTGTGAATAGCTTGACCAACACACTACAACGAAATGGAAGGCAGAAATTGCTGATTTTGGAACGCTATTACATGTGATACGTCTGACAGAGAACCCCGGTTTTAAATAGCAGGCCTGTAATTTAGTAATACTATTCTTCAGAGAGACCTAGTGTTAATAGCTTGACTAACACACTGCTACAAAATGGAAGTCAGAAATGGCTGATTTTGGAACACAGTTATTTATGTGATACATCTGACAGAGAACCACGGTCTTAAATAGCAGGCCTGTAATTTATTAATACTATTATTCACAGAGACCTAGTATGTGTAGCTTGACCGACACACTTCAACAAAATGGAGGCAGAAATGGCTGATTTTGTAACACAGTTATATGTGAGATACGTCTGACAGAGAACCACGGTTTTAAATAGCAGGCCTGTAATTTACTAATACTGTTCTTCACAGAGACCTAGTGTGAATAGCTTGACCTTCACACTGCAACAAAATGGAAGGCAGAAATGGCTGATTTTGGAACACAGTTATATGTGAGATACGTCTGACAGAGAGCCACGGCTTTAAATAGCAGGCCTGTAGTTCAGTAATACTATTCTTCTCAGAGACTCAGTGTGAATAGCTTGACTAACACACTGCAACAAAATTAAGATGTAAGCCAATATTTTCCACGTTCCGTTCAAATTTCTGGATTTTCTGTATTCTGCAATGCTAACAAGCAAATGGAGCAGAAAAAAAATGTGTATTCTGGGCTGCTTTTTAAGCAAATAATCAGGATTAAGATAAAAAAAATTGGCCCTGGCCCCTGATCTATGGGGCTATGTCTACAAATATCTGTAAGAACAGCAGCAGCAGGAACATGCCATTGACCCTCTTGCACTATATAAACTGCAGTCTGTCACATACACTGCCTTCCTGCCTAACTCCTTCTATCACTTTCACCACTGAAAATATGCACCTGGATTAGTCCTCAGAAGGACTGTTAGTTCAGATTGATATATACATATACTGTATGTTGTGGAATACCTATACTAACTCTAAACAAGCAAATCTCTCCCTGACTCAGCAGCAGCTCTCCCTACTCTGCCTGATTCCGGGGTAGACTGTGACAAGCATAGCGGCGCCAGGTCTTACATAGACCTGATGACGCTGTGCGGCAAGCCAATCACTGTAATGCCCACAACCAACATGGCTACAGCATTACAGTGCGCGGCAAGCAATCCCACATGCTCATTGGCTCTCTAAAGAGCTCCAAACATGAGAAATGCCGAGGACACAGAGTTTTTCAATTGAGTAAAAAAGATTTTATCAAGACTTTATTTATAAATACAAATTAACAATACATATAAAACAGACATGGGCAGAAAGACATGGAAAGTAGCAGCAGGGCGCAACCAATACCAGGGGGTATCATATATCACATGGTATAGAAGCTAACAGAATCATCGAGCTTGGGTTTCATATAGGACTAAAGCATTTAGCATTTAGCATGGCCTATTGGTAAGTAAACAATGTAATAAATATATATCAGCCATGATAAAAATGTAATGGAAAAACCTATAGCCGGAGTTACTGTCAGCAAGGAAACCATCCAGTGTTATGTATAGAAAATGACATCGCTTACCCTGTATAAATATGGCGCCAAGGATATCTTGTGAGTGTGTACCGCTTCCCGACAAGCGTTTCGCGTGGAATATAGACGGCTTTATCAAGGGCAGGTGGGGAAATGTGGTGAAAGGACCTTAAAATACCCAGATTGACGGTCACGTGGTGCACCACGTGACCGGAGCCCTGCCAATGACATAATACGTGTGGGGCATGCGCACGGAGCAGAACAGGTCCCACAACAGCAGCACAGCGGTCATATCCGGGAACGTGCAGCTTGGGCTGCGCGGTCACGGATAGGAAGACTCTGGGCGCCGAGGCCAGGGACGTGACTGCGCCGGGCGCACGCGCTCAGAATGCCAAGGATGTAAGTATATACATTTGATGAGGATATAAATACAGAGAAAAAAGGACAAAACAGATTAATAAAACATGGGGTAATTAAACACTGGAGTTAGATGAGACAGGCATGTGATCAGAGGAGATGAGCTGTAGAATATAAATGATGAGTTGAGGCATGTCTCTAGGGAAAGAGAGGGCCAACCTGGGCAAATATGACAAATAAGACACATGTTAATAATCAAAAGCAACACCACACAGAATAAAATATAGTAAAAATTGCTGCAAATACCACACCATGGAGTCTCAAATGAGACACCGAAATTAGAAGCTATCACTTGTAATAGAGGAAGAGAACGCACGTGGCTAATCACAAAAATAGGGCAAAACTAAGGGTCTCATTTAATCCCTTGGGGGCCATTGTGTACAATGTGACAATCCACTTCGTTTCACGTTGGGCCAAGATGCGTTTAAAATTACCACCCCTTGCCCCAAGATGAACAACGTCAATGCCACGAATAGAGAGTGATGAAGGGTTCCAATCATGGAATTGGCGAAAATGGCGGGGAAGAGTTTTTAACTCAGAGGGGTCCGTCACTGACCTGGCCGTGGCAATGTCCCTTACGTGTTCCCGAACTCTGACTCTGAGTTCCCTAGATGTGAGGCCAACATAAGTAAGTGGACAATCACAAGTGGCATAATAGATGACATTAGTGGAACTGCAGGAGATACGGTGTTGAATTTTATACCGTTTATCACCTGCTGCAGGGTCAAAAGTTCGGGTTTGCAAAACATTAGCGCAGGCCAGGCAATGGCCGCACGGAAAACAACCAAACATAGGTTGAATGAAGAGAGGAAGGTCTTGTTGGTAGGGACACAGTGGCTCTTGACAATTAAATCGCTAAGGTTTCTAGCTCTCCTAGATGTCATAGAAGGAAAGTCTCCAATGGACCCCACAAGAGAGGGTTCTGTAAGGAGTATGGGCCAATGTTTTTTAAGAATTGCCCGCATGTCATTCCACTTTATATTATAAGTGGTAATAAATCGTATCTGGCCTTCCACTGATTTTATTTGCTTGTGGCCATATAGAAGTTGGGAGTGAGGTATTGCCTTAGCTCTGTTGTACCCCTTTTAATTGAGCGTTTGCTATAGCCATGTTGAAGAAACCTTGTCGTGAGAGTCATGGCCTGATCTTCAAAACACTGGGAGGAGGAACAGATCTGCCTAAACCTCAGGAACTGTCCAACCGGGACGGCCCTAATGGTTGCGGGGTTATGTGCAGAGGAGGCGTGAATCAGCGAGTTCACGGCTGTTGACTTCCTAAAGACGTAAGTCCTGGTGGAGAAATCACTGTCAACCTCCAGGCTGATGTCAAGGAAGTCAATTTTGGCAGCATCCGCTTTGTAGGTCAAGCGGATATTCAAATTATTGCTGTTGATCTCTCCCATGAACTTCTCAAGCTGCTGCGGTGTACCCCTCCATAAAAACAGAATGTCATCTGTGTATCTATGCCAGCACAGCACATGGGCGGTGGCCCACGCGCCCTCATCACCAGATCTCTCCCATGAGCCCAGAAAGAGATTGGCGTACGAGGGCGCGCAGACCGCATCCATGGCCGTGCCACACTGCTGGAGGTAAAATTGATCTTTAAAAATAAAGATCTTATATAGACCCGATGACGCTGTGCGGCCAGCCAATCACTGTAATGCCCACAATCAACATGGCTACGGCATTACAGTGTGTGGCAAGCAATCCCTGCATGTTCATTGGCTCTCTAAAGAGCTCCAAACATACAGGGTGGGGACGCTAGTTCCCGCCCGAGCAACCCGGAAATACTCGAGCTTGTCGAGCACCGTGATGCTTGGGCGAGTACCGAGTAGTGGTGACCACGTTCGCTCATCAATAGTTGAGATCTTATCAAGGTTATCCTCCTAACGCATTGCCCCTATCTATAGATAATTGCCTTGTGAGGATAAGATGAGGTTGGTCATCCTCCAAATAAATTGCCATAATGTCAAATATATTGTATGGGAAGGGCTATGTCTCCTTTTACCTTGGCACTTATTCCAAAAGTTACACATATTGCATACAATTAGCAAGGGAAGATACCTCACCTATCAATAAAGAATGTACTGTATATACCTTGCGGTAATTGCAACCTTTAAGATGCTTAAAATCCATAAGGTAAGTCTTCACTTTTAGAAGGCAGTAATTGGTTTTATCTATGTCTGAGAAACTGCAGGAAAATGGGTTTCTTGCATTTATGCATTTTGAATGTGGACTATGGTTGGCTGCATGTATCAGTGCCGTTACTTGCTGCACACAGACAACATAAGCCATTTGTGATCATCCAAGCTTGTATGCCAGAGATGTCAAACTCAAATACACAGAGGGTAAAAATTAAAAACTTGAACAAAGTCGTGGGCCAACCTTAATATTTATTAAAAAAAAATGTAATCAATTGAGGAAGTTTTTCCTTATCATCAAATATGAAAACAAACTTAAAGGGAATCTATAACCACTTTGGAGTTATCAGACATCTACTATGGGCATACAGGGTATAGAAAAGTAAATCTATACATACCTGTATGGCCCATGGTAGAGGTCTGAATGCAGAGAAATGTAGTTTCATCTCCTTGGTTTTTAACAGGCTTGGTGTCCCCCAGACGCCAAGCTATCCCCACCCATCTGCTTATTATTCCACCAATTCTCTGCCTATGTCCACGTTTACCATATTTCCCCCCCTCCCCGCACGTCACAGGTCCCTGTGAATGCACTTTTTTCCCTCAGCTCCCGGCGCATGCGTGCTTTGTTTCTTCCTGGTCCCGTTTGGCTGAGCACAGTGCTTTATTGCACAGGCGCCGGGAAGTCCACAGTGACTCTACTATGGGCCATACAGGTATAGATTTACTTTTATATACCCTGTATGCCCATAGTAGAGGTTTGATAACTCCAAAGTGGTGACAGATTCCCTTTAAAGGGGTTGTCCCACAAACAAAGTACATTTTAATTAATACATCTTAAGAGACAGACCACATGACCGGAGCTTTAGGTATTTCCTCGCAGGCAAAGGCTGACATAGAAATTCTGGGGTTGCTATAGCAGAAGTTCTAATTGGGTTCCGCCCCCCCTAAAAAAAGTAACCTTAATATTTGGTGGGGTCACATAAGAGCATATCTCACAACCTTGCAGAAGAAATTTTACTCCTATTGAAGCCCCCAAATTGCCCTTTGATTATCCCCATAAAGTATGATGCCAACTAAAGTTCCCCCAATCACAGTATGATGCCCACACAGTGAATTCCTCCATCGTACACTCCACACATGATATAGTGACCCTACTGTATTCCCCTCAACTCCCCTGGCAAAGTATGGTGACCCAAACACTGTATGACGTGTATGTTGTGATACCCAAACAGCCCACAGTATAATGGGCCCCACACAGTTCTCAATACAATATAATGTGCCCCACATTGTTCTCCATACAGTATAATGGCCCCACATAATCCTCCATTCAGAACAATGGGCCCACGTAGTCCTCCATTCGGAATAATGGCCCCACATAGCCCACCATACAAAATAATGGCCCCACATAGTCTTCCATATGGCGTTGCTGGCCAAAAGTAATCTCCATGGGGGTCAGATTTGGTTCACGGGCCAGAGTTTGACATGTATGTTGTATGCCCTTGATAAATAACAGAAATCTTATGAGTTAACATGTAGGACAAAAGGAAATGGATGGTTATAACTCCCCTGCAGCTAACAAAATAATTTAAGTAGGTAGATTACTCATATTTCCTGCTTTTGTTAGGCTGTGATCACACTTGGTTGTGGTGTTATTTTTTAAAACAATTTTTGAAATGGAAAAAATAAAAATAAAAACCCAGCGTGACAGCAATGGGTGAAAAAATACTTATCCTCTATTCTAATCTTTATATTTTACACAGCCCACCTGTAGTGGCATAACCAGAGTCTGATGGGCCCCGGTGTAAAATTTGGACTAGTGCCCCGACCTACCTTTTGGTCACATGTACAATGGCATGTAAAAGTTTGGGCACCTCTTGTCAAAATTACTGTTATTGTGAACAGTTAAACTATTTGAAGATGAAAAGGCCTAAAGTTAAAGATGATACATTTCCTTTGCATGTAAGGCAAAAAAAATATATACAGTAAACCCAAAAGTTTGGACACACCTTCTGATTTAAAGATTTTTCTGTATTTTCATGACTATGAAAATTGTACATTTACACTGAAGGCATCAAAACTATGAATTAACACATGTGGAATTATATACTTAACAAAAAAGTGTCAAACACCTGAAGATATGTCTTATATTCTAGGTTCTTCAAAGTAGCCAACTTTTGCTTTGATGACTGCTTTGCACACTCTTGGCATTCTCTTGATGAGCTTCAAGAGGTAGTCACCGGACAACAATCTTAAAGGAGTTCCCAGAGATGCTTAGCACTTGTTGGCCCTTTTGCCTTCACTCTGCGGTCCAGCTCACCCCAAATCATCTCGATTGGGTTCAGGTCTGGTGACTGTGGAGGCCAGGTCATCTGGCGTAGCACCCCATCACTCTCCTTTTTGGTCAAATAGCCCTTACACAGCCTGAAGGTGTGTTTGGGGTCATTGTCCTGTTGAAAAATAAAACTAAACGCAAACCGGATGGAATAGCATGCCGCTGCAAGATGCTGTGGTAGCCATGCTGGTTCAGTATGCCTTCAATTTTGAAAAAATCCCCAACAGTGTCACCAGCAAAGCACCCCCACACCATCACACCTCTTCCTCCAGGCTTCACAGTGGGAACCAGGCATCTAGAGTCCATCCGTTCACCTTTTCTGCGTCGCACAAAGACACGGTGGTTGGAACCAAAGATCTCAAATTTGGACTCATCAGACCAAAGCACAGATTTCCACTGGTCTAATGTCCATTACTTATGTTCTTTAGCCCAAACAAGTCTCTTCTGTTTGTTGCCTGTCCTTAGCAGTGGTTTCCTAGCAGCTATTTTACCATGAAGGCCTGCTGCACAAAGTCTCCTCTTATCAATTGTTGAAGAGATGTGTCTGCTGCTAGAACTCTGTGTGGCATTGACCTGGCCTCTAATCTGAGCTGCTGTTAACCTGCGATTTCTGAGGCTGGTTACTCGGATAAACTTATCCTCAGAAGCAGAGGTGACTCTTGGTCTTCCTTTCCTGGGGTGGTCCTCATGTGAGCCAGTTTCTTTGTAGCGCTTGATGGTTTTTGAAACTGCACTTGGGGACACTTTCAAAGTTTTCCCAATTTTTCGGACTGACTGACCTTCATTTCTTAAAGTAATGATGGACACTCGTTTTTCTTTACTTAGCTGTTTTTTTCTTGCCCTAATACAAATTCTAACAGTCTATTCAGAAGAACTATCAGCTGTGTATCCACCAGAATTCTGCACAACACAACTGATGGTCCCAACCTCATTTATAAGGCAAGAAATCCCACTTATTAAACCTGACAGAGGACACCTGTGAAGTGAAAACCATTTCCGGTGACTACCTCTTGAAGCTCATCAAGAGAATGCAAAGAGTGTGCAAAGCAGTCATCAAAGCAAAAGGGGGCTACTTTGAAGAACCTAGAATATAAGACTTATTTTCAGCTGATTCACAATTTTTTGTTAAGCATATAATTCCACATGTGTTAATTCATAGTTTTGATGCCTTCATGAAAATACAAAAAAATCTTTAAATGAGGTGTGTCCAAACTTTTGGTCTGTACTGTATATATTTTCATCTTTTATAATTTAAAAATTGCATAAAGGAAAATGGGCTGATGCAAAATTTTGGGCACCCTGCATTGTTAGTTGCCTAGTAGCACCCCTTTTTGAAAATATCACAGCTTGTAAATGCTTCTTGTAGCAAGCCAAGAGACTTTCAGTTCTTATTTGAGGGATTTTCATCCATTCCAATGTCGTTATGACAACATCCGGGTCACCAGACAGCAGGAAGATATTTTGGTCATGCGCAGTGCATGACCAAACTATCTCCTGCATCTGCATCGCTGACAGCCTGCATAGCAAAGGGATTGTGCTCCATCCCTATGCTATGCAGATGATCAGAATAAAAAAAGTGAAAGTCCCATAGTGGGACAAAGTATAAAAGTAAAAAAAGTGTCAGAAAGTGAAAAAAAATAAATAAATAAATAATCCACCAAAAATAAAAATATAATGTACCCATCAATAAGTATTATTATGAAAAAAAACAACAAAAAAACAATAAAAGTACACATATTTGGTATGGCCGCATCCGGACCGACCTGACCTATAAAATTGTCTAACTAGTTAACCCCTTCAGTGAACACGGTAAAAAAAAAAAAAAAAATTAAGCAAAAAACAATGCTTTATCATCATACCACCAAACAAAAAATGGAATAACACGCGATCAAAAAGACGAATATAAATAAAAATGGCACTGCAGAAAAAATCATCTCGTCCCGCAAAAAACAAGCCACCATGCAGCTCCATCAGCAGAAAAATAAAAAAGTTATGGCTCTCAGAATAATTTTTTCTATAAAATTGCTTTTATGATGTAAAAGTGCAAAACATAGAAAAACTATATAAATGTGGTACCGCTGTAAACATACTGACCCGAAGAATAAAGATACCTTATCAATTTTATCACATGCGGAACAGAATAAATAAAAAAAAAAAAACAATTCCTGAATTGTTGTTTTTTGTTTATTCTGCCTCCCAAAAATTGGAATAGAAAGCGATAAAAACGTCAACTCATCCCGCAAGTTAACAAGCCATTACATGACTCTGTTGGCCAAAATATGGAAAAATTATAGCTCTCAAGATATGGCGATGCAAAAACTAGATTTTACAAAAAAATGCATCTTTTAGTGTGTGACAGCTGTCAATCATAAAAACCCGATATGATTCTGGTATCACTGTAATCGCATTGGCCCGAAGAATAAAGTTGTCTAATCACTTATACCGCACGAGGAACGGCGTAAAAAATAAACTCTCGGGTTAGGGTTAGGGTTGGGGTTGGGGATAGGGTTGTGCTAGGGTTAGGGCTAGGGTTGGGGTTAGGGTTGGGCTAGGGTTGTACTAGGTTAGGGTTGGGGTTAGGGTTGGGGTTGGGCTAGGGTTGGGGTTAGGGTTGGGCTAGGGTTAGGTTTGGGCTAGGGTTGTGCTAGGTTAGGGTTGGGGTTAGGGTTGGGCTAGGGTTGTGCTAGGTTAGGGTTGGGGTTAGGGTTGAGGTTGGGTTAGGGTTGGGGTTAGGGTTGGGCTAGGGTTAGGTTTGGGCTAGGGTTGTGCTAGGTTAGGGTTGGGGTTAGGGTTGGGCTAGGGTTGTGCTAGGTTAGGGTTGGGGTTAGGGTTGAGGTTGGGTTAGGGTTGGGGTTAGGGTTGAGGTTGGGCTAGGGTTGGGGTTAGGGTTGGGCTGGGGTTTGGCAGCCCCATATGCTTCGCGGCCAAAAAAACCTTGCGGGGATCGCCTGCCATGCACGAGCGATCCCCGCATGTTTTTTTGTTGTCTAGTAACCGTGAAACATGCGGGCGGGGACTCGAGCATGTCACTCGAGCACCCATGATATATGGTGCATACCTGAGTACCCGATGCAAACTCAAGTAGCGAGCACTTGCGCTCAAGACTAATGACAACTTATTCAATATGATGACCTAATGTTATCAAATTCTGTGTCGTACCTCTGGGTTCGAAATGTTCACTATACCAGTTGATAAAATCCTTGAGGGGTATAGTTTCCAAAATGAGGTCACTTGTGGGGGGTTTGCACTATTTATGCACATCAGGGGCTTTCCAAACACGACATGGCGTCCGCTCTCGATTCCAGCCAATTTTGCGTTCAAAAAGTCACACAGTGCTCCTTCCCTTCTAAACTCTGCCATGCACCCAAACACTGTATTTTCCTCACATATGGGGTATTGGAGTACTCAGGAGAGATTGCACAAAAGTTTTTGTGGTCCATTTTCTCCTCTTAGCCTGGTGAAAATAAAAAATTGGGGCTAAAACATCATTTTTGTGGAAAAAGTTTGATTTTTTTTATCTTCACGGCTCTATGTTATAAACTTCTGTAAAGGACTTGGGGGTTCAGGGTGCTCAACACACATCTAGATATGTTCCCTGAGGGGTCTAGTTTCCAAAATGGTGTCACTTGTGGGGGTTTCCACTGTTTAGGCACATCAGGGGCACATCCTCTAATTATTCAAGTAAATTTTACATTCAAAAAGTCAAATTTTGCTCCTTCCCTTCCGAACCCTGCCGTATGCCCAAGCAGTTGTTTTCCCCCACATATGCGGTATCTGCTTACTCAGGAGAAATTGCACAACAAACTGCATGGTGTAATTTCTCCTGTTACCCTTATGAAAATGCAAAATTGGGGGCTGAAAAATATTTTTGTGGGAAAAATTTGAAAATTTTATTTTTACTGCTCAATTTTATAAACTTCTGTGAAGCACCTGGGGGTTCAAGGTGCTCACCACACATCTAGATAAGTTCCCTGAGGGGTTTATTTTCCAAAATGGTGTCACTTGTGGATGGTTTCCACTGTTTAGGCACATCACGGGCTCTCCAAATGCAACATGGCATCCGCTAATTATTCAAGCAAATTTTACAATCAAAAAGTCAAATGGCGATCCTTCCCTTCCGAACCCTGCCGTGCGCCCAAATAGAGATTTTTCCCAGCATATGGGGTATCTGCATGACTAGGGGAAATTGATAAACAAATTTTGAGGTCCATTTTTTCCTGTTACCCCTGCGAAAATAAAAAAAATTGGGTCTAAAGTAACATTTTTGAGAAAAAAGTTAAATGTTCATTTTTTTCTTCCACATTACAAAAATTCCTGTGAAGCACCTGAAGGGTTAGTAAAGTTCTTGAATGTGGTTTTGAGCACATTGAGGGGTGCAGTTTTTAGAATGGTGTCACTTTTGGGTATTTTCAGTCATAAAGACCCCTCAAAGTGACTTCAAATGTGATGTGGTTCCTAAAAAAATGGTTCTGTAAATTTCGTTGGAAAAATGAGAAAATCGCTGGTCAAATTTTAACCCTTATAGCTCCCTAATAAAAAAAAATTTGGTTCCAAAATTGTGCTGATGTAAAGTAGACATGTGGGAAATGTTATTTATTAACTATTTTGTGTGACATACAGTACTGACCAAAAGTTTGGACACACCTTCTCATTTAAAGATTTTTCTGTATTTTCATGACTTTGAAAATTGTACATTCACACTGAAGGCATCAAAACTATGAATTAACACATGTGGAATTATATACTTAACAAAAAAGTGTGAAACAACTGAAAATATGTCTTATATTCTAGGTTCTTCAAAGTAGCCACCTTTTGCTTTGATGACTGCTTTGCACACTCTTGGCATTCTCTTGATGAGCTTCAAGAGGTAGTCACCGGAAATGGTTTTCACTTCACAGGTGTGCCCTGTCAGGTTTAATAAGTGGGATTGCTTGCCTTATAAATGGGGTTGGGACTATCGGTTGTGTTGTGCAGAAGTCAAGTGGATACACAGCTGATAGTCCTACTGAATAGACTGTTAGAATTTGTATTCTGGCAAGAAAAAAGCAGCTAAGTTAGAAAAACGAGTGGCCATCATTACTTTAAGAAATGAAGGTCAGTCAGTGAGAAAAATTGGGAAAACTTTGAAAGTGTCCCCAAGTGCAGTTGCAAAAACCATCAAGTGCTACAAAGAAACTGTCTCACATGAGGACCGCCCCAGGAAAGGAAGACCAAGAGTCACCTCTGCTTCTGAGGATAACTTTATCCGAGTCACCAGCCTCAGAAATCGCAGGTTAACAGCAGCTCAGATCAGAGACCAGGTCAATCCCACACAGAGTTCTAGCAGCAGACACATCTCTACAACAACTCTTAAGCGGAGACTTTGTGCAGCAGGCCTTCATGGTAAAATAGCTGCTAGGACCCCACTGCTAAGGACAGGCAACAAGCAGAAGAGACTTGTTTAGGCTAAAGAACACAAGGAATGGACATTAGACCAGTGGAAATCTGTGCTTTGGTCTGATGAGTCCAAATTTGAGATCTTTGGTTCCAACCACCCTGTCTTTGTACGATGCAGAAAAGGTGAACGTATGGACTCTAGATGTCTGGTTCCCACCGTGAAGCATGGAGGAGGAGGTGTGATGGTGTGGGAGTGCTTTGCTGGTGACACTGTTGGGGATTTTTTCAAAACTGAAGGCATACTGAACCAGCATGGCTACCACAGCATCTTGCAGCGGCATGCTATTCCATCCAGTTTGCGTTTAGTTTTATTTTTCAACAGGACAATGACCCCAAACACACCTTCAGGCTGTGTAAGGGCTATTTGACCAAGAAGGAGGGTGATGGGGTGCTACGCCAGATGACCTGGCCTCCACAGTCACCAGACCTGAACCCAATCGAGATGGTTTGGGGTGAGCTGGACCACAGAGTGAAGGCAAAAGGGCCAACAAGTGCTAAGCATCTCTGAGAACTCTTTCAAGATTGTTGGAAGACCATTTCCGGTGACTACCTCTTGAAGCTCATCAAGAGAATGCCAAGAGTGTGCAAAGCAGTCATCAAAGCAAAAGGTGGCTACTTTGAAGAACCTAGAATATAAGACATATTTTCAGTTGTTTCACACTTTTTTATTAAGTATATAATTCCACATGTGTTAATTCATAGTTTTGATGCCTTCAGTGTGAATGTACAATTTTCAAAGTCATGAAAATACAGAAAAATCTTTAAATGAGAAGGTGTGTCCAAACTTTTGGTCTGTACTGTATCTGTCTTATTTAAGGGCATAAAAACTAAAATTTTGAAAATTGCAAAATTTTCAAGATTTTCGCCAAATTTCCATTTTTTTCACAAATAAACGCAAGTGATATTGAAGAAATTTTACCACAATCATGAAGTACAATATGTCACGAAAAAAAAATCTCAGAATCAGGGGGATCCGTTGAAGCGTTTTAAAGTAATTACCTCATAAAGTGACAGTGGTCAGAATTGTAAAAATTGGCCCGGTCATTAACGCGCAAACCACCTTGGGTTGTAAAGGGGTTAATGCAATAATCTCCCCCATTGTGACCCCCATTCTATAATAATGACTCTCATCTTAGATGCCTCCTTGTTTAACCCCTTTACCCCCGAGGGTGGTTTGCACGTTAATGACCAGGCCAATTTTTACAATTCTGACCACTGTCATTTTATGAGGTAATTACTCTGGAACGCTTCAACGGATCCCCCTGAATCTGAGAATGTTTTTTCGAGACATCAGTGGTCAGGTGCTTCACAGGATTTTAGGAATGTGGAAGAAAAAAATGAACATTTAACTTTTTTCACAAAAATGTTACTTTAGACCCAATTTTTTTTATTTTCACAGGTGTAACAAGAAAAAATGGACCACAAAATTTGTTGCGCAATTTCCCCTGGGCACGCAGATACCCCATATGTGGGGAAAAAACACTGTTTGGGCGCACGGCAGGGCTCGGACGGGAAGGAGCGCCATTTGACTTTTTGATTGTAAAATTTGCTTGAATAATTAGCGGACGCCATGTTGAGTTTGGAGAGCCCCTGTGTGCCCAAACATTGGAGCTCCCCCACAAGTGACCCCATTTTGGAAACTAGACCCACCAAGGCACCTATCTAGATGCATAGTGTGCACTTGGAACCCCCAGGTGCTTCACAAATTGATTCGTAAAAATGAAAAAGTGTTTTTTTTTTCACTTTTCCTTTACTACGAATCAATTTGTGAAGCACCTAGGGGTTCCAAGAGCTCACTATGCATCGAGATAGGTGCCTTGGGGGGTCTAGTTTCCAAAATGGGGTCACTTGTGGGGCAGCTCCAATGTTTGGGCACACAGGGACTCTCCAAATGCAACATGGTGTCCGCTAACAAATTGAATGGAAAATCAGCTCAAATTGTTAGAGGACCTAATGTTGCGTTTGGAGAGCCCCTGTGTGCCCAAACATTGGAGCTCCCCCACAATTGACCCCGTTTTAGAAACTAGACCCCCCAAGGCACCTATCTAGATACATAGTGAGTACTTGGAACCCCCAAGTGCTTCACAAATTGATTCGTAAAAATGAAAAAGTGAAAAAAAAAACACTTTTTCATTTTTATGAATCAATTTGTGAAGCACCTGGGGGTTCCAAGTGCTCACTATGCATCTAGATAGGTGCCTTGGGGAGTCTAGTTTCCAAAATGGGGTCACTTGTGGGGGAGCTCCAATGTTTGGGCACACAGGGACTCTCCAAATGCAACATGGTATCCGCTAACAAATTGTTGGCTCAAATTGTTAGCGGACACCATGTTGCGTTTGGAGAGCCCCTGTGTGCCCAAACATTGGAGCTCCCCCATAAGTGACCCCATTTTGGAAACTAGACCCCCCAAGGCACCTATCTAGATGCATAGTGAGTGCTTGGAACCCCTAGTGCTTCACAAATTGATTCATAAAAATGAAAAAGTGTTTTTTTTTTTCACTTTTTCATTTTTACGAATCAATTTGTGAAGCACCTGGGGGTTCCAAGTGCTCACGATGCATCTAGATCGGTGCCTTGGGGGGTCTAGCTTCCAAAATGGGGTCACGTGTGGGGGAGCTCCAATTTTTGGGCACACAGGGGCTCTCCAAACGCAACATGGTGTCCGCTAACAATTTGAGCCGATTTTCCAATCAATTTGTTAGCGGACACCATGTTGCATTTGGAGAGTCCCTGTGTGCCCAAACATTGGAGCACCCCCACAAGTGACCCCATTTTGGAAACTAGACTCCCCAAGGCACCTATCTAGATGCATAGTGAGCACTTGGAACCCTCAGGTGCTACACAAATTGATTCGTAAAATGAAAAAGTGTTTTTTTTTCACTTTTTCATTTTTACGAATCAATTTGTGATGCACCTAGGGGTTCCAAGTGCTCACTATGCATCTAGATAGGTGCCATGGGGGGTCTAGTTTCCAAAATGGGGTCACTTGTGGGGGAGCTCCAATGTTGGGGCACACAGGGACTCTCCAAATGCAACATGGTGTCCGCTAGCAAATTGAATGGAAAATCAGCTCAAATTGTTAGCGGACACCATGTTGCGTTTGGAGAGCCCCTGTGTGCCCAAACATTGGAGCTCCCCCACAAGTGACCCCATTTTGGAAACTAGATCCCCCAAGGCACCTATCTAGATGCATAGTGAGCACTTGGAACCCCCAGGTGCTTCACAAATTGATTCGTAAAAATGAAAAAGTGAAAAAAAAACACTTTTTCATTTTTATGAATCAATTTGTGAAGCACCTGGGGCTTCCAAGTGCTCACTATGCATCGATATAGGTGCCTTGGGGGGGTCTAGTTTCCAAAATGGGGTCACTTGTGGGGGAGCTCCAATGTTTGGGCACACAGGGACTCTCCAAATGCCACATGGTGTCTGCTTACAAATTGTCGGCTCAAATTGTTAGCGGACACCATGTTGCGTTTGGAGAGCCCCTGTGTGCCCAAACATTGGAGCTCCCCCAAAAGTGACCCCATTTTGGATACTAGACCCCCCAACGCACCTATCTAGATGCATAGTGAGCACTTGGAACCCCCAGATGCTTCACAAATTGATTCGTAAAAATGAAAAAGTAAAAAAAAAAACACTTTTTCATTTTTAAGAATCAATTTGTGAAGCACCTGGAGGATCCAAGTGCTCACTATGCATCTAGATAAGTGCCTTGGGGGGTCTAGTTTCCAAAATGGGGTCACTTGTGGGGGAGCTCCAATGTTTGGGCACACAGGGACTCTTCAAATGCAACATGGTATCCGCTAACAAATTGTCGGCTCAAATTGTTAGCGGACACCATGTTGCGTTTGGAGAGCCCCTGTGTGCCCAAACATTGGAGCTCCCCCACAAGTGACCCCATTTTGGAAACTAGATCCCCCAAGGCACCTATCTAGATGCATAGTGAGCACTTGGAACCCCCAGGTGCTTCACAAATTGATTCGTAAAAATGAAAAAGTGAAAAAAAAACACTTTTTCATTTTTATGAATCAATTTGTGAAGCACCTGGGGCTTCCAAGTGCTCACTATGCATCGATTTAGGTGCCTTGGGTGGTCTAGTTTCCAAAATGGGGTCACTTGTGGGGGAGCTCCAATGTTTGGGCACACAGGGACTCTCCAAATGCCACATGGTATCTGCTTACAAATTGTCGGCTCAAATTGTTAGCGGACACCATGTTGCGTTTGGAGAGCCCCTGTGTGCCCAAACATTGGAGCTCCCCCACAAGTGACCCCATTTTGGAAACTATACCCCCCAATGCACCTATCTAGATGCATAGTGAGCACTTGGAACACCCAGGTGCTTCACAAATTGATTCGTAAAAATGAAAAAGTAAAAAAAAAACAACACTTTTTCATTTTTAAGAATCAATTTGTGAAGCACCTGGAGGTTCCAAGTGCTCACTATGCATCTAGATAAGTGCCTTGGGGGGTCTAGTTTCCAAAATGGGGTCACTTGTGGGGGAGCTCCAATGTTTGGGCACACAGGGACTATTCAAATGCAACATGGTATCCGCTAACAAATTGTCGGCTCAAATTGGTAGCGGACACCATGTTGCGTTTGGAGAGCCCCTGTGTACACAAACATTGGAGCTCCCCCCACAAATGACCCCATTTTGGAAACTAGACCCCCAATGGCACCTATCTAGATGCATAGTGAGCACTTGGAACCCCCAGGTGCTTCACAAATTGATTCGTAAAAATGAAAAAGTGAAAAAAAAAACACTTTTTCATTTTTATGAATCAATTTGTGAAGCACCTGGGGGTTCCAAGTGCTCACTATGTATCTAGATAAGTGCCTTGGGGGGTCTAGTTTCCAAAATGGGGTCACTTGTGGGGGAGCTCCAATGTTTGGGCACACAGGGACTCTTCAAATGCAACATGGTATCCGCTAAGAAATTGTCGGCTCAAATTGTTAGCGGACACCATGTTGCGTTTGGAGAGCCCCTGTGAGCCCAAACATTGGAGCTCCCCCACAAGTGACCCCATTTTGGAAACTAGACCCCCCAATTCACCTATCTAGATGCATAGTGAGCACTTGTAACCCCCAGGTGCTTCACAAATTGTTTCATAAAAATGAAAAAGTGTTTTTTTTTTCACTTTTTCATTTTTATGAATCAATTTGTGAAGCACCTGGGGGTTCCAAGTGCTCACTATGCATCTAGATAGGTGCCTTGGGGGGTCTAGTTTTCAAAATAGGGTCACTTGTGGGGGAGCTCCAATGTTTAGGCACGCAGGGGCTCTCCAAACGCAACATGGCGTCCGCTAACGATTTGAGCCGATTTTCCATTCAATTTGTTAGCCGACACCATGTCGCGTTTGGAGTGCCCCTGATGTGCCTAAACAGTGGAGCTCCCCCACAAGTGACCCCATTTTGGAAACTATACCCCTCAAGGATTTTATTAAGGTGTATAGTGAACATTTTGAACCCAGAGGTATGACACAGAATTTGATAACATTAGGTCATCATATTGAATAAGTTGTCATTTGTCTTTAGCGTAAGTGCTCGCTACTTGAGTTTGCATCGGGTACTCAGGTATGCACCTTGTACAGCGTGTGCTCGAGTGACATGCTCGAGTCCCTGCTCTGCATGTTTCACGGTTATTAGATACACAAAAAAAAAACATGCGGGGATCGCTCATGCATGGCAGGCAATCCCCGCAAAGTTTTTTTGGCCGCGAAGCATATGGGTCGGAGACTCGAGCATGTCACTCAAATACCCATGATACTCAGTGCATACCAGAGCACCCAATACAAAACCCAAGTAGCGAGCACTTGCGCTCAACACTAGTCGCCATATCGTCATCTTTTTTTCTTACTTTTGAAAAAAAGCCCAACCCCATCACAACCCTAACCCCAAACCCGGCCCTAACCCTAGCCCAACCCTAACCTGAGAATTTATTTTTTACGCCGTTCCTCATGCGGTATAAGTGATTAGACGACTTTATTCTTCGGGTCGGTGTGATTACAGCAATACCAGAATCATATGGGGTTTTTATGACTGACAGCTGTCACACACTAAAAGACGCATTTTTTGTAAAATCTAGTTTTTGCATCGCCATATTTTGAGAGCTGTAATTTTTCCAGATTTTGGCCGACAGTCATGTGACGGCTCGTTTTTTGTGGGATGAGTTGACGTTGTTATTGGTGCCATTTTCAGGCACGTGACATTTTTTGATCGCTTTCTATTCCGATTTTTGGGAGGCAGAATAAACAAAAACCAACAATTCAGGAATTGTTTTTTTTATTCTGTTCCGCGTGTGGTAAAATTGATAAGGCAGCTTTATTCTTCGGGTCAGTACGTTTACAGCAGTACCACATTTATATCGTTTTTCTATGTTTTGCACTTTTACATAATAAAAGCAATTTTATAGAAAAAAATATTTTTTAGCATAGCTTTATTCTGAGAGCTATAACTTTTTTATTTTTCAGCTGATGGAGCTGTATGGCAGCTTGTTTTTTGCGGGACAAGATGACGTTTTCAGCGGTACCATTTTTATTTATATTTGTCTTTTTGATCGCGTGTTATTCCATTTTTTGTTTGGCGGTATGGTGATAAAGCATTGTTTTTTGCTTCGTTTTTTATTTATTTTTTTTACCGTGTTCACTGAAGGGGTTAACTAGTGGGACAGTTTTATAGGTCAGGTTGTTCCGGACGCGGCGATACCAAATATGTGTACTTTTATTGTTTTTTTTAATTTTTTTATAATAATATTTATTGATGGGTACATTATATTTTTATTTTTGCTGTATTATATATATATATATATATATATATATATATTTTAATATTTTTGCAATTTTTTTTTTTTCACTTTCTGATAGTTTTTAGACTTTGTTATTTTGTCCCACTATGGGACTTTCTCTTTTTTTTCTCTGATCGCCTGCATGGCACAGGAATGCAGCACCATCCCTGTGCCATGCAGGCTGTCAGCGCTGGACAGGGAGAAGATAGTTTGGAGATGCAACATCCTGGAAGCCGCGGCAGACATCGCTGGAGGCCGGAAGAGGAGGTGAGTATCGGCGATCACCTCCCCTTGCCACCGCAATGCTGCTATCGACTTCGATCACAGCATTGCGGGGGTTAATGTCCTGGGAGCGGTGCGGGACCGCTCCCTGCACATAGCCCTGGGTGTCAGCTGTGACAATCAGCTGACACCCGGCGACGATCGCGCCCGCACAGCCTGTGTGCTGGCGAAATCGCCAGGGCGTACTAATACGTATCAGGTCCATAAGGCCCAGGGCACAGATACATACTAATGCGCCCTTGGTCATAAAGGGGTTAAATTCCCCCCATCCTGTGCTCTTTCCTGTTAAAATGATCCCTGTCCTTGACCTCTTCCTGTCATAATTCCCTCCATCCTTAATATAGCAATGTCCACCATCCTGGTATAATGTTCCTCATCATGGGCCCCTTCCTGGAATAATGTCCCTCACCCTATAACAATGTGCCCCATTCTGAGCCTCATTCTGGTATAATGACCCCCACCCTGAGCCCTTTCCTGATGTAATAATCTCCATCCTGGGCTACTTCCTGGTACAATGACCCCTATCCTGGTATAATGTCCCCCATCCTGCCATCCTAGGCCCCTTCCTTGTATAATGATGCCCATCCTGGGCCCCTTGCTTGTGTACTGCTCCCCATCCTGGGCCACTTCCACACTTCTTGATATAATGACCTCTATCCTGATATAATATCCCCCATCCTTGGCCCCTTCCCTGTATAATGCTCTCCATTCTGGGCCCTTTCATGGTATTATGTCCTTGTATAATGCTTTACCACTCTTTTCCAAATCATTAAAAAAAATGAAAAAACAATTCTTCTTACTTTCCTCAGCTTCCACGATGTGTGGCATCCTCTTCTGAACCTGTCTTCAGTGTACCGGCATGGGCAGCTCATGATGTCACTGCCATACGCCAATTGTGACTGGCAAAGCAACGTCAGCTACCAGTCTCTGATTGGTTGGTGGCGTATATTGCAGCGCAGTGGCCTGATGGGTCCCTGTGTAAGGTGCCCAGGACAGCAGCCATGGGTGAGCTATTGCTCCATAACGACCTGGCACTTTACAAATAAATTGTGTCCCAGTCCATAAGTGTTGTGCTGTGTACATTGCCGGTGGCCTTTGCTGTCTCCGCTTCCTCAGTTCCAGAACCAGCCGTACACAAATCAGGGGACACCTGGTTCATTTTATCAAGTTCAACTTTACTGGACAGTTCAAGTACATCAGTCGTTAACACGCTGTATCAGGCACAGCATCCTCCGGTACTTGTTCCATCAACACAGTACATTTCAATAATTTTCTTACATTCAGCTCGGACTAGCCCTACTTTAACACATGTCCTGTTAGCCCTAAGGATTCCCCATCCGGCACCACAGTGTTCCCAAGGTCTGCTAAAATTCCCTCACACAGTTCGCCATCTGGCTTCCTCTGTATGGAAGTGATGAAGGTACTCTACTCAGTGCCTAGTTCAAGATATAGGCCCTGGATGTTACAGGAAGTTTTTTCAGGAAACTCGGTACAACCTCATTCCGCCAAAACAATATGTACTACACGTTCCTCCAGCCCACTACCACTTTAACTTGGTTTGTCTCAAATGAACACTCTCACTAACTTTCACTAACAGACTAAACCAGGAAGTTTTTCCCTTTTCTATTTGCCCTAGACTCCTCCCAACCTGGGTTATTCCCAAAACATTAACTGTGTCTTACCCTACTGTACCTACAGTAGCTATCTCTATCCTATGCACTAAACTATATTCGATACTTCTCTATAACTGACCTGAGTGTGCCAGTTACTTTAGGCGTTACCTTGTAGTACCCACAAAGCAGCATCAGTACCTATCACACTATACATTAGTTACATTACACTCTTTACATTTTACATTTCACATGTCACTATCAAGCGCAGTGAAAATGCATCACAGTATTCAGACTATGCAATTTGTTGTCTTCAGGGGAAGGTACACGGTAGTCTCTGTCACACCCTTAGGCTTTGTGCACACGATGCAGAAATGCTCGGGATTTTTTCCTGAGCGTTTCTGCATCTCCCTGGCAGAAAAAAACGCATGCTGATTGTACATGCGTTTTCCTGCCAGGGACATGCGGAAATGAAGCGGTCCCACTGACATTTCCGCATGCGGATTGACAAGCGCTTCCCAAGCGATTAGCATCACTTGGAAAGTGCTTGTGACAACTAGGTCACACTATAGAAATCCATGCAAACAGCATGGATTTATATAGTGTGACCCGAGAGAGTGGTAAAAATAAAAAAATAAATGTATACTTACCCTCCGATGGCCCCCGGTGTCCCGCTCACTCCGTTCTCCCTTGCCGGCAACAGTGAATTGAAAGACCTGCCGACGTCAGCGGCACGTGACCCGTCACATGACTCTGACGTCAGCGCAGGTCCTTCAACTCACTGCAACGTGCCGGAAACCAAGCAGGAGCGGTGCGCGGGCCGACAGAAGGTAAGTATACATTTATTTTTTATTTTATTCTTGTTTTTACAGCTTTTTTATGGTACCTGGGTGTGGAGGAGAGTCTCATCTTCTCCACACTCGGGTACCATCCACACATTAGAACGTGCCAATAACGCAAGTACAAATGCAGTCTTGCGGTATTGGCGCGTTGTAATGCAAGTCAATGGCGGCGAAAACGCTGCGTTTCCGCAAAATTAATGGACATGCTGTGGATTTTTGAGCGCAGCATAAACGCTGCAGAAAAATCTGCAGCATGGGCACAGCACATGCGGATTTCCATTGGGGAACATTGCTGCCCTTCTACCATGCGTTTTTAATGCATTTCCGCGGCGTTTCCACAGCTGCAAAAACGCCACGGAAACGCATTAAAAACGCATCGTGTGCACACAGCCTTACACCTGGGTAGCAATACACTTCAGCTGAATGTGCTGAAGGTGACAGTTAGGACCACAGATCAATTGAATTCCACCCCCCCCAAATGGTCGGATATATGTAATAGCAACCTAAAAAGGAGAGTAAGAGAGGTGCCCTAAGAAATACATTTAGCCCTTATTAAATTGCCTAAAGAGGATGGTTAGGAGAGGGGTCCCAAAAAGGACAGTCAGGATCAGTACTCTAAAGGGGAAATTTGTCAAACTTGCCATATGTATGCTCTTGAAGCCCTGCGTCAAGGTTTGAACTTCAGGGCTGGACTAGAACCCTTAAAATGAATCTGTGAGAAGGTTTTTGCTACCCCTTCTGGGAGCAGCATAGTGTAGGGGCGTAGACTCTGATTCCAGCTCTATCTTACTTACTGGAATGCTTGTTGTCATTTTGCTAAAGTCACTGTTTTATCCACTGCAGATTTAGCAGTCCTCTCAATGTTGAGCCCTGTATAACCCCACCCTGATTGGCAGTTTTCTGCCCATGTACAGTTTACACAGAAAGCTGCCAATTAGTGATGTGGGTGGGGTTATACAGGGCTTATAAATATGGAAAAATAATAGCAGGACAAGACAGCATACCTGGTATGAAGAGTGCAAAACCACTTTATTAAATCGTGGTATAAAAATATAGAACAGGACAGTTTACAAGGTGGATACAGAGACCAGACATGAATAGCAATTAGAGATCTGGAAACTGGTCAATAACACAAAATAGATTTGCATTCAGCTGAGTTCCAAATAAATATAGCAATGTGTACATAGCCTGTCACAAGCATGAATGCTCATGATCTCACATAAAAGCACAGTGCCCGAATGGCCTACAATAAAACATCGATATATAAATAGTTTAAGTACAAAATACATAGTAATACAGCAGTCTGATACATATTAAGGTGGCACAAATGCACCAGAGAGGTCATGAGACAGGCTACCAATAAATAAGAAGCAGAACCTTCTGGGAGCAGAGTAATGACCAGTAGGCTTACCAGGGGTGGGGGGGCGGTAAGACAAGGGAGTGCGCCCGACGCGCGTTTCGCGGCACCGCTGCCCACTTCCTCAAGGGCAGGAGTGGCTTATAAATATGGAGGATTACAGCGCAACAGGTTTACTACTCCTCTATTGGTCAATCTCATTCTATTAAAACAGGGATTTTATCAAAACTACACTAAGCAGCCCAGGGAGTGATATATCACTAGAAATCAGGGTCTCTGTCTCTACATTATGCTGCTCTCAGATTAGGTGTCAAAAACCTAGTCACTGATTCCCTTTAAATTCCCTATCCAAAAGCATTTAAATCTATTGGAATAATCAGGAGATGGTAGATAGCAGATTATAGATATTGCTTTGATTATGGGATAGCGGCAAGACCCTTATGTATGTAATACAAATGGTCCTGCTAAACCAAAATGTGTGAACTAAAGCACTGCACTGTATTATTTACAAATTCTGCCACTAAATATTAGATTTTCATGTTCAAGCCCTCTAAGGCGTGAATAGTAAAAAAAAAAGTAAAAAAAAACATGAAAGTTTAAATCACAAAACTTTCCCTCATTAAAAATAAAGATAAAAGATAATACAAATATATAGTATCACCACATTCAGAAAAGTCCGATCTATCAAAATATAAAAACAATTAACCTGATTCGTAAACAGAAAAAAATGACAAAATTAAATTTTTTTGATCACCAAAATACATAAAAAAGTGCAGTAACAAGCAATCATGTCATATGTACCCCAAAATGGTATCAATGAAACGACGTCTCATCCTGCAAAAATAAGCTCTCATACCGCTCCATCTACTGAAAAATGAAAACGTTATGGGTCTTGGAAAACGGTGACACAAGTACTGCAGTGCGCAGGAGCCGGGAAAGGTCAAAGAGCCCTGGCACATGCGCACTGCAGTACTTTACTCTGCCCTAGTCAGGAAAGTGATGCCGGGTAGACTGTGTGGATGACGTAGGGACTAGAGATGACTCTGGTTCCAGCCGTCAGCTCTTGCAGCCTTCGAGGCAAGTGTTTCGTCTCTACTACCTGATGGTTGAAGGAGAGGTGACCCCCTTCTCCGCTGTGGGTAATACATACTGACCTTCCCCCGGGATGCCAACTGTCGGTACCTTGCATCTAGCAGGCCTGCTAGCATTTCTCCAGCTCTGGTCCTGACTCACCTACTTCTCTCTTCCGACCACCCTAGGCCCAACAGTCCGCTCACTAGTTGCTGGTTCCTAACTCTCCTGTCTGCAGTCTGCAAGAACCCCAGTGATGAAGGCTGCGGCTTGGGTTCGGGTCTTGGTGGTTACGGGAAAGCAGCCGGTTCCAGATGACAGGCTACTGCCACCTCCGCTGTTGCGCCAGCTTGGTCTGGCTCCGATATTCCTCTGGTCGCTCCCTCGGGAGTCTCACAGGATTCTGCAATCTTTGTTGTCTTGTAGCCCACTAAGAATGTTACTCAGTAAATTAAAATAATTAACAAAAAACACCTGCAAAGGCTTCCTAAGAATTTAAAAAGGTCCCTTAGTCTGTTTCAGTAGGCTCCAGAATCATGGGGAAGACTGCTGACTTGACATATATCCAGAAGGCATTCATTGACACACTCTACAAGGCCCCAGAGTTCCAATTTTCATTTGGAAATCAAGGTCCCAGAGTCTGGAGGAAGAGTGGAGAGGCACACAATCCAATCTGCTTGAGGTCTAGTGTGAAGTTTCCAAAATAAGTGATGGTTTGGGGAGCCATGTCATCTGCTAGTTGTTACGCTCGCGCCTGGACTGACTGGCGTAAGCGTGATTAGTGATCCCACTGTACCATGAACCGAGGAATGCCTGGAGGGGCGTAACTAAGTATCAACCCGATCCGACCAAGGTCGCACGGCAGCTTAGTCGACTCCGTGGACCAAGGAGGAACCGAACAGAGGGACCAGGTTCGACTCCAGGTCAGACCCCTGTCACAGTTGTTGACCCACACCGGGGAATGCAGGAACAGGCAGGTTAGACTGGCATACAGGCAGATGGGTATTGGCAAGTACGGCTGGTATGCAGACAGGTGGGTACTGGCAAGTACGGCTGGTATGCAGACAGGTGGGCACTGGCAAGCACGGCTGGTATGCAGACAAGTGGGCACTGGCAAGCACGGCTGGTATGCAGACAGGTGGATACTGGCAAGCACGGCTGGAGTGCAGACAGGGAGATACTGGCAAGCACGGCTGGAGTGCAGACAGGGAGGTACTGGCAGGTTGGAGCGCAGGCTGGATAGGGTCCAGTACAGACTGGGAGACAGGTACAGAGTCGCAGATGCGGTAGACAAGCAGAGTAAAGCGAAACCACCGGAGCGGAGGACAAGGCAGAGCAGAGACGAACTGCTGGTGCGGTGAGCAAGCAGAGCGGAGCGAAAACCGCAGGTGCGGTGGGCAAGGCAGAGCAGAGCGGAACCGCCGGAGTGGTGGACAAGGCAGAGCAGAGAGAAACCGCCAGAGCGGTGGGTAAGGCAGAGCAGAGAGAAACCGCCGGAGCGGTGGGCTAGTCAGAGCAGAGAAAAACCGCCGGTGCGGTGGGCAAGACAGAGCGGAGCGAGACCGCAGGTGCGGTGGACAAGGCAGAGCAGAGCGGAACCGCCGGAGCGGTGGGTAAGTCAGAGCAGAGAAAAACCGCCGGAGCGGTGGGCAAGACAGAGCGGAGAGAAACCGCAGGTGCGGTGGACAAGGCAGAGCAGAGTGGAACTGCCGGAGTGGTGGGTAAGTCAGAGCAGAGAGAAACCGCTGGAGCAGTGGGCAAGACAGAGCGGAGCGAAAGCGCAGGTGCGGTGGACAAGGCAGAGCAGAACAGGGCTGAAGGTGCAGGCAGAGAAGACAGGGCTCTGTTCACATGGAACAGACTGGGAAATGCAGGAAGATGGCTAGAACACAGGAGGTGGATACGGAGGAAGGGAAAAGGGACAAGCAGAACCAGATACACACAAGGTACTTACTATGAAGTAGCGAGGGGACACAACACTCACAAACAGAAGTACAGAGACAATGAGTTGGAGTTAGGTGCAGGTTCAGATACTGCAGGAAAAGGGAAGGTACGGACATAGAGAAAAACAGGTAACAGGCTAGGATACAGTTCAGACAGGAACTGCTACTGCAATGAGATACAAGAACGAACCTGGGTATACAGCCCCCAGAGAGGTGGAACAGACTAGAAGACAGAGATAACAGGCCTGGGTATACAGCCCCCAGAGATGGCGGAAACGAACAAGAAGTCACAGATAACAGGTCTGGGTATGCAGCCCCCAGAGATGGCGGAAACAGACAAGAAGCAGAGCTGGACCTGGCAACTTCAGAGTAAAGGAGCACACTGAAGGTTAGTGTTGCTCAGGCCCCTCCTACTGGGTGGAGGGGGTTTAAATATCCAGAGACTCATAGCAATAGGCTGGAGACGCATTAGGGGTGTGCCCACAGCAGCTATAAGAATCAGGAAGTAACCGGGCCGCCGCCCTAAGCAGTCAGTCAAGAGAAATGCACACAGCATGAACTGGAGCAAGATTTGCAGGCTGAACTGACAGGTAAGATTGCGGTCTTGCATTGTGGGAGGTGGTGCACTATGCAAGCACGCCACCAGGGATGTTACACTAGTGTAGGTCCACTGTGTTTTAACAAGACCAAAGTCAGCGCAGCCATCTACCAGGAAATTTTAGAGCACTTCATGCTTCCCTCTGCCAACAAGCTTTTTGGAGATGGAAATTTCATTCTCCAGCAGGACTTGGCCCCTGTCCACACTGCCAAAAGTACCAATACCTGGTTTAAAAACAGCAGTATCACTGTGCTTGATTGGCCAGCAAACTCGCCTGACCTTAACTCCATAGAGAATCTATGGGGTATTGTCAAGAGGAAGATGAGAGACACCAGACCCAACAATGCAGACGAGCTGAAGGCTGCTATCAAACCAACCTGGGCTTCCATAACACCTCAGCATTTCCACAGGCTGATCGCCTCCATGCCATTGATGCAGTAATTGATGCAAAAGGAGCCCCAACCAAGTATTGAGTGCATTTACTGAACATACATTTCAGTAGGCCGACATTTCGGATTTTAAAAACATTTTTCAAGCTGTTGTTATAAAGTATTCTAATTTACTGAGATAATGACTTTTGTGTTTTCATTGGCTGTAAGCCATAATCATCAACATTAACAGAAATAAACACTTGAAACAGATCACTCTGTAATGACTCTATATAATTTATGAGTTTCACTTTTTGCATTGAAGAACAGAAATAAATTAACTTTTTGATGATATTCTAATTTAGTGAGATGCACCTGTAGATGTGTGATGTATTATAGCAGGAAGCATGCTTAGCAAGAAATGCACTAAGGTTTGTTTACTGTGTTTATTGTTATTTTCAATATGTCATAGCAAGTATAGGTGAAACACATAACGTACTAGTGATTGGCGTCAGTGGTCACAGGTCTCTGTGTCGAAAGCTCATTTCTGTAGTAGTAAGTAGAGACCACAGTGGGATTGGGCAGTGTAGGTACTGCTGCACCAGAAATCAATGAGACTTCTATGCCTTTATAATTGTGCACAATTTTGAGTTTTTTAAAAAAAATACTTTTTCTTTGTAGAACAACACATTTAACTTATTAAGGCAAAAAATGTATATACATATTAAATGTATTCATAAGTTCAAATTTCACCACACATAGTGATGACATCTGGATTCACAAAAATACCTAGTAAGAGTTTTAGCCAGGAACTAAATCATATATTATAGACAGAAATGTAATTTCTTCACATTGTGAAACCTCTTCTGTGTAAATGCTTTAAAGGTTCGGCAGAATAATGTCTGCCACTAGATGTCACTATTGCTTCTTCTATTTCTTATAAATGTAATTTGGCAGAGCAAGGCTGCTGCACACAACAGATGAAAGCGTAGAAAGGTTGATCTTCTGCCAAGAAGGAGGGCATCATGTGAATTTTTGCAACTATGCATTGCGATAAATATTCAAAAGAAGAATGTTCTGTTATTGTGCACAGAATTACAATCATGTTTCAATCATGTCTAACTATCATCTGTTTATGATACAAATTAATCAGGTGCTCTGTGCTTTGAGAAGCACTTGTGATATTGACTTATTCTATGATTAGAGACAAAAGAAATAATTTCTTCTATAAATTATAATGCTTTACCAGGGAAGAGCAAAATTGCCTGCACATTCACCAGGGACTGGCTTGGGGACTTCATTTGTTAGTAAAAGGATTTTAAGGTTTAAGATTTCTTAAATGACGGCACACAAATAACGCAATTATTAATGGCTCAGCGTTGTGGACTAATGTTAAAATTACAGTCTGGGGCAGCCTGAGAGAGACAGTATAGCAGCACAAAAACTGTCTGAAGGAGAGAGTGGGGCAAATCCTGGGCAATATTCCAGCCTCCTGTACGATGTGGTACTATATCATTCTGAAGCATAGTGTGTAGCAGTGTTCAATTTGGAGCTGTACAGTTTGTGTGACACTATGCAATATTGGCCTATATCAGTGTTAACAGCAAGTCTTGGGCACAGCATGTATTGTTAGTACAGTATGTGCATCTTTAGCACATAACGATGAGTGCCTGGGGCAGCATGAGATGCAAACACCGACCTGTGGGTACAACTTTTTACTTTCTGAGGTACTAATTGTGACTCGTCCAGGGGGATGGGGACGACTCGGTACCCGGGCCTTTGCCTGGCCTTGAGGATGTCGCGGTGGTCAGTTCCCAGGCCCATACCCTGGGGTCAGCTTTTAAAAGGGGATCATTTGTTAACTCTATGAAAGTTTGTGACGCCATTTGTGGTTTCTGATGAGAATCACCAGCGCTGCAGCAGTCCACTGAGGCCGGTGATAAGGCAGCTCGATGGTATAGCTCTCCACAGGTGGAGCTAGGCCTCAGGGCAGCGTATGGAGAGGGGGATGCAGGACAGGCGAGACCCAGCCGGGTCAGAGCAAGAATGGGGACGGACACGGTAGTCACTTTAGTACCTTTTACTGGTGGTAGTTCAGGCACATCCCGGAGCACTGTAGAGTGAAGGGTGCATATCAGGATCCTCCCCAATGAGCGGGTGTAGGGCCTCCTGTTTCTCGCCTCTGCGTAGTAAGTTTCTGACCTGCCTGGAGCTAGGCCTGACTTTATCTCTGTCCTGCACCAGCTGACGTTGTGGTAGGGCCTTCTCTTGGAGTGCACGCTCCCAGCTTACGGGGCCTATGTGTCTCCTGGCTCTGTTACGTATCAGCTCTCTGGTGAACCTGGGACCTGTAGCTCTCCAGGGATTCCGGTTATGCCTTACTGGGTCGTAGAGATCCCGGTAAGCTCAGACCCGGTGTCCGGTATAAGTTTCGGGGTGAGCTGGGTAAGCTCCTCTGCCCCCACTGCTACTCACTTTCCACTCGCCTTCAGCCACGCTCGGGCCCTCACTAGGCTACTCACACTAACAGCAGCTTGCCGCTCTTCACCACTCTTACAGGTGTCGGCACACCTTGGGCTCACTTACTTGAGCTCCTGAGTCTAGACTGGGCTTCAGGACCGCTGGAGGCCTAGCTTGCCTACACAGCAACCCACGTGCTTCTCTGTGCACTCCAGACTAACTAACTGCCTAGCTCCACCTTCCCGATTTATATCCCTAACAGGCTCCCTCTGCTGGTCTGAGGTGGAAGGTGGAGATGTGTGAATGTTTATGGGGGCCTCTTGTGGAGGATTCCAGTAATACACCCTTCTAGGATCTGTGGCTCCAAGCACAGCTGGGCGCCACATTTGTAGCACTGCTTTTCTGTCACTTTTACCGGATGGAGTACTATATCTGGTATTTTTACAATCTGGGGCCCACAGGAGTATAGCATGGGGTACCCCTCAAAAATGACAGAAAGTCATATTGGTGCCATGTATGGGTGGAAAGGATGGCGTTCCATCTCTTTGACATCTCATGATGCTTGTATGTATGAAAATGTACTGTGTTTTATTGATGTCATCCTGTTGGGCTGAATTCCTGTTAATCAAGTGTCACTAGGGTTAACTGTAGGCCAGCCCATGGTGGGAGGAGGGGTAATAGGGACATGTGGGTTAGTTTCAGTTTTGTGTAGTTAGTAATAGTGATGAGCGAGCACTACAATGCTTGGGTACTCGTTGCTCGGGTCGAGCAAATTGGAATACACGGGTGCTCGACCCGAGCAACGAGCCCAATGTAAGTCTATGGGAAACTCGAGCAGTTTTCAGGTGGCTCCACCCGGTGGTCTGCAGAGGGCCTAAAAATTGCCCAAATCGATGGGAACAGTGCTCAAATGACATGAGAACAGCATGGGGAAGACCCCTAGAAGCATTTCTGACTCCGAGGTCACTGCTGTCAACAACGTTGTCATAGTATTACTCCACTTTTACGGACTCACAATAAAACATATAAAAGCGAAACCAGAATGGATTTTCCTGGGAAATATGTTAAGGAACATCCTTTCCAGGGTAATGACTTGTATATATGGCAAAATAAATAACCAAAAACAAAAATGCTCCTCCACCCCTTGGGCTATGTTCACATGTAGCGTTTTTGCACTTTTGCATTGCTTTCAACCAAGACAAATGCATTCACTGGGAAATGTCATTTTAACATTTTACAACCTTATCTGGCCATGTGGTGTGTGACACATTATCAGACACATGCATACAGTGCTGAAAAGACATGGGAACAGCATGGGGAAGACCCCTGGAAGCATCTCTGACTCCCAGGTCACTGCCTAAATGTGTGACCATCATAAGTGAACCTTGGCATATGCGAAGATGCCTCCCTCCATGCACCTGTTGTTGCAGACTTGCAACAATCACCGTCCACGTCCTTGTCTCAGTGCAGCCTTCAGTTGTCCCTACCCCATTCCTTCTTGGAATGCAAGCGCAAGTATGCAGCCAGCCACCTACCCACCCACAGGCTGCAATACTATACTGCCAAATTTTTGACAGCTGCTTACACTTGAAATGTGGCCTTCTAGACTTGTGGAAGTGGAAGCTGTCCACAATCTTATGTCGGCAGCAACCGAGTATCCATACTCGGTCCCCAGCCGCCACTATTTGTCCCGGTGTCGTGTCCGCCTTCCACAAGCATGGGTCCCACAACATTACTTGTGCCCTCCCCAGTGCACTTACTGGGAAGTAATGTGGCCAGGGACGGTATGGAGCCAGTCCACAGCTTTTTTTGCTGAGTTGTATTTCACCACAGCCATATTATTTAGCGTGATGAAAGGACTTTGGAAACAATATCTACCCAGCTGTCATTTCTCCCAGAAGTCCCCTAAAGCTGCTTTCACTTGAAATGTGGCCTTTTAGGCTCGTGGAGGTAGAAGCTTTTCATAACCTAATACCGACGGCGTCCGGGTGTCCATACTCGGTCCCCAGTCGCCACTATTTCTCCCGGTATCGTCTCCGCCTTCCACAAGCATGGGTCCCACAACATTACCCATGCCCTCCCCAGTGCATTTACTGGGAAGGACCGCCTAACCACAAACACATGGACAGGTGAATGTGACCAGGGACGATACGGAGCCAGTCCACAGCTTTTTTTTGCTGAGTTGTATTTCACCACAGCCATATTCTTTAGCTGGGTGAAAGGACTGGCATAGAGGGAAACCGTATCTACTCTGGGTGTCATTTCTCCCAGGAAGTCCTGTAATGCAGCTTCTTGCAGAAGCAATGGCAGCCCGTTCAACATCAACTCGCACTTGTCGGTGGTGCTTTAACACACAAACTTCTTTATTTGCGCATTTAATTTCATGACTACAGAGTTGGGCAATGGCCTAATCTGCAATGCGGTTTGAGAAATAACATGCATAAGCACGTCCGATCAACATTAAAAAAGCAACCATAGAGTGTCCAGGAACCTTCCCCCACACTTTTCTTAGCCAGGGCTTCTTCTCGGCAGGGTTGGACGGACCCACCAGAAAACTGGAGACTCCTCCGGTGGGCCCTGGCTTCTCTTTCAGGACAGTTCATAGTGCTGAGGTGAGGCCATGATGATGATAGAGGCCACCATGTGCTTAGTTTTCTGTTACTTGGAATGCAAGCGCAAGTATGCAGCCAGCCACCCACAGGCCGCAATACTAAACTGACACATTTCTGGGCAGCTGCTTGCACATGAAATGTGGCTTTTTAGGCTTGTGGAAGCAGAAGCTTTTCTCAACCTCATGCCCCATGTCCATACTCGGTCCCCAGCCGTTACTATTTCTCCCGGTGTTGTCTCCGCCTTCTACAAGCACGGGTCCCTAAACATTACAGTTGGTACTTTTCTGTGGGAATTTGCTTGCCTCCTACCAGCCTGGAATATTTCCAGTAAACTATGGTACGACGCCATGGTATTAGCACTGCCCCCAGAACCAGTAGCGAAGCCATCCCCAATTTCCTTCTCAGGAATTTTATTTGGCAGACTGAGTAGCTCCCCAAATACATTAGTTTCTCACAAAGGAGCTGAAGATAGAGTGGCAGTAGGTGCAAGTTTCTCCTGCCTGTTAGATATTAGAGGGTGAATGGCAGCACATTGGATCAGTGGTTAGCGCTGAAGCCTTGCAGCGCTGTGATCCTGGGTTCAAAACCCAGCAAGGACAACATCTGCAAGGACTTTGTATGTTCTCCCCGTGTTTGCGTGGGTTACCACCTCAGTAAAAAGCAGCCATAGAGTGTCCCACACACTTTATTTAGCCAGGACTGCTACTCTGCAGGGTTGGACGGTCCCACAAAATTTTTTTAATTGAGGTCAGAAATGGCAGTATTTTTTGAAAACGTATATGTGATCCGTGTGACAGAGAAAACACAGTATTAAATACCTGGCCTGTAGGTAACTATTTTGAACAGCAAACTGGTGTCAATTGCTTACCTGACACACTGAAATTTTTTTTAATGGAGGCCAGAAATGGCAGTATTTTCAGCGTAATTATATGTGATCCGTGAGGTGGACAAACCACAGTTTTACATAGCTGGATTTTTAGCGCTTTAATATGGAAAGAACCTGGCTGTATTCTGCAGTGTCAACAAGCAAATGGCACAGAAAAACTGTGTTGTCTGGATTGCTTTTTAAGCAAATAATGAGGATTAAGATCCAAAAAAAAATTATTCCTGGCCCCTGAGACCTGGGCCTATTTCTAGGAATATCTAACAGCAGCATCAGACAGAACTGGAATGGAGCCTCTTGTGCTATGTGCACTGCAGTCTGCTACAGTGGTGGCCAAAAGTATTGGCACCCCTGCAATTCTGTCTGATAATACTCAGTTTGTTCCTGAAAATGATTGCAATCACAAATTCTTTGGTATTATTATCTTCATTTAATTTGCTCGCAAGGAAAAAACACAAAAAAGAATGAAGCAAAAATCAAATCATTGATCATTTCACACAAAACTCCAAAAATGGGCCGGACAAAAGTATTGGCACCCTCAGCCTAATACTTGGTTGCACAACCTTTAGCCAAAATAACTGCGAACAACCGCTTCCGGTAACCATCAGTGAGTTTCTTACAATGCTCTGCTGGAATTGTAGACCATTCTTCTTTGGCAAACTGCTCCAGGTCCCTGATATTTGAAGGGTGCCTTCTCCAAACTGCCATTTTGAGATCTCTCCACAGGTGTTCTATGGGATTCAGGTCTGGACTCATTACTGGCCACCTTAGAAGTCTCCAGTGCTTTCTCTCAAACCATTTTATATTGCTTTTGGAAGTGTGTTTTGTGTCATTGTCCTGCTGGAAGACCCATGACCTCTGAGGGAGACCCAGCTTTCTCACACTGTGCCCTACGTTATGCTGCAAAATTTGTTGGTAGTTTTCAGACTTCATAATGCCATGCACACGGTCAAGCAGTCCAGTGCCAGAGGCAGCAAAGCAATCCCAAAACATCAGGGAACCTCTGCCATGTTTGACTGTAGGGGCCGTGTTCTTTTCTTTGAATGCCTCTTTTTTCCTGTACACTCTATGTTGATGCTTTTTCCCAAAAAACTCTACTTTTGTCTCATCTGACCAGAGAACATTCTTCCAAAACGTTCTAGGCTTTCACAGGTAAGTTTTGGCAAACTCCAGCCTGGCTTTTTTATGTCTCGGGGTAAGAAGTGGGGTCTTCCTGGGTATCCTACCATACAGTCCCTTTTCATTCAGACGCTGACGGATAGTACGGGTTGACACTGGTGTACTCTCGGACTGCAGGGCAGCTTGAACTTGTTTGGATGTTAGTCGAGGTTCTTTATCCACCATCCGCACAATCTTGCGTTAAAATCTCTCGTCAATTTTTCTTTTCAGTCCACATCTAGGGAGGTTAGCCACAGTGCAATGGGCTTTAAACTTCTTGATGAAACTGCGCACAGAAGACAAAGGAACATTCAGGTCTTTGGAGATGGACTTGTAGCCTTGAGATTGCTCATGCTTCCTCACAATTTGTTTTCTCAAGTCTTCAGACAGTTCTTTGGTCTTCTTTCCTTTCTCTATGCCCAATGTGGTACACACAAAGACACAGGACAGAGGTTGAGTCAACTTTAATCCATGTTAACTGGCTGCAAGTGTGATTTAGTTATTGCCACAGGTAAGTGTGATTTAGGTGCCACAGGTAAGTGTGATTTAGGTGCCACAGGTAAGTTAAAGGTGCTGTTAATTACACGAATTAGAGAAGCATCACATGATTTTTCAATCAGTGCCAATACTTTTGTCCACCCTCTTTTTTAGGTTTGGCGTGGAATTGTATCCAATTTGGCTTTAGGACAATTCTTTTTGTGTTTTTTCATTGAAGACAAATTAAATGAAGATAATAATACCAAATAATTTGTGATTGCAAGCATTTTCAGGAAGAAACTGAGTATTATCTGACAGAATTGCAGGGGTGCCAATACTTTTGGCCACCACTGTATATACTCTGCCTGCCTGCCTATATACACTGCCTGCCTGATATCTCTGCAGATGTATTAGTCCTCAGAAGGTCTGTTTGTTGAGATGGATATGTGTCTCTAATATAGTTTGGTACACCTACACTAACTAGAAACAAGCAAATCTCTCCCTAGCTCAGCAGCAGCTCTCCCTACATTGTCTCATTCCGGAGTGATTGTGACGAGCATGGCGGCGCCAGGTCTGATATAGACCTGATGACGCTGTGCGGCCAGCAATCACTGTAATTCCACAACCAATATTGCTACGGCATTACAGTGAGTGGCAGGCAATCCCTGCATGTTCATTGGCACTCTAAAGAGCGCCAAACATGCAGGGAGGAGAACCAAGCTCCCGCTGAGCAACCCCGGAAATACTCGGCGAGCGCCGAGCATCTCGAGCAGTGACATGCTCGGGCGAGCACCGAGCAGTAGCGAACATGCTCGCTCCACACTTGTTAGTAAGTCAGTGAAGGGATAAAAAGGAATGAAGAAAGGACTCTCTCAGAAAATAGGTGATCATCACCAGGTGTGTGTGGTGTGGCGAATAAAGTAGGAAGCAGAAAGAAAGCGATCAAGGGAAACCCATTGGTGGAAGCGGTTTTCTGTTTAAAAAGCGAGTCGGAGGAACGTATATCCAGAAACTTTGCTACCGTCCCTAAGGGTGTTTGGGGAATGGACAAGTATCAGCAAGGCCTTGGAAGCTGCGGTCCAAGAGCGACAGAGTTAGCCAGGCTGGGAGCACACTCAGTATGGTGACAACCAGAGGAGCGTTCTTACTTGGTTCCCAAGAAATGGAAGGAAGGGTGGTGGTCACTGAGAAAGGCGGAGCTTAAAGTGGCGCTATTCACAGAAAGGATGAAGGTTAAATTCTCACTCTGTCATGTACCAACTGTGATTCTGAACATGTCTGCCAAAAGTGTGTCACTGTACTGTGCCAAGAAAAATGACAACTGTATCTTCTGCTATTCAATGTGCACAAGACAAACTGTTAGTATAAAGGATTTTGTTTTTATGGACTGGTGTGGTCTCCTTATCGTGGGGTCAATTGGAACCAGAGCAACGTGTGGCATACCAGGGCTAAGAGGTTCTCCATCACAGAAAAAGGGCCGCACACACACACCAAAGCAAGACCCCGTTTTCCTTTATTGGACCGGGGAGTGGGATACAAGTACCTCACCCGCGGCTACTGACCCTTACCCCATTACAGCCATTAAAGGGAACATGTCAACTCATTCATACTGCCCTAACATGCAATATGAGTCAGAGACCAGCTCCTGATTCATACTAGTCACATACTAGTCTCACTGATGTATTCTAAAAAAATCATCAACTCATCCTCAGCTATGCCTTCTACTATGTTTGCCTCTGAAATGTGACAAAAAGAGAAAGAAAAAATGAAGGAAGAAAGGAAGAAAGACAAAATGACAGAGAAAAAAAAAGAAAGAAAAAAGAAAGAGAAAAAGGAAGAAAGAGAGAAAGAAAAAGAAAGAAAGTGAAGAACAGAAAGAAACACGTCCCCTCTGAATTTCTTAAGTGCTGTGGAATGTGTTGACTCTAAATAAACATCATTATTATTATTATTATTATATTGCTCCCAGAGAAGCTGAGGTTCTCTTACAGTTGTTTCAGGCTCTAAACACATAAAAAGTAGTTAGAGCCAAAATATACAGTTTGTTATCTGTAATGGCTTAAAACTGTAATGTTGAAAAATCACATTAGTAAGAATTGTAAGAGCAGCAGGTAGAAGAAAATCAAGTAATTTATGCCATCTCATTTGCAGCATGTTATCCCTGATTCATGTGTATATAGAAGAAATTACTCAGCTATTCATACTTTTGCATTTCTAATATATTTATTATTGAATAAATGACTTCTTCTATTTGCAGTTAAAGGGATTGTACATTTTCAGAAAAAATCGCAGCTGGATTTTCCGAGAAGTAGCATCATACCTGTCTATAGGTTGTTTTTGATATTGTTGTTCAGCTACTTAAGGCTACGTTCCCAAGATATGATTTTGGTGAGTTTTTTTTACACTGAGTATTTTTGAAAAAATGAAAGTATCCTATTTTACTTAATGGATGCAGAAATGGTGCAGAAAATCTGCAACATCAAAAATGTAGCCTTAGGCTACATTCCCACAAGGGGTATTTGCTGTGTTTGCAGATTTTCTGCAGCATTTCTGCACCTATTAGGTAAATTAGTCTACTTACATTTTTGAGTGAGTTTTTTTACATGTGTTTTTATTGCTTTTTTGAAGCTGAGGTTTTTATCTCTTTTTGGTATGTCATAAGTAAAGTTGCTTTGTATTTGATACTTCCAGGAGCTTGACTTTGACAAAACTTTATTGATATAGTCATGTGCAAATTGCATGCTTTTCTAGTGCGTCTCCACAGCTTAAATGCACTAAAAATGCATATGAGTTTTTTTACATGTGGATTTTCCATATCTAATGCAAGTCTATGGGGCAAAAATTGCTCATAGAACTCTGAGTACCCACAAGACAAATTGACATGTTGCAGATTTTCAAACAGGCACAGCAGGTCAGTTTATCCTGCATAAAAAAAAAATCACACTGGGCATGAGATTTCTATAAATCCCATCCAGTTTACTGGAACACACTGCGTTTTTTTGCACAGCAACAAGACACAGTGTCAAAAACTCTCCAAAAACAAATTATGGGAGCTTAACCTTAAATTGAATGGGGCTTTTGCAGGAAAACATGCACTTTTCAAACATGTACAACCTCTTTTCATACAATATGTATATGTTGTCAGCCAACTCACTCAAGCCCTCACTCTCCAAATTTCAAATAACCTTAGGATGTTCAGATCTTGCTGTGAGAATATAGTCCCTATGTAAAAATACATGACAATGTATTTATAATATTTTAGGTGTTAAAATCTGAAAATAAATTCTTGATTAAAAAAGCCTATTATTTTATTGTATGATTCTAAATGCTATATATGGAAAGTATTGCTAGTGCCAAGTTCACGTTACGTTTTTGCCACATGTGAGTGGCTCTGTCAGGTGGATCCATCAATCATATCATTGACCTTGATAAAGCAGATGAAGTCACTTTATGCTCTGTTTGACCTAATTTTCAGCAGTGTCTGCCTTTTTCAGGCAGGCACAAAAACATACTCTACTAAATTTTATGCCTGCCTGAAAAAGTTGGACACTACTGAAAATTAGGTCAAACAGAGCAGAAAGTGACTCTGTCTGCTTCATTAAAGTCAATGGCCCTGTCACAGGTTTACTGAGACTAAGAGGAGCCAGAAGAAGCCAGTGTCTGAGTTCATGTACTCCTGCATGGAGTAGAAATACTTCTCCCTCTTATTAAATGGTGCTGGTTTCTTTCAGCAGTGCAGGAGTTAATATGCTCAGCTTTGAGTCTCTGTAGCTTCCTTTGGGAAGTTCTCAGCTGTGCAGATTCAGCCATTATATACCCTATATAGTCTCTGCTCTGGCAATCTGCATTGCCAGTGTTAAGTCTTGTACTGCCTGGTGAAGGACTGGAGGATTCGGTGTGCGGTAGAGGCATTTAAGGAGAGCTGTTCTGTGACTGTTGCTTGTTGTTTTTGGCTGTGTGCATAGCCCCTTCCTCTTCTATTCTTGTTTACCTTCCTAATTCCTTTGGTGTTCCCTCTGTTGTTTGTGAGTGCATAATTTATGTATTTGGTATTTTCATTTGTCCCTGTACGTTCTTCCTTGTTTGCCTGGTTTGTATATATACATACACTATTCCTCCTCACTTCCCTACGTGTGGGAGGGGATAGATAAGGGCTGATTCAGGAGTACAGCAAGGTACGTGGCCCGAACATCTTCACCATCAGAAGTAACCTGGGGAGCAGGGATAGCTAGGGCGCCCCTAGCGTCAGGGACAGGGTAGGTGCTCCTGGTCCCAACTTGTCAGACAACAGCATCATGACAGACCCTTTCTGTGGATATGCATAAATCCTGTTTTTCATAGCTTCAGACAGAAGCCCCAACAAAGCCATTGACATATGACACACAACATGTTTGAGATGGGTTTTCTCTGTGTACACCTGATTCATTTCTTGGAACACATGAAAACTCAATCAGGCACATAAAACATAAATCATTTTGGAAGCATATAGAGCAAAGAACTAATTTCCATTAAGAAATGCAAAGGACAATACAAAAGAACATATATAGAACATATATATGCCATTTTAACACTGAAATCAAAGTTGACTAGGTTTTCCAATAAAGGGAGAAAACAGCTTGGAATTTCTTTTCTGTTTTCCAGTGCATTATATGGTAAAATCAATGGTGTTGTTCAAAAGTACAACTTGTCCTGCAAAAAAAAGCCCTCACATGGCCATATTGACAGAAAAATAAAAAAGTTATGGCTGAATGAAGAAGGGGAACAAAAAATGGAAAAACCCAAGGTGGTAAAGGAGTTAAAAAATATGAAAAAAAAAATATATAAAAGTTCAAATCACCTCCATTTTCCCCCATGTAATGCAGCGACTTGCTGGCATTACGGTAATGGTCCAGGATGTGTTTTACCTGACCATGTACCTTCCCCCTCAGGTGACTAGTCACATGACTGTGACATAGCACAGGTCCTGCGCGCACAGAATGTCTGTCTGATCACATGACTGTGACATCAGCAAGGTCCTGTCAGTATGTGTGTGTGTGCACGGGATGCATATATAAACCCTGCTTGATGGGAGACAGGTGTGTTCTGTGAGAGAGGCGTAAGGCCTGTTCCCGTGTGTGTGGGACACCGACCGTGTGAGGCCTAGTGAGGCCGAGTGAAGCCTGGTGCCTGAAAGGCAAAGACTGGATCCTGTGTGGATGCTAGTGGCCTTGGAAGGCAGAGGTTTTGAGGAAGAGTCCTGAAAGGCAGAGCCTGGATCCTATGTGGATGTCAGTGGCCTTTGAGGGAACGATGGCTAGAGACCCCCACCTGGGAAGCCGCAAAGCCACAGTGGTGGCGGATTATTGAGGAAGAGTCCTGAAAGGCAGAGCCTGGATCCTGTGTGGATGTCAGGGGCCTTTGAGGGAACGACGGCTGGAGACCCCTACCTGGGAAGCCGCAAAGCCACAGTGGTTGCGGAGTAATGGACTGAGACAGCTAAACCCGGCAAAGGTAATACCCTGTGTTATATGGACATTAATATGGACATTGCTATTTTATTACCTTGCTGAAGGCTGTTACTTGGGCCACTTGGGCCTGTCTGCTACTTGAGAGACTCCCGGATGTTAAGTGTGTAAACATGCAGGTGGCGGACTAAGATGGACTGTGTGAACTGTGGTTTATGAAATGTAATAAACTGCTGTATTGAGAAATACCGGAAGGACATTGCTGGTGTGCTTTGATTTACCCGGTGCAGCGAGTATTCCCCATTATGATGACTAGTGCTGCCTTACATATGATGGAGAATGCGGGCAGCTGCAGTCTGGTTGCTAGGGGCAGCTGCAGTCTGGTTGCTATGGGCAACTGCAGTCTGGTTGCTAGGGGCAACTGAAGTCCGGTTGCTAGGGGCAACGGCGCAGGACGACGAGTGTGGATAAAGCATCTTGCTGCAACTAGGCGGGGTTGCGAAGATTGTTGTCGCACTCAAATCCGGTTGTTTGCTTCAACTCGGCGGGGTTGCGAAGATTTTCGTCGCACTCAAATCCGGTTGTTTGCTGCAACTCGGCGGGGTTGCGAAGGTTGTCGTCGCACTCAAATCCGGTTTTGCTGTGGCTCGGCGGGGCCATGAAATTTTTCCAGTGAGAGCGGTGTGTGAATAGTGTCCTGAGGAAATGCAGGAGCAGATAAAAATGGCTCTGAAAGGAGCAGCAACTGAGTCTGAAGCTATTGCGCGATTAGAGCGATTAAAGTGCCTGTTAAAACCGGAGCAGGTATTTGAGAAACGTCTACTGGACATGAAACTGGACATGGTGCAGGAACCACAGGAGCGGTGGGCACCATATGGAATGGCAACAGTGGACCATTCTATGAACTCTCCAGGGGCGCCAGTGTTGTCCCAGAGTGCCCGGGGAGGTGGTAAGAGCTGTTGTGAACTGAGTCCTAAGACTATTATTGATTTTTCTTGTAAAAATTTCCCTGCCGGTGTGGTTGTTAAAAAGGGGGCGGAGTCTAAAAACGGGGCAGTTGTTCAAAACAGCGTGGAGGATAGAAAATCAAAAAAAAATTACTGGTGGTGGGTTGGTACCTCCTAAAAATGACAATGTGACCGTTGATAACCGGGTAGTTCCAGTAGAAGGGGGTGACGTCAAGGTGGGAGGTGACCTGTTAGTCCTCAACACCATGGGGAGTGACACAGACCCCGTAGCTGACGGTGACACTACGAAAGAAGAAGGAGAGGTCAGTCAGGAGGGGCTAGACGAGGTGAGAAAGTCCCCATCTCGTAGACAGCGCAAGGGCCACAAAAAGGTTGCTCCTGTAGACTTGGCTGAAAATGAAAATAAAGAGAATGTAGTACTGCGTGCCTTTGCTTCAAGTGTGGATCCTCCATTAGAGGTAGAAGAGGAGGTGACGTTGCCAGTAGCAACCTCCGGTATGGTACCGAGTCAGAAGGATCTGACAGCCCTGAAAGAGGAGGCGGCCAGTCGTGACCAAGAGCTGGAGCCTATCGGCCAGCAGGGTCAGAGTGACGTGCAGCAATTATGTGAAAACCTGGGGAACGCGTCCTCAGACCAGTTGATCCTGGAGTCTGAACAGCAGAAAATACACCAGCTTATGAGGAACTGGCAGCGAGACGTGGAGCAAAGCCACGCGGAAATTAACCAGTGGAAGGAAATGTTCTACGCAATTAAGGAGGACCGCCGCAAAATCAAGGAAGAGGTTTTGCAGTTGAAGCTTGAGAAGGAGGCACGGCAGGATGGTGTTTCTGGACGTGAACAAATCCTAGAACGACTGCGCAAACAGCTCAACCAGGAGCTGTGTGACTCCAATAAGGAGTGTGTTGAGCGCAGTAGGGAACTGCAACAGAGTAAGCGAGATTATGAGGATCTCCTCAAGGTGAAGAAAAAACTAGAGGAGGATAAGGCGGGTGCAGAGCAAGTGCACCAAGTGGTTGAGACCACTCTGCAAGACACCCGTGAGGAGAATGATGATCTCCGGGGAAAGACCCTAGATCTGGAAGCTCAGGAGAAGGAGCTACAGATGTCCTGTGATACTCTCCAGAAGGCGGAGACGTACCTTAAGGAAACAGTCAGCAAGACGGAAGCTGAGCGAGAGAAGATGGAGGAGTCCATCGGAAAAGCCACAGACCAGGGCCAGGAGTTGACCGCTGGTGATGGGAGGTATGAAGCAGATACCTCCTCGAGTGATGTGGGCTCAGAGGGTTCGGTGGATGTCGAAGCCGAGATCAAGCAGCTCAAGGAGTTGCTACAAACCCAGTGGACGCAAGAGAAGCGTGAAAGACTGGCTATTGAGAGCTGAGTGGGCGCATTGGAGACGGAGAGGTCTGAGAGAGCTCTGCTGCTGGAAGAGCAGTTGAAGCAGGAAGAGCTTCAGAGACGGGCCGCTGAGAGGCGAGTGGCGGAGCTAGAGGAAGAAGTTTCCGGGCTCAAAAGTCGCCTGACAAAGTATCACTCAGTGAACGAGGCCTTCTTGGAGAAGGAAAAGGGCGAACCCGTTGCACTCCCTCCCTTATACCATGAGAAGGTGGACCTGAGGAGAGCTAAGAGAGTGTTAACCACAGATAAATATGAGATGGAAGTGGTCAAGACGAAAATTCGTGAATTTGTAGCTGTGAGTCAGCTCAGGGAAAGCATACAGGGTGAAGAAGCTGGAGGTCAGTTGCCCCGGAAACCTGAGCTGGTTGAACGTCTGGAAACAACTGGTGAGACCGAAACGTCTCGGTACAAGTGCCTTGTAGATGTACCCGAGGATTTGAGGGAAGAATGCACCAGTGAGTCCGTGCATGAGGAGTTTAAGAAGGCCGTGGGAGCCTGTAAGGTGTACCTGACCTCAGAAGCTAAACAGCTGGTGGTCCTGTCCACGACCGAAGTCACAGTGAAGTGGGTGGCTATCCTAAGTGACATGCACTGGCGATGTATTCGCACAAAGCAGTTTCTCCGGTTGAAGACGGAACAAGCCGTTAGACAACTGGAGTTGATGAGGAAAGCTCACAGTATGCGTGAAGAGGTCATCCGGGTGCCTCATGTTCTGGTGAGGAAGCTCGTTGGGAGAAATGGTCGAGCCATGCACATGATGGTCAAGAAGTCTGGTGTGGTGAAATTAAGCAGTCCACGTGATCGTCAGGACTGGATACCAGACGAAGACGGCAAGGTATCATTCTCAGCTGTAGGAACAGAAGAAAGCCTGGGATATATGCGCATGCTGTTGGAGTACCGAGTGGCCTACCTGCGAGAGGTAGAACAGTTGAATCTCGCTAGACTGCGAGTGGATAGACAGCATCATCTGAGTAGCAGCAGATGGCTGCCATCTAGAAATTATGAGACCAGACAGAGAAAGGGCCCCCTAAATAACAGAACAGCTATAGCTGGAGTTAGGGACCTTTCAAGATGTCCTGAGAGTAGTGGGCGTGGGTTTAGAGGTAGTGAGACCTCCAGTAACTCAGGTTTGAGCAGCCCATACAAACGACCTAATAGAGGGCGGGACGGTACGGAGTCTAAGCGGATCTTAGATACCAGGGCATGTGAGTCACACCGCTGTATGACTGACCGCTGGGAGCGGGGGAGACCTGACAAGGTTACAACTGACCACTGGGAGCGGGGGAGCTCTGACAAGGTTACGACCCGGAAAGGTGACCTGACTAATAGAGATGAGCGTTGTTCGACTCAAACTGTTCGCCAATCTCAAATTCGAGCTGTTTTGGGCGGTGTTCGAGCCGTTCGGCGAACACGAACGATTTGAGAAAAATTCGGCTGTTCGAGGTTATGTTCGATAACTGTTCGTGCACCAAAATCATAACTGGATTTTTTCTCAGTAATGATGAAAATTAATGTTAATACGCAGTTTGAGTGCACAGCGGGGCGGGGGGAGGGGCAGGGGATGGCTCTCTGCAGGAATAATGAAGATCTCCATTTTTTTTTCTCTTTCCCACATTTACAGTGGGGGGGTGCAATCTGTCAGCCTATCAGCAGCGCACACACGGAGCGAACTGCTTTTTTCCACACAAGCAAGGGTATGTGTCATTGGCAGTGTATGTCACATGTCCTTGCCCTATAAGACCCAGCCATTTTCCCCATCGCCACCATTTTCTCACTGCTGCAGCTGCGTGTTAGACGGCACCGCTGTTGCTGTGTGCGCTATACCTTGTTAATTTCAAGCCAATTTTCACACAAATCTACAGATAGCTTGGGAGTAGGGAATAGTTGTGATTGCAGTCCTTTTAAGGACTAGGTTACAGCATTTCCTACGACTTTTATCAGGCTGGTCTGTGCTCTTAAATAGATAGGTTGTGGGAGAAAAGACTAATTGTAATTGCAGTCCTTTTCAGGACTAAGTTACATCAGTTCCTATCAGTTTTTGCCAGGCAGGTCTGTGCCAGTGCTGTTCAAGTTTTTTTCACAGCATTTGGCTGAATCTAGCAAAACTAATCCTTTTTGGCCTATTGCAGAGTGTGTTAGTCAGTGGAGTAGCCTATCTGGGTTGCAAGATACACCACCTGTGTATAGAATACCAATTTTTTTACTGCACCTAGTGAAGTAAAACCTTTTGGGCATAGCATCATTCTATTAGTCCATCTATACTGACCTCCATCAGGTTGCAAATTGAATATAATTTTTTTCTGCATCTAGCTCTGAAAAAATATTTGGCCTTCTAGCAGTGTGTGGGACTATTGTTCTATTAGTCCATCTATACTGACCTCCATCACGCTGCAAATTCAAAATAATTTTTTGTCTGCATCTAGCTCTGAAAAAATATTTGGCCTTCTAGCAGTGTGTGGGACTTTCTCTATTAGTCCATCTATACTGACCTCCATCAGGTTGCAAATTAAAAATAATTTTTATCTGCATCTACCTCTGAAAAAATATTTGGGCTTCTAGCTGTGTGTGGGACTTGTTCTATTAGTCCATCTATACTGACCTCCATCAGGTTGCAAACTGAATATAATTTTTTTCTGCATCTAGCTCTGAAAAAATATTTGGCCTTCTAGCAGTGTGTGGGACTTTCTCTATTAGTCCATCTATACTGACCTCCATCAGGTTGCAAATTAAAAATAATTTTTATCTGCATCTAGCTCTGAAAAAATATTTGGCCTTCTAGCAGTGTGTGGGACTTTCTCTATTAGTCCATCTATACTGACCTCCATCAGGTTGCAAATTCAAAATAATTTTTTGTCTGCATCTAGCTCTGAAAAAATATTTGGCCTTCTAGCAGTGTGTGGGACTCTCTATTAGTCCATCTATACTGACCTCCATCAGGCTGCAAATTAAAAATAATTTTTATCTGCATCTACCTCTGAAAAAATATTTGGCCTTCTAGCTGTGTGTGGGACTTGTTCTATTAGTCCATCTATACTGACCTCCATCAGGTTGCAAACTGAATATAATTTTTTTCTGCATCTAGCTCTGAAAAAATATTTGGCCTTCTAGCAGTGTGTGGGACTTTCTCTATTAGTCCATCTATACTGACCTCCATCAGGTTGCAAATTAAAAATAATTTATATCTGCATCTAGCTCTGAAAAAATATTTGGCCTTCTAGCAGTGTGTGGGACTTTCTCTATTAGTCCATCTATACTGACCTCCATCAGGTTGCAAATTAAAAATAATTTTTTGTCTGCATCTAGCTCTGAAAAAATATTTGGCCTTCTAACAGTGTGTGGGACTTTCTCTATTAGTCCATCTATACTGACCTCCATCAGGTTGCAAACTGAATATATATTTTTTCTGCATCTACCTCTGAAAAAATATTGGGCTTCTAGCTGTGTGTGGGACTTGTTCTATTAATCCATCTATACAGACCTCCATCAGGTTGCAAACTGAATATAATTTTTTTCTGCATCTACCTCTGAAAAAATATTTGGGCTTATAGCTGTGTGTGGGACTTGCTCTATTAATCCATCTATACAGACCTCCATCAGGTTGCAAACTGAATATAATTTTTTCTGCATCTACCCCTGAAAAAATATTTGGCCTTCTAGCTGTGTGTGGGACTTGTTATATTAGTCCATCTATACTGACCTCCATCAGGCTGCAAACTGAATATAATTTTTTTCTGCATCTAGCTCTGAAAAAATATTTGGCCTTCTAGCAGTGTGTGGGACTTTCTCTATTAGTCCGTCTATACTGACCTCCATCAGGTTGCAAATTAAAAATTATTTTTATCTGCATCTAGCTCTGAAAAAATATTTGGCCTTCTAGCAGTGTGTGGGACTTTCTCTATTAGTCCATCTATACTGACCTCCATCAGGTTGCAAATTAAAAATAATTTTTTGTCTGCATCTAGCTCTGAAAAAATATTTGGCCTTCTAGCAGTGTGTGGGACTTTCTCTATTAGTCCATCTATACTGACCCATATCAGGTTGCAAATTCAAAATAATTTTTTGTCTGCATCTAGCTCTGAAAAAATATTTGGCCTTCTAGCAGTGTGTGGGACATTCTCTATTAGTCCATCTATACTGACCTCCATCAGGCTGCAAATTAAAAATAATTTTTATCTGCATCTACCTCTGAAAAAATATTTGGCCTTCTAGCTGTGTGTGGGACTTGTTCTATTAGTCCATCTATACTGACCTCTATCAGGTTGCAAACTGAATATAATTTTTTTCTGCATCTAGCTCTGAAAAAATATTTGGGCTTCTAGCAGTGTGTGGGACTTGTTCTATTTGTCCATCTATACTGACCTCCATCAGGTTGCAAACTGAATATAATTTTTTTCTGCATCTAGCTCTGAAAAAATATTTGGGCTTCTAGCAGTGTGTGGGACTTGTTTTATTAGTCCATCTATACTGACCTCCATCAGGTTGCAAACTGAATATAATTTTTTTCTGCATCTAGCTCTGAAAAAATATTTGGCCTTATAGCAGTGTGTGGGACTTGTTCTATTAGTCCATCTATACTGACCTCCATCACGCTGCAAATTCAAAATAATTTTTTGTCTGCATCTAGCTCTGAATAAATATTTGGCCTTCTAGCAGTGTGTGGGACTTTCTCTATTAGTCCATCTATACTGACCTCCATCAGGTTGCAAATTAAAAATAATTTTTATCTGCATCTACCTCTGAAAAAATATTTGGGCTTCTAGCTGTGTGTGGGACTTGTTCTATTAGTCCATCTATACTGACCTCCATCAGGTTGCAAACTGAATATAATTTTTTTCTGCATGTAGCTCTGAAAAAATATTTGGCCTTCTAGCAGTGTGTGGGACTTTCTCTATTAGTCCATCTATACTGACCTCCATCAGGTTCCAAATTAAAAATAATTTTTATCTGCATCTAGCTCTGAAAAAATATTTGGCCTTCTAGCAGTGTGTGGGACTCTCTATTAGTCCATCTATACTGACCTCCATCAGGCTGCAAATTAAAAATAATTTTTATCTGCATCTACCTCTGAAAAAATATTTGGCCTTCTAGCTGTTTGTGGGACTTGTTCTATTAGTCCATCTATACTGACCTCCATCAGGTTGCAAACCGAATATAATTTTTTTCTGCATCTAACTCTGAAAAAATATTTGGCCTTCTAGCAGTGTGTGGGACTTTCTCTATTAGTCCATCTATACTGACCTCCATCAGGTTGCAAATTAAAAATAATTTATATCTGCATCTAGCTCTGAAAAAATATTTGGCCTTCTAGCAGTGTGTGGGACTTTCTCTATTAGTCCATCTATACTGACCTCCATCAGGTTGCAAATTAAAAATAATTTTTTGTCTGCATCTAGCTCTGAAAAAATATTTGGCCTTCTAGCAGTGTGTGGGACTTTCTCTATTAGTCCATCTATACTGACCTCCATCAGGTTGCAAACTGAATATATTTTTTTTCTGCATCTACCTCTGAAAAAATATTTGGGCTTCTAGCTGTGTGTGGGACTTGTTCTATTAGTCCATCTATACTGACCTCCATCAGGTTGCAAACTGAATATAATTTTTTTCTGCATCTAGCTCTGAAAAAATATTTGGCCTTCTAGCTGTGTGTGTGACTTTCTCTATTAGTCCATCTATACTGACCTCCATCAGGTTGCAAATTAAAAATAATTTATATCTGCATCTAGCTCCGAAAAAGTATTTGGCCTTCTAGCAGTGTGTGGGACTTTCTCTATTAGTCCATCTATACTGACCTCCATCAGGTTGCAAATTAAAAATAATTTTTTGTCTGCATCTAGCTCTGAAAAAATATTTGGCCTTCTAGCAGTGTGTGGGACTTTCTCTATTAGTACATCTATACTGACCTCCATCAGGTTGCAAACTGAATATATTTTTTTTCTGCATCTACTTCTGAAAAAATATTGGGCTTCTAGCTGTGTGTGGGACTTGTTCTATTAATCCATCTATACAGACCTCCATCAGGTTGCAAACTGAATATAATCTTTTTCTGCATCTACCTCTGAAAAAATATTTGGGCTTCTAGCTGTGTGTGGGACTTGTTCTATTAATCCATCTATACTGACCTCCATCAGGTTGCAAACTGAATATAATTTTTTTCTGCATCTACCTCTGAAAAAATATTTGGCCTTCTAGCAGTGTGTGGGACTTTCTCTATTAGTCCGTCTATACTGACCTCCATCAGGTTGCAAATTAAAAATAATTTTTATCTGCATCTAGCTCTGAAAAAATATTTGGCCTTCTAGCAGTGTGTGGGACTTTCTCTATTAGTCCATCTATACTGACCCCCATCAGGTTGCAAATTCAAAATAATTTCTTGTCTGCATCTAGCTCTGAAAAAATATTTGTCCTTCTAGCAGTGTGTGGGACTTTCTCTATTAGTCCATGTATACTGACCTCCATCAGGTTGCAAATTAAAAATAATTTTTATCTGCATCTACCTCTGAAAAAATATTTGGCCTTCTAGCTGTGTGTGGGACTTGTTCTATTAGTCCATCTATACTGACCTCCATCAGGTTGCAAACCGAATATAATTTTTTTCTGCATCTAGCTCTGAAAAAATATTTGGCCTTCTAGCAGTGTGTGGGACTTTCTCTATTAGTCCATCTATACTGACCTCCATCAGGTTGCAAATTAAAAATAATTTATATCTGCATCTAGCTCTGAAAAAATATTTGGCCTTCTAGCAGTGTGTGGGACTTTCTCTATTAGTCCATCTATACTGACTTCCATCAGGTTGCAAATTAAAAATAATTTTTTGTCTGTATCTAGCTCTGAAAAAATATTTGGCCTTCTAGCAGTGTGTGGGACTTTCTCTATTAGTCCATCTATACTGACCTCCATCAGGTTGCAAACTGAATATATTTTTTTTCTGCATCTACCTCTGAAAAAATATTTGGGCTTCTAGCTGTGTGTAGGACTTGTTCTATTAGTCCATCTATACTGACCTCCATCAGGTTGCAAACTGAATACAATTTTTTTCTGCATCTACCTCTGAAAAAATATTTGGGCTTCTAGCTGTGTGTGGGACTTGTTCTATTAGTCCATCTATACTGACCTCCATCAGGTTGCAAATTGAATATAATTTTTTTCTGCATCTAACCCAGCCAATAGTTTTGGCCTAATACCACAGTTTGGCCACTCAGCTCTGCTCGGTTCCCATCCATTGTTTTTTTGTGCAAACAGCTCCAGAGTTGTGAATTAGTTAACCACCAAAATGAGTGGAAAAAGCCCTGCTGCTGGTGGAAAGGGGAATAGGCGTGTTGGGAAGGGGAAAAAAGGTTGTGTCCGTGGGGTAGGTGTTAAAGCAACAGTAACATCTGCAGAAGAAAGACCATCTTCCAGCCAAACTAAAATGTCTACTTCTATTAGCGGACAATGTGATAAGATCCCTTTCTTACGGCCACGCCAATCGCTACAAATTCCAGATGAGGCACAAAAACAGCAGGGGCTTCAACGGATATCAAGTGCTCCTTTAAGTGGGCTCTCCTCCACATCAACTTCAACATCACAAATACTCCAGTCCTCAAAGGTGTCACCCCAATCGCACTTGCTTCCTCACAGCTCCCAAATCTCCAGCTGCCCGTCTGAGTATGAGGTAGAACAGATGGTTGAGTCTGCAGAGCTGTTTACTCACACTATAGCCTGGGAATCAGAGGTGGACTCCAGCGCTTCTGTGAATCCAGACGAGGAAATGATCTGCACTGATGCCCAGAATCTTTATGAGTCGGATCCAGGACCAGACGCAGAAGGTTCTGACCATAATGTAGACCCTCATTCCCAAACTGTAACTCCTGTTGGTGGAGACAATGAGGAAGACGATGATGAGACTCAAATACCTGATTGGAGCGACAACTTTAGTTTTTTGTCATGGCAGGAACAGAACAGGTTGGCTCTGAGGACGACGGGTGTGATAACGCACAGGGTGATGATGATGAGGTTGGAGATCCCACTTACTGTCAACCCACAGTCAGCCAAGAGATGAGGTCAGCAGAGGAGGTGGAGGAAGATGCTAGTGACGACGAGGTCAGGTTGCGCCTTCTTGGACAGAGACGTAGTACTGGAAGCACGTCAACAACTGCATCCTCAAACACAACTCTGCCTCTCACCACAAGTCGTGGTGGCTCTTCAGGTCGCATGGGTGCTAAGCCTTGCATAGCCTGGGCATTTTTTCAGATCGATAAAGATGACCCAACTCGTGTTATCTGTAACATTTGTCAGCAAAAGCTAAGTAGAGGCCAAAAAATACATAGTTTGAGTACTTCATGCATGAACCGGCACATGGACATGAAGCATAAGTTGCAGTGGGAAGCTCAGTGTGCTACAATGCGGCCTAGCCGGCCGGGCCAACCACCGTCTGCCATATCTTGTGCATCCGCGGCCTCTTCATCCTCTGTGACTGGGGGGACAGCAGTCACACCTGTTTTGGGGCGCAGACCTGCCACCTCTTTACCCGCAACAGCCAGCGTGATTGGCAGGTCATCATTTTCTTTGGAGGTGGTAACACCAGCTGGTGTTGAGCGCTGTCCGACATCGATAGCACCACCTTTGGATCAAGGCAACCTAACATGTCCGCCTGCATCTTCCTCACAGACCGGCAGTTTGCCGGGGACACCCTTATCAACCCCGTCTAAGCACAATAGCCAGCCCTCGGTCCCTCAGATGTGGACAAGTAAAAGACCATTTCCTCCTAGCCATGAGAAAGCTAAGAGGTTGAATTTCACCATCTGCAAGCTCTTGGCTACAGAAATGCTGCCTTTCCGCCTTGTGGACACAGAGGATTTTCGAGACCTTATGTCCGTCGCAGTGCCCCAGTACCAGATGCCCAGTCGGCACTACTTCTCAAAGAAAGGTGTGCCTGCGCTCCACCAGCATGTCGCACACAACATCACCGCTTCTTTGAGAAACTCTGTGTGTGACAGGGTGCATTTCACCACAGACACTTGGACGAGTAGGCATGGACAGGGGCGTTACATGTCACTGACTGGGCACTGGGTAACTATGGTGACAGCAGGACAAGGGGCTGCTGTCCAAGTCTTGCCGTCCCCACGAGTTGTGCGTCAATCCTCTTTATGTCAAAGTTCCTCCACTGCTTCTGCCTCCTCAACCTCCTCTCGGTCTTCCACCTGCACCCAAAGCCTGTCTGGTCATGCCACAAGCTTTCTAACTGCGCAGAAGGGATCCTGCACACCTCCTTACTATGCTGGCAGTAGGGCTCAACGTCATCAGGCGGTTTTTACTTTGAAATGTCTGGGAAATGTGAGTCACACAGCTGAGGAGTTGTGGTCAGCTCTGGAGAACCAATTTCATGAATGGTTGTCTCCACTGGACCTGAAACCAGGGAAGGCCGTGTGCGACAATGCTGCAAACCTGGGTGCGGCCCTTCGCCGGGGCAATGTCACACACGTGCCTTGTATGGCTCACGTGTTGAACCTGGTTGTCCAGCAATTTTTAGCCCACTATCCCAGACTAGATGGCCTTCTGCAGAGGGCACGGTCGCTGTGTGCTCACTTCCGCCGTTCGCATCCCGCAGCTCAGCGACTTACATCTCTACAGAAGTCGTTGGGCCTGCCACTTCACCGGCTAAAATGCGATGTGCCTACCCGGTGGAATTCAACTCTGCACATGTTGCAGCGATTGTGGCAGCACCGACAAGCCCTGGTGCAATTTGTTCTGACGTATAGCCTGGGCCAACGAGATCCAGAGGTGGGGCAAATCACGCTGGAGGAGTGGTCTCAGATCAGGGACCTATGCACCCTTCTGCACAGTTTTGAAATGGCGACGAAGATGTTTAGTGCTGACGATGCCATTATCAGCATGACTATTCCAGTGATTTACATGCTGGAGCACATGTTAAACAGAATTCGGAGTCAGGTGGTGGCACAAGAGGAGGTGGAGGAAGTAGAGGAGGAGGAGTTGTATGCGGAAGGGCTAACATCTGCAAGGTCCAGACGGTCGGCAGCACCAAGGCGGCAGGCATGTGAGGGTGGGGGAGATGGTTTTACCAGGGCGCATGGTAGCAGCCAAACTAGTGAGGAAGGTGCAGGAGCCCAGGAAGAAGTGGAGGACGAACTGATGGAAGACTCATCAGATGAGGGAGACCTTGATCACATTTCTGTTGTGCGAGGTTGGGGGGAGAGGACAGAGGAAGGAAGCATGATTGTTACCTCGCCACCAACACAACAGGGACTTGGTGCTCCTGGATGCGCAACACACTTGAGTGCCTTCTTGCTGCACTACCTGCAACATGACCCTCGAATTGTGAGAATTAGAAATAATCCTGACTACTGGGTTGCCACACTGTTAGATCCCCGGTACAAAAGTAAATTTGCAGAAATTATTCCTGCCATAGAAAGGGATGCACGCATGCAGGAGTATCAGCAGAGACTGTTGCAGAATCTTACATGTGCTTTTCCACAAAACACCAGTGGTGCACGTAGTGAATCTCACAGTTCCAACTTGCCAACCGTGGGACCGTCAAGTGTTCAGCACTCAAACCGTAACAGAACCACAGTATCTGCTGGTAACATCAATTTTGCGGAATCATTTCACCACTTTTTTAGCCCATCCTTTGCAAGGCCATAGGAGACAAGAAGTCTGACACATAGTCAACGCCTAGAGACGATGGTACAGGAGTATCTCCAAGTAAACATTGAAGCCATGACTGTGTCACTGGACCCTTGCTCTTTTTGGGCTTCCAATCTGGATAAATGGCCGGAGCTAGCCACTTACGCCTTGGAGATCTTGTCATGCCCCGCAGCCAGCGTTCTGTCTGAACGTGTGTTCAGCGCTGCTGGTGGTGTGCTGACAGATAAGCGCACGTGGCTCTCCACTGATAATGTAGACAGACTCACGTTCAAAAAGATGAACAAATCATGGATCCGAAACGACTTTTCTACCCCTGTGTCATCCTGGGGAGAGTAAAAGCTTGATGATTGGTTAAAATCACCCTACCAACCGTTTTAAGCTTTCAAATTACTAATCCTGTTTATCTGTATGTTGTCTCGAAAATAATTTGGGCTTTGTAGCACTGTGCAGCACTGATTCTATTAGGCCATCTATAATAAGCTCCACCAGATTTAAAATTACTAATCATGTTTATCTGTATCTTGACTGGAAAATAATTTGGGCTTTGTAGCAGTGTGCAGCACTGATCCTATTAGGCCATCTATACTAAGCTCCACCAGATTTAAAATTAATAATAATTTTTAGCTGCATCTAGCCCGGAAAATAATTTTGGGGCTCCGAGATGCGCAAGACACATAAGTGCCTTCTTGCTGCACTACCTGCAACATGACCCTCAGAATTCGAAGTAATCATGACTACTGGGTTGCCACACTCTTAGATCCCCCAAACTTTTCGATCAACCTTTTCATTTTAATAAAGACCAAAAAAATGGTCATTTTTGAAATTATAAGCATTAGCAGGTTATTAGAAACTGAAATCAAACAGTTTTCAACTCAAAACTTTATTCTAGGTGATGTTACATTTTCACATAGGACCCCTTGTTCTAAAGGAGCTTCTGAACTCTCTCGTCCATTGAATTTGTCAGGTTTTGGATGGTTTCTGCTTCAATTGTTTTGCATGAGGACAGAATACCCTCCCAGAGCTGTTGCTTAGATGTGAACTGCCTCCCGCCATCATAGACACTCCTTTTGATGATGCTCCAGAGGTTCTGAATGGGGTAGAGGTCAGGGGAGCATGGGGTTCACACCATAAGTTTGTCCCCTTTTATGCCCATATCAGCCAGAGATGCAGATGTTTTATGTGCAGCATGAGATGGTGCATTATCATGCAAAAAAATGATCTTGCTGTGAAATACACGGTTCTTCTTCTTGAACCATGGCAGGAAGTGCTGTTTGAGAAAATCCACATACATTATGGAGTTCATCTTTAGCGGCTTCAGGGATCCTAAAGGGGCCGACAATCTCTCTCCCCATGATTCCAGCCCAAAACATTACTCCACCTCCTCCTTGTTGGCGCTGTAGCCGTGTTTGCGTGGGGTGTCCATCAACCAGCCATCCTCCACTCCATCCATCTGGACCATCGAGCGCTGCACGGCACTCATCCGTGAACAAAACAGTTTTGAAATCAGTCTTCATGTAATGTTTGGCCCACTGGAGCCGTTTCTGCTTGTGTGAAGTGGATAGAGGAGGTCGACAGGATGGCGTATGCACAGCTGCAAACCTCTGAAGGACCCTGCATCTTGTTGTTCGGGGGACGTTGGAGGCACCAGCAGCTTCAAAAACTTGTCTGCTGCTATGACAAGGCTTTTTTGCCGCTGCTCTTTTAACCTGACGTAATTGCCTGTAGGAAAGAGTCCTCAATTTGCCCTTATCAGCACGCACACGTGTGTACTGTGAATCAGCTACATACTTCTTGATTGCCAAGACACTTCATCCTGATCATCGCACAATGTTGATTGTAGTCATGCCTTGACCTAAACACTACACAATTTGTTGCTTCTCAGCAGCCGACACATCCTTTTTCTTTCCCATTTTGGCAGAAAATGTAGGCTGCTTAATAATGTGAGACAGCCTTCTTAAGTAGTCTTGCCTTTCATTGGACACACCTGCCAAACTAATTAGCACAGGTGTCTGCAATTGCTTACAGTGATATAAAGAGCCCTGACACACATCACCATCAATGAGTTTAACTGACAAACAAACAAATTCTTCCCTTATCACTCCTAAACACTTTTTGCATAATAATTTGGAACACAGTGTACATGTGCTTTTCCACAAAACACCAGTGGTTCACGTAGTGAATCTTACAGTTCTAACTTGCCAACCGTGGTCTGTATGGAGTTGTTCAATAAAGGGCCCAAAATTAAGATAACATAGATGGGAGAGGTCTCTATGAATAGGAATTCCTAAGTATTTGATACCCTGTGAGGGCCAGGCAAAGGGAAAGTTGGACTGGATGGAATCCTATATGGATTTGGGGAGGGAGACATCGAGGGCCTCAGACTTCGCTGCATTGATTTTAAAATTTGACCATGTAACAAAGTGATCTATTTCAGCCATAACAGCATGGATGGATATATGTGATTGAGTGATATATACTAGGACATCATCAGCAAATAGAGAGCACTTGTACTCGGTGCCTCCCACCTCAATCCACCTAATATTGGGGTTATGGCGAATTGATGAGAGCAGGTGCTCCGTCACTGGGATGTATAGGAGAGGGGACAGAGGACATCCCTGCCTTGTCCCATTGGTGATTGTGAAAGGTGATGAAAATGTTCTGATGCACCCCCTGGGCCTTGGGACACCCGGAGCCGGACCCTTTTTGGTGGATGCTGGTGGTTGTAGTCTTCGTGGCGGCGACCCGGTTCCGTGGCTCAGGGTGGTCAAACCAGTGGCGGAACTATTTATGTGGTTTTGATGTTTAAATGTCCGACTACGCCACCCGTGGATTGCGGTTAGAGTGAACCGCCACTGCAGGGCAGACCGCTGAGGCTGGTGTTGTGGGTGCAGCAGAGCGTAGCATAACTCCCCACGGGAGGAGTAAAGCCTCAGGGCAGTGTATGCGGAGGATGGGGGTGATGGTGCAGGGCAGCAGCAGTAACGACACAGAGTCAGTGATGCAGTCCAGGGCCTTTACTCACAGTTCTTATTATCCAGACCACGTCTGCAGGTAACGGCTGCCCACGTCGTACTGTGCTCACCAGGTGAGGGGCTCAGACAACTCCCAGATAACTTTGGAGCGCTTCACAGGACCCCCTTTGTGTGTCCTTTGTCTGGCCTTTCTTACCAACCCTTCTGTCCGGCTGCCTCGGGCCTCCTCTTGGTAATCTTGGCGCCAGTTTCCCTGACCCTATGTGGTGCCTTCCTAGCGGGTGTAGCGAGGGGCTGCGCCACATAAAATGTCACAGCCTCCGGTTTCTAGCTGAGGGTCGTTTCCTGCCTCCACTAGTTTCGGGGACCGGTCTCCCCCTTTGGCCTGACCCCTCCACGCAGGTGGATTCGGGCGTGCGGTGGCGACTCGCCAATCCGCACCCCTGGGATCCCTTCATTCCTCGTTCCTGGAGACTTCTCCGCTCCTCTTCCTTCCTTCTCCCTCTTCCAGGCCTGGGCCTCTGTTACTAGGCCTGCCTCTGGAGCAAAGCTCATGCAGAGCCCCTGCTCCCTGCCACTTCTGCTCAGACTTCTCTGCACTGAACTAAGATGGTGCCCACCTTTTATACTCCCTTCTCAATGCACCCAGGAACTGCTTCCTCCCTGCTCCTGCACTGCAGGGTTCCCCTTCCTCAGTGTTCCCTCCCCCCACTCCAGCCAGGGACAGGGACTGTCGTGCCCATCTCAGAGGCATATTGGTCGCCCTGCCCCACGGCAATGTGGTGTAATGCATGCAGGTGTCGGGTCCTGATCCACACTCCATCCTTACCTGAGAGTGAGATATCACACCTCTGGGTGAGGTGCAATACCTCTGTAGCAACCGAGCCCTCAGGGTGCTACAGTTCCATTTATCTTCAGCCTAGGTGACGTATTGTGATACAGGGCCGTGATTTTGGCTATAAAAGGGTCCCCTAGACCCCTACCCCAAGCTTTTTAAGAGAATCATATATGGCGTGCCAGGAGACTCTATGGAATGCTTTCTCAGCATCCAACGAGAGTATCTAATTACAAATTTTTAACTGCATCTAGCCCAGGAAATACTTTGTGCCTAGTAGCAGTGTCTGCTAGTCAGCGGATTATCCCAGCTGTTAAGCAAGCTACACCACCTGTAGTTTGGACACTTAAATTTTTCAAAGGAAATGCTTCGGGACCACGGGATACTCAGTGAAGAGCATCAGGAGGCACCCCAAGGCATAGGGGCTGGGACTGGCAGTAGGATGCCTTGCGGTGGACAGCCGAGCTCGATCCTTATGAAAGCTTTTTAACTGCAGCAGCTTTAGTGGACGCTACTGGAGCTGGAATTACGCGGCTGCTGGCATGAGACTTGCCCTCCAATAGATCCTTGTAAATGGATTTAAAGTGTATTCGTTCAATTAGAGAGACAATTTAAATTAAAAAGCTTAGAGCTGCCTCCACCACAGGTTTGCTCGACCCACCAGCGGACAGGCACCAGTATTGGGAGAGGGGGACTGGCCGTCAGGGTTCACCGCGGCTCTTGCACAAACCCGGCGACACGGAGGTGGCACGGGCAGGAGCGGACTGAACGTGTCGGCTTCTCACTTTTTGGATTTTAGAAGGGCATGACATGCCTATATCTGTGTCTCCCCCTCCTTTTACTCCTCCACCTCTTTTCTTTTCGCATGACTATATGTACTTGTCACTTTTCCATGTGTTAGTTGTGTTTTCTGAGCAGTTTGTCAGCTTTTGGACACCTTTGAAGGTGTTTTCTATGTGTTTCTATGTGTTTTTGTTTGCCTGCCATTGGTTTTAACGGTGTTCGAAGGTGTTCGACGAACAGTTCGACGAACAGTTCGGCGAACACACGGGTGTTCGACGAACCGAACCGAACTCGAACACTACGGGGGTGGCTCAACACTACTAAGTCAGTGACAGTGACAAATGGTAGGTCCCTAAGGAATGGGCTAATGTCGTTGACTAATGTTCCAGTGGCTGAATAGCACAATTGTAAAGTACATGGTCTCTATGTGAACTGGGGGTTATAATGTCATTGTGTATATTATGTGTTCAACCCCACAAGTTTGAACAGAGCTGTGGGTTATAGTGATTGTGTATATTATGTGTTCAACCCCACATGTTTGAACAGAGGGGGGGATATGTAATGCAGCGACTTGCTGGCATTACGGTAATGGTCCAGGATGTGTTTTACCTGACCATGTACCTTCCCCCTCAGGTGACTAGTCACATGACTGTGACATAGCACAGGTCCTGCTCGCACAGAATGTCTGTCTGATCACATGACTGTGACATCAGCAAGGTCCTGTCAGTATGTGTGTGTGTGCACGGGATGCATATATAAACCCTGCTTGATGGGAGACAGGTGTGTTCTGTGAGAGAGGCATAAAGCCTGTTCCCGTGTGTGTGGGACACCGACCGTGTGAGGCCTAGTGAGGCCGAGTGAAGCCTGGTGCCTGAAAGGCAAAGACTGGATCCTGTGTGGATGCTAGTGGCCTTGGAAGGCAGAGGTTTTGAGGAAGAGTCCTGAAAGGCATAGCCTGGATCCTGTGTGGATGTCAGTGGCCTTTGAGGGAACGACGGCTGGAGACCCCTACCTGGGAAGCCGCAAAGCCACAGTGGTGGCGGAGTAATGGACTGAGACAGCTAAACCCGGCAAAGGTAATACCCTGTGTTATATGGAAATTAATATGGACATTGCTATTTTATTATCTTGCTGAAGGCTGTTACTTGGGCCACTTGGGCCTGTCTGCTACTTGAGAGACTCCCGGATGTTAAGTGTGTAAACATGCCGGTGGCGGACTAAGATGGACTGTGTGAACTGTGGTTTATGAAGTGTAATAAACTGCTGTATTGAGAAATACCGGAAGGACATTGCTGGTGTGCTTTGATTTACCCGGTGCAGCGAGTATTCCCCATTATGATGACTAGTGCTGCCTTACACCCATTAAAAATTAAGAAATAAAACAAATAAAAAAATACATATATTTGGTATCTATGCGTTCCTAAAAGTCCGAGCTATAAAAATATAGAATAAATTAATCAGAACGGTAAATGGCGTAACAAGAGAAAAAATCAAAACAACAGAAATTAGGTTTTTCAGATCAAACGAGATGATGAAAAGTTTGTATCCAGCCCAAAATGATATCAATAAAAACATTTGCTCGGGTGCAAAAATCAAGCCCTCACAGCTCCATATCTAGAAAATGGAAAACCTTACGGCTTTTGGGAAATGGCGTCACAAGCGTTTTTGTTTTTTACAAACTTCTGAATTTTTTTTCACCATTTAAAAAAAGGATTTTTTTTAAACCATTGTTTGTCAACAGAGGCTAAAGTACATCATAATGAGAGCACTTTTCAGCTTTGTTTCCAATGGATGGAAGACTATTGCCGAGTTCACAAGAGCATATTTCACTGTCCTCTTGTGGACAGCAATGCCTAGGCTAACCGTAGGTCTGCTGACCTGAACTTACAGCTTCATAGATAGATAGAAGTCTGTAAGTTTCGGTTTAGAAATCCACGATGAGTCAGTACATAGCGTTCTATGTATGGATCATGAAAAATGCACTAGAGAACCTGGCCTATAAGGTGAATTTTAGAGTGTGGCCAAGCACTCATGTGTATGGAGAAGTCGAGAGAAATAGCTGTCTGCTGACAGCCATCTTATCTGTATCTTATGTGTTCGGCCAACTTAAAGAGTTATCAGGATTTTATACCCCAAACTACTAATGTATGTAAATGTGCTTCAATGCTTGTTAGATCCTTACCTTTCTTGTACAAATCCCATTTCTAGAGAAATCCATAGTTGGAATTGTATACTAATGAGGTAGAAGTGTAGTTAGGTAGGCGCTGCACTTACCGTTCTCCAGCCTCTCTCCATGTTCTCCGCCTGCTACCTTCCTCTTGTCTCTGACTGGCAGGTGACTTATTGTATTAGCAAACAATCACTATGGATTTCTCTAAAACAGGATGCCAGATTTCTAAAAGAAAGGTAAGAATTTAATCAGCATTAAAGCACCTTTACATTCATGCCATTAGTTTGGAGAAAAAAGTATTGATGACAGGTTCTATTTAAGTCTCAGATGCCCCTAGTAGTGCTTATAACTTAGGCTGGTTTCACACATTCATGTTTTACTGTCGCAGTACAGAACACATTGTATGGCCAGGGGTCTCCTGACCTCAACACTATAGCCACATAGACAAATATGAGGCTGTCAAGTTTGAATAAGGAGAACCTCAGTCAGTCAGTACATCAGGGTCCATAATGGGAACGAGGAACACATATGTGTAAAACTTGTGTTAGATGCCCCCAGTGTGTGCCTTAGTCCTTAATTTCTCCAATCTTCAGAATTGAGCCCGTGCTTAGCATGGATTTGATGAGTGAATTTGAAGAATCACCATTCTGGGATGCATGGTTATGTCTTGAGTTGCATCTTTCAGTCTCCACTATAGACAATGTGGCCTAAATTTTTAACTGTTAAATAAAATATTTTTTGGGGCAGCATTAAGAATGAATGAATGAATCAGTAGTCGAAGTTAGATTAGGTCTATGAGGAAAGTCCGCATGCGGACCCGCCGGAGAAATTGACATGCTGCGGTCTAGAAAGACACACCGCATGTCAGTTTCCGCGGGTGAGCCGCAGACGCATAGTGGACATGGGATTTGTATGAATCCCATCCACTATGCTGTAACATCTGGCGGCTGTGGATTGCAAGTGCGCTGCGTCCAATCCGCAGTGAACACTGATCGTGTGCACACACCCTTACAAGACTATTCTGTAAACTTCAAGTGGTATATAAAGAAAACCCTGCTGAACAGAAAGTAAACACATAGCCCTAAGGTGAGCGCCATTGCTTTTAGGATGTTTTACTCAGCGCCTGGATCCTGGGTTCAAATCAAACCAAAAAATACTTCTGTATGGAGCTTGTATGTTCAGGTTGAATTTACATTCTGAATCCTAATGGTGACGTAGGTGATGCCATTGTCTGTAACGAGCTGCCTATTATGTTGTCTCTATATAAGCTAAGTATATAAGTAATTAGATGCACCTGTATGGCAGACCAGTAATTTACCTTGGAACAGAATTTTACATTTTGAGGCCCTCATTTATATTAGACTAGGGCAACAGAACCAGAAAATATTGGCAAGATTGCTTCCCCCATATACATTATACTGATGGCCAAAGGATCCAGCTGGCTGAATTTCAATGGTTGATCTTTTTGTTCTCCCTGGAGATATGCCTCTGACAGATGAGTATAACAGCAGGTCTCTCGTAGAGAACACAGAAGTGCTTGGCTGAGTTGGGCATTGCTGTGTATTGGAGAGTCGCGATAGATAATTGTCGGCCAAACAATCATTCTGCCGACAGCTGTCTAATGCGTATGTGGTGCATGAGCATTATAGAGTGAATCTACATAAAAAGTAGAGGACCTTTGGGACAACATTGTATTTATTACTCATTTCAGTTACATCATAGTTTTAGTCTAGGACAACTTTAAAAAAATTCCGGAGTATATCAAGATGGAAAAATAGCAGGTAAAATAGTGGATAAAATGTGGACATAGGGTTTTAATTCAATGGGGTACATGTATAAACATGTGCAGAAAATTGCTGTAGTTGCAAATTTAGAAATGAAGAAACGGTCTCCGATGCAAAGGTATGACTGCTATAACTGTCTTACATCTGTGCTGTTTTAAAGAGGTATTAAAAAAAAAAATGTTATTTTATTATATAGGCAATGATTACCATGCAAGAGAGATGAGTCTTTCCGAAAATAAATTGAAATTGTGTCAAAAGTCTTTACTGTACAACTCATTCAAGATAAAGAAAAATTATCTGTAAAACAAGTCACAATGGTGTGCAAAAATAAGAAAAAGCAAAATATACTCACTAGGTATGAGCAAATCTTTTGAGCCTCAAATTCGCAAGCTTCACCGCATTTTCCTCTAATAATTTAACGGCAAATAAATTTGCGGCCAGTCTCTGATTGCCTGGAAATTATGTGTATAACACTATGAAGTCTCCTAGGACCGTACTTAATCACTTTTGAGTCCTTTAATGCAAACACAGCCTTAGTAATGTCCAAGTTATCTTTGGGAAAAAAGATGGTAACTAGTGGCAGCCAACTGCTGTATTTGGGTGGTGGGTATGTGTCTAATTGTGGACTATTATAACAAGGAAGTGTGGGAAAAGGAAAATATTTTTTTACAACATGCACACTGTGTGAGGTAGACAATGGCATCTAAATTTCAGAAATATAAAGATTTTTGTCTTTAAAAAAATTAGCTATACTAATCTTTCAGATAAACATGTATTTAAAAAAAATGTAATGATCTCGTGCAAACTGGGGAATGATTATGCTCCACATTTCTTGTTTCAATAGCAGGTTCCCCATTAGGCACCAAGACAGAGACCTCACACTAAGATAAATCAGACCTCCTGCTTTGCAGTGAAGAGGGGAAAACACTACTTAACTTGTCATGCAAATGGATTGTCTGGTTTGGCTTCTAATACTAAATCATGTGCCACGGCTCATTAAAGAGTCAATATTGACTTTCAGGGTTGCTATTGCCAGTAAGAGGCACATGAGACTATTTTCAGTTTTTAATTCTCAGAGGATTATTGCCTGGCCTATAGATCTCCTTACACTGGCTTGGCATTCTCCACAAGGAGAAACATGTCCCTTAGACCCCTAAACCATTTTTTGACTGATAATAGTCTATCATCGGTCATCGTAAAAAAATGTTGTCTATAATTTTAAAATAATGATTGGAAGAAATGGTTAAAATTTGCCGTTTTGGCAGATCCTTACTTTATGCATATGACCAGATTTAAATAGGGAAATTATGCAATGAACATGACATTGTGCCATGACTGATGTGACCTTTATGTCCAGTATCGCATAATACTTTTTCATTACAGAAATATTAGGTAATAATTAAGAGCAGGATATAAATAAATCACTCATGTCCATGTACACATACTATTGAAAAAATACATGTAAAATAAATTGACTCATGACATCTGAATGGGCCCCTTAAAGGGGTGCAGCAGTACCAGTTGAACTGAGGCTTTTAGGCGTGAAGGGGCCTATAAGTGACTCATAAGGAGTCATCAGTATTATAAATGACACATGATGCAAATTTTACTTTGGGCTAGGATTTTCTTTCTATATTTTCTCACTCATTCCTGTACATGTAGCATCAACATATAATTATATTGTGTGTGGAAAAAACACATGTGACGCAGATCACAGATAGACTGATATAGCTGATCTATCTACTAATGGTTAGTGTTACAACTATATAACAACCAGAGAAGAAAAGAATCCATCTGTCATTAAAATGGACCCGGTGTCGTGTGAAATCTGGTTTCCAATTTACTTTGTATGCATGTCACTAGCTAGGCAGCAATTAATTAGCTGCACACTTTTCTTTATTCACTAGACGCTTGATATAGAGATATTTCTGAAATAGAAATGGTGACATTGTATAACAGAGCTTATCTCCAAGGAAGGAAAAATAGCTTATCTACATTATAAGATTGATAGAGCATCTGATGACTTGAGCACTTAAAAAAAACGCTTCCTGATAAATTGTATTATGATTTGTCAATTAGACATAATAGTGTGACCAGTAGAGGTCAGGCAGATGGAATTGCCAATATCCATGAAATTGAGGGGCAGGGGAATAACTGGAAAGTGTGGGGAGGCTACTTTTTGTGCTGGGTGGCAGTCTGATTTGGAAAAAACTCTATTGTATCTATGATGACATTGAGGCATTAGAGCACAGGAGGTTCCACAGAAGGCTGGAAAGTGTCCAGCACAATTTGCTGATGACTCGCCCAGGGGGATATGGGGGACTCGGTACCCAGGCCTTTACCTTCTTGGGATGTCACAGCGGTCGGCTCCCGGGCCCGTACCCTGGGGTCACTCTTTAAAAGGGGTTTGTCACTTGAAGGGATGAATAAGAGTTTTGTCTCGTGACGCCACCTGTGGTTCCCGGTAATAGGTACCGGCGCTGCTACAGACCTCTGGAGCAGATGTTAGGGCAGCTGGGTTGGTGCGGCTCTCCACAGGCAGAGCAATGCTTCAGGGCAGTGTAGGTGCAGATGGTGATGCTGGGCGTTGTAGTGCAGGAGCGATAGCATGGTAAAAATAACTAACAGAAACAGTGGGGTGCAGTCATCTGAGTTTACTCACAGTTCTTTAGGTTCCTCAGGTGCACTGTACAGGTGTCAGCCTCCACGTCGCGCTGCATTTACCAGGCAGGGATTCAGCACTCCCTCAAGTATATCAGAAGCACTTAACGGGACCCCTCTTTGTATGTTCCTTTCTTAGCCGATTTCCCGCGCTGGGTCTTCTCCCTCCTGCCCTGCGCTCCCCCACACAAAGTCCCGACCGGGTACCTTGAGATCCCTCTGGGCAACTGGAAGTTCCCGGACCTTTCTTGATGCCCTTTTCAGCGGCTTACGTGCGGACGTGGCAACTGCACCTTGAAAGTACAGAAGCCTCCGGTTTTCCAGCCGAGACTTGAAGTAACTTGGCTAGTCCAGGGACCGGTTCCCTTCTTGCGGACTGATCCCTCTGACGCCTGGCAGATTCGGGCGTACGGGTGCCATCCTGTACTCACCATACCCCCTGGGATCCCTTCTGTTACTGGAGCCTTCCTCCCTAGCTCCCACTCCTCTCTCAGTCTTAGGCATGACAGGCCGAGCCTGCCACCTGAGCAGAGCTCCTAAAGAGACTCTGCTCCTCTCCTCTTCTCTCTCACTGAATCCACCCCTACACATGATGGCTTCCCTTTATATACACCTCCTATTCAAGTGCTCCCCTGGTCTACGTCCTCCACCCACACCCACTACTGGTTCCCCCTCACTTTTGGTTCCCCCCACTCCAGCCAGGGACGGGGCAGCAAAAGAAGTGCATAATGCCTTTCCAGCCGGCCTGGAGCAGTGTAGTGTTGAGTGCAGGTGTTAGGGTCCCAGCAGTACTCCATCCTTACCTGAGAGAAGGACATACCACACCTCTGGGTGAGGTGCAGTACCTCTGTGGTGACTGAACCCTCAGGGGCGCCACACTGACTGCAGTTTCTTTTTGATCCTATACTTGGTGCTCATCCCCTACCCTCATTCCCCATTCCTACTTCCAAAATTACCTGGTTAAGTTTGGTTCCTCAAATCATTTTTAACATTAAGGATAGAGCCAGACTGGAATAATTCTTTGACTTCGAGCTTCTCTTCCACAGAGATTAACTTCCTGGACTTTAATATCACCCTCAGAGACGGGTCAATTACAATATCAGTTTATCGTAAAGGGACTGCAACGAATAGCCTTCTACATTATCACAGCTTCCATCCACCACATGTTCGGAATGGAATCCCCAAAGGTCAGTTTTTATGCCTGAAATGCAACTGCAGTGACCCCCATGACTTTTTTGCCAAGGCAAAGGAATTAACTGGGCGCTTCAGGACTAGAGGGTACCCCAAGAAGGTGATCGCGCAGGCCTTTCAATCATCTTCACATAGTGACCGTCTGGCACTTTTACAGCCACAATAGAAAGCCAAACTTTCCACCATTAACATCATCACCTCATACAACAACCATTGGGGGAACTCTACCAAATTCTCAAAAAGAATTGGAATATTCTGCTCAGTGAAGCAAAACTTGCTCCCTTTCTTAATGAGAATCCAAAACTGATCGCTAGGAGGGCAAAAAATTTGGGTGATTTACTTTCCTCTAGTCATTTTCAACACCCTACCCAATCTCTTGGTCGAGGCACTAGACTAGTGGGCAAATACCCCTGTGGCAACTGCAATATTTGCCCCCCACTCCTAACCCAATTTCTGCACGGGTTTATTCCAATTGTCGTACCAGACAGGTTGTCTATGTTTTACTCTGTAGCTGCCCCAAGATTTATGTTGGACAGACCACGCAGGAATTGCGCAGGAGAATCCAGCACCACTTTTCAAACATCACGAGAGCCAGCAAAGATCAATCTAAAGGTAAGCCCATCACTTCTTTGGCTGCACATTTTTTGGAGTATCATTCCTGTTTTTCAAAACATACAAAAATCATTGTTGTTGACAGAGTTTTCACTACCATTAGGGGTGAACCCCCCATCAACAAACTCTTGAGACGAGAGGCCAAGTGGATCTTTAATCTCAAAAGTTTGACACCCTTGGGTCTCAATGAAGAATTAGTTTTTTCGGGTTTTTATAAAAAATAAAAAATAAAACACGAAAATGGGAGTACCTGTGTCCCTTTGAGGATATTTATCTGTTTGTCTTTTTTGTCTCTATAGCATTCTCACATCTAGAGAGTATATCCTCTATGGACCTTTTGCCTTAGTGTGATTCACTGCTCTTCTTGCCTCCGCTAATCCTCTCTACGCCTGTAATTCCATCTCATACGGACTAAAATCTGGTAGCCTGGACATCTCTTCAACCTACTAACATTGCCGATAAAGATTGCCCACTGCGGACTAACTCAACCCCCTCTTGTCTGTTATTTCATTATCATGTTGTTTACGCTTTATTGTTTTGATTTTTGTTTATTTTATTAACATCATTTATAGTGTTTCTTTTCTCCTTTTGAATGATGTACTTATATGCATATTTTTCCATATGTACTTTCATTTTTTCATTAGTGTGTTTTTTTATTTTTTTGTGATGATCCACACCATGTGGTTAATTTACACCAATCCTCCATTACACCACAGATCTCTAATCTCATCACGTTTTTTGTTGCGTTAATATCATTCACTTTCAGCCATACCTATTTGTCATACTTACCTGTTTTTCCTTTTGTGGGGTTCATACTTCTGCAGTGTATTACTTTTATATATTTTTTTAGTTCACATATGTATTTCGGCTTTATTTTTTATTTTTTGTCTGTATTGTATCAATGCCGCCCCTGTGGACGGCCTTTTCTTTGCCTGGTGGTCATTGCTATAATATAACTCCCTGTTCCGTCACAGCGCATGCGTAATATTTATTCATTTGGCTTTGCCCTTTTGCCAGCTTTTTACATCTGTTTGGTACAGCTCATGCGCAATATCTATTTGTATAGCTTCATATGATTGGGCATGGCTATGGCGCCTGCGCAATGTATTTCTATTTGTCATTAGCCTCTTGATAGGCTTGCTTTGTTGCGCCAGCGCACTTATACTCTTAGAGTTGCCAGAATCTATATACAACTCCGCCTTCTACTTTTTATGATACACCGTATTTGATTGGTCCGCCTTTACTGAGCATGCGCAATACCATCTCTCCGTGCTTGTCAAGCACCGTCTGATAGGCTGGTTTGGCGGCGCAGGCGCATTGACTTCCTCTGGGCTCATTTCCTGGCACGCCGTCCCTGAGTTCCATCTCAGCATGTGGTAAATTCTACTTTAATCATCTTTATATATAAATGATGAATTGTGAAACTTTTTCTTGTGTCTCCCTCCCCTAATGAAGCCACACTATAGGTGGCGATACGCGTGGGGTTTCCAACTCCTCCATACCTATTGACCTCATTTACCTTCAGGTATTCTTCCTGACCACATTTTGTTTTTTGTTCCACCATGTTCAAGTGACCTGATTTATGGTTTGTAAAAGGGATTTTTCCTTTTCATACATAATGGTCAGTTTTTACTTTATTTAACTTGCCTTTATCATATCCTGAGGTTTATTAATTACACTACATGGTCTGTGTTTTTTTGGAGGAGGGGTGCTTTGTCCCATCATGGACTCACCTGTCGGAATGAAATTTAGACAGCACGTGTTGCTTTTTAAATGTTTATAATTGTTTCTGTTCATTTTTTTTTGTCTAATAAAATTATGTGATTGTATTTTGTGGTGATCCCAGTTTCTATGTTATTATTATGATTTATTATTATAGTGCCATTTATTCTATGGCGCTTTACATGTGATAGGGATATATATAGCAAAAACATTTACATAATCTTAACAAAACAAGTCAGCGACTGGTACAGGAGGAGCGAGGACCCTGCCCGCGAGGGCTCACAGTCTACAAGGGATGGGTGAGGATACAGTAGGTGAGGGTAGAGGTGGTCATGCAGTAATGTGGTGGAGCGGTGGTTACTGCAGGTTGTAGGCTTATCGGAAGAGGTAGGTCTTCAGGTTTCTTTTGAAGGATTCCATGGTAGGCGAGAGTCTGATGTGTTGGGGTACAGAGTTCCAGAGTAGGGGCGATGCACGGGAGAAATATTGTATGCGATTGTGGGAAGAGGAGATAAGAGGGGAGTAGAGAACGAGATCTTGTGAGGATCGGAGGTTGCTTGCAGGTAAGTACCGGGAGACTAGGTCACAGATGTATGGAGGAGACAGGTTGTGGATGCCTTTGTATGCCGTGGTTAGGGTTTTGAAATGGATTCTCTGGGCAATGGGGAGCCAGTGAAGGGATTGACAGAGGGGGGAGGCTGGGGAATAGCGGGGGGACAGGTGGATTAGTCGAGCAGCAGAGTTTAGGATAAATTGGAGGGGCGCAAGAGTGTTGGAAGGGAGGCCACAGAGCAGGAGTTGCAGTAGTTGAGGCGGGAGATGATGAGGGCATGCACTAGTGTTTTTGCAGAGTCTTTGCTGAGGAATGCACGGATCCGGGAGATATTTTTGAGTTGGAGTCGGCAGGAAGTGGAAAGGGCTTGGATATGTGGCTTGAAGGAGAGATCAGAGTCCAGGGTTACCCCAAGGCAGCGAGCTTGTGGGACTGGGGAGAGTGAACAGCCATTGACGTTGATGGATAGGTCAGATGGGGGATATGAATGAGAGGGTGCAAAGATGATGAAATCTGTTTTATCCATGTTGAGTTTTAGAAATCTGGCAGAGAAGAAGGATGAGATGGCGGACAGACATTGTGGGATTTTGGTTAGTAGGGAGGAGATATTGGGTCCAGAGAGGTAGATCTGTGTGTCATCAGCATAGAGGTGATACTGAAAGCCGTGAGACTCTATGAGCTGTCCCAGACCAAAGGTGTAGATGGAGAAGAGCAGAGGTCCTAGAACGGAACCTTGGGGGACACCGACAGATAGGGGGTGAGATGAGGAGGTGGTGCGTGAGTGGGAGACGCTGAATGTCCTGTCTGTTAAGTATGAGGAGATCCAAGATAGGGCCAAGTCCGTGATGTCAAGAGATGAGAGAATCTGTAGTAAGAGGGAATGATCCACTGTGTCGAAGGCAGATGACAGATCCAGAAGGAGGAGGATGGAGTAGTGTCGCTTGGATTTGGCAGTTAGTAGGTCGTTGGTGACTTTGGTCAGGGCAGTTTCAGTCGAGTGATGCGGTCGGAAGCCAGATTGCAGGCGGTCGAAGAGGGAACAGGAGGAGAGGTGGGAGGACAGTTCAAGGTGGACATGTTGTTCTAGTAGTTTTGAGGCAAAGGGGAGAAGTGATATGGGGCGGTAGCTAGTCAGAGAGGATGGGTCAAGGGTGGGATTTTTGAGGATGGATGTGATTGCGGCATGTTTGAAACATGAGGGGAAGACACCGGTTGTTAGTGACAGGTTGAAGAGGTGGGTTAGGGTTGGGATGAAGACTGTGGTAGGGTTAGGGATGAGGTGGGATGGGATTGGGTCAAGTTCGCAGGTGGTGAGTTGTGATTTGGAGATTAAAGAGGAGACTTGACCTTCTGTAATGGTGGAGAAGTGGGGTTTGGAGGAGGAAGGTTGAGTAGATATGAGGAGGGGTTGTGCGGGCTTTAGGCAAAAGCTTTGTCTGATGGTGTCAATCTTCTGCTTGAAGAATGAGGCAAAGTCTTCGGCTGAGATGAGAGCAGAGGGAGGAGGTGCTGTGGAATGAAGGAGAGAATTGAAAGTGTTAAATAGCTGTTTAGGGTTGTGAGACAGTGAGGATATGAGAGATGAGCATTAGGTTTGTTTTGCTGTAGTGAGCACAGACTTGAAGATAGTGAGGGATTGTTTGAATGCGATGAAGTGCTCGATGGAGTGAGACCTTTTCCATCTCCTCTCCGCAACCCTGGAGGCCCGTCACAGTTCTTTAGTAAGTTTGGTGTGCCAGGGTTGCCTGTTGATTGTGCGAGATTTGGTATGTATGAGAGGGGCGATCGAGTCGAGAGCTGCAGCTATTGTGGTGTTATATGAAACGGCAGCAACATCTGCATTGTGTAAGGAATTTATGTCTGTAAGAGGGAGAAGGGATTCAGAGAGTGAGTGTAGGTCAAGGTGTTTGAGATTTCTGCGAGCGTGTGTAAGTTTGTGGAGTGGGGATTGTGCACTTGGAGAGGAGAGGGTAGAGAATGTGAGGAGGTTATGGTCAGAGAGAGGGAGGGGTGAGTTAGAGAGGTTAGATAGGAAACAGAGGCGGGTGAAGATGAGGTCCAGTGTGTGGCCATCTTTATGAGTAGCTGCCGAAGACTATTCAGCAAGGCCGAAGGAGGAAGTGAGGGATAGGAGCTTAGAGACAGATGAGTGGGAAGTGTCAATAGGAATGTTGAAGTCACCCATTATGATAGTGGGGATGTCAGTGGAACGGAAGGGAAGCAGCCAGGTGGTGAAGTGGTCTAAGAAAGTGGTGGCTAGCCCTGGGGGTCGGTAAATGACGGCCAGTTGGAGGTCTGAGGGGGAAAAGATGCACACACAGTGCACCTCAAAAGAGGGGAGTGAAAGAGAGGGTGACAGTGATATTTGGGTGAAAGCGCAGGTATCTGACAGGAGAAAACCTATGCCTCCGCCATGTTTGCAGTTGAGGCGGGGTGTGTGGGAAAGGTGGAATCCGCCATATGAAAGTGCAGCTGGGGAGGCTGTGTCAGAGGGGGTGAGCCAGGTTTCGGTAATGGCGAGGAAGGAAAGTTTGTTAGTAATGAAAAGGTCGTGGATGTAGGAAAGTTTGTTGCAGATGGAGTGAGCGTTCCATAGAGCTCCTGTTAGAGCAACTAAGGAAGTGGGGATTAGTTGGATGGGTATGAGGTTAGAAGGGTTGCGACAGTTTGTGGAAGGTCGTGGATAGGAGGTAGAAGTAACTGTGGGGATATGGCGAGGAGGACCAGGATTTGGAGAGATATCTCCAGCAGTGAGGAGGAGCAGAGAAAGTGTAAGCAGGTGGGAGCAAGAAAGAGCATGAGGTGGCTGTCTGTGTTTGGAGATCCAGGATTGAATGTTGAGGAATAATTCGGAGGAGGAGGTGAGATGAATGGGGAGGGTGGAGGGAGAGATGAAGAGTTTCTTACTAGGTGTAGGGATTTGAGGGGTTATTAGAAAGTGGAGGACTATAGAGGAAAAAGTGAGAGCTAACAGAAACATAGTTAAAAGAGAGTTAGTGGTCAAAGTGTTGGTTACCTGACTCCTGCCCTGACTAACTGAGTCTGAAATAACTGGCACTTATCTCCGAAGCCACTTTGCACAAGAAGACGCGTGCACAACCCAGCACGCGTGTACCCCTTAAAGAGCTTCTAAATATATAGGGCACACTAAACCATCAGGTGAGGGGCATTGTGGGAGCTGCTTGTAGCTAAATTAGCAGCTGGTCATCTCACCAGGAGATGGCTGGGTGATCAAAGACAGGGCTAGGACTCTGCAGGCTCTGAAGTTTAGCACCTCTAAACATCAGATAAAGTCTACAGTGGGGAAAGGACAGACATATGTGAGTATTGAGTGGAAAGGGACAGATAAAGCAGAAATATCAAGCAGAGAATTCTACCAGTGAGTTGAATCAGGAGAGCAGAGCATTAGATGGCGGCATATACAGCAAGCAGAGGAATTACGCAGGAGAAGAGCATGTACCAGTGAGTTGAATCAGGAGAGCAGAGCATTAGATGGCGGCATATTAAGCAAGCAGAGAAATTATGCAGGAGAAGAGCATGTACCAGTGAGTTGTACACCGCTTTCTCTCTGTTGTTTAGACTGTGTGGCCCGGCGCACTAAATCAAGACTCGAATGCATTATTTTGCTTCAGAATTGATTGAAAATTGTCTCACCATGAATGTGTGAAGTTTTGGCCATGCTGTCACCGCACTGCTTCTGAGAAATGTTTGCATCGATTGTCGATACCATTTAAAATAAGATATGTAGACAATTTGGTCTGGACTCTTTCTAGGAGCTCAATACTAAACTCCCCATCTGAATATTGTTATCAAACTGAAATTTATATTTTATTGCATAACTGCACATTTTTATTAGTGCAAAAATTATTGGCCACCTGGTGACCCAGTGGATAGCATTATTGCCTTACAGAGATCATGTGTTCAAATATGATTAAGGAGCTCAACTCTTTGTACTTTGTATGTTCTCCCTTTTGACATGGGTTTGATTCAGGTATTCCAATTTCTAGCTTAAAGGGGTTGTTCTGGGAAAAGAAGTTGTCTATCCACAGGATAGTTGATAACTTGAATATTGGTGGGTATCCAACAACTGGGGCCCTCACAAATTACCAGATACTTGTATCCCCATTAGAATGGAGTAGCAGTGTGTATGCTCCACCGCTGAGCCTTTCATCCTCTATGGGACTGCATTGCGTTTTGCTCAGCATCCCCTTGCAGTCTCTTAGAAAATGAATGGAGTGGTGATTAAGCATGTAGACTGCTGCCCCATTCTAACATGGATAAAGGGATAACAGTGTCCTGGTGATCTGTGGGGGGTCCCAACTTTCAGACCTATATTGATCTATAAGTTCATAAACTTCTCCTCACAGGACAACCCTTTTAATTTGCAATTTAGATTGTTAGCTCTAAATATGAAACACATACTGCACTGTGCAATATAGTAGGCACCATGTAAACAAATCAAATAAATAAGCTCATCATGAATCAAATATCTCAGCATACGCTGCTATTAGATTAATATATTTTGTAAGTGAAGATTACTGTATTTGGGAAATTCTATCAATCTATCTATCTATCTTTCTATCTATCTATCTATCTATCTATCTATCTATCATTTATTTGTGTATCTATTATCTATCTATCTATCATCTACAGGATTAGTACATATTCCTACTTTTCATTTATCTTTTTCTAAATAGAACGGTGAGGAATGATTCAGTGTCAGCTCACAAACCATTACAACTGCAAAGCCTCCGAGTCATCAGTAAAGTTAATGCTTCAAGAATGTCAAACTTGTTTTCCTTTTATGATACTTACGGTGCAGATGTACCACTCTTTTCAGAAAGAGAGCATCCATCTTTAGAAAGAGAGGTCTATACATATCCCTTTTTTGCTGGTGATACAGGGTATTTTTGTTTTGTCTGGTAAAGTCAAGTATCCTTTACATAAATCATTTCAATGCACAGCATGTGAGGCATATATTATTGACTGTATAATTGCTTAGAGAGATATGAATATATATGAGATTAGTGATTAAAACCTTTACATATTTGATTGTAGATCAATTGCAGATGTTACATTAGATATTTTCTATAAAAAGAACATTATTCAGAAAAGAGAAAAGCAATTCAGAATTCTTTTCAATTCCTCATATCTCGACTAGCTTATCGATCTTGAGTAAAATGTAAAACAAACAGCAGGATGTTTTCTCGGGTTCCTAGGTAACTGCTAGTAATGTGGAATAGATACAATAAATGGTAAACATTGATATTGTAATACTTGTAGAAATCTCACTTAAAGAGCCCATTCATCTTACTTTTGTCTGGTCACCCTAGTTTGGATATTTAAAGGGATGATACATTACTGCAGTGTTTCTCAGCACTAATACTGGAACTGGAATGCAGCATAGTGGAATGTAGGAAATCATGGGTGAACTTAGAGGGATTTCAAGTTTATGTTCAAAGCCAAAGTAATTGATAACATTCTTTCTTACTAAGAAGAGCTCACAGGATATGGATTTATTATAGTGTATAATGGGGATATGTATAAATCATTATATAGTTCGCTCCCCCTAGTGGTGGTGGGAGGCAGAATGCATTTATTAGATTCAGGCTGAATGAATGGAATCAAATGGCTTGGAGTTTATTAACCAAAAACAGAACTTTAAATCTTGTAAAGTATTTGTACTGATGTCAATTAAATTGAATATGAAAATGTATAACCCTTTTTAACCTCTGCATCACCAGGAATATTAAGTGATCCATAATTCCTGGTTGTCTATGTCTATGGGAGAGGGCTTAGATTGTATGACATATTCAAAATATCTTTCTGAATACAAAGGGGGTGTATTTCCAAAACATAGTGCAAAACAATGGGAAATAGCACAGGTAGCACTTGGAAGTCTGAAGAATCACACAGCTGCCTGCATGCACTGTATCCTATTTTCTTGCACAATGCTTTGAATACAATTAAACTAACAATCAACAATTGGTAAATGCTGCCCTTCCTTCTTCTTTGTTTGTGGATTATGCTGTAGATGCTGTTACTTCTCCTGAACTGGTGGTAAGTGGTGCATGCATTATCTGGTACCTGGTAGTTTTATTAATCTGCCTGATCACTGACAATGCTGTACAGGAGGTGGTGGAAAGAAAAGCCAAAAAGTATTTCCACTGCACGAGAGATTTGTTTCTTTGGTTATATAACCATATGAACTGGAGATGAAGTACCTGGATCAGTGGAAAACCGGGTAACCACGGAAGAAGAGCTCCTGTAGCTCAGTACAGTGAATATACTTATTTAATTATGTTACAGCTTTCTGTTATTATTTTTGAAATTTTGGCTGGGAAACTATTTTAATGTAAGAAAAAACTGGAGATATTTGTCATTTTTAATATTTTTTTATACATTTTTGCAAAACCGAGAAAAAATAAAGGCTAAACAATTGCCAAGAATAGACAAGATGGAAAAAACCCTTATTAAAGGTAAAAAGGTTTAAGGAAAATATAATCATTTTCTCATTAGAGTAGATCAAGCAATAGAAAATATAAAGAATATACAAAGGTTTGACAGAATACAGAAAAAAAAGTGTTATACACTGGTATTACTTAAGGAAACAAGTTGTTAGGAACTCGATTTAATGTTTTCCTATTTTATTGGACAGGGATCCAAAATTATTCACATGTAAAAAGCGTAGGCACAGATAGTCCTATCACATCCTAGAAAATATAAAAATGTGGAAATATTCTTACTAGTACCGTAACCATTTCAATGACTAATTTGTGTATGATTCAGATTGGACTAGTTGTATTAGATATGAAGTAATTGGCCTGGGGTTACCAGTTTTGTTCAAATTTCTCCTTACCAAATACATTGAAAGACAAGATTGCTTACCATATTGTCGCATTAAGGAAATATGAAAAGACTGACCGTCACTTCTAAAACAAAAAAATGGTGTGTACCGGTTCTTACTAAGAGTAGCCATCTCCATATATAACAAACAAATAAAGTAGCACTCTGTAGCGCTATAGTATGCAAACATGAAATATATGAAATTTGAATTTCATTACTGCTCTATAAATTTGAGAATACTTAGCGCATAAATTGGCCAATTCATGTGTACCTGGCAGCCATGGTAATGCAACTCTTGTTGCTGGGAACCTGCCTAGTGTGAATCCTCTCTTAGACTGAAGCCTACATGAATATGGGAAGGTAGGATCCTGCTATAATTAACCCCTTTACAACCCAAGGTGGTTTGCACGTTAATGACCAGGCCAATTTTTACAATTCTGACCACTGTCAATTTATGAGGTAATTACTCTGGAATGCTTCAACGGACCCCCCTGATTCTGAGATTGTTTTTTCATGACATATTGTACTTCATGATTGTGGTAAAATTTCTTCGATATCACTTGCGTTTATTTGTGAAAAAAATGGAAATTTGGCGAAAATTGCAATTTTCAAAATTTGAATTTTTTTGTCCTTAAATCAGAGAGATATGTCACACAAAATAGTTAATAAATAACATTTCCCACATGTGTAGTTTACATCAGCACAATTTTAGAACCAAATTTTTTTTTTATTAGGGAGCTATAAGGGTTAAAAGTTGACCAGCGATTTCTCATTTTTCCAACAAAATTTACAAAACTATTTTTTTATGGACCGCATCATATTTGAAGTCACTTTGAGGGGTCTTTATGACAGAAAATACCCAAAAGTGACACCATTCTAAAAACTGCACCCCTCAAGGTGCTCAAAACCACATTCAAGAACTTTATTAACCCTTCAGGTACTTCACAGGAATTTTTGGAATGTGGAGGAAAAAAATTAACATTTAACTTTTTTCACAAAAATGTTACTTTAGACTCAATTTTTTTTATTTTCGCAGGGGTAATAGGAAAAAATGGACCCCAAAATTTGTGGTGCAATTTCCCCTGGTCACGCAGATACCCCATATGTGGGGAAAAAACACTGGGTGCACGGCAGGGTTCGGAAGGAGAGCCATTTGACTTTTTGAATGTAAAATTTGCTTGAATAATTAGCAGACGCCATATTGCGTTTGGAGAGCCCCTGATGTGCCTAAACAGTGGAAATCCCCCACAAGTGACAACATTTTTGAAACTAGATCCCTCAGGGAACTTATCTAGATGTGTGGTGAGCACCTTGAACCCCCAGGTGCTTCACAGAAGTTTATAACATTGAGCCGTAAAAATACAATTTTCACATTTTTCCCACAAAAATGTTTTTCAGTCCCCAATTTTGCATTTTCATAAGGGTAACAGGAGAAATAGCACCATGCAATTTGTTGTGCAATTTCTCCTGAGTAAGCAGATACCCCATATGTGGGGGAAAACCACTGTTTGGGCGCACGGCAGGGTTCGGAATGGAAGGAGCGCCATTTGACTTTTTGATTGTAAAATTTGCTTGAATAATTAGCAGACGCCATGTTGCATTTGGAGAGCCCCTGATGTGCCTAAACAGTGGAAACCCCCTATAAGTGACACCATTTGTGAAACTAGACCCCTCAGGGAACTTATCTAGATGTGTGGTGAGCACCTTGAACCCCCAGGTGCTTCACAGAAGTTTATAACATTGAGCCGTAAGAATAACATTTTCACATTTTTCCCACAAAAATGTTTTTCAGTCCCCAATTTTGCATTTTCATAAGGGTAACAGGATAAATTGCACCACGCACTTTTTTGTGCAATTTTTCCTGAGTAAGCTGATACCCCATATGTGGGGTAAAACCACTGTTTGGGCGCACGGCAGGATTTGGAAGGGAATGAACACCATTTGACTTTTTGATTGTAAAATTTGCTTGAATAATTAGCAGACGCCATGTTGCGTTTGGAGAGCCCCTGATGTGCCTAAACAGTGGAAACCTCCCACAAGTGATACCATTTTGGAAACTAGACCCCTCGGGGAACTTATCTAGATGTGTGGTGAGCACCTTGAACCCCCAGGTGCTTCACAGAAGTTTATAGCATTGAGCTGTAAAAATAACATTTTCACATTTTTTCCACAAAAATGTTTTTCAGCCCCCAATTTTGCATTTTCATAAGGGTAACAGGAGAAATTTCACCATGCAGCTTGTTGTGCAATTTCTCATGAGTAAGCAGATACCCAATATGTGGGGGAAAACCACTGTTTGGGTGCACGGCAGGGTTCGGAAGGAAAGGAGTGCCATTTGACTTTTTGATTGTAAAATTTGCTTGAATAATTAGCGGACGCCATGTTGCGTTTGGAGAGCCCCTGATGTGCCTAAACAGTGGAAACCTCCCACAAGTGATACCATTTTGGAAACTAGACCCCTCGCGGAACTTATCTAGATGTGTGGTGAGCACCTTGAACCCCCAGGTGCTTTACAGAAGTTTATAGCATTGAGCTGTAAAAATAACATTTTCACATTTTTTCCACAAAAATGTTTTTCAGCCCCCAATTTTGCATTTTCATAAGGGTAACAGGAGAAATTTCACCATGCATCTTGTTGTGCAATTTCTCATGAGTAAGCAGATACCCCATATGTGGGGGAAAACCACTGTTTGGGTGCACGGCAGGGTTCGGAAGGAAAGGAGTGCCATTTGACTTTTTGATTGTAAAATTTGCTTGAATAATTAGCGGACGCCATGTTGCGTTTGGAGAGCCCCTGATGTGCCTAAACAGTGGAAACCTCCCACAAGTGATACCATTTTGGAAACTAGACCCCTCGGGGAACTTATCTAGATGTGTGGTGAGCACCTTGAACCCCCAGATGCTTCACAGAAGTTTATAGCATTGAGCTGTAAAAATAACATTTTCACATTTTTTCCACAAAAATGTTTTTCAGCCCCCAATTTTGCATTTTCATAAGGGTAACAGGAGAAATTTCACCATGCATCTTGTTGTGCAATTTCTCATGAGTAAGCAGATACCCCATATGTGGGGTAAAACCACTGTTTGGGTGCACGGCAGGGTTCGCAAGGAAAGGAATGCCATTTGACTTTTTGATTGTAAAATTTGCTTGAATAATTAGCGGACGCCATGTTGCGTTTGGAGAGCACCTGATGTGCCTAAACAGTGGAAACCCCCCAGAAGTGACACCATTTTAGAAACTAGACCCCTCAGGAAACTTATCTAGATGTGTGGTGAGCACCTTGAACCCCCAGGTGCATCACAGAAGCTTATAACATTGAGCCGTAAAAATAAAATTTTCACATTTTTCCCACAAATATGTTTTTCAGTCCCCAATTTTGCATTTTAATAATTGTAACAGGAGAAATTGTACCATGCAATTTGTTATGCAATTTCTCCTGAGTAAGCAGATACCCCATATGTGGGGGAAAACCACTGCTTGGGTATACGGCAGGGTTCGGAAGGGAAGGAGCACCATTTGACTTTTTGAAAGTAAAATTTGCTTGAATAATTAGCGGATGTGCCCCTGATGTGCCTAAACAGTGGAACCCCCCCACAAGTGACACCATTTTGGAAAGTAGACCCCTCTGTAAACTTATCTAGATGTGTGGTGAGCACCCTGAACCCCCAAGTCCATTACAGAAGTTTATAACTAGTGTTGAGCCACCCCCGTAGTGTTCGAGTTTGGTTCGGTTCGTCGAACACCCGTGTGTTCGCCGAACTGTTCGTCGAACTGTTCGTCGAACACCTTCAAACACCGTTAAAACCAATGGCAGGCAAACAAAAACACATAGAAAAACATAGAAAACACCTTCAAAGGTGTCCAAAAGCTGACAAACTGCTCTGAAGACACAACTAACACATGGAAAAGTGACAAGTACATATAGTCATGCGAAAAGAAAAGAGGTGGAGGAGTAAAAGGAGGGGGAGACACAGATATAGGCATGTCATGCCCTTCTAAAATCCAAAAAGTGAGAAGCCGACACGTTCAGTCCGCTCCTGCCCGTGCCACCTCCGTGTCGCCGGGTTTGTGCCAGAGCCGCGGTGAACCCTGACGGCCAGCCCCCCTCTCCCAATACTGGTGCCTGTCCGCTGGTGGGTCGAGCGAGCCCCCCTGTGGTGGAGGCAGCTCTAAGCTTTTTAATTTAAATTGTCTCTCTAATTTGAATGAATACACTTTAAATCCATTTACAAGGATCTATTGGAGGGCAAGTCTCATGCCAGCAGCCGCGTAATTCCAGCTTCAGTAGCGTCCACTAAAGCTGCTGCAGTTAAAAAGCTTTTATAAGGATCGAGCTCGGCTGTCCACCGCAAGGCATCCTACTGCCAGTCCCAGCCCCTATGCCTTGGGGTGCCTCCTGATGCTCTTCACTGAGTATCCCGTGGTCCCGAAGCATTTCCTTTGAAAAAATTAAGTGTCAAAACTACAGGTGGTGTAGCTTGCTTAACAGCCGGGATAATCCGCTGACTAGCAGACACTGCTACTAGGCACAAAGTATTTCCTGGGCTAGATGCAGTTAAAAATTTGTAATTAGATACTCTCGTTGGATGCTGAGAAAGCATTCCATAGAGTCTCCTGGCATGCCATATATGATTCTCTTAAAAAGCTTGGGGTAGGGGTCTAGGGGACCCTTTTATAGCCAAAATCACGGCCCTGTATCGCAATACGTCACCTAGGCTGAAGATAAATGGAACTGTATTACCCTGAGGGCTCGGTTGCTACAGAGGTATTGCACCTCACCCAGAGGTGTGATATCTCACTCTCAGGTAAGGATGGAGTGTGGATCAGGACCCGACACCTGCATGCATTACACCACATTGCCGTGGGGCAGGGCGACCAATATGCCCCTGAGATGGGCACGACAGTCCCTGTCCCTGGCTGGAGTGGGGGGAGGGAACACTGAGGAAGGGGAACCCTGTAGTGCAGGAGCAGGGAGGAAGAAGTTCCTGGGTGCATTGAGAAGGGAGTATAAAAGGTGGGCACCATCTTAGTTCAGTGCAGAGAAGTTTGAGCAGAAGTGGCAGGGAGCAGGGGCTCTGCATGAGCTCTGCTCCGGAGGCGGGCCTAGTAACAGAGGCCCAGGCCTGGAAGAGGGAGAAGGAAGGAAGAGGAGCGGAGAAGGCTCCAGGAACGAGGAACGAAGGGAGCCCAGGGGTGCGGACGGGCGAGTCGCCACCGCACGCCCGAATCCACCTGCGTGGAGGGGTCAGGCCAAAGGGGGAGACCGGTCCCCGAAACTAGTGGAGGCAGGAAACGACCCTCAGCTAGAAACAGGAGGCTGTGACATTTTATGTGGCGCAGCCCCTCGCTACACCTGCTAGGAAGGCACCACATAGGGTCAGGGAAACTGGCGCCAAGTTTACCAAGAGGAGGCCCGAGGCAGCCGGACAGAAGGGTTGGTAAGAAAGGCCAGACAAAGAACACACAAAGGGGGTCCTGTGAAGCGCTCCAAAGTTATCTGTGAGTTGTCTGAGCCCCTCACCTGGTGAGCACAGTACGACGTGGGCAGCCGTTACCTGCAGACGTGGTCTGCATAATAAGAACTGTGAGTAAAGGCCCTGGACTGCATCACTGACTCCGTGTCGTTACTGCTGCTGCCCTGCACCATCACCCCCATCCTCCGCATACACTGCCCTGAGGCTATACTCCTCCCGTGGGGAGTTATGCTACGCTCTGCTGCACCCACAACACCAGCCTCAGCGGTCTGCCCTGGAGCGGCGGTTCACTCTGACCGCAATCCACGGGTGGCGTAGTCGGACATTTAAACATCAAAACCACATAAATAGTTCCGCCACTGGTTTGACCGCCCTGAGCCACGGAACCGGGTCGCCGCCACGGAGACTACAACCACCAGCATCCACCAAAAAGGGTCCGGCTCCGGGTGTCCCAAGGCCCAGGGGGCGCATCAGAACATTTTCATCACCTTTCACAATCACCAATGGGACAAGGCAGGGATGTTCTCTGTCCCCTCTCTTATACATCCTAGTGAAGGAGCACCTGCTCTCATCAATTCGCCATAACCCCAATATTAGGTGGATTGAGGTGGGAGGCACCGAGTACAAGTGCTCTCTATTTGCTGATGATGTCCTAGTATATATCACTCAATCACATATATCCATCCATGCTGTTATGGCTGAAATAGATCACTTTGTTACATGGTCAAATTTTAAAATCAATGCAGCGAAGTCTGAGGCCCTCGATGTCTCCCTCCCCAAATCCATATAGGATTCCATCCAGTCCAACTTTCCCTTTGCCTGGCCCTCACAGGGTATCAAATACTTAGGAATTCCTATTCATAGAGACCTCTCCCATCTATGTTATCTTAATTTTGGGCCCTTTATTGAACAACTCCATACAGACCACGGTTGGCAAGTTAGAACTGTAAGATTCACTACGTGAACCACTGGTGTTTTGTGGAAAAGCACATGTACACTGTGTTCCAAATTATTATTCAAAAAGTGTTTAGGAGTGATAAGGGAAGAATTTGTTTGTTTGTCAGTTAAACTCATTGATGGTGATGTGTGTCAGGGCTCTTTATATCACTGTAAGCAATTGCAGACACCTGTGCTAATTAGTTTGGCAGGTGTGTCCAATGAAAGGCAAGACTACTTAAGAAGGCTGTCTCACATTATTAAGCAGCCTACATTTTCTGCCAAAATGGGAAAGAAAAAGGATGTGTCGGCTGCTGAGAAGCAACAAATTGTGGAGTGTTTAGGTCAAGGCATGACTACAATCAACATTGTGCGATGATCAGGATGAAGTGTCTTGGCAATCAGGAAGTATGTAGCTGATTCACAGTACACACGTGTGCGTGCTGATAAGGGCAAATTGAGGACTCTTTCCTACAGGCAATTATGTCAGGTTAAAAGAGCAGCGGCAAAAAAGCCTTGTCATAGCAGCAGACAAGTTTTTGAAGCTGCTGGTGCCTCCAACGTCCCCCGAACAACAAGATGCAGGGTCCTTCAGAGGTTTGCAGCTGTGCATACGCCATCCTGTCGACCTCCTCTATCCACTTCACACAAGCAGAAACGGCTCCAGTGGGCCAAACATTACATGAAGACTGATTTCAAAACTGTTTTGTTCACGGATGAGTGCCGTGCAGCGCTCGATGGTCCAGATGGATGGAGTGGAGGATGGCTGGTTGATGGACACCCCACGCAAACACGGCTACAGCGCCAACAAGGAGGAGGTGGAGTAATGTTTTGGGCTGGAATCATGGGGAGAGAGATTGTCGGCCCCTTTAGGATGCCTGAAGGCGCTAAAGATGAACTCCATAATGTATGTGGATTTTCTCAAACAGCACTTCCTGCCATGGTTCAAGAAGAAGAACCGTGTATTTCACAGCAAGATCATTATTTTGCATGATAATGCACCATCTCATGCTGCACATAAAACATCTGCATCTCTGGCTGATATGGGCATAAAAGGGGACAAACTTATGGTGTGACCCCCATGCTCCCCTGACCTCTACCCCATTCAGAACCTCTGGAGCATCATCAAAAGGAGTGTCTATGATGGCGGGAGGCAGTTCACATCTAAGCAACAGCTCTGGGAGGGTATTCTGTCCTCATGCAAAACAATTGAAGCAGAAACCATCCAAAACCTGACAAATTCAATGGACGAGAGAGTTCAGAAGCTCCTTTCGAACAAGGGGTCCTATGTGAAAATGTAACATCACCTAGAATAAAGTTTTGAGTTGAAAACTGTTTGATTTCAGTTTCTAATAACCTGCTAATGCTTATAATTTCAAAAATGACCATTTTTTTGGTCTTTATTAAAATGAAAAGGTTGATCGAAAAGTTTGGGGGATCTAAGAGTGTGGCAACCCAGTAGTCATGATTACTTCGAATTCTGACAATATGAGGGTCATGTTGCAGGTAGTGCAGCAAGAAGGCACTTATGTGTCTTGCGCATCTCGGAGCCCCAAAATTATTTTCCGGGCTAGATGCAGCTAAAAATTATTATTAATTTTAAATCTGGTGGAGCTTAGTATAGATGGCCTAATAGGATCAGTGCTGCACACTGCTACAAAGCCCAAATTATTTTCCAGCCAAGATACAGATAAACATGATTAGTAATTTTAAATCTGGTGGAGCTTATTATAGATGGCCTAATAGAATCAGTGCTGCACACTGCTACAAAGCCCAAATTATTTTCCAGCCAAGATACAGATAAACATGATTAGTAATTTGAAAGCTTAAAACGGTTGGTAGGGTGATTTTAACCAATCATCCATCTTTTACTCTCCCCAGGATGACACAGGGGTAGAAAAGTCGTTTCGGATCCATGATTTGTTCATCTTTATGAACGTGAGTCTGTCTACATTATCAGTGGAGAGCCGCGTGCGCTTATCTGTCAGCACACCACCAGCAGCGCTGAACACACGTTCAGACAGAACGCTGGCTGCGGGGCATGACAAGATCTCCAAGGCGTAAGTGGCTAGCTCCGGCCATTTATCCAGATTGGAAGCCCAAAAAGAGCAAGGGTCCAGTGACACAGTCATGGCTTCATTGTTTACTTGGAGATACTCCTGTACCATCGTCTCTAGGCGTTGACTATGTGTCAGACTTCTTGTCTCCTGTGGCCTTGCAAAGGATGGGCTAAAAAAGTGGTGAAATGATTGCGCAAAATTGATGTTACCAGCAGATACTGTGGTTCTGTTATGGTTTGAGTGCTGAACACTTGACGGTCCCACGGTTGGCAAGTTGGAACTGTGAGATTCACTACGTGCACCACTGGTGTTTTGTGGAAAAGCACATGTAAGATTCTGCAACAGTCTCTGCTGATACTCCTGCATGCGTGCATCCCTTTCTATGGCAGGAATAATTTCTGCAAATTTACTTTTGTACCGGGGATCTAACAGTGTGGCAACCCAGTAGTCAGGATTATTTCTAATTCTCACAATTCGAGGGTCATGTTGCAGGTAGTGCAGCAAGAAGGCACTCATGTGTGTTGCGCATCCAGGAGCACCAAGTCCCTGTTGTGTTGGTGGCGAGGTAACAATCATGCTTCCTTCCTCTGTCCTCTCCCCCCAACCTCGCACAACAGAAATGTGATCAAGGTCTCCCTCATCTGATGAGTCTTCCATCAGTTCGTCCTCCACTTCTTCCTGGGCTCCTGCACCTTCCTCACTAGTTTGGCTGCTACCATGCGCCCTGGTAAAACCATCTCCCCCACCCTCACATGCCTGCCGCCTTGGTGCTGCCGACCGTCTGGACCTTGCAGATGTTAGCCCTTCCGCATACAACTCCTCCTCCTCTACTTCCTCCACCTCCTCTTGTGCCACCACCTGACTCCGAATTCTGTTTAACATGTGCTCCAGCATGTAAATCACCGGAATAGTCATGCTGATAATGGCATCGTCAGCACTAAACATCTTCGTCGCCATTTCAAAACTGTGCAGAAGGGTGCATAGGTCCCTGATCTGAGACCACTCTTCCAGCGTGATTTGCCCCACGTCTGGATCTCGTTGGCCCAGGCTATACGTCAGAACGTATTTCACCAGGGCTTGTCGGTGCTGCCACAGTCGCTGCAACATGTGCAGAGTTGAATTCCACCGGGTAGGCACATCGCATTTTAGCCGGTGAAGTGGCAGGCCCAACGACTTCTGTAGAGATGTAAGTCGCTGAGCTGCGGGATGCGAACGGCGGAAGTGAGCACACAGCGACCGTGCCCTCTGCAGAAGGCCATCTAGTCTGGGATAGTGGGCTAAAAATTGCTGGACAACCAGGTTCAACACGTGAGCCATACAAGGCACGTGTGTGACATTGCCCCGGCGAAGGGCCGCACCCAGGTTTGCAGCATTGTCGCACACGGCCTTCACTGGTTTCAGGCCAGTGGAGACAACCATTCATGAAATTGGTTCTCCAGAGCTGACCTCAACGCCTCAGCTGTGTGACTCACATTTCCCAGACATTTCAAAGTAAAAACCGCCTGATGACGTTGAGCCCTACTGCCAGCATAGTAAGGAGGTGTGCAGGATCCCTTCTGCGCAATTAGAAAGCTTGTGGCATGACCAGACAGGCTTTGGGTGCAGGTGGAAGACCGAGAGGAGGTTGAGGAGGCAGAAGCAGTGGAGGAACTTTGACATAAAGAGGATTGATGCACAACTCGTGGGGACGGCAAGACTTGGACAGCAGCCCCTTGTCCTGCTGTCACAATAGTTACCCAGTGCCCAGTCAGCGACATGTAACGCCCCTGTCCATGCCTACTCGTCCAAGTGTCTGTGGTGAAATGCACCCTGTCACACACAGAGTTTCTCAAAGAAGCGGTGATGTTGTGTGCGACATGCTGGTGGAGCGCAGGCACACCTTTCTTTGAGAAGTAGTGCCGACTGGGCATCTGGTACTGGGGCACTGCGACGGACATAAGGTCTCGAAAATCCTCTGTGTCCACCAGGCGGAAAGGCAGCATTTCTGTAGCCAAGAGCTTGCAGATGGTGAAATTCAACCTCTTAGCTTTCTCATGGCTAGGAGGAAATGGTCTTTTACTTGTCCACATCTGAGGGACCGAGGGCTGGCTATTGTGCTTAGACGGGGTTGATAAGGGTGTCCCCGGCAAACTGCCGGTCTGTGAGGAAGATGCAGGCGGACATGTTAGGTTGCCTTGATCCAAAGGTGGTGCTATCGATGTCGGACAGCGCTGAACACCAGCTGGTGTTACCACCTCCAAAGAAAATGATGACCTGCCAATCACGCTGGCTGTTGCGGGTAAAGAGGTGGCAGGTCTGCGCCCCAAAACAGGTGTGACTGCTGTCCCCCCAGGTCACAGAGGATGAAGAGGCCGCGGATGCACAAGATATGGCAGACGGTGGTTGGCCCGGCCGGCTAGGCCGCATTGTAGCACACTGAGCTTCCCACTGCAACTTATGCTTCATGTCCATGTGCCGGTTCATGCATGAAGTACTCAAACTATGTATTTTTTGGCCTCTACTTAGCTTTTGCTGACAAATGTTACAGATAACACGAGTTGGGTCATCTTTATCGATCTGAAAAAATGCCCAGGCTATGCAAGGCTTAGCACCCATGCGACCTGAAGAGCCACCACGACTTGTGGTGAGAGGCAGAGTTGTGTTTGAGGATGCAGTTGTTGACGTGCTTCCAGTACTACGTCTCTGTCCAGGAAGGCGCAACCTGACCTCGTCGTCACTAGCATCTTCCTCCACCTCCTCTGCTGACCTCATCTCTTGGCTGACTGTGGGTTGACAGTAAGTGGGATCTCCAACCTCATCATCATCACCCTGTGCGTTATCACACCCGTCGTCCTCAGAGCCAACCTGTTCCTGCCCTGACAAAAAACTAAAGTTGTCGCTCCAATCAGGTATTTGAGTCTCATCATCGTCTTCCTCATTGTCTCCACCAACAGGAGTTACAGTTTGGGAATGAGGGTCTACATTATGGTCAGAACCTTCTGCGTCTGGTCCTGGATCCGACTCATAAAGATTCTGGGCATCAGTGCAGATCATTTCCTCGTCTGGATTCACAGAAGCGCTGGAGTCGACCTCTGATTCCCAGGCTATAGTATGAGTAAACAGCTCTGCAGACTCAACCATCTGTTCTACCTCATACTCAGACGGGCAGCTGGAGATTTGGGAGCTGCGAGGAAGCAAGTGCGATTGGGGTGACACCTTTGAGGACTGGAGTATTTGTGATGTTGAAGTTGATGTGGAGGAGAGCCCACTTAAAGTAGAACTTGATATCCGTTGAAGCACCTGCTGTTTTGTGCCTCATCTATATTGCAGCGATTGGCGTGGCCGTAAGAAAGGGATCTTATCACATTGTCCGCTAAATGAAGTAGACATTTTAGTTTGGCTGGAAGATGGTCTTTCTTCTGCAGATGTTACTGTTGCTTTAACACCTACCCCACGGACACAACCTTTTTTCCCCTTCCCAACACGCCTATTCCCCTTTCCACCAGCAGCAGGCCAACTATTGGCTGGGTTAGTTGCAGAAAAAAATTATATTCAATTTGCAACCTGATGGAGGTCAGTATAGATGGACTAATAGAACAAGTCCCACACAAAGCTAGAAGCCCAAATATTTTTTCAGAGGTAGATGCAGAAAAAAATTATATTCAGTTTGCAACCTGATGGAGGTCAGTATAGATGGACTAATAGAGAAAGTCCCACAAACTGCTAGAAGGCCAAATATTTTTTCAGAGCTAGATGCAGACAAAAAATTATTTTGAATTTGCAACCTGATGGAGGTCAGTATAGGTGGACTAATAGAACAAGTCCCACACACTGCTAGAAGGCCAAATATTTTTTCAGAGCTAGATGCAGAAAAAAATTATATTCAGTTTGCAACCTGATGGAGGTCAGTATAGATGGACTAATAGAGAAAGTCCCACAAACTGCTAGAAGGCCAAATATTTTTTCAGAGCTAGATGCAGAAAAATTTATATTCAATTTGCAACCTGATGGAGGTCTGTATAGATGGATTAATAGAACAAGTCCCACACACAGCTAGAAGCCCAATATTTTTTCAGAGGTAGATGCAGAAAAAAATATATTCAGTTTGCAACCTGATGGAGGTCAGTATAGATGGACTAATACAACAAGTCCCACACACAGCTAGAAGCCCAATATTTTTTCAGAGCTAGATGCAGAAAAAAATTATATTCAATTTGCAACCTGATGGAGGACAGTATAGATGGAGTAATAGAACAAGTCCCACACACAGCTAGAATTTGAAATATTTTTTCAGAGCTAGATGCAGATAAAAAATTATTTTTAATTTGCAACCTGATGGAGGTCAGTATAGATGGACTAATAGAGAAAGTCCCACACACTGCTAGAAGGCCAAATATTTTTTCAGAGCTAGATGCAGAAAAAAATTAGATTCAATTTGCAACCTGATGGAGGTCTGTGTAGATGGATTAATAGAACAAGTCTCACACACAGCTAGAAGCCCAATATTTTTTCAGAGGTAGATGCAGAAAAAAATATATTCAGTTTGCAACCTGATGGAGGTCAGTATAGATGGACTAATACAACAAGTCCCACACACAGCTAGAAGCCCAATATTTTTCAGAGCTAGATGCAGAAAAAAATTATATTCAATTTGCAACCTGATGGAGGTCAGTATAGATGCAGTAATAGAACAAGTCCCACAAACAGCTAGAAGCCCAAATATTTTTTCAGAGCTAGATGCAGATAAAAATTATTTTTAATTTGCAACCTGATGGAGGTCAGTATAGATGGACTAATAGAGAAAGACCCACAAACTGCTAGAAGGCCAAATATTTTTTCAGAGCTAGATGCAGAAAAAAATTATATTCAATTTGCAACCTGATGGAGGTCAGTATAGATGGAGTAATAGAACAAGTCCCACACACAGCTAGAAGCCCAAATATTTTTTCAGAGGTAGATGCAGAAAAAAATTATATTCAGTTTGCAACCTGATGGAGGTCTGTATAGATGGATTAATAGAACAAGTCCCACACACAGCTACAAGCCCAATATTTTTTCAGAGCTAGATGCAGAAAAAAATTATATTCAGTTTGCAACCTGATGGAGGTCAGTATAGATGGAGTAATAGAACAAGTCCCACACACAGCTAGAAGCCCAAATATTTTTTCAGAGGTAGATGCAGAAAAAAATTATATTCAGTTTGCAACCTGATGGAGGTCTGTATAGATGGATTAATAGAACAAGTCCCACACACAGCTACAAGCCCAACATTTTTTCAGAGGTAGATACAGAAAAAAATATATTCAGTTTGCAACCTGATGGAGGTCAGTATAGATGGACTAATAGAGAAAGTCCCACACACTGCTAGAAGGCCAAATATTTTTTCAGAGCTAGATGCAGAAAAAAATTATATTCAATTTGCAACCTGATGGAGGTCAGTATAGATGGACTAATAGAATGATGCTATGCCCAAAAGATTTTACTTCACTAGGTGCAGTAAAAAATTGGTATTCTATAGACAGGTGGTATATCTTGCAACACAGATAGGCTACTCCACTGACTAACACACTCTGCAATAGGCCAAAAATGATTAGCTTTGCTAGATTTAGCCAAATGCTGTGAAAAAAACTTGCACAGCACTGGCACAGACCTGCCTGGCAAAAACTGATAGGAACTGATGTAACCTAGTCCTGAAAAGGACTCCAATTACAATTAGTCTTTACTCCCACAACCTATCTATTTAAGAGCACCGACCTGCCTGATAAAAGTTGTAGGAAATGCTGTAACCTAGTCCTTAAAAGGACTGCAATCACAACTATTCCCTACTCCCAAGCTATCTGTAGATTTGTGCGAAAATTGGCTTGAAATTAACAAGGTATAGCGCACACAGCAACAGCGGTGCCGTCTAACACGCAGCTGCAGCAGTGAGAAAATGGTGGCGACGGGGAAAATGGCTTGGTCTTATAGGGCAAGGACATGTGACATACACTGCCAATGACACATGCCCTTGCTTGTGTGAAAAAAAGCACTTCGCTCCGTGTGTGCGCTGCTGATAGGCTGACAGATTGCACCTCCCCACTGTAAATGCGGGAAAGAGAAAAAAAAAATGGAGATCTTCATTATTCCTGCAGAGATCCATCCCCTGCCCCTCCCTCCACCCCGCTGTACACTCAAACTGCGTATTAACATTAATTTTCATAATTACTGAGAAAAAATCCAGTTATGATTTTGGTGCACGAACAGTTATCGAACATAACCTCGAACAGCCGAATTTTTCTCAAATCGTTCGTGTTCGCCGAACGGCTCGAACACCGCCCAAAACAGCTCGAATTTGAGATTGGCGAACAGTTCGAGTAGAACAACGCTCATCTCTATTTATAACATGGAGCCGTGAAAATAAAAAAATCAAACTTTTTCCACAAAAATGATGTTTTAGCTCCAATTTTTTTATTTTCACAAGGGTAAGAGAAGAAAATGGACCCCAAAAACTTTTGTGCAATTAATCCTGAGTACACCATTACCCCATATGTGGGGAAAATACAGTGTTTGGGCGCATGGGAGAGTTCAGAAGGAAAGGAGCACTGTGTGACTCTTTGAACGCAAAATCGGCTGGAATCAAGAGCGGACTTCATGTTGCGTTTGGAGATCCCCTGATGTGCCTAAATAGTGGAGACCCCCCCCCACAAGTGAACTCATTTTGGAAACTACACCTCTCAAGGATTTTATCAAGGGGTATAGTGAACATTTTGAACCCAGAGGTACGACACAGAATTTGTTAAGATTACGTCATCATATTGAGTAAGTTGTCATTAGTCTTGAGCGCAAGTGCGCGCTACTTGAGCTTGCATCGGGTACTCAGGTATGCACCATGTATCGTGGGTGCTTGAGTGACATTCTCGAGTCCCCGCCCGCATGTTTCACGGTTATTAGATGCCCAAAAAAAACATGCGGGGATCGCTCGTGCATGGCAGGCAATCCCCGCAAGGTTTTTTTGGCCGCGAAGTATATGGGGCGGAAACTCGAGCATGTCACTCGAGCACCCACGATACTCAATGCATACCCGAGCACCCGAAGCAAACCCAAGTAGCGTGCACTTGCGCTCAACAGTAGTTGCCATATCATCTTTTTTTCATTTTTTTTACTTTTGAAAAAAATCCCAACCCCAACCCTAGCCCCCTAGCCCAACCCCAACCCCAACCCTAGCCCAACCCTAGCCCAACCCTAGCCCCAACCCTAACCCCAACCCAACCCTAACCCCAACCCTAACCCTAACCCAACCCTAACCCTAGCTCAACCCTAACCCCAGCACAACCCTAACCCGAGAGTTTATTTTTTATGCCGTTCCTCGTGTGGTATTAGTGATTAGACGACTTTATTCTTCGGGTTGGTGCGATTACAGCGAAACCAGAATCATATCGGGTTTTTATGATTGACAGCTGTCACACACTAAAAGACGCATTTTTTTGTAAAATTTAGTCTTTGCATCGCCATATTTTGAGAGCTGTAATTTTTCCATATTTTGGCTGAGAGAGTCATGTGATGGCTTGTTTTTTGTGGGATGAGTTGACATTTTTATTGGTGCCATTTTCAGGCACGTGACCTTTTTTGATCGCTTTCTATTCCGATTTTTGGGAGGCAGAATAAATAAAAAACAACAATTCAGGAATTGTTTTTCTTTACATTTTTTTATTCTGCTCCGCGTGTGGTAAAATTGATAAGGTAGCTTTATTCTTCGGGTCAGGAAGTTTACAGCGGTACAACATTTATATAGTTTTTCTATGTTTTGCCGCTTTTACGTAATAAAAGCAATTTTATAGAAAAAAATATTTTTTTGCATCGCTTTATTCTGAAAGCTATAACTTTTTTATTTTTCTGCTGATGGAGCTGAGCTGTATGGCGGCTTGTTTTTTGCGGGACGAGATGACGTTTACCATTTTTATTTACATTCGTCTTTTTGATCGCGTGTTATTCCATTTTTTGTTTGGTGGTATGATGATAAAGCATTGTTTTTTGCTTCGTTTTTTTTTTTTTTTTTACCGTGTTCACTGAAGGGGTTAACTAGTGGGACAATTTTATAGGTCAGGTCGATCCGGACGCGGCGATACCAAATATGTGTACTTTTATTGTTTGTTTGTATTTTTTCATAATAATATTTATTGATGAGTACATTATATTTTTATTTTTGGTGGATTATTTTTTTTATTTTTTTTTAAATATTTTTACAAATTTTTTTTTCTTTTTTTTCACTTTCTGACAGTTTTTTTATTTTTATACTTCGTCCCACTATGGGACTTTCACTTTTTTTATTCTGATCGCCTGCATAGCACAGGAATGGAGCACCATACCTGTGCTATGCTGGCTGTCACCGCTGCACAGGGAGAAGATAGTTTGATCATGCACTGCTCATGACCAAAAAATCTTCCTGCTGTCTGGTGACCCGGATGTTGTCATGACAGCATTGGGTCGTCATGGCAACATCCGGGAAGCCGCGGCAGACAGCGCTGGAGGCGGGAAGAGGAGGTGAGTATTCCTATCACCTCCCCTTAGCCACCACAATGCTGCTATCGACTTCGATCGCAGCATTGCGGGGGTTAGTGTGCTGGGAGTGGTGCGAGACCGCTCCCTGCACATAGCACCGGGTGTCAGCTCTAACAATCAGCTGACACCCGGCGGCGATCGTGCCCCCACAGCCTGTGTGCGCACGCGATTGCAATGACATATTAATACGGGTCAGGCTCTTAAAGCCCAGGGCACAGACGCGTATTAATATGTCTTGGGCTTTAAAGGGGTTAAAACCGCTTGAAGCTTAGGGGTGGAGTGCTCAGTCCGAAAGCCTATGTACACAAATATTAAAAGACTGACCGTCACTTCTAAAAGAGAAAACTTGTGTACATGTGCTTACTAAGAGTAGCCATCTCTATATATAACAAAAAAATAAAGTAGCACTCTGTAGCGCTATAGTATGCAAACATGAAATATATGAAATTTGAATGGAATTACTGCTCTAAAAAATAGAAATAAATGAGAATACTTAGCGCATAAATTGGCCAATTCATGTGTACCTGGCAGCCATGGTAATGCAACTCTCATTGCTGGGAACCTGCCTAGTGTGAATCCTCTATTAGACTGAAGCCTACATGTATATGGAAAGAAGATCCTGCTATAATTAGAACTGCCTGAAGCTTAGGGGTGGAGTGCTCTGTCAGAAAGCCTATGTATACAAATATTAAAAGACTGACCATCAGTTCTAAAACAGAAAACTTGTGTACAGGTGCTTACTAAAAGTAGCCATCTCCATATATAACAAATAAATAAAGTAGCATTTTATAGCTCTATAGTATGCAAACATGAAATATTGTTATGTGCTTCTAAGAGGGACCCAAAAGTCTGGCACCAAATCAGCAAAGGCACAGCCACAGACACACTTGGCACAAGCTGCCCAGCTAGGTGAGCTCTCAAGGGCCAGGCATACTCTTCACCCAGCTCCCATTAAGTGGAAGGGGGACTTTTGGCAGAGCCCTTCCCTGGCCCACTGTTGCCGGAAAGCTGGCATCTGGTGACACGGCTGGTGCTCAGTCTAGGACCAGATGAGTACCTCTGCTGGAACCCCAGAAAGCTTAACCAAAAGAAAAATGAGAAAACCCTGCTGCAATAGCAGCAGAATAACTTGGCACTCAAATTAGAATAAAAAGTGATATAGATTCATTGGCAATCCATACAGTGTAACATTTCGGTCTTTTTCAGACCTTCATCAGAACTGTGTAAAAAATAAAAACAATAATCAAAATCAAAATGGTGAAAATAACAGAATACAGATAAACATGTCATATGAGAAAATAAATTATTTTACCATACAGTATCGGAGGCAATGATAATATGTATCAGTGTGATAAAGATTCTCTTTCCTTGTTCAAAGGAGTGATTTTCTTAAGGAATAGGCAAGATCATTTATATCGGAAAAAGCCAATCAAGAAAAAGATATAAAGGATATAAAGGATCAAGAGCGAGGTCCAAGTGACTATTCTTTTATCGGCTGCCTATCCAAAATGGAAGAAAGAACAATAATTATTGTATGAAGAGCATAAAAGTTTTTAAAAACACGAGGGAAAGAGGGGGGAGGGGAAAAGAATGAAAAGGAAAAGAAAAGAAATAAATGTGTGTATAATGTAAGTGAAACAAATTGCAGCAGGGTCCAAGCAGAATTGTCTATATTACTAATACAGAAGCCCCTGTCTTGATAAGGAAGAAGTACCTGAGGCAGCATACAGTAGGTACTATCAAGATAACACTATATGCAGGTTAAAAAATTCACAGTAATTTCGGAGATAGAACCATACCTGATTGCCGTGTGAGAGGGGGAAGGACTATCCGTTAGCAGCGCTATGTAGGTGTAGTGTAACCAGACGCTGTTGTATGGCGCTGAAGAGGTGTATGGAGGTGGGCATTTTATAGGCAGTGTTATCAGATGTCACGTGCCTGTGCACGTGACATCTTGTCCAAGGGATGAGGTATTGCCCAGTGAGATGGCCTCTAGAGGAGGAGTGGCCTATGATGTCAGCTGTGGGTGTGCAGTACACTCGGGATTGGAGGCAGGTCAGGAGGTGGGGTGTCACCAGTGTGTGTGACCACATGGAACTGCATGATCCTTTAGCTGGGCTGCTTGTGTTAAAGAAAGTGCGATGAGCTCAAGCAAGGCTGCAAGAGTGTATGCAGCAATAAAAGAAGCTCAATCATGTCATTAGATGATGACAAAAGGATTAGATGTATAAGGATGAAGCTGCATCTTATATTGGTGAGGAGGATATAACCCCAGCAGTGGGGGTGGCCTAACCTAACATCAGTATAGTTATTATAAGCCCTGATAGGGTAATTATAAGGTGTGCATTTGTCATAAGGTGGAATGTATACTGCAATGTTTAAAGAGAGGTCATGTTAAAATAATTGTGGCTATGTGGTGTCTGGTTAAAATCATTGGAACCCTACGAGTACAGAGAATACCAAGGGGACTGAGAGTACCCCTACACCCTACCTTTTCCGAGAGGACAAGGAATACTGCACTCGATTTGAGCAGATATTAAATAAATGTTTTTTCCATTTAATGACCCTAACCTTATCATTTTTGTAGAAGAATGTGGAGGAGATCAAGACCCGGGTTGCTTCCACTGAGACCCAGCTTACCAGTATGATGACCCCAGAGGACCTGCAAAGCCTAAAAAAGAAGACACAGGAAAATCTATCGACAGGACCTGGAGAGGAAGAAGAGGTCCAAATTTATCATAGACGCAGAGAACTACGCACAGAATTGGGTATACAATGGCGGGATCATCAAAGACCCTCCAGATGCCATTTTTCCTAAGAATCCTCCAGCTCAGATGGCAGCTGATATGGTCTCAACACTATATATTCCGCCACCACTGCCTCTTTTTTTTTAGGAAGTGAACGTGGACATCCAAAAGGAAGACGAGGAGTGGGAGCCAATGTCACAGGGGAACCAAGGACCCAAATAACAACACGGCTCAAGTATGAAACCACCGCTGGTGGTAAACATCTCCTCAAAAAATCTGGAGAACAACCAACTATCACTGTTACAGAAAGGCACCTCTTTTTGCCCATCATATAAATTTAACCTGTTTGACCTCGATATGGACCTACAGAGGTTTTATCGTAATTTACAGCTATGGGCACATTTTTCAAAACCTGAAAATTTCTTTGACCCAGTTATAGAGGCCCCTTAGATCCCCATTAATCTCCATGACCTAGGTTTGAGATCCCCGAGTACTTATATGCCTCCTAAAACCAACCCTCCAATAGAAACCTTCATATCATTGATTGATAAGGTTATTCACCAAATTGGGCAAGAGATCGATTGGGGTTTAGTCCACTGTACATCCAACCTATCCCAGAAGGAGAGAACGCCATAAAAGCATTATCCAGTGATAAAAGTCTGGTGATCAAACCAGCTGGCAAGGGGGGAGCGATAGTGATTACGGACTATCAAGATTATATTGAAGAAATCCATCACCAATTCAATAACACGCAGGTCTATAAAATTCTACCCAACAATCCTACACCTATCATAGCTTCCAAAATTATATAGGTTCTGGATCATCATTTACATCAAGGTACAACAGGCAAAAATGTTAAGGAATATCTCATTAAACACAATCCTATATCACCAGTGTTCTACACTCTCCCTAAAATACACCAACTACTCCATAAACCCCCCGGGAGACCTATCATAGCATCCATGAACTCTATCCTATCCCCCTTAGCCATACTTCCTGAATGTATATTAACACCATTGGTTAAAAACACTCATTCATTTCTATTGGATACAAATTGGTTTTTACGGCTGATCCATACAATAGGCACCTTGCCTCCTACTGCCATATTGGTCTCTTTGGACGTTAATAGCTTATACACATCTATCAAAGATGAGAAAGGACTTAGGGCAGCAGATAGACTCTTGAGAGATGCACAATGCTCAGATGGCACTAGGATATTCTGTTCTGACTTGCTTGAATTGGTCCTAAAAGAGAATTTTTTTCTCTTTCAAGACATAACTTCAGATTCAAGGGACAGCCATGGGCTCTAACGTAGTGCCCTCCTATGCAATCTCATCTATGTTGGCCTTTAAGGAGGACTACATGTGCAACAATGAGCTCTTCCAAAGATATTGCTGCTTTTGGCAGCGCTTTATTGATGACATCTTTTGCATATGGGACGGACCAACTGAATTACTGGAATCATTCCACATACACATCAACAATGTATGGCCAGAACTTCAGTTCACAATACACAAGGACCATAAACAAATCAATTTTCTGAACACCATGATTTGTAGGGTGCGCCCGTGGACTTGTATAAGTAGGGGAATCAACACAGTCTGTTCATGATTGGATATCACAGCACAAATCTAATATCAAGTGCAAGAAAATGCAATTACCCCTACCGTTCCATTTTGACCGTATGGGCCACAATATATTCCAGTAAAGATTTCAGGTACTGGAACAAGTACAACTTCCACGGAGAAGACAGACAGAATTAAACAGCTTAAAAAGCGGCAGTCCTTATGGATCCACATGCTCCAAACCCTCGAACCTAAAGGCCTCAACAGAGACTATGATACAGCAAGCTTTTTATAATTGACGTGATCAATGTAGTGTATGGTTTTTCTTGTCTCTATGTATCCATAATTTGGTTAAAATATACACTTACTAATCCACTTTTTCCTTATAATCTATAGGTTGCCTGTCTATACATTAACTCTTTGTCTCTTCTTCAAACAGACTCGCTAAAATATATAGCGTCCATACTCACTTACTTCAATCAGCATATCTGGTATAGTATTGTACCTTATCCCCTATCCTTCTACCGTTCACGCCCACTGGTGACACCCACCTACTGACCTGCCTCCAATCCCGAGTATACTTCAACACAGTTTGCTTAAGCCACACCCACAGCTGACATTATAGGCTGCCCCTCCTCTAGGGGCTGTGTCACCGGGAAATACCTCATCGCTCAGACACGCCCATTGTTGACACCCGATCACATGATGTGCACAGGCACGTGTCATATGATAGCACCCCCTATAAAATGGCCACCTCCATACACCTCTTCAGCGCCATACAACAGCGTCTGGTTACACTACACCTACATAGCGCTGCTAACGGATAGTCCTTCCCCCTCTAACACGGCAATCAGGTATGGTCCTTTATCCAACATGACTGTGAATTTTTTAACCTGCATATAGTGTTATCTTGATAGTACCTATGCTGCCTCAGGTACTTCTTCCTTATCAAGATAGGGGCTTCTGTATTAGTAATATAGACAATTCTGCTAGGACCCTGCTGCAATTTGTTTCACTTACATAACACACATATACACATTTATTCCTTTTCCTTTTCATTCTTTTCCCCTCCCCCCTCTTTTCCCCTCATGTTATTAAAAACTTTTATGCTCCTAGTACAATAGTTATTGTTCTTTCTTCCATTTTGGATAGGCATCCGATAAAAGAATAGTCACTTGGACCTCGCTCTTGATCCCTTTTATATCCTTTTCTTGATTTGCTTTTTCCGATATAAATGATCTTGTCTATTCCCTAAGAAAATCACTCCTTTGAACAAGTAATAAAATCTTTACTGCACTGATAAATATTATTATTGTATCCGATGTTGTATGGTAAAATAATTAATTTTCTCGTATGACATGTTCAACTGTATTTTGTTATTTTCACCATTTTGATTTTGATTATTTTTTGCACAGTTCTGATGAAGGTCTGAAAAATACCGAAACGTTACACTGTATGGGTTGCCAATAAATCTATATCACTTTTTATTCTAATTTGAGTGCCAAGTTATTCTGCCACTATTGACTTATGGGTTGGAACCGTACTTAGGCACATTACTCTCTCATCAGGAGTCCAATATATTTCTTCATTATTATCTGCTGTAATAGCATGTATATGGGAAGGAAGGATCCCCCACCCTTAAGCTTTAGGCGGTTTTAATTATAGCAGGATCGTATCTTCCCATATACATCTAGTTAAAAATCTGATTAAAGTAGCACATGCTGTGATTTTTTTCCATGACAATAATCGGTCAACATGGAAGTTTGGCCATATGAACTAGCATGCTGTCTATAATGGGTCCATGTGTGCTCTGTGTGTTGCCAAATTCTTAGTATGATTTAGAGATTTTTCAGTTATATTTTCAAAAACATCAACAACTTCCATGGGACAAACTCATGAAATCAGAGGAATCAATTGTCGATCTGTCATTTCATCCACCTTTAAGGATCGGAAATATCTGTTGTGAAGTTGTTTTTTATATTCGTACATTGAATGGGAGAAAAAAATTCTTACCCGTGACAATGGTCTTCCTGTTGCACTGGCCAACTGACTTGTCATTGACATCAATAATAAAAAAAAGATAGATGATGGTTTTGTTGATGAATATCATATGTCCAAGGCAGGAAAACAGCACATGTAGCAATATGCTGTCTGCAATGCATTGCATCCATCACCATGACTTACAATATTTTATGCATATTTGGACAAAATGCAATCCTAAGAAATTCCATAGGTCTCATTTTGACATCCCTTTTCCAGCCATATTTTGGTATCAGGAGACAATGATAATCAACACAAATGATGGACAAGTGTGGACACAGTCCAAGTGAACAAAAACATAATTCAATACATAGTTACATAGGTTGAAAAAAGACCTAGGTCCAACAAGTTACAAGTTACAATACAAACAGACATAGTAGAAAGTTCTAATTGCCATATATTTGTGAACAATTGCTTCTCAGTGGATATTTAGCAACTATAATAATCACTCACTGTGAAACAAGAAAATCATATAGCGCACAAATATGATGAACTACATCTCGGCATTTACCACACTATAGGGAAAAAAAATCTTAGGTAATGAATCGAAGACCGTGAATTTCTGTCTTTTATAGATGTGTGCCGGTTAGGGAATATAAATATGGATTAACTGGGAAGCATCTTAGATGTGCTTTTTATCTTTTAGCTAATAGGGAGACAAAATGATCATGTTTACGCCTTTGGGCTCTCCAGAAAAGAAAAAATGAGAAATAATTTTAAAAGCCATACTGATTCTTTTTATTTCCACAAACATTGACTGGAGAAAAAAAGATGCTAGAAAAAGCTTCTGTGGCAAGCGGCTTTGCAAGTGCTAAAGTAGCTGTGAGCAGTATTATTCTAGAACTGCTCACTGCATAAATCAATTCATTCCACTTCAAAGTGTACCTGTTAAATGAAGAGATCAGTTAAAGAAATCAGCATATTTGTGTTTATTGCAGATTTGTAAAAAATAAACCTACTGTACAAATAAAAAAAACCCTGTTGAAAGGCAGAAAAAGAATTCCATTGATCAGACAAATGTAATGATCATCATTAAATCTTTATGTTAGCTCTCTTCCAAGTGCAAAATAAAGGAATGTGATTTGTCATATTGTGTAAGTGCAGTCTAATTTGCCGTAATAAATGACTAATACATCTAAATGTTACACACTGCAAAGTCAGCTACATAATAGAAGTCAATCTAAAAGATTCATTTCATGCTACATTAATATTACTAGTACTAACTTAACAGGATTAATATTAATAACTTGGATATTGCAGAACTGTTCTCAGTGTAGATTATGCCCTATTGTGTTTGTACACTGTGTGCACAATCATTAGGCAATTTGTAGTTTTGATTATTAATTTTATTATTGAACAACTACAGTGCTGTCTGTCAATCCAAAAGATGAATAAACCTGAATATTTATGAAAATAAAATAAGTTTTTGTTTTTCTTAGGAGAATATCTCTGTGTGCAGAATTATTGAGGCAACTATTACTATGCAGAATTATTAAGTAACTAAATGAAAAACTTTAATTTTCTCATTTTGGTTCTTTATAAATATGGTCTAGATCAGGTGAAGAAGGGGCCATGTCATTATTCTTTCATCTGTAAGACCTTCAATGCATGCAATGAAGCATTGTCTTGCATAAAAGTCATGATTTTCTTGAAAGAGGCAGACTTTTTCCTGTACCACACCTCGAAGAAAGTGTCTTCTAAAAACTAGCAGTGGATTACATTAAAGTATTTATTATGTTTTTATTATGTTATTAATACTTTAATTGATGCACAGTATGTGTCACGGTTTTACTGCGACAGAGAGGGGCCAGAAGACCGCAGTGTCTGATTTCATGTACTCCTACACTGATTAGAAGCACTTCAACCACATATTAATCAGTGCAGGTTTCTGCTGGCAGTGTTAATCTGTTCAGTTGGAAGCTCCTGGAGCTTTCCTGCTTTGATGGTCTCAGCTGTTCAGTGTTGGCCACTCTCCTCTGCTATATAAACTCGCCTCTGGTAATCTGGAATTGCCAGTGTTAGTTCATACTGCCTGGTTCTGGAGTTGGATTTGTTGATTGTTTGAGGAGGTTTTTGAAGTGTTGCTCAGAAGACTGTTGCTTGTCTGTGTGCATATCATCATACTCTCCTATTTAGTTTCTACCTTCCGAAACTTCAACAATGTTCCACTCTGTTGTTGGTGAGTGCATATTGGTATGATTGGTATTTTCATTTAACCCTGTATGTCTTCCCTTACTAGTCTGGATTATGTATTCTTAGATATTACTACTCCCCATTTCCCTGTGTGTGGGAGGGGACAGATAAGGGCTGATTTAGAAGCTCAGCAAGGCACATGGCCCCAGCATCAGAAGTAATCCGGGGAGCAGGGATAGCTAGGGTACCCCTACGTTTAGGGATAGGGAAGGAGCCCCCAGTCCTAGGATATCCTGCAACAGTGCCATGCCAGTATTATGATGTAATATACAGTATAATCCCACTACTTAGCTGCTAGATAGGAAATAATTATGTGGGTGAAATTTTAGTTCATATAATGCAACTACGAAGGGTGCTAGTCAGAGAGTAGCAGAAGAGCAGCCGCAGCCAAGATGTAAGGAGATATAGCTCTCCCTGTTCCAGTAGGCTGGCACAGCAGATCTATCTGAGAAAATGGAGTTCACCATGAACAGTTCTAAAGAAATAGGAGAATTAAGGACCAAATCCCCAGCTGCACCTAGCTGTCATAGATGTCCTCCCCTAAAGGAAAATTGCCCCGGTCCCCCAGAGCACACAGTTTGCCGTGGATGCAGGGGCAATCTCAAGTTAGTCGCCCATAGTGAATATGGGAATTAGATTAACCTACATATAATGATGATTAGAGGGTGCTGAGATAAGAAATCAGTCCATAAAACCTTTGAAAAATCTGTGTTCAGATATTTCTTGGCACAGTCTTGATGGTTCATCGTCAGCGTCTTGTTCAGCGGTGCTTGGGTTTCAAGCTTCCTTACCTTGGCCATGTCTCTGAGCACTGAACACCTTGTACTTCTGGGCACTTCAGGGAGGTTGCAGTTCTCGAAAATGACAGCACTGGAGGATAATGGTTTCCTGTTTTTTTCATGTTTGATTCTTCTCAAATGTTTGGTAGTTATTGTGCTTTTTCTTTTCTCAACACATTTTTTGCAACTCTGTTGACTATTTGTAACAAAACGTTTGATGGTTCTGTCATCATGTAATAGTGAGGAAGGGTGTAACTTTCCCCTGGGACTGAAGTAGTTAGAATTACATATCCCCATAGTTAGGCACTCTCTGAACTGCTATTAGGTCAAGTTACGGGGTTAATTTCAGTGGCGCAGTCAGTGGAGTAAGGGAGAAATGTAGTGACAGGGATAGACATTGGGCATGTCTAGAGGTTATATATAATTCCTTGTGGGGCTGCAGTACTGTTTATCACCACAAGATGCCACTGCTGGGCACAGTTGTCAGTAAAAGGCAAGGCAGTTGCTAAGCAGATGGCTTAGTGGGTGTAGCCTCTGGGTGTGCTAAAAATAGCTGCAGCCATTATTTTTGAATCAGTTGAAGCCCTGTCAGGGATGTGACAGGAACTCTTACATGTGGACATCCAGAGAAATTGGCTGCTAGGGTAGACGGGGGCTCTTTACCCTCTGACAGTGAATCCATAGTGTGAATATCTCCTCATGCAGGAGTCCCATTAGCCGGCCGGAGAAACTCAATGGAGGTATTGAGGACCCGGGGCACTTCTAGTCTAGGTAGCAGAGGAAAACAGGACTCTAAGATAAGCCATGAGGGAGATAAAGGATCTGGGCACACTGTCACTAGTGAGGAACCGTCTCTTAGGCTAAGGAATAGAAACAGAGAGATGCTTCACCTAAAGAGGGCACCAGGGCTGAAGATGATTTTAGCACCTGTATGGGAGACAAGAACCTGTTAGGCCTCATCCAATCTACCAAACTGTAAATATTGTAATTACTCCTTTCCCCCAAGTAAAACCCCAGTTATGGTTAATAACTTTGTGTCCTCTGAAATTATTACTACCCTGGTCCCAGAAGAGAAATGTCTGGAGACAGCCGTGACCGGATGGTGTGAAGTAAGTGAAGAATGTCACATGCACAGCCACACATCAGAGAGAGGACATGAATTGTCTGTAAGGTGCCAAAGCGAGCAGGGGCCACAACTCACCCATGACTACCTCGCTGGGGCACCTTACATTTGGCAGGATGTGAGCTCCTTGCATGAAGAAAACGGGGAAGAGCTGATGCAGAACACTGAGGAGAAAGTGTTGGAAGGCATGCGGCACAAAATGGCGGCCAGAAGCATGGATTCTAAGATTGGCGACAATGGCGTTAAAGTATAGGAGAAGAATGGGCCCAGCAGTAAAGATGCATCCCAGGATGGGATGTCCAGTAAAGAAGAGGGCGCTGCACAGAGCGAAGCCTGGACCAGTGAGTATTAGCGTGTCAAGAGAAGGGGCGCAGCTCAAGGTGGAGCTGCCGGGAGTGATTTGCGAAGCGGCGGTCACTTTGGGAGCCCGTCCTAGAAAAAGGTGGAGTCGGACTCGCAGGATGTGCGTCATTAGCAAGAGACCTTCCCCCCTTTGCTGTTCAGCGCATGAGGAGAAGGAAGATGGCAACCGCAGGATCAGACAGCGCCATGGAGGTTAGTGACGAGGAGGATATCCTCGAGATCATTACCCCAGGGGCCACAGCCGCAGGCTACCCACCCATGGGCGCTGCCCGTTAACCGACACCGCTGCTACCTATGACCGTCCAGTGGTCCACCAGACCTCAGCCCGAGATAGCCCTACTCATCCATGAGTTCAGAGTGTGGTGCTGGAGCCAGATGCCGGAAAGCGTTCCCCCCTCGGCTGAAGGCGAAGAACATCCCGGCCTGGCCGAAGCGCAGTTCGATGTTTCACACGTACCCATATGGCTCCTTATGGCCTCCGATTTTTTTTCACGCACCCATAGACTTGAATGGGTGAGTCTCATGCGATTTACAGTAGAAACTATAGCACCCTGCAATTTTTTTCACATTCAAATTCAGTCAGTAGAAAAAAATCACTCATCTGCACTGCCCCATTGAATAACAATGAGTTAAAGTGCTGTATGTTTTTTTTCACAGACAGTGCTCGGTCCAAAAAGTAGTGGGAATCCCTAATCCTAACAGTCAAAGAATAGAAAACATTAACACAATGCTGTCTTTTTGCACATCCTACCTCACAAACAGCAGAATAAAAAACAATTTTAGAAAAATAAGTCATGTCCCCCCAAACTAACCTACTAATTCTCCTCTGGCTTCAGTGCACATGTGTAACCGGGGGCAGGGTGGCAGTCGGTGGCGAGTGGCATATCGGTTTCAGGGATTAAATCCTCACCCTGGCCCGCTACAGAAAAAGGGGACTCTGAGAATCCCTGGGTGTGTGTCTGTTGTGGTGCTTCCATGGAGGAGACCTCCATACTCACTTCTGACCCCCTGTGCTGGGTGTTGAGTCTTTTCGCTTTCAGAATGAGAAAACCAGACCAGCTTAAACAAGTAAAAATTTCTTTACTTGTACTTGCAGCCACAGTCACATACAGGGAGTAACAAGTGATAAAGTCTCTTTGTGATCTCTTCACATACAGCGGCACTTTACCAGCGATGAAAGTCACGGACACCGATTTAGACATGAAGACCAACGCCGAGCGCGCCAGCTCTCTTGGCAACTCTACGCTCTGTCCTACTGCCTGACCTGCATGGATCCACCTCCCTGATGAGGCTGTCCTGTCTTGGCACGTAAGGTGAAGTTTGCACATTGACCTCTCCATGTACATCTGTTCCTGTTGTCCCCGCTGTCTAGACTGTTCGGATTCACCTTCCAGATAAGGTTGTCCAAAAACTCCCAGACTGTGAAACACACACACCCTTCTCCTGTACTTTCTCATGTGTCCTCTTGACATGTCCTCACTATTCACTGTCCCTCACTCAACTCACTCTGCCTGCAATAAGGAAGTGACTCCTTTCTTCACTAAACCTGCCACTCCTACACTGGAGCAGCTCCTAAACCCCTTAACTCATTCCCAATCATAACTGCATACTTTGTGTGCTACAGTGCCCACCTCTGCACTACTTCTTCTATCAATCTTATAGTCTACCCGCACCAACCTATATTGAACCTTTTAAGTAACCCATCAGACATTAGATCATATGATTGCTCAAATATAAACATAGAACACAGCATTATGCGCATTAAGAGGGAAGAGGTGCATGACCGTCCCGGTCACCCTCTTACATACCTCCCTCCTAAACATGGTTGTCCCGACCATGACAGCACTTGTAAAAAGAAACACCAATGCACATTTAAAACATTCAACACATATGTTTATACTAAAATGGACGATAGCTTAATTCACTTTAATCACTCCTTCTCGCTGGTCAACCTTGACCTCGGTCCCACTCGGTTTGGACCCTGGAACACAGAGTTCAAGTTCCTTTGAATATGGGTCCGTCTAACCCCGGTCCCCTTGCTCCTGGGAGCCACAAAAAAATGTCCATCACAGGCCCGCTGGCCAACAAATCCTGCTCCGACAGTCCTGGAGCAGTGACCCGGCACGATCCTCGGGTCGTCCTGACAGTTTCTCCCCTCCCTACTTTTTGCTGACTACGGTCCCTTTAAGAATCATGTACTGCTCAATAGCTCCTATATAAGAGCACAGTCCATGGAGCAGTTGCACAAAGTCCTTCAGTGTGGGAGATTTAACCCTATCAGGGTTCAGTCCCGTAAACCAGCAGGGGAATGCGCAAACATGCGCAACAGAACTTGGAGAGGGGGAAACACACAAACATAAAGTCATCTTCTAGCCATCCGGCCAGCACCAATTCTTCCTGGTGCTATCAGGGCTGATTGCCCCTTAAGAGACGCAGAACAGTCTTTATTGGTGACCACATCCTATGGCCACCTGCAGTCATCACCGGGCTGAACAGGGGCTCCTGCTCCTAGGAACGCAGAGCAGTTCTTTTTTATAAGCCTCATCGTGCAACTAGCACAACAAGACACTTTTAAAGTAGCTGCTTCACTCTGGGATTCCCCTGTGACCACCGTAATGGGCCACTCCCTGGCCTTGAAATGAACCACTGGAGGCAGACCCTCCGCTGCTGCTCCAGCTTCTTGTCTCCGATGCTGACAAGCTCGGTGACTCCGACCGCACACTCTCCTGAGAGCTGGCCGTAGCTCCCAGTGACTCCGGTGCAGGGGATGCTGCTCTGGGATCCACGCCTTCACTTTGGCCCACTGCCAGCTGTACTGCGGCCACCACAGTCGGCCTCACAGGCTGATTCAATGCCTGCTCCTCTGTGTCGGACAGGAACTGGATCAAGACTCACCGCCGCCATGGTCACCGGAGCTGGCTTTCCATCATCCGCAGGCACCGCCGCTGTCATTGTTTCTCCAGCCGCTCAGATTGGTTCCGCCGCTTCTTCTGCCTTCTGGCGTGTCATCACGGGAGCCTTCATAGCTTCTGCCAGTGGCATGATATCCCTCCGCGGATGTGCATACAGGGACAAGCCTGGTACGAGTAACATGCCATCCTCCATTGGGTACTCGTGTAGATCGCAAGACTTCCCAGCTGCCGCATGGTCACTTCCTTTCCTCCTGGTGCTGCCTGCGCCGCTCCCAGTCCATGAGTCCAGGGCCACCGCAATGTGATATGGTCTCAGGCTATTGCTGCTTCACCATCTCCTTCAGCAAGGCGCCACACTGCTTGACTCGAGGGATCCTCCTTGCAGGCTCTGCCCATCCATGGGTGGAGCTGCCTCCACCAATTCCTCCCACTCTGTTTCTTGGATCTTCAATGGTGGGCGGTGTTTCTTCTTTCTTCACCGCGCCCACCGCAGCTGGGCACCGCTCACAGGTGGCCACAATCTCAACCTGGCCCGGGATCCATGCCACACAGTTTTTTTGCGCCGTTTTGCGCTCAGGACGCCCACGATGGGCGGAGCTATGGCCAGCCTCCGCGCCATCATACGCCATCTTGGTTTGTACGTTTTTCAATTCTTTCCATTTTATCTGTTTATCTTCAGGCGCCTCATCTGCGCCAGGGGCATTTTTCTTGCAGTCCTTATCCGGCATTCACCTGCTGTTTGGATGCGAGGACTTTGCAATCCCTGGGTGTGTGTGCTGTGGTGCTTCCGTGGAGACCTCCATACTCACTTCTGACCCACCGTCCCGGGTGTTGAGTCTTTTAGTCTTCAGAACTAGAAAACCAGACCAGCTTAAACACGTAAAAACTTCTTTACTTGCAGCCTCAGTCACATACAGGGAGTAACAAGTGATAAAGTCTCTTTGTGATCTCTTCACATACAGAGGCACTTTACCAGCGATGAAAGTCACGGACACCGATTTGGACATGAAGACCAACGCCGAGCGCGCCAGCTCTCTGGGCAACTCCATTCTCTGTCCCACTGCCTGACCTGCTTGCATGCACCTCCCTGATGAGGCTGTCCTGTCTTGGCATGGAAGGTGAAGTTCCCACATTGACCTCTCCATGTACATCTGTTCCTGTTGTCCCGCTGTCTAGACTGTTCGGATTCACCTTCCAGATAAGGTTGTCCAAAAACTCCCAGACTGTGACACACACACACACCCTTCTCCTGTACTTTCTCCTGTGTCCTCCTGACACGTCCTCACTAGTCACTGTCCTTCACTCAGCTCACTCTGCCTGCAATCAGGAAGTGACCCCTTTCTTCACTAAACCTTCCACTTCCACTCTGGAGCAGCTCCTAAGCCCCTTCACTCTTTCCCAACCATAACTACATACTCTGTGTGCTACAGTGCCCATCTCTGCACTACTTCTTTTATCAATCTTATCGTCTACCCGCACCAACCTATATTGAACCTATAAGTAACCCATCAGACATTAGATCATATGATTGCTCATATATAAACATAGAACACAGCATTATGTGCATTAAGAGGGAAGAGGCGCATGACCGTCCCAGTCACCCTCTTACACATGCTCTGGTGGTCCCTGCTGGTAATTATTCACTTTGCAAATATTACAGAAGGGACAGTCACAAGATCACTGCAGTCAAGTGCTAAGAATGGCAGAGACCCCCAGAGCATCGGTGCTGAAGCTGCGGGGAATTTATTATTTCATGCTAATTTTTTTCATATTCTCAGAAAACCCCTTTAGTATATACTCGCACACCATTTTTTCTGCGGATTTTCTTGCGTTTTTGTTTCACATTCACTTGAATAGGAAAAAAATGCTGCAAAAACACTGAAAGAATTGACAAGCAATGGATTTAAAAAAAAAGTATCTTCTGGTCTGTGTCTGTCTGGTATACTGGATTAGTTTTGAATGGTATAGGAGACTGCACTATTTCATACAATAGTATGTTAAGTCCTGTTCACACTGTGTTTCTACAGTATGCCCAGAAGTTGTGCCTGAATCCCTGTAAAATACAATTCAGACAAATCCCCGACTTGTCCATAGACCGCAATGACAGAAACAGAGTTAAAATTAATTCTATTTGGTTTCCTTTCTGAAATTGATCATCTGTTTTTTTTTCTTAAAGTCTCAGCTTGTGTTTTATCTTCTGAAAGTGTCCACTTTCTGTGGCTGTTGGGCAGACGGACAATTTCAGAAAAAAAAATCACACATGGAGATTATTTAAACTCCATTCTTGTCATTGCTGTCTATGGCTCTATAGGAGATTAAGGCAGAACCCCTTGGACGCACTACAGAAACACAGTGTGAACAGCCCCTAATGTAAAATGCACACGTTAGTCATAAACTTAGTCATATACTTAGCTTACAGTTGGACCTTAATCGTGACATTATAATTACAAGAAGTTTATATGTTCTCCCTGGGTTTGCTTCGGTTTCCTCCCACACTCCAAAGACATACTAATATGGAGTTTAAATTGTGAGCTCCAATGGGGACAGCGATGACAATGTCTGTAATTTTATATAGTTACATCAATACATAGGTTGAAAAAAGACCTAGGTCCATCAAGTTCAACCTTTCTCCACCAATTACACATTTTGTCACTAATTTAACTATAACTCACAATGTTATGTGTACTGAGGAAATCATCCATCCCTTTTTTAAAAGCTGTTATAGTGTCTGCCATTACTACCTCTTGTGGTCGGCATTTCACAGTGTGACTGCTCTAACTGTAAATTACAATATCATCAAAAAATTAATAGTTCTTCAATACAAAAAGTGAAACTCATGTATTATATAGAGTCATTACAAACAGAGTGATCTATTTCAAGTGTTTATTTCTGTTAATGGTGATGATTATGGCTTACAGCCAATGAAAACATAAAAGTCATTAATATTCCTAAATAAACACATAGTGGGGAATAAATACCATATCCTTTGGAGGTTGTGGGTAGAGATGAGCGTTGTTCTACTCGAACTGTTCGCCAATCTCAAATTCGAGCTGTTTTGGGCGGTGTTCGAGCCGGTCGGCGAACACGAACAATTTGAGAAAAATTCGGCTGTTCGAGGTTATGTTCGATAACTGTTCGTGCACCAAAATCATAACTGGATTTTTTCTCAGTAATGATGAAAATTAATGTTAATACGCAGTTTGAGTGTACAGCGGGGCGGGGGGAGGGGCAGGGGATGGATCTCTGCAGGAACAATGAAGATCTCCATTTTTTTTTCTCTTTCCCGCATTTGCAGTGGGGAGGTGCAATCTGTCAGCCTATCAGCAGCGCACACACGGAGCGAAGTGCTTTTTTTCACACAAGCAAGGGCATGTGTGATTGGCAGTGTATGTCACATGTCCTTGCCCTATAAGACCAAGCCATTTTCCCCGTCGCCACCATTTTCTCACTGCTGCAGCTGCGTGTTAGACGGCACCGCTGTTGCTGTGTGCGCTATACCTTGTTAATTTCAAGCCAATTTTCGCACAAATATACAGATAGCTTGGGAGTAGGGAATAGTTGTGATTGCAGTCCTTTTAAGGACTAGGTTACAGCATTTCCTACGACTTTTATCAAGCAGGTCTGTGCTCTTAAATAGATAGATTGTGGGAGTAAAGACTAATTGTAATTGGAGTCCTTTTCAGGACTAGGTTACATCAGTTCCTATCAGTTTTTGCCAGGCAGGTCTGTGCCAGTGCTGTGCAAGTTTTTTTCACAGCATTTGGCTGAATCTAGCAAAGCTAATCCTTTTTGGCCTATTGCAGAGTGTGTTAGTCAGTGGAGTAGCCTATCTGTGTTGCAAGATATACCACCTGTGTATAGAATACCAATTTTTTTACTGCACCTAGTGAAGTAAAATCTTTTGGGCATAGCATCATTCTATTAGTCCATCTATACTGACCTCCATCAGGTTGCAAACTGAATATAATTTTTTTCTGCATCTAGCTCTGAAAAAATATTTGGGCTTCTAGCAGTGTGTGGGACTTGGTCTATTAGTCCATCTATACTGACCTCCATCAGGTTGCAAATTAAAAATAATTTTTTTCTTCATTTAGCTCTGAAAAAATATTTGGGCTTCTAGCAGTGTGTGGGACTTGTTCTATTAGTCCTTCTATACTGACCTCCAGCAGGTTGCAAATTGAATATAATTTTTTTCTGCATCTAGCTCTGAAAAAATATTTGGGCTTCTAGCAGTGTGTGGGACTTGTTCTATTAGTCCTTCTATACTGACCTCCAGCAGGTTGCAAATTGAATATAATTTTTTTCTGCATCTAGCTCTGAAAAAATATTTGGGCTTCTAGCAGTGTGTGGGACTTGGTCTATTAGTCCATCTATACTGACCTCCATCAGGTTGCAAATTGAATAAAAAAAATTTTCTGCATCTAGCTCTGAAAAAATATTTGGGCTTCTAGCGGTGTGTGGGACTTGGTCTATTAGTCCATCTATACTGACCTCCATCAGGTTGCAAATTAAAAATAATTTTTTTCTGCATCTAGCTCTGAAAAAATATTTGGGCTTCTAGCAGTGTGTGGGACTTGGTCTATTAGTCCATCTATACTGACCTCCATCAGGTTGCAAATTGAATAAAAAAATTTTCTGCATCTAGCTCTGAAAAAATATTTGGGCTTCTAGCGGTGTGTGGGACTTGGTCTATTAGTCCATCTATACTGACCTCCATCAGGTTGCAAATTAAAAATAATTTTTTTCTGCATCTAACCCAGCCAATAGTTTTGGCCTAATACCACAGTTTGGCCACTCAGCTCTGCTCGGTTACCATCCATTGTTTTTTTGTGCAAACAACTCCAGAGTTGTGAATTAGTTAACCACCAAAATGAGTGGAAAAAGGCCTGCTGCTGGTGGAAAGGGGAATAGGCGTGTTGGGAAGGGGAAAAAAGGTTGTGTCCATGGGGTAGGTGCAGAAGAAAGACCATCTTCCAGCCAAACTAAAATGTCTACTTCTTTTAGCGGACAATGTGATAAGATCCCTTTCTTACGGCCACGCCAATCGCTACAAATTCCAGATGAGGCACAAAAACAGCAGGTGCTTCAACGGATATCAAGTGCTCCTTTAAGTGGGCTCTCCTCCACATCAACTTCAACATCACAAATACTCCAGTCCTCAAAGGTGTCACCCAAATCGCACTTGCTTCCTCACAGCTCCCAAATCTCCAGCTGCCCGTCTGAGTATGAGGTAGAACAGATGGTTGAGTCTGCAGAGCTGTTTACTCATACTATAGCCTGGGAATCAGAGGTCGACTCCAGCGCTTCTGTGAATCCAGACGAGGAAATGATCTGCACTGATGCCCAGAATCTTTATGAGTCGGATCCAGGACCAGACGCAGAAGGTTCTGACCATAATGTAGACCCTCATTCCCAAACTGTAACTCCTGTTGGTGGAGACAATGAGGAAGACGATGATAAGACTCAAATACCTGATTGGAGCGACAACTTTAGTTTTTTGTCAGGGCAGGAACAGGTTGGCTCTGAGGACGACGGGTGTGATAACGCACAGGGTGATGATGATGAGGTCGGAGATCCCACTTACTGTCAACCCACAGTCAGCCAAGAGATGAGGTCAGCAAAGGAGGTGGAGGAAGATGCTAGTGACGACGAGGTCAGGTTGCGCCTTCCTGGACAGAGACGTAGTACTGGAAGCACGTCAACAACTGCATCCTCAAACACAACTCTGCCTCTCACCACAAGTCGTGGTGGCTCTTCAGGTCGCATGGGTGCTAAGCCTTGCATAGCCTGGGCATTTTTTCAAATCGGTAAAGATGACCCAACTCGTGTTATCTGTAACATTTGTCAGCAAAAGCTAAGTAGAGGCCAAAAAATACATAGTTTGAGTACTTCATGCATGAACCGGCACATGGACATGAAGCATAAGTTGCAGTGGGAAGCTCAGTGTGCTACAATGCGGCCTAGCCGGCCGGGCCAACCACCGTCTGCCATATCTTGTGCATCCGCGGCCTCTTCATCCTCTGTGACTGGGGGGACAGCAGTCACACCTGTTTTGGGGCGCAGACCTGCCACCTCTTTACCCGCAACAGCCAGCGTGATTGGCAGGTCATCATTTTCTTTGGAGGTGGTAACACCAGCTGGTCTTGAGCGCTGTCCGACATCGATAGCACCACCTTTGGATCAAGGCAACCTAACATGTCCGCCTGCATCTTCCTCACAGACCGGCAGTTTGCCGGGGACACCCTTATCAACCCCGTCTAAGCACAATAGCCAGCCCTCGGTCCCTCAGATGTGGACAAGTAAAAGACCATTTCCTCCTAGCCATGAGAAAGCTAAGAGGTTGAATTTCACCATCTGCAAGCTCTTGGCTACAGAAATGCTGCCTTTCCGCCTGGTGGACACAGAGGATTTTCGAGACCTTATGTCCGTCGCAGTGCCCCAGTACCAGATGCCCAGTCGGCACTACTTCTCAAAGAAAGGTGTGCCTGCGCTCCACCAGCATGTCGCACACAACATCACCGCTTCTTTGAGAAACTCTGTGTGTGACAGGGTGCATTTCACCACAGACACTTGGACGAGTAGGCATGGACAGGGGCGTTACATGTCGCTGACTGGGCACTGGGTAACTATGGTGACAGCAGGACAAGGGGCTGCTGTCCAAGTCTTGCCGTCTCCACGAGTTGTGCGTCAATCCTCTTTATGTCAAAGTTCCTCCACTGCTTCTGCCTCCTCAACCTCCTCTCGGTCTTCCACCTGCACCCAAAGCCTGTCTGGTCATGCCACAAGCTTTCTAACTGCGCAGAAGGGATCCTGCACACCTCCTTACTATGCTGGCAGTAGGGCTCAACGTCATCAGGCGGTTTTTACATTGAAATGTCTGGGAAATGTGAGTCACACAGCTGAGGAGTTGTGGTCAGCTCTGGAGAACCAATTTCATGAATGGTTGTCTCCACTGGACCTGAAACCAGGGAAGGCCGTGTGCGACAATGCTGCAAACCTGGGTGCGGCCCTTCGCCGGGGCAATGTCACACACGTGCCTTGTATGGCTCACGTGTTGAACCTGGTTGTCCAGCAATTTTTAGCCCACTATCCCAGACTAGATGGCCTTCTGCAGAGGGCACGGTCGCTGTGTGCTCACTTCCGCCGTTCGCATCCCGCAGCTCAGTGACTTACATCTCTACAGAAGTCGTTGGGCCTGCCACTTCACCGGCTAAAATGCGATGTGCCTACCCGGTGGAATTCAACTCTGCACATGTTGCAGCGACTGTGGCAGCACCGACAAGCCCTGGTGCAATACATTCTGACGTATAGCCTGGGCCAACGAGATTCAGAGGTGGGGCAAATCACGCTGGAGGAGTGGTCTCAGATCAGGGACCTATGCACCCTTCTGCACAGTTTTGAAATGGCGACGAAGATGTTTAGTGCTGACGATGCCATTATCAGCATGACTATTCCGGTGATTTACATGCTGAAGCACATGTTAAACAGAATTCGGAGTCAGGTGGTGGCACAAGAGGAGGTGGAGGAAGTAGAGGAGGAGGAGTTGTATGCGGAAGGGCTAACATCTGCAAGGTCCAGACGGTCGGCAGCACCAAGGCGGCAGGCATGTGAGGGTGGGGGAGATGATTTTACCAGGGCGCATGGTAGCAGCCAAACTAGTGAGGAAGGTGCAGGAGCCCAGGAAGAAGTGGAGGACGAACTGATGGAAGACTCATCAGATGAGGGAGACCTTGATCACATTTCTGTTGTGCGAGGTTGGGGGGAGAGGACAGAGGAAGGAAGCATGATTGTTACCTCGCCACCAACACAACAGGGACTTGGTGCTCCTGGATGCGCAACACACATGAGTGCCTTCTTGCTGCACTACCTGCAACATGACCCTCGAATTGTGAGAATTAGAAATAATCCTGACTACTGGGTTGCCACACTGTTAGATCCCCGGTACAAAAGTAAATTTGCAGAAATTATTCCTGCCATAGAAAGGGATGCACGCATGCAGGAGTATCAGCAGAGACTGTTGCAGAATCTTACATGTGCTTTTCCACAAAATACCAGTGGTGCACGTAGTGAATCTCACAGTTCCAACTTGCCAACCGTGGGACCGTCAAGTGTTCAGCACTCAAACCGTAACAGAACCACAGTATCTGCTGGTAACATCAATTTTGCGGAATCATTTCACCACTTTTTTAGCCCATCCTTTGCAAGGCCACAGGAGACAAGAAGTCTGACACATAGTCAACGCCTAGAGACGATGGTACAGGAGTATCTCCAAGTAAACATTGAAGCCACGACTGTGTCACTGGACCCTTGCTCTTTTTGGGCTTCCAATCTGGATAAATGGCCGGAGCTAGCCACTTACGCCTTGGAGATCTTGTCATGCCCCGCAGCCAGCGTTCTGTCTGAACGTGTGTTCAGCGCTGCTGGTGGTGTGCTGACAGATAAGCGCACGCGGCTCTCCACTGATAATGTAGACAGACTCACGTTCATAAAGATGAACAAATCATGGATCCGAAACGACTTTTCTACCCCTGTGTCATCCTGGGGAGAGTAAAAGCTTGATGATTGGTTAAAATCACCCTACCAACCGTTTTAAGCTTTCAAATTACTAATCATGTTTATCTGTATCTTGACTGGAGAATAATTTGGGCTTTGTAGCAGTGTGCAGCACTGATCCTATTAGGCCATCTATAATAAGCTTCACCAGATTTAAAATTAAAAATAGTTTTTAGCTGCATTTAGCCCGGAAAATAATTTTGGGGCTCCGAGATGCGCAAGACACATAAGTGCCTTCTTGCTGCACTACCTGCAGCATGACCCTCATATTGTCAGAATTCGAAGTAATCATGACTACTGGGTTGCCACACTCTTAGATCCCCCAAACTTTTCGATCAACCTTTTCATTTTAATAAAGACCAAAAAAATGGTCATTTTTGAAATTATAAGCATTAGCAGGTTGTTAGAAACTGAAATCAAACAGTTTTCAACTCAAAACTTTATTCTAGGTGATGTTACATTTTCACATAGGACCCCTTGTTCGAAAGGAGCTTCTGAACTCTCTCGTCCATTGAATTTGTCAGGTTTTGGATGGTTTCTGCTTCAATTGTTTTGCATGAGGACAGAATACCCTCCCAGAGCTGTTGCTTAGATGTGAACTGCCTCCCGCCATCATAGACACTCCTTTTAATGATGCTCCAAAGGTTCTGAATGGGGTAGAGGTCAGGGGAGCATGGGGATCACACCATAAGTTTGTCCCCTTTTATGCCCATATCAGCCAGAGATGCAGATGTTTTATGTGCAGCATGAGATGGTGCATTATCATGCAGAAAAATGATCTTGCTGTGAAATACACGGTTCTTCTTCTTGAACCATGGCAGGAAGTGCTGTTTGAGAAAATCCACATACATTATGGAGTTCATCTTTAGCGCCTTCAGGGATCCTAAAGGGGCCGACAATCTCTCTCCCCATGATTCCAGCCCAAAACATTACTCCACCTCCTCCTTGTTGGCGCTGTAGCCGTGTTTGCATGGGGTGTCCATCAACCAGCCATCCTCCACTCCATTCATCTGGACCATCGAGCGCTGCACGGCACTCATCCGTGAACAAAACAGTTTTGAAATCAGTCTTCATGTAATGTTTGGCCCACTGGAGCCGTTTCTGCTTGTGTGAAGTGGATAGAGGAGGTCGACAGGATGGCGTATGCACAGCTGCAAACCTCTGAAGGACCCTGCATCTTGTTGTTCGGGGGACGTTGGAGGCACAAGCAGCTTCAAAAACTTGTCTGCTGCTATGACAAGGATTTTTTGCCGCTGCTCTTTCAACCTGACGTAATTGCCTGTAGGAAAGAGTCCTCAATTTGCCCTTATCAGCACGCACACGTGTGTACTGTGAATCAGCTACATACTTCTTGATTGACAAGACACTTCATCCTGATCATCGCACAATGTTGATTGTAGTCATGCCTTGACCTAAACACTCCACAATTTGTTGCTTCTCAGCAGCCGACACATCCTTTTTCTTTCCCATTTTGGCAGAAAATGTAGGCTGCTTAATAATGTGAGAGAGCCTTCTTAAGTAGTCTTGCCTTTCATTGGACACACCTGCCAAACTAATTAGCACAGGTGTCTGCAATTGCTTACAGTGATATAAAGAGCCCTGACACACATCACCATCAATGAGTTTAACTGACAAACAAACAAATTCTTCCCTTATCACTCCTAAACACTTTTTGCATAATAATTTGGAACGCGGTGTACATGTGCTTTTCCACAAAACACCAGTGGTTCACGTAGTGAATCTTACAGTTCTAACTTGCCAACCGTGGTCTGTATGGAATTGTTCAATAAAGGGCCCAAAATTAAGATAACATAGATGGGAGAGGTCTCTATGAATAGGAATTCCTAAGTATTTGATACCCTGTGAGGGCCAGGCAAAGGGAAAGTTGGACTGGATGGAATCCTATATGGATTTAGGGAGGGAGACATCGAGGGCCTCAGACTTCGCTGCATTGATTTTAAAATTTTACCATGTAACAAAGTGATCTATTTCAGCCATAACAGCAGGGATGGATATATGTGATTGAGTGATATATACTAGGACATCATCAGCAAATAGTGAGCACTTGTACTCGGTGCCTCCCACCTCAATCCACCTAATATTGGGGTTATGGCGAATTGATGAGAGCAGGTGCTCCGTCACTAGGATGTATAAGAGAGGGGACAGAGGACATCCCTGCCTTGTCCCATTGGTGATTGTGAAAGGTGATGAAAATGTTCTGACGCACCCCCTGGGCCTTGGGACACCCGGAGCCGGACCCTTTTTGGTGGATGCTGGTGGTTGTAGTCTTCGTGGCGGCGATCCGGTTCCGTGGCTCAGGGCGGTCAAACCAGTGGCGGAACTATTTATGTGGTTTTGATGTTTAAATGTCCGACTACGCCACCCGTGGATTGCGGTCAGAGTGAACCGCCGCTACAGGGAAGACCGCTAAGGCTGGTGTTGTGGGTGCAGCAGAGCGTAGCATAACTCCCCACGGGAGGAGTATAGCCTCAGGGCAGTGTATGCGGAGGATGGGGGTGATGGTGCAGGGCAGCAGCAGTAACGACACGGAGTCAGTGATGCAGTTCAGGGCCTTTACTCACAGTTCTTATTATCCAGACCACGTCTGCAGGTAACGGCTGCCCACGTCGTACTGTGCTCACCAGGTGAGGGGCTCAGACAACTCCCAGATAACTTTGGAGCGCTTCACAGGACCCCCTTTGTGTGTCCTTTGTCTGGCCTTTCTTACCAACACTTCTGTCCGGCTGCCTCGGGCCTCCTCTTGGTAAACTTGGCGCCAGTTTCCCTGACCCTATGTGGTGCCTTCCTAGCGGGTGGAGCAAGGGGCTGCGCCACATAAAATGTCATAGCCTCCGGTTTCTAGCTGAGGGTCGTTTCCTGCCTCCACTAGTTCGGGGACCGGTCTCCCCCTTTGGCCTGACCCCTCCACGCAGGTGGATTCGGGCGTGCGGTGGCGACTCGCCCGTCCGCACCCCTGGGATCCCTTCATTCCTCGTTCCTGGAGCCTTCTCCGCTCCTCTTCCTTCCTTCTCCCTCTTGCAGGCCTGGGCCTCTGTTACTAGGCCCGCCTCCGGAGCAGAGCTCATGCAGAGCCCCTGCTCCCTGCCACTTCTGCTCAGACTTCTCTGCACTGAACTAAGATGGTGCCCACCTTTTATACTCCCTTCTCAATGCACCCAGGAACTGCTTCCTCCCTGCTCCTGCACTACAGGGTTCCCCTTCCTCAGTGTTCCCTCCCCCCACTCCAGCCAGGGACAGGGACTGTCGTGCCCATCTCAGAGGCATATTGGTCGCCCTGCTCCATGGCAATGTGGTGTAATGCATGCAGGTGTCGGGTCCTGATCCACACTCCATCCTTACCTGAGAGTGAGATATCACACCTCTGGGTGAGGTGCAATACGTCTGTAGCAACCGAGCCCTCAGGGTGCTACAGTTCCATTTATCTTCAGCCTAGGTGACGTATTGCGATACAGGGCCGTGATTTTGGCTATAAAAGGGTCCCCTAGACCCCTACCCCAAGCTCTTTAAGAGAATCATATATGGCGTGCCAGGAGACTCTATGGAATGCTTTCTCAGCATCCAACGAGAGTATCTAATTACAAATTTTTAACTGCATCTAGCCCAGGAAATACTTTGTGCCTAGTAGCAGTGTCTGCTAGTCAGCGGATTATCCCGGCTGTTAAGCAAGCTACACCACCTGTAGTTTAGACACTTAATTTTTTCAAAGGAAATGCTTCGGGACCATGGGATACTTAGTGAAGAGCATCAGGAGGCACCCCAAGGCATAGGGGCTGGGACTGGCAGTAGGATGCCTTGCGGTGGACAGCCGAGCTCGATCCTTATAAAAGCTTTTTAACTGCAGCAGCTTTAGTGGACGCTACTGGAGCTGGAATTACCACGGCTGCTGGCATGAGACTTGCCCTCCAATAGATCCTTGTAAATGGATTTAAAGTGTATTCATTCAAATTAGAGAGACAATTTAAATTAAAAAGCTTAGAGCTGCCTCCACCAGGGGGGCTCACTCGACCCACCAGCGGACAGGCACCAGTATTGGGAGAGGGGGGCTGGCCGTCAGGGTTCACCGCGGCTCTGGCACAAACCCGGCGACACGGAGGTGGCACGGGCAGGAGCGGACTGGCCATGTCGGCTTCTCACTTTTTGGATTTTAGAAGGGCATGACATGCCTATATCTGTGTCTCCCCCTCCTTTTACTCCTCCACCTCTTTTATTTTCGCATGACTATATGTACTTGTCACTTTTCCATGTGTTAGTTATGTCTTCTGAGCAGTTTGTCAGCTTTTGGACACCTTTGAAGGTGTTTTCTATGTGTTTCTATGTGTTTTTGTTTACCTGCCATTGGTTTTAACGGTGTTCGAAGGTGTTCGACGAACAGTTCGACGAACAGTTCGGCGAACACACGGGTGTTCGACGAACCGAACCGAACTCGAACACTACGGGGGTGGCTCAACACTAGTTGTGGGGCCTATTTATATGGTATTTATTCCCCTCTATGTGTTTATTTAGGCTTATTAAGTATTTAATTTAGCACTCTAATTTATATATATCCACTGTGATTTACTTATTTATATTTCTAGTTGCTGCTATACATATTTATTGCACTATGCACTTCAACACATAGTCTGGCTTTGCCTTGTATCTGATTTTCATTGTTTTATGCCCCACAGTCAATCAATTTGGGTATTTATTATACTTCCTTGAGTCTGTTTTCTAGTTTACGTGTATTTTCATTTATATTTGTATTTTTTTAAAAATCTATTAAATTAATATTTTAAATGATTTTATGGCTATTCATTATTTATTGAGTGGGTTCTGTATTTATGATGAATGAATATTCTATTATATAAATGTTACATTATTCTTTGTTAGTTGTCAGGTGGGCAACATTACACTGATTAAAATGATACCTTTGTTAATGAAATCCATCCTGTGGTTCTTTTATAATCTTTATTTTAATTTCTGAGATAATGATATGCCCATGTTTTGGTGCGGGCCTTTGGGGAGGTGCTTTATCCGGTGCTCTGTATGTATTCATGTGTACAGCTTCTGATAGGTCACTGTGCCTTCAGTGACCTGACTCCTATTTTAACTACTGCATGTATAATTCAGCCACATTGGAGGGTTTCCGAGCATGAAACGCCTTAAGGTCATGCCACAGCATCTCAATCAGATTAAGGTCAGGACTTTGACTAGGCCACTCCAAAGTCTTAATTTTGTTTTTCTTAGGCCATTCAGAAGTGGACTTGCTGGTGTTTTTTGGATCATTGTCCTGCTGCATAACCCAAGTGCGCTTCAGCTTGAGGTCACAAACAGATGACCGGACATTTTCCTTCAGGATTTTTTGGTAGACAGCCAAATTTATTCCATTTAACACAGCAAGTCTTCCAGGTCCTGAAGCAGCAAAACAGCCCCAGACCTTCACACTACCGCCATCTTGTTTTACTGTTGATATGATGTTCCTTTTCTGAAATGCTGTATTGCTTCTACGTCAAATGTAATGGGACATGCGCCTTCCAAAAAGTTCAACCTTTGTCTATTTATTCCACAGAGTAATCTTCAAAAAGTCTTAGCGATCATCAAGATGTTTTCTTACAAAACTGAGATGAGCCTTTATGTTCTTTTTGCTCAGCAGTGGTTTTCGTCTTGAGAACAGGTGTGGCAGTAATCATGCCTGTGTGTGGCTAAGGAAATTGAACTCAGCTTCCCAAAGATGTGATTGTTAGAACCCTCCTGTTTCTTTTTTCCATCTTGTGTTTTGAGGTCACGTGACCATCTGCCTTTATATTCCAGCTCCGCCCTTTAAGCTGTGCTGGACTTCAGTGTTTTACTGTTTCTCTAGCCAGGTGCTTCGGTGCCTTTCTCTGTCAGTTCGCTTGATCCTTCTGGGACCTCTAGTATCTTTTTGTCAGTTTGTCTTTTTGTGTTCTGCAACAACTTCTCTGTTTAGGAGGTGTCCCTTTTTTGTCCCAGTCCTTAGTTCTTTTAGGGACCCCTCCCCTTATGCTATAGGTCTTCGTTCAGACTAGCCGAGGACTAAGGCGGGTCTGTTCACTAGGAACATGCAGCCCGCTACATCATAGGGATTCAGCTTAGTCTTACTGTAGGGATAGCTTTCCCCTATCTTTCCTTAGTACATGTTGCAGATCATAACAGTAAGTCCAGCCCAAAAAACTAAAAGGAAAGAAATTCGGGGATCAGTATGGTTTCCGTCCAGGATTTGGCTCAACGCTTGCAGGGATTGTCTCTGGAGGTGGCCAAGCTACAGCAACACGTGAGTAGCTGTTCTGGAGCACATTTTGTGGAACCCAAGGTAGGACTGCCTGATGCTTTTTATGGTAAACAGCAAGATTTTTTTTCCTTTAAAAATGCTTGTTTGCTATATTTCCACTTTTGCGCAATGAATCACAGGGGTGGGCCTTTTCTCTCCAACCTAATGATTCATGCTTAAGGTCGGTAGAAGATTTTTTTTCTGCTATGGGGCTATTATATGACGATCCTGATAGAATCTCATGTGCTGAGGCAGAACTCAGGCGTTTGAATCAGGGGTCAGGTGATGTTGAAAATTATTGCACACACTTCAGAAGATGGGCTTCAGAAGTCAAGTGGAATGATCCAGCTCTGAATTGTCTATTTCTTGCTGGTCTGAGTGAAAGGGTTAAGGATCTTCTAATTGCATTCCCTGCACCTGACACTCTGAAGGATACCATGCAATTAGCTGTTCCTGTGGACAAGAGGCTGAGATTTAGACAGAATGAGGTAAAGACTCCTGTAATGCCAGGTCCTAGACCCAGAAAATCTGCTCAGATGGCGGAGAACCGATGGAGGTTGGGGCGATGTCACTCCGCTCTCAGGAAAGAGACCGGAGGTTTGCTGAGGGATTGTGTCTTTATTGTGGTAAAGCTGACCATTTGATTAAGTATTGTGAGCTTCGCTTAAGTAAAGAAAAAAAAAAGGTTAGGTACGCCCGTATTGCTTGTTTACGCTCTGCTGGAGTATTTCTTTTTGGGAGTACTACTTTGCAGGAAGATTTGATTGAATTTAAGGTATTTGTGGATTGTGGTTCAACGCTTAATGTGATTGATAAAGGGTTTTTGGAAAAACTTAACTTAAAATCCAAATCTTTGTCATCACCTATTTCTGTGATTGCAATTGATAACACTCTCTTGAAATGTATTACTCACAAGGCTGCTGCATTTTCCCTCACTATCAATGGAGTTCACCAAGAAATTTTGGACTTGGTTGTACTGGATAATTTACCCTCTCCGGTCTTTCTAGGTTTGCCTTGGTTAAAACTGCATAACCCTTTACTGGACTGGTCTACTAATGTGATTAAGTCTTGCAGTCAAAAGTGCTATGATAAATGTTGTAATGATCACATTGCGGCTGTGGAAAAAGGGGAATTACGGGTACCTATTCAAGAGTTTTGGAGTTTTTTTTCGGAGGAGGAGTCGCAAGTTTTACCTCCTCATAGGGATTATGATTGCGCCATTGAGTTTGTTCCGGGAGCTACTCTTCCCAAGAGTCGCTTGTTTAATCTGACTATCCCTGAAAGAAAGGCCTTGGAGGAATACATACAGACTAGCCTGGCTGCTGGTCACATTAGACCTCCTAAGTCGCCTGTGGCAGTTGGATTTTTCTTTGTTAAAAAAAAGGACGGGGGTTTACGTCCATGTCTGGATTTTCGTGAAATTAATAAGATTACTGTATGCAATTCCTACCAATTGCCGTTAATTCCTGACTTGTTTAAGCAGTTAGTGGGGGCCAAGTGGTTCTCTAAAATTGATCTCTGGGGGCATACAATTTGTTACGAGTGAAGGAGGGTGATGAACAGAAAACCGCTTTTAACACTCCGGTAGGTCATTTTGAGAATCTGGTGATACCTTTTGGTCTTACCAATGCACCTGCATTTTTTCTGAACCTTATTAATGACATCCTGAGACCTCTGATTGGTAAGAATGTGGTTGTGTATTTGGATGACATTTTGATTTATTCACCAGATCTAGAGTCCCATTGGCAGAGTGTACGTGAAGTTTTGCAGTTATTGAGTGATAATTCACTCTTTGCTAAGCTAGAGAAATGTGAGTTCGCTGTGCAGAAAATTTGTTTTTTGGGCTACATTGTCTCCAGCGAGGGCTTTTAGATGGACCCGGTGAAGGTTCAGGCTGTGCAGGAAGGGCCTAGGCCTATTGGTTTGAAATCTATACAGAGATTTTTGGGTTTTGCCAATTATTACAGGAAATTCATTAAGAATTTTCTATAATTGTTAAGCCTCTAACCGATCTCACCAGGAAAGGTGCGAATACGGTCCAGTGGACTACTGAGGCCATTGAAGCGTTTAAGTATCTCAAAGAGAGGTTCAGTTCTGCCCCTATCCTTATGCAGCCTGATGAGACCAAGCCTTTTTTGGTCGAAGTCGATACTTCATCGGTGTGGGTCGGAGCAGTTTTGTCTCAGGAGAACAGGGATGGAGTACATCCTTTTGCCTGCTTTCCAAAAAAAATTTTTGGAAACCGAACAGAATTATGATGTTGGAAATCGGGAGTTGCTGGCTATTAAACTCGCATTTAAACATTGGCGTCATTTTTTGGAAGGCGCTAGATTTCCTATTCAGGTTTTCACAGATCATAAGAATCTGATCTATCTCAATGCTGCCAAGCGCTTGAATGCCCGTCAAGCTAGGTGGGCACTTTTTTTTTCTCGGTTTCATTTTTCACCTATATCCCTGGTACTAAGAATGTTAAAGTCGATGCTTTATCTCGCAGCTTCTCTCCTACGGTCGGTGCCGAGGAGGAGAGGAGCATTTTACAGAAAGGAGTTGTGGTGGTGGTATTGGACTCCGTTTTGGAGGATGGGATTCTGAAAGCTCAAGATGATGCCCCATCTAACACTCCCCATGGGAGGTTGTTTGTGCCTAGGACCCTTAGGAGAGAGTTGTTTGTGGAGTGTCATGAGTCTCAGTTGGCAGGTCATCCAGGAATTTTTGAGACTAAGAGACTTATCAGTCGCAGTTTTTGGTTTTTGGTGGCCTGGATGGCAGAAAGAAGTCATCAAGTGGGTGCGTCAATGTACTGTGTTTGCTAGGTCAAAGGCTTCACATACTCCTGCTGCGGGGTTGCTTTGCCCTCTGGAGGTTCCTAGTGCCCCTTGGACGCATCTCACAATGGATTTTCTTACTGATCTTCCTGTGTCCGAGGGTTTTACTGTCATCTGGGTGGTCGTGGACCGTTTTAGTAAGATGTGTCATTTGGTTCCATTCATTAAGTTGCCCTGCGCCAAGACACTTGCTAAGGAGTTTGTTAAGGAGATTGTCAAGCTTCATGGTGTTCCCACAGATATTGTTTCTGATAGAGGACCTCAGTTTGTGGCTCGCTTTTGGCGTGCTTTTTGTGACAGGTTGGGAGTACATTTGTCATTTTCGTCTGGGTATCATCCTGAGTCTAATGGACAGACTGAGAGAAAGAACCAGGATGTAGAACAGTTTTTGCGTTGTTTTGTGGCGGACTATCAAGAGATGTGGTCTGAGTTTCTGCCTCTTGCGGAATTTGCTCTTAACAATCATACATCCTCCTCTGCTGGGTGCTCTCCTTTTTCTTGTTGTACTGGGAGACATCCCTCTTTTGGTTCGTTCTCCAAATTGGGGTCGGCGGTGCCGGAGGAGGAGAATTTTTCCGGTGATTTGGAGAGAGTTTGGACAAATGTACGTTGCAACCTTCAAGAGGCTAACAAGAAGTCCAAGAAGTATTTTGACAGGAAACGTAAGGAGGTTTTGTTTATTGTGGGTGACATGGTTTGGTTGTCCTCAAAGAACCTGCGGTTGAGGATTCCCTCTAAAAAACTGGGTCCTAAGTTTGTGGGTCCATTTAAAGTGCTTCAGGTTGTTAACCCGTCTGCTGTTAGGTTGGATGTCCTTACTTCCTGGAAGATTAATCCTGTGTTTCATGTTTCCTTGTTGAAAAAGTCTGATGTATCAGATAGGGATGCCACTGTCACAGTTCCTCCTGTGGTGGAAGACGGCGAATATGAAATTTCTCGTATCTTGAATTCTAGATGGCATAGAGGGAGATTACAGTATCTTGTCTCCTGGAAGGGTTTCGGACCCGAAGACAACTCCTGGGTAAGGATGGATGATGTCTCTGCTTGTTAAAGCTTTCCACACAAGGTTTCCGGATAGGCCTGGGCCCAGGGCCGGCTCCAGGTTTTTGTGGGCCCTGGGCGAAAGAGTCTCAGTGGGCCCCTTTAGCACATACCACGATTCATGATGCACAGATACCACAGAGAAATATATATATATATATATATATATTACAATGCAAAGATTTCACTTACTACATTACATGAGCGATATCTATTGTAAATTTTACAATAGCTCAGAAACCGGCGAATCCTCACAGCGCACAGTGAAGACCCGACAGTATAGTCCTCCATAAAGTATAATGGACCCCATATAATGCTCCATACAGGATACTGACCCCCATAAAATGCTCCATACAGTATACTGGTCCCCATATAATGCTCCATACAGGATACTAGCCCCATATAATGCCCCATACAGGATACTGACCCCCATATAATGCTCCATACAGGATACTGGTCCCCATATAAAGCTCCATACAGAATACTGGCCCCCATATAATGCTCCATACAGGATACTGGTCCCCATATAAAGCTCCATACGGGATACTGGTCCCCATATAACGCTCCATACAGGATACTGGTCCCCATATAACGCTCCATACAGAATTCTGGCCCCCATTAAATGCTCCATACAGGATAGTAGTCCCCATATAAAGCTCCATACAGGATACTGGTCTCCATATAACGCTCCATACAGGATACTGGTCCCCATATAACTCTCCATACAGGATACTGGTCCCCATATAACACTCCATACAGAATACTGACCCCCATATAACACTCCATACAGAATACTGGCCCCCATATAACGCTCAATGCAGGCTGTTCCCCCCTTATAATGCCCCATGCAGGATGTCACCCCCCTTATAATGCCCCATGCAGGATGTCACCCCCCCCTTTTAATGCCCTATGCAGGATGTCACGTCTCCCCCCTCCATATAATGTCCCATGCAGGATGTCACCTCTACCCCCCATATAATGCCCCTTGCAGGATGTCACTTCCATCCCTTTAATGCCCCATGCAGGATGTCAGACCACCCCCTCCGTTATAATGCCCTAAGCAGTATGTCACATACCCACCCTTCTTATAATGCCCCATGCAGGATGTCACCCCCTCGCCCCTTATAATGCCCCATGCAGGATGTCACTTCCCCCCTCCTCCTCTTATAATGCCCCATGCAGGATGTCGCACCCCCCTCACCTTATAATTAATGCCCCATGCAGGATGTCACACACTCCCCCTCCCTTATAATGCCCCATGCAGGATGTCACACAACCCCCCACCATATAATGCCCCATGCCCCCATACATGAAAAAAAATAAAAAAATCCAATACTCACCTCACTTCTTACCTGCTGCTGGCGCTGTTCCGGACTCCAGCATCGCCCGCGTCTTCCCGCTCTGCACTGTGACAGGTCAGGAGAGAGCGTGCACGGTGTAAAGACATCACCGTGCCCTCTGACCTGAGACATCACAGTCAGAGGATGCGGAAAACGCTGCGGAGGCATGGGGAGGGGTAAGTATTGTGCCGGCTGCCGGGGCCCTGAGCAAGCGGAGGGGGCGGGCGCTGACACCGGCACCGCACCGCTCACGGGTCCCATAGCGCGTCGGGTGCCCAATGGCAGTGGGCCCCTCCACCTGCTCAGGGCCCCGGCACTTGCCCGGGTGCGCCGGGTGCTTACGACGGCCCTGCCTGGGCCTAGAGGATCCAGAGGATCCTCATGAAAGAGGGGTTACTGTTAGAACCCTCCTGTTTGTTTTTTCCATCTTGTTTTTTGCGGTCACTTGACCATCTGTCTTTATATTCCAGCTGTGCTGGACGTCAGTGTTTTACTGCTTCCCTAGCCAGGTGCTTTGGTGCCTTTCTCTGTCAGTTCGCTTGGTCCTTCTGGGACCTCTTGTACCTTTTTGTCAGTTTGTCTTTTTGTGTTCTGCAACAACTTCTCTGTTTAGGCGGTGTCCCTTTTTTGTCCCAGTCCTTTGTTCTTTTAGGGACCCCTCCCCCTATGCTATAGGTCTTCGTTCAGACTAGCCGAGGACTAAGGCAGGTCTGTTCGCTAGGAACAGGCAGCCCGCTACATCGTAGGGATTCAGCTCAGTCTTACTGTAGGGACAGCTTTCCCCTATCTTTCCTTAGTACATGTTGCAGATCATAACAGTGATAAACCACAGCAAATTTTAGTTTTAGGGAATGGCGTTTTTCACACAGGGCCCTGTAAGTTTGGATTTCTTTTTCCTTTAATAATAAAGACCTTCATTTAAAAACTGCATTTTGTGTTTACTTGTGTTATCTTTGTCTAATATTTAAATTAGTTTTGTGATCTGAAACATTCATGTGTGAGAAACATGCAAAATAATAAGAAATCAGGAAGGGGGCAAACATTTTTTCACACCACTGTATATATTTACACAGAAATAAACACATACTATATAATGTATATGTACACACATACAAACACACAGATAGTACATCCCAAAAGTCAGGAGTATCCGCACTCAATAAAGGTGCTATGAAGGAGCCAATAATACTTAGATAAACGTAACCTTCAGCACTCATAGAAGATACAAAAAATGATGCATAAAGTGAAAATTTTATTCACAGCCGACACAAAAGTAAATAGATTAAATCCAATGTTTCGGCACGTTATTGCCTTTGTCAAGGTTATCTGTATCAATATAAAACATAACATAAGGTATAGCGGCCAAAATCTGAAAGTAAAAACACAAAAAGAAAGAAACTGCAAAAAATATATACAGACTTTTAAACAGTCATAGAGTATATCTATTAATCATCAAAAATGCCACAATAGTCTGAAAAAATTGTGTGGGTGTGAATACATATGTGATGTAAAACTAATATAAGAAATAATAAAAAGCATGAGACAAGACTGTAGCAAAGGGAACAAGTGTCGTAATGAATGCGGACATTAAAGTAACCACATAGGTGGAAATAGAATTCCCCTATAATTCTCATCAAAACTAGATTCAAATGATTGGCAATAGTTAAGGAGGGGGTCCAATATGAGACCGCAGTCAAAAAGTAACATGTAGGAACAAAATAGATTAATATAAAGGAGAGATATAGGCACCAGTGCTGTTAGCCAAGAAAGAGTTACATGCCTGAAATTGTGAGAGTTGGCGCAGGGAAAATGAGTAGTGTGACCAGATAGGGAGGATGTGTAAGGATGACTGGCTGCGGCCATTATATGTGCCCGCCAAGAGTACCTCACTTCCGGATGCGTGCGTCAGAGAGAAGGCAAAGCGCATGCATGAAAAGCCGAGACGTGCCGGAGAAAGCCGAAGGTGGCTGATGTGAAAACAGCGCACATCATGGAAAGAACCGATAGGTGCCGAATAGTGTTGAGCGAGCACTAAAATGCTCGGGTGCTCGAAGCTCGGGCCGAGCTCGCCGTGATACTCGGGTGCTCAACCTGAGCAGTGAGCCCAATGATAGTCTATGGGAGACCCGAGCATTTTTGCGGCGGCACCCCCGGCAGTCTGTAGAAAGCCTAAAAAGTGCCCAAAACGATAGTGACAGTGCTCAAAAGACATGGGGACAGCATGGGCATCGCCCGAGGAAGCATTTATGACCCCCAAGTCACTGCTGTCAACAACATGGTCAGAGGTATTAAGCCACTTTTACGGGGTCACAAGAAAACGTTCAAAAACGAAACTGAAAGTGCTTTCCTGTGAAATATGTTAAGGAACTTCCTTTCCAGGGTAAAGACTTGTGTATAAGGTAAAATAAATAACTAAAAACAAAAATACTCCTCCACACCTTGGGCTATGTTCACAAGTAGCATTTTTTATGCGTTTTTGCACTTCTATATTGCTTACAGCAATGAAAAATGCATTCACCGGGAAATGTCATTTTAACATTTTACAATCTTATCTGGCCATGTGCTGTGTGACACATGCATACAGTGCTGAAAATACATGGTAACAGCAAGGGGAAGACCCCTGGAATCATCTCTGACACCCAGGTCACTGCCTAAAAGTGTTCCCATCAGAAGTGATCCTTGCCGCATAAGAAGATGCAGACTTGCAACTATCCCCGTGCAAGTCCTTCTCCCAGAGCAGTGTTCAATTGTACCTCCCCCATTCCTTGCAATGCAAGTGAAAGTATGCAGCCTGCCACCCACCCACCCCCAGACTGCAATACCATACTGCTAGTTTGCTTGCACTTGAAATTGGGCCTTTTGGGCATGCGGAGGCAGACGCCGGCCACCATGTCATGGCTGCGTCGGCGGCCTGGTATCCATACTCAGTCCCCAGCTGCCCGGCGGCCGGGTGTCCACGCTTGGTCCCCAGCCGCCAGGGGGTGGCCGGGTGTCCATACTCGGTCCCAAGCCGCCCCCCGGCCTGGTGTACACACACGGTCCACAGCCGCCTGGGGGCAGCCGGGTGTCCATACTCGGTCCCCAGCTGCCCCTATTTCTCCTGTCAACTTCCCCCACACACTTTTCTTAGCCTGGCCTGCTTTAGGGCAGCATTGGACGAGCCCACCAGAGAACCAGACTCCTCCGGTGGGCCCTGTCTGCTCCATCAGGGGAGTTGCGAGTGCCAAGGTGAGGAGCATGATGATGATGGAAGTTAGCATCTGCTTTGTTTTCTTGGAATGCAAGTGTAAGTGTGCAGCCTGCCACCCACCCACCCCCAGGCTGCAATACCATACTGCTAGCTGGCTTGCACTTCAAATTGGGCCTTTTAGGCATGTGGAAGCAGAATCTGGCCACCACGTCATGGCTGCGTCGGCGGCCTGGTATCCATACTCAGTCCCCAGCCACCCGGCGGCCGGGTGTCCACGCTCAGTCCCCAGCTGCCAGGGACCGGCCGGGTGTCCAAACACGATCCCCAGCCACCTGGGGGCGGCCGGGTGTCCATAAATGGTCCTCAGCCACCCCTATTTGAAGGACAGCCTAACCACAAACACATGGACAAGTGAATGTGGCCAGGGATGGTCCATCTCATGCCTTCACACTGGGTTAATATTGTGGAAGCCGGGACACAATTGGACACTGGGATGAAACACGTCCTCCAGACATAGAGGATTGCGGGTCCTGGGTCAATCAGGCTTCAACACAAAGTTCAAAAGGTAGACAGCAGCAGTGGTCGGCCTCCTACAAAACGAGTAAATTATTCATGATCATGAGGCCATCCATCTCCTTAGCTTTCTGTTCCTTGGAATGCTAGCGCATGTATGTAGTAGCGGCTAGGCCTGAGGTGGTCACCGTTTTGGCGCATATCCTACCTCCTCCGAGGATTACTGGATGTTTTCTTGCTACTATCCCAGATCTATGACTCCTGTTAAAACAAAGCTTCAGGTGATGAATGATGGATGAGGTGGTGGCAAAGGAGAAAGAGCAGGAGGAACAGGGACCATTCACATCAATATCAGGCCAGTCAACCACACATGTCTTGTAGGATATGTTTCTGTACCAAAAGGAGCGGTTCGGCTACACAGTTATAGGGCATACAGTGAGTGCAATGCCTACCAAAAATTTCGAGGCACTCCAATGCCCCTTAGAAGTGACATGGAGGTCAGAGGGCCTTAACTAAGCCGTTTTTTCCATTTATAGCAACTGGGTCTCCTGTGCACTGTTGGCCTAAGCAGTGAATAGAAGGCTTTCAAAAAATTATGAGGAACTGCCATGGCCCTTGAAGCAGACGTGGATTACAGCATACTAAAAATCTTCTAACCATTATTGGGGAGCGGGTCTCCCTTAGTGTTCACCTATGCATTGAAAAGCAAAAGTTGACTAAAATTAGGAGGAAATGCAAGTTAATTAAAAACAACATTTCAATGCCCCTTGGAAGTGCTGTGGAGTTCAGAATGGTTTAACAAGATGGTTTTAATGCCCCTTGGAAGAGACGTGGAGGTCACAGTAGCTTACCAAGACGGTTTTAATGCCCCTTGGAAGAGACGTGGAGGTCGCAGTAGCTTAACAAGACGGTTTTAATGCCCCTTGGAAGAGACGTGGAGGTTGCAGTAGCTTAACAAGACGGTTTTAATGCCCCTTGGAAGAGACGTGGAGGTCGCAGTAGCTTAACAAGACGGTTTTAATGCCCCTTGGAAGAGACGTGGAGGTCGCAGTAGCTTAACAAGACGGTTTTAATGCCCCTTGGAAAAGACGTGGAGGTCGCAGTAGCTTAACAAGACGGTTTTAATGCCCCTTGAAAGAGACGTGGAGGTCGCAGTAGCTTAACAAGACGGTTTTAATGCCCCTTGGAAGAGACGTGGAGGTCGCAGTAGCTTAACATGACGGTTTTAATGCCCCTTGGAAGAGACGTGGAGGTCGCAGTAGCTTAACAAGACGGTTTTAATGCCCCTTGGAAGAGACGTGGAGGTCGCAGTAGCTTAACAAGATGGTTTTAATGCCCCTTGGAAGAGACGTGGAGGTCGCAGTAGCTTACCAAGACTGTTTTAATGCCCCTTGGAAGAGACATGGAGGTCGCAGTAGCTTAACAAGACGGTTTTAATGCCCCTTGGAAGAGACTTGGAGGTTGCAGTAGCTTACCAAGACGGTTTTAATGCCCCTTGGAAGAGACGTGGAGGTCGCAGTAGCTTAACAAGACGGTTTTAATGCCCCTTGGAAGAGACGTGGAGGTCGCAGTAGCTTAACAAGACGGTTTTAATGCCCCTTGGAAAAGTGGTGGAGGTTGCAGTAGCTTAACAAGACGGTTTTAATGCCCCTTGGAAGAGTGGTGGAGGTCGCAGTAGCTTAACAAGATGGTTTTAATGCCCCTTGGAAGAGACGTGGAGGTCACAGTAGCTTAAAAAGACAGTTTAAATGCCCCTTGGAAGAGACGTGGCGGTCGCAGTAGCTTAAAAAGACGGTTTTAATGACCCTTGGAAGAGATATGGCGGTCGTAGTAGCTTAAAAAGACAGTTTTAATGCCCCTTGGAAGAGACGTAGAGGTCACAGTGGAATAAAAAGACAATATCAATGCCCCTGGGAAAAGTGTTGGAGGTCGCAGTAGCTTAACTAGATGATTGTAATGCCCCTTGGAGAAGTGGTGGAGGTCGCAGTAGCTGAAAAAGACCATTTAAATGCCCCTTGGAAGAGACGTGGAGGTCGCAGTAGCTTAAAAAGACGGTTTTAACGCCCCTTGGAAGAGATGTGAAGGTCGCAGTAGCTTAAAAAGACGGTTTTAATGCCCCTTGGAAGAGACGTGGAGATCACAGTGGAATAAAAAGACAAAATCAATGCCCCTGGGAAAAGAGGTGGAGGTCGCAGTAGCTTAACAAGATGGTTTTAATGCCCCTAGGAAAAGTGGTGGAGGTCGCAGTAGCTTAATAAGATGGTTTTAATGCCCCTTGGAGAAGTGGTGGAGGTCGCAGTAGCTTAACAAGATGGTTTTAATGCCCCTTGGAACAATGGTGGAAGTCGCAGTAGCTTAACAGGACGGTTTTAATGCCCCTTGGAAGAGCGGTGGAGGTCGCAGTTGCTTAAAAAGACAGTTTTAATGCCCCTTGGAAGAGATGTGAAGGTCACAGTGGAATAAAAAGACAATATCAATGCCCCTTGAAAATGTGGTGGAGGTCGCAGTAGCTTAATAATACAGTTTTTATGCCCCTGGGAAAAGTGGTGGAGGTCGCAGTAGCTTAACAAGACGGTTTTAATGCCCCTTGGAAGAATGGTGGAGGTCGCAGTAGCTTAAAAAGATGGTTCTAATGCCCCTTGGAAGAGCCATGCAGTACAGCATCTTAAAAACATTATTCCCATTATTGGGGAGTGGGTCTTTGCCTATGCCTTCCAAGCAAAAGCTGCCAAAAATTAGGAGGGAGGAACTTGCAATGCTGGCAACATGGACCAAGGTTACCCTGGTGGTATAGTGGTGTTGGAGGCTGAGAATAAGGAGAAGAGCAAAATACAGCCGAAATGAGGAAGCGTATAACCATGTGTGGGTGTGAAGCGGTGCATGGGAATACACCTCCCAAAATAACACAGTGGATTTGACTTTATGTTACTCTGCTGTCATTTGGTGGTAATGAGAAGTCTGGCCTAATCCAGCCTTTGTTCATTTTGATAATGGTCAGCTTGTCAGCATTGTCAGTTGACAGGCGAGTGCGCTTATCAGTTATAATTCCCCCCAGCGGCACTAAAAACACGCTCCGATAACACGCTAGTGGCAGGGCAGGCCAGGACCTCCAAAGCATACAGAGCGAGTTCATTCCAAGTGTCCAGCTTGGATACCCAATAATTAAATGGCACTGAGGAATCATGGAGGACGCTGGTACGGTCGGCAAGGTACTCCCTCACCATCTTTTGAAACTTTCCACTCCTTGTGAGAATACCCCGCGCCTCAAGGCCTGTAAGCTGGGCGGGTTTCAGAAAACTGTCCCAGAATGTTGACAGTGTTCCCCTGCCTCTGCTGGATTGGAGTTGCGTCTCTCTCACCTGTACGCCTTGGTTGGTAAACGAACTGTGACCTCTGCCGCTAGCATGTTCAGATGGGAATTTTTTTAACAGTTCTGCAGCAAGGGCCTTCTGGTACTGCCCCAGTTTTGTAGACCTCTCCACCTCAGGAATAAGAGAGTGAAAGTTCTCCTTGCAGCGGGGGTCTAAAAGTGTCACCAACGAGTAATGACTGTCACCCAACATTTTTACAATGCGAGGATCACGGTTAAGGCAGCGTAACATAAAGTCAGCCATGCTTGCCAGACTGGTAACGGGCAAGACTTCCGTGTCCTCACCAAGATGACGACTGACCATGCTCTCCTCCTCCTCCTCCTCACCTGTGTCCTCACGCCACCCACGCTGAACCGACGGTATGACAGTTGTACAGGTACTACCGTCTGCAGCGCATGATACCAGCTCCTGTTCTTCCTCCTCCTCCTCCTCTCCCTCAATGTCCTCCAATGCACGTTGGGATGAGATGAGGCTGGGCTGTGTGTAATCGCCCGCTATGGCTTCTTGATCCATCTCATCATACTCTGGCTGCAATGCCTCCTCTTTAATTCTATACAGAGAATGTTGCAAAAGACAGACAAGTGGGATGCTGACGCTAATGATGGCGTCATCGTCACTCACCACCTTGGTGCACTCCTCAAAGTTTGTCAGGATGGTACATATGTCAGACATCCAGGTCCACTCCTGAGGACTTATGTGTGGAGTCTGACCTGAATATCGACGGCCTTGTTGCAGCTGGTACTCCACAACAGCTCTCTCCTGCTCACAAATCCTTTGCAACATGTGGAGGGTAGAGTTCCAACGTGTGGAAACATCACACACCAGTCGGTGTCCCGGAAGCTGCAAACGCTGCTGCAACACAGCAAGGGCGGCGGAAGCTGTAGCCGACTACCAAAAATGAGCTGACAGGCGGAGTACTTTGATGAGCAGATCTGGCAACTAGGGGTACGATTTAAGAAACCGCTGAACCACGAGGTTAAGCACATGAGCCAGACATGGTACGTGTGTGATTTCGCCTCGCCTCAGAGGCACCACCAGGTTACGGCCATTGTCCCACATGACCATGCCTGGATGTAGGTTCAGCGGTCTCAGCCACAGATCTGTCTGCTCTTTTACAGCTGTCCACAACTCACAAGCAGTGTGAGGTTTATCACCTAAGCTTATGAGTTTCATCACAGCCTGTTACCGCTTGGCTGAGGCAGTACTGCAGTGCTTCCAGCTTGTAACTGATGTGGTGATATCTGAGATGGAGGCTGAACATGAGGAGGAGGATGAGGTGCAGGATCTGTACACTGTGGGGGCAACTCTGACAGACATAGGGCCCGCAATCCTCAGTGTGGGGAGGATGAGTTCCGTCCCAAGGTCCGACTGGGTCCTGGCTACCACTATGTTTACCCAGTGTGCTGTCAGGGAGATGTACCGTCCCTGGCCACAAGCACTTGTCCACGTGTCCGTTGTCAGGTGGACTTTCCCAGTAACTGCGCTGTTGTGGGCACGGCAGATGTTTTGGGACACGTGCTTGTGTAGTGCGGTGATGGCACACCGGGCAAAATAGTGTCGGCTGGAGACCGAGTACCGAGGGATGGCCACCGCCATAAGGTTGCGGAAGGATTCCGTCTCCACCAGCCTTAAAGGCAGCATTTCCAACGCAAGCAGTTGTGAAATGTGCAAATTTAGGAATGTGGCCTGTGGGGCGTTGGCTGCGAATTTGCGCTTTCGTTCAAAGGTCTGGGATATGGACAATTGAACGCTGCGGTGGGACGTGGACGTTGATGCTGTTTCTTGAGAAACTGCCATAACAAGTGAAGACTGAGAGGAGGGGGCATCTTTGCATGCAGTATGGACAGGCGATTGCCTTGCACGCACAACAGGGGGTTCTATTACACGCACAACAGCGGAAGAGGCAGTGCTGAAACCCGATGACACTGGTCGTGGACCCTGGGGTTCGCTCCACAAAGTCGGGTGCTTTGCTGCCATGTGCCTGATCATGCTGGTGGTGGTCAGGCTGGTAGTTTTGTCACCCCTGCTGATGCTGGCATGGCAAGTGGTACAAATGGCCTTTTTGGGGTTATCAGCAGAGTCTTTAAAAAAATTCCAGACTCTGGAAGACCTACCGGTTGTACTGGCAATGTCCCTCGTGTTGGTGTTACGGGGAACTGTTGCCCGCCTTCTGTGTGCGGCCACCACACTGCTTCTTCCTGCCTGTTGTGGTACTCTGCCTCCCTTCCCCTGTGTGCTGCTGGCCTCGCTCTGCGTGTTCTCCTGCTACGTTGGGTCGGTTACTAGATCATCCACCACCTCCTCCTCTTCCACTTGCGCACCACGATCCTCCTCCTCATTTCGTGGCAATTGTGTCTCGTCATCGTCCACCTCTTGTGACAAATTGCCAGCGTCGACTTCCTGTGGCCGTGGCTGTTCAAATATTTGGGCATCGCTACATGGGATCTCCTCTTCCATCACTTCAAGCGGAGCAGACGAGGGGCACAAATATGGAAATGGACCAGTGAACAGCTCTTCAGAGTGTCAAAGTGTGGGATCAGTTGCTGTGTGACGACACTCGGCATGGTGGGAGGAAGGAGCATCAGGGTGAGGAGGAATGTGCGGTCGAGACTCACAGCTACTAAAACTTGACCGTGTGGAACACACACCGGAGGTGGTGGTGCCCAGGTAACTGGAAGTATTATCTGCTATCCAATTAATAACCTGTACACACTGATCAGTTCGCAATACTTGTGTTGTGTGCTTCCCTAGTAGAGATGAGCGTTGTTCTACTCGAACTGTTCGCCAATCTCAAATTCGAGCTGTTTTGGACGGTGTTCGAGCCGTTCGGCGAACACGAACAATTTGAGAAAAATTCGGCTGTTCGAGGTTATGTTCGATAACTGTTCGTGCACCAAAATCATAACTGGATTTTTTCTCAGTAATGATGAAAATTAATGTTAATACGCAGTTTGAGTGTACAGCGGGGTGGGGGGAGGGGCAGGGGATGGATCTCTGCAGGAACAATGAAGATCTCCATTTTTTTTTCTCTTTCCCGCATTTACAGTGGGGAGGTGCAATCTGTCAGCCTATCAGCAGCGCACACACGGAGCGAAGTGCTTTTTTTCACACAAGCAAGGGCATGTGTCATTGGCAGTGTATGTCACATGTCCTTGCCCTATAAGACCAAGCCATTTTCCCCGTCGCCACCATTTTCTCACTGCTGCAGCTGCGTGTTAGACGGCACCGCTGTTGCTGTGTGCGCTATACCTTGTTAATTTCAAGCCAATTTTCGCACAAATATACAGATAGCTTGGGAGTAGGGAATAGTTGTGATTGCAGTCCTTTTAAGGACTAGGTTACAGCATTTCCTACGACTTTTATCAGGCAGGTCTGTGCTCTTAAATAGATAGGTTGTGGGAGTAAAGACTAATTGTAATTGGAGTCCTTTTCAGGACTAGGTTACATCAGTTCCTATCAGTTTTTGCCAGGCAGGTCTGTGCCAGTGCTGTGCAAGTTTTTTTCACAGCATTTGGCTGAATCTAGCAAAGCTAATCCTTTTTCGCCTATTGCAGAGTGTGTTAGTCAGTGGAGTAGCCTATCTGTGTTGCAAGATATACCACCTGTGTATAGAATACCAATTTTTTTACTGCACCTAGTGAAGTAAAATCTTTTGGGCATAGCATCATTCTATTAGTCCATCTATACTGACCTCCATCAGGTTGCAAACTGAATCTAATTTTTTTCTGCATCTAGCTCTGAAAAAATATTTGGCCTTCTAGCAGTGTGTGGGACTTGTTCTTTTAGTCCACCTATACTGACCTCCATCAGGTTGCAAACTGAATATATTTTTTTCTGCATCTACCTCTGAAAAAATATTGGGCTTCTAGCTGTGTGTGGGACTTGTTGTATTAGTCCATCTATACTGACCTCCATCAGGTTGCAAACTGAATATATTTTTTTCTGCATCTACCTCTGAAAAAATATTGGGCTTCTAGCTGTGTGTGGGTCTTGTTCTATTAATCCATCTATACAGACCTCCATCAGGTTGCAAACTGAATATAATTTTTTTCTGCATCTAGCTCTGAAAAAATATTTGGCCTTCTAGCAGTGTGTGGGACTTGTTCTATTAGTCCACCTATACTGACCACCATCAGGTTGCAAATTCAAAATAATTTTTTGTATGCATCTAGCTCTGAAAAAATATTTGGCCTTCTAGCAGTGTGTGGGACTTTCTCTGTTAGTCCATCTATACTGACCTCCATCAGGTTGCAAACTGAATCTAATTTTTTTCTGCATCTAGCTCTGAAAAAATATTTGGCCTTCTAGCAGTGTGTCGGACTTTCTCTATTAGTCCATCTATACTGACCTCCATCAGGTTGCAAATTAAAAATAATTTTTATCTGCATCTACAGTACCTCTGAAAAAATATTTGGGCTTCTAGCTGTGTGTGGGACTTGTTGTATTAGTCCATCTATACTGACCTCCATCAGGTTGCAAACTGAATATATTTTTTTCTGCATCTACCTCTGAAAAAATATTGGGCTTCTAGCTGTGTGTGGGTCTTGTTCTATTAATCCATCTATACAAACCTCCATCAGGTTGCAAACTGAATATATTTTTTTTCTGCATCTACCTCTGAAAAAATATTGGGCTTCTAGCTGTGTGTGGGACTTGTTGTATTAGTCCATCTATACTGACCTCCATCAGGTTGCAAACTGAATATATTTTTTTCTGCATCTACCTCTGAAAAAATATTGGGCTTCTAGCTGTGTGTGGGACTTGTTCTATTAATCCATCTATACAGACCTCCATCAGGTTGCAAACTGAATATATTTTTTTCTGCATCTACCTCTGAAAAAATATTGGGCTTCTAGCTGTGTGTGGGACTTCTTGTATTAGTCCATCTATACTGACCTCCATCAGGTTGCAAACTGAATATATTTTTTTCTGCATCTACCTCTGAAAAAATATTGGGCTTCTAGCTGTGTGTGGGACTTGTTGTATTAGTCCATCTATACTGACCTCCATCAGGTTGCAAATTGAATATAATTTTTTTCTGCATCTAACCCAGCCAATAGTTTTGGCCTAATACCACAGTTTGGCCACTCAGCTCTGCTCGGTTACCATCCATTGTTTTTTTGTGCAAACAACTCCAGAGTTGTGAATTAGTTAACCACCAAAATGAGTGGAAAAAGGCCTGCTGCTGGTGGAAAGGGGAATAGGCGTGTTGGGAAGGGGAAAAAAGGTTGTGTCCGTGGGGTAGGTGTTAAAGCAACAGTAACATCTGCAGAAGAAAGACCATCTTCCAGCCAAACTAAAATGTCTACTTCTTTTAGCGGACAATGTGATAAGATCCCTTTCTTACAGCCACGCCAATCGCTACAAATTCCAGATGAGGCACAAAAACAGCAGGTGCTTCAACGGATATCAAGTGCTCCTTTAAGTGGGCTCTCCTCCACATCAACTTCAACATCACAAATACTCCAGTCCTCAAAGGTGTCACCCAAATCGCACTTGCTTCCTCACAGCTCCCAAATCTCCAGCTGCCCGTCTGAGTATGAGGTAAAACAGATGGTTGAGTCTGCAGAGCTGTTTACTCATACTATAGCCTGGGAATCAGAGGTTGACTCCAGCGCTTCTGTGAATCCAGACGAGGAAATGATCTGCACTGATGCCCAGAATCTTTATGAGTCGGATCCAGGACCAGACGCAGAAGGTTCTGACCATAATGTAGACCCTCATTCCCAAACTGTAACTCCTGTTGGTGGAGACAATGAGGAAGACGATGATAAGACTCAAATACCTGATTGGAGCGACAACTTTAGTTTTTTGTCAGGGCAGGAACAGGTTGGCTCTGAGGACGACGGGTGTGATAACACACAGGGTGATGATGATGAGGTTGGAGATCCCACTTACTGTCAACCCACAGTCAGCCAAGAGATGAGGTCAGCAGAGGAGGTGGAGGAAGATGCTAGTGACGACGAGGTCAGGTTGCGCCTTCCTGGACAGAGACGTAGTACTGGAAGCACGTCAACAACTGCATCCTCAAACACAACTCTGCCTCTCACCACAAGTCGTGGTGGCTCTTCAGGTCGCATGGGTGCTAAGCCTTGCATAGCCTGGGCATTTTTTCAGATCGATAAAGATGACCCAACTCGTGTTATCTGTAACATTTGTCAGCAAAAGCTAAGTAGAGGCCAAAAAATACATAGTTTGAGTACTTCATGCATGAACCGGCACATGGACATGAAGCATAAGTTGCAGTGGGAAGCTCAGTGTGCTACAATGCGGCCTAGCCGGCCGGGCCAACCACCGTCTGCCATATCTTGTGCATCCGCGGCCTCTTCATCCTCTGTGACTGGGGGGACAGCAGTCACACCTGTTTTGGGGCGCAGACCTGCCACCTCTTTACCCGCAACAGCCAGCGTGATTGGCAGGTCATCATTTTCTTTGGAGGTGGTAACACCAGCTGGTGTTGAGCGCTGTCCGACATCGATAGCACCACCTTTGGATCAAGGCAACCTAACATGTCCGCCTGCATCTTCCTCACAGACCGGCAGTTTGCCGGGGACACCCTTATCAACCCCGTCTAAGCACAATAGCCAGCCCTCGGTCCCTCAGATGTGGACAAGTAAAAGACCATTTCCTCCTAGCCATGAGAAAGCTAAGAGGTTGAATTTCACCATCTGCAAGCTCTTGGCTACAGAAATGCTGCCTTTCCGCCTGGTGGACACAGAGGATTTTCGAGACCTTATGTCCGTCGCAGTGCCCCAGTACCAGATGCCCAGTCGGCACTACTTCTCAAAGAAAGGTGTGCCTGCGCTCCACCAGCATGTCGCACACAACATCACCGCTTCTTTGAGAAACTCTGTGTGTGACAGGGTGCATTTCACCACAGACACTTGGACGAGTAGGCATGGACAGGGGCGTTACATGTCGCTGACTGGGCACTGGGTAACTATGGTGACAGCAGGACAAGGGGCTGCTGTCCAAGTCTTGCCGTCCCCACGAGTTGTGCGTCAATCCTCTTTATGTCAAAGTTCCTCCACTGCTTCTGCCTCCTCAACCTCCTCTCGGTCTTCCACCTGCACCCAAAGCCTGTCTGGTCATGCCACAAGCTTTCTAACTGCGCAGAAGGGATCCTGCACACCTCCTTACTATGCTGGCAGTAGGGCTCAACGTCATCAGGCGGTTTTTACTTTGAAATGTCTGGGAAATGTGAGTCACACAGCTGAGGAGTTGTGGTCAGCTCTGGAGAACCAATTTCATGAATGGCTGTCTCCACTGGACCTGAAACCAGGGAAGGCCGTGTGCGACAATGCTGCAAACCTGGGTGCGGCCCTTCGCCGGGGCAATGTCACACACGTGCCTTGTATGGCTCACGTGTTGAACCTGGTTGTCCAGCAATTTTTAGCCCACTATCCAAGACTAGATGGCCTTCTGCAGAGGGCACGGTCGCTGTGTGCTCACTTCCGCCGTTCGCATCCCGCAGCTCAGCGACTTACATCTCTACAGAAGTCGTTGGGCCTGCCACTTCACCGACTAAAATGCGATGTGCCTACCCGGTGGAATTCAACTCTGCACATGTTGCAGCGACTGTGGCAGCACCGACAAGCCCTGGTGCAATACGTTCTGACGTATAGCCTGGGCCAACGAGATCCAGAGGTGGGGCAAATCACGCTGGAGGAGTGGTCTCAGATCAGGGACCTATGCACCCTTCTGCACAGTTTTGAAATGGCGACGAAGATGTTTAGTGCTGATGATGCCATTATCAGCATGACTATTCCGGTGATTTACATGCGGGAGCACATGTTAAACAGAATTCGGAGTCAGGTGGTGGCACAAGAGGAGGTGGAGGAAGTAGAGGAGGAGGAGTTGTATGCGGAAGGGCTAACATCTGCAAGGTCCAGACGGTCGGCAGCACCAAGGCTGCAGGCATGTGAGGGTGGGGGAGATGGTTTTACCAGGGCGCATGGTAGCAGCCATACTAGTGAGGAAGGTGCAGGAGCCCAGGAAGAAGTGGAGGACGAACTGATGGAAGACTCATCAGATGAGGGAGACCTTGATCACATTTCTGTTGTGCGAGGTTGGGGGGAGAGGACAGAGGAAGGAAGCATGATTGTTACCTCGCCACCAACACAACAGGGACTTGGTGCTCCTGGATGCGCAACACACATGAGTGCCTTCTTGCTGCACTACCTGCAACATGACCCTCGAATTGTGAGAATTAGAAATAATCCTGACTACTGGGTTGCCACACTGTTAGATCCCCGGTGCAAAAGTAAATTTGCCGAAATTATTCCTGCCATAGAAAGGTATGCACGCATGCAGGAGTATCAGCAGAGACTGTTGCAGAATCTTACATGTGCTTTTCCACAAAACACCAGTGGTGCACGTAGTGAATCTCACAGTTCCAACTTGCCAACCGTGGGACCGTCAAGTGTTCAGCACTCAAACCGTAACAGAACCACAGTATCTGCTGGTAACATCAATTTTGCGGAATCATTTCACCACTTTTTTAGCCCATCCTTTGCAAGGCCACAGGAGACAAGAAGTCTGACACATAGTCAACGCCTAGAGACGATGGTACAGGAGTATCTCCAAGTAAACATTGAAGCCACGACTGTGTCACTGGACCCTTGCTCTTTTTGGGCTTCCAATCTGGATAAATGGCCGGAGCTAGCCACTTACGCCTTGGAGATCTTGTCATGCCCCGCAGCCAGCGTTCTGTCTGAACGTGTGTTCAGCGCTGCTGGTGGTGTGCTGACAGATAAGCGCACGTGGCTCTCCACTGATAATGTAGACAGACTCACGTTCATAAAGATGAACAAATCATGGATCCGAAACGACTTTTCTACCCCTGTGTCATCCTGGGGAGAGTAAAAGCTTGATGATTGGTTAAAATCACCCTACCAACCGTTTTAAGCTTTCAAATTACTAATCATGTTTATCTGTATCTTGACTGGAAAATAATTTGGGCTTTGTAGCAGTGTGCAGCACTGATCCTATTAGGCCATCTATAATAAGCTCCACCAGATTTAAAATTAAAAATAATTTTTAGCTGCATCTAGCCCGGAAAATAATTTTGGGGCTCCGAGATGCGCAAGACACATAAGTGCCTTCTTGCTGCACTACCTGCAGCATGACCCTCATATTGTCAGAATTCGAAGTAATCATGACTACTGGGTTGCCACACTCTTAGATCCCCCAAACTTTTCGATCAACCTTTTCATTTTAATAAAGACCAAAAAAATGGTCATTTTTGAAATTATAAGCATTAGCAGGTTGTTAGAAACTGAAATCAAACAGTTTTCAACTCAAAACTTTATTCTAGGTGATGTTACATTTTCACATAGGACCCCTTGTTCGAAAGGAGCTTCTGAACTCTCTCGTCCATTGAATTTGTCAGGTTTTGGATGGTTTCTGCTTCAATTGTTTTGCATGAGGACAGAATACCCTCCCAGAGCTGTTGCTTAGATGTGAACTGCCTCCCGCCATCATAGACACTCCTTTTAATGATGCTCCAAAGGTTCTGAATGGGGTAGAGGTCAGGGGAGCATGGGGGTCACACCATAAGTTTGTCCCCTTTTATGCCCATATCAGCCAGAGATGCAGATGTTTTATGTGCAGCATGAGATGGTGCATTATCATGCAGAAAAATGATCTTGCTGTGAAATACACGGTTCTTCTTCTTGAACCATGGCAGGAAGTGCTGTTTGAGAAAATCCACATACATTATGGAGTTCATCTTTAGCGCCTTCAGGGATCCTAAAGGGGCCGACAATCTCTCTCCCCATGATTCCAGCCCAAAACATTACTCCACCTCCTCCTTGTTGGCGCTGTAGCCGTGTTTGCATGGGGTGTCCATCAACCAGCCATCCTCCACTCCATCCATCTGGACCATCGAGCGCTGCACGGCACTCATCCGTGAACAAAACAGTTTTGAAATCAGTCTTCATGTAATGTTTGGCCCACTGGAGCCGTTTCTGCTTGTGTGAAGTGGATAGAGGAGGTCGACAGGATGGCGTATGCACAGCTGCAAACCTCTGAAGGACCCTGCATCTTGTTGTTCGGGGGACGTTGGAGGCACAAGCAGCTTCAAAAACTTGTCTGCTGCTATGACAAGGCTTTTTTGCCGCTGCTCTTTCAACCTGACGTAATTGCCTGTAGGAAAGAGTCCTCAATTTGCCCTTATCAGCACGCACACGTGTGTACTGTGAATCAGCTACATACTTCTTGATTGCCAAGACACTTCATCCTGATCATCGCACAATGTTGATTGTAGTCATGCCTTGACCTAAACACTCCACAATTTGTTGCTTCTCAGCAGCCGACACATCCTTTTTCTTTCCCATTTTGGCAGAAAATGTAGGCTGCTTAATAATGTGAGAGAGCCTTCTTAAGTAGTCTTGCCTTTCATTGGACACACCTGCCAAACTAATTAGCACAGGTGTCTGCAATTGCTTACAGTGATATAAAGAGCCCTGACACACATCACCATCAATGAGTTTAACTGACAAACAAACAAATTCTTCCCTTATCACTCCTAAACACTTTTTGCATAATAATTTGGAACGCAGTGTACATGTGCTTTTCCACAAAACACCAGTGGTTCACGTAGTGAATCTTACAGTTCTAACTTGCCAACCGTGGTCTGTATGGAATTGTTCAATAAAGGGCCCAAAATTAAGATAACATAGATGGGAGAGGTCTCTATGAATAGGAATTCCTAAGTATTTGATACCCTGTGAGGGCCAGGCAAAGGGAAAGTTGGACTGGATGGAATCCTATATGGATTTGGGGAGGGAGACATCGAGGGCCTCAGACTTCGCTGCATTGATTTTAAAATTTTACCATGTAACAAAGTGATCTATTTCAGCCATAACAGCAGGGATGGATATATGTGATTGAGTGATATATACTAGGACATCATCAGCAAATAGAGAGCACTTGTACTCGGTGCCTCCCACCTCAATCTACCTAATATTGGGGTTATGGCGAATTGATGAGAGCAGGTGCTCCGTCACTAGGATGTATAAGAGAGGGGACAGAGGACATCCCTGCCTTGTCCCATTGGTGATTGTGAAAGGTGATGAAAATGTTCTGACGCACCCCCTGGGCCTTGGGACACCCGGAGCCGGACCCTTTTTGGTGGATGCTGGTGGTTGTAGTCTTCGTGGCGGCGACCCGGTTCCGTGGCTCAGGGCGGTCAAACCAGTGGCGGAACTATTTATGTGGTTTTGATGTTTAAATGTCCGACTACGCCACCCGTGGATTGCGGTCAGAGTGAACCGCCGCTACAGGGCAGACCGCTGAGGCTGGTGTTGTGGGTGCAGCAGAGCGTTGCATAACTCCCCACGGGAGGAGTATAGCCTCAGGGCAGTGTATGCGGAGGATGGGGGTGATGGTGCAGGGCAGCAGCAGTAACGACACGGAGTCAGTGATGCAGTCCAGGGCCTTTACTCACAGTTCTTATTATCCAGACCACGTCTGCAGGTAACGGCTGCCCACGTCGTACTGTGCTCACCAGGTGAGGGGCTCAGACAACTCCCAGATAACTTTGGAGCACTTCACAGGACCCCCTTTGTGTGTCCTTTGTCTGGCCTTTCTTACCAACACTTCTGTCCGGCTGCCTCGGGCCTCCTCTTGGTAAACTTGGCGCCAGTTTCCCTGACCCTATGTGGTGCCTTCCTAGCGGGTGTAGCGAGGGGCTGCGCCACATAAAATGTCAGAGCCTCCGGTTTCTAGCTGAGGGTCATTTCCTGCCTCCACTAGTTCGGGGACCGGTCTCCCCCTTTGGCCTGACCCCTCCACGCAGGTGGATTCGGGCGTGCGGTGGCGACTCGCCCGTCCGCACCCCTGGGATCCCTTCATTCCTCATTCCTGGAGCCTTCTCCGCTCCTCTTCCTTCCTTCTCCCTCTTGCAGGCCTGGGCCTCTGTTACTAGGCCCGCCTCCGGAGCAGAGCTCATGCAGAGCCCCTGCTCCCTGCCACTTCTGCTCAGACTTCTCTGCACTGAACTAAGATGGTGCCCACCTTTTATACTCCCTTCTCAATGCACCCAGGAACTGCTTCCTCCCTGCTCCTGCACTACAGGGTTCCCCTTCCTCAGTGTTCCCTCCCCCCACTCCAGCCAGGGACAGGGACTGTCGTGCCCATCTCAGGGGCATATTGGTCGCCCTGCCCCACGGCAATGTGGTGTAATGCATGCAGGTGTCGGGTCCTGATCCACACTCCATCCTTACCTGAGAGTGAGATATCACACCTCTGGGTGAGGTGCAATACGTCTGTAGCAACCGAGCCCTCAGGGTGCTACAGTTCCATTTATCTTCAGCCTAGGTGACGTATTGCGATACAGGGCCGTGATTTTGGCTATAAAAGGGTCCCCTAGACGCCTACCCCAAGCTTTTTAAGAGAATCATATATGGCGTGCCAGGAGACTCTATGGAATGCTTTCTCAGCATCCAACGAGAGTATCTAATTACATATTTTTAACTGCATCTAGCCCAGGAAATACTTTGTGCCTAGTAGCAGTGTCTGCTAGTCAGCGGATTATCCCGGCTGTTAAGCAAGCTACACCACCTGTAGTTTAGACACTTAATTTTTTCAAAGGAAATGCTTCGGGACCATGGGATACTTAGTGAAGAGCATCAGGAGGCACCCCAAGGCATAGGGGCTGGGACTGGCAGTAGGATGCCTTGCGGTGGACAGCCGAGCTCGATCCTTATAAAAGCTTTTTAACTGCAGCAGCTTTAGTGGACGCTACTGGAGCTGGAACTCTTTTTTTTTATTTTATATAAAAGTACAAAAACACAAAAACAAAACACAAATATAAACCACAAATACAAACATTATACAAGAAAAACAAAAAACCCCAGCAAGACATAGCCCAAATCCAAAAATTTTATAGAGTCCAACAAACTAACACATGACACGAAACACAAGACACAAAACGTCTTCGTTCTTTCCAAAAGACCCCCCAGCAAGGGAAGACCTTCCGTACCTACCAGCCAGGCCACGCCCTAAAGCGCACAAGACCCCTAACATCCGCAACATTCATACCTGCACATTCACACCTAACCCCAAAAAGGAAAACTAAATAACCGGCCCACCGCAAAAAATAAGAGATGGGCCACCTGGCCAAAACTAACACTCTACACACACAATTTTATATATATTTTTTTTTTTCCCCCCACCACCATTTTTAAACACCCAAGGTCCCACGAAAGTCTGTGGCCTCTTAACACCAACAAGGTCCCACGAAAGTTTGTGGCCATTTACGCGCAAAAAGGGACCCTTTCCCGCATCCCGCAGGATGTCCATTTTTCTTTTTTTTTTTTTTATAAAAACACCCCTTCCCCCTCCCCCCCGAAACCCCCCACCCAACCTAAAACTACATCCCCCCACGCGCAATACACATATATATACATATAATACACATATACATACAATACACAACATAAAAAGTCTGTTTTAACACTTAGCAGTAACATGATAATTTCAAACCACAAAGAACCAACCATAAATCAAAAGTCAGACCCAAGTTCAGTGCTTGCAAGCCCTATATTCCGATTCCAATACCGCAAAACAAAAACTACAATGTGAGGGGAGCAGCCCACCACCAGGAAACTGGAGACTACAGAGTCTCTCACCCTAATCTAACACACAACACCCTGTCCCTCCCTATTAAAGAAAAAAATAAATAAATAAATAAAAAAACTGTCCCTAGCGCCCTACCAATCTTTCCCTACCTGTCCCTACCTGTCCCTCACTGACCCTCACTACCAACCTAATACTAAACTACCTATCCCTGATGACTGTCCCTGTCTGTCCCTCCCTGACCCTACACAACGACCTGACCCTACAAAAAAAAAAATATAAAGTATAGAAGGAGATTAACTCACCCTATCACAGACACGCATAACCTAACTCTCCCTAGGGCACATTGAATGAGAACCCCCTCCATAGAAGGGAAGCCCTCCCTGCACCCAGCCTCTCATACTCCAGCGAGCGCACTTTTGCCAGGTCACCCAGGATGTTCCTAATCACCTCTTCCCGGGGGAGGGCTTTCTGCTGGGTGGACACTAAGCACCGTGCGTTCCACGTGTAAAACCTAGTCACTAAGCTAACTAAGAAAACAGTGCCCCGATCTCGGCCACCCAGGGACCTGAATGCCCCATAGGCCCACTCCGCATAGGAAAGGCCTGCCAGCCTGGGCCAGCCAATGGAAGCACCCACCCTACTTTAGACCTCTGTATTAAAGGGACACCGAAGCAGGAAGTGCTCCATGCTCTCAAGCATGCCGCCACACTCCTCGCGGGGACAATCCCGGTCATCAGAGTTCCTGTACTTCAGGTTGTCCCTCACATACAGTCTCCCATGGAAGCAGCACCAAGCCAAGTCCCAAAACTTCAAGGGGATCCGTTTAGAGTTCAATAACCCAAGCCCTACCTCCAGATCCCGGCTTGGGCAATCCTTGAGCGCCAGGGGCTTCTGAAAGTGGGTCAACAGGACCCTATTGTCAAGTAACCTCCTTGACAAGGTCCTGATCTCCCACACTCCCAGACCCCACCGACGGATCACCTTCAGAACCGGGGTAGCATAAGCCGGAAGATGCCCATGAGGCGTTCGAAGGTCCTTCACCTGCCCTCCTGTCTCCCATTCCTGGAAGAAAGGCCGAAACCACCCCCTACAGGAGAATACCCACGGAGGAGCCCTCTCTAACCAGAGGTTGGCGATGTTTGCCTTAATAAAGGTGTTTACTAGGAACACCACTGGGTTGACCATACCCAACCCTCCAAGTCTCCTCGTGCGGTACGTGACCTCCCTCCTGATTAGGTTCAGCCTATTCCCCCATAATAGTTGAAAGAACAGGCTGTAGACCCGTGTCCAAAGAGGCTCTGGCAAGATGCAGACACTGCCCAGGTATATTAGTAAAGGAAGTAAATACCCTTTGGCCAGTCTAACCCTTTCCCTCAGGGTCAGGGACCAGCCCTTCCACTGATCCACCTTCTGGGCGGCAATCTTAAGTCTGCCCTCCCAGTTTTGCTGGGGGTAGTCCCCCGGGCCGAAACTGATGCCTAGTATTTTTGCTGTGGCCTGAGGCCCTGGAAGAGTGTCTGGGAGATCAAAACTAGGATCTCCCCCTCCCAGCAAGAGACTTTCACACTTATCCCGGTTGATCATGGACCCGGATGCCACCGAGTAGCGCTCAACCTCAGACATGACCCAATCTGCCTCCCCTCTCGAGGTTACAAAAAGGGAAACGTCATCGGCGTACGCCACTACCCTCAAGGTGGCATCTGGCTCCACCTGGTCCATCCTGACTCCCACCAACGGTCCACGCTCCACCCTCCTTAGAAGGGGGTCAATCGCAAATACGTATAACAGTGGGCTCAGTGGACAGCCCTGGCGGACACCAGACTTCACCTCAAAAGGGGGTCCGACCCAACCGTTCACAAGTGGAAAAGTCTCTGCCCCATTGTATAAAACTCTCAACCAATCAACAAACCTCCCGGGCAGACCGTACCTCAGAAGGACGGACCAGAGGTACTCGTGGTTAACCCGGTCAAAGGCTTTCGCCTGGTCTAAGGACAGCAAGTACCCCTTCCAGTGACCTGACCTGCTCTGCTCCACTGCCTCTCGGACACCGAGCACAGCACTAAATGTGCTGCGGCCTGGAACAGAGCAGTGCTGGGCCCCCGAAAGGAGCCGGGGTGCAAATTTCACCAACCGATTAAAAAGCACCTTTGCCAGAACCTTTCGGTCCGTATTGAGAAGCGCTATGGGATGCCAATTCTCAATACGTGACAAGTCTTTACCCTTTGACAGAATAATCAGGGCTGACTTCCTCATTGAACTGGGCAGAGCGTCCGAGGAGAGACACTCATTAAACACCTCAGTCAAGAGGGGGACCAAGGAGTCCCTAAAAGTCTTGTAAAACTCGGATGTTAAGCCATCCGGACCAGGCGACTTTTTGGGCCGGAGCCCATCAACCGCCCGTCTCACTTCCTCTTCCCTGATTGCTTCCACCAAAACATGAAGAGAGGGGTCATCCCCTGGCTCAGGGATGGTTTCAGCCAGGAAAGCCGACATCTCATCCCGATCAGGTTCCCTCCCCCCCAAGAGGTGCGAGTAGAAGGATCTGACCACCTCCAGGATCCCTGATTTGGATCTGTTCAGGGACCCCGTACTGTCGATCAGTCCTGTTACCACCTTACAACTCACTGACATCCTGCAGTTCCTGTAAGGGTCGGGCGAGCGGTACCTCTCGAAATCCCTCTCAAAAACCAAGGATGTGTGCCTATCATACTGGCACCCCTTGAGCAAGGCCTTCACCCTAGAGACTTCCTCACGGTCCCCTCCAGTCGAGACGAGCTGCTCGAGTTTCCTCCCCAGATCCCGATACAGGCGGTGCCTGTTCAGGCACCTGAGGCTCGAGAGCTGACGGAAGAACCTTGCAACCCTTCCTTTGAAGATCTCCCACCACTCAGACTTATTACTACAGAGACCCAAGAGAGGTACCTGGCTCTGAAGAAATTCCTCAAAGGATTGTCTTACATCAGCTTCTTCCAACAGGGACGAATTCAGCTTCCACAGGCCTCTCCCCATCCGGGGGGTCTCTGTAACATTCAAGGAAAAGAAAATGAAACAGTGATCGGAGAATTCCACCTCCACAGCGGACACTGCAGAAGAGACGGCCTCCTCCTTTAAATAAAACCTATCTATCCTAGACCTACTGCTACCCCTATGAAAGGTGAAACCCCCGTGACCTGGGGTGTGCCGGATGTGGACATCCACCAGGCGAGCTTCACTTGCTATGCTATTCAGGGCTATGCTATCATAAGCCAGCCGGTCTCCGGGGCCTCCCCTATCACGGGATCTAGTTACAGTGTTAAAATCCCCACCGAAGACCACCTGCCGGCTTGTAAAAAGATAGGGCTTGACCTTCAGGAAGAGACATTTACGGTCCCACTTAGATTGCGGGCCGTAGATATTAATGAGCCGGAGCTCCTGTCCCCTCATGAAGATGTCAAGAACCAAGCACCTCCCCATTTCTACCTCAATCACCCGTCTGCATTCCACCGAAGCGGCCTTAAAAAGGACCGCTACCCCGCTATACGGCTCGGCCGCAAGACACCAGTATGAGGGCCCACACCTCCACTCCCTCTTTGCTTTATAAATGGCCCCCATGTCCGTTAGTCTGGTCTCCTGCAAAAATAAAATGTCAGCCTCAACTCGGGTGAAAAAATCAAAGGCCGTAAATCTGGCCGCATCTGACTTTATACTGGCGACATTAATCGACGCCAGAGTCAACGGGGTAGGTTCCGCCATCATGGGTGATTGAGTTAGATGGCCTTCTTTTTCCCCGTACCCCCCTTTTTCCTCTCGCCTTCTGAGGAGGAGCCCGAGTCACCCCTCCTCTTTAGGGATACCGAGGTGTCCATGCCCGCCCCTCCAGCATCGGACACTTCCTTCCTAGCACAGGTTTCCTCGCCTCCAGACCCCGGGGCAGTCCCCCCCCCAGGGGTAGCCGAGTCCCCCGGGGGACAGACCCCGCCGCCCCCTGAAGGCACCCCAGATGTTGTCTCCGGCTCCTTACCCCCAATCTCCGACACAGCAGAGTCATCGAGGGCTTGGAACCGATTGGAGAGGGGGATCAGAGGGGAGCCGGTGAGCCCTTCCGTAGGCACCGTAGTGGTCAAGGGGGGGGGGCTTTAGTTTTTTTTACCCTTTTCCTGTTCTTTTTCCTCCGACTACTGGTACTTTTGTCACCTGATTTTTTTGGCTGCTCCACCACCTCCTCATCCAGACTTTCATACTGGGAGGAGTTATCGGAAGCAGCCGCCTCCTCCCTCTCCATCCTCCTGATCTCCTCGCTCACCGCCTTTTCCCCCAGGGCCTCAGAGGCTCCGGCTGCAACCTCCGGGGAGGGGACAGTCATCACCCCAGTCGCCTGGGGCTTATCCTGCCCCCTGTCCCTTCGGCGCCTCACCTGTTGCCACTGGTGGGCAGGTGTATTTGCCTCGCCTTTCCTCCCTGACCCCTCAACTCCCCTCCCGCCCCCACCTCCAGTTCCAGCAGAAGATGAACCACTGGGGACCCCCCCGCGGCCCTCCTCCGCCTGACCAGAGATGGTGTTGGAAAAGGAATGTGGGCAGCGGCTAAACGGGTGACCTAGATCACCACACAGGTGACATCTAATGTCACCACAGGCCGCGGCCAGATGACCTACCCCGCCACACAAGGCACATTTCTGCACCTTGCAGCCCGCGCTGAAGTGGCGGGGGTCACCGCACCTGTGGCAGACCTTCGGCTGCCCCTGGTAGAAGATCAGGATCCTGTCCCTCCCCAGGAATGCCGAGGAGGGGATGTGAGTGACAGTACCACCTGAAACCTTCAATTTCATCATGAAGGTCCAGCCCCCTGACCAAATGCCGAACTCGTCCCTGTTCTTCTTTGGGACCTCTGTGACTTCCCCATAACGAGAAAGCCACATCATAATATCGATCCCTGAGAGTGACTCGTTATTTGTTAGAACGGTCACCCTCTTTACGCCATTTTGGCGAGACACCGCCTGTACGGCAAAGTCTCGCCAGCCGGGCTCCCCCTTCACCAGTTCAAAATTCGACCAGAAAAGCTCTAAGCCCTCCGTCCGAACAAAACTGATGTCAAAGATGGAGGTACCAAAAGGATGGATCAGGGCAAAGATGTCAATTGCCCTGAAGTCCATCTTCAGGAGGAGCTCCACGACCCTCGCTCTAGGCGGGCACGCTTCACTACCCCTCCACCGAAGACGGACTACATTCATCCTGGCCACCCCCTGCCCGGCTGTCGGGAGGGACCACACTGTTTCCCCCTCCCTTTTATCTTGGAAGGCAGCCTGGCCATGCCTGTCCAGCCAAAAGGCCAGATCCACCTCTCTTCCCTCTACTGTGATCGTCCGTTCTCCCTTCTTGAGGGCCTCCAGAAAACGGCGTCGCAAGTCACCGTCCCTGAGGTCCAGAGGCGAGGAAACCCCCCGAGAGGACCCCGAGGCCCCAGCCACTACCCCCGCAAAACTCCGGGGGCTCGCGGCCGGGGGAGCAGATGGACCAGTCCCCCCCCCGTGCTCCCCGCTACCAACAGACACTCCATTTACGCACCCTACCGCAGACACCCCACCATTTGCATCCCCAGCCACAGACACATTCGTACCCACACCATCCCCATTTGTGTCTACAATCACCCCACTCGCCCCGCTCCCACTCCCATGTGCACCGGGGTCAATGTTTTTCTTTTTTTGTGTACACTTTCTGGGCACAGTTTCACTACCACCGTCCATATTACTTGTGTTGCCAGTACTGCCGCCTGCTGGTGGCATCTTCCCTGCCAGGGGGTTCACTTTTAATGCTGCTGGCCTATCAAGCACCACACTGCAGGACTTAAGCAGTGCAGCACCACTGCTCCCAGCATACCTGGAGCTTCCTGATTTACTGGCAGGAAGAGAGCCAGGTGTAGCTCCTCCCACTGCACCATCCAGCCCTGCTGCAGCTTTCCTGGATACCCACAGTGCCGGAGCCACTGCCCCAGGTAAGCCCCCAGACACAGTGGACCCCGGCACACAGGCACCCACATCAGCCACAGAAGCAGCCCCCACACTGGCACTGGCCGCAGCTGTGGTGTCTGTTGCTCCAGGAGCAGCCACCGGCGCCGGCGGTAAGCCACGCCCCTGGGCGTGGCCACGCCCACATGGGCAGACCCGGCTCGGGAAGCCACGCCCCCAGCGCCCGGCAGCACAGTACTGCTCACTGTGGCCACTCCTACATGGGCGGCCCCCACCTGTGAAGCCACACCCCCTGCACCCGGCAGCACAGTGCGGCCCTCCGTGGCCACTCCCACATGGGTGGGGGACGCCAGGGAGGCCACGCCCCCCGAAAATGGCCGCGACGGGACCCCCAAAACCGGCCCGGAGCCGGGTCTACTCTCGGGGGTCCCTGATCCAGCGGCACCAATTCCCGGAGGCACAGCTCCCCCCACCGTCACTCCCTTAGCCACAAAGAGCTTGGCCACAGCAACTCCGGCGGCCGGCCCCAGGCTAGGCCACTCCCCCTCGGCATCCACCGGCGGCAGAGCCCTCAGCGCCGACCCCTTACTGGGCCCCTGCGCCGGGGGCCCCGACTTCGCCACGGACCCCGCCGGGGGAGCAGGCCCCACCACCTTCCTTTTATGAACCGGCTCTGCCGGAGCTGCAGGCCCCGCACTTTTTGCCCCGCCAGATGCCTTACCGGATGCCTGGGTCCCCAAAAGTGATCCAGATTTAACGGATCCGTGAGTGAGGGACCCAAACACTTTCCCAGCACATGCCGCCGGAGATGCGGCCCCGGCTGCCGGTGTGCCGCCAGCAGAGCAGGTGGCAGCGGCAGTTACGCTCGCCGCCCCCCGCACGCCAGCAGGCACACCAGGTGCCAGGCCAGCCCCCTCTCTCACAGGGGACCCAGCCTGAGCACCACCATGGTTTTTGCCCGCCGCCGGGCCGCCCTCCGTGCCATGCTCCATGTCAGACACATCCGACACACCACCTTCATTACTACAAACAGAGGCGGCGCTCTGCGTACCATGGCCTATAGTCTCCCCGCCCCCTCGCTGCAGACCCACATCAGGGCCCGAGCCGGGGTGGGTGGCGGGTGCAGCACAACGGGACCGGGGGGCCCCAGAGAGGGGGACATACACAAATTTATGTGTTACCGATGTTTTCTTTTTCATAGCTCTCTTCGCTTTCCTCTTCATCCCCCTCCCGGTTGCCTCGTCCTCGCAGATCTTATCCCCGAACGTCAGCTGGTTAAAACGTACCGGGGACTCAATCTGCCTGATCTGCTTCATGACGAGGCAGCCCCCCTCACTAGTACTACCACCATCCTCATCCTCCCCTTCGCTCCCGCTGCCCTCTGAAGGGCTAGAGTCAGACGGGAGAGCCATCTGCTGAGGGGCTATCCCGCTATGCGATGCCTGGAGATCACTTACCAGGCCACCAGATGGCGGGTAGGGTGCAACCTCCTCCTCACAGTCCTCTTCCTCCTCATCCTCCACCGCCATCACCTGGCTGGAGCTCCGTGACCCCTCCAGAGATCCACCGGCCATGGCTCTGAACCGGTCGTCGTTCTCCAACTTTTCTCTGAATGGCCCGCTGCCGGCCAGGATGGTACACCGCCGGTTCTCCACCTCCTGGATGGCCTTCTTAATCCTCCTGACCGCGGCAGATAGCTCAGGCTTCTTGCTGCTAGAGGCCCTGTCGGACCTCTCCTGAGCTACCCTCAACTCCCCCCAGAGGGATTTTAGCTTCCTAGAGGCGTCCTCATACTCGCAGAGGTGCGCATGGATGCGAGAGCCATAGATGACAGTGGACTCCTTCGCCACCTTGGTGCCCCAATCAGGGGGCACCGCTGCAGCACCCCTGCACATACTCGGCCTACCTCCGGGGGGAGGAGCTGCCGCGGCCGTGGCCTCAGGGGTCCCTCTGGTCTTCATGCCGGACGCCTTGCCTTTTCCGGACCTGGTCATCCCAGCCACAATGGTATTCCTCCTGCCCCCCGCCGGCTTGGACCGGGGGGCAGGAGCTGGGGGCCCAGCCCCGGAGGCCAATCCCACAGCAAGCCTCCTTTCCTGGGAAGGGGGCAGACAAAAAGTCCCAGATGGTAAAGGCAAAACCTCCCTTCCCAGGAGCTCTCTCCACACACCAAACACAGCAGCACACGGCAGGCTCCACCTCTTCCTCCTCCTGCAACCGTGGCTGCTGGCATGAGACTTGCCCTCCAATAGATCCTTGTAAATGGATTTAAAGTGTATTCATTCAAATTAGAGAGACAATTTAAATTAAAAAACTTAGAGCTGCCTCCACCACAGGGGGGCTCGCTCGACCCACCAGCGGACAGGCACCAGTATTGGGAGAGGGGGGCTGGCCGTCAGGGTTCACCGCGGCTCTGGCACAAACCCGGCGACACGGAGGTGGCACGGGCAGGAGCGGACTGGCCGTGTCGGCTTCTCACTTTTTGGATTTTAGAAGGGCATGACATGCCTATATCTGTGTCTCCCCCTCCTTTTACTCCTCCACCTCTTTTATTTTCGCATGACTATATGTACTTGTCACTTTTCCATGTGTTAGTTATGTCTTCTGAGCAGTTTGTCAGCTTTTGGACACCTTTGAAGGTGTTTTCTATGTGTTTCTATGTGTTTTTGTTTGCCTGCCATTGGTTTTAACGGTGTTCGAAGGTGTTCGACGAACAGTTCGACGAACAGTTCGGCGAACACACGGGTGTTCGACGAACCGAACCGAACTCGAACACTACGGGGGTGGCTCAACACTATTCCCTAGTAATTCGGTCAAAAAGTGGGAGCGAGAAGATGTGGCTGTTGGTTGCGGCACATTTTCACCTTGGCCACGGCCCCGTCCTCTACACGCACCATCACCAGAACGTCCAGTTCCACGTCCCTTGCCACGTGCCTTGCCCATTGTAAATTAAGTAAAATAGCTTACACTCGCACTATCAATGGAAAAAAGGTAATAAAAAGGAGATTAGAACCGTGGAAGAGGAAAACCACAGTTCTATTTCTCTGGCCCACACCAGAATCTTTTAAACAGATATATTTGTGACTGAACAGACAGGGAGTCACTATTTTTTTTTTTACGTAAAACAGGCAAAAAGCTGGACAATACAGAGATTTGAACCGTTGAACTGCAAAATCACAGTTCTAATTTACTGGCGTATACCAGACTTTTTTTTAATAGATATATTTGGGGCTGAACAGTCAGCGACACACTCAAATTGTTTTTTTTTTATGTAAAAAAGGCCGAAAAGTGGATAATATAGAGATTTGAACCGTGGAACTGCAAAACCACAGTTATATTTTTTTGGCCTACGCCAGAATCTTTCAAACAGATATATTTGTCAAATACGCCAGAAATGCCATCTATATATACAAAAAAAAAAAAATTGGACAGCTACCTGTATCACAGGTACCTGTCCATCTGCATGCTGAAATAGCATAGACAATGAGGAGAAAAGCTCAGCATATATTGCAAAAAGTATTTATTGAATAATACACGTAAAGGTAGATAAAAATTCCACAGATATATTTTGTGCCTGAACAATCAGGGAGACACTATTACTGTTTTTCTTTACGGAAAAAAATACCAAAAGCTGGATAATACAGAGATTTGAAACGTGGAACTGCAAAACCACAGTTATATTTTTCTGGCCTACACCAGAATCTTTCAAACAGATATATTTGTGTCTGAACAATCAGGGAGACACTATTACTGTTTTTCTTTACGGAAAGAATACCAAAAGCTGGATAATACAGAGATTTGAATGGTGGAACTGCAAAACCACAGTTATATTTTTCTGGCCTACACTAGAATCTTTCAAACAGATATATTTGTGACTGAACAATCAGGGAGACACTATTACTGTTTTTCTTAATGGAAAAAATACCAAAAGCTGGATAATACAGAGATTTGAAATGTGGAACTGCAAAACCACAGTTATATTTTTCTGGCCTACACCAGACTCTTTTAAACAGATATATTGGTGTCTGACCAGTCAGAGAGACACTATTACTTTTTTTCTTTACGGAAAAATACCAAAAGCTGGATAATACAGAGATTTGAACGGTGGAACTGCAAAGCCACAGTTATATTTTTCTGGCCTACACCAGAATCTTTCAAACAGATATATTTGTGTCTGAACAATCAGGGAGACACTATTACTGTTTTTCTTTACGGAAAAAATACCAAAAGCTGGATAATACAGAGATTTGAACCATGGAACTGCAAAACCACAGTTATATTTTTCTGGCCTACACTATAATCTTTCAAACAGATATATTTGTGTCTGAACAATCAGGGAGACACTATTACTGTTTTTCTTTATGGAAAAAATACCAAAAGCTGGATAATACAGAGATTTGACCCGTGGAACTGCAAAACCACAGTTATAGTTATGGGACGTACACCAGACTCTTTTAAACAGATATATTTTTGTCTGACCAGTCAGGAAGACACTATTACAGTTTTTTTTTTTACGGCAAAAAATGCCAAAAACAGGATAATACAGAGATTTCACCTGTGGAACTGCAAAACCACAGTTATATTTTTCTGGCCTACACCAGACTCTTTTAAACAGATATATTGGTGTCTGAACAGTCACAGACACACTCAATTTTTTTTTTTTGGGGGGGGGGAAATACCAAAAAGTTAATAAGATGCGTATTTGGACAGTCTGACTGAGGAAAAAAAAAATACAGGATTTAGATGAAAAAAAAAAATTCCTGGCCTCTGAGACCGGGGTGATAAGTCTAGCAATTTGACCAACAGGAGCACACAGGACTGTAATGCAGCGTTTGCTGGTATAACCACTGCGTCTCCTATACAGCCTGCCTGCCTGATATCTGGGATGGATATTAGTCCTGAGAAAGACTGTTTGTTTGATTTGGCAGGCTTTAGAGACCCTACACTAACTATTTCGGAGTATAAATCTCTCCCTAGCCCAGCAGCACTGACTCTACACTGTCTGATCCGGAGCGACGGTGTCCAAGATGGCGGCGCCCGGTTTTAAATACTCGAGGTGACGCAGTGCGGCCTGCCAATCACTGTAATGCCCACAAACAACATGGCTGCGGCATTACAGTGACTGGCTGGCAATCCCTGCATGTTCATTGGCTCTGTAAAGAGCACCAAACGTGCAGGGTGGAGACCCGAGCTCCTGCCCCAGTAACCCGGAAATGCTCGGTGCTCGCCGAACGTCCCGAGTAGTGAGATGCTTGGGCGAGTACCGAGCAGTGTTGAGCATGTTCGCTCAACACTAGTGCCTTAGGCTAAGTGCAGCTGGTAAGTTGTCAGATGAAGAGGACATAAAGGAGATAATGAAGGAGAAAGGAAGGTGAAACAAAAAGAGGAATGAATACATAAGAGAGGGAAGAAAAGGAGGAAGAAATAGAAGGGGGAAAAAAGGGAGAAATAGGGAGAAAAAGAGAGGGGGAAGGAAGAAAAAACAAAAAACAAAAAAGAAGGGGAAAGAAAAAGTAAATGAAACGTCATTTCATCACCCTTCCAAATCATAAAAACATCATCGATGTATCTTTTCCAATACATTGCATGCTGTTTAAAGAGTGAGTGAGTATAGACAAAAGATTCCTCAAATACTCCCATATAGATATTGGCATATAGGGGTGTCATATTAGACCCCATAGGAGTCCCAATTTTTTGGATGTAAAACTGATCTTCAAGCAGAATTTTTTTTTTGTAAGGATTAAGGTAAGTAAAGATATACAGAAATCTTTTTGTAGTTGTGAGAACATGGTATGTTCATTAAGAAACAGGAGTACGTCGTCCATCCCCTTTTGATGATCAATGCAAGTATATAAATTAATTACATCCATAGTAACCAAAATACTTCCTAAAGGTATTGGACCGAATGAACGCAAATCTGCCAGGAAACTAGACTTATCTTTCAAAAAAGAAGGAATTATATATAAAAGGGGTGTCAACATCTTCTCCATAGTCATAGCAAATGGTGAGAGAATAGAATTGTAGATGCCACACAAGATGTGAATCTTTGGGAGAGTATAGAAGACGGGTGTGATTGGATGCCTATTGATCAGGAATTCTCCTAATTTGGAATCAATCACACCCTGCCCTCTATACTCATCAACAAAATTCTTAATTTCACATGCAATGTCAAAAGTGGGGTCTCTGTCAAAAGGCAGATAGGTCCAAAATCCGTTGCAAACGACTTATGCTTCCTATTCTATTTCATTTCAATTCTGTAGGGCACAGTGTAGCCCAATTAAGGTTTCAGGTCCTAGAGAATGTTTCCATGCCCAGACGTGGGGATGATAGTATTGGCAAACTCAAAATGAGGGAGGCCTTCTGGATATATACATTGCAGATCCTTGAGCCATGGGGTATGAATAGGGAATACGAAGTTCATTATTAACCATGATTAACACTTTTTGTATGTATTCTGATAACCTGTGCTCTCTTTTCTTTTTGTCTTTTAGATTCCATTATGATCCTTCCAAGATCAATCATTTTCTCTTTTCTTTCCCCTTCCTTTTTGTTTTTTCTCCCCCCCCCCATTTTTTCCTCCCCCCTCTCTTTTCCTCCCTTTTTCTCCCTTTTTTCCCCTTTCTTTTTCTTCCTCCTTTTCTTCCCTCTCTTATGTATTCATTCCTCTTTCTGGTCGCACTACTCATTTTCCATGCGCCGACTCTCACAATTTCAGGTATGTAACTCTTTCTTGGCTACTAGCACTGGTGCCTATAGCTCTCCTTCTTTATATTAATCTATTTTGTTCCTGCATGTTACTTTTTGACTCTGGTCTCATATTGGACCTCCTCCTTAACTATTGCCACTTGTTTGAATATAGTTTTGATGAGAATTATAGGGGAATCCTATTTCCACCTATGTGGTTACTTTAGCCTCCGCATTCATTACGACACTTGTTCTCTTTGCTAGTCTTGTCTCATGCTTTTTATTATTTCTTATATTAGTTTTACATCACATATGTATTCACACCCAATCAATTGTTTCAGACTATTGTGGCATTTTTGATGATTAATAGATATACTCTATGACTGTTTATAAGTCTGTATATATTTTTTGATGTTTCTTTCTTTTTGTATTTTTTCTTTCAGATTTTGGTTGCTATACCTTATGTTATGTTTTATATTGATACAGATAACCTAGACAAAGGCAATCACATGCCGAAATGTTGGATTTAATCTGTTTACTTTTGTGTCGGCTGTGAATAAAATTTTCACTTTATGTATCATTTTTTGTATCTTCTATGAGTTCTGAAGGTTACACACATAGTACAGTCATGGCCAAAAGTGTTGGCATCCTTGAAATTATTCCAAAAAATGAAGTATTTCTCCCAGAACATTATTGCAATTACTTGTTTTGTTATACACATGTTGATTTCCTTTGCGTGGATCGGAACTACGCAAAAAACAGAGAATAAAGGGCAAATTGGACATAATTTCTCACAAAACTCCAAAAATGGGCCAGACAAAATTGTTGGCACCCTCAACTTAATATTTGGTTGCACACCCTTTGGAATATATAACTGCAATCAATCACTTCCTATAACCATCAACAAGCTTCTTACACCTCTCAACTGGAATTTTGGACCACTCTTCTTTTGCAAACTGCTCCAGGTCTTTCATATTTAAAGGGTGCTGTTAGAACCCTCCTGTTAGTTTTTTCTATATTGTGCGGTCACGTGACCATCTGCCTATATATTCCAGCTCCACCCTTCTGGCCTTGCTGGACATCAGTGTTGTTTGACTGTCTCTCTAGCCAGGTGCTTCTTTGCCTATCTCTGTCTAGTTCGCTTGGTCCTCTGGGACCTCTAGTACTTTTTGTCAGTTTGTCTTTTGTGCTCTGCAACAACTTCTGTTTAGGAGGTGTCCCATTTTTGTCCCAGTCCTTAGTTCATTTAGGGACCTCTCCCTTAATTCTATAGGTCTTCGTTCAGACTAGCCGAGGACTAAGGCGGGTCTGTTCACAAGGAACATCGTAGGGATACAGATCATAACAGATGCCTTCTTACAACAGTAATTTTAGATCTCTCCACACCAAAACAACCCCAAAACATTTTTGAACCTTCACCATATTTGATTGTAGATATTGTGTTCTTTTCTTTATAGGCCTCAATCCATTTTCGATAAACAGTAGAATCATGTGCTTTGCCAAATAGATCAATCTTAGTCTCATCTGTCCACAAGATGTTTTCCCAGAAGGATTTTATCTTACTCACTTACATTTTGGCAAACTGCAGTCTAGCTTTTTTATGCCTATGTGTCAGCACCTGGGTCCTCCTGGGTCTCCTGCCATAGCATTTCATTTCATTCAAATGTTTACAGATTTACCGTGACACTGATGCACCCTGAGCTTGCAAGATAGCTTTAGAACTTGACTGGGGCTGCTTATCCACAATCTGCACTATCCTGCGTTTCAACCTTTTATCAGTTTTTCTCTGCCATCCAAGTCCAGGGAGATTAGCTATAGCCCATGGGTTCTAAACTTCATGATTATGGTGCGCACTGTGGACAAAGCAACATCAAAATCTCTGGAGATGGACTTGTAACTAATGATGAGCGAATGTGCTCGCCACTGCTCGGTACTTGCCCGAGCATCACTGGGCTCAACAAGCTCGGCGTGTATTTCCGGGTTGCTTGGGGCAGGAACTTGGGTCCCCTCCCTGCATGTTTGGCGCTCTTTAGAGAGCCGATGAAAATACAGGGATTGCCTGCCACGCACTGTAATACCGTAGCCATGTTGGTTGTGGGCATTACAGTGATTGGCTGGCCGCACAGCGTCATCAGGTCTATATAAAACCTGGCACCGCTATGATTGTCACAGTCTACTCCGGAATCAGGCAGAGTAGGGAGAGGTGCTGCTGCGTCAGTGAGAGATTTGCTTCTTTATAGTTAGTATAGGTAATACACAACATATACATATACAGTACATATATATCCATCTGAACTAACAATCCTTCTGAGGACTAATCCAGCTGCATATATTCAGTGGTGATAGCAGGAGTTAGGCAGACAGGCAGTGTATGTGTCAAACTGCAGTGCATAATACAGCGCAAGAGGGTCCATTGAAAGTCTTGTTAGTATAGTATTCCACAACATATACAGTACAGACCAAAAGTTTGGACACATCTTCTCATTTAAAGATTTTTCTGTATTTTCATGACTAGGAAAATTGCACATTCACACTGAAGGCATCAAAACTATGAAATAACACATGTGGAATTATATACTTAACAAAAAAGTGTGAAACAACTGAAAATATGTCTTATATTCTAGGTTCTTCAAAGTAGCCACCTTTTGCTTTGATGACTGCTTTGCACACTCTTGGCATTCCCTTGATGAGCTTCAAGAGGTAGTCACCGGAAATGGTCTTCCAACAATCTTGAAGGAGTTCCCAGAGATGCTTAGCACTTGTTGGCCCTTTTGCCTTCACTCTGTGGTCCAGCTCACCCCAAACCATCTTGATTGGGTTCAGGTCTGGTGACTGTGGAGGCCAGGTCATCTGGCGTAGCACCCCATCACTCTCCTTCTTGGTCAAATAGCCCTTACACAGCCTGGAGGTGTGTTTGGGGTCATTGTCCTGTTGAAAAATAAATGATGGTCCAACTAAACGCAAACCTGATGGAATAGCATGCCGCTGCAAGATGCTGTGGTAGCCATGCTGGCTCAGTATGCCTTCAATTTTGAATAAATCCCCAACAGTGTCACCAGCAAAGCACACCCACACCATCACACCTCCTCCTCCATGCTTCACGGTGGGAACCAGGCATGTAGAGTCCATCCGTTCACCTTTTCTGCATCGCACAAAGACACGGTGGTTGAAACCAAAGATCTGAAATTTGGACTCATCAGACCAAAGCACAGATTACCACTGGTCTAATGTCCATTCCTTGTGTTCTTTAGCCCTAACAAGTCTCTTCTGCTTGTTGCCTGTCCTTAGCAGTGGTTTCCTAGCAGCTATTTTACCATGAAGGCCTGCTGCACAAAGTCTCCTCTTAACAGTTGCTGTAGAGATGTGTCTGCTGCTAGAACTCTGTGTGGCATTGACATGGTCTCTAATCTGAGCTGCTGTTAACCTGCAATTTCTGAGGCTGGTGACTTGGATAAACTTATCCTCAGAAGCAGAGGTGACTCTTGGTCTTCCTTTCCTGTAGCGGTCCTCATGTGAGCCAGTTTCTTTGTAGCGCTTGATGGTTTTTGCAACTGCACTTGGGGACACTTTCAAAGTTTGCCCAATTTTTTGGACTGACGGACCTTCATTTCTTAAAGTAATGATGGCCACTCATTTTTCTTGCCATAATACAAATTCTAACAGTCTATTCAGTAGGATTATCAGCTGTGTATCCACCTGACTTCTGCACAACACAACTGATGGTCCCAACCCCATTTATAAGGCAAGAAATCCCACTTATTAAACCTGACAGGGCACACCTGTGAAGTGAAAACCATTTCCGGTGACTACCTCTTGAAGTTCATCAAGAGAATGCCAAGTGTGTGCAAAGCAGTCATCAAAGCAAAAGGTGGCTACTTTGAAGAACCTAGAATATGAGACATATTTTCAGTTGTTTCACACTTTTTTGTTAAGTATATAATTCCACATGTGTTAATTCATAGATTTGATGCCTTCAATGTGAATGTACAATTTTCAAAGTCATGAAAATACAGAAAAATCTTTAAATGAGAAGATGTGTCCAAACTTTTGGTCTGTACTGCATATATCCATCTGAACTAACAGTCCTTCTGAGGACTAATCCAGCTGCATATAATCTGTGCTAGGCAGGCAGGCAGTGTATGTGTCAGACTACAGTGTATGATACAGCACAAGAGGGTCCATTGAACATCCTGTCTGCTGCTGTAATAATTACAGATATTTGTAGACATAGCCCCAAATATAAGGGGCCAGGGTAATTTTTTTTTAATCTTAATCCTGCTTATTTGCTTAAAAAGCAATCCAGAGTGCACCATTTTTCTTCTCAATTTGCTTGTTCTCACTGCAGAATAAAGCCAGATCTGTTCCATATTTCAGTGACAAAAATCCAGAAATTTAAACTGAACATGGAAAATATTGGCCTCCTTTTCCATTCTGCTGCAGTATGTTTGTCAAGTTAATCACACTAGGCGTCTGTGAAGAATAGTTTTAGAAAATTACAGGGCTGCTATGTAAAACTGTGATTCTCTTTCAGACATATCACCTATAAGACTGTTCCAAAATCAGACATTTCTTCCATTTCTATTCTGCTGCACTGTGTCGGTCAAGCTACACAGGTCTCTGTGTAGAATAATATTTGTAAATTACCGGAGTGCTATTTAAAATTGTGGATCTCTGTCAGACGTATCACACCCTAAAATATAACTTTTAATAGATATTTTAAAACATAACATCAATAAATAAGGGACAAAAATCCAGATAAAAGTATGGGGTGAGGGGTAACTGAAATGGCATTCAAACTCACCCTATGTGATTATCCAGCCGATATAGTCAAGGCAGCATATAAAAATGCACTAAGACAGGATAGGTCCAAGCTATTAACCCCTTTACAGCCCATGACGTATTAATACGCATCTGTGCCCTGGGCTTTAAGAGCCTGACCCGTATTAATACGTCATGGCGATCGCGCGCACACAGTCTGTGCGGGCGGGATCGCCGCCGGGTGTCAGCTGATTGTCACAGCTGACACCCGGTACTATGTGCAGGGAGCGGTCCTGCACCGCTCCCGGCACATTAACCCCCGCAATGCTGTGATCGAAGTCGATCGCAGCATTTCGGTGGCTAAGGGGAGGTGACCGCAATACTCACCTCTTCTTCCGGCCTCCAGCGCTGTCTGCCGTGGCTTCCCGGGTGTTGCCATGACGACCCGATGTCGTCATGACAACATCCGGGTCACCAGACAACAGGAAGATTGTTTGCTCATGCGCAGTGCATGAGCAAACAATCGTCTCGCTGTGCAGCACTGACTGCCTGCATAGCACAGGGATGGTGCTCCATCCCTATGCTATGCAGGCGATGAGAAGAAAAAAAGTGAAAGTCCCAGAGTGGGACAAAGTAAAAAAGTGTAAAAACTCTCAGAAAGTGAAAAAAAAAAAAAAAAAAATTGAAAAGATATTTAAAAAAAAATAAAAAAAATAATCCACCAAAAATAAAAATATAATGTACCCATCAATAAATATTATGAAAAAAAACAAAAACAAACAATAAAAGTACATATATTTGGTATCGCCGTATCCGGAACGACACGACCTATAAAACTGTCCCACTAGTTAACCCCTTCAGTGAACACGGTAAAAAAATGAAATAAAAAACGAAGCAAAAAACAATGCTTTATCATCATTCCGCCAAACAAAAAATGGAATAACACGCGATCAAAAAGACGAATAGAAATAAAAATGGTACCGCTGAAAACGTCATCTTGTCCCGCAAAAAACAAGCTGCAATACAGCTCCATCATCCAAAAAATTAAAAAGTTATAGCCCTCAGAATAAAGCGATTCAAAAAAATGATTTTTTCTATAAAATGGCTTTTATTGTGTAAAAGCGCCAAAACATAGAAAAACTATATAAATGTGGTACCGCTGTAAACGTACTGACCCGAAGAATAAAGCTACCTATCAATTTTACCACACGCAGAGTAGAATAAAAAAAAAAAAAAAAAAACAATTCCTGAATTGTTGGTTTTTGTTTATTCTGCCACCCAAAAGCTGGAATAGAATGCGATCAAAAAATGTCACGTGCCTGAAAATGGCACCAATAAAAACGTCAACTCATCCCGCAAAAAACAAGCCATAACATGACTCTGTCTGCCAATATATGGAAAAATTATAGCTCTCAAAATATGGCGATGCAAAAACTAGATTTTACAAAATATGTGTCTTTTAGTGTGTGACAGCTGTCAGTCATAAAAGCCCGATATGATTCTGGTATCACTGTAGTCGCATCGACCCGAAGAATAAAGTAATCTCATCACTTATGCCGCACGAGGAATGGCGTAAAAAATAAACGCTAGGGCTGGGGTTGGGGTTAGGGTTGTGCTAATGTTAGGGTTGGGGTCAGGGTTGGGCTAGGGTAGGGTTAGGGTTGTTTTTTTTTTATAAAAAATAATAAAAAATGACGATATGGCAACTAGTGTTGAACGCAAGTGCTCGCTACTAGAGTTTGCATCGGGTGCTCGGGTATGCATTGAGTATCGCGGGTGCTTGAGTCTCCGACCCATATGTTTCGCGGCCAAAAAAACCTAGCGGGGATTGCCTGCCATGCTCGAGAGATCCCCGCATGTTTTTTTCGGGTGTCTAATAACCGTGAAACATGCGGGCGGGGACTCGAGCATTTCACTTGAGCACCCGTCATACATGGTGCATACCTGAGTACCCGATGCAAACTCAAGTAGCGAGCACTTGCGCTCAAGACTAATGACAACTTATTCAATATGATGACCTAATGTCATCAAATTCTGTGTCGTACCTCTGGGTTCAAAATGTTCACTATACCCCTTGATAAAATCCTTGAGGGGTGTAGTTTCCAAAACGGGGTCACTTGTGGGGGGTTTCAAATATTTAGGCACATCAGGAGCTCTTCAAACGCAACATGGCGTCCGCTCTCGATTCCAGCCAATTTTGCGTTCAAAAAGTCACACAGTGCTCCTTCCCTTCTGAACTCTGCCGTGCGCCCAAACACTTTATTTTCCCCACATATGGGGTATTGGCGTACTCAGGAGAAATTGCAAAAAAGTTTATGGGGTCCATTTTCTCCTCTTACCCTTGTGAAAATAAAAAAATAGGGGCTAAAACATCATTGTTGTGGAAAAAGTTAGATTTTTTTATTTTCACGGCTCCATGTTATAAACTTCTGTAAAGGACTTGGGGGTTCAGGGTGCTCACCACACATCTGAATAAGTTCCCTGAGGGGTCTAGTTTCCAAAATGGTGTCACTTGTGGGGGGTTTCCACTGTTTAGGCACATCAGGGGCACATCCGCTCATTATTCAAGGAAATTTTACATTCAAAAAGTCAAATGGCACTCCTTCCCTTCCAAACCCTGCCGCGCGCCCAAACAGTGGTTTTCCCCCACATATGGGGTATCTGCTTACTCAGGAGAAATTGAGCAACAAACTGCATGGTGAAATTTCTCCTGTTACCCTTATGAAAATGCAAAAGTGGGGGCTGAAAAACATTTTTGTGGGAAAAATGTGAAAATTTTATTTTTACGGCTCAATGTTATAAACTTCTGTGACGCACCTGGGGGTTCAAGGTGCTCACCACACTTGTAGATAAGTTCCCTGAGGGGTCTAGTTTCCAAAATGGTGTCACTTGTGGGTCGGTTTCCACTGTTTAGGCACATCACGAGCTCCCCAAATGCAACATGGCGTCCGCTAATTATTCAAGCAAATTTTACATTTAAAAAGTCAAATGGCGCTCCTTCCCTTCTGAACCCTGCCGTGCGCCCAAACAGTGGTTTTCCCCCACATATGGGATATCTGCTTACTCAGGAGAAATTGAGCAATAAACTGAATGGTACAGTTTCTCCTGTTACCCTTATGAAAATGCAAAAGTGGGGGCTGAAAAACATTTTTGTGGGAAAAATGTGAAAATTTTATTTTTACGGCTCAATGTTATAAACTTCTGTGAAGCTCCTGGGGGTTCAAGGTGCTCACCACACATCTAGATAAGTTCCCTGAGGGGTCTAGTTTCCAAAATGGTGTCACTTGTGGGGGTTTTCCACTGTTTAGGCACATCAGGGGATCTCCAAATGCATCATGGCATCCGCTAATTATTCAAGCAAATTTTACATTCAAAAAGTCAAATGGCGCTCCTTCCCTTCCGAACCCTGCCGTGCGCCCAAACAGTGGTTTTTCCCCACATATGGGGTATCGGCTTACTCAGGAGAAATTTCGCAACAAATTTTGGGGTCCATTTTTTCCTGTTACCCCTGCGAAAATAAAAAAAATTGGGTCTAAATTAACATTTTTGTGAAAAAAGTTAAATGTTAATGTTTTTCTTCCACATTCCAAAAATTCCTGTGAAGCACCTGAAGGGTTAATAAAGTTCTTGAATGTGGTTTTGAGCACCTTGAGGGGTGCAGTTTTTAGAATGGTGTCACTTTGGGGTATTTTCTGTCATAAAGACCCCTCAAAGTGACTTTAAATATGATGTGGTTTTGTAAATTTTTTTGGAAAAATTAGAAATCGCTGGTCAACTTTTAACCCTTATAGCTCCCCAATAAAAAAAAATTTTGTTTCCAAGATTGTGCTGTTGTAAAGTAGACTTGTGGGAAATGTTATGTATTAACTATTTTGTGTAACATATCTCTCTGATTTAAGGGCATAGAAATTCAAATTTTGAAAATTACAAAATTTTCAAAATTTTTGCCAAATTTCCTTTTTTTTCACAAATAAAGCAAGTGATATCGAAGAAATTTTACCACGATCATGAAGTATAATATGTCACGAAAAAACAATCTCGGAATCAGGGGGATCCGTTGAAGCATTCCAGAGTAATTACCTCATAAATTGACAGTGGTCAGAATTGTAAAAATTGGCCTGGTCATTAACGTGCAAACCACCCTCGGGGGTAAAGGGGTTAACACCACATGAAAAATCTGAGCCTAACTCTATAACCAGGCTGATCGGTACTTTTGACGATCAGCATCCAAGAATTATGAGTATTGTGAGGAAATACTGGGGCATTCTGGAAACTGACCCCGATATTAAAAAGTGGATTTTGGACTCTCCCTCAGTTACCTTCAGGAGGGGTAAATCAATCAAAGACCATTTGGTACATAGCTACTTTACCCCCCAAAAAAGGTATGGTACCTGGTTGGATAGAAGATCTGTTGGTACCTTTAGATGCCGCCACTATAGTTTCTGTAAATTTATTTCACCTTAAGATACTTTCTCCAGTGCAGTAACTAACGGATATACAAGAACAAACACTTTGCTAACTGTACAACTGCAGGAGTAGTGTATCTTTGTATTTGCACCTTCCCAAAAGATTATGTTGGCAAAACAAAGAGGCAATTCAAAATCCGTATAGGAGAACACATAGGTGATATCAGAAATAAAAGGGATACACATTTAGCGAAACACATAAATACCTACCATGGTGGAGACTTAAACTCTATCATGTTTCGCTCTGTTGAAGTCATCAGTCCATCGGTCCGCCAGGGGGACTGGGACAGAATGATCCTGCAGAGAGAATGCAGATGGATTTTCTGGCTGGAGTCCCAATATCCTGGAGGTATAAACGAGCAATTGAATTTCTCTAGCTTCGTCTAAGTCTGCTCGTTTACCATTGTACCCCATTTTTAGAAATCACTATCAGCATTGTGTCTAGTCTTTAAGTGACCATATATATTTATTCTCATGGTCGTTATCCTTGGTCCATGAAGTTGGGACACTTAGACTATAGACATCAATGATAGATATCATTATCTTGATTCTGTTAGTCTCTACTGTATCATCTTTCCTTAAAGACATACAGTCTATTGGGCTTACAGCATTGTTTTGTGTGAAATGAGTATATATTCCTCAATCAAATAATTAAAAAATCACCACCCACTCGCGCTATACAATTGCTAGAAGAAATGCAGCTGCTAGTAGTAGAGCAGGTTTCGTGTGATCACCTGCCTGTGGGAATAAATGTAGTAAATGGAGTATATACTACCGCCCTCGCAGACGTCAAAGATAAATCTCTGAAAGAATCTAGAACCCCAGGGTAAACATATGTCAGGAATAATCCGGCTAATACCGTAATAGACCTACCTACAATAGTGTCAATAAAAAAATGGAAAAAAAAGAATAAATAAATAGTGTCTTTTTATTATTGACACTATTGTAGGTAGGTCTATTACGGTATTAGCTGGATTACTCCTGACATTTGTTTACCCTGGTGTTCTAGATTCTTTCAGACATTTATCTTTGACGTCTGCTAGCGCGGTAGTATATACTCCATTCACTACGAGTATATATTCCTGAATAACCCCCTGTTTTAGCAATTGATTTTTGTATACATATTATTTAGTATTTAATCTCTAAAGAATATCTAATTATTTCCCCTCTCCCCCCCCTTTTTTTTGAGGCACATTGCTTGGATTGTGCATTTTGTTCTTTTTGAGCCCGACTCTTATCTGGGGGTTGTTTATTTCATCCTCCTGATATCACAGTAATTGGTCACGTGCCTGGTGGAGCGCTGACTGCGTTCCATCCCTAGCACATGGCGGAACTTACATCACTCTCCTTTCCATGTAGCAGTCCTTACTTTAACATTGGTGACACGCATTTACGTTCCATCGATACCACGCTGCGGAAGTGACGATTCATGCTTGCCGCAGGCGGAAGTTATATCTTATCTAGAGGTATTGACTATACTACTGGTGGAACGCATTGTGCATTCCATCGGTACCTCACGACGGAAGTGATGCTTCATTTCGTCTGGGGGTGGAAGTGGTACTTTGGGCCTCGCCGGATATCGGAAACACCTGATTTGGTGCATACTTTAGATATGGGGTTATATAAACATGGGTGAATGGCCAGGTTCCTTGGCATGGCAACTCACCAGACTGGATATATCCATTTTCCATTCAGCCCGACCTATTATGGTGCACTCCTGTCATTATCCCCTGATGAGCCCTGACTGAGGAGGGGGTGAAACTGAGGAGGGACTTTAGCATATACTGGGACCATCAATGAACTGGCATCTGATAAGTCTGCATTCTAGCAGTTGATCAATATATTATGGTTTTGATATGAATATATAGTTTGTTGTCTCTCTCCAATTTGGCAGAATAGCTGTGGCTATTATAATGGCCTTTTTCTAAAAAATGCTGAATAATATAATAGTATTATGTAATTTGTAGGTACTGCTCACACTTATTGAGATATTTAACTTTGAGTCAATATATATTGAAGAGGTACTTACATTAATCTCTCTTATTATTCATTGTTTTGGGAAATACCTATATTGACCAATGGTCTTTTTCCCATACTGGCCCATAGTCACTTATTATCCTGTGGTTTTCTGATATTTAACAATTTAGAGAAATTATATGGAGAACAACTGATATTTTACTAAGCACTTGTCCACGTGTCTGTGGTTAGGTCGACTTTTCCAGTAACTGCATTGTTGAGGGCACGGCTAATGTTGTGGGACACGTGCTCGTGTAATGAAGGGACGGCACACTAGGAGAAATAGTGGCGGCTGGGGACCGAGTACCAAGGGACGGCCGCCGCCACCCGGTTGCTGAAAGCTTCCGTCTCCACGAGCCTAAAAGGAAACATTTTAAGCACAAGCGTTCGCGAAATGTGTGAATTTAGTAGTGTGGCCTGTGGGGCGTTGGCTGCGTATTTGCACTTGCGTTCCAAGGACTGGGGTAGAGACAACTGAATGCTGCGCAGGGACAAGGACGTGCACGTGCTTGCTGATGGTGCTAGTTGAGAGTGTTCATCGACAGGTGTAGGACGGGAGGCATCATGGCATGCGCCATGGACAAGGGATTGGCGTGCGCACACAACAGTGGAAGAAGCATTGGTGTCACCCGCAGACGCTGTTCCTGGACCATGGGATTCGGCCCACAAAGTCGAGTGCTTTGCTGCCATGTGCCTGATCATGCTTGTGGTGGACAGGCTGGTAGTTTTGCTACCCCTGCTGATGCTGGCCAGGCAGGTGGTGCAACTGGCCTTTTTGGGGTTATCGGCAGAGTCTTTAAAAAACAACCAGACTCGGGAAGACCTAACAGTTGTACTGGCAACTTCCGTCGTGTTGGTGTTACGGGAATGGTTGCCCGCCTTCTCTCTGCGGCCACCACACTGCTTCTTCCTGCCTGTTGGAGTGCTCTGCCTCCCTCCCCCTGTGTGCTGCTGTCCTTACTCTGCATGTCCTCCTGCCAGGTTGGGTCAGTTACTATATTATCCACCACCTCCTCTTCCACTTCCGCACCCTGGTCCTCATCCTGACCTTCTGGCAATTGTGTCTCATCATCATCCACCTCTTGTGACACTTTCCCACCGTCACCTTCGTATGACAGTGGCTGCTCAAATGTTTGGGCACCACTACATGCGATCTCCTCTTAACTCGCTTGAAGCTGCCTGGGCGAGAGGCCCTATTCTATAAATGTAAAAGTTCCAGCTCTTCGGAGTGTCCAAGTGTGAGATCAGTTGTCTATGGGAACTCGGCATGGTGGGTGGAAGGAGGATAAGGGTGAGGAATATGCAGTCCAGACTCACGGCTACTGAGACTTGACCGTATGGAAGACAGGGTGGTGGTGGCTAAGTGACTGGAAGCTTTATCTGCTATCCAACCAATAACCTTTTCACACTGCTCTGTGTTCAATAGTGGTGTTATGCGGTCCCTTATTAATTTCAGCTTGCCCACAGCCTCGGCCTCTGCTTGCACCATCACCATCATGTCCAGTTCCCCATCCCTTGCCATGTGCCTTGCCTATTTTAAATGGAGGACAATATCTTCCACGCTCACTACAAATTGCTGAATTTGGAGCAAACTTATATGTCATCTGTGTGACGGAAAAACAGCTGGCCTGTAGGTAACTATTTTTAATCGCAAACTGGTGTCAATAACTTCACTGACACACTGAAACAAAATTTTAATGGAGGCCAGAAATGGCAGAATTTTCAGCGAACTTATATGTGATCCGTTTGACAGACAGACCACAGTTTTAAATAGCTGGCCTGTAGGTAACTATTTTTAACAGCGACCTTGTGTCAATAAGTTCGCTAACACACTGCAACAAAATTTCAATGGAGGCCAGAAATGTCAGAATTTTAAGCGCAATTATATGTGATCCGTGTGATGGACAAACACACAGTTTTAAATAGATGGATTTTTCGCGCTGTAATATGGAAAGGACCTGGCTGTATTCCGCAGTGCCAACAAGCAAATGGAGCTGAAAAACGGTGTTCTCTGGATTGCTTTTTAAGCAAATAATCAGGATTAAGAATTAAAATCCCCCCAAAAATTATTCCTGGTCCCTGATACCTGGGGCTATTTCTAGAAATATCAGTAAAAACACGAGCAGACAGAACTGGAATGGAGTATATGCACTGCCGTCTGTCACATACACTGCCTGCCTGCCTATCACTGTTATCTATGCAGCTGGATTAGTCCTCAGAAGGACTGTTTGTTGGTACACCTACACTAACTAGAAACAAGCAAATCTCTCCCTAGCTCAGCAGCACCTCTCCCTACACCGCCTGATTGCGGAGTGACTGTGACGAGCATGGCGGCGCCAGGTCTGATATAGACTTGATGACACTGTGCGGCCAGCCAATCACTGTAATGCCACAACCAACATGGCTACATCATTACAGTGTGTGGCAGACAATCCCTGCATGTTGATTGGCACTCTAAAGAGCGCCAAACATGCAGGGAGGGGACGCGAGCTCCCGCTAAGCAACCCCGGAAATACTCACCGAGCGCCGAGCATCTCGAGCAGTGAGATGCTCGGGTGAGCACCGAGCAGTAGCGAGTCGCTCATCACTATCTGTCACATCTGACACACCCGTGACAGAGGGTTTCCCAATATGTATACTTATGGTGGAGTGGAGGCTGGAGTGGTGTCTGAACATGTCCACTGCCACTTAAACAATTAAAAGAGATTTACCGAGGCAGCTGAGTGTGGATAAATGTTAAATGCTCACAGCTGGAATACACAGTCATAATGGAGTTTCTAGTACTATACATGTAACGTGTAAAGCTTTACCTACACTATTATAGCCTTAGATTGAAGGGACTATCAGTTGAAATAATGACTTCTTGCAGAATCAGCCATATATGCTTTCCATATGATGTTAACCTACAGTGATTGGAAAATACCGGTAAGCATTAAGTTGCCTGTAAATATCACTCTTGTTTTCCCATAAACTAGTATTACTTTTTTAATGGGACCGCTTCCTTGTAGAATTCTATCTTTTGTAAAAGCTTTGACAAGGTTTTAATAACGTCAGTTTACTTCTTCTATGCTCCTGTTATGTGTAGGCTTCAGGCTACACATTAATGTGAAGCTGAAATATTGATCTATCCCTTGACATTTTTACCTTTTATTTCTATTATTGCCGCTATCAAAGAAGAAAACAAGGAAACTATATTTCTTTATGTTTGTTTCCACATATTTTTTCTTTAATAAATGTCATATTTCAGATTTCCTGGATACAGTTTGATACGGTTGCTGTGTCATTGCTTCCTTGGTACTTATTTCCACAATCTGCTCTACCAGACTTCACATAATATAAAGGAACAGCTCATTGGCAAAATCCACAAAGTGATTTTGATAGGAGTCAACCTTGTATTTAAACTAAGGCACTTAGGTTTTACAAAACATGGATGAACTAGGCTCCAGGCACTAAAATGATTACTTTAAGATTTTTGTTTTAGTAACAGTTAATGATTTTTTGCCATTATAATAACGTTTGAGATATTAATATTACAAGTTTGCAACATTTAGAGTAAAGTAAATCATGACATGGTAAGTGATCATATCAAACATTCAGGTCCCGCTTTTACACACAAAAAAAGCTTTGAGAAGGCAAAAAAATTTTTGAACAACTTCGAGTTACAAAATTTTTGAGCGAGTTTTGATATTTTCACACCATTTTCCTCCGTCAAAATTGGCGGCAAAAGGGTGGGACAGGGGCATGTCACTACAGCTCGTCTAATTCATGGATAGCTGTGGCATTCCTTAAACCACAAATCTTACTCCAGTCCCTGACTAGAGTAAGATTTGTTGTCAGGTGCATGGAAGCCCACACCACTTGTCAGACACTCTTATTTCATTAGAGCACCACTCGAGCATTTTCTTTATAACACCGCTGCCCCCTATCTGATACTCATGTTCTGGCACTTTCTGCTCCTATCGGTCTACGCCTAGAAGTGACCTGCCTACAGCTCCAGTTTCACATGGAGCTGTACAAGGTCACTTTTTAATACAAGTCTATGAGAGCCTAGTTCTGGCCTCATTCTGGCTCTCATAGACTTGCATTGAAAGCTTGTGAAATAGCTTCTGACTTCCTGCCAGTCAGAAGCTACTGTCACAAGATGGCGCCGCGGAACTGGAGTGATGCCAAAAATCATTGAAGACACGAAAGGGTGAGTATGTGACTGGGGGCAAGGGGCTTACATTTAAAGAGCCACTACAGCGCTGAAAACACTGAAGTTGTGCTTTAAGCAGCGTGCGCCTCTTATTGAATGAGAAGTGTCTGACTCTAACACCCCCCCTTATCAAGAAGGCTAGCTTAATAATAATAAATAATTTTTATTTATATAGTGCTAACATATTTCGCAGCACTTTACAATTAAGTAGGGACAAATACAGACAATATAAACAATACAATGTATCACATTTCAACAGTTACAGGAGGATTGAGGGCCCTGCTCGCAAGCTTACAATCTATATGCTTGAGGATTGCCAAGCTTGATGTATTGGGGTATTCGTTTATCTTTCCTATATTGGAATATTAAAAATAATTAATACACAAGAGACATACTTCATGCACTTGGGTAATGTTTCTGGGGTCTGTCCCCTTTCTCAAGCATTTAGGGTAAAAAGGGTAGAAGCCTAATTATGAAATATGTAATTATGCATCAACTTCTTTGTTCTATATAAAAATAATTTGAAATTGAAACATCTCTGACATGAGCAGTGAATTTCTTCTATTTTGTACTAATTGGAATTTGACATATTTTAATTTCATGGGTCAAGTTTATGGAAACACAAAAATAATACATTCATATTATCTTTAATTGACACATCTCCATTTTTCTATGATACCACTCAACTTAATTTCCTATCAAGATTAGAGATGAGCGAACCTCTTAAGGTTTGATTCGTTTCAGATCGGCAAACTTTCTGATGTTCTCCAACTAATTCGTCAAACAGTTCGACGAACATATCTGAATTCCATTGGATTCAATCAGAGGCAAAACTAAATGTATACACAACACCTTCAAAGGGACCCAAAAGCTGCCAAAACAGCTCAAGTTAGGGGCAGATACCAGGAAAGTGGCATCTATTGACTCACAGCACAAATTTTATAATGGCACAGCAGCAGTCAGCCATGGGCCATGCATGCATGAGGTATCAGGGTCTGGGCCAGCATTTACAGCTTTGAATTGAACTTCAAATTAAGATGAGGTGGATGAGGGATCTGTGTAGGCCTGCTGTGCTGGGAGCTCTGATGCCACATGCAACAGCTCAAGCTGCTTTTATGCTCAGCCACACTCAGACGGCAGAAAAATCAATTTCATAGATTAGTATTGGTACAAAAATTTAAGGATAGTGAACAGGTAGCTTACTGAAAGTAAGTGGGGGCCTGCCAGTCTGGGAGCCCTACTGCTACAGACAACGACATGTAGGAGACCCAACCACGAGTATCCATATTTCCAAAAATTAGGGGCAGACACCACCAAAATGGCATAAGTATAATGGGGACCAACTCCTCTTCCACTGCAGCCAACTCAGCAGATAGAGACCCAATCAGGAGTCTTCAAATTTAAAAAAATTAAAGACAGACACCACCAAAGGAGCATCAATTTCACCAGAGTAGAAATAGTATAATGGGAACCAACACCTCTTCCACTACAACCAACCCAGCAGATGGAGACCCAATCAGGAGTCTTCAAATTGCAAAAAAATAGGGGCAGACACCAAAAAGTGGCATCAATTTCACCAGAGTAGAAATAGTATAATGGGGACCGACACCTCTTCCAATATAGCCAACTCAGCAGATGGAGACCCAATCAGGAGTCTTTAAATTTAAAAAAATTAGGGGCAGACACCACCAAAGTGGCATCAATTTTACCAGAGTAGAAATCGTATAATTTGACCAACACCTCTTCCACTACAGCCAACCCAGCTTATGGAGATCCATTCAGGATTCTTCAAATTTCAAAAAATTAGGGGCAGACACCACCAAAGTGGCATCGATTTCACCAGAGTATAAATAATATAATGGGGGCCGACACCTCTTCTACTATAGCCAACCCAGCAGATGGAGACCCAACCAGGAGTCTCCACATTTAGAAAAATGATTGTTAAAATCTGCAGCAGCAGCAGCAACAGCAGGCAGAGAGGCCACAACAAAGATATCACAGACTGCAATTACACGCGATCAATGCAGCACACTAAAAACTACACAATTGCCTAGTCTGCACAATGTGCGATTAGGGTGCAAAAGTCCTTGGAAATCCATAGCTTGCTCATCTTGATGAAAGTTAGGCAGTCTATATTTTCAGGGGACAGCTGAGAGAACGCTGGCCGCCAGGCATGATAAAACCTACAAAATGTGACAGGCGACCTCAGGCCACTCTTCCATTTTTAAATACCAAAATGTAAAAGGGTCCAAACCCTCCGTGATGGTATTGATATTAAGCTTGAGATATTCCTGCACTATCCTCTCCAGTCATTCACCATGTGTCAGACTTGTACTGTTGTGCTGGTGCTCAAGCTGGCCTAAAAATGTATGAAAGGACTCACAGAAACTGCTTCTGCCACCTACACTGCTGCTGCTGCTAAAGTTTTGGTGTTAACTAGTGATGAGCGACCACTAAAATGCTCGATTACACGTTCCTCAAGTCGAGCAAATTGGAATGCTCGAGTGCTCGATCTGAGCAACGAGCCTAATGTAAGTCTATGGGAAATCCGAGCATTTTTCCGGCGGCCCCCCCGGCGGTCTGCAGAGGGCCTAAAAATTGCCCAAATCGATGGGAACAGTGCTGAAATGACATGGGAACAGCATGGGGAGGACCCATGGAAGCATCTCTGACTACAAGGTCACTCCTGTCAATAATGTTGTCAGAGTATTACGCCACTTTTACAGACTCACAATAAAACATACAAAAACATAACAAAAATGGATTTTCCTGGGTAAAAATGTTATGGAACATCCTTTCCAGGGTAATGACTAGTGTTGAGCGAGCATGCCCGACACTGCTCGGGACTCTCCCGAGCATCTCACTACTCGGGATGTCGGGCGGAAGCTAGGGTCTCCACCCTGCATGTTTGGCGCTCTTTACAGAGCCAATGAACATGCAGGGATTGCCAGCCAGTCACTGTAATGCCGCAGCCATGTTGGTTGTGGGCATTACAGTGATTGGCTGGCCGCACAACGTCACCTCGAGTATTTAAAACCGGGCGCCGCCATCTTGGACACAGTCGCTCCGGATCAGAAAGTGTAGGGAGAGTGCTGCTGAGCTAGGGAGAGATTTATACTGCAAAATAGGTAGTGTAGGGTCTCTAAAGCCTGCCAAATCAAACAAACAGTCCTTCTGAGGACTAATATCCATCCCAGATATCAGGCAGGCAGGCAGGCAGGCAGGCAGGCTGTATAGGAGATGCAGTGGTTATACCAACAAACATTGCATTACAGTCCTGTGTGCTGCTGCTCAAATTGCTAGACTTAGCCCCAGGTCTCAGGGGCCAGGAAAAATCATTTTCTTTCATCTAAATCCTCTTTTTTTTTTTTTCCTCAGTCAGACTATCCAAATACCCGTCTTATTAACCTTTTGGTATTTCCCCTCCCCCCAAAAAAATTGAGTGTGTCTGTGAGTGTTCAGACACAAATATATCTGTTTAAAAGATTCTGGTGTAGGCCAGAGAAATAGAACTCTGGTTTTCCTCTTCCACGGTTCAAATCTGGGTGTAATCCAACTTTTTGCCTTTTTTCCATAAAAAAAAAACAGTTTGAGTGTCTCACTGACTGTTCAGACACAAATATATCTGTTTAAAAGATTCTGGTGTAGGCCAGAGAACTAGAACTGTGGTTTTCCTCTTCCACGGTTCAAATCTGGGTGTAATCCACCTTTTTGCCTTTTTTCCATAAAAAAAACCAGTTTGAGTGTCTCGCTGACTGCTCAGACACAAATATATCTGTTTAAAAGATTCTGGTGTAGGCCAGAGAACTAGAACTGTGGTTTTCCTCTTCCACGGTTCAAATCTCCTTTTTATTACCTTTTTGCCATTGATAGTGCGAGTGTAAGCTATTTTACTTCATTTACAATGGGCAAGGCGCGTGGCAAGGGACGTGGAACTGGACGTTCTGGTGATGGTGCGTGCAGAGGACGGGGCCGTGGCCAAGGTGAAAATGTGCCACAACCAACAGCCACATCTTCTCGCTCCCACTTCTTGACCGAATTACTAGAGAAGCACACAACAACACCACTATTGCGAACTGATCAGTGTGTACAGGTTATGTATTGGATAGCAGATAATACTTCCAGTCACCTGGGCACCACCACCTCCGGTCTGTGTTCCACACGGTCAAGTCTTAGTAGCCGTGAGTCTCGACCGCATATTCCTCCTCACCCTGATGCTCCTTCCTCCCACCATGCCGAGTGTCGTCAGACAGCAACTGATACCACAGTTGGACACACTGAAGAGCTGTTCACTGGTCCATTTCCATATTTGTGCCCCTCGCCTGCTCCGCTTGAAGTGGTGGAAGAGTAGATCCCATGTAGCGATGGCCAAATATTTGAACAGCCACGGCCACAGGAAGGCGATGCTGGCAATTTGTCACAAGAGGTGGAGGACGATGAGACATAATTGCCACAAAGTGAGCAGGAGGACCGTGGTGCGGAAGTGGAAGAGGAGGAGGTGGTGGATGATCTAGTAACTGACCCAACGTGGCAGGAGGACACGCAGAGCGAGGCCAGCAGCACACAGGGGGAGGGAGGCAGAGTACCCCAACAGGCAGGAAGAAGCAGTGTGGTGGCCACAGACAGAAGGGGGCAACAGTTCCCCGAGACACCAACACGAGGGACATTGCCAGTACAACCGGTAGGTCTTCCAGAGTCTGGAATTTTTTTAAAGGCTCTGCTGATAACCCTAAAAAGGCCATTTTTACCACCTGCCAGGCCAGCATCAGCAGGGGTGACAAAACTACCAGCCTGACCACCACCAGCATGATCAGGCACATGTCAGCAAAGCTCCCGACTTTGTGGGGCAAACCCCAAGGTCCACGACCAGTGTCAGCGGGTTTCACCACTGCTTCTTCCGCTGTTGTGCGTGTAAGAGAACCCCTTGTTGTGCGTGCAAGGTAATCCCCTGTCCATACTGCATGCAAAGTTGCCCCCTCCTCTCAGTCTTCACTTGTTATGGTAGTTTCTCAAGAAATAGCATCACGTCCTACCGCAGCGTTCAATTGTCCATATCACAGACATTTGAACGAAAGCGCAAATTCACAGCCAACGCCCCACAGGCCACAGTCCTAAATTCGCACATTTCACTACTGCTTGCATTGGAATTGCTGCCTTTTAGGCTGGTGGAGACGGAATCCTTCCGCAAGCCTTATGGTGGTGGCCGTCCCTCGGTACTCGGTCCCCAGCCGACACTATTTTGCCCGGTGTGCCATCCCCGCACTACACAAGCACGTGTCCCAAAACATCTGCCGTGCCCTCAAAAACACAGTTACTGGGAGAGTCCACCTGACAATGGACACGTGGACAAGTGCTTGTGGCCAGGGATGGTACTTCTCCCTGAAGGCACACTGGGTAAACAAAGTGGAAGCCGGGACCCAGTCAGACCTTGGGACGGAACACATCCTCCCCACACCGAGGATTGCGGGCCCTATGTAAGTCAGATTTGCCCCCACAGTGTACAGCTACTGCGCATCATCCTCCTCCTCCTCCTCATGTTCAGCCTCCATCTCAGATATCACCACATCAGTTACAAGCTGGAAGCACGGCAGTACTGCCTCAGCCAAGCGGCAACAGGCTGTGCTTAAACTCATAAGCTTAGGTGATAAACCTCACACTGCTTGTGAGTTGTAGACAGCTGTGAAAGAGCAGGCAGATCTGTGGCTGAGACCGCTGAACTTACATCCAGGCATGGTCGTGTGGGACAATGGCCGTAACCTGGTGGCGGCTCTGAGGTGAATCGAGATCACACACGTACCATGCCTGGCTCATGTGCTTAACCTCGTGGTTCAGCGGTTTCTTAAATCGTACCCTGAGTTGCCAGATCTGCTCATCAAAGTACGCCGCCTGTCTGCTCATTTTCAGAAGTCGGCTACAGCTTCCACTGCCCTTGCTGTGTGGCAGCAGCGTTTGCAGCTTTCGGCACTCTGACTGGTGTGTGATGTTCCCACACGTTGGAACTCTACCCTCCACATGTTGCAAAGGATTTGTGAGCAGAAGAGAGCAGTTGTGGAGTACCAGCTGCAACAAGGCTGTCGATATTCAGGTCAGCCTCCACACATAAGACCTCAGGAGTGGACCTGGATGTCTGACATATGTACCATCCTGACAAACTTTGAGGAGTCCACCAAGATGGTGAGTGGCGATGACACCATCATTAGCGTCAGCATCCCACTTGTCTGTCTTTTGCAACGTTCTCTGCAGAGAATTAAAGAGGAGACATTGCAGCCAGAGTATGATGAGATGGATCAAGAAGCTGTAGAGGGCGATTACACACAGCCCAGCCTCATCTCATCCGAACGTGCATTGGGGGACAATGAGGGAGAGGAGGAGGAGGAGGAAGAACAGGAGCTGGTATCATGCACTATAGACGGTAGTACCTGTACAACTATCATACCGTCGGTTCAGTGTGGGTGGCCTGAGGACAGGGGGGAGGAGGAGGAGGAGGAGGAGAGCATGGTCAGTCATCATCTTGGTGAGGACACGGAAGTCCTGCCCGTTACCAGTCTGGCACGCATGGCTGACTTTATGTTACGCTAGCTTAACCGTGACCCTCGCGTTGTCAAAATGTTGGGTGACAGTCATTACTGGTTGGTGACACTTTTAGACCCCGGCTACAAGGAGAACTTTCACTCTCTCATACCTGAGGTGGAAAAGTCTACAAAAATGGGGTAGTACCAGAAGGCCCTTGCTGCAGAACTGTTAAAAAAATTCCCATCTGAATACACGCTAGCGGCAGAGGTCACAGTTCGTTGCCCAACCAAGGCGTAAAGGCGAGAGAGATGCAACTCCAATCCAGAAGAGGCAGGGGAGCACTGTCAATGTTCTGGGACAGTTTTCTGAGACCCGCCCAGCTTACAGGCCCTGAGGTGCGGAGTACTCTCACAAGGAGTGGAAAGTTTCAAAAGATGGTGAGGGAGTACCTTGCCGACCGTACCAGCGTCCTCCGTGATTCCTCTGTGCCTTTTAATTATTCTGTATCCAAGCTGGACACTTGGAATGAACTCCCTTTGTATGCCTTGGAGGTCCTGGCCTGCCCTGCCGCTTGCGTGTTATCTGAGCGTGTTTTTAGTGCCGCTGGGGGAATTATAACTGATAAGCGCACTCGCCTGTCAACTGACAATGCTGACAAACTGACCCTTACCAAAATGAACAAGGGCTGGATTGGGCCAGACTTCTCATCACCATCAACTGACAGCAGAGCAACATAAAGTTAAATCCACTGTGTTATTTTGGGAGCTGTATTCCCATGCACCGCTTCACACCCACACATGGGTATACGCTTCCTCATTTCGGCTGTTTTTTGCTCGTCTCCTTATCCTCAGCCTCCACTACCACTATACCACCAGGGTGACCATGGTCCATGTTGCCAGGATTGCAAGTTCCTCCGTCCTAATTTTTGGCAGCTTTTGCTTGGAAGGCATAGGCAAAGACTTTGGGAGACCACTCCCCAATAATGGGAATAATGTTTTTAATATACTGTACTGCATGGCTCTTGTAAGGGGCATTGCAAGTTCCCCCATCCTAATTTTTGGCAGCTTTTGCTTGGAAGGCATAGGCAAAGACTATGGGAGACCCACTCCCCAATAATGGGAATAATGTTTTTAATATGCTGTACTGCATGGCTCTTGTAAGTGGCATTGCAAGTTCTTCCGTACTAATTTTTGGCAGCTTTTGCTTGGAAGGCATAGGCAAAGACTATGGGAGACCCATTCCCCAATAATGGGAATGATGTTTTTAATATGCTGTACTGCATGGCTCTTGTAAGGGGCATTGCAAATTCCTCCATCCTAATTTTTGGCAGCTTTTGCTTGGGAAGCATAGGCAAAGACTATGGGAGACCCACTCCCCAATAATGGGAATAATGTTTTTTATATGCTGTACTGCATGGCTCTTGTAAGGGGCATTAAAATCATCTTGTTAAGCTACTGTGACCTCCACGTCTCTTGCAAGGGTCATTGATATTGTCTTTCTATTCCACTGGGACCTCCACGTCACTTCCAAGGGGCATTGATATTGTCTTTTTATTCCACTGTGACCTCCACTTCTCTTCCAAGGGGCATTAAAACCATCTTGTTAAGCTACTGTGACCTCCACGTCTCTTCCAAGGGGCATTAAGACCATCTTGTTAAACCACTCTGAACTACATGTCTCTTCCAAGGGGCATTAAAATTGTCTTGCTAAGCTACTGTGACCTCCACGTCTCTTCCAAGGGGCATTGATATTGTCTTTTTATTCCACTGGGACCTCCACGTCTCTTCAAAGGGGCATTAAAACCATCTTGTTAAGCTACTGTGACCTCCACGTCTCTTCCAAGGGGCATTAAAACTGTCTAGTTAAACCACTCTGAACTCCACGTCTCTTCCAAGGGGCATTAAAACCGTCTTGTTAAGCTACTGTTACCTCCACATCTCTTCCAAGGTGCATTAAAACCGTCTTGTTAAACCACACTGAACTCCATATCTCTTGCAAGAGGCATTAAAACCGTCATGTTAAGCTACTGTGACCTCCACATCTCTTCCAAGGGGCATTAAAACCATCTTGTTAAACCACTCTGAACTCCACGTCTCTTCATAGAGGCATTAAAACCGTCTTGTTAAGCTATTGTGACCTCCACGTCTCTTTCAAGGGGCATTAAAACCTTCTTGTTAAACCACTCTGAACTCCACGTCTCTTCCAAGGGGCATTAAAACCGTCTTGGTAAGCTACTGTGACCTCCACGTCTCTTCCAAGGGGCATTAAAACCGTCTTGTTAAACCACTCTGAACTCCACATCTCTTCCAAGGGGCATTAAAACCATCTTGTTAAGCTACTGTGACCTCCACGTCTCTTCCAAGGGTCATTGATATTGTCTTTTTATTCCCCTGGGACCTCCACGTCTCTTCCAAGGGGCATTAAAACTGTCTTGCTAAACCACTCTGAACTCCACATCTCTTCCAAGGGGCATTAAAACCCTCTTGTTAAGCTACTGTTACCTCCACGTCTCTTCCAAGGTGCATTAAAACCGTCTTGTTAAAGCACACTGAACTCCACGTCTCTTCCAAGATTCATTAAAACTGTCTTGTTAAGCTACTGTGACCTCCACATCTCTTCCAAGGGGCATTAAAACCATCTTGTTAAACCACTCTGAACTCCACGTCTCTTCATAGAGGCATTAAAACCGTCTTGTTAAGCTATTGTGACCTCCACGTCTCTTTCAAGGGGCATTAAAACCTTCTTGTTAAACCACTCTGAACTCCACGTCTCTTCCAAGGGGCATTAAAACCGTCTTGGTAAGCTACTGTGACCTCCACGCCTCTTCCAAGGGGCATTAAAACCGTCTTGTTAAACCACTCTGAACTCCACATCTCTTCCAAGGGGCATTAAAACCATCTTGTTAAGCTACTGTGACCTCCACGTCTCTTCCAAGGGTCATTGATATTGTCTTTTTATTCCACTGGGACCTCCACGTCTCTTCCAAGGGGCATTAAAACTGTCTTGCTAAACCACTCTGAACTCCACGTCTCTTCCAAGGGGCATTAAAACCGTCTTGTTAAGCTACTGTTACCTCCACGTCTCTTCCAAGGTGCATTAAAACCGTCTTGTTAAACCACACTGAACTCCACGTCTCTTCCAAGAGGCATTAAAACCGTCTTGTTAAGCTACTGTGACCTCCACATCTCTTCCAAGGAGCATTAAAACCATCTTGTTAAACCACTCTGAACTCCACGTCTCTTCATAGAGGCATTAAAACCTTCTTGTTAAACCACTCTGAACTCCACGTCTCTTCCAAGGGGCATTAAAACCGTCTTGTTAAGCTACTGTGATCTCCACGTCTTTTCCAAGGGGCATTAAAACCATCTTGCTAAACCACTCTGAACTCCACGTCTCTTCCAAGGTGCATTAAAATCATCTTGTTAAGCTACTGTGACCTCCACGTCTCTTCCAAGGGTCATTGATATTGTCTTTTTATTCCGCTGGGACCTCCACCACTCTTCCAAGGGGCATTGATATTGTCTTTTTATTCCACTGGGACCTCCACGTCTCTTCCAAGGGGCATTAAAACCGTCTTGTTAAGCTACTGTGACCTCCACGTCTCTTCCAAGGGGCATTAAAACCATCTTGTTAAACCACTCTGAACTCCACGTCTTTTCCAAGGTGCATTAAAATCGTCTTGTTAAGCTATGGTGACCTCCACGTCTCTTCCAAGGGTCATTGATGCTGACTTTTATTCCACTGGGACCTCCACCACTTTTCCAAGGGGCACTGATATTGTCTTTTTATTCCACTGCAACCTCCACCACTCTTCCAAAGGGCATTGTTATTGTCTTTTTATTCCACTGCGACCTCCACCACTCTTCCAAGGGGCATTGATATTGTCTTTTTATTCCACTGTTACCTCCACCACTCTTCCAAGGGGCATTGATATTGTCTTTTTATTCCACTGGGACCTCCACCACTCTTCGAAGGGGCATTGATATTGTCTTTTAATTCCACTGGGATCTCCACGTCTCTTCCACGGGGCATTAAAACTGTCTTGTTACGCTACTGTGATCTCCACTTATCTTCCAAGGGGCATTAAAACCGTCTTGTTAAACCTCTCTGAACTCCACGTCTCTTCCAAGGGGCATTAAAATGGTCTTGTTAAATGACTCTGAACTCCACGTCTCTTCCAAGGGGCATTAAAACCGTCTTGTTAAACCTCTCTGAACTCCACGTCTCTTCCAAGGGGCATTAAAACCGTCTTGTTAAACCACTCTGAACTCCACGTCTCTTCCAAGGAGCATTAAAACCGTCTTGTTAAGCTACTATGACCTCCACGTCTCTTTCAAGGGGCATTAAAAACGTCTTGTTAAACCACTCTGTACTCCACGTCTTTCCAAGGGGCATTAATACTGTCTTGTTAAACCACTCTGAACGCCACGTCTCTTACAAGGGGCATTAAAACCATCTTGTTAAACCACTCTGAACTCCACGTCTCTTCATAGAGGCATTAAAACCGTCTTGTTAAGCTATTGTGACCTCCACGTCTCTTTCAAGGGGCATTAAAACCTTCTTGTTAAACCACTCTGAACTCCACGTCTCTTCCAAGGGGCATTAAAACCGTCTTGGTAAGCTACTGTGACCTCCATGTCTCTTCCAAGGGGCATTAAAACCGTCTTGTTAAAACACTCTGAACTCCACATCTCTTCCAAGGGGCATTAAAACCATCTTGTTAAGCTACTGTGACCTCCACGTCTCTTCCAAGGGTCATTGATATTGTCTTTTTATTCCACTGGGACCTCCATGTCTCTTCCAAGGGGCATTAAAACTGTCTTGCTAAACCACTCTGAACTCCACGTCTCTTCCAAGGGGCATTAAAACCGTCTTGTTAAGCTACTGTTACCTCCACGTCTCTTCCAAGGTGCATTAAAACCGTCTTGTTAAACCACACTGAACTCCACGTCTCTTCCAAGAGGCATTAAAACCGTCTTGTTAAGATACTGTGACCTCCACATCTCTTCCAAGGGGCATTAAAACCATCTTGTTAAACCACTGTGAACTCCACGTCTCTTCATAGAGGCATTAAAACCGTCTTGTTAAGCTATTGTGACCTCCACGTTTCTTTCAAGGGGCATTAAAACCTTCTTGTTAAACCACTCTGAACTCCACGTCTCTTCCAAGGGGCATTAAAACCGTCTTGGTAAGCTACTGTGACCTCCACGCCTCTTCCAAGGGGCATTAAAACCGTCTTGTTAAACCACTCTGAACTCCACATCTCTTCCAAGGGGCATTAAAACCATCTTGTTAAGCTACTGTGAAATCCACGTCTCTTCCAAGGGTCATTGATATTGTCTTTTTATTCCACTGGGACCTCCACGTCTCTTCCAAGGGGCATTAAAACTGTCTTGCTAAACCACTCTGAACTCCACGTCTCTTCCAAGGGGCATTAAAACCGTCTTGTTAAGCTACTGTTACCTCCACGTCTCTTCCAAGGTGCATTAAAACCGTCTTGTTAAACCACACTGAACTCCACGTCTCTTCCAAGAGGCATTAAAACCGTCTTGTTAAGCTACTGTGACCTCCACATCTCTTCCAAGGGGCATTAAAACCATCTTGTTAAACCACTGTGAACTCCACGTCTCTTCATAGAGGCATTAAAACCGTCTTGTTAAGCTATTGTGACCTCCACGTTTCTTTCAAGGGGCATTAAAACCTTCTTGTTAAACCACTCTGAACTCCACGTCTCTTCCAAGGGGCATTAAAACCGTCTTGGTAAGCTACTGTGACCTCCACGCCTCTTCCAAGGGGCATTAAAACCGTCTTGTTAAACCACTCTGAACTCCACATCTCTTCCAAGGGGCATTAAAACCATCTTGTTAAGCTACTGTGAAATCCACGTCTCTTCCAAGGGTCATTGATATTGTCTTTTTATTCCACTGGGACCTCCACGTCTCTTCCAAGGGGCATTAAAACTGTCTTGCTAAACCACTCTGAACTCCACGTCTCTTCCAAGGGGCATTAAAACCGTCTTGTTAAGCTACTGTTACCTCCACGTCTCTTCCAAGGTGCATTAAAACCGTCTTGTTAAACCACACTGAACTCCACGTCTCTTCCAAGAGGCATTAAAACCGTCTTGTTAAGCTACTGTGACCTCCACATCTCTTCCAAGGAGCATTAAAACCATCTTGTTAAACCACTCTGAACTCCACGTCTCTTCATAGAGGCATTAAAACCTTCTTGTTAAACCACTCTGAACTCCACGTCTCTTCCAAGGGGCATTAAAACCGTCTTGTTAAGCTACTGTGATCTCCACGTCTTTTCCAAGGGGCATTAAAACCATCTTGCTAAACCACTCTGAACTCCACGTCTCTTCCAAGGTGCATTAAAATCATCTTGTTAAGCTACTGTGACCTCCACGTCTCTTCCAAGGGTCATTGATATTGTCTTTTTATTCCGCTGGGACCTCCACCACTCTTCCAAGGGGCATTGATATTGTCTTTTTATTCCACTGGGACCTCCACGTCTCTTCCAAGGGGCATTAAAACCGTCTTGTTAAGCTACTGTGACCTCCACGTCTCTTCCAAGGGGCATTAAAACCATCTTGTTAAACCACTCTGAACTCCACGTCTTTTCCAAGGTGCATTAAAATCGTCTTGTTAAGCTATGGTGACCTCCACGTCTCTTCCAAGGGTCATTGATGCTGACTTTTTATTCCACTGGGACCTCCACCACTTTTCCAAGGGGCACTGATATTGTCTTTTTATTCCACTGCAACCTCCACCACTCTTCCAAAGGGCATTGATATTGTCTTTTTATTCCACTGCGACCTCCACCACTCTTCCAAGGGGCATTGATATTGTCTTTTTATTCCACTGTTACCTCCACCACTCTTCCAAGGGGCATTGATATTGTCTTTTTATTCCACTGGGACCTCCACCACTCTTCGAAGGGGCATTGATATTGTCTTTTAATTCCACTGGGATCTCCACGTCTCTTCCACGGGGCATTAAAACTGTCTTGTTAAGCTACTGTGATCTCCACTTATCTTCCAAGGGGCATTAAAACCGTCTTGTTAAACCTCTCTGAACTCCACGTCTCTTCCAAGGGGCATTAAAATGGTCTTGTTAAATGACTCTGAACTCCACGTCTCTTCCAAGGGGCATTAAAACCGTCTTGTTAAACCTCTCTGAACTCCACGTCTCTTCCAAGGGGCATTAAAACCGTCTTGTTAAACCACTCTGAACTCCACGTCTCTTCCAAGGAGCATTAAAACCGTCTTGTGAAGCTACTATGACCTCCACGTCTCTTTCAAGGGGCATTAAAAACGTCTTGTTAAACCACTCTGTACTCCACGTCTTTCCAAGGGGAATTAATACTGTCTTGTTAAACCACTCTGAACGCCACGTCTCTTACAAGGGGCATTAAAACCATCTTGTTAAACCACTCTGAACTCCACGTCTCTTCATAGAGGCATTAAAACCGTCTTGTTAAGCTATTGTGACCTCCACGTCTCTTTCAAGGGGCATTAAAACCTTCTTGTTAAACCACTCTGAACTCCACGTCTCTTCCAAGGGGCATTAAAACCGTCTTGGTAAGCTACTGTGACCTCCATGTCTCTTCCAAGGGGCATTAAAACCGTCTTGTTAAACCACTCTGAACTCCACATCTCTTCCAAGGGGCATTAAAACCATCTTGTTAAGCTACTGTTACCTCCACGTCTCTTCCAAGGTGCATTAAAACCGTCTTGTTAAACCACACTGAACTCCACGTCTCTTCCAAGAGGCATTAAAACCGTCTTGTTAAGCTACTGTGACCTCCACATCTCTTCCAAGGGGCATTAAAACCATCTTGTTAAACCACTCTGAACTCCACGTCTCTTCATAGAGGCATTAAAACCTTCTTGTTAAACCACTCTGAACTCCACGTCTCTTCCAAGGGGCATTAAAACCGTCTTGTTAAGCTACTGTGATCTCCACGTCTTTTCCAAGGGGCATTAAAACCATCTTGCTAAACCACTCTGAACTCCACGTCTCTTCCAAGGTGCATTAAAATCATCTTGTTAAGCTACTGTGACCTCCACGTCTCTTCCAAGGGTCATTGATATTGTCTTTTTATTCCGCTGGGACCTCCACCACTCTTCCAAGGGGCATTGATATTGTCTTTTTATTCCACTGGGACCTCCACGTCTCTTCCAAGGGGCATTAAAACCATCTTGTTAAGCTACTGTGACCTCCACGTCTCTTCCAAGGGGCATTAAAACCATCTTATTAAACCACTCTGAACTCCACGTCTTTTCCAAGGTGCATTAAAATCGTCTTGTTAAGCTATGGTGACCTCCACGTCTCTTCCAAGGGTCATTGATGCTAACTTTTTATTCCACTGGGACCTCCACCACTTTTCCAAGGGGCACTGATATTGTCTTTTTATTCCACTGCAACCTCCACCACTCTTCCAAAGGGCATTGATATTGTCTTTTTATTCCACTGCGACCTCCACCACTCTTCCAAGGGGCATTGATATTGTCTTTTTATTCCACTGTTACCTCCACCACTCTTCCAAGGGGCATTGATATTGTCTTTTTATTCCACTTGGACCTCCACCACTCTTCGAAGGGTCATTGATATTGTCTTTTAATTCCACTGGGATCTCCACGTCTCTTCCACGGGGCATTAAAACTGTCTTGTTAAGCTACTGTGATCTCCACTTCTCTTCCAAGGGGCATTAAAACCGTCTTGTTAAACCTCTCTGAACTCCACGTCTCTTCCAAGGGGCATTAAAATGGTCTTGTTAAACCACTCTGAACTCCACGTCTCTTCCAAGGGGCATTAAAACCGTCTTGTTAAACCTCTCTGAACTCCACGTCTCTTCCAAGGGGCATTAAAACCGTCTTGTTAAACCACTCTGAACTCCACGTCTCTTCCAAGGAGCATTAAAACCGTCTTGTTAAGCTACTATGACCTCCACGTCTCTTTCAAGGGGCATTAAAAACGTCTTGTTAAACCACTCTGTACTCCACGTCTTTCCAAGGGGCATTAATACTGTCTTGTTAAACCACTCTGAACGCCACGTCTCTTCCAAGGGGCATTAAAACCATATTGTTAAACCACTCTGAACTCCACGTCTCTTCATAGAGGCATTAAAACCGTCTTGTTAAGCTATTGTGACCTCCACGTCTCTTTCAAGGGGCATTAAAACCTTCTTGTTAAACCACTCTGAACTCCACGTCTCTTCCAAGGGGCATTAAAACCGTCTTGGTAAGCTACTGTGACCTCCACGTCTCTTCCAAGGGGCATTAAAACCGTCTTGTTAAACCACTCTGAACTCCACATCTCTTCCAAGGGGCATTAAAACCATCTTGTTAAGCTACTGTGACCTCCACGTCTCTTCCAAGGGTCATTGATATTGTCTTTTTATTCCACTGGGACCTCCACGTCTCTTCCAAGGGGCATTAAAACTGTCTTGCTAAACCACTCTGAACTCCACGTCTCTTCCAAGGGGCATTAAAACCGTCTTGTTAAGCTACTGTTACCTCCACGTCTCTTCCAAGGTGCATTAAAACTGTCTTGTTAAACCACACTGAACTCCACGTCTCTTCCAAGAGGCATTAAAACCGTCTTGTTAAGCTACTCTCACCTCCACATCTCTTCCAAGGGGCATTAAAACCATCTTGTTAAACCACTCTGAACTCCACGTCTCTTCATAGAGGCATTAAAACCTTCTTGTTAAACCACTCTGAACTCCACGTCTCTTCCAAGGGGCATTAAAACCGTCTTGTTAAGCTACTGTGACCTCCACGTCTCTTCCAAGGGGCATTAAAACCATCTTGTTAAACCACTCTGAACTCCATGTCTTTTCCAAGGTGCATTAAAATCGTCTTGTTAAGCTATGGTGACCTCCACGTCTCTTCCAAGGGTCATTGATGCTGACTTTTTATTCCACCTGGACCTCCACCACTTTTCCAAGGGGCACTGATATTGTCTTTTTATTCCACTGCAACCTCCACCACTCTTCCAAAGGGCATTGATATTGTCTTTTTATTCCACTGCGACCTCCACCACTCTTCCAAGGGGCATTGATATTGTCTTTTTATTCCACTGTTACCTCCACCACTCTTCCAAGGGGCATTGATATTGTCTTTTTATTCCACTGGGACCTCCACCACTCTTCGAAGGGGCATTGATATTGTCTTTTAATTCCACTGGGATCTCCACGTCTCTTCCACGGGGCATTAAAACTGTCTTGTTAAGCTACTGTGATCTCCACTTCTCTTCCAAAGGGCATTAAAACCGTCTTGTTAAACCTCTCTGAACTCCACGTCTCTTCCAAGGGGCATTAAAATGGTCTTGTTAAACCACTCTGAACTCCATGACTCTTCCAAGGGGCATTAAAACCTTCTTGTTAAACCTCTCTGAACTCCACGTCTCTTCCAAGGGGCATTAAAACCGTCTTGTTAAACCACTCTGAACTCGACGTCTCTTCCAAGGAGCATTAAAACCGTCTTGTTAAGCAACTATGACCTCCACGTCTCTTTCAAGGGGCATTAAAACCATCTTGCTAAACCACTCTGAACTCCACGTCTCTTCCAAGGTGCATTAAAATCATCTTGTTAAGCTACTGTGACCTCCACGTCTCTTCCAAGGGTCATTGATATTGTCTTTTTATTCCGCTGGGACCTCCACCACTCTTCCAAGGGGCATTGATATTGTCTTTTTATTCCACTGGGACCTCCATGTCTCTTCCAAGGGGCATTAAAACCATCTTGTTAAGCTACTGTGACCTCCACGTCTCTTCCAAGGTGCATTAAAACCATCTTGTTAAACCACTCTGAACTCCACGTCTTTTCCAAGGTGCATTAAAATCGTCTTGTTAAGCTATGGTGACCTCCACGTCTCTTCCAAGGGTCATTGTTGCTGACTTTTTATTCCACTGGGACCTCCACCACTTTTCCAAGGGGCACTGATATTGTCTTTTTATTCCACTGCAACCTCCACCACTCTTCCAAAGGGCATTGATATTGTCTTTTTATTCCACTGCGACCTCCACCACTCTTCCAAGGGGCATTGATATTGTCTTTTTATTCCACTGTTACCTCCACCACTCTTCCAAGGGGCATTGATATTGTCTTTTTATTCCACTGGGACCTCCACCACTCTTCGAAGGGGCATTGATATTGTCTTTTAATTCCACTGGGATCTCCACGTCTCTTCCACGGGGCATTAAAACTGTCTTGTTAAGCTACTGTGATCTCCACTTCTCTTCCAAGGGGCATTATAACCGTCTTGTTAAACCTCTCTGAACTCCACGTCTCTTCCAAGGGGCATTAAAATGGTCTTGTTAAACCACTCTGAACTCCACGTCTCTTCCAAGGGGCATTAAAACCGTCTTGTTAAACCTCTCTGAACTCCACGTCTCTTCCAAGGGGCATTAAAACCGTCTTGTTAAACCACTCTGAACTCGACGTCTCTTCCAAGGAGCATTAAAACCGTCTTTTTAAGCTACTATGACCTCCACGTCTCTTTCAAGGGGCATTAAAAACGTCTTGTTAAACCACTCTGTACTCCACGTCTTTCCAAGGGGCATTAATACTGTCTTGTTAAACCACTCTGAACGCCACGTCTCTTCCAAGGGGCATTAAAACCGTCTTGTTATTCCACTCTGAACTCCACGTCTCTTCCAAGGGGCATTAAAACCGTCTTGTTAAGCTACTGTGACCTCCACATCTCTTCCAAGGGGCATTAAAACCGTCTTGTTAAATCACTCTGAACTCCATGTCCCTTCCAAGAGGCATTAAAATCATCTTGTTAAGCTATTGTGACCTCCACGTCTCTTTAAAGGGGCATTAAAACCTTCTTGTTAAACCACTCTGAACTCCACGTCTCTTCCAAGGGGCATTAAAACCGTCTTGGAAAGCTACTGTGACCCCCACGTCTCTTCCAAGGGGCAATAAAACCGTCTTGTTAAACCACTCTGACTTCCACATCTCTTCCAAGGGGCATTAAAAACCATCTTGTTAAACCACTCTGAACTCCACAGGTCTTCCAAGGGGCATTAAAATGTTGTTTTTAATTACCTCTAACCTCCACGACTCTTCCAACAGGCATTGCATTTCCTTCTAATTTTAGTCAGCTTTTGCTTTTCAATGCATAGGCGAACACTAAGGGAGACCCACTTCACAATAATGAGTAGAAGGTTTTTAGTACGCTGTAATCCACGTCTGTTTCAAGGGGCATTGCAGTTCCTCATAATTTTTGGAAAGCCTTCTATTCACTGCTTAGGCCAACAGTGTACAGGAGACCCAGTTTCTATAAATGGAAAAAAAGGTTTAGTGAAGGCCCTCTGACCTCCATGTCACTTCTAAGGGGCATTGGAGTGCCTCGAAATTTTTGGTAGGCATTGCACTCACTGTATGCCCTATAACTGTGTAGCCAAACCGCTCCTTTTGGTACAAAAACATATCCTACAAGACATGTGTGGTTGACTGGCCTGATATTGATGTGAATGGTCCCTGTTCCTCCTGCTCTTTCTCCTTTGCCACCACCTCATCAATCATTCATCACCTGAAGTTTGTTTTAACAGGAGTAATAGAACTGGGATAGTAGCAGGAAAACATCCAGCAATCCTTGGAGGAGGTAGGATATGCGCCAAAACGGTGACCACCTCAGGTTTAGCAGGTTTTTAATATAGGCAGTATAGGTACCGTCCCAATTTAGGGTCACCTTGCCGCTGGTGGGACGGCTTGTATACTTTTTTTGATCAAAAATAGTTCACTAAGTACCCTATATTTATTATGCAATTTTGCTTTACATTTATATATAATTATGGTAGGGTATGAGATATATTTTTGTCTTGCTTCTTTTTTGCTCTTGTGAACATGCCTCTGTTTCTTGTATGTCTGCCATCTTAGACCTCAGTTCACATTGTCTGGTTTTTTGACTTGTTTGCATTCTGTGCAATTTAAGGGTGTGGCATGCCCTTTGTTGAGCTGATTGGTATATATGTAGCTTACCACGGGCCTAGGTGGTCTGGAGTTGGGACCCGGTCCTATTTGTCTACCCTTTTATATGCATTACTTCAACTTTGATATACAGTAAGGTTTTTAATATAGGCAGTATAGGTACCGTCCCAATTTAGGGTCACCTTGCCGCTGGTGGGACGGCTTGTATACTTTTTTTGATCAAAAATAGTTCACTAAGTACCCTATATTTATTATGCAATTTTGCTTTACATTTATATATAATTATGGTAGGGTATGAGATATATTTTTGTCTTGCTTCTTTTTTGCTAGTGTGAACATGCCTCTGTTTCTTGTATGTCTGCCATCTTAGACCTCAGTTCACATTGTCTGGTTTTTTGACTTGTTTGCATTCTGTGCAATTTAAGGGTGTGGCATGCCCTTTGTTGAGCTGATTGGTATATATGTAGCTTACCACGGGCCTAGGTGGTCTGGAGTTGGGACCCGGTCCTATTTGTCTACCCTTTTATATGCATTACTTCAACTTTGATATACAGTAAGGTTTTTAATATAGGCAGTATAGGTACCGTCCCAATTTAGGGTCACCTTGCCGCTGGAGGGACGGCTTGTATACTTTTTTTGATCAAAAATAGTTCACTAAGTACCCTATATTTATTATGCAATTTTGCTTTACATTTATATATAATTATGGTAGGGTATGAGATATATTTTTGTCTTGCTTCTTTTTTGCTAGTGTGAACATGCCTCTGTTTCTTGTATGTCTGCCATCTTAGACCTCAGTTCACATTGTCTGGTTTTTTGACTTGTTTGCATTCTGTGCAATTTAAGGGTGTGGCATGCCCTTTGTTGAGCTGATTGGTATATATGTAGCTTACCACGGGCCTAGGTGGTCTGGAGTTGGGACCCGGTCCTATTTGTCTACCCTTTTATATGCATTACTTCAACTTTGATATACAGTAAGGTTTTTCATATAGGCAGTATAGGTACCGTCCCAATTTAGGGTCACCTTGCCGCTGGTGGGACGGCTTGTATACTTTTTTTGATCAAAAATAGTTCACTAAGTACCCTATATTTATTATGCAATTTTGCTTTACATTTATATATAATTATGGTAGGGTATGAGATATATTTTTGTCTTGCTTCTTTTTTGCTAGTGTGAACATGCCTCTGTTTCTTGTATGTCTGCCATCTTAGACCTCAGTTCACATTGTCTGGTTTTTTGACTTGTTTGCATTCTGTGCAATTTAAGGGTGTGGCATGCCCTTTGTTGAGCTGATTGGTATATATGTAGCTTACCACGGGCCTAGGTGGTCTGGAGTTGGGACCCGGTCCTATTTGTCTACCCTTTTATATGCATTACTTCAACTTTGATATACAGTAAGGTTTTTAATATAGGCAGTATAGGTACCGTCCCAATTTAGGGTCACCTTGCCGCTGGTGGGACGGCTTGTATACTTTTTTTGATCAAAAATAGTTCACTAAGTACCCTATATTTATTATTCAATTTTGCTTTACATTTATATATAATTATGGTAGGGTATGAGATATATTTTTGTCTTGCTTCTTTTTTGCTAGTGTGAACATGCCTCTGTTTCTTGTATGTCTGCCATCTTAGACCTCCGTTCACATTGTCTGGTTTTTTGACTTGTTTGCATTCTGTGCAATTTAAGGGTGTGGCATGCCCTTTGTTGAGCTGATTGGTATATATGTAGCTTACCACGGGCCTAGGTGGTCTGGAGTTGGGACCCGGTCCTATTTGTCTACCCTTTTATATGCATTACTTCAACTTTGATATACAGTAAGGTTTTTAATATAGGCAGTATAGGTACCGTCCCAATTTAGGGTCACCTTGCCGCTGGTGGGACGGCTTGTATACTTTTTTTGATCAAAAATAGTTCACTAAGTACCCTATATTTATTATGCAATTTTGCTTTACATTTATATATAATTATGGTAGGGTATGAGATATATTTTTGTCTTGCTTCTTTTTTGCTAGTGTGAACATGCCTCTGTTTCTTGTATGTCTGCCATCTTAGACCTCAGTTCACATTGTCTGGTTTTTTGACTTGTTTGCATTCTGTGCAATTTAAGGGTGTGGCATGCCCTTTGTTGAGCTGATTGGTATATATGTAGCTTACCACGGGCCTAGGTGGTCTGGAGTTGGGACCCGGTCCTATTTGTCTACCCTTTTATATGCATTACTTCAACTTTGATATACAGTAAGGTTTTTAATATAGGCAGTATAGGTACCGTCCCAATTTAGGGTCACCTTGCCGCTGGTGGGACGGCTTGTATACTTTTTTTGATCAAAAATAGTTCACTAAGTACCCTATATTTATTATGCAATTTTGCTTTACATTTATATATAATTATGGTAGGGTATGAGATATATTTTTGTCTTGCTTCTTTTTTGCTAGTGTGAACATGCCTCTGTTTCTTGTATGTCTGCCATCTTAGACCTCAGTTCACATTGTCTGGTTTTTTGACTTGTTTGCATTCTGTGCAATTTAAGGGTGTGGCATGCCCTTTGTTGAGCTGATTGGTATATATGTAGCTTACCACGGGCCTAGGTGGTCTGGAGTTGGGACCCGGTCCTATTTGTCTACCCTTTTATATGCATTACTTCAACTTTGATATACAGTAAGGTTTTTAATATAGGCAGTATAGGTACCGTCCCAATTTAGGGTCACCTTGCCGCTGGTGGGACGGCTTGTATACTTTTTTTGATCAAAAATAGTTCACTAAGTACCCTATATTTATTATGCAATTTTGCTTTACATTTATATATAATTATGGTAGGGTATGAGATATATTTTTGTCTTGCTTCTTTTTTGCTAATCCTTGGAGGAGGTAGGATATGCGCCAAAACGGTGACCACCTCAGGTTTAGCAGCTACTACATACATGCGCTTGCATTCCAAGGAACAGAAAGCTAAGGAGATGGATGGACTCATGATCATGAATAATTTACTCGTTGTGTAGGAGGCCGACCACTGCTGCTGTCTACCTTCTGAATCTTGTGTTGAAGCCTGATTGACCAAGGACCCGCAATCCTCTATGTCTGGAGGACGTGTTGCATCCCAGTGTCCAACTGTGCCCCGGCTTCCACAATATTAACCCAGTGTGAAGGCGTCAGTTAGATGGACCATCCCTGGCCACATTCACTGTCCACGTGTTTGTGGTTAGGCTGTATTTCCCACTGAATGCACTGGGGAGGGCACAGGTAATGTTTTGGTATGCGCGCTTGTGTATAAGGCGCACCAGGACTAATAGGGGCGGCTGGGGACCGTTTATGGACACCCGGCCGCTCCCAGGCAGCTGGGGACCGTGTGTGGGCACCCGGCGGCGGCGCGGCTGGGGACCAAGTATGGACACCCGGCCACCCCCTGACAGCTGGGGACCAAGCGTGGACACACGGCCGCCGGGCGGCTGGGGACTGAGTATGGATACCAGGCCGCCAACGCAGCCATGACATGGTGGCCAGATTCCGCCTCCACATGCCTAAAAGGCCCAATTTTAAGTGCAAGCAAGCAGTATGGTATTTCAGCCTGGGGATGGGTGGGTGGCAGGCTGCATACTGGCGCTTGCATTGCAAGGAATGGGGAAGGTACAATTGAACATTGCCCTGGGACAAGAACTTGAATGGGGATAGTTGCAAGTCTGCAATGACAGGTGCAGGGCGGGAGGCATCTTCGCATGTGCCATGAACAGGGGGTTGGCGTGCACACACTACAGCAGAATAGGCTGTCCTTCCCACTAAATGCACTGGGGAGGGCACAGGTAATGTTTTGGTATGCGCGCTTTTGTATAAGGCGCACTGGGACAAATAGGGGCGGCTGGGGACCAAGTGTGGATACCAGGCTGCCGACGCAGCCATGACATTGTGGCCGGCGTCTGCCTCCACAAGCCTAAAAGGCCTCATTTCAAGTGCAAGCAAGCTAGCAGTATGGTATTGCAGCCTGGGGGTGGGTGGGTGGCAGGCTGCACACTTACGCTTGCATTCCAAGAAAACAAAGCAGATGCTAATTTCTATCATCATCATGCTCCTCACCTTGGCACTCTCAACTCCCCTGTTGGAGAAGCCAGGGCCCACCGGAGGAGTCTGGTTGTCTGGCGGGCTCGTCCAATGCTGCCCTAAAGCAGGCCAGGCTAAGAAAACTGTGGGGAAGGTTACCGGGACAAATAGTAGCGGCTGGGGACTGAGTATGGAGACCTCGCTGCCGAAGCAGCCATGAGGTAGTGGCCAGCTTCGGCCTACTCCAAACTAAAAGGCCCCATTTAAAGTGCAAGCTAGCAGTATGGTATTGCAGCCTGTGGGTGGGTGGGTGGTTGGCTGCATATTTGCGCTTGCATTGCAAGGAATGGGGGAGGTACAATTGAACACTGCCCTGGGACAAGGACTTGCACGGGTATAGTTGCAAGTCTGCATCTTCTGATGCGGCAAGGATCACTTCTGATGGGCACACTTTTAGGCACTGACCTGGGTGTCAGAGATGCTTCCAGGCGTCTTCCCCATGCTGTTACCATGTATTTTCAGCACTGTATGCATGTGTCACACAGCACATGGCCAGATAAGATTGTAAAATGCTAAAATTACATTTCCCGGTGAATGCATTTGTCACGGTTGAAAGCAATACAATAGTGCAAAAATGCATAAAAAATGCTACTTGTGAACATAGCCCAAGGTGTGGAGGAGTATTTTTGTTTTTCGTTATTTATTTTACCTTATACACAAGTCTTTACCCTGGAAAGGATGTTCCTTAACATATTTCACAGGAAAAAAGTTTCACTTTCGTTTTTGAACGTTTTATTGTGAGCCTGTAAAAGTGGCTTAATGCCTCTGACCACGTTGCTGACAGCAGTGACCTGGTGGTCAGAAATGCTTCCTGGGGCGATCCCCATGCTGTCCCCATGTCATTTGAGCACTGTCACTATCGTTTTGGGCACTTTTTAGGCTTTCTACAGACTGCCGGGGGTGCCGCCGCAAAAATGCTCGGGTCTCCCATAGACTAACATTGGGCTCGTTGCTTGGGTCAAGCACCCAAGTATCACGGTGAGCTCGGCCCGAGCTTCGAGCACCCGAGCATTTTAGTGCTCGCTCAACACTAGTAATGACTTGTATATCAGGCAAAATAAATATACAAAAATAAAAATACTCCTCCACACCTTGGGCTATGTTCACGCGAAGCGTTTTTAATGTGTTTTTTGCACTTTTGCATTGCTTTCAACGATGAAAAATACATTCACCGGTAAATGTCATTTTAGCATTTTAGTACGTTATCTGGCCATGTGGTGTGTGAGACATGATCAGACACATCCTCTTTCATTTATGAACGAAGGACTCTGAAAGTCACAAAGACTATTTTATAGGGCCATCAGACGGCCTTTATTATTTTTAAAGGGCCAGTAGTCGGACCTCACTATTGTTAGAAGGCCATAAGCCAGCTATGCTTTGTTGTTCCCATTATTAAAGAGTGGGTCTCCTATACTGTTATTGCGTATGCAGTGACTTCAAGGGCTGACAAAAATTTGGACGCATTCCAATACCCCTTTGAAGAGACAATGAGGAGGGCCTCAGCAAAAAAATATTTCCATTCCCATTATAAAGGAGTTGGTTTCCTTTAGTTGTAATGCCCGTGCAGTGATAGCAAGGGCTGCCAAAATTTGGGAAAAACCCAATAACAATTTAAAGACACATAGAGGTGGGCCACATTAACGACAAGTTCCCATTAGAAAGGAGCAGGTCTGCTATACAGTTATAGGGTATGCAGTGAGTACAATGGCTGCCAAAATTTTGGAAAAACCCCAATAACAATTTAAAGACACATAGAGGTGTGCCTCAGTAACGAGTATGACATGTTCCCATTAGAAAGGAGCGGGTCTGCTATACAGTTATAGGGTATTCAGTGAGTACAACGGCTGCCAAAATTTAGGAAAAACCCCAGTAACAATTTAAAAACAAATAGAGGTGGGCCTCAGTAATGAGTACGACATGTTCCCATTAGAAAGGAGCGTGTCTGCTCTGCTATAGAATCAGAGGGTATACAGTAAGTACATCGGCTGCCAAAATTTGGGAAAAACCTAATACCAATTTAAAGACACATAGAGGTGGGCCAAAGTAACGACATGTTCCTATTAGAAAGGAGCGCGTCTGCTATAAAGTTATAGGGTATGCAGTGAGTAGAATGGCTGCCAAAATTTAGGAAAAACCCCAATAACAATAAAAAGACACATAGAGGTTGGCCTCAGTAATGAGTATGACATGTTCTCATTAGAAAGGAGCGTGTCTGCTCTGCTATAGAATTAGAGGCTATGCAGTAAATACATCGGCTGCTAAAATTTGGGAAAAACCCCAATACCAATTTAAAGACACATAGAGGTGGGCCAAAGTAACGACATGTTCCCATTAGAAAGGAGCGGGTCTGCTATACAGTTATAGGGTATGCAGTAAGTACAACGGCTGCCAAAATTTGGGAAAAATCCCAATAACAATTTAAAGACACGTAGAGGTGGGCCTCATTAATGACATATTCCCATTAGAAAGGATCGGGTCTGCTATACATTTATAGGGTATGCAGTGAGTACAACAACTGCCAAAATTTGGGAGAAACCCCAATAACAATTTAAAGACACATAGAGGTGTGCCTCAGTAACGAGTATGACATGTTCCCATTAGAAAGGAGCGGGTCTGTAATACAGTTATAGGGTATGCAGTAAGCACAATGGCTGCCAAAATTTTGGAAAAACCCCAATAAAAATTTAAAGACACATAGAGGTGGGTCAAAGTAAAGACATGTTCCCATTAGAAAGGAGTGGGTCTGCTATATAGTTATAGGGTATGCAGTGAGTACAACGGCTGGAAAATTTGGGAAAAAACCCAATAACAATTTAAAGACACATAGAGGTGGGCCACAGTAATGACATGTTCCCATTAGATAGGAACGGGTCTCCCATACTGTTCTTGTGTATACAGTGACAGCATCGGCTGCCAAAAATTTGGAGGCAATCCAATGCCCCTTGCAAGACACGTAGAGGAGGGCCTCCTGAAAAAAATGTTCCCATTATTAGGAAGTGGTTCTCCTATACTGTTTGCCTGTGCAGTGAATGCAACAGCTGCCAAAAATTTGGAGGCACTCCAATGCCCCTTGCAAGAGACGTAGAGGAAGTGATATGGTAGATATGGTGGTAAATGAAATTGTGATGGAGGATGAGTAGCAGGAGAAGGACAAGAGAAAATAGACAAAATCAGGAAGCGTATACCCTTGTCTGAGTGTGAAGAGGTACATGGGAATAGACCTCCCAAAAAAGACACTGTATTTGAGTTTATGTAAGAGTCAGCCTGTCAGCATTTTTAGGTGACAGGCGGATGTGACCATCAGTTATAATTCCAACAGCAGCACTAAAAACCCGCTCTGACAAAACGCTAGTGGCAGGGCAGGCCAGGACCTATATGACGTAGAGACCAGTTCATGCCACGTGTCCGGCTTGGATACCCAAGAAGTATAAGGCACAGAGGAATCACGGAGGACGTTGGTACAGTCGGCAAGGCACTCCTTCATCATCTTCCCAAACTTTGCCCTCCTTGTAAGAGTACCCCACCCATCAGGGCCTGTACAATGGGAGGGCCTGAGAAAACTATCAAAGAACTTTGACAGTGTTCCCCTGCCTCTGCTGCATTGGATTTGTGTTTCTCTCGCCTGTACGCCTTGGTTGTCCAAAGAACTGTGACCTCTGCCGCCAACGTTTTCAGATGGGAATTTTTTTAATAATTCCACATCAAGGGCCATCTTGTACTGCCCCAATTGATTAGGCCTGTCCACCATGGGAATAAGAGATAGAAAGTTCTCCTTGTAGCGTGGGTCTAGAAGTGTCACCAACCAGTAATGACTGTCACCCAAAATTTGGACAACGCAAGGGTCATGGGGAAGGCAGTGTAACAAACTCAGCCATGTGTGCCAGACTGCAAAGAGGCAAGACTTCCGTTTCCTCACCAAGAGGACGACTGACCATTCTCTCCTCCTCCTCCCTGTCCTCAGGCTATCCTCGCTGAATAGACGGTATAATAGTTGTGCAGGTAGTACTGTCTATAGCGCAGGAAACTAGCTCCTGTTCTTCCTCCTCCTCTTCCTCATTGTCACCCAATCCACATTGGGATGAAATGAGGCTGGGCTATGTGGAATTCCTTGCTCCATCTCATCGTGCTCCACCTGCAATGCATTCTCTTTAATTTTGAGCACAGAGCGTTTCAGAAGACAGAGAAGTGGGATGGTGATGCTAATTATGGCATCATCGCCGCTCACCATCTTGGTGGAGTCCTCAAAGTTTTGGAGGATGTACATATGTCTGACATCCATGTCCACTCTTGAGGTCTTATGTGTGGAGTCTGACATGAATACCGACGGCCGTGTTGATGCTGGTAGTCAACAACTGCCCTCTTCTGCTCACAAATCCTTCCCAACATCTGCAGTGTAGAGTTCCAATGCGTGGGGACATCACCTACCAGTGGGTGAGCTGTCAGCTGCAAACGCTGCTGAAGCAGAGCGAGGGCGGTGGAAGCTGTAGTTGACTTTTCTAAAATGGGCATGAACATAGCATACTTTGACAAGCAGATCCGGCAGATCTGGGTAGGGTTTGAGAAACCACGGAGCCACAAGGTTAAATACATGGGCCAGGCATGGTACGTGTGTGAGCTCGCCTCTCTTCAGTGCTGCCACCAGGTTCCGGCCATTGTCACACACGACCATGCCTGGCTGTAGGTTCAGTGGTGTCAGCCACAGATCTGCCTGCTCTTTCAGAGCTGTCCACAACTCTTCAACATTGTGCGGTTTGTCACCTAAGTATATTAGCTTCAGCACAGCCTGTTGCCGCTCGGCCGAGGCAGTGCTGCAGTGCTTTCAGCTTGTGACTGATGTGGACATTTTGGATATGGAGGCTGAAGAGGAGGAGGTGCAAGAGCTGTATAATGTGGGGACAACCCTGATTGACCCAGGGCACGCAATCCTTGGCGTCGGGAGGACGTGTTCCGTCCCAAGGTCCGACTGGGTCCCGGCTTCCACTATATTAACCCAGCATGCCATCAGCGAGATGAACCGTCCCTGCCCACAAGTACTTGTACATGTGACCTTGGTGAGGTGGACCTTTCCAGAAACTGCGTTGTTGAGGGCACAGCTAATATAATGGGACACGTGCTTGTGTAATGCGGAGATGGCACTCCGGGAGACATAGTGGCAGCTGTTGGCATATGCAACAGATTAGGACTTATTATAAGTGAAAGGAGGACTTTATACTAACCAGACAGCAGATGGCGATAGTGTGTAAAGTTATATGCTTGCTGTAATGTGGGGAGGGAAGCTCTCAATTGTTGGTTGTTTTTTACTTCCTGTGTTTTTCTTTCTTTCCTGAATGTGTTATGTCAGCAGCACACGGACTGTGTGACACTGAATTGTATCTCATGTTTATCCAGTATGAAGTAAATACTGTTTACTCAAGATATCTTGCTGATTGAAGCTCTCGTAAGTACAGTGGTGACTGTAAAGGCTAGCGAGATCTTTATTACATCACGGTTTTGGGATCGCTGGAGAGTTGTTTTGTGATCGCTGGGGAGCTGTCAAACATGCAGAACTTCCCAACGAATTCGGCCGCCCCAGCGATCTAACTAACGATCTCGGCGGTCGTTGGGACGCTTTCACACAGCAGCTATTTCAACGATCCACACCTTGATAGGGACTGTACTGTGTCACAAAGGCATGTATAAAATTACACAAAATCAGGACTCAGTCAAATGAACGGATATCAACAGCCCGGAGAATTCTGCTAGGATCTGCAATCCAGCACGAGGTCAGAAACAAAGGATGGAATCGCTATTCTGTTGCCTTCTTTATGCACGACGGAAAATGAGAACGCTGTAGCAACCACCAATCGGGGACGAGGGGCGCAGAAAAGTCCAATTTATGCACGCCTACGTGTCTCAGTTCTTAATCGCTAATGAGGTCGATGATAAGGTGTTAAATACAGCGATGCACACTGCCCAGTGGGAGCGCAATGGCCCAGGAATGGTCCAGGAAGCTTTGTAACTATCAGCGATCTCACAGGAGGGGCCTGATCGTTGCTACCTGTCAGACATAACGAGATCGCTAGCAAGATCGCTATTGCGTCACAAAAACCGTGACGTATCAACGATCTCGCTAGCGATCTCGTTATGTGTGACGGGGCCTTAAGAAAATGCACTCTGCGACAGGTTATTGGCCCAGACACTACAGGCCCGCACTACAAGCCCAGGCAGCAGGATCCCGGTTTATAACCCTAGATAAGGGAGCACACAGATAAGCTCTGTAAACAGAAGGAAATAAATCCAGATACAGAGTGACAGAGGAATTCATGATCCCAGGAGCTGGATATAATTACAGAGAATTCAACACAAGCAGGACATACAGGAACTATCAAGAAGAAAAAAACAGGAGAATATCTTCAGTACAACTCTCTAAACAAGTAAGACTATATAAAGATGATGAGTAACACAGAACTGAAATTCACAGTAGCTAAACTGAATAGTGAAAATTATCAGTTATGGAAATTCAAAGTCGAGATGTTGTTATCTAAGGATGATTTATGGGAAGTAATTGTTACAGAAAGACCAGATCAAGATAATCAGACATGGGATAAGAAGAATAGACAAGCGAGAGCCACCATTAGCTTATTAGTGGGTGATGCTCAATAAATACGTATAAGAAATGAAGAAACAGCGAAAGGAATGTGGGAAGCATTAAGAAAACTGTATGAAAGACCTAGCTTGAATCACAAGTTATTTTTATTAAGAAAGCTTTACAGTATGTAATTGAGTGCAAATGATGACATGCTGAAGCTCATATTCTCAATGATGGAAGTGATATCACAGCTAAGATCTATTGGTGAAGACATTAAAGAAAGTCATGTAGCAGCTATATTATTGTGCAGTTTATCAGATTCGTATACAGCCTTGACAAATGCCCTTGAGACGAGACCAGAAACTGACATTACATTAGATTTTGTGAAAACAAGACTAATAGGTGAATATCAGAGAAGATAAAAACAAAGAAATGATTCTTCTACTGAAAAGGACAGTGAAAATGCTCTTAAAGCTACAGAATTTAAAAAACCCTATAATAAAGAGACAAGAGAATGCTTCAGATGTAAGAAAAAAGGTCATTTAAAGAAAGACTGTACCATATGGAAAGCAGAACAACAAAAATTACAACATAAAAAGCATACACAGAAAGTAAAAAACACAATTTCCGATTCATGTGAGAATAATTGGAATGGCACATTTAAAGTAACAGACAAGAAATCATCACTTGGTTGGTTTATTGATTCAGGAGCAACGAGTCATATGACAAGTGACAAGAATTTCTTTACTGATCTTGATTTAGATAAGAAAGAAGCCATTTATCTTGCAGATGGAAGCGAAATAACCACAGAAGGTATCGGACAAGGTATGCTAAATTGTTCAAAAAAGTTCGGACAAGATTCAAAGATACTTGTACAGGATGTGTTGTATGTTCCAAAATTGGAAGGCAGATTATTATCTGTGAAACGTTTAACAGCTAAAGGACTTACAGTAAAATTCAAAGACAATGAGTGTGCAATTATTGCAGGAAACAAGGTGATAACCAAAGTCAAGGCAGATGAACAATTATATCATTTTGACTCACCAAAGGAACAGATGAAGGTATGTACACATGATCGCAAAAACTGTATTCTCATGTGGCATAGAATACAGCAAGATATCAGATTGCTCAATTACCGTAAGATGTGAATGTTGTATAAAATCAAAAGCCACAAGGATATCTATTCCAAAAGAAAGTGAGATGAAAAGCAAAAGACCACTTGATTTGGTGCATACTGACGTATGTGGACCCATGAAAGTGACTACATCAGGAGGCAATAAATACATGTTGACTTTTATAGACGACTACTCAAGATACACAGTCACATACTTAATTAAAAACAAAAGTGAAGTTTTTGATAAACTTGTAGACTATGTAACAAGATCAAGTAACAGATTTCAGAGGAAGCTAATCGTCATCAGAAGTGATAATGGAGGTGAATTTACAGGTCACAAAATAGAAGACTGCTTAAGACAAAATGGAATAGAACACCAGAAAACTGTTGCATACACACCTGAACAAAATGGAGTAGCAGAAAGGAAAAACAGAACTCTAACAAAAATGATAAGAAGTATGCTGACGGATACCAAACTACCAGAGAAATATTGGGGTGAGGCAGCAATGACAGCTACATATCTACAGAACCGACTTTTTTCCAGAAAACTGACGAAAACTCCATATGAACTGTGGCAAGGTATGAAACCAAGTGTCAATCATTTAAAAGTTTTTGGATGTAAAGTTTTTATATTCATTCCAACAGAAAAATGTTCCAAACTTCAAAACAGATCCATGGAAGGAATATTTGTTGGATATAGTGAAAATTGCAAAGGATATAGAATCCTAAATCCCAAAACAGACAGAGTTACAGTGAGCAACAGTGTGACATTCATTGAAGATTTAAATGAAGACATTATGATTTTAGTTGAAACAAAAAATGAGAAAAACAATAGTGACATAACTGAAGAAATATCTGATGAGAAAGAAGTAGAAATGAATGAAGAACAAAATACTGAAAGTGAAGAATCACAACTACAAACAGACACAGAACCAAGACGTTCAATGAGAGAGAAGGCAGCTAGGGTCCGAGTACCGAAGGACGGTTGCTGCCAAAAGGTTTTGGAAAGCTTCTGCCTCCATGAGCCTAAAATGCAACATTTTGAGCGCAAGCATTCGTGAAATGTGTGAATTTAGTAGTGTGGCCTGTGGGGCGTTGGCTGTGTATTTGCGCTTGCGTTCCAAGGACTGAGGTAGGGACAACTGAACGCTGCGCTGCTTGCTTATGGTGCTAGTTGAGAGTGTGCAACAACAGGTGCAGGGCGGGAGGCATCTTGGCATGCGCCATGGACAGGGGATTGGCATGCACGCACAACAGCAGAACAACCAGTGGTGTTATCCGCAGACACTGTTTCTGAACCCTGGGGTTCGGCTCACTTAGTCGGGTGCTTTGCTGCCTTGTGCCTGATCATGCTGGTGGTGGTCAGGCTGCTAGTTTTGCTACCCCTGCTGATGCTGGCCTGACAGGTGGTGCAAATGGCCTTTTTGTGGTTATCTGCAGGGTCTTTAAAAAATAACCAGACTTGGGAAGACCTAACAGTTGTAGTGGCAACTTCCATCGTGTTGGTGTTACGGGGAACGCTTTCCTGCCTTGTGTCTGCTGCCACCACACTGCTTCTTCCTGCCTGTTGTGGTGCTATGTCTCCCTCCCCCTGTGTGCTGATGTCCTCGCTCTGCATGTCCCCCTGCCCGGTTGGGTCAGTTACTATATCATCCACCACCTCGTTTTCCACTTCAGCACCCTGGTCCTCCTCCTGACTTTCTGGCAATTGTCTCTCATCATCATCCACCTATTGAGACAATAATTGCACTTTCCCACCAGTGTGAGCGTGCTTGCTCAAATATTTGGGCATCGCTACACGTGTTCCCCTCTTGATCCACTTGAAGCTGACCAGGCGAGAGGCCCGAAGCTATAAATGGAAAAGTGAACAGCTCTTCTGAGTGTCCAAGTGTGGGATCAGTAGTCTTCGGGCACTCGACATGGTGAAAGGAAAGAGGATCAGGGTGAGGAATATGCAGTCCAGACGCGTGGCTACTGAGACTTGACCGTGTGGAAGACAGGGTGGTGATGGTGGTGGCAAAGTGACTGGAAGCCCTTATCTGCTATCCAACCAACAACCTTTTGACACTGCTCTGTGTTCAATAGTGGTGTTCTGTGGTCCCCTAGTAATTGGGACAGGAAGGTCGAGCGACAAGATATGGGTGTTTGTTGTCGCACAATTTCAGCTTGCCCACGGCCTCGGCCTCTGCATGCACTATCACTACCACGTCCACTTCCCCGTCCCTTGCCACACGCCTTGCCCATTTTAAATGGAGGACAATCTTTTCCATGTTCACTACAAATGGCTGGATTTGAACCGCAGTTATATGTGATACGTCTGATGGACAACCATGGTTTTAAATAGCGGACATGTAGTTTAGTAATACTATTCTTCACAGCAACCTTGTGTGAATTGCATCACTGACACACTGCAACAAAATGTAAATGGAGGCCAAAAATCGGTGAATTTGGACCACAGCTATATGTGATATGTCTGACAGACAACCACGGTTTTAATAGCGGGTCTGTAGTTTACTATTACTATTCTTCACAGCAACCTCGTGTGAAAAGTTTCACTGACACACTGCAACAAGATGTAAATGAAGGCCAGAAATGGTTGAATTTGGATCACAGTGATATGTGATATGTCTGACGGACAACCATGGTTTTAAATCGTGGGCCTGTAGCTTACAGATACTATTCTTCAAAGCGACTTTGTGTGAATAGCTTTACTGACGCATTGAAACAAATTGTAAATGGAGGCCAGAAATGGCTGAATTTGGACCGCAGTTATATGCGATACGTCTGACGGACAACCATGGTTTTAAATAACGGGCCTGTAGTTTACAAATACTATTCTTCAAAGCGACCTCATGTGAATAGCTTCACTGACACACTGTAGCAAAATGTAAATGGAGGCCATAAATGGCTGAATTTGGACCGCAGTTATATGTGATAAGTCTGATGGACAACCACGGTTTTAAATAGCCTGTAGGTTATTATTCTTCACAGAGACCACGTGTGAATAACTTCACTCACACACTGCAACAAACTGTAAGTGGAGGCCAATATTTTCCAAGTTCACTACAACTTTCTGGATTTTTATCGCTGTAATTTGGAAAAGAACTGGTTGTATTCTGCAGTGCTAACAAGCAAATGGAGCAGAAAAATGGTGTACTCTGGATTGCTTTTTAAGCAAATAATCAGTATTAAGATTAAAAACAAATTAGCCCCGGCCCCTAATACCTGGGGCTATGTCTACAAATATCTGTAACATATGGAAACAGGAGGAAACATGAGTACAAAGGCATAAAAGGCATAATTTTATTCAATAAAAAATTACATATCAAAAAATACATTACAGTACATCAAAGAAAAGAGGTATAAAGTGCAAGGTGCCGGGTATTGTGATGACACATAGATAGAGGGCTAGAGAACACTATGGACATCACAGGAGTCCAGCGGTGGTGTGTGTTGTTACCACCGCTGCACTCCTGTGATGTCCATAGTGTTCTGAGGTCTTCATATCATCTCTTGGTGAGTTTCACTTATGGATAGGAATATAGAGGTATGGGGGTTGCCTGAATACTGTAGCCCTCTAGGGCTCTTATGAGCTGATGTAGCCTGTCTGAAGCGGCAATCTCCATATAGAAGTACCATTTAGATATATACAGAGATGTATCTCTAGCCCTCTATCTATGTGTCATCACAATACCCGGCATATTGCACTTCTTCTTTGATGTACTGTAATGTATTTTTCGATATGTAATTTTTATTGAATAAAATTATGCCTTTTATGCCTTTGTAGTCATATTTCCTCTTGTTTCCAAATGTACATTTTTTGAGTAGGCAATATTCGGTCCATGGTCTGGCGATTGCGACCTGGCCTGTTTAGTTATGTGAGGTGGGCCATTGTTTGTTCAAATATCTGTAACAGCAGGATCAGTGAGAGCGTGCAATGGACCCGCTTGTGCTGCATACACTCTCTGCCACATACCCTGCCTTCCTTGCTTTGTAAGAAAATAACCAGGATTAAGATAAAAAAAAGTAGCCCTGGCCCCTGATATCTGGGGCTATGTCTACAAATATCTGTAACAGCAGGATCAGTCAGAACGTGCAATGGACCCTCTTGTTCTGTATGCACTGCAGTCTGCCACAAACCCTGCCTGCCTAACTCCTGCTATCACCACTGAATATATGAAGCAGGATTAGTCCTCAGAAGGACTGTTAATTCAGATGTGTATATAGATATGCTGTGGAATACTTTTACTAACTATAAACAAGCAAATCTCTCCCTGACTCAACAGCAGCTCTCCCTACTCTGCCTGTTTCCAGGGTAGACTGTGACGAGCCTAGCGTCAGCGGGTCTTAAGTAGACCCGATGACGCTATGCGGCCAGCCAATCACTGTAATGCCACAACCAACATGGCTACGGAATTACAGTGCATGGCAAGTAATCCCTGCATGTTCATTGGCTCTCTAAAGAGCACCAGCATGAAGGGTGGGGACCCAAGCTCCCGCCTGAGCAACCCAGAAATACTCGCCTAGCGACAAGCTTGTCGAGCACAGTGATGCTCGGGCGAGTACCGAGTAGAGGCTAGCACGTTCGCTCATCACTAGTGTTGACGAATTGACGTTACAGAGGTTGGAAATCTAGAGCTGCAATGCACACTGTGTGCCTCACTGCTGTCTTGGGTAAAACCGCTCTTAAGGTTGTGTAAAAGCGTGTTTCAATACTCCAGCATACTCCAGGGTGGGAAGCATCTGGCAAAATTTACTCTTATAACATGGATATAACAGAGTGGTGACCCAGCACTCAGTGCTATTTCAAATCCTTACTATATGAAAATCATGTTGCAGATAGTGCAGCTCATATGTTGGGCTCTTTCATGAGGTCCAAGCCCATGGTGTGTTGGTGGCTAGCTAAAACTGATGCTTGTTTCCTCCGTCCCCTACTGCCAACCACGAACAACAGAGAGGGGATGATAATCCTCTTCATCTCCTGACTGTTGCTCGCCCATCACCTTTTCCTCCTCTATTTGTTCCTCGGCTCCTGCACCTTCACTAACAGTTTGTCTGGTACCATGAGACCCCCTCGATTGGCGTAATCCACTCTCCCTTGGAACTCGTCTGTGTGACGACAGTCTGGAACTTAGAGACATTGTTATCCCTTCAGCATCCTCCTCTGCTTTCTCCTCTTCCTCTGGGACCACCATCTCCTCCCTCAGGCTATTCAAAGTCTCCGCCAGCATGTAGATGACCGGAATAATGATGCGGATGATGGCAGCGTCAGTGCTAACCATCTTAGTAGCCATTTCAAAACTGTGCAGAAGGCTACAGAGGTCCTTAATCTGTGCCCACTCCATAAAATTGATATGCCCTACATCCGTATTGCATTGGCCGAGGTTATACGACATGAGATATTGAATCAGGGCTCATCGCTGCTGCTACTGTCGCTGCAACATGAGCAGAGTGGAATTCCACTGTGCCGGCACATCGCACATCAACTGGTTAACTGGCATGGACAAAGACCCCTGTATTGATGCAAGTCAATGAGTTGAGGGGTGTGTATGGCGGAAGAGAGCACACAGCTTCTGTGCTTTCTGCAGCAGCGCATCAAGGCTGGAATAGTGGCGGAGGAATTGCTGTACTACCAGGTTGAGGTTGTGAGCTATGCAAGGCATGTGTGTGAGCTGGTCCCAGTTTAGGGCCGCCACCAGATTCGCACTGTTATCACACACGGCCTTCCCTGGCTCCAGGTTCAGCGGAGATAGCCAGTGCTCCAACTCGGCATGGATAACTGTCCACTACTCTTCAGCTGTATGACTGCGATCTACAAGGCATATTACTTTAAACACTGCCTGATTGTGGTGAAACCTGGCTGCGCATTATGGAGGTGGTGGTGATTCGCTCTGCACTGTTGGAACACGTGTCTCATTAAGGCAGAGGTTGAGGGCACAAGTGGAGGCCCTAGAGGAGGTGAAGGAAGCAAAAGCCATGAAGTAAGTTTTAAATACAGTGGTTTGTCCAGCAAGCCTTGAGGATTCCAAGACTTGTGGAGCAGCCCCTTACCCACCTGCCCCCGCAGCCACCAGAGTCACCCAGTGCCCAAAAAGCGAGATGTAATGCCCCTGGCCATGCTTACTCGTAGATGTGTCTGTGGTGAAATGCACCCTGGCAGACATAGATTTATTCAAGGAACGCGTGATATTGTGACATGCTGGTGTAGCGCAGGCACAGTTTTCTTCGAGAAGCAATTAACATAGTAGTAGTAGTAGTAGTAGTAGTCATCAGTTTTTGGAAACCATCTGTATCCACCATATGCAAAGGCAGCATTTCCGTGGCCAACAGATTGGAGATGGTAGAGTTCAACCTCTTAGCTTTGCAGTGCTGAGAGAGGGTGGAGTAGGGTGAACACAACTAACTGCTGGACAGTGAGTAAGGTGCAGGCGGAAATGTTACAGTGGATTGAGAAAGATGTGGTGTGCTCGTTGAAGCAAAAGCAGCAGGCATGTCCAGTTCCATTACAGCTGACGGGCTCTCACACCTGACTTAAGCAGGTAAAAAAGTGGAGTTCCTGCAGTAGGAGACCTGTGTGAGAGCACTTGGCACCGTGATGGAGGAGGAAGAAGCAGCAGATTCGGTTGATGGGGCGACCAATGGTTGGTGAGACCCACTGGTCTGCATTTTATCGCAGTGAGATTGCCAGAATAACGCATATTAATTGTGCATGTGATGGTTCATGCATGTAGTAGTCAAATTATTGCATTTTTCCCTCTACTGAGTCTTTTTTGCAAAGTTAGCAGATAACGTGAGGTGGTTCATCCTTTACTGTGTCAAAAAAGGCCCAGGCTAGACAACCCTTGCTGCCCCTGCGAGCTGCAGACTCGCGACCGCTGCTGGCCACAGCCACAGTTGTGGCTAAGGATACAGTGCTTGTCGTGTTTACATCACTTCATTTCTGTGCCATAGGTCGCAATGTAACCTCCTCGTCTTCCTCCTCCTCCACCTCCTCAGATGAGCTACTCAGCTGTGTGCCTGTGGATTCATACCAAGTGGATCTACAACATCATCATCATCCTCTCTGTTCTCCCATTCATCGCCCTTTAAGTCACCCTCCTACTCTTCCTGCCCTGACAGGACAGTACAGTCTGCGTGTGCATCAGGTATCACCATGATTAACTCCCGCCACTGTGGTTAATGTCTGGTGATGGGGGTCAGGATTCTGCTTTAACCCTACTTCATCCAAGCTAAAAAAAAATTTGGGCATCATTTCAGATGCTTTTCTCCTCTTGAATCTGTGAACCTTTAGAGCAGACCTCTGATGCCAATGGCTTTCACTAACATTACCACCTACCCCAAGTAGACATTGAACACCAAGCCTATTCCCCTTTCCACCACGATCTCGCACTTTCCCACTCGTGTTGCTCAGATAGTGTATTTGAAGCACACTATTAACAACAATTTTTTTTTTACTGTGGATGAGGCCTGTATACAATAGAATATATGCTCCAAAAATTTTCAAGCTGAGATGTGGCCTGCTGTATCATGTTAGTAACAGAAGAAATTATTTTTTTACAGTAGATGAGGCCTGTATACAATAGAATATATGCTCCAAAAAATTCAAGCAGAGATGTGGCCTGCTGTATCACCTTTGTAACAGAAGAAATTATTTTTTTTTTGCTGTGGATGAGTCCTGTATAAAATAGAATTTATGCTCCAAAAATTTGAAAACTGAGATGTGGCCTGTTGTATCATGTTAGTAACAGAAGAAATGAAACTTTATACTGTGGATGAGGCCTGTATAAAATAGAATATATGCTCCAAAAAATTCAAGCTGAGATGTGGGCCTGCTGTATCATGTTAGTAACAGAAGAAATTAAACTTTATACTGTGGATGAGGCCTGTATAAAATAGAATATATGATTCCAAAATTTCAAGCTGAGATGTGGACCTGCTGTATCACGTTAGTAACAGAAGAAATGAAACTTTATACTGAGGATGAGGCCTGTATAAAATAGAGTATATGCTCCAAAAAAATTCAAACTGAGATGTTGCCTGCTGTATCACGTTAGTAACAGAAGAAATTAGATTTTCTACTGTGGACGAGGCCTGTTTACAATAGAATATATGCTCCAAAAATTTCAAGCTGAGAAGTGGGCCTGCCGTATCACGTTAGTAACAGAAGAAATGAAACTTTATACTGTGGATGAGGCCTGTATAAAATAGAATATATGCTCCAAACAAATTCAAGCAGAGATGTGGCCTGCTGTATCACATTTTTAACAGAAGAAATTATTTTTTTTACTGTGGATGAGGACTGCATAAAATAGAACATATGCTCCAAAAATTTGAAAACTGAGATGTGGCCTGTTGTATCACGTTAGTAACAGAAGAAATTAGACCTTTTACTGTGGATGAGGCCTGTATACAATAGAATATATGCTCCAAAAGATTTCAAACTGAGATGTGGCCTGCTGTACCACGTTAGTAACAGAAGAAATTAATTTTTTTTTACTGTGGATGAGGCCTGTATACAGTAGACTATATGCTCCAAAAAATTTCAAACTGTGATGTGGCCTGCTATATTACCATAGTAATAGAAGAAATTATTTTTTTTACGGTGGATGAGCCCTGTTTACAATAAAATATATGCTACAAAAATTTCAAGCTGAGATGTAGGCCTGGATTATCACGTTAGTAACAGAAGAAATTAGACTTTATACTGTGGATGAGGCATGTATACAATAGGATATATGCTCAAAAAAATGTCAAACTTAGATGTGGCTTGTTGTATCACGTTAGTAACAGAAGAAATAAATTTTTTACATAAATTTTTACTGTGGATGAGGCCTGTATATAATAGAATATATTCTCCAAAACAAAATTATAAGTTGTGGATGCAAGAAAGTGCCAATGAGTCCGCGCTCCTCCGGGTCAAACGAAGTGATGCAGTACCCAGTGCTTGGTTAAGAATCCATTTATTTAGAAGCTAAAATAAGACGCTTTTCGTGGATGTCCTGTCCACTTCATCAGTGCATAGCTTGTGTCAGGTATAGCAAGGAGTGGACATATATATACAAAAAATGTGAAAAAAACTGTCGCCAAAACAAGGTGGCCATTAAGGCAGAAAAATACAATCAATAAAAAGGCATACATTTGAGTATCGATCAATGTATATATGCATCGGGAATAAAATATTGCTAGCATGATTAAAAATTAACTAAAAACCGACATAATTCAATGCAAAAAAAAAAATATAATAAATAATTAAAAAAAAATATATATATGTATAATTCCTGAAGCGGGAATTGAACCTTTTGCAATGCAACCAACTGGATCATGTCTAGATCCTAATCATGGTACAACCCTCTAAGCCACAGGTGCTCATGTATATTGTGACTGATCTTGTTCTGATAGGAAGTAATAAACGGATATTAGAAGATATATCTAACCTTTATGTACATACTAAACTAAATAAAAAATTTTTAAAAATTCTTCTTATAATAGAATATGTGATTGTATCTGCAACATGAATAATTTCTTTAGGAGTGTGTTCGTATTATTGGTGTAGTACTAGAGAATAGTCGTGCGCATTAATGTCCACTAGGTGGTATGATGAGCACTGGAAGTGTCCTAGGGAATGATGCAGACTACTGTGAACATCCTGCAATGATCATAAGAAAGGAAACTTAACTCAGTCAAAACCTGGATCGGGACAGTGGATCTAGAACAAGCCAAGACATATATTCCTGATCATGTAGAGGTATTTCAAAGTATTTAGTTGATATATTCAGTATATCTCTTTCCTATTGAGAAACTGAATTCTATTGGGAGTGGTGCACAGAATATGCTCTATGGGCATGATTTTAAGACACCCAAAGCCTTTATTGTGATGGATTGCCATATGTCGTGATAAACCATGTTTTAAAAAACCTGTAGCGACATTATGCCTATGAGAATTTAGTCTTTTATGAAAGGGTTGCATAGTTCTACCGACATATTGCTTGGGACATGTGCATTCAATCAGATATATGACAAAATCAGTGTCACAGGACATATTACTATTTATTTTGAACCTTTCATTGCTTGATCTGGATGCAAAAGTGTCGGCTCCATGAGTAATATTCATGCAACACATGCAGTTCTTTTTGCCACATTTGCTGATGGTTTTATTCTTATTATTGATCTTGCTACAATCTAGAGTAGCAAGGGTGTGTATCCTACTGGGGGCTAAAATGTTCCCTAGAGTGGGGGCTCTCCTATACACAATGGAGGGTTTTTCTGGGATAATCTTCTTGAGTATCGGATCATTTAACAGAATATGCCAATTCTTCTGCAGAATATCTCTAAAAGATTTATGTTGAAAATTGTATGTAGTGATGAATTTTACATAGTGCTCATTGGACATTTTATCTGAATTAGATTTTAAAAGAAGTGAATTCTGGCTTCAGGTATCCCTTACCCTTTCAAATGATTCGCCAACAAGATTTTTGGGATAACCCTGCTGTAGAAATTTCTGTTTCAGCATACTTGATTGCTCTGAAAAATCATTTTCAGAAGTGCAATTCCTTCTGATCTTCTGAAATTGATTAAAAGGAATATTACGTAGCCATTTATGGTAGTGGCCACTGCTGTAGTGGATGTAACTATTCGCATCCACTTGTTTAAAATAAGTCTTGGTGCAAATCCTATTGGTCTCTATAAATAAAGTCAGATCCAGAAAATTAATACTGGTGTTATTTGTATCGGAATTGAAGGAAATACCCCAGCAGTTGTTATATAGAAAACTGGCAAGGGCTGAGGGTTCTGCGATGTCCTTATTAAGAATGAAAATTAAGTCGTCAATGTATATTTTGTAAAATATAATGCCTTCCCAAAATGGACCCCCATAGATGAACACCAGTTCAAATATGCCCATGAAAATATTAGCGAACATAGGTGCGACCTTTGACCCCATCGCGGTCCCTTTGATCTGATGGTAAGTGTGTTGGAGGAAAGTGAAATAATTTTTATTAAGGATGAAACATAAGCCGGATAGAATAAATGATTTGTGGGAGGAAGACAGGCCAGTGTCTTTGGAGATCATATGATCAACACATAATAAACCAATTTCCCAATCAATATTGGTGTAAAGGGATGTAACATCAAGGCTTAAAAATACAAATGATTCTTCCCTTTGGATGTCCTTAGTAAGGTTGATGAGGTGGCTGGAGTCACGAAGGTAACTCCTCAACCTTTTAGCATGGGGCTGAAGGAGAACATCAATATACTCTGCTAAATTACTAGTGAGGGAGACTATACCTGATATAATAGGGGATGGATAGGGTCTTTGTGTATTTTAGGAAGATGGTAGTAGAAGGGCATGCTTGAATTCTGCATCGTGAGAAATTTTCTCTCATTCTCATTAAATAGTCCCTGTTCATTCCCCTTTTTTATCAGTTTTTTATATTCTAAGTTGGTACTTTCTAAAGCATAATGATAAATTTCTTTATAGTAGTTAGTGTCATTAAGGATCCTTTTTGCCTCCTCTATATAATCACAATAATCTTGTATTACAATTCCGGCTGATCTAAAAATGATGTTTTTATTCTTTTTAAGATCCGAAAGTGCTTTTTTTTCGTTTATATTTACATTTCTATTTTTTTGAAACATGGGCATTTCAGCCAGTTTTTTAAGTTCCAGCATAGTGACCTCACCAAAAGTCTCTATCTGGTGGCTTCTGCTTTCTAGTGGATAGAATCTAGACTTATTTTTAAGATGGGTGTCTCATGAGTCACATCTGTAACTAAGTTTGTATTAACTTTGTCCGGATTGATAGCAAAGTGTCTTTTTAAAGGCACTATCGTTATTGGTATTATCAACCAATGTAGTGTTATCAGGTATGATCTGGGATTTAGCAGTGCGATCCCTTAAACTGGGCATAAGATCTGTGGGAGAGGAAATGGTGATGGTAGGAGTGCAGTGTAATGATAGATTAAGCAGATCAGTGATGTCTGCTGGTGTGGAGTTGTGGGAACACTCCTCAAGATTTGAAAGTTCACCTCTAGAGAGGGATCTTCTTCTTTCTTCATGAATCAATTGATCTGCTCCTTTATTTCCTCTAAGTTTTTTTTTGGTCTTGGCTAATGTCTGGTAAGCTATCAGCGTTTGCAGACTCTTGGAGGAACTTAGATCTGCAGGGCTGTGAACAGGGGAAGGTAGGCAGGTGGGGCTGACATCTGTCAAAGTAGCAGGTGTTGTGATGATCTTAATCATCCCATGTTTGTGGAGCGACGTGTCAGTAGTATGTTGTGAGCAGGGATCATTGCTGGTCCTTGTGATGCTGATTGAATCTCTTATGGTGATTTTGTTTTTTGAGTCACTGCGATCCCTGTGTGTGGATCGATTAGGGGTATCTTTTCTATGGTGAAATTTACTGTTTGAAATAGTTCTGCCTTTATTTATAGAATGCTTATTCACATTAGGACCAATTAGGTCAGATTTCTAATTAGTGGAACCAACAACTCGGGTTGCATGACCCGAGAGATGTTGGTTGGACTTGTAGTCCTCCCTGTCTCTATATAATCTTTTTTCTTTTCTCATGATGGTCTCATGTTCATTTTGTAAAATACTGGTGGTGATATTATTGTTAATCTTGCTAAGAGGGGGTGTGATTCGAAAGGTAATAATTCTCTAGAAGTATCAAAAATACTGTTGGTAACCAATAAACATAATTCTGTACTTTTTTTTGTGTATACATTTGAGTAAATTCTGCATGCATGATTCTAAAATACCAGACCATTCTTTTGTGAAGGCTGAGTCCTCTGGGAACGGGGAGGGGGGGGGACCCTTAAACCCCTAGGACAAATGTTTTCTTCTATGTAGATTGATAAGAAACAAATGACAAGTTCCTGACGTAATTCGTCTTTTAAGGCTTCCTCAAGTTTATGGAATACATTTTTCATGACCTGTGTTTTTTCATGATTAAAGTTAGTCGTATTCTCACCAGATGGATCCTCCAAATGTATCGTAGTGATGCCTATAGCCTGTAGAATGAGCCTTTCCCTGGAAATTTTCATAGTCATGAAAATACAGAAAAATCTTTAAATGAGAAGGTGTGTCCAAACTTTTGGTCTGTACTGTATGCTTCAAAAAATTTCAAACTGAGATGTGGCCTGCTATATTATCGTAGTAACAGAAGAATTTCTTTTTTTTACGGTGGATGAGTCCTGTATACAATAGAATCTATGCTTCAAACATTTCAATCTGAGATGTGGACCTGCTGTATCACCTTAGCAACAGAAGAAATTATTTTTTTACTGTGGATGAGGCCTGTATAAAATAGAATATATGCTCCAAAAAATTTCAAACTGAGATGTGGCCTTTTGTATCACATTAGTAACAGTAGAAATTAGATTTTTTACTGTGGACGAGGCCTGTATACAATAGAATATATGCTTCAAAAAATTTCAAACTGAGATGAGGCCTGCTGTATCACGCTAGTAACAAAAAAAATTGATTTTTTTTCTTTGAAAGAGCTCTGCATACAGCTGAATTTTACCGCCAGAAAATTACAAACTGACTCGTGGCCTGCTGTATCACGTTAGTAACAGAAGAAATAAATTTTTTACTGTGGATGAGGCCTGTATACAATAGAATATATTCTCCAAAAAAAAAATCAAGCAGATATGTAGCCTGCTGTATCACCTTTGTAACAGAAGAAATTATTTTTTTACTGTGAATGAGACCTGTATAAAATAGAATATATGCTCCAAAAATGTTGAAACTGATATGTGACCTGTAGTATCACGTTAGTAACAGAAGAATTTTGACTTTTTACTTTGGATGAGTCCTGTATACAGTGGAATATATGCTCCAAAAAAATTCAAACTGAGATATGGCCTTCTGTATCACATTAGTGACAGAAGAAATTAGATTTTTTACTGTGGACGAAGCCTGCATACAATAGAATATATGCTTCAAAAAATTTCAAACTGAGATGTGGCCTGCTGTATCATGTTAGTAACAAAAAAAATTTGATTTTTTTTTACTGTGAAAGAGCTCTGCATACAGCTGAATTTTACTGCCAGAAAATTACAAACTGACACGTGGCCTGCTGTATCACGTTATTAACTGAAAAATTTAGATTTTTTTTACTGTGAATGAGCTCTGCATACAGCTGAATTTCACCACTAGAAATTTACAAGCTTAGATGTGGCCTGCTGTGTCACGTTAATAACCGATAAAATTAGATTTTTATTAACTGTGAACGAGCTCTGCATACAGCTGATTTTTTTTACTGTGGACGAGGCCTGTATACAATAGAATATATGCTCCAAAAAATTTCAAACTGAGATGTGGCCTGCTATATTACCGTAGTAACGGAAGAATTTCTTTTTTTTATGGTGGATGAGTCCTGTATACAATAGAATATATGCTTCAAAAATTTCAAGCTGAGATGTGGGCCTGCTGTATCACCTTAGCAACAGAAGAAATTGTTTTTTTTACTGTGGATGAGGCCTGTATAAAATAGAATATATGCTCCAAAAAATTTGAAACTGAGATGTGGCCTGTAGTATTAAGTTTGTAACAGAGGAAATTAGACTTTTTACTTTGGATGAGTCCTGTATACAGTGGAATATATGCTCCAAAAAATTTCAAACTGAGATGTGGCCTGCTATATTACCGTAGTAACAGAAGAATTTCTTTTTTTTACGGTGTATGAGTCCTGTATACAATAGAATATATGCTTCAAAAATTTCAAGCTGAGATGTGGGCCTGCTGTATCACCTTAGCAACAGAAGAAATTATTTTTTTTATTGTGAATGAGGCCTGTATAAAATAGAATATATTCTCCAAAAAATTTCAAACTGAGATGTGGCCTGCTGTATCACGTTAATAACAAAAAAAATAGATTTTTTTACTATGAAAGAGCTCTGCATACAGCTGAATTTTACCGCCAGAAAATTACAAACTGACACGTCGCCTGCTGTATCACGTTAGTAACAGAAAAAATTAGATTTTTTTACTGTGAAGGAGCTCTGCATACAGAGCATACACCGCCAGAAGATTACAAGCTTAGATGTGGCCTGCTGTATCACGTTATTAACAGATAAAATTAGATTTTTTTACTGTGAATGAGCTCTGCATACAGCTGAATTTCACTGTCAGAAAATTACAAGCTGTGATGTTGCGTGCTGTATCATGTTAGCAACAGAAAAAATTAGATTTTTTTTACTGTGGATGAGCTCTGCATACAGTAGTATATAAGCACTAAAAAATTTCAAGCTGAGATGTGATCTGCTGTATGTATCACGGTTGTAACAGAAAAAATTAGAGTTCCAAAGGTGTACTCATGCATGGAGCACAGCATAAGTAGTGCACAACAGAATTCTATGCTGAAATGTGCCCTGCTGTTTCTGTCTGGACCTCACTATAGCAAAAAATATTGATCTGCTGAAAGGTCAATTTCACGGCCATACAGAACCCTCTCTATCTAAACTATCTGACTTAGAAGCAACCTAGCTAACTATCTAAAATCTTTCAGTATCCATAAGCAGCGTCAGGAGCATCCTCTCTGAGCTGTTATACTGTCAAAATGGTGCTAAAACCACATGTCCACCCTTTATATGGAGAGGGACATGTGATATCAGCAGCCAATGGCATAAGCCCTTGTGTCTGGACATTGTGTATGGTTCCTGCGCCCTGATTGGCTTGTCTCAATCTGTACACATTAAGCTAAGAGCTGTACCCCGCTCATCATACAGCACCACTATCCTAGCCATAATGATAAAAATACTGTAGTGGAAAAGCAATTATTTGTCAGACTTTTACCTAGTTTTGCTGATTTTAAGTAAAAACGCTCAGGTGACCAATCACGAATCCAAATGTGCAACGTTCGTGCCGAATTTGAAATTGGCAAACGCTTTTCGAACATGTTCACTCATCTCTAATCAAGATATGATAGAGTATAAAAGTTCACTGATTCCTATTCTTTCCTAGAGTAACCATCTTAGTGCCTTCACTAGTCCCTTTTCTGATCTGTAGCACTGAAGATGGTGTCAAGGCTCTCTGTAACTGCAAATCTTCAGGCAAAGGTTAAACGCAGACCTGTAATAAAAGAGCCCCATTCAATTCTAATTTTGAATAAATAATCTGGCTAGGGGATAAGATTTGGTCACGTCCCCTCTACAACTCCAGAGAGGAGTAGGGTGAACTTCTATAACAGGTATATAATAATAATGTAAAGTAGGAAGAGTCGTAGTTCCTGATTCATCAATGTTATTGCGTCAGAATTCTGGCATAAACCACTTTGAAAAGTCACAAAAAGGGAAGGTGAGTAAAAGGATTTTAATTTTTTTTAACATATTGATGGGCTTTTGCTGTTCACCATTCTGCTGAGTCCGCGTGGAAGTGAATTGCAAAACATCCTCATTTTGCCGTATTCAGATTTATGTAAAATTTGAGGAAAATTCAATTTCACTTGAATATGTTCACTGATCTCTACTGACAATGTTATAAAATAGCAAAAGGAGTAGTAACTTATACCTATCCTATTGCATTCATATGATGACTCTTTTCTTTTCTTGTCCCTTGACAATCTTTTCTTACCTTACGCCACTGTTGACAACATGCAACTAGTGTAATCAATCATTAGCAATGGAAGTGACCTTAGTGATGCTGATATGTTCACGTCAAGCTAAATTTTAGGTGTGTTGACACTTGTACATCATTGTTGGAGCAGAGTGAATAGCCGAATACAGCAGTGAAAAAATAAGCAGATCTGCACTGTCTCATTGAATAACATTGGTCCGAATGCAATCCCGATTTATAAGCAAGTGTGAGCGAGCCCTAATCCTTTTGCTACTTTATACCATTGTCAGCCAATTAGAATCAATCTCATGGGGCAGAAAAATCACTTTAATAATGGCAACTTCTTCATGTCACTTTTTGATATTTTGCCCTGAATTGTCTGCTGTTTTTTTCCCCGCACTCTCTAAGGACACATCATTATTCTTTCTATTTGCTGTCAGCTGGATCATTGCCAGATGAGAACCAGTAGTTGAGCACCAACGACCACTTGTAATGTACACTACCCACGCGTGCTGCTTTATCATTTCTTGTGGATTCTTTTTTTTATATTGCAAAACAAGAATGGAAAAAAAGAAACAACATAGGACACAACAAGGAGAACAGTTAATCAGTACTTTTCTCCTTGTTTTCCAGTTGATAAATTTATTGCTGTCACAAATTGACTTTTATAAGAACAGCAGATAGTGCGTGCTCATGATAAGACAGGCAGTAAATGCAAGATCTGTTGTGGCAATGTTGCCATTTATCATTATGCAAGATAAAAGATAGTGCCACTTCTGACAACTGAGAACATATTTAAACACTTAACCCTTTTTAAACAGCATTAATACACAATAAAGATGACTATAATTATTCACAGCCAACATTTTAGGCAGACATTATAAGACAGCCTGGCTGATGCATTAAATGGACTGCTAATATTCTATTTAAAAAAGATTTATTACATCCTGCATGAAAAATGATTGTGTCCAAGGTTACAGTGAAGCATAACTGCATGGATAGGAAAGGTTACCAGTACTTAAAAGAGCACGGGTCATTTGAGGACAAGTAAATATACACCAAAACAAACATTAAAGGAGGCGACATAAGCATAGATAGTTGCAGGGTCTTCAGGCACTTTTGTTATGATTCAAATATAATTAAACTTTTAAAAGCTTTTTTTATAAATATTGTAACTCCTCTGATGCATTGGTAACAGTGTTCTACAGCCAAATTGATTCAGAGACAAAAACAGATGAACTCAACTATTTTTGTGGTGCTAAAAACGAATATGATGCTTAAATTTACTGATTGGCTCTAACTTTCTAGATCCATAGGAAGTTGTAATTCATTATGACACCTTTCATGCAGGCTTATAGAAAAATTGCATCCTTATTATTTCATCATCATTGCATTGTTAGTAGCTAGTCTGTTCCATCATCTATTTAGCCTATTGAGCCTTCAGTATTCCATCATCTTAGGATGACCAATCAAAAAACGCCAACTCAACTCCGATGACGTAATCCTAAGTACAGTTTAATCACCTACTTTTAGAAATGCTCTCTGTGTAAAGTACACAGTTTTAAGATTTCTTTGCTTAATTTCTTAGCATAATGACATTTTTCTACATGTTTTTTCAGATATTCCTCTTCTTGCATTAACAAAGCAGGTAGTTTTTGCTACATCAGCTGAGAAGTCACGTTTGCATCACAAAGGCAAAACTTGACGACTATGATAAGGAAAGCCTACAAACTGCATTTTGGCTGCAGAATAGGAGATCAGGACAAGAGTTTGGCTCCACACATTTGTGGCAATAGATGTGCATCACATCTTACCCAGTGGTTGCATGGGAAGAGGCAACCTATGCCTTTTGCAGTCCCGATACCCTGGAGAGAGCCGACTGATCACACTACCAATTGCTATTTCTGCATGGTGACCCCCATTAGGAAATGAGTTCAAAAGGAGAAGAAGTGGACTCTACAGTATCCAAACATTCCATCTGCAGTATGCCCAGTACCACATACAAAAAAACTGCCAGTTCCAAAAGAACCAGAAACATTTTCAGTCGAGTCAGTTGAGAAAGAAGAAGGCATCTTCTTCTCATGACCCAGACTTTCTGTCAGCAACGTCAACTAAACCAAACCTTATAACACAAAGTGAACTTAATGATCTTGGTACAGATTTGGATCTGTCCAAGAGTAAGGTTGAGCTCCTAGGTTCCAGGCTACAGCAGTAGAATCAACTAGTGGGAGATGTTCGGATTTCTTTGTTCCGCAACAATGATAAAAATCTTGTCCAATACTTCTTCATTGAGGACAATCTTGTGGCATGCAACAACATCAACAGTTTATTGGACACTCTGAAGATAAGTCATAATCCAGAAGAATAGAGGATCTTAATTGATTCATACAACAAGCCTAAAAGCCGTCTTGCTACATAATGTCAATGTGCTACCTTCAATTCTAGTTGGTTATGCAGTCCACATGAAGAAAACTATGATAACATGAAACAGCCAATGAGGTGTCTGAACGTTGACCAACATTTGTGGCCCCTCTGTGGTGACTTAAGGTCTTCAGGGTAGATACAGAAAGTACTGCTGCTTTCTTTGTGAGTGGGATAGTCATGCAAGAGAATATGACTACAATAAAAAAGACTGGCCTCTCCGACATTCACTTCAACCAGGGAGTAAAAATGTCTTGCTTCCAGCACTTGTTGATCCACATAAAATTTTATTACTACCATTGCATATTAAGTTGGTCCTAATGAATAACTTTGTAAAGGCAATGGATAAAAATACAAAAGCCTTCAAGTATCTTAAATTTCCAAGGTTGAGTGAAGCAAAGATAAAGGAAGGAGTCTTTATTGGACGCCAGATTCGTAAGCTTCTTCAAGATGTGGAGTTTTGTTGCAGGGCAATGAAAAGACTGCATGGGAAGCATTCACATTAGTGGTAACTAATTTTTGGGGAAACTCAAGAGCAGATAACTATGAAGAATTGGTGGAAAATCTCCTCAAAACATAAGAATCTTGGCTGTAACGCCCTTAACCCCTTTAAAGCCCATGATTTACTATTCCGTACCTGCGCCATGGGCTTTAAGAGCCTGGTATGGAATAGTACGTCATGGCTATCGTGCCCGCACACAGGCGCGATCGCCGCCGGGTGTCAGCTGATTGTCACAGCTCACACCCGGTACTATGTGCAGGGAGCATTCCTTCACCGCTCCCGGCACATTAACCCCCGCAATGCTGCAATCGAAGTCGATCGCAGAATTGCGGTGGCAAGGGGAGGTGATCGGGATACTCACCTCCTCTTCCGGCCTCCAGCGCTGTCTGACGCGGCTTCCTGGATGTTGCCATGACGACCCGATGTCGTCATGACAACATCCAGGTCACCAGACAGCAGTAAGATAGTTTGGTCATGCGCAGGGCTGACAGCCTGCATAGCACAGGGATGGTGCTCCATTTCTGTGCTATGCAGGCAATCAGAATAAAAAAAGTGAAAGTCCCATAGTGGGACAAAGTATAAAAGTAAAAAAAAGCTTCAGAAAGTGAAATTTAAAAAAAAAAAAAATTGTAAAAATATAAAAAAAAAATAAAAAAAATAATCCATCAAAAATAAAAATATAATGTACCCATCAATAAATATTATTATGAAAAAAACAAACAAAACAAAACAATAAAAGTACACATATTTGGTATTGCTGTGTCCGGAACGACCTGACATATAAAATTGTTCCACTAGTTAACCCCTTCAGTGAAAAAAAAAAAATAAAAAACGAAGCAAAAAACAATGCTTTATCACCATACTGCCAAACAAAAAATAGATTAACACGTGATCAGAAAGACAAATATAAATAAAAATGGTATTCCTGAAAACATCATGTTCTCCCACAAAAAACAAACTGCCATACAGCTCCATCAGTCGAAAAATAAAAAAGTTCCAGCTCTCAGAATAAAGCGATGCAAAAAACATTTTTTCTATAAAATAGCTTTCATTGTGTTAAAGCGCCAAAACATAGAAAAATGATATAAATGTGGTACCGCTGTAAACGTACTGACCCGAAGAATAAAGCTACCTTATCAATTTTACCACACGTGGAACAGCGTAAAAAAAACAATTCCTGAATTGCTGGTTTTTGTTTATTCTGCCTCCCAAAAAACGGATTAGAAGCAATCAAAAAATGTCACGTGCCGGAAAATGGCACCGATAAAAATGTCAACTCATCCCGCAAAAAACAAGCCATCACATGACTCTGTTGGCTAAAATATGGAAATCTTATAGCTCTCAAAATATTGCGATGCAAAAACTAGATTTTACAAAAAATGCGTCTTTTAGTGTCTGACAGCTGTCAATCATAAAAGCCTGATATGGATCTGGTATCGCTGTAATCGCACCGACCCAAAGAATAAAGACGTCTAATAATTTATACCGCACGAGGAACGGCGTAAAAAATAAACTCTCGGGTTAGGGTTGTGCTAGGGCTGGGTTAGGGTTGGGGTTAGGGTTAGGGTTGGGATTTCTTTCAAAAGTAAAAAAAAAAAAAAGGTGATATGGCGACTAGTGTTGAGCGCAAGTGCTTGCTACTTGAGTTTGCATTGGGTGCTCGGGTATGCACTGAGTATCGTGAGTGCTCAAGTGACATGCTCGAGTATCCGCCCCACATGCTTCGGGGACAAAAAATCCTCACGGGGATTGCCTGCCATGCACGAGCGATCCCCGCATGTTTTTTTTGGGTGTCTAATTGGGTGTCACTCGAGCACTCACGATACATGGTGCATACCCGAGTACCCGATGCAAACTCAAGTAGCGAGCACTTGCGCTCAAGACTAATGACAACTTATTCAATATGAGGCCTAATGTTATCAAATTCTGTGTCGTACCTCTGGGTTCAAAATGTTCACTATATCCCTTGATAAACTCCTTGAGGGGTGTAGTTTCCAAAACGGGGTCACTTGTGGGGGGTTTCAAATATTTAGGCACATCAGGGGCTCTCCAAACGCGACATGGCGTCCGCTCTGGATTCCAGACAATTTTGCGTTCAAAAAGTCACACAGCGCTCCTTCACTCCTGAACACTGCCGTGCGCCCAAACACTGTATTTTCCCCACATATGGGGTATTGGCTTACTCGGGAGACATTGATCAAAAGTTTTTGGGGTCCATTTTCTCCTACTACCCTTGTGAAAATAAAAAAATTGGGGCTAAAACATAATTTTTGTGGAAAAAGTTTGATTTATTTATTTTCACCGCTCCATGTTATAAACTTTTGTAAAGGACTCACCACACATCTAGATAAGTTCCCTGAGGGGTCTAGCTTCCAAAATGGTATCACTTGTGGGGGTTTTCCACTGTTTAGGAACAATAGGGGCACATCCGCTAATTATTCAAGCAAATTTTACATTCAAAAAGTCAAATAGCATTCCTTCCCTTCCGAACCCTGCCATATGCCCAAGCAGTGGTTTCCCCAACATATGGGGTATCTGCGTGCTCAGAAGAAATTGCAACACAAAGTACATGGTGCAATTTCTCGTGTTAACCTTAGGAAAATGCAAAATTGGGGGCTGAAAAACATTTTTGTGGGAAAATTTTATTTTTACGGCTCAATGTTACAAACTTCTGTGAAGCACCTGGGGGTTAAAGGTGCTCAACACACATCTAGGTAAGTTCCCTGAAGGGTCTAGTTTCAAAAATGGTGTCACTTGTGGGGGTTTCCAATGTCTAGGCACATCAGGGGTTCTCCAAACGCAACATGGCGTCCGCTAATTATTCAAGCAGATTTTACAATCAAAAAGTCAAATGATTCTCCTTCCCTTCCAAACCCTGCCATGCGCCCAAACAGTGTTTTTTCCCCACATATGGGGTATCTGCGTGCTCAGGGGAAATTCCACAACAAATTTTGGGGTCCATTTTTTCCTGTTACCCCTGCAAAAATAAAAAAATTGGGTTTAAAATAACATTTTGTGAAAAAAGTTAAATGTTAATTTTTTTCTTCCACATTCCAAAAATTCCTGTGAAGCACCTGAAGGATTAATAAAATTTTTGATTGTGGTTTTGAGTACCTTGAGGGGTGCAGTTTTAGAATGGTGTCACTTTTGGGTATTTTCTGTCATAAAGACCCCTCAAAGTCACTTCAAATGTGATGTGGTCCCTAAAAAAATGGTTTTGTAAATTTTGTTGGAAAAATGAGAAATCGCTGGTCAAATTTAACCCTTCTAGCTACCTAATAAAAAAATGTTGGTTCCAAAATCATGCTGATGTAAAGTAGACATGTGGGAAATGTTATTTATTAACTCTTTTGTGTCACATATCTCTCTGATTTAAGGGCATAAAAATTCAAATTTTGAAAATTGCAACATTTTCAACATTTTCGCCAAATTTCCATTTTTTTCGCAAATAAACGCAAGTGATATCGAAGAAATTTTACCACAATCATGAAGTACAATATGTCACAAAAAAAAATCTCAGAATCAGGGGGATCCGTTGAAGCGTTCCAGAGTAATTACCTCATAAAATGACGGTGGTCAGAATTGTAAAAATTGACCTGGTCAATAACGTGCAAACCACCTTGGGTTGTAAAGGGGTTAAAGATTCATTTCTTACATTTACATCTAGTCTTTTTACCACCAAACTGAGGAGCAGTGAACGACGAGCTTGGAGAGAGATTTCGCACAGATATTGCGGCTATGGAGAAAAGATATCAAGGAAAATGGAATCCATCAATGCTTGAAGATTACTGTTGGACAATTGTAAGAGATGATTGGATGCAAGATTACAAGAGACAAGTAAAAAGGAGTTATCACTGAATGAGGACCAAATTTTATAGTGCAATTTCTGTAATAGTTTATAATTTGCAATAGTGTTTAGACATGTTTTAGTTATTTGAATTGTTGCTAAGTTTCCTCTAACAAAATATCAGAAAATTGGCATAACAAAATATTCTGCATCTTTGTATATGCAAAAATAATGTTTCAAAGTACTGAAACTTTTACGTATTAATTAGAAAGTATGTAGCAGTAAAATGATAATTCTTTGATATCATACAAACAATTGGCAACTAAACATTTCCATCGTCAGATTTGAATTCAGGAGGTCAAAATCATTAGGAAACGTATCATTTCTAGTGTTGAGCGAGCACTAAAATGCTCGGGTGCTCGAAGCTCGGGCCGTGAAGTACAGTGACAGTGTAAAGGCTAGGTATTCAGCTGGGGGCTGACAGTGACGAGCATGAGGTGAGCTGAGTTCATTGGACATGACCTCACCTCATTCACGTCACTGACAGCGTGGGAAAATTCTCACGCTGAAGCACTGAGTGCAGGAGAATTTTCCCACGCTGTCAGTGACGTGCATGAGGTGAGCCGAGTTCATTGGACATGACCTCGGCTCATCTTTATGCCGTCACAGAGAGACACTGAGGAGCACAAGCAAGCCTGCGCTTCTCAGTGTCTGCGGGATGACAGGCTGGATGGCAGCGTTCTGCTGCGGTCCAGTCTGTCATCTCGATGTAGCAGAGCTGAAGCTGTCCTGGGAACCATGGAAAGGTAAGGATGAGGTTGCTTTATTATTTTTCTTCTATTGCAGGAGATCGTTCGCTTCAGCTGGAATGGGCATGATGGTAAGTATAGTTTAATTTAGAACAATAAAGAATTGTGTGTTTATTTCAATTAAAGGACTTTATTCTGAGTGTTTGTGTTTTTTTTAAATACTTTACTAGAAATTCATGCTGGTCATGTCTAATATTGGCGTGACCCCATGAATTTCGGGCTTAGGGTCAGCTGATAATGCCAAGCTGGCCTTAACCCCTTTATTACCCAGTGAGCCACCGCACCAGGGCCCTGGATGAGTTGGGTACAGCGCCAGAAGATGGCGCTTCTATGAACGCGCCATTTTCCGGGGTGGCTGCGGACTGCAATTTGCAGCGGGTGGGGCCCAGAAAGCTTGGGTCTCCCTGCGCTGCGGATTCCAGCCCCCAGCTGCCTAGTTGTACCTGGCTGGACACAAAAATAGGGCGAAGCTCCACGTATTTTTTTTTAAATTATTTCATGAAATTCATGAAATAATTAAGAAAAAAAGGGCTCCCCTATATTGTTGTGTCCAACCAGGTACAAATAGGCAGCTGGTGGTTGGGGGCAGCCTGTTCCTGCCTGCTGTACCTGGCTGGACACAAATATAGTACGAAGCCCCACGTCAATTTTTTTTAAATTATTTCATGAAATAATTTTTTAAAAAAAGGGCTTCCCTATATTGTTGTGTCCGGCCAGGTGCAAATAGGCAGCTGGTGGTTGGGCGCAGCCCGTTCCTGCCTGCTGTACCTGGCTGGACACAAATATAGGGCGAAGCCCCACATCAATTTTTTTTTAATTATTTCATGAATTTCCTGAAATAATTAAAAAAAAATTGACTTGGGGCTTCGCACTATATTTGTGTCCAGCCAGGTTCAGCATCCAGGAATGGGCTGCGCCCAACCACCAGCTGCCTATTTGTACCTGGCCGGACACAACAATATAGGGAAGCCCTTTTTTACTTTATTATTTCATGAATTTCATGAAATAATTTTAAAAAAAAATATGTGGGGCTTCTCCCTATTTGTGTGTCCAGCCAGGTACAACTAGGCAGCTATTGGATGGAATCTGCAGCGCAGGGAGGCCCAAGCTTTCTGCCCCCGCCCCCCCGGTGCAAATTGCAGTCCGCAGCCACCCCGGAAAATGGCGCGTTCATAGAAGCTGGATGCTGTACCTGGCTGGCATACAAAAATATGGCAAAGCCCACGTCAAAATTTTTGGGAAAACTTAATTAAAAAATAAATTATAATTTAGGGACTGCATCTTTATTAACTCCTCAAATGTCATTTAGTGTTAAAATAAAGGATTTATTTAAAAAAAAATTGGTGTGGGATCCCCCATAATTTAAGGCTCTAGCGGAGGTTAAGCAGACGGCTGGGGCAGATGTTTGAAGCCTGGGAAGGGGGTAATACCCACGGAGCTTCCCAGACTACTAATATCAGCCCCCAGCTGAATACCTAGCCTTTACTAGCTATTAAAATGGGGGACCCCAAAAAAAAATGACGTGGGGTCCTGCCTATTTTAATAGCTAGCAAAGGCTAGGCAGACAGCTGGGGGCTGATATTAATAGCCCAGGAAGGGTGCCATGAATATTGGCCCCCTCCCAGGCTAGAAACACCAGCCGTCAGTCGCCCCAGAAATGGCGCATCCGTAGGATGCGTCAATTCTGGCACTTAGCCTCGCTCTTCCCACTGCCCTGTAGCGGTGGCAGTGGGGTAATAGGGTTGGGGTTGATGTCAGCTTATAATGCTAGCTGACATCAAGCCCAGGTTAGTAATGGAGAGGCGTCTATAACACACCCCCATTACTAACCCCATAGTCAAAGTAAAAAAAAACACAAACACGCAAAATAAAGTCCTTTAATTGAAATAAACACACAATTCTTTAATGTTCAAAATTAAACTGTACTTACCGTCACGTCCATTCCAGCTGAAGTCAATGATCTCCTGCAATAAAAATAAAATAATAAACCAACCTCATCCTTACCTTTCCATGGTTCCCAGGGCGGCTTCAGCTCTGCTACATCGAAATAACAGGCTGGACCGCAGCAGAACACTGCCATCCAGCTTGCCATGCCGCAGACACTGAGAAGCTTCTCAGTGAAGCTCCTCAGTGTCTCGCTGTGACGGCATCCAGATGAGCCGAGTTCATGTCCAATGAACTCAGCTCACCTCATGCACGTCACTGACAGCGTGGGAGAATTATCTTGTGCATGCGGTGAGCGCAGGAGTATTCTCCCACGCTGGGATGGCATTCTGATGACAGGCTGGATGGCAGCTGAGCGCTGCCATCCAGCATGCCATCCTTCATAGACACTGCAGAGCACAGGCATGCAGGCATGCGCTCAGCTGCCATCCAGCCTGTCATCAGAATGCCATCCCAGTGTGGGAGAATTCACTTATGCAATCATCTGCCTTTAAGACGTGTTTCTGATTATTAGTTTTTTTTACAGAGGCAGTGTTGATAAACAGTTGCATATATTGCTGAGCCCTATTTCAGAACTATTCTAAACCAGAATATGTCAAGAACCACTCAACTAAGTAAAGTGAAACAATACTTTATTACATGAAAGTTAGTCAATCTGGAAAAATGCTAAATTGTTGAAGGCACATGTATACAAGTGCAATCATGAAAACTATCAATCATTATGAATAATTTAGGTCTCATGAAGACTACCTAAAGAAAAGAAGACGAGGAATTATATCTCTGCTGCGGTGGATAAGTTCATCAGAGTTAAGAGCCTGAAGAAATGCAAATTGACAGCAAATCAGATAGCAGCCTTTACAAATAATTCACAAACATCAAGTAGGAAACACATCTCAACATCAAATGTCCAGGGGAGACTGCAAGAAGCAAATAAAATTGCTTCAAAGAATCCACTGCTGAGTATCACAAACTATGAGACTTGTTTGAACCAAGCAATACAAGCACAAAAAAAATAAAAAAGACTTGGCCCTATCTTGGATCCCTCACATCAGTGCTTCTATGGACCTGAATACGCACAATTGCTAGTGCTCTGTTATTTCATCACATTAATTAATGACTACTGATGAGCGAGCATACTCGCAAGTACTCGGTACTCGCCCCCGAGCATCTCAGAACTCGAGATGCTCGGAGCTCGCTGAGTACTTGCGAGATGCTTGGGCGGAGGCTCGGGTCCCCTCTCTGAATGTTTGGTGCTCTTTAGAGTGCCAATCAACATGCAAGGATTGCCTGCCACTCATTGTAATACCGCAGCCTTGGTGGCTGTGGCATTACAGTGATTGGATGGTCGCACAGTGTCATCAGGTCTATATCAGACCTGGCGCCACCGTGCTCGTCACAGTCACTCCGGTATCAGGCAGAGTAGGGAGAGGTACTGCTGCGTCAGGGAGAGATTTGCTTGTGTATTAGGTAGTGTAGGGAGAAAAACCGTACATTACACATATCCATCTTAACAATCAGTCCTTATGAGGACTAAGCCATCTGCAGAGATATCAGGCAGGTTATATAGCAGACTGCCGTGCATATAGCACAAGAGGTTCCATTCCAATTCTGCCTTCTGCTGCTGTTAGATATTTCTATACAAAGGCCCAGGTCTCAGGGGCCAGGAATACTTTTTTTTGGATCTTAATCCTCATTATTTGCTTAAAAAGCAATCCAGAGAACACAGTTTTTCTGCGCCATTTGCTTGTTGGCACTGCAGAATACAGCCAGGTCCTTTCCATATTACATCGCTACAAATCCAGCTATTTAAAACAATGTTTTCTCCATCACACGGATCACATATACGTTTTCAGAAAATACTGCTATTTCTGGCCTCCATTCAAATTTTTTTTCACTATGTCAGTAAAGTTTTTGACACCGGTTTGCTGTTTAAACTAGTTACCTACAGGCCAGGTATTTAAAACTGTGTTTTCTCCGTCACACGGATCACATATACGTTTTCAGAAAAAACTGCCATTTATGGCCTACATTAAAATTTCTTTCAGTGTGTTAGTGAAGCAATTGACACCAGTTTGTTGTTCAAACTAGTTACCTACAGGCCAGGTATATAAAACTCTGCTTTCTCCATTACATGGATCACATATACGTTTTCAGAAAATCCTGCCATTTCTGGCCTCCATTAAAAATTTGTTTCAGTGTGATAGTGAAGCAATTGACACCAGTTTGCTGTTCAAAATAGTTACCTACAGGCCAGGTATTTAAAACAGTGTTTTCTCCGTCACACGGATCACATATACGTTTTCCGAAAATACTGCCATTTTTGGCCCCCATTCAATTTTTTTTCACTGTGTCAGCGAAGTTTTTGACACCGATTTGCTGTTCAAACTAGTTACCTACAGGAAAGGTATTTAAAACTGTGTTTTCTCCGTCACACGGATCACATATACGTTTTCAGAAAATATTGCAAATTTTGGCCTCCATTAAAAATTTGTTTCAGTGTGTCAGTGAAGCAATTGACACCAGTTTGCTGTTCAAACTACTTACCTACAGGCCAGGTATTTAAAACTCTGTTTTCTCCGTCACATGGATCACATATACGTTCGCTCCAAACTCAGTCATTTGTAGTGAGTGTGGAAGATATTGTCCTCCATTTAAAATGGGCAAGGCACGTGGCAAGGGATGGGGACCTGGACGTGATAGTGATGGTGCATGCAGAGGCCGAGGACAAGCCTGTGGGCAAACTGAAGTTGTGCCACAACAAACACCCACATCTTCTCGCACGACCTTCCTGTCCCAATTCCTAGGGGACCTCAGCACACCACTATTGAACCCAGAGCAGTGTCAAAAGGTTGTTGGTTGGATAGCGGATAATGCTTCCAGTCACTTAGCCACCACCACCAGCCTGTCTTCCACATAGTCAAGTCTCAGTAGCCGTGAGTCTGGACTGCATATTCCTCACCCTGATCCTCCTTCCTCCCACCATGCCGAGTGCCCGGAGAAAAACTGATCCCCCACTTGGACACTCTGAAGAGTTGTTCACTTTTCCATTTATAGATTCAAGCCTCTCGCCCGGTCCACTTGAAGCAGGGCAAGAGGATATCACATGTAGCGATGCCCAAATATTTGAGCAGCCACGGTCACATGAAGGCAACGTTGGGAAAGTGCCACAAGAGGTGGACGATGATGAGACACAATTGTCAGAAAATCAGGAGGAGGACCAGGGTGCGGAAGTGGAAGACGAGGTGGTGGATGATATAGTAACTGACCCACCTGGCAGGAGGACATGCAGAGCGAGGACAGCAGCACACAGGGGGAGGGAGGCAGAGCACCCCAACAGGCACGAAGAAGCAGTGTGGTGGCCGCAGACAGATGGCAGGCAACCGTTCTCCGTAACACCAACATGAAGGAAGTTGCCAGTACAAATGTTAAGTCTTCCCGAGTCTGGTTGTTTTTTAAAGACTTTGCCGATAACCCCAAAAAGGCCATTTGCACCACCTGCCAGGCAAGCATCAGCAGGGGTGGCAAAACGACCAGCCTGACCACCACCACCAGCATGATCAGGCACATGGCAGCAAAGCACCTGACTTTGGGTGGCGAACCCCACGGTCCAGGAACAGTGTCTGCGGGTGGCACCATTGCTTCTTCCACTGTTGTGCATGCAAGCCAATCCCCTGTCCATGGTGCTTTCAAAGATGCCTCCTGCCCTTCACCTGTCATTGCACATTCTCAAGTAGCAGCATCAGGAAGCACATCCATGTCTTTGTCCCAGTGCAGCATTCAGTTGTCCTTACCCCAGTCCTTGGAATGCAAGCACAAATATGCAGCCAACGCCCAACAGGCCACCCTACTAAATTCTCACATTTCACAACTGCGCTCAAAATGTTGCCTTTTAGGCTCGTAGAGACGGAAGCATTCCGCAACCTGATGGCAGCGGCCGTCCCTCGGTACTCTGTCCCCAGCCGCCAGTATTTCTCCCGGTATGACGTCCCCACATTACACAAGCACGTGTCCCAAAACATTAGTTGTGCTCTCAACAACGCACTTACCGGGAAAATCCACCTAAGCACGGACACGTGGACAAATGCTTGTGGGCAGGGACGGTACATACCGCTGACGGCACACTGGTTTAACATAGTGGAAGCCGGGACCAAGTCAGACCTTGGGACAGAACATGTCCTCCTGACGCCAAGGATTGCGGGACCTAGGTCAATCAGGGTTGCCCCCACGGTCTACAGCTCCTGCACCTCATCCTCCTCAGCCTCCTCCTCCTCTTCAGCCTCCATCTCCGAAATGACCACATCAGTCACAAGCTGGAAATACTGCAGAACTGCCTTGGCCAAGCGGCAACAGGCTTTGCTGAAGCTAATATGCTTAGGTGACAAACAGCACAATGCTGAACAGTTGTGGACAGCTCTGAAAAAGCAGGCAGATCTGCGGCTCACACCGCTGAACCAAAGCCAGGCATGGTCGTGTGTGACAATGGCCTGAACCTGGTGGCGGCTCTGAGGCGAGGCGAGCTCACACGTACCATGCCAGGCCCTAGTGCTTAACCTCGAAGTTCAGCGATTTCTCAAACCCTACCCGGAGCTGCCGGATCTGCTTGTTAAAGTACGCCGCCTGTGTGCCCATTTTAGAAAGTCACCTACAGCTTCCGCCACCCTTTCCATGTTTCAGCAGCGTTTGCAGCTCCTGGCTCACAGACTGGTGTTTGGTGTCCCCACGCATTGAAACTCTACACTGCAGATGTTCGGAAGGATTTGTGAGCAGAAGAGGGCAGTTGTTGAGTACCAGCATCAACAAGGCCGTCGGTATTCAGTTCAGACTCCACACATAAGACCTCAGGAGTGGACATGGATGTCAGACATATGTGCCATCCTCCAAAACTTTGAGGAAGCCATAATTACCGTCACAATCCCGCTTCTCTGTCTTCTGAAACGCTCTCTGCTCACAATCAAAGAGGATACTTTGCAGGCAGATCATGATGAGATGGAGCAAGGAACCATACAGGGTGATTACACACAGCCCAGCCACATCTCATCCCAACATGGATTGGGTGACAGTGAGGAAGAGGAGGAGGAGGAAGAACAGGAGCTAGTTTCATGTGCTATAGACGGTACCTGCAGAGCTGTCATACCGTCTGTTCAGCGTGGATGGCCAGAGGACAGAGAGGAGGAGGAGAAGGAGAGCATGGTCAGTCATCAAAATTCCCATCTGAAAACACTGGCGGCAGAGTGCACACTTCGTTGGACAACCAAGGAGTACAGACGAGAGAGACACAACTTCAATCCAGCAGAGGCAGGGGAACACTGTCAAAGTTCTGGGAGAATTTTCTCAGCCCCTTCCATCACACAAGCCCTAAGGAGCGGGGTACGCTCACAAGGAGTGCAATGTTTGGGAAGATGCTGAGGGAGTACCTTGCCGACCGTGCCAACATCCTCCGTGATTCCTCTGTGCCTTATAATTATTGGGTATCCAAGCTGGATTTGTGGAATGAACTGGCTCTCTATGCCTTGGAGGTTCTGGCCTGCCCTGCCGCCAGCGTTTTTTCAGCTTGGGTTTTTAGTGCCGCTGGTGGAATTATAACTGATAAGCACATCCGCCTGTCAACTGAAAATGCTGACAGGCTGACTCTTATAAAAATGAACACGGGCTGGATTGGGCCAGACTTCTCAACACCACCGAATGATAGCAGCGTAACATAAACTCAAATCCAGTGTCTTTTTTTGGAGGTGTATTCCCGTGAATCTTTTCACACCCAGACATGGGTATATGCTTCCTGATTATGGCTATTTGCTTTGTCCTACTCCTTCTCCTCATCCTCCACCACCATATCACCAGGGTGATCGTGGTCCGTGATGCAACACCCACATAATTTTTTTAAAGGGTGTTTATGATGCCCGTAAAAAAAAATTTTCATACAGTATGTTCATGTATACCCCCCAGGGGCAATTGTTCGTCAGCCCATATACTTAGTGCATGGGCATTTCAAGTATAGGAGGCCCGCTCCTTTCTAATGGGAATTTTTTCATGAGGCCCTTCTCCATGTCTCTTCCGAGGGGCATTGGAGTGCCTCCCAATTTTTGGCAGCCCTTGCATTCACTGCATAGGCAAACATAATGGGAGACCCACTTCCTAATAATGGGAACATTGTTTTCAGGAGGCCCTCTGACCTCCACGTCTCTTCCAAGGGACATTGTAGTGCCTCCAAATTTTTGGCAAGCCTTGTATTCACTGCATAAGCATGCACTATGGGAGACCCACTTCCTAATAATGGGATCATTGTTTTGAGGAGGCTCACTGACCTCCATGTCTCTTTCAAGGGGCATTGAAGTGCCTCCAAATTTTTGGCAACCTTTGCATTCACTGCATAGGTCAACACTATGGGAGACCCACTTCCTAATAATGGGAACATTGTTTTGAGGAGGCCCTCTGACCTCCATGTCTCTTCCAAGGGACATTGAAGAGCCTCCAAATTTTTGGCAACCCTTGCATTCACTGCATAGGCATGCACCATGGGAGACCCACTTCCTAATAATGGGATCATTGTTTTGAGGAGACCCTCTGACCTCCATGTCTCTTCCAAGGGACATTGAAGTGCCTCCAAATTTTTGACAACCCTTGCATTCACTGAATAGGTCAACATTATGGGAGACCCACTTCCTAATAATGGGAAATTATTTTCATGAGGCCCTCTAAGTCTTTTCCAAGGGGCATTGGAGTGCTTCCAAATTTTTGGCAACCTTTGCATTCACTGCATAGGCCAGCACTATAGGAGACCCACTTCCTAATAATGGGAACATTGTTTTGAGGAGGCCCTCTGACCTCCATGTTTCTTCCAAGGGACATTGAAGTGCCTCCAAATTTTTGGCAACCCTTGCATTCACTGCATAGGTCAACACTAGGGGAGACCCACTTCCTAATAATGGGAAATTTTTTTCATGAGGCCTTCTACGTCTCTTCCAGGGAGCATTGGAGTGCCTCCAAATTTTTGGCAACCCTTGCATTCAATACATAGGCCAGCACTATGAGAGACCCACTTCCTAATAATGGGAACATTGTTTTGAGGAGGCCTCTGACCTCCATGTCTTTTCCAAGGGGCATTGAAGTGCCTCCAATTTTTTGGCAACCCTTGCATTCACTGCATAGGTCAACAATATTGGAGACCCACTTCCTAATAATGGGAATATTGTTTTGAGGGAGCCCTCTGACCTCCATGTCTCTTCCAAGGGGCATAGGAGTGCCTCCAAATTTTTGGCAACCATTGCATTCACTGCATAGTTCAACACTATGGGAGACCCACTTCCTAATAATGGGAATATTTTTTCATGAGGCCCTCCACGTCTCTTCCAAGGGGATTGAAGTGCCTCCAAATTTTTGGCAACCCTTGCATTCACTGCATAGGTCAACACTATGGGAGACCCACTTCCTAATAATGGGAATATTGTTTGGAGGGAGCCCTCTGACCTCCATGTCTCTTCCAAGGGGCATTGGAGTGCCTCCAAATTTTTGGAAACCCTTGCATTCACTGCATAGGTCAACACTATGGGAGACCCATTTCCTAATAATGGGAACATTTTTTCATGAGGCCCTCTACGTCTCTTCCAAGGGGCATTGGGGTGCCTCCAAATTTTTGGCAACCATTGCATTCACTGCATAGGCAAACACAATGGGAGACTCATTTCCTAATAATGGGAACATTGATTTCAGGAGGCCCTCTGACCTGCACGTCGCTTCCAAGGGGCATTGGAGTGCCTCCAAATTTTTGGCAACCCTTGCATTCACTGCATAGGCAAACACAATGGGAGACCTACCTCCTAATAATGGGATCATTGTTTTCAGGAGGCCGTTCTCTAAGTCTCTACAAAGGGGTATTGGGGTGCATCCAAATTTTCAAAGTGGTATTGGCGTGCGTCCAAATTTTGGGCAGCCCTGGCACTCACTGCATATGCAATAACAGTATAGGAGACCCACTATTTAGTAATGGGAACAATAAAACATAGCCGGCGGATGGCTCTCTAAAAATAGTGAGGGCCGACTGCTGGTCCTTTAAGAATAGTGAAGGCCGCCTGATGGCCCTATAAAAATAGGCTTTGTGATTTTCAGAGTCCCTCCTTCATAAATGAAACACGATGTGTCTGATGATATCTCACACACCACATAGCCAGATAAAGGTTGTAAAATGTTAAATTGACATTTCCTGGTGAATGCATTTGTCACGGTTGAAAGCAATGCAAAGTGAAAAAATACATGAAAAACGCTACGTGTGAATATAGCCCAAGGTGTGGAGGAGCATTTTTGTTTTTTGTTATTTATTTTGCTTTATATACAAGTCATTAGCCTGGAAAGGATATTCCTTAACATATTTCCCCGGAAAATAAATTTTGGTTTTATTTTGGTATGTTTTATTGTGAGTCCGTAAAAGTGGCATAATACCTCTGATAACATTGTTGACAGAACTGACCTGGGAGTAATAAATGCTTCCAGGGGTCTTCCCCATGCTGTCCCCATGTCATTTGAGCACTGTTCCCATCGATTTGGGCAATTTTTAGGCCCTCTTCAGACCACCGGGGGGAGCCGCCTGAAAACTGCTCGAGTTTCCCCTAGACTTACATTGGGCTCGTTGCTCGGGTCGAGCACCCGAGTATTCCAATGTGCTCGATCCGAGCATCGAGCACCGGCGCATTTTAGTGCTCGCTCATCACTATTAATGACATCATCTAACTCAATGAAATTAAGCGCATTTAACCCTTTATAAATACATAATGTTTGAGAGAGACAATAACCACTCTATTAACTACAAAAAACATCCTAAATAAATTATATTGTTAAAACCCAGCAATCTCGAACAATAGTTGTATATAAAGGATTAAATTGGCGGAACTAATTTAGTTAGATGATGTCACTAATTAAATAATAGAGTTCTAGCATCAGTGTGTATTCATGCTAGTAAAAGCACTAGTGAGTGTGAAACGGCTGTCGCCTGCACATGTATTGCATTTTTCCCTATGCTTGTCAACTCCCTTTTAATATGACATAATAAAGAAGAGTTTTTATCAATTTTGGAGATTGCCGTTGGAATTATTTACCCTCTATATAAACCCAAGCAATACAAGCATTGAATATTATGTCACTGGAAATTTGTACTTTTGTCTGATGAGTAAAAATGTGAGAATTTTGGTACCAAAAAAGGTGAACAGATGGTGAGCAGATGGTTTTTACATGTGTAATGCCCACCGTAAAGCATTGCAGGGGAAGTGTGATGGTGTGGGGGTGCTATGCTGGTGACACTGTTGATGATTTATTCCAAAGTCAAAGTACACTTACCCAGAAAAGCTGCTACAGCATTTTACAAAAGCATGCCATCCCACCTATATTGCACTTGTTTCGACTATAATTTGTTTTGCAACAGGACAATGACCCACAACACACCTTCAAGCTATGTAAGGTGTATGTGTCCAAGAAGGGGAGGAATAGAGTGCTGCATCAGATGACATGGCCTTCACATTCACCCGATCTCAACCCTATTGATATAGTTTGGGATGAATTGGACCTCAGAGTGAAGGCAAACAGGCAACAAATGATCAGCACCTCTGGGAGTTCATTCAAGTCTATGGGAAAGCCATTCCTGGTGATTACATCATTAGTAGAGTTGAGCCACCCCCGTAGTGTTCGAGTTCGGTTCGGTTCGTCGAACACCCGTATGTTCGCCGAACTGTTTGTCGAACTGTTCGTCGAACACCTTCGAACACCGTTAAAACCAATGGCAGGCAAACAAAAACACATAGTAACACATAGAAAACACATAGAAAACACTTCAAAGGTGTCCAAAAGCTGACAAACTGCTCAGAAGACACAAATAACACATTGAAAAGTGACAAGTATATATAGTCATGCAAAAAGAAAACAGGTTGAGGAGTAAAAGGAGGGGGAGACACAGCTATAGGCATGTCATGCCCTTCTAAAACCAAAAAAGTGCGAAGCTGACACGGCCAGTCCGTTCCTGCCCGTGCGACCTCCGTGTCGCCGGGTTTGTGTCAGAGCTGCGGTGGACCCTGACGGCCAGCCCCCCTCTCCCAATACTGGTGTCTGTCCGCTGGTGGGTCGAGCGAGCCCCCCTGCGGTGGCAGCAGGTCTAAGCTTTTTAATTTAAATTGTCTCTCTAATTTGAATGAGTACACTTTAAATCCTTTTACAAGGATCTATTGGAGGGCAAGTGTGATGCCAGCAGCCGCGGGAATTACAGCTCCAGTAGCGTCCACTAAAGCTGCTGCAGTTAAAAAGCTTTTATAAGGATCGAGCTTGGCGGTCCACTTCAAGGCGTCCTACCGCCAGTCCCAGCCCCTGTGGCTTGGGGTGCCTCCCGATGCTCTTCACTGAGTGTCCCGGGGGCCCGAAGGATTTCCTTTGAAAAAATTAAGTGTGCAAACTACAGGTGGTGTAGCTTGCTTAACAGCTGGGATAATCCGCTGACTAGCAGACACTGCTACTAGGCACAAAGAATTTCCTGGGCTAGATGCAGTTAAAAATTTGTAATTAGATACTCTCGTTGGATGCTGAGAAAGCATTCCATAGAGTCTCCTGTCACGCCATATATTATTCTCTTAAAAAGCTTGGGGTAGGGGTCTGGGGGACTCTTTTATAGCCAAAATCATGGCCCTGTTTCGCAATACGTCACCTTGCCTGAAGATAAATGGAACATTATCATCACCTTTCATAATCACCAATGGGACAAGGCAGGGATGTCCTCTGTCCCCTCTCTTATACATCCTAGTGACGGAGCACCTGCTCTCATCAATTCGCCATAACCCCAATATTAGGTGGATTGAGGTGGGAGGCACCGAGTACAAGTGCTCTGCATTTGCTGATGATGTCCTAGTATATATCACTCAATCACATATATCCATCCCTGCTGTTATGGCTGAAATAGATCACTTTGTTACATGGTCAAATTTTAAAATTAATGCAGCGAAGTCTGAGGCCCTCGATGTCTCCCTCCCCAAATCCATACAGGATTCCATCCAGTCCAACTTTCCCTTTGCCTGGCCCTCACAGGGTATCAAATACTTAGGAATTCATATTCATAGAGACCTCTCCCGTCTATGTTATCTTAATTTTGGGCCCTTTATTGAACAACTCCATACAGACCACGGTTGGCAAGTTAGAACTGTAAGATTCACTACGTGAACCACTGGTGTTTTGTGGGAAAGCACATGTACACTGTGTTCCAAATTATTATGCAAAAAGTGTTTAGGAGTGATAAGGTAAGAATTTTTTTGTTTGTCAGTTAAACTCATTGATGGTGATGTGTGTCAGGGCTCTTTATATCACTGTAAGCAATTGCAGACACCTGTGCTAATTAGTTTGGCAGGTGTGTCCAATGAAAGGCAAGACTACGTATGAAGGCTGTCCCACATTATTAAGCAGCCTACATTTTCTGCCAAAATGGGAAAGAAAAAGGATGTGTCGGCTGCTGAGAAGCAACAAATTGTGGAGTGTTTAGGTTAAGGCTTGACTACAATCAACATTGACAAGACACTTCATCCTGATTATCGCACAATAAAGAAGTATGTAGCTGATTCACAGTACACACGTGTGCGTGCTGATAAGGGAAAATTGAGGACTCTTTCCTACAGGCAATTACGTCAGGTTAAAAGAGCAGCGGCAAAAAAGCCTTGTCATAGCAGCAGACAAGTTTTTGAAGCTGCTGGTGCCTCCAACGTCCCCCGAACAACAAGATGCAGGGTCCTTCAGAGGTTTGCAGCTGTGCGTAAGCTATCCTGTAGACCTCCTCTATCCACTGTACACAAGCAGAAACGGCTCCAGTGGGCCAAACAATACATGAAGACTGACTTCAAAACTGTTTTGCTCACCGATGAGTGCTGTGCAACGCTCGGTGGCACAGATGGATGGAGTGGAGGATGGCTGGTTGATGGACACCCCATGCAAACACGGCTACGGCGCCAACAAGGAGGAGGTGGAGTAATGTTTTGGGCTGGAATCATGGGGAGAGAGATTGTCAGCCCCTTTAGGATCCCTGAAGGGGTAAAGATGAACTCCATAATGTAAGTGGAGTTTTTCAAACAGCACTTCCTGCCATGGTTCAAGAAGAAGAACCGTGTATTGTGCAGCAAGATCATTTTCATGCATGATAATGGACCGTCTCAAGCTGCACATAACACATCGGCATCTCTGGCTGATATGGGCATAAAAGGGGACAAACTTATGGTGTGACCCCCATGCTCCCCTGACCTCAACCCCATTGAGAACCTCTGGAGCATCATCAAAAGGAGTGTCTTTGATGGCGGGAGGCAGTTCTCATCTAAGCAACAGCTCTGGGAGGGTATTCTGTCCTCATGCAAAACAATTGAAGCAGAAACCATCCAAAACCTGACAAATTCAATGGACGAGAGAGTTCAGAAGCTCCTTTCGAACAAGGAGTCCTATGTGCAAATGTAACATCACCTAGAATAAAGTTTTGAGTTGAAAACTCTTTGATTTCAGTTTCTAATAACCTGCTAATGCTTATAATTTCAAAAATGACCATTTTTTTGTTCTTTATTAAAATGAAAAGGTTGATCGAAGAGTGTGGGGGATCTAAGAGTGTGGCAACCCAGTAGTCAGGATTATTTCGAATTCTGACAATCTGAGGGTCATGTTGCAGGTAGTGCAGCAAGAAGGCACTCATGTGTCTTGCGCATCTAGGAGCCCCAAAATTATTTTCCGGGCTAGATGCAGCTAAAAATTATTATTAATTTGAAATCTGGTGAAGCTTAGTATAGATTGCCTAATAGAATCAGTACTGCAAACTGCTACAAGGCCAAAATTATTTTACTGGCAAGATAGAGATAAACATGATTAGTATTAATTTGAAATCTGGTGGAGCTTAGTATAGATGGCCTAATAGAATCAGTATTGCAAACTGCTACAAGGCCAAAATTATTTTACAGGCAAGATACAGATAAACATGATTAGTAATAATTTGAAATCTGGAGGAGCTTAGTATAGATGGCCTAATAGAATCAGTACTGCAAACTGCTGCATGGGCAAAATTATTTTACAGGCAAGATAGAGATAAACATGATTAGTAATAATTTGAAATCTGGTGGAGCTTAGTATAGATGGCCTAATAGAATCAGTACTGCACACTGCTACTATGCCCAAAATTATTTTACAGGCAAGATACAGATAAAAATGATAATTAATTTGAAAGCTTAAAACGGTTGGTGAGGTGATTTTACCAAATCCTCAAGCTTTTACTCTCCCCAGGATGACACAGGGGTAGAAAAGTCCTTGCGGATCCATGATGTGTTCATCTTTATGAACGTGAATCTGTCTACATTGTCAGTGGACAGCCGCGCGCGCTTATCTGTCAGCACACCACCAGCAGCGCTGAACACACGTTCAGAGAGAACAAAAATTATTATTCATTTGAAATCTGGTGGAGCTTAGTATAGATGGCCTAATAGAATCAGTACTGCAAACTGCTACAAGGCCAAAATTATTTCACAGACAAGATACAGATAAACATGATTAGTAATAATTTGAAATCTGGTGGAGCTTAGTGTAGATGGCCTAATAGAATCAGTACTGCACACTGCTACAAGGTCAAAATTATTTTACAGGCAAGATACAGATAAACATGATTATTAATAACACTGGTGTACAAAAAAAAAAAAAATTTCTGGCATGGACTTTAACCCCTTACTGACATCTGACGTACTAATACGCGTCTGTGCCCTGGGACTTAATACCCAGACCCGTATTAGTACGTCATGGCGATCGCGCGCGCACACAGGCTGTGCGGGCGCGATCGCCGCCGGGTGTCAGCTGATTGTCACAGCTGACACCCGGTACTATGTGCAGGGAGCGGTCCTGCACCGATCCCAGCACATTAACCCCCGCGATGCTGCGATCGAAGTCGATCGAAGTCGATCGCGGCATTGCGGGGGCAAGGGGAGGTGATCGGCGATACTCACCTCCTCTTCCGGCTTCCAGCGCAGTCTGCAAAGGCTTCCCGGGTGTTGCCATGATGACCCGATGTCGTCATGACAACATCCGGGTCACCAGAGAGCAGGAAGATTGCTTGGACATGCGCAGTGCATCTCCAAGCAATCTTCACACTGTGCACTTCTGACAGCCTTCATGGCATAGGGATGGTGCTCCATTCCTGTGCCATGCAGGCGATCAGAAAAAAAAAAGTGAAAGTCCCAGAGTGGGACAAAGTAATAAAGTGTATAAACTGTGTGAAAGTGGAAAAAAAAAAAAAAATGTGCAAAAATATTATAAAAAAATAAAAAAAATAATACACCAAAAATAAAAATATAATGTACCCATCAATAAATATTATTATAAAAAAAATAAAAAAAAAACAATAAAAGTACACATATTTGGTATAGCCGCGTCCGGAACAACCTGACCTATAAAACTGTCCCACTAGTTAACCCCTTCAGTGAACACGGTAAAAAAAAAAAAAAAAAAACGAAGCAAAAAACAATGCTTTATCACCATACCGCCAAACAAAAAGTGGAATAACACGCGATCAAAATGACTGATATAAATAAAAATGATACCGCTGAAAACGTCATCTCGTCCCGCAAAAAAAAAGCCACAATACAGCTCCATCAGCTGAAAAATAAAAAAGTTATAGCTCTCAGAATAAAGCGATACTAAAAAATATTTTTTTCTATAAAATAGCTTTTATTGTGTATAAGCGCCAAAACATAGAAAAATGATACAAATGTGGTACCGCTGTAAACGTACTGACCTGAAGAATAAAGCTACCTCATCAATTTTACCACACGCGGAACAGAATAAAAAAAAAAAAAAAGAACAATTCCTGAATTGTTGGTTTTTGTTTATTCTGCCTCCGAAAAATCGGAATAGAAAGCGATCAAAAAATGTCACGTGCCTGAAAATGGCACCAATAACAACGTCAAGTCATCCCGCAAAAAACGAGCCGTCACATGACTGTCTGCCAAAATCTTGAAAAATTATAGCTCTCAAAATATGGCGATGCAAAAATTAGATTTTACAAAAAATGCGTCTTTTAGTGTGTGACAGCTGTCAGTCATAAAAACCCCATATGATTCTGGCATTGCTGTAATCACACCGACTCGAAGAATAAAGTCGTCTAATCACTTATACCGCACAAGGAATGGCGTCAAAAATAAACTCTTGGGTTAGGATTGGGCTAGGGTTAGGGCTGGGTTTGGGGCTAGGGTTGTGCTGGGGCTAGGGTTGTGCTGGGGCTAGGGTTGTGCTGGGGCTAGGGTTGTGCTGGGGCTAGGGTTGTGCTAGGGTTAGGGCTGGGGTTGGGATTTTTTTCAAAAGTAAGAAAAAAAGATGACGATATGGCGACTAGTGTTGAGAGCAAGTGCTCGCTACTTGAGTTTGCATCGGGTGCTCTGGTATGCATTGAGTATCGTGGGTATTTGAGTGACATGCTCGAGTCTCTGCCCCATATGCTTCGCGGCCAAAAAACTTTACGGGGATTGCCTGCCATGCACGAGCGATCCCCGCATGTTTTTTTTTGGGTGTCTAATAACCGTGAAACATGTGGAGCAGGGACTCGAGCATGTCACTCGAGCACACGCTGTACATGGTGCATACCTGAGTACCCGATGCAAACTCAAGTAGCGAGCACTTGCGCTCAAGAATAATGACAACTTATTCAATATGATGACCTAATGTAAACAAATAATGTGCCGTACCTCTGGGTTCAAAATGTTCACTATACACCTTAATAAAATCCTTGAGGGGTATAGTTTCCAAAATGGGGACACTTGTGGGGGAGCTCCACTGTTTAGGCACATCACGGGCTCTCCAAACGCGACATGGTGTCCGCTAACAAATTGAATGGAAAATCGGCTCAAATTGTTAGCGGACGCCATGTTGCGTTTGGAGAGCCCCTGTGTGCCCAAACATTGAAGCTCCCCCACAAGTGACCCCATTTTGGAAACTAGACCCCCCAAGGCACCTATCTAGATGCATAGTGAGCACTTGGAACCCCCAGGTGCTTCACAAATTGATTCGTAAAAATGAAAAAGTGAAAAAAAAAACACTTTTTCATTTTTATGAATCAATTTGTGAAGCACCTGGGGTTCCAAGTGCTCACTATGAATCTAGATAGGTGCCTTGGGGGGTCTAGTTTCCAAAATGGGGTCACTTGTGGGGGAGCTCCAATGTTTGGGCACACAGGGACTCTCTAAATGCAACATGGTATCCGCTAACAAATTGAATGGAAAATCGGCTCAAATTGTTAGCGGACACCACATTGCGTTTGGAGAGCCCCTCTGTGCCCAAACTTTGGAGCTCCCCCACAAGTGACCCCATTTTGGAAACTAGACCCCCCAAGGCACCTTTCTAGATGCATAGTGAGCACTTGGAACCCCCAGGTGCTTCACAAATTGATTCGTAAAAATGAAAAAGTGAAAAAAAAAATACTTTTTCATTTTTATGAATCAATTTGTGAAGCACCTCTGGTTCCAAGTGCTCACTATGAATCTAGATAGGTGCCTTGGGGGGTCTAGTTTCCAAAATGGGGTCACTTGTGGGGGAGCTCCAATGTTTGGGCACACAGGGACTCTCCAAATGCAACATGATATCCGCTAACAAATTGTTGGCTCAAATTGTTAGCGGATATCATGTTGCATTTGGAGAGTCCCTGTGTGCCCAAACATTGGAGCTCCCCCACAAGTGACCCCATTTTGGAAACTAGACCCCCCAAGGCACCTATCTAGATGCATAGTGAGCACTTGGAACCCCTAGGTGCTTCACAAATTGATTTGTAAAAATGAAAAAGTGTTTTTTTTTTCACTTTTTCATTATTACGAATCAATTTGTGAAGCACCTGGGGGTTCCAAGTGCTCACTATGCATCTAGAAAGGTGCCTTGGGGGGTCTAGTTTCCAAAATGGGGTCACTTGTGGGGGAGCTCCAAAGTTTGGGCACACATGGGCTCTCCAAACACAACATGGCGTCCGCTAATTATTCAAGCAAATTTTACAATCAAAAAGTCAAATGGCGCTCCTTCCCTTCCGAGCCCTGCCGTGCGCCTAAACAGTGTTTTTTCCCCAAATATTGGGTATCTGCGTGCCCAGGGGAAATTGCACAACAAATTTTGGGGTCCATTTTTTCTTGTTACCCCTGTGAAAATAAAAAAAATTGGGTCTAAAGTAACATTTTTGTGAAAAAAGTTAAATGTTCATTTTTTTCTTCCACATTCAAAAAATTCCTGTGAAGCACCTGAAGGGTTAATAAAGTTCTTGAATGTGGTTTTGAGGACCTTGAGGGGTGCAGTTTTTAGAATGGTGTCACTTTTGGGTATTTTCTGTCATACAGACCTCTCAAAGTGACTTCAAATGTGATGTGGTCCCTAAAAAAATGGTTTTGTAAATTTTGTTGGAAAAATGAGAAATCGCTGGCCAACTTTTAACCCTTATAGCTCCCTAACAAAAAAAAATTTTGGTTCCAAAATTGTGCTGATGTAAAGTAGACATGTGGGAAATGTTATTTATTAACTCTTTTGTGTGATATATCGCTCTGATTTCAGGGCTTAAAAATTCAAATTTTGAAAATTGCAAAATTTTCAAAATTTTCACCAAATTTCCATTTTTTTCACAAATAAACGCAAGTGATATCGAAGAAATTTTTCCACAATCATGAAGTAGAATATGTCACGAAAAAACAATCTCAGAATCAGGGGGATCCGTTGAAGCGTTCCAGAGTAATTACCTCATAAAGTGACAGTGGTCAGAATTGTAAAAATTGGCCCGGTCATTAACGTGCAAACCACCCGCGGGGCTTAAGGGGTTAAGAACAGTTTTAGACTTATTTGAGGGTGCTGAATTCAAATCTGATCTTATAATTTCTCTTTCACATCAATTTTTGCGCTATAGGTATATAGCCCATTTTCAATAATTCCAAGAAAAATATAAGTAGTGTATGAAAAGTGCCAGTTTATACGGTTCACTAAGGTAAATTTAGTTTTCATTTAGTCTCCCAATAAATGTGAGAATATATTTGTTTTCTTTGAACATGCATAATTCCCATTTGTTATGATAAGAAAGTAAAAAAACAGTTTTCAAACACCCTTGTTTTCTGTGCTACTGGGACAGTAGAGCTACAGCAGAGCATTGGGTGAAAACTGAATGGCCTCAGCGACAGAGTTTGGCATCTGGCGATAAGAATGTCATCCATGATCCTCTAGTGGATAGGAAGAACATTGTGTTTCCTCCCTTGCACATAAAACTTGGATTGATGAAGCAGTTCGTCAAAGTTCCCAATCACAGTGGAGAATGCTTTAACTATATATGTTCAACTTTTCCTGGTCTTAGTGAAGAGAAGAAAAAGGCTGGAATATTTGATGTACCTCAAATAAGAACACTTATGAGAGACCCAAACTTTATCACATCAATGAATGAGACAGAAGAAAGATCTTGGAATGCATTTTGTAATGTGGTGCAGAATTTTCTAGGGAATAATAAAGCAGACAACTATGAAGAGATTGTGGAAGAGCTACTAATGAGTCTGCAAAATCTTGGATGTAGAATGAGTATCAAGATTCACTATTTACACAGCCATATGGACTTTTTTCCAGAGAACCTTGGGGATGTGAGCGAGGAACAAGGGGCGCGTTTTCATCAGGACATTAAAACAATGGAAGAACGGTATCAAGGCCGGTGGGACTCACATATGATGGCTGACTATTGCTGGAGCTTGATGAGAGACAATCCAGAAACTGTACATCACAGATCAGCCAAGAAAAGAAAGTTCAAATAACTGCCATTTGCCATTCATCTGTGTGCCATATATGTGTGTTTTTAAATTTTGTAGTTTAATTTTGTAAGTATATTTGATTTGCTGTACACAGACTTTGTAATTTTTGTAATTCCTTGATTAAAAATATACAAAATGTAGTAACGAAAATCATGAGGTTTTTATCAAAAAACATTCGATAGGAGTAATTTCCATCAAAAATATCTCAAAATCCTGATGTGATAGCCAAAAACGGAGTTCGTATTAGCAATCAGCAGCCAAAATTGACTTAAAATATGTTTTAAAACCTTTTGACAGAAAAATTGGGTTGGCCAGTGTAATTTTAAATCTGGTGGAGCTTAGTATAGATGGCCTAATAGAATCAGTACGGCAAACTGCTACAAGGCCCAAATTATTTTCCAGCCAAGAAACAGATAAACATGATTAGTAATTTTAAATCTGGTGGAGTTTAGCATAGATGGCCTAATAGAATCAGTACTGCACACTGCTACAAGGCCCAAATTATTTTCCAGCCAAGATACAGATAAACATGATTAGTAATTTTAAATCTGGTGGAGTTTAGTATAGATGGCCTAATAGAATCAGTACTGCACACTGCTACAAGGCCCAAATTATTTTCCAGCCAAGATACAGATAAACATGATTAGTAATTTGAAATCTGGTGGAGTTTAGTATAGATGGCCTAATAGAATCAGTATTGCACAGTGCTACAAGGCCAAAATTATTATACAGGCAAGATACAGATAAACATGATTAGTAATTTGAAAGCTTAAAACGGTTGGTGAGGTGATTTCAACAAATCATCAAGCTTTTACTCTCCCCAGGATGACACAGGGGTAGAAAAGTCCTTACGGATCCATGATTTGTTCATCTTTTGAACGTGAGTCTGTCCACATTATCAATGGAGAGAAGCGTGCGCTTATCTGTCAGCACACCACCAGCAGCGCTGAACACACGTTCAGACAGAACGCTGGCTGCGGGGCATGACAAGATCTCCAAGGCGTAAGTGGCAAGCTCCGGCCATTAATCTAGATTGGAAGCTCAAAAAGAGCAAGGGTCCAGTGACACAGTCATGGCTTCAATGTTTACTTGGAGATACTCCTGTACCATCGTCTCTAGGCGTTAACTATGTGTCAGACTTCTTGTCTGCTGTGGCCTTGCAAAGGATGGGCTAAAAAAGTGGTGAAATTATTCCGCAAAATTGATGTTACCAGCAGATACTGTTTTTCTGTTACGTTTTGAGCGCTGAACACTCGACGGTCCCACGGTTGGCAAGTTGGAACTGTGAGATTCACTACGTGCACCACTGGTGTTTTGTGGAAAAGCACATGTAAGATTCTGCAACAGTCTCTGCTGATACTCCTGCATGTGTGCATTAGAGATGAGCGTTGTTCGACTCGAACTGTTCGCCAATCTCAAATTCGAGCTGTTTTGGGCAGTGTTCGAGCCGTTCGGCGAACACGAATGATTTGAGAAAAATTCGGCTGTTCGAGGTTATGTTCGATAACTGTTCGTGCACCAAAATCATAACTGGATTTTTTCTCAGTAATGATGAAAATTAATGTTAATACGCAGTTTGAGTGTACAGCGGGGTGGGGGGAGGGGCAGGGGATGGATCTCTGCAGGAATAATGAAGATCTCCATTTTTTTTTCTCTTTCCCGCATTTACAGTGGGGAGGTGCAATCTGTCAGCCTATCAGCAGCGCACACACGGAGCGAAGTGCTTTTTTTCACACAAGCAAGGGCATGTGTCATTGGCAGTGTATGTCATATGTCCTTGCCCTATAAGACCAAGCCATTTTCCCCTTCGCCACCATTTTCTCACTGCTGCAGCTGCGTGTTAGACGGCACCGCTGTTGCTGTGTGCGCTATACCTTGTTAATTTCAAGCCAATTTTCGCACAAATCTACAGATAGCTTGGGAGTAGGGAATAGTTGTGATTGCAGTCCTTTTAAGGACTAGGTTACAGCATTTCCTACGACTTTTATCAGGCAGGTCTGTGCTCTTAAATAGATAGATTGTGGGAGTAAAGACTAATTGTAATTGCAGTCCTTTTCAGGACTAGGTTACATCAGTTCCTATCAGTTTTTGCCAGGCAGGTCTGTGCCAGTGCTGTGCAAGTTTTTTTCACAGCATTTGGCTGAATCTAGCAAAGCTAATCCTTTTTGGCCTATTGCAGAGTGTGTTAGTCAGTGGAGTAGCCTATCTGTGTTGCAAGATATACCACCTGTGTATAGAATACCAATTTTTTTACTGCACCTAGTGAAGTAAAATCTTTTGGGCATAGCATCATTCTATTAGTCCATCTATACTGACCTCCATCAGGTTGCAAATTGAATATAATTTTTTTCTGCATCTAGCTCTGAAAAAATATTTGGGCTTCTAGCAGTGTGTGGGACTTGTTCTATTAGTCCATCTATACTGACCTCCATCAGGTTGCAAACTGAATATAATTTTTTTCTGCATCTAGCTCTGAAAAAATATTTGGCCTTCTAGCAGTGTGTGGGACTTGTTCTATTAGTCCATCTATACTGACCTCCATCACGCTGCAAATTCAAAATAATTTTTTGTCTGCATCTAGCTCTGAAAAAATATTTGGCCTTCTAGCAGTGTGTGGGACTTTCTCTATTAGTCCATCTATACTGACCTCCATCAGGTTGCAAATTAAAAATAATTTTTATCTGCATCTAGCTCTGAAAAAATATTTGGCCTTCTAGCAGTGTGTGGGACTTTCTCTATTAGTCCATCTATACTGACCTCCATCAGGTTGCAAATTAAAAATAATTTTTTGTCTGCATCTAGCTCTGAAAAAATATTTGGCCTTCTAGCAGTGTGTGGGACTTTCTCTATTAGTCCATCTATACTGACCTCCATCAGGTTGCAAACTGAATATATATTTTTTCTGCATCTACCTCTGAAATAATATTGGGCTTCTAGCTGTGTGTGGGACTTGTTCTATTAATCCATCTATACAGACCTCCATCAGGTTGCAAACTGAATATAATTTTTTTCTGCATCTACCTCTGAAAAAATATTTGGGCTTCTAGCTGTGTGTGGGACTTGTTCTATTAGTCCATCTATACTGACCTCCATCAGGTTGCAAACTGAATATATTTTTTTTCTGCATCTACCTCTGAAAAAATATTTGGCCTTCTAGCAGTGTGTGGGAATTTCTCTATTAGTCCATCTATACTGACCTCCATCAGGTTGCAAATTAAAAATAATTTTTATCTGCATCTAGCTCTGAAAAAATATTTGGCCTTCTAGCAGTGTGTGGGACTTTCTATATTAGTCCATCTATACTGACCTCCATCAGGTTGCAAATTAAAAATAATTTTTTGTCTGCATCTAGCTCTGAAAAAATATTTGGCCTTCTAGCAGTGTGTGGGACTTGCTCTATTAGTCCATCTATACTGACCTCCATCAGGTTGCAAATTCAAAATAATTTTTTGTCTGCATCTACCTCTGAAAAAATATTTGGCCTTCTAGCAGTGTGTGGGAATTTCTCTATTAGTCCATCTATACTGACCTCCATCAGGTTGCAAATTAAAAATAATTTTTATCTGCATCTAGCTCTGAAAAAATATTTGGCCTTCTAGCAGTGTGTGGGACTTTCTATATTAGTCCATCTATACTGACCTCCATCAGGTTGCAAATTAAAAATAATTTTTTGTCTGCATCTAGCTCTGAAAAAATATTTGGCCTTCTAGCAGTGTGTGGGACTTGCTCTATTAGTCCATCTATACTGACCTCCATCAGGTTGCAAATTCAAAATAATTTTTTGTCTGCATCTAGCTCTGAAAAAATATTTGGCCTTCTAGCAGTGTGTGGGACTTTCTCTATTAGTCCATCTATACTGACCTCCATCAGGCTGCAAATTAAAAATAATTTTTATCTGCATCTACATCTGAAAAAATATTTGGCCTTCTAGCTGTGTGTGGGACTTGTTCTATTAGTCCATCTATACTGACCTCCATCAGGTTGCAAACTGAATATAATTTTTTTCTGCATCTAGCTCTGAAAAAATATTTGGCCTTCTAGCAGTGTGTGGGACTTTCTCTATTAGTCCATCTATACTAACCTCCATCAGGTTGCAAATTAAAAATAATTTATATCTGCATCTAGCTCTGAAAAAATATTTGGCCTTCTAGCAGTGTGTGAGACTTTCTCTATTAGTCCATCTATACTGACCTCCATCAGGTTGCAAATAAAAAATAATTTTTTGTCTGCATCTAGCTCTGAAAAAATATTTGGCCTTCTAGCAGTGTGTGGGACTTTCTCTATTAGTCCATCTATACTGACCGCCATCAGGTTGCAAACTGAATATATTTTTTTTCTGCATCTAACTCTGAAAAAATATTTGGGCTTCTAGCTGTGTGTAGGACTTGTTCTATTAGTCCATCTATACTGACCTCCATCAGGTTGCAAACTGAATACAATTTTTTCCTGCATCTACCTCTGAAAAAATATTTGGGCTTCGAGCTGTGTGTGGGACTTGTTCTATTAGTACATCTATACTGACCTCCATCAGGTTGCAAATTGAATATAATTTTTTTCTGCATCTAACCCAGCAAATAGTTTTAGCTTAATACCACAGTTTGGCCACTCAACTCTGCTCGGTTCCCATCCATTGTTTTTTTGTGCAAACAACTCCAGAGTTGTGAATTAGTTAACCACCAAAATGAGTGGAAAAAGGCCTGCTGATGGTGGAAAGGGGAATAGGCGTGTTGGGAAGGGGAAAAAAGGTTGTGTCCGTGGGGTAGGTGTTAAAGCAACAGTAACATCTGCAGAAGAAAGACCATCTTCCAGCCAAACTAAAATGTCTACTTCTTTTAGCGGACAATGTGATAAGATCCCTTTCTTACGGCCACGCCAATCGCTACAAATTCCAGATGAGGCACAAAAACAGCAGGTGCTTCAACGGATATCAAGTGCTCCTTTAAGTGGGCTCTCCTCCACATCAACTTCAACATCACAAATACTCCAGTCCTCAAAGGTGTCACCCCAATCGCACTTGCTTCCTCACAGCTCCCAAATCTCCAGCTGCCCGTCTGAGTATGAGGTAGAACAGATGATTGAGTCTGCAGAGCTGTTTACTCATACTATAGCCTGGGAATCAGAGGTCGACTCCAGCGCTTCTGTGAATCCAGACGAGGAAATGATCTGCACTGATGCCCAGAATCTTTATGAGTCGGATCCAGGACCAGACGCAGAAGGTTCTGACCATAATGTAGACCCTCAATCCCAAACTGTAACTCCTGTTGGTGGAGACAATGAGGAAGACGATGATGAGACTCAAATACCTGATTGGAGCGACAACTTTAGTTTTTTGTCAGGGCAGGAACAGGTTGGCTCTGAGGACGACGGGTGTGATAACGCACAGGGTGATGATGATGAGGTTGGAGATCCCACTTACTGTCAACCCACAGTCAGCCAAGAGATGAGGTCAGCAGAGGAGGTGGAGGAAGATGCTAGTGACGACGAGGTCAGGTTGCGCCTTCCTGGACAGAGACGTAGTACTGGAAGCAGGTCAACAACTGCATCCTCAAACATAACTCTGCCTCTCACCACAAGTCGTGGTGGCTCTTCAGGTTGCATGGGTGCTAAGCCTTGCATAGCCTGGGCATTTTTTCAGATCGATAAAGATGACCCAACTCGTGTTATCTGTAACATTTGTCAGCAAAAGCTAAGTAGAGGCCAAAAAATGCATAGTTTGAGTACTTCATGCATGAACCGGCACATGGACATGAAGCATAAGTTGCAGTGGGAAGCTCAGTGTGCTACAATGCGGCCTAGCCGGCCGGGCCAACCACCGTCTGCCATATCTTGTGCATCCGCGGCCTCTTCATCCTCTGTGACTGGGGGGACAGCAGTCACACCTGTTTTGGGGCGCAGACCTGCCACCTCTTTACACGGAACAGCCAGCGTGATTGGCAGGTCATCATTTTCTTTGGAGGTGGTAACACCAGCTGGTGTTGAGCGCTGTCCGACATCGATAGCACCACCTTTGGATCAAGGCAACCTAACATGTCCGCCTGCATCTTCCTCACAGACCGGCAGTTTGCCGGGGACACCCTTATCAACCCCGTCTAAGCACAATAGCCAGCCCTCGGTCCCTCAGATGTGGACAAGTAAAAGACCATTTCCTCCTAGCCATGAGAAAGCTAAGTGGTTGAATTTCACCATCTGCAAGCTCTTGGCTACAGAAATTCTGCCTTTCCGCCTGTTGGACACAGAGGATTTTCGAGACCTTATGTCCGTCGCAGTGCCCCAGTACCAGATGCCCAGTCGGCACTACTTCTCAAAGAAAGGTGTGCCTGCGCTCCACCAGCATGTCGCACACAACATCACCGCTTCTTTGAGAAATTCTGTGTGTGACAGGGTGCATTTCACCACAGACACTTGGACGAGTAGGCATGGACAGGGGCGTTACATGTCGCTGACTGGGCACTGGGTAACTATGGTGACAGCAGGACAAGGGGCTGCTGTCCAAGTCTTGCCGTCCCCACGAGTTGTGCGTCAATCCTCTTTATGTCAAAGTTCCTCCACTGCTTCTGCCTCCTCAACCTCCTCTCGGTCTTCCACCTGCACCCAAAGCCTGTCTGGTCATGCCACAAGCTTTCTAACTACGCAGAAGGGATCCTGCACACCTCCTTACTATGCTGGCAGTAGGGCTCAACGTCATCAGGCGGTTTTTACTTTGAAATGTCTGGGAAATGTGAGTCACACAGCTGAGGAGTTGTGGTCAGCTCTGGAGAACCAATTTCATGAATGGTTGTCTCCACTGGACCTGAAACCAGGGAAGGCCGTGTGCGACAATGCTGCAAACCTGGGTGCGGCCCTTCGCCAGGGCAATGTCACACACGTGCCTTGTATGGCTCACGTGTTGAACCTGGTTGTCCAGCAATTTTTAGCCCACTATCCCAGACTAGATGGCCTTCTGCAGAGGGCACTGTCGCTGTGTGCTCACTTCCGCCGTTCGCATCCCGCAGCTCAGCGACTTACATCTCTACAGAAGTCGTTGGGCCTGCCACTTCACCGGCTAAAATGCGATGTGCCTACCCGGTGGAATTCAACTCTGCACATGTTGCAGCGACTGTGGCAGCACCGACAAGCCCTGGTGCAATACGTTCTGACGTATAGCCTGGGCCAACGAGATCCAGAGGTGGGGCAAATCAAGCTGGAGGAGTGGTCTCAGATCCGGGACCTATGCACCCTTCTGCACAGTTTTGAAATGGCGACGAAGATGTTTAGTGCTGACGATGCCATTATCAGCATGACTATTCCGGTGATTTACATGCTGGAGCACATGTTAAACAGAATTCGGAGTCAGGTGGTGGCACAAGAGGAGGTGGAGGAAGTAGAGGAGGAGGAGTTGTATGCGGAAGGGCTAACATCTGCAAGGTCCAGACGGTCGGCAGCACCAAGGCGGCAGGCATGTGAGGGTGGGGGAGATGGTTTTACCAGGGTGCATGGTAGCAGCCAAACTAGTGAGGAAGGTGCAGGAGCCCAGGAAGAAGTGGAGGACGAACTGATGGAAGACTCATCAGATGAGGGAGACCTTGATCACATTTCTGTTGTGCGAGGTTGGGGGGAGAGGACAGAGGAAGGAAGCATGATTGTTACCTCGCCACCAACACAACAGCGACTTGGTGCTCCTGGATGCGCAACACACATGAGTGCCTTCTTGCTGCACTACCTGCAACATGACCCTCGAATTGTGAGAATTAGAAATAATCCTGATTACTGGGTTGCCACACTGTTAGATCCCCGGTACAAAAGTAAATTTGCAGAAATTATTCCTGCCATAGAAAGGGATGCACGCATGCAGGAGTATCAGCAGAGACTGTTGCAGAATCTTACATGTGCTTTTCCACAAAACACCAGTGGTGAACGTAGTGAATCTCACAGTTCCAACTTGCCAACCAGGGGACCGTCAAGTGTTCAGCACTCAAACCGTAACAGAACCACAGTATCTGCTGGTAACATCAATTTTGCGGAATCATTTCACCACTTTTTTAGCCCATCCTTTGCAAGGCCACAGGAGACAAGAAGTCTGACACATAGTCAACGCCTAGAGACGATGGTACAGGAGTATCTCCAAGTAAACATTGAAGCCATGACTGTGTCACTGGACCCTTGCTCTTTTTGGGCTTCCAATCTGGATAAATGGCCGGAGCTAGCCACTTACGCCTTGGAGATCTTGTCATGCCCCGCAGCCAGTGTTCTGTCTGAACGTGTGTTCAGCGCTGCTGGTGGTGTGCTGACAGATAAGCGCACGCGGCTCTCCACTGATAATGCAGACAGACTCACGTTCATAAAGATGAACAAATCATGGATCCGAAACGACTTTTCTACCCCTGTGTCATCCTGAGGAGAGTAAAAGCTTGATGATTGGTTAAAATCACCCTACCAACCGTTTTAAGCTTTCAAATTACTAATCATGTTTATCTGTATCTTGCTGGAAAATAATTTGGGCTTTGTAGCAGTGTGCAGCACTGATTCTATTAGGCCATCTATAATAAGCTCCACCAGATTTAAAATTACTAATCATGTTTATCTGTATCTTGACTGGAAAATAATTTGGGCTTTGTAGCAGCGTGCAGCACTGATCCTATTAGGCCATCTATACTAAGCTCCACCAGATTTAAAATTAATAATAATTTTTAGCTGCATCTAGCCCGGAAAATAATTTTGGGGCTCCGAGATGCGCAAGACACATAAGTGCCTTCTTGCTGCACTACCTGCAACATGACCCTCATATTGTCAGAATTCGAAGTAATCATGACTACTGGGTTACCACACTCTTAGATCCGCCAAACTTTTCGATCAACCTTTTCATTTTAATAAAGACCAAAAAAATGGTCATTTTTGAAATTATAAGCATTAGCAGGTTATTAGAAACTGAAATCAAACAGTTTTCAACTCAAAACTTTATTCTAGGTGATGTTACATTTTCACATAGGACCCCTTGTTCGAAAGGAGCTTCTGAACTCTCTCGTCCATTGAATTTGTCAGGTTTTGGATGGTTTCTGCTTCAATTGTTTTGCATGAGGACAGAATACCCTCCCAGAGCTGTTGCTTAGATGTGAACTGCCTCCCGCCATCATAGACACTCCTTTTGATGATGCTCCAGAGGTTCTGAATGGGGTAGAGGTCAGGGGAGCATGGGGGTCACACCATAAGTTTGTCCCCTTTTATGCCCATATCAGCCAGAGATGCAGATGTTTTATGTGCAGCATGAGATGGTGCATTATCATGCAAAAAAATGATCTTGCTGTGAAATACACGGTTCTTCTTCTTGAACCATGGCAGGAAGTGCTGTTTGAGAAAATCCACATACATTATGGAGTTCATCTTTAGCGCCTTCAGGGATCCTAAAGGGGCCGACAATCTCTCTCCCCATGATTCCAGCCCAAAACATTACTCCACCGCCTCCTTGTTGGCGCTGTAGCCGTGTTTGCGTGGGGTGTCCATCAACCAGCCATCCTCCACTCCATCCATCTGGACCATCGAGCGCTGCACGGCACTCATCCGTGAACAAAACAGTTTTGAAATCAGTCTTCATGTAATGTTTGGCCCACTGGAGCCATTTCTGCTTGTGTGAAGTGGATAGAGGAGGTCGACAGGATGGCGTATGCACAGCTGCAAACCTCTGAAGGACCCTGCATCTTGTTGTTCGGGGGACGTTGGAGGCACCAGCAGCTTCAAAAACTTGTCTGCTGCTATGACAAGGCTTTTTTGCCGCTGCTCTTTTAACCTGACGTAATTGCCTGTAGGAAAGAGTCCTCAATTTGCCCTTATCAGCACGCCGCACACGTGTGTACTGTGAATCAGCTACATACTTCTTGATTGCCAAGACACTTCATCCTGATCATCGCACAATGTTGATTGTAGTCATGCCTTGACCTAAACACTCCACAATTTGTTGCTTCTCAGCAGCCGACACATCCTTTTTCGTTCCCATTTTGGCAGAAAATGTAGGCTGCTTAATAATGTGAGACAGCCTTCTTAAGTAGTCTTGCCTTTCATTGGACACACCTGCCAAACTAATTAGCACAGGTGTCTGCAATTGCTTACAGTGATATAAAGAGCCCTGACACACATCACCATCAATGAGTTTAACTGACAAACAAACAAATTCTTCCCTTATCACTCCTAAACACTTTTTGCATAATAATTTGGAACATAGTGTACATGTGCTTTTCCACAAAACACCAGTGGTTCACGTAGTGAATCTTACAGTTCTAACTTGCCAACCGTAGTCTGTATGGAGTTGTTCAATAAAGGGCCCAAAATTAAGATAACATAGATGGGAGAGGTCTCTATGAATAGGAATTCCTAAGTATTTGATACCCTATGAGGGCCAGGCAAAGGGAAAGTTGGACTGGATGGAATCCTATATGGATTTGGGGAGGGAGACATCGAGGGCCTCAGACTTCGCTGCATTGATTTTAAAATTTGACCCTGTAACAAAGTGATCTATTTCAGCCATAACAGCATGGATGGATATATGTGATTGAGTGATATATACTAGGACATCATCAGCAAATAGAGAGCACTTGTACTCGGTGCCTCCCACCTCAATCCACCTAATATTGGGGTTATGGCGAATTGATGAGAGCAGGTGCTCCGTCACTAGGATGTATAAGAGAGGGGACAGAGGACATCCCTGCCTTGCCCATTGGTGATTGTGAAAGGTGATGAAAATGTTCTGATGCACCCCCTGGGCCTTGGGACACCCGGAGCCGGACCCTTTTTGGTGGATGCTGGTGGTTGTAGTCTTCGTGGCGGCGACCCGGTTCCGTGGCTCAGGGTGGTCAAACCAGTGGCGGAACTATTTATGTGGTTTTGATGTTTAAATGTCCGACTACGCCACCCGTGGATTGCGGTCAGAGTGAACCGCCGCTGCAGGGCAGACCGCTGAGGCTGGTGTTGTGGGTGCAGCAGAGCGTAGCATAACTCCCCAAGGGAGGAGTATAGCCTCAGGGCAGTGTATGCGGAGAATGGGGGTGATGGTGCAGGGCAGCAGCAGTAACGACACGGAGTCAGTGATGCAGTCCAGGGCCTTTACTCACAGTTCTTATTATCCAGACCACGTCTGTAGGTAACGGCTGCCCACGTCGTACTGTGCTCACCAGGTGAGGGGCTCAGACAACTCCCAGATAACTTTGGAGCGCTTCACAGGACCCCCTTTGTGTGTCCTTTGTCTGGCCTTTCTTACCAACCCTTCTGTCCGGCTGCCTCGGGCCTCCTCTTGGTAAACTTGGCGCCAGTTTCCCTGACCCTATGTGGTGCCTTCCTAGCGGGTGTAGCGAGGGGCTGCGCCACATAAAATGTCACAGCCTCCGGTTTCTAGCTGAGGGTCGTTTCCTGCCTCCACTAGTTTCGGGGACCGGTCTCCCCCTTTGGCCTGACCCTTCCACGCAGGTGGATTCGGGCGTGCGGTGGCGACTCGCCCGTCCGCACCCCTGGGATCCCTTCATTCCTCGTTCCTGGAGCCTTCTCCGCTCCTCTTCCTTCCTTCTCCCTCTTCCAGGCCTGGGCCTCTGTTACTAGGCCCGCCTCCGGAGCAGAGCTCATGCAGAGCCCCTGCTCCCTGCCACTTCTGCTCAGACTTCTCTGCACTGAACTAAGATGGTGCCCACCTTTTATACTCCCTTCTCAATGCACCCAGGAACTGCTTCCTCCCTGCTCCTGCACTACAGGGTTCCCCTTCCTCAGTGTTCCCTCCCCCCACTCCAGCCAGGGACAGGGACTGTCGTGCCCATCTCAGAGGCATATTGGTCGCCCTGCCCCACGGCAATGTGGTGTAATGCATGCAGGTGTCGGGTCCTGATCCACACTCCATCCTTACCTGAGAGTAAGATATCACACCTCTGGGTGAGGTGCAATACCTCTGTAGCAACCGAGCCCTCAGGGTGCTACAGTTCCATTTATCTTCAGCCTAGGTGACGTATTGTGATATAGGGCCGTGATTTTGGCTCTAAAAGGGTCCCCTAGACCCCTACCCCAAGCTTTTTAAGAGAATCATATATGGCGTGCCAGGAGACTCTATGGAATGCTTTCTCAGCATCCAACGAGAGTATCTAATTACAAATTTTTAACTGCATCTAGCCCAGGAAATACTTTGTGCCTAGTAGCAGTGTCTGCTAGTCAGCGGATTATCCCGGCTGTTAAGCAAGCTACACCACCTGTAGTTTGGACACTTAATTTTTTCAAAGGAAATGCTTCGGGATCACGGGATACTCAGTGAAGAGCATCAGGAGGCACCCCAAGGCATAAGGGCTGGGACTGGCAGTAGGATGCCTTGCGGTGGACAGCCGAGCTCGATCCTTGTAAAAGCTTTTTAACTGCAGCAGCTTTAGTGGACGCTACTGGAGCTGGAATTACGCGGCTGCTGGCATGAGACTTGCCCTCCAATAGATCCTTGTAAATGGATTTAAAGTGTATTCATTCAAATTAGAGAGACAATTTAAATTAAAAAGCTTAGAGCTGCCTCCACCACAGGGGGGCTCGCTCGACCCACCAGCGGACAGGCACCAGTATTGGGAGAGGGGGGCTGGCCATCAGGGTTCACCGCGGCTCTGGCACAAACCCGGCGACACGGAGGTGGCACGGGCAGGAGCTGACTGAACGTTTCGGCTTCTCACTTTTTGGATTTTAGAAGGGCATGACATGCCTATATCTGTGTCTCCCCCTCCTTTTACTCCTCCACCTCTTTTCTTTTCGCATGACTATATGTACTTGTCACTTTTCCATGTGTTAGTTGTGTCTTCTGAGCAGTTTGTCAGCTTTTGGACACCTTTGAAGGTGTTTTCTATGTGTTTCTATGTGTTTTTGTTTGCCTGCCATTGGTTTTAATGGTGTTCGAAGGTGTTCGACGAACAGTTCGACGAACATTTCTGCGAACACACGGGTGTTCGACGAACCGAACCGAACTCGAACACTACGGGGGTGGCTCAACACTAGTGTGCATCCCTTTCTATGGCAGGAATAATTTCTGCAAATTTACTTTTGTACCGGGGATCTAACAGTGTGGCAACCCAGTAATCAGGATTATTTCTAATTCTCACAATTCGAGGGTCATGTTGCAGGTAGTGCAGCAAGAAGGCACTCATGTGTCTTGTTCATCCAGGAGCACCAAGTCCCTGTTGTGTTGGTGGCGAGGTAACAATCATGCTTCCTTCCTTTGCCCTCTCCCCCGAACCTTACACAACAGAAATGTGATCAAGGTCTCTCTCATCTGATGAGTCTTCCATCAGTTCGTCCTCCACTTCTTCCTGGGCTCCTGCACCTTCCTCACTAGTTTGGCTGCTACCATGCGCCCTGGTAAACCCATCTCCCCCACCCTCACATGCCTGCTGCCTTGGTGCTGCCGACCGTCTGGACCTTGCAGATGTTAGCCCTTCCGCATACAACTCCTCCTCCTCTACTTCCTCCACCTCCTCTTGTACCACCACCTGACTCCGAATTCTGTTTAACATGTGCTCCAGCATGTAAATCACCGGAATAGTCATGCTGATAATGGCATCGTCAGCACTAAACATCTTCGTCGCCATTTTAAAACTGTACAGAAGGGTGCATAGGTCCCTGATCTGAGACCACTCCTCCAGCGTGATTTGCCTCACCTCTGGATCTCGTTGGCCCAGGCTATACGTCAGAACATATTGCACCAGGGCGTGTCGGTGCTGCCACAGTTGCTGGAACATGTGCAGAGTTGAATTCCACCGGGTAGGCACATCGCATTATAGCCGGTGAAGTGGCAGGCCCAACGACTTCTGTAGAGATGTAAGTCGCTGAGCTGCGGGATGTGAACGGCGGAAGAGAGCACACAGCGACCGTGCCCTCTGCAGAAGGCCATCTAGTCCGGGATAGTGGCCTAAAAATTGCTGGACAACCAGGTTCAACACGTGAGCCATACAAGGCACGTGTGTGACATTGCCCCGGCGAAGGGCCGCACCGAGGTTTGCAGCATTGTCGCACACGGCCTTCCCTGGTTTCAGGTCCAGTGGAGACAACCATTCATGAAACTGGTTCTCCAGAGCTGACCACAACTCCTCAGCTGTGTGACTCACATTTCCCAGACATTTCAAAGTAAAAACCGCCTGATGACGTTGAGCCCTGCTGCCAGCAAAGTAAGGAGGTGTGCAGGATCCCTTCTGCGCAGTTAGAAAGCTTGTGGCATGACCAGACAGGCTTTGGGTGCAGGTGGAGGACCGAGAGGAGGTTGAGGAGGCAGAAGCAGTGGAGGAACTTCGAGATAAAGAGGATTGACGCACAACTCGTGGGGTCGGCAAGACTTGGACAGCAGCCCCTTGTCCTGCTGTCACCATAGTTACCCAGTGCCCAGTCAGCGACATGCAACACCCCTGTCCATGCCTACTCGTCCAAGTGTCTGTGGTGAAATGCACCCTGTCACACTCAGAGTTTCACAAAGAAGCGGTGATGTTGTGTGCGACATGCTGGTGGAGAGCAGGCACACCTTTCTTTGAGAAGTAGTGCCGACTGGGCATCTGGTACTGGGGCACTGCGAAGGACATAAGGTCTCGAAAAATCTTTGTGTCCACCAGGCGGAAAGGCAGCATTTCTGTAGCCAAGAGCTTGCAGATGGTGAAATTCATCCTCTTAGCTTTCTCATGGCTAGGAGGAAATGGTCTTTTACTTGTCCACATCTGAGGGACCGAGGGCTGGCTGTTGTGCTTAGACGGGGTTGAGAAGGGTGTCCCCGGCAAACTACCGGTCTGTGAGGAAGATGCAGGCGGACATGTTAGGTTGCCTTGATCCAAAGGTGGTGCTATCGATGTCGGAGAGCGCTCAACACCAGCTGGTGTTTCCACCTCCAAAGGAAATGATGACCAGCCAATCACGCTGGCTGTTGCGGGTAAAGAGGTGGCAGGTCTGCATCCCAAAACAGGTGTGACTGCTATCCTCCAGTCACAGAGGATGAAGAGGCCGCAGATGCACAAGATGTGGCAGACGGCGGTTGGCCCGGCCTGCTAGGCCGCATTGTAGCACAGTGAGCTTCCCACTGCAACTTATGCTTCATATCCATGTGACGGTTCATGCATGAAGTACTCAAACTATGTATTTTTTGGCCTCTACTTAGCTTTTGCTGACAAATGTTACAGATAACACGAGTTGGGTCATCCTTTTCGATCTGAAAAAATGCCCAGGCTATGCAAGGCTTAGCACCCATGCGACCTGAAGAGCCACCACGACTTGTGGTCAGAGGTAGAGTTATGTTTGAGGATGCAGTTGTTGACGTGCTTCCAGTACTACGTCTCTGTCCAGGAAGGTGCAACCTGACCTCATCGTCACTAGCATCCTCTTCCACCTCCTCTGCTGACCTCATCGACTGGCTGACTGTGGGTTGACAGCAAGTGCGATCTCCAACCTCGTCATCATCACCACGTGTGTTATCACACCCATCGTCCTCAGAGCCAACCTCTTCCTGTCCTGACAAAAAACTCAAGTTGTCGCTCCAATCAGGTATTTGAGTCTCATCATCGTCTTCCTCATTGTCTCCACCAACAGGTGTTACAGTTTGGGAACGAGGGTCTACATTATGGTCAGAACCTTCTGCATCTGTTCCTGGATCTGACTCATAAAGATTCTGGGCATCAGTGCAGATCATTTCCTCGTCTGGATTCACAGAAGCTCTGGAGCCGACCTCTGATTCCCAGGCTATAGTATGAGTAAACAGCTCTGCAGACTCAGCCATCTGTTCTACCCCATACTCAGATGGGCAGCTGGAGACTTGGGAGCTGTGAGGAAGCAAGTGCGATTGGGGTGAGACCTCTGAGGACTGGAGTATTTGTGATGTTGAAGTTGAGGTGGAGGAGAGCCCACTTAAAGGAGCACTTGATATCCGTTGAAGCACCTGCTGTTTTTGTGCCTCATCTGGAATTTGTAGCGATTGGCGTGGCCGTAAGAAAGGGATCTTACCACATTGTCCGCTAAAGAAGTAGACATTTTAGTTTGGCAGGAAGATGGTCTTTCTTCTACAGATGTTACTGTTGCTTTAACACCAACCCCACGGACACAACCTTTTTTTCCCTTCCCAACACGCCTATTCCCCTTTCCACCATCAGCAGGCCTTTTCCATTCATTTTGGTGGTTAACTAATTGACAACTCTGGAGTTGTTTGCACAAAAAACAATGGATGGGAACCGAGCAGAGATGAGTGGCCAAACTGTGGTATAAGCCCAAAAGTATTGGCTCGGTTAGATGCAGTAAAAAATTTTAATACATACACAGGTGGTGGAGCTTGGTATAGATGGACTAATAGAACAAGTCCCACACACTGCTACAAGCCCAAATATTTTTTCAGAGCTAGATGCAGATAAAAATTATTTTTAATTTGCAACCTGGTGGAGGTTAGTATAGATGGAGTAATAGAACAAGTCCCACACACTGCTACAAGCCCCAAATTTTTTTTCAGAGCTAGATGCAGAGAAAAATTATTTTTAATTTGAAACCTGGTGGAGGTTAGTATAGATGGACTAATAGAACAAGTCCCACACACTGCTATAAGCCCAAATTTTTTTTCAGAGCTAGATACAGATAAAAATGATTTTTAACTTGCAACCTGGTGGAGGTTAATATAGATGGACTAATAGAACAAGTCCCACACACTGCTACAAGCCTAATTTTTTTTTCAGAGCTAGATGCAGACAAAAACTATTTTTAATTTGCAACCTGGTGGAGGTTAGTATAGATGGACTAATAGAACAAGTCCCACACACTGCTAGAAACCCAAATTTTTTTTCAGAGCTAGATGCAGATAAAAATTATTTTTAATTTGCAACCTGGTGGAGGTTAGTATAGATGGACTAATAGAACAAGTCCCACACACTGCTACAAGCCCAAATTTTTTTTCTGAGCTAGATGAAGATAAAAATTATTTTTCATTTGCAACCTGGTGGAGGCTAATATAGATGGACTAATAGAACAAGTCCCACACACTGCTACAAGCCCAAAAATTTTTTTCAGAGCTAGATGCAGATAAAAATTATTTTTATTTTGCAAACTGGTGGAGGTTAATATATATGCACTAATAGAACAAGTCCCACACACTGCTACAAGCCCAATTTTATTTCAGAGCTAGATGCAGATAAAAATTCTTTTTAATTTGCAACCTGGTGGAGGTTAGTATAGATGGACAAATAGAACAAGTCCAACACACTGCTACAAGCCCAACTTTTTTTCAGAGCTAGATGCAGATAAAAAATATTTTTAATTTGCTACCTGGTGGAGGTTAGTATAGATGGACTAATAGAACAAGTCCCACACATTGCTACAAGCCCAAATTTTTTTTCAGAGCTAGATGCAGATAAAAATTATTTTTAATTTGCAACCTGGTGTAGGTTAGTATAGATGGACTAATAGAACAAGTCCCAGACACTGCTACAACCCCAAATTTTTTTTCAGAGCTAGATGCAGATAAAAATTATTTTTAATTTGCAACCTGGTGGAGGTTAGTATAGATGGACTAATAGAACAAGTCCCACACACTGCTACAAGCCCAAAAAAATTTTCAGAGCTAGATGCAGATAAAAAATATTTTTAATTCGCAACCTGGTGGAGGTTAGTATAGATGGACTAATCGAACAAGTCCCACACACTGCTACAAGCCCAAATTTTTTTCAGAGCTAGATGCAGATAAAAATTAATTTTAATATGCAACCTTGTGGAGGTTAATATAGATGGACTAATAGAATGATGCTATGCCCAAAAGGTTTTACTTGGCTAGGTGCAGTAAAAAAAATTGTATTCTATACACAGGTGGTATAGCTTGCAACACAGATAGGCTACTCCACTGACTAACACACACTGCAAGAGGCCAAAAAGGATTTGCTTAGCTAGATTTAGCCAAATGCTGTGAAAAAAACTTGCACAGCACTGGCACAGACCTGCCTGGCAAATAGTCCTCGGAAATGTTGTAACCTAGTCCTGAAAAGGACTGCAATTACAATTAGTCCCTACTCCCAACCTATCTATTTAAGAGTACAGACCTGCCTGATAAAAGTCGTAGGAAATGATGTAACCTAGTCCTCAAAAGGACTGCAATCACAACTATTCCCTACTCCCAAGCTATCTGTAGATTTGTGCGAAAATTGGCTTGAAATGAACACTCAAAGTATAGCGCACACAGCAACAGCGGTGCCGTCTAAAACGCAGCTGCAGCAGTGAGAAAATGGTGGCTTCGTGGAAAATGGCTGGGTCTTACAGGGAAAGGACATGTGACATACACTGCCAATGACACATGCCCTTGCTTGTGTGAAAAAAAGCAGTTCGCTCCGTGTGTGCGCTGCTGATAGGCTGACAGATTGCACCTCCCCACTGTAAATGCGGGAAAGAGAAAAAAAATTGGAGATCTTCATTATTTATGCAGAGATCCATCCCCTGCACCTCCACCCACCCCGCTGTACACTCAAACTGCGTATTAACATTAATTTTCAGCATTACTAAGAAAAAATCCAATTATGATTTTGGTGCACGAACAGTTATTGAACATAACCTCGAACAGCCGAATTTTTTTCAAATCGTTCGTGTTCGCCGAACGGCTCGAACACTGCCCAAAACAGCTCGAATTTGAGATTGGGTCGAGTCGAACACCGCTCATCTCTAATCATTAGGCTGCTCTATAAAATGTCAAGAGTGTGTAAAGCTGCTATCAGAGTAAGTTCACAACTATGGAACTGTACTTTGCATAAATGTAAACTTTGCATAAATCAATAGTACAAGGAAATATATTAAACTTTGTTGTATATCTTATCAGGGAAATCTGACTACTTCTCAAATTAAAAGCCATTTCTTTTCCTACCCTCTGCCTCCTGAACTTGCTATCCACTCTGAAAATAACAGCTCAAGTCTGTGTTGGTTTCTGCCAGCACAATGAGGTGCCAAGTTACACAGCCTTTCATATTTAGATAGTATATGGGGAGGAGGAATGAGGAGGAGAATGGGAAAACAGGCAGAAGTAAGCACAGAGGATTATGCTGAGCTTTCCAACAAGTCTTTTATCCCACACAAGAATTGAATTCACATCAAGACTGATCAGGATGGAATTATAATCTCCTCCATTCTGCTGCTTCTGTCTTTGTGCTAACTGAAGAATGAAAGGCAGGTATACCTCTTATTTTGTGCGCTGTGTTGTGTTTCGGAGACATCCAGTCTCCTCACTCCAGCTCAGAATAAAGAGCAAGTTAAGAGATAGAGCCTGAAGAGGACAAAACTGTTGAAAATACAAGACATACCTAATATAAAGGATAGAAATAGTGTTATTCCTCATGGGCACACAGAGGATAGCTTATTCTGAAAATTTACTTGAAAGTATAGTGCCTATTTAAGTCATACAGTAAAAAGCATGTTTTATTTTTTATGCAAAAAAATGGTGTTTATTTTTACTGAATGCTTATGTAGCACCCTGAGGATTCGGCTGCTACAGGGGTATTGCACCTCAATCCAGAGGTGTGATATTCCACTCCCGGGTAAGGATGGAGTGTGGAACTGAGCTCGGTAGGCTGCATGCACTACACACATCCCATTTCCGAGGAGCAGACCGACGGTACTCCCACTTAGAAATGTGCAGGTACGACCGAGTCTGTTCCTGGCTGGAGTGGGAGGGGGGTGGTACATCCCAAGTAGTGTAGGGGCAGATAGGGGGAGCAGCCTGGGTAAAGTTAGGAGCTCATTGGGTGCTGGTCACCTGAGCTCACACATAGAGGGTGTATATAAGGTGGGCACAAACTAAGAACAGGGTCAGATGCAGAGAACAAGTCAGGAGCAGAGGAGAAGGAAAGACCCAGAGTGAGAGAGGAGAGAGAGAGACCCAGAGGCACAGAAGAACAGGACTCTAAGATCCCAAATTAAAACCCCGGGTGAAGAGTCGGCATCAGGGTACCGGAACCCAAGCTGGTGGGGGTAAAAACATTCCCCAGCCAGAGACCGGAGACCGTGGGCAGCGTTTGCCACGGTCACCCACTACATCCACCCCGAAGGCACACCACATGAAGGGTCAGGGAACCCAAGGCCAAGGGTGTCCCAACAGAAGGCCCGAGGGAGCTGGACCTAGGTGGATCACTGGTGGGGACGGCCAGAGAACGGGACAGAAGGAGAGCTCAGGGCCACGCTCCGGACTTGTTTGGGGGTTGGCTGGATCCAGGACCTGGTGGACGCAGCACGGCTCGGGTGGTCACTCGGAGCTGGAGTGACCAGTACAACATCTGCAGTAAGTAAACACCCTTAACTGCATAACCCGACTCTGTCTTCACTGCCGTCTGCACTGCACCACCACAACCCCCATCCTCTGCACCTGTCCCCCCTGAGGCTATACCCCTCCCGTTGGGGGTTATCATCACAAGCTGCACCTGCATCATCAGCCTCAGCGGACCCTGCTGCAGCGGCGGCCACAGTGACCGCATCACAACGGGTGGCGTAGTCGACACAAAAGAACTCTTAATAACATCCGTAGGACTGCCACATAACACTGAGCTTGACGCCCTGGGCACGGGGCCGGGTCACAGCCGCTCGGAGACTACAACCCCCCATCTGATCCGGTGCCGGGTATTCCCCTCAAAAAGGAATATGTCCCAGGGGGCGCGTCAACTTTGGCGTAGTCGGCAGGATTACGTGCCCGCAACACCCGGGTACTGCGTGCCTGAAGAAAAGTGCAAGTTTACCTCAGAAAGAAGTCTCCCGCCGGTTCCGGAGGGTCCACACCATCGGACCCCATCACAGGTCGTGTCCCGCCGATTGTCCGCCATTTCCAGCTTGTTCCCGCCATCTGCAGAGTTTCCCGCCACTGGGCGACGCTTCCCGCCAAATCCGAAGATTTCCCGCCTTGGAAGGGCAGCGGACGCCATTATGGGCGTGCCAAAGGAGGGCAAGAGGCCGCCTCCCATCGTGGGCCGGGACAGAAAATGGCGCCAAAAGTGGAAACCGCCCCCACCAACAGAGACTGTGATGCTGGAGGTGTCTGTCAGCGTGAAAGAACTACCCCTGGAGCTGACAGTCACCGAGTTGCACCGGGACCGCCCTCGAAGTGGGAGGAGACGAAAGGAGAGAACAAAGATGGGTGCCGCCTGGAGCAGTCTGGAGCGAGCACACCCGGAGGCAGGAAGCCTGGAGAGGAGCAGCAAAGAAGCTCACCCGGAGATGTCCAGAGAGCAGAGCAGCACCGGCCCGCTGGCCAGGAGCCTGCTGGAAGAAGAGCAGAGCAGCACCGACCCGTTGGTCAGGAGCCTGCTAGACACCACGACCCCGCTAGGCCTAGTGGAGGTCCTTGCACAGCTCCCCCGAGACCGGGAGTGTGCACAAACTGCCCTGGAGGGCCTCGCACGGAGGATGGCCCGGGTACAGCAAGAGATATTGGCGGAATGGAGCCGGGAGATGGCCCAGCAAGCTGAAACCAAGACCCGGAGCACGCCAGCCAAGATGAGGAAACAGACTGCCTCTGAGGATGGCGCGGGAGGACCAAAGGCCGGAGACGGCGCCGAGAAGGGAGCCAAACGCATGGAGGCAGGTAAAGGGGACGTCTACACCCCAAGCCGGGACACCGCTTACCTGCCCCAGCTCCCCGTCGCAGAGCCCGAAAGTCCCCCTGCTGTGCCCGAAAACGCCATGTCACCGACGCAGACTAGGCCCCAACCGGAAGCCGCCGCCGCGACCCCTGTGACGTCACACGCCTCGACCCCGAGCGTGACCAAGCAGGAAGTACCACCAGCCTGGTCGCAAGGCCTAGTACCCCCGGGCGCCGCAATACCAACAGCGCCCCCTACCTCCGCGGAGCCCCCGGCCTGGTCGCAGGGCCAAGTAGCCCAGGGCGCCGCTGTCCTTACGGTGCCCTTCACCTTCCAGATACCCCAGGCCTGGCCGCAGGGCCCGGGCATCCCGGGCGCTAACACCACCGCGCCCATAAGACCTAAAGTGCCGCATCTGGGAGAGGACCTGTACGCCCAGCATACGTGCCCGGATGGGCAGCCATTTATATGGCCACCGGAGTTCCACCATCCCCGACTCCGGAGAGAGAGACCCCTGGATGAACCCCTGATCCCGGCTCCAAAGCCCGTAAAGAGGATCTCGCCCCCGCTAGCGGAAGCGCAGTTCGAGTGGGACCCCACCGGAGAAGATCTCATGGGGTTCACTCAAGAGACTCGGGCAGCTGCAGCGGAGCGTGCTGAGTGCTGCCGCCAACAGCTCGAGGACTTCGAGAGGGAGCGGAGAGAGAGGCGGGTCCGGGAACAGCAAGCTCAAGTAAGGAGCGCGGAGCAGAAGAGCCGGGCCAGGAGAGACCCCCGTGCAGCGCATTATCCCCGCACCATCGGGACAGTGATTAAGTTCAACATGCAGCATGGGTGGGGCTTCATCAGAGACCACAACACCCCCGGCGACGTTTTTGTAACGCGCAGAGACGTTGAGTCCCATCTGCCGGAGGGGCACAGAGGTCGTGACCTTTATATCGGGGACGAGGTCACCTTTACCCGGCACAAGTGTGCCAAAGGACCTTACGCCCTCCACGTACACCGCCTGACGGAGGAGGAGTTGCGGTGCGAGGAGGAGGAGCAAGAGGACCCGGACGGGTCTGAAGTTACCACCAGCTATAAGCAAAGAGCAGGAGGAAGACGCCGTTGAGTGCGGCAGAGCAGGTGCTGTAAATAAGTTACCCAATCGGGGTATAAAGAAACTGAAACTGTTGCTAATATAGTCCCCGTTGGGACCAGAGAATTGAACTGTTACCCGTATATCCCTTAAATCCCACTGACCGAGGACTGAGAGCGGTCATTCCTCCCTAATACCTGGCCGAGGACTGAGAGCGGCCAACTTCCCCTGTATATAGTTGCGCGTCCTAAAGCGCCCCCTACCGGTTTTATAGGAAAACCATTTTTCTAGAAAGACTGTCGCACTTTGCCCGGTCAACAGATGCACAGTGTCCGGAGGAGGAACCAGAAACAAGAGACGACGAGAATGTTATATGAAAAGTTTTATATATATATAATGTTTTATATGTTTTATATGTTTATAAAAATTTGTATGTTTTGGTGATGTTTTATGTCTTACAGCCCGAGGACGTGCTGTGATTTACCAGGGGGGAATGTAGCACCCTGAGGATTCGGCTGCTACAGGGGTATTGCACCTCAATCCAGAGGTGTGATATTCCACTCCCGGGTAAGGATGGAGTGTGGAACTGAGCTCGGTAGGCTGCATGCACTACACACATCCCATTTCCGAGGAGCAGACCGACGGTACTCCCACTTAGAAATGTGCAGGTACGACCGAGTCTGTTCCTGGCTGGAGTGGGAGGGGGGTGGTACATCCCAAGTAGTGTAGGGGCAGATAGGGGGAGCAGCCTGGGTAAAGTTAGGAGCTCATTGGGTGCTGGTCACCTGAGCTCACACATAGAGGGTGTATATAAGGTGGGCACAAACTAAGAACAGGGTCAGATGCAGAGAACAAGTCAGGAGCAGAGGAGAAGGAAAGACCCAGAGTGAGAGAGGAGAGAGAGAGACCCAGAGGCACAGAAGAACAGGACTCTAAGATCCCAAATTAAAACCCCGGGTGAAGAGTCGGCATCAGGGTACCGGAACCCAAGCTGGTGGGGGTAAAAACATTCCCCAGCCAGAGACCGGAGACCGTGGGCAGCGTTTGCCACGGTCACCCACTACATCCACCCCGAAGGCACACCACATGAAGGGTCAGGGAACCCAAGGCCAAGGGTGTCCCAACAGAAGGCCCGAGGGAGCTGGACCTAGGTGGATCACTGGTGGGGACGGCCAGAGAACGGGACAGAAGGAGAGCTCAGGGCCACGCTCCGGACTTGTTTGGGGGTTGGCTGGATCCAGGACCTGGTGGACGCAGCACGGCTCGGGTGGTCACTCGGAGCTGGAGTGACCAGTACAACATCTGCAGTAAGTAAACACCCTTAACTGCATAACCCGACTCTGTCTTCACTGCCGTCTGCACTGCACCACCACAACCCCCATCCTTTGCACCTGTCCCCCCTGAGGCTATACCCCTCCCGTTGGGGGTTATCATCACAAGCTGCACCTGCATCATCAGCCTCAGCGGACCCTGCTGCAGCGGCGGCCACAGTGACCGCATCACAACGGGTGGCGTAGTCGACACAAAAGAACTCTTAATAACATCCGTAGGACTGCCACATAACACTGAGCTTGACGCCCTGGGCACGGGGCCGGGTCACAGCCGCTCGGAGACTACAACCCCCCATCTGATCCGGTGCCGGGTATTCCCCTCAAAAAGGAATATGTCCCAGGGGGCGCGTCACTTAAAAGAAAAGTAAAGTGTTTGAGTGTAGTGAAGGACACAGGAAATATGATGGTGATGATGGTTATTGGGAATGTGAACAATAAATATTCTGCTTGCTTTTACGCAATCAATTTTTATTTTGTAAATAATATAGATCATTGTTGTTTAAAAAATTATAGATATAGAGAAGTATGAACTAAAAATTTGAGTAATTTATTAACCTAATGGAAATTTGATGCAATTAGATTTAGGTAGATTTAGAGCAAGGAATGAGGGCTGAAAAGACAAAATGGATCCTAATTTCCCACAATTTCCTCCTTTTGTGATTTTAGAATACCAGAAATGTTCCTGTGCCCGTACTCCAGGGCCTAACCGATCCTGCCTGACTCATTAACTGTTCGCCGGATGTCGGGCATCAGGTTATTTCAGTCTTGTTCGAATTCACAACATTCTTTCTTCCTTCACAAGAGGCCTTCTTGAAAATGCAGCCTTTATCTTACGAAAGAGAAACAAATTTAGAACTATCATAGGAATAAAACATACAAGCATCACTACTAATGGTTGGGAAAGGTAATTGACTATCTGAGTTCCTGAAGGGCTAAATCCCGTAAAACGATCATATCAGTGATGTTCAGTAAGGTGACCTATAAATGAAGACAAATACACTAGCTTATTTTTGACAAAAACTTCATCTATCAGAGCTTCTTGTAAAGTGAGGTTATGATCCTTTATATGATTATTTTTGTTTAAAGAAGTTGTCCGACCACAAAAATCAAAATTTATTTTAAGCCAATCTGTGCTATATTGTAATTTACAACACCCCTATAAATTTTGTTTTTTGCTTCTGCCTTTCATTCCTTCTGAATTTCACTTCATTCCCTGCACCCACTTTATTTACCTGTGGCTCTACCAAACTTGACAACTCCCTGTGCTGTATTATCTAACCTCACAGCCAGATAACATAACCGAGCAGTGTCCTGTGTCCTCATGTGTGGAAAGCAGCACAGTCACTGCACTCCACATATATACATATATAACACATAATACACCTCAACTGCTGCAGAACCTCAGTTTATGGTGATGTGTATACATACAGTGCCTACAAGTAGTATTCAACCCCCTGCAGATTTAGCTGGTTTGATAAGATGCAAATAAGTTAGAGCCTTCAAACTGCAAACGAGAGTAGGTTTTATGAACAGAAGCATAAATCTTCCAAACCAAAAAGTTATGTTGCTCAGTTGAATTTTATTAAATTTTAAACATAAAAGTGTGGGTCAATTATTATACAACCCCTATGTTTAATATTTTGTGGAATAACCCTTGTTTGCAATTACAGCTAATAATCGTCTTTTATAAGACCTGATCAGGCCGGCACAGGTCTGTGGAGTTATCTTGGCCCACTCCTCCATGCAGATCTTCTCCAAGTTATCTAGGTTCTTTGGGTGTCTCATGTGGACTTTATTCTTGAGCTCCTTCCACGAGTTTTCAATTGGGTTAAGGTCAGGAGACTGACTAGGCCACTCCAACACCTTGACGTTTTCCCTATTGAACCAGGCTTTGGTTTTCTTGGCTGTGTGCTTTGGGTCGTTGTCTTGTTGGAAGATGAAATTACGACCCATCTTAAGATCCTTGACGGAGGAGCGGAGGTTCTTGGCCAAAATCTCCAGGTAGGCCGTGCTATCCATCTTCCCATGGATGCGGACCAGATGGCCAGGCCCCTTGGCAGAGAAACAGCCCCACTGCATGATGCTGCCACCACCATGCTTGACTGTAGGGATGGTATTCTTGGGGTCGTATGCAGTGCCATCCAGTCTCCAAACGTCACGTGTGTGGTTGGCACCAAAGATCTCGATCTTGGTCTCATCAGACCATAGAACCTTGAACCAGTCTGTCTCAGAGTCCTCCAAGTGATCATGAGCAAACTGTAGACGAGCCTTGACATGACGCTTTGAAAGTAAAGGTACCTTACGGGCTCGTCTGGAACGGAGACCATTGCGGTGGAGTACGTTACTTATGGTATTGACTGAAACCAATGTCCCCACTGCCATGAGATCTTACCGGAGCTCCTTCCTTGTTGTCCTTGGGTTAGCCTTGACTCTTCGGACAAGCCTGGCCTCGGCACGGGAGGACACTTTCAAAGGCTGTCCTGGCCGTGGAAGGCTAACAGTAGTTCCATAAGCCTTCCACTTACGGTTGATGCTCCCAACAGTGGAGACAGGTAGGCCCAACTCCTTGGAAAGGGTTTTGTACCCCTTGCCAGCCTTGTGACCCTCCACGATCTTGTCTCTGATGGCCTTAGAATGCTCCTTTGTCTTTCCCATGTTGACCATGTCTGAGTGCTGTTCACAAGTTTGGGGAGGGTCTTAAATAGTCAGAAAAGGCTGGCAAAAGAGATCTTTATTCCACACATGTGAAGCTCATTATTCTTGGTGCCTGAACTACTTCTTAATACTTTAGGGGGACCAAACAGAATTCTTGTGGTTTGAGGGGTTGAATAATAAATGACACTCTGAATTAACTTTTTACGTTTTAAAAAAAAAAAAAAAAAAATTTGCTGCAGTGCATTTCCCACTTCCAGGCTGATCTACAGTACAAATGTCACAATGCCAAGTTAATTCCGCATGTATCAACCAGCTAAATCTGCAGGGGGTTGAATACTACTTGTAGGCACTGTATATACCACATAATACACTTCAGCTGCTGCAGAACCTCAGTCTATAGTGATATGTGTATGGATGGATGAGGGAGGGATGGATGGATGGATGAGGGAGGGATGGATGGATGAGAGAGGGATGGATGGATGAGGGAGGGATGGATGGAGTGAGGGATGGATGCACACAGGACATTATACTCACCTATATAGAAGCCTTTTCATTCCTGGTTAGTTCCATCAGCTGAGTCATTCCCCTGCTGCCTCCCACTGTGAGCTGCAGGGGAGGCTGGAGCAGGAGGCAGGGGGAGGGTCTCGCAGAGACTGGGGGTGGTGTCTGTTGTGACATCACCAACCAGTCTCTGCCAGACAGGAAAACTCTAGTCAGGGAGTGAGCGGCTCTTTCAGAATCAGGAGGAAGCTGCTCACATGACTAGGTGCGCTATCTAGGATTCCATGCAGAATGCTGACAGGGAGTATATTACAAACTGTCAGCATTCTGCAGCATAGATACACACACAAATTATACAGAAAGCCCAGACAACCCCTTTAATATATTTTGTAATATAGACTTATCGAAAGAGAAATTGCATTCAGGTGTTTCAACTAGTATAACCTTATGAAAATCTACTTCTAAACTTTCATTAAAAATAAAGGTTTCATTACATCACTCTAAACAGGTTACATTTGTCAAACAACCAGAAATGGGTCCTGTTGTGAATCAGTGAAAAATTGTTACACAAAATTAAACTTATATCAAGCTCTTGGATATTGACGTATGCCTCTTCACGGCAAATCTGATTACACTGTGTGCAGAATTATTAGGCAAGTTGTATTTTAGAGGATTATTTTTATTATTGATCAACATCTATGTTCTCAGTCAACCCAAAAGACTCATAAATATCCAAGCTTAATATTTTTGGAAGTTGGAGTGTTTTTTTTTTAGATTTGGCTATCTTAGAAGGATATCTGTTTGTGCAGGTAACTATTACTGTGCCAAATTATTAGGCAACTTAATAAAAACCAAATATAATTCCATCTCACGTGTTTATTTTCACCAGGTAAACCAACATCAGTGCACAAACTTTAGAGATAAACATTTCTGACATGCAAAAACAAAAACAAAAAAAATTAGTGATCAATATAGCCACCTTTCTTTATGATAACACTCAACAGCCTTCCATCCATAGATTCTGTCAGTTGCTTGATCTGTTTTCGATCAACATTGCGTGTAGCAGCCATCACAGAATCCCAGACACTGTTCCGAGAGGTGTACTGTTTTCCCTCCCTGTAGATCTCACATTTTATGATGGACCACAGGTTCTCTATGGGGTTCAGATCAGGTGAACAAGGGGGCCATGTCATTATTTTTTCTTCCTTTAGACCTTCACTGGCCAGCCACGCTGTGGAGTAGTTGGATGCATGTGATGGAGCATTGTCCTGCATGAAAATCATGTTTTTCTTGAACGATACCGACTTCTTCCTGTACCACTGCTTGAAAAAGTTGTCTACCAGAAACTGGCAGTAGGTCTGGGAGTTGAGCTTCACTCCATCCTCAACCCGAAAAGGTTCCACAAGTTCATCTTTGATGATACCAGCCCATACCAGTACCCCACCTCCTCCTTGCTGCCGTCTGAGTCGGAGTGGAGCTCTCTGCCCTTTACGGATCCAGCCTCTGGCCCATTCATCTGGCCCATCAAGAGTCACTCTCATTTCATCAGTCCATAAAACCTTTGAAAAATCAGTCTTAAGATATTTCTTGGCCCATTCTTGACGTTTTATCTTATGTTTCTTGTTCAAAGATGGTCGTTTTTCAGCCTTCCTTACCTTGGCCATGTCCCTGAGTATGGCACACCTTGTGCTTTTTGATACTTCAGTAACGTTGCAGCTCTGAAATATGGCAAAACTGGTGGCGAATGGCATCTTGGCAGCTTCACGCTTGATTTTCCTCAATTCGTGGGCAGTTATTTTGCGCCTATTTTGGCCAACACGCTTCTTGCGACCCTGTTAGCTATTTGCCATGAAATGCTTGATTGTTCGGTGATCACGCTTCAAAAGTTTGGAAATTTAAAGACTGCTGCATCCCTCTGCAAGACATCTCACAATTTTGGACTTTTCAGAGCCCGTCAAATCTCTCTTCTGGCCCATTTTGCCAAAGGAAAGGAAGTTGCCTAATAATTAAGCACACCTTATACAGGATGTTGATGTCATTAGTCAACACCCCTCCTCATTACAGAGATGCACAGCACCAGAATTACTTAATTGGTAGTTGGCTCTCAAGCCTATGCAGCTTGGAGTAGGACAACATGTATAAAAAGTATCATGTGATCAAAATACTCATTTGCCTAATAATTCGGCACACAGTGTATTTTGATACTTCCAACACCATTTGGCCTGGGGTCCACCCATACGTCTTTATCAAAAAGATACATAAAAGGATATAAGTTTTAATTTTTGAGGGATGTGTTTTTTACAGTGACTGGCGTGAATCCAATTGACTCTTCCTTCTAACTTCACAGAAGTGGTGAGGTCAGCAAGATTTGGTATGGACCATTGTATCTGTGCTCGAGGGATTTCCTGACATGTCTTTTTACCATAACCAGATCTTCAGGCTTTAGATCATGAGTCCTTTCTAAACTGGGTCTGGAATAGAAAAAAGACCTGCTTGTGCAGAGATGTTAGCTTATTGTGTAAACTTTGCACATAACAGAACAAGTCATCATACTTCAAAGTAAGGCTTAGTGCCCACGATGCAGAAATGAAGCAGAAATTTTCCTGAGCATTTCTGCAACTCCTTGGCAGAAAAACGCATGCGGTTTTTACATGCGTTTTTCCAACGCACTCTGTCCAGGCCTTTCCTGTCTCTACCATTGATTTCTATATCTTCATTTTCAATGTTCCATTCAGCTGTTCCACCTTGCTACTGCTTTGTGGGTGGTAAGGGGTGTGAAGGCTTGTTCCATTCCTAAGGAGGTCAGTATTTCTTGTAAAACCTTTGGAGTAAAGTGGGTACCCCTATCACTCTCTATCACCTTAGGAATCTCATACCCGCTGACGACCTAAGATAGAAGTTTCTTAGATTTTTTTCGCAGTAAGCTTTGTAACGAGATATGCATCGGGCCATCCAGAGAACAGGTTAATGCAAACCAACACGTATTCATAAGTACCTACTTTGGGTAACGGTGTGAAGTCTATTTGTAGCCTTTGGAAGTGTTTTGACTTTTGGGTGTGCTCTTCTTAAGTGTTTTTACCACTTGGGCCAATTAATTAAACCAATTACTAAGCCTTGTTGGCTATTCACTTAAAAAAATAAAGATACCAGCAACACATGCATTATTTTAGTAGTATAAAATCCCTTGCACCTTTATCAAAACAATGTCATTTAGACTTTGTGCTAAAAAGCTAAGTAATATGAGACATATTGGTTATGTTATATGCTGACTGACAACCTCTTAAAAACATGGTTTCTAAGACACTCAAGTACATAGTATCCAGTCTCTCATATATCACTCAACAAATTAGCTGAGTTACGAATATGTATCTAAGTAGTTGGGAATAAGAAATATTTAGGGAGATGAACTTTGAACGATAAAATTGATTTAGTCACACATAGTGATTCATCTCTACAGATGGTAATTGCAGTATAGACTTACTGCATTTTGGTGAAGACATGAGGGAGAAAGAAGCCAAAAATTATAAAACAAAGTACACATGGCAAGTTCCATGAAATATTCTGCAATTGTTGAAAAAAACCTTAAGGACTGTGCATGAACTATTTATACATTGATCTATTGCTACTAAGCCAAATACCTAACATTGAACATGAGATTCATAGTTGACATTTTGATCAAATTCTGTAAGCTCACTAGCCATTTCATGGCAACCTCTTTTAATTGGGTCCCTGGTGCCTAAAAGAGTAGGTACTCATTCAAAGTAGGTCACTATGAAGTGACAAGTAGGTTATAAAGTTTGATAAAAATGTCAGTTATGAACCTCATGAAATTTGGCTTAGTAGCAGTTTACAAAATGTGAAAACTGAGTCTATGTTTTTTGGTTTTACATTTGTAACATGCTGAATCTATGTATTTCATCCTTGTAATGTATAATGCCAGATTTGATTCCCTTTAACATTTCAGTTCTATTTTAGCAGAGTCCTTTAATACCTATAAAGAGATACGGAGCATTTATACCTCAGCTGTATTTACACTAGTTTATATGCAAATGAAGTACTGTATGAGGAATACAATTAATTGAACAGTCTTCCTAAGCTGATCTGAGGTGCTCCTCAGACATTCCATGCTTCTTCTCTAGAATTCTTGTAGGTTTCATGGATAATTTACACTCCTGTTCTCCATATATACTGCATGTGGTACAATTAGTGTTGAGCGAGCACTAAAATGCTCGGGTGCTCGAAGCTCGGGCCGAGCTCGCCGTGATACTCGGGTGCTCGACCCGAGCAACGAGCCCAATGTTAGTCTATGGGAGACTCGAGCATTTTTGCGGTGGCACCCCCGGCAGTCTTTTAAAAGCCTAACAAGTGCCCAAAACGATAGTGACAGTGCTCAAATGACATGGGGACAGCATGGGGATCGCCCTAGGAAGCATTTCTGACCCCCAGGTCACTGCTGTCAACAACGTGGTCAGAGGTATTAAGCCACTTTTACGGGCTCACAATAAAACGTTCAAAAACGAAAGTGAAACTTTTTTCCTGTGAAATATGTTAAGGAACATCCTTTCCAGGGAAAAGACTTGTGTATAAGTTAAAATAAAAGACCAAAAACAAAAATACTCCTCCACACCTTTGGCTATGCTCACAAGTAGCATTTTTTAGACGTTTTTGCACTTTTGTATTGCTTTCAACTATGACAAATGCATTCACCGGGAAATGTCATTTTAACATTTTACAACCTTATCTGGCCATGTGCTGTGTGACACATGCATAAAGTGCTGAAAAGACATGGGAACAGCATGGGGAAGACACCTGGAAGCATCTCTGACTCCCAGATCACTGTCTAAAAGTGTGCCCATCATAAGTGATCCTTGCCGCATCAGAAGATGCAGACTTGCAACTATCCCCATGCAAGTTCTAGTCCCAGGGCAGTGTTCAATTGTACCTCCCCCATTCCTTGCAATACAAGCGCAAGTATGCAGCCTGCCACCCACCCATCCCCAGGCTGCAATACCATACTGCTTGCTTGCTTGAACTTGAAATTGGGCCTTTTAGGCATGTGGAGGCGGAATCTGGCCACCACGTCATGGCTGTGTTGGCGGCCTGGAATCCATACTCAGTCCCCAGCTGCCCGGCGGCCGGGTGTCCATACTCGGTCCCCAGCCGCCCCGCGGCCGGGTGTCCACACACGGTCCCCAGCCGCCTGGGGGCAGCCGGGTGTCCATAAACGGTCCCCAGCCGCCTCTATTTCTCCTTGGAACATCCCCCCACATACTTTTCTTAGCCCGGCCTGCTTTAGGCAGCATTGGACGAGCCCACCAGAGAACCAGACTCCTCCGGTGGGCCCTGACTTCTCCATCGTTGGAGATGAGAGTGCCAAGGTGAGGAGCATGATGATGGTGACAGAAGTTAGCATCTGCTATGTTTTCTTTTAATGCAAGTGTAAGTGTGCAGCCTGCCACCCACCCACCCCCAGACTGCAATTCCATACTGCTAGCTTGCACTTGAAATGGGGCCTTTTAGTTTGGAAGAGGCCGAAGCTGGCCACTACCTCATGGCTGCTTCGGCAGCGAGGTATCAATACTCAGTCCCCAGCCGCCCCTATTTGTCCTGGTGTGCCTTATACATAAGATTAAGCGCGTATACCAAAACATTACCTGTGCCCTCCCCAGTGCATTTAGTGGGAAGGAGAGCCTATTCCGCTGTAGTGTGTGCATGCTAAACCCCTGTTCATGGTACATGCGAAGATGCCTCCCACCTTGCACCTGTCATTGCAGACTTGCAACTATCCCCATTCAAGTCCTTGTCCCAGGGCAGTGTTCAATTGTACCTCTCCCATTCCTTGCAAAGCAAGCGCAAGTATGCAGCCTGCCACCCACCCACCCCCAGGCAGCAATACCATACTGCTTGCTTGCACTTTAAATTGGGCCTTTTAGGCATGTGGAGGCGGAATCTGGCCACCACGCCATGGCTGTGTCGGCGGCCTGGTATCCATACTCAGTCCCCAGCCGCATGGTGGCCGGGTGTCCCCGCTTGCTCCCCAGCCTCCAGGGGGTGGCCAGGTGTCCATACTTGGTCCTCAGCCACCCCTATTTGTCCCGGTAACCTTTCCCACACTTTTCTTAGCCTGGCCTGCTTTAGGGCAGCATTGGCCGAGCCCACCGGACTATCAGACTCCTCCGGTGGGCCCTGGCTTCTCCATCAGGGGAGTTGAGAGTGCCAAGGTGAGGAGCATGATGAGGATGATAGACGTTAGCATTTGCTTTGTTTTGTTGTAATGCAAGCGCATGTATGTAGTAGCGGCTAGGCCTGAGGTGGTCAGCGTTTTGGCGCATATCCTACCTCCTCCGAGGATTGCTGGATGTTTTCCTGCTACTATCCAAGTTCTATGACTCCCGTTAAAGCAAAGCTTCAGGTGATAAATGATGGTTGAGGTAGTGGCAAAGGAGAAAGAGCAGGAGGAACAGGGACCATTCACATCAATATCAGGCCAGTCAACCAGATATGTCTTGTAGGATATGTTTCTGTAACAAAAGGAGCGGTTCAGCTACACAGTTATAGGGCATACAGTGAGTGCAATGCCTACCAAAAATTTCGAGGCACTCCAATGCCCCTTGGAAATGACATGGAGGTCAGAGAGCGTTAACTAAACCTTTTTTTCCATTTATAGCAACTGGGTCTCCTGTGCACTGTTCGCCTAAGCAGTGAATGGAAGGCTTTCCAAAAATTATGAGGAACTGCAATGCCCCTTACAAGAGCCATGTGTGGCACCCCAGGGGTCTGGTCACCACAGTAATAGAGATAATACATCGGAGAGCAAGTGGGAGGTTTCCTGGTCAGGATCCCTTAAACATGCAACATCCTCCTGCCCCAGTCCTGGGAGGGGAGAATTCTGCCCTTATAAACTGGATCTGGGGCAGGGTTGAGTGTGTCAGAGAACAGAGAACAGTCAGAGTCAGACTGAGAGCAAGGGAAAGTAACAGCAAGGAGCTCTGCAGGAGCTAGGAGCTAAAGACCAGGGTCTGGAAGCTGAGCAGAGCTCGCCCTGGCAGAAGACAATAGGAACCGGACACAGGAGTCCTAGGCTGTGAGGACTTATATATCCAGCAGCAGAAACCAGCCGGCAGGGGATTTCAGGTCCTCTGGCCATAGAAGCCCGGAGGCTCAGTCACAAGCAAGGGACCAGCACTGCCATCGTGGAGCGGAAGCTGACAGAAGGCCCCAAGTCACCAGCCATACGGGTGAACACTATACGGTACACTCAGGGACGTGGGCTACTTCTACCCGCTTACAGCAAGGTAGCTAGGAAGCGTGCAGACAGACGGGGAGGCCTACAACTCCACCTGGCCAGGGCAACTCCTGCTTGCTCACAGACTGACCAGGCCTCTTATGCTAGCCAGTACTCCCGGGAGTGTCTACCTTATAATCATCAGTAAAGACCCTGAACTGCACTGCAAAGACTCTGAGTTGTTCCTGCTGCGCTTGTGCACCATCACCCCCATCATCCACACTCACTGCCCTGAGGCTATACTCCTCCCGTGGGGAGTTATCCCATTCTCTGCTGCGCACACAACACCAGCCTCAGCGGTCTGCCTCGCAGCGGTGGTACTCCCTGACCGCAATCCATGGGTGGCGCAGTCGGACAATTAACCTCAAAACCTAAGAAAGACTGCCACTGGTTTGACAAGCCTGAGCCACGGGACCGGGTCACCGCCACGGAGACTACAGACCCCAGAGACCCGGCACCGGGTATCCCACACACGTGTACACACGGCCCAGAGGGCGCGTCACATGCAGTACAGCATATTACAAACCTAAGTCCCATAGTATTTGCTTATGCCTTGCAAGCAAAAGCTGCCAAAAATTAGGACGGAGCAACTTGCAATGCCCCTTACAAGAGCCATGCAGTACAGCATATTACAAACATAAGTCCCATTATTGGAGAGTGGGTCTCCCATTGTATTTGCTTATGCTTTCCAAGCAAAAGCTGCCAAAAATTAGGACGGAGCAACTTGCAATGCCCCTTACAAGAGCCATTCAGTACAGCATATTACAAACATAAGTCCCATTATTGGGGAGTGGGTGTCCCATAGTATTTGCTTATGCCTTGCTAGCAAAAGCTGGCAAAAATTAGGACGGCGCAACTTGCAATGCCCCTTACAAGAGCCATGCAGTACAGCATATTACAAACATAAGTGCCATTATTGGGGAGTGGGTGTCCCATAGTATTTGCTTATGCCTTGCAAGCAAAAGCTGCCAAAAATAAGGACGGAGGAACTTGCAATGCTGGCACCCTGGTGGTATAGTGGTGGTGGAGGCTGAGGATAAGGAGAAGAAGATTAAACAGCCAAAACGAGGAAGCGTATACCCATGTGTGGGTGTGAAGCGGTGCATGTGAATACACCTCCCGAAATAACACAGAGGATTTGACTTTATGTTACTCTGCTGTCATTTGGTGGTGATGAGAAGTCTGGCCCAATCCAGCCCTTGTTCATTTTGATAAGGGTCAGCTTGTCAGCATTGTCAGTTGACAGGCGAGTGCGCTTATCAGTTATAATTCCCCCAGCGGCACTAAAAACACGCTCCGATAACACGCTAGCGGCAGGGCAGGCCAGGACCTCCAAGGCATACAGAGCGAGTTCATTCCAAGTGTCCAGCTTGGATACCCAATAATTAAAAGGCACAGAGGAATCACGGAGGACGCTGGTACGGTCGGCAAGGTACTCCCTCACCATCTTTTGAAACTTTCCACTCCCTGTGAGAGCACCCCGCGCCTCAGGGCCTGTAAGCTGGGCGGGTGTCAGAAAACTGTCCCAGAACGTTGACAGTGTTCCCCTGCCTCTGCTGGACTGGAGTTGCATCTCTCTCGCCTGTACACCTTGGTTGGGCAACGAACTGTGACCTCTGCCGCTAGCGTGTTCAGATGGGAATTTTTTTAAGAGTTCTGCAGCAAGGGCCTTCTGGTACTGCCCCATTTTTGTAGACCTCTCCACCTCAGGAATAAGAGAGTGAAAGTTCTCCTTGTAGCGGGGGTCTACAAGTGTCACCAACCAGTAATGACTGTCACCCAACATTTTGACAACGCGAGGGTCACGATTAGTGTTGAGCCACCCCCGTAGTGTTCGGGTTCGGTTCGTCGAACACCGGGATGTTCGAGGAACTGTTCGTCGAACTGTTCGTCGAACACCTTAGAACACCGTCGAACACCGTTAAAACCAATGGCAGGCAAACAAAAACACATAGAAACACATAGAAAACACCTGCAAAGGTGTCCAAAAGCTGACAAACTGCTCAGAAGACACTCTCTTTAAAAAAGCCGGCCGGCAAATTCAGCAGCGGCATACACCGGTACCCGACAAATTAGACAAGAAGGAATAGAGCCTCACACATAGATTAGATAGATAGAAACATGTCAGTCACACATATAAGAAGCACAGTGACAGTGTTGGTTACTGCACTTGTCATTTAGTGTAAAGGATTTATTAAAAAAAATATTAGTGTTTTCATGCACCGTCTCTTTAAAAAAGCCGGCCGGCAATTCAGCATCTGTACCCGACAATTTAGAACAGAAAGAATAGAGCTTCACACATAGATTAGATAGATAGAAACATGTCAGTCACATATATAATAAGTACAGTGATAGCGTTGCTTGCTGTACTTGTCATTTAGTGTAAAGGATTTATTTAAAAAAATAATAGTGTTTTCATGCACTGTCTCTTTAAAAAAGCCGGCCGGCAATTCAGCAGCGGTACCCGACAATTTAGAACAGAAAGATAGAGCATCACACATAGATTAGATAGATAGAAACATGTCAGTCACATATATATGAAGTACAGTGATAGTGTTGGTTACTGTACTTGTCATTTAGTATTAAAATAAAGGATTTATTATTAAAAAAATTGGCGTGGGGTTCCCCTTAATTTTAGGCTCTAGCGGAGGTTAAGCAGACGGCTGGGGCAGATGTTTGAAGCCTGGGAAGGGGGTAAAACCCATGGAGCTTCCCAGGCTACTAATATCAGCCCCCAGCTGAATACATAGCCTTTACTAGCTATTAAAATGGGGGACCCCCCAAAAAAAATGACGTGGGGTCCCCCCTAATTTAATAGCTAGCAAAGGCTAGGCAGACAGCTGGGGGCTGATATTAATAGCCCAGGAAGGGAGCCATGAATATTGGCCCCGTCCCAGGCTAGAAACACCAGCCGTCAGCCGCCCCAGAAATGGCGCATTCATAGGATGCGCCAATTCTGGCACTTAGCCTCGCTCTTCCACGCTGCCCTGGTGCGGTGGCAGGGGGTAATAGGGTTGGGGTTGATGTCAGCTTATAATGCCAGCTGACATCAAGCCCAGGTTAGTAATGGAGAGGCGTCTATAAGACACCCCCATTACTAACCCCATAGTCAAAGTTAAAAAAAACACAAACACCCAGAATAAAGTCCTTTAATTGAAATAAAGACACAATCCTTTATTGTTCTAAATTAAACCATACTTACCATCACGCCCATTCCAGCTGAAGCCAACGATCTCCTGCAATAAAAGAAAAATAATAAAGCAACCTCATCCTTACCTTTCCATGGTTCCCACGACAGCTTCAGCTCTGCTACATCGAGATGACAGGCTGGACCGCAGCAGAACGCTGCCATCCAGCCTGTCATCCCGCAGACACTGAGAAGCGCAGGCTTGCTTGCGCTGCTCAGCGTCTCTCTGTGACGACATCCAGATGAGCCGAGTTCATGTCCAATGAACTCGGCTCACCTCATGCACGTCACTGACAGCGTGGGAAAATTCTCACGCTGAAGCGCTGATTGCAGGAGAATTTTCCCACGCTGTCAGTGACGTGCAGGAGGTGAGCTGAGTTCATTGGACATGAGCTCACCTCATGCACATCACTGACAGCGTGGGAGAATTCTCCTGCACTCAGCCCTTCAGCGTGAGAATTTTCCCACGCTGTCAGTGACGTGCATGAGGTGAGCCGAGTTCATTGGACATGACCTCGGCTCATCTGGATGCCGTCACAGCGAGACAGTGAGGAGCGCAAGCATGCCTGCGCTTCTCAGTGTCTGCGGGATGACAGACTGGATGGCAGCGTTCTGCTGCGGTCCAGCCAGTCATCTCGATGTAGCAGAGCTGAAGCTGTCGTGGGAACCATGGAAAGGTAAGGATGAGGTTGGTTTATTATTTTTCTTTTATTGCAGGAGATCGTTGGCTTCAGCTGGAATGGGTGTGATGGTAAGTATGGTTTAATTTAGAACAATAAAGAATTGTGTCTTTATTTCAATTAAAGGACTTTATTCTGGGTGTTGTGTTTTTTTTAAATACTTTACTAGAAATTCATGGCGGTCATGTCTAATACTTGCGTGACCCCATGAATTTTGGGCTTGGGGCCAGCTGATAATACCAAGCTGGCCCTAACCCCTTTATTACCCAGTGAGCCACCGCACCAGGGCCCTGGATGAGTTGGGTACAGCGCCAGAAGATGGCGCTTCTATGAACGCGCCATTTTCCGGGGTGGCTGCGGACTGCAATTTGTAGCGGGGGGGGGCCCAGAAAGCTTGGGCCTCCCTGCGCTGCAGATTCCAGCCCCCAGCTGCCTAGTTGTACCTGGCTGGACACAAAAATAGGGCGAAGCCCCACGTACTTTTTTTTTAATTATTTCATGAAATTCATGAAATAATTAAGAAAAAAAGGCCTTCCCTATATTGTTGTGTCCGGCCAGGTACAAATAGGCAGCTGGTGGTTGGGGGCAGCCCGTTCCTGCCTGCTGTACCTGGCTGGACACAAATATAGTGCGAAGCCCCACTTCAATTTTTTTTAATTATTTCATGAAATTCATGAAATAATTAAGAAAAAAATGGCTTCCCTATATTGTTGTGTCCGGCCAGGTACAAATAGGCAGCTGGTGGATGGGGGCAGCCCGTTCCTGCCTGCTGTACCTGGCTGGACACAAATATAGTGCGAAGCCCCACTTCAATTTTTTTAAATTATTTCAGGAAATTCACAACAATATAGGGAAGCCCTTTTTTTCTTAATTATTTCATGAAATAATTTAAAGAAAATTGACGTGGGGCTTCGCCCTGTTTTTGTGTCCAGCCAGGTACAACTAGGCAGCTGGGGGCTGGAATCCGCAGCGCAGGGAGGCCCAAGCTTTCTGGGCCACCCCCGCTGCAAATTGCAGTCCGCAGCCACCCCGGAAAATGGCGCGTTCATAGAAGCGCCATCTTCTGGCGCTGTACCCAACTCATCCAGGGCCCTGATGCGGTGGCTCACTGGGTAATAAAGGGGTTAGGGCCAGCTTGGCATTATCAGCTGGCCCTAAGCCCGAAATTCATGGGGTCACACCAATATTAGACATGACCACCATGAATTTCTAGTAAAGTATTTAAAAAAAACACAACACCCAGAAAAAAGTCCTTTAATTGAAATAAACACACAATTCTTTATTGTTCTAAATTATACCATACTTACCATCACGCCCATTCCAGCTGAAGCCAACGATCTCCTGAAATAAAAGAAAAATAATAAAGCAACATCATCCTTACCTTTCCATGGTTCCCATGACAGCTTCAGCTCTGCTACATCGAGATGACAGGCTGGACCGCAGCAGAACGCTGCCATCCAGCCTGTCATCCCGCAGACACTGAGAAGCGCAGGCTTGCTTGCGCTCCACAGTGTCTCTCTGTGAGGGCATCCAGATGAGCCGAGTTAATGTCCAATGAACTCGGCTCACCTCATGCACGTCACTGACAGCGTGGGAAAATTCTCCTGCACTCAGCGCTTCAGCGTGGGAGAATTCTCACACTGAAGCGCTGAGTGCAGGAGAATTCTCCCACGCTGTCAGTGACGTGCAGGAGGTGAGCTGAGTTCATTGGACATGAGCTCACCTTATGCACGTCACTGACAGCGTGGGAAAATTCTCCTGCACTCAGCGCTTCAGCGTGGGAGAATTCTCACGCTGAAGCGCTGAGTGCAGGAGAATTCTCCCACGCTGTCAGTGACGTGCAGGAGGTGAGCTGAGTTCATTGGACATAAGCTCACCTTATGCACGTCACTGACAGCGTGGGAGAATTCTCCTGCACTCACCGCTTCAGCGTGAGAATTTTCCCACGCTGTCAGTGACGTGCATGAGGTGAGCCGAGTTCATTGGACATGAACTCGGCTCATCTGGATGTCGTCACAGAGAGACGCTGAGCAGCGCAAGCAAGCCTGCGCTTCTCAGTGTCTGCGGGATGACAGGCTGGATGGCAGCGTTCTGCTGCGGTCCAGCCTGTCATCTCGATGTAGCAGAGCTGAAGCTGTCGTGGGAACCATGGAAAGGTAAGGATGAGGTTGCTTTATTATTTTTCTTTTATTGCAGGAGATCATTGGCTTCAGCTGGAATGGGCGTGACGGTAAGTATGGTTTAATTTAGAACAATAAAGGATTGTGTCTTTATTTCAATTAAAGGACTTTATTCTGGGTGTTTGTGTTTTTTTTAACTTTGACTATGGGGTTAGTAATGGGGGTGTCTTATAGACGCCTCTCCATTACTAACCTGGGCTTGATGTCAGCTGGCATTATAAGCTGACATCAACCCCAACCCTATTACCCCCTGCCACCGCACCAGGGCAGCGTGGAAGAGCGAGGCTAAGTGCCAGAATTGGCGCATCCTATGAATGCGCCATTTCTGGGGCGGCTGACGGCTGGTGTTTCTAGCCTGGGAGGGGGCCAATATTCATGGCTCCCTTCCTGGGCTATTAATATCAGCCCCCAGCTGTCTGCCTAGCCTTTGCTAGCTATTAAATTAGGGGGGAACCCACGTCATTTTTTTGGGGGGGTCCCCCATTTTAATAGCTAGTAAAGGCTATGTATTCAGCTGGGGGCTGATATTAGTAGCCTGGGAAGCTCCGTGGGTATTACCCCCTTCCCAGGCTTCAAACATCTGCCCCAGCCGTCTGCTTAACCTCCGCTAGAGCCTAAAATTAAGGTGAACCCCACGCCAATTTTTTTAATAATAAATCCTTTATTTTAATACTAAATGACAAGTACAGTAACCAACACTATCACTGTACTTCATATATATGTGACTGACATGTTTCTATCTATCTAATCTATGTGTGAAGCTCTATTCTGTCTGTTATAAATTGTCGGGTACCACTGCTGAATTGCCGGCCGGCTTTTTTAAAGAGACGGTGCATGAAAACACTATTATTTTTTTTGATAAATCCTTTACGCTAAATGACAAGTACAGTAAGCAGCACTTTCACTGTACTTCGTATATATGTGGCTGACATGTTTATATCTATCTAATCTATGTGTGAAGCTCTATTCTTTCGGTTCTAAATTGTCGGGTAGAGGTGTATGCCGCTGCTGAATTGCCGGCTTTTCATGTTTCACTGTTGGCACTGTTCCCATCGATTTGGGCAATCACTGTAATGCCACAACCACCATGGCTGTGGCATTACAGTGAGTGGCAGACAATCCCTGCATGATTGGTGCTCTAAATAGCGTCAGACATGCAGGACACGCTTTTGGTGCACGAACAGTTATCGAACATACCTCGAACAGCCGAATTTTTTGCAAATCGTTCGGGTTCGTCGAACAACTCGAACACCGCCCAAAACAGCTCGAATTTGAGATTGGCGAACAGTTCTAGTCGAACACCGCTCATCTCTAGTCACGATTAAGGCAGCGTAACATAAAGTCAGCCATGCGTGCCAGACTGGTAACGGGCAAGATTTCCGTGTCCTCACCAAGAAGACGACTGACCATGCCCTCCTCCTCCTCCTCTTCCTCCTCCCCCCTGTCCTCAGGCCACCCACGCTGAACCGACGGTATGACACTTGTACAGGTACTACCGTCTACAACGCATGATAGCAGCTCCTGTTCTTCCTCCTCCTACTCCTCCTCCTCCTCTCCCTTATTGTCCCCCAATGCACGTTGGGATGAGATGAGGCTGGGCTGTGTGTAATCGCCCGCTACGGCTTCTTGATCCATCTCATCATACTCTGGCTGCAATGCCTCCTCTTTAATTCTCCGCAGAGAGCATTGCAAAAGACAGACAAGTGCGATGCTGACACTAATGATGGCATCATGGCCACTCACCATCTTGGTGGCCTCCTCAAAGTCAGGATGGTACATATGTCAGACATCCAGGTCCACTCCTGAGGTCTTATGTGTGGAGTCTGACCTGAATATCGACGGCCTTGTTGCAGCTGGTACTCCACAACTGCTCTCTTCTGCTCACAAATCCTTTGCAACATGTGGAGGGTAGAGTTCCAACGTGTGGGAACATCACACACCAGTCGGTGTCCCGGAAGCTGCAAACGCTGCTGCAACACAGCAAGGGCGGCGGAAGCTGTAGCCGACTTGCGAAAATGAGCTGACAGGCGGCGTACTTTCACGAGCAGATCTGGCAACTCGGGGTACGATTTAAGAAACCGCTGAACCACGAGTTTAAGCACATGAGCCAGGCATGGTACGTGTGTGATCTCACCTCGCCTCAGAGCCGCCACCAGGTTACGGCCATTGTCACACACGACCATGCCGGGATGTAGATTCAGCGGTCTCAGCCACAGATCTGCCTGCTCTTTCACAGCTGTCCACAACTCACAAGCAGTGTGAGGTTTATCACCTAAGCTTATGAGTTTCAGCACAGCCTGTTGCCGCTTGGCGGAGGCAGTACTGCAATGCTTCCAGCTTGTAACTGATGTGGTGATATCTGAGATGGAGGCTGAACATGAGGAGGAGGAGGATGCGCAGGAGCTGTACACTGTGGGGGCAACTCTGACTGACATAGGGCCCGCAATCCTCGGTGTGGTGAGGATGTGTTCCGTCCCAAGGTCCGACTGGGTCCCGGCTTCCACTACGTTTACCCAGTGTGCCGTCAGAGAGATGTACCGTCCCTGGCCACAAGCACTCGTCCACGTGTCCGTTGTCAGGTGGACTCTCCCAGTAACTGCGTTGTTGAGGGCACGGCAGATGCTTTGGGACACGTGCTTGTGTAGTGCGGGGATGGCACACCGGGCAAAATAGTGTCGGCTGGGGACCGAGTACCGAGGGACGGCCACCGCCATAAGATTGCGGTGCCTAAAAGGCAGCATTTCCAACGCAAGCAGTCGTGAAATGTGCGAATTTAGGACTGTGGCCTGTGGGGCGTTAGCTGCGAATTTCTGCTTTCGTTCAAAGGTCTGGGATATGGACAATTGAACGCTGCGGTGGGACGTGGACGTGGACGTTGATGCTGTTTCTTGAGAAACTGCCATAACAAGTGAAGACTGAGAGGAGGGGGCATCTTTACATGCAGTATGGACAGGGGATTGCCTTGCACACATAACAGGGGGTTCTATTGCACGCACAACAGTGGAAGAAGCAGTGGTGACACCCGCTGACACTGGTCGTGGACCCTGGGTTTCGCCCCACAAAGTCGGGTGCTTTGCTGCCATGTGCCTGATCATGCTGGTGGTGGTCAGGCTGGTAGTTTTGTCACCCCTGCTGATGCTGGCATGGCAGGTGGAACATATGGCCTTTTTGGGGTTATCAGCAGAGTCTTTAAAAAAATTCCAGACTCTGGAAGACCTACCGCTTGTACTGGCAACGTCCCTCGTGTTGGTGTTACGGGGAACGGTTGCCTGCCTTCTGTCTGCGGCCACCACACTGCTTCTTCCTGCCTGTTGGGGTACTCTGCCTCCCTCCCCCTGTGTGCTGCTGGCCTCACTCTGCATGTCCTCCTTCCACGTTGGGTCAGTTACTAGATCATCCACCACCTCCTCCTCTTCCACTTGCGCCCCACGATCCTCCTCCTCACTTCCTGGCAATTGTGTCTCGTCATCGTCCACCTCTTGTGACAGATTGCCAACGTCGACTTCCTGTGGCCGTGGCTGTTCAAATATTTGGGCATCGCAACATGGGATCTCCTCTTCCACCACTTCAAGCGTATCAGGAGAGGGGCCCAAATATGGAAATGGACCAGTGAACAGCTCTTCAGAGTGTCCAAGTGTGGAATCACTTGCTGTCTGACGACACTCGGCATGGTGGGAGGAAGGAGCATCAGGGAGAGGAGGAGTATGCGGTCGAGACTCACGGCTACTAAGAGTTGACTGTGTGGAAGACAGACCGGAGGTGGTGGTGCCCAGGTAACTGGAAGTATTATCTGCTATCCAATTAATAACCTGTTCCCACTGATCAGTTCTCAATACTGGTGTTGTTCTGTGCTTCCCTAGTAGTTCGGTCAAGAAGTGGGAGCGAGAAGATGTGGTTGTTGGTTGTGGCACATTTTCACCTTGGCCACGGCCCCGTCCTCTGCACGAACCATCACCAGAACGTCCACTTCCACGTCCCTTGCCACGCGCCTTGCCCATTGTAAATGAAGTAAAATAGCTTACACTTGCACTATCAATGGAAAAAGGGTAAAAAAGAGTAGATTAGAACCGTGGAAGAGGAAAACCACAGTTATTGTTTACTGGGGTATACCACACTTTTTTAAATAGAGATATTTGCGGCTGAACAGTGAGCGACACACTCAAACTGCTTTTTTTTTAGATACCAAAGGCCCAAAACTGGATAATGCAGCGATTTGACCCATGGAACTGCGAAACCACACTGGGATGTCGGGCCTACACAAGACTATTTTCAACAGATATATTTTTGTGTCACAACAGTCAGGAGACACTACTGTTTTTCTTTACGGAAAATATACCAAAACCTGAATAATAGAGATTTTTTACCGTGGGATGGCAAAACCACAGTTATTGTTTACTGGGGTATACCAGACTTTTTTAAATATATAGATTTGCGGCTGAACAGTGAGCGACACACTCAAACTGTTTTTTTTTTTTGATACAAATGGCCCAAAATGGATAATACAGAGGTTTGAACCGTGGAAGTACAAAACAACACTTCTGTTTTTCTAGCCTACACCAGACTATATTCAACAGTTAGATTTGTGTCTGAAAAATCAGAGACACGCTTTTTTTTTGGGGGGGGGGGGGACACCAAAAGGTTAATAAGATGGGTATTTGTACAGTGTGAAGGAGGAAAAAAAAGGAGGATTTAGATGAAAAAAAAAGGATTTTTCCTGGCCCCCGACACCTGGTACTAAGTCCAGCAATTTCAGCAACAGGAGCACACAGGACTATAATGCAGCGTTTGCTGGTATAACCACTGTGCCTCCTATACAGCCTGCCTGCCTGGTATCTGGGATGGATATTAGTCCTGAAAAGGACTGTTTGTTTGTTCTGGCAGCCTTTACAGACCCTAAACGAACTATTTCGCAGTTTATATCTCTCCCTAAATCAGCAGCGCTGTCCCTACACTGTCTAATCCGGAGCGACTGTGTCCAAGATGGCGGCGCCCGGTTTTAAATACTTGAGGTGACGCTGTGCCGCCAGCCAATCACTGTAATGCCCACAACCAACATGGCTGCAGCATTACAGTGACTGACTGGCAATCCCTGCATGTTCATTGGCTCTGTAAAGAGCGCCAAACATGCAGGGCGGAGACCGGAGCTCCCGCCCGAGTAACCCGGAAATGCTCGGTGCTCGCCTAACATCCCGAGTAGCGTGATGCTCGGGCGAGTACCGAGCAGTGTCGAGCATGTTCGCTCAACACTAGGTACAATCAAATATTTTTTTATTATTAGATCCATAAATAATCTAAGATCAGCAGTGCAAAAAGACAAAATGTCCTGAATTTTGATATTTCTTTCTGAAGAACTAGTTATTATAGTGAAGCAGAACATGGACTGGTTTAAAGTGTTGTTCCAATAACAGGAGGGAATTCATGTAAGTAATCTGCTATGTTTACTAGCTATTTAGGTTCCATAGATGTCGCTTCTTTTCAATCCTTCTCCATTCTGTGGATCCAGTTTGGCTGCATTGCCTATAGGGAGTCTGCGGTAGACTCAGACGCAATCCTTGTTTCTTGATTGGTTCATATATCATCTTTTCCATTCTGGTTCCCTTTGATTTGCTTCTGTATATAAACACAAGTTTATCACAGACTAACTTAGAAGTCAGTGCATATAGGATTGATTTGTATTACAGTAAGGGCAAAATTCTAATATGACAGTGAGAAAAAGATTATCAGTAAACTGTAACATGTCTATTGAGGCAAATCAACCTTAGGAAGAGGGAGCCTGGAGGGTTGCTTTAAGAGTGAAACAAAAAAATAATCAATTATTTACAAAAGTACTGAAATATTCCTCAGCTTTCTGGATATAATGCACAGTATCCTGTGTCCCAGCAGAGTTTACAACTGAATATGTTTAATGGAAGAGAAAATACACACGAACTGTAAATGAAAACTGGAATACACAAAAGAGATGCGCAAAATAGTTATGGGAAAATATGTACAACATGGAGATTGCACATTAGTCAGAAATGAACCATGCTCAATATATTATTTTTCAATGATGAGCATATATTGAATAAAGCTTTACCATCTCTTCATTTAGTTATAAAGTTATTGCTTTTAGCTATATTAGATGAACATAGAGTAGAGTATGAGATCATAATAAAGTATCATACTTAATACTTACCCACCTAAGGTCATGTTAGATAGTTAGTGACTACTAAAAAAAGGTGACAAACCTATAAGAGTGTTAAACATCATATACCCAAACCTCCCACTGTTTATCCTATCAAGGACAAAATCACTTAAAGGGGTTCAAAAATTTATTTAAACAAATGTGTTGACGACCTAATTTTGCGGGACTTACTAATATAATTATTACAGGTTTTCCTGCTTTGTTAAATACTGCCTGCTGTTAGGTTAGCTTCCATAAAGATTTATATTAGGTTTTACATATTTAAGTAAGTATATCACTTATGGATCCCAAAACAGTGGTTACTGGGATACCATAAGACAAAATTCTCAATACATGCGCAATAATCACTCTGCATGCACCTTTACCAATGGTTTTATTAGTGCTATGCAAATTAAACCTTCCCTAAAAGATAAGGGGGTATATTAACAGTGGTCTCCTATATACCATTTGTTTTCATGCGGTATATCAATATTTATTATGTGTCCACATATTTAAAAAAAAAAAATAGACAAAGATACTCATCCACACATTTTTGAACGGCTAAATATAGAGAATATTGCACATGTATCCATCTGAATTTAAAGTGCATAGCCATTTGTTATGTCATTTGTTAAACAGGCAAGATCTCAGATCATCTGTTTTATCACAATAAACTCAAAGCATGGAATGATCTCCCCTGAGAGATAGATGCTGGTCTGGATTCAGAACAAAAAAAATATTTCAATAGTCTGACCCTATGCCCCAGAGCTCCTGCCCTTACAAGGACAGTCCACAGTTGACTCTACTGTATATTTTCATGATAATCCCTATGTGCCTCCCGTCGCGTTTCTTCAGTAATAGATTCCTCAGGGGAATGGCCCATAGGCCTAAGTTAGTCCATAGGGGATAAAATATCCAAGTTCATCTCGCCATACAGCGGTCCAATATGTGTGTCAATGTCTCTGCTACCAATCTAGGTTTTTTTTTTTATATACACTTACACCTCCCCTCCACAGGTGTGTCACATTTAATAAATTACCGCTATTCTCCCATTAGTATGCATTTACCTTAGATTCCCTCTTCCCATTCATTGTCTCATGCATTCACCATGGTGTCTGACGTCATATCCTGTTTTGGGGTATTCATTCTATCCCCATACTTTCAATACTGAGGTTTGGAACGCACATGCGCTTCAGCCATTTCATCAGTATTGCGTCTGATTGTCTGGGTGCAAGACTACCCATAATGCATCACATATATCTGATGTGCCCCCGGGCAATGGGGTACTCGGCAGCTGGGCCTATGGATTCTGGTGGGGGATATCACGATGGCTCGCCCGGTCCGTGGCCCAGGGCGGTCAACAAAAAGGGGGTTATATTTATAGGGGATTTGTAAAGTTCGATCGTGACGCCACCTGTGGAATGCAGCCAAAGGGAGCCGCCACTGTGGAGCAGTCCTCTGAAGCTGATGTTACTGCAGCAGGGATGGTGTGGCTCTCCACAGGAAGAGCTAGCTCCAGGGCAGTGTAGATTGTTAGTTGGTTGAGCTGGGCGTTGTAGTGCAGGGAGAGAAAGATGGCGCAGCTGAAATAATGGACGGAGGCAGTGCGGTGCAGTCATCCGAGTCTTTACTCACAGTTCTTATGTAAGCTCCACAGGTGCACTGTATGGGTGTCAGCCTCCCACGTCGCGCTGCGTTCACCAGAAGGGGTTCAGCTCTTCCTCAGGTAGGTTAGTAGCACCTGACGGAACCCCGCTTCCTCGTGTTCCTCTCTAGACCGTCTTCACGCTGGGTCTTCTCCCTCCTGCCCTGCGCTTCCTCACTCTCAGTCCTGCTCGGGTGCTCTGAAGTCCCTCCTGTCTAACTGGAGTTCCCGGACCTGCTTGACCCTCACAGAGATTAGAATGAGGCTTTGGCAACTGGACTATAAAAGCCAGAAGCCTCCGGTTTTTCCAGCCGAGACCTGGAGTAACACGGCTGGTCCAGTGGCCGGTCCCCTTCTTGCGGCCTACGACCCCTCTGTCTTCTGACAGATTCGGGGCGTCCGGGTGCCATCCTGCACTCGCCGTAGCCCCTGGGAGACCTTTAACAGAACGGAGCCTACTCCTCTGCTCCCCTCCTGGGCCTCTAGTACTAGGCCCCACTTGTGGGGCAGAGCTCCTAAGGAGACTCTTCTCCCAGACTGTCTTCACTCTCTGACCTACTGAACTGTCCTGCCACCCTAAGATGGCTTCCCATTATATACCTCCTACTCTGGTGCTCCCCTACTCTACTTCCTCCACCCACACCCACTACTGGTTCCCCTACCTTTGGTTCCCCTCACTCCAGCCATGGACAGGGCTCAGCAGGAAACACATTGCGTCTTGCCCTTCCTGGAGCAGTGTAGTGTTGGATGCAGGTGTTGGGGTTCCGGGCAGCACTCCCTCCTTACCTGAGAGAAGGAGACACCACACCTCTGGGTGAGTTGCAGTAACTTTGTGGCGACTGAACCCTCAGGGGCGCCACATATCCATAACTCCTTACTGCCGGGTACGAGATCTAATGTTGCGCTCTACCCTGGAATGCATCATGTGTTCTGTCCCCACTTACAGCCTGCAATGTCCTCTCATATGGCCTACATCACTTGTTTATTTAAAATTTCCTTCATTCTGTCCGAGCCGTTATCAAACGTAGTAATGAATCTCACAATGTCCTCCCCTGTTTGTTTTAATTTCTTGGTTAATAGTTCCGTCTTGTCTTTTATCTTAACCTCATTTAAGGCCTCTCTTAATTTTTTATCTGGATACCCTCTTCCAGAAATCTTTGTCTCAGATCATTTGCCTGTCTCACAAATGTGCCTTTATCTGGGCAGTTTCTGCGTGCTCTGAGATATTGTCCCTTTGGGATACCTCGTTTAAGAGGTTGTGGATGACTACTTTCCTAACATAACAGTGAATTAGTAGATGTTACCTTTCTAAAAATGTCGGTAATCAATTCCCCATTGGCACTTTTGTTTATAGTTACATCAAGGAATGCCAGATGTGAAATACTGGCTTCCAATGTAAAAAAGAGACCCAAGTTATTATTGTTTCGCTTTTTAACAAACATCTTAAATTCATCTATTGTGCCTTTCCAAAATTCATTACTGTATTCTACAATAGGATTTCTCACAAGTGCTTCATATGTTTTTTATCTTTTAAGATGGTATAACACATATCCAAACATTTTGTATCGTCCATAAGGACGATATTTCCCCCTTTATCAGAGGGTTTTATGACTATTTTATTGTCTGTTTCCAATGCTCTCAGTGCCTGCATCTCTTCTCTTGAACAATTAAATTGACATCCCATATTATATTTATCCAATAATTTTAGATCTTGTGTAACTAAGTTGGTAAAAACATCAATAGCTGATATATCACTTTGACTGAGTGCCATTTTTTTGCTTTTTAGTTTTTAATGTGCTAAAAGGGCCCTTTCCTGTTTCTGTTGGTATTGGTTCATCCAGATTATGCAATAATCTCACATCTTGTAACATCTCTGACTGTATTCCCAGTTCGCTGCACACATGGCTGTTTTGTGCAGCAAAATGTTTACGCCATCTGAGTTTACGTGAGAATAAATTCAAATCTTTGACAGTCCGAAACGTGTCGAAATCAGAACTCGAAACAAATGACATCCCCTTTTATAGTAGCTTTTTATCTGCTGTAGTCGAAACCCTTTGAGACAAATTAATAACATGTAAATCTCTTTCTAGCTGAAACCTCTTGTGGGATTGGTGCAATTTCTCAGTTCATAACTGTGATCTAAAAAATAGCCCTCTTCTTGATTCTGTTGTCTATCGTTGCCTCTATAGTTTCCTCGGGATCTGGTTCTACCTCTATTTTTTCCTCTTGGGCTATAACTTCTATTTTCTGAGTCCAATGTTTCCGTGTCAGTGGATGAAAAATCTGTCTCAGGTTCAATATGATTAGGTTTATTAGAAAATAAGTAAGCTTTGTTATCTTTAAAATCCTGTATATCTCTTGTAAATTGTTTATGTTTACGCTTCTTGAGATGAAACTGAAATCTTTCAAGAGTGTTTTGCAATTTGGTTTCCCTCACAGAAAAATCGGACTCCGTTGAGAATTTCTTCGTGATCTCTATTTAGTCTTTTAGTTTATTATTCAACCCTCTAAGTGTTTGTTTTTCTTGCTCAAGTAGCAATTGCATCAATCTGAGGGAGCTGTTAGTTGATTCCCGTTCCCATTTAGCTATAAACTCAGAGTTTCTGTATCGTATACCAGGTGTAAGTGTAATTCTCTTCGGACTATATTACTTTTAATATAATTTTCAAGGCTCTACACTTCCCACCACGAGATTATTTGATTTTTGTATGTCTGAAACAATTCTTTAAATGCTGCATTATACGATGGTGTGTATTTTTTCTGCACAAAGTCGTGATCAGAAAACACCTCTTTGGCTTCTGCCAACCTTGATTCAGTGTTAAGGCCTGTAGACAGAAAACCTGTCCTAACCTCCTTTACTTAGATTAGAAACAGCAGAAAAAAATATATCACACAGTTAATCTCCTAAAAATTCAGGCTATGTCAAAAATAGAGATTTATATTAAAATTACCGTATTTTTTGGACTATAAGACGCACCTGACCATAAGACGCACCCCAAATTTTGGGGTGGAAAATAGGAAAAAAAATATTTTTTTGAAGATGGGGGTCCGTCTTATAGTCTGAATAGGTATCTTACCTGGGGGGCGTTGGAGCGAGGGTCACAGGAGGCAGGGTCCTTCAGGACCCTGGCGGAAGTGGGGCCCGGGCCTGTGGTGTGGCCTTCGGCCTGGGCATGTGGAGGGGCCTGGGCCTGTGATGGGGCCTAGGGCCTGTGGCCTGTGGTGGGGCCTGGGCCTGTGGTGGGGCCTGTGGTGTGACCTGGGCCTGTGGTGGGGCCTTTGGTGGGGCCTGGGGCCTGTGGCGGGGCTGGGGGCCTATGGTGGGGCCTGGGCCTGTGGTGGGGCCTTTGGTGGGGCCTGGGGCCTGTAGTGGGGTCTGGGCCTGTGGTGGGGTCTGAGGCCTGGGCCTATGCTGGGGCCTGGGCCTGTGCTGGGGCTGGAGCCTGGCTGGGGCCTGGCTAGGGCTGGAGCCTGGCTTGGGCCTGGCTAGGGCCTGTAGTCTGGATGGGGCCAGTCCTGTCGCTGCTGTCTGGTGGCTGCGGCTTTGCAGCGGTGCAGTGGTGGGTGCTACGGTGCGGCTTTCTGGTGGCCGCGGCCATCTTCATGAAGCTGTGATACACAGAAAAATGGCCGCCCGAGCTCCCAGACAGTGCATGCGCCGCCTCGGGCGGCCATTTTCCTTTAGATCACTGTGCACCCACCGCCGCTCTGCCTCGCCGCCGCAGCGCTGCACATCCACTCTGCCTCGCCGCCACACAGCAGCTCTGCCTCACTGCCGAACCCACCGCCGCTCTGCTGCATCGGCCCTGCCGCCGCACCCACCACCGCATGTGGTAAGGTTTGGACCATAAGAAGCACCCCCCATTTTCCTCCTAAATTTGGGGGAAAAAAGTGCGTCTTATGGTTCGAAAAATACGGTAATATTTTTATTTATATCCTATTAAAAAACAATACAAAAGACAGGAACAACCACCCTGGGTTAAAAAATATTTTTGGACAGGTTTAGACGCACCAATAATCATATATCTATCCACAGATCTACAGTATAAGGCACACAGCCAAACAATGGTATTTGAGACCTCCTGTGATAGAAAAAAAAATTACCTTACATTTCTATACAACCACGACGTTAATTAAACATCTCTCTGGCAGGTTACTTGACTAGATCAGACCCGTCAGTGTTCAATCCTTGAGAATTATTTATCCAAATATCTGTGGCTTCATAGGTTTTGCATATGTCATTTGTTAAACAGGCGAGATCTCAGATCATCTGTTTTATCATAATAAACTCAAAGCATGGAATGATCTCACCTGAGAGATAGATGTGTAGCACCCTGAGGATTCGGCTGCTACAGGGGTATTGCACCTCAACCCAGAGGTGTGATATTCCACTCCCGGGTAAGGAAGGAGTGTGGAACTGAGCTCAGATAGACTGCGTGCACTACATACATCCCATTTCAGAGGAGCAGGCCGACGGTACTCCCACTTAGAAATGTGCAGGTACAACCGAGCCTGTTCCTGGCTGGCGTGGGAGGGGGGTGGTACATCCCATGTAGTGTAGGGGCAGATAGGGGGAGCAGTCTGGGTAGTGATAGGAGCTCATTGGGTGCTGGTCACCTGAGCTCACACATAGAGGGATATATAAGGAGGGCACCAACTTAGATCAGGGTCAGACGCTGAGAACAAGTCAGTTGGAGAGGAGAGAGAAGGAAACAGCAGCCCTGGAGAGAGAGAGAGAGTGGAGCAGAGAAAGACCCAGAGGGGGAAGACTGAAGGGACCCAAGAACCCAAATTAGAACACCGGGTGAGGAGTCAGCAAGAGGGTACCGGAACCCAAGCTGGTGGGGGCAAAGACATTCCCCAGCCAGAGACCGGAGACCGTGGGCAGTGTCTGTCACGGTCACCCACCACATTCACCCCGAAGGCACACCACATGAAGGGTCAGGGAACCCAGGGCCAAGGGTGTCCCAAAAGAAGGCCCGAGGGAGCTGGACCTAGGTGAATCACTGGTGGGGACGGCTGAAGAAAGGACAGAGGGAGAGCTCAGGGCCACGCTCCGGACTTGTTTGGGGGTTGGCTGGATCCAGGACCTGGTGGACGCAGCACGGCTCGGGTGGTCACTAGCAGCTGGAGTGACCAGTACAACATCAGCAGTAAGTAAACACCCTTAACTGCACAACCCGAGTCTGTCTTCATTGCCGGCTGCATCGCACCACCACAACCCCCATCCTCTGCGCCTGTCCCCTCTGAGGCTATACCCCTCCCGTTGGGGGTTATCCCACCAAGCTGCGCATCCACCATCAGCCTCAGTGGACCCTGCTGCAGCGGCGGCCACAGTGACCGCATCACAACGGGTGGCGTAGTCGACACAAAAGAACTTTAGTAACATCTGTAAAGCTGCCACATAACACTGAGCTTGACGCCCTGGGCACGGGACCGGGTCACAGCCGCTCGGAGACTACAACCCCCCCCCATCTGATCCGGTGCCGGGTATTCCCCTCAAAAAGGAATATGTCCCAGGGGGCGCGTCAACTTTGGCGTAGTCGGCAGGATTACGTGCCCGCAACACCCGGGTACTGCGTGCCTGAAGAAAAGTGCAAGTTTACCTCAGAAAGAAGTCTCCCGCCGGTTCCGGAGGGTCCACGCCATCGGACTCCATCACCAGTCGTTTCCCGCCGATTGTCCGCCATTTCCAGCTTGTTCCCGCCATCTGCAGAGTTTCCCGCCACTGGGCGACGATTCCCGCCAAAACCGCAGATTTCCCGCCTTGGAAGAGCAGCGGACGCCATTATGGGCGTGCCAAAGGAGGGCAAGAGGCCACCTCCCATCGTGGGCCAGGACAGAAAATGGCGCCAAAAGTGGAAACCGCCCCCACCAACAGAGACTGTGATGCTGGAGGTGTCTGTCAGCGTGAAAGAACTCCCCCTGGAGCTGACAGTCACCGAGTTGCCCCGGGACCGCCCTCTAAGTGGGAGGAGACGAAAGAGAAGAGAAAAGATGGGTGTCGCTTGGAGCAGTCTGGAGCGAGCGCACCCGGAGGCAAGAGGTCTAACGAGGAGTAGCGGAGGAGCTCACCCGGAGATGGAGAAAAAGCAGAACAGCACCGGCCCGCTGGCCAGGAGTCTGCTAGAGACCGAGGAAGGAGGGCAGAGCAGCACCGGCCCGCTGGCCAGGAGCCTGCCGGAAGCAGAGCAGAGCAGCACCGACCCGATGGTCAGGAGCCTGCTAGAGTCCACAACACCGCTAGGTCTAGCGGAGATCTTAGCGCAGCTCCCCCGAGACCGGGAGTGTGCACAAACTGCCCTGGAGGGCCTCGCACGGAGGATGGCCCGGGTACAGCGGGAGATACTGGCGGAGTGGAGCCGGGAGATGGCTCAGCACGCAAAGACCAGTCAACGGAGCACGCTACCCTGGAAGAGGAAGCAGACCGCCTCTGAGGATGGCGCGGGAGGACCCAAGGCCGGAGACGGCGCCGAGGAGGGAGCCGAACGCATGGAGGCAGGTAAAGGGGACGCTTATACCCCAAGCCGAGAAACCGCCCACCTGCCCCAGCTCCCCGTCGCAGAGCCCGAAAGTCCCCCTGCTGTGCCCGTAGCCGCCAGGTCACCGCCATGGACTAGGCCCCGACCGGAAGCCGCCGCAGCGACCCCTGTGACGTCACGCGCCCCGACCCGGAGCGTGACAAAGCAGGAATTACCACCAGCCTGGTCGCAAGGCCTAGTACCCCCGGGCGCCGCACCACCAACAGCGCCCCCTACCTCCGCGGAGCCTCCGGCTTGGCCGCAAGGCCAGGTAGCCCAGGGCGCCGCCGTCCTAACGGTGCCCTTCACCTTCCAGGTGCCCCAGGCCTGGCCGCAAGGCCTGGGCAACCCGGGCGCCACCACCACCGCGCCCGCGCCCGCAATACCTAGGGTGCCACACCTGGGGGAGGACCTCTTCGGCCAGCTCACATGGCCGGACGGGCGGCCCTTCATCTGGCCCGAAGGGTACCCTGAGCTGGAGCGGCAGCAAAGACTAGGGCCCTTGTGTGAGCCCCTAATCCCGGCTCCGAAGCCCGTGGCTCGGGTCTCGCCTCCTCTAGCAGAAGCCCAATTCGTGTGGGACCCCACGGGAGAAGATTTGATGGGGTTCACCGGAGAAACTCGGGCAGCCGCAGCTGAACGTACAGAGTGTTGCCGTCAACAGCTGGCAGAGTTTAAGAGAGAACGGGAGGAGAGGCGGGTCAGAGAACAACAGGCCCAAATCCAGAGCGCGGAGCAGAAGAGCCGGACTAGGAGGAACCCCCGTGCAGCGTACTGTCCCCGCACCATCGGGACAGTGATAAAGTTCAACCCGCAGCATGGGTGGGGCTTTATTCGGGACCGTAACAACCGCGGTGACGTTTTTGTGACCCGCAGAGACGTCGAGTCCCACCTGCCGGAAGGTCACAAAGGCCGTGACCTCTACGTCGGAGACGAGGTCACTTTCACCCGGCACAAGTGTGCCAAAGGACCATACGCCCTCCACGTACACCGCTTGACGGAGGAGGAGTTGCGGTACGGGGAGGAGGAGCCAGAGGACCCGGACGGGTCTGAAGAAACATCATATCAAGAAAGAGCAGGAGGGAGCCGTCGTTGAGGACGGGAGTAGAGACTGTATATAGTTGCCCGTCGGGGCACAGTGAACTGTTGCTGCTAAAATAGTCCCCGTTGGGACCAGTGAACTGTTTACCCGTTAACCCCTTCATCCTACAGGCTGAGGACTGTGAGCAGCCATTCCCTACCCTCTACCTGGCCGAGGACTGAGAGCGGCCAACTTTCAACTTCCCCTGTATATAGTTGCGCGTCCTAAAGCGCCCCCTACCGGTTTTATAAGAAAACCAGATTTTTCTAAGAGACTGTCGCACTTTTCCCGGACACACGTTGCACAGTGTCCGGAGGAGGAACCAGAGACAAGAGAAGTCTACGAGAATGTTTATATAAAAAGTTTTATATATATATAATGTTTATATGTTTTATATGTTCATATAAAAATTTTGTATGTTTTGGTGTTTTATGTCTTACAGCCCGAGGACGTGCTGTGATTTACCAGGGGGGAATGTAGCACCCTGAGGATTCGGCTGCTACAGGGGTATTGCACCTCAACCCAGAGGTGTGATATTCCACTCCCGGGTAAGGAAGGAGTGTGGAACTGAGCTCAGATAGACTGCATGCACTACATACATCCCATTTCAGAGGAGCAGGCCGACGGTACTCCCACTTAGAAATGTGCAGGTACAACCGAGCCTGTTCCTGGCTGGAGTGGGAGGGGGGTGGTACATCCCATGTAGTGTAGGGGCAGATAGGGGGAGCAGTCTGGGTAGTGATAGGAGCTCATTGGGTGCTGGTCACCTGAGCTCACACATAGAGGGATATATAAGGAGGGCACCAACTTAGATCAGGGTCAGACGCTGAGAACAAGTCAGTTGGAGAGGAGAGAGAAGGAAACAGCAGCCCTGGAGAGAGAGAGAGAGTGGAGCAGAGAAAGACCCAGAGGGGGAAGACTGAAGGGACCCAAGAACCCAAATTAGAACACCGGGTGAGGAGTCAGCAAGAGGGTACCGGAACCCAAGCTGGTGGGGGCAAAGACATTCCCCAGCCAGAGACCGGAGACCGTGGGCAGTGTCTGTCATGGTCACCCACCACATTCACCCCGAAGGCACACCACATGAAGGGTCAGGGAACCCAGGGCCAAGGGTGTCCCAAAAGAAGGCCCGAGGGAGCTGGACCTAGGTGAATCACTGGTGGGGACGGCTGAAGAAAGGACAGAGGGAGAGCTCAGGGCCACGCTCCGGACTTGTTTGGGGGTTGGCTGGATCCAGGACCTGGTGGACGCAGCACGGCTCGGGTGGTCACTAGCAGCTGGAGTGACCAGTACAACATCAGCAGTAAGTAAACACCCTTAACTGCACAACCCGAGTCTGTCTTCATTGCCGGCTGCATCGCACCACCACAACCCCCATCCTCTGCGCCTGTCCCCTCTGAGGCTATACCCCTCCCGTTGGGGGTTATCCCACCAAGCTGCGCATCCACCATCAGCCTCAGTGGACCCTGCTGCAGCGGCGGCCACAGTGACCGCATCACAACGGGTGGCGTAGTCGACACAAAAGAACTTTAGTAACATCTGTAAAGCTGCCACATAACACTGAGCTTGACGCCCTGGGCACGGGACCGGGTCACAGCCGCTCGGAGACTACAACCCCCCCCCATCTGATCCGGTGCCGGGTATTCCCCTCAAAAAGGAATATGTCCCAGGGGGCGCGTCAGATGCTGGTCCGCCACATCAAGCTACTCTGAGGTCTGGATTCCCTTACAAGGACAGTCAACAGCTGAAGTATAAATCTCTATTTTTGGCTTTGACATAACCCGAATTTTGAGGAGATTAACTGTGTAATATATTTTTTTCTGCTATTTCTAATTTAGTTTAGCCTTCCCCAGAGAAAATAGTGATTCCCTATTCTTCGAATGAATGGTAATTCGGGATGAGCAAGTGTGCGTTCTACTGTTCAATACCTGATCAAGCATCGGGGTGCTTGAGACACTCGTTACTAAATTGAGTATCGCGGCTGCTCAAGCGCCATGCTTAAGGCCCTGCCCACATGTTACATCACAACTGTTAAAAAGCCAATAAACATGAGGGGATTGCCTGCCATACACTGTAATGCCGTAGCCATATTTGCTACTGGCATTACTCTGATTGGCCGGCCACATCGCATTATCGGGTCTTATGTAAGAGTCGATGACACAATGCTTGGTGTTTTCTGCTCTGGAAACAGTTTAGGGAGTGTTGATCTAGGAGGGAGAGCTTAGATTAGAGCAGGCATATAGGCAGTGTTTAATTGCTTTCACAGTACTTGTATACCGCTGCGGCACCATTATAAGAAAAGTCCTTTTCAGGGCTGCATACTGTCCTTTCTCTAGCAAAACTGCTGTTACCTGCATTCAATGTAGGGTTAGTTTTGGAATAGAGGCATATAGACAGGGTTTATTGCCTTGCAGTGCTTTTATAGCCAAACTGCGGCTGCAACCTAAACACAAAAGTCCTTTTCAGTGCTACATATTTTCTTTTTTTTTAATTCCAGAAAGTTTGCAGGCATATTTTAAATACCTAATTTAAAATGTGCAAGGCGTGCGGTAAGGGATGGAGAAGTGAACGTGATGCTGATGGTACATGCAGAGGCCAAGGCCATGGGACAGGTGAAGCTATGCCTGCTGCAGGAGCAAAACAAATACGCTCATCCATGAGAACTAACTTCCTGTCCCATTTTGGAGGGACACCACTCTTGAAGCCAGAACAGACAGAACACTATGAACATGTGGTTTGTTGGATGACAGATAATGCTTCCAGTATGTTTCCCAGAATCACCCTGTTTTTCCACATGGTCCAGTATCACTAGCCAAGAGTCTGAACGTCAAAATCCTCACCATGATTTAAATGAAGTGTAATATTTGACACAATCCCAAAAATGTCAGGATTACTACGGCAGTAATATGAGATCACATCTGATGACCACGATTTCAGGCAGTTGCCTAATAGTATGGCATTGATCAGCGACCAAGAGTGCATAGGTTCAACACAAAACAGCTGGCTGATTTTAAATTGAGTGTAATATTTGGCACGCTCCACAATGTGTCTGTATTATTACCGCAGTAATATAGGATCACATGTGATGATTAGTGTTGAGCATTCCTATACTGTAATATCGGGTTTCGGACGATATTCGCGGTATCGGAGTTCCGATACTGAGTTCCGATATTTTTACAATATCGGATACTGGAATCGGAAGTTCCCATAATGCCTGCGCTCGGCAGTGTCTCTGAAGGATGACAAGCCGGATGGCTTTTTACCGCCCGCCGTCTTTTAAACAATCGCTCAGCCCCATACTCTCTTCCCCGCAGCCTCCCACCCCGATCCTCCGCTCCCCTCACCACCTCCCATCCCGATCGTAAGTTAGGACCGGGCGGGGAGCACAGCACCAAGGAGCGGGGAGCGAAGGACCCGGGCGGGGAAGCCGGCAATGAAAAGACTTCACAGCCAGCTTTCCCGTTCTGTGCTGCGCTCTCTCGCCTGTTATTTCAAATGAACAGCTGAGGTATCAGCTGATGCTGATCAGCTGTTCATTTGAAGTTGCCACGGTGCCCTCAGAGGGTTCATGTGAGTTCATGCTTGACTGCATTGCATGAACTCACATGAACTTTCCCACGGCCGCACAGATCAGCCACACCTCGCAGACCATTAGCCCGTCATGATTGGTGTGTGCGGGTGTCTGTGCGATGTCTGTGGGTGTGTGCGTGCAGGCAGACATAGGCCGATGTGACACTACTACTCCCATTGGCCTATGTCTGTCCCCCGTCCTCTCGTGCCAGCAGGAACAGCTCGATGGGAGCAATAGTTCCCACAGCCTGATCCTGCTATTTAAATTGCCCTACTGTGTCCCCAATAAATTTTAAATACATTTCATTGGTGGCCATTGGTTGCCTAAAATAAATTAGTTCATACATTACCTGTCCCCGCCGATCGCCACCTAAAATAAAGTAAAAAATACACCTATACTCACCTAGACACCTAATTCCCCGAAGCCATCGATCTCCTGTAATAAAATATAAAATAATAAACCACAACCTTATCCTTACCCCTCCGTAGTAGTCCACGAGTGTCCCGCGATGATCTCAAGTTTAGAGCAGCCACACAGAATGTGACCGCTCTGAACCGCTGCCGCCTCTAGAATGACGGGGCCATAAAGCAGCCCCGTCATTGCATAAGCGGGTTCGCCGGAGTTCAGGCAGCGCTGCTCCGGTTAGCTCCTTTACGGCCCTGCTGTACCGTGAGAAATTTCCACGGTACAGCAGTGCCGTAAAGGAGGTCTCTGGAGCAGCGCTGCCTGAATGCACTCCGGTGACCTCAGTCAGGACTCACGCTGCCGGGAGCGGACGTGTTCCCGGCAGCGTGAGCTTACAGCAGCTATGCACAGCAGTCACCATCTCCAGATGTGACAGCTGTGCATGGGATATCAGCGCAGGAACGTGGACAGGTAACTATTTTTTTTTAATAAACTAAGAATTAAATAAAATGGTGTGTTTTATTTCAAATAAATTATTTTTTTCTGGGTGTAGTGTGTGTTTTTTCTTTTTAACACTTTGTAGGTTAGTAAAGGGGGTGTCTTATAGAAGTCCATCATTACTAACCTGTGCTTCATGGCAGCTGGCGCTGACATGAACCCCAACCCTATTACCCCACTGCCACCACACCAGGGCAGTGTGGAAGAGCGAGGCTAAGTGCCAGAATTGGCGCATCCTATGGATGCGCAATTTCTGGGGTGGCTGACGGCTGGTGTTTCTAGCCTGGGAGGGGGCCAATATTCATGGCACCCTTCCTGGGCTATTAATATCAGCCCCCAGCTGTCTGCCTAGCCTTTGCTAGCTATTAAAATAGGGGGGACACCACGTCATTTTTTTGGGGGGGTCTCCCATTTTAATAGCTAGTAAAGGCTAGGTATTCAGCTGGGGGCTGATATTAGTAGCCTGGGAAGCTCCGTGGGTATTACCTCCTTCCCAGGCTTCAAACATCTGCCCCAGCTGTCTGCTTAACCTCTGCTAGAGACTAAAATTATGGGGGATCCCACGCCAATTTTTTTTTTAATAAGTCCTTTATTTTAACACTAAATGACACTTGAGGGGTTAATAAAGATGCAGTCCCTAAATTATTATTTATTTTTTAATTAATTTTTCCCAAAAATTTTGACGTGGGCTTTGCCATATTTTTGTATGCCAGCCAGGTACAGCATCCAGGAACGGGCTGCCCCCAACTCCCAGCTGCATATTTGTACCTGGCCGGACACAACAATATAGGGAAGCCCTTTTTATATTATTTCATGAATTTTATGAAATAAGTTTAAAAAAAAAAAATACGTGGGGCTACGCCCTATTGTTGTGTCCAGCCAGGTACAACTAAGCAGCTGGGGGCGGGAATCCACAGCGCAGGGTGGCCCAAGCTTTGTGGGCCCCCCCTGCTGCGAACTGCAGTCCGCAGCCACCCCAGAAAATGTTGCGTTCATAGAAGCGCCATCTTCTGGCGCTGTATCCAGCTCATCCAGGGCCCTGGTGCGGTGGCTCACTGGGTAATAAAGGGGTTAGGGCTAGTGTTGAGCCACCCCCGTAGTGTTCGAGTTCGGTTCGGTTCGTCGAACACCCGTGTGTTCGCCGAACTGTTCGTCGAACTGTTCGTCGAACACCTTCGAACACCGTTAAAACCAATGGCAGGCAAACAAAAACACATAGAAACACATAGAAAACACCTTCAAAGGTGTCCAAAAGCTGACAAACTGCTCAGAAGACATAACTAACACATGGAAAAGTGACAAGTACATATAGTCATGCGAAAATAAAAGAGGTGGAGGAGTAAAAGGAGGGGGAGACACAGATATAGGCATGTCATGCCCTTCTAAAATCCAAAAAGTGAGAAGCCGACACGGCCAGTCCGCTCCTGCCCGTGCCACCTCCGTGTCGCCGGGTTTGTGCCAGAGCCGCGGTGAACCCTGACGGCCAGCCCCCCTCTCCCAATACTGGTGCCTGTCCGCTGGTGGGTCGAGCGAGCCCCCCTGTGGTGGAGGCAGCTCTAAGCTTTTTAATTTAAATTGTCTCTCTAATTTGAATGAATACACTTTAAATCCATTTACAAGGATCTATTGGAGGGCAAGTCTCATGCCAGCAGCCGCGGTAATTCCAGCTCCAGTAGCGTCCACTAAAGCTGCTGCAGTTAAAAAGCTTTTATAAGGATCGAGCTCGGCTGTCCACCGCAAGGCATCCTACTGCCAGTCCCAGCCCCTATGCCTTGGGGTGCCTCCTGATGCTCTTCACTAAGTATCCCATGGTCCCGAAGCATTTCCTTTGAAAAAATTAAGTGTCTAAACTACAGGTGGTGCAGCTTGCTTAACAGCCGGGATAATCCGCTTACTAGCAGACACTGCTACTAGGCACAAAGTATTTCCTGGGCTAGATGCAGTTAAAAATTTGTAATTAGATACTCTCGTTGGATGCTGAAAAAGCATTCCATAGAGTCTCCTGGCACGCCATATATGATTCTCTTAAAAAGCTTGGGGTAGGGGTCTAGGGGACCCTTTTATAGCCAAAATCACGGCCCTGTATCGCAATACGTCACCTAGGTTGAAGATAAATGGAACTGTAGCACCCTGAGGGCTCGGTTGCTAAAGACGTATTGCACCTCACCCAGAGGTGTGATATCTCACTCTCAGGTAAGGATGGAGTGTGGATCAGGACCCGACACCTGCATGCATTACACGACATTGCCGTGGGGCAGGGCGACCAATATGCCCCTGAGATGGGCACGACAGTCCCTGTCCCTGGCTGGAGTGGGGGGAGGGAACACTGAGGAAGGGGAACCCTGTAGTGCAGGAGCAGGGAGGAAGCAGTTCCTGGGTGCATTGAGAAGGGAGTATAAAAGGTGGGCACCATCTTAGTTCAGTGCAGAGAAGTCTGAGCAGAAGTGGCAGGGAGCAGGGGCTCTGCATGAGCTCTGCTCCGGAGGCGGGCCTAGTAACAGAGGCCCAGGCCTGGAAGAGGGAGAAGGAAGGAAGAGGAGCGGAGAAGGCTCCAGGAACGAGGAATGAAGGGATCCCAGGGGTGCGGACGGGCGAGTCGCCACCGCACGCCCGAATCCACCTGCGTGGAGGGGTCAGGCCAAAGGGGGAGACCGGTCCCCGAACTAGTGGAGGCAGGAAACGACCCTCAGCTAGAAACCGGAGGCTCTGACATTTTATGTGGCGCAGCGACCTCGCTACACCCGCTAGGAAGGCACCACATAGGGTCAGGGAAACTGGCGCCAAGTTTACCAAGAGGAGGCCCGAGGCAGCCGGACAGAAGTGTTGGTAAGAAAGGCCAGACAAAGGACACACAAAGGGGGTCCTGTGAAGTGCTCCAAAGTTATCTGGGAGTTGTCTGAGCCCCTCACCTGGTGAGCACAGTACGACGTGGGCAGCCGTTACCTGCAGACGTGGTCTGGATAATAAGAACTGTGAGTAAAGGCCCTGAACTGCATCACTGCCTCCGTGTCGTTACTGCTGCTGCCCTGCACCATCACCCCCATCCTCCGCATACACTGCCCTGAGGCTATACTCCTCCCGTGGGGAGTTGTGCTACGCTCTGCTGCACCCACAACACCAGCCTCAGTGGTCTGCCCTGTAGCGGCGGTTCACTCTGACCGCAATCCACGGGTGGCGTAGTCGGACATTTAAACATGAAAACCACATAAATAGTTCCGCCACTGGTTTGACCGCCCTGAGCCACGGAACTGGGTCGCCGCCACGAAGACTACAACCACCAGCATCCACCAAAAAGGGTCCGGCTCCGGGTGTCCCAAGGCCCAGGGGGTGCGTCAGAACATTTTCATCACCTTTCACAATCACCAATGGGACAAGGCAGTGATGTCCTCTGTCCCCTCTCTTATACATCCTAGTGACGGAGCACCTGCTCTCATCAATTCGCCATAACCCCAATATTAGGTGGATTGAGGTGGGAGGCACCGAGTACAAGTGCTCTCTATTTGCTGATGATGTCCTAGTATATATCACTCAATCACATATATCCATCCATGCTGTTATGGCTGAAATAGATCACTTTGTTACATGGTAAAATTTTAAAATCAATGCAGCGAAGTCTGAGGCCCTCGATGTCTCCCTCCCCAAATCCATATAGGATTCCATCCAGTCCAACTTTCCCTTTGCCTGGCCCTCACAGGGTATCAAATACTTAGGAATTCCTATTCATAGAGACCTCTCCCATCTATGTTATCTTAATTTTGGGCCCTTTATTGAACAACTCCATACAGACCACGGTTGGCAAGTTAGAACTGTAAGATTCACTACGTGAACCACTGGTGTTTTGTGGAAAAGCACATGTACACCGCGTTCCAAATTATTATACAAAAAGTGTTTAGGAGTGATAAGGGAAGAATTTGTTTGTTTGTCAGTTAAACTCATTGATGGTGATGTGTGTCAGGGCTCTTTATATCACTGTAAGCAATTGCAGACACCTGTGCTAATTAGTTTGGCAGGTGTGTCCAATGAAAGGCAAGACTACTTAAGAAGGCTCTCTCACATTATTAAGCAGCCTACATTTTCTGCCAAAATGGGAAAGAAAAAGGATGTGTCGGCTGCTGAGAAGCAACAAATTGTGGAGTGTTTAGGTCAAGGCATGACTACAATCAACATTGTGCGATGATCAGGATGAAGTGTCTTGGCAATCAAGAAGTATGTAGCTGATTCACAGTACACACGTGTGCGTGCTGATAAGGGCAAATTGAGGACTCTTTCCTACAGGCAATTACGTCAGGTTGAAAGAGCAGCGGCAAAAAAGCCTTGTCATAGCAGCAGACAAGTTTTTGAAGCTGCTTGTGCCTCCAACGTCCCCCGAACAACAAGATGCAGGGTCCTTCAGAGGTTTGCAGCTGTGCATGCGCCATCCTGTCGACCTCCTCTATCCACTTCACACAAGCAGAAACGGCTCCAGTGGGCCAAACATTACATGAAGACTGATTTCAAAACTGTTTTGTTCACGGATGAGTGCCGTGCAGCGCTCGATGGTCCAGATGGATGGAGTGGAGGATGGCTGGTTGATGGACACCCCACGCAAACACGGCTACAGCGCCAACAAGGAGGAGGTGGAGTAATGTTTTGGGCTGGAATCATGGGGAGAGAGATTGTCGGCCCCTTTAGGATCCCTGAAGGCGCTAAAGATGAACTCCATAATGTATGTGGATTTTCTCAAACAGCACTTCCTGCCATGGTTCAAGAAGAAGAACCGTGTATTTCACAGCAAGATCATTTTTCTGCATGATAATGCACCATCTCATGCTGCACATAAAACATCTGCATCTCTGGCTGATATGGGCAAAAAAGGGGACAAACTTATGGTGTGACCCCCATGCTCCCCTGACCTCTACCCCATTCAGAACCTTTGGAGCATCATTAAAAGGAGTGTCTATGATGGCGGGAGGCAGTTCACATCTAAGCAACAGCTCTGGGAGGGTATTCTGTCCTCATGCAAAACAATTGAAGCAGAAACCATCCAAAACCTGACAAATTCAATGGACGAGAGAGTTCAGAAGCTCCTTTCGAACAAGGGGTCCTATGTAAAAATGTAACATCACCTAGAATAAAGTTTTGAGTTGAAAACTGTTTGATTTCAGTTTCTAACAACCTGCTAATGCTTATAATTTCAAAAATGACCATTTTTTTGGTCTTTATTAAAATGAAAGGTTGATCGAAAAGTTTGGGGGATCTAAGAGTGTGGCAACCCAGTAGTCATGATTACTTCGAATTCTGACAATATGAGGGTCATGCTGCAGGTAGTGCAGCAAGAAGGCACTTATGTGCCTTGCGCATCTCGGAGCCCCAAAATTATTTTCCGGGCTAGATGCAGCTAAAAATTATTTTTAATTTTAAATCTGGTGAAGCTTTAGTATAGATGGCCTAATAGGATCAGTGCTGCACACTGCTACAAAGCCCAAATTATTTTCCAGTCAAGATACAGATAAACATGATTAGTAATTTGAAAGCTTAAAACGGTTGGTAGGGTGATTTTAACCAATCATCAAGCTTTTACTCTCCCCAGGATGACACAGGGGTAGAAAAGTCGTTTCGGATCCATGATTTGTTCATCTTTATGAACGTGAGTCTGTCTACATTATCAGTGGAGAGCCGCGTGCGCTTATCTGTCAGCACACCACCAGCAGCGCTGAACACACGTTCAGACAGAACGCTGGCTGCGGGGCATGACAAGATCTCCAAGGCGTAAGTGGCTAGCTCCGGCCATTTATCCAGATTGGAAGCCCAAAAAGAGCAAGGGTCCAGTGACACAGTCGTGGCTTCAATGTTTACTTGGAGATACTCCTGTACCATCGTCTCTAGGCGTTGACTATGTGTCAGACTTCTTGTCTCCTGTGGCCTTGCAAAGGATGGGCTAAAAAAGTGGTGAAATGATTCCGCAAAATTGATATTACCAGCAGATACTGTGGTTCTGTCACGGTTTGAGTGCTGAACACTTGACGGTCCCACGGTTGGCAAGTTGGAACTGTGAGATTCACTACGTGCACCACTGGTATTTTGTGGAAAAGCACATGTAAGATTCTGCAACAGTCTCTGCTGATACTCCTGCATGCGTGCATCCCTTTCTATGGCAGGAATAATTTCTGCAAATTTACTTTTGTACCGGGGATCTAACAGTGTGGCAACCCAGTAGTCAGGATTATTTCTAATTCTCACAATTCGAGGGTCATGTTGCAGGTAGTGCAGCAAGAAGGCACTCATGTGTGTTGCGCATCCAGGAGCACCAAGTCCCTGTTGTGTTGGTGGCGAGGTAACAATCATGCTTCCTTCCTCTGTCCTCTCCCCCCAACCTCGCACAACAGAAATGTGATCAAGGTCTCCCTCATCTGATGAGTCTTCCATCAGTTCGTCCTCCACTTCTTCCTGGGCTCCTGCACCTTCCTCACTAGTTTGGCTGCTACCATGCGCCCTGGTAAAACCATCTCCCCCACCCTCACATGCCTGCCGCCTTGGTGCTGCCGACCCTCTTGACCTTGCAGATGTTAGCCCTTCCGCATACAACTCCTCCTCCTCTACTTCCTCCACCTCCTCTTGTGCCACCACCTGACTCCGAATTCTGTTTAACATGTGCTCCAGCATGTAAATCACCGGAATAGTCATGCTGATAATGGCATCGTCAGCACTAAACATCTTCGTCGCCATTTCAAAACTGTGCAGAAGGGTGCATAGGTCCCTGATCTGAGACCACTCCTCCAGCGTGATTTGCCCCACCTCTGAATCTCGTTGGCCCAGGCTATACGTCAGAACGTATTGCACCAGGGCTTGTCGGTGCTGCCACAGTCGCTGCAACATGTGCAGAGTTGAATTCCACCGGGTAGGCACATCGCATTTTAGCCGGTGAAGTGGCAGGCCCAACGACTTCTGTAGAGATGTAAGTCGCTGAGCTGCGGGATGCGAACGGCGGAAGTGAGCACACAGCGACCGTGCCCTCTGCAGAAGGCCATCTAGTCTGGGATAGTGGGCTAAAAATTGCTGGACAACCAGGTTCAACACGTGAGCCATACAAGGCACGTGTGTGACATTGCCCCGGCGAAGGGCCGCACCCAGGTTTGCAGCATTGTCGCACACGGCCTTCCCTGGTTTCAGGTCCAGTGGAGACAACCATTCATGAAATTGGTTCTCCAGAGCTGACCACAACTCCTCAGCTGTGTGACTCACATTTCCCAGACATTTCAATGTAAAAACCGCCTGATGACGTTGAGCCCTACTGCCAGCATAGTAAGGAGGTGTGCAGGATCCCTTCTGCGCAGTTAGAAAGCTTGTGGCATGACCAGACAGGCTTTGGGTGCAGGTGGAAGACCGAGAGGAGGTTGAGGAGGCAGAAGCAGTGGTGGAACTTTGACATAAAGAGGATTGACGCACAACTCGTGGGGACGGCAAGACTTGGACAGCAGCCCCTTGTCCTGCTGTCACCATAGTTACCCAGTGCCCAGTCAGCGACATGTAACGCCCCTGTCCATGACTACTCGTCCAAGTGTCTGTGGTGAAATGCACCCTGTCACACACAGAGTTTCTCAAAGAAGCGGTGATGTTGTGTGCGACATGCTGGTGGAGCGCAGGCACACCTTTCTTTGAGAAGTAGTGCCGACTGGGCATCTGGTACTGGGGCACTGCGACGGACATAAGGTCTCGAAAATCCTCTGTGTCCACCAGGCGGAAAGGCAGCATTTCTGTAGCCAAGAGCTTGCAGATGGTGAAATTCAACCTCTTAGCTTTCTCATGGCTAGGAGGAAATGGTCTTTTACTTGTCCACATCTGAGGGACCGAGGGCTGGCTATTGTGCTTAGACGGGGTTGATAAGGGTGTCCCCGGCAAACTGCCGGTCTGTGAGGAAGATGCAGGCGGACATGTTAGGTTGCCTTGATCCAAAGGTGGTGCTATCGATGTCGGACAGCGCTCAAGACCAGCTGGTGTTACCACCTCCAAAGAAAATGATGACCTGCCAATCACGCTGGCTGTTGCGGGTAAAGAGGTGGCAGGTCTGCGCCCCAAAACAGGTGTGACTGCTGTCCCCCCAGTCACAGAGGATGAAGAGGCCGCGGATGCACAAGATATGGCAGACGGTGGTTGGCCCGGCCGGCTAGACCGCATTGTAGCACACTGAGCTTCCCACTGCAACTTATGCTTCATGTCCATGTGCCGGTTCATGCATGAAGTACTCAAACTATGTATTTTTTGGCCTCTACTTAGCTTTTGCTGACAAATGTTACAGATAACACGAGTTGGGTCATCTTTATCGATCTGAAAAAATGCCCAGGCTATGCAAGGCTTAGCACCCATGCGACCTGAAGAGCCACCACGACTTGTGGTGAGAGGCAGAGTTGTGTTTGAGGATGCAGTTGTTGACGTGCTTCCAGTACTACGTCTCTGTCCAGGAAGGCGCAACCTGACCTCGTCGTCACTAGCATCTTCCTCCACCTCCTCTGCTGACCTCATCTCTTGGCTGACTGTGGGTTGACAGTAAGTGGGATCTCCGACCTCATCATCATCACCCTGTGCGTTATCACACCCGTCGTCCTCAGAGCCAACCTGTTCCTGCCCTGACAAAAAACTAAAGTTGTCGCTCCAATCAGGTATTTGAGTCTTATCATCGTCTTCCTCATTGTCTCCACCAACAGGAGTTACAGTTTGGGAATGAGGGTCTACATTATGGTCAGAACCTTCTGCGTCTGGTCCTGGATCCGACTCATAAAGATTCTGGGCATCAGTGCAGATCATTTCCTCGTCTGGATTCACAGAAGCGCTGGAGTCGACCTCTGATTCCCAGGCTATAGTATGAGTAAACAGCTCTGCAGACTCAACCATCTGTTCTACCTCATACTCAGACGGGCAGCTGGAGATTTGGGAGCTGTGAGGAAGCAAGTGCGATTTGGGTGACACCTTTGAGGACTGGAGTATTTGTGATGTTGAAGTTGATGTGGAGGAGAGCCCACTTAAAGGAGCACTTGATATCCGTTGAAGCACCTGCTGTTTTTGTGCCTCATCTGGAATTTGTAGAGATTGGCGTGGCCGTAAGAAAGGGATCTTATCACATTGTCTGCTAAATGAAGTAGACATTTTAGTTTGGCTGGAAGATGGTCTTTCTTCTGCACCTACCCCACGGACACAACCTTTTTTCCCCTTCCCAACACGCCTATTCCCCTTTCCACCAGCAGCAGGCCTTTTTCCACTCATTTTGGTGGTTAACTAATTCACAACTCTGGAGTTGTTTGCACAAAAAAACAATGGATGGTAACCGAGCAGAGCTGAGTGGCCAAACTGTGGTATTAGGCCAAAACTATTGGCTGGGTTAGATGCAGAAAAAAATTATTTTTAATTTGCAACCTGATGGAGGTCAGTATAGATGGACTAATAGACCAAGTCCCACACACCGCTAGAAGCCCAAATATTTTTTCAGAGCTAGATGCAGAAATTTTTTTTATTCAATTTGCAACCTGATGGAGGTCAGTATAGATGGACTAATAGACCAAGTCCCACACACCGCTAGAAGCCCAAATATTTTTTCAGAGCTAGATGCAGAAATTTTTTTTATTCAATTTGCAACCTGATGGAGGTCAGTATAGATGGACTAATAGACCAAGTCCCACACACTGCTAGAAGCCCAAATATTTTTTCAGAGCTAGATGCAGAAAAAAATTATTTTAATTTGCAACCTGATGGAGGTCAGTATAGATGGACTAATAGATCAAGTCCCACACACCGCTAGAAGCCCAAATATTTTTTCAGAGCTAGATGTAGAAAATTTTTTTATTCAATTTGCAACCTGATGGAGGTCAGTATAGATGGACTAATAGACCAAGTCCCACACACTGCTAGAAGCCCAAATATTTTTTCAGAGCTAGATGCAGAAAAAAATTATTTTTAATTTGCAACCTGATGGAGGTCAGTATAGATGGACTAATAGACCAAGTCCCACACACTGCTAGAAGCCCAAATATTTTTTCAGAGCTAGATGCAGAAAAAAATTATTTTTAATTTGCAACCTGATGGAGGTCAGTATAGATGGACTAATAGACCAAGTCCCACACACTGCTAGAAGCCCAAATATTTTTTCAGAGCTAGATGCAGAAAAAAATTATTTTTAATTTGCAACCTGATGGAGGTCAGTATAGATGGACTAATAGACCAAGTCCCACACACTGCTAGAAGCCCAAATATTTTTTCAGAGCTAGATGCAGAAAAAAATTATTTTTAATTTGCAACCTGATGGAGGTCAGTATAGATGGACTAATAGACCAAGTCCCACACACCGCTAGAAGCCCAAATATTTTTTCAGAGCTAGATGCAGAAAAAAATTATTTTTAATTTGCAACCTGATGGAGGTCAGTATAGATGGACTAATAGACCAATTCCCACACACCGCTAGAAGCCCAAATATTTTTTCAGAGCTAGATGCAGAAAAAAATTATATTCAATTTGCAACCTGCTGGACGTCAGTATAGAAGGACTAATAGAACAAGTCCCACACACTGCTAGAAGCCCAAATATTTTTTCAGAGCTAAATGAAGAAAAAAATTATTTTTAATTTGCAACCTGATGGAGGTCAGTATAGATGGACTAATAGACCAAGTCCCACACACTGCTAGAAGCCCAAATATTTTTTCAGAGCTAGATGCAGAAAAAAATTATTTTTAATTTGCAACCTGATGGAGGTCAGTATAGATGGACTAATAGACCAAGTCCCACACACCGCTAGAAGCCCAAATATTTTTTCAGAGCTAGATGCAGAAATTTTTTTTATTCAATTTGCAACCTGATGGAGGTCAGTATAGATGGACTAATAGACCAAGTCCCACACACTGCTAGAAGCCCAAATATTTTTTCAGAGCTAGATGCAGAAAAAAAATATTTTTAATTTGCAACCTGATGGAGGTCAGTATAGATGGACTAATAGACCAAGTCCCACACACCGCTAGAAGCCCAAATATTTTTTCAGAGCTAGATGCAGAAAAAAATTATATTCAATTTGCAACCTGCTGGACGTCAGTATAGAAGGACTAATAGAACAAGTCCCACACACTGCTAGAAGCCCAAATATTTTTTCAGAGCTAAATGAAGAAAAAAATTATTTTTAATTTGCAACCTGATGGAGGTCAGTATAGATGGACTAATAGACCAAGTCCCACACACTGCTAGAAGCCCAAATATTTTTTCAGAGCTAGATGCAGAAAAAAATTATTTTTAATTTGCAACCTGATGGAGGTCAGTATAGATGGACTAATAGAACAAGTCCCACACGCTGCTAGAAGCCCAAATATTTTTTCAGAGATAAATGAAGAAAAAAATTATTTTTAATTTGCAACCTGATGGAGGTCAGTATAGATGGACTAATAGACCAAGTCCCACACACTGCTAGAAGCCCAAATATTTTTTCAGAGCTAGATGCAGAAAAAAATTATTTTTAATTTGCAACCTGATGGAGGTCAGTATAGATGGACTAATAGAACAGGTCCCACACGCTGCTAGAAGCCCAAATATTTTTTCAGAGATAAATGAAGAAAAAAATTATTTTTAATTTGCAACCTGATGGAGGTCAGTATAGATGGACTAATAGACCAAGTCCCACACACTGCTAGAAGCCCAAATATTTTTTCAGAGCTAGATGCAGAAAAAAATTATTTTTAATTTGCAACCTGATGGAGGTCAGTATAGATGGACTAATAGACCAAGTCCCACACACTGCTAGAAGCCCAAATATTTTTTCAGAGCTAGATGCAGAAAAAAATTATTTTTAATTTGCAACCTGATGGAGGTCAGTATAGATGGACTAATAGAACAAGTCCCACACGCTGCTAGAAGCCCAAATATTTTTTCAGAGATAAATGAAGAAAAAAATTATTTTTAATTTGCAACCTGATGGAGGTCAGTATAGATGGACTAATAGACCAAGTCCCACACACCGCTAGAAGCCCAAATATTTTTTCAGAGCTAGATGCAGAAAAAAATTATATTCAGTTTGCAACCTGATGGAGGTCAGTATAGATGGACTAATAGAATGATGCTATGCCCAAAAGATTTTACTTCACTAGGTGCAGTAAAAAAATTGGTATTCTATACACAGGTGGTATATCTTGCAACACAGATAGGCTACTCCACTGACTAACACACTCTGCAATAGGCCAAAAAGGATTAGCTTTGCTAGATTCAGCCAAATGCTGTGAAGAAAACTTGCACAGCACTGGCACAGACCTGCCTGGCAAAAACTGATAGGAACTGATGTAACCTAGTCCTGAAAAGGACTCCAATTACAATTAGTCTTTACTCCCACAATCTATCTATTTAAGAGCACAGACCTGCCTGATAAAAGTCGTAGGAAATGCTGTAACCTAGTCCTTAAAAGGACTGCAATCACAACTATTCCCTACTCCCAAGCTATCTGTATATTTGTGCGAAAATTGGCTTGAAATTAACAAGGTATAGCGCACACAGCAACAGCGGTGCCGTCTAACACGCAGCTGCAGCAGTGAGAAAATGGTGGCGACGGGGAAAATGGCTTGGTCTTATAGGGCAAGGACATGTGACATACACTGCCAATCACACATGCCCTTGCTTGTGTGAAAAAAAGCACTTCGCTCCGTGTGTGCGCTGCTGATAGGCTGACAGATTGCACCTCCCCACTGCAAATGCGGGAAAGAGAAAAAAAAATGGAGATCTTCATTGTTCCTGCAGAGATCCATCCCCTGCCCCTCCCCCCGCCCCGCTGTACACTCAAACTGCGTATTAACATTAATTTTCATCATTACTGAGAAAAAATCCAGTTATGATTTTGGTGCACGAACAGTTATCGAACATAACCTCGAACAGCCGAATTTTTCTCAAATTGTTCGTGTTCGCCGACCGGCTCGAACACCGCCCAAAACAGCTCGAATTTGAGATTGGCGAACAGTTCGAGTAGAACAACGCTCATCTCTATTTGCTAATACTATCCTTCACAGACACCTAGTGTGATTATCTTGACGGACGCACTGCAACAGAATGAAAATGGAGGCCAATATTTTTTTTCACGTTCAGTTTAAATTTCTGGATTTTTATCGCTGAAATATGGAACAGATCTCGCTTTATTCTGCAGTGAGAACAAGCAAATGGAGCAGAAAAATGGTGTACTCTGGATTGCTTTTTAAGCAAATAACCAGGATTAAGATTAAAAAAAAAATTCCCTGGCCCCTAATATCTGGGGCTATGTCTACAAATATCTGTAAGAACAGCATCAGCAGGAACGCTCAATGGACCCTCTTGCACTATATGCACTGCAGTCTGCTACATACACTGTCTGCCTGCCTAATTCCTGCTATCACCACTGAATATATGCAGCTGGATTAGTCCTCAGAAGGACTGTTAGTTCAGTTGGATATATATATATACATGTTGTGGAATACCTATACTAACTATGAAGAAGCAAATCTCTCCCTGACGCAGAAGTAGCTCTCCCTACTCTTCCTGATTCCGGAGTAGACTGTGACAAGCATGGCGGCGCCCGATCTTATACACCGGATGATGCTATGCGGCCAGCCAATCATTGTAATTCCCACAACCAACATGGCAATGGCATTACTGTGCATGGCAGGCAATACCTGCATGTTCATTGCCTCTCTAAAACGTGCCAAACATGTAGGGAGGGGACCCGAGTTGCCGCCCGAGCAACCCGGAAATACTCGCCGAGCGCCGAGCTCGTCGAGCACAGTAATGCTCGGGTGAGTACCAACTAGTGGCGAGCACGTTTGCTCATCACTAATGTTTAACTAACATATTGGGTTTCTATGGAGAGGTAAGTCCAAATCTAGATGTTGGTAATGCAGCTGATGTGATTTATATGGACTTTGCAAAGGCATTTGACACTGTACCACATAACAGCTTTTATACTGAAGCTACAGAAGCAGAGACTGGGTAAAGCTATATGCAGATGGGTAAAGAATTGACTAAAAGACAGGTGTCAGGGAAATATTAATGTCAGGAAAATGTTCTTCCATATTTGTCTGACATAGATATTCACCCACCTTCCTCATTCCCCTCACCACTTGTCAGTACCATGCTGTCCCCTTTTGCTCAGCACAAAGCCCCAATTAACATGGTCATGAGTAAGGCCGTACACAAACAAATGACAGCCAAGAAGTTTTATAACTTAGTTTAGAAGCAAGCATCTTGTCCCTGGAAGAGGCAGGGGGTAATTACTGACAGGGTTGAACTTATTCGCGTGTAACTGGGAAAGTTGCTTTCCCAAGCTTCAAGGAGAGTTTAACAGAAATCTCCAGACAATCCGACTACAAAACAAAATATGAAATATTGTATGTTCCATGTGTCTGACAATAACGGGACCCATACTTTTAGTGACCGAACCAGCCCAGGAATGCATCCATAGTTTTCCAGGGCTGTAAGCAAAATTAGGGAGCTGTAGCTCAAAAACACCAGAATAGCAGACTGCAGCTATGCGATGTGTGGTCTCTACATGAAGGTAAAATCATAATAGAAAATATGATATCACTTTCCCCTCCACCTATATTGAATTGTCATAGCAGTCTATATAGTGTAAGTTTCTCCTTTTATCCTGTTTCATTTGTTTAACTGCTTTTGTATTTTTAATGTCTCCTTTGTAACATCCTTGTATATATTTTTTCTTAAACGTTGCCTCCCTTTGGATTAAATATAAAATTTAATAGTTGTGTTTCTTTTGTTCTGTACTCGTTCCCTTCCACGAAGCCATATATGCTACCAGAAAACAGGCATCTGGCCAGACCTGTATTATATTTCAAACTCGGCCGGTGGTGGCAGAGGATAATAATAATTGGGCTATCGTGAAGCTGACAGTGACAGTACGGAGGGCGTAAACATGGATTCCAGGCTTTGGAACCCAGAGGTGTGACGCCATACTCTCACTGGTCACTTGCCGATATCCACATAGAGAGTAGTCTGGATAGCGAAATACTGACAGCGCGATGGCGCGGTGAACTCCCCGGCATCGTCGCTGTCTGGAATCCCTGACAAATTGGTGGCAAGCAGTGGGATATTACAGAACAACAGTGGCTGGATTGAGCAATCATTCCTGTCACTGAAAACTTGCGGTTCTTGCGAGAATTCTTTGCAGAGTTTTAAGAAATCAGACTCAGTGTTTTAATATTTTTGTATCTGGGATATTACTATACATGAAGCAGTTGCATCCCCTCCCCTTCTCTTGTTTTTCTATCCTATATTTTATTTGGCACTAATGGCTACACGTGGAGAGAACTGGTGTCACCAGCAGGCGAAGTCCACTATCACTGCCCTCTGTGAGCTGGGACAGATTGACCCCACGGGCAAAACCAAGGCCCAAATGATTGCTGAACTGTTGCAAGGTGCTGCAGAGCCCGTCTCACAGCAGAGCCTTGATGATGGGGCGGCCAGCCAAGGCCCGGATGGCACAGCTGCAGGGGTCCCACCTGTGATTGCCAGCCATACCCCTGCAGACAGGGTAGTGAGGACCACCACCTGCAGATGGCCTTGGAGTAGCTCGCAGCAGAGGATCGTGACGGACGACTGCCGCTGATACTGAAGATCCAGGAGCATTGCAGAGCAACAGGCCAAAGCTGTCCGAGAGCAGCGTCAGGCCCAAGCTGACTGAGAGGAGCGCCAGGCCCGAACTGACCGAGAGGCTGCTGAGCGCCAGGCCCAAGCTGAACGAGAGCGACAGTACCAGCTGGAGCTAGCCCGAATCCAGCTGCAGACATCCTCCACACAGACCCGTGAGTCCAACAGTGCCAACTGTTTTAAACCCCGTCCTGAGCACTTCCCTGTGATGGAAAAGGATGGGGACTTGGACACATTTCTGCGAAGCTTTGAAAAGGCCTGCAGGCAGTATCAGTTGCCCACCGACCAGTGGGCAAGGTACTTAACTCCAGGGCTCAGAAGAGGGCGTAAACATGGATTCCAGGCTTTGGAACCGAGAGGTGTGATGCCATACTCTCACTGGTTGCTTGCCAATATCCAAGTAGCGAGTTGTCTGGATCGCGTGCTCGTGATTCCGGACGAAATATTGACAGCATGACGGCACAGTGAGATATCGCATGATTTCCCTGGCATCGTCGCTGTCTGGAATCCCTGACAACAGGAAACAAAGAGTTGTCGTAAATGCTACATTCTCTAAATAGGAGATAGTCAGCAGTGGGGTACTACAAGGATCTGTACTAGGACCAATTCTTTTAAACCTCTCTAGTAATGACCTTGTGGGTGGGATTGAGAGTAAAGAGTCAGTCTTTGCTGACGACACCAAACTATGTAGGATATTAAAGTCTGACCTCAACATTAAAATATTGCAAAACAATTTGGATAAGATGTCTGATTGGGCAAAAACTTGGCAAATGAGATTTAATGTAGATAAATGTAGAGGAATGCACCTAGGATGGAGCAATCCTATTGCTGCATATACATTAAATGGGAGTATACTCGGGACTACTGAACAGGGGAAGGACTTGGGTTTTCTGATTACAAATAAGCAGAGCAGCAGTACTCAATATTTAGCAGCAGCTGTAAAAGCAAGTAAGATTTTAGGGCGTATAAAAAAAGAGATGAAATCTGGTGATCCCAATATATTGTTACCCCTGTATAAATCACTTGTGAGGCCACATCTAGAATATGTGATCCAGTTTTGGGCTCCACATTTTTAAAAGGATATTCAGAAGCTAGAGTCAGTTCAAAGGCAGGCAACTAGATTATTACAAGGGATGGAAGGCCTCTCATATGATGAGAGGTTGGAAAAGTTGGGCTTGCTTATCTTAGAAAAAAAGACCTCTCAGAGGAGTTCTCATTTAAATGTGTAAGTATATCTGTGGTCAATACAAAGGACTGGCACACAACTTATTCCTTCCAAAGGCCATACTTAGGACCAGGGGGCACTTATTATGGGTGGAAGAAAGGCGATTCTGGCAGCTAAATAGGAAAAGGTTCTTTACAGTTAGAACAGACAGACTGTGGAATGCCTACTACAAGAGGTAGTCATGGCAGACACTATAACATGTTTTAAAAAATAGCTGGATGATTTCCTCAGTAAAAATAATACTGTGGCCTATAGTTAAGTTAGTGACAAAATGTATACTGTAATTGGCGGAGAAAGGTTGAACTTGATAGACTTAGGTCTTTTTTCAACCTATGTAACTATGTAAACTTTTTTGTAGCATAATTTGTAAATTCCTGTTCCTCATTTATTGATATAAAACCCACTTATTATTTTCAAAACAAGCATCACTAGCATTTTGGGTGTATTTTTCATTGATTTCCAGATGCAAGAATATACTATAGTTTCTAAAGTAGCTCTTTTTAATCAAAAAATGGCACAGAAAAAAAATCTATACAAAAATAATGAATTAGGGTACTTTGCAGTAACCTTCATACAGTACATAAAAAAAAACATTTTATTCACATGAGCTTTAGTTTTTTATCAACCCAGTGTTGAATCTTTCCATTTGGAAAACTGAAATGATTAAAAACAACTTTCATAAATAACTAATTTTTAATGTATTTCTAACAGTTTTAAAATTATAAATGTAAGTATTTGGTAGGTTCTCATAGCGAACCAATATTTTGGAGGAAGAAAAGATATAAACAGAACACATGCAAAGTGTTGTGAGAAATCCGAGCATTCATCACATAAGGACCAACATGTGAAGTGTAGGAAACATAAGCATCAAATACTTACAGGAAAGTCAAACGTGACTACTTTGGATAATCTCCTGGCAGGGAAATCCATCTATAAATGACTTGTAAAAGGAAGTCATGCCCTTTCACCAGTAATAGCTGAAAGAATAACTTTTATCCTATTAATATCTACATAAAAGTAATACTGATGCACTCTAACCAAATGTTCACAGCATAGGTCTTCAAGTTCAGAAATAGCAGTATGAGTACTTATTACTTAGTATTCCTTTATCATTATAACCATTACTTTTATCTAAAGTATATCATCCACCCAATAAATATCACTGTGAATGTATATCACTGTGAATGTAATGAACAGTTTTTGTTGAATTAGCTTCGTTTCTTTTTGGATCAAAGAATATCTAAAAATAATTTAAATTGTTGCCAAATGTCTATCTTGTCTACTGTTCTTTTTTTATCAATGTCATGGAAGTATTATTTGAATCATATATACTCAACATAGATATGAAATACTATCATTAGATATTAGATTTGATTGAATCTACACTGGCGTGCAAAAGTTTGGGCACCCCTGGTCAAAACTACTGTTATTGTGAACAGCTAAGCAAGTTGAAGATGAAATGATCTCTAAAAGGCCTAAAGTTAAAGATGACACATTTCCTTTGTATGTTAGGCAAATATATATATATATATATATATATATATATATATATATATATATATATATACTCATGGGACGATGCAAAGGTTGGCATCCTGCATGGTTAGTACCTTGTAGCACCCCCTTTTAAAAAGTATCACAGCTTCTAAATGCTTATTGTAGCTAGCCCAGAGTCTTTCAATTCTTGCTTGAGGGATTTTCATCCTTTCTTCCTTGGAAAATTCTTCTAGTTCTATGAGATTCCTGGGTCGTCTTGCATACACTGCTATTTTGAGGTCTAACCACAGATATTCAATGATGTTCTCATCAGGGGACTGTGAGGGCCATTGTAAAACCTTGCGTCTTTTGAGGTAGTCTATTGTGGATTTTGATATGTGTTTAGGATCATTATCCATTTATAGAAGCCATCCTCTTTTCAACTTCAGATTTTTTACAGATGGTGTTATGTTTGCATCAAGAATTTGTTGACATTTCATTGAATCCATTTTTCCCTCTACCCGTGAAATGATCACCGTACCATTGGCTGCCACACAACCCCAAAGCATGATTAATCCACCCTCATGCTTAATAGTTGGCGAGATGTTCTTTACCTGAAATAGTACCCTTTTTTATCCACACATTCCTTTAATCTTTGTGTCCAAAGAGTTTTATTTTAACTTAATCGGTCCATAGGACTTGTTTCCAAAAGGCATCAGGCTTATTTAGATATTCTTTTGAAAACTTCTGACCACAAATCCAGAGTCTGCAAAAGTCTTTTGCAGTCAAGTGGGGGTTCTGATTTGCTTCTCTAGCAATCCTACGAGCAGCTCTCACTGAAATTTTGCTTAGTCTTCCAGACCTTATCTTGAACTGAGGAAAGGTCAACTTGAAAACGCTTTGCTATCTTCTTATGGCCTCCTCCTTCATTGTGGGTCTCCACTACTTTCATTTTCAGAGAGCTAGGCAGCTGCTTAAAAGAACCCATGGCTGCTGTTTTTTGGCACAAATGTGGCACCCCTGAGGGTTCGACTGCCACAGGGATGCTGCACTTCTTTGATGGAGTGTAGTGTTCCTCCACTGAGGTAAGAACAGTGTGATGGTCAGGACTCCACCTCCACATCCAACACCACATTTCTCCACCAGAGGGGGCTAGAATGCACTAGGTGCTGCCCTCCTGGTTCCAGGGAGACTGGGGAACCAAGAGTTAGGGGAACCATTTTAGTGGGCGAGGGTGGAGGACTCACATTTTAGTGACACTTTAAAATTCATATTTAATAAAAAGCCATTTTTTTGAGCGGTTCTTTGACTGTCTTTGTACTGTGAAGTACTGTATCTCCCACCCTGAACGTGGATCCTGTGTGGACCTGCAGCGGATGGAGACACAGCCCTCGTACCTTGGCCTTTGGTCGAGGGGCAGGTTGTAGACAACGAATGTCTCATCCTGGTCAAGGACCATGACCAAGAAGGCCCGGAGCTTAGGAGTGTAGCTCCACCACAAATGGATCCCAGGGAGGATGCAGACGGAGCGGTATACGCCACCTGTCCTCGCCACCTGATATACTCAGAGGGAGTCCGGCTGCAAGAGGGGTACTGGCCCCCGATACCCGACCTTGCTACTCCATGTCCTGGTCGGGGAAGCCCGGTAGGCCCTGAGGATCCTACCGGGTATCGGAAGGAGCGGAGCTGCCACCCGTGCCCTTTTTCTGAGAGGAGTTCAGAGGGAGACCCGGCCTATTTACACACACAGACAGGAAAGCACTCGGTCTGTAGTTTAGGAACACTCTGGTGTGGGGTCCTGATTGAACACTGGACTTACTCGGAGGTTGTCGGACCCCCTTCGTCTCTGGTGACTGCAGAACTCTGCGAGGAGCAGGGAGTCGCCTTCCTTCTGCCATCTCTTATGTGAGTAAAGCCTTGGAAGTTCACCCCTATGGCCTCCGGACTCTTTATTCTGCGCTACACCGCACTACGCAGACTTTCTAGACTACTACCCCCATCATCCTGTCCCTCTGCCCTGAGGCCTTGCTCCACCTGTGGGGAGTAGTAACAACGCCGGCTGCCCTAACACCAGGCCTCAGCGGACTGCAGCAGCGCTGGTGGCCTTCACCAGGTGCCACAGGTGGCGTAGTCGAGATCAGCCACTCAACCCGGATAAGCCCGTACCATCCTTCTTTTAATGTGACGGCCCTGAGCACGGAGCGGGTCAGGGCCATGGCTGCACCCGATCTCTCCATCAAAGGACCCGACTCCGAGTCCCCCATCTCCCAGGGTAAAAAAAGGGGCTTTCGAGTAGAGGCGTCACAACTTGCCGTAGTCGGCAGGATTCTATGCCCGCAGCAAAGGAAGGAATTACCCATTGCTACCGGGTACTGTGTGCCTTACACCTTGGACTTTTGTTTTTCACTTAAAATGGCACCCGCCCAAGAAGACCAGGTGCCATAATGCTGTGGAAAGATGGCCTTCTAGTACCTCCCATCGTGGGCTGGGCTCCCGCATGGCGCCAAACGTGTCGACTGCCCCTTCCATCAGAGACTGTCCGCGGGGTAATGCCCGTCAAACCGGATGGGCTGAACAAAGGCGGGCCTGTCAGCATGCCGCCCAGGAACCGCCCCAAAAGAGGAGGAAGAAGAAAAGCAACAAGGTACGGCCCTTGCAGTCGGAGGTTGGCAATCTTTGGGAGCAGACATGGATGCTTCTGGAGCGCAACCTACGAAGCCTTCCGAACCCGGTTCAAGTCCTTCATCCGGCAGGGAGCGAGGCGGCAAGATCCTAACAGCGGGAGAATTGGAGTTTCTCTACCAGGAAGCCCCGGGTCTCATGCGGAGACAGAAAGAAGCCCAGGAGGCGGCGACGGCTCCATGGCGGGAAGAAATGCTGCTGCGCATCCAGGCCCGCCGCCAAGGAGCTGAAGCCCAGGGAGACGCGGTGACAGAGGTCGCGAGCGTCCCAGAGGTGGGTGAGTGTGCTACCCCTGCCCCGGCTGCTGAGCCTACCATTACCATACTGGACCTCATGGCTGAATATCTCCTGCCCGGCGCGGTCACCTGAGAGCAGGTCTTTGCTCCGGAGTTGCAAGCGGCAGCTAAAGGTGTGGACCTGCGATGCCGCCCAACTCCTGAATCTGAAGAACCTGAAGCTGCAGAGGTGTCCACCGGCCCCAACCCGGACTGGTCCCCGCTTGTAGAGGACACGCAGCAACCCCTTATGACACCGCTACCCGCACCGACAGTCACCTGGCCGGAGGCTGAGGAGAGGGTCTGGGACAACCAGGGGGGGCACCTGATGGGCTTCCCCCGGGAGTCCCGGGCTGAAGCGCAGAGGAGGAGTGAGCGGTGCCATGATCAAATCCTCCAGCTCACTCGGGAGCAACGCCAGAGGGAGGTCCGCTGCGAGTGCCTCGAGGTGCGGGCCAAAGCTGCTAAGTCCCGGGCCCAACAGGAAGAGGCAACCCGTCCCAGTCCCCGTGTGGAAGGGCAAGTCATCCGCTTCCACCATGAGGCGGGGTGGGGGTTCATCAGGAGTCCCCATCACCAGGACGACGTCTTTGTCAACAGGCGGGACGTCGAGCCGCGTTTGAAGAAGGGACACCCTGGCCGGAACCTCTTCCCGGGCGATGTAGTTACGTACTCTTGCCACCATGGGGTGTGGGGTGGTATGCCCTGGATGTCCACAAGGTGTCCGGGAGCGACGCCCCTCGCGCTCAGCCTCAGGGGATCGGTCAGCCTCCGTCGGGAGGAACGAGCCTTTAACCAGGAGGGAACCCGAGATATAAGCAGCCCCGGCGGTTGTAACCTGTTGAAAGTTATGCTGTTTGTGTTTAAGTTTTGATTTTCTGTCCCCGGTTTCTGGAGACATTGGTCCCTGCGGACTTGCAGCAGACATACTCCTTTCTTGTATATAGTTTGCATCTCTTTAGGTGCTCCATATTGGTTTTATGTAAAACCCCGGATATTTCTACCTCAGACCTCAGAAGGAAAACCTGTCAGGGTGGCTCTCCGGGAGGTCCAACTCGGAATCTTCATGCCCTGCAGCCACCCCAGGGTCCACGTTGAGGGTTTGGGACAAGTCCCTTGCGCTTCTGAACTGACTCTGCGTCCTTGCACTTTAACCCGTCTGTCTGCACATAAATGTCTCTGGATAATGCTAGCACTTTTATATATAAAAGAAAACTTTCCTAGGTCTTACTCTTTTGCAGCCCGCGGACGTGCTGTGTTTCACCAGGGGGGAATGTGGTGCCCCAGAGGGTTCGACCGCCACAGGGATGCTGCACTTCTTTGATGGAGTGTAGTGTTCCTCCTCTGAGGTAAGAACAGTGTGATGGTCAGGACTTCACCTCCACATCCAACACCACATTTCTCCACCAGAGGGGGCTAGAATGCACTAGGTGCTGCCCTCCTGGTTACAGGGAGACTGGGGAACCAAGAGTTAGGGGAACCATTTTAGTGGGCGAGGGTGGAGGACTCATATTTTAGTGACACTTAAATTTCATATTTAATAAAAAGCCATTTTTGGTTGCGGTTCTTTGACTGTCTTTGTACTGTGAAGTACTGTATCTCCCACCCTGAACGTGGATCCTGTGTGGACCTGCAGGGAATGGAGACACAGCCCTCATACCTTGGCCTTGGGTCGAGGGGCAGGTTGTAGACAACGAATATCTCAACCTGGTCAAGGACCACGACCAAGAAGGCCCGGAGCTTAGGAGTGTAGCTCCACCGCAAATGGATCCCAGGGAGGATGCAGACGGAGCGGTATACGCCACCTGTCCTCGCCACCTGATATACTCAGAGGGAGTCCGGCTGCAAGAGGGGTAGCGGCCCCCGATACCCGACCTTGCTACTCCATTTCCTGGTCGGGGAAGCCCGGTAAGCCCTGAGGATACCACCGGGTATCGGAAGGAGCGGAGCTGCCACCCGTGCCCTTTTTCTGAGAGGAGTTCAGAGGGAGACCCGGCCTATTTACACACACAGACAGGAAAGCACTCGGTCTGTAGTTTAGGAACACTCTGGTGCGGGGTCCTGATTGAACACTGGACTTACTTGGAGGTTGTCGGACCCCCTTCGTCTCTTGTGAACGCAGAACTCCACGAGGAGCAGGGAGTCGCCTTCCTTGAACCATCTCTTATGTGAGTAAAGCCTTGGAAGTTCACCCCTATGGCCTCTGGACTCTTTATTCTGCGCTACACCGCACTACGCAGACTTTCTAGACTACTACCTCCATCATCATGTCCCTCTGCCCTGAGGCCTTGCTCCACCTGTGGGGAGTAGTAACAACGCCGGCTGCCCTAACACCAGGCCTCAGTGGACTGCAGCAGCGCTGGTGGCTTTCACCAGGTGCCACAGGTGGCGTAGTCGAGATCAGCCACTCAACCTGGATAAGCCCGTACCATCCTTCTTTTAATGTGACGGCCCTGGTCACGGAGCGGGTCCGGGCCATGGCTGCACCCCATCTCTCCATCACAGGACCCGACTCCGAGTCCCCATCTCCCAGGGTAAAAAAAGGGGCTTTCGAGCAGAGGCGTCACACAAGGTTAGAGGAGGCTGGGTTTTTATAAAGCTGGAAAATTTGCATCACCTGGCCTTTTCCAAACGATGACAGTGAACAAGCCATAACCATGAGAGGTTAGTTAAGGTCTGAAACATTTGTCAAAGTTATCTGAGCACACAAATCGTCAAGGGTGCTCAAACTTTTGCATTGGCCCATTTTCCTTTTTTGTAATTTTTGGAAAAAAAGAGTATATATATATTTTTTTTTGCCTAAAATACAAAGGAAATGTGTCATCTTCTTTAACTTTAGGCCTCTTATATTATTTCATCTTCAACTTGTTTAACTGTTCACAATAACACTACTTTTGACCAGGGGTGTCCAAACTTTTACATGCCACTTTAGTCAATGAAAATTAGTGCTGAATTGTATAAAATGCACATCCTGGAAGAAGCAGGGCGAAATGCACATCAGGGCAGAGGAACAAAACTCCCAGCTATCTCTCCTTCTCAGTGGTACAAGTGCCCGGTATGTACTGCATTATTACTCCTTTGTTCAAATTGTACACGACCGGTACCGTAAGCCTCGACTGAAAGTGACGGCCCATCGCAAACGTGTCCTGCTATCACCGGCCCAGGCTCTGGTCTCTGGCCGGGTATCCTCTGGGATTCTTTGGTACGTGACCGCCATCGAGAGTCTTTTTGGTCCGTATCGATGGGGGCTGGTCCTCGGCTGCTGACTGGCGTTGTCTGGGTCGGGAGCCCGGCGTTGTTCTGGTATTCCATGCTTGTCCGTTGATGGGTGAAGTCTGGAACTTGACTGGCGTAGCTCTGGTCTTCGGTGCTTGACCTTAGTCGTCTGAGTCTGGGCCTTGCTGGTATACATGGCTGCGGAAAACTGTCACAGCTGCTGGAGCTGCAGCAGAAACAATTGTCACTTTCCTTGTATCCAAGGCTGTCTTTTTCGTTGTCACCTGACCCGGAACACTAGACAATTCTGTCCCTCCTGCAACTTCTAGTTTTAAGGTTCCAATCTGCACCCCACTATATGCACTTTGCACATAGTAACTTTATACAAAAGGCAAACAAACATACCACCTGGAAACTGTTACCTTTAAAGCACATGATATCCCTGAAGAGATTGTACTTTGAAGATGGGATCAGGATTAGAGATGAGCGATCATTTCAATGTTCAGTTCGGAAATGGTTGCCGAATATTTTGACATTCGCCAATTTTATTTGTCGAATGTTCGTTGAACATTGCCGAACGCCATAGGATTCAATGGGGGGACAAAAAAAAAGCATATACAACACCTTCAAATGGGCCCAAAAGCTGCCAAAAAACATCAAATTAGGGGTAGACACCATCAAAATGCCATCAATTGGCCCAGAGTACAAGTACTATAATTATTATTATTAATTATAGCAACATTTATTCCGTGGCGCGTTACATGTGAAAAGGGGTCACCGATTGGTACAAGAGGAGAGAGGACCTGCCTATGAGGGTGCACAAACAATGTACAAGGTATGGGTGAGGGTACAGTAGGTCAGGGTACAGCTAGTCGTGCAGCGGTATGCTGGAGCGAGGCAGATTGTACGCTTGTCACAAGAAGTGGGTCTTCATCTTCCTTTTCAAGGTTTTCACAATAGGCGACATACTGATGTGTTAGGGTACAGCGTCACACAGTAGGTGAGATGCATGGGACAAATCTTGTATGCGACTGTGACAAGAAGAGATAAGAGGGAAGTAAAGAAGGAGATCTTGGAAGGATGGGAGGTTGCGTGCAGGTAACTAGTACAGGGAGACAAGGTCATACATGTATTGAGGAGACAGGTTTTCTATGGCTTGGAATGCCAAAGTTAGGCTTTTCAACTGGAGTTTCTGGGCAACAGAGAGCCAGGGCATGGATTGACGAAGAGGAGAAGCCTGTGAATAGCGGGGTTACAGGTGGATTAATCTCTAGGATAGATTGGAGAGGTGCGAGAGTGGTAGAAGGGAGGCCACAGAGCAGGGCTTGTAGTAGTCGAGGCAGGAGATGATGAGGTCGTGCACTGGTGTTTTTCTACATTCATGGTTGAGGAATGTGCGGATCCCCGAGATACTTTGTAGTTGGAGTCAGCAGCAAGTGGAAAGGGCTTAGATGTGACATTTGAAGGACAGATCAGAGTCAAGCTTGCGGGACTGGGGAGAGTGGGCAGCCATTCACTTTGATGGATAAATCAGTTGGGGAGGATAAATGAGTTGGTGGAAAGATCATGTATTCTGTTTTATCCATGTTCATTTTTACAAATCTAGTAGAGAAGAAATATGAAATACAGGAGGAGGTGTTATCAGGTCCAGAGATGTAGATCTGTGTGTCATCAGCATAGAGGTGATACTGAAAGCCGTGAGATCATGAGCTGTCCCAGGCCAAAGGTGTACACAAAGAAGAGCCTGCATGAGCCTTGGGGGACACCGACACATAGGGGGTGAGATGAAGAGGAGGTGTGTGAGTGAGAGACACTGAATGTCCTGTTGGTATGAAAAGATCCAAGACAGGGCCAAGTCTGTCAAGCGATGAGAGTCTGTAGTAAGAGGGTATGGTCTACTATGTCAAAAGCAGATGACAGGTCTAGGAGGAGGACAGAGTAATCTTCCTTGGATTTGGCAGTTAGTATGTCATTGGTGACTTTAGTCAGGGCAGTTTCAGTGGAATGGTGAAGTAGGAAGCAAGATTGTAAGTGGTCAAAGAGGAAACAGGAGGAGAGGTGGGAGGACAGTTCAAAATAGACGTGTTGGTAGTTTGGAGGCATAGGGGATAAGTGAGATGGGGCGATAGCTAAACATAGGATGGGTCAAGGGAGGGCTTTTGGAGGATGGGTGTGATCGAGGTATGTTTGAATCATGAGGGAAAGACGCCAGTTGTTACTGACAGGTTGAAGAGGAGTGTTAGGCATGGGATGAAGACTGTTGTATGGTTTGGAATGAGGTGGGATGGTATTGAGTCAAGTTCACAGGTGGTGAGATGTGACTTGGAGAGTAAAGATGATCTTCCGTGATTGTGGAGAAGCTGGTTTTGGAGGAGGAGATTTGAGTCGTTACGAGAAGGGGCTGTTGGCACTTTAAGCAAAAGCTTTGCCTTATGTTGTCAATCTTCCGCTTGAAGAATAAGCTTCAGCTGAGATGAGATGAGAGGAGAGGGAGGGGGAGCTGGTGGACAGAGGAGGGACTTGAAAGAATTGAATAGCTGTTTAGGGTTGTGAGACAGGTATGATATGAGAGATGAGAAGTAGGTTTGTTTTGCTGCAGTGAGCACTTGTGCAGCATTTTGAAAACTTCTGTTACAGGACTCCACGCTCTTTCTTTGGCAGTCGCACAGCAGTACGCCTTGTAGATGAGGGGCAGGAAGAACATGTGCTCCAGGAGATGAAAAGCACTGCATCAAGTGGTCTCTGCTCCTCTTCCTCCACCTTAACATCACACAGAGGTGGTACCACAATTACCCTTGTTTTCACCCATGTCACAACTTTCCAACTGGCCAATTGACTGTGCGGAAGCACAGATTAGCGAGTCTGCAGAGTTGTTAACACATTCTGTACCGGGGCATCAGGGGTCTGATACAAAGCTTCACAGACTCAAGAGTAGTGTTGAGCTACCCCCGTAGTGTTCGAGTTCGGTTCAGTTCGTCGAACACCCGTGTGTTCGCCGAACTGTTCGTCAAACTGTTCGTCGAACACCTTCGAACACCGTTAAAACCGATGGCAGGCAAACAAAAACACATAGAAACACATAGAAAACACCTTCAAAGGTGTCCAAAAGCTGACAAACTGCTCAGAAGACATAACTAACACATGGAAAACTGACAAGTACATATAGTCATGCGAAAATAAAAGAGGTGGAGGAGTAAAATGAGGGGGAGACACAGATATAGGCATGTCATGCCCTTCTAAAATCCAAAAAGTGAGAAGCCGACACGGCCAGTCCGCTCCTGCCCGTGCCACCTCCGTGTCGCCGGGTTTGTGCCAGAGCCGCGGTGAACCCTGACGGCCAGCCCCCCTCTCCCAATACTGGTGCCTGTCCGCTGGTGGGTCGAGCGAGCCCCCCTGTGGTGGAGGCAACTCTAAGCTTTTTAATTTAAATTGTCTCTCTAATTTGAATGAATACACTTTAAATCCATTTACAAGGATCTATTGAAGGGCAAGTCTCATGCCAGCAGCCGCGTAATTCCAGCTCCAGTAGCATCCACTAAAGCTGCTGCAGTTAAAAAGCTTTTATAAGGATCGAGCTCGGCTGTCCACTGCAAGGCATCCTACTGCCAGTCCCAGCCCCTATGCCTTAGGGTGCCTCCTGATGCTCTTCACTGAGTATCCCGTGGTCCCGAAGTATTTCCTTTGAAAAAATTAAGTGTCCAAACTACAGGTGGTGTAGCTTGCTTAACAGCCGGGATAATCCGCTGACTAGCAGACACTGCTACTAGGCACAAAGTATTTCCTGGGCAAGATGCAGTTAAAAATTTGTAATTAGATACTCTCGTTGGATGCTGAGAAAGCATTCCATAGAGTCTCCTGGCACGCCATATATTATTCTCTTAAAAAGTTTGGGGTAGGGGTCTAGGGGACCCTTTTATAGCCAAAATCACGGCCCTGTATCGCAATACGTCACCTAGGCTGAAGATAAATGGAACTGCAGCACCCCGAGGGCTCGGTTGCTACAGAGGTATTGCACCTCACCCAGAGGTGTGATATCTCACTCACAGGTAAGGATGGAGTGTGGATCAGGACCCGACACCTGCATGCATTACACCACATTGCCGTGGGGCAGGGTGACCAATATGCCCCTGAGATGGGCACGACAGTCCCTGTCCCTGGCTGGAGTGGGGGGAGGGAACACTGAGGAAGGGGAACCCCTGTAGTGCAGGAGCAGGAAGGAAGCAGTTCCTGGGTGCATTGAGAAGGAAGTATAAAAGGTGGGCACCATCTTAGTTCAGTGCAGAGAAGTCTGAGCAGAAGTGACAGGGAGCAGGGGCTCTGCATGAGCTCTGCTCCGGAGGCGGGCCTAGTAACAGAGGCCCAGGCCTGGAAGAGGGAGAAGGAAGGAAGAGGAGCGGAGAATGCTCCAGGAACGAGGAACGAAGGGATCCCAGGGGTGCGGACGGGCGAGTCGCCACCGCACGCCTGAATCCACCTGCGTGGAGGGGTCAGGCCAAAGGGGGAGACCGGTCCCCGAAACTAGTGGAGGCGGGAAAAGACCCTCAGCTTGAAACCGGAGGCTGTGACATTTTATGTGGCGCAGCCCCTCGCTACACCCGCTAGGAAGGCACCACATAGGGTCAGGGAATCTGGCGCCAAGTTTACCAAGAGGAGGCCCGAGGCAGCCGGACAGAAGGGTTGGTAAGAAAGGTCAGACAAAGGACACACAAAGGGGGTCCTGTGAAGCGCTCCAAAGTTATCTGGGAGTTGTCTGAGCCCCTCACCTGGTGAGCACAGTAAGACGTGGGCAGCCGTTACCTGCAGACGTGGTCTGGATAATAAGAACTGTGAGTAAAGGCTCTGGACTGCATCACTGACTCCGTGTCGTTACTGCTGCTGCCCTGCACCATCACCCCCATCCTCCGCATACACTGCCCTGAGGCTATACTCCTCCCGTGGGGAGTTATGCTACGCTCTGCTGCACCCACAACACCAGCCTCAGCGGTCTGCCCTGCAGCGGCGGTTCACTCTGACCGCAATCCACGGGTGGCGTAGTCGGACATTTAAACATCAAAACCACATAAATAGTTCCGCCACTGGTTTGACCGCCCTGAGCCATGGAACCGGATCAATGCAGCGAAGTCTGAGGCCCTCGATGTCTCCCTCCCCAAATCCATACAGGATTCCATCCAGTCCAACTTTCCCTTTGCCTGGCCCTCACAGGGAATCAAATACTTAGGAATTCCTATTCATAGAGACCTCTCCAGTCTATGTTACCTTAATTTTGGGCCCTTTATTGAACAACTCCATACAGACCACGGTTGGCAAGTTAGAACTGTAAGATTCACTACGTGAACCACTGGTGTTTTGTGGAAAAGCACATGTACACTGTGATCCAAATTATTATGCAAAAAGTGTTTAGGAGTGATAAGGGAAGAATTTGTTTGTTTGTCAGTTAAACTCATTGATGGTGATGTGTGTCAGGGCTCTTTATATCACTGTAAGCAATTGCAGACACCTGTGCTAATTAGTTTGGCAGGTGTGTCCAATGAAAGGCAACGCTACTTAAGAAGGCTGTCCCACATTATTAAGCAGCCTACATTTTCTGCCAAAATGGGAAAGAAAAAGGATGTGTCGACTGCTGAGAAGCAACAAATTGTGGAGTGTTTAGGTCAAGGCATAACTACAATCAACATTGTGCGATGATCAGGATGAAGTGTCTTGGCAATCAAGAAGTATGTAGCTGATTCACAGTACACATGTGTGCGTGCTGATAAGGGCAAATTGAGGACTCTTTCCTACAGGCAATTACGTCAGGTTAAAAGAGCAGCGGCAAAAAAGCCTTGTCATAGCAGCAGACAAGTTTTTGAAGCTGCTGGTGCCTCCAACGTCCCCCGAACAACAAGATGCAGGGTCCTTCAGAGGTTTGCAGCTGTGCATACGCTATCCTGTCGACCTCCTCTATCCACTTCACACAAGCAGAAATGGCTCCAGTGGGCCAAACATTACATGAAGACTGATTTCAAAACTGTTTTGTTCACGGATGAGTGCCGTGCAACGCTCGATGGTCCAGATGGATGGAGTGGAGGATGGCTGGTTGATGGGCACCCCACGCAAACACGGCTACAGCGCCAACAAGGAGGAGGTGGAGTAAAGTTTTGGACTGGAATCATGGGGAGAGAGATTGTCGGCCCCTTTAGGATCCCTGAAGGGGTAAAGATGAACTCCATAATGTATGTGGAGTTTCTCAAACAGCACTTTCTGCCATGGTTCAAGAAGAAGAACCGTGTATTCCACAGCAAGATCATTTTTATGCATGATAATGCACCGTCTCATGCTGCACATAACACATCTGCATCTCTAGCTGATATGGGCATAAAAGGGGACAAACTTATGGTGTGACCCCCATGCTCCCCTGACCTCTACCCCATTCAGAACCTCTGGAGCATCTTCAAAAGGAGTGTCTATGATGGCGGGAGGCAGTTCACATCTAAGCAACAGCTCTGGGAGGGTATTCTGTCCTCATGCAAAACAATTGAAGCAGAAACCATCCAAAACCTGACAAATTCAATGGATGAGAGAGTTCAGAAGCTTCTTTCGAACAAGGGGTCCTATGTGAAAATGTAACATCACCTAGAATAAAGTTTTGAGTTGAAAACTGTTTGATTTCAGTTTCTAATAACCTGCTAATGCTTATAATTTCAAAAATGACAATTTTTTTGGTCTTTATTAAAATGAAAAGGTTGATCGAAGAGTGTGGGGGATCTAAGAGTGTGGCAACCCAGTAGTCAGGATTACTTCGAATTCTGACAATCTGAGGGTCATATTGCAGGTAGTGCAGCAAGAAGGCACTTATGTGTCTTGCGCATCTTGGAGCCCCAAAATTATTTTCCGGGCTAGATGCAGCTAAAAATTATTATTAATTTTAAATCTGGTGGAGCTTAGTATAGATGGCCTAATAGAATCAGCACTGCACACTGCTACAAAGCCCAAATTATTTTCCAGCCAAGATACAGATAAACATGATTAGTAATTTGAAATCTGGTGGAGCTTAGTATAGATGGCCTAATAGAATCAGTACTGCACACTGCTACAAATCCCAAATAATTTTCCAGCCAAGATACAGATAAACATGATTAGTAATTTGAAAGCTTAAAATGGTTGGTGAGGTGATTTTAACCAATCATCAAGCTTTTACTCTCCCCAGGATGACAACGGGGTAGAAAAGTCGTTTCGGATCCATCATTTGTTCATCTTTATAAACGTGAGTCTGTCTACATTATCAGTGGAGAGCCGCGTGCGCTTATCTGTCAGCACACCACCAGCAGCGCTGAACACACGTTCAGACAGAACGCTGGCTGCGGGGCATGACAAGATCTCCAAGGCGTAAGTGGCTAGCTCCGGCCATTTATCCAGATTGGAAGCCCAAAAAGAGCAAGGGTCCAGTGACACAGTCATCGCTTCAATGTTTACTTGGAGATACTCCTGTACCATCGTCTCTAGGCGTTGACTATGTGTCAGACTTCTTGTCTCCTGTGGCCTTGCAAAGGATGGGCTAAAAAAGTGGTGAAATGATTCCGCAAAATTGATGTTACCAGCAGATACTGTGTTTCTGTTACGGTTTGAGTGCTGAACACTCGACGGTCCCACGGTTGGCAAGTTGGAACTGTGAGATTCAGTACGTGCACCACTGGTGTTTTGTGGAAAAGCACATGTAAGATTCTGCAACAGTCTCTTCTGATACTCCTGCATGCGTGAATCCCTTTCTATGGCAGGAATAATTTCTGCAAATTTACTTTTGTACCGGGGATCTAACAGTGTGGCAACCCAGTAGTCAGGATTATTTCTAATTCTCACAATTCGAGGGTCATGTTGCAGGTAGTGCAGCAAGAAGGCACTCATGTGTGTTGCGCATCCAGGAGCACCAAGTCCCTGCCGACCGTCTGGACCTTGCAGATGTTAGCCCTTCCGCATACAACTCCTCCTTATCTACTTCCTCCACCTCCTCTTGTGCCACCACCTGACTCCGAATTCTGTTTAACATGTGCTCCAGCATCTAAATCACCGGAATAGTCATGCTGATAATGGCATCGTCAGCACTAAACATCTTCGTCGCCATTTCAAAACTGTGCAGAAGGGTGCATAGGTCCCTGATCTGAGACCACTCCTCCAGCATGATTTGCCCCACCTCTGGATCTCGTTGGCCCAGGCTATACGTCAGAACGTATTGCACTCGGGCTTGTCGATGCTGCCACAGTCGCTGCAACATGTGCAGAGTTGAATTCCACCGGGTAGGCACATCGCATTTTAGCCGGTGAAGTGGCAGGCCCAACGACTTCTGTAGAGATGTAAGTCACTGAGCTGCGGGATGCGAACGGCAGAAGAGAGCACACAGCGACCGTGCCCTCTGCAGAAGGCCATCTAGTCCACGATAGTGGGCTAAAAATTGCTGGACAACCAGGTTCAACACGTGAGCCATACAAGGCACGTGTGTGACATTGCCCCGGCAAAGGGCCGCACCCAAGTTTGCAGTATTATCGCACACGGCCTTCCCTGGTTTCAGGTCCAGTGGAGACAACCATTCATGAAATTGGTTCTCCAGAGCTGACCACAACTCCTCAGCTGTGTGACTCACATTTCCCAGACATTTCAAAGTAAAAACCGCCTGATGACGTTGAGCCCTACTGCCAGCATAGTAAGGAGGTGTGCAGGATCCCTTCTGCACAGTTAGAAAGCTTGTGGCATGACCAGACAGGCTTTGGGTGCAGGTGGAGGACCGAGAGGAGGTTGAGGAGGCAGAAGCAGTGGAGGAACTTTGAGATAAAGAGGATTGACGCACAACTCGTGGGGACGGCAAGACTTGGACAGCAGCCCCTTGTCCTGCTGTCACCATAGTTACCCAGTGCCCAGTCAGCGACATGTAACGCCCCTGTCCATGCCTACTTGTCCAAGTGTCTGTGGTGAAATGCACCCTGTCACACACAGTTTCTCAAAGAAGCGGTGATGTTGTGTGCGACATGCTGGTGGAGCGCAGGCACACCTTTCTTTGAGAAGTAATGCCGACTGGGCATCTGGTACTGGGGCACTGCGACGGACATAAGGTCTCGAAAATCCTCTGTGTCCACCAGGCGGAAAGGCAGCATTTCTGTAGCCAAGAGCTTGCAGATGGTGAAATTCAACCTCTTAGGTTTCTCATGGCTAGGAGGAAATGGTCTTTTACTTGTCCACATCTGAGGGACCGAGGGCTGGCTATTGTGCTTAGAAGGGGTTGATAAGGGTGTCCCCGGCAATCTGCCGGTCTGTGAGGAAGATGCAGGCGGACATGTTAGGTTGCCTTGATCCAAAGGTGGTGCTATCGATGTCGGACAGCGCTCAACACCAGCTGGTGTTACCACCTCCAAAGAAAATGATGACCTGCCAATCACGCTGGCTGTTGCGGGTAAAGAGGTGGCAGGTCTGCGCCCCAAAACAGGTGTGACTGCTTTCCCCCAGTCACAGAGGATGAAGAGGCCGTGGATGCACAAGATATGGCAGACGGTGGTTGGCCCGGCCGGCTAGGCCGCATTGTAGCACAGTGAGCTTCCCACTGCAACTTCTGCTTCATGTCCATGTGCCGGTTCATGCATGAAGTACTCAAACTATGTATTTTTTGGCCTCTACTTAGCTGACAAATGTTACAGATAACACGAGTTGGGTCATCTTTATCGATCTGAAAAAATGCCCAGGCTATGCAAGGCTTAGCACCCATGCAACCTGAAGAGCCACCACGACTTGTGGTGAGAGGCAGAGTTGTGTTTGAGGATGCAGTTGTTGACATGCTTCCAGTACTACGTCTCTGTCCAGGAAGGCGCAACCTGACCTCGTCGTCACTAGCATTCTCCTCCACCTCCTCGGCTGACCTCATCTCTTGGCTGACGGTGGGTTGACAGTAAGTGGGATCTCCAACCTCATCATCATCACCCTGTGCGTTATCACACCCGTCGTCCTCAGAGCCAACCTGTGCCTGCCCTGACAAAAAACGAAAGTTGTCGCTCCAATCAGGTATTTGAGTCTCATCATCGTCTTCCTCATTGTCTCCACCAACAGGAGTTACAGTTTGGGAATGAGGGTCTACATTATGGTCAGAACCTTCAGCGTCTGGTCCTGGATCCGACTCATAAAGATTCTGGGCATCAGTGCAGATCATTTCCTCGTCTGGATTCACAGAAGCGCTGGAGCCGACCTCTGATTCCCAGGCTATAGTATGAGTAAACAGCTCTGCAGACTCAACCATCTGTTCTACCTCATACTCAGACGGGCAGCTGGAGATTTGGGAGCTGTGAGGAAGCAAGTGCGATTGGGGTGACACCATTGAGGACTGGAGTATTTGTGATGTTGAAGTTGATGTGAAGGAGAGCCCACTTAAAGGAACACTTGATATCCATTGAAGCACCTGCTGTTTTTGTGCCTCATCTGGAATTTGTAGCGATTGGTGTGGCCGTAAGAAAGGGATCTTATCACATTGTCCGCTAAAAGAAGTAGACATTTTAGTTTGGCGGGAAGATGGTCTTTCTTCTGCAGATGTTACTGTTGCTTTAACACCTACCCCACGGACACAACCTTTTTTCGCCTTCCCAACACGCCTATTCCCCTTTCCACCAGCAGCAGGCCTTTTGCCACTCATTTTGGTGGTTAACTAATTCATAACTCTGGAGTTGTTTGCACAAAAAAACAATGGATGGGAACCGAGCAGAGCTGAGTGGCCAAACTGTGGTATTAGGCCAAAACTATTGGCTGGGTTAGATGCAGAAAAAAATTATATTTAATTTGCAACCTGATGGAGGTCAGTATAGATGAACTAATAGAACAAGTCCCACACACAGCTAGAAGCCCAAATATTTTTTCAGAGGTAGATGCAGAAAAAAATTATATTCAGTTTGCAACCAGATGGAGGTCAGTATAGATGGACTAATAGAACAAGTCCCACACACTGCTAGAAGCCCAAATATTTTTTCAGAGCTAGATGCAGAAAAAAATTATATTCAATTTGCAACCTGATGGAGGTCAGTATAGATGGACTAATAGAACAAGTCCCACACACAGCTAGAAGCCCAAATACTTTTTCAGAGGTAGATGCAGAAAAAAATTATATTCAGTTTGCAACCTGATGGAGGTCAGTATAGATGGACTAATAGAACAAGTCCCACACACTGCTAGAAGGCCAAATATTTTTTCAGAGCTAGATGCAGACAAAAAAGTATTTTGAATTTGCAACCTGTTGGAGGTCAGTATAGATGGACTAATAGAACAAGTCCCACACACTGCTAGAAGCCCAAATATTTTTTCAGAGCTAGATGCAGAAAAAAATTATATTCAATTTACAACCTGATGGAGGTCAGTATAGATGGACTAATAAAACAAGTCCCACACACTGCTTGAAGCCCAAATATTTTTTCAGAGGTAGATGCAGAAAAAATTATATTCAGTTTGCAACCTGATGGAGGTCAGTATAGATGGACTAGTAGAACAAGTCCCACACACTGCTAGAAGGACACATATTTTTTCAGAGCTAGATGCAGATAAAAATTATTTTTAATTTGCAAACTGATGGAGGTCAGTATAGATGGACTAGTAGAACAAGTCCCACACACTGCTAGAAGGACAAATATTTTTTCAGACCTAGATGCAGAAAAAAAATTATTTTGAATTTGCATCCTGATGGAGGTCAGTATAGATGGACTAGTAGAACAAGTCCCACACACAGGGATTGAAGCTTGAAGAGGACAATTTGCATATTCCAGGTGCCTTCTGGGAAAAGCGAAGAGTCTCCTTCAGCTAGAAGATCGTTGGGTACAGCCGGGTCCAGCTGCTTAGAGAGCATCGCCAAACCCGGGATTGAAGCTTGAAGAGGACAATTTGCATATTTCTGGTGCCTTCTGGGAAAAGCGAAGAGTCTCCTTCAGCGAAAGATCGTTGGGTACAGCTGGGACCAGCTGCTTGGAGAGCATCGTCAAACCAGGGATTGAAGCTTGAAGAGGACAATTTGCATATTCCAGGTGCCTTCTGGGAAAAGCGAAGAGTCTCCTTCAGCTAGAAGATCGTTGGGTACAGCCGGGACCAGCTGCTTGGAGAGCATCGCCAAACCAGGGATTGAAGCTTGAAGAGGACAATTTGCATATTCCTGGTGCCTTCTGGGAAAAGCGAAGAGTCTCCTTCAGCTAGAAGATCGTTGGGTACAGCCGGGACGGCGCGCTAATTTATTTCATTTGTTTATCCAAGGGTATCACAAGAAAGAAGACAGACATCAAGTCCGCAGGGACAAGGAGCAGCATGGCAGATGTGACAACCTACATGGTGAGCTGCAACATGTGCTACATGTTCACAGATCGACCAGAAGCTGAAACCAACTTCACCTGCCAGAAGTGTAGACTACTGGCTCTTTTAGAAGAAAAGGTGCTGGGACTGGAAGAAAGAATTGCGACATTAAAACTCATCAAGGAAAATGAAGACTTCCTGGACAGAACAGAAGTGTCACTACTGGTCACGGAAAGTGAAGGAAGCATCAGAGAACCTCCAGAGGCAGACAAGTGGAGGCAAGTGACCAAAAGAAGCAAGAAGACCATGGAGACACCACCAGCCACACAACTGACAAACAGATTCCAAGGACTTGTGGAGGACGAAGATGGCACACCTAAGGAAGAGGAACTACCAGCAAGCAAAAAAGAAAAGAGCACCCAGAAACACCCAGAAGCGACAAGAAAAAGGATAGCCAAGAAGGGAAGAAGAGTGGTGGTGGTGGGAGACAAACTACTGAGAGGAACAGAAGCAGCTATCTGCAGACCGGACATAACCGCAAGAGAAGTATGCTGCCTCCCAGGGGCGAAGATCAAGGATGTTACCGATAGAATACCGAAGCTCATCAGTTCCAAGGATGTCCACCCATTTCTTCTGATACATGTTGGCACCAATGATATGGCAAAGAAGGACCTACCGACAATCTGCAAGGACTTTGAAGCATTGGGGAAGAAAGTAAAAGAACTGGATACGCAGGTAGTTTTTTCTTCTATCCTTCCAGTAGACGGGCATGGCGTCAGGAGATGGAACATGATCCTTGATGTGAACAACTGGCTGAGACGATGGTGCAGACAACAAGGATTTGGATTCCTGGACCACGGTGTGAATTACCTCTATGACGGACTCCTTGCCAGAGATGGGCTACACCTCAACAAACCCGGGAAACACACATTCGCCAGGAGACTCGCAACACTCATCAGGAGGGCGTTAAACTAGAAGAAGAGGGGATGGGAAGAAAAACGCCGGACACGAACATGCAACCAGAGAACATACTAATGAAAGATATGAAGTGTGACAAAGAAGGTCCAAAACAAGATGCTTGGAAGGGAGGTGAGAAAATTTCTAATACAATCCACAGGGAGAAGATTGGAACAAAACAAAATCGTGTAAACTGCGTGCTAGCAAATGCCAGGAGCCTGACAAACAAGATGGATGAACTGGAAGCAGAAATATCTACAGGTAACTATGACATAGTGGGAATAACCAAGACATGGTTAGATGAAAGCTATGACTGGGCAGTTAATTTACAGGGTTACAGTCTGTTTAGAAGGGATCGAAGAAGTCGGAAAGGGGGTGGAGTCTGTCTATATGTAAAGACGTGTCTAAAGCCTACAATACGGGAGGATGTATGGGAGGGAAAGGAGGAGGTCGAGTCCTTATGGGTGGAGATACATGGGGCAAAAAACAATAATAAAATTATCATAGGAGTCTGTTATAAACCACCAAATATAGCAGAAGCCACAGAAAGTCTATTAATGAGACAAATAGACGAAGTAGGAAAAAATAATGAGGTGATTATTATGGGGGACTTCAACTACCCCGATATAGACTGGGAAACCGAAAGCTGTAGATCTCAGAAAGGAAACAGGTTTCTGTCAATTATCAAAGACAATTATTTGTCACAACTTGTGCAGGAACCAACTAGAGGGACGGCCCTTTTAGACTTAATATTAACTAACAGGCCAGACAGAATAACTGAGGTGCAGGTCAGGGGGCACCTGGGAAATAGTGACCACAACATTATACAATTCCACATGTGCTTCAGTAGGGTGCCCAGCAAGGGAGTCACAAAAACATTGAACTTCAGGAGGGCAAAGTTTGATCAGCTAAGAGATGCCCTTCACCTTATAGACTGGGATAGTATCTTTAGTAATAGGAGCACGGATAGAAAATGGGAAATTTTCAAAACAGTCCTACATAGTCACTGTAGAAGGTACATACCTTATGGGAATAAAAGGGTTAGGAATAGGAGGAAGCCAATGTGGCTAAATAAGGAAGTCAAGAGGGCAATGAAAAACAAAAAAAGGGCTTTCGGTAAACTTAACCAAGAAGGCAGCGAGGAAGCGCTAATATCTTATAGGGAAAAAAACAAAATCTGTAAGAAACAAATAAGAATAGCAAAAGAGGAGACAGAGAGACTAATTGCCAAGGAAAGTAAAACGAATCCCAAACTGTTCTTTAACTACATAAACAGTAAAAGGATTAAAACTGATGGAGTTGGCCCATTGGAAAATAAGCTGGGTAAAATCATAGAGGGCGATGAGGGTAAGGCAAACCTACTCAATAGCTTCTTCTCCACTGTTTTCACAAAAGAAAACAATTTATCGGAGGAAATGCAGAGTGATAAAGTAAACCCTCCGCTAAATATCACCCACCTAACCCAGGAGGAAGTTCAGAAACGCCTAAATAATATCAAAATAGACAAGTCACCAGACCCAGATGGCATACACCCCCGGGTACTAAAAGAATTAAGTAATGTGATAGACAGACCGCTGTATCTTATATTCAAGCACTCTTTATGGACAGGGACTGTCCCACTAGACTGGCGCCAAGCAAATGTGGTACCAATATTCAAAAAGGGGTCTAAAAGTGAGCCTGGGAACTATAGACCAGTCAGCTTAACGTCTGTTGTGGGTAAATTGTTTGAAGAATTTCTTAGAGATGCTATTGTAGAATATCTTAATGATAATAACTGTCTAACTCCATATCAACATGGATTCATGAGGGATCGCTCCTGCCAAACAAACCTGATCGCCTTCTACGAGGAGGTGAGCTCACAGCTGGACCGGGGAGAGTCAGTGGATGTTGTATACCTTGACTTCTCCAAAGCGTTTGATACCGTGCCACACAAAAGGTTGGTATATAAAATGAGAATGCTTGGTCTGGGGGATAATATGTGCAAGTGGGTAAAGAGCTGGCTGAGTGATAGAAAGCAGAAGATGGTTATCAATGGAGTAAGCTCAGGGTGTGTCAGGGTTACTAGCGGGGTGCCTCAAGGGTCTGTCTTGGGCCCTATATTATTTAATATATTTATTAATGATCTAGTGGAAGGGTTGCATAGTAAAATAGCAATATTTGCAGATGATACTAAACTTTGTAAAGTAGTTAATACAGATGAGGATAGGGCACAGATACAGGAGGATTTAGATAAATTGGGGTTCAATGCCAATAAATGTAAGGTCATGCACATGGGAAAGAAAAACAGCAGTCACCCATACATATTAAATGGGAAACCGTTGGGGAAATCTGACATGGAGAAGGACCTGGGCGTCTAGGTTAATAGCAAATTAAATTGGAGTGCCCAGTGTCAGGCAGCAGCTGCGAAGGCAAATAGAGTCATGGCATGCATCAGAAGAGGAATAGGGGCATATGATGAGAACATTGTCCTTCCTCTGTATAAAGCGCTGGTAAGGCCGCACTTAGAATATTGTGCACAGTTCTGGGCTCCGATGCTCAGGAAAGACATATTGGAGCTAGAGAGGGTACAAAGGAGGGCGACTAAGGTAATAAAGGGAATGGAGGGACTAGAATATCCAGAGAGGTTGTCAAAATTAGGCCTATTTACGTTGGAAAAGAGAAGGCTTAGGGGAGACCTCATAAACATGCATAAATACATCAGGGGGCAGTACAGAGATCTCTCCCATGACCTGTTTATACCAAGGATGGTGACAAAGATGAGGGGGCACACTATGCGTCTGGAGGAAAGGAGGTTCCTGCACCAGCATAGAAGGGGATTCTTTACAGTCAGAGCAGTGAGACTCTGGAACTTTCTGGGAGAGGAAGTGGTGATGTCCAACTCACTTAATGAGTTCAAGAGAGGCCTGGACGCCTTTCTTGAGAACAATAAAATTACATCTTATGCTTAGTTAATTAATCTAGGAATTTAATCTGACTGCCAGATTGGTGTCGGGAAGTGAATTTTTCCTCAATGATGTAAATTGGCCTATACGGCATAGGTATTTTTTTGCCTTCCCCTGGATCAACGCTGCGGAATAGCTGCAGTGCACAAGAAATAGGCTGAACTGGATGGACGCTTGTCTTTTTTCGGCCTTATAAACTATGTAACTATGTAGAAGGACAAATATTTTTTCAGAGCTAGATGCAGAAAAAAATTATATTCAATTTGCAACCTGATGGAGGTCATGATAGATGGACTAATAGAACAAGTCCCACACACTGCTAGAAGGCCAAATATTTTTTCAGAGCTAGATGCAGACAAAAAATTATTTTTAATTTGCAACCTGATGGAGGTCAGTATAGATGGACTAATAGAACAAGTCCCACACACTGCTAGAAGGCCAAATATTTTTTCAGAGGTAGATGCAGATAAAAATTATTTTTAATTTGCAACCTGATGGAGGTCAGTATAGATGGCCTGATAAAACAAGTCCCACACACTGCTAGAAGCCCAAATATTTTTTCAGAGGTAGATGCAGAAAAAAATTATATTCAGTTTGCAACCAGATGGAGGTCAGTATAGATGGACTAGTAGAACAAGTCCTACACACTGCTAGAAGGACAAATATTTTTTCAGAGCTAGATGCAGATAAAAATTATTTTTAATTTGCAACCTGATGGAGGTCAATATAGATGGACTAGTAGAACAAGTCCCACACACTGCTAGAAGGACAAATATTTTTTCAGAGCTAGATGCAGAAAAAAATTATATTCAATTTGCAACCTGATGGAGGTCAGTATAGATGCACTAATAGAACAAGTCCCACACACTGCTAGAAGGCCAAATATTTTTTCAGAGCTAGATGCAGACAAAAAATTATTTTTAATTTGTAACCTGATGGAGGTCAGTATAGATGGACTAATAGAACAAGTCCCACACACTGCTAGAAGGCCAAATATTTTTTCAGAGCTAGATGCAGACAAAAAATTATTTTGAATTTGCAACCTGATGGAGGTCAGTATAGATGGACTAGTAGAACAAGTCCCACACACTGCTAGAAGGACAAATATTTTTTCAGAGCTAGAAGCCGAAAAAAATTATATTCAATTTGCAACCTGATGGAGGTCAGTATAGATGGACTAATAGAACAAGTCCCACACACTGCTAGAAGGCCAAATATTTTTTGAGAGCTAGATGCAGATAAAAGTTATTTTTAATTTGCAACCTGATGGAGGTCAGTATAGATGGACTAATAAAACAAGTCCCACACACTGCTAGAAGCCCAAATATTTTTTCAGAGCTAGATGCAGAAAAAAAAATATTTTGAATTTGCAACCTGATGGAGGTCAGTATAGATGGACTAGTAGAACAAGTCCCACACAATGCTAGAAGGACAAATATTTTTTCAGAGCTAAATGCAGAAAAAAATTATATTCAATTTGCAACCTGATGGAGGTCAGTATAGATGGACTAATAGAACAAGTCCCACACACTGCTAGAAGGCCAAATATTTTTTCAGAGCTAGATGCAGACAAAAAATTATTTTTAATTTGCAACCTGATGGAGGTCAGTATAGATGGACTAATAGAACAAGTCCCACACACTGCGAGAAGGTCAAATATTTTTTCAGAACTAGATGCAGATAAAATTTATTTTTAATTTGCAACCTGATGGAGGTCAGTATAGATGGACTAGTAGAACAAGTCCCACACACTGCTAGAAGGACAAATATTTTTCAGAGATAGATGCAGGAGAAAATTATATTCAATTTGCAACCTGATGGAGGTCAGTATAGATGGACCAATAGAACAAGTCCCACACACTGCTAGAAGGCCAAATATTTTTTCAGAGCTAGATGCAGACAAAAAATTATTTTTAATTTGCAACCTGATAGAGGTCAGTATAGATGGACTAATAGAACAAGTCCCACACACTGCGAGAAGGCCAAATATTTTTTCAGAGCTAGATGCAGATAAAAATTATTTTTAATTTGCAACCTGATGGAGGTCAGTATAGATGGACTGATAAAACAAGTCCCACACACTGCTAGAAGCCCAAATATTTTTTCAGAGGTAGATGCAGAAAAAAATTATATTCAGTTTGCAACCTGATGGAGGTCAGTATAGATGGACTAGTAGAACCAGTCCCACACACTGCTAGAAGGACAAATATTTTTTCAGAGCTAGATGCAGATAAAAATTATTTTGAATTTGCAACCTGATGGAGGTCAGTATATATGGACTAGTAGAACAAGTCCCACACACTGCTAGAAGGACAAATATTTTTTCAGAGCTAGATGCAGAAGAAAATTATATTCAATTTGCAATCTGATGGAGGTCAGTATAGATGTACTAATAGAACAAGTCCCACACACTGCTAGAAGGCCAAATATTTTTTCAGAGCTAGATGCAGACAAAAAATTATTTTTAATTTGCAACCTGATGAAGGTCAGTATAGATGGACTAATAGAACAAGTCCCACACACTGCTAGAAGGCCAAATATTTTTTCAGAGCTAGATGCAGGCAAAAAATTATTTTGAATTTGCAACCTGATGGAGGTCAGTATAGATGGACTAGTAGAACAAGTCCCACACACTGCTAGATGGACAAATATTTTTTCAGAGCTAGACGCAGAAATTTTTTTTATTCAATCTGCAACCTGATGGAGGTCAGTATAGATGGACTAATAGACCAAGTCCCACACACTGCTAGAAGCCCAAATATTTTTTCAGAGGTAGATGCAGAAAAAAATTATATTCAGTTTGCAACCTGATGGAGGTCAGTATAGATATACTAATAGAACAAGTCCCACACACTGCTAGAAGGCCAAATATTTTTTCAGAGCTAGATGCAGATAAAAGTTATTTTTAATTTGCAACCTGATGGAGGTCAGTATAGATGGACTAATAAAACAAGTCCCACACACTGCTAGAAGCCCAAATATTCTTTCAGAGGTAGATGCAGAAAAAAAAATATATTCAGTTTGCAACCTGATGGAGGTCAGTATAGATGGACTAGTAGAACAAGTCCCACACATTGCTAGAAGGACAAATATTTTTTCAGAGCTAGATGCAGACAAAAAATTATTTTTAATTTGCAACCTGATGGTGGTCAGTATAGATGGACTAGTAGAACAAGTCCCACACACTGCTAGAAGGACAAATATTTTTTCAGAGCTAGATGCAGAAAAAAATTATATTCAATTTGCAACCTGATGGAGGTCAGTATAGATGGACTAATAGAACAAGTCCCATACACTTCTAGAAGGCCAAATATTTTTTCAGAGCTAGATGCAGACAAAAAATTATTTTGAATTTGCAACCTGATGGAGGTCAGTATAGATGGACTAGTAGAACAAGTCCCACACACTGCTAGAAGGACAAATATTTTTTCAGAGCTAGATGCAGAAAAAAATTATATTCAATTTGCAACCTGATGGAGGTCAGTATAGATGGACTAATAGACCAAGTCCCACACACTGCTAGAAGCCCAAATATTTTTTCAGAGGTAGATGCAGAAAAAAATTATATTCAGTTTGCAACCTGATGGAGGTCAGTATAGATGGACTAATAGAACAAGTCCCACACACTGCTAGAAGCCCAAATATTTTTTTCAGAGCTAGATGCAGATAAAAATTATTTTTAATTTGCAACCTGATGGAGGTCAGTATAGATGGACTAATAAAACAAGTCCCACACACTGCTAGAAGCCCAAATATTTTTTCAGAGGTAGAAGCAGAAAAAAATTATATTCAGTTTGCAACCTGATGGAGGTCAGTATAGATGGACTAGTAGAACAAGTCCCACACACTGCTAGAAGGACAAATATTTTTTCAGAGCTAGATGCAGAAAAAAATTATTTTGAATTTGCAACCTGATGGAGGTCAGTATAGATGGACTAGTAGAACAAGTCCCACACACTGCTAGAAGGACAAATATTTTTTCAGAGCTAGATGCAGAAAAAAATTATATTCAATTTGCAACCTGATGGAGGTCAGTATATATGGACTAATAGAACAAGTCCCACACACTGCTAGAAGCCCAAATATTTTTTCAGAGCTAGATGCAGATAAAAATTATGTTTAATTTGCAACCTGATGGAGGTCAGTATAGATGGACTAATAGAACAAGTCCCACACACTGCTAGAAGGCCAAATATTTTTTCAGAGGTAGATGCAGACAAAAAAATATTTTTAATTTGCAACCTGATGGAGGTCAGTATAGATGGACTAATAGACCAAGTCCCACACACTGCTAGAAGGCCAAATATTTTTTCAGAGCTAGATGCATAAAAAAAAATATTTTTAATTTGCAACCTGATGGAGGTCAGTATAGATGGACTAATAGAACAAGTCACACACACTGCTAGAAGGACTAATATTTTTTCAGAGCTAGATGCAGAAAAAAATTATATTCAATTTGCAACCTGATGAAGGTCAGTATAGATGGACTAATAGAATGATGCTATGCCCAAAAGGTTTTACTTCACTAGGTGCAGTAAAAAAATTGGTATTCTATACACAGGTGGTGTATCTTGCAACCCAGATAGGCTACTCCACTGACTAACACACTCTGCAATAGGCCAAAAAGGATTAGCTTTGCTAGATTCAGCCAAATGCTGTGAAAAAAACTTGCACAGCACTGGCACAGACCTGCCTGGCAAAAACTGATAGGAACTGATGTAACTTAGTCCTGAAAAGGACTGCAGTTACAATTAGTCTTTTCTCCCACAACCTATCTATTTAAGAGCACAGACCAGCCTGATAAAAGTCGTAGGAAATGCTGTAACCTATCACAACTATTCCCTACTCCCAAGCTATCTGTAGATTTGTGTGAAAATTGGCTTGAAATTAACAAGGTATAGCGCACACAGCAACAGCGGTGCCGTCTAACACGCAGCTGCAGCAGTGAGAAAATGGTGGCGACGGGGAAAATGGCTGGGTCTTATAGGGCAAGGACATGTGACATACACTGCCAATGACACATGCCCTTGCTTGTGTGGAAAAAAGCAGTTCGCTCCATGTGTGCGCTGCTGATAGGCTGACAGATTGCACCTCCCCACTGTAAATGTGGGAAAGAGAAAAAAAAATGGAGATCTTCATTATTCCTGCAGAGAGCCATCCCCTGCCCCTCCCCCCGCCCCGCTGTGCACTCAAACTGCGTATTAACATTAATTTTCATCATTACTGAGAAAAAATCCAGTTATGATTTTGGTGCACGAACAGTTATCGAACATAACCTCGAACAGCCGAATTTTTCTCAAATCGTTCGTGTTCGCCGAACTGCTCGAACACCGCCCAAAACAGCTCGAATTTGAGATTGGCGAACAGTTCGAGTCGAACAACGCTCATCTCTACTCAAGAGGGGGAAAGCATGTGTAGCAGTGCCCAACATTTTTTTCAGTTGATCCTGGCCTGTACGAAGTAGGGTCTGAGAAGAATCCAAACCCTTGTCACCAGACGTTACCTCCTGGGGGTGGGCATGCATTGGTTGGAGAAAGAAATAAATACACACCAGAACATGGTTAACTAAACTAATATACAACAGGCATTGGAAAACTAAACTACTAAACAGCTATGGTTGGAGAATAAATCAAATACACACCAGAACATGGAGAACTAAACTAATAGAAAACAGAGGTTGGAGAAGTAAACTAATAAGACAACAGGGGTCAGAGAACTAAACTAAGACAACAGGGGTTGGAAAACTAATGTACGAAACAGATAGGGTTGGAGAACTAAACCACTGCACACCAGGGGATAGAGAACTAAACCACTAGACACCAAGGTGTCACTGGACAGCAAGTGTTGGAATCCCCAAGGCTTGCAGAACAAACCTCTGTATCTAACACTTCTTCCAGTGCGTCTGCATCCTCCACCTCCTCTAGGGCCTCCACCTGCACCCTCAACCTCTGCCTTAATGAGACACATGTTTCAACAGTGCAGAGAGAATCGCCCCCACCTCCATACTGCGCAGCGTTCACCGCAGATAGTCAATGTTAAAATTAATATGCCTTGCAGATCGCAGTCATAAAGCTGAAGAGTTGTGGACAGCTCTACTGGCCGAGGAGGGCTGTCTCCACTAAACCTGGAGAAATGGAAGGCGATGTGCGATAACAGTGCAAACCCGGTGGCTGCCCTACGCCGGGGCAACCTCACACACGTGCCTTGCATGGCTCGCATCCTCAACTGGATGGTACAGCAATTTCTCCACCACTGTCCCGGCCTGGAAGCGCTGCTGCAGAATCCACGGTCTTTGCGTGCTCACTTAAAACTATAAAAATGAGCAGGATCTTTAGCATAAAAACCAGACTACTAGACAACGAGCATGCTCCTTCATGGTGATAGAGGCCACCATCCTTTTATCTTGCTGGTACTTTTCTGTAGGAATGAGCTTGTCTCCAACCAGCCAGGAATATCCAGTGAATGGCACACCTCGGTTTGATATTAGCATCCAGTACCAGAAGCAAAGCCATCCACAATTTCCGTACCTCAGGAATTTTATTTGGTAGACTGGCTGAGCAAACATTAGTTTCTCACAAAGGAGCTGAAGACACTGAGTAGCAGTACTTGCAAGTTTCTCCAGCGTGACCTGTTTGTTATTGTTAGATATCAGAGGTAGAACATAACTGGGTTTTTCCAAGATGCCATATTGTATTTTAAGTCTTATAGACCCTGCACTTGCGTCCTTACATTCTAGAGGATGGTGGGGAAGGAGCCAGTAGGTTCTGGAGTTGTATTAGCTCCGGTGGTATAGAGGTGGCAGGCTGTCTTGAAGAGATTGGTTTTCAGGTTGTGTCTGAAGGACCCTAATGTGGTAGCTAATCAGACATGTTGAGGCACAGAATTCCAGAGGATGGGGGATATTTTGTAGAAGTATTGGAGGCGATTGGGTGAGAAACAAATAAGTGTGGAGAGAAGGAGGTCTTGAGAGGACCGGAGATTACATAAGGGAATATATCGGGAGATTAGTTCAGAGATGTGCAGAGAAGAAAGGTTGTGGATGGCTTTGTACGTCAGTGTTAGTAGTTTGAACTGGATATGTTGGGCATTTGGGAGCCAGTGAAGGGATCTTATAGATTGCAATCTTATGGATTTCTGGAGCCAGTCCTCAGTAAAAAAGCAGCCATAGAGTGTCCGGGAACCTTCACACAGACTTTTCTTAGCCAGGCCTGCTTCTCAGCAGGGTTGGACAGGCCCACCAGAGAATCTTCAGGTGGGTCCTGGCTTCTCCATCAGGAGAGTTCATAGTGCAAACCTTGCAGGTTGTGATGATGATGAAGCCATCCATCACCTTAGTTTTCTGTTACTTGGAATGCAAGTGCAAGTATGCAACCAGCCACCCACCTGTTATGTTCTGCTACCAAAGCTAAGGAAAGAGAGGAGATCTGTTCCTACTATAGGACTCAGCTGAATCCCTACGATGTAACAGGGAACCTGATCCTGCGATCAGACCTGCTAAAGTCCTAATCTAGTCTGTACGGAGACCTATAGATGTGGGGAGGGAATCCCTACAAGTACTAAGGACTGGGAGGAATATGGGACACCTCCTAACAGAAATAGTAGCAGACAGACGAACAAACAAAATAGATAGAACATAGAGGTCCGTAGACCAAGCAAACTAACAGAGTTAGATACAGAGCACAGGCTAGCTAGAAAGTAGATATACAATGAAGTCCAGCAAAGCCAGAAGGGCGGAGCAGGATTAAATAGGCCAACAAGGTCATGTGACCAGCAAAGGAAAAAAAACCTAACAGCAAGGTTCTAACAGTACCCCCCCTTCTAAGAGGATCCTCCGGATCCCCTAGGACCAGGCTTATCAGGAAATCTCCTGTGAAACGCTCTGATAAGTCTGGACGCGGAAACATCATCTGACCTCACCCAAGAGTTATCCTCGGGTCCGAAACCTTTCCAGGCCACAAGATACTGCAAACTACCTCTATACCGTCTAGAGTCAAGGATGCGAGAAATTTCATATTCCCCGTCCTCCACCACCGGAGGAACAGAGGCAGAGGCGTCACCATCCGACACAACAGTTTTTTTTAACAGAGAGACATGAAAGACCGGATTAATTCTCCAGGAGGTAGGAACCTCCAACCTAACAGCAGATTGGTTGACAACCTGAAGCACCTTAAAGGGCCCTACAAACTTGGGACCCAATTTCTTAGAAGGAATCCTCAACCGCAGATTCCTAGAGGACAACCAAACCATGTCACCAACAGCGAACAAAACCTCCTGTCGTTTCCTATCAAAGTAGTCTTTAGATTTTCTGTTGGCCTCCTGAAGATTACCACGCACATCCGTCCAAACTCTTTCCAAATCACCGGAAAAATTCTCCTCCTCAGGCACGGCAGATCCCAACTTGGAGAACGACCCAAACGACGGATGTCTCCCAGAACAACAAAAAAAAGGCGAACAACCAGCAGAAGAAGATGTATGATTGTTCAGAGCAAATTCGGCAAGTGGCAGAAACTCAGACCACCCCTCTTGATTGTCTGCCACAAAACAACGCAAGAACTGCTCAACATCCTGGTTTTTCCTTTCTGTCTGGCCATTAGATTCAGGATGATATCCGGACGAAAACGACAAATGAATTCCCAACCTGTCACAAAAGGCACGCCAAAAACGAGCCACGAACTGAGGACCCCTATCAGAAACAATGTCAGTAGGAACGCCATGAAGTCTGACAATTTCCTTGACAAAGGCCTTAGCGAGAGTTTTAGCGCAGGGCAGTTTGACGAAGGGAACCAAGTGACACATCTTGCTAAAACGGTCCACGACCACCCAGATGACAGTAAAACCCTCAGAGGGGGGAAGGTCAGTTATAAAGTCCATAGCCAAATGTGTCCAAGGAGCACTGGGGACCTCCAAAGGACAAAGCAACCCCGCAGCAGGAGTATGTGAGGACTTAGATCTAGCACATATAGTACATTGGCGCACCCACTTAATGACTTCCTTCTGCCATCCAGGCCACCAAAAACTGCGACCCACCAGTCTCTTGGTCTCAGAGATTCCGGGATGACCTGCCAACCGAGATTCGTGACACTCAACAAACAAATCTCTCCTAAAGGTCCCAGGCACAAACAACCTCCCATGAGGAGTGTTAGATGGGGCATTCTCCTGAGCTTTAAGAATCTCATCTTCCAAAACGGAGTCTAAAGCAGCTATCACAACACCTTCTTGTAAAATGTTCTCCTCTTTCTCACCACCGACTATGGGAGAAAAACTGCGAGACAAGGCATCCGCCTTAACATTCTTAGTACCAGGGATGTAAGTAACAGAGAAATTAAACCGCGAGAAAAACAGTGCCCACCTAGCCTGACGGGCATTCAGGCGCTTGGCAGCATCAAGATATATCAGATTTTTATGATCCGTAAGAACCTGAACGGGAAATTCCGCACCTTCCAAGAAGTGGCGCCAGTGTTCAAATGCGAGTTTAATAGCCAATAATTCCCGATTACCAATATCGTAATTCAGTTCAGTCTCCGAAAATTTTTTTGAAAAAAAGGCACAGGGATGTAATCCATCCCCGTTATCCTGAGACAATACTGCGCCAACCCCCACAGAGGAAGCATCAACCTCAACCAAAAACGGCCTAGTAACATCAGGCTGCATAAGGATGGGAGCAGAGGTGAACCTCTCCTTGAGATACACGAAAGCTTCAATGGCCTCAGAAGACCACTGAACTGCATCAGCACCTTTCCTGGTGAGATCAGTCAGAGGTTTGACAATACTAGAAATTTTTTTTATGAATTTTCTATAGTAATTGGCGAAACCCAAAAACCTCTGTATCGATTTCAAACCAATAGGCCTAGGCCATTCCTGCACAGCCTGAACCTTAACCGGATCCATCTCAAAACCTTTGCTGGAGATAATGTAGCCCAAAAAACTAATTCTCTGTACAGCGAACTCACATTTCTCCAGCTTAGCAAAAAGCGAATTGTCCATTAATAACTGTAATACCTCACGCACGCTCCGCCAATGAGACTCCAGATCTGGCGAATAAATCAAAATGTCATCCAAATACACAACCACATTTTTACCGATCAAAGGTCTAAGGATGTCATTAATCAGATTCTGAAAAAATGCAGGAGCATTAGTAAGACCAAAAGGCATAACCAGATTCTCAAAATGACCCACAGGAGTGTTAAAAGCAGTCTTCCATTCATCACCCTCCTTCATGCGCAACAGATTGTATGCCCCCTTAAGGTCAATTTTAGAGAACCACTTGGCCCCCAATAACTGGTTAAACAGATCAGGAATCAATGGCAGTGGGTAAGGATTGCGTACCGTAATTTTGTTAATCTCACGAAAATCCAGACAAGGACGTAAACCGCCGTCCTTTTTTTTTACAAAAAAAAATCCAACCGCCACAGGAGACTTAGAGGGCCTAATGTGACCGGCGGCCAAGCTTGTCTGTATGTATTCCTCCAAAGCCTTCCTCTCAGGAATAGTAAGGTTAAATAAACGACTCTTAGGAAGAGTCGCTCCAGGGACAAATTCAATAGAACAATCATAGTCTCTATGGGGAGGCAAAACCTGCGATTCTTTCTCAGAAAAAACTCTCCAAAAATCCTGAATAGGAACAGGCAATTCTCCCCTATCCAAAGCTGCAATACGCCCGTTACAACACTTGTCATAACATTTATGGCTCCAGGATTTAATTTCACTGGTAGACCAATCCAGTACAGGATTGTGAAATTTTAACCAGGGCAAACCCAATATTACTGGAGAAGGCAAGTTATTCAACACTACCAAATCCAATTTCTCATGGTGAACACCATTAATAGTGAGAGGAAATTCACTGACCTTGAGAGTAATATTCTTCAAAGGGGAGCCATCCACAGAAACCACAGCAATGGGGGATGATAAAGGTTCAGGTTTTAAATTGAGTTTTTCCACGAATCCCCCATCAATAACATTCAGTGTAGACCCGCAATCAACAAACACCCGAAATTCCATCAATTTTTCCTGAGCAATCGTGGAAGCAGCTAAAAATATACCCTTGGAATTTAAACAGGCAATACGGGCGTGACTGACCATTTTTTTTTCTTTCTTCATACGAAGCTCACAGCCTTTAATCAAATGACCAGATTTTCCGCAATAGAAACACAAGCCTTCCGAAAAACGACGGTCTTTTTCTTGAGAGCGAGGTGCCACCGATCCAATCTCCATCGGTTCACCACTGTTAATACACACATTATCATAACCAGAAACTGACATAGCAGAGGATTTGCTCTCATTAACCCTAGCACGCAGTCTTCTATCCACCCGTATAGCTAATTGCATAGCCTGTTGCAAATCCTCAGGTGTAGGATAAGCAATTAGCAGGTCTTTAACCCTTTCACTGAGCCCAGCAAGAAATAGACTTTTCAGAGCAGAATCGTTCCACCCTGTTTGAGTGGACCAACGACGAAAATGTGTACAATATTTTTCCACATTACCCGATCCTTGTTTTAAACGTCTCAACTCAGTCTCAGCTGATGCGACACGGTCAGGATCATCATATAATAGTCCCAAAGCAGAAAAAAAACTATCCACTGATCTGAAGCATGAATCACTAGGTTGCAAAGAAAAGGCCCACTCCTGAGGCTCTTTGCGCAAAAGTGACATTATGAACCCTACGCGCTGGGATTCATCCCCAGAGGACTTAGGTCTCAAACGAAAATACAATAAGCAAGCATTTTTAAATGAAAAAAATTCTCGGTGTTCACCAAAAAATAAATCCGGCAAACATACCTTAGGCTCCAAGAAATGTGCTCCAGGACAGTTACTCACGTGCTGACGGAGCTCGGCCACCTCCAGAGAGAGTCCCTGCAGGCGATGAGCCAAATCCTGAACCGACACCATGATGGAACAGAAAAATCTTTCCTTAGAGAATTTGCTGGCTGGACTTACTGTTATGTTCTGCTACCAAAGCTAAGGAAAGAGAGGAGATCTGTCCCTACTATAGGACTCAGCTGAATCCCTACGATGTAACAGGGAACCTGATCCTGCGATCAGACCTGCTAAAGTCCTAATCTAGTCTGTACGGAGACCTATAGATGTGGGGAGGGAATCCCTACAAGTACTAAGGACTGGGAGGAATATGGGACACCTCCTAACAGAAATAGTAGCAGACAGACGAACAAACAAAATAGATAGAACATAGAGGTCCGTAGACCAAGCAAACTAACAGAGTTAGATACAGAGCACAGGCTAGCTAGAAAGTAGATATACAATGAAGTCCAGCAAAGCCAGAAGGGCGGAGCAGGATTAAATAGGCCAACAAGGTCATGTGACCAGCAAAGGAAAAAAAACCTAACAGCAAGGTTCTAACACCACCCACAGGCCGCAATACTAAACTGCAACATTTCTGGACAGCTGCTTGCACTTTAAATGTTGCCTTTTAGGCTCGTGGAGGCGCAAGCTTTTCACAACCTACTAGGTCCCCAGCCGCCACTATTTCTCCCTGGGTTGTCCCACCTTCCAAAATCACAGGCCCCAGAACATTACTATTGGTACTTTTCTGTGGGAATCTGCTTGGTTCTTACCAGCCTGGAATATTTTCAGTGAACTATGGCACGGCGCCATGGTATTAGCAGCTGCCCAAATATATTAGCTTCTCACAAAGGAGCTGAAGATACAGAGTAGTAGTAGGTGCAAGTTTCTCCAGCATGTTAGATATCAGAGGAAGAAGTGGCTAATCGCCAATAATGGGTAGAAGGTTTTTAGTATGCTGCAATCCATGTCGGTTTCAAGGGGCATTGCAGTTCCTCATAATTTTTGGAAAGCCTTCCATTCACTGCTTAGGCCAACAGTGTACAGGAGACCCAGTTGCTATAAATGGAAAAAACGGTTTAGTTAAGGCCCTCTGACCTCCATGTCACTTCCAAGGGGCATTGGAGTGCCTCAAAATTTTTGGTAGGCATTGCACTCACTGTATGCCCTATAACTATGTAGCCGAATGGCTCCTTTTGGTACAGAAACATATCCTACAAGACATGTGTGGTTGACAGGCCTGATATTGATGTGAATGGTCCCTGTTCCTCCTGCTCTTTCTCCTTTGCCACCACCTCATGCATCATTCATCATCTGAAGCTTTGTTTTAACGGGAGTCATAGAACTGGGATAGTAGCAGGAAAACATCCAGCAATCCTCGGAGGTAGGATATGCGCCAAAACGCTGACCACCTCAGGCCTAGCCGCTACTACATACATGCGCTTGCATTCCAAGGAACAGAAAGCAAAGGAGATGGATGGCCTCATGATCATCATGAATAATTTACTCGTTGTGAAGGAGGCCGACCACTGCTGCTGTCTGCCTTCTGAAATTTGTGTTGATGCCTGATTGACCCAGGACCCGCAATCCTCTATGTCTGGAGGACGTGTTGCATCCCAGTGTCTGACTGTGTCCCGGCTTCCACAATATTAACCCAGTGTGAAGGCATCAGTGAGATGGACCATCCCTGGCCACATTCACTTGTCCACGTGTTTGTGGTTAGGCTATCCTTCCCATTAAATGCACTGGGGAGGGCACAGGTAATGTTTTGGTATGCACGCTTGTGTATAAGGCGCACCGGGACTAATAGGGGCGGCTGGGGACCGTTTATGGACACCCGGCCGCTCCCAGGCAGCTGGGGACCGTGTGTGGGCACCCGACCACGGGGCGGCTGGGGACTGAGTATGGACACCCGGCCCCCCTCTGACAGCTGGGGACCAAGCGTGGACACCCGGCTGCCGGGCGGCTGGGGACTGAGTATGGATACCAGGCCGCCGACGCAGCCATGACATGGTGGCCGGCATCTGCCTCCACAAGCCTAAAAGGCCTCATTTCAAGTGCAAGCAAGCTAGCAGTATGGTATTGCAGCCTGGGGGTGGGTAGGTGGCAGGCTGCACACTTACGCTTGCATTCCAAGAAAACAAAGCAGATGCTCACTTCTATCATCATCATGCTCCTCACCTTGGCACTCTCAACTCCCCTGATGGAGAAGCCAGGGCCAACCGGAGGAGTCTGGTTGTCTGGTGGGCTCATCCAATGCTGCCCTAAAGCAGGCCAGGCTAAGAAAAGTGTGGGGAAGGTTACCGGGACAAATAGTGGCGGCTGGGGACTGAGTATGGAGACCTCGCCGCCGAAGCAGCCATGAGGTAGTGACCAGCTTCGGCCTCCTCCAAACTAAAAGGCCCCATTTCAAGAGCAAGTTAGCAGTATGGTATTGCAGCCTGGGGGTGGGTGGGTGGAAGGCTGCACACTTACGCTTGCATTCCAAGAAAACAAAGGAGATGCTCACTTCTATCATCATCATCATGCTCCTCACCTTGGCACTCTCAACTCCCCTGATGGAGAAGCCAGGGCCCACCGGAGGAGTCTCTGGTTGTCTGGTGGGCTCATCCAATGCTGCCCTAAAGCAGGCCAGGCTAAGAAAAGTGTGGGGAAGGTACCCGGGACAAATAGTGGCTGCTGGGGACTGAGTATGGAGACCTCGCCGCCGACGCAGCCATGAGGTAGTGGCCTCCTCCAAACTAAAAGGCCCCATTTCAAGTGCAAGCTAGCAGTATAGTATTGCAGCCTGCGGGTGAGTGGGTGGTTGGCTGCATATTTGCGCTTGCATTGCAGGGAATGGGGGAAGTACAATTGAACACTGCCCTGGGAGAAGGACTTGCACGGGGGTAGTTGCAAGTCTGCATCTTCTGATGCGGCAAGGATCACTTCTGATGGGCACACTTTTAGGCAGTGACCTGGGTGTCAGAGATGCTTCCAGGGGTCTTCCCCATGCTGTTCCCATGTCTTTTCAGCACTGTATGCATGTGTCACACAGCATATGGCCAGATAAGGTTGTAAAATGTTAAAACGACATTTCCCGGTGAATGCATTTGTCACGATTGAAAGCAATACAAAAGTGCAAAAACGCATAAAAAATGCTACTTGTGAACATAGCCCAAGGGGTGGAGGAGTATTTTTGTTTTTGGTTATTTATTTTACCTTATTCACAAGTCTTTACCCTGGAAAGGATGTTCCTTAACATATTTCACAGGAAAATAGTTTCAGTTTCGTTTTTGAACGTTTTACTGTGAGCCCGTAAAAGTGGCTTAATACCTCTGACCACATTGTTGACAGCAGTGACCTGGGGTCTGAAATGCTTCCTGGGGCCATCCCCATGCTGTACCCATGTCATTTAAGCACTGTCACTATCGTTTTGGGCACTTTTTAGGCTTTCTACAGACTGCCGGGGGTGCCGCCGCAAAAATGCTCGGGTCTCCCATAGACTAACATTGGGCTCGTTGCTCGGGTCGAGCACCCGAGTATCACTGTGAGCTCGGCCCGAGCTTCGAGCACCCGAGCATTTTATTGCTCGCTCAACACTAGTGTTTACATTTCCCTAAATTAGGCCCAAACACCACCAAAGTGGCATTAATTTCACCAGAGTAGAAGTAGTTTAATGGAGACAGAAATCTCTTCCACTACAGCCAACTCAATAGATGGAGACCCAATCAGGATTCAGCACATTTCCAAAAATTAGTGGCAGACACCAACAAAGTTGCATTAATTTCACTAGAGTAAAAATAGTGTAATTAGGACCGGTCCCTCTTCTAGTACAGCCAACCATGCAGATGGAGACTCAATCAGAAGTGTTTACATTTCCCTAAATTAGGGCCTAACTCCACCAAAGTGGCATCAATTTCACCAGAGTTGAAGTAGTTTAATGGAGACAGAAACCTCTTCCACTACAGCCAACACAATAGATGGAGACCTAATCAGGATTCCCCACATTTCCAAAAATTAGTGGCAGACACCTGCAAAGTTGTATTAATTTCACTACAGTAGAAATAGTATAATAAGGACCGACACCTCCTCCAGTACAGCCAACCCAGTAGATGGAGACTCAATCAGAAGTGTTTACATTTCCCTAAACTAGGGCCTAACACCACCAAAGTGGCATCAATTTCACCAGTGTAGAAGTAGTTTAACGGAGACCGAAACCTCTTCCACTACAGCCAACCAAGCAGATGGAGACTCAATCAGGAGTTCACCATCCTCTCCAGTAATTCACCACGTGTCAGACTTGTTGTGCAGGTGCAAGAGCTGGTCTAAAAAATGTGAGAAAGGACTCACAGAAATTGCTTCTGCCGCTTACACTACTGCTGCTGCTAATATTTTGGCATTGACGTGCCGAAGATTGGAAGTGTAGAGCTGCGATGAACTCTGAGTGCCTCACTGCTGGCTTGGGGAAAACCTATCTTAAGTTTGTGTAAAAGTATGTTTCGATACTCCAGCATTTGCGGATCCCTTTCCAGGGCGGGAAGCATCTGGAAAAATTTACTCTTAAAATGTGGATCTAAAAGAGTAGCAACCCAGTAGTCAGCATTATTTCGAATCATAACTATACAGGGATCATGTTACAGATAGTACAGAAAGAACGCACTCATATGTCGGGCTCTTTCATGAGGTTCAAGCCCATGCTGTGTTGGTGGCTGGGTAATTCTAATGCTTGTTTCCTCCATCCCCTCCTGCCATACACGAACAAAGAGGGATGATTATCCTCTTCATGTTTTGACTGTTGCTCGCCCATCACCTCTTCCTCTTCCATTTGTTCCTCGCCTTCATGAACACCTTCACTAACAGTTTTTCTGGTATCGCCAATCCCTCTCAATCACATTGAACCACCCTCCCTTGGCACCCTGGGTCCCCTAGTGTATGATGTTAGTAACATAAGAAAGTAATTTTTTAGTGTGGATGAGGCCTGAATAACATAGGAGATATGCTACGAACAATTTCAAACTGAGATGTCCCCTACTATATCACATTAGTAACAGAAGAAAGTTTTTTTTTAGTGTGTATGAGGCCTGTATAACATACGAGATATTCTCCAAACTAATTCAAACTGAGATATCCCCTGCTGTATAACGTTAGGAATCGAAGAAAGTATTTTTTGACTGTGGATGAGGCTTGTATAACATGGAATATATGCTCGAAGATATTTCAAACTCGGATCTAGCCTACTGTATCACGGTAGTCACAGTAAAAATTAGATTTTTTTACTCTGCATAAGCTCTGCATACAGATGAATTTCACTGCCACTAAAAGGGGAGGTGACTTTAAGCAGAGTGTATCATGTTTGCGACACAAAAAAATCTTTTGTGGACTCTGCCTAGCAAGACAAAAAAATCTATTTTTTTACTCCGAAAACAGCTGAGGTTCACTGCCACTAAGATAGTAGGTGGCTTTTAGCAGAGTGTATCCCATTTGCGACGCAAAAAAGTCTTTTGTGGACTCTGCCTAGCAAGACAAAAAAAACAATTTTTTTACTCAGAAAACAGCTGAGGTTCACCTCCACTAAGATAGTAGGTGGCTTTTAGCAGAGTGTATCACATTTGCGACGCAAAAAAGTGTTTTGTGGACTCTGTCTGCCAACAGAAAAAATATATTTGTTTTATTGTGCATACAGCTGAAGTTCACCCACCCAAAAAATGACAAACTGGGATGACACAGTTTGCACTATCACATTAGCAAATGAAAAAAAAAAGTTTTTTGCGCTCTGCACTCAGAAGCTCTGCACTGAAAAGCTCTGCAGACAGCTGAATTTCAATCCCACAAAATCAAAAAGTGACCCACAAGGGCTTGCTTTATCATATTAGCAAGTGCAAAAATAGATTGAATGTATACTCATGCATGGAGCACAATACAACCAATGCACAACACTGTTCTATGGCATGGGCCCTGCTCTTTCTGTCAGAATTTCAGTAATTGCACAAGAAAAAAAAAATGTGCTGCAAGGTCGATTGAACAGGTACACAGCACAAGACTTATCTACACTATCTGACTTTCACACAAGCTCCCATCTATCTACAGTAGCTAATATCTCTCAATACACAGGTGCACACTCAGCAGCGTCTGTCTCCAGCAGTGACATGCATAAAATGGCGCTGAGGGAACATGTCCACTTTTTATATAGAGAGGACATGTGATTTCAGCAGCGAATTTCAGAAGCCCTTGTGTCTGGACAGTGTAGATGCTTCTTTCACTGTGATTGGCTAGCCGTGCTTTTCTTACTTAAAGTTACAGCCTACAGGAAGAAAAAAAATTACAAGGGTGCCACTGATCTGACCTGCTCTGAGCTATCACCTGCCCCCCTCACTTATCTACCACGTCCCCCCCGCTCATCATATACAAGCAATATGCTAGCAAAATGGTTAAAAACACTGTAGTTGCCCCGCAATCACGTTCCTGCATTTATTCACCGAATGTTACCGATTTTTCCCGAATTTAGGAAATTTTGCTCACATCGTGTCAAATTTAAGTCGTAAGCCCGGATTTCGAACAAAATCGCTCTTCACTAATCAGGATGTGCTTACATGCAGTAAGCAGTTTATAACAATTGCTAATACCATCCTGTCATTACAGATGCCTTTATTACTATAATTAGGAAGGTTTTTTATTCTGTAAAGGACACTTTAGAAAGGTGTTTTCTGATTATCCCTATAAAATATTACTTGTGTGGTTAACATAAAATTGCATCGTTCATAGATTTTTAATATTTGTAACCACTATAATATAGGTTTATGACCATATTTACTCTAATATTGGAATTGGTGTCCTCCTTTTTTAAATATCATTTTTGAAATTTTTATTGGATTTTAAAAAATGATGTACTAAAAGAATTGTTTTATATGCTATTTTTTAGCACTTCTTTTGTGTTATTGGGCAACACTATAGCCCAGTCAAAAGTGATATACTAAGAGAAAATAGACTGCAAACTTTGTAAGGCAATTTCTCCTGAGTATGCCAATACCTGATATGTGGTTTGGCAACACCAGTTTGAGCTCATAGTCTAGCACAAAAGAGAAGGTGCACTATTTGACTTTTAGAGTGCAAATTTGGCTGGAATAGATGGTCAACGTCATGTCACATTTTCAATAAACTCAAGGTGCCTAAACAGCCAACCCCCCCCCACCCACAAAAGGCAGAATTTGGAAACTAAACCTCTCAAGGAATGTATCTAGAGGTGTAGCTATGTTTTTCGACCTACAGGTGCTTCTCAAAAGTTTAAAACACTGGGATGTAAAAATAAAAACTACATATTTTGGAGTAAAATGATGCTTTGAGATGCCATGTCACATTTATAGTTCACTACATTTTCTTTTTCAAAGAGTGATAGGAGAAAATAGAACACATAATATGTAAAACAAATTTTCCCAAATGGGGTAATAGCCTATATATTGTCAAAATCTACTATATGGACTCTGCAAATTTCTCTGAGATAGTTTATGGTTGCCACTTCCATAGACTCAGAGGTTCCAGCAGAAAGTGATGGAGTTTCAGAAACTACATTGGTCAAGAAAATCATCTAGCGGTATGGTGAGCATTTTGAACCCATAGGCGCTTTACAGAATTTTATAATGCTGGGTTGTGTAAATTAAAAATTAAATTTTTTCCACTAAGATGTTGCATTATTCCCGAAATTTTTTTATTTTGCAAAGGTATAAGAGATGGAAATTGACCACAATGTTTATACAGTAATGTCTTCCAAATGCGGCAATGCTCAATATATGTTCAGAACTGTTTGTGCAGACGGAGGGGCTTGACAGGGAAGAATCGCTATTTGGCTTTTGAAGCATAAATGTGGCAGTAATAGTTTAATAGTTTCTGGGTGACACCTGCAGAACAGCCATAAACCCACAAGTGACCCCATTTTTGAAAATACATACTTTAGGGAATTCATTTAGGGGTGTAATGAACATTTGTATCCAACAGTTGCTTCACCGATTTCTTTATCACTGGGATGTGTGAAAATGAAAAATTACATTTGTTACAATAATAAATAGATTTAGATCAAAATGTTTCATTTTTACCATGGCTAATAACAAAAATAGTAATTTATTACTTTATTTCTCCAAAGTGCAGCAATATCCTATGTGTAGTCATACACTTCTGTTAGGACACGCGACGGGGCTCAGAAGAGAAGGAGTGCCATTTAGCTTTCGGACACAGAGTTTCCTGGATAATATCTGGGCACTAGAGCTCCTAAGCTCCTAAAACAGCAAAATATTATTGTGGCTTGTCCTGATGAAGAAGTATGTGTGCTTCGAAACACGTTGACAAATAAAAAAACACATTCAAACCTTTTCCGTCTCCTATTACCTCCTGTACCTTTGGCAGTGCGGATTTATATCCATTTTTTACAGTTTTATATGTTACTTCATTTTGTGGATCTGCAACAGCCAACTTCTTTAGCTGAAACAGGGGTTGTTACTTGAAGGTGAGCATAATCTGCTTTTTATCTCCTCTTTTTAACCCGTATAAGACCCTATTGTGCTCATTGTCTTTCCAGTTTTTGCTAAATCATATTGAAAATTACACTCAGGGAAATCATCTATTGGTGTAGTGACTATTTTAACCTGACTGGTGTTTTAAAAAAATTAGTGCATAATGGATGTTGCAGAGTGCAAATATGTCAGTATTTAGCTGATCGATGGGTGTGCCAGGTGTCAGACCCCCACGATCTCATATTGATCAGCTATCAGATGGATAGGTCATCATTGTATAAACCCAGAGAACCCCAGAGAACTCTGCAAATGTTTGTTCTTAGATCTATAGGAGAGTCATTCCAATTGTCCTTAGAATCTTTTTATATCCATTATTTAGATAGTGTGAACATATTTCACATCATTGTACAATAGAAGGAAGCTGTAAACATTAATCAACAATGAAACAAAGAGAGAGAAGACCTTATACATAGGATCTTATGATCTAAGGAAATGAATGGAGTTATACAGTAGTTGTAAAGTGCTAATTTTATCTGTTTATATTGTCCACATTCCAAAGTGACCAAAGTTGTGTTAACCAGTCACCATTCCAATATTTTTGCCAGCACAGATATGAAGTGTATAATGATTGCAGAGGAAATATCTGTGACAAGGTTAGGCTGTAGTTAAACCATTGCGGCTGTAATAAAAATATGTGTGATTTCTTCCTGAATTAATTCTGGTTGAGCTGTTAAGATTAAAAGGGAGTTTGGTAGTCTGAGGCAATTAATTTAAGCTGCATTCACACATCTGGATGATATGTCCTAGTGCTGCCACTGTACAGTCCAGCTCATTGTTATTGGCACCTGTGAAGTTTAAATACATAATGTGGAATATCTCCAGAAAAAAATCAATCAAGTGAAACAGTTTTTTTGGTATAGAGCACTCGTGCTAAATACAAAAGAGCAAATAATAAACAATAATTTAAAGCAAAAAACAATGAGAGGGAAAAATAGAAAAACCTAAAGCTTGCTGTGTCATTGGTATTGGCACCCTTTATATTAATTCAGTATTAAGACACATTTTGACTCGCTCCTGGTAAATCACACAAGAGATTCACCTGTGAATAATTGTCGATGTCCATAAGACATGAATTAGCCAATGAATGATGACTTGAGTGTTTGAAAAAGCCACATGGCAGGACCTGTTCCTTTGTCACAATGGTGAAGACAAATGAGCTGTCTGAGGACACCAGAACTGCAATTATTAGCAAACATAAGACTTCCAAAGGGTATAAGGCCATCTTCAAATCTCCAAAGATCTTATTAAGAAGTTTGCCAAGCATGGAACCGTCAAGACATGGACATGGGGGGAAGAGGAAAATTGACAAGAGATGTCTTTGAAGGTTGGTGCGAATGGTGGAAAAATCACCACATCAAATATCCAAAGACCTGAAGGCCAACCTAGAACAGTCTAAGGTCATGGTTCAACAGGTACCATAAGCCGCACACTAAACCAAGCAGAGCTTTAAGGGTGAAGGCCAAGGAAGAAACTATTGCTGAAGAAAAGACATAAAAAGGAACGACTGATCTTTGCCAGAGAGTACCTTGACAAACCACAATCCTTCTTGGAAAATGTTCTGTGGACAGATGAAACAAAAATAGAGCTTTTTTACAATGTAAGGCAACAGTTTGTTTACATCTAATGCAATGAAGCTTATAAGGAAAATAACACCTTATCAACAGTTAAGCATGGTGGAGGATCCCTAATGCTATTGGCTTGCTTTGCTGCGTCTGGTGCTGGAGGCCTTGACTTTATCACAGGAATCATGAAATCAGAAAATTATCAAGAGATTTTAGAGCAAAATGTCCTACCCAATGTAAGAAAACTTGGTTTGAGTCGAAGATCATGGTTCCTCCAGCAAGACAATGATGCAAAGCACATATCCAAAAGTACACAGGAATGGTTGAAAAAGAGAAAAATGGCCAGCAATGAGTCCTGACCTCAATCTCATTAGAAATCTTTAGGGTGAGCTGAAATCTGCCATTGGGAAAAAGAACCCTGCAAACATTCAAGGGCTTGAACAAACTCCAAAGGAAAAGTGGGAGAAAATTCCAGCTGACAAGACCAAGAAGCTTGTAGATGGCTACAAGAAACGTTTGAAGGCTGTCAGCAATGCCAAAAAGTGTGCAATCAAGTATTAATTAGGGTGCCTTTATTGCTGCACATGCTGTTTATTCAGTTTTTTTTTCTTTGAAATTGCAACATGGAAGTTGAACAAAAATGTTTATTGTTGTATTATTGTTTGGACCACTAATTAAAAAATCCTGAGGATATAACTTTGGCACATTTCCATTTATTTCTGAAGATATTGTGCAGTCTATGAAAAAAATTAAGGGGTGCCAATAATAGTGTGCAGCACTGTATTTCATGTCCTGTATTTTGCCTCCTCTGTGTACTCTTTTTTAGTGATTTTAATCCTTTGATGACTTCTAGCATTTACTTAATAAAATGTACTATTTTGTCTACCTCTCCTGGCATATCCCTGTTGTGGAAAGGTTTTCTTATGGTCTAGGATAAAATCATGGGTATATGCACCTAATGCTAACCACTATGCCATCACAATGTTTATACATTAGTCTTTAATCCACAAAATACAATGTTATATTTTAAATAGAAAAAAACTCAGCACTCAGGGGTTGAGCAGTAGAATTGTGCACATGCGATTATTGTCGCGATGCTTCTAAGCTTCCTGGTAATTCCCTGTTTATGGCAATCCATTGCTTTCTGATAAAAGTCCAGAATCTAAGACCAAAACGTCAAATCTATTGTGCAATTGGATTGTCTGATTAAAATATTTTCACTATTCCACTGCTCAACCCCTGAGTCCCGAGGTTTTCTCTATCTAAAAACCCAGATAAGACATATCAGGATGGCCACTGTAGCATCAGCTTCTCTGCCCCTTGCTAGGCAGAGACGCCATCCCTCTCACCTCCCCGCTCCTGGCGCGGCTTCCTCCAGCGCTTCTCTCCCCGCTGCTTCTGGCACGCGCTCCTTCCCCGGCAGTGTGCTTAGGGCGCGCGCTCCCCCTCTCTTAAAGGGACAGCGCGCGCCGTCCTAAGGAGTCCCCGGCCAATTGCCGGAGGACCTCCCATTTATAAGGCACCTCCTCCAAAATGGAGGTGTCCGAGCAAAGTTGTTTGCACTGTGTCTGATCTTTGCTTCAGCCCTCAGGTTCCGCTGCTAGCCTGACTCCTCGTCCTGCCTGCCAGCCTGTTATCTGCCCGTTACCTGCCGAGCCTGCCAGCCTGCTCACCTGGAGCGCTAACCTGTTACCTGCCTGTTACCTGCTTTGGCTATCAGTCCGCTCACCTGGGAGCATCCGCCTGTTATCTGCTGTGTCCGTCATACCGCTCACCTGGGAGCACCCGCCTGTTACCTGCTGTTTCCGTCAGTCCGCTCACCTGGGAGCGCCCACCAGTTACCTGCCAGTTACCTGCCTCGTCTGTCTGCCCGCTCATCTGGGAGCATCCGCCTGTTATCTGCTGTGTCCGTCATACTGCTCACCTGGGAGTGCCCTCCAGTTACCTGCCAGTTACCTGCCTCGTCTGCCTGCCCGCTCATCTGGGAGCACCCACCTGTTTCCTGCCAGCCTGCCTGGAGACCCTGCCATCACTTGCTGTGACCACCTTCCTGGTAAACCTAAAGACTGCTATTGGCCCTGCTATCACGAACTGTGTCCACCTGTCAGCTACCAGAGACTTCCACCTGCTTGCCATGTCCATCCGTCATACCGGTCAGTTCCAGCCACCTGACCCGTGGTAGCCACCTGCTCTCTTACAAGGTCGTCCCCAGAGTAGCACCTGGTCCCTCTGCCGGGTTCCTCCCTGGTCACGGAGTCGTTAGCCGCCGTCTGACCAGGGTCAGTTCAGGTTGATACTTAGTCATGCCCCTCTGGGTCCCTCCTTGCTCCTCGGCACAGAGGTTCCACCACCCGGACCCGTAACAGTTTGCTCGGGCCATGGAACCCGGTGGCACCCAAGCTCCCTCGCTCTCTGACCTATACCATGAAGTCTCCCGTCAGAGATCCCAGCAGGAATCCATCCTGAACCACCTGCGGAATGTCAACTCTCGCCTGGACACACTGACTGCTCCACCAGCAACCACCGCTAGTGTCACGACTCGCACCCCGGCAGCGCCGCTGCCCACCAATACCATGGCATCCTGTTCCGGACCCCGGCTTTCTGCACCTCCTCGTTTCGGAGGCGACCCTGCTCAAGCTCAGGGCTTCATAAACCAGTGCACCCTGCACTTTGAACTCTTGGCTCACCAGTTTATCTCCGACCAGGCCAAAGTGGCATTCATCATGTCCCATCTCACTGGGGAGGCACTGGCATGGCTTAACCCCCTGTGGGAGAGAGAGGACCCCCTGGTGTCCGACCTGTCGTCATTCCTCCCTACTTTCCGGAGAGTCTTCGATGAACCAGGACGAAAGACCTCATCTGCCTCCTCTCTGCTACGTCTCCGCCAAGGGAGTCTCACCGTGGGCCAATATGCCATACGGTTCCGCACCCTCGCTTCTGAGCTTGCCTGGGATAACGAGGCCCTGGCGTCCGTCTTCTGGGAGGGTCTTTCCGGTCGGATTAAAGATGAGCTCGCCGGTCGGGACATTCCTACCACACTGGATGACCTGGTGTCGCTGGCTACCCGGATTGACATCCGGTTTCAAGAACGCACCAAAGAGACCACCCGTGAGAGAAGGTTTCCCCGCCTAGCTCTTACTTTCCAGAGGCCTGTCTCCTCTTCTGTCACTCCCCGGCCGCACTCACCTGAGCCCATGCAGATCGACCAGACCAAGATGGTCAAATCTCGCCAAGAGTCACGCCGAGCCGAGGGGAGCTGTTTCTATTGTGGCAGTAAGGAGCACCTGATCCGTTCCTAACCGGAGAGGCTGGGAAACTCCAGTGTCTAGGACCGCTCGGAGAGGTCGCCCTAGACAAAAGTAAGCCCTCTCCAACCCTGACTGTGTCTGTATCTATCTCCAGGGGAGAGAACCGTCACTTTGAACTCGCCCACCTGGATTCTGGATCCGCTGGAAACCTCATCTCCCAGTCCCTGGTTGAGAAATAGCGTATTCCCACCAAGTTTCTGGCTGAACCTTTGTCAGTCGCCTCCGTGGATGGAAGACTCCTTCCGGTGACCATCCTGCTCGTCACGGAACCCATAACCCTGCAGGTGGGAATGCTGCACTCTGAGGTAATCTCCTTCCATGTGTTGCCCGGACTCTCCCACTCCCTATTGCTAGGTCTACCTTGGCTCCAGACACATGAACCCGTGTTGAACTGCCATTCCGGTGAAGTATTCCGGTGGGGGCCGGTCTGCTATAAGACCTGCCTGGTTCCGGTTCGTCCTCCTCCTACCCCAGCTAATTTACCCGGTCTTCCGGCTCCTTACTGGCCCTATGCGGACGTCTTCGGTAAAAAAGAAGCAGAGACATTGCTACCTCATAGGCCATATGATTGCCCGATCGATCTGGTACCTGGCGCCACTCCACCCCATGGGCATATTTATCCATTGTCTGTGGCTGAAACCCGAGCCATGTCTGAGTACATAGAGGAGAATCTGGCCAGGGGATTCATCCGGAAGTCTACTTCCCCGGCTGGAGCCGGATTCTTCTTTGTCAAAAAAAAGGATGGCTCGCTACGCCCCTGTATTGACTATAGAGGACTCAATCAGATCACAGTTAAAAATAAATACCCCCTTCCGCTCCTCTCTGAGTTATTTGATCGCCTTAAAGGCGCCAGGATCTTTTCCAAGCTGGATCTACGTGGAGCGTATAACCTGGTCCGTATCCGTCAAGGAGACGAGTGGAAAACGGCATTTAATACCCGGGACGGACACTATGAGTACCGTGTGATGCCCTTCGGCCTCTGCAATGCTCCCGCCGTCTTCCAAGAACTGGTCAACGATATCTTCTGTGACCTTCTTTACTCCTGCGTGGTGGTATACCTGGACGACATCTTGGTCTTCTCTCCGGATCTTCCCACACACCGGAGGGATGTTCGTCAGGTCCTGCTTAGGCTCAGGCAGTACCACCTCTATGCTAAATACGAGAAGTGCCTTTTTGAGCAGACCTCTCTTCCATTCCTGGGCTATGTTATCTCCCAGACAGGCTTGCGAATGGATCCCGAGAAGCTCTCTGCTGTCCTAAAGTTGCCCCGTCCGGAGGGCTCGAAGGCGATACAGCGATTCCTGGGCTTCGCTAATTACTATCGTCTCTTCATTCCTCACTTTTCGTCTCGGACTCCTCCCATATCTGCGCTCACCCATAAGGGAGCAAATTCCAAGGTATGGCCACCCGAAGCTGAGGAGGCCTTCCTTTCCTTGAAGCAAGCCTTCTCCTCTGCCCCTGTGCTGCATCGTCCAGACTGCAACAAAGAGTTCTACCTGGAGGTTGATGCTTCCTCCTCTGGAGCCAGAGCGGTGCTCACCCAAAAGTCTTCATCCGGGAGAATGGTAACCTGTGGCTTTTTCTCCAAAATCTTCTCCTCCTCTGAGCGCAATTATTCCATAGGAGACCGAGAACTGCTGGCCATCATATTGGCGCTGGAAGAGTGGCGCTATCTGCTTGAAGGGGCTCTATACCCGGTGATCATCTACACGGATCACAAAAACTTGGCATATCTCCAAAATGCCCAAAGACTTAATCCACGCCAGGCCCGGTGGTCTTTGTTTTTTGCCCGCTTCAATTTCATCCTTCATTTCCACCCGGCGGACAAGAATGTCAAAGCTGATGCCTTGTCCCGATCCTTCCTGTCCTCCGACCAAGAGGAGGAGCCTATGCACATCATCGACACCTCCAAGGTGATGAATGTGGCCCCCTTGGATTTGACTCGTCTTCCACCCGGCAAGACGTTCGTGGCGGCTCCTGACCATGAGAAGGTTCTTCGCTGGGGTCATTCTTCTAAACTAGCTGGCCATGCCGGCCAAAAGAAGACCTTCCTACTCATTTCCCGGCATTACTGGTGGTCTACCCTGCGTAAGGATGTGGTAGACTTCGTCTCTGCCTGTTCATCTTTTGGCCGCAACAAAGTTCCCACACACTTACCAGCTGGTCATCTCCTGCCGCTTCCCATACCTGTTACCCTGTGGCAACACATCGTTATGGACTTCATTACCGATCTTCCTGTTTCTGCCGGGTGTACTGTCATTTGGGTGGTCGCGGACTGCTTTTCTAAAATGGCCCACTTCATTCCCCTGCCTGGTCTACCGTCTGCACCTGAGCTGGCTAAGGACTTTATCCGTCATATCTTCCGTCTCCATGGCCTACCCCTCCACATCGTGTCGGATCGAGGGGTTCAGTTCACCTCACGCTTCTGGAGAGCCACAAGTAAACTGCTGGACGTCACCCTGGATTTCTCCTCCGCTTACCACCCTCAGTCCAATGGTCAAGTGGAGCGGATCAATCAGATCCTTACCAGCTATCTCTGGCACTTTGTTAATGCCCACAATTCTGATTGGATGGACCTCCTTCCTTGGGCCGAATTCTCTTATAATAACCACGAGAGCGAATCCTCTTCCAAGTCCCCGTTCTTTATTGTCTATGGCCAGCACCCCCTGATTCCGTTTCCCGTCTCCGCCTCTGTGGACAACCCTGCCGCGCAGTCTCTTGTCAGCGAGTTTTCTACCATTTGGGAGAGTACTAGGTCCGCACTTCTTCAGTCCTCCGAGCGGATGAAGAGATATGCTGATAAGAGACGTCTGGATCTGCCTCAATTCCATCCGGGAGACAAGGTTTGGCTCTCCTCCAAACATGTACGGCTCAAGATACCCTCCTACAAGTTAGGTCCTCGCTTCATCGGCCCTTTCAAAATCCTCAGGCAAATTAATCCAGTGAAAAAAAAAATAAATGGGTTGCGAGCTTACGTATTTTGGCCAAAATATCAACTAATACCTCATTTGATATTTTTTGCACTTTTTTTATCTGCCAGGGCACGGCCAGGCCCAGTAATGGTGACCTTGTGAGTGGGGGCTTCACAACTCTGCGATGCACGGATAGGGTGCCGGGCATCCCGCCTAGTCGAATAGTAGGGGCGTGCAATAGGATGCTGGCTAGGCACAGTGCCGCGAGTGTGTGAATTGCACCCTACTGCAAGTTTCATCTGTGTGCAGTTTTAGTGCTGGGTAGTCGCCCCTCCAGTGAGAGTGAGTGAGGGCGATTGTTCATTAGCATTCTGCACCTGTGTTACCTCCTTCTAACAAAAGGGGGCCGGCCGTGTCCTGGTGTGCATTTTTTCTTGAAACCTTGGCTGGTGAGTACCTTTGCCTTTTGCTATTTTCTAAAAATTCTGTCTATTGTTCTGGCTATGCTGTCTGTTTTTAATATTAGAGTAGGGACTCGCAAAACCGTGAGGACCCTTGACGATGGGTTGCGAGCTTACGTATTTTGGCCAAAATATCAACTAATACCTCATTTGATATTTTTTGCACTTTTTTTATCTGCCAGGGCACGGCCAGGCCCAGTAATGGTGACCTTGTGAGTGGGGGCTTCACAACTCTGCGATGCACGGATAGAGTGCCGGGCATCCCGCCTAGTTGAATAGTAGGGGCGTGCAATAGGATGCTGGCTAGGCACAGTGCCGCGAGTGTGTGAATTGCACCCTACTGCAAGTTTCATCTGTGTGCAGTTTTAGTGCTGGGTAGTCGCCCCTCCAGTGAGAGTGAGTGAGGGCGATTGTTCATTAGCATTCTGCACCTGTGTTACCTCCTTCTAACAAAAGGGGGCCGGCCGTGTCCTGGTGTGCATTTTTTCTTGAAACCTTGGCTGGTGAGTACCATTGCCTTTTGCTATTTTCTAAAAATTCTGTCTATTGTTCTGGCTATGCTGTCTGTTTTTAATATTAGAGTAGGGACTCGCAAAACCGTGAGGACCCTTGACGATGGGTTGCGAGCTTACGTATTTTGGCCAAAATATCAACTAATACCTCATTTGATATTTTTTGCACTTTTTTTATCTGCCAGGGCACGGCCAGGCCCAGTAATGGTGACCTTGTGAGTGGGGGCTTCACAACTCTGCGATGCACGGATAGGGTGCCGGGCATCCCGCCTAGTCGAATAGTAGGGGCGTGCAATAGGATGCTGGCTAGGCACAGTGCCGCGAGTGTGTGAATTGCACCCTACTGCAAGTTTCATCTGTGTGCAGTTTTAGTGCTGGGTAGTCGCCCCTCTAGTGAGAGTGAGTGAGGGCGATTGTTCATTAGCATTCTGCACCTGTGTTACCTCCTTTTAACAAAAGGGGGCCGGCCGTGTCCTGGTGTGCATTTTTTCTTGACACCTTGGCTGGTGAGTACCATTGCCTTTTGCTATTTTCTAAAAATTCTGTCTATTGTTCTGGCTATGCTGTCTGTTTTTAATATTAGAGTAGGGACTCGCAAAACCGTGAGGACCCTTGACGATGGGTTGCGAGCTTACGTATTTTGGCCAAAATATCAACTAATACCTCATTTGATATTTTTTGCACTTTTTTTATCTGCCAGGGCACGGCCAGGCCCAGTAATGGTGACCTTGTGAGTGGGGGCTTCACAACTCTGCGATGCACGGATAGGGTGCCGGGCATCCCGCCTAGTCAAATAGTAGGGGCGTGCAATAGGATGCTGGCTAGGCACAGTGCCGCGAGTGTGTGAATTGCACCCTACTGCAAGTTTCATCTGTGTGCAGTTTTAGTGCTGGGTAGTCGCCCCTCCAGTGAGAGTGAGTGAGGGCGATTGTTCATTAGCATGCTGCACCTGTGTTACCTCCTTCTAACAAAAGGGGGCCGGCCGTGTCCTGGTGTGCATTTTTTCTTGAAACCTTGGCTGGTGAGTACCATTGCCTTTTGCTATTTTCTAAAAATTAATCCAGTGGCCTACAAATTAAAACTCCCGGCCACCTTACGGATTCCCAACTCCTTCCACGTATCTCTCCTCAAACCCGTTGTCTTTAACTCTTTTTCCAACAATCCAGGTACTCCCCCTGCTCCGGTTTCCGCTGAAGACGTCTTTGAGGTAGAGAGTATTCTGGCCACCAAGAGGGTAAGAGGAAAGACCTTTTTTTCTGGTAGATTGGAAGGGGTTTGGTCCTGAGGAGAGAACTTGGGAACCCAGGGAGAACATCAACGCCCCGCTTCTCCTTGACATATTTCTTTCTGGCCTTAAAAAGAGGGGGCCTAAAGGGGGGGGTACTGTAGCATCGGCGTCTCTGCCCCTTGCTAGGCAGAGACGCTGTCCCTCTCACCTCCCCGCTCCTGGCGCGGCGTCCTCTAGCGCTTCTCTCCCCGCTGCTTCCGGCACGCGCTCCTTCCCCGGCAGTGTGCTTAGGGCGCGCGCTCCCCCTCTCTTAAAGGGACAGCGCGCACCGTCCTAAGGAGTCCCCGGCCAATTGCCGGAGGACCTCCCATTTTTAAGGCACCTCCTCCTAAATGGAGGTGCCCGAGCAAAGTTGTTTGCACTGTGTCTGATCTTTGCTTCAGCCCTCAGGTTCCGCTGCTAGCCTGACTCCTCGTCCTGCCTGCCAGCCTGTTATCTGCCCGTTACCTGCCGAGCCTGCCAGCCTGCTCACCTGGAGCGCTAACCTGTTACCTGCCTGTTACCTGCTTTGGCTATCAGTCCGCTCACCTGGGAGCATCCGCCTGTTACCTGCTGTGTCCGTCAGTCCGCTCACCTGGGAGCGCCCACCAGTTACCTGTCAGTTACCTGCCTTGTCTGCCTGCCCGCTCATCTGGGAGTACCCGCCTGTTTCCTGCCAGCCTGCCTGGAGACCCTGCCGTCACTTGCTGTGACCACCTTCCTGGTAAACCTAAAGACTGCTACTGGCCCTGCTATCACGAACTGTGTCAACCTGTCAGCTACCAGAGACTTCCACCTGCTTGCCGTGTCCATCCGTCATACCGGTCAGTTCCAGCCACCTGACCCGTGGGAGCCACCTGCTCTCTTACAAGGTCATCCCCAGAGTAGCACCTGGTCCCTCTGCCCGGATCCTCCCTGGTCACGGAGTCATTAGCCGCCGTCTGACTAGGGTCGGTTCGGGTTGATACTTAGTCACGCCCCTCTGGGTCCCTCCTTGCTCCTCGGCACAGAGGTTCCACTACCCGGACCCGTAACAGCCATATTTTAATGAACCCCATGCAAGCAGTCACAGTATCTGATCATGTTGTCTCCCGAAAATACATAAAAACACTATGACTCCTCCAGATAGGGCCATTATTTCTGGTAAGGGGTGACTGACTGAGAATGTTTGTAAATATATTGACAATCAACTGAGAAGGTTTTCTTAAGCGTTTACCTTCTTACCTACAGGACGCCTCAAATCTGCTCCATAAAATTGGTGGCTTACATATTGAGGATAATATGTTATTAGTAACTTGTGACATAGAATCTTTATACAAAAGCATTAAACATCACAATGGCATTTGGGCAGCCTCCTTCTTTATACAGTTGGGAATTTGGATTAAAATCATACTGATTTCATCATCCGGTTACTAAAATTTATCTTCTCACAATTTTTTGGTATTTAATGGGTCCTTCTACCTGCAACTCCAGGGTACAGCTATGCCTGTGCACCTTCATACGCCAACATGTTCCTGGCGCTGTGGGAGAAGTACCTGTTTCTATCAGACTCTAATCTACCAATAGACTGTGTCATTTTTTGGGCACGGTGCATTGATGATATTTTCATGATATGATAGGGCAATTCTTTTGACATGCTCAATGACAATGACTAATATACTTTTAACATATATATGTGATCCAAAGCAGATTACTTTCTTGATGTTATTGTAAAATGTGATTCTGACAATTTTTTTAACAGACAGATGTCCATTGAAAAGAGACTGCAGTAAATTTGTTCTTGCGTGCCTCATGCTCCCAACCATTGCAACTGGACATCCCAGCTGGACAATTTCTTTGTATTGGAAGGATCTGTTCTACAAATACTGACTTTCAGTTGCAAGCATCTGAACTGAAGAAATTATTACGATACTACGGATATAAAAAATCTAATAATCAAGCTTACTCGAGAGCTAGAAACTTGAACTCATCAACAATTACTCTATTCCTTGAACTAGACATGTTAATCATCCAGTACCACTCTCAATGGCATCTCATGAGAAAAAGTATAGAAAAGTTTTGGCCATTACTACTTACTGATGCAACTCTTAAATAGAGTAGTAATGGCTATGCGGCCAGCCAATCAAAGTAATGCCACTACAGTCATGGCTACGGCATTACAGTGACTGACAAGCAATTCCCGCATGTTTATTGGCTGTCTAACAAGTGGCAAACATATGTGGCGAGGACTCGAGCTTGCGAGCGATTATTCAAAAATACTCGCCGAGTAACGAGCATCTCAAGCACCCTGATGCTCGAGTGAGCAACGAGCAGTGACGAGCATGCTTGCTCATCACTATTCAAAACCCATCATCAATGTGATCCAACTTTCATATGTGTACGTGGTATTCATAGTATTCTTACAGGCATTCGGGGTGGGAATATTACCCGTAGACTCTTCCAGTGCAAAAGTAAATGGATGTGGACATTAGACACCGTAAAACCTATGGAACTTAATGAAACTCTTAATTTTGTGCCATTTCTAAAATATAGAGATATATATCATATCACCTCTTGACCCCCTTCGTTTTTAGACCAGTCTATTACTTTTATCAGTACTTCTTGTTCTTTACAATATTCTTTCTTTTTATATTCCTCATGGACAACCCTATGGTTGATATAATTTTTCCATCCCTTTCTGTGATAGGGCGGACTATAAGAATATTACCTATTGTTGTGTAAAAATGTATTAGACATGTGCACATGACCCTTGGGCTTATATTTCTTTGTATGTTATTATATGATACCTATTACTGCATAGTGTACATTTAGTCCTATATAATTGTGACTATGCATTCGTTTTATGTACTTTCTTTATATATATATATATATATATATATATATATATATATATATATATATATAATGTCATGCAATACTTTATTGCTTTCACATTCACTCACACACACTCTTACCTTTATTCATTCATGCTCTCATATTTCACACTTACCGCATACACTAGCACATTTTTCCTCTTGGGATTTCAAAGAATATATTACACTAGATCCTTTCTTATGCCTCCTTATATTATATAGTATTTTTCTTTTTTTTTTGTTCACTTTGACACATATATTTTATGCAGTTTTGCTTTTTAAGCATTTTCATCATATATATATATATATACACAAATATATACAGTATATATATATACACAATATATATGCATAAATATATACACAAATATATATATACATCATATATATATATACACAAATATATACAGTCATGGCCTTGAAATTGTTCCAGAAAATGAAGTACCGTATATATTGTACTCGTATATAAGCCGACTTTTTCAGCACACTTTTTAGGCTGAAAAGCCTCCCTCGGCTTATACTCGAGTATATACTTACATTCTGGCATATGTAAGTATATACGGGGAATTGAGGTGGCGGAGGGCCGGGGCGCAGGCAGGAGCCGGCTGCTGCAGCTAACACCTTTGCAAACTTCTAAAGAAAATGAATATTCACTCTTCTCCATGCCCATGGGAGTGGAGAAGAGTGAATATTCATCTTCTTTATAGCGCACACTGTAGCCGCAGCCAGCGGCTTCCTGCTGCAGCTCAGCGATCCTTTGTGCCCGCTATTAGAGAGCATGAATATTTACTCTTCTCCTCTCCCATGGGCATGGAGACGAGTGAATATTCATGCTCTTTAGTAGTGAGCACAGAGGATCACTGAGCCACAGCAGGAGCTGTGGTCGCTGCTGACTGTGTGCGCTATTAAATAAAATGACTATTAACTCCTCTCCACGCTCATAGTCCCGGCGTGGAGAGTAGTGAATATCCCCGCAGCTCACCTCAGCATCTGAGGGCGCATGGCAGTGACATCATGCACTGCTCTGATGCTGAGGTGAGCTGATGGCAGAACAGGATGCAGCACTGTAGCAGAGGGTAGGAAGGTGAGTAGGAGTGTTCATTTTTTTCATGTGTGCAGTGATGGAGGACCATGTATACCAGGATAGGGGGGCCATGCATACTAGGATAGGGGGACCATGTATACTAGGATTGTTGATGAGGTGGCCATGCATACCAGGATTGGGGATGAGGGGGCTATGCATACCAGGATTGGTGATGTGGGGGCCATGCATACCAGGATTGGGGATGAAGGGGCTATGCATACCAGGATTGCTGATGTGGCGGCCATGCATACCAGGATTGGGGATAAGAGAGCCATGCATACCAGGATTGGGGATAAGGGGGCAATGCATACCAGGAATGGTGATGTGGGGGCCATGCATACCAGGATTGGAGATAAGGGAGCCATGCATACAAGGATTGGTGATGAGGAGGCCAAGCATACCAGGATTGGGGATAAGGGGGCCTGGCATACCAGAATTGGTGATGAGGGAGCCATGCATACCAGGATTGGTGATGAGGGGGCCATGCATACCAGGATTGGTGATGAGCGGGCAATGCTTAACAGGATGGGGAAATTTACCAGTAGCTGCTGCATTTCCCATCCTAGGCTTATACTCTAGTCAATAAATTTTCCCAGATTATTGTGGTAAAATTAGGTGCCTCGGCTTATTTTCAGGTCTACTTATACTCGAGTATATATGGTATTTATTCCAGAAAATTATTGCAATTACTCATGTTTAGTTTCTTTGTGTGTATTGGAACAACACAAAAAAACAGAGAAAAAAATGCAAATTGAACATAATTTCACACAAAACCCTGGGCTATGAATGACGTTTTCCATGACATGCTTGAGATAGGTGGTACTCGCGCTATGCACCAACACTATATCCAGGATTTCCCTTCACACCTGTGCCATTCCAGCAGGAGGAGATCAGTAGAGGAAATATGTGTCATGATTCCACCACACACGGTGTCCTAGGGATGCTGTGAGTGACATCGAGGGCTGGCTGAGCTGTCAGGACTAAGAGTGACAGCTCTGCTGCCCAATCTGAAGCTGACGTGTGAGTGTTGTGATTGACAGCTCAGCTTTCCTATCTGGCTGGGTCTGTGGGATCTCCTCCAGGTGTCACCTATCCTTTGTACTTACAGGGCTATTTAGAACTCTGACAACTTTCAGATCTTTGCCAATTGTAGCTCTGCTCAAGTGGTGTGTTTGTCTGCTCTGTGCTATGAGTTATATCCTGATATCCATTGATGAATTACCTTCTGACCATCCATTTGACTTACCTCTGTATTTTGATCCGCTACATTCCTCATACTCTGACATTGGACTGTCTCCTGACTACGCTTTTGTCTTTTCCCTCTGTCTATTACAAGCCCTCTTTGGTACTGATCCCGGACCTCTTGACTATTCTGCTCCACGTTAAGTCCTTGTATAATGCTTAGTGTCATGTTATGTTTATATATTTCTTCTACCTATCTAATGTCTACTGATCACTCTTAGTGATGTAACATCAGCAGCAGGCATGAAGACGTCACAAGATCACGTCTGTCACACTGAGCCTGAGAGCACATGCTGCAGAGACCAGGGAACGTAGTGACGTAAGTATTTTTTTCTTATAATTTTATCAGGAATTATTTGTGTTGGTCTCATATTCTATATAGGATAACTGGGGGGGGGGCATATTGTATATGTTAGAGCTGTGGGCGATATCATACTTTGTAGGGTGCTGTTGTTTACCATACTGCATATAGGGGAGCTGTGGGAGCATCATAGTTTATATATGGAGTTGGTGCAGCCATAATACTGTATATAGGGGAGCTGTGGAGGACATCATACTGTGCATAGGGTGCTGTGGGTCCCCATATAGCTGTTGGGGCATCAGTGCAAAGCAGGAGAAAACTAGTTTGACTGGGTGAGAGGTCGTAATAGTGGGTTTAAAGAGCACATTTTCTCATTGAGGAGTGTGCCAAGTTAGCGTAAAGAGACTTATTAGCCATGGAGTTCTCTAGGAATTTACATTTCCAAAAAGGCTCTTCAGAGAGGAAGAGGACAGAAACTCTATTACCATCTATTGGAAGTAGCAATCCTAAAGTTCAATATCGACCCTTTCAATGACATTTCCATATGACTTTTGGTGTCTCTAATTTTTGGGTAAATTCATAATGAATTTGATTTGTTATGAATTGATTCCCTCCTTTGAAGTATACAGTAAAGATAACATGACATTAGCTGTGGGATTAGACACTCACTAACCAGGAGAGCAAAATAATTTAAATAGGAGGAAATTTATAGTTGGCAGTCATGTCGAATATATTGTGCCATGTATAAAACTGGTGTCTTCTGAAGTGCTAAAGCATGTAAACAAGAAATATTTGACATTTGAATAGCATCACTGCTCTAGATAATAAGAAAAAATGGAAATGCTTAGCACGTAATTTGGCAAATTCATGCATGCCCAGCAGCCAACGACAAGGCGATCTATGGTCTGCTGGGAACCTGTCTAATGTGAATCCTCTAATTATCTAGAGCAGTAATGCTATTCAAAGGTCATATATTTCATGTTTATATGCTTTAGCACTGAAGAGCGCTATTATATTTGTTTGTTAGGTATAGAGATGGCTACTCTTAGTTCGCACCCATACACACCAGTTTTCTGATTTGGAAGTGACAGTCAGCATTTTTTGCTGGTGTCTTGTTATGTACCAGGGCTTGGGTTCCAAATGCTTCATCTGCACTCACTATTAGTGTTGAGCCACCCCCGTAGTGTTCGAGTTCGGTTCGGTTCGTCGAACACCCTTGTGTTCGCCGAACTGTTCGTCGAACTGTTCGTCGAACATCTTCGAACACCGTTAAAACCAATGGCAGGCAAACAAAAACACATAGAAACACATAGAAAACACCTTCAAAGGTGTCCAAAAGCTGACAAACTGCTCAGAAGACATAACTAATACATGGAAAAGTGACAAGTACATATAGTCATGCGAAAAGAAAAGAGGTGGAGGAGTAAAAGGAGGGGGAGACACAGATATAGGCATGTCATGCCCTTCTAAAATCCAAAAAGTGAGAAGCCGACATGACCAGTCCGTTCCTGCCCGTGCCACCTCCGTTTGTGCCAGAGCCGCGGTGGACACTGACGGCCAGCCCCCCTCTCCCAATACTGGTGCCAGTCCGCTGGTGGGTCTCTCTAATTTGAATGAATACACTATAAATCCTTTTACAAGGATCTATCGAAGGGCAAGTCTCATGCCAGCAGCCGCATAATTCCAGCTCCAGTAGCGTCCACTAAAGCTGCTGCAGTTAAAAAGCTTTTATAAGGATCGAGCTCGGCTGTCCACCGCAAGGCGTTCTACCGCCAGTCCCAGCCCCTATGCCTTGGGTGCCTCCTGATGCTATTCACTGAGTATCCCGTGGTCCCGAAGCATTTCCTTTGAAAAAATTAAGTGTCCAAACTACAGGTGGTGTAGCTTGCTTAACAGCTGGGATAATCCACTGACTAGCAGACACTGCTACTAGGCACAAAGTATTTCCTGGGCTAGATGCAGTTAAAAATTTGTAATTAGATACTCTCGTTGGATGCTGAGAAAGTATTCCATAGAGTCTCCTGGCACGCCATATATGATTCTCTTAAAAAGCTTGGGGTAGGGGTCTAGGGGACCCTTTTATAGCCAAAATCACAGCCCTGTATCGCAATGCGAAGATAAATGGAACTGAAGATAAATGGAACTGTAGCACCCCGAGGGCTCGGTTGCTGCAGAGGTATTGCACCTCACCCAGAGGTGTGATATCTCACTCTCAGGTAAGGATGGAGTGTGGATCAGGACCCCGACACCTGCATGCATTACACCACATTGCCGGGGGGCAGGGCGAGCAATATGCCCCTGAGATGGGCACGACAGTCCCTGTCCCTGGCTGGAGTGGGGAGAGGGAACACTGAGGAAGGGGAACCCTGTAGTGCAGGAGCAGGGAGGAAGCAGTTCCTGGGTGCATTGAGAAGGGAGTATAAAAGGTGGGCACCATCTTAGTTCAGTGCAGAGAAGTCTGAGCAGAAGTGACAGGGAGCAGGGGATCTGCATGAGCTTGCTCCAGAGGCGGGCCTAGTAACACAGGCCCAGGCCTGGAAGAGGGAGAAGGAAGGAAGAGGAGCGGAGAAGGCTCCAGGAACGAGGAATGAAGGGATCCCAGGGGTGTGGACGGGCGAGTCGCCACCGTACGCCTGAATCCACCTGCGTGGAGGGGTCAGGCCAAAGGGGGAGACCGGTCCCCGAAACTAGTGGAGGCGGGAAATGACCCTCAGCTACAAACTGGAGGCTGTGACATTTTATGTGGCGCAGCCCCTCGCTACACCCGCTAGGAAGGCACCACATAGGGTCAGGGAAACTGGCGCCAAGTTTACCAAGAGGAGGCCCGAGGCAGTCGGACAGAAGGGTTGGTAAGAATGGCCAGACAAAGGACACACAAAGGGGGATTCCATCCAGTCCAACTTTCCCTTTGCCTGGCCCTCACAGGGTATCAAATTCTTAGGAATTCCTATTCATAGAGACCTCTCCCGTCTATGTTATCTTAATTTTGGGCCCTTTATTGAACAACTCCATACAGACCACGGTTGGCAAGTTAGAACTGTAAGATTCACTACGTGAACCACTGGTGTTTTGTGGAAAAGCACATGTACACTGTGTTCCAAATTATTATGCAAAAAGTGTTTAGGAGTGATAAGGGAAGAATTTGTTTGTCAGTTAAACTCATTGATGGTGATGTGTGTCAGGGCTCTTTATATCACTGTAAGCAATTGCAGACACCTGTGCTAATTAGTTTGGCAGGTGTGTCCAATGAACGGCAAGACTACTTAAGAAGGCTGTCCCACATTATTAAGCAGCCTATATTTTCTGCCAAAATGGGAAAGAAAAAGGATGTGTCGGCTGCTGAGAAGCAACAAATTGTGGAGTGTTTAGGTCAAGGCATGACTACAATCAACATAGTGCGATGATCAGGATGAAGTGTCTTGGCAATCAAGAAGTATGTAGCTGATTCACAGTACACACGTGTGCGTGCTGATAAGGGCAAATTGAGGACTCTTTCCTACAGGCAATTACGTCAGGTTAAAAGAGCAGCGGCAAAAAAGCCTTGTCATAGCAGCAGACAAGTTTTTGAAGCTGCTGGTGCCTCCAACGTCCCCCAAACAACAAGATGCAGGGTCCTTCAGAGGTTTGCAGCTGTGCGTACGCCATCCTGTCGACCTCCTCTATCCACTGCACACAAGCAGAAACGGCTCCAGTGGGCCAAACATTACATGAAGACTGATTTCAAAACTGTTTTGTTCACGGATGAGTGCCGTGCAACGCTCGATGGTCCAGATGGATGGAGTGGAGGATGGCTGGTTGATGGACACACCACGCAAACACAGCTACAGCGCCAACAAGGAGGAGGTGGAGTAATGTTTTGGGCTGGAATCATGGGGAGAGAGATTGTCGGCCCCTTTAGGATCCCTGAAGGGGTAAAGATGAACTCCATAATGTATGTGGAGTTTCTCAAACAGCACTTCCTGCCATGCTTCAAGAAGAAGAACCGTGTATTCCGCAGCAAGATCATTTTCATGCATGATAATGCACCGTCTCATGCTGGACATAAAACATCTGCATCTCTGGCTGATATGGGCATAAAAGGGGACAAACTTATGGTGTGACCCCCATGCTCCCCTGACCTCTACCCCATTCAGAACCTCTGGAGCATCATCAAAAGGAGTGTCTATGATGGCGGGAGGCAGTTCACATCTAAGCAACAGCTCTGGGAGGGTATTCTGTCCTCATGCAAAACAATTGAAGCAGAAACCATCCAAAACCTGACAAATTCAATGGACGAGAGAGTTCAGAAGCTCCTTTCGAACAAGTGGTCCTATGTGCAAATGTAACATCACCTAGAATAAAGTTTTGAGTTGAAAACTGTTTGATTTCAGTTTCTAATAACCTGCTAATGCTTATAATTTCAAAAATGACCATTTTTTTGGTCTTTATTAAAATGAAAAGGTTGATCGAAGAGTGTGGGGGATCTAAGAGTGTGGCAACCCAGTAGTCAGGATAACTTCGAATTCTGACAATCTGAGGGTCATGTTGCAGGTAGTGCAGCAAGAAGGCACTTATGTGTCTTGCTCATCTCGGCGCCCCAAAATTATTTTCCGGGCTAGATGCAGCTAAAAATTATTATTAATTTGAAAGCTGGTGGAGCTTAGTATAGATGGCCTAATAGAATCAGTACTGCACACTGCTACAAAGCCCAAATTATTTTCCAGCCAAGATACAGATAAACATGATTAGTAATTTGAAAGCTTAAAACGGTTGGTGAGGTGATTTTATCCAATCATCAAGCTTTTACTCTCCCCAGGATGACACAGGGGTTGAAAAGTCGTTTCGGATCCATGATTTGTTCATCTTTATGAACGTGAGTCTGTCTACATTATCAGTGGAGAGCCGCGTGCGCTTATCTGTCAGCACACCACCAGCAGCACTAAACACACGTTCAGACAGAACGCTGGCTGCGGGGCATGACATGATCTCCAAGGCGTAAGTGGCGAGCTCCGGCCATTTATCCAGATTGGAAGCCCAAAAAGAGCAAGGGTCCAGTGACACAGTCATGGCTTCAATGTTTACTTGGAGATACTCCTGTACCATCGTCTCTAGGCGCTGACTATGTATCAGACTTCTTGTCTCCTGTGGCCTTGCAAAGGATGAGCTAAAAAAGTGGTGAAATGGTTCCGCAAAATTGATGTTACCAGCAGATACTGTGTTTCTGTTACGGTTTGAGTGCTGAACACTTGACGGTCCCACGGTTGGCAAGTTGGAACTGTGAGATTCACTACGTGCACCACTGGTGTTTTGTGGAAAAGCACATGTAAGATTCTGCAACAGTCTCTGCTGATACTCCTGCATGCGTGCATCCCTTTCTATGGCAGGAATTATTTCTGCAAATTTACTTTTGTACCGGGGATCTAACAGTGTGGCAACCCAGTAGTCAGGATTATTTCTAATTCTCCCAATTCGAGGGTCATGTTGCAGGTAGTGCAGCAAGAAGGCACTCATGTGTCTTGCGCATCCAGGAGCACCAAGTCCCTGTTGTGTTGGTGGCGAGGTAACAATCATACTTCCTTCCTTTGTCCTCTCCCGACAACCTCGCACAACAGAAATGTGATCAAGGTCTCTCTCATCTGATGAGTCTTCCATCAGTTCGTCCTCCACTTCTTCCTGGGCTCCTGCACCTTCCTCACTAGTTTGGCTGCTACCATGCGCCCTGGTAAAACCATCTCCCCCACCCTCACATGCCTGCCGCCTTTGTGCTGCCGACCTTCTGGACCTAGCAGATGTTAGCCCTTCCGCATACAACTCCTCCTCCTCTACTTCCTCCACCTCCTCTTGTGCCACCACCTGACTCCGAATTCTGTTTAACATGTGCTCCAGCATGTAAATCACCGGAATAGTCATGCTGATAATGGCATCGTCACCACGAAACATCTTCGTCGCCATTTCAAAACTGTGCAGAAGGGTGCATAGGTCCCTGATCTGAGACCACTCCTCCAGCGTGATTTGCCCCACCTCTGGATCCCGTTGGCCCAGGCTATACGTCAGAATGTATTGCACCAGGGCTTGTCGGTGCTGCCACAGTCGCTGCAACATGTGCAGAGTTGAATTCCACCGGGTAGGCACATCGCATTTTAGCCGGTGAAGTGGCAGGCCCAACGACTTCTGTAGAGATGTAAGTCGCTGAGTTGCGGGATGCGAACGGCGGAAGTGAGCACACAGCGACCGTGCCCTCTGCAGAAGGCCATCTAGTCCGGGATAGTGGGCTAAAAATTGCTGGACAACCAGGTTCAACACGTGAGCCATACAAGGCACGTGTGTGACATTGCCCCGGCGAAGGGCCGCACCGAGGTTTGCAGCATTGTCGCACACGGCCTTCCCTGGTTTCAGGTCCAGTGGAGACAACCATTCATGAAATTGGTTCTCCAGAGCTGACCACAACTCCTCAGCTGTGTGACTCACATTTCCCAGACATTTCAAAGTAAAAACCGCCTGATGACGTTGAGCCCTGCTGCCAGCATAGTAAGTAGGTATGCAGGATCCCTTCTGCGCAGTTAGAAAGCTTGTGGCATGACCAGACAGGCTTTGGGTGCAGGTGGAGGACCGAGAGGAGGTTGAGGAGGCAGAAGCAGTGGAGGAACTTTGACATAAAGAGGATTGACGCACAACTCGTGGGGACGGCAAGACTTGGACAGCAGCCCCTTGTCCTGCTGTCACCATAGTTACCCAGTGCCCAGTCAGCGAAATGTAACGCCCCTGTCCATGCCTACTCGTCCAAGTGTCTGAGGTGAAATGCACCCTGTCACACACAGAGTTTCTCAAAGAAGTGGTGATGTTGTGTGCAACATGTTGGTGGAGCGCAGGCACACCTTTCTTTGAGAAGCAGTGCCGACTGGGCATCTGGTACTGGGGCACTGCGAAGGACATAAGGTCTTGAAAATCCTCTGTGTCCACCAGGCGGAAAGGCAGCATTTCTGTAGCCAAGAGCTTGCAGATGGTGAAATTCAACCTCTTAGCTTTTTCATGGCTAGGAGGAAATGGTATTTTACTTGTCCACATCTGAGGGACTGAGGGCTGGCTGTTGTGCTTAAACGGGGTTGATAAGGGTGTCCCCGTCAAACTGCCGGTCTGTGAGGAAGATGCTGGCAGACATGTTAGGTTGCCTTGATCCAAAGGTGGTGCTATCGATGTCGGACAGCGCTCAACACCAGCTGGTGTTACCACCTCCAAAGAAAATGATGACCTGCCAATCACGCTGGCTGTTGCGGGTAAAGAGGTGGCAGGTCTGCGTCCCAAAACAGGTGTGACTGCTGTCCCTCCAGACACAGAGGATGAAGAGACCGCAGATGCACAAGATGCGGCAGACGGTGGTTGGCCCGGCCGGCTAGGCCGCATTGTAGCACAGTGAGCTTCCCGCTGCAACTTATGCTTCATGTCCATGTGCCGGTTCATGCATGAAGTACTCAAACTATGTATTTTTTGGCCTCTACTTAGCTTTTGTTGACAAATGTTACAGATAACACGAGTTGGGTCATCTTTATCGATCTGAAAATATGCCCAGGCTATGCAAGGCTTAGCACCCATGCGACCTGAAGAGCCACCACGACTTGTGGTCAGAGGCAGAGTTGTGTTTGAGGATGCAGTTGTTGACGTGCTTTCAGTACTACGTCTCTGTCCAGGAAGGCGCAACCTGACCTCGTCGTCACTAGCATCCTCCTCCACCTCCTCTGCTGACCTCATCTCTTGGCTGACTATGGGTTGACAGTAAGTGGGATCTCCAACCTCATCATCATCACCCTGTGTGTTATCACACCCGTCGTCCTCAGAGCCAACCTGTTCCTGCCCTGACAAAAAACTAAAGTTATCGCTCCAATCAGGTATTTGAGTCTCATCATCGTCTTCCTCTCTGTCTCCACCAACAGGAGTTACAGTTTGGGAATGAGGGTCTACATTATGGTCAGAACCTTCTGCGTCTGGTCCTGGATCCGACTCATAAAGATTCTGGGCATCAGTGCAGATCGTTTCCTCTTCTGGATTCACAGAAGCGCTGGAGCCGACCTCTGATTCCCAGGCTATAGTATGAGTAAACAGCTCTGCAGACTCAACCATCTGTTCTACCTCATACTCAGACGGGCAGCTGGAGATTTGGGAGCTGTGAGTAATAGAGATGAGCGTTGTTCTACTCGAACTGTTCGCCAATCTCAAATTTGAGCTGTTTTGGGCGGTGTTCGAGCAGTTCGGCGAACACGAACGATTTGAGAAAAATTCGGCTGTTCGAGGTTATGTTCGATAACTGTTCGTGCACCAAAATCATAACTGGATTTTTTCTCAGTAATGATGAAAATTAATGTTAATACGCAGTTTGAGTGCACAGCGGGGTGGGGGGAGGGGCAGGGGATGGATCTCTGCAGGAATAATGAAGATCTCCATTTTTTTTCTCTTTCCCGCATTTACAGTGGGGAGGTGCAATCTGTCAGCCTATCAGCAGCGCACACACGGAGCGAAGTGCTTTTTTTCACACAAGCAAGGGCATGTGTCATTGGCAGTGTATGTCACATGTCCTTGCCCTATAAGACCAAGCCATTTTCCCCGTCGCCACCATTTTCTCACTGCTGCAGCTGCGTGTTAGACGGCACCGCTGTTGCTGTGTGCACTATACCTTGTTAATTTCAAGCCAATTTTCGCACAAATCTACAGATAGCTTGGGAGTAGGGAATAGTTGTGATTGCAGTCCTTTTAAGGACTAGGTTACAGCATTTCCTACGACTTTTATCAGGCAGGTCTGTGCTCTTAAATAGATAGGTTGTGGAAGTAAAGACAAATTGTAATTGGAGTCCTTTTCAGGACTAGGTTACATCAGTTCCTATCAGTTTTTGCCAGGCAGGTCTGTGCCAGTGCTGTGCAAGCTTTTTTCACAGCATTTGGCTGAAACTAGCAAAGCTAATCCTTTTTGGCCTATTGCAGAGTGTGTTAGTCAGTGGAGTAGCCTATCTGTGTTGCAAGATATACCACCTGTGTATAGAATACCAATTTTTTTACTGCACCTAGTGAAGTAAAATCTTTTGGGCAAAGCATCATTCTATTAGTCCATCTATACTGACCTCCATCAGGTTGCAAATTGAATATAATTTTTTTCTGCATCTAGCTCTGAAAAAATATTTGGCCTTTTAGCAGTGTGTGGGACTTTCTCTATTAGTCCATCTATACTGACCTCCATCAGGTTGCAAACTGAATATATTTTTTTCTGCATCTACCTCTGAAAAAATATTGGGCTTGTAGCTGTGTGTGGGACTTGTTCTATTAATCCATCTATACAGACCTCCATCAGGTTGCAAACTGAATATAATTTTTTTCTGCATCTACCTCTGAAAAAATATTTGTCCTTCTAGCAGTGTGTGGGACTGGTTCTATTAGTCCATCTATACTGACCTCCATCAGGTTGCAAATTGAATATAATTTTTTTCTGCATCTAGCTCTGAAAAAATATTGGGCTTCTAGCTGTGTGTGGGACTTGTTGTATTAGTCCATCTATACTGACCTCCATCAGGTTGCAAACTGAATATATTTTTTTCTGCATCTACCTCTGAAAAAATATTGGGCTTCTAGCTGTGTGTGGGACTTGTTCTATTAATCCATCTATACAGACCTCCATCAGGTTGCAAACTGAATATCATTTTTTTCTGCATCTAGCTCTGAAAAAATATTTGGACTTCTAGCAGTGTGTGGGACTTTCTCTATTAGTCCATCTATACTGACCTCCATCAGGTTGCAAATTAAAAATAATTTTTATCTGCATCTACCTCTGAAAAAATATTTGGGCTTCTAGCTGTGTGTGGGACTTGTTCTATTACTCCATCTATACTGACCTCCATCAGGTTGCAAATTGAATATAATTTTTTTCTGCATCTAGCTCTGAAAAAATATTGGGCTTCTAGCTGTGTGTGGGACTTGTTCCATTACTCCATCTATACTGACCTCCATCAGGTTGCAAAATGAATAAAAAAATTTTCTGCATCTAGCTCTGAAAAAATATTGGGCTTCTAGCTGTGTGTGGGACTTGTTCTATTAATCCATCTATTCAGACCTCCATCAGGTTGCAAACTGAATATAATTTTTTTCTGCATCTACCTCTGAAAAAATATTTGGGCTTCTAGCTGTGTGTGGGACTTGTTCTATTACTCTATCTATACTGACCTCCATCAGGTTGCAAATTGAATATAATTTTTTTCTGCTTCTAGCTCTGAAAAAATATTGGGCTTCTAGCTGTGTGTGGGACTTGTTGTATTAGTCCATCTATACTGACCTCCATCAGGTTGCAAACTGAATATATTTTTTTCTGCATCTACCTCTGAAAAAATATTGGGCTTCTAGCTGTGTGTGGGACTTGTTCTATTAATCCATCTATACAGACCTCCACCAGGTTGCAAACTGAATATAATTTTTTTCTGCATCTAGCTCTGAAAAAATATTTGGCCTTCTAGCAATGTGTGGGACTTTCTCTATTAGTCCATCTATACTGACCTCCATCAGGTTGCAAATTGAATATAATTTTTTTCTGCATCTAGCTCTGAAAAAATATTGGGCTTCTAGCTGTGTGTGGGACTTGTTGTATTAGTCCATCTATACTGACCTCCATCAGTTTGCAAACTGAATATATTTTTTTCTGCATCTACCTCTGAAAAAATATTGGGCTTCTAGCTGTGTGTGGGACTTGTTCTATTAATCCATCTATACAGACCTCCATCAGGTTGCAAACTGAATATAATTTTTTTCTGCATCTAGCTCTGAAAAAATATTTGGCCTTCTAGCAGTGTGTGGGACTTTCTCTATTAGTCCATCTATACTGACCTCCATCAGGTTGCAAACTGAATATAATTTTTTTCTGCATCTAGCTCTGAAAAAATATTTGGCCTTCTAGCAGTGTGTGGGACTTGTTCTATTAGTCCACCTATACTGACCTCCATCAGGTTGCAAATTCAAAATAATTTTTTGTCTGCATCTAGCTCTGAAAAAATATTTGGCCTTCTAGCAGTGTGTGGGACTTTCTCTATTAGTCCATCTATACTGACCTCCATCAGGTTGCAAACTGAATATATTTTTTTCTGCATCTACCTCTGAAAAAATACTTGGGCTTCTAGCTGTGTGTGGGACTTGTTCTATTAGTCCATCTATACTGACCTCCATCAGGTTGCAAATTGAATATAATTTTTTTCTGCATCTAACCCAGCCAATAGTTTTGGCCTAATACCACAGTGTGGCCACTCAGCTCTGCTCGGTTCCCATCCATTGTTTTTTTGTGCAAACAACTCCAGAGTTGTGAATTAGTTAACCACCAAAATGAGTGGAAAAAGGCCTGCTGCTGGTGGAAAGGGGAATAGGCGTGTTGGGAAGGGGAACAAGGTTGTGTCCGTGGGGTAGGTGTTAAAGCAACAGTAACATCTGCAGAAGAAAGACCATCTTCCAGCCAAACTAAAATGTCTACTTCTTTTAGCGGACAATGTGATAAGATCCCTTTCTTACGGCCACGCCGATCGCTACAAATTCCAGATGAGGCACAAAAACAGCAGGTGCTTCAACGGATATCAAGTGCTCCTTTAAGTGGGCTCTCCCCCACATCAACTTCAACATCACAAATACTCCAGTCCTCAAAGGTGTCACCCCAATCGCACTTGATTCCTCACAGCTCCCAAATCTCCAGCTGCCCGTCTGAGTATGAGGTAGAATAGATGGTTGAGTCTGCAGAGCTGTTTACTCATACTATAGCCTGGGAATCAGAGGTCGACTCCAGCGCTTCTGTGAATCCAGACGAGGAAATGATCTGCACTGATGCCCAGAATCTTTATGAGTCGGATCCAGGACCAGACGCAGAAGGTTCTGACCATAATTTAGACCCTCATTCCCAAACTGTAACTCCTGTTGGTGGAGAGAATGAGGAAGATGATGATGAGACTCAAATACCTGATTGGAGCGACAACTTTAGTTTTTTGTCAGGGCAGGAACAGGTTGGCTCTGAGGACGATGGGTGTGATAACGCACAGGGTGATGATGATGAGGTTGGAGATCCCACTTACTGTCAACCCACAGTCAGCCAAGAGATGAGGTCAGCAGAGGAGGTGGAGGAAGATGCTAGTGACGACGAGGTCAGGTTGCGCCTTCCTGGACAGAGACGTAGTACTGGAAGCACGTCAACAACTGCATCCTCAAACACAACTCTGCCACTCACCACAAGTCGTGGTGGCTCTTCAGGTCGCATGGGTGCTAAGCTTTGCATAGCCTGGGCATTTTTTCAGATCGATAAAGATGACCCAACTCATGTTATCTGTAACATTTGTCAGCAAAAGCTAAGTAGAGGCCAAAAAATACATAGTTTGAGTACTTCATGCATGAACCGGCACATGGACATGAAGCATAAGTTGCAGTGGGAAGCTCAGTGTGCTACAATGCGGCCTAGCCGGCCGGGCCAACCACCGTCTGCCATATCTTGTGCATCCGCGGCCTCTTCATCCTCTGTGACTAGGGGGACAGCAGTCACACCTGTTTTGGGGCGCAGACCTGCCACCTCTTTACCCGCAACAGCCAGCGTGATTGGCAGGTCATCATTTTCTTTGGAGGTGGTAACACCAGCTGGTGTTGAGCGCTGTCCGACATCGATAGCACCACCTTTGGATCAAGGCAACCTAACATGTCCGCCTGCATCTTCCTCACAGACCGGCAGTTTGCCGGGGACACCCTTATCAACCCCGTCTAAGCACAATAGCCAGCCCTCGGTCCCTCAGATGTGGACAAGTAAAAGACCATTTCCTCCTAGCCATGAGAAAGCTAAGAGGTTGAATTTTCACCATCTGCAAGCTCTTGGCTACAGAAATGCTGCCTTTCCGACTGGTGGACACAGAGGATTTTCGAGACCTTATGTCCGTCGCAGTGCCCCAGTACCAGATGCCCAGTCGGCACTACTTCTCAAAGAAAGGTGTGCCTGCGCTCCACCAGCATGTCGCACACAACATCACCGCTTCTTTGTCCAGCAATTTTTAGCCCACTATCCCAGACTAGATGGCCTTCTGCAGAGGGCACGGTTGCTGTGTGCTCACTTCCGCCGTTCGCATCCCGCAGCTCAGCGACTTACATCTCTACAGAAGTCGTTGGGCCTGCCACTTCACCGGCTAAAATGCGATGTGCCTACCCGGTGGAATTCAACTCTGCACATGTTGCAGCGACTGTGGCAGCACCGACAAGCCCTGGTGCAATACGTTCTGATGTATAGCCTGTGCCAACGAGATCCAGACGTGGGGCAAATCACGCTGGAGGATTGGTCTCAGATCAGGGACCTATGCACCCTTCTGCACAGTTTTGAAATGGCGACGAAGATGTTTAGTGCTGACGATGCCATTATCAGCATGACTATTCCGGTGATTTACATGCTGGAGCACATGTTAAACAGAATTCGGAGTCAGGTGGTGGCACAAGAGGAGGTGGAGGAAGTAGAGGAGGAGGAGTTGTATGCGGAAGGGCTAACATCTGCAAGGTCCAGACGGTCGGCAGCACCAAGGCGGCAGGCATGTGAGGGTGGGGGAGATGGTTTTACCAGGGCGCATGGTAGCAGCCAAACTAGTGAGGAAGGTGCAGAAGCCCAGGAAGAAGTGGAGGACGAACTGATGAAAGACTCATAAGATGAGGGAGACCTTGATCACATTTCTGTTGTGCGAGGTTGGGGGGAGAGGACAGAGGAAGGAAGCATGATTGTTACCTCACCACCAACACAACAGGGACTTGGTGCTCCTGGATGCGCAACACACATGAGTGCCTTCTTGCTGCACTACCTGCAACATGACCCTCGAATTGTGAGAATTAGAAATAATCCTGACTACTGGGTTGCCACACTGTTAGATCCCCGGTACAAAAGTAAATTTGCAGAAATTATTCCTGCCATAGAAAGGGATGCACGCATGCAGGAGTATCAGCAGAGACTGTTGCAGTATCTTACATGTGCTTTTCCACAAAACACCAGTGGTGCACGTAGTGAATCTCACAGTTCCAACTTGCCAACCGTGGGACCGTCAAGTGTTCAGCACTCAAACCATAACAGAACCACAGTATCTGCTGGTAACATCAATTTTGCGCAATCATTTCACCACTTTTTTAGCCCATCCTTTGCAAGGCCACAGGAGACAAGAAGTCTGACACATAGTCAACGCCTAGAGACGATGGTACAGGAGTATCTCCAAGTAAACATTGAAGCCATGACAGTGTCACTGGACCCTTGCTCTTTTTGGGCTTCCAATCTGGATAAATGGCCGGAGCTAGCCACTTACGCCTTGGAGATCTTGTCATGCCCCGCAGCCAGCGTTCTGTCTGAACGTGTGTTCAGCGCTGCTGGTGGTGTGCTGACAGATAAGCGCACGCGGCTCTCCACTGATAATGTAGACAGACTCACGTTCATAAAGATGAACAAATCATGGATCCGAAACGACTTTTCTACCCCTGTGTCATCCTGGGGAGAGTAAAAGATGGATGATTGGTTAAAATCACCCTACCAACCGTTTTAAGCTTTCAAATTACTAATCATGTTTTTCTGTATCTTGGCTGGAAAATAATTTGGGCTTTGTAGCAGTGTGCAGCACTGATTCTATTAGGCCATCTATAATAAGCTCCACCAGATTTAAAATTACTAATCATGTTTATCTGTATCTTGGCTGGAAAATAATTTGGGCTTTGTAGCAGTGTGCAGCACTGATCCTATTAGGCCATCTATACTAAGCTCCACCAGATTTAAAATTAATAATAATTTTTAGCTGCATCTTGCCCGGAAAATAATTTTGGGGCTCCGAGATGCGCAAGACACATAAGTGCCTTCTTGCTGCACTACCTGCAACATGACCCTCATATTGTCAGAATTCGAAGTAATCATGACTACTGGGTTGCCACACTCTTAGATCCCCCAAACTTTTCGATCAACCTTTTCATTTTAATAAAGACCAAAAAAATGGTCATTTTTGAAATTATAAGCATGAGCAGGTTATTAGAAACTGAAATCAAACAGTTTTCAACTCAAAACTTTATTCTAGGTGATGTTTCATTTTCACATAGGACCCCTTGTTCGAAAGGAGCTTCTGAACTCTCTCGTCCATTGAATTTGTCAGGTTTTGGATGGTTTCTGCTTCAATTGTTTTGCATGAGGACAGAATACCCTCCCAGAGCTGTTGCTTAGATGTGAACTGCCTCCCGCCATCATAGACACTCCTTTTGATGATGCTCCAGAGGTTCTGAATGGGGTAGAGGTCAGGGGAGCATGGGGGTCACACCATAAGTTTGTCCCCTTTTATGCCCATATCAGCCAGAGATGCAGATGTTTTATGTGCAGCATGAGATGGTGCATTATCATGCAGAAAAATGATCTTGCTGTGAAATACACGGTTCTTCTTCTTGAACCATGGCAGGAAGTGCTGTTTGAGAAAATCCACATACATTATGGAGTTCATCTTTAGCGCCTTCAGGGATCCTAAAGGGGCCGACAATCTCTCTCCCCATGATTCCAGCCCAAAACATTACTCCACCTCCTCCTTGTTGGCGCTGTAGCCGTGTTTGCGTGGGGTGTCCATCAACCAGCCATCCTCCACTCCATCCATCTGGACCATCGAGCGCTGCACGGCACTCATCCGTGAACAAAACAGTTTTGAAATCAGTCTTCATGTAATGTTTGGCCCACTGGAGCCATTTATGCTTGTGTGAAGTGGATAGAGGAGGTCGACAGGATGGCGTATGCACAGCTGTAAACCTCTGAAGGACCCTGCATCTTGTTGTTCGGGGGACGTTGGAGGCACCAGCAGCTTCAAAAACTTGTCTGCTGCTATGACAAGGCATTTTTGCCGCTGCTCTTTTAACCTGACGTAATTGCCTGTAGAAAAGAGTCCTCAATTTGCCCTTATCAGCACGCACACGTGTGTACTGTGAATCAGCTACATACTTCTTGATTGCCAAGACACTTCATCCTGATCATCGCACTATGTTGATTGTAGTCATGCCTTGACCTAAACACTCCACAATTTGTTGCTTCTCAGCAGCCGACACATCCTTTTTCTTTCCCATTTTGGCAGAAAATGTAGGCTGCTTAATAATGTGAGACAGCCTTCTTAAGTAGTCTTGCATTTCATTGGACACACCTGCCAAACTAATTAGCACAGGTGTCTGCAATTGCTTACAGTGATATAAAGAGCCCTGACACACATCACCATCAATGAGTTTAACTGACAAACAAACAAATTCTTCCCTTATCACTCCTAAACACTTTTTGCATAATAATTTGGAACACAGTGTACATGTGCTTTTCCACAAAACACCAGTGGTTCACGTAGTGAATCTTACAGTTCTAGCTTGCCAACCGTGGTCTGTATGAAGTTGTTCAATAAAGGGCCCAAAATTAAGATAACATAGATGGGAGAGGTCTCTATGAATAGGAATTCCTAAGTATTTGATACCCTGTGAGGGCCAGGCAAAGGGAAAGTTGGGCTGGATGGAATCCTATATGGATTTGGGGAGGGAGACATCGAGGACCTCAGACTTCGCTGCATTGATTTTAAAATTTGACCATGTAACAAAGTGATCTATTTCAGCCATAACAGCATGGATGGATATATGTGATTGAGTGATATATACTAGGACATCATCAGCAAATAGAGAGCACTTGTACTCGGTGCCTCCCACCTCAATCCACCTAATATTGGGGTTATGGCGAATTCATGAGAGCAGGTGCTCCGTCACTAGGATGTATAAGAGAGGGGACAGAGAACATCCCTGCCTTGTCCCATTGGTGATTGTGAATTGTGATGAAAATGTTCTGACGCGCCCCCTGGGCCTTGGGACACCGGGAGCCGGACCCTTTTTGGTGGATGCTGGTGGTTGTAGTCTTCGTGGCGGCGACCCGGTTCCGTGGCTCAGGGCGGTCAAACCAGTGGCGGAACTATTTATGTGGTTTTGATGTTTAAATGTCCGACTACGCCACCCGTGGATTGCGGTCAGAGTGAACCGCCGCTCCAGGGCAGACCGCTGAGGCTGGTGTTGTGGGTGCAGCAGAGCGTAGCATAACTCCCCACGGGAGGAGTATAGCCTCAGGGCAGTGTATGCGGAGGATGGGGGTGATGGTGCAGGGCAGCAGCAGTAATGACACGGAGTCAGTGATGCAGTCCAGGGCCTTTACTCACAGTTCTTATTATCCAGACCACGTCTGCAGGTAATGGCTGCCCACGTCGTACTGTGCTCACCAGGTGAGGGGCTCAGACAACTCCCAGATAACTTTGGAGCGCTTCACAGGACCCCCTTTGTGTGTCCTTTGTTTGGCCTTTCTTACCAACCCTTCTGTCCGGCTGCCTCGGGCCTCCTCTTGGTAAACTTGGCGCCGGTTTCCCTGACCCTATGTGGTGCCTTCCTAGCGGGTGTAGCGAGGGGCTGCGCCACATAAAATGACACAGCCTCCTGTTTCTAGCTGAGGGTCGTTTCCTGCCTCCACTAGTTTCGGGGACCGGTCTCCCCCTTTGGCCTGACCCCTCCACGCAGGTGGATTCGGGCGTGCGGTGGCGGCTCGCCCGTCCGCACCCCTGGGATCCCTTCATTCCTCGTTCCTGGAGCCTTCTCCGCTCCTCTTCCTTCCTTCTCCCTCTTCCAGGCCTGGGCCTCTGTTACTAGGCCCGCCTCCGGAGCAGAGCTCATGCAGAGCCCCTGCTCCCTGCCACTTCTGCTCAGACTTCTCTGCACTGAACTAAGATGGTGCCCACCTTTTATACTCCCTTCTCAATGCACCCAATGCTGCTTCCTCCCTGCTCCTGCACTACAGGGTTCCCCTTCCTCAGTGTTCCCTCCCCCCACTCCAGCCAGGGACAGGGACTTTCGTGCCCATCTCAGGGGCATATTGGTCGCCCTGCCCCACGGCAATGTGGTGTAATGCATGCAGGTGTCGGGTCCTGATCCACACTCCATCCTTACCTGAGAGTGAGATATCACACATCTGGGTGAGGTGCAATACCTCTGTAGCAACCGAGCCCTCAGGGTAATACAGTTCCATTTATCTTCAGCCTAGGTGACGTATTGCGATACAGGGCCGTGATTTTGGCTATAAAAGGGTCCCCTAGACCCCTACCCCAAGCTTTTTAAGAGAATCATATATGGAGTGCCAGGAGACTCTATGGAATGCTTTCTCAGCATCCAACGAGAGTATCTAATTACAAATTTTAACTGCATCTAGCCCAGGAAATACTTTGTGCCTAGTAGCAGTGTCTGCTAGTCAGCGGATTATCCCGGCTGTTAAGCAAGCTACACCACCTGTAGTTTGGACACTTAATTTTTTCAAAGGAAATGCTTCGGGACCACGGGATACTCAGTGAAGAGCATCAGGAGGCACCCCAAGGCATAGGGGCTGGGACTGGCAGTAGGATGCCTTGTGGTGGACAGCCGAGCTCGATCCTTATAAAAGCTTTTTAACTGCAGCAGCTTTAGTGGACGCTACTGGAGCTGGAATTACGCGGCTGCTGGCATGAGACTTGCCCTCCAATAGATCCTTGTAAATGGATTTAAAGTGTATTCATTCAAATTAGAGAGACAATTTAAATTAAAAAGCTTAGAGCTGCCTCCACCACAGGGGGGCTCGCTCGACCCACCAGCGGACAGGCACCAGTATTGGGAGAGGGGGGCTGGCCGTCAGGGTTCACCGCTGCTCTGGCACAAACCCGACGACACGGAGGTGGCACAGGCAGGAGCGGAATGAACGTGTCGGCTTCTCACTTTTTGGATTTTAGAAGGGCATGACATGCCTATATCTGTGTCTCCCCCTCCTTTTACTCCTCCACCTCTTTTCTTTTCGCATGACTATATGTACTTGTCACTTTTCCATGTGTTAGTTGTGTATTCAGAGCAGTTTGTCAGCTTTTGGACACCTTTGAAGGTGTTTTCTATGTGTTTCTATGTGTTTTTGTTTGCCTACCATTGGTTTTAACGGTGTTCGAAGGTGTTCGACGAACAGTTCGACGAACAGTTCGGCGAACACACGGGTGTTCGACGAACCGAACCGAACTCGAACACTACGGGGGTGGCTCAACACTAGTGAGGAAGCAAGTGCGATTGGGGTGACACCTCTGAGGACTGGAGTATTTGTGATGTTGAAGTTGATGTGGAGGAGAGCCCACTTAAAGGAGCACTTGATATCCGTTGAAGCACCTGCTGTTTTTGTGCCTCATCTGGAATTTGTAGCGATTGGCGTGGCAGTAAAAAAGGGATCTTATCACATTGTCCGCTAAAAGAAGTAGACATTTTAGTTTTGCTGGAAGATGGTCTTTCTTCTGCAGATGTTACTGTTGCTTTAACACCTACTCCACGGATACAACCTTTTTTCTTCTTCCCAACACGCCTATTCCCCTTTCCACCATCAGCAGGCCTTTTTCCACTCATTTTGGTGGTTAACTAATTCACAAATCTGGAGTTGTTTGCACAAAAAAACAATGGATGGGAACCGAGCAGAGCTGATTGGCCAAACTGTGGTATTAGGCCAAAACTATTGTCTGGGTTAGATGCAGAAAAAAATTATATTGAGTTTGCAACCTGATGGAGGTCAGTATAGATGGACTAATAGAACAAGTCCCACACACTGCTAGAAGGCCAAATATTTTTTCAGAGCTAGATGCAGAAAAAAATTATATTCAATTTGCAACCTGATGGAGGTCAGTATAGATGGACTAATAGAACAAGTCCAACACACTGCTAGAAGGACAAATATTTTTTCAGAGGTAGATGCAGAAAAAAATTATTTTCAATTTGCAACCTGATGGAGGTCAGTATAGATGGACTAATAGAACAAGTCCCACACACTGCTAGAAGCCCAAATATTTTTTCAGAGCTAGATGCAGAAAAATGTAATATTCAATTTGCAACCTGATGGAGGTCAAAATAGATGGACTAATAGAACAAGTCCCACACACTGCTAGAAGGCCAAATATTTTTTCAGAGCTAGATGCAGAAAAATATTATGTTCAATTTGCAACCTGATGGAGGTCAGTATAGATGGACTAATAGAACAAGTCCCACACACAACTAGAGGCCCAAATATTTTTTCAGAGGTAGATGCAGAAACATTTTTTATTCGGTTTGCAACCTGATAAAGGTCAGTATAGATGGACTAATAGAACAAATCCCACACACAGCTAGAAGCCCAAATATTTTTTCAGAGCTAGATGCAGAAAAAAATTATATTCAGTTTGCGACGTGATGGAGGTCAGTATAGATGGACTAATAGAACAAGTCCCACACACTGCTAGAAGGCCAAATATTTTTTCAGAGCTAGATGCAGAAAAAAGTTATATTCAATTTGCAACCTGATGGAGGTCAGTATAGATGGACTAATAGAACAAGTCCAACACACTGCTAGAAGGACAAATATTTTTTCAGAGCTAGATGCAGAAAAAAATTATACTCAATTTGCAACCTGATGGAGGTCAGTATAGATGGACTAATAGAACAAGTCCCACACACTGCTAGAAGCCCAAATATTTTTTCAGAGCTAGATGCAGAAAAATATTATATTCAATTTGCAACCTGATGGAGGTCAGTATAGATGGACTTATAGAACAAGTCCCACACACTGCTAGAAGGCCAAATATTTTTTCAGAGCTAGATGCAGAAAAATATTATATTCAATTTGCAACCTGATGGAGGTCAGTATAGATGGACTAATAGAAAAAGTCCCACACACTGCTAGAAGGCCAAACTTTTTTTCTGAGCTAGATACAGAAAAATATTATATTCAATTTGCAACCTGTTGGAGGTCAGTATAGATGGACTAATAGAACAAGTCCCACACACAGCTAAAGGCCCAAATATTTTTTCAGAGGTAGATGCAGAAACATTTTTTATTCGGTTTGCAACCTGATGGAGGTCAGTATAGATTGACTAATAGAACAAGTCCCACACACAGCTAGAAGCCCAAATATTTTTTTAGAGCTAGATGCAGAAAAAAATTATATTCAATTTGCAACGTGATGGAGGTCAGTACAGATGGACTAATAGAACCAGTCCCACACACTGCTAGAAGGCCAAATATTTTTTCAGAGCTAGATGCAAAAATATATTATATTCAATTTGCAACCTGATGGAGGTCAGTATAGATGGACTAATAGAACAAGTCCCACACACTGCTAGAAGGCCAAATATTTTTTCAGAGCTAGATGCAGAAAAAAATGATATTCAATTTGCAACCTGATGGCGGTCAGTATAGATGGACTAATAGAACAAGTCTCACAAAAAGCTAGAAGCCCAAATATTTTTTCAGAGGTAGATGCAGAAAAAAATTATATTCAATTTGCAACCTGATGGAGGTCAGTATAGATGGACTAATAGAACAAGTCCCACACACTGCTAGAAGGCCAAATATTTTTTCAGAGCTAGATGCAGAAAAATATTATATTCAATTTGCAACTTGATGGAGGTCAGTATAGATGGACTAATAGAACAAGTCCCACACACTGCTAGAAGCCCAAATATTTTTTCAGAGCTAGATGCAGAAAAATATTATATTCAATTTGCAACCTGATGGAGGTCAGTATAGATGGACTTATAGAACAAGTCCTAAACACTGCTAGAAGCCCAAATATTTTTTCAGAGCTAGATGCAGAAAAAAATTATACTCAATTTGCAACCTGATGGAGGTCAGTATAGATGGACTAATAGAACAAGTCCCACACACTGCTAGAAGGCCAAATATTTTTTCAGAGCTAGATGCAGAAAAAAATGATATTCAATTTGCAACCTGATGGCGGTCAGTATAGATGGACTAATAGAACAAGTCCCACAAAAAGCTAGAAGCCCAAATATTTTTTCAGAGGTAGATGCAGAAAAAAAATATATTCAATTTGCAACCTGATGGAGGTCAGTATAGATGGACTAATAGAACAAGTCCCACACACTGCTAGAAGGCCAAATATTTTTTCAGAGCTAGATGCAGAAAAATATTATATTCAATTTGCAACTTGATAGAGGTCAGTATAGATGGACTAATAGAACAAGTCCCACACACTGCTAGAAGCCCAAATATTTTTTCAGAGCTAGATGCAGAAAAATATTATATTCAATTTGCAACCTGATGGAGGTCAGTATAGATGGACTTATAGAACAAGTCCTAAACACTGCTAGAAGCCCAAATATTTTTTCAGAGCTAGATGCAGAAAAAAATTATATTCAATTTGCAACCAGATGGAGGTCAGTATAGATGGACTAATAGAACATGTCCCACACACTGCTAGAAGGCCAAATATTTTTTCAGAGCTAGATGCAGAAAAAAATTATATTCAATTTGCAACCAGATGGAGGTCAGTATAGATGGACTAAGAGAACAAGTCCCAAACACTGCTAGAAGCCCAAATATTTTTTCAGAGCTAGATGCAGAAAAATATTATATTCAATTTGCAACCTGATGGAGGTCAGTATAGATGGACTAATAGAACAAGTCCCACACACTGCTAGAAGGCCAAATATTTTTTCAGAGCTAGATGCAGAAAAATATTATATTCAATTTGCGACCTGATGGAGGTCAGTATAGATGGACTAATAGAACAAGTCCCACACAGAGCAAGAGGCCCAAATATTTTTTCAGAGGTAGATGAAGAAACATTTTTTATTCGGTTTGCAACCTGATGGAGGTCAATATAGATGGACTAATAGAACAAGTCCCACACACAGCTAGAAGCCCAAATATTTTTTCAGAGCTAGATGCAGAAAAAAATTATATTCAATTTGCAGCGTGATGGAGGTCAGTATAGATGGACTAATAGAACAAGTTCCACACACTGCTAGAAGCCCAATATTTTTTCAGAGCTAGATGCAGAAAAATATTATATTCAATTTGCAACCTGATGGAGGTCAAAATAGATGGACTAATAGAACAAGTCCCACACACTGCTAGAAGGCCAAATATTTTTTCAGAGCTAGATGCAGAAAAATATTATATTCAATTTGCAACCTGATGGAGGTCAGTATAGATGGAATTATAGAACAAGTCCCACACACTGCTAGAAGGCCAAATATTTTTTCAGAGCTAGATGCAGAAAAATATTATATTCAATTTGCAACCTGATGGAGGTCAGTATAGATGGACTAATAGAAAAAGTCCCACACACTGCTAGAAGGCCAAATATTTTTTCTGAGCTTCATGCAGAAAAATATTATATTCAATTTGCAACCTGATGGAGGTCAGTATAGATGGACTAATAGAACAAGTCCCACACACAGCTAGAGGCCCAAATATTTTTTCAGAGGTAGATGCAGAAACATTTTTTATTCGGTTTGCAACCTGATGGAGGTCAGTATAGATGGACTAATAGAACAAGTCCCACACACAGCTGGAAGCCCAAATATTTTTTTAGAGCTAGATGCAGAAAAAAATTATATTCAATTTGCAACGTGATGGAGGTCAGTACAGATGGACTAATAGAACCAGTCCCACACACTGCTAGAAGGCCAAATATTTTTTCAGAGCTAGATGCAAAAATATATTATATTCAATTTGCAACCTGATGGAGGTCAGTATAGATGGACTAATAGAACAAGTCCCACACACAGCTAGAAGCCCAAATATTTTTTCAGAGGTAGATGCAGAAAAAAATTATATTCAATTTGCAACCTGATGGAGGTCAGTATAGATGGACTAATAGAACAAGTCCCACACACTGCTAGAAGGCCAAATATTTTTTCAGAGCTAGATGCAGAAAAAAATTATATTAAATTTGCAACCAGATGGAGGTCAGTTTAGATGGACTAATAGAACATGTCCCACACACTGCTAGAAGGCCAAATATTTTTTCAGAGCTAGATGCAGAAACAAATTATATTCAATTTGCAACCAGATGGAGGTCAGTATAGATGGACTAATAGAACAAGTCCCACACACTGCTAGAAGCCCAAATATTTTTTCAGAGCTAGATGCAGAAAAATATTATATTCAATTTGCAACCTGATGGAGGTCAGTATAGATGGACTAATAGAACAAGTCCCACACACTGCTAGAAGGTCAAATATTTTTTCAGAGCTAGATGCAGAAAAATATTATATTCAATTTGCAACCTGATGGAGGTCAGTATAGATAGACTAATAGAACAAGCCCCATACACAGCTAGAAGGACAAATATTTTTTCAGAGGTAGATGCCGAAAAAAATTATATTCAGTTTGCAACTTGATGGAGGTCAGTATAGATGGACTAATAAAACAAGTCCCACATACAGCTAGAAGCCCAAATATTTTTTCAGAGCTAGATGGAGAAAAAAATTATATTCAATTTGCAACCTGATGGAGGTCAGTATAGATGGACTAATAGAACAAGTCCCACACACTGCTAGAAGGCCAAATATTTTTTCAGAGCTAGATGCAGAAAAAAAATATATATTCAATTTGCAACCTGATGGAGGTCAGTATAGATGGACTAATAGAACAAGTCCCACACACTGCTAGAAGGCCAAATATTTTTTCAGAGCTAGATGCAGAAAAAAATTATATTCAATTTGCAACCTGATGGAGGTCAGTATAGATGGACTAATAGAACAAGTCCCACACACTGCCAGAAGCCCAAATATTTTTTCAGAGCTAGATGCAGAAAAATATTATATTCAATTTGCAACCTGATGGAGGTCAGTATAGATGGACTAATAGAACAAGTCCCACACACTGCTAGAAGGCCAAATATTTTTTCAGAGCTAGATGCAGAAAAATATTATATTCAATTTGCAACGTGATGGAGGTCAGTATAGATGGACTAATAGAACAAGTCCCACACACTGCTAGAAGGCCAAATATTTTTTCAGAGCTAGATGCAGAAAAATATTATATTCAATTTGCAGCGTGATGGAGGTCAGTATAGATGGACTAATAGAACAAGTCCCACACACTGCTAGAAGGCCAAATATTTTTTCAGAGCTAGAGGCAGAAAAATATTATATTCAATTTGCAACCTGATGGAGGTCAGTATAGATGGACTAATAGAACAAGTCCCACACACTGCTAGAAGGCCAAATATTTTTTCAGAGCTAGATGCAGAAAAAAATTATATTCCATTTGCAACCTGATGGAGGTCAGTATAGATGGACTAATAGAACAAGTCCCACACACTGCTAGAAGGCCAAATATTTTTTCAGAGCTAGATGCAGAAAAATATTATATTCAATTTGCAACGTGATGGAGGTCAGTATAGATGGACTAATAAAACAAGTCCCACACACTGCTAGAACCCAAATATTTTTTCAGAGCTAGATGCAGAAAAAAATTATATTCAATTTGCAACCTGTTGGAGGTCAGTATAGATGGACTAATAGAACAAGTCCCACACACAGCTAGAATCCCAAATATTTTTTCAGAGGTAGATGCAGAAAAAAATTATATTCAATTTGCAACCTTATGGAGGTCAGTATAGATGGACTAATAGAACAAGTCCCACACACAGCTAGAGGCCCAAATATTTTTTCAGAGGTAGATGCAGAAACATTTTTTATTCGGTTTGCAACCTGATGGAGGTCAGTATAGATGGACTAATAGAACAAGTCCCACACACAGCTGGAAGCCCAAATATTTTTTTAGACCTAGATGCAGAAAAAAATTATATTCAATTTGCAACGTGATGGAGGTCAGTACAGATGGACTAATAGAACCAGTCCCACACACTGCTAGAAGGCCAAATATTTTTTTAGAGCTAGATGCAAAAATATATTATATTCAATTTGCAACCTGATGGAGGTCAGTATAGATGGACTAATAGAACAAGTCCCACACACAGCTAGAAGCCCAAATATTTTTTCAGAGGTAGATGCAGAAAAAATTTGTATGCAATTTGCAACCTGATGGAGGTCAGTATAGATGGACTAATAGAACAAGTCCCACACTCTGCTAGAAGGCCAAATATTTTTTCAGAGCTAGATGCAGAAAAATATTATATTCAATTTGCGACCTGATGGAGGTCAGAAGAGATGGACTAATAGAACAAGTCCCACACGCAACTAGAGGCAAAAATATTTTTTCAGAGGTAGATGCAGAAACATTTTTTATTCGGTTTGCAACCTGATAAAGGTCAGTATAGATGGACTAATAGAACAAATCCCACACACAGCTAGAAGCCCAAATATTTTTTCAGAGCTAGATGCAGAAAAAAATTATATTCAATTTGCGACGTAATGGAGGTCAGTATAGATGGACTAATAGAACAAGTCCCACACACTGCTAGAAGGCCAAATATTTTTTCAGAGCTAGATGCAGAAAAAAGTTATATTCAATTTGCAACCTGATGGAGGTCAGTATAGATGGCCTATAGAACAAGTCCAACACACTGCTAGAAGGACAAATATTTTTTCAGAGCTAGATGCAGAAAAAAATTATACTCAATTTGCAACCTGATGGAGGTCAGTATAGATGGACTAATAGAACAAGTCCCACACACTGCTAGAAGCCCAAATATTTTTTCAGAGCTAGATGCAGAAAAATATTATATTCAATTTGCAACCTGATGGAGGTCAAAATTGATGGACTAATAGAACAAGTCCCACACACTGCTAGAAGGCCAAATATTTTTTCAGAGCTAGATGCAGAAAAATATTATATTCAATTTGCAACCTGATGGAGGTCAGTATAGATGGACTTATAGAACAAGTCCCACACACTGCTAGAAGGCCAAATATTTTTTCAGAGCTAGATGCAGAAAAATATTATATTCAATTTGCAACCTGATGGAGGTCAGTATAGATGGACTAATAGAAAAAGTCCCACACACTGCTAGAAGGCCAAATATTTTTTCTGAGCTAGATACAGAAAAATATTATATTCAATTTGCAACCTGTTGGAGGTCAGTATAGATGGACTAATAGAACAAGTCCCATACACAGCTAAAGGCCCAAATATTTTTTCAGAGTTAGATGCAGAAACATTTTTTATTCGGTTTGCAACCTGATGGAGGTCAGTATAGATGGACTAATAGAACAAGTCCCACACACAGCTAGAAGCCCAAATATTTTTTTAGAGCTAGATGCAGAAAAAAATTATATTCAATTTGCAACGTGATGGAGGTCAGTACAGATGGACTAATAGAACCAGTCCCACACACTGCTAGAAGGCCAAATGTTTTTTCAGAGGTAGATGCAAAAATATATTATATTCAATTTGCAACCTGATGGAGGTCAGTATAGATGGACTAATAGAACAAGTCCCACACACTGCTAGAAGGCCAAATATTTTTTCAGAGCTAGATGCAGAAAAAAATGATATTCAATTTGCATCCTGATGGCGGTCAGTATAGATGGACTAATAGAACAAGTCCCACAAAAAGCTAGAAGCCCAAATATTTTTTCAGAGGTAGATGCAGAAAAAAAATATATTCAATTTGCAACCTGATGGAGGTCAGTATAGATGGACTAATAGAACAAGTCCCACACACTGCTAGAAGGCCAAATATTTTTTCTGAGCTAGATGCAGAAAAATATTATATTCAATTTGCAACTTGATGGAGGTCAGTATAGATGGACTAATAGAACAAGTCCCACACACTGCTAGAAGCCCAAATATTTTTTCAGAGCTAGATGCAGAAAAATATTATATTCAATTTGCAACCTGATGGAGGTCAGTATAGATGGACTTATAGAACAAGTCCTAAACACTGCTAGAAGCCCAAATATTTTTTCAGAGCTAGATGCAGAAAAAAATTATATTCAATTTGCAACCAGATGGAGGTCAGTATAGATGGACTAATAGAACATGTCCCACACACTGCTAGAAGGCCAAATATTTTTTCAGAGCTAGATGCAGAAAAAAATTATATTCAATTTGCAACCAGATGGAGGTCAGTATAGATGGACTAATAGAACAAGTCCCAAACACTGCTAGAAGCCCAAATATTTTTTCAGAGCTAGATGCAGAAAAATATTATATTCAATTTGCAACCTGATGGAGGTCAGTATAGATGGACTAATAGAACAAGTCCCACACACTGCTAGAAGGCCAAATATTTTTTCAGAGCTAGATGCAGAAAAATATTATATTCAATTTGCGACCTGATGGAGGTCAGTATAGATGGACTAATAGAACAAGTCCCACACAGAGCAAGAGGCCCAAATATTTTTTCAGAGGTAGATGCAGAAACATTTTTTATTCGGTTTGCAACCTGATGGAGGTCAATATAGATGGACTAATAGAACAAGTCCCACACACAGCTAGAAGCCCAAATATTTTTTCAGAGCTAGATGCAGAAAAAAATTATATTCAATTTGCAGCGTGATGGAGGTCAGTATAGATGGACTAATAGAACAAGTCCCACACACTGCTAGAAGGCCAAATATTTTTTCAGAGCTAGATGCAGAAAAAAATTATACTCAATTTGCAACCTGATGGAGGTCAGTATAGAAGGACTAATAGAACAAGTTCCACACACTGCTAGAAGCCCAAATATTTTTTCAGAGCTAGATGCAGAAAAATATTATATTCAATTTGCAACCTGATGGAGGTCAAAATAGATGGACTAATAGAACAAGTCCCACACACTGCTAGAAGGCCAAATATTTTTTCAGAGCTAGATGCAGAAAAATATTATATTCAATTTGCAACCTGATGGAGGTCAGTATAGATGGAATTATAGAACAAGTCCCACACACTGCTAGAAGGCCAAATATTTTTTCAGAGCTAGATGCAGAAAAATATTATATTCAATTTGCAACCTGATGGAGGTCAGTATAGATGGACTAATAGAAAAAGTCCCACACACTGCTGGAAGGCCAAATATTTTTTCTGAGCTTGATGCAGAAAAATATTATATTCAATTTGCAACCTGATGGAGGTCAGTATAGATGGACTAATAGAACAAGTCCCACACACAGCTAGAGGCCCAAATATTTTTTCAGAGGTAGATGCAGAAACATTTTTTATTCGGTTTGCAACTTGATGGAGGTCAGTATAGATGGACTAATAGAACAAGTCCCACACACAGCTGGAAGCCCAAATATTTTTTTAGAGCTAGATGCAGAAAAAAATTATATTCAATTTGCAACGTGATGGAGGTCAGTACAGATGGACTAATAGAACCAGTCCCACACACAGCTAGAAGCCCAAATATTTTTTCAGAGGTAGATGCAGAAAAAAATTATATTCAATTTGCAACCTGATGGAGGTCAGTATAGATGGACTAATAGAACAAGTCCCACACACTGCTAGAAGGCCAAATATTTTTTCAGAGCTAGATGCAGAAAAATATTATTTTCAATTTGCAACCTGATGGAGGTCAGTATAGATGGACTAATAGAACAAGTCCCACACACTGCTAGAAGCCCAAATATTTTTTCAGAGCTAGATGCAGAAAAATATTATATTCAATTTGCAACCTGATGGAGGTCAGTATAGATGGACTTATAGAACAAGTCCTAAACACTGCTAGAAGCCCAAATATTTTTTCAGAGCTAGAAGTAGAAAAAAATTATATTCAATTTGCAACCAGATGAAGGTCAGTATAGATGGACTAATAGAACATGTCCCACACACTGCTAGAAGGCCAAATATTTTTTCAGAGCTAGATGCAGAAACAAATTATATTCAATTTGCAACCAGATGGAGGTCAGTATAGATGGACTAATAGAACAAGTCCCACACACTGCTAGAAGCCCAAATATTTTTTCAGAGCTAGATGCAGAAAAATATTATATTCAATTTTCAACCTGATGGAGGTCAGTATAGATGGACTAATAGAACAAGTCCCACACACTGCTAGAAGGCCAAATATTTTTTCAGAGCTAGATGCAGAAAAATATTATATTCAATTTGCAACCTGATGGAGGTCAGTATAGATAGCCTAATAGAACAAGTCCCATACACAGCTAGAAGGACAAATATTTTTTCAGAGGTAGATGCAGAAAAAAATTATATTCAGTTTGCAACTTGATGGAGGTCAGTATAGATGGACTAATAAAACAAGTCCCACATACAGCTAGAAGCCCAAATATTTTTTCAGAGCTAGATGGAGAAAAAAATTATATTCAATTTGCAACCTGATGGAGGTCAGTATAGATGGACTAATAGAACAAGTCCCACACACTGCTAGAAGGCCAAATATTTTTTCAGAGCTAGATGCAGAAAAAAAATATATATTCAATTTGCAACCTGATGGAGGTCAGTATAGATGGACTAATAGAACAAGTCCCACACACTGCTAGAAGGCCAAATATTTTTTCAGAGCTAGATGCAGAAAAAAATTATATTCAATTTGCAACCTGGTGGAGGTCAGTATAGATGGACTAATAGAACAAGTCCCACACACTGCCAGAAGCCCAAATATTTTTTCAGAGCTAGATGCAGAAAAATATTATATTCAATTTGCAACCTGATGGAGGTCAGTATAGATGGACTAATAGAACAAATCCCACACACTGCTAGAAGGCCAAATATTTTTTCAGAGCTAGATGCAGAAAAATATTATATTCAATTTGCAACGTGATGGAGGTCAGTATAGATGGACTAATAGAACAAGTCCCACACACTGCTAGAAGGCCAAATATTTTTTCAGAGCTAGATGCAGAAAAATATTATATTCAATTTGCAACGTGATGGAGGTCAGTATAGATGGACTAATAGAACAAGTCCCACACACTGCTAGAAGGCCAAATATTTTTTCAGAGCTAGAGGCAGAAAAATATTATATTCAATTTGCAACCTGATGGAGGTCAGTATAGATGGACTAATAGAACAAGTCCCACACACTGCTAGAAGGCCAAATATTTTTTCAGAGCTAGATGCAGAAAAAAATTATATTCCATTTGCAACCTGATGGAGGTCAGTATAGATGGACTAATAGAACAAGTCCCACACACTGCTAGAAGGCCAAATATTTTTTCAGAGCTAGATGCAGAAAAATATTATATTCAATTTGCAACGTGATGGAGGTCAGTATAGATGGACTAATAAAAAAAGTCCCACACACTGCTAGAACCCAAATATTTTTTCAGAGCTAGATGCAGAAAAAAATTATATTCAATTTGCAACCTGATGGAGGTCAGTATAGATGGACTAATAGAACAAGTCCCACACACAGCTAGAATCCCAAATATTTTTTCAGAGGTAGATGCAGAAAAAAATTATATTCAATTTGCAACCTTATGGAGGTCAGTATAGATGGACTAATAGAATGATGCTATGCCCAAAAGGTTTTACTTCACAAGGTGCAGTAAAAAAATTGGTATTCTATACACAGGTGGTGTAGCTTGCAACACAGATAGGCTACTCCACTGACTAACACACTCTGCAATAGGCCAAAAAGGATTAGCTTTGCTAGATTTAGCCAAATGCTGTGAAAAAAACTTGCACAGCACTGGCACAGACCTGCCTGACAAAAACTGATAGGAACTGATGTAACTTAGTCCTGAAAAGTACTGCAATTACAATTAGTCTTTACTCCCAACCTATCTATTTAAGAGCACAGACCTGCCTGATAAAAGTCGTAGGAAATGCTGTAACCTAGTCCTTCAAAGGACTGCAATCACAACTATTCCCTACTCCCAAGCTATCTGTAGATTTGTGCGAAAATTGGCTTGAAATTAACAAGGTATAGCGCACACAGCAACAGCGGTGCCGTCTAACACGCAGCTACAGGAGTGAGAAAATGGTGGCGACGGGGAAAATGGCTGGGTCTTCTAGGGCAAGGACATGTGACATACACTGCCAATGACACATGCCCTTGCTTGTGTGAAAAAAAGCACTTCGCTCCGTGTGTGCACTGCTGATAGGTTGACAGATTGCACCTCCCCACTGTAAATGCGGGAAAGAGAAAAAAAATGGAGATCTTCATTATTTATGCAGAGATCCATCCCCTGCCCCTCCCCCCGCCCCGCTGTACACTCAAACTGCGTATTAACATTAATTTTCATCATTACTGAGAAAAAATCCAGTTATGATTTTGGTGCACGAACAGTTATCGAACATAACCTCGAACAGCCGAATTTTTTTCAAATCGTTCGTGTTCGCCGAACGGCTCGAACACCGCCCAAAACAGCTCGAATTTGAGATTGGCGAACAGTTCAAGTCGGACACCGCTCATCTCTACTCACTATGGCTACCCACCCCACCCAGAATATACCGTGAGAATTGAAACAAGCAGCAATCACACTTGGTTATGCACATCCAACTCAGATCAGATATTAATGGTATTGACTTGCTAATTTGATGTGCTGAATATTAATCCTGTTTATATTAGTCATCATAATATGACATTAGTACAGTAATAAGTTCAAGCAAGAGATTTAACAACATCTTGCAAGTACATCAACAGGTGTCATAAACATTTCCATTATATCCTGTCTGTGCAAATATGGTGCCTGTATGTTCCAGGGATAATGAAAACATCTGAGATAGAAACAGATTGGGAGAGAATTAGTAAATTTGTTTTTCATTAATAAATTAAGACAGAGTAGCTCAGCAATGCAAAACCATAATTAGAAATCAGAAAATGTGTACTCAGTGTTCTGCCAAAAATATATGTATGAAAATGATTGTGTGTGTAGTGTGGGAAAGAAACATTTTATAATAGAAATAATGAAACATATTTCAAAAATAAATATATGATTTGTTTGTTTCTGTGTCTCATGAAAAAAAAACCCTTCCTGCATTTTATAATGTAAAGTTTAGGATTAGGTATACTATGCAAGAGCCAAATTTATTTATAACTCTCCATCCCTCTCTCTTTCTCAATTCTTCACTTTTGCTCCCTCTATAAATATATACAGTACAGACCAAAAGTTTGGACGCACCTTCTCATTTAAAGATTTTTCTGTATTTTCATGACTATGAAAATTGTACATTCACACAGAAGGCATCAAAACTATGAATTAACACATGTGGAATTATATAGTTAACAAAAAAGTCTGAAACAACTGAAAATATGTCTTATATTCTAGGTTCTTCAAAGTAGCCACCTTTTGCTTTGATGACTGCTTTGCACACTCTTGGCATTCTCTTGATGAGCTTCAAGAGGTAGTCTCCGGAAATGGTCTTCCAACAATCTTGAAGGAGTTCCCAGAGATGCTTAGCACTTGTTGGCCCTTTTGCCTTCACTCTGCGGTCCAGCTCACCCCAAACCATCTCGATTGGGTTCAGGTCTGGTGACTGTGGAGGCCAGGTCATCTGGCGTAGCCCCCCATCACTCTCCTTCTTGGTCAAATAGCCCTTACACAGCCTGGAGGTGTGTTTGGGGTCATTGTCCTGTTGAAAAATAAATGATGGTCCAACTAAACGGTAACCGGATGGAATAGCATGCCGCTGCAAGATGTTGTGGTAGCCATGCTGGTTCAGTATGCCTTCAATTTTGAATAAATCCCCAACAGTGTCACCAGCAAAGCACCCCCACACCATCACACCTCCTCCTCCATGCTTCACGGAACCAGGCATGTAAAGTCCATCCGTTCACCTTTTCTGCGTCGCACAAAGACACGGTGGTTGGAGCCAAAGATCTCAAATTTGGACTCATCAGACCAAAGCACAGATTTCCACTGGTCTAATGTCCATTCCTTGTGTTCTTTAGCCCAAACAAGTCTCTTCTGCTTGTTGCCTGTCCTTAGCAGTGGTTTCCTAGCAGCTATTTTACCATGAAGGCCTGCTGCACAAAGTCTCCTCTTAACAGTTGTTGTAGAGATTTGTCTTCTGCTAGAACTTTGTGTGGCATTGACCTGGTCTCTAATCTGAGCTGCTGTTAACCTGCGATTTCTGAGGCTGGTGACTCGGATAAACTTATCCTCAGTAGCAGAGGTGACTCTTGGTCTTCCTTTCCTGGGGCGGCCCTCATGTGAGCCAGTTTCTTTGTAGAGCTTGATGGTTTTTGCAACTGCACTTGGGGACACTTTCAAAGTTTGCAGAATTTTTCGCACTGACTGACCTTCATTTCTTAAAGTAATGATGGCCACTCGTTTTTCTTTACTTAGCTGCTTTTTTCTTGCCATAATACAAATTCTAACAGTCTATTCAGTAGGACTATCAGCTGTATATCCACCTGACTTCTGCACAACACAACTGATGGTCCCAACCCCATTTATAAGGCAAGAAATCCCACTTATTAAACCTGACAGGGCACACCTGTGAAGTGAAAACCATTTACGGTGACTGCCTCTTGAAGCTCATCAAGAGAATGCCAAGAGTGTGCAAAGCAGTCATCAAAGCAAAAGGTGGCTACTTTGAAGAACCTAGAATATAAGACATATTTTCAGTTGTTTCACACTTTTTTGTTAAGTATATAATTCCACATGTATTAATTCATAGTTTTGATGCCTTCAGTGTGAATGTACAATTTTCATAGTCATGAAAATGCAGAAAAATCTTTAAATGAGAAAGCGTGTCCAAACTTTTGGTCTGTACTGTATGTATTGTTTCAAACACTATCATAACCACAGGGCCAAGAAGTGAGATCTGATAACGGGTACTCTGATTACAAATGAATGAAATTTAAAGTACAGATTGGATAATCTGTTCCACCCCTATCCCCTACTGCTGTTACTACCAAAGTATTGAAATGTTATCACATACAGTACAGACCAAAAGTTTGAACACACCTTCTCATTTAAAGATTTTTCTGTATTTTCATGACTTTGAAAATTGTACATTCACACTGAAGGCATCAAAACTATGAATTAACACATGTGGAATTATATACTTAACAAAAAAGTGTGAAACAACTGAAAATATGTCTTATATTCTAGGTTCTTCAAAGTAGCCACCTTTTGCTTTGATGACTGCTTTGCACACTCTTGGCATTCTCTTGATGAGCTTCAAGAGGTAGTCACTGGAAATGGTTTTCACTTCACAGGTGTGCCCTGTCAGGTTTAATAAGTGGAATTTCTTGCCTTATAAATGGAGTTGGGACAATCAGTTGTGTTGTGCAGAAGTCAAATGGATACACAGCTGATAGTCCTACTGAATAGACTGCTAGAATTTGTATTATGGCAAGAAAAAAGCAGCTAAGTAAAGAAAAATGAGTGGCCATCATTACTTTAAGAAATTAAGGTCAGTCAGTCCGACAAATTGGGCAAACGTTGAAAGTGTCCCCAAGTGCAGTTGCAAAAACCATCAAGCGCTACAAAGAAACTGGCTCACATGAGGACCGCCCCCAGAAAGGAAGACCAAGAGTCACCTCTGCTTCTGAGGATAAGTTTATCCGAGTCACCAGCCTCAGAAATCTCAGGTTAACAGCAGCACAGATTAGAGACCAGGTCAATGCCACACAGAGTTCTAGCAGCAGATACATCTCTTCAAAAACTGTTAAGAGGAGACTTTGTGCAGCAGGCCTTCATGGTAAAATAGCTGCTAGGAAACCACTGCTAAGGATAGGAAACAAGCAGAAGAGACTTGTTTGGGCTAAAGAACACAAGGAATGGACATTAGACCATTGGAAATCTGTGCTTTGGTCTGATGAGTCCAAATTTGAGATCTTTGGTTCCAACCACCGTGTCTTTGTGCAACGCAGAAAAGGTGAATGGATGGACTCTACATGCCTGGTTCCCACCGTGAAGCATGGAGGAAGAAGTGTGATGGTGTGGGGCTGCTTTGCTGGTGACACTGTTGGGGATTTATTCAATATTGAAGGCATACTGAACCATGTAACTTTGCAAACAATTCAACATTTGGCAACAGGGTCTTTTACAATCTTAGTACACTCTATATTCTCCAGCGAGCGGGTATCTGCCCCTTTGTGCTCCTGGTTGACCTACGTAGCCCACTGTCTGGTGGTGGACCAACCTGGCTTTCCCCATTAGCGTTAGGGGTACAGCTACCAGCTGGGTGTACAGGTAGGGCGGGCAGCTGTCTGCGGGTCCTTTGGCTTACCGCAGGCATGGCAGGCTCACTGTCAGCAGAGGGTTGACTCTCCTGGGCTGCTGGTACAGGCTCTTCTGCCTCTGGAACTGCTTGCTCCTCTTCACCTTCCGGCTCTGGTGTTGGTTGTTGCTGTGCCGGTTGCAGGAAATGCAGGACAGGTACCACTATGGCATCATTTATGCGAGTCCAGGACTGAGGGAACTCTCCGAGAACGGTGCTAATCATTTCTTCCTTGTCCTCTGCGGGTTCAAGGTCACTCTGATCCTCTTCTGCACTACGGAGTTGCTCGGGGCACCTTTTGAGGTGATCTCTGGAGACGACACTAGTGGTTTCTCCTCCGTCCTTGGTGATTACGCACACCTTTGGGTTGTCGTGGTCAGACTGCAGTACGGTGTAGGGTTCCCTTTCCCACTGGTCGTCCAACTTATGTAGCCTTCTTTTCCGCTTCAGGACTTGCTCACCAGGTTCTAGGGGACCAGCAGGGGCGTGTTGGTTGAAGAGTTTTTCTTGCCTCTCTCTCACCTGGGCCAGGCTCTTCTCCACACTCTCCTGTACCTTCTTGTACTGCAGTTGCCTTTCCATATCCCAGTCCGCATCCGGGGAGGTGTCCTCAGGTATTATGACTCCCATCTCCAGGTCTATGGGCAGCTTACCTGGTCTGGCTCGCATCAGGTAAGCCGGGGTGCAGTTTGTAGCATTCACCGGGATATTGTTGTATAGGTCTATCAGGTCCGGCAGTTTTTATGGCCACAGGCTGCGTTCCTCCAGGGGCAACGTCTTCAGGAGATCAATGACTATATTGTTCATCTTCTCACACATCCCGTTGGTTTGTGGATGGTAAGGCGTTGTACGAATCTTCTTACAGCCATAGAGGTTGCAGAACTCCTGGAAGATTTCAGCTTCGAACGCTGGACCCTGGTCTGTCAGGACCTGTTCCGGATACCCGTGTGGACGGCAGAAGTATTGCTGGAAGGCTCTGGCCGCTGTTTGGGCTGTCAAGTCCTTTACCGGGACCACCACTAGAAAACGGGAATAGTGGTCCACGATTGTCAGGGCATAGATGTATCCTGACCGGCTGGGAGCCAATTTGACATGGTCCAGAGCTACCGGCTCAAGAGGGTGCGTGGTGACGATGGGCTTCAAGGGTGTCTTCTGGCTGGTGCGGTCCTTCCTCCTTAGGTGACAAGGGCCACAGTCCCTGCACCAATTCTCTATAGCCCCTCTCATGCCGACCCAAAAGAACCTTCCTCTTAGCAGGAACTCCAGTTTCTTCCAACCGAAGTGCCCCGCTCTGTCATGGTAAGCCCCAAGGACCATAGCTGCATCCCGCCTTGGGACCACAACTTGCCAGGTCAGCTCATGGGTCCGGTGGTTGACAATCCTTCTGCACAACTTGCCTTCGTAGAGGAACAGCTTGCTCTTCTCTTTCCATAGCTGCTTGGCTTCCTCTGGGGCATCCGGATCCATGCGGGCGTCTTCCTGGGTCAGCAGATCTTTCACCAGGCGGATGGCAGGGTCACTATCTTGGGTCTTGGCCCAGCTGTGGTGAGGTAGGGGATTGATCATCACGGTTGTTAGATCCTCCTCCTTCACGCGGTGGGAGTATTGAGCGGCTCCATACCGGTGAAACGAGGGGAGTTCTACCTCCTCCAGCTCTTCTGGGTCTTCGTCACCTTCAGGTAAGTGAGGCATCCTCGATAGGGCGTCAGCGTTGGCATTGGTTTTGCCGGCCCGGTACTTGATCACGAAGTCATAGTTGGAGAGACGGGCCATCCACCGCTGTTCTTGGGCACCCAGTCTTGCATTGTCCAGGAGTGTCAACGGGTTGTTGTCCGTGTACACGGTGAACTTTGCGGAGGCCAGGTAATGCTTGAGGCGTTCCGTTACGGCCCACACCACTGCCAAGAATTCTAGCTTGAAGGAGCTGTAATTCTCAGGGTTCCTCTCGGTGGGCCTCAGCTTCCGACTGGCGTATGCGATCACCCGTTCTCTGCCCTGTTGGTTTTGGGACAGTACGGCCCCCAGTCCCACATTACTGGCGTCTGTGTGGAGAATGAAAGGCTGGCCATAATCAGGGTAGGCCAGGATCTCATCCCCCGTGAGGGCCATCTTTAGCTGGCGGAAGGAATCCTCTTCCGGTTTATCTCACTTGAAGGGTGGCTTCTGACTCCTGGACTTAGACAGTCCGATCAGGAGGTCCTGCATAGGAGCTGCCAACTTAGTGAACCCGGGGATGAACCTTCGGTAGTAGCCTACCAACCCGAGAAACTGTCTCACCTCTTTGATGTTCGAGGGGCTTGGCCAGCTCTTGATTGCCGTGACCTTGTCAGGGTCAGGGGCCACTCCTTCCGCGCTTACCACGTGCCCTAGGTACTGGACCTTTGGTTTCAGCAGGTGACACTTCGATGGTTTCACCTTCAGGCCATAGCCTGCCAGGGCTTCGAACACCTCGGCCAGGTGCTTTAGATGGTCCTCGTAGGTCTTCGAATAGACGATCACGTCGTCCAGGTAAAGGAGGACCGTCTCGAAGTTTCGGTGCCCTAGACAGCATTCCATCAGCCGCTGGAAGGTCCCTGGTGCGTTGCAGAGCCCGAAGGGCATACAGTTGAACTCACTCAGTCCCATCGGGGTGGTGAAGGCGGTCTTCTCCTTGTCAGCCTCTGCCACAGGAACCTGCCAGTACCCGCTAGTAAGGTCCAAAGTAGAAAAGAAGTTAGCTGATTTTAGTGCGGCTAAAGACTCCTCTATTCTAGGCAGCGGATATGCATCTTTGTGGGTGATACGGTTGATTTGTCTATAGTCTACGCACATTCTCATGGTGCCGTCTTTCTTTTTGACCAGAACCAAGGGGGCTGCCCAGGGGCTACAGCTGTCTCTAATGACCCCAGCTTCTTTCATCTCTCTTAGCATGCCCTTTGCGTTCTGATAATGTGCAGGGGATACAGGTCTGTGCCTCTCTTATATTGGTGGGTGGCTCCCTGTGGGGATGTGGTGTTCTATCCCTTTTACTCTGCCGAAGTCTAGCGGGTGCTTACTAAAGACTCTCTCGTACTCCTGTACCACCCGGTAGACTCCTTGTTTTTGGTGCAGGGGAGTGGAGTCAGCACCCACGTGGAGTTTCTGGCACCAGTCCTCCTTTTGTTTCTGGGAGCCATTACCCTCCGCCTGAGGAGATGGAAGCAAGAGTTCCACGGCCCTGATAGCTTTGTGTTCGACAACAAACAGTTTGGCGAGTGTAGCGTACCTGGGTAAGTGTACTTCCCTCTCCCCAATGTTGAGAATGCGGACGGGCACCCTCCCATGACGGACATCAACCACCCCCCATGCTGTCAAAATGGTGGGCCTGCTGTCTGAGTACACGGGTTCTACCATGGCTTGGTAGTCTCTACCTCTCAACCCGATTGCAGTCCGACACCAGATCATCATTTCACTTTTGGGAGGCATGGAAATGGGGAATGGGTCACTCAGTCTTACGCTACCGATCTCACCACCAGACAGTTCTACCTGCTGCCGTCTCATCAGGGCTTTTATCTCCTTGTTGAGGACTCTCTGTTGGCTGGAACTAGCATTCACCGCCACCTGTTGTAGAATTACAATTACCTCTGAAAGACAATTTTCAATTACGTTAGTACCCACAGTTATTTTAGGGTGACTTTCACGACGGTCAAGGTCCACAATAATCACTCCCTGTGCCGGCAGTTCAACTTTACCAATTTTAATGGTCATCTCCTTGAACCCCATCTGCGGCACGGGTAAGCCATTACTGGCGATGATGCTCAAGTTACTGTCTGGATACCGTGTGATATCAGCATCAGTCCAATACTGCTTAAAAAGTACATAAGGGATAGTGGTTACTTGCGACCCATTATCCAGCAAGGCGCTCATGGGGATACCGTCCAGCACCACGGGTAAGACCGGGCGCCCCCCAACATACTTATCACGCCAATTATAAGGGCCTGGTGATCTTATGCCTGGGGGTTGGCCCTCTGCCCCAGGTTGGACCCGTTTAAATTACAGTACCTGGAAATGTGTCCGGGCTGGTTGCATCGACGTCAAATGGGCTGTCCATCCTCTGCGTAGCGGTCTGTGGGCCTCCCTCGGAACGACGGGATCCTCCTCTGTCGACGCCACGGGACATCCTCCGGACTTGAAGCCAGCTCGATGGGTCTTGACGGGTCCACTTGCAATGCCTGGACGGTCCTGGTCAACGCCACGAAGCTCCTGGTCAGCTCCTGGACTTGGTGGTGCAGGTCTTTCGACGGGGCTTGGTTCAGGGCCTGTGCATCAGCCCCCACGGGGTCCATAGAGGAGGGCACTGCCTCCTGGTGGTAGGTGAGAGCAGGGCGCTGGGGGTTTATAGCGCCACTGGTTGCAGATTTACGGAGCACCCTTATGGCCCGGTCCTTAAATTGGGCAAAGGTCAGGTCGGGGTTCTGAAAGAACATGTGGCGCAGTTGGGCCCTGTGGGCGCTAGACAGCAGACCTTCTATGAATTGTTCTGTTAGCAGCTTATCCGTTTCCTGCACACTGCCAGGGTCAGTTTGTTGAATAGCCCTCAAGGCTTCCTGCAGATTTAGGGCATAGTCTCTGATGCTGTCCTCTGCCCGCTGCTTACATCCATAGAACCTCATTTTAATCTCAGCGGAGGTACGTGTGTCAAAGGTACCCCCCAGCCGTGCCAGAATACCCTTCACAGTCCTTTTCTCCTCAGTGGGCCATGATTTTATCTCCCTTTGGGCTGCGCCAGTTAACTGCCCTATTAATATGCTGACCTTCTGTTCCTCTGTCAGGGGGTAAACCTGGAACAAACTGTACAGCCTTTCCTTAAAGTCAGTTAGGGCATGGGGCTCCCCTGAGTACTTGGGCAGCCAGGCCGCTCCAGGGATGTAGGGCAGGGAAAAGGGCATCGCTGCTGCTGCAGCTGCGTTGGTGGTAGTGGGCGCATCTGTATCCGACATCTTCCTCCCCCCTAGTTAAGCGTGGCCTACCTTCCGACGATCCTCTTCTGTAGGCCGCGGCTCCGCTGCTGCTGCTCTGGACGAGGACCTTGCGTCACGTCCTGATGACGTCAGGGTCGCTCTCTCTCCCTTCCAGGACCTTGCGCAGCGTCGGTGCGTGGGGCGGAGCTTCAGGTCTCGCGCGCTTTCGGCATCCACGCCCCTCTTCTTCCCGGGCGGCGTCCTGAAGATGGCGTCCGATGGCAGGAAAACGACTTCGGATGGCGGGAAAACAGCTGAAGATGGCGGGAACCGATGGAAGATGGCGGGAGACGGCTGGAAATGGCGGGAAACGGCTCCGGATGGCGGGAAACCTCTTTTGAGGTAAGTGCAAAGTCTTTTTCAGGCACGCAATACCCGTTTGTGGCGGGTTGGTTGCAATCCTGCCGACTACGCCAAAGCTGACTCGCCCCCTGGGCCGTGGGGCACTCGGATCCGGGCAGTAGGGGAACGATGGGAGTAGTAGTGGCAACCCGGTCCCGTGGCTCAGGGTGGTCAGGCCAGTGGTAGTCCGTTATGTGCTGATGTTTATGTCCGACTACGCCACCCGTGGATTGTGGTTATTAGGAACCGCTGCTGCATGCAGACCGCTGGGGCTGATGAGGTGTGCAGCTAGGGTAGTGTGACTCCCCACGGGAAGAGTGCGGCCCCAGGGCAGTATAATGGATGTTGGGAGTGATGGTAGTGAGAGTCCCAGTGCTGATAGTGCTGGAGGAGCAAGGAGCACGCAGACAACAGGTTGCAGTCCAGGGTCTTTACTAGAACAGGTAAATTGACCCACAAACAGTCCCAGCTAGGAGGGGACCTGGATGTCTGAGAGCAACGGGGAAATTGGCCCTGGTCAGGGTGAGGGTGTAGGCCTACCGTGCTTTCTGCGCTCCTTCTGGCTATCTCCTCGTTATAAGGTAACAGCCCACGTTTCCAAGCTTTCCGTGTATTCTCGCCTGTATGGCCTGCGACGTGGGTTCCTTTCTGCTCCCAGCCTTGTACGGCTCTGCTGGTCCCTTCTGTTGTGGCAGGGCATCCAGGCTTCTTAGGCCAAGGAATATACAGTCCCTTGCGAACTGGTTCTCTGCTGGGGGATGTGGAATCCTCCCAGCCTCAGACACCAAAGTCTGGTAAAGTAAGTCTTTTATCTGCCAAGACAGGCTCTCTTCGCCTCTTGTCTCTGGCTTGTGGCTATCCTCCTGCCACACTTCCTCTTAGGTGCAATACAACTTTCTGTCCCTGCTCTGCTCTGGGACAAGTCTCAGTCCAGAGACAGGCCTTCAAGTTCTCCCTAACCTTGCCCCCAGCACCAGCTTTTATAGGGGCAGCCAGCTCCCCCTACTGGCCTGAGACAGGAGGCATTGCATGCTAATGTTCCCCTGACTAGAGAACCTCCCCCTTGCTCTCAGACACAGCTTTATTTACACTTGTGGCATCCAGGCCAGGGTGACACAACTACATTATTGTGTGTGTCTGAAAATGCAGACACCAACAAAAAGGATGTCAAACTGAGTCCAAAATTACATACTTTGAACTGTTTTTCTCTCGCTATATTCAATGGCTTCATTAGAGATTATTTATGAATCCAATTTTTCGGGAATTCATAAGGAACCCAAATGGAGTGATGAAATGTAAAGCTGATCCTGATATAATTTTCGAGCTGTGAGGTATTTTCAGCTTTGGCTAGCAATTAGGCATAAGCGAACATTTCAATGTTCGGTTCAGAAAAGTTCGCCAAACAAATTGATATTCGTCAAATTTATTCGCTGAATGTTCGTCAAACATTTCCGAATCCCACAGGAGTCAATGGGGGGACCAAAAAAATGCATATACAACACCTAGAAATGGGACCAAAAGCCTCCAAAACACATCAAAATAGGTGTAGACACCAGGGAAGTGCCATCAATTGACCCAGAGTACAAGTACTATAATTATTATTACGGTGACAGCGACTTTTATTCAGTTGCGCTTGTCAAAAGGTGTCACCGACTGGTACAACAGGAGGACCCTGCCTATGAGGGCGCACTGTCATGGATGTGGTTTGTGGAAGCACTGTGCCACGGACCCTGGAGAGCCTGGAGGGGGGTGACTAAGCGAGCACCAGACTGTTCACTAGAGCCTCTGATGGTAAGATTAGACTTGGCTCCCGATGAATGCCAGGTGCCACTCCAGGACAGACCAAAGGACGCGCAGCAGCTGGACCCAGTAGGACAGACTAGATGGTGCAGCAGGCAGACTCTGTATTAGAGTGCAGCAGGCAGAGTCTGTATGAGGAGTTGAGTAGGCAGAGTCTGTATCAGAGTGCAGCAGGCAGAGTCTGTATCAGGAGTGCAGCAGGCAGAGTCTGTATCAGAGTGCAGCAGGTAGAGTCTGCATCAGGAGTGCAGCAGGCAGAATCTGTATCAGGAGTGCAGCAGGCAGAGTCTGTATCAGAGTGCAGCAGGCAGAGTCTGTATCAAAATGCATCAGGTAGAGTCTGTATCAGAGTGCAACAGGCAAAGTCTGTATCAGGAGTGCAGCAGGCAGAGTCTGTATAGAGGAGTGCAGCAGGCAGAGTTTGAATCAGAGTGCAGCAGGCAGAGTCTGTATCACAGTGCAGCAGGCAGAATCTGTATCAGGAGTGCAGCAGGCGGAGTCTGTATCAGAGTGCAGCAGGCAGAGTCTGTATCAGGAGTGTAGCAGGCAAAGTCTGTATCAGGAGAGCAGCATGCAGATCCTGTATCAGAGTACAGCAGGAAGAGTCTGTATCAGAGTGCAGCAGGCAGAGTCTGTATCAGGAATGCAGCAGGCAGAGTCTGTATCAGGAGTGCAGCAAGGACTGGTACACAACCTTACACAACTTAGACTGCAGAACAGGAAGGTTCCACTACAGCCAGCCTAATAGATGGAGACCCAATCATAATTCTCCACATTTCAAAAAATTAGTGGCAGATACTAACAATGTCTAATCAATTTCACTACAGTATAAATAGTGTAAATAAGACCCACACCTGTTCCAGTACAGCCAACCCCGGAGATGGAGACCTAACCAGGAGTGTTCACATTGCCCTAAATGAGGGCCTAACACCACCAAAGTGGCATCAATTTCACTAGAGTATAAGTATTGCAAAGGAGGCCTAAACCAGTTCCACTACAGCCAACCCAATAGATGGAGACTAGTGATGAGCGAGTGATTTATCAACAGGCCTAAACACACTCCCTAGCAGCTCAGTGATCTCTCCCTAGGCTATTACATCGCAGGCTCCAGATGCAATGTGCACAAAATGGTGGCGCAGGGCTTAAATAGACCCTATGCCAGACAATCACAGTAATGCACAACCAAGATGTCTGCGGAATTACTGCTGGTTAAGAAGCCCAGCACGTATAGAAGGCACCAAAACTGCAGGGCGGGACATCCGAATATAGCGAGGCGAGTACACAAATACTCGCAGAATAACGAGTAACCCGAATACCGTACTATTCGTACGAATAGCGAATAGTAACAAATACACTCGCTCATCACTAATGGAGACCCAATCAGGATTACCCACTTTTTTAAAAAATTAGTGACAGACGCCAGCAAAGTGGCATTAATTTCACTACAGTAAAATAGTGTAAATGAGACCCACACCTCTTCCAGTACAGCCAACCCAGGAGATGGAGACCTAACCAGGAGTGTTCACATTGCCCTAAATGAGAGCCTAACACCACCAAAGTGGCATCAATTTCACTAGAGTATAAGTATTGCAAAGGAGGCCGAAACTAGTTCCACTACAGGCAACCCAATAGATGGAGACTAGTGATGAGCGAGTACCGTAATATTCGTAATCGCTATACTCGTAGCGAGTACTTTGTAATAATCGTGTATTCGTTCCGAATAGCGAGTACAATGTAAGTCAATTGGAAATGCGAGTAATTTTCTGCTGGACCCTACAAAGGGGTCTGAGGGCCTGAGGAAAAGGCTGAAATGGATGGGAAAGTGATGAAACATAATGCGAAGCACCCTGAGAATGTGCCTGCATGAATTTCTGAGTCACATATGGTTTCTGGGAATAAGTTTATCGCACTATTACGCCACTTTTACAGACGAACAAGAACAACTACCAAACCTAACCTAAATTGCATTTAACAGGCTGAAAAGGTTAAGAATCAGTTTGTCCTGCACAATCACTCGTATATAAGGCTAAATAAATCAGAGAAACCCCAAAAATATCCATTTTAGTCTTTGTTCACACATACTGTTGTGGCTTTTTTTCGCCTTTTACAATTTGGAGGTCCCTCTATCATACATTATTTTTAGTTTGCTATTCCCCAGCACTTTACAAGCACAGCTAGATAGTAGGTATGTTGATCTTTGACCTGAGAGGTCTCAGGTGGCTCTGTAACATGCGTTTTGGAGGGACAGCTGTTACTTAGACATTTGGGCGGTCCCTCCATCATTGACACTCAGATAGTGGAATACTTATTCAATAGCAGTTTACAATGTGCCCATTGTAGCTTTGGCCTTGATCCTCCTCATCCTTCTCCTCCACCACTATGTGATACTGCGGCTCTAAATTCAAATGTTCAGAGGCCCTGCAGTAGTCAGGAAAGCTGAGTTTTGTGAGAGCCCTCGTGTGGCCCTGTAACATACATTCTGAAGTGCCCTCCTCTAGAGATTTTGGAGGTCCCTCTTGTGTACAATACATTTGAGAGTGCCCTCACTTATTCATATTGTAGGGCCCTCACTCTATTATTTAACTCATATAAAGGCAGAGACTATAGAGAAAAAGGCCAAGAGACATGGAGAACTAGAAGGTAGCAGTGAGTGCGGCCTGCGATCCTCAGGTATGGCTGAACTCTGTGAACCAGAAAAATAAAGCTGCACTAGTCAACTGGATGACAAACTCAAATATATCACTTGTGCAAGTCAAAGGACAAAGAATATATGGTGCCCCCCTCCAGGATGGGTTGGAGAAGCTTCTCAAAATGGTTCAGAGATTTTGATTGTCAATATTCCCTAGATTATATAGGAAGAGATGACTTCTTGATACTGTACTACTTGTTCCAGTGCAGAATGTGCATCGTATTTCCAAGAATTACTCCTGGGGGCTGTGTCATAGGTGCAGGGAGATTGCATGACAAGGGCCTCCCTTGTCAAACATTATCTACGATGGAGTACTGTAGTAGTTGTGGCCCTCAATTCCACTTTTCAGAGGGCCATGAGTCAGTGTAAATTTATATTGAATATGTGTCCCCTATCTCAGTCACAATGTGGCACAAGCCAGGCATGTTTTTTGCCAAATAGGGTGACTGACAGTACATTTCGATTGAATATGTATCTCCTATCTCAGTCACAACGTGGCACAATCTGTGACAAGGGACTCCAATGACAAATATTAGTTTGGTAGGACCACTGTACATTCCAGATTTGTCCACTGCACAGGGTTTGTAAAAATTAGCCCTATGGGCCAAGTCATGGTTGACGCAGGAAGCCATCATCCCAAGGGCCTCCAATCACAAATAGTAGTTAGGCTGGGGTAAGAATACTGTCCTGGTTTGTCCACTGCACAATGTGCATAGGGTTTACAAAAATTAGCCCTATGGGCTGAGTCATGGTTGACGAAGGAAGGAAACGGGTTTTTATGGAAAGGGGGCGACCTTAACAGCAGTAGCATGAATCTGCATTTTTGGTGAATTTAGGTTGGCTTGCTGTCATCTAGAGGGATTACAAACTGTAGAGATATCCAGTTCTTATTGAATTTAATCAGAGTCAGCCTGTCTGCATTTTCCGTGGAGAGGCGTGTGCGCCTATCAGTGATGATTGCCCCAGCGGAAATGAAAACACGCTCAGACACCACACTAGCAGCTGGGCTGGCCAGTACCTCCAAGGCATATAAGGAGAGGTCGGGCCAAGTGTTCAGCTTAGACACCCAATAATTAAAGGGAACTGAAGCGTCAGAAAAGACGCACGTATGGTCACTTAAGTACCCCTTGACCATGTTCTGCAACTTATCCCTCCTTGACATTGTTACAGGCACAGATAGTCCTTGCTGTTGTGCTGGTTTATTGAAAATTGCCCAATTTGTGTACACTTCCCCCCACCTCTGTTGGAGCTGGTGTTCATGTCTCTCCCCATTATCCCTTGGTGTTGAAAAGAGCCGGTACCTCTGCCACCAGCATTGTCTGAGGGTGATGTTTTCAGCAACTGATCTACAACGGCCCTCAGGAATGATTCCACTGTAAAACTCTTTGGTAACTCCAAAAGGAGAGAAGGAAATTTCTCCTTGTACCAAGGATCGAGTAAGGTGGCCAACCAGTATAGGTTGTTGAATAAAATGTGTATCACACAAGGGTCTTGCCACAGACACTTACATATGAACTATGCCATGTGGGCCAAGCTGCAAAAAGACAAATGTTCTGTGTCCCCAACAGTAGAAGAAGTACCCATCCTTTCCTCACGCTGTATTGACTCCTCCTCCTCCTCCTCCACCTTCTCGTTCTCCTCTCCTGCCCATCCAACCTGGACAGACATGAAGCTTGGGTTGGGTCTCCCCTCTGTAGCATTACGAGTCCCCTCGGTAGCACAGAAAAAGTCCTCTCCCTTCTCATCCTCCTCATCTTCCTCCTCATCACCCATTGTTGCCTCAGAATATTAGGTGGGCTGGGTAGTAACACCCATTGGGAAATCTGGCTCTATACCAACATGCTGGGCACTCAAAGCTGATAATAGCCTGATCACCGCTCACGAGGTTGGTGCAGTACTCAAAGTTCTCAAGAACTTCACAAATGTCAGCGATCCACACCCACTTGACAGTTGTTATGTGTGGTGGCTGACTCTCAGTCTGACGGGCATGCTGAAGCTGGTATTCAGCTACTGCCCTTTGCTGTTCACTAATCCTTGCCAACATATCATAGGTGGAGTTCCACCGGATGGGTAGGTCACAAATGAGTCAGTGTCTTGGCAAATTCAAGTGCTTTTGTAGCGCTGTAAGAGCAGCAAAAGCAGTAGAGGAATGGCGGAAATGGGCGCCAATAAAGTGCAACTTCTCAAGTAGGTACGGCAAGTCACGGTAAGTTTTCAAAAATTTCTGAACAACTAGGTTCTGCACATGAGCCATGCATGGCACATGTACCAGCTTGCCGACCTTTAAAGCTGCCACAAGGTTACGCCCATTATCACAGACGACCAGACCAGGGTTAGAGGTGCAGCGGGGAGAGCCACTGATCGGTCTGTTGTTTTAAAGCTTGCCACAGCTCTGCTACAGAGTGTGCTTTCTGACCTAAACAGATCAGCTTCAGCAGAGCATGTTGTCGCTTTGCCGATCTGCTGCTGCACAGGTCCCAGCTTGGCAGTGATGGGGAGGGTAATTCAGCAGAGGATGAGAAGCAGGAGGACGGGAGAGAGGAAGTGGACTATGAAGAGGCGGAAACCCTGACAGAAGTTGGGCCCGCTATTCTTGGCATAGGATGTGTGATATTCCCCTTTGCGCCTTTGTCCCACCCTTACCAGGCTCACCCAGTGTGCCATGACAAAAATGTATCATCCCTGTCCACAACAACTTGTCCAGGTATCTGATGTTAAGTGAACCTTCCCAGTTATGGCATTGGTGAGAGCACGGTTCAGATTGTTTAACACGTGCTTGTGTAATGCAGGGACGGCACACCGGGCAAAAAAGTGGCGGCTGGGAACACTATATAGTGGGGCAGACTCAGTCAAGAGATCACGGAAAGACTGTGTTCCCACAAGCCTAAACGCAACATCTCCACAGCTAGCAATTTGGCAATCTGCAAGATAAGTATTTGTGTCTGTGGGTGCGTGGCTGGGTATTTACGCTTTCTTTCCAAGCTCTCAGGCACGGACAATTGGACGCTTTGCTGGGACAAGGAACTGGATGTGTGGCACCCAACTGCGCTTGGTACCACAGATCCTAGAAGGGTGTATTAATGGAATCCTCCACAAGAGGCCCCCATAAACATTCACACATCTCCTCCTTCCACCTCAGACCAACAGAGGGAGCCCATTAAGGATATAAATAGGGAAGGTGGAGCTAGGCAGTCAGATAGCCTGGAGTGCACAGTGATTCAGCAGTTCCTCTGAAGAGTTCCTGCAGTAGAGAAGCCTGAGAGAGGTTAGTCTGCAGTGGAGCTCAGTCTAGTTTAGAGTACTCAGCTAATAGTTCAGCAGTGGAGCACGAGGCTCCTGCTAGCTAGATTCAGGGAGCTTAGTTAGAGCTCAAGGTGTGCCGGCGCCATAAGATCGGTGAAGCGCGGCAAGCAGCCGCTAGTTCGAGTAGCCTAGTGAGGGCCCGAGCGTGGCCGAAGGCGAGTGGAAAGTGGGGAAAGAGGAGTTAACCAGCTCACCCCGAAACATATACCGGACACCGAGTCCGAGCTTTACGGGATCTCTACGACCCAGTAAGGCATAACCGGAATCCCTGGAGAACTACAGGTCCTAGGTTCACCAGAGAGCTGATACATAACAGAGCCAGGAAACACATAGACCCCGTAAGCTGGGAGCGTGCACTCCAAGAGAAGGCCCTACCACAACGTCAGCCGGTGCAGGACAGAGATAAAGTTAGGCCTAGCTTCAGGCAGGTCAGAAACTTACTACGCAGAGGCAAGAAACAGGAGGCCCTACAGCCGCTCATTGGGGAGAATCCTGATATTCACCCTTCACCCTACAGTGCTCCGGGATGTGCCTGAATTTCCATCAGTAAAAGGTACTGAAGTGACTATCGTGTCTGTCCCTGTTCTTGCTCTGACCCGGCTGGGTCTCACCTATCCTGCATCCCTCTCTCTGTATGCTGCCCTGAGGCCTAGCTCCTCCTGTGGGGAGCTATACCATCGAGCTGCCTTATCACTGGCCTCAGTGGACTGCCGCAGCGCTGGTGATTCTCACCAGAAACCACAGGTGGCGTCACGAACTTTCATAAAATTAATAAACAATCCCTTTTTTAAAGCTGACCCCAGGGTACGGGTCCGGGGGCCGAACACCGCGACATCCCCAAAGGCCAGGCAAAGGCCCGGGTACTGAGTCGTCCCCATCCCCCTGGGCTAGTCATCTTTCCTGGTGTCATGAACAGGATCGCGTGCCTGCTGCAATGATGGAGTGTTATGCCCGTTGCCACCGGGTACTGTGCGGCTTTAATTAAAAACTGTGTATGTTAAACTGTGGTGAAGATTGCCACCATTGTTGGGCTGCCGAGCGAGAAGAAGGGCGTAACCGCGTGAAACTGAGGGGCGTACCTGCAAAAGCGTGCGAAACCCCGGACACGCCCCACGCCTCGAGGTCAAACCAGGAAGCGCCAGGTCCTGGAAGGAGCGCCGCTGAACGCTCTGATGTAGGACCCAAGCGACGCAAGGTCCTGAAGAAGACCGTCACCTGTGGAGCTGCAGCCTACCGAAAGAAAAGAAGGTAGGCCACGGTTCGCTAGGGGGGCGTCAGAATGTCCGAGGAACAGCACAATGCCGGAATACCGGTTAACGGCCCTGATGTTCAGCCCGCGCCCGACGCCGGGCAGGGCGAGGTGGCCGCTCCACCAGCAGCGCCTGTAACTCCTGTCATCCCCATAACTCTACCTGGAGCAAAGTGGCTCCCCCAGTACAACGGCAAACCAGATACCCTGTCTGGATTCAAACGGAAGATATGCGGTATCTTGGACATGTACTCTATGACAGGCAAGCAGAGGGCTGCTGTTGTATTAGGACAACTGACTGGTGCTGTGGAATGGGAAGTGGAAACATGGTCAGCAGCAGACCAGGAGTCAGTGTCCGCAATCTTTAAAAAGCTACAGACTGTTTTTGAGGATCATACTGAGGCGGACATCCGGATGAGGTTCTACAACTGTTCCCAACAGCCAGAGGACAATGTTCGGGACTATGCCTGGCGTCTACAGGGGGCCCTGCGGGCTCTGAAACAGGTTAGTCCAACCAGCATCGATAATGAAAATAAAATTCTGAAGGAACAGTTTATCCGGGGACTGAGGTCTCCAGAGGAGAGCAGGACTGTGCTTTGGTGGTCCTTAGATCATCCAGATGCCACCTTTGACAATCTTAAGGACATGGCTATAAAAGGACCGCAGCCCCTGGAAACAAATGCCATCCAATGTTACCAGGGTGGGGCTACCCCAGTGCCTGCTACACCCACCTTTTCCCCAGTGGCTGCTGAGCCAAGGTTCCAGCAACGTCCCCTAGAGAGCTGGACAGTCTGTGCTCTGAAGTGCGCCAGTTAATCAAAACCCTGTCCACTGTGCTGAGTGCTCTGCAGCTGCGGACGGAGCCCGAGGAAGGAGGGAAAATCCTGTTAGCCGATAGCCCTGAGGATGTCCCCTGGATGCAAAGGAGGAGGAGGACAACACCACCCTCTACGAAGATCAGTGACCAGCGCCGTCCACAGAAGGACCCTACCTGCTACCGCTGCCGCAAGACCGGACACAGCACCCAGAATTGTCCTTTAAACGAGAAAACCCTGGGGCCGAGGGCCGACACCCAGGAGTAAACTCCCCAGGCCCATCAGACTGTTACAACAGGTTCGTTGGAGGAAGACCTTTCCTGTCCATTGTGCTGGACGGCATCCCGACGCACGCTCTGCTGGACACAGGATCTCAGGTAACCATAATGCCTGACGTCCTCTACAAGAGGTTCTTGTCCATGGACGACCTACGTCCGCCAGCTCCAAATCTTTCTGTTTATGCCTCAAATGGACTCCCCCTTAACCTAATTGGTGTTAAGAATGTGACAGTAACGGTGGGGAGAGTGGAGCTGAAGGACCAGGGACTAATTGTAGTAGAGAGTAATCCTGATGATACCAATCCGTATATGGTACTAGGCACTTACATTGTTGGTAACTGTTTGGGAGAAGTTGTGTTCTTGCTCCAACAGATAGCTGACACTGCCAGACCAGGACAGAGGAGGGCGCTGCAGAAGGAAATCCGAGTCCTGATGTACCAACAGCAAGTAAGGTTAACAGATGGTGAAATTGGTAATGTGCGGGTGACGGACCCCATACCCATTGTGATCCCCCCAATGAGTGAAATGCTTATCTGGTGTAGAGATGCTATAGGTCTTAGAGGACAGAGCTACCAGGCGGTAGTAGAACCCCTTTGCTCCGAGCACAGACCCACGCTCTTAACCGCCAGAGGAGTGGTAGATGTACGCAATGGGAGGGTACCCGTCCGTCTTCTCAACTGTGGGGAAGATGAGGTCAGATTGCCACATTATGCCACTGTTGCCAAATTACATACTGTAAAAAACATCTGCATTCACAAGGCGGAGTCATTAACCTCACCAGACGAAGTGGAGGATGATGACCCTGCAACACAGGTGGAGGATTGGTGTCAACAGCTCCATGTTGGGACAGACACCACTCCTGCCCATCAGAAACAGGGTGTACACCGGGTGGTTCAAGAATATGCACAGGTGTTCAGTAAACATCCACTTGACTTCGGGAGGATTAAGGGGGTTCAACACCATATCCCCACAGGTGACCATCCACCCATCAAAGAACATTACAGGCCTATACCACCAGCACACTACCAGAAGGCTAAGGAAATGTTGCACGACATGGGAAAGGTGGGGGTAGTAAGGGATAGTTGTAGTCCCTGGGCAGCTCCCCTAGTGCTAGTTAGGAAAAAGGACGGGAGCATGAGAATGTGTGTAGATTTCCGACAAGTAAATCGCATTACACATAAAGATGCGTACCCTTTACCACGCATAGAGGAGTCCCTAGCTGCCTTAAAGTCTGCAAATTAGTTTTCCACCCTTGATCTCACTAGTGGGTACCGGCAAGTAGCTGTGGCTGAGGAGGATCGGGAGAAGACGGCCTTCGCTACCCCTATGGGACTCTGCGAGTTCAACAGTATGCCGTTTGGACTCTGCAATGCCCCTGGAACGTTCCAGAGATTGATGGAGTGCTGCCTGGGACACCGCAATTTCGAGACTGTGTTACTTTACCTGGATGATGTGATAGTGTACTCCAAGACGTACGAGGACCACTTGAAGCACCTGGCAGAGGTCTTTGAGTCACTGTCCCGGTACGGGATGAAGCTGAAGCCCTCAAAGTGCCACCTGCTCAAGAGAAAGGTACAGTACCTGGTGCACATTGTCAGTCCAGACGGGAGTAGCACCAGACCCGGGGAAGGTCACTGCCACCCAGAAGTGTCCGGAGCCGAAGAACCTCAAGGAGGTGCTTCAGTTTCTGGGACCAGTAGGATACTACCGGAGGTTTGAAAAATGTTACACCAAGAAAGCAGCTCCTCTGCAAGACCTCCTGGTAGGGCAGTGCCCCAAAGCGATAAATCCCCCATTGCACTGGGGTAAGGAGCAAGCCGAGTCATTTCAGGAGATGAAGGAGATCATGACAGGCGATGAGATCCTAGCCTACCCTGACTACAGCCAACCGTTCCTGCTGTATACTGATACCAGAAATGAAGGACTGGGAGCTGTCTTAAGTCAGAAGCAGAATGACCAAAAGAAAGTGATCGCATATGCAAGCAGGAAGCTCCGCCCGACCGAGAGAAACCCAGAGAACTATAGCAGCTATAAGTTGGAGTTCCTGGCCTTGGTCTGAGCCATCACTGAATGGTTCAAGCACTATCCAGCCTCCAGTAAGTTTACTGCCTTCACTGAAAACAACCCCTTGACCCATCCTGAAATAGCTAAGCTAGGGGCACTGGAACAGCGATGGATGGCTCGGCTGTCAAATTATCAATTCACAATTAAATACCAGGTGGGCTGAAAGAACGCCAATGCCAATGCCCTGTCCAGGATGCCTCACCAGTCAGACACAGAAGAAGAAGTGGATGACCTGGAAGAGATTGAGCTACCTGCCTTTCACCGGAATGGGATGATCCACGAGCAACGAGCCTCCAGGAGGCAGCGTGGAAAGACGTTAAACCCCCTGCCTCACCACAGCTGGAAAGAGACCCAGGACAGTGACCCGGTTGTCGGCCGCATCAAGGAGCTGATAACCCAAGAAGGTTCCTCCCTGGAAAAAGAAGCGTCTCAGCAAGCAAAGCAGCTGTGGAACGAGAGAAGCCGGCTGTTTATCTACTGTGAGAAGCTGTGCCGAAGGTACGTCAAACCAAAAACCCATGAGATGTTATGGCAGATACTGGTCCCCTAGACTGACATCCAAATGGTGTTGGAGGCCTACCACGATCAGGCGTGGCACTTTGGCTGGAAAAAGCTAGAGACCCTGCTGAAGTGTCAATTCTACTGGGTAGGAATGCGCAGCTCCATTGAGCGGTGGTGCCGGGACTGTGGACCCTGTGGCCTCAGAAGAAAAGACTACAGTAGCCAGAAGGCACCCCTGCAACCCCTCAAGACGACTCGACCCCTGGAGATCGTGGCCCTGGACCATGTCAAGCTGTCCCCCAGCAGGTCAGGGTATTTTTATGCTCTGACCATGGTGGATCACTACTCACGTTTCCTGGTGGTCGCCCCCGTCAAAGACCTGACAGCAGTGACAGCAGCAAAGACGTTCCAAGCGTATTTCTGTAGACCCCATGGTTATCCTGAGCAGGTGTTGACGGACCAAGGCCCGGCCTTTGAGGCTGAGTTGTTCAAGGAGTTCTGCCATCTATACAGGTGTAAGAAGATAAGAACTACACCGTACCACCCACAAACCAATGGTCTCTGTGAGAAGATGAATAACATCATCATCGACTAGCTAAAGACCATACCACTTGAGGAGAGAAATCAGTGGCCAGACCTACTACCTGACCTAGTAGATCTATACAATCACATACAAGTAAGTTCCACCAACTGTACTCCGGCATATCTCATGCGAGCAAGGCCAGGAAAGCTGCCCATGGACCTGGAGCTTGGTGTTGTAGAACCAGAAGCGGATGTGACCACTGAGGACTGGGACACGACCAGACAGGAGCGGTACAGAAGAGTACAAGCCTGTGTTGAAGACAGTCTCACTCGGGTGAGGGACAAGCAGGAAGCTCAATACAACAGAGGTGCCCATGCAGAACCCTTCACACCTGGTGAAGTAGTACTAAAAAGGAAAAGAAGAAGCCACAAACTTGATGAACAGTGGGAGAGGGAACCCTACACTGTGTTTAATTCAAGATTTGATAATAAGAAGACCTGCATAATTAGTAGAGACGGAGGAAGGACGACTGCAACAGTATCCAGGGATCACCTAAAGTTGTGTCCAGATCTGCTAAAACCCCAAGAGGAAGCGCCTCTCGTTATCCCGGAGGAGCCTAAAGAAGCAGTAATACACACTGACTTAGGAGATTTCCCGGTAGATTGGCCCCAACTAGAAGGAGCAGCAATCATCCCTGTAATCACCTTCTACCCACAGCAAGAAGAGCCTGTAAGTGCTGAAGGGGAGCCAGCTCAAGAAGAATCCCCGGATGAAGGATCCCCGGTAGGAGAAGAGCAAGAAGGCCCAGCCAATGGTGAACTTGTCAGTCCAGTAGAGAGGTGAATGCAGCCTTGTAGCCCCTCCATACCTACTACTGACACATTGGGAGGTAGAGCACCTATTAGTGCCTCATGCATTCCAGTACCACGCAGATCAACGCGTAGTACTAAAGGTCAACCCCATGTCAGGTATAATCAGTAAGATAGCTAAACTCTGAAAAGTGTAGATAGTTACCCCTGGGGTATTAAACTGTATTTCTGTGTGTTTTCATGCGTATGTATATTATTTTGTGCTTTGCTTTATTACTGAACAGTTCAAGTGATATGGACACTTTGCCTAATGACTTTCTTATTTACCTAAGAACTCCGTAGCTGAGGACTGTGTGCAGCCCAAAAACTATTCATTGTATATAATTGCGCTCCCTGGAGTGCCCCATTTAGGTGACCTCAGAAGTAAAACCTGTCTGGAGTGGCTCTACTGGAGGTCCAACTTGGGATCTTCATGCCCTGCAGCCACCCCAGGGCCTACGTTGAGGGTTTGGGACAGGTCCCTCAAACCACCAAGTACTCTACCCTGTGAGATGGACATCCTGTCTGGGAACTTCACCATAAGAGACTTGAATTCTGAGGATGCTTTGTACCTGTTTATGTTATTATGCAACGTTTAAGAAATGTGCCTCCCATAAAGGGAAGAGTTATTGTATTGCTAATATTTACTATTGTTTTAAAATGTACTTCAGCCCGGGAGTGCTGAGCTTTGCTAGGGGGGAATGTGGCGCCCAGCTGCGCTTGGTACCACAGATCCTAGAAGGGTGTGTTAATGGAATCCTTCACAAGAGGCCCTCATAAACATTCACACATCTCCAACTTCCACCTCAGACCAACAGAGGGATCCCATTAGGGATATAAATAGGGAAGGTGGAGCTAGGCAGTCAGTTAGTCTGGAGTGCACAGTGATTCAGCAGTTTCTGAGAGAGGTTAGCCTGCAGTGGAGCTCAGTCTAGTTTAGAGAACTCAGCTAATACTTCAGCAGTGGAGCATGAGACTCCTGCTAGCTAGATTCAGGGAGCTCAGTTAGAGCTCAAGGTGTGCCGGTGCCATAAGATCGGTGAAGCGCGGCAAGCTGCCGCTAGTGCGAGTAGCCTAGTGAGGGCCCGAGCATAGTCGAAGGCGATTGGAAAGTGAGTAGCAGTGGGGGCAGAGGAGCTTAACCAGCTCACCCCAAAACATATACCGGACACCGGGTCCGAGCTTACCGGGATCTCTACGACCCAGTAAGGCATAACCGGAATCCCTGGAGAACTACAGGTCCCAGGTTCACCAGAGAGCTGATACGTTACAGAGCCAGGAGACACATAGGCCCCGTAAGCAGGGAGCGTGCACTCCAAGAGAAGGCCCTACCACAAAGTCAGCCGGTGCAGGACAGAGGTAAAGTTAGGCCTAGCTTCAGGCAGGTCAGAAACTTACTACGCAGAGGCAAGAAACAGGAGGCCCTACACCTGCTCGTTGGGGAGGATCCTGATATGCACCCTTCACCCTACAGTGCTCTGGGATGTGCCTGAATTTCCATCAGTAAAAGGTGCTGAAGTGACTATCGTGTCTGTCCCTGCTCTTGCTCTGACCCGGCTGGGTCTCGCCTGTTCTGCATCCCCCTCTCCGTACGCTGCCCTGAGGCCTAGCTCCACCTGTGGGGAGCTATACCATCGAGCTGCCTTATCACCGGCCTCAGTGGACTGCCGCAGCGCTGGTGATTCTCACCAGAAACCACAGGTGGCGTCACGAACTTTCATAAAATTAACAAACAATCCCCTTTTAAAAGCTGACCCCAGGGTACGGGCCCGGGAGCCGACCACCGCGACATCCCCAAAGGCCAGGCAAAGGCCCGGGTACCAAGTCATCCCCATCCCCCTGGGCTAGTCAGATGCAGTTGATGTTTGTTGTGTGTGAGCAACCGCAGCTTGTGGGCAGAAGGTATGAGTGCCTGCTTCCTGAACAGCAGATTCTGAAGGACATAGCCCAGGCGACATGGCATTGGTTTGACCAGCAGATGCAGATTAGGTACCCTGGTGTTCCGCCCACCTACTAGGGTGCTTGGCTGCCATGTGGTTTCACATACTGGTGGTGCCTAGGTTGATTTTGCCCTGGCCTCTGCTCAACATGGTATGGCAGATGCTACAGACTACAATGTTTTTCTCTGAAGAACTTTCAGAAAAAAAATTCCACACAGCAGCTGAACGTCCCCTTGCCCGGACTTGGCACACAGCAGGGGTGCTCTTTGGAACAGTTGACCCAGTTCTCACTCTGGGCAAACCACAACCCCTTGGTGCCTGTGTTGGTGCCACATATCCATCTTCCTCTGTGTTGCTGTCATGGCTATGCATGTCAACGGTCCAGGTCGGATCAGTGGACTCATCATCGACCACCTAGTCTTCCATGTCATCCTCCTTCCCATCATCATCATCAGCCCCCACCTCTGGAGACAGTAAATGACATTCCACCAAGTGGCTTTCTTCTGGCAGTAGATCCTCAAATACTTGAGTATCAACGAACGCCACCTCCTCTTGTCACTCTTCAATGCTGCACGGTGATAGGCCAGAGCCAACCAAAGGATAGGTACCAAACAGATCCTCGGAGTGGCCAAGCTTGGGGTCATATGTCTCCTGTGACTGATAATGGTGGGAGGAAGGAAAACCAGCTTCAGAATTGGATGGGCCAGCCTTCTGTGTATCCACAGAAGACTGAGTGGCCGTGGAAGAATTGTTGCTGCTTGGCAAATCCGTAGAGGCCTTGTCTGCTATCCAAGACAGAATCTGCTCTCGCTCTTCAGGCTTCCACACACATTTACGTTCCAGACCAGGACATTTTTCCAGGAACGTAGTGGATGCATCAAACTTCTTCCGACCTGACACAGACTGAGTCCCTTCTCGCGCACCACTGACAACACCACGTCCACGTCCACATCCCTTAACAACAGGCTTTTTTTGGCATTTTGGGTTTTGTGGACAGATTGACACCCAAAATAGTGGTTAAAATGGGCTGTTGCATGCTTTGTAGCAGGCAGTAAGAAATGTTTGGACTACTGCTTTGTGCAGGGCACTCAATGATTTTTTAAGTGGACTAATATGGACAGAAGGCAGGCTGACACCCCAAAATAGTGGTTAAAATGGGCTGGTGCGTGCTTGGTAGCAGGCAATAGGAAATGTTTGGATTACTGCTTTGTGTAGGGACCCAAACACCTTTTTAAATGGACTAATGTGGACAGCAGAAGCCAGGCTCTGACCCCTAAAACAGCAAGGAAAATAGACTGGTGCTAGAAAAAAAGGCAGCACAAAATGATACTTCTGTGTGTGCTGGAAAACTATTGCTTTACCTCTGACAAGATCTGTTTTAAGATGGACACTGGAAGAACACAACCTAATACACTCCCTAACTAATACACAATCTCTACCTCCCTGTACTCTGACTTTGTTGTGCACCTTCAGTTCTGAAAAGAGCTATTTTTTGGTAGTATTATGGAGCTAGTGAGCGGCTCCTTTAAACACAGAACTAGTATACACTGCCCTTAAAAGGGCTTTTGTTTTATCAACAGGCCTAAACACACTCCCTAGCAGCTCAGTGATCTCTCCCTAGGCTATTACATCGCAGGCTCCAGATGCAATGTGCACAAAATGGCGGCGCAGGGCTTAAATAGACCCTATGACGCTGGGCGGCCAGACAATCACAGTAATGCCACAAATAAAGATGTCTGCGGCATTACTGTGATTGTTTAAGAAGCCCAGCACATATAGAAGGTGCCAAAACTGCAGGGCGGGACATCTGAATATAGCGAGGCGAGTACACAAATACAAGAATAACGAGTAAGCCGAATACCGTACTATTCGTACGAATAGCGAATAGTAACAAATACACTCGCTCATCACTAATGGAGACCCAATCAGGATTCCCCACTTTTTTAAAAAATTAGTGACAGACGCCAGCAAAGTGACATTAATTTCACTACAGTAAAATAGTGTAAATGAGACCCACACCTCTTTCAGTACAGCCAACCCAGGAGATGGAGACCTAACCAGGAGTGTTCACATTGCCCTAAATGAGGGTCTAACACCACCGAAGTGGCATCAACGTCATCAGACTACAAGTAGTTTAACGAAGACCCAAACCTGTCCCACTGCAGCCAACCCAATGGATGGAGACACAATCAGAATTCTCCACATTTCCCAAAATTAGGGCCTAAAACCTGCAGCAAGAGCAGGCACAGAAGCCATATCACAGACTGCAATTTCAAGAGATCAATGCAGCACACTCAAAACTACAACATCGCCTACTCAGAACAGTCTGCAATTGGGGTGCAAATGTCCTTGGAGATCCATGACTTTTTCAACTTGATGAAAATTAGGCGGTCTACACTTTCAGGGGACAGCTAGGTGTGCTTATCCGTCAAGACACTACCAGCAGCGCTGAAGACAGGTTCTGAGAGAACGCTGGCTGCCGGGCATGATAAAACCTCCAAGGCATGAGAGGCGAGCTCAGGCCATTCATCTATTTTTGAAGACCAAAATGTAAAAAGGTCCAAACCCTCCCTGATGGTATTGATATTGAACTCTAGATACTTCTGCACCATCCTCTCCAGTCGTTCACCACGTGTCAGACTTGTACTCTGTTGTGTTGGTGCACGAGCTGGTGCAAAAAATGTGTGAAAGGACTCACATAAATTGCTTCTGCCATTTACTCTGCTGCTGCTACTGCTAATGTTTTGGAGTTGACAAACTGACGTGCTGGAGGTTGATTGATTACAACTGCAAAGCACACTGTGTGCCTCACTGTTATCTTGAGGAAAACCTCTATTAAGGTTGCTTAAAAGCTTGTTTAGATACTCCAACATTCGAGGGTCCCTTTCCAGGGTGGGAAGCATCTGGCAAAATTGACTCTTACAATGTGGATCTAACAGAGTGGTAAACCAGTAGTCAGCATTATTTGGAATCGTAACTATACAGGGATCTTGTTGCAGATAGTGCATCAAGAAGTCACTCATATGTCGGGCTCTTCCAGGAGGTTCAAAGCCAGGCTGTATTGTAAGCTGCGTAAAACTGATGCTTGTTTCCTCCGTCCCCTCCTTCCAACCACGTTCAATCGAGAGCGGATGATTATCCTCTTCATCCTCTGACAGCTGCTCGCCCATCACCTCTTCCTCCTCCATTAGTATCTCTGCTCTTGCACCTTCACTAACAGTTTGCCTGGTATCACCAAACCCCCTCGATCGCTGTAATCCACCGTCACTTGGCACCCGCCTGTGTGACAACAGTCTGGAAATTTGAGACATTTTTATCCTTTCCGCATTCTCCTCCTCTTCTGGGGCCACCACCTCCTGCCGCAGGTTATTCAAAGTTTGCTGCAGCATTTATGAGACCGGAATAGTAATGCTGATGATGGCATCGTCAGCGTTAACCAGTTTAGTAGCCATTTCAAAACCGTGCAGAAGGGTGCAGAGGTCCTTAATCTGTTCCAACTCCCCAAATGTGATGTGTCCCAAGTCCGTACTGCGTTGTCCCAAGCTATACGTCATGACTAGTGTTGAGCGAGCATGCTCGACAATGCTCGGTACTCGCACATTTGGCCCTCTTTACAGAGCCAATGAACAAGCAGGGATTGCCAGCCAGTCACTGTAATGCCGCAGCCATGTTACTTGTGGGCATTACAGTGATTGGCTTGCCGCACAGCATCACCTCGAGTATTTAAAACCGGGCGCCGCCATCTTGGACACAGTCGCTCCGGATCAGACAGTGTAGGGTCAGTGCTGCAGAGGTAGGAAGAGATTTATACTGCAAAATAGTTAGTGTAGGGTCTCAAAAGCCTGCCAAATCAAATAAACAGTCCTTCTCAGGACTAATATCCATCCCAGATATCAGGCAGGCAGGCAGGCTGTATAGGAGACGCAGTGGTTATACCAACAAACACGGCATTACAGTACTGTGTGCTCCTGCTGGTCAAATTGCTAGACTTATCCCCCATTCTCAGGGGCCAGGAAAAATCCTTTTTTTATTATCTAAATCCTGTATTTTTTTTTCCCTCAGTCAGACTGTACAAATACGCGTCTTATTAACCTTTTGGTATTCCGCCCCCTCAACCAAAAAAAAAAAAATTGAGTGTGCCTGTGACTGTTCAGACACCAATATATCTGTTTAAAATATTCTGGTGTAGGCCAGATAACTAGAAGTTTGGTTTTGCAGTTCCACGGTTCAAATCTCTGCATTATCCAGCTTTTGGCCTTTTTTCCGTAAAAAAAAACAGTAATAGTGTCTCCCTGACTGTTCAGACACAAATATATCTGTTTAAAATATTCTGGTGTAGGCCAGATAACTAGAAGTTTGGTTTTGCAGTTCCACGGTTCAAATCTCTGTATTTCCAGCTTTTGGCCTTTTTTACATAAAAAAAACAGTAATAGTGTCTCCCTGACTGTTCAGACACAAATATATCTGTTTAAAATATTCTGGTGTAGGCCAGAAAACTAGGAGTTTGGTTTTGCAGTTCCACAGTACAAATGACTGTATTATCCAGCTTTTGGCCTTTTTTACATAAAAAACAGTAATAGTGTCTCCCTGACTGTTCAGACACAAATATATATGTTTAAAATATTCTGGTGTAGGCCAGATAACTAGAAGTTTGGTTTTGCAGTTCCACGGTTCAAATCTCTGTATTATCCAGCTTTTGGCCTTTTTTCCTGAAAAAAAAAACAGTAATAGTGTCTCCCTGACTGTTCAGACACAAATATATCTGTTTAAAATATTCTGGTGTAGGCCAGATAACTAGAAGTTTGGTTTTGCAGTTCCACGGTTCAAATCTCTGTATTTCCAGCTTTTGGCCTTTTTTACATAAAAAAAACAGTAATAGTGTCTCCCTGACTGTTCAGACACAAATATATCTGTTTAAAATATTCTGGTGTAGGCCAGAAAACTAGGAGTTTGGTTTTGCAGTTCCACAGTACAAATGACTGTATTATCCAGCTTTTGGCCTTTTTTACATAAAAAACAGTAATAGTGTCTCCCTGACTGTTCAGACACAAATATATATGTTTAAAATATTCTGGTGTAGGCCAGATAACTAGAAGTTTGGTTTTGCAGTTCCACGGTTCAAATCTCTGTATTATCCAGCTTTTGGCCTTTTTCCGTTAAAAAAAAACAGTAATAGTGTCTCCCTGACTGTTCAGACACAAATATATCTGATTAAAATATTCTGGTGTAGGCCAGATAACTAGAAGTTTGGTTTTGCAGTTCCACAGTTCAAATCTCTGTATTATCCAGCTTTTGGCCTTTTTTACATAAAAAAACAGTAATAGTGTCTTCCTGACTGTTCAGACACAAATATATCTGTTTAAAATATTGTGGTGTAGGCCAGATAACTAGAAGTTTGGTCTTGCAGTTCCACGGTTCAAATCTCTCTATTATCCAGCTTTTGGCCTTTTTTCCTGAAAAAAAAAACAGTAATAGTGTCTCCCTGACTGTTCAGACACTAATATATCTGTTTAAAATATTCTGGTGTAGGCCAGATAACTAGAAGTTTGGTTTTGCAGTTCCACGGTTCAAATCTCTGTATTATCCAGCTTTTGGCCTTTCTTCCATAAAAAAAACAGTAATAGTGTCTCCCTGACTGTTCAGACACAAATATATCTGTTTAAAATATTCTGGTGTAGGCCAGATAACTAGAAGTTTGGTTTTGCAGTTCCACAGTAGTTCAAATCTCTGTATTATCCAGCTTTTGGCCTTTTTTCCGTAAAAAAAGACAGTAATAGTGTCTCCCTGACTGTTCAGACACAATTATATCTGATTAAAATATTCTGGTGTAGGCCAGATAACTAGAAGTTTGGTTTTGCAGTTCCACAGTTCAAATCTCTGTATTATCCAGCTTTTGGCCCTTTTTACATAAAAAAACAGTAATAGTGTCTCCCTGACTGTTCAGACACAAATATATCTGTTTAAAATATTCTGGTGTAGGCCAGATAACTAGGAGCTTGGTTTTGCAGTTCCACGGTTCAAATCTCTGTATTATCCAGCTTTTGGCCTTTCTTCCATAAAAAAAACAGTAATAGTGTCTCCCTGACTGTTCAGACACAAATATATCTGATTAAAATATTCTGGTGTAGGCCAGATAACTAGAAGTTTGGTTTTGCAGTTCCACAGTTCAAATCTCTGTATTATCCAGCTTTTGGCCTTTTTTACATAAAAAAACAGTAATAGTGTCTTCCTGACTGTTCAGACACAAATATATCTGTTTAAAATATTCTGGTGTAGGCCAGATAACTAGAAGTTTGGTTTTGCAGTTCCACGGTTCAAATCTCTCTATTATCCAGATTTTGGCCTTTTTTCCTGAAAAAAAAAACAGTAATAGTGTCTCCCTGACTGTTCAGACACTAATATATCTGTTTAAAATATTCTGGTGTAGGCCAGATAACTAGAAGTTTGGTTTTGCAGTTCCACGGTTCAAATCTCTGTATTATCCAGCTTTTGGCCTTTCTTCCATAAAAAAAACAGTAATAGTGTCTCCCTGACTGTTCAGACACAAATATATCTGTTTAAAATATTCTGGTGTAGGCCAGATAACTAGGAGTTTGGTTTTGCATTTCCACGGTTCAAATCTCTGTATTATCCAGCTTGTGGCCTTTTTTCCGTTAAAAAAAAACAGTAATAGTGTCTCCCTGACTGTTCAGACACAAATATATCTGATTAAAATATTCTGGTGTAGGCCAGATAACTAGAAGTTTGGTTTTGCAGTTCCACAGTTCAAATCTCTGTATTATCCAGCTTTTGGCCTTTTTTACATAAAAACAGTAATAGTGTCTTCCTGACTGTTCAGACACAAATATATCTGTTTAAAATATTCTGGTGTAGGCCAGATAACTAGAAGTTTGGTTTTGAAGTTCCACGGTTCAAATCTCTCTATTATCCAGCTTTTGGCCTATTTTCCTGAAAAAAAAAAACAGTAATAGTGTCTCCCTGACTGTTCAGACACTAATATATCTGTTTATAATATTCTGGTGTAGGCCAGATAACTAGGAGTTTGGTTTTGCAGTTCCACGGTTCAAATCTCTCTATTATCCAGCTTTTGACCTTTCTTCCGTAAAAAAAACAGTAATAGTGTCTCCCTGACTGTTCAGACACAAATATATCTGTTTAAAATATTCTGGTGTAGGCCAGATAACTAGAAGTTTGGTTTTGCAGTTCCACAGTTCAAATCTCTGTATTATCCAGCTTTTGGCCTTTTTTTCCATAAAAAAAACAGTAATAGTGTCTCCCTGACTGTTCAGACTCAAATATATCTGATTAAAATATTCTGGTGTAGGCCAGATAACTAGAAGTTTGGTTTTGCAGTTCCACAGTTCAAATCTCTGTATTATCCAGCTTTTGGCCTTTTTTACATAAAAAAACAGTAATAGTGTCTTCCTGACTGTTCAGACACAAATATATCTGTTTAAAATATTCTGGTGTAGGCCAGATAACTAGAAGTTTGGTTTTGTAGTTCCACGGTTCAAATCTCTCTATTATCCAGATTTTGGCCTTTTTTCCTGAAAAAAAAAACAGTAATAGTGTCTCCCTGACTGTTCAGACACTAATATATCTGTTTAAAATATTCTGGTGTAGGCCAGATAACTAGAAGTTTGGTTTTGCAGTTCCACGGTTCAAATCTCTGTAATATCCAGCTTTTGGCCTTTCTTCCATAAAAAAAACAGTAATAGTGTCTCCCTGACTGTTCAGACACAAATATATCTGTTTTAAATATTCTGCTGTAGGCCAGATAACTAGGAGTTTGGTTTTGCAGTTCCACGTTCAAATCTCTGTATTATCCAGCTTGTGGCCTTTTTTCCATTAAAAAAAAACAGTAATAGTGTCTCCCTGACTGTTCAGACACAAATATATCTGATTAAAATATTCTGGTGTAGGCCAGATAACTAGAAGTTTGGTTTTGCAGTTCCACGGTTCAAATCTCTGTATTATCCAGATTTTGGCCTTTCTTCCGTAAAAAAAACAGTAATAGTGTCTCCCTGACTGTTCAGACACAAATATATCTGTTTAAAATATTCTGGTGTAAGCCAGATAACTAGAAGTTTGGTTTTGCAGTTCCACAGTTCAAATCTCTGTATTATCCAGCTTTTGGCCTTTTTTTCCATAAAAAAAACAGTAATAGTGTCTCCCTGACTGTTCAGACACAAATATATCTGATTAAAATATTCTGGTGTAGGCCAGATAACTAGAAGTTTGGTTTTGCAGTTTCACAGTTCAAATCTCTGTATTATCCAGCTTTTGGCCCTTTTTACATAAAAAAACAATAATAGTGTCTCCCTGACTGTTCAGACACAAATATATCTGTTTAAAATATTCTGGTGTAGGCCAGAAAACTAGGAGTTTGGTTTTGCAGTTCCACTGTTCAAATCACTGTATTATCCAGCTTTTGGCCTTTTTTACATAAAAAACAGTAATAGTGTCTCCCTGACTGTTCAGACACAAATATATCTGTTTAACCCCTTAATAACATCTGACGTACTAATTCGCGTCTGTGCCCTGGGACTTAAGAGCCAGACCCGTATTAGTACGTCATCGCGATCGCGCCCGCACACAGGCTGTGCGGGCGCGATCGCCGCCGGGTGTCAGCTGATTGTCACAGCTGACACCCGGTACTATGTGCAGGGAGCGGTCACGCACCGCTCCCAGCACATTAACCCCCGCGATGCTGCGATCGAAGTCGATCGAAGTCGATCGCGGCATTGCGGGGGCAAGGGGAGGTGATCGGCGATACTCACCTCCTCTTCCGGCTTCCAGCGCAGTCTGCAAAGGCTTCCCGGGTGTTGCCATCACGACCCGATGTCGTCATGACAACATCCGGGTCACCAGAGAGCAGGAAGATTGCTTGGACATGCGCAGTGCATCTCCAAGCAATCTTCACACTGTGCACTTCTGACAGCCTTCATGGCATAGGGATGGTGCTCCATTCCTGTGCCATGCAGGCGATCAGAAAAAAAAAAGTGAAAGTCCCAGAGTGGGACAAAGTAATAAAGTGTACAAACTGTGTGAAAGTGGAAAAAAAAAAAAAAAAAAATGTGCAAAAATATTATAAAAAAATAAAAAAATAATACACCAAAAATAAAAATATAATGTACCCATCAATAAATATTATTATAAAAAAAAATAAAAAAAAAACAATAAAAGTACACATATTTGGTATCGCCACGTCCGGAACAACCTGACCTATAAAACTGTCCCACTAGTTAACCCCTTCAGTGAACACGGTAAAAAAAAAAAAAAAAAAACCAGCAAAAAACAATGCTTTATCACCATACCGCCAAACAAAAAGTGGAATAACACGCGATCAAAAGACGCATATAAAGAAAAATGATACCGCTGAAAACGTCATCTCGTCCCGCAAAAAACAAGCTGCCATATAGCTCCATCAGCCGAAAAATAAAAAAGTTATAGCTCTCAGAATAAAGCGATACTAAAAAATATTTTTTTCTATAAAATAGCTTTTATTGTGTATAAGCGCCAAAACATAGAAAAATGATACAAATGTGGTACCGCTGTAAACGTACTGACCCGAAGAGTAAAGCTGCCTCATCAATTTTACCACACGCGGAACAGAATATATAAAAAAAAAAAAAAACAATTCCTGAATTGTTGGTTTTTGTTTATTCTGCCTCCCAAAAATCGGAATAGAAAGCGATCAAAAAATGTCACGTGCCTGAAAATGGCACCAATAACAACATCAAGTCATCCCGCAAAAAACGAGCCGTCACATGACTGTCTGCCAAAATCTGGAAAAATTATAGCTCTCAAAATATGGCGATGCAAAAACTAGATTTTACAAAAAATGCGTCTTTTAGTGTGTGACAGCTGTCAGTCATAAAAACCCCATATGATTCTGGCATTGCTGTAATCACACCGACCCGAAGAATAAAGTCGTCTAATCACTTATACCGCACAAGGAACGGCGTCAAAAATAAACTCTTGAGTTAGGATTGGGCTAGGGTTAGGGCTGGGTTTGGGGCTAGGGTTGTGCTGGGGCTAGGGTTGTGCTGGGGCTAGGGTTGTGCTGGGGCTAGGGTTGTGCTGGGGCTAGGGTTGTGCTGGGGCTAGGGTTGTGCTAGGGTTAGGGCTGGGGTTGGGATTTTTTTCAAAAGTAAGAAAAAAAGATGACGATATGGCGACTAGTGTTGAGAGCAAGTGCTCGCTACTTGAGTTTGCATCGGGTGCTCTGGTATGCATTTAGTATCGTGGGTATTTGAGTGACATGCTCGAGTCTCTGCCCCATATGCTTCGCGGCCAAAAAACTTTACGGGGATTGCCTGCCATGCACGAGCGATCCCCGCATGTTTTTTTTTGGGTGTCTAATAACCGTGAAACATGCGGAGCAGGGACTCGAGCATGTCACTCGAGCACACGCTGTACATGGTGCATACCTGAGTACCCGATGCAAACTCAAGTAGCGAGCACTTGCGCTCAAGAATAATGAAAACTTATTCAATATGATGACCTAATGTAAACAAATAATGTGCCGTACCTCTGGGTTCAAAATGTTCACTATACACCTTAATAAAATCTTTGAGGGGTATAGTTTCCAAAATGGGGACACTTGTGGGGGAGCTCCACTGTTTAGGCACATCACGGGCTCTCCAAACGTGACATGGTGTCCGCTAACAAATTGAATGGAAAATCGGCTCAAATTGTTAGCGGACGCCATGTTGCGTTTGGAGAGCCCCTGTGTGTCCAAACATTGGAGCTCCCCCACAAGTGACCCCATTTTGGAAACTAGACCCCCCAAGGCACCTATCTAGATGCATAGTGAGCACTTAGAACCCCCAGGTGCTTCACAAATTGATTCGTAAAAATGAAAAAGTGAAAATAAAACACTTTTTCATTTTTATGAATCAATTTGTGAAGCACCTGGGGTTCGAAGTGCTCACTATGAATCTAGATAGGTGCCTTGGGGGGTCTAGTTTCCAAAATGGGGTCACTTGTGGGGGAGCTCCAATGTTTGGGCACACAGGGACTCTCTAAATGCAACATGGTATCCGCTAACAAATTGAATGGAAAATCGGCTCAAATTGTTAGCGGACACCACATTGCGTTTGGAGAGCCCCTCTGTGCCCAAACTTTGGAGCTCCCCCACAAGTGACCCCATTTTGGAAACTAGACCCCCCAAGGCACCTTTCTAGATGCATAGTGAGCACTTGGAACCCCCAGGTGCTTCACAAATTGATTCGTAAAAATGAAAAAGTGAAAAAAAAAACACTTTTTCATTTTTATGAATCAATTTGTGAAGCACCTGGGGTTCCAAGTGCTCACTATGAATCTAGATAGGTGCCTTGGGGGGTCTAGTTTCCAAAATGGGGTCACTTGTGGGGGAGCTCCAATGTTTGGGCACACAGGGACTCTCCAAATGCAACATGATATCCGCTAACAAATTGTCGGCTCAAATTGTTAGCGGATATCATGTTGCATTTGGAGAGTCCCTGTGTGCCCAAACATTGGAGCTCCTCCACAAGTGACCCCATTTTGGAAACTAGACCCCCCAAGGCACCTATCTAGATGCATAGTGAGCACTTGGAACCCCTAGGTGCTTCACAAATTAATTCGTAAAAATGAAAAATTGTTTTTTTTTTCACTTTTTCATTATTACGAATCAATTTGTGAAGCACCTGGGGGTTCCAAGTGCTCACTATGCATCTAGAAAGGTGCCTTGGGGGGTCTAGTTTCCAAAATGGGGTCACTTGTGGGGGAGCTCCAAAGTTTGGGCACAGAGGGGCTCTCCAAACGCAATGTGGCGTCCGCTAACAATTTGAGCCGATTTTCCATTCAATTTGTTAGCGGATACCATGTTGCATTTAGAGAGTCCCTGTGTGCCCAAACATTGGAGCTCCCCCACAAGTGACCCCATTTTGGAAACTAGACCCCCCAAGGCACCCATCTAGATGCATAGTGAGCAGTTGGAACCCCCAGGTGCTTCACAAATTGATTCATAAAAATGAAAAAGTGTTTTTTTTTTCACTTTTTCATTGTTACGAATCAATTTGTGAAGCACCTGGGGGTTCCAAGTGCTCACTATGCATCTAGATAGGTGCCTTGGGGGGTCTAGTTTCCAAAATGGGGTCACTTGTGGGGGAGCTCCAATATTTGGGCACACAGCAGCTCTCCAAACGCAACATGGTGTCGCTAACAATTTGAGCCAATTTTGCGTTAAATTTGTTAGCGGACACCATGTTGCATTTAGAGAGCCGCTGTGTGCCCAAATATTGGAGCTCCCCCACAAGTGACCCCATTTTGGAAACTAGACCACCCAAGGCACCTATCTAGATGCATAGTGAGCACTTGGAACCCTCAGGTGCTTCACAAATTGATTCATACAAATGAAAAAGTGTTTTTTTTTTCACTTTTTCATTGTTACGAATCAATTTGTGAAGCACCTGGGGGTTCCAAGTGCTCACTATGCATCTAGATAGGTGCCTTGGGGGGTCTAGTTTCCAAAATGGGGTCACTTGTGGGGGAGCTCCAATGTTTGGGCACACAGGGACTCTCTAAATGCAACATGGTGTCCTCTAACAAATTTAACGGAAAATCGGCTCAAATTGTTAGCGACACCATGTTGCGTTTGGAGAGCCGCTGTGTGCCCAAACATTGGAGCTCCCCCACAAGTGACCCCATTTTGGAAACTAGACCCCCCAAGGCACCTATCTAGATGCATTGTGAGCACTTGGAACACTCAGGTGCTTCACAAATTGATTCATAAAAATGAAAAAGTGTTGTTTTTTTTCACTTTTTCATTGTTACGAATCAATTTGTGAAGCACCTGGGGTTCCAAGTGCTCACTATGCATCTAGAAAGGTGCCTTGGGGGGTCTAGTTTCCAAAATGGGGTCACTTGTGGGGGAGCTCCAAAGTTTGGGCACACATGGGCTCTCCAAACACAACATGGCGTCCGCTAATTATTCAAGCAAATTTTACAATCAAAAAGTCAAATAGCGCTCCTTCCCTTCCGAGCCCTGCCGTGCGCCCAAACAGTATTTTTTCCCCAAATATTGGGTATCTGCGTGCCCAGGGGAAATTGCACAACAAATTTTGGGGTCCATTTTTTCTTGTTACCCCTGTGAAAATAAAAAAAATTGGGTCTAAATTAACATTTTTGTGAAAAAAGTTAAATGTTCATTTTTTTCTTCCACATTCAAAAAATTCCTGTGAAGCACCTGAAGGGTTAATAAAGTTCTTGAATGTGGTTTTGAGCACCTTGAGGGGTGCAGTTTTTAGAATGGTGTCACTTTTGGGTATTTTCTGTCATAAAGACCTCTCAAAGTGACTTCAAATGTGATGTGGTCCCTAAAAAATGGTTTTGTAAATTTTGTTGGAAAAATGAGAAATCGCTGGTCAACTTTTAACCCTTATAGCTCCCTAACAAAAAAAAAATTTTGGTTCCAAAATTGTGCTGATGTAAAGTAGACATGTGGGAAATGTTATTTATTAACTCTTTTGTGTGACATATCGCTCTGATTTCAGGGCTTAAAAATTCAAATTTTGAAAATTGCAAAATTTTCAAAATTTTCGCCAAATTTCCGTTTTTTTCACAAATAAACGCAAGTGATATCGAAGAAATTTTTCCACAATCATGAAGTACAATATGTCACAAAAAAACAATCTCAGAATCAGGGGGATCCGTTGAAGCGTTCGAGAGTAATTACCTCATAAAGTGACAGTGGTCAGAATTGTAAAAATTGGCCCGGTCATTAACGTGCAAACCACCCGCGGGGCTTAAGGGGTTAAAATATTCTGGTGTAGGTCAGATAACTAGGAGTTTGGTTTTGCAGTTCCACGGTTCAAATCTCTGTATTATCCAGCTTTTGGCCTTTCTTCCATAAAAAAAAACAGTAATAGTGTCTCCCTGACTGTTCAGACACAAATATATCTGTTTTAATATGCTGGTGTAGGCCAGATAGCGAGAAGTTTGGTTTTGCAGTTCCACGGTTCAAATCTCTGTATTATACAGCTTTTGGCCTATTTTCCGTAAAAAAAACAGTAATAGCGTCTCCCTGACTGTTCAGACACAAATATATCTGTTTAAAAGATTCTGGTGTAGGCCAGAGAAATAGAACTGTGGTTTTCCTCTTCCACGGTTCTAATCTCCTTTCTATTATCCTTTTTCCATTAATAGTGCGAGTGTAAGCTATTTTACTTCATTTGCAATGGGCAAGGCGCGTGGCAAGGTACGTGGAACTGGATGTTCTGGTGATAGTGCGTGTAGAGGACGGCGCTGTGGCCAAGGTGAAAATGTGCCACAACCAACAGCCACATCTTCTCGCTCCCACTTCTTGACCGAATTACTAGGTAAGCACACTACAACACCAGAATTGCGAACTGATCAGTGTGAACAGGTTATTAATTGGATAGCAGATAATACTTCCAGCTACCTGGGCACCACCACCACACGGTCAAGTTTTAGTAGCCGTGAGTCTCGACCGCATACTCCTCCTCACCTTGATGCTCCTTCCTCCCACCATGCCGAGTGACATCAGACAGCAACTGATCCCACACTTGGACACTCTGAAGAGCTGTTCACTGGTCCATTTCGATATTTGGGCCCCTCGCCTGCTCCGCTTGAAGTGGTGGAAGAGGAGATCCCATGTAGCGAAGCCCAAATATTTGAACAGCCACGGCCAGAGGAAGTCGACGCTGGCAATTTGTCTCAAGAAGTGGACGATGACAAGACACAATTGCCACGAAGTGAGGAGGTGGATCATGGTGCGCAAGTGGAAGAGGAGGAGGTGGTGGATGATCTAGTAACTGACACAACGTGGCAGGGGGACACGCCAAGTGAGGCCAGCAGCACACAGGGTGAGGGAGGCAGAGTACCCCAACAGGCAGGAAGAAGCAGTGTGGTGGCCGCACACAGAAGGTGGGCAACAGTTCCCCGTAACTCCAACACGAGGGACGTTGCCAGTACAACCAGCAGGTCTTCCAGAGTCTGGAATTTTTTTAAAGACTCTGCTGATAACCCCAAAAAGGCCATTTGTACCACCTGCCATGCCATCATCAGCAGGGGTGACAAAACTACCAGCCTGACCACCACCAGCATGATCAGGCACATGTCAGCATAGGCTAACCCCAGGGTCCACGACCAGTGTCAGCGGGTGTCAACACTGCTTCTTCTGCTGTTGTGCATGTAAGAGAACCCCATCTAGTGCGTGCAAGGCAATCCCCTGTCCATACTGCATGCAAAGATGTCCCCTCCTCTCAGTCTTCACTTGTTATGGCAGTTTCTCAAGAAACAGCATCAACGTCCACGTCCCGCAGCAGCGTTCAATTGTCCATATTCCAGAGTTTTGAATGAAAGTGCAAATTCGCAGCCAACGCCCCACAGGCCACAGTCCTAAATTCGCATATTTCATGCCTGCTTGCATTGGAAATGCTGCCTTTTAGGCTGGTGGAGACGGAATCCTTCCACAACCTTATGGCGGTGGCCGTCCCTCGGTACTCGGTCCCCAGCCGACACTATTTTGCCTGGTGTGCCATCTCCGCACTACACAAGCACGTGTCCCAAAACATCTGCCGTGCCCTCAACAATGCAGTAACTGGGAGAGTCCACCTGACAACGGACATGTGGACAAGTGCTTGTGGCTAGGGACGGTGCATCTCCCTGACGGCACACTGGGTAAACATAGTGGAAGCCGTGACCCAGTCGGACCTTGGGACGGAACACATCCTCCCCACACCGAGGATTGCGGGCCCTATGTCAGTCAGAGTTGCCCCCACAGTGTACAACTCATGTGCATCATCCTCCTCCTCCTCCACATGTTCAGCCTCCATCTCAGATATCACCACATCAGTTACAAGCTGGAAGCACTGCAGTACTGCCTCAGCCAAGCGGCAACAGGCTGTGCTGAAACTCATAAGCTTAGGTGATAAACCTCACACTGCTTGTGAGTTGTGGACAGCTGTGAAAGAGCAGACAGATCTGTGGCTGAGACCGCTGAACCCACATCCAGGCATGGTCGTGTGTGACAATTGCCGTAACCTGGTGGCGGCTCTGAGGTGAGGCAAGATAACACAAGTACCATGCCCGGCTCATGTGCTTAACCTCGTGGTTCAGCGGTTTCTTAAATCGTGCCCGATCTGTTCGTCAAAGTACGCCGCCTGTCAGCTCATTTTCGGAAGTCAGCTACAGCTTCCGCCGCCCTTGCATTGTTGCAGCAGCGTTTGCAGCTTCTGACACACCGACTGGTGTGTGATGTCCCCACACAGTGGAACTCTACCCTCCACATGTTGCAAAGGATTTGTGAGCAGAAGAGAACAGTTGAGGAGTACCAGCTGCAACAAGGCCGTCGATATTCAGGTCAGCCTCCACACATAAGACCTCAGGAGTGGACCTGGATGTCTGACTTATGTACCATCCTGACAAACTTTGAGGAGTCCACCAAGATGGTGAGTGGCGATGACGCCATCATTAGCGTCAGCATCCCACTTGTCTGTCTTTTGCAACGCTCTCTGCAGAGAATTAAAGAGGAGGCATTGCAGCCAGAGTATGATAAGATGGATCAAGAAGCCGTAGTGGGCGATTACACACAGCCCAGTCTCATCTCATCCCAACGTGCATTGGGGGACAATGAGGGAGAGGAGGAGGAAGAGGAGGAGGAGGAAGAATAGGAGCTGGCATCATGCGCTGTAGATGGTAGTACCTGTACAACTGTCATACCATCAGTTCAGCGTGGGTGGCCTGTGGACAGGGGGAAGGAGGAGGAGAAGAGCATGGTCAGTCGTCATCTTGGTGAGGACACAAAAGTCTTGCCTATTACCAGTCTGGCACGCATGGCTGACTTTATGTTACGCTGCCTTAACCGTGACCCTCGCGTTGTCAAAATGTTGGGTGACAGTCATTACTGGTTGGTGACACTTTTAAACCCCCGCTACAAGGAGAACTTTCACTCTCTTATTCCTGAGGTGGAGAGGTCTACAAAATGGGCCACTACCAGAAGGCCCTTGCTGCAGACCTTTTAAAAAAATTCCCATCTGAACACTCTAGCGGCAGAGGTCACAGTTCGTTGCCCAGCCAAGGCGTACAGGTGAGAGAGACACATCTCCAATCCAGCAGAGGCAGGGGAACACTCAACGTTCTGGGACAGTTCTCTGAGACCCAGCCAGCTTACAGGCCCTGAGGCGCGGTGTACTCTCACAAGGAGTGGAAAGTTACAAAAGATAGTGAGGGAGTACCTTGTCGACTGTACCAGCGTCCTCCTTGATTCCTCTGTGCCTTTTAATTATTGGGTACCCAAGCTGGACACTTGGAATGAACTCGCTCTGTATGCCTTGGAGGTCCTGGCCTGCCCTGCCGCTAGCGTGTTATCGGAGCGTGTTTTTAGTGCCGCTTGGGGAATTATAACTGATAAGCACACTCGCCTGTCAAATGACAATGCTGACAAGCTGACCCTTATCAAAATGAACAAGGGCTGGATTGGGCCAGACTTCTCATCACCACCAAATGACAGCAGAGTAACATAAAGTCAAATCCACTGTGTTATTTCGGGAGGTGTATTCCCATGCACCGCTTCACACCCACACATGGGTATACACTTTCTCATTTCGGCTGTATTTTGCTCTTCTCCTTATCCTCAGCCTCCACCACCACTATGCCACCAGGGTGACCGTGGTCCATGTTGCCAGCATTGCAAGTTCCTCCATCCTAATTTTTGGCAGTTTTTGCTTGGAAGGCATAGGCAAAGACTATGGGAGAACCACGCCCCAATAATGGGAATAATGTTTTGAATATGCTGTACTGCATGGCTCTTGTAGAGGCCATGAAAACCATCTTGTTAAGCTACTCTGAACTCCACTCCTCTTCCAAAGGGGCATTAAAACCATCTTGTTAAGCTACTGTGACCTCCACGTCTCTTCCAAGGGGCATTAAAACCATCTTGTTAAGCTACTGTGACCTCCACCACTCTTCCAAGGGGCATTAAAATCGTCTTGTTAAGCTACTGCAACCTCCACCACTCTGCCAAGGGGCAGTAAAACCATCTTGTTAAGCTACTGTGACCTCCACGTCTCTTACAAGTGGAATTAAAACCGTCTTGTTAAGCTACTGCGACCTCCACTACTCTTCCAAGGGGCATTAAAACCATCTTGTTAAGCTACTGCGACCTCCACGTCTCTTCAAAGGGGCATTGATATTGTCTTTTTATTCCACTGTGACCTCCACGTCTCTTCCAAGGGGCATTAAAACCATCTAGTTAAGCTACTGCGACCTCCACCACTCTTTCAAGGGGCATTGATATTGTCTTTTTATTCCACTGTGACCTCCACCACTCTTCCAAGGGGCATTAAAACCGTCTTGTTAAGCTACTGCCACCTCCACCACTCTTCCAAGGGGCATTGATATTGTCTTTTTATTCCACTGTGACCTCCACGTCTCTTCCAAGGGGCATTAAAACCATCTTGTTAAGCTACTGCAACCTCCACCACTCTTCCAAGGGGCATTGATATTGTCTTTTTATTCCACTGTGACTTCCACGCCTCTTCCATGGGGCATTAAAACCGTCTTGTTAAGCTACTGCGACCTCCACCACTCTTCCAAGGGGCATTGATATTATCTTTTTATTCCACTGCGACCACCACCACTCTTCCAAGGGGCATTAAAACCATCTTGTTAAGCTACTATGACCTCCACATCTCTTCCAAGGAGCATTAAATCCGTCTTGTTAAACCACTGTGAACTCCACAGGTCTTCCAACGGGCATTGAAATGTTGTTTTTAATTAACTCTAACCTCCAAGACTCTTCTAACAGGCATTGCATTTCCTCCTAATTTTAGTCAGCTTTTACTTTTCAATGCATATGCGAACACTAAGGGAGACCCACTCCCCAATAATGGGTAGAAGGTTTTTAGTACGCTGTAATCCACGTCTGTTTCAATGGGCATTGCAGTTCCTCATAATTTTTGGAAAGCCTTTCATTCACTGCTTAGGCCAACAGTGTACAGGAGACCCAGTTGCTATAAATGGAAAAAACGGTTTAGTTAAGGCCCTCTGACCTCTATGTGACTTCCAAGGGGCATTGGAGTGCCTCGAAATTTTTGGTAGACATTGCACTCACTGTATGCCCTATAACTGTGTAGCTGAACAGCTCCTTTTGGTACAGAAACATATCCTACAAGACATATGTGGTTGACTGGCCTGATATTGATGTGAATGGTCCCTGTTCCTCCTGCTCTTTCTCCTTTGCCACCACCTCATCTATCATTCATCACCTGAAGCTTTGTTTTAACGGAAGTCATAGAACTGGGATAGTAGCAGGAAAACAAACAGTAATCCTCGGAGGAGGTAGGATATGGGCCAAAACGCTGACCACCTCAGGCCTAGCCGCAACTACATACATGGGCTTGCATTCCAAGGAACAGAAAGCTAAGGAGATGGATGGTCTCATGATCATGAATAACTTACTCGTTGTGTAGGAGGCCGACCACTGCTGCTGTCTACCTTCTGAACTTTGTGTTGAAGCCTGATTGACCCAGGACCCGCAATCCTCTATGTCTGGAGGATGTGTTGCATCCCAGTGTCCAACTGTGTCCCGGCTTCCACAATATTAACCCAGTGTGAAGGCGTCAGTGAGATGGACCATCCCTGGCCACATTCACTTGTCCACGTGATTGTGGTTAGGCTGTCCTTCAAATAGGGGCGGATGAGGACCGTTTATGGACATCCGGCCGCTCCCTGGTGGCTGGGGACCAAGTGTGGACACCCGGCCGCCGGGCGGCTGGGGACTGAGTATGGATACCAGGCCGCCGACACAGCCATGACATGGTGGCCAGATTCCGCCTCCACATGCCTAAAAGGCCCAATTTTAAGTGCAAGCAAGCTAGTAGTATGGTATTGCAGCCTGGGGGTGGGTGGGTGGCAGGTTGTACACTGACGCTTGCATTCCAAGAAAACAAAGCAGATGCTAACTTCTATCATCATCATCATGCTCCTCACCTTGGCACTCTCAACTCCCCTGATGGAGAAGCCAGGGCCCACCGGAGGAGTCTGGTTGTCTCGTGGGCTCGGCCAATGCTGCCCTAAAGCAGACCAGGCTAAGAAAAGTGTGGGGAAGGTTACCGGGACAAATAGGGGGAGCTGGGGACAGAGTATGGACACCCGGCCGCCCACTGGCAGTTGGGGACCGAGTGTGGACACCCGGCCGCAGGGCGGCTGGTGAACGAGTATGGACACCCGGCCGCCCCCCGGTGGCTGGGGACCAAGCGTGGACACCCGGCCGCCGAGCGGCTGGGGACTTAGTATGGATACCAGGCCGCCAACGCAGCCATGACGTAGTGGCCGGCGTCTGCCTCCACAAGCCTAAAAGGCCTCATTTCAAGTGCAAGCAAGCTAGCAGTATGGTATTGCAGCCTGGGATTGGGTGGGTGGCAGGATGCACACTTACGCTTGCATTCCAAGAAAACAAAGCAGATGCTAACTTCTATCATCATCATCATGCTCCTCACATTGGCACCCTTAACTTCCCTGATGGAGAAGCCAGGGCCCACTGGAGGAGTCTGGTTGTCTGGTGGGCTCAGCCAATGCTGCCCTAAAGCAGGCCAGGCTAAGAAAAGTGTGGGGAAGGTTACCGGGACAAATAGGGGGAGCTGGGGACAGAGTATGGACACCCGGCCGCCCCCTGGTGGCTGGGGGCCAAACGTGGACACCTGGCAACCGGGCGCCTGGGGACTGAGTATGGATACCAGGCCGTCGACGCAGCCATGACGTAGTGGCCAGATTCCGCCTCTACATGCCTAAAAGGCCCAATTTCAAGGGCAAGCAAGCAGTATGGCATTGCAGCCTGGGGGTGGGTGGGTGGCAGGCTGCATACTTGCGCTTGCATTGCAAGGAATGGGGAAGTACAATTGAACACTGCCATGGGACAAGGACTTGCATCAGGATAGTTGCAAGTCTGCATCTTCTGATGCGGCAAGGATCACTTCTGATGGTCACTCTTTTAGGCAGTGACCTGGGTGTCAGAGATACTTCTAGGGGTCTTCCCCATGCTGTTCCCATGTCTTTTCAGCACTGTATGCATGTGTCACACAGCACATGGCCAGATAAGGTTGTAAAATGTTAAAATAACATTTCCTGGTGAATGCATTTGTCATGGTTGAAAGCAATACAAAAGTGCAAAAACGCATAAAAAATGCTACTTGTGAACATAGCCCAAGGTGTGGAGGAGTATTTTTGTTTTTGATTATTTATTTTACCTTATACACAAGTCTTTACTCTGGAAAGGATGTTCCTTAACATATTTCACAGGAAAGCAGTTTCAGTTTCGTTTTTGAACTTTTTACTGTGAGCCCGTAAATGTGGCTTAATACCTCTGACCACGTTGTTGACAGCAGTGACCTGGGGGTCAGAAATGCTTCCTGGGGTGATCCCCATGTTGTCCTCATGTAATTTGAGCACTGTCACTATCGTTTTGGGCACTTTTTAGGCTTTCTACAGACTGCCAGGAGTGCCGCAGCAAAAATGCTCGGGTCTCCCATAGACTAACATTGGGCTCGTTGCTCGGGTTGAGCACCCGAGTATCGCGGTGAGCTCGGCCCGAGCTTCGAGCACCCGAGCCTTTTAGTGCTCGGTCAACACTAGTCATGACATACTGCGACAGAGCTCGTTGCTGCTGGCACAGTCGCTGCAGAGTGGAATTCCACCGCGTTGGCACATCGCAGATCAACCTGGTAACTGGAATGGACAAAGACCTCCATTTCGATGCAAGTCGATGACATGAGGGGTGCGAACAGCAGAAGTGAGCACACAGCTTCCGTACTTTGTGAAGCAGCTCATCCAGGTCAGGATAGTGGCGAGGAAATCACTGAACCACCAGATTGAGGACGTGAGCCATGCAAAGCACATGTGTGCGAGCTTGCCTTGGCCTAGGGCCGCTAACAGGTTTGCACCGTTATCGCATACGGCCTTCCCTGGCTCTAGGTTCAGCGGAGACAGCCATTGCTCAAACTGAGCCTGGAGAGCTTTCTCACAGCTCTTCACCTGTATGACTGCGATCTCCAAGGCATATTAATTTGAAGACTGCCTGATTATGGTGAGCACTGACTGCGCAGTACGGAGGTGGTGTGTATTCGTTCCACACCCTTGGAACGCGTGTCTCATTAAGGCAGAGGTTGAGGCCCTCGAGGAGGTGGAGGATGCAAAGTTCAACGCCAAAATATTTTTTCCTGTGTCAAAAGTCATACAGTGCTATAAGCCAGCTAATACGTCAGTGGTGGTCAAATTCAGCTTGTACGCACAGTCAAACCTATATATATTTTTGGTTTGCAGGCAGAGTCCACCAAAGGGTTTTTACTATTGCAAAGTTGATCCAGTCTGCTAAAAGGCAGATCCTATTTTAGTGGCGTTGAACTTGTCCTGGTTTCATAGTAAAAAAAAAAACTTCTCTCACTAGGTCCAGTCCAAAAAATATTTTTTCCTGTGCCAAAAGTCATACAGTGCTATAAGCCAGCTACTATGTCAGTGGCAGTCAAAGTCAGCTGGACGCAGAGCTTATGCAAAGTAACCCAAAAATATTTTTTTGCTTTGATTAAAGTGATACAGCTGGCTAGATCTGAGTTTGAAATATTTTGGAGCATATATTCTATGCCATACTGGCCTCATCCACATTCAAAAAAAAAATTCTTCTGGTCCTAAAGTAATACAGCAGGAGACATCTCAGTTTGAAATTGTTTGGAGAATATTTCATAGGTTTTATCGGCCTCATGCACACTAACAAATTTCTTTTGTCTATTAGTAACGTTATACAGCAGGCCATATCTTACCTTGTCATTTAGTGTCGCTGAAATTCAGGTGTGTGCTGAGCTATTGCACAGGAAAAAAGCATATTTTTCTTTAGTTAATTACGTGCTCCTACCACTGTAGCTGACCAACATGAGTGGGAAAAAGAGAGGGCGTGGTGGAAGAGGGAATAGGCTTGGTGTTCAAGGTGCACGTGGGGTATGTGGTAATGTTATTGAAAGCACTAGTGAACCAACACAAACAGGTCCTATCCAAAGACAACTGACAACTTATGTTAGTGGACAGCCTACTGCACTACCTTCCTTTGTAAGCCGCACATTGTTGGTAAGGCCCAGAAAGAGTAGGTGCTCCAGTGGACGGCAAGCTCTGCTTCCAGTGCCCTCTCCTCTTCTTCCTCCACTTCAACATCGCACGCAGTACAGTCCACAGAGGTGGCACCGCAATTACCCATTTTTCCCCCTGCATCACAACTGGCGAACTGCCAAACTGACTGTAGCGAACCACAGATGGGCGAGTCTGTAGCACTCTTCACCGATTCTACACCTTGGGCATCAGAAGTGTACTCCAAACAGTCACAGAGTCAAGGGGAGGAAAGCATCTGCACCGATGCCCAAAATTTTTTTAGCTTGGATTTGGGGCAGGATGAAGTAGGATCCGAGCAGGTTCCTGACCCTCGTCACCAGACGTTAATCGCAGGGGAGGGAGGTGATCCCGATGAGACTCAGATACCTGAGGCTCATGCGGACTGTACTGTGCTGTCAGGGCAACAAGAGGAGAGGAGTCACTCTGAGGGCGAGGAATGGGATAGTACATTGGATGATGACAAGGTTGAATATCCTATTTGGTGTGAGCCCAGAGTCATGCAGCCGAGTAGCTCATCTGAGGAAGTGGAGAAGGAAGACGAGGAGGTTACATTTCGCCCTACGGCGCAGACACGGAGTGATACAAGAACGAGGAGCACTGCATTCTTAGCCACAACCATGACTGAGGGAAAAACTGCAATATTTTGATTACTGCATGCATGAAAGTTCACATGCTCAAACAACATTCTTTATGCTGGGAATCTTATCGCGCTGAAATGAGGACCAGTGCACCTTAACAACCAACAACTGCCCCATCAAATGCATCCGTTGTTTCTTCCTCCTCCTCTGTTACTGTGCCAAGTATTGTCACGCAGGTTTCCCTTCGCAGAAACTCCGGTTCTTTACCCACTCCAGTTAGGCTGAGTGACAGCCCGTCAGCTGTAACGGAAGCGGGCATGCCTGCTGTGTTTGAATCACCAAGCGCACCGCATGTTTCTCAATTCACCGAATCATCTGCACCTCACTCACGCTCCACCAGTTTTTCCGGGTCACCATACTCCACCCTCTCTCAGCATCTTAGCCAGCCCTCGGTCTCACAGTTGTGGTCACGTAAAATATTGTTTCATCCTACACATGACAAAGCTAAGAGGTTGAACTCCACCATCTCCAATCTGTTGGCCATGGAAATGCTGCCTTTCCACTTGGTAGGTACAGACGGTTTCCGAAAACTGATGGCCGTCACAGTCACCCAGTAACAGTTGGCCAGTCGCCATTACTAGTCTAAGAAAGCTGTGCCGGCCCTACACCAGCATGTCGCAGGCAACATCATCTGTTCCTTGTCTAAATCTACGTGTCCCAGGGTGCATTTCACCACAGACACCTGGATGAGTAAGCATGGCCAAGGGCGTTATATCTTGCTGACTGGGCACTGGGTGACTCTAGTGGCTGTGGGGGCAGGCGAGGTAGGGGCTGCTCCACAAATCTTGGAAACCTCAAGGCTTGCAGAAGAATCCACTGTATTTCCCACTTCCTCTGCAGCTTCTGCATCCTCCTCTTCCTCTAGGGCCTCCACCTGCACACTCAACCTCTGCCTTAATGAGATATGCATTCCAAAGGTGCATAGTGAATATACACCACCTCCATACTGCGCAGTCAGGGCTCACCATAATCAGGCAGTCTTCAAATAATATGCCTTGGAGATCGCAGTCATACAGGTGAAGAGTTGTGGGCAGCTCTCCAGGCTCAACTTGAGCAATGGCTGTCTCTGCTGAAACTAGAGCCAGGGAAGGCCATGTGCGATAATTTTGTGAACCTGTTAGTGGCCGTAGGCTGAGGCAAGCTCACACACGTGCCTTGCATGGCTCACATCCTCAACCTGGTGGTATAACAGTTTCTCCGCCACTATCCTGGCCTGGATGAGCTGCTTCACAAAGTAAGGAAGCAGTGTGCTCACTTTTGCCATTCCCACTCCCCATATTATCGACTTGCATCGAAATGGAGGTCTTTGTCTGTGTCACTTAACAGGTTGATCTGCGATGTGCCGACGCGGTGGAATTCCACTCTGCACATGTTGCAGCGACTGTGCCAGAAGCAACGAGCTCTGACACAGTATGTTATGACGTACAGCTAGGGGAAATGCAGTACGGACTTGGGGAATATCACATTTGGGTGGGAGTGGGAACAGATTAAGGACCTCTGCACCCTTCTGCACGGTTTTGAAATGGCCACTAAGCTGGTTAGCGCTGACGATGCCATCATCAGCATCACTATTCCAGTCACATACATGATGGAGCAAACTTTAAAGTCCAGAAGAAGAGGGGGATGCGGAAGGGATACCAATGTCTTAAATTTCCAGACTGTTGTCACACAGGCGGATGCCAAGTGACGGTGGATTACAGCGATCGAGGGAGTTTGGTGATACCAGGCAAACTGTTAGTGAAGGTGCAAGAGCAGATCAACTAATGGAGGAGGAAGAGGTGATGGGCAAGCAGCTGTCAGAGGATGAAGAGGATTATCATCCCCTCTCTGTTGTTCGTGGCTGGCGGTAGGGGACCGATGAAACAAGCATCAGTGTTACGCAGCCCACATTACAGCCTGGCTTTGGACCTCCTGGAAGAGCCCGACATATGAGTGCCTTCTAGATGCACTATCTGACTACTGGGTTGCAACTCTGTTAGATCCACATTAAAAGAGTCAATTTTGCCAGATGCTTCCCGCCCTGGAAAGGGACCCGCTTATGTTGGAGTATCAAAACAAGCTTTTAAGCTACCTTAATAGAGGTTTTCCCCAAGATAACAGTGAGGCACACAGTGCATCGCAGCTGTGGTCTTTCAACCTCCAGCACGTCAGTTTGTCAACGCCAAAACATTAGCAGCAGAGTAAGTGGCAGAAGCAATTTCTGTGAGTCCTTTCACACATTTTTTGCACCAGCTCGTGCACCAGCACAACAGAGTACAAGCCTGACACGTGGTGAACGACTGGAGAGGATGGTGCAGAAGTATCTAGAGTTCAATATCAATACCATCAGGGAGGGTTTCGACCCTTTTACATTTTGGTCTTCAAAAATGAATGAATGGCCTGAGCTCACCTCTCACACTTTGGAGGTTTTATCATGCCCGGCAGCCAGCGTTCTCTCAGAACGAGTCCTCAGCGCTGCTGGTAGTGTCTTAATGGATAAACGCACCTGGCTGTCCCCTGAAAGTGTAGACCGCCTAACTTTCATCAAGATGAACAAGTCATGGATCTCCAAGGACTTTTGCACCCAATTGTAGACTGTACAAAGTAGGCGATGTTGTCATTTTTAATGTGCTGCATTGATCTCTTGAAATTGCAGTCTGTGATATGGCTTCTGTGCCTGCTCTTGCTGCTGCTGCTGCAGGTTTTAGGCACTAATTTTGGGAAATGTGGAGAATTCTGATTGTGTCTCCATCCACTGGGTTGGCTGTAGTGGGACCGGTTTGGGTCTGCATTAAACTACTTGTAGTCTGATGATATTGATGCCACTTCGGTGGTGTTAGGCCCTCACTTAGGGCAATGTGAATACTCTTGGTTAGGTCTCCATATCCTGGGTTGGCTGTAGTGGAACCTTACTGTTTTGCAGTCTAAGTTGTGTAAGGTTGCGTACCACTCCTTGCTGCACTCCTGATACAGACTCTGCCTGCTGCACTCCTGATACAGACTCTGTCTGCTGCACTCCTAATACAGACTCTGCCTGCTGCACTCTGATACAGACTCTGCCTGCTGCACTCTAATACAGACTCCGCCTGCTGCACTCCTGATACAGTCTCTGACTGCTGCACTCCTGATACAGACTCTGCCTGCTGCACTCCTAATACAGACTCTGCCTGCTGCACTCTGATACAGACTCTGCCTACTGCACTCTGATACAGACTCTGCCTGCTGCACTCCTGATACAGACTCTGCCTGCTGCACTCCTGATACAGACACTGCCTGCTGCATTCTGATACAGACTCTGCCTGCTACAGTCTGATACAGACTCTGCCTACTGCACTCTGATACAAACTTCGCCTGCTGCACTCCTGATTAGTGTTGAGCCACCCCCATAGTGTTCGAGTTCGGTTCGGTTCGTCGAACACCCGTGTGTTCGCCGAACTGTTCGTCGAATTGTTCGTCGAACACCTTCGAACAACGTTAAAACCAATGGCAGGCAAACAAAAACACATAGAAACACATAGAAAACACCTTCAAAGGTGTCCAAAAGCTGACAAACTGCTCAGAAGACATAACTAACACATGGAAAAGTGACAAGTACATATAGTCATGCGAAAATAAAAGAGGTGGAGGAGTAAAAGGAGGGGGAGACACAGATATAGGCATGTCATGCCCTTCTAAAATCCAAAAAGTGAGAAGCCGACACGGCCAGTCCGTTCCTGCCCGTGCCACCTCCGTGTCGCCGGGTTTGTGCCAGAGCCGCGGTGGACCCTGTCGGCCAGCCCCCCTCTCCTAATACTGGTGCCTGTCCGCTGGTGGGTCGAGCCCCCCGCGGTGGGGGGGGAGTAACATCTGCAGAAGAAAGACCATCTTCCAGCCAAACTAACATGTCGACTTCTTTTCGTGGACAATGTGATACGATCCCTTTGTTACGGACACGCCCATCGCTACAAATTCCAGATGAGGCACAAAAACAGCAGGTGCTTCAGCGGATATCAAGTGCTCCTTCAAGTGGGCTCTCCTCCACCTCAACTTCAACATCACAAATACTCCAGTCCTCAGAGGTGTCACCCCAATCGCACTTGCTTCCTCACAGCTCCCAAGTCTCCAGCTGCCCGTCTGAGTATGGAGTAACACAGATGGTTGAGTCTGCAGAGCTGTTTACTCATACTATAGCCTGGGAAACGGAGGTCTGCTCCAGAGCTTCTGTTAATCCAGACGAGGAAATGATCTGCACTGATGCCCAGAATCTTTATAAGTTGGATCCAGGACCAGATGAAGAAGGTTCTGAGCATAATGTAGACCCTCGTTCCCAAACTGTAACTCCTGTTGGTGGAGACAATGATGAAGACGATGATGAGACTCAAATACCTGATTGGAGCGACAACTTGACTTTTCGGTCAGGGCAGGAAGAGGTTGGCTTTGAGGACGACGGGTGTGATAACACACAGGGTGATGATGACAAGGTTGGAGATCCCACTTACTGTCAACCCACAGTCAGCCAGTCGATGAGGTCACCCGGGCCTTTGGCTGGCCTTTGGGATGTCGCGGTGGTCGGCTCCCTGGCCCGTACCCTGGGGTCACTCTTTAAAAGGGTGGATAATTGTTAATTTTATAAGAGTTTGTGACACCACCTGTGGTATCTGGTGAGAAGCACCAGCGCTGCAGCAGTCCACTGAGGCCCGTGATAAGGCAGCTCGATGGTATAGCTCCCCACAGGTGGAGCTAGGTCTCAGGGCAGCGTATGCAGGGGGAATGCAGGACAGGCGAGACCCAGCTGGGTCAGAGCAAGAACGGAAACGGACACGATAGTCACTTCAGTACCTTTTACTGGAGGAAATTCAGGCACATCCTGGAGCACTGTAGGGTGAAGGGTGCATATCAGGATCCTCCCCAATGAGCGGGTGTAGGGCCTCCTGTTTCTTGCCTCTGCGCAGTAAGTTTCTGACCTGCCTGGAGCTAGGCCTAACTTTGTCTCTGTCCTGTGCTGGCTGACCTTGTGGTAGGGCCTTCTCTTGAAGTTCACGCTCCCAGTATGCGGGGCCTAAGCGTCTCCTGGCTCTGTTACGTATCAGCACCTTAGCGATCCTGGGACTTGTAGTTCTCCAGGGATTCCGGTTATGCCTTACTGGGTCATAGAGATCCCGGTAAGCTCGGATCCGGTGTCCGGTAAATGCTTCGGGGTGAGCTGGTTAAGCTCCTCTGCCCCTTATGTACTAACTCGCCACTCGCCTTCGGCCTACTCGGGCCCTCAATAGGCTATACACACTAACGGCAGCTTGCCGCGCTTCACCGATCTTATGACGCCGGCACACCTTAAGCTCTATCTGGGCTCCCTGAATCTAGCTAGCAGGAGCCTCGTGCTCCGCTGCTGAACTATTAACTGAGTTCTCTAGACTAGACTGAGCTCCACTGCAGACTGACCTCTCTTAGGCTTCTCTACTGCAGGAACTCTTCAGAGGAACTGAACTGCCTAGCTCCACCTTCCCTATTTATATCCCTAACGGGCTCCCTCTGCTGGTCTGAGGTGGAAGGCGGAGATGTGTGAATGTTTATGGGGGCCTCTTGTGGAGGATTCCATCAATACACTCTTCTAGGATCTGTGATACCAAGCGCAGCGGGGCGTCACAGATGCTATTGATGACGAGGTTAAGTTGCGCCTTCCTGGACAGAGACGGAGTACTGGAAGCACGTCAACAACTGCATCCTCAACCACAACTCCGCCTCTGACCACAAGTCGTAGTGGCTCTTCAGGTCGCATGGGCTCTAAGCCTTGCATAGCCTGGGCATTTATTCAGATCGATAAGGATGACCCAACTCGTGTTATCTGTAATATTTGTCACCAAAAGCTAAGTAGAGGCCAAAAAATCCATAGTTTGAGTACTTCATGCATGTACCGTCACATGGATATGAAGCATAAGTTGCAGTGGGAAGCTCACTGTGCTACAATGCGGCCTAGCAGGCTGGGCCAACCACCGTCTGCCCCATCTTGTGCATCCGCGGCCTCTTCATCCTCTGTGACTGGGGGGACAGCAGTCACACATGTTTTTGGACACAGACCTGCCACCTCTTTACCTGCAACAGCCAGTGTGATTGGCAGGTCATCAGTTCATTGGGAAGTGGAAACACCTGCTGGTGTTGAGAGCTCTCTGACATCGAGAGCACCACCTTTGGATCAAGGCAACCTAACATGTCCGCCTGCATCTTCCTCACAGACCGGCAGTTTGCCAGGGACACCCTACTCAACCCCGTCAAAGCACAACAGCCAGCCCTCGGTCCCTCAGATGTGGACAAGTAAAAGACCATTTCCTCCTAGCCATGAGAAAGCTAAGAGGTTGAATTTCACCATCTGCAAGCTGTTGGCTACAGAAATGCTGCCTTTCCGCCTGGAGGACACAGTGGATTTTTGAGACCTTATGTCCGTCGCAGTGCCCCAGTACCAGATGCCCAGTCGGCACTACTTCTCAAAGAAAGGTGTGCCTGCGCTCCACCAGCATGTCGCACACAACATCACCGCTTCTTTGAGAAACTCTGTGTGTGACAGGGTGCATTTCACCACAGACACTTGGACGAGTAGGCATGGACAGGGGCGTTACATGTCGCTGACAGGGCACTGGGTAACTATGGTGACAGCAGGACAAGGGGCTGCTGTCCAAGTCTTGCCGTCCCCGCGAGTTGTACGTCAATCCTCTTTATCTAGAAGTTCCTCCACTGCTTCTGCCTCCTCAACCTCCTCTCGGTCCTCCACCTGCACCCAAAGCCTGTCTGGTAATGCCACCTGCTTTCTAACTGCGCACCTCCTTACTATGCTGGCAGCAGGGCTCAACGGCATCAGTGTTTACTTTGAAATGTCTGGGAAATGTGAGTCACACAGCTGAGGACTTGTGGTCAGCTCTGGAGACCCAGTTTCATGAATGGTTGTCTCCACTGGACCTGCAACCAGGGAAGGCCATGTGCGACAATGCTGCAAACCTGGGTGCGGCCCTTCGCCGGGGCAATGTTACACATGTGCCTTGTATGGCTCACGTGTTGAACCTGGTTGTCCATAAATTTTTAGCCCACTATCCCGGACTAGATGGCCTTCTGCAGAGGGCACGGTCGCTGTGTGCTCACTTCCGCCGTTCGCATCCCGCAGCTCAACGACTTACATCTCTACAGAAGTCGTTGGGCCTGCCAGTTCACCGGCTGAAATGCGATGTGCCGACACGGTGGAATTCAACTCTGCACATGTTGCAGCGACTGTGGCAGCACCGACAAGCCCTGGTGCAATAGTTTCTGACGTATAGCCTGGGCCAACGAGATCCAGAGGTGGGGCAAATCACACAGCAGGAGTGGTCTCAGATCAGGGACCTATGAAGTTGACGCGCCCCCTGGGCCATGGGGTACCCGGAGCCGGGCCGGTAGACGCTGGGGGTTGTAGTCACTGTGGCGGTGACTCGGTCCGTGACCCAGGGCGGTCAATCCAACGGTAATTTGTATATATGGATTTTATAATGTCCGACTACGCCACCTGTGGAGTGCGGCCAAAGGGGCCGCCGCTGCGGAACAGTCCTCTGAAGCTGGTGGTTTTGCTGCAATGGTATTATTACTCACCACAGGAAGAGTGTAGCTTCAGGGCAGTGTGGGTGGATGATGGTGGTTGTAGTGCAGGGAGTCAGTAATGAACACAGAGTCCGTGTGATGCAGTCCCAAGATCTTTACTCACAGTTGTTGCAGTCCAGATTACAGGTACCAGAGCTATCTTACCCGTCGTGCTGTGCGTACTCAGTGAGGGGCTCAGTCCACCCCCAGATAGCTCCGGAGTACTTAGCAGGACCCCCTTCTGTGTGTCCTTTCTCTGGCCTTCTCCCTGCACCTCACACCCAGTGACACTTCTATCCGGTATCCTCGGGCCTTGGCGGGCGACTTGTGTTCCGTCCCCTGGGTCCTATGTGGTTACCTTCTTAGTGAGACTGGTGTGGACTTTTGCCTGCAGTACATGAAATGCTGCAGCCTCCGGTTTCTAGTTGAGCCTTGCTGTTTCTCCTCTAGTTGAGGGACCGGTTCCCCTTATCTGGCCTGACCCCTCTACCTCCTGGTAGCAGCGGGAGTACAGGTGGCCTTCTGCACGGCCCGTAGCCCTAGGGTCCCTTCGGTTCCTGGAGTCTTCCTGCTCCCACTCCTCTCTTCTCTCCTTCAGTCCTGGGCCTCCCAGGCTAGGCCCGCCTCCGGAGCAGAGCTCATGCCGAGCCTCTGCTCCTGTCACTTTTCCTCCTCTGACTGGCTTGCTCTTTCTAAGATGGCTTCCTATTTATACTCTCCCTGTCATGTGCTCCCCTAAGCTGCTCCCCTAAGCACCCACTACATAGGATCCTCCCACCAGCTAGGGACCTGGGACTGTGCTCTCCCTTAGGAGCAATCTCGCCCTAACCCCACTGCGGGTATGTGTTGGATGCAGGTGTTAGGGTCCCGAGCCATACGCCTTCCTTACCTGAGGGTGAGATACCACACATCTGGGTGAGATGCAGTAACTCTGTGGTGACTGCACCCTCAGGGGCGCCACACACCTTTCTGCACAGTTTTGAAATGGCGACGAAGATGTTTAGTGCTGACGACGATGCCATTATCAGCATAACTATTCCGGTGATTTACATGCTGGAGCACACATTAAACAGAATTCAGAGTCAGGTGGTCGGACAAGAGGAGGTGGAGGAAGTAGAGGAGGAGTCGTATGCGGAAGAGATAACATCTCCAAGGTCCAGACAGTTGGCAGCACCAAGGATGCAGGCATGGGAGGGTGGGGGAGAGGGATTAAACAGGGCGCATGGTAGCAGCCAAACTGTTGAGGAAGGTGCAGGAGCCGAGGAAGAAGTGGAGGATGAACTGGCGATGGGCATGGAAGACTCATCAGATGAGGGAGACCTTGATCACATTTCTGTTGTGCGAGGTTGGGGGGAGAGGGCAGAGGAAAGAAGCATGATTCTTACCTCGCTACCAACACAACAAGGACTTGGTCCTCCTGGATGCGCAAGACACATGAGTGCCTTCTTGCTGCACTACCTGCAACATGACCCTTCGATTGCCGAATTCGAAGTAATCTCGACTACTGGGTTGCCACACTCTTAGATCCCCGGTACAAAAGTAAATTTGCCGAAATAATTCCTGCCATAAAAAGGGATTGACGCATGCAGGAGTATCTGCAGACGCTGTTGCAGAATCTTACATGTGCTTTTCCACAAAACACCAGTGGTGCACGAAGTGAATCTCACAGTTCTAACTTGCCAACCGCGGGACTGTCGAGTCTTCATCACTCAAACCGTAACAGTAACACAGTATCTGCTGGTAACAGCAATTTTGTGAAATCGTTTCACCACTTTTTTAGACCATCCTTTGCAAGGCCACAGGAGACAAGAAGTCTGACACATAGTCAATGCCTAGAGAGGATGGTGCAGGAGTATCTCCAAGTGAACATCGAAGCCATGACTGTGTCACTGGACCCTTGCTCATTTTGGTATTCCAATCTGGAAAAATGGCCGGAGCTCGCCACTCACGCCTTGGAGATCTTGTCATGCCCTGCAGCCAGTGTTTTCTCTGAACGTGTGTTCAGCGCTGCTGATGGTGTGCTGATAGATAAGCGCACGCGGCTGTCCACTGAGAATGTAGACAGACTCACGTTCATAAAGATGAACAAATCATGGATTCGCAAGGACTTTTCTAATCCTGTGTTATCCTTGGGAGGCTAAAAGCTTGAGGATTTGGTAATATCACCTCACCAACCGTTTTAAGCAACTGTGGGGCAATTGATGCCACTTAACCCTAGAACGCATGACCATAAAAATTTACACTTTCATATACCTGGGGCCTTTTAGGCCCGTGTGCAAATAACATTGAATAACTCAAACTCAAATGACAAACAACTATATACATGAAGAATACCTAGAGTTTCAAAATTCTAACTAAAGTAATCTTGCAGAAAATAGAAAACAATTAACAGGGCGGGACTGCGAGGCCCCAGGTATGCGTTCTAGGGTTAAGTGGTGTCTGTGCCACAATTTTGGGAAAAAATGGAAACTCTTTTTGGAGTCCCCTTGCTGTGTCTTACGTGACGTTGGCATCGTCAATTCCAGGTGGGTTGGGTCGCTCCCCCCCCCCTTTTAACTGTAAGAAACTACATACACTATGGCTTGGGGTAACACAGATGATTGAGTCTGAAGAGCTGTTTACTCAGAGGTCTGCTCCAAATCTTCAGTGTCTGCTAGTCAGCGTAGAATTTTTAACTGCATCTAGCCTAGGCAATACTTTGGGCGTAGTAGCCCAGCTGCGAAGCAAGCTGCACCGCCTGTGTATCTAATAAGAATTTTTAAATGCATCTAGCCTAGGCAGACTGTGGGGACCCCCAACCAAACCCAGACGCTCAGCCCCCCTACCGCCCCCCTTTCCTTGACAATACAATAATGTAACTCTTACAACTGGATGGGTGAGGATCGGTCACAGCTTTATTAACTCTTTATACTCATTCCATTAGAAAGACATTTTATTTCTAAAATAATTCAGCTTGTTGCAGCATGCCCTGGGTCTCCACTCCGGCAACTTGGCCAACAAGTGTAACTCTCCAACATGTCCTTTCTATTTCCAGGCCACGGAGGATCCTGCGTACTCGTATGCAGGACTCTGACCCCCACCCATCACTCTTTACGCTTGTTCCACTCCGTCCTGGAGTCCTGACAGGTATATGTCCAGTCCAATATCCATTAAGTGAACACCGTCGGGCCGTATGAGGCCTGCTTTATCTCCTTCCAGTTGTCGGTGTCGTACCACTACACCGCCTCTGTCTCTTCTAAATTTTGCCATCTGAATATTTATTACCCGCCTTGTCCGTTCGATGGCCGTGATGTCTCGCGCACCTTGCCATACCGCTATCGGCACAATCTCTGACGATACTATAGCTAGTTTTGTGAAAAATTCTCTGAAGCGCTCAGTGTCTAGTTTCATTATTGCCATTAGTTATGCGCTCTTGTGATGACCTAGGTTGTTTCCCCCGGCCTGTATAACTAAGATGACCAGACATCTTGCCTCTCTCCCTACCTTGATTACCTCCATTAGTACCTGTGGCCATAGCAGGCCTCTAATACCTCTCCAGTTGAAATATGTGTTATGAAACTCTAATTTCCTCCCGCCTGGGCGGACTTTCGCCCTTTAATCTGCCCAATATATATACGAGTGGCCTATCACCCACACTGTTGGCTTAGCGTCACCTGTAAAAGAAACAAACCACGTTAGGATAACAAGTCCGGTCTTATGTATCTTGCCAAACACGTGGATCACCATCTCTCTATCCTCTGAACTTCCGTTTCTGACAGTCCTGCTCTTGCTGCTTCTGTGGCCGCGCCTATGCGGAATGAGTGTGTCCCGTAATCTTTGGGGTGGTTCCCTGCCGATGTTATGCATTTATTAAATATAGCTTGGAACTGGTATCTTGATAATGGTGTCCCATCAATGTGTGATAGGAACAAATTACTTTGTGATCAGATGGTTAGATATGGTTTTACTATTGTTACCCGACTCAGTGTACCGTTTGTGGGTTGTAGAAGTACCCAAGTGCCCCTGCCCGCTGGAACCATTTTCGATTTGTGTATGCGTAGACGTATTGCACTATTGCCTATGACTACGTCCTGGTGTAATAAGCCTCCACTGGTGCTAATTTTGGATTGAGGGACTAATTCGCTTATGCATAGCGCCCCGAAGAAGGCGATCCCAAATGCAGTAGACAGTAGTGTTGCTTCAAATTGTGAGTGTCATGTTAATGGTGTTAGGGATATGATGTGAGAAATCAGTTTTAGTGACACGGGACGGGACGTCTACACTCCCGACTTGGCTGACCCCTTTTCCACCCTTTTATGGATTGTCTGATGATGAATCTTTGTCACATCTCCCCAATTCAGTAATTAGAAGTGAAATGCTACTCCGGTCAGACACCGCTGCGCTGACGCCCCTGATATGCCCCTCATCATTAGCTGGTGGAGAAATTCTATGGTGACTTGTGATCTGGCTTGTTCACATTGGTCAACCCGTCTGCCTGCTACTAGTCGTGTCCACTCTTCCCATGCCTTACCGTATGCTTGCCACGTCGACGGGGCAACTGACGCTCTGATTAATGGCATCAACTATTCGCCACTAGATCCCATAGGGAAGGTGGGCAACTGTTGTCCCGATGGGTGGGCATTGTGGAAGAGCTCTGTGAAAATCTGCCAATTGAATTGTTATAAAGCGTTAGCAGCAGCTTTAGACCCCTCAGCATAGTGGCTAGCGCGGACCCATACATTGTGTTTTAGGCACAGGAATGCTAGCCTGGGTAGTAGGCCTAGCACTGGGAGAGACGATGATGCCATCTTATTAATGCAGTGCGCTAAGCTGGTGTTTTTTGTTATGAAGCGTATATTTTTGTAAGCCAGGAGCGCGCCCCATATTTCTATTGCTACCACTATTGGGAAGAAAAATTATTTTCAGGGCTAGATGCAGCGAAAAATTATTATTAATTGAAAAGCTGGTGGAGCTTGGTATAGATGGCCTAATACAATGAGACCCACACACTGCTAGAAGGCCAAATATTTTTTCAGAGTTAGATGCAGAAAAAAATTATATTCAGTTTGCAACCTGATGGAGGTCAGTATAGATGGACTAATAGAACAAGTCCCACACACTGCTAGAAGGCCAAATATTTTTTCAGAGGTAGATGCAGACAAAAAATTATTTTGAATTTGCAACCTGATGGAGGTCAGTATAGATGACTAATAGAACAAGTCCCACACACTGCTAGAAGGCCAAATATTTTTTCAGTGCTAGGTGCAGAAAAAAATTATTTTCAGTTTGCAACCTTATGGAGGTCAGTATAGATGGACTAATAGAACAAGTCCCACACACAGCTAGAAGGCCAAATATTTTTTCAGAGGTAGATGCAGAAAAAAATTATATTCAGTTTGCAACCTTATGGAGGTCAGTATAGATGGACTAATAGAACAAGTCCCACACACAGCTAGAAGCCCAAATATTTTTTCAGAGGTAGATGCAGAAAAAAATTATATTCAGTTTGCAACCTGATGGAGGTCAGTATAGATGGACTAATAGAACAAGTCCCACACACTGCTAGAAGGCCAAATATTTTTTCAGAGGTAGATGCAGACAAAAAATTATTTTGAATTTGCAACCTGATGGAGGTCAGTATAGATGGACTAATAGAACAAGTCCCACACACTGCTAGAAGGCCAAACATTTTTTCAGAGCTAGATGCAGAAAAAAATTATATTCAATTTGCAACCTGATGGAGGTCAGTATAGATGGACTAATAGAACAAGTCCCACACACAGCTAGAAGGCCAAATATTTTTTCAGAGGTAGATGCAGAAAAAAATTATATTCAGTTTGCAACCTTATGGAGGTCAGTATAGATGGACTAATAGAACAAGTCCCACACACAGATAGAAGGCCAAATATTTTTTTAGAGCTAGATGCAGACAAAAATATATTCAGTTTGCAACCTGATGGAGGTCAGTATAGATGGACTAATACAACAAGTCCCACACACAGCTAGAAGCCCAATATTTTTTCAGAGGTAGATGCAGAAAAAAATATATTCAGTTTGCAACCTGATGGAGGTCTGTATAGATGGATTAATAGAACAAGTCCCACACACAGCTAGAAGCCCAATATTTTTTCAGAGGTAGATGCAGAAAAAAATATATTCAGTTTGCAACCTGATGGAGGTCTGTATAGATGGATTAATAGAACAAGTCCCACACACAGCTAGAAGCCCAATATTTTTTCAGAGGTAGATGCAGAAAAAAATATATTCAGTTTGCAACCTGATGGAGGTCTGTATAGATGGATTAATAGAACAAGTCCCACACACAGCTAGAAGCCCAATATTTTTTCAGAGGTAGATGCAGAAAAAAATATATTCAGTTTGCAACCTGATGGAGGTCTGTATAGATGGATTAATAGAACAAGTCCCACACACAGCTAGAAGCCCAATATTTTTTCAGAGGTAGATGCAGAAAAAAATATATTCAGTTTGCAACCTGATGGAGGTCAGTATAGATGGACTAATAGAACAAGTCCCACACACAGCTAGAAGCCCAAATATTTTTTCAGAGGTAGATGCAGAAAAAAATTATATTCAGTTTGCAACCTGATGGAGGTCAGTATAGATGGACTAATAGAACAAGTCCCACACACTGCTAGAAGGCCAAATATTTTTTCAGAGGTAGATGCAGACAAAAAATTATTTTGAATTTGCAACCTGATGGAGGTCAGTATAGATGGACTAATAGAACAAGTCCCACACACTGCTAGAAGGCCAAACATTTTTTCAGAGCTAGATGCAGAAAAAAATTATATTCAATTTGCAACCTGATGGAGGTCAGTATAGATGGACTAATAGAACAAGTCCCACACACAGCTAGAAGGCCAAATATTTTTTCAGAGGTAGATGCAGAAAAAAATTATATTCAGTTTGCAACCTTATGGAGGTCAGTATAGATGGACTAATAGAACAAGTCCCACACACAGCTAGAAGGCCAAATATTTTTTCAGAGGTAGACGCAGAAAATAATTATATTCAGTTTGCAACCTGATGGAGGTCAGTAGAGATGGACTAATAGAACAAGTCCCACACACAGATAGAAGGCCAAATATTTTTTTAGAGCTAGATGCAGACAAAAATATATTCAGTTTGCAACCTGATGGAGGTCAGTATAGATGGACTAATACAACAAGTCCCACACACAGCTAGAAGCCCAATATTTTTTCAGAGGTAGATGCAGAAAAAAATATATTCAGTTTGCAATCTGATGGAGGTCTGTATAGATGGATTAATAGAACAAGTCCCACACACAGCTAGAAGCCCAATATTTTTTCAGAGGTAGATGCAGAAAAAAATATATTCAGTTTGCAACCTGATGGAGGTCTGTATAGATGGATTAATAGAACAAGTCCCACACACAGCTAGAAGCCCAATATTTTTTCAGAGGTAGATGCAGAAAAAAATATATTCAGTTTGCAACCTGATGGAGGTCAGTATAGATGGACTAATACAACAAGTCCCACACACAGCTAGAAGCCCAATATTTTTTCAGAGGTAGATGCAGAAAAAAATATATTCAGTTTGCAACCTGATGGAGGTCTGTATAGATGGATTAATAGAACAAGTCCCACACACAGCTAGAAGCCCAATATTTTTTCAGAGGTAGATGCAGAAAAAAATATATTCAGTTTGCAACCTGATGGAGGTCTGTATAGATGGATTAATAGAACAAGTCCCACACACAGCTAGAAGCCCAATATTTTTTCAGAGGTAGATGCAGAAAAAAATATATTCAGTTTGCAACCTGATGAAGGTCAGTATAGATGGACTAATACAACAAGTCCCACACACAGCTAGAAGCCCAATATTTTTTCAGAGGTAGATGCAGAAAAAAATATATTCAGTTTGCAACCTGATGGAGGTCTGTATAGATGGATTAATAGAACAAGTCCCACACACAGCTAGAAGCCCAATATTTTTTCAGAGCTAGATGCAGAAAAAAATTATATTCAATTTGCAACCTGATGGAGGTCAGTATAGATGGACTAATAGAATGATGCTATGCACTAGGTGCAGTAAAAAAATTGGTATTCTATACACAGGTGGTATATCTTGCAACACAGATAGGCTACTCCACTGACTAACACACTCTGCAATAGGTCAAAAAGGATTAGCTTTGCTAGATTCAGCCAAATGCTGTGAAAAAAACTTGCACAGCACTGGCACAGACCTGCCTGGCAAAAACTGATAGGAACTGATGTAACCTAGTCCTGAAAAGGACTCCAATTACAATTAGACTTTACTCCCACAATCTATCTATTTAAGAGCACAGACCTGCCTGATAAAAGTCATAGGAAATGCTGTAACCTAGTCCTTAAAAGGACTGCAATCACAACTATTCCCTACTCCCAAGCTATCTGTAGATTTGTGCGAAAATTGTCTTGAAATTAACAAGGTATAGCGCACACAGCAACAGCGGTGCCGTCTAACACGCAGCTGCAGCAGTGAGAAAATGGTGGCGACGGGGAAAATGGCTTGGTCTTATAGGGCAAAGACATGTGACATACACTGCCAATGACACATGCCCTTGCTTGTGTGAAAAAAAGCACTTCGCTCCGTGTGTGCGCTGCTGATAGGCTGACAGATTGCACCTCCCCACTGCAAATGCGGGAAAGAGAAAAAAAAATGGAGATCTTCATTGTTCCTGCAGAGATCCATCCCCTGCCCCTCCCCCCACCCCGCTGTACACTCAAACTGCATATTAACATTAATTTTCATCATTACTGAGAAAAAATGCAGTTATGATTTTGGTGCACGAACAGTTATCGAACATAACCTTGAACAGCCGAATTTTTCTCAAATTGTTCGTGTTCGCCGAACGGCTCGAACACCGCCCAAAACAGCTCGAATTTGAGTTTGGCGAACAGTTCGAGTAGAACAACGCTCATCTCTACTCCTGATACAGACTCTGCCTGCTGCACTCCTGATACAGACTCTGCCTGCTGCACTCCTGATACAGACTCTGCCTGCTGCACCATCTAGTCTGTCCTACTGGGTCCAGCTGCTGCGCGTCCATCGGTCTGTCCTGGAGTGGCAACTGGCGTTCATCAGGAGACAAGTCTAACCTCACCATCAGAGGCTCTAGTGAACAGTCCGGTGCTCTCTTAGTCACGCCCCTCCAGGCTCTCCAGGGTCCGTGGCACAGTGGTTCCACAAATCACGTCCGTGACAGTGCACCCTCGCAGGCAGGGTCCTCTCTATTGTTGTACCAGTCAGACACCGCTTTTGAAATGTAAAGCGTAACTGAATAAATGTTGCTGTCACAGTAATAATAATTATAGTACTTGTACTCTCGGTCAATTGATGGCACTTCCCTGGTGTCTACACCTAATTTGATGTGTTTTGGTAGATTTCGTCCCGTTTCTACGTGTTGTGTATGCATTTTTTGGTCCCCCCCCATTGACTTCTATGGGATTCGGAAATGTACGACGAACATTCGGAGAATAAATTAGTGTCTCCCTGACTGTTCAGACACAAATATATCTGTTTAAAATATTCTTGTGCAGGCCAGATAACTAGAAGTTTGGTTTTGCAGTTCCACGGTTCAAATCTCTCTATTATCCAGGTTTGGGCTTTTTTTCCTGAAAAAAAAAACAGTAATAGTGTCTCTCTGACTGTTCAGACACTAATATATCTGTTTAAAATATTCTGGTGTAGGCCAGATAACTAGAAGTTTGGTTTTGCAGTTCCACGGTTCAAATCTCTGTATTATCCAGCTTTTGGCCTTTCTTCCATAAAAAAACAGTAATAGTGTCTCCCTGACTGTTCAGACACAAATATATCTGTTTTAAATATTCTGGTGTAGGCCAGATAACTAGGAGTTTGGTTTTGCAGTTCCACGGTTCAAATCTCTGTATTATCCAGCTTGTGGCCTTTTTTCCGTTAAAAAAAAACAGTAATAGTGTCTCCCTGACTGTTCAGACACAAATATATCTGATTAAAATATTCTGGTGTAGGCCAGATAACTAGAAGTTTGGTTTTGCAGTTCCACAGTTCAAATCTCTGTATTATCCAGCTTTTGGCCTTTTTTACATAAAAAAACAGTAATAGTGTCTTCCTGACTGTTCAGACACAAATATATCTGTTTAAAATATTCTGGTGTAGGCCAGATAACTAGAAGTTTGGTTTTGCAGTTCCACGGTTCAAATCTCTCTATTATCCAGCTTTTGGCCTATTTTCCTGAAAAAAAAACAGTAATAGTGTCTCCCTGACTGTTCAGACACTAATATATCTGTTTAAAATATTCTGGTGTAGGCCAGATAACTAGAAGTTTGGTTTTGCAGTTCCACGGTTCAAATCTCTGTATTATCCAGCTTTTGGCCTTTCTTCCGTAAAAAAAACAGTAATAGTGTCTCCCTGACTGTTCAGACACAAATATATCTGTTTAAAATATTCTGGTGTAGGCCAGATAACAAGAAGTTTGGTTTTGCAGTTCCACAGTTCAAATCTCTGTATTATCCAGCTTTTGGCCTTTTTTTCCATAAAAAAAACAGTAATAGTATATCCCTGACTGTTCAGACACAAATATATCTGATTAAAATATTCTGGTGTAGGCCAGACAACTAGAAGTTTGGTTTTGCAGTTTCACAGTTCAAATCTCTGTATTATCCAGCTTTTGGCCCTTTTTACATAAAAAAACAGTAATAGTGTCTCCCTGACTGTTCAGACACAAATATATCTGTTTAAAATATTCTGGTGTAGGCCAGATAACTAGGAGTTTGGTTTTGCAGTTCCACGGTTCAAATCTCTGTATTATCCAGCTTTTGGCCTTTCTTCCATAAAAAAAAACAGTAATAGTGTCTCCCTGACTGTTCAGACACAAATATATCTGTTTTAATATGCTGGTGTAGGCCAGATAGCGAGAAGTTTGGTTTTGCAGTTCCACGGTTCAAATCTCTGTATTATACAGCTTTTGGCCTATTTTCCGTAAAAAAAACAGTAATAGCGTCTCCCTGACTGTTCAGACACAAATATATCTGTTTAAAAGATTCTGGTGTAGGCCAGAGAAATAGAACTGTGGTTTTCCTCTTCCACGGTTCTAATCTCCTTTCTATTATCCTTTTTCCATTAATAGTGCGAGTGTAAGCTATTTTACTTCATTTGCAATGGGCAAGGCGCGTGGCAAGGTACGTGGAACTGGATGTTCTGGTGATAGTGCGTGTAGAGGATGGGGCCGTGGCCAAGGTGAAAATGTGCCACAACCAACAGCCACATCTTCTCGCTCCCACTTCTTGACCGAATTACTAGGTAAGCACACTACAACACCAGAATTGCGAACTGATCAGTGTGAACAGGTTATTAATTGGATAGCAGATAATACTTCCAGCTACCTGGGCACCACCACCTCCGGTCTGTCTTCCACACGGTCAAGTTTTAGTAGCCGTGAGTCTCGACCGCATACTCCTCCTCACCATGATGCTCCTTCCTCCCACCATGCCGAGTGACATCAGACAGCAACTGATCCCACACTTGGACACTCTGAAGAGCTGTTCACTGGTCCATTTCGATATTTGGGCCCCTCGCCTGCTCCGCTTGAAGTGGTGGAAGAGGAGATCCCATGTAGCGAAGCCCAAATATTTGAACAGCCACGGCCAGAGGAAGTCGACGCTGGCAATTTGTCTCAAGAAGTGGACGATGACAAGACACAATTGCCACGAAGTGAGGAGATGGATCGTGGTGCGCAAGTGGAAGAGGAGAAGGTGGTGGATGATCTAGTAACTGACACAACGTGGCAGGGGGACACGCCAAGTGAGGCCAGCAGCACACAGGGTGAGGGAGGCAGAGTACCCCAACAGGCAGGAAGAAGCAGTGTGGTGGCCGCACACAGAAGGTGGGCAACAGTTCCCCGTAACTCCAACACGAGGGACGTTGCCAGTACAACCAGCAGGTCTTCCAGAGTCTGGAATTTTTTTAAAGACTCTGCTGATAACCCCAAAAAGGCCATTTGTACCACCTGCCATGCCATCATCAGCAGGGGTGACAAAACTACCAGCCTGACCACCACCAGCATGATCAGGCACATGTCAGCAAAGCAGCCGACTTTGTGGGGCTAACCCCAGGGTCCACGACCAGTGTCAGCGGGTGTCACCACTGCTTCTTCTGCTGTTGTGCATGTAAGAGAACCCCATCTAGTGCGTGCAAGGCAATCCCCTGTCCATACTGCATGCAAAGATGTCCCCTCCTCTCAGTCTTCACTTGTTATGGCAGTTTCTCAAGAAACAGCATCAACGTCCACGTCCCGCAGCAGCGTTCAATTGTCCATATTCCAGAGTTTTGAATGAAAGTGCAAATTCGCAGCCAATGCCCCACAGGCCACAGTCCTAAATTCGCATATTTCATGCCTGCTTGCATTGGAAATGCTGCCTTTTAGGCTGGTGGAGACGGAATCCTTCCGCAACCTTATGGCGGTGGCCGTCCCTCGGTACTCGGTCCCCAGCCGACACTATTTTGCCTGGTGTGCCATCTCCGCACTACACAAGCACGTGTCCCAAAACATCTGCCGTGCCCTCAACAATGCAGTAACTGGGAGAGTCCACCTGACAACGGACATGTGGACAAGTGCTTGTGGCCAGGGACGGTGCATCTCCCTGACGGCACACTGGGTAAACATAGTGGAAGCCGTGACCCAGTCGGACCTGGGGACGGAACACATCCTCCCCACACCGAGGATTGCGGGCCCTATGTCAGTCAGAGTTGCCCCCACAGTGTACAACTCATGTGCATCATCCTCCTCCTCCTCCTCATGTTCAGCCTCCATCTCAGATATCACCACATCAGTTACAAGCTGGAAGCACTGCAGTACTGCCTCAGCCAAGCGGCAACAGGCTGTGCTGAAACTCATAAGCTTAGGTGATAAACCTCACACTGCTTGTGAGTTGTGGACAGCTGTGAAAGAGCAGACAGATCTGTGGCTGAGACCGCTGAACCCACATCCAGGCATGGTCGTGTGTGACAATTGCCGTAACCTGGTGGCGGCTCTGAGGTGAGGCAAGATAACACAAGTACCATGCCCGGCTCATGTGCTTAACCTCGTGGTTCAGCGGTTTCTTAAATCGTGCCCTGAGTTGCCAGATCTGTTCGTCAAAGTACGCCGCCTGTCAGCTCATTTTCGGAAGTCAGCTACAGCTTCCGCAGCCCTTGCATTGTTGCAGCAGCGTTTGCAGCTTCTGACACACCGACTGGTGTGTGATGTCCCCACACATTGGAACTCTACCCTCCACATGTTGCAAAGGATTTGTGAGCAGAAGAGTACAGTTGAGGAGTACCAGCTGCAACAAGGCCGTCGATATTCAGGTCAGCCTCCACACATAAGACCTCAGGAGTGGACCTGGATGTCTGACTTATGTACCATCCTGACAAACTTTGAGGAGTCCACCAAGATGGTGAGTGGCGATGACGCCATCATTAGCGTCAGCATCCCACTTGTCTGTCTTTTGCAACGCTCTCTGCAGAGAATTAAAGAGGAGGCATTGCAGCCAGAGTATGATAAGATGGATCAAGAAGCCGTAGTGGGCGATTACACACAGCCCAGCCTCATCTCATCCCAACGTGCATTGGGGGACAATGAGGGAGAGGAGGAGGAAGAGGGGGAGGAGGAAGAATAGGAGCTGGCATCATGCGCTGTAGATGGTAGTACCTGTACAACTGTCATACCATCGGTTCAGCGTGGGTGGCCTGTGGACAGGGGGAAGGAGGAGGAGGAGAGCATGGTCAGTCATCATCTTGGTGAGGACACAAAAGTCTTGCCTATTACCAGTCTGGCACGCATGGCTGACTTTATGTTACGCTGCCTTAACCGTGACCCTCGCGTTGTCAAAATGTTGGGTGACAGTCATTACTGGTTGGTGACACTTTTAAACCCCCGCTACAAGGAGAACTTTCACTCTCTTATTCCTGAGGTGGAGAGGTCTACAAAATGGGCCACTACCAGAAGGCCCTTGCTGCAGACCTTTTAAAAAAATTCCCATCTGAACACTCTAGCGGCAGAGGTCACAGTTCGTTGCCCAACCAAGGCGTACAGGTGAGAGAGACACATCTCCAATCCAGCAGAGGCAGGGGAACACTGTCAACGTTCTGGGACAGTTCTCTGAGACCCAGCCAGCTTACAGGCCCTGAGGCGCGGTGTACTCTCACAAGGAGTGGAAAGTTACAAAAGATAGTGAGGGAGTACCTTGTCGACTGTACCAGCGTCCGCCTTGATTCCTCTGTGCCTTTTAATTATTGGGTACCCAAGCTGGACACTTGGAATGAACTCGCTCTGTATGCCTTGGAGGTCCTGGCCTGCCCTGCCGCTAGCGTGTTATCGGAGCGTGTTTTTAGTGCCGCTTGGGGAATTATAACTGATAAGCACACTCGCCTGTCAAATGACAATGCTGACAAGCTCACCCTTATCAAAATGAACAAGGGCTGGATTGGGCCAGACTTCTCATCACCACCAAATGACAGCAGAGTAACATAAAGTCAAATCCACTGTGTTATTTCGGGAGGTGTATTCCCATGCACCGCTTCACACCCACACATGGGTATACGCTTTCTCATTTCGGCTGTATTTTGCTCTTCTCCTTATCCTCAGCCTCCACCACCACTACGCCACCAGGGTGACCGTGGTCCATGTTGCCAGAATTGCAAGTTCCTCCGTCCTAATTTTTGGCAGTTTTTGCTTGGAAGGCATAGGCAAAGACTATGGGAGAACCACGCCCCAATAATGGGAATAATGTTTTGAATATGCTGTACTGCATGGCTCTTGTAGAGGCCATGAAAACCATCTTGTTAAGCTACTCTGAACTCCACTCCTCTTCCAAAGGGGCATTAAAACTATCTTGCTAAGCTACTGTGACCTCCACGTCTCTTCCAAGGGGCATTAAAACCATCTTGTTAAGCTACTGTGACCTCCACCACTCTTCCAAGGGGCATTAAAATCGTCTTGTTAAGCTACTGCAACCTCCACCACTCTGCCAAGGGGCAGTAAAACCATCTTGTTAAGCTACTGTGACCTCCACGTCTCTTACAAGTGGAATTAAAACCGTCTTGTTAAGCTACTGCGACCTCCACTACTCTTCCAAGGGGCATTAAAACCATCTTGTTAAGCTACTGCGACCTCCACGTCTCTTCAAAGGGGCATTGATATTGTCTTTTTATTCCACTGTGACCTCCACGTCTCTTCCAAGGGGCATTAAAACCATCTAGTTAAGCTACTGCGACCTCCACCACTCTTTCAAGGGGCATTGATATTGTCTTTTTATTCCACTGTGACCTCCACCACTCTTCCAAGGGGCATTAAAACCGTCTTGTTAAGCTACTGCCACCTCCACCACTCTTCCAAGGGGCATTGATATTGTCTTTTTATTCCACTGTGACCTCCACGTCTCTTCCAAGGGGCATTAAAACCATCTTGTTAAGCTACTGCAACCTCCACCACTCTTCCAAGGGGCATTGATATTGTCTTTTTATTCCACTGTGACTTCCACGCCTCTTCCATGGGGCATTAAAACCGTCTTGTTAAGCTACTGCGACCTCCACCACTCTTCCAAGGGGCATTGATATTATCTTTTTATTCCACTGCGACCACCACCACTCTTCCAAGGGGCATTAAAACCATCTTGTTAAGCTACTATGACCTCCACATCTCTTCCAAGGAGCATTAAATCCGTCTTGTTAAACCACTGTGAACTCCACAGGTCTTCCAACGGGCATTGAAATGTTGTTTTTAATTAACTCTAACCTCCAAGACTCTTCTAACAGGCATTGCATTTCCTCCTAATTTTAGTCAGCTTTTACTTTTCAATGCATATGCGAACACTAAGGGAGACCCACTCCCCAATAATGGGTAGAAGGTTTTTAGTACGCTGTAATCCACATCTGTTTCAATGGGCATTGCAGTTCCTCATAATTTTTGGAAAGCCTTTCATTCACTGCTTAGGCCAACAGTGTACAGGAGACCCAGTTGCTATAAATGGAAAAAACGGTTTAGTTAAGGCCCTCTGACCTCTATGTGACTTCCAAGGGGCATTGGAGTGCCTCGAAATTTTTGGTAGGCATTGCACTCACTGTATGCCCTATAACTGTGTAGCCGAACAGCTCCTTTTGGTACAGAAACATATCCTACAAGACATATGTGGTTGACTGGCCTGATATTGATGTGAATGGTCCCTGTTCCTCCTACTCTTTCTCCTTTGCCACCACCTCATCTATCATTCATCACCTGAAGCTTTGTTTTAACGGAAGTCATAGAACTGGGATAGTAGCAGGAAAACAACCAGTAATCCTCGGAGGAGGTAGGATATGGGCCAAAACGCTGACCACCTCAGGCCTAGCCGCAACTACATACATGGGCTTGCATTCCAAGGAACAGAAAGCTAAGGAGATGGATGGTCTCATGATCATGAATAACTTACTCGTTGTGTAGGAGGCCGACCACTGCTGCTGTCTACCTTCTGAACTTTGTGTTGAAGCCTGATTGACCCAGGACCTGCAATCCTCTATGTCTGGAGGATGTGTTGCATCCCAGTGTCCAACTGTGTCCCGGCTTCCACAATATTAACCCAGTGTGAAGGCGTCAGTGAGATGGACCATCCCTGGCCACATTCACTTGTCCACGTGTTTGTGGTTAGGCTGTCCTTCGAATAGGGGCGGATGAGGACCGTTTATGGACATCCGGCCGCTCCCTGGTGGCTGGGGACCAAGTGTGGACACCCGGCCGCCGGGCGGCTGGGGACTGAGTATGGATACCAGGCCGCCGACACAGCCATGACATGGTGGCCAGATTCCGCCTCCACATGCCTAAATGCCCAATTTTAAGTGCAAGCAAGCTAGCAGTATGGTATTGCAGCCTGGGGGTGGGTGGGTGGCAGGTTGTACACTGACGCTTGCATTCCAAGAAAACAAAGCAGATGCTAACTTCTATCATCATCATCATGCTCCTCACCTTGGCTCTCTCAACTCCCCTGATGGAGAAGCCAGGGCCCACCGGAGGAGTCTGGTTGTCTGGTGGGCTCGGCCAATGCTGCCTTAAAGCAGACCAGGCTAAGAAAAGTGTGCGGAAGGTTACCGGGACAAATAGGGGCGGCTGGGGACAGAGTATGGACACCCGGCCGCCCCCTGGTGGTTGGGGACCGAGTGTGGACACCCGGCCGCAGGGCGGCTGGTGAACGAGTATGGACACCCGGCCGCCCCCCGGTGGCTGGGGACCAAGCGTGGACACCCGGCCGCCGAGCGGCTGGGGACTTAGTATGGATCCCAGGCCGCCAACGCAGCCATGACGTAGTGGCCGGCGTCTGCCTCCACAAGCCTAAAAGGCCTCATTTCAAGTGCAAGCAAGCTAGCAGTATGGTATTGCAGCCTGGGATTGGGTGGGTGGCAGGATGCACACTTACGCTTGCATTCCAAGAAAACAAAGCAGATGCTAACTTCTATCATCATCATCATGCTCCTCACATTGGCACCCTTAACTTCCCTGATGGAGAAGCCAGGGCCCACTGGAGGAGTCTGGTTGTCTGGTGGGCTCAGCCAATGCTGCCCTAAAGCAGGCCAGGCTAAGAAAAGTGTGGGGAAGGTTACCGGGACAAATAGGGGGAGCTGGGGACAGAGTATGGACACCCGGCCGCCCCCTGGTGGCTGGGGGCCAAACGTGGACACCTGGCAACCGGGCGCCTGGGGACTGAGTATGGATACCAGGCCGTCGACGCAGCCATGACGTAGTGGCCAGATTCCGCCTCTACATGCCTAAAAGGCCCAATTTCAAGGGCAAGCAAGCAGTATGGCATTGCAGCCTGGAGGTGGGTGGGTGGCAAGCTGCATACTTGCGCTTGCATTGCAAGGAATGGGGAGGTACAATTGAACACTGCCATGGGACAAGGACTTGCATCAGGATAGTTGCAAGTCTGCATCTTCTGATGCGGCAAGGATCACTTCTGATGGTCACTCTTTTAGGCAGTGACCTGGGTGTCAGAGATACTTCTAGGGGTCTTCCCCATGCTGTTCCCATGTCTTTTCAGCACTGTATGCATGTGTCACACAGCACATGGCCAGATAAGGTTGTAAAATGTTAAAATAACATTTCCTGGTGAATGCATTTGTCATGGTTGAAAGCAATACAAAAGTGCAAAAACGCATAAAAAATGCTACTTGTGAACATAGCCCAAGGTGTGGAGGAGTATTTTTGTTTTTGATTATTTATTTTACCTTATACACAAGTCTTTACTCTGGAAAGGATGTTCCTTAACATATTTCACAGGAAAGCAGTTTCAGTTTCGTTTTTGAACTTTTTACTGTGAGCCCGTAAATGTGGCTTAATACCTCTGACCACGTTGTTGACAGCAGTGACCTGGGGGTCAGAAATGCTTCCTGGGGTGATCCCCATGCTGTCCTCATGTAATTTGAGCACTGTCACTATCGTTTTGGGCACTTTTTAGGCTTTCTACAGACTGCCAGGAGTGCCGCAGCAAAAATGCTCGGGTCTCTCATAGACTAACATTGGGCTCGTTGCTCGGGTCGAGCACCCGAGTATCGCGGTGAGCTCGGCCCGAGCTTCGAGCACCCGAGCCTTTTAGTGCTCGGTCAACACTAGTCATGACATACTGCGACAGAGCTCGTTGCTGCTGGCACAGTCGCTGCAGAGTGGAATTCCACTGCGTTGGCACATCGCAGATCAACCTGGAAACTGGTATGGACAAAGACCTCCATTTCGATGCAAGTCGATGACATGAGGGGTGCGAACAGCAGAAGTGAGCACACAGCTTCCGTACTTTGTGAAGCAGCTCATCCAGGTCAGGATAGTGGCGAGGAAATCACTGAACCACCAGATTGAGGACGTGAGCCATGCAAAGCACATGTGTGCGAGCTTGCCTTGGTCTAGGGCCGCTAACAGGTTTGCACCGTTATCGCATACGGCCTTCCCTGGCTCTAGGTTCAGCAGAGACAGCCATTGCTCAAACTGAGCCTGGAGAGCTTTCTCACAACTCTTCACCTGTATGACTGCGATCTCCAAGGCATATTAATTTGAAGACTGCCTGATTATGGTGAGCACTGACTGCGCAGTACGGAGGTGGTGTGTATTCGTTCCACACCCTTGGAACGCGTGTCTCATTAAGGCAGAGGTTGAGGCCCTCGAGGAGGTGGAGGATGCAAAGTTCAACGCCAAAATATTTTTTCCTGTGTCAAAAGTCATACAGTGCTATAAGCCAGCTAATACGTCAGTGGTGGTCAAATTCAGCTTGTACGCACAGTCAAACCTATATATATTTTTGGTTTGCAGGCAGAGTCCACCAAAGGGTTTTTACTATTGCAAAGTTGATCCAGTCTGCTAAAAGGCAGATCCTATTTTAGTGGCGTTGAACTTGTCCTGGTTTCATAGTAAAAAAAAAAACTTCTCTCACTAGGTCCAGTCCAAAAAATATTTTTTCCTGTGCCAAAAGTCATACAGTGCTATAAGCCAGCTACTATGTCAGTGGCAGTCAAAGTCAGCTGGACGCAGAGCTTATGCAAAGTAACCCAAAAATATTTTTTTGCTTTGATTAAAGTGATACAGCTGGCTAGATCTGAGTTTGAAATATTTTGGAGCATATATTCTATGCCATACTGGCCTCATCCACATTCAAAAAAAAAATTCTTCTGGTCCTAAAGTAATACAGCAGGAGACATCTCAGTTTGAAATTGTTTGGAGAATATTTCATAGGTTTTATCGGCCTCATGCACACTAACAAATTTCTTTTGTCTATTAGTAACGTTATACAGCAGGCCATATCTTACCTTGTCATTTAGTGTCGCTGAAATTCAGGTGTGTGCTGAGCTATTGCACAGGAAAAAAGCATATTTTTCTTTAGTTAATTACGTGCTCCTACCACTGTATCTGACCAACATGAGTGGGAAAAAGAGAGGGCGTGGTGGAAGAGGGAATAGGCTTGGTGTTCAAGGTGCACGTGGGGTATGTGGTAATGTTATTGAAAGCACTAGTGAACCAACACAAACAGGTCCTATCCTAAGACAACTGACAACTTATGTTAGTGGACGGCCTACTGCACTACCTTCCTTTGTAAGCCGCACATTGTTGGTAAGGCCCAGAAAGAGTAGGTGCTCCAGTGGACGGCAAGCTCTGCTTCCAGTGCCCTCTCCTCTTCTTCCTCCACTTCAACATCGCACGCAGTACAGTCCACAGAGGTGGCACCGCAATTACCCATTCTTCCCCCTGCATCCCAACTGGCGAACTGCCAAACTGACTGTAGCGAACCACAGATGGGCGAGTCTGTAGCACTCTTCACCGATTCTACACCTTGGGCATCAGAAGTGTACTCCAAACAGTCACAGAGTCAAGGGGAGGAAAGCATCTGCACCGATGCCCAAAATTTTTTTAGCTTGGATTTGGGGCAGGATGAAGTAGGATCCGAGCAGGTTCCTGACCCTCGTCACCAGACGTTAATCGCAGGGGAGGGAGGTGATCCCGATGAGACTCAGATACCTGAGGCTCATGCGGACTGTACTGTGCTGTCAGGGCAACAAGAGGAGAGGAGTCACTCTGAGGGCGAGGAATGGGATAGTACATTGGATGATGACAAGATTGAATATCCTATTTGGTGTGAGCCCAGAGTCATGCAGCCGAGTAGCTCATCTGAGGAAGTGGAGAAGGAAGACGAGGAGGTTACATTTCGCCCTACGGCGCAGACACGGAGTGATACAAGAACGAGGAGCACTGCATTCTTAGCCACAACCATGACTGAGGGAAAAACTGCAATATTTTGATTACTGCATGCATGAAAGTTCACATGCTCAAACAACATTCTTTATGCTGGGAATCTTATCGCGCTGAAATGAGGACCAGCGCACCTTAACAACCAACAACTGCCCGATCAAACGCATCCGTTGTTTCTTCCTCCTCCTCTGTTACTGTGCCAAGTATTGTCACGCAGGTTTCCCTTCGCAGAAACTCCGGTTCTTTACCCACTCCAGTTAGGCTGAGTGACAGCCCGTCAGCTGTAACGGGAGCGGGCATGCCTGCTGTGTTTGAATCACCAAGCGCACCGCATGTTTCTCAATTCACCGAATCATCTGCACCTCACTCACGCTCCACCAGTTTTTCCGGGTCACCATACTCCACCCTCTCTCAGCATCTTAGCCAGCCCTCGGTCTCACAGTTGTGGTCACGTAAAATATTGTTTCATCCTACACATGACAAAGCTAAGAGGTTGAACTCCACCATCTCCAATCTGTTGGCCATGGAAATGCTGCCTTTCCACTTGGTAGGTACAGACGGTTTCCGAAAACTGATGGCCGTCACAGTCACCCAGTAACAGTTGGCCAGTCGCCATTACTAGTCTAAGAAAGCTGTGCCGGCCCTACACCAGCATGTCGCAGGCAACATCATCTGTTCCTTGTCTAAATCTACGTGTCCCAGGGTGCATTTCACCACAGACACCTGGATGAGTAAGCATGGCCAAGGGCGTTATATCTTGCTGACTGGGCACTGGGTGACTCTAGTGGCTGTGGGGGCAGGCGAGGAAGGGGCTGCTCCACAAATCTTGGAAACCTCAAGGCTTGCAGAAGAATCCACTGTATTTCCCACTTCCTCTGCAGCTTCTGCATCCTCCTCTTCCTCTAGGGCCTCCACCTGCACACTCAACCTCTGCCTTAATGAGATATGCATTCCAAAGGTGCATAGTGAATATACACCACCTCCATACTGCGCAGTCAGGGCTCACCATAATCAGGCAGTCTTCAAATAATATGCCTTGGAGATCGCAGTCATACAGGTGAAGAGTTGTGGGCAGCTCTCCAGGCTCAATTTGAGCAATGGCTGTCTCTGCTGAAACTAGAGCCAGGGAAGGCCATGTGCGATAATTTTGTGAACCTGTTAGTGGCCGTAGGCTGAAGCAAGCTCACACACGTGCCTTGCATGGCTCACATCCTCAACCTGGTGGTATAACAGTTTCTCCGCCACTATCCTGGCCTGGATGAGCTGCTTCACAAAGTAAGGAAGCAGTGTGCTCACTTTTGCCGTTCCCACTCCCCATATTATCGACTTGCATCGAAATGGAGGTCTTTGTCCGTGTCACTTAACAGGTTGATCTGCGATGTGCCGACGCGGTGGAATTCCACTCTGCACATGCTGCAGCGACTGTGCCAGAAGCAATGAGCTCTGACACAGTATGTTATGACGTACAGCTAGGGGAAATGGAGTACGGACTTGGGGAATATCACGTTTGGGTGGGAGTGGGAACAGATTAAGGACCTCTGCACCCTTCTGCACGGTTTTGAAATGGCCACTAAGCTGGTTAGCGCTGACGATGCCATCATCAGCATCACTATTCCAGTCACATACATGATGGAGCAAACTTTAAAGTCGTGGCCCCAGAAGAAGAGGGGGATGCGGAAGGGATACCAATGTCTTAAATTTCCAGACTGTTGTCACACAGGCGGATGCCAAGTGACGGTGGATTACATCGATCGAGGGAGTTTGGTGATACCAGGCAAACTGTTAGTGAAGGTGCAAGAGCAGATCAACTAATGGAGGAGGAAGAGGTGATGGGCAAGCAGCTGTCAGAGGATGAAGAGGATTATCATCCCCTCTCTGTTGTTCGTGGTTGGCGGTAGGGGACCGATGAAACAAGCATCAGTGTTACGCAGCCCACAATACAGCCTGGCTTTGGACCTCCTGGAAGAGCCCGACATATGAGTGCCTTCTTGATGCACTATCTGACTACTGGGTTGCAACTCTGTTAGATCCACATTATAAGAGTCAATTTTGCCAGATGCTTCCCGCCCTGGAAAGGGACCCGCTTATGTTGGAGTATCAAAACAAGCTTTTAAGCTACCTTAATAGAGGTTTTCCCCAAGATAACAGTGAGGCACACAGTGCATCGCAGCTGTGGTCTTTCAACCTCCAGCACGTCAGTTTGTCAACGCCAAAACATTAGCAGCAGAGTAAGTGGCAGAAGCAATTTCTGCGAGTCCTTTCACACATTTTTTGCACCAGCTCATGCACCAGCACAACAGAGTACAAGCCTGACACGTGGTGAACGACTGGAGAGGATGGTGCAGAAGTATCTAGAGTTCAATATCAATACCATCAGGGAGGGTTTTGACCCTTTTACATTTTGGTCTTCAAAAATGGATGAATGGCCTGAGCTCACCTCTCACACTTTGGAGGTTTTATCATGCCCGGCAGCCAGCGTTCTCTCAGAACGAGTCCTCAGCGCTGCTGGTAGTGTCTTAATGGATAAACGCACCTGGCTGTCCCCTGAAAGTGTAGACCGCCTAACTTTCATCAAGATGAACAAGTCATGGATCTCCAAGGACTTTTGCACCCAATTGTAGACTGTACAAAGTAGGCGATGTTGTCATTTTTAATGTGCTGCATTGATCTCTTGAAATTGCAGTCTGTGATATGGCTTCTGTGCCTGCTCTTGCTGCTGCTGCTGCAGGTTTTAGGCACTAATTTTGGGAAATGTGGAGAATTCTGATTGTGTCTCCATCCACTGGGTTGGCTGTAGTGGGACCGGTTTGGGTCTGCATTAAACTACTTGTAGTCTGATGATATTGATGCCACTTCGGTGGTGTTAGGCCCTCACTTAGGCCAATGTGAATACTCTTTGTTAGGTCTCCATATCCTGGGTTGGCTGTAGTGGAACCTTACTGTTTTGCAGTCTAAGTTGTGTAAGGTTGCGTACCACTCCTTGCTGCACTCCTGATACAGACTCTGCCTGCTGCACTCCTGATACAGACTCTGCCTGCTGCACTCCTAATACAGACTCTGCCTGCTGCACTCTGATACAGACTCTGCCTGCTGCACTCTAATACAGACTCCGCCTGCTGCACTACTGATACAGTCTCTGACTGCTGCACTCCTGATACAGACTCTGCCTGCTGCACTCCTAATACAGACTCTGCCTGCTGCACTCTGATACAGACTCTGCCTACTGCACTCTGATACAGACTCTGCCTGCTGCACTCCTGATACAGACTCTGCCTGCTGCACTCCTGATACAGACTCTGCCTGCTGCATTCTGATACAGACTCTGCCTGCTACAGTCTGATACAGACTCTGCCTACTGCACTCTGATACAAACTTCGCCTGCTGCACTCCTGATACAGACTCTGCCTGCTGCACTCCTGATACAGACTCTGCCTGCTGCACTCCTGATACAGACTCTGCCTGCTGCACCATCTAGTCTGTCCTGCTGGGTCCAGCTGCTGCACTTCCATCGGTCTGTCCTGGAGTGGCAACTGGCGTTCATCAGGAGACAAGTCTAACCTCACCATCAGAGGCTCTAGTGAACAGTCCGGTGCTCTCTTAGTCACGCCCCTCCAGGCTCTCCAGGGTCCGTGGCACAGTGGTTCCACAAATCACGTCCGTGACAGTGCACCCTCGCAGGCAGGGTCCTCTCTATTGTTGTACCAGTCAGACACCGCTTTTGAAATGTAAAGCGTAACTGAATAAATGTTGCTGTCACAGTAATAATAATTATAGTACTTGTACTCTCGGTCAATTGATGGCACTTCCCCGGTGTCTACACCTAATTTGATGTGTTTTGGTAGCTTTGGTCCCGTTTCTACGTGTTGTATATGCATTTTTTGGTCCCCCCCATTGACTTCTATGGGATTCGGAAATGTACGACGAACATTCGGAGAATAAATTCGGCGAATATCAATTTGTTCGGCAAACTTTTCCAAACCGAACATTCAAATGTTTCCTCATGCCAAGTCTTGGGCTCCTGCCCCTACCCCTCTGCCTTCCTCTGGTATCTTTATGACACGTCACTGCTTTGTAAGTGATCTGTCATCTGTTTGAAATTTTGCGCCGGCACTGTCTTTTCCACAAGTACCATGTACGCAGACTAATCTCCCACCAGTCTTCAAAAAAATACCGACCTCCCGACTGACTTCCCAGCGGTCTTCAATAAAGTGGTTCTGGTGTTGGCATATGTACAGATCGCAGGTCAATTAAATCTCTAAAGAATGTCATTGAACCAAGATCAAAATTTGTGCATGCGCTGCTGTGACGCTCCTCTACTTTGTAAGTCCCTTTTAGTTTACCCTAGGTGTTGGGGGATTCGGTGTCGGGTCCTGTGATGGAGAGATGGGATGCAGCCGTGGCCCAGACCCGACCTGTGCTCAGGGCCGTGACATTAAAAAGGAGATGGTGAGGACTTATCCGGGTTGAGTGGCTAAATTGACGACTACGCCACCTGCGGTGCCTGGTGAAGGGCCACCAGCACCGCTGCAGTCCGCTGAGGCATGGTGGTATGGCGGCCAGAGTTCTTACTACTCCCCACAGGCGGAGCAAGGCCTCAGGGCAGAGGGACAGGATGGAGGGGGTAGTAGTAGAGGAGAAGGGACGCTGCGTTACGCGGTGTGGTGCAGAAATAACAGTCTGGAGGCCATAGAGGTGAACTTCCAAGGCTTTACTCACATAGATGGCAAAGGAAGGTGACTCTCTGCTCCCCATGGAATCCTGCGGTCACCAGGGACGGGGGTCCGACAACCTCCGAGCAAGTCCAGAATTCAGTCGGGACCCTACTGCAGAGTGTTCCTGAACTACAGACCGAATCCTTTCCTGTCCGAGAACAAGGGTACGGGTGGCAACTCCGCTCCGTCCGATACCCGATGGGATCCTCAGGGCCTACCGGGCTTTCCCGACCAGGACATAGAGTAGCAAGGTTGGGTGTCGGGGGCCGGTACCCCTTTTGCAGCCGGAGTCCCTCTGAATATATCAGCATGGCGAGGACAGGTGGCGTACTCTGCTCCGTCTGCATCCTGCCTGGGATCCATTTGCTGTGGAGCCACACTCTTAAGCTCCGGTCCTTCCTGATCCTGGTCATTGGCCGCGTGGAGACTTCCCCGTCTACAACCTGCCTCTCGTCCCAAGGCCGGGGTACGAGGGCCGCATCTCCCTCCCCTGCAGGTCCACACAGGATCCATGCTCAGGGTGGGAGGCCACAGTAACACACAGTAATTTGACAGCACAAAGACCAAGATCAAAGATGGCTTTGTATTAAATATGAAATTTAAAGTGTCACTAACTTGTAAGTCCTCCACCCTCACCCACTAACTGGTTCCCCTAACTCTTGGTTCCCCAGTCTCCCTGTAAGCAGCGGAGCAGCACCTAGTGCATACTAGCTCCCTCTGGTGAAGAAATGTGGTGTTGGATGCAAAAGGTTAGGTCCCGACTATCACACTGTCCTTACCTCAGAGGAGGAACACCACACTCCATTAGAGAAGTGCAGCATCCCTGTGGCGGTCGAACCCTCAGGGGCGCCACATTCCCCCCTGGTAAAACACAGCACATCCACGGGCTGCAAAAGAAGTAACACCCAGGAAATTTTCTTTTTAATATAACAAAAACTATCTTCCCTTTATGGGAGGCCCATATTCTTAAACGTTGCATAACAGGGTATACAGTATAAAAGTACAAAATTATAAAATTATAAAAGTGCTAGCATTTTTCCAGAGACATTTGTGCAAACAGACAGGTAAAAGTGAAAAGACGCAGAGTCAGTTCAGAAGTGCGAGGGACCTGTCCTAAACCCCCAACGTGGGCCCTGGGGTGGCTTCAGGGCATGAAGATCCCGAGTTGGACCTCCCACAGAGCCACCCTGACAGGTTTTTCTTCTGAGGTCTTGAGGTAGAAGAAAGGCACGGTTTCACATAAAACCACTTTGGAGCACCTAAAAAGATGCAAACTATTTACAATGGAAGGAGTCTGTCTGCTGCCAGTCCGCAGGGACACATGTCTCTAGAAAATTAAAATAAACATAATGTAGTAAAGCAACCAGTACAACTCAACTGTAACAGCAGCCGGGGGCTGCTCAGTCCATGTTTTCCCGCCGGGGAAAGGGCTCATTCCTCCCGACGGATGCTAGCCGGTCCTAGACAGATGAGTGCGCAGGGGCCTCGCTCCTGGACACTTTATGGAAATCCAGGGCGTACCCGCCTCGCACTCCATTGTGGCGGGTGTAGGTCACCATGTCGCCCACGGCGAGACTCCGGCCAGGGTGTCCCTTTTTGAGCTGGAGCTCCACGTCACGTCGATTAAAGAAGACGTCCCGCTCCAGCCCGGGACTCCTTATGAAGCCCCATCCGGCCTCACGGTGGAAGGGGACCACCTGCCCTTCTTCACGGGGGCTTGGGTTGGACGCCTCCCTCTGGTGGGCCTTGGACTTGGCAGCTTTGGCCCGCACTTGAAGCTGCTCACAGCGAAGCTCCCGTTCCTCCTGCTCCCGACTCAGCTGCTGAATTTGTTGGAGGCAGTACTCGCTCCTCCTCTGAGCTTCAGCTCGGGTCTCCCTGGGGAAGCCCATTAGGTTGCCCCCCTGGTTATCCCAGGCCCACTCTTCTGCCGCCGGGCAGGTAACTGTGGGGGCCGGAAGCGGCATTAGGGGTGGCTGTAGCAGGCCTGAGTACGCGGACCATTCCAGATTGGGGCCCGTGGACCCCCATGCAGATACGGGTTCCTCTGGGACGGGAGGTGAGAGACCACGGAGGTCTCCGGAGATGGAGATGGCGGCGGTTTGGAGCTCCGCGGAGAAGGCTTCCTCCCAGGATACCGCACCTGGGAACTGGAACTCGGACCACAGGTCCAGGAGGGGCTCGGCCAGTTCCGCGGCCGGGGTAAGGGCTCTAGACTCACCTGGTCCTAGGCCGCAGGCGCCCTCCAGGGACTCTTCTTCTGGGGCAGCCGCCCCTTGGGTAAAGGCCTCACTCCTCCGCCGCTGCTCTTCTCGCTGCCGTGCAGCCGCGTCCATGAACTCCCGGGCCAGGTTGCCCAGTCCATAGCTGGGGACTGCAGGGGCTCCCAGGTGGGGATGGGATCTGGTTCCGTCTCCACCGGCATCCATCGTCGCTGCTCGTGGTGACGATGCTGGAACTCGAGAAAAATGGCTGCACCTCTTCGTCTCCACCTCTTTTTGGGGCGGCTCTCAGGCTGCAGGACGTCTGGCACTCCCTCGGACATCCCCTCCGGGGTGACGGACACTACCCCGCGGACAGTCTCTAATGGAAGGGACGGTCTGATCTCTTGGCACCATTGGGGAGCCAGGCCCACGATAGGAGGTCCTGAGACGCTGTCCCTTCCTTACATTATGGCGTCTGTTCTTCTTGGGCGGGCGCCATTTTAGGTGAAAAGGCGACAGTCTATTTAGAAAGGCGTGCAGTACCCGGTTGCAATGGGCACTCTTCTCCGTTGCTGCGGGCATGAGATCCTGCCAACTACGCCAGTTCTGTGACGCTCCTCTCCGTTGTAAGCCCCTTTTAGTTTACCCTGGGTGTTGGGGGACTCGGTGTCGGGTCCTGTGATGGAGAGATGGGATACAGCCATGGCCCGGACCCGACCCGTGCTCAAGGCCGTGACATTAAAAAGGAGATGGTGAGGGCTTATTCGGGTTCAGTGGCTAAATTGACGACTATGCCACCTGCGGTGCCTGGTGAAGGGCCACCAGCGCCGCTGCAGTCTGCTGAGGCATGGTGGTATGGCGGCCAGAGTTCTTACTACTCCCCACAGGCGGAGCAAGGCCTCAGGGCAGAGGGACATGATGGAGGGGGTAGTAGTAGAGGAGAAGGGACGCCGCGTCCCGCGGTGTGGCGCAGAAATAACAGTCCAGAAGCCGTAGGGGTGAACTTCCAAGGCTTTACTCACATAGATGGCAAAGGAAGGCGACTCCCTGCTCCCGCGGAGTCCTGCGGTCACCAGGGACGGGGGTCCGACAACCTCCGAGCAAGTCCAGCATTCAGTCGGGACCCTACTGCAGAGTGTTCCTGAACTATAGACCGAATCCTTTCCTGTCCGTGTGTGTGCAAATAGGCCGGGACTCCCTCTGAGCTCCTCTCAGAACAAGGGTACGGGTGGCAGCTCCGCTCCGTCCGATACCCGGTGGGATACTCAGGGCCTACCGGGCTTTCCCGACCAGGACATAGAGTAGCAAGGTCGGGTGTCGGGGGCCGGTACCCCTTTTGCAGCCGGAGTCCCTCTGAATATATCAGCATGGCGAGGACAGGTGGCATGCTCTGCTCCGTCTGCATCCTGCCTGGGATCCATTTGCTGTGGAGCCACACTCTTAAGCTCCTGGCCTTCTTGATCCTGGTCATTGGCCGGGTGGAGACTTCCCCGTCTACAACCTGCCTCTCGTCCCAAGGCCGGGGTACGAGGGCCGCATCTCCCTCCCCTGCAGGTCCACACAGGATCCACGCTCAGGGTGGGAGGCCACAGTAACACACAGTAATTTGACAGCACAAAGACCAAGATCAAAGATGGCTTTGTATTAAATATGAAATTTAAAGTGTCACTAACTTGTAAGTCCTCCACCCTCACCCACTAACTGGTTCCCCTAACTCTTAGTTCCCCAGTCTCCCTGTAACCAGGGGGGCAGCACCTAGTGCATACTAGCTCCCTCTGGTGGAGAAATGTGGTGTTGGATGCAAAAGGTTAGGTCCTGACTATCACACTGTCCTTACCTCAGAGGAGGAACACTACACTCCATTAGAGAAGTGCAGCATCCCTGTGGCGGTCGAACTGTCAGGGGCGCCACACTGCCACGGCACCATTTTTTAAAAGACTGCTGGGAGGTCAATCTGCACAAGCGCCGCCATCATTTTTTTTTAAATAGCTGAAGGATCAATCTGCACACACGTCACCTGCAGCAAAAACGATGCTGGCACGAAATTTCAAATAGGAGGAAGACCACTCACAAATCACTGACCTGTCATACAGTCACAAGAGGCAGGAGGAAGGACCGGGGCAGAAGACAAAGACCCTACCCACAGACCAACCCCTATGTACCTTAAGCTAAATATCCCAAAACTTCAAAAGTGGATTAAAGAATAACCACAAAATGGATTTCTTCATTGAAAGTATCAATTTCATCTGTATAACAGCTCCATTATGGCCATGCCTTTACTTTACATTACAAAATCATGCTGACAGCCGTTCTCTTTAAGCACTTTTCATACAGGTCAATGTAAACTTTTGTTAATATGATCAATCTGTCCCCATACAGTACGAATCCTATCAGCAGTTCATCCCCTGTTTACATGGGAAGATGCACTGAAAAAAATGATTTAATGGCCAACATAAACCATCCCATTAGCCAATGAATGTCTGTATTCCTTGCTCACTTGCTAATTGGAGGCATGTTGCACTCCTGCTGCACTCCTGATACAGACTCTGCCTGCTGCATTCTGATACAGACTCTGCCTGCTGCACTCTGATAAAGACTCTGCCTACTGCACTCTGATACAGACTTCGCCTGCTGCACTCCTGATACAGACTGTGTCTGCTGCACTCCTGATACAGACTCTGCCTGCTGCACTCCTGATACAGACTCTGCCTGCTGCACCACCTACTCTGTCCTACTGGGTCCAGCTGCTGCGCGTCGATCGGTCTGTCCTGGAGTGGCAACTGGCGTTCATCGGGAGACAAGTCTAACCTCACCATCAGAGGCTCTAGTGAACAGTCCGGTGCTCGCTTAGTCACGCCCCTCCAGACTCTCCGAGGTCCGTGGCACAGTGTTTCCACAAACCACGTCCGTGACAGTGCACCCTTGCAGGCAGGGTCCTCTCTATTGTTGTACCAGTCAGTGACCCCTTTTGACATGTAAAGCGTAACTGAATAAATGTTGCTGTCACAGTAATAATAATTATAGTACTTGTACTCTGGGTCAATTGATGGCACTTCCCTGGTGTCTACCCCTAATTTGATGTGTTTTGGTAGCTTTGGTCCCGTTTCTACTTGTTGTACGTGCATTTTTTGGTCCCCCCATTGACTTCTATGGGATTCGGAAATATACGACGAACATTCGGAGAATAAATTCGGCGAATATCAATTTGTTCGGCAAACTTTTCTGAACCGAACATTGAAATGTTTCCTCATGCCAAGTCTTGGGCTCCTGCCCCTACCCCTCTGCCTTCCTCTGGTATCTGTACGACATGTCACTGCTTTGTAAGTGATCTGTCATCTGTTTGAAATTTTGCGCCTGCACTGTCTTTTCCACAAGTGCCATGTACGCAGACTAATCTCCCACCAGTCTTCAAAAAAATACCGACCTCCCGACTGACCTCCCAGCGGTCTTCAGTAAAATGGTGCTGGTGTTGGCATATGTACAGATCGCAGGTCAATTAAATCTCTAAAGAATGTCATTGAACCAAGATCAAAATTTGTGCATGCGCTGCCACGGCACCATTTTTTTAAAGACTGCTGGGAGGTCAATCTGCACAAGCGCTGCAATCATTTTTTTTTAAATAGCTGAAGGATCAATCTGCACACACGTCACCTGCAGCAAAAACGATGCTGGCACGAAATTTCAAATAGGAGGAAGATCACTCACAAATCACTGACTTGTCATACAGTCACAAGAGGCAGGAGGAAGGACCGGGGCAGAAGACAAAGACCCTACCCACAGACCAACCCCTATGCACCTAAAGCTAAATATCCCAAAACTTCAAAAGTGGATTAAAGAATAACCACAAAATGGATTTCTTCATTAAAAGTATCAATTTCATCTATATAACAGCTCCATTATGGCCATGCCTTTACTTTACATTACAACATCATGCTGACAGCCGTTCTCTTTAAGCACTTTTCATACAGGTCAATGTAAACTTTTGTTAATATGATCAATCTGTCCCCATACAGTATGAATCCTATCAGCAGTTCATCCCCTGTTTACATGGGAAGATGCGCTGAAAAAAATGATTTAATGGCCCGCATAAACCATCCCATTAGCCAATGAATGTCTGTATTCCTTGCTCACTTGCTAATTGGAGGCATGTTTTCACAGGACAAACATTGATAATGAGGGTTCATATGAAGACTTATTTAGTTTTTATTGGCCTATGTGAAACCGTCTTTAATGGAACTAAATTGGAATATGACAAAATTGTTCAAAGCATCATTCAAATTGTCCAAAAATCACAGATTAAATTAAGATAATTTAGAGAAATATACATTACTCCTTAGTAATGTAATTTGCAATACAGTCTAGAATTTACTGTGTGACTGCTCTTCTATGTTGTTTTCCTTTATAGCTCACTGTTTACATGAACCATACTTCACTCATCCATGTGTGAGAATCAAAAAATTGCACTTTTAGGTTGATGGATAACATGTGACTGCAGCAGTTTTTGTTTCCTAGGAAACCGTTTTCATCTTCAATGTCCTTTGAGGACAGATCAGATTTTTGGAAGTATATTTCCGATATGTGATTTTCTGAGTAATTGAAGTTCATCATTGTTATTACTTTCCTCACTTAGCAGAGCATTAACACCACAGATAGCATAAAGTGGTCCAAATGTAATATTTATTCATCATTAACTGCAAGAGAAGTAACAACTCTTTGGACTTTTCCCTATTTCATATAATAATGTGACATCCATTTTTTTTTTATATTGTGTCATCTTTAAAGCAAATTGGATTTATTTTGACTTTTTGACACTGGATGACAAAATACTCTAACATCAAGACACAAACTTCAATCCATGCGGCTAAGTCTGCATCATTTTCACTCATCTAAACAAAGAACTATTCCAATTTTCAAAACTGTTCAACCCCTGCCATACTATATTAAGAATATGTCAATCTGTGAAAATGTGATTGTTGCATTGGCTTTATATTTAGGGCCAAAGATGACTGAAGCAATTAGAAATTCAAATAAATTTACTTTGCCAAATTTTCACCCAAAATTAGATTTGCACCAAATTAATTCCTCATGAATCGCAATACTGCAAAGCTTCTAACTGCCATTAAAATAGGTGTTAGTACCCAATGGTGTCAAAGGATTATATTGAACCCTTATGAGCTCTTTAATTCAATCATAGCCTTAATAATATCCAAGTGACCTCCAAGGAACCTCAGCTTTGGCTAGGTGAAAACAGGTGGTAACCGTTAGTAAATAACAGGCTTTTTACAAACACTGCAGTATCACATTTCTTAGACTACTAAAAATGTAGGTCCAAAAATTATCCATTGTAGGGGGCAAATGCCTGCATTGCTGGTGTTTATTCACAATCAGTGAAAATGAAAAAAAGCTGTTGCTTTTTCTTATGGGGTGGTGCATAAATTCTCACTATTTGGAAAGTTTAAAAGAGTTTCTTGTTTGCTAAATGAAAAACTGTTTGGAAAGTTTAAAAGAGTTTCTTCTTTGCTAAATGAAAAACAAAAGGTTTTTCACAAAGCATCCAAAATTATCCCATAATTTCAGGAGCAAATACTGGTGTGCTCAGCAAATTTGAAAATGATGAAGTAATGGTTTTTCAACTAGTAGTGAAAAAAATATCCCTTTTTACGTATTTGCAGGTTTGCTATTCTCAAAACAAGTAAATGACGTGCCCCTGGGCCTGTGTCGCGCTGCGTTGCGCACGCGGGAGCTTACCCGGAGCCGGATCTCTTGAGGGTTGTAGTCTCGTGGCGGTGATCCGGTCCGTGCCCAGGGAGTCAGACTAAGTGGCGCTGTATTAGCGGTAGATGTTGGACAACTACGCCACCCGTTGAATGCAGCTTTGGAGCTGCCGCTGCAGGGCAGACCGCTGAGGCCGGTGGAAGGATGGTGCAGCGTGGATGGTATAACCCCCAACGGGAGGGGTATGGCCTCAGGGCAGCCGACGTGGATGATGGGGGTAGCAGGAACCACTCAGAGACGATGCGGTGTAGTTCAGGGTCTTTACTGGTGACAAAGATAGACCCTCCCGGAGTACTGGCTAGCGGTTGGGGCCTGGTCAGTCCTTGAGCAGATGGGATCTCCCCTGGCCAGGCGGAGTTGTAGGCCTCCCAAACTAACGATACTCTTCTGGCTACCTTGCTAGAAGCGAGTATAAGTAGCCCACGTCCCTGAGTGTACCGTGTGGCGCTCACCCGTATGGCCGGTGACTCGGGGCCTTCTAGTAGCTTCCGCTCCACGACGGCGGTGCTGGTCCCATGCGTGTGACCGTGCCTTCGGGTTTCTTGGCCAGAGGACCTGAAATCCCCTGCCTGACGGATTCTGCTGCTGGGTAGGAGTTAGTCCCCACAGCCTCGGACTCCGGGTCCGGTAAGAAATCTTCTCAGTCAGGGCGAGCTCTGCAGCTGCCAGCCCCTGACTCTTTGTAACACTGCTCCCACAGAGCTCCTGTTGTTTCTTCCTATGCTGCTTCTCTTCTCTACTTCTGGCATGGCCCAGGAGCTGGGCCCAGCCGGAGCCACAGCTCCCTGTCAGCCCTCCTGGCTGAACTCTCCCTCTCAACTCCCTAACCCTGCCTCAGCCCCAGGTTTATATAGGGGAAGTTCTTCCCCTCCCAGGACTGGGCAGGAGGTGTGGCATGCATAGGATTCCTGACCAAGAGACCTCCCACCTGCTCTCAGACATAACATTGCTGTTACTGTGGAAACCAGACCCCTGGGGTGCCACATTCCCCCCTAGTGAAATTTAGTACTCCGGGACTAAACATATTTTTAGAAAAACATAACAAGGTATAAACAATAATAATACAATAAGAAAAACACATAAAGATGGTCACGGCGTGTCCGCAACCGGGTGCAGTTTTTGAAGAAAAGCAAGGTGTCCATTTCACCAAAACAGGGAGACGTAACCAGGTAGGGGTCTGTCCTGCCCCGAGTCCTTAACAGTCTTTAGTCCATTCCTGGGTTACGCTCCAACCATGTACAAGGATTCCCGGTAAATCCACCAAGGACTCCTATAAATAACTAGAAACACATAATTATACACAAGATATGGCCGCTCTCAGTCCTCGGCCAGTGGGGATAAGGAATGGCTGCTCACAGTCCTCAGCCTGGTTTAAGATAGGGGCACATGGGGAACAATTCACTAATCCCAACGGGGACCATATTTTAATTAGCAGCAGTCCTTGTACCCTTACGGATAACTATTTACAGCTCTTTATTCACGCTACTTCCCTTCAGTAGCTATGTCCTCTTTGTGCTCCCTCCTGAGGGTAGTCCTCAGACCGTCCGGGTCCTCTTGGCTTTCCTCGTATTGGTAGTACTGCAGCTCCTCCTCGGTTAGCTGGGTTAGTATCTCTGCGATAGTCCTCCTCCCAGGTGGCCAGGACTTTACCTCCCTTTGGTCTGCCCCGGTTAATTGGGCCACCAGGATGCTCACTTTTTGCTCCTCTGTGAGGAGGTACACCTGGAAGAGGCTATCCAGCTTTTCTCTAAAGTCATGCAGGGTATGTGACTCCCCTGAGTACTGGGGTAGCCAGGCTGCCCCCGGGATATAGGGCATGGTGAAAGGCATGACCGCAACAGCGGTGGCGCTGGCGGGGGTTGAAGCGGTGAAGCTCTCCTCCGTATCCGGCATCCTTCTCCCCCCTAGTGGACCGTGGCCTACCTTGCGATGATCCTCTTCCGTAGGCCGCGGCTCCGCAGGGAATCGTCAGGGTTGAGGACCTTCCGTCGCGCTCCTGTGACGTCGGCGTCTGCTGGGCTCCTTCCAGGACCTTACGCAACGTCCAGACGTGAGGCGGGGCTTCAGTTCTCGCGCGCTTTCGGAGTCCACGCCCCTCTTCTTCCCGCGCGGCGTCCTCAAGATGGCGTCCAATGGCGGGAAAACTCCACGTATGGCGGGAAGAAGGCTGAAGATGGCGCCGGATGGCGGGAAAACTCCACCGATGGCGGGAAGGAAGCGGAAGATGGCGCCGGATGGCGGGAATCTTCACCACAGGTAAGTTTGAACAGTCTTTTTCAGGCACGCAGTACCCGGTGGTTGCGGGCACGAAATCCTGCCGACTACGCCAAAAGCTGATGCGCCCCTGGGCCTGTGTCGCGCTGCGTTGTGCACGCGAGAGCTTACCCGGAGCCGGATCTCTTGAGGGTTGTAGTCTCGTGGCGGTGATCCGGTCCGTGCCCAGGGAGTCAGACTAAGTGGCGCTGTATTAGCGGTAGATGTTGGACGACTACGCCACCCGTTGAATGCAGCTTTGGAGCTGCCGCTGCAGGGCAGACCGCTGAGGCCGGTGGAAGGATGGTGCAGCGTGGATGGTATAACCCCCAACGGGAGGGGTATGGCCTCAGGGCAGCCGACGTGGATGATGGGGGTAGCAGGAACCACTCAGAGACGATGCGGTGTAGTTCAGGGTCTTTACTGGTGACAAAGATAGACCCTCCCGGAGTACTGGCTAGCGGTTGGGGCCTGGTCAGTCCTTGAGCAGATGGGATCTCCCCTGGCCAGGCGGAGTTGTAGGCCTCCCAAACTAACGATACTCTTCTGGCTACCTTGCTAGAAGCGAGTATAAGTAGCCCACGTCCCTGAGTGTACCGTGTGGCGCTCACCCGTATGGCCGGTGACTCGGGGCCTTCTAGTAGCTTCCGCTCCACGACGGCGGTGCTGGTCCCATGCGTGTGACCGTGCCTTCGGGTTTCTTGGCCAGAGGACCTGAAATCCCCTGCCTGACGGATTCTGCTGCTGGGTAGGAGTTAGTCCCCACAGCCTCGGACTCCGGGTCCGGTAAGAAATCTTCTCAGTCAGGGCGAGCTCTGCAGCTGCCAGCCCCTGACTCTTTGTAACACTGCTCCCACAGAGCTCCTGTTGTTTCTTCCTATGCTGCTTCTCTTCTCTACTTCTGGCATGGCCCAGGAGCTGGGCCCAGCCGGAGCCACAGCTCCCTGTCAGCCCTCCTGGCTGAACTCTCCCTCTCAACTCCCTAACCCTGCCTCAGCCCCAGGTTTATATAGGGGAAGTTCTTCCCCTCCCAGGACTGGGCAGGAGGTGTGGCATGCATAGGATTCCTGACCAAGAGACCTCCCACCTGCTCTCAGACATAACATTGCTGTTACTGTGGAAACCAGACCCCTGGGGTGCCACATAAACAATTACAAATAATTTTTATTAAGTCTTCCAAAAATGATGCATGTATTTTAGGAAACAAACAGGATAGCTGTTTTCAAAATGAAGATGCCATGGCTTGTTAACAACTAGTCTTTAAATTAGTCCAGTTTTTCCTCCCCACTGAAACACTTAAGAGAGGCAAAGCAGGCAAATTGTGACTTGATTTTTGTACTAGTATTCTGCCAGGACAGTTGCTGCCAAGAGTGCAGGTGGTGCTGCTGCTAGCAGCTCACAAATTCTATGCTGTGGTATACATAGCTTTTTTAGCTTGGTACCATGTCCATTGCCACTGACACATTTTTGTTTAACTTACAATTTCTACACAAGCATAACATTTAAGTCCTTTACCAGTATTTTTTAACTACGTAGCCACAAATGAAAGGCAGGATTCAAGTGACTGCCAAAAAGCCTAATGCAACATCAACCTGCCCTATTGGTGCGCCATGTGTGTGTCTACAATTTGACAATATAAATAAGTGTGCTAAAAAACAGCAGGTGTGACAAATAGCAACAATAAATTCCATGGGGTAGGAACGCAGCCTAAAAATCCAGCAACAGCTCACAGTATAGACATTGTTCGTTGTATGGTTGCCAAGTTGGAGTAGTCAAACAGGTATGCAAAAATTAAACTGTGTGTATAAGGCTGCATGCCCACTATGCATTTTTTAAGCATTTCTGCAGCGGCAATTCTACCGCAGAAATGCTTAAAAAACGCTTGGTAGAAGGTGTGCAGTGGTCCCCAATGATAATCCGCATGTGCTGTGGACATGCTGTGGAAATTTCCGCTGCGGATTATCATTGCGGACTGCCATTCAATGCAAGTCATATTGACTTGCATTGAATCGCATAATATCCACATGACTACATGTACACATGCGGATATTAAGCGATTCAAAACCAGACCCGGGTACCATAGTACCTGCAGTTAAAAAAGAATTAAAATAAAAAAAAACATTATACTCACCTTCTGATGGCCCCCGGTCTCCTGTACGGTGCGTCCGGTGTCTTCGGCAGCTCGCGGTGGTGTAAAAGGACCTTCCATGACGTCATTTAGACATGTGACAGGTCACGTGATCGCCGACGTCAGTGGTCGCGTGACCTGTCAAATGACTAAATTACGTCATGTAAGGTCCTTTTACACCACCGCGAGCCGTCAAAGACACCGGAGAAGGAGACCGGGGGCCATCAGAAGGTGAGTATAATGTTTTTTTTTATTTTTCACCATTTTATTCTTTTTTTTACTATTGATGCTGCATTTGCAGCATCGTAACTTGGTCACACTATATAAATCAATGCTGATTGCATTTTGACTGCCGTTCAAAAGTTTGGGGTCACCCAAACAATTTTGTGTTTTCCATGAAAACTCATACTTTTATTTATCAAATGAGTTGAAAAATTAATATAAAATACAGTCCAGACATTGACAAGGTTAGCAATAATGATTTTTATTTGAAAGAATAATTTTCTTCTTCAAACTTTGCTTTTGTCAAAGAATGCTCCCTTTGCAGCAATTACAGCATTGCAGATCTTTAGCATTCTAGCTGTTAATTTGCTGAGGTAATCTTGGGAAATTTCCCCACATGCTTCCTGAAGCCCCTCCCACAAGTTGGATTGGCTTGATGGGCACTTTTTGCGTACCATACGGTCAAGCTGCTCCTACAACAGCTCAATGGGGTTGAGATCTGGTGACTGCGCTGGCCACCCCATTACAGATAGAATACCAGCTGCCTGCTTCTTCCCTAAATAATTCATGCATAAGTTGAAGATGTACTTTGGGTCATTGTCCTGTTGTAGGATGAAATTGGCTCCAATCAAGCGCTGTTCACAGGGTATGGCATGGCGCTGCAAAATGGAGTGATAGCCTTCCTTATTCAAAATCCCATTTACCTTGTACAAATCTGTCACTTTACCAGCACCAAAGCAACCACAGACCATCACATAACCTCTGCCATGCTTTACAGATGGCGTCTGGTGCTCTTCCAGCATCTTTACAGTTGTTCTGCGTCTCACAAATGATCTTCTGTGTGATCCAAACACGTCCAAATTTGATTCGTCTGTCAATAAAACTTTTTTCCAATCTTCCTCTGTCCAATGTCTGTGTTCCTTTGCCCATATTAATATTTTCCTTTTATTAGCCAGTCTCAGATATGGCTTTTTCTTTGCCACTTTGCCTTGAAGGCCAGCATCCCGGAGTCGCCTCTTCACTGTAGACGTTGACACTGGCGTTTTGCATGTACTATTTAATGAAGCTGCCAGTTGAGGAGCTGTGAGGCGTTGATTTCTCAAACTAGAGACTCTAATGTACTTGTCTTGTTGCTCAGTTGTGCAGCGGGGCCTCCCACTTCTCTTTCTACTCTAGTTAGAGCCTGTTTGTGCTCTCCTCTGAAGGGAGCAGTACACACCGTTGTAGGAAATCATCAGTTTCTTGGCAATTTCTCACATGGAATAAGCCTTCATTTCTAAGAACAAGAATAGACTGTCGAGTTTCACATGAAAGTTCTCTTTTTCTGGCCATTTTGAGAGTTTCATAGAACAAACAAATGTAATGCTCCAGATTCTCAACTAGCTCAAAGGAAGGTCAATTTAATAGCTTCTCAAATCAGCCAAACTGTTTTCAGCTGGGCTAACATACTTGTGCAGGTGTTTTCTAGGGTTTTCTAAACATCCATTAGCCTTCTTACACAGTTAGCAAACACAATGTACCATTAAAACACTGTAGCGGTGGTTGTTGGAAATGGGCCTCTATACACCTATGTAGATATTGCAATAAAAACAAGACGTTTGCAGTTATAAAAGTCATTTACCACATTAACAATGTATAGAGTGTATTTCTAATTAATTTAATGTTAGCTTCATTGAAAAAAATTTACCTTTCTTTCAAAAATAATGAAATTAATGAAATTTCTAAATGACCCCAAACTTTTGAACGGTAGTGTACATAGTGTGGCTTTACAACCCGCATGTGGAAATGCATGCAAAAACGCTTCACAGACGCTACTACATGGCAGGAAAAACGCATGTAAAATCCGCATGCGTTTTTCCTACCAAGGAGATGCAGAAAAAATCCAGAGCATTTCTGCATCATGGGCACTTAGCCTTTTGGGTTCAGCTTGTGGCTACAGGCAGCATTGTTTTTGTATCACGTACGATTGTTAAATTCGACTACTAAAACAATTGTAAAGCCTTTAAATTTTCTTTTTAAATGTTAAATGCATTTGAACTTCAGCAACTTGAGGAGAAATGCATTGTAACAGCAAACTTTACAAAGTAGGGACACATGGTTCATGCCTGGAAACGAAAAAACATTATAATCGTGCAGTTAGGTGTTCAATTGAAAAATTGGACTATTAAAACAAGTATTTCAAAATTTAACTGTCTGTTTTTAAAAAAGCACCCCCAGTAATGTGAAAGCTGCAGGATATTATGAGGAAGTCTGGCGTGTTTAGCCTGCTGTGCGACCATTTAGCAGTATGTGAAATGGTACCGATTCACGCTAATCAAATCACAAGCTGTTCACAATCTCAGAGACCTGGTAATTGAAAGAAATTTTTTCAAAGTCAATTCTCCACTGATCAATTCTTACATCTTTGTTTAGGGCCACTGATTTTCCAGAAAATGCAATTTCTCTCAAGTTACATCTATGTCTTGCAGTTTTTTTTTCTCTACTGTGTTTTGCTGTATTTGCATTCGTATCTGCAGAAGCTTTAAAAATACTGCTGAAAAAAGAAATGTCACCATGATTTATGGTAGGTTTAATGTGTATTTATGTTACAGTACAGTACAGCATTAACTTGATGGCTACTAAATAGAGATGAGAGAAGAAAAAATAGAGATGAGAGGATCGATCTGTGGAGGATCGAATCTGAGTCGAATTTTCTGAAATCCACAATTTCACCTAAGTGTAAGCACTTTGCTATTTGTGTTGCAAGGATCACAAAAATTATGTGCAGCCACCATTATAATGCACTGTAAGGGCTAGCAAATGGTAGAAAAAAAAACTAACACTCACCTTGCTGCTCACCTCTTTGACCACCCCTCTGTCAGGTCCCCAGTGCCTCTTCATTCAGCAAAACGCCTCATCTGCATATTCTTCACTATAGATCAGTACAACCAGCTACGACCAGGTGTCAGGGGGTCACTGTACTTCGTAAGGTCACAAAGTCATTAACAAATTATCATAGCAGGACAACAATCATGTTGAAGCACTGCTACTAAATCCCTTCAAAACTCTAAAAAATTTTTCCTGACATCATTGAATTAATTAAATTAATTCAGATTTTAATTAATTAAATAAATTCAGATTTTAATTAATTAAGTCAGATGATATGTTCTTTCTGTCCTGTGATATACAGTGGTGTAAAAAAGTGTTTTCACCCTTCCTGATTTCTTATTCTTTTGCATGTTTCTCACACTTAAATGTTTCAAATCACAAAACAAATTTAAATATTAGACAAAGATAAACACAAGTAATCACAAAATGCAGCTTTTAAATGAAGGTCTTTATTATTAAGGGAAAAATAAATTCAAACCTAGAGGGCCTGTGTGAAAATGTGATTGCCCCCTAAACCTAATAACTGGTTGGGCCACCCTTAGCAGCAACAAGTGCAATCAAGCATTTTTGATAATTGGCAATGAGTCATTTACAATGCTCTGGAGGAATTTTGGCCCACTCATCTTTGCAAAATTGTTGTAATTCAGCCACACTGGAGTGTTTCTGATCATGAACTGCATTTTTAAGGTCACACCACAGCATCTCAATTGAATTAAGGTCAGGACTTTGACTAGGCCACTCCAAAGTCATAATTTTGTTATTTTTAAGCCATTCAGAGGACTTGCTGGTGTGTTTTTGATCATTGTTCTGCTGCATAACTCAAGTGTGCTTCAGCTTTAGGTCACGAAAAGATGGCCACATGTTCTCCTTCAAGATTTTTTGTTAGACAGCAGAATTCATGGTTCCATTTACCACAGCAAGTCTTCCAGGTCCTGAAGCAGCAAAACAGCCCCAGACCATCACACTATCACCACCCTTTTTTACTGTTGGTATGATGTTCCTTTTCTGAAATGCTGTGTTACTACTGCAGCAGATGTAATGCGACATACACCTTCTAAAAAATTCAACTTTTATCTTATCAGTCGACAGAGTATTCTCCCAAATGTCTTGGCGATCATCAAGATGTTTTCTGGCAAAACTGAGACAAGCCTTTATGTTCTTTCTGCTCCGCAGTTGTTTTCGCCTTGGAACTCTGCCATGCATGCCATTTTTGCCCAGTCTCTTTCTTATGGTGGAGTCATGAACACTGACCTTAACTGTGGCAGGAGAGGTCTGCAGTTCTTTGGATGTTGTTGTGGGGTCTTTTGTGACCTCTTGGATGAACCATCGCTGTTCTCTTGTGGAAACTTTCATCGGCTGGCCACTCCTGGGAAGGTTCACCACTGTTCCGTGTTTTCGTCATTTTTGGATAATGGCTCTCACTGTGGTTCTCTGGAGTCCCAAAGCTTTAGAAATGGCTTTATAACCTTTTCCAGACAGATAGATCTCAATTACTTTGTTTCTCATTTGTTCCTGAATTTGTTTGGATTGCAGCATGATGTCTACCTTTTGACGATCTTTTGGTCTACTTCAGTTTGCCAGGCAGGTCCTATTTAAGTGATTTCTTGATTGAGAACAAGTGTGGTAGTAATCATGCTTGTGTGTGGCTAGGGCAATTGAACTCAGCTTTCCAAAGTTGTGATAAACCACAGTTAATTTATGTTTTAAGGGCAATCACTTTTTTCACACATGGCCCTCTAGGTTTAAATTTATTTTTTCCTTAATAATAAAGACCTTCATTTAAAAACTGCATTGTAGGTTTACTTTGTCTAATATTTAAATTCTTTTGTAATTTGAAACATTTAAGTGTGACAAACATGCAAAAGAATAAGAAATCAGGAAGGGGCGAACACTTTTTCACACCACTGTAGCTAATCTTTAGTTCTGTATTTCACACCATCTAGCTATTATGTACTACTACTCATCAGAAATAAAACAATTTCTATTAATGTCAATAGAATATTTATTATATCATAATTTTTCACCTTCTTTGGCGGTACTTTTGATAACCTGGTGGGAAAAATGATGTATTATTTTACAAAGCAATCCGTTTGTGGATCGTCTGCTTTTATACCGTCATTTTATGGAATATATCCTATTGGTATGGGGTGGAGATGCAGCGGTTGTGCCAGAATTCATGTAATGCATTTGACAATAATGAGTGTAATTTAAAATTCATTAGTTCTTCTGTTTCTAACATTATGCCTTTTTTGGATCTTTTGCTAATGGGTAATGGAGAACGCTGTTCAGTTAGTGTTATCATAGGAAACCATGGTTGGGTAATATCATTCTGGTAACAAATAGCTGCCATCCTAGACATACAATATGTTTGATCCCATATGGAGAGATAGTTAGGGCTAAGAGAATCTGTTCAGATTCTAATTCTTTTTCAGAGCAATGTAATTTGATTTAAAATAGAGGGGGTGTAGTTAAAATATTTTTAAAAATGCAGAGACAAAAATCAAACCAACAACTACAGAAGAATTTATTTCCAAAAATAAACATCACAAAAACAAAAGATTTTTTTTTCAAAACGTGTTAATTTTGTCAAATCATATAGTAACCAATTTAATGCCATCAAACATTTAATTCTTAATTATCTTGAACAAGGATGAGATTCTAAACAAAATTTTGAAACAAAAGATTTGTTTTTTTCTGTCAAAACAGATAAAACCTTAAGGGATTTATTATCCCCCAAGCTGTATGAGAACAAACTGATTCAGGGTAATACTTGGTTATCTCAAGTAGGTTTCTTTAAATGTGGTGGAAGTAAATGCCATATGTGCCCATAAGCGATCAAAATTAGTAAAAAACAGAGATCCACCCATGTTATCTATGTGGTTGTGTGCACACAATGTGATCTTATTTATATTTGCAGCACCACTAGAGAACTAAAAGTTAGAATTGCAGAGCACACTGCTGATATTAAAATAATAAAATGGTCAATACCTCTGGTGCAGGAAAACATTTTTCAGAGCATCATGATGGCAGTTTAAAAACCTTTCCTTTTTTTTTGGTTTTGTGAATGTCAAAAAAACCTAAACATGGATGTGATTGGAAAAGAGTTCTAAAAACTGAAGCATCACGGATCATGAAATTAAATACCAGAGCACCGCTTGGTTTAAATTATCGCAATCATCTTATGTATGTACAGTACAGACCAAAAGTTTGGACACACCTTCTCATTTAAAGATTTTTCTGTATTTTCATGACTTTGAAAATTGTACATTCACACTGAAGGCATCAAAACTATGAATTAACACATGTGGAATTATATACTTAACAAAAAAGTGTGAAACAACTGAAAATATGTCTTATATTCTAGGTTCTTCAAAGTAGCCACCTTTTGCTTTGATGACTGCTTTGCACACTCTTGGCATTCTCTTGATGAGCTTCAAGAGGTAGGCACCGGAAATGGTCTTCCAACAATCTTGAAGGAGTTCCCAGAGATGCTTAGCACTTTTTGGCCGTTTTGCCTTCACTCTGCGGTCCAGCTCACCCCAAACCATCTCGATTGTGTTCAGGTCTAGTGACTGTGGAGGCCAGGTCATCTGGCATAGCACCCCATCACTCTCCTTCTTGGTCAAATAGCCCTTACACAGCCTGGAGGTTTGTTTGGGGCCATTGTCCTGTTGAAAAATAAATGATGGTCCAACTAAACGCAAACCGGATGGAATAACATGCCGCTGCAAGATGCTGTGGTAGCCATGCTGGTTCAGTATGCCTTCAATTTTGAATAAATCCCCAACAGTGTCACCAGCAATGCACCCCCACACCATCACACCTCCTCCTCCATGCTTCACGGTGGGAACCAGGCATGTAGAGTCCATCCGTTCACCTTTTCTGCGTCGCACAAAGACACGGTGGTTGGAACCAAAGATCTCAAATTTGGACTCATCAGACCAAAGCATAGATTTCCACTGGTCTAATGTCCATTCCTTGTGTTCTTTAGCCCAACAAGTCTCTTCTGCTTGTTGCCTGTCCTTAGCAGTGGTTTCCTAGCAGCTATTTTAGTATGATGGCCTGCTGCACAAAGTCTCCTCTTAACAGTTGTTGTAGAGATGTGTCTGCTGCTAGAACTCTGTGTGACATTGACCTGGTCTCTAATCTGAGCTACTGTTAACCTGCGATTTCTGAGGCTGGTGACTCGGATAAACTTATCCTCAGAAGCAGAGGTGACTCATGGTCTTCCTGGGGCGGTCCTCCTGTGAGCCAGTTTCTTTGTAGCGCTTGATGGTTTTTGCAACTACACTTGGGGACACATTCAAAGTTTGCCCAATTTTTCAGACTCACTGACCTTCACTTCTTAAAGTAACGATGGCCACTCGTTTTTCTTTACTTAGCTGCTTTTTTCTTGCTGTAATACAAATTCTAACAGTCTATTCAGTAGGACTATCTGTTATGTTCTGCTACCAAAGCTAAGGAAAGAGAGGAGATCTGTCCCTACTATAAGACTCAGCTGAATCCCTACGATGTAACAGGGAACCTGATCCTGCGATCAGACCTGCTAAAGTCCTAATCTAGTCTGTACGAAGACCTATAGATGTGGGGAGGAAATCCCTACAGGTACTAAGGACTGGGAGGAATATGGGACACCTCCTAACAGAAATAGTAGCAGACAGACGAACAAACAAAATAGATAGAACATAGAGGTCCGTAGACCAAGCAAACTAACAGAGTTAGATACAGAGCACAGGCTAGCCAGAAAGTAGATATACAATAAAGTCCAGCAAAGCCAGAAGGGCGGAGCAGGATTAAATAGGCCAACAAGGTCATGTGACCAGCAAAGGAAAAAAAACCTAACAGCAAGGTTCTAACAGTACCCCCCCTTCTAAGAGGATCCTCCGGATCCCCTAGGACCAGGCTTATCAGGAAATCTCCTGTGAAACGCTCTGATAAGTCTGGACGCGGAAACATCATCTGACCTCACCCAAGAGTTATCCTCGGGTCCGAAACCTTTCCAGGCCACAAGATACTGCAAACTACCTCTATACCGTCTAGAGTCAAGGATGCGAGAAATTTCATATTCCCCGTCCTCCACCACCGGAGGAACAGAGGCAGAGGCGTCACCATCCGACACGACAGCTTTTTTTAACAGAGAGACATGAAAGACCGGATTAATTCTCCAGGAGGTAGGAACCTCCAACCTAACAGCAGATTGGTTGACAACCTGAAGCACCTTAAAGGGCCCTACAAACTTGGGACCCAATTTCTTAGAAGGAATCCTCAACCGCAGATTCCTAGAGGACAACCAAACCATGTCACCAACAGCGAACAAAACCTCCTGTCGTTTCCTATCAAAGTAGTCTTTAGATTTTCTGTTGGCCTCCTGAAGATTACCACGCACATCCGTCCAAACTCTTTCCAAATCACCGGAAAAATTCTCCTCCTCAGGCACGGCAGATCCCAACTTGGAGAACGACCCAAACGACGGATGTCTCCCAGAACAACAAAAAAAAGGCGAACAACCAGCAGAAGAAGATGTATGATTGTTCAGAGCAAATTCGGCAAGTGGCAGAAACTCAGACCACCCCTCTTGATTGTCTGCCACAAAACAACGCAAGAACTGCTCAACATCCTGGTTTTTCCTTTCTGTTTGGCCATTAGATTCAGGATGGTATCCGGACGAAAACGACAAATGAATTCCCAACCTGTCACAAAAGGCACGCCAAAAACGAGCCACGAACTGAGGACCCCTATCAGAAACAATGTCAGTAGGAACGCCATGAAGTCTGACAATTTCCTTGACAAAGGCCTTAGCGAGAGTTTTAGCGCAGGGCAGTTTGACGAAGGGAACCAAGTGACACATCTTGCTAAAACGGTCCACGACCACCCAGATGACAGTAAAACCCTCAGAGGGGGGAAGGTCAGTTATAAAGTCCATAGCCAAATGTGTCCAAGGAGCACTGGGGACCTCCAAAGGACAAAGCAACCCCGCAGCAGGAGTATGTGAGGACTTGGATCTAGCACATATAGTACATTGGCGCACCCACTTAATGACTTCCTTCTGCCATCCAGGCCACCAAAAACTGCGACCCACCAGTCTCTTGGTCTCAGAGATTCCGGGATGACCTGCCAACCGAGATTCGTGACACTCAACAAACAAATCTCTCCTAAAGGTCCCAGGCACAAACAACCTCCCATGAGGAGTGTTAGATGGGGCATTCTCCTGTGCTTTAAGAATCTCATCTTCCAAAACGGAGTCTAAAGCAGCTATCACAACACCTTCTTGTAAAATGTTTTCCTCTTTCTCAGCACCGACTATGGGAGAAAAACTGCGAGACAAGGCATCCGCCTTAACATTCTTAGTACCAGGGATGTAAGTAACGGAGAAATTAAACCGCGAGAAAAACAGTGCCCACCTAGCCTGACGGGCATTCAGGCGCTTGGCAGCATCAAGATATATCAGATTTTTATGATCCGTAAGAACCTGAACGGGAAATTCCGCACCTTCCAAGAAGTGGCGCCAGTGTTCAAATGCGAGTTTAATAGCCAATAATTCCCGATTACCAATATCGTAATTCAATTCAGTCTCCGAAAATTTTTTGGAAAAAAAGGCACAAGGATGTAATCCATCCCCGTTATCCTGAGACAATACTGCGCCAACCCCCACAGAGGAAGCATCAACCTCAACCAAAAACGGCCTAGTAACATCAGGCTGCATAAGGATGGGAGCAGAGGTGAACCTCTCCTTGAGATACACAAAAGCTTCAATGGCCTCAGAAGACCACTGAACAGCATCAGCACCTTTCCTGGTGAGATCAGTCAGAGGTTTGACAATACTAGAAAAATTTTTTATGAATTTTCTATAGTAATTGGCGAAACCCAAAAACCTCTGTATCGATTTCAAACCAATAGGCCTAGGCCATTCCTGCACAGCCTGAACCTTAACCGGATCCATCTCAAAACCTTTGCTGGAGATAATGTAGCCCAAAAAACTAATTCTCTGTACAGCGAACTCACATTTCTCCAGCTTAGCAAAAAGCGAATTGTCCATTAATAACTGTAATACCTCACGCACGCTCCGCCAATGAGACTCCAGATCTGGCGAATAAATCAAAATGTCATCCAAATACACAACCACATTTTTACCAATCAAAGGTCTAAGGATGTCATTAATCAGATTCTGAAAAAATGCAGGAGCATTAGTAAGACCAAAAGGCATAACCAGATTCTCAAAATGACCCACAGGAGTGTTAAAAGCAGTCTTCCATTCATCACCCTCCTTCATGCGCAACAGATTGTATGCCCCCTTAAGGTCAATTTTAGAGAACCACTTGGCCCCCAATAACTGGTTAAACAGATCAGGAATCAATGGCAGTGGGTAAGGATTGCGTACCGTAATTTTGTTAATCTCACGGAAATCCAGACAAGGACGTAAACCACCGTCCTTTTTTTTTACAAAAAAAAATCCAACCGCCACAGGAGACTTAGAGGGCCTAATGTGACCGGCGGCCAAACTTGTCTGTATGTATTCCTCCAAAGCCTTCCTCTCAGGAATAGTAAGGTTAAATAAACGACTTTTAGGAAGAGTCGCTCCAGGGACAAATTCAATAGAACAATCATAGTCTCTATGGGGAGGCAAAACCTGCGATTCCTTCTCAGAAAAAACTCTCCAAAAATCCTGAATAGGAACAGGCAATTCTCCCCTATCCAAAGCTGCAATACGCCCGTTACAACACTTGTCATAACATTTATGGCTCCAGGATTTAATTTCACTGGTAGACCAATCCAGTACAGGATTGTGAAATTTTAACCAGGGCAAACCCAATATTACTGGAGAAGGCAAGTTATTCAACACTACCAAATCCAATTTCTCATGGTGAACACCATTAATAGTGAGAGGAAATTCACTGACCTTGAGAGTAATATTCTTCAAAGGGGAGCCATCCACAGAAACCACAGCAATGGGGGATGATAAAGGTTCAGGTTTTAAATTGAGTTTTTCCACGAATCCCCCATCAATTACATTCAGTGTAGACCCGCAATCAACAAACACCCGAAATTCCATTAATTTTTCCTGAGCAATCGTGGAAGCAGCTAAAAATATACCCTTGGAATTTAAACAGGCAATACGGGCGTGACTGACCATTTTTTTTTCTTTCTTCATACGAAGCTCACAGCCTTTAATCAAATGACCAGATTTTCCGCAATAGTAACACAAGCCTTCTGAAAAACGACGATCTTTTTCTTGAGAGCGAGGTGCCACCGATCCAATCTCCATCGGTTCACCACTGTTAGTACACACATTATCATAACCAGAAACTGACATAGCAGAGGATTTGCTCTCATTAACCCTAGCACGCAGTCTCCTATCCACCCGTATAGCTAATTGCATAGCCTGTTGTAAATCCTCAGGTGTAGGATAAGCAATTAGCAGGTCTTTAACCCTTTCACTGAGCCCAGCAAGAAATAGACTTTTCAGAGCAGAATCGTTCCACCCTGTTTGAGTAGACCAACGACGAAAATGTGTACAATATTTTTCTACAGTACCAGATCCTTGTTTTAGACGTCTCAACTCAGTCTCAGCTGATGCGACACGGTCAGGATCATCATATAATAGTCCTAAAGCAGAAAAAAAACTATCCACTGATCTGAAGCATGTATCACTAGGTTGCAAAGAAAAGGCCCACTCCTGAGGCTCTTTGCGCAAAAGTGACATTATGAACCCTACGCGCTGGGATTCATCCCCAGAGGACTTGGGTCTCAAACGAAAATACAATAAGCAAGCATTTTTAAATGAAAAAAATTCTCGATGTTCACCAAAAAATAAATCCGGCAAACATACCTTAGGCTCCAAGAAATATGCTCCAGGACAGTTACTCACGTGCTGACGGAGCTCGGCCACTTCCAGAGAGAGTCCCTGCAGGTGTTTAGCCAAATCCTGAACCGACACCATGATGGAACAAAAAAAAAAAAAAAAAAATCTTTCCTTAGAGAATTTGCAGGCTGGACTTACTGTTATGTTCTGCTACCAAAGCTAAGGAAAGAGAGGAGATCTGTCCCTACTATAAGACTCAGCTGAATCCCTACGATGTAACAGGGAACCTGATCCTGCGATCAGACCTGCTAAAGTCCTAATCTAGTCTGTACGAAGACCTATAGATGTGGGGAGGAAATCCCTACAGGTACTAAGGACTGGGAGGAATATGGGACACCTCCTAACAGAAATAGTAGCAGACAGACGAACAAACAAAATAGATAGAACATAGAGGTCCGTAGACCAAGCAAACTAACAGAGTTAGATACAGAGCACAGGCTAGCCAGAAAGTAGATATACAATAAAGTCCAGCAAAGCCAGAAGGGCGGAGCAGGATTAAATAGGCCAACAAGGTCATGTGACCAGCAAAGGAAAAAAAACCTAACAGCAAGGTTCTAACACTATCAGCTGTGTATCCACCTGACTTCTGCACAACACAACTGATGGTCCCAACCCCATACATAAGGCAAGAAATCCCACTTATTAAACCTGACAGGGCACACCTGTGAAGTGAAAAACATTTCCGGTGACTACTTCTTGAAGCTCATCAAGAGAATGCCAAGAGTGTGCAAAGCGGTCATCACAGCAAAAGGTGGCTACTTTGAAGAACCTAGAATATAAGACATATTTTCAGTTGTTTCACATTTTTTTGTTAAGTATATAATTCTACATGTGTTAATTCATAGTTTTGATGCCTTCAGTGTGAATGTACAATTTTCAAAGTCATGAAAATACAAAAAAATCTTTAAATGAGAAGGTGTGTCCAAACTTTTGGTCTGTACTGTATATTGACATAATTTTTTTTATTCATTTATCAATATTCATGATCTCTGTATTTAACTCATGTGTTGTGTATCATTAATTTAATTAACTCAACAATGTCACGAAGGGGAGTGTTTTAAATCTTTGAAGGGATCGAGTAGCATTTCAGAATATGTTACGATTAAGACTGCTAAGTTGAAACGCGTCAACATGTATCGCCGTCCCGCTATGACGATTTTTTAAATGGATTATCAATAATGATGAGCGAGCACTAAAATGCTCGAGTACTCGTTGCTCGGGTCGAGCAAATTGGAATACTCGGGTGCTCGACCCGAGCAACGTGCCCAATGTAAGTCTATGGGAAACTCGAGCATTTTTCAGGCCGCGCCCCCCGGCGGTCTGCAGAGGGCCTAAAAATTGCCAAATCGATGGGCACAGTGCTCAAATGACATGGGAACAGCATGGGGAAGACCCATGGAAGCATTTATGACTCCCAGGTCAATAGTGTCAACAATGTTGCGCCACTTTTATGGACTCACAATAAAACATACAAAAACGAAACCAAAATGGATTTTCCTTGGAAATATGTTAAGGAACATCCTTTCCAGAGTAATGACTTGTATATAAGGCAAAATAAATATACAAAAACAAAAATGCTCCTCCACACGTTGGGCTATGATCACACGTAGCATTTTTGATGCGTTTTTGCACTTTTGCATTGCTTTCAACCATTTTAACATTTTACAACCTTATCTGGCCATGGGGTGTGTGACACATCATTAGACACTTCCTGTTTCATTTATGGTTAAGGGACTCTGAAAGTCACAAAGCCTATTTTTATAGGGCCATCAGGCGGCCCTTACTATTATTAAAGGGCCAGCAGTCGGCCCTCGCTATTATTAGAGAGCCATGAGCCGGCTATTCTTTGCTGTTCCCATTATTAACAAGTTGGTCTCTTATACTGTTATTGCGTATGCAGTGACTGCAAGGGCTGCCAAAAATTTGGACGCAACCCAATACCTCTTTGAAGAGAAATAAAGGAGGGTCTCAGTAAAAAAAAAAATTTCCATTCTAAGGAGCTGGTCTCCTACAGTATAGTTGTAATGCCCATGTTGTGACTGCAAGGGCTGCCAAAATTTGGGAAAAACCCCACTAACAATGTAAAGACACATAGAGCTGGACCATAGTAATGAGTACGACATGTTCACATTAGAAAGGAGAGGGTCTGCTATTCAGTTGGAGGGTATGCAATGAGTGCAATGGCTGCCAAAATTTAGGAAAAACACTGCTAACAATTTAAAGACACATAGAGCTGGGCCACAGTAACGAGTACGACATGTTCCCATTAGAAAGCAGAGGGTCTGCTATTCAGTTGAAGGGTATGCAGTGAGTCCAACAGCTTTGAAAATTTAGGAAAAACCCTACTAACAATTTAAAGACACACAGAGCTGGGCCACAGAAACGACATACTCCAATTAGAAAGAAGAGGGTCTCCCATACTGTTTGCGTATGCAGTGACTGCAATGGCTGTCAAAAATTTGGAGGCACTCCGATGCCCCTTGCAAGAGACGTAGAGGTCAGAAAACCTCCTGAAAACAATGTTCCCATTATTAGGAATTGAGTCTCCCATGCTGTTTGCCTATGCATTGAAGCAACAGCTGACAAAAATTTGGAGGAACTGCAATGCCCTTTGCAAGAGACGTAGAGGTCATTGGGCCTCCTGAAAACAATGTTTCCATTATTAGGAAGTGGGTCTCCAATACTGTTTACCTATGCATTGAAGCAACAGCTGTCAAAAATTTGGAGGAAATCCAATGCCCCTTGCAAGAGACGTAGATATCTAATATGGTACATATGGTGGTGATATGGTGGTCGAGGATGAGGATGCGGAGAAGGAGGAGGACAAGAGCAAATAGACAAAATCAGGAAGCGTATACCCATTTCTTGGTGTGAAGAGGTGCATGGGAATATAAAAATAAAAGACACTGGATTTGAGTTTATGTTACACTGCTATCATTCGGTGGTGTTGACAAGTCTGGCCCAATCCAGCCCTTTTTCATTTTTATAAGAGTCAGCCTGTCAGTGTTTTCAGTTGACAGGTAGATGCGCCTATCGGTTATAATTCCACCAGTGGGACTAAAAACCCGCTCTGACCAAAGGCTAGTGGCAGGGCAGGCCAGGACCTTCAAGGCGTAACGAGCCATTTCATGCCATGTGTCCAGCTCAGATACGCAATAATTATAAGGCACAGAGAAATCACGGTGGACGTTGGTGCGGTCGGCAAGGTATTCCCTTATCATTTTCCAAAACGTTTCCCTCCTTGGGAGAGTACCCCGCGCCTCAGGGCCTGTGCGATGGGAGGGTCTGAGAAAACTGTCCTAAAACTTTGACAGTGTTGTTCTGCTTCTGCTGGATTGCATTATTGTCTCCCTTGCCTGTACTCCTTGGTAGTCCAACGAACTGTGACCTCTGACGCCAGCATTTTAAGATGGGAATTTTTTAAATAATTCCGCAACAAGGGCCTTCTCGTACTGCCCCATTTTATTAGGTCTGTAAAGCGTGGATCTAGAAGTGTAACCAATGAGTAATGACTGTCACCCAAAATTTGGACTGCGCGAGGGTCATGGGAAAGGCAGCATAACATAAACTCAGCCATGTGTGCCAGACTGCAAAGAGGCAAGACTACCCTGTCGTCACCAAGAGGATGACTCATCATGCTCTCTTCCTCATCCTCCTCTACTCCTCCTCCCTGTCCTCACGCTGAACAGACAGTATGACAGCTGTGCAGGTAGTACCGTCTATAGCACAGGAAACTAGCTCCTGTTCTTCCTCCTCCTCCTCCTCTTCCTCATTGTCAGCCAATCCACGTTGATCCATCTCATCGTGCTCCACCTGCAATGCATCCTCTTTAATTGTGAGCAGAGAGCATTTCAGAAGACAGAGAAGCAGGATGGTAACACTATTTATGGCGTCATCACCACTCACCATCTTGGTGGAGTCTTCAAAGTTTTGGAGGATGGTACATATGTCTCACATCCATGTCCACTCCTGAGGTTTTATGTGTGGAGTCTGATCTGAATACCGATGGCCTTGTTGATGCTGGTAGTCAACAACTGCCCTCTTCTGCTCACAAATGTGAGTGTGCAGTCAGTGAATGTCCCGTCCCTGCCCACAAGCACTTTTCCACGTGTTCGTGGTTAGGTGGACTTTCCCAGTAACTCAAATTCGAGCTGTTTTGGGCGGTGTTTGAGTCGTTCAATGAACTCAAACGATTTGCAAAAAATTTGGCTGTTCTTGGTTATGTTCGATAACTGTTCGTGCACCAAAAGCGTAAATGGATTTTTTCACAGTAATACTGTTAATTAGTGATGAGTGAGCATGCTCTCCACTGCTCGGTACTCGCCCAAGCATCTCAGTACTCGAGATGCTCAGGCGGGAGCTCGGATCCCCGTCCTGCGTGTTTGGCACTATTTAGAGCACCAATCATGCAGGATTGTCTGCCACTCACTGTAACGTCACAGCCATGGTGGTTGTGGCATTACAGTGATTGCCCAAATCAATGGGAACAGTGCTCACAGTGAAACATGAAAAGCCGGCAATTGATCAGCGGCATACATCAGTACCCGACAATTTAGAAAAGAAAGAATAGAGCATCACACATAGATTAGATAGATAGAAACATGTCAGTCACATATATAATAAGCACAGTGACAGTGTTGGTTACTGTACTTGTCATTTAGTGTTAAAATAAAGGATTTATTAAAAAAAAAATTGGTGTGGGGTTCCCCGTAATTTTAGTCTCTAGCGGAGGTTAAGCAGACGGCTGGGGCAGATGTTTGAAGCCTGGGAAGGGGGTAATACCCACGGAGCTTCCAAGGCTACTAATATCAGCCCCCAGCTGAATACCTAGCCTTTACTAGCTATTAAAATGGGGGACCCCAAAAAATGACGTGGGGTCCCCCCAATTTTAATAGCTAGCAAAGGCTAGGCAGACAGCTGGGGGCTGATATTTAAAGCCCAGGAAGGGTGCCATGAATATTGGCCCCCTCCCAGACTAGAAACACCAGCCGTCAGCTGCCCCAGAAATGGCGCATCCATAGGATGTGCCAATTCTGGCACTTAGCCTCACTCTTCCCACTGCCCTGTAGCGGTGGCAGTGGGGTAATAGGGTTGGGGTTGATGTCAGCTTATAATGCCAACTGACATGAAGCCCAGGTTAGTAATGGAGAGGCGTCTATAAGACACCCCCATTACTAACCCAATAGTCAAAGTTAAAAAAAAACCCACAAACACCCAGAATAAAGCCCTTTAATTGAAATAAAGACACATTCCTTTAATGTTAGAGTTTAATTTAGAACATTAAAAGAATGTGTGTTTATTTCAATTAAAGGACTTTATTCTGGGTGTTGTGTTTTTTTTAAATACTTTACTAGAAATTCATGGCAGTCATATCTAATGTTGGCGTGACCCCATGAATTTCGGGCTTAGGGCCAGCTGATAATACCAAGCTGTCCCTAACCCCTTTATTACCCAGTGAGCCACCGCACCAGGGCCCTGGATGAGTTGGGTACAGCGGCAGAAGATGGCGCTTCTATGAGCGCGCCATTTTCTGGGGTGTCTGCAGATTGCAATTTGCAGCGGGGGGGGACCCAGAAAGCTTGGGCCTCCCTGCACTGCGGATTCCAGCCTCCAGCTGCCTAGTTGTACCTGGCTGGACACAAAAATAGGGCAAAGCCCCACGTATTTTTTTTTAATTATTTCATGAAATTCATGAAATAATAATAAAAAAAAATGGCTTCCCTATATTGTTGTGTCCGGCCAGGTACAAATAGGCAGCTTGGGGTTGGGGGCAGCCCGTTCCTGGATGCTGTACCTGCCTGGCATACAAAAATATGGTGAAGCCCATGTCAAAATTTTTGGGAAAAATTAATTAAAAAATAAAAAAAAATAATAATTTAGGGACTGCGTCTTTATTAACCCCTCAAGTGGAGGGGTTAATAAAGATGAAGTCCCTAAATGTGTTTTTTTAAACATTTTTAATGAATTTTTCACCAAAAATTTGACGTGACCTTTGCCATGTTTTTGTGTCCAGCCAGGTACAGCAGGCAGGAACGGGCTGCCCCCAACCCCCAGATGCCTATTTGTACCTGGCTTGAAACAAAAATACAGGGAAAACCTTTTTTTAATTATTTCATGAATTTCATGAAATAATTAAAAAAAAATTGACGTGGGGCTTCGCCTTTTTTTTGTGTCCAGCCAGGTACAACTAAGCAGCTGGAGGCTGGAATCCGCAGCGTATGGTGGCCCAAGCTTTCTGGGCCCCAATCGCTGCAAATTGCAGTCCGCAGCCACCCCAGAAAATGGTGCGTTCATAGAAGCGCCACCTACTGGCACCGTACCCAACTCATCCACGGCCCTGGTGCAGTGGCTCACTTAGTAATAAAGGGGTTAGGGCCAGCTTGGTTTTATCAGCTGGCCCTAAGCCCGAAATTCATGGGGTCACGCAAATATTAGACATGACCGCCATGAATTTCTAGTAAAGTATTTAAAAAAAAACACAACACCCAGAATAAAGTCCTTTAATTGAAATAAACACACATTCCTTTAATGTTCTAATTTAAACTCTACTTACCGTATCGCCCATTCCAGCTGAAGCCAATGTCTTCTGCAATAAAAGTAAAATAATAAACCAACCTCATCCTTACCTTTCCATGGTTCCCAGGACGGCTTCAGCTTTGCTACATTGACATGACAGGCTGGATCGCAGCAGAAAGCTACCATCCTGCTTGCCATGCTGCAGACACTGAGATGTGCAGGCATGCTTGCGCTCCTCAGTGTTTCGCTGTGACGGCATCCAGATGAGCCGAGTTCATTTCCAATGAACTCAGCTCACCTAATGCACATCACTGACAGCGTGGGAGAATTCTCCTGCGCATGCGGTGCCGGCAAATGATGTCACCGCTTGAGCAGGAGAATTCTCCCATGTTGGGATGGCATTGAGATGGCAGGCTGGATGGTAGCAGAACGCTGCCATCCAGCTTGTCATACTTCAGACATATTGCCTGCGCTCCGCAGTGTCTCTGAAGGATGGCATGCTGGTTGGCAGGGTTCTGCTACCGTCCAGCCTGTCATCTCAATGCCGTCCAAGAGTGGGAAAATTCTCCTGCTCAAGTGGTGATGTCATTTGCCGGCACCGCATGCGCAGGAGAATTCTCTCACGCTGTCAGTGACGTGCATGAGGTGAGCTGAGTTCATTGGACATGAACTCGGCTCATCTGGATGCCGTCACAGCGAAACACTGAGGAGCGCAAGCATGCCTGCGCTTCTCAGAGTCTGCGGCATGGCAAGCTGGATGGCAGCGTTCTGCTGCGCTCCAGCCTGTATGTCAATGTAGCAGAGCTGAAGCCGTCCTGGGAAACATGGAAAGGTAACTATGAGGTTGGTTTATTATTTTACTTTTATTGCAGAAGACATTGGCTTCAGCTGGAATGGGCATGACGGTAAGTAGAGTTTAATTTTGAACATTAAAGAGTTTTGTCTTTATTTCAATTAAAGGATTTTATTCTGGGTGTTTGTGTTTTTTTTTAAGTTTCATTATGGGGATAGTAATGGGGGCGTCTTATAGACGCCTCTCCATTACTAACCTGAGCTTGATGTCAGCTGGCATTATAAGCTGACATCAACCCTAGCCCCATTACCCCACTGCCACCGCTACAGGGCAGTGGGAAGAGCGAAGCTAAGTGCCAGAATTGGCGCATCCTATGGATGCGCCATTTCTGGGGCAGCTGACGGCTGGTGTTTCTAGCCTGGGAGGGGGCCAATATTCATGGCACCCTTCCTGGGCTATTAATATCAGCCCCCAGCTGTCTGCCTAGCCTTTGCTAGCTATTAAAATAGGGGGGCACCCCACATCATTTTTTTGGCGGCCCCCATTTTAATAGCTAGTAAAGGCTAGGTATTAAGCTGGGGGCTGATATTAGTGGCCTGGGAAGCTCCGTGGGTATTACCCCCTTCCCAGGCATCAAACATCTGCCCCAGCCATCTGCTTAACCTCAGCTAGAGACTAAAATTACGGGGGAACCCCACACCAATTTTTTTTTAATAAATCCTTTATTTTAACACTAAATGACAAGTACAGTAACCAACACTGTCACTGTACTTAGAATCATGTTAGTCACATATATATTATCTATCTAATCTATGTGTGTTGCTCTATTCTTTCTGTTCAGTCAACTCACCTCATGCACGTCACTGACAGCGTGGGAAAATTCTCCTGCGCTCACCGCTTGAGCAGGAGAATTCTCCCATGCTGGGATGGCATTGAGATGACAGGCTGGATCACAGCAGAGCGCTACCATCTAGCTTGTCATCCTTCAGAGACACTGAAGCGCGCAAGTATGTTCCCCTGCCAGGTTGGGTCAGTTACTATATCATCCACTTCCGCACCTGGTCCTCCTCCTGACTTTCTGACAATTGTCTTATCATCATCATCCACCTCTTGTGACAGTAATTGCATTTTCCCACTGTCACCTTCGTGTGACCATGGTTGCTCCAATATTTAGGCATCGCTACACGTGTTCTACTCTTGACTCGATTGAAACTGGTCAAGTGAGATGCCCGAATCTACAAATGGAAAAGTGAACAGCTCTTTGGAGTGTCCAAGTGTGGGATCAGTTGTCTCCGGGCACTTGGCAAGGTGGGAGGAAGGAAGATCAGGGTGAGGTTTGTGCGGTCCAGACTCACGACTGAGACATGACCTTGTGGAAGACAGGGTGGTAATGGTGGTGGGAAAGTGACTGGAAGCATTATCTGCTATCCAACCAACAACCTTTTGACACTGCTCTGTGTTCAATAGTGGTGTTCTGCGGTCCCCTAGTAATTGGGACAGGAAGGTCGAGCAACAAGATGTGGGTGTTTGTTGTGGAAGAATTTAATCTTGTCCTCGGCCTCTGCATGCACCATCACCATCACATCCACTTCTCCGTCCCTTTTTCCACGTTCACGAGAAATGGCTGATTTTGGAACGCAGTTATATGTGATCCATCTGACAGAGAACCACAATTTTAAATAGCATGCCTGTAATTTGCTAATTTTATTCTACAAGTAGAAATAGTGTGAATAGCTTCACCGACACACTGAAACGGAATGAAAATGGAAGAAATGTATGATTTTTGAAGTCTTTTCTGTGATATGTCTGATAGAGAACCACGGCTTTATATTGCAGGCCTGTAATTTACTACTATTATTCTACACGGAGACCCAGTGTGAATAGCTTGACCGACACACTGCAACAGGATGAAAATGGAAGAAATGTATGATTTTTGAAGTCTTTTCGGTGATATGTCTGACAGAGAACCACAATTTTAAAAAGCAGGCCTGTAGTTTGCTAATGCTATTCTTCGCAGACACCTAGTGTGAATAACTTGACTGACACACTGCAACAGAATGGAAATGGAAGAAATGTCTGATTTTGGAACAGTCTTATTGGTGATATGTCTGACAGAGAACCACGGTTTTAAAGAGCAGGCATGTAATTTACTAATACTATTCTACACAAATACCTAGTGTGAAGAGCTTGACTGACACACTGCAATGAAATGAAAATGGAAGAAATAGCTGATTTTGGAACACTCTTATCGGTGTGAAGTCTGACAGAGAACCACGGTTTTAAATAGCAGGCCTGTAGTTTGCTAATACTATCTTTCACAGACACCTAGTGTGAATAGCTTGACCGACACACTGCAACAAAATGAAAATGGAAGAATTGGCTGATTTTGGAACACTCTTATAGGTATTATGTCTGACAGAGAACCACGGTTTTAAATAGCAGGCCTGTAATTTACTAATACTATTCTACACAGGGACCTAGTGTGAATAGCTTGACCGACACAATGCAACAAAATGAAAATGGAAGAAATGTATGATTTTGGAACAGTCTTATAGGTGTTATGTCTGACAGAGAACCACGGTTTTAAATGGCAAGCCTGTAATTTACTAATACTTTTCTACACAGAGACCTAGTGTAAATAGCTTGACAGACACGCTGCAACGAAATGAAAATGGAAGAAATGTCTGATTTTGGAACACTCTTATAGGTGTTATGTCTGACAGAGAACCATGGTTTTAAATAGCAGGCCTGTAATTTACTAATGTTATTCTACACAGAGACCTAATGTGAAGAGCTTGACTGACACACTGCAACGAAATGAAAATGGAAGAAATAGCTGATTTTGGAACACTCTTATACTGTAGGTGTAAAGTCTGACAGAGAACCATGGTTTTAAGTAGTAGGCCTGTAATTTGCTAATACTATTCTTCACAGACACCTAGTGTGAATAGCTCGACCGACACACTACAACAGAATTGAAAAGGAGGCCAATATTTTCCACATTCAGTTTAAATTTCTGCATTTTTATCGCTGAAATATGGAATAGATCTGGTTTTATTCTGCAGTGAGATCAAGCAAATGGAGAAGAAAAATTGTGTACTCTGGATTGCTTTTTAAGCAAATAACCATGATTAAGATAAAAAAAAATCTGATATCTGGGGCTATGTCTACAATTACATGTCTATAATTATTACAGCAGCAGACAGGACGTTCAATGGACCCTCTTGCGCTATACGCACTGCAGTCTGCCACATACACTGCCTCCTTGCCTAGCACTGATTATATGCAGCTGGATTCATCATCAGAAGGACTGTTAGTTCAGATGGATACATATATATATATATGTTGTGGAATACCTATACTAACAGGACGTTTAATGGACCTTCTTGTGCTGTATCATGTACTGCAGTCTGCCACATACACTGCCTAACTCCTGCCTAGCAATGATTATATGCAGCTGGATTAGTCATCAGAAGGACTGTTAGTTCAGATGGAGATATATATATATATATATATATATATATATATATATATATACAGTACAGACCAAAAGTTTGGACACACCTCATTTAAAGATTTTTCTGTATTTTCATGACTATGAAAATTGTACATTCACACTGAAGGCATCAAAACTATGAATTAACACATGTGGAATTATATACTTAGCAAAAAAGTGTGAAACAACTGAAAATATGTCTTATATTCTAGGTTCTTCAAAGTAGCCACCTTTTGCTTTGATAACTGCTTTGCACACTCTTGCATTCTCTTGATGAGCTTCATGAGGTAGTCACCGGAAATGGTCTTCCAACAATCTTGAAGGAGTTCCCAGAGATGCTTAGCACTTGTTGGCCCTATTGCCTTCACTCTGCGGTCCAGCTCCCCCAAACCATCTCGATTGGGTTCAGGTCTGGTGACTGTGGAGGCCAGGTCATCTGCCGTAGCACCGCATCACTCTCCTTTTTGGTCAAACTTTTGGTCTGTACTGTATATACAGTACAGACCAAAAGTTTGGACAAACCTTCTCATTTAAAGATTTTTCTGTATTTTCATGACTATGAAAATTGTACATTCACACTGAAGGCATGAAAACTATGAATTAACACATGTGTAATTATATACTTAACAAAAAAGTGTGAAACAACTGAAAATATGTCTTATATTCTAGGTTCTTCAAAGTAGCCACCTTTTGCTTTGATGACTGCTTTGCACACTCTTGGTATTCTCTTGATGATCTTCAAGAGGTAGTCACAGGAAATGGTTTTCACTTCACAGGTGTACCCTGTCAGGTTTAATAAGTGGGATTTCTTGCCTTATAAATGGTGTTGGGACCATCAGTTGTGTTGTGCAGAAGTCTGGTGGATACACAGCTGATAGTCCTACTGAATAGACTGTTAGAATTTGTATTATGGCAAGAAAAAAGCAGCTAAGTAAAGAAAAACGAGTGGCCATCATTACTTTAAGAAATGAAGGTCAGTCAGTGCGAAAAATTGGGAAAATTTTGAAAGTGTTCCCAAGTGCAGTTGCAAAAAACATCAAGCGCTACAAAGAAACTGGCTCACATGAGGACCGACCCAGGAAAGGAAGACCAAGAGTCACCTCTGCTTCTGAGGATAAGTTTATCCGAGTCACCAGCCTCAGAAATCGCAGGTTAACAGCAGCTCAGATTAGAGACCAGGTCAATGCTACACAGAGTTCTAGCAGCAGACACATCTCTTCAACAACTGTTAAGAGGAGACTTTGTGCAGCAGGCCTTCATGGTAAAATAGCTACTAGGAAACCACTGCTAAGGACAGGCAACAAGCAGAAGAGACTAGTTTGGGCTAAAGAACGCAAGGAATGGACATTAGACCAGTGGAAATCTGTGCTTTGGTCTGATGAGTCCAAATTTGAGATCTTTGGTTCCAACCACCATGTCTTTGAGCGACGCAGAAAAGGTGAACGGATGGACTCTACATGCCTGGTTTCCACCGTAAAGCATGAAGGAGGAGGTGTGATGGTGTGTGGGTGCTTTGCTGGTGACACTGTTGGGGATTTATTCAAAATTGAAGGCATACTGAACCAGCATGTGTACCACAGCATCTTGCAGCGGCATGCTATACCATCCGGTTTGCGTTTAGTTGGACCAGCATTTATTTTTCAACAGAACAATAACCGCAAACACACCTCCAGGCTGTGTAAGGGCTATTTGACCAAGATGGAGAGTGATGGGGTGCTACGCCAGATGACCTGGCCTCCACAGTCACCAGACCTGAACCCAATTGAGATGGTTTGGGGTGAGCTGGACCGCAGAGTGAAGGCAAAAGGGCCAACAATTGCTAAGCATCTCTGGGAACTCCTTCAAGATTGTTGGAAGACCATTTCCTGTGACTACCACTTGAAGCTCATCAAGAGAATGCCAAGAGTGTGCAAAGCAGTCATCAAAGCAAAAGGAGGCTACTTTGAAGAACCCAGAATATATGACATATTTTCAGTTGTTTCACACTTTTTTGTTAAGTATATAATTCCACATGTGTTAATTCATAGTTTTGATGCCTTTAGTGTGAATGTACAATTTTCATAGTCATGAAAATACAGAAAAATCTTTAAATGAGAAGGTGTGTCCAAACTTTTGGTCTGTACTGTATATAAATATATATGCTGTGGAATACCTATACTAACTATGAAGAAGCAAATCTCTGTCTGACGCAGCAGCACCTCTCCCTACTCTGCATGATTCCGGGGTACACTGTGACGAGCATAGCATCGTCAGGTCTTATATAGACCTGATGACGCTGTGCGGCCAGCCAATCACTTTAATGCCTACAACCAACATGGCTACGGCATTACAGTGCATGGCAGGCAATCCCTGCATATTCATTGGCTCTCTAAAGAGCGGCAAACATGCAGGGAGGGGACCCGAGTTCCCGAGCACTATGATGCTCTGGCGAGTACCGAGCAGTGACGAGCATGTTCGCTCCTCACTAATTATCAATAAAATTATCTAAGAATTTTTAATGGAGAAACCAAATTTTTTTTTGTTCACTTGAAGCACATTTGCCTGCTCTCGTCAAGAGGCTATCTAGATCTCTGTAATTTTACAAGCAGTAGTGGAGACATCAACCTGGTGAGTTATAATCATTTGAATTGTGACTTTTCAGTGCTTAGAGACCCTCAAGGCCTGTTTGCGGACAGATATTCTGACCTATAGTGAAGAATAAGCAAGTGAGACAAGCGACAGCTGTAAGAAGGGGCCCTGAGGACCAGATGGCTGCCGGAGAGCTGAGTGTTGAGTCGAGTATAAGGGATTTTCCTATGTTTGTTACGCTCTGGGATCTGGAGATACCCCCATATGATAATAAGGAACATTCATTTTGCAGCAAATAACTTTGCTGCAAATCGAATTTCCCAGAAATAATTGAAGGAACTGGTAAATTCAAATTTAAAATGATCCGCTCATGTCGACTACTAAAGGTAAATGTTAGTCCTATTATTTTCCATTTGATCTTAGATTTTCTATGAGAAATTGCAATGATGTCTCAATTTTTTATCCAATATTGGTTTTCTTCTTAGCAGCTTTTTTTAAATAGCTGTATCCGATGAGGAACCATGGCTAAAGTTACTGTATGCACATTATCTCCTTTAGGCCACATTCACACTTTCAGTATTTGGTCAGTATTTTACATCAGTATTTGTAAGCCAAAATCGGGAGTGGGTGAAAAATGCAGAAGTAGTGCACGTGTTTCTATTGTGCGTTTCTTCTCATTGTTCCACTCCTGATTTTGGCTTATAAATACTGATATAAAATATTGACCAAATACTGAATATGTGAACCTTAGTATCTCAAACATTGAAGCTTCTTGCTCATTCAGAGCTTTCAAAGGTATGGAACTGCATCTCATTATACCGTGCATACAAGGTCAATCGGTTGTTGTGGCTGGTCTACTTTACTTGTGTATATAACTATAGTATATTATATCTAATAATTCCAGGTGACCTATAGTCTCAGACACCAATCTATAATTATTCTAATATGACTAAATATTACTTATGATTGAAGGCAATCGAGACTAACACATCTGAATTAGTGTCCAAGAAGTAAAATAGCAATGTAGTTAGTAAGGTTGAAAAAAAGACTTAAAGATCAGTCCTGTCATATAATAATGACGACCTATACTTTATGCACCACTCGGACATTTTTTTTATACACCATCAGAGTGGTATTACTAATGCATGTTCCCTGTCTGTAGCGAAATACTTAACAGCCACCGTGTTCTTCTGTTTTCGGTGCCACTCTGATCATCTTCTGCTAGTTGTGACCTGTCGGATTGCTCCAGTGTTTGCTGGGTGTGCCTGAGGTCATTTCTCAATGTAAGTTTATGATAGCAAGAATGAGGACCTCATAGACTTGAATTCAGAGCTTGTTACCATTAGCTCTGGCTTCCATTCAGTCAGGAGCTACAGGAGCAATATGGTGGAACAGAACTCGAGTGGCACTGAGAAGAGCAGAAGACAGCTACCGGTAAGTTAATAGCGGAAGGAAACATACATTAGTGATACCACTCCAGCAGTGAAATAAAAAAAAACGCCAGAGTGGAGCTTTAAGATGGGTCATCAGGATCTGATGTTAGTAGCTCCAGCAGCAGCCGGATGTAAATATTGAACAGAGCTGAATGTACAATGTGTATTAGCTGCAGCCGAGATCAGCTGTTATTAATTTGAATAGGAGCTGATCTGCTTGATGCCCTGCCCTGATCAATAGTAATAATAGAAGACAGACTTCTTATGGAATTCTCTATTCTCTTAATGAAAGTGTGTGTTAATGTTTGAGATACAAAACTACAGCTGAGCTATATAAACAATAAAGAATAAACTGGATTGAAAGTGAATAAGTCTTAAAAATAAAAAAAAAAGATAGGAATGTTTAGAGGCAGAAATATTTCTACTAGGAAAGTGTAAAATCATAGTGAGCACAGTTAGATAAAGGGATGTCAATAGGGGTAGAATTCGCTGAAAGAAGAGGCTCACAATTTTAGAAAAGTAAGAAAAGATTGAAAGAAGACCAAAATTATAGTTCAAAGAGGAACATTTAAAAGGGATAAAAGTTCAATATTGACTGAGAAATAATATAAAGGAAAACGTTTGCAAAATAATTTAATAGAAATACACTATTACATGCATTGTAATATAACTTGCGTAATGGAGATTGATATCAAAGGGCCTTTCTGGGACTACAATATTCATATCCACATAAACTGATTTAAGAGGCACATTCTAGCCGGCTTTACCACAAGTCTCTTTATTTATTTACTATGAACCCCTCAGTGCTTTGATTATTGCAGCTTGGTCCTATTAAAATTAAGCTTCAATGTCAGACACAGCCACTAAAGAAAGTACAGAAGTACTGTACCTGTAAAACAATAAAGTTAGAGCTACATGGCAACTTTGGCCGCGACAATGACACTCAAACTTCACTAAGTGTCGCTGCAACATTGCAGGGCAAAACAAGTTATTGGGGTCGCATTGTGACCCCAAGGGTACTGCAAGTCCAATTGCATCAGATTTTTTTGCATTCTGCTTCCTCTCAGCCTCGCTTTAAAATATCCAGCCACTAGAGATAAGCGTATAAATTCAAGTGGGATTGAACTGTACAAAAATTTTACAAAAACTCACATCTGCTTCTGCTCGGATTCAGTAAACTGGCAGAAGGGCTATCAAAATGTTAAAAAAATAAACAAAATTACTTATACTCACCTCATGGCTCACTTCACTGAATTTGCCCCTCAAAATCACCCGTACGGTCTTCTTCACATTTTTTAATCCCTGTTGCTCATGCTGAAATCCCAGGGTCTCTCACACTGAGCTGGGACTTTTGACTCTGATAAGTCATGAAACAGTTCAGTGCATGCGCCCACAAAATCATGGCATAAGTCATGACTTTGTGACATTGCGTGAACTTTAAAAACCTCTCCGAGCGAGAGCCACGGGTCAGAAGATGCAACGGGGACATGGCGGGTGACAGTGAGGAGCAGAGGGATCAAAGAGGTGAGTGGGGAGGTGAGTATAAGGATTTTTATATTTTTTACATATTACTTTTATTCTGCTCTAAGTTCTGGAGAGTCCTCAGAGAATAAAAAGGGGTAATAAAGTCACAGAGAATAACTTCTCTGCAAGTTGAATTTCCTGGGCAAATCTACACAAACAGCCAAATTAAAATTTTGGCTGATCTGCTTATCTCTACCAGCCGCCATTATTTCTCGCATAAAGGGTTACATGTCTTTGAGCTCCAAAGTGCCTTGCACCATAGTCACCTGGAGCAGCAATTATGAGTAGGGACAATACATGAGTTGCACAGCCCACTGGATACATGTTTGTAGCGGCAGTGATGCACCGCCACAATTGAGACAAATGGTGAAGCCCCCCACAACTGGGAGCTGCATTTGCAAGGTACAACGCTGCCAAGTGGTTTTACAGCTTGATCGCTTGTAGGACAAAATCCTTCCAGCAGATAAGTTACTAATGTGCATCAAGTGGCGATTCTAAAAATGATTGACTAATTGTGAACCGCAGGTCAGAATTTTTGTGAACAACAATGCCCAGAATATTCTGGCTGCCTTATGGTCAGGCAAAGTAACTTGAACTCCCTGCATGGCTCACTTACTCAGTATAATATTGCAACATTTTTTTTTCAGAAATACAGTGGGTACGGAAAGTATTCAGACCTTTTTACATTTTTTACACTTTGTTTCATTGTAGCCATTTGGTAAATTCTAAAAAGTTCATTTTTTTTCTCATTAAAGTACACTCTGAACCCCATCTTGACTGAAAAAAAACAAAAATGTAGAAATGTTTGCAAATTTATTAAAAAAGAAAAAATGAAATATCACATCGTCATAAGTATTCAGACCATTTGCTCAGTATTGAGTAGAAGCACCCTTTTGAGCTAGTACAGCCATGAGTCTTCTTGGGAATGATGCAACAAGTTTTTCACACCTGGATTTAGGGATCCTCTGACATTCTTCCTGGCAGATCCTCTCCAGTTCCATCAGGTTGGAAGGTGAACGTTTGTGGACAGCCATTTTCGCCATTTTCAGGTCTCTCCAGATATGCTCAATTGGATTTAGGTCAGGGCCCTGACTGGGCCAGTCAAGAACGGTCACAGAGTTGTTCTAAAGCTAGTCCTTTGTTATTTTAGCTGTGTACTTAGGGTCATTGTCTTGTTGGAAGGTGAACTTTTGACCAAGTCTGAGGTCCAGAGCACTCTGGAAGAGGTTTTCATCCAGGACATCTCTGTACTTGGCCGCATTCATGATTCCTTTAATTGCAACCAGTATTCCTGTCCCTGCAGCTGAAAAACACCCCCATAGCATGATGCTGCCACCACCATGTTTCATTGTTGGGATTGTATTGGGCAGGTGATGAGCAGTGCCTGGTTTTCTCAACACTTAGAATGATCACCAAAAAGTTCTACCTTTGTCTCATCAGACCAGAGAATCTTATTTCTCATAGTCTGGGAGTCCTTCATGTGTTTTTGAGCAAACTTTATGCAGGCATTCATATGTCTTGCACTGAGGAGAGGCTTCCATCTGGCCATTTTGCCATAAAGGCCCAACTGGTGGAGGGCTGCAGTGATAGTTGACTTTGTGGAACTTTATCCCATCTCCCTACTGCATCTCTGGAGCTCAGTCACAGTGATCTTGGGGTTCTTCTTTACCTCTCTCACCAAGGCTCTTCTCCCATGATTGCTCAGTTTGGCTGGAAGGCCAGGTCTAGGAAGACTTCTGGTGGTCCCAAACTTCTTCAATTTAAGGATTATGGAGACCACTGTGCTCTTAGGAACCTCGAGTAATGCAGGAATTCTTTTATAACCTTGGCCAGATCTGTGCCTTTACACAATTCTGTCTTTGAGCTCCTTGGGCAGTTACTTTGAGCTCATGATTCTCATTTGGTCTGACATGCACTGTGAGCTGTGAGGTCTTATATAGACAGGTGTGTCTTTCCAAATCAAGTCCTATCAGTTTAATTAAACAGCTGGACTCCAATGTAGAACCATCTCAAGGATGATCACAAAGAAATGGACAGCATGTACTTAAATATGAGTGTCTGAGCAAAGGGTCTGAATACTTATGACCATGTGATACTTCAGTTTTTCTTTTTTAATACATTTTCAAAAATTTCTACATTTCTGTTTTTTAGTATTTACCAAATGGCTGCAATGAAACAAAGAGTGAAAAATTGAAAGGGGTCTGAATATTTTCTATACCCACTGTATACCCACTAAAGGAGGTTGGTGGCTATGGCCATGAAAGTGCAAGCTTATTTTAACTGTTCTTAAAAAGGCACTCTCAGTCAAGGGAATCTGTCAGCATTTTTTTTGCTACCTCATCTGAAAGCAACCCGATGTAGGTAAAGAGATACTGAATCCAATGAAGTATCACTGAGCGTACAGGGTGCAGCAGTTGTGACACAATCTGAGTTCTTTTATGCAGCATGAAGCAGAGCTGAAAAATCACACCATGCTCTTTATTTAAATAATCTATAGACAGTGAGCTTCTTAGCACAGGAAGGAGTGGAGTAGGATGACTTTGCATGCACCAGTTAGTCACAGCATTGGTAATGTCCTAATGATAAAACCTTCAATGAAAGTAAATAACAGTACACAACCTGATAAGTGACACATCATTGAATTCAGTGTTTTAATCCTTACCTGATGCAGTCCTCAGATTATATAGCAAAAACCTTCTGACAGATTCCCTTTAGTATTTTTATTAATTAAATGTTTGTACGTAACGTGGCACGGGGTGGTAGATGTGGACGAGGAAGGTATCTCTTACGACCTGGCACGTTACATGAAGGTTGGGTTCCTGGCTGTGTGTGTGAACTTGTGCTCTAGGGGCTCTACACCCTTACAGGCAAGGACCAGATGTTTGACAGTTTAATGAGGGAGACTACCAGTCAAAAATAAACTTTTTACTCAACGATAACTTGGGGGAATTACTGTATATACACTAGATAGCGGGCGCACAACTTGATGAACATTTCCTTTACAATACAAATCAAATTCCACACACAGTTTCAATTCCTATTTCTTTCACTTTACTCACTTGTCCTCTACCTGCAACATTCTTTTCTACTTCACCACTGTCCAGCTCAGTACCACAGTCCAATTAGCAAGGGTCTTATTCTCAACCCACAGTTCCGCATCTTCTTTCCCTTTTAGAGAACTACACTGCTCACAAAAAATTAGGGATATTTGGCTTTCAGGTGAAATTTATGGAATACATAAAAAGTTCATGCTGCGGTGATATTTTATCATGGAAGTAGGGTATTTAAGTACATGCATGCATTGGTGATTTTCTCATCTTGAAGAAGTAGTCCACTACTTTATTCCCCCCCCGCTATTGCTATCACTGGCATCACGTGACCCAACACTGACGTCATGACAAGTGAGGCGTGACTCAGCGCTGGGGTCCCCACGGTGGCTGCTGGGTTGTGGGCGGGGTTACCCTCCGCATCACACCCAGCATCCACCGCGCGCTTTCCCAATGAATGGAGAGAGGCAGAGGGTGTGGTGGATGCTGGGTGTGATGTGCGGGGTAACCCCGCCCACAGCCTGGCATCCACTGTGGAACCAGGAAGATCGTGACTCCCGGCTGCTGCCAGCACTTGTCGTGACATCAGCAGATGTCAGAGCCGGCTGCAGCCAGTCGTCACGTGATGCCTGTGAGCGCCCAGTGATAGCGCCGCTCACAGGCATTATCAGCAACAGAAGGTATTTACAAGAAGTCTTAGGGTCCCTGGGGGGATACATGGGGGGGATATGAAGTAGTGGACATCCCCTTAAACCCCTTAAGCCCCGGAGCATTTTCCGTTTTTGCATTTTCGTTTTTGCTCCCCTTGTTCCCAGAGCCATAGCGTTTATATTTTTTGGTCAATATGGCCATGTGAGGGCTTATTTCTTGCGGGACGAGTTGTACTTTTCAACGCCATTACTAGTTTTACCATATCCTGTACGGGAAAACGGGAAAAAAATTCCAAGTGCGGTAAAATTGCAAAAAAAGTGCAATACCACAGTTGTTTTTTATTTTTTTTTTTTACCACGTTCACTGAATGCTAAAACTGACCTGCCCTTCTTATTTTACAGGTCATTATGAGTTCATAGACACCAAACATGTATAGGTTTTTTTTTATTTAAGTGGTGAAAAAAAATTCCAAAATTTGGTAAAAAAAAAAAAAAAAATAGCGCCATTTTCAAAGACCCGTAGCGTCTCCATTTTTCGTGATCTGGGGCTGGTTGATGGCTTATTTTTTGCGTGCCGGGCTGATGTTTTTATTGATAACATTTGGGGTAGATCCGATGTTTTGATCGCCCGTTATTGCATTTTATTGCAATTTTGCGGCGACCAAAAAACGTAATTCTGGCGTTTAGAATTTTTTTCTCTTTACGCCGTTTACCGATCGGATTAATTCTTTTTTTATGTTGATAGATCGGGCAATTCTGAACGCGGCAATACCAAATATGTGTATGTGTTTTTTTTTTTTATATATTTTATTTTGAATGGGGCGAAAGGGGGGTGATTTAAACTTTTATATTTTTTTATTTTTTTTTAGATTTTTAAAAACTTTTTTTTTTTACTTTTTGCATGCTTCTATAGTCTCTATAGGAGACTAGAAGCAGCAACTGTCCGATCGCCTCTGCTACATACAGGGGACGAGCAGGTCCCCAGCATGCAGCAGAAATGGTCCTGTCCTATGAGCGCCGACCACTAGGTGGCGCTCATAGCGACAAGATCATGACAACCACAGGCGTCTGCTGAAGACCCTGGGTTGTCATGCACACCCATCGGCAACCCGCGATCACGTGACGGGGTCGCCGGTGGGCGGGGCTTATGACGCGCTACCCGGAAGCGTGCGTTAAATGCTGCTGTCGGAGATTGACAGCGGCATTTAACATGTTAACAGCCGCGGGTGGATCGCGATTCCATCCGCGGCTGTTGCGGGCACATGTCAGCTGTAAGAATCAGCTGACATGTGCTCCGTTCAGTGAGGGCTCAGCGCAGCAGCCCTCACTGAACGGGCAGTACGCAAATATGCGTACTAATACGTCCCCAGTAAGTAAGGGGTTAAACAATTTATTTAAACAAAAGCCAACAACAGTGGTGGGTATACTCCTCAAAAATGTCAGTCTCAATAACTTGTCATGTGGCCTTGAGCATCAGTAGTTACAGCTTGACAACAATGTCTCATACTGTTCACAAGTCAAATTATTGCCTGCTGACACATGGCATCCCATTTTTGTTAAAGAGCGGCCCTCAGGTTATTGAGGGTCTGGGGTAAAGAGTTATGAGTAGTGTTGAGCATTCCGATACTGAAATATCGGGTATCGGCCGATATTCGCGGTATCGGAATTACGATACTTAATTCCGATACTTTTGCAATATCGTATACCGGAATCGGAAGTTCCCATAATGCAATGAGCCATTTTCATTTTATTCAGCAAATGAGGATCCTAAGAAGTGTGGGCACATCCTGTTAGGCATGTAGGCATCTTAACTAATGGCATGGCTGTGATTGGCTGCTGAAATGATGTCATGATGCACTATAAAAGCCGCCGCCGCCATTTTGAGCTCACTCTGCTGTGAATTCAGTTAGGGATAGGACGCTGTTGTTCTGAGGGACAGTTTTAGCTACCTATTTGGTCTATTCTGCTTTACCCAAGCTACTTTATAAATCGCTGTGCCTTGCAGCGCTAGTGCACAGTTCTCTGTGCTGTTCACCGCTTTCTGCAAGGTCTGTGCATGTGAGTGCAGCTCACCCTGTAGTGTGTGCTTCAACCACGTCTGGTTGTAGTGCACTAAGTGTGTGTCACTGCCTCATACATTGTCCTTTTTTGCCAATTCATAATTTTTCCTGATATCTCCTATTAGTGTGGTGGTTCCATCCGTATTCAGCTAAATTGGTTCCAAACACACTATATAGGAGTAGATAGAGAATTTTTTTTGGTCTTGCAGCGCTAGTGCACAGTGCTCTGCATCTGTACTGTTCACCGCTGTCTGCAAGGTCTGTGTATGTGAGTGCAGCTCACCCTGTAGTGTGTACTTCAGCCACATCTTGTTGTAGTGCACTCAGTGTGTGTCACTGCCTCATACATTGTCCTTTTTTGCCAATTCATAATTTTTCCTGATATCTCCTATTAGTGTGGTGGTTCCATCCGTATTCAGCTAAATTGGTTCCAAACACACTATATAGGAGTAGTTAGAGGAGCCTTTCTGCAGCATTGGGCCCTGCAGCCCCAGCCAGATTAGTATTAGCCTATTTTTTGTAGCCTCATCTATTGCATTGTAGGTTACCTTCCTACATTGTAATAGCTACAAAAAGATTGTGATACTATCGGTATTACATCTTTAGGCACATCCAGTGTCTTTTTGTGACAAAAAAAACCTAAATAAAGTTCACCAAACACTCCACTTTACAGTTGTGCAGGCCACATTAGCTCATATTAAAGTCTAGTCCACACTTTATAAAATTAGTGTTTCTTATACCTGTTAGCAGCTGTTCAGGAATAAGCACACTAAGCCCTTAGTACTTTTCTGCCTATCTTTATCAGTCTACCAAGATGAAGAAGGCAGGGAGTAAGGCATGTGGTCGTGGGCGTGGAGTTTCTGCAGGGAGAGGACGTGAGGATTCTGTGCCTGCAGGGAGAGGACGTGGGGATTCTGTGCCTGCTGCGGGCACCAGTGACTCAGCATCCCCCAGTTTTACCAGGGAACAATCCTTTATGCGCAGCTTTGTAGGAGCTAGCCGTACCCCACTGCTGCGGGAGGACCAAATTGAAGCCGTTGTCGGATGGATGGCAGCTAACGCATAGACTTCAATTAGTTCCAGATCCTCTCAGGTCCTGAGCACTGAAGAGCACCCATCTGTCTCTTCACCACCTGCCAAATTGCCCAGGCAGTCAGAGAGCCCTGGACAGGAGCCATCTCTACTTCTGTTCTCTGAATCTCTTGGCTTGGAAAGAGGGGGCCAGCCAAGCAGAATTCGAGAATTTGAAGAAGAGGTAGTATGCAGTGATGCGCAACCGTTTTGTCTCTCTGAATCTGAAGAGGCGGGTGGGCCAGTGCCTATGGTCAGCAGCACACCTCAGTACGCATCTGATGATGAGACTCAGGTGCCACTTTCTGGTGCGTACTGTGCTGTCGAGACTACCCAGGAGAAGCAGTTGTTTGAAGAGGGTGGTCGGAGCAGCTCTGAGGAAGAGATTCCCCAAACAGCCCAAAAAGGAGGGAGAGGGAGGGGGCAGACTTGGTTGCCTGTAGCCTCCACTTCGGCACCCATTAGGAGCATGGATCTTCCAAAATCCAAAGCGGGCGCTCCCAAGACTTGCAGTGCCTGGTCCTTTTTTGACACAGTTGCAGATGACATTTGCTTTGTCAAATGCAAGCTGTGTAATCAGAAGGTGAAAAGAGGGAAAAGTGTCAGCAACATCAATACCACAAATATGTGGAAACATGTGCGGACCAAGCACGTGGTGGAGTTACAAAAACACACTGAAGACCTAGGCCAACCTTTCCCAGTCATCCTCACACTCCCAGGCCAGTCTACAGCCATCGTTAGCACAGGCATGGGAGAAAAGGCGCCCATACTCGGCAAACCACCCCCGAGCACAGGCTCTGAATGCTGGCATTGCTAAACTACTGGCCCTTGAAATGCTATCATTCAGGCTGGTGGAGACTGACACATTCCGTAACTTTATGGCATTGGCAGTCCCACAATACAACGTGCCCAGCCACTTTTATTTCAGCAGGCAAGCCGTCCCTGCCCTGCAACATCATGTGGAGGGAAAAATTAAACATGCGCTACAAAACGCCGTCAGAAGCAAGGTCCACCTGACCACCGATGCGTGGACCAGTAAGCATGGACAGGGACGATAGCTTTCCCTCACTGCCCATTGGGTAAATGTTGTGGAGCCGGGTACAGATCTTGAGAGTGGCGCTGTACGTGTTCTGCCAACTCCAAGGATTGCAGGAATCCAGTCTGTACACATTGACTCCTCCTCATACTACAGTTCCTCTGAATCAGCGCTGCAGGAGCCGTCACGGTCTACCTCCACATCGACCCGTGAACGGGTTACCTGTTATGATGACCGATATGAGCACAGCCGTGGCCAAACGTCAACAGGCCATATTAAAATTAATTTCTTTGGGGAATCGAAGCCACACAGCGCAGGAGCTCTGGAATGCCATCAAGCAGCAGAGCGTCGTGTGGTTTGTGCCAGCGAATCTCCAGCCAGGCATGGTAGTGTGTGACAATGGCCGAAATCTGGTGGCAGCTCTGGGCCTAGGCATCCTCACTCACATCCCATGTCTGGCACATGTGCTCAACTTGGTCGTGCAGAGTTTTTTGAGGGACTATCCGGATCTTGATGCACTGCTTCACAAGGTCCGCATAGAGTGCGCTCACTTGAGGCGTTCCAGCAACGCAAGATCACGCATTGCAGCTCTGCAGCGCCGATTCCGGAACATCGCATCATATGTGACCTACCCACCAGGTGGAATTCAACGTTACATATGTTGGAGAGGTTGTGTGAGCAGCAGGCAGCAGTAATGGAGTACCAGCTGCAGCAGGCGCAGACAAGTCGCAGTGCGCGCCGTTCACACTTCACCACCACTGAGTGGGCCTCTATGAAGGACATTTGCCACGTTTTGGGTGCCTTCGATTATTCCACGCGGATGGCGAGTGCAGATGATGCACTAGTCAGCATGACTATCCCCCTTATCTGCCTGCTTGAAAAAACACTGCAGGCACTAAGGGACGAGGTTTTGGAAGAGGTGGAGGATGAGGAGTCACAAATGCCATCTGCTTCTCTACAGTCTGCGCAACGTGGTTCCTCACAAAGGCCTAGGCAGGGGACACCTTGTGAGGAGGATGAGGAGGAGTCAATGGATGAGGAAGACATCTGTCCAGAGGAGGGAGGTACACAATGCTCTAGTAGTCAGTATCTAGAGCGAGGGTGGGGTGATGCAGAGCAGGCAGAGATCACGCCTCAAGCAGGGGACAGCGTTTCTTGGCCAGTTGGCAGTCTGCAGCACATGGTTGATTTCATGCTGCAGTGCCTGAGAAACGACCGCCGCATCGCCCACATTCTCAACACGGCTGATTATTGGGTGTCCACCCTCCTAGATCCTCGCTACCGGGACAACTTACAAAGCCTCATAACACCGTTGAACCGGGAGCGTTAAATGCGGGAGTACCAAGACGCACTGGTGCATTCCATCATGTTCTCCATTCCAACTGAGAGCAGTGCTGCTAGTGCTTTACAAAGCAGCTCAGTGCGTCGAGGCAGTGGAGGAAGCTCTGCACAAAGAGGGAGCAGAAGCAGCGCCTCAACACAAGGCAAGACCAGTATGGCCAAAATGTGGCAAAGTTTTGTGTCCCCGCCGCCACAAATGTCTACACCATCACAGACGGCTCCAGTCAGCAGGAGGCAACGTTTCCGTCAGATGGTGACAGACTACATGTCTTGCCCTCTTAGTGTACTTCCAGACGGCTCTTCTCCCTTCAAGTTTTGGGTCTGTAAGCTGTATACATGGCCAGAGCTTAGTCAGTATGCATTGGAGGTGCTAGCTTGCCCTGCTGCTAGTGTATTATCAGAACGCGTCTTTAGTGCCGCAGGTGGTGTACTAATAGACCGTCGCATGCGACTATCCTCCGATAACGTTGACCGGCTTACTTTTCTCAAAATGAACAAGGCCTGGATCTCTCATGAATTTGCCAGTCCTCTTCCAGAATAAATAATTGGTTGGCAACAGTATCCAGGTCTCCTGTTGTGTTCATGTTTCTACCACCTGAACTGTAATCCCTGAGCTCCAACACCGCCAGTTGGCACTCGGAAGTGCTGTCTGCACAGTCAACACTTGCTGCCGTGTTATTGGGGTTCAGTAACGTCAGCTGTTTCCCTGCTGTGCGGACGGCAATTTCTCCTGCTCTGTCCACATTCTCACTACTACAGATTTTAAAGTTGCTCCAATTACACCTCTGGCTCCTCTGTTTTCAGTATTATCCCTGAGCTCCAACACTGCCAGTTGGCGCTCGGAAGTGCCGTCTGCACAGTCAACACTTGCTGCTGTGTTATTGGGGTTCAGTAACGTCAGCTGTTCCCCTGCTGTGCGGACGGCAATTTCTCCTGCTCTGTCCACATTCTCACTACTACAGATTTTAAAGTTGCTTCAATTACACCTCTGGCTCCTCTGTTTTCAGTATTATCCCTGAGCTCCAACACCGCCAGCTGGCGCTCGGAAGTGCCGTCTGCACAGTCAACTCTTGCTGCCATGTTATTGGGGTTCAGTAACGTCAGCTGTTCCCCTGCTGTGCGGACGGCAATTTCTCCTGCTCTGTCCACATTCTCACTACTACAGATTTTAAAGTTGATCCAATTACACCTCTGACTCCTCTGTTTTCAGTATTATCCCTGAGCTCCAACACCGCCAGTTGGCGCTCGGAAGTGCCGTATGCACAGTCAACACTTGCTGCCGTGTTATTGGGGTTCAGTAACGTCAGCTGTTCCCCTGCTGTGCGGACGGCAATTTCTCCTGCTCTGTCCACATTCTCACTACTACAGATTTTAAAGTTGCTCCAATTACACCTCTGGCTCCTCTGTTTTCAGTATTATCCCTGAGCTCCAACACCGCCAGTTGGCGCTCGGAAGTGCCGTCTGCACAGTCAACACTTGTTGCCGTGTTATTGGGGTTCAGTAACGTCAGCTGTTCCCCTGCTGTGCGGACGGCAATTTCTCCTGCTCTGTCCACATTCTCACTACTACAGATTTTAAAGTTGCTCCAATTACACCTCTGGCTCCTCTGTATTCAGTATTATCCCTGAGCTCCAACACCGCCAGTTGGCGCTCGGAAGTGCCGTCTGCACAGTCAACACTTGCTGCCGTGTTATTGGGGTTCAGTAACGTCAGCTGTTCCCCTGCTGTGCGGACGACAATTTCTCCTGCTCTGTCCACATTCTCACTACTACAGATTTTAAAGTTGCTCCAATTACACCTCTGGCTCCTCTGTTTTCAGTATTATCCCTGAGCTCCAACACCGCCAGTTGGCGCTTTGAAGTGCCGTCTGCACAGTCAACACTTGTTGCCGTGTTATTGGGGTTCAGTAACGTCAGCTGTTCCCCTGCTGTGCGGACGGCAATTTCTCCTGCTCTGTCCACATTCTCACTACTACAGATTTTAAATTTGCTCCAATTACACCTCTGGCTCCTCTGTTTTCAGTATTATCCCTGAGCTCCAACACCGCCAGCTGGCGCTCGGAAGTGCCGTCTGCACAGTCAACACTTGCTGCCGTGTTATTGGGGTTCAGTAACGTCAGCTGTTCTCCTGCTGTGCGGACGGCAATTTCTCCTGCTCTGTCCACATTCTCACTACTACAGATTTTAAAGTTGCTCCAATTACACCTCTGGCTCCTCTGTTTTTAATATTTACCCTGGGCTCCAATACCGCTAGTTGCTGCTCAGAAGTGCCGTCTGCACAGTCAACGCTTGCTCCAGTGTTATTGGCGTTCAGTAACGTCAGCTGTTCCCCACCTGTGTGTCCGGCAAATTCTCCGGCTTTGTCCACATCCACTGTACTACTGATTTAAAACTTGCTCCAATTACACCTCTGGTTCCTCTGTTTTTAGTTTTTACCCTGGGCTCCAATACCGCTAGTTGCTGCTTAGAAGTGCCGTCTGCACAGTCAACGCTTGCTCCAGTGTTATTGGGGTTCAGTAACGTCAGCTGTTCCCCAGCTGTGTGTTTGGCAAATTCTCCTGCTCTGTCCACATTCACACTACTACAGATTTTAAAGTTGCTCCAATTACGCCTCTGGTTCCACTCTGTTTTTAGTATTTACCCTGGGTTACAGCACCGCCAGCTGTTTCCTAGCCGTGTCTTTGGCACGGGTACTCCGTCCTGTCCAGCCTGGTTCCAGCACGCCAGCTGTTTCCGGGTAGTGTCAACGTCACTTTGCCTCCAATGCGTTGTCCTGTCGTGTTGCGGTCGGGTTAGCCGACTCTATGGTGCCTGCAGTTTAGGAGACTCCTATGTGGGCTGCGGGATCTGGCAATGAAGGCTGGTTCCATAGTGCCAATAGGACAAGCACCCTCTATAGGACTGTGGGTTTTGGTAACTGCGGCCGGCTCGCGGCCTTGAAACTTTTTTTTACATGGGTACCTTCTGCTACCCATCCGGGTTCCAGTACCGTCAGCTGGTTCTCGGCAGTGCCTTTGGATTAGGTGCCTCCTTCTTGGTATCCAAGTTCCACCAACGTCTGCTCGTCCTTGGTAGTGCTTTCTGGCACAGGTACCTCCTGCTTAGTAACCGAGTTCCAGCACCGTCAGCTGGTCTTCGGCAGTTCCATTGGCTCTTGTACCTTCTGCTACCCATCCGGATTCCAGTACCGTCAGCTGGTCCTCGGTAGTTCCATTTGCTCTTGTACCTTCTACTACCCATCCGGGTTCCAGTACCATAAGCTGGTACTCGGCAGTGTCTTTGGCACAGGTACTCCCTCCTGCCCAGCCTGGTTCCAGCACGCCAGCTGTTTCCGGGTAGTGTTAACGTCACTTTGCCTCCAATGCGTTGTCCTGTCGTGTTGCGGTCGGGTTAGCCGACTCTATGGTGCCTGCAGTTTAGGTGACTCCTATATGGGCTGCGGGATCTGGCAATGAAGGCTGGTTCCATAGTGCCAATAGGACAAGCACCCCCTGTAGGACTGTGGGTTTTGGTAACTGCGGCCGGCTCGCGGCCTTTAAACTTTTTTTTACATGGGTACCTTCTGCTACCCATCCGGGTTCCAGTACCATCAGCTGGTCCTCGGTAGTTCCATTTGCTCTTGTACCTTGTGCTACCCATCCGGGTTCCAGTAAAGTCAGCTGGTTCTCGGCAGTGTCTTTGGCACGGGTACTCCCTACTACCTAGCCTGGTTCCAGCATGCCAGCTGTTTCCGGGTAGTGTCAACATCACTTTGCCTCCAATGCGTTGTCCTGTCGTGTTGCGGTCGGGTTAGCCGACTCTATGGTGCCTGCAGTTTAGGTGACTCCTATTTGGGCTGCGGGATCTGGCAATGAAGGCTGGTTCCATAGTGCCAATAGGACAAGCACCCCCTGTAGGACTGTGGGTTTTGGTAACTGCGGCCGGCTCGCGGCCTTGAAACTTTTTTTTACATGGGTACCTTCTGCTACCCATCCGGGTTCCAGTACCGTCAGCTGGTTCTCGGCAGTGCCTATGAATTAGGTGCCTCCTTCTCGGTATCCAAGTTCCACCAACGTCTGCTGGTCCTTGGTAGTGCTTTCTGGCACAGGTACCTCCTGCTTAGTAACCGAGTTTCAGTACCGTCAGCTGGTCTTCGGCAGTTCCATTGGCTCTTGTACCTTCTGCTACCCATCCGGGTTCCAGTACCGTCAGCTGGTCCTCGGTAGTTCCATTTGCTCTTGTACCTTCTACTACCCATCCGGGTTCCAGTACCGTCAGCTGGTTCTTGGCAGTGTTTTTGGCATGGGTACTCCCTCCTGCCCAGCCTGGTTTCAGCACGCCAGCTGTTTCCGGGAAGTGTCAACGTCACTTTGCCTCCAATGCGTTGTCCTGTCGTGTTGCGGTCGGGTTAGCCGACTCTATGGTGCCTGCAGTTTAGGTGACTCCTATGTGGGCTGCGGGATCTGGTAATGAAGGCTGGCTCCATAGTGCCCATAGGAAAAGCACCCCCTGTAGGACTGTGGGTTTTGGTAACTGCGGCCGGCTCGCGACCTTGAAACTTTTTTTTACATGGGTACCTTCTGCTACCCATCCGGGTTCCAGTACCGTCAGCTGGTTCTCGGTAGTGCCTTTGGATTAGGTGCCTCCTTCTCGGTATCCAAGTTCCACCAACGTCTGCTGGTCCTTGGTAGTGCTTTCTGGCACAGGTACCTCCTGCTTAGTAACCGAGTTCCAGTACCATCAGCTGGTCCTCGGTAGTTCCATTTGCTCTTGTACCTTCTGCTACCCATCCGGGTTCCAGTACCGTCAGCTGGTTCTCGGCAGTGCGTTTGGATTAGGTGCCTCCTTCTCGGTATCCAAGTTCCACCAACGTCTGCTGGTCCTTGGTAGTGCTTTCTGGCACAGGTACCTCCTGCTTAGTAGCCGAGTTCCAGTACCATCAGCTGGTCCTCGGTATTTCCATTGGCTCTTGTACCTTCTGCTACCCATCCGGGTTCCAGTACCGTCAGCTGGTCCTCGGTAGTTCCTCAGCCTTCTTGTACCTTCTGCTACATTTCCAAGTTCAAGCTTTTTGAAATGGTTCTTGGTAATCACTCTGGATCTCCCTGATGAGGACCCTGAAGACGAGGACCCTGAAGACCAACCCGAAGAAGACGAGGACCCCGAAGACGACGACCCTGAAGACGAGGACCCTGAAGACCACCCCGAAGAAGATGAGGACCCTGAAGACCACCCCGAAGAAGACGAGGACCCTGAAGACCACCCCGAAGAAGACGAGGACCCCGAAGACGAGGACCCAGAAGACCAACCCGAAGAAGACGAGGACCCCGAAGACGAGGACCCCCGAAGACGACGACCCTGAAGACCACCCCGAAGAAGACCAAGAAGATGACCCTGAAGAAGTTGACCAAGAGGACAAAGAAGAGAAGACAAGCACCAAGATACAGAAGAACAAGAGACAGAAAACCAAGAAGCAGAAATGCAAGAAGCTGCAGAACAAAAAGCGGAAGAACATTAAGCATAAGACTAAAAATCAGAGTAAAAGATAATATCTAAATTATAAGCAGAAGATGATTAAGCAGTGTATGGGGGTGAGTCCGTTCCTCCTCGTGGTGCCCCTGGAAAAGACCTGCTGCTGCAGGCCAAACTGAACGTGGACAAATCCTGTTGTAAATCTTTTGTGACGGGCAGAACGAAAGGTGTAATGTCCAACCTTTTATAGATAACAACTACAGGAATGCCTGTCACAAATAAGAATATGATGAAGAAGAAGAATATGAAGAAGATGAAGAAGTAGAATATAAAGAATGTAAAAAAAAAGAATAATACGAAGAAGGTGAAGAAGAAGAAGATGAAGAAGGTGAAGAAGAAGTGGATGAAAAAGATGCTGAGGATGATCAAGGAGAAAGTGTGGGAGAAGTAAAAAAGAAGGTGAAGAGCATGGAAGTAGTGAAACATAAATATCTGCCAAAATATAAAAATACTTAACATAGTCAATATTTCCATAACTCAGAACGTCATAAAAAAATATTAATTCCTGCTATTCCATTTGATTGGGCTAAACCTCTATGCCTTTATTGTCTCCCCCACCTCCCCCAATACATTCAACATTATTCTTAGTTGTTTTCCTTCATGTAGAATTAACCTACAAGGAAAGAAAGGGTTTATTTTCATTCCGATATTTCTGTCCCATTGACTTGCATTGGTTTCCGGAATCGGAATCGGCGATATCCGATACTTTTTCTGTATCGGTCCGATCCAATCCGATCCGATATTTCCCGATATCGGAAGGTATCGCTCAACACTAGTTATGAGCCTTTACACATCGACTCAGCTGATCCCATAGGTTTTTATGGGATTCAGGTCTGGAGAAAGTACAGGCCATTCCATTTGAGGTACCCCAGTCTCCATTAGCCGATCCCTAATGATGCGACCTTAATGAGCTGGAGCATTGTCGTGAAGATGAAATTAGGCCTGTGTTGCTCATGCAGATGCACATTGAGTGGATTAATGATATTATTCAAGTAGTAGGGGCTTGTCACTGTACCATTTAAAAAGTGTAGCGCAGTTCTGTATTGACTAGTCACACCTACCCACACTGTAACACAACCACCACCACTAAAGACTTATTTGGTGACAACAGTGGCTGATGCATAGCGCTCTCCAACATATTTGATGACCATAATTTCTGCTCAGCGTAAATCAACTTTCATCAGTGACCAGCACTGAAGCCCACTGGTCCCTCGTCCAGCAAAGATGCTCCCTCACCCATGCAAGACGATGATGCCTGTTCCTGGTAGTGTGGTCAGGCACCCTTGCAGGTCATCTAGCACGCAGACCACACTGATGTAAATAGTTTCAAATGGTCTGACGTGACACTAGGATGCATCTCACCTCCCTTTAATGTGCCTTGAGTTTTGTGGCATTCGTCATCTGGTTCGAAAGGGCATTGTTCACAATGAAATGGTCATCAGTGTGGGATGTGGCCAAAGGGCATCCACTTTTATGCCTTTGTTTGACTTCCCCAGTTTCTCTCTATCTCTGTTGCAACCTACTGATGACACTCTGTGACACTCTAAGATCAGTGGCCACTTACATCTGAAAACATCCTGCTTGAAGCCTTGAAATGAGGAGGCAATGTTAATCAATTGTTAGATGTCATCTTGGTCTCATGATGTCAAAATGTGAACTGCATGAGGAGGAGGACTTTTAAATACCAATTCTATATGAACCCCAAAATTTATTTGGCAATTCATGAATCAAACACTTTTGTGAATTTTGCCATTAAGCTCCTTGATAGAGAACAGCAAGTTGTGGAAGAAAGTACTGAATCATTGAACAGTTGGACATTTGTACTCAAAAGTTTAGAGACAGTCACATAAAGATCACTGGAAAAGGTTATAGAGTACATTTTAGGATCATCCTGAAATTTCACCCGAAAGCCAAATATCTGTAACTTTTTGTGAGTAGTGTATATTGCCAGTATGGCCAGTAGTGATGGTTACTTTGATATCTGCTATTAACAGTGGATAAGGGATAAGTGTCGCCTACTGAAGTCCTTCTAAGAGGCAAGAAATCAATTTTTTCATTAGGGACAAGTGTGGAATTTACAATGTCACACCATTGAAAATAACCTGTGATAAACATCGGAATGCAAGAGGTTAAAGTGAAGAACAACAACTTGAAAATGTTGATCGCCCCCCCTGTGTCTGTTGGAATGCTTATGGTGTTAGGCTATGTGCCCACGTTGCGGACCTGAAGCATATTTTTTACGCTTCTCCCTGGCGGGAAAATCGCATGCGGATATTACATGCGGTTTTCCCGCCAGGTAGAAGCGCTTGTGAGGCGTCTTTGCATGCATTTCCGCATGCGGGTTATCAAGCACTTCTCCAAGCATCACTTGGAAAAGTGCTTTACAACTTGTTCAGAATGGTAAAAAATAAAAAAATAAACTTTATACTCACCTTCTGATGCATTCTCTGCCCCGTCCGGAGGCTTGAGCGGCTCACGCTGCTGTGTGCAGGACCTGCGGTGACGTCATTGAGTCATGTGGTGGGTCACATGACTCAATGACGTGGCAGGTCCTTCAGACAACAGCGCGACGGAGGGAAAACATCATAAGATAAGTATAAACTTTATTTTATTCTTTTTTTTACAGGTTCTTTGGTACCCAGGTCTGGATGAGAGTCTCCTCTCCTCCAGACTTGGGTACCATCCGCACATTGATTCCGCGGCGCTTCCGCAAAATTAATGAACATGCTGCGGATTTTTGACTGCAGCATATACGCTGCGGAAAAATCCGCAGCATGGGCATTGACATTGCGGAATGCCATTGGGGACCATGGGGTGCGGATCTACATGCGTTTTTCAAGCGTTTACGCTGCGGAAATTCCGCAGCATATACGCTTGAAAAACGCTACGTGGGCACACAGCCTTACAGGCATATTGTTATCATCAAGCAAAGGGATGACTAGCCGATAGCCATGCTTTTAGACTTATTAACAGGATAAGCTACAGTATATTACCTGCTCTGCAAAGCTTTTACTGAATGGACTCCTGCTGACCACATGACTATCCAGCAGACCCCTCTGTGATCCATATATATGCAATGCTCCCATGCCTGTGCCAATGATAGGCCTACAACAAAGATTAGCAACAGCTACACTATCTTTGACTTAATGAAATAGATATTTTCTTTGCTATTGCGACAACCTCATTCACTTAAGCAAATAGAGATGCACTGATTGCACAGCCAGGATTAGTCATACATACACTGTATCCTTTCTCAGGCAGATACCCTGAGTCCTGATCCATGGACTACTGGGTTATCAGATTGCACCATTGTCAATAACTGGTACAATTTGATATAATTGTAGAGTAAACTCCAGTGTGATGTCAGAGAGGGAATTCAGAGAAGTGACACCTAAGCGGACCAGGTTATCCACCTAAAGCATGGGAAAGCTTATATTTGTCAAATTGAATCAAGCATCGATCACTGCTGACTGCTCACCTACAGCTGATGCCAAAAAATCATCTATACCATATGTTTGCCTGACTATCCTTTGCCTATCTTCGACACCATTCTGCTGTCACCAATGCCGATGGCCCACACTCAGCCGGACATTTACTCCTTGTCCATAATGTTATTAATACTATGGTACTGCTGCTGCCAGGTCGATGTTGCTGATCCTACACTGCCAGACATCTCCTTGTCTTCCTTATCTTAATACGCTATTCTGCGTCTTCTGCCACTGCCATAGCACAACCACACCAGCCACACATCTCTTGACTTCTGCTTACTGAGCTTACTGTGCTTTGTAGTGATAAACTGTACTGTTGTAGCCAGATCTGCCATTTCTGGCATTGCACTGCTTGACATCTCCATGCTTGCCCAATCTAAAACTCTACTGTGTGACATCTGCTGCTTTCACTACACAGCCATGCCTGCCAAACATCTCCGTGCTGCCTACTCACTATGTTTTATAATGAAAGACTGTACTGCTGATGCGAAATGTAGCCTCTTCAGGTATAAAAACATCAGACATCTCACAAAATAGGGCTGCTTTTTAGTCTAGTTAACAATAAGCCATTGTTTCTTCTCCCTCATCATGTAATAATTAGTGTTGAGCCACCCCCGTAGTGTTTGAGTTCGGTTCGTCGAACACCGTTAAAACCAATGGCAGGCAAACAAAAACACAAAAAAACACATAGAAAACACCTTCAAAGGTGTCCAAAAGCTGACAAACTGCTCAGAAGACATAACTAACACATGGAAAAGTGACAAGTACATATAGTCATGCGAAAAGAAAAGAGGTGGAGGAGTAAAAGGAGGGGGAGACACAGATATAGGCATGTCATGCCCTTCTAAAATCCAAAAAGTGAGAAGCCGACACGGCCAGTCCGTTCCTGCCGTGCCACCTCCATTTGTGCCAGAGCCGCGGTGGACCCTGACGGCCAGCCCCCCTCTCCCAATACTGGTGCCTGTCCGCTGGTGGGTTGAGCGAGCCCCCCTGTGGTGGAGGCAGCTCTAAGCTTTTTAAATTGTGCCTCTAATTTGAATGAATACACTTTAAATCCTTTTACAAGGATCTATTGAAGGGCAAGTCTCATGCCAGCAGCCGCGTAATTCCAGCTCCAGTAGCGTCCACTAAAGCTGCTGCAGTTAAAAAGCTTTTATAAGGATCGAGCTCGGCTGTCCACCGCAAGGCGTCCTACCGCCAGTCCCAGCCCCTATGCCTTGGGGTGCCTCCTGATGCTCTTCACTGAGTATCCCATGGTCCCGAAGCATTTCCTTTGAAAAAATTAAGTGTCCAAACTACAGGTGGTGTAGCTTGCTTAACTGCCGGGATAATCCGCTGACTAGCCGACACTGCTACTAGGCACACAGTATTTCCTGGGCTAGATGCAGTTAAAAATTTGTAATTAGATACTCTCGTTAGATGCTGAGAAAGCATTCCATAGAGTCTCCTGGCACGCCATATATTATTCTCTTAAAAAGCTTGGGGTAGGGGTCTAGGGGACCCTTTTATAGCCAAAATCACGGTCCTGTATCGCAATGCGTCACCTAGGCTGAAGATAAATGGAACTGTAGCACCCCGAGGGCTCGGTTGCTGCAGAGGAATTGCACCTCACCCAGAGGTGTGATATCTCACTCTCAGGTAAGGATGGAGTGTGGATCAGGACCCCGACACCTGCATGCATTACACCACATTGCCGTGGGGCAGGGCGACCAATATGCCCCTGAGATGGGCACGACAGTCCCTGTCCCTGGCTGGAGTGAGGGGAGGGAACACTGAGGAAGGGGAACCCTGTAGTGCAGGAGCAGGGAGGAAGCAGTTCCTGGGTGCATTGAGACGGGAGTATAAAAGGTGGGCACCATCTTAGTTCAGTGCAGAGAAGTCTGAGCAAAAGTGACAGGGAGCAGGGGCTCTGCATGAGCTCTGCTCCGGAGGTGGGCCCAGTAACAGAGGCCCAGGCCTGGAAGAGGGAGAAGGAAGGAAGAGGAGCGGAGAAGGCTCCAGGAACGAGGAACGATGGGATCCCAGGGGTGTGGACGGGCGAGTCGCCACCGCACGCCCGAATTCACCTGCGTGGAGGGGTCAGGCCAAAGGGGGAGAACGGTCCCCGAAACTAGTGGAGGCGGGACACGACCCTCAGCTAGAAACCGGAGGCTGTGACATTTTATGTGGCGCAGCCCCTCGCTACAAACGCTAGGAGGGCAGCACATAGGGTCAGGGAAACTGGCGTCAAGTTTACCAAGAGGAGGCCCGAGGCAGCCGGACAGAAGGGTTGGTAAGAAAGGCCAGACAAAGGACACACAAATGGGGTCCTGTGAAGCACTCCAAAGTTATCTGGGAGTTGTCTGAGCCCCTCACCTGGTGAGCACAGTACGACGTGGGCAGCCGTTACCTCCAGAAGTGGTCTGGATAATAAGAACTGTGAGTAAAGGCCCTGGACTGCATCACTGACTCCGTGTCGTTACTGCTGCTGCCCTGCACCATCACCCCCATCCTCCGCATACATTGCCCTGAGGCTATACTCCTCAAGGAAGTTATGCTACGCTCTGCTGCACCCACAACACCAGCCTCAGCGGTCTGCCCTGCAGCGGCGGTTCACTCTGACCGCAATCCACAGGTGGCATAGTCGAACATTTAAACATCAAAACCACATAAATAGTTCCGCCACTGCTTTGACCGCCCTGAGCCACGGAACCTGGTCGCCGCCACGGAGACTACAACCACCAGCATCCACCAAAAAGGGTCCGGCTCCGGATGTCCCAAGGCCCAGGGGGTGCGTCAGAACGTTTTCATCACCTTTCATAATCACCAATGGGGCAAGGCAGGGATGTCCTCGGTCCCCTCTCTTATACATCCTAGTGACGGAGCACCTGCTCTCATCAATTCGCCATAACCCCAATATTAGGTGGATTGAGGTGGGAGGCACCGAGTACAAGTGCTCTGCATTTGCTGATGATGTCAATCACATATATCCATCAGCAGGCTGTTATGGCTGAAATAGATCACTTTGTTACATTGTCAAATTTTAAAATCAATACAGCGAAGTCTGAGACCCTCGATGTCTCCCTCCCCAAATCCATACAGGATTCCATCAAGTCCAACTTTCCCTTTGCCTGGCCCTCACAGGGTATCAAATTCTTAGGAATTCCTATTCATAGAGACCTCTCCCGTCTATGTTATCTTAATTTTGGGCCCTTTATTGAACAACTTCATACAGACCACGGTTGGCAAGTTAGAACTGTAAGATTCACTACGTGAACCACTGGTGTTTTGTGGAAAAACACATGTACACTGTGTTCCAAATTATTATGCAAAAAGTGTTTAGGAGTGATAAGGGAAGAATTTGTTTGTTTGTCAGTTAAACTCATTGATGGTGATGTGTGTGAGGGCTCTTTATATCACTGTAAGCAATTGCAGACACCTGTGCTAATTAGTTTGGCAGGTGTGTCCAATGAATGGCAAGACTACTTAAGAAGGCTGTCCCACATTATTAAGCAGCCTACATTTTCTGCCAAAATGGGAAAGAAAAAGGATGTGTCGGCTGCTGAGAAGCAACAAATTGTGGAGTGTTTAGGTCAAGGCATGACTACAATCAACATTGTGCGATGATCAGGATGAAGTGTCTTGGCAATCAAGAAGTATGTAGCTGATTCACAGTACACACGTGTGCGTGCTGATAAGGGCAAATTGAGGACTCTTTCCTACAGGCAATTACGTCAGGTTAAAAGAGCAGCGGCAAAAAAGCCTTGTCATAGCAGCAGACAAGTTTTTGAAGCTGCTGGTGCCTCCAACTTCCCCCGAACAACAAGATGCAGGGTCCTTCAGAGGTTTACAGCTGTGCGTACGCCTTCCTGTCGACCTCCTCTATCCACTGCACACAAGCAGAAACGGCTCCAGTGGGCCAAACATTACATGAAGACTGATTTCAAAACTGTTTTGTTCACGGATGAGTGCCGTGCAAAGCTCGATGGTCCAGATGGATGGAGTGGAGGAAGGCTGGTTGATGGACACCCCACGCAAACACGGCTACAGCGCCAACAAGGAGGAGGTGGAGTAATGTTTTGGACTGGAATCATGGGGAGAGAGATTGTCAGCCCCTTTAGGATCCCTGAAGGGGTAAAGATGAACTCCATAATGTATGTGGAGTTTCTCAAACAGCACTTCCTGCCTTGGTTCAAGAAGAAGAACCGTGTATTCCGCAGCAAGATCATTTTCATGCATGATAATGCACCGTCTCATGCTGCACATCACATAACACATCTGCATCTCTGGCTGATATGGGCATAAAAGGGGACAAACTTATGGTGTGACCCCCATGCTCCCCTGACCTCTACCCCATTCAGAACCTCTGGAGCATCATCAAAAGGAGTGTCTATGATGGCGGGAGGCAGTTCACATCTAAGCAACTGCTTTGGGAGGGTATTCTGTCCTCATGCAAAACAATTGAAGCAGAAATCATCCAAAACCTGACAAATTCAAAGGACGAGAGAGTTCAGAAGCTCCTTTCGAACAAGGGGTCCTATGTGCAAATGTAACATCACCTAGAATAAAGTTTTGAGTTGCAAACTGCTTAATTTCAGTTTCTAATAACCTGCTAATGCTTATAATTTCAAAAATGACCATTTTTTTGGTCTTTATTAAAATGAAAAGGTTGATCGAAGAGTGTGGGGGATCTAAGAGTGTGGCAACCCAGTAGTCAGGATTACTTCGAATTCTGACAATCTGAGGGTCATGTTGCAGGTAGTGCAGCAAGAAGGCACTTGTCACACACAGAGTTTCTCAAAGAAGCGGTAATGTTGTGTGCGACATGCTGGTGGAGAGCAGGCACACCTTTCTTTGAGAAGTAGTGCCGACTGGGCATCTGGTACTGGGGCACTGCGACGGACATAAGGTCTCGAAAATCCTCTGTGTCCACCAGGCGGAAAGGCAGCATTTCTGCAGCCAAGAGCTTGCAGATGGTGAAATTCAACCTCTTAGCTTTCTCATGGCTAGGAGGAAATGGTCTTTTACTTGTCCACATCTGAGGGACCGAGGGCTGGCTGTTGTGCTTAGACGGGGTTGATAAGGGAGTCCCCGGCAAACTGTCGGTCTGTGAGAAGGATGCAGGCGGACATGTTAGGTTGCCTTGATCCAAAGGTGGTGCTATCGATGTCGGACAGCGCTCAACACCAGCTGGTGTTACCACCTCCAAAGAAAATGATGACCTGCCAATCACGCTGGCTGTTGCGGGTAAAGAGGTGGCAGGTCTGCGTCCCAAAACAGGTGTGACTGCTGTCCCCCCAGTCACAGAGGATGAAGAGGCCGCAGATGCACAAGATGGGGCAGACGGTGGTTGGCCCGGCTGGCTAGGCCGCATTGTAGCACAGTGAGCTTCCCACTGCAACTTATGCTTCATGTCCATGTGCCGGTTCATGCATGAAGTACTCAAACTATGTATTTTTTGGCCTCTACTTAGCTTTTGTTGACAAATGTTACAGATAACACGAATTGGGTCATCTTTATCGATCTGAAAAAATGCCCAGGCTATGCAAGGCTTAGCACCCATGCGACCTGAAGAGCCACCACGACTTGTGGTCAGAGGCAGAGTTGTGTTTGAGGATGCAGTTGTTGACGTGCTTCCAGTACTACGTCTCTGTCCAGGAAGGCGCAACCTGACCTCGTCGTCACTAGCATCCTCCTCCACCTCCTCTGCTGACCTCATCTCTTGGCTGATTGTGGCTTGACAGTAAGTGGGATCTCCAACCTCATCATCATCACCCTGTGTGTTATCACACCCGTCGTCCTCAGAGCCAACCTGTTCCTGCCCTGACAAAAAACTAAAGTTGTCGCTCCAATCAGGTATTTGAGTCTCATCATCGTCTTCCTCATTGTCTACACCAACAGGAGTTACAGTTTGGGAATGAGGGTCTACATTATGGTCAGAACCTTCTGCGTCTGGTCCTGGATCCGACTCATAAAGATTCTGGGCATCAGTGCAGATCATTTCCTCGTCTGGATTCACAGAAGCGCTGGAGCCGACCTCTGATTCCCAGGCTATAGTATGAGTAAACAGCTCTGCAGACTCAACCATCTGTTCTACCTCATACTCAGATGGGCAGCTGGAGATTTGGGAGCTGTGAGGAAGCAAGTGCAATTGGGGTGACACCTCTGAGGACTGGAGTATTTGTGATGTTGAAGTTGATGTGGAGGAGAGCCCACTTAAAGGAGCACTTGATATCCGTTGAAGCACCTGCTGTTTTTGTGCCTCATCTGGAATTTGTAGCGATTGGCGTGGCCGTAAGAAAGGGATCTTATCACATTGTCCGCTAAAAGAAGTAGACATTTTAGTTTTCCTGGAAGATGGTCTTTCTTCTGCAGATGTTACTGTTGCTTTAACACCTACTCCACGGACACAACCTTTTTTCCCCTTCCCAACACGCCTATTCCCCTTTCCACCAGCAGCAGGCCTTTTTCCACTCATTTTGGTGGTTAACTAATTCACAACTCTGGAGTTGTTTGCACAAAAAAACAATGGATGGGAACCGAGCAGAGCTGAATGGCCAAACTTTGGTATTAGGCCAAATCTAATGTCTGGGTTAGATGCAGAAAAAAATTATATTCAGTTTGCAACCTGATGGAGGTCAGTATAGATGGACTAATAGAACAAGTCCCACACACAGCTAGAAGGCCAAATATTTTTTCAGAGCTAGATGCAGAAATTTTTTTTATTCAATTTGCATCCTGATGGAGGTCAGTATAGATGGACTAATAGAACAAGTCCCACACACTGCTAGAAGGCCAAATATTTTTTCAGAGCTAGATGCAGAAAAATATTATATTCAATTTGCAACCTGATGGAGGTCAGTATAGATGGACTAATAGAACAAGTCCCTCACACAGCTAGAAGGCCAAATATTTTTTCAGAGCTAGATGCAGAAAAAAATTATATTCAATTTGCAACCTGATGGAGGTCAGTATAGATGGACTAATAGAACAAGTCCCACACACTGCTAGAAGGCCAAATATTTTTTCAGAGCTAGATGCAGAAAAATATTATATTCAATTTGCAACCTGATGGAGATCAGTATAGATGGACTAATAGAACAAGTCCCACACACAGCTAGAAGCCCAATTATTTTTACAGAGGTAGATGCAGAAAAAACTTATATTCAGTTTGCAACCTGATGGAGGTCATTATAGATGGACTAATAGAACAAGTCCCACACACTGCTAGAAGGCCAAATATTTTTTCAGAGCTAGATGCAGAAAAATATTATATTCAATTTGCAACCTGATGGAGGTCAGTATAGATGGACTAATAGAACAAGTCCCACACACAGCTAGAAGCCCAAATAGTTTATCAGAGGTAGATGCAGAAAAAAATTATATTCAGTTTGCAACCTGATGGAGGTCAGTATAGATGGACTAATAGAACAAGTCCCACACACAGCTAGAAGCCCAAAATTTTTTTCAGAGGTAGATGCAGAAAAAAATTATATTCAGGTTGCAACCTGATGGAGGTCAGTATGGATGGACTAATAGAACAAGTCCCACACACTGCTAGAAGGCCAAATAATTTTTCAGAGCTAGATGCAGAAAAATATTATATTCAATTTGCAACCTGATGGAGGTCAGTATAGATGGTCTAATAGAACAAGTCCCACACACAGCTAGAAGCCCAAATAATTTTTCAGAGGTAGATGCAGAAAAAAATTATATTCAGTTTGCAGCCTGATGGAGGTCAGTATAGATGGACTAATAGAACAAGTCCCACACACTGCTAGAAGGCCAAATATTTTTTCAGCGCTAGATGCAGAAAAATATTATATTCAATTTGCAACCTGGTGGAGGTCAGTATAGATGAACTAATAGAACAAGTCCCACACACAGCTAGAAGCCCAAATATTTTTTCAGAGGTAGATGCAGAAAAAAATTAGATTCAGTTTGCAACCTGATGGAGATCAATATAGATGGACTAATAGAACAAGTCCCACACACTGCTAGAAGGCCAAATATTTTTTCAGAGCTAGATGCAGAAAAAAATTATATTCAATTTGCAACCTGATGGAGGTCAGTATAGATGGACTAATAGAACAAGTCCCACACACTGCTAGAAGCCCAAATATTTTTTCAGAGGTAGATGCAGAAAAAAATTATATTCAGTTGGCAACCTGATGGAGGTCAGTATAGATGGACTAATAGAACAAGTTCCACACACTGCTAGAAGGCCAAATATTTTTTCAGAGCTAGATGCAGAAAAATATTATATTCAATTTGCAACCTGATGGAGGTCAGTATAGATGGACTAATAGAACAAGTCCCACACACTGCTAGAAGGCCAAATATTTTTTCAGAGCTAGATGCAGAAAAAAATTATATTCAATTTGCAACCTGATGGAGGTCAGTATAGATGGACTAATAGAACAAGTCCCACACACTGCTAGAAGGCCAAATATTTTTTCAGAGCTAGATGCAGAAAAATATTATATTCAATTTGCAACCTGATGGAGGTCAGTATAGATGGACTTATAGAATGATGCTATGCCCAAAAGGTTTTACTTCACTAGGTGCAGTAAAAAAATTGGTATTCTATACACAGGTGGTGTAGCTTGCAACACAGATAGGCTACTCCACTGACTAACACACTCTGCAATAGGCCAAAAAGGATTAGCTTTGCTAGATTTAGCCAAATGCTGTGAAAAAAACTTGCACAGCACTGGCACAGACCTGCCTGGCAAAAACTGATAGGAACTGATGTAACTTAGTCCTGAAAAGGACTGCAATTACAATTAGTCTTTACTCCCACAACCTATCTATTTAAGAGCACAGACCTGCCTGATAAAAGTCGTAGGAAATGCTGTAACCTAGTCCTTTAAAGGACTGCAATCACAACTATTCCCTACTCCCAAGCTATCTGTAGATTTGTGCGAAAATTGGCTTGAAATTAACAAGGTATAGCGCACACAGAAACAGCGGTGCCGTCTAACACGCAGCTGCAGCAGTGAGAAAATGGTGGCGACGGGGAAAATTGCTGGGTCTTATAGGGCAAGGACATGTGACATACACTGCCAATGACACATGCCCTTGCTTGTGTGAAAAAAAGCACTTCGCTCCGTGTGTGCGCTGCTGATAGGCTGACAGATTGCACCTCCCCACTGTAAATGCGGGAAAGAGAAAAAAAAAATGGAGATCTTCATTATTCCTGCAGAGATCCATTGCCTGCCCCTCCCCCCACCCCGCTGTACACTCAAACTGCGTATTAACATTAATTTTCATCATTACTGAGAAAAAATCCAGTTATGATTTTGGTGCACGAACAGTTATCGAACATAACCTCGAACAGCCGAATTTTTTTCAAATCGTTCGTGTTCGCCGAACGGCTCGAACACCGCCCAAAACAGCTCGAATTTGAGATTGGCGAACAGTTCGAGTCGAACAACGCTCATCTCTAGTAATAATCTGCATCCTCGCCCCTATTCTGTAATAATGTCTCCCATCCTGGTCCCTATCCTATAATAATGCACTCCATCCTGGCTTCCATCCTATCATAATGTCCACTGTTCTGTAATAATGTACCCCACCTTAGTCCCTATCCTGTCATAATGTCCACTGTCCTCTCCTCTATCCGGTAATAATATTTCCCTGTCCTGTAAAAATGTCCCCATTCTGATATAATGTCCCCCATACTGTAATATTGTTCTCCGTTCTGGCCTCCACCCTGTAATAATGTGCCTCATCCTGTAATATTGTCCCCCATCCTAGCCCCATCTTGTAATAATATCCACTGTCTTGTAATAATGTCGTCAACCAAGGTCCCTATGCTGTCATATTGTGTACTGTCCCGGCCCACATCCAGTAATAATATTTCTCCACCCTGTAAAATGGTCCCTCATCCTATAATAATGTCACCTATCCTGTAATAATTTCCTCTGCCCTGGGGCTATTCACATACACATTAAAAAAAAATACACAATTCTTCCCATCTGTCCCGGCTCCCATGAGCAGCGTCCTCTTCCTACTCCACAGTAGAGGTCCAGAGAGGTGGATGGGTGCATTGCAGTGACATTATGCATTACCCATAACTTGCACACAGATGTCAGTGCCGGCCTCTGATAGGTCAGTGGCTTGTTTAGCTATTGCGTTGCTGTGTAATGCAATTCAACTGAAAGTGCGTCCGAGGACACCCATCCTGCTGAATATAATGCTGGCATTAGCAGGACCCATCCTCTATGGCTCCGGTCATGGTCGCACTCTTTGGTTCTGCGATCTGTGCTCCTGGCAGTAGCCAGTTTGATGTTACTGGAAACAATATAGGATTGCTGTACATCTTATGATCATGTGATTCTGAAATATTCATCTATTCATTCAATGGTGACATTCACCCGTCAGGCACTTCAACGATCAATCTGTGGCTGCCAGTTCTAGATCACAGTGTCCATTTCAAAAAATACATGAAATGCAGAAAGAATTATAATGTGCTTTGAAGATGTTACTGTCAAATTCTTTAAACATATAATGGCCGACTTTCCATGATTAAAAATAAAAAGAGATCTGAGGCTGGAAAAAATAGACTGGTAATGATTAGTCTTACTCAAGAAATCAGACCGCTTCCCCTAAAGCCAAGAAGCACAAATTAGGATGTGGCATTTAGGAAGATGTGTATGCTGATCATTGAAGTGTATTCAGTCTACATCACACAAGAATATAATTGATAGTGTTCAGGCAATATGATGCAAAAGTAAAGAGGGAAAATACTGGCTTAGGACATGACCTCTTCTTTGTAAGAATTAAATATTCCTCTTTGACCTGTGGTTTAATACAAGTGTTGTGTATTGCAAAAACACAGGAATCTTTCCAAGCTATTCTGCTTTTTATGGTCTTTGCATGTCATTTTTTTCAGATCATAGAGGCCTGGCGATAAAATGGATTTGTTCAAGCAGAACTTCATGCTTTGATATGCTAAGATAAAACAATTTGAGATAGGTTTCCACGAAGACAGCTGTATCAGTGGAAAACAAAAAACTCTATTTAATTTATTTGTTATTTTTGCAGTATAGTGCAGCGCTGTGTTCTCACACCTGATAAATGAATTCATGTTCTGTTTTTCTTGAATATTTACTATTATAAATATGAATTCAGCATAGTATGCTTTTTATTTTTTGTATTTCGAACAAGGTCATTGCTCCCTATTAGTACATTTGGAGAAATAAGCACCATGTAATATATGCTTAGTTTTATTTATTGGCAGTGCGGTGGCATGGTGGTTAGTAGTGTTGTTTTTCAGCAATTGAAATCTTCATGTTCTACCTATGTTTGTCTGAGTTTTCTACAAGTGAATAAAATAAATAAATGAACTCAGATTGTCATTGAAGAAGCCAGATTGCAGACACAAGGACTGAAATTCAGAAACCGATCCCTTGTCACACTCACAGAAGACAAACCGTTATGCTTTCCAATAAACTGCAGAGGCTCTTCATACATAACCTTTCTTAATCCATCAAATAAACTCCTCTTTACTTATTTATTTATATATCAGCAATACGTGACAAAATCAGTCATTTGCTTGAGCTAAGTAGGCAACTAGGTTATAAAAAAATACCTGCTTAGGCCTCGTTCACACATCCGCTTTTCCAGTATGTATGGCATCCGTTTTTTTCACAGATACCAAATGTATCCATTATAACCTATGATGCTATGCACATGTCCGTGTTTTTACACAGACCATGTGTCTGTGCAAAACCCATGGAGACATGGCTTTTTTTTCCAGCAGCACGGATGACAAGAACCAATATAAATCTATGGATTTGTCAAAAACAAGTAGAGCACTGTGGTGGCAATAGTATACGGTCGGTATGCTGTCCGTATTTAACATTGCAGAGGATAGAAGATTAGTAATTTATTTTTTTCTTTATCCATACGGGAATAACACTGATGACTACGCTGATGGTAATAACGGACACAATGATAACACACTGATGCAAAACACTGATGCCACCAATACTGGTTTTTCGCGTACGTGTTTTAAGGAACCTTACTGAAACTCAAACTGAAAAGAGTTAATTGAATTAGGAAAAAGTTTACAGTTTTCTGTGGGTAAAAACTTGTTCTTTACCGAAAACTAGCTTATGTTTTCAAATTTTAGGCTCATGACGCTAGTTTTATAATATAATTTTGAGGAGAGCGTTGACTTTTTAATTTCTAGATAAGTACTACAGTCATGGCCAAAAGTGTTGGCACCCTTGAAATTGTTCCAGAAAATGAAGTATTTCTTCCAGAAAAATATAGCAATTACACATGTTCTGTTAGACACATGTTTACTTCCTTTGTGTGTACTGGAACAACACAAAAAACTGAGAAAAAAAGGCAAATTGGACATAATTTCACAAAAAAAATCAGAATAGGCAAGACAAAATTGTTGTCAGTTTTCCAAAATTATGGGTACAGAACTTTGTTCAAGCGTGTGATGCTTGTTCAAACTCACCTGTAGCAAGTAACAGGTGTGGGTAATATGAAAATTTAATCTGAAAAAAGATAAAAAGGGGAGAAGTTGACTCAACCTTTGCAGTTTGTATCTGTGTGTGCCACACTAAGCATGGAAAACATAAAGAGGAGAAGAAAACTGTCTGAGGACTTGAGAACCAAAATTGTTGAAAAATATCAACAATCTAAGTGTTACAAGTCCATCTCCAGTGATCTTGATGTTCCTTTGTCCACAATGTAGCACATAATCAAGAAGCTTACAACCCAAAGAACTGTAGCAGGGGCGTAGCGACCAATGCGATCAGGCCCAGTGGGTGAGGAGCCCGCCAATGTCATAAGAAACTGCAACTGGATGTTCATCCTCAGACGCACATCTAGTTGAAGTGTATTAATGCACACAGGCCCATTGGGTGTTGTGCAACAATACACGCTGCAAGCTAATCAAAGGCCAGCAGCTGACATCAGCGCTACACGCTGAAGTCAGCTGCCAGCTTCGCAAGAGAATGCCGCGCGGCAGGGAAGCGAAGGGAAATTGTGTATTTATTTTATTTTTTTATTTTTTTTAAATAAGTGGCCATGTACATGGATGACTATGGGGTGCATTATACTTTATGGATTACTGTGGGGTGCATTACATTTTATGGAGGATGACTATGGGCTGTGCATTATGCTTTATGGATGACTATGGGGGTGCATTATTTTTTATGAATGACTATGGGGGTGCATTATACTTTATGGATGACTATGGGGTGCATTATACTTTATGGATGACTATGGGCTGTGCATTATACTTTATGGATGACTATGGGGGAACATTATACTTTATAGATGATTGTGGGGATGCATTATGTATGACTGTGGGCTGTGCATTATACTTTATGGATGACTATGGCCTGTGCATTATACTTTATGGATGACTATGGGCTGTGCCTTATACTCTATGGATGACTATAGGCTGTGCATTATACTTTATGTTGGACTATGGGCTGTGCATTATACTTTATGGTGATATATGGGCTGTGCATTATACTAAATGGTGGATTATGGGCTGTGCATTATACTATATGGAGGACTGTGGGCTGTGCATTACACTATAAGGAGGGGTATGGGCTCTGCATTATACTATATGCAGTACTATGGGATATGCATTATATTATATGAAGGATATATCCAGCCTTTACACTCAGGTGTGTTGAGTATCTGAAGAAACCTGCTCCAGAGAGGAGTTTGCATGTGTTGTGCTGAACCGTGTGTGGCCGGACCCCTGCCAATATACGGACTGTGCTGCATCCTTGAATTTTGTTTTGCCATTTTGCCAAATGGGCTGTGTTTACTTTATGGACTCCAGATTGGTTTATGATATTTTAATAAATCAACCCAAAATTTTAAGACACAGTGTTCCTTGTCTATCTCCGCATACAGCCGAGCAAGCCGCTTTACCACAGGTGGTGTTAGAAGTGCGGGCAACACTCCCAGTGAACACATATGACTGTTACAAGAGGTGCTGCATGTCCTGGGTGAAATTTGCCTTAAGCCATCAAGTGATGCCGGACAAAATGGAGGATCTAATTTAGCATCTGGTGTAGGCACAGTAGTCACAGTACCAGCATCAGCTACAGCAGCAACAGATGACGCACCAGGACACCACTAAGCTGCTTATTCAGCAGCTCCAGCTCCAGCAGCAGACCCAACAGGACCAGCATCGACAACAGTAGCAAGAGATTGATTTGCTCGCAGGGGCGATTTGTGACACAGCAACAGCTCCAACGCTAAGGTCAGTGGATGACTTTTCTGTCCGGAAAGCGGTAAGGGGAGCTCTGCAGAAACTTACCCCGGGTGATGACGTAGAGGCCTTTCTGACGGTATTTGAGAGGGTCGCCGAGAGGGAGAAGCTTCCACCAGAGCAATGGGCAGATGTGTTGGCGCCATACTTGACAGCGGAGCCCCATAAGGCTTACTATAACTTGGCCTTGCAAGATGCCAAGGAATATGGGAAGCTAAAAACTCATGTGCCTGGGGGTGACAATGACTGTCAGGGCGCAGCGGGTCCACCATTGGTCGTATTACCGTGAGAAACCCCCTGGATCCCAAATGTTTGACTTACTGCACCTACTCCGAAAATGATTGCAGCCTGAGTCCTCTACCCCTGCGCAGATGGTAGAGCAAGTGGTTATGGACTGGTTCGTACATTCCCTGCCTAGGCCAATACAGACTTAGGTTGCCCAGGGTGATCCCCGGAATGCTGATAAATTGGTTAGTCTGGTTGAGAGGTGTCAGGGTTCCTTGGGATAGCAGCCCACTCCATACTAGGGAACTCACCAGGGGGCGGAGGCCCAAAAAGGGCCGGGGTATCAAAGGTCCTAAAGGTTGGAGGAGGCAATCCCAAGGTCCCTACGGGTGATATTATATGCTGGAGATTTCATGGCCGAGGCCATGTAGCCGCCTGCTGCACCCTGACCACTGGGCAGATAGACTGTAGCTTGGGACGCCGGTGCTCTTACTATGTCTACCCCATCTGCAGTGTGGACTATCAGTCAAGTGAGGGGCCACAGTCATGTCCCATGACCGTAAATGGAGTACTGGTGGCAGGGCTCTGGGGCCATACTTCCTCACAAGTTGATCCCCGAGAAAAATGTGGGTGTCCGATGCATTCACGGGGACACCAAGGATTACCCTGTTGCCAGAGTGACTATGCAAACTGACTGTGGGGCTGAGTCCCATGAGGTCAGGGAAGTTAAGGACCAGCTCCACCCGATAATAATAGGGCGGGACATCAGTCTGTTCTGGGACTTGTGGCGGAAAGCGGCGGTGCCACGTGTCTTAAACGGGATACGATTACATTCATGATGCATCACCATCGCAGTCAGAGGCAGATGAGTTACCCCTGTGTCCTTGCTGGTGACAAGAATGAGACGGTGACATAGGAGGCCAAGGTTCCAGATTTGGGGGTGTCTGGGGGAAACTTTGGTACTGCGCAAATGCAGGATCTTACCTTGAAGTATGCCTTTGATAATGTATCTGTAATAAAGGGGGTTGCTCAAGAGCCAGGGGCTTACACGAGGATCCATATTTTACACTCAATGGGGAACTTCTTTATCAGGTCACTAAGCCAAAAGGGGAAGTGAAAAAGCAGTTGGTGGTGCCAGGTCCCTATAGGCGTAGGGTATTATACCTGGCCCATTCTATATCTTGGGTCGGCATCTAGGGGTAGACAAAACTCAGGAGCGGTCCTGCTGAGGTTCTACTGGCCTGGATGTCACCGTGAAATTGTGAATTACTGCCGGTCCTGCCCCACCTGTCAGCTCCCATATCCCATTTCCACACCCCCCTAGTACCATTACCTATTATAGAGGTAAAATTTTCCTGGATTGCCATGGACTTTTTCAGGCCCTTGGTCCAGTCCGCCAGGGGGCACCAATACATCCTGGTAGTATTGGACTATGCAACTCGGTATCCGGAGGAGATAACATTGAAAAACTCCTCCACCAGAAGTATGGCTAGAGAGCTGGTGCATATTTTCTCCCGGACGGGCCTGCCAAAGGAGATCCTGACCGTCCAAGGAACTCCTTTTATGTTGAAGGTGATGAAGGGAGTTGTATAAGCCTCTCCAGATTACACAACTCTGAACGTCTATATACCATCCGCAGACGGACGGCCTGGTGGAGAGATTCAACAAGACCTTGAAGTCGATGTTAAAGAAGGTTGTAGAGAAGGATTGGTGAGACTGGGATTGCCTGTTGCCATACCAGCTTTTCTCCATCAGGCAAGTTCCCTAGAGCTCTATGGGATTCTCTCCATTTGAGCTGCTATACGGACGGTACCCTCGGGGACTTCTGGACATAGCAAAAGAGACCTATGAAGTAGAGGTTATACCCCACTGGAGCATCATCGAGCATGTGACCCAGATGCAGGACCGGATAAAGAGGGTAATGTCAGTTGTGAAGGAGAGCCTTCTACAGGCACAAGAAGCCCAGGTGAGGGTCTACAATCGGGCCGCAAGGCTGAGACAATTCAGCCCTGGAGACCGGGTTATAGTGTTAGTACCCACGGTCGAATGTAAATTTCTGGCCAAGTGGCAAGGGCCGTGCGAGGTGGTCGAGAAGCCATACCAGATCTACCACATCAACTTGCTTAAGCTGTGGTGGGACAGGGAACTGGTGGAAGCTACGTGTCTGGGTGCCAATCCTGAAGCCAGAGTCAAGGATGTCACAATGGCAGAGATACTATCACCGGCCCAAAAACAACAGTGTCGAGAACTGCTGCAGAGAAACCGAGACCTGTTCTCAGAGTTGCCCGGATGTACACAAGTTGTGGAGCATGATATCTTAACGGAACCGCATGTGCGGGTGAACCAGAGGCCGCATCGAATTCTCGAAGCCTGCCGCGAGGTGATCTCCAAGGAAGTGCAGAGAATGTTGAGCCTGGGCATCATCGAGGAATCTAAGCAGGGCCGGCGTCAGCACCCGGCACACCTGGGCAACTGCCGGGGCCTGAGCAGGATGGGGGGCCCACTCGCGGTAGGGCACCCCGCCGGGCTATGGGCGGAGGAGAGCGGTGCCAGTGCCCGCCCTTCTCCCCTGCTTGCTCAGGGCCCCGGCAGCCGGATCCTTACCTCTCCCCGTGCCTCCGCAGATCTGCTGTCTTCCTGCTGTGCACTCCCTGTGACGTCTCAGGTCAGAAGGCGCGGTGACATCTGTCCACCACGCCCTCCCCTGAGCCATCACAGGCAGCGTAGAGCGGGACGACACCGGCAACACTGGAGTCCAGACCTGAGCAGCAGCAGCAGGTGAGGAGGAGTGAGGTGAGTATTTGATTTTTTTTTTTAATGTATGGAGGCATGGAGCATTATATGGGGGGGTGACATCCTGCATGGGGCATAATATGTGGGGGTGACATCCTGCATGGGGCATTATATGGGGGGGTGACATCCTGCATAAGGCATTATATGGGGGTGACATCGTGCATGGGGCATTATATGGAGGGGTGACATCCTGCATGGGGCATTTTAAAGAGAGGGGGTGATATTCTGCATGGGGCATTATATGGTGGGGGAAAGGAACATCCTGCATGGGGGATTATATGGAGGGGAAAGGGACATCCTGCATGGGGTATTATATGGGGGAGAGAAGTGACATCCTGCATGGGGCATTATATGAGGGGTGACATCCTGCATGGGGCATTATATGGGGGAGAGAAGTGACATCCTGCATGGGGCATTATATGAGGGGTGACATCCTGGATGGGGCATTATATGGTTGGTCACATCCTGCATGGGGCATTATATTGGGGGAGAAGTGATATCCTGCATGGGGCATTATATGGGGGGTGACATCCTGCATGGGGCATTATATTGGGGGGGTGACATCCTGCATGGGGCATTATAAGGGGGGGAACTACCTGCATGGAGCATTATGGGGGCCAGTATCCTGTATGGAGCATTTTTTGGGGGCCAGTATTCTGTGTGGAGCGATTCGCCGGTTTCTGAGCTATTGTGGAATTTACAATAGATATTGCTCATGTAATGTAAGAAGTGAAATCTTTGCATTGTACTATACATATATATATTTCTCTGCGGTATCTGTGCATCATGATGTTAAAGGGGCCCACTGAGACTCTTTGGCCTGGGGCCCACAAAAACCTGGAGCGAGCCCTGAGTCTAAGAGCGGCTGGTCCAGGCCCATTGTTCTTGTACCCAAGCCGGATGGAGAATGGAGCTTCTGTAATGATTACAGAAAACTAAATGAAGTGTCCAAGTTTGACGCCTATCCAATGCCCCGGGTTGATGAACTTATTGAAAGGCTGGGGCCTTTCAGGTACATCATTACCCTGGACCTAACAAAGGGGTACTAGCAAATTCTCCTGTCCTCAGGCGCCAAGGAGAAGACTGCCTTCTCTACACGAGACGGGTGTTTTCAATACACCAGGAAGCTGTTCGGTATACAGGGAGCCCCAGCTACCTTTCAGAGGGCCATGGATCGGATCCTAGCCTCACACAAAAAATATGCTGTCGCTTACCTGGACTACATCGAGATTTTCAGCCCAGATTGGGGAAGCCACCTGCAGAAGGTCCAGGCAGTACTGGAAGCGCTGAGAAATGCCAGGTTTACCATACACCATAAAAAAATGCTCCATAGGAAGAGAAGAGGCGAAGTACTTGAGCTAATTTGTTGGAAGGGGAGAAATAAAACTGCAAGTGAACAAGATGGAAGCCATCCAGAATTGCCCCCAACCGGCCTCCAAGAAACAGGTATGAGTGTTTTTGGGAATCGTGGGATACTATCAATGATTTATCCCGAATTTCACCACAATAGCAGCACCCCTGACCGACATCTTGCATGGGGCATTATATGGGGGGGTGACATTCTGCATGGGGCATTATATGGGGGGTGACATTCGGCATAGGGCATTATGGGGGTGACATCCTGCATGGGGCATTATAAGGGGGAAACAGCCTGCATGGGGCATTATATGGGGGAGAAGTGATATCCTGTATGGTGCATTATATGGGGGGAGTGACATCCTGCATGGAGCATTATATGGGGGGAGTGACATCCTGCATGGGGCTTTATATGGGTGGTGACATCCTGCATGGGGTATTATATGGAGGGTGACATCCTTCATTTGGCATTATAAGGGGGGAACAGCCTGCATGGGGCATTATAAGGGGGGAACAGGCTGCATAGGGCATTATGTGGGGGGAACAATCTGCATGGAGCATTATATGGGGGCCAGTATCCTGTATGGAGCATTATAAGGGGACCAGTATCCTGTACGGAGCGTTTTATGGGGGCCAGTATTCTGTATGGAGCATTATATGGGGGCCAGTATTCTGTATGGAGTGTTATATGGGGGCCAGTATTCTGTATGGAGCATTTTATGGGGGCCAGTATACTGTGTGGAGCGATTCACCTGTTTCTGAGCTATTGTGGAATTTACAATAGATATCGCTCATGTAATGTAAGAAGTGAAATCTTTGCATTGTACTATATATATATATATTTCTCTGCGGTATCTGTGCATCATGAATCGTGGAATGTGTTAAAGGGGCCCACTGAGACTCTTTCGCCCGGGGCCCACAAAAACCTGGAGCCGGCCCTGTGTAGTATCGGTGTCTCTGCCCCCTGACAGGCAGAGACGCCGTCCCTCTTACCGCCGCGCTCCCCACCCGGCGTCCTCCGGCGCTCCTGCTTCTGCTGCTGCTGGCACGCGCAGCTTCCCGGGCACTGTGCTTAGGGCGCGCGCGCGCTCCCTCCCTCTTAAAGGGGCCGCGTGCATCGTCCTAAGGAGCCCACGGCCAATGGCCGGAGGACCTGTCATATAAAAGGCACCTCCTCCAAAATGGAGGTGCCCGTGCAAGGTTGTAGCTTTAAGGCTAAAACTCTGCTTCAGCCCTCAGGTCCCGCTGCTAGCCTGACTACCAGTCCAGCCCGCCAGCCTGACTACAAGTCCAGCCCGCCAGCCTGACTACAAGTCCAGTCCGCAGCCTGACTACCAGTCCAGTTCGCCAGCCTGACTACCAGTCCAGTCCGCCAGCTTGACTACCAGTCCAGTCCGCCAGCCTGACTACCAGCCCTGTCCGCCAGCTTGTCTACTCTCCAGCCCGTCATGAAGAGGTAGTAATCCAGCAACTCGTGAAAGTGGCTTAAAAAATAGCCTTTATCTTGAAAAAATTAAAACCATAAGACCATGGTGCAAATAAAAGCGTACAGAGGCTTACGCGTTTCGGATACGTAGATCCTTATTCATAGCTATGAATGCTTATGAATGCTTATTCATGCTATGAATAAGGATCTATGTATCCGAAATGCGTAAGCCTCTGTACGCTTTTATTTGCACCATGGTCTCATGGTTTTAATTTTTTCAAAATAAAGGCTATTTTTAAGTCACTTTCACTAGTTGCTGGATACCTACCTCTTCATCACTGCCTAATGTCTCCCAGACGGGGTTCTTTACAATTCGAGCACCGTGCCTCATGAGAAAGTGGACCGAGGAGGCAGACCCAGGTGAGCTGAAATATTTTTTCTACATCTCCAGCCCATCAGTCTGTCTACAGTCCAGTCTGCCAGTCTGTCTATGGGCCCTGCCCGCCTGCCTACCTGGAAGCACCTACCTGTTACCTGCCGTGCCTACCAGCCAGTCTACATGGAGGCTCCTGCCTGTTATCTGCCGTGCCTGCCAGCCCGCTAACCTGGAAGCACCTGCCTGTTACCTGCCGTGCCTACCAGCCAGCCTACCTGGAGGCTCCTGCTTGTTACCTGCCATGTCTGCCAGTCCGCCTACCCGGATCACCCGTCAGCCTGCCTACCGTGCTCATCTGCTGTACCAGTCAGTTCCTGCCTTCTGACCCATGGGAGTCACCTGCTCTCATACAAGGTCTGGCCCAGAGTAGCACCCGGTCCCTCTGCTCGGTCCTTCCCTGGTCACGGAGTCGATTGAGCCGCCGTACGACCTTGGTCAGTCCGAGTTGATACCTAGTTACGCCCCTCTGGTCCCTCCTTGCACCACAGCACAGAGATTTCACCACCCGGATCCGTAACAGTTTACACGGGCCATGGAACCCGGTGGCCTCCAGGCCCCTTTGCTTGCTGACCTGTACCAGGAGGTTTCTCATCAGAGATCCCAACAGGAAACCATCCTGACCTACCTGCGGTCTGTCAACTCTCGCCTGGACACGCTGTCTGTCCCACCTGGGCCTGCCTCGAGTCGAGCGACACCCGCTCCGGCAGCATCGCTGCCTACCAATACCACGGCATCCAGCCTAGGACTCTGGCTTTCTGCGCCACCTTGTTTTGGAGGTGACCCCGTCTTATGTCGGGGCTTTTCTGAACCAGTGCATGCTGCACTTTGAACTTCTGGCACATCACTTTCCCTCCGACCGGGCCAAGGTAGTGTTCATCATGTCTCACCTCACTGGGGAAGCATTGGCATGGCTAAACCCTCTATGGGAGAGAGGGGATTCCCTAGTGTCCGATCTTCCGGCTTTCCTCACTGCCTTCCGGAGGGTCTTCAATGAACCCGGATGAAGGATTTCTACTGCCTCCTCATTGCTCCGTCTCCGCCAAGGGAGTCTCACTGTGAGCCAGTATGCCATACGGTTCCGTACCCTCACTTCTGCCTGGGACAACGAGGCCCTTGTGTCCACCTTCTGGGAGGGTCTTTCCGGTCAGATTAAGGACGAGTTAGCGGGCCCGGACCTTCCTACCACCCTGGATGACCTGGTGTCACTAGCTACCCGGATTGACATCCGTTTCCTAGAACGTGCTAAGGAGACTACCGGGGAGAGAAGATTTCCTCGTCTTGCTCCTGTTTTCCAGAAACCGGCTGCCCTAACCAGCAACTCCCCGGGCACGCTCGCCCGAACCTATGCAGATCGACCAGACCAAGATGGTCAAGTCTCGCCAAGAAACACGCCGATCCGAGGGGAGCTGTTTCTACTGTGGTAGTAAGGAGCATCTGATCCGTTCCTGTCCGGTGAAGCTGGGAAACTCCAGTGTCTAGGACCACTCGGAGAGGTCATCCTAGGCAAGAGTAAATCCTCTCCGTTCTTGACTTTGTCCATCTCTCTCTCCTGTGGAGAGAACCGCTTCTTTCAAACCGCACATCTGGATTCCGGAGTCGCTGGGAATCTCATTTCTCAGTCCCTTGTGGAGAAGTATCAGATTCCCACCAAACCTCTGGCTGAACTATTGGCAGTCGCTTCCGTGGATGGAAGACTCCTTCCGGTGACCATCTTGCTCGTCACAGAGCCCGTAACCCTGCCGGTGGGAATGCTGCACTCAGAGAGGATCTCCTTCCATGTGCTTTCCGGACTCTCTCACTCCCTTTTGCTTGGTCTACCCTGGTTACAGAGACATGAACCCGTTCTGAATTGGCAATCCGGTGAGGTGCTCCGTTGGGGGCAGGATTGCCACGAGACCTGCCTGGTCCCGATTCGCCCGGTTCGACCTCCATCTACTCCGGCTAATTTACCTGGTCTACCGGCACCATACTGGTCCTATGCAGATGTCTTCGACAAAAAGGAAGCAGAGACACTGCCACCTCATAGGCCATATGATTGCCCTATCGACCTGGTACCCGGTGCCACTCCACCCCGTGGGCGTATTTATCCGTTGTCGTTGGCCGAGACCCGGGCCATGTCGGAGTACATCGAAGAAAATCTGGCTAGGGAATTCATCCGGAAATCTACCTACCCGGCTTGAGCCGGATTCTTCTTCGTAAAAAAGAAAGACGGTTCACTACGCCCCTGTATCGATTATAGAGGACTCAACCAGATAACTATCAAAAACAAATACCCCCTGACGCTCATCTCTGAGCTGTTCGACCACCTTAAAGGCGCGAAGATCTTCTCCAAGCTCGATCTTCGTGGGGCATATAACTTGGTCCGGATCCGGCAAGGAGACGAGTGGAAGATGGCATCCAATACCCGGGACGGCCACTATGAATACCGTGTGATGTCCTTCGGTCTCTGTAATGCTCCAACCGTCTTCAAAGAATTAGTTAACGACATCTTCCGTGACCTCTTATATTCTTGTGTGGTGGTGTACCTGAACGACATCTTGGTCTTCTCTTCGGATCTTCCCACACACCGGAGGGATGTTCGTCAGGTCCTGCTTAGGCTCAGACAGAATCACCTATATGCAAAATCAGAGAAATGCCTCTTCGAGCAGACCTCTCTTCCATTCCTGGGCTATATTATCTCTAAGACTAGTCTACAGATGGATCCCGAGAAGGTCTCTACTGTCTTAAAGTGGCCCCGTCCGGAGGGGTTGAAGGCGATTCAGTGATTCCTGGGCTTCGCCAACTATTACCGTCTCTTCATCCCACATTTCTCTTCCCGGACTGCTCCCATCTCTGCGCTCACCCGTAAGGGAGCAAATCATAAGGAATGGCCGTCCGAAGCGGAGGAGGCCTTCCTCTCCTTAAGCCTTTTCTTCTGCCCCAGTGTTGAACCATCCGGATAGCAACAAACAGTTCTTTCTGGAGGTTGCTGCTTCCTCTTCCGGAGCCGGAGCGGTGCTCACCCAGAAATCTCCGTCCGGGAGAATGATAACCTGTGGCTTCTTCTCCAAACTCTTCTCCTCGTCCGAGCGCAACTACTCCATAGGAGACCGAGAACTGCTAGCCATCAAATTGGCACCGGAGGAGTGGCGTTACCACTTGAAGGGGCTCTGCACCCGGTGGTCATCTATACTGACCACAAAAACCTTGGATATCTACCGAATGCCCAAAGACTCAATCCGCGTCAGGCCCAGTGGTCTATGTTCTTCGCCCGCTTCAACTTTACTCTATATTACCGCCCGGAGGACAAGAACATTAAAGCCGACGCCTTGTCCCGATCCTTCCTGACTTCGGATCAAGAGGAGGAGCCTATGCATATCATTGATCCCTCCAAATTGATGAATGTGGCTCTCTTGGACCTGTCTCGTCTCCCACCCGGTAAGACGTTTGTAGCGGTTCCGGATTGTACGAAGGTTCTTCACTGGGGTCATTCATCTAAACTAGCCAGCCATGCTGGCCAGAAGAAGACCTTCCTGCTCATTACCCTGCATTACTGGTGGCCTACCCTGCACCAGGATGTGGTAGACTTCGTCACGGCCTGTTCGTCCTGTTCCCGCAACAAGGTTCCCAGACATCTTCCAGTCGGCTGTCTCCTGCCTCTTCCTGTACCTGCTGCCCCGTGGCAACACATTGTTATGGAGTTTATTACCGATCTCCTTGTTTCTGCCGGTTGTAAGGTCATTTGGGTGGTCGCTGACCGCTTTTCTTAAATGGCCCACTTCATCCCTCTGCCTGGTCTCCCGTCTGCATCTGTGCTGGCTAAGGACTTCATCCATCACATCTTTCGTCTCCACGGCCTACCCCTCCACATTGTGTCTGATCGAGGGGTCCAGTTCACTTCGCGCTTCTGGAGAGCTACGTGTAAGCTGCTGGATGTCACTCTGGATTTCTCCTCTGCTCACCATCCGCAGTCAAATGGCCAAGTGGAACATATCAACCAGATCCTTACCAGCTTCCTCCGGCACTTCGTCAACACTCACCATACCGATTGGGTGGAGCTCCTACCATGGGCTGAGTTCTCCTATAATAACCATGAGAGCGAATCTTCTTCCAAGTCCCCGTTCTTTGTGGTCTACGGTCAACATCCCTGGATTCCGTTTCCCGTTTCCGCTTCAGTGGACAACCCTGCCGCGGAGTCTCTGGTCAGCGAATTTTCCACTATTTGGGAGGACACTAGATCTGTACTTCTTCAATCCTCCGAGCGGATGAAGAAATATGCTGATAAGAGATGTCTGGATCCGCCTGAATTCCGTCCGGGAGACAAGGTTTGGCTCTCCTCCAAACATGTTCATTTCAAAATGCCCTCCTATAAGTGGGGCCCACAGTTCATTGGTCCATTTGAAGTTCTCAAGCAGATCAACCCAGTAGCCTACAAGTTAAAACTCCCGGCCACCTTACTGATTCCCATCTCCTTCCTCGTATCTCTCCTCAAACCAGTTGTGCTTAATTCTTTTTCCGACAATCCAGGTACCTCCCCAGCTCCGTTCTCCGCTGAGGACATCTATGAGGTAGAGAACATTCTGGCCACCAAGAGGGTAAGAGGAAAAACCTTTTTTCTGGTAGATTGGAAGGGGCTTGGTCCAGAGGAGAGAACTTGGGAACCCAGTGAGAACATCCACGCCCCGCTTCTCCTTAAAAAATTTCTTTTAGGCCTAAAAAAGAGGGGGCATAAAGGGGGGGTACTGTAGTATCGGCGTCTCTGCCCCCTGACAGGCAGAGATGCCGTCCCTCTTACTGTGCGCGCTCCCTCCCTCTTAAAGGGGCCGCGCGCGTCGTTCTAAGGAGTCCCCGGCGAATGGCCGGAGGACCTGTTATATAAAAGGCACCTCTTCCAAAATGGAGGTGCCCGTGCAAGGTTGTAGCTTTGTGGTCTAACAGTCCAGCCAGCCAGCCTGACTACAAGTCCAGCCCATCAGCGTGACTACAAGTCCAGTCCGCCAGCCTGACTACCAGTCCATTCCGCCAGCCTGACTACCAGCCCTGTCCACCAGCTTGTCTACTCTCCAGTCCGCCAGTCTGTCTATGGGCCCTGCCTGCCTGCTTACCTTGAAGCACCTGCCTGTTACCTGCCGTGCCTACCAGCCAGCCTACCTGGAGGCTCCTGTCTGTTACCTGCCAGCTCGCTTACCTGGAAGCACCTGCCTGTTACCTGCCGTGCCTACCAGCCAGCCTACCTGGAGGCTCCTGCTTGTTACCTGCCGTGTCTGCCAGTCCGCCTACCCAGATCACCTGTCAGCCTGCCTGCCGTGCTCATCTGCTGTACCAGTCAGTTCCTGCCTTCTGACCCGTGGGAGTCACCTGCTCTCATACAAGGTCTGGCCCAGAGTAGCACCTGGTCCCTCTGCTCGGTCCTTCCCTGGTCACGGAGTCGATTGAGCCGCCGTACAACCTTGGTCAGTCCGAGTTGATACCTAGTTACGCCCCTCTGGTCCCTCCTTGCACCGCAGCACAGAGGTTCCACCACCCGTCCCGTAACACCCTGAGTCTAAGAGCAGCTGGTCCAGCCCCATAGTTCTTGTACCCAAGCCGGATGGAGAATGGAGCTTCTGTAATGATTACAGGAAACTTAACGAAGTATCCACGTTTGACGCCTATCCGATGACCTGGGTCAATGAACTTATTGAAAGGCTTGGGCCTGTCAGGTACATTAGTACCTTGGACCTAACAAGGGGTACTGGCAAATTCTCCTGTTCTCAGGCGCCAAGGAGAAGACTGTCTTCTCTACACGAGACGGTGTTTTCAATACACCAGGATGCTGTTCGGTATACAGGGAGCCCTAGCTACCTTCCAGAGGGCCATGGATCGGATCCTAGCCTCACACAAGAAATACGCTGCCGCTTACCTGGACTACATCGTTATTTTCAGCCCAGATTGGGGAAGCCACCTGCAGAAGGTCCAGGCTGAGAAATGCCGGGTTTACCATACACCATAAAAAAATGCTCCATAGGAAGAGAAGAGGCAAAGTACTTGAGCTACGTTGTTGGAAGGGGAGAAATAAAACTGCAAGTGAACAAGATGGAAGCAGGTATGGGTGTTTTTGGAAATCGCGGGATACTATTAACTATATATCCCGAATTTCGCCGCAATAGCGGCACCCCTGACCGACCTGCTTAGAGGTACGAAGACGTCGATTGCCAAGTGGACTTCTGAGGTGGAGTTGGCGTTCCAAGAATTAAAGCTCACCGTGTAAGCAGCCGGTCTTGATAGCGCCTGACTTCAATAAAGAGTTTGTGGTCTACACGGACACCTCAGACGTCGGCATAGGAGCCGTCTTATTTAGTGATGAGCAAACATGCTCGCCACTGCTCGGTACTTGCCTGAGCATCACTGTGCTTGTCAAGCTCAGCGCTCGGTTAGCATTTCCGTTTTGCTCGGGAGGGAACTCGGGTCCCCTCCCTGCATGTTTGGCACTTTTTAGAGAGCCAATGAACATGCAGGGATTACCTGCCACACACTGTAATGCCGTAGCCGTGTTGGTTGTGGGCATTACAGTGATTGGCTGGCCGCACAGCATCATCAGGTCTATATAAGATCTGGCGCCGCTATGCTGGTCACAGTGTACCGCAGAATCAGGCAGAGTAGGGAGAGGTGCTGCTGAGTCAGGGAGATATTTGCTTGTTTATAGTTAGTATAGATATTCCACAACATATATATATATATATATATATATATATATATATATATATATATATACATTTGAACTATCAGTCCTTCTGAGGACTAATCCAGCTGCATATAATCAGTGCTAGGCAGGCAGAGAGGGGTGACCGGCCCCCGATATCTGACTGTGTACTTCACGTCACTGTTGGAAAAGCCCGGCGGCTTAGTGGATCCCAGGGAGGAACACAAGCAGGAGGAGAAGAAGAAAGAGAGGGAGAAAGAGAGGAACACACCGACGGGGTCTTGACAGGTGCTCCTGATCTACATGGGAAGTGCTGAACCCCCTTCCTGGTGGCCGCAGCACGCCACGAGAAGCAGAGAGAAGCTTTGCAGCTGCTACTTCACTAAAGTGAGTAAAACCTGGATGACTTCATTTACCGCCTCTGCTTGGTTATTCCCGCGTGGCACTGCACCCACCATCCCTCCACCCAGTTCATCTAACACTGCCCTGAGACATACTCCGCATGTGGGGAGTAGTACCATCCAAGCTGCCAGAACATCAGCCTCAGAGGACAGTTGCAGCGCTGGTGGCCTTCACCAGAAACCACAGGTGGCGTAGTCAAACAACCACTCATCCAAAAGCCCATTATTTTCATGTGACAGCCCTGGGCACGGACCGGGTCACGGCCACGACGACACCCCGCACCACCGCCCTACATTGGCCCGGCACCGAGTACCCCACCGCTCAGGGAGGGCTTCACAAATGTATATGAAAGATGACAAATTTCACGTGAAGCTTATCCCCTTAATAAAACCTGTTAGCATGATTTTGTAATGTAATGTAATGTAACAACATTTGCTTTGTTGTTCTTCTTTAATCAGAATTTGAAAATTTCTGCTAATTATATTTAGGTGCAAAGGGGCTAGACTGCGCACTGGGTCTTCTCCTCCCTGTCTGTGATTTCCTGGCCCTTCCGCCAGGGAATCTCATCAGTGAGCTGCCATTCACAGACCAGAGGCAGGAGGAGGAGCCAAGTAATCACACACAGGGAGGAGAAGACCCAGTGCACAGTCCAGCCCCAATGAACCGAAATATAATTCGCTGAAAACTTCAAATGGTGATTACAGAAGAACAACAAAGTGGATTTCTTCACAAAAGGTATGAATTTAAAAAGTATCACAGTGTTATTAAAGCCATGTCTTTAATTTACATTACAATATTGTGGTTATAGTATGTGGTCAATTTTTATTTTAGTTCTTTTGTTTTTTTCTCCCCTTCTTCAAAGAGGCAGAACCTTTTTATTTTTCAGTCAACATAGCCACATGAGGATTTATTTTTCATGGGATAAGTTGTAGTTTTGATTAACACCATTCATTTTACCACATAATGTAAAGAAAAATGGTATAAAAATTCCAAATGAGATGAAATATTGTAAAAATAGCAATTCTGTCATCGTTTTATGGGTTTCTTATTTACAGTGTTAAAGGTATATCGGGGACTTTATGAAAAATTAAAAAATGTGCCTAAGCATTAACAGGCAGGTAGTAACTACCTACCTGCCTGTTGTGCACGGCGCAGTTCTTCCCCAGCACAGAGTGGTTACAGACCGCTGTTGCCAGAGATTCAGCTGCCTCTGCTGATGTCACGTCGACATAGCGGAGGCTCCTTTTCTGCTCCCCTGTGTTGACAGGGCTCAACTGCCAACGTCATTCTGATAGACAGATTCTCACTGCCTAACTGGGGGAGCCAGCTGTCAATCAGTATGATCCCCGGAAGTCACACCCTGTCGTGTCAGCAGAGGCAGCTGAATGGCTGGCAGGAGTGGTCTGTGACCGCTCTGTGCCGGGGATGAATGGCGCCATGTTCAACAGGAAGGTAGGTAGCTTAGGCTCATTTTTTGTTTTCCATAAAGTCCTGTGATAAAAATAGCCTGGCAACTTGACTTTCCTTGTCAGTGTAATTATAGCAAAATCAAAAAAGCATTGATTTTTTGCTTTTTCAGTGGTATAAAAAAATTCTGAATGGTCTAAAAAAAATTGGTTTGTGTTTCTATTTTCAAAGTTTCATAGCTAAATTTAAAGAAAAATAAAAAAGTTGTATCAGGGCTTGTTTTTTCATGCAGATTGGCAGAGTTTATTGGTAACAATTCGGGCTACATACTGTGTTTTGACAAATGTTTGCGTAAACTTTTCTGGGTGGTGTCATGACCAAAAAAATGCTTTAATTCATATTCTTCCGAAAGTTAATGTACAGGTTCAATAATGTTATATTATTATGAATCAAACTTTTACAGACTCACCAATACCAATTATGCTTCCCTTTTTTATTTATTTATTTTTACTTATTTTAAACAGTTGAAAAGAATGATGGCTGGTTTGCATTGTTATGTTTTTTTTATAAATATTTTTGAAAACATTTTCTTACTTTTCACTCTTTATTTAGTCCTCATGGTGGACTTGAAACTGTGTTTGTTTTATCACCTATACTATATACTGCAATACCCCAGTATTGCAGCATATAGTCCTAATCATGGTCTCAGGCTGAAATACACAAGTACCAACATGGCATCAGAGCATCGCAGTGGTGCCAGAATGGACACCCAAGCTGGATCACACTGGTTAAATACTGCTGTCATTGATTGGCAACGGAAATTAATAAGCTAACAGCAGCAAACGGAGCTTGCTCCAGTTGCTGCTTTTAGAGGCAGATGCTGAATCTATAATAGGAGCTGAACCCTGCTCTATGATGAAAGTCTTAGGGCGGGAGTGTTTTAATCTGCTGCATGATCACCAAAAAAACTATAAAAAAAAATCTAAAAACTTTAAAATAAATCTGTCTCAGTTGAAGAAAATTTAAAAGAATATTAGTTTAAAATCTGATACCTATATAGGTTTTACAAAACGAAAATGAATTATGGACTTATAATGTAGACTTGGTATAGTCAACATGAATCCCTTTTCTCTGACACAGTTCTGATGTATGAGGACTATAGATTCTTCTTTCTGTAATTATGGCATGAACTTGATTGCCTTAAAGTCCGTATGCTATTGATATACTTATGACATCAGCCTTTGACACCAGGGGACATTACTTTAAGGGTGATGAGATTGCAGAAGTACATCATCCCTGTTGCCCGAGGTGACCCCTAGGCCCTTTCATAACATAATAGAACAGCACTGCTATAAATGATGAGTGATAGTTGAGGGTCTGTATATCAGATTTTGCATTGAAGCTTCAAGCTATGCCTTTGTTCAACATTTAGACCTACACTGAATAAAATGAGTCATTGCTGACATTTAACAGCAAAGGTGGTGCACAACCCACAACCACAGGTCCATTAAAAATAACAGAACATGATGTTTCTTTCATGATCATCAATAGATTTTTAAAGAACATGCCTTATTTGATATAGGGCATTAATTAGATGCTCTACTGAAAAAAAAACTATGATTGTATCACTGCAACAGTTGTTTGCCCCCCCCCCCAAAATTCCATGCCAGAAGCCTTGAAAAGCACTATAAAAATTGTTTAAAACAAAGACTGTACATAGCTACCAATCATGGCACAATTTGCATTTCATTTTTGACTTTTGAAAAATGAATGCTACACTGTAATTAGTTGTTCTAAACAACAAAACATTTTTTTTCTTTACAAAGTATCATACATCTGCAGATATGCAAATTGTCAGGTGTACTAGAATATCATACAGTAGGTGCAGTGTAATTTTGAGCTAATCACTTGCCTTTAGTGGGTATTTTTTCTTTAATATTCTATTCAATATGTTCTGCACTGTGTACAGTGATAACCTCAACAATTATAATGAAATTTAAATGGAACATGTACATGTTCAGCATAGATAAAGGGGAAACCCTCAGATTAATTGGACAGCAGGCTATGTTAGACATCAAACAAACAGGTCAGGAGGCAAACACCAGAAGCCGCTAACCCAGAGGTCAGATGCTGGTGAAAATGATCAGTCTGAAGAAGCTTAAAGGTGCAGGTGGCAAAATCCACAGAAGGTAGCAATGTTATATGATCAGACTTTACTAATTGCTCAAGATGCTATTAGCAAGCAGTAAGTTAACCAGCAGCAGATGCAAGTACTGTGAACAGACTAATAACAATTTGAGAGGCTTACAGCAAATGATGTGTAAGTTAGGAGGTCTGATGTCTTGTAGAAATGACGAGAGTTTGCAAAGATGATCAGTGCATAGTATGTACGGTCTCTAAGTATCTGTTTGAGAAGTTCGAGCAAACCGTGGGTTAAATAACTGATCTTGTGCAGTCTTGAGATGCTTGTTGTAGAAATCACAGAAGTCTGAGAGATAATAGCAGCAGAAGATGTGTATTGACAAACTCCAAACACAAACAGATGAATACTATATGGTTTTAATACTCAGGCACAGGGAGTGTGTCCAACTCGACCTTAACAGGCCTAGAGAGATGATGTCACTGAGACACACGGGCAACTTGTGAAGCCTGATATGGTGCAGAGCAAAGGGTGGTGGTCTTCAGGGAGGTGAGTGGAGCCCAGCCCAGAAACCAAGACTGATGTGTAACAGAGTGCCTTAAAGCATACATGTCATTTCAAATTAGTTTTCAGAATAAGTCATTGTGTGTCACAAGAGGATATTTTAACAGTTTTCTCCTTTGCATGGTTCATTTTTAATTGTCACTGTTCCATGGGTAAATGAGTAGAGACTAACTCCTATGATGTCTCCGATACACAGTGAGCAGCGAAGAGAAAATCTCCTATCTCTGTAGCACAGTTAGAAGCAGCAGCATTGAGAACATTATGCAGCAGTACTGAGCAATGTAATGTGTCTCAGTCTTCCAACTATTCTTTCCTTCTTTCTCTACTAGAGATGAGCGTTGTTCTACTCGAACTGTTCGCCAATCTCAAATTCGAGCTGTTTTGGGCGGTGTTCGAGCCGGTCGGCGAACACGAACAATTTGAGAAAAATTCGGCTGTTCGAGGTTATGTTCGATAACTGTTCGTGCACCAAAATCATAACTGGATTTTTTCTCAGTAATGATGAAAATTAATGTTAATACGCAGTTTGAGTGTACAGCGGGGCGGGGGGAGGGGCAGGGGATGGATCTCTGCAGGAACAATGAAGATCTCCATTTTTTTTTCTCTTTCCCGCATTTGCAGTGGGGAGGTGCAATCTGTCAGCCTATCAGCAGCGCACACACGGAGCGAAGTGCTTTTTTTCACACAAGCAAGGGCATGTGTGATTGGCAGTGTATGTCACATGTCCTTGCCCTATAAGACCAAGCCATTTTCCCCGTCGCCACCATTTTCTCACTGCTGCAGCTGCGTGTTAGACGGCACCGCTGTTGCTGTGTGCGCTATACCTTGTTAATTTCAAGCCAATTTTCGCACAAATATACAGATAGCTTGGGAGTAGGGAATAGTTGTGATTGCAGTCCTTTTAAGGACTAGGTTACAGCATTTCCTACGACTTTTATCAGGCAGGTCTGTGCTCTTAAATAGATAGATTGTGGGAGTAAAGACTAATTGTAATTGGAGTCCTTTTCAGGACTAGGTTACATCAGTTCCTATCAGTTTTTGCCAGGCAGGTCTGTGCCAGTGCTGTGCAAGTTTTTTTCACAGCATTTGGCTGAATCTAGCAAAGCTAATCCTTTTTGGCCTATTGCAGAGTGTGTTAGTCAGTGGAGTAGCCTATCTGTGTTGCAAGATATACCACCTGTGTATAGAATACCAATTTTTTTACTGCACCTAGTGAAGTAAAATCTTTTGGGCATAGCATCATTCTATTAGTCCATCTATACTGACCTCCATCAGGTTGCAAACTGAATATAATTTTTTTCTGCATCTAGCTCTAAAAAAATATTTGGGCTTCTAGCGGTGTGTGGGACTTGGTCTATTAGTCCATCTATACTGACCTCCATCAGGTTGCAAATTAAAAATAATTTTTTTCTGCATCTAGCTCTGAAAAAATATTTGGGCTTCTAGCAGTGTGTGGGACTTTGTCTATTAGTCCATCTATACTGACCTCCATCAGGTTGCAAATTAAAAATAATTTTTTTCTGCATCTAGCTCTGAAAAAATATTTGGGCTTCTAGCAGTGTGTGGGACTTGTTCTATTAGTCCATCTATACTGACCTCCATCAGGTTGCAAATTAAAAATAATTTTTTTCTGCATCTAGCTCTGAAAAAATATTTGGGCTTCTAGCAGTGTGTGGGACTTGGTCTATTAGTCCATCTATACTGACCTCCATCAGGTTGCAAATTAAAAATAATTTTTTTCTGCATCTAGCTCTGAAAAAATATTTGGGCTTCTAGCAGTGTGTGGGACTTGGTCTATTAGTCCATCTATACTGACCTCCATCAGGTTGCAAATTAATAATTTTTTTCTTCATTTATCTCTGAAAAAATATTTGGGCTTCTAGCAGCGTGTGGGACTTGTTCTATTAGTCCATCTATACTGACCTCCATCAGGTTGCAAATTAAAAATAATTTTTTTCTGCATCTAGCTCTGAAAAAATATTTGGGCTTCTAGCAGTGTGTGGGACTTGGTCTATTAGTCCATCTATACTGACCTCCATCAGGTTGCAAATTAAAAATAATTTTTTTCTTCATTTATCTCTGAAAAAATATTTGGGCTTCTAGCAGCGTGTGGGACTTATTCTATTAGTCCATCTATACTGACCTCCATCAGGTTGCAAATTAAAAATAATTTTTTTCTGCATCTAGCTCTGAAAAAATATTTGGGCTTCTAGCAGTGTGTGGGACTTGGTCTATTAGTCCATCTATACTGACCTCCATCAGGTTGCAAATTAAAAATAATTTTTTTCTGCATCTAGCTCTGAAAAAATATTTGGGCTTCTAGCAGTGTGTGGGACTTGGTCTATTAGTCCATCTATACTGACCTCCATCAGGTTGCAAATTAAAAATAATTTTTTTCTTCATTTATCTCTGAAAAAATATTTGGGCTTCTAGCAGCGTGTGGGACTTGTTCTATTAGTCCATCTATACTGACCTCCATCAGGTTGCAAATTAAAAATAATTTTTTTCTGCATCTAGCTCTGAAAAAATATTTGGGCTTCCAGGAGTGTGTGGGACTTGGTCTATTAGTCCATCTATTCTGACCTCCATCAGGTTGCAAATTAAAAATAATTTTTTTCTGCATCTAGCTCTGAAAAAATATTTGGGCTTCTAGCAGTGTGTGGGACTTGGTCTATTAGTCCATCTATACTGACCTCCATCAGGTTGCAAATTGAATAAAAAAATTTTCTGCATCTAGCTCTGAAAAAATATTTGGGCTTCTAGCGGTGTGTGGGACTTGGTCTATTAGTCCATCTATACTGACCTCCATCAGGTTGCAAATTAAAAATAATTTTTTTCTGCATCTAACCCAGCCAATAGTTTTGGCCTAATACCACAGTTTGGACACTCAGCTCTGCTCGGTTACCATCCATTGTTTTTTTGTGCAAACAACTCCAGAGTTGTGAATTAGTTAACCACCAAAATGAGTGGAAAAAGGCCTGCTGCTGGTGGAAAGGGGAATAGGCGTGTTGGGAAGGGGAAAAAAGGTTGTGTCCGTGGGGTAGGTGCAGAAGAAAGACCATCTTCCAGCCAAACTAAAATGTCTACTTCTTTTAGCGGACAATGTGATAAGATCCCTTTCTTACGGCCACGCCAATCGCTACAAATTCCAGATGAGGCACAAAAACAGCAGGTGCTTCAACGGATATCAAGTGCTCCTTTAAGTGGGCTCTCCTCCACATCAACTTCAACATCACAAATACTCCAGTCCTCAAAGGTGTCACCCAAATCGCACTTGCTTCCTCACAGCTCCCAAATCTCCAGCTGCCCGTCTGAGTATGAGGTAGAACAGATGGTTGAGTCTGCAGAGCTGTTTACTCATACTATAGCCTGGGAATCAGAGGTCGACTCCAGCGCTTCTGTGAATCCAGACGAGGAAATGATCTGCACTGATGCCCAGAATCTTTATGAGTCGGATCCAGGACCAGACGCAGAAGGTTCTGACCATAATGTAGACCCTCATTCCCAAACTGTAACTCCTGTTGGTGGAGACAATGAGGAAGACGATGATAAGACTCAAATACCTGATTGGAGCGACAACTTTAGTTTTTTGTCAGGGCAGGAACAGGTTGGCTCTGAGGACGACGGGTGTGATAACGCACAGGGTGATGATGATGAGGTCGGAGATCCCACTTACTGTCAACCCACAGTCAGCCAAGAGATGAGGTCAGCAGAGGAGGTGGAGGAAGATGCTAGTGACGACGAGGTCAGGTTGCGCCTTCCTGGACAGAGACGTAGTACTGGAAGCACGTCAACAACTGCATCCTCAAACACAACTCTGCCTCTCACCACAAGTCGTGGTGGCTATTCAGGTCGCATGGGTGCTAAGCCTTGCATAGCCTGGGCATTTTTTCAGATCGATAAAGATGACCCAACTCGTGTTATCTGTAACATTTGTCAGCAAAAGCTAAGTAGAGGCCAAAAAATACATAGTTTGAGTACTTCATGCATGAACCGGCACATGGACATGAAGCATAAGTTGCAGTGGGAAGCTCAGTGTGCTACAATGCGGTCTAGCCGGCCGGGCCAACCACCGTCTGCCATATCTTGTGCATCCGCGGCCTCTTCATCCTCTGTGACTGGGGGGACAGCAGTCACACCTGTTTTGGGGCGCAGACCTGCCACCTCTTTACCCGCAACAGCCAGCGTGATTGGCAGGTCATCATTTTCTTTGGAGGTGGTAACACCAGCTGGTCTTGAACGCTGTCCGACATCGATAGCACCACTTTTGGATCAAGGCAACCTAACATGTCCGCCTGCATCTTCCTCACAGACCGGCAGTTTGCCGGGGACACCCTTATCAACCCCGTCTAAGCACAATAGCCAGCCCTCGGTCCCTCAGATGTGGACAAGTAAAAGACCATTTCCTCCTAGCCATGAGAAAGCTAAGAGGTTGAATTTCACCATCTGCAAGCTCTTGGCTACAGAAATGCTGCCTTTCCGCCTGGTGGACACAGAGGATTTTCGAGACCTTATGTCCGTCGCAGTGCCCCAGTACCAGATGCCCAGTCGGCACTACTTCTCAAAGAAAGGTGTGCCTGCGCTCCACCAGCATGTCGCACACAACATCACCGCTTCTTTGAGAAACTCTGTGTGTGACAGGGTGCATTTCACCACAGACACTTGGACGAGTAGGCATGGACAGGGGCGTTACATGTCGCTGACTGGGCACTGGGTAACTATGGTGACAGCAGGACAAGGGGCTGCTGTCCAAGTCTTGCCGTCCCCACGAGTTGTGCGTCAATCCTCTTTATGTCATTTTTCCTCCACTGCTTCTGCCTCCTCAACCTCCTCTCGGTCTTCCACCTGCACCCAAAGCCTGTCTGGTCATGCCACAAGCTTTCTAACTGCGCAGAAGGGATCCTGCACACCTCCTTACTATGCTGGCAGTAGGGCTCAACGTCATCAGGCGGTTTTTACATTGAAATGTCTGGGAAATGTGAGTCACACAGCTGAGGAGTTGTGGTCAGCTCTGGAGAACCAATTTCATGAATGGTTGTCTCCACTGGACCTGAAACCAGGGAAGGCCGTGTGCGACAATGCTGCAAACCTGGGTGCGGCCCTTCGCCGGGGCAATGTCACACACGTGCCTTGTATGGCTCACGTGTTGAACCTGGTTGTCCAGCAATTTTTAGCCCACTATCCCAGACTAGATGGCCTTCTGCAGAGGGCACGGTCGCTGTGTGCTCACTTCCGCCGTTCGCATCCCGCAGCTCAGCGACTTACATCTCTACAGAAGTCGTTGGGCCTGCCACTTCACCGGCTAAAATGCGATGTGCCTACCCGGTGGAATTCAACTCTGCACATGTTGCAGCGACTGTGGCAGCACCGACAAGCCCTGGTGCAATACGTTCTGACATATAGCCTGGGCCAACGAGATTCAGAGGTGGGGCAAATCACGCTGGAGGAGTGGTCTCAGATCAGGGACCTATGCACCCTTCTGCACAGTTTTGAAATGGCGACGAAGATGTTTAGTGCTGACGATGCCATTATCAGCATGACTATTCCGGTGATTTACATGCTGGAGCACATGTTAAACAGAATTCGGAGTCAGGTGGTGGCACAAGAGGAGGTGGAGGAAGTAGAGGAGGAGGAGTTGTATGCGGAAGGGCTAACATCTGCAAGGTCCAGACGGTCGGCAGCACCAAGGCGGCAGGCATGTGAGGGTGGGGGAGATGGTTTAACCAGGGCGCATTTTAGCAGCCAAACTAGTGAGGAAGGTGCAGGAGCCCAGGAAGAAGTGGAGGACGAACTGATGGAAGACTCATCAGATGAGGGAGACCTTGATCACATTTCTGTTGTGCGAGGTTGGGGGGAGAGGACAGAGGAAGGAAGCATGATTGTTACCTCGCCACCAACACAACAGGGACTTGGTGCTCCTGGATGCGCAACACACATGAGTGCCTTCTTGCTGCACTACCTGCAACATGACCCTCGAATTGTGAGAATTAGAAATAATCCTGACTACTGGGTTGCCACACTGTTAGATCCCCGGTACAAAAGTAAATTTGCAGAAATTATTCCTGCCATAGAAAGGGATGCACGCATGCAGGAGTATCAGCAGAGACTGTTGCAGAATCTTACATGTGCTTTTCCACAAAATACCAGTGGTGCACGTAGTGAATCTCACAGTTCCAACTTGCCAACCGTGGGACCGTCAAGTGTTCAGCACTCAAACCGTAACAGAACCACAGTATCTGCTGGTAACATCAATTTTGCGGAATCATTTCACCACTTTTTTAGCCCATCCTTTGCAAGGCCACAGGAGACAAGAAGTCTGACACATAGTCAACGCCTAGAGACGATGGTACAGGAGTATCTCCAAGTAAACATTGAAGCCACGACTGTGTCACTGGACCCTTGCTCTTTTTGGGCTTCCAATCTGGATAAATGGCTGGAGCTAGCCACTTACGCCTTGGAGATCTTGTGATGCCCCGCAGCCAGCGTTCTGTCTGAACGTGTGTTCAGCGCTGCTGGTGGTGTGCTGACAGATAAGCGCACGCGGCTCTCCACTGATAATGTAGACAGACTCACGTTCATAAAGATGAACAAATCATGGATCCGAAACGACTTTTCTACCCCTGTGTCATCCTGGGGAGAGTAAAAGCTTGATGATTGGTTAAAATCACCCTACCAACCGTTTTAAGCTTTCAAATTACTAATCATGTTTATCTGTATCTTGACTGGAAAACAATTTGGGCTTTGTAGCAGTGTGCAGCACTGATCCTATTAGGCCATCTATAATAAGCTTCACCAGATTTAAAATTAAAAATAATTTTTAGCTGCATCTAGCCCGGAAAATAATTTTGGGGCTCCGAGATGCGCAAGACACATAAGTGCCTTCTTGCTGCACTACCTGCAGCATGACCCTCATATTGTCAGAATTCGAAGTAATCATGACTACTGGGTTGCCACACTCTTAGATCCCCCAAACTTTTCGATCAACCTTTTCATTTTAATAAAGACCAAAAAAATGGTCATTTTTGAAATTATAAGCATTAGCAGGTTGTTAGAAACTGAAATCAAACAGTTTTCAACTCAAAACTTTATTCTAGGTGATGTTACATTTTCACATAGGACCCCTTGTTCGAAAGGAGCTTCTGAACTCTCTCGTCCATTGAATTTGTCAGGTTTTGGATGGTTTCTGCTTCAATTGTTTTGCATGAGGACAGAATACCCTCCCAGAGCTGTTGCTTAGATGTGAACTGCCTCCCGCCATCATAGACACTCCTTTTAATGATGCTCCAAAGGTTCTGAATGGGGTAGAGGTCAGGGGAGCATGGGGGTCACACCATAAGTTTGTCCCCTTTTATGCCCATATCAGCCAGAGATGCAGATGTTTTATGTGCAGCATGAGATGGTGCATTATCATGCAGAAAAATGATCTTGCTGTGAAATACACGGTTCTTCTTCTTGAACCATGGCAGGAAGTGCTGTTTGAGAAAATCCACATACATTATGGAGTTCATCTTTAGCGCCTTCAGGGATCCTAAAGGGGCCGACAATCTCTCTCCCCATGATTCCAGCCCAAAACATTACTCCACCTCCTCCTTGTTGGCGCTGTAGCCGTGTTTGCGTGGGGTGTCCATCAACCAGCCATCCTCCACTCCATTCATCTGGACCATCGAGCGCTGCACGGCACTCATCCGTGAACAAAACAGTTTTGAAATCAGTCTTCATGTAATGTTTGGCCCACTGGAGCCGTTTCTGCTTGTGTGAAGTGGATAGAGGAGGTCGACAGGATGGCGTATGCACAGCTGCAAACCTCTGAAGGACCCTGCATCTTGTTGTTCGGGGGACGTTGGAGGCACAAGCAGCTTCAAAAACTTGTCTGCTGCTATGACAAGGCTTTTTTGCCGCTGCTCTTTCAACCTGACGTAATTGCCTGTAGGAAAGAGTCCTCAATTTGCCCTTATCAGCACGCACACGTGTGTACTGTGAATCAGCTACATACTTCTTGATTGCCAAGACACTTCATCCTGATCATCGCACAATGTTGATTGTAGTCATGCCTTGACCTAAACACTCCACAATTTGTTGCTTCTCAGCAGCCGACACATCCTTTTTCTTTCCCATTTTGGCAGAAAATGTAGGCTGCTTAATAATGTGAGAGAGCCTTCTTAAGTAGTCTTGCCTTTCATTGGACACACCTGCCAAACTAATTAGCACAGGTGTCTGCAATTGCTTACAGTGATATAAAGAGCCCTGACACACATCACCATCAATGAGTTTAACTGACAAACAAACAAATTCTTCCCTTATCACTCCTAAACACTTTTTGCATAATAATTTGGAACGCGGTGTACATGTGCTTTTCCACAAAACACCAGTGGTTCACGTAGTGAATCTTACAGTTCTAACTTGCCAACCGTGGTCTGTATGGAATTGTTCAATAAAGGGCCCAAAATTAAGATAACATAGATGGGAGAGGTCTCTATGAATAGGAATTCCTAAGTATTTGATACCCTGTGAGGGCCAGGCAAAGGGAAAGTTGGACTGGATGGAATCCTATATGGATTTAGGGAGGGAGACATCGAGGGCCTCAGACTTCGCTGCATTGATTTTAAAATTTGACCATGTAACAAAGTGATCTATTTCAGCCATAACAGCAGGGATGGATATATGTGATTGAGTGATATATACTAGGACATCATCAGCAAATAGAGAGCACTTGTACTCGGTGCCTCCCACCTCAATCCACCTAATATTGGGGTTATGGCGAATTGATGAGAGCAGGTGCTCCGTCACTAGGATGTATAAGAGAGGGGACAGAGGACATCCCTGCCTTGTCCCATTGGTGATTGTGAAAGGTGATGAAAATGTTCTGACGCACCCCCTGGGCCTTGGGACACCCGGAGCCGGACCCTTTTTGGTGGATGCTGGTGGTTGTAGTCTTCGTGGCGGCGATCCGGTTCCGTGGCTCAGGGCGGTCAAACCAGTGGCGGAACTATTTATGTGGTTTTGATGTTTAAATGTCCGACTACGCCACCCGTGGATTGCGGTCAGAGTGAACCGCCGCTACAGGGCAGACCGCTAAGGCTGGTGTTGTGGGTGCAGCAGAGCGTAGCATAACTCCCCACGGGAGGAGTATAGCCTCAGGGCAGTGTATGCGGAGGATGGGGGTGATGGTGCAGGGCAGCAGCAGTAACGACACGGAGTCAGTGATGCAGTTCAGGGCCTTTACTCACAGTTCTTATTATCCAGACCACGTCTGCAGGTAACGGCTGCCCACGTCGTACTGTGCTCACCAGGTGAGGGGCTCAGACAACTCCCAGATAACTTTGGAGCACTTCACAGGACCCCCTTTGTGTGTCCTTTGTCTGGCCTTTCTTACCAACACTTCTGTCTGGCTGCCTCGGGCCTCCTCTTGGTAAACTTGGCGCCAGTTTCCCTGACCCTATGTGGTGCCTTCCTAGCGGGTGGAGCAAGGGGCTGCGCCACATAAAATGTCAGAGCCTCCGGTTTCTAGCTGAGGGTCATTTCCTGCCTCCACTAGTTCGGGGACCGGTCTCCCCCTTTGGCCTGACCCCTCCACGCAGGTGGATTCGGGCGTGCGGTGGCGACTCGCCCGTCCGCACCCCTGGGATCCCTTCATTCCTCGTTCCTGGAGCCTTCTCCGCTCCTCTTCCTTCCTTCTCCCTCTTGCAGGCCTGGGCCTCTGTTACTAGGCCCGCCTCCGGAGCAGAGCTCATGCAGAGCCCCTGCTCCCTGCCACTTCTGCTCAGACTTCTCTGCACTGAACTAAGATGGTGCCCACCTTTTATACTCCCTTCTCAATGCACCCAGGAACTGCTTCCTCCCTGCTCCTGCACTGCAGGGTTCCCCTTCCTCAGTGTTCCCTCCCCCCACTCCAGCCAGGGACAGGGACTGTCGTGCCCATCTCAGGGGCATATTGGTCGCCCTGCCCCACGGCAATGTGGTGTAATGCATGCAGGTGTCGGGTCCTGATCCACACTCCATCCTTATCTGAGAGTGAGATATCACACCTCTGGGTGAGGTGCAATACGTCTGTAGCAACCGAGCCCTCGGTGCTACAGTTCCATTTATCTTCAGCCTAGGTGACGTATTGTGATACAGGGCCGTGATTTTGGCTATAAAAGGGTCCCCTAGACCCCTACCCCAAGCTTTTTAAGAGAATCATATATGGCGTGCCAGGAGACTCTATGGAATGCTTTCTCAGCATCCAACGAGAGTATCTACTTACAAATTTTTAACTGCATCTAGCCCAGGAAATACTTTGTGCCTAGTAGCAGTGTCTGCTAGTCAGCGGATTATCCCGGCTGTTAAGGAAGCTACACCACCTGTAGTTTGGACACTTAATTTTTTCAAAGGAAATGCTTCGGGACCACGGGATACTTAGTGAAGAGCATCAGGAGGCACCCCAAGGCATAGGGGCTGGGACTGGCACTAGGATGCCTTGCGGTGGACAGCCGAGCTCGATCCTTATAAAAGCTTTTTAACTGCAGCAGCTTTAGTGGACGCTACTGGAGCTGGAATTACGCGGCTGCTGGCATGAGACTTGCCCTCCAATAGATCCTTGTAAATGGATTTAAAGTGTATTCATTCAAATTAGAGGGACAATTTAAATTAAAAAGCTTAGAGCTGCCTCCACCACAGGGGGGCTCTCTCGACCCACCAGCGGACAGGCACCAGTATTGGGAGAGGGGGGCTGGCCGTCAGGGTTCACCGCGGCTCTGGCACAAACCCGGCGACACGGAGGTGGCACGGGCAGGAGCGGACTGGCCGTCTCGGCTTCTCACTTTTTGGATTTTAGAAGGGCATGACATGCCTATATCTGTGTCTCCCCCTCCTTTTACTCCTCCACCTCTTTTCTTTTCGCATGACTATATGTACTTGTCACTTTTCCATGTGTTAGTTGTGTCTTCTGAGCAGTTTGTCAGCTTTTGGACACCTTTGAAGGTGTTTTCTATGTGTTTCTATGTGTTTTTGTTTGTCTGCCATTGGTTTTAACGGTGTTCGAAGGTGTTCGACGAACAGTTCGACGAACAGTTCGGCGAACACACGGGTGTTCGACGAACCGAACCGAACTCGAACACTACGGGGGTGGCTCAACACTATTCTCTACATAGATTTTTTATAAGCACTATGTAACCTAGCTACTCAGTGAGCTACTGATAGTCCATGTTATCTCTAAATGGATTTTAGCAGTATTTCTGAGTGAATATTCAATTCAGGTACTGAGGTAGGACAAAAGGTGTCTTCTTAGTGGAAAAAGGGCATTTTTTCTTAAATTACAAAGTTTATTATATTTAATTTCATTATTTTTGATAAGGTGTGTTAAATTGACAGTGATGATTTACGAACTCCAGCCCACACAACTTACATGGTATTAGGACTCTTTGTTAAGGCATATTAAAACTCACAAATTTAAATGCCATACTTTTGAACTAACAACTTTTATTGAACTTCAGACCTCAAGTTTTTACACATGCAATATGCAAATAACAAACTCTTGAACCTGTTACATTCACCATATCTCCCAAACTGTGTGTGTGGGAGCACCATACTGTGCGTGGTACTGTGGGGGCATCAAACTGGGTGAGTTGCTGCAGGGAATTATACTGTATGTGGAGAATGATACTGTGTGGGATCTAAATATTTTGTGGGGGCTCTCCTGGAGCATGATACTGTGTGGTGGACTGTATGGATAATATTTTATATATGGGGATCAGTGGGAGCATCATGCTGTGTCAGACGTGCAATGAGAGCATGATGCATTGTAGGGGAGCTGTGTGGGCATCATTTTATGTATGAGGGGCTGTGTGGGCAGAATACTGTGTGTAAGAGTATATGGAGACATCATTCTGTTTGGGCATCATACTGTGTGGGGGTCATTATGGGTATGTGGCACCCCAGGGGTCTGGTCACCACAGTAATAGCAATATTACGTCTGAGAGCAGGTGGGAGGTCTCCTGGTCAGGAACCCTAAGCATGCAACAATTCCTGCCCAGTCCTGGGAGGGGAAGAACTTCCCCTATATAAACTGGGGCTGAGGCGGGGTTAGAGGAGAAGAAGAGGAGTCCCAGACAGAGACACAGTCTGGTCTGGAGTGGAGCAGATACAGGGAGAGCAAGATCAGGAGCTCTGTGGGAGCAGTGATAAAAGGGGTCAGAGACTGGAAGCTGTAGAGCTCGTCCTGACTGAAGAGATCTCACCGGACACGGAGTCCGAGGCATTGGGGACTGATCCATACCCAGCAGCAGAAACCGACCGGCAGGGGATTTCAGGTCCTCTGGCCAAGAAACCCGAAGGCACGGTCACACGCAAGGGACCAGCACCGCCGTTGTGGAGCGGAGGCTACCAGAAGGCCCCGAGTCACCGGCCATACGGGTGAGCACCACACGGTACACTCAGGGACGTGGGCTACTTCTACCCGCTTCTAGCAAGGTAGCCAGGAAGAGTACAATAGTTGGGGAGGCCTACAACTCCACCTGGCCAGGGGAGATCCTATCTGCTCACAGACTGACCAGGCCCAGATCGCTAGCCAGTACTCCCGGGAGGGTCTACCTTTGCCACCAGTAAAGACCCTGAACTACACCGCACCGTCTCTGAGTGGTTCCTGGTGCCTGCGTGCAATTCTGCTATCCCCATCATCCACGTCCGCTGCCCTGAGGCCATACCCCTCCCGTTGGGGGTTATACTATCCACGCTGCACAACCGTACCACCGGCCTCAGCGGTCTGCCCTGCAGCGGCGGCTTCATAGCCGCAATCAACGGGTGGCGTAGTCGAACAATATAACATCTTATTCTAAGTTCTGCCACTTGGTTTGACACCCTGGGCACGGACCGGGTCACCGCCACGAGGACTACTACCCCTATCAGATCCGGCTCCGGGTATTCCCCGCATGCGCAACGCTGCACAACAGAGGCCCAGGGGGCGCGTCAATTTTGGCGTAGTCGGCAGGATCTCGTGCCCGCAACCACCGGGTACTGCGTGCCTGAAAAAGAGACTTTTAAACTTACCTGTGGTGAGGATTCCCGCCATCCGACGCCATCTTCTGCCTTCTTCCCGCCATCCGTGGAGTTTTCCCGCCATCCGACGCCATCTTCTGCCTTCTTCCCGCCATCCGTGGCCAAGCCTCTTCCAGGTGTACCCCCTCACAGAGGAGCAAAAAGTGAGCATCCTGGTGGCTCAATTAACAGGGGCAGCCCAAAGGGAGGTAAAGTCCTGGCCACTCGGGAGGAGGAGGACTGTCGCAGAGATACTAGCCCGGCTGAAGGACACCTTTGATACCCGTACCTCAGCCGAGATCAAGCTTAGATTCTACGGGTGCAAGCAGCGAGCACATGAGAATATAAGGGACTATGCACTAAACCTACAAGAGGCCCTGAGAGCCATTAAGCAGGCCGACCCTGACGGCATGGGAAACGAAGACAAGCTGTTGACTGAACAATTTATAGAGGGTCTACATTGCAATGCCCACCGAACCCAGTTGCGGGCAATGGCCTTACAGGACCCTCATCTGGACTTTGCACAGTTCAAGGACAGAGCCATCCGGGTGCTCCGAGAACCGGCACCAGGTGGCGCTGTGACCCACAGACGCCCTACTACCACTTACCACCAGGAGACGGCGCCCTTGTCGGCAGGGCCTGTGGGAGCTGATGCGCAGGCTTTAAACAATGACCCGGCTACAGACCTGCACCATCAGGTCCAAGAGCTAACTAAAAGCATTGCTGCGCTAACCCGAACTGTGCAGTCTTTACAGGTTTCTACTCCAGGGAAGATCCAGCTGGCGTCCGGACCGGAGGACATCCCGTGGCGCCGACCAAGGAGGACCCCACCGGCCAGAGGAAAACCCAGCGACCGATACAACGAGGACGGACAACCCATCTGCCGCCGCTGCAATCAACCCGGACATATGGCAAGGTACTGTCCTTTAAACTGGCACAACCTGGGGTAGAGGGCCAACCCCTAGGAATAAGATCACCAGGCCCATCGAACTGTCATGACAAATACGTGGGAGGACGTCCAGTCTTGCCTGTGGTACTGGATGGCATTCCTATGAGTGCCCTACTGGACACCGGGTCACAGGTCACCACCATCCCGTACGTGCTCTTCAAGCAGTACTGGAATGACTCGGATATAACCCGCTACCCTGACGATGACTTGAGTATCATCGCCAGCAATGGTCAGCCCGTGCCACAGATCGGATTTAAAGAGGTGACCATTAAAATCGGTAAAGTCGAACTGGCAGCACAGGGACTGATCATTGTGGACATTGACAAGCGCGAGAGTCACCCAAAGATAACTCTAGGAACTAATGTGATTGAAAATTGTCTTGCAGAGGTGATTCTCATTTTACAGCAGGTTGCCAAGAACGCCAGTTCCGGCCAGCAGCGAGTGCTCCAAAAAGAGATCCGGGCACTGATGCGACGGCAACAGGTGGAACTCTCCGGTGGTGAGATTGGTAGCGTGAGAATGTGTGACCCTTTCCCTATTGCCATGCCCCCGAAAAGTGAAATGATGATTTGGTGCCGGGCAGCTATTGGTCTGAGAGGTAGAGATTACCAGGCAATGGTGGAACCAGTCTACTCAGACAGTAGGCCCACCATTTTGACAGCACGGGGGGTGGTCGATGTATGCCATGGGAGGGTGCCCGTTCGCATCATAAATATCGGGGAGAGAGAAGTACACCTGCCCCGGTATGCCACGTTAGCCAAATTGTTCACCATAAACCAGAATTCTGTACAGGCCGTGGAACCCTTGCCTCCATCTCAACCAGAGGAAGGTAACGGCTCTAAGCAACAAATGGAGGACTGGTGTCAGCAACTACATTTGGGTACTGACTCCACTCCCTCACACCAGAAACAGGGAGTCTATCGGGTGGTTCAAGAGTACGAGAGAGTGTTTAGTAAACACCCGTTAGACTTCGGGCGAGTAAAGGGGGTAGAACACCACATCCCCACGGGAGACCATCCTCCCATAAAGGAGAGATACCGACCCGTACCCCCTGCACACTACCAACACGCCAAGGGGATGCTTAGAGACATGAAGGAGGCTGGGGTAATCAGGGATAGCTGTAGCCCCTGGGCAGCTCCACTAGTCTTGGTTAAAAAAAAAGACAACACCATGAGAATGTGTGTAGACTACCGGAAAATCAACCGTATCACACACAAAGATGCGTACCCCTTACCAAGGATAGAGGAGTCTTTGGCTGCTTTAAAATCTGCTAACTTCTTCTCCACTTTGGATCTCACTAGCGGGTACTGGCAGGTTCCTGTAGCAGAGGCGGACCGGGAGAAGACCGCATTCACCACCCCGATGGGACTTAGCGAGTTTACCTGCATGCCGTTCGGACTCTGCAACGCACCAGGAACCTTCCAACGATTGATGGAATGCTGTCTGGGACACCGGAACTTTGAGACGGTCCTGCTGTACCTGGACGATGTTATAGTTTATTCCAAAACCTACGAGGACCACCTGAAACACCTGGCGGAAGTGTTTGAAGCCCTGGCAAAATACGGTCTGAAGGTGAAACCGTCGAAGTGTCACCTGCTAAAACCAAAAGTGCAGTACCTGGGACACGTGGTGAGTGCTGACGGAGTGGCTCCCGACCCTGATAAGATCACCGTGATTAAGGAAAGGCCAAGACCCTCCAGCGTAAGGGAAGTACGGCAGTTCCTCGGGTTGGTAGGCTACTACCGAAGATTCATTCCCGGTTTCACCAAAAAGGCAGCTCCTATGCAGGACCTCCTGATAGGCCAGTCCAGGAAGGCCAAGAACCAGAAGCCGCCCTTCAGATGGGAGAAGCTGGAAGAAGAGTCCTTCCGCCAGCTGAAGATGGCCCTCACGGGGGATGAAATCCTGGCATACCCTGATTACAGCCAGCCCTTTATCCTCTACACCGATGCAAGTAACATCGGGCTAGGAGCCGTACTGTCCCAGATCCAGCAGGGGAGAGAACGGGTAATTGCTTACGCCAGCCGAAAACTGCGACCCACCGAAAGAAACCCTGAGAATTACAGCTCATTCAAGCTAGAGTTCCTGGCAGTGGTGTGGGCAGTCACCGAACGCTTTAAGCACTACCTCGCCTCTTCCCGGTTCACCGTGTACACGGATAACAACCCGTTGACACACCTGGACACTGCAAGACTCGGTGCCCTGGAGCAGAGATGGATGGCCCGCCTGTCCAACTATGAATTCACGATCAAATACCGGGCAGGACGCTCCAATACCAACGCGGATGCCTTGTCCAGAATGCCAAACCTACCGGACGTAGGGGAAGATCCAGAGGAACTGGAAGAAGTTGAACTCCCCGTGTTCCACCGTCATGGGACTACCCAGTATTCCCACCGTGTAAGGGGTAAGCAATCCGCTACGTTCAACCCCTTACCTCATTACAACTGGGCGGAAACGCAAGACAGTGACCCCGCCGTCCGACTGGTGAAGGAGATGCTGACTCAGCCAGATGCTCGCCTTGACCCAGACGCTCCGGAGGAAACCAAGCAACTGTGGGCTGAGAAGAGTCGACTGTTCCTTTACAAGGGGAAGTTGTGCCGTAGAATGGTTAACTCCCGGACGCATGAACTGATCTGGCAAGTAGTGGTGCCAAGAAGAGACGCGGCTATGGTACTGGAGGCATACCACGACGGAGCTGGGCACTTCGGATGGAAGAAGCTGGAGTTCCTGCTGCGCGGGCGGTTCCACTGGGTAGGCATGAGAGGAACCATCGAGAGGTGGTGCAGAGACTGTGGCCCATGCAACCTAAGAAGGAAGGACCGTGCCAGTCAGAAGACTCCCCTGCAGTCCATCGTCACCAGGCAGCTGTTGGAACTGGTAGCCTTGGATCATGTAAAACTGACCCCCAGCAGAAGTGGCTACGTCTATGCGTTAACCATCGTGGATCACTACTCCCGGTTCTTGGTTGTAGTCCCCGTCAAGGACTTAACGGCTCAAACAGCAGCTAGAGCCTTTCAGCAGCACTTCTGCCGTCCACACGGATACCCAGAGCAGGTGCTGACAGACCAGGGACCTGACTTTGAAGCAGAAGTCTTCCAGGAGTTCTGCACTCTGTATGGCTGCCGGAAGATAAGAACAACACCCTATCATCCGCAAACCAATAGACTCTGCGAGAAGATGAACCAGGTGGTGATAGACCTTCTGAAAACGTTGCCCCTGGAAGAACGCAGTCTGTGGCCTGAGAAACTGCCTGATCTGGTGGACCTATACAACCACATCCCTGTAGGTTCTACTAACTGTACCCCGGCTTACCTAATGAGAGCAAGACCTGGTAAGCTGCCTGTTGATCTGGATATGGGAGTCCTGACACCCGAGGACACTTCACCAGAAGCAGACTGGGACACAGAGAGGCAGCAGCAGTACCGGAAAGTACAGGAGAGCGTTGAGCGAAGTCTCTGTCAAGCAAGAGAAAGACAGGAGAAGACTTACAACCAGTATGCTCCCGCTGTTCCCCTGGTACCTGGAGAGCAGGTCTTGAAAAGGAAGAGACGGCTCCACAAGTTGAACGACCAGTGGGAGAAGGACCCGTACACCGTACTGACATCAAGCCATGAAAACCCAAAAAATCTGCACAATCAGTAAGGATAGAGGAGAAACCACAGCCATTGTCTCCCGAGATCACCTGAAGAAGTGTCCCGAGCAGCTACGAAACCCTGAAGATCAAGAAAACCCTCGACCCGCAGAGGAAAGGGAAGAGATGGTCAGTACTGTACTCGGAGACTTCCCTCGGTCTTGGACACAAGTAAATGGCGCTGTTGTGGTACCCGTCCTCACCTTCCTCCAGCCAGCATCCCAAGTGCCTACGGAAAAACAGGTAGAGCTGGAAAAGCAGCCGGTCCAGGAGGCAGAAGACCCCACACAAGCAGACCAGGAGAATCGACCCTCTGCTTATAGTGAGCCTGCCGTGCCCCTAGTGAGCCAAAGAACCCGTAGACAGCTGCCCAGCTTACCTTTGACAGCTCCTACACCCTGTAGCTTAGGACCGGTCAGTAAGCTCCGTAGGTCTACTAGGGCCACTAGAGGCCAGTTGCCAGTACGTTGGAGGATCTAAAGTGTTCAGACTGTTTTATTGGTATTTACCTGTTTACTGTTGCTTGTAAATAATTATGTTTTTCCAGTTATTTTATAGGTGTCTTTTGTGGATTAACCGGAATTCTTTGTATATATGTTTGGAGCGTAACCCAGGAATGGACTAAGACTGCTAAAGACTCGGGGTAGGACAGACCCCCACCTGGTTACGGCTCCCTGTTCTTTGGTGAAATGGACACCCTTATTGCTTCAAAAACTGCACCCGGTTGCGGACACGCTGTGACCGCCCTAACGTGTTTTCCCTTATTGTATTGTTCCTGTTTATACCCTGTTATGTTTTCAAAAATATGTTTAGTCCCGGAGTACTAAATTTTACTAGGGGGGAATGTGGCACCCCAGGGGTCTGGTCACCACAGTAATAGCAATATTACGTCTGAGAGCAGGTGGGAGGTCTCCTGGTCAGGAACTCTAAGCATGCAACACTTCCTGCCCAGTCCTGGGAGGGGAAGAACTTCCCCTATATAAACTGGGGCTGAGGCGGGGTTAGAGGAGAAGAAGAGGAGTCCCAGACAGAGACACAGTCTGGTCTGGAGTGGAGCAGATACAGGGAGAGCAAGATCAGGAGCTCTGTGGGAGCAGTGATAAAAGGGGTCAGAGACTGGAAGCTGTAGAGCTCATCCTGACTGAAGAGATCTCACCGGACACGGAGTCCGAGGCAGTGGGGACTGATCCATACCCAGCAGCAGAAACCGACCGGCAGGGGATTTCAGGTCCTCTGGCCAAGAAACCCGAAGGCACGGTCACACGCAAGGGACCAGCACCGCCGTTGTGGAGCGGAGGCTACCAGAAGGCCCCGAGTCACCGGCCATACGGGTGAGCACCACACGGTACACTCAGGGACGTGGGCTACTTCTACCCGCTTCTAGCAAGGTAGCCAGGAAGAGTACAATAGTTGGGGAGGCCTACAACTCCGCCTGGCCAGGGGAGATCCTATCTGCTCACAGACTGACCAGGCCCCGATCGCTAGCCAGTACTCCCGGGAGGGTCTACCTTTGCCACCAGTAAAGACCCTGAACTACACCGCACCGTCTCTGAGTGGTTCCTGGTGCCTGCGTGCAATTCTGCTATCCCCATCATCCACGTCCGCTGCCCTGAGGCCATACCCCTCCCGTTGGGGGTTATACTATCCACGCTGCACAACCGTACCACCGGCCTCAGCGGTCTGCCCTGCAGCGGCGGCTTCATAGCCGCAATCAACGGGTGGCGTAGTCGAACAATATAACATCTTATTCTAAGTTCTGCCACTTGGTTTGACACCCTGGGCACGGACCGGGTCACCGCCACGAGGACTACTACCCCTATCAGATCCGGCTCCGGGTATTCCCCGCATGCGCAACGCTGCACAACAGAGGCCCAGGGGGCGCGTCAGGTACATCATATTATGTAGAAGCTGGTAGGGACATCATACTATGTGGAAGGCATTTTACTATGTGTGGAAGGCTGTGGTACCATCATACATTGCGGACATTACACTGTCTGGGGGCATCATACTGTGGGTGGGTGTGAGGATATCATAATGTGTGAGGGGCTGGGAAGACATCTTATTTTGTGTGGGGGCTGTAGGGGTTATCATACTGTTTTGGCAAAAAACAGCAAAAGGGGCACTATGGGTGAATTATACAGGATGTGGGCCTGTGAGGGGCATGCTACTGTGTCACGCCAGCATACTGTATTGGGGCACTGTGGGAGATCATACCATGTGGAGTGGCTGTGGGGGCTCATACTGTGTGTGGGGATTTTTATGGCATAATACTGATTGTCAAGGCTATTGGAGAATCATACTGTGTAGGGGGGCATTGTTAGCGCATCATACTATGTGGAGTGCTATGGAGCTATGATATTGAGTGGGGAGACTGCACTGGGGGCATCATACTGTTTGTGGAGCACTGTGTGGCCATCATGCTGTGTGTGTGGAAGGAGCATTGAGAGCATCAAACTATATGAGGGGGCTATGGGGTATCATAGTGTGTGTGTGTTTGGTGTTGTGGGTTTATCACAATATTATGGGAACCTGTATAGGGGCATCATTTAAAGTTGTGAATACACACTGTGGGGTCATCATGCACTGAGTGTGTGTAAGAAAGGTGCTGTAGGGGCATCTGACTGTGAGGGGCAATGGGATATCAAATTGTGTGGGGGAGCCGTACGGGCATCATATTAAGTGGGGAATACTTGAATTATCATACTATGTGAAAGTCATTGTAGGGGTCATGGAAGGGGCATTGTACTGTGTGAGAACACTAATAGACTAATAAAAGCCTGGAAGAGGTTATGGAAGTGGCTTAAAGTAAAATATTTGTCAGTCTTTCTTACATGCATACACTACACAATATACTGCTGGTGCAGATGGTGGTTAGAGTGGACTAATTCATTATTACTTCTGTTGTAATTGATAATATCATACAAATAGTTTTATTAAGGTTAATAATTAGTGTTGAGCGAGCACTAAAATGCTTGGGTGCTCGAAGCTAGGCTCGAGCTCGCCGTGATACTCGGGTGCTCGACCCGAGCAACGAGCCCAATGTTAGTCTATGGGAGACCCGAGCATTTTTGCGGCGGCACCCCCGGCAGTCTGTAGAGAGCCTAAAAAGTGCCCAAAACGATAGTGACAGTGCTCAAATGACATGGGGACAGCATGGGGATCGCCCCAGGAAGCATTTCTGACCCCCAGGTCACTGTTGTCAACAACGTGGTCAGAGGTATTAAGCCACTTTTAAGGGCTCATAATAAAACGTTCAAAAACGAAAGTGAAACTTTTTTCCTGTGAAATATGTGAAGGAATTTCTTTTCCAGGGTAAATACTTGTGTATAAGGTAAAATAAATAACCAAAAACAAAAATTCTCCTCCACACCTTGGGCAATGTTCACAAGTAGCATTTTTTATGCGTTTTTGCACTTTTGTATTGCTTTCAACAGTGACAAATGCAATCACCGGGAAATGTCATTTTAACATTTTACATCCTTATCTGGCCATGTGCTGTGTGACACATGCATACAGTGCTGAAAAGACATGGGGACAGCATGGGTAAGACCCCTGGAAGTATCTCTGACTCCCAGGTCACTGCCTAAAAGTGTGCCCATCATAAGTGATCCTTGCCGCATCAGAAGATGCAGACTTGCAACTATCCCCATGCAAGTCCTTGTCCCAGGGCAGTTTTCAATTGTACCTCCCCCATTCCTTGCAATGCAAGCGCAAATATGCAGCCAACCACCCACCCACCCCCAGGCTGCAATACCATACTGCTAGCTTGCACTTGAAATGGGGCCTTTTAGTTTTGAGGAGGCCGAAGCTGGCCACTACCTCATGGCTGCTTCGGCAGCGAGGTATGCATACTTAGTCCCCAGCTGCCCGGTGGCTGGGTGTCCACACATGGTCCCCATCCACATTGGAGGCGGCCGGGTGTCCATAAACGGTCCCCAGCCTCCCCGATTTCTCCGCGGAACATCCACACTGACTTTTCTTAGACTGGCTTGCTTTAGGGCAGCATTGGACAAGCCCACCAGAGAACCCGACTCCTCCGGTGGGCCCTGGTTTCTCCATCAGGGGAGTTGTTTGTGCCAAGGTGAGGAGCATGATGATGATAGAAGTTAGCATCTGCTTTGTTTTCTTGGGATGCAAGCATAAGAGTGCAACCTGCCACCCACCCACCCCCAGGCTACAATACCATACTGCTAACTTGCACTTGAAATGGGGCCTTTTAGTTTTGAGGAGGACGAAGCTGGCCACTACCTCATGGCTGCTTCGGCAGCGAGGTATCCATACTCAGTCCCCAGCCGCCCGGCGGCCTGGTGTCCATGCTCGGTCCCCAGCCGCCAGGGGGCGGTCGGGTGTCCACACTCGGTCCCCAGCCGCCCCCCGGCCTGGTGTCCACACACGGTCCCCAGCCGCCTGGGCATGGCCGGGTGTCCATAAACGGTCCCCAGCCGCCCCAATTTCTCCGCGGAACATCCCCACACACTTTTCTTAGACTGGCCTGCTTTATGGCAGCATTGGAAGAGCCCACCAGAGAACCCGACTCCTCCAATGGGCCCTGGCTTCTCCATCAGGGGAGTTGAGAGTGCCAAGGTGAGGAGCATGATGATGACAGTAGTTAGCATCTGCTTTGTTTTCTTGGAATGCAAGCGGAAGTGTGCATCCTGCCACCCACCCACCCCCAGGCTGCAATACCATACTGCTAGCTTGCTTGCACTTAAAATTGGCCTTTTAGGCATGTGGAGGCAGAAGCCAGTCATCATGTCATGGCTGCATCGGCGGCCCTTTTATCCATACTCAGTCCCAGCCGCCCGGCGGCCGGGTGTCCACGCTCGGTCCCCAGCCGACAGGGGGCGGCCGGGTGTCCACACTCCGTCCCCAGCCGCCCCGCGGCCGGGTGTCCACACACGGTCCCCAGCCAACTGGGGGAGGCCGGGTGTCCATAAACAGTCCCCAGCCACCCCTATTTCTCCGCGGAACATCCCCACACACTTTTCTTAGACTGGCCTACTTTTGGGCAGCATTGGACGAGCCCACCAGAGAACCCGACTTCTCCGGTGGCCCTGGCTTTTCCATCAGGGGAGTTGAGAGTGCCAAGGTGAGGAGCATGATGAGGATGATAGAAGTTAGCATCTGCTTTGTTTTCTTGGAATGCAAGCGCATGTATGTACTAGCGGCTAGGCCTGAGGTGGTCAGCATTTTGGCGCATATCCTACCTCCTCCGAGGATTGCTGGATGTTTTCCTGCTACTATCCAAGTTCTCTGACTCCCGTTAAAACAAAGCTTCAGGTGATAAATGATGGATGAGGTGGTGGCAAAGGAGAAAGAGCAGGAGGAACAGGGACCATTCACATCAATATCAGGCCAGTCAACCACATATGTCTTGTTGGATATGTTTCTGTAACAAAAGGAGCGGTTCGGCTACACAGTTATAGGGCATACAGTGAGTGCAATGCCTACGAAAAATTTTGAGGCACTCCAATGCCCCTTGGAAATGACATGGAGGTCAGAGGGCCTTAACTAAACCTTTTTTTCCATTTATAGCAACTGGGTCTCCTGTGCACTGCTGGCATAAGCAGTGAATGGAAGGCTTTCCAAAAATTATGAGGAACTGCAATGCCCCTTGAAACAGATGTGGATTACAGCGTACTACAAACCTTCTACCCATTATTGGGGAGTGTGTGTCCCTTAGTTTTAACCTTTGCATTGAAAAGCAAAAGCTGACTAAAATTAGGAGGAAATGCAATGCCCGTTGGAAGAGTCGTGGAGGTCACAGTAGCTTAACAAGATGGTTTTAATGCCCCTTGGAAGAGTGGTGGAAGTTACAGTGGAATAAAAAGACATCAATGCCCCGTGGAATAGACGTTGAGGTCACAGTAGCTTAACAAGACGGTTTTAATGCCCCTTGGAAGAGACGTGGAGGTCACAGTAGCTTAACAATATGGTTTTAAAGCCCCTTGGAAGAGTGGTGGAAGTTACAGTGGAATAAAAAGACAATATCAATGCCCCGTGGAATAGACGTTGAGGTCACAGTAGCTTAACAAGACGGTTTTAATGCCCCTTGGAAGAGTGGTGGAAGTTACAGTGGAATAAAAAGACAATATCAATGCCCTGTGGAATAGACGTTGAGGTCACAGCAACTTAACAAAACAGTTTTTATGCCCCTTGGAAGAGTGGTGGAAGTTACAGTGGAATAAATAGACAATATCAATGCCCCGTGGAATAGACGTTGGGGTCACAGTAGCTTAACAAGATGGTTTTAATGCCAGTCGGAAGAGACGTGGAGGTCACAGTAGCTTAACAAGATGTTTTTAATGCCCCTTACAAGAGCCATGCAGTACAGCATATTACAAACATTAGTCCCATTATTGGGGAGTGGAACTCCCATAGTATTTGCTTATGCCTTCCAAGCAAAAGCTTCCAAAAATTAGGACGGAGCAACTTGCAATGCCCCTTACAAGAGCCATGCAGTACAGCATATTACAAACATTAGTCTAATTATTGGGGAGTGGGTCTCCCATAGTATTTGCTTATGCCTTTCAAGCAAAAGCTTCCAAAAATTAGGACGGAGCAACTTGCAATGCCTCTTAAAAGAGCCATGCAGTACAGCATATTACAAACATTAGTCCCATTATTGGGGAGTGGGTCTCCCATAGTATTTGCTTATGCCTTTCAAGCAAAAGTTTCCAAAAATTAGGACGGAGCAGCATGCAATGCCTCTTACACGAGCCATGCAGTACAGCATATTACAAACATAAGTCCCATTATTGGGGAGTGGGTCTCCCATAGTATTTGCTTATGCCTTGCAAGCAAAATCTTCCAAAAATTAGGATGGAGCAACGTGCAATGCCTCTTACAAGAGCCATGCAGTACAGCATATTACAAACATTAGTCCCATTATTGGGGAGTGGGTCTCCCATAGTATTTGCTTATGCCTTCATAGCAAAAGCTTCCAAAAATTAGGACGGAGCAACTTGCAATGCCCCTTACAAGAGCCATGCAGTACAGTATATTACAAACATTAGTCCCATCATTGGGGAGTGGGTCTCCCATAGTATTTGCTTATGCCTTCCAAGCAAAAGTTTCCAAAAATTAGGATGGAGCAAGTTGCAATGCCTCTTACAAGAGCCATGCAGTACAGCATATTACAAACATTAGTCCCATTATTGGGGAGTGGGTCTCCCATAGTATTTGCTTATGCCTTCCAAGAAAAAGCTTCCAAAAATTAGGATGGAGCAACTTGCAATGCCTCTTACAAGAGCCATGCAGTACAGCATATTACAAACATAAGTCCCATTATTGGGGAGTGGGTCTCCCATAGTATTTGCTTATGCCTTCCAAGCAAAAGCTTCCAAAAATTAGGACGGAGCAACTTGAAAGGCCTCTTACAAGAGCCATGCAGTACAGCATATTACAAACATTAGTCCCATTATTGGAGAGTGGGTCTCCCAAAGTATTTGCTTATGCCTTCCAAGCAAAAGCTTCCAAAAATTTTGAGGAAATGCAATGCCCGTTCGAAGAGTCGTGGAGGTCCCAGTAGCTTAACAAGACGCTTTTAATGCCCCTTACAAGAGATGTGGAGGTCAGAGTGGTATAACAAGACACTTTTAATGCCCCTCAGAAGAGACGTGAAGGTAAGAGTGGTATAACAAGACACTTTTAATGCCCCTTTCAAGAGACGTGGAGGTCAGAGTGGTATAACAAGACGCTTTTAATGCTCCTTACAAGAGACGTGGAGGTCAGAGTGGTATAACAATACGCTTTTAATGCCCCTTTAAAAGAGACGTAGAGGTCAGAGTGGTATAACAAGATGCTTTTAATGCCCCTTACAAGAGACGTGGAGGTCAGAGTGGTATAACAAGACGCTTTTAATGCCCCTTACAAGAGACGTGGAGGTCAGAGTGGTAGAACAAGACGCTTTTAATGCCCCTTTTCAAGAGACGTAGAGGTCAGAGTGGTATAACAAGACGCTTTTAATGCCCCTCAGAAGAGACGTGGAGGTCAGAGTGGAATAACAAGATGGTTTTAATGCCCCTTACAAGAGACGTGGAGGTCAGAGTGTTATAACAAGACTCTTTTAATGCCCCTCAGAAGAGACGTGGAGGTCAGAGTGGTATAACAAGACGCTTTTAATGCCCCTCGGAAGAGACGTGGAGGTCAGAGTTGTATAACAAGATGCTTTTAATGCCCCTTACAAGAGACATGGAGGTCAGAGTGTTATAACAAGATTCTTTTAATGCCCCTCAGAAGAGACGTGGAGGTCAATGTGGTATAACGACGCTTTCAATGCCCCTCAGAAGAGACGTGGAGGTCAGAGTGGTATAACAAGACGCTTTTAATGCCCCTTACAAGAGACGTGGAGGTCAGACTGGTATACCAAGATGCTTTTAATGCCCCTTACAAGAGATGTGGAGGTCAGAGTGGTATAACAAGATGCTTTTAATGCCCCTTTACAAGAGACGTAGAGGTCAGAGTGGTATAACAATATGCTTTTAATGCCCCTTACAAGAGACGTGGAGGTCAGAGGGGTATAACAAAACACTTTTAATGCCACTTTACAAGAGACGTAGAGGTCAGAGTGGTATAACAAGACTCTATTAATGCCCCTCAGAAGAGACATGGAGGTCAGAGTGGTACAACAAGACGGTTTTAATGCCCCTTACAAAAGACGTGGAGGTCAGAGTGTTATAGCAAGGCGCTTTTAATGCCCCTCAGAAGAGACGTGGAGGTCAGAGTGTTATAACAAGACGCTTTTAATGCCCCTCAGAAGAGACGTGGAGGTCAGAGTGGTATAGCAAGACGCTTTTAATGCCCCTTACAAGAGACGTGGAGGTCAGAGTGGTGTAACAAGACGCTTTGAATGCCCCTTACAAGAGACGTGGAGGTCAGAGTGGTATAACAAGATGCTTTTAATGCCCTTTATAAGAGACGTGGAGGTCAGAGTGGTATAACAAGACGCTTTTAATGCCCCTTACAAGAGACCTGAAGGTCAGAGTGTTATAACAAGACGCTTTTAATGCCCCTCAGAAGAGACGTGGAGGTCAGAGTGGTATAACAAGACGCTTTTAATTCCCCTTACAAGAGACGTGGAGGTCAGAGTGGTATAACAAGAAGCTTTTAATGACCCCTCGGAAGAGACGTGGAGGTCAGAGTGGTATAACAAGACGCTTTTAATGCCCCTTGGAAGAGCCATACAGTACAGCATCTTAGAAATAGTATTACCATTATTGGGGAGTGGGTCTCCCACTGTCTTTGCTTATGCCTTCCAAGCAAAAGCTGCCAAAAATCAGGATGGAGGAACGTTCAATAATGGCAACAAGGACCACGGTCACCCTGGTGGTATAGTGGTGGTGGAGGCTGAGGATAAGGAGATGAACATAAAACAGCCGAAATGAGGAAGCGTATACCCATGTGTGGGTGTGAAGCGGTGCATGTGAATACACCTCCCGAAATAACACAGTGGATTTGACTTTATGTTACTCTGCTGTCATTTGGTGGTGATGAGAAGTCTGGCCCAATGCAGCCCTTGTTCAATTAGATAAGGGTCAGCTTTTCAGCATTGTCAGTTGACAGGCGAGTGCGCTTATCAGTTATAATTCCCCCAGCGGCACTAAAAACACACTCCGATAACACGCTAGCAGCAGGGCAGGCCAGGACCTCCAAGGTGTACAGAGCGAGTTCATTCCAAGTGTCCAGCTTGGATACCCAATAATGAAAAGGCACAGAGGAATCACGGAGGACGCTGGTACGGTCGGCAAGGTACTCCCTCACCATCTTTTCAAACTTTCCACTCCTTGTGAGAGTACTCCGCGCCTCAGAGTCTGTCCGATGGGAGGGTCTGAGAAAACTGTCCCAGAATGTTGACAGTGTTCCCCTGCCTCTGCTGGATTGGAGTTGCGTCTCTCTCGCATGTACGCCTTGGTTGGGCAACAACGAACTGTGACCTCTGCCGCTAGCGTGTTCAGATGGGAATTTTTTTAACAGTTCTGCAGCAAGGGCCTTCTGGTACTGCCCCATTTTTGTAGACCTCTCCACCTCAGGAATAAGAGAGTGAAAGTTCTCCTTGTAGCTGGGGTCTACAAGTGTCACCAACCAGTAATGACTGTCACCCAACATTTTGACAACGCGAGGGTCACGGTTAAGGCAGCATAACATAAAGTCAGCCATGCGTGCCAGACTGGTAACGGGCAAGATTTCCGTGTCCTCACCAAGATGACGACTGACCATGCTCTCCTCCTCCCCCCCCCGTCCTCAGGCCACCCACGCTGAACCGATGGTATGACAGTTGTAGAGGTACTACCGTCTACAGCGCATGATACCAGCTCCTGTTCTTCCTCCTCCTCCTCCTCCTCCTCTCCCTCATTGTCCCCCTCATGAGATAAGGCTGGGTTGTGTGTAATCGCCCGCTACGGCTTCTTGATCCATCTCATCATACTCTGGCTGCAATGCCTCCTCTTTAATTCTCTGCAGAGAGCGTTGCAAAAGACAGTCAAGTGGGATGCTGACACTAATGATGGCGTCATCGCCACTCACCATCTTGGTGGCCTCCTCAAAGTTTGTCAGGATAGTACATATGTCAGACATCCAGGTCCACTCCTGAGGTCTTATGTGTGGAGTCTGACCTGAATATCGACGGCCTTGTTGCAGCTGGTACTCCACAACTGCTCTCTTCTGCTCACAAATCCTTTGCAACATGTGGAGGGTAGAGTTCCAACGTGTGGGGACATCACACACCAGTCGGTGTGCCGGAAGCTGCAAGCGCTACTGTAACACAGCAAGGGTGGCGGAAGCTGTAGCTGACTTGCGAAAATGAGCTGACAGGCGGCATACTTTGACGAGCAGATCTGGCAACTCGGGGTACGATTTAAGAAACCGCTGAACCACGAGGTTAAGCACATGAGCCAGGCATGGTACGTGTGATCTCGCCTCGCCTCAGAACCGCCACCAGGTTACGGCCATTGTCACACACGACCATGCCTGGATGGAGGTTCAGCGGTCTCAGCCACAGATCTGCCTGCTCTTTTACAGCTGTCCACAACTCACAAGCAGTGTGAGGTTTATCACCTAAGCTTATGAGTTTCAGCATAGCCTGTTGCCGCTTGGAAACAGGAGGCAGTACTGTAGTGCTTCCAGCTTGTAACTGATGTGGTGATATCTGAGATGGAGGCTGAGCATGAGGAGAAGGAGGATGATGCGCAGGAGCTGTACACTGTGGGGGCAACTCTGACTGACATAGGGCCCGCAATCCTCGGTGTGGGGAGGATGTGTTCCGTCCCAAGGTCCGACTGGGTCTCGGCTTCCACTATGTTTACCCAGTGTGCCGTCAGGGAGATGTACCGTCCCTGGCCACAAGCACTTGTCCACGTGTCCGTTGTCAGGTGGACTCTCCCAGTAACTGCGTTGTTGAGGGCACAGCAGATGTTTTGGGACACGTGCTTGTGTAGTGCGGGGATGGCACACCGGGCAAAAGAGTGTCGGCTGGGGACCGAGTACCGAGGGACAGCCACTGCCATAAGGTTGCGGAAGGATTCCATCTCCACCAGCCTAAAAGGCAGCATTTCCAACGCAAGCAGTCGTGAAATGTGCGAATTTAGGACTGTGGCCTGTGGGGCGTTAGCTGTGAATTTCCGCTTTCGTTCAAAGGTCTGGGATATGGACAAATGAATGCTGCGGTGGGACGTCGACGTGGACGTTGATGCTGTTTCTTGAGAAACTGCCATAACAAGTGAAGACTGAGAGGAGGGGGCATCTTTACATGCAGTATGGACAGGGGATTGCCTTGCACACACAACAGGGTCTTCTATTGCATGCACAACAGCGAAAGAAGTAGTGGTGACACCCGCTGACACTGGTCGTGGACCCTGGGGTTTGCCCCACAAAGTCGGCTGCTTTGCTGCCATGTGCCTGATCATGCTGGTGGTGGTCAGGCTGGTAGTTTTGTCACCACTGCTGATGCTGGCATGGCAGGTGGTACAAATGGCCATTTTGGGGTTATCAGCAGAGTCTGTCTTTAAAAAAATTCCAGACTCTGGAAGACCTACTGCTTGTACTGGCAACGTCCCTCGTGTTGGTGTTACGGGGAACATTTGCCCGCCTTCTGCCTGCGGCCACCACACTGCTTCTTCCTGCCTGTTGGGGTACTCTGCCTCCCTCCCCCTGTGTGCTGCTGGCCTTGCTCTGCATGTCCTCCTGCCACGATGGGTCAGTTACTAGATCATCCACCACCTCCTCCTCTTCCACTTGCGCACCACAATCCTCCTCCTTACTTTCTGGCAATTGTGTCTCGTCATTGTCCACCTCTTGTGACAAATTGCCAGCGTCAACTTCCTGTGGCCGTGGCTGTTCAAATATTTGAGCATCGCTACATGGGATCTCCTCTTCCACCGCTTCAAGCGGAGCAGTCGAGGGGCACAAATATGGAAATGGACCAGTGAACAGCTCTTCAGAGTGTCCAAGTGTGCGATCAGTTGCTGTCTGACGACACTCGGCATGGTGGGAGGAAGGAGTATCAGGGTGATGAGGAGTATGCGGTCGAGACTCACGGCTACTAACATTTGACCGTGTGGAAGACAGAGCGGAGGTGCTGGTGCTCAGGTAACTGGAAGTATTATCTGCTATCCAATTAATAACCTGTTCACACTGATCAGTTCGCAATACTGGTGTTGTTCTGTGCTTCCCTAGTAATTCGGTCAAGAAGTGGGAGCGAGAAGATGTGGCTGTTGGTTGTGGCACATTTTCACCTTGGCCACGGCCCCGTCCTCTGCACGCACCATCACCAGAACGTCCACTTCCACGTCCCTTGCCACGCGCATTGCCCATTGTAAAGGAAGTAAAATAGCTTACACTCGCACTATCAATGGAAAAAGGGTAATAAAAAGGAGATTAGATCCGTGGAAGAGGAAAACCACAGTTCTATTTCTCTGGCCTACACCTGACTCTTTTAAACAATCAGAGCAATCAGGGATAAACTATTACTGTTTTACTTTATGGAAAAAATACCAAAACCTGAATAATAGATATTTTTTACCATGGAATGGCAAAACCACAGTTATTGTTTACTGGGGTATACCATAAAATTTTAAATATATACAGTACAGACCAAAAGTTTGGACACACCTTCTCATTTAAAGATTTTTCTGTATTTTCATGACTATGAAAATTGTACATTCACACTGAAGGCATCAAAACTGTGAATTAACACATGTGGAATTATATACTTAACAAAAAAGTGTGAAACAACTGAAAATATGTCTTATATTGTAGGTTCCTCAAAGTAGCCACCTTTTGCTTTGATGACTGCTTTGCACACTCTTGGCATTCTCTTGATGAGCTTCAAGAGGTAGTCCCCGGAAATGGTTTTCACTTCACAGGTGTGCCTTGTCAGGTTTAATAAGTGGGATTTCTTGCCTTATAAATGGGGTTGGGACCATCAGTTGTGTTGTGCAGAAGTCAGGTGGATACACAGCTGATATTCCACTGAATAGACTGTTAGAATTTGTATTATGGCAAGAAAAAAGCAGCTAAGTAAAGAAAAACGAGTGGCCATCATTACTTTAAGAAATGAAGGTCAGTCAGTGTGAAAAATTGGGAAAACTTTGAAAGTGTCCCCAAGTGCAGTTGCAAAAACCATCAAGCGCTACAAAGAAACTGGCTCACATGAGGACCGCCCCAGGAAAGGAAGATCAAGAGTCACTTCTGCTTCTGAGGATAAGTTTATCCGAGTCACCAGCCTCAGAAATCGAAGGTTAACAGCAGCTCAGATTAGAGACCAGGTCAATGCCACACAGAGTTCTAGCAGCAGACACATCTCTACAACAACTGTTAAGAGGAGACTTTGTGCAGAAGTCCTTCATGGTAAAATAGCTGCTAGGAAACCACTGCTAAGGACAGGCAACAAGCAGAAGAGACTTGTTTGGGCTAAAGAACACAAGGAATGAACATTAGACCAGTGGAAATCTGTGCTTTGGTCTGATGAGTCCAAATATGAGATCTTTGGTTCCAACCACCGTGTCTTTGTGCGACGCAGAAAAGGTGAACGGATGGACTCTACATGCCTGGTTCCCACCGTGAAGCATGGAGGAGGAGGTGTGATGGTGTGAGGGTGCCTTGCTGGTGACACTGTTGGGAATTCATTCAAAATTGAAGGCATACTGAACCAGCATGGCTACCACAGCATCTTGCAGCAGCATGCTATTCCATCCGGTTTGCGTTTAGTTGGACCATCATTTATTTTTCAACAGGACAATGACCTCAAACACACCTCCAGGCTGTGTAAGGGCTATTTGACCAAGAAGGAAAGTGATGGGGTGCTACGCCAGATGACCTGGCCTCCACAGTCACCAGACCTGAACCCAATCGAGATGGTTTGGGGTGAGCTGGACCGCAAAGTGAGGTCAAAAGGGCCAACAAGTGCTAAGCATCTCTGGGAACTCCTTCAAGATTGTTGGAAGACCATTTCCGGTGACTACCTCTTGAAGCTCATCAAGAGAATGCCAAGAGTGTGCAAAGCAGTCATCAAAGCAAAAGGTGGCTACTTTGAAGAACCTAGAATATAAGACATATTTTCAGTTGTTTCACACTTTTTTGTAAAGTATATAATTCCACATGTGTTAATTCATAGTTTTGATGCCTTCAGTGTGATTGTACAATTTTCATAGTCATGAAAATACAGAAAAATCTTGAAATGAGAAAGTGTGTCCAAACTTTTGGTCTGTACTGTATATTTGTGGAAAAACAGTGAGCGACACACTCAAACTGTTTTTTTTTAGATACAAAAGGCCCAAAACTGGATACTACAGAGATTTGACCCATGGAAATGCAAAACCACACTTCTGTTTCTGTGGCCTATACCAGACTCTTTTCAACAGATATATTTGTGTCTGAAAAATCAGACACTTTTTTTTTTTTTTTGGGGACAGCAATAGGTTAATAAGACTGGTATTTGTACAGTGTGAAGGAGGAAAAAAAAAGAGGATTTAGATGAAAAAAAAGGATTTTTACTGGCCCCCGAGACCTGGAGCTAAGTCCAGCAATTTCAGAAACAGGAGCACACAGGACTGTAATGCAGCGTTTACTGGTATAACCACTGCATCTCCTATACAGCCTGCCTGCCTGCCTGATATCTGGGATGGATATTAGTCCTGAGACTAACAAACAACCCACAAATAGTGTTGAGCCACCCCCGTAGTGTTCGAGTTCGGTTCGGTTCGTCGAACACCCGTGTGTTCGCCGAACTGTTCGTCGAACTGTTCGTCGAACACCTTCGAACACCGTTAAAACCAATGGCAGGCAAACAAAAACACATAGAAACACATAGAAAACACCTTCAAAGGTGTCCAAAAGCTGACAAACTGCTCAGAAGACATAACTAACACATGGAGAAGTGACAAGTACATATAGTCATGCGAAAATAAAAGAGGTGGAGGAGTAAAAGGAGGGGGAGACACAGATATAGGCATGTCATGCCCTTCTAAAATCCAAAAAGTGAGAAGCCGACACGGCCAGTCCGCTCCTGCCCGTGCCACCTCCGTGTCGCCGGGTTTGTGCCAGAGCCGCGGTGAACCCTGACGGCCAGCCCCCCTCTCCCAATACTGGTGCCTGTCCGCTGGTGGGTCGAGCGAGCCCCCCTGTGGTGGAGGCAGCTCTAAGCTTTTTAATTTAAATTGTCTCTCTAATTTGAATGAATACACTTTAAATCCATTTACAAGGATCTATTGAAGGGCAAGTCTCATGCCAGCAGCCGCGGTAATTCCAGCTCCAGTAGCGTCCACTAAAGCTTCTTCAGTTAAAAAGCTTTTATAAGGATCGAGCTCGGCTGTCCACCGCAAGGCATCCTACTGCCAGTCCCAGCCCCTATGCCTTGGGGTGCCTCCTGATGCTCTTCACTAAGTATCCCGTGGTCCCGAAGCATTTCCTTTGAAAAAATTAAGTGTCTAAACTACAGGTGGTGCAGCTTGCTTAACAGCCGGGATAATCCGCTGACTAGCAGACACTGCTACTAGGCACAAAGTATTTCCTGGGCTAGATGCAGTTAAAAATTTGTAATTAGATACTCTCGTTGGATGCTGAGAAAGCATTCCATAGAGTCTCCTGGCACGCCATATATGATTCTCTTAAAAAGCTTGGGGTAGGGGTCTAGGGGACCCTTTTATAGCCAAAATCACGGCCCTGTATCGCAATACGTCACCTAGGCTGAAGATAAATGGAACTGTAGCACCCTGAGGGCTCGGTTGCTACAGACGTATTGCACCTCACCCAGAGGTGTGATATCTCACTCTCAGGTAAGGATGGAGTGTGGATCAGGACCCGACACCTGCATGCATTACACCACATTGCCGTGGGGCAGGGCGACCAATATGCCCTTGAGATGGGCACGACAGTCCCTGTCCCTGGCTGGAGTGGGGGGAGGGAACACTGAGGAAGGGGAACCCTGTAGTGCAGGAGCAGGGAGGAAGCAGTTCCTGGGTGCATTGAGAAGGGAGTATAAAAGGTGGGCACCATCTTAGTTCAGTGCAGAGAAGTCTGAGCAGAAGTGGCAGGGAGCAGGGGCTCTGCATGAGCTCTGCTCCGGAGGCGGGCCTAGTAACAGAGGCCCAGGCCTGGAAGAGGGAGAAGGAAGGAAGAGGAGCGGAGAAGGCTCCAGGAACGAGGAATGAAGGGATCCCAGGGGTGCGGACGGGCGAGTCGCCACCGCACGCCCGAATCCACCTGCGTGGAGGGGTCAGGCCAAAGGGGGAGACCGGTCCCCGAACTAGTGGAGGCAGGAAACGACCCTCAGCTAGAAACCGGAGGCTCTGACATTTTATGTGGCGCAGCCCCTCGCTACACCCGCTAGGAAGGCACCACATAGGGTCAGGGAAACTGGCGCCAAGTTTACCAAGAGGAGGCCCGAGGCACCCGGACAGAAGTGTTGGTAAGAAAGGCCAGACAAAGGACACACAAAGGGGGTCCTGTGAAGTGCTCCAAAGTTATCTGGGAGTTGTCTGAGCCCCTCACCTGGTGAGCACAGTACGACGTGGGCAGCCGTTACCTGCAGACGTGGTCTGGATAATAAGACCTGTGAGTAAAGGCCCTGAACTGCATCACTGACTCCGTGTCGTTACTGCTGCTGCCCTGCACCATCACCCCCATCCTCCGCATACACTGCCCTGAGGCTATACTCCTCCCGTTGGGAGTTATGCTACGCTCTGCTGCACCCACAACACCAGCCTCAGCGGTCTGCCCTGTAGCGGCGGTTCACTCTGACCGCAATCCACGGGTGGCGTAGTCGGACATTTAAACATCAAAACCACATAAATAGTTCCGCCACTGGTTTGACCGCCCTGAGCCATGGAACCGGGTCTCCGCCACGAAGACTGCAACCACCAGCATCCACCAAAAAGGGTCCGGCTCCGGGTGTCCCAAGGCCCAGGGGCTGCGTCAGAACATTTTCATCACCTTTCACAATCACCAATGGGACAAGGCAGTGATGTCCTCTGTCCCCTCTCTTATACATCCTAGTGACGGAGCACCTGCTCTCATCAATTCGCCATAACCCCAATATTAGGTGGATTGAGGTCTGAGGCACCGAGTACAAGTGCTCTCTATTTGCTGTTGATGTCCTAGTATATATCAATCAATCACATATATCCATCCATGCTGTTATGGCTGAAATAGATCACTTTGTTACATGGTAAAATTTTAAAATCAATGCAGCGAAGTCTGAGGCCCTCGATGTCTCCCTCCCCAAATCCATATAGGATTCCATCCAGTCCAACTTTCCCTTTGCCTGGCCCTCACAGGGTATCAAATACTTAGGAATTCCTATTCATAGAGACCTCTCCCATCTATGTTATCTTAATTTTGGGCCCTTTATTGAACTACTCCATACAGACCACGGTTGGCAAGTTAGAACTGTAAGATTCACTACGTGAACCACTGGTGTTTTGTGGAAAAGCACATGTACACTGCGTTCCAAATTATTATGCAAAAAGTGTTTAGGAGTGATAAGGGAAGAATTTGTTTGTTTGTCAGTTAAACTCATTGATGGTGATGTGTGTCAGGGCTCTTTATATCACTGTAAGCAATTGCAGACACCTGTGCTAATTAGTTTGGCAGGTGTGTCCAATGAAAGGCAAGACTACTTAAGAAGGCTCTCTCACATTATTAAGCAGCCTACATTTTCTGCCAAAATGGGAAAGAAAAAGGATGTGTCGGCTGCTGAGAAGCAACAAATTGTGGAGTGTTTAGGTCAAGGCATGACTACAATCAACATTGTGCGATGATCAGGATGAAGTGTCTTGGCAATCAAGAAGTAAGTAGCTGATTCACAGTACACACGTGTGCGTGCTGATAAGGGCAAATTGAGGACTCTTTCCTACAGGCAATTACGTCAGGTTGAAAGAGCAGCGGCAAAAAAGCCTTGTCATAGCAGCAGACAAGTTTTTGAAACTGCTTGTGCCTCCAACGTCCCCCGAACAACAAGATGCAGGGTCCTTCAGAGGTTTGCAGCTGTGCATGCGCCATCCTGTCGACCTCCTCTATCCACTTCACACAAGCAGAAACGGCTCCAGTGGGCCAAACATTACATGAAGACTGATTTCAAAACTGTTTTGTTCACGGATGAGTGCCGTGCAGCGCTCGATGGTCCAGATGGATGGAGTGGAGGATGGCTGGTTGATGGACACCCCACGCAAACACGGCTACAGCGCCAACAAGGAGGAGGTGGAGTAATGTTTTGGGCTGGAATCATGGGGAGAGAGATTGTCGGCCCCTTTAGGATCCCTGAAGGCGCTAAAGATGAACTCCATAATGTATGTGGATTTTCTCAAACAGCACTTCCTGCCATGGTTCAAGAAGAAGAACCGTGTATTTCACAGCAAGATCATTTTTCTGCATGATAATGCACCATCTCATGCTGCACATAAAACATCTGCATCTCTGGCTGATATGGGCATAAAAGGCGACAAACTTATGGTGTGACCCCCATGCTCCCCTGACCTCTACCCCATTCAGAACCTCTGGAGCATCATTAAAAGGAGTGTTTATGATGGCGGAAGGCAGTTCACATCTAAGCAACAGCTCTGGGAGGGTATTCTGTCCTCATGCAAAACAATTGAAGCAGAAACCATCCAAAACCTGACAAATTCAATGGACGAGAGAGTTCAGAAGCTCCTTTCGAACAAGGGGTCCTATGTGAAAATGTAACATCACCTAGAATAAAGTTTTGAGTTGAAAACTGTTTGATTTCAGTTTCTAACAACCTGCTAATGCTTATAATTTCAAAAATGACCATTTTTTTGGTCTTTATTAAAATGAAAAGGTTGATCGAAAAGTTTGGGGGACCTAAGAGTGTGGCAACCCAGTAGTCATGATTACTTCGAATTCTGACAATATGAGGGTCATGCTGCAGGTAGTGCAGCAAGAAGGCACTTATGTGCCTTGCGCATCTCGGAGCCCCAAAATTATTTTCCGGGCTAGATGCAGCTAAAAATTATTTTTAATTTTAAATCTGGTGAAGCTTTAGTATAGATGGCCTAATAGGATCAGTGCTGCACACTGCTACAAAACCCAAATTATTTTCCAGTCAAGATACAGATAAACATGATTAGTAATTTGAAAGCTTAAAACGGTTGGTAGGGTGATTTTAACCAATCATCAAGCTTTTACTCTCCCCAGGATGACACAGGGGTAGAAAAGTCGTTTCGGATCCATGATTTGTTCATCTTTATGAACGTGAGTCTGTCTACATTATCAGTGGAGAGCCGCGTGCGCTTATCTGTCAGCACACCACCAGCAGCGCTGAACACACGTTCAGACAGAACGCTGGCTGCGGGGCATGACAAGATCTCTAAGGCGTAAGTGGCTAGCTCCGGCCATTTATCCAGATTGGAAGCCCAAAAAGAGCAAGGGTCCAGTGACACAGTCGTGGCTTCAATGTTTACTTGGAGATACTCCTGTACCATCGTCTCTAGGCGTTGACTATGTGTCAGACTTCTTGTCTCCTGTGGCCTTGCAAAGGATGGGCTAAAAAAGTGGTGAAATGATTCCGCAAAATTGATGTTACCAGCAGATACTGTGGTTCTGTTACGGTTTGAGTGCTGAACACTTGACGGTCCCACGGTTGGCAAGTTGGAACTGTGAGATTCACTACGTGCACCACTGGTATTTTGTGGAAAAGCACATGTAAGATTCTGCAACAGTCTCTGCTGATACTCCTGCATGCGTGCATCCCTTTCTATGGCAGGAATAATTTCTGCAAATTTACTTTTGTACCGGGGATCTAACAGTGTGGCAACCCAGTAGTCAGGATTATTTCTAATTCTCACAATTCGAGGGTCATGTTGCAGGTAGTGCAGCAAGTAGGCACTCATGTGTGTTGCGCATCCAGGAGCACCAAGTCCCTGTTGTGTTGGTGGCGAGGTAACAATCATGCTTCCTTCCTCTGTCCTCTCCCCCCAACCTCGCACAACAGAAATGTGATCAAGGTCTCCCTCATCTGATGAGTCTTCCATCAGTTCGTCCTCCACTTCTTCCTGGGCTCCTGCACCTTCCTCACTAGTTTGGCTGCTACCATGCGCCCTGGTAAAACCATCTCCCCCACCCTCACATGCCTGCCGCCTTGCTGCTGCCGACCGTCTGGACCTTGCAGATGTTAGCCCTTCCGCATACAACTCCTCCTCTTCTACTTCCTCCACCTCCTCTTGTGCCACCACCTGACTCCGAATTCTGTTTAACATGTGCTCCAGCATGTAAATCACCGGAATAGTCATGCTGATAATGGCATCGTCAGCACTAAACATCTTCGTCGCCATTTCAAAACTGTGCAGAAGGGTGCATAGGTCCCTGATCTGAGACCACTCCTCCAGCGTGATTTGCCCCACCTCTGAATCTCGTTGGCCCAGGCTATACGTCAGAACGTATTGCACCAGGGCTTGTCGGTGCTGCCACAGTCGCTGCAACATGTGCAGAGTTGAATTCCACCGGGTAGGCACATCGCATTTTAGCCGGTGAAGTGGCAGGCCCAACGACTTCTGTAGAGATGTAAGTCGCTGAGCTGCGGGATGCGAACGGCGGAAGTGAGCACACAGCGACCGTGCCCCCTGCAGAAGGCCATCTAGTCTGGGATAGTGGGCTAAAAATTGCTGGACAACCAGGTTCAACACGTGAGCCATACAAGGCACGTGTGTGACATTGCCCCGGCGAAGGGCCGCACCCAGGTTTGCAGCATTGTCGCACACGGCCTTCCCTGGTTTCAGGTCCAGTGGAGACAACCATTCATGAAATTGGTTCTCCAGAGCTGACCACAACTCCTCAGCTGTGTGACTCACATTTCCCAGACATTTCAATGTAAAAACCGCCTGATGACGTTGAGCCCTACTGCCAGCATAGTAAGGAGGTGTGCAGGATCCCTTCTTTGCAGTTAGAAAGCTTGTGGCATGACCATACAGGCTTTGGGTGCAGGTGGAAGACCGAGAGGAGGTTGAGGAGGCAGAAGCAGTGGAGGAACTTTGACATAAAGAGGATTGACGCACAACTAGTGGGGACGGCAAGACTTGGACAGCAGCCCCTTGTCCTGCTGTCACCATAGTTACCCAGTGCCCAGTCAGCGACATGTAACGCCCCTGTCCATGCCTACTCGTCCAAGTGTCTGTGGTGAAATGCACCCTGTCACACACAGAGTTTCTCAAAGAAGCGGTGATGTTATGTGCGACATGCTGGTGGAGCGCAGGCACACCTTTCTTTGAGAAGTAGTGCCGACTGGGCATCTGGTACTGGGTCACTGCGACGGACATAAGGTCTCGAAAATCCTCTGTGTCCACCAGGCGGAAAGGCAGCATTTCTGTAGCCAAGAGCTTGCAGATGGTGAAATTCAACCTCTTAGCTTTCTCATGGCTAGGAGGAAATGGTCTTTTACTTGTCCACATCTGAGGGACCGAGGGCTGGCTATTGTGCTGAGACGGGGTTGATAAGGGTGTCCCCGGCAAACTGCCGGTCTGTGAGGAAGATGCAGGCGGACATGTTAGGTTGCCTTGATCCAAAGGTGGTGCTATCGATGTCGGACAGCGCTCAACACCAGCTGGTGTTACCACCTCCAAAGAAAATGATGACCTGCCAATCACGCTGGCTGTTGCGGGTAAAGAGTTGGCAGGTCTGCGCCCCAAAACATGTGTGACTGCTGTCCCCCCAGTCACAGAGGATGAAGAGGCCGCGGATGCACAAGATATGGCAGACGGTGGTTGGCCCGGCCGGCTAGGCCGCATTGTAGCACACTGAGCTTCCCACTGCAACTTATGCTTCATGTCCATGTGCCGGTTCATGCATGAAGTACTCAAACTGTGTATTTTTTGGCCTCTACTTAGCTTTTGCTGACAAATGTTACAGATAACACGAGTTGGGTCATCTTTATCGATCTGAAAAAATGCCCAGGCTATGCAAGGCTTAGCACCCATGCGACCTGAAGAGCCACCACGACTTGTGGTGAGAGGCAGAGTTGTGTTTGAGGATGCAGTTGTTGACGTGCTTCCAGTACTATGTCTCTGTCCAGGAAGGCGCAACCTGACCTCGTCGTCACTAGCATCTTCCTCCACCTCCTCTGCTGACCTCATCTCTTGGCTGACTGTGGGTTGACAGTAAGTGGGATCTCCGACCTCATCATCATCACCCTGTGCGTTATCACACCCGTCGTCCTCAGAGCCAACCTGTTCCTGCCCTGACAAAAAACTAAAGTTGTCGCTCCAATCAGGTATTTGAGTCTTATCATCGTCTTCCTCATTGTCTCCACCAACAGGAGTTACAGTTTGGGAATGAGGGTCTACATTATGGTCAGAACCTTCTGCGTCTGGTCCTGGATCCGACTCATAAAGATTCTGGGCATCAGTGCAGATCATTTCCTCGTCTGGATTCACAGAAGCGCTGGAGTCGACCTCTGATTCCCAGGCTATAGTATGAATAAACAGCTCTGCAGACTCAACCATCTGTTCTACCTCATACTCAGACGGGCAGCTGGAGATTTGGGAGCTGTGAGGAAGCAAGTGCGATTTGGGTGACACCTTTGAGGACTGGAGTATTTGTGATGTTGAAGTTGATGTGGAGGAGAGCCCACTTAAAGGAGCACTTGATATCTGTTGAAGCACCTGCTGTTTTTGTGCCTCATCTGGAATTTGTAGCGATTGGCGTGGCCATAAGAAAGGGATCTTATCACATTGTCCGCTAAAAGAAGTAGACATTTTAGTTTGGCTGGAAGATGGTCTTTCTTCTGCAGATGTTACTGTTGCTTTAACACCTACCCCACGGACACAACCTTTTTTCCCCTTCCCAACACGCCTATTCCCCTTTCCACCAGCAGCAGGCCTTTTTCCACTCATTTTGGTGGTTAACTAATTCACAACTCTGGAGTTGTTTGCACAAAAAAACAATGGATGGTAACCGAGCAGAGCTGAGTGGCCAAACTGTGGTATTAGGCCAAAACTATTGGCTGGGTTAGATGCAGAAAAAAATTATTTTGAATTTGCAACCTGATGGAGGTCAGTATAGATGGATTAATAGAACAAGACCCACACACAGCTAGAAGCCCAATATTTTTTCAGAGGTAGATGCAGGAAAAAAATATATTCAGTTTGCAACCTGATGGAGGTCAGTATAGATGGACTAATACAACAAGTCCCACACACAGCTAGAAGCCCAATATTTTTTCAGAGGTAGATGCAGAAAAAAATATATTCAGTTTGCAACCTGATGGAGGTCAGTATAGATGGACTAATACAACAAGTCCCACACACAGCTAGAAGCCCAAATAGTTTTTCAGAGGTACTGTAGATGCAGATAAAAATTAGTTTTAATTTGCAACCTGATGGAGGTCAGTATAGATGGACTAATAGAGAAAGTCCGACACACTACTAGAAGGCCAAATATTTTTTCAGAGCTAGATGCAGAAAAAAATTATATTCAGTTTGCAACCTGATGGAGGTCAGTATAGATGGACTAATAGAGAAAGTCCGACACACTACTAGAAGGCCAAATATTTTTTCAGAGCTAGATGCAGAAAAAAATTATATTCAGTTTGCAACCTGATGGAGGTCAGTATAGATGGATTAATAGAACAAGACCCACACACAGCTAGAAGCCCAATATTTTTTCAGAGGTAGATGCAGGAAAAAAATATATTCAGTTTGCAACCTGATGGAGGTCAGTATAGATGGACTAATACAACAAGTCCCACACACAGGTAGAAGCCCAAATATTTTTTCAGAGGTACTGTAGATGCAGATAAAAATTAGTTTTAATTTGCAACCTGATGGAGGTCAGTATAGATGGACTAATAGAATGATGCTATGCCCAAAAGATTTTACTTCACTAGGTGCAGTAAAAAAATTGGTATTCTATACACAGGTGGTATATCTTGCAACACAGATAGGCTACTCCACTGACTAACACACTCTGCAATAGGCCAAAAAGGATTAGCTTTGCTAGATTCAGCCAAATGCTGTGAAAAAAACTTGCACAGCACTGGCACAGACCTGCCTGGCAAAAACTGATAGGAACTGATGTAACCTAGTCCTGAAAAGGACTCCAATTACAATTAGTCTTTACTCCCACAACCTATCTATTTAAGAGCACAGACCTCCCTGATAAAAGTCGTAGGAAATGCTGTAACCTAGTCCTTAAAAGGACTGCAATCACAACTATTCCCTACTCCCAAGCTATCTGTATATTTGTGCGAAAATTGGCTTGAAATTAACAAGGTATAGCGCACACAGCAACAGCGGTGCCGTCTAACACGCAGCTGCAGCAGTGAGAAAATGGTGGCGACGGGGAAAATGGCTTGGTCTTATAGGGCAAGGACATGTGACATACACTGCCAATGACACATGCCCTTGCTTGTGTGAAAAAAAGCACTTCGCTCCGTGTGTGCGCTGCTGATAGGCTGACAGATTGCACCTCCCCACTGCAAATGCGGGAAAGAGAAAAAAAAATGGAGATCTTCATTGTTCCTGCAGAGATCCATCCCCTGCCCCTCCCCCCACCCCGCTGTACACTCAAACTGCGTATTAACATTAATTTTCATCATTACTGAGAAAAAATCCAGTTATGATTTTGGTGCACGAACAGTTATCGAACATAACCTCGAACAGCCGAATTTTTCTCAAATTGTTCGTGTTCGCCGAACGGCTCGAACACCGCCCAAAACAGCTCGAATTTGAGATTGGCGAACAGTTCGAGTAGAACAACGCTCATCTCTACCCACAAACAACATGGCTGCGGCACTACAGTGACTGGCTGGCAATCCCTGCATGTTCATTGGCTCTGTAAAGAGCGCCAAACATGCAGGACGGAGACCCGAGCTCCCGCCCGAGTAACCCAGAAATGCTCGGTGCTCGCCGAGCATCCCGAGTAGCGTGATGCTCGGGCGAGTACCGAGCAGTGTCGAGCATGCTCACTCAACACTAATAATAATCTATAATCTGTTCTCTACTTTGTGATATTATGAAGAGACCTCTGTTGTACGGACTGCACATTCAGTTTTTCAAGTGACATAATCAGTTCCCCTTCTTTATGAATCCTGTGCAAACACACTTTCAGTTATCAGAAAATTACATATCTGACAAACAATGATGAATACTGAATGGCAACTACTTTAAATCCAAAATATAAGACCTTGTTGTGAACTTGAGCAAGTTTAGGAAATGAAAAAGAATTATTACTGACATCCTGTGTGTGTCATGTAAGAACTCATTATTCTCGCCTTCCTACCACTCCTTTTCTCACTGTTCTTTTTTTTATCAGATGAGTTCTAAATTTACAATGTCAGACAGAAATAGAATGGCATGCATCTACTTACCACGTTTTATTCTGGAGTTTGATTGTGACCAAGTCTCACTTTTACTTGTGTTAAAAGATGCAGTGCGAATCCTGTGCTATATATCTTTAATGATTGCATATTAAGGTGTTTTAACCGTTGCAGTAAACTGTGTATCTTATTTGTATGTTCTTACATGCTATATAAGGAGATTTAATTGGTGTACACAGTAATACAATAACCATTTTCATAGTTTATCTATTACTTACTGTTTAGCATTAGATTTTAATAGAATAGATACATTTTTTTTACATTCACTCATCATGGGGGCAAAATCTCTGAACATTACACTCATTTTTAAACAGGAGAAAAATAAAATATGTAAAGTATCATTACTGTTACGTTACAACCAGTTGTGGCATATACAGTATGTCAAATCCATCGCCATGGCCGTATGTTTAAAAAATCGTCCCTAACTTCACATATTTATAGCTAGCTAGGCTTTTTCCACCTGACGCAAGAATTCAGTTTGCTGCCCTATTTCAGTGTCTAACTATCCCGAAGCATTGTCTTTGGTACCTCCAGTAATCACCACTGAGCAAAAAAGGGGCATGTAAAAAGCCATTTTTTTAAATACAGTAGATAAGGCTGCTTTTGGAAAAAGTTGTAAGACTTCACATTAACACTGTTCTAATAATTTTCTATATAAAAAAAATGGTAGAATACATGGCTAAGTCAAATCTGTTGTTGGTTTTCCCACACGCTTAGGCTAGGATCACATAACCGTATTTTATCTCATCCAATAAAATCAGTCCGGATATGCTAATCAGACTATTATCACACTCTGATGTGTGATCATAGTGCGATCTGATTTTCTCAAATGAGGAGAAGATTGAAAGAAGAAAATTTCCATTGACTGCATTCTGTCAGTCTGGGAAAAATGGACCGCACTTGGATGTCATCCTAGTGTGGTCCGATTTTTTCCACAAAATCTGCATGTTGCCAAGCAGATATTCAAGCCTCAGTTCCCTGATGAAGCTAGTCATGGCAAAGCATGTTGGGGAGGATATGAGTGAATTTTAATCAGCTCTAGTGGTCTTGCAACTGACATCTATAATTATCCTTAGAAAAGCTATCCTAGCTAGTGGACTGCAGGCATTAGTCAAGGTAGGAGATATATTAGTTTTAGGAGAGTGATATCCCATAGAGGAGTCCCAAAGAAATGCTACACAGCAATACCACCTCAGATATTTTTATTTGTTAGACCATATTAATTACTGTAGGCTATAAGATGCACCCAGGTTTTAGAGGAGGAAAAAAAAATGTAAGCAATAAATGTAGTCATGATGCACTGTTATGGGTCTGCTGCTAACATTGCTATAGGGGTAATGTCCCTCAATTCTGTACTATTATCCCCCATCCTGGTATATATGGCCCCCCTTCCTGTTATACGTGGCACCCAGCCCCATCCTGGCATGCATGGCACCCCTCATCCCCATCCTGGTATGCATGGCACCACAATCCCCCATCCTGGTATGCATGTCACCCCTCATCTGAGTATGCATGGCACCCCTCACTACTCATCCTAGTATGCATGGCACCCCTCATCCTTGTATGCAAGGCACCCCTCATCCTGGTATGCAAGGCACCCCTCATCCTAGTATGCATGGCACCACTCACCCCTCATCGTGGTATGCATGGCACCCTTGATCCCTCATCTTGGTATGCATGGCACCCCTCATCCTGGTATGCATGGCACCCCTCATCCTTGTATGCATGGCACCCCTCACTCCTCATCCTGGTGTGCATGGCACCTCTCTTCCTGGTATACATGGTACCCCTCACCACTCGTCCTGGTATGCATAGCAACCTTCATCCCTCATCCTGGTATGCATGGCACCCTTCATACTGATATGCTAGGCACCCCTCATCCTGGTATGCTTGGCACCCCATATTCTGGTGTGCATGGCACCCCTTATCTCTCTTCCTGGTATGGATGGTCCCCCTCACCCATCCTCCTGGTATACATGGCCCCCTCATTCCTCTTCCCGGTATGCATGGCCCCCCTCATCTTGGTATGCATGGAACCCTTTATCCTGGTATGCATGGCACCCCTCATCTTGGTATGCAAGGAACCCTTCATCCTGGTATGCTTGGCACCCCTCATCCTGGTATGCATGGCACCCTTCATCCTGGTAAGCATGACCCCCTCATTCCTCTTCCCGGTATGCATGGCACCCCTCATCTTGGTATGCATGGCACCCCTCATCCTGGTATGCATCGCCCCCTCATCCCTCTTCCTGATATGCATGGCACCCCTCATCTTGGTATGCATTGAACCCTTCATCCTGGTATGCTTGGCACCCCTCATCCTGATATGCATGGCACCCTTCATCCTGGTAAGCATGACCCCCTCATTCCTCTTCCTGGTATGCATGGCCCCCCTTATCTTGGTATGCATGGAACCCTTCATCCTGGTATGCTTGGCACCCCTCATCCTGGTATGCATGTCACCCCTCATCCTGGTATGCATGGCCCCCTCATCCCTCTTCCTAGTATGCATGCCCCCCCTCCTCCTGGTATGCATGGCACCCTTCATCCTGGTATGCTTGGCACCCATCACCCTGGTATGCATGATACCCCTCACTCCTCATCCTGGTATGCATGGCAACCATCATCCCTCATCCTGGTATGCATGGCACCCTTCATCCTGGTATGCTAGGCAAACCTCATCCTGGTATGCATGGCACCCCTCATCCTGGTATGCATGGCACCCCTCATCCTGGTATGCATGGCACCTCTCATCCCTCTTCCTGATATGCATGGCCACACTCACCCATCTTCCTCATATGCATGGCCCCCTCATCCCTCTTCCTGGTATGCATGGCCCCCCTCATCTTGGGATGCTTGGCACCCTTCATCCTGGTATGCTTGGCACCCCTCATCCTGGTATGCATGGCACCCTTCATCCTGGTATGCATGGTCCCCCCACATCAATCTTCATGGTATGCAAGGCCCCTCATCTCTCTTCCTGGTATGCATGGCCCCTCATCTCTCTTCCTGGTATGCATGGCCCCCCTGTTCCTGGTATGCATGGCACCCTTCATCCTGGTTTGCTTGGCACCCCTCATCCTGGTATGCATGGCCTTCCTCATCCCTCTTCCTGGTATGCATGGCCCCCCTCATCCTGGTATGCTTGGAGCCACTCATGCCCATCACACTACACACAAAAACATGGATTATAAGAAGCACCCCCCACTTTCCTCCAAAATTTTGGAGGGAAAAAGTGTGTCTTATAGTCCGAAAAATACGGTAATTACAATAAAAGTAAAGTTTTAAACACATTATCTCTTAAGTTAGGATCATTTACCCTTTGGGTAATTTGCTAGTATGGCACCTTGGTAATGAGACACCTTTTTTTAGGCCATCAGTTCAACCTACTGATATTATTATGTTTCACTAAATGGCAGAATTACTTTCTAATTAGTGATAGATTTCAGATGGTGTCATGACTTTTCATTGCTTTTTGCACCTCTTTTTCCTCATGTGTTCAATACTTTTTCCCTGTGTCATTTCTCATTATTACACATATCTTAATTTATGGACATTATTGTTGAGCGAGCACTAAAATGCTCGGGTGCTCGAAGCTCGGGCCGAGCTCGCCGTGATACTTGGGTGCTTGGCCCGAGCAACGAGCCCAATGTTAGTCTATGGGAGACTCGAGCATTTATGCGGTGGCCCCCCCGGCAGTCTTTTAAAAGCCTAACAAGTGCCCAAAACGATAGTGACAGTGCTCAAATGACATGTGGACAGCATGGGGATTGCCCCAGGAAGCATTTCTGACCCCCAGGTCACTGCTGTCAACTTGAACTTGAACTTGAAATTGGGCCTTTTAGGCATGTGGAGGCGGAATCTGGCCACCTCGTCATTGCTGTGTTGGCGGCCTGGAATCCATACTCAGTCCCCAGCCGCCCGGCGGCCGGGTGTCCATACTCGGTCCCCAGCCGCCCCGCGGATGGGTGTCCACACACGGTCCCCAGCCGCCTGGGGGCAGCCGGGTGTCCATAAACGGTCCCCAGCCGCCCCTATTTCTCCTTGAAACATCCCCCCACACACTTTTCTTAGCCCGGCCTGCTTTAGGCAGCATTGGACGAGCCCACCAGAGAACCAGACTCCTCTGGTGGGCCCTGACTTCTCCATCGGTGGAGTTGAGAGTGCCAAGGTGAGGAGCATGATGATGATGACAGAAGTTAGCATCTGCTATGTTTTCTTTTAATGCAAGTGTAAGTGTGCAGCCTGCCACCCACCCACCCCCAGACTGCAAGTCCATACTGCTAGCTTGCACTTGAAATGGGGCCTTTTACTTTGGAGGAGGCCAAAGCTGGCCACTACCTCATGGCTGCTTCGGCAGCGAGGTATCCATACTCAGTCCCCAGCCGCCCCTATTTGTCCTGGTGTGCCTTATACATAAGATTAAGCGCGTATACCAAAACATTACCTGTGCCCTCCCCAGTGCATTTAGTGGGAATGAGAGCCTATTCCGCTGTAGTGTGTGCATGCCAAACCCCTGTTCATGGTACATGCAAAGATGCCTCCCACCTTGCACCTGTCGTTGCAGACTTGCAACTATCCCCATTCAAGTCCTTGTCCCAGGGCAGTGTTCAATTGTACCTCTCCCATTCCTTGCAATGCAAGTGCAAGTATGCAGCCTGCCACCCACCCACCCCCAGGCTGCAATACCATACTGCTTGCTTGCTTGCACTTTAAATTGGGCCTTTTAGGCATGTGGAGGCGGAATCAGGCCACCACGCCATGGCTGTGTCGGCAGCCTGGTATCCATACTCAGTCCCCAGCAGCCTGGTGGCCGGGTGTCCCCGCTTGCTCCCCAGCCTCCAGGGGGTGGCCGGGTGTCCATACTCGGTCCCCAGCCACACCTATTTGTCCTGGTAACCTTTCCCACACTTTTCTTAGCCTGGCCTGCTTTAGGGTAGCATTGGCCGAGCCCACTGGACTATCAGACTCCTCCGGTGGGCCCTGGCTTCTCCATCAGGGGAGTTGAGAGTGCCAAGGTGAGGAGCATGATGAGGATGATAGAAGTTAGCATCTGCTTTGTTTTATTGTAATGCAAGCGCATGTATGTAGTAGCGGCTAGGCCTGAGGTGGTCAGCGTTTTGGTGCATATCCTACCTCCTCCGAGGATTGCTGGATGTTTTCCTGCTACTATCCAATTTCTATGATTCCCGATAAAACAAAGCTTCAGGTGACAAATGATGGATGAGGTAGTGGCAAAGGAGAAAGAGCAGGAGGAACAGGGACCATTCACATCAATATCAGGCCAGTCAACCAGATATGTCTTGTAGGATATGTTTCTGTAACAAAAGGAGCGGTTCGGCTACACAGTTATAGGTCATACAGTGAGTGCAATGCCTACCAAAAATTTCGAGGCACTCCAATGCCCCTTGGAAATGACATGGAGGTCAGAGGGCGTTAACCATACCTTTTTTTCCATTTATAGCAACTGGGTCTCCTGTGCACTGCTGGCCTAAGCAGTGAATGGAAGGCTTTCCAAAAATTATGAGGAACTGCAATGCCCCTTACAAGAGCCATGTGTGGCACCCCAGGGGTCTGGTCACCACAGTAATAGAGATATTACGTCGGAGAGCAAGTGGGAGGTTTACTGGTCAGGATCCCTTAAACATGCAACATCCTCCTGCCCCAGTCCTGGGAGGGGAGAATTCTTCCCTTATAAACTGGATCTTGGGCGGGGTTGAGTGAGTCAGAGAACAGAGAACAGTCAGAGTCAGAGTGAGAGCAAGGGAAAGTAACAGCAAGGAGCTCTGTAGGAGCTAGGAGCTAAAGACCAGGGGCTGGAAGCTGAGCAGAGCTCGCCCTGGCAGAAGATAATAGGAACCGGACACAGGAGTCCGAGGCGGTGAGGACTTATATATCCAGCAGCAGAAACCAGCCGGCAGGGGATTTCAGGTCCTCTGGCCATAGAAGCCCGGAGGCTCAGTCACAAGCAAGGGACCAGCACCGCCGTTGAGGAGCAGAGGCTAACAGAAGGCCCCAAGTCACCAGCCATACGGGTGAGCACTACACGGTACACTCAGGGACGAGGGCTACTTCTACCCGCTTACAGCAAGGTAGCCAGGAAGAGTGCAGACAGACGGGGAGGCCTACAACTCCACCTGGCCAGGGGAACTCCTGCTTGCTCACAGACTGACCAGGCCTCTTATGCTAGCCAGTACTCCCGGGAGGGTCTACCTTATAATCATCAGTAAAGACCCTGAACTGCACTGCAAAGACTCTGAGTCGTTCCTGCTGCGCTCGTGCACCATCACCCCCATCATCCACACTCACTGCCCTGAGGCTATACTCCTCCCGTGGGGAGTTATCCCATTCTCTGCTGCGCAACGTGTGGGGACATCACACACCAGTCGGTGTGCCGGAAGCTGCAAACGCTGCTGCAACACAGCAAGGGCGGCGGAAGCTGCAGCCGACTTGCTAAAATGAGCTGACAGGTGGCGTACTTTCACGAGCAGATCTGTCAACTCGGGGTACGATTTAAGAAACCGCTGAACTACGAGGTTGAGCACATGAGCCAGGCATGGTACGTGTGTGATCTCACCTCGCATCAGAGCCGCCACCAGGTTACGGCCATTGTCACACACGACCATGCCGAGATGTTGGTTCAGCGGTCTCAGCCACAGATCTGCCTGCTCTTTCACAGCTGTCCACAACTCACAAGCAGTGTGAGGTTTATCACCTAAGCTTATGAGTTTTAGCACAGCCTGTTGCCGCTTGGCGGAGGCAGTACTGCAATGCTTCCAGCTTGTAACTGATGTGGTGATATCTGAGATGGAGGCTGAACATGAGGAGGAGGAGGAGGAGGAGGATGCGCAGGAGCTGTACACTGTGGGGGCAACTCTGACTGACATAGGGCCCGCAATCCTCGGTGTGGGGAGGATGTGTTCCGTCCCAAGGTCCGACTGGGTGCCGGCTTCCACTATGTTTACCCAGTGTGCCGTCAGAGAGATGTACCGTCCCTGGCCACAAGCACTTGTCCACGCGTCCGTTATCAGGTGGACTCTCCCAGTAACTGCGTTGTTGAGGGCACGGCAGATGCTTTGGGACACGTGCTTGTGTAGTGCAGGGATGGCACACCGGGCAAAATAGTGTCGGCTGGGGACCGAGTACCGAGGGACGGCCACCGCCATAAGATTGCGGAAGGATTCCATCTCCACCAACCTAAAAGGAAGCATTTCCAATGCAAGCAGTCGTGAAATGTGTGAATTTAGGACTGTAGCCTGTGGGGCGTTAGCTGCGAATTTCCGCTTTCGTTCAAAGGTCTGGGATATGGACAATTGAATGCTGCGGTGGGATGTGGACGTGGACATTGATGCTGTTTCTTGAGAAACTGCCATAACAAGTGAAGACTGAGAGGAGGGGGCATCTTTACATGCAGTATGGACAGGGGATTGCCTTGCACACACAACAGGGGGTTCTATTGCACGCACAACAGTGAAAGAAGTTGGCTTTGCTGGTGGTGGTCAGGCTGTTAGTTTTGTCACCCCTGCTGATGCTGGCATGGCAGGTAGAACATATGGCCTTTTTGGGGTTATCAGTAGTGTTGAGCCACCCCTGTAGTGTTCGAGTTCGGTTCATTCGTCGAACACCCTTGTGTTCGCCGAACTGTACGTCGAACTGTTCGTCGAACACCTTCGAACACCATTAAAACCAATGGCAGGCAAACAAAAACACATAGAAACACATAGAAAACACCTTCAAAGGTGTCCAAAAGCTGACAAACTGCTCAGAAGACATAACTAACACATGGAAAAGTGACAAGTACATATAGTCATGCGAAAAGAAAAGAGGTGGAGGAGTAAAAGGAGGGGGAGACACAGATATAGGCATGTCATGCCCTTCTAAAATCCAAAAAGTGAGAAGCCGACACGGCCAGTCTGTTCCTGCCCGTGCCACGTCCGTTTGTGCCAGAGCCGCGGTGGACCCTGACGGCCAGCCCCCCTCTCCCAATACTGGTGCCTGTCCGCTGGTGGGTTGAGCGAGCCCCCCTGTGGTGGAGGCAGCTCTAAGCTTTTTAATTTAAATTGTCTCTCTAATTTGAATGAATACACTTTAAATCCTTTTACAAGGATCTACTGAAGGGCAAGTCTCATGCCAGCAGCCACGTAATTCCAGCTCCAGTAGCGTCCACTAAAGCTGCTGCAGTTAAAAAGCTTTTATAAGGATCGAGCTCGGCTGTCCACCGCAAGGCGTCCTACCGCCAGTCCCAGCCCCTATGCCTTGGGGTGCCTCCTGATGCTCTTCACTGAGTATCCCGTGGTCCCGAAGCATTTCCTTTGAAAAAATGAAGTGTCCAAACTACAGGTGGTGTAGCTTGCTTAACAGCCTGGATAATCCGCTGACTAGCAGACACTGCTATTAGGCACAAAGTATTTCCTGGGCTAGATGCAGTTAAAAATTTGTAATTTGATACTCTCGTTGGATGCTGAGAAAGCATTCCATAGAGTCTCCTGGCACGCCATATATTATTCTCTTAAAAAGCTTGGGGTAGGGGTCTAGGGGACCCTTTTATAGCCAAAATCACGGCCCTGTATCGCAATGCGTCACCTAGGCTGAAGATAAATGGAACTGTAGCACCCCGAGGGCTCGGTTGCTGCAGAGGTATTGCACCTCACCCAGAGGTGTGATATCTCACTCTCAGGTAAGGATGGAGTGTGGATCAGGACCCCGACACCTGAGATGGGCACGACAGTCCTTGTCCCTGGCTGGAGTGGGGGGAGGGAACACTGAGGAAGGGGAACCCTGTAGTGCAGGAGCAGGGAGGAAGCAGTTCCTGGGTGCATTGAGAAGGGAGTATAAAAGGTGGGCACCATCTTAGTTCAGTGCAGAGAAGTCTGAGCAGAAGTAATAGGGAGCAGGGGCTCTGCATGAGCTCTGCTCCAGAGGCGGGCCTAGTAACAGAGGCCCAGGCCTGGAAGAGGGAGAAGGAAGGAAGAGGAGCGGAGAAGGCTCCAGGAATGAGGAATGAAGGGATCCCAGGGGTGTGGACGGGCGAGTCGCCACCGCACGCCTGAATCCACCTGCGTGGAGGGGTCAGGCCAAAGGGGGAGACCGGTCCCCGAAACTAGTGGAGGCGGGAAACGACCCTCAGCTAGAAACCGGAGGCTGTGACATTTTATGTGGTGCAGCCCCTCGCAACACCCGCTAGGAGGGCAGCACATAGGGTCAGGGAACCTGGCGCCAAGTTTACCAAGAGGAGGCCCGAGGCTGCCGGACAGAAGGGTTGGTAAGAAAGGCCAGACAAAGGACACACAAAGGGGGTCCTGTGAAGCGCTCCAAAGTTATCTGGGAGTTGTCTGAGCCCCTCACCTGGTAAGCACAGTACGACGTGGGCAGCTGTTACCTGCAGAAGTGGTCTGGATAATAAGAACTGTGAGTAAAGGCCCTGGACTGCATCACTGACTCTTACTGCTGCCCTGCACCATCACCCCCATCCTCCGCATACACTGCCCTGAAGCTATACTCCTCCCGTGGGGAGTTATGCTACGCTCTGCTGCACCCACAACACCAGCCTCAGCGGTCTGCCCTGCAGCGGCGGTTCACTCTGACCGCAATGAACGGGTGGCGTAGTCGGACATTTAAACATCAAAACCACATAAATAGTTCCGCCACTGGTTTGACCGCCCTGAGCCACGGAACCGGGTCGCCGCCACGGAGACTACAACCACCAGCATCCACCAAAAAGGGTCCGGCTGCGGATGTCCCAAGGCCCAGGGGGCGCGTCAGAACATTTTCATCACCTTTCATAATCACCAATGGGACAAGGCAGGGATGTCCTCTGTCCCCTCTCTTATACATCCTAGTGACGGAGCACCTGCTCTCATCAATTCACCATAACCCCAATATTAGGTGGATTGAGGTGGGAGGCACCGAGTACAAGTGCTCTCTATTTGCTGATGATGTCCTAGTATATATCACTCAATCACATATATCCATCCCTGCTGTTATGGCTGAAATAGATCACTTTGTTACATGGTCAAATTTTAAAATCAATACAGCGAAGTCTGAGGCCCTCGATGTCTCCCTCCCCAAATCCATACAGGATTCCATCCAGTCCAACTTTCCCTTTGCCTGGCCCTCACAGGGTATCAAATTCTTAGGAATTCCTATTCATAGAGACCTCTCCTGTCTATGTTATCTTAATTTTGGGCCCTTTATTGAACTACTCCATACAGACCACGGTTGGCAAGTTAGAACTGTAAGATTCACTACGTGAACCACTGGTGTTTTGTGGAAAAGCACATGTACACTGTGTTCCAAATTATTATGCAAAAAGTGTTTAGGAGTGATAAGGGAAGAATTTGTTTGTCAGTTAAACTCATTGATGGTGATGTGTGTCAGGGCTCTTTATACCACTGTAAGCAATTGCAGACACCTGTGCTAATTAGTTTGGCAGGTGTGTCCAATGAACGGCAAGACTACTTAAGAAGGCAGTCCCACATTATTAAGCAGCCTACATTTTCTGCCAAAATGGGAAAGAAAAAGGATGTGTCGGCTGCAGAGAAGCAACAAATTGTGGAGTGTTTAGGTCAAGGCATGACTACAATCAACATTGTGCGATGATCATGATGAAGTGTCTTGGCAATCAAGAAGTGTGTAGCTGATTCACAGTACACACGTGTGCGTGCTGATAAGGTCAAATTGAGGACTCTTTCCTACAGGCAATTACGTCAGGTTAAAAGAGCAGCAGCAAAAAAGCCTTGTCATAGCAGCAGACAAGTTTTTGAAGCTGCTCGTGCCTCCAACGTCCCCCGAACAACAAGATGCAGGGTCCTTCAGAGGTTTGCAGCTGTGCGTACGCCATCCTGTCGACCTCCTCTATCCACTGCACACAAGCAGAAATGGCTCCAGTGGGCCAAACATTACATGAAGACTGATTTCAAAACTTTTTTTTTCACGGATGAGTGCCTTGCAACGCTCGATGGTCCAGATGGATGGAGTGGAGGATGGCTGGTTGATGGACACCCCACGCAAACACGGCTACAGCGCCAACAAGGAGGAGGTGGAGTAATGTTTTGGGCTGGAATCATGGGGAGAGAGATTGTCAGCCCCTTTAGGATCCCTGAAGGGGTAAAGATGAACTCCATAATGTATGTGGAGTTTCTCCAACAGCTCTTCCTGCCATGGTTCAAGAAGAAGAACCGTGTATTCTGCAGCAAGATAATTTTCATGCATGATAATGCACCATCTCATGCTGCACATAACACATCTGCATCTCTGGCTGATATGGGCATAAAAGGGGACAAACTTATGGTGTGACCCCCATGCTCGCCTGACCTCTACCCCATTCAGAACCTCTGGAGCATCATCAAAAGGAGTGTCTATAATGGCGGGAGGCAGTTCACATCTAAGCAACAGCTCTGGGAGGGTATTCTGTCCTCATGCAAAACAATTGAAGCAGAAACCATCCAAAACCTGACAAATTCAATGGACGAGAGAGTTCAGAAGCTCCTTTCGAACAAGGGGTCCTATGTGCAAATGTAACATCACCTAGAATAAAGTTTTGAGTTGAAAACTGTTTGATTTCAGTTTCTAATAATCTGCTAATGCTTATAATTTCAAAAACGACCATTTTTTTGGTTTTTATTAAAATGAAAAGGGTGATCGAAGAGTGTGGGGGATCTAAGAGTGTGGCAACCCAGTAGTCAGGATTACTTCGAATTCTGACAATCTGAGGGTCATGTTGCAGGTAGTGCAGCAAGAAGGCACTTATGTGTCTTGCGCATCTCGGAGCCCCAAAATTATTTTCCGGGCTAGATGCAGCTAAAAATTATTATTAATTTTAAATCTGGTGGAGCTTAGTATAGATGGCCTAATAGAATCAGTACTGCACACTGCTACAAAGCCCAAATTATTTTCCAGCCAAGATACAGATAAACATGATTAGTAATTTGAAAGCTTAAAATGGTTGGTGAGGTGATTTTAACCAATCATCAAGCTTTTACTCTCCCCAGGATGACACAGGGGTAGAATAGTCGTTTCGGATCCATGATTTGTTCATCTTTATGAACGTGAGTCTGTCTACATTATCAGTGGAGAGCCGCGTGCGCTTATCTGTCAGCACACCACCAGCAGCGCTGAACACACGTTCAGACCGAACGCTGGCTGCGGGGCATGACAAGATCTCCAAGGCGTAAGTGGCGAGCTCCGGCCATTTATTCAGATTGGAAGCCCAAAAAGAGCAAGGGTCCAGTGACACAGTCATGGCTTCAATGTTTACTTGGAGATACTCCTGTACCATCGTCTCTAGGCATTGACTATGTGTCAGACTTCTTGTCTCCTGTGGCCTTGCAAAGGATGAGCTAAAAAAGTGGTGAAATGATTCCGCAAAATTGATTTTACCTGCAGATACTGTGTTTCTGTTACGGTTTGAGTGCTGAACACTCGACGGTCCCACGGTTGGCAAGTTGGAACTGTGAGATTCACTACGTGCACCACTGGTGTTTTGTGGAAAAGCACATGTAAGATTCTGCAACAGTCTCTGCTGATACTCCTGCATGCGTGCATCCCTTTCTATGGCAGGAATTATTTCTGCAAATTTACTTTTGTACCGGGGATCTAACAGTGTGGCAACCCAGTAGTCAGGATTATTTCTAATTCTCCCAATTCGAGGGTCATGTTGCAGGTAGTGCAGCAAGAAGGCACTCATGTGTCTTGCGCATCCAGGAGCACCAAGTCCCTGTTGTGTTGGTGGCGAGGTAACAATCATGCTTCCTTCCTCTTTCCTCTCCCCCCAACCTCGCACAACAGAAATGTGATCAAGTTCTCCCTCATCTGATGAGTCTTCCATCTGTTCGTCCTCCACTTCTTCCTGGGCTCCTGCACCTTCCTCACTACTTTGGCTGCTACCATGTGCCCTGGTAAAACCATCTCCCCCACCCTCACATGCCTGCCGCCTTGGTGCTGCCGACCGTCTGGACCTTGCAGATGTTAGCCCTTCCGCATACAACTCCTCCTCCTCTACTTCCTCCACCTCCTCTTGTGCCACCATCTGACTCCGAATTCTGTTTAACATGTGCTCCAGCATGTAAATCACCAGAATAGTCATGCTGATAATGGCATCGTCACCACTAAACATCTTCGTCGCCATTTCAAAACTGTGCAGAAGGGTGCATAGGTCCCTGATCTGAGACCACTCCTCCACCGTGATTTGCCCCACCTCTGGATCCCGTTGGCCCAGGCTATACGTCAGAACGTATTGCACCAGGGCTTGTCGGTGCTGCCACAGTCGCTGCAACATGTGCAGAGTTGAATTCCACCGGGTAGGCACATCGCATTTTAGCCGGTGAAGTGGCAGGCCCAACGACTTCTGTAGAGATGTAGGTCGCTGAGCTGCGGGATGCGAATGGCGGAAGTGAGCACACAGAGACCGTGCCCTCTGCAGAAGGCCATCTAGTCCGGGATAGTGGGCTAAAAATTGCTGGACAACCAGGTTCAACACGTGAGCCATACAAGGCACGTGTGTGACATTGCCCCGGCGAAGGGCCGCACGCAGGTTTGCAGCATTGTCGCACACGGCCTTCCCTGGTTTCAGGTCCAGTGGAGACAACCATTCATGAAATTGGTTCTCCAGAGCTGACCACAACTCGTCAGCTGTGTGACTCACATTTCCTAGACATTTCAAAGTAAAAACCGCCTGATGACGTTGAGCCCTACTGCCAGCATAGTAAGGAGGTGTGCAGGATCCCTTCTGCGCAGTTCAAAGCTTGTGGCATGACCAGACAGGCTTTGGGTGCAGGTGGAGGACCGAGAGGAGGTTGAGGAGGCAGAAGCAGTGGAGGAACTTTGACATAAAGAGGATTGACTTACAACTCGTGGGGACGGCAAGACTTGTACAGCAGCCCCTTGTCCTGCTGTCACCATAGTTACCCAGTGCCCAGTCAGCGACATGTAACGCCCCTGTCCATGCCTACTCGTCCAAGTGTCTGTGGTGAAATGCACCCTGTCACACACAGAGTTTCTCAAAGAAGCGGTGATGTTGTTTGCGACATGCTGGTGGAGCGCAGGCACACCTTTCTTTGAGAAGTAGTGCCGACTGGGCATCTGGTGCTGGGGCACTGCGACGGACATAAGGTCTCGAAAATCCTCTGTGTCCACCAGGCGGAAAGGCAGCATTTCTGTAGCCAAGAGCTTCCAGATGGTGAAATTCAACCTCTTAGCTTTCTCATGGCTAGGAGGAAATGGTCTTTTACTTGTCCACATCTGAGGGACTGAGGGCTGGCTGTTGTGCTTAGACGGGGTTGATAAGGGTGTCCCCGGAAAACTGCTGGTCTGTGAGGAAGATGCAGGCGGACATGTTAGGTTGCCTTGATCCAAAGGTGGTGCTATCGATGTCGGACAGCGCTCAACACCAGCTGGTGTTACCACCTCCAATGAAAATGATGACCTGCCAATTATGCTGGCTGTTGCTGGTAAAGAGTTGGCAGGTCTGCGTCCCAAAACAGGTGTGACTGCTGTCCCCCCAGTCACAGAGGATGAAGAGGCCGCAGATGCACAAGATGGGGCAGATGGTGGTTGGACCGGCCAGCTAGGCCGCATTGTAGCACAGTGAGCTTCCCACTGCAACTTATGCTTCATGTCCATGTGCCGGTTCATGCATGAAGTTCTCAAACTATGTATTTTTTGGCCTCTACTTAGCTTTTGTTGACAAATGTTACAGATAACACGAGTTGGGTCATCTTTATCGATCTGAAAAAATGCCCAGGCTATGCAAGGCTTAGCACCCATGCGACCTGAAGAGCCACCACGACTTGTGGTCAGAGGCAGAGTTGTGTTTGAGGATGCAGTTGTTGACGTGCTTCCAGTACTACGTCTCTGTCCAGGAAGGCGCAACCTGACCTCGTCATCACTAGCATCCTCCTCCACCACCTCTGCTGACCTCATCTCTTGGCTGACTGTGGGTTGACAGTAATTGGGATCTCCAACCTCATCATCATCACCCTGTGTGTTATCACACCCGTCGTCCTCAGAGACAACCTGTTCCTGCCCTGACAAAAAACTAAAGTTGTCGCTCCAATCAGGTATTTGAGTCACATCATCGTCTTCCTCATTGTCTCCACCAGCAGGAGTTACAGTTTGGGAATGAGGGTCTACATTATGGTCAGAGGCTTCTGCGTCTGGTCCTGGATACGACTCATAAAGATTCTGGGCATCAGTGCAGATCATTTCCTCGTCTGGATTCACAGATGCGCTGGAGCCGACCTCTGATTCCCAGGCTATAGTATGAGTAAACAGCTCTGCAGACTCAACCATCTGTTCTACCTCATACTCAGACGGGCAGCTGGAGATTTGGGAGCTGGGAGGAAGCAAGTGCGATTGGGGTGACACCTCTGAGGACTGGAGTATTTGTGATGTTGAAGTTGATGTGGAGGAGAGCCCACTTAAAGGAGCACTTGATATCCGTTGAAGCACCTGCTGTTTTTGTGCCTCATCTGGAATTTGTAGCGATTAGCGTGGCCGTAAGAAAGGGATCTTATCACATTGTCCGCGAAAAGAGGTAGACATTATAGTTTTGCTGGAAGATGGTCCTTCTTCTGCAGATGTTACTGCTGCTTTAACACCTACTCCACGGACACAACCTTTTTTCCCCTTCCCAACACGTCTATTCCCCTTTCCACCAGCAGCAGGCCTTTTTCCACTCATTTTGGTGGTTAACTAATTCACAACTCTGGAGTTGTTTGCACAAAAAAACAATGGATTGGAACCGAGCAGATCTGAGTGGCCAAACTGTGGTATTTAGCCAAAACTATTGTCTAGGTTAGATGGAGGTCAGTATAGATGGACTAATAGGACAAGTCCCACACACAGCTAGAAGCCCAAATATTTTTTCAGAGGTAGATGCAGAAAAAAATTATATTCAATTTGCAACCTGATGGAGGTCAGTATAGATGGACTAATAGAACAAGTCCCACACACTGCTAGAAGGCCAAATATTTTTTCAGAGCTAGATGCAGAAAAATATTATATTCAATTTGCAACCTGATGGAGGTCAGTATAGATGAACTAATAGAACAAGTCCCACACACTTCTAGAAGGCCAAATATTTTTTCAGAGCTAGATGCAGAAAAAAATTATATTCAATTTGCATCCTGATGGAGGTCAGTATAGATGGACTAATAGAACAAGTCCCACACACAGCTAGAAGCCCAAATATTTTTTCAGAGGTATATGCAGAAAAAATGTATATTAAATTTGCAACCTGATGGAGGTCAGTATAGATGGACTAATAGAACAAGTCCCACACAATGCTAGAAGGACAAATATTTTTTCAGAGCTAGATGCAGAAAAAAATTATATTCAATTTGCAACCTGATGGAGGTCAGTATAGATGGACTAATTGAACAAGTCCCACACACTGCTAGAAGGCCAAATATTTTTTCAGAGCTAGATGCAGAAAAATATTATATTCAATTTGCAACCTGATGGAGGTCAGTATAGATGGACTAATAGAACAAGTCCCACACACTGCTAGAAGGCCAAATATTTTTTCAGAGCTAGATGCAGGAAAAAATTATATTCAATTTGCAACCAGATGGAGGTCAGTATAGATGGACTAATAGAACAAGTCCCACACACAGCTAGAAGCCCAAATATTTTTTCAGAGGTAGATGCAGAAAAAAATTATATTCAATTTGCAACCTTATGGAGGTCAGTATAGATGGACTAATAGTATGATGCTATGCCCAAAAGGTTTTATTTCACTAGGTGCAGTAAATAAATTGGTATTCTATACACAGGTGGTCTAGCTTGCAACACAGATAGGCTACTCCACTGACTAACACACTCTGCAATAGGCCAAAAAGGATTAGCTTTGCTAGATTTAGTCAAATGCTGTAAAAAAAACTTGCACAGCACTGGCACAGACCTGCCTTGCAAAAACTGATAGGAACTGATCTAACTTAGTCCTGAAAAGGACTGCAATTACAATTAGTCTTTTCTCCCAACCTATCTATTTAAGAGTAGAGATGAGCGTTGTTCTACTCGAACTGTTCGCCAATCTCAAATTCGAGCTGTTTTGGGCGGTGTTCGAGCCGGTCGGCGAACACGAACAATTTGAGAAAAATTCGGCTGTTCGAGGTTATGTTCGATAACTGTTCTTGCACCAAAATCATAACTGGATTTTTTCTCAGTAATGATGAAAATTAATGTTAATACGCAGTTTGAGTGTACAGCGGGGCGGGGGGAGGGGCAGGGGATGGATCTCTGCAGGAACAATGAAGATCTCCATTTTTTTTTCTCTTTCCCGCATTTGCAGTGGGGAGGTGCAATCTGTCAGCCTATCAGCAGCGCACACACGGAGCGAAGTGCTTTTTTTCACACAAGCAAGGGCATGTGTGATTGGCAGTGTATGTCACATGTCCTTGCCCTATAAGACCAAGCCATTTTCCCCGTCGCCACCATTTTCTCACTGCTGCAGCTGTGTGTTAGACGGCACCGCTGTTGCTGTGTGCGCTATACCTTGTTAATTTCAAGCCAATTTTCGCACAAATATACAGATAGCTTGGGAGTAGGGAATAGTTGTGATTGCAGTCCTTTTAAGGACTAGGTTACAGCATTTCCTACGACTTTTATCAGGCAGGTCTGTGCTCTTAAATAGATAGATTGTGGGAGTAAAGACTAATTGTAATTGGAGTCCTTTTCAGGACTAGGTTACATCAGTTCCTATCAGTTTTTGCCAGGCAGGTCTGTGCCAGTGCTGTGCAAGTTTTTTTCACAGCATTTGGCTGAATCTAGCAAAGCTAATCCTTTTTGGCCTATTGCAGAGTGTGTTAGTCAGTGGAGTAGCCTATCTGTGTTGCAAGATATACCACCTGTGTATAGAATACCAATTTTTTTACTGCACCTAGTGAAGTAAAATCTTTTGGGCATAGCATCATTCTATTAGTCCATCTATACTGACCTCCATCAGGTTGCAAACTGAATATAATTTTTTTCTGCATCTAGCTCTGAAAAAATATTTGGGCTTCTAGCAGTGTGTGGGACTTGGTCTATTAGTCCATCTATACTGACCTCCATCAGGTTGCAAATTAAAAATAATTTTTTTCTTCATTTAGCTCTGAAAAATATTTGGGCTTCTAGCAGTGTGTGGGACTTGTTCTATTAGTCCTTCTATACTGACCTCCAGCAGGTTGCAAATTGAATATAATTTTTTTCTGCATCTAGCTCTGAAAAAATATTTGGGCTTCTAGCGGTGTGTGGGACTTGGTCTATTAGTCCATCTATACTGACCTCCATCAGGTTGCAAATTAAAAATAATTTTTTTCTGCATCTAGCTCTGAAAAAATATTTGGGCTTCTAGCGGTGTGTGGGACTTGGTCTATTAGTCCATCTATACTGACCTCCATCAGGTTGCAAATTAAAAATAATTTTTTTCTGCATCTAGCTCTGAAAAAATATTTGGGCTTCTAGCAGTGTGTGGGACTTGGTCTATTAGTCCATCTATACTGACCTCCATCAGGTTGCAAATTAAAAATAATTTTTTTCTGCATCTAGCTCTGAAAAAATATTTGGGCTTCTAGCAGTGTGTGGGACTTGGTCTATTAGTCCATCTATACTGACCTCCATCAGGTTGCAAAGTGAATAAAAAAAATTTCTGCATCTAGCTCTGAAAAAATATTTGGGCTTCTAGCGGTGTGTGGGACTTGGTCTATTAGTCCATCTATACTGACCTCCATCAGGTTGCAAATTAAAAATAATTTTTTTCTGCATCTAACCCAGCCAATAGTTTTGGCCTAATACCACAGTTTGGCCACTCAGCTCTGCTCGGTTACCATCCATTGTTTTTTTGTGCAAACAACTCCAGAGTTGTGAATTAGTTAACCACCAAAATGAGTGGAAAAAGGCCTGCTGCTGGTGGAAAGGGGAATAGGCGTGTTGGGAAGGGGAAAAAAGGTTGTGTCCGTGGGGTAGGTGCAGAAGAAAGACCATCTTCCAGCCAAACTAAAATGTCTACTTCTTTTAGCGGACAATGTGATAAGATCCCTTTCTTACGGCCACGCCAATCGCTACAAATTCCAGATGAGGCACAAAAACAGCAGGTGCTTCAACGGATATCAAGTGCTCCTTTAAGTGGGCTCTCCTCCACATCAACTTCAACATCACAAATACTCCAGTCCTCAAAGGTGTCACCCAAATCGCACTTGCTTCCTCACAGCTCCCAAATCTCCAGCTGCCCGTCTGAGTATGAGGTAGAACAGATGGTTGAGTCTGCAGAGCTGTTTACTCATACTATAGCCTGGGAATCAGAGGTCGACTCCAGCGCTTCTGTGAATCCAGACGAGGAAATGATCTGCACTGATGCCCAGAATCTTTATGAGTCGGATCCAGGACCAGACGCAGAAGGTTCTGACCATAATGTAGACCCTCATTCCCAAACTGTAACTCCTGTTGGTGGAGACAATGAGGAAGACGATGATAAGACTCAAATACCTGATTGGAGCGACAACTTTAGTTTTTTGTCAGGGCAGGAACAGGTTGGCTCTGAGGACGACGGGTGTGATAACGCACAGGGTGATGATGATGAGGTCGGAGATCCCACTTACTGTCAACCCACAGTCAGCCAAGAGATGAGGTCAGCAGAGGAGGTGGAGGAAGATGCTAGTGACGACGAGGTCAGGTTGCGCCTTCCTGGACAGAGACGTAGTACTGGAAGCACGTCAACAACTGCATCCTCAAACACAACTCTGCCTCTCACCACAAGTCGTGGTGGCTCTTCAGGTCGCATGGGTGCTAAGCCTTGCATAGCCTGGGCATTTTTTCAGATCGATAAAGATGACCCAACTCGTGTTATCTGTAACATTTGTCAGCAAAAGCTAAGTAGAGGCCAAAAAATACATAGTTTGAGTACTTCATGCATGAACCGGCACATGGACATGAAGCATAAGTTGCAGTGGGAAGCTCAGTGTGCTACAATGCGGTCTAGCCGGCCGGGCCAACCACCGTCTGCCATATCTTGTGCATCCGCGGCCTCTTCATCCTCTGTAACTGGGGGGACAGCAGTCACACCTGTTTTGGGGCGCAGACCTGCCACCTCTTTACCCGCAACAGCCAGCGTGATTGGCAGGTCATCACTTTCTTTGGAGGTGGTAACACCAGCTGGTCTTGAGCGCTGTCCGACATCGATAGCACCACCTTTGGATCAAGGCAACCTAACATGTCCGCCTGCATCTTCCTCACAGACCGGCAGTTTGCCGGGGACACCCTTATCAACCCCGTCTAAGCACAATAGCCAGCCCTCGGTCCCTCAGATGTGGACAAGTAAAAGACCATTTCCTCCTAGCCATGAGAAAGCTAAGAGGTTGAATTTCACCATCTGCAAGCTCTTGGCTACAGAAATGCTGCCTTTCCGCCTGGTGGACACAGAGGATTTTCGAGACCTTATGTCCGTCGCAGTGCCCCAGTACCAGATGCCCAGTCGGCACTACTTCTCAAAGAAAGGTGTGCCTGCGCTCCACCAGCATGTCGCACACAACATCACCGCTTCTTTGAGAAACTCTGTGTGTGACAGGGTGCATTTCACCACAGACACTTGGACGAGTAGGCATGGACAGGGGCGTTACATGTCGCTGACTGGGCACTGGGTAACTATGGTGACAGCAGGACAAGGGGCTGCTGTCCAAGTCTTGCCGTCCCCACGAGTTGTGCGTCAATCCTCTTTATGTCATTTTTCCTCCACTGCTTCTGCCTCCTCAACCTCCTCTCGGTCTTCCACCTGCACCCAAAGCCTGTCTGGTCATGCCACAAGCTTTCTAACTGCGCAGAAGGGATCCTGCACACCTCCTTACTATGCTGGCAGTAGGGCTCAACGTCATCAGGCGGTTTTTACATTGAAATGTCTGGGAAATGTGAGTCACACAGCTGAGGAGTTGTGGTCAGCTCTGGAGAACCAATTTCATGAATGGTTGTCTCCACTGGACCTGAAACCAGGGAAGGCCGTGTGCGACAATGCTGCAAACCTGGGTGCGGCCCTTCGCCGGGGCAATGTCACACACGTGCCTTGTATGGCTCACGTGTTGAACCTGGTTGTCCAGCAATTTTTAGCCCACTATCCCAGACTAGATGGCCTTCTGCAGAGGGCATGGTCGCTGTGTGCTCACTTCCGCTGTTCGCATCCCGCAGCTCAGCGACTTACATCTCTACACAAGTCGTTGGGCCTGCCACTTCACCGGCTAAAATGCGATGTGCCTACCCGGTGGAATTCAACTCTGCACATGTTGCAGCGACTGTGGCAGCACCGACAAGCCCTGGTGCAATACGTTCTGACGTATAGCCTGGGCCAACGAGATTCAGAGGTGGGGCAAATCACGCTGGAGGAGTGGTCTCAGATCAGGGACCTATGCACCCTTCCGCACAGTTTTGAAATGGCGACGAAGATGTTTAGTGCTGACGATGCCATTATCAGCATGACTATTCCGGTGAATTACATGCTGGAGCACATGTTAAACAGAATTCGGAGTCAGGTGGTGGCACAAGAGGAGGTGGAGGAAGTAGAGGAGGAGGAGTTGTATGCGGAAGGGCTAACATCTGCAAGGTCCAGACGGTCGGCAGCACCAGGGCGGGGGTGAGGGTGGGGGAGATGATTTTACCAGGGCGCATGGTAGCAGGAAAACTAGTGAGGAAGGTGCAGGAGCCCAGGAAGAAGTGGAGGACGAACTGATGGAAGACTCATCAGATGAGGGAGACCTTGATCACATTTCTGTTGTGCGAGGTTGGGGGGAGAGGACAGAGGAAGGAAGCATGATTGTTACCTCGCCACCAACACAACAGGGACTTGGTGCTCCTGGATGCGCAACACACATGAGTGCCTTCTTGCTGCACTACCTGCAACATGACCCTCGAATTGTGAGAATTAGAAATAATCCTGACTACTGGGTTGCCACACTGTTAGATCCCCGGTACAAAAGTAAATTTGCAGAAATTATTCCTGCCATAGAAAGGGATGCACGCATGCAGGAGTATCAGCAGAGACTGTTGCAGAATCTTACATGTGCTTTTCCACAAAATACCAGTGGTGCACGTAGTGAATCTCACAGTTCCAACTTGCCAACCGTGGTCTGTATGGAATTGTTCAATAAAGGGCCCAAAATTAAGATAACATAGATGGGAGAGGTCTCTATGAATAGGAATTCCTAAGTATTTGATACCCTGTGAGGGCCAGGCAAAGGGAAAGTTGGACTGGATGGAATCCTATATGGATTTAGGGAGGGAGACATCGAGGGCCTCAGACTTCGCTGCATTGATTTTAAAATTTTACCATGTAACAAAGTGATCTATTTCAGCCATAACAGCAGGGATGGATATATGTGATTGAGTGATATATACTAGGACATCATCAGCAAATAGAGAGCACTTGTACTCGGTGCCTCCCACCTCAATCCACCTAATATTGGGGTTATGGCGAATTGATGAGAGCAGGTGCTCCGTCACTAGGATGTATAAGAGAGGGGACAGAGGACATCCCTGCCTTGTCCCATTGGTGATTGTGAAAGGTGATGAAAATGTTCTGACGCACCCCCTGGGCCTTGGGACACCCGGAGCCGGACCCTTTTTGGTGGATGCTGGTGGTTGTAGTCTTCGTGGCGGCGATCCGGTTCCGTGGCTCAGGGCGGTCAAACCAGTGGCGGAACTATTTATGTGTTTTTGATGTTTAAATGTCCGACTACGCCACCCGTGGATTGCGGTCAGAGTGAACCGCCGCTACAGGGCAGACCGCTAAGGCTGGTGTTGTGGGTGCAGCAGAGCGTAGCATAACTCCCCACGGGAGGAGTATAGCCTCAGGGCAGTGTATGCGGAGGATGGGGGTGATGGTGCAGGGCAGCAGCAGTAACGACACGGAGTCAGTGATGCAGTTCAGGGCCTTTACTCACAGTTCTTATTATCCAGACCACGTCTGCAGGTAACGGCTGCCCACGTCGTACTGTGCTCACCAGGTGAGGGGCTCAGACAACTCCCAGATAACTTTGGAGCGCTTCACAGGACCCCCTTTGTGTGTCCTTTGTCTGGCCTTTCTTACCAACACTTCTGTCCGGCTGCCTCGGGCCTCCTCTTGGTAAACTTGGCGCCAGTTTCCCTGACCCTATGTGGTGCCTTCCTAGCGGGTGGAGCAAGGGGCTGCGCCACATAAAATGTCAGAGCCTCCGGTTTCTAGCTGAGGGTCGTTTCCTGCCTCCACTAGTTCGGGGACCGGTCTCCCCCTTTGGCCTGACCCCTCCACGCAGGTGGATTCGGGCGTGCGGTGGCGACTCGCCCGTCCGCACCCCTGGGATCCCTTCATTCCTCGTTCCTGGAGCCTTCTCCGCTCCTCTTCCTTCCTTCTCCCTCTTGCAGGCCTGGGCCTCTGTTACTAGGCCCGCCTCCGGAGCAGAGCTCATGCAGAGCCCCTGCTCCCTGCCACTTCTGCTCAGACTTCTCTGCACTGAACTAAGATGGTGCCCACCTTTTATACTCCCTTCTCAATGCACCCAGGAACTGCTTCCTCCCTGCTCCTGCACTGCAGGGTTCCCCTTCCTCAGTGTTCCCTCCCCCCACTCCAGCCAGGGACAGGGACTGTCGTGCCCATCTCAGGGGCATATTGGTCGCCCTGCCCCACGGCAATGTGGTGTAATGCATGCAGGTGTCGGGTCCTGATCCACACTCCATCCTTATCTGAGAGTGAGATATCACACCTCTGGGTGAGGTGCAATACGTCTGTAGCAACCGAGCCCTCGGTGCTACAGTTCCATTTATCTTCAGCCTAGGTGACGTATTGTGATACAGGGCCGTGATTTTGGCTATAAAAGGGTCCCCTAGACCCCTACCCCAAGCTTTTTAAGAGAATCATATATGGCGTGCCAGGAGACTCTATGGAATGCTTTCTCAGCATCCAACAAGAGTATCTACTTACAAATTTTTAACTGCATCTAGCCCAGGAAATACTTTGTGCCTAGTAGCAGTGTCTGCTAGTCAGCGGATTATCCCGGCTGTTAAGCAAGCTACACCACCTGTAGTTTGGACACTTAATTTTTTCAAAGGAAATGCTTCGGGACCACGGGATACTTAGTGAAGAGCATCAGGAGGCACCCCAAGGCATAGGGGCTGGGACTGGCAGTAGGATGCCTTGCGGTGGACAGCCCAGCTCGATCCTTATAAAAGCTTTTTAACTGCAGCAGCTTTAGTGGACGCTACTGGAGCTGGAATTACGCGGCTGCTGGCATGAGACTTGCCCTCCAATAGATCCTTGTAAATGGATTTAAAGTGTATTCATTCAAATTAGAGGGACAATTTAAATTAAAAAGCTTAGAGCTGCCTCCACCACAGGGGGGCTCTCTCGACCCACCAGCGGACAGGCACCAGTATTGGGAGAGGGGGGCTGGCCGTCAGGGTTCACCGCGGCTCTGGCACAAACCCGGCGACACGGAGGTGGCACGGGCAGGAGCGGACTGGCCGTCTCGGCTTCTCACTTTTTGGATTTTAGAAGGGCATGACATGCCTATATCTGTGTCTCCCCCTCCTTTTACTCCTCCACCTCTTTTCTTTTCGCATGACTATATGTACTTGTCACTTTTCCATGTGTTAGTTGTGTCTTCTGAGCAGTTTGTCAGCTTTTGGACACCTTTGAAGGTGTTTTCTATGTGTTTCTATGTGTTTTTGTTTGCCTGCCATTGGTTTTAACGGTGTTCGAAGGTGTTCGACGAACAGTTCGACGAACAGTTCGGCGAACACACGGGTGTTCGACGAACCGAACCGAACTCGAACACTACGGGGGTGGCTCAACACTATTTAAGAGCACAGACCTGCCTGATAAAAGTCGTAGGAAATGCTGTAACCTAGTCCTTAAAAGGACTGCAATCACAACTATTCCCTACTCCCAAGCTATCTGTAGATTTGTGCGAAAATTGGCTTGAAATTAACAAGGTATAGCGCACACAGCAACAGCGGTGCCGTCTAACACACAGCTGCAGCAGTGAGAAAATGGTGGCGACGGGGAAAATGGCTTGGTCTTCTAGGGCAAGGACATGTGACATACACTGCCAATGACACATGCCCTTGCTTGTGTGAAAAAAAGCACTTCTCTCCGTGTGTGCGCTGCTGATAGGCTGACAGATTGCACCTCCCCACTGTAAATGCGGGAAAGAAAAAAAAAAATGGAGATCTTCTTTATTCCTGCAGAGATCCATCCCCTGCCCCTCCCCCCGCCCCGCTGTACACTCAAACTGCGTATTAACATTAATTTTCATCATTACTGAGAAAAAATCCAGTTATGATTTTGGTGCACGAACAGTTATCGAACATAACGTCGAACAGCCAAATTTTTTTCAAATCGTTCGTGTTCGCCGAACGGCTCGAACACCGCCCAAAACAGCTCGAATTTGAGATTGGCGAACAGTTCAAGTCGAACACCGCTCATCTCTAGTTATTAGCAAAGTCTTTAAAAAAATTCCAGACTCTGGAAGACCTACCGCTTGTACTGGCAACGTCCCTCGTGTTGGTGTTACGGGGAACGGTTGCCTGCCTTCTGTCTGCGGCCACCACACTGCTTCTTCCTGCCTGTTGGGGTACTCTGCCTCCCTCCCCCTGTGTGCTGCTGGCCTCACTCTGCATGTCCTCCTTCCATGTTGGGTCAGTTACTAGATCATCCACCACCTCCTCCTCTTCCACTTGCGCACCACGATCCTCCTCCTCACTTCCTGGCAATTGTGTCTCGTCATCGTCCACCTCTTGTGACAGATTGCCAACGTCGACCTCCTGTGGCCGTGGCTGTTCAAATATTTGGTCATCGCAACATGGGATCTCCTCTTCCACCACTTCAAGCGTATCAGGCGAGGGGCCCAAATATGGAAATGGACCAGTGAACAGCTCTTCAGAGTGTCCAAGTGTGGGATCACTTGCTCTCTGACGACACTCGGCATGGTGGGAGGAAGGAGCATCAGGGTGAGGAGGAGTGTGCGGTCGAGACTCACGGCTACTAAGAGTTGACCGTGTGGAAGACAGACCGGAGGTGGTGGTGCCCAGGTAACTTGAAGTATTATCTGCTATCCAATTAATAACCTGTTCACATTGATCATTTCTCAATACTGGTGTTGTTCTGTGCTTCCCTAGTAATTCGGTCAAGAAGTGGGAGCGAGAAGATGTGGCTGTTGGTTGTGGCACATTTTCACCTTGGCCACGGCCCCGTCCTCTGCACGAACCATCACCAGAACGTCCACTTCCACATCCCTTGCCACGCGCCTTGCCCATTGTAAATGAAGTAAAATAGCTTACACTTGCACTATCAATGGAAAAAGGGTAATAAAGAGTAGATTAGAACCGTGGAAGAGGAAAACCACAGTTATTGTTTACTGGGGTATACCACACTTTTTTAAATAGAGATATTTGCGGCTGAACAGTGAGCGACACACTCAAACTACTTCTTTTTTAGATACCAAAGGCCCAAAACTGGATAGTACAGTGATTTGACCCATGGAACTGCGAAACCACACTGGGATGTCGGGCCTACACATGACTATTTTCAACAGATATATTTTTGTGTCACAACAGTCAGGAGACACTACTGTTTTTCTTTACGGAAAATATACCAAAAGCTGAATAATAGAGATTTTTTACCGTGGGATGGCAAAACCACAGTTATTGTTTACTGGGGTATACCACACTTTTTTAAATAGAGATATTTGCGGCTGAACAGTAAGCGACACACTCAAACTGCTTTTTTTTAGATACCAAAGGCCCAAAACTGGATAGTACAGCGATTTGACCCGTGGAACTGCGAAACCACACTGGGATGTCGGGCCTACACAAGACTATTTTCAACAGATATATTTTTGTGTCACAACAGTCAGGAGACACTACTGTTTTTCTTTACGGAAAATATACCAAAAGCTGAATAATAGAGATTTTTTACCGTGGGATGGCAAAACCACAGTTATTGTTTACTGGGGTATACCACACTTTTTTAAATAGAGATTTTTGCAGCTGAACAGTGAGCGACACACTCAAACTGCTTTTTTTTTAGATACCAAAGGCCCAAAACTGGATAGTACAGCGATTTGACCCATGGAACTGCGAAACCACACTGGGATGTCGGGCCTACACAAGAATATTTTCAACAGATAGATTTTTGTGTCACAACAGTCAGGAGACACTACTGTTTTTCTTTACGGAAAATATACCAAAACCTGAATAATAGAGATTTTTTACCATGGGATGGCAAAACCACAGTTATTGTTTACTGGGGTATACCACACTTTTTTAAATAGAGATATTTGCGGCTTAACAGTGAGCGACACACACACTCAAACTGCTTTTTTTTTAGATACCAAAGGCACAAAACTGGATAGTACAGCGATTTGACCCGTGGAACTGCGAAACCACACTGGGATGTCGGGCCTACACAAGACTATTTTCAACAGATAGATTTTTGTGTCACAACACTCAGGAGACACTACTGTTTTTCTTTACGGAAAAAACTACCAAAAGCTGAATAATAGAGATTTTTTACCATGGGATGGCAAAATCACAGTTATTGTTTACTGGGGTATACCACACTTTTTTAAATAGAGATATTTGCGGCTGAACAGTGAGTGACACAGTCAAACTACTTTTTTTTAGATACCAAAGGCCCAAAACTGGATAGTACAGCGATTTGACCCATGGAACTGCGAAACCACACTGGGATGTCGGGCCTACACAAGACTATTTTCATCAGATATATTTTTGTGTCACAACAGTCAGGAGACACTACTGTTTTTCTTTACGGAAAAAACTACCAAAAGCTGAATAATAGAGATTTTTTACCGTGGGATGGCAAAACCACAGTTATTGTTTACTGGGGTATACCACACTTTTTTAAATAGAGATATTTGCGGCTGAACAGTGAGCGACACACTCAAACTGCTTTTTTTTTTAGATACCAAAGGCTCAAAACTGGATAGTACAGCGATTTGACCCGTGGAACTGCGAAACCACACTGGGATGTCGGGCCTACACAAGACTCTTTTCAACAGATATATTTTTGTGTCACAACAGTCAGGAGACACTACTGTTTTTCTTTACGGAAAATATACCAAAACCTGAATAATAGATATTTTTTACCGTGGGATGGCAAAACCACAGTTATTGTTTACTGGGGTATACCACACTTTTTTAAATAGAGATATTTGCGGCTGAACAGTGAGCGACACACTCAAACTGCTTTTTTTTTAGATACCAAAGGCCCAAAACTGGATAGTACAGCGAATTGACCCATGGAACTGCGAAACCACACTGGGATGTCGGGCCTACACAAGACTATTTTCAACAGATATATTTTTGTGTCACAAAAGTCAGGAGACACTACTGTTTTTCTTTACGGAAAAAACTACCAAAACCTGAATAATAGAGTTTTTTTACCGTGGTATGGCAAAACCACAGTTATTGTTTACTGGGGTATACCACACTTTTTTAAATAGAGATATTTGCGGCTGAACAGTAAGCGACACACTCAAACTGCTTTTTTTTTAGATACCAAAGGCCCAAAACTGGATAGTACAGCGATTTGACCCATGGAACTGCGAAACCACACTGGGATGTTGGGCCTACACAAGACTATTTTCAACAGATATATTTTTGTGTCACAACAGTCAGGAGACACTACTGTTTTTCTTTACGGAAAAAACTACCAAAAGCTGAATAATAGAGATTTTTTACCATGGGATGGCAAAACCACAGTTATTGTTTACTGGGGTATGCCACACTTTTTTAAATAGAGATATTTGCGGCTGAACAGTGAGCAACACACTGAAACTGCTTTTTTTTTAGATACCAAAGGCCCAAAACTGGATAGTACAGCGATTTGACCCGTGGAACTGCGAAACCACACTGGGATGTCAGGCCTACACAAGACTATTTTCAACAGATATATTTTTGTGTCACAACAGTCAGGAGACACTACTGTTTTTCTTTACGGAAAATATACCAAAACCTGAATAATAGAGATTTTTTACCGTGGGATGGCAAAAACAGAGTTATTGTTTACTGGGGTATACCACACTTTTTTAAATAGAGATATTTGCAGCTGAACAGTGAGCGACACACTCAAACTGCTTTTTTTTTAGATACCAAAGGCCCAAAACTGGATAGTACAGCGATTTGACCCATGGAACTGCGAAACCACACTGGAATGTCAGGCCTACGCAAGACTATTTTCAATAGATATATTTTTGTGTCACAACAGTCAGGAGACACTACTGTTTTTCTTTACGGAAAATATACCAAAACCTGAATAATAGAGATTTTTTACTGTGGGATGGCAGAACCACAGTTATTGTTTACTGGGGTATACCAGACTTTTTTAAATATATAGATTTGCGGCTGAACAGTGAGCGACACACTCAAACTGTTTTCTTTTTTAGATACAAATGGCCCAAAATGGATAATACAGAGGTTTGAACCGTGGAAGTGCAAAACAACACTTCTGCTTCTCTAGCCTGCACCAGACTATTTTCAACAGTTATATTTGTGTCTGAAAAATCAGAGACACGCTTTTTTTTCGGGGGGGGGGGGACACCAAAAGGTTAATAAGACGGGTATTTGTACAGTGTGAAGGAGGAAAAAAAAGGAGGATTTAGATGAAAAAAAAAGGATTTTTCCTGGCCCCCGACACCTGGTGCTAAGTCCAGCAATTTCAGCAACAGGAGCACACAGGACTGTAATGCAGCGTTTGCTGGTGTAACCACTGTGTCTCCTATACAGCCTGCCTGCCTGGTATCTGGGATGGATATTAGTCCTGAAAAGGACTGTTTGTTTGTTCTGGCAGCCTTTACGGACCCTACACTAACTATTTCGCAGTTTATATCTCTCCCTAAATCAGCAGCGCTGTCCCTACACTGTCTAATCCGGAGCGACTGTGTCCAAGATGGCGGCGCCCAGTTTTAAATACTCGAGGTGACGCTGTGCGGCCAGCCAATCACTGTAATGCCCACAACCAACATGGCTGCAGCATTACAGTGACTGGCTGGCAATCCCTGCATGTTCATTGGCTCTGTAAAGAGCGCCAAACATGCAGGGCGGAGACCCGAGCTCCCCCCCGAGTAACCCGGAAATGCTCGGTGCTCGCCGAACATCCCGAGTAGCGTGATGCTCGGGCGCGTACCGAGCAGTGTCGAGCATGTTCGCTCAACACTAATGGACATCTGTGGTTTGATTTCTTTGCCTGTGTGGAATGGATGAGTTGTTACCAACATCTGGTGACAATTTAATGCCAATAGCACCTTTAGAAATATATTTACTTGAAAAATTGGTGATGTATTCAATACTTTTTTCACCCACTGTATGCATCTGTCATTCATTGTATTGGAGAAGAGACCAAATGCATTATTCATATGATACTGCAATATTGCTAAATCTCTCCCAATTTCAATGGCCACTGGTAGCTGAAATATTTGCTATACAAACTCGCATGTTGTCTCCCAAATAGCTACTTACAGGTCTGCACTATTGTCATGGCAAGTTTATGCTCCAGCAATGGCCTAGGTAAGGATAAAAGTTCATCTTTAGCTTCAAAAATACGTACAATTATATTAGTATGTTATATATGTTTTTTTCTCTTGTATTATTTATTGTTGTACAGAAAAAGTTGTTATTTTATAGATAATATTATACTTACTTGTATATCTGTTAATCACATTGAGGTACAGCTTGTAAAATAATAGTATTAAACATATAAGTGGAGTACATAAAATAGATGGCAGCAAATGGTTATTCTTAGCATTAGACCATTTTTAGCGGCTAGAAGATAAAATGCTGCCTACTAGAATTTGGAGACACTGAGCATCAATGTCACTTTATATATTAGCTACTTTTAATGTTTTTCCAAATATGTTCCGCTGGCTACCTCTGTTAAACTTGCTGTCTGTACAGATTATATAAAAGCTATTTACAGTGTATCACAATTACAACTGCAAAAAGTACAGCAAATAAAATAAAAACACAAAAGATTCACTTCAAGCATCCAATGCCTTATCATTAACAATTCTCATTGTGTTTTTATTTTGGAGATTTGTGAAGGCTTCATTGTGCAAATGCAAAGTGCAGTATATTACCAATATTAAGTGCTGCTCTGTGTCTGATATCAAATGACAAAATGTATCCATATTCATTTTTCTTTCAACTAGCACAATTGAAACAATGAAAAGGATTCAGTTTCCTTTCTTCATAAATCATAATAGCATAAAAAGCTGTTTCCAGCTGTCAAATTCTAGGTATGGAAATAGGTCAAAGTCAAGTGGTTACTGTAGTGAGGTATTCTCTTGCATTTGTGGTTTATTCTAAAATCCCAGGGGTTAAGTTACAGGAATTTTATTTAAAGGGCTGGTTCACAGATACACACGTGGTCAAAATTGTTGGTACCCCTCGTTTAATGAAAGAAAAACCCACAATGGTCACAGAAATAACTTGAATCTTACAAAAGTAATAATAAATTACAAAATCTATGAAAATGAACAAATGAAAGTCAGACATTGCTTTTCAACCCTGCTTCCACAGAATTTAAAAAAAAAAATAAACTCACAAAATAGGCCTGGACAGAAATGATGGTACCCCTGAAAATAATGTGACAAAAGAGACATGTTAAATCAAGTTGTGTCCACTAATTAGCATCACAGGTGTCTACAATCTTGTAATCAGTCAGTGGACCTGTATATAGGGCTACAGATACTCACTGTGCTGTTTGGTGACATGGTGTGTACCACACTCAACATGGACCAGAGGAAGCAAAGGAAAGAGTTGTCTCAGGAGATTAGAAAGAAAATTATAGACAAGCATGTTAAAGGTAAAGGTTATAAGACCATCTCCAAGCTGCTTGATGTTCCTGTGACTACAGTTGCTCATATTATTCAGAAATTTAAGATCCATGGGACTGTAGCCAACCTCCCTGCATGTGGCCGCAGGAGGAAAATTGATGACAAATCAAAAAGATGGATAATACATATGGTAACAAAAGAGTCAAGGATAACTTCTAAAGAGATTAAGGCTAAGTGCCCACAATGCAGAAATGCTGCAGATTTTTTCTGCATCTCCCTGGCAGGAAAAACGCATGCGGATTTTACATGCCTTTTTCCTGCAGAAGCGTTTGTCAAGCGTTTTTGCATGCATTTCTGCATACGGGTTATCAAGCACTTTTCCAAGCGATTTTAGCATTACTTGGAAAAGTGCTTGACAACTTGGTCACACTATATAAATCCATGCAAAACGCTTGAAAAACGCATAGTGGGCACGCAGTCTAAAGGTAAACTTCAAGCTCAAGGAACATCAGTGTCAGATCGCACCATCCGTCGTTGTTTGATCCAAAGTGGACTTCATGGGAGACGACCAAGGAGAACACCATTGTTAAAAAAAAAGTCATAAAAAAGCCAGACTGGAATTTTCCAAAAATGGAAGTTTTTGGCAAGGCACATCAGCTCTATGTTCACAGACAGAAAAATGAAGCATATCAAGAAAAGAACACTGTCCCTACTGTGAAACATGGAGGAGGCTCTGTTATGTTCTGGGACTGCTTTGCTGCATCTGGCACAGGGTGTCTTGAATCTGTGCAGGGTACAATGAAATCTCGAGACTATCAAGGGATTCTAGAGAGAAATGCGCTGCCCAGTGTCAGAAAGCTTGGTCGCAGTCGCAGGTCATGCAACAGGATAATGACTCAAAACAAACAGCTAAAAACACTCAAGAATGGCTAAGAGGAAAACATTGGACCATTCTGCAGTGGCCTTCTATGAGCCCTGACCTAAATCCTATTGAGCATCTTTGGAAAGAGCTGAACCATGCCGTCTGGAAAAGGCAACCTTCAAACACGAGACAGCTGGAGCAGTTTGCTCATGAGGAGTGGGCCAAAATACCTGTCGAGAGGTGCAGAAGTCTCATTGACAGTTACAGGAATCGTTTGATTGCAGTGATTGTATCAAAAGGTTGTTCAACAAAATATTAAGTTAAGAGTAGCATCATTTCTGTCCAGGCCTATTTCATGAGTTTAATTTTTTTTTAAATTATGTGGAAGCAGGGATGGAAAGCAATGTCTGACTTTCATTTGTTCATTTTCATAGATTTTTAATTTATTATTACTTTTGTCAGATTCAAGTTATTTCTGTTACCATTGTGAGTTTTTATTTCATTAAACGAGGGGTACCAACAATTTTGACCACGTGTGTATTTACTCTCAAAAATGTATTAACAAAAAAACAGAGGGTGAAGGGGTTAATACAGAAATTTCAGACAAATCGCAAATTGAGGTTTGCTCAGTTTAAAAAAAAACCTTAAGCTGTTAAAGAAGGCCTATCATCAGATTTTGCTCTTATTTTATTCCTACTCTTCCTCTGAGTACTCTGCTTTTTTCATTTTTAAAATCCATCACATGGATTCAGAGATGTCGGCCTTTTAATTTAGTGCTAATTATTATGCTATTTGCCAAGTGGGTGTTGGTCACGTGATTCTCTGAGGGCATGTCTTGGCCTGCTCTGCATTATTACCCTGTGAGCCATGCCCCCTCAGTATAGACCATAGCAATTAGCACTAAATTAAAACCCCTATATCTCTGGAACTTTATGGTGGATTTTTAAAAAAGAAAAGAGTAGATACTTAGGGGATCAGTGGGGATAAAATATTAGCAAATATTGGCCATTTTTGATCTGGTGGAAAAGTCTGGAACAGCAGAAGTGTACTGGATGCTGACCAAAAAAAGAAAAATTCCTGTGGTTACACAAGTCTTTCTTACAATGTCGAATGCTAATCAGTTCCGAGCAGGGAAGAAATCTGAATGTGTCATTCATAAGGTGGGGAAAATAAGTATTTGATACAATGCTGATTTTGCCAGTTTTCCCACCTACAAAGAATGGAGAGGTTGGTAATTTTCATCGTAGATACACTTCAACTGTGAGAGACAGTATCTTAAAAAAATCCAGAAATCAGATTGTATGATTTTTACATAATTAGTTTGCATTTTATTGCATGAAATAAGCATTTGATACAATAGAAAACACGACTTAATATTTGGTACCGAAACCTTTGTTTGCAATTACAGAGGTCACTCCAGGACCTTGAAATGCTTCTTACGGAGCCACTCCTTAGTTGCCCTGGCCTTGTGTTTTGGGTCATTGTCATGCTGGAAGACTCAGTCACGACCCATCTTCAATGCTTTTACTGAGTGTAGGAGATTGTTGGCCAAAATCTCGGGATACATGACCCCATCCATCCTCCCTTAAATATGGTGCAGTTGTCCTGTCCCCTTTGCAGAAAATAACCTCCAAAGTATGATGTTTCCCCCACCATGCTTCACAGTTGGGATAGTGTTCTTTGGGTTGTACTCATCTTTTTCCTCCAAACACGGTAAGTGGAGTTGATATCCAAAAGTTCTATTTTGGTTTCATCTGACCACATGACCTTCTCCCATGGCTCCTTTGGATCATCCAGATGGTCATTGGCATACTTCAAATGGGCCTGGACATGTGCATTAGCAGGGGGACCCAGCATGGCTGAAGGATTTTATTCCATGACTGCATAGTGTGTTACTAACGGCAATGTTTGAGACTGAGACCAAGTGGTCTCAGCTTTCTTCAGGTCATCTTCCTGTGTAGTTCTGGGCTGATTCCTGAACGTTCTCAGAATCATCCTTACTCCACAAGGCAAGATCTTGCATGGAGACCCAGATCGAAGAAGATTGACAGTCATCTTGTATTTCTTCCATTTTCTAACAATTGTGCCATCATTTCTTGCCTTCTCACCAAGCTGCTTGCCTATTGTCCTGTAGCCCATCCTAGCCTTGTGCAGGTCTACAATTTTGTCCCTGGCATCCTTAGACAGGTCTTTGGTCTGGGCCATGGTGCAGACGTCAAACTGTAATTGATTGAGTGTGTGGACAGGTGACTTTTATACAGGTGCTATTATTATTTTATTAAATTTTAGTATACATTCTTCAGGCAGTGGAGCTGTAGGAGCATCTTCTCTGTGTGCAGAAGTGTTGTGTGTATGCGGCATTGCCAAATTGTTTGTGTTGTTTGTTGTTCAGGTGCTTACTGTTAACAATTATCTTCCACTTCTACTGTAGACTGCAAAAATCTGTGACAACAATTGACACCTCCACTTATTTACAAAACCAAAGGCATTTTAATTAGCAGGAAACATGTTTCTACTATTTTCTGATATCTACATATGGGTCCATTTTGTGGTAAGTAGCATCTTTTAGTCCGAAAAAAAATTGTATCTGTCCCGTCTGCTCTTCGCTACACCAGTCAGTGTGAGGATGGAATTCATGTGCGGTGGGGCCCCTGACCTTCTCCCACCATTCTATGAGATGTTCAGGTCTGTTGGAGCTGATCCCATGGAAATAAAGTTTTTATTACTCAGATATTAATATTTATATTGATATCTTATTGCATGTCTGGTGTACAAGAAGTTATGTAACAGTACAAACCATAAAAGACTAGAAGAATATATTTGTTTTTACTCGATTTCTGTAAGAAAAATCAATACTTTCTAAGAGCCAGCAAGCATTGCACTTACCCCCAATCTGTACTGTCTTCAGATGCATATATCTTGTTTTTCTGATAATTATATTTGATATTTGAAGGCACTTTATGAAATCGGCCATTATTATAAAGGACAACCACCTATATGCACTAGACAGAAAGTTTTCTTTTTTCTAGAGGAGAGCTACTTTGCATGCTGTATGAAATAGTAGAGAGGTTACACCTATCAGCAGCATGTCCATCAGGTAATGCTACTTCCTACTATCATGTTGTGATCAGATATTCATCTTTCAGAATGATGTTATAATCAGACTGTTGATATTCATGATCACATATTGCCTTATCATTTTGAGTATAGTTGCTAGTCTGTTGCTGGTACTTTATACAACTATACAGTTGAAACCAGAACTTTACATACACTATATAAAAAGACACATGCATGTTTTTCTCAATATCTGACATGAAATCAGAATAAACCTTTCCCGTTTTAGGTCAATTAGGATTACCATAAATTTTAATATTTGACAAATGCCAGAATAATGAGAGAGAGAATGTTTTAAGGAATTTTTATTACTTACTGCAAAGTCAAAAGTTTACATATATTTTATTAGTATTTGGTACCATTGCACTTAAAGTGGATGACTTGGGTCAAATGTTTGGGATATCCTTCCACACGCTTCTCACAATAGTTGGTCGGAATTTGGGCTCATTCCTCTTGACAAAACTGGTGTAACTGATCCAGGTTTGTAGGTCGCCTTGCTCGCACCTGCCATTTCAGCTTTGCCCATAAATTTTCAATAGGATGAGATCAGGGCTTTGTGATGGCCAGTGGCATACCGCCAAAGGCGGCAGGCCACGCCATTGCTATGGGGCCCGTGACCGGAAGGGGGCCCGTGAGCCGGGAGGGCCCCAAACTGCGTGGGAACCAGGAGGATAGGTGAGTATTGGGGGGGAGGGATGTTGTAGCGGCGGAGGAGCGGGTTGCGGCGGTGGAGGAGCGAGCACACGGGGTAGACACTGCTGCAGCTATCACGTGTGCCCGCTGCTAAAGGGACAAGAATATTCCCTCTTCTCTACTCCCATGGGCATGGAGAAGAGGGAATATTCATTCTCTTTAGTAGCGGCCAAGGAGCAGCGCAGAGCCCCGGCTCCTGCTGTCAGTGCCCACTGCTAAAGAGAAAGCATATTCACGCTTCTCCACGCCCATAGTCCCGGCATGGAGAAGCGTGAATGTGCCCGCAGCAGCAGCAGCTCACCTCGGCTTCTGAGAGTGCACGTTGCTCAGATGCTGACAAGGACTGCAGCAGACAGGACTCAGCGCTGGAGCAGAGGTGAGGAAGGAAGGTGAGTATAAGTGTTTATTATTTTATGTTTCAGTGATTGGGGCCATACATAGTAGGATTGGGGAATGAGGAGGCCACACATACCAGGATTGGGGGATGAGGAGGCCACACATACCAGAATTGGGGGGATTGGGGAGGCCACACATACCAGGATTGGGGGGATTGGGGAGGCCACACATACCAGGATTGGGGGGATTGGGGAAGCCACACATACCAGGATTTGGGGATTGGGAAGGCTACACCTACCAGGATTGGGGGACTGGAAAGGCCACACATACCAGGATTGGGGGATTGGGGAGGCCACACATACCAGGATTGGGGGACTGGGAAGGCCACACATACCGGGATTGGGGAGGCCACACATACAAGGATTGGAGGACTGGGAAGGCCACACATACCAGGATTGGGGAGGCCACACATACCAGGATTTGGAGACTGGGAAGGCCACACATACCAGGATTGGGGTAGGAGGGGGTGCGACACATACCAGGATGGGGAAATTTACCAATAGCTTCTGCATTTCTCACCATAGGCTTATACTCAAGTCAATACGTTTTCCCAGTTTTTTGTGGTAAAATTAGGGGCCTCAGCTTATACTCGGGTCGGCTTATTTAACATTTATGGTATTTTAAAATCAGTGAGTACGTGGTGCCCATAATACTGCTGAACTGTGGGGTGCATTATACTATATGGGGGCTGCATTTTACCCTATGGGGTGTGTAATATACTGTATGGAGGACTATAGGGAGTGCATTATATTCTTTGGATGACCATAGGAAATTCGTTATACTATATGGAAGATTATGGGGGGCGCATTATACTATATGGAGGATTATGGGGGGCGCATTATACTATATGGAGGATTATCGGTGGTGTATTATACTCTATGGAAGGCTGTGGAGCCATTATAATATTATGAGGGCTATGTGGGGGACCATTATACTGTATGAAAGCAATTATACAGTGTGAAGGGTTGTGTGGGGTCCATTATACTGTTTGGAGGGCTCGTGCGGGCCATTATACTGAATGTAGGCACATTATACTGTATGGAGAGATTTGGGGGTCACAGTTGGGGGATCATACTATGTTGGGGTCACCATACTTTGCCTTGGGAGTTGAAGTTGGGTACAATAGGGTCATTATACTGTGCATGTGGAGGCTAATGTGGAGGAATGCACCATGGGGGTATCATACTGTGCTTGGGGGGCACTTTTGTTGGAATCACACTTTATGGGGCAATGAAAGAGGAATCTAGGACTTCAGCAGAAGGAAAATTACTGTGTAAAGGCTGGAAAGTTGTGTGATCTGCTCTTCTGTGACACAGACAAATATTTATATTTTGTTGGGGGGGCACAATTAGAACTTCTGCTATTGGGCCCCATGATTCCTTTGTACGCCCCTGGTGATGGCCACTCCAAAACATTGACTTTATTATCCTTAACCCATTTTGTTACCATTTTGGCAATATACTGCTGGTCATTGTCCATTTGGAAGACCCATTTCCACCTAAGCTTTAACTTCCTGGCTGATGTCTTGAGATGTTGCTTCAGTATTGCCACATAATCTTCTTTCCTCATGATGCCTTCTATTTTGTGAAGTGCACCAGTCCCTCCTACATCAGAAGCTTCCAAACACATGACATTATTATATGGGCAATCCAGAATTGTTTAAAGACATAGTAATCTTAGTGTATATAAACTTTTGACTTTATAGTAAGTAATAAAAATGCCTTAAAACATTCTCTCTCTCTCATTATTCTGGCATTTGGCAAAAATTAAAAATTATGGCAATTCTAATTGACCTAAAATAGGAAAGGTTTATTCTGATTTCATGTCAGATATTGAGAAAAACATGCATATGTGTCTTTTTATATAGTGTATATAAACTTCTGGTTTCAACTGCATATACTATTTACATCTGACTTTAACTATAGGTTGTGTCATTTTTTCCTCGCTTGTTTTTTTATGTGTTTTATTGGCCTACATTAGGGATATCTTTGCTTTTTTATTTTTGTTATTAATAAAGTAATCTATTTTTATCAATAATATATTAATTAGATGATTTTTTGATGATAGGTTTAGAAGGAATCTGTCAGCAGGTTTTTGCTATGTAATCTGACAACAGCATGAGGTATAAACAGAGACCCTGATTCCAGCAATGTGTCACTTTGTTTACTGGGTGCAGCAGTTATGATAGAATCTTAGTTTTTCTATTACAGATTTAGCAGAGCCTTGAGGTTGAACCCTGAGTAATGCCACCCACACCACAATTTTCTCTGTATATTGTCTTGTGTCAGAGACCTGCTATAATCAGTGCTAGGGGCGTGGTTAGACTAGGAGGCACGAGGTCAGTAGTCCTGTAGTGATAATCTCCTGCTGATAAAGCACTGATTGTTTTTAAACAGCAAAACACAGCACAGTAAGCGACACATCTCTAGAATCAGGCTTTATTCTACTATATCATGCTGCTCTCAGCTTATGTAACGAAAACCTGGTAATAGAATCCCTTTAATGTAAGAAGCAGTATTTTTGAGACTCTGCTGAGATGTGCCATGCTTAGAATGCTGCTGTATAGGTTGAAGTAGTGTTCTATGTATTGTTGTGTTGATATCTGTAATTACTCTGCACAGAATACTGAATTTAGATATAGCATGCTATGGTGATAGAGTAGCACGCTTTCGCTACTTGCATGTGTGCTGTTCATTCAAGGTGAACGAAAGCGGTCACACATTGCTAATAAATTAGCTGGCTATTGAGCACTTCTCTAAAACTCAGCATGTCAGCCATCACATTGGTGGCTGCAACATCTGTATTTTTAAAGTGGCAAGAAATATTTTCCTGTTTGCATAAAGTATATGTGATTCAGCTTGCATCCCCCCACCCACCGCTCCCCAAAAAAGAATAAAGAATCCAATATTGGCAGGAATTTAACCTGTTTAATATAACAAGTTTTTGAGGAATCTTTTTGGAATGAGCCTGATCCCCCAAAAAAATGGCTGAAAAATCGTCCAAAAAACATATGACTCTTTTTATAAATTTCTATTAAAAACGACTTGTTGTTCCTATGATCAGTTTTATTGGCTTTTAAAATAAGTCACCTTTTTTAGACATTTTTCTCTATAAAGCTGCTCCATCATTTACAATAGTCACAACTGTCAAGTCAATGGGAATGCTACAAAAACACCACAAAGATACCTAGGCATCTTTTTTCAGCATCTTGTAAGGGCACGTGCACACATTGAGTAATTGGTGAATTTTTTACCTCAGTATTTGTAAGCCAAAACCTGAAATGGAGCAACCAGAAGAAAAGTATAATAGAAACACATCACACTTCTGTATTTATCACCCACTCTTGGTTTTGACTTACAAATACTGAGGTAAAAATCTCACCAAATACTCAACTTATGAACATCGCCTAAGCGTTTTTCAAGACTTTTTACCTTATAAAACGAAATAATAAATTAAAAAAAAAAAAAGATTGACTACAAAAAAATGCTTTAAAAGCAATTTAAGAATATGAGCAAAAAGCTTCAGGAAAAATGTTAACAGTCGCTTCATGAAACATTAACAAAAAACAGGTTCCAGTATAAAAAAATGACCCGAGAATGACACATATAGCATTTTCTGAAGCGGTTTCAGCTTGAGAACTTGTCGTTTTCGACTGCCTCGATAAAAACTCCATGTGCACATACATAGCCTCGCTTGTTCCGGGAATCGTGTTTTCATTTATCTCCAGTCTTTGGTAAATGGTCAAAATCTGCTGTGCCAGTAATGAAGTTTAAAAAAGAAATAGTAACTTGTGCTAATGCCACAGATAAGCAGTCATTGATCTACAACTGGATTTCTGTCAGTTTTCTGTCGGCTTACAAATCACATAACTTCAGGCTGGAGGCTGTCTGTCATTTCTTTACTGCTTATATAAGCAGCAGAACATAAATAGCCACAGCGCACAATGTATTTTTCATTTGTTTCTGGTAAAAGGGCTTTATGTATCCAAGGAAGACAGACGCTATCCACATAATTCATATAACGTGATAAGAAGCAATGGGAAAACTGAATAGACATTCATTCAATTGCTCTGTAATACTTTTGCAAGTCACTACAACACATCTTGTTCAGACGGGTATATAAGCTGGTAAATTAATCTATAAAAAAAAAGCAAAATATAATTGAATCTCCTAGAGCTGCATAGTAAAGATTTCAGCACATTCTCTTTATTCAATGCATTTCCCTTACCGGTGACAATTCCTGTAAAAATCAGCAGCAGAATTTCTTTGCCTATCACTGTCTGTCGCTATGGTTTCCAAGGATTTGTAGCCAATTATTGTCAAGAAGAAGAATACAGAATAGCCAAAAATGTATGAGAATTAAATACAAGAATTGAAAAAAAATGTTGTAGAGGACATGTGCTTTGCAGCTTTGTCATCATTCATCCTGAAATATGGTCTAATGTAAAAAATCATATTTCCACTCTGAATACTGCATTACAGTGTATGGTGTATAATGTAATACTGTAATGTGATTACTAAGAATAATCAAAGTTAAAGAGGTTATCCAGGCATTAGGCTCCATATGAAAAAGGAATACAGCCTTTAGCCTCTGTTCATATCTGAATTGTCATTTCTATATTTCTATTTTATTATAGGAATACAAATTTGATGGTAATGGAAATGCCAAATACTAGTGGAGACAAATAAATCCTATTAACTACAATGAGGTTCATATGATTCATGGGCGTGGAGAGCAATGAATATCCATTCACTTTAATAGCCGGAACACATGATCACCCAGCCACTGCCAGAGCTGGCGGCTTCGGCTGACACTGTGCGCTGTTAAGTAAAATGAATATTCAGAGCTCCAAATGCCCATGGGGAGAAGTGAATATTCATTTTTTTTAGCAGCGGGCGCAGTGTTAGCTTCTGCAGAAGGCGGCTCCTGCATCCTGTGACCTGCTCCTCCGCCTCTGCTGCTTCCCCCACACCACCCACCATACACAGCCAGACCGTATATGCGGACTATAAGACGCATCCCCCACTTTCCTCCAAGATTTTGGTGGAAAAAAGGGCATCTTATAGTCCAAAAAATATGGTAAATCTGCATTTTTATCCTTATGGCAGCTTTGTGTCTTGATTTTCCTGGAGGTTTTACCTCAAGGCCATGCCACAGGATTGGGGAGTGCTGTCCATAGGGGAACCAGTGAAAGGCATAGGGATACAGTTAGCAGTAGTCAAGGTAGAATATAGTTAAAAGCTTGGATATAGCCCACATATGGGGAGGGGTTAGATCGGATAAAAAGGGGAAGCACTTCATAGTTAGAAGTGAGGAAGTCTCAGAAAGGTTCAAGTTCAGTAAATGCAGCAATGGCGAAGGGTCCTGTCAGTTTCAAGTCTCCAAACTAGTATGAGGACAAATCTGAAATTTCGTGCAAATTCCAGGGCTACCTTGTGCCTAAGGCCAAGAAGAGGAATCAGACTCCATGTGTTACGCTCGCGCCCGGACTGACTGGCGTGAGCGTGATTAGTGATCCCACTGTACCATGAACCGAGGAGTGCCTGGAGGGGCGTAACTAAGTATCAACCCGATCCGACCAAGGTCGCACGGCGGCTCAGTCGACTCCGTGAACCAGGGAGGAACCGAGCAGAGGGACCAGGTGCTACTCCAGGTCAGACCCCGGTAACAGCTGTTGACCCACACCGGGGAATGCAGGAACAGGCCTGTTTGACTGGCATGTAGACAGGTGGGTACTGGCAAACTCGGCTGGTATGCAGACGGGTGTATATTGACAGGCACAGCTGGTATGCAGAAAGATGGGCACTGGCAGGCACGGTTGGCGTGCAGACAGGTGGGCACAGGCAGGCACAGCTGACATGCAGAGAGGCGGGTACTGGCAGATAGAAACGGAAGCAGGATAGGGACCAGTACAGACTGGAATACAGGATCGGAGCCGCAAGTGCGGTAAACAAGCAGAGTGGAGCAAAACCCGCAGATGCGGTGAACAAGCAAAGCAGAGCAAAATCAACAGATGCGGTGAGCAAGCAAAGCAGAGCAAAACCGCAGATGCGATGAACAAGCAAAGCAGAGCAAAACCCGCAGATGCGGTAGACAAGCAAAGCAGAGCAAAATCAACAGATGCGGTGAACAAGCAAAGCAGAGCAAAACCGCAGATGCGGTGAGCAAGCAAAGCAGAGCAAAACCCCCAGATGCGGTGAACAAGCAAAGCAGAGCAAAACCGCAGATGCGGTGAACAAGCAGAGCAGGGCAAAACCCGCAGATGCGGTAGACAAGCAAAGCAGAGCAAAACCCGCAAATGCGGTGAACAAGCAAAGCAGAGCAAAACCGCAGATGTGGTAGACAAGCAAAGCAGAGCAAAACCAGCAGATGTGGTGAACAAGCAAAGCAGAGCAAAACCGAAGATGCGGTAGACAAGCAAAGCAGAGCAAAACCCACAGATGCAGTGAACAAGCAATCAGAGCAAAACTGCAGATGCGGTAGACAAGCAAAGCAGAGCAAAACCCGCAGATGCGTTGAACAAGCAAAGTAGAGCAAAAGCGCAGATGCGGTAGACAAGCAAAGCAGAGCAAAACCCACAGATGCGGTGAACAAGCAAAGCAGAGCAAAACCGCAGATGCGGTAGACAAGCAAAGCAGAGCAAAACCCGCAGATGCGGTGAACAAGCAAAGCAGAGCAAAACCGCAGATGCGGTAGACAAGCAAAGCAGAGCAAAACCCGCAGATGCGGTGAACAAGCAAAGCAGAGCAAAACCGCAGATGTGGTAGACAAGCAAAGCAGAGCAAAACCAGCAGATGGGGTGAACAAGCAAAGCAGAGCAAAACAGCAGATGCGGAGAACAAGCAAAGCGGAGCAGAACCGCAGGTGCGGTAAACAAGCGAAGCAGAGCGGAACCGCCGGAGCGGTGAACAAGCAGAGCAGAATAGAACCGCAGTTGCGGTAAATAAGCGGAACAGAGCGGAACCGCCTGAGCGGTGAACAAGCAGAGCAGAACAGAACCGCAGGTGCGGTAAACAAGCAGAGCAGAGCAGAACCGCCGGAGCGGTGAAAAAGCAGAGCAGAACAGAGCAAAAGATGAAGGCAGACAGGACAGGGCTCTGTTCACATGGAACAGACTGTAAAATACAGGAAGATGGTTAGAACACAGAAGGTAGATACAGAGGCAGGGAAAGGGGACAAGCAGAACCAGATACACACAAGGTACTTACAATGAAGTAGCGAGTGGACACAAAACTCACAAACAGAAGTACAGAGACAACGAGTTGGAATTAGGTGCAGGTTCAGACACAGCAGGCAAAGGGAAGGTACGGACATAGAGAGAAACAAGTATCGAGCTAGGACACTGTTCAGACAGAAACTGAACCGGGAACAAGATACAGGAACGAGCCTGGGAACTCAGCCCCCAGGGTGGCGAAAACAGACTAGAAGTCAGAGATATAGGTAGCGGCCCTGGGTACTCGGCCCCCAGGGTGGCAAAAGCAGACTAGAAGTCACAGGTACAGGAAAAGGCCCTGGGTACTCAGCCCCCAGGGTGGCGGACAGACTAGAGTCAGGACAGGACCTGGCACCTCAGCTGCAAAAGACAAACTGAGTGAAAGTGTTGCTCAGGCACCTCCTACTGGGTGGAGGGGGTTTAAGTATCCAGTGACTCACAGCAATAGGCTGGGGATGCATTAGGACTGTGCACACAGTAGCTATAAGAAACAAGCAGAAAGCCGTGCCGACGCCCTAAGCAATCAGACAAGAGACATGGACACAGCAGGAACTGAAACAAAGAGTGCAGCATGGACTGACAGGTAAGATCGCGGTCTTGCATGGTGGGAGGTGGTGCACCATGCCAGCACGCCGCCAGGAATGTTACACCATGGCTCTGTCTCCCCTGAGTAGAAGAGGCCGGTCGGGTCAAAGTGAGAGGGAAAAATGGTGGGCCTCAGAGAAACTGTAACAGATAGAAAATCCCTGGTACCAACAGGAGCTGTTGAGGTGAGGGCAGTTTGGGCAGAACGGAGGCAAGGACAGATAGTGTAGTGGTCCTGAGCCCTCCCTTCAGACACACAAAAAAGAAGATAAAAGTTTAAAGGGAATCTGTCACTCGATTCATGCTACAGGCCGCATGAATCAGTACCTAGCTGCAATATTGTAGGCAGGTATGTTTTACTCATGATCTGTTATTTTAAAACATACATGGATTCAAGAAACACATTTAACCAAGCTTGTTAAGTTTATTTCTTCCGTTTGGCCCCATCCTTCATCAAGTCAATTTTTGAGATTGACTGTCAGAGAAATTGTAGATAAGCCCAGAAAAAATCTGAGTACACAACACCCCTTATACCAGGGCTAGCACTCCCTTTTTAACAGTGACAGAGTAACCCTAAAAAAATGGCTGTCAAAATGTCTTAATAAATATTGTCTACCAGAATGTCTCCATAAATCCATAGGCAGTGTCTGCCAGGGTCTCCTAATTAGCAATGGTAGCTAAAGACTGCCCCCTAATGAAGTGTGTCCTTAAGAAGGACTTTAATTTAAGGCAAAATATTGCTTATCTCCTGGCATTATGCCTAAATAAAAACGAATTAGATTCTGCCTTAACTGTTTTTTATCTGCATTTTTTTATCTCATTAGAGGGATTTTTACAAGATGGATTGGTGAACCATCTGGGCTGCTACCTGTGCTAACACATTATAAATTGTGACAACCGGGGAAGGGCACATGTAAAATGTTTCATCCAAGAGCCCCCAAAACAGTGCCGTTAGTGAGGAGATTTGGCTTTCCTTTTGGTGGTCTGAGAGTTTTTTTTTTAATCTGTTCACTATCTAGAAGAGTTGATATGTGCAGTATGGCTGAAGAACATGGGAGGATCAGTTGTTAGCCAACGAACGCTTTTCTTCATTCAGTATGTTCATTTTTTTATGACTGCTTTGATGTAAATACCTTTTCGTACCATTATAAAAGCTAATGATGATGATGACATCAAGGACATTTTATTTTGTACAAATGTAATGTGCATCTTAATTTAGCAAATTTTTTTATTCTCCTTACATACAATCTGCGTGATCAGAATGTGCTGAGAAATAAATCAATTAACAGTAAATCTAGAAAAAGTACTGCAAGATAATTAGCAGTCAGTGCTCCCAAAAACTGGCATTCATTGGCGTGCAGCAGGAAAGAGCTGTACAAATGGTGTTTCATCAACAGCAGAGAGGTAGATTGATTTCTCTAACTTTAGTCAATTAAAAACATGGAAAATGCTTAATATTTATATGCTTAATTAAAGCAGAGCCATTCAGATGAAGCACACATTGCCTTTGATGCATAAAGAGTATGCACACAAAGACTGACACTCTTTCAGAGTGTCTACATTCAGAGTAGAAAATAAAAGAGGTGACGGGATATTTCTTATTAGCAGCATTGCAACATTTATACCAACATTTTGTATGTTTATGCAGGTAATCATCTTATATTATTAGAATAGTCTCCTATTTACTGTATCTAATAAATGGGTCTTCCACTTTCAGAGAAGTGGAGCCCAAATGCTTTTATACACTGGCAGACAAAGACAGAAGAGGGTCACTGTGCAAGAACAATATATGAACCTTTGCTTCCCAAGAGCTTGTCATAATGCACAATTCCACTTGCTTTGAATGTACAAATGGGCATCTTTACCTTTTGGACCCCTGAATAATGATATGTACACCTCTTCTTTTTATATCACTGCTGAAACAAATCACTGAGTTTGACAGCTCATGCCGTCTACAGAGATAGAACCACTGAGCTCAGTGATTGGCTACAGACATGACGTGATGTCACCACTCCAGTCAAAACAATAAGGCCGGAACAGCAGATCCGACACTTTAATGCATATCATTTTCTATCACTTTGTAATTATTAGGGTGTCATGTCAAGACAATCTCAAAATAATCAGACAGGTAGGTGGAACACCCAGTGAATTCGACAAGGAAGCTAGCTCCTCTAGAGCCAACCACTAATTGCCTGAAGACAAATAGTAGACAGAGTGAAGGAACACTGCAGGCCTTGATATAGCTGGATCCTGGTTATCCCTGCTTGGGGGAATCCCACCCTGTACCATAGATCCCCTTGACCCATATGCAGTGAACATAGCCTGTACGTCTGAAGAAGGGTCTTCACCCACGTTTTCTTTGCATAATACTGTACTTACCGCGGTGTAACCAATGGATATGAAATACTGACAATAAATCCTATTTGAAGCATCTCCAAGTGCCTTAAGGTGTACAGTTACTTCACCCTTTTTACTATTAACCTCAAAATAATGGTAGTTATTAGGGATGTGTGAACATGCTCGGTACTGTTCGTTATTCGTTGGAGCATTATGGTACTCAAGATACTCGTTACTCCGGGTAGTCATCCGCCATGCTTGATGCTTGACCCAATAAACATGGGTAGATTGCCTTACAATCACGGTAATGCCATAACCATCTATTCTACTGGCATTACTGTGATTGGCCAGTTGCATCGCATACAAGACCCTGTGACGCCATGTTGGGAGCAGTGCATTCAGAGATAGTTTAGGGAGAGATGCTGTTGGAGAAGGGAGAGTATGTCTGCGATCCAGTACCTCCCAAATGTATGAGTGAGGGCCGCCTGATGGTCCTCCAAAAATTCTTGATGAGGGCCGCCTGATGGTCCTCCCAAATTTATGGGCAAGCCAACGTTCAGTGGGGACGCCATTGCATAATTTTAGGGTGCTAACCTCCGCGATCAGGCAGGGAAAAATTAGGATCAGCTTTAGGCAACTCTTAGCCTGTTTAGGATCCTTTGGGTATATCTCCCCTGCTTTGTCTATCCTTTTTTGTATAAAGATGCAGTCGGAAAAGAAATGTAGCGTCCCTGTCCACAAGCACTTGTCCACATGTCGGTTGTTAGGTGAACATTCACAGTAACTGAGTTGGTCAGGGCAAGGGTGTTGTTATGAGACACGTGCTGGTGTAAAGTGGGGATGGAAGACAGCAAAAAATAGTGACGAATGAGGACCGAGTACTGTGAAACATATTCTTCTATTAGGTTGCAGAAACCCAAAGTATCCAAAGGCCTAAATGGCAAGATTTCTAGGCAGAGCAGTCTGTAAATGTGCACATTCAGTGTTTGGGCCTGTGGGTGGGTGGGTGGCTGGGTACTTTCTTTGCATTTCAAGGCCTGGGGTAGGGACAGCTGAACACTGGGCTGGGACAAAGAAGTGGACATGGCTGCTGATGGTGCTTGCAAATATGCAATTACTGTTGCAGGGCTGGACACATTCTTGCCTGCGTCCTGGACAGGGGATTGGTGAGTTCGTAGCATCCTGTCGACTTTCTTCCTCCATCTCCGCCTGGTCTACATGCAAACCTTCCTGTTTAATTGAGAGCAGGGAGCATTTGAGTAGACACAGAAGCGGGATGCTTACACGAATTATAGCAACATCACCGCTCACCATTTTGGTTGATTCTTCACAGATGTCATACATCTATAGCCACTCATCACTTGTTATGTGCGGAGGATGAGTGGAATACTGACAGGCATGTTATAGCTGGTATTCAACTAGTGATGAGTGAATTTGTTCAAAATCTGATCTTACAACTTAAATTTGACACGAATATGGCACAATCGGATTCGTGATCGGAAATGCGAGCAAAATTTCCTAAATTTGGAAAAAATCGGCAACGTTCGACAAGTAAATGTGGGAATGTGATTGCAGGGCAACTACAGCATTTTTAACTGTTTTGCTAGCATAGTGCTTGTGTATGATGAGCGGGGGGTTGTGGTAGATGAGTGTGGGGGCTGATGATAGTTTTGAACAGGTCAGATCCAGATCAACGGCGCGCTTGTAATTTGTTTTCTTCCTGTAGGCGGGAACTTTAAGTCAGGAATGCCAATCAGAGCGCAGAAAGTATTCACACTGTTCAGACACAAGGGCTTCTGCAATTGGCTGCTGAAATCACATGTCATCTCTATATAAAAACCGGCCATGTTCCCTCAGCGTCATTATATGCATGTCACTGCTGGAGACAGGTGCTGCTCAGTGTGCGCCCGTGTACTTAGAGATATTAGCTAGATAGATGGGCGCTTCTGTGGAAGTCAGATAGTGTAGATACTGTAAGTCCTGTGCTGTGTACCTGCTCAATCGACCTTGTAGCACATTTTTTTTTTCTTGTGCAATTACTGAGATTCTGAAAGAGCAGAGCCCATGCCATAGAACAGTGTTGTGCAGCGGTTGTACTGTACTCCATGCAGGAGTATACCTGAAATCTATTTTTGCCCTTGCTAATGTGATAAAGGAAGCAAGCAAGCCGTGTAGGCCACTTTTTGATTTTGTGGGGTTGAAATTCAGCTATCTGCAGAGCTTGTCCATGCAGAGCTCCTGAGTGCAGAGCACAAAAACCTTTTTCTTTCATTTGCTAATGTGATAGTGCAAGCTATGTTGGCCCAATTTGGAATTTTTTTGATGGGTGAACTTCAGCTGTATGCACAATAAAACAAATATTTTTTTTCTGTTGGCAGGCAGAGTCCACAAAAGTTTTTTTTGTGTGGCAAATGTCATACACTCTTCTATACGTCAGCTACTACGTTAGTGGTGGTGAACTTCAACTGTTTTCAGAGTAAAAAAATATATTTTTCTGTTGCTAGCCACAGTCCACCAAAGATTTTTGTTGTGTGGCAAACATCATACACTTTGCTATATGTCAGAAAATATTTTTTTTTTCTGTTGCTAGCCAAAGTCCACCAAAGATTTTTTTGTGTGGCAAACCTCATACACTCAGCTATATATCAGCTGCTTCATTAGTGGCGGTGAACTTCAGTTGTTTTCAGGGTAAAAAAAATATATTTTTTCTGTTCCTAGCCATAGTCCATCAAAGATTTTTTTGTGTGGCAAACGTCATACACTCTGCTATATGTCAGCTACTATGTTAGTGGCGGTGAACTTTAGCTGTTTTCAGAGTCAGAGTGCCCAACTGACTGAAGCGAACCACAGATGGGCGAGTCTGTAGAACTGTTCACCCATGCTATACCATGGGCATCAGAAGTCTACTCCAAATATTCACAAAGTCAAGAAGAGGAGGAAAGCATCTGCACGGATGCCCAAAATTTTTTTAGGTTGGATTCGGGGCAGGATGGAGTAGAGTTCGAGCAGGTTCCTGACCCTCGTCACCAGACGTTAACGACCGGGGAGGGAGGTGATCCTGATGAGAATCAGATACCTGAGCCTCATGTGGACTGTACTGTGCTTCCAGGACAACAAGAGGAGAAGGGTCACTCTGAGGGCGAGGAATGGGATAACACATTGAAACATTGAATGATGACGAGGTTTAAGATACTACTTGGTGTGAACCCAGAGTCACGCAGCAAAGTAGCTCATCTGAGGAGGTGGAGGAGGAAAACAAGGAGGTTACCTTTTGCCCTATGGTGCAGACACATAGTGATGCAAGCACGAGGAGCACTGCATCCTTAGCCACAACTGTGACAGTGGCCAGCAGCGGTCACGAGTCTGCAGCTCGCAGGGGCGGCAATGGTTGCCTAGCCTGGGCCTTTTTTGTCACCGCAAAGTAAGAGCCAACTCATGTTATCTGAAACTTTGCAATAAAAAACTCAGTAGAGGGATAAACTGCAATAATTTGACTACTATATGCATGAACTTTCACATGCGCACACAATATGCGTTATGCTGGGAATCTCACTGCGCTGAAATACGGACCAGCGGACGTCAACAACCATCAGCTGCCCCATCAACCGCATACGCTGCTTCTTCCTCCTCTTCTGTTACTGTTCCATGTATTGGCATGCAAGTCTCCCACCGCAGAACCCCCGGTTCTCTACTCGCTCAAGTCAGGCTGAGTGAGAGCCCGTCAGCTGTTACTGAAGCGAATATGCCTGCTGTGTTTGTTTCACCGAGCACACCACATGTTTCTTAATCCACCATAACATGTCCCCCTGCACCTCACTCACGGTACAGCAGTTTGTCCATTTCACCAAACTCTGCCCTCTCTCAGCACTGCAATCAGCCTTCGGTCCCACAGTTGTGGTCATGTAAAAGATTGTTTCATCCTACACATGACAAAGCTAAGAGGTTGAACTCCACCATCTCCAATCTGTTGGCCACGAAAATGCTGCCTTTCTGCCTGGTAGATACAGATGGTTTCCGAAAACTGATGGCCGTCGCAGTCCCCCAGTACCAGTTGCCCAGTCGCCATTACGTCTCTAAGAAAGCTGTGACTGCGCTACACCAACATGTCGCAGACGATATCACCCGTTCATTGACTAAATCTATATCTATCAGGGTGCATTTCACCACAGACACCTGAACGAGTAAGTATGACCAAGGGCGTTACATCTCGCTGACTGGGAACTGGGTGACTCTGGTGGCTGTGGGCACAGGCAGGGAAGGGGCTGCCCCACAAATCTTGGAATCCTCAAGGCTTGCAGAACAAACCTCTGTATTTCACACTTCCTCCATGGCTTCTGCCTCCTCCACCTCCTCTAGGGCCTCCACCTGCACAGTAATCCTCTGCCTTAACGAGACACGCATTCCAACAGTGCAGAGCGAATCCACACCACCTTCATACTGTGCAGCCAGGGCTCACCGTAATCAGGCAGTCTTCAAATTAATATGCCTTGGAGATCGCAGTCATACAGCTGAAGAGTTGTGGACAGCTCTCCACGCTCAGATTGAGCAATGGCTGTCTCCTCTGAACCTGGAGCCAGGGAGGGCCATGAGCGATAATGGTGTGAATCCGTTGGCGGCCCTACGCCGAGGCGAGCTCACACACGTGCCTTGCATGGCTCACGTCCTCAATCTGGTGGTAAAGCGATTACTCTGTGTAAGATACCTGGCGGTGTCCTTGCATAGTGGTCCATCTCCCACTGTGCAAGAGCGCGCACTTGATCTCCAGTCCAGGGTGTCTCTCTGGCTTCCCTCCATGCTGTCTGTTTGCTTCTGTGTCTGCTGCTTAAGGGCGGCGCCCGATCACTTCCTGCTTTTTGTACCTGCTGCAGGCACACCCCTTGTGCGTCCTCAGCCTATTGCTGTCTGTCACCTGGTATTTAAACCAGCTGCCCCAATTAACCCATGCCTGAGCATCTTGCCCTGTCAGTTGACTTTTGTCTCTGACATGCCAGGTCCTGTCTATATTACCTGTCTTGCAGTTTCTGTCCCCATGTCTGTACTGTGTCCTATCTGTGTATCTTAACCTGCAGTCTGTACTCGTTCCTTGCCTGTTTGTTCCGCCTCTCTTGGGGGTCGTATTCCCAGACCCGCTCCTGTATCCCGCTGCAGTGTCGGTCTCCTCCGTACACTCAGTTCCAGTCTGAACTCTCTCCTATCTTTTACCTGTTTTTTCTCTATGTCCGTTCCTTTCCTTTTTCTGCAGAGTCTGAACTCGTACCTAACTCCTGCTCGTTGTCACTGTACTTCCGTTTGTGAGTTTGTGGTCCACTCGCTACTTCTCTGCAAGTACCCTGTGGGTATCTGGTTCTGCCTTTCCCTTCTAGTCTGTCCCGTGTGAACAGAGTCCTGTTCCCTCTGCGTCTGCGGTTTTCGCTTTGCTCAGCTCTGTCCGCCGCGTCTGCGGTATTCGCTTTGCTCAGCTCTGTCCGCCGCGTCTGCGGTTTTCGCTTTGCTCAGCTCTGTCCGCCGCGTCTGCGGTTTTCGCTTTGCTCAGCTCTGTCCGCCGCGTCTGCGGTTTTCGCTTTGCTCAGCTCTGTCCGCCGCGTCTGCGGTTTTCGCTTTGCTCAGCTCTGTCCGCCGCGTCTGCGGTTTTCGCTTTGCTCAGCTCTGTCCGCCGCGTCTGCGGTTTTCGCTTTGCTAAGCTCTGTCCGCCGCGTCTGCGGTTTTCGCTTTGCTCAGCTCTGTCCGCCGCATCTGCGGTTTTCGCTTTGCTCAGCTCTGTCCGCCGCGTCTGCGGTTTTCGCTTTGCTCAGCTCTGTCCGCCGCGTCTGCGGTTTTCGCTTTGCTCAGCTCTGTCCGCCGTGTCTGCGGTTTTCGCTTTGCTCAGCTCTGTCCGCCGTGTCTGCGGTTTTCGCTTTGCTCAGCTCTGTCTGCCGCGTCTGCGGTTTCGAATTTGTCTCCTAGTCTGTACTGGACCCTACCCAGCCTACGCTCTAGTCTGCCTGTTCTTGTATTCCCCGGTGTGGGTCAACAGCCGTGTCCGGAGTCTGACTTGGAGTAGACCCTGGTTCCTCTGCTCGGTTCCTCGGATCGGGCAGATACTTAGTTACGCCCCTCCAGGCACTCTCCGGTTCATGGCACAGTGGAATCACTATATAAACACGCACACGCCAGTCAGTTCGGGCGTGTGCATTACAGCATGCTCAGGCCATGGTTCCCGTTGAGCCCCACGGCCTTCGCTCTCTGAGACTTTTTCCAGCGAATACGTGCATTAAAAATAAATAAAATTTTTTTATTCTCTAGCTGAGTTCCAGGCGAATTACGCACCCGTCCAGATGGATCTATCAGCTCTCGTTCCTGCTGATCCGCCACGTTACTATGGGGATCCAAGACAGAGTCGTGCATTTGTGGAGCAATGCATGCTACACTTCAAGTTCTACCCTCTTTGTTTTCCCACCGATCGGGTTAAGGTGGGATTCATTATGTCTAACCTAGCGGGTGATGCCTTGGAATGGATCAACCCCCTATGGGAAACACAGGATCCTATCGTCCTGGAAATAATGGCCTTCCTGGTGGCCTTTCTAATGGTCTTCGATGATCCTAACCCGGAGGCTCCTGCTGAAGCTTCACTTCCCAGTATCCCGGAGCAGCCCCGATGGGTAATGTGTGTGGGTAGCGCAATAGTCCTCCAGCCCAATGAGACTACTGCCCACCCAGAATCCTCACAGGGTGACTACACTCTCCGGAATACTTCTCCCAACCTCAAGAGGCAGTCCAGACGTGCTAGACGTAGAGGCAAGCCATCACGCCAGGGTCTGTCCTCCCTGAGATCTCCTGACCCCAACCTTGAAGTCCCTACTGAAGCTTCATCTCCCTGTATCCCGGAGAAGCCCCAACGGGTAATGTGCGTGGGTAGTGCACCAGTTCTCCTGCCCGAAGAGACTGCTGCCCACCCAGAATTCACACCGGAGGACCCCCTGTTGCCTCCTGAATCTACCGGGATACCACTTGAGGACAATTGGAGAGAGTCTTCCCTATACCCTGCACCTGATACCTCGCCCGCTTCGTCCAGTGAGTCCGACCTAGTGTTCTCCGAAGCAGAGGTTACCCCTGAGTCTCTACACCCCTCCGATCAGGCGGAGGATCTCCAGTTGTCTCCTGAACCCTTCGGGGTGCTACCTGGTAGCGAATGGATAGAGATTTTCCTATACTCGATACCTGATACCTCGGCTGCTTCATCCAGTGAGTCCAACCTAGTGTACTCTGAAGCAGAGGTTACCCATGAGTCTCTTCACCCCTCCGACCTGGCAGAGGACCTCCAGTTGTCTCCTGAGCCCTTTGGGGTGCTACCTGGTAGCGAAAGGACAGAGACTCTCCTATACTCTGTACCTGATACCTTGCTCGCTTCGTCCAGTGAGTCCCACCTAGTGTACTCCGAAGCAGAGGTTACTCCCGAGCCTCTACACCCCTCCGACCAGGCGGAGGACCTCCAGTTGTCTCTAGAACCCTTCGGGGTGCCACCTGGTGGTGAATGGACAGAGACTTTCCTATATCCTGGATCTGATACCTCGCTTGCTTCGTCCAGTGAGTCCGACCTAGTGTACTCTGAAGCAGAGGTTACCCATGAGTCTCTACACCCCTCCAACCAGGCGGAGGACCTCCAGTTGTCTCTAGAACCCTTTGGGGTGCCACCTGGTGGTGAATGGACAGAGACTTTCCTATATCCTGGATCTGATACCTCGCTTGCTTCGTCCAGTGAGTCCGACCTAGTGTACTCTGAAGCAGAGGTTACCCATGAGTCTCTACACCCCTCCAACCAGGCGGAGGACCTCCAGTTGTCTCCAGAACCCTTCGGGGTGCCACCTGGTGGTGAATGGACAGAGACTTTCCAATACTCGGTACCCGATACCTCGCCTGCTTCGTCCAGTGAGTCCGACCTAGTGTACTCTGAAGCAGATGTTTTCCCCGAGCCTCTGCACTCTTCTGACCCGGCAGAGGACCTCCAGTTGTTTCCTGACTCCTCCGGGGTACCACCAGTACCGGTAAACAAGCAGAGCAGAGCAGAACCGCCAGAGCGGTGAAAAAGCAGAGCAGAACAGAGCAAAAGATGAAGGCAGACAGGATAGGGCTCTGTTCACATGGAACAGACTGGAAAATACAGGAATATGGTTAGAACACAGAAGGTAGATACAGAGGCAGGGAAAGGGGACAAGCAGAACCAGATACACACAAGGTACTTACAATGAAGTAGCGAGTGGACACAAAACTCACAAACAGAAGTACAGAAACAACGAGTTGGAATTAGGTGCAGGTTCAGACACAGCAGGCAAAGGGAAGGTACGGACATAGAGAGAAACAAGTAACGAGCTAGGACACTGTTCAGACAGAAACTGAACCGGGAACAAGATACAGGAACGAGCCTGGGAACTCAGCCCCCAGGGTGGCGGAAACAGACTAGAAGTCAGAGATATAGGTAGCGGCCCTGGGTACTCGGCCCCCAGGGTGGCAGAAGCAGACTAGAAGTCACAGGTACAGGAAAAGGCCCTGGGTACTCAGCCCCCAGGGTGGCGGACAGACTAGAGTCAGGACAGGACCTGGCACCTCAGCTGCAAAAGACAAACTGAGTGAAAGTGTTGCTCAGGCACCTCCTACTGGGTGGAGGGGGTTTAAGTATCCAGTGACTCACAGCAATAGGCTGGGGATGCATTAGGACTGTGCACACAGTAGCTATAAGAAACAAGCAGAAAGCCGTGCCGATGCCCTAAGCAATCAGACAAGAGACATGGACACAGCAGGAACTGAAACAAAGATTGCAGCATGGACTGACAGGTAAGATCGCGGTCTTGCATGGTGGGAGGTGGTGCACCATGCCAGCACGCCGCCAGGAATGTTACACCATGGCTCTGTCTCCCCTGAGTAGAAGAGGCCGGTCGGGTCAAAGTGAGAGGGAAAAATGGTGGGCCTCAGAGAAACTGTAACAGATAGAAAATCCCTGGTACCAACAGGAGCTGTTGAGGTGAGGGCAGTTTGGGCAGAACGGAGGCAAGGACAGATAGTGTAGTGGTCCTGAGCCCTCCCTTCAGACACACAAAAAAGAAGATAAAAGTTTAAAGGGAATCTGTCACTCGATTCATGCTACAGGCCGCATGAATCAGTACCTAGCTGCAATATTGTAGGCAGGTATGTTTTACTCATGATCTGTTATTTTAAAACATACATGGATTCAAGAAACACATTTAACCAAGCTTGTTAAGTTTATTTCTTCCGTTTGGCCCCATCCTTCATCAAGTCAATTTTTGAGATTGACTGTCAGAGAAATTGTAGATAAGCCCAGAAAAAATCTGAGTACACAACACCCCTTATACCAGGGCTAGCACTCCCTTTTTAACAGTGACAGAGTAACCCTAAAAAAATGGCTGTCAAAATGTCTTAATAAATATTGTCTACCAGAATGTCTCCATAAATCCATAGGCAGTGTCTGCCAGGGTCTCCTAATTAGCAATGGTAGCTAAAGACTGCCCCCTAATGAAGTGTGTCCTTAAGAAGGACTTTAATTTAAGGCAAAATATTGCTTATCTCCTGGCGTTATGCCTAAATAAAAATGAATTAGATTCTGCCTTAACTGTTTTTTATCTGCATTTTTTTATCTCATTAGAGGGATTTTTACAAGATAGATTGGTGAACCATCTGGGCTGCTACCTGTGCTAACACATTATAAATTGTGACAACCGGGGAAGGGCACATGTAAAATGTTTCATCCAAGAGCCCCCAAAACAGTGCCGTTAGTGAGGAAATTTGGCTTTCCTTTTGGTGGTCTGAGAGTTTTTTTTTTAATCTGTTCACTATCTAGAAGAGTTGATATGTGCAGTACGGCTGAAGAACATGGGAGGATCAGTTGTTAGCCAACGAACGCTTTTCTTCATTCAGTATGTTCATTTTTTTATGACTGCTTTGATGTAAATACCTTTTCGTACCATTATAAAAGCTAATGATGATGATGACATCAAGGACATTTTATTTTGTACAAATGTAATGTGCATCTTAATTTAGCAAATTTTTTTATTCTCCTTACATACAATCTGCGTGATCAGAATGTGCTGAGAAATAAATCAATTAACAGTAAATCTAGAAAAAGTACTGCAAGATAATTAGCAGTCAGTGCTCCCAAAAACTGGCATTCATTGGCGTGCAGCAGGAAAGAGCTGTACAAATGGTGTTTCATCAACAGCAGAGAGGTAGATTGATTTCTCTAACTTTAGTCAATTAAAAACATGGAAAATGCTTAATATTTATATGCTTAATTAAAGCAGAGCCATTCAGATGAAGCACACATTGCCTTTGATGCATAAAGAGTATGCACACAAAGACTGACACTCTTTCAGAGTGTCTACATTCAGAGTAGAAAATAAAAGAGGTGACGGGATATTTCTTATTAGCAGCATTGCAACATTTATACCAACATTTTGTATGTTTATGCAGGTAATCATCTTATATTATTAGAATAGTCTCCTATTTACTGTATCTAATAAATGGGTCTTCCACTTTCAGAGAAGTGGAGCCCAAATGCTTTTATACACTAGCAGACAAAGACAGAAGAGGGCCACTGTGCAAGAACAATATATGAACCTTTGCTTCCCAAGAGCTTGTCATAATGCACAATTCCACTTGCTTTGAATGTACAAATGGGCCTCTTTACCTTTTGGACCCCTGAATAATGATATGTACACCTCTTCTTTTTATATCACTGCTGAAACAAATCACTGAGTTTGACAGCTCATGCCGTCTACAGAGATAGAACCACTGAGCTCAGTGATTGGCTACAGACATGACGTGATGTCACCACTCCAGTCAAAACAATAAGGCCGGAACAGCAGATCCGACACTTTAATGCATATCATTTTCTATCACTTTGTAATTATTAGGGTGTCATGTCAAGACAATCTCAAAATAATCAGACAGGTAGGTGGAACACCCAGTGAATTCGACAAGGAAGCTAGCTCCTCTAGAGCCAACCACCAATTGCCTGAAGACAAATAGTAGACAGAGTGAAGGAACACCGCAGGCCTTGATATAGCTGGATCCTGGTTATCCCTGCTTGGGGGAATCCCACCCTGTACCATAGATCCCCTTGACCCATATGCAGTGAACATAGCCTGTACGTCTGAAGAAGGGTCTTCACCCACGTTTTCTTTGCATAATACTGTACTTACCGCGGTGTAACCAATGGATATGAAATACTGACAATAAATCCTATTTGAAGCATCTCCAAGTGCCTTAAGGTGTACAGTTACTTCACCCTTTTTACTATTAACCTCAAAATAATGGTAGTTATTAGGGATGTGTGAACATGCTCGGTACTGTTCGTTATTCGTTGGAGCATTATGGTACTCAAGATACTCGTTACTCCGGGTAGTCATCCGCCATGCTTGATACTTGACCCAATAAACATGGGTAGATTGCCTTACAATCAGGGTAATGCCATAACCATCTATTCTACTGGCATTACTGTGATTGGCCAGTTGCATCGCATACAAGACCCTGTGACGCCATGTTGGGAGCAGTGCATTCAGAGATAGTTTAGGGAGAGATGCTGTTGGAGAAGGGAGAGTATGTCTGCGATCCAGTACCTCCCAAATGTATGAGTGAGGGCCGCCTGATGGTCCTCCAAAAATTCTTGATGAGGGCCGCCTGATGGTCCTCCCAAATTTATGGGCAAGCCAACGTTCAGTGGGGACGTCATTGCATAATTTTAGGGTGCCAACCTCCACGATCAGGCAGGGAAAAATTAGGATCAGCTTTAGGCAACTCTTAGCCTGTTTAGGATCCTTTGGGTATATCTCGCCTGCTTTGTCTATCCTTTTTTGTATAAAGATGCAGTCGGAAAAGAAATGTAGCGTCCCTGTCCACAAGCACTTGTCCACATGTCGGTTGTTAGGTGAACATTCACAGTAACTGAGTTGGTCAGGGCAAGGGTGTTGTTATGAGACACGTGCTGGTGTAAAGTGGGGATGGAAGACAGCAAAAAATAGTGACGAATGAGGACCGAGTACTGTGAAACATATTCTTCTATTAGGTTGCAGAAACCCAAAGTGTCCAAAGGCCTAAATGGCAAGATTTCTAGGCAGAGCAGTCTGTAAATGTGCACATTCAGTGTTTGGGCCTGTGGGTGGGTGGGTGGCTGGGTACTTTCTTTGCATTTCAAGGCCTGGGGTAGGGACAGCTGAACACTGGGCTGGGACAAAGAAGTGGACATGGCTGCTGATGGTGCTTGCAAATATGCAATTACTGTTGCAGGGCTGGACACATTCTTGCCTGCGTCCTGGACAGGGGATTGATGAGTTCGTAGCATCCTGTCGACTTTCTTCCTCCATCTCCGCCTGGTCTACATGCAAACCTTCCTGTTTAATTGAGAGCAGGGAGCATTTGAGTAGACACAGAAGCGGGATGCTTACACGAATTATGGCAACATCACCGCTCACCATTTTGGTTGATTCTTCACAGATGTCATACATCTATAGCCACTCATCACTTGTTATGTGCGGAGGATGAGTGGAATACTGACAGGCATGTTAGAGCTGGTATTCAACTAGTGATGAGTGAATTTGTTCAAAATCTGATCTTACAACTTAAATTTGACACGAATATGGCACAATCGGATTCGTGATGGGAAATGCGAGCAAAATTTCCTAAATTTGGAAAAAATCGGCAGCGTTCGACAAATAAATGTGGGAATGTGATTGCGGGGCAACTACAGCATTTTTAACTGTTTTGCTAGCATAGTGCTTGTGTATGATGAGCGGGGGGTTGTGGCAGATGAATGTGGGGGCTGATGATAGTTTTGAACAGGTCAGATCCAGATCAACGGCGCGCTTGTAATTTGTTTTCTTCCTGTAGGCGGGAACTTTAAGTCAGGAATGCCAATCAGAGCGCAGAAAGTATTCACACTGTTCAGACACAAGGGCTTCTGCAATTGGCTGCTGAAATCACATGTCATCTCTATATAAAAACCAGCCATGTTCCCTCAGCGTCATTATATGCATGTCACTGCTGGAGACAGGTGCTGCTCAGTGTGCGCCCGTGTACTTAGAGATATTAGCTAGATAGATGGGCGCTTCTGTGGAAGTCAGATAGTGTAGATACTGTAAGTCCTGTGCTGTGTACCTGCTCAATCGACCTTGTAGCACATTTTTTTTTTCTTGTGCAATTACTGAGATTCTGAAAGAGCAGAGCCCATGCCATAGAACAGTGTTGTGCAGCGGTTGTACTGTACTCCATGCAGGAGTATACCTGAGATCTAATTTTGCCCTTGCTAATGTGATAAAGGAAGCAAGCAAGCCGTGTAGGCCACTTTTTGATTTTGTGGGGTTGAAATTCAGCTATCTGCAGAGCTTGTCCATGCAGAGCTTCTGAGTGCAGAGCACAAAAACCTTTTTCTTTCATTTGCTAATGTGATAGTGCAAGCTATGTTGGCCCAATTTGTAATTTTTTTGATGGGTGAACTTCAGCTGTATGCACAATAAAACAAATATTTTTTTTCTGTTGGCAGGCAGAGTCCACAAAAGTTTTTTTTGTGTGGCAAATGTCATACACTCTTCTATACGTCGGCTACTACGTTAGTGGTGGTGAACTTCAACTGTTTTCAGAGTAAAAAAATATATTTTTCTGTTGCTAGCCACAGTCCACCAAAGATTTTTGTTGTGTGGCAAACGTCATACACTTTGCTATATGTCAGAAAATATTTTTTTTTTCTGTTGCTAGCCAAAGTCCACCAAAGATTTTTTTGTGTGGCAAACCTCATACACTCAGCTATATATCAGCTGCTTCATTAGTGGCGGTGAACTTCAGTTGTTTTCAGAGTAAAAAATATATATTTTTTCTGTTCCTAGCCATAGTCCATCAAAGATTTTTTTGTGTGGCAAACGTCATACACTCTGCTATATGTCAGCTACTATGTTAGTGGCGGTGAACTTTAGCTGTTTTCAGAGTCAGAGTGCCCAACTGACTGAAGCGAACCACAGATGGGCGAGTCTGTAGAACTGTTCACCCATGCTATACCATGGGCATCAGAAGTCTACTCCAAATATTCACAAAGTCAAGAAGAGGAGGAAAGCATCTGCACGGATGCCCAAAATTTTTTTAGGTTGGATTCGGGGCAGGATGGAGTAGAGTTCGAGCAGGTTCCTGACCCTCGTCACCAGACGTTAACGACCGGGGAGGGAGGTGATCCTGATGAGAATCAGATACCTGAGCCTCATGTGGACTGTACTGTGCTTCCAGGGCAACAAGAGGAGAAGGGTCACTCTGAGGGCGAGGAATGGGATAACACATTGAAACATTGAATGATGACGAGGTTTAAGATACTACTTGGTGTGAACCCAGAGTCACGCAGCAAAGTAGCTCATCTGAGGAGGTGGAGGAGGAAAACAAGGAGGTTACATTTTGCCCTATGGTGCAGACACAGAGTGATGCAAGCACGAGGAGCACTGCATCCTTAGCCACAACTGTGACAGTGGCCAGCAGCGGTCACGAGTCTGCAGCTCGCAGGGGCGGCAATGGTTGCCTAGCCTGGGCCTTTTTTGTCACCGCAAAGGAAGAGCCAACTCATGTTATCTGAAACTTTGCAATAAAAAACTCAGTAGAGGGATAAACTGCAATAATTTGACTACTATATGCATGAACTTTCACATGCGGACACAATATGCGTTATGCTGGGAATCTCACTGCGCTGAAATACGGACCAGCGGACGTCAACAACCATCAGCTGCCCCATCAACCGCATACGCTGCTTCTTCCTCCTCTTCTGTTACCGTTCCATGTATTGGCATGCAAGTCTCCCACCGCAGAACCCCCGGTTCTCTACTCGCTCAAGTCAGGCTGAGTGAGAGCCCATCAGCTGTTACTGAAGCGAATATGCCTGCTGTGTTTGTTTCACCGAGCACACCACATGTTTCTTAATCCACCATAACATGTCCCCCTGCACCTCACTCACGGTACAGCAGTTTGTCCATTTCACCAAACTCTGCCCTCTCTCAGCACTGCAGTCAGCCTTCGGTCCCGCAGTTGTGGTCATGTAAAAGATTGTTTCATCCTACACATGACAAAGCTAAGAGGTTGAACTCCACCATCTCCAATCTGTTGGCCACGAAAATGCTGCCTTTCTGCCTGGTAGATAAAGATGGTTTCCGAAAACTGATGGCCGTCGCAGTCCCCCAGTACCAGTTGCCCAGTCGCCATTACGTCTCTAAGAAAGCTGTGACTGCGCTACACCAACATGTCGCAGACAATATCACCCGTTCATTGACTAAATCTATATCTATCAGGGTGCATTTCACCACAGACACCTGAACGAGTAAATATGACCAAGGGCGTTACATCTCGCTGACTGGGAACTGGGTGACTCTGGTGGCTGTGGGCACAGGCGGGGAAGGGGCTGCCCCACAAATCTTGGAATCCTCAAGGCTTGCAGAACAAACCTCTGTATTTCACACTTCCTCTATGGCTTCTGCCTCCTCCACCTCCTCTAGGGCCTCCACCTGCACAGTAATCCTCTGCCTTAACGAGACACGCATTCCAACAGTGCAGAGCGAATCCACACCACCTTCGTACTGTGCAGCCAGGGTTCACCGTAATCAGGCAGTCTTCAAATTAATATGCCTTGGAGATCGCAGTCATACAGCTGAAGAGTTGTGGACAGCTCTCCACGCTCAGATTGAGCAATGGCTGTCTCCTCTGAACATGGAGCCAGGGAGGGCCATGAGCGATAATGGTGTGAATATGTTGGCGGCCCTACGCCGAGGCGAGTTCACACACGTGCCTTAAATGGCTCACGTCCTCAATCTGGTGGTAAAGCGATTACTCTGTGTAACATACCTGGCGGCGTCCTTGCATAGTGGTCCATCTCCCACTGTGCAAGAGCGCGCACTTGATCTCCAGTCCAGGGTGTCTCTCTGGCTTCCCTCCATGCTGTCTGTTTGCTTCTGTGTCTGCTGCTTAAGGGCGGCGCCCGATCACTTCCTGCTTTTTGTACCTGCTGCAGGCACACCCCTTGTGCGTCCTCAGCCTATTGCTGTCTGTCACCTGGTATTTAAACCAGCTGCCCCAATTAACCCATGCCTGAGCATCTTGCCCTGTCAGTTGGCTTTTGTCTCTGACATGCCAGGTCCTGTCTATGTTACCTGTCTTGCAGTTTCTGTTCCCATGTCTGTACTGTGTCCTATCTGTGTATCTTAACCTGCAGTCTGTACTCGTTCCTTGCCTGTTTGTTCCGCCTCTCTGGGGGTCGTATTCCCAGACCCGCTCCTGTATCCCGCTGCAGTGTCGGTTTCCTCCGTACACTCAGTTCCAGTCTGAACTCTCTCCTATCTTTTACCTGTTTTTTCTCTATGTCCGTTCCTTTCCTTTTTCTGCAGAGTCTGAACTCGTACCTAACTCCTGCTCGTTGTCACTGTACTTCCGTTTGTGAGTTTGTGGTCCACTCGCTACTTCTCTGCAAGTACCCTGTGGGTATCTGGTTCTGCCTTTCCCTTCTAGTCTGTTCCGTGTGAACAGAGTCCTGTTCCCTCTGCGTCTGCGGTTTTCGCTTTGCTCAGCTCTGTCCGCCGCGTCTGCGTTATTCGCTTTGCTCAGCTCTGTCTGCCGCGTCTGCGGTTTTCGCTTTGCTCAGCTCTGTCCGCCGCGTCTGCGGTTTTCGCTTTGCTCAGCTCTGTCCGCCGCGTCTGCGGTATTCGCTTTGCTCAGCTCTGTCTGCCGCGTCTGCGGTTTTCGTTTTGCTCAGCTCTGTCCGCCGCGTCTGCGGTTTTCGCTTTGCTCAGGTCTGTCCGCCGCGTCTGCGGTTTTCGCTTTGCTCAGCTCTGTCCGCCGCGTCTGCGGTTTTCGCTTTGCTCAGCTCTGTCCGCCGCGTCTGCGGTTTTCGCTTTGCTCAGGTCTGTCCGCCGCGTCTGCGGTTTTCGCTTTGCTCAGCTCTGTCCGCCGCGTCTGCGGTTTTCGCTTTGCTCAGCTCTGTCCGCCGCGTCTGCGGTTTTCGCTTTGCTCAGCTCTGTCCGCCGCGTCTGCGGTTTTCGCTTTGCTCAGCTCTGTCCGCCGCGTCTGCGGTTTTCGCTTTGCTCAGCTCTGTCCGCCGCGTCTGCGGTTTTCGCTTTGCTCAGCTCTGTCCGCCGCGTCTGCGGTTTTCGCTTTGCTCAGCTCTGTCCGCCGCGTCTGCGGTTTTCGCTTTGCTCAGCTCTGTCCGCCGCGTCTGCGGTTTTCGCTTTGCTCAGCTCTGTCCGCCGCGTCTGCGGTTTTCGCTTTGCTCAGCTCTGTCCGCCGCGTCTGCGGTTTTCGCTTTGCTCAGCTCTGTCCGCCGCGTCTGCGGTTTTCGCTTTGCTCAGCTCTGTCCGCCGCGTCTGCGGTTTTCGCTTTGCTCAGCTCTGTCCGCCGCGTCTGCGGTTTTCGCTTTGCTCAGCTCTGTCCGCCGCGTCTGCGGTTTTCGCTTTGCTCAGCTCTGTCCGCCGCGTCTGCGGTTTTCGCTTTGCTCAGGTCTGTCCGCCGCGTCTGCGGTTTTCGCTTTGCTCAGCTCTGTCCGCCGCGTCTGCGGTTTTCGCTTTGCTCAGCTTTGTCCGCCGCGTCTGCGGTTTTCGCTTTGCTCAGCTCTGTCCGCCGCGTCTGCGGTTTTCGCTTTGCTCAGCTCTGTCCGCCGCGTCTGCGGTTTTCGCTTTGCTCAGCTCTGTCCGCCGCGTCTGCGGTTTTCGCTTTGCTCAGCTCTGTCCGCCGCGTCTGCGGTTTTCGCTTTGCTCAGCTCTGTCCGCCGCGTCTGCGGTTTTCGCTTTGCTCAGCTCTGTCCGCCGCGTCTGCGGTTTTCGCTTTGCTCAGCTCTGTCCGCCGCGTCTGCGGTTTTCGCTTTGCTCAGCTCTGTCCGCCGCGTCTGCGGTTTTCGCTTTGCTCAGGTCTGTCCGCCGCGTCTGCGGTTTTCGCTTTGCTCAGCTCTGTCCGCCGCGTCTGCGGTTTTCGCTTTGCTCAGCTTTGTCCGCCGCGTCTGCGGTTTTCGCTTTGCTCAGCTCTGTCCGCCGCGTCTGCGGTTTTCGCTTTGCTCAGCTCTGTCCGCCGCGTCTGCGGTTTTCGCTTTGCTCAGCTCTGTCCGCCGCGTCTGCGGTTTTCGCTTTGCTCAGCTCTGTCCGCCGCGTCTGCGGTTTTCGCTTTGCTCAGCTCTGTCCGCCGCGTCTGCGGTTTTCGCTTTGCTCAGCTCTGTCCGCCGCGTCTGCGGTTTTCGCTTTGCTCAGCTCTGTCCGCCGCGTCTGCGGTTTTCGCTTTGCTCAGCTCTGTCCGCCGCGTCTGCGGTTTTCGCTTTGCTCAGCTCTGTCCGCCGCGTCTGCGGTTTTCGCTTTGCTCAGCTCTGTCCGCCGCGTCTGCGGTTTTCGCTTTGCTCAGCTCTGTCCGCCGCGTCTGCAGTTTTCGCTTTGTTCAGCTCTGTCCGCCGCGTCTGCGGTTTTCGCTTTGCTCAGCTCTGTCTGCCGCGTCTGCGGTTTCGAATTTGTCTCCCAGTCTGTACTGGACCCTACCCAGCCTGCGCTCTAGTCTGCCTGTTCTTGTATTCCCCGGTGTGGGTCAACAGCCGTGTCCGGAGTCTGACCTGGAGTAGACCCTGGTTCCTCTGCTCGGTTCCTCCCTGGTGCACTGGCGTCGTATGCCGTCGTGCGACCTTGGTCGGATCGGGCAGATACTTAGTTACGCCCCTCCAGGCACTCTCCAGTTCATGGCACAGTGAAATCACTATATAAACACTCACACACCAGTCAGTTCGGGCGTGTGCATTACAGCATGCTCAGGCCATGGTTCCCGTTGAGCCCCACGGCCTTCGCTCTCTGAGACTTTTTCCAGCGAATACGTGCATTAAAAATAAATAAAATTTTTTTATTCTCTAGCTGAGTTCCAGGCGAATTACGCACCCGTCCAGATGGATCTATCAGCTCTCGTTCCTGCTGATCCGCCACGTTACTATGGGGATCCAAGACAGAGTCTTGCATTTGTGGAGCAATGCATGCTACACTTCAAGTTCTACCCTCTTTGTTTTCCCACCGATCGGGTTAAGGTGGGATTCATTATGTCTAACCTAGCGGGTGATGCCTTGGAATGGATCAACCCCCTATGGGAAACACAGGATCCTATCGTCCTGGACATAATGGCCTTCCTGGTGGCCTTTCTAATGGTCTTCAATGATCCTAACCCGGAGGCTCCTGCCGAAGCTTCACTTCCCAGTATCCCGGAGCAGCTCCGATGGGTAATGTGTGTGGGTAGCGCAATAGTCCTCCAGCCCAATGAGACTACTGCCCACCCAGAATCCTCACAGGGTGACTACACTCTCCGGAATACTTCTCCCAACCTCAAGAGGCAGTCCAGATGTGCTAGACGTAGAGGCAAGCCGTCACGCCAGGGTCTGTCCTCCCTGAGACCTCCTGACCCCAACCTTGAAGTCCCTACTGAAGCTTCATCTCCCTGTATCCCGGAGAAGCCCCAATGGGTAATGTGCGTGGGTAGTGCACCAGTTCTCCTGCCCGAAGAGACTGCTGCCCACCCAGAATTCACACCGGAGGACCCCCTGTTGCCTCCTGAATCCCCCGGGATACCACTTGAGGACAATTGGAGAGAGACTTCCCTATACCCTGCACCTGATACCTCGCCCGCTTCGTCCAGTGAGTCCGACCTAGTGTTCTCCGAAGCAGAGGTTACCCCTGAGTCTCTACACCCCTCCGATCAGGCGGAGGATCTCCAGTTGTCTCCTGAACCCTTCGGGGTGCTACCTGGTAGCGAATGGATAGAGACTTTCCTATACTCGATACCTGATACCTTGGCTGCTTCATCCAGTGAGTCCAACCTAGTGTACTCTGAAGCAGAGGTTACCCATGAGTCTCTTCAACCCTCCGACCTGGCAGAGGACCTCCAGTTGTCTCCTGAGCCCTTCGGGGTGCTACCTGGTAGCGAAAGGACAGAGACTCTCCTATACTCTGTACCTGATACCTTGCTCGCTTCGTCCAGTGAGTCCCACCTAGTGTACTCCGAAGCAGAGGTTACTCCCGAGTCTCTACACCCCTCCGACCAGGCTGAGGACCTCCAGTTGTCTCTAGAACCCTTCGGGGTGCCACCTGGTGGTGAATGGACAGAGACTTTCCTATATCCTGGATCTGATACCTCGCTTGCTTCGTCCAGTGAGTCCGACCTAGTCTACTCTGAAGCAGAGGTTACCCATGAGTCTCTACACCCCTCTGACCAGGCGGAGGACCTCCAGTTGTCTCCAGAACCCTTCGGGGTGCCACCTGGTGGTGAATGGACAGAGACTTTCCAATACTCGGTACCCGATACCTCGCCTGCTTCGTCCAGTGAGTCCGACCTAGTGTACTCTGAAGCAGATGTTTTCTCCGAGCCTCTGCACTCTTCTGACCCGGCAGAGGACCTCCAGTTGTTTCCTGACTCCTCCGGGGTACCACCAGATAACAAAGAGACAGTGACTTTTTCTCACCCTGTACCTGATAACCCGTCTATTTCTTCCTGTGAATTTTACAAGATGTACCTCGAAGCAGAGGTTATCCCCGAGTCTCTACACCCCTCCGACCAGGCGGAGGACCTCCAGTTGTCTCCTGAACCCTTCGGGGTGCTACCTGATAACGAATGAACAGGTACTCTTCTATATTCGGTACCTGATACCTCGCCCGCTTCATCCAGCGAGTCCGACCTAGTGTACTCCGAAGCAGAGGTTACCCCCGAGTCTCTGCACTATTCCGACCCGGCGGAGGACCCCCAGTTGTTTTCTGAATCCTCCTGGGTACCACCAGATAACAAGGTAACAGGGACTTTTCTACACCTTGTACCTGATACCTCGCCCATTTCATCCTGTGAGTTTGACAAGATGTAGCCTGAAGCAGAGGTTACCCCCGAGTCTCTGCACTCCTCCAACCCGGCGGAGGACTTCCAGTTGTCTCCTGAACCCTCTGGGGTGCTACCTGATAATAAGTGGAGAGAGACTTCCCTGTGTGCTGTTCCTGGTACTCTACCTGTTTCGTCTGTTGCTGAGAATGGCTGGATAGGAGGTAGCATCCTAGCTACCCAGATGAGACCAGTTTCTCCAGTGGACAGTGGAAGTGATCTCCTTGAAGTAAAGGATTGGCCCTCGAATTCCCTGCGGAACATTCTGGCAGGCCTGAAGAAGAGGGGGCGTAAGGGGGGGTACTGTAACATACCTGGCGGCGTCCTTGCATAGTGGTACATCTCCCACTGTGCAAGAACGCGCACTTGATCTCCAGTCCAGGGTGTCTCTCTGGCTTCCCTCCATGCTGTCTGTTTGCTTCTGTGTCTGCTGCTTAAGGGCGGCGCCCGATCACTTCCTGCTTTTTGTACCTGCTGCAGGCACACCCCTTGTGCGTCCTCAGCCTATTGCTGTCTGTCACCTGGTATTTAAACCAGCTGCCCCAATTAACCCATGCCTGAGCATCTTGCCCTGTCAGTTGGCTTTTGTCTCTGACATGCCAGGTCCTGTCTATGTTTCCTGTCTTGCAGTATCTGTTCCCATGTCTGTACTGTGTCCTATCTGTGTATCTTAACCTGCAGTCTGTACTCGTTCCTTGCCTGTTTGTTCCGCCTCTCTGGGGGTCGTATTCCCAGACCCGCTCCTGTATCCCGCTGCAGTGTCGGTCTCCTCCGTACACTCAGTTCCAGTCTGAACTCTCTCCTATCTTTTACCTGTTTTTTCTCTATGTCCGTTCCTTTCCTTTTTCTGCAGAGTCTGAACTCGTACCTAACTCCTGCTCGTTGTCACTGTACTTCCGTTTGTGAGTTTGTGGTCCACTCGCTACTTCTCTGCAAGTACCCTGTGGGTATCTGGTTCTGCCTTTCCCTTCTAGTCTGTTCCGTGTGAACAGAGTCCTGTTCCCTCTGCGTCTGCGGTTTTCGCTTTGCTCAGCTCTGTTCGCCGCGTCTGCGGTTTTCGCTTTGCTCAGCTCTGTCCGCCGCGTCTGCGGTTTTCGCTTTGCTCAGCTCTGTCCGCCGCGTCTGCGGTTTTCGCTTAGCTCAGCTCTGTCCGCCGCGTCTGCGGTTTTCGCTTTGCTCAGCTCTGTCCGCCGCGTCTGCGGTTTTCGCTTTGCTCAGCTCTGTCCGCCGCGTCTGCGGTTTTCGCTTTGCTCAGCTCTGTCCGCCGCGTCTGCGGTTTTCGCTTTGCTCAGCTCTGTCCGCCGCGTCTGCGGTTTTCGCTTTGCTCAGCTCTGTCCGCCGCGTCTGCGGTTTTCGCTTTGCTCAGCTCTGTCTACCGCGTCTGCGGTTTCGAATTTGTCTCCCAGTCTGTACTGGACCCTACCCAGCCTGCGCTCTCGTCTGCCTGTTCCTGTATTCCCCGGTGTGGGTCAACAGCCGTGTCCGGAGTCTGACCTGGAGTAGACCCTGGTTCCTCTGCTCGGTTCCTCCCTGGTGCACTGGCGTCGTATGCCGTCGTGCGACCTTGGTCGGATCAGGCAGATACTTAGTTACGCCCCTCCAGGCACTCTCCGGTTCATGGCACAGTGGAATCACTACATAAACACGCACACGCCAGTCAGTTCGGGCGTGTGCATTACACTCTGACACTATTCCGGCATACATGAGCTGCTTCAAAAAGTATGGAAACTGTGTGCTCACTGGGTTGCCATTCTGTTAGATCCACGTTATAAGAGTACATTTTGCCAGATGCTTCCTGCCCTGGAAAGGGACTTGCAAATGTTGGAGTAGCAAAACAAGTTTTTAAGCAACCTTAATAGAGCTTCTCCCCAAGATAGGAGTGACTCACACAGTGTGCATCGCAGCTGTAGTCTTTCAATCTCTGGCACATCAACGCCAAAACATTAGCAGCAGCAGCAGAGTAAGTGGCTGAAGCAATTTCTGTAAGTCCTTTCACGCATTTTTTGCACCAGCACAACAGAGTACAAGTCTGACATCTGGTGAACGATTGGAGAGGATGGTGGAGGAGTATCTAGAGCTCAATATTAATACCATCAGGGAGGATTTTGACCCTTTTACATTTTGATCTTCATAAATGGATGAATGGCCAGAGCTCGCCTGTCACGCCTTGGAGGTTTTATCATGCCCGGCAGCCAGCGTTCTCTCAGCGTGTCTTCAGCGCAGCTGGTGGTGTCCTGATGGATAAGCGCAGTCGGCTGTCCCATGAAAGTGTTGACCACTTAACTTTCATCCAGATGAACAAGTCATGGATCTCCAAGGACTTTTGCACCCCAATTGCACACTGTACAGAGTAGGCAATGTTGTAGTTGTTAGTTTGCTGCATTGATCTTGTGGAATTGCAGTCTGTGATATGGCTTGTGTGCCTGCTCTTGCTGCTGCTGCAGGTTTTAGGCCCTAATTTTTTGAAATGTGGAAAATACAGATTTGGTCTCCCAATCCATTGGGTTGGCTGTAGTGGAAGATGTGTCGTTCCTAATTCTACAATTTCTACTGTACTCAAATTGATGCCACTTTGCTGGTGTTAGGCCCTAATTTAGAGAAACGTGAACACTACAGGTTAGGTCTCCATCTCCTGGGTTGGCTGAAGTGGAAGAGGTGTCAGTCCCCATTATACTACTTATATTCTCGTGAAATTGATGCCACTTTGGTGGATTTAGGCCCAAATGTTTTCAAATGTGAACACTCCTGATTGGGTCTCCATCTACTGCGTTGGTTGTAGGGGAAGAGGTGTCATTTCTAATTCTACAATTTCTACTGTACTAAAATTGATGTCACTTTGTTGGTGTCTGCCACTAATTTTTGGAAACATGGGGAATCCTGATTGGTTCTCCATCTATTGGGTTGGCTGCAGGGGAAGAAGTGTCAGTCCTAATCATACTATTTCTACTGTAGTGAAATTGATGCCACTTCAGTGGTGTTAGGCCCTAATTTAGGGAAATGTGAACACTCCTGGTTAGATCTCCATCTACTGGGTTGGCTGTAGGGGAAGAAGTGTTGGTCCTAATTATTCTATTTCTACTGAAGAGAAATTGATGCCACTTCGGTGGTGTTAGGCCCTAATTTAGGGAAATGGGAACACTCCTGATTGGGTCTCCATGTGCTGGGTTGGCTGTAGTGGAAGAGGTTTTGGTCTCCTTTACAATAGTTACACTCTAGTGAAATTATTTTGTTGGTGCAGATGTTCTTCTCCACACAAGGGTAGACAGATGTGATAAACTCAAAATTGGTATATAAAGCAGACTACTTCTCAGCTTAAAATTGTTTGGGGCAGATATTGTTCTCCATACAGGGAGAAAAAAAAGGTTGGGTACGAGCAGCTTCCTGACCCTCGACTGTACTGTGCTGTCAGGGCAAGAAGAGGAGGAGGGTGAGGAATGGATTAACACATTGGATGATGAAGAGGCTGTACATCCAACTTGGTGTGAACCCAGAGACATGCAGCTGAGTATCTCATCTGAGGAGGTGAAGGAGGAGTAAGACGAGGAGGTTACATTGCATCCTATGGTGCAGACATGTAGTGATGCAAGCATGAGGAGCACTGAATCCTTAGCGACAACGGTGGCAGTGACCAGCAGCAGTCGCGGGTCTGAAGCTCCCAGGGCCGGAAAAGGTTACCTAGTCTGGGCCTCTTTTGAGACCACAAAGGATGAACCAGCTCACGTTATCTGCAAACTTTGCACTAAAAACTCAGTAGAGATAAAAAGTGTAATAATTTGACAACTCCATGCATGAACCTTCACATGTGCAATCAACATGCATTACTCTGGAAATTTCACTGCGATAACATGCGGACCTCAACAATCATCAGCTGCCCCATCAATCGCACATGCTACTTCTTCCTCCTCCTTTGTTACCGTGCCAAGTATTGTCACGCAGGTTTCCCACCGCAGAACTTCTGGTTCTCTACCCGGTCCAGTCAGGCTGAGTGAGAGCCAGTCAGCTGTAATGGAAGTTGACATGCCTGCTGTGTTTGTTTCACCGAGCACACCACATGTTTCTCAATCCACTGTAGTATCGTAACATCTCCCCCTGCAGCTCACTCATGGTCCAGCAATAAGTCAGTTTCATCGTACTCCACCCTCTTTCAGCACTGCAGCCTGCTCTTGGTCCCACAGTTGCGGTCACGTAAAAGATAGTTTCCTCCCACACATGACAAAGCTAAGAGGTGGAGCTCTACCATCTCCAATCTGTTGGCCACGGAAATGGTGGTGTCAGGTCCTAATTTTTTGAACTTTGAACACTCTTGTATGGCTGCTTTTTTACTGAGGAGGTAACCAGAGAATCTGGGGGAAACCCCCGCAAACACGATGAGAACACACAAACTACTTGCAGCTGTTGTCCTCTATGATGATAAAGAAGTTAGCTTGTTGTCTAGGAGACCGACCATCATTGCTGTCTACCTTGTGTTGAGGCTTGCAAGGTGTCACAGGTTTACTGTGACAGAGAGGAGCCAGAAGACAGCAGCGTCTGATTCCTCCCACTCCTGAAGTCATTAGAAGCCTTTTGCCTTCATATTAATGGGTACAGGGATTAATCTGCTCAGTTGTGAGCTCCTGGAAGTTTACCGTGATTTAGGCTCTCAGAAGATTTGTCCCATGCATCTCCCCTACTGTGATAATGCTGTACCCCAACACATCAGACTGTCGCCTACCATGGAAACCTTAAATACGGAAGCTGAAGACCCACTTCTTCTGACAAGTGTACAATCTGCAGTAAGCCTCGCTCCAGCATACCACTGTACGACTAGCTGTACCCTGACCTACTGTACCCTCACCCATTCCTTGTACATTGTTTGTGCGCCCTCGCGGGTGGGTCCTCTCTCCTCTTATACCAGTCGATTACCAATTTTCACATGTAACACGCCACGGAATAAATGTCGCTGTAATAGTAATAATAATTAGAGTACTTGTACTCTGGGTCAATTGATGGCATTTTCCTGGTGTCTACCCCTTATTTGATGTGTTTTGGCAGCTTTTGGGCCCATTCGAAGGTGTTGTACAGGTTTTTTTTTTTGTCCCCCCATTGAATCCTATAGTATTCGGCAATGTTCAATGAACATTCGACGAATAAAATAGGCTAATGTCTAAATATTAGTTGAACATTTCCGAACCAAACATTGAAATGTTTGCTCATCTCTATATTCAAATATTTCCCACTGCCTCTCACAAAACCTTGCCAAATACATATTGAATGTTGAGTTCCAGCACGTGGGCAGGTTGCAACCCGGTCAGTAAGCTAGCAGTTGCAAGCGCTGTTTCAGCGCTGCCAGACAAGTGGCAGCTGTAGCTGACTTGCGGAAATAGGAGCAACAGTTGTCCACTTTCTCTCACTGGACACCCCACTGCCTCTGATGGCCCTCTAAAAATTTAGTGAGGGTCGCATGATGACTCTGTGAATATGATGGAGGAGGCAGCCAAAAAAAAACCCTTCAACCGTATTCCCATTTTGATTTGGGAAGGGGTGAGTGTGATGACACAGCATTTAATCTTAATTATCCAGACGTCTATTTTCAGTAGGCCAGGAGACATAGGCTATTGTCTGGTTGTTGACTACTGTATTTATGTGTTTTTTATTCGGTTGGTCAAGACACCTAGATTATTGTCATATGAGTCTGAATGTTGATTCTTCTTGTAGGTTGAATTAATAGTTGTAAATTGTGGAATGGCTGCTGTTTGTCTCTTATATCAGCTCCTACAGGTTATTGTCTGCTATTTTTGCGGGAAAGGGATGCAGGGTCATTTAACAATCGATGTTTGCTAATATGTTGATTATCATTGTATGAGTCCATGTAGCTTGTGGACTTGCAAAAGAGAGGAGGACAAACTATGCAGATTGATTAAATAATCAAACAATGAGAGATGTTCGCTGCCACCTTCCCACAATCCTATGGAAAAATGCCTGAATAAGAGCAGTAAACTATAAAAGGGGGATTTGCCTCTGTATCAATAGGCTCTTGGCAGAACACAGCCATGAACATTCTACAGGACAGCTGCCAAAACACCATGGCTCCATCAAGAGGGACACAAATTTGACAGCCTACAGGATGCCAGCTTAAGGACCACGGCCTTAGCTGGAAAAATACAAATTTACTCCATTGACCATCACAGAATCCATAGAGATGGTTGGGGTAGGCAGGTTGGGATCCTCCGTTGACCTGGATTGGCATGACAACCCAGGGTCTACATGAGATCCCTGTGATTGTCATTGCTGTGAGGCTATGAACGCCGCCCAGCTGTCGGCGTTCATAGCCATTGAGCATTTCTGCTACACACAGGCGATCTGATCATCGTCTGTGTGTAGCAGAGGCAATCAGACAATCGCAGCCTCTAGTCTCCCATGGAGACTACTGAAGCAGTAGTAAAGCAAGAAATTTAAAAAAAAAAAAAAATATTCAAAAAATAAAAAAAAATTTAAATCACCCCCCTTTCACTCCATTCAAAATAAAACAATAAAAATCACATATGCACATATTTGGTATCGGCACAATCAGAAGCGCCCGATCTATCAATATAAAAAAATAATTAATCTGATTGGTAAACAGCGCAATGAGAAATGAAATCAAAATGCCACAATTTTGTTTTTTAGGTCACCGCAACATTGCAATAAAATGCAAAAAATAGGCCCCTACTTGGCCCTAGATACCAAAAAATGGAGACGCTACGTGTCTTGGAAAATGGAAAATTTGGATTTTTTTTTCACCACTTTTAGAAAAATGAACCTATACGTGTTTGCTATCTATGAACTCATAATGGCCTGGGGAATCATAATGGAAGGTCAGTTTTAGCATTTAGTGAACATAGAAAAAAATAAAAAAGTAAAAAAACAACCGTGGAATTGCAGTTTTTTTTGCAATTTCACTGCACTTGGATTTTTTTCCCGTTTTTCAGTACATTATATGGTAAAACCAATGGTGTTGTTCAAAAGTACAACTTATCCCGCAAAAAATAAGCCTTCAAATAGCCATATTGACTGAAAAATAAAAAAGTTATGCCTCTGGGAAGAAGGGGAGAAAAAAAACAAAAATGCAAAAACGGAAAATGGCCCAGGGGTAAAGGGGTTAACTATCCAGATCTCTATTTTCAGTAGGCCAGGAAACATAGACTTTTGTCTAAATGTTGACTACAGAATTTATGTGTTTTTTTTGGGTTGGTCAAGATACATAGCCTATTGTCTTATGAGTCTGAATGTTGACTCTTCTTGTAGCTTGAACTGATATTTGTAAATTGTTGAATGGCTGCTGTTTGCCTCTTTTATCAGCTCCTACAGGTTATTGTCTGCTATTTTTGCAGGACAGGGATACAGGATCATTTAAAAATCGATGTTTGCTAATATGTTAATTATTAGTGATGAGCGAGCATACTCACAAGTAATTGGTACTCGCCCGAGCATCTCAGGGCTCGAGATGCTCGGAGCTCGCCAAGTATTTACGAGATGCTCGGGCAGATGCTCGGGTCCCCTCCCTGCATGTTTGGCGCTCTTTAGAGCGCCAATCAACATGCAGGGATTGTCTGCCACACACTGTCATGCTGCAGCCATGATGGTTGTGGTATTACATTGATTGGCTGGCCGCACAGCATCATCAAGTCTATATCAGACCTGGCGCCGCCATGCTCATCAGTCTACTCCGCAATCAGGCAGTGTAGGGAGAAGTGCTGCTGAGCTAGCGAGAGATTTGGTTGTTTATTAGTTAGTGAAGGTATTCCACAAGAATCTCTACACATATCCATCTCAACTAACAGTCCTTCTGAGGACTAATTCAACTGCAGAGATATCAGTGCTTATCAGGCAGTGTATATAGTTCTGTCTGCTGGTGCATTTACAGATATTTGTAGAAATAGCCGCAGGTATCAGGGGCCAAGAACATTTTTTTTAATCTCAATCCTGATTATTTGCTTAAAAAGCAATCCAGAGAACACTTTTTTTCTGCGCCATTTGCTTGTTAGTACTGCAGAATACAACCAGGTCGATTCCATATTACAGCGCTAAAAATCGAGCTGTTTAAAACTGTGGTTTGTCCGTCACATGGATCACATATAATTTAGCTGAAAATTCTGCCATTTCTGGCCTCCATTGAAATTTTGTTTTAATGTGTCAACGAACTTATTGACACAAGGTCGCTGTTAAAAATAGTTACCTACAGGCAGTTATTTAAAACTGTGGTTTGTCAATCACAAGGATCACATATAAGTGCGCTGAAAATTCTGCCATTTCTGGCCTCCATTAAAATTTTGTTTCAGTGTGTCAGGGAAGTTATTGACATCAGTTTGCTGTTAAAAATGGTTACCTACAGGCTAACTATTTAAAACTGTGGTTTGTCCGTCACACGGATCACATGTAAGTTCGCTTTAAATTCTGCCATTTCTGGCCTCTATTGAAATTTTGTTACTGTGTGTAACATACCTGGCGGCATCCTTGCATGGTGGTCCATCTCCCACTGTGCAAGAGCGCGCACTTGATCTCTAGTCCAGAATGTCTCTCTGGCTGCCCTCCTTGCTGTCTGTTTGTCTGTTTTGGCTGCATAGGGCGATGCCCGCTGAACTTCCTGTTTCTTGTACCTGCTGCGGACACGCCCCTGTTGCACCTTCAGCCTATTGCTGTCCATCTTTGGGTATTTATACCAACTTCTTCCTCAAGATGGCACCTGAGCATTGTGTCCTGTCAGTCGGCTTTTTGTCTCTGATGTGCCAGGTCCTATCCTGTTTTTCTGCCTGTTCTCCAGTTCTGTGTCTGAACTGTGGTCTGTTCTTGTGAACACGCTTCTAGCCTGTTCTTTCGCCTTCTAGGGGCTGTATTCCTAGATCTGCCTGTCTGTGCCTTGCGGTATCTGTTCCCGTCTGAACAGAGTCCTGTTTGTGTCCCAGCCTTGCTGTATTTGTTCCCGTTTCTCTGTTTCCAGTTGTCTGTGCCTTGCGGCATCTGTTCCCGTCTGAACAGAGGCCTATTTGTGTCCCAGCCTTGCTGTATTTGTTCCCATTCCTCGGTTCCTAGTTGTCTGTGCCTCGTTTCTACTTTTGCCTTTTCTCCCTTTTCCCTCTTTGTCTGTTTTCTGCGTCTTTCTGCAGAGTCTGAACTTGCTCCTAAATTCCTTCTCGTCGTCTCTGTACCTCTGTTGTGAATTTAGTGTACGCTCGCTACTTCTTTGTAAGTACTGTGTGTGCTTCTGGTTCTGCCTTTCCTTCTCCGTCTGTTCTTTGTGAACAGAATCCTATCCCCCTGCCTTGTCTGCCGCTCTGCGGTTTCCGCTCTGCTCCTGCCTTGTCTGCTGCTCTGCGGTTTCCGCTCTGCTCCTGCCTTGTTCGCCGCTCTGCGGTTTCCGCTCTGCTCCTGCCTTGTTTACCGCTCTGCGGTTTCCGCTCTGCTCCTGCCTTGTTTACCGCTCTGTGGTTTCCGCTCTGCTCCTGCCTTGTTTACCGCTCTGCTGTTTCCGCTCTGCTCCTGCCTTGTTTACCGCTCTGCAGTTTCTGCTCTGCTCCTGCCTTGTTTACTGCTCTGCGGTTTCCGCTCTGCTCCTGCCTTGTTTACCGCTCTGCTGCGGCCTTCTTAGCCGCTCTGCGGTTTCCGCTCTGCTCCTGCCTTGTTTACCGCTCTGCGGTTTCCGCTCTGCTCCTGCCTTGTTTACCGCTCTGCGGTTTCCGCTCTGCTCCTGCCTTGTTTGCCGCTCTGTGGTTTCCGCTCTGCTGCGGCCTTCTTAGCCGCTCTGCGGTTTCCGCTCTGCTCCTGCCTTGTTTACCGCTCTTGCGGTTTCCACTCTGCTCTTGCCTTGCTTGCCGCTCCTGCGGTTTCTGCTCTGCATCTGCTCGCTGCTCCGGCAGTCCTGTCCTGCTCTGTTTCTGCTCGCTGCTCCGGCAGCCCCGTCCTGCTCTGCATCTGCTCGCTGCTCCGGCAGTCCCGTCCTGCTCTGCTTGTGCTCGCTGCTCCGGCAGTCCCGTCCTGCTCTGCTCTTGCCCACCGCTTCGGGCGTTCCCTCTCTGCTGTGTTTGGCTACCACATCTGCGGTTCTGTTTCTGTGACCCAGTCTGTACTGGGTCTTGTCCTCTCTGTGCTCCAGCCCGTCCTTTCAGCCAGTACCTCCCTGCCTGCATATTCGCCTGTATCCACCCGTCTGCATACCTGCCGTGTTCGCTTATATCCACCAGTCTGTGCCAGCCTAACCTGCCTGTTCCAGTAGTCCCTGTGTGGGTCAACCCCCGTGTCCGGAGTTTGACCTGGAGTAGCACCTGGTCCCTCTGCCCGGTTTCTCCCTGGTGCACTGGCGTCGTATGCCGTCGTGCCATCTTGGTCGGATCGGCCAGATACTTAGTCACGCCCCTCCAGGCACTCTCCGGTTCATGGTCCAGTGGAACCACTTCTCCCGCACACGCCAGTCAGTCCGGGCGTGTGCATAACAGCATGCTCAGGCCATGGTTCCCGTTGAGCCCCACGGCCTTCGCTCTCTGAGAAGTTTTCCAGCAAATACATGCATTAAAAATAAATAAATAATTTTTTTTTTTCTCAGCTGAGTTCCAGGCGAATTACGCACCCGTCCAGATGGATCTATCTGCTCTCGTTCCTGCGGATCCGCCACGTTACTATGGGGATCCAAGACAAAGTCGTGCATTTGTGGAGCAATGCATGCTACACTTCAGGTTCTACCCTCTATGTTTTCCCACCGATCGGGTTAAGGTGGCATTCATTATGTCTTACCTGGCGGGTGATGCCTTGGAATGGATCAACCCCCTATATGAAACACAGGATCCGATCCTCCTGGACCTAATGGCCTTCCTGGTGGCCTTTCTAATGGTCTTCGATGATCCTAACCCGGAGGCTCCTGCTGAAGCTTCACCTCCCAATATCCCGGAGCAGCCCTGATGGGTAATGTGTGTGGGTAGCGCAATAGTCCTCCAGCCCAATGAGGCTACTGCCCACCCAGAATCCTCACAGGGTGACTACGCTTTCCGGAATACTTCTCCCAACCTCAAGAGGCAGTCCAGACGTGCTAGACGTAGAGGCAAGCAGTCACGCCAGGGTCTGTCCTCCCTGAGACCTCCTGACCCAAACCTTGAAGTCCCTACTGAAGCTTCATCTCCCTGTATCCCGGAGAAGCCCCAACGGGTAATGTGCGTGGGTAGTGCTCCGGTTCTCCTGCCCGAAGAGACTTCTGCCCATCCAGACTCCACACAGGAGAACTTCCTGCACCCGGCATCAGATGCTTCACCCACTTTATCCAGTGTGCATGTCCAAGGATGCTCCAAAGCTGTGGTTACCTCTGAGTCTGTGCACCTCTACTACCTGGCGGAGGACCCCCTGTTGCCTCCTGAATCCTCCGGGATACCACTCGATGACAAATGGAGAGAGACTTCTCTACACTCGGTACTCGATACTTTGTCCGCTTCGTCCTGTGAGCCTGACAATGGGTACCCCAAAGTGGTAGTTACCCCCGAGTCTCTACACCCCTCTGACCAGGCGGAGGACCTCCAGTTGTCTCCAGAACCCTTCGGGGTGCTACCTGGTAGCGAAAGGACAGAGGCTCTCCTATACTCTGTACCTGATACCTCGCTCGCTTCGTCCAGTGAGTCCAACCTAGTGTACTCCGAAGCAGAGGTTACTCCTGAGTCTCTACACCCCTCCGACCAGGCGGAGGACCTCCAGTTGTCTCCAGAACCCTACGGGGTGCTACCTGGTAGCGAAAGGACAGAGACTCTCCTATACTCTGTACCTGATACCTCGCTCGCTTCGTCCAGTGAGTCCAACCTAGTGTACTCCGAAGCAGAGGTTACTCCCGAGTCTCTACACCCCTCCGACCAGGCGGAGGACCTCCAGTTGTCTCCAGAACCCTTCGGGGTGCCAGCTGGTGGTGAATGGACAGAGACTTTCCTATATCCTGGATCTGATACCTCGCTTGCTTCGTCCAGTGAGTCCGACCTTGTGTACTCTGAAGCAGAGGTTACCCTTGAGTCTCTACACCCCTCTGACCAGGCGGAGGACCTCCAGTTGTCTCCAGAACCCTTCGGGGTGCCACCTGGTGGTGAATGGACAGAGACTTTCCTATACTCGGTACCCGATACCTCGCCTGCTTCATCCAGTGAGTCCGACCTAGTGTACTCTGAAGCAGATGTTTTCTCTGAGCCTCTGCACTCTTCTGACCCGGCGGAGGACCTCCAGTTGTTTCCTGAATTCTCCGGGGTACCACCAGATAACAAAGAGACAGTGACTTTTCCTCATTATGTACCTGATAACCTGTCTATTTCTTCCTGTGAGCTTGACAAGATGTACCTCGAAGCAGAGATTACCCCCAAGTCTCTGTCCCCCTCCAACCCGGTGAAGTACTTCCAGTTGTCTCCTGTACCCTCTGGGGTGCCACCTGAAAATATGTGGAGAGAGACTTCCTTGTGTGCTGTTCCTGGTACTCCACCCGTTTCGTCTGTTGCTAAGGATGGCTGGATAGGAGGTAGCATCCTATCTAACCAGATGAGATCAATTTTTCCTGTGGACAGTGGAAGTGATCTCCTTGAAGTGAACGACTGGTCCTCGAATTCCCTGCGGAAGATTCTGGCAGGCCTGAAGAAGAGGGGGCGTAAGGGGGGGGGGTACTGTAACATACCTGGCGGCATCCTTGCATGGTGGTCCATCTCCCACTGTGCAAGAGCGCGCACTTGATCTCCAGTCCAGAATGTCTCTCTGGCTGCCCTCCTTGCTGTCTGTTTGTCTGTTTTGGCTGCATAGGGCGATGCCCGCTGAACTTCCTGTTTCTTGTACCTGCTGCGGACACGCCCCTGTTGCACCTTCAGCCTATTGCTGTCCATCTTTGGGTATTTATACCACCTTCTTCCTCAAGATGGTGCCTGAGCATTGTGTCCTGTCAGTCGGCTTTTTATCTCTGATGTGCCAGGTCCTATCCTGTTTTCCTGCCTGTTCTCCAGTTCTGTGTGTGAACTGTGGTCTGTTCTTGTGAACACGCTTCTAGCCTGTTCTTTCGCCTTCTAGGGGCTGTATTCCTAGATCTGCCTGTCTGTGCCTTGCGGTATCTGTTCCCATCTGAACAGAGTCCTGTTTGTGTCCCAGCCTTGCTGTATTTGTTCCCGTTCCTCGGTTTCTAGTTGTCTGTGCCTCGTTTCTACTTTTGCCCTTCTCCCTTTTCCCTCTTTGTCTGTTTTCTGCGTCTTTCTGCAGAGTCTGAACTTGCTCCTAAATTCCTTCTCGTCGTCTCTGTACCTCTGTTGTGAATTTAGTGTACGCTCGCTACTTCTTTGTAAGTACTGTGTGTGCTTCTGGTTCTGCCTTTCCTTCTCCGTCTGTTCTTTGTGAACAGAATCCTATCCCCCTGCCTTGTCTGCTGCTCTGCGGTTTCCGCTCTGCTCCTGCCTTGTCTGCTGCTCTGCGGTTTCCGCTCTGCTCCTGCCTTGTTCGCCGCTCTGCGGTTTCCGCTCTGCTCCTGCCTTGTTTACCGCTCTGCGGTTTCCGCTCTGCTCCTGCCTTGTTTACCGCTCTGCTGTTTCCGCTCTGCTCCTGCCTTGTTTACCGCTCTGCGGTTTCCGCTCTGCTCCTGCCTTGTTTACCGCTCTGCGGTTTCCGCTCTGCTCCTGCCTTGTTTACCGCTCTGCGGTTTCCGCTCTGCTCCTGCCTTGTTTACCGCTCTGCGGTTTCCGCTCTGCTCCTGCCTTGTTTACCGCTCTGCGGTTTCCACTCTGCTCCTGCCTTGTTTACCGCTCTGCGGTTTCCGCTCTGCTGCGGCCTTCTTAGCCGCTCTGCGGTTTCCGCTCTGCTCCTGCCTTGTTTACCGCTCTGCGGTTTCCGCTCTGCTCCTGCCTTGTTTGCCGCTCTGCGGTTTCCGCTCTGCTGCGGCCTTCTTAGCCGCTCTGCGGTTTCCGCTCTGCTCCTGCCTTGTTTACCGCTATTGCGGTTTCCACTCTGCTCTTGCCTTGCTTGCTGCTCCTGCGGTTTCTGCTCTGCATCTGCTCGCTGCTCCGGCAGTCCTGTCCTGCTCTGCTTCTGCTCGCTGCTCCGGCAGCCCCGTCCTGCTCTGCATCTGCTCGCTGCTCCGGCAGTCCTGTCCTGCTCTGCTTGTGCTCGCTGCTCCGGCAGTCCCGTCCTGCTCTGCTCTTGCCCACCGCTTCGGGCGTTCCCTCTCTGCTGTGTTTGGCTACCGCATCTGCGGTTCTGTTTCTGTGACCCAGTCTGTACTGGGTCTTGTCCTCTCTGTGCTCCTGCCCGTCCTTTCGGCCAGTACCTCCCTGCCTGCATATTCGCCTGTATCCACCCGTCTGCATACCTGCCGTGTTCGCTTATATCCACCAGTCTGTGCCAGCCTAACCTGCCTGTTCCAGTAATCCCTGTGTGGGTCAACCCCCGTGTCCGGAGTTTGACCTGGAGTAGCACCTGGTCCCTCTGCCCGGTTTCTCCCTGGTGCACTGGCGTCGTATGCCGTCGTGCCATCTTGGTCGGATCGGCCAGATACTTAGTCACGCCCCTCCAGGCACTCTCCGGTTCATGGTCCAGTGGAACCACTTCTCCCGCACACGCCAGTCAGTCCGGGCGTGTGCATAGCACTGTGTGTCAGCGAACTTATTGACACGAGGTCGCTGTTAAAAATAGTTACCTACAGGCCAGCTATTTAAAACCGTGGTTTGTCCGTCACACGGATCACATATAATTGCGCTGAAAATTCTGCAATTTCTGGCCTCCATTGAAATTTTGTTTCAGTGTGTCAGTGAAGTTATTGACACTAGTTTGCTGTTAAAAATAGTTACCCACAGGCCAGCTATTTAAAAATGTGGTTTTTCCGTCACATGGATCACATATAAGTTTGATGAAAATTCTGCCATTTCTGGCCTCCATTAAAATTTTGTTTCAGTTTGTCAGTGAAGTTATTGACATCAATTTGCTGTTAAAAATAGTTAACTACAGGCGAGCTATTTAAAACTGTGGTCTGTCCATCACACGGATCACATATGTTCGCTCCAAATTCAGCCATTTGTAGTGAGCGTGGAAGATATTGTCCTCCATTTAAAATTTAAATGGGCAAGGCGCGAGGCAAGGGACGGGGAACTGGACGTGATGGTGATGGTGCATGCAGAGGACGAGGCTGTGGGCAAGCTGAAATTGTGCCACAACAAACACCCACATCTTCTCGCTTGACCTTCCTGTCCCAATTAATAGGGGACCGCAGAGCACTACTGTTGAACACAGAGCAGTGTGAAAAGGTTATTGGTTGGATAGCAGATAATGCTTCCAGTCACTTAGCCACCACCACCACCCTGTCTTCCACATGGTCAAGTCTCAGTATCCGTGAGTTTGGACTTCATATTCCTCACCCTGATCCTCCTTCCTTCCACCATGCTGAGTGCCCAGAGACAACTGATCCCACACTTGGACACTCTGAAGAGCTGTTCACTTTTCCATTTATAGATTCGGGCCTCTTGCCCGGTCCACTTGAAGTGAGGCAAGAGGAGATCGCATGTAGCAGTGCCCAAATATTTGAGCAGCCACGGTCACACGAAGGAGATGGTGGGAAAGTGTCTCAAGAGGTGGACGATGATGAGATACAATTGCCAGAAAGTCATGAGGAGGACCAGGGTGCGGAAGTGGAAGACGAGGTGGTGAATGATATAGTAACTGACAAAACCTGGCAGGAGGACATGCAGAATGAGGACAGCAGCACACAGGGGAAGGAAGGCAGAGCACCCCAACAGACAGGAAGAAGCAGTGTGGTGGCCGCAGACAGAAGACGGGCAACCTTTCCCTGTAAAATCAACACGACAGAAGTTGCCAGTTCAACTGTTAGGTTTTCCCAAGTCTTGTTGTTTTTTAAAGACTCTGCCGATAACCCCAAAAAGGCCATATGCACCACCTGCCAGGCCAGCATCAGCAGAGGTAGCAAAACTTCCAGCTTGACCACCACAAGCGTGATCAGGCACATGGCAGCAAAGCACCCGACTTTGTGGGCCAAACCCCAGGGTATAGGAACAGTGTCTGCGGGTAACACCACTGCTTCATTCGTGTGCAAGCCAATCCCCTGTCCATGGTGCATGCTAAGATGCCTCCTGCCCTGCACGTGTCATTGCACATTCTCAACTAGCACCATCAGAAAGCACGTCCTTGTCCCAGCGCAGCGTTCAGTTGCCCATACCCCAATCCTTGGAATGCAATCACAAATAGGCAGCCAACACCCCACAGGAAACACTACTAAATTCCTTCATTTCGCAACTGCTTGCGCTTGAAATGTTACCTTTTACGCTAATGGAGATGGAAGCATTCCGCAACCTGATGGTGGCGGCCGTCCCTCGATACTCGGTCCCCAGCCACCACTATTTCTCTCGGTGTGCCGTCCCTGCATTACACAAGCACATGTCCCAAAACATTAGCCGTGCCCTCAACAACGCAGTTACTGGGAAAGTTCACCTAACCATGGACACGTGGACAAGTGCTTCTGGGCAGGGATGGTACATCTCGCTGACGGTACACTGGGATAGCATAGTGGAAGCCGGGACCCAGTCGGACCTTGGGACGGAACACATTCTCCCGACGCTGAGGATTGCGGGCCCTAGGTCAATCAGGGTTGCCCCCATGGTCTACAGCTCCTACACTTCATCCTCCTCAGTCTCCTCCTCCTCTTCAGCCTCCATCTCCGAAATGACCACATCAGTCACAAACTGGAAGCACTGCAGCACTGCCTCAGCCAAGCGGCAACAGGCTGTGCTGAAGCTAATATACTTAGGTGACAAACCGCACAATGCTGAAGAGTTGTGAACAGCTCTGAAAGAGCACGCAGATCTGTGGCTGACACCGCTGAACCCACAGCCAGGAATGGTCGTATGTGAAAATGGCTGGAACCTGGTGGTGGCTCTGAGGTGAGGCGAGCTCACACATGTACCATGCCTGGCAAATGGGCTTAAACTCGTGGTTCAGCGGTTTCGCAAAAGCTTCCTGGAGCTTCTGGATCTGCTTGTCAAAGTACGCCGCCTGTGTACCTGTGGCGCCCCTGAGGGTTCGACCGCCACAGGGATGCTGCACTTCTCTAATGGAGTGTAGTGTTCCTCCTCTGAGGTAAGGCCAGTGTGATAGTCGTGACCCAGCCTTTGCATCCAACACCACACTTCTCCACCAGAGGGAGCTAGTATGCACTAGGTGCTGCTCCCCTGGTTACAGGGAGACTGGGAACCAAGAGTTAGGGGAACCAGTTAGTGGGTGAGGGTGGAGGACTTACAAGTTAGTAACATTTTAGATTTCATATTTAATAGAAAGCCATCTTTGATCTTGGTCTTTGTGCTGTCAAATTACTGTGTGTCACTGTGGTCTCCCACCCTGAGTGTGGATCCTGTGTGGACCTGCAGGGGAGGGAGACGCGGCCCTCGTACCCCAGCCTTGGGACGAGAGGCAGGTTGCAGATAAAAAATGTCTCAACCCGGCCAATGACCAGGATCAAGAAGGCCCGGAGCTTGAGAGTGTGGCTCCACAGCAAATGGATCCCAGGCAGGATGCAGATGGAGCGGAGTACGCCACCTGTCCTTGCCAACCTGATATATTCAGAGGGACTCCGGCTGCAAGAGGAGTACCGGCCCCTGACACCCGACCTTGCTACTCTACGTCCTGGATGGGAAAGCCCGGTAGGCCCAGAGGATCCCACCGGGTATCGGACGGAGCGGAGCTGCCACCCGTACCCTTGTTCTGACAGGAGCTCAGAGGGAGACCCATCCTATTCGCACACACACAGACAGGAAAGGAATCGGTCTGTAGTTCAGGAACACTCTGATGTAGGGTCGCGACTGAGTGCTGGACTTACTCGGAGGTTGTCGGGCCCCCGCCCCTGGTGAGCGCAGGACTCCGTGAGGAGCAGGGAGTCGCCTTCCTTTGCGGTCTAAGTGAGTAAAGCCTTGGAAGTTCACCCCTGTGGCCTCTGGACTGTATTTCTGTGCCACACCGCGGGATGCGGGATCCCTTCTCCTCAGCTACTACCCCATCCATCCTGTCCCTCTGCCCTGAGGCCCTGCTCCGCCTGTGGGGAGTAGCAATAACTTTGACCGCCATGACATCATGCCTCAGCGGACTGCAGCGGCGCTGGTGGCCCTTCACCAGGCACCACAGGTGGCGTAGTCGTTAATTAGCCACTCAACCCGGATGAGCCCACACCATCTCTTTTGACTGTGACGGCCCTGAGCACGGGTCGGGCCCGGGCAACGGCTGCATCCCATCTCTCCATCACAGGGTCGGGCACCGAGTCCCCCAACACCCAGGGTAAAACACGAGCTTTACGAGTAGAGTCGTCACAGAACTGACGTAGTCGGCAGGATCTCGTGCCCAGAGCAACGGAGAAGAGTGCCCATTGCTACCGGGTACTGCACGCCTTTCTAAACAGACTGTCATTTTCCACTTAAAATGGTGCCCGCCCAAGAAGAACGGATGCCATAATGTGATGGAAGGACAGTGTCTCGACACCTCCCATCGTGGGCCTGGCTCCCCAATGGCGCCAAGAGATCAGACCGCCCCTTCCTTTAGAGACTGTCCGTGGGGTAGTGTCCATCACCCCGGAGGGGACATCCGAGGGAGTGACAGATGGCCTGCAGCCTTAGAGCCGCCCAGAAAAGAGGTGGAGACGAAGAGGTGCAGCCATTTTTTCTCGAGTTCCAGCATCGTCACCATCAGTAGCGACGATGGATGCCGGTGGAGATGGAGCCAGATCCAATCCCCAACTGGGAGCCTGTGCAGTCCCCGGCTATGGAACCGGCAACCTGGCGCGGGAGTTTATGGAGGCGGCTGCGCGGAAGCGAGAAGAGCAGCAGCGGAGGAGTAAGGCCTTTACCGAGGGGGCAGCTGCCCCAGAAGAAGAGTCCCTGGAGGGCGCCTGCGGCCTAGGACCGGGTGAGTCGGAAGCCCTTACCCCGGCCGCGGAACTGGCCGAGCCCCTTCTGGACCTGTGGTCCGAGTGCCAGTTCCCAGTTGCGGTATCCTGGGAGGAAGCCTTCTCCGCGGAGCTCCAAACCGCCACCATCTCCGGAGACCTCCATGGTCTCTCACCTCCCGTCCCGGAGGAAACCGGATCTGCATGGGGGTCCACGGGCCCCAACCCGAATGGTCCGCGTACTCGGGCCTGCTGCAGCAACCCCTAACGCCGCTTCCGGCCCCCACAGTTACCTGCCTGGCGGCAGAAGAGTGGGCCTGGGATAACCAGGGGGCAACCTAATGGGCTTCCCCAGGGAGACTCGAGCTGAAGCTCAGAGGAGGAGTGAGTACTGCTCCCAACAAATTCAGCAGCTGAGTCGGGAGCAGCAGAAACGGGAGCTTCGCTGTGAGCAGCTTCAAGTGCGAGCCAAAGCTGCCAAGTCCAGGGCCCGCAGAGGGAGGCGTCCAACCCAAGCCCCCGTGAAGAAGGGCAGGAGGTCCGCTTCCACCGTGAGGCAGGATGGGGCTTCATAAGGAGTCCCGGGCTGGAGCGGGACGTCTTCTTTAACCAGCGTGACGTCGAGCCCCAGCTCAAGAAGGGACACCCTGGCCGGAGTCTCGCCGTGGGCGACGTGGTAACGTACACCCTCCGCCATGGAGAGCAAGGTTGGTACACCCTGGATATTCATAAAGTGTCCAGGAGCGAGGCCCCTGCGCACTCCTCTGTGGAGGACCGGCTAGCCTCTGTCGGGAGGAATGAGCCCTTTCCCCGGCAGGAACACATGGACTGAGCAGCCCCCGGCTGCTGTTACAGTTGAGTTGAGTTGATTGCTTTACTACATTATGTTTATTTTGATTTTCTAGAGTCACGTGTCCCTGCGGACTTACAGCAGACAGACTCCTTCCATTGTAAATAGTTTGCATCTTTTTAGGTGCTCCATATTGGTTTTATGTGAAACCGTGCTTTTCTTCTACCTCAAGACCTCAGAAGAAAAACCTGTCAGGGTGGCTCTCTGAGAGGTCCAACTTGGGATCGTTATGCCCTGCAGCCACCCCAGGGCCCACGTTGAGGGTTTAGGACAGGTCCCTCGCACTTCCGAACTGACTCTGCGTCTTTGCACTTTTATCTGTCTGTTTGCACAAATGTCTCTGGAAAAATGCTAGCACTTTTATAATTTTATACTTTTATACTATATGCCCTGTTATGCAATGTTTAAGAAAATGTGCCTCCCATAAAGGGAAAATAGTTTTTGTTATTATAAAAAGAGAATTTCCTGGGTGTTACTTCTTTTGCAGCCCGCGGACGTGCTGTGTTTTACCAGGGGGAAATGTGGCGCCCCTGAGGGTTCGACCGCCTCAGGGTTGCTGCACTTCTCTAATGGGGTGTAGTGTTCCTCCTCTGAGGTAAGGCCAGTGTGATAGTCGTGACCCAGCCTTTGCATCCAACACCACACTTCTCCACCAGAAGGAGCTAGTATGCACTAGGTGCTGCTCCCCTGGTTACAGGGAGACTGGGAACCAAGAGTTAGGGGAACCAGTTAGTGGGTGAGGGTGGAGGACTTACAAGTTAGTTAAACTTTAGATTTCATATTTAATAGAAAGCCATCTTTGATCTTGGTCTTAGTGCTGTCAAATTACTGTGTGTCATTGTGGTCTCCCACCCTGAGCGTGGATCCTGTGTGGACCTGCAGGGCAGGGAGACGCAGCCCTCGTACCCCGGCCTTGGGACGAGAGGCAGGTTGCAGATAAAGAATGTCTCAACCCGGCCAATGACCTGGATCAAGAAGGCCCGGAGCTTGAGAGTGTGGCTCCACAGCAAATGGATCCCAGGCAGGATGCATACGGAATGGAGTACGCCACCTGTCCTCGCCAACCTGATATATTCAGAGGGACTCCGGCTGCAAGAGGGGTACTGGCTCCCGACACCCGACCTTGCTACTCTAGGTCCTGGACGGGAAAGTCCGGTAGGCCCAGAGGATCCCACCGGGTATCGGACAGAACGGAGCTGCCACCCGTACCCTTGTTCTGAGAGGAGCTCAGAGGGAGACCCGGCCTATTCGCACACACACGGACAGGAAAGGAATCGGTCTGTAGTTCAGTTACACTCTGATGTAGGGTCGCGACTGAGTGCTGGACTTACTCGGAGGTTGTCGGGCCCCCGCCCCTGGTGAGCGCAGGACTCCGTGAGGAGCAGGGAGTCGCCTTCCTTTGCTGTCTAAGTGAGTAAAGCCTTGGAAGTTCACCCCTGTGGCCTCCGGACTGTTATTTCTGTGCCACACCGCGGGATGCGGGATCCCTTCTCCTCAGCTACTACCCCCTCCATCCTGTCCCTCTGCCCTGAGGCCCTGCTCCGCCTGTGGGGAGTAGCAATAACTTTGACCGCCATGACATCATGCCTCAGCGGACTGCAGCGGCGCTGGTGGCCCTTCACCAGGCACCACAGGTGGCGTAGTCGTTAATTAGCCACTCAACCCGGACGAGCCCCCACCATCTCTTTTGACTGTGACGGCCCTGAGCACGGGTTGGGCCTGGGCCACGGCTGCATCCCATCTCTCCATAACAGGGCCCGACACCGAGTCCCCCAACACCCAGGGTAAAACACGGGCTTTACGAGTAGAGGCGTCACATACCCATTTTAGAAAATCAGCTACGGCTTCCGCCGCCCTTGCCATTCTTCAGCTGCGTTTGCAGCTTCCGGCTCACCAACTGGTGTGTGATGTCCCCACGCATTGGAACTCTACACTGCAGATGTTGGGAAGGATTTGTGAGCAGAAGAGGGCAGTTGTTGACTACCAGCATCAACAAGGCCTCCGGTATTCAGTGCAGACTCCACAGATAAGACCTCAGGAGTGGACATGGATGTCAGACATCTGTACCATCCTCCAAAACTTTGACGACTCCACCAAGATGTTGAGCGGCGATGACACCATAATTAGCATCGCCATCTCACTTCTCTGTCGTCTGAAACGCTCTCTGCTCACAATCAAAGAGGATGCATTGCAGGCGGAGCATGATAAGAAGGAGCAAGGAACCATACAGGGTGATTACACACACCCCAGCCTCATCTCATCCCAACGTGGATTGAGTGACAATGAGGAAGAGGAGGAAGAAGAACAGGAGCTAATTTCATGCGCTATAGACTGTACTACCTGCACAACTGTTATACCGTCTGTTCAACGTGGAGTTTATGTTATGCTGCCTTTCATGACCCTCGCGTTCTCAAAATTTTCGGTGACAGTCATTACTGGTTGGTGACACTTCTAGACCCACGCTACAAGGAGAACTTTATATCTCTTAGTCCTGAGGCGGACAGGTCTACAAAAATGGGGCAGTACCAGAGGGCCCTTGTTGCGGAACTAATAAAAAAATTCCCATCTGAAAACGCTGGCGGCAGAGGTCACAGTTCGTTTGACAACCAAGGAGTACAGGCGAGAGAGACACAACTCCAATCAAGCAGAGGCAGGGGAACACTGTCAAAATTCTGGGAGAGTTTTCTCAGCCTCTCCCTTCGCACAGGCCCTGAGGCGCAGGGTACTCTCACAAGGAGTGCAAAGTTTGGTAATATTCTGATGTAGTACCTTGTCGACCGTACCAACGTCCTCCATGATTCCTCTGTGCATTATAATTATTGGTTATTCAAGCTGAACACGTGGAATGAACTGGCTCTCTATGCCTTGGTGGTCGTGGCCTGCTATGCTGCTAGCGTTTTATCAGAGTGGGTTTTTAGTGCCACTGGTTGAATTATAACTGACAAGAGCATCCGTCTGTCAACTGAAAATGCTGACAGGCTGACTCTTATAAAAATGAACAAGGGCTGGATTTGGCCAGACTTCTCAACACCACCGAATGATAGCAGCGTAACGTAAACTCAAATCCAGTGTCTTTTTTGGGAGGTGTATTCACATGCACCTTTTCATACCCACACATGGGCATACTCTTCCTGATTTTGTCTATTTGCTCTTGTCCTCCTCCTTATCCTCATCCTCATCCTCCACCACCATATAACCAGGGCGACCGTGGTCCATGATGCAACACCCACATAATTTTTTTAAAGAGTTTTTATGATGCTCATAAAAAAAATGTATACACTATGTTCATATATACCCCCCAGGGGTAAATGTTTGTCAGCCCATACACTTAGTGCATGTGCATTACAAATATAGGAGACCCACTCCTTTCTAATGGGAACATTTTTTTATGAGGCCCACCTCAACGTCTTTTCCAAGTTGCATTGGAGTGCCTCCAAACTTTTGGCAGCCTTTGAATTCACTGCATAGGCCAACACTATGGGAGATCCTCTTCCTAATAATGGGAACATTGTTTTCAGGAGGCTCTCTGACCTCCACTTCTCTTCCAAGGGGCATTGGAGTGCCTCCAAATTTTTGACAACCATTGCATTCACGGCATAGGCAAACGCAATGGGAGACCCACTTCCTAATAATGGGAACATTGTTTTCAGGAGGCCCTCCTCTAAGTCTCTTCAAAGAGATATTGGGGTGAGTCCAAATTTTCCAAGTGGTATTGGGGTGCGTCCAAATTTTATGCAGACTTGCCACTCACTGCATACGCAATAACAGTATAGGAGACCCACTCTTTAGTAATGGCAACAACAAAGCATAGCCGGCTGATGGCTCACCAAGAATTGTAAAGGCCGCCTGATGGCCCTATAAAAATACGCTTTGTGACTTTCAGAGTCCCTCCTTCATAAATGAAACAGGATGCATCTGATCATGTCTCACACACCACATGGCCAGATAAGGTTGTAAAATGTTAAAATGACATTTCCCGGTGAATGCATTTGTCACGGCTAAAAACAATGCAAAAGTGCATCAAAATTGCTACGTGTGAACATAGCCCAAGGTGTGGAGGAGTATTTTTGTTTCTGGTTATTTATTTTGTCTTATATACAAGTCATTACCCTGGAAAGGATGGTCCTTAACATATTTCCCAGGAAAATCCATTTTGGTTTAGTTTTTGTATGTTTTATTGTGAGTCCGCAAAAGTGGTATAATACCTGTTATGATCTTTACTAAGGAAAGATAGGGGAAAGCTGACCCTACAGTAAGACTAAGCTGAATCCCTACGATGTAGCAGGCTGCCTGTTCCTAGCTAACAGACCCACCTTAGTCCTCGGCTAGTCTGAAGGAAGACCTATAGCATTAGGGGAGGGGTCGCTAAAAGAACTAAGGACTGGGACATAAATGGGACACCTCCTAAACAGAGAAGTTGTTGCAGAACACAAAAAGACAAACTGACAAAAGGGTACTAGAGGTCCCAGAAGGACCAAGCGAACTGACAGAGAAAGGCACTGAAGCACCTGGCTAGAGAGAAAGTCAAACACAGAAGTCCAGCACAGCCAAAAGGGCGGAGCTGGAATATAAAAGCAGATGGTCACGTGACCGCAAAACACAAGATGGAAAAAAACAAACAGGAGGGTTCTAACAATACCTCTGACAACGTTATTGACAGCAGTGACCTGGGAGTCAGAAATGCTTCCAGGGGTCTTCCCCATGCTGTTGTCATGTCATTTGAGCACTGTTACTATCGATTTTTGCAATTTTTTGGCCCTCTGCAGAACGAAGGGGGGAGCCGCCTGAAAAATGCTCAAGTTTCCCATAGACTTACATTGGGCTCGTAGCACCCGAGCCTTCCAATTTGCTTGACTCGAGCATCGAGCACCCGAACATTTTAGTGCTCGCCCACTAGTACTGACCCAAAGAATAAAGCTGCCTTATCAATTTTACCACACGTGGGATGGCATAATAATAAAAAAAAATAATAATTCCGGAATTGCTGGTTTTTGTTTTTTGTTTATTCTGCCTCCCAAAAATCAGAATAGAAAGTGATCCAAAAATATTACTGTCCCGAATATGGTACCAATAAAAGCATCAACTTGTCCCGCAAAAAACAAACCCTTATGTAACGGGTCTGGGAGGTGGAACCTCTGAGCTACTATACAAAGGGGCAGTCCTTGTAAGGAAGCGGGTGGCTCCCAGGGAAGGCGGGCAGGTAGTCAAGGCAAGTGACAGGGACAGTCTCTGGATAGAAGGGCAGGAGGTCACGGCAAGTGACGGGAACAGTCTCTTGACAGGCAGGTGGTCACGGCAAGTGACAGCAGGGTAAGAGTCTCTAGACAGGCAGGTGGTAACAGCAAGTGACAGCAGAGCCTCCAGGTAGGCTAGCAGGCGGGTAGCAGGTGTGCGCTCCCTGGTGAGCGGGTAAGAGTCTCTCGGCTGGCTGGCAGGTGGTCACGGCAAGTGACGGCAGAGCCTCCAGGTAGGCTAGCTGGCGGGTAGCAGGTGATCGCTCCCAGGTGAGGGGTTAAGAGTCTCTCGGCTGGCTGGCAGGTGGTCACAGGCAGGTATCAGACAGGTATCAGACAGGTATCAGGCAGGTGCTTCCTGATCTGCAGGCGGACTTTTCCATAGACAGACTGGCGGATGCTGGTAGACAGACTGTCGGACTGCAGGGAATGCAAGCAGGTAGACAGAGCTGGAAAAGAGACTGGCAACGGGACCTGAGGGCTGAAGCAGAGGTGAAAGGCTTTGCAACAACTTTGCTCGGGCACCTCCATTTTGGAGGAGGTGCCTTATATATGGGAGCTCCACCGGCAATTGGCCGGGGACTCCTTAGGACGGCGAGCGTGGCCCCTTTAAGAGAGAGGGAGCGCGCCCTAAGCACAGTGCCCGGGAAGTGGCGAGCGCTGCCAGCAGCGCGGGAAGAGGACGCCGAGGACGGAGCAGGGAGGTGAGAGGAATGGCGTCTCTGCCTAGCAGGAGGCAGGGATGCCGACGCTACAGTACCCCCACCTTTAGACCCCCTCTTTTTTAGGCCGGAGAGAAATTTATCAAGGATGAGTGGGGCATGGATGTTCTCCCGGGGCTCCCACGTTCTCTCCTCAGGACCAAACCCCTTCCAATCCACTAGAAAAAAGGTCTTTCCTCTTACCCTTTTGGTGGCCTGAATGCTCTCTACCTCAAACTCGTCCTCAGTGGAAACCGGAGCAGGAGGCGTACCTGTAGACTTGGAAAAAGAATTAAGTTCCACAGGTTTGAGGAGAGATACATGGACGGAGTTAGGGATCCGCAAGTTGGCCGGGAGTTTCAATTTATAGGCCACTGGGTTGATTTGTTTGATAACTTCCAGTGGGCCGATGAACCAAGGTCCTAACTTGTAGGAAGGAATCTTGAGCCGGACATACTTGGACGAGAGCCAGACTTTATCTCCAGGACGGATTTGGGGTGGATCAAGACGTCTTTTGCCAGCCTGTTTCTTCATCCGCTTGGAGGACTGAAGAAGTGCCGATCTGGTACTCTCCCAAATGGAGGAGAATTCATTAACAAGAGATTCCGCGGCCGGATTATCCACCGAGGTGGAGATGGGAAACGGGATCCGAGGATGTTGACCGTAGACAATAAAAAACGGGGATTCAGAGGAAGACTCGCTCTCGTGATTGTTAAAGGAAAATTCGGCCCACGGTAAAAGATCCACCCAGTCGGAATGGTGGGCATTAACAAAGTGCTGGAGGTAACTGGTTGATCCGCTCTACTTGACCATTGGACTGTGGGTGATAAGCAGAGGAGAAGTCCAAGGTGACCCCCAGCAGTTTACACATGGCTCTCCAGAAGCGAGAGGTGAACTGAACTCCTCGGTCGGACACGATGTGGAGAGGGAGACCATGAAGACGGAAAATATGATGGATAAAGTCTTTGGCCAATTCAGATGCAGACGGAAGACCCGGCAGGGGAATGAAGTGAGCCATCTTAGAGAAGCGGTCAGCGACCACCCAGATGACCGTACAACCAGCAGAGACAGGGAGGTCCGTTATAAAATCCATGGCTACATGCTGCCACGGGGCAGCAGGTATGGGAAGAGGCAGAAGGCGGCCGGCTGGCAGATGTCTGGGAACCTTGTTGTGGGCGCAGGACGCACAGGCTGAGACAAAGTCTATTACTTCCTTGTGCAGGGTAGGCCACCAGTAATGCCGGGTAATAAGCAGGAGGGTCTTTTTCTGGCCAGCATCGCCAGCTAGCTTAGACGAATGACCCCAGTGTAGGACTTTCTCACGATCAGGTACTGTTACGAACGTCTTACCGGGTGGAAGACGATTAAGATCCACGGGAGCCACCAGCATTACCTTGGTGGGGTCGATGATGTGCTTTGGCTCCTCCTCTAGATCGGAGAAGAAAAAGGATCGGGACAAGGCATCAGCTTTGATATTTTTGTCTGCCGGGCGAAAATGAAGAATGAAATCAAAGCGGGCGAAGAACAAGGACCACCGGGCTTGGCGCGGGTTAAGTCTTTGTGCACTCTGGAGATAAGCCAAGTTTTTGTGATCAGTGTAGATTATTACCGGGTGAAGAGTTCCCTCGAGCAGGTAAAGCCACTCCTCCAGTGCCAACTTAATGGCTAACAATTCTCGGTCTCCTATAGAATAATTGCGCTCAGATGAGGAGAAGAGTTTGGAGAAGAAGCCGCAGGTTACCATTCTTCCGGAAGACAACTTTTGGGTGAGCACCGCTCCAGCTTCGGAGGAGGAAGCATCTACTTCTAACAAGAATTGTTTGTGGCTGTCCGGACAGTGCAGCACAGGAGCGGAGGAGAAAGCTTGTTTCAAAGACAGGAAGGCCTCCTCTGCCTCGGGCGGCCATTCTTTGGGATTAGCGCCCTTACGGGTGAGCGCAGAGATAGGGGCAGTCCGGGAAGAGAAGTGCGGAATGAAGAGACGGTAGTAGTTGGCGAAGCCCAGGAACCGCTGGATAGCCTTTAACCCCTCCGGTCGGGGCCACTTCTGGATTGCAGAAAGTTTCTCAGGATCCATTCGTAGACCGGTCTGAGAGATGATGTAGCCCAGAAATGGAAGAGATGTCTGCTCAAAGAGGCACTTCTCAAATTTTGCATAGAGGTGGTTTTGCCTGAGCCTGAGCAGGACCTGACGAACGTCCCTCCGGTGTGTGGGGAGATCCGGAGAGAAGACCAAGATGTCGTCCAGGTATACCACCATGCAGGAGTAGAGAAGGTCACAGAAGATATCATTGACCAACTCTTGAAAGATGGTGGGAGCATTACAGAGACCGAAGGGCATTACGAGGTATTCATAGTGGCCATCCTGGGTGTTGAATGCCGTCTTCCATTCATCCCCCTGACGGATACAAACCAGGTTATAGGCCCCATGGAGATCCAGCTTGGTGAAGATTCCAGCACCCCTCAGACGGTCAAATAATTTGGGAATGAGCGGAAGGGGGTATTTATTCTTCACCGTGATCTGGTTAAGGCCTCTATAGTCTATGCAGGGACGGAGTGAGCTGTCCTTCTTTTTAACGAAGAAGAAGCCTGCCTCCGCCGGGGAGGTAGATTTCCGGATAAATCCCCGGGCCAGGTTCTCCTCGATATATTCAAACATGGACCGGGTCTCAGCAGCGGACAAAGGGTAGATACGCCCTCGGGGCGGAGTAGCGCCAGGTACCAAGTCGATGGGGCAATCGTATGGTCTATAAGGAGGTAATGTCTCTGCTTCCTTTTTATTAAAGACATCAGCATAAGACCAATAGGGTACCAGCAGGCCGGGTAGATTGGCTGGGGGAGGAGAAGGACGGGCAGGACGAACGGGAACTAAACAAGTCTTATGGCAGTCCTGTCCCCAGCGAAGGACTTCTCCGGTCTGCCAATCAAGCACGGGTGCATGTCTCTGGAGCCAAGGTAGGCCAAGCAAAAGGGCATGAGAGAGTCCAGGTAGAACATGAAAGAAGATGCTCTCAGAGTGCAGCATTCCCACCTGCAGAGTTATGGGTTCGGTGATAAGTTGGATGGGATGCGGTAAGAGACCCCCGTCCACAGAGGGGACAGATAAGGGTTTGACCAGAGGTTTGGTGGGAATGCTGTATTTCTCTACCAGGGACTGAGAAATGAGATTTCCGGCAGCTCCAGAATCAAGTTGAGCTAGTTCAAAGTAACGGTTCTCCCCACAGATGATAGAGACCGACAGCATCAGAGATGGAGAGGGTTTACTCTTGTCTAGGACGACCTCTCTGAGCGATCCTAGACACAGGCGTTTCCCGACCTCTCTGGGCAGGAACGGATCCGGTGCTCCTTACTGCCACAGTAGAAGCAGCTCCCCTCGGCACGGCGTGACTCTTGACGGGTTTTAACCATCTTGGTCTGGTCGACCTGCATAGGCTCAGGTGAGTGCGCCTGGGGAGTAACAGAGGAAGTGACGGGATTCTGGAAGGTTGGAGCAAGGCGAGGAAACCTCCTCTCACGGGTGACCTCTTTGGTTCGCTCCTGGAACCGGATGTCAATCCGGGTGGCAAGAGTTATTAAGTCGTCGAGAGTGGTAGGAATGTCCCGACCGGCAAGTTCATCTTTAATCTGACCGGATAGACCTTCCCAGAAGACAGACACCAGGGCGTCGTTATCCCAGGCAAGCTCAGAAGCAAGGGTACGGAACCGTATGGCATATTGGCCCACGGTGAGACTCCCTTGACGGAGGCGTAGCAGAGATGAGGCGGATGAGGTCTTTAGTCCTGGTTCGTCGAAGACTTTCCGGAAGGCCGTGAGAAAGGCTGGCAGGTTGGACACCAGGGGGTCTCCTCTCTCCCATAGAGGATTTAGCCAGGCCAGCGCCTCCCCAGTGAGATGGGACATGATGAAGGCCACTTTGGCTCGGTCGGTGGAAAACTGGTGTGAAAAAGTTTGAAGTGCAGGGTGCACTGGTTAATGAAGCCCCGTGCCTGACCGGGATCTCCACCAAAACGAGGCGGAGCAGAAAGGCGGGGACCGGGAAAGGATGCCATGTTATTGATGGGCAGCGGCGCTGCCGGGGTAGTAGTTGTGCGAGTGGAAGCAGCTCCCGACGAGGTAGTCAGTGTGTCCAGGCGGGAGTGAACACTGCGCAGGTGGCCCAAGATGGAGTCCTGTTGGGACCTCTGACGGGAAAGTTCATGACATAGGTCCGAGAGCGAGGGAGCTTGGGTGCCACCGGGTTCCATGGCCCGAGCAAACTGTAACGGGTCTGGGAGGTGGAACCTCTGAGCTACTATACAAAGGGGCAGTCCTTGTAAGGAAGCGGATGGCTCCCAGGGAAGGCGGGCAGGTAGTCACGGCAAGTGACAGGGACAGTCTCTGGATAGAAGGGCAGGAGGTCACGGCAAGTGACGGGAACAGTCTCTTGACAGGCAGGTGGTCACGGCAAGTGACAGCAGGGTAAGAGTCTCTAGACAGGCAGGTGGTAACGGCAAGTGACGGCAGAGCCTCCAGGTAGGCTAGCAGGCGGGTAGCAGGTGTGTGCTCCCAGGTGAGCGGGTAAGAGTATCTCGGCTGGCTGGCAGGTGGTCACGGCAAGTGACGGCAGAGCCTCCAGGTAGGCTAGCTGGCGGGTAGCAGGTGAGCGCTCCCAGATGAGCGGGTAAGAGTCTCTCGGCTGGCTGGCAGGTGGTCACGGCAAGTGACGGCAGAGCCTCCAGGTAGGCTAGCTGGCGGGTAGCAGGTGAGCGCTCCCAGGTGAGCGGGTAAGAGTCTCTCGGCTGGCTGACAGGTGGTCACAGGCAGGTATCAGGCAGGTATCAGGCAGGTATCAGGCAGGTGCTTCCTGATCCGCAGGCGGACTGGTCCATAGACAGACTGGCGGATGCTGGTAGACAGACTGTCGGACCGCAGGGAATGCAAGCAGGTAGACAGAGCTGGAAAACAGACTGGCAACGGGACCTGAGGGCTGAAGCAGAGGTGAAAGGCTTTGCAACAACTTTGCTCGGGCACCTCCATTTTGGAGGAGGTGCCTTATATATGGGAGCTCCACCGGCAATTGGCCGGGGACTCCTTAGGACGGCGCGCGCGGCCCCTTTAAGAGAGAGGGAGTGCGCGCGCCCTAAGCACAGTGCCCGGGAAGCGGCGAGCGCTGCCAGCAGCGCAGGAAGAGGACGCCGAGGACGGAGCAGGGAGGTGAGAGGAACGGCGTCTCTGCCTAGCAGGAGGCAGGGACGCCGACGCTACACCTTACTTGACTCTGTTGGCCAAAATATGGAAAAATTATAGCTCTCAAAATATGGCGATGCAAAAACTAGTCTTCAAAAAATAGCGTCTTTTAGTGTGTGACAGCTGTCAATCATAAAAACCCGATATGAATCTGGTATCGCTGTAATCACACCGACCTGAAGAATAAAGTCTTATAATCTCTTATTCCACACGAGGAACAGAGTAAAAAAAAATAAACTCTAGAGTTAGGATTGTGCTAGGGTTAGGGTTAGTAGCATAGTAACATAGTTTTTAAGGTTGATGGAAGACTAAGTCCATCTAGTTCAACCCATAGCCTAACATGTTGATCCAGAGGAAGACAAAATAAAACCATGTGGCAAACACTAAGCTCCACGTTGGGGAAAAAAAATCCTTCCTGACTCCATACGACAATCAGACTAGTTTCCTGGATCAACGCCCTATCAAGGAATCTAGTATATATAACCTGTAATATTATACTTATCAAGAAAGGCATCCATGCCCTTCTTAAATTTTAATAGTGAATCACTCATTACAACATCATGCGGCAGAGAGTTCCATAGTCTCACTGCTCTTACAGTAAAGAAACCCTGTCTGTGATTATGATTAAACCTTCTTTCCTCCAGACGTAGAAGATGCCCCCTTGTCCCCGTCTCTGGCCTCAGAGTAAAAAGATCAGTAGACATGTCTTTGTACTGTCCCCTCATATTCTTGTACATAGTAATAAGATCACCCCTAAGCCTTCTTTTTTCCTCAGTAAATAACCCCAAGTGTATTAACCTGTCTTGGTATTGCAGACCCCCCAGTCCTCTAAAAACCTTGGTCGCTCTTCTCTGCACCATCTCTAGTTCAGCTATGTCTTTCTTATACACCGGAGACCAGAACTGTACACAGTATTCTAGGTGTGGTCGCACTAATGACTTGCATAGAGGTAAAATTATGCTCTCCTCATGAGCATCGATGCCTCTTTTAATGCATCCCATTATTTTATTTGCCTTTGTAGCAGCTGCCTGACACTGGCCACTAAACGTGAGCTTGTCCTCCACCAATACACCCAGGTCTTTTTCAGTTACAGTTTTGCCCAGTGTTTTACAATTAAGCATATAATTATACATTTTATTTCCTCTGCCCAAGTGCATTACCTTACATTTATCCCCATTAAAGCTCATTTGCCATTTATCAGCCCAAGCTTCTAGTTTACATAGATCCTCCTGTAATATAAAATTGTCCTCCTCTGTATTGATTACCCTACAGAGTTTAGTGTCATCTGCAAATATTGAAATATTACTCTGTATGCCCCCTACAAGGTCATTAATAAATATGTTAAAAAGAAAGGGGCCCAATACTGACCCCTGTGGTACCCCACTGTAAACTGAGACCCAGTCTGAGTATTTTCCATCAATAACCACCCTTTGTTTCCTTTCACTGAGTCAATTCTTAACCCACATACATATATTTTCCCCTATCCCCATTATTCTCATTTTGTGTATCAACCTTTTGTGTGGAACCGTATCAAAAGCTTTTGAAAAGTCCATATACACAACATCCACTGCATTTCCTTGGTCCAGTTCAGAACTTGCCTCCTCATAAAAACTGATCAGATTAGTTTGACAGGAACGGTCCCTCGTAAACCCATGTTGATATTGGGTCATGAAGTTATTCTTCTCCAGATACTCTAGTATAGCATCTCTTAGGAAACCCTCCAGGATTTTACCCACAGTAGAGGTTAAGCTTACTGGCCTATAATTTCCAAGTTCAGTTTTTGTCCACTTTTTGAATATTGGCACCACATTTGCTATACGCCAGTCATGTGGTACAGATCCTGTTATTATGGAATCTTTAAAGATTAAAAATAATGGTCTATCTATGACGTTACTTAATTCCTGCAGTACTCGCGGGTGTATCCCATCTGGGCCCGGAGATTTGTCAACTTTAGTGATTTTTAGACACCGCCGTACTTCCTGCTGGGTTAAGCAAGTGACATTTAATGGAGAATTTTTGTTATCACTTATCATGTTTTCTGTCATGCGAATTTCTTGTGTAAATACGGTTGAAAAAAAATCATTTAGCATATTGGCTTTTTCCTCATCCTCATCCACCATTTCACCCAGACTATTTTTAAGGGGGCCAACACTATAATTTTTTAGTTTTTTACTATTTATGTAGTTAAAGAATATTTTGGGGTTATTTTTACTTTCTCTGGCAATGATTCTCTCTGCCTCAATCTTTGCTGCCTTGATTTGGTTTTTACAGAATTTATTTAATTTTCTATATTTATTTAATGCCTCATCACTACCTACTTGCTTTAGTTCTCTAAATGCTTACTTTTTGTCACTTATTGCGCCCATTACAGCTCTATTTAGCCATAGTGGTTTCCTCCTATTTCTAGCATGTTTATTCCCATAGGATATATATTGTGCACAGGTCCTATTCAGGATGCTAATAAATGTCTCCCATTTGCTCTGTGTAGCTTTATGTCTCAGGATATCGTCCCAGTTTATTGCACTAAGATCATCTCTCAACCGTTGGAAATTTGCCTTCCTGAAGTTTAATGTCCTTGTAACCCCTCTACTACACATCTTAATAAAGGTTACATGAAAACGTACTTATTTTGTGATCACTATTACCCAAGTGACCCCCAACTCGTATATTTGATATGCGGTCTGGCCTATTGGTTAATATTAGGTATAGCAGTGCCCCCCTTCTTTTTGGGTCCTGAACCAGTTGTGAAAGGTAATTGTCTCTCATAGTTGTCAAAAACCTATTACCTTTGCTTGAACTACAGGTTTCTGACCCCAATGTGTTTCAGTGTAGTTGAAGTCCCCCATAATAATGACTTCTCCTTGAGTCGCTGCTTCATCTATTTGCTTTACGAGGATATTCTCCACTGCTTCCATTATTTTTGGAGACTTATACAAACCCCTATCAGTAATTTATTGTTTTTTCCCCCTCCTGTTATCTCCACCCACAGGGACTCTACATTTTCATTAGATTCACATATATCCTCCCACAAGATGGGTTTTAAGGATGATTTTACATATAAACACACACCCCTCCTCGCTTGTTTATACGGTCATTTCTGAACAGACTATAGCCCTGTAAATTAACTGCCCAGTCATGGCTCTCATCCAGCCACGTCTCAGATATCCCTACCATGTCATAATTATTTTCCAACAAAATTAATTCTAATTCCTCCATTTTGTTGGTGAGGCTTCTGGCATTAGTGTACATGCATTTTATGTATCTCTCTGTACCTCTATTCCTTCTTACTTTATTGACTGTTCTAACCCCACCCCCCAATTTCTTTATTTGTGCCCAGGTCACTATCTGCACTATCTTCCCCACCTATAAAATGAATACCCTCCCCCCCATTCCCTAGTTTAAACACTCCTCCAACCTTCTAGCCATTTTCTCCCCCAGCACAGCTGCACCCTCCCCATTGAGGTGCAGCCGGTCCCTAGCGTAGAGTATGTAGCCAACTGAGAAGTCGGCCCAGTTCTCCAGGAACCCAAATCCCTCCTTCCTACATCAGTTCTTGAGCCACTTATTTATCTCCCTAATCTCCCGTTGCCTCTCTGGCGTGGCACGTGGTACCGGTAGTATTTCAGAGAATACCACCTTGGAGGTCCTTGCTTTCAGCTTGCAGCCTAATTCCCTGAAATCATCTTTAAGGACCTTCCACCTACCTCTAACTTTGTCATTTGTGCCAATGTGCACCATGACTGCTGGGTCCTCACCAGCCCCTCCCAGTAATCTGTCAACCCGATCAGCGATGTGCCGGATTCGAGCGCCAGATAAGCAGCACACTGTTCGACGATCCCTGTCTTTGTGACAGATTGCCCTATCTGTTCCCCTAATAATTGAGTCCCCCACTACCAGCACCTGCCTGGCCTGCCCTGCTCTCCTATTTCCCTCTTTACTGGAGCTGACACTCCTCCGGCTTTCAGGGGACATGCCTTGCTGCAGCAGTGCTACCCCTGTACCGTCACTCCCCTCATCTGCCAACTTTGCAAACGTATTGGGGTGTGCCAGATCAGGGCTAGCCTCCCTGGCACTCTTCCCTCTACCCCCCCTTCTAACTGTCACCCTACTAGCGGCCTCACTGTCCTGCAGCTCCCTACTACCACCCTCCCCCACATCTACCCCATTGAGCAGCTGCTCAGTGAGCAGCAGATTCCTTTCCATATTGTCAATGGATCTGAGTGTTGCCAGCTGCTCATTTAGATCCAGTACCGGGACTTCCAAACGCACAAAGTGCACACATCTCGCGCAGCAGTAAGCAACCCCGACCGACTGTTCAAGGAATGCATACATGTGGCAAGATGTACACTGGATAGCATTGCCAATAATGGAGCTCATTTCCTAATGGGGATTGCACTAGACAAAATGTAAAGTAAAAAGAAATGGAAAAAATTAATAAAATACAGACAGCAATTCAGTCCAAATTCCTCCCTTCCAAACTCCCTGAATCCAAAGTCACCGAAAAACAAGTCACAGACTTACTTTCGTTTGCACTTACACTCCAGTCACACTCAGCTCGCTCACACTCACTAACTAAGAAGCAGCAATGCACCCTACAGCTTAATGCACTTCCAAAGGGTTGGGCTAGGGTTAGTGTTGGGCTAGGGTTAGGGTTAGGTTTGGGCTAGGGTTAGGGTTGGGGTTGTATTATGGTTGGGGTTAGGGTTGTGCTAGGGTTAGAGTTGAGCTAGGGTTAGGGTTGGGCTCGGATTAGGGTTAGGGTTGGGCTAGGGTTAGGGTTGGGGTTGTATTAGGATTGGGGTTTGGTTGTGCTAGGGTTGGGCTAGGGTTAGGGTTAGGCTAGGGTTAGTGTTGGGCTAGGATTGGGCTAGCGTTAGGGTTGGGCTAGGGTTAGGATTGGGCTAGGGTTAGGGTTGGGGTTGTATTAGGGTTGGGGTTAGGGTTGGGATTTTTTCAAAAGTAACTCGGGTGTCCGAGTGACATGCTCGAGTCTGCCCCAAATGCTTTGCTGCCAAAAAAATGGTGCTGGCCATGCACGAGTGATCCCCGCATGTTTTTTTTGGGCGTCTAACAACCGTGAAATGCGGGGCGGGGACTCAAACATGTCACTCGAGCACCCGTGATACATGGTGCATACCTGAGTACCCGATGCAAACTCAAGTAGCGAGCACTAGCGCTCAAGGCTAATGACAACTTATTCAATATGATGACCTAATGCTATCAAATTCTGTCGTATACTATACCCTTTGATAAAATACTTGAGGGGTCTAGTTTCCAAAATGGAGTCAATAGTGGGGGGTTTCCACTATTTAGGCACATCAGGGGCTCCTGAAATGCGACAAGGCGTCCGCTCTTGATTTTACAGCCAATTTTGCATTCAAAAAGTCACACAGTGATCCTTCCCATATGGGGTATCAGCTTACTCAGGAGAAATTGCACAACAAGTTGCATGGTGTAATTTCTCCTGTTACCTTTACGAAAATGCTAAATTGGGGGCTGAAAAACATCATTGTGGGAAAAATGTGAAAATTTTATTTTCACGGCTCCATGTTATAAACTTCTGTGAAGCACCTTGGGGTTCAAGATGCTCACCATACATCTAGATAAGTTCCCTGAGGTGTCTAGTTTCTAAAATGGTGTCACTTATGGGGGTTTTCCACTGTTTAGGCACATCAGGGGCTCTCCAAACGCAACATGGCGTCCGCTAATTATTCAAGCAAATTTTACATTCAAAAAGTCAAATGGCGTTCCTTCCCTTCCAAACCCTGCCGTGCGCAAAAACAGTGGTTTTCCCCCACATATGGGGTATCGGCTTACTCAGGAGAAATTTAATAAGTTGTATGATGCATTTTTTCCTGTTACCCCTATGAAAATGCAAAACTGGGAGCAGAAAAACATCTTTGTGGGAAAAATGTGAAAATTTTATTTTCACGGCTCCATGTTATAAACTTCTGTGAAGCACCTGGGGGTTCAAGGTGCTCACCATACATCTAGATAAGTTCCCTGAGGGGTCTAGTTTACAAAATGGTGTCACTTGTGGGGGTTTTCCACTTTTTAGGCACATCAGTGTCTCTCCAAATGCAACATGGCGTCCGCTAATTATTCAAGCAAATTTTTAATTCAAAAAGTCAAATGGCGCTCCTTCCCTTCTGAGCCCTGCCGAGTGCCCAAACAGTGGTTTTTCCCCATGTATGGGGTAGCTGCGTGCTCAGGGGAAATTGCACAACAAATTTTGGGGTCCATTTTTTCCCTGCAAAAATAAATATATTCGGGTCTAAAGTAACATTTTTGTGAAAAAAGTTAAATGTTCATTTTTTTCTTCAACATTTCAAAAATTCCTGTGAAGCACTTGAAGGGTTAATAAACTTCTTGAAAGTGGCTTTGAGCACCTTGAGGGGTGCAGTTTTTAGAATGGTGTCACTTTTAGGTATTTTTTGTCATAAAGGCCCCTCAAAGTCACTTCAAATGTGATGTGGTCAATAAAATAATGGTTTTGTAAATTTTGTTGTAAAAATGAGAAATTGCTGGTCAACTTTTAGCTCCCTAATAAAAAAAATTTTGGTTCCAAAATTGTGCTGATGTAAAGTAGACATGTGGGAAATGTTATTTATTAACTATTTTGTGTGACATATCTCTCTGATTTAAGGGCACAAAAATTCAAATTTTGAAAATTGCTAAATTTAAATTTTTTTCACCAAATATTAGATTTTTTCACAAATAAACGCAAGTGATATCGAAGAAATGTTACCACTGTCATGAAGTACAATATGTCATGAAAAAACAATCTCAGAATCAGTGGGATGCGTTGAAGTGTTCCAGAGGCATTACCTCATAAAGTGACAGTGGTCAGATTTGTAAAAATTGGCCCGGTCATTAACGTGCAAACCACCCTCGGGGGTAAAGGGGTTAAGACCAAAGAGAATATTATCAGCCCTTATATCTAGGGCTATTGATTGGAGTTCCATCAGCAGAAAGAACGTGCAATGGACAATATTCTGTACTATACTAAGTCTTCACAAACTCTTCTTAACTAGTGTTGAGCCACCCCCGTAGTGTTCGAGTTCGGTTCGGTTCGTCGAACACCCGTGTGTTCGCCGAACTGTTCGTCGAACTGTTCGTCGAACACCTTCGAACACCGTTAAAACCAATGGCAGGCAAACAAAAACACATAGAAACACATAGAAAACACCTTCAAAGGAGTCCAAAAGCTGACAAACTGCTCAGAAGACACAACTAACACATGGAAAAGTGACAAGTACATATAGTCATGCGAAAAGAAAAGAGGTGGAGGAGTAAAAGGAGGGGGAGACACAGATATAGGCATGTCATGCCCTTCTAAAATCCAAAAAGTGAGAAGCCGAGACGGCCAGTCCGCTCCTGCCCGTGCCACCTCCGTGTCGCCGGGTTTGTGCCAGAGCCGCGGTGAACCCTGACGGCCAGCCCCCCTCTCCCAATACTGGTGCCTGTCCGCTGGTGGGTCGAGAGAGCCCCCCTGTGGTGGAGGCAGCTCTAAGCTTTTTAATTTAAATTGTCCCTCTAATTTGAATGAATACACTTTAAATCCATTTACAAGGATCTATTGGAGGGCAAGTCTCATGCCAGCAGCCGCGTAATTCCAGCTCCAGTAGCGTCCACTAAAGCTGCTGCAGTTAAAAAGCTTTTATAAGGATCGAGCTCGGCTGTCCACCGCAAGGCATCCTAGTGCCAGTCCCAGCCCCTATGCCTTGGGGTGCCTCCTGATGCTCTTCACTAAGTATCCCGTGGTCCCGAAGCATTTCCTTTGAAAAAATTAAGTGTCCAAACTACAGGTGGTGTAGCTTGCTTAACAGCCGGGATAATCCGCTGACTAGCAGACACTGCTACTAGGCACAAAGTATTTCCTGGACTAGATGCAGTTAAAAATTTGTAAGTAGATACTCTCGTTGGATGCTGAGAAAGCATTCCATAGAGTCTCCTGGCACGCCATATATGATTCTCTTAAAAAGCTTGGGGTAGGGGTCTAGGGGACCCTTTTATAGCCAAAATCACGGCCCTGTATCACAATACGTCACCTAGGCTGAAGATAAATGGAACTGTAGCACCGAGGGCTCGGTTGCTACAGACGTATTGCACCTCACCCAGAGGTGTGATATCTCACTCTCAGATAAGGATGGAGTGTGGATCAGGACCCGACACCTGCATGCATTACACCACATTGCCGTGGGGCAGGGCGACCAATATGCCCCTGAGATGGGCACGACAGTCCCTGTCCCTGGCTGGAGTGGGGGGAGGGAACACTGAGGAAGGGGAACCCTGCAGTGCAGGAGCAGGGAGGAAGCAGTTCCTGGGTGCATTGAGAAGGGAGTATAAAAGGTGGGCACCATCTTAGTTCAGTGCAGAGAAGTCTGAGCAGAAGTGGCAGGGAGCAGGGGCTCTGCATGAGCTCTGCTCCGGAGGCGGGCCTAGTAACAGAGGCCCAGGCCTGCAAGAGGGAGAAGGAAGGAAGAGGAGCGGAGAAGGCTCCAGGAACGAGGAATGAAGGGATCCCAGGGGTGCGGACGGGCGAGTCGCCACCGCACGCCCGAATCCACCTGCGTGGAGGGGTCAGGCCAAAGGGGGAGACCGGTCCCCGAACTAGTGGAGGCAGGAAACGACCCTAAGCTAGAAACCGGAGGCTCTGACATTTTATGTGGCGCAGCCCCTTGCTCCACCCGCTAGGAAGGCACCACATAGGGTCAGGGAAACTGGCGCCAAGTTTACCAAGAGGAGGCCCGAGGCAGGCGGACAGAAGTGTTGGTAAGAAAGGCCAGACAAAGGACACACAAAGGGGGTCCTGTGAAGCGCTCCAAAGTTATCTGGGAGTTGTCTGAGCCCCTCACCTGGTGAGCACAGTACGACGTGGGCAGCCGTTACCTGCAGACGTGGTCTGGATAATAAGAACTGTGAGTAAAGGCCCTGAACTGCATCACTGACTCCGTGTCGTTACTGCTGCTGCCCTGCACCATCACCCCCATCCTCCGCATACACTGCCCTGAGGCTATACTCCTCCCGTGGGGAGTTATGCTACGCTCTGCTGCACCCACAACACCAGCCTTAGCGGTCTGCCCTGTAGCGGCGGTTCACTCTGACCGCAATCCACGGGTGGCGTAGTCGGACATTTAAACATCAAAACCACATAAATAGTTCCGCCACTGGTTTGACCGCCCTGAGCCACGGAACCGGATCGCCGCCACGAAGACTACAACCACCAGCATCCACCAAAAAGTGTCCGGCTCCGGGTGTCCCAAGGCCCAGGGGGTGCGTCAGAACATTTTCATCACCTTTCACAATCACCAATGGGACAAGGCAGGGATGTCCTCTGTCCCCTCTCTTATACATCCTAGTGACGGAGCACCTGCTCTCATCAATTCGCCATAACCCCAATATTAGGTGGATTGAGGTGGGAGGCACCGAGTACAAGTGCTCTCTATTTGCTGATGATGTCCTAGTATATATCACTCAATCACATATATCCATCCCTGCTGTTATGGCTGAAATAGATCACTTTGTTACATGGTAAAATTTTAAAATCAATGCAGCGAAGTCTGAGGCCCTCGATGTCTCCCTCCCTAAATCCATATAGGATTCCATCCAGTCCAACTTTCCCTTTGCCTGGCCCTCACAGGGTATCAAATACTTAGGAATTCCTATTCGTAGAGACCTCTCCCATCTATGTTATCTTAATTTTGGGCCCTTTATTGAACAATTCCATACAGACCACGGTTGGCAAGTTAGAACTGTAAGATTCACTACGTGAACCACTGGTGTTTTGTGGAAAAGCACATGTACACCGCGTTCCAAATTATTATGCAAAAAGTGTTTAGGAGTGATAAGGGAAGAATTTGTTTGTTTGTCAGTTAAACTCATTGATGGTGATGTGTGTCAGGGCTCTTTATATCACTGTAAGCAATTGCAGACACCTGTGCTAATTAGTTTGGCAGGTGTGTCCAATGAAAGGCAAGACTACTTAAGAAGGCTCTCTCACATTATTAAGCAGCCTACATTTTCTGCCAAAATGGGAAAGAAAAAGGATGTGTCGGCTGCTGAGAAGCAACAAATTGTGGAGTGTTTAGGTCAAGGCATGACTACAATCAACATTGTGCGATGATCAGGATGAAGTGTCTTGGCAATCAAGAAGTATGTAGCTGATTCACAGTACACACGTGTGCGTGCTGATAAGGGCAAATTGAGGACTCTTTCCTACAGGCAATTACGTCAGGTTGAAACAGCAGCGGCAAAAAAGCCTTGTCATAGCAGCAGACAAGTTTTTGAAGCTGCTTGTGCCTCCAACGTCCCCCGAACAACAAGATGCAGGGTCCTTCAGAGGTTTGCAGCTGTGCATATGCCATCCTGTCGACCTCCTCTATCCACTTCACACAAGCAGAAACGGCTCCAGTGGGCCAAACATTACATGAAGACTGATTTCAAAACTGTTTTGTTCACGGATGAGTGCCGTGCAGCGCTCGATGGTCCAGATGAATGGAGTGGAGGATGGCTGGTTGATGGACACCCCACGCAAACACGGCTACAGCGCCAACAAGGAGGAGGTGGAGTAATGTTTTGGGCTGGAATCATGGGGAGAGAGATTGTCGGCCCCTTTAGGATCCCTGAAGGCGCTAAAGATGAACTCCATAATGTATGTGGATTTTCTCAAACAGCACTTCCTGCCATGGTTCAAGAAGAAGAACCGTGTATTTCACAGCAAGATCATTTTTCTGCATGATAATGCACCATCTCATGCTGCACATAAAACATCTGCATCTCTGGCTGATATGGGCATAAAAGGGGACAAACTTATGGTGTGACCCCCATGCTCCCCTGACCTCTACCCCATTCAGAACCTTTGGAGCATCATTAAAAGGAGTGTCTATGATGGCGGGAGGCAGTTCACATCTAAGCAACAGCTCTGGGAGGGTATTCTGTCCTCATGCAAAACAATTGAAGCAGAAACCATCCAAAACCTGACAAATTCAATGGACGAGAGAGTTCAGAAGCTCCTTTCGAACAAGGGGTTCTATGTGAAAATGTAACATCACCTAGAATAAAGTTTTGAGTTGAAAACTGTTTGATTTCAGTTTCTAACAACCTGCTAATGCTTATAATTTCAAAAATGACCATTTTTTTGGTCTTTATTAAAATGAAAAGGTTGATCGAAAAGTTTGGGGGATCTAAGAGTGTGGCAACCCAGTAGTCATGATTACTTCGAATTCTGACAATATGAGGGTCATGCTGCAGGTAGTGCAGCAAGAAGGCACTTATGTGTCTTGCGCATCTCGGAGCCCCAAAATTATTTTCCGGGCAAGATGCAGCTAAAAATTATTTTTAATTTTAAATCTGGTGAAGCTTATTATAGATGGCCAAATAGGATCAGTGCTGCACACTGCTACAAAGCCCAATGAAGAGGATGAAGAGGCCGCGGATGCACAAGATATGGCAGACGGTGATTGGCCCGGCCGGCTAGGCCGCATTGTAGCACACTGAGCTTCCCACTGCAACTTATGCTTCATGTCCATGTGCCGGTTCATGCATGAAGTACTCAAACTATGTATTTTTTGGCCTCTACTTAGCTTTTGCTGACAAATGTTACAGATAACACGAGTTGGGTCATCTTTATCGATCTGAAAAAATGCCCAGGCTATGCAAGGCTTAGCACCCATGCGACCTGAAGAGCCACCACGACTTGTGGTGAGAGGCAGAGTTGTGTTTGAGGATGCAGTTGTTGACGTGCTTCCAGTACTACGTCTCTGTCCAGGAAGGCGCAACCTGACCTCGTCGTCACTAGCATCTTCCTCCACCTCCTCTGCTGACCTCATCTCTTGGCTGACTGTGGGTTGACAGTAAGTGGGATCTCCGACCTCATCATCATCACCCTGTGCGTTATCACACCCGTCGTCCTCAGAGCCAACCTGTTCCTGCCCTGACAAAAAACTAAAGTTGTCGCTCCAATCAGGTATTTGAGTCTTATCATCGTCTTCCTCATTGTCTCCACCAACAGGAGTTACAGTTTGGGAATGAGGGTCTACATTATGGTCAGAACCTTCTGCGTCTGGTCCTGGATCCGACTCATAAAGATTCTGGGCATCAGTGCAGATCATTTCCTCGTCTGGATTCACAGAAGCGCTGGAGTCGACCTCTGATTCCCAGGCTATAGTATGAGTAAAAAGCTCTGCAGACTCAACCATCTGTTCTACCTCATACTCAGACGGGCAGCTGGAGATTTGGGAGCTGTGAGGAAGCAAGTGCGATTTGGGTGACACCTTTGAGGACTGGAGTATTTGTGATGTTGAAGTTGATGTGGAGGAGAGCCCACTTAAAGGAGCACTTGATATCCGTTGAAGCACCTGCTGTTTTTGTGCCTCATCTGGAATTTGTAGCGATTGGCGTGGCCGGAAGAAAGGGATCTTATCACATTGTCCGCTAAAAGAAGTAGACATTTTAGTTTGGCTGGAAGATGGTCTTTCTTCTGCACCTACCCCACGGACACAACCTTTTTTCCCCTTCCCAACACGCCTATTCCCCTTTCCACCAGCAGCAGGCCTTTTTCCACTCATTTTGGTGGTTAACTAATTCACAACTCTGGAGTTGTTTGCACAAAAAAACAATGGATGGTAACCGAGCAGAGCTGAGTGGCCAAACTGTGGTATTAGGCCAAAACTATTGGCTGGGCTAGATGCAGAAAAAAATTATTTTTAATTTGCAACCTGATGGAGGTCAGTATAGATGGACTAATAGAACAAGTCCCACACGCTGCTAGAAGCCCAAATATTTTTTCAGAGATAAATGAAGAAAAAAATTATTTTTAATTTGCAACCTGATGGAGGTCAGTATAGATGGACTAATAGACCAAGTCCCACACACTGCTAGAAGCCCAAATATTTTTTCAGAGCTAGATGCAGAAAAAAATTATTTTTAATTTGCAACCTGATGGAGGTCAGTATAGATGGACTAATAGACCAAGTCCCACACACTGCTAGAAGCCCAAATATTTTTTCAGAGCTAGATGCAGAAAAAAATTATTTTTAATTTGCAACCTGATGGAGGTCAGTATAGATGGACTAATAGACCAAGTCCCACACACCGCTAGAAGCCCAAATATTTTTTCAGAGCTAGATGCAGAAAAAAATTATTTTTAATTTGCAACCTGATGGAGGTCAGTATAGATGGACTAATAGACCAAGTCCCACACACTGCTAGAAGCCCAAATATTTTTTCAGAGCTAGATGCAGAAAAAAATTATTTTTAATTTGCAACCTGATGGAGGTCAGTATAGATGGACTAATAGACCAAGTCCCACACACCGCTAGAAGCCCAAATATTTTTTCAGAGCTAGATGCAGAAATTTTTTTTATTCAATTTGCAACCTGATGGAGGTCAGTATAGATGGACTAATAGACCAAGTCCCACACACTGCTAGAAGCCCAAATATTTTTTCAGAGCTAGATGCAGAAAATTTTTTTATTCAATTTGCAACCTGATGGAGGTCAGTATAGATGGACTAATAGACCAAGTCCCACACACTGCTAGAAGCCCAAATATTTTTTCAGAGCTAGATGCAGAAAAAAATTATTTTTAATTTGCAACCTGATGGAGGTCAGTATAGATGGACTAATAGACCAAGTCCCACACACCGCTAGAAGCCCAAATATTTTTTCAGAGCTAGATGCAGAAAAAAATTATATTCAGTTTGCAACCTGATGGAGGTCAGTATAGATGGACTAATAGAATGATGCTATGCCCAAAAGATTTTACTTCACTAGGTGCAGTAAAAAAATTGGTATTCTATACACAGGTGGTATATCTTGCAACACAGATAGGCTACTCCACTGACTAACACACTCTGCAATAGGCCAAAAAGGATTAGCTTTGCTAGATTCAGCCAAATGCTGTGAAAAAAACTTGCACAGCACTGGCACAGACCTGCCTGGCAAAAACTGATAGGAACTGATGTAAGCTAGTCCTGAAAAGGACTCCAATTACAATTAGTCTTTACTCCCACAATCTATCTATTTAAGAGCACAGACCTGCCTGATAAAAGTCGTAGGAAATGCTGTAACTTAGTCCTTAAAAGGACTGCAATCACAACTATTCCCTACTCCCAAGCTATCTGTATATTTGTGCGAAAATTGGCTTGAAATTAACAAGGTATAGCGCACACAGCAACAGCGGTGCCGTCTAACACGCAGCTGCAGCAGTGAGAAAATGGTGGCGACGGGGAAAATGGCTTGGTCTTATAGGGCAAGGACATGTGACATACACTGCCAATCACACATGCCCTTGCTTGTGTGAAAAAAAGCACTTCGCTCCGTGTGTGCGCTGCTGATAGGCTGACAGATTGCACCTCCCCACTGCAAATGCGGGAAAGAGAAAAAAAAATGGAGATCTTCATTGTTCCTGCAGAGATCCATCCCCTGCCCCTCCCCCCGCCCCGCTGTACACTCAAACTGCGTATTAACATTAATTTTCATCATTACTGAGAAAAAATCCAGTTATGATTTTGGTGCACGAACAGTTATCGAACATAACCTCGAACAGCCGAATTTTTCTCAAATTGTTCGTGTTCGCCGACCGGCTCGAACACCGCCCAAAACAGCTCGAATTTGAGATTGGCGAACAGTTCGAGTAGAACAACGCTCATCTCTATTCTTAACTAGTGCTATCAGCAGGATTAATATTTTCTTCAGAATGAGCCCTTACAAGGACTGTTAGTGTAGATTAATAATAGTGGTGTGGAATCTCTGTTTAAAATAACCGCCAATTCTCTCCCTCGCTCAGCAGCACCTCTCCCTACTCTGCCTGTTTGACCGGTAGACTGTGACGAGCATAGAGTCCCGGGTCTTATATAAACACGATGACGCTATGCGGCCAGCTAATCACTATAATGCCACAACCAACATGGCTACGGCATTACAGTTACTGTGACGCAATCCCTGCATTGAAATTGGCTGCCTAAAATGCGCCCAACATGTGAGGCGGGGACTCGCCAAGCACTGTGATGCTCGGGCGAGTAATGAATAGTGGCGTGTATGCTCACTCATCACTACTTCAGAGTGTTTTTTGTGGTGGGATGCAGGTCTGGACAGCTGTCAGCATTCTATTAGATAGATAAGAATTAACGTATGTGTGTATGCTTTATTAAAAATGGAGTGGAGGAGGTGGGTTATTTTTTTTCCTCTTTTTTATTTTGCCTTGTATACAAGTCATTATACAGAAAATAATGTCTCTTAACATTTTTTTCCCGTAAAATCCATTTTAGGCTAAGTGCCCACGATGCAGAAATGATGCATATTTTTTACGCTTCTCCCTGGCAGGAAAAATGCATGCGGATTTTAAATGCGGTTTTCCCGCCAGGTAGAAGCGCTTGTGAAGCGTCTTTGCATGCATTTCTGCATGCGGGTTATCAAGCACTTTTCCAAGCGATTTTAGCATCACTTGGAAAAGTGCTTGACAACTTGTTCACACTATTTACAGTTATATGAGAAAGTTTGGGCACCCCTATTAATCTTAAACTTAATGTTTTATAAAAATTGGTGTTTTTGCAACAGCTATTTCAGTTTGATATATGTAACAACTGTTGGACACAGTAATGTTTCTGACTTGAAATGAGGATTATTGTACTAACAGAAAATGTGCATTCAAACAAAATTTGACAGGTGCATAAGTATGGGCACCCTTATCATTTTCTTGTTTTAAATACTCCTACCTACTTTTTACTGACTTACTAAAGCACTTTTTTTGGTTTTGTAACTTCATTGAGCTTTGAACTTCATAGCCAGGTGTATGCAATCATGAGAAAAGCTACTTAAAGTGGCCACTTGCAAGTTGTTCTCCTGTTTGAATCTCCTCTGAAGAGTGGCATCATGGGCTCCTCAAAACAACTGTCAAATGATTTGAAAACAAAGATTATTCAACATAGTTGTTCAGGGGAAGGATACAAAAAGCTGTCTCAGAGATTTAACCTGTCAGTTTCCACTGTGAGGAACATAGTAAGGAAATGGAAGAACACAGGGACAGTTCTTGTTAAGGCCAGAAGTGGCAGGCCAAGAAAAACATCAGAAAGGCAGAGAAGAAGAATGGTGAGATCAGTCAAGGACAATCCTCAGACCACCTCCAGAGAGCTGCAGCATCAACTTGCTGCAGATGGTGTCACTGTGCATCGGTCAACTATACAACGCACTTTGCACAAGGAGAAGCTGTATGGGAGAGTGATGCGAAAGAAGCCATTTCTGCAAGCACGCCACAAATAGAGTCGGCTGAGGTTTGCAAAAGCACATTTGGAGAAGCCAATTTCTTTTTGGAAGAAGGTCCTGTGGACTGATGAAACCAAGATTGAGTTGTTTGGTCATACAAAAAGGCGTTATGCATGGCGGCAAAAAAACACAGCATTCCAAGAAAAACACTTACTACCCACAGTAAAATTTGGTGGAGGTTCCATCATGCTTTGGGGCTGTGTGGCCAATGCCAGCACCGGGAATCTTGTTAAAGTTGAGGGATGCATGGATTCCACTCAGTATCAGCAGATTCTTGACAATAATGCTCAAGAATCAGTGACAAAGTTGAAGTTACGCAGGGGATGGATCTTTCATCAAGACAATGATCCAAAACACCGCTCCAAATCTACTCAGGCATTCATGCAGAGGAACAATTACAATGTTCTGGAATGACCATCCCAGTCCCCAGACCTGAATATCATTGAACATCTGTGGGATCATTTGAAGAGGGCTGTCCATGCTCGGCGACCATCAAACTTAACTGAACTGGAATGGTTTTGTAAAGAGGAATGGTCAAAAATACCTTCATCCAGGATCCAGGAAATCATTAAAAGCTACAGGAAGCGACTAGAGGCTGTTATTTTTGCAAAAGGAGGATCTCCTAAATATTAATGTCACTTTTCTGGTGAGGTGCCCATACTTATGCACCTGTCAAATTTTGTTTGAATGTAGATTGCACATTTTATGTTAGTACAATAACCCTCATTTCAAGGCAGAAACAGTACTGTGTCCAACAGTTATTACATATATCAAACTGAAATAGCTGTTGCAAAAACAACAATTTTTATAAAACATTAAGCTTAAGATTAATAGGGGTGCACAAACTTTTTCATATAACTGTAAATCCTTGCAACCGGCATGGATTTATAGTAGTGTGACCAAGTTAGTTAAAAAAAAGAATAAGAATGGTGAAAAATAAAAAAAATAATGTTTATTCTCACCTACCGATGTCTTTCCGGTGTTTTGTCTGCTCCGTCCGGTCTCTTGCACTGCTTGCGGGGGTGTGAAGGACCTGCGGTGACGTCATTGAGCCATGTGATGGGTCACATGACTCAGTGACATCATGGCAGGTCCTTCACATCAACGCGAACATTGCAAGACACCGGACGGAGCAGACAAAACACCGGAAAGACATCGGAAGGTGAGTATAAACTTTATTTTTTATTTTAAATTCTGTTTTTTACAGTTTCTATGGTACCAGGTCTGGATGAGAGTCTTCTATCCTCCAGACTTGGGTACCATCCACACATTGAACCGTGTGATATCCGCATGTGCAAATGCAGTGATGCGGATGTCACGCGGTCCAATGCAAGTCAATGGTGGCGATTACGCTGCATGTCCGCAAAATTAATGGACATGCTGCGGATTTTTGAGCGCAGCATGAACGCTGCGGAAAAATCCGCAACATGGGCATTGAAAGTGCGGCTTGTCATTGGGGACCATGAGGGGCGGATTACCAAGTGTTTCCCAAGCGTCTATGCTGCGGAAATTCCGCAGCATAAACGCTTGCAAAACGCTACGTGGGCACCCAACCTTATGCTCGGTTTTGTATGTTTTATAGTTAGTCCGTAAAAGTGGCTTAATACTCTGACAACATTGTTCCCATAAGCTACCTGTGAGTCAAAAATGCTTCCAGGCATCTTTCCCATGCTGTTCCCATTCCATTTGAGAACTTGTTCCATCCATTTCAGCAATTTTACTGCCCCCCCAAACCTGCTGGTAGGATCCACTGGATAAATGCTCGAGTTTCCCATTGACTTCCATTATACTCGTTACTCGAGATGAGCACTTGAGAAGTACGATGTGCTCGATACAAGTAAAGAGCATCTGAGCATTTTAGTGCTCACTCATCACTAGTAGTTACATCTATTTTATATTTCCTGTATGCGTTTTCATTTCATTTTCTTTATTTCAGTGCATCATAATGCATTTATTTAGACCATTATTCCATAGTAGCCAGTAAGATGGTCAAATCCCTTGACCTTGATAAGAAATGATTGAAATGCCTATAGGTTATCATTCTCCTTCATCAGTCATATGAATGAACAGTAGCCTAAAACTATTGTATTAAACTTTGTCAGGGTCTAATAATATTTGCTTTGTCCTGGGATATGTAACGTATGTGTATGCAAACTTTTGTCTGCAGTAATCATCAGTAGGAAAGATGCTATATGAGGAAGACCTAATATTGAGTTAACTATGAGACAATAGGCCCTACCACACCTAATCTATGTCACTATATTTTCCAGCTCTTCATCACAATGTATTACTCTACAACAGGGTGTTACGAGTCCGGGTGGTGGAACCTCTGTGCTTCGGTGCAAGGAAGGACAAGAGGGGGGTGACTATGTGCCTACTCGGCCCGACCAAGGTCACACAGCGGCTTAGTCGACTCCGTGAACCAGGGATGAAACGGGCAGGTGGACCAGGTGCCACTCTGGGACCGACCTTGTGGGAGAGCAGGTGACTCCCACGGATCAGATGGCAGGAACTGACCCGTACAGCAGATGAGCACGGCAGGAAGGCTGATGGGTGGACCGGGTAGATAAGCAGGCTGGTTCGGCAGCTAGCCAGATGGGTGCTCCGGGTAGGCGAGCAGGTGGGCATGGCAGGTAACTCGCAGGTGCTCCAGGTAGACTGGCTGGCGGGCATGACAGGTAACAGGCAGGTGCTCCTGGTAGGCAGACTGGAGGACACGGCAGGTTACAGACAGGTGCTCCAGGTAGGCAGGCTGGCGGACACAACTGTAGACAGACTGGAGAACAGAACTGTTATACAGGCTGGCGCGGCCCCTTTAAGTGGGAGGGAGCGCGCGCCCTAAGCACAGTGCCCGGGAAGCTGCGCGCGGTGCACGCCACAGCAGCAGGGGAGCGGGAAGACGCCGGACCTGGACCGCGGCGGGGAGGGGAATGGCGTCTGTGCCTGGCAGGAGGCAGAGACGCCGATGCTACACAGGGGTACACAACTGGTCGACCCTAGTTAGAGTCTGGACCCAGGGACTTCAGCTGACCCACCTCCCAGTCTTCATGTGATAGACAAATTACTTACTGTATTACAGTTCGTCCATAAAATAAGCCATGTCACCCCCGACCTAATATAGATGAGTGGATAAATAACAACAAATCAAACAGATTTTAGATGGAAATTCAATTTGTGTTGAAGTTATTCTAAGTGGATTGAATGTTGAATGTTCCATATTATACTCTTCAATCTTTCCAGACCCCAGAGTATAATACAAGCAGAATGTAAAACAAAATAAAAAAATTATATACACCTCATCAGTGATGAGTCATCGCTCACCTGTCCTGTCCAACCATTCCCATACCTTACTATTCGTTTTTCCTTTTCTCCATTGCACAGATTTTCTTTGGCCTCTTCACTCTAGGCCAGGACTTCTCTCATGAACAGGTTTCAGACATCACTGTGCGCTGTGCTTTTACTCAGGTAACATGTTTTGTAATGTCGTGAAGTCACGACGCATGCGACAAAGAGTCCGAACAGAATCTGTGTGATGGGGGAAGGATTAAAGAAGAGGCGCAGAGGACTGTATTAGACTGTGGGTTCTGATATTTTGCTAAATTCACAAAACTTTGTGAATTTCTAGAGAATAAAAATTTTTGTAAAATTCTTAAAGAATTCAATCGTGCTAAAATTAATTTGCTCATCTCTACAGCATAAACCATTGGACATGTCAAGCTAAGTGTCTAGTTACACTTTTCTGCCTTAAGATGTTATGCTGTATTGTGATGTGTGTGTCATGGCAGGAAATGTTAAGTCTGTATGGCACGCACTTTATTTACAATTGTTATTGCAGTGGGCTGATTCTTAATGGGGAACCCTAGTGGCTTGGTTTTCTTTTAACTGTCTTTAACATTACTTATTATTCATGTTTAAAGGGTTCCTTACTTCTAGAGTACAAGATCTCCAGCTTCCTGACTTCTTGGTTGTTTGGGAGGGTGGGTATTCCTACATGAATGACAGTTCATGCCTGAAGAACTCCATTGCTATTGTGCACGCCAATGGTGGTATATGAGGCACCTTTGTCTCTGCAGCATCAGAAGCTCATTGAACTTGAATGTGCTTTGGCGCTAACAGCGCACTCCAGCGATCCTGGCCTGTCACTGTACAGTGATTACAAGTGCAATACGAAAGAGCTTGAAAGCACGGAGCTTGTGTGCCTGCATTTATCTAAAGTGTTTCCAACCCATAAACAATATTTATTTCCTATGTATAGGTTATACATACAATATGTGATCAATTGAGGAACAACCAGATATCACAAGAACAAGATTCCTTATGTTTCTTGTTCAAGGGACTGACAGAGACCACTGAGGACAGACTATATTTATACAAAACAGTATGGGTCCTTCGTTTATATCCAATCAAGGACCACATCTGCAAGTAGTTTCTATATTCTCCCGGTATGTTCATTGGGGACACTGATGATAATGTCTGTAACATGCTGTGGAATATGATGGCACTATATAACCAAGCATAATAAATAACGGGGTATTGCATTGTTTTTGTATGCCTCTAATTTCATACAGCTGCATATAATAATTTATGTTGATTTCTATAAAAATTATTTATATTTTGACATGCTTATTCTTTGCTGCATTGCATGACGTTTCCTATCCCTATTAGTAATGCTTCTTGAGGAAAATACAGTGGCTCTTTGCATGTAGCACATGTTGGAGGACTCATAGAGGCCATATGAACTCCATACACAGCATCCATGAGGGTGAAAATATCAAATTAGTGAACTATTTTTATACTATTCATAATACTCTTCTGAAAAGGAGAAATATTGACAGAACTGTACCATTTGGTTGCAGAAGTCTGTCCTGGCAAAGGGGCTATAAAACTAACATTAAAACAAGGGAAATGACAGCTGCAGAAAGGAACTAAGGAATCATTTTGATAGATCATTTTTAAACAGATGACTTTAAAACAGAAAAGAAAAATGGCAAATGACAAAACAGCAATGATTTCTAATTTGTAAGAGAGCAGATAAGAATATGAAGGCATTTACTTCTTTCTATAGTAGGTTACAAATGTCGTCGAGACTACAATTACTGTGACTGTAGAACACAAAATCATGTTGTGCTGTTTTATCAAAGAATACTGAGACAACAGCAATAATTCATTTAATATCTATTGTATATTTGCTTTCTTTGTATTTGTCATTTTATTTTACACTAACAATAGCGTCAGGAGTATAAATCAATTATGTCTCTGGTATATCAATATTATGTTGCTGTAGATGACCAGTATTTTTTCCTTACTATTTATTGACTGTTTTATACAGGACACACAATGAAGCAGAGGTTGATGGTGGTTTACAAATTTGTAAGCTGCCCATGCCATAGGCACTAATGTAACCCCATATGGTTCATCTTCTCTGGATTCTGCAGAACATGGAGTCTGTAGTTTTTAAATTATGATTCATCTAACCACAAAACAGTTTTCCATTTGGCCTAAGTCCATTGGAAAGGAGTTTTGGCCAAGAGAAGACAGCACCATTTCTGGATTGTATTGATTTAACTTGCATTTGTGGATTGCACAGCGAACAGTGCTCACAGACCATGATTTCTGGAAGTATTCCTGAGTCTATACAGTAATTTGTATGACCAAATTCATGTCTGTATTTATAGGAGTCCCTCCTGAAAGCTCGTAGATTACGAGCATCCAATGTTAACCCTTGTGAACATGGATTTAACCAAAATCTTGGAATCTTTGTATATTGTAGATAGTGGGATATTCAAGGTTCCTAAAAATTTACATGGAGGAACATTTTTAAGAAATTATTCCACAATTTTTAGTTGCAGTTGTTCACAGATTGGTGAGCCCCTGACCATCTTTGCTTTCGAGAGACTTTGCCTCTCTAGCATGCATTTTTTTATACAAAGTCTATTTTTTTGATATGTGCTGCTGTCAACAATTTCTAAATTATTTTTTTTTCTCAAATGAAATGGAAAAATAATGTCTAACTTTAACCCCTTAATGACCAGAACATTTTTCGTTTTTGCGTTTTCATTTTTTGCTCCCCTGTGAAATTGCAAAATAAGTGCAATTCCACAGTTGTTGTTTTTTTTTATACCACGTTCACTGAATGCTAAAACTGACCTGCCATTATTATTCTCCAGGTCATTATGAGTTTGTGAACACCAAACATGTATATGTTATTTTTTATTTAAGTAGTGAAAAAAAAATCAAAAAATTGCTAAAAAAAAAAAAAAATGGTGCCATTTTCCGAGACCCATAGTGTCTCCAGTTTTCATGATCTAGGGCTGGGTGAGGACTTATTTTTTGCTCACCAAGCTTACATTTTTATTTATACTATTTTGGGGTAGATCCGATGTTTTGATCGTCCGTTATTACATTTTATTGCAATGTTGCGGCGACCAAAAAAACCATAAGTTTGGCTTTTAGAATTTTTTTTCATTACGCGGTTTACCGATCGGATTAATTCTTTTTTATATTGATAGATCGGGCGATTCTGAACGCGTCGATGCAAAATATGTGTATGTGTGTTTTTTTTTATTGTTTTATTTTGAATGGGGCAAAAACGGGGTGATTTAAACTTTTATATTTTTAAAAAATGTTTAATATTTTTTTTACATTTTTTTCCCACTTTCTGCATGCCTCAATAGTCTCCATGGGAGTTATATGATCGGCTCTGCTACATACAGGCGATAAGCAGATTGCCTGTATGTAGCAGATTTGCTCACTTGCTATGAGCGCCGACCACTGGCGGCGCTCATAGCAATCTGGACATGACAACCACAGGGGCCCCCTGCAGACCTGCGATCATGTGACAAGGTCACTGATGTGCGGGGTAAATGACGTGCTTCCAGTGCGGTGCTGTTAAATGCCGCTGTCAGAGATTGACAGTGGCATTTAACTAGTTAACAGCGAACCACCCGCGGCTGTTACGGGCACATGTCAGCTGTATAAATCAGCTGACATGCACCCGGTTCAGTGGGGGCTCAACGTCAGAGCCCGAACTGAATCGGAGGTTACGATGTGGAGCGTACTATTACGTCCCACGTCGTAAACTTCTGATATGTATTCGATGTCTGTTGTGAATAAATAAGAGATTTTCATATCATTGCATTCTTGCTTTATTTACAGTAAACACAACAGTGTCCAAACTGTTTTCTAATAGAAATAAATATATATATATATTTAGATAGAGAGAGGGGTGGAGAGGGAGAGAGATATATATCTATTAGAGATGAGCAAGCACTAAAATGCTCGGATGCTCGTTAATCTAACCAAGCAATTCCTAATGCTGGGATGTTCATTTCAAGTAATGAGAATAATGGGAATCAATGGGAAATCCGACAATTTTTCCAGGAGACCCTACAAGGAGGTATGGCAGTAAATATGTTAAAATGGATGGAAAAAGTGCTGAATTGAAGGAGAAAAGCATATGGAAGACCCCTGGAAGCATCTCAGACTCCGAAATTGCTGCTGAGTACAATGGTGTCACACTTCTACCCCCTTTAAGGACTGACAATAAAACATTTAAAATTGAAGCAAAATTTGAGTTTACAGGAAAAAAAATGTTAAGAAACATTTTTCTTGTCTAATGACTTGTATATAAGGCAAAATTTAAAAAGTATTAAAAAAAAATTATAGTTTAAGTAAACTAAAATTGAATTAAAAAAAATAAATTGGAAATTTCAGTGTAATTTATGAAGAAAGCAATAAGTGCCAAAAATTAGAGAGTCTCAGATACACGCTGTATTAGAAATAAAGGAGGACCTCATACACATTCTGTTCAAATTGCCATGCAGTGGTACTCCTTGACTTATAAGGCTATGCACTAAGTGCAAAAGCTGCCAGAAATTACAAGTAGGGTCATCCATACACCCTTAAAGGCATCAACTGTAGTGTTTCATTCAAATATTGTGAACAAAGTTTTGTTGTGGTCCTCATACACTCATAAAAGCTCTGCACACAGTGAAAAGCATGCCAAAAATTACAAGCAACGTCATTCATAGACCCTTGAAGGCACACACTGTAGTGTTTCATTCAAATATTGTGAACAAAGTGTAGTTGTGGTACTGTTACAATCATAAAGGCTCTGCACACAGTGCAAAGCCAGACAAAAAATGCAAGCAGCTTCATCTGTAGACCATTGAAGGCAACAACTGGAGGGCCTCATTCAAATTTTTAACATTAAAAATACTTTATTTGCTGCTGTCATCTGGTGGTGTGGAAATGTCTGGGCTAATCCAGGCTTTGTTCATTTTTATCAAAGTGAGCCTGTCAGCATTTTCTGTTTACAGACGAAAGCGCCTGTCAGTTATGATCCCCCTGGCGACACTAAAAACCTGCTCAGACAAGACGCTAGCGGAAGGACAGCACAACACCCCCAAGGCCTAGAGGGACAGCTCATGCCAGGTGTCCAGCTTTGAGACCCAATAGTTGAAAGTCACAGAGTATTTAGGTAGTATAAAGGTTTGTAGGCCAGATATTGCTTGATCATCTTTAAAAAAAATTTTCTCCTTGTCAAAAATATCTGGTCATCAGGGCCTGGATGCTGTGAGGGTGTCATGAAATTGGCCCAGGCCTTTGACAGTGTACCCCAGTCTCTGTTGTACCTGGTGTGTGTCTCCATCGCCTCTCCTCTCTAGTTGGACAAGGAAGCTTGATCCCTGCCGCTAACTTTGACTTCTGGTATAGCACCATTTTAATAGACCTCTCCGCCACAGAAAGAAGAGAAGCAAGGTTCTCCTTGTAGCATGGGTCTAGCAGGGTAAAAAAAACTGTATCTTTTTTGTTCAAGTTGAATATAACGCGAGGGTCATAAAAAAGGCAGCGGTACATAAAGTCTTCATATGAGCCAAGGTCCCTACAGCCAACACTTCCATGACTCCATCATGATGACGCCTCTCCATCTCCTCCTCCTCCCTCTCTTCCTCCTCATTCCCCTCCTCAGCTCATCCACGTAGTAGAGATGGAATGAAGCTTATGTGGGTACTAGTCTCTGTTGCGCTAGCAACCAACTCCTGTTCCTCCTCCTCCTCAGTCTCCTCCTCCTCATTGTTACCCAATCTGCACTGGGCAGGTGAGACTTGGCTGGGCTCGGGAGTATCTTCCTATCTCATATCTTCCTCCATCTCCACCTGATCCACATGTAAAGCTTCAGCTTTAATTGTGAGCAGCGACTGTTCATGTAGGCAGAGAAGCTGGATTGTTGCGCAGATTAGGGCGTCATCGCCGCTCACCTTCTTTGTGGAGTCCTCAAAGTCTTGGAGAACTGCACAAATGTCAGACATCCTTGCCCACTCTTCAGTTGTTATGTGTTGCCCAGAATACAGACAAGAGTGATGGAGCTGGCCTCAACAACTGGCCTCTGATGCTCACAAAGTCTTTCAAACATGTGCAGTGTGGAGTTCCAGCACATGGTCACATCACACCCCAGTTGGTGAACTGGCACTTGCATGCGCTGCAGCAGCGCTGCCAGGGCAATGACAGCTGTAGCTAACTTGCAGAAATATACACTAACGTGGCGTACCTTGACAAGTAGCTCTGGCAAATCTGGGTAGCATGGTATGTGTGTGAGCTTGCGAAGCTTCACAGCCACCTCCAGGTTACGGCCATTATCAAACACGACCATGCCTGGTTGGAGGTTCAGTGGCAAGAGCAACAGATCTGTCTGGTCTGGTATTCCTTTCAACAACTGTGCGACGGTGTGCTGTGTGTCTTCTAGACAAATTAGCTTCAGCAGAGCCTGTTGCTGCTTATCTGAGGCAGTTCTGTAGAGCTTCACTTATTCACATATCAGTTGTTAAGCAGACTATCCCAGTAACTGCGTTGGTAAGGGCACAGGTCACGTTCCTGGACATGTGCTGGTACAAGGCAGGGACGCCACATCAGGAAAAATAGTGGTGGCTGGGGACCAAATACCGAGGGACGGCTGTCGCCATGAGTTGGTGGAAATCTTCACAGCAAGTAGCATGGAAATGTACCTGTTTGGAGTTTGGGTCTGTGGGTGGGTGACTGACTGGGAACTTTTGTTTTGGTTCCAAGGCCTGGGGTAGGGACAGCTGTGCTGGGAGAAGGATTTGAAGGTGCTTGATGATGGTGCCTCAGAATGTGCAAGGACAGGTACAGGGCAGGAGGCATCTTCGCCAGTTTCATGGCAATAGGATTGGCAAGCACCTAGTACAGGGGAAGAAGCAGTGGTGTTACCCGCTGGCACCAATTGCGGACCCAGGCGTTCGGTTCACCTAGTCAGGTGCTTTGATAACATGTGCCTGATCATACTGGTGGTGAGTAGGCTCTTAGTGGTCAGGCCCTGCAGATCTTGGCATGGTAGAGATTGCAAATGATCATTTTTTTGTCTCAGAACTCTTTAAGAAAGTCCCAGACTGGGGAACACCTAACTCTTTGATGGAGAAATTCACAAGTGTTGGTGATTTGTGGAACAGTTGCCTGTCTTCTCCCTCTGGTCACCCCATTGCCTCTTCCAGCCTGTTTCGGTGCTGCCGATCCCTCCCGTCTGCACTGCTGTCCTTGCTCTACATGCCAGTCTCCCAGGTTTGGTCAGTGACATCATCATCCTCCACCTCGTCTTCCACTTCCGCACCCTGGTCCTCCTGACTTGGTGACTTAGCAACAACATGACTTATCGGCAACTGTGTCTCATCATCATCTACCTCCTTAGACAAAATTTGCCATTCCACATAGTCAACTTATTGTGACAGTGGCTGCTCTTAGTTTTGTGCATCACTAAACAACATGTCCTCGGCGTCAGCGTGCACCATCATCAGTACTTCCCTGTCCCTTACCACATGCCTTATGTATTTTCTAATTGCTAGGTCTCTGGAAACCAAGTTTCCTTGATTAATAAAAAATACATTGCAGCAGGCAATGCATTTTTTTTTTTTGTTTTAAACCATCATAATTTAACACAAAGCAGGTTAAACTGTATGGATGACAATACAGTACATTTTTTCAAAGGTTTTTTATTGCTTAAAACTACCGTAATTTAACACAAAACAGGTTAAACTGTATGGATGACAATACAGTAAATATTTTCACAGTTTTTCATTTTTTTTGTTTAAAACCATCGTAATTTAACACAAAGCAGGTTAAACTGTATGGATGACAATACAGTAAATTTTTTCACAGTTTTTATTTTAGTTTAAAACCACCGTAATTTAACACTAAGCAGGTTAAACTGTATGGATGACAATGCAGTCAATTTAAAAATATATATATATATACATATTGTGACAGAGTCACTGATGTTATATGTGAGGGAAGGTATGTGTCACTCAGGATGCTTTCCTGTGTGAACTGAGACCTACTGAATTTCTGCCAGCATGTCATATGCTGGGGGTTACCTCTTTTAAAGGGTGTGGTTTTATGGGAATGCTATAGAGATGGCAGGGAAGTCCTTCCCCATACCTCCATCTCAGGGTGTGGCTGAGCAAGATTTAAATGTTCAGTCCTGTTTTTTTTCCTCTGTGTTGTGTTTGGGGAGGCCAGGTCTCCAGACTGGGCAGCCACAGCTCAGAGATGAGCTGAAGGCTGGACATAACCTGTGTGAGCGAACCGCACACACACATATGAACTGTGCTATCGTTTATCTTTTGTTTTGTTTTGCTGGAGTTGCAGGGCTTTATGCCATATAATAAAGCCTGCAGAGAAAACCCGGTTCCTGAGTCTACTTCCGGAAGCCTAGTCGACCTACCACAGTTGGTGGAGAATGCTGGCAAGATTCCAGGAACACGTGTACCTGCCACAGAGACTGGTGGATGTCCTGGGTGAAGGCCGGCAGCCAGCCAGAGAAGTCCGGCAACATAGAGGAGCTCATTAAGCATCTGGTGCAGAGCCAACAACAGATGCACCAACAGCACTTGCAGAGCCAGCAACAGCACCAGGAGATGACCAAACTGTTGTTGCAACAGATCCAGTTGCAGCAAAAGGCGAAGCAGCACCAGCATGAACAGCAGCAGCAGATACAGGTTCTGGCAGACGCCATCCAGAGCAGGGCAACCGCCCCACCCCCAGGGCTGACTGATGACTCCCATGTCAGGAAAAAAGAGAGGGGTCGCTCACTGGTCTATTCGGGTGCTCTGAAGAAAAAAGTAATCTCAATTGCAAAAAGAACTTCGGCACTCCATACATGAATGTATAAGAAATATTGTATCTAGACTAATGTTACTTTAAAAAATGAAGGTTTTTTGCGCATAATTTGGCCAATTTATGTGTGCCCATCAACCACGACAAGGTCACCTTCGTATGATGGGAAACTACGCTACGCTACCACTGGATATGCCACTCTTGGGCTGTAAGCCTGTATGAACAATAGGTCTCTGCTTGGGCTTTTAACCTACAATGTATGGGCTGGTAGAGCTAGTTAAAAAAACCTGTGACTGAATGGGCCAAATTATGCGCTAAAAAACCTTCATTTTTCAAAGTGACATTAGTCTAGATACAATATTTCTTATATATTCATGTATGGAGTGCCGAAGTTCTTTTTGCAATTGAGATTACTTTTTTCTTCAGAGCACCCGAATAGACCAGTGAGCGACCCCTCTCTTTTTTCTATTAATCATTTTTGGGATCCAGCTCCTGGAACATTGCAGCAGGTACGTGTTCACACTATTAGAAGTTTGACAGCCTTTTTTCTGACCATGTGTCCTTCCCATTCAGTCACAGGTGGTTTTAACTAGCTCTACCAGCCCATACATTGTAGGTTAAAAGCCCAAGCAGAGACATATTGTTCATACAGGCTTACAGCCCAAAAATGGCATATCCAGTGGTAGCGTAGCGTAGTTTCCCATCATACGAAGGTGACCTTCTCATGGTTGATGGGCACACATAAATTGGCCAAGTTATGCGCAAAAAACCTTCATTTTTCAATGTGACATTAGTCTAGATACAATATTTCTTATATATTCATGTATGGAGTGCAAGTTCTTTTTGCAATTCCCATGTCAGGAAGGCGGTAAGATGGGCCGTGCAGAAGATGACCTCCGGGGAAGATTTCTGACTGTCTTTGAGAGGGTGGCTGATCAGAAGAGACTTTCACCAGAACAGTAGGCAGAGGTTCTGGCACCATATTTGTCGGGGGAACCCTAAAAAGCATGCTACGACTTGGCACTGCAAGATGCCAAGGAATACGCCAAGCTAAAGACTGAGATCTTAGCATGCCTGGGAATGAATATGGCAGTGAGAGCCCAACGAGTCCACGATTGGTTGTATGCCAGCTACAAATCCCCTCGCTCGCAGATGTTTGACCTATTGCATCTCGTTCAGAAGTGGTTGCATCCTGAGTCCTCCACTCCAGCCCAGATGGTTGAGCGGGTGGTGATTGATAAATTTGTGCACTCCCTTCTCAAGCCAGTACAGACTTGGGTTGTCCAGGGTGATGCCCAGAATGCAGATGATTTCCTCGGCCTGGTAGAGAGGTACCAGGTGGTTGAGAAATAGTCACTCCTCCATACTGGGATACCCAAAAGGTGGCGGGTTCACAATGGAAGGGGTCTAGAGCCACCACTGGGGGGCGTCCCACTCCCACTGAAAGTGCCACAAGGACTGTTGCTAAAAATCTAGTCTGTTGGCCGTGTCACAACCCTGGACATGTAGCCACCAGGTGTCATATGTCCCCCGAGCCTATGGACTGCAGCCTAGACAGACGGGCCTCCTATTATGCTTATCCCGCCTGCAGTGTGGATTGTCGACCCAGCAAGGGGCCGCAGGCATTTGCTGTGTTCTTTAATGGGGTGATGGTGCTTGGACTGTTGGATTGTGGGAGTCTAGTGACCCTAATCAGTGCCAACCTTCCCCACCAGCTGATCTCTGCCAAGACTGTGGGCGTTCACTGCATACATGAGGACGCCAAGGACTACCCTGTGGCCACTGTGACAGTGGGAACAGACTGTGGTGCCCAATCCCACGAGGTCAGGGTGGTTAAGGACCTGATACATCCCATCATATTGGGGAGTGATTTCCCATTGTTCTGGGACTTGTGGGGGAAAGGAACCGGACTGAGTCACGTGGACAAATTCCAGGTCCTTAAGGAAATACCCCTGTCGACATCTGAAGGGGATTAGTTACCATTGTGTGCCCTTGCCAGAGACGAGTACGAGACTGTGACCGAGGAGCCCGACCTCCCTGAGTTAGAGGTGACAGGAGAGAACTTTGGGTCTGCTCAAGTTTGGAACTTGACCTTCAAGGTGGCATTGGACAATGTTACTGTCTGTAATGGGGTTGCCCAATAGCCGGGGGCAGACACCAGGTACCCACACTTTGCAGTTCAGGTGGAGTTATTGTATCGAGTGACCAAACCAAGGGTCATGTGGCATGGGGCCACCAATACATCCTGGTGGTCATGGACTATGCGACCCAGTACCCGGAAGCTGAAGAACTCGTCAAGTAGGAGCATCGCCCGGGAATTTGTCCATATATTTACCAGGACCGGACTGCCGAAGCAGATCCTAACGGACCAAGGAACCCTGTTCATGAGCAAGGTAATGAAGGAGCTGTGTAAAGTCCTTCAGATTACCCAGCTGCTAACCTCTGTTTACCAACCGCAGACAGACGGCCTGGTGGAGTGCTTTAATAAAACCTTAAAAGCAATGCTCAAAAAGGTCGTAGAGAAGGATGGTCATGACTGGGACTACCTGCTACCATTCCTGCTCTTCTCAGTAAGAGAGGTCCCACAAGCCTCTACAAGTTTCTCCCCATTTCAGCGATTGTACGGACGACATCCACGAGGGCTCCTGGATATTGCCAAGGAACCCTGGGAAGCTGAGGTTACGCCCCACCGGAGCATCATAGAACATGTCACCCAGGTGTAGGAGAGGATGGCGATAGTGATGTCTATCGTGAAGGCTCATCTCCTCCAAGCACAAGAGGGCCAGGTAAGGGTCTATAACCAGTCAGTGAGCCTGAGACAGTTCCAGCCTTGGGATCGCGTACTGGTGCTTATTCCCACTGTCGAGAACAAGTTCCAGGCCAAGTGGGAAGGCCTATATGAGGTGGTGGAGAAACTCAACAAAGTGAACTACAAAGTTCACCAGACTGGCCGAAGAAAGCCACATCAAGTGTACTATGTGAAATTGCTCAAGCCATGGCAAGATCGGGAAACGCTGGGCGCTTCTTGTTTGGGAGCCAGTCCGAATGCCAAATTCGAGTACGTCACGATAGCAGAGACTCTATCGACGGCACAGAAACAACAATGTAGAGAGCTGCTGCAATGGAACCGTGACCCGTTCTCGGAGTTGCCAGGGTGTACAGAGGTGGTCGAGCATGATGTGCGGGTGGAAGCCCGCCGTGAGGTAATCTCAGCTAAGGTGAAGAGGATCCTGGACCTCGGCATGATAGAGGAATCAAAGAGCGGATCGTAGAATCCCATTGTTCTTGTGCCAAAGCCCAACGGGGAGTGGAGATTTTGTAATGACTACCGCAGGCTGAATGAGGTTTCCAACTGTGATGCATACTCGATGCCCCGCGTCGATGAACTCATCGAGAGGCCTGGACCTGCGAGATTTATTACCACCCTCAACTTGATGAAGGGCTACTGGCAGATCCCCATGTCCCAGAGGGCCAAGGAGAAAACAGCTTTCTCAACACCTGATGGGTGCTTCCAGTACACCCGAATGCCTTTTGGACTGCAGGGAGCACAAGCCACCTTCCAGACGGCCATGGATGGGGTCCTCGGCCCACATAAGAAGTATGCCACAGCCTACCTTGATGACATTATCATCTTTAGCCCAGACTGGGCTAGTCATCTGCCAAAGGTACAGGAGCTTCTGGATGCTCTAAGGAAGGCAGAATTTATGATAAATCAGAGAAAATGTGCCATTGGGAAGGAGGAGGCCAAGTACTTGGGCTACGTCATCAGGAGAGGCGAAATTAAGCCACAGGTCAATAAGATCGAGGCAATTCAGAACTGGCTGCAACTGCTCTCCAAGAAGCAGGTGAGAGCGTTTCTTGGAATCATGGGATATTACCGGCAGTTTATCCCAAATTTTGCTATGATTGCAGCACCACTGATGGACCTTCTGAAATGCAAAAAATCAACGATGGCGAAATGGACGGCTGAAACCGAGAGGGCGTTCCAACAGCTGAAACTGGCACTCTGTAAGCAGCTGGTTCTGATCGCACTAGACTTTACTAAAGAGTAGTGATGAATGAGCACTAAAATGCTCGGGTGCTCGTTGATTGAGTTGAGCAAATTGGAATGCTTGAGTGCTCGGTCCAAGTAAGTCTAAGGGAAACTCGAGCATTTTTCCGGCGGCTCCCCCCGGCAGTCTGCAGAGGGCCTAAAAATCGACGAGAACAGTGCTCAAATGACACGGGAACAGCATGGGAAAGACCCCTGGAAGCATTTCTGACTCCCAGGTCACTGCTGTCAACAACGTTGTCAAAGGTATTATGCCAATTTTACAGACTCACAATAAAACATACAAAAACTAAACCAAAATGGATTTTCCTGGGAAATATGTTAAAGAACATCCTTTCCAGGGTAATGACTTGTATATAAGGCAAAATAAATAACCAAAAACAAAAATGCTCCTCCACACCTTGGGCTATGTTCACACGTAGCGTTTTTGATGCATTTTTGCACTTTTGCATTGCTTTCAAACAAGACAAATGCATTCACCGGGAAATGTCATTTTAACATTTTACAACCTTATCTGGCCATGTGGTGTGAAACATCATCAGACACATGTATGCAGTGCTAAAAAGACATGGAAACAGCATGGGGAAGACCCCTGGAAGCATCTCTGACTTCCAGGTCACTGCTGCCTAAGTGTACCGATCACAAGTGATACTTGGTGCATGCGACGATGCCTCGCGCTGTGCACCTGTCATTGCAGACTTGCAACAATCATCGTCCACGTCCTTGTCCCAGCGTTCAGTTGTCCCTACCCAATTCCATGGAATGCAAACGCAAGTATGCAGCCTGCCACCCACCCATAGGCTGCAATACTATACTGCCAAATTTTTGAAAGCTGCTTGCACTTGAAATGTAACCTTTAAGGCTCATGGAGGAGGAAGCTGTCCACAACCTCATGGCGGCGGCGGCCGGGTGTCCATACTTAATCCCCAGCCGCCACTATTTCTCCCGGTGTCGTCTCTGCCTTCCACAAACACGGGTCCCACAACATTACCCATGCCCTCCCCAGTGCACTTACTGGGAAGGACCGCCTAACCACAAACACGTGGTCAAGTGAAAGTGGCCAGGGACAGTCCACAGCTTATTGGTGAGTTGTATTTCACCACAACCATATTTTTTAGCTCAGTGAAAGGACTGACTTTTGGGAAACCGTATCTACTCTGGCTGTCATTTTTCCATCACCAGGTTCCACCCATTGTCACACACGACCATGCCTGGCTGTATGTTTAGAGGTGAGAGCCACAAATCAGGCTGCTGTGTTACAGCTTACAACAACTCTGCAGCTGTGGGCGGTTTTTCACCTAAGCATTAAGCATGTTATCTTCAGCACAGCCTGTTGCCGCTTGGCCAAGGCAGGGTGTAGCGTCGGCGTCCCTGCCTCCTGCTAGGCAGGGACGCTGTTCCCCTCACCTCTCCACTCCGTGCCCGGCGTCCTCCTCCCGCTCTGCTGGCAGCGCGCGCTGCTTCCCAGCCACCGTGCTTAGGGCGCGTGCGCTCCCCCTCTCTTAAAGGGGCCGCGCGCGCCGTCCTAAGGAGTCCCCGGTCAATGGCCGGAGGACCTCACCATGTATAAAGCACCTCCTCCAAAATGGAGATGCCTGAGCAATGTTGTTGCAAAGCCTTCACTCTGCTTCAGCCCTCAGGTCCCGTTACCAGTTACCTGCCAGTCACCTGTCAGATTCCAGCTTGATACCGGCCTGATATCTGTTTAGCTGCTTGCAAGCCTGCGGTCCGACGGTCTGCCTTCCGACACCTGTCAGTCTGTCTATGGACCAGCCTGCCCGCTCACCTGGGAGCGCTCATCTGCTACCTGCCTGCTAGCCTACCTGGAGGCTCCGCCGTCACTTGACGTGACCACCTGCCTGTCCAGAGACTCTTGCCTGCTCACCTGGGAGCGCACACCTGCTACCTGCCTGCTAGCCTACCTGGAGGCTCCGCCGTCACTTGCCGTGACCACCTGCCTGTCCAGAGACTCTTGCCTGCTCACCTGAGAGCGCTCACCTGCTACCTGCCTGCTAGCCTACCTGGAGGCTCTGCCGTCACTTGCCGTGACCACCTGCCTGTCCAAAGACTCTCGTCCGCTCACCTGGGAGCGCTCACCAGCCACCTGCCTGCTGTCCTTCTACCCAGAGACTGTCCCTGTCACTTGCCGTGAGTACCCGTCCTTCTACCCAGAGACTGTCCCTGTCACTTGCCGTGACTACCTGCCCTTCTACCCAGAGACTGTCCCTGTCACTTGCCGTGACCACCTGCCCGTCTTCCCTGGGAGCCACCCGCTTCCTTACAAGGACCGCCCCCTTGTATAGTCGCTCAGAGGTTCCGCCTCCCAGACCCGTTACAGTTTGCTCGGGCCATGGAACCCGGTGGCACCCAAGCTCCCTCGCTCTCGGACCTATGTCATGAACTGTCCCGTCAGATGTCCCAACAGGAGTCCATCCTGAGTCATCTGCGGAATGTCAACTCTCGCCTGGACACTCTGACTGCTCCACAAGCAACCACCGCTAGTGTCATGACTCGCAGCCTGGCAGCGCCGCTGCCCACCAATACCATGGCATCCTGCCCCGGACCCCGGCTTTCTGCACCTCCTCGCTTCGGAGGCGACCCCGCTCAAGCTCGGGGCTTCATAAACCAGTGCACCCTGCACTTTGAACTCCTGTCCCACCAGTTTATCTCCGACCGGGCCAAGGTAGCCTTCATCATGTCCCATCTCACGGGGGAGGCACTGGCTTGGCTAAATCCTCTATGGGAGAGAGGAGACCCCCTGGTGTCCAACCTGCCAGCCAATATGCCATACGGTTCCGTACCCTTACTTCGGAGCTGGCCTGGGATAACGACGCCCTGGTGTCTGTCTTTTGGGAGGGTCTGTCCGGCCGTATTAAAGATGAACTCGCCGGTCGGGACATACCTACCACTCTCGACGACTTAATAACTCTTGACACCCGGATTGACATCCGGTTCCAGGAACGCGCCAAAGAGGTCACCCGTGAGCGGAGGTTTCCACGTCTATCCCCTACCTTTCAGAAACCTGTCCCTTCTTCTGCTACTCCCCAGGCGCACTCACCCGAGCCTATGCAGGTCGACCAGACCAAGATGGTCAAAACCCGTCAAGAGTTACGCCGTGCCGAGGGGAGCTGCTTCTACTGTGGCAGTAAGGAGCACCGGATCCGTTCCTGCCCGGAGAGGTCGGGAAACGCCTGTGTCTAGGATCGCTCAGAGAGGTCGTCCTAGACAAGAGTAAACCCTCTCCATCTCTGTTGCTGTCGGTCTCTATCATCTGTGGGGAGAACCGTTATTTTGAACTAGCCCAACTTGACTCTGGAGCTGCCGGAAATCTCATTTCTCAGTCTCTGGTAGAGAAATACCGCATTCCCACCAAACCTCTAGCTGTACCCTTATCTGTCGCTGCCGTGGATGGGGGCCTCTTACCACATCCCATCCAACTCATCACCGAATCCATAACCCTGCAGGTGGGAATGCTGCACTCTGAGAGCATGTTCTTTCATGTTCTGCCTGGACTCTCTCACGCCCTATTGCTAGGCCTACCTTGGCTTCAGAAACATGCACCCGTGCTTGATTGGCAGACCGGAGAAGTCCTTCACTGGGGACAGGACTGCCATAAGACTTGTTTAGTTCCCGTCCATCCTGTCCGTCCTTCTCCTACTCCAGCCAATCTACCTGGTCTTCCGGCTCCTTATTGGTCGTATGTGGACGTCTTTAATATAAAGGAGGCAGAGACATTACCCCCTCATAGACCATATGACTGCCCAATCGACCTGATGCCCAGCGCTACTCCTCCCCGTGGGCGCATTTACCCTTTGTCCGCTGCTGAGACCCGATCCATGTCAGAATATATTGAGGAGAATCTGGCCCGGGGATTGATTCGGAAATCTTCTTCCCCGGTGGGAGCAAGCTTCTTCTTCGTCAAAAAGAAGGATGGCTCACTCCGTCCCTGTATAGACTATAGAGGCCTTAACCAGATCATGGTGAAGAATAAATACCCCCTTCCGCTCATTCCGGAATTATTTGACCATCTGAGGGGGGCTAGAATCTTCACCAAGCTGGACCTCCGTGGGGCGTATAACCTGGTCCGTATCCGTCAGGGGGATGAATGGAAGACGGCATTCAACACCCGGGATGGCCACTATGAATACCTGGTAATGCCCTTCGGTCTCTGTAACGCTCCCGCCGTCTTTCAAGAGTTGGTCAATGACATCTTCCGGGACCTTCTCTACTCCTGCGTAGTGGTGTACCTGGACGACATCTTGGTCTTCTCTCCGGATCTCCCCACACACCGGAGGGATGTTCGTCAGGTTCTGCTCAGGCTCAGGCAGAACCACCTCTACGCTAAATATGAGAAGTGCCTCTTTGAGCAGACCTCGCTTCCGTTTTTGGGCTACATAATTTCTCAGACCGGCCTGTGAATGGATCCTGAAAAACTGTCTGCCATCGAGAAGTGGCCTCGACCAGAGGGGTTGAAGGCTATTCAGCAGTTCCTGGGCTTCGCCAACTACTACCGCCTCTTCATACCGCACTTCTCTTCCCGGACTGCCCCAATCTCTGCGCTCACCCGTAAGGGCACTAATCCCAGAGAATGGCCGCCCGAAGCTGAGGAAGCCTTTCTTTCCTTAAAACAGGCTTTCTCTTCCGCCCCGGTACTGCATCGCCCGGACGGCAACAAGCAAATTTTCCTGGAAGTTGACGCCTCCTCCTCTGGAGCCGGAGCGGTACTTAACCAAAAATCGTCTTCCGGGAGAATGGTAACTTGCGGCTTCTTCTCCAAACTCTTCTCCTCTTCTGAGCGCAACTATTCTATAGGAGACCGAGAATTATTGGCCATTAAGCTGGCATTGGAGGAGTGGCGTTACCTGCTCGAGGGGGCTCTTCACCCGGTAATAATTTACACGGACCACAAGAACTTGGCTTACCTCCAGAGTGCCCAGAGACTTAACCCGCGCCAAGCCCGGTGGTCCTTGTTTTTTGCTCGCTTTGATTTTGTTCTTCATTTTCGCCCGGCTGACAAAAACATCAAAGCTGACGCCTTGTCCCGATCCTTCCTGGTGTCTGATCTTGAGGAGGAACCTAAACACATCATCGATCCCGCCAGAGTAATGCAGGTGGCCCCCGTGAGTCTAAATCGTCTCCCTCCTGGTAAGACGTTCGTAACGGTACCTGATCGGGAGAAGATCCTACACTGGGGTCACTCGTCTAAGCTTGCTTGCCATGCCGGTCAGAAAAAGACCCTCCAGCTTATCACCCGGCACTACTGGTGGCCTACCCTGCACAAGGACGTAATAGACTTTGTTTCTGCCTGTGTGTCCTGAGCCCGCAACAAGGTTCCGAGACACCTGCCAGCCGGTCGCCTCCTTCCTCTTCCAGTACCTGCTGCCCCCTGGCAGCATATAGCTATGGACTTCATAACAGATCTCCCTATCTCTGCCGGTTGTATGGTCATTTGGGTGGTCGCTGACCGCTTTTCCAAAATGGCTCATTTCATTCCCCTGCCAGGCCTCCCATCTGCACCCGAGCTGGCTAAAGACTTTATCCGCCACATCTTCCGTCTCCATGGCCTGCCCCTCCACATCGTGTCGGATCATAGGGTTCAGTTCACCTCACGCTTCTGGAGAGCCACATGTAAGCTGCTAGACGTCACCCTGGACTTCTCCTCCGCATACCACCCACAGTCCAATGGTCAAGTGGAGCGGATCAATCAGATCCTGACCAGTTACCTCCGGCACTTCGTTAATGCCCACCATTCAGACTGGGTGGATCTCCTGCCATGGGCCGAATTCTCTTACAATAATCACGAGAGCGAATATTCCTCCAGATCCCCGTTTTTTGTAGTCTTCGGTCAGCATCCTCGGATCCCATTTCCCGTCTCCACCTCGGTGGACAATCCGGCTGCGGAATCTCTCGTTAGCAAATTTTCCTCCATTTGGGAGAGTACCCGATCCGCACTCCTTCAGTCGTCCGAGCGGATGAAAAAACACGCTGACAAAAAACGCCTGGATCCTCCACAATTCCGTCCTGGAGATAAAGTCTGGCTCTTGTCCAAGTATGTCCGGCTCAAGATTCCTTCCTACAAGTTAGGGCCTCGGTTCATCGGCCCACTAGAAGTTATCAAACAAATCAATCCAGTGGCCTATAAATTGAAACTCCCGGCCAACTTGCGGATCCCTAACTCCTTCCATGTATCTCTCCTCAAACCCGTGGTACTTAACTCTTTTTCCAAGTCTACAGGTACGCCTCCTGCTCCGGTTTTCGCTGAAAACGAGTTTGAGGTAGAGAGCATTCTGGCCACCAAAAGGGTAAGAGGAAAAACCTTTTTTCTGGTAGATTGGAAGGGGTTTGGTCCTGAGGAGAGAATGTGGGAGCCCCGGGAGAACATCCATGCCCCTCTCATCCTTGATAAATTTCTGTCTGGCCTAAAAAAGGGGGGGCCTAAAGGGGGGGGTACTGTAGCGTCGGCGTCCCTGCCTCCTGCTAGGCAGGGACGCTGTTCCCCTCACCTCTCCACTCCGTGCCCGGCGTCCTCCTCCCGCTCTGCTGGCAGCGCGCGCTGCTTCCCGGCCACTGTGCGTAGGGCGAGCGCGCGCGCGCTCCCCCTCTCTTAAAGGGGACACGCGCACCATCCTAAGGAGTCCCCGGCCAATGGCCGGAGGACCTCACCATATATAAGGCACCTCCTCCAAAATGGAGGTGCCCGAGCAATGTTGTTGCAAAGCCTTCACTCTGCTTCAGCCCTCAGGTCCCTTTACCAGTTACCTGCCAGTCGCCTGTCAGATTCCTGCTTGATACCTGCCTGATATCCGTTTACCTGCTTGCAAGCCTGCGGTCCGACGGTCTGCCTTCCGACACCTGTCAGTCTGTCTATGGACCAGCCTGCCCGCTCACCTGGGAGCGCTCACCTGCTACCTGCCTGCTAGCCTACCTGGAGGCTCCGCCGTCACTTGCCGTGACCACCTGCCTGTCCAGAGACTCTTGCCTGCTCACCTGGGAGCGCACACCTGCTACCTGCCTGCTAGCCTACCTGGAGGCTCCGCCATCACTTGCCGTGACCACCTGCCTGTCCAGAGACTCTTGCCTGCTCACCTGAGAGCGCTCACCTGCTACCTGCCTGCTAGCCTACCTGGAGGCTCTGCCGTCACTTGCCGTGACCACCTGCCTGTCCAAAGACTCTCGTCCACTCACCTGGGAGCGCTCACCAGCCACCTGCCTGCTGTCCTTCTACCCAGAGACTGTCCCTGTCACTTGCCGTGACTACCTGCCCTTCTACCCAGAGACTGTCCCTGTCACTTGCCGTGACTACCTGCCCGTCTTCCCTGGTAGCCACCCGCTTCCTTACAAGGACCGCCCCCTTGTATAGTCGCTCAGAGGTTCCGCCTCCCAGACCCGTTACACAGGGCTGCAGAGCTTTCAGCTTGTGACTGATGTGGTCTTTCGGAGAAGGAGACCGAACTTGAGTAGGAGGTGCAGGAGCTGAACAATGTGATTACATTGAGGTTACATTGGCGACACTGGTTTTTATACTAAAGAAAGATCCTACTGTGTCTTTTTTTTTTCTTTTTTAGACAAATGCATTCACCGGGAAATGTCATTTTAACATTTTACAACCTTATCTGGCCATGTGTTGTGTGACACATCATCAAACACATACTGTTTCATTTATGATGGAGGGACTCTGAAAGTCACAAACCAATTTTTATAGGGCCATCAGGTGGCCCTTACTAGTCTTAAAGGGCCAGCAGTCGGCCCTCGCTATTATTAGAGAGCCATCAGCCGGCTATGCTTTGTTGTTCCCATTATTAATGATTGGGTCTCCTATACTGTTATTGCATAGGCAGTGACTGCAAGGGCTGCCAAAAATTTGGAGGAACTCCAATGCCCCTTGCAAGAGACGTAGATATGTTGATATGGTACATATGCTGGTGATATGGTGGTGGAGGATGAGGATGCGGAGAAGGAGGAGGACAAGAGCAAAGAGACAAAATCAGGAAGCGTATACCCATGTCTGGTTGTGAAGACAGAGGTGCATGGGAATAGAGTTAGACCTCCCCAAAAAAAAGACACTGTATTTGAGTTTATGTTACGCTGCTATCATTCGGTGATGTTGAAAAGTCTGGCCCAATCCAGCCCTTGTTCATTTTTATAAGAGTCAGCCTGTCAGCATTTTCAGTTGACAGGCGAATGTGACTATCGATTATAATTAGTGATGAGTGAGCACTAAAATGCTCGGGTACTTGTTGCTCGGGTCGAGCAAATTGGAATACTCGGGTGATCAACCCGAGCAATGAGCCCAATGTAAGTCTACAAGAAACTTGAGAATTTTTCTGGCGGCTCCCCGCGGCGGTCTGCAGAGGGCCTAAAAATTGCCCAAATCGTTGGGAACAGTGCTCAAATGACATGGGAACAGCATGGGAAAGACCCCTGGAAGCATTTCTGACTCCCAGGTCACTGCTGTCAACAACGTTGTCAGAGTGTTACGCCACTTTTACGGACTCACAATAAAACATACAAAATCAAAACCAAATGGATTTTCCTGGGAAATATATTAAGGAACATCCTTTCTAGGGTAATGACTTGTATATAAGGCAAAATAAATAACCAAAAATGAAAATACTCCACCACAGCTTTGGCTAAATTCACACGAAGCGTTTTTGATGCGTTTTTGCACTTTTGCATTGCTTTCAGCCAAGACAAATGCATTCACTGGGAAATGTAATTTTAACATTTTACAACCTTATCTGGCCATGTGGTGTGTGACACATCATCAGACACATGAATACAGTGCTGAAAAGTCATGAGAACAGCATGGGGAAAACCTCTGGAAGCATTCTGACTCCCAGGTCACTGCCTAAAAGTGTGCCCATCATAAGTGACCCTTGGCGCATGCGAAGATGCCTCCCGTCATGTACCTGTCGGTGCAGACTTGCAAAAATCACCATCAAAGTCCTTGTCCCAATGCAGCGTTCATTTGTCCCTACCCAATTCCTTGGAATGCAGGCGCAAGTATAAAGCCAGCCACCCACCCACCCACAGGCTGCAATACTATACTGCCAAATTTTTAAAAGCTGCTTGCACTTGAAATGTGGAATTTTCAGCTCGTGGAGGTGGAAGCTGTCCACAATCTTTTGGCGGCGACGACCGGGTATCCATACTCGGTCCCCAGTCACCACTATTTGTCCCGGTGTCGTGTCCGCCTTCCACAAGCACGGGTCCCACAACATTAACCGTGCCCTCCCCAGTGCACTAACTGGGAAGGATCGCCTAACCACAAACACGTGGTCAAGTAAATGTGGCCAGGGATGATACGGAGCCAGTCCACAGCTTTTTTATGCTGAGAGTTGTATTTCACCACAGCCATCTTCTTTAGCTCGGTGAAAGGACTGGCATAGAGGGAAACCGTATCTACTCTGGGTGTCATTTCTCCCAGGAAGTCCTCTAATGCAGCTTGTTGCAGAAGCAATGACAGCCCGTCCAACATCAACTCGCACTTGTCGGTGGTGCTTTGACACACAAACATCTTTCTTTGCGCATTTAATTTCATGACTACAGAGTTGGGCAATGGCCTGATATGCAATGCGGTTAGAAAAATAACATGCATAAACACCTCTGATCCACATTAAAAAAAGCATCCAAAGAGTGTCCGGGAACCTTCCCCCACACTTTTCTTAGCCAGCGCTGCTTTTCGGCAGGGTTGGAAGAACTCACCAGAAACCAGAGACATAGTGCCGAGGTGAGGCCATGATGATGATAAAGGCCACCATTTGCTTAGTTTTCTGTACTTGGAATGCAAACGCAAGTATGCAGCCAGCCACCCACCCACCCGCGTACCCACAGGCCACAATAATTATCTGCCAGATTTCTGGGCAGCTGCTTGCACTTGAAATGTGGCCTTTTAGGCTTGTGGAGGCAGAAGCTTTTCACAAGCTCATGCCTCATGCCCCGTGTCCATAGCAGGTCCCCAGCCTTCACTATTTCTCCGGGTGTTGTCTCCGCCTTCTACAAGCACGGGTCCCTGAACATTACTCCTGGTACTTTTCTGTGGGAATTTGCTGGCCTCCTACCAGCCTGGAATATTTCCAGTAAGCTATGGTACGACACCATGGTATTAGCACTGCCCCCAGTACCAGTAGCAAAGCCATCCCCAATTTCCTTCTTAGGAATTTTATTTGGTAGACTGAGTGGCTGCCCAAATACATTAGTTTCTCGCAAAGGAGCTGAAGATAGAGTGTCAGTAGGTGCAAGTTTCTCCAGCCTGTTAGATATTAGAGGGTGAACGGCAGCACATTGGATCAGTGGTTAGCACTGAAGCCTTGCAGCGCTGGGATCCTGGGTTCAAATCCCAGCAAGGACAACATGTGCAAGGACATTGTATGTTCTCCCCGTGTTTGCATGGGTTTCCACCTCAGTAAAAAAGCAGCCATATAGTGTCCGGGAACCTTCCCACACACTTTTCTTAGCCAGAGCTGCTTCTCGGCCGGGTTGGACGGTCCCACCCGAGAATCCTCTGGTGTGCTCTGGCTTCTACATCAGGAGAATTCATGATTTCGCTAACTTTGCAGCTGCTACGGGGCTCTTGAGTGGGGGAGAAAGGTGAGCCCTCAGAATCAAATCCTCTCGTGGGCACAATGTTTTTCAATCTGAAACAGCTTCTCAGTGGGAGTTGTATTTCACCATAACCATATTGTTTAGCTTGGTGAAAGGACTGGCATAGAGGGAAACTGTATCTACTCCAGCTGTCATTTCTCTGTCACCAGGTTCCGCCCATTGTCACACACGACCATGCCTGGCTGTATGTTCAGAGGTAAGAGCCACAGATCAGGCTGCTGTGTTACAGCTTTCAACAACTCTGCAGTGCTGGGTAGTTTGTCACCTAAGCATTAAGCATGTTATCCTCAGCACTGCCTGTTGCCGTTTGGCCAAGACAGTGCTGCAGTGCCTTCAACTTGTGACTGATGTGGTCATTTCGGAGATGGAGGCTGAAGAGGAGGAGGAAGCTGAGGAGTGTAGCATCGGCGTCTCTGCCCCCTGCCAGGCAGAGACGCCGTCCCTCTCACCTCCCCGCTCCCCGCGCGGCATCCTCCCGCGCTCCTCTTCCTGCTGCTGTCGACGCGCGCAACTTCCCGGGCACTGTGCTTAGGGCGCACGCGCGCTCCCTCTCTCTTAAAGGGGCCGCGCGTGTCGTCCTAAGGAGTCCCCGGCCAATTGCTGGAGGACCTCCCATATATAAGGCACCTCCTCCAAAATGGAGGTGTCCGAGCAAAAGTTGTTGCACAGTATATTACCTCTGCTTCAGCCCTCAAGTCCCGTTGCCAGCCTGACTACTGTTCCAATCCGCCAGCCTGACTACTCTCCAGCCCGACAGTCTGCCTTCCGCTCTACCCGCCAGTCGGTCTATGGGCAAGCCCCTCTGCTTACCAGGAAGCACCTGCCAGTTACCTGCCTGCTACCTGCCGTGCCTGCTAGCCTGTTCACCTGGGAGCACTCGCCTGTTACCTGCCTGTTACCAGCTAGCTTACCTGGAGGCTCCTACTGTCACTTGCTGTGACCACCCGTCTGCTAACCTAGATTCTTTAGCCTGCTCTGCCGTCACGTGCCGTGACCACCTGACCACCCGTCAGCTAACCCAGAGACTTCTACCTGCTTGTTGTGCCTACCCGCTATACCGGTCAGTCCCAGTCATCTGACCCGTGGGAGCCACCTGCTCTCTTACAAGGTCGTCCCCAGAGTAGCACCTGGTCCCTCGGCTCGCTCCCTCCCTGGTCACGGAGTCGTTAGCCGCCGTACGACCAGGGTCGGTCTGAGTTGATACTTAGTCACGCCCCTCTGGGTCCCTCCTTGCACCACGGCACAGAGGTTCCACCACCCGGACCCGTAACAAGGAGGATGAGGTGCAGGAGCTGTAGACTGTGGAGGCAAACCTGATTAACCTAGGGCCCGCAATCATTGACGTTGGAAGGACGTGTTCGGTCCCAAGGTACGACTGGGTCCCGGCTTCCACTATGTTAACCCAGTCTGCCATCAGCGAGATGTACCGTCCCTGCCCACAAGCACTTGTACATGTGTCCGTGCTTAGGTGGACTTTACCGGTAACTGCGTTATTGAGAGCGCGGCTAATGTTTTGGGACACGCGCTTGTATAATGAGGGGACGGCACACCGGGAGAAATAGTGGCGACTGGGAGCCGAGTACTGAGCCACGGCCACCGCCATCAGGTTGTGGAATGCTTCCGTCTCCATGAGCCTAAAAGGCAACATTTTGATTGCAAGCATTTGAGAAATGTGTGAATTTAGTACTGTGGGGTGTTAGCTGCGTATTTGCTCTTGCGTTCCAAGGACTGGGGTAGGAACAAGGATGTGTACGTGCTGCCTGATGGTGCTAGTTGAGAGTGTTAAACAAGAGGTGCAGGGTGAGTGGCTTCTTGGCATGCGCCATAGACAGGGGATTGGCTTGCACGCACAACAGCGGAGCAAGCAGTGGTGTCACCCGCAAACACTGTTGCTGGACCCTGGGGTTCGGCCCACTTGGCAGCAAAGCACCCGACTATGTGCCTGATCATGCTGGTGGTGGTCAGGCTGGTAGCTTTGCTATTCCTGCTGATGCTGGCCTGGCAAGTAGTGCAAATGGCCCTTTTGGAATTATCAGCAAAGTCTTTAAAAAACAACCAGACTCGGGAAGACCTAACAGTTGCACTGACAACTTCCGTTGTGTTGATGTTACGGGGAACGGTTGCCCACCTTCTGTCTGCGGCCACCACACTGCTTGTTCTTGCCTGTTGTGATGCTGTGCCTCCCTCCCCCCACTGTGCTGCTGTCCTCGCTCTGCATGTCTCCCTGCCAGGTTGGGTCAGTGACCTCATCGTCCACCACCTCATCTTCCACTTCCGCACGCTCGTCCTGGTACTATTTTCCACAGTGATCTGGTGTCAATAACTTCCCTAACACACTGCAACAAAATTTAAATGGAGGCCAGAAATGCCTGAATTTGGAGCACACTTATATGTGATACGTATGACGGAAAACCACAGTTTTAAATAGCTGGCCTGTAGGTTACTATTTTTCACAGCGACCTTGTGTCAATAACTTCACTGACACACTGCAGCAAAATTTAAATGGAGGCCTGAAATGCCTGAATTTAGAGCACACTTATATGTGATACGTGTGACGGAAATACACAGTTTTAAATAGCTAGCCTGTAGGTTACTATTTTTCACAGCGACCTCTTGTCAATAACTTCACTGATACACTGCAACAAAATTTAAATGGAGGCCAGAAATGCCTGAATTTGGAACACAATTATATGTGATACGTGTGATGGAGAACCACAGTTTTAAATAGCTGGCTTGTAGGTTACTATTTTTTTACAGCGACCTCGTGTCAATAACTTCACTGACACACTGCAACAAAAATGAAATGGAGGCCAGAAATGCCTGAATTTGGAGCACACTTATATGTGATAAGTGTGACGGAAAACCACAGTTTTAAACAGCTGGCCTGTAGGTTACTATTTTTCACAGCGACCTCGTGTCAATAACTTCACAGACACACTGCAGCAAAATTTAAATGAAGGTCAATATTTTCCACGCTCACTACAAATTTCTGGATTTTTATCGCTGTAATATGGAAAGAATCTGTCTGTATTCTGCTGTGGCAACAAGCAAATGGAGCAGAAAAATGTTGTTCTCTGGACTGCTTTTTAACCAAATAATCAGAATTAAGAACAAAAAAATAATTATCCCAGGCCCCTGATACCTGGGGCTATTTGTAGAAATATCTATAACAGAAGCAACAGACAGAACTGGAATGGAGCCTCTAGTGATGTATTATACACTGCAGTCTGCCTAGCTCTGATATATTTATAGAGCATCAGTGAGATGCTCGGGTGAGTACCGAGCAGTGGCGAGCACGTTAGCTCATCACTACTAAAGAGTTTGTGCTCCAGACAGACGCCTCAGAAGTTGACCTAGGAGCCGTGCTGTCACAGGAGATAAATGGGGAAGAACATCCCATCCTGTATATGAGCCGGAAGCTCTCATACTGTGAGAAAAATTATGCCATTGTGGAGAAAGAATTCTTAGCCATAAAATGGGCCATAGACACGCTAAGATATTACCTACTTGGCTGAAAGTTTTAATTGATTTCAGACCATGCCCCTTTGAGATGGTTGAGGGAAAAGAAGGGTAAGAATGCCTGAGTAACTAGGTAGTTCTTAGGTCTCCAATATTTTAATTTTCTGGGGGTTACCTCTTTTAAAGGGTGTGGTTTTATGGGAATGATGTAGAGATGGGAGGGAAGTCCTTCCCCATACCTCCACCTCAAGGTGTGGCTGAGCAAGCTTTAAATGTTCAGTCCTGTATTTTTTCTCTGTGTTGAGTTTGGAGAGGCAAGGTCTCCAGACTGGACAGCCATAGCTCAGAGAGGAGCTGAAGGCTGGACATAACCTGTGTGAGCGAACCGCACACACACATATGGACTGTGCTATCATTTATCTTTTGTTTTATTGTTTTGCCAGTAAGGCCGTGTTTATTTTTGCTGGAGATACAGGGCTTTATGCCATATAATAAAGGCTGCAGAGAAAATGGGGTTCCTGAGTCTACAGGAAGCAGCCGAACGAGTCAACCTACCACAATATATATATATATTTGGTCACTTGCAGCAGGCAAAGCATTTTTTTTTAGTTTAAAACCAGTAATTTAACACAAAGCAGGTTAAACTGTATGGATAACAATATAGTCAATTTTTTCATTAAAAAAAATGTGGTTACCTGCAGCAGCCATATATTTAGAAACTGACTGTAAAACCCTAAGTTCTGCCTAGAGGCTGTATTCAGCCACTCTCCCTGCTCCGGCAGCGGTCCCTAGGATAAATGCAGGATATATCACATAGAAATGTCAAAGCACAAGATCAGCCCTTAGAAGGACTTTTGGTATGGTGCTTCAGCAATAGTATCACAACTGGAGGAAACTGATTCCTGAAACTGTGCACACAGGCCTGGACAACTATTCTCTCCCACCAATCACAACTGTCCCTGAGCTGTGTAATGGCGTCAGTGTGCTGAGCATGGAAGTACAGGTCTTTTATAACCTCTGATGAAGTAATGCTGCCAGCCAATCACAGTAATGTCACTATGAAGATGGCTATGGTATTACAGTGACTGGCAGGCAATTCCCGCATGTTTATTGGCTGTTTAACAGGCGCCAAACATGTGGGGCAGGGATTTGAGCATTAAATCTGAGCACCAGACAATGCTTGTCTAGTGCCAAGCACATCCGAGCACGTTCGCTCATCACTAATATCTACAGTTGTGCTCAAAAGTTTACATATCCCGGCAGAATTTTTCCTTTCTTGGCTTTGTTTCAGAGAATATGAATGATGACAAAAAAACTTTTTATCCACTCATGGTTATTGTTTGGGTGAAGCCATTTATTGTCAAACTACTGTGTTTTCTCTTTTTAATTCTTACTGACATCCAAAAACATCCAAATGACCCTGATCAAAAGTTCACATACCCCAGTTCTTAATACCGTGTATTGCCCGCTCTAACATCAATGACAGCTTGAAGTCTTTTGTGGTAGTTGTGGATGAGGTTCTTTATTTTCTCAGATGGTAAAGCTGCCCATTATTCTTGGCAAAAAGCCTCCAGTTCCAGTAAATTCCTGGGCTATCTAGCATGATCTGCGTTATTGAGTTCACCCCAGAGTGGCTCAATGATATTGAGGTCAGGAGACTGAGATGGCCACTCTAGAACCTTCCCTTTGTTCTGCTGTAGCCAAAGACAGGTAGATTGGCCTTGTGTTTTGGATTGTTGTCATGTTGGAACGTCCAAGTACAAACCATGAGCAGCTTCCGGGCTGATGAGTGCAAATTTGCCTCCAGATAACGTACTGCATTCATCTTTCCTTCCACTTTTACCAAGTTTCCTGTGCCTTTGTAGCTCACACATCCCCAAAACATCAGCGAACCACCTCCGTGCTTTACTGTAGGAATGGGGTTCCTTTCATCATAGGCCTTGTTGACCTCTCTCCAAATGTAACGTTTATGGTTGTGGCCAAATAAGTTCAATTTTGGTCTCATCACTCCAAATTACCTTGTATCAGAAGTTTTGAGGCTTGTCTCTGTGCTGTTTGGCATATTGTAGGCAAGATACTTTGTCGCATTTGCGCAGTAATGGCATTCTTCTAGCGACTCGACCATGCAGCCCATTTTTCTTGAAGTGCCTCCTTATAGTGCATCTTGAAACAGCCACACCGCTAGTTTTCAGAGCGTCCTGAATTTCAGCTGATGTTATTTGTGAGTTTTTCTTTGCATCTTGAACAATTTTCCTGGCAGTTGTGGCTGAAATTCGTTCTGGTCTACCTGACCATGGTTTGGTTTTTACAGAGCCCCTGATTTTCCATTTGTTTATCACAGTTAGAACGCTGCTGACTGGCATTATCAATTCCTTGGATATTTTTTTGTATCTCTTTCCTGTGTTATACAGTTCAACTACCTTTTCCCTTAGATCCGTTGACAATTCTTTTGCTTTCCCCATGACTCATAATCCAGAAATGTTAGTGGCTGGATGAAAGATGCAAGAGTCTTTCTGGATCCCAGAAACTCACTCAGTTTTTATGCACACACTGAATACACGCAAACAGGTCACAGGTGAGGATTAGTGAGGAGCGAGCACTAAAATGCTCGTGTACTTGTTGCTCGGGTCGAGCAAATTGGAATGCTCGAGTGCTCGGTCCGAGTAACGAGACCAATGTAAGTCTATGGGAAACTCGAGCATTTTTCCGACGACTTCCCTCAGCGGTCTGCAGAGGGCCAAAAAATTGCCCAAATCGATGGGAACAGTGCTCAAATGACATGGGAACAGCATGGGGAAGACCCCAGAAGCATTTCTGACTCTGAGTTCACTGCTGTCAACAACGTTGTCAGAGGTATTATGCCACTTTTACTTACTCACAATAAAACATGCAAAAACTAAACCAAAATGGATTTTCCTGGGAAATATGTTAAAGAACATCCTTTCCAGGGTAATGACTTGTGTAAGAAGCTTGTTGATGGTTATAGGAAACGATTAATTGCAGTTATTTATTCCAAAAGGTGTGAATAATCAAATACAGTTTCCTAGGTTAATAATGGCAATGTATCCATAACAATCAGTTGAAATACAAATATTATGTATACGATCCAATTTTATTTTACTCACCCATTTTTCAGATCAGACTTAGTTCTGGTGCCATATTCCTCTATAGATGGTATTTCTGGTGACGTATTCATGTACTGATGGTGGTTCTGGTCTTGTATTCCTGTACTGATGGTGGCTGCGGTAATATTTTTATGTAGTGATTGTTTCTCTAGTGCTGTTTTCATGTATTATTGATGGCTCTGGTGATGAATTCAAGTAGCGATAATGGTCACCAGAAACTCCATCAGTACATGAATACATGACCAGAATCACCAGCCATACATGAATACATCACCAAGCTTAGTACAGCGTTCAATTGTAATGTCAAGTCAAGCCCATATACATTTGCATCTCATGAAACTACAACACCCAGTATGTCCTTAACAATGCTAAGGAGATGCTGGGAGTTGCTGTTACTAGTCATTATCAGACTGAGAACCATAAATACAGTACTGATGAGACATAGTCAGTATGAACAACTAAGCATTTACATTTCAGGTACCTAATAGGTGAGATCTTCTCTGATTGAGTTGCTTTTTTCTTTTCATCTCCATTTTGTTCACATGCCATGGTGACTTATCACATCCACAGGTCTTCTCTGCAGACTTCCCTCTTCTCCAGTCTTCTGTAGCACATCCCAACACGGTGCCCTTAAAAATAAGAGTGTTATTAAAATGCTCTTTACATAAAAATATCTGTCCATATTATGACCTAAATAAGCCTCCTATGGTATATGGCCAACACACTGTCTGCTCTTATGAGCTACACCCACCACACTGTCTGCCTTAATGAGTTATAACAGCCCCACTGTTTGACATTATTAGCTATAATCGCCACACCATCTGCTCCTATGAACCATGGCCTATGCCATGGCTGTCCTCTCTCCACACTGTCCCCCTGGTATTCTAACCTCTCTCCTCTCTCTGTGCCCCCATTTCACACTGCCTCATCTCCTTAATCATACAGTGCTCCTTTTCAACACTTGTCCACCATGTTGTTCTCTCCAAATTGTACCCCCTTCTCACACTGTCCTCCTACATAGTATGATGGTCACCACAGCGGCGCATGCAGTATAATATCCACAACAACCCCCAATATACACTATAATGTCTATCACAGCCCCTCATGCAGTATGATGTCCACCACAGCCCCCCATTATATAGTGTGATGGCCCCAAGAGCACCTCATACAGTATTATGGCCCCATAAATACTTATATACAATATAATGTCCGCCACAGCCCCCAATACAGTATGGTAACCCTCTTGTTATGTCACCATAGCCAGCTTCTTATGTCCCCATAGCCAGCCCCTCTTGTAATGTCCTCATAGCCAGCTCCTTATGTTCACATAGCCAGCCCCCTCTTGTAATATTCCCATTGCCAGCTCCTTATGTCCCCATAGCCAGCCTCTCTTGTAATGTCCCCATAGTCAGCCCCTATAATAATGTCCCCATAGTCAGCCTCTTATGTCCCCATAGCCAGCTCCTCTTCTAATGTCCCCATAGTCAGCTCCTTATGTCCACATAGCCAGCCGCTTATGTCACTATAACCAGACCCTTTTGTGTTATTCCCATCGCCAGTCCCTTAAGTCCCCATAGCCTGTCCTTTATTTCACCAAAGTCAGCCCCTTATGCCCCCATAGACAACCTCTTTTGGAATGTCCCCATAGCCAGCCCCTCTTTTAATGTCCCCATAGCCAGCCCCTCTTGTAATGTCCCCATAGCCAGCTCCTTATGTCCCCATAGCCAGCGCATATTGTAATGTCCCCATAGCCAGCTCCTTATGTTCACATAGCCAGTCCCCTCTTGTTATGTCCCCATAGCCAGCCCCTTATGTCCCCATAGCCAGCCTCTCTTGTTATGTCCCCATAGTCAGCCCCTATTGTAATGTCCCCATAGCCAGCCTCTTATGTCCCCATAGCCAGCCTCTTATGTCCCCATAGCCAGATTCTCTTGTAATGTCCCCACAGTCAGCTCCTTATGTCCCCATAGCCAGCCTCTTATGTCCCCATAGCCAGCCCCTTTTGTGTTGTTCCCATAGCCAACCCTTTCAGTCCCCATAGCCAGTCCTTTATGTCCCCAAAGTCAGCCCCTTTTGTCTCCATAGCCAGCGCCTCTCTTGGAATGTCCCCATAGCCAGCTCCTTTTGGAATGTCCCCATAGCCAGCTCCTTATGTCCCCATAGCCAGCACTTCTTGTAATGTCCCCATAGTCCGCTCCTTATGTCCACATATCCAGGCCCCTCTTGTGATGTCCCCATAGCCAGCCCTTTATGTCCTCATAGACAGCCTCTCTTGTAATGTCCCCATAGTCCACCCCTATTGTAATGTCCCTATAGTCAGCTCCTTATGTGCCCATAGCCAGTCTCTTATGTCCCCATAGCCAGCTTCACTTTTAATGTCCCCATAGCCAGCCCATTCTGTCCCCATAGCCAGGCCCTTATGTTCCCATAGCAAGACCCTTTTGTGATTTTGTGATGTTTCCATAGCCAGCCCCTTAAGTCCCCATGGCCAGCCCCTTATATCCCCATAGCCAGCCTCTCTTGGAATGTCCCCATAGCCAGCCCCTCTTGGAATGTCCCCATAGCTAGCCAGTCATTCTTGGAATGTCCACAAAGGCCCTATATAAAATAGTCACCTACCTTTAGGAAGATAATAGAATAAAAATTAAAAAAAAGCTTATACTCACCTAATGCAGGCTCCCTGTCTAGCGCAGTTCCTTCTCCTCTTCCATCTGGTGCAGCAATGGGCACTGGACGGCACGATGACGTCAATGCATGGTGACGTCTGACTTCCTCTGCATGCGCCGGTACTGTGTTCATTTTAGGGCATGATCAGATATCAAAATCAAACATCAGAATGATGTCAGTTTGAGGCTAAATATCCTGTCTGAGAACTGATTGTGATAAGTAATTCTGACGAGTGATTCTGCCAAGTGATTTTGACAAATGATTTTGACGAGTGATTTTGATGAGCGATTCTGACAATTGATTTTGACAAGTGATTTTGACAAGTGATTTTGACAAGTGATTCTGATGAGTGATTCTGACGAGTGATTCTGACGAGTGATTTTGATGAGCAATTCTGACAAGTGATTCTGACGAGTGATTCTGACGAGTGATTCTGACGAGTGATTTTGACGAGTGATTCTGACGAGTGATTTTGATGAGCAATTCTGACAAGTGATTCTGACGAGTGATTTTGAAGAGTGATTCTGACTAGTGATTCTGACTAGTGTTGAGCGAGCACTAAAATGCTCGGGTGCTCGAAGCTCAGGCCGAGCTCACCGTGATACTCGGGTGCTCGACCCGAGCAACGAGCCCAATGTTAGTCTATGGGAGACCCGAGCATTTTTGCGGCGGCACCCCCGGCAGTCTGTAGAAAGCCTAAAAAGTGACCAAAACAATAGTGACAGTGTTCAAAAGACATGGGGGCAGCATGGGGATCGCCCCTGGAAGCATTTCTGACCCCCAGGTCACTGCTGTCAACAACGTGGTCAGAGGTATTAAGCCACTTTAACGGGCTCACAATAAAACGTTCAAATACGAAACTGAAACGGTTTTCCTGTGAAATATGTTAAGGAATTTCCTTTCCAGGGTAAAGACTTGTGTATAAGGTGAAATAAATAACCCAAAACAAAAATACTCCTCCACACCTTGGGCTATGTTCACAAGTAGCATTTTTCATGCATTTTTGCACTTTTGTATTGCTTTCTACTGTGACAAATGCATTCACTGGGAAATGTCATTTTAACATTTTACAACCTTATCTGGCCATGTGCTGTGTGACACATGCATACAGTGCTGAAAAGACATGGGAACAGCATGAGGAAGACACCTGGAAGCATCTCTGACACCCAAGTCACTGCCTAAAAGTGTGCCCATCAAAAGTGATCCTTGCCACATCAGAAGACGCAGACTTGCAGCTATCCCCGTGCAAGTCCTTGTCCCAGGGCAGTGTTCAATTGTACCTTCCCCATTCCTTGCAATGTAAGCGCAAATATGCAGCCAACCACCCACCCACCCGCAGGCTGCAATACCATACTGATAGCTTGCTTGCACTTGAAATTGGGCCTTTTAGGCATGTGGAGGCAGACGCCGGCCACCATGTCATGGCTGCGTCGGCGGCCCTTTTATCCATACTCAGTCCCCAGTCGCCCGGCGGCCGGGTGTCCACGCTCGGTCCCCAGCCGCCAGGGGGCGGCCGGGTGTCCACACTCGGTCCCCAGCAGCCCCGCGGCCGGGTGTCCACACACGGTCCCCAGCCGTATGGGGGCGGCCGGGTGTCCATAAACAGTCCACAGCCGCCCCCATTTCTCCTGTTACCGACCCACACACTTTTCTTAGACTGGCCTGCTTTAGGGCAGCATTGGACGAGCCCACCAGAGAATCCGACTCCTAAGGAGGGCCCTGGCTTCTCCATCAGGGGAGTTGAGAGTGCCAAGGTGAGGAGCATGATGATGATAGAAGTTAGCATCTGCTTTGTTTTCTTGGAATGCAAGCGTAAGTGTGCAGCCTGCCACCCACCCACCCCCAGGCTGCAATACCATACTGCTTGCTTGCTTGTACTTGAAATTGGGCCTTTTAGGCAGGTGGAGGCAGACGCCGGCCACCATGTCATGGCTGCGTCAGCGGCCCTTTTATCCATACTCAGTCCCCAGCCGCCCGGCGGCCGGGTGTCCACACTCGGTCCCCAGCCGCCCCGCGGCCGGGTGTCCACACGCGGTCCCCAGCCGCATGGGGGCAGCCGGGTGTCCATTAATGGTCCCCAGCCACCCCAATTTCTCCTGTTACCATTCCACACACTTTTCTTAGACTAGCCTGCTTTAGGGCAGCATTGAACAAGCCCACCAGAGAACCCGACTCCTCCGGTGGGCCCTGGCATCTCCATCAGGGTAGTTGAGAGTGCCAAGGTGAGGAGGATGATGATGATAGAAGTTAGCATCTGCTTTGTTTTCTTGGAATGAAAGCGTAAGTGTGCAACCTGCCACCCACCCACACTTAGGCTGCAATACCATGCTGATAGCTTGCTTGCACTTGAAATTGGGCCTTTTAGGCATGTGGAGACGGACGCCGGCCACCATGTCATGGCTGCGTCGGCGGCCCTTTTATCCATACTCAGTCTCCAGACCCCCGACGGCCGGGTGTCCACGCTCAGTCCCTAGCCGCATGGGGGCAGCCGGGTGTCCATAAACGGTCCCCAGACGCCCCTATTTCTCCTGTTACCGACCCAAACACTTTTCTTAGACTGGCCGGATTTAGGGCAGCATTGGACGAGCCCACCAGAGAACCAGACTCCTCCGGTGGGCCCTGGTTTCTCCATCAGGGGAGTTGAGAGTGCCAAGGTGAGGAGCATGATGATGATAGAAGTTAGCATCTGCTTTGTTTTCTTGGAATGCAAGAGTAAGTGTGCAAACTGCCACACACCCACCCCCAGGCTGCAATACCATACTGCTAGCTTGCTTGCACTTGAAATTGGGCCTTTTAGGCATGTGGAGGCAGACGCCGGCCACCATGTCATGACTGCGTCGGTGGCCCTTTAATCCATACTCAGTTCCCTGCTGCCCAGCGGCCGGGAGTCTACGCTCAGTCCCCAGCCGCCCGGCGGCTGGGTGTCCACGCTCGGTCCCCAGCCACCGCGGCCGGGTGTCCACACACGGTCCCCAGCCGCCCCGCGGCCGGGTGTCCATAAACGGTCCCCAGCTGCCCCTATTTCTCCTATTACCTTCCCACACACTTTTCTTAGACTGGCCTGCTTTAGGGCAGCATTGGACGAGCCCACCAGAGAACCAGACGCCTCCGGTGGGCCCTGGATTCTCCATCAGGGAAGTTGAGAGTGCCAAGGTGAGGAGCATGATGATGATAGAAGTTAGCATCTGCTTTGTTTTCTTGGAATGCAAGCGTAAGTGTGCAACCTGTAAGGCTGCAATACCATACTGCTAGCTTGCTTGCACTTGAAATTGGGCCTTTAAGGCATGTGGAGGCAGACTCCAGCCACCATGTCATGGCTGCGTCGGCAGACCTTTTATCCATACTCAGTCACCAGCCGCCCGGCGGCCGGGTGTCCACACTCGGTCCCCAGCCGCATGGGGGTGGCCGGGTGTCCATAAATGGTCCCCAGCCGCCCCTATTTCTTCTGTTACCGACCCACACACTTTTCTTAGACTGGCCTGCTTTAGGGCAGCATTGGACGAGCCCACCAGAGAACCATACTCCTCAGGTGGGCCCTGGCTTCTCCATCAGGGGAGTTGAGAGTGCCAAGGTGAGGAGCATGATGATGATAGAAGTTAGCATCTGCTTTGTTTTCTTGGAATGCAAGCGTAAGAGTTCAAGCTGCCACACACCCACCCCCAGGCTGCAATACCATACTGCTAGCTTGCTTGCACTTGAAATTGGGCCTTTTAGGCATGTGGAGGCAGACGCCGGCCACCATGTCATGGCTGCGTCGGTGGCCCTTTTATCCATACTCAGTTCCCTGCCGCCCAGTGGCCGGGTGTCCACGCTCAGTCCCCATCCGCCCAGCGGCCGGGTGTCCACGCTCGATCCCCAGCCACCCCACGGCCGGGTGTCGACACACGGTCCACAGCCGCCCCGCGGCCGGGTGTCCATAAACGGTCCCCAGCCGCCCCTATTTCTCCTGTTACCTTCCCACACACTTTTCTCAGACTGGCCTGCTTTAGGGCAGCATTGGACGAGCCCACCAGAGAACCAGACGCCTCCGGTGGGCCCTGGATTCTCCATCAGGGAAGTTGAGAGTGCCAAGGTGAGGAGCATGATGATGATAGAAGTTAGCATCTGCTTTGTTTTCTTGGAATGCAAGCGTAAGTGTGCAACCTGTAAGGCTGCAATACCATACTGCTAGCTTGCTTGCACTTGAAATTGGGCCTTTTAGGCATGTGGAGGCAGACGCCGGCCACCATGTCATGGCTGCGTCGGCGGCCCTTTTATCCATACTCAGTCACCAGCCGCCCAGCGGCCGGGTGTCCATGCTCGGTCCCCAGCCGCATGGGGGTGGCCGGGTGTCCATAAATGGTCCCCAGCCGCCCCTATTTCTTCTGTTACCGACCCACACACTTTTCTTAGACTGGCCTGCTTTAGGGCAGCACTGGATGAGCCCACCAGAGAACCAGACTCCTCCGGTGGGCCCTGGCTTCTCCATCAGGGGAGTTGAGAGTGCCAAGGTGAGGAGCATGATGATGATAGAAGTTATCATCTGCTTTGTTTTCTTGGAATGCAAGCGCAATTATGTAGCAGGGGCTAGGCCTTAGGTGGTCAGCGTTTTGGCACATATCCTACCTCCTCTGAGGATTACTGGATGTTTTCCTGCTACTATCCCAGTTCTATGACTCCCGTTAAAACAAAGCTTCAGGTGATAAATGATGGATGAGATGGTGGCAAAGGAGAAAGAGCAGGAGGAACAGGGACCATTCACATCAATATCAGGCCAGTCAACCACACATGTCTTGTAGGATATGTTTCTGTAACAAAAGGAGCGGTTATGCTACACAGTTATAGGGCATACAGTGAGCGCAATGCCTACCAACCATTTCGAGGCACTACAATGCCCCTTGGAAGTGACATGGAGGTCAGAGGGCCTTAACTAAACCTTTTTTGCCATTTATAGCAACTGGGTCTCCTGTAGACTGTTGGCCTAAGCAGTGAATGTGTAGCGTCGGCGTCCCTGCCTCCTGCTAGGCAGGGACGCCGTTCCCCTCACCTCTCCGCTCCGTGCCCGGCGTCCTCCTCCTGCTCTGCTGGCAGCGCTCGCTGCTTCCCGGTCACTGTGCTTAGGGCGCGCGCGCTCCCTCTCTCTAAAAGGGGCCGCGCGCGCCGTCCTAAGGAGTCCCAGGCCAATGGCCGGAGGATCTCACCATATATAAGGCACCTCCTCCAAAATGGAGGTGCCCAAGCAATGTTGTTGCAAAGCCTTTCAACTCTGCTTCAGCCCTCAGGTCCCGTTGCCAGCTTGTTTTCCAGTGCTGTCTACCTGCTTCCAATCCTGCGGTCCGACAATCTGCCTACCAGCATCTGCCAGTTTGTCTATGGATCAGTCCGCCTGCGGACCAGGAAGCACCTGCCACATACCTGCCTGATACCTGACTGATACCTGTCTACCTGCTTGCAATCCTGCGGTCCAACAGTCTGCCTACCAGCACCTGCCTGTCTGTCTATGGATCAGTCTGCCTGCGGACCAGGAAGCACCTGTCACATGCCTGTCTGATACCTGCCTGATACCTGTCTACCTGCTTGCAATCCTGCGGTCCGACAGTCTGCCTACCAGCACCTGCCAGTCTGTCTATGGATCAGTCCACCTGCGGACCAGGGGGCACCTGCCAGATACCTGCCTGATACCTGCCTGCCTGCCAGCCTGTCCAGAGACTCTTACCCGCTCACCTGGGAGCGCTCACCTGCTATCCACCTGCTAGCCTACCAGGAGGCTTAGCCGTCACTTACTGTGACCACCTGCCTGTCCAGAGACTCTTACCCTGTTGTCACTTGCCGTGACCACCTGCCAGTCCAGAGACTCTTATCCTGTTGTCACTTGCCGTGACCACCCGCCTGTCAATAGACTGTCCACGTCACTCGCCGTGACCTCCTGCCCTTCTACCCAGAGACTGTCCCTGTCACTTGATGTGACTGCCTGCCCGCTTTCCCTGGGAGCCACCCACTTCCTTACAAGGACTGCCCCTTTGTATAGTAGCTCAGAGGTTCCACCTCCCAGACCCGTTACAGAATGGAAGGCTTTCCAAAAATTATGAGGAACTGCAATGCCCCTTGAAACAGACGTTGATTACAGCGTACTAAAAACCTTCTACCCATTATTGGGGAGATGGTCTCCATTAGTTTTCGCCTTTGCATTGAAATGCAAAAGCTGACTAAAATTAGGAGGAAATGCAATGCCCGTTGGAAGAGTCGTGTAGGTTAGAGGTAATTAAAAACAACATTTCAATGCCCCTCGATAGAGACGTGGAGGTCACAGTAGCTTAACAAGATGGTTTTAATGCCCCTTGGAAGAGACGTGGAGGTCACAGTAGCTTTACAAGACAGTTTTAATGCCCCTTGAAAAAGTGGTGGAGGTCGCAGTAGCTTAACAAGATAGTTTTAATGCCCCTTGGAAAAGTGGTAGAGGTCACAGTAGCTTAACAAGACGGTTTTAATGCCCCTCGGAAGAGACGTGGAGGTTGCAGTAGCTTAACAAGACGGTTTTAATGCCCCTTACAAGAGCCATAGAGTAAAGCATCTTAAAAATATTATTCCCATTATTGGGGAGTGGGTCTCCCATAGTCTTTGCTTATGCCTTCCAAGCAAAAGCTGCCAAAAATAAGGACGGAGGAACTTTCAATAATGGCAACACGGACCACGGTCACCATGGTGGTATAGTGGTGGTGGAGGCTGAGGATAAGGAGAAGAGCATGAAACAGCCGAAATGAGGAAGCGTATACCCATGTGTGGGTGTGAAGCGGTGCATGTGAATACACCTCACTAAATAACACAGTGGATTTGACTTTATGTTACTCTGCTGTCATTTGGTGGTGATGAGAAGTCTGGCCCAATCCAGCCCTTGTTCATTTTGATAAGGGTCAGCTTGTCAGCATTGTCAGTTGACAGGCGAGTGCGCTTATCAGTTATAATTCCCCCAGCAGCACTAAAAACACGCTCTGATAACACGCTAGCGGCAGGGCAGGCAAGAACCTCCAAGGAATTTTTTTAACAGTTCTGCAGCAAGGGCCTTCTGGTACTGCCCTAATTTGTAGACCTCTCCACCTCAGGATTAAGACAATGAAAGTTCTCCTTGTAGCGGGGGTCTAAAAGTGTCACCAACCAGTAATGACTGTCACCCAACATTTTGACAATGCGAGGGTCACGGTTAAGGCAGTGTAACATAAAGTCAGCCATGCGTGCCAGACAGGTAACGGGCAAGACTTAGTAACATAGTAACATAGTTTGTAAAGCCGAATAAAGACTTGCGTCCATCAAGTTCGACCTGTTAGTTCTGTAATTGCTAAAGTTGATCCAGAGGAGGGCAAAAACCCCAAATGATTTGGCCAATCTTCACCTGAGGAAAAATTCCCTCCCGACTCTGAAACCAGCAGTCAGAATAAATCCCTGTATCAACCTACTATTTTATTTTATTTTTAAGTATATGCTGAAATCTGCCTGGTATCTAGAAATGCATCCAGTCCCTGCTTGAACTGATGTAGTGAATCCGACATTACCGTCTCCTCACTCAGTGAATTCCATATTCTCACTGCTCTTACTGTAAAGAACCCCTTCCTATGCTGGTGCTGAAACCTTTTCTTTTCCAGTCTTAGTGAATGCCCTCTTGTTACCGTAATATCCCTCCTTTTGAACAAATCCCGGGCAAGATCTCTATACTGTCCCCTAACATATTTGTACACATTTATTATGTCCCCCCTCAACCTTCTCTTTTCCAGGCTGAATAGTCCTGGTTTTGCCAACCTCTCTGGGTATTGCAGTCCCTCCATTCCCTTTATTAATTTTGTTGCCCTCCTTTGTACCTTTTCAAGCTCATTTATATCCTTTCTATATATTGGGGCCCATAACTGAGCACAGTATTCCAAGTGTGGTCTGACCAGTGCTTTGTACAGTGGAAGAACAATGTTCTCATCCTTTGCAGCTATACCTCTTCTGATACATCCCATTACCCTGTTTGCCCTTACAGCAGCGGCCTGACTTTGGACACTCCAATTTAGTTTACTATCAATTAAGATGCCCAAGTCCTTCTCCATCTCTGAATTCCCCAATGATTTCCCATTCAGTGAGTACTGGTGACTTCCATTTTTCCTTCCCATATGTATGACCTTAGATTTCTCCTCGTTAAACCTCATTTGCCATTTAATGCTCCACCTACCCAGCTTATCCAAATCCCTCTGTAGGTCTGCACTGTCCTCTTTTGTATTAATTGTTTTACATAACTTTGTGTCATCTGCAAATATTGATATTTTACTATTTATCCCGTTGACTATGTCGTTAATAAAGATATTAAATAACATTGGGCCTAGTACAGACCCCTGTGGTACCCCACTAGTGACGCTTACCCAATCTGAGTATATTCCATTTATAACCACCCTCTGCCTTCTATCCTTTAGCCAGTTAGCTACCCTCTTGCAGACATTTTCCCCCAGCCCCATCATTCTCATTTTGTATACCAACCTATTATGTGGCACGCTATCGAACGGTTTTGAGAAGTCGAGATACACGACATCCACTGGTTCCCCCTGATCTACTCGAGAGCTAACCTCCTCGTAGAAGTCAATCAGGTTTGTTTGGCAGGAGCGATTCCTCATGAATCCATGTTGGTTTGGGATAAAAAGATTATTAGCATCAAAATGCTCCGTAATCGCCTCTTTAATGAAGCTTTCAAATATTTTGCCCACAACGGACGTCAGACTCACCGGCCGATAGTTTCCGGCGTCACTTTTCGCTCCCTTTTTGAATATTGGCACTACATTCGCCTGTCGCCAATCAAGTGGTACAGACCCAGTCTCAACAGAGTCCTTAAATATAAGATATAACAGTCTGTCTATCACATTACTTAGTTCCCTTAGTACCCGTGGGTGTATGCCATCAGGTCCTGGTGATTTGTTTATTTTAATGTTACTGAGGCGTTTCTGTACCCCAGCTTGGGTTAGATTAGTCATACTTAGTGGAGGATTAAGCTTGTCACTTCTCATTTCTCCTGTTAGTTCTCTTTCCTTTGTGAAAGTTGTTGAAAAAAAATGATTTAATAGATTAGCTTTATCCTCATCTTTCTCTATGATTTTGCCTTCCTCACTTTTTATCGGTCCAATATTATCCGATTTAATCCTTTTACTATTTATATACGTAAAGAACAGTTTGGGATTTGATCTACTTTCCCTAGCAATACGTCTCTCTGTTTCCTCCTTCGCTATTTTTATTTGTTTTTTACAGGTTCTCGTTTTTTCCTTGTAACACATTAGTGCCTCCTTACTGTTTTCCTGTTTTAATCTCTTGAATGCCTCTTTTTTGCTATTTAACGCCCCTTTTACGTTCTTGTTCAACCATATTGGTTTCCTCTTATTTCTGGCCCTTTTATTCCCATACGGTATATATCTCTCGCACTGAGTATTCAGAATTCTTTTGAAGGTTTCCCATTTACTATTCGTATTCCTTTGATTAAGAACTTTGTCCCAGTCAATAAGTTAAAGGCTTTCTTTCAGCTGATCAAACTTCGCCCTCCTAAAGTTTAATGTTTTTGTTGTTCCCTTATTGATAACCCTACTGAAGGGCATTTTGAAGTCGATAATATTATGGTCGCTATTACCTAGGTGCCCCCCTATCTGTACCTCAGTTATTCTATGAGGCCTATTAGTCAATATTAAGTCCAACACGGCCTTCCCTCTCGTTGGTTCCTGCACTAGTTGGGAGAGATAATTATGCTTAATATTTGTCAAGAACCTTTTTCCTTTCTGAGATCTACAGGTTTCTGTTTCCCAGTCAATATCTGGGTAGTTGAAATCCCCCATTACAATCACTTCATTATGTTTTGCTACTTTGTCTATTTGTCCTAATAGCAGATTCTCATTCTCCTCTGTTATATTTGGTGGCTTATAGCAGACCCCCAGTAATATTTTATTATTATTTTTAGTTCCTTCTATCTCTACCCACATGGACTCGACCCCCTCTTCTCCCTCTCCTATATCTTCCCTTAGTCTGGGTTTTAGACATGACTTTACATATAAGCAGACTCCTCCGCCTTATTGGTCAGGCTTCTTGCGTTGGTCAGCATGCAAGATAAAACTTTGGGGTTATTTAGCATCCTATTCTTCTCTAATGATCTAACTGTACTATCCCCACCCCCCTCTCCACCCTCATTATATTCACTTCTCCCCTTCCCCCTTGCTTGCCTCACATCCCACCTATTTCCTTGGTTTCCCCCCCCGTCTCTAGTTTAAAAACTCCTCCAACCTATTAGCCATCTTCTTCCCCAGCACCACTACACCCTCCCCATTGAGGTGCAGTCCGTCCCTACGGTAGAGCCTGTAGCCGACAGCGAAGTCGGCCCAGTTCTCCATGAACCCAAACCCTTCTGCCTTGCTCCAACTCTTTAGCCACTTATTCACCTCCCTAACTTCCCGTTGGCACTCCTGTGTGGCTCGCGGGATTGGTAGTATTTCTGAGAAAACTACCTTGGAGGTCCTTGCCCTAAGCTTCCTACCTAGGTCCCTGAAATAATTTTTAAGGACCCTCCATCTACCACTCACTTTGTCATTGGTGCCGATGTGGACCATGACCGCTGGGTCTTCGCCAGCCCCACCCAGTAACCTGTCAACCCGATCCGCGATGTGCCGGACTCGAGCGCCAGGGAGGCAGCACACCGTTCGGCGATCCCGGTCTTTGTGACAGATTGCCCTGTCTGTCCCCCTAATAATAGAGTCACCCACTACCAGAACCTGTCTTGCCTGCCCTACACTTCCCCCCTCCCCCACATTACTGGAGCGTACACTCCCCCGGCGGTCAGAGGATCTGTCGTGCTCCAATAATGCCGGTTCTGAACCAGCCTTCCTATACTCCTTCCCTCTATCCCTCCTAACTGTTATCCTGCTCCCTGCCTGTTCAGCCTGCACTTCCCCTCTCTGCTCCACCCCCTGTATTGACCCATTGAGTGCCTGCTCGGTGAGCAGCAAACTCCGTTCCATGTTGTCGAAGCTCCTCAGTACCGCTATCTGAGCACTTAGATCCAGAATTTGGGCTTCCAAGTGCACGATATGCTCACATCTCTTGCAGCAGTATGGATCCTCGAGCGGTTGCTCACGGAATGCATACATTGCGCAAGATGTACACTGCACGGCTCCGGCCAAAATGGACGTCATTCTAAATATGGGGATACAGTCAGTATATATATATACAAGTACAAAACACAATTATTTATATATAGTTGTATGGACGGGGATCAATTAGGGATGTGCAAGTGTATCAATTAGATATCGGCGGGGAATCAGTTAAGTATCAAGTATGGACGGGGGAATCAGATAAGTAGGTCAGGTGGATTAATTAAGTAAAAAGTAAAGTAAAGAAAGAATGAAATACAGTCAGCAATTCAGTCCTAAGTCCTCCCTTCCAAACTCCCTGAATCCAAAGTCACTGAAAAACAAGTCACACACTTACTTTCGTTCGCACTTACGCTCCGGACACACGCAGCTCGTTCACACTCACAAACTAAGAGATTTAAAGAGTTTTTTTTTTTTTTTCTTCCTTTTCCAGCAATGTACCCTTCACCTCAATGCACTTCCAAAGTGTCCTCACCAAGATGACGACTGACCATGCACTCCTCCTCCTCCTCCTCCCCCCTGTCCTCAGGCCACCCACGCTGAACCGATGGTATGACAGTTGTAGCGTCTACAGCGCATGATACCAGCTCCTGTTCTTCCTCCTCCTCCTCTCCCTCATTGTCCCCCAATGCACATTGGGATGAGATGAGGCTGGGCTGTGTGTAATCGCCCGCTATGGGTTCTTGATCCACCTCATCATACTCTGGCTGCAATGCCTCCTCTTTAATTCTCTGCAGAGAGCGTTGCAAAAGACAGACAAGTGGAATGCTGACACTAATGATGGCATCATCGCCACTCACCATCTTGATGGACTCCTCAAAGTTTGTCAGGATTGTACATATGTCAGACATTCAGGTCCACTCCTGAGGTCTTATGTGTGGAGTCTGACCTGAATAGCGACGGCCTTGTTGCAGCTGGTACTCCACAACTGCTCTCTTCTGCTCACAAATCCTTTGCAACATGTGGAGGGTAGAGTTCCAACTTGTGGGGACATCACACACCAGTCGGTGTGACGGAAGCTGCAAACGCTGCTGTAACACAGCAAGGGCGGCGGAAGCTGTAGCCGACTTGCGAAAATGAGCTGATAGGCGGCATACTTTGACGAGCAGATCTGGCAACTCAGGGTACAATTTAAGAAACCGCTGAACCACGAGGTTAAGCACATGAGACAGGCATGGTACGTGTGTGATCTCGCCTCGCCTCAGAGCCGCCACCAGGTTACAGCCATTGTCACACACGACCATGCCTGGATGTAGGTTCAGCGGTCTCAGCCACAGATCGGCCTGCTCATTCACAGCTGTCCACAACTCACAAGCAGTGTGAGGTTTATCACCTAAGCTTATGAGTTTCAGCACAGCCTGTTGCCGCTTGGCTGAGGCAGTACTGCAGTGCTTCCAGCTTGTAACTGATGTGATATCTGAGATGGAGGCTGAACATGAGGAGGAGGATGATGCGCAGGAGCTGTACACTGTGGGGGCAACTCTGACTGACATAGGGCCCGCAATCCTCGGTGTGGGGAGGATATGTTCCATCCCAAGTTCCGACTGGGTCCCGCCTTCCACAATGTTTACCCAGTGTGCCGTCAGGGAGATGTACCGTCCCTGGCCACAAGCACTTGTCCACGTGTCTGTTGTCAGGTGTACTCTCCCAGTAACAGCGTTGTTGAGGGCACGGCAGACGTTTTGGTACACGTGCTTGTGTAGTGCGGGGATGGCACACCGGGCAAAATAGTGTCGGCTGGAGACCGAGTACCGAGGGACGGCCACCGCCATAAGGTTGTGGAAGGATTCCGTCTCCACCAGCCTAAAAGGCAGCATTTCCAATGCAAGCAGTCGTGAAATTTGCGAATTTAGGACTGTGGCCTGTGGGGCGTTGGCTGTGAATTTCCGCTTTCGTTCAAAGGTCTGGGATATGGACAATTGAACGCTGCGGTGGGACGTGGACGTTGATGCTGTTTCTTGAGAAACTGCCATAACAAGTGAAGACTGAGAGGAGGGGGCATCTTTGCATGCAGTATGTACAGGGGATTGCCTTGCACACACAACAGGGGGTTCTATTGCATGCACAACAGTGGAAGAAGCAGTGGTGACACCCGCTGACACTGGTCGTGGACCCTGGGGTTCACCCCACAAAGTCGGGTGCTTTGCTGCCATGCTCCTGATCATGCTGGTGGTGGTCAGGCTGGTAGTTTGGTCACCCCTGCTGATGCTGGCATGGCAGGTGGTACAAATGGCCTTTTTGGGGCTATCAGCAGAGTCCAGACTCTGGAAGACCTACAGGTTGTACTGGCAACGTCCCTCGTGTTGGTGTTACGGTGACCTGTTGCCTGCCTTCTGTCTGCCGCCACCACACTGCTTCTTCCTGACTGTTTGCTACTCTGCGTCCCTCACCCTGTGTGTTGCTGGCCCCACTCTGCATGTCCTCCTGCCACGTTGGGTCAGTTGCTAGATCATTCACCACCTCCTCCTCTTCCACTTGCACACCACGATCCTCCTCCTCACTTCCTGGCAATTGTGTTTCGTCATCGTCCACCTCTTGTGACAAATTGCCAGCGTCGACTTCCTGTGGCCGTGTCTCTTCAAATATTTGGACATTGCTACATGGGATCTCCTCTTCCACCACTTCAAGCGGAGCAGGCGAGTGGCACAAATCTGGAAATGGACCAGTGAACAGCTCTTCAGAGTGTCCAGGTGTGGGATCAGTTGCTGTCTGACGACAGTCGGCATGGTGTGAGGAAGGAGCATCAGGGTGAGGAGGAGTATGCGGTCGAGACTCATGGCTACTAACTAGTGTTGAGCGAACATGCTCGACACTGCTCGGTACTCGCCCGAGCATCACGCTACTCGGGATGTTCGGCGAGCACCGAGCATTTCCGGGTTACTCGGGCCGGAGCTCGGGTCTCCGCCCTGCATGTTTGGCGCTCTTTACAGAGCCAATGAACATGCAGGGATTGCCAGCCAGTCACTGTAATGCCGCAGCCATGTTGTTTGTGGGCATTACAGTGATTGGCTGGCCGCACAGCGTCACCTCGAGTATTTAAAACCGGGCGCCGCCATCTTGGACACAGTCGCTCCGGATCAGACAGTGTAGGGACAGCGCTGCTGATTTAGGGAGAGATATATCCTGCAAAATAGTTAGTGTAGGGTCTGTAAAGGCTGCCAGATCAAACAAACAGTCCTTCTCAGGACTAATATCCATCCCAGGTATATCAGGCAGGCAGGCAGGCAGGCTGTATAGGAGATGCAGTGGTTATACCAGCAAACGCTGCATTACAGTACTGTGTGCTGCTCCTGTTGCTGAAATTGCTGGACTTAGCTCCAGGTCCCGGGGGCCAGGAAAAATCCTTTTTTTTAATCTAAATCCTCTTTTTTTTTTCCTCCTTCACAATGTACAAATACCCATCTTATTAACCTTTTGGTGCCCCCCCCCCCCCCAAAAAAAAGTGTGCCTCTGATTTTTCAGGCACAAATATATCTGTTGATAATAGTCTGGTGTAGGCCAGAGAAATATAAGTGTGGTTTTGCAGTTCTATGGGCCATTTGTATCTAAAAAAAACAGTTTGAGTGTGTCGCTCACTGTTCAGCCGCAAATATATATATATTTTAAAAAGTAAAACATCTCTATTATCCTGTTTTTGGCATTTTTTGCTGTATAAAAATAATAATAGTGTCTCCCTGATTTTTCAGACACAAATATATCTGTTGAAAATAGTCTGGTGTAGGCCCGAGAAATACAAGTGTGGTTTTGCAGTTCCATGGTACAAACCTCTGTATTATCCACTTTTGGGCCATTTGTATCTAAAAAAAACAGTTTGAGTGTGTCGGTCACTGTTCAGCCGCAAATATATATATATTTTAAAAAGCCTGGTATACTCCAGTAAATTATTACTGTGGTTTTGATGTTCCACGGTAAAACATCTCTATTATCCTGTTTTTGGCAATTTTTGCTGTATAAAAATAATAATAGTGTCTCCCTGATTTTTCAGACACAAATATATCTGTTGAAAATGGTCTGGTGTAGGCCAGAGAGACAGAAGTGTGCTTTTGCTGTTCCACGGTAAAAAATCTCTATTATCCTGCTTTTTGCATTTTTTGCTGTAAAAAAAAAAAAAAAATAGTGTCTCCCTGATTTTTCAGACACAAATATATCTGTTGAAAATAGTCTGGTGTAGGCCCGAGAAATACAAGTGTGGTTTTGCAGTTCCATGGTACAAACCTCTGTATTATCCACTTTTGGCCATTTGTATCTAAAAAAAACAGTTTGAGTGTGTCGGTCACTGTTCAGCCGCAAATATATATATATTTTAAAAAGCCTGGAATACACCAGTAAATTATTACTGTGGTTTTGATGTTCCACGGTAAAACATCTCTATTATCCTGTTTTTGGCATTTTTTGCTGTATAAAAATAATAATAGTGTCTCCCTGATTTTTCAGACACAAATATATCTGTTGAAAATAGTCTGGTGTAGGCCAGAGAGACAGAAGTGTGCTTTTGCTGTTCCACGGTAAAAAATCTCTATTATCCTGCTTTTTGCATTTTTTGCTGTTAAAAAAAAAAAAATTGTGTCTCCCTGATTTTTCAGACACAAATATATCTGTTGAAAATAGTCTGGTGTAGGCCAGAGAGACAGAAGTGTGCTTTTGCAGTTCCACGGTACAAACCTCTGTATTATCCACTTTTGGGCCATTTGTATCTAAAAAAAACAGTTTGAGTGTGTCGCTCACTGTTCAGCCGCAAATATATATATATTTTAAAAAGCCTGGTATACACCAGTAAATTATAACTGTGGTTTTGCTGTTCCATGGCAAAAAATCTATATTATTCAGGTTTTGGTGTTTTTTTCCGTAAAGAAAAACAGTAGTGTCTTCTGACTGTTGTGACACAAAAATATATGTGTTGAAAATAGTCTTGTGTAGGCCCGACATCCCAGTGTGGTTTCGCAGTTCCACGGGTCAAATCGCTGTACTATCCAGTTTTGGGCCTTTGGTATCTAAAAAAAAAGCAGTTTGAGTGTGTCGCTCACTGTTCAGCCGCAAATATCTCTATTTAAAAAAGTGTGGTATACCCCAGTAAACAATAACTGCGGTTTTCCTCTTCCACGGTTCTAATCTACTCTTTATTACCCTTTTTCCATTGATAGTGCAAGTGTAAGCTATTTTACTTCATTTAAAATGGGCAAGGCGCGTGGCAAGGGACGTGGAAGTGGACGTTCTGGTGATGGTTCGTGCAGAGGACGGGGCCGTGGCCAAGGTGAAAATGTGCCACAACCAACAGCCACATCTTCTCGCTCCCACTTCTTGAACGAATTACTAGGGAAGCACAGAGCAACACCAGTATTGAGAACTGATCAGTGTGAACAGGTTATTAATTGGATAGCAGACAATACTTCCAGTTACCTGGGCACCACCACCACCGGTCTGTCTTCCACACGGTCAACTCTTAGTAGCTTTGAGTCTCGACCGCATACTCCTCCTCACCCTGATGCTCCTTCCTCCCACCATGCCGAGTGTTTTCAGACAGCAAGTGATCCCACACTTGGACACTCTGAAGAGCTGTTCACTGGTCCATTTCCATATTTGGGCCCCTCGCCTGATACGCTTGAAGTGGTGGAAGAGGAGATCCCATATTGCAATGCCCAAATATTTGAACAGCCACGGCCACAGGAAGTCGACTTTGGCAATCTGTCACAAGAGGTGGACGATGACGAGACACAATTGCCAGGAAGTGAGGAGGAGGATCGTGGTGCGCAAGTGGAAGAGGAGGAGGTGGTGAATGATCTAGCAACTGACCCAACGTGGCAGGAGGACATGCAGAGTGAGGCCAGCAGCACACAGGGTGAGGGACGCAGAGTACCCAACAGTCAGGAAGATGCAGTGTGGTGGCGGCAGACAGAAGGCAGGCAACAGGTCACCTTAACACCAACACGAGGGACGTTGCCAGTACAAGCGGTAGGTCTTCCAGAGTCTGGAATTTTTTTAAAGACTCTGCTGATATCCCCAAAAAGGCCATATGTTCCACCTGCCATGCCAGCATCAGCAGGGGTGACCAAACTACCAGCCTGACCACCACCAGCATGATCAGGCACATGGCAGCAAAGCACCCGACTTTGTGGGGCGAAACCCAGGGTCCACGACCAGTGTCAGCGGGTGTCACCACTGCTTCTTCCACTGTTGTGTTTGCAATAGAACTCCCTGTTGTGTGTGCAAGGCAATCCCCTGTCCATACTGCATGTAAAGATGCCCCTTCCTCTCAGTCTTCACTTGTTATGGCAGTTTCTCAAGAAACAGCATCAACGTCCACGTCCACGTCCCACCGCAGCGTTCAATTGTCCATATCCCAGACCTTTGAACGAAAGCGGAAATTCGCAGCCAACGCCCCAGAGGCCACAGTCCTAAATTCGCACATTTCACGACTGCTTGCATTGGAAATGCTGCCTTTTAGGCTGGTGGAGACGGAATCCTTCCGCAATCTTATGGCAGTGGCCGTCCCTCGGTACTCGGTTCCCAGCCGATACTATTTTGCCCGATGTGCCTTCCCCGCACTACACAAGCACGTGTCCCAAAGCATCTGCCGTGCCCTCAACAACGCAGTTACAGGGAGAGTCCACCTGACAACGGACACGTGGACAAGTGCTTGTGGCCAGGGACGGTACATCTCTCTGACGGCACACTGGGTAAACATAGTGGAAGCCAGGACCCAGTCGGACCTTGGGACGGAACACATCCTCCCCACACCGAGGATTGCGGGCCCTATGTCAGTCAGAGTTGCCCCCACAGTGAACAGCTCCTGCGCATCATCCTCCTCCTCCTCCTCCTCCTCATGTTAAGCCTCCATCTCAGATATCACCACATCAGTTACAAGCTGGAAGCATTGCAGTACTGCCTCCGCCAAGCGGCAACAGGCTGTGCTGAAACTCATAAGCTTAGGTGATAAACCTCACACTGCTTGTGAGTTGTGGACAGCTGTGAAAGAGCAGGCAGATCTGTGGCTGAGACCGCTGAATCTACATCCCGGCATGGTCGTGTGTGACAATGGCCGTAACCTGGTGGCGGCTCTGAGGCGAGGTGAGATCACACACGTGCCATGCCTGGCTCATGTGCTTAACCTCGTGGTTCAGCGGTTTCTTAAATCATACCCCGAGTTGCCAGATCTGCTCGTGAAAGTACGCCGCCTGTCAGCTCATTTTCGCAAGTCGGCTACAGCTTCCGCCGCCCTTGCTGTGTTACAGCAGCGTTTTGCAGCTTCCGGCACACCGACTGGTGTGTGATGTCCCCACACGTTGGAACTCTACCCTCCACATGTTGCATAGGATTTGTGAGCAGAAGAGAGCAGTTGTGGAGTACCAGCTGCAACAAGGCCGTCGCTATTCAGGTCAGACTCCACACATAAGACCTCAGGAGTGGACCTGTATGTCTGACATATGTACCATCCTGACAAACTTTGAGGAGGCCACCAAGATGGTGAGTGGCGATGACGCCATCATTAGTGTCAGCATCCCACATGTCTGTCTTTTGCAACGCTCTCTGCAGAGAATTAAAGAGGAGGCATTGCAGCCAGAGTATGATGAGATGGATCAAGAAGCCGTAGCGGGCGATTACACACAGCCCAGCCTCATCTCATCCCAACGTGCATTGTGGGACAATGAGGGAGAGGAGGAGGAGGAGGAGGAGGAAGAACAGGAGCTGCTATCATGCGTTGTAGACTGTAGTACCTGTACAAGTGTCATACCGTCGGTTCAGCGTGGGTGGCCTGAGGACAGGGGGGAGGAGGAAGAGGAGGAGGAGTAGAGCATGGTCAGTCGTCATCTTGGTGAGGACAGGGAAATCTTGCCCGTTACCAGTCTGGCACGCATGGCTGACTTTATGTTACGCTGCCTTAACCGTGACCCTCGCGTTGTCTAAATGTTGGGTGACAGTCATTACTGGTTGGTGACACTTGTAGACCCCCGCTACAAGGAGAACTTTCACTCTCTTATTCCTGAGGTGGAGAGGTCTACAAAAATGGGGCAATACCAGAAGGCCCTTGCTGCAGAACTCTTAAAAAAATTCCCATCTGAACACGCTAGCGGCAGAGGTCACAGTTCGTTGCCCAACCAAGGCATACAGGCGAGAGAGATGCAACTCCAATCAAGCAGAGGCAGGGGAACACTGTCAACGTTCTGGGACAGTTTTCTGACACCCGCCCAGCTTACAGGCCCTGAGGCGCGGGGTACTCTCACAAGGAGTGGAAAGTTTCAAAAGATGGAGAGGGAGTACATTGCCGATCGTACCAGCGTCCTCCGTGATTCCTCTGTGCCTTTTAATTATTCGGTATCCAAGCTGGACACTTTGAATGAACTCGCTCTGTACGCCTTGGACTTCCTGGCCTGCCCTGCCGCTAGCGTTTTATCGGAGCGTGTTTTTAGTGCCGCTGGGGGAATTATAACTGATAAGCTCACTTGCCTGTCAACTGACAATGCTGACAAGCTGACCCTTAACAAAATGAACAAGGGCTGGATTGGGCCAGACTTCTCATCACCACCAAATGACAGCAGAGTAATGTAAAGTCAAATCCACTGTGTTATTACGGGAGGTGTATTCACATGCACCGCTTCACACCCACACATGGGTATACGCTTCCTCGTTTCGGCTGTTTAATCTTCTTCTCCTTATCCTCAGCCTCCACCACCACTATACCACCAGGGTGCCAGCATTGCAAGTTCCTCCGTCCTAATTTTTGGCAGCTTTTGCTGGGAAAGCATAAGCAAATACCATGGGACACCCACTCCCCAATAATGGGACTTATGTTTGTAATATGCTGTACTGCATGGCTCTTGTAAGGGGCATTGCAAGTTGCTCCGACCTAATTTTTGGCAGCTTTTGCTGGGAAAGAATAAGCAAATACTATGGGAGACCCACTCCCCAATAATGGGACTTATGTTTGTAATATGCTGTACTGCATGGCTCTTGTAAGGGGCATTGCAAGTTGCTCCGTCCTAATTTTTGGCAGCTTTTGCTTGCAAGGCATAAGCAAATACTATGGGACACCCACTCCCCAATAATGGGACTTATGTTTGTAATATGCTGTACTGCATGTGACGCGCCCCCTGGGCCGTGTGTACACGTGTGTGGTATACCCGGTGCTGGGTCTCTGGGGTTTGTAGTCTCCGTGGCGGTGACCCGATCCCGTGGCTCAGGCTGGTCAAACCAGTGGCAATCTTTCTTAGGTTTTGAGGTTAATTGTCCGACTGCGCCACCCGTGGATTGCGGTCAGGGAGTACCACCGCTGCGAGGCTGACCGCTGAGGCTGGTGTTGTGTGCGCAGCATAAAATGGGATAACTCCCCTCGGGAGAAGTATAGCCTCAGGGCAGTGAGTGTGGATGATGGGGGTGATGGTGCACGAGCGCAGCAGGAATGACTCAGAGTCTTTGCAGTGCAGTTCATGGTCTTTACTGATGATTATAAGGTAGACCCTCCCGGGAGTACTGGCTAGCATAAGAGGCCTGGTCAGTCTGTGAGCAAGCAGGAGTTCCCCTGTCCAGGTGGAGTTGTAGGCCTCCCTGTCTGTCTGCACTCTTCCTGGCTACCTTGCTGTAAGCGGGTAGAAGTAGCCCACGTCCCTGAGTGTACCGTGTAGTGCTCACCCGTATGGCTGGTGACTTGGGGCCTTCTGTTAGCCTCCACTCCACGACGGTGGTGCTGGTCCCTTGCTTGTGACTGTGCCTCCGGGCTTCTATGGCCAGAGGACCTGAAATCCCCTGCCGGCTGGTTTCTGCTGCTGGATATATAAGTCCTCACAGCTTCGGACTCCTGTGTCCGGTTCCTATTGTCTTCTGCCAGGGCGAGCTCTGCTCAGCTTCCAGCCCCTCGTCTTTAGCTCCTAGCTCCTACAGAGCTCCTTGCTGTTACTTTCCCTTGCTCTCACTCTGACTCTGACTGTTCTCTGTTCTCTGACTCACTCAACCCCACCCCAGATCCAGTTTATAAGGGCAGAATTCTCCCCTCCCAGGACTGGGGCAGGAGGATGTTGCATGTTTAAGGGATCCTGACCAGGAAACCTCCCACTTGCTCTCCGACGTAATCTCTATTACTGTGGTGACCAGACCCCTGGGGTGCCACACATGGCTCTTGTAAGGGGCATTGCAGTACCTCATAATTTTTGGAAAGCATTCCATTCACTGCTTAGGCCAACAGTGCACAGGAGACCCAGTTGCTATAAATGGAAAAAAAGGTTTAGTTAACGCCCTCTGACCTCCATGTCATTTCCAAGGGGCATTGGAGTGCCTCGAAATTTTTGGTAGGCATTGCACTCACTGTATGCCCTATAACTGTGTAGCCGAACCGCTCCTTTTGTTACAGAAACATATCCTACAAGACATATCTGGTTGACTGGCCTGATATTGATGTGAATGGTCCCTGTTCCTCCTGTTCTTTCTCCTTTGCCACTACCTCATCCATCATTTATCACCTGAAGCTTTGTTTTAATGGGAGTCATAGAACTTGGATAGTAGCAGGAAAACATCCAGCAATCCTCAGAGGAGGTAGGATATGCGCCAAAACGCTGACCTCCTCAGGCCTAGCCGCTACTACATACATGCGCTTGCATTACAACAAAACAAAGCAGATGCTAACTTCTATCATCCTCATCATGCTCCTCACCTTGGCACTCTCAACTCCCCTGATGGAGAAGCCAGGGCCCACCGGAGGAGTCTGATAGTCCGGTGGGCTCGGCCAATGCTGCCCTAAAGCAGGCCAGGCTAAGAAAACTGTGGGAAAGGTTACCGGTACAAATAGGGGTGGCTGGGGACCGAGTATGGACACCCGGCCACCCCCTGGAGGCTGGGGAGCAAGCGGGGCACCCGGCCACCAGGCGGCTGGGGACTGAGTATGGATACCAGGCCGCCGACACAGCCATGGCGTGGTGGCCAGATTCCGCCGACACATGCCTAAAAGGCCCAATTTAAAGTGCAAGAAAGCAAGCAGTATGGTATTGCAGCCTGGGGGTGGGTGGGTGGCAGGCTGCATACTTGTGCTTGCATTGCAAGGAATGGGAGAGGTACAATTGAACACTGCCCTGGGACAAGGACTTGAATGGGGATAGTTGCAAGTCTGCAACGACAGGTGCAAGGTGGGAGGCATCTTCGCATGTTCCATGAACAGGGGTTTGGCATGCACACACTACAGCAGAATAGGCTCTCCTTCCCACTAAATGCACTGGGGAGGGCACAGGTAATGTTTTGGTATACGCGCTTAATCTTATATATAAGGCACACCAGGACAAATAGGGGCGGCTGGGGACTGAGTATGGATACCTCGCTGCCGAAGCAGCCATGAGGTAGTGGCCAGCTTCGGCCTCCTCTAAACTAAAAGGCCGCATTTCAAGTGCAAGCTAGCAGTATGAATTGCAGTCTGGGGGTGGGTGGGTGGCAGGCGGCACACTTACACTTGCATTAAAAGAAAACATAGCAGATGCTAACTTCTGTCATCATCATCATGCTCCTCACCTTGGCACTCTCAACTCCACCGATGGAGAAGTCAGGGCCCACCGGAGGAGTCTGGTTCTCTGGTGGGCTCATCCAATGCTGCCTAAAGCAGGCCGGGCTAAGAAAAGTGTGTGGGGGGATGTTCCAAGGAGAAATGGGTGCGGCTGGGGACCGTTTATGGACACCCGACTGCCCCCAGGCAGCTGGGGACCGTGTGGACACTCGCCACGGGGCGGCTGGCGACTGAGTATGGACACCCGGCCACCGGGCGGCTGGGTACTGAGTATGGATTCCAGGCCGCCAACACAGCCATGACGTTGTGGCCAGATTCCGCCTCCACATGCCTAAAAGGCCCAATTTCAAGTTCAAGCAAGCAAGCAGTATGGTATTGCAGCCTGGGGGTGGGTGGGTGGAAGGCTGCATACTTGCGCGTGTATTGCAAGGAATGGGGGAGGTACAATTGAACACTGCCCTGGGACTAGAACTTGCATGGGGATAGTTGCAAGTCTGCATCTTCTGATGCGGCAAGGATCACTTATGATGGGCACACTTTTTGACAGTGACCTGGGAGTCAGAGATGCTTCCAGGGGTCTTCCCCATGCTGTTCCCATGTCTTTTCAGCACTTTATGCATGTGTCACACAGCACATGGCCAGATAAGGTTGTAAAATGTTAAAATGACATTTCCCGGTGAATGCATTTGTCATATTTGAAAGCAATACAATAGTGCAAAAACGCATAAAAAATGCTACTTGTGAACATAGCCAAAGGTGTGGAGGAGTATTTTTGTTTTTGGTCATTTATTTTAACTTATACACAAGTCTTTTCCCTGGAAAGGATGTTCCTTAACATATTTCACAGAAAAAAAGTTTCACTTTCGTTTTATCGTGAGCCTGTAAAAGTGGCTTAATACCTCTGACCACGTTGTTGACAGCAGTGACCTGGGGGTCAGAAATGCTTCCTGGGGCAATCCCCATGCTGTCCCCATGTCATTTGAGCACTGTCACTATCGTTTTGGGCACTTGTTAGGCTTTTAAAAGACTGCCGGGGGTGCCACCGCAAAAATGCTCGAGTCTCCCATAGACTAACATTGGGCTCGTTGCTCGGGTCGAGCACCCGAGTATCACGGCGAGCTCGGCCCGAGCTTCGAGCACCCGAGCATTTTAGTGCTCGCTCAACACTACTACTAACATTTGACCGTGTGGAAGACAGACTGGAGCTGGTGTTGGCCAGGTAACTGGAAGTATTATGTGCTATCCAATTAATAACCTGTTCACACTGATCAGGTCGCAATACTGGTGTTGTTCTGTGCTTCCCTAGTAATTCAGTGAAGAACTGGGAGTGAGAAGATGTGGTGTTGGTTTTGGCACATTTTCACCTTTGCCACGGCCCGGTCCTCTGCACGCACCATCACCAGAACATCCAGTTCCACGTCCCTTGCCACGTGCCTTGCCCATTGTAAATGAAGTAAAATAGCTTACACTCGCACTATCAATGGAAAAAGGGTAATAAAAAGTAGATTACAACCGTGGAAGAGGAAAACCACAGTTCTATTTCTCGGGCCTACACCAGACTATTTTCAACAGATAAATTTGTGTCTGAACAATCAGGAGACACTATTACTGTTTTTCTTTACTGCAAAAACTGCCAAAAGCAGGATAATACAGAGGTTTTAACCGTGGAACTGCAAAACCACACTTCTATTTCTCGGGCCTACACCAGACTATTTTCAACAGATATATTTGTGTCTGAACAATCAGGAGACACTATTATGGTTTTTCTTTACGGAAAAAATACCAAAAGCTGGATAATAGAGATTTTTTACAGTGGGACGGCAAAACCACAGTTATAATTTACTGGTGTATACCAGAGTCTTTTAAACAGATATATTGGTGTCTGAACAATCAGGAGACACTATTACTGTTTTTCTTTACGGCAAAAAAGGACAAAAGCAGGATAATAGAGATTTTTTACCGTGGGACGGCAAAACCACAGTTATAATTTTCTGGTGTATACCAGAGTCTTTTAAACAGATATATTGGTGTCTGAACAATCAGGAGACACTATTACTGCTTTTCTTTACGGCAAAAAATGCCAAAAGCAGGATAATACAGAGATTTGACCCGTGGAACTGCAAAACCACACTTCTATTTCTCGGGCCTACACCAGACTATTTTCAACAGATATATTGGTGTCTGAACAATCAGGAGACACTATTACTGTTTTTCTTTATGGCAAAAAATGCCAAAAGCAGGATAATAGAGATTTTTCACTGTGGAACGGCTAAACCACAGTTATAGTTTACTGGTGTATACCAGACTTTTTAAATAGATATATTTGCGGCTGAACAATGAGCGACACACTCAAACTGTTTTTTTTTTTTTGTAAAAATGGACCAAAGTGGATAATACAGAGGTTTGAACCGTGGAACTGCAAAACCACACTTCTATTTCTCTGGCCTTCACCAGACTATTTTCAACAGATATATTTGTGTCTGAACAATCAGGAGACACTATTACTGTTTTTCTTTGCGGAAAAAATACCAAAAGCTGGATAATAGAGATTTTTTACAGTGGGATGGCAAAACCACAGTAATAATTTACTGGTGTATACCAGACTCTTTTAAACAGATATATTGGTGTCTGAACAATCAGGAGACACTATTACTGTTTTTCTTTATTCCAAAAAATGCCAAAAGAAGGATAATAGAGATTTTTCACCGTGGAACGGTAAAACCACAGTTATAATTTACAGGTGTATACCAGACTTTCTTAAATAGATATATTTGTGGCTGAACAGTGAGCGACAAACTCAAACTGTTTTTTTTTTTGTAAAAATGGCCCAAAAGTGGATAATACAGAGGTTTGAACCGTGGAACTGCAAAATCACACTTCTATTTCTCTGGCCTACAACAGACTCTTTTAAACAGATATATTTGTGTCTGAACTGTCACAGACACACTTTTTTTTTTTTTTTGGGGGGGGGACACCAAAAGGTTAATAAGATGGATATTTGTACAGTGTGAAGGAGGAAAAAAAAGAGGATTTTTGATGAAAATAAAAGGATAATTCCTGGCCCATGAGACCTGGAGCTAAGTCCGGAACTTTCAGCAACAGGAGCACACAAGACTGTAATGCAGCGTTTGCTGGTATAACCACTGCGTCTCCTATACAGCCTGCCTGCCTGCATGCCTGATATCTGGGATGGATATTAGTCCTGAGAAGGAATGTTTGTTTGATCTGGCAGTCTTTTGTCACAAAAGGTGGACGATGATGAGACACAATTGCCAGAAAGTGAGGAGGAGGATCGTGGTGCGCAAGTGGAAGAGGAGGAGGTGGTGGATGATCTAGTAACTGCCCAACGTGGCAGGAGGACATGCAGAGCGAGGCCAGCAGCACACAGGGTGAGGGAGGCAGAGTACCCCAACAGGCAGGAAGAAGCAGTGTGGTGGCCGCACACAGAAGGCAGGCTACAGTTCCCCATAACACCAACACGAGGGACGTTGCCAGTACAACCGTCTTGTAAAGCTCCTGTGACCTCCACTACTTCTCCAAGGGGCATTCAAACCGTCTTGTTAAGCTACTGTGACCTCCACCACTTTTCCAAGGGGCATTAAAACCATCTTGTTAAGCTACTGGGACCTCCAAGTCTCGTCGGAGGGGCATTAAAAGCGTCTTGTTAAGCTACTGCGTCCTCCACCACTTTTCTGAGGGGCATTAAAACCATCTTGTTAAGATACTGGGACCTCCACGTCTATTCCAAGGGGCATTCAAACCATCTTGTTAAGCTTGTGGGACCTCCACGTCTCTTCCAAGGGGCATTCAAACCGTCTTGTTAAGCTACTGTGATCTCCACCACTTTTCCAAGGGGCATTAAAACCGTCTTGTTAAGCTACTGGGACCTCCACATTTCTTCTGAGGGGCATTAAAAGCGTCTTGCTAAGCTACTGTGACCTCCACCACTTTTCCAAGGGGCATTAAAACCATCTTGTTAAGCTACTGGGACCTCCACTTCTCTTCTGAGGGGCATTAAAAGCATCTAGTTAAGCTACTCTGACGTCCACCACTTTTCCAAGGGGCATTAAAACCATCTTGTTAAGCTACTGGTACCTCCACGTCTCTTCTGAGGGGCATTAAAAGCGTCTTGTTAAGCTACTGCGACCTACACCACTTATCCGAGGGACATTAAAACCGTCTTGTTAAGCTATTGGGACCTCCACGTCTCTTCTGAGGGGCATTAAAAGCGTCTTGTTAAGCTACTGTGACCTCCACCACTTTTCCAAGGGGCATTAAAATCGTCTTGTTAAGCTACTGGGACCTCCACGTCTCTTCCAATGGCATTCAAACCGTCTTGTTAAGCTACTGGGACATCCACGTCTGTTCCAAGGAGCATTCAAACCGTCTTGTTAAGCTACTGGTACCTCCATGTCTCTTCCAAGGGGCATTCAAACCGTCTTGTTAAGCTACTGGGACCTCCACCACTTTTCCAATGGGCATTAAAAGCGTCTTGTTAAGCTACTGTGACCACCACGTCTCTTCTGAGAGGCATTAAAAGCGTCATGTTAAACTACTGTGACCTCCACCACTTTTCCAAGGGGCATTAAAACCGTCTTGTTAAGCAACTGGGAACTCCACGTGTCTTCTGAGGGGCATTAAAAGCGTCTTTTTAAGCTACTGTGACCTCCACCACTTTTCCAAGGGGCATTAAAACCATCTTGTTAAGCTACTGGGACCTCCACGTCTCTTCTGAGGGGCATTAAACGCATCTTGTTAAGCTACTGCGACCTCCACCACTTTTCCGAGTGGCATTAAAACCATCTTGTTAAGCTACTGGGACCTCCACGTCTCTTCCAAGGGGCATTCAAACCGTCTTGTTAAGCTACTGGGACCTTCACGTCTCTGCCAATGGGCATTCAAACCATCTCGTTAAGCTACTGTGACCTCCACCACTTTTCCAAGGGGCATTAAAACAGTCTTGTTAAGCTACTTGGACCTTCACGTCTCTTCTGAGGGGCATTAAAAGTGTCTTGCAAAGCTACTGTGACCTCCACCACTTTTCCAAGGGGCATTAAAACCATCTTGTTAAGCTACTGGGACCTCCCTGTCTCTTCTGAGGGGCATTCAAACCGTCTTGTTAAGCTACTGGGACCTCCACGTCTCTTCCAAGGGGCATTCAAACTGTCTTGTTAAGCTACTGTGACCTCCACCACTTTTCCAAGGGGCATTATAACCATCTAGTTAAGCTACTAGGACCTCCACGTCTCTTCTAAGGGTCATTAAAAGAGTCTTGTTAAGCTGCTGTGACCTCCACCACTTTTCCAAGGGGCATTAAAACCATTTAGTTAAGCTATTGGGACCTCCACGTCTCTTCTGAGGGGCATTAAAAGTGTCTTGTTAAGCTACTGTGACCTCCACCACTTTTCCAAGGGGCATAAAATCCATCTTGTTAAGCTACTAGGACCTCCACGTCTCTTCCAAGGGGCATTCAAACCATCTTGTTAAGCTACTGGGACCTCCACCTCTCTTCTGAGGGGCATTAAAAGCGTCTTGTTAAGCTACTGTGACCTCCACCACTTTTCCAAGAGGCATTAAAACCATCTTGTTAAGCTACTGGGACCTCCACGTCTCTTCTGAGGGGCATTAAAAGCGTCTTGTTAAACCACTCTGAACTCCACAGCTCTTCCAAGGGGCATTGAAATGTTGTTTTTAATTAACTCTAACCTCCACGACTCTTCGAACGGGCATTCCATTTCCTCCTAATTTTTGGCAGCTTTTGCTTGGAAGGCATAAGCAAAGACTATGGGAGACCCACTCCCCAATAATGGGAACAATGTTTGTAAAATGCTGTACTGCGTGGCTCTTGTAAGAGGCATTGCAATTTCCGCTGTCCTAATATTTGGCAGCTTTGGCTTGGAAGGCATAAGGAAAGAATATGGGAGACCCACTCCCCAATAATGGGAATAATGTTTGTAATATGCTGTACTGCATGGCTCTTGTAAGGGGCATTGCAAGTTCCTCCATCCTAATTTTTGGCAGCTTTTGCTTGGAAGGCATAAGCAAAGACTATGGGAGACCCACTGCCCAATAATGGGAATAATGTTTTAATATGCTGTACTGCATGGCTCTTGTAAGGGGCATTGCAAGTCCTTACATCCTATTTTTTGGCAGCTTTTGCTTGGAAGGCATAAGCAAAGACTATGGGAGACCCACTCCCCAATATTGGGAATAATATTTTTAATATGCTGTACTGTATGGCTCTTGTAAGGGGCATTAAAAGTGTCTTTTAAGCTACTGTGACCTCCACCACTTTTCCAAGGGGCATTAAAACCGTCTTGTTAAGCTACTGGGACCTCCACCACTTTTTCAAGGTGCATTAAAACCATCTTGTTAGGCTACAGGGACCACCAGGTTTCTTCTGAGGGGCATTAAAAGCGTCTTGTTAAGCTACTGTGACCTCCACCACTTTTCCAAGGGGCATTAAAACCGTCTTTTTAAGCTACTGGGACCTCCACGTCTCTTCTGAGGGGAATTAGAAGCATCTTGTTAAGCTACTGCGACCTCCACCACTTTTCCGAGTGGCATTAAAACCGTCTTGTTAAGCTACTGGGACCTCCACGTCTCTTCCATGGGGCATTCAAACCGTCTTGCTAAGCTACTGGGACCTCCACGTCTCTGCCAATGGGCATTCAAACCATCTTGTTAAGCTACTGTAACCTACACCACCTTTCCAAGGGGCATTGAATCCGTCTTGTTAAGCTACTGGGACCTCCACGTCTCTTCTGAGGGGCATTAAAGTGTCTTGCTAAGCTACTGTGACCTCCACTTTTCCAAGGGGCATAAAAACCATCTTGTTAAGCTACTGGGACCTCCGCGTCTCTTCTGAGGGGCATTAAAAGCGTATTCTTAAGCTACTGCAACCTCCACCACTTTTCTAAGGGGCATTAAAACCGTCTTGTTAAGCTACTGGTACCTCCACGTCTCTTCCAAGGGGCATTCAAACCATCTTGTTAAGCTACTGGGACCTCCACCACTTTTCCAAGGTGCATTAAAACCATCTTGTTAAGCTACTGGGACTTCCACGTCTCTTCTGAGGGGCATTAAAAGCATTTTGCTAAGCTACTGCGACCTCCACCACTTTTCCGAGGGGCATTAAAATCGTCTTGTTAAGCTACTGGGACCTCCATGTCTCTTCTAAGGGGCATTAAAACTGTCTTGTTAAGCTACTGGGACCTCCACGTCTCTTCCAAGGGGCATTCAAACTGTCTTGTTAAGCTACGGTGACCTCCACCACTTTTCCAAGGGGCATTAAAACCATCTTGTTAAGCTACTAGGACCTCCACGTCTCTTCTGAGGGGCATTAAATGCGTCTTTTTAAGCTGCTGTGACCTCCACCACTTTTCCAAGGGGCATTAAAACCATTTTGTTAAGCTACTGGGACCTCCACGTCTCTTCTGAGGGGCATTAAAAGTGTCTTGTTAAGCTACTGTGACCTCCACCACTTTTCCAAGGGGAATAAAGACCGTCTTTTTAAGCTACTAGGACCTCCACGTCTCTTCCAAGGGGCATTCAAACCGTCTTGTTAAGCTACTGGGACCTCCACTTCTCTTCTGAGGGGCATTAAAAGCGTCTTGTTAAGCTACTGTGACCTCCACCACTTTTCCAAGGGTCATTAAAACCATCTTGTTAAGCTACTGGGACCTCCACTTCTCTTCTGAGGGGCATTAAAAGCGTCTTTTTAAGCTGCTGTGACCTCCACCTCTTTTCCAAGGGGCATTAAAACCATTTTGTTATGCTACAGAGACCTCCACGTCTCTTCTGAGGGGTATTAAAAGTGTCTTGTTAAGCTACTGTGACCTCCACCACTTTTCCAAGGGGCATAAAAACAGTCTTGTTAAGCTACTATGACCTCCACGTCTCTTCCAAGGGCATTCAAACCGTCTTGTTAAGCTACTGGGACCTCCACCTCTCTTCTGAGGGGCATTAAAAGCGTCTTGTTAAGCTATTGTGACCTCCACCACTTTTCCAAGGGGCATTAAAACCATCTTGTTAAGCTACTGGGACCTCCACGTCTCTTCTGAGGGGCATTAAAAGCGTCTTGTTAAACCACTCTGAACTCCACAGCTCTTCCAAGGGGCATTGAAATGTTGTTTTTAATTAACTCTAACCTCCACGACTCTTCGAACGGGCATTGCATTTTCTCCTAATTTTTGGCAGCTTTTGCTTGGAAGGCATAAGCAAAGACTATGGGAGACCCACTCCCCAATAATGGGAATAATGTTTGTAATATGCTGTACTGCGTGGCTCTTGTAAGAGGCATTGCAATTTCCTCTGTCCTAATTTTTGGCAGCTTTTGCTTGGAAGGCATAAGCAAAGACTATGGGAGTCCCACTGCCCAATAATGGGAATAATGTTTGTAATATGCTGTACTGCTTGGCTCTTGTAAGGGGCATTGCAAGTTCCTCCATCCTAATTTTTGGCAGCTTTTGCTTGGAAGGCATAAGCAAAGACTATGGGAGACCCACTCCCCAATAATGGGAATAATGTTTGTAATATGCTGTACTGCATGGCTCTTGTAAGGGGCATTGAAAGTTCCTCCTTCCTAATTTTTGGCAGCTTTTGCTTGGAAGGCATAAGCAAAGACTATGGGAGACCCGCTGCCCAATAATGGGAATAATGTTTGTAATATGCTGTACTGCATGGCTCTTGTAAGGGGCATTGCAAGTTCCTACATCCTATTTTTTGGCAGCTTTTGCTTGGAAGGCATAAGTAAAGACTATGGGAGACCCACTCCCCAATAATGGGAATAATATTTTTAACATGCTGTACTGTATGGCTCTTGTAAGGGGCATTAAAAGCGTCCTGTTAAGCTACTGTGACCTCCACCACTTTTCCAAGGGGCATTAAAACCGTCTTGTTAAGCTACTGGGACCTCCACGTCTCTTCTGAGGGGCATTAAAAGCGTCTTGTTAAGCTACTGTGACCTCCACCACTTTTCCAAGGGGCATAAAAACCATCTTGTTAAGCTGCTGGGACCTCCGCATCTCTTCTGAGGGGCATTCTAACCGTCTTGTTAAGTTACTGGGACCTCCACCACTTTTCCAAGGTGCATTAAAACCATCTTGTTAAGCTACAGGGACCACCACGTCTCTTCTGAGAGGCATTAAAAGCGTCTTTTTAAACTACTGTGACCTCCACCACTTTTCCAAGTGGCATTAAAACCGTCTTGTTAAGCTACTGGGAGCTCCACGTGTCTTCTGAGGGGCATTAAAAGCGTCTTGTTAAGCTACTGCGACCTCCACCACTTTTCCGAGTGGCATTCAAACCGTCTTGCTAAGCTGCTGGGACCTCCACGTCTCTTCCAAGGGGCATTCAAACTGTCTTGTTAAGCTACTGTGACCTCCACCACTTTTCCAAGGGGCATTAAAACCATCTTGTTAAGCTACTAGGACCTCCACGTCTCTTCTGAGGGGCATTAAAAGCGTCTTTTTAAGCTGCTGTGACCTCCACCTCCTTTCCAAGGGGCATTAAAACCATTTTGTTAAGCTACAGGGGCCTCCACGTCTCTTCTGAGGGGCATTAAAAGTGTCTTCTTAAGCTACTGTGACCTCCACCACTTTTCCACGGGGCATAAAAACAGTCCTGTTAAGCTACTAGGACCTCCACGTCTCTTCCAAGGGCATTCAAACTGTCTTGTTAAGCTACTGGGTCCTCCACCTCTCTTCTGAGGGGCATTAAAAGCGTCTTGTTAAGCTACTGTGACCTCCACCACTTTTCCAAGGGGCATTAAAACCATCTTGGTAAGCTACTGGGACCTCCACGTCTCTTCTTAGGGGCATTAAAAGCGTCTTGTTAAACCACTCTGAACTCCACAGCTCTTCCAAGGGGCATTGAAATGTTGTTTTTTATTAACTCTAACCTCCACGACTCTTCGAACGGGCATTGCATTTCCTCCTAATTGTTGGCAGCTTTTGCTTGGAAGGCATAAGCAAAGACTATGGGAGACCCACTCCCCAATAATGGGAATAATGTTTGTAATATTCTGTACTGCGTGGCTCTTGTTAGAGGCATTGCAATTTCCTCTGTCCTAATTTTTGGCAGCTTTTGCTTGGAAGGCATAAGCAAAGACTATGAGAGTCCCACTCCCCAATAATGGGAATAATGTTTGTAATATGCTGTACTGCATGGCTCTTGTAAGGGGCATTGCAAGTTCCTCCATCCTAATTTTTGGCAGCTTTTGCTTGGAAGGCATAAGCAAAGACTATGGGAGACCCACTCCCCAATAATGGGAATAATGTTTGTAATATGCTGTACTGCATGGCTCTTGTAAGGGGCATTGAAAGTTCCTCCTTCCTAATTTTGGCATCTTTTGCTTGGAAGGCATAAGCAAAGACTATGGGAGACCCACTGCCCAATAATGGGAATAATGTTTGTAATATGCTGTACTGCATGGCTCTTGTAAGGGGCATTGCAAGTTCCTACATCCTATTTTTTGGCAGCTTTTGCTTGGAAGGCATAAGCAAAGACTATGGGAGACCCACTTCCCAATAATGGGAATAATATTTTTAAGATGCTGTACTGTTTGGCTCTTGTAAGGGGCATTAAAAGCGTCTTGTTATGCTACTGTGACCTCCACCACTATTCTAAGGGCATTAAAACCGTCTTGTTAAGCTACTGGGACCTCCACGTCTCTTCTGAGGGGCATTAAAAGCGTCTTGTTAAGCTACTGTGACCTCCACCACTTTTCCAAGGGGCATAAAAACCGTCTTGTTAAGCTACTGGGACCTCCGCGTCTCTTCTGAGGGGCATTAAAAGCATCTTGTTAAGCTACTGGTACCTCCACGTCTCTTCCAAGGGGCATTCAAACTGTCTTTTTAAGCTACTGCGACCTCCACCACTTTCCAAGGGACATTCAAACCGTCTTGTTAAGCTACTGTGACCTCCACCTCTTTTCCAAGGGGCATTAAAACCGTCTTGTTAAGCTACTGTGACCTCCACGTCTCTTCAAAGGGGCATTAAAAGCGTCTTCTTAAGCCACTCTGAACTCCACAGCTCTTCCAAGGGGCACTGCATTTCCTCCTAATTTTAGTCAGCTTTTGCTTTTCAATGCAAAGGCGAAAACTAAGGGAGACCCACTCCCCAATAATGGGTAGAAGGTTTTTAGTATGCTGTAATCCACGTCTGTTTCAAGGGGCATTGCAGTTCCTCATAATTTTTGGAAAGCCTTCCATTCACTGCTTAGGCCAACAGTCTACAGGAGACCCAGTTGCTATAAATGGAAAAAACGGTTTAGTTAAGGCCCTCTGACCTCCATGTCATTTCCAAGGGGCATTGGAGTGCCTCGAAATTTTTGGTAGGCATTGCACTCACTATATGCCCTATAACTGTGTAGCCGAACCGCTCCTTTTGTTACAGAAACATATCCTACAAGACATATGTGGTTGACTGGCCTGATATTGATGTGAATGGTCCCTGTTCCTCCTGCTTTTTCTCCTTTGCCACCACCTCATCCATCTTTTATCACCTGAAGCTTTGTTTTAACGAGAGTCATAGAACTGGGATAGTAGCAGGAAAACATTTAGCAATCCTCGGAGGAGGTAGGATATGCGCCAAAACGCTGACCACCTCAGGCCTAGCTGCTACTACATACATGCGCTTGCATTCCAAGAAAAAAAAGCAGATGCTAACTTCTATCATCATCATCATGCTCCTCACCTTGGCACTCTCAACTCCCCTGATGGAGAAGCCAGGGCCCACCGGAGGAGTCTGGTTTTCTGTTGGGCTCGTCCAATGCTGCCCTAAAGCAGGCCTGGCTAAGAAAAGTGTGTGTGGGGAAGTTGACAGGAGAAATAAGGGCGGCTGGGGACCGTTTTTGGACACCCGGCTGCCCCCAGGCGGCTGGGGACCGTGTGTGGACACCCGGCCGCGGGGTGGCTGGGGACCGAGTATGGACACCCGGCCGCACCCTGGCGACTGGGATCCGAGCGTGGACACCCGTCCGCCGGGCGGCTGGGGACTGAGTATGGATACCTTGCTGCCGAAGCAGCCATGAGGTAGTGGCCAGCTTCGGCCTCCTCCAAACTAGAAGGCCCCATTTCAAGTGCAAGCTAGCAGTATGGTATTGCAGCCTGGGGGTGGGTGGGTGGCAGGCTGCACACTTAGGCCAGGATAAGAAAAGTGTGTGGGGGGAAGTTGACAGGAGAAATAGGGGCGGCTGGGGACCGTTTATGGACACCTGGCTGCCCCCAGGCGGCTGGGGACCGAGTGTGGACACCCGGCCTGCCCCTGGCAACTGGGGAAAGAATGTGGACACCCGGCCGCCCCCTGGCGGCTGGGGACCGAGTGTGGACACCCGGCCGCAGTGCGGCTGGGGACTGAGTATGGATACCAGGCCGCCAACGCAGCCATGACGTGGTGGCCAAATTCCGCCTTCACATGCCTAAAAGGCCCAATTTCAAGTGCAAGCAAGCAGTATGGTATTGCAGCCTGGGAGTGGGTGGGTGGCAGGCTGCATATTTGCGCTTGCATTGCAAGGAATGGGGGATGTACAATTGAACACTGCTCTGGGAGAAGGACTTGCACGGGGATAGTTACAAGTCTGCATCTTCTGATTTGGCAAGGATGACGACTGATGGGCACACTTTTAGGCAGTGACCTGGGTGTCAGAGATGCTTCCAGTCATCTTCCCTATGCAGTTCCCATGTCTTTTCAGCACTGTATGCATGTGTCACACAGCACATGGCCAGATAAGGTTGTAAAATGTTAAAATGACATTTCCCAGTGAATGCACGGTTGAAAGCAATACAAAAGTGCAAAATCGCATAAAAAATGCTACTTGTGAACATAGCCCAAGGTGTGGAGGAGTATTTTTTTCTTTGTTATTTATTTTACCTTATACACAAGTCTTTACCCTGGAAAGGAACTTCCTTAACATATTTCACAGGAAAGCAGTTTCAGTTTTGTTTTTGAACGTTTTATTGTGAGCCCGTAAAAGTGGCTTAATACCTCTGACCACATTGTTGACAGCAGTGACCTGGGGGTCAGAAATGCTTCCTGGGGCGATCCCCATGCTGTCCCCATGTCATTTGAGCACTGTCACTATCGTTTTGGGCACTTGTTAGGCTTTTAAAAGACTGCCGGTGGTGCTGCCGCAAAAATGCTCGGGTCTCCCATAGACTAACATTGGGCTTGTTGCTCGGGTCGAGCACCTGAGTATCACAGCGAGCTTGGCCCGATCTTTGAGCACCTGAGCATTTTAGTGCTCGCTCAACACTAGTGACTTTCTTCAAACATCAGAATCAGAATCACAATGACTTTTAGTCACCATGAGTATGTTCATGGTTGATCTCATAAGACAAGAAAAGCCATCAGTTAGTATCAATTGATTGGATAGCTTAATGGTAAGGCATCAGCCTCTGAAACTACAGTGTTAAGAGCTCAAATCATGATAGCCAGCCCTTTCAGTCTCCATAGCCAGTCCTTTATGTCCCCAAAGTCAGCCCTTTTTGTCTCCATAGCCAGCGCCTCTCTTGGAATGTCCCACTCTGATTGTCATCTTGATGTGTTAAGAGTTTCAGACGCTGTCTATTTGCATGGTAAATTACATAGCCAAAGTAAATTGGGAGGCAATAATTTACTACATATCTATTTCCAAGTGACTTTATATTTGCATAATTTCTTTAAGGGGTCTAATGATAAAATGTCTTTATTGTAAATTTTATTTCCATCCACCCAGGTACTGGCTGCAAACTCCCAATTTACTTTTGCTATGTAATTTACCATGCAAATAGACAGCGTGTCTGAAACTCTTAACACATCAGGATGACAATCAGAGTGTCAGATATTAAAAGTAAAACACCCCTGTAGTTTGTGTGCTAAATAGGCATAATTAAAAAATATGTATATATTCCTATCAGGATTTGAACTCTTAACACTGTTGTTTTAGAGACTGATGCCTTACCATTAAGCTATCCAGTCAAGTGATTTCAGCTGATAGCTTTTCTTGTCTTATGAGGTCAACCATTAAATTACATAGAGTGACTAAAAGTCATTGTGATTCTGATTCTGATGTTTGAAGAAAGTCATACATCAGACTCACACATCAAAATCAAACATCATTTGAATTTGGCATGCTTGCAGTCTGTGCATAAGTCCCAATGAGATTTAGACAAGTTTGCACTGAAAATCATATAACCAAATAGAACTGCTAGGTTTTCACAACTGAGTTTATAGCTCAGTCGTTAGTGCACAGGCTTTAGGACACAGAATTTTAGGTTCAAGTCACATCAGCAAACAGTTACTTTTTTTTTTGTTGTAAAAGTCACTTGTCAAAGTCACTTGTCAGAATCACTTGTCAGAATCACTTGTCAGAATAAATTGTCAGAATCACTCATCAAAATCACTTGTCAGAATCACTCGTCAAAATCACTTGTCAGAATCACTCATCAAAATCACTTGTCAGAATCACTCGTCATAATCACTAGTCAGAATCACTTGTCAGAATCACTCATCAAAATCACTCATCAAAATCACTTGTCAGAATCACTTATCAAAATCAGTTCTCAGACAGGATATTTAGCCTCAAACTGACATCATTCTGATGTTTTATTTTGATAACTGATCATGTCCTAAAATGGACACTGTATGCCGGAGTTCCCAGCACAGCAGCGAGCTGATAACAGCTCCTCTGCTCCTGTCCCAAGTAGAGCCAGCATCAATTGTATTTGCACCTTACAGACACAAATACAAATGAGCGCGGAGAATGAGTGACTGCTGGAGCACAGGTATTCAGCAATGTCAGGTTTTTTTTCTCTGAAATGCCTCCCCCTCTCCCCCCGGGTGGCTATCCTGCCTATCCATTGCCCCAGCCAAGGGTATAATACACCGGTAATTTAAAACAACCATGAGAATTCTGCTTTCACAGAATAATATTATAAAGACTAGCTTCCTGTATATGAAATGAACTATGCTGTTTGCTATTAATTTTTGTCTATATGCCTCACATTGCTTCTGCACATATATTACATTTTCATCTTTCATTTCTCTATCCTCTCTTTTTTTAGCTTAGCTTTGATTTGCTATAACATGAATTGTGTATTTAGAAAATCTGACTAGGGCAGACATCTGTGACTGATCTTATAATAACACAAATGAGATGTTGCTGCCTGTTAGTTGTAAGGATTGTTCCTGTGTACTTATGACTCATGAAAATGTTCAGCTACTCTGTGTACACTCATCGGTTAAATCTCATCAGTTTTAATTTCATTGAAAAAGCAAATCACAGATACAGGAATGAGGATAAATACGTTGAACTTGTAGTAGTTTCACAAGAATCAAGAATGATTTATTATTTCAAGACATTCCAAGAGGATTTTCTATCCTGTCAAGATAAAATGATAAAAGGCATGTTCTTATTAATACATTTAGGCACAATTTTAATGGTGCATATGGGAAGGAAGCTGAATTTCTTCAGCAGATAATCAGATATATTTGTTGCTTTGTGATAAAAAAGAATATAGCTACAAGCAACAAGCATTTGAAAGTGGGACAATAAACCACCTACTTGCACAGTAATTCCCTAATATTTCACTACTAATGGAATCCCTCTAGCAAATCAGTTCAATTTGTTATAAATTTGGTGAACCTACACCAAAGAAATGAACCAGAACATATGTTGGTATAAGTACAGTGTATACATGCATATCACACTGTGGCCATTCATACACAAAAACTAAGAGAAATAACAAAGTACTTAGCTAACCCTATTTTGATCAAAAAAGCATAAAAGCATGCTCTCCGCGACAAAGTGTACCCAAAAGAGTACACCTCTTTATGTGTCAGGAGACCTCAAAATAGAGGCTAAATAATTAATAAATAACATTTCCCATTTGTCTACTTTACATCTGCATCATTTTTCAATTATCATTTTATTTTATTAGGATGTTAGAAGAGTTAGAAGTTTAGTTGCAATTTCTCATTTTTTTAAGAAATGTATAAAACTTTTTTCTTTAGAGACCTATTCAGACTGAAATGGACTTTGTGGGGCTTATATATTTAAAACTCCCAAAAAGCGATACCATTTAAAAAACTGCACCCCTCAAATACTTCAAAATTGATGTCAGGAAATGTTTTAACCCTTCAGGTTAATCTGATGGATCTGGCTCTGTCAAAAAGACCTGATACAATTTCAAATCTACAGGTCCGGGAGCATTTGGGATGCAGTGACTATAATATTGTAAGTTTCAATGTGATTTTCAATCAAACATTCAAAAGGGGAAATGCAAAAACCTGGAACTTTAGGAAAGCTGATTTCAACAAGCTAAGGGAAGAGCTTAATTGTGTAGTCTAGGACCATGTCATGGTAACTTGGGATACCAAAAATAAATGGGGCATGTTTAAGGAAATACTACTAGAATCCTGTTGAAACCTTATACTCTCTGGTAATAAAATGACCAGGAATTAAAAGAAACCATTATGGATGAATAAGACAGTACAAAGTTTAATAAGACAAAAGCAAAGGGCATTCAAAATTTTGAAAGCCGAGAAAACAGAAATAGCATTTAAGTAGTATAAAAATCTCAATAAGAAATGTAAAAAAGAAATCAAGCTAGCAAAGTTATCTACAGAGAAACAAATCACTAGCGACATCAAAATAACCCCCCAAAATTTTATAAATACATCATTGCCAAAAAGAAAAAAAAACATATGTTATCGGCCCCTTAAAAGACGATAATAACAAGATAATTATAGAAGACAAAGGAAAGGCTGACATATTAAACAGGCACTTTTCATCCATGTTCACCAATGAACTGACTGTTCCAGGGATCATTCAACAAGTCAAAAATCAAATTCACCAACTGATATAACTAGTTTAACACGAAGAAGTAAGCTTGCGTCTGAGCAAATAAAACATTGACAAATTCCCCGACCCAGATGGCTTTCATCCACAAATACTGAGGGAATTTAGTGACGCGGCCCCGGACCATGGGGTACTCGGCAGCCAGGCCGGTCGATGCTGGGGGATGTCACAGTGGCAGTGGCCCAGTCCGTGACCCAGGGCAGTCAATAAAAGGGTAATAATGTAAAAGGAATAAAGTTTTTATATATAATGTTCGTGACTCCACCTGTGGTATGCGGCTATATGGGGCCACCACTGCGGTGCAGATCCTCTGGAGCTGATGGTGACGCAGCAGAGTTGGTGCAGCTCTCCACAGGCAGAGATAAGTCCCAGGGCAGTAGTGATGGTATGAGGTAGATGTTGCTAGTGCTGTGTAGTGCAGGGCTGGTGATGGCGCAGCAATAATTCCAGGACACAGTGGGGTGCAGTCTTCAAGGTTTACTTACAGTTGTTCAAGATTCCAGGTTACCAGCGCCAGTGTATAACCTCCCACGTCGTCCTGCGTTCACCAAGGAAGGGGTTGAGAAATCTCTCAGGTGTTTCAGGAGTACTTAAACGGGACCCCGTTCTGTGTGCCTTCCTCGGTCGTCTTCCTGCGCTGGCTCTCACCCTCCTACCCTGTGCCTCACAATCAGTGTCCCAAGCCAGTAGCCTCGGATCTTGGCCGGCGACGTGCAGTCCCCTGAATCCTATGCGGCCACCTTTTCGGCGATATAATTGCGGTGGTGGGCAGCTGCACCCTGAAAGTACAGCAGCCTCCGGTTTTCTAGCTGAGCCTGGTTGTTCTCCAATAGTTAGGAGTCGGTCCCCTCTGCGGCCTGATCCCTCCACGTCCTGGTAGATTCGGGTGCACGGGTGGCTTCTGCACTCACCGTGCCCCTGGGATCCCCTCTGTTCCTCTTTGAGCCTTCCTTCTGCTCCCGTCCTCTCTCTGTCTGTTCTCTTGGGCCTCCCAGACTAGGCCCACTCCTTCCTCCTCTCCTCCTGAGCAGAGCTCCTCCAGAGCTCCTGCTCCCAACTCTCTCTCTCTCTCTCCCTCTCAGACTGAACTGTCTCCTACAAGATGGTTCCCTTTTTATACTCCTTCTGAAGGTGCTCCCCTGTCCTGCTTCCTTCACTCACACCCACTACATGGTTCCCCTTCTCTCGGTTCCCCCCACTTCCAACCAGGGACAGGGCTCAGCACTGTACGCATGCATCTTGCCCCGCCTGCTGGTCTGGAATGGTGTAGTGTTGAATGCAGGTGGGTGGGTCCCGGGTAGTACCCCATCCTTACCTGAGAGTGGGATACCACACCTCTGGGTGAGATGCAGTTCCTCTGGGGTCGACTGAACCCACAGGGGTGCCACATACCCCCCTGGTAAAACACAGCATGTCCGCTGGTAAAAACAAGATATTTTAGACATACAAAAATATTAGAATGCATTCACATAGGAGAACATCACACAATTTTTTCTTCCCTTTATGGGAGGCTCTTTTCTTAAACGTTACTGGTTTCTATTAGCATTTAAAACATTATAAAAGCATTTTCAATAACATTCTTCTTCATTCTTATAAAACTTTTTCATAATAAACACATTTTCAGCAGAAGACAGTGAGAGCCAAAACCGGGTGTCCATCTCACTGGAGAAGGTGTAACATGAGCAACATGAGGGACCCGTCCGAAAACCCTCAACGTAGGCCCAGGGTGTGGCTGCAGGGCATAGGTGATCCAGCTGTTGGACCATGTCTTCGACCACGCCAAACGGGTTTTTGTTCTGCGGTCTGTATAAAACCAATAAGAAGCACTTTAAGAAATGCAAACTATTTACAACGGAAAGTTTTTAGCTGCTCACCGTCCACAGGCTAAGTGTCCTTGTACCTTTTCCGGGTACACTATAAAACTTTTAAACACACACTTTTAACTTTGCATTTTTGTTGTACCGTTGCGGGTAACTACAGTATATACACATTTTTTTAAACAGGTAGTTCAATAGTGGTGCTCCCTCCTGGGAAACACCTGTCCGCTATAGGCTGGCCCAGCCGGGTCATCAGCCTCGGACTGCAGAGGTATGTCCTCCTCCTCCTCCACTACCCTTTTTACATGGAGGGCATACCATCCGCGCTCTCCCTTGTGCCGGGTGTAGGTGACGCGGTCTCCAGGGTAGAGGTCTCGGCCTGGATGTCCTTGCTGGAGGTGGAACTCCACGTCCCGCCGGTTGACGAAGAAGTCTTTGGATAATTGGGGCTCCCTTATGAAGCCCCATCCGGCTTCGAGGTCAAACTTTACTACAGTCCCTTCTGCACAGGGACTGGGTGTGGCCAGTTTTAGCTTGCAGGCCCGGGTTTTGGCTTCCATGTTGCGGGCCTCCATTCTTTCCCACCTTTCTTGTCGCTCCTGGCGCTCTGCGGTCAGCTTCCGGAGCTCCCGCTCGCACTGCTCCAGGTTATCCTCCTGGTTGTCCCACCGGAACTCTTCTCCCTGGCAGGCAACCGGGGGCACGGGCGTGGGTGCTAGTGGGGTTCTCTGCTGATCTTCAAACTTTGCTGACCAGTCCCACGCAGGGCGCCCGTACACCCATGCGGGTGCGGGGAAAGGAGGTTCCTGTAGAGGGCCCAGGAGCAGATTGTAACTGCTGGCGCCCAGGACAGGGGGTTCCGGTAACGGGCCCAGGAACAGATTATCGCAACAGGTGCCCGGGGAAGGAGGTTCCGGTAAAGGGCCCAGGACCAGGTAGGTGCTGCAGGTGCCCAGGGAAGCAGGTTCCGTAAACGGCCCAGGAGCAGGTCAGTGCCGTCAGCGCCCAGGGCAGGGGTGTCGTCATTACCTGCTCCTGCGGCCGCTCCAGCCCTGCTTGTTATCTCCTGGTCCAGGGAAGGCTCCACCGGGGCTGGGGCGCTGCTGGTGGGGCGCAGCGCAGACTGCTGCAGGGTCATCAGCTTCCTCAGCAGCTCATCCTTCCAGATGGCGACGGCAGCCTGCTGGGCCTCCTCCATCTGCTGGCCCAGCTCCTGTACCTCATCATGGACGAAGCCAGTATCCTCCAGGGAGATTTTTGATAGAACTCCCTCCAGGTTGAGGGATGTCACTTCAGGCTGCAGGCCACGAGCCGGAGTCTCAGACTGGTCTACCTCCATCATGCCTGCCAGGTGCGGTCTGTCTGCACTTCTGGAGACCCCACCCTGTCTCCAAGATTTTTCTTCTCCTCTTCACTTTCTGGGGCTGTTCCATGGCTGCTTGCTGTTGGCCACACCTGGGGCCGGCTTCCCCAGCCTGATGGAAAAATCTATGTACATGGCCACAGATGCATGGGGCAGGCTCCGCTTTTGGCGCCATTCTGGGACCCGGCCCATGATGGGGGGCTTCTTATTGTCTTTTATCATGCACATAATGGAACCCGTTCTTCTGGGGTGGGCGCCACATTAAGTATCAAACACCGTCTCTAGGCGCACAGTTCCCGGTTATAACGGGTTGGTTCATATCCTGTTCGTGACGCCAAAAGTGACGCACCCCCTGGGCCGTGGGGTACTCGGCAGCCGGGCCGGTCGATGCTGGGGGATGTCACGGTGGCAGTGACCCGGTCCATGACCCAGGGCGGTCAATAAAAGGGGAATAATGTAAAAGGAATAAAGTTTTTATATATATTGTTTGCGACGCCGCCTGTGGTATGCGGCTATATGGGGCCACCGCTGCGGTGCAGATCCTCTGGAGCTGATGGTGACGCAGCAGAGTTGATACAGCTCTCCACAGGCAGAGCTAAGCCCCAGGGCAAGAAATAGTGATGTTATGAGGTAGATGTTGCTAGTGCTGTGTAGTGCAGGGCTGGTGATGGCGCAGCAATAATTCCAGGACACAGTGGGGTGCAGTCTTCAAGGTTTACTCACAGTTGTTCAAGACTCCAGGTTACCAGCGCCAGTGTGTAACCTCCCACGTCTTCCTGAATTCACCAAGGAAGGGGTTCAGCAATCTCTCAGGTGTTTCAGGAGTACTTAAACGGGACCCTGTTCTGTGTGCCTTCCTCGGTCGTCTTCCTGCGCTAGCCCTCACCCTCCTGCCCTGCGCCTCACAATCAGTGTCCCAAGCCAGTAGCCTCGGATCTTGGTGGGTATTGTGCAGTCCCCTTTCGGCGATATAATTGCGGTAGTAGGCAGCTGCAACCTGAAAGTACAGCAGCCTCCGGTTTTCTAGCTGAGCCTGGATGTTCTCCACTAGTTAGGGGCCGGTCCCCTCTGCGGCCTGATCCTTCCACGTCCTGGTAGATTCAAGCGCACGGGTGGCTTCCGCACTCACCGTGCCCCTGGGATCCCCTCTGTTCCTCTTGGATCCTTCCCTCTGCTCCCATCCTCTCTCTCAGTCTGTCCTCCAGGGCCTCCCAGACTAGGCCCACTCCTTACTCCTCTCCTACTGAGCAGAGCTCCTCCAGAGCTCCTGCTCCCAACTCTCTCTCTCTCTCCCCCTGAGACTGAACTGTCTCCTACAAGATGGTTCCCTTTTTATACTCCTTCTGAAGGTGCTCCCCTGTCCTGCTTCCTCCACCCACACCCACTACATGGTTCCCCCTCTCTCAGTTCCCCCCACTTCCAACCAGGGACAGGGCTCAGCACTGTATGCATGCATCTTGCCCCGCCTGGTGGTCTGGAATGGTGTAGTGTTGGATGCAGGTGGGTGGATCCCAAGTAGTACCCCATCCTTACCTGCGAGTGGGATACCACACCTCTGGGTGAGATGCAGTACCTCTGTGGTGACTGAACCCGCAGGGGCACCACATTAGCTCAATAATCGACAGACCGATGTATCTCATATTCTTAAGACACAGGATTGGTGCCACAGGATTGAAGGATGGCTCACGTGGCACTGAAATTTAAGAAACGTAAGAATGTGGATCCAGGCAACTACCGTTTGGTAAGTCTGACTTCAGGAGTGTGCAAAGTTTTTGAGGGCATTATAAGAGATGATCTGCAGAAATATATTGCAGAGAATAATATAATATACTTATTATGAAAGATAAGTCGTTTCTCACCAACATGTTGGGTTTCTATGAGGAGATAAGTGAAAATGTGTGGATGTTGGTGATGCAGCTGACGTGATTTATACTGTACCATATAACAGCCTTATACTGAAGCTACAGAAACAAGGACTGGGGGAAACTATAAGCAGATGGGTAAGGAATTGGCTAAAAGACAAGAAACAAAGAGTTGTCATAAATGGTACGTTCTCTAAATGGGATATAGTCAGCAGTGGAGTAGCGCAGGGACCTGTGCTAGGGCCGATTCTTTTTAACCTCTTTATTAATGACCTGGTGGGTGGGGAGAGTAAAGTGTCAGTCTTTGCTGATGACACTAAACTATGTAGGGTACTAAAATTTGACCTTGACATTACAATATTGCAAAATGATCTGGATAAGATGACTGAATGGGCATACAATTTGCAAATGAGTTTTAATGTAGATAAATGTAGAGTAATGCAACGAGGACAGAGTAATCCATTTGCTACATATACATTAATCAGAGTATACCCGGGACTACAGAACAGAAGAAGGACTTTGATATTCTGGTTACAAGTAAGCTGAGCAGCAGTACTCAATATGAAGCAAGAGCCGCAAAAGCAAACACAGTTTTAGGATGAATAAAAAGAGAGATAAAATCCCGCAATCCCAACGTATTGTTATCCCTTTCTAAATCACTGGTGAGGCCACATTTAGAATATGAGATCCAGTTTTGGGTTCCACATTTTAAAAAGGATATTCAGAAATTAGAGTCAGTTCAAAGGCGGGCAATTAGATTACTACAAGGGATAGAAGGCCTCTAATATGATGAAAGGTTGGAAATGTTGGGCTTGTTTAGCTTAGAAAAAAGATGTCTCAGAGGACATCTCATATATGACTCGCCCAAGGGGATATGGGGGAACTCGGTACCCGGACCTTGACCTTCTGTGGGATGTCACGGCAGTCGGCTCCCGGGCCCGTACTCTGGGGTCACTCTTTAAAAGGGGTTTGTTAACAGTTTTGTCTCGTGACGCCACCTGTGGTTCCCGGAAATGAGTACCGGCGCTGCTGCAGACCTCCGGGGGTGATGGGATGGCAGCTGGGATGTTTCTGCTCCCCACAGGTGGAGCGGGCCCCCAGGGCAGAGTTGATGGAAGGGATGCAGGTGAGAGGTGGCCCAGCCTGGCCAGGGGAGAATAACAGACATGCACACAGGGGGGTTCGCTTCAGTACCTTTACTGGTGTAGGTGGCAGGTACGGTCCAGGGTACTTGATAGGAAGAGTGCACTTCTGGACTCTCCCCAGTGAGCAGGTATAAGGCCTCCTGATCTGTTTCTTCCTCTTTCTCTGAAGCTTCTGGCCAGCCTGGAACTAGGCCTAGCTTCTGTACTTTTTCCCTCTCCTCACCTGCATGCTTGGTGGTAAGAACTTTCTTCTGGCTACCACTATCCCTGGATGCTGGGGCCTTCGTGGTTCCTAATTCTTTAAATGAATGTAGCTCCAGGTTGACCAGGGGTTTAGAATTTTCCTGGTATACCGGTTGTCCCTACTGGGCATAGAAGACCCTGTAGGCACGGACCCGGCGTCCGGCTTGTGTTCTGGGGTGAGCCTAAGATGCTACTATGCCCCCATAACTCCTCTCACTCTTCTCCTTGCCTCCGGCCCCGCTCTAGGCCCCAAGGCTTCAGCACGTGCTTTAGACCCAGGCTGGCCCTCAGCACAGCTGCTCACATGCTGCTTCTTTACTGATCTCTGTGCCAGCACACACTCTCACTACCTAACTCCACCCTCCAGTATATATATCCCTAACAGGGCTCTCTCTGGTGGTGTGAGGTGGAAGGGTGGAGGTGTCTGTTATGTAATGAGGGCCTCTGGTAGAGAAGTCCATCCATGCACCCTTTTGGGTTCTGTGGTACCTGTGGTAGCAGGGTGCCACATATACATGTATAAATATATGTGTGGTTAGTACAAGGGACAGGCACATGGCCTATTGCTTCCAAAAATAGAAACTGGTTAAGCCATTTCTGCAGGCGGCCACATCCCACATTTCTGATTGGCTCAAGTGCAGCTTCAGTTCTGCCCCTTCCTCCTTTTGTACTTCCTGGTTATGCACGTTCTTGGCACACTCTGCAACAAGAGGTGGATGCAGCGTTGCTATACTACTCCACATAGGCACAGGCTCTTCCCTCTATACAGGGTAGGTTTAAAATTGAATTCAACGTTCCTGCTTTTTGGGTGATACTTATCTCTTTTGTATTTTCCCTATTTCTCTATAGGACTGTTATTCCTGTGGGACACAGCGTCCTCCTTTCTTTCCTCTGTACCTTTCTGCATGCAAGTAGTCGGGTAGGTGTTCTTTATATTCATCAACTGGACATTATATATGTTTATTTACTAATAGGATTGTGGATGTTCTATAGCATTATACTATCTGATGTACAATAATGATTTTTCTGATGTGACAATTTTCACTGTGATATTTTGGATTATACCGCCTCCTATGTTTGTATTGCTAGACTTTGTTTGTATTTTGTAGAGTATACTGATGAAGGTCCTTGGAGACCGAAATGTCTGCATTGTTATACTCCACTTTCCTCTACGACTATTATTAAAATTATGAAATTATACTTGTGAGTGCCAAGTCTTTGAATATTATTCCATCCAAAGACCATACTAAGGACCAGGCGGTACTCATTACAGGTGGAAGAAAGGCGATTCCGGCAGTGAAATAGGAAAGGGTTCTTTACAGTTAAAGCAGACAGACTGTGGAATGCCTACCACAAGAGGTAGTAATGGCAGACACAATAACAGCTTTTAAAAAAGACACATACAGTGGGGAAAAAAGTATTTAGTCAGCCACCAATTGTGCAAGTTCTCCCACTTAAAAAGATGAGAGAGGCCTGTAATTGACATCATAGGTAGACCTCAACTATGAGAGACAAAATGAGAAAACAAATCCTGAAAATCACATTGTCTGATTTGGAAAGATATTTTTTTCAAATTTTGGTGGAAAATAAGTATTTGGTCAATTACAAAAGTTCATCTCAATACTTTGTTATATATCATTTGTTGGCAATGACAGAGGTCAAAAGTTTTCTGTAAGTCTCCACAAGGTTGGCACACACTATTGCTGGTATGTTGGCCCATTCCTCCATGCAGATCTCCTCTAGAGCAGTGATGTTTTGGGGCTGTCACTGGGCAACATGGACTTTCAACTCCCTCCAAAGGTTTTCTATAGGGTTTAGATCTGGAGACAGGCTAGGCCACTTCAGGACCTTGCAATGCTTCTTACAAAGCCACTCCTTCATTGCCCTGGTGGTGTGCTTGGGATCATTGTCATGCTGAAAGACCCAGCCACGTTTCATCTTCAATGCCCTTGCTGATGGAAGGAGGTTTGCACTCAAAATCTCATGATACATGGCCCCATTCATTCTTTCATGTACACAGATCAGTCATCTTGGTCCGTTGGCAGAGAAACAGCCCCAAAGCATGATGTTGCCACCCCATGCTTCACTGTAAGTATGGTGTTCTTTGGATGCAACTCAGCATTCTTTCTCCTCCAAACACGACAAGTTGTGTTTCTACCAAACAGTTCTAATTTGGTTTCATCTGACCATATGACATTCTCCCAATACTCTTCTGGAACATCCAAATGCTCTCTAGCAAACTTCAGATGGGCCCGGACATGTTATGGCTTAAGCAGGGGGACACATCTGGCACTGCAGGATCTGAGTTCCTGGCGACGTAGTGTGTTACTGATGGTAGCCTGTGTAACGTTGGTCCCAGCTCTCTGCAGGTCATTCACTAGGTCCCCCCGTGTGGTTCTGGGATTTTTTCTCACCGTTCTTGAGATCATTTTGACCCCACGGGGTGAGATCTTTTGTGGAGCCCCAGATCGAGGGAGATTATCAGTGGTCTAGTATGTCTTCCATTTTCTAATTATTGCTTCCACAGTTGATTTCTTCACACAAAACTGCTTGCCTATTGCAGATTCAGTCTTCCCAGCCTGGTGAAGGGCTACAATTTTGTTTCTGGTGTCCTTCAACAGCTCTTTGGTCTTCACCATAGTGGAGTTTGAAGTGTGACTGTTTGAGGTTGCGGACTGGTGTCTTTTATACTGATAACAAGTTCAAACAGGTGCCAGTACTACAGGTAATGAGTGGAGGAGAGAGGAGCCTTTTAAAGAAGAAGTTACAGGTCTGTGAGAGCCAGAAATCTTGCTTGTTTGTAATTGATCAAATACTTATTTTCCACCAAAATTTGAAAAAAATTTCTTCCCAAATCAGACAATTTGATTTTCAGGATTTGTTTTCTCGTTTTGTCTCTCATAGTTGAGGTCTACCTATGATGTCAATTACAGTCCTCTCTCATCTTTTTCAGTGGGAGAACTTGCATAATTGGTGGCTGACTAAATACTTTTTTTCCCCACTGTAACATTTTGGCTTATAGGTAATTTAGTGACAAAAAAATGTATAATTGGTTGAGAAAGGTTGAATCTGATGAACCTAGGTCTTTTTTCAACCTATTTAACTATGTAAACACAAACTTTATGAAGCTTCACAGAGTTTGTTTGCAGCAAATAACTATGAGAAGAATAAGTTTTCATATGAACTGTGCATATGAAACAATAGGATTTTTATTTGTCAACGCCAATTGCATGGGTGGCTAATTTTTTTAATATACATTGAAGTAAAAAATAAATAGATTAAAAGTTGTACAAAGCCTGCAAACAAATAATTTTACATTATCTTCAAATTTTATAAATAACCACCTATATATTGCTTTCTTAATAAAGCTAATTAACTGTTCTATGGCTACAAAAGAGCAGAGGGATGACATTATTGCCAAAATGGAGATTTTTTAAAAAGAAGGTAAACTGGCCTTTAACCCAATTTGACCAGAAATAAACATGAGAAGTACTGCTATTTTAAATTTTCAGATACAAAAGTCTTAGCAGGCTGCCACAGATATTATAAAACATGTAGTTTCAAAGGTATGGTCTGTGTCTTAAGGGAATGGAATGTTCTATTCTGCTTCACTCTTAGGTTTAAGAACTTGAAAAGATGGGAATAAATACCTCTCCCATTTACAAAAATAATCAGAAAATCTTCTTATAATTTTACTGAAGTCTTGGCTGCAATAGGCATTTCTTTGATCTCCCTTACTAATGAAGGATTCAGTTACTTTATAGGTCAAGATACTTTTTTGATCCTAATGACTGTGTGCACATATAAAATAAAGTCATGCATTTATATGAAGATTAAAAAATGCATTGATATCAATATTAGACTTTTTTAGACCAAGTTTTTTTTTATACAAAATACACTATTGTTTCTTCACAATGCTATTTCTTCTTTTCAGATGTAAAACTGTTTCTGCTATAACTACTATGTATCCACTTACAAGATGTTTCCATTCCAATTACAAAATCTCGAAATTCCCTTGACTGTCATTTTCCCTTCAGCTACTTATGCAACAATTACAAGTATAATTGAATTCTATTTGAATATACAAAATATCTGTACTTTTGAAAATACGGATTTTTGTAAATTGGCTTAGCGCTGAACCATAGACAGCAGACAAAAGTTAAAAAAAGCAAAAAAATCCCTTATATTCATCTTTTGTCTGTCAAGCCACCCCTTCACTCGCGGACCACCACCCTGTCCTCCGAGCCACCTTTTCTTTCCATCACTAGCTACATCAATTTTATAGTTCCTTCTTGGCTGGAACTTGTGACCATGTCTAGGCTGTGGAAGTAACTGCGTTTTGCACGGTATGACATCACAGACATGCAATGCACCAGGTGCGGACATAGCACAGATGCAGCCAATGCAACTGCTCCAGGGCCCGGGGTTGCAGGAGGGCCCACCGATATCGGAGACTGAATGGTGTGGATGAATGATGAATGATGCGGATGAATATTCAACTGAAATGTATTGCGGCGCGGGGGGCCCTATGGCTCCCTGCGCTGCAAATCAAGCTGCTGGCGAATCAGCCATGGAAGGGACACGGAAGTCAGCTGTCAGAGCCTGTGCTGGCTGCACAAGCGATGAGAGTGTGGCATGGGAGAAGAGGAAGGTAGGTTGAATTGTGTTTTATTTATTTTTTATATAGAGGAGAACAGGAAACATTATATTAGGAAGAGGCCAGGATGGGACATAAGAGGCCCAGGAGGGGGGCACGATAACCCCAGGAAGGGACAAGAAAGGGGCACAATAGCCCCAGGAGGGGGCACAATATTCCCAGAAGGGGGCCAGGAGGAGGCACAATGACCCCAGGAGGGGGGCACAATAACCCCAGCCGGGGGTCACAATAACCCCAGGAAGGTTCACAAGATCACAGGAGGGGGCACAGTACCCAAGGAGGGGGCACAATAACCCCAGCGAGGGGCCAGGAGGGGGGCACAATAACCTAGGAGGGGGGCACAATTACCCCAGGAGGGGGTAAATAACCCCAGGAAGAGACCAAGAGGGGGCACAATAACCCCAGGAGGGGGGCACAATAACCCCAGGAGGGTGCACCAGAACTCCAAAAAGAGGCCAGGATGTGGCACGGTACCCCAGAAAGGGGCACAAGAACCCCAGGAGGGGGCCAGGAGGGGGCACCAGAACCCCAGAAGGGGCCACCAGAACTCCAGGAGGAGCACAGTACCCCAGGAAGTAACCAGAATAGGGCACAATAACCCCAGGAGGGAGGCACAATAACCCCAAGAAGGGAGAGGCCAGGAGGGGAGCACAATAACCCCAGAAGGGGGCCAGGACAGGGGCACAATGACCCTGGAGGGTGGCACAATAACTCCAGGAAGGAGCACAATAAACCCAAGAGGGGTCCAGGAGGGAGCACAATAACCCCAGGAGGGGGGCACAATAACCCCAGGAAGGGGCCAGGTTGGGGCACCAGAACCCCAGGAGAAGGCACAATAACCCCAGGAGGGGTCACAGTACCCCAGGAGGGGACCGGGATAGGGTACAATAACCCAAGGAGGTAGCACAATAACCACAGCAAAGGGCAAGGAGGGAGCACAATAACCCCAAGAAAGGGCCAGGATGGGCACATTACAACAGGAAGGGACACATTGTTACTGGAAACTTGACCTGGTAGCATCCTCTCTCAGCCCCCATTTCATTATACGACCCTGATAATGTCTCTCCCACCCCCTAATTCATTATAATGTTATGAGGGACTTATAATGAATTTGTGTGTGAGGGAGAGGAAACAGGATAGGGACTAAGATTGTGTGCTCATGTTCAGGATTTGCAGCAGGAAAATCTGTTGCAAATTTTGATGTGTTGGCAGGAAAATACACTGCATATAATACGTGTTTTTGCCATGTTTTATACATGCATTTTTGTTGCGTATCAACTAGTGTTGAGCGAGCATGCTCGACACTGCTCGGTACTCACCCGAGCATCTCACTACTCGGGATGTTCGGTGAGCACTGAGCATTTTTGGGTTACTCGGGCGGGAACTCGGGTCTCCCCCCTGCATGTTTGGCGCTCTTTACAGAGCCAATGAACATGCAGGGATTGCCAACCAGTCACTGTAATGCAGCAGCCTTGTTGGTTGTGGGCATTACAGTGATTGGCTGGTCGCACAGCGTCAACTCGAGTATTTAAAACAGGGCGCCACCATCTTGGACACAGTCGCTCTGGATCAGACAGTGTAGGGAGAGTGCTGCTGAGCTAGGGAAAGATTTATACTGCGAAATAGGTAGTGTAGGTTCTCTAAAGCCTCCAAAATGAAACAAACAGTCCTTCTGAGGACTAATATCCATCCCAGATATCAGGCAGGAAGGCAGGCAGGCTGTATAGGAGACACAGTGGTTATACCAACAAACACTGCATTACAGTCCTGTGGGCTGCTGCAGCTCAAATTGCTAGACTTAGCCCCAGGTCTCAGGGGCCAGGAAAAATCCTTTTTTTTTCATCTAAATCCTCTTTTTTTTTTTTCCTCAGTCAGACTACACAAATATATCTGTTTAAAAGATTCTGGTGTAGGACAGAGAAATAGAACTGTGGTTTTCCTCTTCCACGGTTAAAATCTGGGTTTAATCCACCTTTTTGCCTTTTTTACATAAAAAAAAACAGTTTGAGTGTCTCGCTGGCTGTTCAGACACAAATATATCTGTTTAAAAGATCCTGGTGTAGGCCATAGAAATAGAACTGTGGTTTTCCTCTTTCACGGTTCTAATCTCCTTTTTATTACCTTTTTGCCATTGATAATGCGAGTGTAAACTATTTTACTTAATTTACAATGGGCAAGGCGCGTGGCAAGGGACGTGGAATTGGACGTTCTGGTGATGGTGCGTGCAAAGGACAGGGCCGTCCCTCGGTACTCAGTCCCCAGCCGACACTATTTTGCTCGGTGTGCCATTCGCGCACTACACAAGCATGTGTCCCAAAACATCAGCCGTGCCCTCAACAACGCAGTTACTGGGAGATTGCACCTGACAACGGACACGTGGACAAGTGCTTATGGCCAGGGACGGTACATCTCCCTGACGGCACACTGGGTAAACATAGTGGAAGCCGGGACCCAGTCGGACCTTGGGACGGAACACATACTCCCCACACCGAGGATTGTGGGCCCTATGTCAGTCAGAGATGCCCCCACAGTATACAGCTCCTGCGCATCATTCTCCTCCTCTTCCTCATGTTCAGCCTCCATCTCAGATATCACCACATCAGTTACAAGCTGGAAGCACTGCAGTACTGCCTCAGCCAAGCGGCAACAGGCTGTGCTGAAACTCATAAGCTTAGGTGAAAAACCTTACACTGCTTGTGAGTTGTGGACAGCTGTGAAAGAGCAGGCAGATCTGTGGCTGAGACCGCTGAACCTACATCCAGGCATGGTTGTGTGTGACAATGGCCTTAACCTGGTGGTGGCTCAGAGGCGAGGCGAGATCACACACGTACCATGCCTGGCTCATGTGCTTAACCTCGTGGTTCAGCGGTTTCTTAAATCCTACCCCGAATTGCCAGATCTGCTCGTCAAAGTACGCCGCCTGTCAGCTCATTTTTGGAAGTCGGCTACAGCTCCCGAAGCCCTTGCTGTGTTGCAGCAGCGTTTGCAGCTTCCGTCACACCGACTGGTGTGCGATGTCCCCACACGTTGGAACTCTATCCTCCACTTGTTGCAAAGGATTTGTGAGCAGAAGAGAGCAGTTGTGGAGTGCCAGCTGCAACAAGGCCGTCAATATTCAGGTCAGACTCCACACATAAGACCTCAGGAGTGGACCTGGATGTCTGACATATGTACCATCCTGACAAAGTTTGAGGAGTCCACCAAGATGGTGAGTGGCGATGATGCCATCATTAGCATCAGCATCCCACTTGTCTGTCTTTTGCAACGCTCTCCGCAGAGAATTAAAGAGGAGGCATTGCAGCCAGAGTATGATGAGATGGATCAAGAAGCCGTAGCGGGCGATTACACACAGCCCAGCCTCATCTCATCCCAACGTGCATTGGGGGACAATGAGGGAGAGGAGGAGGAGGAGGAGGAAGAAGAACAGGAGCTGGTATAATGCGCTGTAGATGGTAGTACCGGTACAACTGTCATACTGTCGGTTCAGCATGGGTGGCCTGTGGACAGGGGGGAGGAGGAGGAGAAGGAGAGCTTGGTCAGTCATCATCTTGGTGAGGATTCGGAAGTCTTGCCCATTACCAGTCTGGCACGCATGATTGGGGGACAGTCATTACTGGTTGGTGACACTTTAAGACCCCTGCTACAAGGAGAACTTTCACTCTCTTATTTCTGAGGTGGAGAGGTCTACAAAAATGGGGCAGTACCAGAAGGCCCTTGCTGCAGAACTGTTAAAAAAATTCCCATCTGAACACGCTAGCGGCAGAGGTCACAGTTCATTGCCCAACCAAGGCATGCAGGCGAGAGAGAAACAACTCCAATCCAGCAGAGGTAGGGGAACACTGTCAACGTTCTGGGACAGTTTTCTGAGACCCGCCCAGCTAACAGGCCCTGATGCACGGGGTACTCTCACAAGGAGTGGAAAGTTTCAAAAGATGGTGAGGGAGTACCTTGCCGACCGCACCAGCGTCCTCCGTGATTCCTCTGTGCCTTTTAATTATTGGGTATCCAAGCTGGACACTTGGAATGAACTCGCTCTGTACGCCTTGGAGGTCCTGGCCTGCCCTGCCGCTATCTTGTTATCGGAGCGTGCTTTTAGTGCCACTGGGGGAATTATAACTGATAAGCACATTCGCCTGTCAACTGACAATGCTGACAAGCTGACCCTTATCAAAATGAACAAGGGCTGGATTGAGCCAGACTTCTCATCACCATCAAATGACAGCAGAGTAACATAGAGTCAAATCCACTGTGTTATTTCGGGAGGTGTATTTTCATGCACCGCTTCACACCCACAAACGGGTATACGCTTCCTCATTTCGGCTGTTTTTTGCTCTTCTCCTTATCCTCAGCCTCCACCACCACTATACCACCAGGGTGACCGTGGTCCATGTTGCCAGCATTGCAAGTTCCTCCGTCCTAATTTTTGGCAGCTTTTGCTTGGAAGGCATAGGCAAAGACTATGGGAGAACCACTCCCCAATAATGGGAATAATGTTTTTAATATGCTGTACTGCATGGCTCTTGTAAGGGACATTGCAAGTTCATCCGTCCTAATTTTTGGCAGCTTTTGCTTGGAAGGCATATTCAAAGACTATGGGAGACCCACTCCCCAATAATGGGAATAATGTTTTTAATATGCTGTACTGCATGGCTCTTGTAAGGGGCATTGCAAGTTCCTCCGTCCTAATTTTTGCAGGTTTTGCTTGGAAGGCATAGGCAAAGACTATCGGAGACCCACTCCCCAATATTGGGAATAATGTTTTTAATATGCTATACTGCATGGCTCTTGTAAGGGGCACTAAAATTGTCTTGTTAAGCTACTGTGACATCCACGTCTCTTCCAAGGGTCATTGATATTGTCTTTTCATTCCACTTGGACCTTCACGTCTCTTCCAAGGAGCATTGATATTGTCTTTTTATTCCACTGTGACCTCCATGTCTCTTCCAAGGGGCATTAAAACCATCTTGTTAAGCTACTGTGACCTCCACGTCTCTTCCAAGGGGCATTAAAACCATCTTGTTAAACCACTCTGAACTCCACGTCTCTTCCAAGGGTCATTGATATTGTCTTTTTATTCCACTGGGACCTCCACCATTCTTCCAAGGGGCATTGATATTGTCTTTTTATTCCACTGCGACCTCCACCACTCTTCCAAGGAGCATTGATATTGTCTTTTTATTCCACTGTAACCTCCATCACTTTTCCAAGGGGCATTGATATTGTCTTTTTATTCCACTGGGACCTCCACGTCTCTTCCAAGGGGCATTAAAACAGTCTTGATAAGCTAATGTGACCTCCACGTCTCTTCCAAGGGGCATTAAAACCGTCTCGTTAAACCACTCTGAACTCCACAGCTCTTCCAAGGGGCATTGAAATGTTGTTTTGAATTACCTCTAACCTCCATGACTCTTCCAACAGGCATTGCATTTCCTCCTAATTTTAGTCAGCTTTTGCTTTTAAATGAGTAGGCGAATACTAAGGGAGACCCACTCCCCAATAATGGGTAGAAGGTTTTTAGTGCGCTGTAATCCACGTCTGTTTCAAGGGGCATTGCAGTTCCTCATAATTTTTGGAAAGCCTTCCATTCACTGCTTAGGCCAACAGTGTACAGAAGACCCAGTTGCTATAAATGGAAAAAATGGTTTAGTTAAGGCCCTCTGACCTCCATGTCACTTCCAAGGGGCATTGGAGTGCCTTGAAATTTTTGGTAGGCATTGCACTCACTGTATGCCCTACAACTGTGTAGCCGAACTGCTCCTTTTGGTACAGAAACATATCTTACAAGACATGTGTGGTTGACTGGCCTGATATTGATGTGAATGGTCCCTGTTCCTCCTGCTCTTTCTCCTTTGCCACCACCTCATCCATCATTCATCACCTGAAGCTTTGTTTTAATGGGAGTCATAGAACTGGGATAGTAGCAGGAAAACATTCAGCAATCCTCGGAGGAGGTAGGATATACGCCAAAACGCTGACCACCTCAGGCCTAGCCGCTACTACATACATGCGCTTGCATTCCAAGGAACAGAAAGCTAAGGAGATGGATGGCCTCATGATCATAAATAATTTACTCGTTGTGTTGGAGGCCGACCACTGCTGCAGTCTACCTTCTGAACTTTGTGTTGAAGCCTGATTGACCCAGGACCCGCAATCCGCTGTGTCTGGAGGACGTGTTGCATCCCAGTGTCCAACTGTGTCCCAGCTTCCACAATATTAACCCAGTGTGAAGGCGTCAGTGAGATGGAACATCCCTGGCAACATTCACTTGTCCACGTGTTTGAGGTTAGGCTGTCCTTCCCACTAAATGCACTGGGGAGTGCACAGGTAATGTTTTGGTATGCGCGCTTGTGTATAAGGCGCACAGGGACAAATAGGGGCAGCTGGGGACTGAGTATGGACACCCGGCCGCCCCCTGGCGGCTGGGGAACGTATGTGAGCACCCGGCCGCCGGGTGGCTGGGGACTGAGTATGGATACCAGGCTGCCGACGCAGCCATGACATGGTGGCCGGCGTCTGCCTCCACAAGCCTAAAAGGCCTCATTTCAAGTGCAAGCAAGCTAGCAGTATGGTATTGCAGCCTGGGGATGGGTGGGTGTTAAGCTGCACACTTACACTTGCATTCCAAGAAAACAAAGCAGATGCTAACTTCTATCATCATCATCATGTTCCTCACCTTGGCACTCTCAACTCCCCTGATGGAGAAGCCAGGGCCCACCGGAGGAGTCTCTGGTTGTCTGGTGGGCTCGTCCAATACTGCCCTAAAACAGGCCAGGCTAAGAAAAGTGTGGGGAAGGTTCCCGGGACAAATAGTAGCGGCTGGGGACTGAGTATTGAGACCTTTCCGCCGATGCAGCCATGAGGTAGTGGCCAGCTTCGGCCTCCTCCAAACTAAAAGGCCCCATTTGAAGTGCAAGCTAGCAGTATAGTATTGCAGCCTGCGGGTGGGTGGGTGGTTGGCTGCATATTTGCGCTTGCATTGCATGGAATGGGGGAGGTACTATTGAACACTGCCCTGGGACAAGGACTTGCACGGCGATAGTTGCAAGTCTGCATCTTCTAATGCGGCAAGGATAACTTCTGATGGACACACTTTTAGGCAGTGACCTGGGTGTCAGAGATGCTTCCAGGGGTCTTTCCCATGCTGTTCCCATGTCTTTTCAGCACTGTATGCATGTGTCACACAGCACATTGCCAGACAAGGTTGTAAAATGTTAAAATGACATTTCCTGGTGAATGCATTTGTCACGGTTGAAAGCAATACAAAAGTGCAAAAACGCATAAAAAATGCTACTTGTGAACATAGCCCAAGGTGTGGAGGAGTATTTTTGTTTTTGGTTATTTATTTTACCTTATACACAATTATTTACCCTGGAAAGAATGTTCCTTAACATATTTCACAGAAAAAAAGTTTCAGTTTCATTTTTGAACGTTTTATTGTGAGCCCGTAAAAGTGTCTTAATACCTCTGACCACGTTGTTGACAGCAGTGACCTGCGGGTCAGAAATGCTTCCTGGGGTGATCCCCATGCTGTCCCCATGTAATTTGAGCACTGTCACTATCGTTTTGGGCACTTTTTAGGCTTTCTACAGACTACTGGGGGTGCCGCCGCAAAAATGCTCGGGTCTCCCATAGACTAACATTGGGCTCGTTGCTCGGGTCGAGCACCCGAGTATCACGGTGAGCTCAGCCCGAGCTTCGAGCACCTGAGCATTTTAGTGCTCGCTCAACACTAGTATCAACTCATTAATATGGCTGAAATGCACTGAAAGATGACATCTGAGTGCAGTCCAATTTCCGTGCACTGACACAATGGAGAAAATGGAGAAATTATGTTCTCCATCTTCTCCGCATCTGATTCTCTCATCTTAGAGAATCAGATCACACTATGCTGACACTCTGATCAAGCGCCAATCAGAGCGTCAATAGCATATACTGTTAGAACCTTGCTGTTAGGTTTTTTTTTCCTTTGCTGGTCACATGACCTTGTTGGCCTATTTAATCCTGCTCCGCCCTTCTGGCTTTGCTGGACTTCATTGTATATCTACTTTCTAGCTAGCCTGTGCTCTGTGTCTTGCTCTGTTAGTTTGCTTGGTTTACTGACCTCTATGTTCTATATATTTTGTTTGTTTGTTCGTCTGTCTGCTACTATTTCTGTTAGGAGGTGTCCCATATTCCTCCCAGTCCTTAGTACTTGTAGGGATTCCTCCCCCACATCTATAGGTCTTCGTACAGACTAGCTTAGGACTTTAGCAGGTCTGATCGCAGGATCAGGTTCCCTGTTACATCGTAGGGATTCAGCTGAGTTCTATCGTAGGGACAGATCTCCTCTCTTTCCTTAGCTCTGGTAGCAGAACATAACATATACAGCCTGATTGTGACCCCAGCCTAATGCACATTTCTACCTGCTTTGGAGGTGATAGTGACCCCTTACCTCTCGGGTCCTGTGTGGCTACACAGATTGCACCAATGGCATGTCAACCCTGATATACACACAAATATATATATATATATTCTAACATTTACACTTTGACCCTTTTTGGACCAGGAATTTGTTTTTTGTGCTTTTGTGTTTAAAGCCTGTCACGTCCTAGTTACTACCATCATCGCCCCCATTGGTTTGTTAGTGATGCAATGTGCATCACTAACAAGCTTTTTTCATGAAAATTGGTGGTATTATAATGCTTTTCTAACGTTTTATATACTTTGCCCTACCTGCTAGTTTTCAGTCATAGGGGAGAGATTCTCAGATTCTGTCATGGGTGGGCGCCACATTCAGTCAGTTCCCATGACATTTGAATGCTGCTCCTGGCAAGCACTATGTTTATGGGGCGCATGTGCATTTGCACACGTTGGGCCGCTGGCCCGATGCGTGTGCACTGAGGCTGTGTGACACTGCAGCGGTGACCGCAAGATACATTGACTGTGCACACACCAGGAGCCACAGGTCACAGCACGTGCGCACTGAAGCTGGTGATCACACAGCCTCAGTGCACATGCACTGGACCACCGGCCCGATGTGTGCAAATTCGCATGTGCCCCACAAACAGCGCTTGCCATGAGCAGTATTCAAATTTCATGGGTCGTGCCAGCACTTACTAAATGCATGGCCCGCCCAAGACTGAAGCTGAGAATCACACCCTTATTACGGAATATGAGCAGGTAGGACAAAGTATATAAAACATTAGAAAAGCCTCCCAGCATGTACCATCATCCCCTTTTCCATGCAGCCCCTCAGCATGCAACCCCACTCAAGTAATATCAACCCCTTTCCAATGAAAACCCCCCAATTAGCAGCCCCACACAAATAGCAACAGCCCTTCCCTGTGTAACCCTCCACCATTCAGCCCCCATGTAATAACATCATCCATGTTTCTTTGCACTCAAAATACATCCTCAGAGCACTCAAACTGAGTCCAATGTCAAAAAAGAAAGAAACCTCATTCCCATCTCCACACAGCTCCATAGTTCAGCCCTTCTGTCTTCTCAGGGTCTGGCCTCATCTCAACCCCAGCAGCCACAGCACAACGCTGCTTCCTGGTCTCAGGTCAGCACTGGACATTATCCCTTCCCAGGAGCAGCTCCACTCAATGCGACCTCTCTACCTATCTTAGAGCACACTAGCTACTGGGCTGTGAGGTGTGGTGAAGAACCGCCCACAGCCCAGTCAACCAGGATGAGGTACCCGGGTCACGTGTTCGTGATACAAAGCCAACTTTCAGAGCCCGGAAATTGACATGATATTGTAGGATATGAGTGCTTGTGGCATCTCGACTGAGAGAGCAGGGATAGCGCCCCTTAGTAGCTGATATAGCAAAAAGCATTTAAAGAAGTGCTTATTTTAGTTATTTAAATTGAATTGCAGTACATGTAATGTAGTGGACTATATCTTTAAAGGCATTTTCCAGGCTTGGAACTCAAGTCTGCAGTCACTCTATGTCTTAATCAAGATAAACTGCCAACACAGCCAATTATTCAATATGAAAAAGAAAAAGGAAGGAGTGAGAAGCAGAGGGAGGCACAGGAAGCTGGTACTCAGCCTTCTGACAAGTGTTTACATCACTTTGGATCTGGATTCACATCACAAAAAAAAACTGACCAGCACATCCAAACTAGTGTGTACAGGTGCCAGCTAAGACAATAATTCTAAGAGAAAATATAGCTGCGCAAATGCTAAGAAAAATACATTTAGAAAATTAGAACTTTTTTTGTTTATAAAAATGTACTATGACATTAAAAACAACCTGTCACCCCTAAAACATGATTTAAACTACTTATACAGTCTTATAGGGAATTTTAGCCCTGTAAAATTCATATCCGCAATAAATATTTTACATTTTTAGATTTACAGTAAAAGTTTTATTTTTCATATATAACCGAGGGCTTTTCAGTGCACCCAACATGTGGCCAATGGTTAAGTGCGCCATTGCACCCTCTCATCGGCATTTAGTGCACTTCCCCTTAGCACGATTAAGGCTATGTGCCCACGATGCAGAAATGCTCTGGATTATTCCTGAGCGTTTCTGCATCTCCCTGTCAGAAAAAACGCATGCGGATTGTACATGCGTTTTTCCTGCCAGGGACAAGCGGATGTGAAGCGATCTTCACATGCATTTCCGCATGCGGGTTGACAAGCGCTTGGAAAGTGCTTGTCAACTTAGTCACACTATATAAATCCATGCAAAAGGCATGTATTTGTATAGTGTGACCGTAAAAGAATGGTTAAAAATAAAAAAATAATTTTATACTTACCTTCTGATGGCCCCCGCAATCTTGCTTCGCTCCGTTCTCCCTTGTCAGCAGCTCGCGGTACACTACACTGAAGGACCTGCCGTCACATGACTATGACGTCAGCGCAGGTCAGAAGGTAAATATAACATTTATTTTTTATTTTATTCTTTTTTTTTACAGGTTCTATGGTACCCAGGTCCGGAGGAGAGTCTCCTGTCCTCTAGACCCGGGTACCATCCGCACATTGAAACGTGTGGAATGCGCATCTACATATGCAGTGAGCGTAATCCATGCGTTTCAATGCAAGTTAATGGCGGTGAAAACACAGCACTTCCGCAAAATAATTGATAGTGCTGCGTTTTTTTCCGCAACGATAATCCGCCGCGGAAATTTCCGCAGCATGTGCATAGCACATGCGGATTATCATTGGGGACCATGACAGGCCTTCTACCATGCGTTTTTTAAGCGTTTCTGCAGCGTTTTTTCCGCTGCGGAAGCGCTTAAAAAGCGCATCGTGGGCAAACAGCCTAACAGCGCTCTCATGCCCAGAGTGAGAGCTGCCTGAAATAAATCACATGCGCACTGACACTACAGAAGCCCAATAAGCACGAGCACACACAGTGCAAGTGCAGATACGTTTTCATACCTCACTTCAGTCTTCAGCGACCACTCTCTGCATACAGGATCACATAGTAGCAGGCAGAAAGTGCAAAGAGGAGAGAGGAATGAGAGAGCAACCATACTGATACTGTGTGTGCACACACTCACTGCATTGTCAGTTTTGTTGGGCAGGATACAGGAATTCAAATCAAGCAGTGCTCCCCCTAGGCAATCAAGATAAGCAAGGGTGCATGACATGCTGAATGAGGGGGTAGAACATTGCAGTGAACCTATGGCCATGTCAAGGGTGCACAGAGGAGTATTGATGTGCATAAGAAATAAAAAAAATCTGAAAAAGTGAAATCCATTCAGCAGGCATGATTATTACAGACATTCCCTACAGGACTCTGTATAAATAGTTGAAATTGAGTTTGGTGGATGCCACACTTCTTTTATTGTGAAAAAAAAATATGTTTATGTCACTCCAATCAAATTATTGGTATATTCTCTTTTTATCTTTATTATTAGTCCCATTTTCTTACTTCTGCTACTGTATGTAAAAGTGGATATTAAACATGCATTGGAACTCTCCTCTAAGTTAAGGATAGTTGGACAAAAGACACATGACAGATACAGTGTGGAAAAAAGTATTTAGTCAGCCACCAATTATGCAAGTTCTCCCACTAAAAAAGATGAGAGAGGCCTGTAATTGACATCATAGGTAGACCTCAACTATGAGAGACAAAATGAGAAAACAAATCCTGAAAATCACATTGTCTGATTTGGGAAGAATTTTTTTTTCAAATTTTGGTGGAAAATAAGTATTTGGTCACCTACAAAAGTTCATCTCAATACTTTGTTATATATCCTTTGTTGGCAATGACAAATGTCAAACATTTCCTGTAAATCTTCACAAGGTTGGCACACACTGGTGCTGGTATGTTGGCCCATTCCTCCATGGAGATCTCTAGAGCAGTGTTATTTCTGGGCTGTCGCTAGGCAACATGGACTTTCAACTCCCTCCAAAGGTTTTCTACAGGGTTTAGATCTGGAGACTGGCTAGGTCACTCCAGGATCTTGAAATGCTTCTTACAAAGCCACTCCTTCGTTTCCCTGGTCGTGTGCTTGGGATCATTGTCATGCTGAATGACCCAGCCACGTTTCATTTTCAATGCCCTTGCTGATGGAAGGAGGTTTGCACTCAAAATCTCATGATACATGGCCCCATTCATTCTTTCATGTACACAGATCTGTCGTCCTGGTCCCTTGGCAGAGAAACAGCCCCAGAGCATGATGTTGCCACCCCCATGCTTCACAGTAGGTATGGTGTTCTTTGGATGCAACGCAGCATTCTTTCTCCTCCAAACACGACGAGTTGTGTTTCTACCAAACAGTTATACTTTGGTTTCATCTGACCATATGACATTCTCCCAATACTCTTCTGGATCATCCAAATGCTCTCTAGAAAACTTCAGAAGGGCCCAGACATGTAATGGCTTAAGCAGGGGGACACGTCTGGCACTGCAGGAACTGAGTCCATGGCGGCGTACTGTGTTAATGATGGTATCTTGTGTAACGTTAGTCCCAGCTCTCTGCAGGCCATTCACTAGGTCCCCCCATGTGGTTCTGGGATTTTTTCTCACCATTCTTGAGATCATTTTAACCCCATGGGGTGAGATTGTAACGGGTCTGGGAGGTGGAACCTCTGAGCAACGATACAAAGGGGCAGTCCTTGTAAGGAAGCGGGTGGCTCCCAGGGTAGGCGGGCAGGTAGTCACGGCAAGTGACGGGGACAGTCTCTGGGTAGAAGGGCAGGAGGTCACGGCAAGTGACGGGGACAGTCTCTGGGTAGAAGGGCAGGAGGTCACGGCAAGTGACGGGGACAGTCTCTGAGTAGAAAGGCAGGAGGTCACGGCAAGTGACGGGAACAGTCTCATGACAGGCGGGTGGTCACGGCAACTGACGGCTAAGCCTCCAGATAGGCTAGCAGGCGGGTAGCAGGTGGATGCTCCCAGGTGAGCGGGCAAGAGTCTCTGGACAGGCAGGTGGTCACAGCAAGTGATAGCTAAGCCTCCAGGTAGGCTAGCAGGCAGGTAGCAGGTGGACGCTCCCAGGTGAGAGGGCAAGAGTCTCTGGACAGGCAGGTGGTCACAGCACATGACGGCAGAGCCTCCAGGTAGGCTAGCAGGCAAGTAGCAGGCGGATGCTCCCAGGTGAGCGGGTAAGAGACTCTGGACAGGCAGGTGGTCACAGCACGTGACGGCAGAGCCTCCAGGTAGGCTAGCAGGCAGGCAGTAGATGAGCGCTCCCAGGTGAGCGGGCAATCAGATCCATAGACAGACTGGCAGGGCTGGTAGGCAGACTGTCGGACCGCAGGAATGCAAGTAGATAGACAAGTATCAGGCAGGTATCAAGCAGGAATCTGGCAGGTAACTGGCAGGTATCTGGTAACGGGACCTGAGGGCTGAAGCAGAGTGATAGGCTATGCAACAACATTGCTCGGGCAGCTCCATTTTGGACGAAGTGCCTTATATATGGTGAGGTCCTCCGGCCATTGGCCGGGGACTCCTTAGGACGGCGCGCGCGGCCCCTTTAAGAGAGGGGAAGCACAGTGGCCGGGAAGCAGCGCGCGCTGCCAGCAGGGCGGGAGGAGGACACCGGGCACGGAGCGGAGAGGTGAGGGGAACAGCGTCCCTGCCTAGCAGGAGGCAGGGACGCCGACGCTACAGAGATCTTGTGTGGAGCCCCAGATAAAGGGAGATTATCAGTGGTCTTGTATGTCTTCCATTTTCTAACTATTGCTCTCACAGTTGATTTCTTCACACCAAGCTGCTTGCCTATTGCAGATTCAATCTTCGCAGCCTGGTATAGGGCTACAATTTTGTTTCTGGTGTCCTTCAACAGCTCTTTGGTCTTCACCATAGTGGACTTTAGATTGTGACTGTTTGTGGTTGCGGACAGGTGTCTTTTATACTGATAACAAGTTCAAACAGGTTACGGTACTACAGTTAATGAGTGGAGGACAGAGGAGCCTCTTAAAGAAGAAGTTACAGGTCTGTTACAGTGTGTGCCAACCTTGTGAAGACTTACAGGAAACGTTTGACATCTGTCATTGCCAACAAAGGATATATAACAAAGTATTGAGATGAACTTTTGTAGGTGACCAAATACTTATTTTCCACCAACATTTGAAAAAAAATTCTTCCCAAATCAGAAAATGTGATTTTCAGGATTTGTTTTCTCATTTTGTCTCTCATAGATGAGGTCTACCTATGATGTCAATTACAGGCCTCTCTCATCTTTTTTAAGTGTGAGAACTTGCACAATTGGTGGCTGACTAGATACTTTTTTTTCCCCACTGTAGATAGATGGATGGATAAATAGAGAGATAGTTAGATAGATAGATAGTTAAGAGATAGATAGCCAGACAGACAGATAATATATAGATAAATAGATAATATATACATAAATAAATGATAGATAGATAGATCGATAGATAGATAGATACCTTTGTGTATTGCATGCATAATTTCATTAGCTGTAAATAGAGCTCTTCTGAACTTATAACAGTAGGTACTGTAAAGCTGTATAACAAGTTAAGCGTGATTTCACACATTAGTCACACTCAGCGAGTGAGCACAGTTGCAAGGATTTGGGTTTTATCTGAATCAAAATCTTGAAGTGTAAATTTGAAGCTGGGAATGGCGTGTTAATTTCTGATATCACAATCTGTCACCTAAGCCAAGGTGTTTAATAATACCTATTTTAAAGCAAATGTCTCATGTGTAATTAAAATGCAAGCTATTTTATAATATGTTTTCTACTTGAATAATATGTATGTTAAGTAATCCATTTTATATAAAGTGATTTTTATTTTCATTTGATACATTTTAATAAAAAAACAGTCACATTAAAGTAATCAATTATTATCTGGTATTGCTTTTTAACACTACAGCAAATTAAAAAAACGATTGAGATACATTTAAGACTGGTTCTTTCGGGTGACTTTTTGTGTGTTTATTAGTAATACCACTATATCTGACCAGTATATGACTTGTATCTTGCATATATCTCACCAATATTTCCTCTCTTGGGTCACAAAATATAATTGTCAGTTGGCCCTGAACTCATTGTAGATGGAGATTAAATCCTCATGGTATGTTAACTGGAACGATATCTTAATTTGATAAAGGATGCTTAAGTTTGGCAGGTGCAATAAAGCACAATAGAATAACAGGTGTAATAGGAAGTAAATGTGGCCAAATTATGTGATGTCTCTTGATTATTAGGTGCATACAGTTTCATTACTTGAGGAATCTTGGGCTTGGTTCCAATAACTGACCCCAGCTTGTTCATTTAGACAGACTGATTTGGACAGTCCGCAGAGGATCAACTTCAAGTTAAATCTCCTTATGTTGCAAATTCCATCACTTTTCATTAGATTCTCGAGGATTGCAAAAAAAAAAAAGAAAATGGACGCCACCATTTCACACACTGCTGAAGACTCAGAAAGTGGGCAAATAATGGCAGGTTTGGCCGTGTGTGCTTATCCATAATGTCTTACAGCTATTACATCACATGGTGCAGTCAATCATGGGGGATTATCACAGGGAGTATAACATACTAGGGTAGGATACAAGGTAAGAGTGCACAGTGCACAGAAATAGGTCAGGATCTTCAATTTCAGAGCAGGTCAGTAAAAAAAAAAAGAAAAACCGGCACTATTCAGATCGCCTACATTCACAGAGTTTCATGAGTGTCAGTCCACAGATGGTCAGAGATCGCAATCAACGAGTGCCCAGCCCAGAAGAAAGAAGTCTTGTATCACTTAGTAGATAGATGAAAGGAGGCACTCCAGCTAGCGTTTCCAGTTGAAAAACTTTTATTGATTCAAACGCATATTAAAACCTGGAGCCGGGGAAGCAGAGTACCTTCTGGACGACGTTCGTTTTGTAACTGCCTGGTGCTTCAAAGGGTCCAAATACTTTTCTTTCCCCGGTCTTTGTTAGTCTTTATAGTTATAATCATTTTAGATTCTCCACATAGTCATTTCCCCTCTTTTTATATTTCACTTACAGTGATTCATTTCTCTGCTTTTTTTACATCATATGCTTAATATACAGAACGCACACATTATGCACATATACCTTTCTTAGTTTTCTATTTTTCTCCAGGCCATCTACGTCAACCTTTGTCTCCGTGGTAGAGCTGGAACGCAAACCGCACATGCGCTCTGCCGTTTAGGATTCAAGCCTCCTCTTCACTTCACTGCGACGTGACTTACTTTAAATGGAACGCACTCTCTGCATCTGGGTCTAACAAACACTTCCGCCCCTGCCTTCTTACACGTGCATTTAGCAACGACAGAAGCACTTTTTTCCTGACAAGCAGGCACGCACCGCATGCACTAACATATCATGAGCACCGAGCACCAGACAAGGTAATTATTCTCCAGTTACTTGTATACTCAGCTCTTTCTCCCTTAAATAGTCTGTTCTTTTTGTGGAATCTATATGTGCACAAAACCTCAAACATTTTTCCATTCACTTGGTATATCCGTTTTTCTTATGAAGGTAGAGACTTTACCTATGGTCTCAGGTTACTTATGGTCATAATTTCCCTTGTACCTCACATTTATTGCCTCATAGGAGTTACAACGTCTCTCAATGTGCTTCCTATAAATTATATATTATTTGTTTATCATTTTTTTCAATGAGTCTTCTATATATTCATATGTATTTTGTTTATACGTGCCCTCACGACCCTGACATTAATATGTTTCTTATATTCAGATAACCTTGGTAAAGGCATTAGCCGAAACGTTGGCAACTTTGTTTCTTTGGGTCGCTCTCAATAAACTTATTTTTGGCATCAAAAATTTCTCGTTTGATTGTGCCGAAGGTATATCTACATATACTATATTTTTTCCTTCTGAGCACATCAACAGTCTGTGCAAATCCTATTGACCGCTATATTTAAATGTATTCTTCAGCTCAAAGAAAGGGAAGCCACACCCTTACCTGCACTGAGTGCAGAAACCTGAACGTTAACCGAAAAAAATTAACTGGAGTATCAATTGGAAACATTGGAAATTGGATTGGTAGTCTCAGTCTGTGAATAATAATCCAAACATTTAATTGATATAGAGAGGTACTGCACCCTGATATGTCTGTGATATTCTGCATCAATAGTACCTTAACACATTAGGGGGATGGAAGTGGAAGCTGGAGCTTAGCTGCTTCACCTGAAACTGGAGTCGTAGGTGGTTTTGTTGAAGGGGCTACCAATCCTGAGGAAGGATGGCCAGACATAGTAGAGGTGTGGGACTGGGTGGAAACTGAGGTGGACAAACCCTGCAGCTGAGTTGCAGCCACACTAGTTGCCTTTATCAGCTGGTCTTGACGCTCATGTTGAGCACAAATCTCCACGTACAGGACTCGAACGCTCGACTTGGGGTTTCTGGGTCCTGATTTGTCAGCGAGGTCCATGACCTGAGCTTACTCTGATGGTAGTGGGTGTGGACCCACTGCGCCATTGGCCAGGCTTACCCTGGAGGGAAGTGACTACCAGCTCTTCACTAGGGCCTCTGATGGTGAGGATGGGTCATAAGTGTAGTAAGCAAGTACCACGCAAAAGCATTCCCTGGACCTACAGCAGCTGTGCAATGGGACAAGGCAGGGATACGAGGGCGTAGGCAGAGACATGGTCAGGAAGTCCAAGTTCGGGGCAGGCCACACAGGTTCAGAATATGTTGCCAGAGTCAGGAGTGAAGAGGTCTGAAAAAACGTGAGAACAAGCCGAGTCAGTGACAGGAAAGTTAAAACAATGCAATACCTTAACAGCACAAGAGCAAACTGCAGCTAGTAAGTAAGCTCAGGCAAGGTGTAGAGGGGGGAGCTGCCTAATACACCACTTGCTGGTAGGGGATAGGCCAGAGGAGCAGAAAACTGCAGGACAGTGATTATGAATTCCTGCAGAGCCTGGCCGCACCTCCCTATAGGCGGATGGAGACATTAAACAACAGGAGGGAGGAGTAGCAATGCTTAAAGTGTCTGCAAGAGGCAGCTGTTACGCACATGCCCGGACTGACTGGCGTGAGCGTGGTTAGTGATCCCACTGGACCATGAACCGAGGAGGGCCTTGAGGGGCGTGACTAAGTATCAACTCGGTCCAACCAAGGTCACACGGCGGCTCAGTCGACTCCATGAACCAGGGAGGAACCGAGCAGAGGGACCAGGTGCTACTCCAGGTCAGACCCCGGTCACAGCTGTTGACCCACACCAGGGAATGCAGGAAAAGGCAGGTTAGGCTGGCATACAGACAGGTGGGTACTGGCAGGCACGGCTGGTATGCAGACAGGTGGGTACTGGCAGGTAGGAACGCAGGCAGGATAGAGACCAGTACAGACTGGGATACAGGAACAGAGCTGCAGGTGCGTTAGACAAGCAGAGCAGAGCAAAACCCGCAGGTGCAGTAGGCAAGCAGAGCAGAGCAAAACCCACAGGTGCGGTAGACAAGCAGAGCAAAGCAAAACCCGCAGGTGCGGTAGACAAGCAGAGCAGAGCAAAACCCGCAGGTGCAGTAGACAAGCGGAGCAGAGCAAAACCCACAGGTGCAGCAGACAAGCAGAGCAGAGCAAAACCCACAGGTGCGGTAGACAAGCAGAGCAGAGCAAACCCGCAGAAGTGGTACACAAGCAGAGCAAAGCAAAACCCACAGGTGCGGTAGACAAGCAGAGCAGAGCAAAACCCGCAGGTGCGGTAGACAAGCAAAGCAGAGCAAAACCCGCAAGTGCGGTAGACAAGCAGAGCAGAGCAAATGCACACAAGGTACTTACAATGAAGTAGTGAGTGGACACTAAATGCACAAACAGAAGTACAGAGACAACGAGTTGGAGTTAGTTGTAGGTTCAGACACTGCAGGAAAAGGGAAGATACGGACATAGAGACAAACAAGTAACGGGCTAGGACACTGTTCAGACAGGAACTGAACAAGGAACAAGATACAGGAATGAGCCTGGGAACTCAGCCGCCAGGGTGGCGGAAACAGACTAGAAGTCACAGATACAGGTAACGGGCCTGGGTATACAGCCCCCAGGGTGGCAGAACAGACTAGAACTCACAGATACAGGTAACAGGCCTGGGTATTCAGCCCCCAGGGTGGCGGAAACAGACAAGATACAGGACAGGACCTGGCAACTCAGTTGCACAGAACACACTGAAAGAAAGTGTTGCTCAGGCCTCTCCTACTGGGTGGAGGGGGTTTAAGTATCCAGTGACTCACAGCAATAGGCTGGGGACGCATTAAGACTGTGCACACAGTAACTATAAGAAACAGGCAGTAACCGTGCCGTCGCCCTAAGCAATCAGACAAGAGACATGCACACAGCAGGCACTGGAGCAAAGTGTGCAACCTAGACTGATAGGTAAGATGGCGGTCTTGCGTGGTGGGAGGTGGTAAGCCATGCCAGCACGCCGCCAGGGATGTTACAGCAGCTCAGCTAGATGGTCAGGCCCTGGGAGGAGCAAAGTGGAACACGGGGTGAGTAGGTCGGCGCTTACAAGCAGTGCAGTTTACATGCTGTACCTGTTTTAATATTCCAGTTTGGCAACCGTGCACCTCATAACCATACTGTGGGCTGTTTCAACATTTTTAGGCAGTGTTATAACCTCCTTGCATTTGTTATTATGTATTTTTTCTGGAAAAGGGGAATTAAAGTCTTAACCATAATTCTGCAAACAAATTATTACAGTAAATTGAGACTGTGCAGGCTTGCTTTGGCACATCTATTTAAACTGTCAAATTGGAGACAGATATATGTCACAACAATATTTCAAGCAAGTGGGTGTTTAATTTGCCTTTTTCACCATCACTTATACCCTGTTTAGCATTTCTGGTTGATTCCATATTTTTCCAGGGTTGGCTACATGTGATAAAACATTTTTGTAATCTACTTAAAAGTTATACTTGTGTCCAAAATGTATGTTAAACCCAATGTGTCTTTGGCAATTTATGTTGTAGTGTAAGAGATAAAAAAAAAATACCATGAATAAAAATGTAGCAGCTGATAGTATCATCACCATTGCCATTGCTGGCAACAACCATTCTGGCAGTAGAAATTTTAAATTCAGGTCACACTTGGCCTCCTTTATGTCTGGCAAGACTAACGATGAGAAGAAAGTGGAGGATGTACTGGAATATATGTCACATCACTTGCCTCATAGCAGGATGATGTAGCCTCTTACAGTGACACCATAATCTTATTTTGGTATTCTGTTTATTCCACATCCTCCGCTACCACAACACTTAATGTTGTACATAGTCGTATTTCTATTCGGTCAGACCCTTGCTTATGTTCTGCTCCTTAGTAGAGATGAGCGTTGTTCTACTCGAACTGTTCGCCAATCTCAAATTCGAGCTGTTTTGGGCGGTGTTCGAGCCGTTCGGCGAACACGAACGATTTGAGAAAAATTCGGCTGTTCGAGGTTATGTTCGATAACTGTTCGTGCACCAAAATCATAACTGGATTTTTTCTCAGTAATGATGAAAATTAATGTTAATACGCAGTTTGAGTGTACAGCGGGGTGTGGGGAGGGGCAGGGGATGGATCTCTGCAGGAATAATGAAGATCTCCATTTTTCTTTCTCTTTCCCGCATTTACAGTGGGGAGGTGCAATCTGTCAGCCTATCAGCAGCGCACACACGGAGCGAAGTGCTTTTTTCACACAAGCAAGGGCATGTGTCATTGGCAGTGTATGTCACATGTCCTTGCCCTATAAGACCAAGCCATTTTCCCCGTCGCCACCATTTTCTCACTGCTGCAGCTGCGTGTTAGACGGCACCGCTGTTGCTGTGTGCGCTATACCTTGTTAATTTCAAGCCAATTTTCGCACAAATCTACAGATAGCTTGGGAGTAGGGAATAGTTGTGATTGCAGTCCTTTTAAGGACTAGGTTACAGCATTTCCTACGACTTTTATCAGGCAAGTCTGTGCTCTAAAATAGATAGATTGTGGGAGTAAAGACTAATTGTAATTGCAGTCCTTTTCAGGACTAGGTTACATCAGTTCCTATCAGTTTTTGCCAGGCAGGTCTGTGCCAGTGCTGTGCAAGTTTTTTTCACAGCATTTGGCTGAATCTAGCAAAGCTAATCCTTTTTGGCCTATTGCAGAGTGTGTTAGTCAGTGGAGTAGCCTATCTGTGTTGCAAGATATACCACCTGTGTATAGAATACCAATTTTTTTACAGCACCTAGTGAAGTAAAATCTTTTGGGCATAGCATCATTCTATTAGTCCATCTATACTGACTTCCATCAGGTTGCAAATTGAATATAATTTTTTTCTGCATCTAGCTCTGAAAAAATATTTGGGCTTCTAGCAGTGTGTGGGACTTGTTCTATTAGGCCATCTATACTGACCTCCATCAGGTTGCAAACTGAATATAATTTTTTTCTGCATCTAGCTCTGAAAAAATATTTGGCCTTCTAGCAGTGTGTGGGACTTTCTCTATTAGTCCATCTATACTGACCTCCATCAGGTTGCAAACTGAATATATTTTTTTTCTGCATCTACCTCTGAAAAAATATTGGGCTTCTAGCTGTGTGTGGGACTTGTTCTATTAATCCATCTATACAGACCTCCATCAGGTTGCAAACTGAATATAATTTTTTTCTGCATCTAGCTCTGAAAAAATATTTGGGCTTCTAGCTGTGTGTGGGACTTGTTCTATTAGTCCATCTATACTGACCTCCATCAGGTTGCAAACTGAAAATAATTTTTTGTCTGCATCTAGCTCTGAAACAATATTTGGCCTTCTAGCAGTGTGTGGGACTTTCTCTATTAGTCCATCTATGCTGACCTCCATCAGGTTGCAAATTAAAAATAATTTTTATCTGCATCTACCTCTGAAAAAATATTTGGGCTTCTAGCTGTGTGTGGGACTTGTTCTATTAGTCCATCTATACTGACCTCCATCAGGTTGCAAACTGAATATAATTTTTTTCTGCATCTACCTCTGAAAAAATATTTGGGCTTCTAGCTGTATGTGGGACTTGTTCTATTAGTCCATCTATACTGACCTCCATCAGGTTGCAAACTGAAAATAATTTTTTGTCTGCATCTAGCTCTGAAAAAATATTTGGCCTTCTAGCAGTGTGTGGGACTTTCTCTATTAGTCCATCTATACTGACCTCCATCAGGTTGCAAATTAAAAATTATTTTTATCTGCATCCAGCTCTGAAAAAATATTTGGCCTTCTAGCAGTGTGTGGGACTTTCTCTATTAGTCCATCTATACTGACCTCCATCAGGTTGCAAATTAAAAATATTTTTTTGTCTGCATCTAGCTCTGAAAAAATATTTGGCCTTCTAGCAGTGTGTGGGACTTTCTCTATTAGTCCATCTATACTGACCTCCATCAGGTTGCAAACTGAATATATATTTTTTCTGCATCTACCTCTGAAAAAATATTGGGCTTCTAGCTGTGTGTGGGACTTGTTCTATTAATCCATCTATACAGACCTCCATCAGGTTGAAAACTGAATATAATTTTTTTCTGCATCTAGCTCTGAAAAAATATTTGGCCTTCTAGCACTGTGTGGGACTTTCTCTATTAGTCCATCTATACTGACCTCCATCAGGTTGCAAACTGAATATATTTTTTTTCTGCATCTACCTCTGAAAAAATACTGGGCTTCTAGCTGTGTGTGGGACTTGTTCTATTAATCCATCTATAGACACCTCCATCAGGTTGCAAACTGAATATAATTTTTTTCTGCATCTACCTCTGAAAAAATATTTGGTCTTCTAGCTGTGTGTGGGACTTGTTCTATTAGTTCATCTATACTGACCTCCATCAGGTTGCAAACTGAAAATAATTTTTTGTCTGCATCTAGCTCTGAAAAAATATTTGGCCTTCTAGCAGTGTGTGGGACTTTCTCTATTAGTCCATCTATACTGACCTCCATGAGGTTGCAAATTAAAAATAATTTTTATCTGCATCTACCTCTGAAAAAATATTTGGACTTCTAGCTGTGTGTGGGACTTGTTCTATTAGTCCATCTATACTGACCTCCATGAGGTTGCAAACTGAATATAATTTTTTTCTGCATCTCGCTCTGAAAAAATATTTGGCCTTCTAGCAGTGTGTGGGACTTTCTCTATTAGTCCATCTATACTGACCTCCATCAGGTTGCAAATTAAAAATAATTTTTATCTGCATCCAGCTCTGAAAAAATATTTGCCCTTCTAGCAGTGTGTGGGACTTTCTCTATTAGTCCATCTATACTGACCTCCATCAGGTTGCAAATTAAAAATAATTTTTTGTCTGCATCTAGCTCTGAAAAAATATTTGGCCTTCTAGCAGTGTGTGGGTCTTTCTCTATTAGTCCATCTATACTGACCTCCATCAGGTTGCAAACTGAATATATTTTTTTTCTGCATCTACCTCTGAAAAAATATTGGGCTTCTAGCTGTGTGTGGGACTTGTTCTATTAATCCATCTATACAGACCTCCATCAGGTTGGAAACTGAATATAATTTTTTTCTGCATCTAACCCAGCCAATATTTTTGGCCTAATACCACAGTTTGGCCACTCGGCTCTGCTCGGTTCCCATCCATTGTTTTTTTGTGCAAACAACTCCAGAGTTGTGAATTAGTTAACCACCAAAATGAGTGGAAAAAGGCCTGCTGCTGGTGGAAAGGGGAATAGGCGTGTTGGGAAGGGTAAAAAAGGTTGTGTCCGTGGGGTAGGTGTTAAAGCAACAGTAACATCTGCAGAAGAAAGACCATCTTCCAGCCAAACTAAAATGTCTACTTCTTTTAGCGGACAATGTGATAAGATCCTTTTCTTACGGCCACGCCAATCGCTACAAATTCCAGATGAGGCACAAAAACAGCAGGTGCTTCAACGGATATCAAGTGCTCCTTTAAGTGGGCTCTCCTCCACATCAACTTCAACATCACAAATACTCCAGTCCTCAAAGGTGTCACCCCAATCGCACTTGCTTCCTCACAGCTCCCAAATCTCCAGCTGCCCATCTGAGTATGAGGTAGAACAGATGGTTGAGTCTGCAGAGCTGTTTACTCATACTATAGCCTGGGAATCAGAGGTCGACTCCAGCGCTTCTGTGAATCCAGACGAGGAAATGATCTGCACTGATGCCCAGAATCTTTATGAATCGGATCCAGGACCAGACGCAGAAGGTTCTGACCATAATGTAGACCCTCATTCCCAAACTGTAACTCCTGTTGGTGGAGACAATAAGGAAGACGATGATGAGACTCAAATACCTGATTGGAGCGACGACTTTAGTTTTTTGTCAGGGCAGGAACAGGTTGGCTCTGAGGACGACGGGTTTGATAACGCACAGGGTGATGATGATGAGGTTGGAGATCCCACTTACTGTCAACCCACAGTCAGCCAAGAGATGAGGTCAGCAGAGGAGGTGGAGGAAGATGCTAGTGACGACGAGGTCAGGTTGCGCCTTCCTGGACAGAGACGTAGTACTGGAAGCACGTCAACAACTGCATCCTCAAACACAACTCTGCCTCTCACCACAAGTCGTGGTGGCTATTCAGGTCGCATGGGTGCTAAGCCTTGCATAGCCTGGGCATTTTTTCAGATCGATAAAGATGACCCAACTCGTGTTATCTGTAACATTTGTCAGCAAAAGCTAAGTAGAGGCCAAAAAATACATAGTTTGAGTACTTCATGCATGAACCGGCACATGGACATGAAGCATAAGTTGCAGTGGGAAGCTCAGTGTGCTACAATGCGGCCTAGCTGGCCGGGCCAACCACCGTCTGCCATATCTTGTGCATCCGCGGCCTCTTCATCCTCTGTGACTGGGGGGACAGCAGTCACACCTGTTTTGGGGCGCAGACCTGCCACCTCTTTACCCGCAACAGCCAGCGTGATAGGCAGGTCATCATTTTCTTTGGAGGTGGTAACACCAGCTGGTGTTGAGCGCTGTCCGACATCGATAGCACCACCTTTGGATCAAGGCAACCTAACATGTCCGCCTGCATCTTCCTCACAGACGGGCAGTTTGCCGGGGACACCCTTATCAACCCCGTCTAAGCACAATAGCCAGCCCTCGGTTCCTCAGATGTGGACAAGTAAAAGACCATTTCCTCCTAGCCATAAGAAAGCTAAGAGGTTGAATTTCACCATCTGCAAGCTCTTGGCTACAGAAATGCTGCCTTTCCGCCTGGTGGACACAGAGGATTTTCGAGACCTTATGTCTGTCGCAGTGCCCCAGTACCAGATGCCCAGTCGGCACTACTTCTCAAAGAAAGGTGTGCCTGCGCTCCACCAGCATGTCGCACACAACATCACCGCTTCTTTGAGAAACTCTGTGTGTGACAGGGTGCATTTCACCACAGACACTTGGACGAGTAGGCATGGACAGGGGCGTTACATGTCGCTGACTGGGCACTGGGTAACTATGGTGACAGCAGGACAAGGGGCTGCTGTCCAAGTCTTGCCGTCCCCACGAGTTGTGCGTCAATCCTCTTTATGTCAAAGTTCCTCCACTGCTTCTGCCTCCTCAACCTCCTCTCGGTCTTCCACCTGCACCCAAAGCCTGTCTGGTCATGCCACAAGCTTTCTAACTGCGCAGAAGGGATCCTGCACACCTCCTTACTATGCTGGCAGTAGGGCTCAACGTCATCAGGCAGTTTTTACTTTGAAATGTCTGGGAAATGTGAGTCACACAGCTGAGGAGTTGTGGTCAGCTCTGGAGAACCAATTTCATGAATGGTTGTCTCCACTGGACCTGAAACCAGGGAAGGCCGTGTGCGACAATGCTGCAAACCTGGGTGCGGCCCTTCGCCGGGGCAATGTCACACACGTGCCTTGTATGGCTCACGTGTTGAACCTGGTTGTCCAGCAATTTTTAGCCCACTATCCCAGACTAGATGGCCTTCTGCAGAGGGCACGGTCGCTGTGTGCTCACTTTCGCCGTTCACATCCCGCAGCTCAGCGACTTACATCTCTACAGAAGTCGTTGGGCCTGCCACTTCACCGGCTAAAATGCAATGTGCCTACCCGGTGGAATTCAACTCTGCACATGTTGCAGCGACTGTGGCAGCACCGACAAGCCCTGGTGCAATACGTTCTGACGTATAGCCTGGGCCAACGAGATCCGGAGGTGGGGCAAATCACGCTGGAGGAGTGGTCTCAGATCAGGGACCTATGCACCCTTCTGCACAGTTTTGAAATGGCGACGAAGATGTTTAGTGCTGACGATGCCATTATCAGCATGACTATTCCAGTGATTTACATGCTGGAGCACATGTTAAACAGAATTCGGAGTCAGGTGGTGGCACAAGAGGAGGTGGAGGAAGTAGAGGAGGAGGAGTTGTATGCGGAAGGGCTAACATCTGCAAGGTCCAGACGGTCGGCAGCACCAAGGCGGCAGGCATGTGAGGGTGGGGGAGATGGTTTTACCAGTGCGCATGGTAGCAGCCAAACTAGTGAGTAGAGATGAGCATTGTTCTACTCGAACTGTTCGCCAATCTCAAATTCGAGCTGTTTTGGGTGGTGTTCGAGCCGTTCGGCGAACACGAACAATTTGAGAAAAATTCGGCTGTTCGAGGTTATGTTCGACAACTGTTCGTGCACCAAAATCATAACTGGATTTTTTCTCAGTAATGATGAAAATTAATGTTAATAGGCAGTTTCAGTGTACAGCGGGGTGGGGGGAGGGGCAGGGGATGGATCTCTACAGGAACAATGAAGACCTCCATTTTTTTTTTCTCTTTCCCGCATTTACAGTGGGGAGGTGCAATCTGTCAGCCTATCAGCAGCGCACACACGGAGCGAAGTGCTTTTTTTCACACAAGCAAGGGCATGTGTCATTGGCAGTGTATGTCACATGTCCTTGCCCTATAAGACCAAGCCATTTTCCCCGTCGCCACCATTTTCTCACTGCTGCAGCTGCATGTTAGACGGCACCGCTGTTGCTGTGTGCGCTATACCTTGTTAATTTCAAGCCAATTTTCGCACAAATCTACAGATAGCTTGGGAGTAGGGAATAGTTGTGATTGCAGTCCTTTTAAGGACTAGGTTACAGCATTTCCTACGACTTTTATCAGGCAGGTCTGTGCTCTTAAATAGATAGATTGTGGGAGTAAAGACTAATTGTAATTGGAATCCTTTTCAGGACTAGGTTACATCAGTTCCTATCAGTTTTTGCCAGGCAGGTCTGTGCCAGTGCTGTGCAAGTTTTTTTCACAGCATTTGGCTGAATCTAGCAAAGCTAATCCTTTTTGGCCTATTGCAGAGTGTGTTAGTCAGTGGAGTAGCCTATCTGTGTTGCAAGATATACCACCTGTGTATAGAATACCAATTTTTTTACTGCACCTAGTGAAGTAAAATCTTTTGGGCATAGCATCATTCTATTAGTCCATCTATACTGACCTCCATCAGGTTGCAAATTGAATATAATTTTTTTCTGCATCTAGCTCTGAAAAAATATTTGGGCTTCTAGCTGTGTGTGGGACTTGTTCTATTACTCCATCTATACAGACCTCCATCAGGTTGCAAACTGAATATATTTTTTTCTGCATCTACCTCTGAAAAAATATTGGGCTTCTAGCTGTGTGTGGGACTTGTTGTATTAGTCCATCTATACTGACCTCCATCAGGTTGCAAACTGAATATATTTTTTTCTGCATCTACCTCTGAAAAAATATTGGGCTTCTAGCTGTGTGTGGGACTTGTTCTATTAATCCATCTATACAGACCTCCATCAGGTTGCAAACTGAATATATTTTTTTCTGCATCTACCTCTGAAAAAATATTGGGCTTCTAGCTGTGTGTGGGACTTGTTCTATTAATCCATCTATACAGACCTCCATCAGGTTGCAAACTGAATATATTTTTTTCTGCATCTACCTCTGAAAAAATATTGGGCTTCTAGCTTTGTGTGGGACTTGTTGTATTAGTCCATCTATACTGACCTCCATCAGGTTGCAAACTGAATATATTTTTTTCTGCATCTACCTCTGAAAAAATATTGGGCTTCTAGCTGTGTGTGGGACTTGTTCTATTAATCCATCTATACAGACCTCCATCAGGTTGCAAACTGAATATATTTTTTTCTGCATCTACCTCTGAAAAAATATTGGGCTTCTAGCTGTGTGTGGGACTTGTTGTATTAGTCCATCTATACTGACCTCCATCAGGTTGCAAACTGAATATATTTTTTTCTGCATCTACCTCTGAAAAAATATTGGGCTTCTAGCTGTGTGTGGGACTTGTTCTATTAATCCATCTATACAGACCTCCATCAGGTTGCAAATTGAATATATTTTTTTCTGCATCTACCTCTGAAAAAATATTTGGCCTTCTAGCAGTGTGTGGGACTTTCTCTATTAGTCCATCTATACTGACCTCCATCAGGTTGCAAATTGAATATAATTTTTTTCTGCATCTAACCCAGCCAATAGTTTTGGCCTAATACCACAGTTTGGCCACTCAGCTCTGCTCGGTTCCCATCCATTGTTTTTTTGTGTAAACAACTCCAGAGTTGTTAATTAGTTAACCACCAAAATGAGTGGAAAAAGGCCTGCTGCTGGTGGAAAGGGGAATAGGCGTGTTGGGAAGGGGAAAAAAGGTTGTGTCCGTGGGGTAGGTGTTAAAGCAACAGTAACATCTGCAGAAGAAAGACCATCTTCCAGCCAAACTAAAATGTCTACTTCTTTTAGCGGACAATGTGATAAGATCCCTTTCTTACGGCCACGCCAATCGCTACCAATTCCAGATGAGGCACAAAAACAGCAGGTGCTTCAACGGATATCAAGTGCTCCTTTAAGTGGGCTCTCCTCCACATCAACTTCAACATCACAAATACTCCAGTCCTCAAAGGTGTCACCCCAATCGCACTTGCTTCCTCACAGCTCCCAAATCTCCAGCTGCCCGTCTGAGTATGAGGTAGAACAGATGGTTGAGTCTGCAGAGCTGTTTACTCATACTGTAGCCTGGGAATCAGAGGTCGACTCCAGCGCTTCTGTGAATCCAGACGAGGAAATGATCTGCACTGATGCCCAGAATCTTTATGAGTTAGATCCAGGACCAGACGCAGAAGGTTCTGACCATAATGTAGACCCTCATTCCCAAACTGTAACTCCTGTTGGTGGAGACAATGAGGAAGACGATGATAAGACTCAAATACCTGATTGGAGCGACAACTTTAGTTTTTTGTCAGGGCAGGAACAGGTTGGCTCTGAGGACGACGGGTGTGATAACGCACAGGGTGATGATGATGAGGTTGGAGATCCCACTTACTGTCAACCCACAGTCAGCCAAGAGATGAGGTCAGCAGAGGAGGTGGAGGAAGATGCTAGTGACGACGAGGTCAGGTTGCGCCTTCCTGGACAGAGACGTAGTACTGGAAGCACGTCAACAACTGCATCCTCAAACACAACTCTGCCTCTCACCACAAGTCGTGGTGGCTCTTCAGGTCGCATGGGTGCTAAGCCTTGCATAGCCTGGGCATTTTTTCAGATCGATAAAGATGACCCAACTCGTGTTATCTGTAACATTTGTCAGCAAAAGCTAAGTAGAGGCCAAAAAATACATAGTTTGAGTACTTCATGCATGAACCGGCACATGGACATGAAGCATAAGTTGCAGTGGGAAGCTCAGTGTGCTACAATGCGGCCTAGCCGGCCGGGCCAACCACCGTCTGCCATATCTTGTGCATCCGCGGCCTCTTCATCCTCTGTGACTGGGGGAACAGCAGTCACACCTGTTTTGGGGCGCAGACCTGCCACCTCTTTACCCGCAACAGCCAACGTGATTGGCAGGTCATCATTTTCTTTGGAGGTGGTAACACCAACTGGTGTTGAGCGCTGTCCGACATCGATAGCACCACCTTTGGATCAAGGCAACCTAACATGTCCGCCTGCATCTTCCTCACAGACCGGCAGTTTGCCGGGGACACCCTTATCAACCCCGTCTAAGCACAATAGCCAGCCCTCGGTCCCTCAGATGTAAACAAGTAAAAGACCATTTCCTCCTAGCCATGAGAAAGCTAAGAGGTTGAGTTTCACCATGTGCAAGTTCTTGGCTACAGAAATGCTGCCTTTCCGCCTGGTGGACACAGAGGATTTTCGAGACCTTATGTCCATCGCAGTGCCCCAGTACCAGATGCCCAGTCGGCACTACTTCTCAAAGAAAGGTGTGCCTGCGCTCCACCAGCATGTCGCACACAACATCACCGCTTCTTTGAGAAACTCTGTGTGTGACAGGGTGCATTTCACCACAGACACTTGGACGAGTAGGCATGGACAGGGGCGTTACATGTCGTTGACTGGGCACTGGGTAACTATGGTGACAGCAGGACAAGGGGCTGCTGTCCAAGTCTTGCCGTCCCCACGAGTTGTGCGTCAATCCTCTTTATGTCAAAGTTCCTCCACTGCTTCTGCCTCCTCAACCTCCTCTCGGTCTTCTACCTGCACCCAAAGCCTGTCTGGTCATGCCACAAGCTTTCTAACTGCGCAGAAGGGATCCTGCACACCTCCTTACTATGCTGGCAGTAGGGCTCAACGTCATCAGGCAGTTTTTACTTTGAAATGTCTGGGAAATGTGAGTCACACAGCTGAGGAGTTGTGGTCAGCTCTGGAGAACCAATTTCATGAATGGTTGTCTCCACTGGACCTGAAACCAGGGAAGGCCGTGTGCGACAATGCTGCAAACCTGGGTGCGGCCCTTCGCCGGGGCAATGTCACACACGTGCCTTGTATGGCTCACGTGTTGAACCTGGTTGTCCAGCAATTTTTAGCCCACTATCCCAGACTAGATGGCCTTCTGCAGAGGGCACGGTCGCTGTGTGCTCACTTTCGCCGTTCACATCCCGCAGCTCAGCGACTTACATCTCTACAGAAGTCGTTGGGCCTGCCACTTCACCGGCTAAAATGCAATGTGCCTACCCGGTGGAATTCAACTCTGCACATGTTGCAGCGACTGTGGCAGCACCGACAAGCCCTGGTGCAATACGTTCTGACGTATAGCCTGGGCCAACGAGATCCGGAGGTGGGGCAAATCACGCTGGAGGAGTGGTCTCAGATCAGGGACCTATGCACCCTTCTGCACAGTTTTGAAATGGCGACGAAGATGTTTAGTGCTGACGATGCCATTATCAGCATGACTATTCCAGTGATTTACATGCTGGAGCACATGTTAAACAGAATTCGGAGTCAGGTGGTGGCACAAGAGGAGGTGGAGGAAGTAGAGGAGGAGGAGTTGTATGCGGAAGGGCTAACATCTGCAAGGTCCAGACGGTCGGCAGCACCAAGGCGGCAGGCATGTGAGGGTGGGGGAGATGGTTTTACCAGTGCGCATGGTAGCAGCCAAACTAGTGAGTAGAGATGAGCATTGTTCTACTCGAACTGTTCGCCAATCTCAAATTCGAGCTGTTTTGGGTGGTGTTCGAGCCGTTCGGCGAACACGAACAATTTGAGAAAAATTCGGCTGTTCGAGGTTATGTTCGACAACTGTTCGTGCACCAAAATCATAACTGGATTTTTTCTCAGTAATGATGAAAATTAATGTTAATAGGCAGTTTCAGTGTACAGCGGGGTGGGGGGAGGGGCAGGGGATGGATCTCTACAGGAACAATGAAGACCTCCATTTTTTTTTTCTCTTTCCCGCATTTACAGTGGGGAGGTGCAATCTGTCAGCCTATCAGCAGCGCACACACGGAGCGAAGTGCTTTTTTTCACACAAGCAAGGGCATGTGTCATTGGCAGTGTATGTCACATGTCCTTGCCCTATAAGACCAAGCCATTTTCCCCGTCGCCACCATTTTCTCACTGCTGCAGCTGCATGTTAGACGGCACCGCTGTTGCTGTGTGCGCTATACCTTGTTAATTTCAAGCCAATTTTCGCACAAATCTACAGATAGCTTGGGAGTAGGGAATAGTTGTGATTGCAGTCCTTTTAAGGACTAGGTTACAGCATTTCCTACGACTTTTATCAGGCAGGTCTGTGCTCTTAAATAGATAGATTGTGGGAGTAAAGACTAATTGTAATTGGAATCCTTTTCAGGACTAGGTTACATCAGTTCCTATCAGTTTTTGCCAGGCAGGTCTGTGCCAGTGCTGTGCAAGTTTTTTTCACAGCATTTGGCTGAATCTAGCAAAGCTAATCCTTTTTGGCCTATTGCAGAGTGTGTTAGTCAGTGGAGTAGCCTATCTGTGTTGCAAGATATACCACCTGTGTATAGAATACCAATTTTTTTACTGCACCTAGTGAAGTAAAATCTTTTGGGCATAGCATCATTCTATTAGTCCATCTATACTGACCTCCATCAGGTTGCAAATTGAATATAATTTTTTTCTGCATCTAGCTCTGAAAAAATATTTGGGCTTCTAGCTGTGTGTGGGACTTGTTATATTACTCCATCTATACAGACCTCCATCAGGTTGCAAACTGAATATATTTTTTTCTGCATCTACCTCTGAAAAAATATTGGGCTTCTAGCTGTGTGTGGGACTTGTTGTATTAGTCCATCTATACTGACCTCCATCAGGTTGCAAACTGAATATATTTTTTTCTGCATCTACCTCTGAAAAAATATTGGGCTTCTAGCTGTGTGTGGGACTTGTTCTATTAATCCATCTATACAGACCTCCATCAGGTTGCAAACTGAATATATTTTTTTCTGCATCTACCTCTGAAAAAATATTGGGCTTCTAGCTGTGTGTGGGACTTGTTCTATTAATCCATCTATACAGACCTCCATCAGGTTGCAAACTGAATATATTTTTTTCTGCATCTACCTCTGAAAAAATATTGGGCTTCTAGCTTTGTGTGGGACTTGTTGTATTAGTCCATCTATACTGACCTCCATCAGGTTGCAAACTGAATATATTTTTTTCTGCATCTACCTCTGAAAAAATATTGGGCTTCTAGCTGTGTGTGGGACTTGTTCTATTAATCCATCTATACAGACCTCCATCAGGTTGCAAACTGAATATATTTTTTTCTGCATCTACCTCTGAAAAAATATTGGGCTTCTAGCTGTGTGTGGGACTTGTTGTATTAGTCCATCTATACTGACCTCCATCAGGTTGCAAACTGAATATATTTTTTTCTGCATCTACCTCTGAAAAAATATTGGGCTTCTAGCTGTGTGTGGGACTTGTTCTATTAATCCATCTATACAGACCTCCATCAGGTTGCAAATTGAATATATTTTTTTCTGCATCTACCTCTGAAAAAATATTTGGCCTTCTAGCAGTGTGTGGGACTTTCTCTATTAGTCCATCTATACTGACCTCCATCAGGTTGCAAATTGAATATAATTTTTTTCTGCATCTAACCCAGCCAATAGTTTTGGCCTAATACCACAGTTTGGCCACTCAGCTCTGCTCGGTTCCCATCCATTGTTTTTTTGTGTAAACAACTCCAGAGTTGTTAATTAGTTAACCACCAAAATGAGTGGAAAAAGGCCTGCTGCTGGTGGAAAGGGGAATAGGCGTGTTGGGAAGGGGAAAAAAGGTTGTGTCCGTGGGGTAGGTGTTAAAGCAACAGTAACATCTGCAGAAGAAAGACCATCTTCCAGCCAAACTAAAATGTCTACTTCTTTTAGCGGACAATGTGATAAGATCCCTTTCTTACGGCCACGCCAATCGCTACCAATTCCAGATGAGGCACAAAAACAGCAGGTGCTTCAACGGATATCAAGTGCTCCTTTAAGTGGGCTCTCCTCCACATCAACTTCAACATCACAAATACTCCAGTCCTCAAAGGTGTCACCCCAATCGCACTTGCTTCCTCACAGCTCCCAAATCTCCAGCTGCCCGTCTGAGTATGAGGTAGAACAGATGGTTGAGTCTGCAGAGCTGTTTACTCATACTGTAGCCTGGGAATCAGAGGTCGACTCCAGCGCTTCTGTGAATCCAGACGAGGAAATGATCTGCACTGATGCCCAGAATCTTTATGAGTTAGATCCAGGACCAGACGCAGAAGGTTCTGACCATAATGTAGACCCTCATTCCCAAACTGTAACTCCTGTTGGTGGAGACAATGAGGAAGACGATGATAAGACTCAAATACCTGATTGGAGCGACAACTTTAGTTTTTTGTCAGGGCAGGAACAGGTTGGCTCTGAGGACGACGGGTGTGATAACGCACAGGGTGATGATGATGAGGTTGGAGATCCCACTTACTGTCAACCCACAGTCAGCCAAGAGATGAGGTCAGCAGAGGAGGTGGAGGAAGATGCTAGTGACGACGAGGTCAGGTTGCGCCTTCCTGGACAGAGACGTAGTACTGGAAGCACGTCAACAACTGCATCCTCAAACACAACTCTGCCTCTCACCACAAGTCGTGGTGGCTCTTCAGGTCGCATGGGTGCTAAGCCTTGCATAGCCTGGGCATTTTTTCAGATCGATAAAGATGACCCAACTCGTGTTATCTGTAACATTTGTCAGCAAAAGCTAAGTAGAGGCCAAAAAATACATAGTTTGAGTACTTCATGCATGAACCGGCACATGGACATGAAGCATAAGTTGCAGTGGGAAGCTCAGTGTGCTACAATGCGGCCTAGCCGGCCGGGCCAACCACCGTCTGCCATATCTTGTGCATCCGCGGCCTCTTCATCCTCTGTGACTGGGGGAACAGCAGTCACACCTGTTTTGGGGCGCAGACCTGCCACCTCTTTACCCGCAACAGCCAACGTGATTGGCAGGTCATCATTTTCTTTGGAGGTGGTAACACCAACTGGTGTTGAGCGCTGTCCGACATCGATAGCACCACCTTTGGATCAAGGCAACCTAACATGTCCGCCTGCATCTTCCTCACAGACCGGCAGTTTGCCGGGGACACCCTTATCAACCCCGTCTAAGCACAATAGCCAGCCCTCGGTCCCTCAGATGTAAACAAGTAAAAGACCATTTCCTCCTAGCCATGAGAAAGCTAAGAGGTTGAGTTTCACCATGTGCAAGTTCTTGGCTACAGAAATGCTGCCTTTCCGCCTGGTGGACACAGAGGATTTTCGAGACCTTATGTCCATCGCAGTGCCCCAGTACCAGATGCCCAGTCGGCACTACTTCTCAAAGAAAGGTGTGCCTGCGCTCCACCAGCATGTCGCACACAACATCACCGCTTCTTTGAGAAACTCTGTGTGTGACAGGGTGCATTTCACCACAGACACTTGGACGAGTAGGCATGGACAGGGGCGTTACATGTCGTTGACTGGGCACTGGGTAACTATGGTGACAGCAGGACAAGGGGCTGCTGTCCAAGTCTTGCCGTCCCCACGAGTTGTGCGTCAATCCTCTTTATGTCAAAGTTCCTCCACTGCTTCTGCCTCCTCAACCTCCTCTCGGTCTTCTACCTGCACCCAAAGCCTGTCTGGTCATGCCACAAGCTTTCTAACTGCGCTGAAGGGATCCTGCACACCTCCTTACTATGCTGGCAGTAGGGCTCAACGTCATCAGGCGGTTTTTACATTTAAATGTCTGGGAAATGTGAGTCACACAGCTGAGGAGTTGTGGTCAGCTCTGGAGAACCAATTTCATGAATGGTTGTCTCCACTGGACCTGAAACCAGGGAAGGCCGTGTGCGACAATGCTGCAAACCTGGGTGCGGCCCTTCGCCGGGGCAATGTCACACACGTGCCTTGTATGGCTCACGTGTTGAACCTGGTTGTCCAGCAATTTTTAGCCCACTATCCCAGACTAGATGGCCTTCTGCAGAGGGCACGGTCGCTGTGTGCTCACTTTCGCCGTTCGCATCCCGCAGCTCAGCGACTTACATCTCTACTGAAGTCGTTGGGCCTGCCACTTCACCGGCTAAAATGCGATGTGCCTACCCGGTGGAATTCAACTCTGCACATGTTGCAGCGACTGTGGCAGCACCAACAAGCCCTGGTGCAATACGTTCTGACGTATAGCCTGGGCCAACGAGATCCAGAGGTGGGGCAAATCACGCTGGAGGAGTGGTCTCAGATCAGGGACCTATGCACCCTTCTGCACAGTTTTGAAATGGCGACGAAGATGTTTAGTGCTGACGATGCCATTATCAGCATGACTATTCCGGTGATTTACATGCTGGAGCACATGTTAAACAGAATTCGGAGTCAGGTGGTGGCACAAGAGGAGGTAGAGGAAGTAGAGGAGGAGGAGTTGTATGCGGAAGGGCTAACATCTGCAAGGTCCAGAGGGTCGGCAGCACCAAGGCGGCAGGCATGTGAGGGTGGGGGAGATGGTTTTACCAGGGCGCATGGTAGCAGCCAAACTAGTGAGGAAGGTGCAGGAGCCCAGGAAGAAGTGGAGGACGAATTGATAGAAGACTCATCAGATGAGGGAGACCTTGATCACATTTCTGTTGTGCGAGGTTGGGGGGAGAGGACAGAGGAAGGAAGCATGATTGTTACCTCGCCACCAACACAACAGGGACTTGGTGCTCCTGGATGCGCAACACACATGAGTGCCTTCTTGCTGCACTACCTGCAACATGACCCTCGAATTGTGAGAATTAGAAATAATCCTGACTACTGGGTTGCCACACTGTTAGATCCCCGGTACAAAAGTAAATTTGCAGAAATTATTCCTGCCATAGAAAGGGATGCACGCATGCAGGAGTATCAGCAGAGACTGTTGCAGAATCTTACATGTGCTTTTCCACAAAATACCAGTGGTGCACGTAGTGAATCTCACAGTTCCAACTTGCCAACCGTGGGACCGTCAAGTGTTCAGCACTCAAACCGTAACAGAACCACAGTATCTGCTGGTAACATCAATTTTGCAGAATCATTTCACCACTTTTTTAGCCCATCCTTTGCAAGGCCACAGGAGACAAGAAGTCTGACACATAGTCAACGCCTAGAGACGATGGTACAGGAGTATCTCCAAGTAAACATTGAAGCCACGACTGTGTCACTGGACCCTTGCTCTTTTTGGGCTTCCAATCTGGATAAATGGCCGGAGCTAGCCACTTACGCCTTGGAGATCTTGTCATGCCCCGCAGCCAGCGTTCTGTCTGAACGTGTGTTCAGCGCTGCTGGTGGTGTGCTGACAGATAAGCGCACGCGGCTCTCCACTGATAATGTAGACAGACTCACGTTCATAAAGATGAACAAATCATGGATCCGAAACGACTTTTCTACCCCTGTGTCATCCTGGGGAGAGTAAAAGCTTGATGATTGGTTAAAATCACCCTACCAACCGTTTTAAGCTTTCAAATTACTAATCATGTTTATCTGTATCTTGACTGGAAAATAATTTGGGCTTTGTAGCAGTGTGCAGCACTGATCCTATTAGCCCATCTATACTAAGCTCCACCAGATTTAAAGTTAATAATAATTTTTAGCTGCATCTAGCCCGGAATATAATTTTGGGGCTCCCAGATGCGCAACACACATAAGTGCCTTCTTGCTGCACTACCTGCAACATGACCGTCATATTGTCAGAATTCGAAGTAATCATGACTACTGGGTTGCCACACTCTTAGATCCCCCAAACTTTTCGATCAACCTTTTCATTTTAATAAAGACCAAAAAAATGGTCATTTTTGAAATTATAAGCATTAGCAGGTTATTAGAAACTGAAATCAAACCGTTTTCAACTCAAAACTTTATTCTAGGTGATGTTACATTTTCACATAGGACCCCTTGTTCGAAAGGAGCTTCTGAACTCTCTCGTCCATTGAATTTGTCAGGTTTTGGATGGTTTCTGCTTCAATTGTTTTGCATGAGGACAGAATACCCTCCCAGAGCTGTTGCTTAGATGTGAACTGCCTCCCGCCATCAAAGACACTCCTTTTGATGATGCTCCAGAGGTTCTGAATGGGGTAGAGGTCAGGGGAGCATGGGGGTCACACCATAAGTTTGTCCCCTTTTATGCCCATATCAGCCAGAGATGCAGATGTTTTATGTGCAGCATGAGATGGTGCATTATCATGCAAAAAAATGATCTTGCTGTGAAATACATGGTTCTTCTTCTTGAACCATGGCAGGAAGTGCTGCTTGAGAAAATCCACATACATTATGGAGTTCATCTTTAGCGCCTTCAGGGATCCTAAAAGGGGCCGACAATCTCTCTCCCCATGATTCCAGCCCAAAACATTACTCCACCTCCTCCTTGTTGGCGCTGTAGCCGTGTTTGCGTGGGGTGTCCATCAACCAGCCATCCTCCACTCCATCCATCTGGACCAACGAGCGCTGCACGGCACTCATCCGTGAACAAAACAGTTTTGAAATCAGTCTTCATGTAATGTTTGGCCCACTGGAGCCGTTTCTGCTTGTGTGAAGTGGATAGAGGAGGTCGACAGGATGGCATATGCACAGCTGCAAACCTCTGAAGGACCCTGCATCTTGTTGTTCGGGGGACGTTGGAGGCACCAGCAGCTTCAAAAACTTGTCTGCTGCTATGACAAGGCTTTTTTGCCGCTGCTCTTTTAACCTGACGTAATTGCCTGTAGGAAAGAGTCCTCAATTTGCCCTTATCAGCACGCACACGTGTGTACTGTGAATCAGCTACATACTTCTTGATTGCCAAGACACTTCATCCTGATCATCGCACAATGTTGATTGTAGTCATGCCTTCACCTAAACACTCCACAATTTGTTGCTTCTCAGCAGCCGACACATCCTTTTTCTTTCCCATTTTGGCAGAAAATGTAGGCTGCTTAATAATGTGAGACAGCCTTCTTAAGTAGTCTTGCCTTTCATTGGACACACCTGCCAAACTAATTAGCACAGGTGTCTGCAATTGCTTACAGTGATATAAAGAGCCCTGACACACATCACCATCAATGAGTTTAACTGAAAAACAAACAAATTCTTCCCTTATCACTCCTAAACACTTTTTGCATAATAATTTGGAACACAGTGTACATGTGCTTTTCCACAAAACACCAATGGTTCACGTAGTGAATCTTACAGTTCTAACTTGCCAACCGTGGTCTGTATGGAGTTGTTCAATAAAGGGCCCAAAATTAAGATAACATAGATGGGAGAGGTCTCTATGAATAGGAATTCCTAAGTATTTGATACCCTGTGAGGGCCAGGCAAATGGAATGTTGGACTGGATGGAATCCTATATGGATTTGGGGAGGGAGACATCGAGGGCCTCCGACTTCGCTGCATTGATTTTAAAATTTGACCATGTAACAAAGTGATCTATTTCAGCCATAACAGCATGGATGGATATATGTGATTGAGTGATATATACTAGTACATCATCAGCAAATAGAGAGCACTTGTACTCGGTGCCTCCCACCTCAATCCACCTAATATTGGGGTTATGGCGAATTGATGAGAGCAGGTGCTCCGTCACTAGGATGTATAAGAGAGGGGACAGAGGACATCCCTGCCTTGTCCCATTGGTGATTGTGAAAGGTGATGAAAATGTTCTGATGCACCCCCTGGGCCTTGGGACACCCGGAGCCGGACCCTTTTTGGTGGATGCTGGTGGTTGTAGTCTTCGTGGCGGCGACCCGATTCCGTGGCTCAGGGTGGTCAAACCAGTGGCGGAACTATTTATGTGGTTTTGATGTTTAAATGTCCGACTACGCCACCCGTGGATTGCGGTCAGAGTGAACCGCCGCTGCAGGGCAGACCGCTGAGGCTGGTGTTGTGGGTGCAGCAGAGCGTAGCATAACTCCCCACGGGAGGAGTATAGCCTCAGGGTAGTGTATGCGGAGGATGGGGGTGATGGTGCAGGGCGGCAGCAGTAACGACACGGAGTCAGTGATGCAGTCCAGGGCCTTTACTCACAGTTCTTATTATCCAGACCACGTCTGCAGGTAACGGCTGCCCACGTCGTACTGTGCTCACCAGGTGAGGGGCTCAGACAACTCCCAGATAACTTTGGAGCGCTTCACAGGACCCCCTTTGTGTGTCCTTTGTCTGGCCTTTCTTACCAACCCTTCTGTCCGGCTGCCTCGGGCCTCCTCTTGGTAAACTTGGCGCCAGTTTCCCTCACCCTATGTGCTGCCCTCCTAGTGGGTGTAGCGAGGGGCTGCGCCACATAAAATGTCACAGCCTCCGGTTTCTAACTGAGGGTCGTTTCCTGCCTCCACTAGTTTCGGGGACCGGTCTCCCCCTTTGGCCTGACCCCTCCATGCAGGTGGATTCGGGCGTGCGGTGGCGACTCGCCCATCCGCACCCCTGGGATCCCTTCGTTCCTCGTTCCTGGAGCCTTCTCCGCTCCTCTTCCTTCCTTCTCCCTCTTCCAGGCCTGGGCCTCTGTTACTAGGCCCGCCTCCGGAGCAGAGCTCATGCAGAGCCCCTGCTCCCTGCCACTTCTGCTCAGACTTCTCTGCACTGAACTAAGATGGTGCCCACCTTTTATACTCCCGTCTCAATGCACCCAGGAACTGCTTCCTCCCTGCTCCTGCACTACAGGGTTCCCCTTCCTCAGTGTTCCCTCCGCCCACTCCAGCCAGGGACAGGGACTGTCGTGCCCATCTCAGGGGCATATTGGTCGCCCTGCCCCACGGCAATGTGGTGTAATGCATGCAGGTGTCGGGTCCTGATCCACACTCCATCCTTACCTGAGAGTGAGATATCACACCTCTGGGTGAGGTGCAATACCTCTGTAGCAACCGAGCCCTCAGGGTGCTACAGATCCATTTATCTTCAGCCTAGGTGACGTATTGTGATACAGGGCCGTGATTTTGGCTATAAAAGGGTCCCCTTGAGCCCTACCCCAAGCTTTTGAAGAGAATCATATATGGCGTGCCAGGAGACTCTATGGAATGCTTTCTCAGCATCCAACGAGAGTATCTAATTACAAATTTTTAACTGCATCTAGCCCAGGAAATACTTTGTGCCTAGTAGCAGTGTCTGCTAGTCAGCGGATTATCCCGGCTGTTAAGCAAGCTACACCACCTGTAGTTTGGACACTTAATTTTTTCAAAGGAAATGCTTCGGGACCACGGGATACTCAGTGAAGAGCATCAGGAGGCACCCCAAGGCATAGGGGCTGGGACTGGCAGTAGGATGCCTTGCGGTGGACAGCCGAGCTCGATCCTTATAAAAGCTTTTTAACTGCAGCAGCTTTAGTGGACGCTACTGGAGCTGGAATTACGCGGCTGCTGGCATGAGACTTGCCCTCCAATAGATCCTTGTAAATGGATTTAAAGTGTATTCATTCAAATTAGAGAGACAATTTAAATTAAAAAGCTTAGAGCTGCCTCCACCACAGGGGGGCTCGCTCGACCCACCAGCGGACAGGCACCAGTATTGGGAGAGGGGGGCTGGCCGTCAGGGTTCACCGCGGCTCTGGCACAAACCCGGCGACACGGAGGTGGCACGGGCAGGAGCGGACTAAACGTGTCGGCTTCTCACTTTTTGGATTTTGGAAGGGCATGACATGCCTATATCTGTGTCTCCCCCTCCTTTTACTCCTCCACCTCTTTTCTTTTCTCATGACTATATGTACTTGTCACTTTTCCATGTGTTAGTTGTGTCTTCTGAGCAGTTTGTCAGCTTTTGGACACCTTTGAAGGTGTTTTCTATGTGTTTCTATGTGTTTTTGTTTGCCTGCCATTGGTTTTAACGGTGTTCGAAGGTGTTCGACGAACAGTTCGACGAACAGTTCGGCGAACACACGGGTGTTCGACGAACCGAACCGAACTCGAACACTACGGGGGTGGCTCAACACTACTCCTTAGTCCCCTAACCCACAGCACCCCAAGGCTAAGAAAGATACTACACGAGAGCAATTTCTTCCTGTTGATTTATTAGAAGAGATGGACAGTCAGCCTTTGGACTTGGACGATATTGTGTCAGAAAAGATGAACAACTTGATTCTAATGCCAAGCTGTGTTAATGGCTCTGCAAGACATGATGGTTGAGGCACTAGCAATAGTAACACCTAAATAGAAGAAAACATTATGTTGCATTATGTGGTATTCTGCTGCATACAAATATAATCTGTGTTATTGAATAGAAGTCAGTGTTCTAACCATTTTACACCTCCGTATCCATCTCAACAACTGTCTTGTTTTATTTTAATATTTCTATCTAATAAAAGAATCTTTTTACACTTCTACCTAGTTTTCTGTCTTGTCCGCCTATTTCTTTTCCAGGTTTCCCTGACAGTTAATGGTTTGTTTAGGGACGGAAATGCTGTCCGATTCGGGCCTGCAATCCATCCCTCTTGTATATCATGTTTTTGTTGGCCAATTATAGTTGTCTAATAGAAGAAAATTAGTTGTATTTGATATAAATGGATATTCATGAAAAAATATATACAGTTGACACCAGAAGTTTACATACACTATATAAAAAAACACATTGTGACAGAGTTTACGTACAATATAAATCAGCAACTGCTACAGGAGGAGAGAGGACTCTGCCCGCGAGGGCTCACAATCTACAAGGGATGGGGGAGGATACAGTAGGTGAGGGTAAAGATGGTCGTACAGCGGTATGGTGGAGCGGTGATTAATGCAGGTTGTATGTGTTATGATCTGCAACATGTACTAAGGAAAGATAAGGGAAAACTGTCCCTACAGTAAAACTAAGCTGAATCCCTATGATGTAGCGGGCTGCCTGTTCCTAGCGAACAGACCCGCCTTAGTCTTCGGCTAGTCTGAACGAAGACCTATAGCATTAGGGGAGGGGTCCCTAAAAGAACTAAGGACTGGAACAAAAAATGGGACACTGTTATGATCTGCAACATAGGCTAAGGAAAGAAGGGGAGAGCTGTCCCTACAGTAAGACTAAGCTGAGCCCCTACGTTGTAGCGGGCTACCTGTTCCTTGTGAACAGACCCGCCTTCGTCCTCGGCTAGTCTGAATGGAGACCTATAGAGTAAGGGAGGGGTCCCTAAAGGAACTAAGGACTGGGACAAAAATGGGACACCTCCTAACAGAAGTTGTTGCAGAGCAAAAGATAAACTGACAAAAAGTACTAGAGGTCCCAGAGGACCAAGCAAACTAGAGATAGATAGGCACAAAAGCACCTGGCTAGAGAGACAGTCAAAACAACACTGAAGTCCAGCAAAGTCAGAAGGTCGGAGCTGGAATATATAGGCAGATGGTCACGTGACCGCAAAACACAAGATAGAAACAAAAACAAACAGGAGGGTTCTAACAGACACCTCCTAAACAGAGAAGTTGTTGCAGAACACAAAAAGACAAACAGACAAAAAGGTACTAGAGGTCCCAGAAGGACCAAACGAACTGACAGAGAAAGGCACAGAAGCACCTGGCTAGAGAAACAGTCAAACACTGAAGTCCAGCACAGCCAAAAGGGTGGAGCTGGAATATGGGGTAGATGGTCACGTGACCGCAAAACACAAGATGGAAAAAACAAACAGGAGGGTTCTAATAGTATGCTTGTCGGAAGAAGTAGGTCTTCAAGTTCCTTTTGAAGGTTTTCACAGTAGGTGAGAGTCTTATATGTTGGGGTAGAAAGTTCCAGAATAGGGGGGATTCACGGGAGAAATCTTGTATGCGATTGTGGGAAGAGGAGATAAGAGGGGAGTAGAGAAGGAGATCTTGTGAGAAGCGGAGGTTGCGTGCAGGTAAGTACCAGTAGACTAGGTCACAGATGCATGGAGGAGAAAAGTTGTGGATGGCTTTGTATGCCATGCTTAGAATTTTGAACTGGAGTCTCTGGGTATTGGGGAACCAGTGAAGGGATTGACAGAGAGAAGAGGCTGGGGAATAGTGGGGGGACAGGTGGATTAGTCGGGCAGCACAGTTTAGAATAGATTGGAGGGGTGTGAAAATGTTAGAGGAGAGGCCACAGAGCAGGAGGTTGCAGTAGTCAAGGTGGGAGATGATGAGGGCATGCACTAGTGTTTTTGCAGATTCGTGGTTGAGGAATGTGTGGATCCAGGAGATATTTTTTAGTTGGAGTCGGCAGGAAGTGGAAAGGGCTTGGATATGTGGTTTGAAGGTGAGATTAGAGTCCAGGGTTACCCTGGGGCAGCGAACTTGTGGAACTGGGTTGAGTGAGCAGCCATTGACTATGATGGATAGGTCAGATGTGGGGGTTGAGTGAGATGGTGGAAAGATGATGAATTCAGTTTTATCCATGTTAAGTTTTTGAAATCTATCAGAGAAGAAGGATGAAATAGCAGACAGACATTGTGGGATTCTGGTTAGTAAGGAGGTGATATCAGGTCCAGAGAAAAATAGACATTAAATCAGAATAAACCTTTCCCATTTTAGGTCAATTAGGATTACCATAATTTTAATATTTGCCAAATGACAGAATAATGAGAGAATATGTTTTAAGTAGAGATGAGCGTTGCTCTACTCGAACTGTTCGCCAATCTCAAATTCGAGCTGTTTTGGGCGGTGTTCGAGCCGTTCGGCGAACACGAACAATTTGAGAAAAATTCTCCTGTTCGAGGTTATGTTCGATAACTGTTCGTGCACCAAAATCATAACTGGATTTTTTCTCAGTAATGATGAAAATTAATGTTAATACGCAGTTTGAGTGTACAGCGGGGTGGGGGGAGGGGCAGGGGATGGATCTCTGCAGGAACAATGAAGATCTCCATTTTTTTTTCTCTTTCCCGCATTTGCAGTGGGGAGGTGCAATCTGTCAGCCTATCAGCAGCGCACACACGGAGCGAAGTGCTTTTTTTCACACAAGCAAGGGCATGTGTCATTGGCAGTGTATGTCACATGTCCTTGCCCTATAAGACCAAGCCATTTTCCCCGTCGCCACCATTTTCTCACTGCTGCAGCTGCGTGTTAGACGGCACCGCTGTTGCTGTGTGCGCTATACCTTGTTAATTTCAAGCCAATTTTCGCACAAATCTACAGATAGCTTGGGAGTAGGGAATAGTTATGATTGCAGTCCTTTTAAGGACTAGGTTACAGCATTTCCTACGACTTTTATCAGGCAGGTCTGTGCTCTTAAATAGATAGATTGTGGGAGTAAAGACTAATTGTAATTGGAGTCCTTTTCAGGACTAGGTTACATCAGTTCCTACCACCTGTGTATAGAATACCATTTTTTTTACTGCACCTAGTGAAGTAAAATCTTTTGGGCATAGCCTCATTCTATTAGTCCATCTATACTGACCTCCATCAGGTTGCAAATTGAATATAATTTTTTTCTGCATCTAGCTCTGAAAAAATATTGGGCTTCTAGCTGTGTGTGGGACTTGTTCTATTAATCCATCTATACAGACCTCCATCAGGTTGCAAACTGAATATATTTTTTTCTGCATCTACCTCTGAAAAAATATTGGGCTTCTAGCTGTGTGTGGGACTTGTTCTATTAATCCATCTATACAGACCTCCATCAGGTTGCAAACTGAATATATTTTTTTCTGCATCTACCTCTGAAAAAATATTGGGCTTCTAGCTGTGTGTGCGACTTGTTCTATTAATCCATCTATACAGACCTCCATCAGGTTGCAAACTGAATATATTTTTTTCTGCATCTACCTCTGAAAAAATATTGGGCTTCTAGCTGTGTGTGGGACTTGTTCTATTAATCCATCTATACAGACCTCCATCAGGTTGCAAACTGAATATATTTTTTCTGCATCTACCTCTGAAAAAATATTGGGCTTCTAGCTGTGTGTGGGACTTGTTCTATTAATCCATCTATACAGACCTCCATCAGGTTGCAAACTGAATATATTTTTTTCTGCATCTACCTCTGAAAAAATATTGGGCTTCTAGCTGTGTGTGGGACTTGTTGTATTAGTCCATCTATACTGACCTCCATCAGGTTGCAAACTGAATATATTTTTTTCTGCATCTACCTCTGAAAAAATATTGGGCTTCTAGCTGTGTGTGGGACTTGTTGTATTAGTCCATCTATACTGACCTCCATCAGGTTGCAAACTGAATATATTTTTTTCTGCATCTACCTCTGAAAAAATATTGGGCTTCTAGCTGTGTGTGGGACTTGTTCTATTAATCCATTTATACAGACCTCCATCAGGTTGCAAACTGAATATATTTTTTTCTGCATCTACCTCTGAAAAAATATTGGGCTTCTAGCTGTGTGTGGGACTTGTTCTATTAATCCATCTATACAGACCTCCATCAGGTTGCAAACTGAATATATTTTTTTCTGCATCTACCTCTGAAAAAATATTGGGCTTCTAGCTGTGTGTGGGACTTGTTGTATTAGTCCATCTATACTGACCTCCATCAGGTTGCAAACTGAATATATTTTTTTCTGCATCTACCTCTGAAAAAATATTGGGCTTCTAGCTGTGTGTGGGACTTGTTGTATTAGTCCATCTATACTGACCTCCATCAGGTTGCAAACTGAATATATTTTTTTCTGCATCTACCTCTGAAAAAATATTGGGCTTCTAGCTGTGTGTGGGACTTGTTCTATTAATCCATCTATACAGACCTCCATCAGGTTGCAAACTGAATATATTTTTTTCTGCATCTACCTCTGAAAAAATATTGGGCTTCTAGCTGTGTGTGGGACTTGTTGTATTAGTCCATCTATACTGACCTCCATCAGGTTGCAAACTGAATATATTTTTTTCTGCATCTACCTCTGAAAAAATATTGGGCTTCTAGCTGTGTGTGGGACTTGTTCTATTAATCCATCTATACAGACATCCATCAGGTTGCAAATTGAATATAATTTTTTTCTGCATCTAACCCAGCCAATAGTTTTGGCCTAATACCACAGTTTGGCCACTCAGCTCTGCTCGGTTCCCATCCATTGTTTTTTTGTGCAAACAACTCCAGAGTTGTGAATTAGTTAACCACCAAAATGAGTGGAAAAAGGCCTGCTGCTGGTGTTGGGAAGGGGAAAAAAGGTTGTGTCCGTGGGGTAGGTGTTAAAGCAACAGTAACATCTGCAGAAGAAAGACCATCTTCCAGCCAAACTAAAATGTCTACTTCTTTTTGCGGACAATGTGATAAGATCCCTTTCTTACGGCCATGCCAATCGCTACAAATTCCAGATGAGGCACAAAAACAGCAGGTGCTTCAACGGATATCAAGTGCTCCTTTAAGTGGGCTCTCCTCCACATCAACTTCAACATCACAAATACTCCAGTCCTCAAAGGTGTCACCCCAATCGCACTTGCTTCCTCACAGCTCCCAAATCTCCAACTGCCCGTCTGAGTATGAGGTAGAACAGATGGTTGAGTCTGCAGAGCTGTTTACTCATACTATAGCCTGGGAATCAGAGGTCGACTCCAGCGCTTCTGTGAATCCAGACGAGGAAATGATCTGCACTGATGCCCAGAATCTTTATGAGTCGGATCCAGGACCAGACGCAGAAGGTTCTGACCATAATGTAGACCCTCATTCCCAAACTGTAACTCCTGTTGGTGGAGACAATGAGGACGACGATGATAAGACTCAAATACCTGATTGGAGCGACAACTTTAGTTTTTTGTCAGGGCAGGAACAGGTTGGCTCTGAGGACGACGGGTGTGATAACGCACAGGGTGATGATGATGAGGTTGGAGATCCCACTTACTGTCAACCCACAGTCAGCCAAGAGATGAGGTCAGTAGAGGAGGTGGAGGAAGATGCTAGTGACGACGAGGTCAGGTTGAGCCTTCCTGGACAGAGACGTAGTACTGGAAGCACGTCAACAACTCCATCCTCAAACACAACTCTGCCTCTCACCACAAGTCGTGGTGGCTCTTCAGGTCGCATGGGTGCTAAGCCTTGCATAGCCTGGGCATTTTTTCAGATCGATAAAGATGACCCAACTCGTGTTATCTGTAACATTTGTCAGCAAAAGCTAAGTAGAGGCCAAAAAATACATAGTTTGAGTACTTCATGCATGAACCGGCACATGGACATGAAGCATAAGTTGCAGTGGGAAGCTCAGTGTGCTACAATGCGGCCTAGCCGGCCGGGCCAACCACCGTCTGCCATATCTTGTGCATCCGCGGCCTCTTCATCCTCTGTGACTGGGGGGACAGCAGTCACACCTGTTTTGGGGCGCAGACCTGCCACCTCTTTACCCGCAACAGCCAGCGTGATTGGCAGGTCATCATTTTCTTTGGAGGTGGTAACACCAGCTGGTGTTGAGCGCTGTCCGACATCGATAGCACCACCTTTGGATCAAGGCAACCTAACATGTCTGCCTGCATCTTCCTCACAGACCGGCAGTTTGCCGGGGACACCCTTATCAACCCCATCTAAGCACAATAGCCAGCCCTCGGTCCCTCAGATGTGGACAAGTAAAAGACCATTTCCTCCTAGCCATGAGAAAGCTAAGAGGTTGAATTTCACCATCTGCAAGCTCTTGGCTACAGAAATGCTGCCTTTCCGCCTGGTGGACACAGAGGATTTTCGAGACCTTATGTCCGTCGCAGTGCCCCAGTACCAGATGCCCAGTCGGCACTACTTCTCAAAGAAAGGTGTGCCTGCGCTCCACCAGCATGTCGCACACAACATCACCGCTTCTTTGAGAAACTCTGTGTGTGACAGGGTGCATTTCACCACAGACACTTGGACGAGTAGGCATGGACAGGGGCGTTACATGTCGCTGACTGGGCACTGGGTAACTATGGTGACAGCAGGACAAGGGGCTACTGTCCAAGTCATGCCGTCCCCACGAGTTGTGCGTCAATCCTCTTTATGTCAAAGTTCCTCCACTGCTTCTGCCTCCTCAACCTCCTCTCGGTCTTCCACCTGCACCCAAAGCCTGTCTGGTCATGCCACAAGCTTTCTAACTGCGCAGAAGGGATCCTGCACACCTCCTTACTATGCTGGCAGTAGGGCTCAACGTCATCAGGCGGTTTTTACATTGAAATGTCTGGGAAATGTGAGTCACACAGCTGAGGAGTTGTGGTCAGCTCTGGAGAACCAATTTCATGAATGGTTGTCTCCACTGGACCTGAAACCAGGGAAGGCCGTGTGCGACAATGCTGCAAACCTGGGTGCGGCCCTTCGCCTGGGCAATGTCACACACGTGCCTTGTATGGCTCACGTGTTGAACCTGGTTGTCCAGCAATTTTTAGCCCACTATCCCAGACTAGATGGCCTTCTGCAGAGGGCACAGTCGCTGTGTGCTCACTTCCGCCGTTCGCATCCCGCAGCTCAGCGACTTACATCTCTACAGAAGTCGTTGGGCCTGCCACTTCACCGGCTAAAATGCGAAGTGCCTACCCGGTGGAATTCAACTCTGCACATGTTGCAGCGACTGTGGCAGCACCGACAAGCCCTGGTGCAATACGTTCTGACGTATAGCCTGGGCCAATGAGATTCAGAGGTGGGGCAAATCACGCTGGAGGAGTGGTCTCAGATCAGGGACCTATGCACCCTTCTGCACAGTTTTGAAATGGCGACGAAGATGTTTAGTGCTGACGATGCCATTATCAGCATGACTATTCCGGTGATTTACATGCTGGAGCACATGTTAAACAGAATTCGGAGTCAGGTGGTGGCACAAGAGGAGGTGGAGGAAGTAGAGGAGGAGGAGTTGTATGCGGAAGGGCTAACATCTGCAAGGTTAAGACGGTCGGCAGCACCAAGGCGGCAGGCATGTGAGGGTAGGGGGGGATGGTTTTACCAGGGCGCATGGTAGCAGCCAAACTAGTGAGGAAGGTACAGGAGCCCAGGAAGAAGTGGAGGACGAACTGATGGAAGACTCATCAGATGAGGGAGACCTTGATCACATTTCTGTTGTGCGAGGTTGGGGGGAGAGGACAGAGGAAGGAAGCATGATTGTTACCTCGCCACCAACACCAACACAACAGGTGCTCCTGGATGCGCAACACACATGAGTGCCTTCTTGCTGCACTACCTGCAACATGACCCTCAAATTGTGAGAATTAGAAATAATCCTGACTACTGGGTTGCCACACTGTTAGATCCCCGGTACAAAAGTAAATTTGCAGAAATTATTCCTGCCATAGAAAGGGATGCACGCATGCAGGAGTATCAGCAGAGACTGTTGCAGAATCTTACATGTGCTTTTCCACAAAATACCAGTGGTGCACGTAGTGAATCTCACAGTTCCAACTTTCCAACCGTGGGACCGTCAAGTGTTCAGCACTCAAACCGTAACAGAACTACAGTATCTGCTGGTAACATCAATTTTGCGGAATTATTTCACCACTTTTTTAGCCCATCCTTTGCAAGGCCACAGGAGACAAGAAGTCTGACACATAGTCAACGCCTAGAGACGATGGTACAGGAGTATCTCCAAGTAAACATTGAAGCCACGACTGTGTCACTGGACCCTTGCTCTTTTTGGGCTTCCAATCTGGATAAATGGCCGGAGCTAGCCACTTACGCCTTGGAGATCTTGTCATGCCCCGCAGCCAGCGTTCAGTCTGAACGTGTGTTCAGCGCTGCTGGTGGTGTGCTGACAGATAAGCGCACGCGGCTCTCCACTGATAATGTAGACAGACTCACGTTCATAAAGATGAACAAATCATGGATCCGAAACGACTTTTCTACCCCTGTGTCATCCTGGGGAGAGTAAAAGCTTGATGATTGGTTAAAATCACCCTACTAACCGTTTTAAGCTTTCAAATTACTAATCATGTTTATCTGTATCTTGGCTGGAAAATAATTTGGGCTTTGTAGCAGTGTGCAGTACTGATCCTATTAGGCCATCTATACTAAAGCTTCACCAGATTTAAAATTAATAATAATTTTTAGCTGCATCTAGCCCGGAAAATAATTTTGGGGCTCCGAGATGCGCAAGACACATAAGTGCCTTCTTGCTGCACTACCTGCAGCATGACCCTCATATTGTCAGAATTCGAAGTAATCATGACTACTGGGTTGCCACACTCTTAGATCCCCCAAACTTTTCGATCAACCTTTTCATTTTAATAAAGACCAAAAAATGGTCATTTTTGAAATTATAAGCATTAGCAGGTTGTTAGAAACTGAAATCAAACAGTTTTCAACTCAAAACTTTATTCTAGGTGATGTTACATTTTCACATAGGACCGCTTGTTCGAAAGGAGCTTCTGAACTCTCTCGTCCATTGAATTTGTCAGGTTTTGGATGGTTTCTGCTTCAGTTGTTTTGCATGAGGACAGAATACCCTCCCAGAGCTGTTGCTTAGATGTGAACTGCCTCCCGCCATCATAGACACTCCTTTTAATGATGCTCCAAAGGTTCTGAATGCAGTACAGGTCAGGGGAGCATGGGGGTCACACCATAAATTTGTCCCCTTTTATGCCCATATCAGCCAGAGATGCAGATGTTTTATGTGCAGCATGAGATGGTGCATTATCATGCAGAAAAATGATCTTGCTGTGAAATACACGGTTCTTCTTCTTGAACCATGGCAGGAAGTGCTGTTTGAGAAAATCCACATACATTATGGAGTTCATCTTTAGCGCCTTCAGGGATCCTAAAGGGGCCGACAATCTCTCTCCCCATGATTCCAGCCCAAAACATTACTCCACCTCCTCCTTGTTGGCGCTGTAGCCGTGTTTGCGTGGGGTGTCCATCAACCAGCCATCCTCCACTCCATCCATCTGGACGATCGAGCGCTGCACGGCACTCATTCGTGAACAAAACAGTTTTGAAATCAGTCTTCATGTAATGTTTGGCCCACTGGAGCCGTTTCTGCTTGTGTGAAGTGGATAGAGGAGGTCGACAGGATGGCGTATGCACAGCTGCAAACCTCTGAAGGACCCTGCATCTTGTTGTTCGGGGACGTTGGAGGCACAAGCAGCTTCAAAAACTTGTCTGCTGCTATGACAAGGCTTTTTTGCCGCTGCTCTTTCAACCTGATGTAATTGCCTGTAGGAAAGAGTCCTCAATTTGCCCTTATCAGCACGCACACGTGTGTACTGTGAATCAGCTACATACTTCTTGATTGCCAAGACACTTCATCCTGATCATCGCACAATGTTGATTGTAGTCATGCCTTGACCTAAACACTCCACAATTTGTTGCTTCTCAGCAGTCGACACATCCTTTTTCTTTCCCATTTTGGCAGAAAATGTAGGCTGCTTAATAATGTGAGACAGCCTTCTTAAGTAGTCTTGCCTTTCATTGGACACACCTGCCAAACTAATTAGCACAGGTGTCTGCAATTGCTTACAGTGATATAAAGAGCCCTGACACACATCACCATCAATGAGTTTAACTGAAAAACAAACAAATTCTTCCCTTATCACTCCTAAACACTTTTTGCATAATAATTTGGAACGCAGTGTACATGTGCTTTTCCACAAAACACCAGTGGTTCACGTAGTGAATCTTACAGTTCTAACTTGCCAACCGTGGTCTGTATGGAGTTGTTCAATAAAGGGCCCAAAATTAAGATAACATAGATGGGAGAGGTCTCTATGAATAGGAATTCCTAAGTATTTTATCCCCTTTGAGGGCCAGGCAAAGGGAAAGTTGGACTGGATGGAATCCTATATGGATTTGGGGAGGGAGACATCGAGGGCCTCAGACTTCGCTGCATTGATTTTAAAATTTGACCATGTAACAAAGTGATCTATTTCAGCCATAACAGCATGGATGGATATATGTGATTGAGTGATATATACTAGGACATCATCAGCAAATAGAGAGCACTTGTACTCGGTGCCTCTCACCTCAAACCACCTAATATTGGGGTTATGGCGAATTGATGAGAGCAGGTGCTCCGTCACTAGGAAGTATAAGAGAGGGGACAGAGGACATCCCTGCCTTGTCCCATTGGTGATTGTGAAAGGTGATGAAATTGTTCTGATGCACCCCCTGGGCCTTGGGACACCCGGAGCCGGACCCTTTTTGGTGGATGCTGGTGGTTGTAGTCTTCGTGGCGGCGACCCGGTTCCGTGGCTCAGGGTGGTCAAACCAGTGGCGGAACTATTTATGTGGTTTTGATGTTTAAATGTCAGACTACGCCACCCGTGGATTGCAGTCAGAGTGAACCGCCGCTGCAGGGCAGACCGCTGAGGCTGGTGTTGTGGGTGCAGCAGAGCGTAGCATAACTCCCCACGGGAGGAGTATAGCCTCAGGGCAGTGTATGCGGAGGATGGGGGTGATGGTGCAGGGCAGCAGCAGTAACGACACGGAGTCAGTGATGCAGTCCAGGGCCTTTACTCACAGTTCTTATTATCCAGACCACGTCTGCAGGTAACGGCTGCCCACATCGTACTGTGCTCACCAGGTGAGGGGCTCAGACAACTCCCAGATAACTTTGGAGCGCTTCACAGGACCCCCTTTGTGTGTCCTTTGTCTGGCCTTTCTTACCAACCCTTCTGTCCGGCTGCCTCGGGCCTCCTCTTGGTAAACTTGGCGCCAGTTTCCCTGACCCTATGTGTTGCCTTCCTAGCGGGTGTAGCAAGGGGCTGCGCCACATAAAATGTCACAGCCTCCGGTTTCTAGCTGAGGGTCGTTTCCTGCCTCCACTAGTTTCGGGGACCGGTCTCCCCCTTTGGCCTGACCCCTCCACGCAGGTGGATTCGGGCGTGCGGTGGCGACTCGCCTGTCCGCACCCCTGGGATCCCTTCATTCCTCGTTCCTGGAGCCTTCTCCGCTCCTCTTCCTTCCTTCTCCCTCTTCCAGGCCTGGGCCTCTGTTACTAGGCCCGCCTCCGGAGCAGAGCTCATGCAGAGCCCCTGCTCCCTGCCACTTCTGCTCAGACTTCTCTGCACGGATCTAAGGTGGTGCCCACCTTTTATACTCCCTTCTCAATGCACCCAGGAACTGCTTCCTCCCTGCTCCTGCACTACAGGGTTCCCCTTCCTCAGTGTTCCCTCCCCCCACTCCAGCCAGGGACAGGGACTGTCGTGCCCATCTCAGAGGCATATTGGTCGCCCTGCCCCACGGCAATGTGGTGTAATGCATGCAGGTGTCGGGTCCTGATCCACACTCCATCCTTACCTGAGAGTGAGATATCACACCTCTGGGTGAGGTGCAATACCTCTGTAGCAACCGAGCCCTCAGGGTGCTACAGTTCCATTTATCTTCAGTCTAGGTGACGTATTGTGATACAGGGCCGTGATTTTGGCTATAAAAGGGTCCCCTAGACCCCTACCCCAAGCTTTTTAAGAGAATCATATATGGCGTGCCAGGAGACTCTATGGAATGCTTTCTCAGCATCCAACGAGAGTATCTAATTACAAATTTTTAACTGCATCTAGCCCAGGAAATACTTTGTGCCTAGTAGCAGTGTCTGCTAGTCAGCGGATTATCCCGGCTGTTAAACAAGCTACACCACCTGTAGTTTAGACACTTCATTTTTTCAAAGGAAATGCTTCGGGACCATGGGATACTCAGTGAAGAGCATCAGGAGGCACCCCAAGGCATAGGGGCTGGGACTGGCAGTAGGATGCCTTGCTGTGGACAGCCGAGCTCGATCCTTATAAAAGCTTTTTAACTGCAGCAGCTTTAGTGGACGCTACTGGAGCTGGAATTACGCGGCTGCTGGCACAAGACTTGCCCTCCAATAGATCCTTGTAAATGGATTTAAAGTGTATTCATTCAAATTAGAGAGACAATTTAAATTAAAAAGCTTAGAGCTGCCTCCACCACAGGGGGGCTCGCTCGACCCACCAGCGGCAGGCACCAGTATTGGGAGAGGGGGGCTGGCCATCAGGGTTCACCGCGGCTCTGGCATAAACCCGGCGACACGGAGGTGGCACGGGCAGGAGCGGACTGGCCGTGTCGGCTTCTCACTTTTTGGATTTTAGAAGGGCATGACATGCCTATATCTGTGTCTCCCCCTCCTTTTATTCCTCCACCTCTTTTATTTTCGCATGACTATATGTACTTGTCACTTTTCCATGTGTTAGTTATGTCTTCTGAGCAGTTTGTCAGCTTTTGGACACCTTTGAAGGTGTTTTCTATGTGTTTCTATGTGTTTTTATTTGCCTGCCATTGGTTTTAACGGTGTTCGAAGGTGTTCGACGAACAGTTCGACGAACAGTTCGGCGAACACACGGGTGTTCGACGAACCGAACCGAACTCGAACACTACGGGGGTGGCTCAACACTAGTTTTAAGGCATTTTTATTACTTACTGCAAAGTCAAAAGTTTACATACATTTCATTAGTATTTGGTACCATTGCCCTTAAACTGAATGACTTGGGTCAAACGTTTTGGATATCCTTCCACAAGCTTCTCACAATAGTTGGTTAGAATTTTTGACCATTACTCCTGACAAAACTGGTGTAACTGATCCAGGTTTGTAGGTTGCAATGCTCGCACCTGCCTTTTCAGCTTTGCCCATAAATTTTCAATAGGATTGAGATCAGGGCTTTGTGATAGCCACTCCAAAACATTGATTTTGTTATCCTTAAGCCACTTTGTTACCATTTTGGCAGTAAGCTTCGGGTCATTGTCCATTTGGAAGACCCATTTCCGCCCAAGCTTTAACTTCCTGGCTGATGTCTTGAGATGTTGTTTCAGTATTGCCACATAATCTTCTTTTCTCATCATGCCATCTATTTTGTGAGGTGCACCAGTCCCTCCTGCAGAAAAACAACCCCACAACATAATGCTGCCACCCCCATGTTTCACAGTCGGGATGGTGTTCTTAGGCTTCCAAGCTTCTCCCTTTTTCCTCCAAACGTAATGATGGTCATTGTGCCCAAAAAGTTCAATTTCAGTTTCATCAGATCACAAGACATGTCTCCAAAAATTAAGGGATTTGTTCCTGTGTGCATTTTGCAAACATTGATCTGGCTTTTTTATGTTTCTTTTAGAGTATTGGCTTCTTTCTGGAAGAATGGCCCATCAGCCCATGTTGATACAGTACTCTTTTCACTGTTGATTTTGACACAATCTTACCAGCTTCCACTATCATCTTTACAAGGTCTTTTACTTTTGTCCTCGGGTTGATATGCACATGTCGGACCAAAGCACATTCATCTCTGAGACACAGAACCCGTCTCCTTCCTGAGCGGTATGATGGCTGGACATTCCCATCTTGTCTGTACTAGCGTATAATTGTTTGTACAGTAGAACAAGGCACCTACAGGTATATTGAAATTGTACCCAAGGATGAGCTAGACTTGTGTAAGTCCACAATTCTCTTCCTAATATATTGGCTGATTTCCCATGATGATACACAAAGAAGCAGTGTTTTTCAGGTGTGCGTTAAAATACATCCACAGGTGTGTCTCTAATTAACTCAGATTTTTCCAAACACATGACATCATCATATGGACTGTCCAGAATTGTTTAAAGGCATAGTAGTCTTAGTGTATGTAAACTTTTGACTTTGCAGTAAGTAATAAAAATGACTTAAAACATATTCTCTCATTATTCTGTCACTTGGCAAATATTAAAAATTATGGTAATCCTAATTAACCTAAAATGGGAAAGGTTTATTCAAATTTAATGTCAGATATTGAGAAAAACATGCATATGTGTCTTTTTATATAGTGTATGTAAACTTCTGATTTCAACTCTGACTAAACAATAGGGAGAATAACCCAAGACAAAGGATCAATTTTATTAAACAGATATAAATTTATTTGGTAAATAAAATGTAAAAAATTTAAAATTGTGGGGAGCAATACACAGAAGGAATATAAGAAAGTTCACGACAAACATATGTATGCATTAAATATATAAGTAAGAGGAACTAAAGGTTATATTCTCATTGCATCAGTTATATATGAGATGAAAGATAGCCTATATCTATTAAATCAATCATAAATGTATAAATACAAAAAATAGATACACTGCATATACATATTACAAGAACAACATACCATGAAGGAGAGAAATAGCATTAAATATAGGATCCCAAGATTCCGACATATGTTTCGCCCTTGGCTTTCTCAATTGTAGCAATAGTGGTAGCCCTCTGAGCCAAATTGAATTTCTAGATGGGAATCAGGTGGGTGGGCAAGGAGCTCTGACCAATTTCCATACAGAGGCAACTGTGACCTGTGTCATGGATAAAGCTGCAGATGACTGGCAACCAAATCAGGCAGGTGATGTCATCAGAAGGGGGCTTGGTTGAGTCAGCATAAAATAGCATAACCTACGTCCAGTCAAACTATCTTGTAGGGGAATCTCAACAATGCTAGAGGATCAATCTAATAATCTGTTTCAGTTTGCAGGCTGTGTTGTTTTAAAGTAAGCCATGTATTTCCCTGCACACATCAGGTAAGATTTATGCCACATCATACACTAAATATGTTTCCCATAATGATTGTTCAGATTAGCAGATTTGACGAAGGCAGATGCTGAAAAGGGTGTCGGGATGTTTCTGGCACCATCCCAGCAGGAGGAGTTGCCTTTAGGTTAGTATGCGCTGTTAGTTTATGAATTTTACTCTTTTTGACTACATATGACATATGAATCATGCTGATAATCTGAATAATCAATATGGGAAACATATTTAGTGTATGATACCTACTATATAGCGATATATTCAATTCATCAAGGTATTATACAGAATCCATGGATTATTATGGGTCCTCTGTTATCTATTTTTTGCACTATGCACTTTACTATAATACTGAGCCCCAGATGAAATTTCTATAAGTGTATATATATATTTGAATGTATCCCTCTATATTATTGTTTATTTTTTCAATTATTTATATTTTATCTAGTGTTGAGCCACCCCCGTAGTGTTCGAGTTCGGTTCGTTTCTTCGAACACCAGTGTGTTCGCCGAACTGTTCGTCGAACTGTTCGTCGAACACCGCTAAAACCAATGGCAGGCAAACAAAAACACATAGAAACACATAGAAATCACCTTCAAAGGAGTCCAAAAGCTGACAAACTGCTCAAAAGACATAACTAACACATGGAAAAGTGACAAGTACATATAGTCATGCGAAAAGAAAAGAGGTGGAGGAGTAAAAGGAGGGGGAGACACAGATATAGGCATGTCATGCCCTTCTAAAACCCAAAAAGTGAGAAGCCGACACGGCCAGTCCGTTCCTGCCCGTGCGACCTCCGTGTCGCCGGGTTTGTGCCAGAGCCGCGGTGGACCCTGACGGCCAGCTCCCAATACTGGTGCCTGTCCGCTGGTGGGTCGAGCGAGCCCCCTATGGTGGAGGCAGGTCTAAGCTTTTTAATTTAAATTGTCTCTCTAATTTGAATGAATACACTTTAAATCCTTTTACAAGGATCTATTGGAGGGCAAGTCTCATGCCAGCAGCCGCGTAATTCCAGCTCTAGTAGCGTCCACTAAAGCTGCTGCAGTTAAAAAGCTTTTATAAGGATCGAGCTCGGCGGTCCACCGCAAGGCGTCCTACTGCCAGTCCCAGCCCCTATGCCTTGGGGTGCCTCCTGATGCTCTTCACTGAGCATCCCGTGGTCCCGAAGCATTTCCTTTGGAAAAATTAAGTGTCCAAACTACATGTGGTGTAGCTTGCTTAACAGCTGGGATAATCTGCTGACTAGCAGACACTGCTACTAGGCACAAAGTATTTCCTGGGCTAGATGCAGTTAAAAATTTGTAATTAGATACTCTCGTTGGATGCTGAGAAAGCATTCCATAGAGTCTCCTGGCACGCCATATATTATTCTCTTAAAAAGCTTGGGATAGGGGTCTAGGGGACCCTTTTATAGCCAAAATCACGGCCCTGTATCGCAATACGTCAACTAGGCTGAAGATAAATGGAACTGTAGCACCCCGAGGGCTCGGTTGCTACAGAGGTATTGCACCTCACCCAGAGGTGTGATATCTCACTCTCAGGTAAGGATGGAGTGTGGATCAGGACCCCGACACCTGCATGCATTACACCACATTGTCGTGGGGCAGGGCGACCAATATGCCCCTGAGATGGGCACGACAGTCCCTGGCCCTGGCTGGAATGGGGGGAGGGAACACTGAGGAAGGGGAACCCTGTATTGCAGGAGCAGGGAGGAAGCAGTTCCTGGGTGCATTGAGAAGGGAGTATAAAAGGTGGGCACCATCTTAGTTCAGTGCAGAGAAGTCTGAGCCGAAGTGACAGGGAGCAGGGGCTCTGCATGAGCTCTGCTCCGGTGGCGGGCCTAGTAACAGAGGTTCAGGCCTGGAAGAGGGAGAAGGAAGGAAGAGGAGCGGAGAAGGCTCCAGGAACGAGGAACGAAGGGATCCCAGGGGTGCGGACGGGCGAGTCGCCACCGCACGCCCGAATCCACCTGCGTGGAGGGGTCAGGCCAAAGGGGGAGACCGGTCCCTGAAACTAGTAGAGGCGGGAAACGACCCTCAGCTACAAACCGGAGGCTGTGACATTTTATGTGCCGCAGCCCCTCGCTACACCCGCTAGGAAGGCACCACATAGGGTCAGGGAAACTGGCGCCAAGTTTACCAAGAGGAGGCCCGAGGCAGCCGGACAGAAGCGTTGGTAAGAAAGGCCAGACAAAGGACACACAAAGGGGGTCCTGTGAAGCGCTCCAAAGTTATCTGGGATATGTCTGAGCCCCTCACCTGGTGAGCACAGTTCGACGTGGGCAGCCGTTACCTGCAGAAGTGGTCTGGATAATAAGAACTGTGAGTAAAGGCCCTGGACTGCATCACTGACTCCGTGTCGTTACTGCTGCTGCCCTGCACCATCACCCCCATCCTCCGCATACACTGCCCTGAGGCTATACTCCTCCCGTAGGGAGTTATACTGCGCTCTGCTGCACCCACAACACCAGCCTCAGCGGTCTGCCCTGCAGCGTCGGTTCAATCTGACCGCAATCCATGGGTGGCGTAGTCGGACATTTAAACATCAAAACCACATAAATAGTTCTGCCACTGGTTTCACCACCCTGAGCCACGGAACCAGGTCGCCACCACGGAGACTACAACCACCAGCATCCACCAAAAATGGTCCGGCTCCGGGTGTCCCAAGGCCCAGGGGGCGCGTCAGAAAATTTTCATCACCTTTCATAATCACCAATGGGACAAGGCAGGGATGTCCTCTGTCCCCTCTCTTATACATCCTAGTGACGGAGCACCTGCTCTCATCAATTCGCCATAACCCCAATATTAGGTGGATTGAGGTGAGAGGCACCGAGTACAAGTGCTCTCTATTTGCTGATGATGTCCTAGTATATATCACTCAATCACATATATCCATCCCTGCTGTTATGGCTGAAATAGATCACTTTGTTACATGGTCAAATTTTAAAATCAATGCAGGGAAGTCTGAGGCCCTCGATGTCTCCCTCCCCAAATCCATACAGGATTCCATCCAGTCCAACTTTCCCTTTGCCTGGCCCTCACAGGGTATCAAATACTTAGGAATTCCTATTCATAGAGACCTCTCCCATCTATGTTATCTTAATTTTGGGCCCTTTATTGAACAACTCCATACAGACCACGGTTGGCAAGTTAGAACTGTAAGATTCACTACGTGAACCACTGGTGTTTTGTGGAAAAGCACATGTACACAGTGTTCCAAATTATTATGCAAAAAGTGTTTAGGAGTGATAAGGGAAGAATTTGTTTGTTTGTCAGTTAAACTCATTGATGGTGATGTGTGAGGGATCTTTATATCACTGTAAGCAATTGCAGACACCTGTGCTAATTAGTTTGGCAGGTGTGTCCAATGAAAGGCAAGACTACTTAAGAAGGCTATCCCACATTATTAAGCAGCCTACATTTTCTGCCAAAATGGGAAAGAAAACGGATGTGTCGGCTGCTGAGAAGCAACAAATTGTGGAGTGTTTAGGTCAAGGCATGACTACAATCAACATTGTGCGATGATCAGGATGAAGTATCTTGGCAATCAAGAAGTATGTAGCTGATTCACAGTACACACGTGTGCGTGCTGATAAGGGCAAATTGAGGACTCTTTCCTACAGGCAATTACGTCAGGTTAAAAGAGCAGCGGCAAAAAAGCCTTGTCATAGCAGCAGACAAGTTTTTGTAGCTGCTGGTGCCTCCAACGTCCCCGAAACAACAAGATGCAGGGTCCTTCAGAGGTTTGCAGCTGTGCTTACGCCATCCTGTCGACCTCCTCTATCCACTGCACACAAGCAGAAACGGCTCCAGTGGGCCAAACGATACATGAAGACTGATTTCAAAACTGTTTTGTTCACGGATGAGTGCCATGCAACGCTCGATGGTCCAGATGGATGGAGTGGAGGATGGCTGGTTGATGGACACCAGATGCAAACAAGGCTACGGCGCCAACAAGGAGGAGGTGGAGTAATGTTTTGGGCTGGAATCATGGGGAGAGAGATTGTCGGCCCCTTTAGGATCCCTGAAGGGGTAAAGATGAACTCCATAATGTATGTGGAGTTTCTCAAACAGCACTTCCTGCCATGGTTCAAGAAGAAGAACCGTGTATTCCGCAGCAAGATCATTTTCATGCATGATAATGCACCGTCTCATGCTGCACATAACACATCTGCATCTCTGGCTGATATGGGCATAAAAGGGGACAAACTTATGGTGTGACCCCCATGCTCCCCTGACCTCAACCCCATTGAGAACCTCTGGAGCATCATCAAAAGGAGTGCCTATGATGGCAGGAGGCAGTTCACATCTAAGCAACAGCTCTGGGAGGGTATTCTGTCCTCATGCAAAACAATTGAACCAGAAACCATCCAAAACCTGACAAATTCAATGGACAAGAGAGTTCAGAAGCTCCTTTCAAACAAGGGGTCCTATGTGCAAATGTAACATCACCTAGAATAAAGTTTTGAGTTGAAAACTGTTTGATTTCAGTTTCTAATAACCTGCTAATGCTTATAATTTAAAAAATGACCATTTTTTTGTTCTTTATTAAAATGAAAAGGTTGATCGAAGAGTGTAGGGGATCTAAGAGCGTGGCAACCCAGTAGTCAGGATTATTTCGAATTCTGACAATCTAAGTGTCATGTTGCAGGTAGTGCAGCAAGAAGGCACTCAGGTGTCTTGCGCATCTAGGAGCCCCAAAATAATTTTCCGGGCTAGATGCAGCTAAAAATTATTATTAATTTGAAAGCTGGTGGAGCTTAGTATAGATGGCCTAATAGAATCAGTACTGCACACTGCTACAAAGCCCAAATTATTTTCCAGCCAAGATACAGATAAATGTGGCACCCCAGGGGTCTGGTTCCCACAGTAATAGCAATATTACGTCTGTGAGCAGGTGGGAGGTTTCCTGGTCAGACATCCTATGCATGCCACACCTCCTGCCCAGTCCTGGGAGGGGAAGAACTTCCCCTATATAAAGCTGGGGCTGAGGCAGGGTTAGAGAGAAAGAGCAGAGAACACAGACTGAGACACAGTCTGGTCTGGAGTGGAGCAGCTTTAGGAAAAAGAAAGATCAGGAGCTCAGTGGGAGCAGTGCTAAAAAGAGATCAGGGGCTGGAAGCTGTAGAGCTCGCCCTGATTGAAGAGTTCTTACCGGACCCGGAGTCCGAGGCTGTGGGGACTAATCCTTACCCCGCAGCAGAAACCGCCCGGCAGGGGATTTCAGGTCCTCTGGCCAAGAAACCCGAAGGCACGGTCACACGCAAGGGACCAGCACCGCGACGTGGAGCGGAAGCTACCAAAAGGCCCCGAGTCACCGGCCATACGGGTGAGCACCACACGGTACACTCAGGGACGTGGGCTACTTTTACCAGCCTCTAGCAAGGTAGCCAGAAGAGTACGATTAGTTGGGGAGGCCTACAACTCCGCCTGGCCAGGGGAGATCCCATCTGCTCGCGGACTGACCAGGCCCCGATCGCTAGCCAGTACTCCGGGAGGGTCTACCTTTGCCACCAGTAAAGACCCTGAACTACACCGCACCGTCTCCGAGTGTTTCATCATCCACGTCCGCTGCCCTGAGGCCATACCCCTCCCGTTGGGGGTTATACCATCCCCGCTGCACAACCGTATCACCAGCCTCAGCGGTCTGCCCTGCAGCGGCGGTCTCATGACCGCATTCAACGGGTGGCGTAGTCGAACATTCTAACATCTACTGCTAAATACTGCCGCTCAGTTTGACTCCCTGGGCACGGACCGGGTCACCGCCACGAAACTACTACCCCTCTCAGATCCGGCTCCGGGTAGGCCCCCGCGTGCGCAACGCTACTCAGCACAGGCCCAGGGGCGCGTCATAAACATGATTAGTAATTTTAAATCTGGTGGAGCTTAGTATAGATGACCTAATAGAATCTGTACTGCACACTGCTACAAAGCCCAAATTATTTTCCAGCCAAGATACAGATAAACATGATTAGTAATTTTAAATCTGGTGGAGCTTAGTATTGATGGCCTAATAGAATCAGTACTGCACACTGCTACAAAGCCCAAACTATTTTCCAGCCAAGATACAGATAAACATGATTAGTAATTTGAAATCCTAAAACGGTTGGTGAGGTGATTTTAACAAATCATCAAGCTTTTACTCTCCCCAGGAAGACACAGGGTTAGAAAAGTCGTTTCGGATCCATGATTTGTTCATCTTTATGAACGTGAGTCTGTCTACATTATCAGTGGAGAGCCGCGTGCGCTTATCTGTCAGCACACCACCAGCAGCGCTGAACACACGTTCAGACAGAACGCTGGCTGCAGGGCATGACAAGATCTCCAAGGCGTAAGTGGCGAGCTCCAGCCATTTATCCAGATTGGAAGCCCAAAAAGAGCAAGGGTCCAGTGACACAGTCATGGCTTCAATGTTTACTTGGAGATACTCCTGTTCCATCGTCTCTAGGCGTTGACTATGTGTCAGACTTCTTGTCTCCTGTGGCCTTGCAAAGGATGGGCTAAAAAAATGGTGAAATGATTCCGCAAAATAGATGTTACCAGCAGATACTGTGTTTCTGTTACGGTTTGAGTGCTGAACACTCGACGGTCCCACGGTTGGCAAGTTGGAATTGTGAGATTCACTACGTGCACCACTGGTGTTTTGTGGAAAAGCACATGTAAGATTCTGCAATAGTCTCTGCTGATACTCCTGCATGCGTGCATCCCTTTCTATGGCAGGAATAATTTCTGCAAATTTACTTTTGTACCGGGGATCTAACAGTGTGGCAACCCAGTAGTCAGGATTATTTCTAATTCTCATAATTCGAGGGTCATGTTGCAGGTAGTGCAGCAAGAAGGCACTCATGTGTCTTGCGCATCCAGGAGCACCAAGTCCCTGTTGTGTTGGTGGTGAGGTAACAATCATGCTTCCTTCCTCTGTCCTCTCCCCCCAACCTCACACAACAGAAATGTGATCAAGGTCTCCCTCATCTGATGAGTCTTCCATCAGTTTGTCCTCCACTTCTTCCTGGGCTCCTGCACCTTCCTCACTAGTTTGGCTGCTACCATGCGCCCTGGTAAAACCATCTCCCCCACCCTCACATGCCTGCCGCCTTGGTGCTGCCGACCGTCTGGACCTTGCAGATGTTAACCCTTCCGCATACAACTCCTCCTCCTCTACTTCCTCCACCTCCTCTTGTGCCGCCACCTGACTCCGAATTCTGTTTAACATGTGCTCCAGCATGTAAATCACCGGAATAGTCATGCTGATAATGGCAACGTCAGCACTAAACATCTTTGTCGCCATTTCAAAACTGTGCAGAAGGGTGTCTAGGTCCCTGATCTGAGACCACTCCTCCAGCGTGATTTGCCCCACCTCTGGATCTCGTTGGCCCAGGCTATACGTCAGAACGTATTGCACCAGGGCTTGTCGGTGCTGCCACAGTCGCTGCAACATGTGCAGAGTTGAATTCCACCGGGTAGGCACATCGCATTTTAGCCGGTGAAGTGGCAGGCCCATTGACTTCTGTAGAGATGTAAGTCGCTGAGCTGCGGGATGCGAATGGCGGAAGTGAGCGCACAGCGACCGTGCCCTCTGCAGAAGGCCATCTAGTCCGGGATAGTGGGCTAAAAATTGCTGGACAACCAGGTTCAACACGTGAGCCATACAAGGCACGTGTGTGACATTGCCCCGGCGAAGGGCCGCACCCAAGTTTGCAGCATTGTCGCACACGGCCTTCCCTGGTTTCAGGTCCAGTGGAGACAACCATTCATGAAATTGGTTCTCCAGAGCTGACCACAACTCCTCAGCTGTGTGACTCACATTTCCCAGACATTTCAAAGTAAAAACCACCTGATGACGTTGAGCCCTGCTGCCAGCATAGTAAGGAGGTGTGCAGGATCCCTTCTGCGCAGTTAGAAAGCTTGTGGCATGACCAGACAGGCTTTGGGTGCAGGTGGAGGTCCGAGAGGAGGTTGAGGAGTCAGAAGCAGTGTTGGAACTTTGAAATAAAGGGGATTGACGCACAACTGGTGGGGACGGCAAGACTTGGACAGCAGCCCCTTGTCCTGCTGTCACCATAGTTACCCTGTGCCCATTCAGCGAAATGTAACGCCCCTGTCCATGCCTCCTCGTCGAAGTGTCTGTGGTGAAATGCACCATGTCACACACAGAGTTTCTCAAAGAAGCGGTGATGTTTTGTGCGACATGCTGGTGGAGCGCAGGCACACCTTTCTTTGAGAAGTAGTGCCGACTGGGCATCTGGTACTGGGGCTCTGCGACAGACATAAGGTCTCAAAAATCCTCTGTGTCCACCAGGTGGAAAGGCAGCATTTCTGTAGCCAAGAGCTTGCAGATGGTGAAATTCAACCTCTTAGCTTTCTCATGGCTAGGAGGAAATGGTCTTTTACTTGTCCATATCTGAGGGACCGAGGGCTGGCTGTTGTGCTTAGACGGGATTGAGAAGGGTGTCCCCGGCAAACTGCCGATCTGTCAGGAAGATGCAGGCGGACATGTTAGGTTGCCTTGATCCAAAGGTGGTGCTATCGATGTCGGACAGTGCTGAACACCAGCTGGTGTTTCCACCTCCAAAGAAAATGATGACCTGCCAATCACGCTGGCTGTTGCGGGTAAAGAGGTGGCAGGTCTGCGTCCCAAAACAGGTGTGACTGCTGTCCCCCTAGTCACAGAGGATGAAGAGGCCGCGGATGCACAATATGTGGCAGGCGGTGGTTGGCCCGGCCGGCTAGGCCGCATTGTAGCACAGTGAGCTTCCCACTGCAACTTATGTTTCATATCCATGTGCCGGTTCATGCATGAAGTACTCAAACTATTTATTTTTTGGCCTCTACTTAGTTTTTGCTGACAAATGTTACAGATAGCAGGAGTTGGGTCATCTTTATCGATCTGAAAAAATTCCCAGGCTATGCAAGGCTTAGCACCCATGTGACCTGAAGAGCCACCACGACTTGTGGTCAGAGGCAGAGTTGTGTTTGAGGATGCAGTTGTTGACGTGCTTCCAGTACTACGTGTCTGTCCAGGAAGGTGCAACCTGACCTCGTCGTCACTAGCATCCTCCTCCACCTCCTCTGCTGACCTCATCTCTTGGCTGACTGTGGGTTGACAGTAAGTGGGATCTCCAAACTCATCATCTTCACCCTGTGTGCTATCACACCCGTCGTCCTCAGAGCCAACCTGTTCCTGCCCTGACAAAAAACTAAAGTTGTCGCTCCAATCAGGTATTTGAGTCTCATCATCGTCTTCCTCATTGTCTCCACCAACAGGAGTTACAGTTTGGGAATGAGGGTCTACATTATGGTCAGTACCTTCTGCGTTTGGCCCTGGATCCGACTCATAAAGATTCTAGGCATCAGTGCAGATCATTTCCTCGTCTGGATTCACAGAAGCTCTGGAGCCGACCTCTAATTCCCAAGCTATAGTATGAGTAAACAGCTCTGCAGACTCAACCATCTGTTCTACCCCATACTCAGAAGGGCAGCTGGAGATTTGGGAGCTGTGAGGAAGCAAGTGCGAATGGGGTGACACCTCTGAGGACTGGAGTATCTGAGATGTTGAAGTTGAGGTGGAGGAGAGCCCACTTAAAGGAGCACTTGATATCCGTTGAAGCACCTGCTGTTTTTGTGGCTCATCTGGAATTTGTAGTGATTGGCATGGCCGTAAGAAAGGGATCTTATCACATTGTCCGCTAAAAGAAGTCGACATTTTAGTTTGGCTGGAAGATGGTCTTTCTTCTGCAGATGTTACTATTGCTTTAACACCTACCCCACGAACACAACCTTTTTTCCCCTTCCCAACACGCCTATTCCCCTTTCCACCAGCAGCAGGAATTTTTCCACTCATTTTGGTGGTTAACTAATTCACAACTCTGGAGTTGTTTGCACAAAAAAACAATGGATGGGAACCGAGCAGAGCTGAGTGGCCAAACTGTGGTATTAGGCCAAAAGTATTGGCTGAGTTAGATGCAGATAAAAATGATATTGAATTTGCAACCTGGTGGAGGTTAGTATAGATGGACTAATAGACCAAGTCCCACACACTGCTAGAAGCCGAAATATTTTTTCAGAGCTAGATGCAGAAAAAAATTATATTGAATTTGCAACCTGATCGAGGTCAGTATAGATGGACTAATAGACCAAGTCCCACACACTGCTAGAAGCCGAAATATTTTTCAGAGCTAGATGCAGATAAAAATTATTTTTAATTTGCAACCAGGTGGAGGTTAGTATGGATGGACTAATAGACCAAGTCCCACACACTGCTAGAAGCCCAAATATTTTTTCAGAGCTAGATGCAGAAAAAAATTATATTGAATTTGCAACCTGATGGAGGTCAGTATAGATGGACTAATAGAACAAGTCCCACACACTGCTAGAAGCACAAATATTTTTTCAGAGCTAGATGCAGAAAAAAATTATATTTAATTTGCAACCTGATGGAGGTCAGTATAGATGGACTAATGGACCAAGTGCCACACACTGCTAGAAGCCCAAATATTTTTTCAGAGCTAGATGCAGAAAAAAATTATATTGAATTTGCAACCTGATGGAGGTCAGTATAGATGGACTAATAGAACAAGTCCCACACACTGCTAGAAGCCCAAATATTTTTTCAGAACTAGATGCAGAAAAAAATTATATTGAATTTGCAACCTGATGGAGGTCAGTATAGATGGACTAATAGAACAAGTCCCACACACTGCTAGAAGCCCAAATATTTTTTCAGAGCTCGATGCAGACAAAAATTATTTTTAATTTGCAACCTGGTGGAGGTTAGTATAGATGGACTAATAGACCAAGTCCCACACACTGCTAGAAGCCCAAATATTTTTTCAGAGCTAGATGCAGAAAAAAATTATATTGAATTTGCAACCTGATGGAGGTCAGTATAGATGGACTAATAGACCAAGTACCACACACTGCTAGAAGCCCAAATATTTTTTCAGAGCTAGATGCAGAAAAAATTATATTGAATTTGCAACCTGGTGGAGGTTAGTATAGATGGACTAATAGACCAAGTCCCACACACTGCTAGAAGCCCAAATAGTTTTTCAGACCTAGATGCAGAAAAAAATTATATTGAATTTGCAACCTGATGGAAGTCAGTATAGATGGACTAATAGACCAAGTCCCACACACTGCTAGAAGCCCAAATATTTTTTCAGAGCTAGATGCAGAAAAAAATTATATTGAATTTGCAACCTGATGGAGGTCAGTATAGATGGACTAACAGAATAAGTCTTACACACTGCTAGAAGCCCAAATATTTTTTCAGAGCTCGATGCAGAAAAATATTATATTGAATTTGCAACCTGGTGGAGGTTAGTTTAGATGGATTAATAGAATGATGCTATGCCCAAAAGGTTTTACTTCACTAGGTGCAGTAAAAAAATTGGTATTCTATACACAGGTGGTGTAGCTTGCAACACAGATAGGCTACTCCACTGACTAACACACTCTGCAATAGGCCAAAAAGGATTTGCTTTGCTAGATTTAGCCAAATGCTGTGATAAAAACTTGCACAGCACTGGCACAGACCTGCCTGGCAAAAACTGATAGGAACTGATGTAAATTAGTCCTGAAAAGGACTGCAATTACAATTAGTCTTTACTCCCAACCTATCTATTTAATAGCACAGACCTGCCTGATAAAAGTCGTAGGAAATGATGTAACATAGTCCTTAAAAGGACTGCAATCACAACTCTTCCCTACTCCCAAGCTATCTGTAGATTTGTGCGAAAATTGGCTTGAAATTAACAAGGTATAGCGCACACAGCAACAGCGGTGCCGTCTAACATGCAGCTGCAGCAGTGAGAAAATGGTGGCGACGGGGATAATGGCTGGGTCTTATAGGGAAAGGACATGTGACATACACTGCCAATGACACATGCCCTTGCTTGTGTGAAAAAAAGCACTTCGCTCCGTTTGTGCGCTGCTGATAGGCTGACAGATTGCACCTCCCCACTGTAAATGCGGGAAAGAGAAAAAAAAATGGAGATCTTCATTATTCCTGCAGAGATCCATCCCCTGCCCCTCCCCCCCGCCCCGCTGTACACTCAAACTGCGTATTAACATTAATTTTCAGCATTACTGAGAAAAAATCCAGTTATGATTTTGGTGCACGAACAGTTATCGAACATAACCTCGAACAGCCAAATTTTTTTCAAATCGTTCGTGTTCGCCGAACGGCTCGAACACCGCCCAAAACAGCTCGAATTTGAGATTGGCGAACAGTTCGAGTCGAACATCGCTCATCTCTAATTTTATCCCCTCCTGCTGCTTGTCGCCACTTTGTGTGCACTCATGTTATTGTATACTTTGCAATAAAGATTAATTTTAATTAGAGCCATTATTATTTTGTGTGCATTGGTGATATATTGTTTATCAGTATTACCACACCAGTCATTCCCAATATGGGGATGTAAAAAATACTAGCCATCACTTGATTACATATGTAATATTATTATTATTATTTTTCCAACTAGCTTATGTGTACCTATTGTGGCTGACTTTTGGTGTTACAGCAGCAGAACAAGGTACAGGACAGACAATAGACAGTCAGGCAGATAGATGTCATGGTCAAATTCATAACTGCCATCATCCGTAGATGAATGAAAGTTTGCACTAATTTATGCCTGATGAATTTTTACAAATATAAGGTTTACCATGCTTTTAGAAGATATCCTTGTCCACTAGGATGAGACAAAGCCACTGGCCATGCTGAATACCCTCTTTGAGAGTACCCTGTAGGCTGCACATGACAATACACCTATAGCAAACAGTGCCACTTTTTGCCACTGTTCCTATCTGCTGAGCCAGAAATCTATAGGATGGAGGATGGTTACAGTATCCAGATTCTGGGATACCAGGGAACTATTCTAATTGCCACATGTGGAATTGGGAAGACATTTTCCCTTTAATTTCCCCCTTTTGTTTTCTAGCTTTCATGTACTGCTGCTGGGAAGCTTTCTCTTGAGGGTACACAAACATAAAACAGCTCCAAAAATTGGGCTAATTTTTTCCATATTTTATTGACAAGTCACTGCATCTTCCCTTTGAAAACAGCTAGTCTGTTCCTTCTCCATAAAATAATGGATAATTTTAGTGGGATGGCTTGATACGAAGCATTTGTAATTGTTTAATCATTTAGAGAGTAGTTACAGATGCCAAAAAATATATATTTTTGACACTTGAGAAACCAATACTTCTTGACGTTCAAAACAGATAACCTTTTCCTTCTGCCAAAACAATGGGAACATTTTTGGATGGCTTGTGAAAAAGTCTTGAAACTCCCTAAACAGTGATAATTCTTGCACCATGCCACAACTTCTTCCGTTAGCACCACCTTTGTATTAACACAGATATCTGCCCCCAAAAAGTAATAATTCGGGACCGTTTTTACAATTTTAATGGGCTAAAAAGTTTACTACTGCAGTGCTGTTAAATACCTGTTAGTTACCACCGGTTACTATCCGTTTTCCCCTAACCAGGTGATGTCTGTAAAGCGATGTGTAATTAATGGCGCTATATAAGTATATAAAATAAATAAATAAACCAGGTGCATTGAAATCACTAGGACATTATTAAGGCTGTGACAAGATTAAGGTCTCAAAAGAGCATTAAAGTCCTAGGAGACATCCAAGTGTTATACACATCTTTCCCGGCAATCAGAAGCATTGCAGTATCGCTATTGCAATTTTTGAGGAAAATTTGTTAAAGCTGGTAAAATCGAATTTTAAACATTCCAGTCATCTCAAGTGGTGAGTCTCCTTCTCCCACACTCACTTTTGAGTTGTGTCCCTTAGGCCAGGGTCCCACTAGCGAATCACATCCGATGCGATAGCATCGGATGCGATATGCTAATGACATTCGACTCCCGCTCTGCTGCGAGCTTGAGCCGAGTGTCAGTGCTCCGTGCTGTGATCCTCTCGCACAGCGAGAATCGCAGCACAGCTGTGGAGGGGACAGAGAAAGTAATTTCTCCATCTGTTCTGTTGCTGGCATAGGCGAGAATGGCTCTGCACTTGGGTAATATCCGAGTCCAGAGCGATGTTTCACACGCACCCATAGATTATATGGGTGCGTGCGATCCGATTCCAGCATGCAATCGCAGCATGCTGCTTTTTTTTCCAGCCTGATCGCAATCCAATCGGCGATGGAAAAAAAAAACACAACTGATCACAGAAACAGGATTAAATTGGTCCGAATGCATTCATCCGATTTAATCACAAGTGATAGCGAGCCCTTAGTCTCAAAGTCGTATGGGCCCCCACCAGTATTTATCCTCTGAACCTCCCTGAACACAGTCTCTGATCAATGTATGATTAACATCACAACAATATCCTCTTCTAGTGCCATTTAACCCCTTTAACACCTTAAGTTTTTCTGTTTTTGGTTTTCATTTTTTGCTCCCTGTCTTCCCAGAGCCATAACTTTTTTATTTTTCAGTCAATATGGCCATGTGAAGGCTTGTTTTTTGCAGTATGAGTTGTATTTTTGAACAACACCATTGGTTTTACCATATCGTGTACTGGAAAAAAATTTAAAGTGCGGTGAAATTGCAAAAAAGTGCAATTCCACAATTTTTTTTTACCATGTTCACTAAATGCTAACACTGACCTGCCATTATGATTGACCTGCCAATATGATGATGAGTTTGTCGATGCCAAACATATGTAGTTTCTTTTTTATTTAAATGTTGAAAAAAAATAAAAAGTTTGCCAAGAAAAAAAAGTCGCCATTTTTTGAGACCCATGGCGTCTCCATTTTTCGGGATTGGGGCCCGGTGAGGGCTTAATTTATGTACACCGAGCTGACATTTTTATTAATACCATTTTGGGGTAGATACATTCTTTTGATCGCCTGTTATTGTATTTCATTGCAATGTTACGGCGACCAAAAAACCCACAATTCTGGCATTTTGCTTTTTTTCTCGTTACAAGGTTTACCGATCGGAATAATTATTTTCATATATTGATAGATCAGGCGATTCTAAAAGCGGCAATACCAAATATGTGTATACTTGATTTTTTTTTATTGTTTTATTTTGAATGGAAAGGGGAGTGATTTGAACTTCTATTTTTTTTTTTTTTATAATTTTAAAAACTTTTTTTTGCTCACTTGCAATGAGTGCCAACCATTGGGCGGTGCTCATAGCATCCCGGCAATGACAAGTGCAGGGGCCTCCGGCAGACCCTGGGTTGTCATGCCAATCCATCGACGACCCGCGGTCATGTGACATGAGTGCCAATGGAGGGATTTAGAGGTGCGCTTATGGTGCGTGCATGTTAAATGCCGCTGTCGGAGATTGACAGCGGCATTTAACATGTTAACAGCCGCTGGTGGATCAGGGGGGCACATGTCAGCTGTACAGATCAGCTGTCATGTGCCTGAAAACATGCGGGCTCAGCGATATGACCTTGGACGTACTCTTGCGTTTAAGGTCATAAAACGGTTAAGAAAATGTAATTTATTTCTTGACTAATTCCATAACAGCTACTGACCCCAACAATGGGAGCCAGCCCTTGACCAAAAGTATGCCCAATCCCACTGAAAATATGGAACATACATTACATAATATTTTACATAATTCAATGTTCAAATAGTATAGCAACGTTAAAATAGGTGCAACAAACAAATGTAACTACACATTTGTATTAAATTGGCGGGAGATAATAATGCTTTATTTCTTAAATAATTCTACATGTGTTCAATGGAAAAAATAATTATGAAGCCAGACACATACAGAATGATAATATAAACTTCTATGGTTGCCATAGAGTATTTAGTGAGTTTTAACAGTCATATGCATGAGCCCAATGCACTCAGGCCATTATATTTTCTATAAAATCAAAACAGTTTCAAAAGATGAAGCTGTGTCATTTCTATATATTTTTAGCATGTGTATATCTTACTTTAAAATATTGTGTATACTAAAATGCTATGATTCCGGACGCTGATATAATATGAAACTCATTAGCCTTTAACCCCTTTACCCCCGAAGGCTGTTTGCACGCTAATGACCAGGCCAATTTTTACAATTCTGACCAGTGTCAATTTATGAGGTAATAACTGTGGGACGCTCCAACAGATCCTACTGATTCTGAGATTGTTTTTTCATGACATTGTATGTCATGATAGTGATAAAAATGCAAGTCATATTGAAGAAATTATTTGTGAAAAATTGGAAATTTGCAAAAATTTTTAAAATTTAGCAATTTTTAAACTTTGAATTATTATGCTGTTAAATCAGAGAGATATGTCTCACAAAATAGTTAAGAAATATCATTTCCCACATGCCTACTTTACATCAGCACAATGTTTGAAACAACATTTTTTTTGTTACGAAGTTATAAGAGTTAAAAAGTGACCAGCGATTTCTCATTTTTCCAACAAAATTTACAAAACCATTTTTTTCAGGGACCACATTGCATTTGAAGTCACTTTGAGGGGTCTATATGACAGAAAATACCCAAAGTGACAACATTCTAAAAACTGCACCCCTCAAGGTGCTCAAAACCACACTCAAAAAGTTCATTAACCCTTCAGGTGCTTCACAGGAATTAATGTAATGTGAAAGGAAAAAATAACTAACTTTTTTTCACTAAAATTTTACTTTAGACCCATTTTTTTTTATTTTCACAAAGGTAACAGGAGAAATTGGACCCCAAAAGTTGTTGTGCAATTTCTCCTCCGTACGCTAATACCCTATATGTGGGGGAAAACCATTGTTTGGACACACGGCAGGGCTCAGAAGGGAAGGAGCACCGTTTGACTTTTTCAACACGAAACTCTCTGGAATTGAGAGCGGATGCCATGTCTCGTTTGGAGAGTTCCTGATGTGCCTAAACAGTGGAAACCCCCCACAAGTGACCCCATTTTGGAAACTAGACACATTAAGGAACTTATTTAGATGTGTGGTGAGCACTTTGAGCCCCCAAGTGCTTCACAAAAGTTTATAATGTAGAGCCATAAACATAAAATATCTACATTTTTCCACAAAAATTATATTTTAGCCCCATTTTTTTATTTTCACAACGGTAGCAGGAGAAATTGGTCTCCAAAAGTTGTTGTGCAATTTCTCCTGAGTATGCTGATACCACATATGTGGGGGAAAACCATTGTTTGGGCACACGGCAGGGCTCGTAAGGAAAAGAGCAGTGTTTGATTTTTACAATTCCAAAACTCGTTGGAATTGAGAGCAGAAGACATGTCGCATTTGGAGAGCTCCTGTGGTGCCTAAATAGTGCAAACCCCCCACAAGTGACCCCATTTTGGAAACTAGACCCCCCAATGAATTTATCTAGATGTGTGATGAGCACCTTGAATTCCCAGGTGATTCACAGAGAATTATAAAGTTGACTTCTGAAAATAAAAAAATCACATATTTTCCACAAAAATGTTATTATAGCCAAAAAAATATATTTTCACAACAGTAACAGGAGAAAGTGGACCTCAAAATCTGTTGTGCAATTTCTCGTTTTTATGCTGATTCCCTATATTTGGGAGAAAACTACTGTTTGGCAGCATGTCAGGTCTAAGAAGGAAAGGAGTGACGTTTTGGAAACAGACTTTGATAGAACAGTTTGCGGGCATCATATCATGTTTGCAGAGCCCCTGAACAGTGGAAATGCCCCACAAGTGACAACATTTTGGAAACTAGACCACCCAATGAATTTATCTAGCTGTGTGATAACCACCATGACCCCCCAGGTGCTTCACAGAAAATTAGAACGTTGACTTGTGAAAATAAAAAAATTTGATGTGCCAAAGCAGTGGAAATTCCCTACACTTGACCCCGTTTTGGAACTAATCTACTGTTTCCTGGTATGTGAATTTTATAATGTTTTGGCATACTTGAGTTGTGTAGTGTATGTCAGGTTTTCATATGTGAGTTGTGTAGAGTGCATCAGGTTAGTATATGTGAGTTATGTTTGTCAGGTTGGCATACGTCAGTTGTGTAGTGTTCGTCAGGTTTTTATATGTCAATTGTGTAGTGTTCGTCAGATTTTCATACGTCAGTTGTGCAGTGTTCGTCAGGTTGGCATACGTGAGTTGTGTAAATCAGAAATGAATTTAGTTGTCCATGAATGCATAGTAAAGTCTGAAGAATTCTTTCATACATAGGCCAGGTTTGTCGAGGCAGGTGTCGCATTGAGAAGTGGTGTCCTTGCGTATCCCCCTTCTGTAACACACTCAGCACCTCTTTTGTGACTAACCTTTTTTTGTGCTTTGAGAGACTTGCCCCAGGAAATCTTTGCCAGGTTTGACACGAGGACCTTCAGTTCCGGAAGTACTGGGGCCCACTCCTTCACGACAGCCAAATATCAGGGCCTTGATCACTCCCTCCTGGAACTGAAGGTACGACATAGTGGTCTGGCCTGCACATTGTGATAGCACAAAAACATTGTGCATTGCCATCTGTATGATATGCAAAGACAGCTTTTTGTACCACACCTTGGTCTTTCTCAAGGCACTGCATGGCTGGAGGACTTGATCAGAGAGATCAACTCCCCCCATGTACTTATTGTACTCAGTTCACAGTGTGGTTTGTGGAACTGTATAGAGGAACCTCAGACAGTGCTGGGGTGCTGCCATCACCATGTATGGTGGTCAAGAATAGAACATCCCTCTTGTCCTTGTACCTGACCACTAGCATGTTGTGGCTACATTGGGCTCTGCTCTCACCCCTTCTGAGCATCTGCCCAATTAATGTCTTAGGGAGGCCTCTCTGATTTTTGCAGACAGTACCGCAGGTTGTGGTAGCTCATGCAGAGAGGGACTTAAAGAGCGGGATGCTGGTATAAAAGTTATCCACGTAGAGGTGATAACCTTGAACCAGCAGTGGGTGCACCAAATCCCACACAATTTCCCCACTCACTCCCAGGACAGGTGGAGCATTCAGGGGGTTCAATCTGGGAGTCCTTCCCTTCATAAACCCTAAACTTGTAGGTGTACCCTGAGGTACTCTCACAAATTTAGTAGTTTAATTTTATACCTGGCCCTCTTACTGGGCAGGTACTGCCGGAATTTGAACCTCCCCTTAAAATGGATTAGGGACTCATGCATGCAGATGTCCCTTTGTCGCACGAACACCTTAACAAACTAGTTGCTGAAGTGGTCAATGACCGGCCGAACTTTGAAAAGACGGTTAAAGTTGGGGGTCATCTTGGGGAGGCACTGTGCATTATTGCTGTAATGCTAGAATTTATGGATGGCCTCAAAATGTGTCCGGATCACAGCCATGCGGAACATTGGAGTGTAATACCAAACATCAACTCTCCAATATTGCCAAAGTTCTGGCTACTTCACTAGCCCCATGTGAAGGAAGAAAAGGCTCAAAATTGCACCATTTCTATTGCGTCTACAGGACTCCAGTTAGACAATGATGAGAAGCGATTTTCTGCCAAAAATATCTGGGTGTACAAATTTGTTTGGCCTACCATGAGGTTTACAAAATCCTCAGAGAAAAAGACTTTGAAAAGGTCTATTTCTGTGCGGCTGGTGGTTTCATATTTGATACCTGATTGAGCCACAAAATCAGGAATCAGAGGCTCATAATCTTCGGGGGGTGAGGTCCATACGGGGTCAGTAATGGTGGGCGCTGGTTCAGTTTCTGTCCTGGGGCGTCTTCGTGGCAGTTCGGTATCACCTGAGGAGAAAGAGGGAGAAGGAGGATAAGGAGGAGCAAGAGGAGTCAAAGTCGGAAGAATAAAGGAAGGTGGGATCCTCTTCCTCACTGTCAGTGTCGGAGTCAAGGAAAGCGTATGCCTCCTCCACTGAATACCAAGCTTGGGACGAGTGGGATGACACTTTTTTTTTATATATGGGGTATTTGTGTGCCAAATTTTATTAAGTTGTGTGTTTGTGAGAATGCTTTGTGTAAAAAAATTTTAGATTTCGAAAAGAAAAAGATAAAAGAAAAAAGCAACAACCGTAGGTTGATCACTGATGGTGCAAAGGGGTGGGTGGAGAAAAAACAGTCAGTGAAAAAAAAAGTGGAAAACAACGAGCATGAGTGTGGATCAGTGATTTGCATCGCTGTTCAATGCTCGGCAGCTTCAGTACACACACACGGAGTGGTACAAAGTGGTAAGTGGAGAAAAAATAGTCAGTGAAAAAATAGTGGAAAAGAGCGAGCACAAGTGCGAATCAGTGATTCACTGATCAAAGCTCGGCAGCAGCTGGATGCATGCATGGAGGTGGTGCAAAGGGGGTGAAAAGGACAGGGACAAAAAAAGTCCTGGAAAACAGTGAGCACGGACGTTGATCAGTGATTTTCATTACTGATCAGCACTGGGCCGCTGCAGGACGCACTCCTTTCCTTCCAAGACCTGATGTGCAACCAAACAGTAGTTTTCTGTCAAGAAAGGTGGGGGAAAGACTAGTGCAACACAAAGGGAAGAGGGAAATGGAGCCCAGACTTTAGGGAAAGGAAGAAGTGGAGACCTCCTACTCTGGTCTAGTGTACCCTGTCACAACTATCAACCCTATATTGACTCTTCACCAATCGCTGCACGTGTCCCTCACCCTGTCTTTCCCTTACATATGGCTAAGGCTAGGGAATGAAGGAAATGAGCACTAGTCAATCTCACTAAACACTATAGACAGCAAGGGTAGACAAACAGGGGGAAATTGCTTAGCTTTAGAAGACTCCAGACAAATGTGTACAAGTCATCAAGCTCCAGAGAGGACAAAGTACTGCTCTTGCTAAGCCTTCACAAGTACTAATGAATATCGCCGGTACCTCCCTCTCAGACACACCAGGAATTTATACACCCAGGTCAGGGAGTTAATTAGCCAGAGGGAGGTAGCCATTGGGTCCTAGAGGCAGCATCTAAGAAGATGTCTGTAATGCCAACCTTAGAGATCTCCTGCAACCAACTGCAGGGGGACTGTCTGACACATCCGTGACAGTACACCACCTCTAGGAGTGGCCTCCGGACACTCAGGACTGGGTTTCTCAACATAAGAGATGTGGAATGAGCAAAACAATCTGGGAGCGTTCACCTCTGACGCAGAAACCCACATCTTCTCCTCTGGACCATATCCTTTCCAGTGCACCAAGTATTGTAGAGAACAACATTGGAGATGAGAATCTACAATCCTCGAAATCTGGAACTCCAGATTACCATCAACCATTACTGGGGGCAGTGGTAGAGGCGAGGGCTCAAGAGGTTCCACATACTTTTTAGATAAGGACCTATGTAAAACGTTGTGGACCTTAAGGGCCTGAGGAAGTTCAAGACGAAACGCTGTTGGGTTAATGACGGCTGTTATTTTATAGGGACCAATAAACCTAGGTCCCAGCTTCCAAGAAGGAACTTTCAATCTTATATTCCCGGTAGACAACCACACAAAGTCATTCACATTCAGGTCAGGACCTGGCAAGCGTTTTCTGTCAGCCATGCGATTACATCTGTCTCCCATGGTCTTTAACCCCTTTACAACCCAAGGTGGTTTGCACGTTAATGACCAGGCCAATTTTTCCAATTCTGACCACTGTCAATTTATGAGGTAATTACTCTGGAACGCTTCAACGGATCCCCCTGATTCTGAGATTGTTTTTTCGTGACATATTGTACTTCATGATTGTGGTAAAATTTCTTCGATATCACTTGCGTTTATTTGTGAAAAAAATGGAAATTTGGCGAAAATTTTGAAAATGTTGCAATTTTCAAAATTTGAATATTTATGCCCTTAAATCAGAGAGATATGTCACACAAAATAGTTAATAAATAACATTTCCCACATGTCTACTTTACATCAGCACAATTTTGGAACCAAAATTTTTTTTGTTATGGAGCTATAAGGGTTAAAATTGACCAGCGATTTCTCATTTTTCCAACAAAATTTACAAAACCATTTTTCTAGGGACCATATCACATTTGAAGTCACTTTTAGAGGTCTTTATAACAGAAAATACCAAAAACTTACACCATTCTAAAAACTGCACCCCTCAAGGTGCTCAAAACCACATTCAAGAACTTTATTAACCCTTCAGGTGCTTCACAGGAATTTTTGGAGTGTGGAAGAAAAAAATTAACATTTAACTTTTTTCACAAAAATGTTACTTTAGACCCAATTTTTTTTATTTTTGCAGGGGTAACAGGAAAAAATGGACCCCAAAATTTGTTGTGCAGTTTCCTCTGGGCACGCAGATATTCCATATGTGGTGAAAAAACACTGTTTGGGCGCACGGCAGGGCTCGGAAGGGAAGGAGCGCCATTTGAATTTTTGATTGTAAAATTTGCTTGCATAATTAGCGGATGCCATGTTGCGTTTGGAGAGCCCCTGATGTGCCTAAACAGTGGAAACCCCCCACAAGTGACCCCGTTTTGGAAACTAGACCCCCCTGTGAACTTATCTAGATGGGTGGTGAGCATTTTGAACCCCCAGGTGCTTCACAAATTAATCCGTAAAAATGAAAAAGTATTTTTTTTTCCAGTTTTTCATTTTTACGAATCAATTTGTGAAGCACCTGTGGGTTCCAAGTGCTCACTATGCATCTAGATAGGTGCCTTTGGGGGTCTAGTTTCCAAAATGGGGTCACTTGTGGGGGAGCTCCAATGTTTAGGCACACAGGGGCTCTCCAAACGTGATCTGGTGTCCTCTAACAAATTGAATGGAAAATCGGCTCAAATTGTTAGCAGACACCATGTTGCGTTTGGAGAGCCCCTGTGTGCCTAAACATTGGAGCTCCCCCACAAGTGACCCCATTTTGGAAACTAGACCCCCCAAGGCACTTATCTAGATGCATAGTGAGCACTTGGAACCCCCAGGTGCTTCACAAATTAATCCGTAAAAATAAAAAAGTGTTTTTTTTCCCACTTTTTCATTTTTGCGAATCAATTTGTGAAGCACTTGGGGGTGCACATAGTACCGGGTGTCAGCTGTGACAATCAGCTGACAACCGGCGGCGATCGCGCCCGCACAGTCTGTGTGCGCGCGTGATCGCGATGACGTACTAATACGGGTCAGGCTCTTAAAGCCCTGGGCACAGACGTGTATTAGTACGTCATGGGCTTTAAAGGGGTTAAATTACTCAGAACTCCCTGCCATACCAAGAAGAGCGACGAAGCAAACCGTTTCTCCTCAGGAACTCCTGAAGCTCCTCCCTCACTAAAGGTACCAAACTGTGGGTGATAATCGTACGCACCGAAGAACGGTGACTTGCTAGTGGATTCTTGACGATGATTATTACACGGTGTGCAGAATTATTAGGCAAATGCGTATTTTGATCACTTTGATACTTTTTATACATGTTGTCCTACTCCAAGCTGCATAGGCTTGAGAGCCAACTCCCAATAAAGTTAATCTGGTGATGTGCATCTCTGAAATGAGGAGGGGTGTTGACTAAGGACATCAACACCCTATATAACGTGTGCTTAATTATTAGGCAACTTCCTTTCCTTTGGCAAAATGTGTCACAAAAGAGGTTTTTGGCGGGCTCTGAAAAGTCCAAAATTGTGAGATGTCTTGCAGAGGGATGCAGTAGTCTTGAAATTTCCAAACTTTTGAAGCGTGATCACCGAACAATCAAGCGTTTCATGACAAATAGCCAACAGGGTCGCAAGAAGCGTGTTGGCCAAAAAAGGCGCAAAATAACTGCCCATGAATTGAGGAAAATCAAGTGTGAAGCTGCCAAGATGCCATTCGCCACCAGTTTTGCCATATTTCAGAGCTTCAACGTTACTGGAGTATCAAAAAGCACAAGGTGTGCGATACTGAGGGACATGGCCAAGGTTAGGAAGGCTGAAAAACGACCGCCTTTGAACAAGAAACATAAGATAAAACGTCAAGAATGGGTCAAGAAATATCTTAAGACTGATTTTTCAAAGGTTTTATGGACTGATGAAATGAGCGTGACTCTTGATGGGCCAGATGGATGGGCCAGAGGCTGGATCTATAAAGGGCAGAGAGCTCTACTCCGACTCAGACGCCAGCAGGGTGGAGTTGGGGTACTGGTATTGGCTGGTATCATCAAAGATGAACTTGTGGGACCTTTTCGGGGTGAGGATGAACTGAAGCTCAACTCCCAGACCTACTGCCAGTTTCTGGAAGACAACTTCTTCAAGCAGTGGTACAGGAAGAAATCGGTATAGTTCAAGAAAAACATGATTTTCATGAAGAACAATGTTCCATCACATGCATCCAACTACTCCACAGCGTGGCTGGCCAGTAAAGGTCTAAAAGAAGAACAAATAATGACATGGCCCCCTTGTTCACCTGATCTGAACCCCAAAGAGAACCTGTCGTCCATCATAAAATGTGAGATCTACAGGGAGGGAAAACAGTTCACCTCTCAGAACAGTGTCTGGGAGGCTGTGGTGACTACTGCACGCAATGTTGATCGAAAACAGATCAAGCAACTGACAGAATCTATGGATGGAAGGCTGTTGAGTGTCATCATAAAGAAAGGTGGCTATATTGATCACTAATTTTTGGGGTTTTTGTTTTTGCATGTCAGAAATGTTTATTTCTAAATTTTGTGCACTGATATTGGTTTACCTGGTGAAAATAAACAAGTGAGATGGGATTATATTTGGTTTTTATTAAGTTGCCTAATAATTCTGCACAGTAATAGTTACCTGCACAAACAGATATCCTCCTAAGATAGCCAAATCTAAAAAAAAAAAACACTCCAACTTCCAAAAATTTTAAGCTTGGATATTTATGAGTCTTTTCAGTTGATTGAGAACATAGTTGGTGATCAATAATAAAAATAATCCTCTAAAATACAACTTGTCTAATAATTCTGCACACAGTGTAATGGCAAATTCTGCCAGCGGTAAGTAGGATGCCCAATCCTCCAGATTTTCGAAGACGAAACACCTGAGGAAGGTCTCCAAATTCTGATTGACATGTGCGGTCTGACCATTAGACTGAGGGTGGAAGGCAGAGGAAAAGGAGAGCTGCACCCCCAGTTGAGAACAGAATGCCTTCCAGAACATGGAAACAAACTGGGTCCCCCGATCTGACACCACATCGGAGGGAATCCCGTTGTGCTTCACAATCTCATTTATGAACACCTGAGCAAGTGTCTTGGCATTTGGAAGTGCAGACAATGCGACGAAGTGAACCATTTTACTGAACCTATTTACTACCACCAAAACTGCCGTTTTGCCTGCAGAAACTGGTAGGTCAGTAATAAAATCCTTGAACAAGTGTGTCCATGGCCTACTAGGGATAGGTAACGGAAGAAGAGTACCAGACGGACAGGTATGCGAAACCTTAGTACACGTGCAAATACTACAAGCAGCTACATGTTCAATTACATCCCTATGCAACCCCAGAAACCACAAATGACGAGAGAGGAGGTCTGCGGTTGCCTTATCACCTGGATGCCCAGCAAGCACAGAGTTATGATGGTCCTTAATTTCAGATTAGATGGTACAAATAACTTTCCTGAAGTGCAGCAGGCAGGGGCGTCCCCCTGTGCCTCCAACACCTCACCCTCCAGTTCAGGATAAAGTGCCGAAATGACTACCCCTTTCTGTAATATCGGGGCAGGGTTCTCATGGTTACAACCACCAGGGAAGCTCCGGGACAAAGCATCAGGGTTGACATTTTTGACCCCTGGATGAAAAGTGACAACAAAATTGAATCTAGTAAAAAACAGGGACCATCTGGCTTGCCTAGGGTTGAGACGTTTAGCTGACTGGAGATATGACAAGTTCTTATGGTCAGTAAAAACAATAATAGGATGGAGAGCCCCCTCCAACCAATGTCACTATTCCTCAAATGCCAATTTGATCGCCAACAGTTCCCTATTACCCATGTCATAATTTCAACTGAAGACAATTTTTTAGAAAAGAAGGCGTATGGACACCATTTACAAGGGGACGGACCCTGAGACATTACAGCTCCAACCTCGAAATCGGATGCATCAGTCTCCACAATAAAGAGTTGTGAAACATCGGATTGACTGAGTATAGGTGCAGTGGCAAAATTATTCTTTAAGGAAGAAAAAGCATGGAGTGAAGCATCCGACCATTTGGAAAAATCAGACTCCTTGCGGTAAAAATTAGTAAAGCACAGAAAACATTGTAAAGCCTTCAGGTTCTCGGGACGTTCCCAGTCAAGGACTGCACAGATCTTCTCCGGATCCGACCAAAAACCCGAAGATGACAACAAGTACCCTAAAAATGCACCTCCTGAACAGTGAAAACACATTTTTCCAGTTTGGCATAAAGTTTGTTATCCCTTAATATCTGGAGCACCTGCTTAACATGCCCCCGATCAGTCTCAAAATCAGATGATTAAACCAAAATATCATCCAAATAGACCACTGCAAACCTCTCCACCAAATGATGGAAAATATAATTTATGAAATACTGGAATACCACAGGTGCATTGGTCAAACCAAAAGGCATAACTAGACTCTCGAAATGTCCTTCTGGGGTCTTGAACGCTGTTTTTCATTCGTCCCCATCTCTGATTTTAACCAAATTGTAGGCTCCCCTTAAATCCAACTAGGAGAATAGCTTAGCTCCTACAACCTGGCTGAACAAATCAGGAATCAGAGGAAGAGGGTATGGATCTCGAATGGTAATTGATTCAATTACTGGAAATCTAAACAGGGACATAGACTGCCATCTTTTTTCTTCACAAAGAAGAACCCTGCCACCACAGGCGACGATGAGGGTCAGATATGTCCATTCTCCAGACTTTCCACAATGAAATCCTTCATGGCTTGTCTCTAAGGGCCAGAAGGATTATACAGTCTGGACTTCGGTAGTTTAGCTCCAAGGGTCAGGTTAATAGGACAGTCATAATCACGATGAGGAGGCAAATCCTGACACCCCCTCTCAGAAAAAACGTCCTCAAAACCAGACAGAAAAGCAGGTAATATTTCCATAGAGACAGTAGCAAGGGAAATATCTAAACAGTTCTCATGGCAGTAATCTCCCTACTCAATAATCTCCTCGGTTTGCCAATCCACAAATGGATTATGTTTAACAAGCCAAAGGATACCCAAAACAATCGGTGTGGGAAGATAATGCAATACATAGCCAGGGATTATGTCACAATGAACTGACCCCACCCTCATTTTTACATTATCTACAATCTGAGTAAATGCTTTCTGTGCAAGTCGATGGTGAAAATGGAAATAGGTTTATCTAAAGTACAGCAAGCAAGACCATGAGTTTTCATAAACTCAGCATCCACCATGCTGACTCCGGCTCCACTGTCAACAAACACAGAAATTTTCTCAGTTTTGCTCTCTAGCGCCACCTCTGCTGTCAGAGCATAGTGGGAACTGCAGTTTGGCCACAAATGCACCCCTTGTTTATTCTACTCCAGACTACCAAGAGTTAATCGAGTCTCCTTTTGTTTAGGAATTAAAGGATAGGTCAAAACAAAATGTCCCTTTTTCCCACAAAAAAACCATACACCTTTTTTCTTGCGAATCTGCGGGGAGATGTACGATGCAGAGACACCACCTAACTGCGTGGGTTCCTCCATCTCCCCCAGTACTGGTTCACCCCCAGACAACTCCCCAAGTAGAGGTACATAACATCGACAAGATGGCCCCGGAGAAGCTTGTCTCACCTGTTTATCCTGAAGGCTTCAATCAAGACGTATGGCCAACGACATAGCAGCCTCCAAGGACTTAGGGGTTTCATATACTGCCAAGGCGGCTTTTAACCTTTCAGTAAGCCCCTCACAAAATTGACTTCTAAGGGCTGAGTTATTACATATGGAATCCATTGCCCATCTATGGAATTCAGAATGTCTCAACTGACCGATTCGCCTGCTGAAGGCGACGTAGCCTAGACTCAGCCAAGGCGACTCGATCAGGGTCATCATAGATAAGGGCCAGAGCCCCGAAAAAACCCTCCACAGACTGGAGACAAGCCGAGTCCTGCGGTAAGAAAGACGCTCACGACTGAGGATCTCCCTACAATAAAGAGATCATAATACCAATCCGTTGCTCCTCATTTCTGAAAGAGTAAGGACGAAGTTTAAAATACAATTTGCATGATTCCTTAAATACAAAAAACTTGTCCCTACCTCCTGAAAGCCTGTCAGGGAGGGCAACCTTGTGTTCAGGCTGGACAGACCTATCTGCAGAGACCCCCACATTGGTGACCTGTAGCCGCTGATGCTGCTGCTGAACCTCACAGCAGAGGTCATTCATCTCCAGAGTCAGACAGCGGAACTGCTCTGCGAGCTCTGCAACTGAACCCATACCCAGGGAGAAAGAAAAAAACATCGAAGCCCAAAAACACACAGAAAACAAAGAAAAAAAAACAAAGTGTCAGTTTTCTTTTTCTTCCTTTTCAAAATGAGCTCGGCCGGCCATAATGTCACATGAAAGGTGTGGGAAAGACTAGTGCAACACAAAGGGAAGAGGGAAAGATGCTCAGACTCTAGGGAAAGAGGGAAGTGGAGACCTCCTAGTCTGATTTAGTGTCACCCTGTCTGAACTATCGACCCTATATTGGCTCTTCACCAATCACCGCATGCTTGCCTCGCAATGCCTTTACCTGGCGTATGGCTAAGGCTAGGGAACGGAGGAGATGAGCACTAGTCGATATCACTAAACACTATAGACAGCAAGGGTAGACAAACAGGGGTAAATTGCTTAGCTGTAGACGACTCCAGACAAATGCGTACACGTCATCAAGCTCCAGAGAGGACAAAATACTGCTCTTGCTAAGCCTTCACAAGTACTAATGAATATCGCCGGCACCTCCCTCTCACCAGGTATTTATACACCCAGGTGAGGGAGTTAATGTTAGAATCTATGTTGTTTTACTATCGGCCATCTTGTTGTGCTTTGCTGGATTCTAGTCTTTTCCTCTGGTTCTGGGTTTCTTGGTCACGTGATCTCTGCACTCTTTATTACCCAGCACCTGGCCCCCATTCCCTGCTGGACATAAGTGATGTAACGCTCGTGCTCTGGCTAAGTAGCCTTGTTTAGTTCTTCTTGCTTTGGAATATTGTTCTCTTGGGACTTCTTGTTCCACCAGTTTTGTTTCCTTTATTTTTTGTTTTTGCAACTAACTTTTCTGTTAGGAGGTCTCCTGCTTTTGCTCCCAGTCCTTAGATCTTTTAGGGACCCCTTTCCCCTTCCTACAGGTCTTTGTTTGAGATCAGTGCATGAGTTTCGGTGGAGCTATTCATAAGGAGTAGGGCACCCACCCCAGCGTAGGGTTAAGCTGAGTCTCAGTGCAGGGACAGCTTTTCCCTCCTATTCCTTAGTTCTCAGTTGCAGAACATAACAGTAGGTCCAGCCGCGTTTAAAATTAAAAAAAAAAAAGGGTTTTCTTTTTCTTTTTTTTTTCTTCTCCTCTCCTCTTCCTGGATTTTCTTCAGTATGTGTACCATCCAAGAGCTTGCTCAACGCTTGAAAGGGCTGACTCTGGAGGTTGCCAATCTTCAGCAGTACGTGAGTAAATACCCTGCAGAACGCTATGAAGAACCTAAGGTAGGATTACCTGATTGTTTCTCTGGGAAACGACAGGATTTTTTTTCATTTAAATATGGTTGTTTGTTGTCTTTTCGGCTCAGATCTAGATCTTCTGGTAGTGAACTACAGCGTGTAGGAATTATTATGTCTGTATTACATAAGGAACCTCAAATCTGGGCGTTTTCCTTGTCTTCTGATGATCATTGTCTGAGGTCTGTGGAGGCATTTTTTGATGCCATGGGTTTGCTATATGACGATCCTGATCGGGTTACATCAGCTGAGGCAGAGCTCAGACGTCACAAACAAGGTTCTCTTGATGCTGAGAGTTATTGCACCCTGTTCAGACGATGGTCTGCAGAGGTCAGGTGGAATGACCTTGCACTCAAGTTTCAGTTTCTGGCAGGCTTGAGTGAAAGGGTTAAAGATTTGCTCATTGCATTCCCTGCACCTGATACTCTGCAAGTTGCCATGCAGTTAGCTATCCATATGAATAGAAGGTTGAGGGCTAGACAGAATGAGGAGAAGTTTCCTGTATTGTTGGATTCTGTTTCTCATGATATTCCTGCCGACACTGGGGAACCTATGCAGGTCGGGGCAATGTCATCCCGTTCCAGGGAGAGGGACAGGAGGTTCTCTGAAGGACTTCGCTTGTATTGCAGTAAGGCTGATCATTTTTTAAAGCAATGTGAGGTTCGCTTAAGGAAAGAAAAAAAAATGTTCAGTAGAAATAACCTTCCCATTCGCATTGCGTTTTTACGTTCTGCTGGGGTGTTTATTCCTGGTAATACCACCTGTCAGGGTCGTCTGACTGAGTTTAATGTTATGGTGGATTGTGGTTCTGCACTTAATTTGAATGATCAACAATTTCTTGAAAAGTATAAGTTTGATTCTGAACCTTTGTCGTCTCCCTTTCCTGTGGTGGCGATTGATAATACTCCCCTGGAGCATGGGAGCATTCTTCGAAAGGTCACTGTGTTTCCACTTACTATAAATATAGAACATCAGGAGCAGATTGACTTATTTGTACTTGCTAAGTTGCCTTCCCCGGTCATCCTGGGGTTGCCCTAGCTAAAAGTGCATAATCCTTTGCTAGACTTGTCGTCAGGTTCCATAAGATCCTGGGGTCAGGGGTGTTATGGTAAGTGTTGTAGTGTTCTCACTGTGGCTGTTGTGAAGGGGGAGTTACCTGAACCCATTCAGGATTTTTGGAGTGTTTTTTCCTAGGTGGAGTCGAAAGCTTTACCACCTCATAGAGATTACGATTGCGCTATTGACTTCGTCCCTGATGCTAAGCTCCTTAAGAGCCGGTTGTTTAATCTGACAATTCCCGAGAGGGAGGCTTTGAAGGAGTACCTTCAGACTAGTTTAGCTGCACGTCAAATAAGACCCTCTAAGTCTCCTTTGGCAGTTGGGTTCTTTTTTGTCAAAAAGGAGGATTGGGGTCTTAGGCCATGTCTGGATTTTCGGGAGATTAATAAGATCACTGTGCGCAATCCTTACCCGTTACCACTTATTCCTGATTTGTTTAACCAATTGACCGGAGCTAAATGGTTTTCTAAGATTGACCTTTGTGGGGCATATAATTTGCTGCGGGTGAAGGATGGAGATGAATGGAAGACAGCTTTTAACACCCCGGAAGGACATTTTGAGTGTTTGGTGATGCCTTTTGGGCTTACTAACGCCCCTGCATTTTTTCAAAATTTCATCAATGACATTCTGAGACCATTGATCGGTAGGAGTGTTATTGTTTATCTGGATGACATTTTGATTTATTCATCAGATCTTGAGTCTCATTGGCAGAGAGTCCGTGAAGTTCTTCAGATACTGAGAGATAACACACTCTTTGCTAAATTGGAGAAGTGTCAGTTCGCTGTCCAGAAAATTAGTTTTTTGGGTTACTTTGTCTCTTGTGATGGTTTTGAGATGGAGCTGGTGAAAGTGCTGGAGTGGCCGAGGCCTGAGGGTTTGAAGTCCGTACAGAGGTTTTTGGGGTTTGCCAATTATTACAAGAAATTCATAAAGAATTTCTCTGTCATCGCTAAACCAAGTACTGATCTCACCAAGAAGGGTGCTAATACAGTCCAATGGTCCACTGAGGCTATTGAAGCTTTTGAGTATCTCAAGGAGAGGTTCAGCTCTGCTCCTGTTCTTATCCAGATGGATGAGACCAAGCCATTTTTGGTTGAGGTGGATGCCTCATCTATAGGCATAGGGGCAGATCTGTCCCAGGAGGGTGAGGATGGGGTGCATCCCTGGGCTTTCTTTTCAAAAAAAAATTTCTGAGACAGAGCTCAACTATGATGTTGGGAATCGTTAGTTGTTTGCTATTAAACTCGCATTCGAGCATTGGCGACGTTTTTTGGAGTGGGCTCGACATCCTATACAGGTTTTCACTGATCATAAGAATTTGATTTATCTGGACGCAGCTAAACATTTGAATGCCCGCTAGGCTAGGTGGGCACTGTTTTTTGCCCGGTTCAATTTTTCCGTAACCTTTGTCCCGGGGACAAAAAATGTTAAGGCTAATGCTTTGTCTTGTAGTTTCTCTCCAGCGGAGAATGCTGAGAGGGAGGAGTGTATTTTGCAGAGAGGGGTTGTGGTGGCCGCATTGGATTCTGAGTTGAAGAATAGCATCCTAGGAGCTCAGAGTGCGGCACCAACTAACACTCCGTGTGGTAAATTGTTTGTGCCTAGAGCCTTGAGGAGAGCTTTGTTTGTTGAATGTCATGAGTCTCTTTTGGTGGGTCACCCAGGGATTTCGGAAACTAGGAAGTCTATTGGTCGGAGTTTCTGGTGGCCAGGGTGGCAAAGGGTAGTCATCAAGTGGGTGCGTCAGTGTACTGTGTGCGCTTGGTCGAAGTCCTCTCACGCTCCGGCTGTGGGGTTGCTATGCCCCTTGGAAGTTCCTAGTTCACCATGGACACACCATGCCATGGATCTTATCACCAATCTGCCTTTATCGGAGGGTTTTTCTGTCATCTGTGTTGTTGTAGACCGGTTTAGTAAAATGTGTCATCTGGTTCCGTTCAACAAGTTACCTTGCACCAAGACTCTTGCTAAGGCTCCATGGTGTTCCCACGGACATTGTTTCCGATAGTGGACCACAGTTTGTAGCTCGCTTTTGGCGTGCTTTTTGTGACAGATTGAAAATTCATTTGTCATTCTCGTCGGGGTATCAACCAGAGTCCAATGGACAGACTGAAAGGAAGAACCAGTATGTCGAGCAGTTTTTGAGATGTTTTGTGGCAGACAATCAGGAAATGTGGTCAGAATTTCTACCACTTGCGGAGTTTGCCCTTAATAATCATACTTCTTCCTCGACTTGTTGTTCTCCTTTTTTTTGTTGTACTGGCAGGTATCCATCTTTTGGTCCATTTGGTACCGGAGGACGACAATTTTTCTGGTGATTTGGAGACGGTTTGGACCAGTGTACGCCTTACCTTAAAAAGGCTTTTCACAGGAGATTTCCTGGTAAGGCTCGGCCCAGAGGTTCCGGAGGATCCTCGCAAAAGGTAAGGTACTGTTAGAATCTATGTTGTTTTACTTTCGGTCATTCTGTTTGTGGTTTGCTGGCTTCCAGTCTTTTCCTCTGGTGCTGGGTTACTTGGTCACGTGACCTCTGCACTCTTTATTACCCAGCACCTGGCCGCCATTACCTGCTGGACATCAGTGTTGTAACGCTCGTGCTCTGGCTAAGTAGCCTTGTTTAGTTCTTCTTGCTTTGGACTATTGTTCTCCTGGGACTTTTTGTTCCACCAGTTTTGTTTCCTTTATTTTTTGTTTCTGCAACTAACTTTTCTGTTAGGAGGTCTCCTGCTTTTTCTCCAAGTCCTTAGATCTTTTTGGGACTCCTTTCCCCGTCGAGTTCAGTGCAAGAGTTTCGGTGGGGCTATTCATAAGGAATAGGGCACCCACCCCAGCGTAGGGTTAAGCTGAGTCTCTGTGCAGGGACAGCTTTTCCCTTCTATTCCTTAGTTCTAAGTTGCAGAACATAACAGTTAATTAGCCACAGGGCGGTAGCCACTGGGTCCTAAAGGCAGCCTCTAAGAAGATGTCTGCAATGCCAAAGGTAGAGATATCCTACAACCAACTGCAGGGCGACTGTCTGTCACCTCTGACACACCTGTGACATTTTCTCCCACATATGGGTTATCAGCATAATCAATAGAAATTGCACAACAGATTTTGAGGTCCACATTCTGCTGTTACCCTTGTGAAAAGGACGCACGAAAAAAAAATTCCAAAAATCAAGTGTTCAAGTACTGATCAGAGATCAAGTACCGATCAGTGCTCAGTGACAGAAAGGGGGGGTGGGTAGTGAAGTAAAAAGGGGGAGGGTGAGAAGGGGATTGGGGTGAATGAGGAGAGATCAGGCAAGGGCAGTGATCAATAAATCTTCTTACGTTTCTTTTTTAGCAGCAAACAGCATGCAGTAGGAGCAGCAGGAGCACAAGGCCCAGAACAATACAAAATCGGACAGAGTGACTGCCCTGTACAAATCTGCAGCTACAATGAGGAAATACAGGGTGGTCACTGCCAGGTTATAGCACATCTGAGCAATGTGATAGGTGCGATCGATGTCATTGCCGATCGCACCAATCAGAGCTGGCTCAGGGAAAGCTTGGTGTTGCCAGGCACCAGCCTAGGATCGATGCTTTTACAGCACCAACCCTTTGCTGGACATCAGTGTTTCAGGCAATCTGATTGCCTGAAACACTGAGAAACACTGCGATTGGCTGTTCAGAACAGGACGATGACACAATCTACCATGATGTAAGATGGCGCCTGAATTTGTATGCGATCACTGCGACTGAAGTTGCGGAGCCACTTTAAAGATGAAACATAGCCATTCGTCCCATGTCGGTAAGCACCAGGTCGCAGGGACATATGGATACGTCTCATGTCAGAAAGGGGTTAAAAGCTCTCTTCCCAATTTTTGGTGGATTTTATTTGAATTTGTCTGAGAAATGATGGGGCCGATTCATGAAGGTGGTTACACCGGAATTCTGTCATAAAACATCTCAAGTCGTAAAATTTTTATGCAAGTCAGAAACTACGCAAAAATATTGTGATGTTTGGTGCTTTAATGCCAGTATCAGCCAGCTACACCAATATGGGCCTGGCATGGGCCAGAAGGGTCTGGTTAATCCAACCGTTCAAATTCCTGAAAAGATATGCCACTAAACATAACATACTCCGGAAATGTATTCCAGTCCTGTCTGGAGTACATTTCTGCTAAAGGTGCACGGCACTTGCAAGATGTGTTTAATTTATTAAGTTACTTGTGACCCTTAATGAGTTAAGCACATCTTACTCCACGCCAGTTTTACTGAATAAAAACCTATGTATATTCTACACTTAAAGATGTTATCCAGTCATAATATATTAATGGCCTATCCATATGATGGGTCATCAAGACCGATACCTGGCAACTAGAGATTAGCGAATGTTTAAATTTTCGATTCAGATTCCGATCGCCGAATTTGTGATATTCGCTGATTTATTGGTCGAATGTTCGTCGAACGTTACCAAACGCCATAGGATTCAATGGGGGGACAAAAAAAACGCATACACAACACCTTAAAATGGGCCCAAAAGCTGCCAAAACACATCAAATTAGGAGTAGACACTTGGACAGTGCCATCAATTGACACAGAGTACAAGTACTATAATTATTATTACTATTACAGCGACATTTATTCCGTGGCGTGCTACATGTCAAACGGGGTCACCGACTGGTACAAGAGGGGAGAGAGGACCCTGCCTGCCAGGGTGCACAAACAATCTACAAGTGATGGGTGAGGATACAGTAGGTCAGGGTTCAGCAAGTCGTGCAATGGTATGCTGCAGAGATGGTTACCGCAGATTGTATGCTTGTCACAAGAATTGGGTCTTCAGCTTCCTTTTTAAGGCTTCCACGGTAGGCAACAGTCTGATGTGTTGGTGTACAGCGTTATCACAGTAGGGGAGATGCACGGGACAAATCTGTCTAGAGCCTAAATCGTGTTACGCTTCCAGGAGCTCACAACTGAGCAGATTCACCCCTGCACCAATTAATATGAAGTCATAAGTCTTCTTTTTAATGACTGCAGGAGTGGGAGGAATCAGATGCTGCGGTCTTCTGGCTCCTCCCAGTCACAGTAAACCTGTGACACTTGCAAGCTTGAACACAATGTTCACAAGGTAGACAGCAGTGGTGGTCGGTATCGTAGACAATGAGCTAACTCCTTTATGATGACAGAGGACAACATCGGCAAGTAGTTTCTATGTTCTCCGCGTGTTTGTGGGGGTTTCCTTCAGGTTCTCTGGTTACCTCCTCAGTAAAAAAGCAGCCATACAGGAGTGTTCACAAATCAAAAAATTAGGGCCTGACACCACCATTTCTGTGGCCAACAGATTGGAGATGATGGATTTCCACCTCTTAGCTTTCTCATGTGTGGGAGGAAACAATTTTTTACCACAAATGCGGGACCGAGGTCTGGCTGCGGTGCTGAGAGAGGGCGTAGTATGGTGAAATGGACAAACTGCTGGACTGTGAGTGAGTTCCAGGGGGACATGTTACAGTGGATTGAGAAATGTGTGGTGTGCTCGGTGAAACAAACATAGCATGCATGTCCGCTTCCGTTGCAGCTGACAGGCTCTCACTCAGCCTGACTGGAGCAGGTAGAGAAGCAGAGGTTCTGTAGTGGGAGACCTGTGTGCCCATACTTGGCATGGTAACAGAGGAGGAGGAAGAAGCAGCAGATGCGGTTGATGGGGCAGCTGATGGTTGTTGAGATCCGCTGGTCCACATTTTATCGCAGTGAGATTGCCAGAATAACGCATGTTGATTGCGCATGTGAAGGTTCATGCATGTAGTAGTCAAATTATTGAACTTTTTTCCCTCTACTGAGTTTTTATCGCAAAGTTTTCAGATAACGTGAGTTGGCTCATCCTTTGCAGTCTCAAAAAAGTCCCAGGCTAGGCAACCCTTGCCATCCCTGTGAGCTGCTGCCCAGCAACTGCTGCTGGTCGCTGCTGGTCATCCTTAGCCACTGTTGTGGCTAAGTATGTAGTGCTCCTCATGCTTGCATCACTCCGTGTTTGCGCCATAAGATGCAAAGTAACCTACTCGTCTTCCTCCTCCACCTCCTCAGATGAGCTACTCAGCTGCATGCCTCTGGGTTCACACCAAGTTGGATGTGCAACATCATCATCATCCAATGTGATATCCCATTCCTTGCCCAAAGAGTCACCCTTCTCTTCTTCTTGCCCCGACAGCACAGTACAGTCAAGGGTCAGGAAGCTGCTCAGACCCAACCTTTTTTTTTCTCCCTGTGTGGAGAAGAATATATGTCCCAAACAATTTTAAGCTGAGATGCAGTCTGCTTTGTATACCCATGTTGAATTTATCAGGTCTGTGTACCCCTGTGTGGAGATCAATATCTGCACAAAAAAATTATTTTCACTAGATTATAACTATTGTAAAGGAGACCAAAACCTTTTCCACTGCAGCCAACCCAGCACATGGAGACCCAATCAGGAGTGTTCACATTTCCCTAAATTAGGGACTAATAACACCGAAGTGGCATCAATTTCAATACAGTAGAAATTGTAAAATTTGGAATGACACCTCTTCCCCTATAGCCAACACAATAGATGGAGACCCAATCAGGACTATTCCCATTTGAAAACACTTGGGCCTAAAACCACCAAAGTGGCATCAATTTCACTAGAGTATAAGTAGTATAAATGGGGACCGACACCTCTTCCACTACAGCCAACCCAATAGATGGAGACCCAATCAGGATTCCCCACATTTCCAAAAATTAATGGCAAACACCAACACATTGGCATCAATTTCAGTACAGTAGAAATTGTACAATTAGAAATGACACTTCTTCCCCTACAGCCAACACAGTAGATGGAGACCAAAACAGGACTGTTCCCATTTGAAAACATTTGGGCCTAAAACCACCAAAGTGGCATCAATTTCACTAGAGTATAAATAGTATAATGGGGACCGACACCTCTTCCACTACAGCCAGCCCAATACATGGAGACCCAGCCAGGATTCCCCACATTTCCAAAAATTACTGGCAGACACCAACAATGTTGCATCAATTTCAGTACAGTAGAAATTGTACAATTAGGAACAACACTTCTTCCCCTACAGCCAACACAGCAGATGAGAACGTAATTAGAATTGTTCCCATTCTCCACATTTCCAAAAATTAGGGCCTAAAACCTGCAGCCGCTGCAAGAGCAGGCACACAAGCCATATCACAGACTGCAATTCAGCAAGATCAATGCAGCACACTAAACACTACAACATCTCCTACTCAGTACAGTCTGCAATTGGGGTGTAAAAGTCCTTTGAGATTCATGACTTGTTCATCTTGATTAAAGTTAGGCGGTCAACACTTTCATGGGACAGCTGGGTGCGCTTATCCATCAGGACACCACCAGCAGCGCTGAACACATGTTCTGAGAGAACGCTGGCTGCTGGGCATGATAAAACCTCCAAGTCGTGACTGGCAAGCTCAGGCCATTCATCCATTTTTGAAGACCAAAATGAAAAAGGGTCAAAATCCTCACTGATGGTATTCGTACTGAGCTCTACATAGTCCTCCACCATCCTCTCCAGTCGTTCTCCACCTGTCAGACTTGTACTCTGTTGTGCTGGTGCATGAGCTGCTGTAATAAATGTGTGAAAGGAGTCACAGAAATTGCTTCTGCCACTTTCTCTGCTGCTGCTAATGTTTTGGCGTTAATGAACTGACGTGCCGGAGGTTAAAAGACTATAGCTGCAATGCACACTGTGTGCCTCACTCCTATCTTGGGGAAAAGCACTATTAAGTTTGCTTAAAAGCTTGTTTCAATACTTCAACATTAGCGTGTCCCTTTCCAGGGTGGGAAGCATCTGGCAAAATTTACTCTTATAACGTGGATCTAACAGAGTGGCAACCCAGTAGTCAGCATTATTTCGAATCCTAATTATACGGGGATCATGTTGCAGAAAGTTCAGCAAGAAGGCACTCATATGTCGGGCTCTTCCAGGTGGTCCAAGGCCAGACTCTATTGTTGGCTGCGTAACACTGATGCATGTTTCCTCCGTCCCCTCCTGCCAATCACAATCAACAGAGAGGGGATGATTATCCTCTTCGTCTTCTGACTGTTGCTCGCCCATCACCTCTTCCTCCTCCATTTGTTCCTTGGCTCTTGCACCTTCACTAACAGTATGTCTGGTATCACAAAACCCCCTCGATTGCAGGAAGCCACCATCACTTGACATCCGCCTGTGTGACAACAGTCTGGAACTTTGAGACATTCTGATCCCTTCCGCATCCTCCTCTTCTTCTGGGATAACCACCTCCTGCCGCACGCTATTCAAAGTCTTCTCCAGCATGAAGATAACCAGAATAGTGATGCTGATGATGGCATTGTCAGCGCTAATTAGTTTAGTAGCCATTTCAAAACTGTGCAGAAGGGTGCAGAGGTGGTTAATCTGTTCCCACTCCGTAAAAGTGATATGCCCCACGTCTGTACTGCGTTGGCTTAGGCTATATGACATGACATACTGCGTCAGGGCTGCCACAGTCACTGCAACACGTGCAGAGTGGAAATCCACCGCGTCGCCACATCACATATCAACCTGTTAACTGGCATGAAGAAAGACCTCTGTATTGATGCAATGAAATGATGAATGCGAACGGCGGAAGTGAGCACACAGCTTCCGTACTTTCTGAAACAGCTCATCCAGGCTGGGATCGTGGCAGAGAAAGTGCTGGAGCACCAGGTCAGGACGTGAGCCATGCAAGGCACATGTATGAGTTTGCCTCGGCGTAGGGCCGCCAACAGGTTCGCACCGTTATCGCGCACGGCCTTCCCTTGCTCCAGGTTCAGCGGAGACAGCCATTGCTGAAACTGAGCCTGGAGAGCTGTCCACAACTCTTCAGCTGTATAACTGCGATCTCCAAGGCATATTGATTTGAAGACTGTCTGATTACGGTGAGCCCTGGCTGCACAGTACAGAGGTGGTGTGGATTCGCGCTGCACTGTCGGAACATATGTCTCGTTAAGGCAGAGGTTGATTGCACAGGTGGAGGCCCTAAAGGAGGTGGAGGATGCAGAAGAAGTGAGCAAGTGTGAAATACAGAGGTTTCTTCTGCAAGCCTTGGGAATTCCAAGATTTGTGGAGCAGCTCCTTCCCCGCCTGTCCCCACAAGCCACCAGAGTCACCCAGTGCCCAGTCAGCGAGATGTAACGCCCTGGGCCATGCTTACTCATCCTTGTGTCTGTGGTTAAATGCACCCTGGCAGATATAGATTTAATCAAGGAATAGGTGATGTAGTCTGCGACATGCTGGTGTAGCACAGGCACAGCTTTCTTAGAGAAGTAATGGCTACTGGGCAACTGGTACTGGGGGACTGCGACGGCCATCAGTTTTCAGAAACTGTCTGTATCTACAAGGTGGAAAGGCAGCATTTCTGTGGCCAACAGATTTAAGATGGTGACAAAAAGGGAGAACCAGGTTATGGCGCTGTCTTTGCCAACAATCCTGGTATGCTTGGCCCCCTCATCCCTCAATCCTGCTATGTATGGTACCTTCACCCCCAATCCTGGTATGCATGGTCCCCTCATCCCCCAATCCTGGCATGCATGGTCCCCTCATCCCCCCAATCCTGGCATGCATGGTCCCCTCATCCCCCAATCTTGGTATGTGTGGCCCCCTCATCCCCCAATCCTCCCAATCCTGGTATGTGTGGCCCCCTCATCCCCCAGTTCTGGTATGTGTGGCCCCATCACCCCCCAATCCTGGTATGCATGGTACTCCTCTGCATACATACAAAAAAAATAAACACTTATACACACCTTTCTTCCCTGTGCTTCAGCGCTGCTGTGTCCTGTTCTGCCGGAGGCCGGAGGAGGGGTGCAGCGCCACAGTCTTTTTCAAATTCATCAATACTACAAGCGGGAGTTGTGATTCTGCTTGCACAACTGCATCAGGTGAGCAATTTGCTATAGATACTCACTCTTTTAATTGATCAAATCTTACGACGCTTAGATAGCACCACGTTTTTTCTCCTTTAGGAGATCTATTATCGTTCAGATTTGAGATGGTGGATTTCAACCTCTTAGCTTTTTCATGTGTATATCATGTGTCATGTGTATATACAGTGGTGCCAAAAGTATTGTTACCCTTGCAATTCTGTCAGATAATACTCAGTTTCTTCCTGAAAATGATTGCAAACACAAATTCTTTGGTATTATCTTCATTTAATTTGTCTTCAATGAAAGAATACAAAAATAATTGTCCTAAAGCCAAATTGGATACAATTCCACCCCAAACCTAAAAAAGGGGGTGGACAAAAGTATTGGCACTATTTGAAAAATCATGTGATGCTTCTCTAATTCCTGTAATTAACAGCACCTGTAACTTACCTGTGGCACCTAACAGGTGTTGGCAATAACTAAATCACACTTGCAGCAAGTTAACATGGATTAAAGTTGACTAAACCTCTGTCCTGTGTCCTTGTGTGTACCACATTGAGCATGGAGAAAAGAAAGAAGACCAAAGAACTGTCTGAGGACTTGAGAAACCAAATTGTGAGGAAGCATGAGCAATCTCAAGGCTACAAGTCCATCTCCAAAGACCTGAGTCTTCCGTGCGCAGTGTCATCAAGAAGTTTAAAGCCCATGGAACTGTGGCTAACCTCCTAGATGTGGACGGAAAAGAAAAATTGACGAGAGATTTCAATGCAAGATTGTGCGGATGGTGGATAAAGAACCTCTACTAACATCCAAACAAGTTCAAGCTGCCCTGCAGTCCGAGCGTACAACAGTGTCAACCCGTACTATCTGTCGGCGTCTGAATGAAAAGGGACTGTATGGTAGGATACCCAGGAAGACCCCACTTCTTACCCCGAGACATAAAAAAGCCAGGCTGGAGTTTGCCAAAACTTACCTGAGAAAGCCTAAAACGTTTTGGAAGAATGTCCTCTGGTCAGATGAGACAAAAGTAGTGCTTTTTGGCAAAAATCATCAACAAAGAGTGTACAGGAAAAAAAAGAGGTATTCAAAGAAAAGAACACGGTCCCTACAGTCAAACATGGTGGAGGTTCCCTGATGTTTTGGGGTTGCTTTGCTGCCTCTGGCACTGGACTGCTTGACCGTGTGCATGGCATTATGAAGTCTGAAGACTACCATCAAATTTTGCAGCATAATGTAGGGCCCAGTGTGAGAAAGCTGGGTCTCCCTCAGAGGTCATGGGTCTTCCAGCAGGACAATGACCCAAAACACACTTCCAAAAGCACTATAAAATGGTTTGAGAGAAAGCACTGGAGACTTCTAAGGTGGCCAGCAATGAGTCCAGACCTGAATCCCATAGAACACCTGTGGAGAGATCTCAAAATGGCAGTTTGGAGAAGGCACCCTTCAAATATCAGGGACCTGGAGCAGTTTGCCAAAGAAGAATGGTCTACAATTCCAGCAGAGCATTGTAAGAAACTCATTGATGGTTACCGGAAGCACTTGTTCGCAGTTATTTTGGCTAAAGGTTGTGCAACCAAGTATTACGCTGAGGGTGCCAATACTTTTGTCTGGCCCATTTTTGGAGTTTTGTGTGAAATGATCAATGATTTGACTTTTGCTTCATTCTCTTTTGTGTTTTTTCCTTGCAAGCAAATTAAATGAAGATAATAATACCAAAGAATTTGTGATTGCAATCATTTTCAGGAAGCAACTGAGTATTAGCTGACAGAATTGCAGGGGTGCCAATACTTTTGGCCACCACTGTATGTCTTTGTCTCCCGAATATCCCCCGTCCTTTGGAATTCTGTGCCTCAACACGTCCGATTATCCACCACACCTGGATCCTTCAGACGGAACCTCAAAACCCATCTCTTCAAACAAGCTTACAGCCTACCATGACCTTGCTTGCTGCCACCCCCAACAACACAGGAGCTCCTACAACCCCTCAACCTACTGTCTCCGCCCCATTCCTGTAAAATGTAAGCCCACAAGGGCAGGGTCCTCTTCCCTTTGTACCGTTATGTCATTGTTAGTTTGTTTACTGTAAGTGATATCTGTATTTGGCATGTAACCCCTTCTTATGTACCGCACCATGGAATCAATGGTGCTATATAAATTAATAATAATAATAATAGTAATAATAATGTGTAGGATGAAGCAATCTTTTATGTGACCACAACTGTGGGACCGAGAGCTGGCTGCGGTGCTCAGAAAGGGCGGAGTACGGTGAAACGGACAAACTGCTGGACCGTGAGTGAGGTGCAGATGTTATGGTGGATTGAGAAATGTGTAGTGTGCTCAGTGAAACAAACACAGCAGGCATGTCCACTTCCATTACAGCTGATGGGCTCTCACTCAGCTTGACTGGAGCGGGTAGAGAACTAGAAGTTTTGCGGTGGGAGACCTACGTGCCAATAATTGGCACGGTAACAGAGGAGGAGGAAGAAGCAGCGGATGAAGTTGATGGGGCAGCTGATGGTTGTTGAGGTCCACTGGTCTGCATTTTAGAGCAGTGAGATTCCCAGAGTAACCCATGTTGTGTGCACATGTGAAGGTTCATGCATGTAGTAGTCAAATTATTACACTTATTCCCTCTTCTGAGTTTTTTCTTGCAAAATGTGCAGATAACTTGATTTGGCTCATCCTTTGCGGTCTCAAAAAAGGCCCAGGCTAGGCAACCCTTGCCACCCCTGTGAGTTGCAGACCCGTGACCGCTGCTGGCCACAGCCACAGTTGTGGCTAAGGATGTAGTGTTCCTTGTGCTTGCATCAGTCCTTGTCTATGCCATATAGCGGAAGGTAACCTCCTCGTCTTCCTCTTCCACCTCCTCAGATGAGCTACTCGGCTGCATGACTCTGGGTTCACACCAAGTAGGATCTTCAACCTCGTCATCATCCAATATGTTATCCCATTCCTCGCCCTCAGAGTGACCCTTCTCCTCTTGTTGCCCTGACAGCACAGTACAGTCCGCATGAGCCTCAGGTATCTGAGTCTCATCAGGATCACCTCCCTCCCCGTGGACTGTGGCTAGTAACAGAAAAAAAAAATGTTTTACTGTGCATAAAGCTGAAGTTCATCCACCAAAAATGACAAACTGGGCTACCACAGCTTGCACTATCATATTTGCAAATGAAAAAAAAAGTTTTTTGTAGTCTGCACTGACAAGATCTGCAGATAGTTGAATTTCAACCCCACAAAAACAAAAAGTGACCTAAAAGGGCTTGCTTGCTTTATCACATTAGCAAGTGCAAAAATAGATTGAAGGTCTGCATGGCGCACAGTACACCCGATGCACAGCACTGTTCTGAGCAACAGACCTGGTCTTTCTGTGAGAATCTCAATAATTGCACAAAAACAAAAAAAAGTGCTGCAAGGTCGATTGAACAGGTACGCAGCACAGGACTTATCTACACTATCTGACTTCCACAGAAGAGCCCATCTATCTAGCTAATATCTCTCATTACACAGGACAGAGCACACTCAGCAGCGTCTATCTCCTTCAGTGACATGCATAAAATGGAGCTCAGGGAACATGGCCGGTTTTTATATGGAGAGGACATGTGATTTCAGCATCCAATTGCAGAAGCCCTTGTGTCTGGGACACTGTGGATGCTTCCTGTGCTCTGATTGGCTAGCCGCGTTTTCCTGATTAAAAGTTACCACCTACAGGAAGGAAAAAAAAAACAGCACACCGCTGATCTGACCTGTTCTGAGCATTCACCAGCCCCCCTCATCTGCCACGTCTCCCCTCTCATTATACGCAAGAACTATGCTAGCAAAACTGTAAAAAACGCAGTACTTGCCTTTCAATCACGTAATCATGTAAATTCGCCGAACGTTACCGATTTTCCCGTATTTAGCAAATTTTGCTCGCCTTTCCGATCAAGAATCCGAATGAGTCACATTCGTGTTGAACTTAAGTTTGGAGATCAGATTTCGAACATATTCGCTCATCACTAATGGCAACACCACCAATCATTTGGTATAAATTGCAACCGAAGGTGGATGTACATATTAAATGAAGCTGCAGGTAACCAAGTAATTGCATATTAAAATTTACAATAACTCAATAATAAACAAGGAAGAAATGACAATAGGTAACCCTTGAATTAAACTTAAAAATAAATATTGCAATTTTCAATATTATTTTGTCTGGAACAACTTTCCAGCAAATAAATCTCCAAATCTGTAACCCAGACAAGATTTTTTTAGCAGTAGTCTGATATAATAAAGTTTTAAGAATTGTTGTTTTAGTTACAAGCCAAGCAATGTACAAAATGTGAATTATTTCTCTTCCTCTTCTGCTTATGTGTCTATATTTTCTACATAAACAACGTGCTTACTAGAACTATTTTGCATGAATTTCATAAAAATTACATGTAAATAACATTACATGTACCAATACTCTAGTATAATGCAAAATATATTGCTTTTCAAAGTTTATAGGAGCATTGGAGAACTAAGATGCTATGAGCTATACTGTACCATATTATGGCTACCGGTACATGCACATTCTGAGATTTATAAAGTTCTTCTGTATCCCTCAGATTTCATATGTAAGTAAACAAAGTTTTTCTATATGGAATTCAATGGAAAAAACAAATTGCATACTCCATCAATTCTCATATTATGGAACTATCACCATAATTGATTCCTGAGAGAAGCAATCTTAAAGCTTATCTCCATCTCTAGAAATTATCATATCACCTATCCATAGCTACTGCCTATCCATGATAACCTGCTGATGGGAGGTGGTCTGCTCAGAACCACACTTATCAGCTAATGCAGCACTGTAGACCCCCATCTGAATGGAGAGGTGGACGAACATACACACCACTTCACCATTCATTCCCTTTAGAACTGATGGAGATAGATGAGTAATGTACTTCACTGTCTTCTACTGTCCCATGGAAAATGGATGAATCAAGCATGAGAAAAGTGTCAATATATTTTGCATATAGACATATAAAGAGAGTATAATACAGGCTTGGAATTGCCCACTTAGAGATTCGGAAACACTTCACTGGGCCCCTGAGCCTAGAGCACACATCCAGTTGAAAAGTATTGCAGAGCAGAGAATCATTGTCTCCCTGCCCCACAATAACTACACGTTGACAGCCTATCAGAGACCGCCGGAAGTAGATGGTGTCGCAAACAGTGCATTGCAATTACATCACTGCAGTGTGCCCCCAATGACATGAGATGGAGCAGTAAGAGGGGTCCACTCATCATGGGAGCAGGGACAGGTGAGTAGGAACATGTTTATTTAAATTTCCATAAGCACCACAGAGGGGGACATTATACTACATGGGGGCAAGAGAGGAGGAAATGATACTACATTGGGGCCTGAGAAGTGGACATTATACTACATGGAGGCCAGAAAGGTGGACATTATACTACATGGAGGTCAGACAGGTGGACATTATACTATATGGTGGCCAGAGAGTGGAGATTATACTATATGGGGCCACAGAGAGGGGCATTATACTACATGGGGGCCACAGAGGGGGACATTATACAAAATGGGGACCAGGCATGGGACATTACACAAAATGGAGGGCAAAAGAGGGAGACATTATACTACATGGGGCAACAGATGGTGACATTATTCTACACAGATCCAAAATGTGGGAAATTATACTACATGGAGGCCACAGAGGGGGACATTATACTACATGTGGGCCAAAGCGGGGGACATTCTACAAAATGGGAGCCAGATATTGTGACTAGAGATGAGCGTTGTTCTACTCGAACTGTTCGCCAATCTCAAATTCGAGCTGTTTTGGGCGGTGTTCGAGCCGGTCGGCGAACACGAACAATTTGAGAAAAATTCGGCTGTTCGAGGTTATGTTCGATAACTGTTCGTGCACCAAAATCATAACTGGATTTTTTCTCAGTAATGATGAAAATTAATGTTAATACGCAGTTTGAGTGTACAGCGGGGCGGGGGGAGGGGCAGGGGATGGATCTCTGCAGGAACAATGAAGATCTCCATTTTTTTTTCTCTTTCCCGCATTTGCAGTGGGGAGGTGCAATCTGTCAGCCTATCAGCAGCGCACACACGGAGCGAAGTGCTTTTTTTCACACAAGCAAGGGCATGTGTGATTGGCAGTGTATGTCACATGTCCTTGCCCTATAAGACCAAGCCATTTTCCCCGTCGCCACCATTTTCTCACTGCTGCAGCTGCGTGTTAGACGGCACCGCTGTTGCTGTGTGTGCTATACCTTGTTAATTTCAAGCCAATTTTCGCACAAATATACAGATAGCTTGGGAGTAGGGAATAGTTGTGATTGCAGTCCTTTTAAGGACTAGGTTACAGCATTTCCTACGACTTTTATCAGGCAGGTCTGTGCTCTTAAATAGATAGATTGTGGGAGTAAAGACTAATTGTAATTGGAGTCCTTTTCAGGACTAGGTTACATCAGTTCCTATCAGTTTTTGCCAGGCAGGTCTGTGCCAGTGCTGTGCAAGTTTTTTTCACAGCATTTGGCTGAATCTAGCAAAGCTAATCCTTTTTGGCCTATTGCAGAGTGTGTTAGTCAGTGGAGTAGCCTATCTGTGTTGCAAGATATACCACCTGTGTATAGAATACCAATTTTTTTACTGCACCTAGTGAAGTAAAATCTTTTGGGCATAGCATCATTCTATTAGTCCATCTATACTGACCTCCATCAGGTTGCAAACTGAATATAATTTTTTTCTGCATCTAGCTCTGAAAAAATATTTGGGCTTCTAGCAGTGTGTGGGACTTGGTCTATTAGTCCATCTATACTGACCTCCATCAGGTTGCAAATTAAAAATAATTTTTTTCTTCATTTAGCTCTGAAAAAATATTTGGGCTTCTAGCAGTGTGTGGGACTTGTTCTATTAGTCCTTCTATACTGACCTCCAGCAGGTTGCAAATTGAATATAATTTTTTTCTGCATCTAGCTCTGAAAAAATATTTGGGCTTCTAGCGATGTGTGGGACTTGGTCTATTAGTCCATCTATACTGACCTCCATCAGGTTGCAAATTAAAAATAATTTTTTTCTGCATCTAGCTCTGAAAAAATATTTGGGCTTCTAGCAGTGTGTGGGACTTGGTCTATTAGTCCATCTATACTGACCTCCATCAGGTTGCAAATTAAAAATAATTTTTTTCTTCATTTATCTCTGAAAAAATATTTGGGCTTCTAGCAGCGTGTGGGACTTGTTCTATTAGTCCATCTATACTGACCTCCATCAGGTTGCAAATTAAAAATAATTTTTTTCTGCATCTAGCTCTGAAAAAATATTTGGGCTTCTAGTAGTGTGTGGGACTTGGTCTATTAGTCCATCTATACTGACCTCCATCAGGTTGCAAATTAAAAATAATTTTTTTTTCTGCATCTAGCTCTGAAAAAATATTTGGGCTTCTAGCAGTGTGTGGGACTTGGTCTATTAGTCCATCTATACTGACCTCCATCAGGTTGCAAATTGAATAAAAAAATTTTCTGCATCTAGCTCTGAAAAAATATTTGGGCTTCTAGCGGTGTGTGGGACTTGGTCTATTAGTCCATCTATACTGACCTCCATCAGGTTGCAAATTAAAAATAATTTTTTTCTGCATCTAGCTCTGAAAAAATATTTGGGCTTCTAGCAGTGTGTGGGACTTGGTCTATTAGTCCATCTATACTGACCTCCATCAGGTTGCAAATTAAAAATAATTTTTTTCTGCATCTAACCCAGCCAATAGTTTTGGCCTAATACCACAGTTTGGCCACTCAGCTCTGCTCGGTTACCATCCATTGTTTTTTTGTGCAAACAACTCCAGAGTTGTGAATTAGTTAACCACCAAAATGAGTGGAAAAAGGCCTGCTGCTGGTGGAAAGGGGAATAGGCGTGTTGGGAAGGGGAAAAAAGGTTGTGTCCGTGGGGTAGGTGCAGAAGAAAGACCATCTTCCAGCCAAACTAAAATGTCTACTTCTTTTAGCGGACAATGTGATAAGATCCCTTTCTTACGGCCACGCCAATCGCTACAAATTCCAGATGAGGCACAAAAACAGCAGGTGCTTCAACGGATATCAAGTGCTCCTTTAAGTGGGCTCTCCTCCACATCAACTTCAACATCACAAATACTCCAGTCCTCAAAGGTGTCACCCAAATCGCACTTGCTTCCTCACAGCTCCCAAATCTCCAGCTGCCCGTCTGAATATGAGGTAGAACAGATGGTTGAGTCTGCAGAGCTGTTTACTCATACTATAGCCTGGGAATCAGAGGTCGACTCCAGCGCTTCTGTGAATCCAGACGAGGAAATGATCTGCACTGATGCCCAGAATCTTTATGAGTAGGATCCAGGACCAGACGCAGAAGGTTCTGACCATAATGTAGACCCTCATTCCCAAACTGTAACTCCTGTTGGTGGAGACAATGAGGAAGACGATGATAAGACTCAAATACCTGATTGGAGCGACAACTTTAGTTTTTTGTCAGGGCAGGAACAGGTTGGCTCTGAGGACGACGGGTGTGATAACGCACAGGGTGATGATGATGAGGTCGGAGATCCCACTTACTGTCAACCCACAGTCAGCCAAGAGATGAGGTCAGCAGAGGAGGTGGAGGAAGATGCTAGTGACGACGAGGTCAGGTTGCGCCTTCCTGGACAGAGACGTAGTACTGGAAGCACGTCAACAACTGCATCCTCAAACACAACTCTGCCTCTCACCACAAGTCGTGGTGGCTCTTCAGGTCGCATGGGTGCTAAGCCTTGCATAGCCTGGGCATTTTTTCAGATCGATAAAGATGACCCAACTCGTGTTATCTGTAACATTTGTCAGCAAAAGCTAAGTAGAGGCCAAAAAATACATAGTTTGAGTACTTCATGCATGAACCGGCACATGGACATGAAGCATAAGTTGCAGTGGGAAGCTCAGTGTGCTACAATGCGGTCTAGCCGGCCGGGCCAACCACCGTCTGCCATATCTTGTGCATCCGCGGCCTCTTCATCCTCTGTGACTGGGGGGACAGCAGTCACACCTGTTTTGGGGCGCAGACCTGCCACCTCTTTACCCGCAACAGCCAGCGTGATTGGCAGGTCATCATTTTCTTTGGAGATGGTAACACCAGCTGGTCTTGAGCGCTGTCCGACATCGATAGCACCACCTTTGGATCAAGGCAACCTAACATGTCCGCCTGCATCTTCCTCACAGACCGGCAGTTTGCCGGGGACACCCTTATCAACCCCGTCTAAGCACAATAGCCAGCCCTCGGTCCCTCAGATGTGGACAAGTAAAAGACCATTTCCTCCTAGCCATGAGAAAGCTAAGAGGTTGAATTTCACCATCTGCAAGCTCTTGGCTACAGAAATGCTGCCTTTCCGCCTGGTGGACACAGAGGATTTTCGAGACCTTATGTCCGTCGCAGTGCCCCAGTACCAGATGCCCAGTCGGCACTACTTCTCAAAGAAAGGTGTGCCTGCGCTCCACCAGCATGTCGCACACAACATCACCGCTTCTTTGAGAAACTCTGTGTGTGACAGGGTGCATTTCACCACAGACACTTGGACGAGTAGGCATGGACAGGGGCGTTACATGTCGCTGACTGGGCACTGGGTAACTATGGTGACAGCAGGACAAGGGGCTGCTGTCCAAGTCTTGCCGTCCCCACGAGTTGTGCGTCAATCCTCTTTATGTCATTTTTCCTCCACTGCTTCTGCCTCCTCAACCTCCTCTCGGTCTTCCACCTGCACCCAAAGCCTGCCTGGTCATGCCACAAGCTTTCTAACTGCGCAGAAGGGATCCTGCACACCTCCTTACTATGCTGGCAGTAGGGCTCAACGTCATCAGGCGGTTTTTACATTGAAATGTCTGGGAAATGTGAGTCACACAGCTGAGGAGTTGTGGTCAGCTCTGGAGAACCAATTTCATGAATGGTTGTCTCCACTGGACCTGAAACCAGGGAAGGCCGTGTGCGACAATGCTGCAAACCTGGGTGCGGCCCTTCGCCGGGGCAATGTCACACACGTGCCTTGTATGGCTCACGTGTTGAACCTGGTTGTCCAGCAATTTTTAGCCCACTATCCCAGACTAGATGGCCTTCTGCAGAGGGCACGGTCGCTGTGTGCTCACTTCCGCCGTTCGCATCCCGCAGCTCAGCGACTTACATCTCTACAGAAGTCGTTGGGCCTGCCACTTCACCGGCTAAAATGCGATGTGCCTACCCGGTGGAATTCAACTCTGCACATGTTGCAGCGACTGTGGCAGCACCGACAAGCCCTGGTGCAATACGTTCTGACGTATAGCCTGGGCCAACGAGATTCAGAGGTGGGGCAAATCACGCTGGAGGAGTGGTCTCAGATCAGGGACCTATGCACCCTTCTGCACAGTTTTGAAATGGCGACGAAGATGTTTAGTGCTGACGATGCCATTATCAGCATGACTATTCCGGTGATTTACATGCTGGAGCACATGTTAAACAGAATTCGGAGTCAGGTGGTGGCACAAGAGGAGGTGGAGAAAGTAGAGGAGGAGGAGTTGTATGCGGAAGGGCTAACATCTGCAAGGTCCAGACGGTCGGCAGCACCAGGGCGGCAGGCATGTGAGGGTGGGGGAGATGATTTTACCAGGGCGCATGGTAGCAGCCAAACTAGTGAGGAAGGTGCAGGAGCCCAGGAAGAAGTGGAGGACGAACTGATGGAAGACTCATCAGATGAGGGAGACCTTGATCACATTTCTGTTGTGCGAGGTTGGGGGGAGAGGACAGAGAAAGGAAGCATGATTGTTACCTCGCCACCAACACAACAGGGACTTGGTGCTCCTGGATGCGCAACACACATGAGTGCCTTCTTGCTGCACTACCTGCAACATGACCCTCGAATTGTGAGAATTAGAAATAATCCTGACTACTGGGTTGCCACACTGTTAGATCCCCGGTACAAAAGTAAATTTGCAGAAATTATTCCTGCCATAGAAAGGGATGCACGCATGCAGGAGTATCAGCAGAGACTGTTGCAGAATCTTACATGTGCTTTTCCACAAAATACCAGTGGTGCACGTAGTGAATCTCACAGTTCCAACTTGCCAACTTGCCAACCGTGGGACCGTCAAGTGTTCAGCACTCAAACCGTAACAGAACCACAGTATCTGCTGGTAACATCAATTTTGCAGAATCATTTCACCACTTTTTTAGCCCATCCTTTGCAAGGCCACAGGAGACAAGAAGTCTGACACATAGTCAACGCCTAGAGACGATGGTACAGGAGTATCTCCAAGTAAACATTGAAGCCACGACTGTGTCACTGGACCCTTGCTCTTTTTGGGCTTCCAATCTGGATAAATGGCCGGAGCTAGCCACTTACGCCTTGGAGATCTTGTCATGCCCCGCAGCCAGCGTTCTGTCTGAACGTGTGTTCAGCGCTGCTGGTGGTGTGCTGACAGATAAGCGCACGCGGCTCTCCACTGATAATGTAGACAGACTCACGTTCATAAAGATGAACAAATCATGGATCCGAAACGACTTTTCTACCCCTGTGTCATCCTGGGGAGAGTAAAAGCTTGATGATTGGTTAAAATCACCCTACCAACCGTTTTAAGCTTTCAAATTACTAATCATGTTTATCTGTATCTTGACTGGAAAATAATTTGGGCTTTGTAGCAGTGTGCAGCACTGATCCTATTAGGCCATCTATAATAAGCTTCACCAGATTTAAAATTAAAAATAATTTTTAGCTGCATCTAGCCCGGAAAATAATTTTGGGGCTCCGAGATGCGCAAGACACATAAGTGCCTTCTTGCTGCACTACCTGCAGCATGACCCTCATATTGTCAGAATTCGAAGTAATCATGACTACTGGGTTGCCACACTCTTAGATCCCCCAAACTTTTCGATCAACCTTTTCATTTTAATAAAGACCAAAAAAATGGTCATTTTTGAAATTATAAGCATTAGCAGGTTGTTAGAAACTGAAATCAAACAGTTTTCAACTCAAAACTTTATTCTAGGTGATGTTACATTTTCACATAGGACCCCTTGTTCGAAAGGAGCTTCTGAACTCTCTCGTCCATTGAATTTGTCAGGTTTTGGATGGTTTCTGCTTCAATTGTTTTGCATGAGGACATAATACCCTCCCAGAGCTGTTGCTTAGATGTGAACTGCCTCCCGCCATCATAGACACTCCTTTTAATGATGCTCCAAAGGTTCTGAATGGGGTAGAGGTCAGGGGAGCATGGGGGTCACACCATAAGTTTGTCCCCTTTTATGCCCATATCAGCCAGAGATGCAGATGTTTTATGTGCAGCATGAGATGGTGCATTATCATGCAGAAAAATGATCTTGCTGTGAAATACACGGTTCTTCTTCTTGAACCATGGCAGGAAGTGCTGTTTGAGAAAATCCACATACATTATGGAGTTCATCTTTAGCGCCTTCAGGGATCCTAAAGGGGCCGACAATCTCTCTCCCCATGATTCCAGCCCAAAACATTACTCCACCTCCTCCTTGTTGGCGATGTAGCCGTGTTTGCGTGGGGTGTCCATCAACCAGCCATCCTCCACTCCATTCATCTGGACCATCGAGCGCTGCACGGCACTCATCCGTGAACAAAACAGTTTTGAAATCAGTCTTCATGTAATGTTTGGCCCACTGGAGCCGTTTCTGCTTGTGTGAAGTGGATAGAGGAGGTCGACAGGATGGTGTATGCACAGCTGCAAACCTCTGAAGGACCCTGCATCTTGTTGTTCGGGGGACGTTGGAGGCACAAGCAGCTTCAAAAACTTGTCTGCTGCTATGACAAGGCTTTTTTGCCGCTGCTCTTTCAACCTGACGTAATTGCCTGTAGGAAAGAGTCCTCAATTTGCCCTTATCAGCACGCACACGTGTGTACTGTGAATCAGCTACATACTTCTTGATTGCCAAGACACTTCATCCTGATCATCGCACAATGTTGATTGTAGTCATGCCTTGACCTAAACACTCCACAATTTGTTGCTTCTCAGCAGCCGACACATCCTTTTTCTTTCCCATTTTGGCAGAAAATGTAGGCTGTTTAATAATGTGAGAGAGCCTTCTTAAGTAGTCTTGCCTTTCATTGGACACACCTGCCAAACTAATTAGCACAGGTGTCTGCAATTGCTTACAGTGATATAAAGAGCCCTGACACACATCACCATCAATGAGTTTAACTGACAAACAAACAAATTCTTCCCTTATCACTCCTAAACACTTTTTGCATAATAATTTGGAACGCGGTGTACATGTGCTTTTCCACAAAACACCAGTGGTTCACGTAGTGAATCTTACAGTTCTAACTTGCCAACCGTGGTCTGTATGGAATTGTTCAATAAAGGGCCCAAAATTAAGATAACATAGATGGGAGAGGTCTCTATGAATAGGAATTCCTAAGTATTTGATACCCTGTGAGGGCCAGGCAAAGGGAAAGTTGGACTGGATGGAATCCTATATGGATTTAGGGAGGGAGACATCGAGGGCCTCCGACTTCGCTGCATTGATTTTAAAATTTTACCATGTAACAAAGTGATCTATTTCAGCCATAACAGCAGGGATGGATATATGTGATTGAGTGATATATACTAGGACATCATCAGCAAATAGAGAGCACTTGTACTCGGTGCCTCCCACCTCAATCCACCTAATATTGGGGTTATGGCGAATTGATGAGAGCAGGTGCTCCGTCACTAGGATGTATAAGAGAGGGGACAGAGGACATCCCTGCCTTGTCCCATTGGTGATTGTGAAAGGTGATGAAAATGTTCTGACGCACCCCCTGGGCCTTGGGACACCCGGAGCCGGACCCTTTTTGGTGGATGCTGGTGGTTGTAGTCTTCGTGGCGGCGATCCGGTTCCGTGGCTCAGGGCGGTCAAACCAGTGGAGGAACTATTTATGTGGTTTTGATGTTTAAATGTCCGACTACGCCACCCGTGGATTGCGGTCAGAGTGAACCGCCGCTACAGGGCAGACCGCTAAGGCTGGTGTTGTGGGTGCAGCAGAGCGTAGCATAACTCCCCACGGGAGGAGTATAGCCTCAGGGCAGTGTATGCGGAGGATGGGGGTGATGGTGCAGGGCAGCAGCAGTAACGACACGGAGTCAGTGATGCAGTTCAGGGCCTTTACTCACAGTTCTTATTATCCAGACCACGTCTGCAGGTAACGACTGCCCACGTCGTACTGTGCTCACCAGGTGAGGGGCTCAGACAACTCCCAGATAACTTTGGAGCGCTTCACAGGACCCCCTTTGTGTGTCCTTTGTCTGGCCTTTCTTACCAACACTTCTGTCCGGCTGCCTCGGGCCTCCTCTTGGTAAACTTGGCGCCAGTTTCCCTGACCCTATGTGGTGCCTTCCTAGCGGGTGGAGCAAGGGGCTGCGCCACATAAAATGTCAGAGCCTCCGGTTTCTAGCTGAGGGTCGTTTCCTGCCTCCACTAGTTCGGGGACCGGTCTCCCCCTTTGGCCTGACCCCTCCACGCAGGTGGATTCGGGCGTGCGGTGGCGACTCGCCCGTCCGCACCCCTGGGATCCCTTCATTCCTCGTTCCTGGAGCCTTCTCCGCTCCTCTTCCTTCCTTCTCCCTCTTGCAGGCCTGGGCCTCTGTTACTAGGCCCGCCTCCGGAGCAGAGCTCATGCAGAGCCCTTGCTCCCTGCCACTTCTGCTCAGACTTCTCTGCACTGAACTAAGATGGTGCCCACCTTTTATACTCCCTTCTCAATGCACCCAGGAACTGCTTCCTCCCTGCTCCTGCACTGCAGGGTTCCCCTTCCTCAGTGTTCCCTCCCCCCACTCCAGCCAGGGACAGGGACTGTCGTGCCCATCTCAGGGGCATATTGGTCGCGCTGCCCCACGGCAATGTGGTGTAATGCATGCAGGTGTCGGGTCCTGATCCACACTCCATCCTTATCTGAGAGTGAGATATCACACCTCTGGGTGAGGTGCAATACGTCTGTAGCAACTGAGCCCTCGGTGCTACAGTTCCATTTATCTTCAGCCTAGGTGACGTATTGTGATACAGGGCCGTGATTTTGGCTATAAAAGGGTCCCCTAGACCCCTACCCCAAGCTTTTTAAGAGAATCATATATGGCGTGCCAGGAGACTCTATGGAATGCTTTCTCAGCATCCAACGAGAGTATCTACTTACAAATTTTTAACTGCATCTAGCCCAGGAAATACTTTGTGCCTAGTAGCAGTGTCTGCTAGTCAGCGGATTATCCCGGCTGTTAAGCAAGCTACACCACCTGTAGTTTGGACACTTAATTTTTTCAAAGGAAATGCTTCGGGACCACGGGATACTTAGTGAAGAGCATCAGGAGGCACCCCAAGGCATAGGGGCTGGGACTGGCACTAGGATGCCTTGCGGTGGACAGCCGAGCTCGATCCTTATAAAAGCTTTTTAACTGCAGCAGCTTTAGTGGACGCTACTGGAGCTGGAATTACGCGGCTCCTGGCATGAGACTTGCCCTCCAATAGATCCTTGTAAATGGATTTAAAGTGTATTCATTCAAATTAGAGGGACAATTTAAATTAAAAAGCTTAGAGCTGCCTCCACCACAGGGGGGCTCTCTCGACCCACCAGCGGACAGGCACCAGTATTGGGAGAGGGGGGCTGGCCGTCAGGGTTCACCGCGGCTCTGGCACAATCCCGGCGACACGGAGGTGGCACGGGCAGGAGCGGACTGGCCGTCTCGGCTTCTCACTTTTTGGATTTTAGAAGGGCATGACATGCCTATATCTGTGTCTCCCCCTCCTTTTACTCCTCCACCTCTTTTCTTTTCGCATGACTATATGTACTTGTCACTTTTCCATGTGTTAGTTGTGTCTTCTGAGCAGTTTGTCAGCTTTTGGACACCTTTGAAGGTGTTTTCTATGTGTTTCTATGTGTTTTTGTTTGCCTGCCATTGGTTTTAACGGTGTTCGAAGGTGTTCGACGAACAGTTCGACGAACAGTTCGGTGAACACACGGGTGTTCGACGAACCGAACCGAACTCGAACATTACGGGGGTGGCTCAACACTAATTGTGACACTATTCTTCATAGACCAAAAGAGGGGGACATTATACTGTATAGGAGCCAGAGAGGGGAACATTACACTACATGGAAGTCAGAGAGGAGGACATTATAATACATGGGAGTTAGAGAGGGGCACATTATACTACATGGGTTAAGCAGACATTATAATGCATGGGGGCCTAAGAGGAGGACAATACACAGAATGGAGGCCAGAAAGAAGAACAGTATACAGTGCTGGGACCAAACAAGGAGATATTATACAGTATGGGGCCAGAAAGGGGGATATCATACTACATGGAAGTCAGAGAGGCAGACATTATGCTGTTTAGCAGCCAGAGAGAGAGACATTATACTACATGGGGGGCAAGCGGTGGACATTACACTACATAGATCCAAAGAAGGGGACATTATACTACATGAAGGGACAGAGGGGAGGCATTATACTGTATTAGGGCTACAGAGGGTTGACAGTATACTGAATGGGGGCCACGGAGGAGGATTTTATACTGTATTAGGGTCACAGAGGGAGATATACTATATGTGGGTCACAGGGGGTTATTATTACTATATTGAGAAAGTGCTAACCTTATACTATATAGGGGGCTTTATTAAACATGTCTCCATTGCAGCTCCATACATTAACAGTGTCTCCCTCATGGCCTCATACATTAACAATGCCCCCATTGCGGCCCAATACATTATCAATACCCTCATTATCGCCTCATACATTAACAATGGCCTCATTATGACACTATACATTAATATTGCCCACATTGTGTCCTCAAACATTAACAATGCCCCCATTGTGGGCCTATACATTTGCAATGCCCTCCTTGTTGCATTCATTATTATTTAATGGGGCCACTATTTTTCGACATTACAACTGTATCAATTCATACAAGGTGTACACTATTACTCATTCAACTGAGCACTCATGTGTTCTCCTAAGAGAACGTCAAGTCTGACGACGGCTTATCTATGGGAGATTAAATCAATCGGCAGTCCAAAATCAGACATGCCTGATCAGCATCTCTGCCCACGATACGTTTTCCGAGGCTTCCATAAACATTAGATTGTCGACTGAACCAGTCGATATTGGCAGGTTCAAACAACATTAGAATGATGTATTTAAGGGCTATAGTCTGTCTTCATGAAGCACTATGTAATCATGTCTTTCTTGTCCTGCACCTCTTGGGGGAGTGTATGTCATTGTTCCTGTTGCAGAGGTCTTCATTGATACATAACCCTAAAGACTGCTGGAGACAAAATTTCATTGACCTTCTTCCACACTTTGAGTTACATGTAAAAGTTTTTTAGGGGTATTAGTGATGTACACCTCTGCTCTAACCACCCATGGGGCTGATCCCAAGAGGGAGGTAAAAAGTGTAAAGACAGGTTTGAGGTTGTTATTATTTGCTGTGTCTTGGAAGGGCTAGGATCTGCTGCTGTGACCAGATATTAGTACCACTGTATGAACTAATTGACTGGAAATTATTTACCACTTATTATTGAACACATGCATTATCTTCATTGGAGTTGTTCTAAGGATCAATGATATTTGCATTGTGTTGTATTACTGGTGATGTCCCTGGAGTTTTCCTTTTGTTGTTACTGTATTGCAACCCTGTGAATTTGTGTCAATATCCTGTGGAATAGTCTCCAAGTGACACAAAGTGTCTTTGATTGTTTACCCATCCTCTCTATCGAATATTTCATAATATTTCCCTTTTGCCTATATTGTAAAATGTGTTTTTCTTAGTGTAAGACTGTGTCTGGGACAAACATGCTCTTCTTCACTCTCTAATAAAATGGGTGTGCCTTTGTGTATTTTGTTTATATTTCTAGTGCATAGAATATCACAAGCACTAATGTAAACAGTTTATGTGTAATAATGTGAATGACATAAGATGTACAATTTTATACAGTGTTATAAGGATTTAATATGTGGTTGACTTAAGTGTACTTTGATAAAGATGCAAAGTGTTATTGTATTGAGCATAGGAACAGTATAAGGATAGGATATTAGGACATAGGTATAGGAATAGGATAAAGTGTTAGGTATAGATAGGAATGGAGAAGTGCAGTGGAGGACACAATAGATTCAGGAAATAGTTAGGTATTGCATAGGAACAGTTAAAGTGTAAGGGAACAGCCCCAATATAGGAGGGGCAACAGTAGTTATATGGGGAAACACTTCCTGCTTTAGGCAGTTGATGAGAAGATTAGATGGAAAGAGTGATTAGTAGAGACTAAGGCCAGAGGGCTGAAAAGCACAGGAAAGTAAAAACTTTTGGGGCAGCATGCTGGTGGCTGCTATTAACTTTAGTTGACCTTCCCGTGATGTCCGGGGCCTACGGCATGAATTAGGTACAGGCATGTACCTCAATCACTTTCCAGAAGGGAAAGCCGGATGGGGAACCTTATCAGGAAGGCGGGTCGGAATTCATGAAAGCTGCGGAGGCGAATAGAGTATTCCAGGGGCCAGGGGTGCCAGAACAGAAAAGGATAACTCAGACTGAAAAAAACGTGACTAACATTGTACTGTGCTGTGACAAAAATGGAGTTTGGACTGTTCAGTAAAGTTCATTTTTTAAAAAGGATCAAGTGTCTCCTGTTCAATGTGCAACCGATCATGGATCCGGAATTGAGTTAGGGAAGGCTTCTAGCTCAACCATGAGTGTTATGATGTTCACACACACTTCCTGGGAAACGGGACACTATTTACTGGTAGAGTGCCAGGGTGTGGAAACACAGTAGCCCCTCTCCCATTACTACCGCCCTGGACACCTTACATTAGTACAGACACAGCACATGTCGTCAGTGAGATCTAACGGGGGCTTTTGTATCAACCCAAAAGAAATACGCCCTAGTGGCAAATGATTGGCTCCTAAGTCATCTCCACATTGTTTTGTCTTCTACTGGACCTACTGGCTTTTGGGCAGATACTCAGTTGGGCTGCTGTGCTGCCCTTTCTGATCTTGGTGTCTAGTAATTACAGTAAAAAAATAAGACACAGAATGTAAGATATGCGATGATTATCTCTAATTCTAATATTTTAATTGTAAAGTTTCACATATTTTTACAGTACTTATTTCTGTTACTAAATTTGTAATCATAACTAGTGAATTGTAGTGAATTACTTTTTTTTTTTCTAAACTAATATTATCCCTGAAAGCACCCCTCTGGGACATGGATACACATGCTAAAATATATATAGCTCTCACTCATTACAGAATTAACATCTAAATAATAACCAGTATGATACATTTTACTATGTCACCTGTGGTAATGCTAGAGTTAATAAGAAGATCTGTTGTTAAATGATAAATGAATCTGATGGGCTTCTAAAGGACACAAAGACAACAAAATACATCAGCATTGACAGGTCAGCAGTTCTGCTCTCCTCTATCAGGTTTCCATTTAGTCATTTTTCATGACCTGGTATGATGTTAAGTAAAGTGTTTTTCTCAAAGCTTATTCAAGTGTGAAGCTACTGTACAAATAAACAGAAAGTGAAAAGAAAGAGTACAATATATCTACAATATAAAGGGCAGTGCAAAGTTACGAGTGCAATAGATATAGATCTAGATTTTGTCAAGTACAGTAAATGAAATCTGATTTATGCTGAGTTTCTTTTCCCTTTTGTATTGTTATTGCATATATATTCTTCAGAACAACCTCGTGCCTGTCATTACGATACTCCTGTGAACTCTCAGATTGTGATCTCTGCTATACATAGCAGTACTGATGCACTCCTATGTATCGCACAGGCGATCGGACGATCGCAGCTTCAAGTCTCCTAAGGGGACTATTAAATATTGTAAAAAGTTGAAAAAAAGTTTTTCAAAATATAAAAAAACACGAAAGTTCAAATCACCCCACTTTTACACAACTGAAAATAAAACAGTAAAAAATTACACATATTTGATATCGATGCATTCAGAAATGTCCAATTAATCAAAATATAAAATAAATTAATCCGATCGGTAAACAGTGTAGCAAGAAAAAAATAGAAACGCCAGAATTAAGCTTTTTGTCCTCTGTAAAAGTGCAAAAAAAGCACAAAAACATTGTATTTACCCCAAAATGGTATAAATAAAAATGTAAGTTCGGGGTGCAAAAAATAAGTCCACAGCCAGCCCCAGATCCTGAAAAATTAAGACGCTATGGTCTCGGAAAATGGTGACAACTAGTGTTGAGCGAGTATGTTCAGTTAACCCTTTCGCCGAGTATGCTCGGGCCGAGCTCCAAGAATTTACAGCTGCTCGGTGATATGTTTGAATCGCTCCCGTGTGCATGATTTGCAACTGTTTGACAGTTTTATTACATGTGAGGAATGTCTATTTCTTACACATTCCTTACATGTAATAAAGCTGTCAAACAGTTCAAATCATGCACACGGGAGTGATTCAAGCATATCACCGAGCAGCTGTAAATACTCGGAGCTCGGCCCGAGCGTACTCGGACAGAACATACTCGCTCAACACTAGTGACAATGCAAAAAATATTTTTCAAACAAATTTCAGAATTTTCTTTTGCCACTTTAATAAAAAATAACCTGCTCGGTATCTTCTGCATACTCGTACTGACTTGGGGAATTATATTTCCAGGTCAGTTTTACAATATAGTAGAAATGGTAAATAAAAAAAAACAAAACTATTGTGGAATTGCACTTTTTTTGCAATTTCACCCCACGTGGAATATTTTTTTCAGTACACTACATGGTTAAACCAATGGTGCTATTCAAAAGTACAACTCGTCCCACAAAGAAATAGCCCTGATATGGCTCTATTGATGGAAAGCATGGGCTTGTAACTAACAAGTCATGTCAGACTAACTTAATTTCCTTCTATGACAGAATTACTGACTGGGTGGATCAGGGAAATGCTGTAGATATAGTATATCTTGACTTCAGCAAAGCATTTGACAAAGTATCTCACACCATCCTTATTGAAAAAATGACCAAGTATGGAATGGACAAGGCAACTGTTAGGTGGATTCATAACTTCAGTTTTGGGCACCACATTTTAAAAAAGACATTGACAAACTGGAGCAAGTTCAGAGAAGAGCGACCAGAATGGTGACCGGTCTGCAAACCATGTCCTATGAGGAACGGTTACAGGATTTGGGAATGTTTAGCTTGCAAAAAAGAAGACTGAGAGGAGACTTAATAGCTGTCTACAAATATCTCAAGAGATGTCACATTGTAGAAGGATCATCTTTATTCTCATTTGCACAAGGAAAGACTAGAAGCAATGGGATAAAACTGAATGGGAGGAGACACAGATTAGATATTAGAAAAAACTTTTTAACAGTTAGGGTGATCAATGAGTGGAACAGGCTGCCACGAGAGGTGGTGAGTTCACCTTCAATGGACGTCTTCAAACAGAGGCTGAGATGATTTAGTGAATCCTGCTTTGAGCAAGGGGTTGGACCAGATGACCCGGGAGGTCCCTTCTAACTCTACCATTCTATGATTCTATAATTCTATGAAATTTAAAAAAGTTATAACTCTTAGAAGAATGAAAGGAAAAAACTAAAATGAAAAGACGGAAAATGGCCATGGCATGAAGGGGTTAATGAAGTGCAAGCAATTAGAAAAAAAAGGTCTGAAAATTATATAGTTTAATAAATTATGTTCAGTTTAATGTAAAGGTATCCTGTAAGGTGATTCGCACTGCCTGAAACATGGATAACATGAATCCTGGCCAGGCCACCTGATTTCAGAAATCTTACTATGTAATGCTGCAGTGTTTAGTATAAAACATAGTTTGAACAGACTAAAAGTTACTACAGGAGAAACCAAGTAGACATTTTAGGGTATAACTAATTTGTTATAAAAGACAAGCATTGTCCATGCTTGAAAAAAACTAAATTGTACAAACTTTGTGTTTGAATCATTGCTAGCTAAGGGGCTCTACACAAGTTGAAGATTTATTGCATTTTTGTCAGTTTTTTCTTCGCACATTTGTCACAAGCCTGAAGGGTTTCCTAATGACAGGAAATTAAATGAGAATCCTGAAGTCTCATGCACACGTTGCTTATTTTTTACTTGTAGATTTGGTGCAGACTTAAATCTGCAGCATGTCAATTCTTTCTGATTTTTGCGGCAGATTTCACTCAATCTAATTAGTGAAGAAAAATCTGCACCAAAAACCCATGTAAAAAATGCATCAAAATGCGCTAATTTTAGGCAGCATTTTTCCTGCCAAGAGATGCAGAAATGGTGTAGAAATTTCTGCACCGACTACTTTAACGTGTGCACATACCCTAAAGGCAAAGATGTTCTGTCCAACTGCTATACTAGAAGGTCTGCATACTGCATACTGCAGTGTTAGTATGGTGCCATTAGTATGAACTAATGTGGATTCTGGGCTATGATCCATCCTTTATCTCCACTGGAACAATACAATTGTAAACTTATTATGAAATCTGAATTGATGATCCCTTTGAAACGGATACTATGTGTATTAGGCAATTGAAAAAAACTTGTAGTGAATCCAAATCATAACAAGATCGCAGTGCTAAGAGTACTAATGCTGGCATGAATTGTAGTACTGCAATAACGGATGTCACTCCATCTGCCCATGACCTCAGAATTGAAGGATAGAATATTCAAAGTGTAATGTTGGAAAATAGAGTTTATTCTGTCAGGAATAAGAAGGTAAAATTCCATCAAATATAGGATAAATGGTTAAGCGTACATTTATAGTAATGATGCAAGTTTACATCTTGGTAGCCTGTAGGTAACAAAAAAATTATGCTAAAAATAATTCTGCTTACATTTTTGCACTTAAAACAAATTAAAGAACATACATTTTCTTATTAAGCTGTTTCCGAAAATGATAAAAAATGTATAAAAATACTAAATGTATGCTAAACTGATGCGCAATACGGAGACTAACAAAATCGCTAAGCCCTCTATATACGAAAAATAATATTTTAAAGGGGTCTTATACCTAAAATGCAATTTATAAATATCTGTTTTTAGACCTTAAGCAGTTTTGTCTTATTATAAAATACCTTACACTTCCCCCTATTCAGCTAATCTCTGTATTTTTTTCACTTCACTTCCCGTGATGATTAAGGAGAGTTTCAGGAGGCTGAGACTAAAGTCACTTCTTAGCAGCATCTGTCACCCTTCCTTGAACAGGACATAATTAGGTGACAGTGCTGAAGTCACAGTTTCTTTCATCACCATCCTATGAAGATGACCTGAATCCATAGCACTGATAGAAGCTCTGGGAGAAGAGACCAAGGCACCAGCAGGGTGGTCATCAGGGGTTGGTGATAGGAGCAGGGTGAGTGACACCAGTACTGCTCACAGCTTCTGTTACTACCCTCAATTGAACTGTCATCAGGGCAGAGATAGAAGCAGGGTGAGTGACACCAGCAGCACCCCATGATGATGTCATGTTACAAGAAGGATGATAGATGCAGGAGAAAAGTGCATATTCCGCCTCCTATGATGTCCCATTTGGGACTCCCCTCAAAATGAAACATCACAGAAAGTGAAATAAAAGAAAACCTTTAGGGAATAGCAATATAAGGAAAAGTGTGAGGTATTTGACATTGTACAAATTACAAAAGTGCTTAAGGTGTAAAATAGGTATTTATAAAGGACATTTTAGGTATTGGTCCACCCCTTTATGTCTAAAAGATCATTTAAAAGTGCTGGAAACTAGGTGTTTCTTTTCTGTAAAATGTAATGCTCACTGTTTGTATTTAAGTGTAAACTATTTCTAGCTATAAAGATACTAGTATAAAATATGGAGTGCACACTCTTGTTGAATGCAGGGTGCTAGTGGAATGGGAGCGGAGTCCTGAGTAATAGTATGAGGAAAATCCACTGCACACTCAATTGATGCAAGCAAACAATTTATTGAAGACAGTGCACAGCAATAATAAGTTTAATCGTGCTCCTTTTGGATATCATTCAAACATTTCCTTCCCTATCATACATACATTTTAATCACAAGACCAATCTATTTACATTTATTTCATTTCATAAGCAGAACTGTGCTATTTGTTCCCCTCTATTGTGTCCAGCACATGATCATGTAAAGTCAGACATCTCACACTACAGATCATTCATTCAACCCCTCACATAGCTCTTCATATATTTGCACTTCGTTCCTGGTCACGCTGTTTCTTTCTTCGCATCGTGTCTCTCAGGGCACTCCTTCTGCCTCTAGCAATGCGTCATCTATGGTGTGCTCTCCTAACCCCACCCTCTAACCACGTCCACATGTCTTTTCACACATTCACATCTCTCAGGGCGCTCTCTCTGCCCCTAGCAACGCATCATCTATGACGCGCTCTCCATACCCCACTCCTAACCACAACCCCGTGCCTCTCCACACATTAACATCTCACAGGATGCTCTCACCACCCACAGCAATGCGTCATCAATGATGCTCCTAACGATGCATCATGTGGCAGCAGGACCCACCCACCAAAGTCACATTGCTGGTCATATCCTCCCTACCATTGTCCCGCCCATAACACCACATGACACACCTTTGGCCACATGAGCTGGCCATTTTAAATAGTGATTTGGAGCCATTTAACCTATACACTAGGCTCTGTATAGTGCCCTATGAGATATCCATGCCCACAAGTGCCCTCCACCTCGGAAAACTCCACTCCAACACTTATTGATCACTTACACTGTATACCTTCCTATCCCTGCCCCCTCCCACACCTCATTCCTCTTGCCGGTGTACCCACCATGTATCCTTACCCATACTGACCGAATGTTATTTTGCCTCCTGACAGCACTCCATTGCCCTTCAGTTGTTCTCCTACACTGTCAGCCCAGTGTGACAATGTACATCATAATTATTTATTGTACTAGAATATGTACCCCATGTTGTGTTCGTACATATGTAACTTTGTATGAGCCCTGTATATATCTCTTTTGACCTGTTTTGTATAGTTATTTGATCTTATTTTATCTCAAAACGTCACGATGTTCACACCCAAGGAGCACTATTAAACTTATCTGTCATGGCTCTGTTGTCTGATATCCCGGGGTTCCTTCCTTATCCATAAAGCTAGGGGTGCCTTAGCTATCCTTGCTTCCCAGATTACTTCTAATGGTGAAGACGCCGGGGCCACTTACTTTGCTGAGCTCCTAAATCAGCCCTAAACTGTCCCCTCCCTCCACCCAGGGAAGTGGGGAGTAGAGGTGTATAAGAATACACAACCCAGACTAACAAGGGAAGATGTACAGGGATAAGTGATAATACCAGTGTTACGGGTCCGGGTGGTGGAACCACCGTGCCGTGGTGCAAGGAGGGACCCAGAGGGGCGTAACTAAGTATCAACCAGGACCGACCCTGGTCGGACGGCGACAAACGACACCGTAACCAGGGAGGGACCGAGCAGAGGGACCAGGTGCTACTCAGGGGACGACCTTGTAAGAGAGCAGGTGGCTCCCACAAGTCAGACAGCAGGGACTGACCGGTATAGCGGATTGACACAACAGGTAGGCAGCAGTCTCTGGGTAGCTGACGGGTGGCCACGGTACGTGACAGAAGAAGTCTCTTGGCAAGCGGGTAGGTGGTCACGGCAAGTGACAGCGGGAGCCTCCAGGTAGGCTAGCAGGTGGTCACGGCAAGTGACGGTAAGCAGGCTGTAGTCTCTAGGCTGACAGGCAGGTGGTCACGGCATGTGATGGCAGAGCCTCCAGGTAGGCTAGCAGGTAACAGGCGGGTAGCAGACGTGCGCTCCCATGTGAGCGGGTTTAGCAGGCACGACAGGTAGCAGGCAGGAAACTGGCAGGTGCTTCCAGGAATGAAGGTGGACTTGCCCATAGACAGACTGGCGGAAGACCGGAGGCAGACTGTCGGGCAGGAGGGAAGAGAAGCTGGCAGACAGGACTGGTAGTCAGGCTGGCAACGGGACCTGAGGGCTGAAGCAGAGGTAAGTATTCTGTGCAATAACTTTGCTCGGGCACCTCCATTTTGGGGAGGTCCTCCGGCTATTGGCCGGGGACTCCTTAGGACGGCGCGCGCGGTCCCTTTAAGATAGGGGGAGCGCACGTGTGCCCTAAGCACAGTGCCGGGGAAGGAGCGCGCGCCGGCAGCAGCGGGGAGAGGAGCGCTGGAGGACGCAGCGCCAGGAGCGGGAAGGTTAGAGGGACGGCGTCTCTGCCTAGCAGGGGGCAGAGACGCCGATGCTACAACCAGTCGTACAAATCTGCACTCACAAACAACAGAGTAAAACATCAGGAAAAAAAGGAAGGAAAAAAACAAATGGGAGAGGTTGAGTATTTGAATGGAAACAAACAACAAGCAACTGTCTTTAGAATAACACTCCAAATGCTTCCTCAAACAACCAACACCTCCTACTCCAGAACCAGAAAGTATGAAACTAAAATTGGCAATCCAATTGCCAGAGGTGAGTAAATATAGAAGAGGGGAGTGGCCAATACTGAACAGCTGAGACCATCAAAGCTGGAAAGCTCCAGAAGCTTTCAACAGAACAGTTTAACCCCTGCACTGCTAACAGAAACCTGCACTGTGTAACATGAGGTTGAAGTGCATCTAATCAGTGCAGGAGTACAGGAAATCAGATGCTGCAGTCTTCTGGCCCCTCTCTGTCATGGTAAACCTGTGACATTGTCATTGCTGTGCACTATCTTCAATAAATGATTTACTTGCATCAATTGAGTGTGCAGTGGATATTCTACTTATTCTAGCTATAAAGATGCAAGACAAGTTACAGGAAAGGGCAACTGGTCTTTGTCTCTCTCTTCCTACTCTCCTGTCTGCCAAACTACATACAGGCACACAGATAAGTGGGCTTTCAATTTAAAGGCAAGCCATTGGACATTGGCATACGCAATGCATGTTAGATGGCAAGGGGAATGAAAGTCCCAGCATCTCTAATGCTGGCAGAATTTTCATAAAGATGACCTCGATATATGGCAATTCCAGGACATATCAGACTGGCATTTGGAAGGGTGAAGAGGGAAGCAATCAACTAGTTTTACTCTAGTTTTGGTAGAAATCATAAGCATTTTTTGACTTTCTGTATTAGCCTATTTATATTACTAAGAGGTTACATTTTAATTCCAGTTTCTATTAGATGGCTCTGGTTGTGATAAATGTTTATGAATGAACATGAATATGTAACAGCTCCTTTACTACTTGGTAGTATGGATATGATTGCATTTGGCAGCGATCAGCTTTCTTTTCCATTACACACTGAACCCCTAATGTCGTCTGGCTCGAAATATCTCTCACATTCTGGAGCAATGACAGCTAGATAGATTGCATTCTTTTGCATTCTTTATGCACCATTTCATTTTTCAGGAATACAGCATCCATAAGAAAACATTAATCTTCAATCAGTGATGTTCTTTGTATGGATGATGCATGAAAAATAAAATACATGTCATTTCAGAGTACATACAGCAGAGGTAAAAAGCATTTTGTAAACATGAAAGCTTTTAAATGACTACGGATAAACAAGAATTTATTCGCTTTCTAAAAGGTTCACCTGAAATAGAAATACCAATTAGGATATAGATTAGGACAGGCGTCAGTATTGGCCTTGAATGTCGCCACAGAAAAATTGATCTGTAGTATGACCTTCAACTTCAGCAGAATGCTTCTCCTAAAAATGAATATTTGGGTTTCTTTAGCTGTGCTAAATGGAATGAGTGTTTTGTTGCATTTCTGCTTCAATCTGTGTTGTGAAAAGCAAGTAGAAGACATTACTATGCAGAATAAATGAATACAAGATATATTGTAATTAGAATTCTTAGAGGGAAATGCATTCCATTAAGTTCATTGTGCTAAAATCGGATCTGTCATGTGAATATACTTTCCTATTTAAGGACAGCTTATTGAGAGCAGAGGTCTGCTGTACTATTAGTCCAAGTGACATTACAAAGATGTATATGTTAAGAATCCACTATCTTTATGGGATCATGTAAACCTTCTCTTTTCTTCATCTTAACTATTTCCAGACCGCTATAGACTATAAATGTCTGGGCGATGTGCTTTGTACATGGCATTGGCACTCCACAACTTCACTGCATAGTGTAGCAGTTTCACCAGATCGTGCAGCTCTGGGTGCAGGGAGCTGTCTGTCACACTGAGCCGGACTTGTCATAGATAAGGCAGAGAGGATTTATTACCGTCTCTGTCTTACCGATTACTGTAGACACAACACTGAACTGGGGCTAATGTACCAGACAAATTACAGGGAAAATCAGATTTAAAAAATGGAATTAAGTGTTGAACTATCCCCAAAGGTCTTTTATGAATTTAAGGAGGAGGGCACAATGTGTGAAGTAAATGAAAAATAAATGCATAAAAAGCAGGAAGGAAAAAAAACTGCTGCCAGTCCAAATTGCTGTAACAAGCCATGAGCCTGTAAACAAAAAAAAACAATCGGCCGATCTATACAACTGATTGTTATTAAAAGGAGAACTAATTTTTAAATTAATTTTAATAATCCCTTGTGGTCATAAAAAATAAAAATAAATGCGAAAAATAAACATATTTTCTTCAATTTGCCACAGAAATGATATTGGTAAGAAAAGAAAGTATAAAAATACCATAAAAATTAGGCTCCAGGTATCACATAAAAAAGATGCAAAAGTGATTTGGATAACCAAACTAAATTTTTTTTTAGAGAAATGGTCTGGTGTTGAAATGGTTAAAAGTCGTTGATAGCTTTTGTCCGTATATGCAGATAGATCAGTAAATTAAGTTTTTGGAGTGTATTATGTGGTCTTACAGAATCAGGACAATATTTCGAGCAATGCTATAATGCTAGCATTACATGGATTCTTTCTTTGTGGGATATAGTGAATATAATCAGGAATGCTATAGCACATTTTCTTTATTTTTAGCATTATATAAGAAAGTTTCCTGGCTTAGTTGCATTTTCGTCTTTTTTTTTCTACATTTAACAAAAACATGAAAAATAATATAGTTGGAATATAAGGATGTGGTTATAAAGTGGTATGCTCTTTTATAATGTTTTTCGGCTGTAGAGGCCATTTGTAGTAAAATCATTTCCACTTAGAGATAGCAGAAACAATGCAGTGTTACAGAGATGACAGTTTTACAGCTATAGTGACAGGGAAGTGTGTTTGATAGTTACGAAATATTACATGAAGCAATGTGCTTGATGGTTACAGTCTTTCAGGTTTTTACATTAGGCAGCTTGGTAACTGAGGTAGACATATGGTAATTACAACAGAGGGCTAACACTTGTGACACTTTACAGACACTTGTAAGGGTATGTGCATACGATGCAGAAACGCTCAGGATTTATTCCTGAGCGTTTCTGCATCTCCCTGGCAGGAAAAAACGCATGCGGATTGTACATGCGTTTTCCTGCCAGGGACATGCGGAAATGAAGCGGTCTTCACTTTCATTTCCGCATGCAGGTTGACAAGCGCTTCCCAAGCGATTTTAGCATCACTTGGAAAGTGCTTGTCAACTTCACACTATATAAATCCATGCAACCGGCATGGATTTATATAGTGTGTGAATGTCAAAAAGTAAAAAAATAAATATATACTACCCTCCGATGGCCCCTGGTGTCCTGCTTCCCTCCTTCCCGGCTGCCGGCAGTGTAAGACTGAAGGACCTGCCGACGTCAGCGTCACGTGACCAGTCACATGACTCTGACGTCAGCGTAGGTCCTGCATTCAACCGTGAAGTGTCCGGGAAGCCAAGAGGACGCAGCGCGGGACGCCGGAAGGTAAGTATATATATATTTTTTATTTTGTTCTTTTTTTTTTAATGGTACCTGGGTCTGGATGAGAGTCCTCTTATCCACACCCGGGTACCATCCGCACATTAGAACGCATGGAATGCGCCTCTACATATACAGTGATGCGTAATCCATGCGGTCTAATGCAAGTCAATGGCGGCGAAAAAGCAGCGTTTCCGCAAAATTAATGGACATGCTGCGGATTTTTGATCGCAGCGTTTATGCTGCGGAAAAACCCGCATCATGGGCACAGCACATGCGGATTTCCATTGGGGAACATTGCTGCCCTTCTACCATGCGTTTTTAATGCGCTTCCGCGGCGTTTCCACAGCTGCAGAAACGCAGCGGAAACGCATTAAAAACGCATCGTGTGCACACAGCCTAACAGTCTGTTGGCAGTTTCCTAAGCACTCCTCCAACTACCTCCAACTGAGCACAATTTCTGTGTCACTCTCTTTTCTTCTCAGCACACATTCACAGTGGTAGTCACAAACCCTCCCTCCGTCACCTTTGTTGGCAGCAATACCCAGAAATTACTTGTTTGCCAATTTGCAAACTCTTACACCCTTCTCACACAGTAACTGCACCTTATCCTTAATTTACACCTGCTGAGGCATAGCTTTAGGGTATGTGCACACGATGCAGAAATGAAGCAGAAAATTTCTGCATCATTTCTGCATCTCCCTGGCAGAAAAAACGCATGCAGATTGTGCATGCGTTTTTTCCTGCGGGATACATGCGGATTCACATGCGTTTCCACATGCGTTTCCGCATGTGGATTGACAAGCGCTTTCCAGGAGATTTTAGCATCACCTGGAAAGTGCTTGACAACTAGGTCACACTATATAAATCCATGCAACCGGCATGGATTTATATAGTGTGACCCGAGAGAGTGGTAAAAATAAAAAATAAATGTATACTTTACCCTCTGATGGCCCACGCTCTGCGGCTCACTCCGTTCTCCCGGCTGCCGGGAACTTTGAATTGAAAGACCTGCCGACGTCAGCGTCACGTGACCCGTCACATGACTCTGACATCAGTGCAGGTCCTTCAACTCACTGCAAAGTGCCGGGAACCAAGCAGGAGCGGTGCGCGGGCCGACAGAAGGTAAGTATACATTTATTTTTTATTTTATTTTTTTTTTTACAGCTTTTTTAATGGTACCTGGGTGTGGATGAAACTCTCCTCTCCTCTACACCCAGGTACCATCCACACATTAGAACGCGCCAATTACACAAGTACAGATGCAGTCTTGCGGAATTGGCGCGCTCTAATGCAAGTCAATGGCGGCGAAAACGTAGCGTTTCCGCAAAATTAATGGACATGCTGCGGACTTTTGAGCGCAGCGTTTACGCTGCGAAAAAATCAGCATCATGGGCACAGCACATGCGGATTTCAATTGGGGAACATTGCTGCCCTTCTACCATGCGTTTTTAATGCGTTTCCGCGGCTTCATAAACGCAGCGGAAACGCATTAAAAACGCATCGTGTGAACTCAGCCTACAACAACTGCTGATAAGCAAAACATATGGTGGATGCTGTCATTTAATAGCCTTTTTTAATAGCCTTTTTAGACAAACAGGCGGCTTTTCCGAAGTCTAGTCACCAATGTTATAGTCCTTTCTAAAAAGTTTTTGGTATGTACGATTGTCAAATTGGACTAATACGATAGGTTTGGAAAAAGTTAAATGTGTGTAAGAAATTATTTATTTTTTTCAATTTTTTTAAAAACATTATTATTTTGCCTCTTTTGAAAAAAGGCCCTAACCAAAAATACTACTTGCTTGTTAGGTATTTCCTTAGAAAGCAAAATGCAGCAAAAGCCGGTGGTATTGTTGTGGCATAGTCAAACTGGACTAGTATATCAGGTATGCAAAATGTTACATGAGAAGTTTTTTTTTATATATATATTTTTTTTTATTTCTTATTTTGTTAGCAAAATTCGCTCCATGTTTTTCCTATAAAATACAAACCTAGAAATTTTAGTTAGGTACACATCCCAAAAGACAGCATTTAATGGACATAAAATGGATGTAAAATTTAACTAGTAAAATAGGTGTGCAAAGGAAAAAAATTGTGACTTGCACACTTTCTGAAATAGACAGTCACAGTTAAATGTATAGATTTTGCGGAATTTAATTTTTTTTTTTAAAACAAATATTCACAAATTTACAAAAAAAGATTGCACAGCAAATGCAAAAAAATGTACTATGGAGGCTTGTGACTAGCAAACACATCATCTCTAACTGTCACTGATTTGTTTTTTTACTGTAAAATTTGGAGAAGAGTAGCCTGCTGCTGCTTTCAAGTGCATGAAGAATGATGGAAAAGACATGCCATTGAAATTCAGCAGGACAGATTTCAGCTACCCCATATCAATGCTCAATCATAGTGATTATGTCACTGCTGCTGTGGTAAGCTCTATTGTCTTTTCTTCTATTAGTTGAATCACTGTAATTGCATGCTGAATACTGTGCTCACCATGTTTAGTGCTGCTTCTGTACAACACAGTTTCTCTGGAGTATTCGTTTTACGGCTTTCCCTCCCTATCTCTAATGTTGAGCGTTTCACTCTGAGTCCCTCTCTAGGCTGCAAAACCTTAAAATGGTGGCTGCTTTTCCAGCCTCAGCTTTTATAGTGACTCTGAGAATGCCTTCTGATTAATCGCACTATACTGTGAGATGGCTGCCATGTTTTATCAGGAAGCCCACATGGTCTTTGTCTAAGGTCATATGAGCCTTATGAGGCTGATGCATTCTCCTGCAATGTGTAAAATAGCATCGAGTGATTTGCGCTAATTGAATCACGGATGGTTTGAGTTCCCTGGTACTTTTTCTAAAATTATCTAAAACATTAAAGTATCAATTATGATTTTCTATAACAACTAGATATCTTAGTCACGCTAAGTAATATTTTCTGTATGAAAAAAGTGACTCTGCTTGGCAGACCCAAGCTTATCATACGGTGTGACATTTAGAAGAAGCATAGATATGTTTATTTAATTGGAGCATTCTGTAGACTTTGTGGTTCCAGACCATTAGAAAACAGTAAGCCAGTTTGTTCTCATAGTATAACAAAGAGAAGCAACATTTTGTATGCTCTATGAACATCATGTAGAACAATAGTTAGATATAATATTACCAGAAAAGCAAAATACATATAGCCTTACAGAGAAAAGGGAATTATGAACATTGCTGGTTTTACCTAAATTTTCCAACATTTTGCTTACCAATTAGCAACATTAGCAAATATATTAATATTTGTATATTAAGATAATTATAGAAGTGTGCAATGAAATCAAACCATACATGGCCATAAACTAAGTTATGTGTAATAATGAGAAATTACACAGGGGAAAAGTATTGCACACATGAAGAAAGAAAGTAAAAACCTATGGAAAGTCATGACCCCAGCTGGTCTATCAGTAACTAGAAAGCAATCCTGCCACTTAGTGACAAATAATATCAGATAGTTCAACTATTGGCCTATACAAATGTGTCTCAATACAAAGGTGTCACACAAGACAAATCTCATGATTGGTAAAACCAGTGAGATGTTTCAAGACCTTTACAACCTTATTGTTGCAAAACATACTGATGGCATTGGCTGAAGAATTTCTAAACTACTGAAGGTTCCAGTGAGCACTGTTGGGGCCTTAATCCAGAAGTGTAAAGAACATAATTTCACAATAAACCGGCCATAACGAGATGCTTCCCACAAGACTTCAGACAGAGGAGTGGAAAGAATTATCAGAAGAGTTGTCCAAGAGCCAAGGACCACCTGTGGAGAGTGACAGAAAGACCTGGAATCAGCAGGTTCAAATGTTGCAAAAAAACTATAAGTAATGCACTCAACCTCCATGACCTATATGCATGCTCACCACGCAAGATTCCATTGCTGAACAAAAAGCGTTTTCAAGCAAGTTTGATCAACCACATTTAGACAAGCCTGTGAAATACTAGGAGAATATAGTTTGGTCAGATGAGACCAAAATTGAACTCTCTGGATGCCATAATTCACACCAAATTTGGAGGCCAAAATGCATGTCACTTTAAAACACTATACCAACAATGAAGTTTGGAGGTGGGAACATCATGGTGTGGGGCTGTTTTTCAGCATATGTCACTGGAAAACTTCATGAAATTGAATGAAGGATGAATGGACAAATGTGCAGAGACATTTTTTATAAAAATCTCCTGTCATCTACCAGGATGATGAAGGTAAAATGAGGGTGGACATTTCAGCAAGACAATGATCCCAAACACACAGCCAAGGAATCTCTCAATTGGTTTCAATAAAAAAATATATAGCTGCTAGAAGGGTCCAGCCAATCACATGACCCGAATCTAATAGAAAATTGATGGAAGGAACTAAAGCTCAGAGGTCATAGAAGAAGCCCACAGAACCTTCAAGATTTGAAGCGTATTTGTTAGAAAGAATGGTCCAAAATCACACGAGAGCAATGCATGCGACTAGTTTCCCAATACATGAGGTGTCTTGAAGCTGTCATCACCAGCCAAGGCTTTTGTTCAAAGTATTAAACACATTTCAGAATCAACTTTTTTATGGGATACTGTAGATAAATCTATAAGAAATCAATACAGAGATACCCAGGACAGTAATCATACCAGAGGGACATCCTATATGGCTAAAACAGTGGTTCCCAACCTAGAGGGTGAGGGACTTTCAAATATGATAGGTTGCATTCAGTCAAACTGATTAGTGAAATTGAGGAAACTTATGATCTAATGGTCAGGTGTAGCCAGAGTCTCATGATACCTATGACAAACTTTGGATCTAAACCCAGTTAAGTTCAACATTTTTAAGGCTTACACAAATTTTGACTTTCACAAAGTTTACTGATTCAGTGCTTTTAGATCCTATTTTCAGATGTTTTTATTATTATTGAAGTACATTTAAATGCATTTCATACATTTTTAAACTTTTATAGGCAAAATATATCAAGTTCATGTAAAGAATCAATATTTACTAATGTTGAGCGAGCACTAAAATGCTCGGATGCTCGAAGCTCGGGCCGAGCTCGCCGTGATACTCGGGTGTTCGACCCGAGCAACGAGCTCAATGTTAGTCTATGGGAGACCCGAGCATTTTTGCGGCGGCACCCCCGGCAGTCTTTTAAAAGCCTAACAAGTGCCCAAAACTATAGTGACAGTGCTCAAATGACATGGGGACAGCATTGGGATTGCCCCAGGAAGCATTTCTGAACCCCAGGTCACTGCTGTCAACAACGTGGTCAGAGGTATTAAGCCACATTTAAGGGCTCACAATAAAACGTTCAAAAACTAAACTGAAACTGCTTTCCTGTGAAATATATTAAAGAAGTTCTTTTCCAGGGTAAAGTCTTGTGTATAAGGTAAAATAAGTAGCCCCCCCAAAAAATACTCCTCCACACCTTGGGCAATGTTCACAAGTAGCATTTTTTATGCGTTTTTGCACTTTTGTATTGCTTTCAACCGTGACAAATGCATTCACCGGGCAATGTCATTTTAACATTTTACAACCTTATCTGGCCATGTGCTGTGTGACACATGCATACAGTGCTGAAAAGACATGGGAACAGCATGGGGAGGACCCCTGGAAGCATCTCTGACACCCACGTCACTGCCTAAAAGTGTGCCCATCAGAAGTGATCCTTGCCGCATCAGAAGATGCAGACTTGCAACTATCTCTGTGCAAGTCCTTGTCCCAGGGCAGTGTTCAATTGTACCTCCCCCATTCCTTGCAATGCAAGTGCAAATATGCAGCCAACCACCCACCCACCCGCAGGCTGCAATATTATACTGCAAGCTTGCACTTGAAATGGGGCCTTTTAGTTTGGAGGAGGCCGAAGCTGGCCACTACCTCATGGCTGCGTCGGCGTCGAGGTCTCGATACTGAGTCCCCAGCTACCACTATTTGTCCAGGGAACCTTCCCCATGCTTTTCTTAGCCTGGCCTGCTTTAGGGCAGCATTGGACGAGCCCACCAGACAACCAGAGACTCCTCCGGTGGGTCCTGGCTTCTCCATCAGATGAGTTAAGAGTGCCAAGGTGAGGAGCATGATGATGATGATAGAAGTTAGCATCTGCTTTGTTTTCTTAGAATGCAAGCTTAAGTATGCAGCCTGCCACCCACCCACCCCAGGCTGCAATGCCATACTGCTAGCTTGCACTTGAAATGGGGCCTTTTAGTTTGGAGGAGGCCGAAGCTGGCCACTAACTCATGGCTGCTTCGGCAGCGAGGTATCCATACTCGGTCCCCAGCTGCCCCTATTTGTCCCGGTGTGCCTTATACATAAGATTAAACGTGCATACCAAAACATTACCTGTGCCCTCCCCAGTGCATTTATTGGGAAGGACAGCCTATTCTGCTGTAGTGTGTGCATGCCAAACCCCTGTTCATGGTACATGCGAAGATGCCTCCCACCCTGCACCTGTCGTTGCAGACTTGCAACTATCCCCGTTCAAGTCCTTGTCCCAGGGCAGTGTTCAATTGTACCTCTCCCATTCCTTGCAATGCAAGCGCAAGTATGCAGCCTGACACCCACACACCCCCAGGCTGCAATACCATATTGCTTGCTTGCACTTTAAATTGGGCCTTTTAGGCATGTGGAGGCGGAATCTGGCCAATACGTCATTGCTGCGTTGGCGGCCTGGTATCCATACTCAGTCCCCAGCCGCCCGGCGGCGGGGTGTCCACACTCGGTCCCCAGCCACCAGGGGGTGGCCGGGTGTCCATACTCGGTCCCCAGCCACCCCGCGGCCGGATGTTCACACACCGCCCCCAGTCGCCTGGGGGCGGCCGGGTGTCCAGAAACGGTCCCCAGCCGCCCCTATTTCTCCTGTCACCTTCCCACACACTTTTCTTAGCCTGGCCTGCTTTAGGGCCACATTGGACGAGCCCACCAGAGAACCAGACTCCTCCGGTGGGCCTTGACTTCTCCATCAGGGGAGTTGAGAGTGCCAAGATGAGGAGCATGATGATGATGATAGAAGTTAGCATCTGCTTTGTTTTCTTTTAATGCAAGCGTTAGTGTGCAGCCTGACACCCACCCACCCCCAGGCTGCAATGCCATACTGATAGCTTGCACTTGAAATGGGGCCTTTTAGTTTAGAGGAGGTCGAAGCTGGCCACTACGTCATGGCTGCTTCGGCAGCGAGGTATCCATGCTCAGTCCCAAGCCGCAAGGCGGCCGAGTGTCCACGCTCGGTCCCCAGCTGCAAGGGGGAGGCCGAGTGTCCAAACTCGGTCCCCAGCCACCTGGGGGTGGCCAGGTGTCCATAAACGGTCCCCAGCCGCCCCTATTTCTCCTGTCACCTTCCCACACAATTTTCTTAGCCTGGCCTGCTTTATGGCAGCATTGGACGAGCCCACCAGAGAACCAGACTCCTCCGGTGGGCCCTGGCTTCTCCATCAGGGGAGTTGAGAGTGCCAAGGTGAGGAGCATGATGATGATGATAGAAGTTAGCATCTGCTTTGTTTTCTTTTAATGCAAGCGTAAGTGTGCAGCCTGACACCCACCCACCCCCAGGCTGCAATGCCATACTGCTAGCTTGCACTTGAAATGGGGCCTTTTAGTTTGGAGGAGGTCGAAACTGGCCACTACATCATGGCTGCTTCGGCAGCGAGGTATACATGCTCAGTCCCCAGTCGCCAGGTGGCCGAGTGGCCACCCTCGGTCCCCAGCTGCAAGGGGGAGGCCGGGTGTCCAAACTCGGTCCCAAGCCACCTGGGGGTGGCCAGGTGTCCATAAACGGTCCCCAGCCGCCCCTATTTCCCCTGTCACCTTCCCACACACTTTTCTTTGCCTGGCCTGCTCTAGGGCAGCATTGGACAAGCCCACCAGACAACCAGAGACTCCTCCTGTGGGCCCTGGCTTCTCCATCAGAGAAGTTGAGAGTGCCAAGGTGAGGAGCATAATGATGATGATAGAAGTTAGCATCTGCTTTGTTTTCTAGGAATTCAAGCATAAGTATGCAGCCTGCCACCCACCCACCCCCAGGCTGCAATACCATACTGCTTGCTTGCACTTTAAATTGGGCCTTTTAGGCATGTGGAGGCGGAATCTGGCCACCATGTCATGGCTGCGTTGGCGGCCCGGTATCCATAGTCAGTCCCCAGCTGCCCGGCGGCCGGGTGTCCACACTCGGTCCCCAGCCGCATGGGGGCGGCCGGGAGTCCATACTCGGTCCCCAGCTGCCCCGCGGCCGGGTGTTAACACACGGTCCCCAGCCGCCTGGGGGCGGCCGGGTGTCCATAAACGGTCCTCAGCCGCCCCTATTTCTCCTGTCACCTTCCCACACACTTTTCTTAGCCTGGCCTGCTTTAGGGCAGCATTGGAAGAGCCCACCAGACAACCAGACTCCTCCAGTGGGCCCTGGCTTCTCCATCAGGGGAGTTGAGAGTGCCAAGGTGAGGAGCATGATGATGATGATAGAAGTTAGCATCTGCTTTGTTTTCTTGGAATCCAAGCGCATGTATGTAGTAGCGGCTAGGCCTGAGATGGTCAGCGTTTTGGCACATATCCTTCCTCCTCCAAGGATTGCTGGATGTTTTCCTGCTAGTATCCCAGTTCTATGACTCCCGTTAAAAAAAAGCTTCAGGTGATAAATGATGGATGAGGTGGTGCCAAAGGAGAAAGAGCAGGAGGAACTGGGACCATTCACATCAATATCAGGCCAGTCAACGACATATGTCTTGTAGGATATGTTTCTGTAAAAAAAGGATCGGTTCAGCTACACAGTTATAGGGCATACAGTGAGTGCAATGCCTAGCAAAAATTTCGAGGCACTCCAATGCTCGTTGGAAATGACATGGAGGTCAGAGGGCCTTAACTAAACCGTTTTTTCCATTTATAGCAACTGGGTCTCCTGTACACTGTTGGCCTAAGCAGTGAATGGAAGGCATTCCAAAAATTATGAGGAACTGCAATGCCCCTTGAAACAGACGTGGATTACAGTGTACTAAAAACCTTCTACCCATTATTGGGGAGTGGGTCTCCCTTAGTTTTCGCCTTTGCATTGAAAAGCAAAAGCTAACTAAAATTAGGAGGAAATGCAATGCCCGTTGGAAGAGTCGTGGAGGTTAGAGGTAATTAAAAACAACATTTCAATGCCCCTTGGAAGAGCTGTGGAGTTCAGAGTCTTTTAAGAAGACGCTTTTAATGCCCCTTTGAAGAGACATGGAGGTCACAGTAGCTTAACAAGACAGTTTTAATGCCCCTTGGGAAAGTGGTGGAGGTCACAGTAGCTTAACAAGAAGGTTTTAATGCCCCTTACAAGAGCCATACAGTACAGCATATTACAAACATTATTCCCATTATTGGGGAGTGGATCTCCCATAGTCTTTGCTTATGCCTTCCAAGCAAAAGCTGCCAAAAATTAGGAGGAAATGCAATGCCCGTTCAAAGAGTCGTGGAGGTTAGAGCTAATTAAAAACAACATTTCAATGCCCCTTGGAAGAGCTGTGGAGTTCAGAGTGGTTTAACAAAACGCTTTTAATGCCCCTCGGAAGAGACGTGGAGGTCCCATTAGCTTAACAAGACGGTTTTAATGCCCCTTACAAGAGCCATACAGCACAGCATCTTAAAAATATTATTCCCATTATTGGGGAGTGGGTCTCCCACTGTCTTTTCTTATGCCTTCCAAGCAAAAGCTGCCAAAAATTAGGATGGAGGAACTTTCAATAATGGCAACACGGACCATGGTCACAGTGGTGGTATAGTGGTGGTGGAGGCTGAGGATAAGGAGAAGACAATAAAACAGCCGAAATGAGGAAGCATATACCCATGTGTGGGTGTGAATCGGTGCATGTGAATACACCTCCTGAAATAACATAGTGGATTTGACTTTATGTTACTCTGCTGTCATTTGGTGGTCATGAGAAGTCCGGCCCAATCCAGCCCTTGTTCATTTTGATAAGGTTCAGCTTGTCAGCATTGTCAGTTGACAGGCGAGTGTGCTTATCAGTTATAATTCCCCCAGCGGCACTAAAAACACGCTCCGACAACACACTAGCGGCAGGGCAAGCCAGGACCTCCAAGGCGTAGAGAGCGAGTTCATTCCAAGTGTCCGGCTTGGATACCCAATAATTAAAAGGCACAGAGGAATCACGGAGGACGCTGGTACGGTCGGCAAGGTACTACCTCACCATCTTTTGAAACTTTCCACTCCTTGTGAGAGTACCCCGTGCCTCAGGGTCTGTCCGAAGGGAGGGTCTGAGAAAACTGTCCCAGAACGTTGACAGTGTTCCCCTGCCTCTGCTGGATTGTAGTTGCGTCTCTCTCGCATGTAAGCCTTGGTTGGGCACCGAACTGTGACCTTTGCCGCTAGCGTGTTCAGATGGGAATTTTTTTAACAGTTCTGCAGCAAGGGCCTTCTGGTACTGCCCCATTTTTGTAGACCTCTCCACCTCAGAAATAAGAGAGTGAAAGTTCTCCTTGTAGTGGGGGTCTAAAAGTGTCACCAACCAGTAATGACTGTCACCCAACATTTTGACAACGCGAGGCTCACGGTTAAGGCAGCGTAACATAAAGTCAGCTATGCGTGCCAGACTGGTAACGAGCAAGACTTCCGTGTCCTCATCAAGATGACAACTGACCATGCTCTCCTCCTCCTCCTCCTCCCCCCTGTCCAAAGGCCACCCATGCTGAACTGACGGTATGACAGTTGTACAGGTACTACAGTCTACAGCGCATTATACAAGCTCCTGTTCTTTCTCCTCCTCCTCCTCTCCCTCATTGTCCCCCAATGCACGTTGGGATGAGATGAGGCTGGGCTGTGTGTAATCGACCGCTACGGCTTCTTGATCCATCTCATCATACTCTGGCTGCAATGCCTCCTCTTTAATTCTCTGCAGAGAGGGTTGCAAAAGACAGACAAGTGGAATGCTGACGTTAATGATGGCGTCATCACCATTCACCATCTTGGTGGACTCCTCAAAGTTTGTCAAGATGGTACATATGTCAGACATCCAGGTCCACTCCTGAGGTCTTATGTGTGGAGTCTGACCTGAATATCGACGGCCTTGTTGCAGCTGAAACTCCACAACTGCTCTCTTCTGCTCACAAATCCTTTGCAACATGTTGGGGGTAGAGTTCCAACATATGGGGACATCACACACCAGTTGGTGTGACAGAAGCTGCAAACGCTGCTGCAAAACAGCAAGGGCGGCGGAAGCTATAGCCGACTTGCGAAAATGAGCTGACAGGTGGGGTAGTTTGACGAGCAGATCTGGCAACTCGGGGTACTATTTAAGAAACCGCTGAACCACGAGGTTTAGCACATGAGCCAGGCATGGTACGTGTGTGATCTCGCCTCGCCTCAGAGTCGCCACCAGGTTACAGCCTTTGTCACACACGACCATGCCTGGATGCAGGCTCAGCGGTCTCAGCCACAGATCTGCCTGCTCTTTCACAGCTGTCCACAACTCACAAGCAGTGTGAGGTTTATCACCTAAGCTTATGAGTTTCAGCACAGCCTATTGCCGCTTGGCGGAGGCAGTACTGCAGTGCTTCCAGCTTGTAACTGATGTGGTGATATCTGAGATGGAGGCTGAACATGAGGAGAAGGAGGAGGAAGATGCGCAGGAGCTGTACACTGTGGGGGCTACTCTGACTGACATAGGGCCCGCAATCCTCGGTGTGGGGAGGATGTGTTCCATCCCAAGGTCCGACTGGGTCCCGCTTTCCACTATGTTTACCCAGTGTGCCTCAGGGAGATGTACCGTCCCTGGCCACAAGCGTTTGTCCACGTGTCCGTTGACAGGTGGACTCTCCCAGTAACTGCGTTGTTGAGGGCACAGCAGAAGTTTTGGGACACGTGTTTGTGTAGTGCGGGAATGGCACACCGGGCAAAATAGTGTCGGCTGGGGACCGAGTACCGAGGGATGGCCACCGCCATAAGGTTGCGGAAGGATTCCATCTCCACCAGCCTAAAAGGCTGCATTTCCAATGCAAGCAGTCCTGAAATGTGCGAATTTAGGACTGTGGCCTGTGGGGCGTTAGCTGCGAATTTCCGCTTTCGTTCAAAGGTCTGGGATATGGACAATTGAATGCTGTGGTGGACGTGGACGTGGACGTTGATGCTGTTTATTGAGAAACTGCCATAACAAGTGAAGAATGAGATGAGGGGGCATCTTTGCATGCAGTATGGACAGGGGATTTCCTTCCACACACAACTGGGGGTTCTATTGCACGAACAACAGTGGAAGAAGCAGTGGTGACACCCATTGACAATGGTCGTGGACCCTGGGGTTCGCCCCACAAAGACAGGTGCTTTGCTGCCATGTGCCTGATCATGCTGGTGGTGGTCAGGCTGGTAGTTTTTTCACCCCTGCTGATGCTGGCATGGCAGGTGGTACAAATGGCCTTTTTAGGGTTATAAGCAGAGTCTTCTACAAAAATTCCAGACTCTGGAAGACCTACAGGTTGTACTGGCAACATCCCTTGTGTTGGTGTTACGGGGAACTGTTGCCTGCCTTCTGTGTGCGGCCACCACACTGCTTTTTCCTGCCTGTTGGTGTACTCTGCCTCCCTCCCCCTGTGTGCTGCTGGCCTCACTCTGCATGTCCTCCTGCCACGTTGGGTCAGTTACTAGATCATCCACCACCTCCTCCTCTTCCACTTGCGCACCACGATCCTCCTCCTCACTTCGAGGCAATTGTGTCTCGTCATCGTCCACCTCTTGTGACAAATTGCCAGCGTTGACTTCCTGTGGCCGTGGCTGTTCAAATATTTGGGCATCGCTACATGGGATATCCTCTTCCACCACTTCAAGCGGAGCAGGCGAGGGGCACAAATCTGGAAAGACCAGTGAACAGCTCTTCAGAGTGTCCAAGTGTGGGATCAGTTGCTGTCTGACGACACTCGGCATGGTGGGAGGAAGGAGCATCAGGGTGAGGAGGAGTATGCAGTCGCGACTGATGGCTACTAAGATTTGACCGTGTGGAAGACAGACCGGTGGTGGTGGTGCCCAGGTAACTTGAAGTATTATCTGCTATCCAATTAATAACCTGTTCACACTGATCAGTTCGCAATACTGGTGTTGCTCTGTGCTTCCCTAGTAATTCGGTCAAGAAGTGGGAGCAAGAAGATGTGGCTGTTGGTTGTGGCACATTTTCACCTTGGCCACGGCCCCATCTTCTGCACGCACCATCACCAGAACGTTCCGTTCCACGTCCCTTGCCACGCGCCTTGCCCATTGTAAAGGAAGTAAAATAGCTTACACTCGCACTATCAATGGAAAAACGGTAATAAAAAGTAGATTGGAACCGTGGAAGAGGAAAACCACAGTTCTATTTCTCTGGCCTACACCCGACTCTTTTAAACAATCTGAACAATCAGAGAGAAACTATTACTGTTTTTCTTAACGGAAAAAATAACAAAAGCTGGATAATAGAGATATTTTACCGTGGAACGGCAAAACCTCAGTTACAATTTACTGGTGTATACCAGACCTTTTTAAATATACAGTGCTGGCCAAAAGTATTGACACCCCTGCAATTCTGTCAGATAATACTCAGTTTCTTCCTGAAAATGATTGCAATCACAAATTCTTTGGTATTATTATCTTCATTTAATTTGCTTGTGAGGAAAAAACACAAAAGAGAATGAAGCAAAAATCAAATCATTGATCATTTCACACAAAACTCCAAAAATGGTCCGGACAAAAGTATTGACACCCTCAGACTAATACTTGGTTGCACAACCTTTAGCCAAAATAACTGCGAACAACAAACTCATGGTAACCATCCATGAGTTTCTTACAATGCTCTGCTGGAATTGTAGACCATTCTTCTTTGGCAAACTGCTCCTGGTCCCTGATATTTGAAGGGTGCCTTCTCCAAACTGCCATTTTGAGATCTCTCCACATGTGTTCTATGGGATTCAGGTCTGGACTCATTGCTGGCCACCTTAGAAGTTGTAGTGGGTCTGGGAGGCGGAACCTCTGAGCAACTATACAAGGGGGCGGTCCTTGTAAGGAAGCGGGTGGCTCCCAGGGAAGACGGGCATGTAGTCACTGCAAGTGACAGGAACAGTCTCTGGGTAGAAGGGTAGGTAGTCACGGCAAGTGACAGGGACAGTCTCTGAGTAGAAGGACGGGTACTCACGGCAAGTGACAGGGACAGTCTCTGGGTAGAAGGACGGGTTCTCACGGCAAGTGACAGGGACAGTCTCTGGGTAGAAGGACAGCAGGCAGGTGGCTGGTGAGTGCTCCCAGGTGAGCGGGCGAGAGTCTTTGGACAGTTTGGTGGTCACGGCAAGTGACGGCAGATCCTCCAGGTAGGCTAGCAGACAGGTAGCAGGTGAGCGCTCCCAGGTGAGCAGGCAAGAGTCTCTGGACAGGCAGGTGGTCACGGCAAGTGACGGCAGAGCCTCCAGGTAGGCTAGCAGACAGGTAGCAGGTGAGCGCTCCCAGGTGAGCAGGCAAGAGTCTCTGGACAGGCAGGTGGTCACGGCAAGTGACGACAGAGCCTCCAGGTAGGCTAGCAGACAGGTAGCAGGTGAGCACTCCCAGGTGAGCAGGCAAGAGTCTCTGGGCAGGCAGGTGGTCACGGCAAGTGACGGCGAAGCCTCCAGGTAGGCTAGCAGACAGGTAGCAGGTGAGCGCTCCCAGGTGAGCAGGCTAGAGTCTCTGGGCAGGCAGGTGGTCACGGCAAATGACTGCGGAGCCTCCAGGTAGGCTAACAGACAGTTAGCAGGCGAGCGCTCCCAGGTGAGCGGGCAGGCTGGTCCATAGACAGACTGACAGGTGTCGGAAGGCAGACCGTCGGACCGCAGGCTTGCAAGCAGATAAACGGATATCAGGCAGGTATCAAGCAGGAATCTGGCAGGTGACTGGCAGGTAACTGGTAACGGGACCTGAGGGCTGAAGCAGAGTGAAGGCTTTGCAAAAACATTGCTCGGGCACCTCCATTTTGGAGGAGGTGCCTTATATATGGTGAGGTCCTCCTCAGGCCATTGGCCGGGGACTCCTTAGGATGGCGCGCGCGGCCCCTTTAAGTACAGTGGCCGGGAAGCAGCGTGCACTGCCAGCAGAGCGGGAGGAGGACGCCAGGCACGGAGTGGAGAGGTGAGGGGAACAGCGTCCCTGCCTAGCAGGAGGCAGGGACGCCGACGCTACAGAAGTCTCCAGTGCTTTCTCTAAAACCATTTTATAGTGCTTTTGGAAGTGTGTTTTGGGTCATTGTCCTGCTGGAAGACCCATGACCTCTGGAGGAGACCCAGCTTTCTCACACTGGGCCCTACATTATGCTGCAAAATTTGATGGTAGTCTTCAGACTTCATAATGCCATGCACACGGTCAAGCAGTCCAGTGCCAGAGGCAGCAAAGCAACCCCAAAACATCAGGGAACCTCCGCCATGTTTGACTGTAGGGACCGTGTTCTCTTCTTTGAATGCCTCTTTTTTTTCCCTCTACACTCTATGTTGATGCTTTTTCCCAAAAAGCTCTACTTTTGTCTCATCTGACCAGAGAACATTCTTCCAAAACATTTTAGGCTTTCTCAGGTAAGTTTGGGCAAACTCCAGCCTGGCTTTTTTATGTCTCGGGGTAAGAAGTGGGGTCTTCCTGGGTATCCTACCTTACAGTCCCTTTTCATTCAGATGCCAACGGATAGTATGGGTTGACACTGTTGTACCCTCGGACTGCAGGGCAGCTTGAACTTGTTTGGATGTTAGTCAAGGTTCTTTATCTACCATCCGCACAATCTTGCGGTGAAATCTCTCATCAATTTTTCTTTTCCGTCCACATCTAGGGAGGTTAGCCACAGTGCCATGGGCTTTAAACTTCTTGATGACACTGCGCACGGAAGACACAGAAACATTCAGGTCTTTGGAGATGGACTTGTAGCCTTGAGATTGTTCATGCTTCCTCACAATTTGGTTTCTCAAGTCCTCAGGCAGTTCTTTGGTCTTCTTTCTTTTCTCCATGCTCAATGTGGTACACACAAGGACACAGGACAGAGGTTGAGTCAACTTTAATCCACGTTAACTGGCTGCAAGTGTGATTTAGTTATTGCCAACACCTGTTAGGTGCCACAGGTAAGTTACAGGTGCTGTTAATTACACGAATTAGAGAAGCATAACATGATTTTTCAAAGGGTGCCAATACTTTGTCCACCCCCTTTTTTAGGTTTGGTGTGGAATTATATCCAATTTGGCTTCAGGACAATTCTTTTTGTGTTTTTTTCATTGAAGACAAATTAAATGAAGAGAATAATACCAAAGTATTTGTGATTGCAATCATTTTCAGGAAGAAACTGAGTATTATCTGACAGAATTGCAGGGGTGCCAATATTTTTTCCAGCACTGTATATATTTGCGGCTGAACAGTGAGCGACACACTCAAACTGTTTTGTTTTAGATACAAATGGCCCAAAAGTGGATAATACAGAGGTTTTAACCGTCAAATTGCAAAACCACATTTCTGTTTCTCTGGCCTACACCAGACTATTTTCAGCAGATATATTTGTGTCTGAAAAATCAGTGGGACACTATTAGTTTTTCTTATGGCAAAAAATGCCAAAAGCAGGATAATAGAGATTTTTTACCATGGAAAAGCAAAACCACAGTTATAATTTACTGGTGTATACCAGACTTTTTTAAATATATATATTTGCGGCTGAACAGTGAGCAACACACTCAAACTGTTTTTTTTCAGATACAAATGGCCCAAAAGTGGATAATACAGAGGTTTGAACCGTGGAACTGCAAAAACACACTTCTGTTTCTCTGGCCTACACCAGACTATTTTCAACAGATATATTTGTGTCTGAACTGTCAAAGACACACTTTTTTTTTTTGGGCGGGGGTCGGGACACCAAAAGGTTAATAAGACGGGTATTTGTACAGTGTGAAGGAGGAAAAAAAAAAGAGGATTTAGATGAAAAAAAAAGGATTTTTCTTGGCCCCCGAGACCTGGAGCTAAGTCCAGCAATTTCAGCAACAGGAGCACACAGGACTGTAATGCAGCATTTGCTGGTAGAACCACTGCATCTCCTATACAGCCTGCCTGCCTGCTTGATATCTGGGATGGATATTAGTCCTGAGAAGGACTGTTTGTTTGATCTGGCAGCCTTTACACACCCTACACTAACTATTTTGCAGTATATATCTCTCCCTAAATTAGCAGTGCTGTCCCTACAATGTCTGATTCCAGCCGTCTGTGTCCAAGATGGCGGCGCCAGGTTTTAAATACTCGAGGTGACGCTGTGCGGCCAGCCAATCAATGTAATGCCCACAACCAACATGGCTGCGGCATTACAGTGACTGGCAATCCCTGCATGTTCAATGGCTCTGTAAAGAGCACCAAACATGCAAGGCGGAGACCCGAGCTCCCGCTCGAGTTACCCGGAAATGCTCGGTGCTCGCCAAACATCCTGAGTAGCGTGATGGTCGGGTGAGTACCGAGCAGTGTCGAGCATGTTCGTTCAACACTAATATTTACATGTTGTTGTTGTCTTGGTTTTCAAAACTTCTGACAACCCAGTCGTGCCTGATCAATACTTTGAGTTTATTACAATTTCTGTGTTTTTGTTTGTTCACCTGTTTTTTGAGGATTGACAACAAATTCTCAATGGTATTGAGATCTGGGGAGGTTTGTGGCATGGACCCAAAATTTAAATATTTTGTTCATTATTGTCCATTGTGACATGGTGCTCCATCATACTGGATAATGCATTGTTCATCAGAAAATATCTCTGGGAACTTTGACAAGAGTGGTTCTTGGAGGATTAGATACCATTCTCTCTTCATGGCAGTGATCTGAGGGAAAATTGTGAGTGATCTCTCTCCCTTGGATGAAAAGCTACCCTACACACAAATGGTCTCAGGATGATTTACTGTTGGCAGCACACACAAGAGTCATGGTAGTGCTTACCTTTTCTTCTTCATCAAGATGTTCCATACAGTGTGAAAGAGGCTTCATAAGAGAAAATAATTTTGCAGGAAGTACAAGAATTGGACTGCAGAGGACTGGGGTAAAAGTTTTTCTCTGATCAAGACCCTTTAAGATTGTTTGGAAAATCGGGAAAAATCTTAATTTTACCTTTTTGTAAATATTTTGACTTTCTATTTTGATGGTCTTATATATGTTTCATTTCTGAGTGACATACATTGGCGATGTATTCGCACGAAGCGGTTTCTCTGGTTGAAGACGGAGCAAGCCGCTAGACAACTGGAGCTGATGAGAAAGGCTCACAGTCTGCGAGAGGAGGTCATCCGGGTGCCTCGTGTTCTGGTGAGAGAGCTCATTGGGAGAAATGGCCGAGCCATGCAGATGATGGTGAAGAAGTCTGGTGTGGTAAAAGTAAGCAGTCCACGTGATCGTCGGGACTGGATGCCGGATGAATACGGCAAGGTGTCGTTCTACGCTGTAGGAACGGAAGAAAGACTTGCAGATATGAGCATGCTGGTGGAGTACTGAGTGACCTACCTGCGAGAGGTGGAAAAGTTGAATCTCGCTAGACTGCGAGTGAATAGACAGCATCATCTGAGCAGCAGAAGATGGCAGCCGTCTAGAAAGTGTGAGACCAGACAGAGAAAGGGCTCCTTAAATATCAGAGCAGCTGAGGTTAGGGACCTTTCAAGATGTCCTGGGAGTGGGGGAGACCTGGTAGGGTTTCGACTGACCGCTGGGAGCGGGGGAGACCTGACAAGGTTACGACTGACCGCTGGGAGCGGGGGAGCCGCTGGGAGCGAGGGAAGTCTGACAAGTTGACGACCTGGAAATGTGACTTGACGGAGTCGATGACATTGACAGATGGTGAGTCCCTAAGGAATGGGCTAATGTCAATGTTTAATGTTCCAGGGGCTGGACAACGCAAGGGTCAAGTGCATGGTCTCAGTGTGAACTGGGGGATATAGACTGTTTGTGTATGTTATGTGTTCAACCCCACAAGTTTGAACAGAGGGGGGGAATATGTGAAGTAGCAGACATCCCTTTAATGGTTCAGTGTGTTTTGAATGACCATGTACCTTCCCTTTTAACTGACTGGTCACATGACCGTGACATCAGTTATGGTCCTATCTGTGAGTGTGTGTGTGTGCTGCAATATATATAAACCCTGTGTGTTCCTGTGGGGGTGTGTTCCGGTGTGTAGGAGTTCCTGGTTGTTGGGAGCTCCTGTGTGGGCACCGTGTGAGAGACACGAGGCTGTTCCCTGTGTGTGGGGGGAACACCACTCGTGTGAGGCCTGGAGAGGCCTGGTGGACTCCGGTGGAGGTAAAGCCTGGATCCCTGTGTGTGTCTGTGGGATGCCAGTAAGCCTCGGAATGCCACACAAGCGTCCTGAAAGGTGAAGCCTGGATATGGGTAGTATGCCAGTAAGCCTTAAAGGGAGTGTCGGCTGGAACGAGGCTGTTCCCTGTGTGTGTGTGGGGGAACACCGCTCGTGTGAGGCCTGGTGAGGCCTGGTGGACTCCGGTGGAGGTGAAGCCTGGATCCCTGTGTGAAAGTGTGGGGGATGCCAGTAAGCCTCGGAGTGCCAGACAAGCGTCCTGGAGGGCAGAGCCTGGATCTGAGTATGTGAGAGATGCAAGTGGCCTTGGACGGGTGGAGGGCTGGAGACCATATGTGGTCAAGCCTTAGAGCCACAGTGGTGGTGGACTGAAGCAGCTAAAACCGACTAAAGGTAATACTCTTTGTGTTATGGACATTCACATGGACATTGCTTTATTATTACCTTGCGGAAGGCTGTTATTAGAACCAATTGGGCCTGTCTGCCACTTGGACTTGTTTGACATTATGTGTGTGAAATGCGGTTTATGATGAGATAATAAACTGTGGATTGTGAAACACGACAATTTAGTTGCTGGTGTGCATTGATTGATGCAGCAAAGCGAGTATCCCCCAGGATAATAAGTAGCGCTGCCTTACATAAGGAACATCCTTTTCAGGGTAATGACTTGTATATAAGGCAAAATAAGTAAACAAAACCAAAAATACTCCTCCACACCTTGGCTATGATCACACCTAGCGTTTTTGATGCGTTTTTGCACTTTTGCATTGCTTTCAACCAAGACAAATGCATTCACCAGGAAATGTCATTTTAAAATTTCACAACCTTATCTGGCCAAGTGGCATGTGACACATCATCAGACACATGCATACAGTGCTGAAAAGACATGGGAACAGCATGGGGAAGACCTCTGGAAGCATCTCTGACTCCCAGGTAACTGCTTAAAAGTGTGTCCATCATAAGTGATCCTTGGCAAATGCGAAGATGCCTCCCGCCATGCACCTGTCATTGCAGACTTGCAATAATTACCGTCCACATCCTTGTCCCAATGCAGTGTTCAGTTTTCCCTACCCCACTCCTTGGAATGCAAGCGCAAGTATGCAGCCAGCCAACCACCCATAGGCTGCAATACTATACTTGGCAAACTTTTGACAGCTGCTTGCAATTGAAATGTGGCCTTTTAGGCTCGTGGAGGCGGAATCTGTCCACAATCTTATGGCAACGGCGACCGGGTGTCCATCCTTGGTCCCCAGCCGCCACTATTTGTCCCAGTGTTGTCTCTGCCTTACACAAGCACGAGTCCCACAACATTACCCGTGCCCTCCCCAGTGAACTTACTGGGAAGGACCACCTACCCACAAACACGTGGACAGGTGAATGTGGCCATGGATGGTATGGAGCCAGTCCACAGCTTTTTTTGCTGAGTTGTATTTCACCACAGCCATATTTTTTAGCTTGGTGAAAGGACTTGGGAAACTATATCTACTCCAGCTGTCATTTCTCCCAGGAGGTCCTCTTAAGCTGCTTGCACTTTAAATGTGGCATAACCTCATGCCGACGGCGGCCGGGTGTCCATACTCGGTCCCCAGCCTCCACTATTTCTCCCGGTGTTGTCTCCGCCTTCTACAAGAACGGGTCCCTGAACATTACTACTGGTACTTTCTGTGGGAATCTGCTTGCCTCCTACCAGCCTGGAATATTTCCAGTAAACTATGGTACGATGCCATGGTATTAGCACTGCCCCCAGTACCAGTAGTAAAGCCATCCCCAATTTCCTTATCAGGAATTTTATTTGGTAGACTGAGTGGCTGCCCAAATACAGTAGTTTCTCACAAAGGAGCTGAACATAGAGTGGCAGTAGGTGCAAGTTTTTCCAGTCTGTTAGATATTAGAGGGTGAATGGCAGCGCATTGGATCAGTGGTTAGCACTGAAGCCTCGCAGCGCTGGGATCCTGGGTTCAAATACCAGAAAGGACAACATCTGCAAGGATTTTGTATGTTCTCCCCGTTTTTGCGTGGGTTTCCACCTGAGTAAAAAAGCAGCCATAAAGTGTCCGGGAACCTTCCCACACACTTTTCTTAGCCAGGACTGCTTCTCGGCAGGGTTGGACGGTCCCACCAGAGAATCCTCTGGTGTGCCTTGGCTTCTACCTCAGGAGAGATCATGATAGCACTAACTTTGCAGCTGCTATGGGACTCTTGAGCGGGGGAGAAAGATGAGCCCTTAGAATCAAATCCTCTGGTGGACACAATGTTTTTCAATCTGAAACAGCTTCTCAGTGGGAGTTGTATTTCACCACAGCCATATTCTTTAGCTTGGTGAAAGGACAGGCATAGAGGGAAACCGTATCTACTTCTGCTGTCATTTCTCCGTCACCAGGTTCTGCCTATTGTCACACACGGCCATGCCTGGCTGTATGTTCAGTGGTGAGAGCCACAGATCAAGCTGCTGTGTTACAGTTTTCAACAACTCTGCAGCGCTGGGAGGTTTGTTTCCTAAGCATTAAGCATGTTATCTTCAGCACAGCCTGTTGCCAAGGTGCTGCAGTGCTTTCAGCTTGTGACTGATGTGGTCATTTCGGAGATAGAGGAGGAGGTGCAGGAGCTGAACAATGTGATTACATTGATGTTACATTGGCGACTCTGTTTTTTATACTAAAGAAAGGTCCTACTGTTTGTTTGTTTTTTTACGTTATTTTTTAAGACAAATGTATTCACCGGGAAATGTCATTTTTAAATTTTACAACCTTATCTGGCCATGTGGTGTGTGACACATCATCAGACACATCCTCTTTCATTCATGATGGAGGGACTCTCAAAGTCACAAAGCCTATTTTTATACTGCCATCAGGCGGCCCTAACTATTCTTAAAAGGCCAGCAGTCAGCCCTTGCTATTGTTAAAGAGCCATCAGCCGGCTATGCTTTGTTGTTCCATTATTAACAAGTGGGTCTGCTATACTGTTATTGCTTATGCAGTGATTGCAAGGGCTGCCAAAAATTAGGACGCAACCCAATACCCCTTTGAAGAGACATAGAGGAGGGTCTCAGTAAAAAAATGTTCACGTTATAAAGGAGTCTCATATAGTGATAATGCCCATGCTGTGACTGCAAGGGCTGACCAAAGTTTGGGAAAAAACCCTCTAAGAAGTTAAAGACACATAGAGCAGGGCCACAGTAATGACATGTTTCCATTACAAAGGAGCGGGTATGCTATACAGTTATAGGGTATGCAGTGAGACCAACAGCTTACCAAATTTAGGAAAAACCTCACTAAGAATTTAAAGACACATAGAGCAGGACCACAGTAATGAGTACGACATGTTCCCATTAGAAAGGAGAGGGTCTGCTATACAGTTATAGGGTATGCAGTGAGTCCAACGGCTGACCAAATTTAGGAAAAATCCCACTAAGAATTTAAAGACACATAGAGCAGGGCCACAGTAATGACATGTTTCCATTACAAAGGAGCTGGTGTGCTATATAGTTATAGGGTATACAGTGAGTCTAACGGCTGACCAAATTTAGGAAAAACCCCACGAACAATTTAAAGACACATAGAGCAGAGCCACAGTAACAACAAATTCCCATTAGAAAGGAGAGGGTCTCCCATAGTGTTGGCCTATGCAGTGAATGCAAGGGCTGCCAAAAATTGGAAGGCACTCCAATGCCTCATGGAAGAGAGATACACGGCCTTATGAAAAAAAGTTCCCATTTTTAGGAAGTGGATATCCCATAGTGTTGGCCTATACAGTTAATGCATGGGTTGCCAAAAATTGGGAGGCACTCCAATGCCCCCTGGAAGAGACTTAGAGGGCCTCATAAAAAAATGTTCCCATTAGAAAGGAGCGGGTCTCCTATACTTGTAATGCCCATGCACTAAGTGTATGGGCTGACAAACATTTACCACTGGGGGGTATACATGAACATACTGTATAAATTTTTTTTTTTTACTGGCATCATAAACACCCTTTAAAAAAATTATGTGGGTGTTGCATCACGGACCACGGTCACCCTGGTGATATTGTGGTGTAGGATGAGGATGAGGAGAAGGAGGAGGACAAGAGCAAATAGCCAAAATCAGGAAGCGTATACCCATGTGTGGGTGTGAAGAGGTGCATGGGAATACACCTCCTAAAAAAAGACACTGGATTTGAGTTTATGTAACCCTGCTATCATTTGGTGGTTTTGAGAAGTCTAGCCCAATCTAGCCCTTGTTCATTTTTATAAGAGTCAGCCTGTCAGCATTTTTAGTTGACAGGCGGATGCGCTTATCAGTTATAATTCCACCAGCAGCACTAAAAACTCGCTATGATAAAACGCTAGCGGCAGGCAGGCCAGGAATTTCAAGGTGTAGAGAGCCAGTTCATTCCACGTATCCAGCTTGGATACCCAATAATTGTAAGTCACAGAGGAATCACGGAGGACGTTGGTACGGTTGGCAAGGTGCTCCCTCAGCATCTTCCCAAACTTTGCAGTCCTTGTGAGAGTACCCCACGCCTCAGGGACTGTGTGGTGGTAAGGGCTGAGAAAATTGTCTCAGAACTTTGACAGTGTTCCCCTACCACTGCTGGATTGCATTTGTGTCTCTCTCGCCTGTACTCCTTGGTTGTCCAATGAACTGTGACCTCTGCCGCCAGCGTTTTCAGTTGGGAATTTTTTTAATAGTTCCGCAACAAGTGCCTTCTGATACTGCCCCATTTTTGTAGACCTGTCTGCCTCAGGAATAAGAGATCTAAAGTTCTCCTTGTAGCGTGGGTCTAGAAGTGTTACCAACCAGTAATGACTGTCACCCAAAATTTGGAGAATGCAAGAGTCATGGGAAAGACAGCGTAATATAACCTCAGCCATGTGTGCCAGACTGCTAACAGGCAAGACTTCTGTGTCCTCACCAAGAGGATGACTGACCATGCTCTCCTCCTCCTCCTCCTCTCTGTCCTCTGGCTATCCACGCTGAATAGACTGTATGACAGTTGTGCAGGTAGTACCATCTATAGTGCAAGAAACTAGCTCCTGTCCTTCCTCCTCCTCCTCTTTCTCATTGTCACCCAATCCACATTGGGATGAGATGAGGCTGGGCTGTATGTAATCACCTTGTATTGTTCCTTGCTCCATCTCATCGTGCTCCGCCTGCAATGCGTCCTCTTTGATTGTGAGCAGAGAGCATTTCAGAAGACAAAAAAGTGGGATGGTTACACTAATTATGTCGTCATCACCGCTCACCATCTTGGTGGAGTCCTCAAAGTTTTGGAGGATGGTACATATGTCTGACATCCATGTACACTCATGAGGTCTTATGTGTGGAGCCTGAACTGAATACCGACAGCCTCGTTGTTGCTGGTACTCAACAACTGCCCTCTTCTGCTCACAAATCCTTCCCAACATCTGCAGTGTAGAGTTCCAACGTGTGGGGACATCACATACCAATCTGTGAGCCAGAAGGTGCAAATGCTGTTGAAACATGGCAAGAGCAGTGGAAGCTGTAGGTGACTTTCTAAAATGGACACACAGGCAACGTACTGTAACAAGCAGATCCGGCAGCTCCGGGTAGGATTTGAGAAACCGCTGAACCACGAGATTAAGCACATGAGCCAGGCATGGTGCGTGTGTGAGCTCACCTTGCCTCAGCGCTGCCACCAGGTTCCGGCCATTGTCACACATGACCATGCCTGGCTGTAGGTTCAGCGGTGTGAGCCACAGATCTGCCTGCTCTTTCAGAGCTGTCCACGACTCTTCAGCATTGTGCGGTTTGTCATCTAAGAAAGAGGCTGAAGAAAAGGAGGAGGCTGAGGTGGATGAGGTGCAGGAGCAGTAGACTGTGGGGGCAACCCTGATAAACCTAGGGCCCGCAATCCTCAGTGTTGGGAGGACGTGTTCCGTCCCAAGGTCCGACTGGGTCCCGGCTTCCACTATGTTAACCCAGTGTGCCGTCAGCGAGATGTACCGTCCCTGCCTACAAGCACTTGTCCACGTGTCCATGGTTAGGTGAACTTTCCTGGTAACTGCATTGTTGAGGGCACGGCTAATGTTTTGGAACACGTGCTTGTGTAATGCAAGGATGGCACACGAGGAGAAATAGTGGTGGCTGGGGACCGAGTACCGAGGAACAGCCTCCGCCATCAGGTTGCGGAATTCTTCCGTCTCCATGAGCCTAAAAGGGAACATTTCTAATGCAAGCAGTCGCAAAATATGGGAATTTAGTAGTGTGGCCTGTGGGGCGGTGGCTGCGTATTTGCGCTTGCATTCCAATGACTGGAGTATGGCAACTGAACGCTGCGCTGGGACAAGGACGTGGACCTGCTTTCTGATGCTGCTACTTGAGAGTGTGCAATGACAGATGCAAGGCAGGAGGCATCTTCGCATGCACCATGGACAGGGGATTGGCTTGCATGCACAACAGCGGAAGAAGCAGTGGTGCCACCCGCAGACACTGTTCATGGACCCTGGGGTTCGGCCCACAAAGTCGGGTGCTTTGCTGCCATGTGCCTGATCCTGCTGGTGGTGGTTAGGCTGGTCATTTTGCCCCCGCTGCTGATGCTGGCCTGGCAGGTGGTGCAAATGGCCTTTTTGGGTTTATCTGCAGAGTCTTTAAAAAACAACCAGACTTAGGAAGACCTAACAGTTGTACTGGCAACTTCTTTCGTGTTGGTGTTATGGGGAATGGTTGCCTGCCTTCATTTTGCGGCCACCTCACTGCTTCTTCCTGCCTGTTGAGGTGCTCTGCCTCCCTCCCCCTGTGTGCTGCTCTCCTCGCTCTGCATGTCCTCCTGCTAGGTTGGGTAAGTTACTGTATCATCCACCACCTCGTCTTCCACTTCTGCACTCTGGTCCTCCTCCTGACTTTCTGGCAATTGTGTCTCATCATTGTCCACCTCTTGTGACACTTTCCCACCGTCGCCTTCGTGTGACTCTGGCTGCTCAAATATTTGGACATCGCTACATGCGATCTCCTCTTGCCCCGCTTCAAGTGGACAGGGCGAGAGGCCAGAATCTATAAATGGAAAAGTGAACAGCTCTTCGGAGTGTCCAAATGTGGGATCATTTGTTTCTGGGCATTTGGCATGTTGGGAGGAAGGAGGTTCAGGGTGAGGAATATGCAGTCCAGACTACTGAGACTTGACCGTGTGGAAGACAAGGTGGTGGTGGTGGCTAAGTGAATGGAAGCATTATCTGCTATCCAACCAATAACCTTTTCACACTGCTCTGTGTTCAATACTGGTGTTTTGAGGTCCCCTATTAATTGGGACAGGAATGTCGAGCAAGAAGATGTAGGTGTTTGTTGTTGCACAATTTCAGCTTACCCACAGCCTAGGCCTCTGCATGCACCATCATCATCACGTCCAGTTCCCCGTCCCTTGCCACGTGCCTTGCCCATTTTAAATGGAGGACAATATCTTCCACGCTCACTACAAATGACTGAATTTGGAGCGAACTTATATATGATCTGTGTGATGGAGAAACCACATACCTGGCATGTAGGTAACTATTTTGAACAGCTAACTGGTGTCAATTGCTTCACTGACACACGGAAACAAATTTTTAATGGAGGTCAGAAATGGCAGTATTTTCTGAAAATGTATATGTGATCCGTGTGACGGAGAAACCACAGCATTAAATACCTGGCCTGTAGGTAACTGTTTTGAACAGCAAACTGGTGTCAATTGCATCACTGACACACTGAAACAAATTTTTAATGGAGCTCAGAAATGACCGTATTTTCTGAAAACCTATATGTAATCCATGTGATGGAGAAAACGCAGCTTTAAATACATGGCCTTTAGCTAACTACTTTGAATAGCAAACTGGTGTCAATTGCTTCACTGACACACTGAAACTAATTTTTAATGGAGGTGAGAAATGGCAGTATTTTCTGAAAATGTATATGTGATCCGTGTGACTGAGAAACTACAGTATTAAATACCTGGTCTGTAGGTAACTGTTTTGAACAGCAAACTGGTGTCAATTGCATCACTGACACACTGAAACAAAGTTTTAATGGAGGTCAGAAATGGCAGTATTTTCTGAAAACATATATGTGATCTGTGTGACAGAGAAATCACAGTAATAAATATCTGGCCTGTAGGTAACTATTTTGAACAGCAAACTGGTGTCAATTGCTTCACTGACACAGTGAAACAAATTTTTAATGGAGGTCAGAAATGGCAGTATTTTTTGAAAACAGACGAAGAAACCACATATTTAAATAACTGGATTTTTAGTGTTTTAATATGCAAAGGACCTAGCTATATTCTGCAGTACCAACAAGCAAATGGCACAGAAAAACTGTGTTCTCTGGATTGCTTTTTAAGTAAATAATTAGGATTAAGATCCAAAAAAAAATTATTCTTGGCTCCTGAGGCCTGGGCCTATTTCTAGAAATATCTAACAGCAGCAGCAGACAGAACTGGAATGGAGCCTCTTGTGCTATGTGCACTGCAGTCTGCTATATTCACTGCCTGCCTGTATACACTCCCTGCCTGATATCTCTGCAGATGGATTAGTCCTCAGAAGGACTGTTTGTTGAGATGGATATGTGTCTCTAATATAGTTTGGTAAACCTACACTAAGTAGAAACAAGCAAATCTTTCCGTAGCTCAGCAGCATCTCTCCCTACACTGCCTGATTCCGGAGTGACTGTGACGAGCATGGCGGTTCCAGGTCTGATATAGACCTGATGATGCTGTGCAGCCAGCCAATCACTGTAATGCCACAACCAACATGGCTATGGCATTACAGTGAGTGGCAGGCTCTAAAGAGCACCAAACATGCAGGGAGGAGACCTGAGGTCCCACCGAGAAACCCCGGAGATGCTCGGGCGAGCACCGAGCAGTAGCGAGCTTGCTCGCTTATCACTATTAATTTTATATTTTGATAGACTGGACTTGTACAAATCTGGAAATGCCAAATGTATTTATTTTTTTAATTCCTTTATATTTAATGAGGAAAAAAATATATGTATTTAATTCTAAATATCTGTTTTTTATATTTTACTTTATTTTGTGGTCCCAGCGATCAGTATATAGTCAAAATCTGGGTGTCCCTTGAATATCAGCTTGTGCCAGAGCTTCACAGGACTACAAAGACAGCAGCAACAGTGACCTTCATCAGGCCCTTGGCTGACATTGTAATCAATCAGTGCATTACAATCACATTACATGGGAGTGTGTGCGTGCTAGCAACTGCTCCATTTAAGTGATTAACAGCTGCATCTAAATGGTTAACAGCAGTGATCAGAGCTCAGGTCTGGATGCTGCTGTTAGGCCACGGCCTCACTTTCAGTATTTGGTCAGTATTCTGTCAGTATTTTTTCTCAGGAATGGGAAACAAAACCAGAGCTGGGTGATAAATGCAGAATTGGTGACTTGTTTCTGTTATACCTTTTCTCTGATTGTTCCTCACCTGGTTTTGTCTCCCACTCCTGAGAAAAAATACTGACTGAATACTGACCAAATGCTGACAGTGGGGCCGTGGCTTTAGAGACAGATCTCGGCTATGTAACATAGCTAACATTTACCATGTGTGTAGGAGGCTCAGCTCCTGAGTCCTCTCCACACATGATGACCCCAGACCTGTTTACTTTTAGGTTATTTTGCACTAAAGGGCAAGGATTTACTAAAAGTAAATTCACACTTTAAAGTTTATTCACATAATGCTATTGTAATGCTATGTTTTGTCCTTATTTTCCAAAATAATAGAAAAAAACATAGCTTTTGTTGTGATTTTCAATAATCATGGAAAACCACAAATAATAGTGGCAAAAAAACAGAGAGCGATTGCTTTTATAGTATTTATGTACAATGCTAGTATGGGAAAGATTAATGCTAGCACAATATGTGAGCAGTGAGCCAATAACTCTACCATAAAAACCTTTCTATGCATGATCTTTTTATGCTCGTGTCTGGCTTTCCATGTAGCACTAGTGTACTATATAGCCAATAACTGTGCACCAAATTGCAGTTTTGCTGAGCGGCAATAGGCTGTGCAGCACACTAATGTGCATGTGAATGTGGTGCCCCTGCGGGTCCAGTTGCCACAGAGGTACTGCATCTCAGCCAGAGATGTGGTACCCCACTCTCAGGTAAGGAGAGAGCACTACCCAGGACCCAAACACTCACAGCCAACACTACACCACTCCTGAAGGAGGGTCCAGATAGCTCCTAAGGGAGAGCACAGAACCGGGGGCGGTCTGGAAGGTGGAACTAAGTAGAGGAGGTGGGTGGAGGAAGTAGTTTAGGGGAGCACTAAAGGAAGAGTATAAAAGAAGGGCAGAAACATCTAGATGGGGCCATTCCTGATTCCAGTCCTTGGAGCAGTAGTTCAGTGAGTGAGGACCGTGGAGGAGAGGGGCCCAGTCAGAGAGGCCCAGTAGGAGAGTGAGGAGAGAAGACCAGAGCAGTGAGGAGGGCTCCAGAGAGAGAGAGGATCCTAGGGGCACGGGAAGTGCAGAGTCCACCCATGCACCTGAGTTCACACTGACCGTGAAGGGATCAGGCCACAGTAGGGGACCTGCCTCAGACTAGTGGACTAGTGGAGGACTGCAAGACTCAGCTAGCAAACTGGAGGTAGCGGTATCTTCACGTGCGGTAGCCAAACACCACACACATTAGCTGAAAAGGTGACCATATAGGACAAAGGAGACGTTGCCCAACAAGGCCCGCGGCCACTGGCTCGGGACACTGTGTGTGAGGCGCAGGACAGGAGGGCAAGAGCCAGAGCAGAGAGATGACCCGGGAAGATACATAACAAGGGGGTCCCGATCAAGTGCACCCAAGTTATCTGAGAGTTGGCTGGATCACTTTCCCGGAGGACACAGGACTCGGCGGGCGGTTATAATCTGGCAGTTGTAAACTGGAACATCTTAATAACTGTGAGTAAATACTTGAAGACTGCACCCCTCTGTGTCCTTGACTTAATTGCTGCGGCACCTGCCTTGAACTACACCACCAACATCCAAATTCTCCTATTTAACTGCCCTGGTGCCTAGCTCTACCCGTGGAGAGCTGAACCATCTCTGCTGCATCACCAACAGCCCCAGTGGATCTGAACTGCAGCAGGGTGGCGTCACAAAACATTATCCCCAAAACTTTACTTTATTGACTGCCCTGGGCCACGGACCGGGTCACTGCCACTGTGACTACCCCAAAATGGACCAGCCCGGCTACCGAGTACCACACCGCCCCAGGGGGCACGTCATGAACATACAGTAGCTTGATTCCCAACCTATTCAATTTATTAACTGCATATTTGTATGGACAGAAAATGGGCGCACAGGTTCAGAAATATGAAAACAAACATGTAAGTACATAAGTAAGTCTTTTTTCATATGTGCATGCATTTTCATCCAAAAGTATTTCTCTACCATATAAAGCCAATAAAAGGGAATTTACAAAAAAAAAAAAAAACGGAAAAAGCAGGCGGTCCTATGGTCCTATATATGAAAAAAGTGAAACCTTTCAATAGTTTCCCTTTGGACTTCTTTGAAAAGAAATTTAGGTTTCTACAACCTATGGGCTCTGTCAATCATTAGATCATAATTATAGGATGCAGACAACGTTTTTTGCAATATTTTCTTGGGAGAAATGAACCAGAAGGTGAACACCACAGATAAAAAGTGGAAGGGATAGCTTCTAGACAAAACACCTTGGAAGAAGAACGCTTAGGCCACGGACCCACTATCAGTATTCGGTCAGTAGTTTGTCAGTGTTTTCTCTCAGGAGTGGGAGCCAAAACCAGGAGTGGGTGATGAATGCAGAAGTGGCGACTTGTTTCTATTATACCTTTTTTCTGATCGTTCCTCACCTGGTTTTGGCTTCCACTCCTGAGTAAAAATACTGACCAAATAACGATAGTGGGGCCGTGGCCTTTCTCTTAAAAAATGAATTAAAAACCTTAAAAACCAAACTAATAGAACTAGAAGGCCGCAACAGGCAGAATAATTTAACATTTCGAGGTATTCCAGAGAAAGTTCCACCAGCTGATCTCTCCATTTGCAGACCTTTAGTATACAGTTAATGTACCCAAATTTGCTGAGGCCAATATACAAGCATATACATGCACTTTTCATCAGCACACTGCAATTAATAAATACATGAACTCCACCCTTTGCTGTACATAAAATATGTATGGTACTTAGCATTTTTTGATCAAGACATGAAAAAGACATCTAACCATCACAAGTTGTAATTTAACCCCTTTCTGATGTGGGACCGCACTGCTCCCAGCGCATTAACCCCGAAATGCTGCGATCTAAGTCGATCGCAGCATTTCCAGTGCAAGCACCGGTAACAGTGCGTCTGTTACTTTCTATCCGGCATCCTCCACTGTGTATGCCGGGTCCGGATATTTGCTATGGTTACCCGATGTCATCATGATGACATCCGGGTCACCAGGTAACAGCAAGATAGGTAGATCGTGCTCAGTGCACAATCTACCTAGCTTTTGGGTGCAGGGGCTAACAGCCTGCACAGCATAGGTGACGATGCTTCATCTTTATGCCGTGCAAGTGACCAACCTGCAAAAAATGAAAGTCCCATAGTGGGACAAAGTGTAAAAGTAAAAAAAAAAAACACTGATTGGCAGGTTTCTGTGTACACTGTGTATAGACAGAAACCGGCCAATTAGTGCTGGTGTGTGGTTGGAGCAGGCAGCAGGTTTACTAATTCTATAGTGATAACCTCCTGCTGATAAAACAATGATTTCATAGAAAAAGAAAATACACTAAGAAGCCCCGAAAATAATACATCTCTGAAATCAGAGTCTCTGCCCAGATTAGTCAACAAAAACTTGAGGACACATATAAAAGGAGTTGGAACCAAATACAACTTGGCTGAAGCAAACATTTTTGATGGAAAGGGACTTCACATGTTTTTGCACTTTAATATGGTAACTGGGATTGACATTGTTCAAATCATGAGTTTATGTCTTTATAGGATTATGGACATGTCATTGAAAGTTAGAAGAATTTAGATGATGATTTTACTTTACTTTAGGTGTAGGACATCAATATTAATTCCTCCTTTATACAAAGGAAGAGAAAGATATTTCATGTTGATAGTAAAAACTATTTAGGAAAGTTATTTTTAATCACCAGCATATTTCATTAGACATAATCCTTACTTCATATCATGAATATAATTTTATGTTTGTAGTTTACTAAAACTATTTCCATTAGTATGCTTTCAGAATTTATTCATTTTTTCTTTTCTAGTAGAATTTAGCACAAGAATGAACACTTTTTATTTTGTAACTGTTGGTATTGATTTGTTGTTTCATGCTGAGCAGTTGCAAGAAAATGAGCACCTCATATCTTCTTAAAAATAGCCACTATTTCAAATTATTAATATAAAAAATAATGGTCTTTCACCTGTTCTGAAAAAGTACAATTACTGACTCAGTCTATGATGTGCTTTTCCTAATTGTCTGTGGTCAACAAAAAAACTTAGAAAATCTAAAAGTAATAAGAAATTATTGTTATAATTGCATACCTTTTATTAAATAGTTTGATCCAAAATGCAAGACACTTTTACTAATTATCCTTTTCCACGCCTCAAAGAATGTGTTTTGAAATGAATCCTGGAAACTTTAATTTCCTTGTTAACTAACTTCACCGCCTACTGTTACTGCAAACAGTCTAATTAAATTAATTCCATGGAATTACAGTATGTCCACACATTGAAAGCAATTAATGTTAATTCAATGTGTAATCATCAGTTAAAATCTGGGTTGTGTAGCTTCATCCACAATTTCCCATAGAAAATGAAAACTACATACAGTGCCGGCAAAAAAAATCTTTACATTTGTGCAGTAAAAAAAAACTTTCCGTGTAAAATCCGCATCATGATTTCACTTCTTAAAAGTGCACACAATGAAGGAGATAATCAAAAACTATATAATAGCAAAACTGGCTTAGTAAAATGTAAATATCAATACTAATTAATTAAAATACTAATTGTAACGAAATATCCACAATAAAACACTTGAACGTTAAGATTTTGTGGTTTCGTTGAATTTGTAAAGATTTTTTTTGCTGGCACTGTACATAGCTTCATAAACAAATGAATAGATTTGTATTTTAACATGGAAGAAATAGTTGACTATTTCTACAAATTAGAGGTTTGCAATTACCGTTTTCAGAACAGTGGTTACTAGAATCAGTATTATAAAGAACTGTTTAACTTGGGAACTATACATTGGAGATATCTTAGTTTGCATACACATAGACAACAATACAAATAGGATTATTCCTATTGCTGTAAGCAATAAAACCCTGCTTGAATAAACTATAGGACAACGTTTTTATATTTGTGAAAGCTAATTTGTATGTCATTTTTATAACTGTATTTTTTTTCAAAATGAAGGAGACATATTTAATAAAAAAATATATATACATCTGTTTTTCACATTTTTTAATTAGCTCAAAGTACAACTAAATATGTTTTAAAAGGAACCTGTTACAGGGTTTTTTCAATATAAAATACTGCCATCAAGGCCTATTTTACAGTATCCTAGTAACCTGTATGTAAGTCCCCAATGCCCTCTGCATAGCACACAAAATACTTTTTAATATACCCCAATATGGTGTAGTCTGGTGCTATGGATATCTCTCCTCTTGATCCGGCTCCTCCTCGCTCGTAGCAAGCGCCGTTCTCTGCTTGCTTCGTATGGATAACGCATCCTCAGTCATCCACAAAACATCTCCCAATCATGATCCTCTATAGGTGCACTTTGCTCTACCCTTCTAAGGGCATGTGCCAGGAGTGGCCAAAGAGCACTGATGACTCGGAAGTAAATCCGGCACATGCGCACTACAGTACTTTTCTCTTTTTTCCAAAATGTATGCTAAACACAAACATGGTAGACAGACATGGCAGGGTGATTTAAAAAAATATATATATTATTATTATTATTTATTATTCTAGCGCCATTTATTCCATGGCACTTTACATAGGAGAAAGGGGTATACATAGCAAAAACAATTACAATAATCTTGAACAAAACGTGACGGCGACTGCTACAGGAGGAGTGAGGACCCTGCCCGCGAGGGCTCACAGTCTACAAGGGATGTGTGAGGATACAGTAGGTGAGGGTAGGGCTGGTCATGCAGCTGTATGGTGGAGCGGTGGTTACTGCAGGTTGTATGCTTGTCGGAAGAGGTAGGTCTTCAGGTTCCTTTTGAAGGTTTCCATGGTAGGAGAGAGTCTGATACGTTGGGGAGAGCGTTCCAGAGTAGGGAAGATGCACGGGACAAATCTTGTATGCGTTTGTGGGAAGAGGAGATAAGACGGGAGTAGAGAAAGAGATCTTGTGAGGATCGGAGGTTGTGTGCGGGTATGTACTAGGAGACAAGGTCAGAGATACTGTATATGGAGGAGACAGGTGGTGAATAGCTTTGTATGCCATGGTTAGGGTTTTGAACTGGAGTCTCTGGGTAATGGGGAGCCAGTGAAGAGATTGACAGAGAGATGAGGCCGGGGAATAGCGGGAGGACAGGTGGATTAGTCGGGCAGCGGAGTTTAGGATAGATTGGAGGGGTACGAGAGTGTTGGAAGGAATGCCACAGAGCAAGAGGTTGTAGTAGGGAGATGATGAGGGCATGCACTAGTGTTTTTGCAGATTCATGGTTGAGGAATGTTCGGATCCAGGAGATATTTTTAAGTTTAAGTCGGCAGGAAGTGGAAAGGACTTGGATATGTGGTTTGAAGGAAAGGTCAGAGTCCAGGGTTACCCCAAGGCAGTGAGCTTACTGGACTGGGGAGAGTGGACAGCTATTGACGTTGATAGATAGGTCAGTTGGCTGGGTTGAGTGAGATGGTGGAAAGATGATGAATTATGTGTTATCCATGTTGAGTTTTAGAAATCTAGCAGAGAAGAAGGATGAAATGGCGGACATACATAGTGGGATTTTGGTTAGTAGGGAGGAGATATCGGGTCCAGAAAGGTAGATCTGTGTGTCATCGGCATAGAGGTGATACTGAAAGCCATGAGACTCTATGAGGTGTCCCAGGCATAAAGTGTAGATGGAGCAGAGCAAGGGTCCTAGAACTATATATCATGGATAAGAACGTGGTTGCCATTAGCTGCAGCTATAACACCACCGGCAGTGCAGGCAGTAACCATCTTGGTAGTAGTACCAAATGCACATTGGCCTGTTTTGCATATTTTTGCAAGTGCATTAGTGGGGAGCAAGCAGAGAGTGCAATGGAGTGTATGTTCCATTGCTCATTTCAATCACAGCAGGTTGACAGTGACACCATTAGCTGGAGGCAGAGTACTACTTAGTTAAACTTCTTTATCACCTAAGTAGTTCATGTCATAAAAAGCAGAGTTTCAAATCCGTCACCGACAACTGTTTCTATTCTGCCCAAATTTCCCCTAACCCACAGCAATATGGAGGCTAAGGGACATACTACACCACAACCACTTTTACCAGTTGATATTTTGGAAGACATGAACAGTCAGCCTTTGTTCTCAGAAGGCATGGTGTTTTTAGGAGATGGGCAACATGATTCTTATGCCAATCTGTGTTGCAGGCTGTGAAGACCCGGGGTATTCCGTGGGCGTAATATTACTCAGACAACACAGGGTGAGGGTAAAACAGCGTGGCAATACTTTATTGAACCACAAAGCAGACAATAAACATATAGAACAGTCCCAGCAAATACCCAAGATGGTACAACATTACACAGTCTCACGCTTCCTTCTCCACCCACCTGGGATAGAACAGTTATGACTTTGGAAACTTCCAGGGCCGACTACCTCAACCAGTGGCCCCACGCTTCTGGTGAGCTCCCACAGAGAGAAGGTAGCTGCAAGCTTTGGAAGCTAGCAGTCCATCGAGGTTCAAGACCAGGAGACTCGAGGGACCCAACCTGGCCTCTCCGAGAGTTTCCATGGGGCCAGATGACCAGTGGGTCCCAATCTGTCTTCTCCGAATGTCTCTGAGGGTTGCAGAGGACCAGTGGGTCCCTCTTGGCAACCCCAAACAACATATCCATGGGGTCAGGTGACTTCTTCGTCCCAACCCTTGTCTCCCCAAAATGTATCCATGTCTCTCTGATGGTCAAATGGAGCAGATTAGAATCTTTCCAGTCAGTGTCGATACCCTTAGACTAGAATCATATAGAATACAAATCTGTGTCTCTTTAGGTGCCATGCTATCCATCTACTTTCCTGAAAGATGTCTCTCATTCTCCTTTCTGATGCTACTTCATTCTCTATCCCAAGTCTGACTGCTACAAAAACACATGTCCATGCTGCTTCTCTGGGCTCAGTCCCCTGAATGGCAGAACTGCTCTCACGCTCCCCCCAAAGCTAGGTGTGCATTAGTGGAGGTATCTTTCTCAGGTCGACCACATCTCCTGGGTCTACATGTGAGACTCCCTGTGGTGAAGGCTCTGCCAGATCTTCTTTCAACACTTACACAATGGGCCTAGATGATTTTTTTAACAATGATTAGAGGCTCCTGAGATACTAATGAGATTAGGGGAATGATGGACACTTTAAAAGTTAAATTAGTGTACATAAACTGACCAGTAAGCAGAACATTAATAATACACAACCAGCAATCTCTAATAAAATACAATAAGGTATTTCTCTTGGATTAACAAATCTAATCATCTGGCTAATTAAGATTTTAAGTTGTATCATCACACAGGCCCTGCAAGCCAAAGCGATTGGGACCCTGCCCATGTTAGCAGCACTCTGATCCAGTGCAAACCTGTAGTTGAGAATCAGTTGGGAATCATTTTGGGGGCCATTTTAAACACAGACAAGGGAGACAAGGAGCTGAGGTTATCTGAGGACACTGCTGGCATCAGCGATACACAGAGAAGGCGACGTACATTAAAAACATCTTCAGGGACCAATTCAGCTTTTCCTGTGGTCTGCTTAGGAGCACGTAATGCTGCATGTGCTGTTGGTGGTGGAGGCTCTACAGCGCCTGAAAGGACTGTTCATGGTGAAGGCTAATCATACATGCTTATTTATGGGAGTTCTTTTGCTCGAATCTGCCAGACAATTCTTTGGCAGTCTGCAGACTCCGCAAGAGGAAAATAAGCTATAATTCTCCAGGCTCTTATAGACTCAGAATTACAGCTCTACATGAAGCGGTGTCATCTGTTCATTTGGAAAAGTCAACCAAAGCAGCAATCAGAGCAAGTCTGAAGTTGTCCTCCTCCCATTTCTTGCCACATTTGTCTTTCTGTCAGCCAAGCTGCATGATTAGGTAGAACCTTTTTGGTGTCATCATCACTAACATATCTGTCATCCTCCTCTACTGCTTCTCATACTCCAGGTACACCTCTGCCTTCTCAATTGTGTGTTGATAAAGCCACCATATACTCCCAATCAACCGATAATTTGCCAACTCTCATCATGTCAAGTTGCTTGTGGTGTAGTCGCTGCTTTATCATCTTGTAGATTCTTCTGCAATTTAAGGAATGGAGTGCACCCAGCCTCACTGGAAGATGCAAAGCTGACATTATTTCTCTCAGAAAAAGTGTTCCTGCTCTCTGTTTTCTCATGCAGGAGAAAGTAGGCCACTCTCTGGACTTGTCTTTGAGCTCCAAAGTGCATTGAACTTTAGATACTGTTATGATAATGTAGCAACTCACTTTGGAAAATAGTTAACCCACTAACAACTGCAACTGACCCGGTTCCTGTACAGATTAGAGATCCTGACTCCGCAGTCTTTAGTTGTTCATGCATGAGCTGAGATAGCAATAACCACTGACTAGAAGATGGCAACTCATAAGTATGCTGCCTGAAAGGTCATTGAGCGCTTCATGTTCCTCCTAAAGAATCGGTGGGCAGAGAAGAGTGCAAATTATCTACAGAAGGGAAAGTATGCTGAAATAGAAAGAGATCGTAGAGTGAGTAAATCAAATCACGAAATGCAAAATAAAGGATTAAGTACAAACTGTTCGAGAATATGCCACTTCCTGGAAATAAACAGAAGTTAGGTGCAGGGTAAAAAACATAAACATCAGAGAGATAAACAATAGTTGGTCGTTCACTGACTGGCTTAAACTACAGCAGCATGGTTGGACATCCAAATGAGACTATCACCATCAGGAAATACCAGCAGGGGGAAAATATAAAAGCCACACTTGAATGGTGATAGAGCAGACAAATGAGTAAATGAAAATACAAAGAAATAGTCGGCACTCCGTAGTCCTCGTTAGTAGTAGTGGTGCACGTGGAGAGATTACAAGTATAATGAAGAAATCCCGGCACTCACGTGTATTCGATCAGTTCATTTATTCCACATGTAGGAAAACTACATGTTGTAGTTTTCCTACATGTGGAATAAATGAACTGTTCGAATACACATGAGTGCCGGGATTTCTTCATTTTAAATGAGTAAATGAAAACCCTTGTTACTCTAGAAAGACTGAAGCAAGGATAACAGAAACTAAACACCCAGAGAAAAGGTGTATCTGCTGTGGCTCGGCAGACAGAGTAAGATGACCACAAAGCACAAGCTCCAGGGTTAGAACCAGAAGCATGACAGATACCTTGGGCAGCAACTATGGCAAGGGATAATAAATGCCAAGCATCTCCTTGCCGACCCCTTCTTAACTTCCTAATTTGCTGCTACTACACAGGCCATGACAGCCACACACCTACTGACTGGCCACTGTTTTTCATATTGTTTGACTTTACTGCTGCTGCTGGGGCTGGTGTTGCTGTCCCTAAACTGCCAAGTATCTCTTTGTCTGCCTCATCTTAATTTTCTGCCATGCTTTTCCTGCAGCAGCAGCTGCACCAAACACACCCAGGCTAACTATTGTGTTTCATAGTGTTAGTAAACTGAAAAAAGATAATTAGCTCATATCACCTGATACTCACAGGAATCCCAGGCTCACGGATTAGTGTCCAGCATACACTTGCAAGGATATATAAAGATGGTAAAATTCGGTGCCACATGCGATAAATCCTTTTATTCCAAAATTAAAAATCACAACATGTCCCTAGGAGGGGAACAACTGGACGCGTTTCGAGGACACAGCCCCTTATTCGTCAGTATACAAATGAATTAAAAGTAGGTGTACCAAACTATATTAGAGACACATATCCATCTCAACAAACAGTCCTTCTGAGGACTAATTCATCTGCAGAGATATCAGGCAGGCAGTGTATATAGGCAGGCAGGGTATATAGCAGACTGCAGTGCACATAGCACAAGAGGCTCCATTCCAGTTTTATCTGCTGCTGCTGTTAGATATTTCTAGAAATAGGCCCAGGTCTCAGGGGCCAGGAATTTTTTTTTTTGGATCTTAATCCTCATTATTTGCTTAAAAAGCAATCCAGAGAACACCATTGTTGTGCGCCATTTTCTTATTGGCACTGCAGAATACAGCCAGGTCCTTTCCATATTATAGCGCTAATAGCACCAGGTCCACAGCCGCCACTATTTCTCCTGGTGTGACATCCCTGCATTACACAAGCACATGTCCCAAAACATTAGCCGTGCCCTCAACAACGCAGTTACTGGGAAAGTCCACCTAACCACGAACACGTGGACAAGTGCTTGTGGGCAGGGACGGTACATCTCGCTGACGGCACAATGGGTTAACATAGTGGAAGCCTAGACCCAGTCGGACCTTGGGACCGAACATGTCCTCCCAACACCAAGGATCGCAAGTCCTAGGTCAATCAGGATTGCCCCCACAGTCAACAACTCCTGCACCTTCTCCTCCTCAGCCCCCTCCTCCTCTTCAGCCTCCATCTCCGAAATGAACAAATCAGTCACAAGCTGGAAGCACTGCAGCATGGCCTCAGCCAAGTGGAAACAGGCTGTGTTGAAGCTAATATGCTTAGGTGACAAACCGCACAATGCTGAAGAGTTGTGGACAGCTCTGAAAGAGCAGGCAGATTTGTGGTCACACCGCTGAACCTACAGCCAGGCATGGTCGTGTGTGACAATGGCCGGAACCTGGTGGCGGCTCTGAGGCGAGGCGAGCTCACACTCGTACCTTGCCTGGTCCATGTGCTTAACCTCATGGTTCAGCGATTTCTCCAATCCTACCCGGAACTGTCAGATCTGCTTGTCAAAGTATGCTGTCTGTGTGCCCATTTTGGAAAGTCACCTACAGCTTCCGTCGCCCTTGCCATGCTTCAGCAGTGTTTGCAGCTTCCGGCTCACAGAAGAGCTAGTTTCATGCGCTATAGATGGTACTTCCTGCACAACTGTCATACCGTCTGTTCAGCGTGGATGGCCTGAGGACAGAGAGGAGGAGGAGGAGGACATGGTCACTCGTCCTCTTGGTGGGGACACGGAAGTCTTGTGTATTAGCAGTCTGGCACACATGGCGGAGTTTATGCTACGCTGCATTTCCCATGACCCTCGCATTCTCAAAATTTGTGTGACAATTATTACTGGTTGGTGACCATTCTAGACACATGCTATAAGGTGAACTTTAGATCTCTTATTCCTAAGGCGGACAGGTCAACAAAAATGGGGCAGTACCAGAAGGCCCTTGTTGTGTAACTATTAAAAAATTCCCATCTGAAAACGCTGGCAGCAGAGGTGATAGTTCGTTGGACAACCAAGGACTACAGGCAAGAGAGACACAACTCCAATCCAGCAGAGGCAGGGGAACACTGTCAACGTTCTGGGTGAATTTTCTCAGCCCTTCCTATCTCACAGTCCCAGAGGCATAGGGCACTCTCACAAAGAGTGCAAAGTTTGGGAAGATGCTGAGGGAGTACCTTCCCGACCGTACCAACATCCTCCATGATTCCTCTGTGTCTTATAATTATTGGGTATCCAAGGTGGATATGTGGAATGAACTAGCTCTCTACGCCTTGGAGGTCCTGGCCTGCCCTGCCGCCAGCATTTTATCAGAGCGGGTTTTTAATGCCGCTGGTGGAATTATAACTGATGAGCACATCTGTCTGTCAACTGAAAATGCTGACAGGCTGACTGTTATAAAAATGAACAATGGATGGAATGGGCCAGACTTCTCAACACCACCGAATGATAGCAACGTAACATAAACTCAAATACAGTGTCTTTTTTGGGAGGTGTATTCTCATGCACCTTTTCACACACACTCATGGGTATACGCTTCCTAATTTTGGCTATTTGCTCTTGTCCTCCTCCTTCTTCTCATCCTAATCCTCCACCACCATATCACCTTGTTTAGTTAGTGCATGGGCATTATAAGTATACAAGACCCGCTCCTTTCCAATGGGAACATTTTTTTATGAGGCCTTCTAAGTCTCTTCCAAGGGGTATTGGAGTGCCTCACAATTTTTGGCAGCCCTTGCATTCACTGTATAGGCCAACACTTTGGGAAACCATCTCTTTTCTAATGGGAATTTGTCATCACTGTGGCCCTGCACTATGTGTCTTTAAATTTTTAGTGGGATTTTTGCTAAATTTGGTCAGCCGTTGGACTCTCTCTATACCCTATAACTGTATAGCAGACTCTCTCCTTTCTAATGGAAACAAGTCGTACTCGTTACTGTGGCCCTGCTCTTTGTGTCTTTAATTTCTTAGTGGGGTTTTCTCAAATTTTGGCAGCCTTTGCAGTAACAGCATGGGCATTACCACTGTAGGAGACTCGCTCCTTTATAATGGGAACATTTTTTTTAATGAGACCCTCCTCTATGTCTCTTCAAAGGGGTATAGGGTTGCGTCCGATTTTTTGGCAGTCCATTCAGTCACTGCATACGCAATAATAGTTTAGGAGACCCACTTGTTAATAATTTAACAACAAAGCATAGCCGGCTGATGGCTCTCTAACAATAGCGAGGGCCGACTGCTGGTCTTTTAAGAATAGTAAGGGCTGCCTGATGGCTCTATAAAAATAAGCTTTGTGACTTTCAGAGTCCCTCCATCATAAATGAAACAGGATGTGTCTGATGATGTGTCACACACCACATTGCCAGATAAGGTTGTAAAATGTTAAAATGACATTTCCGGGTGAAAGCATTTGTCTTAAAAAGTAAAAAAAACAAACAATAGGATCTTTCTTTAGTATAAAAAACAGAAACGCCAATGTAACCTCAATGTAATTACATTGTTCAGTTCCTGCTCCTCCTCCTCCATCTCCAAAATGACCACATCAGTCACAAGCTGAAAGCACTGCAGAACTGTCTTGACCAATCGGCAACAGGCTGTGCTGAAGATAACATGCTTAATGCTTAGGTGAGAAAGCGCCCAGTGCTGCAGAGTTGTTGAAAGCTGTAACACAGCAGCCTGATCTGTGGCTCTCACCGCTGAACATACAGCCAGGCATGGTCGTGTGTGACAATGGGCGGAACCTGGTGACGGAGAAATGACAGCCGGAGTAGATACAGTTTCCCTCTATGCCAGTCCTTTCACCGAGCTAAAGAATATGGCTGTGGTGAAATACAACTCCTACTGAGAAGCTGTTTCAGACTGAAAAACATTGGGCCCAGCAGAGGATTTGATTCCTAGAGCTCACCTTTCTCCCCCGCTCAAGAGCCCCATAGCAGCTGCAAAGTTAGTGTTATCATGAACTCTCCTGATGTAGAAGCCAGGGTACACCAGAGGATTCTCTGGTGGGACCATCCAACCCTGCCGAGAAGCAGTCCTGGCTAAGAAAGGAGGAAGGTTCCCGGACACTCTATGGCTGCTTTTTTTACTGAGGTGGAAACCCATGCAAACACGGGGAGAACATACAAAATCCTTGCAGATGATGTCCTTGCTGGAATTTGAACACAGGATCCTAGTGCTGTAAGGCTTCAGTGCTAACCACTGATCTAATGTGCTGCCGTTCACCCTCTAACTTCTAACAGGCTGGAGAAACTTGCACCTACTGCCACTCTATCTTCAGCTCCTTTGTGAGAAACTAATGTGTTTAGGCAGCCACTCAGTCTACCAAATAAAATTCCTGATAAGGAAATTGGGGATGGCTCCTCTACTGGTACTGGGGGCAGTGCTAATACCATGACGTTATACCATAGTATACTGGAAATATTCCAGACTGGTAGGAGGCAAGCAGACTCCCACATAAAAGTACCAGCAGTAATGTTCAGGGACCAGCGCTTGTAGAAGACAGAGACAACACTGGGAGAATTAGTGGCGGCTGGAGTATGGACACGAGGCATGAGGCATGAGGTTGTGAAAAGCTTCCGCATCCATGAGCCTAAAAGGCCACATTTCAAGTGCAAGCAGCTGCCCAGAAATCTGGCAGTTTAATATTGCGGCCTGTGGGTGGGTGGCTGGCTGGCTGTATACTTGCGCTTACATTCCAAGAAACAGAAAACTAAGCAGATGGTGGCCTCTATCATCATCATGACCTCACCTCGGCACTATGAACTCTCCTGAAGAAGAAGCCAGGGCCCACCGGAGGAGCCTCCTGTGTTCTGTTGGGTCCGTCCAACCCTGTCGAGAAGCAGCCCTGGCTAAGAAAAGTGTGGGGGAAGGTTCCTGGACACTTTATGGCTGCTTTTTTAATGTGGATCGGACGTGCTTATGCATGTTATTTCTCAACTGCATTGTTGATCAGGCCATTGCCCAACTCTGAAATTAAATGCACAAAGAAAGATGTTTGTGTGTCAAAGCACCACCAACATGTGCGAGATGATGTTGGACGGGCTGCCATTGCTTCTGCAACAAGTTGCATTAGAGGACTTCCTGGGAGAAATGACACCCAGAGTAGATACGGTTTCCCTCTATACCAACCAGTCCTTTCATCGAGCTAAAGAATATGGCTGTGGTGAAATACAACTCTCAGCAAAAAAAAGCTGTGGACTGGCTCCGTTCCGTCCCTGGCCACATTCACCTGTCCACATGTTTGTGGTCAGGCGGTCCTTCCCAGTAAGTGCACTGGGGAGGACACAGGTATTGTTGTGGGACCCGTGCTTGTGGAAGGCGGAGACGATACTGGGAGAAATAGTGACGGCTGGGGACCGAGTATGGACACCCAGCCGCTGCCGGCATGAGGTTGTGAAAAGCTTGCGCCTCCACGAGCCTAAAAGGCCACATTTCAAGTGAAAGCAGCTTTAGAGGACTTCCTGGAAGAAATGACAGCTGGAGTAGATATGGTTTCCCAAGTCCTTTCACCAAGCTAAAGAATATGAATGTGGTGAAATACAACTCAGCAAAAAAAGCTTTGGACTGGCTCCGTACGTCCCTGGCCGCATTCACTTGACCACTTGTTTGTGGGTAAGCGGTCCTTCACAGTAAGTTCACTGGGGAGGGCACGGGTAATGTTGTGGGACCCATGCTTGTGGAAGGTGGACACGACACCGGGGCAAATAGTGGCGGCTGGGGACCGAGTATGGATACCAGGTCGCTGCCGCCATAAGATTGTGGACAGCTTCCGCCTCCATGAGCCTAAAAGGCCACATTTCAAGTGAAAGCAGCTGTCAAAAATTTGGCAGTATAGTATTGCAGCCTATGGGTGGGTAGGTGGCTGGCTGCATTTTGCGCTTGCATTCCAAGGAATGGGGTTAGGACAACTGAACGCTGCACTGGCACAAGGACGTGGACGGTGATTGTTGCAAGTCTGCAATGACAGGTGCATGGCGGGAGGCATCTTCGCATGCGCCAAGGATCACTTATGATGGGCACACTTTTAGGCTGTGACCTGGGAGTCAGAAATGCTTCCAGGGGTCTTCCTTATGCTGTTCCCATGTCTTTTCAGCACTGTATGCATGTTTCTGATGATGTGTCACAAACAACATGGCCAGATAAGGCTGTAAAATGTTAGAATGACATTTTCCAGTGAATGCATTTGTCTTGGTTGAAAACAATGCAAAAGTGCAAAAACGCATCAAACATGCTATGTGTGAACATAGCCCAAGGTGTGGAGGAGTATTTTTGGTTTTGGTTATTTATTTCGCCTTATACACAAGTCAATACCTCAATACCCTGGAAAGGATGTTCCTTAATATATTTCCCAGGAAAATCCATTTTGGATTAGTTTTTGTATGTTTTATTGTGAGTCCATAAAAGTGTTGTAATACTTATGACAACGTTGTTCACAGCAGTGACCTGGGAGTCAGAAATGTATCCAGGGGTCTTCCCCATGATGTTCCCATGTCATTTGAGCACTGTTCCCATCGATTTGGTCAATTTTTAGGCCCTCTGCAGACCGCCAGGGGGAGCCGCCTGAAAAATGCTCGAGTTTCCCACAGACTTACATTGGGCTCGTTGCTCGGGTCGAGCACCTGAGTATTCCAATTTGCTCGACCCGAGCAACGATTACCCGAGAATCTTAGTGCTCCCTCATTACTAATAATTTTTACATTTAGGTAGCCTAGAATGTCTGATACAGCAGTGTGTTGTTAAATATGCTGTTGGTCACATTTGATTACCATCTGTTTTCCCCCTACCACCCTACCACATAAGTTGAAGTCACTAGGACATTAAAAATGTGTTCAATTGACTACAAGGGCAACTGTCAGTGTTCTACATATACTTTTCCAGGGATTTAGAGGCTTTTTAATTATGCAATTCATGTACATTTATTTGCCGCAAATAAAGCTTTTTGGGGAAATTCAAATTTGAAAAATATAGCATTAAAAATTACCTTTATTAAATATAACCTTAAAAAAACTCACTCATAAAAAGTGCAAAGTGCTCAAAACAAGCAAACAGCAGGCTATCTGGTACAAGAATATGCTTATTAAAGGTCTGGAAAGGGGGACCAGGTTCACAGAAGGCTTCCCTGATGATTCTTAAAGCAATGAAACTCATTGGGAGATGTTTGTATGGGTTAACATCAGACTGCATGACAGACAAAAGTCATATCTTTGACAAAATGGGTGAGAACAATCCTGTATTTATCTATTGATTTTTGGGTTACCCATTTAATGCATGTGTTTATATTTAAGGTATATGTGTATCAGTTTACCAAGGTGATATAAATAAGGGGGACGGGTGTTGATTGTCCCCTCTGCCCTGTGACAAAAACAGTTAACGGATAACTATTGCTGCATTAGATTTGGCAACAGCTGGCCCTTTTTGTTTATGGGATATTGCACCGAGGAGTTGTGGAGCACGGACTATGATGCTTGATGGAGTGAGCGTGTTAAAAGGTGTTGTGGCTCTTCCCAGGCACGTCTAATCACAACGGCACTTCTCTAATTTTATGTGTAATGATTATGTGGCCCTGGCATAAAAAATTGAATGGGTGCGGAAGGGACACTTCCCCACTAAGGAATATTTCTTCGGTTTTCTAGCTTTTTATGGTAAAATAACTGCGGTGAATATATATGCAGTAGTTATAGGGAGGTGCTTTGCATGACCTGAATATATATCGCCTTGGAAAGATATTGATATTGAAGCTGTCATATCAATAGGTTGATATGGTGAAGTATTCAAAAGAAGGTGCAATACACTAGCTTGCATGTTTGTTTGTCTTGAGCACTTAGCACTTTTTATTAGTGAGTCTTTTAAGGTTATATTTAATAAACATAATTTTTTATGCTAAGTCCCTAGCATTCGATATATATAATATTTATCTTCTCTGGGATAAAAAATAGTTTTGAATATCGCCTTGCTTATTACGATTGAAAAAATCCATTTATCTCTACTATTGAACTCATTAACACTTACTAACTTGTCCTTTATTAAATTCTGGGGACTGCAGAAACTCAGTAGAAAAAATATACTTAAATATCTTTATAGTGAGCAAACCATAAGTTTGAGGTTAAAAAAAAAAGATATCAAAGCAACTGTCACCAACAGGAAGAGATTACATATTAAGGATCAGAATTGTCAAGAAATCACTAATGAAACCTAAATGAAACACACATAATGGAAATTAGATGAAAACACTGGATTGACTGCTGAACAAGTCTTCTGAAACAGTGGTATTCTGCTATCAGCAGCATGCAACACAGTGTTACACTTAGATGATATCAGCAGTCCCAGGAGCCTGCGGCTTCCTGTCCACCATTCAGCCTATGCATCTCAATCTCAATGCAGCAGGTGTGGATGATGTCTAGATTGCACCTACTGCATGGAGCGTCAGTACGAACAGTACACAGAGCAGCGCATCGGGGGAACGGAGTGGGGTGAGTAGTTTATATTTTTTATATTGTCAGCTCTTGTTGGGGGAATCTATGAGAGCATCATTCCAGGTGAGGGCTGTGAAGATTATGATTATGAATGTGGGAGCTTTATGAGGCCATGATTCTGTTTGTGTGGGTCAAGATAGTAGAGGGGTGCTGTTGGAGCTCCAAACTTTGAGAGGAGCTGTGGAGAACATCATACTGCGTGGAGGGGACCTTGGGGCCATCATATTGTGTAGAGAGCTGTGGTGACATCTTTCACTTTTTTGTTCTGTTGTGGGGGCTATGATAATGCTTAGGGGGCTGTGGAGGCCATGATATTGTTACATGTACGCCTCCTAAGTTCAGATAGGGGCGAGACCGGTTACATGAATTCATTGGAATCCTGGGGGAACCGTTGTTCCGGGTGACCATAGGCTGCAGCTTCTCTCAGGCACAGGACAGATTCAATTGCTGACCAGACACATTTGACAAGAGTCCTCATAAACGGTAGAACAGTACCATTTAATAAGGCACGGCCAGTGCAATGTAAATGTCTCTTTTGGCAACAGGCTCCAGTAATAAAAGTACAGTCTCCTTTGCAGCACAGCAGTACACAGTCTATTATCCTGTAGCACAGTACAGCAAAGTTTTAAGGTATACACAAGCACAGGTTTTTTCTTCACAAGGACTCAATTGTACACAGCATTCTTTATCCTGCATGGAGATGGAGGGGGGAGGGTTTGATGAGGGAGATGATCCCCATGACATGCTTCCTTCCAGTCCTTATCTTCTTGGCTGATAATACTCCACACTGTTAGCTCAGGGAGTTTATCTGACCTGTGTTGAGCTTCCCTCCTGACCTGAATTCTGTTGCCTTGCCTTCTGTGAGATGCAGATCATAAGCCACCTTTCTCTTCGGCTCTAGCCAGCCAGCCAGGTTGGAGGATGTGGGAACCATAATATTGTATGTGGGAGTCATAATACTGAATGCGAGTGGCTGTGGACCTGTCATACTATGTGCATGGCTTTGGACAACTTTATACTGTGTGTGAGGGAGCTGTGGTGCCATCAAACTGCATAAAAGGCTGTTATGGCATCGTACTGTGTGTGGGTACTGTGAGAAGCATAATACTCCCTGTGTGGTGGCTGCGAGGACCATCATACTATGTTGGGAGCTATGGGGCCATGATATAATACTATATGTGCGGATGGGGGATCCATGATACTGTATTTGGAGACCATTATACAGTGTGGGGGACATCATACTGTGTGGGGGGCATTGTACTGTGTGAGAGACTGTGGTGAAGATACTGTAGGGGCATCATACTGTGTGTTTGGACTGTGGAGGCCATGATACTATATTTGTGGGGCTGCGGGGGCATCACATTGTGAGGATGGCTATTGGGTCATTATAAGGATGGACTATTAAAGTTAACTTACTCTTTGTCTGATAGCTATAAGGGCCATTATACTGTGTTGAAGCTGTGGGGTCTAAGATACTGTGTGTGAAAAGGGAAGGTGGAAGGTGAGCTCTGGAGGCCATGATACTGTGTGTGTGAACCTCCATGTTGTGTAGGAGCCATCGTTCAGTGGGGGGAGGCATATAAATACAAACATGTTGAGACTTTGACAATTAGACAATACATTTACAGTTTGATAACTCTAAGTAGATCACATAATGAAGCCGTAGTTTAACAAAAATTCTAATTAGTTTTAATGTTATCAATTATGATAGGATTAGGGAGCATCCTGGAGTTATGCCAGAATGTATTTTCTCCTTTAGCTACTTAATTTAATTTTCTTGGAATTTCAGATATAATTTTTCTTAGACGTTTGTTCCTTTGGGTAATCAAAATTATAAATGAATGTGAGATAGTTTTGTTAATTTGTATTACCTGATTTATATTCATGCTGCAATGAGAGTACAACTAGGACTGGCACACTGAATATACAATGATTGTCTTTCAATAGTAAAAATGTTTCTTTAATATAGTTTGCAAATTTTCAATAAGGATTTTATCATATATTCTTGCATAAGAAAAAAATGTTTACATTGCCAATGGTTGTGTTTGGTTATTCCTTGCTCACCTTTATCATCATTTTGTATCTAGGTATTTAAGATCTTTACAATCTAGTGTTTTAGATATTTAGTAATACTAAATATTGATAAAATAAAGGTATTTATGGGTTACCTAGCCATTTAAAATTGATATCTTTAGGATAAGACATCAATATTAGATTAGGGTAAATTAAACAATGCTGCAATATCTTGAGTCACTAAATAAAATAAAATACGGTACAGTCAGGAATGAATCAGCTTGCAAGTTTCTGTAAACATTGAAACGACTGTCTCTTCAAACAGCTAATTGAAAGGGTATCAACAGGCTGACCTCCAATCTTATACTGATAGCCTATATTAAGGCTAAGTTAATATAAAAAGGCTGGATTAGTCCTTTAAATACAATATAATCAGATGCTGCTTACTAGTATGATTAAAATGTGAATGCATACAAGTCACCCCTTAAAGAAGACCTTTTACCAAATTTTCATGTTGAACTGGACATATGATATAATACTTTTCAGATAAGTTCTCCATGGGGAGAGGGACAGAACAGCTGAGTTTAGCTGTGTCACATTACAAGCTCTTCTATCAGCTTTTCTCCTGTCCTAGCACTGTCAGCAGGTGTTCAGGTGTTTAGCTCAGGTAGGGGAAGGGGAATATCTGAGTGGGCCCCTAACTGGCAACCCTGATTACAAATATGGTAGCCCTCTGATATTACTGCCATATAGTGATCATATAAAGTTAGAAACCAGTACTGCAGAACATACAAGTGATTACAGTAAAGTTATATATAGTAACTTACAGCTGACGTTCTTTCTGATGAAGTCATTCATTTTTCCCGTATTTTCTTTCTGGCCCAGACCAACATGACAACTTCTTCCAGCCATGACTCATCTAAAGACATTACAACAAAGACACATATGACTTCTCACATTTCCAGCACCGTCTCCATCCATTGCCAACCTGCACAAACACATACTACTGATACCCCAATACTAAGCCACTGTTGCCATATGTGTCCCTATTACTGCACCTGCTGTGTGGTACAAAACAGAACTCCTCTTAGTGCCCCACATAATAATGCCCTCTACTCTGCCCCTTACATAGTAATAATGCCTCCTTTGTGCCCCCTAGATGATCAAATTGCACTGTAGAAAATGTGAATGCCCTGTGAAAATGCCCTAGAGAAAACAGTGCCCAAATTTTGCCTCTATAACAATAATGCTTCTTATTTTCCCACTTAACATTAAATAATGTGGACACGACTCTGTTGTTGGGTATCCCAGGGCCAGGGGTTCCGTCCCTGTCCCTAATGCTAGGGGCGCCCTAGCTGGCCCGGTTCCCCGAATTACTTCTGAAGGTGAAGACGCCGGGGCCACGTACCTTGTCTGAGCTCCTAAATCCACCACCAGTCTGTTCCCTTCCCCCACCCAGGGAGGAGGGGAGTAGTAGTGAATGGCAGTACACCAACCAGACTAACAAGGTAATACAAACAGGGCTAAAGGAAAATACCAATCGTACAAATATATACACACAAACAACAGAGGTAAACACCAGGGAGGGGAGGATGGGAAATAACAAAATAGGAGAAGAGGAGGATTACACACAAATTAAACCACACAACAGTCTTAGTTTAAATCCTTCAAACACCTTCTCAATCAACAGCACTCCACCACACTCCTAGAACCATGCAGAATAAGCTAGCTCTGGCAATGATTCCAAGCTAAAGCCCAGAATATATAGAAGCGAGGAGTGGCTAGCACTGGACAGCTAAGAGCCTTAATGCAGTTAAGCTTTCAGGAATTTACAACTGAGCAGACGAACCCCTGCACTGCTGAAAGAAACCTTCACCATTTAATATGAAGGTGAAAGGCTTCTAGTGAGTGCAGGAGTGGGAGGAATAAGACACTGCAGTCTTCTGGCTTCTCTCTGTTGCTGTAAACCCGTGACAAATGTCCACTGAGTCCCCCAATGTACAGCTCCTCTATACACCTTAAGGTAGGACCACAGCTTCCTTATACTGAGTATGATGTCCCCATAGCTCCACTATATACAGTATAATGGACCCACTGCTCCCCTATACACAGTATGATACCCCCAAAGTTCCTCTATACATAGTATGATGTCCCCACTGCTCCCCAAAGTATAATGACCTACAGAGAAGCCTTCACAATGTAAAATTACCCCCACAGTAGAACCCACACTGTATAATGGCCCCCACCCTGTATATTTAGGCCCTCCACAGTAGTCCCCATACTAGCCCTCAAACTGTATAATTGCTTCCACGTTAGCTCACATGCTGTATAATGGCTCCCACACTTTTTGAGGACCCCCCACTGATATCCCTACAATGTATGGGAGCCCCCCCACATGGTATGAGTTGTCCCTATACTGTGTGATTGGCCCCGTGGTAGTCCTCAAACTGTATAATGGTCCTCACATTAGCCCCCAAACTGTATAATGACCCTCATATTAGCCACCAAACTGTATAATGGCCTCCACATTAGCATTGACACTGTATAACGGCCACTCAGTTTGCTCCCTTGCTGCATAATGGCCCCCATATTAGCCCTCAAAGTGTATAATGGCCCCACATTAGCTTCCAAACTGTATAATGGTCACTGTATTAGCCCCCAAACTAGTTACTGCCCTCCACACTTTATAAGGGCCCGCACAGTAATTTCTATAATGTATGAGGTCCCCCATTGTTTCAGTATCCCCCATTATGTATGATAATAAAACTAAAAAACATTATATATTCACCTAATCAAGGATCCTCACAAGTCCTCCGGACAGCTCAACGCATTGTCATTATGCCAACGCATGCACAAGATGTCAGAGTCGTGACACAATGATGTCACCACATTGCGGGGCTGAACTGCATTGGTGAACTGCACAGTTAAGGGTAGCCTAGCTTTGGTTGACCCCTCTGAGCATAGGGCTGAGGGCAGCCGCACCCTCTGCCCCACCGGTAGCTACGCTGCTTACTGTAAGCTCTTCTGTACTGCCCCTCCCCCACACTGTCTGTTTTGAGATGAGAGCTCAAATCTCAGTATCCTACTAATGTCTGTTGTACTCAACTTGTAATAACTTGTAATAACTCTGCAGTGAGATCATAACTAGAGATGAGTGGTGTTCGACTAGAACTGTTCGCTAATCTCAAATTCGAGCTGTTTTGGGCGGTGTTCGAGTTGTTCGATGAACCCGAACGATTTGCAAAAAATTCGGCTGTTCGAGGTTATGTTCGATAACTGTTCGTGCACCAAAAGCGTGTCCTGCATGTCTGGCGCTATTTAGAGCACCAATCATGCAGGGATTGTCTGCCACTCACTGTAATGCCACAGCCATGGTGGTTGTGGCATTACAGTGATTGCCCAAATCGATGGGAACAGTGCCAACAGTGAAACACGAAAAGCCGGCAATGCAGCAGCGGCATACACCGGTACCCGACAATTTAGAACCGAAAGAATAGAGCTCACACATAGATTAGATAGATATAAACATGTCAGCCACATATATACGAAGTACAGTGAAAGTGCTGCTTACTGTACTTGTCATTTAGCGTAAAGGATTTATCAAAAAAAATAATAGTGTTTTCATGCACCGTCTCTTTAAAAAAGCCGGCCGGCAATTCAGCATCTGTACCCGACAATTTAGAATAGAAGGAATAGAGAATCACACATAGATTAGATAGATAGAAACATGTCAGTCACATATATATGAAGTACAGTGACAGTGTTGCTTACTGTACTTGTCATTTAGTGTAAAGGATTTATTAAAAAAAATAATAGTGTTTTCATGCACCGTCTCTTTAAGAAAGCCGGCCGGCAATTCAGCATCTGTACCCGACAATTTATAACAGACAGAATAGAGCTTCACACATAGATTAGATAGATAGAAACATGTCAGTCACATATATATGAAGTACAGTGATAGTGTTGGTTACTGTACTTGTCATTTAGTATTAAAATAAAGGATTTATTATTAAAAAAATTGGCGTGGGGTTCCCCTTAATTTTAGGCTCTAGCGGAGGTTAAGCAGACAGCTGGGGCAGATGTTTGAAGCCTGGGAAGGGGGTAATACCCACGGAGCTTCCCAGGCTACTAATATCAGCCCCCAGCTGAATACATAGCCTTTACTAGCTATTAAAATGGGGGACCCCCCAAAAAAATGACGTGGGGTCCCCCCTAATTTAATAGCTAGCAAAGGCTAGGCAGACAGCTGGGGGCTGATATTAATAGCCTAGGAAGGGTGCCATGAATATTGGCCCCCTCCCAGGCTAGAAACACCAGCCGTCAGCCGCCCCAGAAATGGCGCATTCATAGGATGCGCCAATTCTGGCACTTAGCCTCGCTCTTCCACGCTGCCCTGGTGCGGTGGCAGGGGGTAATAGGGCTGGGGTTGATGTCAGCTTATAATGCCAGCTGACATCAAGCCCAGGTTAGTAATGGAGAGGCGTCTATAAGACACCCCCATTACTAACCCCATAGTCAAAGTTAAAAAAAAACACCAACACCCAGAATAAAGTCCTTTAATTGAAATAAACACACAATTCTTTATTGTTCTAAATTAAACCATACCTACCATCACGCCCATTCCATCTGAAGCCAACGATCTCCTGCAATAAAAGTAAAATAATAAACCAACCTCATCCTTACCTTTCCATGGTTCCCACGACAGCTTCAGCTCTGCTACATCGAGGTGACAGGCTGGACCGCAGCAGAACGCTGCCATCCAGCCTGTCATCCCGCAGACACTGAGAAGAGCAGGCTTGCTTGAGCTCCACATTGTCTCTCTGTGACGGCATAAAGATGAGCCGAGGTCATGTCCAATGAACTCAGCTCACCTCATGCACGTCACTTACAGCGTGGGAGAATTCTCACGCTGAAGCGCTGAGTGCAGGAGAATTTTCCCACGCTGTCAGTGAGGTGCATGAGGTGAGCTGAGTTCATTGGACATGAGCTCACCTCATGCACGTCACTGACAGCGTGGGAGAATTCTCCTGCACTCAGCACTTCAGCGTGAGAATTTTCCCACGCTGTCAGTGACGTGCATGAGGTGAGCCGAGTTCATTGGACATGACCTCGGCTCATCTGGATGCCGTCACAGCGAGACACTGAGGAGCGCAAGCATGCCTGCTCTTCTCAGTGTCTGCGGCATGACAGGCTGGATGGCGGCGTTCTGCTGCGGTCCAGCCTGTCATCTCGATGTAGCAGAGCTGAAGCTGTCGTGGGAACCATGGAAAGGTAAGGATGAGGTTGGTTTATTATTTTTCTTTTATTGCAGGAGATCGTTGGCTTCAGCTCGAATGGGTGTGATGGTAAGTATGGTTTAATTTAGAACAATAAAGAATTGTGTGTTTATTTCAATTAAAGGACTTTATTCTGGGTGTTGTGTTTTTTTTTAAATACTTTACTAGAAATTCATGGCGGTCATGTCTAATACTGGCGTGACCCCATGAATTTTGGGCTTGGGGCCAGCTGATAATACCAAGCTGGCCCTAACCCCTTTATTACCCAGTGAGCCACCGCACCAGGGCCCTGGATGAGTTGGGTACAGCGCCAGAAGATGGCGCTTCTATGAACGCGCCATTTTCCGGGGTGGCTGCGGACTGCAATTTGCAACGGGGGGGGGCCCAGAAAGCTTGGGCCTCCCTGTGCTGCAGATTCCAGCCCCCAGCTGCCTAGTTGTACCTGGCTGGACACAAAAATAGGGCGAAGCCCCACGTATTTTTTTTTTAATTATTTCATGAAATTCATGAAATAATTAAGAAAAAAAGGCCTTCCCTATATTGTTGTGTCCGGCCAGGTACAAATAGTCAGCTGGTGGTTGGGGGCAGCCCGTTCCTGCCTGCTGTACCTGGCTGGACACAAATATAGTGCGAAGCCCCACTTCAATTTTTTAAATTATTTCATTAAATTCATGAAATAATTAAAAAAAAATTGACGTGGGGCTTCGCACTATATTTGTGTCCAGTCAGGTGCAGCAGGCAGGAACGGGCTGCCCCCAACCACCAGCTGCCTATTTGTACCTGGCCGGACACAACAATATAGGGAAGGCCTTTTTTTCTTAATTATTTCATGAAATAATTTAAAGAAAATTGACGTGGGGCTTCGCCCTGTTTTTGTGTCCAGCCAGGTACAACTAGGCAGCTGGGGGCTGGAATCCGCAGCGCAGGGAGGCCCAAGCTTTCTGGGCCACCCCCGCTGCAAATTGCAGTCCGCAGCCACCCCGGAAAATGGCGCGTTCATAGAAGCGCCATCTTCTGGCGCTGTACCCAACTCATCCAGGGCCCTGATGCGGTGGCTCACTGGGTAATAAAGGGGTTAGGGCCAGCTTGGCATTATCAGCTGGCCCTAAGCCCAAAATTCATGGGGTCACGCCAATATTAGACATGACCACCATGAATTTCTAGTAAAGTATTTAAAAAAAACACAACACCCAGAAAAAAGTCCTTTAATTGAAATAAACACACAATTCTTTATTGTTCTAAATTAAACCATACTTACCGTCACGCCCATTCCAGCTGAAGCCAACGATCTCCTGAAATAAAAGAAAAATAATAAAGCAACATCATCCTTACCTTTCCATGGTTCCCATGACAGCTTCAGCTCTGCTACATCGAGATGACAGGCTGGACCGCAGCAGAACGCTGCCATCCAGCCTGTCATCCCGCAGACACTGAGAAGCGCAGGCTTGCTTGCGCTCCACAGTGTCTCTCTGTGAGGGCATCCAGATGAGCCGAGTTCATGTCCAATGAACTCGGCTCACCTCATGCACGTCACTGACAGCGTGGGAAAATTCTCCTGCACTCAGCGCTTCAGCGTGGGAGAATTCTCACACTGAAGCGCTGAGTGCAGGAGAATTCTCCCACGCTGTCAGTGACGTGCAGGAGGTGAGCTGAGTTCATTGGACATGAGCTCACCTTATGCACGTCACTGACAGCGTGGGAAAATTCTCCTGCACTCAGCGCTTCAGCGTGGGAGAATTCTCACGCTGAAGCGCTGAGTGCAGGAGAATTCTCCCACGCTGTCAGTGACGTGCAGGAGGTGAGCTGAGTTCATTGGACATGAGCTCACCTTATGCACGTCACTGACAGCGTGGGAAAATTCTCCTGCACTCAGCGCTTCAGCGTGGGAGAATTCTCACGCTGAAGCGCTGAGTGCAGGAGAATTCTCCCACGCTGTCAGTGACGTGCAGGAGGTGAGCTGAGTTCATTGGACATGAGCTCACCTTATGCACGTCACTGACAGCGTGGGAGAATTCTCCTGCACTCAGCGCTTCAGCGTGAGAATTTTCCCACGCTGTCAGTGACGTGCATGAGGTGCGCCGAGTTCATTGGACATGAACTCGTCTCATCTTTATGCCGTCACAGAGAGACAATGTGGAGCGCAAGCAAGCCTGCGCTTCTCAGTGTCTGCGGGATGACAGGCTGGATGGCGGCGTTCTGCTGCGGTCCAGCCTGTCATCTCGATGTAGCAGAGCTGAAGCTGTCGTGGGAACCATGGAAAGGTAAGGATGATGTTGCTTTATTATTTTTCTTTTATTGCAGGAGATCGTTGGCTTCAGCTGGAATGGGCGTGATGGTAAGTATGGTTTAATTTAGAACAATAAAGGATTGTGTCTTTATTTCAATTAAAGGACTTTATTCTGGGTGTTTGTGTTTTCTTTTAACTTTGACTATGGGGTTAGTAATGGGGGTGTCTTATAGACGCCTCTCCATTACTAACCTGGGCTTGATGTCAACTGGCATTATAAGCTGACATCAACCCCAGCCCTATTACCCCCTGCCACCGCTACAGGGCAGCGTGGAAGAGCGAGGCTAAGTGCCAGAATTCGCGCATCCTATGAATGCGCCATTTCTGGGGCGGCTGACGGCTGGTGTTTCTAGCCTGGGAGGGGGCCAATATTCATGGCTCCCTTCCTGGGCTATTAATATCAGCCCCCAGCTGTCTGCCTAGCCTTTGCTAGCTATTAAATTAGGGGGGACCCCACGTCATTTTTTTGGGGGGGTCCCCCATTTTAATAGCTAGTAAAGGCTATGTATTCAGCTGGGGGCTCATATTAGTAGCCTGGGAAGCTCCGTGGGTATTACCCCCTTCCCAGTCTTCAAACATCTGCCCCAGCCATCTGCTTAACCTCCGCTAGAGACTAAAATTAAGGGGAACCCACGCCAATTTTTTTTAATAATAAATCCTTTATTTTAATACTAAATGACAAGTACAGTAACCAACACTATCACTGTACTTCTTATATATGTGACTGACATGTTTCTATCTATCTAATCGATGTGTGATGCTCTATTCTGTCTGTTATAAATTGTCGGGTACAGATGCTGAATTGCCGGCCGGCTTTTTTAAAGAGACGGTGCATGAAAACACTATTATATTTTTTAATAAATCCTTTACACTAAATGACAAGTACAGTAAGCAACACTGTCACTGTACTTCATATATATGTGACTGACATGTTTCTATCTATCTAATCTATGTGTGAGGCTCTATTCCTTCTTGTCTAAATTGTCGGGTACCGGTGTATGCCGCTGCTGAATTGCCGGCCGGCTTTTTTAAAGAAAGCGTCTTCTGAGCAGTTTGTCAGCTTTTGGACACCTTTGAAGGTGTTTTCTATGTGTTTCTATGTGTTTTTGTTTGCCTGCCATTGGTTTTAACGGTGTTCGACGGTGTTCTAAGGTGTTCGACGAACAGTTCGACGAACAGTTCCTCGAACATCCCGGTGTTCGACGAACCGAACCCGAACACTACGGGGGTGGCTCAACACTAATCATAACAAGGTGTTATTACATTTCATACAGGAGTAGTCCAGAACATATTGCTTCTGTGTGAGACATAAAATGACAGCCCTAATTCTACTACAGAATGATTGTGACTCGCCCCCTGGGCCGTGGGGTACTCGGAACCGGGCCTTCTAGTGTACGGTGCTGATGGGGGTAGTAGTGACAACCCGATCCCGTGGCTCAGGGTGGTCAGACCAAATGCTGTGGCAGTCTATTAGTATAGTTATGAATGTCCGACTACGCCACCCGTGGATTGCGGACAAAGTTAACACCGCTGCAGGGCAGACCGCTGAGGCTGGTGTTGTGGGTGCAGCAGAGAATAGTATAACTCCCCACGGGAGGAGTGTAGCCTCAGGGCAGTGAGCGTAGATGGTGGGTGTTGTGGTGCAGGGCATCCCAGTACCGTTAGTGCTGGCGCGGTAAGAAACACAGAGACAACGTGTTGCAGTCCAGGGTCTTTTACTCACAGTTGTTATCCGAGTGACTTCTGCAGGGAATGACTGCCCAAGCCGTGCTGCGTCAACCAGGTGAGGAGCTCTGTCAACCCCCAGGCAATTCAGGAGTATGGCACAGGACCCCCTTCTGTCCTTTCTCCGGCCTCTCGTGCCCCACCAGTGACCACACTTCTGTCCAGCTGCCTCGGGCCTTCTCTTGGTGAAACCTATCGCCGGTTTCCCTGACCCTATGTGGTGCCTTCCTAGTGGGTGTAGCAGGGTGTCGCACCAATAGATGATCACGACCTCCGGTCTTTGGCTGAGGGATAATTTACCTCCACCAACTTGGGAATCCGGTACCCTTATTCTGCCCGACACTTCACCCGTTATCTCGTGGGTTCTTAGGGTCCCTTCTGCCTTCTTGTTTCTGGAGCCTTTCTACTCCTCTTTCTGTCCTCTTTCCTTCCTTCTCCTTCTTCTCTCTTCCCTCAGGCTCCGGCCTCTGTGCTAGGCCTGCCCAGGGAGCAGAGCCCATGCAGCAGCTCTGCTCCCTACCTTCTCTTCTCACAGAACACTGAACTCCCTCCTAACATGGCCCCCACTTTTTTATCTGCTTCACTGTGTCTGAGCTCAGGTGACCTGCAACCAATGAGCTCCTTCCTATGCTCCAGAAACCGTCCCCTTCTGCTCCTACATAACAGGGTTCTCTCCCCCCTCCCCACTCCAGCCAGGGACATGGTCAGTTGTGCCTACATATATATATAAATGGGAGCACCGTCGAGCTGTCCCCCGGAAATGGGGAGTGTGTGGTGTATGCAGCTAACTGAGCCCTGGTCCATACTCCATCCTTACCTGGGAGTGAAATATCACACCTCTGGTTGAGGTGCAATACCCCTGTAGCAACCGAACCCTCGGGGCGCTACATTTGCAAGTTGGCACAGCACAGCAGACATGAGTGTGATATTGACACACTCAGTAATCATTAGAGCTGATAGAAGGTTTTATAGACTCATGGAGGTTAGACCAGGAGATTTCACACACTAAGAAATCTGCTCTAAGTTATGGTTGGGGTGTGTTCTTCATTTCTTCAAGTGTTTCTGCCAGCTCATGATCGGTCAGCATCATACCCTAGTAAAAACTGATTGAAAAAATCTGTTTGGACTTAAAGGGGTTTTCCCACGAACAAAAGTTAATTTTAATCAATAGATCTTTGAATAATAATAAGTTCCACAATTGGATGTGTTTAAATAAAATGTTACTGTGCTGAGATAATCTTATAAATGTGCCCCTGCTGTGTACTGTGTAATGGTTGTTTCTGACCGTGCAGGAACATGGTCTGATCATACCACATCTCCTGGACAGGGGAGGAAGCAAAAGAGTATATAGACATTTGAGCATGGGATCACAGCTGATTCTTTCTTTGAAGTAAAACATTGTTTAAAAACAGGCAGTGAAGTGTTTTACCTCACAAAAATAATCAGCTGTGATCCTGTGCTGTAATGTCTGTGTACTCTTTTGCCTCCTCCCCTGCCCAAGAGCTGTGGTATGATCAGATCATGTTCCTGCAGGGTCAGACATAGCCATTGCACAGGGGAACATTTATAAGATAATCTCAGCTCAGGAACATTTTATTAAACACATCAAATTGTGGAAGTTATTATTATTCCCAGATCTATTGATTAAAATACATTTTCGTTCTTTGGAAAACCCCTTTAAATAAAAGTTAGATCCAAATAATTTGATTACTAATATCTTCACAACCGAGATCTGAAATAAAAAAAAAATGTTTTATTCAGCTTTGCAGTCATTATTACATTGTGTGACTGGTTGAATGTTAAAAATTTAGTGAAAGGTCCTTTTTAATGACATGGCTTACTTGGGAAGTTAGGAAGCAACCCCGTTTTTCCAAACTGGCATGTGTCTCGCTTTGGAATATTTTAACTTATTATAGTGATTCCAAGATTGTTTTTTTGTGGTCCATTGAGTTTATTTTTTTTTTAAAAATCAATGGAAACCAAAAAAAAAAAATTGGAAATGTTGATATTTTTAACTCTTTCACGACATGCTCTGTACATGTATGGCGCATGTCGCATCCCCCTCTTTAGCGCGGGCTCTGGCAATGAGCCCGCACCTTTCCAGACACATGACAGCTGATCTGTACAGCTGACATGTGCCACTAACAGCTGCGGATGGAATCGTGATCCACCCGCGGCTGTTAACATTTTAAATGCCGCTGTCAAACTCCAACACCGGCATTTAACATGGCTATGCGGGAAGCCCGTCACAAACCACGGCCATCGCCGCGACCATGACAAGATTGCGGGTCACCGATGGGTAGGCATGGCAACCCAGGGGCTGCAGGACATCCCTGTGGTTGTCATAGCCAATCTGCTATGAGGGCCGCCCAGCAGTCGGCTTTAATAGCAGATGAGCACTTTTGTTACACATAGCAGGGCTGAAAATCTCAGATCGGAATATCGCAGCTTCTAATCTCCCATGGAGACTATGGAAGCCAGTAAAAAGTAGTAAAAATAGTTTTAAAAAATATTAAAAAAATATAAAAGTTCAAATCAAACATCTTTAATCCCATTAAAAAAAATATATATATATAGATACTTGGTATCGCCGTGTTCTGAATCACCCGAACTATCAATATAAAAAAATTAATCCAATCGGTAAATAGCATAATAAGAAAAAAATCAAAACGCCAGAACTACTTTTTTTTGTGCCGCAACATTGCATTAAAAAGCAATAACGGGCAATCAAAACATCGTATATACCCCAAAATGGTATCAATAAAATGTCAGCTTGGTGAGAAAAAAAAAATAAGCCCTCACCTGGCCCCAGATCCCGAAAGTGGAGATGCTACAGGTCTCGGAAAATGGTGCCATTTTTTTTTTTAACAAACTTTGGATTTTTTTTAACACTTAAATAAACAAGAACCTATACATGTTTGGTATCTGCGAACTCACAATGACCTGGAGAATCTTAATAGCAGGTCAGTTTTAGAATTTAGTGAACATTATAAAAAGAAAACCCAAAAAACTATTGTGGAATTGAACTTTATTTGCAATTTCACCGCACTTTTTTTTCCTATTTTCCAGTACAATATAGGCCGCAGCATGAAGGGGTTAAGTTTTTGCTTCTGCCTTTATTACAGATAGTCATATCATTCAAAATATTTAAAAATTAAAATTTACTATAATTGTAATTCGTGTTGGCTTAATTTTTATTCATTAACTAATTTTGTTTTATAAGTTTAGTAGCATTTTTTAAAATTTTCATGAAACTTTCAGAAACTTAGGAAGAAATTCAGTTCTCAAATGGCTTTGATGTTCCAACACTTTAGAATCCCCCACTAATCATTGAATTTAAAAAATGCATCCTTAAATTATTGTGAACATGAAATATAAATAATTCCTTTTTATCAGATTTTCAATTTTATTCTACTTTTTTTAACTAATACAGAATGCCAAACATGACCTGGACCATGGAGCAATGGTTTAAGATGGCCAGGATTGATTATTGATGTTTTCTTTCATATAATGTGGATGGCCGGGTGCACACTTGTTGACTTTTTTGAGGAGATGATACCAAGATGAACTTTGGATAGAAGGCATGCCAGCAGTGGCAGTGAGATGCTCTGGTTAATTATTCCTATTTAAGTGGATATTACTTTGATGCATGGTATTCCCTAGTAGTAAAGGTATTTTCAGCAGGATAATGCACCCTCTCACAATGAATACATTGTTCGGCAATAGTGTTGAGCGAACATGCTCGACACTGCTCGGTACTCGCCCGAGCATCACGCTACTCAGGATGTTCGGCGAGCACCGAGCATTTCCGGGTTACTCGGGCGGGAGCTCGGGTCTCCGCCCTGCATGTTTGGCGCTCTTTACAGAGCCAATGAACATGCAGGGATGGCCAGCCTGTCACTGTAATGCCGCAGCCATGTTGCTTGTGGGCATTACAGTGATTGGCTGGCCGCACAGCGTCACCTTGAGTATTTAAAACCGGGCGCCACCATCTTGGACACAGTCGCTCCGGATCAGACAGTGTAGGGACAGCGCTGCTGATTTAGGGAGAGATATATCCTGCTAAATAGTTAGTGTAGGGTCTGTAAAGGCTGCCAGATCAAACAAACAGTCCTTCTCAGGACTAATAACCATCCCAGGTATATCAGGCAGGCAGGCAGGCAGGCTGTGTAGTAGACGCAGTGGTTATACCAGCAAACGCTGCATTACAGTCCTGTGTGCTGCTCCTGTTGCTGAAATTGCTGGACTTAGCTCCAGGTCCTGGGGGCCAGGAAAAATCCTTCTTTTTTATCTAAATCCTCTTTTTTTTTTCCTCCTTCACAATGTACAAATCCCCATCTTATTAACCTTTTTGTGCCCCCCCCCCAAAAAAAAAAAGTGTGCCTCTGATTTTTCAGACACAAATATATCTGTTGAAAATCGTCTGGTGTAGGCCAGAGAAATAGAAGTGTGGTTTTGCAGTTCTATGGGCTATTTGTATCTAAAAAAAACAGTTTGAGTGTGTCGCTCACTGTTCCGCCGCAAATATATATATATTTTAAAAAGCCTGGTATACACCAGTAAATTATTACTGTGGTTTTGATGTTCCACGGTAAAACATCTCTATTATCCTGTTTTTGGCATTTTTTGCTGTATAAAAATAATAATAGTGTCTCCCTGATTTTTCAGACACAAATATATCTGTTGAAAATAGTCTGGTGTAGGCCAGAGAGACAGAAGTGTGCTTTTGCTGTTCCATGGTAAAAAATCTCTATTATCCTGCTTTTTGCATTTTTTGCTGTAAAAAAAAAAAAAAATAGTGTCTCCCTGATTTTTCAGACACAAATACATCTGTTGAAAATAGTCTGGTGTAGTCCCGAGAAATACAAGTGTGGTTTTGTAGTTCCACGGTACAAACCTCTGTATTATCCACTTTTGGTCCATTTGTATCTAAAAAACACAGTTTGAGTGTGTCGCTCAAACCGCAAATATATATATATTTTAAGCCTGGTATACACCTGTAAATTATAACTGTGGTTTTGCTGTTCCACGGTAAAAAATCTCTATTATTCAGGCTTTGGTAGTTTTTTCCGTAAAGAAAAACAGTAGTGTCTCCTGACTGTTGTGACACAAAAATATATCTGTTGAAAATAGTCTTGTGTAGGCCCGACATACCAGTGTGGTTTTGCAGTACCACGGGTCAAATCGCTGTACTATCCAGCTTTGTGCCTTTGGTATCTAAAAAAAAAGCAGTTTGAGTGTGTCGCTCACTGTTCAGCAGCAAATATCTCTATTTAAAAAAGTGTGGTATACCCTAGTAAACAATAACTGTGGTTTTCCTCTTCCACGGTTCTAATCTACTCTTTATTACTCTTTTTCCATTGATAGTGCAAGTGTAAGCTATTTTACTTCATTTACAATGGTCAAGGCGCGTGGCAAGGGACGTGGAAGTGGACGTTCTGGTGATGGTTCGCGCAGAGGACGGGGCCGTGGCCAAGGTGAAAATGTGCCACAACCAACAGCCACATCTTCTCGCTCCCACTTCTTGACCGAATTACTAGGGAAGCACAGAACAACACCAGTATTGAGAACTGATCAGTGTGAACAGGTTATTAATTGGATAGCAGACAATACTTCCAGTTACCTGGGCACCACCACCTCCGGTCTGTCTTCCACATGGTCAACTCTTAGTAGCCGTGAGTCTCGACCGCATACTCCTCCTCACCCTGATGCTCCTTCCTCCCACCATGCCGAGTGTCGTCAGACAGCAAGTGATCCTACACTTGGACACTCTGAAGAGCTGTTCACTGGTCCATTTCTATATTTGGACCCCTCGCCTGATGCGCTTGAAGTGGTGGAAGAGGAGATCCCATGTTGCGATGCCCAAATATTTGAACAGCCACGGCCACAGGAAGTCGACGTTGGCAATCTGTCACAAGAGGTGGACAATGACGAGACACAATTGCCAGAAAGTGAGGAGGAGGATTGTGGTGCGCAAGTGGAAGAGGAGGAGGTGGTGGATGATCTAGTAACTGACCCAACGTGGAAGGAGGACATGCAGAGTGATGCGAGCAGCACAGGGGGAGGGAGGCAGAGTACCCCAACAGGCAGGAAGAAGCAGTGTGGTGGCCGCAGACAGAAGGCAGGCAACAGTTCCCCGTAACACCAACACGAGGGACGTTGCCAGTACAAGCGGCAGGTCTTCCAGAGTCTGGAATTTTTTTAAAGACTCTGCTGATAACCCCAAAAAGGCCATATGTTCCACCTGCCATGCCAGCATCAGCAAGGGTGACAAAACTACCAGCCTGACCACCACCAGCATGATCAGGCACATGGCAGCAAAGCACCCGACTTTGTGGGGCGAAACCCAGGGTCCACGACCAGTGTCAGCGGGTGTCACCACTGCTTCTTCCACTGTTGTGCGTGCAATAGAACCCCCTGTTGTGTGTGCAAGGCAATCCCCTGTCCATACTGCATGTAAAGATGCCCCCTCCTCTCAGTCTTCACTTGTTATGGCAGTTTCTCAAGAAACAGCATCAACGTCCACGTCCACGTCCCACCGCAGCGTTCAATTGTCCATATCTCAGACCTTTGAACGAAAACGGAAATTCGCAGCTAACGCCCCACAGGCCACAGTCCTAAATTCGCACATTTCACGACTGCCTGCATTGGAAATGCTGCCTTTTAGGCTGGTGGAGACGGAATGCTTCCGCAATCTTATGGCGGTGGCCGTCCCTCGGTACTCGGTCCCCAGCCGACACTATTTTGCCTGGTGTGCCATCCCCGCACTACACAAGCACGTGTCCCAAAGCATCTGCCGTGCCCTCAACAACGCAGTTACTGGGAGAGTCCACCTGACAACGGACACGTGGACAAGTGCTTGTGGCCAGGGACGGTACATCTCTCTGACGGCACACTGGGTAAACATAGTGGAAGCGGGGACCCAGTTTGACCTTGGGACAGAACACATCCTCCCCACACCGAGGATTGCGGGCCCTATGTCAGTCAGAGTTGCCCCCACAGTGTACAGCTCCTGCGCATCCTCCTCCTCCACCTCCTCCTCCTCCTCATGATCAGCCTCCATCTCAGATATCACCACATCAGTTACAAGCTGGAAGCATTGCAGTACTGCCTCCGCCAAGCGGCAACAGGCTGTGCTGAAACTCATAAGCTTAGGTGATAAACCTCACTCTGCTTGTGAGTTGTGGACAGCTGTGAAAGAGCAGGCAGATCTGTGGCTGAGACCGCTGAACCTGCATCCCGGCATGGTCGTGTGTGACAATGGCCGTAACCTGGTGGCGGCTCTGAGGCGAGGTGAGATCACACACGTACCTTGCCTGGCTCATGTGCTTAACCTCGTGGTTCAGCGGTTTCTTAAATCGTACCCCGAGTTGCCAGATCTGCTCGTGAAAGTACGCCGCCTGTCAGCTCATTTTCGCAAGTCGGCTACAGCTTCCGCCTCCCTTGCTGTGTTGCAGCAGCGTTTGCAGTTTCCGGCACACCGACTGGTGTGTGATGTCCCCACACGTTGGAACTCTACCCTCCACATGTTGCAAAGGATTTGTGAGCAGAAGAGAGCAGTTGTGGAATACCAGCTGCAACAAGGCCGTCGATATTCATGTCAGACTCCACACATAAGACCTCAGGAGTGGACCTGGATGTCTGACATATGTACCATCCTGACAAACTTTGAGGAGGCCACCAAGATGGTGAGTGGCGATGACGCCATCATTAGTGTCAGCATCCCACTTGTCTGTCTTTTGCAACGCTCTCTGCAGAGAATTAAAGAGGAGGCATTGCAGCCAGAGTATGATGAGATGGATCAAGACGCCGTAGCGGGCGATTACACACAGCCCAGCCACATCTCATCCCAATGTGCATTGGGGGACAATGAGGGAGAGGAGGAGGAGGAGGAAGAACAGGAGCTGCTGTCATGCGTTGTAGACGGTAGTACCTGTTCAAGTGTCATACCGTTGGTTCAGCGTGCGTGGCCTGAGGACAGGGGGGAGGAGGAAGAGGAGGAGGAGGAGAGCATGGTCAGTCATCATCTTGGTGAGGTCACGGAAATCTTGCCCGTTACCAGTCTGGCACGCATGGCTGACTTTATGTTACGCTGCCTTAACCGTGACCCTCGCGTTGTCAAAATGTTGGGTGACAGTCATTACTGGTTGGTGACACTTGTAGACCCCCGCTACAAGGAGAACTTTCACTCTCTTATTCCTGAGGTGGAGAGGTCTACAAAAATGGGGCAATACCAGAAGGCCCTTGCTGCAGAACTCTTAAAAAAATTTGAATCTGAACACGCTAGCGGCAGAGGTCACAGTTTGTTGCCCAACCAAGGCGTACAGGTGAGAGAGATGCAACTCCAATCCAGCAGAGGCAGGGGAACACTGTCAACGTTCTGGGACAGTTTTCTGACACCCGCACAGCTTAAAGGCCCTGAGGTGCGGGGTACTCTCACAAGGAGTGGAAAGTTTCAAAAGATGGTGAGGGAGCACCTTGCCGATCGTACCAGCGTCCTCCGTGATTCCTCTGTGCCTTTTAATTATTGGGTATCCAAGCTGGACACTTGGAATGAAATCGCTCTGTACTCCTTGGAGGTCCTGGCCTGCCCTGCCGCTAGCGTGTTATCGGAGCGTGTTTTTAGTGCCGCTGGGGGAATTATAACTGATAACCGCACTCGCCTGTCAACTGACAATGCTGACAAGCTGACCCTTATCAAAATGAACAAGGGCTGGATTGGGCCAGACTTCTCATCACCACCAAATGACAGCAGAGTAAGATAAAGTCAAATCCACTGTGTTATTTCCAGAGGTGTATTCACATGCACCGCTTCACACCCACACATGGGTATACGCTTCCTCATTTCGGCTGTTTAATTTTCTTCTCCTTATCCTCAGCCTCCACCACCACTATACCACCAGGGTGCCAGCATTGCAAGTTCCTCCATCCTAATTTTTGGCAGCTTTTGCTGGGAAAGCATAAGCAAATACCATGGGACACCCACTCCCCAATAATGGGACTTATGTTTGTAATATGCTGTACTGCATGGCTCTTGTAAGGGGCATTGCAAGTTGCTCCATCCTAATTTTTGGCAGCTTTTGCTGGGAAAGCATAAGCAAATACTATGGGAGACCCACTCCCCAATAATGGGACTTATGTTTGTAATATGCTGTACTGCATGGCTCTTGTAAGGGGCATTGCAAGTTGCTCCGTCCTAATTTTTGGCAGCTTTTACTTGCAAGGCATAAGCAAATACTATGGGACACCCACTCCCCAATAATGGGACTTATGTTTGTAATATGCTGTACTGCATGTGACGCGCCCCCTGGGCCGTGTGTACACGTGTGTGGGATACCCGGTGCCGGGTCTCTGGGGTCTGTAGTCTCCGTGGCTGTGATCCGGTCCCGTGGCTCAGGCTGGTCAAACCAGTGGCAATCATTCTTAGGTTTTGAGGTTAATTGTCCGACTGCGCCACCCGTGGATTGCGGTCAGGGAGTACCACCGCTGCAAGGCAGACCGCTGAGGCTAGTGTTGTGTGCGCAGCATAAAATGGGATAACTCCCCTCGGGAGGAGTATAGCCTCAGGGCAGTGAGTGTGGATGATGGGGGTGATGGTGCACAAGCGCAGCAGTAATGACTCAGAGTCTTTGCAGTGCAGTTCAGGGTCTTTACTGATGATTATAAGGTAGACCCTCCCGGGAGTACTGGCTAGCATAAGAGGCCTGGTCAGTCTGTGAGCAAGCAGGAGTTCCCCTGGCCAGGTGGAGTTGTAGGCCTCCCCGTCTGTCTGCACTCTTCCTGGCTACCTTGCTGTAAGCGGGTAGAAGTAGCCCACGTCCCTGAGTGTACCGTGTAGTGCCCACCCATATGGCTGGTGACTTGGGGCCTTCTGTAAGCCTCCACTCCACGATGGCGGTGCTGGTCCCTTGCTTGTGACTGAGCCTCCGGGCTTCTATGGCCAGCGGACCTGAAATCCCCTGCCGGCTGGTTTCTGCTGCTGGATATATAAGTCCGCAAAGCTTCGGACTCCTGTGTCCGGTTCCTATTGACTTCTACCAGCTTCCAGCCCCTCGTCTTTAGCTACTAGCTCCTACAGAGCTCCTTGCTGTTACTTTCCCTTGCTCTCACTCTGACTCTGACTGTTCTCTGTTCTCTGACTCACTCAACCCCACCCCAGATCCAGTTTATAAGGGCAGAATTCTCCCCTCCCAGGACTGGGGCAGGAGGATGTTGCATGTTTAAGGGATCCTGACCAGGAAACCTCCCACTTGCTCTCCGACGTAATCTCTATTACTGTGGTGACCAGACCCCTGGGGTGCCACACATGGCTCTTGTAAGGGGCATTGCAGTACCTCATAATTTTTGGAAAGCATTCCATTCACTGCTTAGGCCAACAGTGCACAGGAGACCCAGTTGCTATAAATGGAAAAAAAGGTTTAGTTAACGCCCTCTGACCTCCATGTCATTTCCAAGGGGCATTGGAGTGCCTCGAAATTTTTGGTAGGCATTGCACTCACTGTATGCCCTATAACTGTGTAGCCGAACCGCTCCTTTTGTTACAGAAACATATCCTACAAGACATATCTGGTTGACTGGCCTGATATTGATGTGAATGGTCCCTGTTCCTCCTGCTCTTTCTCCTTTGCCACTACCTCATCCATCATTTATCACCTGAAGCTTTGTTTTAACGGGAGTCATAGAACTTGGATAGTAGCAGGAAAACATCCAGCAATCCTCGGAGGAGGTAGGATATGCGCCAAAACGCTGACCTCCTCAGGCCTAGCCGCTACTACATACATGCGCTTGCATTACAACAAAACAAAGCAGATGCTAACTTCTATCATCCTCATCATGCTCCTCACCTTGGCACTCTCAACTCCCCTGATGGAGAAGCAAGGGCCCACCGGAGGAGTCTGATAGTCCGGTGGGCTCGGCAAATGCTGCCCTACAGCAGGCCAGGCTAAGAAAAGTGTGGGAAAGGTTACCGGTACAAATAGGGGTGGCTGGGGACCGAGTATGGCCACCCGGCCACCCCCTGGAGGCTGGGGAGCAAGCGGAGACACCCGCCACCAGGCGGCTGGGGACTGAGTATGGATACCAGGCCGCCGACACAGCCATGGCGTGGTGGCCAGATTCCGCCTCCACATGCCTAAAAGGCCCAATTTAAAGTGCAAGCAAGCAGTATGGTATTGCAGCCTGGGGGTGGGTGGGTGGCAGGCTGCATACTTGCGCTTGCATTGCAAGGAATGGGAGAGGTACAATTGAACACTGCCCTGGGACAAGGACTTGAATGGGGATAGTTGCAAGTCTGCAACGACAGGTGCAAGGTGGGAGGCATCTTTGCATGTACCATGAACAGGGGTTTGGCATGCACACACTACAGCGGAATAGGCTCTCCTTCCCACTCAATGCACTGGGGAGGGCACAGGTAATGTTTTGGTATACGCGCTTAATCTTATGTATAAGGCACACCAGGACAAATAGGGGCGGCTGGGGACTGAGTATGGATACCTCACTGCCGAAGCAGCCATGAGGTAGTGGCCAGCTTCGGCCTCCTCTAAACTAAAAGGCCCCATTTCAAGTGCAAGCTAGCAGTATGAATTGCAGTCTGGGGGTGGGTGGGTGGCAGGCTGTACACTTACACTTGCATTAAAAGAAAACATAGCAGATGCTAACTTCTGTCATCATCATCATGCTCCTCACCTTGGCACTCTCAACTCCACCGATGGAGAAGTCAGGGCCCACCGGAGGAGTCTGGTTCTCTGGTGGACTCGTCCAATGCTGCTTAAAGCAGGCCGGGCTAAGAAAAGTGGGTGGGGGGGGGATGTTCCAAGGAGAAATGGGGGCGGCTGGGGACCGTTTATGGACACCCGACTGCCCCCAGGCAGCTGGGGACCGTGTGGACACCCGGCCGCCGGGCGGCTGGGGACTGAGTATGGATTCCAGGCCGCCAACACAGCCATGACGTGGTGGCCAGATTCCGCCTCCAGATGCCTAAAAGGCCCAATTTCAAGTTCAAGCAAGCAAGCAGTATGGTATTGCAGCCTGGGGGTGGGTGGGTGGCAGGCTGCATACTTGCGCTTGTATTGCAAGGAATGGGGGAGGTACAATTGTACACTGCCCTGGGACTAGAACTTTCATGGGGATAGTTGCAAGTCTGCATCTTCTGATGCGGCAAGGATCACTTATGATGGGCACACTTTTAGACAGTGACCTGGGAGTCAGAGATGCTTCCAGGGGTCTTCCTCATGCTGTTCCCATGTCTTTTCTGCACTTTATGCATGTGTCACACAGCACATGGCCAGATAAGGTTGTAAAATGTTAAAATGACATTTCCCGGTGAATGCATTTGTCATAGTTGAAAGCAATACAAAAGTGCAAAAACGCATAAAAAATGCTACTTGTGAACATAGCCGAAGGTGTGGAGGAGTATTTTTGTTTTTGGTCATTTATTTTAACTTATACACAAGTCTTTTCCCTGGAAAGGATGTTCCTTAACATATTTCACAGGAAAAAAGTTTCACTTTCGTTTTATTGTGAGCCTGTAAAAGTGGCTTAATACCTCTGACCACGTTGTTGACAGCAGTGACCTGGGGGTCAGAAATGCTTCCTGGGGCGATCCCCATGCTGTCCCCATGTCATTTGAGCACTGTCACTATCGTTTTGGGCACTTGTTAGGCTTTTAAAAGACTGCCGGGGGTGCCACCGCAAAAATGCTCGAGTCTCCCATAGACTAACATTGGGCTCGTTGCTCGGGTCGAGCACCCGAGTATCACGGCGAGCTCGGCCCGAGCTTTGAGCACCCGAGCATTTTAGTGCTCGCTCAACACTATTCGGCAATAGTTTGATGTACACAGCCATATATTTTCAAATGATGACTTGACCTTCAATTTCCCCAGAATCAAAACTGTTTGAGCATTTTGGGGTTTTGAAATATGCATGGGAGCATTGTAATGTAATGAGCAATGCAGTGGTTCAGTGGTTAAGACTGCAGCCTTACAGTGCTGGGATCTTGGGTTCAAGCCCTACCAAGGACAACATCTGCAAGTAGTTTGGATTTTATCCCTGTGTTTGCATGGGTTTCCTCCGTGTTCTCCGGTTTCCTCCCACACTCCAAAGACATACTGATAGGGACTCTAGATTGTGAGTCCCAATGGGGACAGTGATGATAATGTATATAAAGCTCTGTGGAATTAACGGCGCTTTATAAGTGAGTAAAATAAATAATGTTGAAAGGTGCAATTATGTCTTTAGTTTCCATTTCTTAGATGGATGATGTTTTCTGCTAGGATTTCCTGATATTTTGATGGAATCTATCTAGCTCTCCACCTGTTGCCTGCTTCCAGTGCCAGAGGAAGCAAAGCTGCTCCAGAAGATCATTAAACCATCACTGTATATTTCACTCTTCCTCTTCCTGAAAGAACACTGATCCATAGGCCAAAAAAGTTATAGTTTTGTTGTATTGTTCCACAGAACAGAATCCCAAAAGTTCTGTGGCTTCTTTGTACTGTAACTTGGGATGAGCATATCTGATAAAATTAGAATTCACCAAACCATGACAGACAGGGGAAACATACAGGGATGAAAGAAAACTACAATCATAAACACTAACAAAACAACCAAGTGGAAATCAAGGGAACAGTAGGTAGAACAAACCAAATGGGAAAGAGGAATAGGATAAACACGCAATACCAAATCCATGCAGCTATCTCCTATAAATACCACCAATCAACTCCTACTAATTCAGAACTCTCCTTCACCACCAAACCAGGAAGTTGAAAACTATCACCAGCAATTCCCTAGTGCAAGAGGTGAGCATATATACCTGAGAGGAATGGCCAACACAGAACAGCTGAGACAAATCAGGATGGAGAGCTCCAGGAGATAGACTGACCTGATTAACCCTTGCAATAACAGAGCAAGGAAGACCTGCACTGCTAAAAAGAAGGTGAAGCATGTCTAATACATGCAGGGGTTTGTGGAGCCAGACGCCGTGATCTTCTGACCCCTCTTTGTAGCAGTATCCCCGTGACAGGTGCTTCATGTTGTAATTACTTGCTGTGATCTCTGAAGCTTGGTGACTGCCGGAAGTCCTGTTCTAAAGTGAAGGTGGTGGAAAATGACTGTATGGAGAAAAAGGCCCTGAGGACTGGACAACAGGCAGCGTGCATCTGAGGTAATGGTGGGGGGGGCTGGAACAGGTGAGCAGTGAGGTTATTATTTTTTTACTCTTTTGACAGCCCTTTGCAGTTCAGGAATGGAGACATTCAGTATTTAGGATATACCTTAGTGTGCAAACTGAATCCTCAGTGCCTACTGTCACCTAATGTTGCTGCAGTCACTCGAGGATTTTTGACCAACTGTCTCTTCAGGAATATTGTGAGAGATTGAGATTCTTTCCTCTTTCTGTCATGTCCAGGTAGCCGGTGTTTATTTAACTGTGACCTATGCTTCCATCTGTATCCCTAGGAACAATTTATGCCTTTTAATCTTTTTTGCATCCTTTTTTTTGTTTGTGCAAGGCAATGATCTCTTCTGTTAACATTTTGGAACACCTAAGTATATTTGTGAACTGAACATGAGGAATTGGTTAATATCTACAGAAGCACGCCAAGAAATTAGTGCCTTTTTATAAGGTCCTACCACAGTGCTTCAGACATCACAGTGCCCCCCATTTACAGTACTATCAGTATGCTCCAGTTTATACTGCCACCAGATTGCCCTCATTTATAACGACACCAGAGGTCTCTATTTATGATGACATCAAAATGCCACTATCATTAGGCTAGTTAGAGCTGCTCAAATCAAAATGACACCACAGTGCCCTCATTTCACAGCTATGTCAAAGTGTGATCATAATGTGATGGTCATACAATTTTCTTCATAGACATATTAATGACAATTTTACATTGACATGTATTATAATACAACAATCACATTGCATTATAACTGATTATTAATGTTCTTGACACAAAGACATCAATATTATCTGGAGCTTGGAAAGCAATATAAGCTCCATGTTTAAAAATGTAAGATGTTTAATTCCATTTTTATCACTATGAGTCACGTCTTTGCTTGGCAGTGCCCTAACAAGCCTAAATGTGATAAACAGGAGAACAAATCAAGCACTATACTATGCACTGATCCTATGCCAAAATGCTTGTATAATTAGCTTGGACTGCAACTACTGACATGCTTCCAATATAGCATATACTTAGTGAGCATTGGGAAGGTTAAATTTTAAAATGAATATGCAGTTCAAGGAAAAGCAAGACAAATCTAAATTCTTTAGATTAATATTGTATTTCTAATGCCATCTGTAATGTTTTTAGGAAAAGATTCACAACAAACTGCGAGTGATTCGAGATTAATGTGATGTTTTAATACATTATTTTTTCCTATTTTCTGCAGCTGCTAGAATTTGTTTCTCCTCTCTCCATGGCTCACATTACTTAGGAACTGGCCTGAAGTCTACTTGCATCACATCCATTTTCATGGATTTCCTATACCGATGAGCTAGTATTTGGTTTCTTTATTTTTGCTAATGTAACATTGATGACCTATCTTTAAGATAGCTCATTATTATAAGGTCAGTGGAGTCCGACTTACAGCCCCCCCAGGGATCAGCTCTTATAAGCTTAGTACCTGGGTTCAATGTGAAGCGGCCACTGCCAAGAACTGTAGATCAGATTTTATTCCCTTAAATAATCTCTAATTAAAATCAGGACCACACTTGTAGGTTATGGGAGCCCAGCATACTGTGTAGCTTCTGACAACCATCCATGCCTGTATTTGCCGTTAGACTTTGAAATCTCACAGGTTATCTCAAGATCTTGCTGTTCCAACTAAACAATTTGTTTGCGCACTAATATGACTAAAAGTATGTGATAGGCCACATTCTGACTAGACTTTTTCTGGCTTCTCTCAATACACTTGCTTTGAGCTAGGCCACACCAATCTAGTCAAAATGTGACCAGGAGTATGCATATCACTGCTCCTGCCGCCAGCCCAGGAGAACCCTTACAGCACACAGTGTGCGCGATGTGAGGATTCACAAGTTTGTAGTCACATAAAGTGACTGCAGTCATATTCGCATATTACGAACGTGAATAGCTCCTTTCCCAGCTCCATGTGCCTGGCTACAAAGCAGATGAGCACAGCAATGGCCTGTTATTTTAATGAACTTGTCTGGTCTAAAAATCATACCAGGGTAGAGCATGATTCAACATTTTTCACACAAACCTGATGTCCATGTGAAAAATTCTACTTAATCTAAAACCACACATATATATAAACCTAGCCTAAAATAGCTGGAATTTAGGCCATTATACCAAGAAGAATCATTTCTGTACTTTTTGCACCTTTAGGCTGTGTGCCCTCCATGAGATATTTGGTGAGTTTTTGACGCTAAATATTTTCGATGAATCTAAAATACAGCGTCTTACCATTCCAACAAAGTGGATGGTATTTATAGAAATCCCCTGTCCACTGTGCTTCATTATTTACTCAACGTAAACTGACCTACTCTCTTGCAGGTATGCTGAGTTTCATGTTTTTACCCCTAGACTTGCATTAGATGCCGAAAATCTGCAAGTAATAAATGGACATGCATTTTTAGTGCGTTTCTGCTGCGGAAACGCGACAAAAACGTGTGTAATCCAAAAATGACTGTATCAGTACAGTTTTGGCAAAGCTTAATATCAGGAAGTGTCAAAAACAAAGCAGCTTTATTTAAAATATGACACACCAACAAAAACCAAAAACCGCAGCATAAAAAATGCAATAAAATGGCATGTTAACCCCTTAGTGACAGGACCAATTTTTTTTAAATCTGACCAGTGTGACTTTATGTAATAATAACTCTGGAATACTTCAACATATTCCATTGATTTGGAGACAGTTTTTTTTTGTGACACATGATACTTTAGAATAATGGTAAATTTAGGTTGATATGTTTTGCGTTTAATTATAAAAATATCAGAAATTTTACAAAAATGTTTTAAAAATTGCAATTTTCAAACTTTGAATGACTATCCCTTTAATCCCACACAAAAGCATTAATAAATAACATTTCCCTCATGTCGGCTTTACATCAGCACCATTTGTAAAGTGTTGTTTTATTTTGTTAGCATTTTAGAAGGTTTAAAAATGTAGCAGTCATTTTTCATTTTTTCAAGGAAAGTTACAAAACTTATTTTTATAGGACCTGTTCAGTTTTTAAATGACTTTGGGGGTCCTATATGCTGGAAACCACCCAAAAGTCATACCATTTTAAAAACTTCACTCCTCAACGTATTTAAAATTGCTTCCTGGTAGTTCATTAACCCTTATGGTTCTTTTCAGTAAGTAACCTCTTCAACCTATCACTAACAACCGGTGTTTTCCCCTTATGTTTCAAACATGCCTCAATCACACCCATCCTCAAAAAGCCCTCCCTTGACCCATCCTCTCTGACTAGCTACCGCCCCATATCACTACTCCCCTATGCCTCAAAACTACTAGAACAACATGTCCACCTTGAACTGTCCTCCCACCTCTCCTCCTGTTCCCTCTTTGACCACCTACAATATGGCTTCCGACTGCATCACTCGACTGAAACTGCCCTGACCAAAGTCACCAGCGACCTACTAACTGCCAAATCCAAGCGACACTACTCCATCCTCTTCCTTCTGGACCTTTCATCTGCCTTCGACACAGTCGACCATTCCCTCTTACTACAGATTCTCTCATCTCTTGGCATCACTGACTTGGCCCTTTCTTGGATCTCCTCATACTTAACAGACAGGACATTCAGCATCTCCCACTCACGCACCACCTCCTCATCTCGCCCCCTATCTGTCAGTGTCCCCCAAAGTTCAGTTCTAGGACCTCTGCTCTTCTCCATCTACACCTTTGGCCTGGGACAGCTCATAGAGTCTCACGGCTTTCAGTATCACCTCTATGCTGATGACACACAGATCTACCTCTCTGGACCCGATATCTCCTCCCTACAAACCAAAATCCCACAATGTCTGTCCGCCAACTCATCCTTCTTCTCTGCCAGATTTCTGAAACTCAACATGGAAAAAACAGAGTTCATCATCTTTCCACCCTCTCATTCATATCCCCCATCTGACCTATCCATCAACTTCAAAGGCTGTTCACTCTCCCCAGTCCCACAAGCTCGCTGCCTTGGGGTAACCCTTGACTCTGGTCTCTACTTCAAACCACATATCCAAGCCCTTTCCACTTTCTACCGACTCCAACTCAAAGATATCTCCCGGATCCGTGCATTCCTCAACAAAGACTCTGCAAAAACACTACTGCATGCCCTCATCATCTCCCGCCTTGACTACTGCAACCTCCTGCTCTGTGGCGTCCCTTCTAACACTCTTGCGCCCCTCCAATCTATCCTAAACTCTGCTGCTCGACTAATCCACCTGTCCCCCCGCTATTCCCCAGCTTCTCCCCTCTATCAATCCCTTAACTGGCTCCTCACTGCCCAGAGACTCAAGTTCAAAACCCTAACCATGGCATACCCCAACACATCAGACTCTCGCCTACCATGGAAGCCTTCAAAAGAAACCTGAAGACCTACCTCTTTTGTCAAGCCTACAACCTTCAGTAACCATCGCCCAACCACATTACTGCATGACCTCCTCTACCCCCACCTACTGTATCCTCACCCATCCCTTGTAGACTGTGAGCTCTAGCGGGCAGGGTTCTCTCTCCTCCTGTACCAGTCACTGACTCGTTTTGTTAAGATTATGTAAATGTTTTTGCTATGTATATCCCTATCACATGTAAAGCTCCATGGAATAAATTATGCTATAATAATAAATAATAATTATAAATAATAATAATGGAAAGTGGCATGACAAGAATGAAAAAGTTTATTTTTACCACCTAAATTTTGATAACTTCTTTACAGGCCGCTATAACTGGCAGACTCTAAGGCCGTTATTTGGCAATGAACTGCCATGGCAAATATTAGGACCACATAATCAAGATCTCAAAGTGCCAATGAGGTTAAAGAGGGAGACCCCACACTCTAACTATTTAGATTCTGTAGTCACTATTTGACTAGCCCAGGGGATGGGGATGACTCGGTACCCGGGCCTTTGCCTGGCCTTGGGGATGTCGCGGTGGTCGGCTCCCGGGCTCGTACCCTGGGGTCACTCTTTAAAAGGGGTTGATAGTTATTAATTTTATAAAAGTTTGTGACGCCACCTGTGGCTTCAGGTGAGATTCACCCGTGCTGCACAGTCCACTGAGGCCGATGATAAGGCAGCTCGATGGCATAGCTCCCCACAGGTGGAGCAAGGCCTCAGGGCAGTGTACGGAAAGGGAGAATGCAGGACAGGCGAGACCCAGCCGGATCAGAGCAAGAACAGGGACAGACACGATAGTCACTTCAGTACCTTTTACTGATGGAAATTCAGGCACGTTCCGGAGCACTATAGGGTGAAGAGTGCATGTCAGGATCCTCCCCAATGAGCGGGTTTAGTGCTTCCTGTTTCTTGCTTCTGCGAAGTAAGTTTCTGACCTGCCTGGAGCTAGGCCTAACTTTGTCTCTGTCCTGCGCTGGCTGACCTTGTGGTAGGGCCTTTTCTTGGAATATGCGCACCTCAGTTTACAGGGCCTATGTGTCTCCTGGCTCTGTTACGTATCAGCACTTTAGCGATCCTGGGGCTTGTAGTTCTCCAGGGATTCCAGTTTATCTTACTGGGTCATAGAGATCCCGGTAAACTTTGGACCCGGAGTCCGGTAAAAGCTTCGGGGTGAGCTAGTTAAGCTCCTCTGCCCCCTATGTGCTAACTCTCCACTCGCCTTCGGCCTACTCGGGCCCTCACTAGGCTATACACACTAATGGCAGCTTACCGTGCTTCACCGATCTTATGGCGCCGGCACACCTAAAGCTCACTTCTCTGAGCTACAACTGAGTCTGGACTGTGCTCCACTGCAGACTAACCTCTCTCAGGCTTCTCTACTGCAGGAACTCTCTCAACAGGTTCTGCTCTCTGTCGACTCCAGTCTAGACTAACTGCTGCCCGGCTCCACTTTCCCTATTTATCTATCCCTAATGGGCCCCCTCTGGTGGTCAGAGGTGGAGGGTAGAGATGTGTGAATGGTTATGGGGGCCTCTTGTGGAGGAATCCATCAATGCACTCTTCCAGGATCTGTGATACCAAGCGCAGCTGGGCGTCACATATTGACAGCAGAATCTAATGGGTTAAATGTCCATGGTTGGTGCCAACACTGATCGTGGCTGATGCAGCAAGTTGTCAGCTATAATGTACAGCTGACAGCTACAGGATTTTCACCTGTCGGGGAACACTAGTCTCTTATATCGCAGGTCAGTAAAAGAAGTTTATTGGTCACTAAGGGGTTAAAAAACACGAGCAACCTTATTACTGCAGAAATGGTGCAGAAAATCAGCAACATCAAAACTCATCAAATGCCCATCATGGAAATGTAGCCTTAATGCCACCTATAATCTGTAAAAACCATTGAGAAACAAATTTAAATTATTTTGAGAGTAAAAATAAAAATAACAAAACTAAAATAATGTGGTAGTATAAAGCCTCATTCAGACATTTGTGCTTCACCTATATGTTCTATTGGAGGTTTTCACAGATAGGATGCATACTCATTATTGTCAATCGGGCTGTTCACAAGAAAATCATAGACAACACACGGAGGTCATCATTTTACCGTATCTGTGATGTTCGTGATCAACATTGTAATGAATAGGAAAAGCTTTGTGATTTATTTATCCATACGATAAAAACACTAATGAAACACTAGAGGTAAAAACTACTACTAACAAAACACCGATGAAACTCTGATTCAAAATATTGATAACAATTGTACCATTTTTTTCTGCACCTGAACAAAAACCAATGTGTGAATGAGGTCTAAGTGTGAAAAGCTTCTTAAAATTGGGGATATGGTTGTGTTCAGAAGTAGCCAATCACATTTAAACTTATGTTAAATACTAGTCTGTACACAGCTGCCATCAATCTGATTAACTTTATATAAAGTTTTGCTTTTCTAGTAGAATTTTCCTGACATTTTCTTAGTTGCATTTTACAGCAAAAGCCAAGGTCTGTAAACAGCTTATAACACAGTAAAGGGATCTCAATGTTGAAAGTTATCAGTCAGGAGAAGGGTACACAAAAGTCTCAAATTTATTACATATAATGTTGAACACTGTGAACACCGACATTACCTAGAACCAAATGTTTCTCAAAAATTGTTGAAAAGACAAGGTGAAAATTGGTGCCAAGAGACCTATAGCAATATTAAAAGAGCTGTAGAAATTCCAGGCAAGTACTTGTTTACTGCGTGAGACAATAATCTACTTTATTCTTCATATGCCTAGCCTGTTGGTTAGGGTAGAAAGATGGAAGCCTTTTCTTGCTAAGAAAAACATACAAGCCTGGCTATGTGTTGCCAAAACCAACATAAAGTCTACCAAAAGCATGAGGGAAAATGTACTAGGGTTTGATGAGATGTAGGTTGAACTTTTAAGCCATAATTCCAAAAGGTATGTTTGGCTTAAAGCCAGCATTGAGCATCTTCAAAGGAACACCATAACCACAGTGAAGCATAGCGGAGGCAGCATGATACTTTGGAGCTGTTTTTACAGCAGCTGAAACTGGGGCTTTAGTTAAGGTAAAGGAATTATGAACAATTCCAAATTTCAGTCTATTTTGCAACAAAGCCTTCAGGCCTAAGCTAAAAAGGTAAAGATGGAGAGGAATTTAAGTTTTCAGAACAACAATGACCCCAAGTGTAGCTCAAAATCAACAAAGGTATTGCTTCACCAGATGATGATCAAAGTTTTGAAGTGCAAGGAAAAATGGGCAATCACTGATAAAACATTAATGGTAAAAACTGACACACTGACAAACATGCCTGAAAGAGGCATAATAGCTTTGTAAACTATGTTGCTATCATTGGGCAAGCAGGATCTTCACAATCAACACATGAGATATGAAAAAAACTAACCAGCTACAATCAAAAATATAGCAAATGTCCAAAGAGACATCTAAAATGATGCTTTAGAAAAAGCACAGTTGGTGTTTTCCTGAAGTGTTTTTTCATGGAAAAAAAATGAAGCTGGTACTCTGGCATCTATAAGACACTGTGTTCATATTCCCTTGAAGGCCCATTCTTGTTTCAAAATCAAAGTCCAACAGTGTGTTCTCTGGTACTGGTATGGAAAGTCATACCTTGTGCTGAATGCTTTCATGTTCACCTTCTTACACTTCTGTTATCTGATGACAGAAATATTTACGTAATAGCCCCTAAAATGCCATACTAGTGTCCTAATAAACTGACCACAAAGTGCACATTTTCTTTTTTTTTACTCTTCTTTCAATACGATTTATATTCTGGATTTGTTTGAAGTAAATTGGTTTTCAAAAACCACACAGAGTGCAAGTATTTAGTGGCTCTTTGTCCTTGATTTCAATGTTTCCTAAGCTATCAAAGAGATTTATGGTATCTGAGCACAACTGACAGGCATATTGATTTTTAAAACATATTTTCAACCTTTGTAATATTAAGAACAATGAAAAGCCCTTCTTATAGTGGCAAATGTAAACTGATCAGTTGTATCTAAAACTTTTTCTTATAATTCCATCCATCCTGTAGAGTTTATGTGTGTTTCACATTACTTTTTAATTAATCTAGCAATACTTAGAGATGGATATCATGAAAGCTTAATCCCTGACCACTAGCACACTGTAATTGTATGATATACAAAAGTTTCTGCTTTAGTTTGCTAGTTCAAAGGTGGTCTTTAAAGTTAAAATTGGATAGGAATAGAAGATTTACACAGCAATGAAAAAAAAAATTAATCTCTGCTCACTATATGATGGTCATCCCAGGTAAAACAATCCAAGTTTCTGAAGGTGCAATGGAGGAATAATCATATATTGGTAACTGATGCTTAAGCTATGTAATAAAAAATAACTTGTTCAGCAATTTACCTGAAAGTATAAAAACATTAAAGAGATTGGCCCTTGTCATACAATCCCAGTTGTCGGGTGTAGATTGTTATAGAAAAGAAACTGAGCTTTGCTATCCCTTCCTGGATTCACTGCTGAGTCTCAGATGCTGCTTCTTGTACCTGGTATTGGCTGAAGAGATGACATCACATCAGCAGAGCTATAGCCAATCAGTGAGCTCAGCAGCTCTGAGCGGGGCATTCAACATAATCCATCTCTGTATTTAACACTGAATCTTTGCAAAACTGAACTCCTTGTGTTTTCTCCCTCTATTAACCTACCTAAATCCAATATTGCTGTCTCTGTGGGTGGTTCTACCATAACTGCCAAGCCGCATGCTCGCTGTCTTGGAGTTTTAGTTGATCTTTCTCTCTCTTTATGTCCAAACACTCATTCGCTCATGTCACCTGCAACTCAGAAACATTTAAAGAATTTGACCTTTTCTTACCTTTGACTCTGCAAAAGCTCTTACAGCTGCTCTCATTCATTCTCTTCTGGACTACTGCACCTCTCTATTAATCTATACTAAACCATCCTCTATCCAATCTATTCTCAATGCAGCAGCCAGAGTTGTATTTCTGTCCAACTGCTACACTGGTTGTTCTTCTGCTACAAAGTACAGTATAAAAAACACAAAACTCTCCACAGTTTTTCTCGACCCTACATCTCCTCCCTCATCTCCATCTATCGCCCTACCATTCCTCTAATAACCTAACATTAACATTCTTTATAGTTCCATCCTCCCACTCCCATCTCCAATACTTCTCTCTTGCTGCGCTAGTTCTCTTGAATGCATTACCCCAAATAATTCCCCCAGTTTTAAGTGTGAGCCAAAAACATATTTTTTTAGGCTGGCCTACCACTTCACCTCACTAATCTAACTATTCCCTGTTATCCATTCCTAATTTTTCTTTAGAATCTGCTCCTTTCTATCATCTGCTTCCTCACCCTCCATACACATAATAGCACTTAGAATCTATACTTATAAAAGTACTGGCTTATCATTGGCTCATGCAACATTATTTGAATACTGCTATATTGATGGTTGACCCATACAATACTTTTTTACCCTTTGTACCACCCTATTTCCTCGTAGATTGTAAGCTTGCAAGCAGGGCCCTCAGTCTTTTTATTTGAACTGTTGAATAATGTATTGCTGGGTTATATAGTATAAACAAAGAGAGAGAAGTGTTCACATTGGCTCACCAGAACCAGACAAGAAATCCACAATGGGTGCGGTGCACTAAAGAAACCTTGGGCCATATGCTTTAAAGCGTTCAATGCAGGAAATGCGTAGGCCAAGTGTTTCATATTCTTAACCCCTTATTTTAAGAGCATATCAATAAAATAATGTTTATAAATTTATAGATTTTTTTTTTTCTGTAGGAGCTGGATATTTTCTCTCTATAAGTATAATTGTTGTGTTATGCTTTATATAGTTTGTATATATCCCAATATCCCATCTGATTTGTAAAATATTTGTAGAATAAGTTGGTGCTATAGAAATAAAATTAGGAAAAAATGCAAAACGATCCAGCGGGAACTACTAAATAATTAATAAAACTTAGCTTTTATTTAGCCAAACATGATACTCCACCATATGTTGGCATTAGTGCACTATAAGAGTTACGACCTAAGCGTTTCAACGTTAGTCTTAATCATGGTCTACACCCTCGAGGTGAGCGGACTTGTTCCTATTTTTTTATACTTATAGAAATAAAATTGTTACTAAGATTATTATAATGTGATGTCATCATATGCTAGTCACATGTTTCTGCTCCTGTTTCCTAATATATTTAAGTGTCCTGTGCCATAGTTAGAAAGAACCATGACTAGGAATCAGGTAATTCAAAATTAATTATAATAATAGCATTTATAGAGGCTTTCAACACTCACCTAATGTAAAAGATCAACTCAATATTCAGCTGAAAAGGAATGCCAGCAAAATGTATCTGTAACATATAAAATCAAACTCATTGTATTAGCACCAATCTAAGACCAGTAGTACATGTGCAGTTATACAGACTCTCCAATTTCAGAATATATCTACAGTGAAGGAAATAATTATTTGATCCCTTGCTGTTTTTGTAAGTTTACCCACTGACAAAGACATGAACAGTCCATAATTTTAAGGATAGGTTAATTTTAACATTGAGAGATAGAATATTAAAAAAAAAAATCAAGACAATCACATTGTATAAATTAGATGAATTTATTTGCAATTTGCAGTGAGAAATAAGTATTTGATCCCCTACACACCATTAAGTTCTGGCTCCTAAAGACCAGTTAGATGCTCCTAATCAACTCGTTACCTGTATTAAAGACAGCTGTCTTACATAGTCACCTGTATAAAAGACTCCTGTCCACAGACTTAATTAATCAGCCAGACTGTAACCTCTACAACATGGTTAAGACCAAAGAGGCTTCTAAGGATATCAGTGACAAGATCATAGACCTGCACAAAGCTGGAATGGGTTACAAAACCATAAGTAAGACGCTGGGTGAGAAGGAGACAACTGTTGGTGCAATAGTAAGAAAATGGACGAAATACAAAATGGCTTTCAATCAACATCGATCTGGAGCACCATGCAAAATCTCACCTCATGGGGTATCCTTGATCAAGTGAAAGGTGAGAGATAAGCCTAAAACTACACAGAGGGAACTTGTTAAGGATCTCAAGGCAGCTGGGACCACAGTCACCAAGAAAACCATTGGTAACACATTACGCCTTAAAGATTTAAAATCCTGCAGTGCCCGCAAGGGTCCCCTGCTCAAGAAGGCACATGTGCAGACCCGCATGAAGTTTGACAATGAACACCTGGATGATTCTGTGACTTATTGGGAGAAGGTGCTGTGGTCAGATGAGACATAAATTGAGCTCTTTGACATTAACTCAACTCGCCATGTTTGGAGGAAGAGAAATGCTGCCAATGACCCAAAGAACACAAGCCCCACTATCAAGCATGTAGGTGGAAACATTATCTTTTGGGGGTGTTTCTCTGCTAAGGGCACAGGACTACTTCACAGCATCAATGGGAGAATGGATGAAGCCATTTACAGTAAAATCCTGAGTGACAACCTCCTTCCTTCCGCCAGGACATTAAAAATTGGTCATGGCTGGGTCTTCCAGCAAGACAATGTTCCAAAACATACAGCCAAGGCAACAAAGAAGTGGCTCATTAAGAAACACATTAAGGTCATGTTGTGGCTTAGCCAGTCTCCAGACCTTAATCCCATAGAAAACTGAATGATTTAGAGATGATCTGCAAAGAGGAGTGGACCAAAATTCCTCCTGACATGTGTGCAATCCTCATCATCAACTACAAAAAACGTCTGACTTCTGTGCTTTACAACAAGGGTTTTGCCATCAAGTATTAAGTGTTGTTTGCCAGAGGAATCAAATGCTTATTTCACACTGCGAAATGCAAATAAATTTATACAATGTGATTTTCTTGATTTTTTTGATATTCTATCTCTCAATGTTAAAATAACCTACCCTTAAAATTATTTTGTGTGCATATAACACCTAACAGACACTCAAGCAACCATACTCCAATCCCAGTTATGGATGCATAAAGCACTGGACATGATAATCATTTATATCAAATGAAATAATCCTTAATATTGGCCGGGAAGAGGAATAGACTAATACTCAACATATTTATTAACGTTGTTACGATTTACAGGAAATTATCTTGAGGGATTACAGAAAAGAAAAATAGATTCTATTCTAAAAATAGTCATAAATGACCACACTTCAAATGAAAAACTGACAAGATTGGGGTCATCCTCACATTAAGAGAGAATGTGTTGAATATGCTTCATCCATTGAATTGAATATCAACAACATATGTATATGGTCATTAAAATACCAGCTCAAAACTAGAGATGAGAGAACCTGAACTTCGGGGTTGGTACCGGACAGTTGGTTTCCGGTGCTAAATGCCGAACACAAACTTCTCCCGAAAGTCCGTTGCAATGTTCGAAGTTCTGGAGAGAGAGAAGAGAGAGGGAGATTTCCAGGACCATCATTAGCCAACATTTCCTTTATTATAGAATGAAAATATTTACTTATTATAGTATTCCAAATCTTTTAACCACTTTTTACGCTTTGTGATCTAAATATTAATGCTATAACTAAGTAAGCCAGTAGTGATTTTTATTCATCTCTATTAATGATAAGTGAGCATGCTCGCTACTGCGCGGTGCTCGCCCGAGCATCTCACTGCTCGAGATGCTCGGCCCTCACCGAGTATTTCTGGGGTTCCTCGGCGGGAGCTCGAGTCCCCTCCCTGCATGTTTGGCGCTCTTTAGAGCGCCAATCAACATGCAGGGATTGCCTGCCACTCACTGTAATGCCGTAGCCATGTTGGTTGTGGCATTAGAGCGATTGGCTGGCCGCACAGCGTCATCAGGTCTATATCAGACTTGGCACTGTTGTGCTCGTCAAAGTCACTCCGTAATCAGGCAGAGTAGGGAGAGGTGCTGCGTAGTGTAATGAGAAAAACTGTACATTACACATATCCATCTAAACAAACAGTCCTTTTGAGGACTAACTAATTCAGCTGCAGAGATATCAGGCAGGCAGTGTATATAGGCAGGCAGGGCATATAGCACAAGAGGCTCCATTCCAATTCTGCCTTCTGCTGCTGTTAGACATTTCTATACAAAGGCCCAGGTCTCAGGGGCCAGGAATACTTTTTTTTGGATCTTAATCCTCATTATTTGCTTAAAAAGCAATCCAGAGAACACCGTTTTTCTGCGCCATTTGCTTGTTGGCACTGCAGAATACAGGTCCTTTCCATATTACAGCGCTAGAAATCCAGCTATTTAAAACTGTGTTTTCTCCATCAAATGGATCACAAATACGTTGTCAGAAAATACTGCCATTTCTGGCCTCCAATAAAAATTTCCTTTAGTGTGTCAGTAAAGCAATTCACACCAGTTTGCTGTTCAAACTACTTACCTACAGGCCAGGTATTTAAAACTCTGTTTTCTCCATCACACGGATCACATATACGTTGTCAGAAAATACTGCCATTTCTGTCCTCCATTAAAAATGGCTTTCAGTGTGCCAGAGAAGCAATTCACACCAGTTTGCTGTTCAAACTAGTTACCTACAGGCCAGGTATTTAAAACTCTGTTTTTTCCGTCACACAGATCACATATAATTTCGCTCCAAACTCAGTCATTTGTAGTGAACGTGGAAGATACTGTCCTCCATTTAAAATGGGCAAGGCACGTGGCAAGGGACGGGGAACTGGACGTGATGGTGATGGTGCATGCAGGGGCCAAGGATAAGGCCATGGGCAAGCTGAAATTGTGCCACAACAAACACGCACATCTCGCCTGACCTTCCTATCCCAATTCCTAGGGGACTGCAGCACACCACTATTGAACCCAGAGCAGTGTCAAAAGGTTGTTGGTTGGATAGCGGATAATGCTTCCAGTCACTTAGCCACCACCGCCACCACCACCCTGTCTTCCACACGGTCAAGTCTCAGTAGCCGTGAGTCGGGACCGCATATTCCTCACCCTGATCCTCCTTCCTCCCACCATGCGGAGTACCCGAAGACAACTGATCCCACACTTGGACACTCTTTAGAGCTGTTCACTTTTCAATTTTTAGATTCGGGCCTCTCTCCCGGTCCACTTGAAGCAGGGCAAGAGGAGATCGCGTGCAGCGATGCCCAAATATTTGAGCAGCCACGGTCACACGAATGCGACGGTGGGAAGGTGTCACAAGAGGTGGACGGTGATGAGACACAATTGCCAGAAATTCAGGAGTAGGACCAAGGTGCAGAAGTGGAGTACGAGATGGTGGATGATATAGTAACTGACCCAACCTGGCAGGAGGATGTGCAGAGCGAGGACAGCAGCACACAGGGGGAGGAAGGCAGAGCACCCCAACAGGCAGGCAGAAGCAGTGTGGTGGCCGCAGACAGAAGGCAGGCAACCGTTCCCCGTAACACCAACACAAAGGAAGTTGCCAGTACAACTGTTAGGTCTTCCAGAGACTAGTTGTTTTTTTAAAGACTCTGTCGATAAACCCAAAAAGGCCATTTGCACCACCTTCCAGGCCAGCATCAGCAGGGGTGGCAAAACGACCAGCCTGACCACCACCTGCATGATCAGGCACATGGCAGCAAAGCACCCGACTTTATGGGCCGAACCCCAGGGTCCAGGAAGAGTGACTGCACCATTGCTTCCTCCTCTGTTGTGCTTGCAAGCCAATCCCCTGTCCATGGTGCATGCGAAGATGCCTCCTGCCCTGCAATTATCGTTGCACACTCTCAAGTTGCAGCATCAGGAAGCACGTCCACGTCCATGTCCCAGCACAGCGTTCAGTTGTCCATACCCCAGTCCTTGGAATGCATGCGCAAATATTCAGCCAACGCCCCACAGGCCACACTACTAAACTCTCACATTTCACGACAGCTTGCACTCGAAATGTTGCCATTTAGGCTTGTGGAGATTAAAGCATTCCGCAACCTGATGGCGATGGCCGTCCCTCGGTACTCGGTCCCTAACCGCTACTATTTCTCCCGGTGTGCCATCCCCACACTACACAAGCATGTGTCCCAAAACATTAGCCGTGCCCTCAACAACGCAGTTACCGGGAAAGTCCACCTAACCACGGACACGTGGACCAGTGCTTGTGGGCAGGGACGGTACATCTCACTGACGGTACACTGGGTTAGCTTAGTGGAAGCCGGGACCCAGTCGGACCTTGGGATGGAACACATCCTCCTGACGCCAAGGATTGTGAGCCCTAGGTCAATCAGGGTTGCCCCCACGGTCTACAGCTCCTGCACCTCATCCTCCTCAGCCTCCTCCTCCTCTTCAGCCTCCTTCTCCGAAATGACCACATCAGTCACAAGCTGTGAGCACTCAGCAAAGTGGCAACAGGCTGTGCTGAAGCTAATATGTTTAGGTGACAAACAGCACAATGCTGAAAAGTTGCGGACAGCTCTGAAGGAGCAGTCAGATCTGTGGCTCACACCGCTGTACCTACAGCCAGGCATGGTCGTGTGTGACAATGGCCGGAACCTAGTGGCAGCTCTGAGGTGAGGCGAGCTCACACACGTACCATGCCTGGCCCTTATGCTTAATCTCGTGGTTCAGTGGTTTCTCAAATTTTACCCAGAGCTGCCGAATCTTCTTGTTAAAGTATGCCGCCTGTGTGCCCATTTTAGAAAGTCAGCTACAGCTTCCGCCGCCCTTGCCGTGTTTCAGCAGAGTTTGCAGCTTCCGGCTCACAGACCGGTGTATGATGTTCCCACGCATTTGAACTCTACACTGCAGATGTTGGGAAGGATTTGTGAGCAGAAGAGGGCAGTTGTTGAGTACCAGAATCAACAAGGCCGTCGGTATTCAGTTCAGACTCCACACATAAGACTGAGGAGACAGAGAGCATGGTCAGTCATCCTCTTGGTGAGGACACGGAAGTCTTGCCTGTTAGTAGTCTGGCACGCATGGCTGAGTTTATGTTATGCTACCTTTCCCATGACCCTCACATTCTCAAAATTTTGGGTGACAGACATTACTGGTTGGTGACACTTCTAGACCCATGATACAAGGAGAACTTTATAACTCTTATTCCTGAGGCGGACAGGTCTACAAAAATGGGGCTGTGCCAGAAGGCCCTTGTGGAAATATTAAAAACTTTCTTTAGTATAAAAAACAGCGTCACCAATTTAACCTCAATGTAATCACATTGTTCAACTCCTGCACCTCCTCCTTCATCTCCGAAATGAGCACATCAGTCACAAGCTGACAGTACTGATGCACTGCCTTGGCCAAGCGGCAACAGGCTGTGCTGAAGATAACATGCTTAATGCTTAATTGACAAACCACCCAGCGCTGCAGAGTTGTTGAAAGCTGTAACACATCAGCCTGATCTGTGGCTCTCACCGCTGAACATACAGCCAGGCATGGTCGTGTGTGACAATGGGCGGAACCTGGTGACGGAGAAATGACACCCAGAGTAGATACGGTTTCCCTCTATGTCAGTCCTTTCACCAAGCTAACTACAACTCTCAGCAAAAAAAGCTGTGGACTGGCTCCGTACCGTCCATGGCCACATTCACCTGTCCACGTGCTTGTGGGTAGGCGGTCCTTCTCAGTAAGTGCCCTGGGGAGGACACGGGTAATGTTGTGGTACCCGTGCTTGTGGAAGGCGGAGACGATACCGGGAAAAATAATGGAGGCTGGGGACCGAGTATGGATACCCGGTCGCCGCTGCCATTAGATTGTGGACAGCTTCTGCCTCCACGAGCCTAAAAGACCACATTTCAATTGCAAGCAGCTGTCCAGAAATCTGGCAGTTTAGTATTGCGGCCTGTGGGTGGCTGGCTGGCTGCATACTTGCGCTTACATTCCAAGTAACAGAAAACTAAGCAGATGGAGGCCTCTATCATCATCATGGCCTCACCTCGGCACTATGAACTCAGGGCCCACCGGAGGAGTCTCTGGTTCTCTGGTGGGTCGGTCCACCCCTGCCGAGAAGCAGCCCTGGCTAAGAAAAGTGGGGGGGAAGGATCCCGGACACGCTATGGCTGCTTTTTTAATGTGGATCGGACGTGCTTATGCATGTTATTTTTTAAACCGCATTGCAGATCAGGCCATTGTCCAACTCTGTATTCATGAAATTAAATGCGCAAACAAAGATGTTTGTGTGTCAAAGCACCACCGACAAGTGCAAGTTGATGTTGGACGGGCTGCCATTGCTTCTGCAACAAGCTGCATAAGAGGACTTCCTGGGAGAAATGACACCCAGAGTAGATACGGTTTCCCTCTATGCCAGTCCTTTCACCGAGCTAAATACAACTCTCAGCAAAAAAAGCTGTGGGCTGGCTCCGTATCGTCCCTGGCCACATTCACCTGTCCATGTGTTTGTGTTAGGTGGTCCTTCCCAGTAAGTGCACTGGGGAGGGCACGGGTAAAGGTGGAGACGACACCGGGAGAAACAGTGGTTATGAAAAGCTTCCTCCTCCACGAGCCTAAAAGGCCGCATTTTAGGTGCAAGCAGCTGTCAAACATTTGGCAGTATAGTATTGCAGCCTGTGGGTGGGAGGGTGGCTTGCTGCATACTTGCACTTGCATTCCAAGGAATGGGGTAGAGACAACTGAACGCTGCACTGGGACAAGGATGTGGATGGTGATTGTTGCAAGTTTGCAATGACAGGTGAATGGGGGGAGGCATCTTCGCATGCGCCAAGAGGTCTTCCCCATGCTGTTCCCATGTCTTTTCAGCACTGCATGCATGTGTCTGATGATGTGTCACACACCACATGGCCAGATAAGGTTGTAAAATGTTAAAATGACATTTCCCAGTCAATGCATTTGTCTTTGTTGAAAGCAATGCAAAAGTGCAAATATGCATCAAAAGCGCTACGTGTGAACATAGCCCAAGGTGTGGAGTAGTATTTTTGGTTTTGGTTATTAATTTTGCCCTATATACAAGTCATTACCCTGGAAAGGATGTTCCTTAATATATTTCCCATGAAAATCCACTTTGTTTTTGTTTTTATATGTTTTATTGTGAGTCCAATGTGCTCGACCCGAGCATCGAGCACCCGAGCATTTTAGTGCTCGCTCATCACTAATTACTAGTGTTGAGCCACCCCCGTAGTGTTCGGGTTCGGTTCGGTTCGTCGAACACCGGGATGTTCGAGGAACTGTTCGTCGAACTGTTCGTCGAACACCTTAGAACACCGTCGAACACCTTTAAAACCAATGGCAGGCAAACAAAAACACATAGAAACACATAGAAAACACCTGCAAAGGTGTCCAAAAGCTGACAAACTGCTCAGAAGACACTCTCTTTAAAAAAGCCGGCCGGCAAATTCAGCAGCGGCATACACCGGTACCCGACAATTTAGACAAGAAGGAATAGAGCTTTACACATAGATTAGATAGATAGAAACATGTCAGTCACACATATAAGAAGCACAGTGACAGTGTTGGTTACTGCACTTGTCATTTAGTGTAAAGGATTTATTAAAAAAAATATTAGTGTTTTCATGCACCGTCTCTTTAAAAAAGCCGGCCGGCAATTCAGCATCTGTACCCGACAATTTATAACAGACAGAATAGAGCTTCACACATAGATTAGATAGATAGCAACATGTCAGTCACATATATATGAAGTACAGTGATAGTGTTGCTTACTGTACTTGTCATTTAGTGTAAAGGATTTATTTAAAAAAATAATAGTGTTTTCATGCACTGTCTCTTTAAAAAAGCCGGCCGGCAATTCAGCAGCGGTACCCGACAATTTAGAACAGAAAGATAGAGCATCACACATAGATTAGATAGATAGAAACATGTCAGTCACATATATATGAAGTACAGTGATAGTGTTGGTTACTGTACTTGTCATTTAGTATTAAAATAAAGGATTTATTATTAAAAAAATTGGCGTGGGGTTCCCCTTAATTTTAGGCTCTAGCGGAGGTTAAGCAGACGGCTGGGGCAGATGTTTGAAGCCTGGGAAGGGGGTAATACCCACGGAGCTTCCCAGGCTACTAATATCAGCCCCCAGCTGAATACATAGCCTTTACTAGCTATTAAAATGGGGGACCCCCCCAAAAAAATGACGTGGGGTCCCCCCTAATTTAATAGCTAGCAAAGGCTAGGCAGACAGCTGGGGGCTGATATTAATAGCCCAGGAAGGGAGCCATGAATATTGGCCCCCTCCCAGGCTAGAAACACCAGCCGTCAGCCGCCCCAGAAATGGCGCATTCATAGGATGCGCCAATTCTGGCACTTAGCCTCGCTCTTCCACGCTGCCCTGGTGCGGTGGCAGGGGGTAATAGGGTTGGGGTTGATGTCAGCTTATAATGCCAGCTGACATCAAGCCCAGGTTAGTAATGGAGAGGCGTCTATAAGACACCCCCATTACTAACCCCATAGTCAAAGTTAAAAAAAACACAAACACCCAGAATAAAGTCCTTTAATTGAAATAAAGACACAATCCTTTATTGTTCTAAATTAAACCATACTTGCCATCACGCCCATTCCAGCTGAAGCCAACGATCTCCTGCAATAAAAGAAAAATAATAAAGCAACCTCATCCTTACCTTTCCATGGTTCCCACGACAGCTTCAGCTCTGCTACATCGAGATGACAGGCTGGACCGCAGCAGAACGCTGCCATCCAGCCTGTCATCCCGCAGACACTGAGAAGCGCAGGCTTGCTTGCGCTGCTCAGCGTCTCTCTGTGACGACATCCAGATGAGCCGAGTTCATGTCCAATGAACTCGGCTCACCTCATGCACGTCACTGACAGCGTGGGAAAATTCTCACGCTGAAGCGCTGATTGCAGGAGAATTTTCCCACGCTGTCAGTGACGTGCAGGAGGTGAGCTGAGTTCATTGGACATGAGCTCACCTCATGCACATCACTGACAGCGTGGGAGAATTCTCCTGCACTCAGCACTTCAGCGTGAGAATTTTCCCACGCTGTCAGTGACGTGCATGAGGTGAGCCGAGTTCATTGGACATGACCTCAGCTCATCTGGATGCCGTCACAGCGAGACAGTGAGGAGCGCAAGCATGCCTGTGCTTCTCAGTGTCTGCGGGATGACAGACTGGATGGCAGCGTTCTGCTGCGGTCCAGCCAGTCATCTCGATGTAGCAGAGCTGAAGCTGTCGTGGGAACCATGGAAAGGTAAGGATGAGGTTGGTTTATTATTTTTCTTTTATTGCAGGAGATCGTTGGCTTCAGCTGGAATGGGTGTGATGGTAAGTATGGTTTAATTTAGAACAATAAAGAATTGTGTCTTTATTTCAATTAAAGGACTTTATTCTGGGTGTTGTGTTTTTTTTAAATACTTTACTAGAAATTCATGGCGGTCATGTCTAATACTGGCGTGACCCCATGAATTTTGGGCTTGGGGCCAGCTGATAATACCAAGCTGGCCCTAACCCCTTTATTACCCAGTGAGCCACCGCACCAGGGCCCTGGATGAGTTGGGTACAGCGCCAGAAGATGGCGCTTCTATGAACGCGCCATTTTCCGGGGTGGCTGCGGACTGCAATTTGTAGCGGGGGGGGCCCAGAAAGCTTGGGCCTCCCTGCGCTGCAGATTCCAGCCCCCAGCTGCCTAGTTGTACATGGCTGGACACAAAAATAGGGCGAAGCCCCACGTACTTTTTTTTAAATTATTTCATGAAATTCATGAAATAATTAAGAAAAAAAGGCCTTCCCTATATTGTTGTGTCCGGCCAGGTACAAATAGGCAGCTGGTGGATGGGGGCAGCCCGTTCCTGCCTGCTGTACCTGGCCGGACACAAATATAGTGCGAAGCCCCACTTCAATTTTTTTAAATTATTTCAGGAAATTCATGAAATAATTTAAAAAAAATTGACATGGGGCTTCGCACTATATTTGTGTCCAGCCAGGTACAGCAGGCAGGAACGGGCTGCCCCCAACCACCAGCTGCCTATTTGTACCTGGCCGGACACAACAATATAGGGAAGCCCTTTTTTTCTTAATTATTTCATGAAATAATTTAAAGAAAATTGACGTGGGGCTTCGCCCTGTTTTTGTGTCCAGCCAGGTACAACTAGGCAGCTGGGGGCTGGAATCCGCAGCGCAGGGAGGCCCAAGCTTTCTGGGCCACCCCCGCTGCAAATTGCAGTCCGCAGCCACCCCGGAAAATGGCGCGTTCATAGAAGCGCCATCTTCTGGCGCTGTACCCAACTCATCCAGGGCCCTGATGCGGTGGCTCACTGGGTAATAAAGGGGTTAGGGCCAGCTTGGCATTATCAGCTGGCCCTAAGCCCGAAATTCATGGGGTCACGCCAATATTAGACATGACCACCATGAATTTCTAGTAAAGTATTTAAAAAAAACACAACACCCAGAAAAAAGTCCTTTAATTGAAATAAACACACAATTCTTTATTGTTCTAAATTAAACCATACTTACCATCACACCCATTCCAGCTGAAGCCAACGATCTCCTGAAATAAAAGAAAAATAATAAAGCAACATCATCCTTACCTTTCCATGGTTCCCATGACAGCTTCAGCTCTGCTACATCGAGATGACAGGCTGGACCGCTGCAGAACGCTGCCATCCAGCCTGTCATCCCGCAGACACTGAGAAGCGCAGGCTTGCTTGCGCTCCACAGTGTCTCTCTGTGAGGGCATCCAGATGAGCCGAGTTAATGTCCAATGAACTCGGCTCACCTCATGCACGTCACTGACAGCGTGGGAAAATTCTCCTGCACTCAGCGCTTCAGCGTGGGAGAATTCTCACACTGAAGCGCTGAGTGCAGGAGAATTCTCCCACGCTGTCAGTGACGTGCAGGAGGTGAGCTGAGTTCATTGGACATGAGCTCACCTTATGCACGTCACTGACAGCGTGGGAAAATTCTCCTGCACTCAGCGCTTCAGCGGGAGAATTCTCACGCTGAAGCGCTGAGTGCAGGAGAATTCTCCCACGCTATCAGTGACGTGCAGGAGGTGAGCTGAGTTCATTGGACATGAGCTCACCTTATGCACGTCACTGACAGCGTGGGAGAATTCTCCTGCACTCACCGCTTCAGCTTGAGAATTTTCCCACGCTGTCAGTGACGTGCATGAGGTGAGCCGAGTTCATTGGACATGAACTCGGCTCATCTGGATGTCGTCACAGAGAGACGCTGAGCAGCGCAAGCAAGCCTGCGCTTCTCAGTGTCTGCGGGATGAGAGGCTGGATGGCAGCGTTCTGCTGCGGTCCAGCCTGTCATCTCGATGTAGCAGAGCTGAAGCTGTCGTGGGAACCATGGAAAGGTAAGGATGAGGTTGCTTTATTATTTTTCTTTTATTGCAGGAGATCGTTGGCTTCAGCTGGAATGGGCGTGACGGTAAGTATGGTTTAATTTAGAACAATAAAGGATTTTGTCTTTATTTCAATTAAAGGACTTTATTCTGGGTGTTTGTGCTTTTTTTAACTTTGACTATGGGGTTAGTAATGGGGGTGTCTTATAGACGCCTCTCCATTACTAACCTGGGCTTGATGTCAGCTGGCATTATAAGCTGACATCAACCCCAACCCTATTACCCCCTGCCACCGCACCAGGGCAGCGTGGAAGAGCGAGGCTAAGTGCCAGAATTGGCGCATCCTATGAATGCGCCATTTCTGGGGCGGCTGACGGCTGGTGTTTCTAGCCTGGGAGGGGGCCAATATTCATGGCTCCCTTCCTGGGCTATTAATATCAGCCCCCAGCTGTCTGCCTAGCCTTTGCTAGCTATTAAATTAGGGGGGACCCCACGTCATTTTTTTTGGGGGGTCCCCCATTTTAATAGCTAGTAAAGGCTATGTATTCAGCTGGGTGCTGATATTAGTAGCCTGGGAAGCTCCGTGGGTATTACCCCCTTCCCAGGCTTCAAACATCTGCCCCAGCCGTCTGCTTAACCTCCGCTAGAGCCTAAAATTAAGGGGAACCCCACGCCAATTTTTTTAATAATAAATCCTTTATTTTAATACTAAATGACAAGTACAGTAACCAACACTATCACTGTACTTCATATATATGTGACTGACATGTTTCTATCTATCTAATCTATGTGTGAAGCTCTATTCTGTCTGTTATAAATTGTCGGGTACAGATGCTGAATTGCCGGCCGGCTTTTTTAAAGAGACGGTGCATGAAAACACTATTATTTTTTTTGATAAATCCTTTACGCTAAATGACAAGTACAGTAAGCAGCACTTTCACTGTACTTCGTATATATGTGGCTGACATGTTTATATCTATCTAATCTATGTGTGAAGCTCTATTCTTTCGGTTCTAAATTGTCGGGTACAGGTGTATGCCGCTGCTGAATTGCCGGCTTTTCATGTTTCACTGTGAGCACTGTTCCCATCGATTTGGGCAATCACTGTAATGCCACAACCACCATGGCTGTGGCATTACAGTGAGTGGCAGACAATCCCTGCATGATTGGTGCTCTAAATAGCGCCAGACATGCAGGACAGCTTTTGGTGCACGAACAGTTATCGAACATAACCTCGAACAGCCGAATTTTTTGCAAATCGTTCGGGTTCCTCGAACAACTCGAACACCGCCCAAAACAGCTCGAATTTGAGATTGGCGAACAGTTCTAGTCGAACACCGCTCATCTCTACTAATTACCATCTATTCTACATGTACTAAAGAATTATACCAGTCATTGTGAGAATTTAGAAGTGTGGCCTGAGGGGCGTTGGCTGCATATTTGTGCTTGCGTTCCAAGGACTGGGGTATGGACAACTGAATGCTGCGCTGGGACAAGGACATGGACGTGCTTCCTGATGCTGCTACTTGAGAGTGAGCAATGATTGTTGCAGAGCAGGGGGCATCTTCACATGCACCATGGTCAGGGGATTGGTTTGCATGCTCAACAGCGGAAGAAGCAATGGTGCCACCCGCAAACACTGTTCCTAGACCCTGGGGTTCGGCCCACAAAGTCGGGTGCTTTGCTGCCATGTGCCTGATCATGCAGGTGGTGGCCAGGCTGGTCGTTTTTCCACCCCTGCTGATGCTGGCCTGGCAGGTGGTGCAAATGGCCTTTTTGGGGTTATCGGCTGAGTCTTTAAAAAACAACCAGACTCGGGAAGACCTAACAGTTGTTCTGGCAACTTCCTTTATGCTTGTGTTACAGGGAACTGTTGCCTGCCTTCTGTCTGCGGCCACCACACTGCTTCTTCCTGCCTGTTGGGGTGCTCTGCCTCTTTCCCCCGGTGTGCTGCTGTCCTCACTCTGCATGTCCTCCGGCCAGGTTGGGTCAGTAACTATATCATCCACCAACTTGTCTTCCACTTCTGCACCCTGGTCCTCCTCCTGACTTTCTGGCAATTGTGTCTCATCATAGTCCACCTCTTGTGACACTTTCCCACAGTCGCCTTCGTGTGACCATGACTGTTCAAATATTTGGGCATTGCTACATGCGATCTCCTCTTGCCCCGCTTCAAGTGGTCGAAGGACGATCAGGGAGATGAATATGGCTACTGAGACTTGACCGTGTGGAAGACAGGGTGGTGGTGGTGGCTAAGTCACTGGAAGCATTATCCGCTATCCAACCAACAATCTTTTGACACTGCTCTGGGTTCAATAGTGGTGTGCTGCGGTCCCCTAGGAATTGGGACAGGAAGGTTGGGCGAGAAGATGTGGGTGTTTGTTGTGGCACAATTTCAGCTCGCCTATGGCCTTGTCCTTGGCCTCTGTATGCACCATCATCATCACGTCCAGTTCCCCGTCCCTTGCCAAGTGCCTTGCCCATTTAAAATGGAGGACAGTATCTTCCACGCTCACTACAAATGACTTAGTTTGGAGCGAACTTTATGTGATCTGTGTGACGGAGAAAACAGAGTTTTAAATACCTGGCCTGTAGGTAACTAGTTTGAACAGCAAACTGATGTGAATTGCTTCACTGACACTGACACTGAAAGAAATTTTTAATGTAGGACAGAAATGGCAGTATTTTCTGACAACATATATGTGATCCATGTGACTGAGAAAACAGAGTTTTACATACCTGGCCTGTAGGTAACTAGTTTGAACAGCAAACCAGTGTCAAAAACTTTGCTGACACAGTGAAAAAAAATTGGAATGGAGGCCAAAAATGGCAGTATTTTCTGAAAACGTATATGTGATCCATGTGATGGAGAAAACAGTGTTAAATAGCTGGATTTCTAGCGCTGTATTATGGAAAGGACCTGGCTGTATTCTGCAGTGCCAACAAGCAAATGGCGCAGAAAAACGGTGTTCTCTGGATTGCTTTTTAATCAAATAATGAGTAGAGATGAGCGTTGTTCTACTCGAACTGTTCGCCAATCTCCAATTCGAGCTGTTTTGGGCGGTGTTCGAGCCGGTCGGCGAACACGAACAATTTGAGAAAAATTCGGCTGTTCGAGGTTATGTTCGATAACTGTTCGTGCACCAAAATCATAACTGGATTTTTTCTCAGTAATGATGAAAATTAATGTTAATACGAAGTTTGAGTGTACAGCGGGGCGGGGGGAGGGGCAGGGGATGGATCTCTGCAGGAACAATGAAGATCTCCATTTTTTTTTCTCTTTCCCGCATTTGCAGTGGGGAGGTGCAATCTGTCAGCCTATCAGCAGCGCACACACGGAGCGAAGTGCTTTTTTTCACACAAGCAAGGGCATGTGTGATTGGCAGTGTATGTCACATGTCCTTGCCCTATAAGACCAAGCCATTTTCCCCGTCGCCACCATTTTCTCACTGCTGCAGCTGCGTGTTAGACGGCACCGCTGTTGCTGTGTGTGCTATACCTTGTTAATTTCAAGCCAATTTTCGCACAAATATACAGATAGCTTGGGAGTAGGGAATAGTTGTGATTGCAGTCCTTTTAAGGACTAGGTTACAGCATTTCCTACGACTTTTATCAAGCAGGTCTGTGCTCTTAAATAGATAGATTGTGGGAGTAAAGACTAATTGTAATTGGAGTCCTTTTCAGGACTAGGTTACATCAGTTCCTATCAGTTTTTGCCAGGCAGGTCTGTGCCAGTGCTGTGCAAGTTTTTTTCACAGCATTTGGCTGAATCTAGCAAAGCTAATCCTTTTTGGCCTATTGCAGAGTGTGTTAGTCAGTGGAGTAGCCTATCTGTGTTGCAAGATATACCACCTGTGTATAGAATACCAATTTTTTTACTGCACCTAGTGAAGTAAAATCTTTTGGGCATAGCATCATTCTATTAGTCCATCTATACTGACCTCCATCAGGTTGCAAATTAAAAATAATTTTTTTCTGCATCTAGCTCTGAAAAAATATTTGGGCTTCTAGCAGTGTGTGGGACTTGGTCTATTAGTCCATCTATACTGACCTCCATCAGGTTGCAAATTAAAAATAATTTTTTTCTTCATTTATCTCTGAAAAAATATTTGGGCTTCTAGCAGCGTGTGGGACTTGTTCTATTAGTCCATCTATACTGACCTCCATCAGGTTGCAAATTAAAAATAATTTTTTTCTGCATCTAGCTCTGAAAAAATATTTGGGCTTCTAGCAGTGTGTGGGACTTGGTCTATTAGTCCATCTATACTGACCTCCATCAGGTTGCAAATTAAAAATAATTTTTTTCTGCATCTAGCTCTGAAAAAATATTTGGGCTTCTAGCAGTGTGTGGGACTTGGTCTATTAGTCCATCTATACTGACCTCCATCAGGTTGCAAATTGAATAAAAAAATTTTCTGCATCTAGCTCTGAAAAAATATTTGGGCTTCTAGCGGTGTGTGGGACTTGGTCTATTAGTCCATCTATACTGACCTCCATCAGGTTGCAAATTAAAAATAATTTTTTTCTGCATCTAGCTCTGAAAAAATATTTGGGCTTCTAGCAGTGTGTGGGACTTGGTCTATTAGTCCATCTATACTGACCTCCATCAGGTTGCAAATTAAAAATAATTTTTTTCTTCATTTAGCTCTGAAAAAATATTTGAGCTTCTAGCAGTGTGTGGGACTTGGTCTATTAGTCCATCTATACTGACCTCCATCAGGTTGCAAATTAAAAATAATTTTTTTCTTCATTTATCTCTGAAAAAATATTTGGGCTTCTAGCAGCGTGTGGGACTTGTTCTATTAGTCCATCTATACTGACCTCCATCAGGTTGCAAATTAAAAATAATTTTTTTCTGCATCTAGCTCTGAAAAAATATTTGGGCTTCTAGCAGTGTGTGGGACTTGGTCTATTAGTCCATCTATACTGACCTCCATCAGGTTGCAAATTAAAAATAATTTTTTTCTTCATTTAGCTCTGAAAAAATATTTGGGCTTCTAGCAGTGTGTGGGACTTGTTCTATTAGTCCTTCTATACTGACCTCCAGCAGGTTGCAAATTGAATATAATTTTTTTCTGCATCTAGCTCTGAAAAAATATTTGGGCTTCTAGCGGTGTGTCGGACTTGGTCTATTAGTCCATCTATACTGACCTCCATCAGGTTGCAAATTAAAAATAATTTTTTTCTGCATCTAGCTCTGAAAAAATATTTGGGCTTCTAGCAGTGTGTGGGACTTGGTCTATTAGTCCATCTATACTGACCTCCATCAGGTTGGAAATTGAATAAAAAAATGTTCTGCATCTAGCTCTGAAAAAATATTTGGGCTTCTAGCGGTGTGTGGGACTTGGTCTATTAGTCCATCTATACTGACCTCCATCAGGTTGCAAATTAAAAATAATTTTTTTCTGCATCTAACCCAGCCAATAGTTTTGGCCTAATACCACAGTTTGGCCACTCAGCTCTGCTCGGTTACCATCCATTGTTTTTTTGTGCAAACAACTCCAGAGTTGTGAATTAGTTAACCACCAAAATGAGTGGAAAAAGGCCTGCTGCTGGTGGAAAGGGGAATAGGCGTGTTGGGAAGGGGAAAAAAGGTTGTGTCCGTGGGGTAGGTGCAGAAGAAAGACCATCTTCCAGCCAAACTAAAATGTCTACTTCTTTTAGCGGACAATGTGATAAGATCCCTTTCTTACGGCCACGCCAATCGCTACAAATTCCAGATGAGGCACAAAAACAGCAGGTGCTTCAACGGATATCAAGTGCTCCTTTAAGTGGGCTCTCCTCCACATCAAATTCAACATCACAAATACTCCAGTCCTCAAAGGTGTCACCCAAATCGCACTTGCTTCCTCACAGCTCCCAAATCTCCAGCTGCCCGTCTGAGTATGAGGTAGAACAGATGGTTGAGTCTGCAGAGCTGTTTACTCATACTATACCCTGGGAATCAGAGGTCGACTCCAGCGCTTCTGTGAATCCAGACGAGGAAATGATCTGCACTGATGCCCAGAATCTTTATGAGTCGGATCCAGGACCAGACGCAGAAGGTTCTGACCATAATGTAGACCCTCATTCCCAAACTGTAACTCCTGTTGGTGGAGACAATGAGGAAGACGATGATAAGACTCAAATACCTGATTGGAGCGACAACTTTAGTTTTTTGTCAGGGCAGGAACAGGTTGGCTCTGAGGACGACGGGTGTGATAACGCACAGGGTGATGATGATGAGGTCGGAGATCCCACTTACTGTCAACCCACAGTCAGCCAAGAGATGAGGTCAGCAGAGGAGGTGGAGGAAGATGCCAGTGACGACGATGTCAGGTTGCGCCTTCCTGGACAGAGACGTAGTACTGGAAGCACGTCAACAACTGCATCCTCAAACACAACTCTGCCTCTCACCACAAGTCGTGGTGGCTCTTCAGGTCGCATGGGTGCTAAGCCTTGCATAGCCTGGGCATTTTTTCAGATCGATAAAGATGACCCAACTCGTGTTATCTGTAACATTTGTCAGCAAAAGCTAAGTAGAGGCCAAAAAATACATAGTTTGAGTACTTCATCCATGAACCGGCACATGGACATGAAGCATAAGTTGCAGTGGGAAGCTCAGTGTGCTACAATGCGGCCTAGCCGGCCGGGCCAACCACCGTCTGCCATATCTTGTGCATCCGCGGCCTCTTCATCCTCTGTGACTGGGGGGACAGCAGTCACACCTGTTTTGGGGCGCAGACCTGCCACCTCTTTACCCGCAACAGCCAGCGTGATTGGCAGGTCATCATTTTCTTTGGAGGTGGTAACACCAGCTGGTCTTGAGCGCTGTCCGACATCGATAGCACCACCTTTGGATCAAGGCAACCTAACATGTCCGCCTGCATCTTCCTCACAGACCGGCAGTTTGCCGGGGACACCCTTATCAACCCCGTCTAAGCACAATAGCCAGCCCTCGGTCCCTCAGATGTGGACAAGTAAAAGACCATTTCCTCCTAGCCATGAGAAAGCTAAGAGGTTGAATTTCACCATCTGCAAGCTCTTGGCTACAGAAATGCTGCCTTTCCGCCTGGTGGACACAGAGGATTTTCGAGACCTTATGTCCGTCGCAGTGCCCCAGTACCAGATGCCCAGTCGGCACTACTTCTCAAAGAAAGGTGTGCCTGCGCTCCACCAGCATGTCGCACACAACATCACCGCTTCTTTGAGAAACTCTGTGTGTGACAGGGTGCATTTCACCACAGACACTTGGACGAGTAGGCATGGACAGGGGCGTTACATGTCGCTGACTGGGCACTGGGTAACTATGGTGACAGCAGGACAAGGGGCTGCTGTCCAAGTCTTGCCGTCCCCACGAGTTGTGCGTCAATCCTCTTTATGTCAAAGTTCCTCCACTGCTTCTGCCTCCTCAACCTCCTCTCGGTCTTCCACCTGCACCCAAAGCCTGTCTGGTCATGCCACAAGCTTTCTAACTGCGCAGAAGCGATCCTGCACACCTCCTTACTATGCTGGCAGTAGGGCTCAACGTCATCAGGCGGTTTTTACATTGAAATGTCTGGGAAATGTGAGTCACACAGCTGAGGAGTTGTGGTCAGCTCTGGAGAACCAATTTCATGAATGGTTGTCTCCACTGGACCTGAAACCAGGGAAGGCCGTGTGCGACAATGCTGCAAACCTGGGTGCGGCCCCTCGCCGGGGCAATGTCACACACGTGCCTTGTATGGCTCACGTGTTGAACCTGGTTGTCCAGCAATTTTTAGCCCACTATCCCAGACTAGATGGCCTTCTGCAGAGGGCACGGTCGCTGTGTGCTCACTTCCGCCGTTCGCATCCCGCAGCTCAGCGACTTACATCTCTACAGAAGTCGTTGGGCCTGCCACTTCACCGGCTAAAATGCGATGTGCCTACCCGGTGGAATTCAACTCTGCACTAGAGATGAGCGGTGTTCGACTAGAACTGTTCGCCAATCTCAAATTCGAGCTGTTTTGGGCGGTGTTCGAGTTGTTCGACGAACCCGAACGATTTGCAAAAAATTCGGCTGTTCGAGGTTATGTTCGATAACTGTTCGTGCACCAAAAGCGTGTCCTGCATGTCTGGCGCTATTTTGAGCACCAATCATGCAGGGATTGTCTGCCACTCACTGTAATGCCACAGCCATGGTGGTTGTGGCATTACAGTGATTGCCCAAATCGATGGGAACAGTGCCAACAGTGAAACACGAAAAGCCGGCAATTCAGCAGCGGCATACACCTGTACCCGACAATTTAGAACCGAAAGAATAGAGCTTCACACATAGATTAGATAGATATAAACATGTCAGCCACATATATACGAAGTACAGTGAAAGTGCTGCTTACTGTACTTGTCATTTAGCGTAAAGGATTTATCAAAAAAAATAATAGTGTTTTCATGCACCGTCTCTTTAAAAAAGCCGGCCGGCAATTCAGCAGCGGTACCCGACAATTTATAACAGACAGAATAGAGCTTCACACATAGATTAGATAGATAGAAACATGTCAGTCACATATATATGAAGTACAGTGATAGTGTTGGTTACTGTACTTGTCATTTAGTATTAAAATAAAGGATTTATTATTAAAAAAATTGGCGTGGGGTTCCCCTTAATTTTAGGCTCTAGCGGAGGTTAAGCAGACGGCTGGGGCAGATGTTTGAAGCCTGGGAAGGGGATAATACCCACGGAGCTTCCCAGGCTACTAATATCAGCCCCCAGCTGAATACATAGCCTTTACTAGCTATTAAAATGGGGGACCCCCCCAAAAAAATGACGTGGGGTCCCCCCTAATTTAATAGCTAGCAAAGGCTAGGCAGACAGCTGGGGGCTGATATTAATAGCCCAGGAAGGGAGCCATGAATATTGGCCCCCTCCCAGGCTAGAAACACCAGCCGTCAGCCGCCCCAGAAATGGCGCATCCATAGGATGCGCCAATTCTGGCACTTAGCCTCGCTCTTCCACGCTGCCCTGGTGCGGTGGCAGGGGGTAATAGGGTTGGGGTTGATGTCAGCTTATAATGCCAGCTGACATCAAGCCCAGGTTAGTAATGGAGAGGCGTCTATAAGACACCCCCATTACTAACCCCATAGTCAAAGTTAAAAAAAACACAAACACCCAGAATAAAGTCCTTTAATTGAAATAAAGACACAATCCTTTATTGTTCTAAATTAAACCATACTTACCGTCACGCCCATTCCAGCTGAAGCCAACGATCTCCTGCAATAAAAGAAAAATAACAAAGCAACCTCATGCTTACCTTTCCATGGTTCCCACGACAGCTTCAGCTCTGCTACATCGAGATGACAGGCTGGACCGCAGCAGAACGCTGCCATCCAGCCTCTCATCCCGCAGACACTGAGAAGCGCAGGCTTGCTTGCGCTGCTCAGCGTCTCTCTGTGACGACATCCAGATGAGCCGAGTTCATGTCCAATGAACTCGGCTCACCTCATGCACGTCACTGACAGCGTGGGAAAATTCTCACGCTGAAGCGGTGAGTGCAGGAGAATTCTCCCACGCTGTCAGTGACGTGCATAAGGTGAGCTCATGTCCAATGAACTCAGCTCACCTCCTGCACGTCACTGACAGCGTGGGAGAATTCTCCTGCACTCAGCGCTTCAGTGTGAGAATTCTCCCACGCTGAAGCGCTGAGTGCAGGAGAATTTTCCCACGCTGTCAGTGACGTGCATGAGGTGAGCCGAGTTCATTGGACATTAACTCGGCTCATCTGGATGCCCTCACAGAGAGACACTGTGGAGCGCAAGCAAGCCTGCGCTTCTCAGTGTCTGCGGGATGACAGGCTGGATGGCAGCGTTCTGCTGCGGTCCAGCCTGTCATCTCGATGTAGCAGAGCTGAAGGTGTCCAATGTCCAATGAACTCAGCTCACCTCCTGCACGTCACTGACAGCGTGGGAAAATTCTCCTGCAATCAGCGCTTCAGCGTGAGAATTTTCCCACGCTGTCAGTGACGTGCATGAGGTGAGCCGAGTTCATTGGACATGAACTCGGCTCATCTGGATGTCGTCACAGAGAGACGCTGAGCAGGTCAAGCAAGCCTGCGCTTCTCAGTGTCTGCGGGATGACAGGCTGGATGGCAGCGTTCTGCTGCGGTCCAGCCTGTCATCTCGATGTAGCAGAGCTGAAGCTGTCGTGGGAACCATGGAAAGGTAAGGATGAGGTTGCTTTATTATTTTTCTTTTATTGCAGGAGATCGTTGGCTTCAGCTGGAATGGGCGTGATGGTAAGTATGGTTTAATTTAGAACAATAAAGGATTGTGTCTTTATTTCAATTAAAGGACTTTATTCTGGGTGTTTGTGTTTTTTTTAACTTTGACTATGGGGTTAGTAATGGGGGTGTCTTATAGACGCCTCTCCATTACTATCCTGGGCTTGATGTCAGCTGGCATTATAAGCTGACATCAACCCCAACCCTATTACCCCCTGCCACCGCACCAGGGCAGCGTGGAAGAGCGAGGCTAAGTGCCAGAATTGGCGCATCCTATGAATGCGCCATTTCTGGGGCGGCTGACGGCTGGTGTTTCTAGCCTTTGAGGGGGCCAATATTCATGGCTCCCTTCCTGGGCTATTAATATCAGCCCCCAGCTGTCTGCCTAGCCTTTGCTAGCTATTAAATTAGGGGGGACCCCACGTCATTTTTTTGGGGGGGTCCCCCATTTTAATAGCTAGTAAAGGCTATGTATTCAGCTGGGGGCTGATATTAGTAGCCTGGGAACCTCCGTGGGTATTACCCCCTTCCCAGGCTTCAAACATCTGCCCCAGCCGTCTGCTTAACCTCCGCTAGAGCCTAAAATTAAGGGGAACCCCACGCCAATTTTTTTAATAATAAATCCTTTATTTTAATACTAAATGACAAGTACAGTAACCAACACTATCACTGTACTTCATATATATGTGACTGACATGTTTCTATCTATCTAATCTATGTGTGATGCTCTATCTTTCTGTTCTAAATTGTCGGGTACCGCTGCTGAATTGCCGGCCGGCTTTTTTAAAGAGACGGTGCATGAAAACACTAATATTTTTTTTAATAAATCCTTTACACTAAATGACAAGTGCAGTAACCAACACTGTCACTGTGCTTCTTATATGTGTGACTGACATGTTTCTATCTATCTAATCTATGTGTGATGCTCTATTCCTTCTTGTCTAAATTGTCGGGTACCGGTGTATGCCGCTGCTGAATTTGCCGGCCGGCTTTTTTAAAGAGAGTGTCTTCTGAGCAGTTTGTCAGCTTTTGGACACCTTTGCAGGTGTTTTCTATGTGTTTCTATGTGTTTTTGTTTGCCTGCCATTGGTTTTAACGGTGTTCGACGGTGTTCTAAGGTGTTCGACAAACAGTTCGACGAACAGTTCCTCGAACATCCCGGTGTTCGACGAACCGAACCGAACCCGAACACTACGGGGGTGGCTCAACACTACTCTGCACATGTTGCAGCGACTGTGGCAGCACCGACAAGCCCTGGTGCAATACGTTCTGACGTATAGCCTGGGCCAACGAGATTCAGAGGTGGGGCAAATCACGCTGGAGGAGTGGTCTCAGATCAGGGACCTATGCACCCTTCTGCACAGTTTTGAAATGGCGACGAAGATGTTTAGTGCTGACGATGCCATTATCAGCATGACTATTCCGGTGATTTACATGCTGGAGCACATGTTAAACAGAATTCGGAGTCAGGTGGTGGCACAAGAGGAGGTGGAGGAAGTAGAGGAGGAGGAGTTGTATGCGGAAGGGCTAACATCTGCAAGGTCCAGACGGTCGGCAGCACCAAGGCGGCAGGCATGTGAGGGTGGGGGAGATGATTTTACCAGGGCGCATGGTAGCAGCCAAACTAGTGAGGAAGGTGCAGCAGCCCAGGAAGAAGTGGAGGACGAACTGATGGAAGACTCATCAGATGAGGGAGACCTTGATCACATTTCTGTTGTGCGAGGTTGGGGGGAGAGGACAGAGGAAGGAAGCATGATTGTTACCTCGCCACCAACACAACAGGGACTTGGTGCTCCTGGATGCGCAACACACATGAGTGCCTTCTTGCTGCACTACCTGCAACATGACCCTCGAATTGTGAGAATTAGAAATAATCCTGACTACTGGGTTGCCACACTGTTAGATCCCCGGTACAAAAGTAAATTTGCAGAAATTATTCCTGCCATAGAAAGGGATGCACGCATGCAGGAGTATCAGCAGAGACTGTTGCAGAATCTTACATGTGCTTTTCCACAAAATACCAGTGGTGCACGTAGTGAATCTCACAGTTCCAACTTGCCAACCGTGGGACCGTCAAGTGTTCAGCACTCAAACCTTAACAGAACCACAGTATCTGCTGGTAACATCAATTTTGCGGAATCATTTCACCACTTTTTTAGCCCATCCTTTGCAAGGCCACAGGAGACAAGAAGTCTGACACATAGTCAACGCCTAGAGACGATGGTACAGGAGTATCTCCAAGTAAACATTGAAGCCACGACTGTGTCACTGGACCCTTGCTCTTTTTGGGCTTCCAATCTGGATAAATGGCCAGACCTAGCCACTTACGCCTTGGAGATCTTGTCATGCCCCGCAGCCAGCGTTCTGTCTGAACGTGTGTTCAGCGCTGCTGGTGGTGTGCTGACAGATAAGCGCACGCGGCTCTCCACTGATAATGTAGACAGACTCACGTTCATAAAGATGAACAAATCATGGATCCGAAACGACTTTTCTACCCCTGTGTCATCCTGGGGAGAGTAAAAGCTTGATGATTGGTTAAAATCACCCTACCAACCGTTTTAAGCTTTCAAATTACTAATCATGTTTATCTGTATCTTGACTGGAAAATAATTTGGGCTTTGTAGCAGTGTGCAGCACTGATCCTATTAGGCCATCTATAATAAGCTTCACCAGATTTAAAATTAAAAATAATTTTTAGCTGCATCTAGCCCGGAAAATAATTTTTGGGGCTCCGAGATGCGCAAGACACATAAGTGCCTTCTTGCTGCACTACCTGCAGCATGACCCTCATATTGTCAGAATACGAAGTAATCATGACTACTGGGTTGCCACACTCTTAGATCCCCCAAACTTTTCGATCAACCTTTTCATTTTAATAAAGACCAAAAAAATGGTCATTTTTGAAATTATAAGCATTAGCAGGTTGTTAGAAACTGAAATCAAACAGTTTTCAACTCAAAACTTTATTCTAGGTGATGTTACATTTTCACATAGGACCCCTTGTTCGAAAGGAGCTTCTGAACTCTCTCGTCCATTGAATTTGTCAGGTTTTGGATGGTTTCTGCTTCAATTGTTTTGCATGAGGACAGAATACCCTCCCAGAGCTGTTGCTTAGATGTGAACTGCCTCCCGCCATCATAGACACTCCTTTTAATGATGCTCCAAAGGTTCTGAATGGGGTAGAGGTCAGGGGAGCATGGGGGTCACACCATAAGTTTGTCCCCTTTTATGCCCATATCAGCCAGAGATGCAGATGTTTTATGTGCAGCATGAGATGGTGCATTATCATGCAGAAAAATGATCTTGCTGTGAAATACACGGTTCTTCTTCTTGAACCATGGCAGGAAGTGCTGTTTGAGAAAATCCACATACATTATGGAGTTCATCTTTAGCGCCTTCAGGGATCCTAAAGGGGCCGACAATCTCTCTCCCCATGATTCCAGCCCAAAACATTACTCCACCTCCTCCTTGTTGGCGCTGTAGCCGTGTTTGCGTGGGGTGTCCATCAACCAGCCATCCTCCACTCCATTCATCTGGACCATCGAGCGCTGCACGGCACTCATCCGTGAACAAAACAGTTTTGAAATCAGTCTTCATGTAATGTTTGGCCCACTGGAGCCGTTTCTGCTTGTGTGAAGTGGATAGAGGAGGTTGACAGGATGGCGTATGCACAGCTGCAAACCTCTGAAGGACCCTGCATCTTGTTGTTCGGGGGACGTTGGAGGCACAAGCAGCTTCAAAAACTTGTCTGCTGCTATGACAAGGCTTTTTTGCCACTGCTCTTTCAACCTGACGTAATTGCCTGTAGGAAAGAGTCCTCAATTTGCCCTTATCAGCACGCACACGTGTGTACTGTGAATCAGCTACATACTTCTTGATTGCCAAGACACTTCATCCTGATCATCGCACAATGTTGATTGTAGTCATGCCTTGACCTAAACACTCCACAATTTGTTGCTTCTCAGCAGCCGACACATCCTTTTTCTTTCCCATTTTGGCAGAAAATGTAGGCTGCTTAATAATGTGAGAGAGCCTTCTTAAGTAGTCTTGCCTTTCATTGGACACACCTGCCAAACTAATTAGCACAGGTGTCTGCAATTGCTTACAGTGATATAAAGAGCCCTGACACACATCACCATCAATGAGTTTAACTGACAAACAAACAAATTCTTCCCTTATCACTCCTAAACACTTTTTGCATAATAATTTGGAACGCGGTGTACATGTGCTTTTCCACAAAACACCAGTGGTTCACGTAGTGAATCTTACAATTCTAACTTGCCAACCGTGGTCTGTATGGAATTGTTCAATAAAGGGCCCAAAATTAAGATAACATAGATGGGAGAGGTCTCTATGAATAGGAATTCCTAAGTATTTGATACCCTGTGAGGGCCAGGCAAAGGGAAAGTTGGACTGGATGGAATCCTATATGGATTTAGGGAGGGAGACATCGAGGGCCTCAGACTTCGCTGCATTGATTTTAAAATTTTACCATGTAACAAAGTGATCTATTTCAGCCATAACAGCAGGGATGGATATATGTGATTGAGTGATATATACTAGGACATCATCAGCAAATAAAGAGCACTTGTACTCGGTGCCTCCCACCTCAATCCACCTAATATTGGGGTTATGGCGAATTGATGAGAGCAGGTGCTCCGTCACTAGGATGTATAAGAGAGGGGACAGAGGACATCCCTGCCTTGTCCCATTGGTGATTGTGAAAGGTGATGAAAATGTTCTGACGCACCCCCTGGGCCTTGGGACACCCGGAGCCGGACCCTTTTTGGTGGATGCTGGTGGTTGTAGTCTTCGTGGCGGCGATCCGGTTCCGTGGCTCAGGGCGGTCAAACCAGTGGCGGAACTATTTATGTGGTTTTGATGTTTAAATGTCCGACTACACCACCCGTGGATTGCGGTCAGAGTGAACCGCCGCTACAGGGCAGACCGCTAAGGCTGGTGTTGTGGGTGCAGCAGAGCGTAGCATAACTCCCCACGGGAGGAGTATAGCCTCAGGGCAGTGTATGCGGAGGATGGGGGTGATGGTGCAGGGCAGCAGCAGTAACGACACGGAGTCAGTGATGCAGTTCAGGGCCTTTACTCACAGTTCTTATTATCCAGACCAAGTCTGCAGGTAACGGCTGCCCACGTCGTACTGTGCTCACCAGGTGAGGGGCTCAGACAACTCCCAGATAACTTTGGAGCGCTTCACAGGACCCCCTTTGTGTGTCTTTTGTCTGGCCTTTCTTACCAACACTACTGTCCGGCTGCCTCGGGCCTCCTCTTGGTAAACTTGGCGCCAGTTTCCCTGACCCTATGTGGTGCCTTCCTAGCGGGTGGAGCAAGGGGCTGCGCCACATAAAATGTCAGAGCCTCCAGGGTCGTTTCCTGCCTCCACTAGTTCGGGGACCGGTCTCCCCCTTTGGCCTGACCCCTCCACGCAGGTGGATTCGGGCGTGCGGTGGCGACTCGCCCGTCCGCACCCCTGGGATCCCTTCATTCCTCGTTCCTGGAGCCTTCTCCGCTCCTCTTCCTTCCTTCGCCCTCTTGCAGGCCTGCGCCTCTGTTACTAGGCCCGCCTCCGGAGCAGAGCTCATGCAGAGCCCCTGCTCCCTGCCACTTCTGCTCAGACTTCTCTGCACTGAACTAAGATGGTGCCCACCTTTTATACTCCCTTCTCAATGCACCCAGGAACTGCTTCCTCCCTGCTCCTGCACTGCAGGGTTCCCCTTCCTCAGTGTTCCCTCCCCCCACTCCAGCCAGGGACAGGGACTGTCGTGCCCATCTCAGGGGCATATTGGTCGCCCTGCCCCACGGCAATGTGGTGTAATGCATGCAGGTGTCGGGTCCTGATCCACACTCCATCCTTATCTGAGAGTGAGATATCACACCTCTGGGTGAGGTGCAATACGTCTGTAGGAACCGAGCCCTCGGTGCTACAGTTCCATTTATCTTCAGCCTAGGTGACGTATTGTGATACAGGGCCGTGATTTTGGCTATAAAAGGGTCCCCTAGACCCCTACCCCAAGCTTTTTAAGAGAATCATATATGGCGTGCCAGGAGACTCTATGGAATGCTTTCTCAGCATCCAACGAGAGTATCTACTTACAAATTTTTAACTGCATCTAGCCCAGGAAATACTTTGTGCCTAGTAGCAGTGTCTGCTAGTCAGCGGATTATCCCGGCTGTTAAGCAAGCTACACCACCTGTAGTTTGGACACTTAATTTTTTCAAAGGAAATGCTTCGGGACCACGGGATACTCAGTGAAGAGCATCAGGAGGCACCCCAAGGCATAGGGGCTGGGACTGGCAGTAGGATGCCTTGCGGTGGACAGCCGAGCTCGATCCTTATAAAAGCTTTTTAACTGCAGCAGCTTTAGTGGACGCTACTGGAGCTGGAATTACGCGGCTGCTGGCATGAGACTTGCCCTCCAATAGATCCTTGTAAATGGATTTAAAGTGTATTCATTCAAATTAGAGGGACAATTTAAATTAAAAAGCTTAGAGCTGCCTCCACCACAGGGGGGCTCTCTCGACCCACCAGCGGACAGGCACCAGTATTGGGAGAGGGGGGCTGGCCGTCAGGGTTCACCGCGGCTCTGGCACAAACCCGGCGACACGGAGGTGGCACGGGCAGGAGCGGACTGGCCGTCTCGGCTTCTCACTTTTTGGATTTTAGAAGGGCATGACATGCCTATATCTGTGTCTCCCCCTCCTTTTACTCCTCCACGTCTTTTCTTTTCGCATGACTATATGTACTTGTCACTTTTCCATGTGTTAGTTGTGTCTTCTGAGCAGTTTGTCAGCTTTTGGACACCTTTGAAGGTGTTTTCTATGTGTTTCTATGTGTTTTTGTTTGTCTGCCATTGGTTTTAACGGTGTTCGAAGGTGTTCGACGAACAGTTCGACGAACAGTTCGGCGAACACATGGGTGTTCGACGAACCGAACCGAACTCGAACACTACGGGGGTGGCTCAACACTAATAATGAGGATTAAGATCCATAAAAAAAGTATTCCTGGCCCCTGAGACCTGGGCCTTTGTATAGAAATATCTAACAGCAGCAGTAGGCAGAATTGGAATGGAGCCTCTTGTGCTATATGCACTGCAGTCTGCTATATACCCTGCCTGCCTATGTACCCTGCCTGCCTGATATCTCTGCAGATGGATTAGTCCTCAAAAGGACTGTTTGTTAAGATGTTTATGTGTAATTTACAGTTTTTCTCCCTGCACTACCTAATACACAAGCAAATCTCTCCCTGACACAGCAGCACCTCTCCCTACTCTGCCTGATTCCGGATTGACTGTGACGAGCATAGCTGCGCCAGGTCTGATATAGACCTGATGACGCTCTATGGCCATCCAATAACTCTAATGCCACAACCACCATGGCTGCGGCATTACAATGAGTGGCAGGCAATCCCTGCATGTTGATTGGTGCTCTGAAGAGCGCCAAACATGCAGGGAGGGAACCCGTGCATCCGCCCGAGCATCTCGCAAGTACTCGGCGAGCTCCGAGCATCTCGATTACTGAGATGCTCGGGTGAGTACCGAGTACTTGCGAGTATGCTCGCTTATCACTAATGGTAATGCAACACATAAAATTACTTACAAAACTTAGTACTCTTCGTGTCCAATAGTATTGCACAGCCACAGCCTTCCTCCAAGGACCTTGAAAACCAAGAAGCTGAAACAAACTAATACTTCCATTATATCATACACTGCTCAAAAAAATAAAGGGAACACTTAAACAACAGAATATATCTCCAAGTAAGTCAAACTTCTGTGAAATCAAACTGTCCACTTAGGAAGCAACACTGATTGACAATCAATTTCACATGCTGTTGTGCAAATGGAATAGACAATAGTTGGAAATTATTGACAATTATCAAGACACACTCAATAAAGGAGTGTTTCTGCATGTGGGGACCACAGACCACATCTCAATACCAATGCTTTCTGGCTGATGTTTTGGTCACTTTTGAATGTTGGTTGTGCTTTCACACTCGTGGTAGCATGAGACAGACTCTACAACTCACAGAGGTTGCTCAGGTAGTGCAGCTCATCCAGGATGGCACGTCAATGCGAGCTGTGGCAAGAAGGTTTGCTGTGTTTGTCAGCGTAGTGTCCAGAGGCTGGATGCACTACCAGGAGACAGGCCAGTACACCAGGAGATGTGGAGGGGGCCGTAGGAGGGGAACAACCCAGCAGCAGGACCGCTACCTCCGCCTTTGTGCAAGGAGGAACAGGAGGAGCACTGCCAGAGCCCTGCAAAATGACCTCCAGCAGGACACAAATGTGCATGTGTCTGCACAAACGGTTAGAAACTCACTCCATGAGGGTGGTATGAGGGCCCGACGTCCACAGATGGGGGTTGTGCTCACAGCCCAACACCGTGCAGGACGCTTGGCATTTGCCACAGAACACCAGGATTGGCAAAGTCACCACTGGCGCCCTGTGCTCTTCACAGATGAAAGCAGGTTCACACTGAGCACATGTGATAGACGTGACAGAGTGTGGAGATGCCGTGGAGAGCGATCTGCTGCCTGCAACATCCTTCAGCATGACCGGTTTGGCAGTTGGTCAGTAATGGTGTGGGGTGGCATTTCTTTGGAGGCCCACACAGCCCTCCATGTGCTCGCCAGAGGTAGCCTGACTGCCATTAGGTACCGAGATGCGATCTTCAGACCCCTTGTGAGACCATATGCTGGTGCGGTTGGCCCTGGGTTCCTCCTAATTCAGAACAATGCCAGACCTCATGTGGCTGGAGTGTGTCAGCAGTTCCTGCAAGATGAAGGCATTGAAGCTATGGACTGGACCTGAATCCGATTGAGCACATCTGGGACATCATCTCTCGCTCCATCCATCAACGTCACGTTGCACCACAGACTGTCCCGGAGTTGGCGGATGCTTTAGTCCAGGTCTGGGAGGAGATCCCAGAGTAGATATCATCCGCAACCTCATCAGGAGCATGCCCAGGCGTTGTAGGGAGGTCTTACAGGTACATGGAGGCCACACACAATACTGAGCCTCATTTTGACTTGTTTCAAGGACTTTACATCAAAGTCTGATCAGCCTGAGTGTGTTTTTCCACTTTAATTTTGGGGGTGACTCCAAATCCAGGCCTCCATTGGTTAATAAATTTGATTTCCATTGATGATTTTTGTGTGATTTTGTTGTCAGCACATTCAACTTTGTACAGAACAAAGTATTCAATGAGAATATATCATTCATTCAGATCTAGGATGTGTTATTTGAGTGTTCTCTTTATTTTTTTGAGCAGTGTAGTTATGTGACATCAGTATTCCTTTTTGTAATGTAATGACAATTCCCAGTCTAAAGTTCTCAGCTAACCAATGTCCACAGTTTCTCCAGCTATGATAAAAATGAAAAATTGTAGAATATTCATACCTAAAATGCTTGCCTCTTTATTTTATTTCAGGAGAATATAGCTCCCAGGTTTCCTGGCATTCTGCTTGCTGGAGGGTATGTGCTCCTGCTTGATTGACAGCTCAGACAAATATTATTGTGTTTCAAACCCAAACTGAGAAATTTCCAGTTCTACTAGGAGTATAGTAGCTCTGAAGCTGGCCAGGTTTGGGAACTAACAGCACAAACCAACGATCCAGCCAGCTACACTGCAGTGCTTACAATCTTATAACAAGAGTTTGAAAGCACTTTGCATGTTTGAGCCACACAGCGCTAGCATTTATCCTAGCCAGAAAACTATGCAGTAAATAATAAATAATGCAATTGTAATTATTGATGAATGGTGCAGAATTCTAATAAAAAGTGAAATGAAAAGTTATCACAAGCATTTTTACTGTTAGGCTATGTGCCAACGATGCAGAAATGCTCCGGATTTTTTCCTGAGCATTTCTGCATCTCCCTGGCAGAAAAAACGCATGCGGATTGTACATGCGAATTGTACATGCGTTTTTCCTGCCAGGGACATGCGGTTGTGAAGCATCCTTCACATGCATTTCTGCATGCGGGTTGACAAGCGCTTTCCAAGCGATTTTAGCATGACTTGGAAAGTGCTTGACAACTTGGTCACACTATATAAATCCATGCAAACGGCATGGATTTATATAGTGTGACCCCAAAGAATATCAAAAAATAAAAAAATAAATCTATACTTACCTTCTGATGGCCCCCTCAGTCTTGCTTCGCTCCATCCTGGCTTGCCGGCAGCTCGCGGTACACTGAAGGACCTGCCGTCACATGACTAAATGACGTCAGCGCAGGTCCTTCAGTCCACCGCGATCTGTCGGCAAGCGAAGACAAGGAGACCGCGGCCATCAGAAGGTGAATATAATATTAATTTTTTATTTTATTCTTTTTTTCACAGGTTCTATTTTGCCCAGGTTCGGAGGTGAGTCTCCTCTCCTCCAGACCCGGGTACCATCCGCACATTGAAACGATTGAATTCCGCATGTACAGATCCAGTGATGCGGAATCCAAGCATTCCAATGCAAGTCAATGCCGCTGCGGAAACGCTTAAAAAACGCATCGTGGGCACACAGCCTTAGATGTACTTGTTTTTACCAGCACTTTCCAATTATATCCATGTTTTAAGAAAAGCCTTAACCTTTAAGATGTACCTGTCAGTTAATTGGAAATTTAAAAAAAATGCATAATGCTGCACAACATGATACCTCTACTATTGTACTACTCTTTGTTCCCTTTTTCTGTTTTTCTTTCCTCCGCAGCTGCCTGATTCAATGGCGGCACTATTTTCAGCTATCTCAAGAGTATGAAGTGAGTATTGTGCTAGTTGTGCTCACCTACAGTATATCCTCCTGACTTCCTTTCTCTTAGTTCCCACACTGTCATGCATGAATTTCCATTTCTGATGAGACATTAAGAGGAAATTGAGAAAGAACAGACAAATCTGGGAAAAAGGGAGAATTGGAGAATACATCTGCAAATGCGCTGTTAGAAACATGGCTGTGGCGAGTAACAAGTTGAGTTGTATTGCAAGTGTTGTAGATTCCATCAATGCTGACCAGAATTTTGACTGGTCCCAAAGCCAATCCTGAAATTTATTGAAAAGTTGAAACAAGATTATTTTGTATTGAGAAATCAAAAACCTTCACCCATTCATGAATTTTATTCATGCCATAGGGATTCTAATTGAAGCAGAATTTCCAATCTATTTATATTTTTTATTGATAAGTAAATGTTGACCTAATTTGTTTTGCTGCTCATTCAATTTACTGACCAGCAAACCTACCAGATGGCTTAATCTTGAGAAATTCACAAGGAAGCTTGACAACTTCATAAACAGCACTGAATGTCATTGTTATGCACTGAAACAGTATAATAAGGATGAATAAATTATAACCTCAGCCGCCAAGCATTTAAAAGCATCTTCTCTTCCCATCTTTACACAGCAGATTTTTACAAACAGCACATACATTTTCATTTTAATCTCAACATAATTGTTTCTGTTATTCAGCTTGATTTGAGAAAGAATTTAAACCGAGAGTCTGTTCAGTAACACTGAGGATGGAAAGATAAGTGATATAGCAAGCCAAGGGATTAAGTGAGGTAGAATTAGCAAAATATACTTTCTAACTCCATACATAAGTGGTATGTGTAATGTATGAGTGAAAAATGTTTCTATCTTCCACAACGTAATATTCTGCATCTTCTGCCTTGTTTCTATTTGGGAAGAAATTAACTGCTAATACTATAGATAAGCAGATCTGCTAAAATTCAAATTAGGCAAATTACGCAGATTTATCAGCAAAGTTATTCTCTGCGAATTGAATATTCCATATCATGCTCTGGGGTTGCTACAGATGCCAAAGCATAATAAAAATGGGATATAAAAAAAATAATAACATAAATAATAATATAGCACCAGTCACCTGTTCCCCTATCCTCTTAGCCTTCAGTTCAGTCCTCTATGACTCTTTGTTTCTCCTTCCCCATCACTCAAATTATCTTTGACCTTTTCGCTCAAGGTGAAACTTTTCAATGCATTTTTAGGCCACAGTTAAAACTGTGGGTATTGAGGGTTAATCTAATTGTCCTGGGTAGTACATTCCAAAGAATTGGTGCAGCAAGCGAGTCTTGGAGACAAGAATGGTGCTGAAAGGTGGAGCGCTTTGTGGGTGAGAGTCAGAGGCGTAGCTAGGGTTTTGGTTCAGGTGGGGCTAAACTTCTGAGTGGGCCCCTAACCAGGTAATCCTGAATACAACTATGGTGCCGCACCCTTATATAGTATGATGCACCCCAATAGACAGACTCTATATAGTAAAAATAATCCCAGACAAGGCATCATATATATCAAGAGCAGAGCACCGCCAGAAAATTACGGCTTTGCAACCTCATCAAACTCCAAACATGGCATGATAAATCAGGAGGAAAATGGAGTATTTAGAGAGAAAATACAATCAATCTTTATTAAGTACATATAAAAACATGAATATGTAGCACACAGATAGCACAGACAAAGATTTATATCAAAACAAGTATGTGTACAGCATAGAATATAATCATAAAAATTGATGCACCAAACTCACTGCAACCCATTTTGGGGATTTGTAGTTGCATACACAGGTATATAGTGCAAAAATGGGTAAATGGAAAGCCACAATTGGCTAGTTAAATCTCCCACAAATAGTGAGTAACAGAGTCTCACATTGTATGCAAAGAGTAATATGAACAGAGCCCAATCATTTTTGTAAACATATAAGTATCATGTCAATCAAGTACAATGTCCATAGCTTACCCAAAAAATGGAATGGCAGGAAAAGGTGCAATGTGCAATAAGCTGATACACATAAAGACCCCTAAGAGACCCCTACGCGCGTTTCACTTTTCAATGTAATCGCTTCATCATGGGGGATCCCTCTATATAGCATAACACACACCCATAGGCAGACTCTATATAGTATAATGCTCCCCCATACGCAGTCTATAGTATAATGCACCCCCATAGGCCTCTATAGAATATTTCACCCCTATAGGCAGACTCTATATAGTATAATACACTCCCCATAAGCAGACTAAATACTATAATGCACACCCCATAGGCATATTCTATATAGTATGATGCACCCCCATAGGCAGATACTTTATAGTATAATGCACCCCCATAGGCAGACTATATATAGTATTATGCACCCCCATAGGCAGACTCTATATAGTATAATGCACCCCCATAGGCAGACTATATATTGTATAATGCACCCCCATAGGCAGACTTTATATAGTATAATGCACCCCCATAGGCAGACTCTATATAGTATGATGCACCCCAATAGACAGACTCTATATAGTATAATACACCCTCATAGGCAGACACTATATAGTATAATGTACACCCCCATAGGCAGAGTCAATATAGTACAATGCACCCCCATAGGCAGAGTCTATAGTATAATGCACCCCCCTCACAGCATACTGACCCCTTAGTAGCCTCCAAAATGATGGCTCCAGCACTGTATGATGGCCCCCACACTGTGAATAGACCCCACATTATCTCCCACACTGTATGATGGCCGTCACAGTAATTCCCACACTGTATAAATAGCCTACATATAGTATAATGCACCAGAAAGACCTCAATATAGTATAATGCACTCCCCATAGGTGTCTATAAAGTATAATATACTCACCATAGCCAGACTCTATATGGTATAATGCACCCCCATTAGCTGCTATAGTATATTTCACCCCCATAGGCATTCTCTATATAGTATAATGCACCCCCATAGGCAGACTCTATATAGTATAATGCTCTCCCATACGCAGTCTATGGTATAATGCACCCCCATAGGCCTCTATAGAATATTTCACCCCTATAGGCAGACTCTATATAGTATAATACACTCCCCATAAGCAGACTAAATAGTATAATGCAAACCCCATAGGCAGAGTCTATATAGTATGATGCACCCCCATAGGCAGACATCACATAGTATAATGCACCCTATAGGCAGTCTCTATATAGTATAATGCAAACCCATAAGCAGACTCTATATAGTATGATGTACCCGCATAGACAGACTCTATATAGTATAATGCACCTCCATAGACAGACTCTACATAGTATAATACACCCCCATAGGCAAACACTATATAGAATAATGTCACCCCCATAGGCAGAGTCTTTATAGTATAATGAACCCCCATAGGCAGAGTCTATAGTATAATTCACCCCCCATTGGCAGAGTCTATATAGTATAATTCACCCCCATAGACAGAGTCTATAGTATAGTGCACTCCCATAGGCCTCTGTAGTATAATGCACCCCATAGGCAGAGTCTATATAGTATAATGCACCCCCATAGGTAGAGTCTATAATATAATGCACCCCCATAGTCAGACTCTATATAGTATAATGTACTACCATAGGCAGACTCTATATAGTATAATGCACCCCCATAGGCAGAGTCTATAGTATAATGCACCCCGATAGGCAGAGTCTATAGTATAATGCACCCCCATAAGCATAGTCTAAAGTATAATGTACCCCCATAGGCAGAGCCTATGATGTCCAAGAGCATCCTCGTAAAAAAAGAAACAAATACTCACCTCTCATCCTTGTTCCTCCACTGTTCCGAGTACCCGCACATCTCAGCGGGCGCCAAGTGATGATGTCAGTGCCTGCGTCAGTGATGTCAGCGATGTCAGACGCAGAGGGGGACTGATGGGGGAGGCGCTCCCTCTCTCATCATTGAATTTGCGGTGACGGGCAGGGGGGCCCGTTGCTGGTACCGGGGGCTCCTTCTCAAGGGCCCCATAGCAGCGGCCTGGCAGTGCAGGGACATTGAGTTTCCCTGTTCTCTCCAGACTGTAACTGTATGGGCGTGCTGTATGGGAGTGTTATATAACACCAAAATGTACCCCAGAGCACATAGTAATTTATGGATGAGTAATTAAATCCAAAAAAATGTTTCAAAGCTTTTTGAGAGTGTTATATGCCACAGAAGTGTACCCCAGAGCACATAATAATCTATGGGGGAGTAGGTGAATAAAGAAAAACATTTCAATGCTTTTTTGGAGCGTTATATGCCACAGAAATGTACAGCAGAGCTTGTAATACTTTATGGATAAGTAAGTGAAACCAGAAAAGTTTTTGAACGCTTTTTTGAAGTGTTGTATGCTACAGAAATGTACCCCAGTGCTTTGTACAAATAAAGGACATTTCTCTGCGTGTTTTTTTTGCTTAGAACTTACGGGGTTTGTAATGGGGGTGTCTTACAGACAACTCTCCATTACTAACCCATGGGCTTGATGTAGGCTGATATTACAAAGTTGACATCAACCCCAAAACCATTACTCCACTTGCCAGCGTACACGGGTAAGCAGGAAGAGTCGAGGCTAAGCGCCAGAAATGGAGCATCTAATAGATTCTGGGGCAGCTGAGGGCTGAAGTTATTAGTCTGGGAAGGAGCCAATATCCATGGCCCCTTCCCAGCCTATTAACATAAGCCCGAAGCTGTCTGCTTAGCCTTTGCTGATTATTAAAATTAGGGGCAGACAGCTGTGAGCTGATATTAATAGCCTGGGAAACTTCATGAATATTGGCCTCTTCCCAGAATAATAACAACAGCTTTCCCTCAGCTGGGTAATAAAAATAAGGGGTCCCCATGCTATTTTTTTCTTTTATTAGCTAAATACATGCACAGTAAGCTACACATGCACTGCACTAATTATATATCTCACTGACATATTCATTTACTGACATATTTCATTACCATTTATTATGCACAGGCGCCGACTGGTAAATTCTTTCATCAGCGTCGCCTGCTTTCGCTGCTATCAGTGAGACCAGGCGTACAATGATGAGAGTAGTAATCATCAGCCGACGCCTGACCGGTGACAACCCTTTCACCACCGGTCGCAGCAGCTAGCTCACACGCTATTCCTCTGTTTGACAGCGTGGAAACCCGCAGCGGTCCACAATACCCAGTCACTGTGACTATAGTAAGGTTACTAATGGTCAGAACCAGTGTTTCCTATGCTGTCACACAGATGACAGCATCGGAACCGCTGGATGTTCAGACCCCCCATTCACTTGAATGGGATTCGGGATCAAGTTCGGGTACCGTACTGGTATCCAAACCAAACTTTTTTATAAAGTTCAGACGAACCTGACGTATCTGTACATCCACTGATCTGCTCATCCCTACTCATGTCTAATAAAAACATTGGTTTTCTCAAAACATGCATTGAGAAAAGATAAAAAGATGAAAAGCCTTTACTTTCACTTACAGATGTGTAAAACTGGCCACATGCATGCCATGAAATCACTGTCAACAGAATTCTTTAGTCAAGTGTTGTTCCTCTCAACTTTACTATGAACATTCATACTTGAAATAGCTGAGCTGTGAAACATCTCTAGCAGCCACTCATCTCACACAAAGTATCCAATATGTTTAAATTAAAAATGGTTGATACTTTTTTCTCTATAAAACTCCTATCAGGAACATAGGGGAATCTAATAAAAACATTAAAATGTTGTACATTTCTGTTTGAGGAGACATACATAACACATTTGTGACCTGTGCAGTTTCAAAGTAGTTTCTAATTGCCTATTAAATTACCTATTAAGGTCTAAGCTAACGAGATTCACGGCTTCCAAGGTATTGGAAAGGAATGAGCCCATAATCTACTGTTGAACAGGGACAAACTCAGTGTGTATGTAAAGACAATGGAATTAGCAAGATCTGCATCAAAATAAAAATTCCAAAAACTTTGTTTTGCAGTGAATTGATTCACCACAAATTGCAAATATTTGAAGTCCTCAAATTGTCCTGAAAATATGTTTGTAATACTGTGAGCTCTCCTAGTACTGCATTTTACCCATTCTCTAGCTTTTTTTAGATGCACACACAGCCTTAGTAATGTCAAAATAACCAACAGTCTGTTAAAGATTGTTAAAATGGTTAAAATTGTAGCGAAGGATGCCCACATTAACCTTATGTGCACAACTCTGTGGTGTAGGGGTCCAATCCGGCACAGGGTTCTATCAGCCTGCTTTATACCAATGAAACCACAGAATATACTCTTTTTGAATTTTTTGTTTCGAAAAAATGTATAGCTTTTGTGCAACATTGAAACTGAGGATGTGCGCGATGGCAACCAAAATATTTCTGGCCTTGTCAATTATGAAGTTTCCCTCTTGAGGTTGACAAATAGTTGACCAGGAGCCATGCAGTGTAACAATCTGATACCATGTTCTGCTCTGTTGTTGTTGGGGCCTAGAAGATGTCAATTGAAGAGGATGTGAAAGAAGTGAACAAGTGCATCCCTGCCATACATATCATTGACTCAATGGGCCATGAAAAACATGTAAATTTCTTGGCCTTAATTCATGTTGTCAATGTTTGAGTGCACCTTGCAGCACAATGTCAATTCTACGAAGCTGTGCCATGTGAGAATAGAAAGGAAAAAAATATCTCTCTTCAAGAAATAATGGTGACTGAGCACACACCATCATGGCAAAAAAGGCAGTACAATTCAGGTGGTATGGTATTGATTATGATGAATTTGGTCAAGTGGGTGTTGAGTATACTTCTTAGACACACATTTGGAAAAACTGACAACATAATAGAGGAAGAGGAGGAAGAATACGGAAAGCAGTAGATATGGATGATGATAATGATGATGACAACAATGACCAAGAACTACTCGACGATGAAAAAAGCTACTAGAAAGATGATTACAATGAGAAGGTGCATTAAAGCCTTGCTTATATTGCAGATTAGTTTCCCGTTCCCACGTGAGCAGGTGAGTCTGCTTCATGTGTTGATGGAGAGCCATAGGTCCTTGGCAATTATAGCCTGGGCATCCACAGCTTATTTTCTTCCTGCAGAGCCTGCACACTGAAAAAATGTTTTCAGTCCACAATGTGGAAAAAAACTCCCATACCCAAGATGCTTGCACGTAGGACTCGCTACCACCATGAACATAAGCAAAGCTTTCAGGCACTATTAAGCCTCCTCCTCCACCAGCACTTATGGAATCATTTCTTCCCGAGGTAATTACAGAAGAAGTAGAGCTATCTCAGTAAGATATTTTGACTGGACATCCACTCTGTTTTTATCACTGATGCCAATACCCACTTTCAGTGATGAAATCAAATTCTCGATATCCTAGTTCCAGATCCTGTCCACAACACAATCATCATCATCTCATACTCGGCTAACAGTTGACTGAGTTTTTGAAATGACCTGAACTCCTTGCCTCTTCCTCATCCCCCGTCCCACCTGATTTCTACCTCTAGATTGTCTTTGACCAAGAGTGCCATTGTCACCTCAAATACCACTGTCAATGCCCCTACCAACCTATTATCAGGGCTGAAAAAGGCACAAACACAGCTACGTATTTGAATTGTGTTCTACATCGCCTCTGGCTCCATGTCATTATGTACAAAGGCTGACTGTCTGTTTCATACAATAAATAAATTGGAAGAAGTTGTTCTGAAATTTTTCTTCACCCCATAATTCAGTGCCTTAGGGGACTAAGGGGCAGAACAGATGCAGGTATCATTGTTAGAATTCAAAATTTAAAATGTAAAATATTAACCAATAACTATGAAGGAGGAGTAGTACTGTACAATACACTAATCCAAGATCGGAGATCAATAGGGAAAACATAAACAGGTATCACTATCAGAATAGAAATTCTGCTTTCTGTAATAGGAAATGGATTCAGCAAAACACTGACTCAATCTGATGGTGTCACTGTCAGAGGTAACATCCTCCTGCTGTTACTAAAAGATGTGATGTGACAATTATTTCATTACGCTCTTCCACTAATATGCTTGACAGAGGCCAAGGAAGCTTATTGTGACTTGCGCTTGGCAGTACTACTGCCCAAACGGCTGCTGCCAGTGGTGACAATGGTGCTCCTAGAGGCCCCCACATTCTTAGCCATGGTATGGGGATTTTTTTTCACCTTACACAATTAATAGCCATTGACACTTTTTCTTTTAGGATACATTTTGTACACAATTTTAGTTAATATTAACAAAAATTTTAACCACAAGCCCCCCTTGAGTATAATTACTGCTCAATCACACAAACTCTGCTGCTGGCACCTTTCTTATCTCTCTCTTTCAATAGAGTATATGTATTATTTGTAGACTACTACTCCCAAGTTCTAACTTTAGTGCAGAAGTTGTACAACACACAGGCATTTTTCCCTGTATCTTTGACCTGTGCAAACTGAGGTCCTCTGTATTACTTGTAACACCCCAACATGGCTGCTGCATTTCTTGCCTCAGCTTTTAGCTTTTTAAAGTGCTCCTGATTGGCTACACTGTACCATATGATGTGTTAGCTGCAGAGAATTTTGGGGAAGCCAGTGTAGCCACATCAGAGGTCATCTGAGCCCTTTCTGGTTTATGTAATTGTCACGGTTCCACCCCTCACTGTGTCTGGGATGCAGTTACTGACAGCTCAGCCATCCAATCTTGAACAGGGGCATGCTGGAGCTTGCAGTACTGTGATCGACAGCTCGGCCATCCAATCTGGTACAGGGGCATGCAATAGCTGTCAGTGTGGTGATTGACAGCTCTAGGGAACGTTACCTGACTACGCCTTAGCCTCTTCCCTCTGTTTATGACGTTCTCTCCTGGCTTTGACTTCGGACCCCTTGACTATCCTGTCTCACGGCTTGGCCGTGAAAAGTGACTCAGCGTCACAGTAATCATTGGAAATGTGCAAAATGGTGCTAGGCATTTTTTATGCATTTCAAACAAATTGAATCACAAATTGATCAAATTTGCCAGCACTTGTCAATATCATAAAATTTGACACAAATTAGATTAGCCGATTCCACTCATTTCTACAACAATTGTTTTCTTTGCACAAAAATATGTTCTTTCTCACTACAGGAATCTCATTTACTATTTCAATAATGTATTATTTATTTCAAGCATTACTAGCCTGCATACTAAGTAGTCCAAGTAGACAATTAGCTATTACACAGTTTTTGTCATTACCTCTAACATGTCTTTTCTCCTTATTATTATGCTTATTTCTAGCTATTGGGTAAAGTTTAAAAAATGAAAGCAACACATTTTCAGAACAGGTTTATTATCTAAAAATATGAAGCACTGTGGTTTAGAAAGCATTCACCAAGAAAGGCCAAAAAGGAGCATGGTTTCTCAAAATAAATATTGGTTGGCAAAATAAGTTGGCTCACCAAGCAGGAAAACAATGTCATTGGCAAGGCAAGAAATTATAGGTTTCAGTAGCCAATAAAAAAGATGAGTTAGACTGCCTGTTGTATGGTTTTTAAAGCTGGGAATAATAAGTACAATAAACTGGGACTATGCTGGCAGCAAAATGCATAAATAACATAACATATTAGGAACCTGTAAGAACGATTTATAAAACAGATCTTCCACCCCTGAGAAATGTTTGAATCAGCCTTGAAGTGCATTGTTCTTTAAGTGCATTAGTGGACATGTTTTTTTCCTTAATTGACACATCCTTGATGGTTATCCCGATGACTGGCTAAGTGGAAGGCATAGCTGCAAATTAAAAAAAAGGATTACCAGGCTATGATTCAATCTATTCAGTGAGGTAACTAAAGTTCTATGGGCCACAATGCAAAATTTGGACCTGGGCCCCCACTAGCATGTTGATCAGATGTATCGACCCCTGTTATAATGTCCTTCATCCTAGTCCCTATCCAGTAATAATGTCCTCTGTCCTGTCCCCTTCCTGTAATAATGTCATCCATCATGAGGCCTATGCTTTAATAATGTCCCCTATCATCTAATAATGTCCCCTGTTCTAGCTCCCATCATGTAATAAAAAATGTCTCCCATCCTGTAATAATGTCCCTTATTCTGTAATAATATCACCCATCCTATAATAATGTCCCCAACCCTGGCCTCCATTCTGTAATAACATTCTTGATCCTAAAATAATGTTCCCTATCCTCTCCTTCATCCTGTAATAATGTCCCCCATCCTATAATAATGTCCCCCAACCTATAATAATGTCCATCCTGGCTCCCATCCTGTAATACTTCCCCCCACCGAGTAATAATGTCTTACATCCTCTAACAATGTCCAAAATCCTATCATATTTTCCAAAACAAGTAGGACCAACAATTTGTCACATGCCCCCCTGGGTTGCTGAACAGCTATTTACCCTACAACCCTACAAATCAAGCATTTATCCATTACACCAAAACCTTGAACTTTCTGTCACTCATGCTACTTATCCTCTCCCTCTCACTCAAAAAAATAATAAATAAAAAAAGTCAATGCATCATGCAAGATACAAACCCCACACCAAGACTAGGGAACCTTGGTCAAAGCAATAGGCAAAACGCGCATGGGGCACAACGTCTTTTGTGTGGGGTTTGTACATTGTATGATGCATTGACTTTTACTTATTTATTTATTTTTTTATTTTATTCTTGTCTTCCCTTCTGATTAATAGATCGAACTCGTGCACATTATATATGGTTGTTTTCCATTCATGAATTATTGATCTCTTGTGGCACATGTCACTTTATTTAGGACTTATTGCCCTTTTGTACCACATCACTTATATTACTTAGGACGTATTACCCTTTTGTACCACATCATTTATATTACCAGATTTTATTGTACTTATCTTCATTATTATTTGATGATCATTATTATATATATTATCATGGCTACCTGATCATTATTATCACTGCATGGATACTATTTATGGTTTCTTTGTATTTTTCCATGAATTATTAACACCCATATGGCACTTTTTCAGCACTAGTCACTTTTATATCTGTGTACACTTGGACAAATACACTCATGAGCACTTTATTATATTTTTATTACCCTTTGGTAGATTATTTCTTATATGCACATTTATGGTAACTTCCACACCAAGTATTTTACCCGCACTGTGTAATTCCTTTCCCTTTAGCCATTTTATCTATTTTTGATTGAATTAAATATAATAAAAAAATATATATATATACATGTATCAAAAGAGGTTTTATGTCACATTTATAGCATAACTAACTCATTTATATTGTTCATTGATCATGTCACAGACAAAAGGGTTCTTTAGGATCCCTAGAGACAACAAGTATGCTTTACCTGAACAAGGATCAGCACAAGTAAACAAAATGTTCTTACCCTGGTTTAGCTGCTGTTTCCAGTTGGCACGTGACCATAGTCTCTCATTGTTCACTTCTCTTGGACTTCCATTGGGATCCTCACATGAGGCACCAGAAATGTTGCTGCAGAAATACAGTGGGCTCAGTGGGCTCATGTATTATTATGAAGCCCCTACACCCTATTGTCTATGTATTCCGAATTATAAGAGTAAATGATCTCCCTCTGGTGTTAGGGAGTGGCCGGCGGGAGAAACAAAATACACAGACACAGTGTGTACTTTAAAAGCTCTCTCTGGAGGCCAAAGTGGTGCCCCCTTTATTTTATTAAGATTAGGTATTAGAAAATAAGAAGTAAGATTTCAACAAGACATTGTACAGTATGTAAGCCAATCATAATACATAAAACATGAACCAATCAAAGTACACTTAATATAAACCAAAGTGTATACTCCATATTATATACATATTAAGGAATTAATTAAATCATTTATCTCGAAAAGCATGTGATTTATTGTTGATGCTAAGAAGTTTCCCTATTATATATTTTTGGATATAGTCGGTTGGTTTTAGTTCTCCAATGCCATGACTACTTGCATAATGTTGTAATTAACTGTTTCAAATTGCTGAATTAGAGTAAAGGTTATGATATATAATAGCAGAAGTGAGAATAAAGACAAATAAATCAAATGAATAGTCAAAGTTGAGATATATGTAAGAGATCAACTAATGGAGTTGACTAAACTAAGCAACAAAATGGAGATCGTATTGCATGAAATATTATGTTCATATACAGATATTGGTTTCTCTCACACTTAAATTTATGGATGTTTGTATCTTGATCCTACTGTGGTTCTATTAATTGTTTCACTTTGACACACATTAAATCTATACACTTATTAGAGTTGATCGAATATCTTTACCAGTTTTTTGCCAATTTCTCCAAAAATTTAAATCATAGATGCGCCAAATTGCCCTAAAAATATGTGCTTAACACTCTGACTCTCCTAGTAATTTATACAACCCCTTTAGATCTCTTTTACACAAACATTGTCTCAGTAATATCAAAGTGAACTCACCTTAGAAGTAGATGGTAATCTGGGAGTAACCAACAGCCCATTTAATGAAAGAGTGCGCTCAAAATCTTTTCATGTTTTTAAAATAATGAAAAGGTCCAGAAATTATAGTTCGTATTCAATTGTACAACCCCTGGCAAAAATTATGGAATCACCGGTCTCGGAAGATATTCATTCAGTTGTTTAAAGTTGTTGAAAAAAAGCAGATCACAGACATGGCACAAAACTAAAGTCATTTCAAATGGCAACTTTAGGGCTTTAAGAAACAGTAAAAGAAATCAAGATTAAAAATGTGGTACTTAGTAAGGGTAATTTTTTTCAGACCAAGCAGAGTGAAAAAAATATGGAATCATTCAATTCTGAGGAAAAAATTATGTAATCACCCTGTAAATTTTCATTTCCAAAACTAACACCTGCATCAAATTAGATCTGCTCGTTAGTCTGCATCTAAAAAGGAGTGTTCACACCTTGGAGAGCTGTTGCACAAAGTGGACTGACATGAATCATGGCTCCAACACGAGAGATGTCAATTGAAACAAAGGAGAGGATTATCAAACTCTTAAAAGAAGGTAAATCATCACGCAATGCTGCAAAAGATGTTGGTTGTTCACAGTCAGCTGTGTCTAAAATCTGGACCAAATACAAACAACATGAGAAGGTTGTTAAATGCAAACATGTTGGTAGACCAAGGAAGACATCAAAGCGTCAAGACCTGAAACTTAAAGCAATATGTCTCCAAAATAGGAAATGCACAACCAAACAAATGAGGAACGAATGGGAGGAAACTTGAGTCAATCTCTGAGACCGAACTGTAAGAAACCGCCTAAAGGAAATGGGATTTACCTACAGAAAAGCTAAACATAAGCCATCATTAACACCTTAACAGAAAAAAGCAAGGTTACAATGGGCTAAGGAAAAGCAATCATGGACTGTGGATAACTGGATGAAAGTCATATTCAGTGATGAATCACGAATCTGCATTGGGCAAGGTGATGATGCTGGAACTTTTGTTTGGTGCCATTCCAATGAGATTTATAAAGATGACTGCATGAAGAGAACATGCAAATTTCCACAGTCATTGATGATATGGGGCTACATGTCAGGTAAAGGCACTGGGGAGATGGCTATCATTACATCTTCAATAAATGCCCAAATTTACATTGATATTTTGGACAGTTTTCTTATCCCATCAATTGAAAGGATGTTTGGGGATGATGACATCATTTTTCAAGATGACAATGCATCCTGCCATAGAGCAAAAACTGTGAAAACATTCCTTGAAAGAAGACACATAAGGTCAATGTCATGGCCTGCAAATAGTCCGGATCTCAATCCAATTGAAAATCTTTGGTGGAAGTTGAAGCAAATGGTCCATGACAAGGCTCCAACCTGCAAAGCTGATCTGGCAACAGCAACCAGAGAAAGTTGGAGGCAGATTGATGAAGAGTACTGTTTGTCACTCATTAAGTCCATGCCTCAGAGACTGCAAGCTGTTATTAAATCCAGAGGTGGTGCAACAAAATTCTAGTGATCAAACATCGGCCTTCATATTAATGATCAGGTTACTAAGCAACCAATCAAGGCATTGTGCCTGCAACCTGTATGCCTACTCAAGAATAGCATAATAAAACCAGGAGGAACAATGAGTAAGTGTGGCATGAAATTAGATTTTTTATTTAATACATATATAAAAGTTTGTTTCAAATATTCAGTCATAAAGTTTTTATCCTAACAGAAAAAGGTGCAATGTGCTGGGAAGGAAAGCTGCAGCACTCTAACACAAGTCCCCCAATGGTGTTTCTCACAACACAGCTGAAAAAGTTAGTTTCCATCAAAAAGATCATAAACATAAACTACCTCAATAAAGATTTCCAATAACCATAAAAAACTACGTTTACGTAAACCAGATTTTTTGAAAAGAGGATATGAAAACAAATGACATTTAGAATTATTTATTTTTATTACATCAATTTAAAACCTTCAATAAAAGAACATAAAAGAGCAGTGGCCTATTGATCCCATGTAAGAAGTCTTCCAATTAATAGATCATAGTAATAATGTATCATATATTACACTATTGCACAAGAGGGAGGGGGGAAAGTGATGTAGACATAAGACCAATAAATATAATGTTTATAATGTCAATTACAGCTGTAGAAAAGTCAAATATTGATCAAAAATTATTATAATATATTATATTGCACTATTGCACAAGAAAAAGAGGGGGAGGTGATGTAAACAAAAACCAATAAATATAATATTTGTAATGTCAATTATAGCTATATAAATGCAAAAGATCAAATATTAGTCAAGGATTGCTCTCCCCTTGAAGAGTATTATATACCACAATTTATGGGAATATATATATGAGTGCATATGTTTCCTGAAAGGAGATTATTTTCCCCAAACCATGTTCTATCAATTATGTAAATTTAATATTAATTGCAAGTGTAGGAGTAGCCCTCCATTCATCAATGTGTTATTGATTGCATAACTCTCAAAGGATTCATAATGGTGTGACTGGTGGAAGTATAAACTGGTGGAAGTATAAATCTGTTAATTACAGGTGTAATGATAAATTTCCATCAGTCTCCCCATTCTAATTATCAGGACAGTGCCTTGGAATGATCATGCAAAATAATCAACATAGAGGAGGTCCAGACAATACACTTACTGAGTGTTTCAAAGACATGGAGACAATCTCACAGGGATCCGCCCGATGACGCCGTTTCGCTTATGTGCTTCTTCGATGGGGCGTGCAGTATGTGTGTATGTAGTACCTATTTATAGGCTGATTTTTTCTTTTTTTCATTGGAGAAGTGCGCATGTACGCATACAGACCCGTGGACTTACGGTTTTGCGCACTAGACACTGCATGCGTTCCACCGCATGCGTGTCAGCCGCTATACTCCGGAAGTCATGTTTCTATACACGGAGCCATGTAGCGTGCGCATGCGCCAAGTACTCTCCACTAATTACGGGAATTCTAACCAGCTGATAGTCAGCCTATAAATAGGTACTACATACACACATACTGCACACCCCATCGAAAGAAGCACATAAGCGAAACGGCGTCGTCGGGCGGATCCCTGTGAGATTGTCTCCATGTCTTTGAAACACTCAGTAAGTGTATTGTCTGGACCTCCTCTATGCTGATTATTTTGCATGATCATTCCAAGGCACTGTCCTGATAATTAGAATGGGGAGACTGATGGAAATTTATCATTACACCTGTAATTAACAGATTTATACTTCCACCAGTTTATACTTCCACCAGTCACACCATTATGAATCCTTTGAGAGTTATGCAATCAATAACACATTGATGAATGGAGGGCTACTCCTACACTTGCAATTAATATTAGATTTACATAATTGATAGAACATGGTTTGGGGAAAATAATCTCCTTTCAGGAAATATATGCACTCATATATATATTCCCATAAATTGTGGTATATAATACTCTTCAAGGGGAGAGCAATCCTTGACTAATATTTGATCTTTTGCATTTATATAGCTATAATTGACATTACAAATATTATATTTATTGGTTTTTTGTTTACATCACCTCCCCCTCTTTTTCTTGTGCAATAGTGCAATATAATATATTATAATAATTTTTGATCAATATTTGACTTTTCTACAGCTGTAATTGACATTATAAACATTATATTTATTGGTCTTATGTTTACATCACTTTCCCCCCTCCCTCTTGTGCAATAGTACAATATATGATACATTATTACTATGATCTATTAATTGGAAGACTTCTTACATGGGATCAATAGGCCACTGCTCTTTTATGTTCTTTTATTGAAGGTTTTAAATTGATGTAATAAAAATAAATAATTCTAAATATCATTTGTTTTCATATCCTCTTTTCAAAAAATCTGGTTTACGTAAACGCAGTTTTTTATGGTTATTGGAAATCTTTATTGAGGTAGTTTATGTTTATGACCTTTTTGATGGAAACTAACTTATTTACTGTTTTTTGAACAGAAGAATAGTTCTGTGAAAATAGTATTAGTAAATTACAGGCCTGCAATTTAAAACTGTGGTTCTCTGTCAGACATAATACCTATAAGAGTGTTCCAAAATCAGCCATTTCTTCCATTTTCATTTCATTGCAGTGTTGGTCAAGCTATTCACACTAGGTCTCTGTGTAGAATAATATTAGTAAATTACAGGCCTGCTATTTAAAACCGTGGTTCTCTGTCAGACATATCACCTATAAGAGTGTTCAAAAATCAGCCATTCCTTCCATTTTAATTTCGTTGCAGTGTGTTGGTCAAGCAATTCACACTAGGTGTCTGTGAAGAATAGTATTAGTAAATTATAGGCCTGCTATTTAAAATCGTGGTTCTCTGTCAGATATATCACATATAACTGCGTTCCAAAACCAGCCATTTCTCGTGAAAATGGAAAATATTGTCCTCCATTTAAAATGGGCAAGGTGCGTGGCAAAGGACGAGGAAGTGGACGTGATGGTGCATGCAGTGGACGAGGACGTAGCTGTGGGCAAGCTGAAATTGTACCACAACAAACACCCACATCTTGTCGTTCGACCTTCCTGTCCCAATTAATAGGGGACCGCAGTACACCACTATTGAACCCAGAGCAGTGTCAAAAGGTTGTTGGTTGGATAGCAGATAATGCTTCCAGTCACTTTGCCACGACCACTGCCACCCTGTCTTCCACACGGTCAAGTCTCAGTAGCCCTGAGTCTGGACCGCATATTCCTCACCCTGATCCTTCTTCTTCCCATCATGCCGATTGACAGGAGACAACTGTTCCCACACTTGGACACTCAGAAGAGCTGTTCACTTTTCCATTTGTAGATTCAGGCCTCTTGCCCGGTCAGCTTCAAGTGAGTCAAGAGGAGAACGCGTGTAGCGATGCCCAAATATTTGAGCAGCCATGGTCACTTGAAGGCAATGGTGGAAAAGTGCAATTACTTTCACAAGAGGTGGATGATGATGATGATGGGACACAATTGCCAGAAATTCAGGAGGAGGACCGGGGTGCGGAAGAGGAAGACGAGGAGGTGGATGATATAGTAACTGTAGCATCGGCGTCTCTGCCTCGTACTAGGCAGAGACGCCGTCCCTCTCACCTCCCCGCTCCAGGCGCGGCGTCCTCCAGCGCTTCTCTCCCCGCTGCTTCCGGCACGCGCTCCTTCCCCGGCAGTGTGCTTAGGGCGCTCGCGCGCTCGCTCTCCCTCTCTTAAAGGGACCGCGCGCGCCGTCCTAAGGAGTCCCCGGCCAATTGCCGGAGGACCTCCCATATATAAGGCACCTCCTCCAAAATGGAGGTGCCCGAGCAATGTTGTTGCAAAGCCTTCACTCTGCTTCAGCCCTCAGGTCCCGTTACCAGTTACCTGCCAGTCACCTGCCAGATTCCTGCTTGTTACCTGCCAGTCACCTGCCAGATTCCTGCTTGATACCTGCCTGATATCCGCTTACCTGCTTGCAAGCCTGCGGTCCGACGGTCTGCCTTCCGACACCTGTCAGTCTGTCTATGGACCAGCCTGCCCGCTCACCTGGGAGCGCTCACCTACTACCTTTCTGCTAGCCTACCTGGAGGCTCCGCCGTCACGTGCTGTGACCACCTGCCTGTCCAGAGACTCTTGCCCGCTCACCTGGGAGCGCTCACCTGCTACCTGCCTGCTAGCCTACCTGGAGGCTCCGCCGTCACGTGCTGTGACCACCTGCCTGTCCAGAGACTCTTGCCCGCTCACCTGGGAGCGCTCACCTGCTACCTGCCTGCTAGCCTACCTGGAGGCTCTGCCGTCACTTGCCGTAACCACCCGCCTGTCTAGAGACTGTCCCCGTCACTTGCCGTGACCTCCTGCCCTTCTACCCAGAGACTGTCCCCGTCACTAGCCGTGACTACCTGCCCGCCTTCCCTGGGAGCCACCCGCTTCCTTACAAGGACTACCCCCTTGTATAGTTGCTCAGAGGTTCCACCTCCCAGACCCGTTACAGTTTGCTCGGGCCATGGAACCCGGTGGGCCCCAGATCTCCGATCTGCACCAGGAAGTCTTACGTCAGAAAACTCAGCAGGAGGTGGTACTGTCCTATCTATGGTCCGTTAACTCTCGTCTAGGCGCATTGTGTGACTCGTCTTTGTCTACCTCTGGTCCAGCCGTGCCCATTCCTGCGGTACCGCAATCCAGTCCCTTCATGGTACCCGACTATGGACCTTGGCTTCTGGCACCTCCACGCTTTGCCGGCGAACCTACTTTAGCTCGGGGTTTCATAAACCAGTGCACCCTACACTTTGAGCTATTGGCATACCAGTTCATCTCCGACCGGGCCAAGGTGGCCTTCATCATGTCCCATCTCACTGGGGTGTCCGACCTGCCGTCTTTCCTCGCTGCTTTTCGGAAAGTCTTCGATGAACCTGGACGGAAAACCTCTTCTGCCTCCTCTCTGCTACGTCTCCGCCAAGGGAGTCTCACCGTGGGCCAATATGCCATACGGTTCCGCACCCTCGCTTCTGAGCTTACCTGGGAAAATGAGGCTCTGGTGTCCGTCTTCTGAGAGGGTCTTTCCGGTCGGATTAAGGACGTGTTAGCTGGTCGGGACATTCCTACCACTCTGGATGACCTGGTGTCACTAGCTACCCGGATTGGCATCCGGTTCCAAGAACGTGCCAAAGAGACTGCCTGGGAGAAAGACTTTTCTTGCTCTGTTCCTACTTCCCTGAGACCTGCCTCTCAACCAGTCACTCCGCGGGCGCCCTCGCCTGAACCTATGCAGATCGACAAGACCAAGATGGTCAGATCTCGCCAAGAATCTCGCCGATCTGAGGGAAGCTGTTTCTATTGTGGCAGTATGGAGCACTTCATCCGTTCCTGCCCGGAAAAGCCGGGAAACGCCAGTGTCTAGGACCGCTCGGAGAGGTTGTCATAGACAAAAGTAAGCCCTCTCCATCTCTGACTTTACCTGTCTCTATTGCTTGGGGAGAAAACCGTCACTTTGAACTCGCCCACCTGGATTCTGGAGCTGCTGGAAACCTCATCTCCCAGTCTCTGGTAGAGAGATACCGTATTCCCACCAAGTCCCTGACTGAACCATTGTCAGTCACCTCCGTGGATGGAAGACTTCTCTCGGAGACCATCCTGCTCGTCACTGAACCCATAACCCTGCAGGTGGGAATGCTGCACTCTGAGGAAATCTCATTCCATTTTCTGTCCGGACTTTCTCACTCCCTGTTGCTAGGTCTACCTTGGCTCCAGACACACGAACCCGTATTGAACTGGCGATCCGGTGAAGTACTCCGATGGGGTCCAGACTGCCATAGGACCTGCCTGGTTCCGGTCCGCCCAGCTCGTCCTCCGCCTACTCCAGCTAATTTACCAGATCTTCCGGCTCCTTACTGGCCCTATGCGGATGTCTTCGGTAAGAAGGAAGCAGAGACGTTGCCACCCCATAGGCCATATGACTGCCCGATCGCCCTGGTACCTGGCACCACTCCTCCCCGTGGGCATATCTACCCATTGTCTGAAGCTGAGACCCGGTCCACGTCTGAGTACATTGAAGAGAATCTGGCTAGGGGAATTATCCGAAAATCTACCTCCCTGGCTGGAGCCGGATTCTTCTTTGTCAAAAAGAAAGACGGCTCGCTACGTCCCTGTATTGACTACAGAGGACTCAATCTCATCACAGTAAAAAACAAATACCCCCTGCCGCTCATCTCCGAATTGTTTGACCGTCTCAAGGGTGCCAAGATCTTCTCCAAGCTGGATCTATGAGGAGCATATAACCTGGTCCGTATTCGTCAAGGAGACGAGTGGAAGACGGCATTCAATACCCGGGACGGTCACTATGAGTACCTTGTGATGCCCTTCGGTCTCTGTAATGCTCCCGCTGTCTTTCAAGAACTAGTCAACGACATCTTCCGTGACCTCCTGTACTCCTGCATAGTGGTATACCTGGACGATATCTTGGTCTTCTCTCCGGATCTCCCCACACACCGAAGGGATGTTCGTCAGGTCCTGCTTAGGCTTCGGCAGAACCACCTCTATGCCAAATACGAGAAGTGCCTCTTCGACCAGACCTCCCTACCGTTCTTGGGCTATGTCATCTCCCAAACAGGTCTGCAAATGGATCCCGAGAAGCTCTCTTCAGTTCTAAAATGGCCTCGTCCTGAAGGTTTGAAGGCGATACAGCGATTCCTGGGCTTCGCTAATTAGTATCGTCTTTTCATCCCACACTTCTCGTCTCGGACTGCTCCCATATCTGCACTCACCCGTAAGGGGGCTAATCCCAGGACATGGTCGTCTGAAGCCGAGGAGGCCTTCCTTTCCTTAAAGAAAGCCTTCGCCTCTGCTCCCGTCCTGCACCGTCCGGACTGTAATAAACAATTCTACCTGGAGGTTGATGCCTCCTCCGCCGGAGCGGTACTCACCCAAAAATCTTCTACCGGGAGAATGGTAACCTGCGGCTTCTTCTCCAAAATCTTCTCCTCGTCTGAGCGCAACTACTACATAGGAGACCGTGAATTGCTAGCCATCAAATTGGCACTGGGGGAGTGGCGCTATCTGCTTGAAGGGGCTCTCTACCCGGTAATTATCTACACGGATCACAAAAACCTGGCATATCTCCAAAATGCCCAGAGACTCAATCCTCGCCAGGCCCGGTGGTTGTTGTTTTTTGCCCGCTTCAACTTCATTCTTCATTTCCGTCCGGCGGACAAGAACGTCAAAGCTGATGCCTTGTCCCGGTCCTTCCTGTCCTCCGATCAAGAGGAGGAGCCTACGCACATCATCGACTCCTCCAAGGTGATGAATGTGGCCCCCTTGGATCTGACTCGTCTCCCACCCGGTAAGACGTTTGTAGCTGTACCAGATCGGGAGAGGGTTCTTCGCTGGGGACATTCTTCTAAACTAGCTGGCCATGCTGGCCAAAAGAAGACCTTCCAACTCATTACCCGGCATTACTGGTGGCATACCCTGCGTAAGGACGTGGTAGACTTCGTCGCAGCCTGCTCATCCTGTGCCCGCAACAAAGTTCCCAGACATCTTCCAGCTGGCCATCTCCTGCCCCTTCCCGTACCTGCTGCTCCTTGGCAGCACATTGCTATGGACTTTATCACCGATCTTCCTATTTCTGCTGGTTGTACAGTCATTTGGGTTGTCGCTGACCGCTTTTCTAAGATGGCCCACTTCATTCCCCTGCCTGGTCTCCCATCTGCACCCGAGCTGGCTAAAGACTTTATCCGCCACATCTTCCGTCTCCATGGCCTGCCCCTCCACATCATGTCGGATCGTGGGGTTCAGTTCACCTCACGCTTCTGGAGAGCCACATGTAAGCTGTTTGACATCACCCTGGACTTCTCCGCTTACCACCCACAGTCCAATGGTCAAGTGGAGCGGATCAATCAGATCCTGACCAGTTACCTCCGGCACTTCGTTAATGCACACCATTTGGACTGGGTGGATCTCCTACCATGGGCCGAGTTCTCTTACAATAACCATGAGAGCGAATCCTCTTCCAAATCCCCGTTCTTTATAGTCGGTGGCCAACATCCCCGGATTCCACTTCCTGTCTCTGTTTCTGTCGACAACCCTGCTGCGGAGTCTCATGTCAGCGAATTTTCTACTATTTGGGAGAGTACCAGGTCCGCTCTTCTTCTGTCCTCTGAGCGGATGAAGAGATATGCTGATAAGAGACGTCTGGATCCACCTCAATTCCGCCCGGGTGTCAAGGTTTGGCTCTCGTCCAAACATGTGCGGCTCAAAGTACCCTCCTTCAAGTTGGGCCCTCGATTCATCGGCCCCATCGAAGTCCTCAGGCAAATTAACCCTGTGGCCTACAAATTAAAACTCCCGGCCACCCACCGGATTCCCAACTCCTTCCACGTATCTCTCCTCAAACCCATTGTCTTTAACTCTTTTTCCAATAATCCAGGTGCCCCTCCTGCTCCGGTTTCCGCTGATGACGTCTTTGAGGTAGAGAGTATTCTGGCCTCCAAGAGAGTAAGAGGAAAAACCTTTTTTCTGGTGGATTGGAGGGGGTTTGGTCCTGAGGAGAGAACTTGGGAACCCAGGGAGAACATCAACTTCCCGCTTCTCCTTGAAAAATTTCTTTCTGGCCAAAAAAAGAGGGGGCCTAAAGGGGGGGGTACTGTAGAATCGGCGTCTCTGCCCCGTACTAGGCAGAGACGCCGTCCCTCTCACCTCCCCGCTCCAGGCGCGGCGTCCTCCAGAGCTTCTCTCCCCGCTGCTTCCGGCACGTGCTCCTTCCCCGGAAGTGTGCTTAGGGAGCGCGCGCGCTCCCCCTCTCTTAAAGGGACCGCGCGCGCCGTCCTAAGGAGTCCCCGGCCAATTGCAGAAGGACCTCCCATATATAAGGCACTTCCTCCAAAATGGATGTGCCCGAGCAATGTTGTTGCAAAGCCTTCACTCTGCTTCAGCCCTAAGGTCCCGTTACCAGTTACCTGCCAGTCACCTGCCAGATTCCTGCTTGTTACCTGCCAGTCACCTGCCAGATTCCTGCTTGATACCTGCCTGATATCTGCTTACCTGCTTGCAAGCCTGCGGTCCGACGGTCTGCCTTCCGACACCTGTCAGTCTGTCTATGGACCAGCCTGCCCGCTCACCTGGGAGCGCTCACCTACTACCTGTCTGCTAGCCTACCTGGAGGCTCCGCCGTCACGTGCTGTGACCACCTGTCTGTCCAGAGACTCTTGCCCGCTCACCTGGGAGCGCTCACCTGCTACCTGCCTGCTAGCCTACCTGGAGGCTCCGCCGTCACGTGCTGTGACCACCTGCCTGTCCAGAGACTCTTGCCTGCTCACCTGGGAGCGCTCACCTGCTACTTGCCTGCTAGCCTACCTGGAGGCTCTGCCGTCACTTGCCGTAACCACCCGCCTGTCTAGAGACTGTCCCCGTCACTTGCCGTGACCTCCTGCCCTTCTACCCAGAGACTGTCCCCGTCACTAGCCGTGACTACCTGCCCGCCTTCCCTGGGAGCCACCCGCTTCCTTACAAGGACTGCCCCCTTGTATAGTTGCTCAGAGGTTCCACCTCCCAGACCCGTTACAGTAACTGACTCAACCTGGCAGGGGGACATACAGAGCGAGGACAGCAGAACAAAGGGGGAGGGAGGCGTAGCACCACAACAGGCAGGAAGAAGTAGCGTGGTGGCCGCAGACACAAGGCGGGAAAGCATTCCTCGTAACGCCAACACAACGGAAGTTGCCAGTACAAGTGTTAGGTCTTCCCGAGTCTGGTTGTTTTTTAAAGACTGCAGATAACCCCAAAAAGCATCAGTGGGGATAGCAAAACTAGCAGCCTGACTACCACCAGCATGAGCAGGCACATAGTAGCAAAGCACAAACAAAGTGGACTGAATCCCAGGGTCCAGAAAAGAGTCTGCGGGTGACACCACTGCTTCTTCTGCTGTTATGTGTGCACGCCAATCCCCTGTCCATGGCACATGCAAAGATGCCTCCCACCATGCACGTATCATTGCACACTCTCAAGTAGCACCATCAGCAAGCACGTCCATGTCCTTGTCCCAGCGCAACGTTCAGTTGTCCGTACCCCAGTCCTTGGAAAGCAAGCGCAAATATGAAGCCAATGTCCCATAGGCTACATTACTATATTCACACATTTTGCGACTGCTTGCGCTCTAAATGTTGCCTTTTAGGCTCGTGAAGACGAAAGCTTTCCGCAACCTGATGGTGGCTGCTGTCCCTCGGTCCCCGGTCCCAAGCTGCCACTATTTCTTCCGGTGTGCCATCCCCGCATTACAGGAGCATGTGTCCCACAACATTAGCCGTGCCCTCAACAATGCAGTTACTGGGAAAGTCCACCTAACCACGGACACGTGGACAAGTGCTTTTGGGCAGGGATAGTACATCTTGCTGATGGCACACTCGGTTAATATAATGGAAGCCGGGACCCAGTCTGACTTTGGGACGGAACACCAAAGGGCAGGACGGAACACAGGATTGCGTGCCCTGTGTCAATCTGGGTTGTCCCCACATTCTACATTTCCTTCACCTTCTCCTCGACTTTAGCCTCTATCTCCGAAATGACCACATCAGTCACAAGCTGGAAGCACTGCAGCATTGCCTCAGCCAAGTGCAACAGGCTGTGTTGAAACTAAGATGCTGAGGTGACAAACTGCACAACGCTGAAGAGTTGTGAACAGCTCTGAAAGAGCAGACAGATCTGTGGCTGCCACCGATGTCCCCACAGCCAGGCATGGTCGTGTGTGACAATGGCCGTAACCTGATGGTGGCTCTGAGGCAAGGTAAGCTCACAGAACACACGTACCATGCCTGGCCAATGTGCTTAACCTCGTGGTTCAGCGGTTTCTCAAAACCTACCCAGATCTGTCGGATCAGCTTGTCAAAGTACGCCGCCTGTGTTTCCATTTTAGAAAGTCAGTTACAGCTTTCACTGCCCTTGCCGTGCTTCTGTAGCGTTTGCAGCTTCCAGCTCACCGAATGATCTATGATGCTTTGGAACTCTACATTGCAGATGTTGGGAAGGATTTGTGAGCAGAAGAGGGCAGTTGTTGACTACCAGCATCAACGAGGCCGTCGGTATTCAGTTCTGACTCCACACATAAAACCTCAGGAGTGGATAAGGATGTCAGACATATTTATCATCCTCCAAAACTTTGAGGACTCCAACAAGATGGTTATGGTGGGTGATGACGCCATAATTAGCATCACCATGGTGCTTCGCTGTTGAAACTCTCTCTGCTCACAATTAAAGAAGATGCATTGCAGGCGGAGCACGATGAGATGGAGCAAGGAACCATACAGGGTGATTCAACACAACCAAGCCTCATCTCATTCCAATGTGGATTGGGGGACAATGAGGAAGAGGAGGAGGAGGAAGAACAGAATATAGTTTCCTGCGCTATAGATGGTACTACCTTCACATCTGTCATAAAGTCTGTTCAGCGTGGATGGCCTGAGGACAGGGAGGAGGAGGAAGAGGAGGAGAAGGAGAGCATGGTCAGTAGACCTCTTGGTGAGGACACGGAAATCTTGCCTCTTTGCAGTCTGGCAAAAATGGCTGAGTTTATGTTACTCTGCCTTTCTCGTCACCCTCGCATTGTCCAAATTTTGGATGACAGTCATTACTGGTTGGTGACCCACGCTACAAGGAGAACTTTCTGTCTCTTATTCCTGCTCAGGACATTCCTAATAAAATGGGGCAGGACAAGAAGGCCCCTGTTGTGGAATTATTGAAAAAATTCCAATCTGAAAATGCTGGCGGCAGAGGTCACAGTTTGTTGGACAACCAAGGAGTATAGGCAAGAGATATATAAAGGCAATCCAGCAAAGGAGGCAGGGGAACACTGTCAAAGTTCTGGGACAGTTTTCTCAGACCCTCCCATCGCACAAGCCCTTAAGACGCAGGGTACTCTCACAAGGAGGAAAAAGTTTCGTAAGAATGTGAGGGAGTACCTTGCCGACCGTACCAACATCCTCCATGATTCCTCTGTGCCTTACAATTATTTGGTATCCAAGCTGGACACGTGGCATGAACTGCCTCTCTATGCCTTGGACGTCTTGGTCTGTCCTGCTGCTAGTGTTTTGTCAGAGCGAGTTTTTAGTGCCACTGGTGGAATTATAACCGATAAGCGCTTACGCCTGTCAACTGAAAATGCTGACAGGCTGACTTTTATAAAAATGAACAGGGGCTGGATTCGGCCAGACTTCTTAACACCACCAAATGATAACAGGGTAACATAAACTCAAATACAGTGGTTTTTTTGGGGGGAGGTCTAAATCTATTCCCATGCGCCTCTGTCTTCATACCCAAACATGTGTATACGCTTCTTGATTTTGTCTATTTACTCTTGTCCTCCTCCTTCTCTTCATCCTCATCCCCCATATCCTCCTCCATATCACCACCATATCTACCATATCTACTAGTGTTGAGCGAACATGCTCGACACTGCTCAGTACTCGCCTGAGCATCACGCTACTCGGGATGTTCGGCGAGCACCGAGCATTTCCGGGTTACTCGGGCGGGAGCTCGGGTCTCCGCCCTGCATGTTTGGCGCTCTTTACAGAGCCAATGAACATGCAGGGATTGCCAGCCAGTCACTGTAATGCTGCAGCCATGTTGGTTGTGGGCATTACAGTGATTGGCTGGCCGCACAGCGTCACCTCGAGTATTTAAAACGGGGCGCCGCCATCTTGGACACAGTCGCTCCGGATTTGACAGTGTAGGGACAGCGCTGCTGATTTAGGGAGAGATATAAACTGCGAAATAGTTAGTGTAGGGTCTGTAAAGGCTGCCAGAACAAACAAACAGTCCTTTTCAGGAGTAATATCCATCCCAGATACCAGGCAGGCAGGCTGTATAGGAGACACAGTGGTTATACCAGCAAATGCTGCATTACAGTCCTGTGTGCTCCTGTTGCTGAAATTGCTGGACTTAGCACCAGGTGTCGGGGGCCAGGAAAAATCCTTTTTTTTTCATCTAAATCCTCCTTTTTTTTTCCTCCTTCACACTGTACAAATATCCGTCTTATTAACCTTTTGGTGTGTCCCCCCCCCACACAAAAAAAAAGCGTGTCTCTGATTTTTCAGACACATTTATAACTGTTGAAAATAGTCTGGTGTAGGCTAGAGAAACAGAAGTGTTGTTTTGCACTTCCACGGTTCAAACCTCTGTATTATCCATTTTGGGCCATTTGTATCTAAAAAAAAACAGTTTGAGTGTGTCGCTCACTGTTCAACCGCAAATATCTCTATTTAAAAAAGTGTGGTATACGCCAGTAAACAATAACTGTGGTTTTGCCATCCCACAGTAAAAAATCTCTATTATTCAGGTTTTGGTAGTTTTTTCCGTAAAGAAAAACAGTAGTGTCTCCTGACTGTTGTGACACAAAAATATATCTGTTGAAAATAGTCTTGTGTAGGCCCGACATACCAGTGTGGTTTCGCAGTTCCACGGGTCAAATCGCTGTACTATCCAGTTTTGGGCCTTTGGTATCTAAAAAAAAAGCAGTTTGAGTGTGTCGCTCCGCAAATATCTCTATTTAAAAAAGTGTGGTATACCCCAGTAAACAATAACTGTGGTTTTCCTCTTCCACGGTTCTAATCTACTCTTTATTACCCTTTTTCCATTGATAGTGCAAGTGTAAGCTATTTTACTTCATTTACAATGGGCAAGGCGCGTGGCAAGGGACGTGGAAGTGGACGTTCTGGTGATGGTTCGTGCAGAGGATGGGGCTGTGACCAAGGTGAAAATGTGCCACAACTAACAGCCACATCTTCTCGCTCCCACTTCTTGACCGAATTACTAGGGAAGCACAGGACAACACCAGTATTGAGAACTGATCAGTGTGAACAGGTTATTAATTGGATAGCAGATAATACTTCCAGTTACCTGGGCACCACCACCTCCGGTCTGTCTTCCACACGGTCAACTCTTAGTAGCCGTGAGTCTCGACCGCATACTCCTCCTCACCCTGATGCTCCTTCCTCCCACCATGCCGAGTGTCGTCAGACAGCAAGTGATCCCACACTTGGACACTCTGAAGAGCTGTTCACTGGTCCATTTCCATATTTGGGCCCCTCGCCTGATACGCTTGAAGTGGTGGAAGAGGAGATCCCATGTTGCGATGCCCAAATATTTGAACAGCCACGGCCACAGGAAGTCGACGTTGGCAATCTGTCACAAGAGGTGGACGATGACAAGACACAATTGCCAGGAAGTGAGGAGGAGGATAGTGGTGCGCAAGTGGAAGAGGAGGAGGTGGTGGATGATCTAGTAACTGACCCCAAAAAGGCCATATGTTCCACCTGCCATGCCAGCATCAGCAGGGGTGACAAAACTACCAGCCTGACCACCACCAGCATGATCAGGCACATGGCAGCAAAGCACCCGACTTTGTGGGGCGAAACCCAGGGTCCACCACCAGTGTCAGCGGGTGTCACCACTGCTTCTTCCACTGTTGTGCGTGCAATAGAACCCCCTGTTGTGTGTGCAAGGCAATCCCCTGTCCATACTGCATGTAAAGATGCCCCCTCCTCTTAGTCTTCACTTGTTATGGCAGTTTCTCAAGAAACAGCATCAACGTCCACATCCATGTCCCACCGCAGTGTTCAATTGTCCATATCCCAGACCTTTGAACGAAAGCGGAAATTCGCAGCTAACGCCCCACAGGCCACAGTCCTAAATTCACACATTTCATGACTGCTTGCAATGGAAATGCTGCCTTTTAGGCTGGTGGAGACGGAATCCTTCCGCAATCTTATGGCGGTGGCCGTCCCTCGGTACTCGGTCCCCAGCAGACACTATTTTGCCCGGTGTGCCATCCCCGTACTACACAAGCACATGTCCCAAAGCATCTGTCGTGCCCTCAACAACGCAGTTTCTGGGAGAGTCCACCTGACAACGGACACGTGGACAAGTGCTTGTGGCCAGGAACGGTACATCTCTCTGACGGAACACTGGGTAAACATAGTGGAAGCCGGGACCCAGTCGGACCTTGGGACGGAACACATCCTCCCCACACCGAGGATTGCGGGCCCTATGTCAGTCAAAGCTGCCCCCACAGTGTACAGCTCCAGCGCATTCTCCTCCTCCTCCTCCTCCTCATGTTCAGCCTCCATCTCAGATATCACCACATCAGTTACAAGCTGGAAGCATTGCAGTACTGCCTCCGCCAAGCGGCAACAGGCTGTGCTGAAACTCATAAGCTTAGGTGATAAACCTCACACTGCTTGTGAGTTGTGGACAGCTGTGAAAGAGCAGGCAGATCTGTGGCTGAGACCGCTGAACCTACATCCCGGCATGGTCGTGTGTGACAATGGCCGTAACCTGGTGGCGGCTCTGAGGCGAGGTGAGATCACACACGTACCATGCCTGGCTCATGTGATTAACCTCGTGGTTCAGCGGTTTCTTAAATCGTACCCCGAGTTGCCAGATCTGCTCGTGAAAGTACGCCGCCTGTCAGCTCATTTTCGCAAGTCGGCTACAGCTTCCGCCTCCCTTGCTGTGTTGCAGCAGCGTTTGCAGCTTCCGGCACACCGACTGGTGTGTGATGTCCCCACAAGTTGGAACTCTACCCTCCACATGTTGCAAAGGATTTGTGAGCAGAAGAGAGCAGTTGTGGAGTACTAGCTGCAAAAAGGCCGTCGATATTCAGGTCAGACTCGACACCTAAGACCTCAGGAGTGGATCTGGATGTCTGACATATGTACCATCCTGACAAACTTTGAGGAGGCCACCAAGATGGTGAATGGCGATGACGCCATCATTAGTGTCAGCATCCCACTTGTCTGTCTTTTGCAACGCTCTCTGCAGAGAATTAAAGAGGAGGCATTGCAGCCAGAGTATGATGAGATGTATCAAGAAGCCATAGCGGGCGATTACACACAGCCCAGCCTCATCTCATCCCAACGTGCATTGGGGGACAATGAGGGAGAGGAGGAGGAGGAGGAGGAGGAAGAACAGGAGCTGCTATCATGCGTTGTAGACGGTAGTACTTGTACAAGTGTCATACCGTCGGTTCAGCGTGGGTGGCCTGAGGACAGGGGGGAGGAGGAAGAGGAGGAGGAGGAGGAGAGCATGGTCAGTCGTCATCTTGGTGAGGACACGGAAATCTTGCCCGTTACCAGTCTGGCACGCATGGCTGACTTTATGTTACACTGCCTTAACCGTGACCCTCGCGTTGTCAAAATGTTGTGTGACAGTCATTACTGGTTGGTGACACTTGTAGACCCTCGCTACAAGGAGAACTTTCACTCTCTTATTCCTGAGGTGGAGAGGTCTACAAAAATGGGGCAATACCAGAAGGCCCTTGCTGCAGAACTCTTAAAAAAATTTGAATCTGAGCACGCTAGCGGCAGAGGTCACAGTTTGTTGCCCAACCAAGGCGTACAGGCAAGAGAGATGCAACTCCAATCCAGCAGAGGCAGGGGAACACTGTCAACGTTCTGGGACAGTTTTCTGACACCCGCCCAGCTTACAGGCCCTGAGGCGCGGGGTACTCTCACAAGGAGTGGAAAGTTTCAAAAGATGGTGAGGGAGTACCTTGCCGATCGTACCAGTGTCCTCCGTGATTCCTCTTCGCCTTTTAATTATTTGGTATCCAAGCTGGACACTTGGAATGAAATCGCTCTATACGCCTTGGACGTCCTGGCCTGCCCTGCTGCTAGCGTGTTATCGGAGCATGTTTTTAGTGCCGCTGGGGGAATTATAACTGATAAGCGCACTCGCCTGTCAGCTGACAATGCTGACAAGCTGACCCTTATCAAAATGAACAAGGGCTGGATTGGGCCAGACTTCTCATCACCACCAAATGACAGCAGAGTAACATAAAGTCAAATCCACTGTGTTATTTCGGGAGGTGTATACACATGCACCGCTTCACACCCACACATGGGTGTACTCTTCCTCGTTTCGGCTGTTTAATCTTCTTCTCCTTATCCTCAGCCTCCACCACCACTATACCACCAGGGTGCCAGCATTGCAAGTTCCTCCGTCCTTATTTTTGTCAGCTTTTGCTTGCAAATGCTATGGGACACCCACTCCCCAATAATGGGACTTATGTTTGTAATATGCTGTACTGCATGGCTCTTGTAAGGGGCATTGCAAGTTGCTCCGTCCTAATTTTTGGCAGCTTTTGCTGGGAAAGCATAAGCAAATACTATGGGACACCCACTCCCCAATAATGGGACTTATGTTTGTAATATGCTGTACTGCCTGGCTCTTGTAAGGGGCATTGCAAGTTGCTCCGTCCTAGTTTTTGGCAGCTTTTGCTGGGAAAGCATAAGCAAATACCATGGGGACACCCACTTCCCAATAATGGGACTTATGTTTGTAATATGCTGTACTGCATGGCTCTTGTAAGGGGCATTGCAAGTTGCTCCGTCCTAATTTTTGGCAGCTTTTGCTGGGAAAGCATAAGCAAATACTATGGGAGACCCACTCCCCAATAATGGGACTTATGTTTGTAATATGCTGTACTGCATGGCTCTTGTAAGGGGCAATGCAAGTTGCTTCGTCCTAATTTTTGGCAGTTTTTGCTGGGAAAGCATAAGCAAATACTATGGGACACCCACTCCCCAATAATGGGACTTATGTTTGTAATATGCTGTACTGCATGGCTCTTGTAAGGGGCATTGCAAGTTGCTCCATCCTAATTTTTGGCAGCTTTTGCTGGGAAAGCATAAGCAAATACCATGGGACACCCACTCCCCAATAATGGGACTTATGTTTGTAATATGCTGTACTGCATGTGACGCGCCCCCTGGGCCGTGTGTACACGTGTGTGGGATACCCGGTGCCGGGTCTCTGGGGTCTGTAATCTCCGTGGCGGTGACCCGGTTCCGTGGCTCAGGCTGGTCAAACCAGTGGCAGTCTTTCTTAGGTTTTGAGGTTAATTGTCCGACTGCGCCACCCGTGGATTGTGGTCAGAGAGTACCACCGCTGCGAGGCAGACCGCTGAGGCTGGTGTTGTGTGCGCAGCATAGAATGGGATAACTCCCCTCGGGAGGAGTATAGCCTCAGGGCAGTGAGTGTGGATGATGGGGGTGATGGTGCACGAGCGCAGCAGGAATGACTCAGAGTCTTTGCAGTGCAGTTCAGGGTCTTTACTGATGATTATAAGGTAGACCCTCCCGGGAGTACTGGCTAGCATAAGAGGCCTGGTCAGTCTGTGAGCAAGCAGGAGTTCCCCTGGCCAGGTGGAGTTGTAGGCCTCCCCGTCTGTCTGCACTCTTCCTGGCTACCTTGCTGTAAGCGGGTAGAAGTAGCCCACGTCCCTGAGTGTACCGTGTAGTGCTCACCCGTATGGCTGGTGACTTGGGGCCTTCTGTTAGCCTCCGCTCCACGACGGCAGTGCTGGTCCCTTGCTTGTGACTGAGCCTCCGGGCTTCTATGGCCAGAGGACCTGAAATCCCCTGCCGGCTGGTTTCTGCTGCTGGATATATAAGTCCTCACAGCTTCTGACTCCTGTGTCCGGTTCCTATTGTCTTCTGCCAGGGCGAGCTCTGCTCAGCTTCCAGCCCCTTGTCTTTAGCTCCTAGCTCCTACAGAGCTCCTTGCTGTTACTTTCCCTTGCTCTCACTCTGACTCTGACTGTTCTCTGACTCACTCAACCCCCTCCCCAGATCCAGTTATAAGGGTAGAATTCTCCCCTCCCAGGGTTGGGGCAGGAGGATGTTGCATGTTTAAGGGATCCTGACCAGGAAACCTCCCACTTGCTCTCCGACGTAATATCTCTATTACTGTTGTGACCAGACCTCTGGGGTGCCACACATGGCTCTTGTAAGGGGCATTGCAGTTCCTCATAATTTTTGGAAAGCCTTCCATTCACTGCTTAGGCCAACAGTGCACGGGAGACCCAGTTGCTATAAATGGAAAAAAGGTTTAGTTAACGCCCTCTGACCTCCATGTCATTTCCAAGGGGCATTGGAGTGGCTCAAAATTTTTGGTAGGCATTGCACTCACTGTATGCCCTATAACTGTGTAGCCGAACCGCTCCTTTTGTTACAGAAACATATCCTACAAGACATATCTGGTTGACTGGCCTGATATTGATGTGAATGGTCCCTGTTCCTCCTGCTCTTTCTCCTTTGCCACTACCTCATCCATCATTTATCACCTGAAGCTTTGTTTTAACGGGAGTCATAGAACTTGGATAGTAGCAGGAAAACATCCAGCAATCCTCGGAGGAGGTAGGATATGCGCCAAAACGCTGACCACCTCAGGCCTAGCCGCTACTACATACATGCGCTTGCATTACAACAAAACAAAGCAGATGCTAACTTCTATCATCCTCATCATGCTCCTCACCTTGGCACTCTCAACTCCCCTGATGGAGAAGCCAGGGCCCACCGGAGGAGTCTGATAGTCCGGTGGGCTCGGCCAATGCTGCCCTAAAGCAGGCCAGGCTTAGAAAAGTGTGGGAAAGGTTACCGGGACAAATAGGGGTGGCTGGGGACCGAGTATGGACACCCGGCCACCCCCTGGAGGCTGGGGAGCAAGCGGGGACACCCGGCTACCAGGCGGCTGGGGACTGAGTATGGATACCAGGCCGCTGACACAGCCATGGCGTAGTGGCCAGATTCCACCTACACATGCCTAAAAGGCCCAATTTAAAGTGCAAGCAAGCAGTATGGTATTGCAGCCTGGGGGTGGGTGGGTGGCAGGCTGCATACTTGCGCTTGCATTGCAAGGAATGGGAGAGGTACAATTGAACACTGCCCTGGGACAAGGACTTGAATGGGGACAGTTGCAAGTCTGCAACGACAGGTGCAAGGTGGGAGGCATCTTCGCATGTACCATGAACTGGGGTTTGGCATGCACACACTACAGCGGAATAGGCTCTCCTTCCCACTAAATGCACTGGGGAGGGCACAGGTAATGTTTTGGTATACACGCTTAATCTTATGTATAAGGCACACCCGGACAAATATGGGCGGCTGGGGACTGAGTATGGATATCTCGCTGCCGAAGCAGCCATGAGGTAGTGGCCAGCTTCGGCCTCCTCCAAACTAAAAGGCCCCATTTCAAGTGCAAGCTAGCAGTATGGAATTGCAGTCTGGGGGTGGGTGGGTGGCAGGCTGCACACTTACACTTGCATTAAAAGAAAACATAGCAGATGCTAACTTCTGTTATCATCATCATGCTCCGCACCTTGGCACTCTCAACTCCACCGATGGAGAAGTCAGGGCCCACCGGAGGAGTCTGGTTCTCTGGTGGGCTCGTCCAATGCTGCCTAAAGCAGGCCGGGCTAAGAAAAGTGTGTGGGGGGATGTCCCAAGGAGAAATAGGGGCGGCTGGGGATCGTTTATGGACACCCGGCTGCCCCCAGGCGGCTGGGGACCGTGTATGAACACCCGGCCGCCGGGCGGCTGGGGACTGAGTATGGATTCCAGGCCGCCAGCACAGCCATGACGTGGTGGCCAGATTCCGCCTCCACATTGCCTAAAAGGCCCAATTTCAAGTTCAAACAAGCAAGCAGTATGGTATTGCAGCCTGGGGGTGGGTGGGTGGCAGGCTGCATACTTGAGCTTGTATTGCAAGGAATGGGTGAGGTACAATTGAACACTGCCCTGGGACTAGAACTTGCATGGGGATAGTTGCAAGTCTGCATCTTCTGATGCGGTAAGTATCACTTATGATGGACACACTTTTAGACAGTGACCTGGGAGTCAGAGATGCTTCCAGGGGTCTTCCCCATGCTGTTCCCTTGTCTTTTCAGCACTTTATGCATGTGTCACACAGCACATGGCCTGATAAGGTTGTAAAATGTTAAAATGACATTTCACGGTGAATGCATTTTTCATAGTTGAAAGCAATACAAAAGTGCAAAAACGCATAAAAAATGCTACTTGTGAACATAGCTGAAGGTGTGGAGGAGTATTTTTGTTTTTGGTCATTTATTTTAACTTATACACAAGTCTTTACCCTGGAAAGGATGTTCCTTAACATATTTCACAGGAAAAAAGTTTCACTTTCGTTTTTGAACGTTTTATTGTGAGCCTGTAAAAGTGGCTTAATACCTCTGACCACGTTGTTGACAGCAGTGACCTGGGGGACAGAAATTCTTCCTGGGGCTATCCCCATGCTGTCCCCATGTCATTTGAGCACTGTCACTATCGTTTTGGGCACTTGTTAGGCTTTTAAAAGACTGCCGGGGGTGCCACCGCAAAAATGCTCGAGTCTCCCATAGACTAACATTGGGCTCGTTGCTCGGGTCGAGCACCCGAGTATCACGGCGAGCTCGGCCCGAGCTTCGAGCACCCGAGCATTTTAGTGCTCGCTCAACACTAATATCTACGTCTCTTGCAAGGAGTTCCTCCAAATTTTTGACAGCCGTTGCATTCCCTGCATAGGCAAACAGTATGGGAGATCCACTTCCTTTTTATGGGAACATTGTTTTCAGGAGGCCCTCTGAACTCTACGTCTCTTTCAAGGCACATTGGAGTTCCTTAATTTTTTTTGCAGCCATTGCATTCACTCCATAGGCAAACAGTATGGGAGACCCACTCCTTTTTAATGGGAACATGTCGTACTCGTTACTGTAGCCCAGCTCTATGTGTCTTTAAATTGTTAATAGAGTTTTTCCTAAATTTTGGCAGCCGTTGGACTCACTGCATACCCTTTAATTGTATAGCAGACCCGCTCCTTTCTAATGGGAACATGTCGTTACTGTGGCCCAGCTCTATGTGTATTTAAATTGTTAATGGGGTTTTTCCCAAATTTTGGTAGCCATTGGACTCACTACATACTCTATAACTGTATAGCAGACCTTTTCTTTTCTAATCGGAACATGTCATTACTGTGGCCCAGCTCTATGTGTCTTTAAATTGTTAGTGAGGTTTTTCCTAAATTTTGGCAGCCGTTGGACTAACTGCATACCCTATAACTGTATAGCAGACCTTCTCCTTTCTAATGGGAACATGTCGTACTTGTTACTGTGGCCGAGCTCTATGTGTCTTTAAATTGTTAGTGAGGTTTTTCCTAAATTTTGATAGCCGTTGGACTCACTGCATACCCTATAACTGTATAGCAGTCCTGCTCCTTTCTAATGGGAACATGTCGTTACTGTGGCCCAGCTCTATGTGTATTTAAATTGTTAATGGGGTTTTTCCCAAATTTTGGTAGCCGTTGGACTCACTACATACTCTGTAACTGTACAGCAGACCTTCTCTTTTCTAATCGGAACATGTCGTTACTGTGGCCCAGCTCTATGAGTCTTTAAATTATTAGTGGGGTTTTTCCTAAATTTTGGCATCCATTGGACTCACTGCATACCCTATACCTGGATAGCAGACCCTCTCCTTTCTAATGGGAATATGTCGTTACTTTGGCCCAGCTCTATGTGTCTTTAAATTGTTAGTGGGATTTTTCCCAAATTTTGGCAGCCCTTGCTGTTACAGCATGGGCATTACCACTATAGGAGACCCACTCCTTTATAATGGGAACATTTTTTTTACTGAGACCCTCCTCTGTGTCTCTTCAAAGGGGTATTTTGTTGCATCCAAATTTTTGGCAGCCCTTGCAGTCACTGCATACACAATAACAGTATAGGAGACCCACTCTTTAATAATGGGAACAACAAAGCATTCAACAACGAAACAAAACTGCTGTCCCTTTAAGAATAGTAAGGCTGTAAAAATAGTGTTTGTGACTTTCACAATCCCTCCTTCATAAATGAAACAGGATGTGTCTGATGATGTTTCACACACCACATGGCCAGATAAGGTTGTAAAATGTTAACATAACATTTCCCAGTGAATGCATTTGTCTTGGTTGAAAGCAATGCAAAAGTGCATCAAAAAAACTATGTGTGAATATAGCCCAAGTTGTGGAGGAGCATTTTTGTTTTTGGTTATATATTTTGCCTTATATACAAGTCATTATCCTGGAAAGGATGTTCCTTGACATATTTCCCAGGAAAATCCATTTTGTTTTTGTTTTTGCATGTTTTATTGTGAGTCAGTAAAAGTGGCGTAATACCTCTGACAACGTGGTTGACAGCAGTGACTTGGGAGTCAGAATTATTCCAGGGGTCTTCCTTATACTGTTCCCATGTCATTTGAGCACTGTTTCTATTGATTTGGGCAATTTTTAGGCCCTTTGCAGACCACCGGGGGGAGCCGCCGGAAAAATGATCGAGTTTCCCGTAGACTTACATTGGGCTCATTATTCAGACCGAGCACTCGAGCATTCCAATTTGCTCAAGCCGAACAACGAGTACCCGAGCATTTCAGTGCTCGCTCATCACTAGTCTTTATATAAAAAAGACAAAATGGTCAAAGAATGAGGCATTAGATTTTCCATAATTTTATATGGAAAGCAAAAATATTACCTCATCATTCTTTGTGAACATGTAAACATGCATTAGTTGGGTATATTGAAAGAACCAGGTTTAAATGGACATAAATGGACATAAATGGTCCATGTGTATAGGTAAGTATCTACAAATATGATAGGTATGCAAGGTAGAAGGGAGGAAAAATAAGTCCTTGCACATAATGGACACAATGGTCACAGCCATCAAAAAAGGTATTGAATCTCACAAATAACAACAAAAAATGCACATGGCAAAAATAATACATTCTTACCCATTGCAAAAGTACACCTAGAGCAAAATAACCAGAACAAGGGATTAGGGGATCATTTTCCTGTGGGCATTCATGTCTCTGGGCTTTTGTCTGTGGGCATTTTTCTTGTGGGCATTTTGCTTTTGTCCATTTTTGGAACCGGTATTGGCAGCCCGCCTGATGCAACAGTAGAGGAGTTGATAATAGGATGTTATACAGACAGAGGTGCATGTAATGGTGTGAATTGCACCCTATGTAAGTCTGTGTGAATTTTGAATACTAGGTAGCCACCCCACGGATGTCTGATGTCTTAGTAAGTGGTTGTTTTATCAGTATTTTTCACCTGTGATGCCCCTGCCTTTATGATAGGGGACCTGCTGCATCCTGTTATGCATTTGTGTCTGGACATGGTATTGCAAGTATAGTTGCTATTTTTTATTTTTCATTGATGTCTCGAAATGAACATGTGGCAACAGCAGTCAGTGTGGTTATGATATTTAAATTATCTAAAGAAGGCAATTAAAACAGGTATTTTAAAATAAAAATACACCTTTTATATTAAAGGTGAATAAAGCATAGGACCATAAAATCTAGATAGAATGATGTCCCAAAAGCAAGCACAATCATGTCCCATAACCCACAGTATTCAGGTGGTGTGTGCATATTTCCAATATATAACAGTTTTATTTAAGTTTTGAGATTAAGGAGATTTCTCTTAAAAAAATGAAATAAAAACAAAGAAAAATTGCTTTGTGCATCTCAAATGACAGCAATCACACTTTCAGTAACACACAAGCTTTAAATTAAGAATTTGGTCTTTGACCCACAATTAGCAATTAGGATTTTGATACTGACTGTCCATGCTACCACCACCATGTTTCACTGTGGAGAATGTGTCATTTGGGAGATGAGCTGTTTTATACCAGACATAGCAATTACCTTGATGGATAAAAAGTTCAACTTTGGTCTCATCTAACCACAGCACCTTCCTCCAAACAATTAGGGAGTGTCCCATATGTCTTTTTTGGAAACTCAAAACGAACCTTACAATTTTTGTGTGTAAGTAAAAGCTTTTTTTTCCCCATTCTTTCATAAAGGCCACCTGTATGGAGTGTATGGATTATTGTGGTCGTATGGACAGATACTCCAGTCTCTGCTTGGGAACTCTGCAGCTCCTTCAAGGTTACCTTTGGTCTCTGTGCTGCATTTGTGATTAATGCCCTCCTTGCCCGGGCTGAGAATTTTGGTGGGCAGCTATCTCTTGGCAGGTTTGTTGTAGTACCATGTTTTTTCCATTTGATGATAATGGATTTCATAGTGCTCCAGGGGATCATCAGAGAATGGGATATTTTTTTAGAACCCAATCCTGACTGGTATTTCTCAACAACTTTGTCCCTGACTTGTTTGAAGATCTCCTTGGTCTTCATGGTGTTGTTTGGTTAGTGGTGCCACTTGCTTAATGGTGTTGCAGCCTCTGTGACCTTTTAGAAAAGATGTGTATATACTGACAGATCATGTGACACTTAGACTGCACGCAGGTGGACTTCCTTTCACTAAGCATGTGACTAAGGCCATTGCCCTACTATCAGTATTTGGTCAGTATTTTTTCTCAGGAGTGGGAGCCAAAACCAGGTAAGGAACAATCAGCAAAAAGGTATAATAGAAACAAGTCACTAATTCTGCATTTATCACCCACTCCTGGTTTTGTCTCCCACTCCTGAGGAAAAATACTGACCGAATACTGACCAAATACTGATAGTGAGGCCATGGCCTTATGAAGGTAATTACTTGCATCACAAATTTTAATTTCATAGCAAAAGGAGTGAATACATATGCACATGCCAATTTTTAATTATTTGATCAATTAAATTTAATGTATGCCTGTATTTTTCTCACTTTACCAACTTACACTATTTAGTTCTGATGCATCACACACAAATCATCTTACAAAAATATTTAAACACATGTTGTTATGTAACAAAATAGGTAAAAAGCCCAGGTGGGTGAATAATTCGCAAGTCACTATATCACTTGAATATCTGGAGTAGTATAAATATATATATTTATTATTTGTAGCATTTACTGTATAGTTTAAGTAATTATATTTTGATAGATCAGACTTTTGCTGAGATTGTTACAAAATATGTTTATTTTTTATGTAAATTTATTTATTCTTGTATTGCAAAAGGGGGATCATTCAAACTTTCATGCTATTTTAGTTTTTAAAAATATATATTTTTTAAATTTACTTTTTTAGTCTTGTTTGACTGATAGTACTATATGCTGCAATACCTGCATGTTGCAATATCTAGTGAAAGCATCAATTTCCAATGAAGCCCAGCCAAATATTGGGTATCACAGGAGAACGAAGATATCTTGCTTACCCTTCGGCAGCCCATAATCATATTGGTTAGATTAATGGGTGCCAAAACAGAGAGCCACTAAAATCGCAACTCTTAAATGCCGCTGTCAGGGTTAACATTCTCATTTAAGGGGTTGTACAGCAATAATTTAGCTCTGATTACTTCTGTTAGAGGAATTTGGGAACTTTATAACACAGTTGTCACCTGTTGTGTATGGTGTTGTTTCAGCTCCTAAGCTCACTGCTTACATGCACATTCAGTATCTGTGTACATGCATGATGTATGTTGGTAACTGTTTAACTGGAAATCTTACCGAGACGTGTCAGTTATTTGAAAAATGTTTAAAAGGTTATAGTTATATTTTTGCTGGCTTGTAAATGATATTTTTGTTGTCATCATATATAAAGCAAATTATTTCTATAAGCAATGTTTAAATTACTGTGGAAATTACTTTGACCGAAAAAACCCTTTTAGAAACAAATAACATGTTTCTCAAATGTCAATTAAACAGATTAATATAAAGGAGAACAGAGAAAACATTTTAAAATATTGTAAAATATGAGCTGGGAAACACTATTAAATAAGAAAAAGTAAACTATGATTGCTTCAAATTATTTTGAAATGCTGATTTTCACCTTCCAATAGCTATTACGAGGAAGAAAAATGAACAATGTAAAAAAATAAATGGAGCCTTGAATAAGTACTTGAATTTTCAATCTGGTGTTATTAAATAAGAAATAACATGGCTGATATACTCAATTTTAGATAAATGAAATAACAGATCCATAATATGGCCAATCTGGTATTTATTTATTGTTAGGATATATATTTAACATACAGGACACATTAGTTACTTATTTTGGTGAATATTTATTTATGGACGACAATATTATTTAACAATTGTGAACCTAGTGGCAAACAAACAAATACTTGGCATGGCTGTGATAGGTCCACATCCTTAAGGCTTGTTGATTGGTTGCACTTCACTCTTTCAACAAGCTTTATTTGGCTGGCGAACCCGAACAGTGATACGGGCTTAAGTCCGTATAGTAAGACAAAACCTTTACTTTTTTGGATTTTTTTTAGATATATTTTTTGCTTAAAATTTCCCACCCCCTTAAGAAAAATTCAGCAATCCTAAAAACCTATGTCACTACATATGTACACACATAAATTGCAGCAACAGCCAAAAGTATTTTTGTAGCCCATATGGTTGTTAAAACAGTTGCAAAATTTTAAACCTTTTTATATTTTATTTTCTATTTTTTCATTATCAACTCTTTGAATAAAAATGCAACATAACCCTAAAATTCTATACTGTGAAGTAGCTGCATGTAAGTTCACGCCTGGAAATGTACATGCAGCAATAAGTTGAAATATGTTTGGGACATGAAAAGCTAGGTAGGTTCATGTCCCAAAAGCATCTACTGCATTTGGGTGGCATATACAGTTTTAATATTTAACAATTACAACAAATAAGTGTGCAAAAAAAAAAAATTCTGCATTGTAGAGATTTGTCTTTTACAAAAAAGTAAATTATGTTTTTCCCTCTCACAAGTTAGGAAGTATACTTTCTATTGCACAAGAGATTGTTTTAAGATTTTTCTAAAGCATCAAAATTAGAAAAATATTAAGTACTCCTTGTTTGAAGCATATGAACAATAAAAAAAAGATGCTATTATGAACCCCTTTACCCCCAAAGGTGGTTTGCACGTTAATGACCAGGCCAATTTTTACAATTCTGACCACTGTCACTTTATGAGGTAATAACTCTGGAATGTTTCAATGGATCCCACTAATTCTGAGATAGTTTTTTTGTGACATATTGCACTTTATGATAGTTGTAAAATTTATTCGATATGACTTGCTTTTATTTGTGAAAAAATTGGAAATTTGGCGAAAATTTTGAACATTTTGAAATTTTCAAACTTTGAGTTTTCATGCCCTTAAATCAGAGAGATATGTCACACAAAATAGTTAATAAATAACATTTCCCACATGTCTAGTTTACGTCAGCACAATTTTGGAACCAAAGTTTTTTTTGTTAGGAAGTTATAAGGGTTAAAAGTTGACCATCAATTTTTCACTTTACCAGCAAATTTTACAAAACCTTTTTTTTTAGGGACCACATCACATTTTAAGTCACTTTGAGGGGTCTATATGACAGAAAATACCCAAAAGTGACACCATTCTAAAAACTGCACCCTTCAAGGTGCTCAAAACCACATTCAAGGAGTTGATTATCCGTTCAGGTGCTTCACAGGAATTTTTGGAATATGGAAGAAAACAATGAACATTTAACTTTTTTTCGCAAAAATGTTACATTACACCCACATTTTTTTATTTTCACAAGGGTAAAAGGAAAAAATGGAACACAAAATTAGTTGTGCAGTTTTTCCTGAGCATGCCAATATCCCATATGTGTGGCAAAGCCACTGTCTGGGCACATGGCAGGGCTCGGAAGGGAAAGAGCGCCATTTAACTTTTTGAATGTAAAAGTTTCCACTGATGTGCCTAAACAGTAGAAAACCCCCACAAGTGACACCATTTGGGAAACTAGAACCCTCAGGGAACTTATAGAGATGTGTGGTGAGCGCCTTGAACACCCAGGTGCTTCACAGAAGTTTATAACATTGAGCCGTAAAAATAAAATTTTCATATTTTTCCCACAAAAATGATTTTCAGCCCCCAAGTTTGCATTTTCATAAGGGTAAAAGAAGAAATTGCATCATGCAATTTATTGTGCAATTTCTCCAGAGAAAGCCGATACCCCATACGTGAGAGAAAACTACTGTCTGGGCACACGGCAGGGTTAGGAAGGGAAGGAGCGCAATTTAATTTTTTGAATGTAAAATTTGCTTGAATAATTAGCGGACGCCATGTCGCATTTGGAGATCCTATGATATGCCTAAACAGTGGAAACTGCCCACAACTGACCCCATTTTGGAAACTAGACCCCTCAAGGAGCTTATCTAGTTGTGTGGTGAGCACCCTGAACTTACAGGTGCTTCACATAAGTTTATAACATAAAAAAAAATCAAACTTTTTCCACAAAAATGATCCTTTAGCCTCAATTGTTTTATTTTCACAAGGGTAAGAGGAGAAAATAGACATCAAAAACTGTTGTGCAATTTCTCCTGAGTACGCAGATACCCCATATGTGTGGAAAAAACACTGTTTGGGTGCACGGCAGGGTTCAGAAGGGAAGGAGCACTGTGTGACTTTTGAATGCATAATTGGCTGGAATCGAGATCGGATGCCATGTCGCATTTGGAGAGCCTCTGATGCGCATAAACAGTGGAAACACCCCACAAGTAATTCCATTTTGGAAACTAGACCGCTTAAAGATTTTATCAAGGGGTATAGTGAACATTTTGAACCCAGAGATACGACACAGAATTTGATAACATTAGGTCATCATTAGTGTTGAGCGATACCTTCCGATATCGGAAAATATCGGATCGGATTGGATCGGACCGATACCCAAAAAATATCGGATATCGCCGATTCCGATACTGGAAACCAATGCAAGTCAATGGGACACTAATATCGGAATAAAATCCCAGCGTGAGAGAATTCTCCTGATTGTTTAAAAGCCGGCGGGCGGCAAAAAGCCGCCGGCTTTTAAACAATCACACAGCCCCATACTGCTTCCCCGCAGCCTCCCATCCCGATCATCTGCTCCCCCCGCCACCTCCCATCCTGATCGTAAGTTAGGACAGGGCGGGGAGCGCAGCACCAAGGAGTGGGGAGCGAAGGACCCGGGCGGGGAAGCCGGCAGTGAAAAGACTTCTCAGCGGGCTTTCCCGTTCTGTGCTGTGCTCCCCGCTCCCTGATGTACGCTCCCCGCTCCCTGATGTATGCTCCCCGCACCCTGGTGCTTTGCTCCCTGCCCGGTCCTAACTTAGGATCGGGATGGGAGGCGGCGGGGGAGCGGGGAGCGCACATCAGGGAGCGAGTGGCGCAGCACAGAATTGGAAAGCCGGCCGGTTATTTCAAATGAACAGCTGAGGTACCAGCTGATGCTGATCAGCTGTTCATTTGAAGTAGCCGCAGTGCCCTCAGAGGGTTCATGCGAGTTCATGCTTGACTGCATGAACTCACATGAACTTTCCCACGGCCGCACAGGTCAGCCACACCTCCCAGACCATCCCATCAATCCAGGAAGATGAGAATCCCATACCATTCCCGTCTTCCTGGATCATGGCTGAGCACCTGGGGTGGTACAAGAGGATGGAGCTGAATGTCCCGGTCATGATTAATGTGTGCGCGGTGTCTGTGGGTGCTTGCGTGTGTCTGTGGGTGTTTGCAGGTGTCTGCAGGTGTCTGCGTGCAGGCAGACATAGGCCGATGTGACACTACTACTCCCATGGGCCTATGTCTGTCCCCCGTCCACTCGTGCCAGCAGGATCAGCTCGATGGGAGCAGTAGTTCCCATCAGCCTGATCCTGCTATTTAAACTGCCCCATATGTTATTTTTGCCCCTATACATGTTTTATTTTTTAGGCCCCCATATTTTTTTTTTGTTTTTGGACCCCAATAAATTTTAAATACATTTCATTCGTGGCCAGTGGTTACCCAAAATAAATTAGTTTATACATTACCTGTCCCCGCCGATCGCCACCTAAATTAAAGTAAAAAATAGAAAAATACACCTATACTCACCTAGACACCTAATTCCCCGAAGCCATCGATCTCCTGTAATAAAATGTAAAATAATAAACCACAACTTTATCCTTACCCCTCAGTAGTAGTCCAAATCGAGTGTCCCATGAAGATCTCCAGATTAGAGCAGCCACATAAAATGTGACTTCTCTAAACCGCTGCCGCCGCTATAATGACGGGGCCGTGAAGCAGCCCCGTCATTGCATAAGCGGGTTCGCCGGAGTTCAGGCAGCGCTGCTCCTGACCGTGAGAAATTCCCATGGTACAGCAGGGCCGTAAAGGAGGTCACCGGAGCAGGGCTGACTGAATGCACTCCGGTGACCTCAGTCAGGGGCAGTGTGAGCATACAGCAGCAATGACAGCTGTCACATCTCCAGATGTGACAGCTGTGGATGGAAGATCAGCGCAGGAACTTGGACAGGTAACTATTTTTTTTTTTAGTAAGCTAAGAATTAAATAAAATGGTGTGTTTTATTTCAAATAAATTATTTTTTTCCGGGTGTAGTGTGTGTTTTTTCTTTCTAACACTTTGTAGGTTAGTAATTGGGGTGTCTTATAGACTCCCATCATTACTAACCTGGGCTTCATGGCAGCTGGCGCTGACATGAACCCCTCCACTATTACCCCCTGCCACCGCACCAGGGCAGTGTGGAAGAGCGAGGCTAAGCGTCAAATTTGGCACACAAATAGGATGTGCCAAATCTGGGGTGGCTGAGGGCTGATATTATAGCCTGGGAGGGGGCCTATAACCATGGCCCGTTTCAAGGCTATTAATATCATGTAGCAGCTGTCCGCCTAGCCTTTGCTGGCTCCAATTTATAGGGGGACCCTTTTTTTTTTTTTGGGGGGGGGTTCACACCTGTAGAATGGGCTGTAAAGGCTAAGCTAACTGCTGCAGACTGATATTAATAGCAAAGGAAGGGGCCATGATCCTTGGCTACTTCCCAGACTATTAAATCAGCCCTCAGCTTTCCCTCTTTTCCTTAAAAATATGCGTGAGCCCACCCCTTTTTTTTTTTTTTTTTTTATACATTGAATAGGGGTTGGACTAGGAAATGACATCAAATTGGCTTTTTTTTTTTTTTTCTTCTTCACTAACTTTATTTGTATTCAAAAACGCGTCAAAAACGCACAAAGAATCCGCATGCGCTTTTCTGGCAAGGAGATGCGGAAATGGTCAGGAAAATTTCTGGTTCATTTCTGCATCGTAGGCTCATAGCCTAATATTGGCGTGACCCCATGAATTTCGGGCTTAGGGCCAGCGGATAATACAAAGCTGGCCCTAACCCCTTTATTACCCAGTGAGCCACCGCACCAGGACCCTGTATGAGCTGGATACAGAGCCAGAAGATGGCGCTTCTATGAACATGACATTTTCTTGGGTGGCTGCGGACTGCAGTTCGCAGCAGGGGGGGGCCCACAAAGCTTTGGCCACCCTGCGCTGTGGATTCCAGCCCCCAGCTGCTTAGTTGTACCTGGCTGGGCACAAAAATAGGGTGAAGCCCCACGTTTTTTTTTTTTTTTAATTATTTCATGAAATTCATAAAATAATAATAAAAAAAAGGGCTTCCCTATATTGTTGAGTCCGGCCAGGTAAAAATAGGCAGCTGAGGGTTGGGGGCAGCCCGTTCCTGGATGCTGTACCTGGCTGGCATACAAAAATATGGCGAAGCCCACGTCAAATTTTTTGGGAAAAATTAATTAAAAAATAAATAATAATTTATGGACTGCATCTTTATTAACTCCTCAAGTGTCATTTAGTGTTAAAATAAAGGATTTATTAAAAAAAAAATTGGCGTGGGATCCCCCATAATTTTAGTCTCTAGTGGAGGTTAAGCAGACGGCTGGGGCAGATGTTTGAAGCCTGGGAAGGGGGTAATACCCACGGAGCTTCCCAGGCTACTAATATCAGCCCCCAGCTGAATACCTAGTCTTTACTAGCAATTAAAATGGCGGACCCCCCAAAAAAATGACGTAGGGTCCCCTTATTTTAATAGCTAGCAAAGGCTAGGCAGACAGCTGGGGGCTGATATTAATAGCCCAGGAAGGGTGCCATGAATATTGGTACCCTCCCAGGCTAGGAACAGCAGCCCTAAGCTGCCCCAGATTTGGCACATTTATTTTGTGCGCCAAATCTGGCACTTAGCCTTGCTCTTCCACACTGCCCTGGTGCGGTGGCAGTGGGGTAATAGTGGTGGGGTTCATGTCAGCGCCAGCTGCCATGAAGCCCAGGTTAGTAATGATGGGCGTCTAAAAGACACCCCCATTACTAACTTACAAAGTGTTAGAAAGAAAAAACCCACCCTACACCCAGAAAAAAATAATTTATTTGAAATAAAACACACCATTTTATTTAATTCTTAGTCTATTAAAAAAAAATAGTTATCTGTCCACGTTCCTGCGCTGATCTCCTATGCACAGCTGTCACATTTGGAGATGTGACAGCTGTCATTGCTGCTGTAAGCTCACATTGCCGGGAACACGTCCGCTCCCAGCAGCGTGAGCCCCTAACTGAGGTCACCGGAGTGCATTCAGTGAGCGCAGCTCCGGTGACCTCCTTTAGGGCCCTGCTGTACCGTGGGAATTTCTCACGGTACAGCAGGGCCGTAAAGGAGCAAACTGGAGCAGCGCTGCCTGAACCCCGGCGAACCCGCTTATGCAATGACGGGGCTGCTTTACGGCCCCGTTATTATAGCGGCGGCAGCGGTTTAGAGCGGTCACATTTTATGTGGCTGCTCTAATCTGGAGATCTTCATGGGACACTCGATTTGAACTACTACAGAGGGGTAAGGATAAGGTTGTGGTTTAATATTTTATATTTTATTACAGGAGATTGATGGCTTCGGGGAACTAGGTGTCTAGGTGAGTATAGGTGTATTTTTCTATTTTTTACTTTATTTTAGGTGGTGATCGGAGGGGACAGGTAAAGTATAAACTAATTTATTTTAGGTAACCACTGGCCACCAATGAAATGTATTTACAATTTATTGGGGACCAAAAGCAAAAAAAAAAATATGGGGGCCTAAAAAAATAAAACATGTATAGGGGCAAAAATAACATATGGGGCAGTTTAAATAGCAGGATCAGGCTGATGGGAACTACTGCTCGCATCGAGCTGATCCTGCTGGCACGAGTGGACGGGGGACATAGGCCCATGGGAGTAGTAGTGTCATATCGGCCTATGTCTGCCTGCACGCAGACACCCGCAGACAGACACACGCAAACACCCACAGACACCCGCAAACACCCACAGACACCGCGCACACACCAATCATGATCGGGACATTCAGCTCCATCCTCTTGTACCACCCCAGGTGCTCAGCCATGATCCAGGAAGACGGGAATGGTATGGGATTCTCGTCTTCCTGGATTGATGGGATTGTCTGGGAGGTGTGGCTGACCTGTGCGGCTGTGGGAAAGTTCATGTGAGTTCATGCAGTCAAGCATGAACTCACATGAACCCTCTGAGGGCATTGCGGCTACTTCAAATGAACAGCTGATCAGCATCAGCTGATACCTCAGCTGTTCATTTGAAATAAACGGCCGGCTTTCCAATTCTGTGTTGCGCTACCCGCTCCCTGATGTGCACTCCCCGGTCCCCCGCCGCCTCCCATCCCGATCCTAAGTTAGGACCGGGCGGGGAGCGAGGCACCAGGGTGCGGGGAGCGTACATCAGGGAGCGGGTAGCGTACATCAGGGAGCGGGGAGCGCAGCACAGAACGGGAAACAAACGGTGAAGTCTTTTCACTGCTGGCTTCCCCGCCCAGGTCCTTCGCTCCCCGCTCCTTGTTGCTGTGCTCCCCGCCCTGTCCTAACTTACTATCGGGATGGGAGGTGGCGGGGGGAGCGGAGGATCGGGATGGGAGGCTGCGGGGAAGCAGTATGGGGCTGTGTGATTGTTTAAAAGCCGGCGGCTTTTTACCGCCCGCCGGCTTTTTACCGCCCACCGGCTTTTAAACAATCAGGAGAATTCTCCCACGCTGGGATGGCATTCTGATGACTGGCTGGATTGCAGCTGAGCACTGCCATCCAGCTTGTCATCCTTCAGAGACACTGCAGAGCGCAGGCATTATGGGAACTTCCGATTCCGGTATCTGATATTCTAAAAGTATCGGAACTCAGTATCGGAACTCCGAAACCGCGAATATCGGTCGATACCCGATATTACAGTATCGTAATGCTCAATACTAGTCATCATAATGAATAAGTTGTCATTAGTCTTGAGCATAAGTGCTCGCTACTTGAATTTGCATTGGGTACTTAAGTATGCACCAAGTATCGTGGGTGCTCGAGTGACATGCTCAAGTCCCCACCCTGCATGTTTCACAGTTGTTAGACACCAAAAAAAACATGTATGGATTGCCCATGCATGGCAGGCAATTTCCGCGTGTTATTTTTGGCTCAATAACAGCCGCTTAACATATAGGGCGGAGGCTTGAGCATGTCACTTGAGCACCCGCGATACATGGTGCATACCTGAGCACCCGATGCAAACTTAAGTAGTGAGCACTTGTGCTCAACACTAGTCGCCATATCATCATCATTTTTTTTCTTTACTTTTGAAAAATCCCAACCCCAACAGAACCCTAACACAACCCTAACCCCAACCCTAATACAACCCAACACTAACACAACCCTAAACATAACCCAAATCCGAGCCCTAACACAACCCTAACACTCACCCTAACTGTAATACTAACCCTACTCGTAACCCTAATGCTAATCCTAACCCTAATACAACCCTAACCCTAACACAGTCCAAACCCTAACAGAACCCTAACCCAACCCTAACCATAAACCAACCCTAACCCAAACCTAACCCTAACACAAACCTAAACCTAACACAACCCTAACTCTAGAGTTTATTTTTTATGCCGTTCTTCGTGCACAATAAGTGATTAGATGACTTTTTTCTTTGGGTCGGTGCGATTACAGCGATACTAGATTCATATCGGTTTTTATGTTTGGCAGCTGTCACACACTAAAAGATGCTTTTTTTTTGCAAAGACTAGTTTTTTAAATCATTTTTCTATATTTCAGCTGACAAAATCATGTAAGGGCTTGTTTTTTGCAGGACAAGTTGATGTTTTTATTGGTACCATTTTTGGGCAAATTTCATTTTTTGATCGCTTTCTATTCCGATGTTTGAGAGACAGAATAAGCAAAAACCAACAATTCAGGAATTTTTTTATGCCGTTCCACGTGTGGTAAAATTGATAAGGCAGCTTTATTCTTCAGGTCAGTACGTTTACAGCTAAACTACATTTACATCTTTTTTTATGTTTTGGCGATTTAACACAATAAAAAAAATATTTTTTTTGCATTGCTTTATTCTGAGAGCTATAACTTTTTTATTTTTCAACTGATGGAGCTGTATTGTGGCTTGTTTTTTGAGGGACAAGATGATATTTTCAGCAGTACCATTTTTTTACATTCGTCTTTTTGATAGTGTTTTATTCCATTTTTTGTTTGGCGAAATAATGATAAAGCATCGTTTTTTGCTTCGGATTTTTTTTTTTTTTTTCATCGTGTTCGCTAAAGGGGTTAACCAGTGGAACAGCTTTATGGGTCCAGTCGTTCTGGATGTGGTGATACCAAATATGTGTACTTTTTTTGTTCTTTTATTTCATAATAATATTTATTTATAGGTACAGTATATTTTTCTATTTTTTTGTATTATTTTTTCTTTCTTTCTTAAATATTTTTACAATTTTTTTTCACTTTCTGACACTGTTTTTCACTTTCACACTTTGTTCCACTATGGGACTTTAATTTTTTGCAGGCTGATCGCTTGCATAGCATAGAGATGCAGCAGCATCCCTATGCTATGCAAGCTGTAAGCTCTGTACTGGCACAAGTTAGATAGATTGTGCACTGCGCATGATCTATCTAACTTCCTGATGCCTGGTGACCCGGATGACATCATGACGACATCGGGTCACCTTGGCAATGATCGAGACCCCGTGCTGACAGCGCGTGGTCTCTGATCCAAGGTAAGAGGGGCGCTCTTACCTCTGCCTGCCATGTCAAAATCATCTGACACCCGGGGGCGATGACGCCCACCCAGCTTCTGTTCGGATGCAATCTGTGCGGCGTAATAATACATACCTGGTCATTAAGTCCCAGGTCACAGAGACGTGTTATTAAGCCTCACGTAAAAAAGGGGTTAATGTGCTGTCATTGCAGTATATCACAGATCGATGAATTCTCATTCACACTGACTATGCAGATCCAGAACTTTCCTATCACTTGAATCATGGATTATTATTCACAGACTGAGACTACCACTTCCATTTTCAATGTGTGTTTCAATACTGCAATACAACCATATTTAAGTATTTTTCTATCCCTATCTATCAACCTCCTATCCCTAGTCTGTAAAATCCTAAAATGGCGCTGTTTAGTTAGCCCCCATCTATTTTAGTAGTTGTGATCGTCTTTAGCTGTGAGTGAGATAGCACCAGATATTTTTTCCTATGGTTCTTGGAAATTGAATTGCAAATTGTTCGATATGCAAATTTCAGTGAGTGCTGTACAATTAGTGAGGATGAGTGATGAGCGAGCACTAAAATGCTAGGGTACTCGTTGTTCGAATCAAGCAAATTGGAATGCTCGAGTGCTCGGTCCGAGTAACGAACCCAATGTAAGTGTATGGAAAACTCTAGCATTTTTCCGGCGGCTCCCAGGTGGTCTGCAGAGGGCCTTAAAATTGCCCAAATCGATGGGAACAGTGCTCAAATGACATGGGAACAGCATGGGGAAGACCCCTGGAAGTATTTCTGACTCCCAGGTCACTGCTGTCAACCACGTTGTCAGAGGTATTATGCCACTTTTACCGGCTCACAATAAAACATACAAAAACAAAACCAAATTAGATTTTCCTGGGAAATATGTTAAGAAACATCCTTTCCAAGGTAATGACTTGTATATAAGGCAAAATAAATATACAAAATCAAAAATGCTCCTCCACACCTTAGGCTATGTTCACACTTAGCGTTTTTGATGCGTTTTTGCACATTTGCATTGCTTTCAACCAAGACAAATGCATTCACCAGGAAATGTCAATTTAACATTTTACAACCTTATCTGGCCATGTGGTGTGTGACATGTGTGACACATCATCAGACACATCCTGTTTCATTTATGATGGACGGACTCTGAAAGTCACAAAGCCTATTTTTATAGGGCCATCAGGCGGCCCTTACTATTTTTAAAGGACCAGCAATCAGCCCTCCCTATTGCTAGAGAGCCATCATTCAGCTATGCTTTGTTGTTCCCATTATTAACGAGTGGGTCTCATATACTGTTATTGCGTATTCAGTGACTTCAATGGCTGCCAAAAATTTGAAGGTACTCCAATGCCCCTTGTAAGAGAAGTAGAGGTCAGAGGGCCTCCTGCTTTCAATATTAGGAAGTGTGTCTCCCATACTGTTTGCCTATGCAGTGAAGCAACGGCTGAAAAAATTTTGAGTAACTCCAATGCCCCTTGTAAGAGACATAGAGGTGGGAGGGCCTCCTGCAAACAATGTTCCCATTATTAGGAAGTGTGTCTCCCATACTGTTTGCCTATGCAGTGAAGCAATGGCTATCAAAAATTTGGAGGGACTTCAATGCCCCTTGCAAGAGACATAGAGGTCGGAGGGCCTCCTGAAAACAGTGCTCCCATTATTAGGATGTGAGTCTCCCATGCTGTTTTCCTATGCAGTGAAGCAACGGCTGCCAAAAATTTGGAGGAACTCCAATGCCCCTTGCAAGAGACGTAGAGGTCGGAAGACCTCCTGAAAACAATGCTCCCATTTCTAGGAAATGAGTTTCCCATACTGTTTGCCTATGTAGTGAAGCAATGGCTGCCAAAAATTTGGAAGAACTCCAATGTCCCTTGCAAGAGACGTAGATATGTTGATATGGTACATATGGTGGTGATATGGTGGTGGAAAGACAATATATTTGAGTTTATGATACGCTTCTGTTATTACATGGTGTTGAGAAGTGTGGCCCAGTCCTTGTTCATTTTTATAAGAGTCAGGAGGATGCACCTATCGGTTATAATTCCACCGGCGGCACTAAAAACCCGCTCTGACAAAATGCTAGCAGCAGGGCAGGCCAGGACCTCCAAGGCGTAGAGAGCCAGTTCATGCCACGTGTCCAGCTTGGATACCCAATAATTATAAGACACAGAGAAATCACAGAGGACATTGGTACGGTCAGCAAGGTACTCCCTCAGCATCTTCCGCAACTTTTCCCTCCTTGAGAGAATACCCCACGCATCAGGGCTTGTGCGATGGGAGGGTCTAAGAAAACTGTCCCAGAAATTTGACAGTGTTCCTCTGCTTCTGCTCGATTGCATTTGTATCTCTCTTGCCTGTACTCCTTAGTTGCCCAACGAACTGTGACCTCTGCTGCCAGAACTTTCAGATGGGAATTTTTTAAATAATTCCGCAACAAGGGCCTTATCGTACTGCCCCATTTTCTTTGGCTTGTCCTGCGCAGGAATAAGAGACAGAAAGTGGACAACGCGAGGGTCACGGGAAAGGCAGTGTAACATAAGCTCAGCCATGTGTGCCAGACTGCAAAGAGGCAAGATTTCCGTGTCCTCACCAAGAGGTTGACTGATCATGCTCTCCTCCTCATCCTCCTCTTCTTCCTCCTCCTCCCTGTCCTCAGGCCATCCAGACGGTATGACAGTTGTGCAGGTAATATTGTCTATAGCGCAGGAAACTAGCTCCTGTTCTACCTCCTCCTCCTCTTCCTCATTGTCACCCAATCCACGTTGGGATGAGATGAGGCTTGGCTGTTTGGAATCAACCTGTATGGTTCCTTGCTCCATCTCATCTTGCTCTGTCTGCGATGCATCCTCTTTAATTGTGAGCAGAGAGCATTTCAGATGACAATAAGTGGGAGGGTGATGCTAAGTATGGCGCCATTGCCGCTCACCATCTTGGTGGAGTCCTCAAAGTTTTGGAGGATGGTACATATGTCTGACATCCATGTCTACTCCTGAGGTCTTATGTGTGGAGTCTGAACTGAATACCGACGGCCTTGTTGATTCTGGTAGTCAACAAATCGCAAATCAGTCGGTGAGCTGGAAGCTGTAAACGCTGCTAAAGCATGGCAAAGGTGGCGGAAGCTGTAACTAACTTTCTAAAATGGGAACACAGGTGGCGTACTTTGACAAGCAGATCCGACAGATTCGGGTAGGTTTTAATAAACCTCTGAACAACGAAGTTAAGCACATGGGCCAGGCATGGTACGTGTGTGAGCTCACCTCACCTCGCCTCAGAGCCGCCACCAGGTTCTGACCATTGTCACACACGACCATGCCTGGCTTTAGGTTCAGCGGTGTCAGCCACAGATCTGCCTGCTGTTTCAGAGCTGTCCACAACTCTTCAGCATTGTGCGCTTTGTCACCTAAGCATATTAGCTTCAGCACAGCCTGTTGCCACTTGACCGAGGCAGTGCTGTAGTGTTTCCAGCTTGCGACTGATGTGGTCACTTCGGAGATGGAGGCTGAAGAGGACGAGGAGGAGGTGCAGAAGCTGTAGAATGTTGGGCAACCCTGATTTACCAAGGGCCCGCAATCCTTGGCATCGGGAGGACGTGTTCCGTCCCAAGGTCCGACTGGATCCCGGCTTCCACTGTATTAACCCAGTGTGCCGTCAGCGAGATATACCGTCCCTGCACACAAGCACTTTTCCACGTGTACATGGTTAGGTGGACTTTCCCAGTAACTGCATTGTTTAGGGCACGTATAATCTTGTGGGACAAGTGCTCGTGTAATGCAGGGACGGCGCAATGGGAGAAATAGTGGCGGCTGGGGACCAAGTACCGACGGACAGCCACCGCCATCAAGATGCGGAAAGCTTCTATCTCCACAAGCCTAAAAGGCAACATTTCAAGCACAAGCATTCAGAAAATGTGGGAATTTAATAGTGCGGCCTTTGGGGCGTTGCCTGCGTATTTGCATTTGCGTTTCAAAGACTGGGGTAGGGACAACTAAACGCAGCGCTGGGACAAGGACTTGGATGTGCTTGCTGATGGTGCTACTTGAGAGTGTGCAACGACAGGTGCAGGGCAGGAGGCATCTTGCATTCGCCATGGACAGTAGATTGGCGTGCACGCACAACAGCAGAACAAGCAGTCGTGTCACTCGCAAACACTGTTGCTGGACCCTGAGGTTCTGCCCACTTAGTCAGGTGCTTTGCTACCATGTGCCTGATCATGCTGGTGGTCGTCAAGCTGCTATTTTTGCTACCCCTGCTGATGCTGGCCTGGTAGGTGGTGCAAATGGCCTTTTTGGGGTTATCTGCAGAGTATTTAAAAAAGTACTGGCGACTTCCGTTGTGTTGGCGTTACAAGGAACGCTTTCCCTCTTTGTGTCTGCGGCCAACACGCTGCTTCTTCCGGCATGTTGTGGTGCTACGCCTCCCTCCCCCTCTGTGCTGCTGTCCTCGGTCTGTATGTCCCCCTACCAGATTGGTTCAGTTACTATATCATCCACCACCTCGTCTTCCACTTCGGCACCCTGGTCCTCCTCCTGACTTTCTGGCAATGGTGTCTCATCATCATCATCATCATCCACATCTTGCGACAGTAATTGCACATTCCCACCATTGCCTTTGTGTGACCGTGGCTGCTCCAATATTTGGCCATCGCTACATGCGTTCTCTTCTTGACTCGCTTGAAGCTAGCCGGGTGAGAGGCCTGAATCTACAAATGGAAAAGTGAACAGCTCTTCTGAGTGTCCAAGTATGGAATCAGTTGTCTTCGGGCACTCGGCATGGTGGGAGGAAGGAGGATCAGAGTGAGGAATATGCGGTCCAGACTCACGGCTACTGAGACTTGACTGTGTGGAAGACAGGTTGGTGGTGGTGGTGACTAAGTGACTGGAAGCATTATTTGCTATCCAACCAACAACCTTTTGACACTGCTCTGTGTTCAATAGTGATGTTCTGCTGTCCCCTATTAATTGGGACAGGAAGGTCGAGCAACAAGATATGGGTGTTTGTTGTGGCACAATTTCAGCTTGCCGACGGCCACGTCTTCGGCCTCGGCCTCTGCATGCACCATCACCATCACGTCCACTTCCCTGTCCCTTGCCAAGCACCTTGCCCATTTTTAATGGAGGACAATATTTTCCACGTTCATGAGAAATGGCTTATTTTGGAATGCAATAATATGTGATACCTCTGACAGAGAATCACAATTTTAAATAGCAGGCCTGTAATTTGCTAATTCTATCCTTCACAGACACCTAGTGTGAATAGCTTGACCAACACACTGCAGCGGAATGAAAATGGAAGAAATGCCTGATTTTGGAACACTCTTATAGGTGTTATGTCTGACAGAGAACCACGGTTTTAAATAGCAGGCCTGTAATTTGCTAATACTATCCTTCACAGACACCTAGTGTCTAGCTTGACAAACACACTGCAACAGAATGGAAAAGGAGGCCAATATTTTCCACGTTCAATTTAAATTTCTAGATTTTTATCACTGAAATATGGAACAGATCTGGCTATATTCTGCAGTGAGAACAAGAAAATGGAGCAGAAAAATGGTGTACTCTGGATTGCTTTTTAAGCAAATCACCATGAGTAAGATAAAAAAAAAAATTCCCAGGCCCATGATATCTGGGGCTATGCCTACCAATATCTGTAAGAACAGCAGCAGCAGGAACGTTCAATGGGCCCTCTTGCACTATATGCACTGCAGACTGCCATATACACTGCCTGCTTGCCTAATTCCTGCTGACACCACTGAATGTATGCAGCTGGATTAGTCCTCAGAAGGACAGTTACTTCAGATGGATATATATATATATATATATACATATATATTTATATATATGTTGTGGAATTCCTATGCTAACATGATGTTCAATGGACCCTCTTGTGCTGTATCTTGCACTGCAGTTGTCACATACACTGCCTGCCTGACTCCTAGTATTACCACTGAATACATGCAGCTGGATTAGTCCTCAGAAGGACAGTTAGTTCAGATGGATATATATATATATATATATGTGCTGTGGAATACCTATACTAACTATGAAGAAGCAAATCTCTCCCTGACGCAGCAGCAGCTCTCCCTACTCTGCCTGATTCCGGGGTAGACTGTGACGAGCATGGCGGTGCCCGGTCTTCAATACACCAGATGATGCTGTGCAGCCAGCCAATCACTGTAATGCCCACAACCAACATGGCTACGAGGATAGCAGCACTAACAAGAGAAAGTGGTCATTCCTTTTAATGAGATCATTTATTGATTGTGAACATGTTTTCACTATATATATATTCAACTTGAATGCATTGTTGCCTTTAATTAAAAAAGGCTTATACAACTGAATCATTACAGTGGTAAAATAAAAAATAATTTTATTTGGAATGCTGCTTACAACTACTGTATTTTGGTATTCTGTTAGCTTGCTTCCTCCCTTCAGCTCCAGTCTCCCTTTCATCTTTACTTTTGGCACCTCTAGCACTAACTAGTCTTAATGCAATGTAATGATGTCGCAGTGCAAAGCACGTCATTATATCGCCTAAGGCTTCATGAGTGCCGGAGGTACCAAAGAGTATAGAAGGCTGAAGATGAAAAATAAGACTGGAGCCGGAGGGAGGAAGCAAACCAATGGTGTACCAGGCATGGAGCTGTGGTGCCAGGACGGGTTGAGCCGAGTATAATTTTTGGTTTCAACCCCACAGTTCATTAGTATTGCATCAGATAAGTTGCAAATCAAATTTTCCAGGCAAATGAGAGAATCTAGAGAATCAAATTTTGTCAGATTCGCTCATTTCTACTGTATAGCTTTCCTTTAAAGGATCTGTGTAATGTATACATAAAAAGAGAAAATTATTTGGCTTAAAGTTTACCTTAAAATAAACATTTTATTGAGTTTTCCTAATGTTTCATCCTTTCCAGTTTTCCATTTTTGCACAGTTTTTTCCTTCCTTTCTTCCAAGAGCCATAACTTATGTGTTTGTCTGTCCACATAGCCATATTGATTTATTGATTTTTTATGGGATAATTTATAATTTTAAATGAAATAGAGAAAATAGTAGCACTCACCGGACCTTTTAAAACCCAAAGTCTTTATTTAACGACACATTAAAATCAGCTGCAGAGAGGAAGAGAGCATGTCTAGAGGACGACGGGTGTTTCGCGCTAGCCTGTGCTTCAACAGGTCAAAATTTATCATTTTGATTGATACTTTTCACTTTACTATGTACTGTACTGAAAAACAGAAAAACATTTCCAAGTGTGTTAAGATGGTGAAAACATGTAATTCCACCATTTTGTTTTAATGGAAATCATTAAGTTACTTGGCTTCGTGATTCTTCAGGTAAGTACAGCAATATCAAGTTTTTTTGTATTTTAGTGGTCCAAAAAAATTCAGAAATTTGTTAAAAAAATATTGTCTTGCCATTTTCTGAGACCTGTATTTTTTTGTTTTTTTCACCTTGTGCTTATGTTTCTATTAATAACATTTTTGTGTACAAAGAAAGTTTTGATTGATTTTTTATTGCATTTTTTGTGGGGACTACAGTGACCAAAAAAAAGCTAATTTTGTGTCTACTCTTTTTTTCGACGTTTAATGCATCGATAAAATAATTTTATATCTTGATAAATTGGATTTTACGGATGCTTTTTTTAAAAAAATGAAGAAAAGAGGATGTGATTTAAAGTTTATAATTTTTTTAAAACTTTTTTTTTTTATTTTTACTTATTTTCTTACCTTCTTTAGGAGACTTGAACTTGCAATAAATTGATTGCTAATGTGGCAAAACTGTAGTGGTTGCCATTTTAAGCCCAGCCACAAACAGGGCTTCATAGGAGAACCAAGATGGTCGCCATGGGGGACTTCAGCAGACTCCTGATTGCCATGGTAACCCATTAAGAAAAAACTAGGGAGCAGTAAACAGCTCACTAGCGTCTTAACCAAGAGAAAATAAAAAGCGTAAAAAAGGTTATGCTAACCTGGTATAGTTGTGTATACACAGCATTTTTATGGCATAGAAATCCAGTTACTCCAGGTCCAACGGGTCCTCAGACCGAAGAAACACAGGAAGGGAAGATTGTGGGTAATCCATGTTGCTGGTGATCGATGTGATAAATCTAGGTCTACACAAGTGATATTTGCGTTATTTTATTTAGTCAATGCGTTTCAAAGTACTACAGACTTCATTAGGTTTTTTGTCCAGATGAAGAAGTCTGTAGTGCTTTGAAATGCGTTGACTGAATAAAGATACTGCAAATATCTCTTGTGTAGACTGGGATTTGCCACATCGATCACCCGCACCAAGGATTATCCACAATCTTCCCTTCATATGGTAACCCATTGGCACTCCACATTCATACACACTGTCAACTTAGCCATTTAAATTCTCCTATCATTGAATGTCAGCTCCAGTCAATGCTGCTGCAGGCAAATGCTGGTTGTGTAACACAGCTGGCATCTGCTGGGTATGTTGTGAACTTGTTTCGTGACCTTGCTCCATATACCCGTCATGACCATATGACATAGTTCTGATGTAGTCGCAAAGAGGTTAATAGGTGCTGCAGTCCACGCTTCTCAAAATTGTTAATTAAAGGTATCCAGATGTAAAACTGCCACAATGCTAAAATGAGGTATGTGTTTGTTCCATTAAACCACCAAAGTAAAACATTATATTTAGACAAAAAAAGGATAATAAAGGATAATATTAATAGTTCTACACAGTATACTGAAAGTAAGTTCATTATTGTATGGTTTTAGGTGAAGAAGATAGCAAACCATATCAAGAACATTTATTTGTGTCTTAAAGTTTTAACTTGTTTTAACTTTTGGAAATGTAGTTACATTTAGTGATAGTTAGATTAGATGAATGAGGTCAAGAAGTATCTATTATGCATTTGTGAATGCCAACTATTTAAAATGACCTAATGATGTTCCATGGAAAACTCACATGACAACAAGGTTCTGAGAGTCAGTTACCATGGAAGACGGTGTACTTTTATAGTACCAGCCAAAATAAAATAAACAATAAAATGAAACAAAACAGCAACTTAAAAGGCGCAAATTAACTTGGACTCTGCTTTTTGGAACAGAAATAATACTGACTTAACTGGACTTGTTCAGTCACTTTAAATTAATCACTTAAAATCAGTGTCTTATCTTAAGAAATGAAGGATAAATGAACTAGGAAATCAAACCTTTCAACTCCAAAGTATTTGCGCAATAGTTTTTTTCTTCGGACCTTTATTTTGTAGAATGACACAAGTTGTTGAAAGTCAAACCTCAGTCTTAGGTGTCTCAGTTATTTATGGAAAATGCTAATAGTGCTTTCTTGCTTGGCCATCTGTGGTTAGACATTAATTACTGCTGACTAGTTGAACTTTAATTTCATTGTGCAGATACAGACAGTATGTTGTCTTTTCCGTTATTTTATGCCTCACTTTGCACTCTGAGGAAGGCAGTCAGTCATTCTCAGTAGATATTTCTGCATTAATTTCTGCATAAATAATGATAACAGTAAATGCACAATTATCTTAAATGGTGTGTGGCTTATTTATATAAATGTTAAAATGTGCAAAATAACTAGATTATTTTGTTGCTTAGCATAGAAATACTGAGAACATTTTGTTGTGTAAAAAGACTTAAATACTGTTGATGCTAATATCATGCAGAAAATTCAGGCAGTAGTCCCAACTAAGCTTATAAACAGTATAAGGTAGTTGTATCCATATAGTAGGACTCTGGGCCCGAATCATTACGTTTGGCCTTTTGCACACCAGTCTTAATGAACAGGATTGCTGGAGTAAAGTTCACCTGATTCATTATAAAGCACACACCACTTAATTAATTAGATGCATCTCACTGGCGTGCGCAAACCATCATAAATGTTAGTTATGTTAGAGGCTGGTGTAACATTTTTGGTGTAAGTTGCTCTACTCACTGGTTTCGCCATGTCCATGCTTTTGGCAACTTTGTTTAATTTGAAGGTGTTTTATGCCAGAATTCTGGCAAAACACCTTTTTGAATCGGGTCCCATGTAACTGGAAACGTTCTATGTTAGGAAGAGCTCAAACTGATGTATTGCCTCAAGGCAACAGTGAAAGTTGGGTGAACTCTGTTAGTTGAAATTGATAGCATTGTAGGTGATATGACTCTTACAAAAAAACATTGCCTATCTTCTGCAGAAATTGAATTTTAATTTACCATGATAATGAGTGCTCTGTGCACCCTTTGTGTGGCCAAGGGACTCAGTACACCGTTGCGCCCATTGATTTTGCTTTACTCCACCCACCTCAAAGGCAAAGATAGGATTTGGCTTGTTTCCATCAGTTCTTCTGAGCTATTTTTTAAAATGACAACGAATTTGGGGAACTGATAGAATGCAAGATGCCAACACTGTTCCATATTTCCTTAATTCAGTAGTATTTGCATCTATAAGATTAAAGATATGACTGTTCCAGCACTATGAAGGTTGAGGAGCACTAATTAGCTCTCTGCCCACATGTCCAGTGGTACAATGAAGTGGGACACTTCTGCAACTGAATGCACCATGAAGCTGAAGTAAATGAAAAAAAAGCAATCATGAAGTGGGAAGTGAATGTGTGTTGCAGGCAGAACAAAGAAGCAAGGGGTACAAGGTCATGTGACAAACTGACCTGCAGTTAGAAAATATAAAAGCCCCTGAGGCAGGGGCAGAAGAGGAGTCATCGCCTGGACCTATGTCAGGTCTGACGTGCAGTGCTAGCTAAATTGGCTTACAGCCACATCCAAAACAGTTGACAACAGCAGGATGAGATCTATGGCCAGACTAAGAAGAAGTTAAAGGAATGGATGATCTTGTGACCGGTTAAAGGCAGAAGGCCTTCTTAAAGATTCGATGATCGCGTTAGAGGAAAATGCAGGAAGACTTCTTAAAGAGACGGTTGTGTGAGCAGGAAGTGCAGGAAGCCTTCTTAAAGTCATGTGAGCTGTCTCCCATTCAGGCCTGTTACAGTGACTATCATGACAGGCTTATTATTTAGGCGATATGGTGATGACTAACACATGGACTTTGACATACCAAAGACCAAGGTTCCAGTAGAAATATCGTTTGTTATATTAGTTAGTTAATTTTGTCATTCAAAATTGTCTTGTGAAACAAAGATACTGTTTATATACCTAGAATAATAACCGACAGTATTGTGAAATAGTTTAAAGTTTCTTGTAAATCTATAAACCTTTAGACATTTCATTACTGTTCATCTAAATTGTTTGTTTTAAATAAAAAATAATCACTGGGTTCAAGTTACCACTGAGTCTTCATCGTCTGTGCCATTGCATCTGCCAGTACCTGTTTACTCTTGACGCAGTTGGCAGGATGCAACACTTGGATGCCAAAATGGCAGAAATATACCCAAGTTTATGGGTGACAATTTATCGATGCGGGTTTGGGTTGAACATTTAAAGAGTATGTTACGAATACACCCCATGACACCTGCCTTACAGGCAAAGATAGCATTACTGAGCCTACACAGAGTGGCCTGACAGTCGGTCATGTTTATATGGCCAAAAGACCATTATACGGTAGATAAAGTGGTAAAATCTTAGAGGACATGCATGGTGACATGACTGATTTTGGTAATCTGCGCATTTTCCTCTTTTGTTGAATTCAAAGAAGGGGCGAGACAGTCACTCAATTTGTAAACAAATTACAGGAAGTAACGGCATAGCCAAGAAGACCAAGGGCAAATATGAGGGGCTAGTCCTGATGGACGAAGTGTTAAGCGACCAGCTAATTGCGGGCCTAAGGAATACATATCTGAGATTTGCTCTGAAGAAACTTTTGCACTACAATCTCAACATGAGTTTCCTTGAAGTTGGAGCAGAAGCAAGGGTACGAGAACAAGAGGCCCCAACTGTGGCCGGCATGGTTCGGAGCAACAAAGCAATCACCTCGGAGGTTACTAATGCAGAACTGGAATGGGCCTATGAGTTGCATCAGGAGATGCGAGAGATCCGAGGAAAGCTGTTGAGTATAAAGAAAACCCCTGCATCTGCACCAGAATCACATTTGATGCTCTTGGTACAGAGGCCAAGGAGAGGATATTCCCCACATGGGAGACCTAGATGCCAACCAGAGGAGTGCAGAATTGAATGCTGGAACTGTGGAGAAATTGGGCACATGTCAAGGTATTTCGCAAGCTGTGAAGGCCAAAGACTGAGATGGCCTTTAAACTAAGCTAGGTCCCCCTGCAAGGGGGGCTGAAAGCACTGAAGATGTCATTTTTAAGAGTCTCACTATGTGGGCTGCGTTGACCAGACAGAAGATTAAGGTTATGTGCGCACGTTCAGTATTTGTATAGAGAAAATTCATTAAGGTTTCTGCATCTCTTGGCAGGAAAAACGCTGGAGAAAAAAAAGGTTTTGCCTCGATTTTGATGCTTTTTGATGGGGTTTTTGATGCTTTTTTTAATGCTTTTTTATGTGTTTTTGTACAGCAATGAATACTTTTTGGAAGTAAATAAAGATATTTGAAAAAAAAATGTGGGGCATCGCTTTAACCCTTGGATTACCATCAGACCTGGGGTGAGCATATTGGTTAATTTAAATGATTAAAGAATGTGTCCGTTGTATTTAAAATAAAGTGCTTTACTCTCAGTGTGTGTGGTTATTTAACTCTTTACTTTACTTTGGTTTAGTAATGAGAGGGTCTGATTGACACTTTTTCATCACTAAACAAAGGGCTATGTGTCAGCTAATCCCATAAACCTTAATTCCATTAGTATTCCCATTCATGTAATTTCTGGGGCAGCTGAGAGCTGCTATTTTAGCCTAGGAAGGTGCCATTAGGTATACATGTTCCCTGGCTATTATAAACAGCTCACATATGTTTCTTTAGCCCCTATGTCCCCACGATCATCAAACAGCAGCGCTTTGGACACAGCATATTTTAGCTGCTTCCAAAACACTGTGTTCTAATGTCACACTTTTGTTGTCAGTACATGCGGATCCACCTCATGTAATGACATTTCAATCGGTCAAAATCTGCAGCGGAGAAGCTGCGTATTTATGCAGTGTCAAACCTGCAGCATCCTTTTATTACAGCATAGTGGATGGGATTTTTAAAAATCCCATGTCAATTATGCGTGCATCTGAGGCTTCGAATCACCCACAGACACTGACATGCGGCGTGTCTTTCAGAACCTCAGCATGTCAAATTCTCTTGCGGACTCGCTAGTCTCCGCAACAGAAATTTGACCACTAGAATGTATTTAATGTGATAAATCCACATGGTTCAGTAAACACATGTGGATTTACCTGCGTTCAATAGAATGCAGCAATTTGGATGCAGCAAAAATATGCTGCGTCCAAAGCGCTGCTATGTCAGGATTGCTGGCACATAATCTAATATTAAAAAAATGGCTTGAACTCCCGCGTCATTTTCATAACCAGTAGAGGGAAAGCCAACTGCTGGGAGCTGATATTAGTAGCCGGGAAAGGGGCCATTAGCCAAAAATGTCTCCTGGCTATTAATAACAGCCCACAACTGCTTAGCCTTTACTGGCTAGATTACAGGGGGACCCCAGAAATTTTTTTACGTAGAATCCCCCTATAAAATCTCACCAGCAAAGGCTAAACAGAGAGCTATGGGTTGAATTAATAGCGAGGGAAGATCCTGGCCTCCTCTGTGGCTAATAATATCAGCAGATGAGCCAAATCTGATGCTTAGCCTTCACTGTTCCCACTGCTGTGTAGTGGTGGTGAGTGGGGTAATATGGTTGAGGTTCATGTCAGCCTTGTATTGGCGGCAGACATGAAGCTCAAGATAGCAATGGAGGGCATCTATGAGATGCCCTCATTACTAACCCTGTAGCAAGTTTTTTTTACATTTTTTCAAATAAAGACACTGCCAAAATAAAGGCTTTTATTTAAATGAAATTCCACATGGTTTTATTCTTTTATTTAAAAATAAAAAAATATGTTTACTCATGAAATGCCCAATCCCCAAAGCCCTCGTCTCCTGTAAAAAAAACAAAAATACAAAAACAACAATATCCCTCACATGTCCGCCATCATGATGTAATCCCAGTGTCCCATGACGATCTGGGTCAATTCTACTGTAATCAAACCAGCAATCACTGATGTGTCTGCTGTAGAAGACAGCACTATACACTGACAGGAGTGTAATCACTCCTGTCAGTGTACATCTCTGTGCTGCAGGACTGAATTCACCAGAGTTCATCAGCGGGAGATCAAGTGATAAACTCCGATGCCCTCACTTACTGTATCAGTGTTGCATTGGAAGATTCCCACGCAGCACCGATGCCATAAATGAGAGCACCGGAGCTTGTCAGCTGATCTTCAGCTGATGAACTCCAGTGAACTCAGTCCCAGCAGTGCAGTGATGTACACAGCCAGGAACGATCACACTCTCGTCGGTGTATTGCCAGCTACCGGGTGATCAGGTCGCCATGGGACATCCGGAGGACGGCAGACTGGTGAGAATAAGGTGTTTTTTATTTTAATATAGATTTTTGCTTTTTTTGTAACACAGCGCACAGACACCAGCTGTGGAAACTATTTCTCCCCTCAGCCGCACATGCTCTCGCTGTTATCAGCCGGAGCGGCCGTCGGATGATGGGAGGAGTAGTCGCCCGCGGCCCATTCTTTGTGCATTTTTGCGGCATTTTTGACTCATTGACTTGAATAGAGTCAGTCAAATAAGCAGCAAACATCCACAGCAAATCCGCAAATATATTTATACCTGCGTTTTTGCTATGGATTTGACTGACTCATTTCAAGTCTATGAGTGAAAAACGCTGCAGAAACGCACAAAGAATTGACATGCTGCAGATTTAAATGCAATGACAATCCTGACAGGAAAATTCCTGATCATGTGCACAGCACTTCATGATTGTCATTGCATTAGCTGGCACATGGATTACCTAGTGTTTTTGGTGCATTTCCGCCCTGCAAAAACGTATCAAAATGCACAGTGTGCACATAGCCTTATTGCCTGATGGATATGAGGTGTAAACAGGTGCTGGGGATGCAACAGCACAGAAGATGAGAGGAGCAATAACTTAAACAAACATTATTTATTACTCTACCAAAGCGATTTGAATAATTTCTACAAAATTAAACAAGGTTAGCTGTTTATTAGAGTGCAATAAAACGATTTGCAATTTAAATGTCACCTCTTCAGATAGAAGCTGCGGTAACAGTCATAACAATTAAACCCTATCATACAAGGCATTGGAGTATTAGAAAGAAAATAGTTTTGACCTCATATAAAAATATAATGTAAATATTATTTTTTTTATTTTAACCACTTTCTGACATTTGTGGTAACAGTACGTCCTTGTGCCCTGGGCCTATTGGGCCAGTGATGTACTATTGCGCAGATTGTTTAATGCGGTCCCACGACCAAAGTCGCGGCGATCGCATTAAATTTCCGGCGCCATCTTACCTCAGATTAGATGGCGCCATCATCCCGGGGGCTATCGCTGCCCCCCCGCACACACCATGGTCCTGGTCTCTAGCTCCAGTCTCCAGCTCCAGCCTGGGTCTTCTGCTCCACTCCTGCTGCTGATTCTGGTCCAGAGCCTGCTGCTGAAAAAAGAACAGAGAAGACTTTGGTAAGTCCATCTCTGATCTCCACTCATCCACTCTAATCCCCCTCTCCCCACTCCCCTGTCTTTTGACCCCCCTTCCCATTCTTATCCCCCTCCCTCCAGTTTTTTTTTTGTGTGCATCTTGCAGCGACCGAGTGCTGAACAGTGACTACGTCACTGATCAACGTCCGTGCTCGATGCTTTTCAGGATTTTTTTCGTCCCTGTTAACTCTCTCGGTCCCGGTCTCCTGCTCTGGTCTCCAGCTCCAGCTCTGGTCTCGGTCTCCAGCTCCGGTCCTGGTCTCCAGCTCCGGTCCTGGTCTCCTGCTCCGGTCTCTAGCTCCAGCTATGGTCCTGGTCTCCTGCTCCTGGTCTGATATCCAGCCCCGGTCCCGGACTCCTGCTCCAGTCTCCAGCTACGGTCCCAGTCTCCAGCTCCAGTCCCGGTCTCCTGCTCCGGGCTCCAGCTCCGGTCCCGGTCTCCAGCTCCAGTCTCGATCTCCTGCTCCGGGCTCCAGCTCTGGTCCCAGTCTCCAGCTCCAGTCTGCAGCTGCTGCCTGGGTCTTCTGCTCTGGTCCTGCTCCTGATTCTGGTCCAGAGCCTGCAGCTGAAAGAAGAACAGAGAAGACTTTGGTAAGTCCATCTCTGATCTCCCCTCATCCACCCCATTCCCCCTGTCCCCACTCCCCCCACATCCATAAGCAAATCCAGCAGCTGCAGAGCACTGATCGGTGACATAGTTCACCTATCCGCACTCGTGCTCGCTGTTTGCACCATCTACGGTTTTTCCTTTTCTTTTTCAGAAAACAAAAAGTTTACACCAAGCACACTGACACACACTCTAAATAAAGTACTGACACAAACGCACCACATACATAAAAAAAAATGTCCCGCTCATCCCAAACTCGCTATTCAGCGGAGGAGGCATATGCTTTTCTTGCCTCCGACACTGACAGCGAGGGAGAGGATCCCACTTTTCTTGTCCGACTCCTCCTCGTTGTCCTTCTCTTTCTCCTCCTCTGCTTCCTCCTCTTCTGCTTCCTCCTCTTCTGCTTCCTTCTCAGGTCCTGCTGAACCGCCACGTAGTCACCCCAGGAGAGAAGATAAACCAGTCCCCCACTACTGACCACGTATGGACCTCGCCTCCCGAAAATTATGTGCAATTGATTCTTGATTTCGTGGCGGGATCAGGAATCAAGTTTGACACTACGGCCTCACAGAAATAGACTTTTTCAAAGTCTTTTTCTCTGAGGATTTTGTAAACCTCATAGTGGTCAAAACTAATTTATACACTCATCAATTTTAGGAACAAAACCCCTCTTCATCCTGTAGACGCAGTAGAAATGATGACTTTGGGGGTCTAGTCCTTCATATTAGGATCCTGAAGAAGCCAGAAATTCGGCAATACTGGAGTGTTGATGTTTTGTATAACACTCCAGTGTTCCAAATGGCCATGGTCCGGACACGTTTTGAGGCCATCCACAAGTACTTGCTTTACAACGATAATGCAAGGTGTCCTGCACGCGATGACCCGAACTTTGATCGTCTTTTCAAAGTTCGGCCTGTCTTCAAGCACTTCAACAACAAGTTTGCTGAAGTGTACGTGCCCCAAAGGGACATCTGCGTGGATGAGTCCTTAATCGATTTTAAGGGGCGGCTTGGATTCTGGAAGTACCTGCCCAGTAAGAGGGCCAGGTACGGAATCAAGCTTTATAAACTTTGTGAGAGTACCTCAGGGTACAATCACAAGTTTAGAGTTTACAAAGGGAAGGACTCCCGGATTGAACCCCCTGAATGCACCCCTGTTCTGCGAGTGAGTGGGAAAATTGTGTGGGATTTGGTGCACCCAGTGTTATGATAGGCTACAAGCACTAAGGAAAGACAGGAGATCTGTCCCTACAATAGAACTAAGCTAGATCCCTACAATGTAACGGGGAACCTGATCCTGCGATCAGACCCGCTAAAGTCCTCAGCTAGTCTGAACAAAGACCTATAGATGTGAGGGAGGGATCCCTACAAGAACTAGGGACTGGGAGAAAGATGGACACCTAGCAGAAATTGTAGCAGTAAAAAGACAAACACACAACATAGAACATAAAGGTCAAAAATACCTAGCTAAACTTACTGAGAAAGGTTACAAAGCACCTGGCTAGCTTAAGAGTAGAAATTACAATGAAGTGCAGCATGGCCAGAAGGGCGGAGCAGGATTAAATAGGCAAAAAGGTCATGTGACCAGCAAAATAGAAAAAACCTAACAGGAGAGTTCTAACAGTACCCCCTCTTCTAAAAGGATCCTCCAGATCCCCTAAGACCGGGCCTATCAGGAAACCTCCTGTGAAATGCTCTGACAAGTCTGGAAGCAGAAACATCATCCGCCCTCACCCATGAGTTATCCTCGGGACCGAAACCCTTCCAAGCGACGAGATACTGCAAACTCCCCCTATACCGTCTAGAATTAAGGATGCGGGAAATTTCATATTCCCCGTCCTCCACCACCGGAGGAACAGTGGCAGTGGCGTCTCTATCTGATACATCAGCTTTTTTCAATAGAGAAACATGAAACACCGGATTAATCTTCCAGGAGGTAGGAACCTCCAACCTAACAGCAGATTGGTTAACTACCTGAAGCACATTAACCCCTTCAGGACCCAGCCTATTTTGACCCTAAAGACCTTGGCATTTTTGTCAATTCTGACCAGTGTCCCTTTACGAAGTAAAAACTCTGGAACACTTCAACGGATCCTAGCGATTCTGAGATTGTTTTTTCGTGACATATTGGGCTTCATGTTAGTATTAAATTTAGGTCGATAATATTTGTGTTTATTTGTGAAAAAATCAAAAATATGGGAAAAATTTTGAAAATTTTGCAATTTTCAAATTTTGAATTTTTATTCTGCTAAACTAGAGAGTGATGTGACACAAAATAGTTAATAAATAACATTTCCCCCATGTCTACTTTACATCAGCACAATTTTGGAAAAAAAAAAAATTTTTGGTAGGAAGTTAGAAGGGTTCAAAGTTCATCAGCAAATTTTCTTTTTTCCAGCAAAATTTGCAAAGCCATTTTTTTTAGTGACCACATCACATTTGAAGTCCCTTTGAGGGGTGTACATGACAGAAAACACCCAAAAGTGACACCATTCCAAAAACTGCACCCCTCAAGCTACTCAAAACTACATTCAAGAAGATTATTAACCCTTCAGGTGCATCACAGGAACTAAAGCCACATAGAAGATAAAAATGAACATTTTTATTTTTCTAACAAAAATTTTCTTTTAGCCTAAATTTTTTAATTTTCACATGGGTAACAGGATAAAATGCATCCTAAAATTTGTTGGTCAATTTCTCCTGAGTACACTGATACCTCATATGTGGTCATAAACCACTGTTTGGGCACACGGCAGGGCTCAGAATGGAAGGAGCGCCATTTTACTTTTTGAATGGAAAATTAGCTCCAAAAGTCAAATTGCGCTCCTTCTCTTCTGAGCCCTGCCATGCGCCCAAACAGTGGTTTATGACCACATATGAGGTATCAGTGTACTCAAGAGAAATTGACCAACACATTTTAGGATGCATTTTATCCTGTTATCCATGTGAAAATTAAAAAATTTAGGCTAAAAGAAAATTTTTGTGAAAAAAAAAAGTACTTTTTTGTTTTCACAGATCATTTTGTGAAGCACCTGGGGGTTCCAAGTGCTCACTATGCATCTAGATAGGTGTCTTGGGGGGTCTAGTTTCCAAAATGGGGTCACTTGTGGGGGAGCTCCACTTTTTAGGCACATTAGGGGCTCTCCAAACGCAACATGGTGTCCGCTAACAATTTGAGCCGATTTTCCATTCAATTTGTTTGCGGACACCATGTCCCGTTTGGAGAGCTGCTGTGTGCCCAAACATTGGAGCTCACCTACAAGTTACCCCATTTTGGAAACTATACCCCCCAAGGCACCTATCTAGATGCATAGTGAGCACTTGGAACCCCCAGATCCTTCACAAATTAATCCGTAAAAATCAAAAAAGTGTTTTTTTTTCCACTTTTTCATTTTTATGAATCAATTTGTGAAGCACCTGGGGGTTCCAAGTGCTCACTATGCATCTAGATAGGTGCCTTGGGGGGTCTAGTTTCCAAAATGGGGTCACTTGTGGGGGAGCTCCAATGTTTGGGCACACAGCGGCTCTCCAAAAGCAACATGGTGTCCGCTAACAAATTGTCGACTCAAATTGTTAGAAGACACCATGTTGCGTTTGGAGAGCCGCTGTGTGCCCAAACATTGGAGCTCCCCCACAAGTAACCCCATTTTGGAAACTAGACCCCCCAAGGCACCTATCTAGATGCATAGTGAGCACTTGGGACCCCCAGGTCCTTAGGAAATTAATCCGTAAAAATAAAAAACTGTTTTTTTTTTCACTTTTTCATTTTTATCAATCAATTTGTGAAGCACCTGGGGGTTCCAAGTGCTCACTATGCATCTATATAGGTGCCTTGGGGGGTCTAGTTTCCAAAATGGGGTCATTTGTTGGTGAGCTCCAATGTTTGGGCACACAGGGACTCTCCAAACGCAAAGGGTTCCAATTTGTTAGCGGACACCATTGTGTAGTGCATGTCAGGTTGGTGTGCGGTGTGGTATATTGTAGTGCATACACCACACACACACACACACAATCTCATACACTACAACACACACACACCAACCTGACATAGCCTCCTCAGCTGAGTACGCCCTAGACTGGGATGAGCGGGACGGGCGGGACATTTTGTGTGCTTTGTGCGTGTGTAAAAATAAAATAAAAAATCAAAACTTTATTATAGTGTGAGTGTACATGTGTGTGCTTGGTGTAACCTTCTGCAGTCACGTGTGGGGGCGGTCAGGCGTAGGGGCCGGTTAGGCATAGGGGGTGGTCAGGCGTAGGGGGCGGTCAGGAGTAGGGGGCGGTCAGGCGTAGGGGGCGGTCAGGCGTAGGGGGCGGTCAGGCGTAGGGGGGGTCAGGCGTAGGGGCGGTCAGGCGTAGGGGGCGGTCAGGCGTAGGGGGCGGTCAGACGTAGGGGGCGGTCAGACGTAGGGGGCGGTCAGACGTAGGAGGGGGCTGAGGAGATGGAGGAGCCAGAAGCAGCAGCAAGGGGGGTGATCACTGGGGCAGGAGCCGGCAGCAGCAAGGGGGGGTAGGAGGCTGGCAGCATCGGGGGGTGATTACTGGGGCAGAAAGGGGAGCAGGAGCTGGCAGGAGCAGGGGGCTGATTACTGGGTTTTCGGGGGGGGTGATCACTGGGAACAGGGGGGGGTGAACACTGGGAACAGGGGGGGTGAACACTGGGAACAGGGGGGGTGAACACTGGGAACAGGGGGGGGTGAACACTGGGGGAGGGGGTGATTTTTGGGAGGTGGGGGGTGATATCACTGGGACTGGGGGATGGTGGGTTTGATCACAGGAGCAGGGCATTTACACTGAGCCTGCTGCTGCTGTGATCACAGTCCACCGGCTGTCAGAAGGAGAGCAGCAGCCGGTGGATGAAGACGTGGGACAGGGAGCGGAGGTCGGGGTGCAGGTATAAAAGTGGAGGGGGGGTGGAGAGGGGGGCGGGGGGGGTCACGGGGGGGGTGGAGGGGGGGGTCGGGGGGAGTGGCGGCAATACTTACCGCTGATCAGCGGTGGCGGCGGCAGACGCGATCCACAGGGTCCACAGCAGGGAGTCCACAGCAGGGGGTCCACAGCAGGGGGTCCACAGCAGACGATCTAGGGTTGGGAAGGTGCTGGGAGGTTTCAGCCATCCCTCCATATCTGATTGGGGCTAGTATCCATGTGACGCTAGCCCCCCAATCATATCTGGGGGGAGGGGGGGAACAGAGGTGACACTCCCCCCAGCCAATGGCTGATGCTGTAAGCATCAGGCAATGCCCAGATTTAAATATTACACCAATTTTCATTGGTGAAATATTTAATTCATACCGATTGGCAGTTTCACTAAAAGTGAAAATGAAACAGCCAATCGGAGGGGTCCCAGGCACGGGGGGGTTAATCCACCCCCCGGGGGGTCGACTTCAGGATGTCCAGTTGCAGTAGCAACTGTGACACCTGAGCGACCCCGCTCGCAGGCGCTGCAGGGGCTCTTTCCCTCCATGTCACAGACGCTGTGACATGGGTCGGGAACGAACTGTTTTCCATGTCACAAACGGTGTGACACGGGTCGGGAAGGGGTTAAAGGGCCCTACAAACTTGGGACCCAATTTTTTAGAAGGAATCCTCAACCGCAGATTCTTAGAGGACAACCAAACCATGTCACCAACCGTAAACAAAACCTCTTGACGTTTCCTGTCAAAATACCTCTTAGATTTTTTGTTAGCCTCCTGAAGATTACCACGCACATCCATCCAAACTCTCTCCAAATCACCGGAAAAACTCTCCTCCTCAGGCACAGCCGATACCAATTTGGAGAATTACCCAAAAGACGGATGTCTCCCAGAACAACAAAAAAAAGGCGAACACCCAGCAGAAGAGGATGTATGGTTGTTCAGAGCAAATTCAGCAAGCGGCAGAAACTCAGACCACCCCTCTTGATTGTCTGCCACAAAACAACGCAAGAACTGCTCAACATCCTGATTCTTCCTTTCTGTCTGGCCATTAGACTCAGGATGATATCCAGATGAAAATGACAAATGAACTCCCAACCTGTCACAAAAGGCACGCCAAAAACGAGACACGAACTGAGGTCCCCTATCAGAAACAATGTCAATAGGAACACCATGGAGTCTGACAATTTCCTTGACAAAGGCCTTAGCGAGTGTCTTAGCGCACTGCAGTTTGATGAAGGGAACCAAGTGACACATCTTGCTAAAACGGTCCACGACCACCCAGATGACCGTGAAACCCTCAGAGGAGGGAAGGTCAGTAATAAAGTCCATAGCCAGATGTGTCCAAGGTGCACTAGGAACCTCTAGAGGGCAAAGCAACCCCGCAGCAGGAGTATGAGAAGACTTAGATCTCGCACACACAGTACATTGACGCACCCACTTAATGACTTCCTTCTGCCATCCAGGCCACCAAAAACTGCGACCCACAAGTCTCTTGGTCTCAGAAATTCCTGGATGACCTGCCAACCGAGACTCATGACACTCAACAAACAAATCTCTCCTAAAGGTTCTAGGCACAAACAACCTCCCATGGGGAGTGTTAGATGGGGCATTCTCCTGTGCTTTAAGAATCTCATCTTCCAAAATGGAGTCCAATGCTGCAATCACAACACCTTCTTGTAAAATGCTCTCCTCCTCAGCACCGACCATGGGAGAAAAGCTGCGAGACAAGGCATCAGCTTTAACATTCTTGATACCCGGGATGTAAGTAACGGAAAAATTAATCCGCAAAAAAAAAAGTGCCCACCTAGCCTGACGGGCAATCAAGCGCTTGGCAGCATCAAGATAGATCAGATTTTTCTGATCAGTGAAAACCTGAATGGGAAATTCAGCACCTTCCAAGAGATGACGCCAGTGTTCAAATGCAAGTTTAATAGCCAGCAATTCCCAATTACCAATATCGTAATTAAGTTCAGTCTCAGAAAAATTTTTTGAAAAAAAGGCACAGGGTTGTACTCCATCCTTGTTTTCCTGAGACAACACCGCACCGACCCCCACAGAAGAAGCATCAACCTCAACCAAAAACGGCTTAGTCACATCAGGCTGCATAAGGATGGGGGCAGAGCTGAACCTCTCCTTTAGAAACACAAACGCCTCAGTGGCCTCAGTAGTCCACTGAACCGTATGAGCACCTTTCCTGGTGAGATCGGTCAGTGGTTTAACAATAATAGAAAACATTTTAATGAATTTTCTGTAATAATTGGCGAAACCCAAAATCCTCTGTATCGATTTCATACCAATAGGCCTAGGCCATTCCTGCACAGCTTGAACTTTCACCGGGTCCATCTCAAAGCCCTCACTGGAGATAATGTAGCCCAAAAAACTAATTCTCTGTACAGCGAACTCACATTTCTCTAGCTTAGCAAAAAGCGAATTGTCAATTAATAACTGTAATACCTCACGTACGCTCCGCCAATGAGACTCCAGATCAGGAGAATAAATCAAAATGTCATCCAAATACACAACCACATTTTTGCTGATCAAAGGTCTAAGGATGTCATTAATAAGATTCTGAAAAAATGCTGGTGCATTGGTAAGACCAAAAGGCATAACCAGATTCTCAAAATGACCCACAGGAGTGTTAAAAGCAGTCTTCCATTCATCACCCTCCTTCATGCGCAACAAATTGTATGCCCCCATGAGATCAATTTTAGAGAACCACTTGGCCCCCACTAACTGGTTAAACAAATCAGGAATCAATGGCAGTGGGTAGGGATTACGTACAGTAATTTTATTAATCTCGTGAAAGTCCAGACAAGGACTTAAACCGCCGTCCTTTTTTTTAACAAAAAAAAATCCAACAGCCACAGGTGACTTAGAGGGTCTGATATGACCGGCGGCCAAACTGGTCTGTATGTATTCCTCCAAAGCCTTTCTCTCAGGAATAGTAAGATTAAATAAACGACTTTTAGGAACAGTCGCTCCAGGGACAAATTCAATGGTACAATAATATTCTCTATGGGGAGGCAAAATTTGCGACTCCTCCTCAGAAAAAACTTTCCAAAAATCCTGAATAGTTACAGGTAATTCCCCTTTATCCACATTACAACACTTGTCATAACACTTACGGCTCCAGGACTTAATTTCATTAGTAGACCAATCCAGTACAGGATTGTGCAATTTTAACCAGGGTAACCCCAAAATTACTGGAGAAGGCAAATTATTTAATACTGCCAAATCCAAATTTTCTTGGTGAATACCATTAATAGTGAGGGGAAATTCATAAACCTTGTGAGTAACACATTTCAAGGGAGAGCCATCGACAGAAACCACGGCAATAGGGGATGACAAAGGTTTGGGTTTTAACTTAAGTTTTTCCAAAAATCCCTTGTCAATCACATTGAGTGTAGATCCACAATCCACAAATACCCGAAATTCAATCAATTCCTCCTGAACTGAGGTGCTTCCAGAAAGAAATACCCGCTTAGAATGTAAACAGGCAATACGGGCGTAACTGACCTTTTTTTTTTCTTTGTTCAAACGAAGCTCACAGTTCTTAATAAAGTGGTCAGATTTTCCGCAGTAAAAGCACAAACCTTCAGAAAACCTGCGGTCTTTTTCCTGAGAGCGGGGTGACATCGCCCCAATCTCCATCGGCTCTCCAATGTCAGTACAGACCCTCTCAAGACTAGGAGCTGACATGGCAAAGGATTTACTCTCATTAACCCTTGCACGCAGTCTCCTGTCCACCCGTATAGCTAATTGCATTGCCTCCTGCAAGTTCCCAGGAGTAGGATAAGCAATAAGCAGATCTTTAACCCTTTCACCTAGCCCAGCAAGAAACAAACTTTTCAGAGCTGAATCGTTCCACCCCACCTGAGCAGACCACCGACGGAAGTGAGTACAATAATTTTCCACATTACCTGATCCCTGTCTCAAAAGTCTCAATTCCGTCTCAGCTGATAAGACACGATCAGGATTATTATTATTATTTATTATTATAGCGCCATTTATTCCATGGCGCTTTACATGTGATAGGGATATACATAACAAAAGCATTTACATAATCTTAACAAAACGAGTCAGCGACTGGTACAGGAGGAGCGAGGACCCTGCCCGCGAGGGCTCACAGTCTACAAGGGATGGGTGATAATACAGTAGGTGAGGGTAGAGCTGGTCGTGCAGTGGTGTTTACTGCAGGTTGTAGGCTTGTCGGAAGAGGTGGGTCTTCAGGTTCCTTTTGAAGGTTTCCACGGTCGGCGAGAGTCTGATATGTTGGGGTAGAGAGTTCCAGAGTAGGGGGGAAGCATGGGAGAAATCTTGTATACGATTGTGGGAGGAGGAGATAAGAGGGGAGTAGAGCAGGAGATCTTGTGAGGATCGGAGGTTGCGTGCAGGTAAGTACCGGGAGACTAGGTCACAGATGTATGAGGTAGACAGGTTGTGGATGGCTTTGTATGCCATGGTTAGAGTTTTGAACTGAATTCTCTGGGCAATGGGGAGCCAGTGAAGGGATTGACAGAGAGGAGAGGCCGGGGAATAGCGGGGGGACAGGTGGATTAGTCGAGCAGCAGAGTTTAGGATAGATTGGAGAGGTGCAAGAGTGTTGGAAGGGAGGCCACGGAGCAGGAGGTTGCAGTAGTCGAGGCGGGATATGATGAGGGCATGCACTAGTGTTTTTGCAGAGTCTTTGCTGAGGAATGCACGGATCCGGGAGATGTTTTTGAGTTGGAGTCGGCAGGAGGTGGAAAGGGCTTGGATATGTGGCTTGAAGGAGAGATCAGAGTCCAGGGTTACCCCAAGGCAGCGAGCTTGTGGGACTGGGGAGAGTGAACAGCCATTGACGTTGATGGATAGGTCGGATGGGGGATGTGAATGAGAGTGTGGAAAGATGATGAACTCTGTTTTATCCATGTTGAGTTTTAGAAATCTGTCGGAGAAGAAGGATGAGATGGTGGACAGACATTGTGGGATTCTGGTTAGTAGGGAGGAGATATCGGGTCCAGAGAGGTGGATCTGTGTGTCGTCAGCATAGAGGTGATACTGAAAGCCGTGAGACTCTATGAGCTGTCCCAGGCCGAAGGTGTAGATGGAGAAGAGCAGAGGTCCTAGAACTGAACCTTGGGGGACACCGACAGATAGGGGGCGAGATGAGGAGGTGGTGCGTGAGTGGGAGACACTGAATGTCCTGTCTGTTAAGTATGAGGAGATCCGAGATAGAGCCAAGTCCGTGATGCCAAGAGATGAGAGAATTTGGAGTAAGAGGGAATGGTCCACTGTGTCAAAGGCAGATGACAGGTCCAGAAGGAGGAGGATGGAGTAGTGTTGCTTGGATTTGGCATTTAGTAGGTCGTTGGTGACTTTGGTCAGGGCAGTTTCAGTCGAGTGATGCGGTCGGAAGGATCATCATACAACAACCCCAAAGCAGAAAAAAAACTATCCACTGATCTAAAGCACGGATCACTAGGTTGGAGAAGAAAGGCCCATCCCTGAGGTTCTTTGCGCAAAAGTGACATTATGAACCCTATGCGCTGTGATTCATCCCCAGAGGATCTGGGTCTCAAACGAAAATACAATAAACAAGCATTTTTAATGGAAAAAAAATCTTGTTGTTCACCAAAAAATAAATCAGGCAATCGTACCTTTGGCTCCAAAAAATGTGCTACAGAACAGCTACTCACGTGTTGTTGGAGCTCGCCCACCTCCAGAGAGAGTCCCTGCAGGAGTTGAGCCAAATACTGAACCGACACCATGATGGAAACTGGAGGTCTTTCCTTAGAGATATTTTTGGGCTGAACTTACTGTTATGATAGGCTACAAGCACTAAGGAAAGACAGGAGATCTGTCCCTACAATAGAACTAAGCTAGATCCCTATGATGTAACGGGGAACCTGATCCTGCGATCAAACCCGCTAAAGTCCTCAGCTAGTCTGAACGAAGACCTATAGATGTGAGGGAGGGATCCCTACAAGAACTAGGGACTAGGAGAAAGATGGACACCTCCTAGCAAAAATTGTAGCAGTAAAAAGACAAACACACAACATAGAACATAAAGGTCAAAAAGACCTAGCTAAACTGACTGAGAAAGGTTACAAAGCACCTGGCTAGCTTAAGAGTAGAAATTACAATGAAGTCCAGCATGGCCAGAAGGGCGGAGAAGGATTAAATAGGCAAAAAGGTCATGTGACCAGCAAAATAGAAAAAACCTAACAGGAGAGTTCTAACACCCACTGCTGGATAAAGGTTATCACCTTTACATGGATAACTTTTATACCTGTGTCCCTCTCTTCAAGTCCCTCTCTGCGCAAGGTACCGCAGCCTGCAGAACTGTCCGTAAAAATCAGACAGGCCTACCAAAGACGCTAATTGGGCAGATGCCCAGAAGGGGTGAGAGCAGAGCCCAATTTAGAGACCACCTGCTGATGATCAAGTACAAGTACAAGAGGGATGTCCTTTTCTTTACCACCATACATGGTGATGGCAGCACCCTCAGCACTGTACAAGATTCCACTACACAAGTCGTCAAACCAGACTGTGCAGTGGGGTACAACAAGTACATGGGGGGAGTTGATCTCTCTGATCAAGTCCTCCAGCCGTACAGTGCTTTGAGAAAGGCCAAGGTATGGTATAGGAAGCTGGCCGTACGCATTGTACATATGGCAATGCACAACGCTTTCCTTCTGTCACAATGTGCAGGCTAAACTTCTACGACGTAACTTCACTTCCTGAAGGTAGTGATCAAGGCCCTGATATTTGGCAGTTGTTATGGAGCAGGCCCCAGTACTTCCAGAACAGAAGGACCTCGAATTGTACCAGGCCAGCATTTCCTGGGGGAGGTCCCTCCAACAGGAAAAAAAGGTAAGTCACAAAAGAGGTGCAGAGTGTGTTACAAAAGGGGAATACACAAGGACACCACTTACCAATGCGACACCTGCCCGGACAAACCTGGCCTGTGCATGAAAGAATGCTTCAGAAGGTACCATACTTCCATGCGCTACTAAATTCATTTCTGACATATGACAACCTGATGAACACTGCACAGCTGACGTAGTGTTCGTCAGGTTGTCATATGTCAGTTGTGTAGTGTTCGTCAGGTTGTCACACGTCAGTTGTGTAGTGTTCGTTAACTGACGTATGACACTACATTATATAATTCACAAATCACGTATCAGTTCCAAAAAGGGGGCACTTGTTGGGTATTTCCACTGTTTAGGCACATCAGGGGCTCTGAGAACGTGACATGATGCCCACAGACCATTCCATTAAAGTCTGCATTCCAAAGCGTCACTCCTTCGCTTCCCAGCCCTGACATGCGCCCGACAGTAGTTTTCTCCAACATATGGGGTAACAGCGTACTCAGGAGAAATTGCACAACAGATTATGAGGTCCACTTTCTACTGATACCCTTGTAAAAATATTTTTTTAACATTTTTGTGGAAAAAATGTGTTTTTTTTATTTTCACAAGTCAACATTATAATTTTCTGTGAAGCACTTGGGGGTTCAAGGTGCTCACCACACATCTAGACAAATTCATTGAGGGGTCTAGTTTCCAAAAAAGGGGACACTTGTTGGGCATTTCCACTGTTTAGGCACATCAGGGGCTCTGAGAACATGGCATGACGCCCACAGACCATTCCATCAAAGTCTGCATTCCAAAGCATCACTTCTTCCCTTCTGAGCCCTGGCATGCGCCCAAACAGTAGTTTTCTCCAGCACATGGGGTATCAGCATACTCAGAAGAAATTTCACAACAACTTTTGCGGTCCAATATCTTGTGTTACCCTCGTGAAAATAAAAAAATTGCAGATCAAAGAATGTTTTGGTGGAAAAAAAATGATTTTGGGGGTTCAAAGTGCTCATCACACATCTAAATAAGTTCCTTAAGGGGTCTAGTTTCCAAAATAGGATCACTTGTGGGGGGTTCAACTGTTTAGTCACATCAGGGGCTCTACAAATGCGACAAGGCGTTGAAAACGTCAAAGGGTGCGCCTTCCCTTCCGAGCCCTGTTGTGTGCCCAAACAATGGCTTTCCCCCACATATTGGGTATCAGCGTACACAGGAGAAATTGCACAACAACTTTTGGGGTCCAATATCTCGTGTTACCTTTGTGAAAATAAAACAATTGGGGCCTAAAATTTTAGTGAAAAAAAGTTAAATGTTCATTTTTTCCTTTCACGTTCAATTAATTGGTGTGAAGCATGTGAAGGGTTAATAAACTTCTTGAATGTGGTTTTGTGCACCTTGAGGGGCGCAGTTTTTAGAATGGTGTCACTTTTGGGTATTTTCTGTCATATAGACTCCTCAAAGTGACTTCAAATGTGATGTGGTCCCTAAAAAAAATGGTTTTGTAACTTTTGTTGTAAAAATGAGAAATCGCTGGCCAACTTTTAACCCTTATAGCTCCCTAATAAAAAAAAAATTTGGTTCCAAAATTGTGCTGATGTAAAGTAGACATGTCGGAAATGTTATTTATTAACTATTTTGTGTAACATACAGGTACATCTCACTAAATTAGAATATCATCAAAAAGTTAATTTATTTCAGTTCTTCAATACAAAAAGTGAAACTCATATATTATATGGAGTCATTATAAACAGAGTGATCTATTTCAAATGTTTATTTCTGTTAATGTTGATGATTATGGCTTGCAGCGAATGAAAACACAAAAGTCATTATCTCAGTAAATTAGAATACTTTATAACAACAGCTTGAAAAAAGGTTTTTAAAATCCGAAATGTTAGCCTACTGAAATGTATGTTCAGTAAATGCACTAAATACTTGGTCAGGGCTCCTTTTGCATTAATTACTGAATGAATTTGGCTTGGCATGGAGGCGATCAGCCTGTGGCACTGCTGAGGTGTTATGTAAGCCCAGGTTGCTTTGATAGCAGCCTTCAGCTCATCTGCATTGTTGGGTCTGGTGTCTCTCATCTTCCTCTTGACAATACCCCATAGGTTCTCTATGGAGTTAAGGTCAGGCGAGTTTGCTGGCCAATCTAGCTCAGCTATATTGTTGTTTTTAAACCAGGTATTGCTACTTTTGCCAGTGTGGACAGGTGCCAAGTCCTGCTGGAGAATGAAATTTCCATCTCCAAAAAGCTTGTAGTCAGAGGGAAGCATGAGCTCTAAAATTTCCTGGTAGACGGCTGCGCTGACTTTGGTTTTGATAAAACATAGTGGACCTACACCCGCAGATGACATGGCTCCCAAAACCATCACTGATTGTGGAAACTTCACACTAGACCTCAAGCAGTTTGGATTGTGTTCCTCTCCACTCTTTCTCCAGACTCTGGAACCTTGATTTCCAAATGGAAATTGGAACTCTGGGACCTTGTGGAGTGTGTCAATGACTGCCTTATGGACATCTGTCAAGTCATCAGTCTTCCCCATGATTGTGGAGCCTACTGAAACAGACAAAGGAACCCTTTTAAATGCTTAGGAAGCCTTTGCAGGTGGTTTTTGTTAATTATTTTAATTTACTGAGTTATTGACTGTTGTGTTTTCATTAGCTGTAAGTAGTGATGAGCAAGCACTAAAATGCTCGGGTGCTCGAAGCTCGGGTCGAGCACATTGGAATACTCGGGTGCTCGACCCGAGCAACGAGCCCAATGTAAGTCTATGGGAAACTCGAGCATTTTTCTGGCGGTCCCCCCCGGCGGTCTGCAGAAGGTCAAAAATTGCCCAAATCGATGAGAACAGTGCTCAATTAAATGTCAGGTAGGCAGAACATAAAGGCTGACAGACAGGCAGGGTATATAGGAGGGTGCATGAAAAACATAGCAGGGCACTTGGAACACACTAGTGCCCTCCGATTTTCATGCATCCGTCTCTTTAAAAAAGCCGGCTGGCAATTCATCAGCGGCATACACCGGTACCCGACAATTTAGAACAGAAAGAATAGAGCATCACACATAGATTAGATAGATAAAAACATGTCAGTCACATATACAGTGCTGGCCAAAAGTATTGGCACCCCTGCAATTCTGTCAGAAAATACTCAGTTTCTTCCTGAAAATGATTGCAATCACAAATTCTTTGGTATTATTTTCTTCATTTAATTTGTCTTCAATGAAAAAAACACAAAAAGAATAGTCCTAAAGCCAAATTGGATATAATTCCACACCAAACCTAAAAAAGGGGGTGGACAAAAGTATTGGCACCCTTTGAAAAATCATGTGATGCTTCTCTAATTCGTAAAATTAACAGCACCTGTAACTTTTCTGTGGCACCTAACAGGTGTTGGCAATAACTAAATCACACTTGCAGCCAGTTAACATGGAGTAAAGTTGACTCAACCTCTGTCCTGTGTCCTTGTGTGTACCACATTGAGCATGGAGAAAAGAAAGAAGACCAAAGAACTGTCTGAGGACTTGAGAAACCAAATTATAAGGAACCATGAGCAATCTCAAGGCTACAAGTCCATCTCCAAAGACCTGAATATTCCTGTGTCTTCAGTGCGCAGTGTCATCAAGAAGTTTAAAGCCCATGGCACTGTGGCTAACCTCCCTAGATGTGGACGGAAAAGAAAAATTGACGAGAGATTTCAACGCAAGATTGTGCGGATGGTGGATAAAGAATCTCGACTAACATCCAAACAAGTTCAAGCTGCCCTGCAGTCCGAGGGTACAACAGTGTCAACCCGTACTATCTGTCGGCATCTGAATGAAAAGGGTCTGTATGGAAGGATACCCAGGAAGACCCCACTTCTTACCCCGAGACATAAAAAAGCCAGGCTGTACTTTGCCAAAACTTACCTGAGAAAGCCTAAAACGTTTTGGAAGAATGTTCTCTGGTCAGATGAGACAAAAGTAGAGCTTTTTGGGAAAAAGCATCAACATAGAGTATACAGGAAAAAAAAAGAGGCATTCAAAGAAAAGAACACGGTCCCTACAGTCAAACATGGCGGAGGTTCCCTGATGTTTTGGGGTTGCTTTGCTGCCTCTGGCACTGGACTGCTTGACTGTGTGCATGGCATTATGAAGTCTGAAGACTACCAACAAATTTTGCAGCATAATGTAGGGCCCAGTGTGAGAAAGCTGGGTCTCCCTCAGAGGTCATGGGTCTTCCAGCAGGGCAATGACCCAAAACACACTTCCAAAAGCACTATAAAATGGTTTTAGAGAAAGCACTGGAGACTTCTAAGGTGGCCAGCAATGAGTCCAGACCTGAATCCCATAGAACACCAGTGGAGAGATCTCAAAATGGCAGTTTGGAGAAGGCACCCTTCAAATATCAGGGACCTGGAGCAGTTTGAAAAAGTAGAATGGTCTACAATTCCAGCAGAGCATTGTAAGAAACTCATTGATGGTTACCGGAACCGGTTGTTCGCAGTTATTTTGGCTAAAGGTTGTGCAACCAAGTATTAGGATGACGGTGCCAATACTTTTGTCCGGCCCTTTTTTGGAGTTTTGTGTGAAATGATCAATGATTTGATTTTTTCTTCATTCTCTTTTGTGTTTTTTCCTTGCAAGCAAATTAAGTGAAGAGAATAATACCACAGAATTTGTGATCGCAATCATTTTCAGGAAGAAACTGAGTATTATCTGACAGAATTGCAGGGCTGCCAATACTTTTGGCCAGCACTGTATAATAAGTACAGTGACAGTGTTGGTTACTGAACATTTCATCTAGTGTTAAAATAAAGGATTTATTAAAAAAAAAATTGGCGTGGGGTTCCCCGTAGTTTTAGTCTCAAGCGGAGGTTAAGCAGACGGCTGGGGCAGATGTTTGAAGCCTGGGAAGGGGGTAATACCCACGGAGCTTCCGAAGCTACTAATATCAGCCCCCAGCTGAATACCTAGCCTTTACTAGCTATTAAAATGGGGGACCCCCCAAAAAAATGACGTGGGGTCCCCCCTATTTTAATAGCTAGCAAAGGCTAGGCAGACAGCTGGGGGTTGATAGTAATAGTCCAGGAAGGGTGCCATGAATATTGGCCCCCTCCCAGGCTAGAAACACCAGCCGCCAGCTGCCCCAGAAATGGTGCATCCATAGGATGCGCCAATTCTGGCACTTAGCCTCTCCCTTCCCACTGCCCTGTAGCGGTGGCAGTGGGGTAATAGGGCTAGGTTTGATGTCAGCTTATAATGCCAGCTGACATCAAGCCCAGGCTAGTAATGGAGAGGCGCCCATTCCAGCTGAAGCCAACTGTTAGGAGGGCATTTGCAGAAAACTTTATTATAATGCAACGCAACCGACCCCAGGGTCCTCGATGCAGCCTGGAGGACTGCTGCCGAACACTTTCCGGGTGGAAAGTAAAGCAACCAACTTAAATGATAGATCCTTCCGTGTTACTGCACACAGGAACAGGTATAGCGGTTCGCTCTATCTCCGTTAGCAGCACGAGAGATAGGCGGAGAAAAACTATCTGTAGTCCTGTTAACTACACAGGGACTACACTGGCGGCGCTAGGATGCGTTTGTGACTACGCCGATGGGTACACGTGCCTCCAGCCGGCGTGCTACCAGACTGCAGGGTATTACTCCACGTGTCTGACAGACTATAGCCGTGAACAGGACGTCTGCAGGCTGCTCGGGGTGTTAGGCGACCCCTTTGGCTGAGCCAGACTGCTAGACGAAGCTACCTGCCTCTATGAAGCTAACCTGCCTAGCGGAAACTACACGTGGAACAGAGTCGTCCACACACCAGCATCACTGCTCAATGGTCAGAGCGCACCGCCGTGTTTGTGGGTGAGCCTTTTAAAGACTAAGCCCTGCCTACCGACGCGCCATTGGTAACGCTACCCGTGAACCAATCAGGCAGTGCCAGGTCACCGGGTCAGGTGGGTGCCAAACCACCAATCACGATCCGCCAGGTCACGGGCATGCTCAGTGCGGCGAATCCTGGACTTTGACTCCAAAAGCCCTGTCTCCCTCTGCAGCCTATGCTTAACATTGCTAGGCACAAACACCCAGGAGACAATCTGCACATCTTGTGGAACATCTGGGCGTTGGGGCTGACGACGATGCTGAGCAGCATCAGCCCTGGCTGGACCAAAATGGTAGACCACAGAAGATTCTGGACCCTTTTCAAATCCAGCACCAGACTGACGCCTAACATTATCCCCATTTCTAACATCCCCCTCCACTTGACGCTCATTTTACTCCATGAGCAGGGGGGCAAAAATGTGGTCCACTGGGTCACAGAGGGGATTCACAGAACCGTGACCCCTCCGGTGTACAGTGTACCCTTTTTAAAGTGGGGGGCAAACCTCACAGATTCCCCGCGTACTTTAGTATTACGAGCCGTGAGCCACACTCTGTCGCCCGGATAGAATACGGGAGCAGGACGATGATAAGTGACTACCGACTCTCTATGTGTAGAGTCCGTCACGGGTGACAGATGGGGAAGACCCGCCGGACTTTGGCGGAAAGATTTATCTCCCGCACAGACGGGACACGCGAGGACAAAGTCCTTAACGTCCTGACGCCACCGGGGCCACCAATAGGACCGTTGAAGGGACTTAGTGGTACGTTTGATCCCGAGATGAGCTCCGATCTTAGGGGCATGAGCCCAGGAGTAGTGTTGAGCCACCCCCGTAGTGTTCGAGTTCGGTTCGGTTCGTCGAACACCCGTGTGTTCGCCGAACTGTTCGTCGAACTGTTCGTCGAACACCTTCGAACACTGTTAAAACCAATGGCAGGCAAACCAAAACACATAGAAACACATAGAAAACACCTTCAAAGGTGTCCAAAAGCTGACAAACTGCTCAGAAGACACAACTAACACATGGAAAAGTGAGAAGTACATATAGTCATGCGAAAAGAAAAGAGGTGGAGGAGTAAAAGGAGGGGGAGACACAGATATAGGCATGTCATGCCCTTCTAAAATCCAAAAAGTGAGAAGCCGACACGTTCAGTCCGCTCCTGCCCGTGCCACCTCCGTGTCGCCGGGTTTGTGCCAGAGCCGCGGTGAACCCTGACGGCCAGCCCCCCTCTCCCAATACTGGTGCCTGTCCGCTGGTGGGTCGAGCGAGCCCCCCTGTGGTGGAGGCAGCTCTAAGCTTTTTAATTTAAATTGTCTCTCTAATTTGAATGAATACACTTTAAATCCATTTACAAGGATCTATTGGAGGGCAAGTCTCATGCCAGCAGCCGCGTAATTCCAGCTCCAGTAGCGTTCACTAAAGCTGCTGCAGTTAAAAAGCTTTTATAAGGATCGAGCTCGGCTGTCCACCGCAAGGCATCCTACTACCAGTCCCAGCCCCTATGCCTTGGGGTGCCTCCTGATGCTCTTCACTGAGTATCCCGTGGTCCCGAAGCATTTCCTTTCAAAAAATTAAGTGTCCAAACTACACGTGGTGTAGCTTGCTTAACAGCCGGGATAATCCGCTGACTAGCAGACACTGCTACTAGGCACAAAGTATTTCCTGGGCTGGATGCAGTTAAAAATTTGTAATTAGATACTCTCGTTGGATGCTGAGAAAGCATTCCATAGAGTCTCCTGGCACGCCATATATGATTCTCTTAAAAAGCTTGGGGTAGGGGTCTAGGGGACCCTTTTATAGCCAAAATCACGGCCCTGTATCACAATACGTCACCTAGGCTGAAGATAAATGGAACTGTAGCACCCTGAGGGCTCGGTTGCTACAGAGGTATTGCACCTCACCCAGAGGTGTGATATCTCACTCTCAGGTAAGGATGGAGTGTGGATCAGGACCCGACACCTGCATGCATTACACCACATTGCCGTTGGGCAGGGCGACCAATATGCCTCTGAGATGGGCACGACAGTCCCTGTCCCTGGCTGGAGTGGGGGGAGGGAACACTGAGGAAGGGGAACCCTGTAGTGCAGGAGCAGGGAGGAAGCAGTTCCTGGGTGCATTGAGAAGGGAGTATAAAAGGTGGGCACCATCTTAGTTCAGTGCAGAGAAGTCTGAGCAGAAGTGGCAGGGAGCAGGGGCTCTGCATGAGCTCTGCTCCGGAGGCGGGCCTAGTAACAGAGGCCCAGGCCTGGAAGAGGGAGAAGGAAGGAAGAGGAGCGGAGAAGGCTCCAGGAACGAGGAATGAAGGGATCCCAGGGGTGTGGATGGGCGAGTCGCCACCGCAGGCCCAAATCCACCTGCGTGGAGGGGTCAGGCCAAAGGGGGAGACCGGTCCCCGAAACTAGTGGAGGCAGGAAACGACCCTCAGCTAGAAACCGGAGGCTGTGACATTTTATGTGGCGCAGCCCCTCGCTACACCCGCTAGGAAGGCACCACATAGGGTCAGGGAAACTGGCGCCAAGTTTACCAAGAGGAGGCCCGAGGCAGGAGGACAGAAGGGTTGGTAAGAAAGGCCAGACAAAGGACACACAAAGGGGGTCCTGTGAAGCACTCCAAAGTTATCTGGGAGTTGTCTGAGCCCCTCACCTGGTGAGCACAGTACGACGTGGGCAGCCGTTACCTGCAGACGTGGTCTGGATAATAAGAACTGTGAGTAAAGGCCCTGGACTGCATCACTGACTCCGTGTCGTTACTGCTGCTGCCCTGCACCATCACCCCCATCCTCCGCATACACTGCCCTGAGGCTATACTCCTCCCGTGGGGAGTTATGCTACGCTCTGCTGCACCCACAACACCAGCCTCAGCGGTCTGCCCTGCAGCGGCGGTTCACTCTGACCGCAATCCACGGGTGGCGTAGTCGGACATTTAAACATCAAAACCACATAAATAGTTCCGCCACTGGTTTGACCACCCTGAGCCACGGAACGGGGTCGCCGCCACGAAGACTACAACCACCAGCATCCACCAAAAAGGGTCCGGCTCCGGGTGTCCCAAGGCCCAGGGGGTGCATCAGAACATTTTCATCACCTTTCACAATCACCAATGGGACAAGGCAGGGATGTCCTCTGTCCCCTCTCTTATACATCCTAGTGACGGAGCACCTGCTCTCATCAATTCGCCATAACCCCAATATTAGGTGGATTGAGGTGGGAGGCACCGAGTACAAGTGCTCTCTATTTGCTGATGATGTCCTAGTATATATCACTCAATCACATATATCCATCCATGCTGTTATGGCTGAAATAGATCACTTTGTTACATGGTCAGATTTTAAAATCAATGCAGCGAAGTCTGAGGCCCTCGATGTCTCCCTCCCCAAATCCATATAGTATTCCATCCAGTCCAACTTTCCCTTTGCCTGGCCCTCACAGGGTATCAAATACTTAGGAATTCCTATTCATAGAGACCTCTCCCATCTATGTTATCTTAATTTTGGGCCCTTTATTGAACAACTCCATACAGACCACGGTTGGCAAGTTAGAACTGTAAGATTCACTACGTGAACCACTGGTGTTTTGTGGAAAAGCACATGTATACTGTGTTCCAAATTATTATGCAAAAAGTGTTTAGGAGTGATAAGGGAAGAATTTGTTTGTTTGTCAGTTAAACTCATTGATGGTGATGTGTGTCAGGGCTCTTTATATCACTGCAAGCAATTGCAGACACCTGTGCTAATTAGTTTGGCAGGTGTGTCCAATGAAAGGCAAGACTACTTAAGAAGGCTGTCTCACATTATTAAGCAGCCTACATTTTCTGCCAAAATGGGAAAGAAAAAGGATGTGTCGGCTGCTGAGAAGCAACAAATTGTGGAGTGTTTAGGTCAAGGCATGACTACAATCAACATTGTGCGATGATCAGGATGAAGTGTCTTGGCAATCAAGAAGTATGTAGCTGATTCACAGTACACACGTGTGCGTGCTGATAAGGGCAAATTGAGGACTCTTTCCTACAGGCAATTACGTCAGGTTAAAAGAGCAGCGGCAAAAAAGCCTTGTCATAGCAGCAGACAAGTTTTTGAAGCTGCTGGTGCCTCCAACGTCCCCCGAACAACAAGATGCAGGGTCCTTCAGAGGTTTGCAGCTGTGCATACGCCATCCTGTCGACCTCCTCTATCCACTTCACACAAGCAGAAACGGCTCCAGTGGGCCAAACATTACATGAAGACTGATTTGAAAACTGTTTTGTTCACGGATGAGTGCCGTGCAGCGCTCGATGGTCCAGATGGATGGAGTGGAGGATGGCTGGTTGATGGACACCCCACGCAAACACGGCTACAGCGCCAACAAGGAGGAGGTGGAGTAATGTTTTGGGCTGGAATCATGGGGAGAGAGATTGTCGGCCCCTTTAGGTTCCCTGAAGGCGCTAAAGATGAACTCCATAATGTATGTGGATTTTCTCAAACAGCACTTCCTGCCATGGTTCAAGAAGAAGAACCGTGTATTTCACAGCAAGATCATTTTTTTGCATGATAATGCACCATCTCATGCTGCACATAAAACATCTGCATCTCTGGCTGATATGGGCATAAAAGGGGACAAACTTATGGTGTGACCCCCATGCTCCCCTGACCTCTACCCCATTCAGAACCTCTGGAGCATCATCAAAAGGAGTGTCTATGATGGCGGGAGGCAGTTCACATCTAAGCAACAACTCTGGGAGGGTATTCTGTCCTCATGCAAAACAATTGAAGCAGAAACCATCCAAAACCTGACAAATTCAATGGACGAGAGAGTTCAGAAGCTCCTTTCGAACAAGGGGTCCTATGTGAAAATGTAACATCACCTAGAATAAAGTTTTGAGTTGAAAACTGTTTGATTTCAGTTTCTAATAACCTGCTAATGCTTATAATTTCAAAAATGACCATTTTTTTTTTTTGGTCTTTATTAAAATGAAAAGGTTGATCGAAAAGTTTGGGGATCTAAGAGTGTGGCAACCCAGTAGTCATGATTACTTCGAATTCTGACAATATGAGGGTCATGTTGCAGGTAGTGCAGCAAGAAGGCACTTATGTGTCTTGCGCATCTCGGAGCCCCAAAATTATTTTCCGGGCTAGATGCAGCTAAAAATTATTATTCATTTTAAATCTGGTGGAGCTTAGTATAGATGGCCTAATAGGATCAGTGCTGCACACTGCTACAAAGCCCAAATTATTTTCCAGTCAAGATACAGATAAACATGATTAGTAATTTTAAATCTGGTGGAGCTTATTATAGATGGCCTAATAGAATCAGTGCTGCACACTGCTACAAAGCCCAAATTATTTTCCAGCCAAGATACAGATAAACATGATTAGTAATTTGAAAGCTTAAAATGGTTGGTAGGGTGATTTTAACCAATCATCAAGCTTTTACTCTCCCCAGGATGACACAGGGGTAGAAAAGTCGTTTCGGATCCATGATTTGTTCATCTTTATGAACGTGAGTCTGTCTACATTATCAGTGGAGAGTCGCGTGCGCTTATCTGTCAGCACACCACCAGCAGCGCTGAACACACGTTCAGACAGAACGCTGGCTGCGGGGCATGACAAGATCTCCAAGGCGTAAGTGGCTAGCTCCGGCCATTTATCCAGATTGGAAGCCCAAAAAGAGCAAGGGTCCAGTGACACAGTCATGGCTTCAATGTTTACTTGGAGATACTCCTGTACCATCGTCTCTAGGCGTTGACTATGTGTCAGACTTCTTGTCTCCTGTGGCCTTGCAAAGGATGGGCTAAAAAAGTGGTGAAATTATTCCGCAAAATTGATGTTACCAGCAGATACTGTGGTTCTGTTACGGTTTGAGTGCTGAACACTTGACGGTCCCACGGTTGGCAAGTTGGAACTGTGAGATTCACTACGTGCACCACTGGTGTTTTGTGGAAAAGCACATGTAAGATTCTGCAACAGTCTCTGCTGATACTCCTGCATGCGTGCATCCCTTTCTATGGCAGGAATAATTTCTGTAAATTTACTTTTGTACCGGGGATCTAACAGTGTGGCAACCCAGTAGTCAGGATTATTTCTAATTCTCACAATTCGAGGGTCATGTTGCAGGTAGTGCAGCAAGAAGGCACTCATGTGTGTTGCGCATCCAGGAGCACCAAGTCCCTGTTGTGTTGGTGGCGAGGTAACAATCATGCTTCCTTCCTCTGTCCTCTCCCCCCAACCTCGCACAACAGAAATGTGATCAAGGTCTCCCTCATCTGATGAGTCTTCCATCAGTTCGTCCTCCACTTCTTCCTTGGCTCCTGCACCTTCCTCACTAGTTTGGCTGCTACCATGCGCCCTGGTAAAACCATCTCCCCCACCCTCACATGCCTGCCGCCTTGGTGCTGCCGACCATCTGGACCTTGCAGATGTTAGCCCTTCCGCATACAACTCCTCCTCCTCTACTTCCTCCACCTCCTCTTGTGCCACCACCTGACTCCGAATTCTGTTTAACATGTGCTCCAGCATGTAAATCACCGGAATAGTCATGCTGATAATGGCATCGTCAGCACTAAACATCTTCGTCGCCATTTCAAAACTGTGCAGAAGGGTGCATAGGTCCCTGATCTGAGACCACTCCTCCAGCATGATTTGCCCCACCTCTGGATCTCGTTGGCCCAGGCTATACATCAGAACGTATTGCACCAGGGCTTGTCGGTGCTGCCACAGTCGCTGCAACATGTGCAGAGTTGAATTCCAAAGGGTATGCACATCGCATTTTAGCTGGTGAAGTGGCAGGCCCAACGACTTCTGTAGAGATGTAAGTCGCTGAGCTGCGGGATGCGAACAGTGGAAGTGAGCACACAGCGACCGTGCCCTCTGCAGAAGGCCATCTAGTCTGGGATAGTGGGCTAAAAATTGCTGGACAACCAGGTTCAACACGTGAGCCATACAAGGCACGTGTGTGACATTGCCCCGGCGAAGGGCCGCACCCAGGTTTGCAGCATTGTCGCACACGGCCTTCCCTGGTTTCAGGTCCAGTGGAGACAACCATTCATGAAATTGGTTCTCCAGTGCTGACCACAACTCCTCAGCTGTGTGACTCACATTTCCCAGACATTTCAAAGTAAAAACCGCCTGATGACGTTGAGCCCTACTGCCAGCATAGTAAGGAGGTGTGCAGGATCCCTTCTGCGCAGTTAGAAAGCTTGTGGAATGACCAGACAGGCTTTGGGTGCAGGTGGAAGACCGAGAGGAGGTTGAGGAGGCAGAAGCAGTGGAGGAACTTTGACATAAAGAGGATTGACGCACAACTCGTGGGGACGGCAAGACTTGGACAGCAGCCCCTTGTCCTGCTGTCACCATAGTTACCCAGTGCCCAGTCAGCGACATGTAACGCCCCTGTCCATGCCTACTCGTCCAAGTGTCTGTGGTGAAATGCACCCTGTCACACACAGAGTTTCTCAAAGAAGCGGTGATGTTGTGTGCGACATGCTGGTGGAGCGCAGGCACACCTTTCTTTGAGAAGTAGTGCCGACTGAGCATCTGGTACTGGGGCACTGCGACAGACATAAGGTCTCGAAAATCTTCTGTGTCCACCAGGCAGAAAGGCAGCATTTCTGTAGCCAAATGCTTGCAGATGGTGAAATTCAACCTCTTAGCTTTCTCATGGCTAGGAGGAAATGGTCTTTAACTTGTCCACATCTGAGGGACCGAGGGCTGGCTATTGTGCTTAGACGGGGTTGATAAGGGTGTCCCCGGCAAACTGCCGGTCTGTGAGGAAGATGCAGGCGGACATGTTAGGTTGCCTTGATCCAAAGGTGGTGCTATCGATGTCGGACAGCGCTCAACACCAGCTGGTGTTACCACCTCCAAAGAAAATGATGACCTGCCAATCACGCTGGCTGTTGCGGGTAAAGAGGTGGCAGGTCTGCGCCCCAATACAGGTGTGACTGCTGTCCCCCCAGGCACAGAGGATGAAGAGGCCGCGGATGCACAAGATATGGCAGACGGTGGTTGGCCCGGCCGGCTAGGCCGCATTGTAGCACACTGAGCTTCCCACTGCAACTTATGCTTCATGTCCATGTGCCGGTTCATGCATGAAGTACTCAAACTATGTATTTTTTGGCCTCTACTTAGCTTTTGCTGACAAATGTTACAGATAACACGAGTTGGGTCATCTTTATCGATCTGAAAAAATGCCCAGGCTATGCAAGGCTTAGCACCCATGCGACCTGAAGAGCCACCACGACTTGTGGTGAGAGGCAGAGTTGTGTTTGAGGATGCAGTTGTTGACGTGCTTCCAGTACTAGGTCTCTGTCCAGGAAGGCGCAACCTGACCTCGTCGTCACTAGCATCTTCCTCCACCTCCTCTGCTGACCTCATCTCTTGGCTGACTGTGGGTTGACAGTAAGTGGGATCTCCAACCTCATCATCATCACCCTGTGCGTTATCACACCCGTCGTCCTCAGAGCCAACCTGTTCCTGCCCTGACAAAAAACTAAATTTGTCGCTCCAATCAGGTATTTGAGTCTATTCATCGTCTTCCTCATTGTCTCCACCAACAGGAGTTACAGTTTCGGAATGAGGGTCTACATTATGGTCAGAACCTTCTGCGTCTGGTCCTGGATCCGACTCATAAAGATTCTGGGCATCAGTGCAGATCATTTCCTCGTCTGGATGCACAGAAGCGCTGGAGTCGACCTCTGATTCCCAGGCTATAGTATGAGTAAACAGCTCTTCAGACTCAACCATCTGTTCTACCTCATACTCAGACGGGCAGCTGGAGATTTGGGAGCTGTGAGGAAGCAAGTGCGATTGGGGTGACACCATTGAGGACTGGAGTATTTGTGATGTTGAAGTTGATGTGGAGGAGAGCACACTTAAAGGAGCACTTGATATCCGTTGAAGCACCTGCTGTTTTTGTGCCTCATCTGGAATTTGAAGCGATTGGCGTGGCCGTAAGAAAGGGATCTTATCACATTGTCCGCTAAAAGAAGTAGACATTCTAGTTTGGCTGGAAGATGGTCTTTCTTCTGCAGATGTTACTGTTGCTTTAACACCTACCCCACGGACACAACCTTTTTTCCCCTTCCCAACACGCCTATTCCCCTTTCCACCAGCAGCAGGCCTTTTTCCACTCATTTTGGTGGTTAACTAATTCACAACTCTGGAGTTGTTTGCACAAAAAAACAATGGATGGGAACCGAGCAGAGCTCAGTGGCCAAACTGTGGTATTAGGCCAAAACTATTGGCTGGGTTAGATGCAGAAAAAAATTATATTCAATTTGCAACCTGATGGAGGTCAGTATAGATGGACTAATAGAACAAGTCCCACACACAGCTAGAAGCCCAAATATTTTTTCAGAGGTAGATGCAGAAAAAAATTGTATTCAGTTTGCAACCTGATGGAGGTCAGTATAGATGGACTAATAGAACAAGTCCTACACACAGCTAGAAGCCCAAATATTTTTTCAGAGGTAGATGCAGAAAAAAAATATATTCAGTTTGCAACCTGATGGAGGTCAGTATAGATGGACTAATAGAGAAAGTCCCACACACTGCTAGAAGGCCAAATATTTTTTCAGAGCTAGATGAAAAAAAAATTATATTCAGTTTGCAACCTGATGGAGGTCAGTATAGATGGACTAATAAAACAAGTCCCACACACAGCTAGAAGCCCAAATATTTTTTCAGAGGTAGATGCAGAAAAAAATTATATTCAGTTTGCAACCTGATGGAGGTCTGTATAGATGGATTAATAGAACAAGTCCCACACACAGCTAGAAGCCCAAATATTTTTTCAGAGGTAGATGCAGAAAAAAATTATATTCAGTTTGCAACCTGATGGAGGTCTGTGTAGATGGATTAATAGAACAAGTCCCACACACAGCTAGAAGCCCAATATTTTTTCAGAGGTAGATGCAGAAAAAAAATATATTCAGTTTGCAACCTGATGGAGGTCAGTATAGATGGACTAATAGAGAAAGTCCCACACACTGCTAGAAGGCCAAATATTTTTTCAGAGCTAGATGCAGACAAAAAATTATTTTTAATTTGCAACCTGATGGAGGTCAGTATAGATGGACTAATAGAGAAAGTCCCACACACTGCTAGAAGGCCAAATTATTTTTCAGAGCTAGATGCAGATATAAATTATTTTTAATTTGCAACCTGATGGAGGTCAGTATAGATGGACTAATAGAGAAAGTCCCACACACTGCTAGAAGGCCAAATATTTTTTCAGAGCTAGATGCAGAAAAAAAATATATTCAGTTTGCAACCTGATTGAGGTCAGTATAGATGGACTAATAGAGAAAGTACCACACACTGCTAGAAGGCCAAATATTTTTTCAGAGCTAGATGCAGACAAAAAATTTGTTTTAATTTGCAACCTAATGGAGGTCAGTATAGATGGACTAATAGAGAAAGTCCCACACACTGCTAGAAGGCCAAATATTTTTTCAGAGCTAGATGCAGACAAAAAATTATTTTTAATTTGCAACCTGATGGAGGTCAGTATAGATGGACTAATAGAGAAAGTCCCACACACTGCTAGAAGGCCAAATATTTTTCCAGAGCTAGATGCAGACAAAAAATTATATTCAGTTTGCAACCTGATGGAGGTCAGTATAGATGGACTAATAGAACAAGTCCACACACAGCTAGAAGGCCAAATATTTTTTCAGAGGTAGATGCAGATAAAAATTATTTTTAATTTGCAGCCTGATGGAGGTCAGTATAGATGGACTAATAGAGAAAGTCCCACACACTGCTAGAAGGCCAAATATTTTTTCAGAGCTAGATGCAGACAAAAAATTATTTTGAATTTGCAACCTGATGGAGGTCAGTATAGATGGACTAATAGAACAAGTCCCACACACTGCTAGAAGGCCAAATATTTTTTCAGAGCTATATGCAGAAAAAAATTATATTCAGTTTGCAACCTGATGGAGGTCAGTATAGATGGACTAATAGAACAAGTCCCACACACTGCTAGAAGCCCAAATATTTTTTCAGAGCTAGATGCAGAAAAAAATTATATTCAATTTGCAACCTGATGGAGGTCAGTATAGATGGACTAATAGAATGATGCTATGCCCAAAAGATTTTACTTCACTAGGTGCAGTAAAAAAATTGGTATTCTATACACAGGTGGTATATCTTGCAACACAGATAGGCTACTCCACTGACTAACACACTCTGCAATAGGCCAAAAAGGATTAGCTTTGCTAGATTCAGCCAAATGCTGTGAAAAAAACTTGCACAGCACTGGCACAGACCTGCCTGGCAAAAACTGATAGGAACTGATGTAACCTAGTCCTGAAAAGGACTGCAATTACAATTAGTGTTTACTCCCACAATCTATCTATTTAAGAGCACAGACCTGCCTGATAAAAGTCGTAGGAAATGCTGTAACCTAGTCCTTAAAAGGACTGCAATCACAACTATTCCCTACTCCCAAGCTATCTGTAGATTTGTGCGAAAATTGGCTTGAAATTAACAAGGTATAGCGCACACAGCAACAGCGGTGCCGTCTAACACGCAGCTGCAGCAGTGAGAAAATGGTGGCGACGGGGAAAATGGCTTGGTCTTATAGGGCAAGGACATGTGACATACACTGCCAATGACACATGCCCTTGCTTGTGTGAAAAAAAGCACTTCGCTACGTGTGTGCGCTGCTGATAGGCTGACAGATTGCACCTCCCCACTGTAAATGCGGGAAAGAGAAAAAAAAATGGAGATCTTCATTATTCCTGCAGAGATCCATCCCCTGCCCCTCCCCTCACCCCGCTGTACACTCAAACTGCGCATTAACATTAATTTTCATCATTACTGAGAAAAAATCCAGTTATGATTTTGGTGCACGAACAGTTATCGAACATAACCTCGAACAGCCGAATTTTTCTCAAATCGTTCGTGTTCGCCGAACGGCTCGAACACCACCCAAAACAGCTCGAATTTGAGATTGGCGAACAGTTCGAGTCGAACAACGCTCATCTCTACCCAGGAGAGCACCATATTCTGTAGATTAGGGGAAACAAACGTCCTCCCCGATGAAACCTGGTTAGAGGACACAGCAGCCACCCTCTCTACCTGAGAGTTCCTTTTGACATAGTCTGACAAGACCCGGGTCCTGGGGACAGACAAAGAATCTGTACCGGAAGCCACAACGGTAGAGGGATCAGAGACTACCCTCCGGGTGACTGCGACCATACACTGAGACGCACAATTCTCACTCCAGGAAGAAATTTCCCCCATATTCCAGTCAATGTGTGGAGTATGACAACGTAACCAGGGGAGACCCAATAACACCTCATCTAATCCACCGGGAATAATAAGAAATGAGATGACCTCCCGATGGCCCTGAGGAAATGACATGGTGAGGGGAATCGACTGGTGGGTGATTTGCGCATCCAGGAGTGAACCATTGACAACATTATTGTTCATTGGTCTTGACAGTAACTCTAAAGGGATGGCATGACTCTGGGCAAACGTAGATGATAAAAAATTGCCATCAGCACCAGAGTCCACCCACGCCTTAGCAGTAACTGCAGATGTACCAAATGACAAAGACACATTATATAATAATTTGGAGTAAGAAGTTCCAGAATTTAATACACCTCCTCCAACGGTGTTAAGACCAACTAGTTTACCTGACTGCTTGGAACCCTTATTAATGGGAGACTCCAAGATATGAGCAGGTCGGGAACGAGAAGAGTTAGACTCAGTTCGAGATACATCCATAGCCTCAGGGTCCGAGTCGGGAGTCTCGGGTTTGGAAATGGGTCTAGAAAAGGATGGTGCCAACTGATACTGAGGTCTGGCGACCTCCAGCTCTAACTTGTGTTCTGCATGACGCAAGTCTATACGGTTAGTGAGAGATATTAACTCCTCCAGGGAGGTTGGGATTTCTCTGGTAGATAGAGCATTTTTAACATGACCAGCCAGACCCTTCCAGAACACCGGGATAAGCGACCGCTCAGACCAATCCAGTTCAGCCGCTAGGGTTCTAAACTGGATGGCATAGTGGCTGGCGGTGGCCGAACCCTGAATCAACGCAAGAAGCTTAAGAGCTGTATCATGCGTGACCTGAGGACCTAGGAATACACTTTTTAGGGTTCTGAGAAAGAGACCCACATTAGTCAATACCGGGTCATTTGACTCCCACAGGGGAGTAGCCCACTCCAGAGCTCTGTGGGAGAGTAACGAGATGACATATCCCACTTTGGCTCTTTCGGAGGGGAACCGTGCCTCCATCATCTCCAAGTGAGTGGAGCATAGATTAGTAAAACCCATGCAGGATTTACTGTCCCCAGAACATTTTTCCGGGAGAGCAAAACGGGGTAATGGGGCAGTTGCAGATGTCGCAGCACTTATCGCAGCCGAGTTAACCAGATTGGCTGCTTGCGAAGCCGCATGGGTAGCTACTGCAGTGATATCAGCGGCCGGAGCTTGTTCCAGAGACCTAAGTCTGGTCTCCAGTTGCTGTATGTAACACTGCAGTTGCTGGTTGTTCGGCAAGACCCTGGCCCTCTGACACTGTTAGGAGGGTGGTTGCAGACAACTTTATTATAATGGAACGCAACCGACCCCAGGGTCCGTGATGCAGCCTGGAGGACTGCTGCCGAACACTTTCCGGGTGGAAAGTAAAGTAACCAACTTAAATGATAGACCCTTCCGTGTTACTGCAAACAGGAACGGGTATAGCGGTTCGCTCTATCTCTGTTAGCAGCACGAGAGATAGGTGGAGAAAAACTATCTGTAGTCCTGTTAACTACGCAGGGACTACACTGGCGGCGCTAGGATGCGTGTGTGACTACGCCGACGGGTACACGTGCCTCCAGCCGGCGTGCTACCGGACTGCAGGGTATTACTCCACGTGTCTGACAGACGATAGCCGTGAACAGGAAGTCTGTAGGCTGCTCGGGGTGTTAGGCGACCCCTTTGGCTGAGCCAGACTGCTAGACGAAGCTACCTGCCTCTATGAAGCTAACCTGCCTCTATGGAGCTAACCTGCCTAGCGGAAACTACACGTGGAACAGAGTCGTCCACACACCAGCATCACTGCTCAATGGTCAGAGCGCACCACCGTGTTTGTGGGCGGGCCTTTTAAAGACTAAGCCCTGCCCACCGACGCACCATTGGTGACGCTACCCGTGGACCAATCAGGCGTTGCCAGGTGGGTGCCAAACCACCAATCACGATCCGCCAGGTCACGGGCATGCTCAGTGCGGCAAATCCTGGACTTAGACTCCAAAAGCCCTGTCTCCCTCTCCAACCTATGCTTAACATTGCTAGGCACAAATGCCCAGGAGACAATCTGCACATCTCGTGGACCAGCTGGGCACTGGGGCTGATGATGATGCTGAGCAGCATTAGTGCTGGCTGGACCAAATTGGGAGACCACAGAAGATTCTGGACCCTTTTCAAATCCAGCACCAGACTGACACCAATGATCTCCTGCAATAAAAGTAAAATAATAAACCCACCTCATCCTTACCTTTCCATGGTTCCCAAGACAGCTTCAGCTCTGCTACATTGACATGACAGGCTGGATCGCAGCAGAACACTGCCATCCAGTTTGCCATGCCGCAGGCACTGAGAAGCTCCTCAGTGTCTGGCTGTGACGGCATCCAGATGAGCTGAATTCATGTCCAATGAACTCAGCTCACCTCATGCAGTCACTGAGAGCATTGGAGAAATCTCCTGCGCAGTGTCTCTGAAGGATGACAAGCTGGATGGCAGTGTTCTGCTGCGATCCAGCCTGTCATGTCAATGTAGCAGAGCTGAAGCTGTCCAGGGAACCATGGAAAGGTAAGGATGAGGTGGGTTTATTATTTTACTTTAATTGCAGGAGATCGTTGGCTTCAGCTGGAATGGGCGTGACAGTAAGTAGAGTTTAATTTAGAACATTAAAGAATTGTGTCTTTATTTCAATTAAAGGACTTTATTCTGGGTGTTTGTGTTCTTTTTAACTTTCACTATGGGGTTAATAATGGGGGTGTCTTATAGACGCCTCTCCATTACTAACCTGGGCTTGATGTCAGCTGGCCTTTTAAGCTGACATCAACCCCAACCCTATTACCCCACTGCCACCGCAACAGGGCAGTGGGAAGAGCGAGGCTAAGTGCCAGAATTGGTGCATCCTATGGATCCGCCATTTCTGGGGTGGCTGACGGCTGGTGTTTCTAGCCTGGGAGGGGGCCAATATTCATGGCACCCTTCCTGGGCTATTACTATCAGCCCCCAGCTGCCTACCTAGCCTTTGCTAGCTATTAAAATAGGGAGGACCCCACGTCATTTTTTTTGGGGTCCCCCATTTTAATAGCTAGTAAAGGCTAAGTATACAGCTGGGGGCTGATATTAGTAGCCTGGGAAGCTCCGTGGGTATTACCCCCTTCCCAGGCTTCAAACATCTGCCCCAGGCGTCTGCTTAACCTCGGCTAGAGACTAAAATTGCGGGGAACCCCACGCCAATTTTTTTTTTAATAAATCCTTTATTTTAACACTAAATGACAAGTACCGTAACCAACACTATCACTGTACTTATTATATATGTGACTGACATGTTTCTATCTATCTAATCTATGTGTGATGCTCTATTCTTTCTGTTCTAAATAGTCGGGTACCGGTGTATGCCGCTGCTGAATTGCTGGTTTTTCATGTTTCACTGTGAGCACTTTTCCCATCGATTTGGGCAATCACTGTAATGTCACAACCACCATGGCTCTGACATTACAGTGAGTGGCAGACAATCCCTGCAAGATTGGTGCTCTAAATAGCGCCAAACATACAGGACGGGGACCCGAGCTCCCGTACGAGCATCTCGAAAATACTCGGCGAGCTCCGAGCATCTCGAGTACTGAGATGCTCGGGTGAGTACCGAGCAGTGGCAAGCATGCTCGCTCATCACTAGCTGTAAGCCATAATCATCAACATTAACAGAAATAACCACTTGAAATAGATCACTCTGTTTGTAATGACTCTATATAATATATGAATTTCACTTTTTGCATTGATGAACTGAAATAAATTAGCTTTTTCATGATATTCTAAGTTAGTGAGATGCACCTGTATCTCTCTGATTTTGGGGCATAACAGTTTAAATTTTGAAAATTGAGGAATTTTGAAAATTATCACCAAATTTCCATTTTTTCCACAAATAAATGCAAGTGATATCGAAGAAATTGTACCACTATCATGAAGTACAATATGTCACGAAAAAACATTCTCAGAATCAATGGGGTCCGTTGAAGCGTTCCAGAGTAATTACAGCATAAAATGAGAGTGGTCAGAATTGTAAAGATTGGCCCGGTCATTAACGTGCAAACCACCCTCGGGGGTAAAGGGGTTAATATATAAAAATAAGAAAGCCACAGCTATTTTATTTCTTCAGGTCAGAATGAAACCAGAGAAACCTCATTATCTTAAAATAGGCTCTGCGAGGTTAACATATATATATTTTTAACAGTAAGAATAGAGCAACCGACTATACTATTATTGGCTTCAAAAAGGAAAGCAAACCAAGAGAACTGAGAAAGGAGCTAGTGTAAACAGAGCTTTACCTTTGTGCCCTGACAGTTCATTATTACCATAGTTACACTGACAAAGATTTAGAAAAACTTGCAGAGAAAAAGAGGAGAGGCTACAAAAATCAACTAATAAGGTTAACCCTTAGTGCGTTCACATGCGTTAAAATGGTTTGTTTAAATTAAATAAAATAGGTATGCAATGACAGCATGCTGTAAAAGTTGCAATTTAATCGCTTTTATCAAACATTTATTTCTTCATGTCTTGAAATCATGGCATGTTCCTATTTCCGAGGAAGATTTTTGAAAAATGACTGATGATTGATGTTTAAAAGATTCCTGCCCTTTCTCAACTGAATGTTTGAAATTGAGGTTTCCATGGTGATCGTGGTAGTAACTGTCTGCAACTTTTAGTTTTTTTCTATTAAATGCTTAGAAATTGCAATAATATCAGTCGAATACACAAGTGTGTCCAGATAGTGTGCATGTTGATATTTCTCTCTTATGATGATAGACCCAGGCACCAGCAAGCTATCATTAACAAAGCTATGCTTACAGGCTGCTCACTGTGAGCTCCCTGTGAGCTAGCTCTGGAAAATAAAAGCTTTATATATAAAAAATAATAATAATAATATATAGAGTCATGTTTCTCCATTTCTAGAGAAAAACAAGCAGTAAGCTGCTCTGTCTAAGTGCCCCATCACATTCTTGCTTCTTGGAAACGTTAGAGAGAATATAAGAAAAAAAAGCAAATGCTGCATTATTCCAAAGCGAGCAGTTTTTATTTACACTTCTTGGACACAATAGTAGTATTTAGGAAAAAAAAATAAAAGCAGGAAATGGCACATGGGGCAACAACTGCCACCAAGACCTGGGGGGCACTGTATGTAAAGAAAAAAGGCTCAATTGTTGCATAAAATCATTGCTCTAAATTGCACAATTAAACACATTGAGTTGCTATTATAATATAGGAATTGAAGCTACACATCACAGCTTCAGAACCATTTAATACATTTTTATTTATTTTTTTGGCTGGGAGAAAGTACATGAGTGCTTTTCTTGTCTTTTTAAACTGAACACATTGAATAGCGCTTGGCAATTTACCACAAGCAGATGCAATATTGGCCACAAAAGCTTGGCATTGATATGTTACATGACCAATGAGGAGTTAAAAACAATTCTCATTTACAAATCTGCAAAGTTCACATTCCAAAATATGAACACATATTGTATAATGTAGCCTGATATTACCACAGCCTCCAACATTTAGAAATTGAAAATAGTCTCTCATTCCTGTCATTTTTTTTCTGCTATACTTAAATGATGTTATTAAAATTGAACAATTGAAGCAATCATCAGTTTTTGGATTATGCACAGATATCAAGATATAAGAATGTGCTTGAGAGAGACTTCTCATAAATGTAACACTTAGCAAAAAAATATATAGATGCGGCTGGGGCGCCTATATAATATATTAAAGTGCATGGCCAGCATACAGACAAATATTCTAACAAAATATATCAGCACACTGCAACTAATTAATAGATAAATTCCACTATTGTTATACAGTAGATGTAAAAATTGTGAGGCTTTTGTTGAAAAAGATGGGTGGATAAGGGTGTGCTTTGGGGTGGAGTGGCCCCTTGTCCACTCATCTTTCACAGATAAATTTTAACTAACAATAAGTTGCTTCATACCTCCTCCCCAGTTTATTTGCGGCTTGGTCAAGCACATATTATTCTGACTCCATAAGTAAGCTGTGAGCATAGGGATCTTGAGACACTGTTTCTATAAATGTCTGTATTGACCAGTAATCACACAAAGTGATTTCATCAGACAGCTTGACTCAACTGCAGAGGCATGTATGAAGATTCCAAAAGAAGTTTTATTTTCAACCGGAATTCCTGTGGTCATGCACAATTACAGTAGGTAAAAAGATGATTCCGAACCATGCTGTATAGGTATGAACTTTCAACATAACTGACATACATTATCTGAGGAGGCAAGGAGGGGTTACTGACATCAGAGCCTACAACAGAGTTGGGCTACAAGGAGAGAGGGACCACAAAACGTTTAGAAAGGTAAACTGATTATATAGCAGTGTAAAAGAAACAATGCAATGACCATACAATACTGAATGATTCCCAAGTCATGACACATTATTATTATTATTATTTATTTATATAGCACCATTGATTCCATGGTGCTGTACATGAGATGGGGTTACATACATACAAAATACAGATATCACTTACAGTAACAGATAAACAACGATAGACTGGTACAGAAGGAAGATGACCCTGCCATTGCGGTCTTACATTCTACAGGATGGTGGGGAAGGAGACAGTAGGTGGGAGGATTGCAGCAGCTCCGGTGTTGGTGAGGCGCAGGTCCGGTGTTGGTAAGGCAGCAGATCCAGTGGTGTTGAGGAGGTAGCGGGGTAATGGCAGGCTGTAAGCTTTCTTGAAGAGATGGGTTTTTAGGTTCTGTCTGAAGGATCCAAGTGTGGTGGATAGTCGGACCACATATAGAAGTGAGTCACTAGAGTTACCATCAATCCAAAGAGTTCATTTTGTCACTGGTGATTGGCTGAAAAGCATTTTGATACAAAAAAAATGAAATCAGTACATTACATTTTGTATAGTGTAGCAATAGTAGAATTCTTGTATTCATAAATTGCTGTGTGTTGATGTAAGATGTGACACTTAGGAGTGTGCATGGAGCCCATACAGACCTATAAACAGTTCCTATGTCTCTGTAGCATGAAGCTGTAGGCAAAGCATGTATCACAGCATTGTACCCTCACAGGCAGTATAAAATGTTAACGTATTATAGCATTAGATAGTAGAGGTGAGAAGTAGTGATAAGCGAACGTGCTCACCACTGCTCTTTACTCGCCCGAGCATCACTGTGCTCGATGAGCTCGGCGAGTATTTCCGGGTTGCTCGAACGGGGTCCCCTCCCTGGATGTTTGGCACTCTTTAGAGAGCCAATTAACATGCAGGGATTGCCTGCCATGCACTGTAATGCCGTAGCCATGTTGGTTGTGGCCATTACAGTGATTGGCTAGCCACACAGCATCATCAGGTATATATAAGACCGGGCGCCGCCATGCTCATCACAGTTTACTCCGGAACCAGGCAGAGTAGGGAGAGCTGCTGCTGCGTCAGGGAGAGATTTGCTTCTTCATAGTTAATACAGGTATTCCACAACATATATATACTGTATATATCCAACTGAACTAACAGTCCTTCTGAGGACTAATCCAGCTGCATATAAGCAGTGCTAGGCAGGAGTTAGGCAGGCAGTGTATGTGGCAGACTGCAGTGCATGATGCAGCACAAGAGGGTCCATTGAACATCCTGTTAGCATAGGTATTCCATAACATATCTATATATCCATCTAAACTAACAGTCCTTCTGAGGACTAATCCAGCTGCATATATTCAGTGATGATAGCAGGAATTAGGCAGGCAGGCAGTGTATGTGGCAGAATGCAGTGCATATAGTGCAAGAGGGTCCATTTAACGTTTCTGCTGCTGCTGTTCTTACAGATATTTGTAGACATAGCCCCAGATATCAGGGGCCAGGGCAATTTTTTTTTATCTTAATCCTAGTTATTTGCTTAAAAAGTAATCCAGAGTACACCACTTTCTGCTCCATTTGCTTGTTCTCACTGCAGAATAAAGCCAGATATGTTCCATATTTCAGCAATAAAAATCCAGAAATTTAAACTGAACCTGGAAAATATTGGCCTCCTTTTCCATTTTGTTGCAGTGTGTTGGTCAAGCTATTCACACTAGGTGTCTGTGAAGGATAGTAATAGAAAATTACAGGCCTTCTATTATCACCATCAGCAAGCACATCCATGTCCTTGTCCCAGCGCAGCGTTCAGTTGTCCCTACCCCAGTCCTTGGAACGCAAGCGCAAATACGCAGCCAACGCCCCACAGTCCACATTACTAAATTCAAACATTTTGAGAATGCTTGCGCTCGAAATGTTGCCTTTTAGGCTCATGGAGACGGAACCTTTCTGGAACCTGATGGCAGCGGCCATCCCTCGGTACTCGGTCCCCAGCCGCCACTATTTCTCCCTGCTTGCCATCCCAGCATTGCACAACGCTGAAGAGTTGTGGACAGCTCTGAAAGAGCAGGCAGATCTGTGGCTGTCACCGCTGACCATACAGCCAGGGATGGCCGTGTGTGACAATGGCCGGAACTTGGTGGTGGCTCTGAGGCGAGCTCACACATGTACCATGCCTGGCTCATGTGCTTACCCTCATGGTTCAGCGGTTTCTCAAAACCTACCCGGATCTATCGGATCTAATTGTCAAAGTACATGCCTGTGTGCCCATTTTAGAAAGTCAGCTACAGCTTCCACCGCCCTTGCCGTGCTTCAGCAGCGTTTGCAGCTTCCTGCTCACTGACTGTCCCCACGCATTGGAACTCTACATTGCAGATTTTGGGAAGGATTTGTGAACAGAAGAGGGCAGTTGTTGACTACCAGCATCAACAAGGCCATCGGTATTCAGGTCAGACTTCACACATAAGACCTCAGGAGTGGACATGGATGTCAGACATATGTACCATCCTCCAAAACTTTGGGGACTCCACTAAGATGGTGAGCGGCGATGACGCCATAATTAGTGTCACAGTCCCGCTTCTCTGTCTTCTGAAATGCTCTCTGCTCATAATAAGAGGATGCATTGCAGGCGGTGCATGATGAGATGGAGCAATGAACCATACAGGGTGATTCCACTCAGCTCAGCCTCATCTCATTCCAATGTGGTTTGGGTGTCAATGAGGAAGAGGAGGAGGAAGAACAGGAGCTAGTTTCCTGCGCTACTGACGGTACTATCTGCACTACTGTCATGCCCTCTGTTCAGCGTGGATGGCCTGAGGACAGGGAGGAGGAGGAAGATGATGAGGAGGAGAGCATGGTCAGTCATCCTCTTGGTGAGGACACAGAAGCCTTGCCTCTTTGCAGTCTGTCACGCATGGCTGAGTATATGTTATGCTGCCTTTCCCGTGACCCCCGCGTTGTCCAAATTTTGGGTGACAGTCATTATTGGTTAGTGACACTTCTAGACCCACACTACAAGGAGAACTTTCTGTCTCTTATTCCCTTACAGAACAGGCCTAATAAAATGGTGCAATATGAGAAGGCCCTTGTGAAATTATTAAAAAAATTCCCATCTGTAAATGCTGGCAGCAGAGGGCACACTTCATTGGACAACCAAGGAGTACAGGCAGGAGAGACACAAATGCAATCAAGCAGAAGCAGAGGAACACTGTCAAAGTTCTGGGACAGTTTTCTCAAGGAGGGAAGTGTTGCTGAGGGAGTACCTTGCCGACCGTACCAACGTCCTCCTTAATTCCTCTGTGCCTTTTAATTATTGGGTATCCAAGCTGGACACGTGGCATGAACTGGCTGTCTATGCCTTGGAGGTCCTGGCCTGCCCTGCCGCTATCGTTTTGTCAGAGTGGGTTTTTAGTGTCGCCGGTGGAATTATAACCGATAGGTGCATCCGCCTGTCAACTGAAAATGCTGACAGGCTGACTCTTATAAAAATGAACAAGGGCAGGATTGGGCCAGACTTCTCAACACCACCGAATAATAGCAGCGTAACATAAACTCAACTAAAGTATCTTTTTTTGGGGAGGTCTAACTCTATTCCAATGCACCTCTGTCTTCACACCCAGACATGGGTATACGCTTCCTGATTTTGTCTATTTGCTCTTGTTGTCCTCCTTCCCCGCATCATCATCCTCCACCTCCATATGTACTATATCAACATATCTACGTCTCTTTCAAGGGACATTGAAGTTCCTCCCAATTTTTGACAGCCGTTTCTTGTCTGCATAGGCAAACAGTATGAGAGACACACTTCCTAGTAATGGGAACATTGTTTTCAGGAGGCCCTCTCCGTCTCTTGCAAGTGACATTGGAGTTCCTCCAAATTGTTGGCAGCTGTTTCAATCACTACATACGCAAGAACAGTATGTAAGACCCACTATTTAATAATGGGAACAACAAAGCATAGCCGACTGCTGGCCCTTTAACAATAGTAAGGGCCGCCTGATGGCCCTATAAAAATAGTCTTTGTAACTTTCAGAGTCCCTCCATCATAAATTAAACAGGATGTGTCTGATGATGTGTCACACACCACATGGCCAGATAAGGCAGTAAAATGTTAAAATGACATTTACTGGTAAATGTTTATTCACCATTGAAAACAATGCAAAAGTACAAAAATGCATCAAAAATGCTACGTGTGAACATAGCCCAATGTGTGGAGGAGCATGTTTGTTTTTGGTTATTTATTTTGCTTTATATGCAAGTCATTGCCCTGGAAAGGATGCTCCTTAACATATTTCCCAGGAAAATCCATTTTGGTTTCGTTTTTATATGTCTTATTACGGGCCATAAAAGTGGCGTAATACCTCTGACAAAGTTGTTGACAGCAGTGACCTGGGAGTCAGAAATGCTTCCAGGGGTGTTCCCCATGCTGTTCCCATGTCATTTGAGCACTGTTCCCATCAATTTTGGCAATTTTTAGGCCCTCTGCAGACCACCGGGGGGGAGCCGCTGGAAAAATACTTGCGTTTCCCATAGACTTACATTGGGCTCATTAGTGAGTCCGAGCACTTGAGCATTCCAATTTTCTCGACTCGAACAATGAGTACCCGAGCATTTTATTGCTCGCACATCACTAGTGAGAAATCTAAATTAAGCAATTTCACTTAGGATTTTAGTAAAATTTGTAGATTTAGGTGAATCTAAGTTATCCCCTTCTAAAAAAGAAAAGTAGCTTATTTTATATATATATATTTATATATATATATATATATATATATACAGTACAGACCAAAAGTTTGGACACACCTTCTCATTTAAAGATTTTTCTATATTTTCATGACTTTGAAAATTGTACATTCACACTGAAGGCATCAAAACTATGAATTAACAATGTGGAATTATAATAGTTAACAAAAAAGCGTGAAACAACTAAAAATATGTCTTATATTCTAGGTTCTTCAAAGTAGCCACCTTTTGCTTTGATCACTGCTTTGCACACTCTTGGCATTCTATTGATGAGCTTCAAGAGTAGAGATGAGCGGTGTTCGACTAGAACTGTTCGCCAATCTCAAATTCGAGCTGTTTTGGGCGGTGTTCGAGTTGTTCGACGAACCCGAACGATTTGCAAAAAATTCGGCTGTTCGAGGTTATGTTCGATAACTGTTCGTGCACCAAAAGCGTGTCCTGCATGTCTGGCGCTATTTAGAGCACCAATCATGCAGGGATTGTCTGCCACTCACTGTAATGCCACAGCCATGGTGGTTGTGGCATTACAGTGATTGCCCAAATCGATGGGAACAGTGCCAACAGTGAAACATGAAAAGCCGGCAATTCAGCAGCGGCATACACCGGTACCCGACAATTTAGAACCGAAAGAATAGAGCTTCACACATAGATTAGATAGATATAAACATGTCAGCCACATATATACGAAGTACAGTGACAGTGTTGCTTACTGTACTTGTCATTTAGCGTAAAGGATTTATCAAAAAAAATAATAGTGTTTTCATGCACCGTCTCTTTAAAAAAGCTGGCCGGCAATTCAGCAGCGGTACCCGACAATTTATAACAGACAGAATAGAGCTTCACACATAGATTAGATAGATAGAAACATGTCAGTCACATATATATGAAGTACAGTGATAGTGCTGGTTACTGTACTTGTCATTTAGTATTAAAATAAAGGATTTATTATTAAAAAAATTGGCGTGGGGTTCCCCTTAATTTTAGTCTCTTGCGGAGGTTAAGCAGACGGCTGGGGCAGATGTTTGAAGCCTGGGAAGGGGGTAATACCCACGGAGCTTCCCAGGCTACTAATATCAGCCCCCAGCTGAATACATAGCCTTTACTAGCTATTAAAATGGGGGACACCCCAAAAAAAATGACGTGGGGTCCCCCCTAATTTAATAGCTAGCAAAGGCTAGGCAGACAGCTGGGGGCTGATATTAATAGCCCAGGAAGGGAGCCATGAATATTGGCCCCCTCCCAGGCTAGAAACACCAGCCGTCAGCCGCCCCAGAAATGGCGCATTCATAGGATGCGCCAATTCTGGCACTTAGCCTCGCTCTTCCACGCTGCCCTGGTGCGGTGGCAGGGGGTAATAGGGTTGGGGTTGATGTCAGCTTATAATGCCAGCTGACATCAAGCCCAGGTTAGTAATGGAGAGGCGTCTATAAGACACCCCCATTACTAACCCCATAGTCAAAGTTAAAAAAAACACAAACACCCAGAATAAAGTCCTTTAATTGAAATAAAGACACAATCCTTTATTGTTCTAAATTAAACCATACTTACCGTCACGCCCATTCCAGCTGAAGCCAACGATCTCCTGCAATAAAAGAAAAATAATAAAGCAACCTCATCCTTACCTTTCCATGGTTCCCACGACAGCTTCAGCTCTGCTACATCGAGATGACAGGCTGGACCGCAGCAGAACGCTGCCATCCAGCCTCTCATCCCGCAGACACTTAGAAGCGCAGGCTTGCTTGCGCTGCTCAGCGTCTCTCTGTGACGACATCCAGATGAGCCGAGTTCATGTCCAATGAACTCGGCTCACCTCATGCACGTCACTGACAGCGTGGGAAAATTCTCACGCTGAAGCGGTGAGTGCAGGAGAATTCTCCCACGCTGTCAGTGACGTGCATAAGGTGAGCTCATGTCCAATGAACTCAGCTCACCTCCTGCACGTCACTGACAGCGTGGGAGAATTCTCCTGCACTCAGCGCTTCAGCGTGAGAATTCTCCCACGCTGAAGCGCTGAGTGCAGGAGAATTTTCCCACGCTGTCAGTGACGTGCATAAGGTGAGCTCATGTCCAATGAACTCAGCTCACCTCCTGCACGTCACTGACAGCGTGGGAGAATTCTCCTGCACTCAGCGCTTCAGTGTGAGAATTCTCCCACGCTGAAGCGCTGAGTGCAGGAGAATTTTCCCACGCTGTCAGTGACGTGCATGAGGTGAGCCGAGTTCATTGGACATTAACTCGGCTCATCTGGATGCCCTCACAGAGAGACACTGTGGAGCGCAAGCAAGCCTGCGCTTCTCAGTGTCTGCGGGATGAGAGGCTGGATGGCAGCGTTCTGCTGCGGTCCAGCCTGTCATCTCGATGTAGCAGAGCTGAAGCTGTCATGGGAACCATGGAAAGGTAAGGATGATGTTGCTTTATTATTTTTCTTTTATTTCAGGAGATCGTTGGCTTCAGCTGGAATGGGCGTGATGGTAAGTATGGTTTAATTTAGAACAATAAAGAATTGTGTGTTTATTTCAATTAAAGGACTTTTTTCTGGGTGTTGTGTTTTTTTTAAATACTTTACTAGAAATTCATGGTGGTCATGTCTAATATTGGCGTGACCCCATGAATTTCGGGCTTAGGGCCAGCTGATAATGCCAAGCTGGCCCTAACCCCTTTATTACCCAGTGAGCCACCGCATCAGGGCCCTGGATGAGTTGGGTACAGCGCCAGAAGATGGCGCTTCTATGAACGCGCCATTTTCCGGGGTGGCTGCGGACTGCAATTTTCAGCGGGGGTGGCCCAGAAAGCTTGGGCCTCCCTGCGCTGCGGATTCCAGCCCCCAGCTGCCTAGTTGTACCTGGCTGGACACAAAAACAGGGCGAAGCCCCACGTCAATTTTCTTTAAATTATTTCATGAAATAATTAAGAAAAAAAGGGCTTCCCTATATTGTTGTGTCCGGCCAGGTACAAATAGGCAGCTGGTGGTTGGGGGCAGCCCGTTCCTGCCTGCTGTACCTGGCTGGACACAAATATAGTGCGAAGCCCCACGTCAATTTTTTTTAAATTATTTCATGAATTTCCTGAAATAATTTAAAAAAATTGAAGTGGGGCTTCGCACTATATTTGTGTCCAGCCAGGTACAGCAGGCAGGAACGGGCTGCCCCCATCCACCAGCTGCCTATTTGTACCTGGCCGGACACAACAATATAGGGAAGTCCTTTTTTTCTTAATTATTTCATGAATTTCATGAAATAATTAAAAAAAATTGAAGTGGGGCTTCGCACTATATTTGTGTCCAGCCAGGTACAGCAGGCAGGAACGGGCTGCCCCCAACCACCAGCTGCCTATTTGTACCTGGCCGGACACAACAATATAGGGAAGGCCTTTTTTTCTTAATTATTTCATGAATTTCATGAAATAATTAAAAAAAAAGTACGTGGGGCTTCGCCCTATTTTTGTGTCCAGCCAGGTACAACTAGGCAGCTGGGGGCTGGAATCTGCAGCGCAGGGAGGCCCAAGCTTTCTGGGCCCCCCCCGCTACAAATTGCAGTCCGCAGCCACCCCGGAAAATGGCGCGTTCATAGAAGCGCCATCTTCTGGCGCTGTACCCAACTCATCCAGGGCCCTGGTGCGGTGGCTCAATGGGTAATAAAGGGGTTAGGGCCAGCTTGGTATTATCAGCTGGCCCCAAGCCCAAAATTCATGGGGTCACGCCAGTATTAGACATGACCGCCATGAATTTCTAGTAAAGTATTTAAAAAAAACACAACACCCAGAATAAAGTCCTTTAATTGAAATAAAGACACAATTCTTTATTGTTCTAAATTAAACCATACTTACCATCACACCCATTCCAGCTGAAGCCAACGATCTCCTGCAATAAAAGAAAAATAATAAACCAACCTCATCCTTACCTTTCCATGGTTCCCACGACAGCTTCAGCTCTGCTACATCGAGATGACTGGCTGGACCGCAGCAGAACGCTGCCATCCAGTCTGTCATCCCGCAGACACTGAGAAGCGCAGGCATGCTTGCGCTCCTCACTGTCTCGCTGTGACGGCATCCAGATGAGCCGAGGTCATGTCCAATGAACTCGGCTCACCTCATGCACGTCACTGACAGAGTGGGAAAATTCTCACGCTGAAGTGCTGAGTGCAGGAGAATTCTCCCACGCTGTCAGTGATGTGCATGAGGTGAGCTCATGTCCAATGAACTCAGCTCACCTCCTGCACGTCACTGACAGCGTGGGAAAATTCTCCTGCAATCAGCGCTTCAGCGTGAGAATTTTCCCACGCTGTCAGTAACGTGCATGAGGTGAGCCGAGTTCATTGGACATGAACTCGGCTCATCTGGATGTCGTCACAGAGAGACGCTGAGCAGCGCAAGCAAGCCTGCGCTTCTCAGTGTCTGCGGGATGACAGGCTGGATGGCAGCGTTCTGTTGCGGTCCAGCCTGTCATCTCGATGTAGCAGAGCTGAAGCTGTCGTGGGAACCATGGAAAGGTAAGGATGAGGTTGCTTTATTATTTTTCTTTTATTGCAGGAGATCGTTGGCTTCAGCTGGAATGGGCGTGATGGTAAGTATGGTTTAATTTAGAACAATAAAGGATTGTGTCTTTATTTCAATTAAAGGACTTTATTCTGGGTGTTTGTGTTTTTTTTAACTTTGACTATGGGGTTAGTAATGGGGGTGTCTTATAGACGCCTCTCCATTACTAACCTGGGCTTGATGTCAGCTGGCATTATAAGCTGACATCAACCCCAACCCTATTACCCCCTGCCACCGCACCAGGGCAGCGTGGAAGAGCGAGGCTAAGTGCCAGAATTGGCGCATCGTATGAATGCGCCATTTCTGGGGCGGCTGACGGCTGGTGTTTCTAGCCTGGGAGGGGGCCAATATTCATGGCTCCCTTCCTGGGCTATTAATATCAGCCCCCAGCTGTCTGCCTAGCCTTTGCTAGCTATTAAATTAGGGGGGACCCCACGTCATTTTTTTGGGGGGGTCCCCCATTTTAATAGCTAGTAAAGGCTATGTATTCAGCTGGGGGCTGATATTAGTAGCCTGGGAAGCTCCGTGGGTATTACCCCCTTCCCAGGCTTCAAACATCTGCCCCAGCTCTATCTTTCTGTTCTAAATTGTCGGGTACCGCTGCTGAATTGCCGGCCGGCTTTTTTAAAGAGACGGTGCATGAAAACACTATTATTTTTTTAAATAAATCCTTTACACTAAATGACAAGTACAGTAAGCAACACTATCACTGTACTTATTATATATGTGACTGACATGTTTCTATCTATCTAATCTATGTGTGAAGCTCTATTCTTTCTGTTCTAAATTGTCGGGTACAGATGCTGAATTGCCGGCCGGCTTTTTTAAAGAGACAGTGCATGAAAACACTAATATTTTTTTTAATAAATCCTTTACACTAAATGACAAGTGCAGTAACCAACACTGTCACTGTGCTTCTTATATGTGTGACTGACATGTTTCTATCTATCTAATCTATGTGTGATGCTCTATTCCTTCTTGTCTAAATTGTCGGGTACCGGTGTATGCCGCTGCTGAATTTGCCGACCGGCTTTTTTAAAGAGAGTGTCTTCTGAGCAGTTTGTCAGCTTTTGGACACCTTTGCAGGTGTTTTCTATGTGTTTCTATGTGTTTTTGTTTGCCTGCCATTGGTTTTAACGGTGTTCGACGGTGTTCTAAGGTGTTCGACGAACAGTTCGACGAACAGTTCCTCGAACATCCCGGTGTTCGACGAACCGAACCGAACCCGAACACTACGGGGGTGGCTCAACACTATTCAAGAGGTAGTCACCGGAAATGGTTTTCACTTCACAGGTGTGCCCTGTCAGGTTTAATAAGTGGGATTTCTTCCCTTATAAATGAGGTTGGGACCATCAGTTGTGTTGTGCAGAAGTCAGGTGAATACACAGCTGATAGTCCTACTGAATAGACTGTTAGAATTTGTATTATGGCAAGAAAAAAGCAGTTAAGTAAAGAAAAACGAGTGGCCATGATTACTTTAAGAAATGAAGGTCAGTCAGTGCGAAAGATTGGGAAAACTTTGAAAGTGTCCCCAAGTGCAGTTGCAAAAACCATCAAGCGCTACAAAGAAACTGGCTCACATGAGGACCACCCCAGGAAAGGAAGACCAAGAGTCACCTCTGCTTCTGAGGATAAGTTTATCCGAGTCACCAGCCTCAGAAATCGCAGGTTAACAGCAGCTCAGATTAGAGACCAGGTCAATGCCACACAGAGTTCTAGCAGCAGACGCATCTCTTCAACAACTGTTAAGAGGAGACTTTGTGCAGCAGGCCTTCATGGTAAAATAGCTGCTAGGAAACCACTGATAAGGACAGGCAACAAGCAGAAGAGACTTGTTGGGCTAAAGAACACAAGGAATGGACATTAGACCAGTGGAAATCTGTGCTTTGGTCTGATGAGTCCAAATTTGAGATCTTTGGTTCCAACCAACGTGTCTTTGTGCGACGCAGAAAAGGTGAACGGATGGACTCTACATGCCTGGTTCCCACCGTGAAGCATGGAGGAGGAGGTTTGATGGTGTGGGGGTGCTTTGCTGGTGACACTGTCGGGGATTTATTCAAAATTTAAGCCATACGGAACCAGCATGGCTACAACAGCATCTTGCAGCGGCATGCTATTCCATCCGGTGTGCGTTTAGATGGACCATCATTTATTTTTCAAAAGGGCAATGACCCCAAACACACCTCCAGGCTGTGTAAGGGCTATTTGACCAAGAAGGAGAGTGATGGGTTGCTACGCCAGATGACATGGCCTCCACAGTCACCAGACCTGAACCCAATCGAGATGGTTTGGGGTGAGCTGGACCGCAGAGTGAAGACAAAAGGGCCAACAAGTGCTAAGCCTCTCTGGGAACTCCTTCAAGATTGTTGGAAGACCATTTCCGGTGACTACGTCTTGAAGCTCATCAAGAGAATGCCAAGAGTGTGCAAAGCAGTCATCAAAGCAAAAGGTGGCTACTTTGAAGAACCTAGAATATAAGACATAGTTTCAGTTGTTTCACATTTTTTTGTTAAGTATTTAATTCCACATGTGTTAATTCATAGTTTTAATGCCTTCAGTGTGAATGTACAATTTTCATAGTCATGAAAATACAGAAAAATCTTTAAATGAGAAGCTGTGTCCAAACTTTTGGTCTGTACTGTATATAAACTGTATATATGTATATCCATACAAACATACTCACCTCCCCTCGCCCCCACCTGTCAAGCTGCACAGCCCTTCTTTGCTTTGCTTTTTCCTTCAGGTGTCTTCTTATGCCTCGTTTCAGCATATGGGCCTCAAAATGTCATGACGTCACTCTGCTTCAATGTGTAGGCCTCACATGAGGTGAGTATATATTTCTTTATCTTCTCAACCTACTTTTATTATGCTGTAGGGTCTGGAGAAACCTGAGAGAATAAAAGTCAACTCCTTAGGAATATAGAGTTATTGAAAAAAAAATATTGGTTTGATATAAGGAGTTTGTATGTTCTCGCCGTGTTTGCGTGGGTTTCCTCCAGGTTCTCTGGTTTCCTCCCACATTCCAAGGACATACTGATAGGTAATCTAGATTATGAGCCCAATGGGGACAGTGCCCATAATGTCTGTAAATTGCTGTGGAATTAATTGTGCTATATAAATGAGTAAAATAAATAAATAAATAAAATATGAATCATTTTGGATTTATATACAGTGATGTGAAAAAATGTTTGAAAACGTTTTTGCTCCCTTCCTGAATTCTTATTCTTTTGCATGTTTCTCACACTTAAATGTTTCAGATCAAATTTTTCAGATCACAAAACAAATTTAAATATTAGATATATATAAGTAAAAGTGTAAGTAAAAATAAAATGCAGTTTTTAAATGAAGGTCTTTATTATTAAATGAAAAATAAATCCAAACCTACAGTGCGAAAAAGTAGTTGGGCCACTCTTAGCAGCAACAACTGCAATCAAGCATAACTGACAATGAGTTTTTTACAATGTTCTGGAGGAATTTTGGCCCACTCATCCTTGTGAATTGTTGTAATTCAGCTACATTGGAAGGTTTCCGAGCATGAACTGTCTTCTTAAGGTCATGTTACAGCATCTCAATCAGATTAAGGTCAGGACTTTGTCTAGGCTACTCCAAAGTCTTAATTTTGTTTATCTTAAGCCATTCAGAGGTGGACTTGAAAAGATGGCCGGAAATTCTCCTTCAGGATTTTTTGATAGACAGCAGAATTTATGGTTCCATTTGCCACAGAAAGTCTTCCAGGTCCTGAAGCAGCAAAACAGCCTCAGGCCATCAAATAACCACCACCATATTTTACTGTTGGAATGATGTTCTTTTTCTGAAATACTGTGTTAATTCTATGCCAGATGTAATGGGACACGCACCTTCCAAAAAGTTCAACTTTTGTCTCGTCAGTACACAGACTATTCTCCCACAAGTCTTGGTGGTCATCAATATGTTTTCTGGCAATACTGAGATAAGCCTTTATCTTTTTTTTGCTCAACAGTGGTTTTCATCTTGGAACTCTGCCATGCATTCAATTTTTGCCCAGTCTCTTTCTTATGGTGGAGTCATGAACACTGAACTCAACTTAAGCAATTGAGGCCTGCAGTTCTTTCGATGTTGTTGTGGGGTCTTTTGTGATATATTGGATGAGTTGTTGCTGCTGTGAAGATTCACCACTGTTCCATGTTTTCACTACTTGTGGTTTGCTGGAGTCCCAAAGCTTTCAAAATGGCTTAAAATCTTTTTGAGACTGATAGATCTCAATTACTTTGTTTCTCATTTGTTCCTGAATTTTAGCATGATGTCTAGGTTTTGAGGATCTATTGGTTTACTTCACTTTGACATGCAGTTCTTGTTTAAGTGATTTCTTGAATCAGAACAGGTGTGGCAGTAATCAGGCCTGTGTGTGGCTATGAAAAATGAACTCAGCTTCCCAAAGATGTGATAAAACACAGTTAATTTATGTTTTAAGCGGGGCAATCATTTTTTTTCACACAGGGCCCTGTAGGCTTGGATTTCTTTTCCCCTTAATAATAAAGACCTTCATTTAAAAGACTGCATTTTTTTTACTTGTGTTATCTTTGTCTAATATTTAAATTTGTTATGTAATCTGAAACATTCAAGTGTGACAAACATGCAAACTGTAGGTTAGTGCGCCAAAATATTTAACTGCTTCACATTTTGTAAAATTCATATGTCAATTTTCTTTTCTCTTAGACAAAACATAGAATGATTTTCATCAGTGCTCTACATTCAATTTGCATCTGTTTTTGTGTCCTTCTTTCTGTTTTTACCAGCAGTGTGATGTGTTCCTCCTTTTTACAAGCTTAACTCATCTGCGAAAAACAGACAGCACACTGATGGCACATGGATGACATCGGAGTCCTGTCTTGCTTCCATTTTTTTCACTATTCCATTGAAAAAATGTATATTAAAATAGGACATTTCCCACATGTGTTTGAGATGTTCGAAATTGCCTAAATATTGGGGAAAAAATATTTACAAATAATCTAAGTAAGTAAAGAATTTTGTGAAATAGACAGATTTTTTTTGCCATACATATTTGCTGTGGAGTCTTGAAGATTTAGAATAATGTCCTTTTCTAATGCTGAAAAAACAAGTAGGAAAGCAGCCCTATGTGCACTATATCAACATTTTACAGCTGAAGTCAATGGGATGGTTTTACAGAGAATATTCAAACTTTTCCAGCGATTGCATGTTTCATGTCAGGTCCTGGTGTATGATATGGGCTCAGGAGATAATGGCTTCTGTTACATAGTTAGCATCTGCCTCTAACAGCATAAAGTGAAGCTGAGCTCCGCCTGCTGCCGATAACTCCATCAATCTTTGATATCGGCATTTATAGCACAATCTGGGGTACGCCATTCAACATGCTTATAGTCCACCCACTATGCTAATACTATAGCAGGAAAACAGCAAAAAAAACTGCTAAAGGACTTTGTGCCTGCCATGATAATGGTCCTGAGAAGACCGGCTAATACCTGGGCTTCGATACTGGTAATGAAATATATAGTTAAAGTGGTTAGACAATTGCAGGTTCAAGCCCTCTAAGGGGAATAAAAAATAAAGAAAAAAAAGGTTTCAAATATATAGAAAAATATAAAATTTAAAATCACCACCCCTTTTTCCCTCATTAAAAATGAATAAAAATTACAGCACTTAATATATTTGTTATCACTACATCTGATCAAGTATAATCTGTCAAAACATAAATTTAATTAACTCAAATAATAAATTACCTAGAGAAAAAATTTTAAATGCCACAATTACGCTTTTTTAGTCACCGTAGCTCTATCAAGAAATGAAATAAGAAGTTATCGAAATGTCAAAACTACCTCAATATGGTATCAATAAAAAAATTGCAACTTGCCACACAAAAAACAAGCTCTCAAACAGTTCTACTTATTTAGAAATTAAACAGCATAGGTCCCGTTAAATGGCAGCACAAATGGATTTGTTTTTTATATAAATTTTCAATATTTTTTTTCATCAGTTTAAAAAAAAAACTATGCAAGTTTGGTATCTGCAGGGGGGAAATAAAAGTATTTGATTCACACCCGATTTTGCAAGTTTTCCCACCTACAAAGAATGTAGAGGTCTGTAATTTTTATCGTAGGTTCACTTCAACTGTGAGAGACAGAATCTAAAAAAATGCAGAAAATCACATTGTATGATTTTTACATAATTAATTTGCATTTTGTTGCATGAAGTAAGTATTTGATACAAAAGAAAACAGTACTTAATATTTGGTACAGAAACATTTGTTTGCAATTACAGAGATTACATGTTTCTTGCAGTTCTTGACCAAATTTGCACACATTGCAGCAGGTATTTTGTTCTACCCCTCCATTCAGATCTTCGCCAGATCTTTCAGGTTTTGGGGCTGTCGCTGGGCAACATTGAGTTTAAGCTCCTTCTAAAGATTATGTAACGGGTCTGGGAGGCGGAACCTCTGAGCTACTATACAAGGGGGCGGTCCTTGTAAGGGAGCGGGTGGCGACCAGGGAAGACGGGCAGGAAGTCACAGCAGGTGACCGGGACAGTCTCTGAGTGAATGGGCTGGAGGTCACGGCAAGTGACCGGGGCAGTCTCTGGATGAATGGGCAGATGGTCACGGCAAGTGACCGGGGCAGTCTCTGAATGAACGGGCAGATGGTCACGGCAAGTGACCGGGGCAGTCTCTGGGTAAAGGGTTGGTACGACCTGTGGCGGCTGATGATAGACGTGAGCTCCCAGATGAGCAGGCGAGAGTCTCTGGATGAACGGGTGGTCACAGCATGTGACGGCGGAGCCTCCAGGAATACCAACAGACAGGCGGCAGATGAGCGCTCCCAGGTGAGCGGGCAGAAGTCTCTGGACAGGCGGGTGGTCACAGCACGTGACGGCAGAGCCTCCAGGTAGGCTAGCAGACAGGCAGCAGAAGAGCGCTCCCAGGTGAGCGGGCAGGAGTCACTGGACAGGCAGGTGGTCACAGCACGTGACAGCGGAGCCTCCAGGTAGGCTAGCAGGCAGGTAGCAGATGTGTGCTCCCAGGTGAGCAGGCAAGCTGGTCCATAGACAGACTGACAGGAGTTGGAAGGCAGACCGTCGGACCTCAGGCAAGCAGGCAGGTGGCTGAAGTGCGCTCCCAGGTGAGCGGACAGGCTGGTCCTTAGACAGACTGACAGGAGTAGTAAGGCAGACCGTCGGACCTCAGACTAGCAGGCAGGTAGCAGATAATCAGGCAGGAATAAGACAGCAAGCTGGCAGGAATCTGGCAGGTATCTGGTAGGTAACTGGCAACGGGACCTGAGGGCTGAAGCAGAGTAGTGAACAGAGCAACAACATTGCTCGGGCACCTCCATTTTGGAGGAGGTGCCTTATATATGGTGAAGTCCTCCGGCTATTGGCCGGGAACTTCTTAGGACGGCGCGCGCGGCCCCTTTAAGAGGAAGGGAGCGCGCGCGCGCGCCCTAAGCACAGTGGCCGGGAAGGAGCGCGCGCTGCCAGCAGAGCGGGAGGAGGACGCCGGGCTCGGAGCAGAGGGGTGAGGGGAACAGCGTCCCTGCCTAGCAGAGGGCAGGGACGCCGGCGCTACAGATTATTTATTGTGTTCAGGTCTGGAGACTTGATAGGCCACTCCAGGACCTCAAAATGCTTTTTACGGAGCCACTCCTTAGTTGCCTGACTGTGTGTTTCGGGTCATTGTCATGCTGGAAGATCCAGTCATAACCCATTTTCAATGCTCTTACTGGGGGAAGGAGGTTATTGACCAAAATCTCGCAATTTGCGTGGGTTTCCTCCGGGTTCTCCGGTTTACCCCAACACTCCAAAGACATACTGATAGGGAATTTAGATTGTGAGTCCCAGTGGGGACAGTGCCGATAATGTTTGTAAAGCGCTATGGAATTAATGGCATTATATAAGTGAGTAAAATAAATAAATAAATAAAATACATGACACGATCTGTCCTCCCTTCAATATGGTCGGGTCATCCTGACTCCTTTGAAGAAAAGCAGCCCCAAAGTATGATATTTTCTCCACTATGCTTCACAGTTGGGGCAGTGTTCTTGGGGTTGTGCTCATCCTTCTTTTTCCTCCAAACACGGCGAGTGGAATTGATACCAAAACATTCTATTTTGGTGTCATCTGACCACATGAACTTTTCCCATGCCTCCTATGGATTATAAGAAAACCAAAAAAAAGGAAACCACGAACATGAAGGTCAAAAGGCCCAAGACATAAATAGAAAAATGAAAAATTCTTTATTAATACATACGGTTACATGGTGACACAACAACTGGTGCCCACAGTAACAAAATACATGAAAATAGTACAACATTGTTAAAATTACATAGCCTGATCCACCAAGTGAAGGAACTGGACATAAATAAAAAGAAGTATCCTATAGTACATGAAAAGGATTAGCTTAGCCAGTCCAATGGCAAACTGTTGCCTGGCATCAAAAGACATATATATTGGTCATAGAACTTGAAATATACAACAATGAAGAATGTCAAGTATTTCATAATAAATGCTGAGGAATGTGGAAATAGTAATAATATTTGCACACTACCAGACCACTGTGGAAAGGGGAAGGAGTGTATTAAGTAATTGAAGGTCTATATATTTGTGATTCAAAACATGCAATGACTAAGGAACTTAGGACGCAAATAGCAAGTGCTAACTAGTTCGCACACGTCAAATGCGTAAATAAAAGCCATAAGCAAAAGTCAATAGAGAATGAGGCAAGTGATTGGCAAACAGCATCAGAGCTAATTCCTCAGTACTAGACAGACATTGGTTTATATGTATCTCCAAATAACCACAGAGGATATGTCACTCTTGACATTACATACGTCACACGTCACCCACTACACATATAGGTAGAGGGAAAATAGAGTATAGACAGTATTGTATTAAAAGAAATGTTTTATTAAATCCATTAAAAAGAAAACTACATTAAAATTAGGCAGGAGGAAAATTATTCAGCACCAGGATTCAAATATAGGTCTCAATCCTATAGAATAAATTAACACAAATAGATTTATGTTATTACTGATATAGGAGATGTATTCAATAAATCATTGAGTCTAAGTCTTTTGCTCATAAAGTGCAACTATTGATAAAGTGTCTCGTGCCATTAGCTAAAATAGACTTTCAAGGCTCAGAATTTTGCTGCTCATAAAGTGTCTAGTGCCATTAGCTATAATAGACCTTCAAATCTCAAAGTAAAATCAATAATTTATCTCAAGTCATATTTATAGAGTGCAACTGGCAGAAAAAGTGTCTAGTACTAGCAGCTGTAGTGATTTTTCCTCATGTGAGCTATAACAGACCTATAAAATACACCTCGCAAGTAGCAATTAATAAACAAAGCTATATCCATGCCAATGATATCACACTATCAGTTGTAACCAGAGCTAGATGGTTCACATATCTCCAAATATAATGCCTCAATGTATGGTTCTAACCATGACAATATTGCTGTCAGACAAAAAATTGCAATCAAACTCCTTCCTTTCTAAATCGTGTAGTTAACTTACAGGAGAGAATAGCATCCCCGTGGTCCTGTCGCTGCACCGCGACCGCCGTTTCGCCACGCTTCTCCCATTTTCTAATAATTGTGCCAACAGTTGTTGCTTTCTCAACAAGCTGCTTGCCTATTGTCTTGTAGCCCTTCCCAGCCTTGTGCAATTCTACTATTTTGTCCTTAATGTCCTGAGACAGCTCTTTGGTCTTGGCCATGGAGGTTGGAGTGTGATTGATTGAGTGTGTGGGCAGGTGTCTTTTATACAGGTAACAAGTTCAAACTTGAGCAATTAATACAGGTAACAAGTGCAGAGTAGGAGGTTTTTCTTTAAGAAAAACTAAGATGTCTGTGAGAGCCAGAATTCTTGCTGGTTGATAGGTGATTAAATTCTTATTTAATGCAATTTAATTATATATAACCAGATGTTAAAGTCGATAGGAAAATATGAACTGCACTATAAACAGAGCATTGCCATAAAGTTTTTTCTCCCTACTGTTGAGTTTTAGGGTCAGCTGCATTTTTTTAAATGTACCATGCTCTATCTGCTCAATTTATATTTTTTTAAATTTAACAAATTCAAAACATTCAACGCAAATTGAATTTCCTGGCCAAATTAAAATTTAGTCACACATGACTATCAGGGATTGTATTGTACATTTGCTCTCCTTACTAATCATCTAGTGTTGACATTTTAATGTTAGATTCATTTTAAAACAAAGTCTATGACTGACCATGCTACGCAAATAGCATAGGCTTTCTACAGCGTGCCATGGCAGATATGGTAACAAATACTATCAGCAATCAATAATGAATAATATCTTTAGTCATTATGAGACAATCCATTTGAATTGTTCTTTCTGTATACATAATGAACATACCTATTGACACTCTTTGGGAAACACAAGAAAATACAGAAATATGTGTAGCACCCCAAGGGCTCGGCTGCTACAGGGGTATTGCACCTCGAACCAGAGGTGTGGTATTCCACTCCCGGGTAAGGATGGAGTGTGGACCAGGACTCAGTAAGCTGCATGCACCACACACACCCCATTTCCGAGGGACAGCTCAACAGTGCTCCCACTAGACAGAAGTGCAGGCACGACAGCATCTGTTCCTGGCTGGAGTGGGGAGGGGGAGGAAAACCCAATTGTGTAGGAGAAGATAGGGGTGGGTCTCTGGGCATAGGTAGGAGCCCATTGGTTGCTAGTCACCTGGGCTCACACATAGAGGGAGGTATATAAGGTGGGCACCATCTTAGATCAGTGTGCAGTGCAGAGAAGAAGCTAAGAGTGAGAGGAGAAGACAGGAAGCAGAGCCCCTGCATGGGCTCTGCTCCGCAGGCAGGCCTTGTCAGAAGGCTGGAGCCTGAGAGAGAGAAGAAGGAACAGAAAGGAAAGTAAGAAAGGAACTGGAACAGAGGAGAAAGGAAGCAAGGAACACAGAGAAAGGCCCAGGGACACGAGGACAGAAGGAACCCCATATGCCCAGGAGATACAGGGTGAAGAGTTGGCAGAACAGGGTACCGGAACCCAAATTGGTGGAGGCAACAGATTCCTCAGCCAAAGACCGGAGGTTGTTACCACATCTTGGTGCGACCCCTCACTACATCCACCAGGAAAGCATACCACATAGGGTCAGGGAAACCGGAGAGAGGTTTCGCCGACAGAAGGCCCGAGGAAGCTGGACAAAGGTGGGTCACTGGTGGGGACGGCCAGAGAAAGGAAAGGAAGGGAGTCCTGTGCCACGCTCTGGAATTGCCTGGGAGTTGGTCGAGCCCCTTGCCTGGTGGACGCAGCACGGCTTGGGCAGTCACCGCCGGTACCGAGGTGACTAGGACCAGTAAAGAACTGTGAGTAAAGCATTGGAAACTGCAACCACACGTCTCTGTGTTTCATCGCCGCACCAGCACCATTAGTACTGGGACGCTCACACCATCACTCCCATCATCCACACTAGCTGCCCTGAGGCAATACTTCTCCCGTGGGGAGTTATCCCATACTCGGCTGCGCAAACTACATCAGCCTCAGCTGTCTGCAGCGCAGCGGCGGTCCCCACTGACCGCAATCCACGGGTGGCGTAGTCGGACACTTATTATAACACCAATAGACTGCCACTGGTTTGACCACCCTGGGCACGGACCGGGTCAGCGCCACGGAGACTACAACCCCCAGCATCTTACAGAAGGCCCGGCTCCGGGTATCCCCTGCACAGCACAGACCCAGGGGGCGCGTCAACTTTTGGCGTAGTCGGCAGGATCGAGACCAACCCGCCACAAACGGGTATTGCGTGCCTGAAGAAAATCGTACATGTACCTTGAAAAGAAGTCTCCCGCCATTTACAGAAGTTTCCCACCCGTCCGGAGTCGTTTCCCGCCATCCGGAGCCGATTCCCGCCATCAGACGCCATCTTGGACCGTTTCCCGCCATCGGACGCCATCTTGGGTCGTTTCCCGCCGTCTTCCCGCCATCCGCAGCCGCTTCCCGCCATTGGACGCCATCTTCGGGACACCGCGCGGTAAGAAGAGGGGCGTGGACGTCGAAAGCGCGCGAGATCCCAAGCTCCGCCTCACGCACTGACGCTGCGTAAGGTCCTGGAAGGGAGAGGGAGTGACGCTGACGTCACAGGAGCGCGACGCAAGGTCCTCAACCCCGACGATCGACTGCGGAGCTGTGGCCTACGGAGGAAGATCATCGCAAGGTTGGCCACGGTCCACCAGGGGGGAGGAGGACACCAGGAACAGAGAGCAAGATGGCAGACCGGCAGCAGACCAAGCTGACCAGCATCGGCAGTGCCCCAGCCGTCGCGGGCCCCGACCAGCGCCAGGAGAAGACTCGTGATACAGGAGCGGTCGCGGGAGCAGGTAAGAGGAGTCTCCCTGTCCCAGACGCTGCCAGCGTCAGCCTGCTCCCGGGCCACCTGGTGGAGCCGCCGATCCCGGGCGCTGCTGACACCGACCTGCTCCAGACCCCGCAACAAGCCTTGCAGCCGAGCCCTCCAGCCCTGGGCACCGCCACCACCAGCCCGCGCCCAGGTCCAAAGTCGCACCCTCTGATCCTGGGCGTCATCAACGGCGGCCCTCTCCAGGCCCGGTCTCAAGGCCTGCTGCACAAGGGCGCAAAGGGACTGTATGCCCTCCATGCCCACCGTCTAACAGAGGAGGAGCTGCGATACCACCCAGACATGGACTACCTTGAGGGCCCGGACGGGTCTGAAGAGTACGAGGAAGGAGCATCAGGAGGACACCGTTACCAGTGAACGGTAAATGGAACTGTATATAGTTACCCGTCAGGGTACAAAAACTGTTATGAGAACTGTTGCTGATTGAAGTGTGGTCCCCGTTGGGACTAGTGTGGAATAGTTAAAGGACTGTTACCTGTTTGCCCCTAATCCCTAACCAGGCTGAGGACTGTGAGCAGCCACTCCCTTATCCCCACTGGCCAAAGACTGAGAGCGGCCAACCCCTTGTAAATAGTTGCGCTTTTTAAAGCGCCCCCTACTGGTTTTATACAAGAACCGCAACGTCTACCTCAAGGCGGATTAAATGGACTGTTGCACTTAAAAAGAAGATCGAACACCTGGTCACAAGTTGCACAGCGGCCAGAACTCAAGAATATGTTTTGAAAATGTTTTACTTGAAAATGCCTTAATGTGAAAAGTTTATGTGCTTCTAAAATAGTAATGCCAAAGTTTTATATAGTGTTTTATAAAAGAGTTCCAGTGGCATTAGCAAAGTGTTTTATAATGTTTATACCAGTAATGTTTAAAAAGAAAAGAGTATCTCCCATAAAGGGATGAGTTTTTGGTTAATGTCTTATATGCGAATGCATTCTAAAATTTTGTATGTTTTAAAATTGTTTTATTCTTTTCCAGCCCGAGGACATGCTGTGATTTACCAGGGGGGAATGTAGCACCCCGAGGGCTCGGCTGCTACAGGGGTATTGCACCTCGAACCAGAGGTGTGGTATTCCACTCCCGGGTATGGATGGAGTGTGGACCAGGACTTAGTAAGCTGCATGCACCACACACACCCCATTTCCGAGGGACAGCTCAACGGTGCTCCCACTAGACAGAAGTGCAGGCACGACAGCATCTGTTCCTGGCTGGAGTGGGGAGGGGGAGGAAAACCCAGTGGTGTAGGAGCAGATAGGGGTGGGTCTGTGGGCATAGGTAGGAGCCCATTGGTTGCTAGTCACCTGGGCTCACACATAGAGGGAGGTATATAAGGTGGGCACCATCTTAGATCAGTGTGCAGTGCAGAGAAGAAGCTAAGAGTGAGAGGAGAAGACAGGAAGCAGAGCCCATGCATGGGCTCTGCTCCGCAGGCAGGCCTTGTCAGAAGGCTGGAGACTGAGAGAGAGAAGAAGGAACAGAAAGGAAAGTAAGAAAGGAACTGGAACAGAGGAGAAAGGAAGCAAGGAACACAGAGAAAGGCCCAGGGACACGAGGACAGAAGGAACCCCTTATGCCCAGGAGATACAGGGTGAAGGGTTGGCAGAACAGGGTACCGGAACCCAAATTGGTGGAGGCAACAGATTCCTCAGCCAAAGTCCGGAGGTTGTTACCACATCTTGGTGCGACCCCTCACTACATCCACCAGGAAAGCATACCACATAGGGTCAGGGAAACCGGAGAGAGGTTTCGCCGACAGAAGGCCCGAGGAAGCTGGACAAAGGTGGGTCACTGGTGGGGACGGCCAGAGAAAGGAAAGGAAGGGAGTTCTGTGCCACGCTCTGGAATTGCCTGGGAGTTGGTCGAGCCCCTTGCCTGGTGGACGCAGCACGGCTTGGGCAGTCACCGCCAGTACCGAGGTGACTAGGACCAGTAAAGAACTGTGAGTAAAGCATTGGAAACTGCAACCACACGTCTCTGTGTTTCATCGCCGCACCAGCACCATTAGTACTGGGATGCTCACACCATCACTCCCATCATCCACACTAGCTGCCCTGAGGCAATACTTCTCCCGTGGGGAGTTATCCCATACTCGGCTGCGCAAACTACATCAGCCTCAGCGGTCTGCAGCGCAGCGGCGGTCCCCACTGACAGCAATCCACGGGTGGCATAGTCGGACACTTATTATAACACCAATAGACTGCCACTGGTTTGACCACCCTGGGCACGGACCGGGTCAGCGCCACGGAGACTACAACCCCCAGCATCTTACAGAAGGCCCGGCTCCGGGTATCCCCTGCACAGCACAGGCCCAGGGGGCGCGTCTTATGCTGCTTATCTTCTGATAGGTAGTAATAAGTTGTTTCTTGCTTGTATCATTTCTGTGCTTTATGCTTTCATTATGCATTGCATATCTATTTTAGATGGGTTTTATAAAATCTTCATTGCAGTTTTCCTTATTTGGAAGCCATTTTTTTCAGTCAGTATTTTATAGTCAAAAACATGTCACAATCTTTTAAACTCAAACTGAATGAATTTAAGAACAGTGGGAGAGCTTTTATTCTAGAGTTCTAAAATAACAGGTGAATAGGTAGAGAACAAATAATCAAAGGGACCAAACATGACCCCACTTGGAAGCAGCATGTGCCCAGATTCCTGGTGGGAAGATTACTTTGTCAGTGGAGCTTTAAATAGTGTTCTCTATGATTAGACTGTCTTCTGCATTGCAGCGCAGAGGACATACATTCTTGTTTAAACGTATGGGGCACTTCATGTGCATTCAGTAGAAAGAAAGTGAAAGGGAAAGATAAATCACCTGTCATGTAACTTCAGAGTCACTCCAGAGGGATTTAACTACAGCTTATTCACTTTAAAGAAACGTTCAGTCTCAGATGTCACTTCTGTTCATACTAAATATTCATGATAGCTTCATACTATTAAGTAACTGCTATTTGTACTGAACAACAAAATGCAAATAGAGTGAAAAAAATAAGGGCAAGTTGGTGAAGCATGTATGTAAGAATAACATATTGGAAAAACTCAACTAATTTAGTGTAAAGGTGACACAAAACTGTAAAAAAATAATAGTGATCTAAATTTTACATCCAAGACTAAAATAACTGAATTTTAATTTCTTTATCTTCATAACATCTCAAAATATAATCTCCAAAAATCTATAATCTTGAGGACCTATCCTTCAATATTGTAATAGTCTGGTTTCAGACCCGTAGTGGAGCCTGACCAATGCATTATGTAGGTAATTGATATTAACATGAAAAGACTCATCATCTATCCAAGTTTTATCTCTACAGCTCAGCTGCTCATCTGGGAGTCTCATGTACACTGCCGAGCTGTGATTGTCTGCACCTGTGAGGGGTAAAAACGCATGCCATCAGAGAACACTTTGAAGATATGCTCAGTTGTACTGCAAGCAGAGATTTCACATATTGCACTCCAAAAGCAATAAATGTGAATATCTCTGCTATGGAGTGACATAGTGCAAAACACAAAAAAAAACTGAAGAATCAAGGGAGGTCAGGGAATATTTACAAAGTAGCTCAATTGTTTTAGTAAGTAAGAGGTATTCTTAAAGTCTCTCACTTGTTGCTACCTTTAAAGTATTTATTATACACTCTGTGTGTACAGTGATCTCCATAATAAAATAGTATGCAGTATAGTATACAGGTTGGTCCAAAATTAGGTGGCCAGAAAATAATAACATTTATTTTGATTTATATATAAAATTATATTTACTAACACAAGCATAACATTGACAATTAAATTTTATTCTGAGCAATAATAATAATCCACATGCGTTTTTCCTGCCAGGGAAATGCAGAAAAAATCAGCAGCATTTCTGTATCGTGGCACTTAGCCTAAGTGCCTTTATGTCTCAACTTCACGGGCATCACTCTCAATACTAGGCACGTCCTCATCGTAGTGTCTCTCAGCACCTGATCATTACACCTGCCCTAGAAGGGAGTTACCGGTATTTCACCCTAGGCCACAAGTCCTAGATATGTGAGACACTGGGTATACAGTGTGGTTGTCACACTGGCCGTCTCTGTCTCCTGACACACGACTCCAACCCACACCCTGTACCGCACATCTGTGCTGGAAGCAACAGCCCACAGGAACAGTCCTCTGCTACAGCCGGATAATCTCCCGAGCCTGGTTCAGATCTGGTCATGGACTTCTACTGGCGCTGCTTACGGACTTCTACTGGCACTTTTCACAAACTTCTACTGGCACTGGTCACGGACTTCTACTGGTGCTACAGTTATGGCACTCTGAATCCTACAAATATGTCGAGCCACAACCCAAAAGAAACAAAAAAATATAAAGAATATATAAAATTGTATTACATTTTTTGTATGATAGAAACAATTAAAAAAAACTTAATAATGATGGAGTATTAAAAGTGGCTCAATGGGGAAGACACAAAATCAAAGGGAAAAATGGAGACAAGGAGCATGCATAAAAGGGTATAAACAGAATTTATTCATTACAAGTATGAATAAAAAGTGCTGAAACCAGCAGTGACCATATGTCTATGCCCAAGGGCCGTAAAATTAATAATCCAAAGACATGGCTATTACTGCAGAAAATGACTTAGAACTAATAAATTCTATGGAGTAACAATGCCGTAAAAGTGGTATTCTGTATGCACCTATCGGTATACAGTACAGACCAAAAGTTTGGACACACCTTCTCATTTAAAGATTTTTCTGTATTTTCATGACTATGAAAATTGTACATTCACACCAAAGGCATCAAAACTATGAATTACCACATGTGGAATTATATACTTAACAAAAAAGTGTGAAAAACTGAAAATATGTCTTATATTCTAGGTTCTTCAAAGTAGCCACCTTTTGCTTTGATGACTGCTTTGCACACTCTTGGCATTCTCTTGATGAGCTTCAAGAGGTAGTCACCGCAAATGGTCTTCCAACAATCTTGAAGGAGTTCCCAGAGATGCTTAGCACTTGTTGGCCCTTTTGCCTTCACTCTGCGGTCCAGCTCACCCCAAACCATCTCGATTGGGTTCAGGTCTGGTGACTGTGGAGGCCAGGTCATCTGGCATAGCACCCCATCACTCTCCCTCTTGGTCAAAAAGCCCTTACGCAGCCTGGAGGTGTGTTTGGGGTCATTGTCCTGTTGAAAAATAAATGATGGTCCAACTAAACGCAAACTGGATGGAATAGTATGCCGCTGCAAGATGCTGTGGTAGCCATGCTGGTTCAGTATGCCTTCAATTTTGAATAAATCCCCAACAGTGTCACCAGCAAAGCACCCCCACACCAACACACCTCCTCCTTCATGCTTCACGGTGGGAACCAGGCATGTAGAGTCCATCCGTTCACCTTTTCTGCGTCGAACAAAGACACGGTGGTTGGAACCAAAGGTCTCAAATTTGGCCTCATGAGACCAAAGCACAGATTTCCACTTGTCTAATGTCCATTCCTTGTGTTCTTTAGCCCAAACAAGTCTCTTCTGTTTGTTGCCTGTCCTTAGCAGTGGTTTCCTAGCAGCTATTTTACCATGAAGGCCTGCTGCTCAAAGTCTCCTCTTAACAGTTGTTGAAGAGATGTGTCTGCTGCTAGAACTCTGTGCGGCATTGACGTGGTCTCTAATCTGAGCTGCTGTTAACCTGCGATTTCTGAGGCTGGTGACTCGGATAAACTTATCCTCTGAAGCAGAGGTGACTCTTGGTCTTCCTTTCCTGGGGCGGTCCTCATGTGAGCCAGTTTCTTTGAAGCGCTTGATGGTTTTTGCAACTGCACTTGGGGACACTTTCAAAGTTTTCCCAATTTTTCGGAATGACTGATCTTCATTTCTTAAAGTAATGATGGCTACTCATTTTTCTTTACTTATCTGCTTTTTTCTTGCCATAATACAAATTCTAACAGTCTATTCAGTAGGGCTATCAGCTGTGTATCCACCAGACTTCTGCACAACACAACTGATGGTCCCAACCCCATTTATAAGGCAAGAAATCTCACTTATTAAACCTGACAGGTCACACCTGTGAAGTGAAAACCATTTCCGGTGACTACCTCTTAAAGCTCATCAATAGAATGCCAAGAGTGTGCAAAGCAGTGATCAAAGCAAAAGGTGGCTACTTTGAAGAACCTAGAATATAAGACATATTTTCAGTTGTTTCACACTTTTTTGTTAAGTATATAATTCCACATGTGTTAATTCATAGTTTTGATGCCTTCAGTGTGAATGTACAATTTTCAAAGTCATGAAAATACAGAAAAATCTTTAAATGAGAAGGTGTGTCCAAACTTTTGGTCTGTACTGTATGTCCAACATTCCATACGTATCAAAATATTTTTAATAAACATAAATGTTCTCCAGATATCCATTATTTGTAAAATAATATCTAAAAGAAACTCTTCTTACACTTTTAGTTATCTATTTAAACTACGCACGGACAAGGAATTAAGTTAATAGAATAAGTCAGCTGTCAACCCAACTCCTTTTTACACTGCTTCTTAGGTTCATCAAAAAGAGATACATTTTTAAAATGAGTTCTATTTTCTGGCTCCTGCTAAGAAATGTTCCATTTTCAGTGTTTACCTTAAGCATATTTTAAAACATTCTTATGATTTAAACACAGAGTAAAATGCATTAAATAATGTACAGTATTATGCAATACATACAATTTGTGTTACAGTATGCCTAATAGAACACTCCATATGGCATATCTTAAAAAATGTATAGACCGTCAACATCTTTATACTAGTTGTGCAATTTACAGGTTTAGTGATTATACATTGGCACTTTAAAAAAACCCAATTAAAATAGAATAAAATATAGCAAATTACTCTTTATTGACACAAAATAGTAGACTTTTTCAACATTAGTACATTAAAGCACGATAAAGAAGGTGTGCATTAGTTTTTCGAATGTTTTTCAAAAATGTAACATGTTGATACAAATGTTTTCTATCAAAATGTTTTATAATTATTTTTTGAGAAGCATTGAGTGCTGTGAGACGGGATGCTAGCGTTATATAAATAAATGATTATTATACTTGTTATCCAGGTTATTACTATTCAATTACTGCCATAGTGATACAAAAATTGCATATATTGTGGTTTTGGAGACACAATTGTCATCCATCTCAAATCTAAGTAGGAGATGAAGAATTAAATAATAAACAAATTATCCAAACATATGCCCCCAGATCCACATTTACAAATTCACATTCATTATTCCACAATATTAATATACAGTGTTGACCCCTTGAGGACACATTGCCCTTTTTCATTTTTTCATAAATGAGAACTGAGAGCCATAGCTTTTATTTTCTTTAATATAGATATATTAGGGCTTGTTTTTTTCCAGGATAAGTTGTACTTTCTAATGGCTTCACTGTTAACCTCTTCCGGACTGACCAATTTTGGACCCTCAGGATGCAAATTTTTTTTCACTGTTGCATTGAAAGAGCTGTAACATTTTTATTTTACATAATCATAAAAAAGCTTGCTTTTTGCGGGATGAGTTGTATTTACCATTTTACCATTTTGGAGTACATATAACTTATTAATAAAAATGTAGTAATTCTTTTGGGAAAGGCATAGAAATCAAACAGAAATACTACCACTGTATTTTTGATGAGAAGTAGGAGACAGACTTTCTGGTTGACCGTGCTGCTCTGAAAAAAGAGTAGTTCCTAGCGTGGTAATACTTCAAGTAGCTTTTATTAACATGTTTTAGGTTCATAGCAAGTCCTTTCTACAAAACTGAACTAAATATATCAACATCAATCTCCTACTTCTCCCCAGTCTACATGCAGAAAATTATTCTCTTCTATCTGCTGACATGTTTTCTGCAGCTGAATAATCTACGGGCATTTATTGGAGTTATGATATACCTAACCCAATCAGGTGAGCAATCCCCCTTACCATTGACTGCACTTTTAAAATACATTATTACCCTATGTGTGCTGTCTCCATCTTTCTTTTCCATCATTGTATTTTTAATATTCTAAATAGTGATGAGCGAGCATACTCGCAAGTACTCGGTACTCGCCCGAGCATCTAAGTACTCGAAATGCTCGAAGCTCGCTGAGTACTTGCGAGATGCTCGGGCGGATGCTCAGGTCCCCTTCCTGTATGTTTGGTGCTCTTTAGAGCGCCAATCAACATGCAGGGATTGCCTGCCATTCATTGCCTGCCATGGTGGTTGTGGCATTACAGAGATTGGCTGGCCATACAGCGTCATCAGGTCTATATCAGACCTGGCGCCGCAGTCCTCATCAGTCTACTCCGCAATCAGGCAGTGTAGGGAGAGGTGCTCTGAGCTAGGGAGATATTTGGTTGTGTACAACCCCTGGCAAAAATTATGGAATCACCTGACTCGGAGGATGTTCATTCAGTTGTTTAATGTTGTTGAAAAATAGCAGATCACAGACATGGCACAAAACTAAAGTCATTTCAAATGGCAACTTTAGGGCTTTAAGAAACACTAAAAGAAATCAAGATTAAAAATGTGGTACTCAGTAAGGGTAATTTTTTTCAGACGAAGCAGAGGGAAAAAATTATGGAATCACTCAATTCTGAGGAAAAAATTATGGAATCACCCTGTAAATTTTCATTTCCAAAACTAACACCTGCATCAAATTAGATCTGCTCATTATTATGCATTTAAAAAGGAGTGATCACACCTTGGAGAGCTGTTGCTCCAAGTGGACTGACATGAATCATGGCTTTAACACGAGAGATGTCAATTGAAGCCAAGGAGAGGATTATCAAACTCTTTAAAGAAGGTAAATCATCACGCAATGTTGCAAAAGATGTTGGTTGTTCACAGTCAGCTGTGTCTAAAATCTGGACCAAATACAAACAACATGGGAAGGTTGTTAAAGGCAAACATACTGGTAGACCAAGGAAGACATCAAAGTGTCAAGACCGGAAACTTAAAGCAATATGTCTCCAAAACAGGAAATGCACAACAAAACAAATGAGGAATGAATGGGAGGAAACTGTAGTCAATGTCTGTGACCGAACTGTAAGAAACCGCCTAAAGGAAATCGGATTTACATACACAAAAGCTAAACATAAGCCATCATTAACACCTAAACAGAAAAAAAATAAGGTTACAATGGGCTAATGAAAAGCAATTGTGGCCTGTGGATTACTGGATGAAAGTCATATTGAGTGATGAATCGCGAATCTGCATTGGGCAAGGTGATGATGCTGGAACTTTTGTTTGGTGCCATTCCAATGAGATTTATAAAGATGACTGCATGAAGAGAACATGCAAATTTCCACAGTCATTGATGATATGGGGCTGCATGTCAGGTAAAGGCACTGGGGAGATGGCTGTCATTGCATCTTCAATAAATGCCCAAGTTTACATTGATATTTTGGAAAGTTTTCTTATCCCATCAATTGAAAGGATGTTTGGGGATGATGACATCCTTTTTCAAGATGATAATGCATCCTACCATAGAGCAAAAACTGTGAAAACATTCCTTGAAAGAAGACACATAAGGTCAATGTCATGGCCTGCACATAGTCCGGATCTCAATCCGATTGAAAATCTTTGGTGGAAGTTGAAGAAAATGGTCCATGACAAGGCTCCAACCTGCAAATCTGATCTGGCAACAGCAATCAGAAAAAGTTGGAGCCAGATTGATAAAGAGTACTGTTTGTCACTCATTAAGTCCATGCCTCAGAGACTGCAAGCTGTTATTAAAGCCAGAGGTGGTGCAACAAAATACTAGTGATGTATCGGAGTGTTCTTTTGTGTGTTTGTTTTTCATGATTCCATAATTTTTTCCTCAGAATTGAGTGATTCCAAAATTTTTTCCCTCTGCTTGGTCTGAAAAAAATTACCCTTACTGAGTACCCCTTTTTTAATCTTGATTTCTTTTAGTGTTTCTTAAAGCCCTAAAGTTGCCATTTGAAATGACTTTAGCTTTGTGCCATGTCTGTGATCTGCTTTTTTTCAACAACATTAAACAACTGAATGAACATTCTCTGAGCCCTGTGATTCCATAATTTTTGCCAGGGGTTGTTTTAGGTAGTGTAGGGAGAAAACAAGTACATTACACATATCCATCTCAACAAACAGTCCTTCTGAGGACTAATCCATCTGCAGAGATATCAAGCAGGTAGTGTATATAGGCAGGCAGTGTATATAGCAGACTGCAGTGCATATAGCACAAGAGGCTCCATTCCAGTTCTGCCTTCTGCTGCTGTTAGATATTTCTAGACAAAGGCCCAGGTCTCAGGGGCCAGGAATATTTTTTTGGATCTTAATCCTCATTATTTGCTTAAAAAGCAATCCAGAGAACACAGTTTTTCAGTGCTATTTGCTTGTTGGCACTGCAGAATACAGCAAGGTCCTTTCCATATTACCGCACTAAAAATCCAGCTATTTAAAACTGTGGATTGTCCGTCACACAGATCACATATAATTGCGTTGAAAATACTGCCATTTTTGGCCTCCATTCAAATTTTTTTTAGTTTGTCAGTGAAGGTTTTGACACCGGTTTGCTGTTCAAAATAGTTACCTGGTCCCACACTTGGACACCCTGAAAAGCTGCTCACTTTTCCATTTATAGATTCAGGCTTCTCGCCTGGTCCACTTGAAGTGGGGCAAGAGGAGATCGCATGTAGAGATGCCCAAATATTTGAGCAGCCACGGTCACACGAAGGCGACAGTGGGAAACTGTCACAAGAGGTGGACGATGATGAGACACAATTGCCAGAAAGTCAGGAGTAGGACCAGAGTGCAGAAGTGGAAGACAAAGTAATGGCTGATATAGTAACTGACCCAACCTGGCAGGAGGACATGCAGAGCGAGGACAGCAGCACACAAGGGGAGGGAGGCAGAGCACCCTAACAGGCAGGAAGAACCAGTGTGGTGGCTGCAGACAAAAGGCAGGCAACCATTCCCAGTAACACCAACACGAAGGAAGTTGCCAGTACAGCTGTTAGGTCTTCCCGAGTCTGGTTGTTTTTAAAGACTCTGCCGATAACCCTAAAAAGGCCATTTGCACCACCTGCCAGGCCAGCATCAACAGGGGTGGCAAAACTAGCAGCCTGACCACCACCAGCATGATCAGGCATAAGGCAGCAAAGCACCCGCCTTTGTGGGCTGAACCCCATGGTCCAGGAAGAGTGGCACCATTGCTTCTTCCGCTGTTGTGCATGCAAGCTAATCCCCTGTCCATGGTGCATACGAAGATGCCTCCTGCCCTGCACCTGTCATTGCACACTCTCAAGTAGCAGCATCAGAAAGCACGTCCACGTCCTTGTCGCAGCGCAGTGTTCAGTGGTCCATACCCCAGTCCTTGGAAAGCAAGCGCAAATATGCAGCCACAGGCCACACTACTAAATTCTCACATTTCACGACTGCTTGCTCTTGAAATGTTGCCTTTTAAGCTCGTTGAGATGGAAGCTTTATGCAACCTGATGGCGGCGGCCGTCCCTCGGCACGTGGTCCCCAGCCACCACTATTTCTCCCGGTGTGCCGTCCCCGCATTACACAAGCACGTGTCCCAAAACATTAGCCGTGCTCTCAACAATGCAGTTACAGGGAAAGTCCACCTAACCACGGACACGTGGACAAGTGCTTGTGGGCAGGGACGGTAAACCTCGCTGACAGCACACTGGGTTAACATAGTGGAAGCCGGGACCCAGTCGGACCTTGGGACGGAGCACGTCCTCCCGACGCCAAGGATTGCGGGCCATAGGTAAATCAGGGTTGCCCCCATGGTCTACAGCTCCTGCACCTTGTCCTCCTCAGCCGCCTCCTCCTCTTCAGCCTCCATCTCCGAAATGACTACATCAGCCACAAGCTGTAAGCACTGTTGCACTGCCTCAGCCAAGCGGCAACAGGCTGTGCTGAAGCTAATATGCTTAGGTGAAAAACCGCACAATGCTGAAGAGATGTGGACAGCTCTAAAAGAACAGACAGATCTGTGGCTCACACTGCTGAACCTACAGCCAGGCATGGTCGTGTGTGACAACGGCCGGAACCTTGTGGCGACTCTGAGGCGAGGCGAGCTCACACACGTACCATGCCTGGCCCATGTGCTTAACCTCGTGGTTCAGCGGTTTCTCAAATCCTACCTGAAGCTGCCAGATCTGCTTGTTAAAGTACGCTGCCTGTGTGCCTATTTTATTAAGTAACCTACAGCTACCACCACCCTTGCAGTGTTTAGCAGCGTTTTTAGCTTCCAGCTCACAGACTGTTGTGTGATGTCCCCACGCGTTGGAACTCTACACTGCAGATGTTGGGAATGATTTGTGAGCAGAAGAGGCCAGATGTTGAGTACCAGCATTAACAATGCCGTTGCTATTCAGTTCAGACTCCACACATAAGACCTCAGGAGTGGACAAGGATGTCAGACATATGTACCATCCTCCAAAACTTTGAGGACTGCACCAAGATGGTGAGCGGTGATGACGCCATAATTAGCGTCACCATCCCGCTTCTCTGTCTTCTGAAATGCTCTCTGCTCACAATCAAAGAGGATGCATTGCAAGCAGAGCACGATGAGATGGAGCAAGGAACCATACAGGGTGATTACACACAGCTCAGCCTGATCTCATCCCAACGTGGATTGGGTGACAATAAGGAAGAGGAGGAGAAGGAGGAAGAACAGGAGCTAGCTTCATGCGCTATAGACGGTACTACCTGCACAGCTGTTATACCGTCTGTTCAGCGTGGATGGCCAGAGGACAGAGGAGGAGGAGAGCATGGTCAGTCATCCTCTTGGTGAGGACACAGAAGTCTTGCCTGTTAGCAGTCTGGCACACATGGCTGAGTTTATGTAACGCTGACTTTCCCATGACCCTCGCGTTCTCAAAATTTTGGGTGACAGTCATTACTGGTGGGTGACACTTCTAGACCCACGCTACAAGGAGAACTTTATATCTCTTATTCCTGAGGCGGACAGGTCTACAAAAATGGGGCTGCACCAGAATGCCCTTGTTGCGGAACTATTAAAAAAATTCCCATCTGAAAACGCTGGCGGCAGAGTTCACACTTCGTTGGACAGCCAAGGAGTACAGGCGAGAGAGACACAACTTGAATACAGCAGAGGCAGGGGAGCACTGTCAAAGTTCTGGGGGAGATTTCTCAGCCCCTCCCATCGCACAGGTCCTGAGCGTGGGGCACTCTCACAAGGAGTGCAAAGTTTGGGAAGATGCTGAGGGAGTACCTTGCCAACCATACCAACGTCCTCCAGGATTCCTCTGTGCCTGATAATTATTGGGTATCCAAGCTTTATACGTGGAATGAACTTGCTCTCTATGCCTTGGAGGTCCTGGCCTGCCCTGCCGCCAGTGTTTTATTAGAGTGGGTTTTTAGTGCTACTGGTGGAATTATAACTGATAAGCGCATCCGTCTGTCAACTGAAAATGCTGACAGGTTAACTCTTATAATAATGAACAAGGGCTGGATTGGGCCAGACTTCTCAACACCACCGAATAATAGCAGCGTAACATAAACTCAAATCCAGTGTCCATTTTTGGGAGGTGCATTCCCATGCACCTCCTCACACCCACACATGGGTATAAGCTTCCTGATTTTGGATATTTGCTCTTGTTCTCCTCCTTCTCCTCATCCTCATCCTCCACCACCATATCACCAGGGTGAACGTGGTCCATGATGCAACACCCACATTATTTTTTTAATGGGTCTTTATGATGCCCATAAAAAAAAATTTTTATACAGTATGTTCATGTATACCCCCCAGGGGTAAATGTTTGTCAGTCCGTACACTTAGTGCATGAGCATTACAAGTATAGGAGGCCCGGTCCTTTCTAATGGGAACATTTTTTTATGAGGCCCTCCTCCACGTCTCTTCCAAGGGGCATTGGAGTGCCTCCCAATTTTTGGCAGCCCTTGCATTCACTGCATAGGCAAACACAATGGGAGACCCACTTCTTAATAATGGGGAAAAAAAAATTTCAGGAGGCCCTCCTCTACTTCTCTTCCAAGGGGCATTGGAGTGCTTCCAAATTTTTCAACCCTTGCATTCACTGCATAGGCAAACAGAATAGAAGACCTACTTCCTAATAATGGGAACATTGTTTTCAGGAGCCCCTCTGACCTCCACATCTCTTCCAAGGGGCATTGGAGTGCCTCCAAATTTTTGGCAACCCTTGCATTCACTGCATAGGCAAACACAACGGGAGACCTACTTCCTAATAATGGGAACATTGTTTTCTGGAGGCCTTCCTTTAAGTCTCTTCAAAGGGGTATTGGGGTGCATCCAAATTTTGGGCACCACTGCCACTCACTGCGTACACAATAACAGTATAGGAGACCCACTCTTTAGTAATGGGAACAATAAAACATAGTCGGCTGATGGCTCTCTAAAAATAGTGAGGGCCGACTGCTGGCCCTTAAAGATTAGTAAAGGCTGCCTGATGGCCCTATAAAAATAGGCTTTGTGATTTTCAGAGTCCCTCCTTCATAAATGAAACAGAATGTGTCTGATGATATCTCACACACCAGATAAGATTGTAAACTGTTAAAATGACATTTCCTGTTGAACAGTTGAAAGCAATGCAAAAATGAAAAAACAGATCAAAAACGCTATGTGTGAACATAGCCCAAGGTGTGGAGGAGCATTTTTGTTTTTGGCTATTTATTTTGCTTTATATACAAGTCATTACCCTGGAAAGAATGTTCCTTAACATATTTCCCAGGAAAATCCATTTTGATTTCATTTTAGTATGTTTTATTGTGAGTCCGTAAATGTGGCGTAATACCTCTGACAACGTTGTTGACAGAAGTGACCTGGGAGTCAGAAATGATTCCAGGGGTCTTCCCCATGCTGTCCTCATGTCATTTGAACACTGTTTCCATCGATTTGGGCAATTTTTAGGCCCCCTGCAGACTGCCGGGGGAAGCCGCCTGAAAAATGCTCAAGTTTCCCATAGACTTACATTGGGCTCGTTTTTCAGGTTGAGCACCCGAGTATTCCAATGTTCTCAACCCGAGCATCGAGCACCCGAGCATTTTATTGCTCGCTCATCACTAATTCTAAATTGTATGCTGTATGCTGTTTAAAATGCTGCTAAAATAGGGTGTTATCTTCATTTTGTGGATTAGAGCAATCATGGCATTACCTAATGTATTGTTTTATTTACATTTTATTACTTTTGTACATTAAATACACTGTACATTAATTCTTTGCAGCCATATTCAGAGAACTATACAGTGGGTGAAATAAGTATTGAACACGTCACCAATTTTCTAAGTAAATATATTTCTAAAGATGCTATTGACATGAAATTCTCCCCAGATATCGGTAACAACCCACCCAATCCACACAGGCAAAGAAATTAAACCATAAATGGCCATAAATTAAGTTATGTGCAGTAATTAGGGTCAGCAATGGCAGCCACAGCAGCAACAGTACTACAGCACATGCAATGGGGGAAAAAGTATTTAGTCAGCCACCAATTGTGCAAGTTCTCCCTCTTAAAAAGATGAGAGAGGCCTGTAATTGACATCATAGGTAGACAACTATGAGACACAAAATGAGACAAAATGGGAAAACAAATCCTGAAAATCACATTGTCTGATTTGGAAAGAATTTTTTTTTCAAATTGTAGTGGAAAAGAAGTTTTTGGTCAATTACAATAGTTCATCTCAATACTTTGTTCTATTTCATTTGTTGGCAATGACAAAGGTCAAACGTTTTCTGTAAGTCTTCACAAGGTTGGCACACACTGTTGGTGGTATATTGGCCCTTTTCTCTATGCAGATCTCCTCTAGAGCAGTGATGTTTTGGGGCTGTCGCTGGGCAACACGGACTTTCAACTCCCTCCAAAGGTTTTCTATAGGGTTTAGATCTGGAAACTGGCTAGGTCACTCCAGGACCTTGAAATGCTTCTTACGAAGCCCTGGCGGTGTGCTTGGGATCATTGTCATGCTGAAAGACCCAGCCACGTTTCATCTTCAATGCCCTTGCTGATTGAAGGAAGTTTGCACTCAAAATCTCATGATACATGGCCCCATTCATTCTTTCATGTACACGGATCTTTCTTCCTGGTCCCTTGGCAGAGAAACAGCCCCAAAGCATGATGTTGCCACCCCCATGCTTCACAGTAAGTAAGGTGTTCTTTGGATGCAACTCGGCATTCTTTCTCCTACAAACACAATGAGTTGTGTTTCTACCAAACAGTTCTACTTCAGTTTCATCTGACCATATGACATTCTCCCAATACTCTTCTAGATCATCCAAATGCTCTCTAACTTCAGACGGGCCCGCACATGTAATGGCTTACGCAGGGGGACACGTCTGGCACTGCAGGATCTGAGTCCCTGGAGGCGTAGTGTGTTACTGATGGTAGCCTGTGTAACGCTGGTACCAGCTCTATGCAGGCCATTCACTAGGTCCCCCCGTGTGGTTCAGTGATTTTTGCTCACCGTTCTTGAGATCATTTTGACCCCACGGGGTGAGATCTTGTGTGGATCCCAGGATCGACGGAGATTATCAGTGGTCTTCACTGATGGCAAAATAATGGTGTAGGTGACAGTCAATGGAAATTGAGGCAGGTAGACAGATGGTATGCCCGATTTAATCATTGACATTAACCAACGGTGCATGAAAGTCTGCACTGACTTTGTAATGATTTTAAAGAATTATCCTTGTTACACATACAGTCAGCTACTGTTCACTGGGCAAAAGCTTAACATATTAGGGATCACAGATTTTTCTGCTAATATACCAATTCCACTGCCCCCAAAATTTCTCAACAGGTTTGGAAAAAGTTGATAATTTTTTGGGGTGGAAATTTAACCTTGGTCATTTTAATTCATTTTGGTGGGATAATTTTCCATAATATTCCCCTTTCTCACAATCCTGAATTGGTTACTAATAGGAAAATTCAGCTTACGCAAAAATGTTTAACCCCTTTCCGACCAAGTCAGTAACAGTATGTAGCTGTGCCCTGGGACTTACGGACTAGCCACGTACTATTTTACACATAATGCGATCGCGCCCACACACAAATGGTACGGGGCGATCCCCATCGGGTGTCAGCTGATTGTCACAGCTGACACCAGGAGCTATGTGTTAGGTGTCAGTCTGGTGCTGGATTTGAAATGGGTCCAGGACCTTCTGTGGTCTCCCATTTCAGTCCAGCTGGGGCTGATGCTGCTCAGCATCACCATCAGCCTCAACACCTACCTGGTCCGCGAGCACTGTTTATCTCCCAGGTAGTTGTGCCTAGCAATGTTAAGCCTGGGTTGCAGAGGAAGGCAGGTCTTGTGGAATCTAAGTCCAGGATTTTCGGTACTGAGCATGTCCGTGACCTGGCGGATCATGATTGGTGGGTTGGCACCGCCTGATTGGTCCACGGGTAACGTCACCAATGGCGTATCGGTGGGCAGGGCTTAGTCTTTAAAAGGCCCGCCCACAAACATGGTGACGCCCTCTGATCATTTGAGCAAGTGATGCTGTTGTGTGGACAACTCTATTCCACGTGCTCCCTCGCTGTTCACTCCGTGACCTGCTGATGCCAGAGTTCGCTCGGCTAATTAGCACAGGTCGCTTAGGCAGGTTAGCTCCATAGAGGCAGGTAGCTTCGTCTAGCAGTCTGGCTCAGCCAAAGGGGTCACCTATCACCCCGAGCAGCCTGCAGGCGTCCTGTTCACGGCTAACGCCTGTCAGCCACGTGAAGTTGAACCCTTCAGTCCAGTAGCACGCCGGCTGGAGGCACGTGTACCTGTTGGCGTAGTCATACACGCATCCTAGCGCCGCCACTGTAGTCCCTGTGCTGCAGCAGGACTGCAGATAGTTTTTCTCTGCCTTTCTCTCGTGCAGCTAACGGAGATAGTGCGAATTGCTTTACCCATTCCAGTGTGCAGAAACACCAAAGGGTTTTACATTTAAGTTGGTTGCTTTCCTTTCCACTCGGAAAGTGTTCGGCAGCAGTCCACCAGGCTGCATCGCGGACCCTGGGGTCGGTTGCGTTCCATTATATTAAAGTTGTCTGCAACCGCTCTCCTAACACTATGTGTCAGGAGTGGTCCCGCACTGCTCCCACAAATTAATCCCCGCAATGCTGCAATCTAAGTCGATTACAGCATTGCAGGTGAAAGGGGGGGTAAGCGCCGGTACTCACCTCCTCTCCGGCTTCCAGCGATGTCTGCGGCGGCTCCTGGATGTTGTCATCATGACCCGAGGTCACCAGGAGGCAGGAAGTTACTTTGGTCATGCGCAGTGCATGACCAAAGTAATGTCTTCCTGTGTACAGCACTGGCAGGCTACATGGCATAGGCAGCTGCTGCTCTCTATGCTCTACAGCCGATCAGGCTGAATAAAGTGAAAGTCCCATAGTGGGACAATGTGTAACAGTAAAAAAAAGGGTTGGAAAGTGTAAAAAAAAAAATTGTGAAAATATATAAAAAAATGAAAAAAATAATCCACAAAAAATAAAAATATATTGTACCCATAATGTTTATTTATTATGAAAAAAAAAATAAACCAAAAAAAGTACATATATTTGGTATTGACGTGTCCGAAACGACCTGACCTATAAAACTGTCCCACTAATTAACCCTTTTAGTGAACACGGTAAAAAAAAAAAAAAACGCCAAACAAAAAATTGAATAACATGCTTTCAAAAAGACGAATGTAAATAAAAATGGTACCGCTAAAAATGTCTTCTTGTCCTGCAAAAAATTAGTAACTCTAATTATAGCTCTCAGAATAAAGCGATACAAAAAAAATATTTTTTCTAGAAAATAGTTTTTATTATGTAAAAGCGCCAAAACATAAAAAAAAGGTATAAATGCGGTACCGCTGTAAACGTACTGACCTGAAGAATAAAGCTGCCTTATCAATTTTACCACATGCGGAGCGGCATAAAAAAAAAACAATTCCGGAATTGCTGTTTTTTGTTTATTCTGCCTCCCAAAAATCTGAATAAAAGCGATAAAAAAAATCACGTGCCCGAAAATGGTACCAATAAAAACGTCAACTTGTTCTGCAAAAAATAAGCCCTTACATGACTCTGTTGGCTAAAATATGGACAAAATTATAGCTCTCAAAATATGGCGATCCAAAAACTAGTCTTTGCAAAAAAAAACAACGTCTTTTAGTGTGTAACAGATATCAATCATAAAAAAACAGATATGAATCTGGTATCACTGTAATCGCACTGACCCGAAGAATAAAGTTGTCTAATCACTTATACCACAAGGGGAATGGCGTAAAAAAATAAACTCTAGGGTTAGGGTTGTGCTAGGGTCAGGGTTGTGCTAGAGCTAGGGTTAGGGTTGGGCTAGGTGTAGCATCGGCGTCTCTGCCCCTGCCAGGCAGAGACGCCGTCCCTCTTACCACCACGGTCCTGGTCCGGCGTCTTCCAGCCTTCCTGCTGCCGCTGCTGCTGGTGCACGCAGCTTCCTGTGCATTGTGCTTAGGGCGCGCGCTCCCTCCCTCTTAAAGGGGCCGCGCGAGCCATCCTAAAAAGTCCCCAGCCAATGGCCGGAGGACTTTCCCTATTTAAAGCACCTCCTCCAATATGGAGGTGCCCGTGCAAGGTTGTTGCTCTGTGTTCTTACTGTTGCTTCAGCCCTCAGGTCCCTCTGCAAGTCAGTCCTGTCCACCAGTCTGTTCTTCAATCCAGCCCACCAGTCTGACTATAATCCAGCCCGACAGTCTGTCTACAGTCCAGTCCGCCAGTCTGTCTATGGGCTCTTCTCGCCTGCTTACCTGGAAGCACCTGTCTGTTACCTGCCGTGCCCACCAGCCTGCTTACCTGGAAGCACCTGTCTGTTACCTGTCGTGCCCACCAGCCTGCCTACCCGGAACACTTGTCTGGCTATCAGCCGAATCAGCCTGCTTATCTATCCGGACCACCCTTCAGCCTTCCTGCCATGCACATCCACTGTACTGGTCAGTTCCTGCCATCTGACCCATGGGAGTCACCTGCTCTCATGCAAGGTCGATCCCAGAGTGGCACCTGGTCCCCCTGCTCGGTCCCTCCCTGGTTCACGGAGTCAATTGAGCCACCATACGACCTTGGTCGGGCCAAGTAGGTAATTAGTCACTCCCCTCTGGTCCCTCCTTGCACCGCAGCACAGAGGTTCCACCACCCGGATCCGAAACACTAGGGTTGGGGTTGGGCTAGGGTTATGGTTAGGATTGGGCTAGGGTTAGGGTTGGGGTTAGAGTTGTGCTAGGGTTAGGGTGGGCTAGGGTTAGGGTTGGGCTAGGGTTAGGGTTGGGCTAGGGTTAGGGTTGGGCTAAGGTTAGGGTGGTGTTAGGGTTGGGGTTAGGGTTGGGATTTTTTCAAAAGATGAGGAAAAAAAAATGATGACAATGTGGCGACCAGTGTTGAGCGCAAGTGCTCGCTACTTGAGTTTGCATCAGGTGCTTGGGTATGCACTGAGTATCGCGGGTGTTCAAGTGACATGCTCGAGTCTCTGACCCATATGCTTCGCGGCCAAAAAAAAATTGCTGGGATAGCCTGCCATGCACGAGCGATGCCCGCATGTTTTTATCTGGATGTCTAAGAACCATGAAACATGAGGGGTGGGGACTCGAACATGTCACTCAAGCACCCGTGATACATTGTTAATACCCGAGTTCCCGATGCAAACTCAAGTAGTGTCCACTTGTGCTCAAGACTAATGACAACTTATTCAATATGATGACCTAATGTTATCAAATTCTGTCTTACCTCTGAGTTCAAAATGTACACTATACAACTTGATAGAATCCTTGAGGGGTCTAGTTTCCAAAATGGAGTCAATTGTGGGGGGTTTCCACTATTTAGGCACATCAGGGGCTCCGAAATGTGACATGGCATCCACTCTTGATTCCAGCCAATTTTGCGTTCAAAAAGTCACATAGTGCTCCTTCCCTTCTGAACCCAGACGTGCGCCCAAATAGTGGTTTTCACCCACATGTTGGGTATCGGCTTACTCAGGAGTAAGAGGAGTAAGTTGCATGGTGCAATTTCTCCTCTTACCCTTATGAAAATGAAAAACTGGGGGCTGGAAAACATTTTTGTTTGTAAAAATGTGAAAAATTTTATTTTCACGGCTCCATGTTATAATATTCTGTGAAGCACCTGGGGGTTCAAGGTGCTCACAACACATCTAGATAAGTTCCCTGAGTGGTCTAGTTTCCAAAATGATGTCACTTATTGGAGTTTTCCCCTCTTTAGGCACATCAGTGGCTCTCCAAACGCAACATGGCATCCACTAATTATTCAAGCAAATTTTACATTTAAAAAGTCAAATGGCGCTCCTTCCCTTCTGAGCTCTACCGTGCGCCCAAACAATGTTTTTTCCCCACATATGGGGTATCTGCGTGCTCAGGGGAAATTGCACAACAAATTTTGCGGTCCAATTTTTCCTGTTACCCCTGCAAAAATAAAAAAATTTGGGTCTAAAGTAACATTTTTGTGGAAAAAGTTAAATGTTCATTTTTTTCTTCCCCATTCCAAAAATTCCTGTGACGCACCTGAAAGGTTAATAAACTTCATAAATTTGTTTTTGAGCACCTTGAGGGGTATAGTTTTTAGAATGGTGTCACTTTTGGGTATTTTCTGTCATAAAGGCCCCTCAAAGTAACTTCAAATGTGATGTGTTCCCTAAAAAAATGGTTTTGTAAATTTTGTTGTAAAAATGAGAAATCGCTGGTCAACTTTTAACCCTTATAGCTCCCTAATAAAAAAATGTTGGTTCCAAAATTGTGCTGATGTAAAGTAGACATGTGGGAAATGTTATTTATCAACTATTTTGTGTAACATATCTCTCTGATTTAAGGGCATAAAAATTTAAATTTTGAAAATTGCGAAATTTTCTAAATTTTCGCCAAATTTCCAATTTTTTCACAAATAAACGCAAGTGATATCAAAGAAATTTTACCACTATCATGAAGTACAATATGTCACGAAAAATCAATCTAAGAATCACGGGGATCCGTTGAAGCATTCCAGAGATATTACCTCATAAATTGACAGTAGTCAGATTTGTAAAAATTGGCCCGGTCATTAACGTGGAAACCACCCTCGGGGGTAAAGGGGTTACATTCATCCAAAAGTAAGAGGTTGAGTTAGTTGTATTGAAAATTGATGCCTGTAATACAAAATATTTTGGTTAAAAAAAACTTTGCATTTTGTGCCTAAAACTACCAGGCACCACTTTTTCTACAATAAATAATGGCTGGTAGGTATCTTCCATTGAGCCTGAACACAGACGATTATTTTGTAAAAGGCAATACAATCCACATGGTCTTGCATCAATTGTTCTGAACTTGAACATATAGGAGTACAATTCTCATGTAATTGGTCGATTTAATGCATATTTCTTGGGCACATAAAAGGAGAACTTACAATGCAATGTAGGTAGAGGAGGAAACATAAGTAAAGTAGTAGATGAGGATGATGATGGAGGTGATGACAACCACAGAGCACTACATGGTGGTGCAGACTGGCTACAAGAAGGATGATCACGAGGAGAGGAAGGAGGACAGCTTAAGCATTGCTTATTAGAGATGAGCGGTGTTCGACTAGAACTGTTCGCCAATCTCAAATTCGAGCTGTTTTGAGCGGTGTTCGAGTTGTTCGACGAACCCGAACGATTTGCAAAAAATTCGGCTGTTCGAGGTTATGTTCGATAACTGTTCGTGCACCAAAAGCGTGTCCTGCATGTCTGGCGCTATTTAGAGCACCAATCATGCAGGGATTGTCTGCCACTCACTGTAATGCCACAGCCATGGTGGTTGTGGCATTACAGTGATTGCCCAAATCGATGGGAACAGTGCCAACAGTGAAACATGAAAAGCCGGCAATTCAGCAGCGGCATACACCTGTACCCGACAATTTAGAACCGAAAGAATAGAGCTTCACACATAGATTAGATAGATATAAACATGTCAGCCACATATATACGAAGTACAGTGAAAGTGCTGCTTACTGTACTTGTCATTTAGCGTAAAGGATTTATCAAAAAAAATAATAGTGTTTTCATGCACCGTCTCTTTAAAAAAGCCGGCCGGCAATTCAGCAGCGGTACCCGACAATTTATAACAGACAGAATAGAGCTTCACACATAGATTAGATAGATAGAAACATGTCAGTCACATATATATGAAGTACAGTGATAGTGTTGGTTACTGTACTTGTCATTTAGTATTAAAATAAAGGATTTATTATTAAAAAAATTGGCGTGGGGTTCCCCTTAATTTTAGGCTCTAGCGGAGGTTAAGCAGACGGCTGGGGCAGATGTTTGAAGCCTGGGAAGGGGGTAATACCCACGGACCTTCCCAGGCTACTAATATCAGCCCCCAGCTGAATACATAGCCTTTACTAGCTATTAAAATGGGGGACACCCCAAAAAAAATGACGTGGGGTCCCCCCTAATTTAATAGCTAGCAAAGGCTAGGCAGACAGCTGGGGGCTGATATTAATAGCCCAGGAAGGGAGCCATGAATATTGGCCCCCTCCCAGGCTAGAAACACCAGCCGTCAGCCGCCCCAGAAATGGCGCATTCATAGGATGCGCCAATTCTGGCACTTAGCCTCGCTCTTCCATGCTGCCCTGTAGCGGTGGCAGGGGGTAATAGGGCTGGGGTTGATGTCAGCTTATAATGCCAGCTGACATCAAGCCCAGGTTAGTAATGGAGAGGCGTCTATAAGACACCCCCATTACTAACCCCATAGTCAAAGTTAAAAAAAACACAAACACCCAGAATAAAGTCCTTTAATTGAAATAAAGACACAATCCTTTATTGTTCTAAATTAAACCATACTTACCGTCACGCCCATTCCAGCTGAAGCCAACGATCTCCTGCAATAAAAGAAAAATAATAAAGCAACCTCATCCTTACCTTTCCATGGTTCCCACGACAGCTTCAGCTCTGCTACATCGAGATGACAGGCTGGACCGCAGCAGAACGCTGCCATCCAGCCTCTCATCCCGCAGACACTGAGAAGCGCAGGCTTGCTTGCGCTGCTCAGCGTCTCTCTGTGACGACATCCAGATGAGCCGAGTTCATGTCCAATGAACTCGGCTCACCTCATGCACGTCACTGACAGCGTGGGAAAATTCTCACGCTGAAGCGGTGAGTGCAGGAGAATTCTCCCACGCTGTCAGTGACGTGCATAAGGTGAGCTCATGTCCAATGAACTCAGCTCACCTCCTGCACGTCACTGACAGCGTGGGAGAATTCTCCTGCACTCAGCGCTTCAGCGTGAGAATTCTCCCACGCTGAAGCGCTGAGTGCAGGAGAATTTTCCCACGCTGTCAGTGACGTGCATGAGGTGAGCCGAGTTCATTGGACATTAACTCGGCTCATCTGGATGCCCTCACAGAGAGACACTGTGGAGCGCAAGCAAGCCTGCGCTTCTCAGTGTCTGCGGGATGAGAGGCTGGATGGCAGCGTTCTGCTGCGGTCCAGCCTGTCATCTCGATGTAGCAGAGCTGAAGCTGTCATGGGAACCATGGAAAGGTAAGGATGATGTTGCTTTATTATTTTTCTTTTATTTCAGGAGATCGTTGGCTTCAGCTGGAATGGGCGTGATGGTAAGTATGGTTTAATTTAGAACAATAAAGAATTGTGTGTTTATTTCAATTAAAGGACTTTTTTCTGGGTGTTGTGTTTTTTTTAAATACTTTACTAGAAATTCATGGTGGTCATGTCTAATATTGGCGTGACCCCATGAATTTCGGGCTTAGGGCCAGCTGATAATGCCAAGCTGGCCCTAACCCCTTTATTACCCAGTGAGCCACCGCATCAGGGCCCTGGATGAGTTGGGTACAGCGCCAGAAGATGGCGCTTCTATGAATGCGCCATTTTCCGGGGTGGCTGCGGACTGCAATTTGCAGCGGGGGTGGCCCAGAAAGCTTGGGCCTCCCTGCGCTGCGGATTCCAGCCCCCAGCTGCCTAGTTGTACCTGGCTGGACACAAAAACAGGGCGAAGCCCCACGTCAATTTTCTTTAAATTATTTCATGAAATAATTAAGAAAAAAAGGGCTTCCCTATATTGTTGTGTCCGGCCAGGTACAAATAGGCAGCTGGTGGTTGGGGGCAGCCCGTTCCTGCCTGCTGTACCTGGCTGGACACAAATATAGTGCGAAGCCCCACGTCAATTTTTTTTAAATTATTTCATGAATTTCCTGAAATAATTTAAAAAAATTGAAGTGGGGCTTCGCACTATATTTGTGTCCAGCCAGGTACAGCAGGCAGGAACGGGCTGCCCCCATCCACCAGCTGCCTATTTGTACCTGGCCGGACACAACAATATAGGGAAGCCCTTTTTTTCTTAATTATTTCATGAATTTCATGAAATAATTAAAAAAAATTGAAGTGGGGCTTCGCACTATATTTGTGTCCAGCCAGGTACAGCAGGCAGGAACGGGCTGCCCCCAACCACCAGCTGCCTATTTGTACCTGGCCGGACACAACAATATAGGGAAGGCCTTTTTTTCTTAATTATTTCATGAATTTCATGAAATAATAAAAAAAAAAGTACGTGGGGCTTCGCCCTATTTTTGTGTCCAGCCAGGTACAACTAGGCAGCTGGGGGCTGGAATCTGCAGCGCAGGGAGGCCCAAGCTTTCTGGGCCCCCCCCCGCTACAAATTGCAGTCCGCAGCCACCCCGGAAAATGGCGCGTTCATAGAAGCGCCATCTTCTGGCGCTGTACCCAACTCATCCAGGGCCCTGGTGCGGTGGCTCACTGGGTAATAAAGGGGTTAGGGCCAGCTTGGTATTATCAGCTGGCCCCAAGCCCAAAATTCATGGGGTCACGCCAGTATTAGACATGACCGTCATGAATTTCTAGTAAAGTATTTAAAAAAAACACAACACCCAGAATAAAGTCCTTTAATTGAAATAAAGACACAATTCTTTATTGTTCTAAATTAAACCATACTTACCATCACACCCATTCCAGCTGAAGCCAACGATCTCCTGCAATAAAAGAAAAATAATAAACCAACCTCATCCTTACCTTTCCATGGTTCCCACGACAGCTTCAGCTCTGCTACATCGAGATGACTGGCTGGACCGCAGCAGAACGCTGCCATCCAGTCTGTCATCCCGCAGACACTGAGAAGCGCAGGCATGCTTGCGCTCCTCACTGTCTCGCTGTGACGGCATCCAGATGAGCCGAGGTCATGTCCAATGAACTCGGCTCACCTCATGCACGTCACTGACAGCGTGGGAAAATTCTCACGCTGAAGTGCTGAGTGCAGGAGAATTCTCCCACGCTGTCAGTGATGTGCATGAGGTGAGCTCATGTCCAATGAACTCAGCTCACCTCCTGCACGTCACTGACAGCGTGGGAAAATTCTCCTGCAATCAGCGCTTCAGCGTGAGAATTTTCCCACGCTGTCAGTGACGTGCATGAGGTGAGCCGAGTTCATTGGACATGAACTCGGCTCATCTGGATGTCGTCACAGAGAGACGCTGAGCAGCGCAAGCAAGCCTGCGCTTCTCAGTGTCTGCGGGATGACAGGCTGGATGGCAGCGTTCTGCTGCGGTCCAGCCTGTCATCTCGATGTAGCAGAGCTGAAGCTGTCGTGGGAACCATGGAAAGGTAAGGATGAGGTTGCTTTATTATTTTTCTTTTATTGCAGGAGATCGTTGGCTTCAGCTGGAATGGGCGTGATGGTAAGTATGGTTTAATTTAGAACAATAAAGAATTGTGTCTTTATTTCAATTAAAGGACTTTATTCTGGGTGTTTGTGTTTTTTTTAACTTTGACTATGGGGTTAGTAATGGGGGTGTCTTATAGACGCCTCTCCATTACTAACCTGGGCTTGATGTCAGCTGGCATTATAAGCTGACATCAACCCCAACCCTATTACCCCCTGCCACCGCACCAGGGCAGCGTGGAAGAGCGAGGCTAAGTGCCAGAATTGGCGCATCCTATGAATGCGCCATTTCTGGGGCGGCTGACGGCTGGTGTTTCTAGCCTGGGAGGGGGCCAATATTCATGGCTCCCTTCCTGGGCTATTAATATCAGCCACCAGCTGTCTGCCTAGCCTTTGCTAGCTATTAAATTAGGGGGGACCCCACGTCATTTTTTTTGGGGGGTCCCCCATTTTAATAGCTAGTAAAGGCTATGTATTCAGCTGGGGGCTGATATTAGTAGCCTGGGAAGCTCCGTGGGTATTACCCCCTTCCCAGGCTTCAAACATCTGCCCCAGCCGTCTGCTTAACCTCCGCTAGAGCCTAAAATTAAGGGGAACCCCACGCCAATTTTTTTAATAATAAATCCTTTATTTTAATACTAAATGACAAGTACAGTAACGAACACTATCACTGTACTTCATATATATGTGACTGACATGTTTCTATCTATCTAATCTATGTGTGATGCTCTATCTTTCTGTTCTAAATTGTCGGGTACCGCTGCTGAATTGCCGGCCGGCTTTTTTAAAGAGACAGTGCATGAAAACACTATTATTTTTTTAAATAAATCCTTTACACTAAATGACAAGTACAGTAAGCAACACTATCACTGTACTTATTATATATGTGACTGACATGTTTCTATCTATCTAATCTATGTGTGAAGCTCTATTCTTTCTGTTCTAAATTGCCGGGTACAGATGCTGAATTGCCGGCCGGCTTTTTTAAAGAGACGGTGCATGAAAACACTAATATTTTTTTTAATAAATCCTTTACACTAAATGACAAGTGCAGTAACCAACACTGTCACTGTGCTTCTTATATGTGTGACTGACATGTTTCTATCTATCTAATCTATGTGTGATGCCCTATTCCTTCTTGTCTAAATTGTCGGGTACCGGTGTATGCCGCTGCTGAATTTGCCGGCCGGCTTTTTTAAAGAGAGTGTCTTCTGAGCAGTTTGTCAGCTTTTGGACACCTTTGCAGGTGTTTTCTATGTGTTTCTATGTGTTTTTGTTTGCCTGCCATTGGTTTTAATGGTGTTCGACGGTGTTCTAAGGTGTTCGACGAACAGTTCGACGAACAGTTCCTCGAACATCCCGGTGTTCGACGAACCGAACCCGAACCCGAACACTACGGGGGTGGCTCAACACTATTGCTTATCTTGCAGGTCTGTTTGTTTTTTCCATGTGAACAAGTGAGGCCAGTTCATTGTGCTGATGGAGTGATTCCTACTTGATGTGAGTCAGGAGGATGTACCCTACTTATTTTCCTCAGCCTGCACAATGCAATAGATTGCTCCTACAACAATTTGGAAAAGAATTTTAACACACAAGAATCCCACTCGTATGACTCCCCAACATCGTGAACAGACTTTTCAGGCAATTTAGGGCCTCCTCCTCTAACAACACATGCAACATTAGCTGCTCCAGAGCTGATTTGGCCCTAGAGAATGTTTTTAATGCATGTCTCCTGAGCTGTGTATTGTCATGCCAGTAACCTCTAAACTCATCGTCACCCCAATCTTGTTCCCAGGTTTTGTCCAACACAAAATCACCATCATCTTCTTTGTCATCCATGATTCGGCTGACAGGTGCCTCTGTGTGTGAAATGGGCAGAGCGCCTTGCCCCTCCCCAAATGTTTGATTGCTACCCCAAAGTTTACCCTTGCTCAGAGTGCTACTACCAAGGACAGTGTCCCTACCACCATGGCTTACAGATCCTGCAATACAGATTCCCCCATAACATGTCTTATGAGAGCAACGACTGACTAAATATCAATTGGAAAAATATCAAAGGGAGTGCTCCATAGTGTAAAACCAAAGGTCAAAATGGGTGTGATTTATAGATTAATGCTTATCTTGTTTACTTGTGCAGAAGACAGGCACAACACTGAGACACAACATAGCACTGGATAATCAAATCTCCTAGATAGCTGTTGCTCCACCTGTAGAACCAATCAAGGGTCAGAGTGCTGGGAGTGTTCTAGCTTTATTTTAATTTAATAAAAAATTACATTTTTGTAAATTTTTGGTTACCATTACTGGCACAGGTCACTCTATTATTGTTTCTTTTTGTCTTGCACTTTCCAGCAAATTATCAACTGGAAAATGTTTTTCTGGTATAATGTTACTTAGTCCCCAGGGTGCAATGGTTTGAGGATTTTGGGGGCAGAATAGAAAAAGGTGTAATTGACAGATTGAAAATTACATTCTGTACAAAATGTACTGTTACGGTGGCAAAATAGGTGAATTGAGCAGAATGCTGACTCCAGCTGATGTGTTGCTGTCAGAGGTTACATCATCCTACTGTGATTGAGATGAGTGATGAGACTTAATTTATTACTCCCTCCGCCTCCCGCCAGTGAGAGTTGGAGTGTTAGAACTGTTCTTATCTGTGATGTTAGGTTATTTTTCTATCGCCCTGCTATGTCCATTGGCTGTGCCCTGTTTGGGTTTAGCATACATTTTTAACAGAAGTATATTCATTTGTTTATAAACTTTGTTAACAAAGCTAACTAATCTTTAGTTTGCAATTCTCCTATCCTTGATAAAAAAAAAATGCTTAATCCTAAATAAAGAGGTCGCCACCTAAGTACACGCATGGAAAGTAATTTTTGGCAACAGCCAGCAGTATTGCTGTGGCACCTACGATTGTTTTATGCGACAAGTAAAACATTTGCAAAACCTTAAACTTAATTATTTTTTTCGCTTTTATGTTTGTTTTAATTTATTTTATGTTTAAAAAAAATAAATTAAACCAAGGTGAAAAGTCATTTAAAGAAACCTAAAATGCAAAGTTGCTACACCTTGGTTCATGACAGATAACAAATATGCAGCAACGACAACAAAATGGTCTTGGGGTTTATGGTATTTAGAGTAGTAAAATTGTTATTCCAAAAATAGAGACCTTTTATATTAAAGTTGTAGGGAAAAAAAGGTCACGAGCCTTTACATAATATATGTGACCAGAAAATGTAGGTAGAATCATTTGACACAAGCAACCATGTGCAGCTGGTCGCTGTATTCAGGTGGCGTGTGTTCATCATGTAACATTAGACTAATTAGAGCAATGAAGAGGGCTCAACAAATTAATTAAGCAATGCCCACACTTTTGTAGGTGAACACTTGTGTTTAAATTTCAGGATTATTTAATATTTATATTAAAAAAATAAATAAATAAATAGGCCAGATGCCTTTAACTCCTTAAGGACAGAGCCACTTTGTACGTTAATGACTGAAACTCATTGATTAAATCTGATTAGTGTCACTTTATGAGGTAATAACTCTGAGGCTATGTGCCCACGATGCAGAAATGCTCTGGATTTTTTCCTGAGCATTTCTGCATCTCCCTGGCAGAAAAAACGCTTGCGGATTTTACATGCTTTTTTCTGCCAGGGACAAGCGTATGTCCCGCGTTTTTCACATGCGATTTCGCATGCAGGTTGTCAAGCACATTTCCAAGCGATTTTAGCATTACTTGGAAAAGTGCTTGACAACTTGGTCACACCGGGGGCCATCAGAAGGTGAGTATAATGTTTATTTTTTATTTTAAATTCTTTTTTTTTTACAGTTTCTATGGTACCCGAGTCTGAATGAGAGTCTCCTCTTCTCGAGACCTGGGTACCATCCACACATTGAATCGCTTGTGCACATGTAGTGATGCAGATATTATGCGATTCAATGAAAGTCAATGGCGGCGAAAACGCTGCGATTACGCAAAATTAATGGTAGTGCTGCGGATTTTTCTGCAATGATAATCCGCAGTGGAAATTTCCGCAGCATGTGCACAGCACATGTGGATTATAGCCATAAGAAAGAAAAATGAGCTGCACTCACCAGTCTTTAAAAGCAGTATCTTTATTCCATAAGAATAAAAAGTCCGGCAAGCAGGGAGAGCGGGGAAGAAAAATCAGACAACAGCTGTTTCGCGTGAAGACGCTTCTACAGGTCTGTGTTACGTGAAGACGCTTCTACAGGTCTGTGTAACACAGACCTGTAGAAGCGTCTTCACGTGAAACAGCTGTTCTCTGCTTTTTCTTCCCCGCTCTCCCTGCTTGCTGGACTTTTTATTCTTATGGAATAAAGATACTGCTTTTAAGGACTGGTGAGTGCAGCTCATTTTTCTTTCTTATGGTTATTTTGGACTGTTTAAACTTTTTTATGAGCTTTTACACCTGAAATGTTACCAAGTCCTATTTAGGTGTCTGCATTGTACATGTTCAGCTTTGCACTGATTACTGCAGCTGCTTGCAGGTGGTGCAGGTTTTTCACTTTCCTTGCTGTCACATGTGGATTATCATTGGGGAACATGGCAGACCTTCTACCAAGCGTTTTTTTTAATAGTTTCCTTGGTGGAATTGCCTCTGCGGAAACGCTTAAAAAACGCAACGTGGGCACACAGTCTAAAAAAACACTTTTTATGGATCCCGTTGATTTTGAGATTTTTTTGTGTGACATATTGTACTTCTTGATAGTGGTAAAATTTGTTCTATATGACTTGCATTTATTTATGAAAATATTAGAAATTTGGCAAAAATTTTGAAAATGTATCAATTTTCAAAATTTCAATTCTTATGCCCTTAAACCAGAGAGTTATGTTCCACAAAATAAATAATAAATAACATTTCCCACATGTCTACTTTACATCAGCATATTTTTTGAAACATATTTTTTTTCTGTTAGGAAGTTAGAAGGGTTAAAAGTTGATCAGCAATTTCTCATTTTTACAACAAAATTTACAAAACCATTTTTTAGGAAACATCACATTTGAAGCGACTTTGGGGGCCTATATGACAGAAAATACCCCAAAGTGACACCATTCTAAAAAATGCACCCCAAAAACTCCTTAAAATCACAATCAAGAAGTTTATTAAACTTCAGGTGCTTCTCTGGAATTAATGGAATGTGAAAGGAAAAACGTTTCTTTTACCCCCAATTTTTTTATTTTCATAAGGGTAACAGGAGAAAATTAACCTAAAAATGTCTTGTGAAATTTTTCCTGAGTATGTTGATACCCAATATGTGGGTGAAAACTACTGTTTGGGCGCACGGCAGGGCTCAGAACGAAGGAGCATCATTTGACTTATTAAAACGCAAAAATGGCTGGAATCAAGAGAGGACACCATGTCGCGTTTGGAGAGCTACTGATGTGCCGGAACAGTGGAAACCCTCCACAAGAGACCCTATTTTGAAAACTAGACTCCCTAAGGAATGCATCTAGATGCATAGTGAGCACCTTGAAACCTAAGGTGCTTCTCAGAAGTTTATAACGTTTTCCCACAAAAATTTTATTTTAGCGCCAAATTTTTTATTTTCACAAGGGTAACAGGAGATAATGGACCACAAAATGTGTTGTGCTATTTCTCCTGAGTGCAATAATTCCCCATATGTAATCAAAAACTATTTTTGAGGCACAGCCCACAGCTCAGAAGGGACGAAGTGCCATATTAAAGTTCAGATTTTGCCGGAATTGTGTGCGCGTGCCATGTCACATTGGCAGAGCCCCTGAGATGCCAGAACAGCATAAACACCCAATAAGTAACCATCATTTTATAAACTACACCTCTCAATAAATTCATCTATTGGTGCAGTGAGCATGTTGACACCACATGTGCCTCACAGAAATTTATACCATTTGGCGGTGAACAAAGAATAATTACATTTTTACTGCAAAAATGTTCTTTTAGCCCCAAATTTTTAATTTTTATTGCTAATAGGAAAAAATAGACCTAACAGTTTGTTGTGCAATTTCTCCTGATTGTGCCAATATCCTGCATGTAATCGGGAACTACTTTTAGGCACAGTATAAAGCTCAGAAGGGAAGGAGCGCCATATTATAGCGCAGATTTTACGGTTATTGTTTGCAGGTGCCATGACCACCTGGGAGAGCCCTTGAGGTGACAGAACAGCAGAACCCCCCATTAGTGAACCCATTTTACAAATGATACATCTCAATGAATTTGTCTAAGGGTGGAGTGATCATATTGACACCACTGGTGTCACAGAATTTTATACCATTGGGCAGTGAAGAATAAATAATTACATTTTTACCACAAAGATTTTGTTTTAGACCCAGATTTTATATTTTCACTTAATGAAATGGGTAAAAATGGCACCAAAATTTGTCACACAATTTCTGATGAACGTGGCACTACCCCATATGTGGCTGTACAGTACTGCGGGAGGGACGGAGCTCTATTTGTCACCTGGTGCGGGGATTTTCCTAGAATTATTTGCGCACTCCATATCCCTCTCAAGTGACTCCATTTTTGAAATGATACCAGTGCCAAACATGTAGATATTAAATGTGTCTTAGGCACACTCGGAATCAGAGGGGAGAGGCGGGTTTTGATTTGGGGGCACAGAATTTCCTGAATTTTTTTTGGGGGGGTGAGGAGCCATAATGCTTTTCCAGATCCTTTGTATTAACAGTAAAGTGTCACCCTCTGAATCTGAATCTTGTAGATTGTAAGCTTGCAAGCACGACCCTCACTCCTAATGCAACTGTTTAAACTGTCTTATCTTGTATTGAATTTATTGTCTGTATATGTCCCCGCTTAATTGTAAAGTGCTGCGAAATATGTTGGCACTATATAAATAAAAATTATTATTATTATTACCTTCTATATTTCCGTTGACAGATGATGGACTTGAGTGGGGGCGTTTTTAGGGGGATTAAGTTGATGCTTTTGTTGGGAACATTTTACATAACATTTGGGATCACACTTATCCGAGCTTATCCGAATACTTACATCGCAGTTTCCATCTAAATCTCCGAATTACATGATTCAGATGAACCCCCGAGGGATCCACTCACTATAATGAGACCTACAAAAGACAAAAGACAAAAATATATCTCATACCCTACCATCATTATATATAAATGTAAAGCAAAGTTGCATAATAAATATAGGGTACTTAGTGAACTATTTTTGATCAAAAAAAGTATACAAGCCGTCCCACCAGCGGCAAGGTGACCCTAAATTGGGACGGTACCTATACTGCCTATATTAAAAACCTTACTGTATATCAAAGTTGAAGTAATGCATATAAAAGGGTAGACAAATAGGACCGGGTCCCAACTCCAGACCACCCAGGCCCGTGGTAAGCTACATATATACCAGTCAGCTCAACAAAGGGGATGCCACACCCTTAAATTGCACAGAATGCAAACAAGACAAAAAACCAGGCAATGTGAACTGAGGTCTAAGATGGTAGACATGCAAGAAATAGGAGCATGCTAGTGTGAACATGCTCCTATTTCTTGCATGTCTACCATCTTAGACCTCAGTTCACATTGCCTGTTTCACTATAATGAGGCAGCAGAGTAACTCTGGACTCCATCTGGCCTCTGTTCAGAGGTGTGCTTCTTTTCAGAAGTGCACAAAACTGTGGCCGACAGTACTTTTATGCACGCTTATAAAGAAGTCAGGGTCCACAATGCCCCCATTTGTCTCATTATAGGGAATCTTCCACAGAGGTTTCAATCTGAATCATGTATTTCAGAGACTTACATGGAAACCCCGGTGTTAGCGCTCAGTGCAAGAGAATGATAAATATGAGCCAAGCCTTACTGCAATCTTTAGGAGACAGAATGAAAAAATCAACAGTAGGCTAAGAATTGATTTTATTTATTTCTTTACACCATTTTTCGTGAGGTATGAGTGATTAGAAGACTTTATTCTTCGGGATGGTGTGATTACAGCGATACCAGATTTATATAATTTTTTTATGTTTGGCAGCTGTCACACACTAAAAGACGTTTTTTTTTTTGCAAAAACTAGTTTCTGCATCTTCATATTTTGAGAGCTATAAATTTTCCATATTTCTGCCGACAGTCATGTCAGGGTTTGTTTTTTGCAGGACGAGTTGATGTTTTTATTGGTACCATTTTTGGATGCAACATTTTTTGATCACTTTCTATTTCAAGTTTTGGGAGGCAAAATCAACAAAAAACAGCAATTCAGTATTTTTTTTAATACTGTTTCGCATGTGGTAAAATTCATAAGCTTTATTCTTTGGGTCAGTACGATTACAGCGATACCTGATTTGTCATTTTTTATGTTTTTGTGCATTTACACAATAAAAATTTTTATACAAAAAATAATTATTTTTGCATTGCTATATTTTGAGAGCCATAACTTTTTTATTTTTTCGCTGATGAAGCTGTTTGCCAGCTTGTTTTTTGCGGGACAAGAACACATTTTCAGAGACAGCATTTTTATCAACATTTGTCTATTTGATTGCATTTAAATCCAGGGGTGTGATGAAAAAGCATAGTTTGACACTTTTTTTTTACGGCTTTTACTGAAGTGGTTAACTAGTGTGACACTTTTGTAGATCTGGTCGTTCCGAAAGTGGCACTACCAAATAGACCAAATATTTGTAATTTTTTTGTTTATTTTTAATTGTTTTGATAAAAGTGTGTATTTATTAGTGTCATATTTTAAATTATTATTATTTTGTATTTTTTTTTATATTCTTACAATTCTTTTTACTTTTTGTTAACTTTTTTACTTTGTTTGCAGGTATAATGCATTGCAATGCAGTATACCTGTACAGAAAGCTTCTGAGACCATGTTTTAAGCATGGTCTCAGAAGCTTTTGGTAGCTTGGTGACCCAGGGGTCACCATGGTAACGATTGGGCTCCTGCAATCATGTTGCGGGGCCACCGATCTGAAGGCAGAGGAAGCTTACATCCCTCTGCCTGCTTCCAAAATGTTGCAATTGCTCATGATCACAACATTTAGGGTGTTAAACAGCAAGGAGCGGTACTGGCATCATCTCTGGCTGTTAGTGCAGGAGCTCGGCCATTAGCAGTGCTAAGCCCCTGCTCTGATTGGGCAGGAGGTGCCGATATTTAAGCACATTCTGCGCGATCATGCTGTGCGAGGACCTGAGTGCGATGACCGACTGCATGGGTCCCACACCTCTTCCCATGCTGCTCAGCTGTCACTGACTGCTGTCGGCACTGAACTGTCACTGTGTGTTTAAACGCAGTGACAGTTCAAAGTCATGAAGGATATAGGACTAGTGTTGAGAGAACATGCTCGACACTGCTCAATACTCGCCCGAGCATCACGCTACTCGGGATGTGCGGCGAGCACCGAGTATTTCCGGGTTACTCGGGCGGGAGCTCGGGTCTCCGCCCTGAATGTTTGGCGCTCTTTACAGAGCCAATGAACATGCAGGGATTGCCAGCCAGTCACTGTAATGCCGCAGCCATGTTGGTTGTGGGCATTACAGTGATTGGCTGGCCGCACAGCGTCATCTCGAGTATTTAAAACGGGCGTCGCCATCTTGGACACAGTCGCTCTGGATCAGACAGTGTAGGGAAAGTGCTGCTGATTTAGGGAGAGATATAAACTGCGAAATAGTTAGTGTAGGGTCTGTAAAGGCTGCCAGATCAAACAAACAGTCCTTCTCAGGACTAATATCCATCCCAGATATCAGGCAGGCAGGCTGTATAGGAGACTCAGTGGTTATACCAGCAAACGCTGCATTACAGTCCTGTGTACTGCTCCTGTTGCTGAAATTGCTGGACTTAGCTCCAGGTCTCAGGGGACAGGAAAAATCCTTTTTTTTTTTCATTTAAATCCTCTTTTTTTTTTTCCTCCTTCACACTGAACAAATACCCGTCTTATTAACCTTTTGGTGTCCCCCCCCCCCAAAAAAAAGCGTGTCTCAGATTTTTCAGACACAAATATATCTGTTGAAAATAGTCAGGTGTAGGCTAGAGAAACAGAAGTGTTGTTTTGCACTTCCATGGTTCAAACCTCTGTATTATCCACTTTTGGGCCATGTGGTATCTAAAAAAAAACAGTTTGAGTGTGACGCTCACTGTTCAGCCGCAATTATATCTATTTAAAAAAGTCTGGTATACCCCAGTAAACAATAACTGTGGTTTTGCCATGCCAAGGTAAAAAATCTCTATTATTCAGGTTTTGGTATATTTTCCGTAAAGAAAAACAGTAGTGTCTCCTGACTATTGTGTCACAAAAATATATCTGTTGAAAATAGTCTGGTGTAGGCCCGACAAATCCCAGTGTGGTTTTGCAGTTCAACGGGTCAAATCTCTGTACTATCCAGTTTTGGGCCTTTGGTATCTTAAAAAACACAGTTTGAGAGTGACGCTCACTGTTCAGCCGCAATTATATCTATTTAAAAAAGTCTGGTATACCCCAGTAAACAATAACTGTGGTTTTGCCATCCCACGTTAAAAAATCTCTATTATTCAGGTTTTGGTATATTTTCCGTAAAGAAAAACGGTAGTGACTCCTGACTGTTGTGACACAAAAATATATCTGTTGAAAATAGTCTGGTGTAGGCCTGACAAATCCCAATGTGGTTTTGAAGTACAATGGGTCAAATCTCAGTACTATCCAATTTTGATTCTTTGGTATCTAAAAAAACACAGTTTGAGTGTGTCGCTCACTGTTCAGCCGCAATTATATCTATTTAAAAAAGTCTGGTATACCCCAGAAAACAATAACTGTGGTTTTGCCATCCCGCGGTAAAAAATCTCTATTATTCAGGTTTTGGTATATTTTCCGTAAAGAAAAATAGTAGTGTCTCCTGACTGTTGTGACACAAAAATATATCTGTTGAAAATAGTCTGGTGTAGGCCCGACAAATCCCAGTGTGGTTTTGCAGTTCAACGGGTCAGATCTCTGTAGTATCCAGTTTTGGGCCTTTGGTATCTAAAAAAACACAGTTTGAGTGTGTCGCTCACTGTTCAGCCGCAATTATTTCTATTTAAAAAAGTCTGGTATACCCTAGAAAACAATAACTGTGGTTTTGCCATCCCACGGTAAAAAATCTCTATTATTCAGGTTTTGGTATATTTTCCGCAAAGAAAAACAGTAGTGTCTCCTGACTCTTGTGGCCCAAAAATATATCTGTTGAAAATAGTCTGATTTAGGCCCGACAAATCCCTGTGTGGTTTTGCAGTTCAAGGGGTCAAATCTCTGTACTATCCAGTTTTGGGCTTTTGGTATCTAAAAAAACACAGTTTGAGTGTGTCGCTCACTGTTCAGCCACAATTAAATCTATTTAAAAAAGTCTGGTATACCCCAGTAAACAATAACTGTGGTTTTGCCATCCCACGGTAAAAAATCTCTATTATTCAAGTTTGGGTATATTTTCCGTAAAGAAAAATAGTAGTGTCTCCTGACTGTTGTGACACAAAAATATATCTGTTGAAAATAGTCTGGTGTAGGCCCGACAAATCCCAGTGTGGTTTTGCAGTTCAACGGGTCAGATCTCTGTACTATCCAGTTTTGGGCCTTTGGTATCTAAAAAAACACAGTTTGAGTGTGTCGCTCACTGTTCAGCCACAATTAAATCTATTTAAAAAAGTCTGGTATACCCCAGTAAACAATAACTGTTGTTTTGCCATCCCACGGTAAAAAATCTCTATTATTCAGGTTTTGGTATATTTTCCGCAAAGAAAAACAGTAGTGTCTCCTGACTCTTGTGGCCCAAAAATATATCTGTTGAAAATAGTCTGGTGTAGGCCCGACAAATCCCAGTGTGGTTTTGTAGTACAACGGGTAAAATCTCTGTACTATCCAGATTTGGGCCTTTGGTATCTAAAAAAACACAGTTTGAGTGTGTCGCTCACTGTTCAGCCGCAATTATATCTATTTAAAAAAGTCTGGTATACCCCAGTAAACAATAACTGTGGTTTTGTCATCCCATGGTAAAAAATATCTATTATTCAGGTTTTGGTATATTTTCCGTAAAGAAAAACAGTAGTGTCTCCTGACTGTTGTGACACAAAAATATATCTGTTGAAAATAATCTGGTGTAGGCCTGACAAATGCCAGTGTGGTTTTGCAGTTCAACGGGTCAAATCTCTGTACTATCCAGTTTTGGGCCTTTGGTATCTAAAAAAAACACAGTTTGAGTGTGTCGCTCACTGGTCAGCCACAATTATATCTATTAAAAAAAGTCTGGTATACCCCAGTAAACAATAACTGTGGTTTTGCCATCCCACGGTAAAAAATCTCTATTATTCAGGTTTTGGTACATTTTCCGTACAGAAAAACAGTAGTGTCTCCAGACTGTTGTGACACAAAAATATATCTGTTGAAAATAGTCTGGTGTAGGCCTGACAAATCCCAATGTGGTTTTGAAGTACAATGGGTCAAATCTCAGTACTATCCAGTTTTGGGCCTTTGGTATCTAAAAAAACTCAGTTTGAGTGTGTCGCTCACTGTTCAGCCGCAATTATATCTATTTAAAAAAGTCTGGTATACCCCAGAAAACAATAACTGTGGTTTTGCCATCCCACGGTAAAAAAATCTCTATTATTCAGGTTTTGGTATATTTTCCATAAAGAAAAATACTAGTGTCTCCTGACTGTTGTGACACAAAAATATATCTGTTGAAAATAGTCTGGTGTAGGCCCGACAAATCCCAGTGTGGTTTTGCAGTTCAACGGGTCAGATCTCTGTACTATCCAGTTTTGGGCCTTTGGTATCTAAAAAAACACAGTTTTGAGTGTGTCGCTCACTGTTCAGCCGCAATTATTTCTATTTAAAAAAGTCTGGTATACCCCAGAAAACAATAACTGTGGTTTTGCCATCCCACGGTAAAAAATCTCTATTATTCAGGTTTTGGTATATTTTCCGTAAAGAAAAATAGTAGTGTCTCCTGACTGTTGTGATACAAAAATATATCTGTTGAAAATAGTCTGGTGTAGGCCCGACAAATCCCTGTGTGGTTTTGCAGTTCAATGGGTCAGATCTCTGTACTATCCAGTTTTGGGCCTTTGGTATCTAAAAAAACACAGTTTGAGTGTGTCGCTCACTGTTCAGCCGCAATTATTTCTATTTAAAAAAGTCTGGTATACCCCAGAAAACAATAACTGTGGTTTTGCCATCCCACGGTAAAAAATCTCTATTATTCAGGTTTTGGTATATTTTCCGTAAAGAAAAATAGTAGTGTCTCCTGACTGTTGTGACACAAAAATATATCTGTTGAAAATAGTCTGGTGTAGGCCCGACAAATCCCTGTGTGGTTTTGCAGTTCAACGGGTCAAATCTCTGTACTATCCAGTTTTGGGCCTTGGTACCTAAAAAAACACAGTATGAGTGTGTCGCTCACTGTTCAGCCACAATTAAATGTATTTAAAAAAGTCTGGTATACCCCAGTAAACAATAACTGTGGTTTTGCCATCCCACGGTAAAAAATCTCTATTATTCAAGTTTGGGTATATTTTCCGTAAAGAAAAATAGTAGTGTCTCCTGACTGTTGTGACACAAAAATATATCTGTTGAAAATAGTCTGGTGTAGGCCCGACAAATCCCAGTGTGGTTTTGCAGTTCAACGGGTCAGATCTCTGTACTATCCAGTTTTGGGCCTTTGGTATCTAAAAAAACACAGTTTGAGTGTGTCGCTCACTGTTCAGCCACAATTAGATCTATTTAAAAAAGTCTGGTATACCCCAGTAAACAATAACTGTTGTTTTGCCATCCCACGGTAAAAAATCTCTATTATTCAGGTTTTGGTATATTTTCCGTAAAGAAAAACAGTAGTGTCTCCTTACTGTTGTGACACAAAAATATATCTGTTGAAAATAGTCTGGTGTAGGCCCGAAAAATCCCTGTGTGGTTTTGCAGTTCAATGGGTCAGATCTCTGTACTATCCAGTTTTGGGCCTTTGGTATCTAAAAAAACACAGTTTGAGTGTGTCGCTCACTGTTCAGCCGCAATTATTTCTATTTAAAAAAGTCTGGTATACCCCAGAAAACAATAACTGTGGTTTTGCCATCCCACGGTAAAAAATCTCTATTATTCAGGTTTTGGTATATTTTCCGTAAAGAAAAATAGTAGTGTCTCCTGACTGTTGTGACACAAAAATATATCTGTTGAAAATAGTCTGGTGTAGGCCCGACAAATCCCAGTGTGGTTTTGCAGTTCAACGGGTCAGATCTCTGTACTATCCAGTTTTGGGCCTTTGGTATCTAAAAAAACACAGTTTGAGTGTGTCGCTCACTGTTCAGCCACAATTAGATCTATTTAAAAAAGTCTGGTATACTCCAGTAAACAATAACTGTTGTTTTGCCATCCCACGGTAAAAAATCTCTATTATTCAGGTTTTGGTATATTTTCCGTAAAGAAAAACAGTAGTGTCTCCTTACTGTTGTGACACAAAAATATATCTGTTGAAAATAGTCTGGTGTAGGCCCGAAAAATCCCAGTGTGGTTTTGCAGTTCAATGGCTCAAATCTCTGTACTATCCAGTTTTGGGCCTTTGGTATCTAAAAAAACACAGTTTGAGTGTGTCACTCACTGGTCAGCCGCAATTATATCTATTAAAAATAGTCTGGTATACCCCAGTAAACAATAACTGTGGTTTTGCCATCCCACGGTAAAAAATCTCTATTATTCAGGTTTTGGTATATTTTCCGCAAAGAAAAACAGTAGTGTCTCCTGACTCTTGTGGCCCAAAAATATATCTGTTGAAAATAGTCTGGTGTAGGCCCGACAAATCCCAGTGTGGTTTTGTAGTACAACGGGTAAAATCTCTGTACTATCCAGATTTGGGCCTTTGGTATCTAAAAAAACACAGTTTGAGTGTGTCGCTCACTGTTCAGCCGCAATTATATCTATTTAAAAAAGTCTGGTATACCCCAGTAAACAATAACTGTGGTTTTGTCATCCCATGGTAAAAAATATCTATTATTCAGGTTTTGGTATATTTTCCGTAAAGAAAAACAGTAGTGTCTCCTGACTGTTGTGACACAAAAATATATCTGTTGAAAATAATCTGGTGTAGGCCTGACAAATCCCAGTGTGGTTTTGCAGTTCAACGGGTCAAATCTCTGTACTATCCAGTTTTGGGCCTTTGGTATCTAAAAAAACACAGTTTGAGTGTGTCGCTCACTGGTCAGCCACAATTATATCTATTAAAAAAAGTCTGGTATACCCCAGTAAACAATAACTGTGGTTTTGCCATCCCACGGTAAAAAATCTCTATTATTCAGGTTTTGGTATATTTTCCGTAAAGAAAAACAGTAGTGTCTCCAGACTGTTGTGACACAAAAATATATCTGTTGAAAATAGTCTGGTGTAGGCCTGACAAATCCCAATGTGGTTTTGAAGTACAATTGGTCAAATCTCAGTACTATCCAGTTTTGAGCCTTTGGTATCTAAAAAAACTCAGTTTGAGTGTGTCGCTCACTGTTCAGCCGCAATTATTTCTATTTAAAAAAGTCTGGTATACCGCAGAAAACAATAACTGTGGTTTTGCCATCCCACGGTAAAAAATCTCTATTATTCAGGTTTTGGTATATTTTCCATAAAGAAAAATAGTAGTGTCTCCTGACTGTTTTGACACAAAAATATATCTGTTGAAAATAGTCTGGTGTAGGCCCGACAAATCCCAGTGTGGTTTTGCAGTTCAACGGGTCAGATCTCTGTACTATCCAGTTTTGGGCCTTTTGTATCTTAAAAAGCACAGTTTTGAGTGTGTCGCTCACTGTTCAGCCGCAATTATTTCTATTTAAAAAAGTCTGGTATACCCCAGAAAACAATAACTGTGGTTTTGCCATCCCACGGTAAAAAATCTCTATTATTCAGGTTTTGGTATATTTTCCGTAAAGAAAAATAGTAGTGTCTCCTGACTGTTGTGATACAAAAATATATCTGTTGAAAATAGTCTGGTGTAGGCCCGACAAATCCCTGTGTGGTTTTGCAGTTCAATGGGTCAGATGTCTGTACTATCCAGTTTTGGGCCTTTGGTATCTAAAAAAACACAGTTTGAGTGTGTCGCTCACTGTTCAGCCGCAATTATTTCTATTTAAAAAAGTCTGGTATACCCCAGAAAACAATAACTGTGGTTTTGCCATCCCACGGTAAAAAATCTCTATTATTCAGGTTTTGGTATATTTTCCGTAAAGAAAAATAGTAGTTTCTCCTGACTGTTGTGACACAAAAATATATCTGTTGAAAATAGTCTGGTGTAGGCCCGACAAATCCCTGTGTGGTTTTGCAGTTCAACGGGTCAAATCTCTGTACTATCCAGTTTTGGGCCTTTGGTATCTAAATAAAAACACAGTTTGAGTGTGTCGCTCACTGTTCAGCCACAATTAAATCTATTTAAAAAAGTCTGGTATACCCCAGTAAACAATAACTGTGGTTTTGCCATCCCACGGTAAAAAATCTCTATTATTCAGGTTTGGGTATATTTTCCGTAATGAAAAATAGCAGTGTCTCCTGACTGTTGTGACACAAAAATATATCTGTTGAAAATAGTCTGGTGTAGGCCCGACAAATCCCAGTGTGGTTTTACAGTTCAACGGGTCAGATCTCTGTACTATCCAGTGTTGGGCCTTTGGTATCTAAAAAAACACAGTATGAGTGTGTCGCTCACTGTTCAGCCACAATTAAATCTTTTTAAAAAAGTCTGGTATACCCCAGTAAACAATAACTGTGGTTTTGCCATCCCACGGTAAAAAATGTCTATTATTCAGGTTTTGGTATATTTTCCGTAAAGAAAAACAGTAGTGTCTCCTGACTGTTGTGACACAAAAATATGTCTGTTGAAAATAGTCTGGTGTAGGCCCAACAAATCCCAGTGTGGTTTTGCAGTTCAACGGGTCAAATCTCTGTACTATCCAGTTTTGGGCCTTTGGTATCTAAAAAAACACAGTTTGAGTGTGTCGCTCACTGGTCAGCCGCAATTATATCTATTTAAAAAAGTCTGGTATACCCCAGTAAACAATAACTGTGGTTTTGCCATCCCACGTTAAAAAATCTCTATTATTCAGGTTTTGGTATATTTTCCGTAAAGAAAAACAGTAGTGTCTCCTGACTGTTGTGACACAAAAACATATCTATTGAAAATAGTCTCGTGTAGGCCCGACAAATCCCAGTGTGGTTTTGCAGTTCAACGGGTCAAATCTCTGTACTATCCAGTTTTGGGCCTTTGGTATCTAAAAAAACACAGTTTGAGTGTGTCGCTCACTGGTCAGCCGCAATTATATCTATTGAAAAAAGTCTGGTATACCCCAGTAAACAATAACTGTGGTTTTGCTATCCCACGGTAAAAAATCTCTATTATTCAGGTTTTGGTATATTTTCCGTAAAGAAAAACAGTAGTGTCTCCTGACTGTTGTGACACAAAAATATATCTCTTGAAAATAGTCTGGTGTAGGCCCGACAAATCCCAGTGTGGTTTTGCCGTTCAACGGGTCAAATCTCTGTACTATCCAGTTTTGGGCCTTTGGTATCTAAAAAAAACACAGTTTGAGTGTGTCACTCACTGTTCAGCCGCAATTATATCTATTTAAAAAAGTCTGGTATACCCCAGTAAACAATAACTGTGGTTTTGCCATCCCACGGTAAAAAATCTCTATTATTCAGGTTTTGGTATATTTTCCGTAAAGAAAAACAGTAGTGTCTCCTGACTGTTGTGACACAAAAACATATCTATTGAAAATAGTCTCGTGTAGGCCCGACAAATCCCAGTGTGGTTTTGCAGTTCAACGGGTCAAATCTCTGTACTATCCAGTTTTGGGCCTTTGGTATCTACAAAAACACAGTTTGAGTGTGTCGCTCACTGTTCAGCCACAATTAAATCTATTTAAAAAAGTCTGGTAGACACCAGTAAACAATAACTGTGGTTTTGCCATCCCACGGTAAAAAATCTCTATTATTCAGGTTTTAGTAAATTTTCCGTAAAGAAAAACAGTAGTGTCTCCTGACTGTTGTGACACAAAAATATATTTGTTCAAAATAGTTTGGTGTAGGCCCGACAAATCCCAGTGTGGTTTTGCAGTTCAACGGGTCAAATCTCTGTACTATCCAGTCTTGGTCCTTTGGTATCTAAAAAAACACAGTTTGAGTGTGTCACTCACTGTTCAGCCACAATTATGTCTATTTAAAAAAGTCTGGTATACCCCAGTAAACAATAACTGTGGTTTTGCCATCCCACGGTAAAAAATCTCTATTATTCAGGTTTTGGTATATTTTCCGTAAAGAAAAATAGTAGTGTCTCCTGACTGTTGTGACACAAAAATATATCTGTTGAAAATAGTCTGGTGTAGGCCCGACAAATCCCAGTGTGGTTTTGCAGTTCAACGGGTCAAATCTCTGTACTATCCAGTTTTGGGCCTTTGGTATCTAAAAAAACAGTTTGAGTGTGTCGCTCACTGGTCAGCCGCAATTATATCTATTAAAAAAGTCTGGTATACCCCAGTAAACAATAACTGTGGTTTTGCCATCCCACGGTAAAAAATGTCTATTATTCAGGTTTTGGTATATTTTCCGTAAAGAAAAACAGCAGTGTCTCCTGCCTGTTGTGACACAAAAATATATCTGTTGAAAATAGTCTGGTGTAGGCCCGACAAATCCCAGTGTGGTTTTGCCGTTCAATGTGTCAAATCTCTGTACTATCCAGTTTTTGGCCTTTGGTATCTAAAAAAACACAATTTGAGTGTGTCGCTCACTGTTCAGCCGCAATTATATCTATTTAAAAAAGTCTGGTATACCCCAGTAAACAATAACTGTGGTTTTGCCATCCCACGGTAAAAAATCTCTATTATTCAGGTTTTGGTATATTTTCCGTAAAGAAAAACAGTAGTGTCTCCTGACTGTTGTGACACAAAAATATATTTGTTGAAAATAGTCTGGTGTAGGCACGACAAATCCCAGTGTGGTTTTGCAGTTCAACGGGTCAAATCTCTGTACTATCCAGTCTTGGTCCTTTGGTATCTAAAAAAACACAGTTTGAGTGTGCCGCTCACTGTTCAGCCGCAATTATGTCTATTTAAAAAAGTCTGGTATGCCCCAGTAAACAATAACTGTGGTTTTGCCATCCCACGGTAAAAAATCTCTATTATTCAGGTTTTGGTATATTTTCCGTAAAGAAAAACAGTAGTGTCTCCTGACTGTTTTGACCCTAAAATATATCTGTTGAAAATAGTCTGATATACCCCAGTAAACAATAACTGTGGTTTTACCATCCCACGGTAAAAAATCTCTATTATTCAGGTTTTGGTATATTTTCCGTAAGAAAAACAGTGGTGTCTCCTGACTGTTGTGACACAAAAATATATCTGTTGAAAATAGTCTGGTGTAGGCCCGACAAATCCCAGTGTGGTTTTGCAGTTTAACGGGTCAAATCTCTGTACTATCCAGTTTTGGACCTTTGGTATCTAAAAAAACATAGTTTGAGTGTGTCGCTCACTGTTCATCCGCAATTATATCTATTTAAAAAAGTCTGGTATACCCCAGTAAACAATAACTGTGTTATTGCCATCCCACAGTAAAAAATCTCTATTATTCAGGTTTGGTATATTTTCCGTAAAGAAAAACAGTAGTGTCTCCTGACTGTTGTGACACAAAAATATATCTGTTGAAAATAGTCTGGTGCAGGCTCCACAAATACCAGTGTGGTTTTGCAGTTCAACGGGTCAAATCTCTGTACTTTCCAGTTTTGGGCCTTTGGTATCTAAAAAAAAAAAACAGTTTGAGTGTGTCGCTCACTGGTCAGCCGCAATTATTTCTATTTAAAAAAGTCTGGTATACCCCAGTAAACAATAACTGTGGTTTTGCCATCCCACGGTTAAAAATCTCTTTTATTCAGGTTTTGGTATATTTTCCGTAAAGAAAAACTGTAGTGTCTCCTGACTGTTGTGACACAAAAATATATCTGTTGAAAATAGTCTGGTGTAGGCCCGACAAATCCCAGTGTGGTTTTGCAGTTCAACGGGTCAAATCTCTGTACTATCCAGTTTTGGGCCTTTGGTATCTAAAAAACACAGTTTGAGTGTGTCGCTCACAGTTCAGCCACAATTATATCTATTTAAAAAAGTCTGGTATACCCCAGTAAACAATCACTGTGGGTTTGCCATCCCACGGTAAAAAATCTCTATTATTCAGGTTTTGGTATATTTTCCGTAAAGAAAAACAGTAGTGTCTCCTGACTGTTGTGACACAAAAATATATCTGTTGAAAATAGTCTGGTGAAGGCTCGACAAATCCCAGTGTGGTTTTGTAGTTCAAAGGGTCCAATCTCTGTACTATAAAGTTTTGGGCCTTTGGTATCTAAAAAATCACAGTGTGAGCGTGTCGCTCTCTGGTCAGCCGCAATTATATCTATTAAAAAAAGTCTGGTATACCTCAGTAAACAATAACTGTGGTTTTGCCATCCCACGGTAAAAAATCTCTATTATTCAGGTTTTGGTATATTTTCCGTAAAGAAAAAGAGTAGTGTCTCCTGACTGTTGTGACACAAAAATATATCTGTTGAAAATAGTCTGGTGTAGGCCCGACAAATCCCAGTTTGGTTTTGCAGTTCAACGGGTCAAATCTCTGTTTTATCCAGTCTTGGCCTTTGGTATCTAAATCTAAAAAAACACAGATTGAGTGTGTCGCTCACTGTTCAGCCGCAATTATATCTATTTTAAAAAGTCTGGTATACCCCAGTAAACAATAACTGTGGTTTTGCCATCCCACGGTAAAAAATCTCTATTATTCAGGTTTTGGTATATTTTCCGTAAAGAAAAACAGTAGTGTCTCCTGACTGTTGTGACACAAAAATATATCTGTTGAAAATAGTCTGGTGTAGGCCCGACAAATCCCTGTGTGGTTTTGCAGTTCAACGGGTCAAATCTCTGTAATATCCAGTCTTGGCCTTTGGTATCTAAAAAAACATAGATTGAGTGTGTCGCTCACTGTTCAGCCACAATTATATCTATTTAAAAAAGTCTGGTATACCCCAGTAAACAATAACTGTGATTTTGCCATCCCACGGTAAAAAATCTCTATTATTCAGGTTTTGGTATATTTTCCGTAAAGAAAAACAGTAGTGTCTCCTGACTGTTGTGACACAAAAATATATCTGTTGAAAATAGTCTGGTGTAGGCCCGACAAATCCCAGTGTGGTTTTGCAGTTCAACGGGTCAAATCTCTGTTCTATACAGTTTTGGGCCTTTGGTATCTAAAAAAACACAGCTGAGTGTGTCGGTCACTTTTTAGCCGCAATTATATCTATTTAAAAAAGTCTGGTATACCCCAGTAAACAATAACTGTGGTTTTGCCATCCCACGGTAAAAAATCTCTATTATTCAGGTTTTGGTATATTTTCCGTAAAGAAAAACATTAGTGTCTCCTGCCTGTTGTGACACAAAAATATATCTGTTGAAAATATTCTGGTGTAGGCCCGACAAATCCCAGTGTGGTTTTGCAGTTCAGCGGGTCAAATCTCTGTACTATCCAGCTTTGGGCTTTGGTGTCTAAAAAAACACAGTTTGAGTGTGTCGCTCACTGTTCAGCCGCAATTATATCTATTTAAAAAAGTCTGGTATACCCCAGGAAACAATAACTGTGGTTTTGCCATCCCACTGTACAAAATCTCTATTATTCAGGTTTTGGTATATTTTCCGTAAAGAAAAAACAGTAGTGTCTCCTGACTGTTGTGACACAAAAATATATCTGTTGAAAATAGTCTGGTGTAGGCCCGACAAATCCCAGTGTGGTTTGGCAGTTCAACGGGTCAAATCTCTGTACTATCCAGTTTTGGGCCTTTGGTATCTAAAAAAACAAAGTTTGAGTTTGTCGCTCACTGTTCAGCCGCAATTATATCTATTAAAAAAAGTCTGGTATACCCCAGTAAACAATAACTGTGGTTTTGCCATCCCACGGTAAAAAATCTCTATCTTTCAGTTTTTGGTATATTTTCCATAAAAAAAACAGTAATGTCTCCTGACTGTTGTGACACAAAAATATATCTGTTGAAAATAGCCTGGTTAAGGCTCGACAAATCCCAGTGTGGTTTTGTAGTTCAACGGGTCAAATCTCTGTACTATCCAGTTTTGGGCCTTTGGTATCTAAAATAACACAGTTTGAGTGTGTCGCTCACTAGTCAGCCGCATTTATATCTATTAAAAAAAGTCTGGCATACCTCAGTGAACAATAACTGTGGTTTTGCCATTCCACGGTAAAAAATCTCTATTATTCAGGTTTTGGTATATTTTCCATAAAGAAAAACAATAGTGTCTCCTGACTGTTGTGACACAAAAATATATCTGTTGAAAATAGTCTGGTGTAGGCCCGACAAATCCCAGTGTGGTTTTGCAGTTCAACGGGTCAAATCTCTGTGCTATCCAGTTTTGGGCCTTTGGTATCTAAAAAACACAGTTTGAGTGTGTCGCTCACTGTTCAGCCGCAATTATATCTATTTAAAAAAGTCTGGTATACCCCAGTAAACAATAACTGTGGTTTTGCCATCCCACGGTAAAAAATCTCTATTATTCAGGTTTTGGTATATTTTCCGTAAAGAAAAACAGTAGTGTCTCCTGACTGTTGTGACACAAAAATATATCTGTTGAAAATAGTCTGGTGTAGGCCCGACAAATCCCAGTGTGGTTTTGCAGTTCAACTGGTCAAATCTCTGTACTATCCAGTTTTGGGCCTTTGGTATCTATAAAAACATAGTTTGAGTGTGTCGCTCACTGTTCAGACGCAATTATATCTATTTAAAAAAGTCTGGTATACCCCAGTAAACAACAACTGTGGTTTTGCCATCCCACAGTAAAAAATCTCTATTATTCAGGTTTTGGTATATTTTCCATAAAGAAAAACAGTAGTGTCTCCTGACTGTTGTGACACAAAAATATATCTGTTGAAAATAGTCTGGTGTAGGCCCGACAAATCCCAGTGTGGCTTTGCAGTTCAACGGGTCAAATCTCTGTACTATCCAGTTTTGGGCCTTTGGCATCTAAAAAAACACAGTTTGAGTGTGTCGCTCGCTGTTCAGCCACAATTATATCTATTTAAAAAAGTCTGGTATATCCCAGTAAACAATCACTGTGGGTTTGCCATCCCACGGTAAAAAATCACCGACTGGTGTGTGATGTCCCCACATGTTGGAACTCTACCCTCCACATTTTGCAAAGGATTTGTGAGCAGAAGAGAGCAGTTGTGGAGTACCAGATGCAACAAGGCCATCGATATTCAGGTCAAACTCCACACATAAGACCTCAGGAGTGGACCTGGATGTCTGACATATGTACCATCCTGACAAACTTTGAGGAGGCCACCAAGATGGTGAGTGGCGATGACGCCATCATTAGTGTCAGCATCCCACTTGTCTGTCTTTTGCAACGCTCTCTGAAGAGAATTAAAGAGGAGGCATTGCAGCCAGAGTATGATGAGATGGATCAAGAAGCCGTAGTGAGCGATTACACACAGCCCAGCTTCATCTCATCCCAACGTGCATTGGGGGACAATGAGGGAGAGGTGGAGGAGGAGGAGGAAGAACAGGAGCTGCTATCATGCGCTGTAGACGGCAGTACCAGTACAAGTGTCATACCGTCGGTTCAGCGTGGGTGGCCTGAGGACAGGGGGGAGGAGGAGGAGGAGGAGAGCATGGTCAGTCGTCATCTTGGTGAGGACACGGAAATCTTGCCCGTTACCAGTCTGGCACGCATGGCTGACTTTATGTTACGCTGCCTTAAACATGACCCTCGTGTTGTCAAAATGTTGGGTGACAGTCATTACTGGTTGGTGACACTTTTAGACCCCCGCTACAAGGAGAACTTTCACTCTCTTATTCCTGAGGTGGAGAGGTCTACAAAAATGGGGCAGTAACAGAAGGCCCTTGCTGCAGAACTCTTAAAAAAATTCCCATCTGAACACGCTAGCGGCAGAGGTCACAGTTCATTGCCCAACCAAGGCGTACAGGCGAGAGAGATGCAACTCCAATCCAGCAGAGGCAGGGGAACACTGTCAACGTTCTAGGACAGATTTCTGACACCCGCCCAGCTTACAGGCCCTGAGGCGCGGGGTACTCTCACAAGGAGTGGAAAGTTTCAAAAGATGGTGAGGGAGTACCTTGCCGACCGTACCAGCGTCCTCCGTGATTCCTCTGTGCCTTTTAATTATTTGGTATCCAAGCTGGACACTTGGAGTGAACTCGCTCTGTACGCCTTGGAGGTCCTGGCCTGCCCTGCCGCTAGCGAGTTATCAGAGCGTGTTTTTAGTGCTGCTGGGGGAATTAAAACTGATAAGCGCACTCGCCTGTCATCTGACAATGCTGACAAGCTGACCCTTATCAAAATGAACAAGGGCTGGATTGGGCCAGACTTCTCATCACCACCAAATGACAGCAGAGTAACATAAAGTCAAATCCACTGTGTTTTTTCGGGAGGTGTATTCACATGCACCGCTTCACACCCACACATGGGTATACGCTTCCTCATTTTGGCTGTTTTATGTTCTTCTCCTTATCCTCAGCCTCCACCACCACTATACCACTAGGGTGCCAGCATTGCAAGTTCCTCCGTCCTTATTTTTGTCAGCTTTTGCTTGGAAGGCATAAGCAAATCCTATGGCAGACCCACTCCGCAATAATAGGACTTATGTTTGTAATATGCTGTACTGCATGGTTCTTGTAAGGGGTATTGCAAGTTGCTCTGTCCTAATTTTTGGAAGCTTTTGCTTGGAAGGCATAAGCAAATACTATGGGAGACCCACTCCCCAATAATGGGACTTATGTTTGTAATATGCTGTACTGCATGTGACTCGCCCCCTGGGACGTGGGGCACACGGATCCGGGCAATAGGGGAACGATGGGGGTAGTAGTGGCAGCCCGGTTCCGTGGCTCAGGGTGGTCAGACCAATGGTAGTCTGGTCTGTGCTGTTGATATTGTCCGACTACGCCACCGGTGGATTGCGGTTATTAGGAACCGCCGCTGCAAGGCAGTCCCCTGAGGTTGATGGTATGCGCAGCAGAGATTGTATAACTCCCCACGGGAAGAGTGTAACCCCAGGGCAGTGCAGTGGATGGCGGGGGTGATGGTGCAGGGAGTCTCGGTACCGTTAGTGCTTGAGGAGCGAAAGAGTACACAGACAAAGTACTACAGTCCAATGTCTTTTGCTCACAGTTCAGATTCTCCAGGTCACTTCTGTATAGGTAGTGACCACCCAAGCCGTGCGGTGTCCACCAGGTGAGGGGCTCAGTCAACCCTCAGGCAGTTCTGGAGCATGGCCCAGGACCCCCTTTTTTCCTTTCTCTGGCCTGCCTCACCAGTGACCCACTTTTGTCCAGCTGCCGCGAACTTGTGTAGGTAAACGTGGATCCCGTTCCCCACTGTTCTATGTGGTGCCTTCCTAGCAGGTTTGATGAGGTGTCGCACCAATAAATGATCACGACCTCCGGTCTTTGGCTGAGGGTTGTTTCTCCTCCAACAACTTGGGATCCGGTACCCTTAATCTGCCTGACCCTTCACCCTGTATTCTCATGGGTTCTTAGGGTCCCTTCCACCTTCTTGTTTCTGAGCCTTTCCACCCTTTGGATACTTCTCTTTCTGTTTCTGTTCTTTGCTGTTTCTGTTCCTTTCTGTTCTTGTTCCTTTCTGTTCCAGGCCTTTTCTCTAGGCCTGCCTCTGAGCAGAGCTCCTACAGAGCCTCTGCTCCCTGTCTTCTCCTCTCGCTGAACTTCACACAGAACTAAGATGGTGCCCGCCTTATATGCTTCCCTCTAGAACATGAGCCCAGGTGACCAGCAACCAGTGAGCTCCTTCCTATGCTCAGAAACCGTCCTCTATCTGCTCCTACATCACTGGGTATTCCTCCCCCCTCCCCACTCCAGTCAGGGACATGGTCTGTCGTGCCTGCATTTCTGTCTAATGGGAGCACCGTTGAACTGTCCCTTGGAAATGGGGTGAGTGTGCTGTATGCAGCTAACTGAGCCCTGGTCCATACTCCATCCTTACCTGGGAGTGGAATATCACACCTCTGGTCTGAGGTGCAATACCCTTGTAGCGGCCAAACCCTCGGGGCGCTACACATGGCTCTTGTAAGGGGCATTGCAAGTTGCTCCATCCTAATTTTTGGAAGCTTTTGCTTGGAAGGCATAAGCAAATCATATGGGAGACCCACTCCACAATAATGGGACTTATGTTTGTAACATGCTGTACTGCATGGTTCTTGTAAGGGGCATTGCAATTGCTCCGTCCTAATTTTTGGAAGCTTTTGCTTGGAAGGCATAAGCAAATACTATGGGAGACCCACTCCGCAATAATGGGACTTATGTTTGTAATATGCTGTACTGCATGGCTCTTGTAAGAGGCATTGCAGTTCCTCATAATTTTTGGAAAGCCTTCCATTCACTGCTTAGGCCAACAGTGCACAGGAGACCCAGTTGCTATAAATGGAAAAAAAGGTTTAGTTAAGGCCCTCTGACCTCCATGTCATTTTCAAGGGGCATTGGAGTGCCTCGAAATTTTTGGTAGGCACTGCACTCACTGTATGCCCTATAACTGTGTAAGCGAACCGCTCCTTTTGTTAGAGAAACATATCCTACAAGACATATCTGGTTGACTGGCCTGATATTGATGTGAATGGTCCCTGTTCCTCCTGCTCTTTCTCCTTTGCCACCACCTCATCCATCATTTATCACCTGAAGCTTTGTTTTAACGGGAGACCGTTTTAGCAAGATGTGTCACTTGGTTCCCTTCATCAAACTGCCCTGCGCTAAGACACTCGCTAAGGCCTTTGTCAATGAGATTGTCAGACTCCATGGTGTTCCTACTGACATTGTTTCTGATAGGGGACCTCAGTTCGTGGCTCGTTTTTGGCGTGCCTTTTGTAACAGGTTGGGAGTTCATTTGTCATTTTCATCTGGATATCATCCTGAGTCTAATGGCCAGACAGAAAGGAAGAACCAGGATGTTGAGCAGTTCTTGCGTTGTATTGTGGCAGACAATCAAGAGGGGTGGTCTGAGTTTCTGCCGCTTGCTGAATTTGCTCTTAACAACCATACATCCTCTTCTGCTGGGTGTTCGCCTTTTTTTTGGTGTTCTGGGAGACATCCATCTTTTGGGTCATTCTCCAAATTGGTATCGGCTGTGCCTGAGGAGGAGAGTTTTTCTGGTGATTTGGAAAGAGTTTGGACGGATGTGCGTGGTAATCTTCAGGAGGCTAACAAAAAATCTAAGAGGTACTTTGACAGGAAACATCAAGAGGTTTTGTTTACGGTTGGTGACATGGTTTGGTTGTCCTCTAAGAATCTGCGGTTGAGGATTCCTTCTAAAAAATTCGGTCCCAAGTTTGTAGGGCCCTTTAAGGTGCTTCAGGTAGTTTACCAATCTGCTGTTAGGTTGGAGGTTCCTACCTCCTGGAAGATTAATCCAGTGTTTCATGTTTCTCTATTGAAAAAAGCTTATGTATCAGATAGAGACGCCACTGCCACTGCTCGTCCGGTGGTGGAGGACAGGGAATATGAAATTTCCTGCATCCTTAATTCTAGACGGTATAGAGGGAGTTTGCAGTATCTTGTCGCTTGGAAGGGTTTCGGTCCCGAGGATAACTCATGGGTGAGGGCAGATGATGTTTCTGCTTCCAGACTTGTCAGAGCGTTTCACAAGAGGTTTCCTGATAAGCCTGGCCCTAGGGGATCTGGAGGATCCTCATAGAAGAGGGGGTACTGTTAGAACTCTCCTGTTAGGTTTTTTCTATTATGCTGGTCACATGACCGTTTTTGCCTATTTAATCTTGCTCCGCCATTCTGAACCTTGCTGGACTTCATTGTAATTTCTACTCTTAAGCTAGCCAGGTGCTTTGTTACCTTTCTCAGTCAGTTTAGCTAGGTCTTTTGACCTCTCTGTTCTATGTTGTTTGTTTGTCTTTTACTGCTACAATTTCTGCTAGGAGGTGTCCATCTTTCTCCCAGTCCCTAGTTCTTGTAGGTATCCCTCCCTCACATCTATAGGTCTTCGTTCAGACTAGCTGAGGACTTTAGCGGGTCTGATCGCAGGATCAGGTTCCCCGTTACATCTTAGGGATCTAGCTTAGTTCTATTGTAGGGACAGATCTCCTGTCTTTCCTTAGTGCTTGTAGCAGATCATAACAGTAAGTCCAGCCCAAAAAAATTCTCTAAGGAAAGACCTCCAGTTTCCATCATGGTGTCAGTTCAGGATTTGGCTCAACGCCTGCAGGGACTCTCTCTGGAGGTGGCCGAGCTCCAACAACACGTGAGTAGCTGTTCTGAGGCGCATTTTGTGGAGCCAAAGGTACGATTGCCTGATTTATTTTTTGGTGAACAACAAGATTTTTTTTCCTTTAAAAATGCTTGTTTATTGTATTTTCGTTTGAGACCCAGATCCTCTGGTGATGAATCACAGCACATAGGGTTCATAATGTCACTTTTGCGCAAAGAACCTCATGGATGGGCCTTTTCTCTCCAACCTAGTGATCCGTGCTTTAGATCAGTGGATAGTTTTTTTTCTGCTTTGGGGTTGTTGTATGATGGTCCTGATCGTGTCTCATCAGCTGAGACGGAATTGAGACATTTGAGGCAGGGATCAGGTAATGTGGAAAATTATTGTACTCACTTCCGTCGGTGGTCTGCTCAGGTGGGGTGGAACGATTCAGCTCTGAAAAGTTTGTTTCTTGCTGGGCTAGGTGAAAGGGTTAAGGATCTGCTGATTGCTTATCCTACACCTGGAAACTTGCAGGAGGCAATGCAATTAGCTATACGGGTGGACAGGAGACTGCGTGCAAGGGTTAATGAGAGTAAATCCTCTGCCATGTCAGCTTCGAGTCTTGAGAGGGTCTGTACTGACACTGCAGAGCCGATGGAGGTTGGGGCAATGTCACCCCGCTCTCTGGAAAAAGACCGCAGGTTTTCTGAAGGTTTGTGCTTCTATTGTGGCAAATCTGACCATTTCATTAAGAACTGTGTGCTTCGTATGAACAAAGAAAAAAAAAAGGTCAGTTACGCCCGTATAGCTTGTTTAAATACTAAGGGGTTATTTCTTTCTGCTGCTACCGCAGCTCAGGAAGAATTAATTGAATTTCGGGTATTTGTGGATTGTGGTTCAACTCTGAATGTGATTGATGGGGGATCCTTGGAAAAACTTAATTTAAAACCCAAACCTTTGTCATCCCCTATTGCCGTGGTTTCTGTCGATGGCACTCCCTTGAAATGTGTTACTCACAAGGTTTATGAATTTCCCCTCACTATTAATGGTATTCACCAAGAAAATTTGGATTTTGTGGTATTAAATAATTTGCCTTCTCCAGTAGTTTTGGGGTTGCCCTGGTTAAAATTGCACAATCCTGTACTGGATTGGTCTACCAATGAAATTAAGTCCTGGAGCCCTAAGTGTTATGACAAGTGTTGTAACGGGCGCATTGCTGGATAAAGGGGAGTTACCTGTACCTATTCAGGATTTTTGGAAAGTTTTTTCTGAGGAGTCGCAAATTTTGCCTCCCCATAGGGACTACGATTGTACCATTGAATTTGTCCCTGGAGCGACTCTTCCTAAAAGTCGTTTATTTAATCTGACTATTCCTGAGAGAAAGGCTTTGGAGGAATACATACAGACGAGCTTGGCCGCCGGTCATATCAGACCCTCTAAGTCACCTGTGGCTGTTGGATTTTTTTTTGCTTAAAAAAAGTACGGCGGTTTATGTCCTTGTTTGGACTTTCGCGAGATTAATAAAATTACTGTACGCAATCCTTACCCACTGCCATTGATTCCTGATTTGTTTAACCAGTTAGTGGGGGCCAAGTGGTTCTCTAAAATTGATCTCTGGGGGGCATACAATTTGTTGCACATGAAGGAGAGTGATGAATGGAAGACTGCTTTTAACACTCCTGTGGGTCATTTTGAGAATTTGGTTATGCCTTTTAGTCTTACCAATGCACCAGCATTTTTTCAGAATCTTATTAATGACATCCTTAGACCTTTGATCGGCAAAAATGTGGTTGTGTATTTGGATGACATTTTGATTTATTCGCCTGACCTGGAGTCTCATTGGCGGAGCGTACGTGAGGTTTTGCAGTTATTGATTGACAATTCGCTTTTTGCTAAGCTGGAGAAATGTGAGTTCGCTGTACAGAGAATTCGTTTTTTGGGCTACATTATCTCCAGCGAGGTCTTTGAGATGGACCCGGTGAAAGTTCAAGCTGTGCAGGAATGGCCTAGGCCTATTGGTTTGAAATCGATACAGAGGTTTTTGGGTTTCGCCATTTATTACAGAAAATTCATTAAAAATTTTTCCATTATTGTTAAACCACTTACCGATCTCACCAGGAAAGGTTCTAATACGGTTCAGTGGACTACTGAGGCCATTGAAGCTTTTGTGTTTCTAAAGGAGAGGTTCAGCTCTGCCCCCATCCTTATGCAGCCTGATGTGACTAAGTCGTTTTTGGTTGAGGTTGATGCTTCTTCTGTGGGGGTCGGTGCGGTGTTGTCTCAGGAAAACAAGGATGGAGTACATCCCTGTGCCTTTTTTTAAAAAAAAATTTCTGAGACTGAACTTAATTACGAAATTGGTAATCGGGAATTGCTGGCTATTAAACTCGCATTTGAACACTGGCGTCATCTCTTGGAAGGTGCTGATTTTCCCATTCAGGTTTTCACTGATCATAAATATCTGATCTACCTTGATGCTGCCAAGCGCTTGAATGCCCGTCAAGATAGGTGGGCATTTTTGTTTTGCGGTTTAATTTTTCTGTTACTTACATTCCGGGTACCAAGAATGTAAAAGCTGATGCTTTATCTCGCAGTTTTTCTCCCATGGTTGGTACTGAGGAGAAGGAGAGCATTTTACAGGAAGGTGTTGTGATAGCAGCATTGGATTCCGTTTTGGAAGATGGGATTCTGAAAGCCCAGGAGAATGTCCCATCTAACACTCCCCATGGGAGGTTGTTTGTGCCTAGGACCTTTAGGAGAGATTTGTTTGTAGAGTGTCATGAGTCTCGGTTGGCAGGTCATCCTGGAATTTCTGAGACCAAGAGACTTGTGGGTCGCAGTTTTTGGTGGCCTGGATGGCAGAAGGAGGTCATTAAGTGGGTGCGTCAATGTAATGTGTGTGCTAGATCTAAGTCTTCACATACTCCTGCTGCGGGGTTGCTTTGCCCTCTGGAGGTTCCTAGTGCACCTTGGACACATCTGGCTATGGACTTTATTACTGACTGACTGAGGGTTTCACGGTCATCTGGGTGGTCGTGGACCGTTTTAGCAAGATGTGTCACTTGGTTCCCTTCATCAAACAGCCCTGCGCTAAGACTCTCGCTAAGGCCTTTGTCAAGGAGATTGTCAGACTCCATGGTGTTCCTACTGACATTGTTTCTGATAGGGGACCTCAGTTCGTGGCTCGTTTTTGGCGTGCCTTTTGTAACAGGTTGGGAGTTCATTTGTCATTTTCATCTGGATATCATCCTGAGTCTAATGGCCAGACAGAAAGGAAGAACCAGGATGTTGAGCAGTTCTTGCGTTGTTTTGTGGCAGACAATTAAGAGGGGTGGTCTGAGTTTCTGCCGCTTGCTGAATTTGCTCTTAACAACCATACATCCTCTTCTGCTGGGTGTTCGCCTTTTTTTTTGGTGTTCTGGGAGACATCCATCTTTTGGGTCATTCTCCAAATTGGTATCGGCTGTGCCTGAGGAGGAGAGTTTTTCCAGTGATTTGGAAAGAGTTTGGACGGATGTGCGTGGTAATCTTCAGGAGGCTAACAAAAAATCTAAGAGGTACTTTGACAGGAAACGTCAAGAGGTTTTGTTTACGGTTGGTGACATGGTTTGGTTGTCCTCTAAGAATCTGCGGTTGAGGATTCCTTCTAAAAAATTCAGTCCCAACTTTGTAGGGCCCTTTAAGGTGCTTCAGGTAGTTAACCAATCTGCTGTTAGGTTGGAGGTTAATACCTCCTGGAAGATTAATCCGGTGTTTCATGTTTCTCTATTGAAAAAAGCTTATGTATCAGAAAGAGACGCCACTGCCACTGTTCCTCCGGTGATGGAGGACAGGGAATATGAAATTTCCCGCATCCTTAATGCTAGACGGTATAGAGGGAGTTTGCAGTATCTTGTCGCTTGGAAGGGTTTCGGTCCCGAGGATAACTCATGGGTGAGGGCAGATGATGTTTCTGCTTCCAGACTTGTCAGAGCGTTTCACAAGAGGTTTCCTGATAAGCCTGGCCCTAGGGGATCCGGAGGAATCTCATACAAGAGGGGGTACTGTTAGAACTCTCCTGTTAGGTTTTTTCTATTATGCTGGTCACATGACCGTTTTTGCCTATTTAATCCTGCTCCGCCCTTCTGGCCTTGCTGGACTTCATTGTAATTTCTACTCTTAAGCTAGCCAGGTGCTTTGTTACCTTTCTCAGTCAGTTTAGCTAGGTCTTTTGACCTCTATGTTCTATGTTGCTTGTGTGTCTTTTACTGCTACAATTTCTTTTAGGAGGTGTCCATCTTTCTCCCAGTCCCTAGTTCTTGTAGGGATCCCTCCCTCACATCTATAGGTCTTCGTTCAGACTAGCTGAGGACTTTAGCGGGTCTGATCGTAGGATCAGGTTCCCCGCTACATCGTAGGGATCTAGCTTAGTTTTATTGTAGGGACAGATCTCCTCTCTTTCCCTACTGCTTGTAGCAGATCATAACACATAGAACTTGGATAGTAGCAGGAAAACATCCAGCAATCCTCGGAGGAGGTAGGATATGCGCCAAAACGCTGACCACCTCAGGCCTAGCTGCTACTACATACATGCGCTTGCATTCCAACAAAACAAAGCAGATGATAACTTCTATCATCCTCATCATGCTCCTCATGCTCCTCACCTTGGCACTCTCAACTCCCCTGATTGAGAAGCCAGGGCCCACCGGAGGAGTCTGGTTGTCTGGTGGGCTTGGCCAATGCTGCCCTAAAGCAGGCCAGGCTAAGAAAAGTAGGGGTGGCTGGGGACCGAGTATGGACACCCGGCCGCCCCCTGGAGGCTGGGGAGCAAGCAGGGACATCCGGCCACCGGGCGGCTGGGGACTGAGTATGGATACCAGGCCGCCGACGCAGCCATGGCGTGGTGGCCAGATTCCGCCTCCACTTGCCTAAAAGGCCCAATTTAGAGTGCAAGCAAGCAAGCAGTATGGTTTTGCAGCCTGGGGGTGGGTGGGTGGCAGGCTGCATACTTGCGCTTGCATTGCAAGGAATGGGAGAGGTACAATTGAACACTGCCCTGGGACAAGGACTTGAACGAGGATAGTTGCAAGTCTGCAATGACAGGTGCAGGGTGTGAGGCATCTTCGCATGTACCATGAACAGGGGTTTGGCGTGCACACACTACAGCGGAATAGGCTCTCCTTCCCACTAAATGCACTGGGGAGGGCACAGGTAATGTTTTGGTATACGCGCTTAATCTTATGTATAAGGCACACCAGGACAAATAGGGGCGGCTGGGGACTGAGTATGGATACCTCGCTGCCGAAGCAGTCATGAGGTAGTGGCCAGCTTCGGCCTCCTCCAAACTAAAAGGCGCCATTTCAAGTGCAAGCTAGCAGTATGGAATTGCAGTCTGGGGGTGGGTGGGTGGCAGGCTGCACACTTACACTTGCATTAAAAGAAAACAAAGCAGATGCTAACTTCTGTCATCATCATCATGCTCCTCTCCTTGGCACTCTCAACTCCCCTGATGGAGAAGCCAGGGCGCGCCGGAGGAGTCTGGTTCTCTGGTGGGCTCGTCCAATGCTGCCCTAAAGCAGGCCGGGCTAAGAAAAGTGTGGGGGGGGGATGTTCCAAGGAGAAATAGGGGGGGCTGGGGACCGTTTATGGACACCCGGCTGCCCCCAGGCGGCTGGGAACCGTGTGTGGACACCCGGCCCCGGGGCAGCTGGGGACCGAGCATGGACACCCGGCCGCCGGGCGGCTAGGGATTGAGTATGGATTCCAGGCCGCCAACGCAGCGATGACGTGGTGGCCAGATTCCGCCTCCACATGCCTAAAAGGCCCAATTTCAAGTGCAAGCAAGCAAGCAGTATAGTATTGCAGCCTGGGGGTGGGTGGGTGGCAGGCTGCATACTTGCGCTGGTATTGTAAGGAATGGGGGAGGTACAATTGAACACTGCCCTGGGACTAGAACTTGCACGGGGATAGTTGCAAGTCTGCATCTTCTGATGCGGCAAGGATCACTTATGATGGCCACACTTTTAGACAGTGACCTGGGTGTCAGAGATGCTTCCAAGGGTCTTCCCCATGCTGCTCCCATGTCTTTTCAGCACATTATGCATGTGTCACACAGCACATGGCCAGATAAGGCTGTAAAATGTTAAAATGACATTTCCCGGTGAATGCATTTGTCACAGTTGAAAGCAATACAAAAGTGCAAAAATGCTTAAAAAATGCTACTTGTGAACATAGCCCAAGGTGTGGAGGAGTATTTTTGATATTGGTTATTTATTTTACCTTATATACAAGTCTTTACCCTGGAAAAGAAATTCCTTAACATACTTCACAGGAAAAAAGTTTCAGTTTCGTTTTTGAGCGTTTTATTGTGAGCCCGTAAAAGTGGCTTAATACCTCTGACCACGTTGTTGACAGCAGTGACCTGGGGGGCAGAAATGCTTCCTGGGGCGATCCTCATGCTGTCCCCATGTCATTTGAGCACTGTCACCATTGTTTTGGGCACTTGTTAGGCTTTTAAAAGACTGCCGGGGGTGCCACCGCAAAAATGCTTGGGTCTCCCATAGACTAACATTGGGCTCGTTGCTCGGGTTGAGCACCCGAGTATCACGGCGAGCTCGGCCCGAGCTTCGCGCACCCGAGCATTTTAGTGCTCAATCAACACTACATAGGACATCATAGTGAGGGAACTGACACCCGCTCATGATGTGCTGTGTCCGTCATTGATTGTAAAGGGGTTAAAAAATAGGATAAGACCAGAAAATCTACATAGAATCAAATGTCAATACCAAACATGCGCAACAGGCCCCTTTTTTCAGGTGGCGTGTGAACATCTAATATTAGACTATTAAAGCAACGAAGTAGGCTCAGAAAATTGTTTTAAACAATAAGCACACATTGGAGTGAACACACATATAAGTTTCTCAATTAGAGCATAGTCAGATGACTGTATAAATCAAGCCGATATCGGAACACAGTGCATGGACTGGTCGCACTGAAATACATGGCTTTGTCAACACACTTTCATTTACAAACAGAAACAAGCCTTTTTTATATTTTTGTCCACATAGACATATGAGAGCTTGTTTATTGCTAGACGAGTTGTTCTTTTGAATGACACCATTCATTTTAATACATAATGTGCTGGAAAAGAGGAAAAATATTACAGGTACAGTCAAATTGCAAGAACAAACCTAAATTCTGACTCTATTTTTTGGGAATTGTTTTCACGGCATACATTGTAAAAATTACCTAGTAATATGGCTCATCATACGATTACGACAATACCAAACTCATCCAGTTTTTGTCATTATTTTCGGAAATTTGCAAACAAAATTTTTTTTATTGTGACACCATTTCCTGAGACCCTTAACTTTTTCATTTTTTGGATGATGGTACAGTTTTAGAACTTATTTTTTAAGGGTTAAGACAATTTTTTTATTAATACCATTTTGTGATAGAAATTATATTTTAATTGCTTCATACACCATTTTTTAACAGAGTTAAAAATGCCAAAATTGAGTAACCAAAAATCTCAATTTTGGCTTTTTTTCTTCTTTTTATGTTGTTTACCTATCAGATTAATTTTTATTTTTTGATATGTTGGACTTTTACATTGGACAATATCACAGAGGTTAGGTGATTCAAACTTTTATGTTTTTTTCATATTTTTTAAACTTTCTATTTCTTTTTACTGTATTTATTAGTTCACTCGAATCTGCGATCGTCTTATGGCTTGTACTATACACAGCAATACAACAATATTGATGCATATTGTAAAAGCACGGTCTCCTTGGAAGCCCAGCCATAGGCTGAGTTTCACAGGAGCTCCGTGATGACTGGCATGGAAATCTTCTACAGATCCCCGGCTGTAATAGCAACCCATTGACGCGCTGCAATTGTGTCACGGTGGTTCCCGTGGGAGCATAGAATGACATTCCCCCAATGCCAACAAGCTGTTAATGTCACTGTCAGGGCTTTATACTGGCTGTGAGTCACAAGGATTATTTGCCGGGAATGGGATGGGCTCATCCCGTGAGCACACTCCATACACCGCTACTGACTTGTGCCATACATGTATAGATGTCAGTAAGGTGTTAAATACTACTCTTGCTTGCTGTCATTGTGTACAAACAAAGCTATTAAGGTGTCGTTGCTGCTGCATATCACAGCTATATTAATTCATAGTCACACACTGAGTGATGATGATTAGACCCTACAACATTTCACTGTATATCACTTGAATCTTGGATTTCCATTCATAGACTGAGACTATAACTATCATTTTCGATCTGGTACATCAGCACTGAAGCAATCTGCCACAATCGCATAGGGCCTTTATTTATCCTTATCCTGTGTGCTCTGAGCTCCTATTCTTACACAGTACAGACATAAAATGGCACTTTAGCCTGCCCCAAAGTTTTAGACTGTCTGTAATGGTCCCTTGATTGGTTCTTCTACACCATGTGCTTGGATTGCTGCAGTACATTATAGGAAAGCCCACGCTGCCCCGCCAAATTCCATTAGCCTGTTCACTGAGTGTTCAATATGTGTGGAATGGCATCGGGAATTTTCCTTTTTTTGTTTTGCCAATCCTAGCAAGTTGAAAAGCAGATTATTCTAAATCTCATGGAACCTTAGATTTCAGGAAAATCAATTCCTCCGGGATTCAATTTTCTCATCTCTATGCATTACACATTTAGCATACTACATTATATAAAAAGAAAGCATTTGTATAATAGGTAGTCTATCAGATCCTGCCTCCAGCAGAACTCCTACCAAAAAAAGCTCATTTGAATTAAGAGGAAAGGTACAATAAATGTTAATAAAACTGGTCTACAAAAAAAATTTCAGGTGCCGAGTTTTTTTGAATGGTTTTAGGGTATTTTGGGGGTGCTGAATTCAAAAATGCCATCACTGTTGGTGAATTGTTTTTGGTTTTTCAGATATTTCATGTATAAAAATAATGCATTCCCCCAATGTGACTTGTGTGATAACAAATGCTTTTGGTCTTTTGACTCTTTAACAGTGTCTTTGGTAATGAAATATCCCATATAATTATTATGTTTTTAAATTTTTAGGCTTGCAATGCACCATAAACTTAATATAAAACCTTTCTGATATCATTGGCACCAAAATAACTTTATACCAGCTTCTGTAACTGGTACCTGCTTATGTCAACTTCTGCAATACTGCCCCTATATTCACACTGACAGACAGAGATGAGAGCTGAAAACTTCAGTTAATCACACTCAGATCTACTATGTTCCTGCATGTCATCACAATGCAGCAGTGAGGAGAGAAAACGGTTTATCAATACATGTCTCACACTGAACCAGGTCTAAGCTTTTGTGAGAGGAGGGGTGTTTTTTTCTCACTATATTGCTGCTTGCTTATGATTGGTTAGCATCTGAAAGAGGAATAAGTACATGCCCCCAGTGAAATCTCTCTGATCCTGCCCACTTTGACTGTTTAGGTGCCAATTACTGGGATTGCTAATATCTCTGCAATGGAGAGGCGAAATAAAAGAAAATGTGTTATTCTGTTCTGTATTCACTATTATACCACGTGTCCAGTTCAACATGAAAAATATCCTCTTTAAAGGGAATCTTTCAGCAAGATCAACCTCTCCAAAACTCATTTACGGGCATGCAGGTCTATTCAAGGCTAAATCCCTTTACCCTCATTTATCTTCCATCAGCTGCTGCGTTCCTAAGAATTCATCTTTAAATTCATATGGAAATGAGGTATTATGTGATCTAGACATGACAGAGCACTTCTGGAGCATCTGCCCTTCCGTTTTATAAATCCTACAAGAAACACTGGAGCAATATGCCAAAATATAGAGAAAAAATTTTGTTTCAACAAATGAACACATACACATACAGTACAGACCAAAAGTTTGGACACACCTTCTCATTTAAAGATTTTTCTGTATTTTCATGACTATGAAAATTGTACATTCACACTGAAGGCATCAAAACTATGAATTAACACATGTGGAATTATATACTTGACAAAAAAGTGTGAAACAACTGAAAATATGTCTTATATTCTAGGTTCTTCAAAGTAGCCACCTTTTGCCTTGATGACTGTTTTGCACACTCTTGGCATTCTCTTGATGAGCTTCAAGAGGTAGTTGTGTGCCCCTTAATACCTGAAGGATTCCAAAGTAGCCAAGCAGTTAAAAGAACTGAACAAACCATTCTTTGGGTGCTCTCACCTTTACAGATGCTCCATATTTTACAATACAAGTCAATGGGAAGATTCTGATTCATCAGTGTTTGTCTTCTCTTATGTTAAACACTTTGAAAAGTTATAACTTTTTGTTACTGTTTGCTCCCACCCAAAGCATCACACACAGCTTTACCACAATCTCCATTCTAGAACACTATTACAGGGAATGCGAGTAATGCACAAAGCACCAGAAGACAAAAGTGCCCGATAAAATGAGCATAGTACACAGCAATTTCAACCCTACATTGTTGTGCACATGTTCCATCTTATATAACTTCTTTCAACTACTTCAAGATTCAGAATCTCACTGAAAACTAAAATCGCATGCTCATTCTTTGGAGGCTTAGTCTATCAAGCTGCCCACTCTCTTTACTAGAGATGAGCGTTGTTCGACTCAAACTGTTCGCCAATCTCAAATTCGAGCTATTTTGAGCGGTGTTCGAGCCGTTCGGCGAACACGAACGATTTAAAAAAAATCCGGCTGTTCAAGGTTATGTTCGATAACTGTTCATGCACCAAAATCATAACTGGATTTTTTCACAGTAATGCTGATAATCAATGTTAATACGCAGTTTGAGTGTACAGTGGGGCGGGGGGAGGGGCAGGGGATGGATCTCTGCAGAAATAATGAAGATCTCCATTTTTTTTTCTCTTTCCCGCATTTACAGTGGGGAGGTGCAATCTGTCAGCCTATCAGCAGAGCACACACGGAGTGAACTGCTTTTTTTCACACAAGCAAGGGCATGTGTCATTGGCTGTGTATGTCACATGTCCTTTCCCTATAAGACCCAGCCATTTTCCCCATCGCCACCATTTTCTCACTGCTGCAGCTGCGTGTTAGACGGCACCGCTGTTGCTGTGTGCGCTATACTTTCAGTGTTAATTTCAAGCCAATTTTCTGTGAAATATACAGATAGCTTGGGAGTAGGGAATAGTTGTGATTGCAGTCCTTTTGAGGACTAGGTTACAGCATTTCCTACGACTTTTAGCAGGCAGGTCTGTGCTCTTAAATAGATAGGTTGGGAGTAGGGACTAATTGTAATTGCAGTCCTTTTGAGGACTATTTTACAGCATTTCCTAGGACTTTTTGCTAGGCAGGTCTGTGCCAGTGCTGTGCAAGTGTTTTTCACAGCATTTGGCTAAATCTAGCTAAGCAAGTCCTTTTTGGCCTCTTGCAGTTTGTGTTAGTCAGTGGAGTAGCATATCTGTGTTGCAATCTACACCACCTGTGTATAGAATACAATTTTTTTTACTGCACCTAGCCAAGTAAAACCTTTTTGGCATAGCATCATTCTGTTAGGCCATCTATACTAAGCTCCACCAGCTTTCAAATTAGTAATAATTTTTATCTGCATCTAGCTCGGAAAATAATTTTGGGCTTGTAGCAGTGTGTGGGACTTATTCTTAGTCCATCTATACTAAGCTCCTCCAGCTTGCAAATTACAAACAATTTTTATCTGCATCTAGCTTGGAAAATAATTTTGGGCTTGTAGCAGTGTGTGGGACTTTTTCTTAGTCCATCTATACTAAGCTCCTCCAGCTTGAAAATTACAAATAATTTTTATCTGCATCTAGCTCGAAAAATAATTTTGGGCATAGTAGTAGTGTGTGGTACTCATTGTATTAGGCCAGCTATACCAAGCTCCACCAGCTTTGAAATTAATAATAATTTTTAGCTGCATCTTGCCTGTAAAATAATTTTGGGCATATTAGCAGTGTGTGGTACTTATTCTATTAGGCCATCTATACTAAGCTCCACCAGCTTTCAAATTACTAATAATTTTTAGCTGCATCTTGCCTGGAAAATAATTTTGGGCATAGTAGCAGTGTGTGGTACTCATTGTATTAGGCCATCTATACCAAGCTCCACCAGCTTTCAAATTAATAATAATTTTTAGCTGCATCTTGCCTGTAAAATAATTTTGGGCATATTAGCATTGTGTGGTACTCATTCTATTAGGCCATCTATATTAAGCTCCACCAGCTTTCAAATTACTAATAATTATTAGCTGCATCTTGCCTGGAAAATAATTTTGGGCATAATAGCAGTGTGTGGTACTCATTGTATTAGGCCATCTATACTAAGCTCCACCAGCTTTAAAATTAATAATAATTTTTAGCTGCATCTTGCCTGGAAAATAATTTTGGGCATATTAGCAGTGTGTGTGGTACTCATTCTATTCGGCCATCTATACTAATCTCCACCAACTTTCAAATTACTAAAAATTTTTAGCTGCATCTTGTCATTAAAATAATTTTCGGCATATTAGCATTGTGTGGTACTCATTCTATTAGGCCATCTATACTAAGCTCCAACAGCTTTGAAATTAATAATAATTTTTACCTGCATCTTGCCTGTAAAATAATTTTGGGCATATTAGCAGTGTGTGGTACTCATTCTATTAGGCCATCTATACTAAGCTCCACCAGCGTTCATATTACTAATAATTTTTAGCTGCATCTTGCCTGGAAAATAATTTTGGGCATAGTAGCAGTGTGTGGTACTCATTGTATTAGGCCATCTATACCAAGCTCCACCAGTTTTGAAATTAATAATAATTTTTATCTGCATCTTGCCTGGAAAATAATTTTGGGCATAGTAGTAGTGTGTGGTACTCATTGCATTAGGCCATCTATACCAAGCTCCACCTGTTTTGAAATTAATAATACTTTTTAGCTGCATCTTGCCTGGAAAATAATTTTGGGCATATTAGCAGTGTGTGGTACTCATTCTATTAGGCCATCTATACTAACCTCCACCAGCTTCAAAATTACTAATAATTTTTAGCTGCATCTTGCCTGGAAAATAATTTTGGGCATGGTAGCAGTGTGTGGTACTCATTGTATTAGGCCATCTATACCAAGCTCCACCAGCTTTGAAATTAATAATAATTTTTAGCAGCATCTTGCCTGTAAAATAATTTTAGGCATATTAGCAGTGTGTGGTACTCATTCTATTAGGCCACCTATACTAAGCTCCACCAGCTTGCAAATTACAAATAATTTGTATCTGTATCTAGCTTTGAAAATAATTTTGGGCTTGTAGCAGTGTGTGGGACTTATTCTTAGTCCATCTACACTAAGCTCCTCCAGCTTGCAAATTACAAATAATTTTTATCTGCATCTAGCTCGGAAAATAATTTTGGGCTTGTAGCAGTGTGTGGGACTTATTCTTAGTCCATCTATACTAAGCTCCTCCAGCTTGCAAATTACAAATAATTTTTATCTGCATCTAGCTTGGAAAACAATTTTGGGCTTGTAGCAGTGTGTGGGACTTATTGTTAGTCCATCTATACTAAGCTCCTCCAGCTTGCAAATTGCAAATAATTTTTATCTGCATCTAGCTCAGAAAATAAATTTGGGCTTGTAGCAGTGTGTGGGACATATTCTTCGTCCATCTATACTAAGCTCCACCAGCTTGCAAATTACAAATAATTTTTATCTGCATCTAGCTCGGAAAATAATTTTGGGCCTGTAGCAGTGTGTGGGACTCATTCTATTAGTCCATATATACTAAGCTCCACCACCTGTGTATGTAATAAAATTGTTTTACTGCATATAACCCAGCCAATCCTTTAGGGCTAATACCACAGTTTGGCCACTCAGCTCTGCTCGGTTCCTATCCATCGTTTTTTGTGCAAACAACTCCAGAGTTGTCAATTAGTTAACCACCAAAATGAGTGGAAAAAGGCCTGCTGCTGGTGGAAAGGGGAATAGGCGTGTTGGGAAGGGAAAAAAACGTTGTGTCTGTGGGGTAGGTGTTAAAGCAACAGTAACATCTGCAGAAGAAAGACCATCTTTCAGCCAAACTAAGATGTCTACTTCTTTTAGCGGACAATGTGATACGATCCCTTTCTTACAGCCACGCCAATCACTACAAATTCCAGATGAGGCACAAAAACAGCAGGTGCTTCAACGGATATCAAGTGCTCCTTTAAGTGGGCTCTCCTCCACCTCAACTTCAACATCACAAATACTTCAGTCCTCAGAGGTGTCACCCCAATCGCACTTGCTTCCTCACAGCTCCCAAGTCTCCAGCTGCCCATCTGAGTATGGGGTAGAACAGATGGTTGAGTCTGCAGAGCTGTTTACTCATACTATAGCCTGGGAATCAGAGGTCGGCTCCAGAGCTTCTGTGAATCCAGACGAGGAAATGATCTGCACTGATGCCCAGAATCTTTATGAGTCGGATCCAGGACAAGACGCAGAAGTTTCTGACCATAATGTAGACCCTCGTTCCCAAACTGTAACTCCTGTTGGTGGAGACAATGAGAAAGACGATGATGAGACTCAAATACCTGATTGGAGCGACAACTTGAGTTTTTGTCAGGGCAGGAAGAGGTTGGCTCTGAGGACGACGGGTGTGAGAACACACAGGGTGATGATGACGAGGTTGCAGATCCCACTTACTGTCAACCCACAGTCAGCCAGTCGATGAGGTCAGCAGAGGAGGAGGAGGAGGATGCTAGTGACGACGAGGTCAGGTTGCGCCTTCCTGGACAGAGACGTAGTACTGGAAGCACGTCAACAACTGCATACTCAAACACAACTCTGGCTCTGACCACAAGTCGTGGTGGCTCTTCAGGTCGCATGGGTGCTAAGCCTTGCATAGCCTGGGCATTTTTTCAGATCGATAAGGATGACCCAACTCGTGTTATCTGTAATATTTGTCACCAAAAGCTAAGTAGACGTCAAAAAATCCATAGTTTGAGTACTTCATGCATGAACCGTCACATGGATATGAACCATAAGTTGCAGTGGGAAGCTCATTGTGCTACAATGCGGCCTAGCAGGCCGGGCCAACCACTGTCTGCCCAATCTTGTGCATCCGCGGCCTCTTCATCCTCTGTGATTGAGGGGACAGCAGTCACACCTGTTTTGGGACGCAGACCTGCCACCTCTTTACCCGCAACAGCCAGCGTGATTAGCAGGTCATCATTTTCTTTGGAGGTGGAAACACCAGCTGGTGTTGAGCGCTCTCCGACATCGAGAGCACCACCTTTGGATCAAGGCAACCTAATATGTCCGCCTGCATCTTCCTCACAGACCGGCAGTTTGCCGGGGACAGCCTTCTCAACCCCGTCTAAGCACAACAGCCAGCCCTCGATCCCTAAATTGTGGACAAGTAAAAGACCATTTCCTCCTAGCCATGAGAAAGCTAAGAGGTTGAATTTCATCATCTGCAAGCTCTTGGCTACAGAAATGCTGCCTTTCCGCCTGGTGGACACAGAGGATTTTTGAGACCTTATGTCCGTCGCAGTTCCCCAGTACCAGATGTCCAGTCAGCACTACTTCTCAAAGAAAGAAAGAAAGAAAGGTAAGCCTGTGCTCCACCAGCATGTCGCACACAACATCACCGCTTCTTTGAGAAACTCTGTGTGTGACAGGGTGCATTTCACCAACGACACTTGGACGAGTAGGCATGGACAGGAGCGTTACATGTCAATGACTGGGCACTGGGTAACTATGGTGATAGCAGGACAAGGGGCTGCTGTCCAAGTCTTGCCGTCCACACGAGTTGTGCGTCAATCCTCTTTATCTCGAAGTTCCTCCACTGCTTCTGCCTCCTCAACCTCCTCTCGGTCCTCCACCTGCACCCAAAGCCTGTCAGGTCATGTCACACGCTTTCTAACTGCGCAGAAGGGATCCTGCACACCTCCTTACTATGCTGGCAGCAGGGCTCAACGTCATCAGGCGGTTTTTACATTGAAATGTCTGGGAAATGTGAGTCACATAGCTGAGGAGTTGTGTTCTGCTCTGGAGAATCAGTTTCATGAATGGTTGTCTCCACTGGACCTGAAACCAGGGAAGGCCGTGTGCGACAATGCTGCAAACCTCGGTGCGGCCCTTCGCCGGGGCAATGTCACACACGTGCCTTGTATGGCTCACGTGTTGAACCTGGTTGTCCAGCAATTTTTAGTCCACTATCCCGGACTAGATGGCCTTCTGCAGAGGGCATAGTCACTGTGTGCTCACTTCCGCCGTTCGCATCCCGCAGCTCAGCGACTTACATCTCCACAGAAGTCGTTGGGCCTTCCACTTCACCGGCTAAAATGCGATGTGCCTACCCGGTGGAATTCAACTCTGCACATGTTGCAGCGACTGTGGCAGCACCGACAAGCCCTGGTGCAATACGTTGTGACGTATAGCCTGGGCCAACGAGATTCAGAGGTTTTCCAAATCACGCTGGAGGAGTGGTCTCAGATCAGGGACCTATGCACCCTTCTGCACAGTTTTGAAATGGCGACGAAGATGTTTAGTGCTCACGATGCCATTATCAGCATGACTAGTCCGGTGATTTACATGCTGGAGCACATGTTAAACAGAATTCGGAGTCAGGTGGTGCCACAAGAGGAGGTGGAGGAAGTAGAAGAGGAGGAGTTGTATGCGGAAGAGCTAACATCTGCAAGGTCCAGACGGTCGGCAGCACCAAGGCGGCAGGCATGTGAGGGTGGGGGAGATGGATTTACCAGGGCGCATGGTAGCAGCCAAACTAGTGAGGAAGGTGCAGGAGCCCAGGAAGAAGTGGAGGACGAACTGATGGAAGACTCATCAGATGAGGGAGACCTTGATCACATTTCTGTTGTGTGAGGTTGGGGGAAGAGGGCAGGGGAAGGAAGCATGATTGTTACCTCGCCACCAACACAACAGGGACTTGGTGCTCCTGGATGCACAAGACACATGAGTGCCTTCTTGCTGCACTACCTGCAACATGACCGTCGGATTGTCAGAATTCGAAATAATCCTGTCTACTGGGTTGCCACACTCTTTGATCCCCGGTACAAAAGTAAATTTGCCAAAATAATTCCTGCCATAGAAAGGGATTCACGCATGCAGGAGTATCAGCAGAGACTGTTGCAGAATCTTACATGTGCTTTTCCACAAAACACCAGTGGTGCAAGTAGTGAATCTCACAGTTCTAACTTGCCAACCGTGGGACTGTCGAGTGTTCAGCACTCAAACCGTAACAGAAACACAGTATCTGCTGGTAACAGCAATTTTGCAGAATTATTTCACAGCTTTTTTAGCCCATTCTTTGCAAGGCCACAGGAGACAAGAAGTCTGACACATAGTCAACACCTAGAGACGATGGTACCGGAGTATCTCCAAGTAAACATCGAAGCCAAAACTGTGTCACTGGACCCTTGCTCTTTTTGGGCTTCCAATATGGATAAATGGCCGGAGCTCGCCACTTACGCCTTGGAGATCTTGTCATGCCCCGCAGCCAGCGTTCTCTCTGAACGTGTGTTCAGCGCTGCTGGTGGTGTGCTGTCAGATAAGTGCACGCGACTGTCCCCTGGGAATGTAGACAGACTCACGTTCATAAAGATGAACAAATCATGGATCCGCAAGGACTTTTCTACCCCTGTGTCATCCTGGGGAGAGTAAAAGCTTGAGGATTTAGTAAAATCACCTCACCAACCGTTTTAAGCTTTCAAATTACTAATAAATTTTAGCTGCATCTTGTCTGGAAAATAATTTTGGTCCTGTAGCAGTGTGCGGTACTCATTCTATTATGCCATCTATACTAAGCTCCACCAGCTTGCAACTTACTAATAATTTTTAGCTGCATCTTTTCTGGAAAATAATTTTGGGCCTGTAGCAGTGTGTAGTACTCATTCTATTATGCCATATATACTAAGCTCCACCAACTTGCAAATTACTAATAATTGTTAGCCGCATCTTCTCTGGAAAATAATTTTGGGTAGAGTAGCAGTGTGTGGTACTCATTCTAACTAGAGATGAGCGGTGTTCGACTAGAACTGTTCGCCAATCTCAAATTCGAGCTGTTTTGGGCAGTGTTCGAGTCGTTCGACAAACGCGAACGATTTGCAAAAATTTTGGCTGTTCGAGGTTATGTTCGATAGCTGTTCGTGCACCAAAAGCGTGTCCTGCATGTCTGGCGCTATTTAGAGCACCAATCATGCAGGGATTGTCTTCCACTCACTGTAATGCCACAGCCATGGTGGTTGTGGCATTACAGTGGTTGCCCAAATCGATGGGAACAGTGCTCACAGTGAGACATGAAAAGCCGGCAATTCAGCAGCGGCATACACCGGTACCCAACAATTTAGAACCAAAAGAATAGAGTATCACACATAGATTAGATAGATAGAAACATGTCAGTCACATATATAAGAAGTACAGTGACAGTGTTGGTTACTGTACTTGTCATTTAGTGTAACGAATTTATTAAAAAAAATATTAGTGTTTTCATGCACCGTCTCTTTAAAAAAGCCGGCCGGCAATTCAGCATCGGTACCCGACAATTTATAACAGAAATAATAGAACATCACACATAGATTAGATAGATAGAAACATGTCAGTCACATATATAAGAAGTACAGTGATAGTGTTGATTACTGTACTTGTCATTTAGTGTTAAAATAAAGGATTTATTAAAAAAAAAATTGGCGTGGGGTTCCCCGTAATTTTAGCCTCTAGCGGAGGTTAAGCAGATGTCTAGGGCAGATGTTTGAAGCCTGGGAAGGGGGTAATACCCACGGAGCTTCCCAGGCTACTAATATCAGCCCCCAGCTGAATACATAGCCTTTACTAGCTATTATTATGGGGGACCCCCAAAAAAATGACGTGAAATAAAATTGAAATAAAGACACAATTCTTTATTGTTCTAAATTAAACCATACTTACCATCACGCCCATTCCAGCTGAAGCCATCGATCTCCTGCAATAAAAGTAAAATAATAAAGCAACATCATCCTTACCTTTCCATGGTTCCCACGACAGCTTCAGCACTGCTACATTCACATGACAGGCTGGACCGCAGCAGAACGCTGCCATCCAGCTTGCGGTGAGAATTGTGTCTTTATTTCAATTAAAGGACTTTATTCTGGGTGTTTGCGTTTTTTTGTAACTTTTACTATGGGGTTAGTAATGGGGGTGTCTTATAGACGCCTTTCCATTACTAACCTGGGCTTGATGTCAGCTGGCATTATAAGCTGACATCAACCCCAACCCTATTACCCCACTGCCACTGCTACAGGGCAATGGGAAGAGCGAGGCTAAGTGCCAGAATTGGCGCATCCAATGGATGCGCCATTTCTGGGGCGGCTGACGGCTGGTGTTTCTAGCCTGGGAGGGGGCCAATATTCATGGCACCCTTCCTGGGCTATTAATATCAGCCCCCAGCTGTCTGCCTAACCTTTGCTAGCTATTAAAATAGGGGGGACCCCACGTCCTATTTTGGGGGGTCCCCCATTTTAATAGCTAGTAAAGGCTAGGTATTCTGCTGGGGGCTGATATTAGTAGCCTGGGAAGCTCCGTGGGTATTACCCCCTTCCCAGGCTTCAAACATCTGCCCCAGCCGTCTGCTTAACCTCCGCTAGAGACTAAAATTACGAAGAACCCAACGCCAATTTTTTTTTTAATAAATCCTTTATTTTAACACTAAATGACAAGTACAGTAATCAACCCTATCACTGTACTTCTTATAAATGTGACTGACATGTTTCTATCTATCTAATCTATGTGTGATACTCTTTTCTTTCTGTTATAAATTGTCGGGTACAGATGCTGAATTGCCGGCCGGCTTTTTAAAGAGACGGTGCATGAAAACACTAATATTTTTTTAAATATATCCTTTAACACTAAATGACAAGTACAGTAACCAACACTGTCACTGTACTTCTTATATATGTGACTGACATGTTTCTATCTATCTAATCTATGTGTGATGCTCTATTCCTTCTTGTCTAAATTGGCGGGTACCGGTCTATGCCGCTGCTGAATTGCCGGCTGGCTTTTTTAAAGAGAGTGTCTTCTGAGCAGTTTGTCAGCTTTTGGACACCTTTGAATGTGTTTTCTATGTATTTCTATGTGTTTTTGTTTGCCTGCCATTAGTTTTAACGGTGTCCGACGGTGTTCGACGGTGTTCTAAGGTGTTCGACGAACAGTTCCTCGAACATCCCGGTGTTCCACGAACTGAACCTGAACACTACGGGGGTGGCTCAACACTAATTCTAACCAACCGTTTTAAGCAACTCTAGGGTAATTGATGCCATTTAAGTGGTGTCTGTGCCACAAATTTTTGGAAAAAATGGAGACTCTTTTTGGAGTCCCCTTGCTTTGTTTTATGTGACGTTGCCATCGTCAATTAGAGGTGGGTTGGGTCTTCCACCCCCCCCTTTTAACCGTAAGAAAATACATAAACTATGGCTTGGGGTAATACAGATGGTTGAGTCTGAAGAGCTGTTTACTCAGAGGTTTGCTCCAAAGCTTCAGTGTCTGCTAGTCAGCGTAGTAACCCAGCTGCGAAGCAAGCTGCACCGCCTGTGTATTTAATAATGATTTTTAAATGCATCTAGCCTAGGCAGACTGTGGGGACCCCTAACCAAACCCAGACGCTCAGCCGCCTAACGCCCCCCTTTCATTGACTATACAATCATGTAACTCTTACAACTGGATTGGTGAGGATTGGTCACAGCTTTAATAACTGTTTATACTCATTCCATTAGAAATGCATTTTATTTCTAAAATAATTCAGCTTGTTGCAGCATGCCCTGTGTCTCCAGTCTCCACAATGGCAAGTTGGCCAACAAGTGAAACTCTCCAACATGTCCTTTCTATTTCCAGGCCACGGAGGATCCTGCTCACTCGTATGCCGGACTCCGACCCCCATCCATCACTCTTAACGCTTGTTCCACTCCGTCCTGGAGTCCTGACAGGAATATGTGCAGTCCAATATCCATTAAGTGAACACCGTCGGGTCGTATGAGGCTTGCTTTATCTCCTTCCAGTTGTCGGTGTCGTATCACTACACAGCCTGTGTCTCTTATAAATTTTGCCATCCGAATATTTATTACCTGCCTTGTCCGTTCGATGGCCGTGATGTCTCACGCACCTTGCCATACCGTTCTCGGCACAATCTCTGACCATACTATAGTTAGTTTTGTGAAAAATTCTCTGAAGTGCTCATTGCCTAGTTTCATTATTGCCATTAGTTATGCGCTCTTGTGATAAGCTATGTTGTTTCCCCTGGCCTGTGTAACTAAGATGACCGGACCTCTTGCCTCTCTCCCTACCTTGATTACCTCCATTAGTACCTGTGGCCATTGCAGGCCTCTAATACCTCTCCAGTTCAAATATGTGTTATGAAACTCCAACTTCCTCCCACCTGGTGGGACTTTCACCCTTCTTTCTGCACAATATATATACGAGTTTTTAATCATTGCATAGCAAAAAAACAGCAAGGAAGTGGTATTTATATGTCATGTCCTGCTATGCACCTGTTCAAGGCTGAGTTAATCAGAAGTTTAAACACACATACCATGTTAAAATCGTATAGCATAGAAACAATGCATATAAATGTAAATAATCAAAAAGTAAAATAAAAGAAGAAAAAAGGAACATATATAATAATAATCTATAAATGATCACTCATAATGATACATCAAATCGTGTCTGATGTTTAAACCCGCTGGTACACGTGTATTTAAAGTATAAATCCACCAACTTTCTCTATTAAGGAGCTTTCTCCTATATTCATCCACCAAATCTCCAACAATCGCCTCGGCCCACGGAGGGGCCACCACAGTCAGTAAATCCTTCCTTATTTAGTATAGAGTCTACCAATACTTTGGGCGTATTAGCCCAGCTGCAAAGCAAGCTGCACCGCCTGTGTATCTAATGAGAATTTTTATCTGCATCTAGCCTAGGCAGACTGTGGGGACCCCCAACCAAACCCAGACGCTCTGCATCTAACCCAGCCAATCATTTGATAGTATTGCTAATAGCAGAGTCGCATGGGCTCTAAACCTTGCATAGCCTGTGCATTTTTTCAGATCGCTAAGGATGACCCAACTCATACTATCTGTAACATTTGTCACCAAAAGCTAAGTAGAGGCCAAAAAATCCATAGTTTGAGCACTTCATGCACGAACCATCACATGGATATGAAGCATAAGTTGCAGTGCGAAGCTCACTGTGCTACAATGCCGCCTAGCGGGCCGGGACAACCACCATCTGCCCCACCTGTGTCATCCTGGGGAGACTAAAAGCTACTGCGTAGTCTTTTCCAAAAATTTGAGGGAATTACCACGGGAATGGTTTGGAAGAGGTATAAGAGTTTAGGTAGGATGTTCATTTTTAGTATACTTATTCTGCCGAACCAGGAAAAATCCTTCACCGTCCAAGAAGTAAGATCTTTATGGAGTTGTTCAATAAAGGGCCCAAAATTAAGATAAAATAGATGGGAGAGGTCACTATGAATACAAATTCCTAAGTATTTGATTGGAATAAATAATTGCAAACTAATTGCAGAAACTCCAGGTTTTTGAGAAGTTCAGTGTCTGCACTAAAAACTCAACAAAAGATACTTTGGACATGTGCACACCAAGTCTTATTCTGGAGGGCAAATCTACTGATTTTTTCAAGAGGAAAACTTTTTTAGTGTTTTTTTGGTCATTCCTCAAGTACCTTTCCAAAGCTTTTGGCTGCCTTCGGGTTTTTGAGTGTTTTTCCAGCATTATTGCAAAACCTTTTATACTGGCATTTTACTGCTGTTGTTTCTTTATCTCCATTCGACAATGAAAAAAACACAAGCTGTTTTTTTAAGCAAAAATGCTAAGCCTTCCCATTGACTTCTATTACAATGTATAGAGCTTCTTCACCTAAGGCTATGTGTAAATTGTCTTTTTGTTGAGAATTTGGGCTCATACTCTTTGAGAGGAAAAACGGACGAATGCAATCCGATAAAAAAATTGGATTGCACTCTGACCAATGTTAATCTATGAGTTACAGCTCATCTGCAATTTTTTTTCTCAGCTAAAATCTGACTGAGAAAAAGATTGCAGCATGCTGCGTATTTCTGCGTGTCTCGGATGAGCCTCACCAATGCAAGTCAACGGGTACGAGAAAAAAAAAGGATGGCATATGGAGCGATACAGATACATTACCATTTTGTAGAACAGAACACTGTAAATGGTCCTGTAAATGATTGTAGAATAGTTGCAGAGAAAAAAAACGCATTGCATATGGATGTTATACGGATGCTAGGTATGAAAAATCGCATGACACTCGTCCAATTTTTCGGTCCACATATCGGAACATTTTTTTCACACATATGGGTATGAGCCCTTTGGAGCAGAAGCTCCATGTTTTGGAGGTGCTTTGTGCTTTTGAGGAGGATTTGGAGGAAAAAAAAGTTTCCGTGTGCAACATGCCGAAAGATTGTTCATCTAATTTTTAACCGCTTAGCGACTTTTCAAACCTGATGCACTTAAAAGATGCTCAATAGACAAAATATGAACAAGCTAGTTGTTTTTAAATAGAAATGTATGTGCTCATTCTTTTGAGCTTTTTGTTAGCACTTTTTCAGGCGAAGAAGACCCACCTGAAAAAGACGTCATGTACACAAACCCTTGAGGTATGTTCTCACAGACCTATTTCAATGTGGATTTTGGAGCAGATTCTGCTCTAAAATCCATATGAAAAATTGCTTCAAATACCCTTTCTCTAAGATTCCTATTTATTTCAATAGCATGCCACTAATTGACTTAGGCCGGAATCACACTACCGTAGAACACAGCCAAGTGCTATGCAATAGAACATCGCATAGAACTCGGCCCAGTGATATTCTGTGGGCCAACTCAGATCACCGTTTAATTTCTCGGGCGTAATCGGCGTGCGTGCAAAATCACAGCATGCTGCGATTGTACGCGTATATCATGCAAGACTCGCCAATGCAAGCCTAGGGGTGCGAGGGTAAATCGGACTGCACTCGCATGTCAGCTCAGTGCAGTCTGATATACAGCAAGTCAGGCCTTGGAGGAGATAGAGAAATTACTTTTTCCGTCTCCTCCGCAGCTGTGCTGCGATCCTCTCATGCTAGAGAGTTGCAGCACAGTAGCAAGACACTCGGCTCACGCTCGCAGCAGAGCAGGAGCCAAGTGTCATTAGCATATCGCATCTGATGCTCTCACATCGCATGCCATATGCTGGTGTGACGCCAGACTTTTTAGTGCTCTTATTTCCATGTGGAAAAAGAAGCAACATATTGATTGGGTATCTCTGCTTGGAAAAAAACTGCTTCAAACAAGGCCATGACATGAAGCAGAAAAAAATGTGCAATACACAAAAAATAGAAAAACAAAGTGCAAAATCCTTTTTTTTTTTTCTTTCCAAACATTTTTAGTGGATTTGAAAAATCTCAGTAAAAAGCTTCATGTGAGCATAGGCAGCTTCATTCCCAATGACTTTTTAGCAGACTATTTCCATGCTTTTGCTTTTACAATTATTATTGGTGCATCCTTTTTTAATTAACAGACACACACTTTATCAGTTGTTTTCCTTTTGTTTATTTTGAAGACTAGAAAACATCTGAAAAACATGATGCTATGCTTTTAAAAAAAATCTGCACCAAAAATGGAAATAAAAAATGCAACAAGAAACTTGCACTAGTAGTGTGTCCAATATGTCTCTATTTACAGCAGAACAGACAACAAAAAATGGCAAGAGAAAGGCCACAAAAATTCAGTACTTGTAAAACTATTCTAATGATTGCAATATACATAAACTAGAACTTTAAAGAAATTTGAGAACCCACTACCAATATTCACCTTTTTTGTTTCCTCCTTCCAATTATCTTCATCTTTAATGAATATGTCAATATATCCATTGAAGAAACATCCTTACGATTAGGAATTTCCAAAGTTTTTCATAATTTTAGTTGAGCACAATAGTAGTAAATAACATATTTTATGCAGCATTTCTGATCATAGCTGAGTAAAAAATGTTTCAGACAAGTATTTCCTTCATACTTATTGTGGATTAATGATTTGAAGTTCTGCTTTGTAGCCTACCTGTTCCACCCTTCCACCCACAGAGTTTCCTTTACACCCTGCGCTCTGCTCAAAATATAATGAGAGCTATCCAAGTAATCTAATGAGACTCGCACAAGGATGTGTTCAATCCATTGCCTCATATTCCACATCAATCAGTCCTGCTATTATTTGCAAACTTTTTGTATTCACGAGCACCAGTCTGTAGGATCAGACATATGAGGGGTGGACAGATGCCACATGGGAAAAGAAAACGAGGGCTGACACATACCAGTAACACTGATAGTTACATATAATAGCTGAAAACATAAGAAAATCTTGAAAATTGTCATTTCTAGACTTTCTGCTTTCCTTCTTCCTAACTAGGTAATTTGTGTTTTACTGGTCTGGGGTGGAATATATAAAATCATATTTAGTTCACTTTGTCATAATGCATAACCACAAGATTAGAAATCGCTTTTCTGCATAGCGTGCTGTGATGCAGCATTAAATGGAACATGTCACTACAGCAATAACATCCCTACTAGCATTTTTATGTGTTTTGTGTGGAGCCATATGCGCCCCTGTCTACAAGTATTAATGTTTAACCGAGACACGTTCCTTCAGACTAACTTGTGAGGCAGAGAAGTAATGTGATTACATACAGAAAAATACAGCATTTTAGGATCTAAATCAATTCCACAAACTGACAACCATTTCTGATCTCATTGGGGCAGATTTATCATTACTGTCTAGAGATAAGTTAATTTATGTGAGTAGTAATGAATTCTCTTCAAATTTTACAAAATGCAGTAGCCTATAAACTAAAAAAAAACTTGCATTCTCGAGCTCTAGCCGCCATTTTGCTAAACCATAGAAGGAAAAGAAGCAACAAATACGAAAATACCTGTGACCTTAGGAAGCTATATATAATAGAGACTAGAAGCAAAGAAATAATCCACTAAGACTTTAATTTTATTGGAAATGGTTAAAATTGGAACTTTGTATGGCACCGTCATGCAAGGCGAGGGAAAGACTAAGTGCACAATGAAGGGAAGAGGGGAAGAGAGCCCAACAACTAGGGAAAGGGGGAGCAGAGACCCCTAGGCAGATCTAATATCACCCTGCCTGCCCTATAATCCCTGAATAGGTTCTACACCTATCGCCGAGCAGGAACCTAATCCCTGAAGTCCCTAGAGCTAGGCCCTAGATAGGGAAGGGATGGGGAGAGCCCTAGTCAGGCCCCACTAGAAACTAGAGACAACAAGGTAAAAAAACAAAGGGGATACACTTAGCTTGAGCAGACACCAGAGAGATAATGCCAACTGTCCTCCAAAGACACCAAAGAAGAAACTAGCTGACTGCTAGTGCTCCAAGCCTGCACAGAGGTACATAGAACTATCATCTGAGACTCTCTGGAGAAACTGAGAGTTTTTAACTACCAAGCAAGGGTGTGTCAATCAGCAACAGAAGGTGGAAGGTGATGCTGGGTCCTAAAGGAAGAAGGATATAACTACACCACAGAGATGAAAGGATCAATAAGGCGTTTTCAATGCCAAGTGCAGTGACCTTCTACAGCCGGATCCAGAGCGACTGTCGGTCACACCTGACACACCTGTGACAGGCACAGACTACATTGAGCTGAGGCACCATTGTCTGTTACTTTATTAGAGGCCAACCTCTCTCTTACTGTATTATACAATCCAATTCTTATGTCTCTATTGATATCCTTGATTTTAATTAAATTTTTTTCTTAAAAATTTACAAGGTCAGATAAAAAAGAGTACATAGAGAGCAAGGCTTGGATGCTAAAACACATGTTGGGACCTGGTGCAAGCAGAGCAGGAGGGAATGGCCACAGGTAAACAACTCATTCATTCATTCTTAAATATGTTATTCTGGTAGCTTGTAATACAATTGTGGGTGGTAGTGCTAAGCTACACTGTTAGTAGCACCTGTATTGTCCAATGCCCCCAATTTACCATACAAATGCTAACTGGATTAATGGTCATATATGTGGATTTGATTTATTTTGTTATATATTCCATCTCTGTTGCTTCTGATGCATTAGAGAGCAAAACTGTGTACCATCCGTTATCTGACCTTGTTAATTTTTAATAATAACTAGTGATGAGCGAGCATGCTCGCCACTGCTCAGTACTCGCCCGAGTATCTCAGTACTCAACATGCTCGGAGCTTGCCTAGTACTTGTGTGATGCTCGGGCGGGAGTTCGAGTCCCCTTCCTGCATGTTTGGCGCTATTTAGTGCGCCAATCAACATGCAGAGATTGCCTGCCACTCACTGTAATGCCGCAGCCATTTTGGTTGTGGCATTACAGTGATTGCCCAAATCGATGGGAACAGTGCTCAGTGAAACATGAAAAGCCGGCAATTCATCAGCGGCATACAGTTATAACATCGCTACCCGACAATTCAGAACAGAAAGAATAGAGTATCACACATAGAATAGATAGATAGAAACTTGTCAGTCACATATATAATAAGTACAGTGACAGTGTTGGTTACTGTACTTGTCATTTAGTGCTAAAGTAAATGATTTATTAAAAAAAAAATTGGCGTGGGGTTCCCCGTAATTTTAGTCTCTAGCGGAGGTTAAGCAGATGGCTGGAGCAGATGTTTGAAGCCTGGGAAGGGGGTAATACCCACTGAGCATCCCAGGCTACTAATATCAGCCCCCAGCATAATACCTAGTCTTTACTTGCTATTAAAATGCCAATTTTTTTTTTAATAAATCCTTTATTTTAACACTAAATGACAAGTACAGTAACCAACACTATCACTGTACTTATTATATATGTGACTGACATGTTTCTATCTATCTAATCTATGTGTGATGCTCTATTCTTTCTGTTCTAAATTGTCGGGCAGTGATGTTATAACTGTGTGCGGCTGATGAATTGCCGGCTTTTTTAGAGAGACAGGTGCATGAAAATCGGAGGGCACTAGTGTGTTCCAAGTGCCCTGCTATGTTTTTCATGCACCCTCCTATATACCCTGCCTGCCTGTCTGCCTATATATTCTGCCTGCCTGACATGTTTCATTGTGCACTGTTCCCATGGATTTGGGCAATTTTTGACCTTCTGCAGACCGCCCGGGTCGGACCGGCAGAAAATTAGTTTCCCATAGACTTACATTAAGCTCGAGCCGAGTATCACGATGTGCTTGGCCCGAGCTTCCAGCACCGGAGCATTTTAGTGCTCGCTCATCACTAATAATAACATTTAATTATACTCACCTGGTTTTCCTATTTGTTCCTTGGGTATTGTTTAAGTGATATAGCCATGGTCTAACCTTGGCTTGTTTTGCCTACTATATATATTTATGACTTCTGACTGGTGAAGACATTTTTGGTATAAATTTGGTCTAATATTCTTAATTTTATAGAGCATATGTTAGTTAAGCTATTTGCCAGATTTTATTGAGATTAATTTTGACTTGGATTTTTAATAGAGATGAGCGAGCACTAAAATGCCTGGGTGCTCGATACTCGAATCGAGCCATTTCTAATGCTTGCTTCAAGTAATGAGTATAATAGCAGTCAATGGGAAATTCGAGCATTTTTCCAGCAGACCTACAAGAAAATCTGGGGGGGCAGTGAAAATGTTGAAATGAATGGAAAAAGTGCTGAATATAAGGATAACAGCATAGGGAAGAACCCTGGAAGCATCTCTGACTCACAGATCGCTGCTGAGAACAATGGTGCCACACTTTTACACCACTTAAAGGACTGACAATAAAACATTCAAAATTGACAAGAAATTAGAGTTTACAGGAAAAAATAAAAAAAAATTTCCTGTATAATGGCTTGTATATAAGGTAAAATTTAAAAAGCTTTTAAAAAAAATCTAATTTAAGTAAACCAAAATTGAATTTTGCATTAAAAAATGGAAATTTCCATGTAATTTATGAAGGAAGCAAGAAGGGCAAAAAATTAGGGACTCAGAGGGCCTCAGATACACCCTGTATGAGGAGCTGGAGTGCCTCATAACAAAATTAGGAAAGTGTAGTTGTGGTACTTCTACACTCATAAAGGCTTTTCACAAAGTGCAAAGCCAGGAAAGAATTATAAGTAGGGTCATCCACAGACCCTTAAAGGCAACAATTGCCGGGCCTCATTGCAATACTGAACATTAGAAACACTTTATGTGCTGCTGTCATCTGGTGGTGAGGAAAAGTCACGTCTAATCCACGCTTTGTTCATTGTTATCAGAGTGAGCCTGTCAGCACTTTCTGTTGACAGGCGAAAGTGCCTGTCTGTTTTGACCACCCGATAGCACTAAAAACCCCCTCAGACAAGACACTAGTGGCAGGGCAGCACAATACATTCAAGGTATAGAGGGACAGCTCATGACAGGCGTTCAGCTTAGATACCCAATAGCTGAAGATCACAGAGGAATTAGGGAGTATGCTGATTCTGTTGGCCAGGTATTGCTTGACCATCTTTAAAAACTTTTCCTTGTCAAAAATACCCGGTCATCAGGGCATGGACAACCTGGGAGGGTGTCATAAAATTGGCCCAGGCCTTTGACAGCGTCCTTTGACAGTGTATCCCTGCCTCTGCTGTACCTGGTATGTGAGTCTCCCTTGCCTCTCCTCCTTGGTTTGGCAAGGAAATTGGCCCCCTGCCGCTAGCATTGCCTGATAGGAATTTTTTCAATATATTTTGCACAATGGCCTTTTGGTATAGCACCATTTTAGAACACCTCTCAGCTCAGGAAGAAGACATGCAAAGTTCTCCTTGTAGCATGGGACTAGCTGGGTCAACAAACAGTACTCTTTTTTTTGGGCCAAGATAAATGTAATGCGAAGGAAGGAAAGGAAGCAATACATAAAGTCTGCCACATGTGCCAAGGTCCCTACAGCCAACACTTCCCTGTCTCCAACATGATGACTACTCTTCATCTCCTCCTCCTCCAACTCTTCCCACTCATTCCCCTTCTCAGACCATCTACGTATGAGAAACGGGACAAAACTTTGTGTAAATACTAGCCTTTTATGAGCTATAAGCCAACTCCTGTTCCACCTCCACCTCCTCATTGTTACTCAATCTGCTCTATGCAGATGAGATGAGGCTGGGCTGGGTAGTATCTCCCTGTCTACCTCCATCTCCACCTGGTCCACATGCAAAGCTTCATGTTTATTTGTCAGCAGCGACTGTTTAAGTAGGCACAGAAATGTGAGATGATGATGGCATCATCATTGCTCACCATCTTTGTGGAGTGCTCAAAATCTTGGAGAACCACACAAATGTCAGACACGCATACCCACTCTTCAGTTTTTATGGAGGCTGACCAGAATACCGATGGTTTTGTTGGAGCTGATATTCCACAACTGACTTCTGCTGCTCACAAAGCCTTGCCAGCATGTGCAGTGTGTAGTTCCAGCGCAAGGTCATGTCACACACCAGTTGTTGAGCTGCCATTTACGTGCGCTGCTGCTTCACTGCCAGAGAGGTGGCAACTGTAGCTGACATGTGGAAATGGGTGCTGACACGGCATACCTTGACCAGAAGCTCTGGATAATCTGGATAGGTTTCCACAAACCACTGAACTACCAAGTTGAGCACGTGGGACAAATATGGTACATGTGTTAGCTTACTAAGCTTCACAGTACCACTAGGTGATGCCCATTATCACACACGACCATGCCAGGTTGTAGGTTCAGTGGCGAGAGCCACAGATCTGTCTGGTCTGTTATTCCTTTCAATAACTCTGCCATGGTGTGCAGTATGTCTCATAGACAAATTAGCTTCAGCAGAGCCTGTTGCCGCTTCGCTGAGGCATTGCTGCAGGACTTCAAGCTTCCTACTGATGTGGACAAAGTGCTGTGAGATAGCACTTCAGAGATGGAGGATGAGGAGGAGCAGGAGGGGTAAAGGAACTGGTGTAGGAGGTGGAGGAAACCCTGATAGAAGTAGGGCCAGCAATCCATGGCGTTAGTAGCACATGTGCCGTGCAAGAATGGGACTCGGCCCCAGCCTCCACAATGTTCACCCCGTGTGCCATCAGGGAAATGTAGCGTCTCTGGCCACAAGCACTTGTCCACGTGTCGGTTGTTAAGTGAACAATCCCAGTAACTGCACTCTTAAAGGCATGGGTAATGTTCCTAGACTCGTGCTGGTACAAGGCGGGGATGCTACAAAGGGAAAAATAGTGGCGGCTAGGGACCAAGTACTGAGGAACCAAATTTGTATACGTGTAGCAGGACAATTTTTGTTTTTTATTTCAAGCCAACAAATTTTCATACAAACGAAGTTCTACAATATATATTACAATAGTCAAATCTTGAACAACCAAATTTTTACACTTGTAGCAGGCCAATTTTTGTTTTTTATTTCAAATCAACAAAATTTCACACAAACCAAGTTCTACAGTATATATGACAATAGTACATTTTTTAACAACCAACTTTGTACACCAGTAGCAGGCCATTTGTGCTTTATATTTCCTTCCAACTAAATTTTAAACAAAGCAGGTTCTACAGTATATATGACAATAGTCTATTTTTGAACAAAAATATTTTGTGAACTGTACAAGGTAAAGTGGTTTTCAAAAATTTTAACCTTTAATTTTACACAAAGCACATAAAACTGTATGGATGACTAATTGAATCAAGAAAATAATGTAACTATAACAGTGTTAAACTGTATGAATGACTAATTGAATCCAGAAAAAAAGTGCAGAAAGTGCAAAGCCAGGAAAAAAAGGAGAGTAATATAGTAATCCTTTTCAAGTGTCTGCTTCTTCTTCTCCTTCCTCAGGAGGCTGGAGAGACTGCCTCCACCTTCTTCTCAGAGCCTGATTCCCTGGTGCCTGGGCTGTAAGTGACTCGGCTTTGGGTGGTACCAGAGCCCCTGACATGTAGAAATGTGTCACCTGCACCATTGTCTGCTCCCTCATCGGTGGTGCGGAACCCCAAGGACAGTACGATCTCTTGAAGTTGGTAGCCCCATCTAAAGGTTCTTCGAGAAGCCTCTCCCAGGCCTGTTCATTTCTCAATAAAGATTCATTATTCTTCCTTCCTTCTTGGATCACACCAACCGCATAACAGCGATGTTGACCCTCCATTTTGAGGAATGTGACCTTGGTTCCAGTTGTCAGCTCTTGGAGCCTTCGAAGCAAGTGTTCCGTCTCTACTGCCCGCTGGTTTTTCAACATGTGATGACGGGTCACAAACTCTCCTATGGACCCCCATCTCTGTTTCCGGTTGTCCTAAACGACCTACCCGTGGGATGGCAACTGTTGGTACCTTGCAGCTAGCAATCCCACTAGCATTTTTCTAGGCCTGGTCCTGGCTTGCCTCCTTGTCTCTTCCGACCAGCCTAGGTCTCATAGTCCGCTCATCAGTTCCTGCTTCCTGGCTCTCCCATCCACAGTCCGCAAGAACCCCAGCGGTGAAGGCTGCAGCCTGGGTTCAGGTCTTGGTGGTTTGGGAAAAGCAGCAGGATCTGGACAACAGGCTTCTGCTACCTCAGCTGTTGCGCCAGCTTCATCTGGCTCCAATTTTCTTCCGGTTACTCCCTTGGGAGTCTCAGGTGGTTCTATCATCTTTGTCACCCTCTAATCACGCTACCCTGAATTGATGACTAATTGAATAGAGGAAAAATTTTGTAAGCTTTTTTTGGAGTGTTATATATCACAGAAATTTACCCCAGAGCACATAATACTTAAGGTTGAGTAAGTAAATACAGAAATATTTTTATTTTAATGCTTTTCTCAAGTGTTATATATCACAGAAATGTACCCCAGAGCACGGAGCGCTTTATGGGTGAGTAATATAAATCCATAAAAATGATTCAACACTTTTTTGGAGTGTTATATAATACCAAAATATACCACAAAGAACGGAATACTCTATGGATCACAATATATTCAATTTTTTCACACAAAAAAAAAGTCAACTGCCGCAGCTCTATATTTAGAAACGGAGTGCAAAGTCCTAATCTTTGCCTAGAGACTGTATTCCACAACTTTCCCTGCTCCTGCAACTCTCTCTTCCTCCCTATGCTAAATGCAGAATCTATCTGTTACAAACAGCAGAGCACAGGATTAGCCATTACAAGGGCTGTTAGTATGATGGTTCAGCTTCAGCACCAGTATCAACACTACAGGCCTACAGTTATACTGTGCACACACGGGCCTGGGCAAGAACTCGCTCCCTCCAATAACAACTGTTACAGAGCTGTGCAATGGCTTTGGTGTGCCGAGCCAGGCTGCATCTGTCCTTTTATAACCCCTGATGATGTCATATGACCAGCCAATCACTGTAATGCCACTAGCAAGATGGCTACAGCATTACAGTGACTCTCAGGCAATCCCCGCATGCTTATTGGCTGTGTAATAGGCACCAATACATGCGGGACGGGGATTCCAGTTTGAAATCGAGCACTGGCTAATGCTCGCTGATTAATGAGCACATCCGAGCACCCAGATACTCGAGTGATATCCGAGTATCACTGAGCATGTGCGCTCATCCCTAATAAAAACCCAAAAAACAATTATGCTAATTTTTTTTACAATTTAAACACACTTTAATTTTTTTTACTGCTTTCCAGTGCATTACATAATAAAATTAATTATGTCATTCAAAGGTACAAATCGTCCCGCAAAAAAAAGCCCTCATACGGCTATATTTATGTAAAAGTAAAAAAGTTATGGCTCTTCAATAGTGATGGGCGAGCACTAACATGCTCGGGTGCTCGATGCTCGGGTAGAGCAAATTGGAATACTCGGGTGCTGGACCCGAACAACGAGCCCAATGTAAGTCTATGGGAAACTCGTGCATTTTTCAGGCGGCTCCCCCGGCGGTCTGCAGAGGGCCTAAAAATTGCTCAAATCGATGGGAACAGTGTTCAAACGACATGGGAACAGCATGGGGAAGACCCCTGGAAGCATTTCTGACTCCCAGGTCACTGCTCACTGCTGTCAACAACGTTGTGAGAGGTATTACGCCACTTTTACGGACTCACAATAAAGCGTAGCATTTTTGATGCGTTTTTGCACTATTGCATTGCTTTCAACCAAGACAAATGCATTCACTGGGAAATGTCATTTTAACATTTTACAACCTTATCTGGCCATGTGGTGTGTGACACATCATCAGACACATGCATACAGTGCTGAAAAGACATGGGAACAGCATGGGGAAGACCCCTGGAAGCATTTCTGACTCCCAGGTCACTGATGTCAACAACATTGTCAGAGGTATTATGCCACTTTTACGGACTCACAATAAAACATACAAAAAATTTTCCTGGGAAATATGTTAAGGAAAATTGTTTCCAGGCTAATGACTTGTATTTAAGGCAAAATAAATAAACAAAACCAAAAATACTCCTCCACACCTTGGGATATGTTCACATGTAGCGCTTTTGATGCGTTTTTGCACTTTTACATTGCATTCAACCAAGACAAATGCATTCACTGGAGAATGTCATTTTAACAATTTACAACCTTATCGGGCCATGTGGTGTGTGACACATCATCAGACATATGCATACAGTGCTGAAAAGACATGGGAACAGCATGAGGAAGACCTCTGGTAGCATTTCTGACTCCCTGGTCACTGCCTAAAAGTGTACCCATCATAAGTGATCCTTGGCGCATGCGAAGGTGCCTCCCACCATTCACCTGTCATTGCAGACTTGCAATAATCACCGTCCACGTCCTTGTCCCAGTGCAGCGTTCAGTTGTCCCTACTAGTGTTGAGCCACCCCCGTAGTGTTTGAGTTCAGTTCGGTTCGTCGAACACCCTTGTGTTCGCCGAACTGTTCGTCGAACTGTTCGTCGAACACCTTCGAACACCATTTAAACCAATGGCAGGCAAACAAAAACACATAGAAGCACATAGAAAACACCTTCAAAGGTGTCCAAAAGCTGACAAACTGCTCAGAAGACATAACTAACACATGGAAAAGTGACAAGTACATATAGTCATGCGAAAAGAAAAGAGGTGGAGGAGTAAAAAGGGGGGCAGACACAGATATAGACATGTCATGCCCTTCTAAAATCCAAAAAGTGAGAAGCCGACATGGCCAGTCCGTTCCTGCCCGTGCCACCTCCGTTTGTGCTAGAGCCGCGGTGGACCCTGACGGCCAGCCCCCCTCTCCCAATACTGGTGCCTGTCCGCTGGTGGGTCAAGCGAGCCCCCCTGTGGTGGAGGCAGCTCTAAGCTTTTTAATTAAAATTGTCTCTCTAATTTGAATGAATACACTTTAAATCCTTTTACAAGGATCTATTGAAGGGCAAGTCTCATGCCAGCAGCCGCGTAATTCCAGCTCCAGTAGCGTCCACTAAAGCTGCTGCAGTTAAAAGCTTTTATAAGGATCGAGCTCTGCTGTCCACCGCAAGGCGTCCTACCGCCAGTCCCAGCCCCTATGCCTTGGGGTGCCTCCTGATGCTCTTCACTGAGTATCCCGTGGTCCCGAAGCATTTCCTTAGAAAAAATTAAGTGTCCAAACTACAGGTGGTGTAGCTTGCTTAACAGCCGGGATAATCCGCTGACTAGCAGACACTGCTACTAGGCACAAAGTATTTCCTGGGCTAGATGCAGTTAAAAATTTGTAATTAGATACTCTCGTTGGATGCTGAGAAAGCATTCCATAGAGTCTCCTGGCACGCCATATATTATTCTCTTAAAAAGCTTGGGGTAGGGGTCTAGGGGACCCTTTTATAGCCAAAATCACGGCCCTGTATCGCAATGCGTCACCTAGGCTGAAGATAAATGGAACTGTAGCACCCCGAGGGCTCGGTTGCTGCAGAGGTATTGCACCTCACCCAGAGGTGTGATATCTCACTCTCAGGTAAGGATGGAGTATGGATCAGGACCCCGACACCTGCATGCATTACACCACATCGCCGTGGGGCAGGGCGACCAATCTGCCCCTGAGATGGGCACGACAGTCCCTGTCCCTGGCTGGAGTGGGGGGAGGGAACACTGAGGAAGGGGAACCCTGTAGTGCAGGAGCAGGGGGGAAGCAGTTCCTGGGTGCATTGAGAAGGGAGTATAAAAGGTGGGCTCCGACTTAGTTCAGTGCAGAGAAGTCTGAGCAGAAGCTCTGCTCCAGATGCGGGCCTAGTAACAGAGGCCCAGGCCTGGAAGAGGGAGAAGGAAGGAAGAGGAGCGGAGAAGGCTCCAGGAACGAGGAACGAAGGGATCCCAGGGGTGTGGACGGGCGAGTCGCCACCGCACGCCTGAATCCACCTGCGTGGAGGGGTCAGGCCAAAGGGGGAGACCGGTCCCCGAAATTAGTGGAGGCGGGAAACGACCCTCAGCTAGAAACCGGAGGCTGTGACATTTTATGTGGCGCAGCCCCTTGCTACACCCGCTAGGAGGGCAGCACATAGGGTCAGGGAAATTGGCGCCAAGTTTATCAAGAGGAGGCCCGAGGCAGCCGGACAGAAGCGTTGGTAAGAAAGGCCAGACAAAGGACACACAAAGGGGGTCCTGTGAAGCACTCCAAAGTTATCTGGGAGTTGTCTGAGCCCCTCACCTGGTGAGCACAGTACGACGTGGGCAGCCGTTACCTGCAGAAGTGGTCTGGATAATAAGAACTGTGAGTAAAGGCCCTGGACTGCATCACTGACTCCGTGTCGTTACTGCTGCTGCCCTGCACCATCACCCCCATCCTCCGCATACACTGCCCTGAGGCTATACTCCTCCCGTGGGGAGTAATGCTACGCTCTGCTGCACCCACAACACCAGCCTCAGCGGTCTGCCCTGCAGCGGCGGTTCACTCTGACCGCAATCCACGGGTGGCGTAGTCGGACATTTAAACATCAAAACCACATAAATAGTTCCGCCACTGGTTTGACCGCCCTGAGCCCCGGAACCGGGTCGCCGCCACGGAGACTACAACCACCAGCATCCACCAAAAAGGGTCCGGCTCCGGATGTCCCAAGGCCCAGGGGGCGCGTCAGAACATTTTCATCACCTTTCACAATCACCAATGGGACAAGGCAGGGATGTCCTCTGTCCCCTCCGTCTAGTGACGGAGCACCTGCTCTCATCAATTCGCCATAACCCCAATATTAGGTGGATTGAGGTGGGAGGCACCGAGTACAAGTGCTCTGCAATTGCTGATGATGTCAATCACATATATCCATCAGCAGGCTGTTATGGCTGAAATAGATCACTTTGCTACATGGTCAAAGTTTAAAATCAATACAGCGAAGTCTGAGGCCCTCGATGTCACCCTCCCCAAATCCATACAGGAGTCCATCCAGTCCAACTTTCCCTTTGCCTGGCCCTCACAGGGTATCAAATTCTTAGGAATTCCAATTCATAGAGACCTCTCCCGTCTATGTTATCTTAATTTTGGGCCCTTTATTGAACAACTCCATGCAGACCACGGTTGGCAAATTAGAACTGTAAGATTCACTATGTGAACCACTGGTGTTTTGTGGAAAAGCACATGTACACTGTGTTACAAATTATTATGCAAAAAGTGTTCAGGAGTGATAAGGGAAGAATTTGTTTGTTTGTCAGTTAAACTCATTGATGGTGATGTGTGTCAGAGCTCTTTATATCACTGTAAGCAATTGCAGACACCTGTGTTAATTAGTTTGGCAGGTGTGTCCAATGAACGGCAAGACTACTTAAGAAGGCTGTCCCACATTATTAAGCAGCCTACATTTTCTGCCAAAATGGGAAAGAAAAAGGATGTGTCGGCTGCTGAGAAGCAACAAATTGTGGAGTGTTTAGGTCAAGGCATGACTACAATCAACATTGTGCGATGATCACGATGAAGTGTCTTGGCAATCAAGTAGTATGTAGCTGATTCACAGTACACACGTGTGCGTGCTGCTAAGGGCAAATTGAGGACTCTTTCCTACAGGCAATTACGTCAGGTTAAAAGAGCAGCGGCAAAAAAGCCTTGTCAAAGCAGCAGACAAGTTTTTGAAGCTGCTGGTGCCTCCAACGTCCCCCGAACAACAAGATGCAGGGTTCTTCTGAGGTTTGCAGCTGTGCGTACGCCATCCTGTCGACCTCCTATATCCACTGCACACAAGCAGAAGCGGCTCCAGTCGGCCAAACATTACATGAAGACAGATTTCAAAACTGTTTTGTTCACGGATGAGTGCTGTGCAACGCTCGATGGTCGAAATAGATGGAGTGGAGGATGGCTGGTTGATGGACACCCCACGCAAACACGGCTACAGCGCCAACAAGGAGGAGGTGGAGTAATGTTTTGGGCTGGAATGATGGGGAGAGAGATTGTCAGCCCCTTTAGGATCCCTGAAGGGGTAAAGATGAACTCCATAATGTATGTGGAGTTTCTCAAACAGCACTTCCTGCCATGGTTCAAGAAGAACAACCGTGTATTCCACAGCAAGATCATTTTCATGCATGATAATGCACCATCTCATGCTGCACATAACACATCTGCATCTCTGGCTGATATGGGCATAAAAGGGGACAAACTTATGGTGTGATCCCCATGCTCCACTGACCTCTACCCCATTCAGAACCTCTGGAGCATCATCAAAAGGAGTGTCTATGATGGCGGGAGGCAGTTCACATCTAAGCAACAGCTCTGGGAGGGTATTCTGTCCTCATGCAAAACAATTTAAGCAGAAACCATCCAAAACCTGACAAATTCAATGGACGAGAGAGTTCAGAAGCTCCTTTCGAACAAGGGGTCCTATGTAATAATGTAACATCACCTAGAATAAAGTTTTGAGTTGAAAACTGTTTGATTTCAGTTTCTAATAACCTGCTAATATTTATAATTTCAAAAATGACCATTTTTTTGGTCTTTATTAAAATTAAAAGGTTGATCGAAGAGTGTGGGGGATCTAAGAGTGTGGCAACCCAGTAGTCAGGATTACTTCGAATTCTGACAATCTGAGGGTCATGTTGCAGGTAGTGCAGCAAGAAGGCACTTATGTGTCTTGCGCATCTCAGAGCCCCAAAATTATTTTCCGGCTAGATGCAGATAAAAATTATTAGTAATTTGAAAGCTGGTGGAGCTTAGTATAGATGGCCTAATAGAATCAGTACTGCACACTGCTACAAAGCCCAAATTATTTTCCTGCCAAGATACAGATAAACATGATTAGTAATTTTAAATCTGGTGGAGCTTAGTACAGATTGCCTAATAGACTCATTACTGCACACTGCTACAAAGCCCAAATAATTTTCCAGCCAAGATACAGATAAACATGATTAGTAATTTTAAATCTGGTGGAGCTTAGTATAGATGGCCCAATACAATCATTACTGCACACTGCTACAAAACCCAAATAATTTTCCAGCCAAGATACAGATAAACATGATTAGTAATTTGAAAGTTTAAAACGGTTGGTGAGGTGATTTTAACCAATCATCAAGCTTTTACTCTCCCCAGGATGACACAGGGGTAGAAAAGTCGTTTCGGATCCATGATTTGTTCATCTTTATGAACGTGAGTCTGTCTACATTATCAGTGGAGAGCCGCGTGCGCTTATCTGTCAGTACACCACCAGCAGCGCTGAACACATGTTCAGACAGAACGCTGGCTGCGGGGCATGACAAGATCTCCAAGGCGTAAGTGGCGAACTCCGGCCATTTATCCAGATTGGAAGCCCAAAAAGAGCAAGGGTCCAGTGACACAGTCATGGCTTCAATGTTTACTTGGAGATAATCCTGTACCATCATCTCTAGGCGTTGACTATGTGTCAGACTTCTTGTCTCCTGTGGCCTTGCAAAGGATGAGCTAAAAAAGTGGTGAAATGATTCCGCAAAATTGATGTTACCAGCAGATACTGTGTTTCTGTTACGGTTTGAGTGCTGGACACTCGACAGTCCCACGGTTGGCAAGTTGGAACTGTTAGATTCACTACGTGCACCACTGGTGTTTTGTGGAAAAGCACATGTAAGATTCTGCAACAGTCTCTGCTGATACTCCTGCATGCGTGCATCCCTTTCTATGGCAGGAATTATTTCTGCAAATTTACTTTTGTACCGGGGATCTAACAGTGTGGCAACCCAGTAGTCAGGATTATTTCTAATTCTCCCAATTCGAGGGTCATATTGCAGGTAGTGCAGTAAGAAGGCACTCATGTGTCTTGCGCATCCAGGAGCACCAAGTCCCTGTTGTGTTGGTGGCGAGGTAACAATCATGCTACCTTCCTCTCTCCTATTCCCCCAACCTCGCACAACAGAAATGTGATCAAGGTCTCCCTCATCTGATGAGTCTTCCATCAGTTCGTCCTCCACTTCTTCCTGGGCTCCTGCACCTTCCTCACTAGTTTGGATGCTACCATGCACCCTGGTAAAACCATCTCCCCCACCCTCACATGCCTGCCGCCTTGGTGCTGCCAACTGTCTGGATCTTGCAGATGTTAGCCCTTCCGCATACACCTCCTCCTCCTCTACTTCCTCCACCTCCTCTTGTGACGCCAGCTGACTCCGAATTCTGTTTATCATGTGCTCCAGCATGTAAATCACCGGAATAGTCATGCTGATAATGGCATCGTCAGCACTAAACATCTTCGTCGCCATTTCAAAACTGTGCAGAAGGGTGCATAGGTCCCTGATCTGAGACCACTCCTCCAGCGTGATTTCCCCACCTCTGGATCCCGTTGGCCCAGGCTATACGTCAGAACATATTGCACCAGGGCTTGTCGGTGCTGCCGCAGTCGCTGCAACATGTGCAGAGTTGAATTCCACCGGGTAGGCACATCGCATTTTAGCCGGTGAATTGGCAGGCCCAACGACTTCTGCAGAGATGTAAGTCGCTGAGCTGCGGGATGCGAACGGCTGAAGTGAGCACACAGTGACCGTGCCCTCTAAAGAAGGTCATCTAGTCCGGGATAGTGGGCTAAAAATTGCTGGACAACCAAGTTCAACACGTGAGCCATACAAGGCACGTGTGTGACATTGCCCCGGCGAAGGGCCGCACCCAGGTTTGCAGCATTGTCGCACACGGCCTTACCTGGTTTCAGGTCCAGGTGAGACAACCATTCATGAAACTGGTTCTCCAGAGCTGACTACAACTCCTCAGCTGTGTGACTCACATTTCCCAGACATTTCAAAGTAAAAACCGCCTGATGACGTTGAGCCCTACTGCCAGCATAGTAAGGAGGTGTGCAGGATCCCTTCTGCGCAGTTAGAAAGCTTGTGGCATGACCAGACAGGCTTTGGGTGCAGGTGGAGGACCGAGAGGAGGTTGAGGAGGCAGAAGCAGTGGAGGAACTTTGAGATAAAGAGGATTGACGCACAACTCATGGGGACGGCAAGACTTGGACAGCAGCCCCTTGTCCTGCTGTCACCATAGTTACCCAGTGCCCAGTCAGCGACATGTAACGCCCCTGTCCATGCCTACTCGTCCAAGTGTCTGTGGTGAAATGCACCCTGTCACACACAGAGTTTCTCAAAGAAGCGGTGATGTTGTGTGCGACATGCTGGTGGAGCGCAGGCACACCTTTCTTTGAGAAGTAGTGCCGACTGGGCATCTGGTACTGGGGCACTGCGACGGACATAAGGTCTCGAAAATCCTCTGTGTCCACCAGGCGGAAAGGCTGCATTCTGTAGCCAAGAGCTTGCCGATGGTGAAATTCAACCTTTTAGCTTTCTCATGGCTAGGAGAAAATGGTCTTTTACTTGTCCACATCTGAGGGACTGTGGGCTGGCTGTTGTGCTTAGACGGGGTTGATAAGAGTGTCCCCTGCAAACTGCCGGTCTGTGAGGAAGATTCAGGCGGACATGTTAGGTTGCCTTCATCCAAAGTTGGTGCTATCGATGTCGGACAGCGCTCAACACCAGCTGGTGTTACCACCTCCAAAGAAAATGATGACCTGCCAATCACGCTGGCTGTTGCGGGTAAAGAGGTGGCAGGTCTGCGTCCCAAAACAGGTGTGACTGCTGTCCCCCCAGTCACAGAGGAAGAAGAGGCCGCAGATGCACAAGATGGGGCAGACGGTGGTTGGCCCGGCCGGCTAGGCCGCATTGTAGCACAGTGAGCTTCCCACTGCAACTTATGCTTCATGTCCATGTGCCGGTTCATGCATGAAGTACTCAAACTATGTATTTTTTGGCCTCTACTTAGCTTTTGTTGACAAATGTTACAGATAACACGAGTTGGGTCATCTTTATCGATCTGAAAATATGCTCAGGCTATGCAAGGCTTAGCACCCATGCGACCTGAAGAGCCACCACGACTTGTGGTCAGAGGCAGAGTTGTGTTTGAGGATGCAGTTGTTGATGTGCTTCCAGTAATACGTCTCTGTCCAGGAAGGCGCAACCTGACCTTGTCTTCACTAGCATCCTCCTCCACCTCCTCTGCTGACCTCATCTCTTGACTTACTGTGGGTTGACAGTAAGTGGGATCTCCAACCTCATCATCATCACCCTGTGTGTTATCACACCCGTCGTCCTCAGAGCTAACCTGTTCCTGCCCTGACAAAAAACTAAAGTTGTCGCTCCACTCAGGTATTTGAGTCTCATCATCGTCTTCCTCATTGTCTCCACCAACAGGAGTTACACTTTGGGAATGAGGGTCTACATTATGGTCAGAACCTTCTGCATCTGGTCCTGGAACCGACTCATAAAGATTCTGGGCATCAGTGCAGATCATTTCCTCGTCTAGATTCACAGAAGCGCTGGAGCCGACCTCTGATTCCCAGACTATAGTATGAGTAAACAGCTCTGCAGAGTCAACCATCTGTTCTACCTCATACTCAGACGGGAAGTTTGAGATTTGGGAGCTGTGAGGAAGCAAGTGCGATTGGGGTGACACCTCAGCGGACTGGAGTATTTGTGATGTTGAAGTTGAAGTGGAGGAGGGCCCACTTAAAGGAGCACTTGATATCCGTTGAAGCACCTGCTGTTTTTGTGCCTCATCAGGAATTTGTAGCGATTGGTGCGGCCGCAAGAAAGGGATCTTATCACATTGTCCGCTAAAAGAAGTAGACATTTTAGTTTGGCTGGAAGATGGTCTTTCTTCTGCAGATGTTACTGTTGTTTTAACACCTACTCCACGGACACAACCTTTTTTCCCCATCCCAACACGCCTATTCCCCTTTCCACCAGCAGCAGGCCTTTTTCCACTCATTTTGGTGGTTAACTAATTCACAACTCTGGAGTTGTTTGCATAAAAAAACAATGGATGGGAACCGAGCAGAGCTGAGTGGCCAAACTGTGGTATTAGGCCAAAACTATTGTCTGGGTTAGATGCAGAAAAAAATTATATTCAGTTTGAAACCTGATGGAGGTCAGTATAGATGGACTAATAGAACAAGTCCCACACACAGCTAGAAGGCCAAATATTTTTTCAGAGGTAGATGCAGAAAAAAATTATATTCAGTTTGCAACCTGATGGAGGTCAGTATAGATGGACTAATAGAACAAGTCCCACACACTGCTAGAAGGCCAAATATTTTTTCAGAGCTAGATGCAGAAAAAAATTATATTCAATTTGCAACCTGATGGTGGTCAGTATAGATGGACTAATAGAACAAGTCCCACACACTGCTAGAAGCCCAAATATTTTTTCAGAGCTAGATGCAGAAAAAAATTATATTCAGTTTGCAACCTGATGGAGGTCATTATAGATGGACTAATAGAACAAGTCCCACACACTGCTAGAAGCCCAAATATTTTTTCAGAGCTAGATGCAGAAAAAAATTATATTCAATTTGCAACCTGATGGAGGTCAGTATAGATGGACTAATAGATCAAGTCCCACACACTGCTAGAAGGCCAAATATTTTTTCAGAGCTAGATGCAGAAAAAAAATATATTCAATTTTCAACGTGATGGAGGTCAGTAAAGATGGACTAATAGAACAAGTCCCATACACTGCTAGAAGGCCAAATATTTTTTCAGCGCTAGATGCAGAAAAAAATTATATTCAATTTGCAACCTGATGGAGGTCAGTATAGATGGACTAATAGAACAAGTCCCACACACTGCTAGAAAGGCAAATATTTTTTCAGAGCTAGATGCAGATAAAAATTATTTTGAATTTGCAACCTGATGGAGGTCAGTATATATGGACTAATAGAACAAGTCCCACACACTGCTAGAAGGCCAAATATTTTTTCAGAGCTAGATGTAGAAAAAAATTATATTCAATTTGCAACGTGATGGAGGTCAGTATAGATGGACTAATAAACAAGTCCCACACACAGCTAGAAGCCCAAATATTTTTTCAGAGCTAGATGCAGAAAAAAATTATATTCAGTTTGCAACCTGATGGAGGTCAGTATAGATGGACTAATAGAACAAGTCCCACACACAGCTAGAAGGCCAAATATTTTTTCAGAGCTAGATGCAGAAAAAAAATATATTCAATTTGCAATGTTATGGAGGTCAGTTTAGATGGACTAATAGAATGATGCTATGCCCAAAAGGTTTTACTTCACTAGGTGCAGTAAAAAAATTGGTATTCTATACACAGTTGGTGTAGCTTGCAACACAGATAGGCTACTCCACTGACTAACACTCTCTGCAATAGGCCAAAAAGGATTAGCTTTGCTAGATTTAGCCAAATGCTGTGAAAAAAACTTGCACAGCACTGGCACTGACCTGCCTAGCAAAAGCTGATAGAAACTGATGTAACTTAGTCCTGAAAAGGACTGCAATTACAATTAGTCATTTCCTCCCACAACCTATCTGTTTAAGAGCACAGACCTGCCTGATAAAAGTCGTAGGAAATGCTGTAACCTAGTCCTTAAAAGGACTGCAATCACAACTAGAGATGAGCGTTGTTCGACTCGAACTGTTCCCCAATCTCAAATTCGAGCTGTTTTGGGCGGTGTTCGAGCCGTTCGGCGAACACGAACGATTTGAGAAAAATTCGGCTGTTCGAGGTTATGTTCGATAACTGTTCGTGCACCAAAATCATAACTGGATTTTTTGTAAGTAATGATGAAAATTAATGTTAATACGCAGTTTGAGTGTACAGCAGGGCGGGGGGAGGGGCAGGGCATGGATCTCTGCAGGAATAATGAAGATCTCCATTTTTTTTTCTCTTTCACGCATTTACAGTGGGGAGGTGCAATCTGTCAGCCTTTCAGCAGCGCACACACGGAGCGAAGTGCTTTTTTTCACATAAGCAAGGGCATGTGTCATTGGCAGTGTATGTCACATGTCGTTGCCCTATAAGACCAAACCATTTTCCCCGTCGCCACCATTTTCTCACTGCTGCAGCTGCGTGTTAGACGGCACCACTGTTGCTGTGTGCGCTATACCTTGTTAATTTCAAGCCAATTTTCGCACAAATCTACAGATAGCTTGGGAGTAGGGAATAGTTGTGATTGCAGTCCTTTAAAGGACTAGGTTACAGCATTTCCTACGACTTTTATCAGGCAGGTCTGTGCTCTTAAATAGATAGGTTGTGGGAGTAAAGACTAATTGTAATTGCAGTCGTTTTCCGGACTATGTTACATCAGTTCCTATCAGTTTTTGCCTGGCAGGTCTGTGCCAGTGCTGTGCAAGTTTTTTTCACAGCATTTGGCTGAATCTAGCAAAGCTAATCCTTTTTGGCCTATTGCAGAGTGTGTTAGTCAGTGGAGTAGCCTAACTGTGTTGCATGATATACCACCTGTGTATAGAATACCAATTTTTTTACTGCACCTAGTGAAGTAAAATCTTTTGGGCATAGCACCATTCTATTAGTCCATCTATACTGACCTCCATCAGGTTGCAAATTGAATATAATTTTTTTCTACATCTAGCTCTGAAAAAATATTTGGCCTTCTAGCAGTGTGTGGGACTTGTTCTATTAGTCCATCTATACTGACCGCCATCAGGTTGCAAACTGAATATAAATTTTTTCTGCATCTAGCTCTGAAAAAATATTTGGCCTTCTAGCAGTGTGTGTGACTTGTTCTATTAGTCCATCTATACTGACCTCCATCAGGTTGCAAACTGAATATAATTTTTTTCTGCATCTAGCTCTGAAAAAATATTTGCCCTTCTAGCAGTGTGTGGGACTTTCTCTATTAGTCCATCTATACTGACCTCCATCAAGTTGCAAGTAAAAATAATTTTTATCTGCATCTAGCTCTGAAAAAATATTTGGCCTTCTAGCAGTGTGTGGGACTTTCTCTATTAGTCCATCTATACTGACCTCCATCAGGTTGCAAATTAAAAATAATTTTTATCTGCATCTAGCTCTGAAAAAATATTTGGCCTTCTAGCAGTGTGTGGGACTTTCTCTATTAGTCCTTCTATACTGACCTCCATCAGGTTGCAAATTAAAAATAATTTTTATCTGCATCTACCTCTGAAAAAATATTTGGGCTTCTAGCTGTGTGTGGGACTTATTCTCTTAGTCCATCTATACTGACCTCCATCAGGCTGCAAACTGAATATAATTTTTTTCTGCATCTAGCTCTGAAAAAATATTTGGCCTTCTAGCAGTATGTGGGACTTTCTCTATTAGTCCATCTATACTAACCTCCATCAGGTTGAATATTAAAAATAATTTTTATCTGCATCTAGCTCTGAAAAAATATTTGGCCTTCTAGCAGTGTGTGGGACTTTCTCTATTAGTCCATCTATACTGACCTCCATCAGGTTGCAAATTAAAAATAATTTTTATCTGCATCTAGCTCTGAAAAAATATTTGGCCTTCTAGCAGTGTGTGGGACTTTCTCTATTAGTCCATCTATACTGACCTCCATCAGGTTGCAAATTAAAAATAATTTTTATCTGCATCTAGCCGAGAAAAAATATTTGGCCTTCTAGCAGTGTGTGGGACTTTCTCTATTAGTCCATCTATACTGACCTCCATCAGGTTGCAAATTAAAAATAATTTTTGTCTGCATCTACCTCTGAAAAAATATTTGGGCTTCTAGCTGTGTGTGGGACTTGTTCTCTTAGGCCATCTATACTGACCTCCATCACGCTGCAAACTGAATATAATTTTTTTCTGCATCTAGCTCTGAAAAAATATTTGGCCTTCTAGCAGTGTGTGGGACTTTCTCTATTAGTCCATCTATACTGACCTCCATCAGGTTGCAAATTAAAAATAATTTTTATCTGCATCTAGCTCTGAAAAAATATTTGGCCTTCTAGCAGTGTATGGGACTTTCTCTATTAGTCCATCTATACTGACCTCCATCAGGTTGGAAATTAAAAATAATTTTTATCTGCATCTAGCTCTGAAAAAATATTTGGCCTTCTAGCAGTGTGTGGGACTTTCTCTATTAGTCGATCTATACTGACCTCCATCAGGTTGCAAATTAAAAATAATTTTTTGTCTGCATCTAGCTCTGAAAAAATATTTGGCCTTCTAGCAGTGCGTGGGACATTCTCTATTAGTCCATCTATACTGACCTCCATCAGTTTGCAAACTGAATATATTTTTTTTCTGCATCTAGCTCTGAAAAAATATTTGGGCTTCTAGCAGTGTGTGGGACTTGTTCTATTAGTCCATCTATACTGACCTCCATCAATTTGCAAACTCAATATAATTTTTTTCTGCAACTAGCTCTGAAAAAATATTTGGCCTTCTAGCAGTGTGTGGGACTTGTTCTATTAGTCCATCTATACTGACCTCCATCACGTTGCAAATTCAAAATAATTTTTTGTCTGCATCTAGCTCTGAAAAAATATTTGGCCTTCTAGCAGTGTGTGGGACTTGTTCTATTAGTCCATCTATACTGACCTCCATCAGGTTGCAAATTAAAAATAATTTTTTGTCTGCATCTAGCTCTGAAAAATATTTGGCCTTCTAGCAGTGTGTGGGACTTTCTCTATTAGTCCATCTATACTGACCTCCATCAGGTTGCAAACTGAATATATTTTTTTTCTTCATCTACCTCTGAAAAAATATTTGGGCTTCTAGCTGTGTGTGGGACTTGTTCTATTAGTCCATCTATGCTGACCTCCATCAGGTTGCAAACTGAATATAATTTTTTTGTGCATCTACCTCTGAAAAAATATTTGGGCTTTTACCAGTGTGTGGGACTTTCTCTATTAGTCCATCTATACTGACCTCCATCAGGTTGCAAATTAAAAATATTTTTTTTCTGCATCTGACTCTGAAAATATATTTGGCCTTCTAGCAGAGTGTGGGACTTGTTCTATTAGTCCATCTATACTGACCTCCATCAGGTTGCAAACTGAATATAATTTTTTTCTGCATCTAGCTCTGAAAAAATATTTGGCCTTCTAGCAGTGTGTGGGACTTGTTCTATTAGTCCATCTATACTGACCACCATCAGGTTGCAAACTGAATATAATTTTTTTGTGCATCTACCTCTGAAAAAATATTTGGTCTTCTAGCAGTGTGTGGGACTTGTTCTATTAGTCCATCTATACTGACCTCCATCAGGTTGCAAATTGAATATAATTTTTTTCTGCATCTAACCCAGCCAATAGTTTTGGCCTAATACCACAGTTTGGCCACTCATCTCTGCTCAGTTCCCATCCATTGTTTTTTTGTGCAAACAACTCCAGAGTTGTGAATTAGTTAACCATCAAAATGAGTGGAAAAAGGCCTGCTGCTGGTGGAAAGGGGAATAGGCGTGTTGGGAAGGGGAAAAAATTTTGTGTCCGTGTGGTAGGTGTTAAAGCAACAGTAACATCTGCAGAAGAAAGACCATCTTCCAGCCAAACTAAAATGTCTACTTCTTTTAGCGGACAATGTGATAACATTCCTTTCTTACGGCCACGCCAATCGCTACAAATTCCAGATGAGGCACAAAAACAGCAGGTGCTTCAACGGATATCAAGTGTTCCTTTAAGTGGGCTCTCCTCCACCTCAACTTCAACATCACAAATACCACAGTCCTCAAAGGTGTCACCCCAATCGCACTTTCTTCCTCACAGCTCCCAAATCTCCAGCTGCCCGTCTGAGTATGAGGTAGAGCAGATGGTTGAGTCTGCAGAGCTGTTTACTCATACTATAGCCTGGGAATCAGAGGTCGACTCCAGCGCTTCTGTGAATCCAGACGAGGAAATGATCTGCACTGATGCCCAGAATCTTTATGAGTCGGATCCCGGACCAGACGCAGAAGGTTCTGACCATAATGTAGACTCTCATTCCCAAACTGTAACTCCTGTTGGTGGAGACAATGAGGAAGACGATGATGAGACTCAAATACCTGATTGGAGCGACAACTTTAGTTTTTTGTCAGGGCAGGAACAGGTTAGCTCTGAGGACGACGGGTGTGATAACGCACAGGGTGATGATGATGAGGTTGGAGATCCCACTTACTGTCAACCCTCAGTCAGCCAAGAGATGAGGTCAGCAGAGGAGGTGGAGGAGGATGCTAGTGACGACGAGGTCAGGTTGCGCCTTCCTGGACAGAGACGTAGTACTGGAAGCACATCAACAACTGCATCCTCAAACACAACTCTGCCTCTGACCACAAGTCGTGGTGGCTCTTCAGGTCGCATGGGTGCTAAGCCTTGCATAGCCTGGGCATATTTTCAGATCGATAAAGATGACCCAACTCGTGTTATCTGTAACATTTGTCAGCAAAAGCTAAGTAGAGGCCAAAAAATACATAGTTTGAGTACTTCATGCATGAACAGGCACATAGACATGAAGCATAAGTTGCAGTGGGAAGCACACTGTGCTACAATGCGGCCTAGCCGGCCGGGCCAACCACCGTCTGCCATATCTTGTGCATCCGCTGCCTCATCATCCTCTGTGACTGGGGGGACAGCAGTCACACCTGTTTTGAGGCGCAGACCTGCCACCTCTTTACCCGCAGCAGCCAGCGTGATTGGCAGGTCATCATTTTCTTTGGAGGTGGTAACACCAGCTGGTGTTGAGCGCTGTCCGACATCGATAGCACCACCTTTGGATCAAGGCAACCTAACATGTCTGCCTGCATCTTCCTCACAGACCGGCAGTTTGCCGGGGACACCCTTATCAACCCCGTCTAAGCACAATAGCCAGCCCTCGGTCCCTCAGATGTGGACAAGTAAAAGACCATTTCCTCCTAGCCATGAGAAAGCTAACAGGTTGAATTTCACCATCTGCAAGCTCTTGGCTACAGAAATGCTTCCTTTCCGCCTGGTGGACACAGAGGATTTTCGAGACCTTATGTCCGTCACAGTGCCCCAGTACCAGATGCCCAGTCGGCACTACTTCTCAAAGAAAGGTGTGCCTGCGCTCCACCAGCATGTCGCACACAACATCACCGCTTCGTTGAGAAACTCTGTGTGTGACAGGGTGCATTTCACCACAGACACTTGGACGAGTAGGCATGGACAGGGTCGTTACATGTCGCTGACTGGGCACTGGGTAACTATGGTGACAGCAGGAACAGGGGCTGCTGTCCAAGTCTTGCCGTCCCCACGAGTTGTGCGTCAATCCTCTTTATCTCAAAGTTCCTCCACTGCTTCTGCTTCCTCAACCTCCTCTCAGTCCTCCACCTGCACCCAAAGCCTGTCTGATCATGCCACAAGCTTTCTAACTGCGCAGAAGGTATCCTGCACACCACCTTACTATGCTGGCAGTAGGGCTCAATGCCATCATGCGGTTTTTACTTTGTCTGGTAAATGTGAGTCACACAGCTGAGGAGTTGTGGTAAGCTCTGGAGAACCAATTTCATGAATGGTTGTCTCCACTGGACCTGAAACCAGGGAAGGCCGTGTGCGACAATGCTGCAAACCTGGGTGCGGCCCTTCGCCGGGGCAATGTCACACACGTGCCTTGTATGGCTCACGTGTTGAACCTGGTTGTCCAGCAATTTTTAGCCCACTATCCTGGACTAGATGGCTTTCTGCAGAGGGCACAGTCGCTGTGTGCTCACTTCCGCCTTTCGCATCCCGCAGCTCAGCGACTTACATCTCTACAGAAGTCATTGGGCCTGCCACTTCACCTGCTAAAATGCGATGTGCCTACCCGGTGGAATTCAACATGTTGCAGCGACTGTGGCAGCACTGACAAGCCCTGGTGCAATACGTTCTGATGTATAGCCTGGGCCAATGAGAACCAGAGGTGGGGCAAATCACGCTGGAGGAGTGTTCTCAGATCAGGGACCTATGCACCCTTCTGCACAGTTTTGAAATGGTGACGAAGATGTTTAGTGCTGACGATGCCATTATCAGCATGACTATTCCGGTGGTTTACATGCTGGAACACATGTTAAACAGAATTCGGAGTCAGGTGGTGGCACAAGAGGAGGTGGAGGAAGTAGAGGAGGAGGAGTTGTATGCGGAAGGGCTAACATCTGCAAGGTCCAGACGGTCGGCAGCACCAAGGCGGCAGGCATGTGAGGGTGGGGGAGATGGTTTTACCAGGGCGCATGGTAGCAGCCAAGCTAGTGAGGAAGGTGCAGGAGCCCAGGAAGAAGTGGAGGACGAACTGATGGAAGACTCATCAAATGAGGGAGACCTTGATTACATTTCTGTTGTGCGAGGTTGGGGGGAGAGGACAGAGGAAGGAAGCATGATTGTTACCTCGCCACCAACACAACAGGGACTTGGTGCTCCTGGATGCGCAACACACATGAGTGCCTTCTTGCTGCACTACCTGCAACATGACCCTCGAATTGTGAGAATTAGAAATAATCCTGACTACTGGGTTACCACACTGTTAGATCCCCGGTACAAAAGTAAATTTGCAGAAATTATTCCTGCCATAGAAAGGGATGCATGCATGCAGGAGTATCAGCAGAGACTGTTGCAGAATCTTACATGTGCTTTTCCACAAAACACCAGTGGTGCACGCAGTGAATCTCACAGTTCCAACTTGCCAACCGTGGGACCGTCGAGTGTTCAGCACTCAAACCGTAACAGAACCACAGTATCTGCTGGTAACATCAATTTTGCGGAATCATTTCACCACTTTTTTAGCCCATCCTTTGCAAGGCCACAGGAGACAAGAAGTCTGACACATAGTCAACGCCTAGAGACGATGGTACAGGAGTATCTCCAAATAAACATTGAAGCCATGACTGTGTCACTGGACCCTTGCTCTTTTTGGGCTTCCAATCTGGATAAATGGCCGGAGCTAGCCACTTACGCCTTGGAGATCTTGTCATGCCCCGCAGCCAGCGTTCTGTCTGAACGTGTGTTCAGCGCTGCTGGTGGTGTGCTGACAGATAAGCGCACGCGGCTCTCCACTGATAATGTAGACAGACTCACGTTCATAAAGATGAACAAATCATGGATCCGAAACGACTTTTCTACCCCTGTGTCATCCTGGGGAGAGTAAAAGCTTGATGATTGGTTAAAATCACCTCACCAACCGTTTTAAGCTTTCAAATTACTAATCATGTTTATCTGTATCTTGACTGGAAAATAATTTGGGCATTGTAGCAGTGTGCAGTACTGATTCTATTAGGCCATCTATACTAAGCTCCACCAGATTTAAAAGTAATAATAATTTTTATCTGCATCTAGCCCGGAAAATAATTTTGGGGCTCCGAGATGCGCAAGACACATAAGTGCCTTCTTGCTGCACTACCTGCAACATGACCCTCAGATTGTCAGAATTCGAAGCAATCCTGACTACTGGGTTGCCACACTCTTAGATCCCCCAAACTTTTCGATCAACCTTTTCATTTTAATAAAGACCAAAAAAATGGTCATTTTTGAAATTATAAGCATTAGCGGGTTATTAGAAACTGAAATCAAACAGTTTTCAACTCAAAACTTTATTCTAGGTGATGTTACATTTTCACATAGGACCCCTTGTTCGAAAGGAGCTTCTGAACTCTCTCGTCCATTGAATTTGTCAGGTTTTGGATGGTTTCTGCTTCAATTGTTTTGCATGAGGACAGAATACCCTCCCAGAGCTGTTGCTTAGATGTGAACTGCCTCCCGCCATCATAGACACTCCTTTTGATGATGCTCCAGAGGTTCTGAATGGGGTAGAGGTCAGGGGAGCATGGGGGTCACACCATAAGTTTGTCCCCTTTTATGCCCATATCAGCCAGAGACGCAGATGTTTTATGTGCAGCTTGAGATGGTGCATTATCATGCATAAAAATGATCTTGCTGTGGAATACACAGTTCTTCTTCTTGAACCATGGCAGGAAGTGCTGCTTGAGAAACTCCACATACATTATGGAGTTCATCTTTACCCCTTCAGGGATCCTAAAGGGGCCGACAATCTCTCTCCCCATGATTCCAGCACAAAACATTACTCCACCTCCTCCTTGTTGGCGCTGTAGCCGTGTTTGCGTGGGGTGTCCATCAACCAGCCATCCTCCACTCCATCTATCTGGACCATCGAGCATTGCGCGGCAATCATCCGTGAAAAAAACAGTTTTGAAATCAGTCTTCATGTAATGTTTGGCCCACTGGAGCCGTTTCTGCTTTTGTGAAGTGGATAGAGGAGGTCGACAGGATGGCGTATGCACAGCTGCAAACGTCTGAAGGACCCTGCATCTTGTTGTTCGGGGGACGTTGGAGGCACCAGCTGCTTCAAAAACTGGTCTGCTGCTATGATAAGGCTTTTTTGCCACTGCTTTTTTAACCTGACGTAATTGCCTGTAGGAAAGAGTCCTCAATTTGCCCTGATCAGCACGCACACGTGTGTACTGTGAATCAGCTACATACTACTTGATTGCCAAGACACTTCATCCTGATCATCGCACAATGTTGATTGTAGTCATGCCTTGACCTAAACACTCCAAAATTTGTTGCTTCTCAGCAGCCGACAAATCCTTTTTCTTTCCGATTTTGGCAGAAAATGTAGGCTGCTTAATAATGTGGGACAGCCTTCTTAAGTAGTCTTGCCTTTCATTGGACACACCTGCCAAACTAATTAGCACAGGTGTCTGCAATTGCTTACAGTGATATAAGGAGCCCTGACACACATCACCATCAATGAGTTTAACTGACAAACAAACAAATTCTTCCCTTATCACTCCTAAACACTTTTTGCATAATAATTTGGAACACAGTGTACATGTGCTTTTCCACAAAACACCAGTGGTTCATGTAGTGAATCTTACAGTTCTAACTTGCCAACCGTGGTCTGTATGGAGTTGTTCAATAAAGGGCCCAAAATTAAGATAACATAGATGTGAGAGGTCTCTATGAATAGGAATTCCTAAGTATTTGATACCCTGTGAGGGCCAGGCAAAGGGAAAGTTGGACTGGATGGAATCCTGTATGGATTTGGGGAGGGAGACATCGAGAGCCTCAGACTTCACTGCATTGATTTTAAAAATTGACCATGTAACAAAGTGATCTATTTCAGCCATAACAGCATGGATGGATATATGTGATTGAGTGAAATATACTAGGACATCATAAGCAAATAGAGAGCACTTGTACTTGGTGCCTCCCACCTCAATCCACCTAATATTGGGGTTATGGCGAATTGATGAGAGCTGGTGCTCCGTCACTAGGATGTATAAGAGAGGGGACAGAGGACATCCCTGCCTTGTCCCATTGGTGATTGTGAAAGGTGATGAAAATGTTCTGATGCACCCCCTGGGCCTTGGGACACCCGGAGCCGGACCCTTTTTGGTGGATGCTGGTGGTTGTAGTCTCCGTGGCGGTGACCCGGTTCCGTGGCTCAGGGTGGTCAAACCAGTGGCAGAACTATTTACGTGGTTTTGATGTTTAAATGTCCGACTACGCCACCCTTGGATTTCGGTCAGAGTGAACCGCCGCTGCAGGGCAGACCGCTGAGGCTGGTGTTGTGGGTGCAGCAGAGCGTAGCATAACTCCCCACGGGAGGAGTATAGCCTCAGGGCAGTGTATGCGGAGGATGGGGGTGATGGTGCAGGGCAGCAGCAGTAACGACACGGAGTCAGTGATGCAGTCCAGGGCCTTTACTCACAGTTCTTATTATCCAGACCACGTCTGCAGGTAACGGCTGCCCACGTTGTACTGTGCTCACCAGGTGAGGGGCTCAGACAACTCCCAGATAACTTTGGAGCGCTTCACAGGACCCCCTTTGTGTGTCCTTTGCCTGGCCTTTCTTACCAACCCTTCTGTCCGGCTGCCTCGGGCCTCCTCTTGGTAAACTTGGCGCCAGTTTCCCTGACCCTATGTGGAGCCTTCCTAGCGGGTGTAGCGAGGGGCTGCGCCACATAAAATGTCACAGCCTCCGGTTTCTAGCTGAGGGTCGTTTCCTGCCTCCACTAGTTTTCAGGACCGGTCTCCCCCTTTGGCCTGACCCCTCCACGCAGGTGGATTCGGGCGTGCGGTGGCGAATCGCCCGTCCGCACCCCTGGGATCCCTTTGTTCCTCGTTCCTGGAGCCTTCTCCGCTCCTCTTCCTTCCTTCTCCCTCTTCCAGGCCTGGGCCTCTGTTACTAGGCCCGCCTCCGGAGCAGAGCTCATGCAGAGCCCCTGCTCCCTGTCACTTCTGCTCAGACTTCTCTACACTGAACTAAGATGGTGCCCACCTTTTATACTCCCTTCTCAATGCACCCAGGAACTGCTTCCTCCCTGCTCCTGCACTACAGGGTTCCCCTTCCTCCCTCCCCCCACTCCAGCCAGGGACAGGGACTGTCGTGCCCATCTCAGGGGCATATTGGTCGACCTGCCCCACGGCAATGTGGTGTAATGCATGCAGGTGTCGGGTCCTGATCCACACTCCATCCTTACCTGAGAGTGAGATATCACACCTCTGGGTGAGGCGCAATACCCCTGTAGCAACTGAGCCCTCGGGGTGCTACAGTTCCATTTATCTTCAGCCTAGGTGACGTATTGCGATACAGGGCCGTGATTTTGGCTATAAAAGGGTCCCCTAGACCCCTACCCCAAGCTTTTTAAGAGAATCATATATGGCGTGCCAGGAGACTCTATGGAATGCTTTCTCAGCATCCAGCGAGAGTATCTAATTACTAATTTTAAACTGCATCTAGCCCAGGAAATACTTTGTGCCTAGTAGCAGTGTCTGCTAGTCAGCGGATTATCCCGGCTGTTAAGCAAGCTACACCACCTGTAGTTTGGACACTTAATTTTTTCAAAGGAAATGCTTCGGGACCATGGGATACTCAGTGAAGAGCATCAGGAGGCACCCCAAGGCATAGGGGCTGGGACTGGCAGTAGGATGCCTTGCGGTGGACAGCCGAGCTCGATCCTTATAAAAGCTTTTTAACTGCAGCAGCTTTAGTGGATGCTACTGGAGCTGGAATTACGCGGCTGCTGTCATGAGACTTGCCCTCCAATAGATCCTTGTAAATGGATTTAAAGTGTATTCATTCAAATTAGAGAGACAATTTAAATTAAAAAGCTTAGAGCTGCCTCCACCACAGGGGGGCTCGCTCGACCCACCAGCGGACAGGCACCAGTATTGGGAGAGGGGGGCTGGCCATCAGGGTTCACCGCGGCTCTGGCACAAACCCGGCGACACGGAGGTGGCACGAGCAGGAGCGGACTGGCCGTGTCGGCTTCTCACTTTTTGGATTTTAGAAGGGCATGACATGCCTATATCTGTTTCTCCCCCTCCTTTTACTCCTCTACCTCTTTTCTTTTCGCATGACTATATGTACTTGTCACTTTTCCATGTGTTACTTGTGTCTTCTGAGCAGTTTGTCAGCTTTTGGACACCTTTGAAGGTGTTTTCTATGTGTTTCTATGTGTTTTTGTTTGCCTGCCATTGGTTTTAACGGTGTTCGAAGGTGTTCGACGAACAGTTCGACAAACAGTTCGGCGAACACACGGGTGTTCGACGAACCGAACCGAACTCGAACACTACGGGGGTGGCTCAACACTAATCACAACTATTCCCTACTTCCAAGCTATCTGTAGATTTGTGCGAAAATTCGCTTGAAATTAGCAAGGTATAGCGCACACAGCAACAGCGGTGCCGTCTAACACGCAGCTGCAGCAGTGAGAAAATGGTGGCGACGGGGAAAATGGCTGGGTCTTATAGGGCAAGGACATGTGACATACACTGCCAATGACACATGCCCTTGCTTGTGTGAAAAAAAGCACTTCGCTCCGTGTGTGCGCTGCTGATAGACTGACAGATTGCACCTCCCCACTGTAAATGCGGGAAAGAGAAAAAAAAAATGGAGATCTTCATTATTCCTGCAGAGATCCATCCCCTGCCCCTCCCCCCGCCCCGCTGTACACTCAAACTGCGTATTAACATTAATTTTCATCATTACTGAGAAAAAAATCCAGTTATGATTTTGGTGCACGAACAGTTATCGAACATAACCTCGAACAGCCGAATTTTTTTCAAATCGTTCGTGTTCGCCGAACGGCTCGAACACCGGCCAAAACAGCTCGAATTTGAGATTGGCGAACAGTTCGAGTCGAACAACGCTCATCTGTAGTCCCTACCCAATTCCTTGGATTGCAAGAGCATGTATGCAGCCAGCCACCCACCCACCTACAGGCTGCAATACTATACTGTCAAATTTTTGATAGCTGCTTGCACTTGAAATGTGGCCTTTGAGGCTCGTGGAGGCAGAAGCTGTCCTCAATCTTATGGCGGCGGCGACCGGTTATCCATACTCGGTCCCCAGCCGCCACTATTTATCCCGGCGTCGTCTCTGCCTCTCACAAGCACAGGTCGTACAACATTACCCATGCCCTCCCTAGTGAACTTACTGGAAAGGACCGCCTACCCACAAACACGTGGTCAAGTGAATCTTGCCAGGGACTGTATGGAGCCAGTCCACAGCTTTTTTTGCTGAGTTGTATTTCGCCACAGCCATATAGTTTAGCTTGGTGAAAGGACTTGGGAAACCATATCTACTCCAGCTGTCATTTCTCCCTGGACGTCCTCTAAAGCTGCTTTCGCTTGAAATGTGGCATTTTAGGCTCTTGTAGGCGGAAGCTTTTCATAACCTCATGCCAGCGGCCGGGTGTCCATACTCGCTCCCCAGCCGCCACTATTTCTCCCGGTATTGACTCCGCCTTCAAGGATCACAGGTCCCACAACTTTACCCGTGCCCTCCCCAGTGCACTTACTGGGAAGGACCGCCTAACCACAAACACGTCGACAGGTGAATGTGGCCATGGATGGTACGGAGCCAGTCCACAGCTTTTTTTGCTGAGAGCTGTATTTCACCACAGCCATATTCTTTAGCTCAGTGAAAGGACTGGCATAGAGGGAAACTGTATCTACTCTGGGTGTCATTTCTTCCAGCAAGTCCTCTAATGCAGCTTGTTGCAGAAGCAATGGCAGCCCATACAACATCAAGTCGCACTTGTCGGTGGTGCTTTGATACACAAACATTTTTCTTTGCGCATTTAATTTCATGAATACAGAGTTGGGCAATGGCCTGATCTGCAATGCGGTTTGAGAAATAACATGCATAAGCATGTCCGATCCATATTAAAAAAGCAGCCATAGAGTGTCCGGGAACCTTCCCCCACACTTTTCTTAGCCAGGGCTGCTTCTCGGCAGGGTTGGACGGGCCCACCAAAAAACCTGAGACTACTCCGGTGGGCCCTGGCTTCTCCTTCAGGAGAGTTCATAGTGCCGAGGTGAGGCCATGATGATAGAGGCCACCATCTGCTTAGTTCTCTGTTACTTGGAATGCAAGTGCAAGTGTGCAACCAGCCACCCACCCACCCATTTACCCACATGCCGCAATACTAAGCTGCCAGATTTCTGTGCAGCTGCTTGCACTTGAAATATGGTCTTTAAGGCTCGTGGAGGTGGAAGCTTTTCACAACCTCATGCCTCATGCCTCGTATCCATACTCGGTCCCCAGCCACCACTATTTCTCCCGGTGTTGTCTCCGCCTTCTACAAGCGTGGGTCTCTGAACATTACTGCTGGTACTTTTCTCTGGGAATCTGCTTGCCTCCTACCTGCCTGGAATATTTCCAGTAAACTATGGTACGACGCCATGGTATTATCACTGCCCCCAGTACCAGTAGCGAAGCCATCCCCAATTTCCTTCTCAGGAATTTTATTTGGTAGACTGAGTGGCTGCCCAAATACATTAATTTCTCACAAAGGAGCTGAAGATAGAGTGACAGTAGGTGCAAGTTTCTCCAGCCTGTTACATATCAGAGGGTGAATGGCAGCACATTGGATTAGTGGTTAGCACTGAAGCCTTGCAGCACTGGGATCCTGGGTTCAAATCCCAGGAAGGACAACATCTGCAAGGATTTTGTATGTTCTCCTCGTTTTTGCGTGGGTTTCCGGGAACCTTCCCTCACATTTTTCTAAGCCAGGACTGCTTCTCGGCAGGGTTGGACGGTCCCACCCGAGAATCCTCTGGTGTGCCCTAACTTTTACATCAGGAGAGTTTATGATATCGCTAACTTTGCATCAGCTGCTATGGGGCTCTTGAGCGGGGGAGAAAGGTGAGCCCTCAAAATCAAATCCTCTGGTGGGCCCAATGTTTTTCAATCTGAGACAGCTTCTCAGTGGGAGTTGTATTCTTTAGCTCGGTGAAAGGACTGGCATAGAGGGAAACCGTATATACCCCAGCTGTCATTTCTCCATTACCAGGTTCTGCCCAATGTCACACATGACCATGCCTGGCTGTATGTTCAACGGTGAGAGCCACTGATCAGGATGCTGTGTTACAGCTTTCAACAACTCTGCAGCGCTAGGCGGATTGTCACCTAAGCATTAAGCATGTTATCTTCAGCACAGCCTGTTACCGTTGGCCAAGGCAGTGCTGCAGTGCTTTCAGCTTGCAACTGATATGTGTTATGATCTGCAACATAAACTAAGGAAAGAAAGGGGAAGGCTGTCCCTACAGTAAGACTAAGCTGAATCCCTACAATGTAGCAAGCAGCCTGTTCCTTGTGAACAGACCCGCCCTCGTTCTCGGCTAGTATGAACGGAGATCTATTAGAATAAAGGGAGGGGTCTCTAGAAGAACTAAGGGCTGGGATAAAAATGGGACACCTCCTAACAGAAGTTGTTGCAGAACAAAAGACAAACAGACAAAAAGTACTAGAGGTCCCAGAGGACCAAGCGAACTAGACAGAGATAGGCACCGAAGCACCTGGTTAGAGAGACAGGCAAAAAACACTGAAGTCCAGCAAAGCCAGAAGGGCGGAGCTTGAATATATAGGAAGCTGGTCACGTGACCGCAAAACACAAGATAGCAAAGACTAACAGGAGGTTTCTAACAATATGGTCATTTTGGAGATGGAGGAGGAGGTGCAGGAGCTGAACAATGTGATTACACTGAGGTTACATTGGCGAATCTGTTTTTTATGCTAAAGAAATATCCTACTGTTTGTTTGTTTTTTTTACGTTGTTTTTTAAGACAAATGCATTCACCGGGAAATGTCATTTTAACATTTTACAACCTTATCTGGCCATGTGGTGTGTGACACATCATTAGAGACATCCTGTTTCACTTACGATGGAGGGAATCTGAAAGTCACAAAGCCTATTTTCATAGGGAAATCAGGCGGCCCTTACTTTTCTTAAAAGGCCAGCAGTCGGCCCTCGCTATTATTAGAAAGCCATCAACCGGCTATGCTTTGTTGTTCCATTATTAATAACTGTGTCTCATATACTGCTATTGTGTATGCAGTGACTGCAAGGGCTGCCAAAAATTCAGATGCAACCCAATTCCCCTTTGAAGAGACGTAGAGGAGGGTCTCAGTAAAAAAAAAATTCCCATTATAAAGGAGCAGGTCTCCTATAGTGGTAATGCCCATGCTGTGACTGCAAGGGCTGACCAAAATTAGGGAAAACCCCACTAAGAAGTTAAAGACACATAGAGCAGGGCCACAGTAATGACATGTTTCCATTACAAAGGAGCGGGTGTGCTATACAGTTATAGGGTAAGTGTGACCAAAACAGCTGACCAAATTTAGGAAAAACCCCACTAACAATTTAATCCCTTAAGGACCCTAGGATTTTCCATTGTACTTTTGAACAACCTTACTGGTGTTACCATATCATGTACCGGAAAACCGGAAAAAAATTCCAAGCGCTGTGAAATTGCAAAAAAAGTGCAATACCACAGATGTTTTAATTAGAGATGAGCGGTGTTCGACTAGAACTGTTCGCCAATCTCAAATTCGAGCTGTTTTGGGCGATGTTCGAGTTGTTCGACGAACCCGAACGATTTGCAAAAAATTCGGCTGTTCGAGGTTATGTTCGATAACTGTTCGTGCACCAAAAGGGTGTCCTGCATGTCTGGCGCTATTTTGAGCACCAATCATGCAGGGATTGTCTGCCACTCACTGTAATGCCACAGCCATGGTGGTTATGGCATTACAGTGATTGCCCAAATCGATGGGAACAGTGCCAACAGTGAAACATGAAAAGCCGGCAATTCAGCAGCGGCATACACCGGTACCCGACAATTTAGAACCGAAAGAATAGAGCTTCACACATAGATTAGATAGATATAAACATGTCAGCCACATATATACGAAGTACAGTGAAAGTGCTGCTTACTGTACTTGTCATTTAGCGTAAAGGATTTATCAAAAAATATAATAGTGTTTTCGTGCACCGTCTCTTTAAAAAAGCCGGCCGGCAATTCAGCAGCGGTACCCGACAATTTATAACAGAAAGAATAGAGCATCACACATAGATTAGATAGATAGAAACATGTCAGTCACATATATATGAAGTACAGTGACAGTGTTGCTTACTGTACTTGTCATTTAGTGTAAAGGATTTATTAAAAAAAATAATAGTGTTTTCATGCACCGTCTCTTTAAAAAAGCCGCCGGCAATTCAGCATCTGTACCCGACAATTTATAACAGACAGAATAGAGCTTCACACATAGATTAGATAGATAGAAACATGTCAATCACATATATATGAAGTACAGTGACAGTGTTGGTTACTGTACTTGTCATTTAGTATTAAAATAAAGGATTTATTATTAAAAAAATTGGCGTGGGGTTCCCCTTAATTTTAGGCTCTAGCGGAGGTTAAGCAGACGGCTGGGGCAGATGTTTGAAGCCTGGGAAGGGGGTAATACCCACGGAGCTTCCCAGGCTACTAATATCAGCCCCCAGCTGAATACATAGCCTTTACTAGCTATTAAAATGGGGGACCCCGCCAAAAAAATGACGTGGGGTCCCCCCTAATTTAATAGCTAGCAAAGGCTAGGCAGACAGCTGGGGGCTGATATTAATAGCCCAGGAAGGGAGCCATGAATATTGGCCCCCTCCCAGGCTAGAAACACCAGCCGTCAGCCGCCCCAGAAATGGCGCATTCATAGGATGCGCCAATTCTGGCACTTAGCCTCGCTCTTCCACGCTGCCCTGGTGCGGTGGCAGGGGGTAATAGGGTTCGGGTTGATGTCAGCTTATAATGCCAGCTGACATCAAGCCCAGGTTAGTAATGGAGAGGCGTCTATAAGACACCCCCATTACTAACCCCATAGTCAAAGTTAAAAGAAAACACAAACACCCAGAATAAAGTCCTTTAATTGAAATAAAGACACATTCCTTTATTGTTCTAAATTAAACCATACTTACCATCACGCCCATTCCAGCTGAAGCCAACGATCTCCTGCAATAAAAGAAAAATAATAAAGCAACCTCATCCTTACCTTTCCATGGTTCCCACGACAGCTTCAGCTCTGCTACATCGAGATAACAGGCTGGACCGCAGCAGAACGCTGCCATCCTGCCTGTCATCCCGCAGACACTGAGAAGCGCAGTCTTGCTTGCGTTCTGCAGTGTCTGGCTGTGACGGCATCCAGATGAGCCGAGGTCATGTCCAATGAACTCGGCGCACCTCATGCACGTCACTGACAGCGTGGGAGAATTCTCCTGCACTCAGCACTTCAGCGTGAGAATTCTCCCACGCTGTCAGTGACGTACATGAGGTCAGCTGAGTTCATTGGACATGAATGAGCTCACCTCATGCACGTCACTGACAGCGTGGGAGAATTCTCACGCTGTAGCGCTGAGTGCAGGAGAATTTTCCCACGCTGTCAGTGACGTGCATGAGGTGAGCTGAGATCATTGGACATGAATGAGCTCACCTCATGCACGTCACTGACAGCGTGGGAAAATTCTCCTGCACTCAGCGCTTCAGCGTGAGAATTCTCCCACGCTGTCAGTGACGTGCATGAGGTGAGCTCATTCATGTCCAATGAACTCAGCTGACCTCATGTACGTCACTGACAGCGTGGGAGAATTTTCACGCTGAAGTGCTGAGTGCAGGAGAATTCTCCCACGCTGTCAGTGACGTGCATGAGGTGCGCCGAGTTCATTGGACATGAACTTGTCTCATCTTTATGCCGTCACAGCGAGACACTGAGGAGCGCAAGCATGCCTGCGCTTCTCAGTGTCCGCGGGATGACAGGCTGGATGGCAGCTTTCTGCTGCGGTCCAGCCTGTCATCTCGATGTAGCAGAGCTGAAGCTGTCGTGGGAACCATGGAAAGGTAAGGATGAGGTTGCTTAATTATTTTACTTTTATTGCAGAAGACATTGGCTTCAGCTGGAATGGGCGTGACGGTAAGTATGGTTTAATTTAGAACAATAAAGAATTGTGTGTTTATTTCAATTAAAGGACTTTATTCTGGGTGTTGTGTTTTTTTAAATACTTTACTAGAAATTCATGGTGGTCATGTCTAATATTGGCGTGACCCCATGAATTTCGGGCTTAGGGCCAGCTGATAATGCCAAGCTGGCCTTAACCCCTTTATTACCCAGTGAGCCACCGCACCAGGGCCCTGGATGAGTTGGGTACAGCGCCAGAAGATGGCGCTTCTACGAACGCGCCATTTTCTGGGGTGGCTGCGGACTGCAATTTGCAGCGGGTGGGGCCCAGAAAGCTTGGGCCTCCCTGCGCTGCGGATTCCAGCTCCCAGCTGCCTAGTTGTACCTGGCTGGGCACAAAAATAGGGCGAAGCCCCACGCATTTTTTTTTTCAATTATTTCATGAAATTCATGGAATAATTAAGAAAAAAAGGGCTTCCCTATATTGTTGTGTCCAACCAGGTACAAATAGGCAGCTGGTGGTTAGGGGCAGCCCGTCCCTGCCTGCTGTACCTGGCTGGACACAAATATAGTGCGAAGCCCCACGTCAATTTTTTTTTAATTATTTCATGAAATAATTTTTTTAAAAAAGGGCTTCCCTATATTGTTGTGTCTGACCAGGTACAAATAGGCAGCTGGTGGTTGGGAGCAGCCCGTTCCTGCCTGCTGTACCTGACTGGACACAAATATAGGGCGAAGCCCCACGTCAATTTTTTTTAAATTATTTCAGGAAATTCATAAAATAATGAAAAAAAAATTGATGTGGGGCTTCGCCCTATATTTGTGTCCAGTCAGGTACAGCAGGCAGGAACGGGCTGCTCCCAACCACCAGCTGCCTATTTGTACCTGGCCGGACACAACAATATAGGGAAGCCCTTTTTTTCTTAATTATTCCATGAATTTCATGAATTTAAAAAAAAAATACGTGGAGCTTCGCCCTATTTTTGTGTCCAGCCAGGTACAACTAGGCAGCTGGGGGCTGGAATCTGCAGCGCAGGGAGGCCCAAGCTTTCTGTGCCCCACCCGCTGCAAATTGCAGTCCGCAGCCGCCCCGGAAAATGGCGCGTTCATAGAAGCGCCATCTTCTGGCGCTGTACCCAACTCATCCAGGGCCCTGGTGCGGTGGCTCACTGGGTAATAAAGGGGTTAAGGCCAGCTTGGCATTATCAGCTGGCCCTAAGCCCGAAATTCATGGGGTCACGCCAATATTAGACATGACCACCATGAATTTCTAGTAAAGTATTTAAAAAAAACACAACACCTAGAAAAAAGTCCTTTAATTGAAATAAACACACAATTCTTTATTGTTCTAAATTAAACCATACTTACCGCCACGCCCATTCCAGCTGAAGCCAATGATCTCCTGCAATAAAAGTAAAATAATAAAGCAACATCATCCTTACCTTTCCATGGCTCCCACGACAGCTTCAGCTCTGCTACATCGAGATGACAGGCTGGACCGCAGCAGAACGCTGCCATCCAGCCTGTCATCCCGCAGACACTGAGAAGCGCAGGCATGCTTGCGCTACTCAGTGTCTGGCTGTGACGGCATCCAGATGAGCCGAGGTCATGTCCAATGAACTCGACTCACCTCATGCACGTCACTGACAGCGTGGGAAAATTCTCACGCTGAAGCGCTGAGTGCAGGAGAATTCTCCCACGCTGTCAGTGACGTACATGTGGTGAGCCGAGTTCATTGTCGGCTCATCTGGATGCCGTCACAGTCAGACACTGAGGAGCGCAAGCATGCCTGCGCTTCTCAGTGTCTGCGGGATGACAGGCAGGATGGCAGCGTTCTGCTGCAGTCCAGCCTGTCATCTCGATGTAGCAGAGCTGAAGCTGTCCTGGGAACCATGGAAAGGTAAGGATGAGGTTGCTTTATTATTTTTCTTTTATTGCAGGAGATCGTTGGCTTCAGCTGGAATGGGCGTGATGGTAAGTATGGTTTAATTTAGAACAATAAAGGATTGTGTCTTTATTTCAATTAAAGGACTTTATTCTGGGTGTTTGTGTTTTTTTTTAACTTTGACTATGGGGTTAGTAATGGGGGTGTCTTATAGACGCCTCTCCATTACTAACCTGGGCTTGATGTCAGCTGGCATTATAAGCTGACATCAACCCCAACCCTATTACCCCCTGCCACCGCACCAGGGCAGCGTGGAAGAGCGAGGCTAAGTGCCAGAATTGGCGCATCCTATGAATGCGCCATTTCTGGGGCGGCTGACGGCTGGTGTTTCTAGCCTGGGAGGGGGCCAATATTCATGGCTCCCTTCCTGGGCTATTAATATCAGCCCCCAGCTGTCTGCCTAGCCTTTGCTAGCTATTAAATTAGGGGGGACCCCACGTCATTTTTTTGGGGGGGGGTCCTCCATTTTAATAGCTAGTAAAGGCTAGGTATTCAGCGGGGGGCTGATATTAGTAGCCTGGGAAGCTCCGTGGGTATTACCCCCTTCCCAGGCTTCAAACATCTGCCCCAGCTGTCTGCTTAACCTCCGCTAGAGACTAAAATTACGGGGAACCCCACGCCAATTTTTTTTAATAATAAATCCTTTATTTTAATACTAAATGACAAGTACAGTAACCAACACTATTACTGTACTTATTATATATGTGACTGACATGTTTCTATCTATCTAATCTATGTGTGAAGCTCTATTCTGTCTGTTATAAATTGTCGGGTACAGATGTTGAATTGCCGGCCGGCTTTTTTAAAGAGACGGTGCATGAAAACACTATTATTTTTTTTGATAAATCCTTTACACTAAATGACAATTACAGTAAGCAACACTGTCACTGTACTTCATATATATGTGATTGACATGTTTCTATCTACCTAATCTATGTGTGATGCTCTATTCCTTCTATTCTAAATTGTCGGGTACAGATGCTGAATTGCCGGCCGGCTTTTTTAAAGAGACGGTGCATGAAAACACTATTATTTTTTTTAATAAATCCTTTGCAGTAAATGACAAGTACAGTAAGCAACACTGTCACAGTACTTCATATATATGTGACTGACATGTTTCTATCTATCTAATCTATGTGTGAAGCTCTATTCTGTCTGTTATAAATTGTCGAGTACCACTGCTGAATTGCCGGCCGGCTTTTTTAAAGAGACGGTGCACGAAAACACTATTATATTTTTTATTAAATCCTTTACACTAAATGACAAGTACAGTAAGCAACACTGTCACTGTACTTCATATATATGTGACTGACATGTTTCTATCTATCTAATCTATGTGTGATGCTTTATTCCTTCATGTCTAAATTGTCGGGTACCGGTGTATGCCGCTGCTAAATTGCCGGCCGGCTTTTTTAAAGAAAGCATCTTTTGAGCAGTTTGTGAGCTTTTGGACACCTTTGAAGGTGTTTTCTATGTGTTCCTATGTGTTTTTGTTTGCCTGCCATTGGTTTTAACGGTGTTCGACGGTGTTCTAAGGTGTTCGACGAACAGTTCGACGAACAGTTCCTCGAACATCCCGGTGTTCGTCGAACCGAACCGAACCCGAACACTAGGGGGGTGGCTCAACACTAGTTTTAATTTAATTTATTTTACCACGTTCACTGAATGCCAAAACTGACCTGCCATTCTTATTCTCCAGGTCATTACGAGTTTGCAGATACCAAACATGTACAGGTTCTTTTTTATTTAAGTGGTGAAAAAAAAATCTAAAATTTGCTAAAAAAAAATGGCGCCATTTTCCAAGACCCGTAGCCTTTCCATTTTTCGGGATCTGGGACCAGGTCAGGGCTTATTTTTTGCGTGCCAAGCTGAAGTTTTTATTGATACCATATTGGGGTACATACAATGTTTTGATCGCCCGTTATTGCATTTTATTGCAATGTTGAGGAGACCAAAAAATGTAATTCTGGCATTTTGAATTTTTTTCTCATTACGCCGTTTACCGATCGGATTAATTATTTTTTTATATTGATAGATCGGGCTATTCTGAACTCGGCGATACTAAATATGTGTATGTGGGTTTTTTTTTTTTTACATTTTATTTTGAATGGGGCAAAAGGGGGATGATTTAAACTTTTATATTTTTTTACAAATTTTAAAACATTTTTTTTACACTTTTGCTTGCTTCTATAGTCTCCATAGGAGACTAGAAGCAGCAACTGTCCAATCGCCACTGCTACATAGAGGTGATGAGCAGATCTCATCTATATAGCAGAAATGCTCCTGTGCTATGAGAGCCGACCACTAGGTGGCACTCAGAGCGATCAGTACATGACAACCACTGGTGTCTGCTGTTGACCCCGGGTTGTCATACCCACCCATCAGTGACCCGCAATCACGTGATGGGGTCACCGATGGGTGGGGTAAGTGATGCACTTCTGGCGCGGCGCTGTTAAATGCCGCTGTCAGGGATTGACAGAGGCATTTAACATGTTAACAGCCACGAGTGGATTGCCATTCCACTAGCAGCTGTTGCGGGCACATGTCAGCTGTAATAATCAGCTGACAAGTGCTTGGTTCAGTGCGGGCTCACCCCCGGAGTTCGTGCTGAACAGGGGGAGACAGCCTGGTGCGTACTATTTCGCCCCAGGCTGTAAAGGGGTTAAAGACACATAGAGCAGGGCCACAGTAACGACAAATTCCCATTTGAAAGGAGAGGGTCTCTCATAGTGTTGGCCCAGTCCAATGCCCCATGGAAGAGACGTAAAGGGCCTAATGAAAAAATGTTCCCATTATTAGGGAGTGGGTCTCCCATAGTGTTATCCTATGCAGTGAAAGCTAGGGTTGCCAAAAATTATCAGGCACTCCAATGCCCCTTGGAAGAGACTTAGAGGGCCTCATAAAAAAATGTTCCCATTAGAAAGGAGCGGGTGTCCTATACTTGTAATGCCCATGCACTAAGTGTATGGGCTGACAAACATTTACCCCTGGGGGTATACATGAACATACTGTATAAAACATTTTTTACAGGCATCATAAACAACCTTTAAAAAAATTATGTGGGTGTTGCATCACGGACCACGGTCACCCTGGTGATATGGTTGTGGAGGATGAGGATGAGGAGAAGGAGGAGGACAAGAGCAAATAGCAAAAATCAGGAAGCATATACCCATGTGTGGGTGTGAAGTGGTGCATGGGAATACACAACCCCAAAAAAGACACTGGATTTGAGTTTGTTACACTGCTATCATTCGGTGATATTGAGAAGTATGGCTCAATCCAGTCCTTTGTCATTTTTAAAAGAGTCAGCCTGTCAGCATTTTCAGTTGACAGGCGGATGCGCTTATCAATTATAATTCCACCAGCGGCACAAAAAACCCGCTTTGACAAAATGCTAGCGGCAGGCAGGCCAGGACCTCCAGGTCATAGAGAGCCAGTTCATTCCACGTATCCAGCTTGGATACCCAATAATTATAAGGCACAGAGGAATCACCGAGGACGTTGGTATGGTCGGCAAGGTACTCCCTCAGCATCTTCCCATACTTTGCACTCCTTGTGAGAGTACCCCGCGCCTCAGGGACTGTGCGATCGGAGGGGCTGAGAAAATTCTCCCAGAACTTTGACAGTGTTCCCCTGCCTCTGCTGGATTGAAGTTGTCTCTCTCTCGCTTTTACTCCTTGGTTGTCCAATGAACTGTGACCTCTGCCGCCAGCGTTTTCAGATGGGAATTATTTTAATAGTTTCGCAACAAGGCCCTTCTGGTACTGCCCCATTTTTGTAGACCTGTCCGCCTCAGGAATAAGAGACATAAAGTTCTCCTTGTAGCGTGGGTCTAGAAGTGTCACCAACCAGTAATGACTGTCACCCAAAATTTTGAGAACGCGAGAGTCATGGGAAAGGCAGCATAACATAAACTCAGCCATGCATGCCAGACTGCTAAGAGGCAAGACTTCCGTGTCCTCACCAAGAGGATAACTGACCATTCTCCCCTCCTCCTCCTCCTCTTCTCTGTCCTCTGGCCATCCACGTTGAACAGACGGTATGACAGTTGTGCAAGTAGTACCATCTGTAGCGCAGAAAACTAGTTCCTGTTCTATCTCCTCCTCCTTCCTCATTGTCACCCAATCCACATTGGAATGAGATGAGGCTGGGCTGTGTGTAATCACCCTGTAAGGTTCCTTGCTCCATCTCATCATGCTCCGCCTGCAAAACATCCTCTTTGATTGTGAGCAGAGAGCGTTTCAGAAGACTGAGAAGTGGGATGGTGATGCTAATTCTGGCTTCATTGCTGTTCACCATATTGGTGAAGTCCTCAAAATTTTGGAGGATGGTACATATGTCTGACATCCATGTCCACTCCTGAGGTCTTATGTGTGGAGTGTGAACTGAATACCGATGGCCTTGTTGATGCTGGTACTCAACAGCTGCCCTCTTCTGCTCACAAATCCTTCCCAACATCTGCAGTGTACAGTTCCAATGCGTGGAGACATCACATACCAGTTTGTGAGCCGGAAGCTGCAAATGCTGCTGAAACACGGCAAGGGTGGAGGAAGCTGTAGGTGACTTTCTAAAATGGGCACACTTGCGTTGTACTTTAAAAAACAGATCCGTCAGCTATGGGTAGGATTTGAGAAACTGCTGAACCACGAGGTTAAGCACATGGGTCAGGCATGGTACGTGTGAGCTCGCTACCAGGTTCCGGCCATTGTCACTCACGACCATGCTTGGCTGCAGGTTCAGCGGTGTGAGCCACAGATCTGCATGCTCTTTCAGAGCTGTCCACAACTCTTCAGCATTGTGTGGTTTGTCACCTAAGCATATTAGCTTCAGCACAGCCTGTTGCTGCTTGTCTGAGGAAGTACTACAGTGCTTCCAGATTGTGACTGATGTGGCCATTTTGGAGATGGAGGCTGAAGAGGAGGTGGAGGCTGAGGAGGATGAGGAGGATGAGGTGTAAGAGCTGTAGACTGTAGGGGCAACCCTGATTGACCTAGGGCGTGCAATCCTTGGCGTCAGGAGGACGTGTTCCATCCCAAGGTCCGACTGGGTCCTGGCTTCCACTATGCTAATCCAGCATGCCGTCAGTGAGATGTACCATCTCTGCCCACAAGCACTTGTCGGGGACGGCACACTGGGAGGAATTGTGGCGGCTGTGGACCCAGTACCGAGGAACGGGCACCGTCATCAGGTTGCGGAATTCTTCCATCTCCACGAGCCTAAAAGGCAACATTTCTAGCGCATTTTGAGTGCAAGCAGTAGCAAAATGTGGGAATTTAGTAGTGTGGCCTGTGGGGCATTTGCTACGTATTTGCGCTTGTGTTCCAAGGACTGGGGTATGGGCAACTGAACGCTCAGCTGGGACAAGGACATGGATGTTCTTCCTGGTGCTGCTACTTGAGAGTGTGCAAAGACAGGTGCAAGGCAGGAGGCATCTTCTCTTGCACCATGGACAGGGGATTGGCTTGCATGCACAACAGCGTAAGAAGCATTTGTGTCACCCACAGACACTGTTCCTGGACCCTGGATTTTGGCCCACAAAGTCGGATGCTTTGCTGCCATGTGCCTGATCATGCTGGTGGAGGTCAGGCTGCTAGTTTTGTCACCCCTGCTGATGCTGGCCTGGCAGGTGATACAAATGGCCTTTTTGGGGTTATCGGCAGAGTCCTTAAAAAACAACCAGACTCGGGAAGACTTAACAGTTGTACTGGCAACTTCCTTCGTGTTGATGTCACGGGGAATGGTTGCCTGCCTTCTGTCTGCAGCCACCACACTGCTTCTTTGTGCCTGTTGGGGTGCTCTGACTCCCTCCCACTGTGTGCTGCTGTCCTCACTCTGCATGTCCTCCTGCCGGGTTGGGTCAGTTACTATATCATCCACCACCTCGTCTTCCTATTCTGCACTCTAGTCCTCCTCCTGAATTTCTGGCAATTGTGTCTCATCATCATCCACCTCTTGTGACACTTTCCTACCGTCGCCTTCTTGTGACCTTGGCTGCTCAAATATTTGGGCATCGCTACATGCGACCTCCTCTTGCCCCGCTTCAAGTGGACTGGGAGGGAGGCCCGAATCTATAAATAGAAAAGTGAACAGCTCTTCCGAGTGTCCAAGTGTGGGATCAGTTGTCTCCGGGCACTCAACATTGTGGGAGGAAGGAGGATCAGGGTGAGGAATATGCGGTCCAGACTCACGGCTACTGAGACTTGACTGTGTGGAAAACAGGATGGAGGTTGTGGTGGCCAAGTGACTGGAAGCATTATCTGCTATCCAACTAATAACTTTTTCACAGTGCTCTGTGTTCAATAGTGGTTTGCTACGGTCCCCTAGTAATTGGGACAGGAAGGTCGAGCGAGAAGATGTGGGTGTTTGTTGTGGCACAATTTCACCTTGCCCACGGCCACATCCCATCCTCGGCCTCTGCATGCACCATCACCATCACGTCCACTTCCCCTTCCTTTGCCATGCACTTTGCCCATTTTAAATGGAGGACAATATTTTCCATGTTCACGAGAAATGGCTGATTTTGGAACGCAGTTATATGTGATATGTATGACAGAGAACCACGGTTTTAAATAGCAGGCCTGTAATTTGCTAATACTATTTTTTACAGACACCTAGTGTGAATAGCTTGACCGACACACTGCAACGGAATGAAAATTGTAGAAATGGCTGATTTTGGAACACTGTTATAGGTGTTAAGTCTGACAGAGAACCAAGGTTTTAAATAGCATGCCTGTAATTTGCTAATACTATCCTTCACAAACACCTAGTGTAAATAGCTTGAACGATTCATTGCAACGGAAGGAAAATTAAAGAAATGGCTGATTTTAGAAAACTGTTATAGGTGTTATGTCTGACAGAGAACCACGATTTTAAATAGCATGCCTGTAATTTGCTAATACTATCCTTCACAAACACCTAGTGTGAATAACTTGAACAACACATTGCAACGGAATGAAAATGGAAGAAATGGCTGATTTTAGAAAACTGTTATAGGTGTTATGTCTGAAAGAGAACCATGGTTTTAAATAGCAGGCTTGTAATTTGCTAATACTATCCTTCACAAACACCTAGTGTGAATAGCTTGACTGACACACTGCAACAGAATGGAAAAGGAGGCCAATATTTTCCATGTTCAGTTTAAATTTCTGGATTTTTATCGCTGAAATATGGAACAGATCTGGCTTTATTCTGCAGAGAGAGCAAGCAAATGGAGCAGAAAAATGGTGTACTCTGGATTGTTTTTTAAGCAAATTACCAGGATTAAGATAAAAAAAAAATTTGCCCTTGTCCCTGATATCGGATTCTGTCTAGAAATATCTGTAATTATTACAGCAGCAGCAGACAGAACGTTCAATGGACCCTCTTGTGCTGTATTGTACAGTGCAGTCTGCCACATGCACTGCTTGCCTGCCTAACTCCTGCCTAACACTGATTATATGCAGCTGGATTAGTCCTGAGAAGGACTGTTGGTTCAGATGGATATAGATATATGTTGTAGCATACCTATACTAACTATGAAGAAGCAAATCTTCCACTGATGCAGCATCAGATCTCCCTACTCTGCCTGATACCGGGGTAGACTGTGACGAGCATGGTGTCGCCCGTTCTTATATACACCTGATGATGCAGTGCGACCAGCCAATCACTGCACTGCCACAACCAACATGACTACGGCATTACAGTGAGTGGCAGGCAATCCCTGTATGTTCATTGGCTCTCTAAAGAGCCCCAAACATGCAGGGAGGGGACCCGAGTTCCCGCCCGAGCAACCCGGAAATAGTCGTTGAGCGCCGAGCTCATCGAGCACGGGCGAGTACCGAGCAGTGGTGAGCGCTTTTGCTCATTACTAATTATAACATATTATAAAATTTACATGCATTTTTATTGTTGTTGCCAAATCTCATTACATTGTAATTGATATTTATGAATTGTGTTTTTCTTATGCATATGCAGGGTTTTTTACAGTAATCATCTGTCCCACAGATAACGAATGCTCACTGTCTGTTTACTGCTTACTTTGAAAGTAGCTGTGTATCCACAAATATCAACAGATGTATATGTTCCAGTGAGCCAAAATATTTCTGGGTAAAACAGTGTATGCATGAATTAGAGATGAGCAACATGTAAAAAAATACTTTGGCACCAGACGGGCCTAAATAAAATGGATACTGACCATACAATTATTTAGACCTAAGAAGCCATTAAATGGTTTTGTGCAAGAGGAAGATATTCACAGTGCAGTAAAAGCAAACTTGTTACAATTGACGTACAAAAATTATCTTATTATTAATTATAAATCAATTTAAAAACAAACATGGTTATTAATGGAATGATTACCATTTAAGTGAAAATGTAATAACTGTGAAGCAGGAAAGTTACTTTAATAATGATATCCTCTTTTATGTGAGCTGTTTAAGCTGAATTTCATTTTCTGATTTTATTATGCTTGCGGTACTGAGTTAAATCCCTGCTTAGATGTGAAAGGTAAATTGCTAATCAACTTACTGGACACAACTCTAAAGCTTCTAATATGGTTTATTTTAATATGTTCAGGGGTGTAACAATCATGGTCGCAGAGGGTGCGTACGGGGGGGGGGGGTGGGCTGCCAACACCATCGCTTAATTCAGCTGCAATATTTTGCAGTGCAGAGACCTGCCAGCTCTTTGCACTACAATACACGCTGACTGGCAATCAGAGGCCGGCAGCTGACATTGGCGTGCTTGTCACAGATGGTGCATGATTCTGACGCAATGCACCATGCTGGTCAAGCTTTAATCGGCTGCCAGCTTGTGTGCTGGCTGTACAAGAGAGGACGCCTCACATAGTAGGTGCGGAGGAAGGTAAGAAGTATCACTTTTTTTTTCTTTTTTTTTTTTAAATGTCTTGTCATGGAATGGGGAAAACTATTACTGGAAATTGCTCAGAATGGAGGGCATTAAACCTGGAAAAGGCCCGGGATGGAGGACATTACTGGAATAGGCACAGGAGGAGGGACATTATTGCTCGAAGAGGCCAGTATGGGGGACATTATTATAAGAAGATGCCAGGATCGGGGACATTATTGCTTGAAAGGGCTCAGAATGGGGACATTATTATAGGAAGTGGCCGGGATGGGGGACATTATAATATGAAGGAGACCAGGATGGGGGGCTTTATACCAGGAAGAAGCCCAGGATGGAGGACATTATTACTGGAAATGGCTCAGATTGTGCGGACATGAGTTATTTATTTATTTTACTCACTTATATAGCGCCATTAATTCCACAGCGCTTTACAGACATGATTGGCACTGTCCCCATTGGGGCTCACAATCCAAATTCCCTTTCAATATGTCTTTGGAGTGTGGGAGTAAACCAGAGTACCTGGAGGAAACTCATGCAAAGATGGGGAGAACATACAAACTCCTTGCAGATGTTGTCCTTGGTTGGCCAGGAAGGGGCCCAAGATGAGGGACATTATTACAGGAAATTGCTCAGGATGGAGAACATTATACCAGGAAGGTGCCCAAGAATGTGGACATTATTACTAGAATGGACCAGGATAGGGGACATTATACTAGGAAGGGGCTCAGGAGAAGGGACATTATTACTGGAAGGGGTCAGTATGGGGACATTATTATAGGAAGGAGCCTGGATGGAGGACTTTATACCTGGAAATAGCTCAGGATGAGGGGCATTATACCAAGAAGGGGACATTATTATGGAAGTGGTCAGGATGAGGAACATTATACTATTAAAGTGCCCAAGATGGGTGGCTTTATACAAGGAAGAGTACAAGGATGGGGGACATTATTACTGGAAATGGCTCAGAATGAAGACCATTATTATTGAAAGGGTCTCAGGATGAGGGACATTATACAAAAAAGGGTCTCGGAATGGGGAACATTAATACAGGAAGGTGCCAGGATGGAAGGCATTATTACAGGAAGTCACCAGGATGGGGAAAATCATTATATGATGGACAAACACTTATGTCTTGATAGAATTCTACAAGGGCCCATACATATGACCAACATGCAGGTGGGGGCCCAGATCCAAATTTTGCACCTGAGCCTACCGGACTCTAATTACGCTACTGAGTATATTCCCTATATCATAAAGTGTTTTCAATTTGTGTATACAGTATGATACAATACATTTTTTCAATGTAGAGTTTAGCAGGAACCTGGTCCATCAGCCACATCAGTGTTACGTGGCCGCCGGATGGAAGCCCTGTGGGCAACCTTCTGCGTGCATCATTCCACAACAACGATATCGGACCAGGCCAGATAATCATAAAAGGAGCCGGGGTTCATGTCAGGTAAGAGGCACTATATATAGCTCCCGTCCTGTAGCCACAAAATACTAATTAATTTGCTCATCTGTACATTGTACAGTAACATTTTATTATATTTAACACAAAGTAAAACACTGTATAATATACCGTTAATATACTAAAATAAACCATTAAAAGCTTCAGAGTTGTGTCCAGTAAGTTGACTAGCACTATACCTTTCCCATTTAAGCGAAGATTTAGCTCAGTACTGCAGGCATAATTAAATCAGAAAATGACTTTGATCTTAAACAGCTCACATAAAAGAGGATATCATTATTCAAGTCACTTGCCTCCTTCACATGCAACTAAATTATAATTGAAATGGTAATCATTGCACTAATAATCGTGTTTGTTTATAATTGATTTATAATAAATGTTAAAATAATTTTTGCACAATGTCAGTCATGACGAGTTGCCTTGCATTGTGAATATTTTCCTCTTCTACAAAACTATTTTATTGCTTATTATGTCTAAATATATGGTCAACTCAAGATCTATTTTAGGTAGGCCCCACTGGTGTGAAACTACATACAGTTTTTTTAAATAGATAGCCAGGAGTTATACAATTTCCCATTTGATCAGGGACTTAAGTATAAAAAGACTTATGAATCATGACCACTGGAGTCCAATATTCTCTTTTGATTAGAGGAGGAGCGCACATGCTTGAATGACACTTCCTTCAAATAAATGGCTTGTTAAATTGGCTAGCTGATCACTTTGGCCACTTCCACCATGAACGACTTCCAGTCCTCCATTTTTATGTTTACTAAGTGGCCCTCTTCTCTCATGCTGCAAAAGACTTCACCCTCTCTGCTTTAGGATTTTTTTTCCCTATCTGGAATGTAGTGGCATCACTGTAATGACTAACGAAACTGTTGAGAGTTTTGTTTTGTGCTCTTTCATTACTGTCATTACTGTCACCTGCCTCAGTTGCTTCTAACTGCAATGTCTCCTAAGTAGTGTGAAATGGTCTGGGACCTTCTTGAACTTGAAAATATGTACCAACTTTAGCAGTAATGAAAAAAATCTTGGCAATTTTTTGTCCATACAACAAAAATAATGTTCCACAAAAAGAATGAGAATTTTCATTCATCTTGTGGATTTCACTCAAAAAAAGCAGATGAGCCCCTTATTGATTAGCTGGTCAACTAGGCTTATCCTCAATTAGATCTCCAGCACATTAACAGTACTTTGTTAGCCTTGGGTTCCTGATGTAGATTCTCCTAGGAATATAATTGGATTTGCCGTAGGTGAACACATTTTTAGTGCCACCAAAACCATTCTGAGCATCCACTAGTACTTATTTATATGAATAGGACAGCGCAGTGCAGCTCCTAGTATGAAATTAAGTGTACTCTATCATATAATCGGACCACCAAATGTTCTGTAATTAATACCATATCCTTAGCAATGGTTATCACTTTCAAAGTCATAAAAAATCACCTTTAAATTTGAACACAGAACTTAAACGCATGCTAAAAAGAAAGAAAGAAATGTTTATCAAATTGAAAGAGGGAGGCATATCTAAAGAAGATTATAATGCAGTCTGCAGATCCTGTCGGGCATGTATCAGGTTAGCTAAAGCTGACAATGAATTAAGGCTTGCAAGAGATGTCAAAAGCAATAAAAAAGGATTTTGGGGGTATGTCAAAAGTAAAAGAAAAGTCAAAGATGCTATAAGATTTTTACAGGATGAAAATGGTGAAATGGTAAGAAAGGATGTTGAGAAGGCCGAACTTTTTAATTCCTATTTTGCATCTGTTTTCTCTCAAAAGAAAATGTGACCTCAACTGATCTTCACTGTCCTATTAAAGGAATAGAAGAATCCAAGTTATCTGTAAACAGAGAGATTGTGAGGGAATACTTAGCTAACATAAATGAGTTCAAGTCTCCAGGTCCAGATGAATTACACCCCAGAGTACTGAAGGAGATAGTAGAAGAAATTTTAGAACCACTCTCCATAATCTTTGAAAACAAGAACAGGAGAGGTCCCAGAAGACTGGAGAAGAGCAAATGTTGTTCCTATCTTCAAAAAGGGGAAGAAGGTGGACCCAGGGAACTATAGGCCGGTGAGTCTGACTTCTATACCAGGAAATATCTTTGAACAAATTATTAAACAACATGTATGTTAGTACCTGGATAAGAATGAAGTGATTAACCAGAGTCAGCATGGGTTTGTAACTAACAAGTCATGTCAGACTAACTTAATTTCCTTCTATGACAGAATTACTGACTGGGTGGATCAGGGAAATGCTGTAGATACTGTATAGTATATATTGACTTCAGCAAAGCATTTGACAAAGTATCTCACACCATCCTTATTGAAAAAATGACCAATTATGGAATGGACAAGGCACCTGTTAGGTGGATTCATAACTGGCTTAGTGATCGGACTCAAAGAGTGGTTGTAGATGGCTTCACATCCAGTTGGACGAATGTCTCAAGTGGGGTACCACAGGGCTCTGTCCTGGCACCTGTATTGTTCAACATCTTTATCAATGATTTAGATGAAGGAATTGAGGCTAAACTTATTAAATTTGTTGAAAGCTAGGAGCTAGGAAGGATAGCTAATACTAGAGAAGAGAAAGAGAGGATTCATAAAGACCTAAATAAACTGGAGTAGTGGGCAGTAACTAACAGAATGGTTTTTAACAGGGAAAAATGCAAAGTACTACATCTGGGCAATAAAAATGAAAAAAGCATATACAAAATTTGAGGAATAGAGCTAAGCAACAGTACATGTCAAAAAGACTTAGGTATACTAATAGATCATAGACTGAACATGAGTCAACAGTGTGATGCAGCAGCAAAAAAGGCAAATACAATTCTGGGATGTATTAACAGAAGCATACAATCTAGATCACGTGAAGTCATTATCGGACTTTACTCCTCTTTGGTCAGACCTCATCTGGAATACTGCGTCCAGTTTTGGGCACCACATTTTAAAAAAGACTTTGACATACTGGAGCAAGTTCAGAGAAGAGCAACCAGAATGGTGACCAGTCTGCAAACCATGTCCTATGAGGAACGGTTACAGGATTTGGGAAAAGAAGACTGAGAGGAGACTTAATAGCTGTCTACAAATATCTCAAGGGCTGTCAAATTGTAGAAGGATCATCTTTATTCTCATTTGCACAAGGAAAGACTAGAAGCACTGGGATGAAACTGAACGGGAGGAGACACAGATTAGATATTAGAAAAAACTTTTTGACAGAGTGATCAATGAGTGGAACAGGCTGCAACGAGAGGTGGTGAGTTCCCCTTCAATGGTCGTCTTCAAACAGAGGCTGGACAGATATCTGTCTGAGATGATTTAGTGAATCCTGCTTTGAGCAAGGGGTTGGACCAGATGACCCAGGAGGTCCCTTCCATCTCTACTATTCAATGATTCTATGATTCTACTCGGTACTCGCCCGAGCATCACTGTGCTCGACATGCTCGGCACTCGGCGAATATTTCCGGGATTTCTCGGCGGGAGCTCTGGTCCCCGCCCTGCATGTTTGGTGCTCTTTAGAGAGCGAATGAACATGCAGAGATTGCCTGCCAAGCACTGTAATGCGGTAACCATGTTGGTTGTGGCATTACAGTGATTGGCTGGCCGCATAGCGTCATCAGGTCTATATAAGACCTGGTACCCCTATGCTCATCACAGTCTAACCCGGAAACAGGCAGAGTAGGGAGAGCAGCTGCTGAGTCAGGGAGAGATTTACTTGTTTATTAGTTAGTATAGGTATTCCACAGCATATCTATATATCCATCTGAACTAACAGTCCTTCTGATGACTAATCCAGCTGCATGTATTCAGTGGTGATAGCAGGAGTTAGGCAGGCAGGGTTTGTGGCAATGTATACAGCACAAGAGGGTCCATTGCACGCTCTGTCTGCTGCTGTTACAGATATCCGTAGACATAGCCCCAGATATCAAGGGCCAGGGCTAATTTGTTTTTATCTTAATCCTGATTATTTGTTTAAAAAGCAATCCAGAGTACACCATTTTAGTGCTCAATTTGCTTGTTAGCACTACAGAATACAGACAGATCTTTTCCATCATCAAGCGTGATCCCATATTACAGCGATAACAATCCACAAATTTGTACAGAACATGGAAATATTGTCCTCCATTTAGAGTTTTGCATCAGTGTGTTAGTTAAGCTATTTACACATTATTACTGCGAAGAATAGTAAACTACAAGTTCACTATTTAAAACCGTGGGTGTCCGTCAGACGTATCACATATAAGAGCATTACAAATCCAGGCATTTGCAGTGAACGTGGAAAATATTGTCCTCCAATTAAAATGGGTAAGGTGCGTAGCAAAGGACAAGGAAGTGAACGTGATGGTGATGGTGCATGCAGAGGCAGAGGCTGTGGGCAAGCTGATATTGTGCCACAACAAACACCCACATCTTCTTGCCTGACCTTCCTGTTCCAATTGCTAAGGGACCGCAGCAAACCACTATTGAACCCAGAGCAGTGTCAAAAGGTTGTTAGTTGGATAGCAGATAATGCTTCCAGTCACTTTGCCACAACCATCACCACCCTGTCTTCCACCACACGGTCAAGTGTCAGTAGCCTTGAGTTTGGACAGCATATTCCTCACCCTCAACCTCCTTCCTCCCACCATGCCAAGTGCCTGGAGACAACTGATCCCACACTTGGACACTCCAAAGAGCTGTTCACTTTTCCATTTATAGATTCAGGCCTCTGGCCCGGCCAGCTTCTAGCAGGACAAGAGGAGAACTCGTGTAGCGATGCCCAAATATTTGAGCAGCCACCATCACACTAAGGCGACAGTGAGAAAGTGCAATTACTGTCACAAGAGGTGGATGATGATGATGAGACACAATTGCCAGAAAGTTAGGTGGATAACCAGGGTGCGGAAGTGGAAGACGAGGTGATGGATAATAAAGTAACTAACCTAACCTGGCAGGGGGACATGCAGAGCGAGGAGGAGAGCAGCACACAGCGGGAGGGAGGTGTAGCACCACAACAAGCAGGAACAAGTAGTCTGGTGGCCACAGACACAAGGCGGGCAACCGTTTCCGGGAACACCAACACGACGGAAGTTGCCAGTACAACTGTTAGGTCTTCCAGAGTCTGGTTGTTTTTTAAGACTCTGCAGATAACCCAAAAAAGGCCATTTGCACCATTTGCCAGGCCAACATCATCAGGGGTAGCAAAACTAGCAGCCTGACCACATCCAGCATGATCAGGCACATAACAGCAAAGCACCCGAGTAGGTGGGCCGATCGAGCACTTGAGCATTACAATTTGCTTGTACCTCAGCATTTTAGTGCTCGCTCACCACTAATTAGAGTGGTGATTAGAAAGGGAACTGGATGTGATGGTGTGTTTAGGAGACATAAATGAGGAAGTACTATGAATGGAGGATTTATAGTGTATATTTAATAGAGATGAGTGGATCGGTCTCTTAAGTATTGACTTCAAGTCAAATTTCCTGAAATTCTCTGAACTCTGAGAATTCAAACAATTTGCGATTCAATTCAGGAAGATCACGCAAGAAATAAATGCCCAGCAGTGTTTCACACACTACTGAAAACTGAATTTTACCTAATGATGGGCTAACAACATTAATTGTGGCCACAGGGGCTTCCATGTAATGCATTACAGCTATCAAATCACATGGTCTACAGCAGCCAATCAGGGGGGATTATTACAGCCACTATATAAGATGAGAACTATTCAAGCAAAGCCATTTTAGAATTTTACAAGGTAGGGATAGCAGGTCACATGAGTGATAGAAAAAAGTCTAAATCTAAATGTGGTGTACTACTGCTGCCATGAAGCACATTGAAAATTGGAGTGGTACTGAATAGTGTTGAGCCACCCCCGTAGTGTTCGAGTTCGGTTCGGTTCGTTGAACACCCGTATGTTCGCCGAACTGTTCGTCGAACACCTTCGAACACCGTTAAAACCAATGGCAGGCAAACAAAAACACATAGAAACACATAGAAAACACCTTCAAAGGTGTCCAAAAGCTGACAAACTGCTCAGAAGACATAACTAACACATGGAAAAGTGACAAGTACATATAGTCATGCAAAAAGAAAAGAGATGGAGGAGTAAAAGGAGGGGGAGACACAGATATAGGCATGTCATGTCCTTCTAAAACCAAAAAAGTGCGAAGCCGACACGGCCAGTCCGTTCCTGCCCGTGCCACCTCCGTGTCGCCGGGTTTGTGCCAGAGCCGCGGTGGACCCTGATGGCCAGCCCCCCTCTCCCAATACTGGTGCCTGTCCGCTGGTGGGTCGAGCCCCCCCGCGGTGGGGGGGGGGAGTAACATCTGCAGAAGAAAGACCATCTTCCAGCCAAACTAAGATGTCGACTTCTTTTCGTGGACAGTGTGATACAATCCCTTTCTTACGGACACGCCCATCGCTACAAATTCCAGATGAGGCACAAAAACAGCAGGTGCTTCAACGGATATCAAGTGCTCCTTCAAGTGGGCTCTCCTCCACCTCAACTTCAACATCACAAATACTCCAGTCCTCAGAGGTGTCACCCCAATCGCACTTGCTTCCTCACAGCTCCCAAGTCTCCAGCTGCCCGTCAGAGTATGGGGTAACACAGATGGTTGAGTCTGCACAACTGTTTACTCATACTATAGCCTGGGAAACGGAGGTCTGCTCCAGAGCTTCTGTTAATCCAGACGAGGAAATGATCTGCACTGATGCCCAGAATCTTTATAAGTCGGATCCAGGACCAGATGAAGAAGGTTCTGAGCATAATGTAGACCCTCGTTCCCAAACTGTAACTACTGTTGGTGGAGACAATGATGAAGACGATGATGAGACTCAAATACCTGATTGGAGCGACAACTTGACTTTTCGGTCAGGGCAGGAAGAGGTTGGCTTTGAGGACGACGGGTGTGAGAACACACAGGGTGATGATGACGAGGTTGGAGATCCCACTTACTGTCAACCCACATTCAGCTAGTCGATGAGGTCAGGAGAGGAGGTGGAGGAGGATGTGACTAGTCCAGGGGATGGGGATGACTCGGTACCCGGGCCTTTGTCTGGCCTTGGGGATGTCGCGGTGGTCGGCTCCCTGGCCCGTACCCTGGGGTCACTCTTTAAAAGGGTGGATAATTGTTAATTTTATAAGAGTTCGTGACACCACCTGTGGTATCTGGTGAGAAGCACCAGCGCTGCAGCAGTCCACTGAGGCCCGTGATAGGGCAGCTCGATGATATAGCTCCCCACAGGTGGAGCTAGGTCTCAGGGCAGCGTATGCAGGGGGATTGCAGGACAGGCAAGACCCAGCTGGGTCAGAGCAAGAACGGGAACGGACACGGTAGTCACTTCAGTACCTTTTACTGGTGGAAATTCAGGCACATCCCGGAGCACTGTAGGGTGAAAGGTGCATATCAGGATCCTCCCCAATGAGCGGGTGTAGGGCCTCCTGTTTCTTGCCTCTGCGTAATAAGTTTCTGACCTGCCTGGAGCTAGGCTTAACTTTGTCTCTGTCCTGCGCTGGCTGACCTTGTGGTAGGGCCTTCTCTTGGAGTTCACGCTCCCAGTATGCGGGGCCTAAGCGTCTCCTGGCTCTGTTAAGTATCAGCACATTAGCGATCCTGGGACTTGTAGTTCTCCAGGGATTCCGGTTATGCCTTACTGGGTCATAGAGATCCCGGTAAGCTCGGATCCGGTGTCCGCTAAATGCTTCAGGGTGAGCTGGTTAAGCTCCTCTTCCCCTTATGTACTAACTCGCCACTCGCCTTCGGCCTACTCGGGCCCTCACTAGGCTGTACACACTAACGGCAGCTTGCCGCGCTTCACCGATCTTATGGCGCCGGCACACCTTAAGCTCTAACTGGGCTCCCTAAATCTAGCTAGCAGGAGCCTCGTGCTCCACTGCTGAACTATTAACTGAGTTCTCTAGACTAGACTGAGCTCCACTGCAGACTGACCTCTCTAAGGCTTCTCTACTGCAGGAACTCTTCAGAGGAACTGAACTGCCTAGCTCCACCTTCCCTATTTATATGGTCTGAGGTGGAAGGTGGAGATGTGTGAATGTTTATGGGGGCCTCTTGTGGAGGGTTCCATCAATGCACTCTTCTAGGATCTGTGATACCATGCGCAGCTGGGCGTCACAGACGTTATTCACGATTAGAGATGAGCGGTGTTCGACTAGAACTGTCCGCCAATCTCAAATTCGAGCTGTTTTGGGCTGTGTTCGAGTTGTTCAACGAACCCGAACGATTTGCAAAAAATTCGGCTGTTCGAGGTTATGTTCGATAAGTGTTCGTGCACCAAAAGCGTGTCCTGCATGTCTGGCGCTATATAGAGCACCAATCATGCAGGGATTGTCTGCCACTCACTGTAATGCCACAGCCATGGTGGTTGTGGCATTAGAGTGATTGCCCAAATCGATGGGAACAGTGCTCACAGTGAAACATGAAAAGCCGGCAATTCAGCAGCGGCATACACCGGTACCCGACAATTGAGAACCGAAAGAATAGAGCTTCACACATAGATTAGATAGATAGAAACATGTCAGTCACATATATAAGAAGTACAGTGACAGTGTTGATTACTGTACTTGTCATTTAGTGTAAAGGATTTATTAAAAAAAATATTAGTGTTTTCATGCACTGTCTCTTTAAAAAAGCCGGCCGGCAATTCAGCAGCGGTACCCAACAATTTAGAATGGAAGGAATAGAGAATCACACATAGATTAGATAGATAGAAACATGTCAGTCACATATATAAGAAGTACAGTGACAGTGTTGATTACTGTACTTGCCATTTAGTGTAAAGGATTTATTAAAAAAAATATTAGTGTTTTCATGCACCGTCTCTTTAAAAAAACCGGCCGGCAATTCAGCAGCGGTACCCGACAATTTAGAATGGAAGGAATAGAGAATCACACATAGATTAGATAGCTAGAAACATGTCAGTCACATATATATGAAGTACAGTGACAGTGTTGATTACTGTACTTGTCATTTAGTGTTAAAATAAAGAATTTATTTTAAAAAAAATTGGCGTGGGGTTCCCCATAATTTTTGGCTCTAGCGGAGGTTAAGCAGACAGCTGGGGCAGATGTTTGATGCCTGGGAAGGGGTAATACCCACGGAGCTTCCCAGGCTACTAATATCATCCCCCAGCTGAATGCCTAGCCTTTACTAGCTATTAAAACGTGGGGGGTCCCCCCAAAAAATTGACGTGGGGTCCCCCCTATTTTAATAGCTAGCAAAGGCTAGGCAGACAGCTGGGGCTGATATTAATATCCCAGGAAGGGTGCATTGAATATTGGCCCCCTCCCAGGCTAGAAACACCAGCCGTCAGCCGCCCCAGAAATGGCGCATCCATAGGATGCGCCAATTCTGGCACTTAGCCTCGCTCTTCCCACTGCCCTGTAGCGGTGGCAGTGGGGTAATAGGGCTGGGGTTGATGTCAGCTTATAATGCCAGCTGACATCAAGCCCAGGTTAGTAATGGAGAGGTGTCTATAAGACACCCCCATTACTAACCCCATAGTTAAAAAAAAACACAAACACCCAGAATTAAGTCCTTTAATTGAAATAAAGACACAATTCTTTATTGTTCTAAATTAAACCATACTTACAATCACGCCCATTCCAGCTGAAGCCAACGATCCCCTGCAATAAAAGAAAAATAATAAAGCAACATAATCCTTACCTTTCCATGGTTCCCACGACAGCTTCAGCTCTGCTACATCGAGATGACAGGCTGGACCGCGGCAGAAAACTGCCATCCAGCCTGTCATCCCGCAGACACTGAGAAGCGCAGGCTTGCTTGCGCTCCTCAGCGTCTCTCTGTGACGGCATCCAGATGAGCCCAGTTCATGTCCAATGAACTCGGCTCACCTCATTCACGTCACTGACAGCGTGGGAAAATTCTCCTGCACTCAGCGCTTCAGCTTGAGAATTCTCCCACGCTGTCAGTGACGTGCATGAGGTGAGCTCATGTCCAATGAACTCATCTCACCTCATGCACGTCACTGACAGCGTGGGAAAATTCTCCTGCACTCAGCGTTTCAGCTTGAGAATTCTCCCACGCTGAAGCGCTGAGTGCAGGAGAATTTTCCCACGCTGTCAGTGACGTGCATGAGGTGAGCCGAGTTCATTGGACCTTAACTCGGCTCATCTGGATGCCCTCACAAAGAGACACTGTGGAGCGCAAGCAAGCCTGCGCTTCTCTGTGTCTGCGGAATGACAGGCTGGATGGCAGCGTTCTGCTGCAGTCCAGCCTGTCATCTCGATGTAGCAGAGCTGAAGCTGTCATGGGAACCATGGAAAGGTAAGGATGATGTTGCTTTATTATTTTTCTTTTATTTCAGGAGATCGTTGGCTTCAGCTGGAATGGGCGTGACGGTAAGTATGGTTTAATTTAGAACAATAAAGAATTGTGTGATTATTTCAATTAAAGGACTTTTTTCTGGGTGTTCATGTCTAATATTGGCATGACCCCATGAATTTCAGGCTTAGGGCCAGCTGATAATGCCAAGCTGGCCCTAACCCCTTTATTACCCAGTGAGCCACCGCATCAGGGCCCTGGATGAGTTGGGTACAGCGCCAGAAGATGGCGCTTCTATGAACGCACCATTTTCCGGGGTGGCTGCGGACTGCAATTTGTAGCGGGGGTGGCCCAGAAAGCTTGGGCCTCCCTGCGCTGCGGATTCCAGCCCCCAGCTGCCTAGTTGTACCTGGCTGGACACAAAAACAGGGCAAAGCCCCACGTCAATTTTCTTTAAATTATTTCATGAAATAATTAAGAAAAAAAGGGCTTCCCTATATTGTTGTGTCCGGCCAGGTACAAATAGGCAGCTGTTGGTTGGGGGCAGCCCGTTCCTGCCTGCTGTACCTGGCTGGACACAAATATAGTGCGAAGCCCCACGTCAATTTTTTTTTTATTATTTCATGAATTTCCTGAAATAATTTAAAAAAATTGAAGTGGGGCTTCACACTATATTTGTGTCCAGCCAGGTACAGCAGGCAGGAACGGGCTGCCCCCAACCACCAGCTGCCTATTTGTACCTGGCCGGACACAACAATATAGGGAAGGCCTTCTTTTCTTAATTATTTCATGAATTTCATGAAATAATTGAAAAAAAAATACGTGGGGCTTCGCCCTATTTTTGTGTCCAGCCAGGTACAACTAGGCAGCTGGGGGCTGGAATCTGCAGCGCAGCGAGGCCCAAGCTTTCTGCCCCCCCCCCCGCTGCAAATTGCAGTCCGCAGCCACCCCGGAAAATGGCGCGTTCATAGAAGCGCCATCTTCTGGCGCTGTACCCAACTCATCCAGGGCCCTGGTGCGGTGGCTCACTGGGTAATAAAGGGGTTAGGGCCAGCTTGGTATTATCAGCTGGCCCTAAGCCCAAAATTCATGGGGTCAAGCCAGTATTAGACATGACCGCCATGAATTTCTAGTAAAGTATTTAAAACAAATACAACACCCAGAATAAAGTCCTTTAATTGAAATAAACACACAATTCTTTATTGTTCTAAATTAAACCATACTTACCATCAAGCCCATTCCAGCTGAAGCCAACGATCTCCTGCAGTAAAAGAAAAATAATAAAGCAACATCATCCTTACCTTTCCATGGTTCCCACGACAGCTTCGGCTCTGCTACATCGAGATGACTGGCTGGACTGCAGCAGAACGCTGCCATCCAGCCTGTCATCCCGCAGACACTGAGAAGAGCAGGCTTGCTTGCGCTCCTCAGTGTCTCGCTGTGACGTCATCCAGATGAGCCGAGGTCATGTCCAATGAACTCGGCTCACCTCATGCACGTCACTGACAGCGTGGGAAAATTCTCACGCTGAAGCGCTGAGTGCAGGAGAATTCTCCCACGCTGTCAGTGACGTGCATGAGGTGAGCTCATGTCCAATGAACTCAGCTCACCTCATGCACGTCACTGACAGCGTGGGAAAATTCTCCTGCACTCAGCGCTTCAGCATGAGAATTCTCACACGCTGTAAGTGACGTGCATGAGGTGAGCTGAGATCATTGAACATGAACTCACCTCATGCACGTTGTCAGGAAAACAACACCCACTTGGGTCAGACCTTGTAGCTCTCTGGCGCCCCCTTATCCTGCTGGTCAAACACGGTATTGACCGAGGATAAGCACGGGTGCAGCTGCTCTAATTTATGTCGACTATTGCGGCACGTGATGTGACAGGACGTATATATACCACCAGTTCCTTCCAGGAACGTATATATACCTCCGACCAGCCACCCTCAAACCACAATATCACATAAATACTGGTATACTGCCACCACCGATCGCTTAACAGTTGGATCGGGTACCTGGTAGGTAACGTGAATTAGCGGGTGAGGAACGTGTTTGCTCGACATAGGACAAGAAGGACGAAACTGGTAAATAATTAATGATTTACTCCCAAAAGGGGGGCAGTGTTTACAAAATATATACAAGATATTATAAAGGAGACAATTTACATGTATGCATAAACAGTTATTAAAATAAAAGGGATAAGTAATAGCAAAACCTGCTTCACAAGGTGATGGTCTCAGATTCTGTGGGGGGGGGACGGCTCCCCGGAAATTAGAGGTGATTCTTCTTACGCTGCGTGATGTGCGTGCGTTCGACGTCCCTGAGAAGAATCGCTTGAAAAATGGCCGATCTGGTTTTTAGCAAGCAGCCAAAACTCTGGGAGACACCCATTATGTACCTCCCACGGGGGCTCGGCTTTGCGAGCCCACCCTGCTACCGAAGACCTAAAAAATCCTTCAGATTTCATATCTTGGTGTGGGGGGGTCCCACATCCAAGAGGGAGACATCATCTTGACCGTCACCAATATTCATGAAGATAGAGTTCAAATATGAAATTGCTATGATGCTCAGAAGCTCAGAATTCATTATCTCAGTTCCCGGTCATTCCTCAGTAATGCAAGTTATACTATTGCAATGGGAAAAATTTAAGCATTCCAAAAAGGTGGTCCCGATGTTTCTGTCGGACCTGTACGTTATTAAAATCGACATTAAACGTTTGTACAATTAAACAATGGGGTTTTTTGGAGGGACTTTCCGGTTTGTACCAGTGCTTGCTCTGGACTGAGGTTTTATGGCGGGTCATAAAGATTCCTGGTTTGGGGGAAAGCAAAAGTGAGTTCTATGTCTTCTCTTACAAACGGATAGGGGGTGGGGGTTTTCCTTTTTCTTTGAGACATATCTCATTTCTAAAAATTCCGGGAAAAATACCTTTTGCCTGACACCTCCCCCTTTTAGACTGCGCTATGGAGGTAGGACCTTCTGGTACTCCTCCAAGCGTATGTCTGGAGGCTCCCCTCGCTGGACAACCCATCGGCATTGCCATGCTCGCTGCCCTTGCGGTGTTGAACGGTAAATTCGTACTGCTGGAGGGTGAGGCTCCAGCGTAACAACCTTCCGTTGGCACCTGACATGGTGTGCAGCCAACTCAGGGGGTTGTGGTCAGTCACGACAGTGAAGGGGCGCCCGTACAAGTAAGGCTGTAAGCGCTTGAGGGCCCATACAATGGCCAGGCACTCCTTCTCTATGGTGGAATAGGCCACTTCCCTCGGCAGCAGTTTCTGGCTTAGGTACAACACGGGGTGTTCTTGGTTCCCCGGGTCGACCTGGCTGAGTACAGCACCGAGGCCAAACTCAATGGCGTCGGTCTGTACTAAGAGTGGCCGTGTGCCGTCAACCGCCTTTAGTACAGGAGAGCTGCTCAGGGCAGTCTACAAAGCCCTAAAGGCCACCTCGCATTCATCCGTCCATTTGACGGAATGGGGTAGGCTCTTCCTGGTGAGGTCTGTCAAGGGCTTCGCAAGGCACCTATAGTCCTGTACAAAGCGTCTATAGTACCCTGCGGTGCCCAAGAAGGACTGCACCTGCTTCTTGGTCCTGGGGGTGGGCCAGGACATGATAGCGTCCACCTTCCCAGGCTCTGGCTTCAGAGTACCCCCACCTACCCGGTGCCCCAGGTAGTGCACCTCGTTCATGCCCATCTGGCACTTTCCCGGCTTGATGGTCAAGCCCGCCTGGTGAATGCGCCCGAGCACCTGCTGCAGATGCTCGAGGTGATCCTAACAGGTGGGACTGAAGATGGCAATGTCATCCAGGTACGCCACTGCGTACCTCTCCAGTCCCTGGAGCAGGTGGTTGACCATTCGCTGGAACGTGGCAGGTGCATTTTTCATGCTGAAAGGCATGACCGTGGATTCATACAATCCGAAGGGGGTGATAAAGGCGGACTTCTCCTGGGCCCCGGGGCTCAAGGGAATCTGCCAATATCCCCGACTCAAATCCATAATGGAGAGATAGCTCGCGCTGGCTAACCGCTCCAGCAGCTCCTCAATGCGTGGCATTGGTTGTGCATCAGAGGCTGTGATAGCGTTGAGCCCCCTGTAGTCCACACAGAACCGGGTGGTCCGGTCCTTCTTTGGCACCAGGACTACAGGTGAGGCCCACGTGCTCTTGGACTGCTTAATCACCCCCAGCTTCAGCATCTCCTCGACCTCCTGGCGCATGACATGCTGCACCTTGTCGGAGATTCGATAGGCTGTCCGCCGGAGTGGGGCATGATTCCCGGTGTCCACTTCATGGACCGCCGCCTCAGTCCTGCCAGGCATGTTGGTGAACACTGCTTGGAAGGGTTTCAGCACTGCTCGCATCTGAGACCTCTGGTCTGCGGATAGCAAGTCGCTTATCTCTACTTCCTCTAGGGACCCGCTGGCCTTCGCTTGGGCGAGCATGTCCAAGAGGGGGTCATCCTCCCCATCCTCGGGCAGGTTGCAGACCGGTAGGCCGCAGGTTCCACGTTCTTGATGAGCCTTCATAATATTAACGTGAAACGCCTTCCGCCTACCCCGCTCGTGGTCAAGTGTGATCACGTAGGTGACCGGGTTGAGCTGTTGGTGAATGACGTACGGGCCTTCCCAGGCCGCCTGAAGCTTGTCCTTTGGTACGGGGACCAGCACCCACACCTTCTGACCCACCTGGTAGGTCCGTTCTCTGGCGTTCTGGTCGTACCAATGCTTCTGGTCAGCCTGGGCTTGCGCCATGTTGTCATGCACGAACTGCGTCAAGGTCTGCATCTTGTCACGGAAGCGCATGACATACTCCACGATGGACACTCCTGGGGAGCTCGGCTCTTCTTCCCAGAATTCCCTTATCAAACCAAGGGGTCCTCGGACACGCCTGCCATACAAGAGCTCAAAGGGGGAGAACCCCGTCGAGGCCTGTGGAACCTCTCTGTAAGCAAATAGCAGGTGTGGGAGGTAACGCTCCCAGTCGCGACCCTGGGTCTCAACCAGCATTTTTAACATCTGTTTGAGGGTACCGTTGAATCGCTCACACAAACCATTGGTCTGTGGGTGATACGCGCTCGATACCAAATGCTGCACCTGCATTTTCTTACATAGAGCCTCCATTAAGCGTGACATGAACTGGGTCCCCTGGTCGGTAAGCATCTCCCTGGGAAATCCTACTTGCGAAAAGATGGCCAAGAGGGCGTCCGCCACCTTATCCGCCCTAATTGAGGACAGGGCTACTGCCTCCGGATACCGAGTAGCATAGTCTACCACGGTAAGGATGAAACGTTTTCCAGAGCTGCTGGGCATGTCCAGTGGTCCCACAATGTCCACAGCAATCCTCTGGAAAGGCTCCTCTATCACAGGCAAAGAGATCAGGGGGGCTTTGGGAGCCAGCCCTGACTTTCCCACTCTTTGACACGTGGTACAGGAGCGACAGTAGTTCACCACATCTGTCCTCATTTTGGGCCAATAAAAGTGATGAGACAGCCGGGCCTTGGTTTTGCTGACCCCCAAGTGTCCAGCGAGTGGAATTTCATGGGCGATCCGCAACAACTCATCCCTGAATTGGTATGGGACAACCAGCTGTCTTTCCCTCAGCCACTCCTGTTGGGGTGTACAGGGAACTGTCTCCTGGTACAACCTCCCTTGGTCCCAGAATACCCTCTCCTTATCCGACTCGGAGATGGGTTTCTCCGCGAGGCTCCTTAACGTCTCCAGGCTAGCATCTGAGTGCAGAGCTGCCTGAAACTCCTGGCTGGAGGAAGCCAGAAGTGAGGTTAAGGCCACGTCCTCACTAGGACCCTCTGGAACCGGCTCTGGGTCCATACCTGATCCTGTTATTCCTCTGTCCGAGGAGGGTCCAGAAGGCAGGGTGTTACTTGCGTTCTGGGCACTCTGACTGCGGGTAACAGCGGCTATATAGGCCGTCTCCCCGGGGAATAACACCGTCTCATTAGCCTGTGAGGCCATGAGAACTACTTCTCCATCATCCTCCATTACCTCAGGCACAGTGCTACGTATGGGGCAGCAACTATCAGCCAGGTCACCTTCTGTTGTGACACTGTTCACTGGCACAGCACCACCTGCTTCCTGGTCCTCGTGCCTCTCCCCATTACCCTTGGCACTGACCTTTGCTCCGGCTAGGGGATCCTCAGCAACATCACCCCGCAGAGTGACATGGCTGAGTTCTCCTGCACCTTCCAAGACAACAACATCATCATCATGATCATCATCATCATCATCATCATCATCATCATCAGGTAAAGCATTGACATTCACAGTATCAGTATTAACCTTACCAACCGTATCAGATCGGGGAGGGGTGTTAGGGACATAATAAGCAAGCATCCTCCCCAAATCAGTTCCCAACAAAACATTTGCAGGTAGGTTTTTGGATACTCCCACTTCCTTCACCCCACTCCCCGCACCCCAATCAATAAAAACCCGGGCCATGGGCAAGGGGCATCGGACGCCCCCAATCCCGGTGACAGTCAGGGTCTTTCCTGGAATAAGCCCTTCAGGGGACACCAGTTCGGGTCGGATGAGGGTTCGTTCGGCCCCAGTGTCCTTGAGGCCTACAGTGAGAGTGTCCCCCACCCTGACAGACTGAAAGTTTTCACAGGCCCTCCCAACCGGCCCACCCACCAAAAGAACTGAGGCATTAGGCCCTGGGGCCTTGGATGGGGGGTTCGTCCTCTGCTTCTCTGGGCAAGTGGCGCTGAGATGACCAGTCTGGTTGCAGAAATAACACCTGCAGGCATCAGATGCAGGCCGGGCATTGGTAACGGGAAAAAGGCCTCCGGAAGGTCGGCTGGCAGGGGCAGGGATGGTGGTTGATGGCTTACCCCCTTTCCAGCTGGTGACGACCAGCTTCCGCACCTCTGGTCTCCGGTTAGCCTCATAGGTGTTTGCGATCTGCGCTGCTTTATTGGCATCAGGTGGCTCCCGATCCATCACGAACTGCGGTACCTCAGTCGGACACAGATGCAGAAACTGGTCTTTCATCATCAGGTCCTTTAGCTGCTCAAAGGTGGTCGCTGACAGTCCTTGGATCCACTGGTCAAAGTTGGTTCTGAGCCCGTCTACCATATCACTGTAGGTGTCATGTGGTCCACGTTGGAGGGTTCTGAACTTTTTCCGGTAAACCTCCGGAGTCAGCTGGTACTTTTTTATCAGGGCCTGCTTGACGGCCTCATAGTCTCCATCTTGTTCTCGAGGGAGGGAAGCGAACACCTCCAAGGCTTTTCCTCGGAGCCCTGGAGTTAAATATCTTGCCCATTGGTTGGTGGGCAGCTGATACTGCCTGCAGGCCTTTTCAAAGCCTCGCAGAAATGTGTCCAAGTCCCCATCCTTTTCCATCACAGGGAAGTGCTCAGGACGAGGTTTAAAGCAGCTGGCACTGTTGGACTCACGGGTCTGCGTAGAGGGCGACTCCTTCTGAATCAAGGCTAGCTCCAGCTGTTGTTGTCAGTCAGCTTGGGCTTGTCGCTCAGCAGCCTCTCGGTCAGCTTGTCGCTCAGCAGCCTCTCGGTCAGCTTGTCGCTCAGCCCGATCCTGGAATTTCAGGATCAGCTGCAGTCGTCCATCACGATCGTCTGTGGCGAGCTCCTCCAAGGCCATCTGCAGGTGGGGGTCCACACTACCCTGGTTGCGGGTATGGCTGGCAATCACAGGTTGGACCCCTGCAGCAGCGCCATCCGGGCCTTGGCTGGCCGCCCCCTCATCAGGGCTCTGCTGTCGGACGGGCTCTGCAGCATCTTGTAACAGTTCAGCAATCATTTGTTCACTGCTTTTGCCGTGGGGGTCAATGCCTTTGATTATACATATTCCAATAAGAGTGTCCTTTTTCTGCTGGCTGTACCAGGACTCCCCAACTACGACCATGATCACAAAAATAAAAATAGAAAAGAAAAAGCGAAGAAGGGTAGGGGCAACTGCTACACATACAGTATTGTCTCAGATCTAATAAACACTGAGTTCGATCTTCCAAAACTTTTGTGCAAGTTTTTAGTGAGAGGAATGATTGTTCAAACCAGATCACTAATGTCCTATTATCCCACCGCTTGCCACCAATTTGTCAGGAAAACAACACCCACTTGGGTCAGACCTTGCAGCTCTCTGGCGCCCCCTTATCCTGCTGGTCATACACGGTATTGACCGAGGATAAGCACGGGTGCAGCTGCTCTAATTTATGTAGACTATTGCGGCACGTGATGTGACAGGACGTATATATACCACCAGTTCCTTCCAGGAACGTATATATACCTCCGACCAGCCACCCTCAAACCACAATATCACATAAATACTGGTATACTGCCACCACCGATCGCTTAACAGGTGGATCGGGTACCTGGTAGGTAACGTGAATTAGCGGGTGAGGAACGTGTTTGCTCGACATAGGACAAGAAGGACGAAACTGGTAAATAATTAATGATTTACTCCCAAAAGGGGGGCAGTGTTTACAAAATATATACAAGATATTATAAAGGAGACAATTTACATGTATGCATAAACAGTTATTAAAATAAAAGGGATAAGTAATAGCAAAACCTGCTTCACAAGGTGATGGTCTCAGATTCTGTGGGGGGGGGGACGGCTCCCCGGAAATTAGAGGTGATTCTTCTTACGCCGCGTGATGTGCGTGCGTTCGACGTCCCTGAGAAGAATGGCTTGAAAAATGGCCGATCTTGTTTTTAGCAAGCAGCCAAAACTCTGGGAGACACCCATTATGTACCTCCCACGGGGGCTCGGCTTTGCGAGCCCACCCTGCTACCAAAGACCTAAAAAATCCTTCAGATTTCATATCTTGGTGTGGGGGGGTCCCACATCCAAGAGGGAGACATCATCTTGACCGTCACCAATATTCATGAAGATAGAGTTCAAATATGAAATTGCTATGACGCTCAGAAGCTCAGAATTCATTATCTCAGTTCCCGGTCATTCCTCAGTTATGCAAGTTATACTATTGTAATGGGAAAAATTTAAGCATTCCATAAAGGTGGTCCCGATGTTTCTGTCGGACCAGTACGTTATTAAAATCGACATTAAACGTTTGTACAATTAAACAATGGGGTTTTTTGGAGGGACTTTCCGGTTTGTACCAGTGCTTGCTCTGGACTGAGGTTTTATGGCGGGTCATAAAGATTCCTGGTTTGGGGGAAAGCAAAAGTGAGTTCTATGTCTTCTCTTACAAACGGATAGGGGGTGGGGGTTTTCCTTTTTCTTTGAGACATATCTCATTTCTAAAAATTCCGGGAAAAATACCTTTTGCCTGACACCTCCCCCTTTTAGACTGCGCTATGGAGGTAGGACCTTCTGGTACTCCTCCAAGCGTATGTCTGGAGGCTCCCCTCGCTGGACAACCCATCGGCATTGCCATGCTCGCTGCCCTTGCGGTGTTGAACGGTAAATTCGTACTGCTGGAGGGTGAGGCTCCAGCGTAACAACCTTCCGTTGGCACCTGACATGGTGTGCAGCCAACTCAGGGGGTTGTGGTCAGTCACGACAGTGAAGGGGCGCCCGTACAAGTAAGGCTGTAAGCGCTTGAGGGCCCATACAATGGCCAGGCACTCCTTCTCTATGGTGGAATAGGCCACTTCCCTCGGCAGCAGTTTCTGGCTTAGGTACAACACGGGGTGTTCTTGGTTCCCCGGGTCGACCTGGCTGAGTACAGCACCGAGGCCAAACTCAATGGCGTCGGTCTGTACTAAGAGTGGCCGTGTGCCGTCAACCGCCTTTAGTACAGGAGAGCTGCTCAGGGCAGTCTACAAAGCCCTAAAGGCCACCTCGCATTCATCCGTCCATTTGACGGAATGGGGTAGGCTCTTCCTGGTGAGGTCTGTCAAGGGCTTCGCAAGGCACCTATAGTCCTGTACAAAGCGTCTATAGTACCCTGCGGTGCCCAAGAAGGACTGCACCTGCTTCTTGGTCCTGGGGGTGGGCCAGGACATGATAGCGTCCACCTTCCCAGGCTCTGGCTTCAGAGTACCCCCACCTACCCGGTGCCCCAGGTAGTGCACCTCGTTCATGCCCATCTGGCACTTTCCCGGCTTGATGGTCAAGCCCGCCTGGTGAATGCGCCCGAGCACCTGCTGCAGATGCTCGAGGTGATCCTAACAGGTGGGACTGAAGATGGCAATGTCATCCAGGTACGCCACTGCGTACCTCTCCAGTCCCTGGAGCAGGTGGTTGACCATTCGCTGGAACGTGGCAGGTGCATTTTTCATGCTGAAAGGCATGACCGTGGATTCATACAATCCGAAGGGGGTGATAAAGGCGGACTTCTCCTGGGCCCCGGGGCTCAAGGGAATCTGCCAATATCCCCGACTCAAATCCATAATGGAGAGATAGCTCGCGCTGGCTAACCGCTCCAGCAGCTCCTCAATGCGTGGCATTGGTTGTGCATCAGAGGCTGTGATAGCGTTGAGCCCCCTGTAGTCCACACAGAACCGGGTGGTCCGGTCCTTCTTTGGCACCAGGACTACAGGTGAGGCCCACGTGCTCTTGGACTGCTTAATCACCCCCAGCTTCAGCATCTCCTCGACCTCCTGGCGCATGACATGCTGCACCTTGTCGGAGATTCGATAGGCTGTCCGCCGGAGTGGGGCATGATTCCCGGTGTCCACTTCATGGACCGCCGCCTCAGTCCTGCCAGGCATGTTGGTGAACACTGCTTGGAAGGGTTTCAGCACTGCTCGCATCTGAGACCTCTGGTCTGCGGATAGCAAGTCGCTTATCTCTACTTCCTCTAGGGACCCGCTGGCCTTCGCTTGGGCGAGCATGTCCAAGAGGGGGTCATCCTCCCCATCCTCGGGCAGGTTGCAGACCGGTAGGCCGCAGGTTCCACGTTCTTGATGAGCCTTCATAATATTAACGTGAAACGCCTTCCGCCTACCCCGCTCGTGGTCAAGTGTGATCACGTAGGTGACCGGGTTGAGCTGTTGGTGAATGACGTACGGGCCTTCCCAGGCCGCCTGAAGCTTGTCCTTTGGTACGGGGACCAGCACCCACACCTTCTGACCCACCTGGTAGGTCCGTTCTCTGGCGTTCTGGTCGTACCAATGCTTCTGGTCAGCCTGGGCTTGCGCCATGTTGTCATGCACGAACTGCGTCAAGGTCTGCATCTTGTCACGGAAGCGCATGACATACTCCACGATGGACACTCCTGGGGAGCTCGGCTCTTCTTCCCAGAATTCCCTTATCAAACCAAGGGGTCCTCGGACACGCCTGCCATACAAGAGCTCAAAGGGGGAGAACCCCGTCGAGGCCTGTGGAACCTCTCTGTAAGCAAATAGCAGGTGTGGGAGGTAACGCTCCCAGTCGCGACCCTGGGTCTCAACCAGCATTTTTAACATCTGTTTGAGGGTACCGTTGAATCGCTCACACAAACCATTGGTCTGTGGGTGATACGCGCTCGATACCAAATGCTGCACCTGCATTTTCTTACATAGAGCCTCCATTAAGCGTGACATGAACTGGGTCCCCTGGTCGGTAAGCATCTCCCTGGGAAATCCTACTTGCGAAAAGATGGCCAAGAGGGCGTCCGCCACCTTATCCGCCCTAATTGAGGACAGGGCTACTGCCTCCGGATACCGAGTAGCATAGTCTACCACGGTAAGGATGAAACGTTTTCCAGAGCTGCTGGGCATGTCCAGTGGTCCCACAATGTCCACAGCAATCCTCTGGAAAGGCTCCTCTATCACAGGCAAAGAGATCAGGGGGGCTTTGGGAGCCAGCCCTGACTTTCCCACTCTTTGACACGTGGTACAGGAGCGACAGTAGTTCACCACATCTGTCCTCATTTTGGGCCAATAAAAGTGATGAGACAGCCGGGCCTTGGTTTTGCTGACCCCCAAGTGTCCAGCGAGTGGAATTTCATGGGCGATCCGCAACAACTCATCCCTGAATTGGTATGGGACAACCAGCTGTCTTTCCCTCAGCCACTCCTGTTGGGGTGTACAGGGAACTGTCTCCTGGTACAACCTCCCTTGGTCCCAGAATACCCTCTCCTTATCCGACTCGGAGATGGGTTTCTCCGCGAGGCTCCTTAACGTCTCCAGGCTAGCATCTGAGTGCAGAGCTGCCTGAAACTCCTGGCTGGAGGAAGCCAGAAGTGAGGTTAAGGCCACGTCCTCACTAGGACCCTCTGGAACCGGCTCTGGGTCCATACCTGATCCTGTTATTCCTCTGTCCGAGGAGGGTCCAGAAGGCAGGGTGTTACTTGCGTTCTGGGCACTCTGACTGCGGGTAACAGCGGCTATATAGGCCGTCTCCCCGGGGAATAACACCGTCTCATTAGCCTGTGAGGCCATGAGAACTACTTCTCCATCATCCTCCATTACCTCAGGCACAGTGCTACGTATGGGGCAGCAACTATCAGCCAGGTCACCTTCTGTTGTGACACTGTTCACTGGCACAGCACCACCTGCTTCCTGGTCCTCGTGCCTCTCCCCATTACCCTTGGCACTGACCTTTGCTCCGGCTAGGGGATCCTCAGCAACATCACCCCGCAGAGTGACATGGCTGAGTTCTCCTGCACCTTCCAAGACAACAACATCATCATCATGATCATCATCATCATCATCATCATCATCATCATCAGGTAAAGCATTGACATTCACAGTATCAGTATTAACCTTACCAACCGTATCAGATCGGGGAGGGGTGTTAGGGACATAATAAGCAAGCATCCTCCCCAAATCAGTTCCCAACAAAACATTTGCAGGTAGGTTTTTGGATACTCCCACTTCCTTCACCCCACTCCCCGCACCCCAATCAATAAAAACCCGGGCCATGGGCAAGGGGCATCGGACGCCCCCAATCCCGGTGACAGTCAGGGTCTTTCCTGGAATAAGCCCTTCAGGGGACACCAGTTCGGGTCGGATGAGGGTTCGTTCGGCCCCAGTGTCCTTGAGGCCTACAGTGAGAGTGTCCCCCACCCTGACAGACTGAAAGTTTTCACAGGCCCTCCCAACCGGCCCACCCACCAAAAGAACTGAGGCATTAGGCCCTGGGGCCTTGGATGGGGGGTTCGTCCTCTGCTTCTCTGGGCAAGTGGCGCTGAGATGACCAGTCTGGTTGCAGAAATAACACCTGCAGGCATCAGATGCAGGCCGGGCATTGGTAACGGGAAAAAGGCCTCCGGAAGGTCGGCTGGCAGGGGCAGGGATGGTGGTTGATGGCTTACCCCCTTTCCAGCTGGTGACGACCAGCTTCCGCACCTCTGGTCTCCGGTTAGCCTCATAGGTGTTTGCGATCTGCGCTGCTTTATTGGCATCAGGTGGCTCCCGATCCATCACGAACTGCGGTACCTCAGTCGGACACAGATGCAGAAACTGGTCTTTCACCATCAGGTCCTTTAGCTGCTCAAAGGTGGTCGCTGACAGTCCTTGGATCCACTGGTCAAAGTTGGTTCTGAGCCCGTCTACCATATCACTGTAGGTGTCATGTGGTCCACGTTGGAGGGTTCTGAACTTTTTCCGGTAAACCTCCGGAGTCAGCTGGTACTTTTTTATCAGGGCCTGCTTGACGGCCTCATAGTCTCCATCTTGTTCTCGAGGGAGGGAAGCGAACACCTCCAAGGCTTTTCCTCGGAGCCCTGGAGTTAAATATCTTGCCCATTGGTTGGTGGGCAGCTGATACTGCCTGCAGGCCTTTTCAAAGCCTCGCAGAAATGTGTCCAAGTCCCCATCCTTTTCCATCACAGGGAAGTGCTCAGGACGAGGTTTAAAGCAGCTGGCACTGTTGGACTCACGGGTCTGCGTAGAGGGCGACTCCTTCTGAATCAAGGCTAGCTCCAGCTGTTGTTGTCAGTCAGCTTGGGCTTGTCGCTCAGCAGCCTCTCGGTCAGCTTGTCGCTCAGCAGCCTCTCGGTCAGCTTGTCGCTCAGCCCGATCCTGGAATTTCAGGATCAGCTGCAGTCGTCCATCACGATCGTCTGTGGCGAGCTCCTCCAAGGCCATCTGCAGGTGGGGGTCCACACTACCCTGGTTGCGGGTATGGCTGGCAATCACAGGTTGGACCCCTGCAGCAGCGCCATCCGGGCCTTGGCTGGCCGCCCCCTCATCAGGGCTCTGCTGTCGGACGGGCTCTGCAGCATCTTGTAACAGTTCAGCAATCATTTGTTCACTGCTTTTGCCGTGGGGGTCAATGCCTTTGATTATACATATTCCAATAAGAGTGTCCTTTTTCTGCTGGCTGTACCAGGACTCCCCAACTACGACCATGATCACCAAAATAAAAATAGAAAAGAAAAAGCGAAGAAGGGTAGGGGCAACTGCTACACATACAGTATTGTCTCAGATCTAATAAACACTGAGTTCGATCTTCCAAAACTTTTGTGCAAGTTTTTAGTGAGAGGAATGATTGTTCAAACCAGATCACTAATGTCCTATTATCCCACCGCTTGCCACCAATTTGTCAGGAAAACAACACCCACTTGGGTCAGACCTTGCAGCTCTCTGGCGCCCCCTTATCCTGCTGGTCATACACGGTATTGACCGAGGATAAGCACGGGTGCAGCTGCTCTAATTTATGTCGACTATTGCGGCACGTGATGTGACAGGACGTATATATACCACCAGTTCCTTCCAGGAACGTATATATACCTCCGACCAGCCACCCTCAAACCACAATATCACATAAATACTGGTATACTGCCACCACCGATCGCTTAACAGGTGGATCGGGTACCTGGTAGGTAACGTGAATTAGCGGGTGAGGAACGTGTTTGCTCGACATAGGACAAGAAGGACGAAACTGGTAAATAATTAATGATTTACTCACAAAAGGGGGGCAGTGTTTACAAAATATATACAAGATATTATAAAGGAGACAATTTACATGTATGCATAAACAGTTATTAAAATAAAAGGGATAAGTAATAGCAAAACCTGCTTCACAAGGTGATGGTCTCAGATTCTGTGGGGGGGGGGACGGCTCCCCGGAAATTAGAGGTGATTCTTCTTACGCCGCGTGATGTGCGTGCGTTCGACGTCCCTGAGAAGAATGGCTTGAAAAATGGCCGATCTTGTTTTTAGCAAGCAGCCAAAACTCTGGGAGACACCCATTATGTACCTCCCACGGGGGCTCGGCTTTGCGAGCCCACCCTGCTACCAAAGACCTAAAAAATCCTTCAGATTTCATATCTTGGTGTGGGGGGGTCCCACATCCAAGAGGGAGACATCATCTTGACCGTCACCAATATTCATGAAGATAGAGTTCAAATATGAAATTGCTATGACGCTCAGAAGCTCAGAATTCATTATCTCAGTTCCCGGTCATTCCTCAGTTATGCAAGTTATACTATTGTAATGGGAAAAATTTAAGCATTCCATAAAGGTGGTCCCGATGTTTCTGTCGGACCAGTACGTTATTAAAATCGACATTAAACGTTTGTACAATTAAACAATGGGGTTTTTTGGAGGGACTTTCCGGTTTGTACCAGTGCTTGCTCTGGACTGAGGTTTTATGGCGGGTCATAAAGATTCCTGGTTTGGGGGAAAGCAAAAGTGAGTTCTATGTCTTTGCTTACAAACGGATAGGGGGTGGGGGTTTTTCCTTTTTCTTTGAGACATATCTCATTTTTAAAAATTCGGGGAAAAATACCTTTTGCCTGACACACGTCACTGACAGTGTGGGAAAATTCTCACACTGAAGCGCTGAGAGCAGGAGAATTTTCCCACGCTGTCAGTGACGTGCATGAGGTGAGCTGAGTTCATTGGACATGAGCTCACCTTATGCACATCACTGACAGCGTGGGAGAATTCTCCTGCACTCAGCGCTTCAGCGTTAGAATTTTCCCACGCTGTCAGTGACGTGCATGAGGTGGGTTCATGTCCAATGATCTCAGCTCACCTCATGCACATCACTGACAGAGTGGGAAAATTCTCCTGCAATCAGCGCTTCAGCGTGAGAATTCTCCCACGCTGAAGCGCTGAGTGCAGGAGAATTTTCCCACGCTGTCAGTGATGTGCATGAGGTGAGCCGAGTTCATTGGACATGACCTTGGCTCATCTGGATGCCGCCACAGCGAGACACTGAGGAGCGCAAGCAAGCCTGCTCCTCTCAGTGTCTGCGGGTTGACAGGCTGGATGGCAGCGTTCTGCTGCGGTCCAGCCTGTCATCTCGATATAGCAGGGCTGGAGCTGTCCTGGGAACCATCGAAAGGTAAGGATGATGTTGGTTTATTATTTTATTTTTATTGCAGGAGATCGTTGGCTTCAGCTGGAATGGGCGCGATGGTAAGTATGGTTTAATTTAGAACAATAAAGAATTGTGTGTTTATTTCAATTAAAGGATTTTATTCTGGGTGTTTGTGTTTTTTTTAACTTTCACTATGGGGTTAGTAATGGGGGTGTCTTATAGACGCTTCTCCATTAGTAACCTGGGCTTGATGTCAGCTGGCATTATAAGCTGACATCAACCCCAGCCCTATTACCCCACTGCCACCGCTACAGGGCAGTGGGAAGAGCGAGGCTAAGTGCCAGAATTGGCGCATCCTATGGATGCACCATTTCTGGGGCGGCTGACGGCTGGTGTTTCTAGCCTGGGAGGGGGCCAATATTCATGGCACCCTTCCTGAGCTATTAATATCAGCCCCCAGCTGTCTGCCTAACCTTTGCTAGCTATTAAAATAGGGGGGCCCCACGTCATTTTTTTGGGGGGGTCCCCCATTTTAATAGCTAGTAAAGGCTAGGTATTCAGCTGGGGGCTGATATTAGCAGCCTGGGAAGCTCCATGGGTATTACCCCCTTCCCAGGCTTCAAACATCTGCCCCAGCCGTCTGCTTAACCTCCGCTAGAGACTAAAATTATGGGGAACCCCACGCTAATTTTTTTTTTAATAAATCCTTTATTTTAACACTAAATGACAAGTACAGTAACCAACACTATCACTGTACTTATTATATATCTGACTGACATGTTTCTATCTATCTAATCTATGTGTGATGCTCTATCTTTCTGTTCTAAATTGTCGGGTACAGATGCTGAATTGCCGGCCGGCTTTTTTAAAGAGACGGTGCATGAAAACACTATTATTTTTTTAAATAAATCCTTTACACTAAATGACAAGTACAGTAAGCAACACTGTCACTGTACTTATTATATATGTGACTGACATGTTTCTATTTATCTAATCTATGTGTGAAGCTCTATTCTTTCTGTTCTAAATTGTCGGGTACCGCTGCTGAATTGCCAGCCGGCTTTTTTAAAGAGACGGTGCATGAAAACACTAATATTTTTTTTAATAAATCCTTTACACTAAATGACAAGTACAGTAACCAACACTGTCACTGTGCTTCTTATATGTGTGACTGACATGTTTCTATCTATCTAATCTATGTGTGATGCTCTATTCCTTCTTGTCTAAATTGTCGGGTACCGGTGTATGCCGCTGCTGAATTTGCAGGCCGGCTTTTTTAAAGAGAGTGTCTTCTGAGCAGTTTGTCAGCTTTTGGACACCTTTGAAGGTGTTTTCTATGTATTTCTATGTGTTTTTGTTTGCCTGCCATTGGTTTTAACGGTGTTCGCGGTGTTCCAAGGTGTTCGACGAACAGTTCGACGAACAGTTCCTCGAACATCCCGGTGTTCGACGAACCGAACCGAACCCGAACACTACGGGGGTGGCTCAACACTATTGACGATGAGGTTAGGTTGCGCCTTCCTGTACAGAGACGTAGTACTGGAAGCACGTCACCAACTGCATCCTCAACCACAACTCTGCCTCTGACCATAAGTCGTTGTTGCTCTTCAGGCCGCATGGGCTCTAAGTCTTGCATAGCCTGGGCATTTTTTCAGATGGATAAGGATGACCCAACTCGTGTTATCTGTAATATTTGTCACCAAAAGCTAAGTAGAGGCCAAAAAATCCATAGTTTGAGTACTTCATGCATGTACCGACACATGTATATGAAGCATAAGTTGCAGTGGGAAGCTCACTGTGCTACAATGCGGCCTAGCGGGCCGGGCCAACCACTGTCTGCCCCATCTTGTGCATCCGCAGCCTCTTCATCTTCTGTGACTGGGGGGACAGCAGTCACACATGTTTTTGGATGCAGACCTGCCACCTCTTTACCTGCAACAGCCAGTGTGATTGGCAGGTCGTCAGTTCATTGGGAAGTGGAAACACCTGCTGGTGTTGAGCGCTCTCCGACATCGAGAGCACCACCTTTGGATCAAGGCAACCTAACATGCCCGCCTGCATCTTCCTCACAGACCTGCAGTTTGCCGGGGACACCCTACTCAACCCCGTCTAAGCACAACAGCCAGCCCTCGGTCCCTCAGATGTGGAAAAGTAAAAGACCATTTCCTCCTGGCCATGACAAAGCTAAGAGGTTGAATTTCACCATCTGCAAGCTGTTGGCTACAGAAATGCTGCCTTTCCGCCTTTAGGACACAGAGGATTTTCGAGACCTTATGTCCGTCGCAGTGCCCCAGTACCAGATGCCCAGTCGGCACTACTTCTCAAAGAAAGGTGTGCCTGCTCTCCACCAGCATGTCGCACACAACATCACCGCTTATTTGAGAAACTCTGTGTGTGACAGGGTGCATTTCACCACAGACACTTGGACGAGTAGGCATGGACAGGTGCGTTACATGTCGCTGACTGGGCACTGGGTAACTATGGTGACAGCAGGACAAGGGGCTGCTGTCCAAGTCTTACCGTCCCCACGAGTTGTGCGTCAATCCTTTTTATCTCAAATTTCCTCCACTGCTTCTGCCTCCTCAACCTCCTCTCGGTCCTCCACCTGCACCCAAAGCCTGTCTGGTCATGCCACCTGCTTTCTAACTGCGCAGAAAGAATCCTGCACATCTCCTTACTATGCTGGCAGCATGGCTCAACGGCATCAGTGTTTACTTTGAAATGTCTGGGAAATGTGAGTCACACAGCAGAGGAGTTGTGGTCAGCTCTGGAGACCCAGTTTCATGAATGGTTGTCTCCTCTGGACCTGCAACCAGGGAAGGCCGTGTGCGACAATGCTGCAAACCTGGGTGCGGCCCTTCGTCGGGGCAATGTCACACACGTGCCTTGTATGGCTCATGTGTTGAACCTGGTTGTCCATCAATTTTTAGCCCACTATCCCGGACTAGATGGCCTTCTGCAGACGGCACGGTCGCTGTGTGCTCACTTCCGCCGTTCGCATCCCGCAGCTCAACGACTTACATCTCTACAGAAGTCGTTGGGCCTGCCAGTTCACCGGCTGAAATGCGATGTGCCGATACGGTGGAATTCAACTCTGCACATGTTGCAGCGACTGTGGCAGCACCGACAAGCCCTGGTGCAATACGTTCTGACGTATAGCCTGGGCCAACGAGATCCAAAGGTGGGGCAAATCACGCTGCAGGAGTGGTCTCAGATCAGGGACCTATGAAGTTGACGCGCCCCCTGGGCCGAGGGGTACCTGGAGTCGGGCCGGTAGACGCTGGGGGTTGTAGTCACTGTGGCGGTGACCCGGTCCGTGACCCAGGGCGGTCAATCCAAAGGTAATTTGTATATATGGAACTGCGGAACAGTCATCTGAAGCTGGTGGTTTTGCAGCAATGGTATTATTACTCCCCACAGGAAGAGTGTAGCTTCAGGGCAGTGTGGGTGGATGATGGTGGTTGTAGTGCAGGGAGTCAGTAATGAACACAGAGTCCGTGTGATGCAGTCCCAAGATATTTACTCACAGTTGTTGCAGTCCAGATTACAGGTACCAGAGCAATCTCCCCCGTCGTGCTGTGCCACTCAGTGAGGGGCTCAGTCCACCCCCAGATAGCTCTGGCGTACTTAGCAGGACCCCCTTCTGTGTGTCCTTTCTCTGGCCTTCTCCCTGCACCTCACACCCAGTGACACTTCTATCCGGTATCCTCAGGCCTTGGCGGGCGACGTGTGTTCCGTCCCCTGGGTTCTATGTGGCTACCTTCTTAGTGAGACTGGTGTGTACTTTGGCCTGCAATACATGAAATGCTGCAGCCTCCGGTTTCTAGTTGAGCCTTGCTGTTTCTCCACTAGTTGAGGGACCGGTTCCCCTTATCTGGCCTGACCCCTCTACCTCCTGGTAGCAGCGGGAGTACGGGTGGCCTTCTGCACGGCCTGTACCCCTAGGGTTCCTTCGGTTCCTGGAGCCTTCCTGCTCCCACTCCTCTCTTCTCTCCTTCAGTCCTGGGCCTCCCAGGCTAGGCCTGCCTCCGGAGCAGAGCTCATGCAGAGCCTCTGCTCCTGTCACTTTTCCTCCTCTGACTGGCTTGCTCTTTCTAAGATGGCTTCCTATTTATACTCTCCCAGTCATGTGCTCCCCTAAGTTGCTCCCCTCAGCACCCACTACATAGGACCCTCCCGCCAGCTAGGGACCTGGGACTGTGCTCTCCCTTAGGAGTAATCTCGCCCTACCCCCACTGCGGGTATGTGTTGGATGCAGGTGTTAGGGTCCCGAGCCATACGCCTTCCTTACCTGAGGGTGAGATACCACACCTCTGGGTGAGATTCAGTAACTCTGTGGCGACTGAACCCTCAGGGGCACCACACACCCTTCTGCTCAGTTTTGAAATGGCGACGAAGATGTTTAGTGCTGACGACGATGCCATTATCAGCATGACTATTCCGGTGATTTACATGCTGGAGCACACATTAAACAGAATTCAGAATCAGGTGGTGGGACAAGAGGAGGTGGAGGAAGTAGAGGAGGAGTCATATGCGGACGGGATAACATCTCCAAGGTCCAGACGGTGGGCAGCACCAAGGCGGCAGGCATGGGAGGGTGGGGGAGAGGGATTAACCAGGCCGCATGGTAGCAGCCAAACTGTTGAGGAAGGTGCAGGAGCCAAGGAAGAAGTGAAGGACGAACTGGCGATGGGCATGAAAGACTCATCAGATGAGGGAGACCTTGATCACATTTCTGTTGTGCGAGGATGGGGGGAGAGGGCAGAGGAAGGAAGCATGATTCTTACCTCGCTACTAACACAACAAGGACTTGGTCCTCCTGGATGCGCAAGACACATGAGTGCCTTCTTGCTGCACTACCTGCAACATGACCCTCGGATTGTCAGAATTCGAAGTAATCCCGACTACTGGGTTGCCACACTCTTAGATCCCCGGTACAAAAGTAAATTTGCCGAAATAATTCCTGCCATAAAAAGGGATTTACGCATGCAGGAGTATCTGCAGACGCTGTTGCAGAATCTTACATGTGCTTTTCCACAAAACACCAGTGGTGCACGTAGTGAATCTCACAGTTCTAACTTGCCAACCGTGGGACTGTCGAGTCTTCATCACTCAAACTGTAACAGTAACACAGTATCTGCTGGTAACAGCAATTTTGTGGAATCGTTTCACCACTTTTTTAGACCATCCTTTGCAAGGCAACAGGAGACAAGAAGTCTGACACACAGTAATCGCCTAGGGAGGATGGTACAGGAGTATCTCCAAGTGAACATCAAAGCCATGACTGTGTCACTGGACCCTTGCTCATTTTGGGATTCCAATCTGGAAAAATGGCCGGAGCTCGCCACTTACGCCTTGGAGATCTTGTCATGCCCTGCAGCCAGCGTTCTCTCTGAACTTGTGTTCAGCGCTGCTGGTGGTGTGCTGACAGATAAGCGCACGCGGCTGTCCACTGAGAATGTAGACAGATTCACGTTCATAAAGATGAACAAATCATGGATTCGCAAGGACTTTTCTACCCCTGTGTCATCCTGGGGAGACTAAGAACTTGAGGATTTCGTAAAATCACCAACCGTTTTAAGCAACTGTGGGGCAATTGATGTCACTTAACCCTAGAACGCATTACCATAAAAATCTACACTTTCACATACCTGGGACCTTTTAGGCCCGTGTGCAAATAACATGGAATAACACAAACTCAAATGACAAACAACGATATACATGAAGAATACCTAGAGTTTCAAAATTCTAACTAAAGTAATCTTGCAGAAAATAGAAAACAATTAACAGGGCGGGCCTGCGAGGCCCCAGGTATGCGTTCTAGGGTTAAGTGGTGTCTGTGCCACAATTTGGGGAAAAAATGGAGACTCTTTTTGGAGTCCCCTTGCTGTGCCTTTCGTGACGTTGGCATCATCAATTCCAGGTGGGTTTGGTCGCTCCCCCCCCTTTTAACTGTAAGAAACTACATACACTATGGCTTGTTGTAACACAGATGGTTGAGTGTGAAGAGCTGTTTACTCAGAGGTCTGCTCCAAAGCTTCAGTGTCTGCTAGTCAGCGTAGAATTTTTAACTGCATCTAGTCTAGGCAATACTTTGGGCGTAGTAGCCCAGCTGCGAAGCAAGCTGCACCGCCTGTGTAGCTAATAAGAATTTTTAACTGCATCTAGCCTAGGCAGACTGTGGGGATCCCCAACCAAACCCAGACGTTCAGCCCCCCTACCGTCCCGCTTTCCTTGACAATACAATAATGTAACTCTAACAACTGGATGGGTGAGGATCGGTCACAGCTTTATTAACTCTTTATACTCATTCCATTAGAAAGGCATTTTATTTCTAAAATAATTCAGCTTGTTGCAGCATGCCCTGGGTCTCCACTCCGGCAAGATGGCCAACAAGTGTAACTCTCCAACATGTCCTTTCTATTTCCAGGCCACGGAGGATCCTGCGTACTCGTATGCAGGACTCTGACCCCCACCCATCACTCTTAACGCTTGTTTCACTCCATCCTGGAGTCCTGACAGGAATATGTCCAGTCCAATATCCATTAAGTGAACACCGTCGGGCCGTATGAGGCCTGCTTTATCTCCTTCCAGTTGTCGGTGTCGTATCACTACACCGCCTCTGTCTCTTCTAAATTTTGCCATCTGAATATTTATTACCCGCCTTGTCCGTTCGATGGCCGTGATGTCTCGCGCACCTTGCCATACCGCTATCGGCACAATCTCTGACGATACTATAGCTAGTTTTGTGAAAAATTCTCTGAAGCGCTCAGTGTCTAGTTTCATTATTGCCATTAGTTATGCGCTCTTGTGATGACCTAGGTCGTTTCCCCCTGCCTGTATAACTAAGATGACCAGACCTCTTGCCTCTCTCCCTACCTTGATTACCTCCATTAGTACCTGTGGCCATAGCAGGCCTCTAATACCTCTCCAGTTGAAATATGTGTTATGAAACTTTAATTTCCTCCCGCCTGGGCGGACTTTCGCCCTTTTTTCTGCCCAATATATACACGAGTGGCCTATCACCCACACTGTTGGCTTAGCGTCACCTGTAAAAGAAACAAACCACGATACGATAACAAGTCCGGTCTTATATATCTCGCCAAACACGTGGATCGCCATCTCCCTATCCTCTGAACTTCCGTTTCTGACACTCCTGCTCTTGCTGCTTCCGTGGCCGCACCTATGCAGAATGCTTGTGTCCCGTAATCTTTGGGGTGGTTCCCTGCCGATGTTATGCATTTATTAAATATAGCTTGGAACTGGTATCTTGATAATGGCGTTCCATCAATGTGTGATAGGAAGAAATTACTTTGTGATCTGATGGTTATATATGTTTTTACTATTGTTACCCGACTCAGTGTACCGTTTGTGGGTTGTAGAAGGACCCAAGTGCCCCTGCCCGCTGGAACTGTTTTCGATTGGCGTATGCGTAGATGTATTGCATTATTGGCTATGACTACGTCCTGGTGTAATAAGCCTCAACTGGTGGTAATTTTGGATTGAGGGACTAATTCGCTTATGTATAGCGCCCCGAAGAAGGCGATCACAAATGCAGTAGACAGTAGTGTTGCTTCAAATTGTGAGTGTCATGTTAATGGTGTTAGGGATATGATGTGAGAAATCAGTTTTAGTGACACGGGAAGGGACGTCTACACTCCTGACTTGGTTGACCCATTTTCCACCCTTTTATGGATTGTCTGATGATGGATCTTTGTCACATCTCCCCAATTCAGTAGTTGGAAGTGAAATGCTACTCCGGTCAGACACCGCTGCGCTGACGCCCCTGATATGCCCCTCATCATTAGCTGGTGGAGAAATTCTATGGTGACTTGTGATCTGGCTTGTTCACATTGGTCAACCCGTCTGTCTGCTACTAGTCGTGTCCAATCTTCCCATGCCTTACCGTATGCTTGCCACGTCGACGGGGCAACTGACGCTCTGATTAATGGCATCAACTATTCGCCACTAGATCCCATAGGGAGGGTGGGCAACTGCTGCCCGATGGGTGGGCGTTGGGGAAGAGCTCTGTGAAAATCTGCCAATTGAATTGTTATAAAGCGTTAGCAGCAGCTTTACACCCCACAGCATAGTGGCTAGCGCGGACCCATACATTGTGTTTTAGGCACAGGAATGCTAGACGGCGTAGTAGGCCTAGCACTGGGAAAGACGATGATGCTATCTTATTAATGCAATGCGCTAGGCTGGTGTTTTTTGTTATGAAGCGAATATTTTTGTTAGCCAGGCGCGCGCACCATATTTCTATTGCTACCACTATTGGGAAGAAAAATTATTTTCAGGGCTAGATGCAGCTAAAAATTATTATTAATTTCAAAGCTGGTGTAGCTTGGTATAGACGGCCTAATAGAATGAGTACCACACACTGCTACAAGCCGAAATATTTTTTCAGAGCTAGATGCAGAAAAAGATTATATTGAATTTGCAACCTGGTGGAGGTTAGTATAGATGGACTAATAGACCAACTCCCACACACTGCTAGAAGCCGAAATATTTTTTCAGAGCTAGATGCAGAAAAAAATTATATTGAATTTGCAACCTGATGGAGGTCAGTATAGATGGACTAATAGAACAAGTCCCACACACTGCCAGAAGCCGAAATATTTTTTCAGAGCTAGATGCAGAAAAAAATTATATTGAATTTGCAACCTGATGGAGGTTAGTATAGATGGACTAATAGAACAAGTCCCACACACTGCTAGAAGCTGAAATATTTTTTCAGAGCTAGATGCAGAAAAAAATTATATTGAATTTGCAACCTGATGGAGGTTAGTATAGATGGACTAATAGAACAAGTCCCACACACTGCTAGAAGCCGAAATATTTTTTCAGAGCTAGATGCAGAAAAAAATTATATTGAATTTGCAACCTGATGGAGGTCAGTGTAGATGGACTAATAGAACAAGTCCCACACACTGCTAGAAGCCCACATATTTTTTCAGAGCTAGATGCAGATAAAAATTATTTTTAATGTGCAACCTGGTGGATGTTAGTATAGATGGACTAATAGACCAAATCCCACACACTGCTAGAAGCCGAAATATTTTTTTTTCAGAGCTAGACGCAGAAAAAAATTATATTGAATTTGCAACCTGATGGAGGTCAGTATAGATAGACTAACAGAACAAGTCTCACACACTGCCAGAAGCCGAAATATTTTTTCAGAGCTAGATGCAGAAAAAAATTATATTGAATTTGCAACCTGATGGAGGTTAGTATAGATGGACTAATAGAACAAGTCCCACACACTGCTAGAAGCTGAAATATTTTTTCAGAGCTAGATGCAGAAAAAAATTATATTGAATTTGCAACCTGATGGAGGTTAGTATAGATGGACTAATAGAACAAGTCCCACACACTGCTAGAAGCCGAAATATTTTTTCAGAGCTAGATGCAGAAAAAAATTATATTGAATTTGCAACCTGATGGAGGTCAGTGTAGATGGACTAATAGAACAAGTCCCACACACTGCTAGAAGCCCACATATTTTTTCAGAGCTAGATGCAGATAAAAATTATTTTTAATGTGCAACCTGGTGGATGTTAGTATAGATGGACTAATAGACCAAATCCCACACACTGCTAGAAGCCGAAATATTTTTTTTTCAGAGCTAGACGCAGAAAAAAATTATATTGAATTTGCAACCTGATGGAGGTCAGTATAGATAGACTAACAGAACAAGTCTCACACACTGCTAGAAGCCGGAATATTTTTTCAGAGCTAGATGCAGAAAAAAATTATATTGAATTTGCCACCTGATGGAGGTTAGTATAGATGGAATAATAGAACAAGTCCCACACACTGCTAGAAGCCGAAATATTTTTTCAGAGCTAGATGCAGAAAAAAAATATATTGAATTTGCAACCTGATGGAGTTTAGTATAGATGAACTAATAGAACAAGTCCCACACACAGTTAGAAGCTGAAATATTTTTTCAGAGCTAGATGCAGAAATTTTTTTTATTGAATTTGCAAAATGATGGAGGTCAGTATAGATGGACTAATAGAACAAGTCCCACACACTGCTAGAAGCCGAAATATTTTTTCAGAGCTAGATGCAGAAAAAAATTATATTGAATTTGCAACCTGATGGAGGTTAGTATAGATGGACTAATAGAACAAGTCCCACACACTGCTAGAATCCAAAATATTTTTTCAGAGCTAGATGCAGAAAAAAATTATATTGAATTTGCAACCTGATGGAGGTCAGTATAGATGGACTAATAGAACAAGTCCCACACACTGCCAGAAGCCGAAATATTTTTTCAGAGCTAGATGCAGAAAAAAATTATATTGAATTTGCAACCTGATGGAGGTTAGTATAGATGGACTAATAGAACAAGTCCCACACACTGCTAGAAGCTGAAATATTTTTTCAGAGCTAGATGCAGAAAAAAATTATATTGAATTTGCAACCTGATGGAGGTTAGTATAGATGGACTAATAGAACAAGTCCCACACACTGCTAGAAGCCGAAATATTTTTTCAGAGCTAGATGCAGAAAAAAATTATATTGAATTTGCAACCTGATGGAGGTCAGTGTAGATGGACTAATAGAACAAGTCCCACACACTGCTAGAAGCCCACATATTTTTTCAGAGCTAGATGCAGATAAAAATTATTTTTAATGTGCAACCTGGTGGATGTTAGTATAGATGGACTAATAGACCAAATCCCACACACTGCTAGAAGCCGAAATATTTTTTTTTCAGAGCTAGACGCAGAAAAAAATTATATTGAATTTGCAACCTGATGGAGGTCAGTATAGATAGACTAACAGAACAAGTCTCACACACTGCCAGAAGCCGAAATATTTTTTCAGAGCTAGATGCAGAAAAAAATTATATTGAATTTGCAACCTGATGGAGGTTAGTATAGATGGACTAATAGAACAAGTCCCACACACTGCTAGAAGCTGAAATATTTTTTCAGAGCTAGATGCAGAAAAAAATTATATTGAATTTGCAACCTGATGGAGGTTAGTATAGATGGACTAATAGAACAAGTCCCACACACTGCTAGAAGCCGAAATATTTTTTCAGAGCTAGATGCAGAAAAAAATTATATTGAATTTGCAACCTGATGGAGGTCAGTGTAGATGGACTAATAGAACAAGTCCCACACACTGCTAGAAGCCCACATATTTTTTCAGAGCTAGATGCAGATAAAAATTATTTTTAATGTGCAACCTGGTGGATGTTAGTATAGATGGACTAATAGACCAAATCCCACACACTGCTAGAAGCCGAAATATTTTTTTTTCAGAGCTAGACGCAGAAAAAAATTATATTGAATTTGCAACCTGATGGAGGTCAGTATAGATAGACTAACAGAACAAGTCTCACACACTGCTAGAAGCCGGAATATTTTTTCAGAGCTAGATGCAGAAAAAAATTATATTGAATTTGCCACCTGATGGAGGTTAGTATAGATGGAATAATAGAACAAGTCCCACACACTGCTAGAAGCCGAAATATTTTTTCAGAGCTAGATGCAGAAAAAAAATATATTGAATTTGCAACCTGATGGAGTTTAGTATAGATGAACTAATAGAACAAGTCCCACACACAGTTAGAAGCTGAAATATTTTTTCAGAGCTAGATGCAGAAATTTTTTTTATTGAATTTGCAAAATGATGGAGGTCAGTATAGATGGACTAATAGAACAAGTCCCACACACTGCTAGAAGCCGAAATATTTTTTCAGAGCTAGATGCAGAAAAAAATTATATTGAATTTGCAACCTGATGGAGGTTAGTATAGATGGACTAATAGAACAAGTCCCACACACTGCTAGAATCCAAAATATTTTTTCAGAGCTAGATGCAGAAAAAAATTATATTGAATTTGCAACCTGATGGAGTTCAGTATAGATGGACTAATAGAACAAGTCCAACACACTGCTAGATGCCCAAATATTTTTTCAGAGCTAGAGGCATATAAACATTATTTTTAATTTGCAACCTGGTGGAGGTTAGTATAGATGGACTAATAGACCAAGTCCCATACACTGCTAGAGGCCGAAATATTTTTTCAGAGCTAGATGCAGAAAAAAATTATATTGCATTTGCAACCTGATGGAGGTCAGTATAGATGGACTAATACAACAAGTCCCACACACTGCTAGAAGCCGAAAAATTTTTTCAGAGCTAGATGCAGAAAAAAATTATATTGAATTTGCAACCTGATGGAGGTCAGTATTGATGGACTAATAGAACAAGTCCCCCACACTGCTAGAAGCCGAAATATTTTTTCAGAGCTAGATGCAGAAAATAATTATATTGAATTTGCAACCTGATTGAGGTCAGTAAAGATGGACTAATAGAACAAGTCCCACACACTGCTAGAAGCCGAAATATTTTTTCAGAGCTAGATGCAGAAAAAAATTATATTAAATTTGTCACCTGATGGAGGTCAGTAAAGATGGATTAATAGAACAAGTCCCACACACTGCTAGAAGCCCAAATATTTTTTCAGACCTAGACACAGATAAAAATTATTTTTAATTTGCAACCTGGTGGAGGTTAGTATAGATGTACTAATAGACCAAGTCCCACACACTGATAGAAGCCGAAATATTTTTTCAGAGCTAGATGCAGAAAAAAATTATATTGAATTTGCAACCTGATGGAGGTCAGTATAGATGGACTGATAGAACAAGTCGCACACACTGCTAGAAGCCGAAATATTTTTTCAGAGCTAGATGCAGAAAAAAATTATATTGAATTTGCAACCTGATGGAGGTCAGTATTGATGGACTAATAGAACAAGTCCCACACACTGCTAGAAGCCGAAATATTTTTTCAGAGCTAGATGCAGAAAAAAATTATATTGAATTTGCAACCTGATGGATGTTAGTATAGATGGACTTATAGAACAAGTCCCACACACTGCTGGAAGCCGAAATATTTTTTCAGAGCTAGATGCAGAAAAAAATTATATTGAATTTGCAACCTGATTGAGGTCAGTATAGATGGACTAATAGAACAAGTCCCACACACTGCTAGAAGCCGAAATATTTTTTCAGAGCTAGATGCAGATAAAAATTATTTTTAATTTGCAACCTGGTGGAGGTTAGTATAGATGGACTAATAGGCCAAGTCCCACACACTGCTAGAAGCCAATATAATTTTTCAGAGCTAGATGCAGAAAAAAATTATATTGAATTTGCAACCTGATGGAGGTCAGTATTGATGGACTAACAGAACAAGTCCCACACACTGCTAGAAGCCCAGATATTTTTTCAGAGCTAGATGCAGATAAAAATTATTTTTTATTTGCAACCTGGTGGAGGTTAGTATAGATGGACTAATAGACCAAGTCCCACACAATGCTAGTAGCCAAAATATTTTTTCAGAGCTAGATGCAGAAAAAAATTATATTGAATTTGCAACCTGATGGAGGTCAGTATAGATGGACTGATAGAACAAGTCCCACACACTGCTAGAAGCCAAAATATTTTTTCAAAGCTAGATGCAGAAAAAAATTATATTGTATTTTCAACCTGATGGAGGTTAGTATAGATGGACTAATAGAACAAGTCCCACACACTGCTACAAGCCAAAATATTTTTTCAGAGCTAGATAAAGAAAAAAATTATATTGAATTTGCAACCTGATGGAGGTCAGCATAGATGGACTAATAGAACAAGTCCCACACACTGCTAGAAGCCGAAATATTTTTTCAGTGCTAGATGCAGAAAAAAATATATTGAATTTGCCACCTGATGGAGGTTAGTATAGATGGACTAATAGAACAAGTCTCACACACTGCTAGAAGCCGAAATATTTTTTCAGAGCTAGATGCAGAAAAAAACATATTGAATTTGCAACCTGATGGAGTTTAGTATAGATGAACTAATAGAACAAGTCCCACACACAGCTAGAAGCTGAAATATTTTTTCAGAGCTAGATGCAGAAATTTTTTTTATTGAATTTGCAACCTGATGGAGGTCAGTATAGATGGACTAATAGAACAAGTCCCACACACTGCTAGAATCCAAAATATTTTTTCACAGCTAGATGCAGAAAAAAATTATATTGAATTTGCAACCTGATGGAGTTCAGTATAGATGGACTAATAGAACAAGTCCAACACACTGCTAGATGCCCAAATATTTTTTCAGAGCTAGATGCATATAAAAATTATTTTTAATTTGCAACCTGGTGGAGGTTAGTATAGATGGACTAATAGACCAAGTCCCATACACTGCTAGAGGCCGAAATATTTTTTTCAGAGCTAGATGCAGAAAAAATTATATTGAATTTGCAACCTGATGGAGGTCAGTATAGATGGACTAATACAACAAGTCCCACACACTGCTAGAAGTCGAAATATTTTTTCAGAGCTAGATGCAGAAAAAAATTATATTGAATTTGCAAACTGATGGAGGTCAGTATTGATGGACTCATAGAACAAGTCCCACACACAGCTAGAAGCGAAAATATTTTTTCAGAGCTAGATGCAGAAATTTTTTTTATTGAATTTGCCACCTGATGGATGTTACTATAGATGGACTAATAGAACAAGTTCCACACACTGCTAGAAGCCGAAATATTTTTTCAGAGCTAGATGTAGAAAAAAATTATATTGAATTTGCAACCTGATTGAGGTCAGTAAAGATGGACTAATAGAACAAGTCCCACAAACTGCTAGAAGCCGAAAAATTTTTTCAGAGCTAGATGCAGAAAAAAATTATATTGAATTTGCAACCTGATTTTAGGTTAGTATAGATGGACTAATAGAACAAGTCCCACACACTGCTAGAAGCCGAAATATTTTTTCAGAGCTAGATGCAGAAAAAAATTATATTGAATTTGCAACCTGATGGAGGTCAGTAAAGATGGATTAATAGAACAAGTCCCACACACTGCTAGAAGCCCAAATATTTTTTCAGAGCTAGACGCAGATAAAAATTATTTTTAATTTGTAACCTGGTGGAGGTTAGTATGGATGGACTAATAGACCAAGTCCCACACACTGATAGAAGCCGAAATATTTTTTCAGAGCTAGATGCAGAAAAAAATTATATTGAATTTGCAACCTGATGGAGGTCAGTATAGATGGACTGATAGAACAAGTCGCACACACTACTAGAAGCCGAAAAAATTTTTCAGAGCTAGTTGCAGAAAAAAATTATATTGAATTTGCAACCTGATGGAGGTCAGTATTGATGGACTAATAGAACAAGTCCCACACACTGCTAGAAGCCGAAATATTTTTTCAGAGCTAGATGCAGAATAAAATTATATTGAATTTGCAACCTGATGGATGTTAGTATAGATGGACTAATAGAACAAGTCGCACACACTGCTTGAAGCTGAAATATTTTTTCAGAGCTAGATGCAGAAAAAAATTATATTGAATTTGCAACCTGATTGAGGTCAGTATAGATGGACTAATAGAACAAGTCCCACACACTGCTAGAAGCCCAAATATTTTTTCAGAGCTAGATGCAGATAAAAATTATTTTTAATTTGCAACCTGGTGGAGGTTAGTATAGATGGACTAATAGACCAAGTCCCACACACTGCTAGAAGCCGAAATATTTTTTTTCAGAGCTAGACGCAGAAAAAAATTATACTAAATTTGCAACCTGATGGAGGTCAGTATAGATAGACTAACAGAACAAGTCTCACACACTGCTAGAAGCCGAAATATTTTTTCAGAGCTAGATGCAGAAAAAAATTATATTGAATTTGCCACCTGATGGAGGTTAGTATAGATGGAATAATAGAACAAGTCCCACACACTGCTAGAAGCCGAAATATTTTTTCAGAGCTAGATGCAGAAAAAAATTATATTGAATTTGCCACCTGATGGAGGTTAGTATAGATGGACTAATAGAACAAGTCCCACACACTGCTAGAAGCCGAAATATTTTTTCAGAGCTAGATGCAGAAAAAAAATATATTGAATTTGCAACCTGATGGAGTTTAGTATAGATGAACTAATAGAACAAGTCCCACACACAGTTAGAAGCTGAAATATTTTTTCAGAGCTAGATGCAGAAATTTTTTTTATTGAATTTGCAAAATGATGGAGGTCAGTATAGATGGACTAATAGAACAAGTCCCACACACTGCTAGAAGCCGAAATATTTTTTCAGAGCTAGATGCAGAAAAAAATTATATTGAATTTGCAACCTGATGGAGGTTAGTATAAATGGACTAATAGAACAAGTCCCACACACTGCTAGAATCCAAAATATTTTTTCAGAGCTAGATGCAGAAAAAAATTATATTGAATTTGCAACCTGATGGAGTTCAGTATAGATGGACTAATAGAACAAGTCCAACAAACTGCTAGATGCCCAAATATTTTTTCAGAGCTAGAGGCATATAAACATTATTTTTAATTTGCAACCTGGTGGAGGTTAGTATAGATGGACTAATAGACCAAGTCCCATACACTGCTAGAGGTCGAAATATTTTTTCAGAGCTAGATGCAGAAAAAAATTATATTGAATTTGCAACCTGATGGAGGTCAGTATAGATGGACTAATACAACAAGTCCCACACACTGCTAGAAGCCGAAATATTTTTTCAGAGCTAGATGCAGAAAAAAATTATATTGAATTTGCAACCTGATGGAGGTCAGTATTGATGGACTAATAGAACAAGTCCCCCACACTGCTAGAAGCCGAAATATTTTTTCAGAGCTAGATGCAGAAAAGAATTATATTAAATTGGCAACCTGATTGAGGTCAGTAAAGATGGACTAATAGAACAAGTCCCACACACTGCTAGAAGCCGAAATATTTTTTCAGAGCTAGATGCAGAAAAAAATTATATTGAATTTGCAACCTGATGGATGTTAGTATAGATGGACTAATAGAATAAGTCCCACACACTGCTGGAAGCCGAAATATTTTTTCAGAGCTAGATGTAGAAAAGAATTATATTGAATTTGCAACCTGATTGAGGTCAGTAAAGATGGATTAATAGAACAAGTCCCACACACTGCTAGAAGCCCAAATATTTTTTCAGACCTAGACACAGATAAAAATTATTTTTAATTTGCAACCTGGTGGAGGTTAGTATAGATGGACTAATAGACCAAGTCCCACACGCTGATAGAAGCCGAAATATTTTTTCAGAGCTAGATGCAGAAAAAATTATATTGAATTTGCAACCTGATGGAGGTCAGTACAGATGGACTGATAGAACAAGTCGCACACACTGCTAGAAGCCGAAATATTTTTTCAGAGCTAGATGCAGAAAAAAATTATATTGAATTTGCAACCTGATGGAGGTCAGTATTGATGGACTAATAGAACAAGTCCCACACACTGCTAGAAGCCGAAATATTTTTTCAGAGCTAGATGCAGAAAAAAATTATATTGAATTTGCAACCTGATGGATGTTAGTATAGATGGACTAATAGAACAAGTCCCACACACTGCTGGAAGCCGAAATATTTTTTCAGAGCTAGATGCAGAAAAAAATTATATTGAATTTGCAACCTGATGGAGGTCAGTATAGATGGACTAATAGAACAAGTCCCACACACTGCTAGAAGCCCAAATATTTTTTCAGAGCTAGATGCAGATAAAAATTATTTTTAATTTGCAACCTGGTGGAGGTTAGTATAGATGGACTAATAGGCCAAGTCCCACAAACTGCTAGAAGCCAATATAATTTTTCAGAGCTAGATGTAGAAAAAAATTATATTGAATTTGCAACCTGATGGAGGTCAGTATAGATGGACTAATAGAACAAGTCCCACACACTGCTAGAAGCCAAAATATTTTTTCAAAGCTAGATGCAGAAAAAAATTATATTGTATTTGCAACCTGATGGAGGTTAGTATAGATGGACTAATAGAACAAGTCCCACACACTGCTACAAGCCAAAATATTTTTCCAGAGCTAGATAAAGAAAAAAATTATATTGAATTTGCAACCTGATGGAGGTCAGCATAGATGGACTAATAGAACAAGTCCCACACACTGCTAGAAGCCGAAATATTTTTTAAGTGCTAGATGCAGAAAAAAATTATATTGAATTTGTCACCTGATGGAGGTTAGTATAGATGGACTAATAGAACAAGTCCCACACACTGCTAGAAGCCGAAATATTTTTTCAGAGCTAGATGCAGAAAAAAACATATTGAATTTGCAACCTGATGGAGTTTAGTATAGATGAACTAATAGAACAAGTCCCACACACAGCTAGAAGCTGAAATATTTTTTCAGAGCTAGATGCAGAAATTTTTTTTATTGAATTTGCAACCTGATGGAGGTCAGTATAGATGGACTAATAGAACAAGTCCCACACACTGCTAGAATCCAAAATATTTTTTCACAGCTAGATGCAGAAAAAAATTATATTGAATTTGCAACCTGATGGAGTTCAGTATAGATGGACTAATAGAACAAGTCCAACACACTGCTAGATGCCCAAATATTTTTTCAGAGCTAGATGCATATAAAAATTATTTTTAATTTGCAACCTGGTGGAGGTTAGTATAGATGGACTAATAGACCAAGTCCCAAAAACTGCTAGAGGCCGAAATATTTTTTTCAGAGCTAGATGCAGAAAAAATTATATTGAATTTGCAACCTGATGGAGGTCAGTATAGATGGACTAATACAACAAGTCCCACACACTGCTAGAAGTCGAAATATTTTTTCAGAGCTAGATGCAGAAAAAAATTATATTGAATTTGCAAACTGATGGAGGTCAGTATTGATGGACTAATAGAACAAGTCCCACACACTGCTAGAAGCCAAAATATTTTTTCAGAGCTAGATGCAGAAATTTTTTTTATTGAATTTGCAACCTGATGGATGTTAGTATAGATGGACTAATAGAACAAGTTCCACACACTGCTAGAAGCCGAAATATTTTTTCAGAGCTAGATGCAGAAAAAAATTATATTGAATTTGCAACCTGATTGAGGTCAGTAAAGATGGACTAATAGAACAAGTCCCACACACTGCTAGAAGCCGAAATATTTTTTCAGAGCTAGATGCAGAAAAAAATTATATTGAATTTGCAACCTGATGGAGTTTAGTATAGATGGACTAATAGAACAAGTCCCACACACTGCTAGAAGCCGAAATATTTTTTCAGAGCTAGATGCAGAAAAAAATTATATTGAATTTGCAACCTGATGGAGGTCAGTAAAGATGGATTAATAGAACAAGTCCCACACACTGCTAGAAGCCCAAATATTTTTTCAGAGCTAGACGCAGATAAAAATTATTTTTAATTTGCAACCTGGTGGAGGTTAGTATAGATGGACTAATAGACCAAGTCCCACACACTGATAGAAGCCGAAATATTTTTTCAGAGCTAGATGCAGAAAAAAATTATATTGAATTTGCAACCTGATGGAGGTCAGTATAGATGGACTGATAGAACAAGTCGCACACACTACTAGAAGCCGAAATAATTTTTCAGAGCTAGTTGCAGAAAAAAATTATATTGAATTTGCAACCTGATGGAGGTCAGTATTGATGGACTAATAGAACAAGTCCCACACACTGCTAGAAGCCGAAATATTTTTTCAGAGCTAGATGCAGAAAAAAATTATATTGAATTTGCAACCTGATGGATGTTAGTATAGATGGACTAATAGAACAAGTCGCACACACTGCTGGAAGCCGAAATATTTTTTCAGAGCTAGATGCAGAAAAAAATTATATTGAATTTGCAACCTGATTGAGGTCAGTATAGATGGACTAATAGAACAAGTCCCACACACTGCTAGAAGCCCAAATATTTTTTCAGAGCTAGATGCAGATAAAAATTATTTTTAATTTGCAACCTGGTGGAGGTTAGTATAGATGGACTAATAGACCAAGTCCCACACACTGCTAGAAGCCAAAATATTTTTTCAGAGCTAGATGCAGAAAAAAATTATATTGAATTTGCAACCTGATGTAGGTCAGTATAGATGGACTAATAGAACAAGTCCCACACACTGCTAGAAGCCAAAATATTTTTACAAAGCTAGATGCAGAAAAAAATTATTTTGTATTTGCAACCTGATGGAGGTTAGTATAGATGGACTAATAGAACAAGTCCCACACACTGCTAGAAGCCAAAATATTTTTTCAGAGCTAGATAAAGAAAAAAATTATATTGAATTTGCAACCTGATGGAGGTCAGTATAGATGGACTATTAGAACAAGTCCCACACACTGCTAGAAGCCCAAATATTTTTTCAGAGCTAGATGCAGATAAAAATTATTTTTAATTTGCAACCTGGTGGAGGTTAGTATATATGGACTAATAGACCAAGTCCCACACACTGCTAGAAGCCGAAATATTTTTTCAGAGCTAGATGCAGATAAAAATTATTTTTAATTTGCAACCTGGTGGAGGTTAGTATATATGGACTAATAGACCAAGTCCCACACACTGCTAGAAGCCGAAATATTTTTTCAGAGCTAGATGTAGATAAAAATTATTTTTAATTTGCAACCTGGTGGAGGTTAGTATATATGGACTAACAGACCAAGTCCCACACAGTGCTAGAAGCCGAAATATTTTTTCAGAGCTAGATGCAGAAAAAAATTATATTGAATTTGCAACCTGAAGGAGGTCAGTATAGATGGACTAATAGACCAAGTCCCACACACTGCTAGAAGCCGAAATATTTTTTCAGAGCTAGATGCAGAAAAATATTATATTGAATTTGCAACCTGGTGGAGGTTAGTATAGATGGACTAATAGAATGATGCTATGCCCAAAAGGTTTTACCTCACTAGGTGCAGTAAAAAAATTGGTATTCTATACACAGGTGGTGTATCTTGCAACACAGATAGGCTACTCCACTGACTAACACACTCTGCAATAGGCCAAAAAGGATTTGCTTTGCTAGATTTAGCCAAATGCTGTGAAAAAAACTTGCACAGCACTGGCACAGACCTGCCTGGCAAAAACTGATAGGAACTGATGTAACTTAGTCCTGAAAAGGACTGCAATTACAAATAGTCTTTACTCCCAACCTATCTATTTAAGAGCACAGACCTGCCAGATAAAAGTCATAGGAAATGATGTAACCTAGTCCTTAAAAGGACTGCAATCACAACTCTTCCCTACTCCCAAGCTATCAGTAGATTTGTGCGAAAATTCGCTTGAAATTAACAAGGTATAGCGCACACAGCAACAGCGGTGCCGTCTAACATGCAGCTGCAGCAGTGAGAAAATGGTGGCGACGGGGAAAATGGCTGGGTCTTATAGGGCAAGGACATGTGACATACGCTGCCAATGACACATGCCCTTGCTTGTGTGAAAAAAAGCAGTTCGCTCCGTGTGTGCGCTGCTGATAGGCTGACAGACTGCACCTCCCCACTGTAAATGCGGGAAAGAGAAAAAAAAATGGAGATCTTCATAATTCCTGCAGAGATCCATCCCCTGCCCCTCCCCCCGCCCCGCTGTACACTCAAACTGCGTATTAACATTAATTTTCAGCATTACTGAGAAAAAATCCAGTTATGATTTTGGCGCACGAACCGTTATCGAACATAACCTCGAACAGCCGAATTTTTTTCAAATCGTTCATGTTCGCCGAACGGCTCGAACACCGCCCAAAACAGCTCGAATTTGAGATTGGCGAACAGTTCGAGTCGAACACCGCTCATCTCTAGAAATGAATAATAATCTAAAGATCCAAGTTATAGGTAGGTGCTGTCCCTGCATGGTCAGTGTAACTGTAAATTGATTGTTCAGTGATATCCTGCTGTAAGAGTATCTATATAACAGCATTTTAATTTTACTATATACACACGGAAAACAAGGAGGGAAGTTTAGTACCCTACAGTCCTAATCTTGCTACTAAAGGAAAATATTGAAATCAAGGCTTTTGTACCATAAAAGTTGTTCTTTCTGGCTAGTGAAAGGAGGACCAAAGAAAAAGCTCTACATTTAAAAAATGTAAATGCAATTGTATCTCTCAAACAGCTTTTGTTTTGGAAAAAAAAATGTTTTTTGCACACTTCCTGGTTGTAATGGTTTAATATTAGAATTGTAAACACCACCTGAATACATTTGCCTGTTGCAGATGCTCAAGTTTGGAACATAAATCTACCTATCTTTTATTGTTCCAAACTTATCTGTAAATAATCGGGGTGGGTGGGTTGGGGAGGGATGTTGTTTTGACCTTTTTAAAGAAAGGGAATACTTTTATTTTTAAATATCTGTTTTAATTGTCTAATTTTGGAAATGTACACCACGAGAACATACTGCATTCTCTTTCTACATATTCATTTCTGGTCACAAACCTATAAGTAGCTACTAAGTAATGTAACATTTTAGGGTTACACAAATGATGCTGAATTTTTGTTCAAGGTCGGGGGATATTTAAATAAAAAAAAATAATGAGATTAAAAAACCTTAAATATTAAAATAAAGCACAAACAAGGTTAAGGTTATGCAACTGTTTTATCCATTGAATTTATCAATAGTAGGTGCCATAACATTACTGCTGGCTGTTGTCGCAAATTACTTTCTATGTATGTAGATAGGTTACAAAACATCATTTTTAGGGTTATGTAATTTTTGTAAAGAGGAGAGAATGTAAACATAAATTATATATTAAAAAATACAAAAAATATTGTTTTTACATAATTCTTTTACTAGTCCAATTTATCAAGCGTCCGTGCCCTCAAATTTATTTTATTCTTTCCCAATAGTTATCTTTCATGCTTATACTTAGCAAGCAATGTAGCATTCCTGTTACAATTTTTTTTGTTGGAGATTGGGGGTGTTGTGGTGGTGGTGATGGGTTATGGGGGGTAATAAATATGAAAAAATGTAACTAAAATTATAAATCATAAACACTGGTTTTACTTTATTCATACATGTTTTAATTTTCTATTTGGCAACTGTACACCCTAAAACTATATTGTAGGTTGTTGTAGCATTTTTAGGCAGTGTTACTACCTCCTAGAATATGTTGTGATGTAGCCTTTTTTGTGCCTGGTGAAATTAATCTGCATTAACTAAAACTCAGCAAATAATTTTCTCTATTTACTGTAATAATTTAACTTTGCTGTTCTGTTTTGGCACACCTGTTTAAATTGTCAAATTATTAAACAGAAAAAAGCTACATCGTTATTGTGAGCAGACTGCTGTGGTATGAGCCTTGTTGGTCATTACATCAACCCTGCCTAACATTTCTGGTTAATTTTATAATTTTCCAAACTTTGATAAGTGTGTTAAAAAAAACTACGAGAAACTTTTAGCCATTTTTGTTTTCAAAATGTACAGCAGGTAAAATAAGTATTGAACACTGTGAAGACACGGGGTCTTCCTTTGGCATAATACTACTCACACAACACAGGGTGAGGGTAAAACAGTGTGGCAATACTTTATTGAACCACCAAACAGACAATAATCAACATATTTAGCAAACATTCATTGTTCAAAGATAGTGATGAACGAATATGTTCAAAATCAGATCTCCAAACTTAAGTTCGACACGATTGTGGCACATTCAGATTCATGATCAGAAAGGCGAGAAAATTTGTTAAATTCGGTAACATTCAGCGAATTTACATGGTTGCATGATTGCAGGGCAACTACTGAGTTTTTTACAGCTTTGCTAGCATAGTGCTTTTGTATGATGAGTGGGGAGACGTGGCAGATGAGTAGAGGGGCTGGTGATAGCTCAGAACAGGTCAGAGCAGTGGCTCACTGTTTTTTGCCTTTTATCCTTCCTGTAGGCGGTAACTTTAAGTCAGGAAAGCGCGGCTAGCCAATCAGAGTGCAGGAAGCATTCACAGTGTCCCAGACACAAGGGCTTATGCAACTGGCTGCTGAAATCACATGTCCTCCCTATATAAAAGGCGGCCATGTTCCCTCAGCGCCATTTTATGCATGTCACTGAAGGAGATGGACGCTGCTGAGTGTGCTGTGTCCTGTGTAATGAGAGATATTAGTTAGATAGATGGGCACGTCTGTGGAAGTCAGATAGTGTAGATAGAAGTCCTGTGCTGTGTACCTGTTCAATCGACCTAGCAGCTTTTTTTTTTTTTTTTTGTACAATTACTGAGATTCTGACACAAAGAGCAGGGCCTATGGCTCAGAACAGTGCTGTGCATCGGTTGTACTATCTGTGCTCCATGCAGACCTTCAATCTATTTTTGCACCTGCTAATGTGATAATGCAAGTAGAGATGAGCGGTGTTCGACTAGAACTGTTCGCCAATCTCAAATTCGAGCTGTTTTGGGCGGTGTTCGAGTTGTTCGACGAACCCGAACGATTTGCAAAAAATTCGGCTGTTCGAGGTTATGTTCGATAACTGTTCGTGCACCAAAAGCGTGTCCTGCATGCCTGGCGCTATTTAGAGCACCAATCATGCAGGGATTGTCTGCCACTCACTGTAATGCCACAGCCATGGTGGTTGTGGCATTACAGTGATTGCCCAAATCGATGGGAACAGTGCTCACAGTGAAACATGAAAAGCCGGCAATTCAGCAGCGGCATACACCGGTACCCGACAATTTAGAACCGAAAGAATAGAGCTTCACACATAGATTAGATAGATATAAACATGTCAGCCACATATATACGAAGTACAGTGAAAGTGCTGCTTACTGTACTTGTCATTTAGCGTAAAGGATTTATCAAAAAAAATAATAGTGTTTTCATGCACCGTCTCTTTAAAAAAGCCGGCCGGCAATTCAGCATCTGTACCCGACAATTTATAACAGACAGAATAGAGCTTCACACATAGATTAGATAGATAGAAACATGTCAGTCACATATATATGAAGTACAGTGATAGTGTTGGTTACTGTACTTGTCATTTAGTATTAAAATAAAGGATTTATTATTAAAAAAATTGGCGTGGGGTTCCCCTTAATTTTAGGCTCTAGCGGAGGTTAAGCAGACGGCTGGGGCAGATGTTTGAAGCCTGGGAAGGGGGTAATACCCACGGAGCTTCCCAGACTACTAATATCAGCCCCCAGCTGAATACATAGCCTTTACTAGCTATTAAAATGGGGGACCCCCCCAAAAAAATGACGTGGGGTCCCCCCTAATTTAATAGCTAGCAAAGGCTAGGCAGACAGCTGGGGGCTGATATTAATAGCCCAGAAAGGGAGCCATGAATATTGGCCCCCTCCCAGGCTAGAAACACCAGCCGTCAGCCGCCCCAGAAATGGCGCATTCATAGGATGCGCCAATTCTGGCACTTAGCCTCGCTCTTCCACGCTGCCCTGGTGCGGTGGCAGGGGGTAATAGGGTTGGGGTTGATGTCAGCTTATAATGCCAGCTGACATCAAGCCCAGGTTAGTAATGGAGAGGCGTCTATAAGACACCCCCATTACTAACCCCATAGTCAAAGTTAAAAAAACACAAACACCCAGAATAAAGTCCTTTAATTGAAATAAAGACACAATCCTTTATTGTTCTAAATTAAACCATACTTACCGTCACGCCCATTCCAGCTGAAGCCAACGATCTCCTGCAATAAAAGAAAAATAATAAAGCAACCTCATCCTTACCTTTCCATGGTTCCCACGACAGCTTCAGCTCTGCTACATCGAGATGACAGGCTGGACCGCAGCAGAACGCTGCCATCCAGCCTCTCATCCCGCAGACACTGAAAAGCGCAGGCTTGCTTGCGCTGCTCAGCGTCTCTCTGTGACGACATCCAGATGAGCCGAGTTCATGTCCAATGAACTCGGCTCACCTCATGCACGTCACTGACAGCGTGGGAAAATTCTCACGCTGAGGCGGTGAGTGCAGGAGAATTCTCCCACGCTGTCAGTGACGTGCATAAGGTGAGCTCATGTCCAATGAACTCAGCTCACCTCCTGCACGTCACTGACAGCGTGGGAGAATTCTCCTGCACTCAGCGCTTCAGCGTGAGAATTCTCCCACGCTGAAGCGCTGAGTGCAGGAGAATTTTCCCACGCTGTCAGTGACGTGCATAAGGTGAGCTCATGTCCAGTGAACTCAGCTCACCTCCTGCACGTCACTGACAGCGTGGGAGAATTCTCCTGCACTCAGCGCTTCAGTGTGAGAATTCTCCCATGCTGAAGCGCTGAGTGCAGGAGAATTTTCCCACGCTGTCAGTGACGTGCATGAGGTGAGCCGAGTTCATTGGACATTAACTCGGCTCATCTGGATGCCCTCACAGAGAGACACTGTGGAGCGCAAGCAAGCCTGCGCTTCTCAGTGTCTGCGGGATGACAGGCTGGATGGCAGCGTTCTGCTGCGGTCCAGCCTGTCATCTCGATGTAGCAGAGCTGAAGCTGTCATGGGAACCATGGAAAGGTAAGGATGATGTTGCTTTATTATTTTTCTTTTATTTCAGGAGATCGTTGGCTTCAGCTGGAATGGGCGTGATGGTAAGTATGGTTTAATTTAGAACAATAAAGAATTGTGTGTTTATTTCAATTAAAGGACTTTTTTCTGGGTGTTGTGTTTTTTTTAAATACTTTACTAGAAATTCATGGCGGTCATGTCTAATATGGGCGTGACCCCATGAATTTCGGGCTTAGGGCCAGCTGATAATGCCAAGCTGGCCCTAACCCCTTTATTACCCAGTGAGCCACCGCATCAGGGCCCTGGATGAGTTGGGTACAGCGCCAGAAGATGGCGCTTCTATGAACGCGCCATTTTCCGGGGTGGCTGCGGACTGCAATTTGCAGCGGGGGTGGCCCAGAAAGCTTGGGCCTCCCTGCGCTGTAGATTCCAGCCCCCAGCTGCCTAGTTGTACCTGGCTGGACACAAAAACAGGGCGAAGCCCCACGTCAATTTTCTTTAAATTATTTCATGACATAATTAAGAAAAAAAGGGCTTCCCTATATTGTTGTGCCCGGCCAGGTACAAATAGGCAGCTGGTGGTTGGGGGCAGCCCGTTCCTGCCTGCTGTACCTGGCTGGACACAAATATAGTGCGAATCCCCACGTCAATTTTTTTTAAATTATTTCATGAATTTCCTGAAATAATTTAAAAAAATTGAAGTGGGGCTTCGCACTATATTTGTATCCAGCCAGGTACAGCAGGCAGGAACGGGCTGCCCCCAACCACCAGCTGCCTATTTGTACCTGGCCGGACACAACAATATAGGGAAGGCCTTTTTTTCTTAATTATTTCATGAATTTCATGAAATAATTAAAAAAAAAGTACGTGGGGCTTCGCCCTATTTTTGTGTCCAGCCAGGTACAACTAGGCAGCTGGGGGCTGGAATCTGCAGCGCAGGGAGGCCCAAGCTTTCTGGGCCCCCCCCCGCTACAAATTGCAGTCCGCAGCCACCCCGGAAAATGGCGCGTTCATAGAAGCGCCATCTTCTGGCGCTGTATCCAGCTCATCCAGGGCCCTGGTGCGGTGGCTCACTGGGTAATAAAGGGGTTAAGGCCAGCTTGGTATTATCAGCTGGCCCCAAGCCCAAAATTCATGGGGTCACGCCAGTATTAGACATGACCGCCATGAATTTCTAGTAAAGTATTTAAAAAAAACACAACACCCAGAATAAAGTCTTTTAATTGAAATAAAGACACAATTCTTTATTGTTCTAAATTAAACCATACTTACCATCACACCCATTCCAGCTGAAGCCAACGATCTCCTGCAATAAAAGAAAAATAATAAACCAACCTCATCCTTACCTTTCCATGGTTCCCACGACAGCTTCAGCTCTGCTACATCGAGATGACTGGCTGGACCGCAGCAGAACGCTGCCATCCAGTCTGTCATCCCGCAGACACTGAGAAGCGCAGGCATGCTTGCGCTCCTCACTGTCTCGCTGTGACGGCATCCAGATGAGCCGAGGTCATGTCCAATGAACTCGGCTCACCTCATGCACGTCACTGACAGCGTGGGAAAATTCTCACGCTGAAGTGCTGAGTGCAGGAGAATTCTCCCACGCTGTCAGTGATGTGCATGAGGTGAGCTCATGTCCAATGAACTCAGCTCACCTCCTGCACGTCACTGACAGCGTGGGAAAATTCTCCTGCAATCAGCGCTTCAGCGTGAGAATTTTCCCACGCTGTCAGTGACGTGCATGAGGTGAGCCGAGTTTATTGGACATGAACTCGGCTCATCTGGATGTCGTCACAGAGAGACGCTGAGCAGCGCAAGCAAGCCTGCGCTTCTCAGTGTCTGCGGGATGACAGGCTGGATGGCAGCGTTCTGCTGCGGTCCAGCCTGTTATCTCGATGTAGCAGAGCTGAAGCTGTCGTGGGAACCATGGAAAGGTAAGGATGAGGTTGCTTTATTATTTTTCTTTTATTGCAGGAGATCGTTGGCTTCAGCTGGAATGGGCGTGATGGTAAGTATGGTTTAATTTAGAACAATAAAGGATTGTGTCTTTATTTCAATTAAAGGACTTTATTCTGGGTGTTTGTGTTTTTTTTAACTTTGACTATGGGGTTAGTAATGGGGGTGTCTTATAGACGCCTCTCCATTACTAACCTGGGCTTGATGTCAGCTGGCATTATAAGCTGACATCAACCCCAACCCTATTACCCCCTGCCACCGCACCAGGGCAGCGTGGAAGAGCGAGGCTAAGTGCCAGAATTGGCGCATCCTATGAATGCGCCATTTCTGGGGCGGCTGACGGCTGGTGTTTCTAGCCTGGGAGGGGGCCAATATTCATGGTTCCCTTCCTGGGCTATTAATATCAGCCCCCAGCTGTCTGCCTAGCCTTTGCTAGCTATTAAATTAGGGGGGACCCCACGTCATTTTTTTTGGGGGGTCCCCCATTTTAATAGCTAGTAAAGGCTATGTATTCAGCTGGGGGCTGATATTAGTAGCCTGGGAAGCTCCGTGGGTATTACCCCCTTCCCAGGCTTCAAACATCTGCCCCAGCCGTCTGCTTAACCTCCGCTAGAGCCTAAAATTAAGGGGAACCCCACGCCAATTTTTTTAATAATAAATCCTTTATTTTAATACTAAATGACAAGTACAGTAACCAACACTGTCACTGTACTTCATATATATGTGACTGACATGTTTCTATCTATCTAATCTATGTGTGATGCTCTATCTTTCTGTTATAAATTGTCGGGTACCGCTGCTGAATTGCCGGCCGGCTTTTTTAAAGAGACAGTGCATGAAAACACTATTATTTTTTTAAATAAATCCTTTACACTAAATGACAAGTACAGTAAGCAACACTATCACTGTACTTATTATATATGTGACTGACATGTTTCTATCTATCTAATCTATGTGTGAAGCTCTATTCTTTCTGTTCTAAATTGTCGGGTACAGATGCTGAATTGCCGGCGGGCTTTTTTAAAGAGACGGTGCATGAAAACACTAATATTTTTTTTAATAAATCCTTTACACTAAATGACAAGTGCAGTAACCAACACTGTCACTGTGCTTCTTATATGTGTGACTGACATGTTTTTATCTATCTAATCTATGTGTGATGCTCTATTCCTTCTTGTCTAAATTGTCGGGTACCGGTGTATGCCGCTGCTGAATTTGCCGGCCGGCTTTTTTAAAGAGAGTGTCTTCTGAGCAGTTTGTCAGCTTTTGGACACCTTTGCAGGTGTTTTCTATGTGTTTCTATGTGTTTTTGTTTGCCTGCCATTGGTTTTAACGGTGTTCGACGGTGTTCTAAGGTGTTCGACGAACAGTTCGACGAACAGTTCCTCGAACATCCCGGTGTTCGACGAACCGAACCGAACCCGAACACTACGGGGGTGGCTCAACACTAAATGCAAGCAGCCCTTGTAGGCCACTTTTTGTTTTTGTGGGGTTGAAATTCAGCTATCTGCAGAGCTTGTCAGTGCAGAGCGCAAAATACTTTTTTTTCATTTGCTAATATGATAGTGCAAGCTGTGTTAGCCCAGTTTGTAATTTAATTGGTGGATGAACTTCAGCTTTATGCATAGTAAAACAAATATTTTTTTTCTGTAGCTAGCCACAGTCCACTAAAGATTTTTTTGTGTGGCAAACGTGATACAGTCTGCTAAAAGCCACATACTATCTTAGTGGTGGTAAACCTTAGCTGTTTTCAGAGTAAAAAAATATATTTTTTCTGCTGCTAGGCAGAGTCAAAAAAATATCTTTTTTTTTTCTTCCTCCACCTCAACATCACACACAGAACAGTCCACAGAGGTGGCCCTCCAATTACCCTTGCTTCCCCCCGTGTCACAACTGTCCAAGCGCCCAACTGACTGTAGCAAACCACAGATGGGAGAGTCTGTAGAACTGTTCACCCATTCTATACCATGGGCATCAGAAGTGTACTCCAAACATTCACAGTGTCAAAAATAGGAGGAAAGCATCTTCACCGATGCCCAAAACTTTTCTAAGTTGAATTCAAGGCAGGACGGAGTAGGATCCGAGCAGGTTCCTGACCCTTGTCACCAGACGTTAATCAAAGGGTAGGTGATCCTGATGAGACTCAGATACCTGAAGCTCATGCGGACTGTACTGTGCTGTCAGGGCAACAAGAGGAGAAGGGTTACTCTGAGGCCGAAGAATGGGATAACATATTGGATGATGATGAAGTTGAAGATCCTACTTGATGTGAACTCAGAGTTACGCAGCCGAGTAGGTAATCTGAGGAGGTGGAGGAGAAAGATGAGGAGGTTACTTTCCACCCTACGGCGCAGTCATGGAGTGATGCAAGCACAAGGAGCACTGCATTCTTAGCCACAACTGTGGCTGTGGCCAGCAGCGGTCGCGGGTCTGCAGCTCCCAGGGGTGGCAAGGGTTGCCTAGCCTGGGCCTTTTTTGAGACTGCAAACGATGAGCCAACTCACGTTATCTGCACACTTTTCAAGAAAAAACTCAGTGGAGGAAAAAAGTTCAATCATTTGACTACTACATGCATGAACCTTCACATGTGCAATCAACATGCGTTTCGCTGGGAATCTCACTGCGCTAAAATGCAGACCAGCGGACCTCAACAACCATCAGCTGCCCCATCAACTGCATCCACTGCTTCTTCCTCCTCCTCTGTTACCATGCCAAGTATTGGCATGCAGGTCTCCCACCAGAAAACTTCTTGTTCTCTACCCGATCCAGTCAGGCTGAGTGAGAGGCTGTCAGCTGTAACGGAAGCAGACATGCCTGCTGTGTTTGTTTCACCGAGCACACCACACATTTCTCAATCCACCTTAACATCTGCGCCTGCACCTCACTCACAGACCAGCAGTTTGTCCATTTCACTGTACTCCGCCCTCTCTCAGCACTGCAGCCAGCGCTCGGTCCTGCAGTTGTGGTCATATAAAAGATTGTTTCATCCTACACATGATAAGCTAAAAAGTTGAACTCCACCATCTCCAATCTGTTGGCCACGGAAATGCTGCCTTTCCGCCTGGACACCAGCATGTCGCAGACAACATCACCTGTTCCTTGTCTAAATCTATATCTGCCAGGGTGCATTTCACTACAGACACCTGGACGAGTAAGACTGGCAAAGGGCGTTACATCTCGCTGACTAGGCACTGGGTGACTCTGCTGGCTGTGGGGACAGGTGGGTAAGGGGCTGCTCCACAAATCTTGGAATCCCCAAGGCTAGCAGAACAAACCTCTGTATTTCACACTTCCTCCATTGCTTCTGTGTCCTCCACCTCCTCTAGGGCCTCCACCTGCGCACTCAACCTCTGCCTTAACGAGACACATGTTCCAACAGTGCAAAGTGAATCCACACCACCTCCGTACTGCACAGCCAGGGCTCATCGCAATCAGGCAGTCTTCAAATTAATATGGCTTGGAGATCGCAGTCATAAAGCTGAAGAGTTGTGGACAGCTCTCCAGGCTCAGTTTCAGCAATGGCTGTCTCCACTGAATCTGGAGCCTGGGAAGGCCATGTGTGATAACGGTGCGTACCTGTTGATGGCCCTACACCAAGGCAAACTCACACACGTGCCTTGCATAGCTCACGTTCTCAACCTGGTGGTTCAGCAATTTCTCAGCCACTAATCCGGCCTGGATGAGCTTCTTCAGAAAGTACGGAAGCTGTGTGCTCACTTCCGCCATTCGCATCCCTCATGTCATCGATTTGCATCGATACATAGGTCTTTCTCCATGCCAGTTAACAGGTTGATATGTGCCGACGCGGTGGAGTTCCACTCTGCACATGTTATAGCGACTGTGGCAGCAGCAACGAGCCCTGACACAGTATGTCATGTCATATAGCCTAAGCCAACGCAGTATGCATGTCAGGCATATCACATATACAGCGATGGGACCAGATTAAGGACCTCTGTACCCTTCTGCACAGTTTTCAAATGGCTACTAAATTAGTTATCGCTGACAATGCCGTCATCAGCATCACTATTCCGGTCATCTACATGCTGGAGCAAACTTTGAATAGCATGCGGCAGGAGGTGGTTGTCCCAGAAGAAGAGGAGGATGCGGAAGGGATAACAATGTCTCAAAGTTCCAGACTGTCGTCACACAGGCGGATGCCAAGTGATGGTGGCTTCCTGCGATCGAGGGGGTTTGGTGATACCAGACATACTTTTAGTGAAGGTACAAGAGCCGAGGAACAAATGGAGGAGGAAGAGGTGATGGGCGAGCAACAGTCAGAAGATGAAGAGAATAATCATCCCCTCTCTGTTGAACGTGGTTGGCAGGAGGGGGCGGAGGAAACATAGATCAGTGTTACCCAGCCAGCAATAGAGTCTGGCTTTGGACCACCTGGAAGAGCCCGACATATGAGTGCCTTCTTGCTGCACTTTCTGCAACATGATCCCCATATAGCTAGGATTCAAAATAATGCTGACTACTGGGTTGCCACTCTGTTATAAGAGTAAATTTTGCCAGATGCTTCCCGCCCTGGAAAGGGACACGCTAATTTTGGAGTATCAAAACAAGCTTTTAAGCAACCTTAATAGAACTTTTCTCCAAGATAGGAGTGTGGCACACAGTGTGCATCACAGCTGTAGTCTTTCAACCTCCGGCACGTCAGTTCATCAACGCCAAAACATTAGAAGCAGCAGAGTAAGTGGCGGAAGCAATTTCTGTGAGTCCCTTCACACATGTTTAAGACCAGCTCGTGCACCAGCACAACAGAGTACAAGTCTGACAAGTGGAGAACGACTGGAGAGGATGGTGGAGGACTATCTAGAGCTCAATACGAATACCATCAGTGAGGATTTTGACCCTTTTAGATTTTGGGCTTCAAAAATGGATGAATGGCCTGAACTCGCCTGTCACGACTTGGATTTTTTGCATGCCCAGCAGCCAGCGTTCTCTCAGAACGTGTGTTCAGCACTGCTGATGGTGACCTGACAAATAAGCGCCCCCAGCTGTCCTATGAAAGTGTTAGCCGCCTAACTTTCATCAAGATGAACAAGTCATGGATCTCAAAGGACTTTTGAATCCCAATTGCAGACTGAACAGAGTAGGCGATCTTGTAGTTTTTAGTGTGCTGCATTGATCTTGCGGAATTGCAGTCTGTGATATAGCTTTTGCTTCTGCTCTTGCTGCGGCTGCTGGTTTTAGGTGCTAATTTTTGGAAATGTGGGAAATCCTGATTAGGTCTCCAACTATTGGGTTGGCTGTAGTGGAAGACATTTCTCACCCACTCCAAGCCATCCACTACCTCCATACAGCACTCAAAACGTTCATACAAATCATTGCACCACCTGCTCTTTCTCTTTTTTCTCCTTTTACTAGTCGCAGGCAACATTTCCCCCAACCCTGGGCCTCCCTCCGCTAGCATACATTACTCTCCTCCAGCTGCATATAGAAACCCTGCTAATCTTATTAACATTCAGTGCATGCCCTCTCCTATCGCTTTCCATTGTGCTCTCTTGAATGCGTGGTCTGTGTGTAACAAACTAACTTACATTCACGATTTTTCCTCTCTAATTCCCCTAACCTTCTGGCTATTACAGAATCCAGGATCCAGCAGTCAGACACCACCGCCGCTGCTGCGCTCTCGTTTGGTGGGCAGAAATTTTCACATACCGCCAGACCTGAGAACAGACAGGGTGGAGGTGTTGGTTTGCTCCTTTCCTCACAATGTGCTTTCCAGGTCACCCCCCGGTTCCCTCACTTATGTTTCCTTCCTTTGAAGTCCACACCATAAGACTTTTTAAACCCTTCCCCCTGTGAGTGGTGGTCGTGTATCACCCTCCGGGCTCCTCCCGTCCGTTCTTGGATCACTTTGCCACCTCGCTTCCTCACTTTCTATCCTGTGACATCCCCACCTCATCATGGGAGACTTTAACATCCCCATCATTGATCCCCTCTCCCAATCTGCCTCTCATCTACTTTCTCTAACCTCTTCATTCGGCCTCTCACAGTTTACTAATTCTCCTACCCATGAAGACAGGAATACTTTGGACCTGGTTTTCTCCTTTCTCTGCTCGCTGCATGACTTTACTAACTCTCCTCTCCCGCTCTCGGACCACAACCTTCTTTCCTTCCCTGTCAAGAATTTTCTCCTCACCCGGGACACCCCCACTTACCACACTTATAGGAATACACAAACCATTAATACGCTACAGCTTATGGACAATCTCCACACATCTTTAGCCCCCATCTCCTCCCTTTCCTGTCCAGACTCAGCATTGTCACACTGCAATAATACACTGAAGAGTTCCCTAGATGAAGCAACACCTTGTACACATAGAAAGACCCGACACAGACAACGGCAGCCCTGGCACACGATGCAAACACACTTTCTTCAGCATTGCTCAAGGTGTGCAGAGCGTCAGTAGAGAAAATTTCTTTTAGCAGAAGACTTCATCAATTATAAGTTCATGCTCAAAACCTATAACTCTGCCCTTCATCTAGCCAAACAATCTTACTTCACCACCCTCATAACTTCACTATTCTAGAATCCAAAACAACTTTTTGAAACCTTAAACTCCCTCCAGAAACCTAAAGCACATGCCTCTATCACTAACCTCAGTGCTGAAGATCTCGACACTTATTTCCTAGAAAAAATCAACCACATCCATCAGGACATCTCAGCCCAATCTCCTCAGTGCCTGGATCCACTTTCCTACCAGACTTCAAGCTCACTAGCCTTCTTTGAGCCTGTTAGAGAAGAAGTTACCCAGCTCCACCCTTCTTTTCGGCCTACAACATGCAACAGTGACCGCATTCCCTCACATCTCCTGCAGTCTCTCTCACTGGTGGTCACCACTTACCTCACTAAAATATTTAACCTCTCTCTTTCTTTGGGTATCTTTCCCTCCTCATTTAAACATGCCATCATAACCCCTTTACTTAAAAAGCCATTACTAGACCAGAACTGCACTGCTAACTAACAAACCTGTCTCTAATCTTTCTTTCATCTCTAAACTCCTGGAACGCTTGCTCCACTCCCGTCTAATCCACTATCTCTCAGATAACTCTCTTCTCGACCCTCTACAATTCGGTTTCCGCTCTTTACACTCCACTGAAACTGGCCTCACTAAAGTCTCTAATGATCTACTAACAGCTAAATCCAAAGTTCACTGCTCCCTGCTGATTTTCCTGGATCTCTCTGCCGCATTTGACACTGTAGATCACCAGCTCCTTCTCACTATGCTCCACTCTATAGGCCTCAAGGAAACCGTTCTCTCCTGGTTCTCCTCCTACCTCTCTGACCGCTCCTTCACTGTATCTTTTGCCGGCTCCTCTTCCTCTGCTCCTTACTATCGGGGTTCCACAGGGCTCAGTCCTAGGCCCCTTTCTCTTCTCTCTATACACTGCCCATATTGAACAAACAATCAGCAGATTTTGGTTCCAGTATCATCTCTATGCTCACGACACCCAATTATACACTAATAGAAAATACCAAGGATTGTCTGTCTGCTGTCACTTGCATCATGTCCTCCCTCTATCTTAAACTGAATCTCTTCAAAACTGAGCTTCTTGTGTTTCTCCCCTCTACTAACCTAACTCTACCTAACATCAAAATTACATTGGAGGGTTCAACCATAACTCCCAAGCAGCACGCCTGCTGCCTTGTGGTCATATTTGACACTAATCTTTTCTTTACTCCCTATTTCCGATCACTCACTCGCTCTTGTTGCCTGCATCTTAAAAACATCTAGATATCACTAGACTCAGTCCTAATCTGATAAGAAGTCAGAGACCAAGTATATTCAGCAAATTCAAAATATTTATTTCATAAAATACTTAGACAAACATGATACCAACATAAAAGACATCTCCAACTGTGAGGGATCCAATGTATACTACAGTAGCCCAAAAGTTATAAATATGGCATAATGCCTATACTGCTATGTAATATAAATCTGTACGTGATGAGTAAAGATAGCCCTAAGAGTGCAGGTATGCATAAACAGTATAAAGCATGGTAAACATACCTATAAATAGTAACGAAAGTAGGCAGCCGTATCGTGCAGCATCCCTCTACCCCAACGCACGTTTCATCATTGTGACTTCCTCAGGGGGTATAGAGGGAGAGAAGGAGATGTTGACCTTTTATGTGAAGAGCTATCCTATCATAATATGGATAGGTATCACAGGGAGAATGCGGGGATTAATTGCAGCTGTATGTGGCGCGTGCAGTAACCCACGCCGCACCTCCTTGTAAAGGGACTTCAGACATCCGGTCCGTGGAGCGCAAGCCAGCAGAAGCGCCATAGTGACGTTTAGGCTCACTGTGCGTGCGCTCCCATTTGGCTGGACTGTCTTAAGTCTGAGGCGCTTGGCATAAGGGCGCATGCGCACTAACTGCGGGGATATATGTAAACGGAGAATCGATCAAGATGGAAAATATAAAGAGCCTGGCTGTAATCTTGCGTGCAGTGAGTAGCTAAATGCACAAAATCAATGTTATTGGAGTGAGAGCTAAAATGTAATAAGAATAGCAATGTGCAAAAGTGCGACAGGACTGATATAACTAGTCTACGTTACTAGTGTGCAGAATGCTAAAAAGAAGTGAAAAAAAATTAGAATATATTATTATAAAGTGACATGGTGCTACGAATTTATAAGCTAAAATATTTAGCAAAATAAAGTGACGATGTGCTATGTACTAAAATAAATTATAATTAATTGTCCCACTATTAATAAATAAAATAATATATCTAGTGATTAAGACTGGCACTTATCATCAAACTACAATTCATTAGTGGTAGATACCAAATACAGTAGAACCATAATACATTCAACATTTGGATTCATGAATGCTTAAACATTGTATACGGTGCCTAAGTTATCATTATTTAATATAAATACATAGAAACATATCAATTTAATGATAGAGCAATAAAGTGCTAAGTGATAAACAATAATAATTACAGCCTAAAGATATCGCTAAATTTATAATTATATTAGAAAGTCCTCCAATTGATATATAAAAACATAAAGCTTTGATCTTCTGGTGGCTCAGAAGTAGATGCTGCCATATTTATCCCACGTAGATATGGTACGTAATGAAGACCATGAGGAAACATGTAAAAGAGCCCCGATCCTCCAACCAACATCACAAAAAAGAGGGAACACTCTAGAAAAATTAAAAATACAATTAAAATCTATATAAAAATATAAATGTAACTTCCCCTACCCAACCCCAGAAACCACATGCTTAATACAGAAACACTTTAAAACCAAAATTTTCATTAAGACCAAATGGAGACACAGTTTTCAGTCTGTAAATCCATTTGCTTTTGGTTTGTGCCAAAATTTTACCTAAATCCCCACCCCTAGAACCAATAGACACCTGATCAATAGCTCGGACTTTGAGTAAAGTGGCATCACTTTGATGGTAGAAGAAGAAATGTCTCGCTCGTGTCTTGAGCGAGGCAACGTCTTCCGCCGTTTTGCTCTTCTCTATATCCCTCACATGCTCGCGTATTTTGACCCTCAGTTCTCGAGTGGTCAGTCCCACATATATTTTCTTACAAGGACACTCAGCAAAATATATCACTCCTTTTGAGGAGCTTGTTAGATGTTGTCTAATCATATATGTTTTAGTGTAGCTTGAATTCCTAAAGTCTTTTGCTTTAATCATGTTAGAGCATGCCTTGCAATGATTGCAAGGATAGAATCCAATGATGTCCAACCAGGTGTTGGCATTTTGTACTTTCCTTTCATAATGACTTTTGACAAGCAGATCCTTCAGGTTTTTGGACCAGCGTGCCGTAATAGCTGGATATTCCGGTAAGCATTTCCTAAGAGTTGGATCAACCCGTAGTACATTCCAATGCTTACATATAATTTTTTTAAATTCGTGCCATTGGTTATTATATGTAGTAATCAGTCTAATGGGGTTGGTCTTTTTAGTGGAGGGTTTTGTTTTAGATTTATACAATACCTCCTAACGTGGAGTTCGTTTAGCTCTCATATAACCCTGCTCAATCTGGTGGCTATTGTAACCCCTCTCCTTAAATCGATTTTTGAGATCTATAGACTGTCTTTCAAAGCTTTGTTCGCCTGAGCAGATACGGCGTAATCTTAAGAATTGTCCCAATGGGATAGCTTTAATTGTGGAGGCCAGATGTGATGAACTCGCATCCAAAAGTGAATTTATGGAGGTCGGTTTTCTAAAAATGTCTGTATGCAGATTACCATCCGGTAGGACCATGATATTAATGTCCAAAAAATCCACATGTAGCCCAGCCTTATATGACAGTTTAATATTAAGATCGTTACAATTAAGCTGATTCATAAAGGCCTCCAATTTCAGATAAGTACCCTCCCACACGAACCACACGTCGTCTATGTACCTCATCCACTGTTGGACCTTATCAATACCTGGTATTGGATCTGTCATAAAAATGCTCCTCTCCCATGCTCCTAGGAATAAATTTGCATAACTGGGAGCACATGCTGCACCCATCGCGGTGCCCTGAATTTGCAAAAAAGTTTGTTTGTTGAACAAAAAATTTTTGTGGGTGAGAACAAATTTTAGCAGAATTAATAATAACTCCACCAGCTCAGGTTTAATGTTACTTGATTTTAGAAAAAACGAGATTGCCTTCAAGCCATCCTCATGTCTTATGGAGGTGTGCAGAGACTCAACATCTGCTACCACCATAATCATAGTTGAAGTTATCTGAATCCCATCAAGTCGTTGTAGGGCTGCTGTGGTATTTTTAATGTGTGAGGGTAGTGTGGCCACAAGAGGTTTTAGATAAAAATCAATAGTCACACATATCAGCTCACATAGACTACCTATACTCGCCACGATTGGTTTACCAGGGGAATCAGACAGGTTCTTATGAATTTTGGGGATGATGTAGAATGTTGAGATGCAAGGATGCAATTCTCTAATGCTATCCACCATCTTTTTGGGTATGATCCCTTGTTCAAATCCTTTGTCCAGGATTTGGATCAACTCTAACTGAAAATGGGTGGTGGGATTGGTAGATAATTTACGGTAGCAACTAGTGTCATTGAGAAGTTTGTAAGCTTGTTTCTCATAGGCCTCCTTAGGCCAAATGACAGTGTTGCCACCTTTATCCGCAGGCTTGAAAACTACATCTTGCCATTGCTGTAACTCTCTAAGAGCTCTTTGTTCCATATGATTAAGATTTTTGTGTAATTTACCTGATGTATGTGCCAAGTTTTCAATATCCACTGACACCAATTTGGTAAAGATGTCCACAGCGGGACACAAGCTGATAGATGGAAAATTTTTTGATTTACCATAAATGTGAATGGGGAAGTTACTCGCCACATCAGGAATAGAGCCCTCCTCCCCAAGGGTTTCCAAGATGGCCAGAGCCTCTTGTTCTTCCCTGGTGTTGAAGAGTTCCTCATTAGTAGAACCTGAGTGAAGTTTCCTCAATATCACTTTACGTGCAAAGAGATGAATGTCTTTTATGGCTATGAAGGGATCAAGAGATCGAGAGGGTGAGAAAGAGAGGCCCTTTTCTAGTACATGTAGGTGTACAGGACTTAAGGTGTGTGAAGATAAATTAACTACCTTATTTCGTTCCCTTCTTTGTATCTTGTAGTTTTGCTGCCCTATCGGGGAGATCCACGGTCCTCGTTTACCAGCATACCTAGTACGAGGGCCATCATTGACTACATCACTAGATTCTCCATTGGAGACATCTGAGGTTGATGAAAATGATATCAAGGAACCGTTCCGGGATAATGATTTATTCTGCTTTTTACCTGAGTCGCGGTATTGCCACCGAAATATTTTTTGATTTTCGTAATCAGTGACATCCCTGGTAAATTTCTTCATTTTGCCAGAGCTAATCTCTTGCTTCCACTTCTCAAGGTCTTTCTCAAAATCTTAAAAACATCTCCAGAATCTGACCTTTTCTCACCTTTGAAACTTCTAAAACTCTTACTGTCGCTCTTATTCACTCTCCTCTTGACTACTGCAACTCTTTTCTGATCAGTCTTCCTCTTACCAAACTTTCTCTCTCCAATTCGTCCTGAATGCAGCAGCCAGGGTTGTATTTCTGTCCAGCCACTTTCCCGATGCCTCCATCTTGTGCCGGTCATTACACTGGCTATAGGGTCCAATATAAACTCATCGCGCTCACCCACAAAGCTCTCCACAGTTTTGCACCACCTTATATCTCCTCTCTCATCTCTGTCTATCGCCCTTCATGTGTCCTTCATTCCACAAATGACCTAAGACTAACATCCCCCATAATCTGAAACTCACACCTCCATCTCCAAAACTTCTCTCGTCCTGCACCAGTTCTCTGGAATGCACTACCCCAGACGATGCGACTGATGCCTAGCCCCCAAGTCTTCAAACGCGCTTTAAAAAGCCATCTCTTTAAACAAGCCTACCACCTCAACTACTCAGCAAACTAACTTTCCCCTGTTCCCTCCTAAATATTATTCAGAATCTGCTCCCTACTCTTCATCTGTCTCCACACCCTCCATGCACACGATAACTGCTCTCAATACTTGATTATTGCACTTAAGCATACAGGCTGATGACCGGATCATGCAACTCTATATGAAAATCCCTATTTATTATAATTGAAAGAACAAGCACTTTTCACCTATTGTGTCCCCCCATTTCCTTGTAGATTGTAAGCTTGCGAGCAGGGACCTCACTCCTAATGTAACTGTTTAAACTGTCTTACCTTGTATTGAATTTATTGTATGTACATGTCCCCGCTTAATTGTAAAGTGCTGCGGAATATGTTGGCGCTATATAAATAAAAATTATTATTATTACTGTTGGATAAAATGTGTATCACGTGAGGGTCTTGCCACAGACAATTACACATGAACGGTGCCATGTATCCCCAACAGTAGAAACAGTACCGATCCTCTCCTCATGCTGACTTGCCTCCTCCTCCCCCTCCACCTCCTCCTCTCCAGCCCATCCAGGCTGGACAGACATGAAGCTTGGGTTGGACGTCCCCTCTGTGGCATTACGAGTCCCCTCGGTAGCACAGAAAAACAAGTCCTCTCCCTCCTCATCCTCCTCCTCATCACCCAATGTTGCCTCATTGGGGCTGGGTAGTATCACCCATTGGGAAATCTGGTTCAAAACCAACATGCTGGGCACTCAAAGCTTCCTCTTTGAGATTATGCAGTGATTGTTTCAAGAGACACAGCAGGGGGATGGTTACACTGATAATAGCCTCATCAACGCTCATGAGGTTGGTGCCGAACTCAAAATTCTCAAGTACCTCACAAATGTCAGCGATCCACACCCACTCAACAATTATGTGTGGTGGCTGACTCTCAGTCTGACGGGCATGTTGAAGCTGGTATTCAGCTACTGCCCTCTGCTGTTCTCTAATCCTCGCCAACATATGATAGGTTGAGTTCCACCGTGTGGGCAGGTCACAAATGAGTCGCTGACTTGGCAAATTCAAGCACTTTTGCAGAGCTATAAGAGCAGCAAAAGCGGTAAAGGAATGGTGGAAATGAGCGCTAATATGGCGCACCCTCTCAAGTAGGTACGGCAAGTCACGGTAAGTTTTCAGAAATTTCTGAACAACTAGGTTCAGCCATGCATGGCACATTTATCAGCTTGCAAACCTTTAAAGCCACCAGCAGGTTACGCCCATTATCGCAGACGACCAGACCAGGTTGGAGGAGCAGCGGGGAGAGCCACTGATTGGTCTGTTGTTTTAAAGCTTGCCACAGCTCTGCTGCAGTGTGTGCTTTCTGACCTAAACAGATCAGCTTTGCCGCTTTGCCGATTTGCTGCTGCATAGGTCTCAGCTTGGCAGTGATGGGAAGGGTAATTCAGCAGAGCATGAGGAGCAGGAGGAGGGGAGAGAGGAAGTGGAATATGAAGAGATGGAAACCCTGACAGAAGTTGGGCCCACTATTCTTGGGTAGGATGTGTGATGTTCCAATTTGTGCCTTAGTCCCACCCTCCACCAGATTCACCCAGTGTGCTGAGACAGAAATGTATCGTTCCTGTCTACATCAACTTGTCCAGGTGTCTGTTGTTAGGTGGACCTTCCCAGTTACGGCGTTGGTGAGAGCACGGTTCAGATTGTTTAACACGTGCTTGTGTAACACAGGGACGGCACACCGGGCAAAATAGTGGTGGCGGGGAACACTGTATTGTGAGGCAGCCACAGCCAAGAGATCATGGAAATACTGTGTTCACACAAGCCTAAACGGCATTATCTCCACAGCTAGCAATTTGGCAATGTGAGAGTTTAGTATTTATGCCTGTGGGTGCGTGGCTGGGTATTGACGCTTTCTTTCCAAGATCTCAGACACAGACAATTGGACGCTTCACTGCGACAAGGAAGTGGATGTGGTTGATGTTTGTTGTGTGTGAGCAACCGCAGCTTCTGGGCAGGAGGTATGAGTGCCTGCTTCCTGAACAGCAGATTCTGAAGGACATAGCCCAGGTGACATGGCATTGTTTTGACCCTCAGATGCAGATTTGGTACCCTGGTGTTCCGCCCACCTACTGGGGTGCTTGGCTGCCATGTGGTTTCGCATACTGGTGGTGCTCAGGTTGCCTTTGCCCTGGCATCTTCTCAACCTGGTATGGCAGATGCTACAGACTACAATGTTCCACACAGCAGCTGAACGCCCCCTTGTCCTGAATTGGCACACAGCGAGGGTGTTTTTCAAACAGTTGAACCAGTTCTCACTCTGGGCAAACCATGACCCCTTGGTGCCTGTGTTGGTGCTACATATCCATCTTCCTCTGTGTTGCTGTCATGGCTATGCATGCCAACGGTCCAGGTCGGATCAGTGGACTCATCATCGACCACCTCGTCTTCCCAGTTGACATTGTAGGCTGACCTGATGGCAACTGTGTCTTATCATCATCAGCCTCCACCTCTGGAGACAGTAAATGACGTTCATCCAAGTGGCTTTCTTCTGGCCGTAGGTCCTCAAATACTTGAGCATCAACACACACCACCTCCTCTTGTCCCTCTTCAATGCTGCATGGTTATAGGCCAGAGCCAACCAAAGGATATGTACCAAACAGATCCTCGGAGTGGCCAAGCTTGGGGTCATATGTCTCCTGTGACTGATAATGGCGGGAGGAAGGAGAACCAGCTACAGGATTGGATGGGCCAGCCTCCTGTGTATCCACAGTAGACTGTGTAGTCGTGGAATATTTGTTGCTGCTTGACAAATGCTTAGAGAAGGCCTGCTATCCAAGACAGAATCTGCTCTTGCTCTTCTGGCTTCCACACACGTTTACGTTCCAGACTGGGAAATTTTCCCACGAGTGGATGCATCAAACTTCTTCTGACGTGACACAGACTGAGTGCACTTCTCGTGCACCACTGACAACACCACATCTTCGTCCCTTAACAACAGGCTTTTTGGGCATTTTGGGTTTTGTTGACAGATTTTCTGATGTTGATGGCACAAGCCAAGCTAGCTGTCACAGCCAAAATAGTGAGTCAACCATGACTCAGCCCATAGGACTAATGTTTACAAACCCTATGCACACTGTGCAGTGGACAAACCTGGACAATATTCCTACTCCAGCCTAACTACTATTTGTGATTGGAGGCCCTTGGGAGGCCCTTGGGATGGTGGCTTCCTGCATCAACCATGACTCAGCCCATTGGGCTAATTTTTACAAACCCTATGCACATTGTGCATTTGAGAAATCTGGAATGTACAGTAGTCCTACCAAACTAATATTTGTCATTGGAGTCCCTTGTCACAGGTTGTGCCACATTGTGACTGAGATAGAGGATACATATTCAATAGAAATTTACACTGACTGTTGATGACCGACTGATGGCCCTCTGAAAACTTGAAATGAGGGCCACAACTAATACAATACTCCATAGTAGATAATGTTTGTCAAGTGAGGCCCCTAATCTTCCTGCACCTATGACACAACACCCAGGAGTAATTTTTGGAAATATGATGCACATACTGCACTGGACCAAGTAGTACAGTATCAAGAAGTCTTCTCTTCCTATATAATCTGGGGAATATTGACAATCAAAATCTCTGAGCCATTTGGAGAAGCTTCTCCAACCTATCCTGGAGGGGGGCACCATATATCCTTTGTCCATTGACTTGCACAAGTGATATATTTGAGCTCATCATCCAGTTGACTAGTGCAGCTTTATTTTTCTGGTTCACAGAGTTCAGCCATACCTGAGGATCGCAGGCAGCACTCACTGCTACCTTCTAGCACTCCATGTCTCTTAGCCTTTTTCTCTGTAGTCTCTGCCCTTAAATGAGTTAAATAATAGAGTGAGGGCCCTACAACATGAATAAGTGAAGGCACTCTCAAATGTACGCAATAGGCACCACCAAAATTTTTAGAGGAGGGCACTTCAAAATGTATGTTACAGGGTCACAAGAGGGTTCTCACAAAACTCAGCTTTCCTGCCTACTTTAGGTCCTCTGACTATTTGAATTTAGGGCCGCAGTATCACATGGTGGTGGAGGAGGAGGAGGAGGCGGATGAGGGTCAAGCCCAACGTTATAATGGGCACATTGTAAACTGCTGTGGAATATGTATTCCACTATCTGAGTGTCAATGACGGAAGGACCGCCCAAACGTCTAAGTAACAGCTGTCCCTCCAAAACGCATGTTACAGAGCCACCTGAGGCCTCTCAGGTCAAAGATCAACATACCTACTGGTGCATTCTAGCTGTGCTTGTAAAGTGCTGGGGAACTAAAAATAATGTATGACAGAGGGACCTACAAAATGTATAAGTCAGGGCCCTCCCAATCGTAAAAGGCGAAAAAAGCCACAACCGTATGTGTGAATAAACGCTAAATGGGATATTTTTGGGGTTTCACTGGTTTATTTAGCCTTATTTAAAAGTGATTATGCAGGAAAACTGTTTCTTAACCTTTTTGGCCTGTTAAATGCAATTAAGGTTAGGTTTGGTAGTTGTTCTTGTGTGTCTGTAAAAGTGGCGTAATACTGCGACAAACTTATTCCCAGAAACCATTTGTGAGTCAGAAATGCATGCAGGCACATTCTCCATGCTCTTCCCATTCTGTTTCATCACTTTCCCATCCATTTCAGCCTTTTCCTCAGGCGACCCCTTTGTAGGGTCCAGCAGAAAATTACTCGCATTTCCCATTGACTTACATTGTACTCGTTATTCGGAACGAATACGCGATTATTACAAAGTAGTGTTGAGCCACCCCAGCAGTGTTCGAGTTCGGTTCAGTTCGTCGAACACCCGTATGTTCGCCGAACTGTTCGTCGAACAGTTCGTCGAACACCTTTGAACACCGTTAAAACCAATGGCAGGCAAACAAAAGCACATAGAAACACATAGAAAACACCTTCAAAGGTGTCCAAAAGCTGACAAACTGCTCAGAAGACACAACTAACACATGGAAAAGTGACAAGTACATATAGTCATGCGAAAAGAAAGGAGGTGGAGGAGTAAAAGGAGGGGGAGACACAGATATAGGCATGTCATGCCCTTCTAAAACCAAAAAAGTGCGAAGCCGACACGGCCAGTCCGTTCCTGCCCGTGCGACCTCCGTGTCGCCGGGTTTGTGCCAGAGATGTGGTGGACCCTGAAGGCCAGCCCCCCTCTCCCAATACTGGTGCCTGTCCGCTGGTGGGTCGAGAGAGCCCCCCTGTGGTGGAGGCAGCTCTAAGCTTTTTAATTTAAATTGTCTCTCTAATTTGAATGAATACACTTTAAATCATTTCACAAGGATCTATTGGAGGGCAAGTCTCATGCCAGCAGCCGCGTAATTCCAGCTTCAGTAGTGTCCACTAAAGCTGCTGCAGTTATAAAGCTTTTATAAGGATCGAGCTCGGCGGTCCACCGCAAGGCGTCCTACCGCCAGTCCCAGCCCCTATGCCTTGGGGTGTCTCCCCGATGCTCTTCACTGAGTGTCCTGGGGGCCCGAACCATTTCCTTTGAAAAAATTAAGTGTCCAAACTACAGGTGGTGTAGCTTGCTTAACAGCTGGGATAATCCGCTGACTGGCAGACACTGCTACTAGGCACAAAGTATTTCCTGGGCTAGATGCAGTTAAAAATTTGTAATTAGATACTCTCGTTGGATGCTGAGAAAGCACTCCATTGAGTCTCCTGGCACGCCATATATTATTCCCTTAAGAAGCTTGGGGTAGGGGTCTAGGGGACCCTTTTATAGGCAAAATCACAGCCCTGTATCGCAATACGTAACCTAGGCTGAAGATAAATGGAACATTTTCATCACCTTTCATAATCACCAATGAGACAAGGCAGAGATGTCCTCTGTCCCCTCTCTTATACATCCTAGTGACGGAGCACCTGCTCTCATCAACTTGCCATAACCCCAATATTAGGTGGATTGAGATGGGAGGCACCGGGTACAAGTGCTCTGCATTTGCTGATGATGTCCTAATATATATCACTCAATCACATATATCCATCCCTGCTGTTATGGCTGAAATAGATCTCTTTGTTACATGGTCAAATTTTAAAATCAATGCAGCGAAGTCTGAGGCCCTCGATGTCTCCCTCCCCAAATCCATACAGGATTCCATCCAGTCCAACTTTCCCTTTGCCTGGCCCTCACAGGGTATCCAATACTTAGGAATTCGTAAAGGCAAGACTACTTAAGAAGGCTGTCCCACATTATTAAGCAGCCTACATTTTCTGCCAAAATGTGAAAGAAAAAGAATGTGTAGGCTGCTGAGAAGCAACAAATTGTGGAGTGTTTAGGTCAAGGCATGACTACAATCAACATTGCCAAGACACTTCATCCTGATCATCGCACAATCAAGAAGTATGTAGCTGATTCACAGTACACACGTGTGCGTGCTGATAAGGGAAAATTGAGGACTCTTTCCTCCAGGCAATTACGTCAGGTTAAAAGAGCAGTGGCAAAAAAGCCTTGTCATAGCAGCAGACAAGTTTTTGAAGCTGCTGGTGCCTCCAACGTCCCCCGAACAACAAGATGCAGAGTCCTTCAGAGGTTTGCAGCTGTGCGTAAGCCATCCTGTCGACCTCCTCTATCCACTGCACACAAGCAGAAATGGCTCCAGTGGGCCAAACAATACATGAAGACTGTCTTCAAAACTGTTTTGTTCACCGATGAGTGCCGTGCAACGCTCGATGGTCCAGATGGATGGAGTGGAGGATGGCTGGTTGATGGACACCCCACGCAAACACGGCTACGGCGCCAACAAGGAGGAGGTGGATTAATGTTTTGTCCTGGAATCATGGGGAGAGAGATTGTCGGCCCCTTTAGGGTCCCTGAAGGAGTAAAGATGAACTCCATAATGTATGTGGAGTTTCTCAAACAGCACTTCCTGCCATGGTTCAAGAAGAAGAACCGTGTATTCCACAGCAAGATCATTTTCATGCATGAAAATGAACCGTTTCATGCTGCACATAACACATCTGCATCTCTGGCTGATATGGGCATAAAAGGTGACAAACTTTTGGTGTGACCCCCATGCTCCCCTGACCTCAACCCCATTCAGAACCTCTGGAGCATCATCAAAAGGAGTGTCTATGATGGCGGGAGGCAGTTCACATCTAAGCAACAGCTCTGGGAGGGTATTCTGTCCTCATGCAAAACAATTGAAGCAGAAACCATCCAAAACCTGACAAATTCAATGGACGAGAGAGTTCAGAAGCTCCTTTCGAACAAGGTGCGAATGTAATATCACCTAGAATAAAGTTTTGAGTTGAAAACTGTTTGATTTCAGTTTCTAATAACCTGCTAATGCTTATAATTTCAAAAATTACCATTTTTTTGTTCTATATTCAAATGAAAAGGTTGATCAAAGAGTGTGGGGGAACTAAGAGGGTGGCAACCCAGTAGTCAGGATTACTTTGAATTCTGACAATCTGAGGGTCATGTTGCAGGTAGTGCAGCAAGAAGGCACTCATGTGTCTTGCGCATCCAGGAAACCCAAAAAATTTTTCCGGGCTAGATGCAGCTAAAAATTATTATTAATTTGAAAGCTGGTGGAGCTTAGTGTAGATGGCCTAATAGAATCAGTACTGCAAACTGCTACAAAGCCCAAATTATTTTCCAGCCAACATACAGATTAACATGATTAGTAATTTTAAATCTGGTGGAGCTTAGTATAGATGGCCTAAAATAATCAGTACTGCACACTGCTACAAAGCCCAAATTATTTTCCAGCCAAGATACAGATAGACATGATTAGTAATTTTAAAGCTTAAAACGGTTGGTGAGGTGATTTTAACAAATCATCAAGCTTTTACTCTCCCCAGGATGACACAGGGGTAGAAAAGTTGTTTCGGATCCATGATTTGTTCATCTTTATGAACGTGAGTCTGTCTACATTATCAGTGGAGAGCCGCGTGCGCTTATCTGTCAGCACACCACCAGCAGCGCTGAACACACGTTCAGACAGAATGCTGGCTGCAGGGCATGACAAGATCTCCAAGGCGTAAGTGGCGAGCTCCGGCCATTTATCCAGATTGGAAGCCCAAAAAGAGCAAGGGTACAGTAACACAGTCATGGCTTCAATGTTTACTTGGAGATACTCCTGTACCATCGTCTCTAGGCGTTGACTATGTGTCAGACTTCTTGTCTCCTGTGGCCTTGCAAAGGATGGGCTAAAAAAGTGGTGAAATAATTCCGCAAAATTGATGTTACCAGCAGATACTGTGTTTCTGTTACGGTTTGAGTGCTGAACACTCGACGGTCCCACGGTTGGCAAGTTTTAACTGTGAGATTCACTACGTGCACCACTGGTGTTTTGTGGAAAAGCACATGTAAGATTCTGCAACAGTCTCTGCATGCGTGCATCCCTTTCTATGGCAGGAATAATTTCTGCAAATTTACTTTTGTACCGGGGATCTATCAGTGTGGCAAGCCAGTAGTCAGGATTATTTCTAATTCTCACAATTCGAGGGTCATGTTGCAGGTAGTGCAGCAAGAAGGCACTCATGTGTGTTGCGCATCCAGGAGCACCAAGTCCCTGTTGTGTTGGTGGCGAGGTAACAATCATGCTTCCTTCCTCTGTCCTCTCCCCCCAACCTCGCACAACAGAAATGTGATCAAGATCTCCCTCATCTGATGAGTCTTCCATCAGTTCGTCCTCCACTTGTTCCTGGGCTCCTGCACCTTCCTCACTAGTTTGGCTGCTACCATGCGCCCTGGTAAAACCATCTCCCCCACCCTCACATGCCTGCCGCCTTGGTGCTGCCGACAGTCTGGACCTTGCAGATGTTAGCCCTTCCGCATACAACTCCTCCTCCTCTACTTCCTCCACCTCCTCTTGTGCCACCACATGACTCCGAATTCTGTTTAACATGTGCTCCAGCATGTAAATCACCGGAATAGTCATGCTGATGATGGCATCGTCAGCACTAAACATCTTCGTCGCCATTTCAAAACTGTGCAGAAGGGTGCATAGGTCACTAATCTGAGACCACTCCTCCAGCGTGATTTGCCCCACCTCTGGATCTCGTTGGCCCAGGCTATATGTCACAACGTATTGCACCAGGGCTTGTCGGTGCTGCCACAGTGCAGAGTTGAATTCCACCGGGTAGGCACATCGCATTTTAGCCGGTGAAGTGGCAGGCCCAACGACTTCTGTAGAGATGTAAGTCGCTGAGCTGCGGGATGTGAACAGCGGAAGTGAGCACACAGTGACCGTGCCCTCTGCAGAAGGCCATCTAGTCCGGGATAGTGGGCTAAAAATTGCTGGACATCCAGGTTCAACACGTGAGCCATACAAGGCACGTGTGTGACATTGCCCCGGCGAAGGGCCGCACCCAGGTTTGCAGCATTGTCACACACGGCCTTCCCTTGTTTCAGGTCCAGTGGAGACAACCATTCATGAAACTGGTTCTCCAGAGCTGACCACAACTCCTCAGCTGTGTGACTCACATTTCCCAGACATTTCAAAGTAAAAACCGCCTGATGACGTTGAGCCCTGCTGCCAGCATAGTAAGGAGGTGTGCAGGATCTCTTCTGCTCAGTTAGAAAGCTTGTGGCATGACCAGACAGGCTTTGGGTGCAGGTGGAGGACCGAGAAGAGGTTGAGGAGGGGGAAGCAGTGGAGGAACTTTGAGATAAAGAGGATTGACGCACAACTCGTGGGGACGGCAAGACTTGGACAGCAGCCCCTTGACCTGCTGTCACCATAGTTACCCAGTGCCCAGTTAGCGACATGTAATGCCCCTGTCCATGCCTACTCATCCAAGTGTCTGTGGTGAAATGCACCCTGTCACACACAGAGTTTCTCAAAGAAGCGGTGATGTTGCGACATGCTGGTGGAGCGCAGGCACACCTTTCTTTGAGAAGTAGTGCCGACTGGGCATCTGGTACTGGGGCACTGCGACGGACATAAGGTCTCGAAAATCCTCTGTGTCCACCAGGCGGCAAGGAAGCATTTCAGTAGCCAAGAGCTTGCAGATGGTGAAATTCAACCTCTTAGCTTTCTCATGGCTAGGAGGAAATGGTCTTTTACTTGTCCACATCTGAGGGACCGAGGGCTGGCTGTTGTGCTTAGACGGGGTTGAGAAGGGAGTCCTCGGCAAACTGCCGGACTGTGAGGAAGATGCAGGCGGACATGTTAGGTTGCCTTGATCCAAAGGTGGTGCTATCGATGTTGGACAGCGCTGAACACCAGCTGGTGTTTCCACCTCCGAAGAAAATGATGACCTGCCAATCACGCTGGCTGTTGCGGGTAAAGAGGTGGCAGGTCTGCATCCCAAAACAGGTGTGACTGCTGTCCCCCCAGTCACAGAGGATGAAGAGGCCGCGGATGCACAAGATGTGGCAGACGGCGGTTGGCCCGGCCGGCTAGGCCGCATTGTAGCACAGTGAGCTTCCCACTGCAACTTATGCTTCATGTCCATGTGCCGGTTCATGCATGAAGTACTCAAACTATGTATTTTTTGGCCTCTACTTAGCTTTTGCTGACAAATAAATATATCAAAATTTGTGATAGTCAAGAGTGTAAATGTGTCTAATTTTAAATCAACCTACATATATGACACAAGAACTAGAAGAATATAGCAATATAAAATATATAGTTTTATTATTATCAATTAAAAAAGACTCATGATATATAAAGTGCAAATGGAGGGATACACAACTAAAATGAGGGGGTACCTGGGCAAATCAGTATATTAGTACATTATACAATTTATGTGCCTGGTCTGAACATAGTGAATTTTAAGTACATGCCATATACTGGTTACATAATAATGGTTACATAAAGTGCATACCATATAGTGGTTACCCCATATTAAAGTGCAGTGTGCCCAAATTCAATATATAAATAAATTGTCGACAAAGCTCCGGCGAAACGCGCGTTGGATTGGGGTCACCTGGGTCAGTACACATCTTAATTCTGTGTTCATTAATTGCTTGGTTTACTTTATTTATTAATATTTTTTCATCCTTATGGTACCTATTTATTTATTTATTTAATCTATATTCATAGAATTTTATGTATATTTAGTTTGATTTATACAATGAATTTGGGCACACTGCACTTTAATGTGGGGTAACCACTATATGGTATGCACTTTATGTAACCATTATTATGTAACCAGTATATGGCATGTACTTAAAATTCACTATGTTCAGACCAGGCACATAAATTGTATAATGTACTAATATACTGATTTGCCCAGGTACCCCCTCATTTTAGTTGTGTATCCCTCCATTTGCACTTTATATATCATGAGTCTTTTTTAATTGATAATAATAAAACTATATATTTTATATTGCTATATTCTTCTAGTTATTTTGCTGACAAATGTTACAGATAACACGAGTTGGGTCATCTTTATCGATCTGAAAAAATGCCCAGACTATGCAAGGCTTAGCACCTATGCAACCTGAAGAGCCACCACGACTTGTGGTCAGAGGCAGAGTTGTGTTTGAGGATGCAGTTGTTGACGTGATTCCAGTACTACATCTCTGTCCAGGAAGGCACAACCTGACCTCGTCGTCACTAGCATCCTCCTCCACCTCCTTTGCTGACCTCATCTCTTGGCTGACTGTGGGTTGACAGTAAGTGGGATCTCCAACCTCATCATCATCACCCTGTGTGTTATCACACCCATCGTTCTCAGAGCCAACCTGTTCCTGCCCTGACAAAAAACAAAAGTTGTCGCTCCAATCAGGTATTTGAGTCTCATCATCGTCTTCCTCATTGTCTCCACCAACAGGAGTTACAGTTTGGGAACGAGGGTCTACATTATGGTCAGAACCTTCTGCGTCTGGTCCTGGATCCGACTCATAAAGATTCTGGGCATCAGTGCAGATCATTTCCTCGTCTGGATTCACAGAAGCTCTGGAGCCGACCTCTGATTCCCAGGCTATAGTATGAGTAAACAGCTCTGCAGACTCAACCATCTGTTCTACCCCATACTCAGACGGGCAGCTGGAGACTTGGGAGCTGTGAGGAAGCAAGTGCGATTGGTGTGACACCTCTGAGGACTGGAGTATTTGTGATGTTGAAGTTGAGGTGGAGGAGAGCCCACTTAAAGGAGCACTTGATATCCGTTGAAGCACCTGCTGTTTTTATGCCTCATCTGGAATTTGTTACGATTGGCGTGGCCGTAAGAAAGAGATCTTATCACATTGTCCGCTAAAAGAAGTAGACATCTTAGTTTGGCTGGAAGATGGTCTTTCTTCTGCAGATGTTACTGTTGCTTTAACACCTACCCCACGGACAAAACAATTTTTTTCCCTTCCCAACACGCCTATTCCCCTTTCCACCAGCAGCAGGCCTTTTTCCACTCATTTTGGTGGTTAACTAATTCACAACTCTGGAGTTGTTTGCACAAAAAAAATGGATGGGAACTGAGCAGAGATGAGTGGCCAAACTGTGGTATTATCCCAAAAGTATTGGCTGGGTTAGATGCAGATAAAAATTATATTGAATTTGCAACCTGATGGAGGTCAGTATAGATGGACTAATAGAACAAGTCACACACACTGCTGAAAGCCTAAATATTTTTTCAGAGCTCGATGCAGAAAAAAATTATATTGAATTTGCAACCTGGTGGAGGTTAGTATAGATGGACTAATAGAACAAGTCCCACACACTACTACAAGCTGAAATATTTTTTCAGAGCTAGATGCAGAAAAAAATTATATTGAATTTGCAACCTGATGGAGGTTAGTATAGATGGACGAATAGAAAAAGTCCCACACACTGCTACAAGCCGAAATATTTTTTCAGAGCTAGATGCAGAAAAATATTATATTGAATTTGCAACCTGATGGAGGTTAGTATAGATGGACTAATAGAACAAGTCCCACACACTGCTAGAAACCTAAATATTTTTTCAGAGCTCGATGCAGAAAAAAATTATATTGAATTTGCAAACTGGTGGAGGTTAGTATAGATGGACTAATAGAACAAGTCCCACACACTGCTACAAGCTGAAATATTTTTTTCAGAACTGGATGCAGAAAAAAATTGTGTTGAATTTGCAACCTGATGGAGGTCAGTATAGATAGACTAATAGAACAAGTCCCAAACACTGCTAAAAGCCGAAATATTTTTTCAGAGCTAGATGCAGAAAAAAATTATATTGAATTTGCAACCTGATGGAGGTCAGTATAGATGGACTAATAGAACAAGTTCCACACAATGCTACAAGCTGAAATATGTTTTCAGAGCTAGATGCAGAAAAAAATTATATTGAATTTGCAACCTGGTGGAGGTTAGTATAGATGGACTAATAGAACAAGTCCCACACACTGCTTCAAGTTGAAATATTTTTTCAGAGCTAGATGCAGAAAAAAATTATATTGAATTTGCAACCTGATGGAGGTCAGTATAGATGGACTAATAGAACAAGTCCCACACACTGCTAGAAGCCGAAATATTTTTTAAGAGCTAGATGCAGAAAAAAATTATATTGTATTTGCAACCTGATGGAGGTCAGTATAGATGGACTAATAGAACAAGTCCCACACACTGCTAGAAGCTGAAATATTTTTTCAGAGCTAGATGCAGAAAAAAATTATATTGAATTTGCAACCTGATGGAGGTCAGTATAGATGGACTAATAGAACAAGTCCCACACACTGCTTCAAGCTGAAATATTTTTTCAGAGCTAGATGCAGAAAAAAATTATATTGAATTTGCGACCTGGTGGAGGTTAGTATGGATGGACTAATAGATCAAGTCCCACACACTGCTACAAGCTGAAATATTTTTTCAGAGCTAGATGCAGAAAAAAATTATATTGATTTTGCAACCTGATGGAGGTCAGTATAGATGGACAAATAGAACAAGTCCCACACACTGCTAGAAGCCGAAATATTTTTTCAGAGCTAGATGCAGAAAAAAATTATATTGAATTTGCAACCTGATGGAGGTCAGTATAGATGGACTAATAGAACAAGTCCCACACACTGCTACAAGCTGAAATTTTTTTTCAGAGCTAGACGCAGAAAAAAATTATATTGAATTTGCAACCTGATGGAGTTCAGTATAGATGGACTAACAGAACAAGTCCCACACACTGCTAGAAGCCGAAATATTTTTTCAGAGCTAGATGCAGAAAAAAATTATATTGAATTTGCAACCTGATGGAGGTCAGTATAGATGGACTAATAGAACAAGTCCCACACACTGCTAGAAGCCGAAAAATTTTTTCAGAGCTAGATGCAGAAAAAAATTATATTCAATTTGCAACCTGATGGAGGTTAGTATAGATGGACTAATAATACAAGTCCCACACACTGCTAGAAGACTAAATATTTTTTCAGAGCTCGATTCAGAATAAAATTATATTGAATTTGCAACCTGGTGGAGGTTAGTATAGATGGACTATTAGAATGATGCTATGCCCAAAAGGTTTTAATTCACTAGGTGCAGTAAAAAAAATTGTATTCTATACACAGGTGGTGTAGCTTGCAACACAGATAGGCTACTCCACTGACTAACACACTCTGCAATAGGCCAAAAAGGATTTGCTCTGCTAGATTTAGCCAAATACTGTGAAAAAAACTTGCACAGCACTGGCACAGACCTGCCTGGAAAAAGTGATAGGAACTGATGTAACCTAGCCCTGAAAAGGACTGCAATTACAATTAGTCTTTACTCCCAACCTATCTATTTAAGAGCATAGACCTGCCTGATAAAAGTCATAGGAAATGATGTAACCTAGTCCTTAAAAGGACTGCAATCACATCTTTTCCCTACTCCCAAGCTATCTGTAGATTTGTGTGAAAATTGGCTTGAAATTAACAAAGTATAGCGCACACAGCAACAGCGGTGCCGTCTGACATGCAGCTGCAGCAGTGAGAAAATGGTGGAGACGGGGAAAATAGCTGGGTCTTATAGGGCAAGGACATGTGACATACACTGCCAATGAAACATGCCCTTGCTTGTGTGAAAAAAAGCACTTCGCTCCGTGTGTGCGCTGCTGATAGGCTGACAGATTGCACCTCCCCACTGTAAATGCGGGAAAGAGAAAAAAAAATGGAGATCTTCATTATTTCTGCAGAGATCCATCCCCTGCCCCTCCCCCCTTCCCGCTGTACACTCAAACTGCGTATTAGCATTAATTTTCAGCATTACTGAGAAAAAATCCAGTTATGATTTTGGTGCACGAACAGTTATCGAACATAACCTCGAACAGCCGAATTTTTTTCAAATCGTTCGTGTTCGCCTAACGGCTCGAACACCGCCCAAAGCAGCTCGAATTTGAGATTGGCGAACAGTTCGAGTCGAACACCGCTCATCTCTATTACAAAGTACTCATTACAAGTATAGCGATTACAAATATTACGGTACTCACTCATCACTATTTCTGCACCCTCGCGGGCAGGGTCCTCTCTCCTCTTGTACCAGTCGGTGACCCCTTTTGACATGTAAAGCGCCACGGAATAAATGTCCCTGTAATAGTAATAATAATTATAGTACTATTACTCTGGGTCAATTAATGGCACTTTCCAGGTGTCTACCTCTAATTTGATGTTTTTTGGCAGCTTTTGGGCCCATTTTCAGGTGTTGTGTATGCTTCTTTTTTGTCCCCCCATTGAATCCTATGGAGTTCAGTAGCGTTCGACTATCATTCCACGAATAAATAGGCGAATATTGCAAATTTGACAATCATAATCCGAATCGAATATTGAAACATTTGCTCATCTCCATTCAAAGACAATTGTTCCCTGTCCTCCAGAGATAACAGTCATTAAACTGTTGGAACTGATATAAGATGCAAATATAAGGTATTCATCAATTAACAAATATCAACTCCACCTACAAGAGAAGTCAACATTCAGAGTTATGGCAAAAGTTCATGTTTCTTGTCCTACCCGAAGAAAGAAACACATCAATTCAAAAGTCACCATCAACATAAAAGTGTATGGCTCCTAACCTACTGAATTTAGACGTCTGGATAATTTAGATTAAAAGTTGTGTCGTCACAAACACGTCATCAAATTTCTAAGTAAATATATTTCTAAATGTGTTATTGACATGAAATTCTCACCAGATGTCAGAAACAGCTCATCCAAGAAACACAGGAATGAAATCAAACCATAGATGTCCATAAATTGTTACAGTATGAGAAATAATGAGAAATGACAAAGGGAAAAAGTATTGAACACGTGAAGAAAAAGAGGTGCAAAATGTGATGGAAAGTAATCACACCATCTAAAATCTATCAGTAATTAGAAAGTAATCCTGCCACTTAGTGAAAAATAATATCAGCTGGTTCAACTGATATCCTATAAAAAGGTGTCTCATTAACAAGGTGCCACACAAGATACATTTCATAAAGGGTAAAGCCAGTGAGCTGTCCCAAGACTTTCTCCGCCGCAATAACACTTAAGGTTAAACAAATCAAAATTTCCATTCCACCAATGACACCTGTTTCTATTCTGCATCATTGTCCCCTAACCCATAGCACCCCATGGTCTAAGAAAGACACTACACAAGAAAAATTTCTTCCAGTTGGTTTATGATGTAGCCGCTGACTTTTACACCATCAGCTTGAGTCCGTGTTTTGCTCAGACAACCTCCTCCGCCACTATAACACTTAATATTGTACATAGCAGAATTTCCATTCCATCAATGACACCTGTTTCCATTCTCCATGATAGTCTCCTTACCCACAGCACCCCAGCAGCTAAGAAAGATCTTATACCAGAACATCTACGTGAGAACAACTTCTTCCAGTTGATTTATTGGAAGAGATGAACAGTCAAATGTTGTAATTGGAAAGCACAGGGCTGAAGGATACGGAGAACATGATACTAACGGCAAGCTTTGTTGTTGGCTCTGAAACCCATTTTGGTGCTTCATCAACACATGATGCAATATCACCTGCTGATTTGGGAACATCAAGTCTTCTCATTTTAATTTTTTTATTAGCCAGGCCACATTCTTAAGTAGTACATGGTCGGTACCATCATCATTGTCATCAAACACTGCTGCTTGCCATTTTCCAAGTATACCTCATCCTCCTTCTCTGTTGCACTGACAAATATTGTGTGTCAAGGAAACAAGTGTACATTGCCAGGAATTTGCTGGTCAAGTCACTGGCGGTGCAGTTGCTGTCATACCATTTGTGGAGGCAGATGCCTTTTGAGAAATTATGGTGTTTGATAGCAAAAAAATTCCCAGCTACCATTATTAATAGCAGAAAGTTGATGCTGTTTCAATTTGTCTTTGAGCTTCAAAGTGCACTGTACTGTAGACACTTGAAGAAGCAACTATGAGTTGAGATAATTCATGAGTTTCATGGCCCACTGTAAGAATATTTTTCCATTACAGTGGCATGTAAAAGTTTGGGCGCCCCTTGTCAAAATTATTATTATTGTTAACAGTTAAGCAAGTTAAATATGAAATGATCTCTAAAAGGCTTAAAGTTAAAAATTACATATTTTCTTTGTATTTAAGGGAAACAAAAATATATTGTAATTTTTTACATTTTAAAAATTACAAAAAGGAAAATGGACAAATGCAAAAGTGTGGGCACCCTTGGAGATATGTGTGCTAAAATAACTTTGACCAAGGTTTCAGACCTTAATTAGCCTGTTAGGGTTATGGTTTATTCACTATCATTATTAAGAAAGGCCAGACGAACCAGAAATCTCACAGACCTGGGAGAATTTTCCAAGGAAGAATGTATAAAAATCCCTCAAACAAGAATGCAAAGACTCTTGTCTGGCTACAAAAAGCAATTACAAGCTGTGATACTTGCAAAAGGGGGTGCTACTAGGTACTAATCATGCAGGGTGCCCAAATTTTAGCATAGGCCCATTTTCTTTTTTGTAATTTTTAAAATGTGTCATCTTTAACTTTAGGGCTTTTAGAGATCATTTAATCTTTCAATTTGCTTAACTGTTGACAATAACAATATTTTTTACCAGGGGTGCCCAAACTTTTGTAAATCAGACGAGACTCGCCAATGCAAGTCTATGTGTGCGAAAAATAAAACGGATGCCACACGAACCTTCTGCATGGTGTCCATTTCTTACCCACACATCTCAAAAGAACCCGGAAATTGCATCAGCCAAACACAGAAAGTTCATAGCAAAAAGCTTTTAACTAGTTACACTTCGTTTATTTGCAGTGATTGATGTGACCAAACTATGGTGGAGCTGCCGTGACCAATATAGGCACAAGCGCCGGCAGCACGCCAACCGGGGTTCCGTATCAACGAAAACAGGTCATAGTTATAAATGGACAGGCTACAATTCCTGTCCACAGTTATTGATCTGCGTCTGTAAGTCCTTTTAGTTGCTGTGTATTTAATGAATCAATTCAGTGTGCAAATAAAGTACGTTTTGAGACTCGTTTTTGCCCTTTCAGATCTGTAACCAACAGAAGGGACACAGGCTCGGACTGCGAGCTGTTGGATCCTGTCGGAGAGGGGCAAGAGGAGGCAGGAGCAGCATCACTGGGTCCAGCTGAACATCCTCAAGAAGAGGTTCAAGTCCGTAGCAGCACTTCTACGGAGCCTTTGGACACCTTCCCACCAATCTGAACACATTTCCCCTCAAAGAAGGCATAGTAGAAATTGGATTAGCCCCATCACCAGAAACTGGTCACCACATCAAACCCTCGCTCACGGGTAATGATGGTTATGATGAGACTTTTGCCATAGCCTGGACAGTTTTATCTGGGACCTTTTCTGGCCTGTTAAGCTGTGAGCCAGGGCAGCGGTCCAAATTTTTGTTGCAGCTTCTACTGCTTCAAATGACACCCAGGAGGTTATGAATTCCTGGAAAGGTGGCAGCTGTTTGGCTAGTACCACCTTTGCATACTGCTGCCTCAGGACCACCAGCCGGCAGCAGTTATACCACCAGCACCGCCTCTGCACCCACCACCAATACCACAAGTTCCAGCCCAACACCGTACACCAAGAGGTCAGTCAGGACATCAGAGTGTCCCATCAGTTAACAGCAGGAGTGGACCTGCCTCCTAAAGCCATGGGTACACTGTGGGACAATTTCATCACCCTTGGGACAGCTATCATCGTCATGAGATACCATATTATGGTAGAGATGGGCCATATCAGTTGCCATATGAGTACAATATATGGTGCAGGTAACACTTTTTGGCTTTTCTGGATTCATAAAAATTATATATAATTTATCTTGAATTGTTGTTTGTGTTTTGTTTTACATCAACCAAGTTAAATTCAAATTAGCACAACATATGACCAAACATACATTTTGGATAAATGACATCACATGGTTATAAGGATATTTAACAAACATCACTTAAGGCAAAGCAACATGAGTGTCTAGGCTGGGAGAAAATCCCTCTGGTATAATACAGTTTGAAGCCAACACATTTCAAAATCTTATGTTAGAAGAGTCTCAGCATCTATAACCAACATGTGGGATTGTGCCAGAATTGGGTTCATTGTCTCCATGTTGAAACATATACTAAGGACTATCGTGGATTCAACTCAAGTAGTGGTGGTTCACACAAGCCTTAATAACACAATTTAATTGACATTTTGTTCATTTAATTGGAGGGTTGACATCAAGACCCTCCGTTTTGTGGGCAAAATGCCCAATCAACATTCTACCATTCACCGTGCAAGTGCTAGATGGTAGTTGAATATTAGGTGTCCATACCATGCTGCGCAAAGGGCCTCCAAACTTTTTATCATGTAGCCTTTCTTTTTTGAAAAAACATGTTTTTGTGGCATTTTTCCTCGTGATTTTTGCTGCCTTTTTTCTATTTTAAATGCACTACAGTATACTTTTGCGGCATTGCTGTTTACATTTTGAGTCACAGGCATTTTTCTATTAAAACACAATGTGACTTTTTTCAAGCGCTTTTGCTATTGAACTGCAAGTAAAAGAGAAAAGAACCACATGCACGGAGCAGCACACTTCTATATATAAAAGGTATAATTTTATTCCAGAAACTTCGTAGAAAAAACATTTAAAAAATTTAAGAAGTATATAGACACAAAGGGGTCTGGCCTTCATGACTAGTGTTGAGCCACCCCCGTAGTGTTCGGGTTCGGTTCGGTTCGTCGAACACCGGGATGTTCGAGGAACTGTTCGTCGAACTGTTCGTCGAACACCTTAGAACACCGTCGAACACCGTTAAAACCAATGGCAGGCAAACAAAAACACATAGGAACACATAGAAAACACCTTCAAAGGTGTCCAAAAGCTGACAAACTGCTCAGAAGACGTTTTCTTTAAAAAAGCCGGCCGGCAATTCAGCAGTGGCATACACCGGTACCCGACAATTTAGACATGAAGGAATAGAGCATCACACATAGATTAGATAGATAGAAACATGTCAGTCATATATATATGAAGCACAGTGACAGTGTTGCTTACTGTACTTGTCATTTAGTGTAAAGGATTTATTAAAAAATATAATAGTGTTTTCGTGCACCGTATCTTTAAAAAAGCCGGCCGGCAATTCAGCAGCGGTACCCGACAATTTGTAACAGACAGAATAGAGCTTCACACATAGATTAAATAGATAGAAATATGTCAGTCACATATATATGAAGTACTGTGACAGTGTTGCTTACTGTACTTGTCATTTACTGCAAAGGATTTATTAAAAAAAATAATAGTGTTTTCATGCACCGTCTCTTTAAAAAAGCCGGCCGGCAATTCAGCATCTGTACCCGACAATTTATAACAGACAGAATAGAGCTTCACACATAGATTAGATAGATAGAAACATGTCAGTCACATATATAATAAGTACAGTGACAGTGTTGGTTACTGTACTTGTCATTTACTGCAAAGAATTTATTTAAAAAAATAATAGTGTTTTCATGCACCGTCTCTTTAAAAAAGCCGGCCGGCAATTCAGCATCTGTACCCGACAATTTAGAATAGAAGGAATAGAGAATCACACATAGATTAGATAGATAGAAACATGTCAGCCACATATATACGAAGTACAGTGACAGTGTTGCTTACTGTACTTGTCATTTAGTGTAAAGGATTTATTAAAAAATATAATAGTGTTTTCGTGCACCGTCTCTTTAAAAAAGCCGGCCGGCAATTCAGCAGCGGTACCCGACAATTTATAACAGACAGAATAGAGCTTCACACATAGATTAGATAGATAGAAACATGTCAGTCACATATATAATAAGTACAGTGACAGTGTTGGTTACTGTACTTGTCATTTAGTATTAAAATAAAGGATTTATTATTAAAAAAAAATTGGCGTGGGGTTCCCCGTAATTTTAGTCTCTAGCGGAGGTTAAGCAGACAGCTGGGGCAGGTGTTTGAAGCCTGGGAAGGGGGTAATACCCACGGAGCTTCCCAGGCTACTAATATCAGCCCCCAGCTGAATACCTAGCCTTTACTAGCTATTAAAATGGAGGACCCCCCAAAAAAATGACGTGGGGTCCCCCCTAATTTAATAGCTAGCAAAGGCTAGGCAGACAGCTGGGGGCTGATATTAATTGCCCAGGAAGGGAGCCATGAATATTGGCCCCCTCCCAGGCTAGAAACACCAGCCCTCAGCCGCCCCAGAAATGGCGCATCCATAGGATGCGCCAATTCTGGCACTTAGCCTCGCTCTTCCACGCTGCCCTGGTGCGGTGGCAGGGGGTAATAGGGTTGGGGTTGATGTCAGCTTATAATGCCAGCTGACATCAAGCCCAGGTTAGTAATGGAGAGGCGTCTATAAGACACCCCCATTGCTAACCCCATAGTCAAAGTTAAAAAAAAACACAAACACCCAGAATAAAGTCCTTTAATTGAAATAAAGACACAATTCTTTATTGTTCTAAATTAAACCATACTTACCATCACGCCCATTCCAGCTGAAGCCAACGATCTCCTGCAATAAAAGAAAAATAATAAAGCAACCTCATCCTTACCTTTCCATGGTTCCCAGGACAGCTCCAGCTCTGCTACATCGAGATGACAGGCTGGACCGCAGCAGAACGCTGCCATCCAGCTTGCCATGCCGCACACACTGAGAAGCGCAGGCATGCTTGCGCTCCTCAGTGTCTGACTGTGACGGCATCCAGATGAGCCGACAATGAACTCGGCTCACCTCATGTACGTCACTGACAGCGTGGGAAAATTCTCCTGCACTCAGCGCTTCAGCGTGAGAATTTTCCCACGCTGTCAGTGACGTGCATGAGGTGAGCCGAGTTCATTGGACATGACCTCGGCTCATCTGGATGCCGTCACAGCCAGACACTGAGTAGCGCAAGCATGCCTGCGCTTCTCAGTGTCTGCGGGATGACAGGCTGAATAGCAGCGTTCTGCTGCGGTCCAGCCTGTCATCTCGATGTAGCAGAGCTGAAGCTGTCGTGGGAGCCATGGAAAGGTAAGGATGATGTTGCTTTATTATTTTACTTTTATTGCAGGAGATCATTGGCTTCAGCTGGAATGGGCGTGGCGGTAAGCATGGTTTAATTTAGAACAGTAAAGAATTGTGTGTTTATTTCAATTAAAGGACTTTTTTCTGGGTGTTTGTGTTTTTTTTAAATACTTTACTAGAAATTCATGGTGGTCATGTCTAATATTGGCGTGACCCCATGAATTTCGGGCTTAGGGCCAGCTGATAATGCCAAGCTGGCCTTAACCCCTTTATTACCCAGTGAGCCACCGCACCAGGGCCCTGGATGAGTTGGGTACAGCGCCAGAAGATGGCGCTTCTATGAACGCGCCATTTTCCGGGGCGGCTGCGGACTGCAATTTGCAGCGGGTGGGGCCCAGAAAGCTTGGGCCTCCCTGCGCTGCAGATTCCAGCCCCCAGCTGCCTAGTTGTACCTGGCTGGACACAAAAATAGGGCGAAGCTCCACGTATTTTTTTTTTAAATTCATGAAATTCATGGAATAATTAAGAAAAAAAGGGCTTCCCTATATTGTTGTGTCCAGCTAGGTACAAATAGGCAGCTGGTGGTTGGGAGCAGCCCGTTCCTGCCTGCTGTACCTGACTGGACACAAATATAGGGCGAAGCCCCACATCAATTTTTTTTTCATTATTTCATGAATTTCCTGAAATAATTAAAAAAAAATTGACGTGGGGCTTCGTCCTATATTTGTGTCCAGTCAGGTACAGCAGGCAGGAACGGGCTGCCCCCAACCACCAGCTGCCTATTTGTACCTGGCCAGACACAACAATATAGGGAAGCCCTTTTTTAAAAAAATTATTTCATGAAATAATTAAAAAAAAATTGACGTGGGGCTTCGCACTATATTTGTGTCCAGCCAGGTACAGCAGGCAGGAACGGGCTGCCCCCAACCACCAGCTGCCTATTTGTACCTGGTTGGACACAACAATATAGGGAAGCCCTTTTTTTCTTAATTATTCCATGAATTTCATGAAATAATTTAAAAAAAAAATGCGTGGGGCTTCGCCCTATTTTTGTGCCCAGCCAGGTACAACTAGGCAGCTGGGGGCTGGAATCTGCAGCGCAGGGAGGCCCAAGCTTTCTGGACCCCACCCGCTGCATATTGCAGTCCGCAGCTGCCCCGGAAAATGGCGCGTTCATAGAAGCGCCATCTTCTGGCGCTGTACCCAACTCATCCAGGGCCCTGGTGCGGTGGCTCACTGGGTAATAAAGGGGTTAAGGCCAGCTTGGCATTATCAGCTGGCCCTAAGCCCGAAATTCATGGGGTCATGCCAATATTAGACATGACCACCATGAATTTCTAGTAAAGTATTTAAAAAAACACAACACCCAGAATAAAGTCCTTTAATTGAAATACACACACAATTCTTTATTGTTCTAAATTAAACCATACTTACCGTCACGCCCATTCCAGCTGAAGCCAATGTCTTCTGCAATAAAAGTAAAATAATAAAGCAACCTCATCCTTACCTTTCCATGGTTCCCACGACAGCTTCAGCTCTGCTACATCGAGATGACAGGCTGGACCGCAGCAGAACGCTGCCATCCAGCCTGTCATCCCGCGGACACTCAGAAGCGCAGGCATGCTTGCGCTCCTCAGTGTCTCGCTGTGACGGCATAAAGATGAGACAAGCTCATGTCCAATGAACTCGGCGCACCTCATGCACGTCACTGACAGCGTGGGAGAATTCTCCTGCACTCAGCACTTCAGCGTGAAAATTCTCCCACGCTGTCAGTGACGTACATGAGGTCAGCTGAGTTCATTGGACATGAATGAGCTCACCTCATGCACATCACTGACAGCGTGGGAAAATTCTCACGCTGAAGCGCTGAGTGCAGGAGAATTTTCCCACGCTGTCAGTGACGTGCATGAGGTGAGCTCATTCATGTCCAATGATCTCAGCTCACCTCATGCACGTCACTAACAGCGTGGGAAAATTCTCCTGCACTCAGCGCTACAGCGTGAGAATTCTCCCACGCTGTCAGTGACGTGCATGAGGTGAGCTCATTCATGTCCAATGAACTCAGCTGACCTCATGCACGTCACTGACAGCGTGGGAGAATTTTCACGCTGAAGTGCTGAGTGCAGGAGAATTCTCCCACGCTGTCAGTGACGTGCATGAGGTGCGCCGAGTTCATTGGACATGAACTCGTCTCATCTTTATGCCGTCACAGCCAGACACTGCAGAGCGCAAGCATGCCTGCGCTTCTCAGTGTCTGCGGGATGACAGGCTGGATGGCAGCGTTCTGCTGCGGTCCAGCCTGTTATCTCGATGTAGCAGAGCTGAAGCTGTCGTGGGAACCATGGAAAGGTAAGGATGAGGTTGCTTTATTATTTTTCTTTTATTGCAGGAGATCGTTGGCTTCAGCTGGAATGGGCGTGACGGTAAGTATGGTTTAATTTAGAACAATAAAGTAATGTGTCTTTATTTCAATTAAAGGACTTTATTCTGGGTGTTTGTGTTTTCTTTTAACTTTGACTATGGGGTTAGTAATGGGGGTGTCTTATAGACGCCTCTCCATTACTAACCTGGGCTTGATGTCAGCTGGCATTATAAGCTGACATCAACCCCAACCCTATTACCCCCTGCCACCGCACCAGGGCAGCGTGGAGGAGCGAGGCTAAGTGCCAGAATTGGCGCATCCTATGGATGCGCCATTTCTGGGGCGGCTGAGGGCTGGTGTTTCTAGCCTGGGAGGGGGCCAATATTCATGGTTCCCTTCCTGGGCTATTAATATCAGCCCCCAGCTGGCTGCCTAGCCTTTGCTAGCTATTAAATTAGGGGGGACCCCACGTCATTTTTTTGGGGGGTCGCCCATTTTAATAGCTAGTAAAGGCTAGGTATTCAGCTGGGGGCTGATATTAGTAGTCTGGGAAGCTCCGTGGGTATTACCCCCTTCCCAGGCTTCAAACATCTGCCCCAGCTGTCTGCTTAACCTCCGCTAGAGACTAAAATTACGGGGAACCCCACGCCAATTTTTTTTAATAATAAATCCTTTATTTTAATACTAAATGACAAGTACAGTAACCAACACTGTCACTGTACTTATTATATATGTGACTGACATGTTTCTATCTATCTAATCTATGTGTGAAGCTCTATTCTGTCTGTTATAAATTGTCGGGTACAGATGCTGAATTGCCGGCCGGCTTTTTTAAAGAGACGGTGCATGAAAACACTATTATTTTTTTTAATAAATCCTTTGCAGTAAATGACAAGTACAGTAAGCAACACTGTCACAGTACTTCATATATATGTGACTGACATGTTTCTATCTATCTAATCTATGTGTGAAGCTCTATTCTGTCTGTTATAAATTGTCGGGTACCGCTGCTGAATTGCCGGCCGGCTTTTTTAAAGAGACGGTGCACGAAAACACTATTATATTTTTTAATAAATCCTTTACACTAAATGACAAGTACAGTAAGCAACACTGTCACTGTACTTCGTATATATGTGGCTGACATGTCTCTATCTATCTAATCTATGTGTGATTCTCTATTCCTTCTATTCTAAATTGTCGGGTACAGATGCTGAATTGCCGGCCGGCTTTTTTAAAGAGACGGTGCATGAAAACACTATTATTTTTTTTGATAAATCCTTTACACTAAATGACAAGTACAGTAAGCAACACTGTCACTGTGCTTCTTATATGTGTGACTGACATGTTTCTATCTATCTAATCTATGTGTGATTCTCTATTCTTTCTGTTCTAAATTGTCGGGTACCGGTGTATGCCGCTGCTGAATTGCCGGCTTTTCATGTTTCACTGTGAGCACTGTTCCCATCGATTTGGGCAATCACTGTAATGCCACAACCACCATGGCTGTGGCATTACAGTGAGTGGCAGACAATCCCTGCATGATTGGTGCTCTAAATAGCACCAGACATGCAGGACACGCTTTTGGTGCACGAACAGTTATCGAACATAACCTCGAACAGCCGAATTTTTTGCAAATCGTTCGGGTTCGTCGAACAACTCGAACACCGCCCAAAACAGCTCGAATTTGAGATTGGCGAACAGTTCTAGTCGAACACCGCTCATCTCTATTCATGACTGCTCAAGTTAATAGATGGTCACCAATACAGATAGTGCAATAAACCATGCAATAAATACATGCGTATATAACATATCAAAATACACAGATAGAATTTACAAAAGAGAGACCATGAACACTGCAAAGGATAAACAAAAAAAAAAAAACACAATAGCCACAACGTGATTTTTTTGCCACCTAATCATCAAGGCTTGTGCAATATTAGAGCCCAATGTCTAGTATAAATAAACGAGTAATATCAAATCCTTAATGCTTCTGCAAAATAGCACAATAGTCTTACAAGGTATTCTTAGATAAAATCCCAATAATGCAAATGGTCTTTTATTATCAATATAATGGGATAAATGTCCGAAATAAATGTTATCTATAGCCTATATTCAGCATTAGGTAAGTATATCACTCGATCCGACCCATCTGCATATATCTACTGTAGATATTCGCTATTGAACTGAACAAATGAATAAGAAAAGCATAAAAAACCACATGACATAGTAGATTTTTTGCAAAGCAAAAAACGCTACAAAAAAATTGTAGATGCAAGAAATCCACATCTGGATTCACAAGGTGCTTAGTTTTTTTTGTAATGTTTCTGTTTTCATGGCTTTTTTGCAGACACATTTTTTGTTCACCAAAAAAGACAAAGTCAGCTGTTTGTAGGTAGACAGGAGCAAAAAAAACATTATTTAGAATCAAAGTTTTATTGTTTGTTTATTTATTTGCTTATTTATTTGGTTCTTAGCTCAAAAAGGCCTTGTATTTTTCACTCCGTCATCTCAATTGTATCAAAAACTGCACTAAAAGCTGTTTGTTTGAGCCGAGTTGCATTTTTTGGAGGATTTTTGATAGTCTTATGATACGTTCCCACAATGAGTATATGGTGAGTTTCTGATACTCCTGATTGCCTGCAGCATTTCTGCACCTATTAGCTGAATTATTTTTCCCTAGTGTTTTTGAGTAAGATTTTTTGCATGTTTTTTATGCTTTTTGATGCTGCAGTTTTTGTCTCTTTTTGATATGCCATGTTTTAAGTAAAATTTTGCTTTTGAAACTTTCTGTTTTTTTTCTTTGATAAAACTTTATTGATACAGTCATGTGTGAATTACATGCAGATATAGTGTATTTTTGTTATGGGGAAATGCACTTTATCACTTGCAGATTCTTCATGTCTAATACAATGACAAAGGGAAAAACCATAAGTTGCAGCATAGCCGCAAGAGAAATGGACATGTTCCATATTTCAAAAATGCCCGCAGGTCAGTTTGCGCAGCATGAAAAAAGGTGGGCATGAGATTTCTATAAATCCCATCCATGCTGAAACTGTAAGATGCTACGTTTTGTGTTCAGCGAAAATTTGCAGCACCAAAACCTCACCTATAGCTCAGCATAAGAACTTAACCTTGAATAAATCTTTTAAGAACGAAGAAAAAAAGACTGAAATATTATAAAATAAAGTCACTTTAGTCATAAATTAGGAAGTCCAGACTGAAAATAAAGCTGAGAATTTAATAATAACTGGCTCATCGCTACTAAAAAGGGTTATTCATTTTACACAAGAAAAGTGCCAGAGCTGCACATTTCTAAAGCACCTCCTTTTGAAATGGAAATAAGGTAGTAAATGTATTATATATTCTGCAATTTTCAGCTTTCAACGCAATGTTCAAAAAGAGAAGATATTTAATCACACCTTCATTTTTAACATTTTAATATAATAACCTAGGTCAAATATCTAACCAGTAATTTGGCTCACTTTCAGCAGCCTGAAATGACACAAACATCCTTCTTGATCTCTATCACTCTACCATACACTTTTAAATAAAAGAGTTTTATATACATTAAACTTCAAATGCAATATTTTTCGTTCACTCAACTATTATAAAAAAAAAAAAAAATGATTATAGAAAAAGCAATCTTCTTCTACTATTCTAAAAAAATGTATTCTAAGTAAGACATTATTCTTTGGCAAAAGATTATAACTAGCTCTATTGAACTGTAACAAAAAAAATTCTTCCAACATCGAAAGTTTATCATCGATGGATAAATGAAGTGAGCAGAGATTGGTGGGGACCACCGGAGTGGTGACCTTGTAGTCGGGACTCTATGTAGACCTCTTAAGATTGCACTGAGAAAATCAACTTCTGGTCCATACAGATGATTTTGCATCTTTTGGCTAATCTGAAATGTGGTCACAAGATTAAGAAGAGGGCCAGAGTGGCACTAATATCAGGAGAAGATGGCACAATAAATATACGAACACATGAACACCGTACAACATACATATTACTTAGGGACTAAGAAATATAAATTTTCCAGGTAGTGCTTCTTTAAACTATTAGAGCAAAATGTACGTTTGCAGATTCGGTGCCTTTGTGCATTCCGCCATATATGTATGTGATTAATTTAAACAGTCATAGACCCAAATTTAATGGTGGCAATTTATTTAAAAATGCAGTCATTGACACCATGGACATGCACCTAGCCAACCTGATGAGCGCTGGGATTTGTCTGGCTGAAGAGAATAACCAATCATAGTGATTGAAACTGGTTTATTCATATATCCCAGCTCCAGTCTTCTCAGTAATGCCACACAGAAGATTGGAGAAAAGTTGTCAAGAGTGTGTGCCTCAGGACAATAATACTGCTAGCCAGCAAAGATTAACCCCCTACATGATGCTGTCTTTAGAATACCCTTTTAAGGCCAAAAGTTGATCGGTCCTAAAGAGGTTAATGTGAGTTTGTCTGCAAAATTAACTGTTCATATCAAGCACAGGTGCGCAGATCACCCTTGGTATGGTTGAGAAGTTCAATGCACATTCCCACATACTTATTTTCCATCAGTCTTCACCCTTCTCTGTCTCTTGTAAAGCCAGGGCTCTCAATCTTGTAAAAGGGCACACAGATAGATGAAAAGCAATGCATGGCCATGCCAGAGGTGCCCTAATTTCCTGTGCATGACAAATTCTGTTTAATCATTTCAAGCTATAACCATATATTACTGTTAACTTGCACCCACAAAGGCAGACACACTTTAACATCACTATTTTAGCTAATAGTATTAATCCCATCACACTATCATAAAAATATCAGATTCATGCAAAAAGAAATTGAAAATGGAATGCAAGATTCCAAAATTATTGTTACATGAAGGGAAAAAAATTACTCACATAGTGGTTCATACCTAAAAATAGAGGGTTAACTGACCATCATTAAACCCGGCACAGCATCCACATTCTACTTTTTCCTTTAGTGTAAAAGCTAGAATGGAGTTGCTGAATAGATGACATAATTATGCACATTATATCATTAACCTCCATTCAGCAACTCTGTTTTAGGCTGGTTTCACACGTCCATATATTATCGGAAAAATTGGTAGCGGAGATAGCCGTGTCCCATGTGTCCGTGTGTGTCACACGTGTGGCAACCATCAGGATCACACATACTGGTGCTTGGGAATCCGGCATATAGTTAGCGCTGTTCCCAAGTGTCGGTTGCTGCCTTCATCATAGTTCAAATATCCCTCCCCCCTCCCTGATTGGACATTGTGAAATGACAGAGTAAGGGGTGAGTATGTCGCTTATGGTCTCCAATGTCTGAGTATATTGTAATGCGCATGTCCCATTTTACCTCAGACGCAGGAGGTTTATGTAAGGAAACGTGCCACCTGCGCATGCATTACCTTTGACCCACGTCACATGATCCAGTGGCGTGGATCACATCAGCGTCAGTCTCTAGGGGCCAATACCATAGATGGATTAGATTCCTCTGCACATGCGTCAGCTTGTCTGCCATCACAGCTACAATTACCGATGACATAGCCCACATCTACGGCCGACGCTGCGTGTAACAGTGGGACATGAGACAGATGGGAAGGCATAATGGCAGCGCATGCGCCTGTGACCCCACTCAACCATATGATATTCTATCATAATAAGGATGTTCTTGTGCCATATATTAAAGGCTCAGACAAAGTACCTAGGCGTTAATACAACATAAGGGCTTTGACATAAGTCTAATGTATACTATATAACTTAGAGACCATACAGTAAAGTCCAAGGTATAAATATATATAACATCTCAAACCGAGAAAAAGATATGTGCACCCCTTGGAAAAAGCACTGGTGAAACAGCATCATCGGGGTCTCCATTCCACATGCCGATCAGCCTATAAATAGTAAGTTTTAGAGCATTTCTAATAAAGCCAGTATCATTTGGACTAATGCCTTTATCAATTGCACTATGCATGTTACAATAGGCTATTAATTAGGATGTACTTTTCTGCTTAATTAGTATATATTGGCATACACAACTGGACCCTATCCCTCAAAGTTACAGTTGACTTTGCAAATCCATGTTAGCACTATGCACTTTATGTTTGATGATACAGTTTGCTCTGTCTAGCAAAGATCACTTTGGGTTAAAAAATATTTTTCAAGGTCAGAACTGACCTAGGCTTTTCTACTTGTGGAGTGTTCTGATGGTATTTTCCCTGCTATATATATAATATATAACAATGGTTTAAATTTTTTCTAAATAAATATATGATGTTTTATCATTAAGCATATATATATCTTTGTTGTCTCTGGTTGAATTCTAATCTGGAGCTGTGAGGTTGTAAGGTTATAATCTTCACTGATATTGTGTAACAAATGTCACAAATGAAATGTAAACTAAGACAGCAGAAATGTGGTTCTTTTAGAATAGTAATGCTCTCTATTGAATTGAGTGGTATACAGATGTTTTAGTATGCTCTCCTGTTTTCCCAGTGCAATTTCTAAAGAAGTCAAAGTACAGTTTTTTGTTAATATGTAGCTGGTATTACGCATAATTACTTGCTGCAATCACAGTGATAATCAGCTCTTCAGTTTCTCCCTGCTAATTATAGCAGCTTTTTCTTCCTCTGAGGACTAAACATGAAATAAAACTTAGCTTAATATAGTACTGTATATACTTATGCAGGAGCCCATTCAATCTTCTCTGTATGATTGACTAACAGAATGTAGCGTACGGTGCTGTGTTGTACATAGGGGCCCAGCACTGGAATACATAAATTATAAATAGTCTGACAACTCGGCAGAATAGAAAGTAGTGGACACAATGCTGTGTTATTTGGACAAGTTAGATTGGTCTATTGTGCTTTCATCCCTGTGGATGTAATTAGCGATGATGCATATATTTCCAACTGGCATAGGCTAAATACATGGAAACCCTTCAAGATAATGAACAGAATCGTTAGTAAAGAGGGTATATCTGACATCAGGAGGACCTAGATATGTGTATCATGTGTAAAAAATACAAACTTTTATAAATAAGTGCTAAACACAAGTGGTAGCTAGAAAATACAATCATCTTTCTAGCTTTAATTTTAATACTTTTTTAATTTTATTATCTACTGAAATTTAAATTCACCAGTTTGCTTGAATAAGGCCAGAAAAATCTATTTGCTTTGAATTCATTTGATATGAATTGAATGCACCTTATAAATAGGGATGAGCGAGCATACTCACAAGTACTTGGTACTCGCCCCAGCATCTCAGTACTCGAGATACTCGGAGCTCGCCGAGTACTTGCGAGATGCTCGGGCGGATGCTCGGGTCCCTTCCCTGCATGTTTGGCGCTCGTCACAGTAACTCCGGAATCAGGCAGAGTAAGGAGAGGTGCTGCTGAGCTAGGGAGAGATTTGCTTGTGTATTAGGTAGTGTAAGGAGAAAACATGTGCATTACACATATCCATTGGCGGATTATAATGAGGGCAATCCGGGCTACCGCCCGGGGCCCGAGGCCCCACGGGGCCCATGAATTGCTTCCATTATAATGCGCATTTTTTTCGGTCACAGGCACAGCCGCGCTGGCCGCAGCTGTAGGCGATTTGAATCATGCAGTGACGCCCCGCCCTGCCAGTGCCACATGACGCTCCCATCTGGCCGCCGCAGCTATCTATTCACTAGCACAAGCGTGCAGTTTAAATGCTGTTGGGGCCGCCCTGCCTGATGTCATGTGGCAGGGCGGTCCCAACATCATTTAAATTTCCCACCGGTGTGACAGCAATTACAGAGCTGCCTGATGCAGCCAGCGTGTCTGTGAGTGGCTGGTTGCTGTTGGGACCACCCTGCCTGACGATGTGGCAGGGCGGTCCCAACATCATTTAAATTTCCCGCCGGAGCTAGTGCACATACAGGGCTGCGCGATGCAGCCAGCATGTCTGTGAGTGGCTGCTTTGAACTTTGGGACCGCCTTGCCACATGACGTCAAGCAGGGCGGTACCAAAGTTCAAAGCAGCCACTCACAGACACGCTGCATCACGCAGCCGCTCCCATCAGGCCAGCTGCAGATCCACCGGGGCGGGCAGTTTGAATGATGCTGGGACCGCCCTGCCTCATGACGTCAGGCAGGGCCCAGCATACACAGGGGCTATTTAAAAGTTCATGAAATGGCTGACATGAGCCAGTGTCATTCTGCCCTGCAGCATCTGCTGAAGAGGAGCCGCCACCCACGCACAGTGACCCACAGTTTGTCTGCAGCCTGCCTGGTCTCCTGCTGAGCCCTGCTGCTTCAGTCTCAAAGTGTGTATTCTGTCTTAAAAGTATGTTTTTTGTATATCAATGAATAATGGATGGTCCCCTGCAGTTTTATACAGAGTGCTTGCTGGCTGCCTTCTAGTGTTCCTGCCACTTGCCACAGACGAACATTAGCTTATATCATCGTCTGTCTCAGACAGTGTCTGTGGACTGTGGCAGTGGAACGGGGTGGGCAGCCAGCAGCACTTTGTATGAAAGGGCAGAGGATCATTGTCATTTTTAAAATTTGTACATAATGTTGGGGATGGGAGAGGAGTGGACTGAAACTACATAAAGACAAATGCCCCTGCACACTGTGTACTACCTCCCCCCATCATCTTAGAAATTTTGCTTGCATCATGTATTTCATTATTTGTATAAATATACAAGCAAAATTTCAAAGGTGGAGGGGTACATAGTATGCAGGGGCATTTGCCCCATGTAGTTTCAGTCCACTCCCATCCCCCACATTTTTTACACAATGAAAGGATCCTTGCCCTTAGATACAGAGCGCCACTGCAAATTCTGCTTGTACATGCCCATGATCAGGAATTGGGAATGGTAGCGTTTTGGATGCAGCGTATTTTCGCTGCATTGTAATTACAGCACTTGTGTTTAGTTACATGCAGAGTTACCTCATCTAATGACATGCTATTGGTCATACACTGAAGACACTGGTCTTTGCTACAGAAATTCACATGCAGCCATGCTCCATCTTGTAAACCCGCACCACGGGTGAGATTACATGTCATGAGGCTGGTTTCACACATCCGACTATTTCCGGTACTAGAAAAACCGGTACTGGAGATATCCATGTCCGAGTGTGTCACACATGATGTGCCGCCCGTGTGCTGCATCAGGATCACACAGACCAGTGCCTGGGAACCAGTGTACAGTTAGTACTTTTCCCAAGCGCCGGGTGCTGAACGCTGCCCTCATTGTGGTTCCCTGCCGGCTCTGTGATCAGCAAGAGCAGGGACAATGATGAGGGTAGAAGTGTCTGTCCCTATGTAAAAATAAGATTAAAATGATAAAATCCATATACTCACCTGTCCTAAGTGTCCCATGCTGTAATCCACTGATGCAGCAGGGGAAAATTAGCCGCTCCACAGCTGCGCTCAGGAGCGATGTCCTGTCACTCACTGAGCACAGCTACGGAGTTGCTCATTCTCCCCAGCTCCTCTGCAGCAGCGGTCACATGGATTACAGCGCGGGACACCTAGGAGAGGTGAGTATAATAATTTTATTATTTTAATCTTAATTTTGCAGGTGGATCATGCGGAAGCAGACAGACACTACTACTCTCATTATTGTCCCTGCTCGTCCTTATCGCAGCGCCGGCAGGGATCCATGATGAGGGCAGTGTTCAGCCCCAAGGGCTTAGGAACAGAGCTAACTGTAACGCTGAATCCCAGGCGCCGGTACGTGTCACACTGATGACACACGGATGTTATCCATGTGTGAGACAGTTTTGCGAACCGTGCATCTGCAAAAAAACGAACATGTCTCCGTGTGGAGGACACAGACAGATGGTCCATGAAAACACACTGACATGTGCACACACCCATTCATGTGTGTGTGTGTCAGTGTCTCTGGTATGTGTGGAAACTGTCACCACTCATACTGGAGATACTGACGTGTGAAAGAGTCCTTATACAGAAGCACAGTGGGCATGGGATTTCTATATATCCTATTCACTGTGCTTGTAATGTGGAATGCAGCGTTTTGGACATAGCACAGGTGAGCTTCATCCAGAATTCTGCTATTCCTGATTATGGGCACGCAACCTGATACTACTGTCCCTATTTCACAGTCTGCAGTCACATAGGGATTGCAGATTATTGTTAGGAACCAGACAAGCCCTGTCTAGTAAAATAAACACTATTGACCTGCAAATATGGGGCTAATCTGCAAATTAATAGTGTTCTGAAGCTGTGCAGCCACTGCACTTAGAGCCCCATTGCTAGGAGCAAATAGACTATAATCCTCCCGGCAGCCTCAGGCTTTCAGTCATAGAGGTGCTGCTGGGCGGCTTCAGTAACTGCTCAGTGCATAGTGAGCGGCAGCTGTAACTGCGGCTCAGCACTGACTTAAAGCAGGCTGGATCTGTCTCTTGCAGCTGTGGGTGGAGCTGAGCTTCGCCAGCTGCTGTTAACTCCTTTTTAAAGAGGTTTTCCACTACTCAAACTTCCCACCAGTTGTGTACCAACGCTGCCACTAGTACAGCAGCGGCAGTGAGTATAAGTGTTTTTTTTTTACAAGGGGGAAACCTAGGGATTGAGATGGGGTCATCTGAGTAGTGAACCACCCCTTTAAAGGGACTTGTCATGCAGATATATGGTTAATTTAAGTGTAGAAAAGTGCCCAACCGCTGTGCTGAAAGTGCAGCTTATGGGGGGAAAAAAAATAGACTCCATCACAAGAACCGCCGGTTTTCAGTCATACATGTGAGTATGTGAGTGGCTGCTGTAAGCACACCCTAGCACTTTGACCTCTCGCGATGCAGTGCATCACTGTAGAGCCAGCTGTCAGTCAAAGTGCCAGGGCGTGCTTGCAGCAGCTACTCGCAGTGCTGTGGGCTGCAATTGTAGACGCTTTGTACACACCTGTATGACTGAAGCCCGGTAAAGGTTCTTGGAATGATTTAAATTCCATTTTTTTTTCCCATGAGCTGCACTTTCAGTACAGCGGTCGGGCACCTTTGAATACTATTAACCTGCACTGCAGGTTAATAGCGTTTGGGGACATGGACATAATAGGCTCTCTTCACATGCCACTGTCATTCTGTGGTTGGGCTTCACAGGCAATAGTGATTTTTCCTATATGTAGCAATGCAAAAGTACTGTTGAATATAGACAAGTGATCGAACTTTCAGTTTAAAGTTGCCTAAGGAGACTAACAAAGTAAAAGAAATGTTAAAAATCCACACCCATTTTCTCAAGTTAAGAGAAGTAGACGTTCTGAGAAAAGTAATGACAATCTTGTCAGAACTGACTCGCATTATGTTTTTCAGGGTTTGTCTACAGGAACTTCTCTCATGCTTTGATCAATGGAACACGTGTCAGGACCAAGAAGCTGTTGGAGAAAGACAAAACGGAGACCCAGTGACTTCACTTTCTAGTAAGTGTTTCTCAAGTACACTCGCATACGACACACACACATTCTTATCAATTTCACTCGGGGTTATTTAGTTTGGAAAAACGAAGGCTTAGGGGTGATCTAATTACTATGTACAAGTATATGAGGGGACAGTACAAAGACCTTTCTACTGATCTTTTTACTCTGAGGCCTGAAATTAATGGCTGTTTTTAGGTTAGTTTCACTCGGCAGCTATTTTTTTCAATAATAATGTTTCAGGTATATGGTGACCCCCGACCCGTCATGAGGGGGGGGGGGGCACGCAGTCTCAACTGCCCGGGGCCCTGGCTATCCTTAATCCACCCCTGCACATATCCATCTCAACAAACAGTCATTCTGAGGACTAATCCATCTGCAGAGATATCAGGCAGGCAGTGTATATAGGCAGGCAGTGTATATAGCAGACTGCAGTGCATATAGCACAAGAGGCTCCATTCCAGTTCTGCCTTCTGCTGCTGTTAGATATTTCTAGACATAGGCCCAGGTCTCAGGGGCCAGGAATAATTTTTTTTGGATCTTAATCCTCATTATTTGCTTAAAAAGCAATCCAGAGAACACAGTTTTTCTGCGCCATTTGCTTGTTGGCACTGCAGAATACAGCCAGGTCCTCTCCATATTACAGCGCTAGAAATCCAGCTATTTAAAATTGTGTTTTCTCTGTCACATGGATCACATATACATTTTCAGAAAATACTGCCATTTCTGGCCTCCATTAAAAATGTGTTGCAGTGTGTCGGTCAAGCAATTGACACCAGATTGCTGTTCAAAATAGTTACCTACAGGCCAGATATTTAAAACTGTGTTTTCTCCGACACACGGATCACATATACGTTTTCAGAAAATACTGTCATTTCTGACCTCCATTAAAAATTTGCTTCAGTGTGTCAGTCAAGCAATTGACACCAGATTGGTTTTCAAAGTAGTTACCTACAGACCAGGTATTTAAAACTGTGTTTTCTCCATCACACCGATCGCATATACGTTTTCAGAAAATACTGCCATTTTTGGCCTCCATTTTAATTTTTTTTCACTGTGTCAGCGAAGTTTTTAGCACCGGTTTGCTGTTCAAATAGTTACCTACAGGCCAGGTATTTAAAACTGTGTTTTCTCCGTCACATAGATCACATACATGTTTTCAGAAAACACTGCCATTTTTGGCCTCCATTCAAATTTTTTTTCACTGTGTCAGCGAAGTTTTTGACACGGGTTTGCTGTTCAAAAACGTTACCCAAAGGCAGGTACTCTCCATATTACAGCGCTAAAAATCCAGGTATTTTAAACTGTGTTATCTCCGTCACACGGATCACCTATAAGTTTTCAGAAAATACTGCCATTTCTGGCATCCATTAAAAATTTGTTTCAGTGTGTCAGTGAAGCAATTGACACCAAATATCTGGCCTACAGGCCAGATATTTAAAACTGTGGTTTCTCTGTCACACGGATCACATATAAGGTCGCTCCAAATTTAGGCATTTGTATTGAGCGCGGAAGATATTGTCCTCCATTTAAAATGGGCAAGGCACGTGGCAAGGGACGGGGAACTGGACGTGATGGTGGTTGTGCATGCAGAGGCCGAGGCCAACGCTGAGGACAAGCTGAAATTGTGCCACAACAAACACCCACATCTTCTCGCCCGACCTTCCTGTCCCAATTCTTAGGGACCGCAGCACACCACTATTGAACCCAGAGCAGTGTCAGAAGGTTGTAAGTTGGATAGCGGATAATGCTTCCAGTCACTAAGCCACCACCTCCACCCTGTCTTCCACACAGTCAAGCCTCAGTAGCCGTGAGTCTGGACCGCATATTCCTCACCCTGATCCTCCTTCCTCCCACCATGCCGAGTGCTCGGAGACAAATGATCCCACACTTGGACAAGAGGAGATCGCATGTAGCGATGCCCAAATATTTGAGCAGCCACGGTGACACAAAGGCAACGGTGGGAAAGTGTCACAAGAGGTGGACGATGATGAGACATAATTGCCAGAAAGTCAGGAGGAGGACCAGGGTGCAGAAGTGGAAGACGAGGTGGTGGATGATATAGTAACTGACCCAACCTGGCAGGAGGAAATGCAGAGCGAGGACAGCAGCACACAGGGTGAGGGAGGCAGAGCACCATAACAGGCAGGAAGAAGCAGTGTGGTGGCCGCAGACAGAAGTCGGGCAACCATTCCCCGTAACAACAACACGAAGGAAGTTTCCAGTACAACTGTTAGGTCTTCCCGAGTCTGGTTGTTTTTAAAGACTCTGCAGATAACCCCAAAATTTCATTTGCACCACCTGCCAGTCCAGCATCAGCAGGGGTGGAAAAACTAGCAGCCTGACCACCACCAGCATGATCAGGCACATGGCAGCAAAGCACCCAACTTTGTGGGTCGAACCCCAGGGTCCAGGAACAGTGTCTGCGGGTGGCACCATTGCTTCTTCCGCTGTTGTGCATGCAAGCCAATCCCTTGTCCATGGTGCATGCGAAGATGCCTCCTGCCCTGCACCTGTCATTGCACACTCTCAACTAGCAGCATCAGGAAGCATGTCCATGTCCTTGTCCCAGCGCAACATTCAGTTGTCCATACCCCAGTCCTTGGAACCCAAGCGCAAATACGTAGCCAACGCCCCACAGGCCACACTACTAAATTTTCACATTTCACGACTGCTTGCACTCGAAATGTTGCTTTTTAGGCTAATGAAGACTAGAGATGAGCAGTGTTCGACTCGAACTGTTCACCAATCTCAAATTCGAGCTGTTTTGGGCGGTGTTCGAGTTGTTCGACGAACTCGAACGATTTGCAAAAAATTCGGCTATTCGAGGTTTTGTTCGATAACTGTTTGTGCACTAAAAGCGTAACTGGATTTTTTCACAGTAATACTGTTAATCAATGTTAATAGACAGTTTCAGTGTAGAGTGGGCAGGGAGAGGGGCAGGGGATGGATCTCTGCAGAAATAATGCCGATTTCCATTTTTTTTTCTTTCCCGCATTTACAGTGGGGGGATGCAGTCTGTCAGCCATATCAGCAGTGCACGCACGCAGCGAAGAGCTTTTTTTTCACACAAGCAAGGGCATGTGTCATTGGCTGTGTATGTCACATGTCCTTTCCCTATAAGACCCAGACATTTTCCCCATCGCCACCATTTTCTCACTGCTGCAGCTGAATGTTAGACGGCACCGCTGCTGCTGTGGGCGCTATACAGTATAACTGTGTGAATTGCGAGCGAATTTCCAGTTACATAGAGACATAGGTTTAGGGAGTAGGGACTAGTTCTAATTGCAGCCCTTTTTAGGGTTAGGTTGCTGCAGTTCATAGCACTTTTTGCCAGGCAGATCTGTGCCAGTGCTGTGCAAGTGTTTTTCACAGCATTTAGCGAAATGTAGCTCTGCCAATCCTTTTGGGCCTGTAGCAGTGTCTGTTAGTCATTGGAGTAGGCTTTCTGTGTTGCAAGCTACACCACCTGTGTATCTAATTCCAATTTTTTACTGCATCTAAGCCAGCTAATCCGTTTGGGCCTGTAGCAGGGTCTGGTAGCCAGTGGAGTAGCCCAACTGAAGCAAGCTATACCACCTGTGTATCTAATAACAATTTTTACTGCATCTAACCCAGTAAATCCTTTCGGGCATAGTAGCATTGTCTCGTAGTCAGCAGAGTAGCCCACCTGTGAAGGAAGCTACACCGCCTGTGTATCTAATTCTAATTTTTTGCTTCACCTAACCCAATAAATCTTTATGGGCCTAGTAGCAGTGTCTCATAGTCAGCGGAGTAGCCCACCTGTGAAGGAAGCTACACCGCCTGTGTATCTAATTCTAATTTTTTGCTTCATCTAACCCAATAAATCTTTATGGGCCTAGTAGCAGTGTCTCATAGTCAGCGGAGTAGCCCACCTGTGAAGGAAGCTACACCGCCTGTGTATCTAATTCTAATTGATTACTGCATCTAACCCAGGAAATCTTTATGGGTCTATTAGCAGTGTCTCGTAGTCAGCGGAGTAGCCCACCTGTGAAGGAAGCTACACCGCCTGTGTATCTAATTCCAATTTTTTTCTGCATCTAACCCAGGAAATCCTTTTGGGCCTAGTAGCAGTGTCTGGTAGTCAGTGGAGTAGCCCATCTGAAGCAAGCTGCACCACCTGTGTATCTAATAACAATTTTTTACTGCATCTAACCCAGTAAATCTTTTTTGGCCTAATAGCAGTGTCTGGTAGTCAGCAGAGTAGCCCACCTGTGAAGCAAGCTACACCGCCTGTGTATCTAATTCTTATTTTTTACTGCATCTAACCCAGGAAATCTTTTTTGGCCTAGTAGCAGTGTCTGGTAGTCATTGGAGTAGCCCACCTGTGAAGGAAGCTACACCGCCTGTGTATCTAATTCTAATTTTTTACTGCATCAAACCCAGGAAATACTTTTGAGCCTAGCAGCAGTGTCTGGTAGACAGTGGAGTAGCCCATCTGAAGCCAGCTACACCACCTGTGTATCTAATAACATTTTTTTACTGCATCTAACCCACTAAATCCTTTTGGGCATAGTAGCAGTGTCTAATAGTCAATGGAGTAGCCCACCTGTGAAGGTAGCTACACCGCCTGTGTATCAAATTTTAATTTTTTTACTGCATCTAACCCAGGAAATCTTTTTGGGCCTAGTAGCAGTGTCTGGTAATCAGCAGAGTAGCCCACCTGTAAAGGAAGCTACACCACCTGTGTATCTCATTCTAATTTTTTACTGCATCTAACGCAGGAAATGCCTTTGGGCCTAGTAGCAGTGTCTGGTAGTCAGCGGAGTAGCCCACCTGTGAAGGAAGCTACGCCGCCTGTGTATCTAATTCTAATTTTTTACTGCATCTAACCCAGGAAATCCTTTTTGGCCTAGTAGCAGTGTCTGGTAGTCAGTGGAGTAGCCAATCTGAAGCAAGCTACATCATCTGTGTATCTAATATCAATTTTTTACTGCATCTATCCCAGTAAATCCTTTTGGGCATAGTAAAAGTGTCTCATAGTCAGTGGAGTAGCCCACCTGTGAAGGAAGCTACACCGCCTGTGTATCTAATTCTAATTTTTTACTGCATCTATCCCAGGAAATCTTTTGGGGCCTAGTAGCAGTGTTTGGTAGTCAGTGGAGTAGCCCACCTGTGAAGGAAGCTACACCACCTGTGTATCTAATTCTTATTTTTTACTGCATCTAACCCAGGAATTCCTCTTGGGCCTAGTAGCAGTGTCTCGTAGTCAGTGGAATAGCCCATGTGAAGCAAGCTGCACCACCTGAGTATCTAATAACAATTTTTTACTGCATCTAATCCAGTAAATCCTTTTGGGCATAGTAACAGTGTCTCCAAGTCAGCAGAGTACCCACCTGTGAAGGAAGCTACACCGCCTGTGTATCTAATTCTAATTTTTTACTGCATCTAACCCAGGAAATATTTTTGGGCCTAGTAGCAGTGTCTGGTAGTCAGTGGAGTAGCCCACCTGTGAAGGAAGCTACGCCGCCTGTGTATCTAATTCTAATTTTTTACTGCATCTAACCCAGTAAATCTTTTTGGGCCTAGTAGCAGTGTCTCCTAGTCTGCGGAGTAGCCCATCTGTGAAGGAAGCTGCACCACCTGTGTATCTAATTCTAATTTTTTACTGCATCTAACCCAGTAAATCTTTTTGGGCCTAGTAGCAGCGTCTGGTAGCCAGCGGAGTAGCCCACCTGTGAAGGAAGCTACACCGCCTGCGTATCGAATTCTAATTTTTTAGTGCATCTAACCAAGGAAATCCTTTTGAGCCTAGTAGCAGTGTCTCGTAGTCATTGGAGTAGCCCAGCTGTAAAGCAAGCTACACCGCCTATGTATCTAATAAAATTGTTTTACTGCATCTAACCCAGCCAATCCTTTTGGGCTAGTACCACAGATTGGCCACTCAGCTCTGCTCGGTTTCCATCCATTGTTTTTTGTGCAAACAACTACAGAGTTGCCAATTAGTTAACCACCAAAATTAGTGGCAAAAGGCCTGTTGCTGAAGGAAAGGGGAATAGGCATGTTGGAAAAGGAAAAAAAGGTTGTGTCCGTGGGGTAGGTGGTAAAGCAACAGTAACATCTGCAGAAGAAAGACCATCTTCCTGCCAAACTAAGATATCTACTTCTTTTCGTGGACAATGTGATATGATCCCTTTCTTCTGGACACGCCCATCGCTACAAATTCCAGATGAGGCACAAAAACAGCAGGTGCTTCAACGGATATCAAGTGCTCCTTTAAGTGGGCTCTCCACCACCTCAACTGCAACATCACAAATACTCCTGTCCTCAGAGGTGTCACCCCAATCGCACTTGCTTCCTCACAGCTCCCAAGTCTCCAGCTGCCGGTCTGAGTATGGGGTAACACAGATGATTGAGTCTTCAGAGCTGTTTACTCATACTATAGCCTGGGAATCAGAAGTCTGCTCCAGAGCTTCTGTGAATCCAGACGAGGAAATAATCTGGACTGATGCCCAGAATGTTTATGAGTCGGATCCAGGCCCAGATGAAGAAGGTTCTGAGTATAATGCAGACCCTCGTTCCCAAACTGTAACTCCTGTTGGTGTTGACAATGAGGAAGATGATGATGAGACTCAGATACCTGATTGTAGCGACAACTTGATTTTTCGGTCAGGGCAGGAAGAGGTTTGCTCTGAGGACGACGTGTGTGAGAACACACAAGGTGATGATGACGAGGTTGGAGATTCCACTTAGTGTCAACCCACAGTCAGCCAGTCAATGAGGTCAGCAGAGGAGGTGGAGGAGGATGCTAGTGACGACGGGGTTAGGTTGCGCCTTCCTGGACAGAGACGGAGTACTGGAAACACATAAACAACTGCATCCTCAACCACAACTCTGCCTCTGACCACAAGTCGTGGTGGCTCTTCAGGTCGCATGGGCTCTAAGCCTTGCATAGCCTGAGCATTTTTTGAGATCACAAAGGATGACCCAACTCATGTTATCAGTAACATTTGTCTCCAACTGCTAAGTAGAGGCCAAAAAATCCATAGTTTGAGTACTTCATGCACGATCCGTCACATGGATATGAATCATAAGTTGCAGTGGGAAGCTCACTGTGCTACAATGCGACCTAGCAGGCCGGGCTAACCACCGTCTGCCCCATCTTCTGCATTCGCGGCCTCTTCATCCTCTGTGACTGGGGGGACAGCAGTCACACATGTTTTTGGACGCAGACCTGTCACCTCTTTACCCGCAACAGCCAGTGTGATTGGCAGGTCGTCACTTCATTTGGAAGTGGAAACACCTGCTGGTGTTGAGCCCTCTCTGACATCGAGAGCACCATCTTTGGATCAAGTCAACATAACATGTCCGCCTGCATCTTCCTCACATACCCCTTCTAAGCACAACAGGCAGCCCTCGGTCCCTCAGATGTGGACAAGTAAAAGACCATTTCCTCCTAGCCATGACAAATCTAAGAGGTTGAATTTCACCATCTGCAAGCTGTTGGCTACAGAAATGCTGTCTTTCTGCCTGGTGGACACAGAGGATTTTCGAGACCTTATGTCCGTCTCAGTGCCCCAGTACCAGATGCCCAGTCGGCACTACTTCTCAAAGAATGCTGTGCCTGCGCTACACCAGCATGTCGCACACAACATCACCGCTTCCTTGAGAAACTCTGTGTGTGACAGGGTGCATTTCACCACAGACACTTGGACGACTAGGCATGGACAGGGGTGTTACATGTCACTGACTGGGCACTGGGTAACTATGGTGACAGCAGAACAAGGGGCTGCTGTCCAAGTCTTGCCATCCCCATGAGTTGTGCATCAATCCTCTTTATCTAGAAGTTCCTACACTGCTTCTGCCTCCTCAACCTCCTCTCGGTCCTTCACCTGCACCCAAAGCATATCTGGTAAAGCCACCCGTGTTCTAACTGCGCAGAAGGAATCCTGCACACCTCCTTACTATGCTGGCAGCAGGGCTCAACGGCATCAGGCGGTGTTTACTTTGAAATGTCTGGGAAATGTGAGTAACACAGCTGAGGAGTTGTGGTCAGCTCTGGAGACCGAGTTTAATGAATGGCTGTCTCCATTGAACCTGCAGCCAGGGAAGGCCATGTGCGACAATGCTGCAAACCTGGGTGCGGCCCTTCGCCGGGGCAATGTCACACATGTGCCTTGTATGGCTCATGTGCAGAACTTGGTTGTCCAGCAATTTTTAGCCCACTATCCCGGACTTCGCATCCCGCAGCTCAACGACTTACATCTCTACAGAAGTCGTTGGGCCTGCCAGTTCACCGGCTGAAATGTGATGTGCCGACACCATGGAATTCAACTCTGCACATGTTGCAGTGACTGTGGCAGCACCGACGAGCCCTGGTGCAATACGTTATGACATATAGCCTGGGCCAAGGAGATCCAGAGGTGGGGCAAATCACGCTGCAGGAGTGGTCTCAAATCAGGGACCTATGCACCCTTATGCACAGTTTGCTGTGTTTTACATGACGTTGTCATCGTCAATTCCAGGTGGGCCGGGTCACCCCCACCCCCCTTTTAACCCTAAGAAACTACATACTCTATGGCTTGGGGTAACACAGATGGTTGAGTCTGCAGAGCTGTTTACTCATACTATAGCCTGGGAATCAGAGGTCTGCTCCAAAGCTTCAGTGTCTGCTAATCAGCGTAGTAGCCCACCTGTGAAGCAAGCTACACTGCCTGTGTATCTAATAACAATTTTTTACTGCATCTAACCCAGCCAATCATTTTGGGCTAGTAGCAGTATCTCGTAGTCAGCGGAGTAAACCATCTGAAGCAAGCTACACCACCTGTGTATCTAATAACAATTTTTTAGTGCTTCTAACCAAGGAAATCCTTTTGGGCTAGTAGCAGTGTCTCGTAGTCAGCGGAGTAGCCCATCTGAAGCAAGCTACACCGCCTTTGTATCTAATAACAATTTTTAACTGCATCTAACCCAGCCAATCATTTTGGGCTAGTTACAGTGTCTTGTAGTCAGCGGAGTAGCCCATCTGAAGCAAGCTAAGCCACCTGTGTATCTAATAACAATTTTTTACTGCATCTAACCCAGGAAATCCTTTTGGGCTAGTAGCAGTGTCTCGTAGTCAGCGGAGTAGCCCATCTGAAGCAAGCTACACCGCCTTTGTATCTAATAACAATTTTTAACTGCATCTAGCCCAGGCAATACTTTGTGCCTAGTAGCAGTGTCTGCTAGTCAGCAGAGTAGCCCAGCTGTTAAGCAAGCTACACCGCCTGTAGATCTAATTACAAATTTTTAACTGCATTTAGCCCAGGCAATACTTTGGGCCTAGTAGCAGTGTCTGCTAGTCAGCGGAGTAGCTCAGCTGTTAAGCAAGCTACACCGCCTGTAGATCTAATTACAAATTTTTAACTGCATCTAGCCCAGGCAATACTTTGGGCCTACTAGCAGTGTCTGTTAGTCAGTGGAGTAACCCAGCTGTTAAGCAAGCTATACCACCTGTGCTTTGGACACTTAATTTTTTCAAAGGAAACGCTTCGGGCCCCCGGGACACTCAATCAAGAGCATCGGAAGGCGCCCCAAGGCAAAGGGGCTGGGACTGGCGTTAGTACGCTTTGCGGTGGAACGCCAAGCTCGATCCTTTTAAAAGCTTTTTAACTGCAGCAGCTTTAGTGGACGCTACTGGAGCTGGAACTCTTTTTTTATTTTATATAAAAGTACAAAACACAACAAAAACAACAACATACAAATATAAGCCCCAGTAAACAAATCCCCAAGGAAACCCCCAAAAAGCCCAAAACACAAAGTCCAGCAATCTTTAGCAAGAAAAATGTCCACTAAAGCAATACCTCTTGCTCAAAACCCCCCTCAGCAAGGGAAGGCCTTGACCCTCCTCTTTGTCCTTTTTTCCTTTTTTTCCTTTACCCCTTCCTAACATAAACACATTCACTCTTATACACTCATGCCAAACCCCAAAAAAGAGAACTAAAAACCTGGCCCACTGCCAAAAAAGAGAAAAGTAGGCCTCTTGGCCGACACAACACTGCACACAAAAAAATATATATATTTTTTTTAAATTTTTTTAAATTTTTACATTTTTTTTTAGAATTTTTATTTATTTATTTTTTTTAATAATATAACAAAACCTGAACTAAATACCCACACCCGACACCCAAAGTCCCACGAGAGTTTGTGGCCTTATCACACAAGAGTCCCACTAAAGTTTGTGGCCCGAAAAAAACAGGTCCTTTTGCCTTTTCATCCACTTCAGGATGTCCATGATACCACACCCCCCTCCACCGAACCCCAAACCTCCACTCTCCCCCCCCCGAAACCCCCTACCCAACCTAAACTAAACCCCCCACACACTTAAAGAATAATATACATGATAACCATAAACATACAAAATAATATACACAACTTTACAGCATCTTATAACAACACCTATTACATTATCATGAACCAGAATCAGACCCAAGTTTGGTGCCTGCAAGCCCTATATACGGGTTCAAATACCAAAAACAAAAAGCTACAAAATGAGGGTAACAGCCCACCACCGGGGAACTGGAAACTGCGGAGGCCCTCACCCTGACCTACAGTTATATGAAAAAGTTTGGGCACCCTTATTAATCTTAAGCTTAATGTTTTATCAAAATTGGTGTCTTTGCAACAGCTATTTCAGTTTGATATATGTAATAACTGTTTGACACAGTAATGTTTCAGCCTTGAAATGAGGTTTATTGTACTAACAGAAAATGTGCAATCTGCATTCAAACAAAATTTGTCTGCTGGGTGGACACTAAACACCGTGCGTTCCACGTGTAAAACCTAGTCACTAAGCTAACTAAGAAAACAGTGCCCCGATCTCGGCCAACAAGGGACCTGAATGCCCCATAGGCCCACTCCACATAGGAAAGGCTTGCCAGCCGAGGCCAGCCAATGGAAGCACCCACCCTGCTGTAGACCTCTGTATAAAAGGGACACCGAAGCAGGAAGTGCTCCATGCTTTTAAGTATGCCGCCACACTCCTCGCGGGGACAATCCCGGTCTTCAGAGTTCCTCTACTTCAGGTTGTCCCTCACATACAGTCTCCTATGGAAGCAGAGCCAATCCAAGTCCCAAAACTTCACGGGGATCCGTTTTGGGTTCAAAAGCCCGAGCCCCACCTCCAGATCCCAGCTTGGCAATCCTTGAGCGCCAGGGGCTTCTGGAAGTGGGTCAACAGAACCCTATTGTCAAGTAGTTTTCTCAACAAGGTCCTGATCTCCCACACTCCCAGACCCCACCGGCGGATCACCTTCAGAACCGGGGTAGCGTAAGCCAGAAATGCTCATGAGGCGTTCGCAGGTCCTTCACCTGCCCTCCCGTCTCCCATTCCTGGAAGAAAGGCCGAAACCACCCCCTACAGGAGAATACCCATGGAGGAGCCCTCCCTAACCTGAGGTTGGCGATGTTAGCCTTAAGAAAGGTGTTTACTAAAAACACCACTGGGTTGACCATACCCAACTCTCCTAGTCTCCTCGTGCGGTACTTGACCTCCCTCTTGATTAGGTTCAGCCTATTCCCCCACAATAGCTGGAAGAACAGGCTGTAGACCCGTGTCCAAAGAGACTCTGGCAAGATGCAAACGCTGCCCAGGTATATTAGTAAAGAGAGCAAATACCCCATGGCCAGGCTAACCCTTTCCATCAGGGTCAAGGACCAACCCTTCCATTGATCCACCTTCTGGGCGGCAATCTTCAGTTTGCCCTCCCTGTTTTGCTGGGGATAATCCCCCGGGCCGAAACTGATGCCTAGAATTTTTGCTGTGGCCTGAGGCCCTGGAAGGGTGTCCGGGAGATCAAAACTTGGATCTCCCCCTCCCAGCCAGAGACTCTCACACTTATCCCGGTTGATCATGGACCCATATTCCACCTAGTAGCGCTCAACCTCAGACATGACCCAAACCACCTCCTCTCTCAAGGATACAATTAGGGAAACATCGTCGGCGTACGCCACTACCCTTAAGGTGGCCTCTGACTCCGCCCGGTCCATCCCGACTCCCACCAACAGTCCGCGCACCACCCTCCTTAGAAGGGGGTCAATCGCAAACACGTATAACAGTGGGCTCAGAGGACAGCCCTGGCGGACACCAGACTTCACCTCAAAAGGGTGTACAACCCAACCATTCACAAGCGGAAAAGTCTCTGCCCCATTGTATAACTCTCTTAACCAATCAACAATCCACCCGGGCAGACCGTACCTCAGAAGGATGGACCAGAGGTACTCATGGTTAACCCGGTCAAAGGCCTTCGCCAGGTCTAAAGACAGCAAGTACCCCTTCCAGTGACCAGCCCTACTTTGCTCCATTGCCTCTCGGACACCAAGCACAGCACTGAAAGTACTGCAGCCTGGAACAGAGCAGTGCTGGGCCCCCGAAAGGAGCCGAGGCGCAAACTTCAGCAACCGATTAAAAAGCACCTTTGCCAGAACCTTTCGGTCCGTATTAAGAAGCGCCATGGGACGCCAATTCTCAATACGGGATGAGTCTTTACCCTTTGACAGAATAATCAGGGCAGACTTCCTCATTGAATCAGGCAGAAGGTCCGAGGAGAGACATTCATTAAACACCTCAGTCATGAGGGGCACCAAAGAATCTCTAAAAGTACTGAAAAACTCGGATGTTAAGCCATCCGGACTAGGCGATTTCTTGGGCCGGAGCCCATCAATGGCCCATCTCACTTCCTCTTCTCTGATCACCTCTGTCAAAACATGAAGAGAGGGGTCATCCCCTGGCTCAGGGATGGCTTCAGCCAGGAAAGCCGACATCTCATCCCGATCAGAATCCCTCCTCCCCAAGAGGTGTGAGTAGAAGGATCTGACCACCTCCAGGATCCCTGATTTGGATCTGTTCAGGGATCCTGTACTGTCGATCAGTCCCATTACCACTTTGCAATTCACTGACATCCTGCAGTTCCTGTAGCGGTAGGGTGAGCGGTACTTCCCGACATCCCTCTCAAAAACCAAGGACGTGTGCCTATCATACTGACACCTCTTGAGCAAGGCCTTCACCCTGGAGATTTCCTCACGGTCCCCTCCAGTCGAGATGAGCTGCTCAAGTTTCCTCCACAGATCTCGATACAGGCGGTACCTGTTAAGGACTCTGAGGCTCGAGAGCTGACGGAAGAACCTTACGACCCTTCTTTTAAAGATCTCCCACCACTCAGACTTACTGCTACAGCGACCCAAGAGAGGTACCTGGCTCTGAAGAAACTCCTCAAAGGATTGTCTTACATCCGCTTCTTCCAACAGGGACGAATTCAGCTTCCATAGGCCTCTCCCCATCCGGGGGGTCTCTGTAACATTCAAGGAAAGAAAATTAAACAATCGTCGGAGAATTCCACCTCAACAGTGGGCACTGCAGTAGAGATGGCCTCCTCCTTTAAAAAAACCTATCTATCCTGGACTTACTACTACCCCTATAAAAGGTGAATTCCCACGTGACCTGGGGTGTGCCGGATGTGGACATCCACCAGGCGAGCTTCACTCATTATACTATTCAGGGCTATACTATCATAAGCCAGCCGGTCACCGGGGCCTCCCCTATCACGGGACCTAGTTACAGTGTTAAAGTCCCCACTGAAGACCACCTGCCGGCTCATAAAAAGCTAGGGCTTGATCTTCAGGAAGAGACACTTATGGTCCCACTTAGACTGTGGGCCATAGATATTCGGCCGCAAGAGACCAGTATGAGGGCCCGCACCTCCATTCCCTCCGTGCCTTGTAAATTGCCCCCATGTCCATTAGTCTGGTCTCCTGCAAAAATAAAATATCAGCCTCAACTCGGGTGAAAAAATCAAAGACCGTGAATCTGGCCGCATCTGACTTAATACTGGCAACATTAATTGATGCCAGAGTCAACGGGGTAGGTTCCGCCATCATGGGTGATTGAGTTAGATGGCCTTCTTCTTTACCATACCCCCAGATTTCTTCCCTTCACCATCCGAGGAGGAGCTCGAGTTTCCCCTCCTCTTAAGTGATACCAAAGTATCCATCTCTCCGGACACCTCCTTCCCCGAAACGGGTTCCTCACCTCCGGACCCCGGGGCAGTCCCCCCCCAGGGGAAACTGAGTCCCCCGGAGGACGGACCCCACCATTCCCTGAAGGCACCCCAGACGTTACTGCAGGTCCCTCACCCTCGACCTCAGACCCAACAGAGGGGGATCAGAGGGGAGCCAGTGAGCCCTTCCGTTGGCACCTTAACGGCCAGGGGGGGGCTTAGATGTTTTTGCTCCTTTTCTGCTCCTCCTCCTCCACCTCTTACCAGTCTTACTGTCACCTGATCATTTAGGCTGCTCTACCACCTCCTCGTCCAGACTTTCATACTGGGAGGAGTCCCCGGGAGCAGCCACCTCCTCCCTCTCCATCCTCCTGATCTCCTCGCTCACCGCCTCCTCCCCCAGGGCCTCAGGAGCTCCAGCTGCCGCTTCTGGGGAGGGGACAGTCATCACCCCAGTTGCCTGAGGCTTATCATGCCCTCTACCCCCACGGCGCCTCACCTGCTGCCATTGGTGGGCGGATGTACCGGCCTCGCCATCCCTCACTGGCCCCTCAGCTCCTCTCCTGCCCCCACCTCCGGCTCCAGCAGAGGATGCACTGCCGGGGACCACCCCACGGCTCTCCCCTGCCTGACCAGAGATGGTATTAGAAAAGGAGCCGGAGCAGCGGCTATATGGGTGACCTAGATCACCACACATGTGACACCTAATGTCACCACAGGCCGCGGCAAGATGACCTACCCCGCCACACAAGGCACATTTCTGCACCTTGCAGCCCGCGCTGAAGTGGCGGGGATCACCACACCTGTGGCAGACCTTCGGTTGCCCCTGGTAGAAGACCAGGATCCTGTCCCTCCCCAGGAATGCTGAGGAGGGGATGTGGGTGACAGTACCGCCTGAGACCTTCAACTTCACCATGAAGGTCCAGCCCCCTAACCAAATGCCAAACTCGTCCCTGTTCTTTTTTGTGATGTCCATGACCTCCCCATAACAGGACAGCCACGTCATTATATTCACTCCAGAGAGTGACTCGTTGTTGGTCAGCACGGTCACTCTCTTAACACCATTTTGGCGAGACACCGCCAGTACGGCAAAGTCTCTCCAGCCGGGCTTCCCCTTCACCAGTTCAAAATTCGACCAGAAAAGCTCTAGGCCCTCTGGCCGAACAAAACTGATGTCGAAGATGGAGGTATAGAAAGGATGGATTAGGGCAAAGATGTCGGTCGCCCTGAAGTCCATCTTCAGGAGGAGCTCGATGACCCTTGCTCTCGCCGGGCACGCTTCACTGCCCCTCCACCGAAGATGGACCACATTCCTCCTGGCCACCCCCTGCCCAGCTGTCGGGAGGGACCATACCGTCTCCCCCTCCCTTTTATCTTGGAAGGCGGCCAGGCCATGTCTATCCAGCCAAAAAGCCAGGTCCACCTCTCTTCCCTCTACCTCGATCATCTGCTCTCCCTTTTTGAGGGCCTCCAAGAAGCGCAGTCGCAAGTCACCGTCCCTGAGGTCCAGAGGTGAGGAAGCCCCCTGAGAAACTCCCGAGGCCCCGGCTACCACCCCCCCAAAAGGCTGGGGGCTCGCAGCCAGGGGGGCAGATGGACCAGACCCCTCCCCAAGCCCCCCACTACTACCAGCCACTCCACTCTCTCCCCCTGCCACAGACAAACCAACACTCGTATCCCCAGCTGCAGACACATCCATCCCCACACCATCCACATCCACGTCAACATTCACCCCACTCACTCCACTCCCACTCCCATGCACACTGGGGTCACAATGTTTTAGTTTTTGTGAGGCTTTACCTCCAATTTGAGGCACCTTCCCTACCGGGGGGTTCTGCTTGCCAGGTGCTACTGGCCCTTTAAGAACGACGCTGCAAGGCTTTAGCAGCACAGTTCCTGCATCACTGGCAGAGCCTCCTGTTCCACCCACAGGAAGTGAGACGGGAAGCGAAACAGGAGTAACTCTGACCAGTCCAACTTCTCCTGACACCCGCACAGCCGGAGCCCCTGCCCCAGGTAAACCCCCAGACGCAGGGGACTCCGACCGACAGGCACCTTTTTTGCTGCTTTCCGCCATTGGCGCTAATCTCTGCCCCTTTGGGGCGGAGCTATTCCCATGGGGGTGGGGCTTGCCCGCGAGGTCACGCCCCCGCACCTGAAGGTACAGAGTGGTCCTCTGAGGCCACGCCCACTGGTATAGCAGATGCCAGGGAGGCCACGCCCACTGAAGCCGGCCGTGCCGGAGCCCCCGAAGCTGACCCTTGACCGGGTCTAATCACGGCGGCCCCTGGACTCACTGCACCTGCTCCCAGGGGCTCAGCACCCCCCCAGCGTCACACCTTTTACTGCAAAGAGCCTGGCTCCAGCGGCTAGCCCCAGGTTAGGCCACTCCCCCTCAGCATCCACCGGCAGCGGAGCCCCCCGAGCAGACCTATTACTGGGCCCCTGCGACCTTGCCGTGGACCCCACCAGGGGAGCAGACCCCACCTTTTTATGAGTCGACTCTGCTGGAGCCGCAGGCCCCACGCCCTTGAGCTTAGCAGATACCTGGGCCCCCAAAAGCAATCCAGTTTTAGCGGATCCGTGTGTGAGGGACTCAGGCTCCCCAGCACGCGCCGCCGAAGATGCAGCCCTGGCTGTCGGTGCGCCGCCAGCAGTGCTAGGGGCAGCGTCAGATAAACCCGCCACACCCCGCACACGGGCAGGCGCACCGGGTGCCAGACCAGACTCCCCTTTCACAGGGGGTCCAGCCTGAGCACCACCACTGATGTTAAACACCGACGGGCCGCCCTCCGCGCCATGCTCCATGTCAGGCACATCCGCCCCACTGCCTCCATTATTACCAACAGAGGCAGTGCTCTGCGTGCCATGGCCTATATTCTCCCTGCTCCCTTGCTGTGGACCCACAACAGGGCCCGTGCCGGGGTGGGTAGCGGGTGCCACACAACGGGACAAGGGGGCCCCAGGGAGGGGAACATACACAAACTTATGTGCGACTGGAGTTTTCTTCTGCCTTTTCTTCGCCTTCCTCTTCTTGCCCCTCCCGGGTGCCTCATCCTCTCAGATCTCATCCCCGAATGTTAGCTGACCAAAACGAAACGGGGACTCGACCTGCTGGATCTTCTTCATAATGAGGCAGCCCCCCTCACTACTACTCCCCTCCTCCTCATCCTCCCCCTCACTCCCGCTGCCCTCTGAAGGGCAGGAATCAGATGGGAGAGCCATCTTCTGGGGGGCTATCCCACTATGCGACACCTGGAGATCACTTACCAGGCCACCAGAAAGTGGGTAGGGCGTGACCTCCTCAGCGCATGCCTCCTCTTCCTCCATGTCCTTCACCACCTGGTAGGGGCACTGAGACCCCTCCAGAGCCCCACCGGTCATGTCTCTGAACCGGTCTCATTCTTGAGCTTCTCCTTAAAGGGTCCGCTGCATGCCAAGATGGTACATCTCCGATCTTCCAACTCATGGATGGCCCGCTTTATCTTCCGGACCACGGCGGAAAGCTCAGGCTTCTTGATGCTGGAGGCCCTCTCGGACCTCCCCTGAGCTGCTCTCAACTACCCCCAGAGGGATCTTAGCTTTTTTGAGGCTACCTCATACTCACAGAGGTGCTCGTGGACACGGGTGATATAGCTGATGGTAGCCTCCTTTGCCAACTTGGTGCCCCAATCAGGGGGCACCTCCGCAGCATCTCTGCTCGCACTTGACCCACCTCTAGGTGAAGGAGCCGCCGCGGTCATGGCATCAGGGTTCCTCCTCAGCCGGGTCCTCATGCTAGACCCCTCGCCAGGTGCTTGGCCAGATCTTGCTGCCTTAGCCGAAGTGGTGTTCCTCCCACCCCCCGCCGGCATGGACCGGGAGGTGGGAGCCGGGGGCCCAGCCCCGGAGGCCAGTCCCCATGCAAGCCTGCTTTCCTGGGAAGGGGGCAGACAAAAAGTCCCAGATGGAAAAAAAAAACCTCCCTTCCCAGGAGCTCTCTCCACACCTCAAACACAGCAGCACACGACAGGCTCCGCCTCTTCCTCTTCCTGCTACCGTGGCTGCTGGCAGCAGACTTACCCTCCAATAGATCCTTGTAAGAGGATTTAAAGTGTACTCATTCAAATTACAGAGCCAATTTAAATGACAGAGCTTAGACCTGTCTCGACCCACCAGCGGACAGGCACCAGTATTGGGAGAGGGGGGCTGGCTGTCAAGGTCCACCGCGGCTCAGGCACAAACCCGGCGACATGGAGGTCGCACGGGCAGGAATGGCCTGGCCGTGTCAGCTTCGCACTCCAGCGTAGTCCCTCTGCCCGCTCGCGCCCGTAACCTCAAAGGGATGCGCAAGCGGCTTTTCTTCCCAGGGCTGTTCCCCGCCCAGAAGGAACGTGGGGGAGCTCAGGTTGGCCTTCCACCGTACTCCCTTACCTCCCTTGCCCTCTTTCCTTCTTCCGTTCTCCATCTAACCCCTCGGCTCTGTGGTGTTCGCTCTCCCTCCAGCTCTCTCCTTCTCACAGGTAGACTACCGCATGTATTCACACTGTGGCAAATCTTTTGGGCCCAGGCACAAGAAGTCGTCGGAGTAATGGATAATATGTGCCCCCTTAGAAACATCCATGACGACCCATTCGAGGAAGCAACTAAACGCCTCAAATAGTGAGCAGGATATGGAGCACCCTCTTGGGCAAACAGCGATCTATATAGTATGCTCCTTCCCAGAAGCAGCCCAATAGGTGGACACTATTCGGAGGCACCTGAAGTGAGTAACCGGAACGCCCCCTCAATGTCTGTTTTGGACATTAGGGTGTCCCTTCCCAACTTCTTGATTGCCTTGTCAAAGGAGGTACAGTATATACTACTGTACCTGGTTTCGCAGCGATGTTGTCGTTTACTGACCTGCCCCTTGGATATGACAAATGATGTATTAGTCCAAATGTATTGGGTTACGTTTTTGGCACGACTCCCATCGGGGATACCACTACGTCTTGTAAGGAAAGTGTTCTGAATGGAACTGCCATTCTACCTAAAGATATTTCTTTTTTTAATTTTCTTGTCACAACGTCTGGGTGTTGGTAGGATGATTTTAGATTTTTACTCCAGCCTTTCTTGATTTTAGAAGGGCATGACATGCCTATATATCTGTGTCTCCTACTCCTTTTACTCCTCCACCTCTTTTCTTTTCGCATGACTATATGTGATTGTCACTTTTCCATGAGTTAGTTGTGTCTTCTGAGCAGTTTGTCAGCTTTTGGACACCTTTGAAGTGTTTTCTACGTGTTTTCTATGTGTTTCTATGTCTTTTTGTTTGCCTGCCATTGGTTTTAACGGTGTTCGATGGTGTTCTACGAATCGTTCGGCGAGCATGCCGGTGTTCGACGAACCGAACCGAACCCGAACACTACGGGGGTGGCTCAACACTAATGAAGACGGAATCTTTCCGCAATCTGATGGCGGCCGCCTTCCCTAGGTACTTCGTCCCTAGCCGCCACTATTTCTCCCGGTGTGCCATCCCCGCATTACACAAGCACGTGTCTTAAAACATTAGTCGTGCCCTCAACAACGCAGTTACTGGGAAAGTCCACCTAACCACAGACACGTGGACAAGTGCTTGTGGGCAGGGACGGTACATCTCGCTGACAGCACACTGGGTTAACATAGTGGAAAGCAGGACCCAGTCGGACCTTGGGACGGAACACGTCCTCCAGACGCCAAGGATTGCGGGACCTAGGTCAATCAGAGTTGCCCACACGGTATACAGCTACTGCACCTCATCCTCCTCAACCTCCTCCTCCTCTTCAGCCTCCATCTCCGAAATGACCACATCAGTCACAAGCTGGAAGCACTGCAACACTGCCGTGCCCAAGCGGCAACAGGCTGCGCTATTGCTAATATGCTTAGGTGACAAACCACACAATGCTGAAGGGTTGTGGGCAGCTCTGAAATAGCAGGCAGATCTGTGGCTCACACCGCTGAACCTACAGCCAGGCATGGTCGTGTGTGACAATGACCGGAACCTGGTGGCGGCTCTGAAGCGAGGCAAGTTCACACACATACCATGCCTTTCCCATGTGCTTAACCTTGTGGTTCAGTGGTTTCTCAAGTCATACCCGGAGCTGCCTGATCTGCTTGTTAAAGTACGCCGCCTGTGTGTCCATTTTAGAAGGTCACCTACAGTTTCCGCCGCCCTTGCCGTGTTTCAGCAGCATTTACATTGGAAGTTGCATTGCAACTATACACTGCAGATGTTGGGAAGGATTTGAGGGCAGTTGTTGAGTACCAGCATCAACAAGGCTGTTGGTATTCAGTTCAGACTCCACACATAAGACCGCTGGAGTGGATATAGATGTCAGACAAACAGTACAGACCAAAAGTTTGGACACACCTTCTCATTTAAAGTTTTTTCTGTATTTTCATGACTTTGAAAATTGTACATTCACACTGAAGGCATCAAAACTATGAATTAGCACATGTGGAATTGTATACTTAACAAAAAAGTGTGAAACAGCTGAAAATATGTCTTATATTCTAGGTTCTTCAAAGTAGCCACCTTTTGCTTTGATGACTGCTTTGCACACTCTTGGCATTCTCTTGATGAGCTTCAAGAGGTAGTCACCGGAAATGGTCTTCCAACAATCTTGAAGGAGTTCCCAGGGATGATTAGCACTTGTTGGCCCTTTTGCCTTCACTCTGCGGTCCAGCTCACCCCAAACCATCTCGATTGGGTTCAGGTCTGGTGACTGTGGAGGCCAGGTCATCTGGCGTAGCACCCCATCACTCTCCCTCTTGGTCAAATAGCCCTTACACAGCCTGGAGGTGTGTTTGGGGTCATTGTCCTGTTGAAAAATAAACGATGGTCCAACTAAACGCAAACCGGATGGAATAGCATGCCGCTGCAAGATGCTGTGATAGCCATGCTGGTTCAGTATGCCTTCAATTTTGAATAAATCCCCAACAGTGTCACCAGAAAAGCACCCCCACACCATCACACCTCCTCCTCCATGTTTCACGGTGGGAAACAGGCATGTAGAGTCCGTCCGTTCACCTTTTCTGCATCACACAAAGACACGGCGGTTGGAACCAAAGATCCCAAATTTGGACTCATCAGACCAAAGCACAGATTTCCACTGGTCTAATGTCCATTCCTTGTGTTTTTTAGCCCAAACAAGTCTCTTCTGCTTGTAACCTGTCCTTAGCAGTGGTTTCCTAGCAGCTATTTTACTATGAAGGCCTGCTGCACAAAGTCTCCTCTTAACCGTTGTTGAAGAGATGTGTCTGCTGCTAGAACTCTGTGTGGCATTAACCTGGTCCCTAATCTGAGCTGCTGTTAACCTGCGATTTCTGAGGCTGGTGACTCGGATAAACTTATCATCAAAAGCAGAGTTGACTCTTGGTCTTCTTTCCTGGGGTGGTCCTCTTGTGAGCCAGTTTCTTTGTAGCGCTTGATGGTTTTTGCAACTGCACTTGGGGACACATTCAAAGTTTGCCCAATTTTTCGGACTGACTGACCTTCATTTCTTAAAGTAATGATGGGCACTCTTTTTTCTTTACTTAGCTGCTTTTTTCTTGCCATAATACAAATTCTGAGAGTCTATTCAGTAGGACTATCAGCTGTGTATCCACCAGACTTCTGCACAACACAACTGAAGGTCCCAACCCCATTTATAAGGCAAGAAATCCCACTTATTAAACCTGACAGGGCACACCTGTGAAGTGAAAACCATTTCCGGTGACTACCTCTTGAAGCTCATCAAGAGAATGCCAAGAGTGTGCAAAGCAGTCATCAAAGCAAAAGGTGGCTACTTTGAAGAACCTAGAATATAAGACATATTTTCAGTTGTTTCACACTTTTTTGTTAAGTATATAATTCCACATGTGTTAATTCATAGTTTTGATGCCTTCTGTGTGAATGTACAATTTTCAAAGTCATGAAAATACAGAAAAATCTTTAAATGAGAAGGTGTGTCCAAACTTTTGGTCTGTACTGTATGTACCATCCTCCAAAACTTTTTTGACTCTACCAAGATGGTGAGCGGCGATGACGCCATAATTAGCATCAACATCCTGCTTTTCTGTCTTGTGAAATGCTCTCTGCTCACAATCAAAGAGAATGCATTAAAGTCAGAGCACGATGAGATGGATCAAGGAACCATACAGGGTGATTACACACAACCTAGCCTCATCTCATCCCAACGTGGATTGGGGGACAATGAGGAAGAAGAGGAGGAAGAACAGGAGCTAGTTTCATGTGCTATAGATGGTACTACCTGCACAGCTGTCATACTATCTGTTTAGCGTGGATGGCCAGAGGACAGAGAGGAGGAGGAGGAGAAGGAGAGAATGGTCAGTCATCCTCTTGGTGAGGACACGGTAGTCTTGCCTGTTAGTAGTCTGGCATGCATGGCTAAGTTTATGTTATGCTGCCTTTCTTATGACCCTCGCGTTCTCAAAATTTTGGGTGACAGTCATTACTGGTTGGTGACACTTCTTGACCGACGCTACAAGTAGAACTTTATATCTCTTATTCCTGAGGAGGACAGGTCTACAAAAATGGGGCTGTACCAGAAGGGCCTTTTTGCGGAACTATTAAAAAAATTCCCATCTGAAAACACTGGCGGCTGAGGTCACAGTTCGTTGGACAACCAAGGAGTACAGGTGAGAGAGACACAATTTCAATCCAGCAGAGGCAGGGGAACACTGTCAAAGTTCTGGGAGAATTTTCTCAGCCCCTCCCATCGCACAGGCCCTGAGGTGCGGGGTACTCTCACAAGGAGTGCAAAGTTTGGGAAGATGCTGAGGAAGTACCTTGCCGATCGTACCAATGTCCTCCGTGATTCCTCTGTGCCTAATAATTATTGGGTATCTAAGCTGGATACGTGGAATGAACTGGCTCTCTATGCCTTGGAGGTCCTGGCCTGCCCTGCTGTCAGCATTTTATCAGAGCGGGTTTTTAGTGCCTCTGGTGGAATTTTAACTGATAAGCGCATCCGCCTGTCAACTGAAAATGCTGACAGGCTGACTCTTATAAAAATGAACAAGGGCTGCATTGGGCCAGACTTCTCAACACCACCGAATGATAGCAGCGTAAGATAAACTCAAATCCAGTGTCTTTTCTTGGAAGGTGTTTTCCCATGCACCTTTTCACACCCAGACAATGGTATACACTTCCTGATTTTGGCTATTTGCTCTTGTCTTCCTCCTTCTCCTCATCCTCCACCACCATATCACCAGGGTGACCGTGGTCTGTGAATCAACACCCACATAGTTTTTTTAAAGAGTGATAATGATGCCCGTAAAAAAAAAAATGTATGCAGTATGTTCATGTATACCCCCCACAGGTAAATGTTTGTCATGGGCATTACAAGTATAGGAGGCCCGCTCCTTTCTAATGGGAAACATTTTTTTATGAGGCCCTTCTCCACGACTCTTCCAAGGGGCATTGGAATGCTTCCCAATTTTTGGCAGCCCTTGCATTCATTGCATAGGCAAACCTAATGGGAGACCCACTTCCTAATAATGGGAACATTGTTTTCAGGAGGCCCCCTGACCTCCACGTCTCTTCCATGGGGGATTGGAGTACCTCCAAATTTTTGGCAACCCTCGCATTCACTGCATAGGCAAACACAATGGTAGACCTACTTCCTAATAATGGGAACATTGTTTTCAGGAGGCCCTCCTCTAAGTCTCTTCAAAGAGGTATTGGGGTGCATCCAAATTTTGAAAGTGGTTTTGGAGTGCGTCCAAATTTTGGGCAGCCCTACCACTCACTGTATATGCAATAACAGTGTAGGAGACCCACTCTTTAGTAATGGGAACAATAAAACATAGCCGGCTGATGGCTCTCTAAGAATATTGAGGGCCGACTGCTTGCCCTTTAAGAATAGTAAAGGCCGTCTGATGGCCCTATAAAAATAGGCTTTGTGACTTTCCGAGTCCCTCCTTCATAAATGAAACACGATATGTCTGATGATATCTCACACACCACATGGCCAGATAAGGTTGTAAAATGTTAAAATGACATTTCCTGGTGAATGCATTTGTCACGGTTGAAAGCAATGCAAAAGTGAAAAAATGCATGAAAAACGCTACATGTGAACATAGCCCAAGGTGTGGAGGAGCATTTTTGTTTTTTGTTATTTATTTTGCCTTATATACAAGTCATTACACTGGAAAGGATGTTCCTTAGCATATTTCCCAGAAAAATCCATTTTGGTTTAGTTTTGGTATTTTTTATTGTGAGTCCGTAAAAGTGGCATAATATCGCTGACAACATTGTTGACAGAAGTGACCAGGGAGTCAGAAATGCTTCTAGGGATCTTCCCATGATGTCCCCTTGTCATTTGAGCACTGTTCCCATTGGTTTGGGCAATTTTTAGGCCCTCTGCAGACCACCGGGGGGAGCCGCCAGAAAAATGCTCGAGTTTCCCATAGACTTACATTGGGCTCGTTGCTCGGCTCGAGCACCCGAGTATTCCAATGTGCTCGACCCGAGCATCGAGTACCCGAGTATTTTAGTGCTCGTTCAACACTACTTATAAACTCTTGGAACTCTCCAGAACCATGATCATAATAAAGATAGGTGAAAAACAAATAATAATACTCACCTCACCACTCACTTGTCCCGCTACTGCAGTCCCCCATCCATTCTTCCATGCAGCTCACTCTACTGTGTGTGACGTCTGCTTCTACCATCTTAAATTTGCAATGGGGCTTCAATTGCCAAGTAGGCCGTGAAGTCAGGAAGTACATCACTCAAGTCCTCACACAACAAATATTGTGATATCACCACATGCGATGTGATGTCAGAGGCCTATCCGGCAAAGAGTGAAGTTGAATAGGACATCATGTGCTCTGAAGGAGTAAAAAGGAGGCCTGAGGGAACTGCGCAGAAGACAAGACACTTAAATAAGGTGGTAGAAGAAGTGAACAATGAGCTATTTTTATTATTTTCAATAATTGCTTAAACCTCTAGAAATTAGCAAAATAGTTGACTTCAGGTATTTTTGGTAAGTTCAAGGCAAATTCATTTCACCTCGAATTTTCAGCGTAGCTAATAGTATAGCTACACTATAGTAGAAAGAGGGAAACAGCTTGAGTAACCATCTCTCTAAACTGTATCTGTCTGTACAGTTCACTAATACAGTGAAAATATTTGTGAACTTTAGGATTGCTTACTATAGATTTGCAGTATGATGCAGTGGATAAGTCCTAGTAAGGATCGCAAATAACATAAATGTGTCGGGACTAGTGTTGAGCGATACCTTCCGATATCGGGAAATATCGGATCGGATTGGATCGGACCGATACCCAAAAAGTATCGGATATCGCTGATTCTGATACCGGAAACCAATGCAAGTCAATGGGACAGAAATATCCGAATGAAAATAAACCCTTTCTTTCCTTGTAGGTTAATTCTACATGAAGGAAAACAACTAAGAATAATGTAGAATGTATTGGGGGAGGTGGGGGAGACGATAAAGGCATAGAGGTTTAGCCCAATCAAATGGAATAGCAGGAATTAATATTTTTTTTAAGACGTTCTGAGTTACGGAAATATTGACTATGTTAAGTATTTTTATATTTTGTCAGATATTTATGTTTCACTACTTCCATGCTCTTCACCTTCTTTTTTACTTCTCCCATACTTTCTCCTTCATCGTCCTCAGCATCAGCATCTTTTTCATCAACTTCTTCTTCACCTTCTTCATCTTCTTCTTCTTCTTCACCTTCTTCGTATTATTCTTTTTTTTTACATTCTTCATATTCTTCTTATTCAACTATTTTTCTTCTTCATATTCTACTTCTTCATCTTCTTCATATTTCTTCTTCTTCATCATATTCTTATTTGTGACAGGCATTCCTGTAGTTGCTATCTATAAAAGTTTGAACATTACACCTTTTGTTCTGCCCGTCACAAAAGATTTACAACAGGATTTGTCCGAGTTCAGTTTGGCCTGCAGCAGCAGGTCTTTTCCAGGGGCACCACGAGGAGGAACGGACTTACCCCCATACACTGCTTAGTCATCTTCTGCTTATAATTTAGATATTATCTTTTGCTCTGATTTTTAGTCTTATGCTTAATGTTCTTCCGACTTTTGCTCTGCAGCTTCTTGTACTTCTGCTTCTTGGTTTTCTGTCTCTTGTTCTTCTGTATCTTGGTGGTTGTCTTCTCTTCTTTGTCCTCTTGGTCAACTTCTTCAGGGTCATCTTCTTGGTCTTCTTCGGGGTGGTCTTCAGGGTCTTCTTCGGGGTCCTCATCTTCTTCGGGGTGGTCTTCAGGATCCTCGTCTTCTTCGGGGTGGTCTTCAGGGTCCTCGTCTTCAGGGTCGTCGTCTTCGGGGTCCTCGTCTTCTTCGGGTTGGTCTTCAGGGTCCTCATCTTCAGGGTCCTCGTCAGGGAGATCCAGAGGGATTAACATTAACCATTTCAAAAAGCTTGAACTTGGAAATTCAGCAGAAGGTACAAGAAGGCTGAGGAACTACCGAGGACCAGCTGACGGTACTGGAACCCGGATGGGTAGCAGAAGGTACAAGAGCCAATGGAACTACAGAAGACCAGCTGACGGTACTGGAACTCAGTTACTAAGCAGGAGGTACCTGTGCCAGAAAGCACTACCAAGGACCAGCAGACGTTGGTGGAACTTGGATACCAAGAAGGAGGCACCTAATCCAAAGGCACTACCGAGAACCAGCTGACGGTACTGGAACACGGATGGGTAGCAGAAGGTACCCATGTAAAAAAAAGTTTCAAGGCCGCGAGCCGGCCGCAGTTGCCAAAACCCATAGTCCTTCAGGGGGTGCTTGTCCTATTGGCACTATGGAACGAGCCTTCATTGCCAGATCCCGCAGCCCACATAGGAGTAACCTAAACTGCAGGCACCAGAGAGTCGGCTAACCCGACCGCAACACGACAGGACAACGCATTGGAGGCAAAGTGACGTTGACACTACCTGGAAACAGCTGGCATGCTGGAACCAGGCTGGGCAGGAGGGAGTACTCGTGCCAAAGACACTGCTGGAAAACAGCTGGCGGTGCTGGAACCCAGGGTAAATACTAAAAACAGAGTGGAGCCAGAGGCGTAATTGGAGCAACTTTAAAATCTGAAGTAGTGTGAATGTGGACAGAGCAGGAGAAATTGCCGGAAACACAGTTGGGGATCAGCTGACGTTACTGAACCCCAATAACACTGGAGCAAGCGTTGACTGTGCAGACGGCACTTCTGAGCAGCAACTAGCGGTATTGGAGCCCTGGGTAAATACTAAAAACAGAGGAGCCAGAGGTGTAATTGGAGCAAGTTTTAAATCAGTAGTACAGTGGATGTGGACAAAGCAGGAGAATTTGCCGGACACACAGCTGGGAAACAGCTGACGTTACTGAACCCCAATTACACTGGAGCAAGCGTTGACTGTGCAGACGGCACTTCTGAGCAGCAACTAGCTGTATTGGAGCCCAGGGTAAATAATAAAAACAGAGGAGCCAGAGGTGTAATTGGAGTAGGTTTTAAATCAGTAGTACAGTGGATGTAGACAAAGCAGGAGAATTTGCAGGAGACACAGCTGGGGAACAGCTGACGTTACTGAACCCCAATAACACTGGAGCAAGCGTTGACTGTGCAGACGGCACTTCTGAACAGCAACTAGCGGTATTGGAGCCCAGGGTAAATACTAAAAACAGAGGAGCCAGAGGTGTAATTGGAGCAAGTTTTAAATCAGTAGTACAGTGGATGTGGACAAAGCAGGAGAATTTGCCGGAGACACAGCTGGGGAACAGCTGACGTTACTGAACCCCAATAACACTGGAGCAAGCGTTGACTGTGCAGACGGCACTTCTGAGCAGCAACTAGCGGTATTGGAGCCCAGGGTAAATGCTAAAAACAGAGGAGCCAGAGGTGTAATTGGAGTAGGTTTTAAATCAGTAGTACAGTGGATGTGGACAAAGCAGGAGAATTTGCCGGAGACACAGCTGGGGAACAGCAGACGTTACTGAACCCCAATAACACTGGAGCAAGCGTTGACTGTGCAGACGGCACTTCTGAGCAACAACTAGCGGTATTGGAGCCCAGGGTAAATACTAAAAACAGAGGAGCCAGAGGTGTAATTGGAGCAAGTTTTAAATCAGTAGTACAGTGGATGTGGACAAAGCAGGAGAATTTGCCGGAGACACAGCTGGGGAACAGCTGACGTTACTGAACCCCAATAACACTGGAGCAAGCGTTGACTGTGCAGACGGCACTTCTGAGCAGCAACTAGCGGTATTGGAGCCCAGGGTAAATGCTAAAAACAGAGGAGCCAGAGGTGTAATTGGAGTAGGTTTTAAATCAGTAGTACAGTGGATGTGGACAAAGCAGGAGAATTTGCCGGAGACACAGCTGGGGAACAGCAGACGTTACTGAACCCCAATAACACTGGAGCAAGCGTTGACTGTGCAGACGGCACTTCTGAGCAACAACTAGCGGTATTGGAGCCCAGGGTAAATACTAAAAACAGAGGAGCCAGAGGTGTAATTGGAGCAAGTTTTAAATCAGTAGTACAGTGGATGTGGACAAAGCAGGAGAATTTGCCGGACTCACAGCTGGGGAACAGCTGACATTACTGAACCCCAATAACACTGGAGCTAGCGCTGACTGTGCAGATGGCACTTCTGAGCAGCAACTAGCCGTATTGGAGCCCAGGGATAATACTGAAAATAGAGGAGCCAGAGGTGTAATTGGAGCAACTTTAAAATCTGTAGTAGTGAGAATGTGGACAGAGCAGGAGAAATTGCCGTCCACACAGCAGGGAAACAGCTGACGTTACTGAACCGCAATAACACGGCAGCAAGTGTTGACTGTGCAGACGGCACTTCCGAGCGCCAACTGGCGGTGTTGGAGCTCTGGGATAATACTGAAAACAGAGGAGCCAAAGGCGTAATTGGAGCAACTTTAAAATCTGTAGTAGTGAGAATGTGGACAGAGCAGGAGAAATTGCCGTCCGCACAGCAGGGGAACAGCTGACGTTACTGAATCCCAATAACACGGCAGCAAGTGTTGACTGTGCAGACGGCACTTCCGAGCGCCAACTGGCGGTTTTGGAGCTCAGGGATAATACTGAAAACAGAGGAGGCAGAGGTGCAATTGGAGCAACTTTAAAATCTGTAGTAGTGAGAATGTGGACAGAGCAGGAGAAATTGCCGTCCGCACAGCAGGGGAACAGCTGACGTTACTGAACCCCAATAACACGGCAGCAAGTGTTGACTGTGCAGACGGCACTTCCGAGTGCCAACTGGCGGTGTTGGAGCTCAGGGATAATACTGAAAACAGAGGAGCCAGAGGTGTAATTGGAGCAACTTTAAAATCTGTAGTAGTGAGAATCAGGACAGAGCAGGAGAAATTGCCGTCCGCACAGCAGGGGATCAGCTGACGTTACTGAACCCCAATAACACGGCAGCAAGTGTTGACTGTGCAGACGGCACTTCTGAGCGCCAACTGGCGGTGTTGGAGCTCAGGGATAATACTGAAAACAGAGGAGCCAGAGGTGTAATTGGAGCAACTTTAAAATCTGTAGTAGTGAGAATGTGGACAGAGCAGGAGAAATTGCCGTCCGCACAGCAGGGGAACAGCTGACGTTACTGAACCCCAATAACACGGCAGCAAGTGTTGACTGTGCAGACGGCACTTCCGAGCGCCAACTGGCGGTGTTGGAGCTCAGGGATTACAGTTCAGGTGGTAGAAACATGAACACAACTGGAGACCTGGATACTGTTGCCAACCAATTATTTATTCTGGAAGAGGACTGGCAAATTCATGAGAGATCCAGGCCTAGTTCATTTTGAGAAAAGTAAGCCGGTCAACGTTATCGGAGGATAGTCGCATGCGACGGTCTGTTAGTACACCACCTGCGGCACTAAAGACGCGTTCCGATAATACACTAGCAGCAGGGCAAGCTAGCACCTCCAATGCATACTAACTAAGCTCTGGACATGTATCCAGCTTACAGACCCAAAACTTGAAGGGAGAAGAGCCGTCTGGGAGTACACTAAGAGGGCAAGACATGTAGTCTGTCACCATCTGACGGAAACATTGCCTCCTGCTGACTGGAGCCGTCTGTGATGGTGTAGACATTTGTGGCGGCGGGGACACAAAACTTTGCCACATTTCGGCCATTCTGGTCTTGCCTTGTGCTGAGGCGCTGCTTCTGCTCCCTCTTTGTGCAGAGCTTCCTCCAGTGCCTCGACGCACTGAGCTGCTTTGTAAAGCACTAGAAGCACTGCTCTCGGTTGGAATGGAGAACATGATGGAATGCACCAGTGCGTCTTGGTACTCCCGCATTTTACGCTCCCAGTTCAACGGTGTTATGAGGCTTTGTAAGTTGTCCCGGTAGCGAGGATCTAGGAGGGTGGACACCCAATAATCAGCCGTGTTGAGAATGTGGGCGATGCGGCGGTCGTTTCTCAGGCACTGCAGCATGAAATCAACCATGTGCTGCAGACTGCCAACTGGCCAAGAAACGCTGTCCCCTGCTTGAGGCGTAATCTCTGCCTGCTCTGCATCACCCCACCCTCGCTCTAGATACTGACTACTAGAGCATTTGTGTACCTTCCTCCTCTGGACAGATGTCTTCCTCATCCATTGACTCCTCCTCATCCTCCTCACAAAGTGTCCCCTGCCTAGGCCTTTGTGAGAAACCACGTTGCGCAGACTGTAGAGAAGCAGATGGCATTTGTGACACCTCATCCTCCACCTCTTCCAAATCCTCGTCCCTAAGTGCTTGCAGTGTTTTTTCAAGCAGGCAGATAAGGGGGATAGTCATGCTGACTAGTGCATCATCTGCACTCGCCATCCACGTGGAATAATCGAAGGCACGCAAAACGTGGCAAATGTCCTTCATAGAGGCCTTCTCAGTGGTGGTGAAGTGTGAACGGCGCGCACTGCGACTTGTTTGCGCCTGCTGCAGCTGGTACTCCATTACTGCTGCCTGCTGCTCACACAACCTCTCCAACATATGTAACGTTGAATTCCACCTGGTGGGTAGGTCACATATGATGCGATGTTCCGGAAGACGTAATCGGCGCTGCAGAGCTGCAATGCGTGATCTTGCGTTGCTGGAACGCCGCAAGTGAGCGCACTCTATGAGGACCTTGTGAAGCAGTGCATCAAGATTAGAGATGAGCGTTGTTCTACTCGAACTGTTCGCCAATCTCAAATTCGAGCTGTTTTGGGCGGTGTTCGAGCCGTTCGGCGAACACGAACAATTTGAGAAAAATTCGGCTGTTCGAGGTTATGTTCGATAACTGTTCGTGCACCAAAATCATAACTGGATTTTTTCTCAGTAATGATGAAAATTAATGTTAATACGCAGTTTGAGTGTACAGCGGGGTGGGGGGAGGGGCAGGGGATGGATCTCTGCAGGAACAATGAAGATCTCCATTTTTTTTTCTCTTTCCCGCATTTGCAGTGGGGAGGTGCAATCTGTCAGCCTATCAGCAGCGCACACACGGAGCGAAGTGCTTTTTTTCACACAAGCAAGGGCATGTGTCATTGGCAGTATATGTCACATGTCCTTGCTCTATAAGACCAAGCCATTTTCCCCGTCGCCACCATTTTCTCACTGCTGCAGCTGCGTGTTAGACGGCACCGCTGTTGCTGTGTGCGCTATACCTTGTTAATTTCAAGCCAATTTTCGCACAAATATACAGATAGTTTGGGAGTAGGGAATAGTTGTGATTGCAGTCCTTTTAAGGACTAGGTTACAGCATTTCCTACGACTTTTATCAGGGAGGTCTGTGCTCTTAAATAGATAGGTTGTGGGAGTAAAGACTAATTGTAATTGGAGTCCTTTTCAGGACTAGGTTGCATGAGTTCCTATCAGTTTTTGCCAGGCAGGTCTGTGCCAGTGCTGTGCAAGTTTTTTTCACAGCATTTGGCTGAATCTAGCAAAGCTAATCCTTTTTGGCCTATTGCAGAGTGTGTTAGTCAGTGGAGTAGCCTATCTGTGTTGCAAGATATAACACCTGTGTATAGAATACCAATTTTTTTACTGCACCTAGTGAAGTAAAATCTTTTGGGCATAGCATCATTCTATTAGTCCATCTATACTGACCTCCATCAGGTTGCAAACTGAATATAATTTTTTTCTGCATCTAGCTCTGAAAAAATATTTGGGCTTCTAGCAGTGTGTGGGACTTGGTCTATTAGTCCATCTATACTGACCTCCATCAGGTTGCAAATTAAAAATAATTTTTTTCTTCATTTAGCTCTGAAAAAATATTTGGGCTTCTAGCAGTGTGTGGGACTTGTTCTATTAGTCCTTCTATACTGACCTCCAGCAGGTTGCAAATTGAATATAATTTTTTTCTGCATCTAGCTCTGAAAAAATAGTTGGGCTTCTAGCGGTGTGTGGGACTTGGTCTATTAGTCCATCTATACTGACCTCCATCAGGTTGCAAATTAAAAATAATTTTTTTCTGCATCTAGCTCTGAAAAAATATTTGGGCTTCTAGCAGTGTGTGGGACTTGGTCTATTAGTCCATCTATACTGACCTCCATCAGGTTGCAAATTAAAAATAATTTTTTTCTGCATCTAGCTCTGAAAAAATATTTGGGCTTCTAGCAGTGTGTGGGACTTGGTCTATTAGTCCATCTATACTGACCTCCATCAGGTTGCAAATTAAAAATATTTTTTTTCTCCATCTAGCTCTGAAAAAATATTTGGGCTTCTAGCAGTGTGTGGGACTTGGTCTATTAGTCGATCTATACTGACCTCCATCAGGTTGCAAATTAAAAATAATTTTTTTCTTCATTTAGCTCTGAAAAAATATTTGGGCTTCTAGCAGTGTGTGGGACTTGTTCTATTAGTCCTTCTATACTGACCTCCAGCAGGTTGCAAATTGAATATAATTTTTTTCTGCATCTAGCTCTGAAAAAATAGTTGGGCTTCTAGCGGTGTGTGGGACTTGGTCTATTAGTCCATCTATACTGACCTCCATCAGGTTGCAAATTAAAAATAATTTTTTTCTGCATCTAGCTCTGAAAAAATATTTGGGCTTCTAGCAGTGTGTGGGACTTGGTCTATTAGTCCATCTATACTGACCTCCATCAGGTTGCAAATTAAAAATAATTTTTATCTGCATCTACAGTACCTCTGAAAAAATATTTGGGCTTCTAGCAGTGTGTGGGACTATTTATATTAGTCCATCTATACTGACCTCCATCAGGTTGCAAATTCAAAATAATTTTTTTCTGCATCTAACCCAGCCAATAGTTTTGGCCTAATACCACAGTTTGGCCACTCAGCTCTGCTCGGTTACCATCCATTGTTTTTTTGTGCAAACAACTCCAGAGTTGTGAATTAGTTAACCACCAAAATGAGTGGAAAAAGGCCTGCTGCTGTTGGAAAGGGGAATAGGCGTGTTGGGAAGGGGAAAAAAGGTTGTGTCCGTGTGGTAGGTGTTAAAGCAACAGTAACATCTGCAGAAGAAAGACCATCTTCCAGCCAAACTAAAATGTCTACTTCTTTTAGCGGACAATGTGATAAGATCCCTTTCTTACGGCCACGCCAATCGCTACAAATTCCAGATGAGGCACAAAAACAGCAGGTGCTTCAACGGATATCAAGTGCTCCTTTAAGTGGGCTCTCCTCCACATCAACTTCAACATCACAAATACTCCAGTCCTCAAAGGTGTCACCCAAATCGCACTTGCTTCCTCACGGCTCCCAAATCTCCAGCTGCCCGTCTGAGTATGAGGTAGAACAGATGGTTGAGTCTGCAGAGCTGTTTACTCATACTATAGCCTGGGAATCAGAGGTCGACTCCAGCGCTTCTGTGAATCCAGACGAGGAAATGATCTGCACTGATGCCCAGAATCTTTATGAGTCGGATCCAGGACCAGACGCAGAAGGTTCTGACCATAATGTAGACCCTCATTCCCAAACTGTAACTCCTGTTGGTGGAGACAATGAGGAAGACGATGATAAGACTCAAATACCTGATTGGAGCGACAACTTTAGTTTTTTGTCAGGGCAGGAACAGGTTGGCTCTGAGGACGACGGGTGTGATAACGCACAGGGTGATGATGATGAGGTCGGAGATCCCACTTACTGTCAACCCACAGTCAGCCAAGAGATGAGGTCAGCAGAGGAGGTGGAGGAAGATGCTAGTGATGACGAGGTCAGGTTGCGCCTTCCTGGACAGAGACGTAGTACTGGAAGCACGTCAACAACTGCATCCTCAAACACAACTCTGCCTCTCACCACAAGTCGTGGTGGCTCTTCAGGTCGCATGGGTGCTAAGCCTTGCATAGCCTGGGCATTTTTTCAGATCGATAAAGATGACCCAACTCGTGTTATCTGTAACATTTGTCAGCAAAAGCTAAGTAGAGGCCAAAAAATACATAGTTTGAGTACTTCATGCATGAACCGGCACATGGACATGAAGCATAAGTTGCAGTGGGAAGCTCAGTGTGCTACAATGCGGCCTAGCCGGCCGGGCCAATCACCGTCTGCCATATCTTGTGCATCCGCGGCCTCTTCATCCTCTGTGACTGGGGGGACAGCAGTCACACCTGTTTTGGGGCGCAGACCTGCCACCTCTTTACCCGCAACAGCCAGCGTGATTGGCAGGTCATCATTTTCTTTGGAGGTGGTAACACCAGCTGGTGTTGAGCGCTGTCCGACATCGATAGCACCACCTTTGGATCAAGGCAACCTAACATGTCCGCCTGCATCTTCCTCACAGACCGGCAGTTTGCCGGGGACACCCTTATCAACCCCGTCTAACCACAATAGCCAGCCCTCGGTCCCTCAGATGTGGACAAGTAAAAGACCATTTCCTCCTAGCCATGAGAAAGCTAAGAGGTTGAATTTCACCATCTGCAAGCTCTTGGCTACAGAAATGCTGCCTTTCCGCCTGGTGGACACAGAGGATTTTCGAGACCTTATGTCCGTCGCAGTGCCCCAGTACCAGATGCCCAGTCGGCACTACTTCTCAAAGAAAGGTGTGCCTGCGCTCCACCAGCATGTCGCACACAACATCACCGCTTCTTTGAGAAACTCTGTGTGCGACAGGGTGCATTTCACCACAGACACTTGGACGAGTAGGCATGGACAGGGGCGTTACATGTCGCTGACTGGGCACTGGGTAACTATGGTGACAGCAGGACAAGGGGCTGCTGTCCAAGTCTTGCCGTCCCCACGAGTTGTGCGTCAATCCTCTTTATGTCAAAGTTCCTCCACTGCTTCTGCCTCCTCAACCTCCTCTCGGTCTTCCACCTGCACCCAAAGCCTGTCTGGTCATGCCACAAGCTTTCTAACTGCGCAGAAGGGATCCTGCACACCTCCTTACTATGCTGGCAGTAGGGCTCAACGTCATCAGGCGGTTTTTACATTGAAATGTCTGGGAAATGTGAGTCACACATGAGTTGTGGTCAGCTCTGGAGAACCAATTTCATGAATGGTTGTCTCCACTGGACCTGAAACCAGGGAAGGCCGTGTGCGACAATGCTGCAAACCTGGGTGTGGCCCTTCGCCGGGGCAATGTCACACACGTGCCTTGTATGGCTCACGTGTTGAACCTGGTTGTCCAGCAATTTTTAGCCCACTATCCCAGACTAGATGGCCTTCTGCAGAGGGCACGGTCGCTGTGTGCTCACTTCCGCCGTTCGCATCCCGCAGCTCAGCGACTTACATCTCTACAGAAGTCGTTGGGCCTGCCACTTCACCGGCTAAAATGCGATGTGCCTACCCGGTGGAATTCAACTCTGCACATGTTGCAGCGACTGTGGCAGCACCGACAAGCCCTGGTGCAATACGTTCTGACGTATAGCCTGGGCCAACGAGATTCAGAGGTGGGGCAAATCACGCTGGAGGAGTGGTCTCAGATCAGGGACCTATGCACCCTTCTGCACAGTTTTGAAATGGCGACGAAGATGTTTAGTGCTGACGATGCCATTATCAGCATGACTATTCCGGTGATTTACATGCTGGAGCACATGTTAAACAGAATTCGGAGTCAGGTGGTGGAACAAGAGGAGGTGGAGGAAGTAGAGGAGGAGGAGTTGTATGCGGAAGGGCTAACATCTGCAAGGTCCAGACGGTCGGCAGCACCAAGGCGGCAGGCATGTGAGGGTGGGGGAGATGGTTTTACCAGGGCGCATGGTAGCAGCCAAACTAGTGAGGAAGGTGCAGGAGCCCAGGAAGAAGTGGAGGACGAACTGATGGAAGACTCATCAGATGAGGGAGACCTTGATCACATTTCTGTTGTGCGAGGTTGGGGGGAGAGGACAGAGGAAGGAAGCATGATTGTTACCTCGCCACCAACACAACAGGGACTTGGTGCTCCTGGATGCACAACACACATGAGTGCCTTCTTGCTGCACTACCTGCAACATGACCCTCGAATTGTGAGAATTAGAAATAATCCTGACTACTGGGTTGCCACACTGTTAGATCCCCGGTACAAAAGTAAATTTGCAGAAATTATTCCTGCCATAGAAAGGGATGCACGCATGCAGGAGTATCAGCAGAGACTGTTGCAGAATCTTACATGTGCTTTTCCACAAAATACCAGTGGTGCACGTAGTGAATCTCACAGTTCCAACTTGCCAACCGTGGGACCGTCAAGTGTTCAGCACTCAAACCGTAACAGAACCACAGTATCTGCTGGTAACATCAATTTTGCGGAATCATTTCACCACTTTTTTAGCCCATCCTTTGCAAGGCCACAGGAGAAAAGAAGTCTGACACATAGTCAACGCCTAGAGACGATGGTACAGGAGTATCTCCAAGTAAACATTGAAGCCACGACTGTGTCACTGGACCCTTGCTCTTTTTGGGCTTCCAATCTGGATAAATGGCCGGAGCTAGCCACTTACGCCTTGGAGATCTTGTCATGCCCCGCAGCCAGCGTTCTGTCTGAACGTGTGTTCAGCGCTGCTGGTTGTGTGCTGACAGATAAGCGCACGCGGCTCTCCACTGATAATGTAGACAGACTCACGTTCATAAAGATGAACAAATCATGGATCCGAAACGACTTTTCTACCCCTGTGTCATCCTGGGGAGAGTAAAAGCTTAATGATTGGTTAAAATCACCCTACCAACCGTTTTAAGCTTTCAAATTACTAATCATGTTTATCTGTATCTTGACTGGAAAATAATTTGGGCTTTGTAGCAGTGTGCAGCACTGATCCTATTAGGCCATCTATACTAAAGCTTCACCAGATTTAAAATTAAAAATAATTTTTAGCTGCATCTAGCCCGGAAAATAATTTTGGGGCTCCGAGATGCGCAAGGCACATAAGTGCCTTCTTGCTGCACTACCTGCAGCATGACCCTCATATTGTCAGAATTCGAAGTAATCATGACTACTGGGTTGCCACACTCTTAGATCCCCCAAACTTTTCGATCAACCTTTTCATTTTAATAAAGACCAAAAAAATGGTCATTTTTGAAATTATAAGCATTAGCAGGTTGTTAGAAACTGAAATCAAACAGTTTTCAACTCAAAACTTTATTCTAGGTGATGTTACATTTGCACATAGGACCCCTTGTTCGAAAGGAGCTTCTGAACTCTCTCGTCCATTGAATTTGTCAGGTTTTGGATGGTTTCTGCTTCAATTGTTTTGCATGAGGACAGAATACCCTCCCAGAGCTGTTGCTTAGATGTGAACTGCCTCCCGCCATCATAGACACTCCTTTTAATGATGCTCCAAAGGTTCTGAATGGGGTAGAGGTCAGGGGAGCATGGGGGTCACACCATAAGTTTGTCCCCTTTTATGCCCATATCAGCCAGAGATGCAGATGTTTTATGTGCAGCATGAGATGGTGCATTATCATGCAGAAAAATGATCTTGCTGTGAAATACACGGTTCTTCTTCTTGAACCATGGCAGGAAGTGCTGTTTGAGAAAATCCACATACATTATGGAGTTCATCTTTAGCGCCTTCAGGGATCCTAAAGGGGCCGACAATCTCTCTCCCCATGATTCCAGCCCAAAACATTACTCCACCTCCTCCTTGTTGGCGCTGTAGCCGTGTTTGCGTGGGGTGTCCATCAACCAGCCATCCTCCACTCCATCCATCTGGACCATCGAGCGCTGCACGGCACTCATCCGTGAACAAAACAGTTTTGAAATCAGTCTTCATGTAATGTTTGGCCCACTGGAGCCGTTTCTGCTTGTGTGAAGTGGATAGAGGAGGTCGACAGGATGGCGCATGCACAGCTGCAAACCTCTGAAGGACCCTGCATCTTGTTGTTCGGGGGACGTTGGAGGCACAAGCAGCTTCAAAAACTTGTCTGCTGCTATGATAAGGCTTTTTTGCCGCTGCTCTTTCAACCTGACGTAATTGCCTGTAGGAAAGAGTCCTCAATTTGCCCTTATCAGCACGCACACGTGTGTACTGTGAATCAGCTACATACTTCTTGATTGCCAAGACACTTCATCCTGATCATCGCACAATGTTGATTGTAGTCATGCCTTGACCTAAACACTCCACAATTTGTTGCTTCTCAGCAGCCGACACATCCTTTTTCTTTCCCATTTTGGCAGAAAATGTAGGCTGCTTAATAATGTGAGAGAGCCTTCTTAAGTAGTCTTGCCTTTCATTGGACACACCTGCCAAACTAATTAGCACAGGTGTCTGCAATTGCTTAAAGTGATATAAAGAGCCCTGACACACATCACCATCAATGAGTTTAACTGACAAACAAACAAATTCTTCCCTTATCACTTCTAAACACTTTTTGTATAATAATTTGGAACGCAGTGTACATGTGCTTTTCCACAAAACACCAGTGGTTCACGTAGTGAATCTTACAGTTCTAACTTGCCAACCGTGGTCTGTATGGAGTTGTTCAATAAAGGGCCCAAAATTAAGATAACATAGATGGGAGAGGTCTCTATGAATAGGAATTCCTAAGTATTTGATACCCTGTGAGGGCCAGGCAAAGGGAAAGTTGGACTGGATGGAATCCTATATGGATTTGGGGAGGGAGACATCGAGGGCCTCAGACTTCGCTGCATTGATTTTAAAATTTTACCATGTAACAAAGTGATCTATTTCAGCCATAACAGCATGGATGGATATATGTGATTGAGTGATATATACTAGGACATCATCAGCAAATAGAGAGCACTTGTACTCGGTGCCTCCCACCTCAATCCACCTAATATTGGGGTTATGGCGAATTGATGAGAGCAGGTGCTCCGTCACTAGGATGTATAAGAGAGGGGACAGAGGACATCACTGCCTTGTCCCATTGGTGATTGTGAAAGGTGATGAAAATGTTCTGACGCACCCCCTGGGCCTTGGGACACCCGGAGCCGGACCCTTTTTGGTGGATGCTGGTGGTTGTAGTCTTCGTGGCGGCGACCCAGTGGCGGAACTATTTATGTGGTTTTCATGTTTAAATGTCCGACTACGCCACCCGTGGATTGCGGTCAGAGTGAACCGCCGCTACAGGGCAGACCACTGAGGCTGGTGTTGTGGGTGCAGCAGAGCGTAGCATAACTCCCCACGGGAGGAGTATAGCCTCAGGGCAGTGTATGCGGAGGATGGGGGTGATGGTGCAGGGCAGCAGCAGTAACGACACGGAGTCAGTGATGCAGTTCAGGGCCTTTACTCACAGTTCTTATTATCCAGACCACGTCTGCAGGTAACGGCTGCCCACGTCGTACTGTGCTCACCAGGTGAGGGGCTCAGACAACTCCCAGATAACTTTGGAGCACTTCACAGGACCCCCTTTGTGCGTCCTTTGTCTGGCCTTTCTTACCAACACTTCTGTCCGGCTGCCTCGGGCCTCCTCTTGGTAAACTTGGTGCCAGTTTCCCTGACCCTATGTGGTGCCTTCCTAGCGGGTGTAGCGAGGGGCTGCGCCACATAAAATGTCAGAGCCTCCGGTTTCTAGCTGAGGGTCGTTTCCTGCCTCCACTAGTTCGGGGACCGGTCTCCCCCTTTGGCCTGACCCCTCCACGCAGGTGGATTCGGGCGTGCGGTGGCGACTCGCCCGTCCGCACCCCTGGGATCCCTTCATTCCTCGTTCCTGGAGCCTTCTCCGCTCCTCTTCCTTCCTTCTCCCTCTTTCAGGCCTGGGCCTCTGTTACTAGGCCCGCCTCCGGAGCAGAGCTCATGCAGAGCCCCTGCTCCCTGCCACTTCTGCTCAGACTTCTCTGCACTGAACTAAGATGGTGCCCACCTTTTATACTCCCTTCTCAATGCACCCAGGAACTGCTTCCTCCCTGCTCCTGCACTACAGGGTTCCCCTTCCTCAGTGTTCCCTCCCCCCACTCCAGCCAGGGACAGGGACTGTCGTGCCCATCTCAGGGGCATATTGGTCGCCCTGCCCCACGGCAATGTGGTGTAATGCATGCAGGTGTCGGGTCCTGATCCACACTCCATCCTTACCTGAGAGTGAGATATCACACCTCTGGGTGAGGTGCAATACGTCTGTAGCAACCGAGCCCTCAGGGTGCTACAGTTCCATTTATCTTCAGCCTAGGTGACGTATTGCGATACAGGGCCGTGATTTTGGCTATAAAAGGGTCCCCTAGACCCCTACCCCAAGCTTTTTAAGAGAATCATATATGGCGTGCCAGGAGACTCTATGGAATGCTTTCTCAGCATCCAACGAGAGTATGTAATTACAAATTTTTAACTGCATCTAGCCCAGGAAATACTTTGTGCCTAGTAGCAGTGTCTGCTAGTGAGCGGATTATCCCGGCTGTTAAGCAAGCTGCACCACCTGTAGTTTAGACACTTAATTTTTTCAAAGGAAATGCTTCGGGACCATGGGATACTTAGTGAAGAGCATCAGGAGGCACCCCAAGGCATAGGGGCTGGGACTGGCAGTAGGATGCCTTGTGGTGGACAGCCGAGGTCGATCCTTATAAAAGCTTTTTAACTGCAGCAGCTTTAGTGGACGCTACTGGAGCTGGAATTACCGCGGCTGCTGGCATGAGACTTGCCCTCCAATAGATCCTTGTAAATGGATTTAAAGTGTATTCATTCAAATTAGAGAGACAATTTAAATTAAAAAGCTTAGAGCTGCCTCCACCACAGGGGGGCTCGCTCGACCCACCAGCGGACAGGCACCAGTATTGGGAGAGGGGGGCTGGCCGTCAGGGTTCACCGCGGCTCTGGCACAAACCCGGCGACACGGAGGTGGCACGGGCAGGAGCGGACTGGCCGTGTCGGCTTCTCACTTTTTGGATTTTAGAAGGGCATGACATGCCTATATCTGTGTCTCCCCCTCCTTTTACTCCTCCACCTCTTTTATTTTCGCATGACTATATGTACTTGTCACTTTTCCATGTGTTAGTTATGTCTTCTGAGCAGTTTGTCAGCTTTTGGACACCTTTGAAGGTGTTTTCTATGTGTTTCTATGTTTTTTTGTTTGCCTGCCATTGGTTTTAACGGTGTTCGAAGGTGTTCGACGAACAGTTCGACGAACAGTTCGGCGAACACACGGGTGTTCGACGAACCGAACCGAACTCGAACACTACGGGGGTGGCTCAACACTAATCAAGATCCGGATAGTCCCTCAAAAAACTCTGCACAACCAAGTTGAGCACATGTGCCAGACATGGGATGTGAGTGAGGTTGCCTAGGCCCAGAGCTGCCACCAGATTTCGGCCATTGTCACATACTTCCATGCCTGGCTGGAGATTTGCTGGCACAAACCACACGTCGCTCTGCTGCTTGATGGCATTCCAGAGCTCCTGCGCTGTGTGGCTTCGATTCCCCAAAGAAATTAATTTTAATACGGCCTGTTGACGTTTGGCCACGGCTGTGCTCATATCGGTCATCATAACAGGTAACCGTTCACGGGTCGATGTGGAGGTAGACCGTGACGGCTCCTGCAGCGCTGATTCAGAGGAACTGGAGTATAAGGAGGAGTCAATGTGTACAGACTGGATTCCTCCAATCCTTGGAGTTGGCAGAACACGTACGACACTCTCCAGATCTGTACCCGGCTCCACAACATTAATCCAATGGGCAGTGAGGGAAAGGTATCGTCCCTGTCCATGCTTATTGGTCCACGCATCGGTGGTCAGGTGGACCTTGCTACTGACGGCGTTTTGTAGCGCTTGTTTAATTTTTCCCTCCACATGATGTTGCAGGGCTGGGACGGCTTGCCTGCTGAAATAAAAGCGGCTGGGCATGTTGTATTGTGGGACTGCCATTGCCATAAAGTTACGGAAGGTGTCAGTCTCCACCAGCCTGAATGATAGCATTTCAAGGGACAGTAGTTTAGCAATGCCAACATTCAGAGCCTGTGCTCGGGGGTGGTTTGCCGAGTATGGGCGCCTTTTCTCCCATGCCTGTGCTAACGATGGCTGTAGACTGGCCTGGGAGTGTGAGGATGACAGGGAAAGTGGTGCTGTGGGTGGAATTACACTGTGTCTCTGTACAAAAGTGGCAGAGATTCTTCCATGGCGATCCTGTGAGGAAGCCGAACCAGCTGTGTGTGAGCTGGAGGAAGAGACTACAACACGAGCTGAAGAGGTGGTAGGTGGTGCTGTAGGTTGGCCTAGGTCTTCAGTGTGTTTTTGTAACACCACCACGTGCTTGGTCCGCACATGTTTCCACATATTTGTGGTATTGAGGTGGCTGACACTTTTCCCTCTTTTCACCTTCTGATTACACAGCTTGCATTTGACAAATCAAATGTCATCTGCAACTGTGTCAAAAAAGGACCAGGCACTGCAAGTCTTGGAATCGCCCGCTTTGGATTTTGGAAGAGCCATGCTCCTAATGGGTGCCGAAATGGAGACTACAGGCAACCAAGTCTGCCCCCTCCCTCTCCCTCCTTTTTGGGCTGTTCGGGGAATCTCTTTCTCAGAGCTGCTCTCACCACCTTCCTGTCCCTCACGCCATGATGGGTCAAGGACCTCATCATCTACACCACCCTCTTCAAACAAATGCTTCTCCTGGGTAATCTCGACAGCACAGTACGCACCAGAAAGTGGCACCTGAGTCTCATCATCAGATGCGTAATGAGATGTGCTGCTGACCATAGGCACTGGCCCACCTGCCTCTTCAGATTCAGAGAGACAAAACGGTTGCGCATCACTGCATACTACCTCTTCTTCAAATTCTCGAATTCTGCTTGGCTGGCCCCCTCTTTTCAAGCCAAGAGATTCAGAGAACAGAAGTAGAGATGGCTCCTGTCCAGGGCTCTCTGACTGCCTGGGCAATTTGGCAGGTGGTGAAGAGACAGATGGGTGCTCTTCAGTGCTCAGGACCTGAGAGGATCTGGAACTAATTGAAGTCGATTCGTTAGCTGCCATCCATCCGACAACGGCTTCAATTTGGTCCTCCCGCAGCAGTGGGGTACGGCTAGCTCCTACAAAGCTGCGCATAAAGGACTGTTCCCTGGTAAAACTGGGGGATGCTGAGTCACTGGTGCCCGCAGCAGGCACAGAATCCCCACGTCCTCTCCCTGCAGGCACAGAATCCTCACGTCCTCTCCCTGCAGAAACTCCACGCCCACGCCCACGACCACGACCACATGCCTTACTCCCTGCCTTCTTCATCTTGGTAGACTGATAAAGATAGGCAGAAAAGTACAAAGGGCTTAGTGTGATTATTCCCAAACAGCTGCTAACAGGTATAAGAAACACAAATTTTATAAAGTGTGGACTAGACTTTAATATGAGCTAATGGGGCCTACACAACTGTAAAGTGGAGTGTTTGGTGAACTTTATTTAGTTTTTTTTTGTCACAAAAAGACACTGGATGTGCCCAAAGATGTAATACCGATAGTATCACAAACTTTTTGTAGCTATTGCAATGTAGGAAGGTAACCTACAATGCAATAGATGAGGCTACAAAAAATAGGCTAATACTAATCTGGCTGGGGCTGCAGGGCACAATGCTGCAGAAAGGCTCCTCTAACTACTCCTAAATAGTGTGTTTGGAACCAATTTAGCTGAATACGGATGGAACCACCACACTAATAGGAGAAATCAGGAAAAATTATTAATTGGCAAAAAAGGACAATGTATGAGGCAGTGACACACACTGAGTGCACTACAACCAGACGTGGCTGAAGCACACACTACAGGGTGAGCTGCACTCACACACACAGACCTTGCAGACAGCGGTGAACAGTGCAGATGCAGAGCACTGTGCACTAGCGCTGCAAGACAAAAAAAAATTCTCTATCTACTCCTATATAGTGTGTTTGGAACCAATTTAGCTGAATACGGATGGAACCACCACACTAATAGGAGATATCAGGAAAAATTATGAATTGGCAAAAAAGGACAATGTATGAGGCAGTGACACACACTGAGTGCACTACAACAAGACGTGGCTGAAGCACACACTACAGGGTGAGCTGCACTCACACACACAGACCTTGCAGACAGCGGTGAACAGTACAGGTGCAGAGCACTGTGCACTAGCGCTGCAAGACAAAAAAAAATTCTCTATCTTCTCCTATATAGTGTGTTTGGAACCAATTTAGCTGAATATGGATGGAACCACCACACTAATAGGAGATATCAGGAAAAATTATGAATTGGCAAAAAAGGACAATGTATGAGGCAGTGACACACACTGAGTGCACTACAACCAGACGTGGCTGAAGCACACACTACAGGATGAGCTGCACTCACACACACAGACCTTGCATACAGCGGTGAACAGCACAGAGAACTGTGCACTAGTGCTGCAAGGCACAGCGATTTATAAAGTAGCTTGGGTAAAGCAGAATAGACCAAATAGGTAGCTAAAACTGTCCCTCAGAACAACAGCGTCCTATCCCTAACTGAATTCACAGCAGAGTGAGCTCAAAATGGCGGCGGCGGCTTTTATAGTGCATCATGACATCATTTCAGCAGCCAATCACAGTCATGCCATTAGTTAAGATGCCTACGTGCCTAACAGGATGTGCCCACAATTCTTCGGATCCTCATTGGCTGAATAAAATGAAACTGGCTCATTGCATTATGGGAACTTCCGATTCCGGTATACGATATTGCAAAAGTATCGGAATTAAGTATCGGAATTCCGATACCGCGAATATCGTCCGATACCCGATATTTCAGTATCGGAATACTCAACACTAGTCGGGACTCTAACTTTCTTTGTGTGCCTTCATAACCAAGTTAACCTACCCACGCTTTGCCACAATCTACCAATGGACTAGCCAGTAGAGATGGGCGAATAGTTGAATGTTTGGGTCTGGCCAGTTCGGTCGAACATGTAAAAAAGTTTGGTACAGGTACCAGAACGGTACCCAAACTCGAACCCGAACTGGGACCTCATTTATACAAATGGGGGCCTGAAACTTCATGGTTTTGCACACTGTCATCTGCGTGACAGTGTGGGTAACACGGGTTCAGATTGACGGTAAGATTGTTACTGCTGGTCAGAGCTCTGCAGGCTGACACTGTCAGATGACAGCGTGAGCCCGCAGCTGTGACCAGCAGTAAAAAGCTTACTGCCGGTCACAGGTGTCGGCTGACAAGAGAGTACTACTCTCATCAGCCTACGCCTGCTGTCGCTGATAACACCGCTGATGAACTTATCAACTCCGGTTACCTCACTGATGTCACCGCTCGGCACTGAAGCTGCACTCTCACGTGCTGCTCAGTGTCTCCTGGATACTAAGCTGAACGGTCACATAATAATAATAATAATAATCTTTATTTATAAAGCGCTAACATATTCTGCAGCGCTTAACAATTCACAGGTTCATGTACAACAGTCATAAGTAACATAGCTAAAGATAATACAATAATTACAGCAAAAATAATGACGACCCTGCTCGTAAGAGCTTACAATCTACAATAAGATGGGGGTGACACAAAGTACAATGGCTTATTTACAAGGATGGTCCAGCCATCTTGAGGGGATGAGGGATATATAAAGGCTGCATGAGCTCATCACCAGCCAGTATCTGTAGTGCTTTTGGATTCGGTGGAGACTTATGTTTAGATAAATAAGGGATGGGCAATAAGAAGATAAAAGGCCTTTGATTAGGGAAGGTGATAGGCCGCCCTAAACAGATGTGTTTTTAGGGAGCGCCTAAAACTGTGTAAGTTGTGGTTCATCCTAATTTCTTGGGGTAGAACATTCCAAAGAATAGGTGCAGCTCAGGAGAAGTCTTGAAGCCGGTAGTGAGAGGTACGGATTAGTGCGGATGTTAGTCGAAAGTTGCTTGCAGAGTGTAGAGAACGGGTACACCGATAAACAGAAATAAGGGAAGAGATGTAGGGGGGTGCCACAATGTGGAGAGCTTTGTGGGTGAGAACAAGCAATTTAAATTGGATCCTATAATTCATGGGCAGCCAGGGCAATGACTGGCACAGAGCAGAGGAGTCTGAATAACGGTTAGCTAAGTAGATGACCCTGGCTGCAGCATTAAGGATGGACTGGAGGGGGGAAAGTCGAGTGAGGGGGAGGCCAATTAATAGAGAGTTACAGTAGTCAAGGCGGGAGTGGATCAGGGCAACAGTGAGGGTTTTTGTTGCTTCCAAGTTGAGAAAGGGACGGATTCTAGAGATGTTCTTCAGGTGCAAGCGACAAGAGCGCAGTTTCCGCTCATCATTCCACAGTTCAGCAAGGTATCCAGATGTAGCTGATTTGGGCTTGTCGTGGGACATATAGATTATCTGCAGACAAATGAGGAATACTGTGGCTTATTATTTTTAATTTTTCATTAAGAAATGGGTAAAAGATGGTGGGGAGTGTTGATTTCAAATAAAAGACTGTGTGTGTTTATTTCAACATGACTTCACTCTGTGTCTTTATTACATTTAACTATGGGGTTAGCAATGCGGATGTCTTATAGATGCCTCTCCAATACTACCCAGTTGGCTTGAGGATAGCAGGCAGAAAACAGCTGACATTAACCCCATAACTATTACCCCACTTGCCACTGCACCAGGCAAATGAGAAGAGATGAGGCTAAGCGCCAGAATTGACAAATCTAATGTATGCACAATTTCTGGGGTGGCTGAGGACTGATGTGTGATAGGGGGTCAATATTCATGGCCCCTTCCTTGCCTATTAATATGAGTCTGAAGCGTTGTGCCTAGCCTTTGCTGGTCATTAAAAATAGGAGGAATCCATGCAATTTTTTTGCGAGGTCACCACTTGTTAATAACCAGAAAAGCCAAAGTAGACAGCTGTGAGCTGATATTAATAGCCTAGGAAGCTCCATGTTTATTACCCTCTTCCCAGACTATAAACATCAGCCCCCAGCTGCCATTTTCCCTCAGCTGGTTAACAAATATATGAGGGAGCCCATGCCATTTTTTTCTTTAATTTATTTATTTAAGACTTAAATTCATATACATAAGGAAAGAAGAACTTGGGATGGCGTTTCCGTTTGAATGTGGAGATCAGACAGTTTATATATCCATATAAAATGCATTGGTTTTAAAAACAGATTTTAATGTCAAACCACATTTACCATTAAAAGCTTTTAAAAACACAACGCGTTTCAACTTCTATGAGTCTTCATCAGGTGTAAAAGAATAATGACATATAGTAACTTTTCATCTTAATTAGTTGTGGGTGGAGTGTTCCCTCTCACAGATCCCAATCATCAGTATTTACAATGTTTGTCAGACACAAGGATCCACGATTAAAGATAAGTGACATTTTTCCAAGGTTTGAAATTAATATGAAAACTGAAATTAGACACCTTGTAAATGTCGAATTTCGGGAACCTTGTATTTAAAAAAAACAAATACCTAAGGGTCTTTGCCTAGATACTGTATTCCCTGTACTTTTGCTAACGATCCATTTTTTTCTGAGAAATGGAGACAATACTTACATATATGTTCTATGGGTTTAATTAGGCTTCTGATGCATAAACATATAGAACTGGGTAAAGTTGCTACTTCAATATGTGATCAATGTATAGAGGAACTTGAACAATACACCTTTCTGTCAGTTTTTAAAGAAACTAGTTCAGAGGTTGATATCCAATTAAAAAAGTTTGAAAAGTCTTTAGTAGAGAGAAAAACACAAAAACTTAAATGGGATAAATTCCTTTCAACACAAAATGTGTTTTTTTTTCTAAAAATAAACCTAAAAAGGAATCTGGAGTTTACTATTCCCGTAATACTCTTACATGGAACCAAGAACATAGAACAAATTATATGGGACCCCATCATCCCCCCCAAAGACAGGAATAGCAATTAGTGAATAGCAAGCACTAAAATGCTCAGGTACTCGTTGCTCGGGTGAGCAAATTGGAATGCTCGAGTGCTCGGTCTTAGTAACGAGCCCAATGTATGTCTATGGGACCCCCCAGCGGTCTGCAGTGGGCCTAAAAATTGCCCAAATCAATGAAAACAGTGCTCAAATGACATGGGAACAGCATGGGGAAGACCCCTGGAAGCATCTCTGACTCCCAGGTCACTGGTGTCAACAATGTTGTCAGAGGTATTACGCCACTTTTACGGTCTCACAATAAAACATGCAAAAACAAAATCAAAATGGATTTTCCTAGGAAAAATGTTAAGGAACATCCTTTCCAGGGTAATGACTTGTATATAAAGCAAAATAAATATACAAAAACAAAAATGCTCCTCCACACCTTGGGCTATGTTCACACGTAGCGTTTTTTATGTGTTTTTTCACTTTTGCATTGCTTTCAACGGTGAAAAATCCATTCACTGATAAATGTAATTTTAACATTTAACTACCTTATCTTGCCATTTGGTGTGTGAGACATGATCAGACACATCATGTTTCATTTAAGAAGGAGGGACTCTGAAAGTCACAAAGACTATTTTTATAGGACCATCAGGCAGCCCTTGCTATTCTTAAAGGGCCAGCAGTTGGCAATGCTTTGTTGTTCCCATTATTATAGAGTGTGTCTCCTATACTGATATTGGGTATGCAGTGACTGCAAGGGCTGCCAAAAATTTGGATGCACCCAATACCCCTTTGAAGAGACATAGAGGGCCTCAGTAAAAAAAAAAAATCCCATTTTAAAGGAGTGGGTCTCCTATAGTGGTAATGCCCATGCAGTGACTGCAAGGGCTGTCAAAATTTGGGAAAAACTCCAAAAACAGTCTAAAGACACATAGAGGTGGGTCTCAGTAATGACAAATTCCCATTAGAAGGGAGTGGGACTGCTATCCAGTTATAGGGTATGCCAAAATTTAGGAAAAACGCCAATACCAATTTAAAGACACATAGAGCTGGACCTCAGTAACGACATGTTCCCATTAGAAAGGAGCGGATCTGCTATACAGTAATAGGGTATGCAGTGAGTCCAATGTCTGCCAAAGTTTAGGAAAAACTCTAATAACAATTGAAATAGAGCTGGGCCACAGTAACGACATGTTCACATTGGAAAATAATTGGTCTGCTGTACAGTGATAGGGTAAGCAGTGTGTTCAACGGCTGCTAAAATTTAAGAAAAACCCCAATACCAATTTAAAGACACATAGAGCTGGGCCTCAGTAACAACATGTTCCCATTAGAAAGCAGCGGGTCTGCTATACAGTTATAGGGCATGCAGTGAGTCCAGCAGCTGACCAAATTTAGGAAAAAACACACTAACAATTTAAAGACACATAGAGCTGGGCCACAGTAACAACATGTTCCCATTAGAAAGGAGTGGGTCTTCCATACTGTTCTTGCTTATGCAGTGACTGCAATGGCTGCCAAAAATTTGGAGGAACTCCAATGCCCCTTGCAAGAGATGTAGAGGTCAGAGGACCTCCTGAAAACAATGTTCCCATTATTAGGAAGTGGGTCTCTCATACTGTTTGCCTATGAAGTGAATTCAACGGCTGCCAAAAATTTGGAGAAACTCCAATGCCCCTTGCAAGAGATGTAGATATGTTGATATTGTAGATATAGTGGTGATATGGTGGTGGAGGATGAGGATGCGGAGAAGGAGGAGGACAAGTGCAAATAGACAAAATCAGGAAGCATATACCCATGTCTGGGAGTGAAGACAGAGGTGCATGAGAATAGAGTTAGACCTTACAAAAAAAAGACACTGTATTTGATTTTGTTACGCTGTTATCATTCGGTGGTGTTGAGAAGTCTGGCCGAATCCAGCCCTTGTTCATTTTTATAAAATTCAGCCTGTCAGCATTTTCAGTTGACAGGAGGATGCGCCGATCGGTTATAATTCTACCTGCGGCACTAAAAACTTGCTCTGACAAAACGCTAGCAGCAGGGCAGGTCAGGACCTCCAAGGCGCAGAGAGCCAGTTCATGCCACGTGTCCAGCTTGGATACCCAATAATTATAAGGCACAGAGGAATCATGGTGGACATTGGTACAGTCAGCAAGCTACTCCTGCAGCATCTTCAGAAACTTTTCCCTCCTTGTGAGAGTACCCCGTGCCTCAGGGACAATGTGATGGGAGGGTCTGAGAAAACTGTCACAGAACTTTGACAGTGTTCCCCTGCCTCTGCTGGATTGCATTTGTGTCTCTCTCTCCTGTACTCATAGGTTGTCCAACAAACTCTGACCTCTGCCGCCAGCATTTTCAGATCGGAATTTTTTTAATAATTCTGCAACAAGGGCCTTCTCGTACTGCCCCATTTTATTAGGCCAGTGCGGCACGGGAATACGAGACAGAAAGTTCTCTTTGTACCATGTGTCTAGAAGTGTCACCAACCAGTAATGACTGTCACCCAAAATTTAGACAACGCAAGGGTCACTGGAAAGGCAGCATAACATATACTCAGCCATGTGTGCCAGACTGCTAACAGGCAAGACTTCCGTGTCCTCACCAAGAGGACGACTGACCATGCTCTCCTCCTCCTCCTCCTCTCTGTCCTCATGCCATCCATGCTGAACAGACGGTATGACAGTTGTGCAGGTTGTACTGTCTATAGTGCAGGAAACTAGCTCCTGTTCTTCCTGCTCCTCTTCCTCATTGTCACCCAATCCACATTGGGATGAGCTGGGCTGTGTGGAATCACCCTGTATGGTTCCTTGCTCTATCTCATCATGCTCCGCCTGCAATGCATTTTCTTTTATTGTGAGAGAGTGTTTCAGAAGACAGAGAAGTGGGATGGTGACGCTAATTATAGCGACATCACCGCTCACCATCTTGGTAGAGTTCTCAAAGTTTTGGAGGATGATACAGATGTCTGACATCCATGTCCACTCCTGAGGTCTTATGTGTGGAGTCTGACCTAAATACCGACGGCCTTGTTTATGCTTGTAGTCAACAACTGCCCTCTTCTGCTCACAAATCCTTCCCAACATCTGCATTGCAGAGTTCCAATGTAGAGGGGGGACATCGCACACCCGTCAGAGAGCTGGAAGCTGTAAACGCTGCTGAAGCACGCCAAGGGTCAGCCACAGATCTGACTGCTCTTTCAGAGCTGCCCACAACTCTTCAACGTTGTGTGGATTGTCACCTAAGCATATTAGCTTCAGCATAGCCTGTTGCCACTTGGCCGAGGCAGTGCTGCAGTGTTTCCAGATTGCGACTGATGTGGTCATTTCGGAGATTGAGGCTGAAGAGGAGGAGGTGCAGGAGCTGTAGAATGTTGGGGCAACCCTGATTGACCCAGTGCCCGCAATCCTCGGCATCGGGAGGACATTTTCCGTCCCAATGTCTGACTGGGTCCCGGCTTCCACTAGGTTAACCCAGTGTGCCGTCAGCGAGATGTACCATCCCTGCCCACAAGCACTTGTCCACGTGTCCGTGGTCAGGTGGACTTTCCCAATAACTGCATTGTTGAGGGCATGGCTAATGTTGTGGGACTCGTGCTCGTGTAATGAGGGGAAGGCACACAGGGAGAAATCGTGGCAGCTGGGAACCGAGTACTGAGGGACGGCAGCTGCCATCAGGTTGCAGAAAGCTTCCATCTCCACGAGTCTGAAAAGCAACATTTAGAGCGCAAGCAAGCATTTGCGAAATGTGTGAATTTAGTATTGTGGCCTGTAGGGCGTTGGCTGCGTATTTATGCTTGCATTCCAAGGACTGGGGTAGGGACCACTGAACGCTGAGCTGAGACACGGATGTGGACGTGCTTGCTGATGGTGCTAGTTGAGAGTGTGCAATGACAGGTGCAGTGCAGGAGGCATCTTTGCATGTGCCATGGACAGGGGATTGGCATGCACGCACAACAGCGGAAGAAGCAGTGGTGTCACCCGCAGACACTATTTCTGGACCCTGGGGTTCAGCCCACTTAGTCGGGTGCTTTGCTGCCATGTGTCTGATCATGCTTGTGGTGGTCAGGCTGCTAGTTTTCTACCCCTGCTGATGCTGGCCTTGCAGGTGGTGCAAATGGTCTTTTTGCGGTTATCTGCAGAGTCTTTAAAAAACAACCAGACTCGGAAAGACCTAACATTTGTACTGGCAACTTCCGTCATGTTGACGTTACGAGGAACGCTTTCCCATCTTGTGTCTGCGGCTACCACACTGCTTCTTCCTGCCTGTTGTGATGCTACGCCTCTCTCCCTGTGTGTTGCTGTCCTCGCTCTGCATGTCACCCTGCCAAGTTGGGTCAGTTACTCTACCATCCACCACCTCGTCTTCCAATTCCACACCCTGGTCCTCCTCCTGACTCTCTGGCAATTGTCTCTCATCATCATCATCATCCACCTCTTGCGACAGTAATTTGCACTTAACCACCGTATTTGAGCATCGCTACACGCGTTCTCCTCTTGACTCGCTTGAAGCTGGCCGGGTGAGAGGCCCAAATCTACAAATGGAATAGTGAACAGCTCTTCTTAGTGTCCAAGTGTGGAATCAGTTGTCTCCGGGCATTTCTCATGGTGGGAGGATGAAGTATAAGGGTGAGGAATATGCAGTCCAGACTCATGGCTACTGAGACTTGACCGTGTGGAAGTCAGGATGGTGATGGTGGTGACAAAGTCAATGGAAGAATTATCTGCTATCCAACCAACAATCTTTTGCCACTGCTCTGTGTTTAATAGTGGTGCTGTGCGGTCTCCTAGTAATTGGGACAGAAAGGTAGAGCGACAAGATGTAGGTGTTGTAGGTGATCACCATCACGTCCACTTCTCCGTCCCTTGCCACTCACCTTGCCCATTTTAAATAGAGGACAATATTTTCCATGTTCACTAGAAATGGCTGATTTTGGAACGCAGTTATTTGTGAGACGTCTCACAGAGAACCAGGGTTTTAAATAACTGGACTGTAGTTTACTAATACTATTTTTCACAGAGAACTAGTGTGAATAGCTAGACCGACACACTTCAACAAAATGAAAATGGAAGCCAGAAATGGCTGATTTTGGAACACAGTAATATGCAATATGTCTGACCTAGAACCACCACTTTAAATATCAGGCCTGTAATTTACTAATACTAAGCATATACAGAATGGGAGGAATAGAGCTAAGCAACAGTACATGTGAAAAAGACTTAGGTATACTAATAGATCATAGACTGAACATGAGTCAACAGTGTGATGCAGCAGCGAAAAAGGCAAATACAATTCTGGGATGTATTAACAGAAGCATACAGTCTAGATTACGTGAAGTCATTATCAGTCTTTACTCCTCTTTGGTCAGACCTCATCTGGAATACTGTGTACAGTTTTGGGCACCACATTTTAAAAAAGACATAGACAAACTGGAGCAAGTTCAGAGAAGAGCGACCAGAATGGTGACTGGTCTGCAAACCATGTCCTATGAGGAACGGTTGCAGGATTTGGGAATGTTTAGCTTGCAAAAAAGAAGACTGAGAGGAGACTTAATAGCTGTCTACAAATATGTCAAGGGCTGTCACATTGTAGAAGGATCATCTTTATTCTCATTTGCACAAGGAAAGACTAGAAGCAATGGGATGAAACTAAATGGGAGGAGACACAGATTAGATATTAGAAAAAACTTTTTGACAGTTAGGGTGATTAATGAGTGGAACAGGCTGCCACGAGAGGTGGTGAGTTCCCCTTCAATGGACGTCTTCAAACAGAGGCTGGACAGACATCTGTCTGAGATGATTTAGTGAATCCTGCTTTGAGCAGGGGGTTGGACCAGATGACCCAGGAGGTCCCCTCCAACTCTACCATTCTATGATTCTATGATTCTATGATTCTACTATTCTTCACAAAGACCTAGTGTGAATAGCTTGACCGATACACTGCAACGAGATGAAAATGGAAGCCAGAAATTGCTGATTTTGGAACTCAGTTATATGTGATACGTCTGACAGAGAGCCACGGTTTTAAATAGCAGGCCTGTAGTTTACTAATACTATTCTTCACAGGGACCTAGTGTGATTAGCGTCACTGACACACTGCAACAAAATGGAAATAAAGGCCAATATTTTCCACATTCAGTTCAAATTTCTAGATTTTTATCCCTGTAATATGGAAAAGATCTTGCTGTATTCTGCAGTGCTAACAAGCAAATGGATCAGAAAAAGTGTATACTCTGGATTGCGTTTTAAGCAAATAACTAGGTTTAAGATAAAAAAAATTAACCCTGGCCTCTGATACCTGGGGCTATGTGTACAAATATTTGTCACAGCAGGATCAGTCAGAAGTTGAACATACAACGGACCCTCTTGTGCTGTATCATGCACTGCAGTATGTCACATACCCTGCCTACCTTGGTTTTTTAAGCAAATAACCAGGATTAAGATTAAAAAAAAATTAGCCCTGGCATCTGATACCTGGGGCTATGTGTACAAATATTTGTCACAGCAGGATCAGTCAGAAGTTGAACATGCAATGGACCCTCTTGTGCTGTATCATGCACTTCAGTCTGTCACATACCCTGCTTCCCTGCCTGCCTAACTCCTGCTATCAACTTCACCACTGAATATATGCAGCCAGAGGAGTCTTCAGAAGGACTTTTAGTTCAGATGGATATATTTATATATATATATATATATGTTATACCTATACTAACTATAAACAAGCAAATCTCGGTCTGACTCAGCAGCACCTCTCCCTACTCTGCCTGTTTCCGGGGTAGACTGTGACGATTACTGTAATAACCACAACCAACATGGCTATGGCATTACAGTGCGTGGCAAACAATCCCTGCATGTTCATTGGCTCACTAAAGAGCACCAAACCTCCATGTCTCTTCCAAGGGGCATTAAAACCGTCTTGTTAAACCATTCTGAACTCCACAGCTCTTCCAAGGGGCATTGAAATGTTGTTTTTAATTAACTCTAACCTCTAGGACTCTTCCAACGGGCATTGCATTTCCTCCTGATTTTAGTCAACTTTTGCGTTTCAATGCATAGGCGAACACTAATGGAGACCCACTCTCCAATATTGGGTAGAAGGTTTTTAGTATGCTGTAATCCACGTCTGTTTCAAGGGCCATTGCAGTTCCTCATAATTTTTAGAAAGCCTTCCATTCACTACTTAGGCCAACAGTGCACAGGAGACCCAGTTGCTATAAATGAAAAAAACGGTTTAGTTAAGGCCCTCTGACCTCGATGTCACTTCCAAGGGGCATTGGAGTGCCTCAAAATTTTTGGTAGGCATTGTACTCACTGTATGACCTATAACTGTGTAGCCGAACCGCTCCTTTTGGTACAGAAACATATCCTACAAGACATGTGTGGTTGACTGGACTGATATTGATGTGAATGGTCCCTGTTCCTCCTGCTCTTTCCCCTTTGCCACCACCTCATCCATCATTCATCACCTGAAGCTTTGTTTTAATGGGAGTCATAGAACTGGGATAGTAGCAGGAAAACATCCAGCAATCCTCGGAGGAGGTGGGATATGCGCCAAAACGCTGACCACCTCAGGCCTAGCCACTACTACATACATGTGCTTGCATTCCAAGGAACAGAAAGCTAAGGAGATGGATGGCCTCATGATCATGAATAATTTACTCGTTGTGTAGGAGGCCGACCACTGCTGCTGTCTACCTTCTGAACTTTGTGTTGAAGCCTGATTGACCCAGGACCTGCAATCCTCTATTTCTGGAGGACTTGTTGCATCCCAGTGTCCAACTGTGTCCCGGCTTCCACAATATTAACCCATTGTGAAGTCATGAGATGGACCATCCCTGGCCACATTCACTTGTCCACGTTTTTGTGGTTAGGCTGTCCTTCAAATAGTGGCAGGTGGGGACCGTTTATGGACACCCGGCCGCCCCCAGGCGGCTGGGGACCGTGTGTGGACACCCGGCTGCGGGGCGGCTGGGGACCGAGTATGGACACCCGGCCCCCCAAGCTAGCAGTATGGTATTGCAGCCTGGGGGTGGGTGGGTGGCAGGTTGCACACTTACACTTGCATTCCAAGAAAACAAAGCAGATGCTAACTTCTATCATCATCATGCTCCACACCTTGGCACTCTCAACTCCCCTGATGGAGAAGCCAGGGCCCACCAGAGGAGTCTGGTTCTCTGGTGGGCTCGTCCAATGCTGCCTAAAGCAGGCCAGGCTAAGAAAAGTGTGTGGGGGGATGTTCCAAGGAGAAATAGGGGCGGCTGGGGACCATTTATGGACACCCGGCCGCCCTCTGGTGGCTGGGGACCGAGCGTGGACACCCGGCCGCTGGGCGGCTGGGGACTGAGTTTGGATACCAGGCCGCCAACACAGCCATGACGTGGTGGCCAGATTCCGCCTCCACATACCTAAAAGGCCCAATTTCAAGTGCAAGCAAGCTAGCAGTATGGCATTGCAGCCTGGTGGTGGGCGGGTGGCAGACTTCACACTTATGCTTGCATTCCAAGAAAACAAAGCAGATGATAACTTCTATCATCATCATGCTCCTCATCTTGACTCTCTCAACTCCCCTCATGGAGAAGCCAAGGCCCACCAGAGGAGTCTGGTTCTCTGGTGGGCTCGTCCAATGCTGCCCTAAAGCAGGCCAGGCTAAGAAAAGTGTGGGGGAAGTTCAGCGGAGAAATAGGGGCGGCTGGGGACTGTTTATGGACACCCGGCCACCCCCAGGTGGCTGGGGACCGTGTGTGGACACCCGGCCGCCGGGCGGCTGGGGACTGAGTATGGATACCAGGCCGCCGTTGCAGTGATGACATGGTGGCCGGCGTCTGCCTCCACATGCCTAAAAGGCCCAATTTCAGCGAGGGCACATGCGCCGCCCACTACACCACCATTTGTCCAGCAGGAGCATATGGGGCAATGTCCTTGCAGCTTAAAACCCAGGATGAAATATGTTGATAAACACGCCCCCTGAGGAAGCCATACGGTGAAAGCGCGCGTTCGGGGCTAGGCTGACGACATGGTGCGGCCTGCACAGACATGGGTATGCATTGTTTCTGACTGTTTCTCTGATTCTCTATTTTGGAGGGAGCTCCTCGTATATTCGTGCTCTTATGGCATGCCTTACTAATACATTCTTTACTGGGGCTCCCATGTATAGGTACCTCACCTGTCATTATTGGCACATTACTGCAGGGACTGTGATTATACACTCTACTGGGGAATCTATTGCATAGAGTTTTTGCATGGAATATTGAATGGATTACTACTATTATTATTCATTTTTCTTTGCGCAAGACACCTGCACTTTATGAACTCTTTGGGGAGATTATTATATGGATCTCTGCATGTAATATTGTATGGACTACCAATATATGTTAAACCCTCCCCTCCCCTTCTCTCCCTTTTTTTTTCTCTGCAAATGTGCCTGCTATAAGTACTGCTCCATTTTTGTCCTATAAATGCAGCTGATCTCTACGGCCTGTGTATGTGTTGTGCGCCTGGGCGCTTCAGCCTTCACTGGGTACCCATCTTTACATCTTAAATTGTATGTTAAATTATGTATGCAAGTTTTTAAGAAATTGAATTAATAAAAATTATGGTTTTTATCGCTAAACTCAATGCCCTCCTCTTTTTCTGCTATAATGTTATGAGTTGCTTAGCTTGAATTTAGGGCACTTGCCCGATACAAAACAAGTAATGCATGTTCTAGAACGGAAATATATGTGTATATTTATTTTTTCTGTGTTTCTCACAGCTACCCGTTCTAAGTCCAATATGGACTACAAGGCACGTGAACAGGCGTGGCTCAACCGGGTGAATGATGTATTTGGTGACGTGCCCAGTTAACCTATGGTAGGGGCAGGCAGAGACACGAATACGATGGCCATCAAATTGAAATATCTACTCAATAGACATGCTAGGACGTGGTGGAACAGGGCATTCCTTAATAAATATTTCGAAAAAGGTCTGATGTCAAGGGGCCTTAGGGTCCAGGTCTTCCCCTTCTTCGATGTGGAGGACGAGGAAGTCAGATTGAAATGGGAAGGCCTAGCGAGTAACTGCTCAAGGGGATTCATGGAACTACTCATATCTATGAATACCAAAACCCTTGGAGCACTAGACGCCCAAATTGATGAGGTACAGAATGGATTGAAACAGGAATTATCACATGAGAATCTGGTATCCCTTAATCTTGAAATAGATGCCGAGTTCACCAAATGGGAGAAAAGTATATGTGAAGGTAAAACTCAGAAATTCCAGCGGGATTTTAATGACCAGCAAACTAACACTATGTATAAATGGAATCAGAGACGGGCACATATAAGGACATACTCACGCTCTAGAACGACCTCATTCTCCTCCTATGCATCCAGTGAGGGGTCAGTGTCGGGCACCTCTAGGTGGCACACTTACAAAAATATGGGACCAAGTAAGGACAAACAGTCTACACAACGTAAAATACCGCCACCAACCAACCAAGAAAAACAAAACAAGGTTGGATTAGAGGTGATTAATCTATCCTCTCATACTCTGACTCCCACTCAGAGGGAAATATTATCCAAGGGTTTGTCATTAGCACCTACTAACAGCTTTAATTTGTTCCTAGCAATAAAAGATCTGTACTTATTTGTGAGGAAACTCATTTTGAAAAAGCTGCATACTAGAGAGACAGATGAACAATTTCCAAGTAGCGCCCTTGAGAGAGAAGCCCTACAAGCCCTTGAGGATTTATTGATGGAACAGGCCCCCGAATGCACAGGTATGTTCCCCAAGTCTAGTCTTGTGCGGTCGACAAGGTTCCCCCCTCTATCATTATGCCCTGCGGTCGAGATCTTTGTCAGACTCGTCATTGATGAGTTTCGCAGGATCCCGACCTGTTGCACTTTTGACAATTTGACCTCATGTCAGCGGAGGGCCTTATATACTCTAAAAAATATGGACGATGTGGTCATCAAACCCGCAGATAAAGGGGGGAACATTGTTTTATGGCCCAAGAATATGTACGAGAGAGAGGCATTTAGGCAGTTGAGAGATAAAACTACTTACCGTAGGTTGGAACGGAGTCCAATGTTGACATATTCGGTTGAATTAGAGGGCATACTATTTCATTCCCTTGATAGGGGTATTATCCCGAAGATGGTCTATGATGGTCTTATTACAAAGTCACCTAGAATCCCCACTATTTATTTCTTGCCCAAAATCCATAAGAACCCATCGGAACCACCGGGGCGTCCGATCGTGTCCGGCATTGGGGGGCTCTGTGAACCCATTTGTAAATTCATCGACTATTATCTCAAACCACTGGTGGAAACATTGCCCTCCTTTGCACGAGACACCACAGCTGTTCTGGCTGGTATCGATGGGATGACCTTGGATAGTAACATGATGATGGCCACAGCAGATATAGAGTCCCTATATACCTGCATACGACATTGTGATGGCCTTGAGGCCTGTAAATTCTTCTTACGTAATAGCAATTGGGATGATCAGACGTGTGACCTAATCCTGGAGCTATTGGCTTACATCTTAACACATAATTTTTCCTTTTAAGGACACCTTTTACCTGCAGGGGTGCGGCACTGCGATGGGGACGGCCTGTGCCCCCTCTTACGCTAATCTCTTCCTTGTTTTTTGGGAGAGGGAGATCTTTGGTGGGGGGGTGTGCGGGCCGCCGATCATGCGCAGTGCTGGATACGCTATATTGACGACGTATTCATCGTCTGGCAGGGTACTGATAACCAACTCCAGGACTTTATGTCACAACTTAATGTGAACAGATTCAACATCAGATTGACGTATTCTAGCAGTAGGATACAGGTTGACTTTTTAGACATCAGGATTTTTGTGGACTCCTTATCCAAACTTCAGACTGATGTACACCGCAAATCCACTGCGGTGAACTCACTATTACATGCTAGCTCTGGGCACCCATACTCTACCATCAAGGGTATCCCTGTGGGACAATTCATGAGAGTTAGGCGGATCTGCTCATCAGATGCATGCTTTGAGACACAATCTGACGATATGAGGGAAAGTTTTAAATCTCGTGGATATAGCAACAGGTGCATTAAGCGAGGGTACATCAAAGCAAAGAATAGGGGAAGAAATACCTTACTGCACCCCCACCAAAAGAACCGAGAGGCCCAGGATGCCGTTCGATTCATTTCAACTTATAATGGGGAATGGAATACCATGAGAGAGTGTTCTGTTAAACACTGGAACATTCTAAAAACTGAACCCGTGCTATCTCAATTCCTTTCAGATCGCCCCCTCATGACACCTAGACGATGCCCCAATCTAAAGGATTTACTGACTAGAAGCCATTATGTCCCTATGAAAGTAAATCCATTCGGAACCCATGGACCCCCCACTGGATGCTTCCCCTGTGGTGACTGTGTTTCTTGCAAGAATATATTGAGGTCAACGAGCTTCACTACGGCCGATGGGAACAAGACATATAGGATTAAACATCATATCACATGCTCTACCTCACAGGTAATTTATTATGCCGTATGTAGTTGCCCAAAAATTTATATTGGGTTAACTTCAAGACAGTTGAGGACACGTACACGTGAGGGATATCTGTGCGGCTGCAACCGCTATAGATCCCTCCCAGTTGAAAAAGATACCCCATCATTATAGGAAGATGCAGAATTGCAATCCTAAATGTTTCTTGGTCCGCGGCATAGAACACATACAATGTGGCATTAGAGGGGGCGATATAAATCGCCTCTTGGCACAAAAGGAATGCCGGTGGATCACACTCCTGGGAACAATGGTACCACAAGGCCTTAATGAAGTAATGGGCTTTGCCTCATTCTTATAGATATGGCGTGTCCCTGTCTCTCCCCTACTTCTCTAATCACGGGTTGTAATTTTTAATCCTGTGTTTTTAATTGTTTTAATCTATTTATTGCATTGACTAATTTTGATAATTTTTTCACTTTTTAAGATAACATCTAACAGCTGGTAAGGAATTGGGTTTTGCATGAATCCCCTCCCCTTTTTCTCTACTCGTCTCCCTGACATAATCTTTGCCCACGCATTTGGAGGACTGTACTCGTCTAGGACCGATGACTATTGGTCTATATTAGTTAAAGGACTGTGCCCATTAAGAGTAATTGGATGGACTTTCTCTTTATTTTCAGCAATTATGTGTTTGAAGCAGATATGACCTGAGATCTGTATGTTTATCATAATTATTGATTATATTATGTGAACTCTTCATACCCTGTATACATTATGAACATCTATCCATCCACATGCCTTTAATGCATTTATTTATTGCACTCTGCACTTTATATTGTAATATTCTGTATGCTTCCCTATGTGGATCAGTCAATTCTGTGCACGGATATCCTATTTGAAAGGGACTTTTCCCTGTCTCTTATCTATGCTAATAGAAATGAGTATATGTATCTGGGGGGGGGGGGATGGTGGGCTGTTCTTTCAGCCTATATCTACTGTGACATAGATGTACCTGCTGTGTTTGGTGCACATGTGCTCTCTCTGGCCGCGTCCTGCGACATGCCTCTCCCTGTCTTCACTCACTCCTGCACTCCGTGGTCCGTACTAGGTGCCAGCCGGACCATGTGACTACTTGAGTGATTGACGGGGGGCTTGGCTGCCGCGGGGTGTGACCGCAGCGAGGGCACATGCGCCACCCACTACACCTCCATTGGTCCAGCAGGAGCACATGGGGCAAGGTCCTTGCAGCTTAAAACCCAGGATGAAATATGTTGATAAACACGCCCCCTGAGGAAGCCATACGGCGAAAGTGCGCGTTCGGGGCTAGGCTGACGACCTGGTGCGGGCTGCACAGACATGGGTATGCATTGTTTCTGACTGTTTCTCTGATTCTCTATTTTGGAGGGAGCTCCTCGTATATTTGTGCTCTTATGGCATGCCTTACTAATACATTCTTTACTGGGGCTCCCATGTATAGGTACCTCACCTGTCATTAGTGGCACATTACTGCAGGGACTGTGATTATACAATCTACTGGGGAATCTATTGCATAGAGTTTTTGCATGGAATATTGAATGGATTACTACTATTATTATTCATTTTTCTTTGAGCAAGACACCTGCACTTTATGAACTCTTTGGGGAGATTATTGTATGGACCTCTGCACGTAATATTGTATGGACTACCAATATATGTTAAACCCTCCCCTCCCCTTCTCTCCCTTTTTTTTTTTTCTCTTCAAATGTGCCTGCTATAAGTACTGCTCCATTTTTGTCCTATAAATGCAGCTGATCTCTGCGGCCTGTGTATGTGTTGTGCGCCTGGGCGCTTCAGCCTTCACTGGGCACCCATCTTTACATCTTAAATTGTATGTTAAATTATGTATGCAAGTTTTTAAGAAATTGAATTAATAAAAATTATGTTTTTTATCACTAAACTCAATGTCCTCCTTTTTTTCTGCTATAATGTTATGAGTTGCTTAACTTGAATTTAGGGCACTTGCCCGATACAAAACTAGTAATGCATGTTCTAGAACGGAAATATATGTGCATATTCAAGTGCAAGCAAGCTAGCAGTATGGTATTGCAGCCTGGGTGGGTGGCAGGCTGCATACTTGCGCTTGCATTGCAAGGAATGGGGGAGGTACAATTAAACACTGCTCTGGGAGAAGGACTTGCATGGGAATAGTTGCAAGTCTGCATCTTCTGATGCAGCAAGGATCACTTCTGATGGGCACACTTTTAGGCAGTGACCTGGGTGTCAGAGATGCTTCCAGGGGTCTTCCCCATGCTGTTCCCATGTCTTTTCAGCACTGTATGCATGCACACAGCACATGGCCAGATAAGATTTTAAAATGTTAAAATGACATTTCCCGGTGAATGCATTTGTCACGGTTGAAAGCAATACAGAAGTGCAAAAACGCATAAAAAATGCTACTTGTGAACATAGCCCAAGGTGTGGAGGAGTATTTTTGTTTTTAGTTATTTATTTTACCTTATACACAAGTCTTTACCCTGGAAAGGAAGTTCCTTAACATATTTCACAGGAAAGCACTTTCAGTTTCGTTTCTGAATGTTTTCTTGTGACCCCGTAAAAGTGACTTAATACCTCTGACCACGTTGTTGACAGCAGTGACCTGGGGGTCAGAAATGCTTCCTGGGGCGATGTCCATGCTGTCTCCATGTCTTTTGAGCACTGTCACTATCGTTTTGGGCACTTTTTAGGCTTTCTACAGACTGCCGGGGGTGCCGCCGCAAAAATGCTCGGGTCTCCCATAGACTAACATTGGGCTCGTTGCTTGGGTCGAGCACCCGAGTATCACGGCGAGCTCGGCCTGAGCTTCGAGCACCCGAGCATTTTAGTGCTCGCTCAACACTAATCAACACCCAATATTTGTGTTGTAGGGGGAGGGGGCAATGAGCGTATGGCATTCACCCGACTGCATGCTGTAAATGTCAGAGATTAAAATTACCATTTAACAAGTTTACTGTCACCCATGGAGCTCAGCTCCTCCGTGGCTGTTAGAGGCCTATGATAGCTGAATAACACTGCCATCATCTGCTGGGAAAATGCTATCTCAGTTCCTGACTAGAGATGAGCGGTGTTCGACTCGAACTGTTCGCCAATCTCAAATTCGAGCTGTTTTGGGCGGTGTTCGAGCCGTTCGGCGAACACGAACGATTTGAAAAAAATTCGGCTGTTCAAGGTTATGTTCGATAACTGTTCGTGCACCAAAATCATAACTGGATTTTTTCTCAGTAATGATGAAAATTAATGTTAATACGCAGTTTGAGTGTACAGCGGGGCGGGGGGAGGGGCAGGGGATGGATCTCTGCAGGAATAATGAAGATCTCCATTTTTTTTTCTCTTTCCCGCATTTACAGTGGGGAGGTGCAATCTGTCAGCCTATCAGCAGCGCACACACGGAGCGAAGTGCTTTTTTTCACACACGCAAGGGCATGTGTCATTGGCAGTGTATGTCGCATGTCCTTGCCCTATAAGACCCAGCCATTTTCCCCGTCGCCACCATTTTCTCACTGCTGCAGCTGCGTGTTAGACGGCACCGCTGTTGCTGTGTGCGCTATACCTTGTTAATTTCAAGCCAATTTTCGCACAAATCTACAGATTGCTTGGGAGTAGGGAATAGTTGTGATTGCAGTCCTTTTAAGGACTAGGTTACAGCATTTCCTATGACTTTTATCAGGCAGGTCTGTGCTCTTAAATAGATAGGTTGGGAGTAAAGACTAATTGTAATTGCAGTCCTTTTCAGGACTAAGTTACATCAGTTCCTATCAGTTTTTGCCAGGCAGGTCTGTGCCAGTGCTGTGCAAGTTTTTTTCACAGCATTTGGCTAAATATAGCAAAGCTAATCCTTTTTGGCCTATTGCAGAGTGTGTTAGTCAGTGGAGTAGCCTATCTGTGTTGCAAGCTAAACCACCTGTGTATAGAATACCATTTTTTTTTACTGCACCTAGTGAAGTAAAACCTTTTGGGCATAGCATCATTCTATTAGTCCATCTATACTGACCTCCATCAGGTTGCAAATTGAATATAATTTTTTTCTGCATCTACCTCTGAAAAAATATTTGGGCTTCAAGCAGTGTGTGGGACTTGTTCTAATAGTCCATCTATACTGACCTCCATCAGGTTGCAAATTGAATATAATTTTTTTCTGCATCTAGCTCTGAAAAAATATTTGGGCTTCTAGCAGTGTGTGGGACTTGTTCTGTTAGTCCATCTATACTGACCTCCATCAGGTTGCAAATTAAAAATAAATTGTATCTGCATCTAGCTCTGAAAAAATATTTGGGCTTCTAGCAGTGTGTGGGATTTGGACTATTAGTCCATCTATACTGACCTCCATCAGGTTGCAAATTGAATATAATTTTTTTCTGCATCTAGCTCTGAAAAAATATTTGGGCTTCTAGCAGTGTGCGGGACTTGGTCTATTAGTCCATCTAGGCTGATCTCCATCAGGTTGCAAATTGAATATAATTTTTTTCTGCATCTAGCTCTGAAAAAGTATTTGGGCTTCTAGCAGTGTGTGGGACTTGGTCTATTAGTCCATCTATACTGACCTCCATCAGGTTGCAAATAGAATATAATTTTTTTCTGCATCTAGCTCTGAAAAAATATTTGGGCTTCTAGCAGTGTGTGGGACTTGTTCTAATAGTCCACCTATACTGACCTCCATCAGGTTGCAAATTGAATAAAAAAAATTTCTGCATCTAGCTCTGAAAAAATATTTGGGCTTCTAGCAGTGTGTGGGACTTGTTCTAATAGTCCATCTATACTAACCTCCATCAGGTTGCAAATTGAATATAATTTTTTTCTGCATCTAACCCAGCCAATAGTTTTGGCCTAATACCACAGTTTGGCCACTCAGCTCTGCTCGGTTCCCATCCATTGTTTTTTTGTGCAAACAACTCCAGAGTTGTGAATTAGTTAACCACCAAAATGAAATGAGTGGAAAAAGGCCTGCTGCTGGTGGAAAGGGGAATAGGCGTGTTGGGAAGGGGAAAAAAGGTTGTGTCCGTGGGGTAGGTGTTAAAGCAACAGTAACATCTGCAGAAGAAAGACCATCTTCCAGCCAAACTAAAATGTCTACTTCTTTTAGCGGACAATGTGATAAGATCCTTTTCTTATGGCCACGCCAATTGCTACAAATTCCAGAAGAGGCACAAAAACAGCAGGTGCTTCAACGGATATCAAGTGCTCCTTTAAGTGGGCTCTCCTCCACATCAACTTCAACATCCCAAATACTCCAGTCCTCAGAGGTGTCACCCCAATCACACTTGCTTCCTCACAGCTCCCAAATCTCCAGCTGCCCATCTGAGTATGACGTAGAACAGATGGTTGAGTCTGCAGAGCTGTTTACTCATACTATAGCCTGGGAATCAGAGGTCGGCTCCAGAGCTTCTGTGAATCCAGACGAGGAAATGATCTGCACTGATGCCCAGAATCTTTAAGAGTCGGATCCAGGACCAGACGCAGAAGGTTCTGACCATAATGTAGACCCTCATTCCCAAACTGTAACTCTTGTTGGTGGAGACAATGAGGAAGACGATGATGAGACTCAAATACCTGATTGGAGCGACAACTTTAGTTTTTTGTCAGGGCACGAACAGGTTGGCTCTGAGGACGACGGGTGTGATAACACACAGGGTGATGATGATGAGGTTGGAGATCCCACTTACTGTCAACCCACAGTCAGCCAGGAGATGATGTCAGCAGAGGAGGTGGAGGAGAATGCTAGTGACGACGACGTCAGGTTGCGCCTTCCTGGACAGAGACATAGTACTGGAAGCACATCAACAAATGCATCCTCAAACACAACTCTGCCTCTCACCATAAGTCGTTGTGGCTCTTCAGGTCGCATGGTTGCTAAGCCTTGCATAGCCTGGGCATTTTTTCAGATCGATAAAGATGACCCAACTCGTGTTATCTGTAACATTTGTCAGCAAAAGCTAAGTAGAGGCAAAAAAATACATAGTTTGAGTACTTCATGCATGAACCGACACATGGACATGAAGCATAAGTTGCAGTGGGAAGCTCACTGTGCTACAATGCGGTCTATCCGGCCGGGCCAACAACCGCTTGCCACATCTTGTGCATCCACGGCCTCTTCATCCTCTGTGACTGGGGGGACAGCAGTCACACCTGTTTTGGGACGCAGACCTGCCACCTCTTTACCCGCAACAGCCAGCGTGATTGGCAGGTCATCATTTTCTTTGGAGGTGGTAACACCAGCTGGTGTTCAGCGCTGTCCGACATCGATAGCACCTCCTTTGGATCAAGGCAACCTAACATGTCCGCCTGCATCTTCCTCACAGACCGGCAGTTTGCCGGGGACACCCTTCTCAACCCCGTTTAAGCACAACAGCCAGCCCTCGGTCCATCAGATGTGGACAAGTAAAAGACTATTTCCTACTAGCCATGAGAAAGCTAAGAGGTTGAATTTCACCATCTGCAAGCTCTTGGCTACAGAAATGCTGCCTTTCTGCCTGGTGGAGACACAGGATTTTCGAGACCTTATGTCCGTCGCAGTGCCCCAGTACCAGATGCCCAGTCGGCACTACTTCTCAAAGAAAGGTGTGCCTGCGCTCCACCAGCATGTCGCACACAACATCACCGCTTCTTTGAGAATCTCTGTGTGTGACATTGTGCATTTCACCACAGACACTTGGACGAGTAGGCATGGACAGGGGCTTTACATGTCGCTGACTGGGCACTGGGTAACTATGGTGACAGCAGGACAAGGGGCTGCTGTCCAAGTCTTGCCGTCCCCACGAGTTGTGCGTCAATCCTCTTTATCTCAAAGTTCCTCCACTGCATCTGCCTCCTCAACCTCCTCTCGGTCCTCCACCTGCACCCAAAGCCTGTCTGGTCATGCCACAAGCTTTCTAACTGCGCAGAAGGGATCCTGCACACCTCCTTACTATGCTGGCAGTAGGACTCCACGTCATCAGGCGGTTTTTACTTTGAAATGTCTGGGAAATGTGAGTCACACAGCTGAGGAGTTGTGGTCAGCTCTGGAGAACCAATTTCATGAATGATTGTCTCCACTGAAACCAGGGAAGGCCGTGTGCCACAATGCTGCAAACCTGGGTGCGGCCCTTCGCCGGGGCAATGTCACACACGTGCCTTGTATGGCTCACGTGTTGAACCTGGTTGTCCAGCAATTTTTAGCCCACTATCCCGGACTAGATGGCCTTTTGCAGAGGGCACGGTCGCTGTGTGCTCACATCCGCCATTCGCATCCCGCAGCTCAGTGACTTGCATCTCTACAGAAGTCATTGGGCCTGCCACTTCACCGGCTAAAATGCGATGTGCCTACCCAGTGGAATTCAACTCTGCACATGTTGCAGCGACTGTGGCAGCACCGACAAGCCCTGGAGCAATACGTTCTGACTTATAGCCTGGGCCAACGAGATCCAGAGGTGGGGCAAATCACGCTGGAGGAGTGGTCTCAGATCAGGGACCTATGCACCCTTCTGCACAGTTTTGAAATGGCGACGAAGATGTTTAGTGCTGACGATGCCATTATCAGCATGACTATTCCGGTGATTTACATGCTGGAGCACATGTTAAACAGAATTCGGAGTCAGGTGGTGGCACAAGAGGAGGTGGAGGAAGTAGAGGAAGAGGAGTTGTATGCGGAAGGGCTAACATCTGCAAGGTCCAGACGGTCGGCAGCACCAAGGCGGCAGGCATGTGAGGGTGGGTGAGATGGTTTTACCATGGCGCATGGTAGCAGCCAAACTAGTGAGGAAGGTGCAGGAGGCCAGGAAGAAGTGGAGGATGAACTGATGGAAGACTCATCAGATGAGGGAGACCTTGATCACATTTCTGTTGTGCGAGGTTGGGGGGAGAGGACAGAGGAAGGAAGCATGATTGTTACCTCGCCACCAACATAACAGGGACTTGGTGGTCCTCGATGCGCAAGACACATAAGTGCCTTCTTGCTGCACTACCTGCAACATGACCCTCGAATTGTGAGAATTAGAACTAATCCTGACTACTGGGTTGCCACACTGTTAGATCCCCGGTATGAAAAGTAAATTTGCAGAAATTATTCCTGCCATAGAATGGGATGCACGCATGCAGGAGTATCAGCAGAGACTGTTGCAGAATCTTACATGTGCTTTTCCACAAAACACCAGTGGTGCACGTAGTGAATCTCACAGTTCCAACTTGCCAACCGTGGGACCGTCGACTGTTCAGCACTCAAACCGAACAGAAACACAGTATCTGCTGGTAACATCAATTTTGCGGAATCACTTCACCACTTTTTTAGCCCATCCTTTGCAAGGCCACAGGAGACAAGAAGTCTGACACATACTCAACGCCTAGAGACGATGGTACAGGAGTATCTCCAAGTAAATATTGAAGCCATGACTGTGTCACTGGACCCTTGCTCTTTTTGGGCTTCCAATCTGGATAAATGGACGGAGCTAGCCACTTACGACTTGGAGATCTTGTCATGCCCCGCAGCCAGCATTCTATCTGAACGTGTGTTCAGCGCTGCTGGTGGTGTGCTGACAGATAAGCGCACGCGGCCCTCCACTGATAATGTAGACAGACTCACGTTCATAAAGATGAACAAATCATGGATCCGAAACAACTTTTCTACCCCTGTGTCATCCTGGGGAGAATAAAAGCTTGATGATTGGTTAAAATCACCTCACCAACCGTTTTAAGCTTTCAAATTACTAATCATGTTTATCTGTATCTTGGCTGGAAAATAATTTGGGCTTTGTAGCAGTGTGCAGTACTGATTCTATTAGGCCATCTATACTAAGCTCCACCAGATTTAAAATGACTAATGTTTTTCTGTATCTTGGCTGGAAAATAATTTGGGCTTTGTAGCAGTGTGCAGTACTGATTCTATTAGGCCATCTATACTAAGCTCCACCAGATTTAAAATTAATAATAATTTTTAGCTGCATCTAGCCCGGAAAATAATTTTGGGGATCCGAGATGCGCAAGACACATAAGTGCCTTCTTGCTGCACTACCTGCAACATGACCCTCAGATTGTCAGAATTCGAAGTAATCCTGACTACTGGGTTGCCACACTCTTAGATCCCCCACACTCTTCGATCAACCTTTTCATTTTAATAAAGACCAAAAAAATGGTCATTTTTGAAATTATAAGCATTAGCACGTTGTTCGAAACTGAAATCAAACAGTTTTCAACTCAAAACTTTATTCTAGGTGATGTTACATTTGCACATAGGACCCCTTGTTCGAAAGGAGCTTCTGAACTCTCTCATAAATTGAATTTGTCAGGTTTTGGATGGTTTCTGCTTCTATTGTTTTGCATGAGGACAGAATACCGTCCCAGAACTGTTGCTTAGATGTGAACTGCCTCCCGCCATCATAGACACTCCTTTTGATGATGCTCCAGAGGTTCTGAATGGGGTAGAGGTCAGGGGAGCATGGGGGTCACACCATAAGTTTGTCCCCTTTTATGCCCATATCAGCCAGAGATGCAGATGTGTTATGTGCAGCATGAAACGGTGCATTATCATGCATGAAAATAATCTTGCTGTGGAATACACGGTTCTTCTTCTTGAACCATGGCAGAAAGTGCTGTTTGAGAAACTCCACACACATTATGGAGTTCATCTTTACCCCTTCAGGGATCCTAAAGGGGCCGACAATCTCTCTCCCCATGATTCCAGCCCAAAACATTACTCCACCTCCTCCTTGTTAGCGCTGTAGCCGTGTTTGCGTGGGGTGTCCATCAACCAGCCATCCTCCACTCCATCCATCTGGACCATCGAGCGTTGCACGGCACTCATCCGTGAACAAAACAGTTTTGAAATCAGTCTTCATGTAATGTTTGGCCCACTGGAGCCGTTTCTGCTTGTGTGCACTGGATAGAGGAGGTCGACAGGATGGCGCATGCACAGCTGCAAACCTCTGAAGGACCCTGCATCTTGTTGTTCGGGGGACGTTGGAGGCACCAGCAGCTTCAAAAACTTGTCTGCTGCTATGACAAGGCTTTTTTGCCGCTGCTCTTTTAACCTGACGTAATTGCCAGTAGGAAAGAGTCCTCAATTTGCCCTTATCAGCACGCACACGTGTGTACTGTGAATCAGCTACATACTTCTTGATTGTGCGATGATCAGGCTGAAGTGTCTTGGCAATGTTGATTGTAGTCATGCCTTGACCTAAACACTCCACAATTTGTTGCTTCTCAGCAGCCGACACATCCTTTCTCTTTCCCATTTTGGCAGAAAATGTAGGCTGCTTAATAATGTGGGACAGCCTTCTTAAGTAGACTTGCCTTTCATTGGACACACCTGCCAAACTAATTAGCACAGGTGTCTGCAATTGCTTACAGTGATATAAAGAGCCCTGACACACATCACCATCAATGAGTTTAACTGACAAACAAACAAATTCTTCCCTTATCACTCCTAAACACTTTTTGCATAATAATTTGGAACACAGTGTACATGTGCTTTTCCACAAAACACCAGTGGTTCACGTAGTGAATCTTACAGTTATAACTTGCCAACCGTGGTCTGTATGGAGTTGTTCAATAAAGGGCCCAAAATTAAGATAACATAGACGGGAGAGGTCTCTATGAATAGGAATTCCTAAGTATTTGATACCCTGTGAGGGCCAGGCAAAGGAAAAGTTGGACTGGATGGAATCTTGTATGGATTTGGGGAGGGAGACATCGAGGGCCTCAGACTTCGCTGCATTGATTTTAAAATTTGACCATGTAACAAAGTGATCTATTTCAGCCATAACAGCAGGGATGGATATATGTGATTGAGTGATATATACTAGGACATCATCAGCAAATAGAGAGCACTTGTACTCGGTGCCTCCCACTTCAATCCACCTAATATTGGGGTTATGGCGAATTGATGAGAGCAGGTGCTCCGTCACTAGGATGTATAAGAGAGGGGACAAAGGACATCCCTGCCGTGTCCCATTGGTGATTATTAAAGGTGATGAAAATGTTCTGACGCGCCCCCTGGGCCTTGGGACACCCGGAGCCGGACCCTTTTTGGTGGATGCTGGTGGTTGTAGTCTCCATGGCGCCGACCCAGTTCCGTGGCTCAGGGCGGTCAAACCAGTGGCGGAACTATTTATGTGGTTTTGATGTTTAAATGTCCGATTACGCCACCCGTGGATTGCGGTCAGAGTGAACCGCCGCTGCAGGGCAGACCGCTGAGGCTGGTGTTGTGGGTGCAGCAGAGCGTAGCATAAATCCCCACGGGAGGAGTATAGCCTCAGGGCAGTGTATGCGGAGGATGGGGGTGATGGTGCAGGGCAGCAGCAGTAACGACACGGAGTCAGTGATGCAGTCCAGGGCCTTTACTCACAGTTCTTATTATCCAGACCACTTCTGCAGGTAACGGCTGCCCACGTCGTACTGTGCTCACCAGGTGAGGGGCTCAGACAACTCCCAGATAACTTTGGAGCGCTTCACAGGACCCCCTTTGTGTGTCCTTTGCCTGGCCTTTCTTATCAACCCTTCTGTCCGGCTGCCTCGGGCCTCCTCTTGGTAAACTTGGCGCCAGTTTCCCTGACCCTATGTGGTGCCTTCCTAGCGGGTGTAGCGAGGGGCTGCGCCACATAAAATGTCACAGCCTCCAGTTTCTAGCTGAGGGTCGTTTCCCGCCTCCACTAGTTTCGGGGACCGGTCTCCCCCTTTGGCCTGACCCCTCCACGCAGGTGGATTCGGGCGTGCAGTGGCGACTCGCCCGTCCGCACCCCTGGGATCCCTTCATTCCTCGGTCCTGGAGCCTTCTCCGCTCCTCTTCCTTCCTTCTCCCTCTTTCAGGCCTGGGCCTCTGTTACTAGGCCCGCCTCCGGAGCAGAGCTCATGCAGAGCCCCTGCTCCCTGTCACTTCTGCTCAAACTTCTCTGCACTGAACTAAGATGGTGCCCACCTTTTATACTCCCTTCTCAATGCACCCAGGAACTGCTTCCTCCCTGCTCCTGCACTACAGGGTTCCCCTTCCTCAGTGTTCTCTCCCCCCACTCCAGCCAGGGACAGGGACTGTCGTGCCCATCTCAGGGGCATATTGGTCGCCCTGCCCCACGGCAATGTGGTGTAATGCATGCAGGTGTCGGGTCCTGATCCACACTCCATCCTTACCTGAGAGTGAGATATCACACCTCTGGGTGAGGTGCAATACCTCTGTAGCAACCAAGCCCTCAGGGTGCTACAGTTCCATTTATCTTCAGCCTAGGTGACGTATTGCGATACAGGGCCATGATTTTGGCTATAAAAGGGTCCCCTAGACCCCTACCCCAAGCTTTTTAAGAGAATAATATATGGCGTGCCAGGAGACTCTATGGAATGCTTTCTCAGCATCCAACAAGAGTATCTAATTACAAATTTTTAACTGCATCTAGCCCAGGAAATACTTTGTGCCTAGTAGCAGTGTCTGCTAGTCAGCGGATTATCCCAGCTGTTAAGCAAGTTACACCACCTGTAGTTTGGACACTTAATTTTTTCAAAGGAAATGGTTCGGGACCAGGGGATACTCAGTGAAGAGCATCAGGAGGCACCCCAAGGCATACGGGCTGGGGCTGGCGGTAGGATGCCTTGCGGTGGACAGCCGAGCTCGAACCTTATAAAAGCTTTTTAACTGCAGCAGCTTTAGTGGACGCTACTGGAGCTGGAATTACGCGGCGGCTGGCATGAGACTTGCCCTCCAATAGATCCTTGTAAAAGGATTTAAAGTGTATTCATTCAAATTAGAGAGACAATTTAAATTAAAACGCTTAGAGCTGCCTCCACCACAGGGGGGCTCGCTCGACCCACCAGCGGACAGGCACTAGTATTGGGAGAGGGGGGCTGGCCATCAGGGTCCACCGCGGCTCTGGCACAAACCTGGCGACACGGAGGTGGCACGGGCAGGAACGGACTGGCCGTGTCGGCTTCTCACTTTTTGGATTTTAGAAGGGCATGACATGCCTATATCTGTGTCTCCCCCTCCTTTTACTCCTCCACCTCTTTTCTTTTCGCATGACTATATGTACTTGTCACTTTTCCATGTGTTAGTTATGTCTTCTGAGCAGTTTGTCAGCTTTTGGACACCTTTGAAGGTGTTTTCTATGTGTTTTTGTTTGCCTGCCATTGGTTTTAACGGTGTTCGAAGGTGTTCGACGAACAGTTCGATGAACAGTTCGGCGAACACACGGGTGTTCGACGAACCGAACCGAACTCGAACACTACGGGGGTGGCTCAACACTATTCCTGACCCACATCAAAGGCAGGGAGCCAGCATTGGACATATGTTTAAGCAATCTTGGCTTAGGCAGCATGAATCAGCTGAAAGGTTCCCTTTAAGGATGGATTTTTACTAGATTTTACTGCCATTTTACATATAAAATAAAAAAAGGCCTAACTTAAATTATTGTTGTTTGGAAAATGAAGAAATTTATACTTTTTAACAAGACTTCCAAAATTGATCCTTTTTTAAAAGCAGCAACAGATTTTGCTATTTAGAAAATGAGAAAGCAATGGCTTTTTTTCTATAAAATGTCCCAAAATAATCCCATTTTGGGAGAAGTTTCAGATTTATTTGTCCTGTACAGGGTAGGTTTCATTACAGCAGTCCAATATAGCTATAGAAAGCCATAAACAGGCAGGATATACTGTATGTGTCTGTTTATTGACAGTCGCAGTGACAGTTGCTTTGGAAAGTGAAGAAGCAATGACTATTTAGCAAACTGTCCAAAAATGTTCCCATTTTTGGAGTAGCAGCTGGTTTGCTATTTAGAAAGAAAATAAGCAATGGCTTTCTAAAAACATCCAAACATTATCCCTTATTGGGAGAAGTTTGAGATTTATTTCTCATGTGTAGGGTAGGTTTCACAACAGCAGTAGAATGTAGCTATATAATACAATGAACAAGCAGGAGATACAAGTATGTGGTTGTTTATTGACAACGATCTTGGTAGCAGCCACAGAGTTCAGCATTTGATGGGGCAAGCAAGTAGATTACCAGATGTGTAGGGGAAGCATTGGCAGCCCCAGCTGCCTCAGTACAGTATAGCTATATAACACAATCGACAAGTAGAGATGTGTATCTGTCTTTTGGCAGTAGCAGTACAATAAAGAATTGCATGGGGCAGAAAAGAGATGTCCAGCTTCGTAGATCCGGCACTGGCAGTCCTGGCAGCAGTGGCAGCAGAAGCACAGTTAAGATAGTACATGAAGTAAAGGCAGGAGATGACCTGCTGGAGAGGCATGCATATGCTAAGGATTGGGATCAGTTATAGGTGAAAATAAAAATCGGCACTTATGCTTGCTTATTCTTTTTAACATATATAAGGTTTTCAACACTTGTAGAAGACAATCTGATCAAAACTTGTGGGGTGTCAAAACAACCTGCCTCACTGAATACTCTCTCTGACAGTATGTAAGAGGCTGGACTAGACAGTACGTAAGAGGCTGGACATGACAGTAAACCCATTGTAAACTGGGCCAGTTCTTGCCAACTAGTCCAATCTGCTAACCAAGAAATTCAGGGCTCAGGTGCAACTGAACTTGGCTGTCCAGGTGGTGCATCTCTGTTTTCCTATGTGTCAGCAAGGTGCAGGAGCAAATAAAACATTTGGTCCATCATGTCCTATTTCAGACACAGGAGGATGCACTGTCTCTGCGATCTGCGGAGAGGGGTTTCCTTGTTAGAGGGGTGGCCAGCAGACATCTTCTTGGCAAAATCTTTGCAATGCATGGAGCACAACTTATCCTGGTAATGTGCTATATTGGACTCACTTTTGGAAGCTGAAATAAAATTCTCACATTTTGATTTTATTGTAAGATTCTGAAACCATTGCTATCCAATAGTCTATCCTTTGCTTGATGCTACCCATATGCCTTTCATCCCATGAGCAATCAAACATACAGTTTTTCATACTTGCCAGCATAACCAAGAGCCTCTGTTGTTTCACTTTCCGTACCCCACTGCAATTGGTGGTTATCTTGGCAAGCATCATCACCATGGTGATCACCAATTTCACACTGAATGGGTGCATTGTCCCCTTCCTGTGCTTGGAATATTGTTATGACTTCACAAGCATAAGCACATGGGTAGCGAACAAGCCCTGCTATGTGTAAAAAAACATGCTCATCTGCTAGGCTACACTGCTGGGCGACGCTCACAGCAGATTACCTATGACAACCACAGGAGTCTTCTGAAAACCCGGGTTGTCATGTCAACCCATTGGCAACCCGCAATCACGTGACGGGTGCGCCGAAGGGTGGGTCTTATGCAGGGCCGGCTCCAGGTTCTCGTAGGCTCCGGGCGAAAGAGTCTCAGTGGGCCCCTTTAACTCATGCCACGATTCATGATGCACAGATATGGCAGAGAGATATAGGTATAGTACAGTATAGAATAAATATGACCACCCATGCTGTGCCCTAAATAAGCCCTACACTGTTCCCCAGAGTAAATAATTGCCCCTCACTGTGTTTTTTGCACAAAAATTACCCCACATTGTCTCTTATGTTACATAGTGTCCACACTGTCCCCTCTGATAATATATTCCCATCGTACTGTTCCACTTTTTTTCTTACTATGACTACCACCATGCTGTGTGCCATGGTGAACTACAACTGCCACATTTTCCTCCATTATGAGATATACCCAAAACACCTTCCTTCTTTATGGACTATGACCTCCACATTGTTTTCCCCCAATGCTGACCCCCCACTATGCTTTCACTCCATATTGAGCCCCCTCTTCACACTGTTCCCCCACTCATTACTGAGCCTGTTCTTTACACTGTCCTTCCAATGCTGCCCTTTCTCCATTCGGATCCCCATACTTCCCAATCTCCAGTCACAGACTCCCCATATTGATCCATCTGCACACCGAGTTCCCCCTTTACTTCCCAATCTCCACACCAAATCCTCAAATACTACCCCAACTCCATACAGAGCCACCCCCCTCTTTCAGACCGACCTCCATACTGTCTTATCTCCACAAAGTGACCCCCAACACTGCACCATCCCCATATTGAGCCCCTATGCTGCCACATATCGTACAGAGTCCCCCTACACTGCCTCATCTCCACACAAAGACCCCATTATTGACCCATCTTTAAAAAGAGCATCCCTATGCTACCAATTGCCATGCTAAGCCGCCTATAATGCACCATCTCCAAAAAGAGTCCTCGTATACTTCCCCATCTTCATATAGAGCGCCCAATCCTTCCCATCTTGATACAGAGCACCCTATACTGGCCCATATCCATACAGAATCCCCCTATACTGCCCCATCTCCATACACAACCCCCTATAGTGCTCCATTTCCATATCAAATCCCCCCTACACTGCTCCATCTCCATACACAACCCCCTATAGTGCCCATTTCCATTCAGAATCCCCCTATACTGCTCCATCTCCATACACAACCCCCTATAGTGCCCATTTCCATACAGAATCCCCCCTATACGTCTCCATCTCCATACACAACCCCATATAGTGCCCTTTAGTGCCCATTTTCATACAGAATCCCCTTACACTGTCCAATCTCCATAAAGAGCCCCATATACTGCCCCATCTTCATATAAAATACACTGCCCCATTTCTATATAGAGATCCCTATACTGCCCCATCTTCATATAAAAGTGCCCTTTTTTTCCATATTGAGCCTTTTATACTTCAACATCTCCATAAAGACTCACCCAGCTGTAATACCACATCCCCATATGGGCCCGGGCCCCTTTCCATATTAATGCCCTATGTGTATATGGCCATGTCTTAAGCTCTACGAGCGCTTACCATCTCCCGGCTGCAGAACCCATGCTGTCCGGTCCTCTGCAGCACTTTCATGATGTCTGCACCATGATGAGATGACCTCATCGCGCTGCATGTCAGGTAGGTAGAAGATCCCGGAAGTGTTGGCTCTTGCATCTTCATTTGCACTTGCGTCTATAAAGATGCAAATGAATGACCGCAGAATGTGCACTGCCTCCCCTCACCCCCTGATGTCGAGTGGGCCCCCCTGTTTGTTCAGGGCCCCGGCACTTGCCCGGGTGCACCGGGTGCTGACGCCGGCCCTGGTCTTATGACACACTTCCGGCGAGTGCATGTTAAATGCCGCTGTCAGAGTTTGACCGCGGTGCTTAACATGTTAACAGCCACGGGTGGATCACTATTCCACCCACAGCTGTTAGGGTCACATGACAGCTGATCAGATCAGCTGTCATGTCCCTGGAAAGGTGCAGGTTCATCGCCAGAGCCCACGCCAAAAAGTGGGGGGTGCGACCTTGGACGTACTCATACAGCCAAGGTTGGGTTAAAGGGCCTGGTTGCATTCTACCACCCCCTACATGAATTGGTAGGTGTGTGAGCTGTTGCTTCAACAGTATTTTGCACCTAAACTGCTCCTGCTTTTAGCATGGGGGTCAACTGCATCCTGCTAGTGCATTGGTAAGCTTTTTTTTCATTAAGTGTTTTGTAATTTATGTCCTTCTGTGACCCATTTTTGAATTTAGTGTAGGGACTCGCAAGTATGAGGAGCCTTGATGTGGGTTGCAAGCTTGCATATTTTGGTCAAAATATCGACCAATACCTCATGTATTTTATACTTAATTTTTCAGGGACTGAATGCAATGCTGTGTCCTGTTGCTATTGGTGATAGGATCATGCTTATTGAGGAGCATGCAAAGGAGGTGTAAGAATAGGAATGCATACAGAAAGCAAAATGGGGCAGAAAACCATAGTATTGGTGGGACATAAATAGATGATAAATTTGATTAGTAAAACAGGTGTGTTAAAAGAGAAATGCATCATTTAAATATTTTTAATATCTTTTTTTTTCAAATATGTCCATAAAATACAACCAACTTCCCAAAAATTACAAAATTGAATATGTCAGTACTGAAAACAAATAGTGGCATGATAATTGAGGCTGTAGTTGTCAAATTAGACTAACAAAACAGGTTTTAAAAACAGACATGCACAATTAAATGTCAACACTTTTTTTCTGTATTTTTTTTTTAACGAAATTCAATGCTTTCCCCAAAAAGGGCATAACTAGAAATGTTTGGTACTAACAAGAATAAAAAGAAAAATGTAGCAGCAGTCCGCAGTATAGATGTGGCTTTTAGGCTTATCAAATTAGACCAGGAAAGCAGGTTTGCAAAAACAGGCACACACAGTTAAATCTCTAAATTTAAGAAACATTTTTTTTTTTACAAAAACCTCTCTTGTCCAAAAAAAACTTAACAAGAAATACTAGGTAGATAGATCCACGTGCAGAAAGTAAAATGTGGCAGCAGGCTGCATTATAATGCACGAACAGTATGTTTGACAAAGTGTACTAGGAAAACTAGTTTGCAAAAGTTCTCAAAAACAAAAACAGGCATGCACAGTTAACTGTGTGGATTAAAAAAAACAATCAACTTTTTCAACAAAATTCGATCACACCAATTTAAAAAAGGACATAACAAGAATTTCTAGGTAAGTACGTACATGTACAGAGCGTACTAAAAGTAGAATGTGACAGCAGGCCACAGTATAGTTGTAGCAAGTACATTTGTCAAATTGGAATAGTAAATGTGCATTAATAGACATGCATAGTTAAATAGGAAGTAACAAGAATTGCAGATCGTCCAAGAAGCCTGCACCAGCGATATCATGTTTTATTGGTGTTTCTTGCACAGAAACAACATTTGGCCAGTAAAAGAGGTGTGCAAAAAAATAATTTGTGAGGTAGACAGTCGGAGTTATATAGATTTTGTCGAACTTTCTTTATGGTTAAAAAAACAACAATTATTCCCCCATCACAAAAAGGAATGCTCAAGAAAGTCAGAAACTCAGTGCAGTCGCTTGTGACAAGAAAACACACTGACTGAAACTGATTTCTGCTTTTTTTTCTGTAAAAATATGGTGCAGCCTTGCTGCTGCCTTCAAGTGCATTAAGAATGAAAAAAAGTTTATTTCAAATTCAGAATTACAAATACCAGCCGCATCATACCACTGATCAATCAAACTGAGCCTTCGACTACTTTTTCTGGCACCTGTCATATCTTTCTGTCCCCTGCATCATTTGAAATTTTGTTATTATTTGGCAGACTGCTACATTCATGTTTCTCAGTGCTGCAGTTGTTTTTGTGTTTTGTGCATTTGTCCAATATTTTAGGGCTTTCTCTACCTATCTCTTATGCAAAGCTGTGGGATTTGTAACCTCTCTCTATACTGAATCACCCGAAATGGCTACTGAATTCCCTGCATTGGTTTTTATACTGGTTCTTATAATCCCATTCCTGACTCGCTGCACTATGCTTTTGTATTGTGATAGCTTAAAGGCATTATGATTAACCACTCACAGTCAAGTGATCCTTTTCTCACTGTTGCGATCTTCTGCAATGCGTAAAATGGTGGCGGGCATTTTTTTGATTATCTGTGCACATCAAATAGCAAATTGTTCAAATTCACCAAGACCTACAAATTTCATAAAATGTAACACATGTGATTCACACGGAATCAATTAAGTGACTTCTAATAAAAGATTTAAAAAAAAATGTTAATTTTCTATCATCATGATTGTACTGACTGACAAAGAGAATAGAGTTAATATGACATTTTTAACTCACAAAACAGAACAGAAAATAGAAAATCCTAAATTAATAGCAGAATTGCTGCTAACAATGATTTTTTTTTTACCTTGCAATGCATTATATGTTAAATGAAAAAAATGGCTTTAAACTATGCAAAATTTAGGAAAATACAAAAGTTTACTAACTTTTTAGATCTGCAATAAAGAAAAGTCTTGCTCCTAACTTAGTGAATTACATGCATGGAATAAAAAAAAATCCTTATCAACAGAAATAAACTTTCTTTACTATTTCATTGCTCAGAAAGTATAGAAAGAGCTTTAGGAATTCACTTCAAATGAAGCTTGAGAACCATTTACCATGATATTGACATTCAATGAGTACTTCCAGCAGCTGTTTTCAAATGATTTGTTTTTGGAAATGAGCCAGAGCAATTAAGATTAATTTTAGATGATTAAAATAGTCCTAAGCACTGGAGAGTTTTGGAGAATGGACCATTTGTGATTAAATTTTGTTTGAATTATTCTAAATTAAGACCATGCTAATAACTTCAGTAGTTCAAATTTACATAACTTGTAAGTATTAAGAAAATTATTAAACAGCATGAAATAAAAGTCAAGGCATGTGCTGGATTATTAGATTTTCTGTGTTATTGGACTGATGTTTGATGAGCCTGAAAATATTAAGAAAAATTAACATCCAACCACCAGAAGTTCAGATCAGCTGAGGTAATGCTCATAAAATGAGTCAATGTTCCTTCATCTCCATCATGCAAACAGTCATGTGCATGGAAGTACGTGGTCCATGTAATGCGGCCCTATGCCTCCATAGGAAAATGTATGGCAAATTTTTTTTTCCTAGAATAAACCAAGAAACATCACATGTTCTACATGACATGACATATTTTTCAATCTCACCAGCAGTTTACATGGCACTTTTCAGATATCATCAGTCATCCAGGACCTCAAACAAGACTTGTGCCACCAATGGTGGTAACATACTCAAATACAATCTTTTTCCCACTCACATGCAATGAATGTTTGCAGTGCATGAAACACTGTAAAGGTTAATAAGTGCATTAAGTGCTACTGCAGTGGTCAGGTCAATGTTTTTGAACTACTGTATCCGGCAGTGATGTCTCCAAGCATGCTTACGTGACTGTTGTATGTAAAAACTGGCCCTTGCAGTCACATGATGACATTGCTTCTATCATTGCTTTGGCTAGTGATTGACTACAAAAGTCACGTACTTATAGTATGTACAGTAATGGCTGAAAGCACCCTTGAAATTGTTAAAGAAAATGAAGTATTTTTCCCAGAAAATTACTGCAATTACACATGTTTTGCTATGCACATGTGTATTTCCTTTGTGTGAAATACACTTAGAAAAACTTAGAAAAAAAGGCAAATTGGGCATACTTTAACACAAAACCCCAAAAACTAGCTAGACCAAACTGTTGGCACCCTCAACTTAATATTTGGTTGCACACGCTTTGAAATAATTAATTGCAATCAATCGCTTCCTATAACCATCAATAAGATTCTTACACCCCTCAAGTAGAATTTTGGACCACTCTTCTTTTGCAAACTTCATAAGTCTGTTTTCACCTTCTCACCAATTTTTCAAACCTGACATGTTACTTCATCTGGTAATAACTGTGGAATGATTCCACATATCTCAGTTATTCTCAGATTGTTTTTTCATGCAAACAATCTAAAGGGAAAACTTAGGTAAAAAATATGACAAAAATGTGGAAAAATTTGTAAGTTTCAAACTTTTATTTTTCTTTAAGCAGCTCAAACAGTCATAGGACACAAAAAAGCTAATAAATAACATTTCTTACAAGTCTACTTTACATCAGCATAATTTTTAAAGAATTTTTTTGTTACGATGTTAGAAGGATTAAAAATGTCACAGCAATTTTTCATTTTTTCAATTCAATTTAAAAAACTATATTTTTATAGAAAACTTCACATTTTAATTGACTTCAACATGGTCTAAATGTCAGAACACATGCAAAAAAGATCCAATTTAAAATAAAACAACAAAAAAAACTGCACCCCTCAAAGTATTTAAAATTGCATAAACTCGTCAACTGCTTCACAGGAATTAAGGCAATCTTTTTTACAAAAAATATTTAGTTCTAAATATTACCTTTTACCCTAAAGGGTAAAAGGAAAAAATGGACTCGATAATTTATGAAATTTCTCCGGAGTATATAGATACCTGATTTGTGGTCCAAAAATTATATTTCAGCACATGACAAGGCTCAGCAGGGAAGAAGCACAATTTTATTTTTGGAGCACAAATTTGACTGGAATAGATTGTGGATGCCATATCACATTTATAAAGCCCCCAAAGAGCCAAACAGAACACTCCGTACACACACATAAATTAGTGACCCCATATTGGAAATTACACACCTCAATAAATTTATGTACAGGTGTGATGACCATCTTGAACCAAGGCTCTCAGTCTCTTCACAGAATTTTAAAATATCGGGCAGTGAAAATTTAATACTACAAATTTTTACATAAAAATGTTGCTTTAGCCCCAAATGCCTAATTTTCACAAGGTTAATAGGTCAATTGTACAATAGATTATGGGGTCCACATTCTTTTTCATAAGATGATAAACCCACATGTGATCGAAAACTACTGTTTGGACACATGGTCACATGGCAGGATTTGGAAGGGAAGGAGCAACATTTGACTTTTGGATTGTAATTTTTCCTGGAACACATTGTGGATGAAATGTTGCATTTGGAGAGCCCCTGAGGCGCCAAAAAAGCAATAAACATCCACAAGTGATCCAACTTTGAAAACCACACTTTGTTTTACAGACGTCACTGTTCATGTTGAGGCTTGCAGATTAAATTCTCTATCATGTGGGATGAAACAAGATTACCTGGAGGAAACCCACTCAAACACAGAAAGAACATAAAAACCCCATGCAGATATTAAACTTGTTACTATTTGTTATTATTTGAATCCATGATTGCAAATATTTAGTGCTAAACACTGAACCTTTATGCTGCCCCACCTTATGCTTCTGGAGATACACACTGTAAATTGTTAAAGGTGAACTATCAAGTTGTCTCTTGAGCACCTCACAACTTTGCAGTCTCCTTATAGCTTCCTTACTTTCTTGTTTCCAGCAGAGCGGGCTCCCTTGCTTTAGTGACATAAGAACTGTAGGATTAGTAGAGCTAAAAATAAAATCACAGCACAAGTTTTGCTACAACACTTTCAGATACCAATGTGATCTTCTGGAGTGTACACTTATCACTATATTTACACATAGAAATAGTAGGGAATTGAACATGCTCAGAGCTCTGAACAGGGAGCGAAGAGAATTGTATTTATGAGAACTGCTCTGAAAGTTGCAGGTCTGGTGATTTATAACTGTATCTCTTCAGAAGATCAGAGGGCAGGTTAGGTGGATGACCAGCTAACTGCTGTACAGAAATCAATGGGCTGGAGAGAGGTGTCTTGGATGTTAAGAGTTAACCTCTCTTTTGTAATGTAATTACTTAACACTTCCAGCCAGTGTCTGGAGGCCAAACTATATGGAAATTATCTCTAGATAATAACGTATAAAAGTTCTTATTGCAGGAAAATGACAGCAGATAGAAAAAGCAAGTCAGTTGCAAGTAGTTTTCACTTTTTCAGAGCCTCTGTGCGACTAGTAGCATGAAATTCCCTATATATCTGTTACCATATGATGTACCTAAGTAAGGGTTTTTTAGTGGTTGAGTTGAAACTTTTTCATTTTGTCATTTTGGGGTACATAAAATTTATGTAAATTTTTAACATTTATCCTGTACTCGACTTTGAGCAAATAATCAGTGTTTTCATCTAAATTTCCAAAATATGTCATTCAGATGCAACCATCTGTTCATCCATTCACTATAATGAGGCATAAGAGTCACTTAGGACTACATCTGGCCTCTGTTCAGTAGTATCCATCTTTTCAGAGGTGCACAAAGCTGTGGATGAACGAACTTTTGTGCATGCCTAAAAAGATGCACACTGCTGGGTTATAGGCAAGACAGAGTCCAAATTCACCCAATTTGTCTCATTATGGAGACTGTTCCATTGAGAATTTTGTCTGAATCACTTTTTTCAGAGCTTTAGATGCAAACACATCAGTGCTCAGTGTATAGCACAAGATAAATGTGAACCTAGCCTTACTGCAATTTTTGAGAGGCAGAATGAAAAAATCAGTTCAATAATTTGTTGTTTTTTTTGCCTTTATTACATTTTTTACTGTTCAGTATAAGTGTTTTGAGTTATATTTTTTCTATTTTCCTGACTGCAGAGTAATGTGCGGCTTTTATTTTTGCAATATGAATTAAAGATTTTATTAGTACCATTAGGGGCTGCATAACCGATTTTAATCAATTTCTATGTTTACTTAGTCTTTCTATTGAACTTCAAGTTTTATTTGTCTGATCACTTGTCCAATACCCTGAAAAATGTATGCATTTCAGGGTATTAGACCTGTCAGTGGTATACGGATAGAACGCCTGCTTAGACCCTGCTTGTGACCAGGTCTAACAGATCACCATACTTGACAGACTCAGAGCCTTCTCCCTCTCACAATCTTCTAAGGCCTGTGATTAATATACAGTGGTGACCAAAAGTTTTGCATTACCTCTGTCTGGTTGTTGTGATGCTATTTCCCTGGTGATTTTAGTAAACCGGAAGCAAATGGTTGTCAGGTATATGGATCAAAATTGTGTTTGACATTGTTTTATCCCTTTATGTGCTAGTTTTCAACATTTGCTGGGCCAAATGTTTTGCATATTTTGTCATGGTTGTCAAATTTTGCCTAAAAATTATTATTTTTTGATATTTTTAGGTTAAAACATGGCAAAGACAAAGCCAAATTTATCACCAGATGGCAGCAAGCTTATTATTCTGAGAGCGAAGTCAAGCAAAAGCCAAAAAGAGGTAGCCATGGAATTCAACTGTTTTCAGAGTCAAGTGTGTCAGAGACCTGTCGGCCATCTGATCAGTGACTGATGGTTATCTTTGTATAAATGTGCATACAGAGAAAGCTGTCAATCTCTCATAGTACTGTACACTGGACCAAAAATCCCAGAAAGTGCAGAGATTTAAATCACAAGTTACAGTAAATCGTTTTTCAAAATAGTAGATATCAATATACTCAGCTCCTCCTGCTCTATAACATGTTACCTGCAGATTGGGCTGCATTTTCATGGTGACAGATTCTCTTAAATTAATTGGTCCCTTCTTACAAGTGGCATGCGCCTTTGTCAGTCTGGGACTGGGGTAAGATTTTCAGAGAAAGGTGCATCATGCCTGCGAATAAATTCGATGGGTGAGTGTTACCAAGTCCCATTATGCCAAAGCTTCCTTCACTTTGTCAGAGTTGGCTGCAACTGCTGTAAAAATTAGAAAAGTTCTTACATTTTTTGTGGAACTTTGGTTTGTGCAAAAAAATTGCGACTTTTTAAAGTGTTTTATGCCAGAAAACAGGCTTTTCAATCTTTTCTGATCATTAGTTAGACCTTTTTGTCATTGCCTGTAAGTGAAGGACAATTACTGAAATGCCCTGACAAGGGGTTTACTAAAAATTCACCTTCCTAGGCCCTTTGTCTATGTTAATCCTGAATTGACCATTTATTTTATAAACAATGCACACCGTCTGTTTTATAAACTTTTTATGTTGCTACTCGTATCTACAATGGTGTCCAGACAATGCAAAAAAATATATTCCTGGTTTGATTACCTTCTACAAACCATGTGAGTTAGTAACTAGGAAAAAAATAACACAACATCAATCATAATGATCCCGGTCAAGGGCAAGTAACCATCCCTGCGCAGGGTCCGGTAGGGAGAATACACCCAACTAAAATCCCCAAAACTCATAGTTCTTCCCCACATCTCCCTTTACCACAGCATTCCCTACGTAGGTCCAATATGGATGCCAGCAGGTTGTATATATTCTCAGTCATTCTGTTTGACCTTTGCAATCAACTAATAATCTACTTTTGCATGGTCTAGGGTGTCTTTACTAAATTCCGCCTAATTATGGCTTAATAGATAGGTTGGCACTTTACATATCTGCTATGAAACTATTGCTTCTCCATATACTTGAAATATACCTTATGGTACCATAGGGAACTCTGTACACCAGTTATATGATGGACACATTGTCTTTATTATCATCACCACTATATTTCTCTAGGTTTGATTATATCATGACCAGGATCAAGTGGATATGTACATCATACAACCCCTGGCAAAAAATTATGGAATCACCGGGCTCTGAGGATGTTCATTCAGTTGTTTAATGTTGTTGAAAAAAAGCAGATCACAGACATGGCACAAAACTAAAGTCATTTCAAATGGCAACTTTAGGGCTTTAAGAAGCACTAAAAGAAATCAAGAATAAAAAAGGGGTACTGAGTAAGGGTAATTTTTTTCAGACCAAACAGAGGGAAAAAATTATGGAATCACTCAATTCTGAGGAAAAAATTAAGGAATCATGAAAAACAAACACACAAAAGAACACTCCAATACATCACTAGCATTTTGTTGCACCACCTCTGGCTTTAATAACAGCTTGCAGTCTCTGAGGCATGGACTTAATGAGTGACAAACAGTACTCTTCATCAATCTGGCTACAACTTTCTCTGATTGCTGTTGCCAGATCAGCTTTGCAGCTTGGAGCCTTGTCATGGACTCTTTTTTCAACTTCCACCAAAGATTTTCAATTGGATTGAGATCTGGACTATTTTCAGGCCATGACATTGACCTTATGTGTCTTCTTTCAAGGAATGTTTTCACAGTTTTTGCTCTATGGCAGGATGCATTATCATCTTGAAAAATGATGTCATCATCTCCAAACATCCTTTCAATTGATGGGATAAGAAAACTGTCCAAAATATCAATGTAAACTTGGGCATTTATTGAAGATGTAATGACAGCCATCTCCCCAGTGCATTTACCAGACATGCAGCCCCATATCATCAATGACTGTGGAAATTTGCATGCTATCTTCATGCAGTCATCTTTATAAATCTCATTGGAAAGGTACCAAACAAAAGTTCCAGCATCATCACCTTGCCCAATGCAGATTCGCGATTCATCACTGAATATGACTTTCATCCAGTCATCAACAGTCCACGATTGCTTTTCCTTAGCCCATTGTAACCTTGTTTTTTTCTGCTTAGGTGTTAATGATGGCTTATGTTTAGCTTTTCTGTATGTAAATCCCATTTCCTTTAGGCGGTTTCTTACAGTTTGGTCACAGACATTGACTCCAGTTTCCTCCGATTTGTTCCTCATTTGTTTTGTTGTGCATTTCCTGTTTTGGAGACATATTGCTTTAAGTTTCAGGTCTTGACGCTTTGATGTCTTCCTTGGTCTACCAGTATGTTTGCCTTTAACAACCTGCCCATGTTGTTTTTATTTGGTCCAGATTTTAGACACAGCTGACTGTGAACAACCAACATCTTTTGCAACATTGTGTGATGATTTACCTTCTTTTAAAAGTTTGATAATCCTCTCCTTTGTTTCAATTGACATCTCTCATGTTGAAGCCATGATTCATGTCAGTCCACTTGGTGCAACTGCTCTCCAAGGCGTGATCACTCCTTTTTAGATGCAGACTAGCGAGCAGATTTAATTTGATGCAGGTGTTAGTTTTGGAAATGAAAATTTACAGGGTGATTCCATAATTTTTTCCTCAGAATTGAGTGATTCCATAATTTTTTCCCTCTACTTGGTCTGAAAAAAATTAGTCTTACTGAGAACCACATTTTTAATCTTGATTTCTTTTAGTGTATCTTAAAGCCCCAAAGTTGCCATTTGAATTTACTTTAGTTTTGTGCCATTTCTGTGATCTGCTTTTTTTCAACAACATTAAACAACTGAATGAACATCCTCCGAGCCCAGTGATTCCATAATTTTTGCCAGGGGTTGTATTAATAGACCTTTCTGGGCAAATGCTATTTTGACTATTGTTATTATAACATCTTTCTTTTTATGTAATGTTAAAGAATTGTCTTGTATTACTCTGCTCATTGCGGATTGCAATTTCTGATTAGCCTGTTGCCCTTGTTTAGCCAGACCACATCATTACCTGGGAAAGTTACCTATTAATACTGGTCTACATATTTGCTGTTTTTGATACGAGCATATTTCTGCTCAGGGATTTGTTTTATGTACCACTGTTTGGTTTTTAAATGTTTTTAACTTTGTCTCATGTAGCTCAATAAACTTTTTTGTACATTATATTATATCAGGTGTGCGCATCTTTATGTGTGCTGTTCCTCCCCTTCTTTTAAAAAACTCATAGTATTCACAAAACAAATTAAGATTATGGTAAATAAAGTTGTAATCATAAAAGGACATGAATTTTTGCTTGAAAAAATGTTTTGACTTTTATGTCCAGCCATGCAGGGGCATAATCCTGTGCAAGGTTCTATAGGGAAATGTACACCAGTTGAAAAGCAAAAAATACAAATGTCTGCAATAAATTATGATGATGATGAAAAAATTGTAGTCATAGAAATTTTGTTTGAAATTTTTTTGCTTTATTTTTATTCACAGCCCTGCAGATGGGACCAATAGTGTGCAAAATTCTACCGAGGTTATTTACACCAGTTGATTCTCACCAGATACTCATTTTTAATAATCTAAAAATTACAATGAGAAAAAAGAAAACCATAGTCATAGAAATAAAGTTGGGAAGTTTGTGTGAAATTTGAATTTGAATCGTGGCTAACAAATTAGCAAGTACAGCAAAATCTCTAGTTAACTGAAAAATATGTGACTAACTTTCTTAATTCTCCTTGGAAAGTATTGAACCCATTTTGAGTTCTTTAATGCAAACAGAGAGTTATTAATGTGGAAGTGAATTCAAGCTATTTGACTATAGGTAAGTGGATGGTAACTGGTGGTAAACTACAGCCTATTTAAGAAAATATTGCAGGATTAAACTTAACTTACATTATAAAAATGGTCCAAAAATTGTCCCTTTTTCGGAGGTAGATGCCTGCCATGCCTTTTGGTTTTTCATATGCAAGGTTCAAAAATTATACCTGTTTCACAAGAAAGGTTCAAAATTACACAAAAAATAGAAAAAGTGTCAATTCAGCGCACCCCTTATAAAGTAGTTAAAACTTAGCTCCCAAACACTTAGGATAATAAAATTGGGAGAATGTGCACATATTAATAAAATAACCCATAATGCTTAACCTCTTAGTGACCGGAGCAATTTTTTTAAATCTGACCAGTGTCACTTTATGTAGCAATAACTCTGGAATGCTTCAACATATCTCATTGATTTTGAGATATTTTTTTGTGACACTTGATATTTTAGAAATTTAGGTTGATATGTTTTGCGTTTATTTTTAAAAATATCAGAAATTTGACATTTTTTTTTAAACTTGCAATTTTCAAACTTTGAGTGACTATCCCTTTAATCTCAATAGTCATATCACACAAAAACATTAATAAATAACATTACCCTCATGTCTGCTTTACATCAGCACCATTTGTAAAATGTTGCTTTATTTTGTTAGCATTTTAGAAGGTTTAAAAATGTAGCAGTAATTTTTCATTTTTTCAAGGAAATGTACAAAACTTATTTATAGAGGGACCTGTTCAGTTTTGAAGTGACTTTGGGGGCCCTATATTTTGGAAACCAACCAAAATTGATACCATTTTAAAAACTGCACCCCTCAACGTATTTGTTACCTGTCGGGAAAAGCTAGTCTCTTATATCGCAGGTCAGTAAAAAGACGTCTAGTGATCAATAAGGGGTTAATGATAGCTCAATCATAGTATAATCATAGATTAAGGGTTTTTCTAACCGAAGCGGGTAAGAATTATGAGTTATTTTTTTAATATGTGTATTTTCTCCTAATGTTTTCATTCTATATGATTAAATGCTAAGTTTTACTTACTTCCCTTTGTTGCTGGTGAGCATCCTTTTTTGAAAAATTGAGTTAAAAAATTATACCTGTTTGAATATGGAAGGTTCAATTATTATACCTGCATCAAGAAACATGTTCTTTCCTAAATAAAGTATTTTCCTAAGTGAAGAAGCTTTTTAACAAGCCATCCAAAAAATATTCCTCTATTTAGGGGTCTAAAACAGGTGTGTTATTTTGAACTTGAAGAATTAATGCATTTTCAACTGGATGTGAAACAATGATCCCTATTTTGGAATCCACAAAAGGGTTGCTAAAATGATTACGACATTACAATGGCTTTTTTGCAAGCCTCCCTAAAATTATCGCACTAGCTGTTTTCAAAGTGAAGAAGCAATGGCTTGTCAACAAGCCTTTCAAAACAATTGTCCTATTTTGCGGGCTATTTCATGTTTGTGTAAATCCCTGATTGTATATTTCTCAGCATTACTACTGTCTAACATCATAAAGTTTAGTGTGCAGTGCATTCTGGAAATATGTGGCGAGCGTGGCAATGCAATGACAGTAGACATACAGCAAGAAAAAGTGGTATGTATAATTAGACAGGGAGCATATGGATAAAAATATCAGAATTTTTATTAAGCGAATACGAACTAGACACAACATAGAAATTTAAAAGCATTTAAAAAAGCATGATGCTTCAGTAGAAACCACAAAAAAGTATCACATATCAATATGTACCAACAATAGCCAAAAAATGATGATAGTAAAACCTCCTATCCCAAAGCAAAGATACCATAAATGGGTGTCTGAAACATTAAAGTGCATCTATCAGTGCAAATTAACCCGTGTCAGCCTCTATGCTCTCAAAATAAGCTACCAGTCTATCCTGGTTCTATTAAATTCAATAGAAAAACCCACAGGGGGGAGGCATCTAAGGAAATAAACCCAAACAATAAAGGGAATGTAAATCCCTGGAGTTAGGAAAAATACCTCCAAAAAATCCAGCCTGTGGGTTAGAAGTGGGGCTGTCGCAGTGTGCAGAGGGTGGGAGGATCAATAGAGGGCCATTACCCCACGCGTATCGCCACTAACGCTGTGGCTTCATCAGGGGAAAAGATGTGGGTTCATCATCAACAATAAAATATTGCTTTTCAACTTCCTTGTGCATGTGCAGCAATAGAGGCACCCCTAATTTAATCCTTGGCATTGCCTCCAAACGTTTCTTGTAGCCATCTATAAGCTTCTTGCACTTCTCAGCTAGAATTTTCTTCCACTCTTTCTTCCTTTGCAGTTTGTTCTGTTGAGGGAGGGCAGTAATAACCCTTCACGGTTGACCAAGTGAGTGTCAAATTATTTTACAAGGTTGATTGCGCAATCCAACAGAAAACCAGACGGAGGCAAAGCTCTGTATGGGGGGATTCGAGAATCTCTAACCCGTTTATTTCTACTTAGCATTTTATATTGTTTTGAGTTTATTAATATGCAATCACCTACAGCCATACTACAAGCTTGAACCAATGTTAGTACAATTATTACGGAAATACACATATGGTCATATTATCGTTAGTTTGGTGCATGATTGAAAGTTACAAGGTTATACATCCCGGCTCAGAGTAGCTAGATAACAGGAGCAGGGTGTCTCATAGAATGTTCTTGAGAGAAAAGGTTAGTGTGGGAAAGTTGCATGTGAATCAAGAGGAAAGAAGGAAAGAATGTATGTTATGTAAAGAGTATAATAACATGATTTTGAAGCAAGCAGACAAAATGGAGTTGCTATAGCATGAATATCAATATGTCCTTTACAGTTCAAGCTCTTGAATGGTTGCAGGGTCCTTTCTCCCAATGGCAGATTTCAGCTCACCCCAAAGAATTTCAATGGGACTGAGGTCAGTACTCATTGCTGGCCATTTTAAAATAGTCTCTGATTTTATGATTCCTGTGATACAGTAAAGGCCTCCAGGACCAGACGCTGGAAAGCAAGCCCACAGCATTACGGATCTTACACTATGCTTAACTTTTGGTAAGGTGGTCTTTTCCTTGTGTGCTTCATTGCTCCGTCTTTAAACAAACTGTTGCTCTTTGCATTGTTAAAAAATGCTATTTTTGTTTCAACTGTCCACAGAACATTTTCCCAGAAGGATTGTGGTTTGTCAAGGTACTCTTTAGCAAAGGTAAGTCATTCCTTTTTATGTATTTTCTTCAGAAATGGTTTCTCCTGTGACCTTTGCCCATAAAGCTCTGCTTGGTTTAGTGTGCGGCGTATGATACTTGTTGAAATCATGATACCAAAACTGTTCCAGACTGGTCTTCAAGTCTATGGATGTTTGATGTGGTGTTTTTCCACCAATTGCACCAACCTTCAAAGACATCTCTTGATTCTTGATGGTTCAATGCTTGGCAAATTTCTTAATAGCATTGCACACTGTTGAAACTAAGATACCAAGGTCTTTGGAGATGGCCTTATAAAATTTGAATGTCTTGAGTAGTGTTGAGCCACCCACGTAGTGTTCGAGTTCGGTTCGGTTCGTCGAACACCCGTGTGTTCGCCGAACTGTTCGTCGAACTGTTCGTCGAACACCTTCGAACACCGTTAAAACCAATGGCAGGCAAACAAAAACACATAGAAACACATAGAAAACACCTTCAAATGTGTCCAAAAGCTGACAAACTGCTCAGAAGACACAAGTAACACATGGAAAAGTGACAAGTACATATAGTCATGCGAAAAGAAAAGAGGAGTAAAAGGAGGGGGATACACAGATATAGGCATGTCATGCCATTCTAAAACCAAAAAAGTGCGAAGCCGTCACGGCCAATCCGTTCCTGCCCGTGCGACCTCCGTGTCGTCAGGTTTGTGCCAGAGCCGCGGTGGACCCTGATGGCCAGCCCCCCTCTCCCAATACTGGTGCCTGTCCGCTGGTGGGTCGAGCGAGCCCCCTGCGGTGGAGGCAGGTCTAATCTTTTTAATTTAAATTGTCTCTCTAATTTGAATGAATACACTTTAAATCCTTTTACAAGGATCTATTGGAGGACAAGTCTCATGCCAGCAGCCGCGTAATTCCAGCTGCAGTTGCGTCCACTAAAGCTGCTGCAGTTAAAAAGCATTTATAAGGATCGAGCTTGGTGGTCCACAGCAAGACGTCCTACCGCCAGTCCCAGCCCCTGTGCCTTGGGGTGCCTCCCCGATGCTCTTCACTGAGTGTTCCGGGTGCCCGAAGCATTTCCTTTGAAAAAATTAAGTGTCCAAACTACAGGTGGTGTAGCTTGCTTAACAGCTGGGATAATCCGCTGACTAACAGACACTGCTACTAGGCACAAAGTATTTCCTGGGCTAGATGCAGTTAAAAATTTGTAATTAGATACTCTCGTTGGATGCTGAGAAAGCATTCCATAGAGTCTCCTGGCACGCCATATATTATTCTATTAAAATGCTTGGGGTAGGGGTCTAGGGGACCCTTTTATAGGCAAAATCACGGCCCTGTATCGCAATGCGTCACCTAGGCTGAAGAAAAATGGAACATTTTCATCACCTTTTATAATCACCAATGGGACAAGGCAGGGATGTCCTCTGTCCCCTCTCTTATACATCTTAATGACGGAGCACCTGCTCTCATCAATTCGCCATAACCCCAATATTAGGTGGATTGAGGTGGGAGGCAGCGAGTACAAGTGCTCTGCATTTGCTGATGATGTCCTAGTATATATCACTCAATCACATATATCCATCCCTGCTGTTATGGCTGAAATAGATCACTTTGTTACATGGTCAAATTTTAAAATCAATGCAGCGAAGTCTGAGGCCCTCGATGTCTCCCTCCCCAAATCCATACAGGATTCCATCCAGTCCAACTTTCCCTTTGCCTGGCCCTCACAGGGTATCAAATACTTAGGAATTCGTATTCATAGAGACCTCTCCCGTCAATGTTTTCTTAATTGTGGGCCCTTTATTGAACAACTCCATACAGACCACGGTTGGCAAGTTAGAACTGTAAGATTCACTACGTGAACCACTGGTGTTTTGTGGAAAAGCACATGTACACTGTGTTCCAAATTATTATGCAAAAAGTATTTAGGAGTGATAAGGTAAGAATTTTTTTATTTGTCTGTTAAACTCATTGATGGTGATGTGTGTCAGGGCTCTTTATATCACTGTAAGCAATTGCAGACACCTGTGATAATTAGTTTGGCAGGTGTGTCCAATGAAAGGCAAGACTACTTAAGAAGGCTGTCCCACATTATTAAGCAACCTACATTTTCTTCCAAAATGGGAAAGAAAAAGGAAGTGTCAGCTCCTGAGAAGCAACAAATTGTGGAGTGTTTAGGTCAAGGCATGACTACAATCAACATTGCCAAGACACTTCATTCTGATCATCGCACAATCAAGAAGTATGTAGCTGATTCACAGTACACACGTGTGCGTGCTGATAAGGGAAAATTGAGGACTCTTTCCTCCAGGCAATTACGTCAGGTTAAAAGAGCAGTGGCAAAAAAGCCTTGTCATAGCAGCAGACAAATTTTTGAAGCTGCTGATGCCTCCAACGTCCCCTGAACAACAAGATGCAGGGTCCTTCAGAGGTTTGCAGCTGTGCGTAAGCCATCCTGTCGACCTCCTCTATCCACTGCACACAAGCAGAAATGGCTCCAGTGGGCCAAACAATACATGAAGACTGACTTCAAAACTGTTTTGTTCACCGATGAGTGCCGTGCAACGCTCGATGGTCCAGATGGATGGAGTGGAGGATGGCTGGTTGATGGACACCCCATGCAAACACGGCTACGGTGCCAACAAGGAGGAGGTGGAGTAATGTTTTGGGCTGGAATCATGGGGATTGTCGGCCCCTTTAGGATCCCTGAAGGGGTAAAGATGAACTCCATAATGTTTGTGGAGTTTCTCAAACAGCACTTCCTGCCATGTTACAAGAAGAAGAACCGTGTATTCCGCAGCAAGATCATTTTCATACATGATAATGCACCGTTTCATGCTGCACATAACACATCTGCATCTCTGGCTGATATGGGCAAAAAAGGGGACAAACTTAAGGAGTGACCACCATGCTCCCCTGACCTCAACCCCATTGAGAACCTCTGGAGCATCATCAAAATGAGTGTCTATGATGGCGGGAGGCAGTTCACATCTAAGCAACAGCTCTTGGAAGGTATTCTGTCCTCCTGCAAAACAATTGAAGCAGAAACCATCCAAAACCTGACAAATTCAATGGATGAGAGAGTTCAGAAGCTCCTTTCGAACAAGGGGTCCTATGTGCAAATGTAAAATCACCTAGAATAAAGCTTTGAGTTGAAAACTGTTTGATTTCAGCTTCTAATAACCTGCTAATGCTTATAATTTCAAAAATGACCATTTTTTTGTTCTTAATTAAAATGTTGATCGAAGAGTGTGAGGGATCAAAGAGTGTGGCAACCCCGTAGTCAGGATTATTTCGAATTCTGACAATCTGAGGGTCATGTTGCAGGTAGTGCAGCAAGAAGGCACTCATGTGTCTTGCCCATCTAGGAGCCCCAAAATTATTTTCCGAGCTAGATGCAGCTAAAAATTATTATTAATTTGAAATCTGGTGGAGTTTAGTATAGATGGCCTAATAGAATCAGTACTGCAAACGGCTACAAGGCCCAAATTATTTTCCAGCCAAGATACAGATAAACATGATTAGTAATTTTAAATCTGGTTGAGTTTAGTATAGATGGCCTAATAGAATCATTACTGCACACTGCTACCAGGCCCAAATTATTTTCCATCCAAGATACAGATAAACAGGATTAGTAATTTTAAATCTTGTGGAGTTTAGTATAGATGGCCTAATAGAATCAGTACTGCAAACTGCTACAAGGCCCAAATTATTTTCCAGCCAAGATACAGATAAACATGATTAGTAATTTTAAATCTGGTGGAGTTTAGTATAGATGGTCTAATAGAATCAGTACTGCACACTGCTACCAGGCCCAAATTATTTTCCAGCCAAGATACAGATAAATATGATTAGTAATTTAAAATCTGGTGGAGTTTAGTATAGATGGCCTAATAGAATCAGTACTGCACACTGCTACAAGGCCAAAATTATTTTACAGCCAAGATACAGATAAACATGGTTAGCAATTTGAAAGCTTAAAACGGTTGGTGAGGTGATTTTAACAAATCATCAAGCTTTTACTCTCCCCAGGATGACACAGGGGTAGAAAAGTCCTTTCGGATCCATGATTTGTTCATCTTTATGAACGTGAGTCTGTCTACATTATCAGTGGAAAGCCGCGTGCACTTTTCTGTCAGCACACCACCAGCAGCGCTGAACACACGTTCAGACAGAACGCTGGCTGCGGGGAATGACAAGATCTCCAAGGCGTAAGTGGCGAGCTCCGGCCATTTATCCAGATTGGAAGCCTAAAAAGAGCAAGGGTTCAGTGACACAGTCATGGCTTCAATGTTTACTTGGAGATACTCCTATACCATCGTCTCTAGGCGTTGACTATGTATCAAACTTCTTGTCTCCTGTGGCCTTGCAAAGGATGGGCTAAAAAAGTGGTGAAATGATTCCGCAAAATTGATGTTACCAGCAGATACTGTGTTTCTGTTACGTTTTGAGGGCTGAACACTCGACGGTCCCACAGTTGGCAAGTTGGAACTGTGAGATTCACTACGTGCACAACTAGTGTTTTGGGGAAAAGCACATGTAAGATTCTGCAACAGTCTCTGCTGATACTCCTGCATGCGTGCATCTCTTTCTATGGCAGGAATAATTTCTGCAAATTTACTTTTGTACCGGGGATCTAACACTGTGGCAACCCAGTAGTCAGGATTATTTCTAATTCTCACAATTCGAGGGTCATGTTGCAGGTAGTGCAGCAAGAAGGCACTCATGTGTATTGCGCATTCAGGAGCACCAAGTCCCTGTTGTGTTGGTGGAGAGGTAACAATCATGCATCCTTCCTCTGCCCTCTCCCCTCAACCTCGCACAACAGAAATGTGATCAAGGTCTCCCTCATCTGATGAGTCTTCCATCAGTTCGTCCTCCACTTCTTCCTGGGCTCCTGCACCTTCCCCACTAGTTTGGCTGCTACCATGCACCCTGGTAAATCCATCTTCCCCACCCTCACATGCCTGGCGCCTTGGTGCTGCCGACCGTCTGGACCTTGCAGATGTTAGCCCTTCCGCATACAACTCCTCCTCCTCTACTTCCTCCACCTCCTCTTCTACCACCACCGGACTCCGAATTCTGTTTAACATGTGCTCCAGCATGTAAATCACCGGAATAGTCATGCTGATAATGACATCGTCAGCACTAAACATCTTCGTCGCCATTTCAAAACTGTGCAGAAGGGTGCATAGGTCCCTGATCTGAGACCACTCCTCCAGCGTGATTTTCCCCACCTCTGGATCTCGTTGGCCCAGGCTATATGTCAGAACGTATTGCACCAGGGCTTGTCGGTGCTGCCACAGTCGCTGCAACATGTGCAGAATTGACTTCCACCGGGTAGGCACATCGCATTTTAGCCGGTGAAGTGGCAGGCCCAACAACTTCTGTAGAGATGTAAGTCGCTGAGCTGCGGGATGCGAACGGCGGAAGTGAGCACACAGCGACCGTGCCCTCCGCAGAAGGCCATCTAGTCCAGGATAGTGGGCTAAAAATTGCTGGACAACCAGGTTCAACACGTGAGTCATACAAGGCACGTGTGTGACATTGCCCCTGTGGAGGGCCGCATCAAGGTTTGCAGCATTGTCGCACACGGCCTTCCCTGGTTTCAGGTCCAGTGGAGACAACCATTGATGAAACTGGTTCTCCAGAGCTTACCACAACTCCTCAGCTGTGTGACTCACATTTCCCAGACATTTCAAGGTAAAAACCGCCTGATGACGTTGAGCCCTGCTGCCAGCATAGTAAGGAGGTGTGCAGGATCCCTTCTGCGCAGTTAGAAAGCTTGTGGCATGACCAGACAGGCTTTGGGTACAGGTGGAGGACCGAAAGGAGGTTGAGGAGGCAGAAGCAGTGGAGGAACTTCTAGATAAAGAGGATTGACGCACAACTCGTGAGGACGGCAAGACATGGACAGCAGCCCTTTGTCCTGCTGTCACCATAGTTACCCAGTGCCCAGTCAGCGACATGTAATGCCCCTGTCCATGCCTATTCGGTCTACTGTCTGTGGTGAAATGCCCCCTGTCACACACAGAGTTTCTCAAAGAAGCGGTGATGTTGTGTGCGACATGCTGGTGGAGCACAGGCACACCTTTCTTTGAGAAGTAGTGCCGACTGGGCATCTGGTACTGGGGCACTGCGACGGACATAAGGTCTCGAAAATCCTCTGTGTCCACCAGGCGGATGGCAGCATTTCTGTAGCCAAGAGCTTGCAGATGATGAAATTCAACCTCTTAGCTTTCTCATGGCTAGGAGGAAATGGTCTTTTACTTGTCCACATCTGAGGGACTGGCTGTTGTGCTTAGACAGGGTTGAGAAGGGTGTCCCCGGCAAACTGCCGGTCTGTGAGGAAGATGCAGGTGGACATGTTAGGTTGCCTTGATCCAAAGGTGGTGCTATCGATGTTGGACGGCGCTCAACACCAGCTGGTGTTTCCACCTCCAAAGAAAATGATGACCTGCCAATTACGCTGGCTGTTGCGGGTAAAGAGGTGGCAGGTCTGCGTCCCAAAACAGGTGTGACTGCTGTCCCCCAGTCACAGAGGATGAAGAGGCCGCGGATGCACAAGATGTGGCAGACGGTGGTTGGCCCGGCCGGATAGGCCGCATTGTAGCACAGTGAGCTTCCCACTGCAACTTATGCTTCATATACATGTGCCGGTTCCTGCATGAAGTACTCAAACTATGTATTTTTTTGCCTCTACTTAGCTTTTGCTGACAAATGTTACAGATAACACGAGTTGGGTCATCCTTATCGATCTGAAAAAATGCCCATGCTATGCAAGGCTTACCACCAATGTGACCTGGAGAGCCACCAGGACTTGTGCTCAGAGGCAAAGTTGTGTTTGAGGATGCAGTTGTTGATGTGCTTACATTACTACGTATCTGTCCAGGAAGGCACAACCTGACCTTGTTGTCACTAGCATCCTCCTCCAACTCCACTGCTGACCTCATCGACTGGCTGACTGTGGGTTGACAGTAAGTGGGATCTCCAACCTCGTCATCATCACTCTGTGTGTTCTCACACCAGTCGTCCTCAGAGCCAACCTCTTCCTGCCCTGAAAAAAAACTCAAGTTGTCGCTCCAATCAGGTATTTGAGTCTCATCATCGTCTTCCTCATTGTCTCCACCAACAGGAATTACAGTTTGGGAACGAGGGTCTACATTATGGTCAGAACCTTCTGCGTCTGGTCCTGGATCCGACTCATAAAGATTCTGGGCATCAGTGCAGATCATTTCCTCGTCTGGATTCACAGAAGCTCTGGAGCCGACGTCTGATTCCCAGGCTATAGTATGAGTAAACAGCTCTGCAGACTAAAACCATCTGTTCTACCCCATACTCAGACGGGCAGCTGGAGACTAGGGAGCTGTGATGCAGCAAGTGCGATTGGGGTGACACCTCTGAGGACTGGAGTATTTGTGATGTTGAAGTTGAGGTGGAGGAGAGCCCACTTAAAGTAGCACTTGATATACGTTGAAGCACCTGCTGTTTTTGTGCCTCATCTGGAATTTGTAGCGATTGGCGTGGCCGTAAGAAAGGGATCTTATCACATTATCCGCTGAAAGAAGTAGACATCTTAGTTTGGCTGAAAGATGGTCTTTCTTCTGCAGATGTTACTGTTGCTTTAACACCTACCCCATGGACACAACCTTTTTTTCCCGTCCCAACACGCCTATTCCCCTTTCCACCAGCGGCAGGCCTTTTTCCACTCATTTTGGTGGTTAACTAATTGACAACTCTGGAGTTGTTTGCACAAAAAACAATGGATGGGAACCAGGCAGAGCTGAGTGACCAAACTGTGGTATTAGCCCAAAAGTATTGGCTGGGTAAAATGCAGAAAAAAATTATATTTAATTTGCAACCGGGTGGAGGTTAGTATAGATGGACTAATAGAACAAGTCCCACACACTGATACAAGCCAAAATATTTTTTCAGAGCTAGATGCAGAAAAAAATTATATTGAATTTGCAACCTGGTGGAGGTTAGTATAGATGGACTAATAGAACAAGTCCCACACACTGCTACAAACCGAAATATTTTTTCAGAGCTAGATGCAGAAAAAAATTATATTGAATTTGCAATCTGGTGAAGGGTAGTATAGATGGACTAATAGAACAAGTCCCACACACTGCTACAAGCCGAAATAGTTTTTCATAGCTAGATGCAGAAAAAAATTATATTGAATTTGCAACCTGGTGGAGGTTAGTATAGGAGGACTAATAGAACAAGTCCCACACACTGCTACAAGCCGAAATATTTTTTCTGAGCTAGATGCAGAAAAAAATTATATTGAATTTGCAACCTGGTGGAGGTTAGGATATATGGACTAATAGGACAAGTCCCACACACTGCTACAAGCCGAAATATTTTTTCAGAGCTAGATGCAGAAAAAAATTATATTGAATTTGCAACCTGGTGGAGGTTTGTATAGATGGACTAATAGAACAAGTCCCACATTGCTACAAGCAGAAATATTTTTTCAGAGCTAGATGAAGAAAAAAATTATATTGAATTTGCAACCTGGTGGAGGTTTGTATAGGTGGACTAATAGAACAAGTCCCACACACTGCTACAAGCCAAAATATTTTTTCAGAGCTAGATGCAGAAAAAAACGATATTGAATTTGCAACCTGGTGGAGGTTAGTATAGATTTACTAATAGAACAAGTCCCACACACTGCTACAAGCCGAAATATTTTTTCAGAGCTAGATGCAGAAAAAAATTATATTGAATTTGCAACCTGGTGGAGGTTAGTATAGATGGACTAATAGAACAAGTCCCACACACTGCTACAAGCCGAAATATTTTTTCAGAGCTAGATGCAGATAAAAATTATATTGAATTTGCAACCTGGTGGAGGTTAGTATAGATGTACTAATAGAACAAGTCCCACACACTGCTACAAGCCGAAATATTTTGTTCAGAGCAAGATGCAGAAAAAAATTATATTGAATTTGCAACCTGGTGGAGGTTAGTATAGATGAACTAAAAGAACAAGTCCCACACACTGCTACAAGCCGAAATATTTTTTCAGAGCTAGATGCAGATAAAAATTATATTGAATTTGCAACCTGGTGGAGGTTAGTATAGATGGACTAATAGAACAAGTCCCACACACTGCTGCAAGCCGAAATATTTTTTCAGAGCTAGATGCAGAAAAAAATTATATTGAATTTGCAACCTAGTGGAGGTTAGTATAGATGGACTAATAGAACAAGTCCCACACACTGCTACAAGCCAAAATATTTTTTCAGAGCTAGATGCAGAAAAAAATTATATTGAATTTGCAACCTGGTGGAGGTTAGTATAGATGGACTAATAGAACAAGTCCCACACACTGTTTCAAGCCGAAATATTTTTTCAGAGCTAGATGAAGATAAAAATTATATTGAATGTGCAACCTGGTGGAGCACAGAGCTGCCTGATAAAAGTCGTAGGAAATGATGTAACCTAGTCCTCAACAGGACTGCAATTACAACTATTCCCTACTCCCAAGCTATCTGTAGATTTGTGCGAAAATTGGCTTGAAATTAACAAAGTATAGCACACACAGCAACAGCGGTGCTGTCTAACACGCAGCTGCAGCAGTGAGAAAATGGTGGCGATGGGGAAAATGGCTGGGTCTTATAGGGCATGGACATGTGACATACACTGCCAATGACACATGCCCTTGCTTGTGTGAAAAAAAGCAGTTCGCTCCGTATGTGCGCTGCTGATAGGCCGACAGATTGCACCTCCCCACTGTAAATGCGGGAAAGAGAAAAAAAAATGGAGATCTTCATTATTTCTGCAGAGATCCATCCCCTGCACCCCCCCCCCGCCATGCTGCACACTCAAACTGCGTATTAACATTAATTTTCAGCCATACTGAGAAAAAATCCAGTTATGATTTTGGTGCATCAACAGTTATCGAACATAACCTCGAACAGCCGAATTTTTTTCAAATCGTTCGTGTTCGCCGAACGGCTCGAACACTGCCCAAAACAGCTTGAATTTGAGATCGGCGAAGAGTTCGAGTCGAACACCGCTAATCTCTAGTCTTGAGTTTCCTTAATAATAGCAGTTCTGATTTCCTCAGACATCTTCTTTGTTTTCACCATTGTGACAAAGGAACAGGGCCTATCATATGGCTTTTTAAAACACAAAAGTCATCATTCGTTAGCTAATTCATGTCACATGGGCACCGACAATTATTAACAGGAGAATCTCTTTTGTGATTTACCGCAGGCGAGTCAAAATGTGTTTCATACTAAATGAATGTAAAGGGTATCAAGCTTTAGGTTTTTCTATTTTTCCCCTTGTTTTTTTGTTTTAAATTATTGTTTATCATTTGCTCTTTTGTATTTAACACGAGTGCTCTATACAAAAAAACAGTTTTACTTGATTCATTTTTTTCAGGAGCTATTCCACATTATGTACTTAAACTTCATGGGTGCTAGTAACAATGAGCAGGACTGTATTATCCTGGTAATACGACAATTCACCTTGCACCCAAAATAGTTAACAATTTTTTAAAAAAATGATACTTTTGTGAAAGAAAATTGCACTAATGGAATCCCAAGAATTTTTCTTGGATTTTTCTTTAATTTTCAGCAATATTGCCATTTTTTCCTTAGACTGCAAAGGAGCCCAAACATGTGTAAGGTGTTACCTTGGAAAGTCAACCGAAATGTGTGCACAATAAAATTTACTTTCACCAAAACTTAGAAAGAATGTAAGTTGTATAGAAAAATTGATACGCGCAACATGATAAAGTTTGTTGTTGAAAATGTTTTTCATATTGTGCCCAAACTTGGCAAGGACGGGTTTTTAGTACAATACATAATAGTGACTAGATATCTTCTATTGAATCTGAGCACACACGATTCTTTCACAAAAGGCAGCATAATCTAGATGGTCTGGTATCAATTGTGGAGAACTTTGACATGTGGGAGTACAATTTCACGTAACTGAATGAATGAACCCATGTTTCTTGGGCACAAAAAGGGAGACCTGACAATGCAATGGAGGTAGAAAAGGAACTGTACGGAAAGCAATAATGAGGATGATGATGATGAAAAGGCACTACTTGCAGATGCATATTGATTACCATAAAGTCGATCACGAGTAAAACAAGGAAGATAGCTTGAGCCTTGCTCATCTTGCTTGTCAGTTTGCTTTCCCCACATAAGCATGTGATGCAGTTTCATGTGCTGATGGAACTACATAGTTGGTAGTCCAGGTGTGCCAGGATGTACACCGCTTATTTTCCAATAGCACAGCAATAGATTGATTCTATGGCAATGTGCAAAAGAATTCCCACACCCGAGATGCCTACACACAGTAATCAACACCACTACAAATTTCAGTCACTGTTAAGTTTCCTACACTAACAACAGTCAAAACATCACCTGCTCCAGAGTTGACTGCAGAACAAACAGATTTTATTGTAAAGGATCTTTTAGGCACATGTCACCTTCTCTCTGTGTCGAAGAGGCCAACAGCCTCTGATGATATCATCTGCTCGGCAAACCTATCTGATTCCCAGGTCTTGTTTATCACAGAATTATCATCATCAACATGGTCATCCCTGACTTGGCTGACAGTTGCCTCTATATATGGTAATTTGCCTAAGCTCCCTGCACCTTGCCTAATTCCCAGCTTTAGATTTGTACTGGTTTAGAGTGCTGCGACTACTGTAAGTGCTCGTAATACCACAGCTTGCAGAGCCAGCAACACAGCTTGACATTAGAATCTTGCCTTTATCTTCTCCGGTCCTATTTCATCTGAGTACACAGTCTGATTGTTCATCTCTTCAAATAAAACAACTGAAAGAAGTTATTCTGGTTGACGTCATCAGGATCAGCATTAGCACATGAAAATTGCACAAAAACCAGCCATCTGTTTTTTTAAAGCTGTATTTGTACCATGACGGACACAAAATCTATAAGATGTATATAAGTAACTATGATGGCATCTGGTTTCAATTAGGCTATTTGTCAAATGTTGGACACCTTAATTTAAACCAAACAGACCCTATTACAGTTAAGCTATATTAGTTTCCATGATTATCATTGTGTTTTTCATTTAATATATAGAATGTCATGGAGAATGTCATTATTTGTTTCTGATGCTGTGTAAAGGATCCTCAAACACAGTAATTCCTATATCTAACTGTGAAATTGCACCTTGCTAAGCTACCTAACTTACACCTCTTTTTTACTTTTGCTGGTATTTTGTAGTGAAAGAGGTAACAATTCTAGTAGAAGTGGTTATTAGAACTTGTTAACTGATCCATCTGACTCACCCCCTGGGCCGTGGGGCACCCGGAACCAGGCTTCAGTGCAATGATGGGGGTAGTAGTGGTAACCAGATCCCGTGGCTCAGGGTGGTCAGACCAATTGCTGTGGCAGTCTATTTGTAGGGTTTTGAATGTCCGACTACGCCACCCATGGATTGCGGTCAGGGATAACCGCCGCTGCAAGGCAGACCGCTGAGGCTGGTGTTGGTGTGCAGCAGAGGGATTGGACAACTCCCCACGGGAAGAGAATAGCCTCAGGGCAGTGTAGGTGGATGCTGGGGGTGATGGTGCAGGCGCAGCATAAATAACACAGAGTCCAATGATGCAGTCCAGGGTTTTTACTCACAGTTGTTATCCATGTCACTTCTGTCAGCAATGACTGCCCAAGCCGTGCTGCGTCCGCCAGGTGAGGGGCTTGGTCAACCCCCAGGCAATTCAGGAATATGGCACAGGACCCCCTTCTGTCCTTCCTCTGGCCTTTCGTGCCCCACTAGTGACCAAACTTCTGTCTAGCTGCCGCGGATCTATGCGGGCAAACGTTGGCCCAAGTTTCCCGCTATCCTATATAGTGCCTTCCTAGCTGGTTTGGTGGGGGTTCGCACCAATAGATGATCATGACCTCCAGTCTTTGGCTGAGGGATAATTTACCTCAACCAACTTGGGAATCCGGTACCCTTCCACGGCCTGACCCTTCACCCGATATCACGCGGGTTTGCAACGGTTACTGTCCGTTCTGCTCTCTCTTAGGGTCCCTTCTGCCTTCTTGTCTCTGGAGCCTTTCTACTCCTCTGTCTTTCCTCTTTCCTTCCTTCTCTTTCTTCTCTCTGGCTCCGGCCTTCACCCCAGGCCTGCCTTCTGAGCAGAGCTCCTACAGAGGCTCTGCTCCCTGTCACCTCTCCACTGTACTGAACTGACCACTCACTAAAGATGGCTCCCACCTTTTATCTGCTTCTCTGTGTTGAGCTCTGGTGACCAGCGCCCAATGAGCTCCTTCCTATGCTCCAGAAACCATCCCCTTCTGCTCCTACAGTACAGACCAAAAGTTTGGACACACCTCATTTAAAGATTTTTCTGTATTTTCATGACTATGAAAATTGTACATTCACACTGAAGGCATCAAAACTATGAATTAACACATGTGGAATTATATACTTCACAAAAAAGTGTGAAACAACTGAAAATATGTCTTATATTCTAGGTTCTTCAAAGTAGCCACCTTTTGCTTTGATGACTGCTTTGCACACTCTTGGCATTCTCTTGATGAGCTTCAAGAGGTAGTCACCGGAAATGGTTTTCACTTCACAGGTGTGCCCTGTCAGGTTTAATAAGTGGGATTTCTTGCCTTATAAATGGGGTTGGGACCATCAGTTGTGTTGTGCAGAAGTCTGGTGGATACACAGCTGATAGTCCTACTGAATAGACTGTTAGAATTTGTATTATGGCAAGAAAAAAGCAGCTAAGTAAAGAAAAACGAGTGGCCATCATTACTTTAAGAAATGAAGGTCAGTCAGTCCGAAAAATTGGGAAAACTTTGAAAGTGTCCTCAAGTGCAGTTGCAAAAACCATCAAGCACTACAAAGAAACTAGCTCACATGAGGACCCCCCCAGTAAAGGAAGACCAAGAGTCACCTCAGCTTCTGATGATAAGTTTATCCGAGTCACCAGCTGCAGAAATCGAAGGTTAACAGCAGCTCAGATTAGAGATCAGGTCAATGCCACACAGAGTTCTAGCAGCAGACACATCTCTTCAACAACAGTTAAGAGGAGACTTTTTGCAGCAGGCCTTCTTGGTAAAATAGCTGCTAGGAAACCACTGGTAAGGACAGGCAACAAGCAGAAGAAACTTGTTTGGGCTAAAGAGCACAAGGAATGGACATTAGACCAGTGGAAATCTGTGCTTTGTTCTGATGAGTCCAAATTTGAGATCTTTGGTTCCAACCACTGTGTCTTTGTGCGACGCAGAAAAGATGAACGGATGGACTCTACATGCCTGGGTCCCACCGTGAAGCATGGAAGAGGAGGTGTGATGGTGTGGGAGTGCTTTGCTGGTGACACTGTTGGGGATTTATTCAAAATTGAAGGCATACTGAACCAGCATGGCTACCTCAGCATCTTGCAGCGGCATGCTATTCCATCTGGTTTGCGTTTAGTTGGACCATCATTTATTTTTCAACAGGACAATGACCCCAAACTCACCTCCAGGCTGTGTAAGGGCTATTTGACCAAGACGGAGAGTGATGGGGTGCTACGCCAAATGACCTGGCCTCCACAGTCACCAGACCTGAACCCAATCGAGATGGTTTGGGGTGAGCTGGACCGCAGAGTGAAGGCAAAAGGGCCAACAAGTGCTAAGCATCTCTGGGAACAACTTCAAGATTGTTGGAAGACCATTTCCGGTGACTACCTCTTGAAGCTCATCAAGAGAATGCCAAGAGTGTGCAAAGCAGTCATCAAAGCAAAAGGTGGCTACTTTGAAGAACCTAGAATATAAGACATATTTTCAGTTGTTTCACACTTTTTTGTGAAGTATATAATTCCACATGTGTTAATTCATAGTTTTGATGCCGTCAGTGTGAATGTACAATTTTCATAGTCATGAAAATACAGAAAAATCTTTAAATGAGAAGGTGTGTCCAAACTTTTGGTCTGTACTGTACATCACAGGGTTCTCTCCCCCCTCCCCACTCCAGCCAGGGACATGGTCAGTTGTGCCTGCAATAAATGGGAGCACCTGCGAACTGTCCCCCGGAAATGGGGTGAGTGTGTGTATGCAGCTAAGTGATTCCTGGTCCACACTCTATCCTTACCTGGGAGTGGAATATCACACCTCTGGTTGAGGTGCAATACCCCTGTAGCAACCGAACCCTCGGGGCACTACACATCCATGGGTGATGCACGAAAGGGTCAATGACTTTAATCAATAACCCATTCCTTTGCTGAAAGAAGTAGGGATGCACCATTGCATTCATCTGAATACAACACCAAAATACCTTGTCCCAGCCCTGTCTTGGAAGGTATTGAACCTGTTTTGAACTCTTTATGCAAACATAGCTTTATTAATGTTCAAGGGATCTCAACCTATCTTGCTTGTGGAAAACAGAAGACAACCAGTGATAACCAAAACTGCCATTGGGGTCACGATAATGGGTCTAATATCGGGTTATTACCAGGCCCATATTTGCCCCTAGGCATCGGAGGTCCAATTCGTAGGGCAGCGATGGGATGAAAAACCTTTTCAAAAAAATGATCTTCCCTCCACGAGATCACTTCATAAACTGCTGTCTTTGCACATGGGAAGCTGTCTTCATATGTATTCGGGTCTTTAAGTCACAAATACAATTGAATGGAGCTGGCATTTCTGAGGTGGACCTCCAATCATCTCTCTGTCCAGTATACAGTGGCGTGCTCATGCTCTTGACGTCACCGCAGCATGATGAGGTCATCTAATCACTCTACAGACATCACTGCAGAGCAAAGTAGCGGAGGCAGGAGGAGGTAAGCCTTCTCAGGCGGCTTACAAAGGGTACCTAACTGAAAAATGTCTTGTGTGCACATACCCTTATGATATGTGCATGCAACATATTTTAGACACTGAGTATCTGCATCGTTTTTGAAGTAGAAGACGCTTTTCAATGTGATTCTGACTCTAAGATGGAAAAGCCTAAAACTGTATTGCTTTGCTGGCCCCCATCTTTTATACTGGCTATAATAGGCCATCCTGATTGGCTGGGCTGGACCATATAGTGTGATAACTGCAGGGCATTATGGGGAAGCTTGCACAATGAAGCCTAATGTCATTAGCCTGAGTCATCACCAGTGTGTGAAACAGAGCTGCACATTTTTTTTTACGGGGACGGGTGATTCTTGTGAATTGAACTGCATTGTTTCTTAATTCATGGGGACTTAAGAATTTCAGAAGATTTTATTTAAAGTGATTTTGCGTTAGCTTCCAGCCCTGCGGAGGGGTCCAATCCTGTGTAGGGTTATCCTATGGGAATTTACACTGGTCGAACAAAAATAATCTTCATTTTTGCAAAAAATTGTAATGACGGTAAAGAAAACTGTGGTTATGTAAAACCGTGAATTTTTGTTTGAAAAAAATGTTTTGGATTTTGTTCTCAGCCCTGCGCAAGGCCCCAACCCTGCACAGGTTTCTGCTAAGGAAATTTAGCTGGGACATATAGTTCCACTGGCAGTGGATTTTAATGTCATGGTAGCTGAGGTGGGCTCCTAGACCCCTAAACACTTCTCTCGTGTCCACAACAATTGTTCATTCCGGTAAGTAATACTTACAGAGATGGAATAAGACCACCCAAGGGCGCTCCTGTTGAGGTGATGTCTGGCTGCAGGTGATGTCTGGGTGCAGGTGCTGGGGCTCCCGTAATGTTCGTGCAATTACAAACAGCCAGACACACATACATTTTGAAGCGTTTTTGCCGCGTCTTTGCATGCTTTTTTTCATGCATTTTTTTAAGCATGTTTGTACAGCAATGAATGCTTTTTGGCTCTAAATAAAGATATTTGAAAAAAGAAACGTGGGACATTGGTTTAACCCTTGGATTACCATTGAACCTGGGGTGAAAATATTGGGTTAATTTAAATGATTAAAGGATGAGTCTGTTTTGCTTCAAATAAAGAGTTTTATTCTTGGTGTGTGTGTTTATTCAACTCTTTACTTACAGGTTTAGTAATGAGGATGTCTGGCTGACATCTCACCATTACTAAAGCTAGGGCTTGGTGTTAGCAACACGTAATCCCATTACTCCTAATGCTGCACTTATTTTGTCAGTACATGCAGATCCACCGTATGTAATGATATTTCAATTAGTCAAAATCTGCAGAGGTGACTAGCATCTCCGCTACAGAAATTGACATGCAGCTGGTGAGTTTATGAAATAAAATGAAGTTTTAAATAAAAGTCATTTTCATAATCAGCTGAGCGAAAGCTGACCACTTAGGGCTGATATTACTAGCCGGGGAAGGGGCCATTAGCCAAAAATGTTCCCTGGCTATTAATAACAACCCACAGCTGTTTGCTTAGCCTTTAATAGCTAGATTACAGGGGGACCTCAGAAAAAAATAGATATAGGGTTCCCCTATAAAATCTAACCAGCAATGGCTAAACAGACAGCTATTAAGTGATGTTAATAGCCAGGGAAGGGGCTATGGATACTGGCCCCTTCGAGACTAATAATATCAGCCCTCAGCGGCCCCAGAAATGGCGCATCCATAAGTTGCGCCAAATCTCCAGATCTGGTGATTAGCCTTGCTCTTCCTACTTGCCCTTGTCCGGTGACAAGTGGGGTAATGTTGTTGGGGTTTATGTCAGCCTTGCATTGGTACCTGACATGAAGCCCAGGTTAGTAATGGGGGACGACTATAAGACGCCCCCATTACTAACCCCACAGTAAAGGTTTGGAAATAAAGACACAGCAAGAATAAAGTCTTTTATTTTAAATAAAAGTTCACACCATTTTTTACATATTTATTTAAAAATAGAAAACACAGTCTCACCTAACTCACCTAATGCCTAATCCGCTGAAGCCATTGTCACCTTTAAAAAAACAGAAAATAAAAACAACCATATCCCTCACCTGTCGATAACATAATCCGGTGTGTCCCACGGCGATTGGATCGCTTATAGAACAGTCACATAGGAAGATGTGACTGCTCTACAAGACAGCAGACTATACATTGAAATAGCGCTGAGCTGCTGTGAGTGAGGTCACATGAATTCATCAGCTGATGAGCCCCGGTGACCTCACTTACCGCACAGGTGCTGCGTGAGAATTTTCTCACTCAGCGGCAGTGTAGTTTGTTAGGTTACTGGAGCTTCATCAGCTGATGAATTCCAGTGACCTCACTCCCGGCAGCTCAGTGCTATACACTGCTGGAGCCAGTATGCTCCTGTCAGTGTATCATCAGCTGCTGAATAGAGTGGTCACATCTAGCGATGTGGCTTTTCTATTAACACTCGGGATTATGGCGAATAGGTGAGGAATATGGTGGTTTATTATTTTTTCTTTATTACAGGTGACATGGGAATCCAGGGGACAAGGTGTAGGTGAGTATGTGTTTTTTTTATTTGAATATTTTTTATAAATTCTTACTTTTTTTTTACTTTCAGCACAGGGGCCAGCTGATGAGAGACTACTGCTCCCATCCAGTGGTGCCTGCGTTCGCTATTTACAATGACAGTAGGTGTCATCTGATGGGGGTAGTAGTCTCATCAGCCGGCGCCTCTGACCCGCAGTAAACTTTTTACCGCAGGTCACTGTCACAGCTGTGGCATCACGGTGACATCTGACAGCATGATCACGTAGTGCTTTGACCTGAGTTAACAATGCTACTGCCAATCAGAAATCGTGTTCCCCGCGCTGTCACCTATATAGGGATATTTGGGTCCCCATTCATATGAATGGGGTCCATTTTCGAGTTTGATTTCGGCTACTGTTCTGCTACCCAAACCCAATCTTTTAATTAACTGTTCATCATTCGGCTAAACCCGCCGGACCCAAACAGTGAGGGGTTTGCCCATCGCTACTAGTAATATACCAATTCACATGTAAAAAAATCATTACCAATTTAAAGAAAAATTGAGAATTTTGTGAAAGAAAATTTATAGAAATCCAAGAATTTTTGTTTGATAATTTAAAACAATTTTGCCCCTTAACTGCTCTGCATCCATGAGGATGTATTGACTTTACAAGGAGCTGCGAGGGGTCTCTTGATAAGACATATTGTTCGCAGCCATCCCTTCTTCAAAGGTTGACATCTGACAGCGTGATCACGCAGCGCTTTGACGTGAGTTTACAATGCTACCGCCGATCAGAAATTGTGTTCCCCGCGCTGTCACCTATATAGGGATATTTGGGTCCCCCATTCATATGAATAGGGCCCATTTTCAGGTTTGAGTTTGGCTATTTTTCTGCTACCCGAAGCCAAACTTTGAATTAACTGTTCATTATTCGGCTAAACCCACCGGACCCAAACAGTGAGGGGTTTGCCCATCGCTACTAGTAATATACCAATTCACATGTAAAAAAAATCATTAACAATTTAAAGAAAAATTGAGAATTTTGTGAAAGAAAATTTATAGAAATCCAAGAATTTTTGTTTGATAATTTTAATTTTTTTTCCCCTTAACTGCTCTGCATCCATTGGGATGTATTGACTCTACAAGGAGCTGTGAGGGGTGGCGCTTTAGAGTTAAAGTCCTCTTTTTCTCTGAAGAGGCAATTTGCATACTAATGTTGGTAGAGATTTGCAATAAAATGCAAAATCTTGTAAAAAAAACACATTTTAAAACTCAATTTTAAAGATATCATATTCTTTGATGAATATGAAAAGATGATTTTGCAATCAATAAAGCCAGTAGAGGATGGTAAAACTTCTGAGCTTCAGGATCATCGTTTGCCGAGAGCAAAGGCTTAATCTGTACACTTTATAGCTTCTCTAATACAACTTTTGACAGCAGACAGATGAAAGAGCATTAGGAAGCAGTAATAGTGGAAATAACGTCTCAATCATCTTCAGTTATAATCGTATCTATCAAACAATTTAAAGAGAAAATAGTAGCTGTTATAATAACAAACCGATGAGATATATTACATTGTCATTGACATAATATAGGTATATGTCCATTAAATCATACAAGTGAAAATGTCAAATATCATTTAGAAAAATACATTAGTACTAATATCCCACTATTGCTCTTTAAAAATATATGAAACTGGTGCATTGTGGTATCATGATGATGATGATGATGAATCTTTATAGGACTTAAAGAATGGTATTTGAATATTATAATTTTCACAGCTGTATCTCTACATCTGCTGTTTTCTTTAGTAATTCCCCCAGAAAACTACAATTAATCATCCAATATAATCTATGAGGCCAAAAACCCAATAAGTGATGTCATTTGATTGAGAGATGAAAATAGGAGGAAATCATTTGGTAGAAGGGGAACTTTTCCTAGAGCCTCTAGAAAAAATCCCTTGCTGTGAAGTAATATTATTTTTTCTAGTGTCAACAAGTTTTTAGTAGTTGACAATGGTCTCCAACATGTCACTATTCAGCAGTTGTTGAAAGAAAAGCTCCAACCATCACCTAACTACTTGCTTAAAGAAGTTTTCCCAGAAAGAACATTTATGACTTATCCATAGGAAAGCATAGTTAACAGTTAAACCCCCAGTGGCCATATATTTATGAAGAGGTGATAAATTTTGTTAATGGGAAAAACTCTAAAATGTACACATTGGATGATACCAATTATAGCCAATTTATTAGTGGAATACTAGTAATTAGGGGAGGAGAGAAAAGGAGTCTGTCTTTCTGCACAGGGCACTTTGTAGCTAGCAATCCTGGTGATCACAACAGCATCGGCTTCACTAAACTACTGTAGTGCATTGTAATATCGTTGTGAAGCTTTTCATTTTTCAGTGAAGCCAAACTTCATCATTATCTTCACATAAACAATGTAAAAGAGGTTTTACAAAGAGAGTCAGATTTAATTTCCATTTTTTTTCCAAATTCAAAAAAAGTGTTTTCTACCTGAGTAATCACTAGCATAATAGCTATTTTCTAAATGTGAACAATAACTGGACTAAGAAAAGGGCTTTATAGAAAATAGAAACAACTGCAAAAATGGAGCCATTAGTGTCATACAATGACACGTCACAGTTTTCTTAATTGTTTTCAGTTTTAGACAGCAACAAGGAAAGCAAAGTTGATATAAATATTGTCATTTATAGAGGACAAACACAAAGCAAATGACTACTTTGCTGCTGCAATGGAAAAAAAATCAAGCAATTATGTGGAAAGAAGACCTTCATTGTGTTTAAATAATGTGTTAGGTTGCCATGGTAGCGTTAAAGATGGGATGAGTTTTATTCCATTTATTGTGTGTGTATTTGAATGTAGCTTTGTAAAGTGGAGAGTTTAGTAAGGTTTATCCACAGACCGCATGACAATTTATTTGTCATTCATCCCCTCATCCATAGATAACATGTAAAATAAAATAATGGTATAGGACTAGTGTTGAGCATTCTGATACTGAAATATCGGGTATCGGCCGATATTCGCGGTATCGGAATTCCGATACTTAATTCCGATACTTTTGCAATATCGTATACAGGAATCGGAAGTTCCCATAATGCAAAGAGCCAGTTTCATTTTATTCAGCCAATGAGGATCCTAAGAAGTGTGGGCACATCCTGTTAGGCATGTAGGCATGTTAACTAATGGCATGGCTGTGATTGGCTGCTGAAATGATGTCATGATGCACTATAAAAGCCGCCACCGCCATTTTGAGCTCACTCTGCTGTGAATTCAGTTAGGGATAGGACGCTGTTGTTCTGAGGGACAGCTTTAGCTACCTATTTGGTCTATTCTGCTTTACCCAAGCTACTTTATAAATCGCTGTGCCTTGCAGCGCTAGTGCACAGTTCTCTGTGCTGTTCACCGCTGTCTGCAAGGTCTCTGTGTGTGAGTGCAGCTCACCCTGTAGTGTGTGCTTCAGCCACGTCTGGTTATAGTGCACTCAGTGTGTGTCACTGCCTCATCCATTGTCCTGTTTTGCTAATTCATAATTTTTCCTGATATCTCCTATTAGTGTGGTGGTTCCATCCGTATTCAGCTAAATTGGTTCCAAACACACTATATAGGAGTAGATAGAGAATTTTTTTTTGTCTTGCAGCGCTAGTGCACAGTGCTCTGCATCTGCACTGTTCACCACTGTCTGCAAGGTCTGTGTGTGTGAGTGCAGCTCACGCTGTAGTGTGTGCTTCAGCCACGTCTGGTTGTAGTGCGCTCAGCATGCGTCACTACCTCATACATTGTCCTTTTTTGCTAATTGAACATTTTTCCTGATTTCTCCTATTAGTGTGGTGGCTCCATCCGTATTCAGCTACATTGGTTCCAAGCACACTATATAGGAGTAGATAGAGGAGCCTTTCTGCAGCATTGTGCCCTGCAGCCCCAGCCAGATTAGTATTAGCCTATTTTTTGTAGCCTCATCTATTGCATTGTAGGTTACCTTCCTACATTGTAATAGCTACAAAAAGTTTGTGATACTATCGGTATTACATCTTTGGGCACATCCAGTGTCTTTTTGTGACAAAAAAAACTAAAATAAAGTTCACCAAACACTCCACTTTACAGTTGTGTAGGCCACATTAGCTCATATTAATGTCTAGTCCACACTTTATAAAATTAGTGTTTCTTATACCTGTTAGCAGCTGTTCAGAAATAAGCACACTAAGCCCTTAGTACTTTTCCGCCTATCTTTATCAGTCTACCAAGATGAAGAAGGCAGGGAGTAAGGCATGTGGTCTTGGTCGTGGGCGTGGGCGTGGAGTTTATGCAGGGAGAGGACGTGAGGATTCTGTGCCTGCAGGGAGAGGACATGGGGATTCTGTGCCTGCTGCAGGCACCAGTGACTCAGCATCCCCCAGTTTTACCAGGGAACAGTCCTTTATGCGCAGCTTTGTAGGAGCTAGCCGTACCCCACTGCTGCGGGAGGACCATATTGAAGCTGTTGTCGGATGGATTGCAGCTAACGCATCGACTTCAATTAGTTCCAGATCCTCTCAGGTCCTGAGCACTGAAGAGCACCCATCTGTCTCTTCACCACCTGCCAAATTGCCCAGGCAGTCAGAGAGCCCTGGACAGGAGCCATCTCTGCTTCTGTTCTCTGAATCTCTTGGCTTGGAAAGAGGAGGCCAGCCAAGCAGAATTCGAGAATTTGAAGAAGAGGTAGTATGCAGTGATGCGCAACCGTTTTGTCTCTCTGAATCTGAAGAGGCGGGTGGGCCAGTGCCTATGATCAGCAGCACACCTCAGTACGCATCTGATGATGAGACTCAGGTGCCGGTTTCTGGTGCGTACTGTGCTGTCGAGACTACCCAGGTGAAGCAGTTGTTTGAAGAGGGTGGTGTAGATGATGAGGTCCTTGACCCATCATGGCGTGAGGGACAGGAAGGTGGTGGGACTAGCTCTGAGGAAGAAATTCCCCGAACGGCCCAAAAAGGAGGGAGAGGGAGGGGGCAGACTTGGTTGTCTGTAGCCTCCACTTCGGCATCCATTAGGAGCATGGCTCTTCCAAAATCCAAAGCGGGCGCTCCCAAGACTTGCAGTGCCTGGTCCTTTTTTGACACAGTTGCAGATGACATTTGCTTTGTCAAATGCAAGCTGTGTAATCAGAAGGTGAAAAGAGGGAAAAGTGTCAGCAACCTCAATACCACAAATATGTGGAAACATGTGCAGACCAAGCACGTGGTGGAGTTACAAAAACACACTGAAGACCTAGGCCAACCTACAGCGCCACCTACCACCTCTTCAGCTCGTGTTGTAGCCTCTTCCTCCAGCTCACACACAGCTGGTAAGGCTTCCTCACAAGATCGCCATGGAAGAATCTCTGGCACTGTTGTACAGAGACACAGTGTAATTCCACCCACAGCAACACTTTCCCTGTCATCTTCACACTCCCAGGCCAGTCTACAGCCATCGTTAGCACAAGCATGGGAGAAAAGGCGCCCATACTCAGCAAACCACCACCGAGCACAGGCTCTGAATGCTGGCATTGCTAAACTACTGGCCCTTGAAATGCTATCATTCAGGCTGGTGGAGACTGACACCTTTCGTAACTTTATGGCATTGGCAGTCCCACAATACCACGTGCCCAGCCGCTTTTATTTCAGCAGGCAAGCCGTCCCTGCCCTGCAACAGCATGTGGAGGGAAAAATTAAACATACTCTACAAAACGCCGTCAGTAGCAAGGTCTACCTGACCACCGATGCGTGGACCAGTAAGCATGGATTGGGACGATACCTTTCCCTCACTGCCCATTGGGTAAATGTTGTGGAGCCAGGTACAGATCTTGAGAGTGGTGCTGTACGTGTTCTGCCAACTCCAAGGATTGCAGGAATCCAGTCTGTACACATTGACTCCTCCTCATACTCAAGTTCCTCTGAATCAGCGCTGCAGGAGCCGTCACGGTCTACCTCCACATCGACCCATGAACAGTTACCTGTTAAGATGACCGATATGAGCACAGCCGTGGCCAAACGTCAACAGGCCGTATTAAAATTAATTTCTTTGGGGAATCAAAGCCACACAGCGCAGGAGCTCTGGAATGCCATCAACAGCAGAGCGACGTGTGGTTTGTGCCAGCGAATCTCCAGCCAGGCATGGTAGTGTGTGACAATGGCCGAAATCTGGTGGCAGCTCTGGGCCTAGGCAACCTCACTCACATCCCATGTCTGGCACATGTGCTCAACTTGGTCATGCAGAGTTTTTAGAGGGACTATCCGGATCTTGATGCACTGCTTCACAAGGTCCGCATAGAGTGCGCTCACTTGCGGCATTCCAGCAACGCAATATTGCGCATTGCAGCTCTGCAGCGCCGATTACGTCTTCCGGAACATCGCATCATATGTGACCTACCCACCATATGTTGGAGAGGTTGTGTGAGCAGCAGGCAGCAGTAATGGAGTTCCAGCTGCAGCAGGCGCAAACAAGTCGCAGTGCGCGCCCTTCACACTTCACCACCACTGAGTGGGCCTCTATGAGGCCACGTTTTGCGTGCCTTCGATTATTCCACGTGGATGGCGAGTGCAGATGATGCACTAGTCAGCATGACTATCCCCCTTATCTGCCTGCTTGAAAAAACACTGCAAGCACTAAGGGAGGAGGTTTTGGAAGAGGTGGAGGATGAGGAGTTACAAATGCCATCTGCTTCTGTACAGTCTGCACAATGTGGTTCCTCACAAAGGCCTAGGCAGCGGACACTTTGTGAGGAGGATGAGGAGGAGTCAACGGAGGAGGAAGATATCTGTCCAGAGTAGGGAGGTACACAATGCTCTATTAGTCAGTATCTAGAGCGAGGGTGGGGTGATGCAGAGCAGGCAGAGATCACTCCTCAAGCAGGGGACAGCGTTTCTTGTCCAGTTGGCAGTCTGCAGCACATGGTTGATTTCATGCTGCAGTGCCTGAGAAACGACCGCCGCATCGCCCACATTCTCAACACGGCTGATTATTGGGTGTTCAACCTCCTAGATCCTCGCTACCAGGACAACTTACAAAGCCTCATAACACCGTTGAACCGGGAGCGTAAAATGCGGGAGTACCAAGATGCACTGGTGTATTCCATCGTGTTCGCCATTACAACCGAGAGCAGTGCTGCTAGTGCTTTACAAGGCAGCTCAGTGCGTCGAGGCAGTGGACGAAGCTCTGCACAAAGAGGGAGCAGAAGCAGCGCCTCAGCACAAGACAAGACCCGTTTGGCCCAAATGTGGCAAAGTTTTGTGTCCCCGCCACCACAAATGTCTACACCATCACAGGCGGCTCCAGTCAGCCGGAGGCAACGTTTCCGTCAGATGGTGACAGACTACATGTCTTGCCCTCTCAGTCTACTCCCAGATGGCTCTTCTCCCTTCAAGTTTTGGGTCTGTAAGCTGGATACATGGCGAGAGCTTAGCCAGTATGCATTGCATGTGCTAGCTTGCTCTGCTGCTAGTGTTTTATCGGAACGCGTCTTTAGTGCCGCAGGTGGTGTACTAACAGACCGTCGCATGCGACTATCCTCCAATAACGTTGACCGGCTTACTTTTCTCAAAATGAACAAGGCCTGGATCTCGCATGATTTTGCCAGTCCTCTTCCAGAATAAATAATTGATTGGCAACAGTATCCAGATCTCCTGTTGTGTTCATGTTTCTACATCCTGAACTGTAATCCCTGAGCTCCAACACCGCCAGTTGCTGCTCAGAAGTGCCGTCTGCACAGTCAACGCTTGCTCCAGTGTTATTGGGGTTCAGTAACGTCAGCTGATCCCAAGATGTGTGTCCGGCAAATTCTCCTGCTCTGTCCACATTCACACTACTACAGATTTTAAAGTTGCTCCATTTACACCTCTGGCTCCTCTGTTTTCAGTACTATCCCTGAGCTCCAACACCGCCAGATGGTGCTAAGAAGTGCTGTCTGCACAGTTAACACTTGCTGCTATGTTATTGGGGTTCAGTAACGTCAGCTGTTCCCCTGCTGTGCGGGCGGCAATTTCTCCTGCTCTGTCCACATTCACACTACTACAGATTTTAAAGTTGCTCCAATTATACCTCTGGCTCCTCTGTTTTCAGTATTATCCCTGAGCTCCAACACCGCCAGTTGGCGCTCAGAAGTGCTGTCTGCACAGTCAACACTTGCTGCCATGTTATTGGGGTTCAGTAACGTCAGCTGTTCCCCTGCTGCGCGGACGGCAATTTCTCCTGCTCTGTCCACATTCACACTACTACAGATTTTAAAGTTGCTACAATTACTCCTCTGCCTCCTCTGTTTTTAGTATTTACCCTGGGCTCCAATACCGCTAGTTGCTGCTCAGAAGTGCCGTCTGCACAGTCAACGCTTGCTCCAGTGTTATTGGGGTTCAGTAACGTCAGCTGATCCCCAGCTGTGTGTCCGGCAAATTCTCCTGCTTTGTCCACATCCACTGTACTACTGAATTAAAACTTGCTCCAATTACACCTCTGGCTCCTCTGTTTTTAGTATTTACCCTGGGCTCCAATACCGCTAGTTGCTGCTCAGAAGTGCCGTCTGCACAGTCAACGCTTGCTCCAGTGTTATTGGGGTTCAGTAACGTCAGCTGATCCCCAGCTGTGTGTCCGGCAAATTCTCCTGCTTTGTCCTCATCCACTGTACTACTGATTTAAAACTTGCTACAATTACACCTCTGGCTCCTTTGTTTTTAGTATTTACCCTGGGCTTCAATACTGCTAGTTGCTGCTCAGAAGTGCCGTCTGCACAGTCAACGCTTGCTCCAGTGTTATTGGGGTTCAGTAACGTCAGCTGATCCCCTACTGTGTGTCCGGCAAATTCTCCTGCTTTGTCCACATCCACTGTACTACTGATTTAAAACTTGCTCCAATTACACCGCTGGCTCCTCTGTTACTAGTTTTTACCCTGGGCTTCAATACCGCTAGTTGCTGCTCAGAAATGCCGTCTTCACAGTCAACGCTTGCTCCAGTGTTATTGGAGATCAGTAACGTCAGCTGATCCCCAGCTTGGTGTCCGGCAAATTCTCCTGCTTTGTCCACATCCACTGTACTACTGATTTAAAACTTGCTCCATTTACACCTCTGGCTCCTCTGTTTTTAGCATTTACCCTGGGCTCCAATACCGCAAGTTGCTGCTCAAAAGTGCGGTCTGCACAGTCAATGCTTGCTCCAGGGTTATTGGGGTTCAGTAACGTCAGCTGATCCCCAGCTGTGTGTCCGGCAAATTCTCCTGCTTTGTCCACATCCACTGCACTACTGATTTATAACTTGCTCCAATTACACCTCTGGCTCCTCTGTTACTAGTTTTTACCCTGGGCTCCAATACCGCTAGTTGCTGCTCAGAAGTGCCGTCTTCACAGTCAACGCTTGCTCCAGTGTTATTGGGGTTCAGTAACGTCAGCTGTTCCCCTCCTGTGTGTCCGGCAAATTCTCCTGTTCTGTCCACATTCACACTACTACAGATTTTAAAGTTGCTCCAATTACGCCTCTGGCTCCACTCTGTTTTTAGTATTTACCCTTGGTTCCAGCACCGCCAGCTGTTTCCCAGCAGTGTCTTTGGCATGGGTACTCCCTCCTGCCCAGCCTGGTTCCAGCACGCCAGCTGTTTCCGGGTAGTGTCAACGTCACTTTGCCTCCAATGCGTTGTCCTGTCGTGTTGCGGTCGGGTTAGCCGACTCTATGGTGTCTGCAGTTTAGGTGACTCCTATGTGGGCTGCGGGATCTGGCAATGAAGGCTGGTTCCATAGTGCCAATAGGACAAGCACCCCCTGTAGGACTGTGGGTTTTTGTAACTGCGGCCGGCTCGCGGCCTTGCAACTTTTTTTTTCATGGGTACCTTCTGTTACCCATCCGAGTTCCAGCACCGTCAGCTGGTTCTCTGCAGTTCCTTTGGCTTAGGTGCCTCCTTCTCGTTATCCAAGTTCCACCAACGTCTGCTGGTCTTTGGTAGTGCTTTCTGGCACAGGTACCTCCTGCTTAGTTTCCGAGTTCCAGTACCGTCAGCTGGTCCTCGGTAGTTCCATTGGCTCTTGTACCTTCTGCTACCCATCCGGGTTCCAGTACCGTCAGCTGGTCCTCGGTAGTTCCATTTGCTCTTTTACCTTCTACTACCCATCGGGGTTCCAGTACCGTCAGCTGGTTCTCGGCAGTGCCTTTTACTTAGGTGCCTCCTTCGCAGTATCCAAGTTCCACCAACGTCTGCTGGTCCTTGGTAGTGCTTTCTGGCACTGTTACCTCCTGCTTAGTAACCGAATTCCATTACCGTCAGCTGGTCCTCGGTAGTTCCATTGGCTCTTGTACCTTCTGCTACCCATCCGGGTTCCAGTACCATCAGCTGGTCCTCGGTAGTTCCATTTGCTCTTGTACCTTCTGCTACCCATCTGGGTTCCAGTACCGTCAGCTGGTCCTCGGTAGTTCCATTTGCTCTAGTACCTTCAACTACCCATCCGGGTTCCAGTACCGTCAGCGGGCTCTCGGCAGTGCCTTTGGCTTAGGTGCCTCCTTCGCGGTACCCAAGTTCCACCAACGTCTGCTGGTCCTTGGTAGTGCTTTCTGGCACAGGTATCTCCTGCTTAGTAACCGAGTTCCAGTACCGTCAGCGGGTCCTCGGTAGTTCCATTGGCTCTTGTACCTTCTGCTACCCATCCGGGTTCCAGTACCGTCAGCTGGTCCTCGGTAGTTCCATTTGCTCTTGTACCTTCTACTACCCATCCGGATTCCAGTACTGTCAGCTGGTTCTCGGCTGTGCCTTTGACTTAGGTGCCTCCTTCGCAGTATCCAAGTTCCACCAACATCTGCTGGTCCTTGGTAGTGCTTTTTGGCACTGGTACCTCCTGCTTAGTAACCGAATTCAAGTACCGTCAGCTGGTCCTCGGTAGTTCCATTGGCTCTTGTACCTTCTGCTACCCATCCGGGTTCCAGTACCGTCAGCTGGTCCTCGGTAGTTCCATTTGCTCTTGTACCTTCTGCTACCCATCCGGGTTCCAGTACTGTCAGCTGGTTCTCGGCAGTGCCTTTGGCTTAGGTGCCTCCTTCGCGGTATCCAAGTTCCACCAACGTCTGCTGGTCCTTAGTTGTGCTTTCTGGCACAGGCACTTCCTACTTAGTAACCGAGTTCCAGTACCGTCAGCTGGTCCTCGGTAGTTCCATTGGCTTTTGTACCTTCTGCTACCCATCCGGGTTCCAGTACCGTCAGCTGGTCCTCGGTAGTTCCATTTGCTCTAGTACCTCCTACTACCCATCCGTGTTCCAGTACCGTCAGCTGGCTCTCGGCAGTGTCTTTGTCACGGGTACTCCCTCCTGCCCTGCCTCGTTCCAGCACGCCAGCTGTTTCCGGGTAGTGTCAACGTCACTTTGCCTCCAATGTTTTGTCCTGTCGTGTTGCGGTCGGGTTAGCCGACTCTATGGTGCCTGCAGTTTAGGTGACTCCTATGTGGGCTGCGGGATCTGGCAATGAAGGCTAGTTCCATAGTGCCAATAAGACAAGCACCCCCTGTAGGACTGTGGGTTTCGGTAACTGCGGTCGGCTCGCGGCCTGGCAACTTTTTTTTAAATGGGTACCTTTTGCTACCCATCCGGGTTCCAGTACCGTCAGCTGGATCTCGGCAGTGCCTTTGGCTTAGGTGCCTCCTTCTCGGTATCCAAGTTCCACCAACGTCTGCTGGTCCATGGTAGCGCTTTCTGGCACAGGTACCTCCTGCTTAGTAACCGAGTTCCAGTACCGTCAGCTGGTCCTCGGGAGTTCCATTGGCTCTTGTACCTTCTGCTACCCATGCAGGTTCCAGTACCATCAGCTGGTTCTCGGCAGTTCCTCAGCCTTCTTGTACCTTCTGCTACATTTCGAAGTTCAAGCTTTTTGAAATGGTTCTTGGTAATCACTCTGGATCTCCCTGACGAGGACCCTGAAGACGAGGACCCTGAAGACCAACCTGAAGAAGACGAGGACCCCGAAGACGACGACCCTGAAGATGAGGACCCTGAAGACCACCCCGAAGAAGACGAGGACCCTGAAGACGACAACCCTGAAGACGACGATCCTGAAGACCACTCCGAAGAAGACGAGGACCCTGAAGACGATGACCCTGAACACGAGGACCCTGAAGACCACCCCGAAGAAGACGAGGACCCCGAAGACGACGACCCTGAAGACCACCCCGAAGAAGACAAAGACCCCGAAGATGAGGACCCTGAAGACGAGGACCCTGTAGACCACCCCGAAGACGACGAGGACCCCGAAGACAATTACCCTGAAGACCACCCCAAAGAAGACCAAGAAGATGACCCTGAAGAAGTTGACCAAGAGGACAAAGAACAAGACGACAACCACCAAGATACAGAAGAACAAGAGACAGAAAACCAAGAAGCAGAAGTACAAGAAGCTGCAGAACAAAAAGCGGAAAAACATTAAGCATAAGACTAAAAGTCAGAGCAAAAGATATTATCTAAATTATAAGCAGAAGATGACTAAGCAGTGTATGGGGGTGAGTCCGTTCCTCCTCGTGGTGCCCCTGGAAAAGACCTGCTGCTGCAGGCCAAACTGAACGCGGACAAATCCTGTTGTAAATCTTTTGTGACGGGCAGAATGAAAGGTGTAATGTTCAAACTTTTATAGCTAACAACTATAGGAATGCCTGTCACAAATAAGAATATGATGAAGAAGAAGAATATGAAGAAGATGAAGAAGTAGAATATGAAGAAGAATAATAGTTGAATAAGAAGAATATGAAGAATGTAAAAAAAAGAATAATACGAAGAAGGTGAAGAAGAAGAAGATGAAGAAGGTAAAGAAGAAGTTGATGAAAAAGATGCTGATGCTGAGGATGATGAAGGAGAAAGTGTGGGAGAAGTAAAAAAGAAGGTGAAGAGCATGGAAGTAGTGAAACATAAATATCCGACAAAATATAAAAAAGGTTAACATAGTCAATATTTCCGTAACTCAGAAAGTCTTAAAAAAAATATTAATTCCTGCTATTCCATTTGATTGGACTAAACCTCTATGCCTTTATTGTCTCCCCCACCTCCCCCGATACATTCTACATTATTCTTAGTTGTTTTCCTTCATGTAGAATTAACCTACAAGGAAAGAAAGGGTTTATTTTTATTCCGATATTTGTGTCCCATTGACTTGCATTGGTTTCCGGTATCGGAATCGGCGATATCCGATACTTTTTGGGTATCGGTCCGATCCAATCCGATCCGATATTTCCCGATATCGGAAGGTATCGCTCAACACTATATAGGACTGAATTAAAATACAATCATATGCCATATATTACACAATGCCCTTTGCTACTACACCCATATTATGCTTGCCCGAAGCAAGGAATATCAATTCTGGCCTTCATTTGGTAATACTACTACCCAGATGACTGCCAATGGTGATGGTGGTGGTGGTGATTCTGCTGCTAGAGGATCCCACATTCCTACCAATATTATGGCATTTTTTTTCCTTTACACTATCGTATCTATTGCAATGACAACTTTTCCTTTTACCATAAATTTTGCACAACAATATAATTCACTTTTGACAATCTTTCAAAATGTGTCAGCAGGCAGCAGTATAGATGTGGCATGTACGATTGTCAATTTGGATTTATAAAACATCAACAGTTAAATGTACACATTTTATAAACTTTTTTTACCCCTTCTAAAAAATAAGAAATGCTATGTAGGTACATGTCTAAAAGGTTAGCACCTGCAACAGAGTGCTGTATTGGTGTTTTGGATACAGATGTAAAATTTTACTAGTAAACTGATGCACAAAAAAAATATTTGTGACACACTTTCAGAAGTTGACAATGACAGTTAAATGTCTGAATTTAGGGAATTGTCCTTTGTATTTTAAAAAAAACAATTATTCTCCCCTTTACAAAAAAAAAATTACACAAGAAGTCCAAAAATTCAGTACACTCGCTTGTGACCACCCCTGACTGATACAAATTTTACATTTTTCTTCTGTAAAAATATTGTGCTGCCTTGCTGCAGCTTTCTAGTCCATTAAGAATAAATAAAATATGTATATTTATGATTCAAATGCAGTATGACAGATGCTAACTACTCCATATCACTGATCAATCACACTAAGACTGTTACTTCTGCTGCTAGCACCTCTCCTACCACTATTTATTGATAATATGTATTATTCACAGACTTCTACACTCATTTTTATCACTGCTGCAGAAGTACAGCACACTACTGTTTTGAGATATTGTCCAATGTTTTAGGGATTTCTCTTGTTATAATATTTGTCGACCTATCACTACCTTAAATCACCCTAAAATGACTGCTGCATTTTTTGCCTTTATTTATGAATTAGAAATGGTTGTACTGTTTTTCAATTGAAGAAGCAAAGGCTTCTCAACTGGGAGTCAAAATGTTATCCCTTTCTTGAGATCCACAACAGGTTTTGCTATTTTTAAAATTATTAAATGATAAAATGGTATTCATCTCTTCCAATAAATAAAGTGGCAGAAGTCATTCTGGAGTATTAAGGGGCAGAAGAGAAACAGGTGTCATGTTACTATGTACATTAGGTGTCATGGCAGCAGAGGAGGTATATTGAACAGAACACTAACTCAAGCTGATAGTGTCGCTGTCAGAGGTTACATCATCCTTCTGTGATTGAGACAAGTAATATAATATATTCCGTTATACGCCTCTACACTGATACGTTTGCCCTCCACATTCCTCCCAACTGATAAGCTTGCCAGAGGCAAAAGAAGGCCAATTGTGACATGCATTTGATACTAATATTGCTAGAATGGTTGCTGCTGGCATAAACTGCCCTTCGTGTTTATAGCTTGTAAACAGTAAAAAAAATTCCGCTATCATAGTGCTGTTACAGCATATCACAGATCAATGCATTCAAAGTCACTCTGAAAATGTAGTCATAGCACCTACCTGTCATTTGAAGCTATGCATTATTATTCACAGACTGAGATTGAGATTATCACTTCTGTATTAATATTAGTGTTGAGCGAGCATGCTCGACACTGCTCGGTACTCACCCGAGCATCTGACTACTCGGGATGTTCGGCGAGCACCGAGCATTTCCGGGTTACTCGGGCGGGAGCTCGGGTCTCCGCCCTGCACGTTTGGCGCTCTTTAAAGAGCCAATGAACATGCAGGGATTGCCAGCCAGTCACTGGAATGCGATGTTGTTTGTGGGCATTACAGTGATTGGCTGACTGCACAGAGTCACCCTGAGTATTTAAAACCGGGCGCCGCCATCTTGGACACAGTCTATCCAGATCATACGGTGTGGGTAGAGTGCTGCTGAGTTAGGGAGAGATATATAGTGCGAAATAGGTAGTGTAGGGTCTCTAAAGCCTGCCAAATCAAACAAACAGTCCTTCTCAGGACTACTATCCATCCCAGATATCAGGCAGGCAGGCAGGCTGTATAAGAGATGCAGTGGTTATACCAGCAAACGCTGCGTTACAGTCCTGTATGCTCCTGTTGGTCAAATTGACAGACTTATCTCCCGGTCTCAGGGGCCAGGAAAATTCCTATTTTTTTCATCTATATCCTGTATTTTTTTTTCCTCAGTCAGACTGTACAAATGTGCGTCTTATTAAAATTTTGGTATCCCCCCCCCCCCCCAAAAAAAATTGAGTGTGTCTGTGACTGTTCAGACACCAATATATCTGTTTAAAAGAGTCTGGTGTAGGCCAGAGAAACAGAACTGTGGTTTTGCAGTTCCGCGGGTCAAATCTCTGTATTATCCTGTTTTTGGCATTTTTTGCCGAAAAAAAAACTGTAATAGTGTCTCCCTGACTGGTCAGACACCAATATTTCTGTTTAAAAGAGTCTGGTGTAGGCCAGAGAAATAGAACTGTGGTTTTGCAGTTCCGCGGGTCAAATTTCTGTATTATCCTACTTTTGGCATTTTTTGTCGTAAAAAAAAACTATAATAGTGTCTCCCTGACTGGTCAGACACCAATATATCTGTTTAAAAGAGTCTGGTGTAGGTCAGAGAAATAGAACTGTGGTTTTGCAGTTCCACGGGTCAAATCTCTGTATTATCCTGCTTTTGGCATTTTTTGCTGTACAAAAAACTGTAATAGTGTCACCCTGACTGGTCAGACACCAATATATCTGTTTAAAAGAGTCTGGTGTAGGCCAGAGAAACAGAACTGTGGTTTTGCAGTTCCACGGGTCAAATCTCTGTATTATCCTGCTTTTGGCATTTTTTGCCGTTAAAAAAACCTGTAATAGTGTCTCCCTGACTGGTCAGACACCAATATATCTGTTAAAAGAGTCTGGTGTAGGCCAGAGAAATAGAACTGTGATTTTCCTCTTCTACGGTTCTAATCTCCTTTTTATTACCCTTTTGCCATTGATAGTGCGAGTGTTAGCTATTTTACTTCATTTACAATGGGTAAGGCGCGTGTCAAGGGACTTGGAACTCGACGTTCTGGTGATGGTGCGTGTAGAGGACGGGGCCGTGGCCAAGGTGAAAATGTGCCACAACCAACAGCCACATATTCTCACTCCCACTTCTTGACCGAATTACTAGGGAACCACACTACAACACCAGTATTGCTAACTGATCAGTGTGAACAGGTTATTAATTGAATAGCATATAATGCTTCCAGTTACCTGGGCACCACCACCTCTGGTCTGTCTTCCACACGGTCATGTTTTAGTAGCCGTGAGTCTTGACTGCATACTCCTCCTCACCCTGATGCTCCTTCCTCCCACCATGCTGAGTGTCATCAGACAGCAACTGATCCCACACTTTGACTCTCTGAAGAGCTGTTCACTGGTCCATTTCCATATTTGTGCCCCTTGCCTGCTCCGTTTGAAGTGGTGGTAGAGGAGATCCCATGTAGCGATGCCCAAATATTTGAACAGCCATGGCCACAGTAAGTCGACGCTGGCAATTTGTCACAAGAGGTGGACGATGACGAGACTCAATTGCCACGAAGTGAGGAGGAGGATCGTGTTGCAGAAGAGGAGGAGGTGGTGGATGATCTTGAAACTGACCCAACATGCCAGGAGGACATGCAGAGTGAGGCCAACAGCACACAGGGGGAGAGAGGCAGAGTACCCCAACAGGCAGGAAGGAGCAGTGTGGTGGGCGCACACAGAAGGCGGGCAACCGTTCCCCATAACACCTACACGAGGGACGTTGCCAGTACAACCGGTAGGTCTTCCAGAGTCTGGAATTTTTTTAAAGACTCTGCTGATAACCCCAAAAAGGCCATTTGTACCACCTGCCATGCCAGAATCACCAGGGGTGACAAAACTACCAGCCTGACCACCACCAGCATGATCAGACACATGTCAGCAAAGCACCCGACTTTGTGGGACAAACCCCAGGGTCCACGACCAGTGTCAGCGGGTGTCACCACTGCTTCTTCCGCTGTTGTGCGTGTAATAGAACCCCCTGTTGTGCGTGCAAGGCAATTCCCTGTCCATATTGCATGCAAAGATGCCCCCTCCTCTCAGTCTTCACTTGTTATGGCAGTTTCTCAAGGAACAGCATCAACGTCCACGTCCATGTCCCACCGCAGCGTTCAATTGTCCATATCCCAAAGCTTTGAACAAAAGCGCAAATTCGCAGCCAACGCACCACAGGCCACAGTCCTAAATTCGCACATTTCACGACTGCTTGCATTGGAAATGCTGCCTTTTAGGCTGGTGGAGACGGAATCCTTCCGCCACCTTGTGGCGTTGGCCGTCCCTCAGTACTCGGTCCCCAGCCGACACTATTTTGCCCGGTGTGCCATCCCCGCACTACACAAGCACGTGTCCCAAAACATCTGCCGTGCCCTCAACAACGCAGTTACTGGGAGAGTCCACCTGACAACGGACACGTGGACTAGTGCTTGTGGCCAGGGACGGTACATGTCCCTGACGGCACACTGGGTAAACATAGTGGAAGCTGGGACCCAGTCAGACCTTGGGACAGAACACAACCTCCCCACACCGAGGATTGCGGGCCCTATGTCAGTCAGAATTGCCCCCACAATGTACAGCTCCTGCGCATCATTCTCCTCCTCATGTTCAGCCTCCATCTCAGATATCACCACATCAGTTACAAGCTGGAAGCACTGCAGTACTGCCTCAGCCAAGCGGCAACAGGCTGTGCTGAAACTCATAAGCTTAGGTGACAAACCTCACACTGCTTGTGAGTTGTGGACAGCTGTGAAAGAGCAGGCAGATCTGTGGCTGAGACCGCTGAACCTACATCAAGACATGGTCTTGTGTGACAATGGCGGTAACCTGGTCGCGGCTCTGAGGAGAGGCAAGATCACACATGTACGATGCCTGGCTCATGTGCTTAACCTCGTGGTTCAGCGGTTTCTTAAATCGTACCCCGAGTTGCCAGATCGGCTCATCAAAGTACGCCGCCTGTCAGCTCATTTTGGGAAGTCGGCTACAGCTTCCGCCGCCCTTGCTGTGTTGCAGCAGCATTTGCAGCTTCCGGCACACCGACTGGTGTGTGATGTCCCCACACGTTGGAACTCTACCCTCCACATGTTGCAAAGGATTTGTGAGCAGAAGAGAGCAGTTGTGGAGTACCAGCTGCAACAAGGCCGTCGATATTCAGGTCAGACTCCACACATAAGACCTCAGGAGTGGACCTGACATATGAACCATCCTGACAAACTTTGAGGAGTCTACCAAGATGGTGAGTGGCGATGACGCCATCATTAGCGTCAGAATCCAACCTGTCTGTCTTTTGCAACGCTCTCTGCAGAGAATTAAAGAGGAGGCATTGCAGCCAGAGTATGATGAGATGGATCAAGAAGCCGTAATGGGCGATTACACACAGCCCAGCCTCATCTCATCCCAACGTGCACTGGGGGACAATGAGGGAGAGGAGGAGGAGGAGGATGAGGAAGAACAGGAGCTGGTATCTTGCACTGTAGACGGTAGTACCTGTACAACTGTCATACAGTCGGTTCAGCGTGGGTGGCCTGAGGACAGGGGGGAGGAGGAGGAGAAGGAGAGCATGGCCTTTCGTCATCTTGGTGAGGAGACGGAAGTCTTGCCCGTTACCAGTCTGGCACGCATGGCTGACTCTATGTTACGCTGCCTTAACCGTGACCCTCGCATTGTCAAAATGTTGGGTGACAGTCATTACTGGTTGGTGACATTTTTAGACCCCCGCTACAAGGACAACTTTCACTCTCTTATTCCTGAGGTGGAGATGTCTACAAAAATGTGGCAGTACCAGAAGGCCCTTGCTGCAGAACAGTTAAAAAAATTCCCATCTGAACACGCTAGCGGCAGAGGTCACAGTTCGCTGACCAACCAAGGTGAACATGCGAGAGAGACGCAACTCCAATCCAGCAGAGGTAGGGGAACACTGTCTACATTCTGGGACAGTTTTCTGAGACCCGCCCAGCTTATAGGCCCTGAGGCGCGGGGTACTCTCACAAGGAGTGGAAAGTTTCAAAAGATGGTGAGGGAGTACCTTGCCGACCGTACCAGCATCCTCCGTGATTCCTCTGTACCTTTTAATTATTGGGTATCCAAGCTGGACATTTGGAATGCGCTTGCTCTGTATGCCTTGGAGGTCCTGGCCTGCCCTGCCGCTAGCGTGTTATCGGAGCGTGTTTTTAGTGCCGCTGGGGGAATTATAACTGATAAGCGCACTCGCCTGTCAACTGACAATGCTGACAAGCTGACCCTTATCAAAATGAACAAGGGCTGGATTGGGCCAGACTACTCATCACCACTAAATGACAGCAGAGTAACATTAAGACAAATCCACTGTGTTATTTCGGGAGGTGTATTCCCATGCACCGAATTCACACCCACACATGGGTATACGCTTCCTCATTTCGGCTGTATTTTGCTCTTCTCCTTATCCTCAGCCTCCACCACCACTATACCAGCAGGGTGACCGTGGTCCGTGTTGCCAGCATTGCAAGTTCCTCCTTCCTAATTTTTGGCAGCTTTTGCTTGGAAGGCATAGGCAAAGACTATGGGAGACCCACTCCCCAATAATGGGAATAATGTTTTTAAGATGCTGTACTGCATGGCTCTTCCAGGGGGCATTTAAACCATCTTGTTAAGCTACTGTAACCTCCACGTCTCTTCCAAGGGGCATTAAAACCGTCTTGCTAAGCTACTGTGACCTCCACCACTTTTCCCAGGGGCATTGATATTGTCTTTTTATTCTACTGCGACCTCCACCATTCTTCCAAGGGGCATTAAAACCATCTTGTAAAGCTACTGCAACCTCCACCACTTTCTCCAGGGGCACTAAAACCGTCTTGTTAAGCTACTGCAACCTCCACGTCTCTTCCAAGGGGCATTAAAACCGTCTTGATAAGCTACTGCAACCCCCATGTCTCTTCCAAGGGGCATTAAAACCATCTTGTTAAGCTATTGCGACCTCCACCACTTTTACCAGGGGCATTGATATTGTCTTTTTATTTCACTGCGACCTCCACCATTCTTCCATCGGGCATTGCATTTCCTCCTAATTTTAGTCAGCTTTTGCTTTTCAATGCATAGGCGAACACTAAGGGAGACCAACTCCCCAATAATGGGTAGAAGGTTTTTAGTATTCTGTAATCCAGGTCTGTTTCAAGGGGCATTGCAGTTCCTCATAATTTTTGGAAAGCCTTCCATTCACTGCTTAGGCCAACAGTGCACAGGAGACCCAGTTGCTATAAATGGAAAAAACGGTTTAGTTAAGGCACTCAGACCTCCATGTAACTTCCAAGGGGCATTGGAGTGCCTTGAAATTTTTGTTAGGCATTGCACTCACTGCATGCCCTTTAACTGTGTAGCCGAACCACTCCTTTTGGTACAGAAACATATCCTACAAGACATGTGTGGTTGACTGGCCTGATATTGATGTGAATGGTCCCTGTTCCTCCTGCTCTTTCTCCTTTGCCACCACCTAATCCATCATTCATCACCTGAAGCTTTGTTTTAACGGGAGTCATAGAACTGGGATAGTAGCAGGAAAACATCCAGCAATCCTCGGAAGAGGTAGGATATGCTCCAAAACGCTGACCACCTCATGCCTTGCTGCTACTACATACATGCTCTTGCATTCCAAGAAAAAAAGCAGATGTTAACTTCTATCATCATCATCATGCTCCTCACCTTGGCACTCTCAACTCCCATGATGGAGAAACCAGGGCCCACCGGAGGAGTCTGGTTCTCTGGTGGTCTCCTCCAATGCTGCCCTAAAGCAGGTCGGGCTAAGAAAAGTGTGGGGGATGTTTCAAGGAGAAATAGGGGCGGCTGGGGACCGTTTATGGACACCCGGCCGCCCCCAGATGGCTGAGGACCGCGGGGTGGCTGGGGACCGAGTATGAACGCCCGGCGGCCGGGTGTCCATGCGGTCCCCAGCCGCCAGGGGGCGGCCGGGCGTTCATACTCGGGGACTGAGTATGGATACCTCGCTGCCGAAGCAGCCATGAGGTAGTGACCAGCTTTGGCCTCCTCCAAACTAAAAGGCCCCATTTCAAGTGCAAGCTAGCAGTATGGTATTGCAGCCTGGGGGTGGGTGAGTGGCAGGTTGCACACTTACGCTTGCATCCCAAGAAATCAAAGCAGATGCTAACTTCTATCATCATCATCATCATGCTCCTTACCTTGGCACTCTCAACTCCCCTGATGGAGAAGCCAGGGCCCACCAGAGGAGTCTGGTCCTCTGGTGGGCTCGTCCAATGCTGCCCTAAAGCAGGCCAGACTAAGAAAAGTGTGGGGGAAGTTTCAAGGAGAAATCGGGGTGGCTGCGGACCGTTTATGGACACCCGGCCGCCCCCAGGCGGCTGGGGACCGTGTGTGGACACCCGGCTGCGGGACTGCTGGGGACCAAGTATGGACACCCCGCCACCCCCTGGCAGCTGGGGACCGAGCGTGGACACCCGGCCACCGGGCGACTGGGGACTGAGTATGGATACCTCGCAGCCGAAGCAGCCATGAGGTAGTGGCCAGCTTCGGCCTCCTCCAAACTAAAAGGCCCTATTTCAAGTGCAAGCAAGCTAGCAGTATGTTATTGCAGCCTGGGGGTGGGTGGGTGACAGGCTGCATACTTGCGCTTGCATTGCAAGGAATGGGGGAGGTACAATTGAACACTGCCCTGGGACAAGGACTTGCATGGGGATAGTTGCAAGTCTCCATCTTCTGATGCGGAAAGGATCACTTCTGATGGGCACACTTTTAGGCAGTGACCTGTGTCTCAGAGATTCTTCCAGGGGTCATCCCCATGCTGTTCCCATGTCTTTTCAGCACTGTATGCATGTGTCACACAGCACATGGCCAGATAAGGTTGTAAAATGTTAAAATGACATTTCCCGGTGAATGCATTTGTCACGGTTGAAAGCAATACAAAAGAGCAAAAACACATAAAAATGCTACTTGTGAGCATAGCTCAAGGTGTGGAGGAGTATTTTTGGATATTTATTTTACCTTATATACAAGTCTTTACCCTGCAAAGGAAGTTCCTTATCATATTTCACAGGAAAACCTTTTTCAGTTTAGTTTTTGAACGTTTTATTGTGAGCCCGTTAAAGTGGCTTAATACCTCTGACCACGATGTTGACAGCAGTGACCTGGGGGTCAGAAATGCTTCCTGGGGCGATGCCCATGCTGTCCTCATGTGTTCTGAGCACTGTCACTATCGTTTTGGGCACTTTTTAGGCTATCTACAGACTGCTGTGGGTGCCGCTGCAAAAATGCTCTGGTCTCCCATAGACTAACATTGTGCTCGTTGCTGGGGTTGAGCACCCGAGAATCATGGTGAGCTCGGCCCAAGCTTTGAGCACCCGAGCATTTTAGTGCTCACTCAACACTAATACTGATTCCTGGTCTGCGGCTGGCCAGGTTTCAACTTCCCGCTCGGCGGCACCAGTCAATTGTCCCAGCACTACAGCGGCTCTCTGCTTACCAGTCATTGAATACATATCCAGTACACTGCATATTTTCCTTTTGAACCCAGACAGGGTGTCTTCTTTGCCGTCATACTGGGGAAGCCATTTTGCTCCAGGGATATACGGCAGGGCCATGTGTATCAATGGAGTCACGACCCCTGCTGGTGGGGCGGCCGCTCTGGCCTGAGCAGGGCCGGGCGCGATTTGAGCATCAGGAGCGTTAACAGGTGCTCCGGCATTATGCTGGTCATCGGCCATGGTTGCGCTCCCCTAGTAAACCGTAGCCTACCTCCTGTTTCTTTAATTGGGTATGCCGCAGCTCCACAGACGACGGTCTCCTTCCAGGACCTGACGCTTCCTGATGCTGCGTCAGAGCGCGAGGCTGGGCTTGAGCTTCATGCGCTTCCAACAGTCACGCCTCTCTGATTCCCGCCGTTATGCCCCTCTTCTTCCCGCGCGTCGACGCGGTAATGGTGGCGATGTTCACAACAGTTCAAACACAGTTCAAATACGGCACACAGTACCCGGTGTCAACGGGCACGAAATCCTGTTCATGACGCCAGGAAAGAAAGATGTGTCACCCAGGGGGAATATAGGGGACTCGCTACCCGGGCCTTTTACCTTGTTTAGTAGGTCACGGCAGTCGGCTCCCAGGCCCGTACTCTGGGTCTCTCTTTAAAAAGGGGTCTTAGTGTACAGTTTGTCTCGTGACGCCACCTGTGGTTTCCAGTAATGGTTACCGGTGCTGCTGCAGACCTCCGGGTGGTGATGGGATGGCAGCTGGGATGTTTCTGCTCCCCACAGGGGGAGCGGGCCCCCAGGGAAGTGTAGGTGCAAATGGTGGTGATACTGGGGCTTGCAGTGCAGGAGAGATGGCGCAGCAGGAGTAACTGACAGAGACAGGGGATTCACTTCAGTACCTTTACTGGTGCCGATGTCAGGTACGGTCCAGGGTACTCGGTAGGAAGGGTGAACTTCAGGACTTCTCCCCAGTGAGTGGGTATAAGGCCTCCTGGTCCATGTCTCCCTCTCTCTAAGCTCCTGACCAGCCTGCAACTGGTTCTAGCTTCTGTGTTGTGCTGTTCCTTCACCTGTCACTTGGTAGTAGGACCTTTTTCTGGCAACCACTATCCCTGGATGCCGGGGCCTTCGTGGTTCATAGTCCTGTGAAGGGTTTAGCTTCAGGTCGACCAGGGACTGGTAGTCCTCCTGGTATGCCTGTGATCCATACCGGGTATAAAAGACCATGTAGGCACGGACCCGGTGTCCGGTTTGGGTCTTGGGGTGAGCCTATGATGCTCCTCTGCCCCCTCAACTCCTCTCTCCTCTCCTCCTTGCCTCCGGTCACACTCGAGGCCCTCAGTACAGCAACAGACGTGCTGAGTCTTCACTGCTCTCAGTGGCAGCACACTCTCTGAACAACTAACTGCCTAACTCCACCCTCCACTTATATATCCCTATCAGGGCTCCCTCTGGTGGTATGAGGTGGAAGGGTGGAGGTGTTTGTCGGCAATGAGCGCCTCTTGTGGAGAAGTCCATCCATGCACCCTTTTGGGTCCTGTGGTACCTGTGAACAGCAGGATGCCACATATAACATAGGAGATATTCTCCAAACTATTTCAAACTCAGATTTAGCCTGCTGTATAACGTTAGGAGCAGCAAAAAATAGATTTTTTGACTCTGCGCAAGCTCTGAATACAGCTGAATTTCACTGCCACTAAAAGGACTAGGTGGCTTATAGCAGAGTGTAACACGTTTGCGACAGAAAATACATTTTTTTGGACTCTGCCAAGCAACAGAAAAAAATGATTTTTTTTTACTCTGAAAGCAGCTGAAGTTCACTGACACTAACTTAGTAGCTGACGTATAGTAGAGTGTATGACACTTGCCACGCAAAAAAATCTTCTGTGGAATCTGCCTAGCAAGACAAATAATACATTTTTTTACTTTGAAAACAGCTGAGGTTCACCACCACTAAGAAAGTAGGTGGCTTTTAGCAGACTGTATCACGATTGCCACAGAAAAAAAATCTTTTTTTAACTCTGAAAACAGCTGTAGTTCACCGCTACTAACTTAGTAGCTGACGTATAGTAGAGTGTATGACGTTTGCCACACAAAAAAATCATTTGTGGACTCTGCCTAGCAAAACAAAAAAAATATTTTTTTTGCTTTGAAAACAGCTGAAGTTCACCCACCATTAGCAAATGAAAAAAAAAAGGTTTTTGTGCTCTGCACTCAGCTCAGAAGCTCTGCACTGACAAGCTATGCAGATAGCTGAATTTCAATTTCACATAGTTAAAATGTGGCCTACAAGGGCTTGCTTGATTGCTTTATCACATTAGCAAGTGCAAAAATAGTTTGAAGGTATACCCCTGCATGGAGCACAGACAGTACAACCGATGCACAACACTAAGTTACACAACACAACATAGGCCCTGCTCTTTCTGTCAGAATCTCAGTAATTGCACAAAAACAAAAAAAGTGCTGCAAGGTCGATTGAACAGGACTTATCTACACTATCTGACTTCCACAGAAGCGCCCATCTGTCTAGCTAGTATCTCTCATTACACAGGAGCTGGGTGCCGGAGCAGCGTCTAACACGAGAGACATGCATAAAATTGCACTTGGGGAACATGGCCGGTTTTTGTATGGAGAGTACATTTGATTTCAGCAGTCAATTACAGAAGCCCTTGAGTCTGGGACACTGTGGATGCTTCTTGTGCTCTGATGGGCTAGCCGCGCTTTCCTGACTTAAAGTTACCACCTACAGGAAAAAAAAAAAAAACAGTGCGCCGCTGATCTGACCTGTTTTGAGCTATCACCAGCCGCCCCCACTCATCTACCATGTCTCCCCGCTCATCATACATAAGCACTATGCTACCAAAAGTGTTAAAACCACTGTAGTTGCCCCGCAATCACGTAACCACAGAAATTAACTGAACGTTACTGATTTTCACGAATTTAACAAATTTTGCTCGCCTTTCCGATCACGAATCCAAATGTGCCACATTCATGTCGAACTTATGTTTGGAAATTGGATTTTAAACATATTAGCTCATCACTACAGCAAAAGCCACGGAAGTCCCAAAACCACCGGTGCATGAGAAAGTGGCAAAGTTGAAAAATAAATATCCTCAATGTGTACTCCACCAATATGAAGAGTTATTTTCACTGTCTGAAATTGGATATAACCACCTAGAATTGTTTAATCATTCACAGAGGTTAGCTGCTGGGACATCTGCAAGGAAACTAAATGTTTTAGCCTTTTGGCCTGAGTGAAGTCCAAAAAATTCTCTGCTGCTCTAGAATCAATAAGCACTTGTCCTGTGAACACAGAGGAACTTTAAACAATGGATAAAAGCATGAATAATTTATCTTTATTGGAAGAGTTAATCTTCGTCAAAGGTTTGAAAATTTCCCCATTAGGCCTTCAGTTTGGAAAAATTTGTGCAATTAATATCCCACCACAATACAAACAGATCCGCCAGGAAGGCAAAGGGATCTTTCAGCAGGAGATAATCTGTTCTGACCGATCTCCATAAGTTTTGATTCAGCCATTTGAGGAGGAGATTTTGAAGACATTTCATGATATTAGACATGGGAATCAATCATTTTTTCCTTAGACCATTCTTCAAAATGCTAGTGCACTCGTGTGGCAAGGGAAATCAAGTCATCAAGGGAAGACGGCAAACCTCTACCAGCGAGTTCATCTCTGAACTGGCTGGATAAGCCTGCATAGAGAACAACCAGGAGAGGGTCATTGTTCCAAGTCAATTCAGCAGCTAGGCTGTGGAACTGGGTGGCATAATGTCCCACAGAGGTATTCCCTTGTCTGTGCCACAGTATGGAATCAGCGGTGGAGGGGAAACAACCTAGTTCATCAAATGCTTTATGGAAGGCAGACAGGAAACATGGTAGTGAATGCATCATAGGGTCCTCCAGCTCACACATTGGTGAAGCCCACGCCAAGTAGTCCCATGACAGCACAGAAAAAATGTAGTCCACTTTTGACCAAAAATTGCACGGGACATAACTAAAAATGTAGAGTGCATTCATTTACAAAGGTCCGACAGGCCTTAACATTTCATCGAAACAGGCAAGAGAGGGCAAATGTGGAGAAGTTCCTCAAGCAGAATGCCCCAAGTAAGTAATAGTAATGTCAGGTGTTAAAGAGCTGGTGGCAAATTAGCAGGAGTCCGAGACTGTGCATAAACATGGGCTGAGAGATCCTGCATAACTTGGACAAGCTCCCGTTGACATATAGCAAGTTGCATTACCAGTTCAGGCAAATATTCTGTATCCCATGGCAATGAAGATGTGGCTGCTGCATCTTTGGAATCAATGATTTTGGGACTTTGTTATGCTCACCAGATGAGGTGGATCCTCTAAGCCTTATGCTCGGGTGGGTAGATGGACCCCAGGTGTTGATGCAGCAAGCAGCAAGACACATGGGCAGCAAGGACTTGGTACACACAGGAATCACAGAAGTAGCAGGACCGATGAAGTGGAATACTTCAGGGATGAATGCAAGCATGAACAAAAAAAGCACAGATGGTGTAGCACATCTAAAAAAGGATTAGAGTCTCAATCCCAAGACACAGGTGTGTGTCTTAATGGGTCTTAAATAGGTGTAGGGAGCTGATGTCATTGATCCACTGTGAACAACTTGCAAAATATGACATAAAGCACAGCAGAGGGCAGCAGACCCAGGGAAAGAAAACTGATTCCAAAATACCAAAGACAGATGTGTGCAAATGGCCAAAAATTGGCTTCATGGAAGAATTGCAGTCATTTATTCGACTTGGAAACAAGACCAGGCAACTCCATTATACACTAAAACAAATGAATGGGGTGAAAAAAATGACTGCATGTTCTTTTGATTAATGAGTCAAAATGTTAAATATCTGTCTGAAACAGAAAGCAGTTTGTTTACCCAAAGAGTGGTACAATAATGAGTGTCTGCAGGCAACAGTGAAACATGGTGAAGGTTTCTGGCAAGTTTACTGTAGTTTGCAGCATTTTTTTCCGCACCTGCCTCACACTTTTGTATGGCACATATGGACACTTGTGTGAAAGAAATGGAAGTAAAACAAAGCGAAACAAAACCTAGCTCTAAAAATTAAAAAATGAAACAAGCAAGTGTTAGGCTGTGTGCCCACGTAGCGTTTTACAAGCGTTTTTGATGCGGAATTTCCGCAGCGGAAACGCTTGTAAAATGCTTGGTAACCCGCACCCCATGATCCCCAATGGGTTTCCGCAACTTCTATGCACATGCTGCGGTTTTTTCCGCAGCGTTTATGCCGCGTTCAAAAATCCGCAGCATGTCATTTAATTTTGCGTTTCCGCATGCAGAATTGCCTTTGTCCAATGCATAAAAAACGCAAGGCAATTCCGCATGTGGAAAACGCGTGAAAAACGCGCGAAAAAAGCGCGATAAACGCGTGCGGAATTCCGCATGCGTTTTTCCGGGAGAGGACTTGCATTTATGCAGCAGAAATTTTCTGCTTCATAAATGCAACGTGGGCACATAGCCTTAGTTACAAAGAAATTGTTTACCCAAAAAACTTGACGTGTGTTTTACAAACAGCTTTGTCAAATTATTGAATTATACAATATGTCAATTTAATTACCTGTATAAAGTTTCTGAATTAGCATGTTCAATGTGCTAAATGGACAACTGTACTAGAGAGAGTCATTGCCCCTTGCAAAAAAACAACGGTAATAAAAATGAAGACAATGAAACAAGTAAATGCTTTGGTACCAAGACATGGTTCATCCACCAAAACCCGGCATCTTCAGGGATTCCAAGATGCAATGTAATTTTGCACAGGGATAAAAACTTTCTTATTTTTCATTACCTTTTATCCCTATGCTGGACTACAGTGCATCTTGGAATTTCATTACTTACGCCCAAGTCGGGGGTTAAAGTCCATGCAGGAAATCTTCTAGAAGCTAGTTGGTGAATCACTGTTAAACCTTTTATTTGAATTTTCTTCAGGGGTTGTTTAGAGTTATGGATAAAGTATGATATAGAAACTTAACAAATAAAACATTAACTTCTGGCACTGTTGAAGAGAAATTGGCAAATTTGATGGGTGGAACACTCCTTAACTCTTCATTGGAGACAATAGCAATCCTGTTCATGTATCTGCCATTGATAAAACATAGCAAAATAATAAGGAAAAAACAGGGATCATGACATTTTCAGCAAAAAATCTGATAGCCCTAATAGAAGAAAGACACATTACACTAAATGCATGAAAGATTATAGTCTCAATTCATTAAGAATGGCATTTTGTGTACTAGTCTTGATGAAAAGTACCTTGAAGTAAATGATTCTCCATTAAGAGACTTGTACCAACACAAGAAATATAGTATCAATCAGTAGAATACATTTCTGTCTTAATTTCCGCCACTTTTATGGTGTATATTAAGACACATTTGTTGAAGTATATTTTATGGCATACATTATGATACATTTATTGGCCTCGGGAAGCCATGCCCCCATCTGGGTAAGCTCTTACCGTGTTTAAAGCTTTGGGAAGCAGGCCAAAACTACAGTAAAAACATGAACATTTAAAAAAAATTGCATAACTATGAGGTTTGCAAAAGTTTTCACATTTATAGCAGTTTTACCTCAGAAAATTACCATAAATACTTTAAGAAATCAGGGGATATGTGTTTTAATCCATTTTAAATGTGTCATTAAAGGGTTGGTCCACTGCTTGGACAACCCCTTCTTAAATGTCTGAATCCTCCAAGTAAAATAAGAAAAGCTCATACTCACCTACTGAACAGTTCAAACAATGTTGAACCGACTCAGGTGACATTATGTTATTAGAGCGGTCACCAACCATCTGCAGCCATTACTACCAGGGATTGAAGCTTGAAGAGGACAATTTGCATATTCCATGTGCCTTCTGGGAAAAGCGAAGAGTCTTCCTCAGCTAGAAGATCGTTGGGTACAGCCGGGACCAGCTGCTTGGAAAGCATCGCCAAACCAGGGATTGAAGCTTGAAGAGGACAATTTGCATATTCCAGGTGCCTTCTGGGAAAAGCAAAGAGTCTCCCTCAACTAGAAGATCGTTGGGTACAGCCGGGACTAGCTGCTTGGAAAGCATCGCCAAACCAGGGATTGAAGCTTGAAGAGGACAATTTGCATATTCCAGGTGCCTTCTGGGAAAAGCGAAGAGTCTTCCTCAGCTAGACGATCGTTGGGTACAGCCGGGTCCCGCAGCTTGGAAAGCATGGCCAAACCGCGTGCCTGACGGCGCGTAAATTTGTTTCATTTGTTTATCCTAGGGTAACACAAGAAAGAAGACTGACATCAAGTCAGCAGGGACAAGGAGCAGCATGGCAGATGTTACAAGTTACAACCTGCATGGTGAGCTGCAACATGTGCTACATGTTCACAGATCGAACAGAAGATGAAACCAACTTCACCTGCCTGAAGTGTAGACTACTGGCTCTTTTAGAAGAAAAAGTGCGGGGACTGGAAGAAAGAATTGCGACATTAAAACTCATCAAGGAAAATGAAGACTTCCTGGACAGAAGAGAAGCGTCACTACTGGTCACTGAAAGTGAAGGAAGCGTCAGAGAACCTCCAGAGGCAGACAAGTGGAGGCAAGTGACCAAAAGAAGCAAGAAGACCATGGAGACACCACCAACCACACAACTGAGAAACAGATTCCAAGGACTTGTGGAGGACAAGGATGGCACACCTAAGGATGAGGCACCACCAGCAAGCAAAAAAGAAAAGAGCACCCAGAAACACCCAGAAGCGACAAGAGAAAGGACAGCCAAGAAGGGAAGAAGAGTGGTGGTGGTGGGAGACTCACTACTGAGAGGAACAGAATCAGCTATCTGCAGACCGGACATAACCGCAAGAGAAGTATGCTGCCTCCCAGGTGCGAAGATCAAGGATGTTACCGATAGGATACCGAAGCTCATCAGTTCCAAGGATGTCCACCCATTTCTTCTGATACATGATGGCACCAATGACACGGCAAGGAAGGACCTACCGACAATCTGCAAGGACTTTGAAGCATTGGGGAAGAAAGTAAAAGAACTGGATGCGCAGGTAGTTTTTTCTTCTATCCTTCCAGTAGACGGGCATGGCGTCAGGAGATGGAACAGGATCCTTGATGTGAACAACTGGCTGAGACGATGGTACAGACAACAAGGATTTGGATTCCTGGACCACGGTGTGAATTACCTCTATGACGGACTCCTTGCCAGAGAAGGACTACACCTCAACAAACCCGGGAAAAACACACATTCGCCAGGAGACTCGCAACACTCATCAGGAGGGCGTTAAACTAGAAGAAGAGGGGATGGGAAGAAAAACGCCAGACAAGAACATGAAACCAAAGAACATAATAATGAAAGATATGAAGTGCGACAAAGAAGGTCCAAGACAAGATACTTGGAAGGGAGGTAAGAAAATTTCTAATACAATCCACAGGGAGAAGATTGGAACAAAACAAAATTGTGTAAACTGGGTGCTAGCAAATGCCAGAAGCCTGACAAACAAGATGGATGAACTGGAAGCAGAAATATCTACAGGTAACTATGACATAGTGGGAATAACCGAGACATGGTTTGATGAAAGCTATGACTGGGCAGTTAACTTACAGGGTTACAGTCTGTTTATAAGGGATCGAAGAAATCGGAAAGGGGGTGGAGTCTGTCTATATGTAAAGACGTGCCTAAAGCCTACAATACGGGAGGATGTATGGGAGGGAAATGAGGAGGTCGAGTCCTTATGGGTGGAGATACATGGGGCAAAAAACAATAATAAAATTATCATAGGAGTCTGTTATAAACCACCAAATATAGCAGAAGCCACGGAAAGTATATTAATGAGACAAATAGACGAAGTAGCAAAAAATAACGAGGTGATTATTATGGGGGACTTCAACTACCCCGATATAGACTGGGAAACCGAAAGCTGTAGATCTCAGAAAGGAAACAGGTTTCTGTCAATTATCAAAGACAATTATTTGTCACAACTTGTGCAGGAACCATCTGGAGGGACGGCCCTTTTAGACTTAATATTAACTAACAGGCCAGACAGAATAACTGAGGTGCAGGTCGGTGGGCACCTGGAAAATCGTGACCACAACATTATACAATTCCACATGTGCTTCAGTAGGGTGCCCAGCAAAGGAGTCACAAAAACACTGAACTTCAGGAGGGCAAAGTTTGATCAGCTAAGAGATGCCCTTCACCTTTTAGACTGGGATAGTATCTTCAGTAATAGGAGCACGGATAGAAAATGGGAAATTTTCAAAACAGTCCTACATAGTCACTGTAGAAGGTACATACCTTATGGGAATAAAAGGGCTAGGAATAGGAGGAAGCCAATGTGGCTAAATAAGGAAGTCAAGAGGGCAATGAAAAACATAAAAAGGGCTTTCGGTAAACTTAAACATGAAGGCAGCGAGGAAGCGCTAATATCTTATAGGGAAAAAAACAAAATCTGTAAGAAACAAATAAGAAAAGCAAAAGAGGAGACAGAGAGACTAATTGCCAAGGAAAGTAAAACGAATCCCAAACTGTTCTTTAACTATATAAACAGCAAAAGGATTAAAACTGATGGAGTTGGCCCATTGAAAAATAACCTGGGTAAAATCATAGAGGGCGATGAGGGTAAAGCAAACCTACTCAATGGCTTCTTCTCCACTGTTTTCACAAAAGAAACCAATTTATCGGAGGAAATGCAGAGTGATAAAGTAAACCCTCCGCTAAATATCACCCACCAAACCCAGGAGGAAGTTCAGAAACGCCTAAATAATATCAAAATAAATAGACAAGTCACCAGGCCCGGATGACATACACCCCCGGGTACTAAAAGAATTAAGTAATGTGATAGACAGGCCGCTGTATCTTATATTCAAGCACTCTTTATGGACAGGGACTCTCCCACTAGACTGGCGCCAAGCAAATGTGGTACCAATATTCAAAAAGGGGTCTAAAAGTGACCCTGGCAACTATAGACCAGTAAGCTTAACGTCTGTTGTGAGTAAATTGTTTGAAGGATTTCTTAGAGATGCTATTGTAGAATATCTTAATGATACTAACTGTCTAACTCCATATCAACATGGATTCATGAGGGATCGCTCCTGCCAAACAAACTTGATCGCCTTCTACGAGGAGGTGAGCTCACAGCTGGACCAGGGAGAGTCAGTGGATGTTGTATACCTTGACTTATCCAAAGCGTTTGATACCGTGCCACACAAAAGGTTGGTATATAAAATGAGAATGCTTGGTCTGGGGGATAATGTGTGCAAGTGGGTAAATAGCTGGCTGAGTGATAGAAAGCAGAGAGTGGTTATCAACGGAGTAAGCTCAGGGTGTGTCAGGGTTACTAGCGGGGTGCCTCAAGGGTCTGTCTTGGGCCCTATATTATTTAATATATTTATTAATGATCTAGTGGAAGGGTTGCATAGTAAAATAGCAATATTTGCAGATGATTCTAAATTTTGTAAAGTAGTTAATACAGATGAGGATAGTGCACAGCTACAGGAGGATTTGGATAAATTGGGGAGTTGGGCCAAAAAATGGCAAATGGGGTTCAATGCCGATAAATGTAAGGTCATGCACATGGGAAAGAAAAACAGCAGTCACCCATACATATTAAATGGGAAACCGTTGGGGAAATCTGACATGGAGAAGGACCTGGGCGTCTTGGTTAACAGCAAATTAAATTGGAGTGCCCAGTGTCAGGCAGCACCTGCGAAGGCAAATAGAGTCATGGCATGCATCAGAAGAGGAATAGGGGCATATGATGAGAACATTGTTCTTCCTCTGTATAAAGTGCTGGTAAGGCCGCACTTAGAATATTGTGCACAGTTCTGGGCTCCGGTGCTAAGGAAAGACATATTGGACCTAGAGAGGGTACAAAGGAGGGCGACTAAGGTAATAAAGGGAATGGAGGGACTAGAATACCCAGAGAGGTTGTCAAAATTAGGCCTATTTACGTTGGAAAAGAGAAGGCTTAGGGGAGACCTCATAAACATGTATAAATACATCAGGGGGCAGTACAGAGATCTCTCCCATGACCTGTTTATACCAAGGATGGTGAAAAAGACGAGGGGGCACACTATGCGTCTGGAGGAAAGGAGGTTCCTGCACCAGCATAGAAGGGGATTCTTTACGGTCAGAGCCATGAGACTCTGGAACTCTCTGGGAGAGGAAGTGGTGATGTCCAACTCACTTAATGAGTTCAAGAGAGGCCTGGACGCCTTTCTTGAGAACAATAAAATTACTTCTTATGCTTAGTGATAGTTAATTAATCCAGGGATTTAATCTGACTGCCAGATTGGAGTCGGGAAGTGAATTTTTCCTCAATGATGTAAATTGGCCTATACCGCATGTTTTTTTTTTTTGCCTTCCCCTGGATCAACGCTGCGGAATAGCTGCAGTGCACAAGAAATAAGCTGAACTGAATGGACGCTTGTCTTTTTTCGGCCTTATAAACTATTTAACTATGTAACTATGTAACTACTATTTTGTCAGAGCGGAACAATGATTATTTAGAGAGTGCTTGGATGTGCAAGGAGAGGGAGGTGCCTTGGATTAATGAATTATTAAATGTCTTCTGCCGAATGCAAGAAGTCTTAGGGTATGTGCACACGATGCAGAAATGAAGCAGAAAATTTCTGCATCATTTCTGCATCTCCCTGGCAGAAAAAACGCATGCAGATTGTGCATGCGTTTTTTCCTGCAGAATACATGCGGATCCACATGCGGATTCACATGCGTTTCCGCATGCAGATTGACAAGCGCTTTCCAGGCGATAGCATCACTTGGAAAGTGCTTGACAACTAGGTCACACTATATAAATCCATGCAACCGGCATGGATTTATATAGTGTGACCCGAGAGAATGGTTAAAAATAAAAAATAAATGTATACTTTACCCTCTGATGGCCCGCGCTGTCCTGCTCACTCCGTTCTCCCTCGCTGGCAACTTTGAATTGAAAGACCTGCCGACGTCAGCGTCACGTGACCCGGCACATGACTCTGACGTCAGCGCAGGTCCTTCAACTCACTGCAAAGTGCCGGGAACCAAGCAGGAACGCTGCGCGGGCCAACAGAAGGTAAGTATATATTTATTTTTTATTTTATTCTTTTTTTACAGCTTTTTTAATGGTACCTGGGTGTGGATGAGAGTCTCCTCTCATCCAGACCCGGGTACCATCCGCACATTAGAACGCGCCAATAGCGCAAGTACAAATGCAGTCTTGCGGAATTGGCGCTTTCTAATGCAAGTCAATGGCGGCGAAAACGCCGCGTTTACGCAAAATTAATTGACATGCTGCAGATTTTTGAGCGCAGCATTTACGCTGCGGAAAAATCCGCATCATGGGCACAGCACTTGCGGATTTCAATTGGGGAACATTGCTGCCCTTCTACCATGCGTTGTTAATGCGTTTCCGCGGCGTTTCCGCAACTGCAAAACCGCCGCGGAAACGCATTAAAAACGCATCGTGTGAACTCAGCCTTACAAACAAAAGACTTAAGTCTTGCCTGACATTTAGAACACTAGGGATTATGGTATTGAGTTTGAAAATCCAGAAGGACTCTCTGTTTAAAAGAGTCCTTCTGTAAATATTTCTGCTGTCTCCCGCCACTTTGCATATATCCATAAGGGTAACCTCTCCTCACTTAAGTTTAAAGCAATAGAAAAGGTGACCAAACCTATTAGAGGTGGCAATTTCAGAAGGACTCTTTTAAACAGAGTCCTTCTGGATTTTCAAACTCAATACCAGAATCCCTAGTGGTCTAAATCTCAGACAGGACTTAATTCTGCAGTATAACTAACATGTTATCTTCCATCTACGGTTTTTCCCTGTGAGCAATCTTTCTGATATATACCGTTGTTCACTTGCGCTCTATATATTTTATGTTTGATTTATGTTTCACATCTAGTGATGAGCGAACGTGCATGCCACTGCTCGATACTCGCCCGAATATTTCCGGCGAATATTTCCGGGTTGCTCGGGTGGGAACTCGGGTCCCCGCCCTGCATGTTTTGTGCTCTTTAGAGAGCCAATGAACATGCAGGGATTGCTTGTCATGCACTGTAATGCTGTAGCCATGTTGGTTGTGGGCATTACAGTGATTGTCTGGCCGTACAGCGTCATCAGGTCTATATAAGACCTGGTGCTGCTATCCTTGTCACTGTCTACCCCGTAATCAGGCAGAGTAGGGAGAGCTGCTGCTGAGTCAGGGAGAGATTTGCTTTTTTAGAGATAGTATAGGTATTCGCAACATATATTTATATATCCATCTGAACTAACAGTCCTTTTGAGGACTAATCCAGTTGCATATTTTCAGTGGTGAAGGTGATAGCAGGAGTTAGGCAGGCAGTATATGTGGCAGACTGCAGTGAATATAGTGCAAGAAGGTCCATAGCACGTTCCTGCTGCTGCTGTTCTTATAGATATTTGTGGACATAGCCCCAGGTATCAGGGGCCAGGGCAAATTTTTTTTTATCTTAATCCTGGTTATTTGCTTAAAAACCAAGTCAGGCAGGGTATGTGACAGACTGCAGTGCATGATACAGCACAAGAGGGTGCATTGTATGTTCAACTTCTGAGTGATCCTGCTGTGACAAATATTTGTAGACATAGCCACAGGTATTGGGGGCCAGGGAAATTTTTTTTTAATCTTAATCTTGGTTGGTTTCTTAAAATGCAAAACAGAGTACACCATTTTCATGCTCCATTTGCTTGTTAGCACTGCAGAATACAGCCAGATCTGTTCCATATTTCGCGAAAAAAATACAGAAATTTGCACTGAACGTGGAAAATATTGGCCTCCTTTTCCATTCTGATGCAGTGTGTCAGTCAAGCTATTCACACTAGGTCTCTGTGTAGAAAAATGTTAGTAAATTACAGGCCTGCTATTTAAAACCGTGGTTCTCTGTCAGACATATCACATATAACTGCATTCCAAAATCAACCATTTCTAGTGAAAATATTTTCCTCCATTTAAAATGGGCAAGGTGCGTGGCAAGGGACAGGGAAATGGACCTGATGGTGATGGTGCATGCAGAGGCCTAGGCCGTGGGCGAGCTGAAATTGTGCCACATCAAACACCCACATCTTGTTGCCTGACCTTCCTGTCCCAATTGCTTTGGGACCGCAGCACATCACTATTGAACCTAGAGCAATGTCAAAAAGTTGTTGGTTGGTTAGCAAATAATGCTTCCAGTCACTTTGCCACCACCACTACCACCCTGTCTTCCACATGGTCATGTCTCAGTAACAGTGAGTCTGGACCGCATATTCCTCCCCCTGATCCTCCTTCCTCCCACCATGCTGAGAACCTGTAGACAACTGATCCCACACTTTGACACGCAAAAGAGCTGTTCACTTTCCTATTTGTAGATTCGGGCCTCTTGCCCGGCAAGCTTCAAGCGAGTCAAGAGGAGAACGCATGTAGCGATGCTCAAATATTTGAACAGCCATGTTCACACGAAGGCGACGGTGGGAAAGTGCAATTACTGTCAAGGAGGATGATGATGATGATGATGAGACACAATTGCCAGAAAATCAGGAGGAGGACAAGGGACCGGAAGTGGAAGAGGAGGTGGTGGATGATATAGTAACTGACCCAACCTGGCAGGGGGACACGCAGAGCAAAGACAACAGCACACAGGGGGAGGGAGGCGCAGCACCACAACAGGCAGGAAGAAGCAGTGTGGTGGCCGCAGACACAAGGTGGGAAAGCGTTCCCCGTAAAACAAACACGACAGAAGTTGCCAGTACAACTGTTAAGTCTTCCCGAGTCTGGTTGTTTTTAAAGACTCTGCCGATAACCCCAAAAAGGCCATTTGCACTACCTGCCAGGCCAGCATCAGCAGGGGTAGCAAAACTAGCAGCCTGACCACCACCAGCATGATCAGGCACATGACAGCAAAGCACCCTACTAATTGAGCCGAACCCCTGGGTCCAGCAACAGTGTGTGTGGGTGACACCACAGCTTCTTCCCCTGTTGTGCATGCATGCCAATCACCAGTCCATGGTGCATGCAAAGATGCCTCCCGCCCTGCACGTGTCGGTGCACACTCTCAACTAGCACAATCAGCAAGTACGTCCACTTCCTTGTCCCAATTCCCCACAGGCCACACTACTAAATTCACACATTTCACGACTGCTTGCACTCTAAACATTGCCTTTTAGGCTCGTGGAGACGGGAGCTTTCCACAACCTGATGGCGGCCATTCCTCGGTACTCGGTCCCCAGCCGCCACTATTTCTCCCGGTGTGCCATCCCTGCATTACACGAGCACGTGTCCCACAACATAAGACGTGCCCTCAACAACGCAGTTACTGGGAACTTCCACCTAACCACGGACACGAGGACAAGTGCTTGTGGGCAGGGATGAAACATCTCGCTGACGGCACACAGGGTTAATATAGTGGAAGCCGGGACCCAGTTGAACCTTGGAACGGAACACATCCTCCCGACGCTGAGGATTGCGGGCCCTGAGTCAATCAGGGTTGCCCCACATTCTACAGCTCCTGCACCTCTTCCTCCCCTTCAGCCTCCTTCTCCGAAATGAGCAAATCAGTCAGAAGCCGGAAGCACTGCAGCACTACCTCGGTCAAGCAGCAACAGGCTGTGCTGAAGCTAATATGCTTAGGTGACAAACCGCACACTGCTAAAGAGTTGTGGACAGCTCTGAAAGAGCAGGCAGATCTGTGGCTGACACCGCTGAACTTACAGCCAGGCATGGTCGTGTGTTACAATGGCCAGAACCTGGTGGCATCTCTGAAGATCTGTCGCATCTGCTTGTGTGCCCATTTTAGAAAGTCAGCTACAGCTTCCGCCACCCTTGCCATGCTTCAGCAGCGTTTGCAGCTTCCGACTCACGGACTGGTGTGTGATGTCCCCACGCATTGGAGCTCTACATTGCAGATGTTGGGAAGGATTTGTGAGCAGAAGAGGGCAGTTTTTGACTACCAGCGTCAACAAGGCCATCGGTATTCAGGTCAGACTCCACACATAAAACTTCAAGAGTGGACATGGATGTCAGACATCTGTACCATCCTCCAAAACTTTGAGGACTCCACCAAGATGGTAAGTGGCGATGACACCATAATTAGCGTCACCATCCCGCTTCTCTGTCTTCTGAAACGCTCTCTGCTCGCAATTAAAGAGGATGCATTGCAGGCGGAGCATGATCAGATGGAGCAAGGAACCATACAGGGTGATTACATACAGCCCAGCCTCATCTCATCCCAAAGTGGATTGGGTGACAATGAGGATGAGTAGGAAGAAGAAGGAGCTAGTTTCCTGCGCTATAGACGGTACTATCTGCACAACTGTCATACCATCTGTTCAGCATGGATGGCTTGAGGAAAGGGGGGCGGAGGAAGAAGAGGAGGTGGAAGATGAAGAGGAGAGCATGGTCAGTCGTCAACTTGGTGAGGACATGGAAGTCTTGCCTCTTTGCAGTCTGTCACACATGGCTGAGTTTATGTTACTTTGCCTTTCCCGTGACCCTCGAGCTGTCCAAATTTGGGTGACAGTTATTACTGGTTGGTTAGCAATGTAGAAGAATGATGAAAGGTGTCAGTAATTCAGTGCTCCTCCATTAAATTAGATTATACGGGATCCATTCCTTTTGTGATAGATTTATTCTATAGCTATACACTTGAAGAAGTGGACGGGATGTCCACGAAACATGTCGGTTTTTAGCTTGTCAAAGGAATAAATCTATCACAAAAGGACTGGATCCTGTATAATCTAATTTAATGGAGGAGCGTGGAATTACTGACACCTTTCATGATTCTTCTACATTGCTAACCACCAAGGTTTGGAGTCTCCAGCAGCCCTCTCTCATGCTTAATACATGATTTGTGCATGTCACAACCCTGCAAGGTAAGCACATTCTCATTTAATAATTTTGTTTGCCTGGGTAACAGCACTATTGCGCCCCCGTTCTTATTTCTTTGTAGAAACTGGTTGGTGAGACTTCTAGACCCACACTACAAGGAGAACTTTTTGTCCCTTATTCCCTTGCTGGACAGGCCTAATAAAATGGGGCAGTACCAGAATACCCTTGTTGCGGAATTATTAAAAAATGTTATTTAAAAAATTCCCATCTGAAAACGCTGGCGGCAGAGGTCACAGTTCGTTGGACAACCAAGGAGTACAGGAGAGAGAGACAAATGCAATCCAGCAGAGGCAGGGGAACACTGTCAAAGTTCTGGGACAGTTTTCTCAGACCCACCCATCGCACAGGCCCTGAGGCGTGGGGTACTTTCCCAAGGAGTGAAAAGTTTCAGAAAATGCTGAGGGAGTATCTTGTCGATGGTAACAACGTCCTCAGTGATTCCTCTGTGCCTTACAATTATTGGGTATCCAAGGTGCACACATGGCATGAACTGGCTCTCAACGCCTTGGAGGTCATGGCCTGCCCTGCCACTAGCGTTTTGTCAGAGCAGGTTTTTAGTGCCGCTGGTGGAATTATAACCGATAGGCGCATCCGCCTGTCAACTGAAAATGCTGACAGGCTGACTCTTATAAAAATGAACAAGGACTCGATTGGGCCAGACTTCTCAACACCACCTAATGGTAGCAGTGTACCATAAACTCAAATACAGTGTATTTTTTTGGGGAGGTCTAACCTAACTCTATTCACATGCTCCTCTGTCTTCACACCCTGACTTTGGTATAAGCTTCCAGATTTTGTCTATTTGCTCTTGTCCTCTTCCTTCTCCTTATCCTCATCCTCGACCAACATATCACCACAATATCTTCCATATCACCATATATACTTCTCTTGCAAGAGGCATTGAAGTTCCTCCAAATATTGGGCAGCCATTGCATTCACTGCATAGGCAAACAGTATGGGAGACTCACTTTCTTAAAATGGGAATATTGTTTTCAGGAGGCCCTCAGACCTCTATGTCTCTTGCAAAGGACATTGGAGTTCCTCCAAATTTTTGGCAGTTGTTGCCTTCACTGTATAGGCAAGCAGTATGGGAGACCCACTCCTTTCTAATGGAAACATGTCATTACTGTGGCTAAGCTCTATGTCTTTAAATTGGTGTTGGGATTTTTCCCAAATTTTTGCAGCCCTTGCAGTCACTGCATGGGCATTACCACTATAGGAGACCCAATCCTTTATAATGGGAACATTTTTTTTAATGAGACCCTCCTCTATGTCTCTTCAAAAGTGTATTGGAGGCATTGGGGTGCGTTCAAATTTTTGGCAGCCCTTGCAGTCACTGCATACCCAATAACAGTATAGGAGACACAGTCTTTAAAAATAGGAACAACAAAGCGTAGCCGACTGCTGGCCCTTTAAGAATAGTAAGGGCCGCCTGATGGCCCTATAAAAATAGTGTTTGAGACTTTCTGAGTCCCTCATTCATAAATGAAACAGGATGTGTCTGATGATGTCTCAGACACCACATGGCCAGAAAAGGTAGTAAAATGTTAAAATGACATTTCTTGGTGAATGCATTTTTCACTGTTGAAAGCAATGCAAAAGTGCAAAAACACATCAAAAACACTACGTGTGAACATAGCTCAAGGTGTGGAGGAGCATTTTTGTTTTTGGTTATTTATTTTGCCTTATATACAAGTCATTACCCTGGAAAGGATGTTCCTTAACATTTTTACCAGGAAAATCCATTTTGATTACTTTTTTGTATGTTTTATTGTGAGTCCGTAAAAGTAGCGTAATACCTCTGAGAACATTGTTGACAGCAGTGACCTTGGAATCAAAGATGCTTCCAGGGGTCTTCCCCATACTTTTCCCTTGTCATTTCAGCACTGTTCCCATCGATTTTTAGACCCGCTGCAAACCGCCGGGGGGGGGGACCCAGAAAAATGCTCTAGTTTCCCATAGACTTACATTGGGCTCGTTACTCGGACCGAGCACTCGAGCGTTCCAATTTGATCGACCCAAACAACGAGTACCCAAGCAATTTAGTGCTCGCTCATCACTATTCACATCCATTTGTCCATTGAATAGTTTTTTATTTGATTGATAATGCATCTGACACATGTTTTAATACATTTCTACACTTGATATATGCTCCATAACAATTTGTTCGTTCTAACACGTGACTATTACGTATTTCCTTTATAAATCCTCTGTTTTTACTGCAGTAGGTAACCATGAGTAAGACCTTATAGGTTGAAACACATTTGTTTCTGTATCCCTACTGGAATGTATAACCGCTGAGCCTTTTAACGTTTTTTCAATAAGATGAACCTTTAACCGAAAATCATCCGCTGGAATTACAAGTTTTTGCAGGTAAATCTAAAGGTCACTAATAGTGTTGAGAGATACCTTCCGATATCGAGAAATATCGGATCCGATTTGATCGGACTGATACCCAAAAAATATCGGATATCGCCGATTCCGATACCGGAAACCAATGCAAGTCAATGGGACACAAATATCGTAATGAAAATAAACCCTTTCTTTCCTTGTAGGTTAATTCTACATGAAGGAAAACAACTAAGAATAATGTAGAATGTATTGGGGGAGGTGGGGGAGACAATAAAGGCATAGAGGTTTAGCCCAATCAAATGGAATAGCAGGAATTAATATATTTTTTTAAGACGTTCTGAGTTACGAAAAAATTGACTATGTTAAGTTTTTTATATTTTGTCAGATATTTATGTTTCACTACTTCCATGCTCTTCACCTTCTTTTTTACTTCTCCCACACTTTCTCCTTCATCATCCTCAGCATCAGCATCTTTTTCATCAACTTCTTCTTCACCTTCTTCATCTTCTTCTTCTTCACCTTCTTCGTATTATTCTTTTTTTTTACATTCTTCATATTCTTCTTATTCAACTATTATTCTTCTTCATATTCTACTTCTTCATCTTCTTCATATTCTTCTTTTTCATCATATTCTTATTTGTGACAGGCATTCCTGTAGTTGTTATCTATAAAAGTTTGAACATTACACCTTTCGTTCTGCCCGTCACAAAAGATTTACAACAGGATTTGTCCGTGTTAAGTTTGGCCTACTGCAGCAGGTCTTTTCCAGGGGCACCACGAGGAGGAACGGACTCACCCCCATACACTGCTTAGTCTTCTTCTGCTTATAATTTAGATAATATCTTTTGCTCTGATTTTTAGTCTTATGCTTAATGTTCTTCCGCTTTTTGTTCTGCAGCTTCTTGTTCTTCTACTTCTTGTTTTTCTGTATCTTGGTAGTTGTCTTCTTGTTCTTTGTCCTCTTGGTCATCTTCTTCAAGGTCATCTTCTTGGTCTTCTTCGGGGTGGTCTTCACGGTCGTCGTCTTCAGGGTCGTCGTCTTCGGGGTCCTCGTCTTCTTCGGGGTGGTCTTCAGGGTCCTCGTCTTCAGGGTCATCATCTTCGGGGATCTCGTCTTCTTCGGGGTGGTCTTCAGGGTCGTCATCTTCAGGGTCGTCGTCTTCGGGGTCCTTGTCTTCTTCGGGGTGGTCTTCAGGGTCGTCGTCTTCAGGGTCTTCGTCTTCGGGGTCCTTTTCTTCTTCGGGGTGGTCTTCAGGGTTCTCATCTTCGGGGTCCTCGTCTTCGGGGTCCTCATCTTCTTTGGGGTGGTCTTCAGGGTCCTCGGCTTCAGGGTCATTGTCTTCGGGATCCTCGTCTTCTTCGGGGTGGTGTTCAGGGTCCTTGTCTTCAGGGTCATAGTCAGGGAGATCCAGAGTGATTACCAAAAACCATTTCAAAAAGCTTGAACATAGAAATGTAGCAGAAGGTACAAGAAGGCTGAGGAACTGCCGAGAACTAGCTGACGGTACTGGAACCCGGATGGGTAGCAGAAGGTACAAGAGCCAATGGAACTACCGAGGACCAGCTGACGGTACTGGAACTCGGTTACTAAGCAGGAGGTACCTGTGCCAGAAAGCACTACCAAGGACCAGCAGACGTTGGTGGAACTTGGATACCGAGAAAGATGCACCTTAGCCAAAGGCACTGCCGAGAACCAGCTGACGGTACTGGAACCCGGATGGGTTGCAGAAAGTACAAGAGCCAAAGGAACTACCGAGCACCAGCTGACGGTACTGGAACCCGGTTACTAAGCAGGAGGTACCTGTGCCAGAAAGCACTACCAAGGACCAGCAGACGTTGGTGGAACTTGGATACCGAGAAGGAGGCACCTAAGCCAAAGGCACTGCCGAGAACCAACTGACGGTACTGGAACTCGGATGGGTAGCAGAAGGTACCCATGAAAAAAAATGGTGCAAGGCCGCGAGCCGGCCGCAGTTACCGAAACCCACGGTCCTACAGGGGGTGCTTGTCCTATTGGCACTATGGAACCAGCCTTCATTGCCAGATCCCGCAGCCCACATAGGAGTCACCTAAACTGCAGGCACCATAGAGTCGGCTAACCTGACCACAACATGACAGGACAACGTATTGGAGGCAAAGTGACGTTGACACTACCCGGAAAAATCTTGCCCGCTGGAACCAGGCTGGGCAGGAGGGAGTACCCGTGCCAAAGACACTGCCGAGAACCAGCTGACGGTACTGGAACCCGGATGGGTAGCAGAAGGTACAAGAGCCAATGGAACTACCGAGGACCAGCTGACGGTACTAGAACCCGGTTAGTAAGCAGGAGGTACCTGTGCCAGAAAGCACTATCAAGGACCAGCAGATGTTGGTGGATCTCGGATACCGAGAAGGAGGCACCTAAGCCAAAGGCACTGCCGAGGATCAGCTGATGTTACAGAACCCCAATGACACTGGACCAAGTGTTGACTGTGCAGAAAGCACTTCTGAGCAGCAACTGGCAGTGTTGGAGCTGAGGGTAAATACTGAAAAAAGAGAGGAGCCAGAGGTGTAATTGGAGCAAGTTTTAAATCTGTAGTACAGTGGATGTGGACAGAGCAGGAGAATTTGCCGGACACACAGCAGGGGAACAGCTGACGTTACTGAACCCCAATAACACGGCAGCAAGTGTTGACTGTGCAGACGGCACTTCTGGGCGGCACCTAGCGGTGTTGGAGCCCGGGGTAAATAATGAAAACAGAGGAGCCAGAGGTCTAATTGGAGCAACTTTAAAATCTGTAGTAGTGAGAATGTGGACACAGCAGGAGAATTTGCCGGACACACAGCTGGGGATCAGCTGACGTTACTGAACCCCAAAAACATGGCAGCAAGTGTTGACTTTGCAGACGGCACTTCTGAGCAGCAACTGGCGGTGTTGGAGCTCAGGGATAATAGTGAAAACAGAGAGGAGCCAGAGGTGTAATTGGAGCAAGTTTTAAATCTGTAGTAGTAGTGAGAATGTGGACAGAGCAGGAGAATTTGCCCGACACACAGCAGGGGAACAGCTCATGTTACTGAACCTCAATAACACGGCAGCAAGTGTTGACTGTGCAGACGGCACTTCTGAGCAGCAACTAGCGGTGTTGAAGCCCAGGGTAAATACTAAAAACAGAGGAGCCAGAGGTGTAATTGGAGCAAGTTTTAAATTAGTAGTAGAGTGGATGTGGACAGAGCATGAGAATTTGCCGGACACACAGCAGGGGATCAGCTGACGTTACTGAACCCCAATAACATGGCAGCAAGCATTGACTGTGCAGACGGCACTTCTGAGCAGCAACTGGCGGTGTTGGAGCTCAGGGATTACAGTTCAGGTGGTAGAAACATGAACACAACAGGAGACTTGGATGCTGATGCCAACCAATTATTTATTCTGGAAGAGGACTGGCAAATTCATGCGTGATCCAGGCCATGTTTATTTTCAGAAAAGTAAGCCAGTCAACGTTATCGGAGGATAGGCGCATGCGACGGTCTGTTAGTACACCACCTGCGGCACTAAAGACGCGTTCCGATAATACACTAGCAGCAGGGCAAGCCTGCACCTCCAATGCATACTGGCTAAGCTCTGGCCATGTATCCAGCTTAGAGACCCAAAACTTGAAGTGTGAAGAGCCATCTGGGAGTACACTGAGAGGGCAAGACATGTAGTCTGTCACCATCTGACGGAAACGTTGCCTTCTGCTGACTGAAGCCGTCTGTGATGGTGTAGACATTTGTGGCGGCGGGGACACAAAACTTTGCCACATTTGGGCCATACTGGTCTTGCCTTGTGCTGAGGCGCTGCTTCTGCTCCCTCTTTTTGCAGAGCTTCCTCCACTGCTTCGACGCACTGAGCAGCTCTGTAAAGCACTAGCAGCACTGCTCTCGGTTGGAATGGAGAACATGATGGAATGCACCAGTGCATCTTGGTACTCCCGCATTTTACGCTCCCGGTTCTACGGTGTTATGAGGCTTTGTAAGTTGTCCCGGTAGCGAGGATCTAGGAGGGTGGACACTGAATAATCAGCTGTGTTTAGAATGTGGGCGATGCAGCGGTCGTTTCTCAGGCACTGCAGCTTGAAATCAATCATGTGCTGCAGACTGCCAACTGGCCAAGAAACGCTGTCCCCTGCTTGAGGCGTGATCTCTGCCTGCTCTGCATCACCCCATCCTCGCTCTAGATACTGACTACTAGACTATTGTGTACCTCCCTCCTCTGGACAGATGTCTTCCTCCCCCATTGACTCCTCCTCATCCTCCTCACAAAGTGTCCCCTGCCTAGGCCTTTGTGAGCAACCACATTGCGCAGACTGTACAGAAGCAGATGGCATTTGTGACTCCTCATCCTCCACCTCTTCCAAAACCTCCTCCCTTAGTGCTTGCAGTGTTTCTTCAAGCAGGCAGATAAGGGGGACAGTCATGCTGACAAGTGCATCATCTGCACTCGCCATCCGCGTGGAATAATCGAAGGCACGCAAAACATAGCAAATGTCCTTCATAGAGGCCCACTCAGTGGTGGTGAAGTGTGAACGGCGCGCACTGCGACTTGTTTGCGCCTGCTGCAGCTGTTACTCCATTACTGCTGCCTGCTGCTCACACAACCTCTCCAACATATGTAACGTTGAATTCCACCTGGTGGGTAGGTCACATATGATGCAATGTTCCAGAAGACGTAATCGGCGCTGCAGAGCTGCAATGCGTGATCTTTCGTTGCTGGATCGCCGCAAGTGAGCGCACTCTATGCGGACTTTGCAGCAGTGCATCAAGATCCGGATAGTCCCTCAAAAAACTCTGCACACCAAGTTGAGCACATGTGCCAGACATGGGATGTGAGTGAGGTTGCCTAGGCCCAGAGCTGACACCAGATTTCGGCCATTGTCACACACTACCATACCTGGCTGGAGATTCGCTGGCACAAACCACACGTCGCTCTGCTGCTTGATGGCATTCCAGAGCTCCTGCGCTGTGTGGCTTCGATTCCCCAAAGAAATTAATTTTAATACGGCCTGTTGACGTTTGGCCACGGCTGTGCTCATATCGGTCATCATAACAGGTAACCGTTCACGGGTCGATGTGGAGGTAGACCGTGACGGCTCCTGCAGCGCTGATTCAGAGGAAATGGAGTATGAGGAGGAGTCAATGTGTACAGACTGGATTCCTGCAATCCTTGGAGTTGGCAGAACATGTACAGCGCCACTCTCAAGATCTGTACCCGGCTCCACAACATTTACCCAATGGGCAGTGAGGGAAAGGTATCGTCCCTGTCCATGCTTACTGGTCCACGCATCGGTGGTCAGGTGGACCTTGCTACTGACGGCGTTTTGTAGCGCATGTTTAATTTTTCCATCCACATGCTGTTGCAGGGCAGGGACGGCTTGCCTGCTGAAATAAAAGCTGCTGGGCACGTTGTATTGTGGGACTGCCAATGCCATAAAGTTACGGAAGGTGTCAGTCTCCACCAGCCTGAATGATAACATTTCAAGGGACAGTAGTTTTGCTATGCCAGCATTCAGAGCCTGTGCTCGGGGGTGGTTTGCCGAGTATGGGCGCCTTTTCTCCCATGCCTGTGCTAACGATGGCTGTAGACTGGCCTGGGAGTGTGAGGATGACAGGGAACATGGTGCTGTGGGTGGAATTACACTGTGTCTCTGTACAACAGTGCCAGAGGTTCTTCCACGGCGATCCTGTGAGGAAGCCGAACCAGCTGTGTGTGAGCTGGAGGAAGAGGCTACAACACGAGCTGAAGAGGTGGTAGGTGGCGCTGTAGGTTGGCCTAGGTCTTCAGTGTGTTTTTTTAACTCCACCACGTGCTTGGTCCACACATGTTTCCACATATTTGTGGTACTGAGGTTGCTGACACTTTTCCCTCTTTTCACCTTCTGATTACACAGCTTGCATTTGACAAAGCAAATGTCATCTGCAACTGTGTCAAAAAAGGACCAGGCACTGCAAGTCTTGGGAGCGCCCGCTTTGGGTTTTGGAAGAGCCATGCTCCTAATGGGTGCCGAAGTGGAGGCTACAGGCAACCAAGTCTGCCCCCTCCCTCTCCCTCCTTTTTGGGCCGTTCGGGGAATCTCTTCCTCAGAGCTGCTCCCACCACCTTCCTGTCCCTCACGCCGTGATGGGTCAAGGACCTCATCACCTACACCACCCTCTTCAAACAACTGCTTCTCCTGGGTAGTCTCAACAGCACAGTACGCACCAGAAAGTGGAACCTGAGTCTCATCATCAGATGCATACTGAGGTGTGCTGCTGACCATAGGCACTGGCTCACCCGCCTCTTCAGATTTAGAGAGACAAAACGGTTGCGCTTCACTGCATACTACCTCTTCTTCAAATTCTCAAATTCTGTTTTGCTGGCCCCCTCTTTCCAAGCCAAGAGATTCAGAGAACAGAAGTAGAGATGGCTCCTGTCCAGGGCTCTCTGCAATTTGGCAGGTGGTGAAGAGACAGATGGGTGCTCTTCAGTGCTCAGGACCTGAGAGGATCTGGAACTAATTGAAGTCGATGCGTTAGCTGCCATCCATCCGACAACGGCTTCAATTTGGTCCTTCCGCAGCAGTGGGGTACGGCTAGCTCCTACAAAGCAGCGCATAAAGGACTGTTCCCTGGTAAAACTGGGGGATGCTGAGTCACTGGTGCCCGCAGCAGGCACAGAATCCCCACGTCCTCTCCCTGCAGGCACAGAATCCTCACGTCCTCTCCCTGCAGAAACTCCACGACCACGACCACATGCCTTACTCCCTGCCTTCTTCAACTTGGTAGACTGATAAATATAGGCAGAAAAGTACTAAGGGCTTAGTGTGCTTATTCCTTAACTGCTGCTAACAGGTATAAGATACACTAATTTTATAAAGTGTGGACTATACTTTAATATGAGCTAATGTGGCCTACACAACTGTAAAGTGGAGTGTTTGGTGAACTTTATTTAAGTTTTTTTTGTCACAAAAAGACACTGGATGTGCCCAAAGATGTAATACCGATAGTATCACAAACTTTTTGTAGCTATTACAATGCAGGAAGGTAACCTACAATGCAATAGATGAGGCTACAAAAAATAGGCTAATACTAGTCTGGCTGGGGCTGCAGGGCACAATGCTGCAGAAAGGCTCCTCTATCTACTCCTATATAGTGTGTTTGGAACCAATGTAGCTGAATACGGATGGAACCACCACACTAATAGGAGAAATCAGGAAAAATGATCAATTAGCAAAAAAGGACAATTTATGAGGCAGTGACACACGCTGAGCACACTACAACCAGACGTGGCTGAAGCACACACTACAGCGTGAGGTGCACTCACACAAAGAGACCTTGCAGACCACCGTGAGCAGTGCAGATGCAGAGCACTGTGCACTAGCGCTGCAAGACAAAAAAAAAACTTCTCTATCTACTCCTTTATAGTGTGTTTGGAACCACTGTAGCTGAATACGGATGGAACCACCACACCAATAGGAGAAATCAGGAAAAATTATCAATTAGCAAAAAAGGACAATGTATGAGGCAGTGACGCACGCTGAGTGCACTACAAGCAGACATGGCTGAAGCACACACTACAGCGTGAGCTGCACTCACACACAGAGACCTTGCAGACAGGCGTGAACAGTGCAGATGCAGAGCACTGTGCACTAGCGCTGCAAGACAAAAAAAAAACTTCTCAATCTACTCTTATATAGTGTGTTTGGAACCTACGTAGATGGATACGGATGGAACCACAACACTAATAGGAGAAATCAGGAAAAATGATCAATTAGCAAAAAAGGACAATGTATGAGGCACTGACGCACGCTGAGCGCACTACAACCAGACTTGGCTGAAGCACACACTACAGCGTGAGCTGCACTCTCACACAGAGACCTTGCAGACAGCGGTGAACAGCACAGAGAACTGGGCACTAGCGCTGCAAGGCACAGCAATTTATAAAGTAGCTTGGGTAAAGCAGAATAGAGCAAATAGGTAGATAAAACTGTCCCTCAGAACAACAGCGTCCTATCCCTAACTGAATTCACAGCATAGTGAGCTCAAAATGGCGGCGGCTTCTTTTATAGTGCATCATGACATCATTTCAGCAGCCAATCACAGCCATGCCATTAGTTAACATGCCTACATGCCTAACAGGATGTGCCCACACTTCTTAGGATCCTCATTGGTTGAATAAAATGAAACTGACTCATTGCATTATGGGAACTTCCGATTCAGGTATCCGATATTCTAAAAGTATCGGAATTAAGTATCGGAATTCCGATACCGCGAATATCGGCCGATACCCGATATTTCAGTATTGGAATGCTCAACACTAGTCACTAATCCCTGCTGATTCTCCACGATCTCTCTGCAGCATTCGACATTGTAGATCACCAGCTCCTCCTCACTTTGCTCTGCTGTATCGGGTTCAGGTATTCTGCTCTCTTGGTTCTCCTCCTACCTCTCTGACTACTCCTTCACTGTACCTGTTGTTGACTCTGCTTCCTCTCCTCTTCCCCTTATTGTTGTGGTCTTTCAGAGTTCAGTTCTAGGTCCCCTCCTCTTCTCCTTAAATACTTTCCCTACTGAACAAACCATCAGTAGATTCGGATTTCAGTACCATCTATATGCTGATGACACAAAAGTATACACATTGTGACGATACAGTTTATAATCTTAATCAGCCAGATGATTAGATTTGTTAAGCCAAGAGAAATACACTATTGTGTTTTTGTTGACTTATGTGTATTTCTGTGGCTGGTCAAGAAGGATAGACCAGTATTTGTATAAAACTGAATGTTGACTTTGCTTTGTTTGGAAACAATGATGTTTGGTTACTATGCTAATGACATATTATACTAAGCTAGGTAGATGTTTATTTAAGACTCCCTGCTATACCAACTATGTAAATAGATTAGCTCAAACAATGAGACCTGAGCCCTATGAGTAATTCCCTCCCTAACCCCTTACCTGTGAATGTGTACTTGACAGGACGACTGTAACTATTTTAAGGGACATGTGCTTCTGTAGCAGTTAGACTTGAAAGAGAAATTGTAAAGAGACTTTACAGGGAGAGTCAGGGTTCAGACTCTCTGAGACCATCTTCTTGGAAGCATGACTTTAACCAAAGAGACACAGATTTGGATTCTACATAATTCCGGCCTAAGTGTATATGGCCCTGACTGGAAAGAAACAGATCTGCTCCATTGATCATCAGAGAGCCCATGGACACATTTGGGGAGACCAGGTTGGGACGATGAAGTCACCTGGCCCCATGGATATGTTGTTTGGGGTTGCCAGATGGGACCCTCCGATTGCCTGGAGCCCATGGAGACATTCAGAGAAGACAGATTGGAACCAACCAGTCATCTGGCCCCATGGAAAATCTCGGAGAGGCCAGGGTGGGACCCTAGGGTCTCCTGGCCTTGTATCTTGATGGACTGCTAGCTTTCAAAGCTTGCCGCTACCTTCCCTCTGTGGGGGCCTGCCAGAAGCAGGGGGGCAACTGGTTGAGGTAGTTGGCCCTGGAAGTCCCAAAGTTGCAGCTGTTCTATCCAAGGTGGGTCAGCGGAAGGGCGAGGACTGTGTAATGTTGTACCATCTTAGCTATTTGCTGGGACTGTACTATGTGTTTATTGTCCATTTTGTGGTTCAATAAAGTATTACCACAATGTTTTACGCTAACCCTGTGTTGTCTGAGTAGTATTACACTCACGGAAGACCCCCGTATCTTCACACACATTGTCTCCTAACCTCATGCATTACTACAAAATACCAGTGACTGTCTTTCTGCTATCACTAACATCATGTCCTCCATCTATCTAAAACTGAATCTGTCAAAAACTGAAATCCTTTTGTTTCCTAACAATACTAACCTTCCCAAACCCAATATTACTATTGCAATGTGTGGTTCAACCATTATTCCCCAGCAGTGTGTCCGCTGTCTTGGGGTAATTTTTGTTTTAGATCTTTCCTTCACTCCCTACCACCAATAAATCACTTGCTCATGTCACTTAAAACTCTAAAACATCTCTAGAATTCTATGCTTTCTTACCCTTGACTCTGCAAAACTCTTACTATTGCTCTTATTCAATCTCGTCTGGGCTGTTGCAAACTTTCTACTAATCGGTCTATCTATTACTAAACTCTCCCATCTCCAATCTATCCTGAATGCAGCAGCCAGGATCATATTCCTTCCCACCCATACATCGATGCCTCTACCCTGTGTCGATCATTGCACCAGTTTCCCACCCACTACAGAATTCAAAATAAACTTATCACTCAAACCCACAAAGCTCTGCACATTTCTGCACCACCCTACATCTCCATCCTCATTTCTGTCTAACACCCTACCTGTGCCCTACATTCTTCTAATGAGCTAAGAGTAACATCCTCAATAATCCTAACCTCCCACTCCTGTCTCCAAGACTTCTTGCGAGATGTACGAATTCTCTGGAATGCACTACCAAGGACAATTTGATTAATTCCCAATACCCACAGTTTTAAGTATGCCATAAAAACACATTTCTATAGACTGCCTATTGCCTTACCTCACTTTTCTTATATCCTTTTTACCTCACTAAATCTTGTCCTTGTTGCATACACAGCCTCCATGCACTTGATAGCACTCAGTATAGCACTCTGTATTTATAATTATACAGATACTGGCTGATGACTGGTTCATACAGCATTATTTTAATACTCTATTTTTTATATTGATGGCTGGACCATACATTGCAAGCATTGTTTGTTGTGTCTTCTGTTAGCATCCGCTGCCCTCTGCTTTGTTAACATGCATATAGCTAGCTGCCGCTATGCACAGGAGAGAGATGAGAATTCACATAAACACACTGACAATGTGTCTGCTCGCGGCCCACAAGTTTTCAGTATAAAGCACTTGATTACAATTAAACATTAAGTATTGGTTCTAAGCCAGGACCTTGCTTTCACAGATAGCTGCAAGGTATTGGATGAGATCGTGGGGTGAAATCCTCAGGTGGTGGAATCGGTAGAGCTGGGAATTGGCAGAGCTGGCCTTTCTGAAACTCCCATGGTGGGGAAACCCAGTGCAGCTGTAAAGAAGGGTAAGCCAGTTGGATATGGAAGAACATGCATTCTCCCTCTTTGTCTCACCTGCTAGTGGAAATCCCCAAAAATATGGGAGGCCTTATTGTCTCAAGCACTCTAGCAAGTGTTACAGTGACCATCTTTTTTAAAATGTTAAATAGAATGGTATTATTCTCATATTTCGCTGGTCCTGCATCTTTCAAACTGCACATAACAGAATCTTTAATCTTGAAACAGTGAATGTGGCATATCACATCTCTGGGAAGTGCAGGGACTAAAGACATGGACATCAGAGTTCTATGTACTTTCTCGTATATTCCCAAGAACAGAGTTAAAAAGCCATTCTGGCTCTTGTATCTTGTTGTCTTGTTGCTGAACCTCAGTGGCAAGTGATGTAATTTTTTTGAAGTGTTCTTCAATCTTTTGCCCTATGTTTCCATATCTTCCCTGGTGAGTATGATATTCAGACATGATCACAGTTTTCTTAACTCAAAAAGGGTTCCCTCATGCCAATCAATATTGCTATTGCCTGAGGAAACAGGTGCCTTCTGTTGAAGAGGGGTATGTGAGCCCTCTATGGTCACAGGGAACAATATTGGTGTTGCTGGGCTTGAAGCTCTGCTGACCGAAAGCAGTGGAGAGGATGCAGTTGGTGAAAGAGTGAAAGAGAATTAAGCTGTACCTTTAAAATCACCATGTGAATCTAAAGTACCTTCTCCTGGGGGTTGCTGCAACATGACCAGATGAAAAGAGACAGGAATTCCTCATTCAACAAGTCTAGCACTAGTGCAATCTTGAAAGCCGTCTGCAAGATCTCTGACGTCAAGGTTGAAGTTAGAAAATGTTCATTGATGTTTATCCCAAGGCAAGAGCATTTGTGATTGTCTTCTTCTTTGGAGGACACATGTAATGAAAATCTAAATGTTTTTGTGTTGGTTTTGGCTGACTTTTTCCGGTCCGAGAGCAAGAGCCGAGCGAAAACACACTCTCGCTCCATTATAGCCAGGCCACGCCCCCCAATAACTGTTTTTCATGTTTATTGTGATGCTTATTTTGTATATTTTTTACAATGAAAATGTTATTCTTTTTTTTTTTTTTTTACTTTTTAAAAAATTTTATTTCACATATTTAGCTGTAATGTATTGGAACAAGTGTATACTTAGGTCCAGAATTATTAGGACAGTGTTGGAAATTTCATAATTTAGTCTCTGTAAATGAACATAGTGAATTTGAATCAAATCCATCTGTATATGAATGATGTTGTGAGTTTCAGATTTAATGCTGAGCAGCTACCACTTCAACCAATCACTGGCCTTAGTGGTAATGTGCGACTATTGTCATCTATAAAATGCCTTAAGAATGTAATATGTATAATCAGTATAAATCAGTATTATTAGAATAAACATACTACCATCACTGCTGCTAAGGTGATTGCCTACAGCTAAGATTATTTAGATTTATATCAATTAATAAGGGTATCTGCACAAGACTTCTTTTTCAAGCGAATTCCTCTTTGAAAGTCTCCTGAAAAACAAACAAAATGCTTAAAAGAATGAACATATGCATTTGTATGTAAAAACAGCATGCTGTTCATATGTTTAGTCTTTTGAGCATCATTTAACTGCTTTATGCTACGTCATTGTTATATAGAGTTTAAAAAAGAATATCGGGAAAATACCATCAAAATAGTTGAAGAATCAGTCAGGAAAGAAGAAATTAGAAAAGCTAGAAAAGATTCTTAAATTAAAACATAAGAAACGCTGGTGTTTCCTGATGTATCTTCCTATTGAAAATCTCAGCACGTTTGCTTGTTTGAAAAATACATGTGCACAAAACCTAATAAGCCTAAAACTAGAAGTTGTGTAAATTGCTTTAGTGAAAAAAGTCTGTTTTTTTTTGCTTCTAAATCCAATGAAAAAGGTTTTAAAAATTGTGTAAAGTGCATTTATAAAAAGCATGGAATATTTTTACTTTTTAGCAGTGAACTAAGGGTATATAAAGTATTAGTATTAAATGGCCTAGTTTACTCAGAAACACTGACCTAATTGCACACTGAGAGGAAAACAATTCCTTCTTTTCAGTCCACTTCAGTTGCTCAAAATCTTTTTGTGCCAGGAAGTTTTGTTGTTCATTTAGCAAACTGGAAAGAGTTAAGCAACGAATATTAAAAGGAATACAACATAAGAATAAAACAATAGAAAACATCCTTTTTTCTAAATTTAGTGGTAAATTGCACATTTTGCTTTGTTGATTTTTATAAAATACCAGTTACTACTGCACAAAACTTTTCTGTTTATGAATAATTGTTGACAATGGCCTAAATGTTAACTAGATAAAAGATTTTTGTTAAATATCTTTAATGAAAACTAATCTATTAATTGTAACTCCTTTATTATCATTGCGGATGTCATGCTGTATAACAAATCTTAAACTATTGTTTCAAAACAGATGTTTACCACTGGACTTGCAATAAATGTTTAAATTGAGAGGGTTGGGAATCTAGAATCCCTTTGCCCAAACCAAAAGCTATGCCAATCAACAACAATGTAAGTACTCTCTATTTATCATTTCATATTGAATTGATTGGCAGTGATATTAAACTGGCCTGACTACAGAATCATCCTATGCCAATTTGCTAGTTGTATAAAAATACCACAGAAAATAGAGATGAGCGAGCGCTAAAATGCTTGGATGCTCATTACTCAAACTGAGAAATTCCTAACGCTCGGATGCTCGTTTAGAGTAATGAGTATAATGGGAGTCAATGGGAAATCCAAGCATTTTTCCGACAGACCCTACAAGTAGTCCTGGGGGCAGTAAAAATGTTGAAATGGATGGAAAGAGTGCTGCTGAATGTAAGGAGAACAGCATGGGGAAGAACCCTGGAAGCATCTCTGACTCCCAGATTGCTGCTGAGAACAACGGTGTCACACTTTTACTCCACTTTAAAGACTGACAATAAAACATTAAAAATCAAAGAGAACTTGGAGTTTATAAGAAAAAAACGTTAAGAAACATTTTTTCCTGTACAACGGCTTGTATATAAGGCAAAATGCAAAAAAATAATAATTTAAGTAAACCAAAATTAAACTTTTTATTAAATAATTGGAAATTTCAGTGTAATTTATGAAGGAAGCAAGAAGTGCCAAAAATTACGGACTCAGATACACCCTGTATTAGACTTAAATAAGGGCCTCACACACATTCTGTTCAAATTGTCATGTAGTGGTACACCTAGACTCATAATGACTACGCACTAATTGCAAAGCCTGCCAAAAATTACAAACAGGGTCATCCATACACTCTTCAAGTCAGCAACAGTTCAAATTATAGGAAAGTGTAGCTGTGGCAATTTTACACTCATAAAGGCAGGAAAAAATGATAAGGTGGGTAATACAGTCATCCATAGATCCTTAAAGGCAACAACTTGTCGACCTCATTAAAATATTTTGGAAGTGAAGTTGATGTACTCCTGCACTCATAAAAGCTTTGCACAAAATACAAAGCCAGGAAAAAATTATAAGTAGGGTCTTCCAGTCATCTATAGATCCTTGAAGGCAACAGCTGGTGGATATTCATATATTGAAGATTAAAAACACTTTAGGTTCTGTAGTCATCTGGAAAAGTCGGGGCTAATCCAGGTTTTTTTCATTTTTATTAGAGTGAGCCGGTCAGAACTTTCTGTTGACAGACGAAAGAGCCTGTCTTATATGAACACCCCCAGCGGCACTAAAAACCCGCTCAGACAAGACACTAGCGGCAGGGCATCACAACACCTCCAAGGCATAGACGGACAGCTCATGACAGTTGTCCAATTTTGAGACCCAATAGCTAAAGGTCACAGAGAAATTAGGGAGTACGCTGGTTTTGTCGGCCAGGTATTGCTTGCTTGACCTTCTTTAAAAACTTTTCGCTGCTTGTCAAAATTAACTGGTCATCAGGACATGGACACTGGAATGGTGTCATGAAATTGGCCCAGGTCTTTGACAGTTTAACCCTGCCTCTGCTGTACTTGATGTGTGTCTCCCTCACCTCTCCTCATTGGTTGGGCAAGGACGCTTGCCACCTGCCATTAGCATTGTCTGATGGGAATTTTTTCAACATATTTTCCACAATGGCCTTCTGGTATAGCACTATTTAAGTTGACATTTCCACCTCAGGAACGAAAGATGCAAGGTTCTCCTTGTAGCATGGGTTTAGGGGGTTAATAACCACTCTCTTTTTTGGCCAAGATGAATGTAACGCGATGATCAAGGGAAAGGCAGTGACACATAAAGTGTGCCATATGTGCCAAGGTCTTTACAGCCAACAATTCCCGATCTCCACCATGATGACTACTCTCCATCTTCTCCTCCTCATTCCTCTCCTCAGCCAATCCAACTTGGAGAGACAGGATGAAGCTTGTGTGGGTACTAGCCTCTGTTGCTCTATCAGCCAGCTTCTGTTCCTCCTCCTCTTCTTCAGTCTCCACTTCCTCATTATTACCAAATCTCCCTTTCTTATGTCTTCCTCCATCTCCAACTGGTCTGCATGCAAAGCTCATAGAATCATAGAATTATAGAATGGTAGAGTTGGAAGTGACCTCCTGGGTCATCTGGTCCAACCCCCTGCTCAAAGCAGGATTCACTAAATCATCTCAGACAGATGTCCGTCCAGCCTCCATTTGAAGACATCCACTGAGGGAGAACTCATTGATCACCCTAATTGTCAAAAAGTTTTTTCTAATACCTAATCTGTGTCTCCTCCCATTCAGTTTCATCCCATTGCTTCTAGTCTTTCCTTGTGCAAATGAGAATAAAGATGATCCTTCTACAATATGACAGCCCTTGAGATATTTGTAGACAGCTTTTAAGTCTCCTCTCAGTCTTCTTTTTTGCAAGCTAAACATTCCCAAATCAAGTAACCGCTCCTCATAGGACATGGTTTGCAGACCGTTCACCATTCTGGTCGCTCTTCTCTGAACTTTCTCCAGTTTGTCAATGCCTTTTCTAAAATATGGTGCCCAAAACTGTACACAGTATTCCAGATGAGGTCTGACCAAAGAGGAGTAAAGTGCGATAATGACTTCACGTGATCTAGACTGTATGCTTCTGTTAATACATCCCAGAATTGTATTTGCTTTTTTTGCTGCTGCATCACACTGTTGACTCATGTTCAGTCTATGATCTATTATGTCTTTTTCACATGTACTGTTGCTTAGCTCTATTCCTCCCATTCTCTATATGCTTTTATTTATTTTTATTGCCCAGATGTAGTACTTTGCATTTTCCCTGCTAAAAACCAATCTGTTAGTTGCTGCCCACTGCTCTAGTTTATTTAGGTCTTTTTGAAGCCTCTCTCTCTTCTCTGGTGTTAGCTATCCCTCCTAGCTTTGTGTCATCATCAAATTTAATCAGTTTACCCTCAATCCCTTCATCTAAATCATTGATGTTGAACAATACAGGTCCCAGGACAGAGCCCTGTGGCACCCCACTTGAGACATTCATCCAACTGGATGTGAAGCCATTTATGACCACTCTTTGAGTCTGATCACTAAGCCAGTTATGAATCCACCTAACAGTTGCCTTGTCCATTCCATACTTGGTCATTTTTTCAATAAGGATGGTGTGAGATACTTTGTCAAATGCTTTGCTGAAGTCAAGATATACTATAGCTACAGCATTTCCCTTATCCACCCAGTCAGTGATTCTGTAATGGAAGGCAATTAAGTTAGTCTGACATGACTTGTTAGTTACAATACCATGCTGACTCTGGTTAATCACTTCATTCTTATCCAGGTGCTTACATACATGTTGTTTAATAATTTGTTCAAAGATCTTTCCTGGTATAGAAGTCAGACTCACCGGCCTTTACTTCCCTGGGTCCACCTTCTTCCCCTTTTTGAAGATAGGAACAACATTTGCTCTTCTCCAGTCTTCTGGGACTTCTCCTGTTCTCCAAGAATTTTCAAAGATTATGGCTTCATGGTTAATTGTCAGCAGTGACTGTTTAAGTAGGCACAAAAGCGTGAGTGTTGCGGTGACGATTGCGTCATCGACACTCATCATCTTTTGTGGAGTCCTCAAAGTCTTGGAGAACTGCACAAATATCAAACATCCATGCACACTCTTCTGTTGTTATGTGCGAAGGCTGACTAGAATATCGACGGGTGTGTTGGAGCTGGTATTCCTCAACTGGCCTCTGCTGCTCACAATGCTTTGCCAGTATGTGCAGTGTGGTGATGTTGCACGCCATTCGGTGAGCTGGCACTGACATGCACTGCTTCAGCATGGTCAGAGCAGTTGCAGCTGTAGCCGACTTGTGGAAATGGGCGCTGATGTTGCGTACTTTAACTAAAAGCTCTGGCAAATCTGGGCATGTTTTCAGAAACCACTGAACTACCAAGTTGAGCAAGCATGGTACATATGGGAGCTTGCCAAGCTTCATAGCTGCCACCAGGCTACGCCCGTTATCACACAGGACCATGTCTGGTTGGAGGTTTATCAGGAAAAGCCACAGATCTGTCTGGTCTGTTATCTGTGCCCGGACATGTGCAGTATGGGAGGCATCTGTGCGAGTGCCATGGACAGGGGATTGGGAAGCAAATAGCACAGGGGAAGAGTCAGTGGTATCACCCGTGGCACCAATCGTGGACCTAGGTGTTCAGCGCATCGAGTCGGGTGCTTAGATGATATGTGCCTGATCATGCTGGTGGTGGTTAGACTCTTAGTGGTCAGGCCCCTGTTGATCTTGGCATGGCACAGGTTGCAAATGACCATTTTTTGTCTCTGAACTCTTTTTAAAAAAGTCCCAGACTGGGGAACACCCAACACTTTAACGGTGAAATTCACGAGTGTGGGTGCTCTGCGGTACAGTTTACCGCCTTCTCCCTCTGGTTACCTCATTGCCTCTTCCTGCCTGTTGTGGTGCTGCTAATTCCTCCCCCTCAGCACTGCTGGCCTTGTTCTGCATGTCTAAGCAGCAAAAGGTGATATACACCCGGAAATCTCTAACCCACTATTTTTTTAAGACAAGCAGCAAGGGTATATTAAAACATAACTTTTAATCTAGTTAATAAATATGCAACACTTGATAAAAGCAAAAAGACCTGTGAGGCCGGTGGAGCAGTGCAACAACATCCAACATCCCTGCTGTGTATGTAGTGGAGTAGATGATGGCTCTTATCCTAGCACAAGCATAGAACCCTGTTTCATCATGAGATTATGTCCCCTGAATCCTTAGGAAGAAGAAATACGTCGGAACTAGTGATGAGCGAACAAGCTCGCCACTTCTCGGTACTCGCCTGAGCATCACTGTGCCCAACAAGCTCGGCGAGTATTTCCGGGTAGATCGGGTGGGAACTCGGGTCCCCTCCCTGCATGTTTGGCGGTCTTTAGAGAGCCAATGAACATGCAAGGATTGCCTACCATGCACTGTAATGCCGTAGCCATGTTGGTTGTGGGCATTACAGTGATTGTCTGGCTGCACAGCGTCATCAGGTCAATATAAGACCTGGCGCCACTATGCTCGTCACAGTGTACCCCGGAATCAGGCAGAGTAGGGAGAGGTGCTGCTGCATCAGGGAGGGATTTGCTTCTTTATAGTTAGTATAGGTATTCCACAACATATATATATATCCAACTGAACTAACAGTCCTTCTGAGGACTAATCCAGCTGCATATATTCAGTGGTGATAGCAGGAGTTAGGCAAGCAGGCAGTGTATGTGGCAGACTGCAGTCCATGATACTGCACAAGAGGGTCCATTGAACGTCCTGTTAGTATAGGTATTCCACAACATATATATATATATATATCCATCTGAACTAACAGTCCTTCTGAGGACTAATCCAGGTGCATTTAATCAGTGCTAGACAGGAGTTAGGCAGGCAGGTGCAGTGCATGCGGCAGACTGTAGTGCATATAACGCAAAAGGGTCCACTGAATGTCCTGTCTGCTGCTGCTGTAATAATTACAGATATTTGAAGACATAGCCCGAGATATCAGGGGCCAGGGCAATATTTTTTTTAACTTAATGCTGGTTATCTGCTTCAAAAGCAATCCAGAGTACACCATTTTTCTGCTCCATTTGCTTGCTCTCACAGCAGAATAAAGCCAGATCTGTTAGATATTTCAGTGATAAAAATCCAGAAATTTGAACTGAACCTGGAAAATATTGGCCTCCTTTTCCATTCTGTTGCAGTGTGTCGGTGAAGCTATTCACACTAGTTGTCTGTGAAGAATAGTATTAGTAAATTACAGGCCTGTTATTTAAAACCATGGTTCTCTGTCAGACATAACACCTATAAGAGTGTTCCAAAATCAGCCATTTCTTCCATTTTCATTTCGTTGCAGTGTGTCGGTCAAGCTATTCACACTAGCTGTCTGTGAAGGATAGTATTAGCAAATTACAGGCCTGCTATTTAAAACAGTGGTTCTCTGTCAGACATAACATCTATAAAAGTGTTCCAAAATCAGCCATTTCTTCCATTTTCATTTCATAGCAGTGTGTCGGCCAAGCTATTCACACTAGGTGTCTGTGAAGAATAGTATTAGTAAATTACAGGCCTGCTTTTTAAAACCGTGGTTCTCTGTCAGACATATCACATATAACTGCTTTCCAAAATCAGCCATTTCTTGAGAACGTGGAAAATATTGTCCTCCATTAAAAATGAGCAAGGTGCGTGATAAGGAACGGGGAAGTGGACATGATGGTGATGGTGCATGCAGATGCCGAGGACGTGGCTGTGGGCAAGCTGAAATTGTGCCACAACAAACACCGACATCTTGTCGCTCAACCTTCCTGTCCCATTTAATAGGGGACCGCAAAACACCACTATTGAACACAGAGCAGTTTCAAAACTTTGACACCACCACCCTGGCACCAACACGACGGAAGTTGCCAGTACAACTGTTAGCTCTTCCCGAGTCTGGCTCTTTTTTAAAAACTGTTTAGATAACCCCAATAAGGCCATTTGCAATATCTGCCAGGCCAGCATCAGCAAGAGCACCAAAACTACCAGCTTGACCATCACCAGCATGCTCAGGCACATGAAGGCAAAGCACCCGACTAGCTGGGCTGAATGTCAGGGTCCAGTAACAGTGCCTGCGGGTGACATCACTGCCCTTTCCTCTGTTGTGCGTGCACGCCAATCCCCTGTCCATGGTGCATGCGAAGATGCCTCCCGCCCTGCACCTGTGCCAACGTCCTCTGTGCCTTATAAAATTTTGGGTATCCAAGGTGGACACATGGCATGAACTTGCTCTCTATGCCTTGGAGGTCCTGGTCTGCCCAGCCGCTAGCATTTTGTCACAGCGGGTTTTTAGTGACGCCGGTGGAATTATAACCGATAGGCGCATCCACCTGTCAACTGAAAATGCTGACAGGCTGACTCTTATAAAAATTAACAAGGGCTGGATTGGGCCAGACTTCTCTACACCACTGAATGATAGCAGTGTAACATAAACTCAAATACAGTGTCTTTTTTTGGGAGGTCTAACTCTATTCCCATGCACCTCTGTCTTCACACCCAGACATGGTTATACGCTTCCTGATTTAGTCTATTTGCTCTTGTCCTCATCCTTCTCCGCATCCTCATACTCCAACACATATCACCACCATATGTACCATATGAATAGTAGACCCTCTCCTTTCTAATGGGAACATGTCGTACTCGTTACTGTGGCCCAGCTGTATGTGTCTTTAAATTGTTAGAAGGGTTTTTCCTAAATTTTGGCAGCCGTTGCACTCACTGCATACCTTATAACTGAAGCAAAACCTACAAAAGACAAAAAATATATCTCATACCCTACCATCATTATATATAAATGTAAAGCAAAGTTGCATATTAAATATAGGGTACTTAGTGAACTATTTTTGATCAAAAAAAGTATACAAGCCGTCCGACCAGCGACAAGGTGACCCTAAATTGGGACGGTACCTACACTGTCTATATTAAAAACCTTACTGTATATCAAAGTTGAAGTAATGCATATAAAAGGGTAGACAAATAGGACCGGGTCCCAACTTCAGACCATCTTATAACTGAATAGTAGATCCTCTCCTTTCTAATGGGAACATGTACTCATTACTGTGGCCCAGCTGTATGCATCTTTAAATTGTTAGTAGGGTTTTTCCTAAATTTTGGCAACCGTTGGACTCAATGCCTACCCTATAACTGTATAGCAGACCCTCTCCTTTCTAATGGGAACATGTCGTTACTGTGTCCCAGCTCTATGTGTCTTTACATTGGTATTGAGGTTTTTCCCAAATTTTGGTAGCCCTTGCAGTCACCGCATGGGCATTACCGCTATAGGAGACCCACTCCTTTATAATGGGAACATTTTTTTTACTGAGATCTTCCTCTATGTCTCTTCAAATAGGTATTGGGGTGCGTCCAAATTTTTGGCAGCCTTTACAGTCACTGCATACGAAGAAAAACAGAAGGGAAAACCCGTCCATAAAGTCCCAAACATCAAGTGTAGTGAAGAAATTATTTTATTTATTAATTACAGGTGACTGACAAGTAGATAGCAAATAATGATAATAATAAAACATATTTTAAAAACATTTAAAAACAGGGGCGCATATCCGGGTAATGTATAAAGAAATTCATCATGGGAGCAGCCAATTAATAAATAGGATTACCAATCCATACACAACAATTTATAAATGTATACTCATGATTATCACATAAGAACTATATAAAAATTAACCAAAATATATAAAGTGCAAATGCATATGCTATATCGAACCCTCTTCCATCAATGTGTATATGTGCAACAGTATATGTATCATTATTGCTTAAAAATGTGCAAAGTTACAATTATATATATATATTCACAAAGTATGTGAAATTATGTGAACATTATCCCATGTTACCACAAGTGTGCAAAATTTGCAAATGAATTAAATAATAAATCCATAGAGAAATTCATTAGAAGAAAGACGGAAAGGGAAACATGTGACAGCCTAGTGTGGCAAAAAGACAATAAGTAGTAAGAAATAGAGATGAGCGTTGTTCTACTCGAACTGTTCGCCAATCTCAAATTCGAGCTGTTTTGGGCGGTGTTCGAGCCGTTCGGCGAACACGAACAATTTGAGAAAAATTCGGCTGTTCGAGGTTATGTTCGATAACTGTTCGTGCACCAAAATCATAACTGGATTTTTTCTCAGTAATGATGAAAATTAATGTTAATACGCAGTTTGAGTGTACAGCGGGGTGAGGGGAGGGGCAGGGGATGGATCTCTGCAGGAACAATGAAGATCTCCATTTTTTTTTCTCTTTCCCGAATTTACAGTGGGGAGGTGCAATCTGTCAGCCTATCAGCAGCGCACACACGGAGCAAAGTGCTTTTTTTCACACAAGCAAGGGCATGTGTCATTGGCAGTGTATGTCACATGTCCTTGACCTATAAGACCAAGCCATTTTCCCCGTCGCCACCATTTTTCACTGCTGCAGCTGCGTGTTAGACGGCACCGCTGTTGCTGTGTGCGCTATACCTTGTTAATTTCAAGCCAATTTTCGCACAAATATACAGATAGCTTGGGAGTAGGGAATAGTTGTGATTGCAGTCCTTTTAAGGACTAGGTTACAGCATTTCCTACGACTTTTATCAGGGAGGTCTGTGCTCTTAAATAGATAGGTTCTGGGAGTAAAGACTAATTGTAATTGGAGTCCTTTTCAGGACTAGGTTACATGAGTTCCTATCAGTTTTTGCCAGGCAGGTCTGTGCCAGTGCTGTGCAAGTTTTTTTCACAGCATTTGGCTGAATCTAGCAAAGCTAATCCTTTTTGGCCTATTGCAGAGTGTTAGTCAGTGGAGTAGCCTATCTGTGTTGCAAGATATACCACCTGTGTATAGAATACCAATTTTTTTACTGCACCTAGTGAAGTAAAATCTTTTGGGCATAGCATCATTCAATTAGTCCATCTATACTGACCTCCATCAGGTTGCAAATTAAAACTAATTTTTATCTGCATCTACAGTACCTCTGAAAAAATATTTGGGCTTCTAGCAGTGTGTGGGACTTGTTCTATTAGTCCATCTATACTGACCTCCATCAGGTTGCAAACTGAATATATTTTTTTCTGCATCTACCTCTGAAAAAATATTGGGCTTCTAGCTGTGTGTGGGTCTTGTTCTATTAATCCATCTATACTGACCTCCATCAGGTTGCAAACTGAATATAATTTTTTTCTGCATCTAGCTCTGAAAAAATATTTGGCCTTCTAGTAGTGTGTCGGACTTTCTCTATTAGTCCATCTATACTGACCTCCATCAGGTTGCAAATTAAAACTAATTTTTATCTGCATCTACAGTACCTCTGAAAAAATATTTGGGCTTCTAGCAGTGTGTGGGACTTGTTCTATTAGTCCATCTATACTGACCTCCATCAGGTTGCAAACTGAATATATTTTTTTCTGCATCTACCTCTGAAAAAATATTGGGCTTCTAGCTGTGTGTGGGTCTTGTTCTATTAATCCATCTATACTGACCTCCATCAGGTTGCAAACTGAATATATTTTTTTCTGCATCTACCTCTGAAAAAATATTTGGCCTTCTAGTAGTGTGTCGGACTTTCTCTATTAGTCCATCTATACTGACCTCCATCAGGTTGCAAATTAAAACTAATTTTTATCTGCATCTACAGTACCTCTGAAAAAATATTTGGGCTTCTAGCAGTGTGTGGGACTTGTTCTATTAGTCCATCTATACTGACCTCCATCAGGTTGCAAACTGAATATATTTTTTTCTGCATCTACCTCTGAAAAAATATTGGGCTTCTAGCTGTGTGTGGGTCTTGTTCTATTAATGCATCTATACTGACCTCCATCAGGTTGCAAACTGAATATATTTTTTTCTGCATCTACCTCTGAAAAAATATTTGGCCTTCTAGTAGTGTGTCGGACTTTCTCTATTAGTCCATCTATACTGACCTCCATCAGGATGCAAATTAAAACTAATTTTTATCTGCATCTACAGTACCTCTGAAAAAATATTTGGGCTTCTAGCAGTGTGTGGGACTTGTTCTATTAGTCCATCTATACTGACCTCCATCAGGTTGCAAACTGAATATAGTTTTTTCTGCATCTACCTCTGAAAAAATATTAGGCTTCTAGCTGTGTGTGGGTCTTGTTCTATTAATCCATCTATACTGACCTCCATCAGGTTGCAAACTGAATATATTTTTTTCTGCATCTACCTCTGAAAAAATATTTGGCCTTCTAGTAGTGTGTCTGACTTTTTCTATTAGTCCATCTATACTGACCTCCATCAGGTTGCAAACTGAATATAATTTTTTTCTGCATCTAGCTCTGAAAAAATATTTGGCCTTCTAGTAGTGTGTCGGACTTTCTCTATTAGTCCATCTATACTGACCTCCATCAGGTTGCAAATTAAAACTAATTTTTATCTGCATCTACAGTACCTCTGAAAAAATATTTGGGCTTCTAGCACTGTGTGGGACTTGTTCTATTAGTCCATCTATACTGACCTCCATCAGGTTGCAAACTGAATATAGTTTTTTCTGCATCTACCTCTGAAAAAATATTGGGCTTCTAGCTGTGTGTGGGTCTTGTTCTATTAATCCATCTATACTGACCTCCATCAGGTTGCAAACTGAATATATTTTTTTCTGCATCTACCTCTGAAAAAATATTTGGCCTTCTAGTAGTATGTCGGACTTTCTCTATTAGTCCATCTATACTGACCTCCATCAGGTTGCAAACTGAATATAATTTTTTTCTGCATCTAGCTCTGAAAAAATATTTGGCCTTCTAGTAGTGTGTCGGACTTTCTTTATTAGTCCATCTATACTGACCTCCATCAGGTTGCAAATTAAAACTAATTTTTATCTGCATCTACAGTACCTCTGAAAAAATATTTGGGCTTATAGCAGTGTGTGGGACTTGTTCTATTAGTCCATCTATACTGACCTCCATCAGGTTGCAAACTGAATATATTTTTTTCTGCATCTACCTCTGAAAAAATATTGGGCTTCTAGCTGTGTGTGGGTCTTGTTCTATTAATCCATCTATACTGACCTCCATCAGGTTGCAAACTGAATATAATTTTTTTCTGCATCTAGCTCTGAAAAAATATTTGGCCTTCTAGTAGTGTGTCGGACTTTCTCTATTAGTCCATCTATACTGACCTCCATCAGGTTGCAAATGAAAAATAATTTTTATCTGCATCTACAGTACCTCTGAAAAAATATTTGGGCTTCTAGCTGTGTGTGGGACTTGTTGTATTAGTCCATCTATACTGACCTCCATCAGGTTGCAAACTGAATATATTTTTTTCTGCATCTACCTCTGAAAAAATGTTTGGCCTTCTAGTAGTGTGTCGGACTTTCTCTATTAGTCCATCTATACTGACCTCCATCAGGTTGCAAATTAAAAATAATTTTTATCTGCATCTACAGTACCTCTGAAAAAATATTTGGGCTTCTAGCAGTGTGTGGGACTTGTTCTATTAGTCCATCTATACTGACCTCCATCAGGTTGCAAACTGAATATATTTTTTTCTGCATCTACCTCTGAAAAAATATTTGGCCTTCTAGTAGTGTGTCGGACTTTCTCTATTAGTCCATCTATACTGACCTCCATCAGGTTGCAAATTAAAACTAATTTTTATCTGCATCTACAGTACCTCTGAAAAAATATTTGGGCTTCTAGCAGTGTGTGGGACTTGTTCTATTAGTCCATCTATACTGACCTCTATCAGGTTGCAAACTGAATATATTTTTTTCTGCATCTACCTCTGAAAAAATATTGGGCTTCTAGCTGTGTGTGGGTCTTGTTCTATTAATCCATCTATACTGACCTCCATCAGGTTGCAAACTGAATATATTTTTTTCTGCATCTACCTCTGAAAAAATATTTGGCCTTCTAGTAGTGTGTCGGACTTTCTCTATTAGTCCATCTATACTGACCTCCATCAGGTTGCAAATTAAAACTAATTTTTATCTGCATCTACAGTACCTCTGAAAAAATATTTGGGCTTCTAGCAGTGTGTGGGACTTGTTCTATTAGTCCATCTATACTGACCTCCATCAGGTTGCAAACTGAATATATTTTTTTCTGCATCTACCTCTGAAAAAATATTGGGCTTCTAGCTGTGTGTGGGTCTTGTTCTATTAATCCATCTATACTGACCTCCATCAGGTTGCAAACTGAATATATTTTTTTCTGCATCTACCTCTGAAAAAATATTTGGCCTTCTAGTAGTGTGTCGGACTTTCTCTATTAGTCCATCTATACTGACCTCCATCAGGTTGCAAATTAAAACTAATTTTTATCTGCATCTACAGTACCTCTGAAAAAATATTTGGGCTTCTATCAGTGTGTGGGACTTTTTCTATTAGTCCATCTATACTGACCTCCATCAGGTTGCAAACTGAATATAGTTTTTTCTGCATCTACCTCTGAAAAAATATTGGGCTTCTAGCTGTGTGTGGGTCTTGTTCTATTAATCCATCTATACTGACCTCCATCAGGTTGCAAACTGAATATATTTTTTTCGGCATCTACCTCTGAAAAAATATTTGGCCTTCTAGTAGTGTGTCGGACTTTCTCTATTAGTCCATCTATACTGACCTCCATCAGGTTGAAAACTGAATATAATTTTTTTCTGCATCTAGCTCTGAAAAAATATTTGGCCTTCTAGTAGTGTGTCGGACTTTCTCTATTAGTCCATCTATACTGACCTCCATCAGGTTGCAAATTAAAACTAATTTTTATCTGCATCTACAGTACCTCTGAAAAAATATTTGGGCTTCTAGCAGTGTGTGGGACTTGTTCTATTAGTCCATCTATACTGACCTCCATCAGGTTGCAAACTGAATATAGTTTTTTCTGCATCTACCTCTGAAAAAATATTGGGCTTCTAGCTGTGTGTGGGTCTTGTTCTATTAATCCATCTATACTGACCTCCATCAGGTTGCAAACTGAATATATTTTTTTCTGCATCTACCTCTGAAAAAATATTTGGCCTTCTAGTAGTGTGTCGGACTTTCTCTATTAGTCCATCTATACTGACCTCCATCAGGTTGCAAATTCAAAATAATTTTTTTCTGCATCTAACCCAGCCAATAGTTTTGGCCTAATACCACAGTTTGGCCACTCAGCTCTGCTCGGTTACCATCCATTGTTTTTTTGTGCAAACAACTCCAGAGTTGTGAATTAGTTAACCACCAAAATGAGTGGAAAAATGCCTGCTGCTGGTGGAAAGGGGAATAGGCGTGTTGGGAAGGGGAAAAAAGGTTGTGTCCGTGGGGTAGGTGTTAAAGCAACAGTAACATCTGCAGAAGAAAGACCATCTTCCAGCCAAACTAAAATGTCTACTTCTTTTAGCGGACAATGTGATAAGATCCCTTTCTTACGGCCACGCCAATCGCTACAAATTCCAGATGAGGCACAAAAACAGCAGGTGCTTCAACGGATATCAAGTGCTCCTTTAAGTGGGCTCTCCTCCACATCAACTTCAACATCACAAATACTCCAGTCCTCAAAGGTGTCACCCAAATCGCACTTGCTTCCTCACAGCTCCCAAATCTCCAGCTGCCCGTCTGAGTATGAGGTAGAACAGATGGTTGAGTCTGCAGAGCTGTTTACTCATACTATAGCATGGGAATCAGAGGTCGACTCCAGCGCTTCTGTGAATCCAGACGAGGAAATGATCTGCACTGATGCCCAGAATCTTTATGAGTCGGATCCAGGACCAGACGCAGAAGGTTCTGACCATAATGTAGACCCTCATTTCCAAACTGTAACTCCTGTTGGTGGAGACAATGAGGAAGACGATGATAAGACTCAAATACCTGATTGGAGAGACAACTTTAGTTTTTTGTCAGGGCAGGAACAGGTTGGCTCTGAGGACGACGGGTGTGATAACGCACAGGGTGATGATGATGAGGTCAGAGATCCCACTTACTGTCAACCCATAGTCAGCCAAGAGATGAGGTCAGCAGAGGAGGTGGAGGAAGATGCTAGTGACGACGAGGTCAGGTTGCGCCTTCCTGGACAGAGACGTAGTACTGGAAGCACGTCAACAACTGCATCCTCAAACACAACTCTGCCTCTCACCACAAGTCGTGGTGGCTCTTCAGGTCGCATGGGTGCTAAGCCTTGCATAGCCTGGGCATTTTTTCAGATCGATAAAGATGACCCAACTCGTGTTATCTGTAACATTTGTCAGCAAAAGCTAAGTAGAGGCCAAAAAATACATAGTTTGAGTACTTCATGCATGAACCGGCACATGGACATGAAGCATAAGTTGCAGTGGGAAGCTCAGTGTGCTACAATGAGGCCTAGCCGGCCGGGCCAACCACCGTCTGCCATATCTTGTGCATCCGCGGCCTCTTCATCCTCTGTGACTGGGGGGACAGCAGTCACACCTGTTTTGGGGCGCAGACCTGCCACCTCTTTACCCGCAACAGCCAGCGTGATTGGCAGGTCATCATTTTCTTTGGAGGTGGTAACACCAGCTGGTGTTGAGCGCTGTCCGACATCGATAGCACCACCTTTGGATGAAGGCAACCTAACATGTCCGCCTGCATCTTCCTCACAGACCGGCAGTTTGCCGGGGACACCCTTATCAACCCCTTCTAAGCACAATAGCCAGCCCTCGGTCCCTCAGATGTGGACAAGTAAAAGACCATTTCCTCCTAGCCATGAGAAAGCTAAGAGGTTGAATTTCACCATCTGCAAGCTCTTGGCTACAGAAATGCTGCCTTTCCGCCTGGTGGACACAGAGGATTTTCGAGACCTTATGTCCGTCGCAGTGCCCCAGTACCAGATGCCCAGTCGGCACTACTTCTCAAAGAAAGGTGTGCCTGCGCTCCACCAGCATGTCGCACACAACATCACCGCTTCTTTGAGAAACTCTGTGTGTGACAGGGTGCATTTCACCACAGACACTTGGACGAGTAGGCATGGACAGGGGCGTTACATGTCGCTGACTGGGCACTGGGTAACTATGGTGACAGCAGGACAAGGGGCTGCTGTCCAAGTCTTGCCGTCCCCACCATTTGTGCGTCAATCCTCTTTATGTCAAAGTTCCTCCACTGCTTCTGCCTCCTCAACCTCCTCTCGGTCTTCCAACTGCACCCAAAGCCTGTCTGGTCATGCCACAAGCTTTCTAACTGCGCAGAAGGGATCCTGCACACCTCCTTACTATGCTGGCAGTAGGGCTCAACGTCATCAGGCGGTTTTTACATTGAAATGTCTGGGAAATGTGAGTCACACAGCTGAGGAGTTGTGGTCAGCTCTGGAGAACCAATTTCATGAATGGTTGTCTCCACTGGACCTGAAACCAGGGAAGGCCGTGTGCGACAATGCTGCAAACCTGGGTGCGGCCCTTCGCCGGGGCAATGTCACACACGTGCCTTGTATGGCTCACGTGTTGAACCTGGTTGTCCAGCAATTTTTAGCCCACTATCCCAGACTATATGGCCTTCTGCAGAGGGCACGGTCGCTGTGTGCTCACTTCCGCCGTTCGCATCCCGCAGCTCAGCGACTTACATCTCTACAGAAGTCGTTGGGCCTGCCACTTCACCGGCTAAAATGCGATGTGCCTACCCGGTGGAATTCAACTCTGCACATGTTGCAGCGACTGTGGCAGCACCGACAAGCCCTGGTGCAATATGTTCTGACGTATAGCCTGGGCCAACGAGATTCAGAGGTGGGGCAAATCACGCTGGAGGAGTGGTCTCAGATCAGGGACCTATGCACCCTTCTGCACAGTTTTGAAATGGCGACGAAGATGTTTAGATCTGACGATGCCATTATCAGCATGACTATTCCGGTGATTTACATGCTGGAGCACATGTTAAACAGAATTCGGAGTCAGGTGGTGGCACAAGAGGAGGTGGAGGAAGTAGAGGAGGAGGAGTTGTATGCGGAAGGGCTAACATCTGCAAGGTCCAGAAGGTCGGCAGCACCAAGGCGGCAGGCATGTGAGGGTGGGGGAGATGGTTTTACCAGGGCGCATGGTAGCAGCCAAACTAGTGAGGAAGGTGCAGGAGCCCAGGAAGAAGTGGAGGACGAACTGATGGAAGACTCATCAGATGAGGGAGACCTTGATCACATTTCTGTTGTGCGAGGTTGGGGGGAGAGGACAGAGGAAGGAAGCATGATTGTTACCTCGCCACCAACACAACAGGGACTTGGTGCTCCTAGATGCGCAACACACATGAGTGCCTTCTTGCTGCATTACCTGCAACATGACCCTCGAATTGTGAGAATTAGAAATAATCCTGACTACTGGGTTGCCACACTGTTAGATCCCCGGTACAAAAGTAAATTTGCAGAAATTATTCCTGCCATAGAAAGGGATGCACGCATGCAGGAGTATCAGCAGAGACTGTTGCAGAATCTTACATGTGCTTTTCCACAAAATACCAGTGGTGCACGTAGTGAATCTCACAGTTCCAACTTGCCAACCGTGGGACCGTCAAGTGTTCAGCACTCAAACCGTAACAGAACCACAGTATCTGCTGGTAACATCAATTTTGCGGAATCATTTCACCACTTTTTTAGCCCATCCTTTGCAAGGCCACAGGAGACAAGAAGTCTGACACATAGTCAACGCCTAGAGACGATGGTACAGGAGTATCTCCAAGTAAACATTGAAGCCACGACTGTGTCACTGGACCCTTGCTCTTTTTGGGCTTCCAATCTGGATAAATGGCCGGAGCTAGCCACTTACGCCTTGGAGATCTTGTCATGCCCCGCAGCCAGCGTTCTCTCTAAACGTGTGTTCAGCGCTGCTGGTGGTGTGCTGACAGATAAGCGCACGCGGCTCTCCACTGATAATGTAGACAGACTCACGTTCATAAAGATGAACAAATCATGGATCCGAAACGACTTTTCTACCCCTGTGTCATCCTGGGGAGAGTAAAAGCTTGATGATTGGTTAAAATCACCCTACCAAACGTTTTAAGCTTTCAAATTACTAATCATGTTTATCTGTATCTTGACTGGAAAATAATTTGGGCTTTGTAGCAGTGTGCAGCACTGATCCTATTAGGCCATCTATAATAAGCTCCACCAGATTTAAAATTAAAAATAATTTTTAGCTGCATCTAGCCCGGAAAATAATTTTGGGGCTCAGAGATGCGCAAGACACATAAGTGCCTTCTTGCTGCACTACCTGCAGCATGACCCTCATATTGTCAGAATTCGAAGTAATCATGACTACTGGGTTGCCACACTCTTAGATTCCCCAAACTTTTCTGGTCATTTTTGAAATTATAAGCATTAGCAGGTTGTTAGAAACTGAAATCAAACAGTTTTCAACTCAAAACTTTATTCTAGGTGATGTTACATTTTCACATAGGACCCCTTGTTCGAAAGGAGCTTCTGAACTCTCTCGTCCATTGAATTTGTCAGGTTTTGGATGGTTTCTGCTTCAATTGTTTTGCATGAGGACAGAATACCCTCCCAGAGCTGTTGCTTAGATGTGAACTGCCTCCCGCCATCATAGACACTCCTTTTAATGATGCTCCAAAGGTTCTGAATGGGGTAGAGGTCAGGGGAGCATGGGGGTCACACCATAAGTTTGTCCCCTTTTATGCCCATATCAGCCAGAGATGCAGATGTTTTATGTGCAGCATGAGATGGTGCATTATCATGCAGAAAAATGATCTTGCTGTGAAATACACGGTTCTTCTTCTTGAACCATGGCAGGAAGTGCTGTTTGAGAAAATCCACATACATTATAGAGTTCATCTTTAGCGCCTTCAGGGATCCTAAAGGGGCCGACAATCTCTCTCCCCATGATTCCAGCCCAAAACATTACTCCACCTCCTCCTTGTTGGCGCTGTAGCCGTGTTTGCGTGGGGTGTCCATCAACCAGCCATCCTCCACTCCATCCATCTGGACCATCGAGCGCTGCACGGCACTCATCCGTGAACAAAACAGTTTTGAAATCAGTCTTCATGTAATGTTTGGCCCACTGGAGCCGTTTCTGCTTGTGTGAAGTGGATAGAGGAGGTGGACAGGATGGCGTATGCACAGCTGCAAACCTCTGAAGGACCCTGCATCTTGTTGTTCGGGGACGTTGGAGGCACAAGCAGCTTCAAAAACTTGTCTGCTGCTATGACAAGGCTTTTTTGCCGCTGCTCTTTCAACCTGACGTAATTGCCTGTAGTAAAGAGTCCTCAATTTGCCCTTATCAGCACGCACACGTGTGTACTGTGAATCAGCTACATACTTCTTGATTGCCAAGACACTTCATCCTGATCATCGCACAATGTTGATTGTAATCATGCCTTGACCTAAACACTCCACAATTTGTTGCTTCTCAGCAGCCGACACATCCTTTTTCTTTCCCATTTTGGCAGAAAATGTAGGCTGCTTAATAATGTGAGAGAGCCTTCTTAAGTAGTCTTGCCTTTCATTGGACACACCTGCCAAACTAATTAGCACAGGTGTCTGCAATTGCTTACAGTGATATAAAGAGCCCTGACACACATCACCATCAATGAGTTTAACTGACAAACAAACAAATTCTTCCCTTATCACTCCTAAACACTTTTTGCATAATAATTTGGAACGCGGTGTACATGTGCTTTTCCACAAAACACCAGCGGTTCACGTAGTGAATCTTACAGTTCTAACTTGCCAACCGTGGTCTGTATGGAATTGTTCAATAAAGGGTCCCAAAATTAAGATAGCATAGATGGGAGAGGTCTCTATGAATAGGAATTCCTAAGTATTTGATACCCTGTGAGGGCCAGGCAAAGGGAAAGTTGGACTGGATGGAATCCTATATGGATTTGGGGAGGGAGACATCGAGGGCCTCAGACTTCGCTGCATTGATTTTAAAATTTTACCATGTAACAAAGTGATCTATTTCAGCCATAACAGCATGGATGGATATATGTGATTGAGTGATATATACTAGGACATCATCAGCAAATAGAGAGCACTTGTACTCGGTGCCTCCCACCTCAATCCACCTAATATTGGGGTTATGGCGAATTGATGAGAGCAGGTGCTCCGTCACTAGGATGTATAAGAGAGGGGACAGAGGACATCCCTGCCTTGTCCCATTGGTGATTGTGAAAGGTGATGAAAATGTTCTGACGCACCCCCTGGGCCTTGGGACACCCGGAGCCGGACCCTTTTTGGTGGATGCTGGTGGTTGTAGTCTTCGTGGCGGCGACCCGGTGCCGTGGCTCAGGGCGGTCAAACCAGTGGCGGAACTATTTATGTGGTTTTGATGTTTAAATGTCCGACTACGCCACCCGGGGATTGCGGTCAGAGTGAACCGCCGCTACAGGGCAGACCGCTGAGGCTGGTGTTGTGGGTGCAGCAGAGCGTAGCATAACTCCCCACGGGAGGAGTATAGCCTCAGGGCAGTGTATGCGGAGGATGGGGGTGATGGTGCAGGGCAGCAGCAGTAACGACACGGAGTCAGTGATGCAGTCCAGGGCCTTTACTCACAGTTCTTATTATCCAGACCACGTCTGCAGGTAACGGCTGCCCACGTCGTACTGTGCTCACCAGGTGAGGGGCTCAGACAACTCCCAGATAACTTTGGAGCGCTTCACAGGACCCCCTTTGTGTGTCCTTTGTCTGGCCTTTCTTACCAACACTTCTGTCCGGCTGCCTCGGGCCTCCTCTTGGTAAACTTGGCGCCAGTTTCCCTGACCCTATGTGGTGCCTTCCTAGCGGGTGTAGCGAGGGGCTGCGCCACATAAAATGTCAGAGCCTCCGGTTTCTAGCTGAGGGTCGTTTCCTGCCTCCACTAGTTCGGGAACCGGTCTCCCCCTTTGGCCTGACCCCTCCACGCAGGTGGATTCGGGCGTGCGGTGGCGACTCGCCCGTCCGCACCCCTGGGATCCCTTCATTCCTCGTTCCTGGAGCCTTCTCCGCTCCTCTTCCTTCCTTCTCCCTCTTCCAGGCCTGGGCCTCTGTTACTAGGCCCGCCTCCGGAGCAGAGCTCATGCAGAGCCCCTGCTCCCTGCCACTTCTGCTCAGACTTCTCTGCACTGAACTAAGATGGTGCCCACCTTTTATACTCCCTTCTCAATGCACCCAGGAACTGCTTCCTCCCTGCTCCTGCACTACAGGGTTCCCCTTCCTCAGTGTTCCCTTCCCCCACTCCAGCCAGGGACAGGGACTGTCGTGCCCATCTCAGGGGCATATTGGTCGCCCTGCCCCACGGCAATGTGGTGTAATGCATGCAGGTGTCGGGTCCTGATCCACACTCCATCCTTACCTGAGAGTGAGATATCACACCTCTGGGTGAGGTGCAATACGTCTGTAGCAACCGAGCCCTCAGGGTGCTACAGTTCCATTTATCTTCAGCCTAGGTGACGTATTGCGATACAGGGCCGTGATTTTGGCTATAAAAGGGTCCCCTAGACCCCTACCCCAAGCTTTTTAAGAGAATCATATATGGCGTGCCAGGAGACTCTATGGAATGCTTTCTCAGCATCCAACGAGAGTATCTAATTACAAATTTTTAACTGCATCTAGCCCAGGAAATACTTTGTGCCTAGTAGCAGTGTCTGCTAGTCAGCGGATTATCCCGGCTGTTAAGCAAGCTACACCACCTGTAGTTTAGACACTTAATTTTTTCAAAGGAAATGCTTCGGGACCATGGAATTCTCAGTGAAGAGCATCAGGAGGCACCCCAAGGCATAGGGGCTGGGACTGGCAGTAGGATGCCTTGCGGTGGACAGCCGAGCTCGATCCTTATAAAAGCTTTTTAACTGCAGCAGCTTTAGTGGACGCTACTGGAGCTGGAATTACGCGGCTGCTGGCATGAGACTTGCCCTCCAATAGATCCTTGTAAATGGATTTAAAGTGTATTCATTCAAATTAGAGAGACAATTTAAATTAAAAAGCTTAGAGCTGCCTCCACCACAGGGGGGCTCGCTCGACCCTCCAGCGGACAGGCACCAGTATTGGGAGAGGGGGGCTGGCCATCAGGGTTCACCGCGGCTCTGGCACAAACCCGGCGACACGGAGGTGGCACGGGCAGGAGCGGACTGGCCGTGTCGGCTTCTCACTTTTTGGATTTTAGAAGGGCATGACATGCCTATATCTGTGTCTCCCCCTGCTTTTACTCCTCCACCTCTTTTATTTTCGCATGACTATATGTACTTGTCACTTTTCCATGTGTTAGTTGTGACTTCTGAGCAGTTTGTCAGCTTTTGGACACCTTTGAAGGTGTTTTCTATGTGTTTCTATGTGTTTTTGTTTGCCTTCCATTGGTTTTAACGGTGTTCGAAGGTGTTCGACGAACAGTTCGACGAACAGTTCGGCGAACACACGGGTGTTCGACGAACCGAACCGAACTCGAACACTACGGGGGTGGCTCAACACTAGTAAGGAAGTCCTTAGCATGGGATTACCCACAGAATGTGCATATGAGGTAATCCCTAAATGTTAAGCCATATAGTTGGCATGTATCAATTGGGCCACTTGATTGGCATATATCAAGCTAATATGTACTTACAATGGATAGCCACGCTCCCAGTCCCGGACTTGCATCCACCCCAATGCGCGTTTCGGCAAGCGCCTTCGTCAGGGGATACTGCATACGCAATAACAGTATAGGAGACCCTCTCCTTTCTAATGGAAATATGTTGTTACTGTGGCCCAGCTCTATGTGTCTTTAAATTGTTAGCAGGGTTTTTCCTTAATTTTGGCAGCCGTTGCACTCACTGCATACCCTTTAACTAGTGTTGAGCCACCCCTGTAGTGTTCGGGTTCGGTTCGGTTCGTCGAACAGCGGGATGTTCGAGGAACTGTTCGTCGAACTGTTCGTCGAACACCTTAGAACACCGTCGAACACCGTTAAAACCAATGGCAGGCAAACAAAACACATAGAAACACATAGAAAACACCTGCAAAGGTGTCCAAAAGCTGACAAACTGCTCAGAAGACACTCTCTTTAAAAAAGCCGGCCGGCAAATTCAGCAGCGGCATACACCGGTACCCGACAATTTAGACAAGAAGGAATAGAGCATCACAAATAGATTAGATAGATAGAAACATGTCAGTCACACATATAAGAAGCACAGTGACAGTGTTGGTTACTGCACTTGTCATTTAGTGTAAAGGATTTATTAAAAAAAATATTAGTGTTTTCATGCACCGTCTCTTTAAAAAAGCCGGCCGGCAATTCAGCATCTGTACCCGACAATTTAGAACAGAAAGAATAGAGCTTCACACATAGATTAGATAGATAGAAACATGTCAGTCACATATATAATAAGTACAGTGATAGTGTTGCTTACTGTACTTGTCATTTAGTGTAAAGGATTTATTTAAAAAAATAATAGTGTTTTCATGCACTGTCTCTTTAAAAAAGCCGGCCGGCAATTCAGCAGCGGTACCCGACAATTTAGAACAGAAAGATAGAGCATCACACATAGATTAGATAGATAGAAACATGTCAGTCACATATATATGAAGTACAGTGATAGTGTTGGTTACTGTACTTGTCATTTAGTATTAAAATAAAGGATTTATTATTAAAAAAATTGGCGTGGGGTTCCCCTTAATTTTAGTCTCTAGCGGAGGTTAAGCAGACGGCTGGGGCAGATGTTTGAAGCCTGGGAAGGGGGTAATACCCACGGAGCTTCCCAGGCTACTAATATCAGCCCCCAGCTGAATACATAGCCTTTACTAGCTATTAAAATGGGGGACCCCCCAAAAAAAATGACGTGGGGTCCCCCCTAATTTAATAGCTAGCAAAGGCAAGGCAGACAGCTGGGGGCTGATATTAATAGCCCAGGAAGGGAGCCATGAATATTGGCCCCCTCCCAGGCTAGAAACACCAGCCGTCAGCCGCCCCAGAAATGGCGCATTCATAGGATGCGCCAATTCTGGCACTTAGCCTCGCTCTTCCACGCTGCCCTGGTGCGGTGGCAGGGGGTAATAGGGTTGGGGTTGATGTCAGCTTATAATGCCAGCTGACATCAAGCCCAGGTTAGTAATGGAGAGGCGTCTATAAGACACCCCCATTACTAACCCCATAGTCAAAGTTAAAAAAAACACAAACACCCAGAATAAAGTCCTTTAATTGAAATAAAGACACAATCCTTTATTGTTCTAAATTAAACCATACTTACCATCACGCCCATTCCAGCTGAAGCCAACGATCTCCTGCAATAAAAGAAAAATAATAAAGCAACCTCATCCTTACCTTTCCATGGTTCATACGACAGCTTCAGCTCTGCTACATCGAGATGACAGGCTGGACCGCAGCAGAACGCTGCCATCCAGCCTGTCATCCCGCAGACACTGAGAAGCGCAGGCTTGCGTGCGCTGCTCAGCGTCTCTCTGTGACGACATCCAGATGAGCCGAGTTCATGTCCAATGAACTCGGCTCACCTCATGCACGTCACTGACAGCGTGGGAAAATTCTCACGCTGAAGCGCTGATTGCAGGAGAATTTTCCCACGCTGTCAGTGACGTGCATGAGGTGAGCCGAGTTCATTGGACATGACCTCGGCTCATCTGGATGCCGTCACAGCGAGACAGTGAGGAGCGCAAGCATGCCTGCGCTTCTCAGTGTCTGCGGGATGACAGACTGGATGGCAGCGTTCTGCTGCGGTCCAGCCAGTCATCTCGATGTAGCAGAGCTGAAGCTGTCGTGGGAACCATGGAAAGGTAAGGATGAGGTTGGTTTATTATTTTTCTTTTATTGCAGGAGATCGTTGGCTTCAGCTGGAATGGGTGTGATGGTAAGTATGGTTTAATTTAGAACAATAAAGAATTGTGTCTTTATTTCAATTAAAGGACTTTATTCTGGGTGTTGTGTTTTTTTTAAATACTTTACTAGAAATTCATGGTGGTCATGTCTAATACTGGCGTGACCCCATGAATTTTGGGCTTGGGGCCAGCTGATAATACCAAGCTGGCCCTAACCCCTTTATTACCCAGTGAGCCACCGCACCAGGGCCCTGGATGAGTTGGGTACAGCGCCAGAAGATGGCGCTTCTATGAACGCGCCATTTTCCGGGGTGGCTGCGGACTGCAATTTGTAGCGGGGGGGGGGCCCAGAAAGCTTGGGCCCCCCTGCGCTGCAGATTCCAGCCCCCAGCTGCCTAGTTGTACCTGGCTGGACACAAAAATAGGGCGAAGCCCCACGTACTTTTTTTTTAATTATTTCATGAAATTCATGAAATAATTAAGAAAAAAAGGCCTTCCCTATATTGTTGTGTCCGGCCAGGTACAAATAGGCAGCTGGTGGTTGGGGGCAGCCCGTTCCTGCCTGCTGTACCTGGCTGGACACAAATATAGTGCGAAGCCCCACTTAAATTTTTTTTAATTATTTCATGAAATTCATGAAATAATTAAGAAAAAAAGGGCTTCCCTATATTGTTGTGTCCGGCCAGGTACAAATAGGCAGCTGGTGGATGGGGGCAGCCCGTTGCTGCCTGCTGTACCTGGCTGGACACAAATATAGTGCGAAGCCCCACTTCAATTTTTTTTAATTATTTCATGAAATTCATGAAATAATTAAGAAAAAAAGGGCTTCCCTATATTGTTGTGTCCGGCCAGGTACAAATAGGCAGCTGGTGGATGGGGGCAGCCCGTTCCTGCCTGCTGTACCTGGCTGGACACAAATATAGTGCGAAGCCACACTTCAATTTTTTTAAATTATTTCAGGAAATTCATGAAATAATTTAAAAAAAATTGACGTGGGGCTTCGCACTATATTTGTGTCCAGCCAGGTACAGCAGGCAGGAACGGGCTGCCCCCAACCACCAGCTGCCTATTTGTACCTGGCCGGACACAACAATATAGGGAAGGCCTTTTTTTCTTAATTATTTCATGAAATAATTTAAAGAAAATTGACGTGGGGCTTCGCCCTGTTTTTGTGTCCAGCCAGGTACAACTAGGCAGCTGGGGGCTGGAATCCGCAGCGCAGGGAGGCCCAAGCTTTCTGGGCCACCCCCGCTGCAAATTGCAATCCGCAGCCACCCCGGAAAATGGCGCGTTCATAGAAGCGCCATCTTCTGGCGCTGTACCCAACTCATCCAGGGCCCTGATGCGGTGGCTCATTGGGTAATAAAGGGGTTAGGGCCAGCTTGGCATTATCAGCTGGCCCTAAGCCCGAAATTCATGGGGTCACGCCAATATTAGACATGACCACCATGAATTTCTAGTAAAGTATTTAAAAAAAACACAACACCCAGAAAAAAGTCCTTTAATTGAAATAAAGACACAATCCTTTATTGTTCTAAATTAAACCATACTTACCATCACGCCCATTCCAGCTGAAGCCAACGATCTCCTGCAATAAAAGAAAAATAATAAAGCAACCTCATCCTTACCTTTCCATGGTTCCCACGACAGCTTCAGCTCTGCTACATCGAGATGACAGGCTGGACCGCAGCAGAACGCTGCCATCCAGCCTCTCATCCCGCAGACACTGAGAAGCGCAGGCTTGCTTGCGCTGCTCAGCGTCTCTCTGTGACGACATCCAGATGAGTCGAGTTCATGTCCAATTAACTCAGCTCACCTCATGCACATCACTGACAGCGTGGGAAAATTCTCCTGCACTCAGCGCTTCAGCGTGGGAGAATTCTCACACTGAAGCGCTAAGTGCAGGAGACTTCTCCCACGCTCTCAGTGACGTGCAGGAGGCGAGCTGAGTTCATTGGACATGAGCTCACCTTATGCACGTCACTGACAGCGTGGGAAAATTCTCCTGCACTCAGCGCTTCAGCGTGGGAGAATTCTCACGCTGAAGCGCTGAGTGCAGGAGAATTCTCCCACGCTGTCAGTGACGTGCAGGAGGTGAGCTGAGTTCATTGGACATGAGCTCACCTTATGCACGTCACTGACAGCGTGGGAGAATTCTCCTGCACTCACCGCTTCAGCGTGAGAATTTTCCCACGCTGTCAGTGACGTGCATGAGGTGAGCCGAGTTCATTGGACATGAACTCGGCTCATCTGGATGTCGTCACAGAGAGACGCTGAGCAGCGCAAGCAAGCCTGCGCTTCTCAGTGTCTGCGGGATGAGAGGCTGGATGGCAGCGTTCTGCTGCGGTCCAGCCTGTCATCTCGATGTAGCAGAGCTGAAGCTGTCGTGGGAACCATGGAAAGGTAAGGATGAGGTTGCTTTATTATTTTTCTTTTATTGCAGGAGATCGTTGGCTTCAGCTGGAATGGGCGTGACGGTAAGTATGGTTTAATTTAGAACAATAAAGGATTGTGTCTTTATTTCAATTAAAGGACTTTATTCTGAGTGTTTGTGTTTTTTTTAACTTTGACTATGGGGTTAGTAATGGGGGTGTCTTATAGACGCCTCTCCATTACTAACCTGGGCTTGATGTCAGCTGGCATTATAAGCTGACATCAACCCCAACCCTATTACCCCCTGCCACCGCACCAGGGCAGCGTGGAAGAGCGAGGCTAAGTGCCAGAATTGGCGCATCCTATGAATGCGCCATTTCTGGGGCGGCTGACGGCTGGTGTTTCTAGCCTGGGAAGGGGCCAATATTCATGGCTCCCTTCCTGGGCTATTAATATCAGCCCCCAGCTGTCTGCCTAGCCTTTGCTAGCTATTAAATTAGGGGGGACCCCACGTCATTTTTTTTGGGGGGTCCCCCATTTTAATAGCTAGTAAAGGCTATGTATTCAGCTGGGGGCTGATATTAGTAGCCTGGGAAGCTCCGTGGGTATTACCCCCTTCCCAGGCTTCAAACATCTGCCCCAGCCGTCTGCTTAACCTCCGCTAGAGCCTAAAATTAAGGGGAACCCCACGCCAATTTTTTTAATAATAAATCCTTTATTTTAATACTAAATGACAAGTACAGTAACCAACACTATCACTGTACTTCTTATATATGTGACTGACATGTTTCTATCTATCTAATCTATGTGTGAAGCTCTATTCTGTCTGTTATAAATTGTCGGGTACAGATGCTGAATTGCCGGCCGGCTTTTTTAAAGAGACAGTGCATGAAAACACTATTATTTTTTTTGATAAATCCTTTACACTAAATGACAATTACAGTAAGCAACACTGTCACTGTGCTTCGTATATATATATGTCTGACATGTTTCTATCTATCTAATCTATGTGTGATTCTCTATTCCTTCTATTCTAAATTGTCGGGTACAGATGCTGAATTGCCGGCCGGCTTTTTTAAAGAGACGGTGCATGAAAACACTATTATTTTTTTTGATAAATCCTTTACGCTAAATGACAAGTACAGTAAGCAGCACTTTCACTGTACTTCGTATATATGTGGCTGACATGTTTATATCTATCTAATCTATGTGTGAAGCTCTATTCTTTCGGTTCTAAATTGTCGGGTACAGGTGTATGCCGCTGCTGAATTGCCGGCTTTTCATGTTTCACTGTTGGCACTGTTCCCATCGATTTGGGCAATCACTGTAATGCCACAACCACCATGGCTGTGGCATTACAGTGAGTGGCAGACAATCCCTGCATGATTGGTGCTCTAAATAGCGCCAGACATGCAGGACACGCTTTTGGTGCACGAACAGTTATCGAACATAATCTCGAACAGCCGAATTTTTTGCAAATCGTTCGGGTTCGTCGAACAACTCGAACACCGCCCAAAACAGCTCGAATTTGAGATTGGCGAACAGTTCTAGTCGAACACCGCTCATCTCTACCTATAACTGAAGAGCAGACCCTCTCATTCCTAATGGGAACATGTCATACGCATTACTGTGGATCAGCTCTATGAGTCTTTAAATTGGTAGTGGGGTTTTTCCCAAATTTTGGTAGCCCTTGCAGTCACAGCATGGACATTTTCACTATAGACCCGCTGCTTTTATTACTGAGACCCTCCCCTATGTCTCTTCAAAGGGGTATTGGGTTGCGTCCAAATTTTTGGCAGCCCTTGCAGTCAATGCATACGCAATGTCAGTGTAGGAGACCCACTCATTATTAATGGGAAAAACAAAGCATAGATGGCTGATGGCTCTCTAACAATAGCTAGGGTCAACTGCTGGCCCTTTAAGAATAGTAAGAGTCCCTTCACCATAAATGAAACAGGATGTGTCTGATGATGTGTCACACAACCAGATAAGGTTGTAAAATGTTAAAATGACATTTCCTGGTGAATGCATTTGTCTTGGTTGAAAGCAATGCAAAAATGCAAAAATGCATCAAAAACACTACATGTGGACATAGCCCAAGGTGTGGAGAAGAAATTTTGTTTTTGTATATTTATTTTGCCTTATGTACAAGTCATTACTAGAGTTGAGCCACCCCCGTAGTGTTCGGGTTCGGTTTGGTTCGTAGAACACCGGTGTGTTCGCCGAACGGTTCGTCGAACCGTTCGTCGAACACCGTTAAAACAAATGGCAGGCAAACAAAAACACATAGAAACACCTTCTAAGGTGTCCAAAAGCTGACAAACTGCTCAGAAGACACAACTAACACATGGAAAAGTGACAAGTACATATAGTCATGCGAAAAGAAAAGAGGTGGAGGAGTAAAAGGAGGGGGAGACACAGATATAGGCATGCCATGCCCTTCTAAAATAAAGAAAGGCTGGAGTAAAAATCTAAAATCAGCCTACCAACACCCAGACGTCGTGACAAGAAAATTAAATAAAGAAATATCTTTAGGTAGAAAGGCGGTTCCATTCAGAACACTTTCCTTACAAGACGTAGTGGTATCCCCGTTGTGAGTTGTGCCAAAAACGGAACCCAATACTTTCGGACTAATCCACCATTTGTCATATCCAAGGGGCAGGTCAGTAAATGACAACATCGACGCGGAACCAAGTACAGTAGTATATACTGCACATCCTTTGACAAGGAAATCAGGCGGATCAAGAAGTTGGGAAGGGTCACCATAATGGACAAAACAGACATTGATGCGGCGTTCCGGTTACTTACTACCTGTGCCTCCGAATAGTGTCCACCTATTGGGCTGCTTCTGGGAAGGAGCATACTATATAGATCGCTGTTTGCCCATGGGGTGGTCCAGATCCTGCTCACTATTTGAGGCGTTTAGTTGCTCGAATGGGTTGTAATGGACGTTTCTAAGGGGGCACATATTATCCATTACCTCGACAACTTCTAATGCCTGGGTCCAAAAGATTCGCCACAGTGTGAATACACGCGGCAGTCCACCTGTGAGAAGGAGAGAGCTGGAAGGAGAGCAGACACCACAGAGCTGATCGGTTAGATGGAGAACGGAAGTAGGAAAGAGGGCGAGATAGGTAAGGGAGTACAGTGGAAGGCCGACCTGAGCTCCCCCACGTTCCTGCTGGGCGGGGAACAGCCCTGGGAAGAAAAGCCGCTTGCGCATCCCTTTGAGGTTACGGGCGCGAGCGGGCAGAGGGACTACGCTGGAGTGTGAAGCCGTCACGTCCAGTTCGTTCCTGCCTGTGTGACCTCCGTGTCACCGGGTTTGTGCCAGAGCCACGGTGGACCCTGACGGCCAGCCCCCCTCTCCCAATACTGGTGCCTGTCCGCTGGTGGGTCGAGCCCCCCCACGGTGGGGGGGAATAACATCTGCAGAAGAAAGACCATCTTCCAGCCAAACTAAGATGTCTACTTCTTTTCGTGGACAATGTGATACAATCCCTTTCTTACGGACACGCCCATCGCTACAAATTCCAGATGAGGCACAAAAACAGCAGGTGCTTCAACGGATATTAAGTGCTCCTTCTAGTGGGCTCTCCTCCACCTCAACTTCAACATCACAAATGCTCCAGTCCTCAGAGGTGACATCCCAATCGCACTTGCTTCCTCACAGCTCCCAAGTCTCCAGCTGCCCGTCTGAGTATGGGGTATCACAGATGGTTGAGTATGCACAGCTGTTTACTCATACTATAGCCTGGGAAACGGAGGTCTGCTCCAGAGCTTCTGTTAATCCAGACGAGGAAATGATCTGCACTGATGCCCAGAATCTTTATGAGTCGGATCCAGAACCAGATGAAGAAGGTTCTGAGCATAATGTAGACCCTCGTTCTCAAACTGTAACTCCTGTTGGTGGAGACAATGATGAAGACGATGATAAGACTCAAATACCTGATTGGAGCGACAACTTGACTTTTCAGTCAGGGCAGGAAGAGGTTGGCTCTGAGGAAGACGGGTGTGATAACACACAGGGTGATGATGACGAGGTTGGAGATCCCACTTACTGTCAACCCACAGTCAGCCAGTCAATGAGGTCAGCAGAGGAGGTGGAGGAGGATGCTATTGACGATGACTTTAGGTTGCGCCTTTCTTGACAGAGACGGAGTACTGGAAGCACGTCAACAACTGCATCCTCATTCACAACTCTGCCTCTGACCACAAGTCGTTGGGCTCTTCAGGTCACATGGGCTCTTCGCCTTGCATAGCCTGGGTATTTTTTCAGATCGATAAGGATGACCCAACTCGTGTTATCTGTAATATTTGTCTCTAAAAGCTAAGTAGAGGCCAAAAAATCCATAGTTTGAGTACTTCATGCATGAACCGTCAGATGGATATGAAGCATAAGTTGCAGTGGGAAGCTCACTGTGCTACAATGCGGCCTAGCGGGCCGGGCCAACCACTGTCTGCCCCATCTTGTGCATCCGTGGCCTCTTCATCCTCTGTGACTGGTGGGACAGCAGTCACACATTTTTTGGACGCAGACCTGCCACCTCTTTACCCGCAACAGCCAGTGTGATTGGCAGGTCATCATTTCATTTGGAAGTGGAAACACCAGCTGGTGTTGAGCGCTCTCCGACATTGAGAGCACCACCTTTGGATCAAGGCAACCTAACTTTTCCGCCAGCATCTTCCTCACAGACCGGCAGTTTGCCGGGGACACCTTTCTCAACCCCGTCTAAGCACAACAGCCAGCCCTCGGTCCCTCAGATGTGGACAAGTAAAAGACCATTTCCTCCTAGCCATGACAAAGCTAAGAGGTTGAATTTCACCATCTGCAAGCTGTTGGCTGCAGAAATGCTGCCTTTCCGCCTGGTGGACAGAGAGGATTTTTGAGACCTTATGTCCGTCGCAGTGCCCCAGTATCAGATGCCCAGTCGGCACTACTTCTCAAAGAAAAGTGTGCCTGCGCTGCACCAGCATGTCGCACACAACATCAACACTTCTTTGAGAAACTCTGTATGTGACAGGGTGCATTTCACCACAGACACTTGGACGAGTAGGCATGGACAGGGGCATTACATGTCGCTGACTGGACACTGGGTAACTATGGTGATAGCAGGACAAGGGGCTGCTGTCCAAGTCTTGCCATCCCCACGAGTTGTGTCGTCAATCCTCTTTATCTAGAAGTTCCTCCACTGCTTCTGCCTCCTCAACCTCCTCTCGGTCCTCCACCTGCACCCAAAGCCTGTCTGGTACTGCCACCCGCTTTCTAACTGCGCAGAAGGAATCCTGCACACTTCCTTACTATGCTGGCTGCAGGGCTAAACGGCATCAGGCGGTGTTTACTTTCAAATGTCTGGGAAATGTGAGTCACACAGCTGAGGAGTTGTGGTCAGCTCTGGAGACCCAGTTTCATGAATGGTTGTCTCCACTGGACCTGCAACCAGGGAAGGCCGTGGGCCACAATGCTGCAAACCTGGGTGCGGCCCTTCGCCGGGGCAATGTCACACACGTGCCTTGTATGGCTCACGTGTTGAACCTGGTTGTCCAGCAATTTTTAGCCCACTATCCTGGACTAGATGGCCTTCTGCAGAGGGCACGGTTGCTGTGTGCTCACTTCCGCCGTTCGCATCCCGCAGCTCAACGACTTAAATCTCTACAGAAGTCGTTGGGCCTGCCAGTTCACCGGCTGAAATGCGATGTGCCGACACGGTGGAATTCAACTCTGCACATGTTGCAGCGACTGTGGCAGCACCGACAAGCCCTGGTGCAATACGTTCTGACATATAGCCTGGGCCAACGAGATCAAGCGGTGGGACAAATCACGCTGCAGGAGTGGTCTCAGATCAGGGACCTATGCACCCTTCTGCACAGTTTTGAAATGGCGACCAAGATGTTTAGATCTGACGATGCCATTATCAGCATGACTATTCCAGTGATTTACATGCTTTAGCACACGTAAAAGAGAATTCGGAGTCAGGTGGTGGGACAAGAGGAAGTGGAGGAAGTAGAGAAGGAGTCTTATGCGGAAGGGCTAACATCTGCAAGGTCCAGACGGTCGGCAGCACCAAGGCAGCAGGCATGGGAGGGTGGGGGAGAGGGATTAACCAGGGCGCATGGTAGCAGCCAAATTTTTGAGGAAGGAGCAGGAGCTGAGGAAGAAGTGGAGGAAGAACTGGCGATGGGCATGGAAGACTCATCAGATGAGGGAGACCTTGATCACATTTCTGTTGTGCGAGGTTGGGGGGAGAGAGCAGAGGAAGGAAGCATGATTCTTACCTCGCTACCAACACAATAAGGACTTGGTCGTCCTGGATACGCAAGACACATGAGTGCCTTCTTGCTGCACTACCTGCAACATGACCCTCGGATTGTCAAAATTCGAAGTAATCCCGACTACTGGGTTGCCACACTCTTAGATCCCCGGTACAAAAGTAAATTTGCCGAAATAATTCCTGCCATAGAAAGGGATTCACGCATGCAGGAGTATCAGCAGAGGCTGTTGCAGAATCTTACATGTGCTTTTCCACAAAACACCAGTGGTGCACGTAGTGAATCTCACAGTTCTAACTTGCCATCCGTGGGACTATCGAGTCTTCATCACTCAAACCGTAACAGTAACACAGTATCTGCTGGTAACAGCAATTTTGTGGAATCGTTTCACCACTTTTTTAGACCATCCTTTGCAAGGCCCCAAGAAGTCGGACACATAGTCAACGCCTAGAGAGGATGGTACAGGAGTATCTCCAAGTGAACATCGAAGCCATGACTGTGTCATTGGACCCTTGCTCATTTTGGGCTTCCAATCTGGAAAAATGTCCGGAGCTCGCCACTCATGCCTTGGAGATCTTGTCATGTCCTGCAGCCAGCGTTCTCTCTAAACGTGTGTTCAGCGCTGCTGGTGGTGTGCTGACAGATAAGCGCACGCGGCTGTCCACTGAGAATGTAGAAAGAATCACGTTCTTAAAGATGAACAAATCATGGATCCGCAAGGACTTTTCTACCCCTGTGTCATCCTCAAGAGACTAAAAGCTTGAGGATTTGGTAAAATCACCTCACCAACCATTTTAAGAACTGTGGGGCAATTAATGCCACTTAAGTGGTGTCTGTGCCACAATTTTTGGAAAAAATGGAGACTCTTTTTGGAGTCCCCTTGCTGTTTTTACGTGACGTTGGCATCATCAATTCCAGGTGTGTTTGGTCGCTCCCCCCCCCTTTTAACCGTAAGAAACTACATACACTATGGCTTGGGGTAACACAGATGGTTGAGTCTGAAGAGTTGTTCACTCAGAGGTCTGCTCCAAAGCTTCAGTGTCTGCTAGTCAGCGTAGTTGCCCAGCTCTGAAGCAAGCTACACCGCCTGGGTATCTAATAAGAATTTTTAACTGCATCTAGCCTAGGCAGACTGTGGGGACCCCCAACCAAACCCAGACGCTCAGCCCCCCTACTGCCCCCCTTTCCTTGACAATACAATAATGTAACTCTTACAACTGGATGGGTGAGGATCGGTCACAGCTTTATTAACTCTTTATACTCATTCCATTAGAAAGGCATTTAATTTCTAAAATAATTCAGTTTGTTGCAGCACATCCTGTGTCTCCACACCGGCAAGTTGGCCAACAAGTGTAACTCTCCAACATGTCCTTTCTATTTCCAGGCCACGGAGGATCCTGCTTACTCGTATGAAGGACTCTGACCCCCATCCATCACTCTTAACACTTGTTCCACTCCGTCCTGGAGTCCTGACAGGAATATGTCCAGTCCAATATCCATTAAGTGAACACCGTCGGGCCATATGAGGCCTGCTTTATCTCCTTCCAATTGTCGGCGTCGTATCACTACACCGCCTCTGTCTCTTCTAAATTTTGCCATCCGAATATTTATTACCCGCCTTGTCCGTTCGATGGCCATGATGTCTCGCTCACCTTGCCCTACTGCTATCGGCACAATCTCTGACCATACTATGGTTAGTTTTGTGAAAAATTCTCTGAAGCGCTCAGTGTCTAGTTTCATTATTTCCATTAGTTATGCGCTCTTGTGATGACCTAGGTCATTTCCCTCGGCCTGTATAACTAAGATGACCGGACCTCTTGCCTCTCTCCGTACCTTGATTACCTCCATTAGTACCTGTGGCCATTGCAGGCCTCTAATACCTCTCCAGTTGAAATATGTGTTATGAAACTCTAATTTCCTCCCACCTGGGTGGACTTTCGCTCTTTTTCTGCCCAATATATATATACGAGTGGCTTATCACCACACTGTTGGCTTAGCGTCACCTGTAAAAGAAACAAACCACGTTAGGATAACAAGTCCGGTCTTATGTATCTCGCCAAACACGTGGATCGCCATCTCCCTATCCTCTGAACTTCCGTTTCTGACAGTCCTGCTCTTGCTGCTTCCGGGGCCGCGCCTATGCTGAATGAGTGTGTCCCGTAATCTTTGGGGTGGTTCCCTGCTGATGTTAGGCATTTATTAAATATAGCTTGGAACTGGTATCTTGATAATGGCATTCAATCAATGTGTGATAGGAAGAAATTACTTTGTGATCTGATGGTTATATATGTTTTTACTATTGTTACCCGACTCAGTGTACCATTTGTGGGTTGTAGAAGTACCCAAGTGCCCATGCCTGATGGAACCATTTTCGATTTGCGTATGCGTTGACGTATTGCATTTTTGGCTATGACTACGTCCTGGTGTAATAAGCCTCCACTGGTGGTAATTTTGGATTGAGGGACTAATTCGCTTATGCATAGCTCCCCGAAGAAGGTGATCGCACATGCTTTAGACAGTAGTGTTGCTTCAAATTGTGAGTTTCATGTTAATGGTGGTAGGGATATGATGTGGGAAATCAGTTTTAGTGACACGGGACGGGACGTCTACACTCCTGACTTGGCTGACCCCTTTTCCACCCTTTTTTGGATTGTCTGATGATGAATCTCTTTGTCACATCTCCCCAATTCAGTAGTTGGAAGTGAAATGCTATTCCGGTCAGACACCGCTGCGCTGACGCCCCTCATATGCCCCTCATCATTAGCTGGTGGAGAAATTCTATGGTGACTTGTAATCTGGCTTGTTCACATTGGTCAACCCGTCTGCCTGCTACTAGTCATGTCCACTCTTCCCATGCCTTACCGTATGCTTGCCACGTCGACGGGTCAACTGACGCTCTGATTAATGACATCAACTATTCGCGACTAGATCCCATAGGGAGGGTGGGCAACTGTTGCCCGATGGGTGGGCGTTGGGGAGGAGCTCTGTGAACATCTGCCAATTGAATTGTGATAAAGCATTAGCAGCAGCGTTAGACCCCTCCGTATCGTGGCTAGCGCGGACCCATACATTGTGTTTTAGGCACAGGAATGCTAGACGGCGTAGTAGGCCTAGCAGTGGGAGAGACGATGATGGCATCTTATTAATGCAGTGCACTAGGCTGGTGTTTTTTGTTATGAAGCGTATATTTTTGATAGCCAGGCGAACGTCCCATATTTCTATTGCTACCACTATTGGGAAGAGTTCCAGGAGTGTCTGTTTTTTTGTCAGCACTTGTTCTGCCCAATACGGAGGCCGTAAGCTTGTGTACCATTGGTTATTAAGTATCGCAGCAAATCCGTACAGATGGGCTACTCCAATTAGTAACAGACACTGCTACAGGCCCAATAGGTTTTACTTGGCTAGATGCAGTAAAAATTGTTATTAAATTCAAAGGTGGTGTAGCTTGGTACAGATGGGCTACTACAATGAGTAACAGACACTGCTTCTATGCCCAAAAGGTTTTTCTTGGCTAGATGCAGTAAAAAATTGTTAGTAAATACAAAGATGGTGTAGCTTGGTAGAGATGGGCTACTACAATGAGTAACAGACACTGCTACTATGCCCAAAAGTATTTACTGGGCTAGATGCAGTAAAAAAATGTAATTAAATACAAAGGTGGTGTAGCTTGGTACAGATGGGCTACTCCAATGAGTAACAGACACTGCTACAGGCCCAAAAGGTTTTACTTAGCTAGATGCAGTAAAAAATTTTTATTAAATACAAAGGTGGTGTAGCTTGGTACAGATGGGCTGCTACAATGATTAACAGACACTGCTACAGGCCCAAAAGGTTTTACTTGGCTAGATGCAGTAAAAAAATGTTATTAAATACAAAGGTGGTGTAGCTTGGTACAGATGGGCTACTACAATGAGTAACAGACACTGCTACTATGCCCAAACGTATTTACTGGGCTAGATGCAGTAAAAAATTGTTATTAAATACAAAGGTGGTGTAGCTTGGTACAGATGGGCTACTGCACTGACTACCTGACACTGCTACTATGCCCAAAAGGTTTTACTTGGCTAGATGCAGTAAAAAATTGTTATTAAATACAAATGTGGTGTAGCTTGGTACAGATGGGCTCCTACAATAAGTAACAGACGCTGCTACAGGCCCAAAAGTATTTCCTGGGCTAGATGCAGTAAAAAATTGTTATTAAATACAAAGGTGGTGTAGCTTGGTACAGATGGGCTACTACAATGAGTAACAGACACTGCTACAGGCCCAAAAGGAATTACTGGGCTAGATGCAGTAAAAAATTGGTATTTAATACAAAGGTGGTGTAGCTTGGTACAGATGGGCTACTGCAATGAGTAACAGACACTGCTACTATGCCCAAAAGGTTTTTCTTGGCTTGATGCAGTAAAACATTGTTATTAAATACAAAGGTGGTGTAGCTTGTTACATATGGGCTACTACAATGAGTAGCAGAAACTGCTACAGGCCCCAAAGGAATTACTGGGCTAGATGCAGTAAAAAATTGTTATTAGATACAAAGGTGGTGTAGCTTGCATCACAGATAGGCTACTCCACTGACTAACACACACTGCTAGAGGCCCAAAAGTATTGGCTTTGCTAGATTTAGCCAAATGCTGTGAAAAACACATGCACAGCACTGGCACAGACCTGCCTGGCAAAAAGTGCTAGGAACTGCTGTAACCTAGCCCTCAAAAGGGCTGCAATTACAACTAGTCCCTACTCCCTAAACCTATCTGTCTATTTAAGAGCAAATTCACTTGCAATTCACACAGTTACAAAGTATAGCGCCCACAGCAGCAGCGGTGCTGTCTAACACTCAGCTGTAGCAGTGAGAAAATGGTGGCTACGGGGAAAATGGCTGGGTCTTATAGGGCAAGGACATGTGACATACACAGCCATTGACACATGCCCTTGCTTGTGTGTAAAAAAATGCACTTTGCTGCGTGCGTGCGCTGCTGATAGGCTGTAAATGCGGGAAAGAAAAAAAAAATGGAGATCGGCATTATTTCTATAGAGATCCATCCCCTGCCCCTCCCCCGCCCACTCTACACTGAAACTGTCTATTTACATTGATTAACAGTATTACTGTGAAAAAATCCAGTTACGATTTTGGTGCACGAACAGTTATCGAACATAACCTCGAACAGCCGGATTTTTTGCAAATCTTTCGGGTCTCTCTGCAGCCTCCGGAAAGATGCTTGCGTTTCCCATATATATATTTTTATTATGTCTAATTCACCATTGGGGTGACTTGTACTGTGCAGTCCAGTACAGAGCATAGTTGTTCTACAATTGATGTGCATATGGCTGAGCTCTATTGTGCATTGGGTATATAACAGTACAGTGTAGACCATATTACCTCATAAAGTGACTAGGAACAGAATTGTAAAATTTGGCTTGGTCATTAAGGACATAGTTGGCTCCATCACTAAGGGGTTAACCAAAAATTTTTAAATAAATGATTAGAGTCAATTTATACATTTAACTGTGCAGATAATTCAAATTTCAAAAGATTCACTCATCTTTTCTATATACAGTGGCATGTAAAAGTTTGGGCACACCTAGTCAAAATTACTGTTTTTCTGACCAGTTAAGTAATTTTAACATGAAATGATCCCTAAAAGGCCTAAAGTTAAAGATCACACATTTTCTTTGTATTTTAGCTAAAAATTAGTGATGAGCAAGCACCACAATACTCAGGTGCTCGTTGCTCGAGTCGAACAAATTGGAATGCTCGAGTGCTCGACTCGAGCAACAAGCCTAATGTAAGTCTATGAGAAACTCCAGCCTGACTCCAAACTATCAGCCTGTCCACCACCAGCATGCTCAGGCACATGACAGCAAAGCACCCACCTAGCTGATGAGACACAATGGACAGAAAGTCAGGAGGAGGACCAGGGTGCGGAAGTGGAATATGAGGTGGTGGACGATGAAGTCAATGGGCCGAATGCGAGAGTCCAGAAACAGTGTCTGCGGGTGACACCACTGCCTCTTTCCCTGTTGTACATGCACACCAAGCCTCCGTCCATGATGCAGACGAAAATACCTCCCACCCTGCACCTGTCGTAGCACACTTGCAACCATCACCATCAGCAACCACGTCCACATCCTTGTCCAAGTGCAGCATTCAGTTGTCCCTACCCCAGTCATTTTGAACGCGAGTGCAAATACGCAGCCAACCACCCACAGGCCACAAAACTAAACTGCCACATGTCTTGACTGCTTGCACTAGAAATGTAGCCTTTTAGGCTTGTGGAGGCAGAAGCTTTCCTCAACCTCATGGTGGCGTCTGGCCCTTGGTACTCGGTCTCCAGCCGTCACTATTTCTCCCGGTGTCGTCCCCACCTTATACAAGCACGAGTCCCAGAACATTGCCCGTACCTTCACCAGAGCAGTTAGTGGGAAGGATTGCCTAACCATAGACACGAGGACAAGTGAATGTGGCCAGGGACAGTACATCTCACTGATGCATCACTGGGTTAATATAGTGGAAGCTGGGACCCATTGGGACCCTAGGTTGGAACACGTCTTCCCGACGCATAGGATTGCGGGCCCTGGGTCAATCAAGCTTCAACGCAATATTCACAAGGTAGATAGCAGCAGTAGTCAGTCTCCTAGTCAACGAGAAAATTATTCATGATGATAGAGGCCACCATCTCCTTAGCTGTCTGCTACTTTTCTGTGGGAATCAGCTTGACTCAAACCAGCCTGAAATATTTCCAGTGAATTATGTCACAACGCCATGGTATTAGCAGTGCCTCCAGTACCAGTAGTGAAGCCATCCATAATTTACTTCTAAGGAATCTTATTTGGTAGACTGAGTGGCTGCCCAAATACATTAGTTTCTCACAAAGGAGCTGAAGATACTGAGTGGCAGTAGGTGCACATTTTTCCAGCATGTTAGACCGGAAATATATTTAAAGGAATATATCAGGAGATTAATTCACAGATGTATGGAGGAGAAAGGTTATGGATGGCTTTGTAGGTCAGTGTTAGTAGTTTGAACTGGATACGCTGGGCAATTGGGAGCCAGTGAAGGGATATTATAGATTGCAATCTTATAGATAGCTGGAGCCAGTCCACAGTAAAAAAAAGTAGCTGTAGAGTGTCTGGTAACCTTCCCACAGACTTTTATTAGCCAGGGCTGCTTCTCGGCAGGGTTGGACGGGCCCACCAGAAAACTAGAGACTCCTCCAGTGGGCCCTGGCTTCTCCTTCAGGAAAGTTCATAGTGCAAACCTTGCAGGTCGTGATGATGATAGTGGCCACCATCTCCTTAGATTGCTGCTGGTACTTTTCTGTGAGAATCAGCTTGGCTCCAACCAGCCTGGAATATTTCCAGTGAATTATGGCATGACGCCATGGTATTAGCAGTGCCAACAGTACCAGAAGTCATCCACAATTCTTCTCAGGAATTTTTTTTGACAGACTAAGTGGCTGCCCAAATACATTAGTTTCTCACAAAGGAGATGAAGATACTGAGTGGCAGTAGGTGCAAGTTTCTCCAGCATGTTAGACCAGAGATTAAGTAAGGGAATATATCGATAGATTAGTTCACAGATGTATGGAAGAGAAAAGTTATGGATGGCTTTGTAGGTCATTGTTAGTTTGAACTGGATGCCCTGGGCAATTGGGAGCCAGTGCAGGGATCTTATAGATTGCAATCTTATATATTGCTGGAGCCAATCCAAAGAAAAAAGCAGCCATAGAGTGTATGGGAACCTTTTCACAGACTTTTCATTTCCAGAGCTGCTTCTCTGTGAGAATTGTATTTCACCACACTCTTTATCTCGGTGAAAGGACTGGCATAGAGAGAAACCGTATCTACTCCGGCTGTCATTTCTCCACCACCAGGTTCCGGACATTGTCACACACGACCATGCCTGGCTGTATGTTCAGCGGTGAGAGCCACTGATCTGCCTGCTATGTTACTGCTTTCAACAACTCTGCAGCGGTGCACCTGAGCATAAGAATATTATCTTCAGCACAGTCTGTTGCCGCTTGGCCGAGGCAGTGCTGCAGTGCTTCCAGTTTGTGACTGATGTTGTCATTTTGGAAATGGAGACCAAACAGGAGGAGGAGGAGCTGCAGGATCTGTAAAATGTGATTACATTGACGTTACATTGACGAGTCTGGTTTTCATACTAAAGATCATACTGTGTTTTTCCATTTTTTTTTACGTCTCTTCAAATATGTATTGGAGTATGTCCTAATTTTTGGCAGACCAAGAAATTGCTGCATATGCAATAACAGTATAGGAGACCCACTCCTTATTAATGGGAAGGACAATTCAAATAGATTCAAATTAGAATATTACCTGTCTTATCTGAAAGTCGTTTACAGGTGAGGTATCGCAGTATGGATAGTGTATTATACCGATCCAGGCAGGTATTATTGCCTTATACTGCGCTGCTGGTACTGCCCAAAAAAAATTAAAATCGACTCTATTCCCTGTCGATAACGCTGTTAGATGCATTTACAATAGGTACAGGTGCTAAGTGGTATCATCAGCTCCAGATGAGTGTTCATTCAGGTCGCATAAATTTCTTCCTTTTTTTTTTTAATTATTTATTCGGCCTTATATACAAGTAATTACACTGTAAAGAATGTTTCTTAACATTTTTTCCATTTCAGCTTGTTTTTTGTATGTTTTTTTTTATTGTCGGTCCATAAAAGTGCCGTGATACTCTGACAATATTGTTCACAGATATGCTATTTGTCAGTGACCAACTGTGCATAGGTTTGAACCCACAAATGCAATACTTTAAATGGAGTGTAATATTTGACACTCTCCACAAAATTTTTGTATTATTACGGCAGTCATAAGGGATCACGTCTGATGGGCACGGTTTCAGCCATTCGCCTAATAGTATGGTATTTGTCAGCGACCAAGTGTCAATTGCTTCAACAAAACACAGCTGGCTGACTTTAAATGGAGTGTAATCTTTGACACGCTCCACAAAATGTCCGTATTATTACGGCAGTCATATGGGATTATGTCTGATGGCCACGGTTTCAGGCAGTCGCCTAATAGTATGGTATTTGTCAGTGACCAAGTGTCAATTGCTTCAAAAAAACACAGCTGGCTGACTTTAAATGGAGTGTAATATTTGGCATGCTCCACAAAATTTCTGTATTATTATGGCAGTCACATGGGATCAAATCTGATCATTGAAAAAAGATTCTCTGCATCCACAATACAATAATAGAAATAAAATCAAAAAAATCTGCTAACAAGCAAATGGAGCAGTAAAATGGTGTACTCTGGATTGCTTTTTAAGCAAATAATCAGGATTAAGAGCAGAAAAAAAAATAGCCCAGATATGTAGGGCTATATGGATATCTGTAAAAGCAGCAGCAGACAGAACATACAATGGACCCTCTTGTGCTGTATACACTGCCACAAACCCTACCTGCTTGCCTAACTCCTGCTATCACCACTGAATATATGCAGCTAGATTAGTCCTCAGAATGACTGCTAGTTCAGATGGATATGTATCCTGGTGTGGAATACATTTATCTAACTATTACACTGCCAATCTGTCCCTAGATCAGCAGCATCTCCCCCTACTCTGCCTGTTTCCAGGTTAGACTGTAACGAACATAGGGCCACCAGGTCTTATATAGACCCGATGACGCTATGCAGCCAGCCAATCACTGTAATGCCACAACCAACATGGCTACGGAATTACAGTGCGTGGCAAGCAATCCCTGCATGTTCATTGGCTTTCTAAAGAGCACCAAACATGCAGGGTGGGGACCCGAGCTCCCGCCTGAGCAACCCAGAAATGCTCGCCGAGTATGTCGAGCAGTGAGATGCTCGGACGAGTACTAGTAAAAATATATGTATTGTCATTTTTTGCATTTTAAAATTTACAAAAAGGAAAATGGGCTGATGCAAAAAATTAGGCACCCTTGGAGATTTGTGTGCTCAGATAACTTTGACCGAGGTTTCATACCTTAATTAGCCTGTTAGGGTTATAGCTTGTTCATTATTATCATTTGGAAAGGACAAGTGATGAAAATTTCCCAGCTGTATAAAAACCCAGCCTTTTCTAACATTGTGTCAAACACAGCAGCCATGGGTTCTTCTTCTGAAAATGAAAATGGTTGAGGCCCACAAAGCAGGAGAAGGCTATAAGAAGATAGCAAAATGCTTTCAAGTTGCCCTTTCCTTAGTTCGAAATGTAATTAAAAAATGACAGTTAACAGGAACAGTGGAAGACAAGATAAAATTTCAGTGAGAGCTGCTCATAGGATTGCTAGAGAGGCAAATCAGAACCCTGCTTAATTGCAAAAGACCTTCAGAAAGATTTAGCAGACTCTGGAATTGTGGTACTACTGTTCAGGCACCTGCACAAATATGACCTTCATGGAAGAAGGAGTTGTCAGAAGAAAACCTCTCATGCATCCTCACGAAAAAATTCAGCATCAGAAGTATGCAAAAGAACATCTAAACAAGCCAGATGCATTTTGGAAACAAGTCCTGTGGATCCATGACTTTAAATTAAAACTATTCAAAGGTATGTGTGAAGAAAAAAGGACACAGAATTTCAGGAAAAGAACATCTCACTAACTGTTAAGCAATGGTGTGGATCAATCCTGCTTTAGGGTTGTGTTGCAGACAATGGCATGGGGAACATTTCACGGGTAAAGGGAAGAATGGATGCAATGCAATTTCAACAAATTCTTGATGCAAACATAGCACCATCTGTAAAAAAGCTGAAATTTAAGAGGATGGCTTCTACAAATGGATAATGATCTTAAACTCACTTCAAAAATCCACCATAGACTACCACAAAAGGTGCAAGCTGAAGGTTTTACAATGGACCTCACATATCCACAGTTCCCTGATCTGAACACCATTGAAAATCTGTGGCTAGACCTCAAAATAACAGTGCATGTAAGACGACCCAGGAATCTCACAGAACTGGAAGAATTTTCCAAGAATGAATGGATGAAAACGCCTCAAACAAGAACTGAAAAACTCTTGTCTGGCTACAAAAAAAACATTTACAAGCTGTGATACTTTCAAAGGGGTTGCTACTAGGTACTAACCATGCAGGGTGCCCAAACATTTCATTGGCCCATTTTTCTTTTTGTAAGTTTTAAACTGTAAAAGTTGCTTTCATCTGTCACTGGCACTAATATCAGCTGATCAGCACGGGTGCAGGGTGTTGGACCCACACCAATCAGGTCTTAATGACCTACAGTATCCTAAAGAAAAGACATCAATCTACGTTCTTTTTTTCTCACTATAGTCATTGTTTGATGATTAGATGTGTATTGTATTGTTTGACACATTTCATAATGTAGACAAAGGGATGCTGTTAATTACTATTACTTACATTCTATGTATTAGAAAAATAAATATCTTAACCTCATCAATATATATGCAGCTGTCATTCAGGCTGAGTGTAAATTGAATACACCTCCTTGTGATGTTTGAACAGCAGGGACAAAGGACATTGAGGGATTTTCAACCAGGCTAGATTGGTGGACATTGAATTTTCCCTTTCCACAGGAATTACATTGCAAATTTGACATGGATTTTCAAAGCAAGTACAACAGCCCTAGGCGGTCTAAAATATATTTTTAATAGTTTATGCAGTATCTAATATAAAATCCAGTAACAGATCAGTTTTAAGTAAAATTAAATGGGCTCATTACTTGTTTTAACCTTGCTAACAATGTGACTATGTAAATAAAAAAGTAAATGAGTATAGAGAAATATACATTTTGTATGATATTGTTCAACAAAAGTAACTTTTGAATAATGATATTAGCCACTTTCCGCTAACAATTTGGCTGTGGAGTACGGACTTACAGAGTATGGGGAGTATGGGGAACACATGTAACTCTCAGACAAGGTTGAAGATGCTGCAGCTACACAATAAGCTGGTGAAATATCTCAAGGGTGTTAAAACACAATGACATTTAAATAGCATCTACTAATTAAAAAGTCAAAATAAGTCATCATCATGATAATCTGCCTGGTCTATTTAAGATGTGTGTGTTTCATAAATAGGAATGACTAATAGGACAAATGTGGTCAGACCAATGTAACAATGATAAGTCCTTGACAAAATACAGTCACTTACAATTAGAAGTAGGGCGACTAAGGTAATAAAGGGAATGGAGGGACTAGAATACCCAGAGAGGTTGTCAAAATTAGGCCTATTTACGTTGGAAAAGAGAAGGCTTAGGGGAGACCTCATAAACATGTATAAATACATCAGGGGGCAGTACAGAGATCTCTCCCATGACCTGTTTATACCAAGGATGGTGACAAAGACGAGGGGGCACACTATGCGTCTGGAGGAAAGGAGGTTCCTGCACCAGCATAGAAGGGGATTCTTTACGGTCAGAGCCGTGAGACTCTGGAACTCTCTGGGAGAGGAAGTGGTGATGTCCAACTCACTTATTGAGTTCAAGAGAGGCCTGGACGCCTTTCTTGAGAACAATAAAATTACATTTTATGCTTAGTTAATTAATCCAGGGATTTAATCTGACTGCCAGATTGGTGTCGGGAAGTGAATTTTTCCTCAATGATGTAAATTGGCCTATACCGCATGGGTTTTTTTTGCCTTCCCCTGGATCAACGCTGCGAAATAGCTGCAGTGCACAAGAAATAGGCTGAACTGGATGGACGCTTGTCTTTTCTCGGCCTTATAAACTATGTAACTATGTAAGTGAAAATAATGAACTAATAGTAATTCGGTATTGTCTATCAATAAGATCAATGTATTTGCGTAAATATATTTAAATGTATTTACCAAATTGAAGTAATTAAAACTAAATGAATTCAACTCATGGCCAATCAACTTCCTGCAATAAATTCATGTTATTCACATTCATAAACAATTTAAACTGAAATTCCCCAAAGTGGGCAGCTGGTTCTGACTTCAATTACTCTTAAAAATTCCTTTCCCATTTCCCAAGATGATCTCTAAAATATATAAGCACCTAGTTTCCCCACAACAACTTATAAACTGATCTATCTAACTTCCTGGGAAAAGAACATAAACATTAATTTAACCGATACTGGAGTTAAGAACATCCTTTCCAATTCAAATGGCTTCTCCAGATATCTGCTCTTACAAGAAATATCCTACAGAATACTATCCCGCTGGTATAGGACCCCTGAATTCCCACATCATCTGAACTTAACTGATTCCAACTTGTGTTCAAGATGTGATATCCATTTAGGCAAACAATCGCATATATACGCATATATTTTGGCAAAGCAATAGTGGATATAAATTGTTATTTTATTTTATTATAAATCACTCTTATAAAACGTTCTGAATGCGTGTTAGCATACAGTCAAGGGTTTAAAAGTGGAATGACTGGTAAGTCCTCCAGGGATCCAGAGCTTTTGGGACCTGTAATGGAATAGATAAGGACTAAAATTACTGACCTGTATTAAGTTGATTGGCTGTAGAGCTGCTGTGCATGTATTTACCTGGGATGGCAGGAAGATCGTTAGGAGATGAAGAGGATAATATGTACAGAAGGGTATGGACTTCTTGTTAGATAGAATGTAGAAATGGGTGCTGTAATAGAAGAATTAACATTAGATCGCAAGCTATATCTAGTCTTGATTTGAAGTGAATCTATTAAGATGGCTTACAAGAAGAACATGATTCTATATATGGTTATAATCCCCAACTGGACGAATATATGGTTCTGTGGAGTTATAGAGGCTTGGTACTATTATGGATAGCTGGTAGAGCCTGTAATATGAATGCACAAACAATAGTTAATGTTATATTAAAATGCACAATATATAGAGCTCATTAAAGTACTCACTAGAGAAGGGGGTTTACCTATTAAAGAACAATTTAGTTAGTGAGTCAACAAGGACCTGGTCCGGTTTTTATATACTGATCCTGTAGAGATGGGTGGGCAACCCGTTTGATGGATGGTTGTGCCTGGCAATTGAACTCTAGATCAGAGGGAGTATCAGTGGGTATTCATTGCTAGCTGGTAGCTGGTACAATTATCTGGTGGGGAAGTAATGGTATGTAGTTAATATAAGGACATGTAGATAAATAAATGAATAAATGAAGCGAGGTTTATATAAACGATATAAGGAGAAAAACCTCGTGTATACTCAAATGCAGAGAGCAGCACCCGTTAGTGATACAGTTGAAAGGAAGCAAGGACCTTGGTGCAGGGCCTGGCGTGACGTCAGAGGTAGCGATCACGTGCTACCGGCAGGTATACAGCTTAAACAACGGGTTACTAGGTGCGCGTGTGCCCCTAGTAACCCGATGTTTACCATAGTTACCAGCCTGCTCCTGCTTCAGCAGGCTCATAACCAGGAGCAGGACATCGTGGAAAGATTCTTTCCACGATGTCGCTGCTCCCCTGATCGTTGGTGAGCCTGCCTGTTTGACAGCTCACCAGCGACCACATAGTGACGCAGCAACGATCCCTGACAGGTCGTATCGTTGTTGGGATCGTTGCAGCGTCGCTAAGTGTGACGGGGCCTTTACACCTTTAGCTGCTGATGTCAATAGTGACTACTGCATTTATTGACAGAGTACAGGAGTGCACTCTGTAGCTCATTTGTCTCTCCATCCCCCGTTAGAGTTGAGCGGATTTTTAAAAAATTTAATTTCACTGACTTACCTTCATTTTCCCCACAGATTAGATTTGTGGCAAAAAAAAATTGTGTGAATTTCTAGCCTGAAATTACTCAGAAAATACATATGTAGGGGATTACATAGAAAGAGAACCATGCTGGCCATAAGAGCGTACTGTATACTTTATAGAAGAGAGAGAGAATCCCGCTGACCATAAGAGCTTACATTTTACAGGAGAGAGGACCCCATTGATAAATAATAAGAGCTTACACTTTACAGGAGATAGCAAGAGCCACATTAACCATAATAACTAACATATCTATGGAAGACAAAAGAGGACCCTGTTGATTATAAGATATTACATTCTACAGTGAATCTGGAGATGGAAAACAACTCTGCCATACAAACTCTCCTCCACTGGGAACCGCTGATATTTGATGTCTCAGATATTGACCACCACTGGACAAAGTGTAGTAAGATATCATAGCTGGTGGGCATTAATGGGGGATCGCTTAGTAATGCAAAATCCCATTAGCATGCCCTCTGATGATTCACATGTGGTACATGGTGCAGAGCAAGTTGTTTTTCTCAAAATGTTCAAATTCGCGTGAAACCTTGAATTTCAGGAAATTGAACTTGAATGGGTCGATCCACTCATCTCATCATTCATAATGCAATTTTGGGGTGCCAAAAGTTACCATAGCCTAAATATGGCCTCTCGGTCCGTCAATTATTGAGGCTTTTACTAACCTGAATCTGGCAAGCAAAATGCACTGCAGTGTATTATACTAGAGTGCCAACTGGTAAATAATGAAGTACTCTAATTAAAAATTCTGGTGCTTTTCCTTTGCTCTTCCCGATTTCCCTGGTGCGTTGGCAATTGGGATAATGGGGCTTGGGGTTAATGTCAGCTGTGAAGTGTCAAAAAACACAGCTGGCATCAAGCCCTGGGGTTAGTAATGGAGAGGTGTCTATCAGTCACCCCCAGTACTAACCCAGCAAGTAGAAAGAAAAAACACAAACAAAAAATCATTACTTAAATAAACGCTCACACACTTTTTCTAGTTCACCATTTTTAGAAAAAATAAAAAGTTCCCACACTGTTCCGACGTAATCCACAGAATCCGACGTAGTCCACAAATGGAAACCTGAAAAACAAAAACAGACAAATGAAAACAAGACACTGCCCCTCATTCACCACTTTATTAGAAGAAAAATTCCGACACAAGTCCGACGTAGTCCACCGAATCCGACATAGTCCACAAATGGAAACCTGAAAAACATAAACAGGGAGAAATAAAAACAAGACACTGTCCCTCGTTCACCACTTTATTAGAAAAAAAATTCTTACACAGGTCCAATGAAGTCCAGCGCTTACCACTATCTTCCCCAAATCCGTCGTCCAAAGCCTATGGAGCCTCGTTCTGAGACTCCGTAGGCTTTAGCAGCAGCCACTCTTTGGTTCTGCTGCGCTGTGCAAGATCCAGCACCTATGCAGAGTAGTGATGTCAGAAACATCACTGTTTTTCAAACATTCCTGCCCACTCTCCGCTGTAGACTACATTGGATTCGGTGTGTGGTGTGCCAATGACACATCTCTTAGCTGCCTATTGTGTTTTATAATTCTATATTTTACTACTGTGTTGCCAAACATCTCCTTGACTGCCCATCATAATTTTCTACTATGTGGTTTCTGCCTCTCCCACAGCCAATGTACAGTCATGATAGCCACAAACTTGCAAGCAGCCTACTGTGTTTTAAAGTATTTTACCGTATTGCCGCTGCGGTTACTGGCACTACCCTGTGAGACATCTCCTTGACTGCTCCGTCATAGTTTTCTACTTTGCACCTTCTGCCACTGCACAGCAATATTAGCCACAAGAGATGAGTGGATCTTTTGAAATTGAAATTTGTTGACCTTTTCAACAAAAAGTTAATTTACGGCAAAAAAAATCATTTAAATCTCAATAATGGAAAAGTTGTAATTGCTCTGGAAATACATTTGTCGGAGTGACGACAAAAAAACGTGCAAACCATAAAAGCTAATACTTTACAAAAGCAAGCGAGAGAGAGGACCTCGGTGACCATAAGAGCTTGCACTCTGCAAGAGAAAGAGATAATAAATTAGAAGAGATCTCAATACTGGAAAATTTGTAATTGCTCGGAAATACACATGTGGGAGTAGAGAGAGACAAAGAACCCTGTTGACAATAAAATCTTACACTCTATTTTACAGCAGAGTGTAAGAGAGGACCCTGATGATCATAAGAGCTTACACTCTACAGAAGAATGAGAGTGGAAGGACCTTGCTGAACATAAGACCTTACACTTTACAGGAAACAGAGAGAGAGAGGTCCCTGGTGACCATAAGAATTTTTATTATACGAGAAACAGAGACTTACCCAGTGAATCTGGAGATGACTATTGTACAAACTGTGCTCTGCTGGGAACTGCTGATCTGTGATGGCCCAGGTACTGACCACCACTGGTAATGGTATCATGATTCATAAGATATCGTAGCTGCAGGGCATTATGGAGAGGTCTGCACAGCCAAGCAAAATAACATTAGTTTGATGTCTTAGCTATGTAGGAAATGGTGCTGGGCAAGTTTCCTTTTTGGAAACCATTAATGAAATCTCAAAATGTTTGAATTAGCATAAAACTGCAAATTTAAGGAAATTGGACTCAAACTGTATACTCTGCGGATAGATCCACTCAACTCTACTAGCTACACATCTAATAGATACACTCTTTGTTTTATACTGCTAGACTGTACTGATGCTGGGATTTGTACCCTCTTGAGGGTACACAATAATGAAAATGCTCACAAAATTGGACTCATTGTTTTACAAGGCTTGTTGACAAGCCAATGCTTTTTCACTTTGAAAACAACAACAGTACCTTGTTCCTGCTTCATAAAAAAGGGATAATTTTTGATTGGCTTCATAAAACACCTTAGTAATTGTTTAACAATTTTGACAATAGCTTATGTGTTATGGATCACAAAAAAGGAATACATTTTAACTCTTAGTTCAGAAACCATTACTTCTTCACTTTTAAAACAGCACACCTATTTTTGATCTCTGAATAAAGGGATACTTTTTGGACAGCTTGTTAAAAAGCTATTGCTTCTTCATTTAATTATTGGACACCTAGCATCTTTAAAAACAGCAACCGTGATCTGGCTTTTGGCTGTCTACTCTTATTATCAGGACCCAGGTGACCTTGGCCTTCACCATTTAACATCTGTACAAAAATTTTAACATACACAGGAATCTTGGGCTATTAAGAATAGCCTCTGGACAGTGGTTCATGCTGGCAGGAAGAATGGTCAGGAAGTTGAGTCAGCTCTAAGAAGTAAGGATAATAATAATCATTTTTATTTTTAGAGTGCCAACATATTCCTCAACACTTTACATTTTAGAGGGAAATTGTACAGACAATAAAAAACATTACAGAATAACAATCACATAAATCAACAGATACCAAGAGGAGTGAGGGCCCTGCTCACAAGTTTACAATCTATGATGAAATAGGGGCAACACAATAGGTGGATGGTAACAAATGCTTGTATTGTATGGTCGACCATCAATGTAATAAAAAGGGTATGCACATAATGCTGAATGAAGCAGTCACCAACCAGTATGTGTACAAGTACAAACACAGAGGGCTGTTAAGGGTGTGTGAACAGATGATACAAGGGACCTGATTTGGAAGGAAATTTTGTATGGGAAAAACAGGGATAGTTAGATACGTGTGGTGAGGCTAAAGGCCAGTCTAAAGTAATGTGTTTTAAGGGCAAGCTTAAACCTGTGGGTATTGGGGATTAATCAAAGTATTCTTGGTAGTGCGTTCCAAAGAAGTGGCGCAGCAAGTGAGAAGTCTTGGAGATGGGAGTGGGAGGTTCGGATTCATGAGGATGTTAATCTTAGGTCATTAGCAGAACGGAGGGCATGGGTAGGGTTGGAGACTAAGACGAGGGAGGAGATGTAGGGTGGTGCTGAAGCATGGGGTGCTTGTGAGTGAGAGTGATGAGTTTATATTGCACTCTATGGAGGAGGGTTAACCAGTGAAATGACTGGCACAGGGTAGAGACATCGGTGTAGCGGTTGGCGAGGAATATGATCCTGGCTGCTGCATTCAGGAAGGATTGGAGAGGGGAGAACTTAGTAAGAGGGAGACCACTTAGTAGAGAGTTGCAGTAGTCCAGATGAGAATGAATTAAAGCAACAGTAAGACTTTTTGCCGAGTCAAAGGTAAGAAAAGGTGGAATTGTAGAAATGTTTTTGAGGTGTGGATGACATGAACGAGTGAGTGATCAGATGTAGGGAGTGAATGAAAGATCTGAATCAATTATGACCCCAAGACAGTGGGTTTGTAGCTGGGAGGTAATGGTGGAGCCACACACCGAAACGGTCATATCTGGCATAGGTAGGTTAGTGGAGGGAAACACAAGAAGGTCAGTTTTTGACATATTCAGTTTCAGATAGAGGAAGAACATGATGTTAGAGACAGCGGAAAGATAATCACTGGTATTTTGTAATAATGCAGGGCTGTTGTCAGAAGATGAAGTGTATAATTGTGTGTCATCAGCATAGAGATGGTACTGAAAACCAAATCTACTGATTGCTTGTCCAAAAGGGGTGGTGTAGAAGGAGAACAGAAGGGGACCTAGGACTGATCATTGAGGAACCCCAACAGTAAGGGGAAAAGGAGAGGAAGAGGAGTCAGCAAAAGATACAGTGAAGGAGCGGTCATAGAGGTAAGAGGAGAACCAGGAGAGAACAGTGTCCTTGAGTCCAAAAGAGGGGAGCATAGTGAGGAGGAGCCGGTGATCCACAGTGTCGAATGCGGCAGAGAGATCCTGGAGAATCAACAGGGAGTAGTGACCATTAGATTCAGCAGTTTGTAGACCATTACAGACTTTAGTGAGGGCAGTTTCAGTGGAGTGTAAAGAGTGAAAACCAGACTGTAGAGGGTCAAGAAGAGAGTTATCTGAGAGATAGTGGATTACATGGGAGTTGGCTAACACTATTACACTGTGCATGTGGAGGCTAAAGAGGAGGAATTCAATATCGGGGTATCATACTGTGTTAAGGGGGACACTTTTGTTGGCATCACATTTTATGGGGCTATGAAAGAGGAATCTAGGAGTTCAGCAAGGAAGAAAATTGCTCTGCAAAGGCTGGAAAATTGTGAGATCTGCTCTTCTGTGCCCCCAACAATTATTTACATTTTTTTTTGGGGGGGTCCCCAATTAGAACTTCTGCTATGGGGTCCCATGATTCCTATGTACGCCCCTGGAGTACACGTATGTATATATGGGCCCTTACTACTGAAACAATGAGAAACAAAGCTTTTGCTAAGTAAAACACAGTTTATTAGACAAATCAGTACAAAACTGAAAGTATTGTATAAATGTCAGTAGTTGCCCACTATAAGTTCTGATGCTGCCAAGTAACAGCACCAGGACCGTTAAAATACTGGCAGTAGTTGTCGCGGCAGGTCTTCGCATCATGGCTGTTTCTGCCATATCCCACTAGTTGAAGGCCTGCAATTGCAGGAACATTTGCACTCCATTCACCGAGCTCTACTTCCCCATTGGCTAAGTCCACAGAGTCCACGAAGCCAGGCGGACAGTACATAATTGCATCACGTCGATGAAGAAAGTTGTGAAGCGTGCAACAGGCTAAAACAACAGAGTCTATTGATGTAAGCTTCATGTTAATTGGCGTATGAAAAACTCTGAAGCGGATGGCCATGATACCGAAGGAATTTTCTACAACACGACGTGCCCTTGACAAACGATAATTGAAAATTCTTCTTTCCTGTGTAAGACTTTTTTGGGGGAACAGTTTAATAAGATTGGGATGAAGTGGGAAGGCTTCATCGCCGACAGAAACAAAATTAAGGTTACCTGTAGTCTCTGAGTTGGGAGGCAAGTGTAGGTCACAGTTGTTCAATCGCTCTCCAAAAAGTGTGTGCTCTAAAACACCACCATCAGAAACCCTGCCGTTCATGCCAACATCTACATTTATAAATTTGCAATTGGCATTAACAAGGGCCATCATGATGATGCTGAAATAGCCCTTATAATTATAAAAATAGGATCCGCTATTTGGTGGCTGAGTGATTCGGACATATTTCCCGTCCAAAGCCCCACCACAGTTAGGGAACTGCCACAGCTGCTCAAAATCAGAGGCAATCTTTTTCCATCCTCCTCCGTGTTGGGAAACTGTATGTAACTACGTAGACTGTGGAAAATCGCATTACATGTCTCCGGAATTAGAACACTGAGCATGGGCCTTGAAATGGCTGCAGAAAAATGCAAGTCTTGGAGTGAGCGTCCGGTGGCCAGGAATCTCAGCGTGACTGCCAATCTTTCATCTGCCGGAATGGCAGCACGCATCGCTGTATCCTTCCGTTGAATACATGGCGCAACTCTTTCCAGTAACACTTTAAATGATTCCTCTGACATCCTCAGATAGTTGCGGAAATCATGAGGATTCTTCTCCTGAAGCTCTCTTACAAGTTGCATGTGGGACAATTCAGACCTCTTCTGCAGCCACTCTCTGGTCCACATGCGACGCTTTCATTTGGAACGCCTCTGTAGCTCCCTTGCCTCATCTTGACGCCGAGCTTCCCCAACCAGCAATGCAGCAACCACAATAGCACACTGCCCGTCGTCCATGATGTGCAAACTGCAAACATAAAATGAAAAGATGAGAACACTTTCAACAAAACAATTAACACAAGTATTTAAACTGTACATGAAAAATATCATGGAAAACCATGTTCCATTTCGTTAGTGAGCGTGACAATAAAACTCTGAAGCGGTTGGACAGGACAGTGTGTCAGAAAACGTGCTGTGTGGGTGTGTGTGCACGAGACCCCAAAAATATCTGCCCACGCAAAAGCATATATATACAGATAGAAGCCAAGCCCTCCCTCCCTGAAAAGCAATGATAGCAGATAATTGGTAGATGTCCTATAAATGAATTAAAGATGGAAACTCATTTGAGACCCCAAACAATACCTACCTCGCTAAAGATGCCTGATTTCTTCAAAGTGGAGTCACAGCCGGAGAACGCTACAATGATCCGCAAAAATCAGGACTAGTCGAATGAACGGATATTAACAGCCCGGAGAATTCTGCTAGGATCTGTAATCCAGCACGAGGTCAGAAACAAAGGATGGAATCGCTATTCTGTTGCCTTCTTTATGTGTGGCCAGAAATGAGAACTAGAGATGAGCGTTGTTCTACTCGAACTGTTCGCTAATATCAAATTCGAGCTGTTTTGGGCCTTGTTCGAGCCGTTCGGCGAACACGAACAATTTGAGAAAAATTCGGCTGTTCGAGGTTATGTTCGATAACTGTTCGTGCACCAAAATCATAACTGGATTTTTTCTCAGTAATGATGAAAATTAATGTTAATACGCAGTTTGAGTGTACAGCGGGGTGGGGGGAGGGGCAGGGGATGGATCTCTGCAGGAACAATGAAGATCTCCATTTTTTTTTCTCTTTCCCGCATTTGCAGTGGGGAGGTGCAATCTGTCAGCCTATCAGCAGCGCACACACGGAGCGAAGTGCTTTTTTTCACACAAGCAAGGGCATGTGTCATTGGCAGTGTATGTCACATGTCCTTGCCCTATAAGACCAAGCCATTTTCCCCGTCGCCACCATTTTCTCACTGCTGCAGCTGCGTGTTAGACGGCACCGCTGTTGCTGTGTGCGCTATACCTTGTTAATTTCAAGCCAATTTTCGCACAAATCTACAGATAGCTTGGGAGTAGGGAATAGTTGTGATTGCAGTCCTTTTAAGGACTAGGTTACAGCATTTCCTACGACTTTTATCAGGCAGGTCTGTGCTCTTAAATAGATAGATTGTGGGAGTAAAGACTAATTGTAATTGGAGTCCTTTTCAGGACTAGGTTACATCAGATACTATCAGTTTTTGCCAGGCAGGTCTGTGCCAGTGCTGTGCAAGTTTTTTTCACAGCATTTGGCTGAATCTAGCAAGTCTAATCCTTTTTGGCCTATTGCAGAGTGTTAGTCAGTGGAGTAGCCTATCTGTGTTGCAAGATATACCACCTGTGTATAGAATACCAATTTTTTTACTGCACCTAGTGAAGTAAAATCTTTTGGGCATAGCATCATTCTATTAGTCCATCTATACTGACCTCCATCAGGTTGCAAATTGAATATAATTTTTTTCTGCATCTAGCTCTGAAAAAATATTGGGCTTCTAGCTGTGTGTGGGACTTGTTCTATTAATCCATCTATACAGACCTCCATCAGGTTGCAAACTGAATATATTTTTTTCTGCATCTAGCTCTGAAAAAATATTGGGCTTCTAGCTGTGTGTGGGACTTGTTCTATTAATCCATCTATACAGACCTCCATCAGGTTGCAAACTGAATATATTTTTTTCTGCATCTACCTCTGAAAAAATATTGGGCTTCTAGCTGTGTGTGGGACTTGTTGTATTAGTCCATCTATACTGACCTCCATCAGGTTGCAAACTGAATATATTTTTTTCTGCATCTACCTCTGAAAAAATTTTGGGCTTCTAGCTGTGTGTGGGACTTGTTCTATTAATCCATCTATACAGACCTCCATCAGGTTGCAAACTGAATATATTTTTTTCTGCATCTAGCTCTGAAAAAATATTGGGCTTCTAGCTGTGTGTGGGACTTGTTGTATTAGTCCATCTATACTGACCTCCATCAGGTTGCAAACTGAATATATTTTTTTCTACATCTACCTCTGAAAAAATATTGGGCTTCTAGCTGTGTGTGGGAATTGTTGTATTAGTCCATCTATACTGACCTCCATCAGGTTGCAAACTGAATATATTTTTTTCTGCATCTACCTCTGAAAAAATATTGGGCTTCTAGCTGTGTGTGGGACTTGTTCTATTAATCCATCTATACAGACCTCCATCAGGTTGCAAACTGAATATATTTTTTTCTGCATCTAGCTCTGAAAAAATATTGGGCTTCTAGCTGTGTGTGGGACTTGTTCTATTAATCCATCTATACAGACCTCCATCAGGTTGCAAACTGAATATATTTTTTTCTGCATCTACCTCTGAAAAAATATTGGGCTTCTAGCTGTGTGTGGGACTTGTTGTATTAGTCCATCTATACTGACCTCCATCAGGTTGCAAACTGAATATAATTTTTTCTGCATCTACCTCTGAAAAAATATTGGGCTTCTACCTGTGTGTGGGACTTGTTCTATTAATCCATCTATACAGACCTCCATCAGGTTGCAAACTGAATATATTTTTTTCTGCATCTACCTCTGAAAAAATATTGGGCTTCTAGCTGTGTGTGGGACTTGTTCTATTAATCCATCTATACAGACCTCCATCAGGTTGCAAACTGAATATATTTTTTTCTGCATCTACCTCTGAAAAAATATTGGGCTTCTAGCTGTGTGTGGGACTTGTTCTATTAATCCATCTATACAGACCTCCATCAGGTTGCAAACTGAATATATTTTTTTCTGCATCTACCTCTGAAAAAATATTGGGCTTCTAGTTGTGTATGGGACTTGTTCTATTAATCCATCTATACAGACCTCCATCAGGTTGCAAACTGAATATATTTTTTTCTGCATCTACCTCTGAAAAAATATTGGGCTTCTAGCTGTGTGTGGGACTTGTTGTATTAGTCAATCTATACTGACCTCCATCAGGTTGCAAACTGAATATATTTTTTTCTGCATCTACCTCTGAAAAAATATTGGGCTTCTAGCTGTGTGTGGGACTTTTTCTATTAATCCATCTATACAGACCTCCATCAGGTTGCAAATTGAATATAATTTTTTTCTGCATCTAACCCAGCCAATAGTTTTGGCCTAATACCACAGTTTGGCCACTCAGCTCTGCTCGGTTCCCATCCATTGTTTTTTTGTGCAAACAACTCCAGAGTTGTGAATTAGTTAACAACCAAAATGAGTGGAAAAAGGCCTGCTGCTGGTGGAAAGGGGAATAGGCTTGTTGGGAAGGGGAAAAAAGGTTGTGTCCATGGGGTAGGTGTTAAAGCAACAGTAACATCTGCAGAAGAAAGACCATCTTCCAGCCAATCTAAAATGTCTACTTCTTTTAGCGGACAATGTGATAAGATCCCTTTCTTACGGCCACGCCAAACGCTACAAATTCCAGATGAGGCACAAAAACAGCAGGTGCTTCAACGGATATCAAGTGCTCCTTTAAGTGGGCTCTCCTCCACATCAACTTCAACATCACAAATACTCCAGTCCTCAAAGGTGTCACCCCAATCGCACTTGCTTCCTCACAGCTCCCAAATCTCCAGCTGCCCGTCTGAGTATGAGGTAGAACAGATGGTTGAGTCTGCAGAGCTGTTTACTCATACTATAGCCTGGGAATCAGAGGTCGACTCCAGCGCTTCTGTGAATCCAGACGAGGAAATGATCTGCACTGATGCCCAGAATCTTTATGAGTCGGATCCAGGACCAGACGCAGAAGGTTCTGACCATAATGTAGACCCTCATTCCCAAACTGTAACTCCTGTTGGTGGAGACAATGAGGAAGACGATGATAAGACTCAAATACCTGATTGGAGCGACAACTTTAGTTTTTTGTCAGGGCAGGAACAGGTTGGCTCTGAGGACGACGGGTGTGATAACGCACAGGGTGATGATGATGAGGTTGGAGATCCCACTTACTGTCAACACACAGTCAGCCAAGAGATGAGGTCAGCAGAGGAGGTGGAGGAAGATGCTAGTGACGACGAGGTCAGGTTGCGCCTTCCTGGACAGAGACGTAGTACTGGAAGCACGTCAACAGCTGCATCCTCAAACACAACTCTGCCTCTCACCACAAGTCGTGGTGGCTCTTCAGGTCGCATGGGTGCTAAGCCTTGCATAGCCTGGGCATTTTTTCAGATCGATAAAGATGACCCAACTCGTGTTATCTGTAACATCTGTCAGCAAAAGCTAAGTAGAGGCCAAAAAATACATAGTTTGAGTACTTCATGCATGAACCGGCACATGGACATGAAGCATAAGTTGCAGTGGGAAGCTCAGTGTGTTACAATGCGGCCTAGCCGGCCGGGCCAACCACCGTCTGCCATATCTTGTGCATCCGCGGCCTCTTCATCCTCTGTGACTGGGGGGACAGCAGTCACACCTGTTTTGGGGCGCAGACCTGCCACCTCTTTACCCGCAACAGCCAGCGTGATTGGCAGGTCATCATTTTCTTTGGAGGTGGTAACACCAGCTGGTGTTGAGCGCTGTCCGACATCGATAGCACCACCTTTGGATCAAGGCAACCTAACATGTCCGCCTGCATCTTCCTCACAGACCGGCAGTTTGCCGGGGACAACCTTATCAACCTCGTCTAAGCACAATAGCCAGCCCTCGGTCCCTCAGATGTGGACAAGTAAAAGACCATTTCCTCCTAGCCATGACAAAGCTAAGAGGTTGAATTTCACCATCTGCAAGCTCTTGGCTACAGAAATGCTGCCTTTCCGCCTGGTGGACACAGAGGATTTTCGAGACCTTATGTCCGTCGCAGTGCCCCAGTACCAGATGCCCAGTCGGCACTACTTCTCAAAGAAAGGTGTGCCTGCGCTCCACCAGCATGTCGCAAACAACATCACCGCTTCTTTGAGAAACTCTGTGTGTGACAGGGTGCATTTCACCACAGACACTTGGACGAGTAGGCATGGACAGGGGCGTTACATGTCGCTGACTGGGCACTGGGTAACTATGGTGACAGCAGGACAAGGGGCTGCTGTCCAAGTCTTGCCGTCCCCACGAGTTGTGCGTCAATCCTCTTTATGTCAAAGTTCCTCCACTGCTTCTGCCTCCTCAACCTCCTCTCGGTCTTCCACCTGCACCCAAAGCCTGTCTGGTCATGCCACAAGCTTTCTAACTGCGCAGAAGGGATCCTGCACACCTCCTTACTATGCTGGCAGTAGGGCTCAACGTCATCAGGCGGTTTTTACATTGAAATCTCTGGGAAATGTGAGTCACACAGCTGAGGAGTTGTGGTCAGCTCTGGAGAACCAATTTCATGAATGGTTGTCTCCACTGGACCTGAAACCAGGGAAGGCCGTGTGCGACAATGCTGCAAACCTGGGTGCGGCCCTTCGCCGGGGCAATGTCACACACGTGCCTTGTATGGCTCACGTGTTGAACCTGGTTGTCCAGCAATTTTTAGCCCACTATCCCAGACTAGATGGCCTTCTGCAGAGGGCACGGTCGCTGTGTGCTCACTTCCACCGTTCGCATCCCGCAGCTCAGCGACTTACATCTCTACAGAAGTCGTTGGGCCTGCCACTTCACCGGCTAAAATGCGATGTGCCTACCCGGTGGAATTCAACTCTGCACATGTTGCAGCGACTGTGGCAGCACCGACAAGCCCTGGTGCAATACGATCTGACATATAGCCTGGGCCAACGAGATTCAGAGGTGGGGCAAATCACGCTGGAGGAGTGGTCTCAGATCAGGGACCTATGCACCCTTCTGCACAGTTTTGAAATGGCGATGAAGATGTTTAGTGCTGACGATGCCATTATCAGCATGACTATTCCGGTGATTTACATGCTGGAGCACATGTTAAACAGAATTCGGAGTCAGGTGGTGGCACAAGAGGAGGTGGAGGAAGTAGAGGAGGAGGAGTTGTATGCGGAAGGGCTAACATCTGCAAGGTCCAGACGGTCGGCAGCACCAAGGCGGCAGGCATGTGAGGGTGGGGGAGATGGTTTTACCAGGGCGCATGGTAGCAGCCAAACTAGTGAGGAAGGTGCAGGAGCCCAAGAAGAAGTGGAGGACGAACTGATGGAAGACTCATCAGATGAGGGAGACCTTGATCACATTTCTGTTGTGCGAGGTTGGGGGGAGAGGACAGAGGAAGGAAGCATGATTGTTACCTCGCCACCAACACAACAGGGACTTGGTGCTCCTGGATGCGCAACACACATGAGTGCCTTCTTGCTGCACTACCTGCAACATGACCCTCGAATTGTGAGAATTAGAAATAATCCTGACTACTGGGTTGCCACACTGTTAGATCCCCGGTACAAAAGTAAATTTGCAGAAATTATTCCTGCCATAGAAAGGGATGCACGCATGCAGGAGTATCAGCAGAGACTGTTGCAGAATCTTACATGTGCTTTTCCACAAAATACCAGTGGTGCACGTAGTGAATCTCACAGTTCCAACTTGCCAACCGTGGGACCGTCAAGTGTTCAGCACTCAAACCGTAACAGAACCACAGTATCTGCTGGTAACATCAATTTTGCGGAATTATTTCACCACTTTTTTAGCCCATCCTTTGCAAGGCCACAGGAGACAAAAAGTCTGACACATAGTCAACGCCTAGAGACGATGGTACAGGAGTATCTCCAAGTAAACATTGAAGCCACGACTGTGTCACTGGACCCTTGCTCTTTTTGGGCTTCCAATCTGGATAAATGGCCGGAGCTAGCCACTTACGCCTTGGAGATCTTGTCATGCCCCGCAGCCAGCGTTCTGTCTGAACGTGTGTTCAGCGCTGCTGGTGGTGTGCTGACAGATAAGCGCACGCGGCTCTCCACTGATAATGTAGACAGACTCACGTTCATAAAGATGAACAAATCATGGATCCGAAACGACTTTTCTACCCCTGTGTCATCCTGGGGAGAGTAAAAGCTTGATGATTGGTTAAAATCACCCTACCAACCGTTTTAAGCTTTCAAATTACTAATCATGTTTATCTGTATCTTGGCTGGAAAATAATTTGGGCTTTGTAGCAGTGTGCAGCACTGATCCTATTAGGCCATCTATACTAAAGCTTCACCAGATTTAAAATTAATAATAATTTTTAGCTGCATCTAGCCCGGAAAATAATTTTGGGGCTCCGAGATGCGCAAGACACATAAGTGCCTTCTTGCTGCACTACCTGCAGCATGACCCTCATATTGTCAGAATTCGAAGTAATCATGACTATTGGGTTGCCACACTCTTAGATCCCCCAAACTTTTCGATCAACCTTTTCATTTTAATAAAGACCAAAAAAATGGTCATTTTTGAAATTATAAGCATTAGCAGGTTGTTAGAAACTGAAATCAAACAGTTTTCAACTCAAAACTTTATTCTAGGTGATGTTACATTTTCACATAGGACCCCTTGTTTGAAAGGAGCTTCTGAACTCTCTCGTCCATTGAATTTGTCAGGTTTTGGATGGTTTCTGCTTCAATTGTTTTGCATGAGGACAGACTACCCTCCCAGGGCTGTTGCTTAGATGTGAACTGCCTCCCGCCATCATAGACACTCCTTTTAATGATGCTCCAAAGGTTCTGAATGGGGTACAGGTCAGGGGAGCATGGGGGTCACACCATAAGTTTGTCCCCTTTTAAGCCCATCTCAGCCAGAGATGCAGATGTTTTATGTGCAGCATGAGATGGTGCATTATCATGCAGAAAAATGATCTTGCTGTGAAATACACGGTTCTTCTTCTTGAACCATGGCAGGAAGTGCTGTTTGAGAAAATCCACATACATTATGGAGTTCATCTTTAGCGCCTTCAGGGATCCTAAAGGGGCCGACAATCTCTCTCCCCATGATTCCAGCCCAAAACATTACTCCACCTCCTCCTTGTTGGCGCTGTAGCCGTGTTTGCGTGGGGTGTCCATCAACCAGCCATCCTCCACTCCATCCATCTGGACCATCGAGTGCTGCACGGCACTCATCCGTGAACAAAACAGTTTTGAAATCAGTCTTCATGTAATGTTTGGCCAACTGGAGCCGTTTCTGCCTGTGTGAAGTGGATAAAGGAGGTCGACAGGATGGCGTATGCACAGCTGCAAACCTCTGAAGGACTCTGCATCTTGTTGTTCGGGGGACGTTGGAGGCACAAGCAGCTTCAAAAACTTGTCTGCTGCTATGACAAGGCTTTTTTGCCGCTGCTCTTTCAACCTGACATAATTGCCTGTAGGAAAGAGTCCTCAATTTGCCCTTATCAGCACGCACACGTGTGTACTGTGAATCAGCTACATACTTCTTGATTGCCAAGACACTTCATCCTGATCATCGCACAATGTTGATTGTAGTCATGCCTTGACCTAAACACTCCACAATTTGTTGCTTCTCAGCAGCCGACACATCCTTTTTCTTTCCCATTTTGGCAGAAAATGTAGGCTGCTTAATAATGTGAGACAGCCTTCTTAAGTAGTCTTGCCTTTCATTGGACACACCTGCCAAACTAATTAGCACAGGTGTCTGCAATTGCTTACAGTGATATAAAGAGCCCTGACACACATCACCATCAATGAGTTTAACTGACAAACAAACAAATTCTTCCCTTATCACTCCTAAACACTTTTTGCATAATAATTTGGAACGCAGTGTACATGTGCTTTTCCACAAAACACCAGTGGTTCACGTAGTGAATCTTACAGTTCTAACTTGCCAACCGTGATCTGTATGGAGTTGTTCAATAAAGGGCCCAAAATTAAGATAACATAGATGTGAGAGGTCTCTATGAATAGGAATTCCTAAGTATTTGATACCCTGTGAGGGCCAGGCAAAGGGAAAGTTGGACTGGATGGAATCCTATATGGATTTGGGGAGGGAGACATCGAGGGCCTCAGACTTAGCTGCATTGATTTTAAAATTTGACCATGTAACAAAGTGATCTATTTCAGCCATAACAGCATGGATGGATATATGTGATTGAGTGATATATACTAGGACATCATCAGCAAATAGAGAGCACTTGTACTCAGTGCCTCCCACCTCAATCCACCTAATATTGGGGTTATGGCGAATTGATGAGAGCAGGTGCTCCATCACTAGGATGTATAAGAGAGGGGACAGAGGACATCCCTGCCTTGTCCCATTGGTGATTGTGAAAGGTGATGAAAATGTTCTGATGCACCCCCTGGGCCTTGGGACACCCGGAGCCGTACCCTTTTTGGTGGATGCTGGTGGTTGTAGTCTTCATGGCGGCGACCCGGTTCCGTGGCTCAGGGTGGTCAAACCAGTGGCGGAACTATTTATGTGGTTTTGATGTTTAAATGTCCGACTACGCCACCCGTGGATTGCGGTCAGAGTGAACCGCCGCTACAGGGCAGACCGCTGAGGCTGGTGTTGTGGGTGCAGCAGAGCGTAGCATAACTCCCCACGGGAGGAGTATAGCCTCAGGGCAGTGTATGCGGAGGATGGGGGTGATGGTGCAGGGCAGCAGCAGTAACGACACGGAGTCAGTGATGCAGTCCAGGGCCTTTACTCACAGTTCTTATTATCCAGACCACGTCTGCAGGTAACGGCTGCCCACGTCGTACTGTGCTCACCAGGTGAGGGGCTCAGCCAACTCCCAGATAACTTTGGAGCGCTTCACAGGACCCCCTTTGTGTGTCCTTTGTCTGGCCTTTCTTACCAACCCTTCTGTCCGGCTGCCTCGGGCCTCCTCTTGGTAAACTTGGCGCCAGTTTCCCTGACCCTATGTGGTGCCTTCCTAGCGGGTGTAGCGAGGGGCTGCGCCACATAAAATGTCACAGCCTCCGGTTTCTAGCTGAGGGTCGTTTCTTGCCTCCACTAGTTTCGGGGACCAGTCTCCCCCTTTGGCCTGACCCCTCCACGCAGGTGGATTCGGGCGTGCGTTGGCGACTCGCCCGTCCGCACCCCTGGGATCCCTTCATTCCTCGTTCCTGGAGCCTTCTCCACTCCTCTTCCTTCCTTCTCCCTCTTCCAGGCCTGGGCCTCTGTTACTAGGCCCGCCTCCGGAGCAGAGCTCATGCAGAGCCCCTGCTCCCTGCCACTTCTGCTCAGACTTCTCTGCACTGAACTAAGATGGTGCCCACCTTTTATACTCCCTTCTCAATGCACCCAGGAACTGCTTCCTCCCTGCTCCTGCACTACAGGGTTCCCCTTCCTCAGTGTTCCCTCCCCCCACTCCAGCCAGGGACAGGGACTGTCGTGCCCATCTCAGAGGCATATTGGTCGCCCTGCCCCACGGCAATGTGGTGTAATGCATGCAGGTGTCGGGTCCTGATCCACACTCCATCCTTACCTGAGAGTGAGATATCACACCTCTGGGTGAGGTGCAATACCTCTGTAGCAACCGAGCCCTCAGGGTGCTACAGTTCCTTTTATCTTCAGCCTAGGTGACGTATTGTGATACAGGGCCGTGATTTTGGCTATAAAAGGGTCCCCTAGACCCCTACCCCAAGCTTTTTAAGAGAATCATATATGGCGTGCCAGGAGACTCTATGGAATGCTTTCTCAGCATCCAACGAGAGTATCTAATTACAAATTTTTAACTGCATCTAGCCCAGGAAATACTTTGTGCCTAGTAGCAGTGTCTGCTAGTCAGCGGATTATCCCGGCTGTTAAGCAAGCTACACCACCTGTAGTTTAGACACTTAATTTTTTCAAAGGAAATGCTTCGGGACCATGGGATACTCAGTGAAGTGCATCAGGAGGCACCCCAAGGCATAGGGGCTGGGACTGGCAGTAGGATGCCTTGCGGTGGACAGCCGAGCTCGATCCTTATAAAAGCTTTTTAACTGCAGCAGCTTTAGTGGACGCTACTGGAGCTGGAATTACCGCGGCTGCTGGCATGAGACTTGCCCTCCAATAGATCCTTGTAAATGGATTTAAAGTGTATTCATTCAAATTAGAGAGACAATTTAAATTAAAAAGCTTAGAGCTGCCTCCACCACAGGGGGGCTCGCTCGACCCACCAGCGGACAGGCACCAGTATTGGGAGAGGGGGGCTGGCCGTCAGGGTTCACCGCAGCTCTGGCACAAACCCGGCGACGCGGAGGTGGCACGGGCAGGAGCGGCTGAACGTGTCGGCTTCTCACTTTTTGGATTTTAGAAGGGCATGACATGCCTATATCTGTGTCTCCCCCTCCTTTTACTCCTCCACCTCTTTTATTTTCGCATGACTATATGTACTTGTCACTTTTCCATGTGTTAGTTATGTCTTCTGAGCAGTTTGTCAGCTTTTGGACACCTTTGAAGGTGTTTTCTATGTGTTTCTATGTGTTTTTGTTTGCCTGCCATTGGTTTTAACAGTGTTCGAAGGTGTTCGACGAACAGTTCGACGAACAGTTCGGCGAACACACGGGTGTTCGACGAACCGAACCGAACTCGAACACTACGGGGGTGGCTAAACACTAATGAGAACGCTGTAGCGACCACCAATCGGGGACGAGGGGCGCGGAAAAGTCCAATTTATGCACGCCTATGTGTCTCAGCTCTGAATCGCTAAAGAGGTCATTGGTTAGGTGTCAAATACAGTGATGCACACTGCCCAGCGGGAGCGCAACGACCCAGGAATGGTCCAGGAAGCTTTGCAACGATCAACGATCTCACAGCAGGGGCCTGATCGTTGCTACCTGTCAAACATAACGAGATCGCTAGCGAAATCGCTATTGCGTCACAAAACCCGTTATGTGTGACAGGGCCTTAAGTGTTCCATGAGTTTAGAGATAAAAGGAAGATTAGACACAGGTCTGAAGTTAGCAGCACAGTTTTGGTCAACGGATATTTTTAAGTAATGGGTGTATGCTGGCGTGTTTAACTGACAAGAGAAAAATTTCAGATGAGAGAGAAATTAAATATTTTAGTTAGATTAGTGGTGACAGACAGGGAAAGGGACTGGAAGAGATGTTAGGGAATAGGGTCACTAGTGCAAGTAGTTGGGCGAAAAGATGCAAGGAGCCTGATCACTTTTTCTTCCATGACTGGTTCAAAGACAGAGAGTGAGCTATATGCAACGAGAGAGGGAGGACGGTGCATGGTATTAGGATATTGGGAGAAAATTTCTTGTCGGATATGGTCAAGGTAAGGATAGAGAAAATCATCAAGCAGTTGAAATTTTTGAAAATGGGCTGAAATCTCAATCAGGTATATTAACAAAAAACAAAGGAGCTAAGAAACAGAAGAGTCCATCAGAGCTAGCATAACAATACCAGGCAGGGAATTGCAGGAAAAAAGAATCTTAACCCTTTCCCAACATTTGAGGTATATATATTTCATGATTGTGAAGTACTCTCTGATCGATGAAGTATATTTATTTCATGGCGATCGATTGCGCACAGGAGTATGTGCGCAGGCATTCACCCCTGGCATGTCAGCGGATTCTGACAGCTGACACCTGTTACTCAGTGCCAAGAGCAGTGAATACATCGCTCCCAGAACTTTATCCCATCGATCGCAGCATTTAGGAAGCAGGCAGGGAGGAAGCCCCCTCTGACCTCTCATCGGTGCCCCTGTGATGTCATCGTGGAGGCCCAATCTGTCATCATGATGAAATCCAGGTCACCAGAGCTAGCAAACTTGTAACACCATGCTCAGAGCATGGTGTAGCAAGTTTGTCTGTCAGTGCAGCGCTGACAGTTTGTAAAGCATAGCAATGTTCCTGAATTGCTATGTTTAACAAGTGATCAGACTGCAAAAAGTGAAAGTCCTAATGAGGGACAAATTAAAAATGTGAAAAAAGTGAAAAATATTAACAAAAAAGAATCCCAAAATAATAAAATATATATATATATTGTGCTTATGAATAAATATTTTTACGAAAAAAAAAACATAAACAAAAAATGAACACATATTTGGTATTACCGCGCCCAGAACGACCGGACCTATAAAACTGTTCCACTAGTTCACCCCTTTAGTGAACACAGTAAAAAAAATGAGGCAAAAAACATTGCTTTACCATCATACTGCAGAACAAAAAGTGGAATAAAACGCAATCAAAAAGACGAATGTAAATAAATAAGGTATCTCAGAAAACGTTATCTTCTCCCGTAAAAAAACAAGCGGCCATACAGCTCCATCAGAGGAAAAATACAAAGTTATAGCTCTCAGAATAAAGCAATGGAAAAATATTATTTTTTTTTATAAAATAGTTTTCATGTGTAAAAGCACCAAAGCATAGAAAATTACATAAATGTGGTATTGCTATAATCATACTGACTCAAAAAATAAAGCTGCCTTATCAATTTTACCACACACGGAACAACATAAAAAAAAAACAATTCCTAAATTGATGATTTTTGTTCATTCTGCCTCACAAATATTGGAATAGAAAGTGATCAAAATAATGTAATGTGGCCGAAAATGGTATCAATAAAAACGTCAACTCGTCCCGCAAAAATCAAGCCTTCACATGACTCCGTCGGCTAAAATATGGAAAAGTTATAGCTATTAAAATTGGGATGCAAAAACTAGTTTTAGCAAAAAAAAGCTTCTTTTAGTGTGCGACATCAGCCACACATACAAACCCGATATAAATCTGATATTGCTGTAATCACAACGACCCGAAGAATAAAGTCACCTAATCACTAGTGATGAGCGAGCACTAAAATGCTCGGGTGCTTGAAGCTCGGGTCAAGCACATTGGAATACTCGGGTGCTCGACCCGAGCAACGAGCCCAATGTAAGTCTATGGGAAACTCGAGCATTTTTCTGGCGGTACCCCCCGGCGGTCTGCAGAAGGTCAAAAATTGCACAAATCGATGGGAACAGTGCTCAATTAAACGTCAGGCAGGCAGAATATATAGGCAGACAGGCAGGCAGGGTATATAGGAGGGTGCATGAAAAACATAGCAGGGCACTTGGAACACACTAGTGCCCTGCAATTTTCATGCACCCTTCTCTTTAAAAAAGCCGGCCGGCATTTCATCAGCGGTACCCAACAATTTAGAACAGAAAGAATAAAGCATCACACATAGATTAGATAGATAGAAACATGTCAGTCACATATATAATAAGTACAGTGATAGTGTTGGTTACTGTACTTGTCATTTAGTGTTAAAATAAATGATTTATTAAAAAAAAAATTGGCGTGGAGTTCCCCGTAATTTTAGTCTCTAGCGGCGGTTAAGCAGACGGCTGGGGCAGATATTTGAAGCCTGGGAAGGGGGTAATACCCACGGAGCTTCTCAGGCTACTAATATCAGCCCCCAGCTGAATACGTAGCCTTTACTAGCTGACGTGGGGTCCCCCCTATTTTAATAGCTAGCAAAGGCTAGGCAGACAGCTGGGGGCTGATATTAATAGCCCAGGAAGGGTGCCATGAATATTGGCCCCCTCCCAGGCTAGAAACACCAGCTGTCAGCTGCCCCAGAAATGGCGCATCCATAGGATGCGCCAATTCTGGCACTTAGCCTCGCTCTTCCCACTGCCCTTTAGTGGTGGCAGTGGGGTAATAGGGTTGGGGTTGATGTCAGCTTATAATGCCAGCTGACATCAAGCCCAGGTTAGTATTGGAGAGGCGTCTATAAGACACCCCCATTACTAACCCCATAGTCAAAGTTAAAAAAAACACAAACACCTAGAATAAAGTCCTTTAATTGAAATAAACACACAATTCTTTAATATTCTAAATTAAACTCTACTTACCGTCACGCCCATTCCAGCTGAAGCCAACGATCTCCTGCAATAAAAATAAAATAATAAACCAACCACATCCTTACCTTTCCATGGTTCCCAGGACAGCTTCAGCTCTGCTACATCGAGATGACAGGCTGGACCACAGCAGAACGCTGACATCCAGCTTGCCAAGCCGCAGACACTGAGAAGCTTCTCAGTGAAGCTCCTCAGTGTCTCGCTGTGACGGCATCCAGATGAGCCGAGTTCATGTCCAATGAACTCAGCTCACCTCATGCACGTCACTGACAGCGGGTGAGAATTCTCCTACGCATGCGGTGAGGGCAGGAGAATTCTCCCACATAGGGATGGCATTGAGATGACAGGCTGGATCGCAGCTGAGCACTGCCATCCAGCTTGTCATCCTTCAGAGACACTGCAGAGCGCAAGCATGCCTGCACTCTGCAGTGTCTATGAAGGATGGCATGCTGGATGGCATTTCTCAGCTGCTATCCAGCCTGTCATCTCAATGCCATCCCAGCATGGGAGAATTCTCCTGCGCTCACCGCATGCACAGGAGAATTCTCCCACACTGTCAGTGACGTGCATGAGGTGAGCTGAGTTCATTGGACATGAACTCGGCTCATCTGGATGCCGTCACAGCGAGACAGTGAGGAGCTTCTCAGTGTCTGCGGCATGGCAAGCTGGATAACAGCGTTCTGCTGCGGTCCAGCCTGTCATCTCGATGTAGCAGAGCTGAAGCTGTCCTGGGAACCAAGGAAAGGTAAGGATGAGGTTGCTTTATTATTTTACTTTTATTGCAGAAGACATTGGCTTCAGCTGGAATGGGCATGACGGTAAGAGTTTAATTTAGAATATTAAAGGAATATGTATTTATTTCAATTAAAGGACTTTATTCTGGGTGTTGTGTTTTTTTTAAATACTTTACTAGAAATTCATGGCTGTCATGTCTAATATTGGCATGACCCCATGAATTTCAGGCTTAGGGCCAGCTGATAATGCCAAGCTGGCCCTAACTCCTTTATTACCCAGTGAGCCACCGCACCAGGGCCCTGGATGAGTTGGGTACAGCACCAGAAGATGGCGCTTCTATGAACGCGCCATTTTCAGGGGTGGCTGCGGACTGCAATTTGCAGCGGGGGGGGGGGGGGGCCAGAAAGCTTGGGCCTCCCTGCGCTGCGGATTCCAGCCCCCAGCTGCCGCTGCTTAATTGCTAGCTTTTCATGTTTCACTGTAAGCACTGTTCACATCGATTTGGGCTGTTAGGCGTCGGTCTGGTGCTGGATTCAAAATGGGTCCAGAACCTTCTGTGGTCTTCCATTTCGGTCCAGCCAGGGATGATGCTGCTCAGCATCGCCATCGGCCCCAACGCCTAGCTGGTCTGCGAGCACTGTTTGTCTCCCAGGTAGTTGTGCATAGCAATGTTAAGCCTTGGTTGCAGAGGCAGACAGGGCTTGGGGAATCTAAGTCCGAGATGCGCCGCACTGAGCATGTCCGTGACATGGTGGACCGTGATTGGTGGTTCAGGAACCAGCTGATCCGGTGACCTGGCACCGCCTGATTGGTCACGGGTGTCGTCACCAATGGTGCGACAGTGGGGCAGGGCTTAATCTTTAAAAGGCCCGCCCACAAACATGGCGGAATGCTCAGATCATTTGAGCTGGTTGTTTGTGGTATGCACGCTTAAACTCTTGGGCTCCTCTAGAGCCATAGCTTTATGCAGGCAGGTAGCTTGAGCCATATAGAGCGGGTCTGCTCAGTCCGGTAGCACGCCGGCTGAGTGCCCGAATACCCAGCGGGTATCACACCCACATACTAGCGCCATCTCCTATAGCGTAGCGCCTGTACCGAAGACAGGGCAACTGCTTCTTCTCCGGTCACACGTCTCCCTGCGGTTCTTGGAGATTGTGTGAACCGCTTTAGCGCCATTCCCCATAGCGTAGCGCCTGTATCAAAGACAGGGCTACTGCTTCTCCCATGGTCGCACGTCTCCCTGCAGTTCTTGGATATTGTGCGAACCGTCTTACCCTTCCGTGTGCATTAACATGAAGGGCTAAGATAACTGATAGGTGCGTCGCCGGTCGCTCTCCCTCCGTGCAGTTAACGGAGATAGAGCGTATCACCTTACCCGGTCCGGTGTGCTGTTAACACGGACAGGTTATCAGTTTAGTTGTCACTTTCCTTTCCACCCGGAAAGTGTTCGGCAGCAGTCCATTAGGCTGCATTGCGGACCCCGGGGTCGGTTGCGTTCTATTAAAATAAAGTTGTCTGCAACCGCCCTCTTAACATGGGCAATCACTGTAATGCCACAACCACCATGGCAGTGGCATTACAGTGAGTTGCAGACAATCCCTGCATGATTGGTGCTCTAAATAGCGCAAGGCACGCAGGACGGGGACCCGAGCTCCCGCCCGAGCATTGCGCAAGTGACTCGCCCCCTGGGCCGTGGGGCACTCGGATCCGGGCAGTAGGGGAATCGATGGGAGTAGTAGTGGCAACCCGGTTCCGTGGCTCAGGGTGGTCAGGCCAGTGGTAGTCCATTATGTGCTGTTGATTATGTCCGACTACGCCACCCGTGGATTTGCGGTCATTAGGAACCGCCGCTGCAAGGCAGACCGCTGGGGCTGATGATGTATGCAGCTGGGATGGTGTGACTCCCCACGGGAAGAGTGCGGCCCCAGGGCAGTGTAGTGGATGGTGCGAGTGATGGTGGTGAGAGTCCTAGTGCTGATAGTGCTGGAGGAGCAAGGAGCACACAGACGACAGGTTGCAGTCCAGGGTCTTTACTAGAACAGGTAAACTGACCCACAAACAGTCCCGGCGAGGAGGGGACCTGGATGTCTGAGAGCAATGGGGAAATTGGCTCTGGTCAGGGTGAGGGTGTAGGCCTACCGTGCTTTCTGCGCTCCTTCTGGCTATCTCCTCCTGATAGGGTAACAGCTTATGTTTCCGAGCTTTCCGTGTACTCTCGCCTGTATGGCCTGCGACGTGGGTTCCTTTCTGCTCCCGGCCTGGTACGGCTTTACTGGTCCCGTCCGTTGTGGCAGAGCCTCCAGGTTTCTTAGGCCAAGGAACATACAGTCCCCTGCGGACTGGTTATCTGCTGTGGGATGTGGAATCCTCCCAGCCTCAGACACCAAAGTCTGGTAAATTAAGTCCTTTATCTGCCAAGACAGGCTCACTTCGCCTCTTGTCTCTGGCTTGTGGCTCTCCTCCTGCCACACTTCCTCTTAGGTGCAATACAACTTTCTGTCCCTGCTCTGCTCCGGGACAAGTCTCAGTACTGAGACAGCTCATCCAGTTCTCCCTAACCCTGCCCCCAGCACCAGCTTTTATAGGGGCAGCCTGCTCCCCCTACTGGCCTGAGACAGGAGGTACTTCATGCTAATGTTCCCCTGACTAGAAAACCTCCCCCTTGCTCTCAGACACAGCTTTATTACATTTTGTGGCATCCAGGCCAGGGTGACACATTCCCCCCTAGTAAAATTTAGTACTCCGGGACTAAACAGTAAACAAAGACAATATACATGACTATAAAACATTATCAGGAAAGTGACACACAGATTGAGTTCTTAAGATCACAGTGTTGTCTGTGACCGGGTGTCCATATCACCAATACAACAGGGAGCCTTAACCAGGTGGGGGTCTGTCCTACCCCAAGTCCTTCACAGTCTTAGTTCATTCCTTGGTTAGGCTCCGAACGCAGTCCATACAAGATTCCGGTTATAAAAAGTCCATAACCTTTGAGTCCTTACGGTAGCTGCAAGAAACTGAAACACAGAATTACCAAACATGCATGTAACTTGGCAAACATTTCAACATTTGGTAACAGGGTTATTTACAATTAGTGCATCCTATATTCTCCAGCGAGCTGCTATCTGCCCCTTTGTGCTCCTGGTTGAACTCCTTAACCCACTGTCTGGTGGTGGACCAACCTGGCTTTCCCCACTAGCATTAGGGGTACAGCTACCAGCTGGACTTACAGGCAGGGCAGGCAGCTGTCTGCGGGTTCTTTGGCTTACCGCAGGCATGGCAGGCTCACTGTCAGCAGAGGGTTGACTCTCCTGGGCTGCTGAAACAGGCTCTTCTGCCTCTGGAACCGCTTGCTCCTCTTCACCTTCCGGCTCTGGTGTTGGTTGTTGCTGTGCCGGTTGCAGGAAATGCAGGACGGGTACCACTATGGCATCATTTATTCGAGTTCAGGACTGAGGGAACTCTCCGAGAACAGTGCTGATCATTTCTTCCTTGTCCTCTGCGGGTTCAAGGTCACTCTGATCCTCTTCTGCACTACGGAGTTGCTCGGGGCACCTTTTGAGGTGGTCTCTGGAGATGGTACTAGTGGTTTCTCCTCCGTCCTTGGTGATCACGCACACCTTCGGATTGTCGTGGTCAGACTGCAGTACGGTGTAGGGTTCCCTTTCCCACTGGTCGTCCAACTTATGTAGCCTTCTCTTTCACTTCAGGACTTGCTCACCAGGTTCTAGGGGGCCAGCAGGGGCGTGTTGGTTGAAGAGTCTTTCTTGCTGTTCTCTCACCTGGCCAGGCTCCTCTCCACACTCTCCTGTACCTTCTTGTACTGCAGTTGCCTTTCCGTATCCCAGTCTGCATCCGGGGAGGTGTCCTCAGGCGTCAGGACTCCCATCTCCAGGTCTACGGGCAGCTTACCTGGTCTGGCTCGCATCAGGTAAGCCGGGGTGTAGTTGGTAGCATTCACCGGGATATGATTGTATAATGCTATCAGGTCCGGCAGTTTTTCTGGCCACAGGCTGCGTTCCTCCAGGGGCAACGTCTTCAGGAGATCAATGACTATACTGTTCATTTTCTCACACATCCCGTTGGTTTGTGGGTGGTAAGGCGTTGTCCGAATCTTCTTACAGCCATAGAGGTTGCAGAACTCTTGGAAGATTTCAGCTTCGAACGCTGGACCCTGGTCTGTCAGGACCTGTTCCGGATACCCGTGTGGACGGCAGAAGTATTGCTGGAAGGCTCTGGCCGCTGTTTGGGCTGTCAAGTCCTTTACCGGGACCACCACTAGAAAACTGGAAAAGTGGTCCACGATTGTCAGGGCATAGATGTATCCTGACCGGCTTGGAGCCAATTTGACGTGGTCCAGAGCTACCAGCTCAAGAGGCTGCGTGGTGACGATGGGCCTCAAGGGTGTCTTCTGGCTGGCACGGTCCTTCCTCCTTAGGTGACAAGGGCCACAGTCTCTGCACCACTTCTCTACAGCCCCTCTCATGCCGACCCAAAAGAACCTTCCTCTTAGCAGTAACTCCAGTATCTTCCAACCGAAGTGCCCTGCTCTGTCATGGTAAGCCCCCAGGACCATAGCTGCATCCCGCCTTGGGACTATGACTTGCCAGGTCAGCTCGTGCGTCCGGTGGTTGACCATCCTTCTGCACAACTGGCCTTCGTAGAGGAACAGCTTGCTCTTCTCTTTCCATAGCTGCTTGGCTTCCTCTGGGGCGTCCGGATCCATGCGGGCATCTTCCTGGGTCAGCAGATCTTTCACCAGGCGGATGGCAGGGTCACTATCTTGGGTCTCGGCCCAGCTGTGGTGAGGTAGGGTATTGATCATCATGGTTGTTAGATCCTCCTCCTTCACGCGGTGGGAGTATTGAGCGGCTCCATACCGGTGAAACGCAGGGAGTTCTACCTCCTCCAGCTCTTCTGGGTCTTTGTCACCTTCAGGTAAGTGAGGCATCCTTGATAGGGCATCAGCATTGGCATTGGTTTTGCCTGCCCGGTACTTGATCACGAAGTCATAGTTGGAGAGACGGGCCATCCACCGCTGCTCCAGGGCACCCAGTCTCGCATTGTCCAGGTGTGTCAATGGGTTGTTTTCTGTGTACACGGTGAACTTTGCGGAGGCCAGGTAATGCTTGAAGCGTTCCGTTACGGCCCACACCACCGCCAAGAATTCTAGCTTGAAGGAGCTGTAATTCTCCGGGTTCCTCTCGGTGGGCCTCAGCTTCCGGCTAGCGCATGCGATCACCCTTTCTCTGCCCTGTTGGTTTTGGGACAGTACAGCTCCCAGTCCCACATTACTGGCGTCTGTGTGGAGAATAAAAGGCTGGCCATAGTCAGGGTAGGCCAGGATTTCATCCCCTGTGAGGGCCATCTTTTGCTGGCGGAAGGACTCCTCTTCCAGTTTATCCCAGATGAAGGGTGGCTTTTGACTTCTGGACTTAGACTGTCCTATCAGGAGGTCCTGCATAGGAGCTGCCATCTTACTGAACCCGGGGATGAACCTTCGGTAGTAGCCTACCAACCCGAGGAACTGCCTTACTTCTTTGATGTTCGAGGGGCTTGGCCAGCTCTTGATTGCCATGACCTTGTCAGGGTCAGGGGCCACTCCTTCCGCACTTACCACGTGCCCTAGGTACTGGACCTTTGGTTTCAGGAGGTGACACTTCGATGGTTTCACCTTCAGGCCATAGCCTGCCAGGGTTTCGAACACCTCGGCCAGGTGCTTTAGATGGTCCTCGTAAGTCTTCGAATAGACAATCACGTCGTCCAGGTAAAGGAGGACCGTCTCGAAATTTCGGTGCCCTAGACAGCATTCCATCAGCCTCTGGAAGGTCCCTGGTGCGTTGCAGAGCCCGAAGGGCATACAGTTGAGCTCAGTCCCATCGGGGTGGTGAAGGCGGTCTTCTCCTTGTTAGCCTCTGCCACAGGAACCTGCCAGTACCCGCTAGTAAGGTCCAAAGTAGAAAAGAAGTTAGCTGATTTTAGTGCGGCTAAAGACTCCTCTATTCTAGGCAGCGGATATGCGTCTTTGTGGGTGATACGGTTGATTTGTCTATAGTCCACGCACATTCTCATGGTGCCATCTTTCTATTTTACCAGAACCAGGGGGGCTGCCCAGGGGCTACAGCTATCTCTAATGACCCCAGCTTCTTTCATTTCCCGCAGCATACCCTTGGCGTTCTGATAATGTGCAGGGGGTACAGGCCTGTGTCTCTCTTTTATTGGTGGGTGGCTCCCTGTGGGGATATGGTGTTCTATCCCTTTTACTCTGCCGAAGTCTAGTGGGTGCTTACTAAAGACTCTCTCGTACTCCTGTACCACCCAGTAGACTCCTTGTTTTTGGTGCAGGGGAGTGGAGTCAGCACCCACATGGAGTTTCTGGCAACAGTCCTCCTTTTCTTTCTGGGAGCCATTACCCTCCGCCTGTGGAGATGGAGGCAAGGGTTCCACGGCCCTGATAGCTTTGTGTTCGACAACAAACAGTTTGGCGAGTGTAGCGTACCTGGGTAAGTGTACCTCCCTCTCCCCAATGTTGAGAATGCGAACGGGCACCCTCCCCTGGCAGACATCAACCACCCCCCTGGCTGTCAAAATGGTGGGCCTGCTGTCTGAGTACACGAGTTCTACCATGGCTTGGTAGTCTCTACCTCTCAACCCGATTGCAGTCCGACACCAGATCATCATTTCACTTTTGGGAGGCATGGAAATGGGGAATGGGTCACTCAGTCTTACGCTACCGATCTCACCACCATACAGTTCTACCTGCTGCCGTCTCATCAGGGCTTTTATCTCCTTGTTGAGTACTCTCTGTTGGCTGGAACTAGCATTCACCACCACCTGTTGTAGAATTACAATTACCTCTGAAAGGCAATTTTCAATCATGTTAGTACCCACAGTTATTTTAGGGTGACTTTCACGACGGTCAATGTCCACAATGATCACTCCCTGTGCCGGTAGTTCAACTTTACCAATTTTAATGGTCATCTCCTTGAACCCCATCTGCGGCACAGGCAAGCCATTACTGGCGATGATGCTCAAGTTACTGTCTGGATACTGTGTGATATCAGCATCAGTCCGATACTGCTTAAAAAGTACATAAGGGATAGTGGTTACTTGCGACCCAGTATCCAGCAAGGCGCTCATGGGGATACCGTCCAGCACCACGGGTAAAACCGGGCGCCCCCAACGTACTTATCACGCCAATTATAAGGGCCTGGTGATCTTATGCTTGGGGGTTGGCCCTCTGTCACAGGTTGGACCAGTTTAAATTACAGTACATGGAAATGTGTCCGGGCTGGTTGCATCGACGGCAAATGGGCTGTCCATCCTCTGCGTAGCGGTCTGTGGGCCTCCCTCGGAATGACGGGATCCTCCTCTGTCGACGTCACGGGATATCCTCCGGACTTGAAGCCAACTCGATGGGTCTTGACGGGTCCACTTGCAACGCCTGGACGGTCCTGGTCAACACCGCGACGCTCCTGGTCAGCTCCTGGACTTGGTGGTGCAGGTCTTTCGACGAGGCTTGGTTCAGGGCCTGTGCATCAGCCCCCACGGAGTCCATAGAGGAGGGCGCCGCCTCCTGGTGGTAGGTGAGAGCAGGGCGCCGGGGGTTTATAGCGCCACTTGTTGCGGATTCACGGAGCACCCTTATGGCCCTGTCCTTGAATTGGGCAAAGGTCAGATCAGGGTTCTGAAAGAACATGAGGCGCAGCTGGGTCCTGTGGGCGCTAGACAGCAGACCTTCTATGAACTGTTCTGTTAGGAGCTTATCCGTATCCTGCACGCTGCCTGGGTCAGCTTGTTGGATGGCCCTCAGGGCTTCCTGCAAATTTAGGGCATAGTCTCTGATGCTGTCCTGTGCCCGCTGCTTACATCCATAGAACCTCATTTTAATTTCAGCGGAGGTACGTGTGTCAAAGGTACCCCGCAGCCGGGCCAGAATACCCTTCATGGTCCATTTCTCCTCAGTGGGCCATGATTTTACCTCCCTTTGGGCAGCACCAGTTTACTGCCCTGTTAATATGCTGACCTTCTGTTCCTCTGTCAGGGGGTAGACTTGGAACAAACTGTACAGCCTTTCGTTAAAGTCAGTTAGGGCATGGGGCTCCCCTGAGTACTTGGGCAGCCAGGCCGCTCCAGGGATGTAGGGCAGGGAAAATGGCATCACCGCTGCTGCAGCTGCGTTGGTGGTAGTGGGCGCCTCTGCATCCGACATCTTCCTCCCCCCTAGTTAAGCGTGGCCTACCTTCCGACGATCCTCTTCTGCAGGCCGCGGCTCCGCTGCTGCTGCTCTGGACGAGGACCTTGCGTCGCGTCCTGGTGACGTCAGCGTCGCTCTCTCTCCCTTCCAGGACCTTGCGCAGCGTCGGTGCGTGGGGCGGAGCTTCGGGTCTCGCGCGGTTTGGACATCCACGCCCCTCTTCTTCCCGTGCGGCATCCTTAAGATGACGTCCGATGGCGGGAAAACGGCTGAAGATGGCGGGAACCGATGGAAGATGGCGGGAGACGGCTGGAAATGGCGGGAAACGGCTCCGGACGGCGGGAAACCTCTTTTCAGGTAAGTGCAAAGTCTTTTTCAGGCACGCGATACCCGTTTGTGGCGGGATGGTTACAATCCTGCCGACTACGCCAAAGCTGACTCGCCCCCTGGGCCATGGGGCACTCGGATCCGGGCAGTAGGGGAACGATGGGAGTAGCAGTGGCAACCCGGTTCCGTGGCTCAGGGTGGTCAGGCCAGTGGTAGTCCGTTATGTGCTGTTGATTATGTCCGACTACGCCACCCGTGGATTTGCGGTCATTAGGAGCTGCCGCTGCAAGGCAGACCGCTGGGGCTGATGATGTATGCAGCTGGGATAGTGTGACTCCCCACGGGAAGAGTGCGGCCCCAGGGCAGTGTAGTGGATGGTGGGAGTGATGGTGGTGAGAGTCCCAGTGCTGATAGTGCTGGAGGAGCAAGGAGCACACAGACGACAGGTTGCAGTCCAGGATCTTTACTAGAACAGGTAAACTGACCCACAAACAGTCCCGGCTAGGAGGGGACCTGGATTTCTGAGAGCAATGGGGAAATTGGCCCTGGTCAGGGTGAGGGTGTAGGCCTACCGTGCTTTCTGCGCTCCTTCTGGCTATCTCCTCCTGATAGGGTAACAGCCCACGTTTCCGAGCTTTCCGTGTACTCTCGCCTGTATGGCCTGCGACGTGGGTTCCTTTCTGCTACCGGCCTGGTACGGCTTTACTGGTCCCATCTGTTGTGGCAGAGCCTCCAGGTTTCTTAGGCCAAGGAACATACAGTCCCCTGCGGACTGGTTATCTGCTGTGGGATGTGGAATCCTCCTAGCCTCAGACACCAAAGTCTGGTAAATTAAGTCCTTTATCTGCCAAGACAGGCTCACTTCGCCTCTTGTCTCTGGCTTGTGGCTCTCCTCCTGCCACACTTCCTCTTAGGTGCAATACAACTTTCTGTCCCTGCTCTGCTCTGGGACAAGTCTCAGTACTGAGACAGGTCATCCAGTTCTCCCTAACCCTGCCCCCAGCACCAGCTTTTATAGGGGTAGCCTGCTCCCCCTACTGGCCTGAGACAGGAGGTACTGCATGCTAATGTTCCCTTGACTAGAGAACCTCCCCCTTGCTCTCAGACACAGCTTTATTACATTTTGTGGCATCCAGGCCAGGGTGACACACAAGTACTCGGTGAGCTCCGAGCATCTCGATTACTGAGATGCTCGGGCGAGAACGTAGCAGTGGCGAGCATGCTCGCTCATCACTACTAGTCACTTATACCGCATGATGAATGGCGTAAAAAACCAAGGCTCGGCTCACATTTATCCTGTGCTCTACGCTGAGAGCTTACATTGGGTGTAAATCTCTGAAATACGTGATTCAGACGGAACCTCCAGAGGAGGATTCCCTGTTATGAGGCAGATGGATGCACTGTGGACACTGTCTGGCCTATGATCTTTTTAGGCGCGCATAAAAGTGCTGATGCCACAGTTTTGTGCATCACTGAAAAAAAGGACACCACTGAACAGAGGCCAGATGGAGTCCAGAGAAACTGTGCTGCCTCATTATCACTCAGGCATTTCATCTGAATCATGTCACTCAGAGATTTAGATGGAAACCCCCAATGTAAGTTCTCAGCATATAGAGCCGGATAAATGTGATCCAAAATGTTATGTAAAATTTTCCCAGAAAAGCTTCAAATAATTCAACAAAAAAAGCAAGTGCTCACTCAGGTCTGTCATTTGTTAAAGGAAATATAATGGGCTTCCACATTACTGGAAGCATAAAGGCTCTGGAAAAGTGAAATGGCTCCTTGCCCCCCAAAAGAAATTCAGCAAATTCTGTGCTCCCCAATCCAAATGCTGCTTCCCTTCTGAGCACCACAGAGTGCCTAACCTGCAGTTAGTGTCCACATGTTGGGTCACAACAACATACTCGTCACTACAGTGGCAGTTTTAAATTTTTACTAAGAAACATCCGCTGCTGCTTGTTTCTGGAAAACACCCATGGGGTCAAAATTGTCACTACACCTGTAGATAAATTTCCAAAGGGCTATCATTTCCAAAATGAGGTCACTTGAGGGGGGTATTGTGCTCTTCTAGCACTAAGAGAATCTGTGTATGAAGTCCACATACTAGTCTAGGATAATCTGCGCTTCAGGAGGCAAATGGCGCTCATACCCTTGCATGTCTCACCATATGGCTAAGCAGTATTGTACAGCCACGTATGGGGTATTTCTACATTCAGCAGAAATTGTTGGACAAATTTAGTTGCCATTTTTAATCATTTCCCAGTGTGAAAATGTAAAATCTGGGGCTAAAACAAAATTTTGGTGGTAAAAATTGTATTATTTTTTTCTTCACTGCCCAATAGTATAAAATTCTTTGACCCACTTGTTGTGTCAATATGATCACTGCACCTCTATAGTTCATTGAGAAATTTAGTATGTAAAATGGGGTCACTTATGTTTTTTTTTTCTTTTCTGGCACGTCAGGGGCTCTTCCAATGTGAAATGGCACCCTCAAACCAGTCCAGCAAAATCTGAACTCCAAAAGTAGTTCTCGACCACATATGTGGTATCTGCATACTCAGGAGAAATTGCACAACAATTTTTAGAGTCCATTTTCCCTTGCTATCCTTGTGAAAGTGAGAAAAAAATTGGAGTCGGCTGATGAGACTACTACTCCCATCGGTTGACACCTGATGTCACTTTAAAGAGTGAGCGTAGGCGCTGCTGATGTGAGGAGTAGTTTCTCATCAACTGGCGCCTGTGCTCCAAGTAAAACAAAAAGTAAAAATTAATACATATTCAGATAAAAAAAACAACAACATTATACTCACACCTATTCCTCAATGCCCTTGTCCCCTGTAAAAAATGAAAAAAACATAACCATAATATTCACCTTAACACCTAATCCCCAATGTCCATGTCACCTGTAATAAAGAAGAAATAATAAACCACAATATTCCTCACCTATCTGCCATAATATCGGTAATCCAGAGTGTCCCACGGCAATCTCACTTATAGAATAGTAACATGGGGATATATGCTCTCTCTGGCTGTCGGCGATACACTGACAGGAGCGTGATTGCTCCTGTAGCGTATAGCACTGAGCTGCTGTCACACGAGTTCATCAGCTGATAAGCTCCTGTGATCTCACCTATGGCACCGCCGCTGCGTGAAAAAATTCTCACTCAGTAGTGGTGCCGTAAGTGAGATCACAAGGGTTCATCAGCTGATGAACTCAAATTACTTCTCTAACTGCAGCTCAGTGCTATACACTGACACAGGAGCGATTACATTCCTGTGTCAGTGAGTAGCCTTTTGTCCTGAGAGCATTCACATCTGCTGATATGACTGTTCTACAAGTGAAATCTGGGACACTGGATTATTTCAACACGTTGGACAGGTGAAGGATATGATTGTCTTTTATTTTGGATTTTTTAACTGTGTTTCTTATTTCTAAATAAAAAAGGAAAAGTGTGTTTTTTATAAGGAATTTTTCTTGCTGTGTCTTTATTTCACAAATTTTACTATGGGGCTAGTAATGGAGGTGTCTTATATATGCCTGTCCATTACTAACCTTGGCTTCATGTCAGCTGCCAATAAAAGGTGGACATGAACCCCAACCCTATTCCCTGATTACCACATTTGCCATTGAATCAGGGCATTTGGGAAGAGTGAGGCTAAGCATCAGATTTGGCGCATCTTATTGATGCACCTTTTCTGGGGCCGCTGAGGGCTGATATTATTAGCCTCAGGGGGCCAGTATCCGTGGCCCTTTCCCTGGCTATTAATATCAGTTCACAGCTGTCTGTTTAGCCTTTGCTGGTTGGATTATATAGGGGTACCCTATGTCAATTTTTTTCTGTGGCTCCCCTGTAATCTAGCCAATAAAGACTAATCAAACAGCTATGGGCTATTATTAATAGCCAGGGAGCATCTTTGGCTAATGGCCCCTTACAAGTGATGAGCAAACGTGCTCCGCGCTCGACGAGTATTTCCGGATTGCTCGGGCGGGAACTCGGGCCCTCTCTCTGCATGTTTGGCGCTCTTTAGACAGCCAATAAACATGCAGGGATTGCTTACCTCACACTGTAAGGCCGTAGCCATGTTGGTTGTGGGCATTACAGTGATTGGTTGGCCACACAGCATCATCAGGTGTATATAAGACCGGGTGCCGCAGTCTCGTCACAGTCTACCCCGGAATCAGGCGCAGTAGGGAGAGGTGCTGCTGCGTCAGGGAGAAATTTGCTTGTTTATAGTTAGCATAGGTATTCCACAACATATATCTATATCCATCTGCACTAACAGTCCTTCTGAGGACTAATCCAGCATACAATCAGTGCTAGGCAGGCAAGCAGTGTACAGTGGGTATGGAAAGTGATCAGACCCCTTTAATTTTTCATTCTTTGTTTCATTGCAGCCTTTTGGTAAATTCTAAAAAGTTCATTTTTTTCTCATTAATGTACACTCTGCACCCCATCTTGACTGAAAAAAACAGAAATGTAGAAATTTTTGCAAATTTATTAAAAAAGAAAAACTGAAATATCACATGGTCATAAGTATTCAGACCCTTTGCTCAGACACTCATATTTAAGTCACATGCTGTCCTCTTCCCTGTGATCCTCCTTGAGATGGTTCTACTCCTTCATTGGAGACCAGCTGTGTTTAATTAAACTGATAGGACTTGATTTGGAAAGGCACACACCTGTCTATATAAGACCTCACAGCTCACAGTGCATGTCAGACCAAATGATAATCATGAGCTCAAAGGAACTGCCCATGGAGCTCAGAGACAGAATTGTGGCAAGGCACAAGGTTGCAAAAGAATTTCTACAGTACTCAAGGTTCCTAAGAGCACAGTGGCCTCCATAATCCTTGAATGGAAGAAGTTTGGGACCATCAGAAGTCTTCCTAGACCTGGCCGTCAAGCCAAACTGAGCAATCGTGGGAGAAGAGCCTCAGCGAGAGAGGTAAGGAACAACCCCAAGATCACTGTGTCTGAGCTCCAGAGATGCACTAGGGAGATGGGAGAAAGATACACAAAGTCAACTATCACTGGAGCCCTCCACCAGTTGGGTCTTTATGGCAGAGTGGCCCAACGGAAGCCTATTCTCAGTGCAAGACAAATGAAAGCCTGCATAGAGTTTGCTCAAAAACACATGAAGGACTCCCAGACTATGAGAAATAAGATTCTCTGGTCTGATGAGACGAAGATAGAACTTTTTGGTGTTAATTCTAAGCGGTATGTGTGGAGAAAACCAGGCACTGCTCATCGCCTGCCCTATACATTCCCAACAGTGAAACATGGTGGTGGCAGCATCAGGCTATGGGGGTGTTTTTCAGCTGCAGGGACAGGACGACTGGTTGCAATTGAAGGAAACATGAATGCGGCCAAGTACAGAGATATCCTGGATGAAAACCTCTTCCAGAGTGCTCTGGACCTCAAACTTGGCCGAAGGTTCACCTTCCAACAAGACAATGACCCTAAGCACACAGATAAAATAACAAAGGAGTGGCTTCAGAACAACTCTGTGACCATTCTTGACTGGCCCAGCCAGTGCCCTGATCTAAACCCAATTGAGCATCTCTGGAGAAACCTGAAAATGGCTGTCCACCAACGTTCACCATCCAACCTAACGGAACTGGAGAGAATCTGCAAGGAAGAATGGAAGAGGATCCTCAAATCCAGGTGTGAAAAACTTGTTGCATCATTCCCAAGAAGACTCATGGCTGTATGAGCTCAAAAGGGTGTGTCTACTCAAGACTGAGCAAAGGGTCTGAATTCTTATGACCATGTGATACTTCAGTTTTTCTTTTTAATAAAATTGCGAAAAATTCTACATTTCAGTTTTTTTTCAGTCAAGATGGGGTGCAGAGTGTACATTAATGAAAAAAAAATAACTTTTTAGAATTTATGAAATGGCTGCAATGAAACAAAGAGTGAAAATTTAAAGGGGTCTGAAAACTTTCCGTACCCACTGTATGTTGCAGACTGCAGTGCATGATACAGCACAAGAGGGTCAACTGAACGTCCTGTTAGTATAGGTATTCCACAACATATATCTATATCCATTTGAACATTTGAACAGTCCTTCTAATGACTAAACCAGCTGCATATAATCAGTGGTAGGCAGGCAGGCAGTGTATGTGGCAGACTGCAGTGTATGATACCGCACAAGAGGGTCCATTGAATGTCCTGTCTACTGCTATAATAATTACAGATATTTCTAAACATAGGAAGGCAATTTTTTTTTATCTTAATCCTGGTTATTTCCTTAAAAAGCAATCCAGAGTACACCATTTTTCTGCTGCAGAATAAAGCCAGATCTGTTCCTTATTTCAGCGATAAAAATCCAGAAATGTAAACTGAACGTGTAAAATATTGGCCTCCTTTTCCATTCTGTTGCAGTGTGTCGGTAAAGCTATTCACACTAGGTGTCTGTGAGGGTAGTATTAGCAAATTACAGGCCTGCTATTTAAAACCGTTGTTCTCTGTCAGACGTATCACATATAACTGCATAACAAAATTAGACATTTCTCGTGAACGTGGAAAATATTACAGGCCTACAATTTAAAGCCGTGGTTCTCTGTCAGATATATCACTGAAAAGACTTAAAAAATGATGCATTTCTTCCATTTTCATTCCGTTGCAGTGTGTCGGTGAAGCTATTCACACTACTTCTCCGTGTAGAATAATATTAGTAAATTACAGGACTACAATTTAAAGCCATGGTTCTGTGTCAGACATATCACCTAAAAGACTGTTCAAAAATCATACATTTCTTTCATTTTCATTCCGTTGCAGTGTGTCGGTGAAGCTATTCACACTACTTCTCAGTGTAGAATAATATTAGAAAATTACAGGCCTACAATTTAAAGCCATGGAACTCTGTCAGACATATTACAGAAAAGACTGTTCAAAAATCATACATTTCTTCCATTTTCATTCCGTTGCAGTGTGTCGGTGAAGCTATTCACACTAGGTCTCCATGTAGAATAATATTAGTAAAATTACACGCCTACAATTTAAAGCCATGATTCTCTGTCAGACATATCACCAAAAAGGCTTCAAAAATCATACATTTCTTCCATTTTCATTCCGTTGCAGTATGTCGGATAAGCTATTCACACTACGTCTCCATGTAGAATAATATTAGTAAATTACAGGTCTACAATTTAAAGCTGTGGTTCTCTGTCAGACATATCACTGAAAAGTAGAGATGAGCGTTGTTCTACTCGAACTGTTCGCCAATCTCAAATTCGAGCTGTTTTGGGCGGTGTTCGAGCCGGTCGGCGAACACGAACAATTTGAGAAAAATTCGGCTGTTCGAGGTTATGTTCGATAACTGTTCGTGCACCAAAATCATAACTGGATTTTTTCTCAGTAATGATGAAAATTAATGTTAATACGCAGTTTGAGTGTACAGCGGGGCGGGGGGAGGGCAGGGGATGGATCTCTGCAGGAACAATGAAGATCTCCATTTTTTTTCTCTTTCCCGCATTTGCAGTGGGGAGGTGCAATCTGTCAGCCTATCAGCAGCGCACACACGGAGCGAAGTGCTTTTTTTCACACAAGCAAGGGCATGTGTGATTGGCAGTGTATGTCACATGTCCTTGCCCTATAAGACCAAGCCATTTTCCCCGTCGCCACCATTTTCTCACTGCTGCAGCTGCGTGTTAGACGGCACCGCTGTTGCTGTGTGCGCTATACCTTGTTAATTTCAAGCCAATTTTCGCACAAATATACAGATAGCTTGGGAGTAGGGAATAGTTGTGATTGCAGTCCTTTTAAGGACTAGGTTACAGCATTTCTTACGACTTTTATCAAACAGGTCTGTGCTCTTAAATAGATAGATTGTGGGAGTAAAGACTAATTGTAATTGGAGTCCTTTTCAGGACTAGGTTACATCAGTTCCTATCAGTTTTTGCCAGGCAGGTCTGTGCCAGTGCTGTGCAAGTTTTTTTCACAGCATTTGGCTGAATCTAGCAAAGCTAATCCTTTTTGGCATATTGCAGAGTGTGTTAGTCAGTGGAGTAGCCTATCTGTGTTGCAAGATATACCACCTGAGTATAGAATACCAATTTTTTTACTGCACCTAGTGAAGTAAAATCTTTTGGGCATAGCATCATTCTATTAGTCCATCTATACTGACCTCCATCAGGTTGCAAACTGAATATAATTTTTTTCTGCATCTAGCTCTGAAAAAATATTTGGGCTTCTAGCAGTGTGTGGGACTTGGTCTATTAGTCCATCTATACTGACCTCCATCAGGTTGCAAATTGAATAAAAAAATTTTCTGCATCTAGCTCTGAAAAAATATTTGGGCTTCTAGCGGTGTGTGGGACTTGGTCTATTAGTCCATCTATACTGACCTCCATCAGGTTGCAAATTAAAAATAATTTTTTTCTGCATCTAGCTCTGAAAAAATATTTGGGCTTCTAGCAGTGTGTGGGACTTGGTCTATTAGTCCATCTATACTGACCTCCATCAGGTTGCAAATTAAAAATTTTTTTCTTCATTTATCTCTGAAAAAATATTTGGGTTCTAGCAGCGTGTGGGACTTGTTCTATTAGTCCATCTATACTGACCTCCATCAGGTTGCAAATTAAAAATAATTTTTTTCTGCATCTAGCTCTGAAAAAATATTTGGGCTTCTAGCAGTGTGTGGGACTTGGTCTATTAGTCCATCTATACTGACCTCCATCAGGTTGCAAATTAAAAATAATTTTTTTCTTCATTTAGTTCTGAAAAAATATTTGGGCTTCTAGCAGTGTGTGGGACTTGTTCTATTAGTCCTTCTATACTGACCTCCAGCAGGTTGCAAATTGAATATAATTTTTTTCTGCATCTAGCTCTGAAAAAATATTTGGGCTTCTAGCGGTGTGTGGGACTTGGTCTATTAGTCCATCTATACTGACCTCCGTCAGGTTGCAAATTAAAAATAATTTTTTTCTGCATCTAGCTCTGAAAAAATATTTGGGCTTCTAGCAGTGTGTGGGACTTGGTCTATTAGTCCATCTATACTGACCTCCATCAGGTTGCAAATTAAAAATAATTTTTTTCTTCATTTAGCTCTGAAAAAATATTTGGGCTTCTAGCAGTGTGTGGGACTTGTTCTATTAGTCCTTCTATACTGACCTCCAGCAGGTTGCAAATTGAATATAATTTTTTTCTGCATCTAGCTCTGAAAAAATATTTGGGCTTCTAGTGGTGTGTGGGACTTGGTCTATTAGTCCATCTATACTGACCTCCATCAGGTTGCAAATTAAAAATAATTTTTTTCTGCATCTAGCTCTGAAAAAATATTTGGGCTTCTAGCAGTGTGTGGGACTTGGTCTATTAGTCCATCTATACTGACCTCCATCAGGTTGCAAATTGAATAAAAAAATTTTCTGCATCTAGCTCTGAAAAAATATTTGGGCTTCTAGCGGTGTGTGGGACTTGGTCTATTAGTCCATCTATACTGACCTCCATCAGGTTGCAAATTAAAAATAATTTTTTTCTGCATCTAACCCAGCCAATAGTTTTGGCCTAATACCACAGTTTGGCCACTCAGCTCTGCTCGGTTACCATCCATTGTTTTTTTGTGCAAACAACTCCAGAGTTGTGAATTAGTTAACCACCAAAATGAGTGGAAAAAGGCCTGCTGCTGGTGGAAAGGGGAATAGGCGTGTTGGGAAGGGGAAAAAAGGTTGTGTCCGTGGGGTAGGTGCAGAAGAAAGACCATCTTCCAGCCAAACTAAAATGTCTACTTCTTTTAGCGGACAATGTGATAAGATCCCTTTTTACGGCCACGCCAATCGCTACAAATTCCAGATGAGGCACAAAAACAGCAGGTGCTTCAACGGATATCAAGTGCTCCTTTAAGTGGGCTCTCCTCCACATCAACTTCAACATCACAAATACTCCAGTCCTCAAAGGTGTCACCCAAATCGCACTTGCTTCCTCACAGCTCCCAAATCTCCAGCTGCCCGTCTGAGTATGAGGTAGAACAGATGGTTGAGTCTGCAGAGCTGTTTACTCATACTATAGCCTGGGAATCAGAGGTCGACTCCAGCGCTTCTGTGAATCCAGACGAGGAAATGATCTGCACTGATGCCCAGAATCTTTATGAGTCGGATCCAGGACCAGACGCAGAAGGTTCTGACCATAATGTAGACCCTCATTCCCAAACTGTAACTCCTGTTGGTGGAGACAATGAGGAAGACGATGATAAGACTCAAATACCTGATTGGAGCGACAACTTTAGTTTTTTGTCAGGGCAGGAACAGGTTGGCTCTGAGGACGACGGGTGTGATAACGCACAGGGTGATGATGATGAGGTCGGAGATCCCACTTACTGTCAACCCACAGTCAGCCAAGAGATGAGGTCAGCAGAGGAGGTGGAGGAAGATGCTAGTGACGACGAGGTCAGGTTGCGCCTTCCTGGACAGAGACGTAGTACTGGAAGCACGTCAACAACTGCATCCTCAAACACAACTCTGCCTCTCACCACAAGTCGTGGTGGCTCTTCAGGTCGCATGGGTGCTAAGCCTTGCATAGCCTGGGCATTTTTTCAGATCGATAAAGTTGACCCAACTCGTGTTATCTGTAACATTTGTCAGCAAAAGCTAAGTAGAGGCCAAAAAATACATAGTTTGAGTACTTCATGCATGAACCGGCACATGGACATGAAGCATAAGTTGCAGTGGGAAGCTCAGTGTGCTACAATGCGGCCTAGCCGGCCGGGCCAACCACCGTCTGCCATATCTTGTGCATCCGCGGCCTCTTCATCCTCTGTGACTGGGGGGACAGCAGTCACACCTGTTTTGGGGCGCACACCTGCCACCTCTTTACCCGCAACAGCCAGCGTGATTGGCAGGTCATCATTTTCTTTGGAGGTGGTAACACCAGCTGGTCTTGAGCGCTGTCCGACATCGATAGCACCACCTTTGGATCAAGGCAACCTAACATGTCCGCCTGCATCTTCCTCACAGACCGGCAGTTTGCCGGGGACACCCTTATCAACCCCGTCTAAGCACAATAGCCAGCCCTCGGTCCCTCAGATGTGGACAAGTAAAAGACCATTTCCTCCTAGCCATGAGAAAGCTAAGAGGTTGAATTTCACCATCTGCAAGCTCTTGGCTACAGAAATGCTGCCTTTCCGCCTGGTGGACACAGAGGATTTTCGAGACCTTATGTCCGTCGCAGTGCCCCAGTACCAGATGCCCAGTCGGCACTACTTCTCAAAGAAAGGTGTGCCTGCGCTCCACCAGCATGTCGCACACAACATCACCGCTTCTTTGAGAAACTCTGTGTGTGACAGGGTGCATTTCACCACAGACACTTGGACGAGTAGGCATGGACAGGGGCGTTACATGTCGCTGACTGGGCACTGGGTAACTATGGTGACAGCAGGACAAGGGGCTGCTGTCCAAGTCTTGCCGTCCCCACGAGTTGTGCGTCAATCCTCTTTATGTCAAAGTTCCTCCACTGCTTCTGCCTCCTCAACCTCCTCTCGGTCTTCCACCTGCACCCAAAGCCTGTCTGGTCATGCCACAAGCTTTCTAACTGCGCAGAAGGGATCCTGCACACCTCCTTACTATGCTGGCAGTAGGGCTCAACGTCATCAGGCGGTTTTTACATTGAAATGTCTGGGAAATGTGAGTCACACAGCTGAGGAGTTGTGGTCAGCTCTGGAGAACCAATTTCATGAAAGGTTGTCTCCACTGGACCTGAAACCAGGGAAGGCCGTGTGCGACAATGCTGCAAACCTGGGTGCGGCCCTTCGCCGGGGCAATGTCACACACGTGCCTTGTATGGCTCACGTGTTGAACCTGGTTGTCCAGCAATTTTTAGCCCACTATCCCAGACTAGATGGCCTTCTGCAGAGGGCACGGTCGCTGTGTGCTCACTTCCGCCGTTCGCATCCCGCAGCTCAGCGACTTACATCTCTACAGAAGTCGTTGGGCCTGCCACTTCACCGGCTAAAATGCGATGTGCCTACCCGGTGGAATTAAACTCTGCACATGTTGCAGCGACTGTGGCAGCACCAACAAGCCCTGGTGCAATACGTTCTGACGTATAGCCTGGGCCAACGAGATTCAGAGGTGGGGCAAATCACGCTGGAGGAGTGGTCTCAGATCAGGGACCTATGCACCCTTCTGCACAGTTTTGAAAAGGCGACGAAGATGTTTAGTGCTGACGATGCCATTATCAGCATGACTATTCCGGTGATTTACATGCTGGAGCACATGTTAAACAGAATTCGGAGTCAGGTGGTGGCACAAGAGGAGGTGGAGGAAGTAGAGGAGGAGGAGTTGTATGCGGAAGGGCTAACATCTGCAAGGTCCAGACGGTCGGCAGCACCAAGGCGGCAGGCATGTGAGGGTGGGGGAGATGATTTTACCAGGGCGCATGGTAGCAGCCAAACTAGTGAGGAAGGTGCAGGAGCCCAGGAAGAAGTGGAGGACGAACTGATGGAAGACTCATCAGATGAGGGAGACCTTGATCACATTTCTGTTGTGCGAGGTTGGGGGGAGAGGACAGAGGAAGGAAGCATGATTGTTACCTCGCCACCAACACAACAGGGACTTGGTGCTCCTGGATGCGCAACACACATGAGTGCCTTCTTGCTGCACTACCTGCAACATGACCCTCGAATTGTGAGAATTAGAAATAATCCTGACTACTGGGTTGCCACACTGTTAGATCCCCGGTACAAAAGTAAATTTGCAGAAATTATTCCTGCCATAGAAAGGGATGCACGCATGCAGGAGTATCAGCAGAGACTGTTGCAGAATCTTACATGTGCTTTTCCACAAAATACCAGTGGTGCACGTAGTGAATCTCACAGTTCCAACTTGCCAACCGTGGGACCGTCAAGTGTTCAGCACTCAAACCGTAACAGAACCACAGTATCTGCTGGTAACATCAATTTTGCGGAATCATTTCACCACTTTTTTAGCCCATCCTTTGCAAGGCCACAGGAGACAAGAAGTCTGACACATAGTCAACGCCTAGAGACGATGGTACAGGAGTATCTCCAAGTAAACATTGAAGCCACGACTGTGTCACTGGACCCTTGCTCTTTTTGGGCTTCCAATCTGGATAAATGGCCGGAGCTAGCCACTTACGCCTTGGAGATCTTGTCATGCCCCGCAGCCAGCGTTCTGTCTGAACGTGTGTTCAGCGCTGCTGGTGGTGTGCTGACAGATAAGCGCACGCGGCTCTCCACTGATAATGTAGACAGACTCACGTTCATAAAGATGAACAAATCATGGATCCGAAACGACTTTTCAACCCCTGTGTCATCCTGGGGAAAGAGTAAAAGCTTGATGATTGGTTAAAATCACCCTACCAACCGTTTTAAGCTTTCAAATTACTAATCATGTTTATCTGTATCTTGACTGGAAAATAATTTGGGCTTTGTAGCAGTGTGCAGCACTGATCCTATTAGGCCATCTATAATAAGCTTCACCAGATTTAAAATTAAAAATAATTTTTAGCTGCATCTAGCCCGGAAAATAATTTTGGGGCTCCGAGATGCGCAAGACACATAAGTGCCTTCTTGCTGCACTACCTGCAGCATGACCCTCATATTGTCAGAATTCGAAGTAATCATGACTACTGGGTTGCCACACTCTTAGATCCCCCAAACTTTTCGATCAACCTTTTCATTTTAATAAAGACCAAAAAAATGGTCATTTTTGAAATTATAAGCATTAGCAGGTTGTTAGAAACTGAAATCAAACAGTTTTCAACTCAAAACTTTATTCTAGGTGATGTTACATTTTCACATAGGACCCCTTGTTCGAAAGGAGCTTCTGAACTCTCTCGTCCATTGAATTTGTCAGGTTTTGGATGGTTTCTGCTTCAATTGTTTTGCATGAGGACAGAATACCCTCCCAGAGCTGTTGCTTAGATGTGAACTGCCTCCCGCCATCATAGACACTCCTTTTAATGATGCTCCAAAGGTTCTGAATGGGGTAGAGGTCATGGGAGCATGGGGGTCACACCATAAGTTTGTCCCCTTTTATGCCCATATCAGCCAGAGATGCAGATGTTTTATGTGCAGCATGAGATGGTGCATTATCATGCAGAAAAATGATCTTGCTGTGAAATACACGGTTCTTCTTCTTGAACCATGGCAGGAAGTGCTGTTTGAGAAAATCCACATACATTATGGAGTTCATCTTTAGCGCCTTCAGGGATCCTAAAGGGGCCGACAATCTCTCTCCCCATGATTCCAGCCCAAAACATTACTCCACCTCCTCCTTGTTGGCGCTGTAGCCGTGTTTGCGTGGGGTGTCCATCAACCAGCCATCCTCCACTCCATTCATCTGGACCATCGAGCGCTGCACGGCACTCATCCGTGAACAAAACAGTTTTGAAATCAGTCTTCATGTAATGTTTGGCCCACTGGAGCCGTTTCTGCTTGTGTGAAGTGGATAGAGGAGGTCGACAGGATGGCGTATGCACAGCTGCAAACCTCTGAAGGACCCTGCATCTTGTTGTTCGGGGGACGTTGGAGGCACAAGCAGCTTCAAAAACTTGTCTGCTGCTATGACAAGGCTTTTTTGCCGCTGCTCTTTCAACCTGACGTAATTGCCTGTAGGAAAGAGTCCTCAATTTGCCCTTATCAGCACGCACACGTGTGTACTGTGAATCAGCTACATACTTCTTGATTGCCAAGACACTTCATCCTGATCATCGCACAATGTTGATTGTAGTCATGCCTTGACCTAAACACTCCACAATTTGTTGCTTCTCAGCAGCCGACACATCCTTTTTCTTTCCCATTTTGGCAGAAAATGTAGGCTGCTTAATAATGTGAGAGAGCCTTCTTAAGTAGTCTTGCCTTTCATTGGACACACCTGCCAAACTAATTAGCACAGGTGTCTGCAATTGCTTACAGTGATATAAAGAGCCCTGACACACATCACCATCAATGAGTTTAACTGACAAACAAACAAATTCTTCCCTTATCACTCCTAAACACTTTTTGCATAATAATTTGGAACGCAGTGTACATGTGCTTTTCCACAAAACACCAGTGGTTCACGTAGTGAATCTTACAGTTCTAACTTGCCAACCGTGGTCTGTATGGAATTGTTCAATAAAGGGCCCAAAATTAAGATAACATAGATGGGAGAGGTCTCTATGAATAGGAATTCCTAAGTATTTGATACCCTGTGAGGGCCAGGCAAAGGGAAAGTTGGACTGGATGGAATCCTATATGGATTTAGGGAGGGAGACATCGAGGGCCTCAGACTTCGCTGCATTGATTTTAAAATTTTACCATGTAACAAAGTGATCTATTTCAGCCATAACAGCAGGGATGGATATATGTGATTGAGTGATATATACTAGGACATCATCAGCAAATAGAGAGCACTTGTACTCGGTGCCTCCCACCTCAATCCACCTAATATTGGGGTTATGGCGAATTGATGAGAGCAGGTGCTCCGTCACTAGGATGTATAAGAGAGGGGACAGAGGACATCCCTGCCTTGTCCCATTGGTGATTGTGAAAGGTGATGAAAATGTTCTGACGCACCCCCTGGGCCTTGGGACACCCGGAGCCGGACCCTTTTTGGTGGATGCTGGTGGTTGTAGTCTTCGTGGCGGCGATCCGGTTCCGTGGCTCAGGGCGGTCAAACCAGTGGCGGAACTATTTATGTGGTTTTGATGTTTAAATGTCCGACTACGCCACCCGTGGATTGCGGTCAGAGTGAACCGCCGCTACAGGGCAGACCGCTAAGGCTGGTGTTGTGGGTGCAGCAGAGCGTAGCATAACTCCCCACGGGAGGAGTATAGCCTCAGGGCAGTGTATGCGGAGGATGGGGGTGATGGTGCAGGGCAGCAGAAGTAACGACACGGAGTCAGTGATGCAGTTCAGGGCCTTTACTCACAGTTCTTATTATCCAGACCACGTCTGCAGGTAACGGCTGCCCACGTCGTACTGTGCTCACCAGGTGAGGGGCTCAGACAACTCCCAGATAACTTTGGAGCGCTTCACAGGACCCCCTTTGTGTGTCCTTTGTCTGGCCTTTCTTACCAACACTTCTGTCCGGCTGCCTCGGGCCTCCTCTTGGTAAACTTGGCGCCAGTTTCCCTGACCCTATGTGGTGCCTTCCTAGCGGGTGGAGCAAGGGGCTGCGCCACATAAAATGTCAGAGCCTCCGGTTTCTAGCTGAGGGTCGTTTCCTGCCTCCACTAATTCGGGGACCGGTCTCCCCCTTTGGCCTGACCCCTCCACGCAGGTGGATTCGGGCGTGCGGTGGCGACTCGCCCGTCCGCACCCCTGGGATCCCTTCATTCCTCGTTCCTGGAGCCTTCTCCGCTCCTCTTCCTTCCTTCTCCCTCTTGCAGGCCTGGGCCTCTGTTACTAGGCCCGCCTCCGGAGCAGAGCTCATGCAGAGCCCCTGCTCCCTGCCACTTCTGCTCAGACTTCTCTGCACTGAACTAAGATGGTGCCCACCTTTTATACTCCCTTCTCAATGCACCCAGGAACTGCTTCCTCCCTGCTCCTGCACTACAGGGTTCCCCTTCCTCAGTGTTCCCTCCCCCCACTCCAGCCAGGGACAGGGACTGTCGTGCCCATCTCAGGGGCATATTGGTCGCCCTGCCCCACGGCAATGTGGTGTAATGCATGCAGGTGTCGGGTCCTGATCCACACTCCATCCTTACCTGAGAGTGAGATATCACACCTCTGGGTGAGGTGCAATACGTCTGTAGCAACCGAGCCCTCAGGGTGCTACAGTTCCATTTATCTTCAGCCTAGGTGACGTATTGCGATACAGGGCCGTGATTTTGGCTATAAAAGGGTCCCCTAGACCCCTACCCCAAGCTCTTTAAGAGAATCATATATGGCGTGCCAGGAGACTCTATGGAATGCTTTCTCAGCATCCAACGAGAGTATCTAATTACAAATTTTTAACTGCATCTAGCCCAGGAAATACTTTGTGCCTAGTAGCAGTGTCTGCTAGTCAGTGGATTATCCCGGCTGTTAAGCAAGCTACACCACCTGTAGTTTAGACACTTAATTTTTTCAAAGGAAATGCTTCGGGACCATGGGATACTTAGTGAAGAGCATCAGGAGGCACCCCAAGGCATAGGGGCTGGGACTGGCAGTAGGATGCCTTGCGGTGGACAGCCGAGCTCGATCCTTATAAAAGCTTTTTAACTGCAGCAGCTTTAGTGGACGCTACTGGAGCTGGAATTACCGCGGCTGCTGGCATGAGACTTGCCCTCCAATAGAGCCTTGTAAATGGATTTAAAGTGTATTCATTCAAATTAGAGAGACAATTTAAATTAAAAAGCTTAGAGCTGCCTCCACCACAGGGGGGCTCGCTCGACCCACCAGCGGACAGGCACCAGTATTGGGAGAGGGGGGCTGGCCGTCAGGGTTCACCGCGGCTCTGGCACAAACTCGGCGACACGGAGGTGGCACGGGCAGGAGCGGACTGGCCGTGTCGGCTTCTCACTTTTTGGATTTTAGAAGGGCATGACATGCCTATATCTGTGTCTCCCCCTCCTTTTACTCCTCCACCTCTTTTATTTTCGCATGACTATATGTACTTGTCACTTTTCCATGTGTTAGTTATGTCTTCTGAGCAGTTTGTCAGCTTTTGGACACCTTTGAAGGTGTTTTCTATGTGTTTTTATGTGTTTTTGTTTGCCTGCCATTGGTTTTAACGGTGTTCGAAGGTGTTCGATGAACAGTTCGACGAACAGTTCGGCGAACACACGGGTGTTCGACGAACCGAACCGAACTCGAACACTACGGGGGTGGCTCAACACTACTGAAAAGGCTTCAAAAATCATATAATTCTTCCATTTTCATTCCGTTACAGTGTGTCGGTTAAGCTATTCACACTACTTCTCCATGTAGAATAATATTAGTAAATTACAGGTCGGCTATTTAGTTCTCTGTCAGACGTATCACATATAACTGCGTTCCAAAATCAGCCATTTCTCGTGAACGTGGAAAATATTGTCCTCCATTTAAAATGGGCAACATGCATGGCAAGGGACAGGGAAGTGGACGTGATGGTGCATGCAGAGGCCGAGGACGTGGCCATGGGCAAAGTGAAATTGTGCCACGACAAACACCCACATGTTGTCGCTTGACCTTCTTGTCCCAATTACTAGAACATCACTATTGAACGCAGAGCAGTGTCAAAAGGTTATTGGTTGGATAGCAAATAATGCTTCCAGTCACTTAGCCACCACTTCCACCTTGTCTTTCACACGGTCAAGTGTCAGGAGCCGTGAGTCTGGACCACATATTCCTCACCCTGATCCTCCTTCCTCCCACCATGCTGAGTGCCCAGAGACAACTGATCCCACACTTTGACACTCAGAAGAGCTGTTCATTTTTCCATTTGCAGATTCGGGCCTCTCGCCCAGCGAGCTTCAAGCGAGTCAAGAGGAGAAAGCGTGTAGAGATGCCCAAATATTGGAGCAGTCACAGTCACATGAAGGCAATGGTGGTAAAGGTGTGGAAGTGGAAAACGAGGTGGTGGAAGATATAGCAACTGATCCAACCTGGCAGGAGGACACACAGAGTGAGGACAGCAGCACACAGGGGGAGGGAGGCGAAGCACCACAACATGCAGGAAGAAGTAGTGTGCTGGCCGCAGGCACAAGGTGGGAAAGCATTCCTCGTAACGCAAACACGACGGAAGTTGCCAGTACAACTGTTAGGTCTTCCAGAGTCTGGTAAGTTTTTAAAGACTCTGAAGATAACCCCAAAAAGGACATTTGCACCACCTGCCAGGCCAGCATCAGCAGGGTTAGCAAAACTAGCAGCCTGATCACCACCAGCATGATCAAGCACATGGCAGCAAAGCGACCTGACTAAGTGGGCCGAAACCCAGGGTCCAGCAACAGTGTATGCGGGTGACACCACTGCTTGTTCCATTGTTGTGCATGCACGCCAATTCACTGACCATGGCGCATGCCAAGATGCCTCCCCCCCACCTTTCGTTGAACACTCTCAACCAGCACCATCAGCAAGCATGTCCACGTCCATGCCCCTACCCCAGTCCTTGGAAAGCAAGCGCAAATACGCAGCCAACGCCCCACAGGCCACACTACTAAATTCCCACATTTTGCAAATGCTTGTGCTCGTAATGTCGCCTTTTAGGCTCGTGCAGACGGAAGCTTTCCGCAATCTGATGGCGGCGGCCATCCCTCGGTACTCAGTCCCCAGCTGCCACTATTTTTCCCGGTGTGCGGTCCCCGCATTACACGAGCACGTGTCTCCCAACATTAGATGTGCCCTCAACAACCCAGTTACTGCGAAAGTCCACCTAACCACGGACACATGGACAAGGGCTTGTTGGCAGGGACGGTACATCTTGCTGCTGGCATACTCTGTTAATATAGTGGAAGCCAGGACCCAGTCGGACCTTGGAATTGAACACATCCTCCCAATGCCGAGGATTGCGGGCCCTGGGTCAATCAGGGTGGCCCCCACATTCTACAGCTCCTGCATTTCTTCCTCCTCCTCCTACTCTTCAGCATCCATCTCCGAAACGACCACATAAGTCACAAGCTGGAAGCAATGCAGCACTGCCTCGGTCAAGCATCAACAGGCTGTGTTGAAGCTAATATGCTTAAGTGACAAACCGCAGAATGCTGTAGAGTTGTGGACAGTTCGGATAGAGCAGGCAGATCTGTGGCTGACATCACTGACCCTACAGCCAGGCATGGTCGTGTGTGCCAATGGCCAGAATCTGGTGGCGGCTCTGAAGCTAGGTGAGCTCACACACGTACCATGCCTGGCCCATGTGCTTAACCTCGTAGTTCAGCGATTTCTCAAAAACCTACTCAGATCTGTCAGATCTGCTTGTCAAAGTACGCCACCTGTATGCCCATTTTAGAAAGTCAGCTACAGCTTCTGCCGCACTTGCCGTGCTTCAGCAGCGTTTGCAGCTTCCAGCTCACCGACTGATCTTCGATGTCTCCACGTGTTGGAACTCTACATTGCAGATGTTGGGAAGGATTTTTGAGCAGAAGAAGGCAGTTTTTAACTACAGCATCAACTAGGCCATCGGTATTCAGGTCAGACTTCACACATAAAACTCAGGAGTGAACATGGATGTCAGACATCTGTACCATCCTCCAAAACTTTGAGGACCCCACCAAGATGGTAAGCGGCGATTATGCCATAATTAGCATCACCATCCCACTTCTCTGTCTTCTGAAATGCTCTCTCCTCACAATCAAAGAGGATGCATTGCAGGCGGAGCACGATGATATGGAGCAAGGAACCATACATGGTGATTACACACAGCGAAGCCTCATCTCATCCCAACGTGGATTGGGTGACAATGAGGAAGAGGAGGAGGAGGAAAAACAGGAGCTAGTTTCCTTTGCTATAGACGGTATTACCTGCACAACTGTTATACCGTCTGTTCAGTGTGGATGGCCTGTGCATAGGGAGGAGGAGGAAGAGTAGGAGGATGAGGAGGAGAGCATGGTCAGTCGTCCTCTTGGTGAGGATATGGAAGTTTTGCCTCTTTGCAGTCAAGCACACATGGCTGAGTTTATGTTACTCTGCCTTTCCCGTGTCCCTTGTATTGTCCAAATTTTTGGATGACAGTCATTACTGGTTGGTGACGCTTCTAGACCTATGCTACAGGGACAACTTTCTGTCTCTTATTCCCTTGCAGAACAGGCCTAATAAAATGGTGCAGTGTGAGAAGGCCCTTGTTGGGGAATTATTTAAAAAAATTCTCACCTGAAAACACTGGCGGCAGAGGTCACAGTTCGTTGGACAACCAAGGAGTATAGGCGAGAGAGCCGCAAATGCAATCCAGCAGAGGTAGGGGAACACTGTCAAAGTTCTCGGACAATTTTCTCAGACCCTCCCATTGCACAAGCCCTGAGGGGCGGGGTACTCTCTCAAGGAGTGCAAAGTTTCAGAAGATGGCTAGGGAGTACCTTGCCAACCGTACCAACATCCTTCGTGATTTCTCTGTGCCTTATAATTATTGGGTATCCAAGCTGGACACATGGCATGAACTGGCTCTCTACGCCTTGGAGGTCCTGGCCAGCCCTGCCAGTAGCGTTTTGTCAGAGCGGTCTTTTAGAGCCGCCGGTGGCATTATGACCAATAAGTGCATCCGCCTGTCAACTGAAAATGCTGACAGGCTGACTCTTATCAAAATGAACAAGGGCTGGATTGGGCCAGACTTCTCATCACCACTGAATGATAGCAGCGTAAAATACACTCAAATACAGTGTCTTTTTTTGGGAGGTCTAACTCTATTCCCATGAACCTCTGTCTTCACACCCAGACATGGGTATAAGCTTCCTGATTTTGTCTATTTGTTCTTGTCCTCCTTCTTCTCTGCATCCTCATCATCCACCACCATATCACCACCATATGTACCATATCAACATATCTATGTCTCTTGCAAGGGGTATTGGAGTTTCTCCAAATTTTTGGCAGCCGTTGAATCACTGCATAGGCAAACAGTATGGGAGACACACTTCCTAATAATGGGAGCATTTTTTGTAGGATGCCCTCCGACCTCTATGTCTCTTGCAAGGGGCATTGGAGTTCCTCCAAATTTTTGGCAACCGTTGCTTCACTGCATAGGCAAACAGTATGGAAGACATACTTCATAATAATTGGAACATTGTTTTCAGGAAGCCCTCCGACCTCTACGTCTCTTGCAAAGGGGTATTGGAGTTCCTCCAAATTTTTGGAAACCGTTGCATTCACTGCATACCCTTTAACTGTATAGCAGACCCTCTCCTTTCTAATGGGAACATGTCATTACTGTGGCCCAGCTCTATGTTTCTTTAACTTGTTAGTGGGATTTTTCCCAAATGTTGGCAGCCATTGCTGTCACAGCATGGGCATTACCACTATAGGAGACCCGCTCCTTTATAATATGAACATTTTTTTTGCTGAGACCCTCCTCTATGTCTCTACAAAGGGGTATTATGTTGCGTCCAAATTTTTGGCAGCCCCTGCAGTCACTGCATATGCAATAACAGTATAGGAAACCCACTCGTTAATAATTGGAGCAACAAAGCATAGCCGGCTGATGGCTCTCTAGCAATAGCGAGGGCCGACGGCTGGTCCTTTAACCCCTTTAAAGCCCATGACGTACTAATACACGTCTGTGCCCTGGGACTTAAGAGCCTGACCCGTATTAGTACTTCATGGCGATCGCGCGTGCACACAGGCTGTGCGGGCGCGATCGTCGCCGGGTGTCAGCTGATTGTCACAGCTGACACCCTGTACTATGTGCAGGGAGTGGTCTCGCACCGCTCCTGGCACATTAACCCCCGCAATGCTGTGATCTAAGTGGATCGCAGCATTGCGGTGGCTAAGGGGAGGTGATCGGGATACTCACCTCCTCTTCCGGCCTCCAGCGCTGTCTGCCGCGGCTTCCCGGATGTTGACATGACAATCCGATGTCGTCATGACAACATCCGGGTCACCAGACAGCAGTAAGATCGTTTGGTCATGCGCAGTACATGACCAAACGATCTTCTCACTGTGTAGCGCTGTCTGCCTGCATGGCACAGGGATGGTGCTCCATCCCTATGCTATGCAGGCGATCAGAATAAAAAAAGTGAAAAGTCCCATAGTGGGACAAAGTATACAAATAAAAAAACTGTCAGAAAGTGAAAAAAAAAAATTGTTAAAATATATATATAAAAAAAAATAATAATAATAATCCACCAAAAATAAAAATGTAATGTACCCATCAATAAATATTATTATGAAAAAAAAAACAACAAAGAAATAAAAGTACACATATTTGGTATCGCCACGTCCGGAACGACCTGACCTATAAAACTATCCCACTAGTTAACCCCTTCAGTGAACACGGTAAAAAAATAAAATAAAAAACGAAGCAAAAAACAATGCTTTATCATCATACCGCCAAACAAAAAATGGAATAACACGCGATCAAAAATATGGATGTAAATAAAAACGGTACCGCTGAAAACATCATCTCATCCCACAATAAACAAGCCACCATACAGCTCCATGAGCTGAAAAATAAAAAAGTTATAGCTCTCAGAATAAAGCGATGCAAAAAATATTTTTTTCTATAAAATAGCTTTTATTGTGTAAAAGCGCCAAAACATAGAAAAACGATATAAATATGGTGCCACTGTAAACGTACTGACCCGAAGAATAAATCTGCCTTATTAATTTTTCCACATGCGGAGCAGAATTAAAAAAAACAATTCCTGAATTGGTGGTTTTTGTTTATTCTGCCTCCCAAAAATCGGAATAGAAAGCGATCAAAAAATGTCACGTGCCCGAAAACAGTACCAATAAAAACGTCAACTTGTCCCGCAAAAAACAAGCTGTCACATGACTCTGTCGGCCAAAATATGGAAAAATTATAGCTCTCAAAATATGGCGATGCAAAAACTAGATTTTACAAAATATTTCTCTTTTAGTGTGTGACAGCTGTCAATCATAAAAACCCGATATGATTCTGGTATCGCTGTAATCACACCGACCTGAAGAATAAAGTAGTCTAATCACTTATACCGCACTAGGAACGGCGTAAAAAATAAACGCTAGGGCTGGGGTTGGGGTTGGTGTTAGGGTTGGGGTTGGGGATAGGGTTGGGCTTAGGGTTGGGGTTAGGGTTGGGCTTAGGGTTAGGGTTAGGGTTGGGCTTAGGGTTAGGGTTAGGGTTGGGGTAAGAGTTGTTTTCTTTTTTTTCAAAAGTTAAAAAAAAAAAAAAAAAATGATGAAGATATTGCGACTAGTGTTGAGAGCAAGTGCTCGCTACTTGAGTTTGCATCGGGTGCTCGGGTATGCACTGAGTATCGCAGGTGCTCACGTGACATGCTCGAGTCTCTGCCCCCTATGCCTCGCGGCCAAAAAGATCTCGCAGGGATTGCCTCCAATGCATGGGCGATCCCCGAATGTTTTTTTTCGGGTGTCTAATAACTGTGAAACATACAGGCAGGGACTTGAGCATGTCACTCAAGCACCCGCGATACATGGTGCATACCTAAGTACCTGATGCAAGCTCAAGTAGCGAGCACTTGAGCTCAAGACTAATGACAACTTATTCAATACGATGACCTAATGTTATCAAATTCTGTGTCATACCTCTGGCTTCAAAATCTTGACTATACCCCTTGATAAAATCCTTGAGGGGTGTAGTTTCCAAAATGGGGTCACTTGTGGGGGGTTTCCACTAATTAGGCACATCAGGGCTCTCCAAACGCGACATGGCGTCCGCTCTCGATTCCAGCCGATTTTGCGTTCAAAAAGTCACACAGTGCTCCTTCCCTTCTGAACTCTGCCGTGCGCCCAAACACTGTATTTTCCCCACATATGGGGTATTGGCGTACTCAAGAGAAATTACACTAAAGTTTTTGGGGTCCATTTTCTCCTCTTACCCTCGTGAAAATAAAAAAATTGGGGCTAAAACATCATTTTTGTGGAAAAAGCTAGATTTTTTTATTTTCACGGCTCCATGTTATAAACTTCTGTAAAGGACTTGGGGGTTCAAGGTGCTCACCACACTTCTATATAAGTTCCCTTAGGGGTCTAGTTTCCAAAATGGTGTCACTTGTGGGGGGTTTCCCCTGTTTAGGTACATCAGGGGCACATCCGCTAATTATTCAAGCAAATTTTACAATCAAAAAGTCAAATGGCGTTCCTTCCCTTCCGAACCCTGCCGTGTGCCCAAACAGTGGGTTTTCCCCCACATATGGGGTATCTGCTTACTCAGGAGAAAATGTACAACAAACTGCATGGTGCAATTTCTCCTACTACCCTTATGAAAATGCAAAAGTGGGGGCTGAAAAACATTTTTGTGGGAAAAATGTGAAAATTTTATTTTTACGGCTCAATGTTATAAACTTCTGTGAAGCACCTGGGGGTTCAAGGTGCTCACCACACATCTAGATAAGTTCCCTGAGGGGTCTAGTTTCCAAAATGGTGTCAATCCCCAAATGCAACATGGCGTCCGCTAATTATTCAAGCAAATTTTACATTCAAAAAGTCAAATGGCGCTCCTTCCCTTCCGAACCCTGCCGTGCGCCCAAACAGTGGTTTTTACCCACCTATGGGGTATCTGCATGCCCAGGGGAAATTGCTCAACAAATTTTGGGGTCCATTTTTTCCTGTTACCCCTGCGAAAATAAAAAAAATTGGGTCTAAAGTAACATTTTTGTGAAAAAAGTTAAATGTTAATTAATTTCTTCCACATTCCAAAAATTCCTGTGAAGCACCTGAAGGGTTAATAAAGTTCTTGAATGTGGTTTTGAGCACCTTTAGGGGTGCATTTTTTAGAATGGTGTCACTTTTGGGTATTTTCTGTCATAAAGACCCCTCAAAGTGACTTAAAATATGATGTGGTCCCTAAAAAAATGGTTTTGTAAATTTTGTTAGAAAAATGAGAAATTGCTGGTCAACTTTTAACCCTTATAGCTCCCTAATATAAAAAAAATTTTGGTTCCAAAACTGTGCTGATGTAAAGTAGACATGTGGGAAATGTTATTTATTAACTATTTTGTGTGATATATCTCTCTGATTTAAGGGTATAAAAATTTGAATTTTGAAAATTGCTAAATTTGCCACATCAGTCACAAGCAGAAAGAACTGCAGCTCTGCCTTGGCCAAGCGGCAACAGGCTGTGCTGAATATAGCATGCTTAATTCTTAGGTGACAAATCTCCCACTGCTGCAGAGTTGTTGAAAGCTGTAACACAGCAGACTCATCTGTGGCTCTCATCCCTGAACATACAGCCAGGCATGGTCATGTGTGACAATGGGTGGAACATAGTGGTGACTGAGAAATGACCGCCAGAGTAGATACGGTTTTCCTCTATGCCAGTACTTTCGCAGAGCTAAAGTATATGGCTGTGGTGAAATACAACTCCCACTGAGAAGCAATGTCAGACTGAAAAACATTGGGTCCACCAGAGGATTTTATTCGTAGGGCCCACCTTTCTCCCCCACTCTAGAGCCCCATAGCAGCTGAAAAGTTTGTGCCTATCATGAACTCTCCTGATGTAGAATCCAGGGCCCACCCGACAATTCTTGGTGGGCCCATCCAACCCTGACAAGAAGCAGCCCTAGCTAAGAAATGTGTTTGGGAAGGTTACCGGACACTCTATGGCTGCATTTTTAATGTGGATTGGCTCTGTACCATCCCTGGCCACATTCTTCTGTCCACGTGTTTGTGGTTAGGCTGTACTTCCCACCTAAGTGCACTGGGGAGGGAACGGGTAATGTTGTGGGACCCGTGCTTGTGGAAGGCGGAGACGACACCGGGAGAAATAGTGGCGGCTGGGGACCGAGTATGGACATCCGGCCGCCGCCATGAGGTTTTGGGCAGCTTCCGCCTCCACGAGCCTAAAAGGTCACATTTCAAGTGCAAGCAGCTGACCATAAATCTGACAGTTTACTATTGCTGTCGGTGGGTGGGTGGTTGGCTGCATACTTGCGCTTGCATTCCAAGTAACAGAAAACTAAGCACATGGTGGTCTCTATCATCATCATGGCCTCACCTCGGCACTATAAACTCTCCCGATGGAGAAGCCAGGACCCACTGGAGGAGTCTCCAGTTCTCGGTGGGCCCGTCCAACTCTGCCGAGAAGCAGCCCTGGCTAAGGAAAGTGTGTGGAAAGGTTCCCGGACACTCTATGGATGCTTTTTTAATGTGGATTGGACATGCTTATGCATGTTATTTCCCAAACTGCATTGCAGATCAGGCCATTGCCCAACTCTAGTCATGAAATTAAAGGCGCAAAGAAAGATGTTTGTGTGTTGAAGCACCAACGACAAGTGCAAGCTGATGTTAGATGGGCTGCCATTGCTTATGCAACAATCTGCATTAGAGGACTTCCTGGGAGAAATGACACCCAGAGTAGATACGGTCTTCCTCTATTCCAGTCCTTTTACTGAGCTAAAGATTATGGCTGTGCTGAAATACAACTGTCACTGGGAAGCAGTGTCAGACTGAAAAACATTGGGCCCACCAGAGGATTTGATTCTGAGGGCCCACCTTTCTCCCCCGCACAAGAGCCCCATAGCAGCTGCAAAGTTTTCACCTATCACAAACTCTCCTGCTGGAGAAGCCAGGGCCCAACCGAGGATTCTCGGGTTGACCCATCCAACCCTGCCGAGAAGCAGCCCCCGCTAAGAAATGTGTTTGGGAAGATGTTTCGCTCCTTACCGTCCCTGACCACATTCACCTGTCCACGTGTTTGTGAATAGGCGGTATTTCCCACCTGAATGCACTGGGGAGGGCACAGGTAATGTTGTGGAACCTGTGTTTGTGGAAGGTGGAGACGACACCGGGAGAAATATTGGTGGCTGGAGACCGAGTATGGACACCCGGCCGCCATGAGGCTGTGGACAGCTTCTGCCTCCATGAGCCTAAAAGGCCACATTTCAAGTGCAAGCAGCTGTCAAAAATTTGGCAGCATAGTATTGCAGCCTGTGGGTGGATGGGTGGGTGGCTAGCTGCATTCTTGTGCCTGCATTCCAAGGAATGGGGTAGGGACAACTAAACACTGCGCTGGGACAAAAACGTGGACAGTGATTGTTGCAAGTCTGCATTGACAGGTGCACGGCAGGAGGCATCTTCGCATGCGCCAAGGATCACTTATGATTGGCACAATTTTAGGCAGTGACCTGGGAGTCAGAAATGCTTCCAGGGGTCTTCCTCATGCTGTTCCTATGTCTTTTCAGCACTGTATGGATGTGTCTGATGATGTGTCACACACCACATGGCCAGATAAGGTTGCAAAATGTTAAAATGACATTTCCCAGTGAATGCATTTGTCTTGGTTGAAAGCAATGCAAAAGTGCAAAAACACATCAAAAACACTATGTGTGAACACAGCCCAAGGTGTGGAGGAGCATTTTTGTGTTTGGTTATTTATTTTGACATATATACAAGTCACTACCCTGGAAAGGATGTTCTTTAACATATTTCCCAGGAAAATACATTTTGGTTTCGTTTTTGCATGTTTTATTGTGAGTCCGAAAAAGTGGCATAATAGCTCTGAAAACATTGTTGACAGCAGTGACCTGGGAGTGAGAAATGCTTCCAGGGTTCTTCCCCATGCTGTTCCCATGTAATTTGAGCACTATTCCAATCAATTTGGGCAATTTTTTCGGCCCTCTGAAGGCCGCCGGGTCCGAGCCGCCTGAAAAATGCTCGAGTTTCCCATAGACTTGGGCTCGTTATTTGGACCGAGCACTCGAGCATTCCAATTTTCTTGACTCGAACAATGAGTACCCGAGCATTTTAGTGCTCGCTCATCACTACCCCTTACCGTAGCTAGTAATATCAGCCCCCATTGTCCAGCTCTCCCACAGCTGGAAACTACAGTGAACTTTAAATGTCCCTCAAAATTTCCCATGAGTTTTCTGGGCATCGCAGCTGCCAGAACACTTGGTGACTTTGAACTCTGGTGAAAGGTTACCGGAGTTCAAGCCACCGGGTCTCACGGTAGCTCTAGTGCCGGACTGTTGAATGCAGAAGTGCCGAGTGCTTGGTGCTGAATGCAGCTCACATCATTGTTGCCTTGTCTTCCTGACATCAGTGCTACCAGGCGACAATGATCGGAGTTGCGGTCAGCACCCAGAGTGTACATTAGGTGTAAAATAAAGAATTTAAAAAAAACAGCTTGGGTTCCCAAGTAATTTTCATAACCAGCAGAGGGAAAGTCGACCACGGGGGGCTGATATGACTAGCTAAGGAAGGGGCCATTAGCCCAATATATTACCAGGCTATTAATAACATCTCACAGCTGTTTGATTAGCCTTTACTGGCTCGATTAAAGGGGCCCCCCAAAAAAAATCGACATAGGGCACTCCTATAAAATCTAATGAGCAAAGGCTAAACAGACAGCTGTGAGCTGATATTAATAGCTAGGCAAGGGGTCATGGATACAGGCTTCCTACAAGGCTAATAATTTCAGCTCTCAGTGGCCTCAGAAATGACGCATCAATAAGATGCGCCAATTCTGGTGCTTAGCCTCACTCTTTCCACTTGCCCTGAGGCAGTGGCAAATGAGATAATAGGGTTGGGGTTCTGTTATTTGAATTAAAAACACATACTCCTTTAATAAATCTACATTTACAGAGATAGATATATGGATAAATAGATATAATCTAGCACTTAGCCTCACTCTTCCCACTTGCCCTTATGCAGTGGCAAGTGGGGTAATAGGGTTGGGGTTCATGTCAGCCTTTTCTTGGCAGCTGACATGAAGCCCAGGTTAGTAATGGAGAGGAGTCTATAAAACACCCCCATTACTAACCCCATAGTAAAATTTGTGAAATAAAGACACAGCAAGAAAAAAATCCTCTATTTGAAATTAAAAAAACCTACACTTTTACTTTATTTAAAAATAACAAACACAGTTATACTCACCTAAACGCCCATTCCATCAAAGCCATCGTCTCCTGTAAAAGATAGAAAAAAATAAACAACAAAAAATACTCACCAAAGGCCCATTCCATTGAAGCCATTGTCACCTGTAAAAAATCCAAAATAAAAAACAATCATATCTTCACCTGTCCGACATGTTGATATAATCCACAGTGTCCAAGGCAGATTTCACTTGTAGAACAGTCACATCAGTAGATGTGACTGCTCTACAGGACAGATGTCTACACACTAACACAGGCATAGTACTGCTGTAAACCAGTGGCCGAAGGAGCACAAGCAGGAACAGCAAGCGATAGTAGAAGTTCTTGGAGATAGAAAGGAGTAGTAGGAAACAATCTGTAGATAAATTAGTACTGACTCTGTAGGAATGTTCATGAGACTGAAGCTAAGCTAACAGCTAGACAATACTCAAACAATGAGTGAGAGATCCATGCGGTTTTAAGTAGGCCCAAACAGGAAACAAGATAGATTCCATAGATTCAGAATCCGCCATTTTTTAAAAGAGCAATTGTAAAACGCAGCAGTAGTCTCCAGTGGTAAGAAGTGAAACTGCAGCAGAATTATTAAGGTGAACAATAGCGGCTACTAGTGGTCAAACTGTAGAAGGCAACAGAATTCCTGACAGGAATGTAATTGCTCCTGTATCAGTGTATAGCGCTGAGGTGCTATGAGAGGAGTCACAGGATTTCATCAGCTGATGAGCCCTTGTGATCTCACTTACAGCACCACCACTGCATAAGAATTTTCTCATGCAGAGGTGGTGCCATAAGTGAGATCACCAGAGCTCATCAGCTCATAAACTCCAGTTTCCTTTCTCATGACAGCTCAGCACTATGCACTGCAGGAGCGATTACACTTCTGTCAGTGTATCGCCAGCTGTGGCCTAGCGCAGTCACATCTCCCGATGTGACTGTTCTATAAGTAAGATTGGATTCCCAGAAATACAGCGGGTAGGTGAGGGATATGGAGGTTTATTACTTCTTCTTTATTACAGGTGATATGGGCATCAGGGTTTAGGCATTAAGGTGAGTATTATGGTGTTTTTTTAATTTAAATATTTTACAGGGGACAAGGGCATTGGGGATTAGATGTAGGTGAGTATAATGTGTTTATTTTAATTTTTATGTATTAATTGTACCTTTTTTTTTACTCCGAGCACAGGGGCCGGCTAATGAGAGACTACTCCTCCCATCAGTGGCGCCTGCGCTCGCTGTTTACAGTGACAGCAGATGCCGCTTTATGGGAGTGATAGCGCCTGTGACCCGTGATGAGCTTTTTACCGCGAGTCACAGTTGAGAGATCACGCTGACATCTGACAGCGTGATCCCCCAGCACTTTGAGCAGCGGTAACATTTAAAGCCCCTGTTTCTCATGCTGTCAAGCAGATGCCACTGTTGTTCGGGGTTCCATTTGGGTTCGTGTTTGGGTGCCAGAACATGAACCTTTTTTGATGTTCGGGAAAAGTCGACGAACCTGAACATCAAAACGATCGCTCATCTCTACCTAGGAGTCCGCCAAGTATTATACATGTCTTTTCCAGGCAATTATAGGATTTGCAGTATTGAGAATATATTTTCCATCAAATCAAATTTTGTGGGAAAATTTAACAAAGCTGGAAAATTTGAATTACAGAAAATCAACTCATAACCAATTATTGTACTACTAATATAGGGAACTATTAATTCATTTTTCAGATTTTTAAAGCTGAAGCATTAAACCTTGTTACAAATTATTTAATATTTGTGTAAGGATTAATATAACATAGGAACAATGTTGCTCCGATTTACTAATTGTCATTCGAATATCTCAAATATACAAAGTAATATGTTAACTTCTGGTTTCAATAAAGCAAGTCACTTATAATATATATATATATATATATATATATATATATATATATATATACACATATTCATAAGAAGATGGAATTATTGTTAATGTGATGCCAACAAAATTCACTTAGTTACACAGTAACCATCCAAAGTAAATGATTATTTACAACAAAGGAATGTCCATTACTGGAAATCCTTTCGGAGGGTTGGGGAGAGCTGTAGAGATTTCTGCCCTAAGCTTATGCTCAGAAGATGTTCATGTTTTTTTTTTTCTATTTTAAAAGAGACTGGACTTTATGTAGGAAATCTTGCCGTTAGTTAATGTTCGTCTCAGTGGAAAAAGCTGGTTTCTTACAGTTTCCCTTGGGCTCACAGAGAAAGGAAATGTTCAGTGAACTCACCTACAGGACATATGTGAATGCTTAGCTATCTACTTTTATATAAACTGGAATATAGCTCCAGATAACTAATCTATTAAAAACTCCTAGCTATTATTGACACATAATAAGTAAACCTTTTATAAGTTGGGAACTCAAATTCTTGAATATGATATATTCTGCATCCAGAAATGATTTTTACAAATTATGGCATAGTGCATTAATGTACTAAAATTTATGCAAGTATTCTAGTTTTATGTAAATGAAACTTTTTCCTTTTTATAATTATAGGTTATGTACCTTCTTAAACCTGCCTGAAAGTGTGCTCAGCACAAAGATGCTTAAATTCATAAATGGGTAAAATTGCAATTTTCAAAGTTCTTGTAAAAACAAGCAACTTTACAATTTACACATTCTTAAAAAATAATTTCAGGTCTCAAGAACAAAGGGACATTTTTTAATAGTGTACAGTTCATTTCCTAGGATACGGACCACACAGCAACTCTAGTGGGGTATCTATCTTCAGTCCCCTTACACTTCTTTCATATCAAAGAGTCAAAGCTGCCTCTGCTAGCAGCCAGAAAGAGCATAGTTTGGAACAGCAGCTTGATCATGTCACTGTTCCAAACTGTAAATCTTCATGAGTGCACCAGCCCTAGAAAAGCTGGAAGCCAGTGGACTCAGGAAGATTTATTTTCAGAACACCATGAGTTATGGTAGATTTATAAATACTAGAGATGATCGAATCTTTTGATATTTGAATTCACAAGGTTCGGTAAATTTTTCTAAAATCATCGGTGATTAAATTGAACTGAAAGATACGTACAACACTACTGTATGAAGTCTCCTAGGAATGTATCCAACCTCATTAAATCTATTTATTACGAACACAGCACTAGCAATAGCTGATAAATACTGATAAACAGCATCACCTCTGATGGAGTAAATAGGAAGAAATAGGAGGAGGGCACCCACCCACTCATAAGCGAAGCAGCAGAAGGTGTAGTATACACCTGTCAATTGTGTACTGCAAATTAAAATGCAACCACAAAGAAAATATACCTCTGCGCTACAGCTGATGTCTGTATACACATGTGTTGCATATACACTAATGTCTGTTAGTAGGTAAGTGGGATACATGCATATATTCAGGCCAAACATGAACCAGGCTACTAGGAAACAAAAAAAACAGTACATATATATATATATATATATATATATATATATATATATATATATATATGTATATATATACAGTACAGACCAAAAGTTTGGACACACCTCATTTAAAGATTTTTCTGTATTTTCATGACTTTTAAAATTGTACATTCACACTGAAGGCATCAAAACTATGAATTAACACATGTGGAATTATATACTAAACAAAAAAGTGTGCAGCAAATGAAAATATGTCTTATATTCTAGGTTCTTCAAAGTAGCTACCTTTTGCTTTGATGACTGCTTTGCACACTCTTGGCATTCTCTTGATGAGCTTCAAGAGGTAGTCACAGGAAATGGTTTTCACTTCACAGGTGTGCCCTGTCAGGTTTAATAAGTGGGATTCCTTGCCTTATACATGGGGTTGGGACCATCAGTTGTGTTGTGCAGAAGTCAGGTGGATACACAGCTGATAGTCCTACTGAATAGACTGTTAGAATTTGTATTATGGCAAGACGTGACAGAGTCTGGAGACGCCGTGGAGAGCGATCTGCTGCCTGCAACATCCTTCAGCATGACCGGTTTGGCAGTGGGTCAGTAATGGTGTGGGGTGGCATTTCTTTGGAGGGCCTCACAGCCCTCTATGTGCTCGCCAGAGGTAGCCTGACTGCTATTAGGTAACGAGATGAGATCCTCAGACCCCTTGTGGGACCATATGCTGGTGCGGTTAGCCCTGGGTTCCTCCTAATGCAGAATAATGCCAGACCTCATGTGGCTGGAGTGTGTCAGCAGTTCCTGCAAGATGAAGCCATTGAAGTTATGGACTGTTCCGCCCATTCCCCAGATCTTAATCCGATTGAGCAGATCTGGGACATCATGACTCGCTCCATCCACCAAAGTCACCCTGCACCACAGACTGCCCAGGAGTTGGCAGATGCTTTAGTCCAGGTCTGGGAGGAGATCCCACAGGAGACCATCTGCAAACTCATCAGGAGCATGCCCAGGCGTTGTAGGGAGGTCATACAGGCACGTGAAGGTCACACAAATTACTGAGCCTCATTTTGACTTGCTTTAAGGACATTACATCAAAGTTGGTTAAGCCTGTAGTGTGTTTTTCCACTCTAATTTTGGGGCTGACTCCAAATCCAGGCCTCCATTGGTTAATAAATTTGATTTCCATTGATGATTTTTGTGTGATTTCGTTGTCAGCACATTCAACTTTGTACAGAACAAAGTATTCGATGAGAATATTTCATTCATTCAGATCTAGGATGTGTTATTTGAGTGTTCCCTTTATTTTTTTGAGCAGTATATATATATATATATATATATATATATATATATATATATATATATATACAGAGTTGTGTTAAAAAATTACATGCCCTGGCAGAATTTCTCCTTTCTTGGCCTTGTTTCAGAGAATATGAACTTTTTCTCCACACATGGTTATTGGTTGGGTGAAGTAATTTATTGTCAAACTACTGTGTTTTCTCTTTTTAAATCTTAATGACGACCAAAAACATCTAAATGACCCTGATGAAAAGTTCACATACCCCAGTCTTTAATACAGTGTATTGCCACCTCTAACATCAATGACAGCTTGAAGTCTTTTGCGGTAGTTGTGAATGAGGTTCTTTATTTTCTCAGATGGTAAAACTGTCCATTCTTCTTGGCAAAAAGCCTTAAGTTCCTGTAAATTCCTGGGCTGTCTAGCATGAACTGCGCGCTTGAGATCTCCCCAGAGTGGCTTCATGATATTGAGATCAGGAGACTGAAATGGCCACTCCAGAACTTTCACATTGTTCTACTGCAGCCAATGACAGGTCGACTTGGCCTTGTGTTTTGGATCATTGTCATGTTGAAACGTCCAAGTACATCCCATGCACAGTTTCCGGGCTGATGAGTGCAAATTTGCCTCCAGTATTTGCTGATAATGTGCTGCATTCTCCTTTCCTTCAACTTTTACCAAGTTTCCTGTGTCTTTGTAGCTCACATATCCCCAAAACATCAGTGATGCACCTCCGTGCTTTACTGTAGCAATGGTGTTCCTTTCATCACAGGTCTTGTTGACCTCTCTCTAAATGTAACGTTTATGGTTGTGGCCAAAAAGTTAAATTTTGGTCTCATCACTCCGAATTACCTTGTTCCAGAAGTTTTGAGGCTTGTCTCTGTACTGTTTGGCGTATTGTAGGCAAGATACTTTGTGGCATTTGGGCAGTAATGGCTTTCTTCTGGCGACTCGACCATGCAACCCATTTTTTTTCAAGTGCTTCCTTATTTTGCATCTTGAAACAGGCACACCACTAGTTTTCAGAGAGTCATGAATTTCAGCTGTTATTTGTGGGTTTTTCTTTGCATCCCAAACAATTTTCCTGGCAGTTATGGCCGAAATGTTTGCTGGTCTACCTGACCGTGGTTTGGTTTTTACAGAGCCCCTGATTTTCCATTTGTTAATCACAGTTTGAAAGCTGCTGACTGGCATTATCAATTCCTTGGATTTTTTTTGTATCCCTTTCCTGTGTTATACAGTTCAACTACCTTTTCCCGTAGATCTGTTGACAATTCTTTTGCTTTCCCCATGACTCACAATCCAGAAACGTCAGTGGCTGGATGAAAGATGCAAGAGTCTGTCTGGATCCCAGAAACTCGCTCAGCTTTTATGCACACACACTGATAACAAGCAAAGAGGTCACAGGAGAGGATGTTACCTTTAATAGGCATCTGCAACAGGGCACTGTATTGGTGTTGCTTGTACAGATGTAAAATTTGACTAGACTAGTAAAAAAAAGATGTTCAAAAATTTTTTTTTCTGAAATGCACACTATAGGAGGTAGACAGTAGAGATGAGCGTTGTTCTACTCGAACTGTTCGCCAATCTCAAATTCGAGCTGTTTTGGGCGGTGTTCGAGCCGGTCGGCGAACACGAACAATTTGAGAAAAATTCGGCTGTTCGAGGTTATGTTCAATAACTGTTCGTGCACCAAAATCATAACTGGATTTTTTCTCAGTAATGATGAAAATTAATGTTAATACGCAGTTTGAGTGTACAGCGGGGTGGGGGGAGGGGCAGGGGATGGATCTCTGCAGGAACAATGAAGATCTCCATTTTTTTTTCTCTTTCCCGCATTTGCAGTGGGGAGGTGCAATCTGTCAGCCTATCAGCAGCGCACACACGGAGCGAAGTGCTTTTTTTCACACAAGCAAGGGCATGTGTGATTGGCAGTGTATGTCACATGTCCTTGCCCTATAAGACCAAGCCATTTTCCCCGTCGCCACCATTTTCTCACTGCTGCAGCTGCGTGTTAGACGGCACCGCTGTTGCTGTGTGTGCTATACCTTGTTAATTTCAAGCCAATTTTCGCACAAATATACAGATAGCTTGGGAGTAGGGAATAGTTGTGATTGCAGTCCTTTTAAGGACTAGGTTACAGCATTTCCTACGACTTTTATCAGGCAGGTCTGTGCTCTTAAATAGATAGATTGTGGGAGTAAAGACTAATTGTAATTGGAGTCCTTTTCAGGACTAGGTTACATGAGTTCCTATCAGTTTTTGCCAGGCAGGTCTGTGCCAGTGCTGTGCAAGTTTTTTTCACAGCATTTGGCTGAATCTAGCAAAGCTAATCCTTTTTGGCCTATTGCAAAGTGTGTTAGTCAGTGGAGTAGCCTATCTGTGTTGCAAGATATACCACCTGTGTATAGAATACCAATTTTTTTACTGCACCTAGTGAAGTAAAATCTTTTGGGCATAGCATCATTCTATTAGTCCATCTATACTGACCTCCATCAGGTTGCAAACTGAATATAATTTTTTTCTGCATCTAGCTCTGAAAAAATATTTGGGCTTCTAGCAGTGTGTGGGACTTGGTCTATTAGTCCATCTATACTGACCTCCATCAGGTTGCAAATTAAAAATAATTTTTTTCTTCATTTAGCTCTGAAAAAATATTTGGGCTTCTAGTAGTGTGTGGGACTTGTTCTATTAGTCCTTCTATACTGACCTCCAGCAGGTTGCAAATTGAATATAATTTTTTTCTGCATCTAGCTCTGAAAAAATATTTGGGCTTCTAGCGGTGTGTGGGACTTGGTCTATTAGTCCATCTATACTGACCTCCATCAGGTTGCAAATTAAAAATAATTTTTTTCTGCATCTAGCTCTGAAAAAATATTTGGGCTTCTAGCAGTGTGTGGGACTTGGTCTATTAGTCCATCTATACTGACCTCCATCAGGTTGCAAATTAAAAATAATTTTTTTCTTCATTTATCTCTGAAAAAATATTTGGGCTTCTAGCAGCGTGTGGGACTTGGTCTATTAGTCCATCTATACTGACCTCCATCAGGTTGCAAATTAAAAATAATTTTTTTCTGCATCTAGCTCTGAAAAAATATTTGGGCTTCTAGCAGTGTGTGGGACTTGGTCTATTAGTCCATCTATACTGACCTCCATCAGGTTGCAAATTAAAAATAATTTTTTTCTGCATCTAGCTCTGAAAAAATATTTGGGCTTCTAGCAGTGTGTGGGACTTGGTCTATTAGTCCATCTATACTGACCTCCATCAGGTTGCAAATTAAAAATAATTTTTTTCTTCATTTATCTCTGAAAAAATATTTGGGCTTCTAGCAGCGTGTGGGACTTGTTCTATTAGTCCATCTATACTGACCTCCATCAGGTTGCAAATTAAAAATAATTTTTTTCTTCATTTATCTCTGAAAAAATATTTGGGCTTCTAGCAGCGTGTGGGACTTGTTCTATTAGTCCATCTATACTGACCTCCATCAGGATGCAAATTAAAAATAATTTTTTTCTGCATCTAGCTCTGAAAAAATATTTGGGCTTCTAGCAGTGTGTGGGACTTGGTCTATTAGTCCATCTATACTGACCTCCATCAGGTTGCAAATTAAAAATAATTTTTTTCTGCATCTAGCTCTGAAAAAATATTTGGGCTTCTAGCAGTGTGTGGGACTTGGTCTATTAGTCCATCTATACTGACCTCCATCAGGTTGCAAATTGAATAAAAAAAATTTCTGCATCTAGCTCTGAAAAAATATTTGGGCTTCTAGCGGTGTGTGGGACTTGGTCTATTAGTCCATCTATACTGACCTCCATCAGGTTGCAAATTAAAAATAATTTTTTTCTGCATCTAACCCAGCCAATAGTTTTGGCCTAATACCACAGTTTGGCCACTCAGCTCTGCTCGGTTACCATCCATTGTTTTTTTGTGCAAACAACTCCAGGGTTGTGAATTAGTTAACCACCAAAATGAGTGGAAAAAGGCCTGCTGCTGGTGGAAAGGGGAATAGGCGTGTTGGGAAGGGGAAAAAAGGTTGTGTCCGTGGGGTAGGTGCAGAAGAAAGACCATCTTCCAGCCAAACTAAAATGTCTACTTCTTTTAGCGGACAATGTGATAAGATCCCTTTCTTACGGCCACGCCAATCGCTACAAATTCCAGATGAGGCACAAAAACAGCAGGTGCTTCAACGGATATCAAGTGCTCCTTTAAGTGGGCTCTCCTCCACATCAACTTCAACATCACAAATACTCCAGTCCTCAAAGGTGTCACCCAAATCGCACTTGCTTCCTCACAGCTCCCAAATCTCCAGCTGCCCGTCTGAGTATGAGGTAGAACAGATGGTTGAGTCTGCAGAGCTGTTTACTCATACTATAGCCTGGGAATCAGAGGTCGACTCCAGCGCTTCTGTGAATCCAGACGAGGAAATGATCTGCACTGATGCCCAGAATCTTTATGAGTCGGATCCAGGACCAGACGCAGAAGGTTCTGACCATAATGTAGACCCTCATTCCCAAACTGTAACTCCTGTTGGTGGAGACAATGAGGAAGACGATGATAAGACTCAAATACCTGATTGGAGCGACAACATTAGTTTTTTGTCAGGGCAGGAACAGGTTGGCTCTGAGGACGACGGGTGTGATAACGCACAGGGTGATGATGATGAGGTCGGAGATCCCACTTACTGTCAACCCACAGTCAGCCAAGAGATGAGGTCAGCAGAGGAGGTGGAGGAAGATGCTAGTGACGACGAGGTCAGGTTGCGCCTTCCTGGACAGAGACGTAGTACTGGAAGCACGTCAACAACTGCATCCTCAAACACAACTCTGCCTCTCACCACAAGTCGTGGTGGCTCTTCAGGTCGCATGGGTGCTAAGCCTTGCATAGCCTGGGCATTTTTTCAGATCGATAAAGATGACCCAACTCGTGTTATCTGTAACATTTGTCAGCAAAAGCTAAGTAGAGGCCAAAAAATACATAGTTTGAGTACTTCATGCATGAACCGGCACATGGACATGAAGCATAAGTTGCAGTGGGAAGCTCAGTGTGCTACAATGCGGTCTAGCCGGCCGGGCCAACCACCGTCTGCCATATCTTGTGCATCCGCGGGTTCTTCATCCTCTGTGACTGGGGGGACAGCAGTCACACCTGTTTTGGGGCGCAGACCTGCCACCTCTTTACCCGCAACAGCCAGCGTGATTGGCAGGTCATCATTTTCTTTGGAGGTGGTAACACCAGCTGGTCTTGAGCGCTGTCCGACATCGATAGCACCACCTTTGGATCAAGGCAACCTAACATGTCCGCCTGCATCTTCCTCACAGACCGGCAGTTTGCCGGGGACACCCTTATCAACCCCGTCTAAGCACAATAGCCAGCCCTCGGTCCCTCAGATGTGGACAAGTAAAAGACCATTTCCTCCTAGCCATGAGAAAGCTAAGAGGTTGAATTTCACCATCTGCAAGCTCTTGGCTACAGAAATGCTGCCTTTCCGCCTGGTGGACACAGAGGATTTTCGAGACCTTATGTCCGTCGCAGTGCCCCAGTACCAGATGCCCAGTCGGCACTACTTCTCAAAGAAAGGTGTGCCTGCGCTCCACCAGCATGTCGCACACAACATCACCGCTTCTTTGAGAAACTCTGTGTGTGACAGGGTGCATTTCACCACAGACACTTGGACGAGTAGGCATGGACAGGGGCGTTACATGTCGCTGACTGGGCACTGGGTAACTATGGTGACAGCAGGACAAGGGGCTGCTGTCCAAGTCTTGCCGTCCCCACGAGTTGTGCGTCAATCCTCTTTATGTCAAAGTTCCACCACTGCTTCTGCCTCCTCAACCTCCTCTCGGTCTTCCACCTGCACCCAAAGCCTGTCTGGTCATGCCACAAGCTTTCTAACTGCGCAGAAGGGATCCTGCACACCTCCTTACTATGCTGGCAGTAGGGCTCAACGTCATCAGGCGGTTTTTACATTGAAATGTCTGGGAAATGTGAGTCACACAGCTGAGGAGTTGTGGTTAGCTCTGGAGAACCAATTTCATGAATGGTTGTCTCCACTGGACCTGAAACCAGGGAAGGCCGTGTGCGACAATGCTGCAAACCTGGGTGCGGCCCTTCGCCGGGGCAATGTCACACACGTGCCTTGTATGGCTCACGTGTTGAACCTGGTTGTCCAGCAATTTTTAGCCCACTATCCCAGACTAGATGGCCTTCTGCAGAGGGCACGGTCGCTGTGTGCTCACTTCCGCCGTTCGCATCCCGCAGCTCAGCGACTTACATCTCTACAGAAGTCGTTGGGCCTGCCACTTCACCGGCTAAAATGCGATGTGCCTACCCGGTGGAATTCAACTCTGCACATGTTGCAGCGACTGTGGCAGCACCGACAAGCCCTGGTGCAATACGTTCTGACGTATAGCCTGGGCCAACGAGATTCAGAGGTGGGGCAAATCACGCTGGAGGAGTGGTCTCAGATCAGGGACCTATGCACCCTTCTGCACAGTTTTGAAATGGCGACGAAGATGTTTAGTGCTGACGATGCCATTATCAGCATGACTATTCCGGTGATTTACATGCTGGAGCACATGTTAAACAGAATTCGGAGTCAGGTGGTGGCACAAGAGGAGGTGGAGGAAGTAGAGGAGGAGGAGTTGTATGCGGAAGGGCTAACATCTGCAAGGTCCAGACGGTCGGCAGCACCAAGGCGGCAGGCATGTGAGGGTGGGGGAGATGGTTTTACCAGGGCGCATGGTAGCAGCCAAACTAGTGAGGAAGGTGCAGGAGCCCAGGAAGAAGTGGAGGACGAACTGATGGAAGACTCATCAGATGAGGGAGACCTTGATCACATTTCTGTTGTGCGAGGTTGGGGGGAGAGGACAGAGGAAGGAAGCATGATTGTTACCTCGCCACCAACACAACAGGGACTTGGTGCTCCTGGATGCGCAACACACATGAGTGCCTTCTTGCTGCACTACCTGCAACATGACCCTCGAATTGTGAGAATTAGAAATAATCCTGACTACTGGGTTGCCACACTGTTAGATCCCCGGTACAAAAGTAAATTTGCAGAAATTATTCCTGCCATAGAAAGGGATGCACGCATGCAGGAGTATCAGCAGAGACTGTTGCAGAATCTTACATGTGCTTTTCCACAAAATACCAGTGGTGCACGTAGTGAATCTCACAGTTCCAACTTGCCAACCGTGGGACCGTCAAGTGTTCAGCACTCAAACCGTGACAGAACCACAGTATCTGCTGGTAACATCAATTTTGCGGAATCATTTCACCACTTTTTTAGCCCATCCTTTGCAAGGCCACAGGAGACAAGAAGTCTGACACATAGTCAACGCCTAGAGACGATGGTACAGGAGTATCTCCAAGTAAACATTGAAGCCACGACTGTGTCACTGGACCCTTGCTCTTTTTGGGCTTCCAATCTGGATAAATGGCCGGAGCTAGCCACTTACGCCTTGGAGATCTTGTCATGCCCCGCAGCCAGCGTTCTGTCTGAACGTGTGTTCAGCGCTGCTGGTGGTGTGCTGACAGATAAGCGCACGCGGCTCTCCACTGATAATGTAGACAGACTCACGTTCATAAAGATGAACAAATCATGGATCCGAAACGACTTTTCTACCCCTGTGTCATCCTGGGGAGAGTAAAAGCTTGATGATTGGTTAAAATCACCCTACCAACCATTTTAAGCTTTCAAATTACTAATCATGTTTATCTGTATCTTGACTGGAAAATAATTTGGGCTTTGTAGCAGTGTGCAGCACTGATCCTATTAGGCCATCTATACTAAAGCTTCACCAGATTTAAAATTAAAAATAATTTTTAGCTGCATCTAGCCCGGAAAATAATTTTGGGGCTCCGAGATGCGCAAGGCACATAAGTGCCTTCTTGCTGCACTACCTGCAGCATGACCCTCATATTGTCAGAATTCGAAGTAATCATGACTACTGGGTTGCCACACTCTTAGATCCCCCAAACTTTTCGATCAACCTTTTCATTTTAATAAAGACCAAAAAAATGGTCATTTTTGAAATTATAAGCATTAGCAGGTTGTTAGAAACTGAAATCAAACAGTTTTCAACTCAAAACTTTATTCTAGGTGATGTTACATTTTCACATAGGACCCCTTGTTCGAAAGGAGCTTCTGAACTCTCTCGTCCATTGAATTTGTCAGGTTTTGGATGGTTTCTGCTTCAATTGTTTTGCATGAGGACAGAATACCCTCCCAGAGCTGTTGCTTAGATGTGAACTGCCTCCCGCCATCATAGACACTCCTTTTAATGATGCTCCAAAGGTTCTGAATGGGGTAGAGGTCAGGGGAGCATGGGGTCACACCATAAGTTTGTCCCCTTTTATGCCCATATCAGCCAGAGATGCAGATGTTTTATGTGCAGCATGAGATGGTGCATTATCATGCAGAAAAATGATCTTGCTGTGAAATACACGGTTCTTCTTCTTGAACCATGGCAGGAAGTGCTGTTTGAGAAAATCCACATACATTATGGAGTTCATCTTTAGCGCCTTCAGGGATCCTAAAGGGGCCGACAATCTCTCTCCCCATGATTCCAGCCCAAAACATTACTCCACCTCCTCCTTGTTGGCGCTGTAGCCGTGTTTGCGTGGGGTGTCCATCAACCAGCCATCCTCCACTCCATCCATCTGGACCATCGAGCGCTGCACGGCACTCATCCGTGAACAAAACAGTTTTGAAATCAGTCTTCATGTAATGTTTGGCCCACTGGAGCCGTTTCTGCTTGTGTGAAGTGGATAGAGGAGGTCGACAGGATGGCGCATGCACAGCTGCAAACCTCTGAAGGACCCTGCATCTTGTTGTTCGGGGGACGTTGGAGGCACAAGCAGCTTCAAAAACTTGTCTGCTGCTATGACAAGGCTTTTTTGCCGCTGCTCTTTCAACCTGACGTAATTGCCTGTAGGAAAGAGTCCTCAATTTGCCCTTATCAGCACGCACACGTGTGTACTGTGAATCAGCTACATACTTCTTGATTGCCAAGACACTTCATCCTGATCATCGCACAATGTTGATTGTAGTCATGCCTTGACCTAAACACTCCACAATTTGTTGCTTCTCAGCAGCCGACACATCCTTTTTCTTTCCCATTTTGGCAGAAAATGTAGGCTGCTTAATAATGTGAGAGAGCCTTCTTAAGTAGTCTTGCCTTTCATTGGACACACCTGCCAAACTAATTAGCACAGGTGTCTGCAATTGCTTACAGTGATATAAAGAGCCCTGACACACATCACCATCAATGAGTTTAACTGACAAACAAACAAATTCTTCCCTTATCACTCCTAAACACTTTTTGTATAATAATTTGGAACGCAGTGTACATGTGCTTTTCCACAAAACACCAGTGGTTCACGTAGTGAATCTTACAGTTCTAACTTGCCAACCGTGGTCTGTATGGAGTTGTTCAATAAAGGGCCCAAAATTAAGATAACATAGATGGGAGAGGTCTCTATGAATAGGAATTCCTAAGTATTTGATACCCTGTGAGGGCCAGGCAAAGGGAAAGTTGGACTGGATGGAATCCTATATGGATTTGGGGAGGGAGACATCGAGGGCCTCAGACTTCGCTGCATTGATTTTAAAATTTTACCATGTAACAAAGTGATCTATTTCAGCCATAACAGCATGGATGGATATATGTGATTGAGTGATATATACTAGGACATCATCAGCAAATAGAGAGCACTTGTACTCGGTGCCTCCCACCTCAATCCACCTAATATTGGGGTTATGGCGAATTGATGAGAGCAGGTGCTCCGTCACTAGGATGTATAAGAGAGGGGACAGAGGACATCACTGCCTTGTCCCATTGGTGATTGTGAAAGGTGATGAAAATGTTCTGACGCACCCCCTGGGCCTTGGGACACCCGGAGCCGGACCCTTTTTGGTGGATGCTGGTGGTTGTAGTCTTCGTGGCGGCGATCCAGTTCCGTGGCTCAGGGCGGTCAAACCAGTGGCGGAACTATTTATGTGGTTTTCATGTTTAAATGTCCGACTACGCCACCCGTGGATTGCGGTCAGAGTGAACCGCCGCTACAGGGCAGACCACTGAGGCTGGTGTTGTGGGTGCAGCAGAGCGTAGCATAACTCCCCACGGGAGGAGTATAGCCTCAGGGCAGTGTATGCGGAGGATGGGGGTGATGGTGCAGGGCAGCAGCAGTAACGACACGGAGTCAGTGATGCAGTTCAGGGCCTTTACTCACAGTTCTTATTATCCAGACCACGTCTGCAGGTAACGGCTGCCCACGTCGTACTGTGCTCACCAGGTGAGGGGCTCAGACAACTCCCAGATAACTTTGGAGCACTTCAGAGGACCCCCTTTGTGTGTCCTTTGTCTGGCCTTTCTTACCAACACTTCTGTCCGGCTGCCTCGGGCCTCCTCTTGGTAAACTTGGCGCCAGTTTCCCTGACCCTATGTGGTGCCTTCCTAGCAGGTGTAGCGAGGGGCTGCGCCACATAAAATGTCAGAGCCTCCGGTTTCTAGCTGAGGGTCGTTTCCTGCCTCCACTAGTTCGGGGACCGGTCTCCCCCTTTGGCCTGACCCCTCCATGCAGGTGGATTCGGGCGTGCGGTGGCGACTCGCCCGTCCGCACCCCTGGGATCCCTTCATTCCTCGTTCCTGGAGCCTTCTCCGCTCCTCTTCCTTCCTTCTCCCTCTTCCAGGCCTGGGCCTCTGTTACTAGGCCCGCCTCCGGAGCAGAGCTCATGCAGAGCCCCTGCTCCCTGCCACTTCTGCTCAGACTTCTCTGCACTGAACTAAGATGGTGCCCACCTTTTATACTCCCTTCTCAATGCACCCAGGAACTGCTTCCTCCCTGCTCCTGCACTACAGGGTTCCCCTTCCTCAGTGTTCCCTCCCCCCACTCCAGCCAGGGACAGGGACTGTCGTGCCCATCTCAGGGGCATATTGGTCGCCCTGCCCCACGGCAATGTGGTGTAATGCATGCAGGTGTCGGGTCCTGATCCACACTCCATCCTTACCTGAGAGTGAGATATCACACCTCTGGGTGAGGTGCAATACGTCTTTAGCAACCGAGCCCTCAGGGTGCTACAGTTCCATTTTTCTTCAGCCTAGGTGACGTATTGCAATACAGGGCCGTGATTTTGGCTATAAAAGGGTCCCCGAGACCCCTACCCCAAGCTTTTTAAGAGAATCATATATGGCGTGCCAGGAGACTCTATGGAATGCTTTCTCAGCATCCAACGAGAGTATCTAATTACAAATTTTTAACTGCATCTAGCCCAGGAAATACTTTGTGCCTAGTAGCAGTGTCTGCTAGTAAGCGGATTTTCCCGGCTGTTAAGCAAGCTGCACCACCTGTAGTTTAGACACTTAATTTTTTCAAAGGAAATGCTTCGGGACCATGGGATACTTAGTGAAGAGCATCAGGAGGCACCCCAAGGCATAGGGGCTGGGACTGGCAGTAGGATGCCTTGCGGTGGACAGCCGAGCTCGATCCTTATAAAAGCTTTTTAACTGCAGCAGCTTTAGTGGACGCTACTGGAGCTGGAATTACCGCGGCTGCTGGCATGAGACTTGCCCTCCAATAGATCCTTGTAAATGGATTTAAAGTGTATTCATTCAAATTAGAGAGACAATTTAAATTAAAAAGCTTAGAGCTGCCTCCACCACAGGGGGGCTCGCTCGACCCACCAGCGGACAGGCACCAGTATTGGGAGAGGGGGGCTGGCCGTCAGGGTTCACCGCGGCTCTGGCACAAACCCGGCGACACGGAGGTGGCACGGGCAGGAGCGGACTGGCCGTGTCGGCTTCTCACTTTTTGGATTTTAGAAGGGCATGACATGCCTATATCTGTGTCTCCCCCTCCTTTTACTCCTCCACCTCTTTTATTTTCGCATGACTATATGTACTTGTCACTTTTCCATGTGTTAGTTATGTCTTCTGAGCAGTTTGTCAGCTTTTGGACACCTTTGAAGGTGTTTTCTATGTGTTTCTATGTGTTTTTGTTTGCCTGCCATTGGTTTTAACGGTGTTCGAAGGTGTTCGACGAACAGTTCGACGAACAGTTCAGCGAACACACGGGTGTTCGACGAACCGAACCGAACTCGAACACTACGGGGGTGGCTCAACACTAGTAGACAGTCACAGTTAAATCAAAATGGAAAGAAATGAGCTGCAGTATAAGTTCGTATACATGCAGCTTGTAGGAGAATGTTTACACTGGCCATTAAACAGACAAAACCTAACTTAGAAACATAATGAACATATATCCTGTTGTAAGTAAGTAAAAGCAATAGTGCATATAAATAACATAGGGTACTTAGTAAACACTGTTTTTGATTAAAAAAATGCACAAAAGTCATCCCACCAGCGACAAGGTATATCCAACCGGGAAGGTCCTAACTAGTGATGAGCGAATGTGCTCGCTACTGCTCGGTACTCGCCCGAGCATCACTGTGCTCGACGAGCTTGGCTCTCGGTGAGTATTTCCGGGTTGCTTAGGCGGGAACTTGGGTCCCCTCCCTGCATGTTTGGTGCTCTTTAGAGAGCAAATGAACATGCAGGGATTGCCTGCCATGCACTGTAATGCCATAGCCATATTGGTTTTGGGCATTACAGTGATTGGCTGGCTGCACAGCATCATCAGGTGTATTTAAGACCAGGCACTGCCATGCTCGTCACAGTCTACTCCGGAACCAGGCATAGTAGAGAGAGCTGCTGCTGCGTCAGGGAGAGATTTGCTTCTTCATAGTTAGTATAGGTATTCAACAACATATATATATATCCAACTGAACTAAGTCCTTTTGAGGACTAATCCAGCTGCATATATTCAGTGGTGATAGCAGGAGTTAGACAGGCAGGCAGTGTATGTGGCAGACTGCAGTGCATATAGTGCAAGAGGGTTCTGTTAGAACCTTGCTGTTAGGTTTTTTTTCCTTTGCTGGTCACATGACCTTGTTGGCCTATTTAATCCTGCTCCGCCCTTCTGGCTTTGCTGGACTTCATTGTATATCTACTTTCTAGCTAGCCTGTGCTCTGTATCTAACTCTGTTAGTTTGCTTGGTCTACGGACCTCTAGGTTCTATCTATTTTGTTTGTTCGTCTGTCTGCTACTATTTCTGTTAGGAGGTGTCCCATATTCCTCCCAGTCCTTAGTACTTCTAGGGATTCCCTCCCCAAATCTATAGGTCTCCGTACAGACTAGATTAGGACTTTAGCAGGTCTGATCGCAGGATCAGGTTCCCTGTTACATCGTAGGGATTCAGCTGAGTCTTATAGTAGGGACAGATCTCCTCTCTTTCCTTAGCTTTGGTAGCAGAACATAACAGTAAGTCCAGCCTGTAAATTCTCTAAGGAAAGATTTTTTTTTTTGTTCCATCATGGTGTCGGTTCAGGATTTGGCTAAACACCTGCAGGGACTCTCTCTGGAAGTGGCCGAGCTCCGTCAGCACGTGAGTAACTGTCCTGGAGCATATTTCTTGGAGCCTAAGGTATGTTTGCCGGATTTATTTTTTGGTGAACATCGAGAATTTTTTTCATTTAAAAATGCTTGCTTATTGTATTTTCGTTTGAGACCCAAGTCCTCTGGGGATGAATCCCAGCGCGTAGGGTTCATAATGTCACTTTTGCGCAAAGAGCCTCAGGAGTGGGCCTTTTCTTTGCAACCTAGTGATACATGCTTCAGATCAGTGGATAGTTTTTTTTCTGCTTTAGGACTATTATATGATGATCCTGACCGTGTGGCATCAGCTGAGACTGAGTTGAGACGTTTAAAACAAGGATCAGGTAATATGGAAAAATATTGTACACATTTTCGTCGTTGGTCCACTCAAACAGGGTGGAACGATTCTGCTCTGAAAAGTCTATTTCTTGCTGGGCTCAGTGAAAAGGTTAAAGACCTGCTAATTGCTTATCCTACACCTGAGGATTTGCAACAGGCTATGCAATTAGCTATACGGGTGGACAGAAGACTGCGTGCTAGGGTTAATGAGAGCAAATCCTCTGCTATGTCAGTTTCTGGTTATGATAATGTGTGTACTAACAGTGGTGAACCGATGGAGATTGGATCGGTGGCACCTCGCTCTCAAGAAAAACACCGTCGTTTTTCAGAAGGCTTGTGTTTCTATTGCGGGAAATCTGGTCATTTGATTAAAGGCTGTGAGCTTCGTATGAAGAAAGAAAAAAAAATGGTCAGTCACGCCCGTATTGCCTGTTTAAATTCCAAGGGTATATTTTTAGCTGCTTCCACGATTGCTCAGGAAAAATTAATGGAATTTCGGGTGTTTGTTGATTGCGGGTCTACACTGAATGTAATTGATGGGGGATTCGTGGAAAAACTCAATTTAAAACCTGAACTTTTGTCATCCCCCATTGCTGTGGTTTCTGTGGATGTCTCCCCTTTGAAGAATATTACTCTCAAGGTCAGTGAATTTCCTCTCACTATTAATGGTGTTCACCATGAGAAATTGGATTTGGTAGTGTTGAATAACTTGCCTTCTCCAGTAATATTGGGTTTGCCCTGGTTAAAATTTCACAATCCTGTACTGGATTGGTCTACCAGTGAAATTAAATCCTGGAGCCATAAATGTTATGACAAGTGTTGTAACGGGCGTATTGCAGCTTTGGATAGGGGAGAATTGCCTGTTCCTATTCAGGATTTTTGGAGAGTTTTTTCTGAGAAAGAATCGCAGGTTTTGCCTCCCCATAGAGACTATGATTGTTCTATTGAATTTGTCCCTGGAGCGACTCTTCCTAAAAGTCGTTTATTTAACCTTACTATTCCTGAGAGGAAGGCTTTGGAGGAATACATACAGACAAGTTTGGCCGCCGGTCACATTAGGCCCTCTAAGTCTCCTGTGGCGGTTGGATTTTTTTTTGTAAAAAAAAAGGACGGCGGTTTACGTCCTTGTCTGGATTTTCGTGAGATTAACAAAATTACGGTACGCAATCCTTACCCACTGCCATTGATTCCTGATCTGTTTAACCAGTTATTGGGGGCCAAGTGGTTCTCTAAAATTGACCTTAAGGGGGCATACAATCTGTTGCGCATGAAGGAGGGTGATGAATGGAAGACTGCTTTTAACACTCCTGTGGGTCATTTTGAGAATCTGGTTATGCCTTTTGGTCTTACTAATGCTCCTGCATTTTTTCAGAATCTGATTAATGACATCCTTAGACCTTTGATCGGTAAAAATGTGGTTGTGTATTTGGATGACATTTTGATTTATTCGCCAGATCTGGAGTCTCATTGGCGGAGCGTGCGTGAGGTATTACAGTTATTAATGGACAATTCGCTTTTTGCTAAGCTGGAGAAATGTGAGTTCGCTGTACAGAGAATTAGTTTTTTGGGCTACATTATCTCCAGCAAAGGTTTTGAGATGGATCCGGTTAAGGTTCAGGCTGTGCAGGAATGGCCTAGGCCTATTGGTTTGAAATCAATACAGAGGTTTTTGGGTTTCGCCAATTACTATAGAAAATTCATAAAAAATTTTTCTAGTATTGTCAAACCTCTGACTGATCTCACCAGGAAAGGTGCTGATGCGGTTCAGTGGTCTTCTGAGGCCATTTAAGCTTTTGTGTATCTCAAGGAGAGGTTCACCTCTGCTCCCATCCTTATGCAGCCTGATGTTACTAGGCCGTTTTTGGTTGAGGTTGATGCTTCCTCTGTGGGGGTTGGCGCAGTATTGTCTCAGGATAACGGGGATGGATTACATCCCTGTGCATTTTTTTCAAAAAAAATTTCGGAGACTGAATTGAATTACGATATTGGTAATCGGGAATTATTGGCTATTAAACTCGCATTTGAACACTGGCGCCACTTCTTGGAAGGTGCGGAATTTCCCGTTCAGGTTCTTACGGATCATAAAAATCTGATATATCTTGACGCTGCCAAGCGCCTGAATGCCCGTCAGGCTAGGTGGGCACTGTTTTTCTCGCGGTTTAATTTCTCCGTTACTTACATCCCTGGTACTAAGAATGTTAAGGCGGATGCCTTGTCTCGCAGTTTTTCTCCCATAGTCGGTGCTGAGAAAGAGGAAAACATTTTACAAGAAGGTGTTGTGATAGCTGCTTTAGACTCCGTTTTGGAAGATGAGATTCTTAAAGCTCAGGAGAATGCCCCATCTAACACTCCTCATGGGAGGTTGTTTGTGCCTGGGACCTTTAGGAGAGATTTGTTTGTTGAGTGTCACGAATCTCGGTTGGCAGGTCATCCCGGAATCTGTGAGACCAAGAGACTGGTGGGTCGCAGTTTTTGGTGGCCTGGATGGCAGAAGGAAGTCATTAAGTGGGTGCGCCAATGTACTATATGTGCTAGATCTAAGTCCTCACATACTCCTGCTGCGGGGTTGCTTTGTCCTTTGGAGGTCCCCAGTGCTCCTTGGACACATTTGGCTATGGACTTTATAACTGACCTTCCCCCCTCTGAGGGTTTTACTGTCATCTGGGTGGTCGTGGACCGTTTTAGCAAGATGTGTCACTTGGTTCCCTTCGTCAAACTGCCCTGCGCTAAAACTCTCGCTAAGGCCTTTGTCAAGGAAATTGTCAGACTTCATGGCGTTCCTACTGACATTGTTTCTGATAGGGGTCCTCAGTTCGTGGCTCGTTTTTGGCGTGCCTTTTGTGACAGGTTGGGAATTCATTTGTCGTTTTCGTCCGGATATCATCCTGAATCTAATGGCCAGACAGAAAGGAAAAACCAGGATGTTGAGCAGTTCTTGCGTTGTTTTGTGGCAGACAATCAAGAGTGGTGGTCTGAGTTTCTGCCACTTGCCGAATTTGCTCTGAACAATCATACATCTTCTTCTGCTGGTTGTTCGCCTTTTTTTTGTTGTTCTGGGAGACATCCGTCGTTTGGGTCGTTCTCCAAGTTGGGATCTGCCGTGCCTGAGGAGGAGAATTTTTCCGGTGATTTGGAAAGAGTTTGGACGGATGTGCGTGGTAATCTTCAGGAGGCCAACAGAAAATCTAAAGACTACTTTGATAGGAAACGACAGGAGGTTTTGTTCGCTGTTGGTGACATGGTTTGGTTGTCCTCTAGGAATCTGCGGTTGAGGATTCCTTCTAAGAAATTGGGTCCCAAGTTTGTAGGGCCCTTTAAGGTGCTTCAGGTTGTCAACCAATCTGCTGTTAGGTTGGAGGTTCCTACCTCCTGGAGAATTAATCCGGTCTTTCATGTCTCTCTGTTAAAAAAAGCTGTTGTGTCGGATGGTGACGCCTCTGCCTCTGTTCCTCCGGTGGTGGAGGACGGGGAATATGAAATTTCTCGCATCCTTGACTCTAGACGGTATAGAGGTAGTTTGCAGTATCTTGTGGCCTGGAAAGGTTTCGGACCCGAGGATAACTCTTGGGTGAGGTCAGATGATGTTTCCGCGTCCAGACTTATCAGAGCGTTTCACAGGAGATTTCCTGATAAGCCTGGTCCTAGGGGATCCGGAGGATCCTCTTAGAAGGGGGGGTACTGTTAGAACCTTGCTGTTAGGTTTTTTTTCCTTTGCTGGTCACATGACCTTGTTGGCCTATTTAATCCTGCTCCGCCCTTCTGGCTTTGCTGGACTTCATTGTATATCTACTTTCTAGCTAGCCTGTGCTCTGTATCTAACTCTGTTAGTTTGCTTGGTCTACGGACCTCTAGGTTCTATCTATTTTGTTTGTTCGTCTGTCTGCTACTATTTCTGTTAGGAGGTGTCCCATATTCCTCCCAGTCCTTAGTACTTCTAGGGATTCCCTCCCCAAATCTATAGGTCTCCGTACAGACTAGATTAGGACTTTAGCAGGTCTGATCGCAGGATCAGGTTCCCTGTTACATCGTAGGGATTCAGCTGAGTCTTATAGTAGGGACAGATCTCCTCTCTTTCCTTAGCTTTGGTAGCAGAACATAACAGGTTCATTGAACGTTCCTGCTGTTGCAGTTCTTATAGATATTTGTAGACATAGTCCCAGATATCAGGGGCCAGGGAAAACATTTTTATCCTTGTTATTTGCTTAAAAAGCAATCCAGAGTACACCATTTTTCTGCTCCATTTGCTTGTTCTCACTGCAGAATAAAGCCAGATCTGTTGCTTATTTCAGTGATAAAAATCCCGAAATTTAAACTGAACGTGGAAAATATTGGCCTCCTTTTCCTTTCTGTTGCAGTGTGTCGGTCAAGCTATTCACACTAGGTGTCTGTGAGGGTAGTATTAGCAAATTACAGGCCTGCTATTTAAAACCGTTGTTCTCTGTCAGACGTATCACATATAACTGCGTTCCAAAATCAGACATTTCTCGTGAACGTGGAAAATATTGTCCTCCATTAAAAATGGACAAGATGCGTGGCAAGGGACAGGGAAGTGGATGTGATGGTGCACCGAGGCCGATGATGTGGCCATGGGCAAGCTGAAATTGTGCTACAACAAACACCCACATTTTGTCGCTCAACCTTCCTGTCCCAATAAATAGGGGACCGCAGAACACCACTATTGAACACAGAGCAGTGTCAAAAGGTTATTGGTTGGATAACAGATAATGCTTCCAGTTACTTAGCCACCAGCACCCTGTCTTCCAGATGGTCAAGTCTCAGGAGCCGTGAGTCTGGACCGCATATTCCTCACCCTGATCCTCCTTCCTCCCACCATGCCGAGTGCCCGGAGACAACTGATCCCACACTTTGACACTCAGAAGAGCTGTTCACTTTTCCATTTATACATTTCGGGCCTCTCGCCCGGCCAGCTTCAAGAGAGTCAAGAGGAGAACGCGTGTAGCGATGCCCAAATATTGGAGCAGCCACGGTCACACGAAGGTGAAGGTGGGAAAGTGCAATTACTGTCGCAAGAGGTGGATGATGATGATGATGAGACACAATTGACAAACGTCAGGAGGACCAGGGTGCAGAAGTGGAAGATGAAGTGGTGAATGATATAGTAACTGACCCAGTCTGGCTGGGGAACATACAGAGCAAGGACAGCAGCACATGGGGAGGGAGGCGTAGCACCACACCAGGCAGGAAGCAGCGTGGTGGCAGCAGAAACAAGGCTGGAAAGCGTCCGTCGTAAAGCCAACATGACGGAAGTAGCCTGTACAACTGTTAGGTCTTCCCGAGTTTTGTTATTTTTTAAAGACTCTGCAGATAACCCCAAATAGGTCATTTGCACCACCTGCCAGGCCAGCATCAGCAGGGGTAGCAAAACTAGCAGCCTGACCACCACCAGCAGGATCAGGCACATGGCAACAAAGCACCCGACTTAGTGAGCAGAACCCCAGGGTCCTGCAACAGTGTCTGCAGGTAACACCACTGCTTGTTCTGATGTTGTACCGAATGCCAATCCCCTGTTCATGGCGCATGCCAAGATGCCTCCCGCCATGCACCTGTCATTGCACACTCTCTACTAGCACCATCAGCAAGAACATCCACGTCCTTGTCCCAGCGCAGCGTTCAGTTGTCCATACCCCAGTCCTTGGAACGCAAGCGCAAATATGCAGCCAACACCCCAAAGGCCACAAAACTAAATTCACACATTTGTGAATGCGAATGATTGCACTCTAAATGTTGCCTTTTAGGCTCGTGGAGACAGAAGCTTTCCACAACCTGATGGCGGTGGCCGTACCTTGGTACTCGGCCCCAAGCGGCCATTATTACTCTCGGTGTGCCATCACCGCATTACACGAGCACGTGTCCCACAACATTAGACGTGCCCTCAACAACGCAGTTACTGGGAAAGTCCACCTAACCATGGACACATGGATAAGTGCTTGTGGGCAGGGACGGTACATCTTGCTGACGGCACACTGGGGTTATATAGTGGAAACCAGGACCCAGTCGGACCTTTGGACGGAACACATCCTCCCGACGCCGAGGATTGCGGGCCACTGGTCAATCAGGGTTGTCCCCACATTCTACAGCTCCTCTACCTCCTCCTTCTCTTCAGCCTCTGTCTCCGAAATGACCACATCAGTCGCAAGCTGGAAGCAATGCAGCACTGCCTCGGCCAAGCGGCAACAGGCTGTGCTGAAGCTAATATGCTTAGGTGACAAACTGCACAACGCTGAAGAGTTGTGGAACTGAAAGTTCTGAATGAGCAGGAAGATCTGTGGCTGACACCGCTGAACCTAAAGCCAGGCATGGTCATGTGTGACATTGGCTGAAACCTGCTGGCGGCTCTGAGGCCAGGCAAGCTCACACATATATCTCTCCTGGCCCATATGCTTAACCTCGTGGTTCAGCAGTTTCTCAAAACCTACCCGGATCTGTCGGATCTGCTTGTCAAAGTATGCCGTGTGTGTGCCCATTGTAGAAAGTCAGCTACAGCTTCCGCCGCCATTGCCGTGTTTCAGCAGCATTTGCAGCTTCCAGCTCAAAGACTGATCTACGATGTCCCCACTTGTTGGAACTCTACATTGCAGATGTTGGGAAGGATTTGTGAGCAGAAGAGGGCAGTTGTTGACTACCAGCATCAACAAGGCCATCGGTATTCAGGTCAGACTCCACACATAAAACCTCTGGAGTGGACATGGATGTCAAACATATGTACCATCCTCCAAAAATTTGAGGACTCCACCAAGAAGTTGAGTGGCGACGATGCCATAATTAGCTTCACCATCCCACTTCTCTGTCTTCTGAAACGCTCTCTGCTCACAATCAAAGAGGTAGCATTGCAGTCGGAGCACGATGAGATGGAGCAAGGAATCATACAGGTGATTACACATAGCCCAACCTCATCTCATCCCAACGTGGATTGGGTGACAATGAGGAAGAGGAGGAGGATGAAGAAAAGGAGATAGTTTCCTGCACTATAGACGGTACTACCTGGACAACTGGTGGAGGAGAGAATGTTCATTCGTCCTCTTGGTGAGGATACGGAAGTCTTGCCTCTTTGCACTCTGGCACACATAGCTGAGTTTATGTTACGCTGCCTTTCCCATGACCCTTGCGTTGTCCAAATTTTGGGTGACAGTCATTATTGGTTGGTAACACTTCTAGACGAACCATACAAGGAGGACTCTCTGTCTCTTATTCCTGTTATGATCTGCTACAAGAACTAAGGAAAGAAAGGGAATCTGTCACTACAATAAGACTGAGCTGATTCCCTACGCTGCAGCGGGCGACCTGTTCCTTGTGAACCGACCCGCCTTCATCCTCAGCTAGTCTGAACGCAGACCTATAGAATAAAGGGAGGGGTCCCTAGAAGAACTAAGGACTGGGACAAAAATTGGACACCTCCTAGCAGATGTTGTAGCGGAGCAAAAAGACAAACAGACAAAAAGTACTTAGAGGTCGAAAGGACAAAACGAACCAGAGAGATAGGTACAAAAGCACCTGGCTAGATAGAGAGTCAAATTACACTGAAGTCCAGCAAAGCCAGAAGGGCGGAGCTGGAATAAATAGGCAGCAGGTCACGTGACCAAAATAGAAAAAAACTAACAGGAGAGTTCTAACAATTCCCTTGCAGGAAAGGCCTAATAAAATGGTGCAGTACGAGAAGGCCCTTGTTGCAGAATTAATAAAAAAATTCCCATCTGAAAACACTGGCGGCAGAGGTCACAGTTCGTTGGACACCCAAGGCATTACAGGCGAGAGAGACACAAATGCAATCGAGCAGAGGCAGAGGAACACTGTCAAAGTTCGGGGACAGTTTTCTCAGAACCTCTCATCGCACAAGCCCTGTTGCATAGGGTACTCTCTCAAGGAGAGAAAAGTTGCGGGAGATGCTGGGGGAGTACCTTGCTGACAGTATTTAAGCTGGACACATGTCATGTACTGGTTCTCTTCACCTTGGAGGGCCTGGCCTGCCCTTCCCCTAGCGTTTTGGCAGCACCGCTTTTTTGTGCCACCAGTGGAATTATAGCCGATAGGCACATCCGCCTTTCAACTGAAAATGCTGACAGGCTGACTCTTATAAAAACGAACAAGGGCTGGATTAGGCCAGACTTCTCAACAACACCGAATGATGGCAGCGTAACATAAACTCAAATACAGTGTCCTTTTTTTGGGAGGTCTAACTCTATTCTGATGCACCTCTGTCTTCACACCCAGTCCTCTTTCTTCTCCGCATCCTCATCCTCCACCACATATCACCACCATATGAACCATATCAACATATCTACGTCTCTTGCAAGGGGCATTGGAGTTCCTCCAATTTTTTGGCAGCCGTTGCTTCACTGCATAGGCAAACAGTATGGGAGACACACTTCATAATAATGGAAACATTGTTTTCAGGAGGCCCTCCAACCTCTATGTCTCTTGCAAGGGCCATTGGAGTTCCTCCAAATTGTTGGCAGCTGTTGCTTCACTGCATAGGCAAACAGTATGGGAGACACACTTCATAATAATGGAAACATTGTTTTCAGGAGGCCCTCCAACCTCTATGTCTCTTGCAAGGGCCATTGGAGTTCCTCCAAATTGTTGGCAGCCGTTGCTTCACTGCATAGGCAAACAGTATGGGAGACACACTTCCTAATTATGGGAGCATTTTTTGCAGGTGGCCCTCAGACCTCTATGTCTCTTGCAAGGGACATTGGAGTTCCTCCAAATTTATGGCAGCCGTTGCTTCACTGCATATTCAAACAGTATTGGAGACACACTTCCTTATAATGGAAACATTGTTTTCAGTAGGCCCTCTGACCTCTATGTCTCTTGCAAGGGGCATTGGAGTTCCTCCAAATTTTTGACAGCCGTTGCTTCACTGTATAGGCAAATAGTCTGGGAGACACACTTCCTAATAATAGGAGCAATTTTTGCAGGAGGCCCTCCGACCTCTACGTCTCTTGCAAGGGGCTTTGGAGTTACTCCAATTTTTTTGCAGCCGTTTCTTCACTTCATAGGCAAACAGTATGGGAGACACACTTCCTAATAATGGGAGAATTTTTTGCAGGAGGATTTCCAACCTCTACGTCTCTTGCAAAGGGCAATGGAGTTCCTTCAAATTTTTGGCAGCCATTGCTTCACTGCATAGGCAAACAGTATGGGAGACACACTTCATAAAAATGGGAGCATTTTTTGCAGGAGGCCCTCCGACCTCTACGTCTCTTGCAAAGGGCAATGGAGTTCCTTCAAATTTTTGGCAGCCGTTGCTTCACTGCATAGGCAAACAGTATGGGAGACACACTTCCTAATAATGGGAGCATTTTTTGCAGGAGGCCCTCCGACTTCTACGTCTCTTGTAAGGGGCATTGGAGTTCCTCCAAATTTTGGGCAGCCATTGCAGTCACTGCATACGCAATAACAGTTCAGGAGACCCACTCGTTAATAATGGAAACAACAAAGCAAAGCCAACTGCTGGCCCTTTAAGAATAGTAAGGGCCGCATGATGGCCCTATAAAAATAGTCTTTGTGACTATGAGTCCCTCCATCATAAATGAAACACGATGTGTCTGATGCTGTGTCACACACCACATGGCCAGTTATGGTTCTAAAATGTTAAAATTACATTTCCCGCTGAATGCATTTGTCTTGGTTGAAAGCAATACAAAAGTGCAAAAACGCATCAAAAACGCTATGTGTGAACATAGCCCATGGTGTACAGGAGCGTTTCTGTTTTTGGTTATTTTTTTGCCTTATATACAAGTCATTATCCTGGAAAGGATTTTCCTTAACATATTTCCCAGGAAAATGCATTTGGTTTCATTTTCGTATGTTTTATTGTGAGTCCGTAAATGTGGCACATTATCTTTGACAACATTGTTGACAGCAGTGACCTGGGAGTGAGGAATGCTTCCAGGGTTCTTCCCCATGCTGTTCCCATTTTTATTTGAGCACTGTTCCCATCGATTTGGGCAATTTTCAGGCCCTCTGCAGACCGCCGGGGGGAGCCGCCGAAAAAATGCTCGAGTTTCCCATAGACTTACATTAGGCTCGGTTCGAGCACTCAAGCATTCCAATTTGCTTGACTCAAACAACGAGTACCCGAGCATTTTAGTGCTCCCTCATCACTAGTCCTAACTAGTGATGAGCGAGCATGCTCGCCACTGCTCGGTACTTGCCCAAGCATCTCAGTACTCGAGATGCTCGGAGCTCGCCGAGTACTTGCGCGTTGCTCGGGCGGGAGCTCAGGTCCCGTCCTGCATGTTTGGCGCTATTTAGAGCACCAATCATGCAGGGATTGTCTGCCACTCACTGTAATGTCACAGCCATGGTGGTTGTGGCATTACAGTGATTGCACAATTCGATGGGAACAGTGCTCACAGTGAAACATGAAAAGCCGGCAATTCAGCAGCGGCATACACCGGTACCCGACAATTTAGAACAGAAAGAATAGAGCATCACACATAGATTAAATAGATAGAAACATGTCAGTCACATATATAATAAGTACAGTGACCTTGTTGGTTACTGTACTTGTTATTTAGTGTTAAAATAAAGGATTTCTTAAAAAAAAAAAATAATAGTGTTTTCATGCACCCGTCTCTTTAAAAAAGCCGGCCGGCAATTCATCAGCGGCATACATCGGTACCCGACAATTTAGAACAGAAAAAATAGAGCATCATACATAGATTTGATAGATAGAAACATGTCAGTCACATATATAATAAGTACAGTGATAGTGTTGGTTACTGTACTTGGCATTTAGTGTTAAAATAAAGGATTTATTAAAAAAAAATTGGCGTAGTGTTCCCCGTAATTTTAGTCTCTAGCGGCGGTTAAGCAGACGGCTGGGGCAGATGTTTGAAGCCTGGGAAGGTGGTAATACCCACGGAGCTTCCCAGGCTACTAATATCAGCCCCCAGCTGAATACCTAGCCTTTACCAGCTATTAAAATGGGGGACCCATTCTGCAGTGTCTATGAAGGATGGCATGCTGGATGGCAGCGCTCAGCTGCGATCCAGCCTGTCATCTCAATGCCATCCTAGCGTGGGAGAATTCTCATGCTCAAGCGCTGAGCGCAGGAGAATTCTCCCACGCTGTCAGTGACGTGCATGAGGTGAGCTGAGTTCATTGGACATGAACTCTGCTCATCGGGATGCCGTCACAGCCAGACCATGAGGAGCGCAAGCATGCCTGCACTTCTCAGTGTCTGCGGGATGGCAAGCTGGATGGCAGCTTTGGGCTGCGATCCAGCCTGTCATGTGAATGTAGCAGAGCTGGAGCCGTCCTGGAAACCATGGAAAGGTAAGGATGACGTTGGTTTATTATTTTATTTTTATTGCAGGAGATCGTTGGCTTCAGCTGGAATGGGCGTGATGGTAAGTATGTTTAATTTAGATCATTAAAGAATTTTGTGTTTATTTCAATTAAAGGACTTTATTCTGGGTGTTTGTGTTTTTTTTAACTTTGACTATGAGTTTAGTAATGGGGGTGTCTTATAGACGCCTCTACATTGCTAACCTGGGCTTGATGTCAGCTTGCATTTTAAGCTGACATCAACCCCAACCCTATTACTCCACTGCCACCGCTACAGGGCAGTGGGAAGAGCGAGGCTAAGTGCCAGAATTGGCGCATCCTATGGATGCGCCATTTCTGGGGCGGCTGATGGCTGGTGCTTCTAGCCTGGGAGGGGGCCAATATTCATGGCACCCTTCCTGGGCTATTAATATCAGCCCCCAGCTGTCTGCCTAGCCTTTGCTAGCTATTAAAATAGGGGGGACCCCACATCATTTTTTTGGGGGGTCCCCATTTTAATAGCTGGCAAAGGCTAGGTATTCAGCTGGGGGCTAATATTAGTAGCCTGGGAAGCTCCGTGGGTATTACCCCCTTCCCAGGCTTCAAACATCTGCCCCAGCCGTCTGCTTAATGTCCGCTAGAGACTAAAATTACGGGGAACCCCACTCCAATTTTTTTTTAATAAATCCTTTATTTTATCACTAAATGACAAGTACAGTAATCAACACTATAACTGCACTTATTATATATGAGACTGACATGTTTCTATCTATCTAATCTATGTGTGATGCTCTATTCTTTCTGTTCTAAATTGTCGGGTACCAGTGTATGCTGCTAATGAATTGCCGACCGACTTTTTTAAAGAGACAAAAACACTATTATTTTTTTTAATAAATCCTTTATTTTAACACTAAATAACAAGTACAGTAACCAACACTGTCACTGTACTTATTATATATGTGACTGACATGTTTCTATCTATCTAATCTATGTGTGATGCTCTATTCTTTCTATTCTAAATTGTCGGGTACCGGTGTATGCCTCTGATGATTTGCCGGCTGGCTTTTTTAAAGAGACGGGTGCATGAAAATCGGAGGGCACTAGTGTGTTCCAAGTGCCCTGCTATGTTATTCATGCACCCTCCTATATACCCTGCCTGCCTGTCTGCCTATTTATTCTGCCTGCCTGACGTTTAATTGAGCACCGTTACAATCGATTTGGGCAATTTTTGACCTTCTGCAGACCGCCGGGGGGGACCACCAGAAAAATGCTTGAGTTTCCCATAGACTTACATTGGGCTCATTGCTCGGGTCGAGCACCAGAGTATTCCAATGTGCTCGACTCGAGCTTCGAGCACCTGAGAATTTTAGTGCTCGCTCATCACTAGTCCTAACCTTTACCATTTTTACTATGTGTCAAAAATGACCTCAATGTGAATAAGGGCCGAACAGGGCCAGGGCCCAACAATGGACCCCCAGCCATAGAAATCTATATAAACGTAATGACCAGCTCAAAGAAAGGGAGGCCTTGCCTTTACCTGCACTGAGTGCAAGAACCTAAAGCAAAACAAAAAGAAATGAACCAGAGTATAATTTGATATACATGCAATGTGTAGGAGCATGTTCACACTGGCCATTAAACAGACAAAACCTTAAGATATAAACAAAATGAACATATACCCCGCTGTAAGTAAACAACAATAAATAGTGCATATAAATAACATAGGGTATTTAGTAAACACTGTTTTTGATTAAAAAAAAAGGGCAAAACCCATCCCTCTTCTGACATGCACACACTATAAGAGATAGACAGTCACAGTTAAATGTCTGTATTTTAGGGAATTTTCTTTTGTGTTTGTAAAAACAATTATTAGCTATTTAACAAAAATCTGTATACTCACCTCACCAATTACCTTTTTGGGCACTTTATTCGTTGGAGACTTTATTGCATGCAATGGAGCACTCTTCTGCATAAAAATCATGGTTTTGTTGAACAATGCACACTTTTTCCTATATCACTGCTTGAAGGAAATGTCTTCTCAAACCTGGTAATAGATTAGGAGTTGATTTTGAGTTTACATTTAACCTGAAAAGGTTAATTTAGCTCATATTTAATAATAAAGCCCAGAGCAGTAACCCACCTCCAATATGATGGCATCTGGGTTGAAGTGGAGGACCATGCCTGTTACTGATTCAGCCATGAGCCCATCCATCTGGTCAGTCAAGAGTCACTCTCATCTCATCAGTCCATAAACCTTTGGAAAATATGTCTTCAATTATTTATTAGCCCAGTCTTAATATTTCAACTTCTGTGTCATGTTCAGCAGTGGTTGGGTTTCAGACTTCCTTACCTCGGCCATGTCTCTGAGCACTGAACACCCTGTACTTCTGGCACTACAGGGAGGTTGGTGGATGATAATCGGCTTCTGGTCATTTCACGTTTGTTTCTTCAAATCTTTGACAGGTAACATGCATCCTTTTCTCTCAACACATTTTATGTGATTCTGTTGACTATTTACTACATACCTTTGTTGGTTCTGCGATTAAACCCCAATATCTCAGCAATTTCAAGAGTGCTGCATCCCTCTGTAAGACTTTGAACAATTCTTGACTTTTCAGTGTCAGTTAAATATCTTTTTTTGGCCCATTTTGACAGAAAACAAGCTGCCTAATAAACCTGCACACCCGATAAAGGGTGATATCTTTAGGACACACCCTACCTAATTACACAAATACACATCACTTGGCTGAATCCCATGCACTGTATGCCAGTGCATCAGCAGTTTACCTCAGTCACACAGTGCACAGTGCACTAGCTCTGTCAGCTGTTGGTTGTGGGCACACAGCTCCTCTGCCTGTTCGCTGGTTCCTGCACAGACACACATGACACAGAAGGAGCTCAGTAACATCAGCACTTGCCCTCAGTGTTTACCACACAGCTACTTCTACCCTGTCAGCTGACAGAGCTTGTGCACTGTGTAACTGAGGTAAAGTGCTGATGCACAGACATACAGTGTATGGAATTCATCCAGGAGTGCGCATGCTGTGTAGGCCCAACTCCAACCCTTAGAAAGTCGTATTCGGTGTGTTCAGAACTGAATATAGATTTTCTTCAGAAACAGCATAGGGGGAAATCTTCTAGAAGGTTTTTAAAAGGTTTTCTTTTGAATTTCATTTATAAAGTATATAAAAAAATTATTAAAATTGCTTGCTTTACATTATTATTTAATAAAAATTAAAACTAAAGTTACGATTTAAAAAGTTGATACTGTCAAAATGCTCAAACATGTCTAATAATTGTGCACACAGTGCAGAAACACAGGAGCAAATTAAAAATATTGAGAAAATGCACATGGCTTTTAGATTCCAAAATAGCAATTGATTAAGTCACTTTGTAAAACAACAAAAAACTTTATAAATAGTGTTGAACGAGCACTAAAATGCTCGGGTGCTCGAAGCTCGGGCCGAGCTCACCGTGATACTCGGGTGTTCGACTCGAACAACGAGCCCAATGTTAGTCTATGGGAGACCCGAGCATTTTTGCGGCTGCACCACCGGCAGTCTGTAGAAAGCCTAAAAACTGCCCAAAACGATAGTGACAGTGCTCAAATGACATGGGGATCGCCCCAGGAATCATTTCTGACCCCCAGGTCACTGCTTTTAACAATGTGTTCAGAGGTATTAAGCCACTTTTACGGGCTCACAATAAAACGTTCAAAAACTAAACTGAAACGGTTTTCCTGTGAAATATGTTAAGGAACTTCCTTTCCAGGGTAAAGACTTGTGTATAAGGTAAAATAAATAGCCAAAAACAAAAATACTCCTCCACACCTTGGGTCATGTTCACAAGTAGCATTTTTTATGCATTTTTGTACTTTTGTATTGCTTTCAACCGTGACAAATGCATTCACCGGGAAATGTCATTTTAACATTTTACAACCTTATCTGGCCATGTGCTGTGTGACAAATGCATACAGTGCTGAAAAGACATGGGAACAGCATGGGGAAGACCCCTGGAAGCATCTCTGACACCCAGGTCACTGCCTAAAAGTGTGCCCATCAGAAGTGATCCTTGCCGCATCAGAAGATGCAGACTTGCAACTATCCCCGTGCAAGTCCTTGTCCCAGGGCAGTGTTTAATTGTACCTCCCTCATTCCTTGCATTGCAAGCGCAAGTATGCAGCCTGCCACCCACCCACCCCCAGGCTGCAATACCATACTGATTGTTTGCTTGCACTTGAAATTGAGCCTTTTAGGCATGTGGAGGCGGAATCTGGCTACTACGTCATGGCTGCGTCGGCGGCCTGGTATCCATACTTAGTCCCCAACTGCCCGGCGGCCGTGTGTCCACGCTTAGTCCCCAGCCACCAGGGGGCGGCCGGGTGTCCATACTCGGTCGCCAGCCGCCCATATTTGTCCTGGTGCGCCTTATACACAAGCGCATACCAAAACATTACTTGTGCCCTCCCCAGTGCATTTAGTGGGAAGGACAGCCTAACCACAAACATGTGGACAAGTGAATGTGGCCAGGGATGGTCCATCTCACTCATGCCTTCACACTGAGTTAATATTGTGGAAGCCAGGACACAGTTGGACTCTGGGATGCAACACGTCCTCCAGACATAGAGGATTGCGGGTCCTGGGTCAATCAGGCTTCAACACAAAGTTCAGAAGGTAGACAGCAGCAGTGGTCGGCCTCCTACACAACGAGTAAATTATTCATGATCATGAGGCCATCCATCTCCTTAGGTTTCTGTTCCTTGGAATGCAAGCGCATGTATGTAGTAACGGCTAGGCCTGAGCTGGTCAGCATTTTGGCGCATATCCTACCTCCTCTGAGGATTGCTGGATCTTTTCCTGCTACTATCCCAGTTCTATGACTCCCATTAAAACAAAGCTTCAGGTGATGAATGATGGATGAGGTGGTGGCAAAGGAGAAAGAGCAGGAGGAACAGGGACCATTCACATCAATATCAGGCCAGTCAACCACACATGTCTTGTAGAATATGTTTCTGTACCAAAAGGAGAGGTTTGGCTACATAGTTATAGGGCATACAGTGAGTGCAATGCCTACCAAAAATTTCGAGGCACTCCAATGCCCCTTGGAAGTGACATGGAGGTCATAGGGCCTTAACTAAACCGTTTTTTCCATTTATAGCAAATGGGTCTCCTGTACACTGCTGGCCTAAGCAGTGAATGGAAGGTTTTCCAACAATTATGAGGAACTGCAATGCCCCTTGAAACAGACGTGGATTACATTTTACTACAAACCTTCTACCCATTATTGGGGAGTGGGACTCCCTTAATGTTTGCCTATGCATTGAAAAGCAAAACCTGACTAATATTAGGAGGAAATGGAATGCCCTTGGAAGAGACGTGGAGGTCACAGTAGCTTAACAAGACGGTTTTAATGCCCCTTGGAAGAGTGGTGGAGGTCGCAGTGGAATAAAAAGACAATATCAATGCCCCTTGGAAGAGTGGTGGAGGTCGCAGTGGAATAAAAAGACAATATCAATGCCCCGTGGAAGAGACGTGGAGGTCACAGTAGCTTAAAAAAACAATTTTAATGCCCCTTACAAGAGCCATGCAGTACAGCATATTAAAAACATTATTTCCATTATTGGGAAGTGGGTCTCCCATAGTCTTTGCCTATGCCTTCCAAGCAAAAGCTGCCAAAAATTAGGACGGAGGAACTTGCAGGGCTAGCAACATGGACCACGGTCACCCTGGTGGTATAGTGGTGGTGGAGGCTGAGGATAAGAAGAAGCGCAAAAAACAGCCGAAATGAGAAAGCGTATACCCATGTGTGGGTGTGAAGCGGTGCATGGGAATACACCTCATGAAACAATACAGTGGATTTGACTTTGTTACTCTGCTGTCATTTGGTGGTGATGAGAATTCTGGCTCAATCCAGCCCTTGTTCATTTTGATAAGGTTCAGCTTGTCAGCATTGTCAGTTAACATGCGAGTGCGCTTGTCAGTTATAATTCCCCCAGCGGCAATAAAAACACACTCCGATAACATGCTAGTGGCAGGGCAGGCCAGGACCTCCAAGGCGTACAGAGCGAGTTCAATCCAATTGTCCAGCTTGGATACCCAATAATTAAAAGGCACAGAGTAATCACCATCTTTTGAAACTTTCCACTCCTTGTGAGAGTACCCCGCGCCTCAGGGCCTGTAAGCTGGGCGAGTGTCAGAAAACTGTCCCAGAACGTTGACAGTGTTCCCCTGCCTCTGCTGGATTGGAGTTGCATCTCTCTCGCCTGTACGCCTTGGTTGGTCAACGAACTGTGACCTCTGCCGCTAGCGTGTTTAGATGGTAATTTTTTTAACAGTTCTGCAGCAAGGGCCTTCTGGTATTGCCCCATTTTTGTAGACCTCTCCACCTCAGGAATAAGAGAGTGAAAGTTCTCCTTGTAGCGGGGGTCTAAATGTGTCACCAACCAGTAATGACTGTCACCCAACATTTTGACAACGCGAGGGTCACGGTTAAGGCAGCGTAACATAAAGTCAGCCATGCGTGCCAGACTGGTAACGGGCAAGACTTTCATGTCCTCACCAAGATGACGACTGACCATGCTCTCCTCCTCCTCCTCCTCCCCCCTGTCCTCAGGCCACCCACGCTGAACCGACGGTATGACAGTTGTACAGGTACTACCGTCTACAGCGCATGATACCAGCTCCTGTTCTTCCTCCTCCTCCTCCTCTCCCTCATTGTCTCCCAATGCACATTGGGATTAGATGAGGCAGGGCTGTGTTTAATTGCCCGCTACGACTTCTTGATCCATCTCATCATACTCTGGCTGCAATGCCTCCTCTTTAATTCTCTGCAGAGAGCGTTGCAAAAGACAGACAAGTGGGATGCTGACGCTAATGATGGCGTCATCGCCACTCACCATCTTGGTGGACTCCTCAAAGTTTGTCAAGATGGTACATATGTCAGACATCCAGGTCCACTCCTGAGGTCTTATTTGTGGAGTTTGACCTGAATATCGACAGCCTTGTTGCAGCTTGTACTCCACAACTGCTCTCTTCTGCTCACAAATCCTTTGCAACATGTGGAGGGTAGAGTTCCAACATGTGGGGACATCACACACCAGTCAGTGTGCCGGAAGCTGCAAACGCTGCTGCAACACAACAAGGGCGGCGGAAGCTGTAGCCGACTTCCAAAAATGAGCTAACAGGCAGCGTACTTTGACGAACAGATCTGGCAACTCAGGGTACGATTTAAGAAACCGCTGAACCACGAGGTTAAGCACATGAGCCAGGCATTGTACGTGAGTGATCTTGCCTCGCCTCAGAGCCGCCACCAGGTTAGGGCCATTGTCACACACGACCATGCCTGGATGTAGGTTCAGCGGTCTCAGCCACAGATCTGCCTGCTCTTTCACAGCTGTCCACAACTCACAAGCAGTGTGAGGTTTGTCACCTAAGCTTATGAGTTTCAGCACAGCCTGTTGCCGCTTGGCTGAGGCAGTACTGCAGTGCTTCCAGCTTGTAACTGATGTGGTTATATCTGAAATGGAGGCAGAACATGAGGAGGAGGAGGAGGAGGATGCGCAGGAGCTGTACACTGTGGGGGCAACTCTGACTGACATAGGTCCCCCAATCCTTGGTGTGGGGAGAATGTGTTCTGTCCCAAGGTCTGACTGGGTCCTGGCTTCCACTATATTTACCCAGTGTGCCGTCAGGGAGATGTACCGTCCCTGGCCACAAGCACTTGTCCATGTGTCCGTTGTCAGGTGGACTCTCCCAGTAACTACGTTGTTGAGGGAACGGCAGATGTTTTGGGACACGTGCTTGTGTAGTGTGGGGATGGCACACCGGGCAAAATAGTGTCGGCTGGGGACCGAGTACCGAGGGACGGCCACCGCCATAAGGTTGCTGAAGGATTCCTTCTCCACCAGCCTAAAAGGCAGCATTTCCAATGCAAGCAGTCGTGAAATGTGCGAATTTAGGACTGTGGCCTGTCGGGCGTTGGCTGCGAATTTGTGCTTTCGTTCAAAGGTCTGGGATATGGACAATTGAATGCTGCGGTGGGACATGGACGTGGACATTGATGCTATTTCTTGAGAAACTGCCATAACAAGTGAAGACTGAGAGGAGGGGGCATATTTGCATGCAGTATGGACAGGGGATAGCCTTGCTCGCACAACAGGGGGTTCTCTTACACGCACAACAGTGGAAGAAGCAGTGGTGACTAGTGTTGAGCCACCCCCGTAGTGTTCGGGTTCGGTTCGGTTCGTCGAACACCGGGATGTTCGAGGAACTGTTCGTCGAACTGTTCGTCGAACACCTTAGAACACCGTCGAACACCGTTAAAACCAATGGCAGGCAAACAAAAACACATAGGAACACATAGAAAACACCTTCAAAGGTGTCCAAAAGCTGACAAACTGCTCAGAAGACGCTTTCTTTAAAAAAGCCGGCCAGCAATTCAGCAGCGGCATACACCGGTACCCGACAATTTAGACATGAAGGAATAGAGCATCACACATAGATTAGATAGATAGAAACATGTCAGTCACATATATATGAAGTACAGTGACAGTGTTGCTTACTGTACTTGTCATTTAGTGTAAAGGATTTATTAAAAAATATAATAGTGTTTTCGTGCACCGTCTCTTTAAAAAAGCCGGCCGGCAATTCAGCAGCGGTACCCGACAATTTATAACAGACAGAATAGAGCTTCACACATAGATTAGATAGATAGAAACATGTCAGTCACATATATATGAAGTACTGTGACAGTGTTGCTTACTGTACTTGTCATTTACTGCAAAGAATTTATTAAAAAAAATAATAGTGTTTTCATGCACCGTCTCTTTAAAAAAGCCGGCTGGCAATTCAGCATCTGTACCCGACAATTTAGAATAGAAGGAATAGAGAATCACACATAGATTAGATAGATAGAAACATGTCAGCCACATATATACGAAGTACAGTGACAGTGTTGCTTACTGTACTTGTCATTTAGTGTAAAGGATTTATTAAAAAATATAATAGTGTTTTCGTGCACCGTCTCTTTATAAAAGCCGCCGGCAATTCAGCAGCGGTACCCGACAATTTATAACAGACAGAATAGAGCTTCACACATAGATTAGATAGATAGAAACTTGTCAGTCACATATATATGAAGTTCTGTGACAGTGTTGCTTACTGTACTTGTCATTTACTGCAAAGGATTTATTAAAAAAAATAATAGTGTTTTCATGCACCGTATCTTTAAAAAAGCCGGCCGGCAATTCAGCATCTGTACCCGACAATTTATAACAGACAGAATAGAGCTTCACACATAGATTAGATAGATAGAAACATGTCAGTCACATATATAATAAGTACAGTGACAGTGTTGATTACTGTACTTGTCATTTAGTATTAAAATAAAGGATTTATTATTAAAAAAAATTGGCGTGGGGTTCCCCGTAATTTTAGTCTCTAGCGGAGGTTAAGCAGACAGCTGGGGCAGATGTTTGAAGCCTGGGAAGGGGGTAATACCCACGGAGCTTCCCAGGCTACTAATATCAGCCCCCAGCTGAATACCTAGCCTTTACTAGCTATTAAAATGGAGGACCCCCCCCAAAAAAATGACGTGGGGTCCCCCCTAATTTAATAGCTAGCAAAGGCTAGGCAGACAGCTGGGGGCTGATATTAATAGCCCAGGAAGGGAGCCATGAATATTGGCCCCCTCCCAGGCTAGAAACACCAGCCGTCAGCCGCCCCAGAAATGGCGCATCCATAGGATGCGCCAATTCTGGCACTTAGCCTCGCTCTTCCACGCTGCCCTGGTGCGGTGGCAGGGGGTAATAGGGTTGGGGTTGATGTCAGCTTATAATGCCAGCTGACATCAAGCCCAGGTTAGTAATGGAGAGGCGTCTATAAGACACCCCCATTACTAACCCCATAGTCAAAGTTAAAAAAAAACCACAAACACCCAGAATAAAGTCCTTTAATTGAAATAAAGACACAATTCTTTATTGTTCTAAATTAAACCATACTTACCATCACGCCCATTCCAGCTGAAGCCAACGATCTCCTGCAATAAAAGTAAAATAATAAACCAACCTCATCCTTACCTTTCCATGGTTCCCAGGACAGCTCCAGCTCTGCTACATCGAGATGACAGGCTGGACCGCAGCAGAACGCTGCCATCCAGCCTGTCATCCCGCAGACACTGAGAAGCGCAGGCATGCTTGCCCTCCTCAGTGTTTCGCTGTGACGGCATCCAGATGAGCCGACAATGAACTCGGCTCACCTCATGTACGTCACTGACAGCGTGGGAAAATTCTCCTGCACTCAGCGCTTCAGCGTGAGAATTTTCCCACGCTGTCAGTGACGTGCATGAGGTGAGCCGAGTTCATTGGACATGACCTTGGCTCATCTGGATGCCGTCACAGCCAGACACTGAGTAGCGCAAGCAAGCCTGCGCTTCTCAGTGTCTGCGGGATGACAGGCTGGATGGCAGCGTTCTGCTGCGGTCCAGCCTGTCATCTCGATGTAGCAGAGCTGAAGCTGTCGTGGGAGCCTTGAAAAGGTAAGGATGATGTTGCTTTATTATTTTACTTTTATTGCAGGAGATCATTGGCTTCAGCTGGAATGGGCGTGGCGGTAAGTATGGTTTAATTTAGAACAATAAAGAATTGTGTGTTTATTTCAATTAAAGGACTTTTTTCTGGGTGTTTGTGTTTTTTTTAAATACTTTACTAGAAATTCATGGTGGTCATGTCTAATATTGGCGTGACCCCATGAATTTCAGGCTTAGGGCCAGCTGATAATGCCAAGCTGGCCTTAACCCCTTTATTACCCAGTGAGCCACCGCACCAGGGCCCTGGATGAGTTGGGTACAGCGCCAGAAGATGGCGCTTCTATGAACGCGCCATTTTCCGGGGCGGCTGCGGACTGCAATTTGCAGCGGGTGGGGCCCAGAAAGCTTGGGCCTCCCTGCGCTGCAGATTCCAGCCCCCAGCTGCCTAGTTGTACCTGGCTGGACACAAAAATAGGGCGACGCTCCACGTATTTTTTTTTTAAATTCATGAAATTCATGGAATAATTAAGAAAAAAAGGGCTTCCCTATATTGTTGTGTCCGGCTAGGTACAAATAGGCAGCTGGTGGTTGGGAGCAGCCCGTTCCTGCCTGCTGTACCTGACTGGACACAAATATAGGGCGAAGCCCCACATCAATTTTTTTTTCATTATTTCATGCGTTCTGCTGCCGTCCAGCCTGTCATCTCGATGTAGCAGAGCTGAAGCTGTCATGGGAACCATGGAAAGGTAAGGATGAGGTTGCTTTATTATTTTTCTTTTATTGCAGGAGATCGTTGGCTTCAGCTGGAATGGGCGTGATGGTAAGTATGGTTTAATTTAGAACAATAAAGGAATGTGTCTTTATTTCAATTAAAGGACTTTATTCTGGGTGTTTGTGTTTTCTTTTAACTTTGACTATGGGGTTAGTAATGGGGGTGTCTTATAGACGCCTCTCCATTACTAACCTGGGCTTGATGTCAGCTGGCATTATAAGCTGACATCAACCCCAACCCTATTACCCCCTGCCACCGCACCAGGGCAGCGTGGAAGAGCGAGGCTAAGTGCCAGAATTGGCGCATCCTATGGATGCGCCATTTCTGGGGCGGCTGACGGCTGGTGTTTCTAGCCTGGGAGGGGGCCAATATTCATGGCTCCCTTCCTGGGCTATTAATATCAGCCCCCAGCTGTCTGCCTAGCCTTTGCTAGCTATTAAATTAGGGGGGACCCCACGTCATTTTTTTTGGGGGGGTCCTCCATTTTAATAGCTAGTAAAGGCTAGGTATTCAGCTGGGGGCTGATATTAGTAGCCTGGGAAGCTCCGTGGGTATTACCCCCTTCCCAGGCTTCAAACATCTGCCCCAGCTGTCTGCTTAACCTCCGCTAGAGACTAAAATTACGGGGAACCCCACGCCAATTTTTTTTAATAATAAATCCTTTATTTTAATACTAAATGACAAGTACAGTAACCAACACTGTCACTGTACTTATTATATATGTGACTGACATGTTTCTATCTATCTAATCTATGTGTGAAGCTCTATTCTGTCTGTTATAAATTGTCGGGTACAGATGCTGAATTGCCGGCCGGCTTTTTTTAAAGAGACGGTGCATGAAAACACTATTATTTTTTTTAATAAATCCTTTGCAGTAAATGACAAGTACAGTAAGCAACACTGTCACAGTACTTCATATATATGTGACTGACATGTTTCTATCTATCTAATCTATGTGTGAAGCTCTATTCTGTCTGTTATAAATTGTCGGGTACCGCTGCTGAATTGCCGGCCGGCTTTTTTAAAGAGACGGTGCACGAAAACACTATTATATTTTTTAATAAATCCTTTACACTAAATGACAAGTACAGTAAGCAACACTGTCACTGTACTTCGTATATATGTGACTGACATGTTTCTATCTATCTAATCTATGTGTGATTCTCTATTCTTTCTGTTCTAAATTGTCGGTACCGGTGTATGCCGCTGCTGAATTGCTGGCTTTTCATGTTTCACTGTGAGCACTGTTCCCATCGATTTGGTCAATCACTGTAATGCCACAACCACCATGGCTGTGGCATTACAGTGAGTGGCAGACAATCCCTGCATGATTGGTGCTCTAAATAGCGCCAGACATGCAGGACACGCTTTTGGTGCACGAACAGTTATCGAACATAACCTCGAACAGCCGAATTTTTTGCAAATCGTTCGGGTTCGTCGAACAACTCGAACACCACCCAAAACAGCTCGAATTTGAGATTGGCGAACAGTTCTAGTCGAACACCGCTCATCTCTAGTGGTGACACCCGCTGACACTGGTCGTGGACCCTGGAGTTCACCCACAAAGTCGGGTGCTTTGCTTACATGTGCCTGATCATGCTGGTGGTGGTCAGGCTGGTAGTTTTGTCACCCCTGCTGATGCTGGCATGGAAGGTGGTACAAATGGCCTTTTTGGGGTTATCAGCAGAGTCTTTAAAAAAATTCCAGACTCTGGAAGACCTACCGGTTGTACTGGCAACGTCCGTCGTGTTGGTGTTACGTGGGACGGTTGCCCGCCTTCTGTGTGCGGCCACCTCACTACTTCCTCCTGCCTGTTGGGGTACTCTGCCTCCCTCCCCCTGTGTGCTGCTGGCCTTGCTCTGCGTGTCCTCCTGCCACGTTGGGTTAGTTACTAGATCATCCACCACCTCCTCCTCTTCCACTTCCGCACCAGAGTCCTCCTCCTCACTTTGTGGCAATTGTGTTTCGTCATCGTCCACCTCTTGTGACAAATTGCCAGGGTCGCCTTCCTGTGGCCGTGGCTGTTCAAATATTTGGCCATCGCTACATGGGATCTCCTCTTCCACCACTTCAAGAGGAGCAGGCGAGGGGCCAAATATGGAAATGGACCAGTGAACAGCTCTTCAGAGTGTCCAACTGTGGGATCAAGAGCATCAAGGTGAGGAGAAGTATGCGGTCGAGACTCACGGCTACTAACACTTAACCATGTGGAAGACAGACTGGAGGTGGTGATGCCCAGGTGACTGGAAGTTTTATCTGCTATCCAATTAATAACCTGTTCACACTGATCAGTTCGCAATAGTGGTCTTGTTGTTGTGTGCTTCCCTAGTAATTCGGTCAAGAACTGGGAGCGAGAAGATGTGGCTGTTGGTTTGGGCACATTTTCACCTTGGCCACGGCCCCATCCTCTGCATGCACCATCACCAGAACATCCAGTTCCTCGTCCCTTGCATGCACCTTGCCCATTGTAAATTAAGTAAAATAGCTTACACTCGCACAATCAATGGCAAAAGGGTAATAAAAAGGAGATTAGAACTGTGGAACTGCAAAACCACAGTTATAATTTCCTGGTGTATACCAGACTTGTTAAAATAGATATATTTGTGTCAGCGACACACTCAAACTGCTTTTTTATGGAAAAAAGGCAAGCAGGTTTATAACATCCAGATTTTAACTGTGGAAGAGGAAAAACACAGTTCTATTTCTCTGGCCTACACCAGACTCTTTTAAACAGATATATTGGTGTCTGAACAGTCAGCGAGACACTCAATTTTTTTTTGGAGGGGGGGAAATACCAAAGGTTAATAAGACGGGCATTTGTACAGTCTGGCTGAGGAAAAAACAAACAGGATTTAGATTAAAAAAAAGGGATTTTTCCTGGCCCCTGAGACCTGGGGATACGTTTAGCAATTTGACCAGCAGGAGCATACAGGACTGTAATGCAGTGTTTGTTGGTATAACCACTGCGTCTCTTATACAGTCTGCATCTGGGAAGGATATTAGTCCTGAGAAGGATGGTTTGTTTGACTTGGCAGGCTTTAGAGACCCTACACTAACTATTTCGCAGTATAAATCTCTCCCTAGCTCTGCAGCACTGACCCTACACTGTCTGATCTGGAGCGACTGTGTCCAAGATGGCGGCGCCCGGTTTTAAATACTCGAGGTGGCGCTGTGCGGCCAGCCAATCACTGTAATGCCAACAAACAACATGGCTGCGGCATTACAGTGACTGGCAGGCAATCCCTGCATGTTCATTGGCTCTGTAAAGAGCGCCAAACGTGCAGGGCGGAAACCCGAGCTCCCGCCCGAGTAACCCGGAAATGCTCGGTGCTCGCCGAACATCCCGAGTAGTGAGATGTTCGGGCGAGTACCGAGCAGTGCTGAGCATACTCGCTCAACACTATTTATAAAACAACTTTTTTGTCTACAACAAACACTTGTTCTTAATTAAATTACATATTTTAAATGTAGTTTTATGCATGTCTTTTTGGACGGCAGGTTGTGATTAGTGTTGAGCGAATTTGTTCGGCCTTTCAAATTCAGGTTCGTGTTCGGGGTTACGGCTTGTTCGCGCCAAAAAATCGGCTCCGACCACGAACATCCCTGATTTGCCATGCTGTAACATCTGCGTGACAGTGTGGCAAATCAGGGATGTTCATGGGTGGAGCCGATTTTTTGGCGTTAACAAGCCGGAACCCCGAACACGAACCCAAATTTGAAATGCCAAACAAATTTGCTCAACACTAGTTGTGATATTTGAAGTTTCTCCTTTAAAAACATTGTAATCATTCATCTGAATGTTACACTATAACATTTACTTTTACAATATTATAGTGCTGCCTTACTCCCTAACCTATAAACACTGCTCAAAAAATAAAGAGAACACTCAAATAACACATCCTAGATCTGAATGAATGAAATATTCTCATTGAATACTTTGTTCTGTACAAAGTTGAATGTGCTGACAACAAAATCACCTAAAATTCATCAATAGAAATCAAATTTATTAACCAATGGAGGCCTGGATTTGGAGTCACCCGCAAAATTAAAGTGGAAAAACACACTACAAGCTGATCCAACTTTGATGTAATGTCCTTAAACAAGTAAAAATGAGGCTCAGTATTGTGTGTGGCCTCCACTTACCTGTATGACCTCCCTACAACGCCTGGGCATGCTCCTGATGAAGTTGCAGATGGTCTTCTGTGGGATTTCCTCCCAGACCTGGACTAAAGCATCCGCCAACTCCTGGACAGTCTGTGGTGCAATGTGACGTTGGTGGATGGAGCGAGGCATGATGTCCCAGATGTGCTCAATTGGATTCAGGTTTGGGAAACGGACGGGCCAATCCATAGCTTCAATGCCTTCATCTTGCAGGAACTGCTGACACACTCCAGCCAGATGAGGTCTGGCATTGTCCTGCATTAGAAGGAACCCAGGGCCAACTGCACCAGCATATGGTCTCACAAGGGGTCTGAGGATCTCATCTCGGTACCTAATGGCAGTCAGGCTACCTCTGGTGAGCACATGGAGGGCTTTGCGGCCCTCCAAAGAAATGCCACCCCACACCATTACTAACCCACTGCCAAGCCGGTCATGCTGAAGGATGTTGCAGGCAGCAGATCGCTCTCCACGGCGTCTCCAGACTCTGTCACGTCTGTCACATGTGCTCAGTGTGAACCTTCTTTCATCTGTGAAGAGCACCGGGCGCCAGTGGCGACTCTGCCAATCCTGGTGTTCTGTGGCAAATGCCAAGCATCCTGCACGGTGTTGGGCTGTGAGCACAACCCCCATCTGTGGACGTCGGGCCTTCATACCACCCTCATGGAGTCGGTTTCTAACTGTTTGTGCGGACACATGCACATTTGTGGCATGCTGGAGGTCATTTTGCAGGGATCTGTCAGTGCTCCTCCAGTTCCTCCTTGTAAAAAGGCGGAGGTAGCGGTCCTGCTGCTGGGTTTTTGCCCTCCTGCGGCCCCCTCCACATCTCCTGGTGTACTGGCCTGTCTCCTGGTAGCGTTTCCAGCCTCTAGACACTACGCTGACAGACACAGCAAACCTTCTTGACATGGCTCACATTGATGTGCCATCCTGGATGAGCTGCACTACCTGAGCAACTTCTGTGGGTTGTAGAGTCCGTCTCATGCTACCATGAGTGTGAAAGGACAACCAACATTCAAAAGTGACCAAAACATCAGTCAGAAATCATTGGTACTGAGATGTGGTCTGTGGTCACCACCTGCAGAACCACTCCTTTATTGAGGGTGTTTTGATAATTGCCAATAATTTCCATCTATTTTCTATTCCATTTGCACAACAGCATGTGAAATTGATTGTCAATCAGTGTTGCTTCCTAAGTGGACAGTTTGATTTCACAGAAGTTTGATTTACTTGGAGTTATATTCTGTTGGTTAAGTGTTCCCTTTATTTTTTTGAGCAGTGTACTTATTGATCTAGTTTTATCTATGCAATAAAATGTAATGTTTTAAAATTGTGTGGTAAATGTGTATTGACTGTATGTATGGTGATAAAGGAGTCTATGGGCTTGATTCAACAAGGTGTTTTTGAAAGTTTTATGGTGTTGTAAGGCGGCGGTGTTCACACCGTGCAGTAACTGAGGCAGTGACCCAAGCAAGTCCAACATAAACAGCTTTTATTTCAGCAACTCACGGGTTAACTGAAAGTCCTCCGGTTCGCAGCCGGGTTAATAGAAGTCCATACACAATGGTTGCCTGATGGGTGCAGAGCCTTCCCTGGAGTGGGTTCAGCTATACACAGTCCTGCAGAGTTTTCCTGCTATCCTCCTAGCAGGCCCCAACACTGAACAACACTAATCCTTAGTGCAGGGTTTTTAAAGGACCTGTGGCAAGAGCCACTGGAAAACCCGGGTTGGAGGGAGGAGGCCGCCCCACTGCCTTCCTGTAGCCTCCTCAAGAAATGAAGGCCCTGCCGGGTTTTACTAATCTGCCTTGGCCAGATAGCCTGACCAGGTCAATGCTCACCTTCATTCCTGCATTGTAGCCGCAGGTGAGTTTGTGACTGAAATGCACTCCAATGGATTTAATAGGTCTCTGCACACATTCTGGGGGATATATAACGTCCCTCATATATAATTCCGGTCACTGCCTCACAATGTAAAAAAACTAGAAATTATGCAAAATTTTAGGACAATTCAAAGCTGTGCAAATGTTTTTCAACTTTTGGCAGTTTTATTCCAGTTCTCAGCAAAATTGGAGGATCTTGGGCGCAATAAGACATGTCAAAGCCCATCCAGCAAATTAATCAAAATTTGTTGCCTTAAATTTTACGAGAAATGTACTCCAGTCCTTGACTTAAGTACCATTTCTGGTGGAGGCAAATGGGAGTTGTAAGATGCGCACAATTGATTAAGAGGCATATGCTTTTTAATGAATTACAGCAGTCTTAATTAAGCAGGCACTTCATGTTCATTCTTTAGAAAAGTAGAAGAGTCACATTTGTCTAATTTCTGGCACTAGTTTAGTACTGTAGTTGTGTTTTACATTATCTGCGCTAGATTTGATTCTTGTACAGTGGGGAAAAAAAGTATTTAGTCAGCCACCAATTGTGCAAGTTCTCCCACTTAAAAAGATGAAAAAGGCCTGTAATTTATATCATAGGTAGACCTCAACTATGAGAGACAAAATGAGGAAATAAATCCTGAAAATCACATTGTCTGATTTGGAAAGAATTTTTTTCAAATTTTGGTGGAAAATAAGTATTTGGTCACCTACAAAAGTTCATCTCAATACTTTGTTATATATCCTTTGTTGGTAATGACAGAGGTCAAACGTTTTCTGCAATTCTTCACAAGGTTGGCACACACTGTTCCTCCTATGTTGGCCCATTCCTCCATCCAGATCTCCTCTAGAGCAGTGATGTTTTGGGGCTGTCGCTGGGCAACACTGTCTTTCAACTCCCTCAAGAGGTTTTTTATAGAGTTTAGATCTGGAGACTGGCTAGACCACTCTAGGACCTAGAAATGCTTCTTATGAAGCCACTCCTTCATTGCCCTGGTGGTGTGCTTGGGATCATTGTCATGCTGAAAGACCCAGCCACATTTCATCTTCAATGCCCTTGCTGATGGAAGGAGGTTTGCACTCAAAATCTCAAGATACATAACCCCATTCGTTCTTTCATGTACACGGATCAGTTGTCCTGGTCCCTTGGCAGAGAAACAGCCCCAAAGCATGATGTTGCCACCTCCTTGCTTCACAGTAGGTATGGTGTTCTTTGGATGCAATTCAGCATTCTTTCTCCTCCAAACACGACGAGTTGTGTTTCTACCAAACAGTTATACTTTGGTTTCATCTGACCATATGACATTCTTCCACTACTCTTCTGGATCATCTAAATGTTCTTTAGCAAACTTCAGATGGGCCCGGACATGTAATGGCTTAAGCAGGGGGACACGTCTGGCACTGCAGGATCTGAGTCCCTGGTGGCGTAGTGTGCTACTGATGGTAGCCTGTGTAACGTTGGTCCCAGCTCTCTGCAGGTCATTCACTAGGTTCCCCCCGTGTGGTTCTGGGATTTTTGCTCACCGTTCTTGAGATCATTTTACCCCACGGGGTGAGATCTTGTGTGAATCCCCAGATTGATGTAGATTATCAGTGATCTTGTATGTCTTCCATTTTCTAATTATTGCTCCCACAGTTGATTTCTTCACACCAAGCTGCTTGCCTATTGAAAATTCAGTCTTCCCAGCCTGGTGCAGGGCTACAATTTTGTTTCTGGTGTCCTTCGACAGCTCTTTGGTCTTCACCATAGTTGAGTTTGGAGTGTGACTGTTTGAGGTTGCGGACAGGTGTCTTTTATACTGATAATAAGTTCAAACAGGTGCCAGTACTACAGGTAATGAGTGGAGGACAGAGGAGCCTCTTAAAGAAGAAGTTACAGGTCTGTGAGAGCCAGAAATCTTGCTTATTTGTAATTGACCAAATACTTATTTTCCACCAAAATTTGAAAAAAAATTCTTTCCAAATCAGACAATATGATTTTCAGGATTTGTTTTCTCATTTTGTCTCTCATAGTTGAGGTCTACCTATGATGTCAATTACAGGCCTCTCTCATCTTTTTAAGTGGGAGAACTTGCACAACTGGTGGCTGACTAAATCCTTTTTTTTCCCCACTGTATCTACAAAAGCTTAACCTCTTAGGGAAGGAGCCAGTTTTCACCTTTGTGACCAAGCCCTGTGTTTCAAATCTACTATATATTACATTATGTGATAATAATTTTGGAATTCTTCTATGTATCCCAGTGATTTTGAGATATTTTTTTCATAACAAATTGTACTTTAAATATAAATTTATGTCAATATGTTTTTGGTTTAATTGTGATGAAAATTTAGAAAAATTAGAAATTTTCAAACTTTTGAATTTGTAAACCATTGTATCAGATGACCATACCACAAAAAATAATGAATAACATTTACCATATGTCTACTTTACACATTTTAGTGATGAGCGCAAGCAGTTTTGGACTGGCCCACAGGTGAACGGGAGAATCCTCCGGTGGGCCCCTGTGCAAGAGTGGGCCACCACCCACTTAAATGAGTAGTACTTGGAAAATATACTTGAATAACTATGTACAGGCAAAGGGCAGCATCTTATTCATTTAGCAATCTACCCAGTTCATTGTTATATAAATTTGTGATTGAGGATAATGTCACATTTGCATGTAGCTGAAAAGTGGTGCCCTAGAGTTGGTTACTGGTGGGCCCTTGGCACCGCAGTCCAACACTGACCGCAAGTGCTCGTTACTCGAGTTTTCTTAGAGTGCTCTGGAATGCGATGAGTATCACGGATGCTCAATGGACATGTTTGAGTCCCTGTGGCCTCATGATTTGCTGCTGTTTGACAGTCACAAAACATGCATGGATTGCCCATGTTTGAAAGCAATGCCCACATGTTTTGGCCTTGGGAACTCGGACATATCACTCGAGCACCTGCGATACTTGGTGCATATCTGAGCACTCTGGGCAAACTCGAGTAATGAGCCCTTCCACTCATCACTAGTCGCCATCATTTTTAAAATGTCCTTAGTTTGTTAGAATGTTTAAAGGCTTAAAATATTAGCAGCAAATTTTTTTATGGAAATTTGCAAACTATGCTTTTATAGGGACTATGGTAGGTCAATTCACTCGGCTGCACATAGAGATAGACACAGCAACGCTGTCGCTTTAAATCTTCCACTGGTTTATTAAAGGTACTGCATAAACAAGTGCAGAATTAGACAAAATAAACGCGGCCTTTCTGGCCTAAATGAAAAACAAAAACAAAACGCATCTCCAGTTACATCACGCTGAATGAGCCAGAAGGCTCTATATTTACCTTCTGGACTCCACTCTGGGGTAGAGATATGGTGAACAGTCTCCCACCCACTCTACAGCTGTTCACTAAACATAGCCCTTATTAACATGGCCTATTTACCCCTCTCAGCACTTAATGTGCTGGAGCATTTTCCTAAGTTCATATCACTGAAGCTAATAAGCTCATAGACACAAATCTCCCCTCCAGTACTTTTGTCACAGGACCTATTCAGTTTTAAAGTGACTCTGAGGCGTCTACATAATGGAAAAAAAAAAAAAAAATGGTTCTATTTTAAAAACGGATTCTTCAAAGTACAGTGGCTTGTCAAAGTATTCACCCCCTTGGTATTTTTCGTGTTTTGCTACCTCACAACCTGGAATTGTTTTTTTTTTTGAGGGTTTGCATTAGTTCATGTAAGCCAATACCCTGCAATAAATAAATAAAGAGCAATAGCGTATAAAAATAATATAGGCTACTTAGTTAACATAATTTTGATCAAAATAATGTAAAAGCCATCCCACCACATCACGGTGACCTTATTTGGGACAGTCCTAACTCTAATATTTAAAACTTTACCATTTGTCAAGGAACATGCATGTGGATAAGGGCTGAGAAAACACAGAAACATGGGGAACAAGATAAATAGAATTTCCTGCTCAAGGAAAAGACAGACCACACTTTTATATGTAAAGGGTATGTAACATCCCTGGCAGCGTGCTTGCATGGTGCACCACCTCCCATCATGCAAGACCGCAATCTTACCTGTCTGTCCATGCTGCACTCTTTGCTCCAGTACCTGCTGTGTCCATGTCTCTTGACTGATTGCTTAGGGTGTCGGCGGGGCTTTCTGCTTGTTTCTTATAGCTACTGTGTGCACAGTTCTAATGCATCCCCAGTCTATTGCTGTGAGTCACTGGATACTTAAACCCCCTCCACCCAGTAGGAGGTGCCTGAGCAACACTTTCACTCACTTTGTCTTTTGCAACTGAGTTGCCTGGTCCTGTCCTGTATCTAGTCTGTTCTGCCACCCTGGGGGCTGAGTACCCAGGTCCGCTCCTTGTACCTCTGACATTTAGTCTGTTCCCGCCCCCCTGGGGGCTGAGTACCCAGGGCCGCTACCTGTATCTCCGACTTCTAGTCTATTTCCGCCACCCTGGGGGCTGAGTTCCCAGGCTCGTATCCTTTTCCCAGTTAAGTTCCTGTCTGAACAGTGTCCTAGTCCGTTACTTGTTTCTCTCTATGTCCGTACCTTCCCTTTTCCTGCAGTGTCTGAACCTGCACCTAACTCCAACTCGTTGTCTCTGTACTTCTGTTTGTGAGTTTTGTGTCCACTCGCTACATCATTGTAAGTACCTTGTGTGTATCTGGTTCTGCTCGTTCTGTTTCCCTGCCTCTGTGTTTACCTCCTGTGTTCTAGCTATCTTCCTGTGTTTTCCAGTCTGTTCCATGTGAACAGAGCCCTGTCCTGTCTACCTTCGGTTCCGTTCCGCTCTGCTTGTTCACCGCACCTGCGGTTTTGCTTCGCTCTGCTTGTTCACCGCACCTGCGGTTTTGTTCCGCTCTGCTTGCTCACCGCACTTGCGGTTTTGCTCCGCTCTGCTTGTTCACCGCACCTGCGGTTTTGCTCCGCTCTGCTTGTTCACCGCACCTGCGGTTTTACTCTGCTAGTCAGTGCACCGCCCAAGCCCCCCTATCTAGAAATAGGACGCCCGGCCCACAAGACTCACGAGAAAATGTCCCCCAAGACCGTCCATTCTGAAATAGAGGCCAACCAGAGTCTGCCATTGTGATGCCCGGAACCACCCCCAGGCTCTGTTCATCTGTAGTTCTCCCAGTAGGAGGGAATCCGGTGAAGTTCATGGTAGACACTGGGGTGGCCAACTCCATTTTAAAACCCACTGAACTGCCCCAGGGTCTCCCAGTCCAATTTTCTAACGACAATCTAATATTGATCGGTGTAGATGGCAGACCTAACAAACACACTCTCACCAAACCTATTACGATTGGCCCATTTCCGTAATTAATGGCACAATTTGTCATATCCCCGACCAGCCCGGTAAATCTTTTAGGAGCAGGCCTCTTGTCTAAATTCCGATCCCGAATTCAATACCAGGACAATGGTCAGATGATCCTTACTTTAAAGGATCCAAACTCTGATGCACACATAGAGGAGGTCTGCATCTTACGGGTGCTACCCACGGTTATGATTAACATATCGGATACGAATGGAAATCTACCAAAAGATCTCAGGTTACACCTTCTTACACAGAGGAAATCCCTTCACATCTGTGGTCACAAGGCCCAGACGACATTGGGAGATTGCCGGTAGAACCAATACAGGTGTACCTCAAGACCAGAGCGCCCTTTCCTAAGGTTTGCCAGTACCCGCTCACATACAGTATAGACCAAAAGTTTGGAAACACCTTCTCATTTAAATATTTTTCTGTATTTTCATGACTTTGAAAATTGTAAATTCACACTGAAGGCATCAAAACTATGAATTAACACGTGTGGAATTATATACTTAACAAGAAAGAGTGAAACAACTGAAAATATGTCTTATATTCTAGGTTCTTCAAAGTAGCCACCTTTTGCTTTGATGACTGCTTTGCACACTCTTGGCATTCTCTTGATGAGCTTCAAGAGGTAGTCACCGGAAATGGTTTTCACTTCACAGGTGTGCCCTGTCAGGGTTAATAAGTGGGATTTCTTGCCTTATAAATGGGGTTGGGACCATCAGTTGTGCTGTGCAGAAGTCTGGTGGATACACAGCTGATAGTCCTACTGAATAGACTGTTAAAATTTGTATTTTGGCAAGAAAATAGCAGCAAAGCAAAGAAAAATGAGTGGCCATCATTACTTTAAGAAATGAAGGTCAGTCAGTCTGAAAAATTGGGAAAAATTTGAAAGTGTCCCCAAGTGCAGTTGCAAAAACCATCAAGCGCTACAAAGAAACTGGCTCACATGAGGACCGCCCCAGGAAAGGAAGACCAAGTGTCACCTCTGCTTCTGAGGATAAATTTATCTGAGTCACCAGCCTCAGAAATCGCTGGTTAACAGCAGCTCAGATTAGAGACCAGATCAATGCCACACAGAGTTCTAGCAGCAGACACATCTCTTCAACAACTGTTAAGAGGAGACTTTGTGCAGCAGGCCTTCATGGTAAAATAGCTGCTAGGAAACCATTGCTAAGGACAGGCAACAAGCAGAAGAGACTTGTTTGGGCTATAGAACACAAGGAATGGACATTAGACCAGTGGAAATCTGTGCTTTTGCCTGATGAGTCCAAATTTGAGATCTTTGGTTCCAACCACTGTGCCTTTGTGTGACGCAGAAAAGGTGAATTGATGGACTCTACATGCCTGGCTCCCACCGTGAAGCATGGAGGAGGAGATGTGATGGTGTGGGGGTGCTTTGCTGGTGACACTGTTGGGGATTCATTCAAAATTGAAGGCATACTGAACCAGCATGGCTACCACAGCATCTTGCAGCGGCATGCTATTCCATCCAGTTTGCGTTTAGTTGGATCATCATTTATTTTTCAACAGGACAGTGACCTCAAACACACCTCCAGGCTGTGCAAGGGCTATTTGACCAAGAAGGAGAGTGATGGGGTGCTACGCCAGATGACCTGGCCTCCACAGTCACCAGACCTGAACCCAATCGAGATGGATTGGGGTGAGCTGAACCGCAGAGTGAAGGCAAAAGGGCCAACAAGTGCTAAGCATCTCTGGGAACTCCTTCAAGATTGTTGGAAGACCATTTCCGGTGACTACCTCTTGAAGCTCATCAAGAGAATGTCAAGAGTGTGCAAAGCAGTCATCAAAGCAAAAGGTGGCTACTTTGAAGAACCTAGAATATAAGACATATTTTTAGTTGTTTCACACTTTTTTGTTAAGTATATAATTCCACATGTGTTAATTCATAGTTTTGATGCCTTCAGTGTGAATGTACAATTTTCATAGTCATGAAAATACAGAAAAATATTTAAATGAGAAGGTGTGTCCAAACTTTTGGTCTGTACTGTATGCACAAGAACAAGGTCTACACCAGCAAATTCAGACCTTCTTTGAGAAAGGGGCACTAATCCCCTGTGTCTCCCCGTGCAATACGCTGTTGTTTCCCGTAAGGAAAAAATCCCAACCGGGGCAGCCGCCCGCTTATCGATTGGTGCTGGATTTGAGGGCAGTAAATGCAGCGACAGTCTTGGAAACTCCTGTGGTGTCTAACCCACATACACTTCTCTCACAAATACCATCTACCGCAGCCTGGTATACAGTAATTGATTTAGCAAACGCCTTTTTCAGCATTCCACTACATAAAGACTGTCAGTTTCTGTTTGCATTTACATATCAGGGCAGGCAATTGACTTGGACGGTGATGCCGCAGGGAGCGCAGAATAGCCCTAATCAGTTTGCAAAGAACATGTCTAGCTGTCTGCTGCCATGGCAGCTGGACAACTCTGAGGTAGTACTATTACAATACGTTGATGATCTTCTTTTGTGTGCCCCCACAGAGCAAGTGTCCATCAGGGCCAGTGTTAGCCTCCTCAAGCATCTAGCAAAACTGAATTGTCGAGTCTCAGCCTCAAAACTTCAGTTTTGCCTCAGTCAAGTGGTTTTCTTAGGCCACTGCCTTACTCAGGGTGCCAGACATCTCACAGAAGAAAGAAAGACGGCCATCTACCTACTACCATTCCCAAAAGATCCCATAGAGCTGCAACGGTTCCTCGGACTTTGTACATAATGCAGACAATGGATCCCAGATGCCTCACGTCTGATGCAACCCCTATATGATGCATTAAAAGAAGACACTCTGGCTGATGTAAACAACAAGGACCACTAAAAACTGCTGCAACAAGCCTTTGAGCAATTAAAATCAAGGATAATGACAGCCCCTGCCCTTGGAAACCCGGATTATGCTCAACCTTTTCATTTTTAAGTCTTCGAGATGGTAGGGCATGCAGCCGGGGTACTCACGCAGAGACACTGTACAAAGCAGCGCCCGGTCGGTTATTACTTAGCTCTTCTGGACCTGGTAGCCAGGGACTCCCCCAGCTGTCTACGAGTGGTTCACGCCACACAGCAGTTACTTGAAAAAACGGCAGACATCATCCTTGGACATGAGACTCACATTTATGCTCCACACGATATTGCGGCTGTTTTAGCTTTACAACAACCTAAACATCTGTCCACACAGAGACACTTGCGGCTGCAGTGTACATTGATCTTACCAGAAAATGTGAAATTACACCGGTGCACCACCATCAACCCGGCCACCCTGCTACCAGCACATGAAGGAGAGGGGAAAGAGGCTCTACCACATGATTGTCTGGAACAAATTACTGCGGAGTCAACTCTACTTGTTTTAGTGGGGGAAGTACCCTTGGATAACCCAGAACTTACATTATATAAGAATGGATCAAGATATGCTGATACCTCTGACAGGTTTCATACTGGATATGCTGTCACAACTGAAGATACATTGGTAGAGACTGCAGCCTTAACTCCCAGTATGTCAGCACAGGAAGCAGAGCTCAAAGCTCTGATTGCTGCTTGTCAACAGGCTGAAGGAAAACGTGTGAATATATTTACTGACTCGAGATACGCCTTCGGGATTGCACATGACTTTGGGGAGATCTGGGCAAGGAGAGGCTTTGTCACAACTACAGGTTCTCCTGTAAAAATGCTGAAAGCGTCAGACAATTGATGGAAGGGGTACAATTACCAAGACAGTTGGCTGTCGTAAAGATAAAAGCTCATACCCGACCAGATGCCCCTGAAGCATGCACTTGCTGATCTCCATGAGGTAATGCACTTGCTGATCTCCATGCTAAGCAAGCAGCTCTTCTTCCGACATCCATGTCCATGGCTGTTACGCGGCAGCAGACCAAACAGCTAAATTCCGTGAAAACCCAGGATCAACCTGCAGAAAATCATCAACCGGTCCCTCCAATCACAAAACTACGCTCCACACAGCAGAAAGTCTCAAAAGAGGAACGCCAGTCATGGAAGGAAGCAGGTGCTAAATTAATAGATGGGCTATGGAAGAAGGAACAACTATATTGTTTGTCTCGACTCCTATATCCTGCCGTTGCAGCCTGGGCCCATGGACCGGTGCATCGAGGGAAAAACCAAGCTTTGCTACTGGTACAGAAACTTTATTGGGCCCCAGGAATTTCAATGGTGTTGAGCGCACAAAACAAAGGTTGCACAATATGCCAAACCTGCAACCCAGACAGATTACAGAATGTACAGACAAAACACCTTGCTAAACCAGAGTATCCGTTCCAACGATTGCAAGTTGATCATGTCACTCTCCCTAAAGCAGGACGATATGAATACTGCTTAGTGGTAGTGGATATGTTTTCCAGCTGGTCAGAAGCATTCGCCGTTCCAAGCATGACTGCCAAGACTACCGCCAAAAAGCTAGTCTCTGAAGTTGTTTGCAGGTACGGAGTCCCAGAAGTTATCGAAAGTGATCAGGGACCAGCCTTTTCCTCATGCGTATATCAAGAAATACTTACCATAATCGGATCAACAGTGGTGCTGCATACTCCTTACCATCCACAGTCAAGCGGTAAGGTGGAGAGAATGAATGGCACGCTGAAAAGGCAATTGACCAAAATGATGCAGGAGACTACAGCCCAGTGACCTGAGCTCCTTCCCATTGCACTATATCACATACATACCACCCCCATAGGGAAGCATAAATTGTCACCCTATGAGATACCATTTGGGTCGCAACCAGCTATAGCTCGATTTACCCCACAACAATTATCGGAAGAAACGGATTATGTTGTACAGTATGTGATTCAGCTTGCCAAAGCACTAACTAACACCCATGCGTTAGTATCATCTTCTATTCCAGATACAGCTGATGCAGAAGGTTGTCATACCCTCAAGCCCAGAGATTATGTGTATGTGAAGAAGCATGTTCGGAAACATGGACTAGAACCATTGTTTGACAGACCATACCAAGTGCTCCTTACAACTAGTGTTGAGCCACCCCCGTAGTGTTCGAGTTCGGTTCGGTTCGTCGAACACCCGTGTGTTCGCCGAACTGTTCGTCGAACTGTTCGCCGACCACCTTCGAACACCGTTAAAACCAATGGCAGGCAAACAAAAACACATAGAAACACATAGAAAACACCTTCAAAGGTGTCCAAAAGCTGACAAACTGCTCAGAAGACACAACTAACACATGGAAAAGTGACAAGTACATATAGTCATGCGAAAAGAAAAGAGGTGGAGGAGTAAAAGGAGGGGGAGATACAGATATAGGCATGTCATGCCCTTCTAAAATCCAAAAAGTGAGAAGCCGAGACGGCCAGTCCGCTCCTGCCCGTGCCACGTCCGTGTCGCCGGGTTTGTGCCAGAGCCGCGGTGAACCCTGACGGCCAGCCCCCCTCTCCCAATACTGGTGCCTGTCCGCTGGTGGGTCGAGAGAGCCCCCCTGTGGTGGAGGCAGCTCTAAGCTTTTTAATTTAAATTGTCCCTCTAATTTGAATGAATACACTTTAAATCCATTTACAAGGATCTATTGGAGGGCAAGTCTCATGCCAGCAGCCGCGTAATTCCAGCTCCAGTAGCGTCCACTAAAGCTGCTGCAGTTAAAAAGCTTTTATAAGGATCGAGCTCGGCTGTCCACCGCAAGGCATCCTAGTGACAGTCCCAGCCCCTATTCCTTGGGGTGCCTCCTGATGCTCTTCAATGAGTATCCCGTGGTCCCGAAGCATTTCCTTTGAAAAAATTAAGTGTCCAAACTACAGGTGGTGTAGCTTGCTTAACAGCCGGGATAATCCGCTGACTAGCAGACACTGCTAGTAGGCACAAAGTATTTCCTGGGCTAGATGCAGTTAAAAATTTGTAAGTAGATACTCTCGTTGGATGCTGAGAAAGCATTCCATAGAGTCTCCTGGCACGCCATATATGATTCTCTTAAAAAGCTTGGGGTAGGGGTCTAGGGGACCCTTTTATAGCCAAAATCACGGCCCTGTATCACAATACGTCACCTAGGCTGAAGATAAATGGAACTGTAGCACCGAGGGCTCGGTTGCTACAGACGTATTGCACCTCACCCAGAGGTGTGATATCTCACTCTCAGATAAGGATGGAGTGTGGATCAGGACCCGACACCTGCATGCATTACACCACATTGCCGTGGGGCAGGGCGACCAATATGCCCCTGAGATGGGCACGACAGTCCCTGTCCCTGGCTGGAGTGGGGGGAGGGAACACTGAGGAAGGGGAACCCTGCAGTGCAGGAGCAGGGAGGAAGCAGTTCCTGGGTGCATTGAGAAGGGAGTATAAAAGGTGGGCACCATCTTAGTTCAGTGCAGAGAAGTCTGAGCAGAAGTGGCAGGGAGCAGGGGCTCTGCATGAGCTCTGCTCCGGAGGCGGGCCTAGTAACAGAGGCCCAGGCCTGCAAGAGGGAGAAGGAAGGAAGAGGAGCGGAGAAGGCTCCAGGAACGAGGAATGAAGGGATCCCAGGGGTGCGGACGGGCGAGTCGCCACCGCACGCCCGAATCCACCTGCGTGGAGGGGTCAGGCCAAAGGGGGAGACCGGTCCCCGAACTAGTGGAGGCAGGAAACGACCCTCAGCTAGAAACCGGAGGCTCTGACATTTTATGTGGCGCAGCCCATTGCTCCACCCGCTAGGAAGGCACCACATAGGGTCAGGGAAACTGGCGCCAAGTTTACCAAGAGGAGGCCCGAGGCAGCAGGACAGAAGTGTTGGTAAGAAAGGCCAGACAAAGGACACACAAAGGGGGTCCTGTGAAGCGCTCCAAAGTTATCTGGGAGTTGTCTGAGCCCCTCACCTGGTGAGCACAGTACGACGTGGGCAGCCGTTACCTGCAGACGTGGTCTGGATAATAAGAACTGTGAGTAAAGGCCCTGAACTGCATCACTGACTCCGTGTCGTTACTGCTGCTGCCCTGCACCATCACCCCCATCCTCCGCATACACTGCCCTGAGGCTATACTCCTCCCGTGGGGAGTTATGCTACGCTCTGCTGCACCCACAACACCAGCCTTAGCGGTCTGCCCTGTAGCGGTGGTTCACTCTGACCGCAATCCACGGGTGGCGTAGTCGGACATTTAAACATCAAAACCACATAAATAGTTCCGCCACTGGTTTGACCGCCCTGAGCCACGGAACCGGATCGCCGCCACGAAGACTACAACCACCAGCATCCACCAAAAAGGGTCCGGCTCCGGGTGTCCCAAGGCCCAGGGGGTGCGTCAGAACATTTTCATCACCTTTCACAATCACCAATGGGACAAGGCAGGGATGTCCTCTGTCCCCTCTCTTATACATCCTAGTGACGGAGCACCTGCTCTCATCAATTCGCCATAACCCCAATATTAGGTGGATTGAGGTGGGAGGCACCGAGTACAAGTGCTCTCTATTTGCTGATGATGTCCTAGTATATATCACTCAATCACATATATCCATCCCTGCTGTTATGGCTGAAATAGATCACTTTGTTACATGGTCAAATTTTAAAATCAATGCAGCGAAGTCTGAGGCCCTCGATGTCTCCCTCCCTAAATCCATATAGGATTCCATCCAGTCCAACTTTCCCTTTGCCTGGCCCTCACAGGGTATCAAATACTTAGGAATTCCTATTCATAGAGACCTCTCCCATCTATGTTATCTTAATTTTGGGCCCTTTATTGAACAATTCCATACAGACCACGGTTGGCAAGTTAGAACTGTAAGATTCACTACGTGAACCACTGGTGTTTTGTGGAAAAGCACATGTACACCGCGTTCCAAATTATTATGCAAAAAGTGTTTAGGAGTGATAAGGGAAGAATTTGTTTGTTTGTCAGTTAAACTCATTGATGGTGATGTGTGTCAGGGCTCTTTATATCACTGTAAGCAATTGCAGACACCTGTGCTAATTAGTTTGGCAGGTGTGTCCAATGAAAGGCAAGACTACTTAAGAAGGCTCTCTCACATTATTAAGCAGCCTACATTTTCTGCCAAAATGGGAAAGAAAAAGGATGTGTCGGCTTCTGAGAAGCAACAAATTGTGGAGTGTTTAGGTCAAGGCATGACTACAATCAACATTGTGCGATGATCAGGATGAAGTGTCTTGGCAATCAAGAAGTATGTAGCTGATTCACAGTACACATGTGTGCGTGCTGATAAGGGCAAATTGAGGACTCTTTCCTACAGGCAATTACGTCAGGTTGAAAGAGCAGCGGCAAAAAAGCCTTGTCATAGCAGCAGACAAGTTTTTGAAGCTGCTTGTGCCTCCAACGTCCCCCGAACAACAAGATGCAGGGTCCTTCAGAGGTTTGCAGCTGTGCATACGCCATCCTGTCGACCTCCTCTATCCACTTCACACAAGCAGAAACGGCTCCAGTGGGCCAAACATTACATGAAGACTGATTTCAAAACTGTTTTGTTCACGGATGAGTGCCATGCAGCGCTCGATGGTCCAGATGAATGGAGTGGAGGATGGCTGGTTGATGGACACCCCACGCAAACACGGCTACAGCGCCAACAAGGAGGAGGTGGAGTAATGTTTTGGGCTGGAATCATGGGGAGAGAGATTGTCGGCCTCTTTAGGATCCCTGAAGGCGCTAAAGATGAACTCCATAATGTATGTGGATTTTCTCAAACAGCACTTCCTGCCATGGTTCAAGAAGAAGAACCGTGTATTTCACAGCAAGATCATTTTTCTGTATGATAATGCACCATCTCATGCTGCACATAAAACATCTGCATCTCTGGCTGATATGGGCATAAAAGGGGACAAACTTATGGTGTGACCCCCATGCTCCCCTGACCTCTACCCCATTCAGAACCTTTGGAGCATCATTAAAAGGAGTGTCTATGATGGCGGGAGGCAGTTCACATCTAAGCAACAGCTCTGGGAGGGTATTCTGTCCTCATGCAAAACAATTGAAGCAGAAACCATCCAAAACCTGACAAATTCAATGGACGAGAGAGTTCAGAAGCTCCTTTCGAACAAGGGGTCCTATGTGAAAATGTAACATCACCTAGAATAAAGTTTTGAGTTGAAAACTGTTTGATTTCAGTTTCTAACAACCTGCTAATGCTTATAATTTCAAAAATGACCATTTTTTTGGTCTTTATTAAAATGAAAAGGTTGATCGAAAAGTTTGGGGGATCTAAGAGTGTGGCAACCAAGTAGTCATGATTACTTCGAATTCTGACATTATGAGGGTCATGCTGCAGGTAGTGCAGCAAGAAGGCACTTATGTGTCTTGCGCATCTCGGAGCCCCAAAATTATTTTCCGGGCTAGATGCAGCTAAAAATTATTTTTAATTTTAAATCTGGTGAAGCTTATTATAGATGGCCTAATAGGATCAGTGCTGCACACTGCTACAAAGCCCAAATTATTTTCCAGTCAAGATACAGATAAACATGATTAGTAATTTGAAAGCTTAAAACGGTTGGTAGGGTGATTTTAACCAATCATCAAGCTTTTACTCTCCCCAGGATGACACAGGGGTAGAAAAGTCGTTTCGGATCCATGATTTGTTCATCTTTATGAACGTGAGTCTGTCTACATTATCAGTGGAGAGCCGCGTGCGCTTATCTGTCAGCACACCACCAGCAGCGCTGAACACACGTTCAGACAGAACGCTGGCTGCGGGGCATGACAAGATCTCCAAGGCGTAAGTGGCTAGCTCCGGCCATTTATCCAGATTGGAAGCCCAAAAAGAGCAAGGGTCCAGTGACACAGTCGTGGCTTCAATGTTTACTTGGAGATACTCCTGTACCATCGTCTCTAGGCGTTGACTATGTGTCAGACTTCTTGTCTCCTGTGGCCTTGCAAAGGATGGACTAAAAAAGTGGTGAAATGATTCCGCAAAATTGATGTTACCAGCAGATACTGTGGTTCTGTTACGGTTTGAGTGCTGAACACTTGACGGTCCCACGGTTGGCAAGTTGGAACTGTGAGATTCACTACGTGCACCACTGGTATTTTGTGGAAAAGCACATGTAAGATTCTGCAACAGTCTCTGCTGATACTCCTGCATGCTTGCATCCCTTTCTATGGCAGGAATAATTTCTGCAAATTTACTTTTGTACCGGGGATCTAACAGTGTGGCAACCCAGTAGTCAGGATTATTTCTAATTCTCACAATTCGAGGGTCATGTTGCAGGTAGTGCAGCAAGAAGGCACTCATGTGTGTTGCGCATCCAGGAGCACCAAGTCCCTGTTGTGTTGGTGGCGAGGTAACAATCATGCTTCCTTCCTCTGTCCTCTCCCCCCAACCTCGCACAACAGAAATGTGATCAAGGTCTCCCTCATCTGATGAGTCTTCCATCAGTTCGTCCTCCACTTCTTCCTGGGCTCCTGCACCTTCCTCACTAGTTTGGCTGCTACCATGCGCCCTGGTAAAATCATCTCCCCCACCCTCACATGCCTGCCGCCTTGGTGCTGCCGACCGTCTGGACCTTGCAGATGTTAGCCCTTCCGCATACAACTCCTCCTCCTCTACTTCCTCCACCTCCTCTTGTGCCACCACCTGACTCCGAATTCTGTTTAACATGTGCTCCAGCATGTAAATCACTGGAATAGTCATGCTGATAATGGCATCGTCAGCACTAAACATCTTCGTCGCCATTTCAAAACTGTGCAGAAGGGTGCATAGGTCCCTGATCTGAGACCACTCCTCCAGCGTGATTTGCCCCACCTCTGAATCTCGTTGGCCCAGGCTATACGTCAGAACGTATTGCACCAGGGCTTGTCGGTGCTGCCACAGTCGCTGCAACATGTGCAGAGTTGAATTCCACCGGGTAGGGACATCGCATTTTAGCCGGTGAAGTGGCAGGCCCAACGACTTCTGTAGAGATGTAAGTCGCTGAGCTGCAGGATGCGAACGGCGGAAGTGAGCACACAGCGACCGTGCCCTCTGCAGAAGGCCATCTAGTCTGGGAAAGTGGGCTAAAAATTGCTGGACAACCAGTTTCAACACGTGAGCCATACAAGGCACATGTGTGACATTGCCCCGGCGAAGGGCCGCACCCAGGTTTGCAGCATTGTCGCACACGGCCTTCCCTGGTTTCAGGTCCAGTGGAGACAACCATTCATGAAATTGGTTCTCCAGAGCTGACCACAACTCCTCAGCTGTGTGACTCACATTTCCCAGACATTTCAATGTAAAAACCGCCTGATGACGTTGAGCCCTACTGCCAGCATAGTAAGGAGGTGTGCAGGATCCCTTCTGCGCAGTTAGAAAGCTTGTGGCATGACCAGACAGGCTTTGGGTGCAGGTGGAAGACCGAGAGGAGGTTGAGGAGGCAGAAGCAGTGGAGGAACTTTGACATAAAGAGGATTGACGCACAACTCGTGGGGACGGCAAGACTTGGACAGCAGCCCCTTGTCCTGCTGTCACCATAGTTACCCAGTGCCCAGTCAGCGACATGTAACGCCCCTGTCCATGCCTACTCGTCCAAGTGTCTGTGGTGAAATGCACCCTGTCACACACAGAGTTTCTCAAAGAAGCGGTGATGTTGTGTGCGACATGCTGGTGGAGCGCAGGCACACCTTTCTTTGAGAAGTAGTGCCGACTGGGCATCTGGTACTAGGGCACTGCGACGGACATAAGGTCTCGAAAATCCTCTGTGTCCACCAGGCGGAAAGGCAGCATTTCTGTAGCCAAGAGCTTGCAGATGGTGAAATTCAACCTCTTAGCTTTCTCATGGCTAGGAGGAAATGGTCTTTTACTTGTCCACATCTGAGGGACCGAGGGCTGGCTATTGTGCTTAGACGGGGTTGATAAGGGTGTCCCCGGCAAACTGCCGGTCTGTGAGGAAGATGCAGGCGGACATGATAGGTTGCCTTGATCCAAAGGTGGTGCTATCGATGTCGGACAGCGCTCAAGACCAGCTGGTGTTACCACCTCCAAAGAAAATGATGACCTGCCAATCACGCTGGCTGTTGCGGGTAAAGAGGTGGCAGGTCTGCGCCCCAAAACAGGTGTGACTTCTGTCCCCCCAGTCACAGAGGATGAAGAGGCCGCGGATGCACAAGATATGGCAGACGGTGGTTGGCCCGGCCGGCTAGGCCGCATTGTAGCACACTGAGCTTCCCACTGCAACTTATGCTTCATGTCCATGTGCCGGTTCATGCATGAAGTACTCAAACTATGTATTTTTTGGCCTCTACTTAGCTTTTGCTGACAAATGTTACAGATAACACGAGTTGGGTCATCTTTATCGATCTGAAAAAATGCCCAGGCTATGCAAGGCTTAGCACCCATGCGACCTGAAGAGCCACCACGACTTGTGGTGAGAGGCAGAGTTGTGTTTGAGGATGCAGTTGTTGACGTGCTTCCAGTACTACGTCTCTGTCCAGGAAGGCGCAACCTGACCTCGTCGTCACTAGCATCTTCCTCCACCTCCTCTGCTGACCTCATCTCTTGGCTAACTGTGGGTTGACAGTAAGTGGGATCTCCGACCTCATCATCATCACCCTGTGCGTTATCACACCCGTCGTCCTCAGAGCCAACCTGTTCCTGCCCTGACAAAAAACTAAAGTTGTCGCTCCAATCAGGTATTTGAGTCTTATCATCGTCTTCCTCATTGTCTCCACCAACAGGAGTTACAGTTTGGGAATGAGGGTCTACATTATGGTCAGAACCTTCTGCGTCTGGTCCTGGATCCGACTCATAAAGATTCTGGGCATCAGTGCAGATCATTTCCTCGTCTGGATTCACAGAAGCGCTGGAGTCGACCTCTGATTCCCAGGCTATAGTATGAGTAAACAGCTCTGCAGACTCAACCATCTGTTCTACCTCATACTCAGACGGGCAGCTGGAGATTTGGGAGCTGTGAGGAAGCAAGTGCGATTTGGGTGACACCTTTGAGGACTGGAGTATTTGTGATGTTGAAGTTGATGTGGAGGAGAGCCCACTTAAAGGAGCACTTGATATCCGTTGAAGCACCTGCTGTTTTTGTGCCTCATCTGGAATTTGTAGCGATTGGCGTGGCCGTAAGAAAGGGATCTTATCACATTGTCCGCTAAAAGAATTAGACATTTTAGTTTGGCTGGAAGATGGTCTTTCTTCTGCACCTACCCCACGGACACAACCTTTTTTCCCCTTCCCAACACGCCTATTCCCCTTTCCACCAGCAGCAGGCCTTTTTCCACTCATTTTGGTGGTTAACTAATTCACAACTCTGGAGTTGTTTGCACAAAAAAACAATGGATGGTAACCGAGCAGAGCTGAGTGGCCAAACTGTGGTATTAGGCCAAAACTATTGGCTGGGTTAGATGCAGAAAAAAATTATTTTTAATTTGCAACCTGATGGAGGTCAGTATAGATGGACTAATAGACCAAGTCCCACACACCGCTAGAAGCCCAAATATTTTTTCAGAGCTAGATGCAGAAATTTTTTTTATTCAATTTGCAACCTGATGGAGGTCAGTATAGATGGACTAATAGACCAAGTCCCACACACTGCTAGAAGCCCAAATATTTTTTCAGAGCTAGATGCAGAAAAAAATTATTTTTAATTTGCAACCTGATGGAGGTCAGTATAGATGGACTAATAGACCAAGTCCCACACACCGCTAGAAGCCCAAATATTTTTTCAGAGCTAGATGCAGAAAAAAATTATATTCAATTTGCAACCTGCTGGAGGTCAGTATAGAAGGACTAATAGAACAAGTCCCACACACTGCTAGAAGCCCAAATATTTTTTCAGAGCTAGATGCAGAAAAAAATTATTTTTAATTTGCAACCTGATGGAGGTCAGTATAGATGGACTAATAGAACAAGTCCCACACGCTGCTAGAAGCCCAAATATTTTTTCAGAGATAAATGAAGAAAAAAATTATTTTTAATTTGCAACCTGATGGAGGTCAGTATAGATGGACTAATAGACCAAGTCCCACACACTGCTAGAAGCCCAAATATTTTTTCAGAGCTAGATGCAGAAAAAAATTATTTTTAATTTGCAACCTGATGGAGGTCAGTATAGATGGACTAATAGAATGATGCTATGCCCAAAAGATTTTACTTCACTAGGTGCAGTAAAAAAATTGGTATTCTATACACAGGTGGTATATCTTGCAACACAGATAGGCTACTCCACTGACTAACACACTCTGCAATAGGCCAAAAAGGATTAGCTTTGCTAGATTCAGCCAAATGCTGTGAAAAAAACTTGCACAGCACTGGCACAGACCTGCCTGGCAAAAACTGATAGGAACTGATGTAACCTAGTCCTGAAAAGGACTCCAATTACAATTAGTCTTTACTCCCACAATCTATCTATTTAAGAGCACAGACCTGCTTGATAAAAGTCGTAGGAAATGCTGTAACCTAGTCCTTAAAAGGACTGCAATCACAACTATTCCCTACTCCCAAGCTATCTGTATATTTGTGCGAAAATTGGCTTGAAATTAACAAGGTATAGCGCACACAGCAACAGCGGTGCCGTCTAACACGCAGCTGCAGCAGTGAGAAAATGGTGGCGACGGGGAAAATGGCTTGGTCTTATAGGGCAAGGACATGTGACATACACTGCCAATCACACATGCCCTTGCTTGTGTGAAAAAAAGCACTTCGCTCCGTGTGTGCGCTGCTGATAGGCTGACAGATTGCACCTCCCCACTGCAAATGCGGGAAAGAGAAAAAAAAATGGAGATCTTCATTGTTCCTGCAGAGATCCATCCCCTGCCCCTCCCCCCGCCCCGCTGTACACTCAAACTGCGTATTAACATTAATTTTCATCATTACTGAGAAAAAATCCAGTTATGATTTTGGTGCACGAACAGTTATCGAACATAACCTCGAACAGCCGAATTTTTCTCAAATTGTTCGTGTTCGCCGACCGGCTCGAACACCGCCCAAAACAGCTCGAATTTGAGATTGGCGAACAGTTCGAGTAGAACAACGCTCATCTCTACTTACAACCCCAACAGCAGTAAAACTTGAAGGGAAGTCAATATGGATCCTTGCTTCACACTGCAAACGTCAACCATCCTGATGATATTTTATGATAATATGTGTGGTTAGACTAGTCAATACCTGGAATAGCCTACAACAGAGTACTGACCCTTTTAATAACAAGTTCATTACTCACCACCAGATTTTGGTACAAGAATTGAGTCAATTAGAGAGCAACCAGATCAGTGACTGTTGGATATGTACTCACTCACCAGTTTCAGCCGCTAGTATGCCTTTTCTGGTGGTCCCAGTCACTCTGAAAGAATTACTAAACTGGCCCAATTGTAGCAACACCCTTGCTAATAACGCTACTTCATTTACTAGATTATGGAACACCACTGTAGGTATACCAGTAGTTGGGTGGGTGGATCTCCCCTGGTGGCAAGGAAATCTTACTGCCAACAGTAGACCCCTACAATTTCTTGCCCTTAAAGGAAACAAATGGGTGCCCAGAAACAAGTCTTCCTTGACTAATTTAGGCTTCATACCAACTGAAGGTCTACAAATTAGTTTTAATGCTACCTCTAGTATGGCAGATGCTTTTAAACCATCATTGTTGGAAAGCTACATTCATAATCACTCATGGGTACATGCAAATTTGTTGATAAAAGGTACCAATGACACATGTTATAAAATATCTGGTAACATCCCTTGCAATGAAGCTTCTGAATATAAGCCTAGTGATCCAACATGTGGCATTCCGGATGTTGGATATTGTAGCCCCCTGGGACAAACGCCTTCATGGTGTATGTTATCAAATAACACCATTTTTATCGATTTAGTACATAAATTAGTATTACAGCACTCTGCTTTATTGGATCTGCCATCAGCCACATATTGGGTCTGTGGGAATAATGCGTATAAATGGCTCCCAGTCGGAGTAGGGGGGACTTGTACGTTGGCCCGGCTAACACCAGCCACTTATCTTATTCCCCATAGTAAAGTAGATATGAGAGCCATCACTCTTTATACCTTCTATAAATATGCCAAGGACAACATCCCACACCCATCAGGAAGACCTCATTTAGTACAAATGAGTATACCCAATAAAGATAGCCAGTACAGTCTTCCTCTACCCTATGGTAACACAAATGGAAGACATGAGGAAACTCAGGGAAGAATATAAGAAACATAACGAATTGACCAAAGACAGTTTTTAAATACTGCTAATTGGTTTAAAGGGATTGGTGGATGGATTGCTGGAATATTACAAGGAGTGTTGCATATTGCTGCTTGCATCTTGTTAATGTATGTCTTACTAAAACTAGTCTTTTTTTGTATCCCAATTTGCATGAGGAAAACCTGCCAGTCATCAGAGAGCAAGGAGAACGCTGTCAACCAACATTGAGTGCTACTATACACGGACCTCCCAGATGTAACCAGCATTGAGGACCTGGACGGCAAGGGAATGATGACCTTCACCCGCACGCCCCAACTAACCTCACGTCTGAAGATCAGAGCTTTATGATTATATCAACGGACAAGGGGGGATGGACATGCCGCCACTGCCTCAATTGGTAACAAGGGCACTAATTGAGTGAAGACCAATGTCCCTCAGGCTCAAACGATGACCCTGGGAAAGCACCTCTATTGTTGATAAGAACATAATTTTTAGGGGGGAAATGTAAAGGACATATCGATATTCATGCTATAGTTACTTTTATAGTTACTTCATTTTTTGATTGCTTGCTTCTAAAATCATGTTATTATTAGTGTTGAGCCACCCCCGTAGTGTTTGAGTTCGGTTCAGTTCGTCGAACACCCGTATGTTCGCCGAACTGTTCGTCGAACTGTTCGTCGAACACCTTCGAACACCGTTAAAACCAATGGCAGGCAAACAAAAGCACATAGAAACACATAGAAAACACCTTCAAAGGTGTCCAAAAGCTGACAAACTGCTCAGAAGACACAACTAACATATGGAAAAGTGACAAGTACATATAGTCATGAGAAAAGAAAAGAGGTGGAGGAGTAAAAGGAGGAGGAGACACAGATATAGGCATGTCATTCCCTTCTAAAACCGAAAAAGTGCGAAGCCGACACGGCCAGTCCGTTCCTGCCCGTGAGACCTCCGTGTCGCCGGGTTTGTGCCTCAGCTGCGGTGGACCCTGACGGCCAGCCCCCCTCTCCCAATACTGGTGCCTGTCCGCTGGTGGGTCGAGCAAGCACCCCTGTGGTGGAGGCAGGTCTAAGCTTTTTAATTTAAATTGTCTCTCTAATTTGAATGAATACACTTTAAATCCTTTTACAAGGATCTATTGGAGGGCAAGTCTCATGCCAGCAGCCGCGTAATTCCAGCTCCAGTAGCGTCCACTAAAGCTGCTGCAGTTAAAAAGCTTTTATAAGGATCGAGCTCAGCAGTCCACCGCAAGGCGTCCTACCGCCAGTCCCAGCCCCTATGCCTTAGGATCTCTCCTGATGCTTTTCACTGAGTATCCCGGGGTCCCGAAGCATTTCCTTTGAAAAAATGAAGTGTCCAAACTACAGGTGGTGTAACTTGCTTAACAGCTGGGATAATCCGCTGACTAGCAGACACTGCTACTAGGCACAAAGTATTTCCTGGGCTAGATGCAGTTAAAAATTTGTAATTAGATACTCTCGTTGGATGCTGAGAAAGCATTCCATAGAGTCTCCTGGCACGCCATATATTATTCTCTTAAAAAGCTTGGGGTAGGGGTCTAGGGGACCTTTTTATAGCCAAAATCATGGCCCTGTATCGCAATACGTCACCTAGGCTGAAGATAAATGGAACTGTAGCACCCTGAGGGCTCGGTTGCTACAGAGGTATTGCACCTCACCCAGAAGTGTGATATCTCACTCTCAGGTAAGGATGGAGTGGGGATCAGGACCCCGACACCTGCATGCATTACACCACCTTGCCGTGGGGCAGGGCGACCAATATGCCCCTGAGATGGGCACAACAGTCCCTGTCCCTGGCTGGAGTGGGGGGGAGGGAACACCGATGAAGGGGTAGTGTAGTGCAGGAGAGAAGAGAGTATAAAAGGTGGGCACCATCTTAGTTCAGTGCAGAGAAGTCTGAGCAGATGTGACAGGGAGCAGGGGCTCTGCATGAGCTCTGCTCCGGTGGCGGGCCTAGTAACAGAGGCCCAGGCCTGGAAGAGGGAGAAGGAAGGAAGAGGAGCAGAGAAGGCTCCAGGAACGAGGAACGAAGGGATCCCAGGGGTGCGGACGGGCGAGTTGCCACCGCACGCCCGAATCCACCTGCGTGGAGGGGGTCAGACCAAAGGGGGAGACCGGACCCCGAAACTAGTGGAGGAGGGAAACGACCCTCAGCTAGAAACCGGAGGCTGTGACATTTTATGTGGCGCAGCCCCTCGCTACAGCCGCTAGGAAGGCACCACATAGGGTCAGGGAAACTGGCGCCAAGTTTACCAAGAGGAGGCCCTGAGGCAGCCGGACAGAAGCGTTGGTAAGAAAGGCCAGTCAAAGGACACACAAAGGGGGTCCTGTGAAGCGCTCCAAAGTTATCTGGGAGTTTTCTGAGCCCCTCACCTGGTGAGCACAGTACGACGTGGGCAGCCGTTACCTGCAGAAGTGGTCTGGATAATAAGAACTGTGAGTAAAGGCCCTGGACTGCATCACTGACTCCGTGTCGTTACTGCTGCTGCCCTGCACCATCACCCCCATCCTCCGCATACACTGCCCAGAGGCTATACTCCTCCCGTAGGGAGTTATACTACGCTCTGCTGCACCCACAACACCAGCCTCAGTGGTCTGCCCTGCAGCGGCGGATGACTCTGAGCGCAATCCACGGGTGGCGTAGTCGGACATTTAAACATGAAAACCACATAAATAGTTCCGCCACTGGTTTGACCGCCCTGAGCCATGGAACCGGGTCGCCGCCACGGAGACTACAACCACCAGCATCCACCAAAAAGGGTCCGGCTCCGGCTGTCCCAAGGCCCAGGGGGCGTGTCAGAACATTTTCATCACCTTTCATAATCACCAATGGGACAAGGCAGTGATGTCCTCTGTCCCCTCTCTTATACATTCTAATGATGGAGCACCTGCTCTCATCAATTCACCATAACCCCAATATTAGGTAGATTGAGGTAGGAGGCACCGAGTACAAGTGCTCTGCATTTGCTGATGATGTCCTAGTATATCTCACTCAATCACATATATCCATCCCTGCTGTTATGGCTGAAATAGATTACTTTGTTACATGGTCAAATTTTAAAATCAATGCAGCGAAGTCTGAGGCCCTCGATGTCTTCCTCCCCAAATCCATACAGGATTCCATCCAGTCCAACTTTCCCTTTGCCTGGCCCTCACAGGGTATCAAATGCTTAGGAATTCCTATTCATAGAGACCTCTCCCGTCTATGTTATCTTAATTTTGGGCTCTTTATTGTACAGCTCCATACAGACCACGGTTGGCAAGTTAGAACTGTAAGATTCACTACGTGAACCACTGGTGTTTTATGGAAAAGCACATGTACACTGTGTTCCAAATTATTATGCAAAAAGTTTTTAGGAGTGATAAGGGAAGAATTTGTTTGTTTGTCAGTTAAACTCATTGATGGTGATGTGTGTCAGGGCTCTTTATATCACTGTAAGCAATTGCAGACACCTGTGCTAATTAGTTTGGCAGGTCTGTCCAATGAAAGGCAAGACTACTTAAGAAGGCTGTCCCACATTATTAAGCAGCCTACATTTTCTGCCAAAATGGGAAAGAATATCGATGTGTCGGCTGCTGAGAAGCAACAAATTGTGGAGTGTTTAGGTCAAGGCATGACTACAATCAACATTGCCAAGACACTTCATCCTGATCATCGCACAATCAAGAATTATGTAGCTGATTCACAGTACACACGTGTGCGTGCTGATAAGGTAAAATTGAGGACTCTTTCCTACAGGCAATTACGTCAGGTTAAAAGAGCAGCGGCAAAAAAGCCTTGTCATAGCAGCAGACAAGTTTTTGAAGCTGCTGGTGACTCCAACGTCCCCCGAACAACAAGATGCAGAGTCCTTCAGAGGTTTGCAGCTGTGCGTAAGCCATCCTGTTAACCTCCTCTATCCACTGCACACAAGCAGAAACGGCTCCAGTGGGCCAAACAATACATGAAGACTGACTTCAAAACTGTTTTGTTCACCAATGAATGTCGTGCAACGCTCGATGGTCCAGATGGATGGAGTGGAGGATGGCTGGTTTATGGACACCCCACGCAAACACGGCTACAGCGCCAACAAGGAGGAGGTGAAGTATTGTTTTGGGCTGGAATCATGGAGAGAGAGATTGTCGGCCCCTATAGGATCCCTGAAGGGGTAAAGATGAACTCCATAATGTATGTGGAGTTTCTCAAACAGCACTTCCTGCCATGGTTCAAGAAGAAGAACCGTGTATTCCACAGCAAGATCATTTTTATGCAAGATAATGCACCATCTCATGTTGCACATAACACATCTGCATCTCTGGCTGATATGGGCATAAAAGGGGACAAACTTATGGTGTGACCCCCATGCTCCCCTGACCTCAACCCCATTCAGAACCTCTGGAGCATCATCAAACGGAGTGTCTATGATGGCGGGAGGCAGTTCACGTCTAAGCAACAGCTCTGGGAGGGTATTCTGTCCTCATGCAAAACAATTGAAGCAGAAACCATCCAAAACCTTACAAATTCAATGGACGAGACAGTTCAGAAGCTCCTTTCGAACAAGGGGTCCTATGTGCATATGTAACATCACCTAGAATAAAGTTTTGAGTTGAAAACTGTTTGATTTCAGTTTCTAATAACCTGCTAATGCTTATAATTTCAAAAATGACCATTTTTTTGTTCTTTATTAAAATGAAATGGTTGATCGAAGAGTGTGGGGGATCTAAGAGTGTGGCAACCCAGTAGTCAGGATTACTTCGAATTCTGACAATATGAGGGTCATGTTGCAGGTAATGCAGCAAGAAGGCACTCATGTGTCTTGCGCATCTAGGAGACCCAAAATTATTTTCCGGGCTAGATGCAGCTAAAAATTATTATTAATTTGAAAGCTGGTGGAGCTTAGTATAGATGGCCTAATAGAATCAGTACTGCACACTGCTACAAAGCCCAATTTTTTTTCCAGCCAAGATATAGATAAACATGATTAGTAATTTTAAATCTGGTGGAGCTTAGTATAGATGGCCTAATAGAATCAGTACTGCACACTGCTACAAAGCCCAAATTATTTTCCAGCCAAGATACAGATAAACATGATTAGTCATTTTAAGGCTTAAAACGGTTGGTGAGGTGATTTTAACAAATCATCAAGCTTTTACTGTCCCCAGGATGACACAGGGGTAGAAAAGTCGTCTCAGATTCATGATTTGTTCATCTTTATGAACGTGAGTCTGTCTACATTATCAGTGGAGAGCCGCGGGCGCTTATCTGTCAGCACACCACCAGCAGCGCTGAACACACGTTCAGACAGAACGCTGGCTGCAGGGCATGACAAGATCTCCAAGGCGTAAGTGGCGAGCTCCGGCCATTTATCCAGATTGGAAGCCCAAAAAGAGCAAGGGTCCAGTGACACAGTCATGGCTTCAATGTTTAGTTGGAGATACTACTGTACCATCGTCTCTAGGCGTTGACTATGTGTCAGACTTCTTGTCTCCTGTGGCCTTGCAAAGGATGGGCTAAAAAAGTGGTGAAATGATTCCGCAAAATTGATGTTACCAGCAGATACTGTATTTCTGTTACAGTTTGAGTGCTGAACACTCGACGGTCCCATGGTTGGCAAGTTGGAACTGTGAGATTCACTACGTGCACCACTGGTGTTTTGTGGAAAAGCACATGTAAGATTCTGCAACAGTCTCTGCTGATACTCCTGCATGCGTGCATCCCTTTCTATGGCAGGAATAATTTCTACAAATTTACTTTTGTACCGGGGATCTAACAGTGTGGCAACCCAGTAGTCAGGATTATTTCTAATTCTCACAATTCGAGGGTCATGTTGTAGATAGTGCAGCAAGAAGGCACTCATGTGTCTTGCGCATCCAGGAGCACCAAGTCCCTGTTGTGTTGGTGGCGAGGTAACAATCATGCTTCCTTCCTCTGTCCTCTCCCCCCAACCTCGCACAACAGAAATGTGATCAAGGTCTCCCTCATCTGATGAGTCTTCCATCAGTTCATCCTCCACTCCTTCCTGGGCTCCTGCACCTTCCTCACTAGTTTGGCAGCTACCATGCGCCATGGTAAAGCCATCTCCCCCACCCTCACATGCCTGCCGCCTTGGTGCTGCCGACCGTCTGGACCTTGCAGATGTTAGCCCTTCCGTATACAACTCCTCCTCCTCTACTTCCTCCACCTCCTCTTGTGCCACCACCTGACTCCGAATTCTATTTAACATGTGCTCCAGCATGTAAATCACTGGAATAGTCATGCTGATAATGGCATCGTCAGTACTAAACATCTTTGTCACCATTTAAAAACTGTGCAGAAGGGTGCATAGGTCCCTGATCTGAGACCACTTCTCCAGCATGATTTGCCCCACCTCTGGATTTCGTTGGCTCAGGCTATATGTCAGAACGTATTGCACCAGGGCTTGTTGGTGCTGCCACAGTCACTGCAACATGTGCAGAGTTGAATTCCACCGGGTAGGGACATCGCATTTTAGCCGGTGAAGTGGCAGACCCAACGACTTCTGTAGAGATGTAAGTCGCTGAGCTGCGGGATGCGAACGGCTGAAGTGAGCACACAGCGACCGTGCCCTCTGCAGAAGGCCATCTAGTCCGGGATAGTGGGCTAAAAATTGCTGGACAACCAGGTTCAACACGTGAGCCATACAAGGCACGTGTGTGACATTGCCCTGGCGAAGGGCCGCACCCAGGTTTGCAGCATTGTCGCATACGGCCTTCCCTGGATTCAGGTCCAGTGGAGACAACCATTCATGAAATTGGTTCTCCAGAGCTGACCACATCTCCTCAGCTGTGTGACTCACATTTCCCAGATATTTCAAAGTAAAAACTGCCTGATGACGTTGAGCCCTGCTGCCAGCATAGTAAGGAGGTGTGCAGGATCCCTTCTGCGCAGTTAGAAAGCTTGTGGCATGACTAGACAGGCTTTGGGTGCAGGTGGAGGACCGAGAGGAGGTTGAGGAGGCAAAAGCAGTGGAGGAACTTCGAGATAAAGAGGATTGACGCACAACTCGTTGGGACGGCAAGACTTGGACAGCAGCCCCTTGTCCTGCTGTCACCATAGTTACCCAGTGCCCAGTCAGCGACATGTAACGCCCCTGTCCATGCCTACTCGTCCAAGTGTCTGTGGTGAAATGCACCCTGTCACACACAGAGTTTCTCCAAGAAGCGGTGAAGTTGTGTGCGACATACTGGTGGAGCGCAGGCACACCTTTCTTTGAGAAGTAGTGCCGACTGGGCATGTGGAACTGGGGCACTGCGACGGACATAAGATATCGAAAATCCTCTGTGTCCACCAGGCGGAAAGGAAGCATTTCTGTAGCCAAGAGCATGCAGATAGTGAAATTCAACCTCTTAGCTTTCGCATGGCTAGGAGGAAATGGTCTTTTACTTGTCCACATTAGAGGGACCGAGGGCTGGCTGTTGTGCTTAGACGGGGTTGCGAAAGGTGTCCCCGGCAAACTGCCGGTCTGTGAGGAAGATGCAGGCGGACATGTTAAGTTGCCTTGATCCAAAGGTGGTGCTATCAATGTCAGACAGCGCTGAACACCAGCTGGTGTTACCACCTCCAAAGAAAATGATGACCTGCCAATCACGCTGGCTGTTGCGGGTAAAGAGGTGGCAGGTCTGCGTCCCAAAACAGGAGTGACTGCTGTCCCCCCAGTCACAGAGGATGAAGAGGCCGCGGATGCACAAGATGTCGCAGACGGCGGTTGGCCCGGCCGGCTAGGCCGCATTGTAGCACAGTGAGCTTCCCACTGCAACTTATGCTTCATGTCCATGAGCTGGTTCATGCATGACGTACTCAAACTATGTATTTTTTGGCCTCTACTTAGCTTTTGCTGACAAATGTTACAGATAACACGAGTTGGGTCATCTTTATCTATCTGAAAAAATGCCCAGGCTATGCAAGGCTTAGCACCCATGTGACCTGAAGAGCCACCACGACTTGTGGTCAGAGGCAGAGTTGTGTTTGAGGATGCAGTTGTTGACGTGCTTGCAGTAGTACGTCTCTGTCCAGAAAGGCGAAACCTGACCTCGTCATCACTAGAATCCTCCTCCACCTCCTCTGCTGACCTCATCTCTTGGCTGACAGTGGGTTGACAGTAAGTGGGATCTCCAACCTCATCATCATCACCCTATGTGTTATCACACCCGTCATCCTCAGAGCCAACCTGTTCCTGCCCTGACAAAAAACTAAAGTTGTCACTCCAATCAGGTATTTGAGTCTCCTCATCGTCTTCCCCATTGTCTCCACCAACAGGAGTTACAGTTTGGGAACAAGGGTCTACATTATGGTCAGAACCTTCTGCGCCTGGTCCTGGATCCGACTCATAAAGATTCTGGGCATCAGTGCAGATCATTTCCTCGTCTGGATTCGCAGAAGCTCTGGAGTCGACCTCTGATTCCCAGGCTATAGTATGAGTAAACAGCTCTGCAGACTCAACCATCTGTTCTACCCCATACTCAGACGGGCAGCTGGAGACTTGGGAGCTGTGAGGAAGCAAGTGCGATTGGGGCGACACCTCTGAGGACTGGAGTATTTGTGATGTTGAAGTTGAGGTGGAGGAGAGCCCACTTAAAGGAGCACGTGATATCCGTTGAAGCACCTGCTGTTTTTGTGCCTCATCTGGAATTTGTAGCGATTGGCGTGGCCGTAAGAAAGGGATCTTATTACATTGTCCGCTAAAAGAAGTAGACATTTTAGTTTGGCTGGAAGATGGTCTTTCTTCTGCAGATGTTACTGTTACTTTAACACCTACCCCACGGACACAACCTTTTTTACCCTTCCCAACACGCCTATTCCCCTTTCCACCAGCAGCAGGCCTTTTTTCACTCATTTTGGTGGTTAACTAATTCACAACTCTGCAGTTGTTTGCACAAAAAAACAATGGATGGGAACCGAGCCGAGGTGAGTGGCCAAACTGTGGTATTAGGCCAAAGTATTGGCTGGGTTAGATGCAGATAACAATTATATTGAATTTGCAACCTGATGGAGGTCAGTATAGATGGACTAATAAAACAAGTCCCACACACTGCTAGAAGCCTAAATATTTTTTCAGAGCTAGATGCAGAAAAAAATTAGATTTAATTTGCAGCCTAATGGAGGTTAGTATAGATGGACTAATAGAACAAGTCCCACACACTGCTAGAAGCCGAAATATTTTTTCAGAGCTAGATGCAGAAAAAAATTATATTGAATTTGCAACCTAATGGAGGTCAATACAGATGGACTAATAGAACAAGTCCCACACACTGCTAGAAGACTAAATATTTTTTCAGAGCTAGATGCAGAAAAAAATTATATTGCATTTGCAACCTGATGGAGGTTAGTATAGATGGACTAATAGAACAAGTCCCACACACTGCTAGAAGCCTAAATATTTTTTCAGAGCTAGATGCAGAAAAATATTATATTGAATTTGCAACCTGGTGGAGGTTAGTATAGATGGACTAATAGAATAATGCTATGCCCAAAAGGTTTTACTTCACTAGGTGCAGTAAAAAAAATTGTATTCTATACACAGGTGGTGTAGCTTGTAACACAGATATGCTACTCCACTGACTAACACACTCTGCAATGGGTCAAAAAGGATTTGCTTTGCTAGATTTAGCCAAATGCTGTGAAAAAAACTTGCACAGCACTGGCACAGACCTGCCTGGCAAAATGTGATAGGAAATGATGTAACTTAGTCCTGAAAAGGACTGCAATTACAATTAGTCTTTACTCCCAACCTATCTATTTAAGAGCACAGACCTGCCTGATAAAAGTGATAGGAACTGATATAACTTAGTCCTGAAAAGGACTGCAATTACAATTAGTCTTTACTCCCAACCTATCTATTTAAGAGCACAGACCTGCCTGATAAAAGTCGTATGAAATGATGTAACCTAGTCCTTAAAAGGACTGCAATCACAACTATTCCCTACTCCCAAGCTATCTGTAGATTTGTGTGAAAATTGGCTTGAAATTAACAAAGTATAGCGCACACAGCAATAGCGGTGCCATCTAACACGCAGCTGCAGCAGTGAGAAAATGGTGGCAACGGGGAAAATGGCTCGGTCTTATAGGGCAAGGGCATGTGACATACACTGACAATAACACAGGCCCTTGCTTGTGTGAAAAAAAGCAGTTTGCTCCGTGTGTGCGCTGCTGATAGGCTGACAGACTGCACCTCCCCACTGTAAATGCGGGAAAGAGAAAAAAAAATGGAGATCTTCATTATTACTGCAGAGATCCATCCCCTGCCCCTCCCACCACCCCGCTGTACACTCAAACTGCGTATTAACATTCATTTTCAGCATTACTGAAAAAAAATCCAGTTATGATTTTGGTGCACGAACAGTTATCGAACATAACCTCGAACAGCCAAATTTTTTTCAAATCGTTCGTGTTCGCCGAACGGCTCGAACACCGCCCAAATCAGCTCGAATTTGAGATTGGCGAACAGTTCGAGTCGAACAACGCTCATCTCTAGTTATTATTACTCCTTGCATAGCATACATTCTTTTATTCTTTTCTCCTGCTTCACATGCAATTTTCTCACAAGAACCTTTTCTCTCAAGAACATTCTATGAAACAACTGGCTCCTGTTATCCAACAAGTCTGAGCTGGGATGTATAACCTTGTAACTTTCCATTATGTGCCGAACTAATGATAATATGACCATATGTGTGTTTCCGTAATAATTGTGCTAGCATTGGTTTAAGCCTGTAGTATGGCTGTAGGTGATTGGCTATTGATATACTCAAAACAGTATATAATGCTAAGTAAAATAAACGGGATTAGAGATTCTCCGAATCCTCCCATACAGAGCTCTGTCTCCGTCTGGTTCCCTGATTGCAATCAACCTTCTAACATAATAATTTGACACTCACTTGGTCAACCGTGAAGGGTCATTGCTAGTGTTGAGCCACCCCCGTAGTGTTCGAATTCGGTTCGGTTCGTCGAACACTCGTGTGTTCGCCGAACTGTTCGTCGAACTGTTCGTCGAACACCTTCGAACACCGCTAAACCAATGGCAGGCAAACAAAAACACATAGAAACACATAGAAAACACCTTCAAAGGTGTCCAAAAGCTGACAAACTGCTCAGAAGACATAACTAACACATGGAAAAGTGACAAGTACATATAGTCATGTGAAAAGAAAAGAGGTGGAGGAGTAAAAGGAGGGGGAGACACAGATATAGGCAAGTCATGCCCTTCTAAAATCCAAAAAGTGAGAAGCCGACACGGCCAGTTCGTTCCTGCCCGTGCTACCTCCGTGTCGCCGGGTTTGTGCCAGAGCCGCGGTGGACCCTGACGGCCGGCCCCCCTCTCCCAATACTGGTGCCTGTCCGCTGGTGGGTCGAGCCCCCCCGCGGTGGGGGGGGGGTAACATCTGCTGAAGAAAGACCATCTTCCAGCCAAACTAAGATGTCGACTTCTTTTCGTGGACAATGTGATACGATCCCTTTCTTACGGACATGCCCATCGCTACAAATTCCAGATGAGGCACAAAAACAGCAGGTGCTTCAGCGGATATCAAGTGCTCCTTCAAGTGGGCTCTCCTCCACCTCAATTTCAACATCACAAATAATCCAGTCCTCAGAGGTGTCACCCCAATCGCACTTGCTTCCTCACAGCTCCCAAGTCTCCAGCTGCCCGTCTGAGTATGGCGTAACACAGATGGTTGAGTCTGCAGAGCTGTTTACTCATACTATAGCCTGGGAAACGGAGGTCTGCTCCTGAGCTTCTGTTAATCCAGACGAGGAAATGATCTGCACTGATGCCCAGAATCTTTATAAGTCGGATCCAAGACCAGATGAAGAGGGTTCTGAGCATAATGTAGACCCTCATTCCAAAACTGTCACTCCTGTTGGTGGAGACAATGATGAAGACGATGATGAGACTCAAATACCTGATTGGAGCGACAACTTGACTTTTCGGTCAGGGCAGGAAGAGGTTGGCTTTGAGGACGACGGGTGTGATAACACACAGGGTGATGATGACGAGGTTGGAGATCCCACTTACTGTCAACCGACAAGCCCTGGTGCAATACGTTCTGACGTATAGCCTGGGCCAACGAGAACCAGAGGTGGGGCAAATCACGCAGCAGGAGTGGTCTCAGATCAGGGACCTATGAAGTTGACGCGCCCCCTGGGCCGTGGGGCACCCTGAGCCGGGCCGGTAGACGCTGGGGGTTGTAGTCACTGTGGTGGTGACCTGGTCCGTGATCCAGGGCAGTCAATCCAAGGGTAATTTGTATATATGGGTTTTATAATGTCCGACTACGCCACTTCTGGAGTGGGGCAAAAGGGGCCGCCGCTGCGGAACAGTCCTCTGAAGCTGGTGGTTTTGCAGCAATGGTATTATTACTCACCACAGGAAGAGTGTAGCTTCAGGGCCGTGTGGGTGGATGATGGTGGTTGTAGTGCAGGGAGTCAGTAATGAACACAGAGTCCGTGTGATGCAGTCCCAAGATCTTTACTCACAGTTGTTGCAGTCCAGATTACAGTTACCAGAGCAATCTCACCCGTTGTGCTGTGCGTACTCAGTGAGGGGCTCTGTCCACCCCCAGATAGCTCCGGAGTACTTAGCAGGACCCCCTTCTGTGTGTCCTTTCTCTGGCCTTCTCCCTGCACCTCACACCCAGTGACACTTCTATCCGGTATCCTCGGGCCTTGGCGGGCGACTTGTGTTCCGTCCCCTGGGTCCTATGTGGCTACCTTCTTAGTGAGACTGGTGTGGACTTTTACCTGCAGTACATGAAATGCTGCAGCCTCTGGTTTCTAGTTGAGCCTTGCTGTATCTCCGCTAGTTGAGGAACCGGTTCCCCTTATCTGGCCTGACCCCTCTACCTCCTGGTAGCAGCAGGAGTACGGGTGGCCTTCTGCACGACCCGTAGCTCTAGGGTCCCTTCGGTTCCTGGAGCCTTCCTGCTCCCACTCCTCTCTTCTCTCCTTCAGTCCTGGGTCTCCCAGGCTAGGCCCGCCTCTGGAGCAGTGCTCATGCCGAGCCTCTGCTCCTGTCACTTTTCCTCCTCTGACTGGCTTGCTCTTTCTAAGATGGCTTCCTATTTATACTCTCCCTGTCATGTGCTCCGCTAAGCTGGTTCCCTAAGCACCCACTACATAGGACCCTCCCACCAGCTAGGGACCTGGGACTGTGCTCTCCCTTAGGAGCAATCTCGCCCTACCCCCACTGCGGGTATGTGTTGGATGCAGGTGTTAGGGTCCCGAGCCATATGCCTTCCTTACCTGAGGGTGAGATACCACACCTCTGGGTGAGATGCAGTAACCCTGTGGCGACTGAACCCTCAGGGGCGCCACACACCCTTCTGCACAGTTTTGAAATGGCGACAAAGATGTTTAGTGCTGACGACGATGCCATTATCAGCATGACTATTCCGGTGATTTACATGCTGGAGCACACATTAAGCAGAATTCAGAGTCAGGTGGTGGGACAAGAGGAGGTGGAGGAAGTAGAGGAGGAGTCGTATGCGGAAGGGATAACATCTCCAAGGTCCAGACGGTTGGCAGCACCAAGGCGGCAGGCATGGGAGGGTGGGGGAAAGGGATTAACCAGGGCGCATGGTAGCAGCCAAACTGTTGAGGAAGGTGCAGGAGCCGAGGAAGAAGTGGAGGACGAACTGGCGATGGGCATGGAAGACTCATCAGATGAGGGAGACCTTGATCACATTTCTGTTGTGCGAGGTTGGGGGGAGAGGGCAGAGGAAGGAAGCATGATTCTTACCTCGCTACCAGCACAACAAGGACTTGGTCCTCCTGGATGCGCAAGACACATGAGTGCCTTCTTGCTGCACTACCTGCAACATGACCCTTAGATTGTCAGAATTCGAAGTAATCCCGACTACTGGGTTGCCACACTCTTAGATCCCCGGTACAAAAGTAAATTTACCAAAATAATTCCTGCCATAAAAAGGGATTGACGCATGCAGGAGTATCTGCAGACGCAGTTGCAGAATCTTACATGTGCTTTTCCACAAAACACCAGTGGTGCACGTAGTGAATCTCACAGTTCTAACTTGCCAACCGTGGGACTGTCGAGTCTTCATCACTCAAACCGTAACAGTAACACAGTATCTGCTGGTAACAGCAATTTTGTGGAATCGTTTCACCACTTTTTTAGACCATCCTTTGCAAGGCCACAGGAGACAAGAAGTCTGACACATAGTCAATGCCTAGAGAGGATGGTGCAGGAGTATCTCCAAGTGAACATCGAAGTCATGACTGTGTCACTGGACCCTTGCTCATTTTGGTATTCCAATCTGGAAATATGGCCGGAGCTCGCCACTCACGCCTTGGAGATCTTGTCATGCCCTGCAGCCAGCGTTCTCTCTGAACTTGTGTTCAGCGCTGCTGGTGGTGTGCTGACAGATAAGCGCACGTGTCTGTCAACTGAGAATGTAGACAGACTCACGTTCATAAAGATGAACAAATCATGGATTCGCAAGGACTTTTCTACCCCTGTGTTATCCTTGGGAGATTAAAACTTTGAGGATTTGGTAAAATCACCTCACCAACCGTTTTAAGCAACTGTGGGGCAATTGATGCCACTTAACCCTAGAACGCATGACCATAAATATCTACACTTTCATATACCTGGGGCCTTTTAGGCCCGTGTGCAAATAACATGGAATAACTGTAACTCAAATGACAAACAACTATATACATGAAGAATACCTAGAGTTTCAAAATTCTAACTAAAGTAATCTTGCAGAAAATAGAAAACAATTAACAGGGCGGGCCTGTGAGGCCCCAGGTATGCGTTCTAGGGTTAAGAGGTGTCTGTGTCACAATTTTGGGAAAAAATGGAGACTCTTTTTGGAGTCCCCTTGCTGTGTCTTACGTGACGTTGGCATCGTCAATTCCAGGTGGGTTGGGTTGCTCCCCCCCCTTTTAACTGTAAGAAACTACATACACTATGGCTTGGGGTAACACAGATGGTTGAGTCTGAAGAGCTGTTTACTCAGAGGTCTGCTCCAAATCTTCAGTGTCTGCTAGTCAGCGTAGAATTTTTAACTGCATCTAGCCTAGGCAATACTTTGGGCGTAGTAGCCCAGCTGCGAAGCAAGCTGTACCGCCTGTGTATCTAATAAGAATTTTTAAATGCATCTAGCCTAGGCAGACTGTGGGGACCCCCAACCAAACCCAGACGCTCAGCCCCCCTACCGCCCCCCTTTCCTTGACAATACAATAATGTAACCCTTACAACTGGATGGGTGAGGATCGGTCACAGCTTTATTAACTCTTTATATGCATTCCATTAGAAAGGCATTTAATTTCTAAAATAATTCAGCTTGTTGCAGCATGCCCTGGGTCTCCACTCCGGCATGTTAGCCAACAAGTGTAACTCTCCAACATGTCCTTTCTATTTCCAGGCCACGGAGGATCCTGCGTACTCGTATGCAGGACTCTGACCCCCACCCATCACTCTTAATGCTTGTTCCACTCCGTCCTGGAGTCCTGACAGGAATATGTCCAGTACAATATCCATTAAGTGAACAACGTCGGGCCGTATGAGGCCTGCTTTATCTCCTTCCAGTTGTCGGTGTCGTACCACTACACCGCCTCTGTCTCTTCTAAATTTTGCCATCCGAATATTTATTACTCGCCTTGTCCGTTCGATGGCCGTGATGTCTCGCGCACCTTGCCATACCGCTATCGGCACAATCTCTGACCATACTATAGCTAGTTTTGTGAAAAATTCTCTGAAGCACTCAGTGTCTAGTTTCATTATTGCCATTAGTTATGCGCTGTTGTGATGACCTAGGTTGTTTCCCCCGGCCTGTATAACCAAGATGACCGGACATCTTGCCTCTCTCCCTACCTTGATTACCTCCATTAGTACCTGTGGCCATAGCAGGCCTCTAATACCTCTCTAGTTGAAATATGTGTTATGAAACTCTAATTTCCTTCCGCCTGGGCAGACTTTCGCCCTATTTTCTGCCCAATACATATACGAGTGGCCTATCACCCACACTGTTGGCTTAGCGTCACCTGTAAAAGAAACAAACCACGTTAGGATAACAAGTCCGGTCTTCTGTATCTTGCCAAACACGTGGATCGCCATCTCCCTATCCTCTGAACTTCCGTTTCTGACAGTCCTGCTCTTGCTGCTTCCATGGCCGCGCCTATGCGGAATGAGTGTGTCCCGTAATTTTTGGGTTGGTTCCATGCCGATGTTATGCATTTATTAAATATAGCTTGGAACTGGTATCTTGATAATGGCATTCCATCAATGTGTGATAGGAAGAAATTACTTTGTGATCTGATGGTTAGATATGTTTTTACTATTGTTACCCGACTCAGTGTACCGTTTGTGGGTTGTAGAAGTACCCAAGTGCCCCTGCCCGCTGGAACCGTTTTCGATTTGTGCATGCGTAGACGTATTGCATTATTGGCTATGACTACGTCCTGGTGTAATAAGCCTCCACTGGTGGTAATTTTGGATTGAGGGACTAATTCGCTTATGCATAGCGCCCCGAAGAAGGCGATCACAAATGCAGTAGACAGTAGTGTTGCTTCAAATTGTGAGTGTCATGTTAATGGTGTTAGGGATATGATGTGAGAAATCAGTTTTAGTGACATGGGATGGGACGTCTACACTCCTGACTTGGCTGACCCCTTTTCCACCCTTTTATGGATTGTCTGATGATGAACCTTTGTCACATCTCCCAAATTCAGTAGTTGGAAGTGAAATGCTACTCCGGTCAGACACCGCTGCGCTGACGCTCCTGATATGCCCCTCATAATTAGCTGGTGGAGAAATTCTATGGTGACTTGTGATCTGGCTTGTTCACATTGGTCAACCCGTCTGCCTGCTACTCGTCGTGTCCACTCTTCCCATGCCTTACCGTATGCTTGCCACGTCGACGGGGCAACTGACGCTCTGATTAATGGCATCAACTATTCGCCACTAGATCCCATAGGGAAGGTGGGCAACTGTTGCCCGATGGGTGGGCGTTGTGGAAGAGCTCTGTGAAAATCTGCCAATTGAATTGTTATAAAGCGTTAGCAGCAGCTTTAGACCCCTCAGCATAGTGGCTAGCTCGGACCCATACATTGTGTTTTAGGCACAGGAATGCTAGCCTGGGTAGTAGGCCTAGCACTGGGAGAGACGATGACGCCATCTTATTAATGCAGCGCGCTAGGCTGGTGTTTTTTGTTATGAAGCGTATATTTTTGTAAGCCAGGCGCGCACCCCATATTTCTATTGCTAGCACTATTGGGAAGAAAAATTATTTTCAGGGCTAGATGCAGCTAAAAATTATTATTAATTTAAAAGCTGGTGGAGCTTGGTATAGATGGCCTAATACAATGAGTCCCACACACTGCTAGAAGGCCAAATAGTTTTTCAGAGCTAGATGCAGATAAAAATTATTTTTAATTTGCAACCTGATGGAGGTCAGTATAGATGGACTAATAGAGAAAGTCCCCTACACTGCTAGAAGGCCAAATATATTTTCAGAGCTAGATGCAGATAAAAATTATTTTTCATTTGCAACCTGATGGAGGTCAGTATAGATGGACTAATAGAGAAAGTCCCAAACATTGCTAGAAGGCCAAATATTTTTTCAGAGCTAGATGCCGACAAAAAATTATTTTGAATTTGCAACCTGATGGAGGTCAGTATAGATGGACTAATAGAGAAAGTCCCACACACTGCTAGAAGGCCAAATATTTTTTTCAGAGCTAGATGCAGATAAAAATTATTTTTCATTTGCAACCTGATGGAGGTCAGTATAGATGGACTAATAGAGAAAGTCCCACACACTGCTAGAAGGCCAAATATTTTTTCAGAGCTAGATGCAGACAAAAAATTATTTTTCATTTGCAACCTGATGGAGGTCAGTATAGATGGATTAATAGAGAAAGTCCCACACACTGGTAGAAGGCCAAATATTTTTTCAGAGCTAGATGCAGATAAAAATTATTTTTCATTTGCAACCTGATGGAGGTCAGTATAGATGGACTAATAGAGAAAGTCCCACACACTGCTAGAAGGCCAAATATTTTTTCAGAGCTAGATGCAGATAAAAATTATTTTTCATTTGCAACCTGATGGAGGTCAGTATAGATGGACTAATAGAGAAAGTCCCACACACTGCTAGAAGGCCAAATATTTTTTCAGAGCTAGATGCAGACAAAAAATTATTTTGAATTTGCAACCTGATGGAGGTCAGTATAGATGGACTAATAGAGAAAGTCCCACACACTGCTAGAAGGCCAAATATTTTTTCAGAGCTAGATGCAGATAAAAATTATTTTTCATTTGCAACCTGATGGAGGTCAGTATAGATGGACTAATAAAGAAAGTCCCACACACTGCTAGAAGGCCAAATATTTTTTCAGAGCTAGATGCAGAATAAAATTATATTCAATTTGCAACTTGATGGAGGTCAGTATAGATGGACTAATAGAACAAGTATCACACACTGCTAGAAGGCCAAATATTTTTTCAGAGCTAGATGCAGTTAAAAATTATTTTTAATTTGCAACCTGATGGAGGTCAGTATAGATGGACTAATAGAGAAAGTCCCACACACTGCTAGAAGGCCAAATATTTTTTCAGAGCTAGATGCAGATAAAAATTATTTTTCATTTGCAACCTGATGGAGGTCAGTATAGATGGACTAATAGAACAAGTCCCACACACTGCTAGAAGGCCAAATATTTTTTCAGAGCTAGATGCAGTCAAAAAATTATTTTGAATTTGCAACCTGATGGAGGTCACTATAGATGGACTAATAGAGAAAGTCCCACACACTGCTAGAAGGCCAAATATTTTTTCAGAGCTAGATGCAGATAAAAATTATTTTTAATTTGCAACCTGATGGAGGTCAGTATAGATGGACTAATAGAGAAAGTCCCACACACTGCTAGGAGGCCAAATATTTTTTCAGAGGTAGATGCAGAAAAAAATTATATTCAGTTTGCAACCTGATGGAGGTCAGCATAGATGGACTAATAGAACAAGTCCCACACACAGCTAGAAGGCCAAATATTTTTTCAGAGCTAGATGCAGAAAAAAATTATATTCAATTTGCAACCTTATGGAGGTCAGTACAGATGGACTAATAGAATGATGCTATGCCCAAAGGGTTTTACTTCACTAATTAGAGCTGATTTGGGCGGTGTTCGAGCCGTTCGGCGAACACGAACGATTTGAGAAAAATTCGGCTGTTCGAGGTTATGTTCGATAACTTCGTGCACCAAAATCATAACTGGATTTTTTCTCAGTAATGATGAAAATTAATGTTAATACACAGTTTGAGTGTACAGTGGGGCGGGGTGAGGGGCAGGGGATGGATCTCTGCAGGAATAATGAAGATCTCCATTTTTTTTTCTCTTTCCCGCATTTACAGTGGGGAGGTGCAATCTGTCAGCCTATCAGCAGCGCACACACGGAGCGAAGTGCTTTTTTTCACACAAGCAACGGCATGTGTCATTGGCAGTGTATGTCACATGTCCTTGCCCTATAAGACCCAGGCATTTTCCCCATCGCCACCATTTTCTCACTGCTGCAGCTGCGTGTTAGACGGCACCGCTGGTGCTGTGTGCGATATACCTTGTTAATTTCAAGCCAATTTTCGCACAAATCTACAGAAAGCTTGGGAATAGCGAATAGTTGTGATCGCAGTCCTTTTAAGGACTAGGTTACAGCATTTCCTACGACTTTTATCAGGCAGGTCTGTGCTCTTAAATAGATAGGTTGTGGGAGTAAAGACTAATTGTAATTGCAGTCCTTTTCAGGACTAGGTTACATCAGATCCTATCAGTTTTTGCCAGGCAGGTATGTGCCAGTGCTGTGCAAGTTTATTTCACAGCATTTGGCTGAATCTAGCAAAGCTAATCCTTTTTGGCCTATTGCAGAGTGTGTTAGTCAGTGGAGTAGCCTATCTGTGTTGCAAAATATACCACCTGTGTATATAATACCAATTTTTTTACTGCACCTAGTGAAGTAAAATCTTTTGGGCATAGCATCATTCTATTAGTCCATTTATACTGACCTCCATCAGGTTGCAAATTGAATATAATTTTTTTCTGCATCTAGCTCTGAAAAAATATTTGGGCTTCTAGCAGTGTGTGGGACCTGTTCTATTAGTCCATCTATACTGACCTCCATCAGGTTGCAAACTAAATATAATTTTTTTCTGCATCTAGCTCTGAAAAAATATTTGGCCTTCTAGCAGTGTGTGGGACTTGTTCTATTAGTCCATCTATACTGACCTCCATCACGTTGCAAATTCAAAATAATTTTTTGCCTGCACCTAGCTCGGAAAAAAAATTTGGCCTTCTAGCAGTGTGTAGGACTTTCTCTATTAGTCCATCTATACTGACCTCCATCAGGTTGCAAATTAAAAATAATTTTTATCTGCATCCAGCTCTGAAAAAATATTTGGGCTTCTAGCTGTGCGTGGGACTTGTTCTATTAGTCCATCTATACTGACCTCCATCAGGTTGCAAACTGAATATAATTTTTTTCTGCATCTAGCTCTGAAAAAATATTTGGCCTTCTAGCAGTGTGTGGAACTTCCTCTATTAGTCCATCTATACTGACCTCCATCAGGTTGCAAATTAAAAATAATTTTTATCTGCATCTAGCTCTGAAAAAATATTTGGCCTTCTAGCAGTGTGTGGGACTTTCTCTATTAGTCCATCTATACTGACCTCCATCAGGTTGCAAATTAAAAATAATTTTTATCTGCATCTAGCTCTGAAAAAATATTTGGCCTTCTAGCAGTGTGTGGGACTTTCTCTATTAGTCCATCTATACTGACCTCCATCAGGTTGCAAATTAAAAATAATTTTTTGTCTGCATCTAGCTCTGAAAAAATATTTGGCCTTCTAGCAGTGTGTGGGACTTTCTCTATTAGTCCACCTATACTGACCTCCATCAGGTTGCAAACTGAATATATTTTTTTTCTGCATCTAGCTCTGAAAAAATATTTGGGCTTCTAGCAGTGTGTGGGACTTGTTCTATTAGTCCATCTATACTGACCTCCATCAGGTTGCAAACTGAATATAATTTTTTTCTGCATCTAGCTCTGAAAAAATATTTGGCCTTCTAGCAGTGTGTGGGACTTGTTCTATTAGTCCATCTATACTGACCTCCATCAGGTTGCAAATTAAAAATAATTTTTTGTCTGCATCTAGTTCGGAAAAAATATTTGGCCTTCTAGCAGTGTGTGGGACTATCTCTATTAGTCCATCTATACTGACCTCCATCAGGTTGCAAATTAAAAATAATTTTTATCTGCATCTACCTCTGAAAAAATATTTGGGCTTCTAGCTGTGTGTGGGACTTGTTCTATTAGTCCATCTATACTGACCTCCATCAGGTTGCAAATTAAAAATAATTTTTTTCTGCATCTAGCTCTGAAAAAATATTTGGCCTTCTAGCAGTGTGTGGGACTTTCTCTATTAGTCCATCTATACTGACCTCCATCAGGTTGCAAATTAAAAATAATTTTTATCTGCATCTAGCTCTGAAAAAATATTTGGCCTTCTAGCAGTGTGTGGGACTTTCTCTATTAGTCCATCTATACTGACCTCCATCAGGTTGCAAATTAAAAATAATTTTTATCTGCATCTAGCTCTGAAAAAATATTTTGCCTTCTAGCAGTGTGTGGGACTTTCTCTATTAGTCCATCTATACTGACGTCCATCAGGTTGCAAATTAAAAATAATCTTTTGTCTGCATCTAACTCTGAAAAAATATTTGGCCTTCTAGCAGTGTGTGGGACTTTCTCTGTTAGTCCATCTATACTGACCTCCATCAGGTTTCAAACTGAATATATTTTTTTTCTGCATCTACCTCTGAAAAATTATTTGGGCTACTAGCTGTGTGTGGGACTTGTTCTATTAGTCCATCTATACTGACCTCCATCAGGTTGCAAACTGAATATAATTTTTTTCTGCATCTACCTCTGAAAAAATATTTGGGCTTCTAGCTGTGTGTGGGACTTGTTCTATTAGTCCATCTATACTGACCTCCATCAGGTTGCAAACTGAATATATTTTTTTTCTGCATCTAGCTCTGAAAAAATATTTGGGCTTCTAGCAGTGTGTGGGACTTTCTCTATTAGTCCATCTATACTGACCTCCATCAGGTTGCAAATTCAAAATAATTAATATCTGCATCTACCTCTGAAAAAATATTTGGGCTTCTTGCTGTGTGCGGAACTTGTTCTATTAGTCCATCTATACTGACCTCCATCAGGTTGCAAACTGAATATAATTTTTTTCTGCATCTAGCTCTGAAAAAATATTTGGCCTTCTAGCAGTGTGTGGGACTTTCTCTATTAGACAATCTATACTGAACTCCATCAGGTTGCAAATTAAAAATAATTTTTATCTGCATCTAGCTCTGAAAAAATTTTTGGCCTTCTAGCAGTGTGTGGGACTTTCTCTATTAGTCCATCTATACTGACCTCCATCAGGTTGCAAATTAAAATTCATTTTTATCTGCATCTAGCTCTGAAAAAATATTTGGCCTTCTAGCAGTGTGTGGGACTTTCTCTATTAGTCCATCTATACTGACCTCCATCAGGTTGCAAATTAAAAATAATTTTTTGTCTGCATCTATTTCTGACAAAATATTTGGCCTTCTAGCAGTGTGTGGGACTTTCTCTATTAGTCCATCTATACTGACCTCCATCAGGCTGCAAACTGAATATATTTTTTTTCTGCATCTACCTCTGAAAAAATATTTGGGCTTCTAGCTGTGTGTGGGACTTGTTCTATTAGTCCATTTATACTGACCTCCATCAGGTTGCAAACTGAATATAATTTTTTTCTGCATCTATCTCTGAAAAAATATTTGGGCTTCTAGCTGTGTGTGGGACTTGTTCTATTAGTCCATCTATAATGACCTCCATCAGGTTGCAAACTGAATACAATTTTTTTCTGCATCTACCTCTGAAAAAATATTTGGGCTTCTAGCTGGGTGTGGGACTTTCTCTATTAGTCCATCTATACTGACCTTCATCAGGTTGCAAATTAAAAATAATCTTTTGTCTGCATCTAGCTCTGAAAAAATATTTGGCCTTCTAGCAGTGTGTGGGACTTTCTCTATTAGTCCATCTATACTGACCTCCATCAGGTTGCAAACTGAATATATTTTTTTTCTGCATCTACCTCTGAAAAAATATTTGGGCTTCTAGCTGTGTGTGGGACTTGTTCTATTAGTCCATCTATACTGACCTCCATCAGGTTGCAAACTGAATATATTTTTTTTCTCCATCTAGCTCTGAAAAAATATTTGGGCTTCTTGCTGTGTGTGGGACTTGTTCTATTAGTCCATCTATACTGACCTCCATCAGGTTGCAAACTGAATATAATTTTTTTCTGCATCTAGCTCTGAAAAAATATTTGGCCTTCTAGCAGTGTGTGGGACTTTCTCTATTAGTCCATCTATACTGACCTCCATCAGGTTGCAAATTAAAAATAATTTTTATCTGCATCTAGGTCTGAAAATATATTTGGCCTTCTTGCAGTGTGTGGGACTTTCTCTGTTAGTCCATCTATACTGACCTCCATCAGGTTGCAAATTAAAAATAATTTTTATCTGCATCTAGCTCTGAAAAAATATTTGGCCTTCTAGCAGTGTGTGGGACTTTCTCTATTAGTCCATCTATACTGACCTCCATCAGGTTGCAAATTAAAAATAATTTTTTGTCTGCATCTAGCTCTGAAAAAATATTTGGCCTTCTAGCAGTGTGTGGGACTTGTTCTATTAGTCCATCTATACTGACCTCCATCAGGTTGCAAACTGAATATAATTTTTTTCTGCATCTAGCTCTGAAAAAATATTTGGCCTTCTAGGAGTGTGTGGGACTTTCTCTATTAGTCCATCTATACTGACCTCCATCAGGTTGCAAATTAAAAATAATTTTTATCTGCATCTAACTCTGAAAAAATATTTGGCCTTCTAGCAGTGTGTGGGACTTTCTCTATTAGTCCAGCTATACTGACCTCCATCAGGTTGCAAATTAAAAATATTTTTTTGTCTGCATCTAGCTCTGAAAAAATATTTGGCCTTCTAGCAGTATGTGGGACTTTCTCTATTAGTACATCTATACTGACCTCCATCAGGCTGCAAACTGAATATATTTTTTTTCTGCATCTACCTCTGAAAAAATATTTTGGCTTCTAGCTGTGTGTGGGACTTGTTCTATTAGTCCATCTATACTGACCTCCATCAGGTTGCAAACTGAATATAATTTTTTTCTGCATCTACCTCTGAAAAAATATTTGGGCTTCTAGCTGTGTGTGGGACTTTTTCTATTAGTCCATCTATACTGACCTCCATCAGGTTGCAAACTGAATACAATTTTTTTCTGCATCTACCTCTGAAAAAATATTTGGGCTTCTAGCTGGGTGTGGGACTTTCTCTATTAGGCCATCTATACCGACCTCCATAAGGTTGCAAATTAAAAATAATCTTTTGTCTGCATCTAGCTCTGAAAAAATATTTGGCCTTCTAGCAGTGTGTGGGACTTTCTCTATTAGTCCATCTATACTGACCTCCATCAGGTTGCAAATTAAAAATAATTTTTTGTCTGCATCTAGCTCTGAAAAAATATTTGGCCTTCTAGCAGTGTGTGGGACTTGTTCTATTAGTCCATCTATACTGACCTCCATCAGGTTGCAAACTGAATATATATTTTTTCTGCATCTAGCTCTGAAAAAATATTTGGGCTTCTAGCAGTGTGTGAGACTTATTCTTTTAATCCATCTATACTGAGCTCCATCAGGTTGCAAACTGAATATAATTTTTTCTGAATCTAGCTCTGAAAAAATATTTGGCCTTCTAGCAGTGTGTGGGACTTGTTCTAATAGTCCATCTATACTGACCTCCATCACGTTGCAAATTCAAAATAATTTTTTGTCTGCATCTAGCTCTGAAAAAATATTTGGCCTTCTAGCAGTGTGTGGGATTTTCTCTATTAGTCCATCTATACTGACCTCCATCAGGTTGCAAATGAATATAATTTTTATCTGCATCTACCTCTGAAAAAATATTTGGCCTTCTAGCAGTGTGTGGGACTTTCTCTATTAGTCCATCTATACTGACCTCCATCAGGTTGCAAATTAAAAATAATTTTTTGTCTGCATCTAGCTCTGAAAAAATATTTGGCCTTCTAGCAGTGTGTGGGATTTTCTCTATTAGTCCATCTATACTGACCTCCATCAGGTTGCAAATGAATATAATTTTTATCTGCATCTACCTCTGAAAAAATATTTGGCCTTCTAGCAGTGTGTGGGACTTTCTCTATTAGTCCATCTATACTGACCTCCATCAGGTTGCAAATTAAAAATAATTTTTTGTCTGCATCTAGCTCTGAAAAAATATTTGGCCTTCTAGCAGTGTGTGGGACTTTCTCTATTAGTCCATCTATACTGACCTCCATCAGGTTGCAAACTGAATATATTTTTTTTCTGCATCTAGCTCTGAAAAAATATTTGGGCTTCTAGCAGTGTGTGGGACTTGTTCTATTAGTCCATCTATACTGACCTCCATCAGGTTGCAAACTGAATATAATTTTTTTCTGCATCTAGCTCTGAAAAAATATTTGGCCTTCTAGCAGTGTGTGGGACTTGTTCTATTAGTCCATCTATACTGACCTTCATCACGTTGCAAATTCAAAATAATTTTTTGTCTGCATCTAGTTCGGAAAAAATATTTGGCCTTCTAGCAGTGTGTGGGACTATCTCTATTAGTCCATCTATACTGACCTCCATCAGGTTGCAAATTAAAAATAATTTTTATCTGCATCTACCTCTGAAAAAATATTTGGGCTTCTAGCTGTGTGTGGGACTTGTTCTATTAGTCCATCTATACTGACCTCCATCAGGTTGCAAACTGAATATAATTTTTTTCTGCATCTAGCTCTGAAAAAATATTTGGCCTTCTAGCAGTGTGTGGGACTTTCTCTATTAGTCCATCTATACTGACCTCCATCAGGTTGCAAATTAAAAATAATTTTTATCTGCATCTAGCTCTGAAAAAATATTTGGCCTTCTAGCAGTGTGTGGGACTTTCTCTATTAGTCCATCTATACTGACCTCCATCAGGTTGCAAATTAAAAATAATTTTTATCTGCATCTAGCTCTGAAAAAATATTTTGCCTTCTAGCAGTGTGTGGGACTTTCTCTATTAGTCCATCTATACTGACGTCCATCAGGTTGCAAATTAAAAATAATCTTTTGTCTGCATCTAGCTCTGAAAAAATATTTGGCCTTCTAGCAGTGTGGGGGACTTTCTCTGTTAGTCCATCTATACTGACCTCCATCAGGTTTCAAACTGAATATATTTTTTTTCTGCATCTACCTCTGAAAAATTATTTGGGCTACTAGCTGTGTGTGGGACTTGTTCTATTAGTCCATCTATACTGACCTCCATCAGGTTGCAAACTGAATATAATTTTTTTCTGCATCTACCTCTGAAAAAATATTTGGGCTTCTAGCTGTGTGTGGGACTTGTTCTATTAGTCCATCTATACTGACCTCCATCAGGTTGCAAACTGAATATATTTTTTTTCTGCATCTAGCTCTGAAAAAATATTTGGGCTTCTAGCAGTGTGTGGGACTTTCTCTATTAGTCCATCTATACTGACCTCCATCAGGTTGCAAATTCAAAATAATTTTTATCTGCATCTACCTCTGAAAAAATATTTGGGCTTCTTGCTGTGTGCCGAACTTGTTCTATTAGTCCATCTATACTGACCTCCATCAGGTTGCAAACTGAATATAATTTTTTTCTGCATCTAGCTCTTGAAAAATATTTGGCCTTCTAGCAGTGTGTGGGACTTTCTCTATTAGACAATCTATACTGAACTCCATCAGGTTGCAAATTAAAAATAATTTTTATCTGCATCTAGCTCTGAAAAAATTTTTGGCCTTCTAGCAGTGTGTGGGACTTTCTCTATTAGTCCATCTATACTGACCTCCATCAGGTTGCAAATTAAAATTAATTTTTATCTGCATCTAGCTCTGAAAAAATATTTGGCCTTCTAGCAGTGTGTGGGACTTTCTCTATTAGTCCATCTATACTGACCTCCATCAGGTTGCAAATTAAAAATAATTTTTTGCCTGCATCTAGCTCTGACAAAATATTTGGCCTTCTAGCAGTGTGTGGGACTTTCTCTATTAGTCCTTCTATACTGACCTCCATCAGGCTGCAAACTGAATATATTTTTTTTCTGCATCTATCTCTGAAAAAATATTTGGGCTTCTAGCTGTGTGTGGGACTTGTTCTATTAGTCCATCTATAATGACCTCCATCAGGTTGCAAACTGAATACAATTTTTTTCTGCATCTACCTCTGAAAAAATATTTGGGCTTCTAGCAGTGTGTGGGACTTTCTCTATTAGTCCATCTATACTGACCTCCATCAGGTTGCAAATTCAAAATAATTTTTATCTGCATCTACCTCTGAAAAAATATTTGGGCTTCTTGCTGTGTGCGGAACTTGTTCTATTAGTCCATCTATACTGACCTCCATCAGGTTGCAAACTGAATATAATTTTTTTCTGCATCTAGCTCTTGAAAAATATTTGGCCTTCTAGCAGTGTGTGGGACTTTCTCTATTAGACAATCTATACTGAACTCCATCAGGTTGCAAATTAAAAATAATTTTTATCTGCATCTAGCTCTGAAAAAATTTTTGGCCTTCTAGCAGTGTGTGGGACTTTCTCTATTAGTCCATCTATACTGACCTCCATCAGGTTGCAAATTAAAATTAATTTTTATCTGCATCTAGCTCTGAAAAAATATTTGGCCTTCTAGCAGTGTGTGGGACTTTCTCTATTAGTCCATCTATACTGACCTCCATCAGGTTGCAAATTAAAAATAATTTTTTGTCTGCATCTAGCTCTGACAAAATATTTGGCCTTCTAGCAGTGTGTGGGACTTTCTCTATTAGTCCATCTATACTGACCTCCATCAGGCTGCAAACTGAATATATTTTTTTTCTGCATCTATCTCTGAAAAAATATTTGGGCTTCTAGCTGTGTGTGGGACTTGTTCTATTAGTCCATCTATAATGACCTCCATCAGGTTGCAAACTGAATACAATTTTTTTCTGCATCTACCTCTGAAAAAATATTTGGGCTTCTAGCTGGGTGTGGGACTTTCTCTATTAGTCCATCTATACTGACCTTCATCAGGTTGCAAATTAAAAATAATCTTTTGTCTGCATCTAGCTCTGAAAAATATGTGGCCTTCTAGCAGTGTGTGGGACTTTCTCTATTAGTCCATATATACTGACCTCCATCAGGTTGCAAACTGAATATATTTTTTTTCTGCATCTACCTCTGAAAAAATATTTGGGCTTCTAGCTGTGTGTGGGACTTGTTCTATTAGTCCATCTATACTGACCTCCATCAGGTTGCAAACTGAATATATTTTTTTTCTGCATGTAGCTCTGAAAAAATATTTGGGCTTCTTGCTGTGTGTGGGACTTGTTCTATTAGTCCATCTATACTGACCTCCATCAGGTTGCAAACTGAATATAATTTTTTTCTGCATCTAGCTCTGAAAAAATATTTGGCCTTCTTGCAGTGTGTGGGACTTTCTCTATTAGTCCATCTATACTGACCTCCATCAGGTTGCAAATTAAAAATAATTTTTATCTGCATCTAGCTCTGAAAAAATATTTGGCCTTCTAGCAGTGTGTGGGACTTTCTCTATTAGTCCATCTATACTGACCTCCATCAGGTTGCAAATTAAAAATAATTTTTTGTCTGCATCTAGCTCTGACAAAATATTTGGCCTTCTAGCAGTGTGTGGGACTTTCTCTATTAGTCCATCTATACTGACCTCCATCAGGCTGCAAACTGAATATATTTTTTTTCTGCATCTATCTCTGAAAAAATATTTGGGCTTCTAGCTGTGTGTGGGACTTGTTCTATTAGTCCATCTATAATGACCTCCATCAGGTTGCAAACTGAATACAATTTTTTTCTGCATCTACCTCTGAAAAAATATTTGGGCTTCTAGCTGGGTGTGGGACTTTCTCTATTAGTCCATCTATACTGACCTTCATCAGGTTGCAAATTAAAAATAATCTTTTGTCTGCATCTAGCTCTGAAAAATATTTGGCCTTCTAGCAGTGTGTGGGACTTTCTCTATTAGTCCATATATACTGACCTCCATCAGGTTGCAAACTGAATATATTTTTTTTCTGCATCTACCTCTGAAAAAATATTTGGGCTTCTAGCTGTGTGTGGGACTTGTTCTATTAGTCCATCTATACTGACCTCCATCAGGTTGCAAACTGAATATATTTTTTTTCTGCATCTAGCTCTGAAAAAATATTTGGGCTTCTTGCTGTGTGTGGGACTTGTTCTATTAGTCCATCTATACTGACCTCCATCAGGTTGCAAACTGAATATAATTTTTTTCTGCATCTAGCTCTGAAAAAATATTTGGCCTTCTTGCAGTGTGTGGGACTTTCTCTATTAGTCCATCTATACTGACCTCCATCAGGTTGCAAATTAAAAATAATTTTTATCTGCATCTAGCTCTGAAAATATATTTGGCCTTCTTGCAGTGTGTGGGACTTTCTCTGTGAGTCCATCTATACTGACCTCCATCAGGTTGCAAATTAAAAATAATTTTTATCTGCATCTAGCTCTGAAAAAATATTTGGCCTTCAAGCAGTGTGTGGGACTTTCTCTATTAGTCCATCTATACTGACCTCCATCAGGTTGCAAATTAAAAATAATTTTTTGTCTGCATCTAGCTCTGAAAATATATTTGGCCTTCTAGCAGTGTGTGGGACTTGTTCTATTAGTCCATCTATACTGACCTCCATCAGGTTGCAAACTGAATATAATTTTTTTCTGCATCTAGCTCTGAAAAAATATTTGGCCTTCTAGGAGTGTGTGGGACTTTCTCTATTAGTCCATCTATACTGACCTCCATCAGGTTGCAAATTAAAATTAATTTTTATCTGCATCTACCTCTGAAAAAATATTTGGCCTTCTAGCAGTGTGTGGGACTTTCTCTATTAGTCCATCTATACTGACCTCCATCAGGTTGCAAATTAAAAATAATTTTTATCTGCATCTAGCTCTGAAAAAATATTTTGCCTTCTAGCAGTGTGTGGAACTTTCTCTATTAGTCCAGCTATACTGACCTCCATCAGGTTGCAAATTAAAAATATTTTTTTGTCTGCATCTTGCTCTGAAAAAATATTTGGCCTTCTAGCAGTATGTGGGACTTTCTCTATTAGTCCATCTATACTGACCTCCATCAGGCTGCAAACTGAATATATTTTTTTTCTGCATCTACCTCTGAAAAAATATTTTGGCTTCTAGCTGTGTGGGACTTGTTCTATTAGTCCATCTATACTGACCTCCATCAGGTTGCAAACTGAATATAATTTTTTTCTGCATCTACCTCTGAAAAAATATTTGGGCTTCTAGCTGTGTGTGGGACTTGTTCTATTAGTCCATCTATACTGACCTCCATCAGGTTGCAAACTGAATACAATTTTTTTCTGCATCTACCTCTGAAAAAATATTTGGGCTTCTAGCTGGGTGTGGGACTTTCTCTATTAGTCCATCTATACTGACCTCCATCAGGTTGCAAATTAAAAATAATTTTTATCTGCATCTAGCTCTGAAAATATATTTGGCCTTCTTGCAGTGTGTGGGACTTTCTCTGTTAGTCCATCTATACTGACCTCTATCAGGTTGCAAATTAAAAATAATTTTTATCTGCATCTAGCTCTGAAAAAATATTTGGCCTTCTAGCAGTGTGTGGGACTTTCTCTATTAGTCCATCTATACTGACCTCCATCAGGTTGCAAATTAAAAATAATTTTTTGTCTGCATCTAGCTCTGAAAAAATATTTGGCCTTCTAGCAGTGTGTGGGACTTGTTCTATTAGTCCATCTATACTGACCTCCATCAGGTTGCAAACTGAATATAATTTTTTTCTGCATCTAGCTCTGAAAAAATATTTGGCCTTCTAGGAGTGTGTGGGACTTTCTCTATTAGTCCATCTATACTGACCTCCATCAGGTTGCAAATTAAAAATAATTTTTATCTGCATCTACCTCTGAAAAAATATTTGGCCTTCTAGCAGTGTGTGGGACTTTCTCTATTAGTCCATCTATACTGACCTCCATCAGGTTGCAAATTAAAAATAATTTTTATCTGCATCTAGCTCTGAAAAAATATTTTGCCTTCTTGCAGTGTGTGGAACTTTCTCTATTAGTCCAGCTATACTGACCTCCATCAGGTTGCAAATTAAAAATATTTTTTTGTCTGCATCTAGCTCTGAAAAAATATTTGGCCTTCTAGCAGTATGTGGGACTTTCTCTATTAGTCCTTCTATACTGACCTCCATCAGGCTGCAAACTGAATATATTTTTTTTCTGCATCTACCTCTGAAAAAATATTTTGGCTTCTAGCTGTGTGGGACTTGTTCTATTAGTCCATCTATACTGACCTCCATCAGGTTGCAAACTGAATATAATTTTTTTCTGCATCTACCTCTGAAAAAATATTTGGGCTTCTAGCTGTGTGTGGGACTTGTTCTATTAGTCCATCTATACTGACCTCCATCAGGTTGCAAACTGAATACAATTTTTTTCTGCATCTACCTCTGAAAAAATATTTGGGATTCTAGCTGGGTGTGGGACTTTCTCTATTAGTCCATCTATACTGACCTCCATAAGGTTGCAAATTAAAAATAATCTTTTGTCTGCATCTAGCTCTGAAAAAATATTTGGCCTTCTAGCAGTGTGTGGGACTTTCTCTATTAGTCCATCTATACTGACCTCCATCAGGTTGCAAACTGAATATATTTTTTTTCTGCATCTACCTCTGAAAAAATATTTGGGCTTCTAGCTGTGTGTGGGACTTGTTCTATTAGTCCATCTATACTGACCTCCATCAGGTTGCAAACTGAATATAATTTTTTTCTGCATCTACTTCTGAAAAAATATTTGGGCTTCTAGCTGTGTGTGGGACTTGTTCTATTAGTCCATCTATACTGACCTCCATCAGGTTGCAAACTGAATATATTTTTTTTCTGCATCTAGCTCTGAAAAAATATTTGGGCTTCTAGCAGTGTGTGAGACTTATTCTTTTAATACATCTATACTGAGCTCCATCAGGTTGCAAACTGAATATAATTTTTTCTGCATCTAGCTCTGAAAAAATATTTGGCCTTCTAGCAGTGTGTGGGACTTGTTCTAATAGTCCATCTATACTGACCTCCATCACGTTGCAAATTCAAAATAATTTTTTGTCTGCATCTAGCTCTGAAAAAATATTTGGCCTTCTAGCAGTGTGTGGGATTTTCTCTATTAGTCCATCTATACTGACCTCCATCAGGCTGCAAATGAATATAATTTTTATCTGCATCTACCTCTGAAAAAATATTTGTGCTTCTTGCTGTGTGTGGGACTTGTTCTATTAGTCCATCTATACTGACCTCCATCAGGTTGCAAACTGAATATAATTTTTTTCTGCATCTAGCTCTGAAAAAATATTTGGCCTTCTAGAAGTGTGTGGGACTTTCTCTATTAGTCCATCTATACTGACCTCCATCAGGTTGCAAATTAAAAATAATTTTTATCTGCATCTACCTCTGAAAATATATTTGGCCTTCTTGCAGTGTGTGGGACTTTCTCTATTAGTCCATCTATACTGACCTCCATCAGGTTGCAAATTAAAAATAATTTTTATCTGCATCTAGCTCTGAAAAAATATTTGGCCTTCTAGCAGTGTGTGGGACTTTCTCTATTAGTCCATCTATACTGACCTCCATCAGGCTGCAAACTGAATATATATTTTTTCTGCATCTACCTCTGAAAAAATATTTGGGCTTCTAGCTGTGTATGAGACTTGTTCTATTAGTCCACCTATACTGAACTCCATCAGGTTGCAAACTGAATATAATTTTTTTCTGCATTTACCTCTGAAAAAATATTTGGGCTTCTAGCTGTGTGTGGAACTTGTTCTATTAGTCCATCTATACTGACCTCCATCAGGTTGCAAACTGAATACAATTTTTTTCTGCATCTACCTCTGAAAAAATATTTGGGCTTCTAGCTGTGTGTGGGACTTGTTCTATTAGTCCATCTATACTGACCTCCATCAGGTTGCAAATTGAATATAATTTTTTTCTGCATCTAACCCAGCCAATAGTTTTGGCCTAATACCACAGTTTGGCCACTCAGCTCTGCTCAGTTCCCATCCATTGCTTTTTTGTGCAAACAACTCCAGAGTTGTGAATTAGTTAACCACCAAAATGAGTGGAAAAAGGCCTGCTGCTGGTGGAAAGGGGAATAGGCGTGTTGGGAAGGGGAAAAAAGGTTGTGTCCGTGGGGTAGGTGTTAAAGCAACAGTAACATCTGCAGAAGAAAGACCATCTTCCTGCCAAACTAAAATGTCTACTTCTTTTAGCGGACAATGTGATAAGATCCCTTTCTTATGGCCACGCCAATCGCTACAAATTCCAGATGAGGCACAAAAACAGCTGGTGCTTCAACGGATATCAAGTGTTCCTTTAAGTGGGCTCTCCTCCACATCAACTTCAACATCACAAATACTCCAGTCCTCAAAGGTGTCACCCCAATCGCACTTGCTTCCTCATAGCTCCCAAATCTCCAGCTGCCTGTCTGAGTATGAGGTAGAACAGATGGTTGAGTCTGCAGAGCTGTTTACTCATACTATAGCCTGGGAATCAGAGGTCGACTCCAGCGCTTCTGTGAATCCAGAAGAAGAAATGATCTGCACTGATGCCCAGAATCTTTATGAGTCGGATCCAGGACCAGACGCAGAAGGTTCTGACCATAATGTAGACCCTCATTCCCAAACTGTAACTCCTGTTGGTGGAGACAATGAGGAAGACGATGATGAGACTCAAATACCTGATTGGAGTGACAACTTTAGTTTTTTGTCAGGGCAGGAACAGGTTGGCGCTGAGGACGACGGGTGTGATAACGCACAGGGTGATGATGATGAGGTTGGAGATCCCACTTACTGTCAACCCACAGTCAGCCAGTCGATGAGGTCAGCAGAGGAGGTGGAGGAGGATGCTAGTGACGACGAGGTAAGGTTGCGCCTTCCTGGACAGAGACGTAGTACTGGAAGCACGTCAACAACTGCATCCTCAAACACAACTCTGCCTCTCACCACATGTCCTGGTGGCTCTTCAGGTCGCATGGGTGCAAAGCTTTGCATTGCCTGGGCATTTTTTCAGATCGATAAAGATGACCCAACTCGTGTTATCTGTAACATTTGTCAGCAAAAGTTAAGTAGAGGCCAAAAAATACATAGTTTGAGTACTTCATGCATGAACCGGTACATGGACATGAAGCATAAGTTGCAGTGGGAAGCTCAGTGTGCTACAATGCGGCCTAGCCGGCCGGGCCAACCACCGTCTGTCATACCTTGTGCATCCGCGGCCTCTTCATCCTCTGTGACTGGGGGGACAGCAGTCACACCTGTTTTGGGGAGCAGACTTGCCACCTCTTTACCCGCAACAGCCAGCGTGATTGGCAGGTCATCATTTTTTTTGGAGGTGGTAACACCAGCTGGTGTTGAGCGCTGTCCAAAATCGATAGCACCACCTTTGGATCAAGGCAACCTAACATGTCCGCCTGCATCTTCCTCACAGACCGGCAGTTTGCCGGGGACACCCTTATCAACCCCGTCTAAGCACAATAGCCAGCCCTCGGTCCCTCAGATGTGGACAAGTAAAAGACCATTTCCTCCTAGTCATGAGCAATCTAAGAGGTTGAATTTCACCATCTGCAAGCTCTTGGCTACAGAAATGCTGCCTTTCCGCCTCGTGGACACAGAGGATTTTCGAGACCTTATGTCCGTCGCAGTGCCCCAGTACCAGATGCCCAGTCAGCACTACTTCTCAAAGAAAGGTGTGCCTGCGCTCCACCAGTATGTCGCACACAACATCACCGCTTCTTTGAGAAACTCTGTGTGTGACAGGGTGCATTTCACCACAGACACTTGGACGAGTAGGCATGGACAGGGGCGTTACATGTCGCTGACTGGGCACTGGGTAACTATGGTGACAGCAGGACAAGGGGCTGCTGTCCAGGTCTTGCCGTCCCCACGAGTTGTGCGTCAATCCTCTTTATCTCAAAGTTCCTCCACTGCTTCAGCCTCCTCAACCTCCTCTCGGTCCTCCACCTGCACCCAAAGCCTGTCTGGTCATGCCACAAGCTTTCTAACTGCGCAGAAGGGATCCTGCACACCTCCTTACTATGCTGGCAGTAGGGCTCAACGTCATCAGGCGGTATTTACTTTGAAATGTCTGGGAAATGTGAGTTACACAGCTGAGGAGTTGTGGTCAGCTCTGGAGAACCAATTTCATGAATGGTTGTCTCCACTGGACCTGAAACCAGGCAAGGCCGTGTGCGACAATGCTGCAAACCTGGGTGCGGCCCTTCGCCGGGGCAATGTCACACACGTGCCTTGTATGGCTCACGTGTTGAACCTGGTTGTTCAGCAATTTTTAGCCCACTATCCCTGACTAGATGGCCTTCTGCAGAGGGCACGGTCGCTGTGTGCTCACTTCCGCCATTCGCATTCCGCAGCTCAGCGACTTACATCTCTACAGAAGTCGTTGGGCCTGCCACTTCACCGGCTAAAATGCGATGTGCTTACCCGGTGGAATTCAACTCTGCACATGTTGCAGCGACTGTGGCAGCACCGACAAGCCCTGGTGCAATACGTTCTAACATATAGCCTGGGCCAACGAGATCCAGAGGTGGGGCAAATCACGCTGGTGGAGTGGTCTCAGATCAGGGACCTATGCACTCTTCTGCACAGTTTTGAAATGGCGACGAAGATGTTTAGTGCTGACGATGCCATTATCAGCATGACTATTTCAGTGATTTACATGCTGGAGCACATGTTAAACAGAATTCGGAGTCAGGTGCTGGCACAAGAGGAGGTGGAGGAAGTAGAGGAGGAGGAGTTGTATGCGGAAGGGCTAACATCTGCAAGGTCCAGACTGTCGGCAGCACCAAGGCGGCAGGCATGTGAGGGTGGGGGAGATGGTTTTACCAGGGCGCATGGTAGCAGCCAAACTAGTGAGGAAGGTGCAGGAGTCCAGGAAGAAGTGGAGGACGAACTGATGGAAGACTCATCAGATGAGGGAGACCTTGATCACATTTCTGTTGTGCGAGGTTGGGGGGAGAGGACAGAGGAAGGAAGCATGATTGTTACCTCGCCACCAACACAACAGGGACTTGGTGCTCCTGGATGCGCAACACACATGAGTGCCTTCTTGCTGCACTACCTGCAACATGACCCTCGAATTGTGAGAATTAGAAATAATCCTGACTACTGGGTTGCCACACTGTTAGATCCCCGGTACAAAAGTAAATTTGCAGAAATTATTCCTGCCATAGAAAGGGATGCACGCATGCAGGAGTATCAGCAGAGACTGTTGCAGAATCTTACATGTGCTTTTCCACAAAACACCAGTGGTGCACGTAGTGAATCTCACAGTTCCAACTTGCCAACCGTGGGACCGTCGAGTGTTCAGCACTCAAACCGAAACAGAACCACAGTATCTGCTGGTAACATCAATTTTGCGGAATCATTTCACCACTTTTTTAGCCCATCCTTTGCAAGGCCACAGGAGACAAGAAGTCTGACACATAGTCAACGCCTAGAGACGATGGTACAGGAGTATCTCCAAGTAAACATTGAAGCCATGACTGTGTCACTGGACCCTTGCTCTTTTTGGGCTTCCAATCTGGATAAATGGCCGGAGCTAGCCACGTATGCCTTGGAGATCTTGTCATGCCCCGCAGCCAGCGTTCTGTCTGAACGTGTGTTCAGCGCTGCTGGTGGTGTGCTGACAGATAAGCGCACGCGGCTCTCCACTGATAATGTAGACAGACTCACGTTTATAAAGATGAACAAATCATGGATCCGAAACGACTTTTCTAACCCTGTGTCATCCTGGTGAGAGTAAAAGCTTGATGATTGGTTAAAATCACCTCACCAACCGTTTTAAGCTTTCAAATTACTAATCATGTTTATCTGTATGTTGGCTGGAAAATAATTTGGGCTTTGTAGCAGTGTGCAGCACTGATTCTATTAGGCCATCTATAATAAGCTCCACCAGATTTAAAATTACTAATCATGTTTATCGGTATCTTGGCTGGAAAATAATTTGGGCCTTGTAGCAGTGTGCAGTACTGATTCTATTAGGCCATCTATACTAAGCTCCACCAGATTTAAAATTACTAATCATGTTTATCTGTACCTTGGCTGGAAAATAATTTGGGTTTTGTAGCAGTGTGCAGCACTGATTCTATTAGGCCATCTATACTAAGCTCCACCAGATTTAAAATTAATAATAATTTTTAGCTGCATCTAGGCCGGAAAATAATTTTGGGGCTCCGAGATGCGCAAGACACATAAGTGCCTTCTTGCTGCACTACCTGCAACATGACCCTCATATTGTCAGAATTCGAAGTAATCCTGACTACTGGGTTGCCACACTCTTAGATCCCCCAAACTTTTCGATCAACCTTTTCATTTTAATAAAGACCAAAAAAATGGTCATTTTTGAAATTATAAGCATTAGCAGGTTATTAGAAACTGAAATCAAACAGTTTTCAACTCAAAACTTTATTGTAGGTGATGTTACATTTTCACTTAGGACCCCTTGTTCGAAAGGAGCTTCTGAACTCTCTCGTCCATTGAATTTGTCAGGTTTTGGATGGTTTCTGCTTCAATTGTTTTGCATGAGGACAGAATACCCTCCCAGAGCTGTTGCTTAGATGTGAACTGCCTCCCGCCATCATAGACACTCCTTTTGATGATGCTCCAGAGGTTCTGAATGGGGTAGAGGTCAGGGTCACACCATAAGTTTGTCCCCTTTTATGCCCATATCAGCCAGAGATGCAGATGTTTTAAGTGCAGCATGAGATGGTGCATTATCATGCATAAAAATGATCTTGCTGTGGAATACACGGTTCTTCTTCTTGAACCATGGCAGGAAGTGCTGTTTGAGAAACTCCACATACAGTGCCTACAAGTAGTATTCAACCCCCTGCAGATTTAGCTGGTTTGATAAGATGCAAATAAGTTAGAGCCTTCAAACTGCAAACGAGAGTAGGTTTTATGAACAGAAGCATAAATCTTACAAACCGAAAAGTTATGTTGCTCAGTTGAATTTTATTAAATTTTAAACATAAAAGTGTGGGTCAATTATTATACAACCCCTATGTTTAATATTTTGTGGAATAACCCTTGTTTGCAATTACAGCTAATAATCGTCTTTTATAAGACCTGATCAGGCCTGCACAGGTCTGTGGAGTTATCTTGGCCCACTCCTCCATGCAGATCTTCTCCAAGTTATCTAGGTTCTTTGGGTGTCTCATGTGGACTTTATTCTTGAGCTCCTTCCACAAGTTTTCAATTGGGTTAAGGTCAGGAGACTGACTAGGCCACTCCAACACCTTGACTTTTTCCCTATTGAACCAGGCCTTGGTTTTCTTGGCTGTGTGCTTTGGGTCATTGTCTTGTTGGAAGATGAAATTACGACCCATCTTAAGATCCTTGATGGAGGAGCGGAGGTTCTTGGCCAAAATCTCCAGGTAGGCCGTGCTATCCATCTTCCCATGGATGCGGACCAGATGGCCAGGCCCCTTGGCAGAGAAACAGCCCCACAGCATGATGCTGCCACCACCATGCTTGACTGTAGGGATGGTATTCTTGGGGTCGTATGCAGTGCCATCCAGTCTCCAAACGTCACGTGTGTGGTTGGCACCAAACATCTCGATCTTGGTCTCATCAGACCACAGAACCTTGAACCAGTCTGTCTCAGAGTCCTCCAAGTGATCATGAGCAAACTGTAGACGAGCCTTGACATGACGCTTTGAAAGTAAAGGTACCTTACGTGCTCGTCTGGAACGGAGACCATTGCGGTGGAGTACGTTACTTATGGTATTGACTGAAACCAATGTCCCCACTGCCATGAGATCTTCCCAGAGCTCCTTCCTTGTTGTCCTTATGTTAGCCTTGACTCTTCGGACAAGCCTGGCCTCAGCACGGGAGGACACTTTCAAAGGCTGTCCTGGCCGTGGAAGGCTAACAGTAGTTCCATAAGCCTTCCACTTACGGATGATCCTCCCAACAGTGGAGACAGGTAGGCCCAACTCCTTGGAAAGGGTTTTGTACCCCTTGCCAGCCTTGTGACGCTCCACGATCTTGTCTCTGATGGCCTTGGAATGCTCCTTTGTCTTTCCCATGTTGACCATGTCTGAGTGCTGTTCACAAGTTTGGGGAGGGTCTTAAATAGTCAGAAAAGGCTGGAAAAAGAGATCTTTAATCCACACATGTGAAGCTCATTATTCTTGGTGCCTGAACTACTTCTTAATACTTTAGGGGGACCAAACAGAATTCTTGTGGTTTGAGGGGTTGAATAATAAATGACACCCTGAATTAACTTTTTACGTTTAAAAAAAAAAAAAAAAAAAAAAAAATTTGCTGCAGTGCATTTCCCACTTCCAGGCTGATCTACAGTACAAATGTCACAATGCCAAGTTAATTCCGCATGTGTCAACCAGCTAAATCTGCAGGGGGTTGAATACTACTTGTAGGCACTGTACATTATGGAGTTCATCTTTACCCCTTCAGGGATCCTAAAGGGGCCGACAATCTCTCCCCATGATTTCAGCCCAAAACATTGCTCCACCTCCTCCTTGTTGGCGCTGTAGCTGTGTTTGCGTGGGGTGTCCATCAACCAGCCATCCTCCACTCCATCCATCTGGACCATCGAGCATTGCACGGCACTCATCCGTGAACAAAACAGTTTGGAAATCAGTCTTCATGTAATGTTTGGCCCACTGGAGCCGTTTCTGCTTGTGTGAAGTGGATAGAGGAGGTCGACAGGATGGCGTATGCACAGCTGTAAACCTCTGAAGGACCCTGCATCTTGTTGTTCGGGGGACGTTGGAGGCACCAGCAGCTTCAAAAACTTGTCTGCTGCTATGACAAGGCTTTTTTGCCGCTGCTCTTTTAACCTGACGTAATTGCCTGTAGGAAAGAGTCCTCAATTTGCCCTTATCAGCACGCACACGTGTGTACTGTGAATCAGCTACATACTTCTTGATTGCCAAGACACTTCATCCTGATCATCGCACAATGTTGATTGTGGTCATGCCTTGACCTAAACACTCCACAATTTGTTGCTTCTCAGCAGCCGACACATCCTTTTTCTTTCCCATTTTGGCAGAAAATGTAGGCTGCTTAATAATGTGGGACAGCCTTCTTAAGTAGTCTTGCCTTTCATTGGACACACCTGCCAAACTAATTAGCACAGGTGTCTACAATTGCTTACAGTGATATAAAGAGCCCTGACACACATCACCATCAATGAGTTTAACTGACAAACAAACAAATTCTTCCCTTATCACTCCTAAACACTTTTTGCATAATAATTTGGAACACAGTGTACATGTGCTTTTCCACAAAACACCAGTGGTTCACGTAGTGAATCTTACAATTCTAACTTGCCAACCGTGGTCTGTATGGAGTTGTTCAATAAAGGGCCCAAAATTAAGATAACATAGATGGGAGAGGTCTCTATGAATAGGAATTCCTAAGTATTTGATACCTTATGAGGGCCAGGCAAAGGGAAAGTTGGACTGGATGGAATCCTGTATGGATTTGGGGAGGGAGACATCGAGGGCCTCAGACTTCGCTGCATTGATTTTAAAAATTGACCATGTAACAAAGTGATCTATTTCAGCCATAACAGCATGGATGGATATATGTGATTGAGTGATATATACTAGGACATCATCAGCAAATAGAGAGCACTTGTACTCGGTGCCTCCCACCTCAATCCACCTAATATTGGGGTTATGGCGAATTGATGAGAGCAGGTGCTCCGTCACTAGGATGTATAAGAGAGGGGACAGAGGACATCCCTGCCTTGTCCCATTGGTGATTGTGAAAGGTGATGAAAATGTTCTGATGCACCCCCTGGGCCTTGGGACACCCGGAGCCGGACCCTTTTTGGTGGATGCTGGTGGTTGTAGTCTCCGTGGCGGCGACCCTGTTCCGTGGCTCAGGGCGGTCAAACCAGTGGAACTATTTATGTGGTTTTGATGTTTAAATGTCCGACTATGCCACCCGATTGCGGTCAGAGTGAACCGCCGCTGCAGGGCAGACCGCTGAGGCTGGTGTTGTGGGTGCAGCAGAGCGTAGCATAACTCCCCACGGGAGGAGTATAGCCTCAGGGCAGTGTATGCGGAGGATGGGGGTGATGGTGCAGGGCAGCAGCAGTAACGACACGGAGTCAGTGATGCATTCCAGGGCCTTTACTCACAGTTCTTATTATCCAGACCACGTCTGCAGGTAACGGCTGCCCACGCCGTACTGTGCTCACCAGGTGAGGGGCTCAGACAACTCCCAGATAACTTTGTAGAGCTTCGCAGGACCCCCTTTGTGTGTCCTTTGTCTGGCCTTTCTTACCAACCCTTCTGTCCAGCTGCATCGGGCCTCCTCTTGGTAAACTTGGCGCCAGTTTCCCTGACCCTATGTGGTGCCTTCCTAGCGGGTGTAGCGAGGGGCTGCGCCACATAAAATGTCACAGCCTCCGGTTTCTAGCTGAGGGTCGTTTCCTGCCTCCACTAGTTTCGGGGACCGGTCTCCCCCTTTGGCCTGACCCCTCCACGCAGGTGGATTCGGGCGTGCGGTGGCGACTCACCCGTCCGCACCCCTGGGATCCCTTCGTTCCTCATTCCTGGAGCCTTCTCCGCTCCTCTTCCTTCCTTCTCCCTCTTCCAGGCCTGGGCCTCTGTTACTAGGCCCGCCTCCGGAGCAGAGCTCATGCAGAGCCCCTGCTCCCTGTCACTTCTGCTCAGACTTCTCTGCACTGAACTAAGATGGTGCCCACCTTTTATACTCCCTTCTCAATGCACCCAGGAACTGCTTCCTCCCTGCTCCTGCACTACAGGGTTCCCCTTCCTCAGTGTTCCCTCCCCCCACTCCAGCCAGGGACAGGGACTGTCGTGCCCATCTCAGGGGCATATTGGTCGCCCTGCCCCACGGCAATGTGGTGTAATGCATGCAGGTGTCGGGTCCTGATCCACACTCCATCCTTACCTGAGAGTGAGATATCACACCTCTGGGTGAGGTGCAATACCTCTGTAGCAACCGAACCCTCAGGGTGCTACAGTTCCATTTATCTTCATCCTAGGTGACGTATTGCGATACAGGGCCGTGATTTTGGCTATAAAAGGGTCCCCTAGACCCCTATCCCAAGCTTTTTAAGAGAATCATATATGGCATGCCAGGAGACTCTATGGAATGCTTTCTCAGCATCCAACGAAGGTATCTAATTACAAATTTTTAACTGCATCTAGCCCAGGAAATACTTTGTGCCTAGTAGCAGTGTCTGCTAGTCAGCGGATTATCCCGGCTGTTAAGCAAGCTACACCACCTGTAGTTTGGACACTTAATTTTTTCAAAGGAAATGCTTCGGGACCACGGGATACTCAGTGAAGAGCATCAGGAGGCACCCCAAGGCATCGGGGCTGGGACTGGCAGTAGGATGCCTTGCGGTGGACAGCCGAGCTCGATCCTTATAAAAGCTTTTTAACTGCAGCAGCTTTAGTTGATGCTACTGGAGCTGGAATTACGCGGCTGCTGGCATGAAACTTGCCCTCCAATAGATCCTTGTAAATGGATTTAAAGTGTATTCATTCAAATTAGAGAGACAATTTAAATTAAAAAGCTTAGAGCTGCCTCCACCACAGGGGGGCTCGCTCGACCCACCAGCGGACAGGCACCAGTATTGGGAGAGGGGGGCTGGCAGTAAGGGTTCACCTCGGCTCTGGAACAAACCCGGCGACACGGAGGTGGCACGGGCAGGAGCGGACTGGCCGTGTCGGCTTCTCACTTTTTGGATTTTAGAAGGGCATGACATGCCTATATCTGTGTCTCCCCCTCCTTTTACTCCTCCACCTCTTTTCTTTTCGCATGACTATATGTACTTGTCACTTTTCCATGTGTTATTTGTGTCTTCTGAGCAGTTTGTCAGCTTTTGGACACCTTTGAAGGTGTTTTCTATGTGTTTCTATGTGTTTTTGTTTGCCTGCCATTGGTTTTAACGGTGTTCGAAGGTGTTCGACGAACAGTTCGACGAACAGTTCGGCGAACACACGGGTGTTCGACGAACCGAACCGAACTCGAACACTACGGGGGTGGCTCAACACTAGTGATCATAAGAACCTGTCATATCTCCAGTCAGCTAAATGTCTCAACCCTAGGTAAGCCAGATGGTCCGTGTTTTTACTAGGTTCAATTTTGTTGTCACTTTTCGTCCAGGGGTCAAAAATGTCAAGGCTGATACTTTGTCATGGAGCTTCCCTGGTGGTGGTGACCATGAGAACCCTGCTCTGATAATAAAGAAAGGGGTAATCATTTCAGCTCTTTATCCTGAACTGGAGGGTGAGGTGTTGGAGGCTCAGGGGGATGCCCCTGCCTCCTACCCTTTAGGAAAGTTATTTGTAGCATCTGATCTGCACCTCAAAGTAATCAAGGAACATCATAATTGTGCTTGCTGGGCATCCAGGTGGTAAGGCAACCGAGGACCTCCTCTCTCGTCGTTTTTGGTGGCGGGGTTGCATCGGGATGTGATTGAACATGTAGCTGCTTGTTGTATTTGAGAGCGTTCTAAGGTTTCGCATACCCGTCCGTCTGGTACTCTACTTCCGCTACCTATCCCTAGTAGGCCATTGACACACTTGTCCATGGATTTGATTACTGACACACCGGTTTCTGCAGGCGAAACAATGGTTTTGGTTGTAGTAGATAGGTTCAGTAAAATGGTTCACTTTGTCGCATTACTTGTTCTTCTCAATGCCAAGACACTTGCTCAGGTGTTCATAAATGAGATTGTAAAGCTTCACTGGGTTCCATCCGATGTGGTGTCTGATCAGAGGGCCCAGTTTGTTTCCAAGTTCTGGAAGTCGTTCTGTTCTCGACTAAGGGTGCAGCTGTCCTTTTCCTCTGCCTTCCACTCTCAGTCAAATGTTCAGACCGCGTGTGTCAATCAGAACTTTGAGACATACCTCAGGTGTTTCGTCTCAGAAAATCAGGAGGATTGGGCATCCTACTTACCGCTGGCAGAATTTGCCATCAATAATCATCATCAAGAGTCCACTGGTAGGTCACCGTTCTTCGGTGTATACAGTTATCATCCACAGTTTGGTACCTTCAGTGGGGGAGGAGCTTCAGGAGTTCCTGAGGAGGAATGGTTTGCTTCATCGCTCTACCTCCATATGGCAGGGTGTTCTCTTTAATTTAAAGACCATGGGAGACAAGTATAAACGTATGGCTGACAGAAAACGCTTGCCAGGTCCGGACCTGAATGTGAATGACTTTGTGTGGTTTTCTACCAGGAATATAAGATTGAAAGTTCCTTCTTGGAAGCTAGGAACTAGGTTTATTGATCCCTATAATATAACTGCCTTCATTAACCCAGCAGCATTTCATCTTGAACTTCCTCAAACCCTTAAGGTCCACAATGTGTTCCACAGGTCCTTACTCAAAAGGTATGTGAAACTTCTTGAGCCCTCACCTATATCACCGCCCCCAGTAATGGTTGATGGTAATCTGGAGTTCCAGATTTCGAGGATTGTAGATTCTCATCTCCAACATCGTTCTCTACAATATTTGGTGCACTGGAAAGGCTATGTCCAGAGGAGAGGTTGTGGGTTTCAGTATCAAAGGTGAACGCTCCCTGATTGGTTCGCTCATTCCACACCTCTTTTCCTGAGAAACCCGGTCCTGAGTGTCTCGAGGCCACTCGTAGAGGGGGGGTACTGTCACGGGTGTATCAGAGGTGACAGACCGCCACCCTGCAGTTGGTTGCAGGATATCTCTACATTTGGCATTGCCGACAGCTTTGTAGATAAGCGGCTGTCTTTAGGACCGAGCAGCTATCTCCCTCTTGCTAATTGGCGCTCTGGCCTTGATGTATATATACCTGGTGTGACTGAGAGGGAGTCACCGGCTATATTCATTTCTACTTGTGAGGCTTAGCAGGAGCAGTATTTCGTCCTTTCTGGAGCTTGAGGCCGTGTGCATATTTGGACTCATCTAAAGCTAAGCAATTTCCCAGTGTTTTGTCTTCCCTTGTTGTCTATTTATTTTTTTTATTTTACTCACTTATATAGCACCATTAATTTCACAGCGCTTTACAGACATTATGGGCACTGTCCCCATTGGGGCTCACAGTCTAAATTCCCTATCAGTATGTCGTTGGAGATGGGAGGAAACCGGAGAACCCGGAGGAAACCGACGCATACACAGGGAGAACATATAAACTCCTTGCAGATGTTGTCCTTGGTGGGATTTGAATGCAGGACCCCAGCGCTGCAAGGCTGCAGTGCAAACCACTGAGCCACTGTGCTGCCAACTACAGTGTTTAGTGGAGGTTGACTAGTGCTCATTTACTTCCATCCCTATCCGTAACCGTAAGCCAGGGAAAGTAGGGCAGGCACGCGTGCGGTGATTGCTGAAGAGGCAACATAGGGATGGTATTTGAGACAGGGTGATGCTAGACCTTGACTAGGAGGTCTCCACTTCCCCCTTTCCCAAGTGTCTGGGCTCTCTTTCCCTTTTCCCTCTGTGTTGCACTAACACCTGGTGTGATACCTTTCTCTAACATTTAAAACCTTACTGTTTGTCAGGTGCATGTGGATAAGAGCTGAGAAAGACCGAGCCCAGCTAATATACAGTCATGGCCAAAAGTTTTGAGAATGATACCAAAATTATATTTTCACATGATCTGCTGGGCTCTGGTTTTTATTAGTGTTTGTCTGATGTTTATATCACATACAGAAATATAATTGCAATCATATTATGAGTACCAATAGGTTATATTGACAGTTAGAATGAGTTAATGCAGCAAGTCAATATTTGCAGTGCTGCCCCTTCTTCTTCAAGACCTCTGTAATTCTCCCTGGCACGCTCTCAATCAACTTTTGGACCAAATCCTGACTGATAGCTGTCCATTCTTGCATAATCAATGCTTGCATTTTGCCAGAATTTGTTGGTTTTTGTTTGTCCACCCGTCTCTTGATGATTGACCACAAGTTCTCAATGAGATTAAGATCTGGGGAGTTTCCAGGCCATGGACCCAAAATCTCTATGTTTTGTTCCATGAGCCATTTTGTTATCACCTTTGCTTTATGGCAAGGTGCTCCATCATGCTGGAAAAGGCATTTTTGGGTGCCAAACTGCTCTTGGATGGTTGGGAGAAGTTGCTCTTGGAGGACATTCTGGTACCATTCTTTATTCATGGCTGTGTTTTTAGGCAAGACTGTGAGTAAGCCGATTCCCTTGGCTGAGAAGCAACCCCACACATGAATGGTTTCAGGATGCTTTACAGTTGGCATGAGACAAGACTGGTGGTAGCGCTCACCTCTTCTTCTCCGAATAAGCTGTTTTCCAGATGTCCCAAACAATCGAAAAGGGGATTCATCAGAGAAAATGACTTTGCCCCAGTCCTCAGCAGTCCACTCCCTGTACCTTTTGCAGAATATCAGTCGGTCCCTGATGTTTTTTCTGGAGAGAAGTGGCTTCTTTGCTGCCCTCCTTGCAGAAGCACTCACACCAGCCTGCTGCCATTCCTGAGCAAGCTCGGCACTGCTGGTAGTCCGATCCCGCAGCTGAAACAGTTTTAAGATACGGTCCTGGCGCTTGCTGGTCTTTCTTGGGCGCCCTGGAGCCTTTTTGACAACAATGGAAGCTCTCTCCTTGAAGTTCTTGATGATGCGATAGATTGTTGACTGAGGTGCAATCTTTGTAGCTGCGATACTCTTCCCTGTTAGGCCATTTTTGTGCAGTGCAATGATGGCTGCACGTGTTTCTTTAGAGATAACCATGGTTAACTGAAGAGAAACAATGATACCAAGAACCAGCCTCCTTTTAAAGTGTCCAGTGATGTCATTCTTACTTAATCATGACTGATTGATCGCCAGCCCTGTCCTCATCAACACCCACACCTGTGTTAATGGATCAATCACTAAAACGATGTTAGCTGCTCCTTTTAAGGCAGGACTGCAATGATGTTGAAATGTGTTTTGGGGGTTAAAGTTCATTTCCTGGGCCAATATTGACTTTGCAAGTACAGTAATTGCTGTTAAGCTGATCACTCTTTGACATTCAGGACTATATGCAAATTGCCATTACAAAAAATGAAGCAGTAAACTTTGGAAAAATGACTATTTGTCTCATTCTCAATACTTTTGGCCATGACTGTACATACAGACATGGGGAACAAGATTAATAGAATTTACAGTTCAAGGAAAAGGCAGTCCCCACCTTTATATGTGCACTGACCTATGAAGTGATTTTCAAATCTGCAGTATGTTAATTTTTCTTCTAGTAAATTTTGTTTTATGCCTGGATTATTCCCACAGACTTGAATGAGATGAGGAAAATCTGCAGGTAAAAAACACACTCATAGACACGAACATGTCACTTGAGCACCCGCGATACGCAGTGCATTCCCGAGCATCCTAGGCAAACTCCAGTAACGAGCATTTGCGTTCATCACTAATGCTATCCACAGAATGTGATTATAGTGTGATCCGATGAGAAGATGTAAAAAAAAATTCTCCATCTTCTCCATTGTGTCAGCCCATGAAAATCGGACTTCATTCTGATGTCATCCAAGTGCAGTTCAATGTTTTCCATGGACTCAATGACTTGCATGAGTGTGATCTGAATATTGCATCAAATTCGGACATGCTGCAATTTTTTCCTTGCACTGGCTCGGTCCAAGAAAAAAATCGGACATGTGCAAGTACCTATAGAATAGACTTGGTCTGAGTACGAGCTGATGTTTTATCGGATTGCACTCGGACCAAAAATATGACCAAGTGCACGACCCCTAATAGTAAAAAGAATAAAGCAAATAAAAACAACCTATGTCAACATAGGCCAAGTTTGTAAACATAATGTGCTTGTTATATAATTAATTCTGTACATCAGCAAATAGCCATATTTGGTAATTTTACCTTTATAAATCTTTTATTTTCTAGGAGTGTTTCCAGTGATATAACTATAAAAAATATTACATTGAAATAGTTCTAAACAAAGCTTTCATTTCAGGACGCGGATAGAAGCTTCCTCATGACCACACAAATTAAAGCAGAATTATGCCATTAAAGAAAAATTTAATTAAGAGCAGCAGGAGGATGAAACTGAAACTGGAAACTAAAATTCTTTTAATCAGAAAGAGCTCATACATATTTTGCCTTTAGCTTTGAGACTTGTTAAATTATTTACAAATCTGGAGTAAGAAGCTTTTTCCTCTGAAATTTTATGTTACAGAGATAACGTCTTCTTACCGGCCATTTTAAACCATCAGAGAAGTGACTATCCTTTTAGCCCACCGTGCAAAACATTGCTTGCCCTCTGGCTTTCAACTATTATAAAATATTTTTAAATATATTATTTATACTGTATGCACCTGATCACACAGTGGCAAAGCTTCAAACAAACATTTATTTAACCCCTTCACCCCCAAGCCTGTTTTCACCTTCCTGACCAGGCCAAATTTTATAATTCTGACCAGTGTCACATTTTGTGGTAATAATTCTGGAAATCTTCAACGTATTCCAGTGATTGTAAAGGAGATTTATGCCGATATTTTTTACATTCATTTGTGAAAATATTGGAATTTTGACAAACAATTTGAAAATGTTGTAATTTTCAAAATTTTTATGTTTATGCTCTTAAACCAGATAGTTATATCACACAAAATAGATAATAAATAACATTTACCACATTTCTACTTTACATCAGCATTATATTTGAAACAATTTTTTTTTGTTAGGAAGTTAAAAGGATTAAAAGTTTATCAGCCCTTTCTCAATTTTCCAACAACATTTACAAAATCAATTTTTTTAAGGACCGCATCACATTTGAAATGACTTTGCGGGACCTATAAGACAGAAAATACCCAAAAGTAAAATTTAAAAAACTGCACCCCTCAAAGTGCTCAAAACCACATTCAATAAGTTTAGTAACCCTTCATATGCATCAGAGCAATTAAAGCAATGTGGAAGGAAAAAATTAAAATTTTACTTTTTCCCTCAAAATTGTTGATTTAACCCCAAATTTAGCATTTTCACAAGGGTAACAGGAGAAAATGGACCATATAATTTGTTGTATTTGTTGTGCAATTTCTCCTAAGTATACAGATACCCCACATGTGGTGGAAGACTACTGATTAAGCGCATGGCAGGGCTCGTAAGGGTAAGAGCACCATTTGACTTTTGGAGAACAAAATTGCCTAGAATTGATAGCAGATGACATGTCGTGTTTGCAAAGCCCCTGATGTGCCTAAACAGTTGAAACCCCCCCCAAGTGATCCCATTTTGGAAAATACATCCCTCAAGGAACTTATCTACAGGTGTGGTGGGCATTTTTAACCTTCAGGTGCTTCACAGAATTTTAGAACGTTGAGCTTTAAAAAATGAAAAAATACATTTTTCAAGCAAAAATGTTGGTTTTGCCCCAAAATATTCATTTTCACAAGTGTAAAAGGAGAAAATGGACCATAAAATTTGTTGTGCAATTTGTTATGAGTACACTGATACCCCATATGTGGTGGAAAACTACTGTTTGGGCACACGTCAGGGCTCAGAAAGGAAGGAGCATCATTTGACTTTTGGAGTGCAAAACTGGCTGGAGTAGAGAGTGGTCACCTTGTCATGTTTGCAGAGCCCCTGATGTGCCTAAACAGTGGAAAACCTCCACAAGTGGCCCTTTTTGGTAACATATAACCCTATAAGAACTTCGTTAAAGGTGTGGTGAGCACCTTGAACCCACAGGTGCTTCACAGAATTTTATAACATTGAGCAGTGAAAATTGAAAAACTACAGTTTTCTCTGAAAAATATTGGTTATGTCTCAAAATTTTGTAATTTTCACAAGGGTACCAAGAGAAAATGGACCATTCAATTTGTTGTGCAATTTCTCCTGAGTACACCAATACCCCATATGTTGTGTAAAATTATTATTTGGGCACATGGCAGGGCTCGGAAGTGAAGGAGCACCATTTAAGTTTTGGAATGCAAAGTTGGCTGGAATAGATAGCAGATGCCGTGTTGTGTTTGAAGAGCCCCTGATGTGTCTAAACTGTGGATAACTCCTACAAGTGACCCCATTTTGGAAAGTAAACTCCTCAAGGAACTTTTTAAAGGTGTGTTGAGCACCTTGAATCTACAGATGCTTCATAGAATTTCATGATGATGAGCCTTACAAATGAAAAAATGCCTTTTTTCCGTATAAATATTGGTTTTGCCCCATATTTTTCATTTTCACATGGGTAACAGGAGAAAATGGACCCTATAATTTGTTGTGCAATATATCCTGAGTACACCTATAGCACATACAGGAGCAACCAAAAGTTTTTCTTTTTTTTAAAAGTGTGATTACTTCTGTCTAGTTGTTGTGATACCATTTTCCTGGGAATTAATTGAAAGTGCATGAAGTTTTCATCATGCAAGACCATAATTTTAACCAAAATGCTTTTGAATATAGGTATGGTCATTTAATTAAAGAAAACTGACTGCCAAAAGTTTAGTTTTGCCTACACTGTTTATTGGTCACAGCATAGAGAGTAATTAATTGTTTACAATACACAATACCCAAAGACATCCAGTCGTAGGTAAAAAGGAGTATAGACAAAACATTTAAAAATATCATATTTTATTAGATCCAAAATTAATAACAAGTTTTAAAATAAACAGGAGAATGTTTTCAGCTAATTAGGGACTCATTACACGAGCCAGTATATTTCACCTAAATGCTGTTCATGGACATAGCTTATTATGCTGACAGAGAAAGATAATGAACATCCATTTACAGTATATATATACTTATTTTCTATGTCTAGGAGTAGATCAAAATAACACAGCGGTAGGTGCGTAATTTGATAAATACTTCCTGCAATATTTTGAATCAAATTAATGTGCAAATGCCTAGCAACAGAAGATCCCATAACAAATCCACCCCATATATATAGAGCCAAAAAAAGAATATAACAGAATATAGAATGTAAATGCCAAGTGCAGATAAAGTAGCACCTATCAACATATTGTAGCCCAATGTATATAGCTACATACTCTCACTTGAGCCTATTGTCCCCTATAGAAACCAGGGTATTTGGGCTACCAACAAGAGTCCAATAGGATGCTAATTCATATGACAATACATCCAAATTAGCCCTGTTATGTGTCTTCTTTGACCAGTTAAAGTGCATATAAATTAAATGGCATGGATAGTGAGCTTACTTACAATCATACAGGTGAAGTGTCCATGAGCCTGCACCTTCAGAGTTGACTTTAAAGGGAATCTGTCAACCCCCTGAGACCTATCAGACCTCTAATATGGGCATACAAGTGAGAGAAATGTAAATCTATACATACCTGTATGTCCCATATTAGAGGTTTGCTAGCTTTGAAATTGTTTTTTATTAAATTAGTTTTGACAAGCTTCCCGTCCAGAGGACACGAAGAAATCTCCACCTATTAACTTAATTTCCATATTCCCCCCCTCCCCTTCATGTCACAGGGCCCTAACACAACCATAACACAGCCCTAACCCTAACACAACCCTAACCCTAACAGAACCCTAATCCTAACCCTAATCCTAACCCTAATTCTAACCCTAATCCTAACCCTACCCCTAATCCTAACCATAATTCAAACCCTAGCACAAGTCTAACCCTAGCACAACCCTAGCACAACCCTAACACAACCTTAATCCTAACCCTAATCCTAACTCTAATTCTAACCCTAATTATAACCCTAATCCTAACTCTATTCCTAACCCTAATCCTAACCCTAATCTTAACCCTAATCCTAATCCTACCCCTAATCCTACCCCTAATCCAACCCCTAATTCTAACCCTAATCCTAACCCTAATCCTAATCCTTGCCCTAATTCTAACCCTAATCCTAACCCTAACCCTATCCCTAACCCTAAACCCTAACCCCAACCCTAACTGAAAAGAATGGAAAAAATATTTTTGTTATTTTATAATTTTTATCTAAGGGGGTGACAAAGGAGGATTTAATTTATTCTTTTTTTTCTTTTGATAACTGTGATAGGGTTTATCACAGTGAGCATAAGGAACCAATTGGGAAAATTTCTTATTGTTGCCCAGCACTGGCAGGCAGATCTTGCTGGGCACACTGCGCATGTGCCTGCCATTTTTTTTACAAGTAGATGACGGAGGGCAAGGGGGACGAATCAGGAGATCCGGGGGATGGTAGAGGAACCGGGAGGGTTCGGGGGCTTCTTTTCTCTCTCCTCTGACATGTATATCATGTCAGAGGAGAGAGAAATCATTGTAACCGCTGGCACACATTTTGTTTTTGTGATCGCAGCTATTCACTGAATAGTGCCAATCACATGATCGGGTACCAGAAAAACTGGCCCTGATTATGTTCTCCAGGGCCTCAGCTGCGCCCAGTAGTTGAGACCCCAGAAAATTTCAAACATTGGGAGGCGCTACACTGTTATTCCTCAGTGCCGTGAAAGAGCGGCGCTGAGGCATAAGTACTGTTAACTGCCACCGTAAAAAATGAGTTATGGCGATCTTTAAGGAGTTAAATGAGGCAATTGACTTGGCCATTGCAAATGGCAAAAATTTTTCTTTGCTAACCAATTTATTACTAAATTAGATGTGTGCTTAGGATCATTGTCTTGCTGGAATATTCATCCCCTGTCTACTTTGGTTTTACTATGTTGCAGCATTACATTCTCCAGTATATCCTTGTACATGGTAGCATTCATATTTCCATCAATTCTATGCAGAGGGCCAATGACAGATGCAGAAAAGCAGCCTCAGACCATGACATTGTCACCACCATGTTTTAATGTAGGTGTTTGGTACCTTACAACATACATTTGCTTCTGGCTTACTAAAATCACCAGGAAAATCACATCACAACAACCAGACAGAAGTAATCACACTTTAAAAAAAATGCAAAACATTTGGTCGCTACTGTATGTGGTGGAAAACTATTGTTTGGGTACACGGCAGGGCTCCGAAGGGAAGGAGCACCAACTGAATTCTGGAGTTCAATTTTGGCTAGAATTGATTGTGAATGCCATGTCACATTTGAAAAGCCCCTGACATGCCAAAACAGCAGGAACCACCACAAGTGACCTAAATTTGGAAACTACACCTTTTGAGGAACTCATCTAGGGGTATAGTGAGCATTTTTAACTTTCAGGTGATTCACAGAATTGTATAACATTAGGCTAAGTGAATATAAAATTACTATTTTTTTCACTAAAATGTTACTTTGGTCCCAAGTTTTTAATTTTCAAAAACCAATGGTACAATTTGTCACACAATTCCTTCTGAGTACACCAATAGCCCATATGTGGTCAAAAACTACTTTTGAGGCACCGGGCAAAGCTCAGAAGGGAAGAAGCACCATATTGGAGTTCAGATTTTTCTGGAATGGTGTGAGGGTGCCATGTTACATTTCCATAGCCTATGAGGTGCCACAACAGCAGAACCCCTCCATAAATGACCTCATTCTACAAACTACACCTCCAATCAATTTATATAGGGGTGTAGTGAGCATGTTGAGAACACATGTACATAACATAATTTTATACCACTGGCCGGTGAAGAAAGATTAATTATATTTTTACCACTAAATTGTTGTTTTAGCCCCAAGTAGTTAATTTTTAGAACAGAAAAAAAAGACCTCACAGTTTGTTGTGCAATTTTTCCAGAGTGCGCCAATACTCTACATGTATTTTGGAAAATATTTTTTAGGCATGGTCAAAAGCTCAGAAGGGAAGAAGCGCCATATTTTAGCACACATTTTGTTGTTATTATTTGCAAGTGCCATAAACCACTGGAAGAGCCAGTGACCCTATTTCATAAACTACACCTCTCAATGAATTCATCTAAGGGTGCAGTGATCATTTTGACAGAAAGAGTGTATAACATAATTTTATACCATTGGGCAGTGAAGAAAAAATAATTACATTTATACCACAAAAATGTTGTTTTAGCCCCATATTCTACATTTTCACAAGGAAAAATGGCACCAAAATTTGTCACACAATTTCTGATGAACATGACAATACCCCATATGTGTCTGTACAGTACTTCATAGCCGCACAGTGAGATTCATGCGGGAAAGAGCGCTGTTTGTCTCTTGGAGAACAAATTATCAGAGAATAGTTTGCAGATTCCATATATAGAGCCCTTAAAGGAGTTGTCCACTACTTTGAGGCTGTGTGCCCACGTAGCGTTTTTCAAGCGTTTTTGATGCAGAATTTCCGCAGCGGAAACGCTTGTAAAACGCTTGGTAACCCGCACCCCATGGTCCCCAATGTAATTCCGCAAGTTCTATGCACATGCTGCGGATTTTTCCGCAGCGTTTATGCTGCGTTCAAAAATCCGCAGCATGTCATTTAATTTTGCGTTTCCGCAAGCAGAATTGCCTTTGTCCAATGCATAAAAAACGCAAGGCAATTCCGCATGTGGAAAACGCGTGATAAACGCGCGAAAAATGCGCGATAAACGCATGCGGAATTCCGCATGCGTTTTTCCGGGAGAGGACTTGCAGAAATGAAGCAGAAATTTTCTGCTTCATAAATGCAACGTGGGCACATAGCCTTACACACGGCACCCCCGCCGATCATCTGCTATCGGTGCCGGCGGCAGTGGCCGCCGACCGGAAGTGCTCACCTGCGGGGCTCCGCCTTCAAGTGGTAGTGGCCACCGCGGTGTACTGCACATCTGCCTCCCATTTAATTGAATAGGGCATCAATGTAAATGTAGTGGACAACCCATTTAAGTGCCAGAAGAGCAGAAATTACACCCTCTGGGAATTTATCTATTTTGACTCCATGGGTGTTTTCTATAAAGAAGCAGCAGTGAATTTTGCTAAGTGAAAATTGCAAATCAGCCTTTCTAGTGCCTGTTCATTGTAGTGCCCCATACATTGTAGTGTCCAGTACATTTGTTTGTACGTACATTATGCCCAGCTCATGCTTCTGGAGACACGCATTCGTAACTTAAACAGGCTCTGTTCGCTACAGAAATGCCAAATATGGACACTAAATATGGATGATGCACACTGTGGGGCTCAGAAGGGAGAAGGGCATTTCAATTTTGGAGTGCAGAATTTGCTGGATTTCTTTTAGGAACACATGGATCCTTAGTAGTGATGGGCAAGCACTAAAATGCTCGGATGTTCGTTGCTCGGGTCGAGCACATTGGAATACTCAGGTGCTCGACCCGAGCAACGAGCACAATGTAAGTCTATGGGAAACTCGAGCATTTTTCAGGTGGCTCCCCCGGAGAACTGCAGAGGGCCTAAAAATTGGCAAAATCGATGGGAACAGTGCTCAAATGACATGGTAGCAGCATGGGGAAGACCCCTGGCTGCTCTTCTGACTGCCAGGTCACTGATGTGAACAATGATGTCAGAGGTATTAAGCCACTTTTACGGACTCACAATAAAACATACAAAAACAAAACCAAAATTAATTTTCCTGGGAAACATGTTGAGGAACATGCTTTTCAGGGTAATGACTTGTATGCAAGGCAAAATAAATAACCAAAAATCAAAAATACGCCTCCACACCTTGGGCTATGTTCACACATAGCATTTTTGATGCATTTTTGCACTTTTGCGTTGCTTTCAACCGTGACAAATTCATTCACCGGGAAATGTCATTTTAACATTTTACAACTTTATCTGGCCATGTGGTGTGTTAGACATGATCAGACACATCCTGTTTCATTTATGAAGGAGGGACTCTGAAAGTCACAAAGCCTATTTTAATAAGGTTATCAGACGGCCTTTACTATTTTTAAAGGGCCAGCAGTTGGCCCTCACTATTTTAGAGTGCCATCAGCTGGCTATGCTTTGTTGTTCCCATTACTAAAGAGTGGGTCTCCTATACTGTTATTGCGTATGCAGTGAGTGGCAGGGCTGCCCAAAATTTAGATGCACCCCAATACCCCTTTGAAAATTTGGGCCTCCTGAAAACAATGTTCCCATTATTAGGAAGTGGGTCTCTCATACTGTTTTGGTATGCAGTGAATGCAAGGGTTGCCAAAAAATTGGACCTACTCCAATGCCCCTTGGAAGAGACGTAGAGGAGGGCCACCTGAAAACAATGATCCCATTATTAGGAATTGGGTCTCCCATTGTGTTTGCCTATGCAGTGAATGCAAGGGTTGCCAAAAAATTGGAGGCACTCCAATGCCCCTTGGAAGAGACGTGGAAGTCAGAAGGCCTCTTGAAAACAATGTTCCCATTATTAGGAAGTGGGTCTCGATTGTGTTTGCCTATGCAGTGAATGCAAGGGTTGTCAAATATTTGGAGGCACTCCAATGCCCCTTGGAAGAGACATGGAGGTCAGAGGGACTCCTGAAAACAATGTTCCCATTATTAGGAAGTGGGTCTCACATTGTGTTTGCCTTTGCAGTAAATGCAAGGGTTGCCAAAAATTTGGAGGCACTCCAATGCCCCTTGGAAGAGATGTAGAGGGCCTCATGAAAAAATGTTCCCATTATTAGGAAATGTGTCTCCCATAGTGTTGGCCTATGCAGTGAATGCAAGGGTTGCCAAAAATTGGGAGGCACTCCAATACCCCTTGGAAGAGACATAAGGGCCTCATGAAAAAAAGTACCCATTATTGGAAGTGGGTCTCCCATAGTGTTGGTCTATGCAGTGAATGCAAGGGCTGCCAAAAATTGGGAGGCACTCCAATGCCCCTTGGAAGAGACGTATGGAGCCTCATGAAAAAATGTTCCCATTATTAGGAAGTGGGTCTCCCATAGTGTTGGCCTATGCAGTGAATGCAAGGGCTGCCAAAAATTGTGAGGCTCTCCTATGCAACTTGGAGAATACGTGGAGGAGGGCCTCATAAAAAATGTTCCCATTAAAAAGGAATGGGTCTCCTTTACTTGTAATGCCCATGCACTAAGTGTATGGGCTGGAAAAGAGAAGGTTGAGGGGGGACATAATAAATGTGTACAAATATGTTAGGGGACAGTATAGAGACCTTGCCCGGGATTTGTTCAAAAGGAGGGATATTACGGTAACAAGAGGGCATTCACTAAGACTGGAAGAGAAAAGGTTTCAGCACCAGCATAGGAAGGGGTTCTTTACGGTAAGAGCAGTGAGAATATGGAATTCACTGAGTGAGGAGACGGTAATGTCGGATTCACTACACCAGTTCAAGCGGGGACTGGATGCATTTCTAGATACCAGGCAGATTTCAGCATATACTTAAAAATAAAATAAAATAGTAGGTTGATACAGGGATTTATTCTGACTGCTGGTTTCAGAGTCGGGAGGGAATTTTTCCTCAGGTGAAGATTGGCCAAATCATTTGGGGTTTTTGCCCTCCTCTGGATCAACTTTAGCAATTACAGAACTAACAGGTCGAACTTGATGGACGCAAGTCTTTATTCGGCTTTACTAACTATGTAACTATGTAACTATATTAACAGCAATGGGTAGGAATTGCGTACGGTAATCTTATTAATTTCACGAAAATACAGACACGGATGTAAACCCCCGTCCTTTTTTTAACAAAGAAAAGGCCAACTGCCTCAGGCGACTTAGAAGGTCTAATGTGACCAGCAGCCTGGCTAGTCTCCATTTACTCCTCCGAGGCCTTTCTTTCAGGGATAGTCAGATTAAACAAGCGACTCTTGGGAAGAGTAGCTCCCGGAACAAACTCAATGGCGCAATCATAATCCCTTTGAGGAGGTAAAACTTGCGACTCCTCCTCCGAAATAACCCTCCAAAAATCTTGAATAGGTATAGGTAATTCCCCTTTTTCCACAGCCGCAATGCGACCATTACAACATTTATCATAGCACTTCGGACTCCGATTGTGCAGTTTTAACCAACATTTAACCAAGGCGGCAATCCTAGAACGACCGGAGAGGGTAAATTATTTAATACAACCAAGTCCAAAATTTCTTGGTGAAGTCCATTGATAGTGAGGAGAAATGCAGCAACCTGGTGACTAATACATTTCAAGGGAGTGTTATCAATTGCAATCACAGAAATAGGTGATGACAAAGGTTTGGATTTCAATTTAAGTTTTTCCAAAAACCCTTTATCAATCACATTAAGTGTTGAACCACAATCCACAAATACCTGAAATTCAATCAAACTTTCCTGCAAAGTAGTACTCCCTGAAAGAAATACTCCTGCAGAGCGTAAACAAGCTATACGGGCGTACCTGACCTTTTTTTTTTCTTTACTTAAATGAAGCTCGCAATACTTAATCAAATGGTCAGCTTTACCACAATCCCTCGGCGAACCTCCGGTCTCTTTCCTGAGAGCGGAGCGACATCGCCCCAACCTCCATCGGTTCTCCGCCGTCTGAGCAGATTTTCTGGGGACTAGGTATTGCAGTCCCTCCATTCCCCTTATTAATTTTGTTGCCCTCCTTTGTACCTTTTCAAGCTCATTTCTATCCTTTCTATATATTGGGGCCCATAACTGAGCACAGTATTCCAAGTGTGGTCTGACCAGTGCTTTGTACAGTGGAAGAACAATGTTCTCATCCTTTGCAGCTATACCTCTTCTGATACATCCCATTACCCTGTTTGCCCTTACAGCAGCCGCCTGACTTTGGGCACTCCAATTTAGTTTGCTATCAATCAAGATGCCCAAGTCCTTCTCCATCTCTGAATTCCCCAATGATTTCCCATTCAGTGAGTACTGGTGACTTCCATTTTTCCTTCCCATATGTATGACCTTACATTTCTCCTCGTTAAACCTCATTTGCCATTTAATGCTCCACCTACCCAGCTTATCCAAATCCCTCTGTAGGTCTTCACTATCCTCTTTTGTATTAATTGTTTTACATAACTTTGTGTCATCTGCAAATATTGATATTTTACTATTTATCCCGTTGACTATGTCGTTAATAAAGATATTAAATAACATTGGGCCTAGTACAGACCCCTGTGGTACCCCACTAGTGACGCTTACCCAATCTGAGTATATTCCATTTATAACCACCCTCTGCCTTCTATCCTTTAGCCAGTTAGCTAGCCACTTGCAGACATTTTCCCCCAGCCCCATCATTCTCATTTAGTATACCAACCTATTATGTGGCACGCTATCGAACACTTTTGAGAAGTCGAGATACACGACATCCACTGGTTCCCCCTGATCTACTCGAGAGCTAACCTCCTCGTAGAAGTCAATCAGGTTTGTTTGGCAGGAGCGATTCCTCATGAATCCATGTTGGTTCGGGGTTAATAGATTATTAGCATCAAGATGCTCCGTAATTGCCTCTTTAATGAAGCTTTCAAAAATTTTGCCCACAACGGACGTCAGACTCACTGGCCGATAGTTTCCGGCGTCACTTTTCGCTCCCTTTTTGAATATTGGCACTACATTCGCCTGTCGCCAATCAAGTGGCACAGACCCAGTCTCAACAGAGTCCTTAAATATAAGATATAACGGTCTGTCTATCACATGACTTAGTTCCCTTAGTACCCGTAGGTGTATGCCATCAGGTCCTGGTGATTTGTTTATTTTAATGTTACTGAGGCGTTTCTGTACCCCAGCTTGGGTTAGATTTGTCATACTTAGTGGAGGATTAAGTTTGTCACTTCTCATTTCGCCTGTTAGTTCTTTTTCCTTTGTGAAAGTTGACGAAAAAAATGTATTTAATAGATTAGCTTTATCCTCATCTTTCTCTATGATTTTGCCTTCATCACTTTTTATCGGTCCAATATTGTCCGATTTAATCCTTTTACTATTTATATACGTAAAGAACAGTTTGGGATTTGATCTACTTTCCCTAGCAATACGTCTCTCTGTTTCTTCCTTCGCTATTTTTATTTGTTTTTTACAGGTTCTCGTTTTTTCCTTGTAACACATTAGTGCCTCCTTACTGTTTTCCTGTTTTAATCTCTTGAATGCCTCTTTTTTGCTATTTAACGCCCCTTTTACGTTCTTGTTCAACCATATTGGTTTCCTCTTATTTCGGGCCCTTTTATTCCCATACGGTATATACCTCTCGCACTGAGTATTCAGAATTCTTTTGAAGGTTTCCCATTTACTATTCGTATTCCATTGATTAAGTACTTTGTCCCAGTCTATAAGTTGAAGGTTTTCTTTCAGCTGATCAAACTTCGCCCTCCTAAAGTTTAATGTTTTAGTTGTTCCCTTATTGATAACCCTACTGAAGGGCATTTTGAAATTGATAATATTATGGTCGCTATTACCTAGGTGCCCCCCTATCTGTACCTCAGTTATTCTATCAGGCCTATTAGTCAATATTAAGTCCAACACGGCCTTCCCTCTCGTTGGTTCCTGCACTAGTTGGGAGAGATAATTATCCTTAATATTTGTCAAGAACCTTTTTCCTTTCTGAGATCTACAGGTTTCTGTTTCCCAGTCAATATCCGGGTAGTTGAAGTCCCCCATAACAATCACTTCATTATGTTTTGCTACTTTGTCTATTTGTCCTAATAGCAGATTCTCATTCTCCTCTGTTATATTTGGTGGCTTATAGCAGACCCCCAGTAATATTTTATTATTATTTTTTGCCCCCTCTATCTCTACCCACATGGACTCGACCCCCTCTTCTCCCTCTCCTATATCTTCCCTTAGTCTGGGTTTTAGACATGACTTTACATATAAGCAGACTCCTCCGCCTTTCCCCTGTTTCCGGTCCCTTCTAAATAAACTATAATCTGTTAAATTTACCGCCCAGTCGTAGCTATCGTCTAGCCAAGTCTCTGTTATACCTACGATGTCATACCTCTCCTCCGATATAAGCGCCTGCAGCTCATCCGCCTTATTGGTCAGGCTTCTTGCGTTGGTCAGCATGCAAGATAAAACTTTGGGGTTATTTAGCATCCTATTCTTCTCTAACGATCTAACTGTACTATCCCCACCCCCCTCTCCACCCTCATTATATTCACTTCTCCCCTTCCCCCTTGCTTGCCTCACATCCCACCTATTTCCTTGCTTTCCCCCCCCGTCTCTAGTTTAAAAACTCCTCCAACCTATTAGCCATCTTCTTCCCCAGCACCGCTGCACCCTCCCCATTGAGGTGCAGCCCGTCCCTACGGTAGAGCCTGTAGCCGACAGCGAAGTCGGCCCAGTTCTCCATGAACCCAAACCCTTCTGCCTTGCACCAACTCTTTAGCCACTTATTCACCTCCCTAACCTCCCGTTGGCGCTCCTGTGTGGCTCTCGGGATTGGTAGTATTTCTGAGAAAACTACCTTGGAGGTCCTTGCCCTAAGCTTCCTACCTAGATCCCTGAAATCATTTTTAAGGACCCTCCATCTACCACTCACTTTGTCATTGGTGCCAATGTGGACCATGACCGCTGGGTCTTCGCCAGCCCCACCCAGCAACCTGTCAACCCGATCCGTGATGTGCCGGACTCGAGCGCCAGGGAGGCAGCACACCGTTCGGCGATCCCGGTCTTTGTGACAGATTGCCCTGTCTGTCCCCCTAATAATAGAGTCACCCACTACCAGGACCTGTCTAGCCTGCCCTACACTTCCCCCCTCCCCCTCATTACTGGAGCATACACTCCCCCGGCGGTCAGAGGATCTGTCGTGCTCCAATAATGCCGGTTCTGAACCAGCCTTCCTATACTTCTTCCCTCTATCCCTTCTAACTGTTACCCAGCTCCCTGCCTGTTCAGCCTGCGCTTCCCCACTAAGCTCCACCTCCAGTGTTGACCCATTGAGTGTCTGCTCGGTGAGCAGCAAACTCCGTTCCATGTTGTCGATGCTCCTCAGTACCGCTATCTGAGCACTTAGATCCAGGATTTGGGCTTCCAAGTGCACGATATGCTCACATCTCTCGCAGCAGTATGGATCCCTGAGCGGTAGCTCAGGGAATGCATACATTGCGCAAGATGTACACTGCATGGCTCCGGCCAACATGGACATCATTCTAAATATGGGGATACAGTCAGTATATATGTACAAGTACAAAACACAATTATTTATATATAGGTGTATGGACGGGGATCAATTAGGGATGTGCAAGTGTATCGATTAGATATCGGCGCGGGATCAGTTAAGCATGGACGGGGGATCAATAAGTATCAATAATATCAATAAATATGGACTGGGGAAATAATTAATTGTGGTCTGGGAAATCAATCAATTAATTATGGACAGGGGTTATTTAAATATGGTGGGGGATAAGGCAAATAGATAGGGACTGGGGATGAGTAAAAGTGGACAAGGGGAATCTATTAAATAGGACAAGGGGGATCAATCAATTATGGGCTGGGGGTCAATCATTTAAATGTGGTCAGGGGGATCACTTTAATATGGACGGGGGGTGGTCGGGGATCAATTAAATGAGGACGGGGGGGTCAATTTAATGTGGTCAGAGGGATCAGTTAAATATGGACGGGGGTGTTCAGGGGAATCAATTTAAATATGGACGGGGGTGATCAATTAAATATGGACGGGGGGTAATCAATTAAATATGGACTAGGGAATACAATACAATTACAATACAGATACAAATACAATACAGTACAGTACACACTTGGGTTCAGTAGGGCCGCTTATCGCGGCCTCCTGCCCCTCACTCACCTCCTCTAGGGACGCTGCACGCTATCACAGCGCGCTTGTCCCTCCGGTCGCCTCTTACCGGTCCTCCTGATCACCTCCTGGTCACCACCACCTGGCACCCTCCGCTGGCCGGCACTGCACGCTGCCACAGCGCTCTCTTGCGCTCGTCCCTCCGGTCGCCTCCTACTGGTCCTCCCGGTCCGCTCGGTCACCTCCGCCTGGCTCTCCTCCCTTCCCAGGAGCTCTCTCCACACACAGCACAACTCTTGCAGCACACGGCAGGCTCCGCCTCCACCGATTCCTGACTTGTTTAACCATATAGTGCGGGCCAAGTGGTTCTCTAAGATTGATCTCTGGGGGGCATTCAATTTGTTATGGGTGAAGGAGGGTGATGAATGGAAACATGCTATTAACACTCCGGTAGGTCATTTTGAGAATCTGGTGATGCCTTTTGGTCTTACCAATGCACCTGCATTTTTTTCAGAACCTTATTAATGACATCCTGAGACCTTTGATTGGTAAGAATGTGGTTGTGTATTTAGATGACATTTTAATTTATTCACCAGATCTGGAGTCCCATTGGCAGAGTGTACGTGAAGTTTTGCAGTTATTGAGTGATAATTCACTCTTTGCTAAGCTGGAAAAATATGAGCTCGCAGTGCACAAAATTTGTTTTTTGGGCTACATTGTCTCCAGTGAGGGCTTTGATATGGACCCAGTGAAGGTTCAGGCTGTGCAGGAATGGCCTAGGCCTATTGGTTTTAAATCTATACAGAGATTTTGGGGTTTTGCCAATTATTACAGGAAATTCATTAAGAATGTTTCTGTAATTGTTAAGCCTCTAACCGATCTCACCAGCAAAGGTGCGAATACGGTCCAGTGGACTACTGAGGCCATTGAAGCGTTTAAGTATCTCAAAGAGAGGTTCAGGTCTGCCCCTATCCTTAGGCAGCCTGATGAGACCAAGCCTTTTTTGGTCGAGGTCGATGCTTCATCGGTGGGGGTCGGAGCAGTTTTGTCACAGGAGAACAGGGATGGAGTACATCCTTGTGCCTTATTTTCGAAAAAAAATTCGGAAACCGAACTGAATTATGATGTTGGAAATCGGGAGTTGCAGGCTATTAAACTCGCGTTTGAACATTGGTGTCATTTTTTGGAAGGCGCTAGATTTCCTATTCAGGTTTTCACAGATCATAAGACTTTGATCTATCTGGATGCTGCCAAGCGCTTGAATGCCCGTCAAGCTAGGTGGGCACTTTTTTTTTTTGCTTTCATTTTTCTGTTACCTATATCCCTGGTAATAATAATGTTAAAGCCGATGCTTTATCTCGCAGCTTCTCTCCTACGGTCGGTGCCGGGGAGGAGGAGAGCATTTTACAGAAAGGAGTTGTGGTGGCGGCATTGGACTCCGTTTTGGAGAATGGGATTCTGAAAGCTCAAGATGATGCTCCATCTAACACTCCCCATGGGAGGTTGTTCGTGCCTAGAACCTTTAGGAGAGATTTGTTTGTGGAGTGTCATGAGTCTCGGTTGGCAGGGCATCCAGGAATTTATGAGACTGAGAGACTTATCAGTCACAGTTTTTGGTGGCCTGGATGACAGAAAGAAGTCATCAAGTGGGTGCGTCAATGTACTGTGTGCTAGGTCAAAGGCTTCACATACTCCTGCTGCAGGGTTGCTTTGCCCTCTGGAGGTTCCCAGTGCGCCATGGACGCATCTCACAATGGATTTTATTACTGATCTGTCTGTGTCTGAGATTTTTACTGCCATCTGGGTGGTCAAGGACCGTTTTAGTAAGATGTGTCATTTTGTTCCATTCATTAAGTTGCCCTGCGCCAAGATAGTCGCTAAGGCGCTTGTTAACGAGATTGTCCAGCTTCATGGCGTTCCCACGAATATTGTTTCTGATAGAGGACCTCAGTTTGTGGTTCGCTTTTGGCATGCTTTTTGTGACTGGTTGGGAGTCCATTTGTCATTTTCGTCTGGGTATCATCCTGAGTCTAATGGACAGACTGAAAGAAAGAACCAGGATGTAGAACAGTTTTTGCGTTGTTTTGTGGCGGACAATCAAGAGGTGTGGTCTGAGTTTCTGCCTCTCGCAGAATTTGCTCTTAACAATCATACGTCCTCCTCAGCTGGGTGTTCTCCTTTTTTTTGTTGTATTGGGAGACATCCGTCTTTTGGTTCATTCTCCAAATTGGGGTCTGCGGTGCCGGAGAAGGAGAATTTTCCCAGTGATTTGGAGAGAGTTTGGACTAATGTACGTTGCAACCTTCATGAGCCTAACAAGAAGTCCAAGAAGTATTTTGACAGGAAGCGTTAGGAGGTTTTGTTTACTGTGGGTGACATGGTTTGGTTGTCCTCAAGGAACTTGTGGTTGAGGATTGCCTCTAAAAAACTGGGTCCTAAGTTTGTGGGTCCATTTAAAGTGCTTCAGGTTGTTAACCCATCTGCGGTTAGGTTGGATGTCCCTACTTCCTGGAAGATTAATCCTGTGTTTCATGTTTCCTTGATGAAAAAGGCTGATGTATCAGATAGGTATGCCACTGTCATAGTTCCTCCTGTGGTGGAAGACGGTGAATATGAAATTTCTCGTATCTTGAATTCTAGATGCCATAGAGGGAGATTACAGTATCTCGTCTCCTGGAAGGGTTTCGGTCCCGAAGATAACTCCTGGATAAGGGCGGTTGATGTCTCTGCTCCTAGGCTTGTTAGAGCTTTCCACAAGAGGTTTCCAGATAAGCCTGGGCCTGGAGGATCCGGAGGATCTTCATAGAAGAGGGGGTACTGTTAGAACCCTCCAGCTTGTTTTTTCCATCTTGTGTTTTGCGGTCACATGTTCATCTGCCTTTATATTCCAGCTCTGCCCTTTTGGCTGTGCTGGACTTCAGTGTTGTTTGACTGTTTTGCTAGCCAGGTGCTTCTGTGCCTATCTCTGTCTGTTCGCTTGGTCCTTCTGGGACCGTTAGTACCTTTTTGTCAGTTTATCTTTTTGTGTTCTGCGACAACTTTCTCTGTTCAGGAGGTGTCCCATTTTTGTTCCAGTCCTTAGTTCTTTTAGGGACCCCTTCCCTTTATGCTATAGGTCTTCAGTCAGACAAGCTGAGGACAAAGGCGGGTCTGTTCACAAGGAACAGGCAGCCCTCTACATCGTAGGGATTCAGCTTAGTCTTACTGTAGGGAAAGCTTTCCCCTTTCTTTCCTTAGTACTTGTTGCAGATCATAACAAGGACGATTTTATCGTCGGCAAGGTACTCCCTCAGCATCTTCCCAAACTTTGCACTCCTTGTGAGAGTACCCCGCGCCTCAGAGCCTGTGCGATGGGAGGGGCTGAGAAAACTGTCCCAGAACTTGACAGTGTTCCCCTGCCTCTGCTGGATTGGAGTTGTGTCTCTCTCGCCTGTACTCCATGGTTGTCGAACGAACTGTGACCTCAGCCTCCAGCATTTTCAGATGGGAAATTTTTAATAATTCCGCAACAAGGGCCTTCTTGTACTGCCCCATTATTGTAGGCCTGTCTGCCTCAGGAATAAGATATAAAAACTTCTCCTTGTAGCGTGCGTCTAGAAGGGTCACCGACCATAATGACTGTCACCCAAAATTTTGAGAACATGAGGGTCACGGTAAAGGCAGCGTAACATAAACTCAGGCATGTGTGGCACCCCAGAGGTCCAGTTGCCACAGTGGAATTGCCTCCCTAACATGGGGTGATGCCATGCCTGGAAGCAAGGAGGGGTCCCCTATTTAGATATACAAGCATACAATACTTTCCTGGCTCCAGACCAGAAAGGGAATCTCCTCCCCTTGACAACTGAAATCTGGAGGCGGGGTTAGTAAGAGTGAGTGGAGAGGAGTTGGAGTCAGGCAGCAATGAGGAAGGACCTGGAGAAGTGAGCTGTGTACAAGCTCGCCCCAGAGAAGAGAAGCGCAAGTGAACCGGACACCGGAGTCCGTGGTTGTGGGGCACTGAAGGCCCAGCAGCAGAATCCAGAGGGCAGGAGACTGCAGGTCTCCTGGCCCCACCAGACGTCCGGCGGCACAGCAGCATCGTAGGGCCGCAACGTGGGAGCGACACTTGAGGAAGGCCCGAGCTACCTGCCATATGGGTGAGGAAAAAGATGTTTTTACTCAGGGACGAGGGCCGCAGCATAGCTTCAAGCAGCAGGGTCAAAGAAAATAGCGCAGAGGGAAGGCCTACAACTCCACCTGGCGAGGTGGATCCCCAACTTGCTTCCACACCTCCTCTACCAGCTAGTACTGTGCCCCGGTCTGTTCTGCCAAAGAGCAAATAAAGCTAAGAGGAAACCGCCATTAATGTGTTGTCTGTTCATTACCTGCACCCTTAGCCCTGCACGACACTGTCCCAGTCGACAACATCTACTCTTCAAATCATCTACACTGCCCAGGAGCTTAGCTCTGCCTGTAGAGAGCTGAACCAACTCTGCTGCGTCACCATCAGCTCCAGGGGATCTGCACCGCAGCGGCGGCCAAATATAGCCGCATACCACAGGTGGCGTCACGAACATTATCTCTAAAAATTGTATTCCCCTTTTACTTTGCCTTTAATTGACCGCCCTGGGTCATGGACCGGGTCACTGCCACCGTGACATCCTCCAGCAGCGACCGGCCCAGCTATCGAGTACCCAACGGGCCAGGGGGCGTGTCACATGCGTGCCAGACCGCTAACAGGCAAGACTTCTGTGTCCTCATCAAGAGGACGACAGGCCATGCTCTCCTCCTCCTCCTCCCTTTCCTCAGGCCATCCATGCTGAACAGACGGTATGACAGTTGTTCAGGTAGTACCATCTATAGCACATGAAACTAGCTCCTGTTCTTACTCCTCCTCCTCTTCTTCATTGTCACCCAATCCACATTGGGATGAGATGAGTCTAGGCTGTATGTAATCACCCTATATGATTCCTTGCTCCATCTTATCATGCTCTGCCTGCAATGCATCCTCTTTGATTGTGAGCAGAGAGCGTTTCAGAAGACAGAGAAGCGGGATGGTGACGCTAATTATGGCATCATCGTCGCTCACCATCTTGGTGGAGTCCTCAAAGTTTTGGAGGATCGTACATATGTCAGACATCCATGTTCACTCCTGAGGTCTTATGTGAAGAGTCTGAACTGAATACCGACGGCCTTGTTGATTCTGGTAGTCAACAACTGCACTCTTCTGCTCACAAATCCTTTCCAACATCTGCAATGTAGAGTTCCAACACGTGGGGACATCACACACCAGTCACTGAGCCAAAAGCTGAAAATTCTGCTGAAGCACGGAAAGGGCAGCTGCAGCTGTAGCAGACTTTTTAAAATGGGCACACAGGCGGCGTACTTTGACAAGCAGATCCGGAAGCTCCAGATAGGTTTTGAGAAACCACTGAACCATGAGGTCAAGCACATGGGCCAGGCATGGAACATGTGTGAGCTCGCCTCGCCTCAGAGCCACCACCAGGTTCTGGCCATTGTCACACACAACCATGCATGGCTGTAGGTTCAGCGGTGTGAGCCACAGATCTGCTTGCTCTTTCAGAGCTGTCCACAACTCTTCAGCATTGTGCAGTTCGTCACCTAAGCATATTAACTTCAGCACAGCCTGCTGCCACTTGGCTGAGGAAGTGTTGCAGTGCTTCCAGCTTGTGACTGATGTGGTCATTTCGGAGATGGAGGCTGAAGAGGAGGAGGAAGCTGAGGAGGATGAGGTGCAGGAATTGTAGACTGTTGGGGCAACCCTGGTTGACCTAGGGCCTGCAATCCTCGGCGTCAGGAGGACGTGTTCTGTCCCAAGGTCTGTCTGGGTCCCGGCTTCCACTATGTTAACCCAGTGTGCCATCAGTGAGATTTACCGTCCCTGCCCACAAGCACTTGTCCACGTGTCCGTGGTTAGGTGGTCTTTCCTAGTAACTTCATTTTTGAGGGCACGGTTAATGTTGTGGGACACGTGCTTGTGTAATGCAGTGATGGTACACCGGGAGAAATAGTGGCGGCTGGGGACCGAGTACCGATGGACAGCCGCCATCAGGTTGTGGAAAGCTTCCATCTCCATGAGCCTAAAAGGCAACATTTCGAGCGCAAGCCGTTGCAAAATGTGGGAATTTAGTAGTGTGGCCTGTGGGGTGTTGGCTGCATATTTACCCTTGCGTTCCAAGGACTGGGGTATGGACAACTGAATGCTGCACTGGGACAAGGACGTGCTTGCTGATGGTGATAGTTGAGAGTGTGCAATGACAGGTGCAGGGCAGGAGGCATCTTCGCATGCACTATGGACAGGGGATTGGCTTGCATTAAGAACAGAGGAAGAAGCAGTGGTGTCACCCCCAGACACTTTTCCTGGACCCTGGGGTTCGGCCCACAAAGTTGGGTGCTTTGCTGCCATATGCCTGATCATAATGGTGGTGGTCAGGCTGGTCGTTTTGCTACCCCTGCTGATGCTGAACTGGCAGATGGTGCAAATGGCCTTTTTGGGGTTTTTGGTAGAGTCTTTAAAAAACAACCAGACTCTGGAAGACCTAACAGTTGTACTGGCAACTTCCGTCATGTTGGAGTTACGGGGACTGCTTCTTCTTGCCTGTTGGGGTGCTCTGCCTCCCTCCCCCTGTGTGCTGCTCTCCTCACTCAGCATGTCCTCCAGCCAGGTTGGGTCAGTTACTATATCACCCACCACCTCGTCTTCCACTTCCACACCCGGGTCCTCCTCCTGACTTTGTGGCAATTGTGTCTCATCATTGTCCACCTCTTTTGACACTTTCCCACCGTCACCTTCGTATGACCATGGCTGTTCAAATATTTGGGCATCGCTACATGTGATCTCCTCTTGCCCCGCTTCAAGTAGACCAGGCGAGAGGCCCGAATCTATAATTGGAAAAATGAACAGCTCTTCGGAGTGTCCATGTTTGGGATCAGTTTTCTCCGGGCACTCAGCATGGTGGGAGGAAGGAGGATCAGGGTGAGGAATATGCGGTCCAGTCTCACGGCTACTGAGACTTGACCGTGTGGAAGACAGGGTGGTGGTGGTGGTGGCAAAGTGACTGGAAGAATTATCTGCTATCCAACCAACAACCCTTTGACACTGCTCTGGGTTCAATAATGGTGTGCTGTGGTCCCCTAGTAATTGGGACAGGAAGGTCGGACTAGAAGATGTGGCTGTTTGTTGTGGCACAATTTCAGGTAGCCCACGGCCTCGGTCTCTGCCCACGCGCCTTGCCCATTTTAAATGGAGGACAATATCTTCCACGCTCACTAGAAATGGCAGAATTTTGAGCAAACTTAGATGTGATCCGCGTAACGGACAAACCACAGTTTTAAATAGCTGGCCTGTAGGTAACTATTTTTAACAGCAAACTGGTGTCAATAACTTCACTGACACACTGAAACAAAATTTTAATGGAGGCCATAAATTGCTGAATTTAGAGTGAACTTATATGTGATCCGTGTGATGGACAAACCACAGTTTTAAATAGCTGGACTGCAGCTAACTATTTTTAACAGCGAACTTATGTCACTAATTTCGCTGACACACTGCAACAAAATTTAAATGGAGGCCAGAAATGGCAGAATTTTCAGCGCAATTATATGTGATCTGTGTAATGGACAAACCACAGTTTTTAATAGCTGGATTTTAGCGCTGTAATATGGAAAGGACCTGGCTGTATTCTGCAGTGCCAACAAGCAAATGGAGCAGAAAAACATTGTTCTCTGGATTGCTTTTCAAGATAAAAAAAAATTATTCCTGGCTCCTGATACCTATTTCTACAAATATCTGTAAAAGCCCCAGCAGACAGAACTGGAATGGACCCTCTTGCTATGTGCACTGCAGTCTGCTATATACCTTGCCTGCCTGCCTAGCACTGATATCTCTGCAGCTGCATTAGTCCTCAGAAGGACTGTTAGTTGAGATGGAAATGTAGAGAATCTTGTGGAATACCTTCACTAACTAATAAACAACCAAATCTCTCCCTAGCTCAGCAGCACATCTCCCTACACTGCCTGATTGCAGAGTAGACTGTGACAAGCACAGCAGCGCCAGGTCTGATATAGATCTGATGACGCTGTGTGGCCAGCCAATCACTGTAATGCCACAACCAACATGGCTGCGGCATTACATTGTGTGGCAGACAAAATGCAGGGAGAGGAACTGAGCATCCCCCCTAGCCTCTCAGAAGTACTCGGCTCGCTCAGAGCATCTCAAATACTGAGATGCTCGGATGAGTACCGAGTACTTGCGAGTATTCTCGCTCATCACTAATCATTAGCACTTTTACAGAGCCTTTGTACTACCAGTAATGTGGAAATCCCCTTTATTTCCATTGACAGATGATAGACAAGAGTGGGGACTTGCTTTTTTTGTGGATTGAGTTGAAGCTTTTATTGGGAACATTTTACATAACATTTTGGATTACATTTATCCTGCGCTCTACACTGAGCACTTAATCAGGCATTCTATCTAAATTATAAGCTAGACAGCATCCACACTGTCTCCATCTGCCTCATTATAGGGAATCCTCCACCACGGGTTCTATCTGAATCACATATTTCAGAGATTTACATGGATGTAAATGTGAGCTGAGCCTTACTGCGATCTTTGTGAGACAGAATGAACAAATCAACAGCAGGTCAAGAATTGGTTTTATTAATTTTTTATGCTGTTCCTCATGCAATATAAGTGATTAGGTGACTTTATTCTTCGGGTCTATCCCCTATCGGCGATACCAGATTTATATACAGTACAGTATTTTCTTATGTTTGCTTGCTATCACACACTAAAAGATGCTTATTTTGCAAAAGTTTTTGCTTCCCCATATTTTGAAAGCAATAATCTTTCTATATTTCTGCTGACAGTCATGTGAGTGCTTGTTTTTTCCAGGACGAGATGACATTTTTATTGGTACAATTTTCGGACACATCACATCATTTTTTGATTGCTTTCTATTCAGATTTTTGTGAGGCAAAATTAAGAAAAATGCTCAATTCAGGAATGTTTTTTTTTTATGCCGTTCAACATATGGTAAAAGTGATAAGACAGCTTTATTCTTTGGATCTGTACGATTACAGCAATATCACATTTATATAATTGCTTTTATGTTTTGCTGCTTTCACACTTTAGAAACATTATTTTTATAAAAAGAATTGTTTTTCCACCGGTATATTCTGAAAGCTATAACATTTTTATTTCTCCACTGACAGAGCTGTGTAGTGGCTTGTATTTTTGCAGGACAAGATGCGGTTTTCAACTATATCATTTTATATTTGTCTTTTTTATTGCGTTTCATTCCACTATTTGGGGTTTATGATGAAAAAGCATAGTTTTTACCACGTTTTTTATTCATTTTTTTAAGGAGTCCACTGACAGGGATAAATAGAGCGAAAAGTTTATAGGTCTGTTTTTTCTGGATGCAGCAATATCAAATATGTGTATATATATATATATATATATATATATATTATTTTTTTTTTTTACATAAATATACCTATTTATTGAGTTATTGTTTTTTCTAATTTTGTTTTTTATTTTATGATTTTTTTTTATATCTTTACAATTTTTTTAACTTTGTTTTTACTTTTTTACTTAGTTTCTCTATTGGACTTTAACTTTTATTACTCTGATCGCTGGTATAATGCTTTGCATTACATTTGCACTGCAATGCATTATACTTGTCATTGCTGCTCTGACCAAAGCTCTCAGCATGGTATAACAGGCATGCCATAACTGGTTGATCCAGTGATCATGCGGTAAACTTGCGTAATGTTGCTGGAACTTACATCAAATGTCGTGAAGGGATTAAGGGTTTACATTTCTGCTGCTGACATTGTGGCACAGTGAAAAAACAACAAAGCCTTATGTATGTAGTAGTCCACATTTACTTTAACCCCTTTGTGACTGAGTGATTATTTATTTTTGTGCTTTAATTTTTCCCTACCCACCTTCCAAGAAGCACAATTTTTTTATTTTTCTGCTAAATGAGGGCTTGTTTTCTGAAGAACGAGTTGTTTTGACTGATATCACCATTCTCCTTACCATATAATGTACTGAAAAAAAGGGGTAGAGAAAAAAATGCAATTCCACCATTGTTTTTGGGTTTTGTTTTTGCAGTATTTATTGTGTGGTAAAAAATAACCTGGCAACATGATTCTTCAGTTCGTTACCATTACAATGTTAGCAAACAATATATATTTTTATATTTTTGTTTACATTTTTTATTAATTTTAAAAAAGTTTTTCTCTTCGTGTTGCAATTTTCTGAGATCTTTAACTTTTTTCTTCTATGAATATGTGTGAGGACTTGTTTTTTGTGTGATGAACTGATGTTTTTACTGGCACCATATTTCACATGATGTTTTGATTGCTTTTATTTAATTTCTTTTTTGTTCTCTTTACATCATTTACCGTATGGGTTAATTTTGTATTTTCATTCAACATTACCAAATATTTTTATTGTTTTATTTTAGGGGACTTGAACCTGTTTGATAATTTGTTGTAAATTCTGCAATTAGAGATGAGCAAATACATTTGAGTGGAAATAAATTCTACTTGAATTTTACAAAATCTGCATTAGACAAAATTTTTGTAATTTACTTTTGCCATAAACAGCCATAAAAAAATCCTTTTACTGACTCCACCTCACATCTCTGTGGCCCCTCCGCTCCTTACTGTAATCTGTCCAGTCCTCATTGCATCTTCTGATCCCAGCTACTTGTGCTAAAACCCCTTTTTCTTGTTAAAGTGGTTGTCTGGCCCTAAAATGTAAGATATATATATATATTTATATATATATATATACAGTGCCTACAAGTAGTATTCAACCCCCTGCAGATTTAGCTGGTTGACACATGCAGAATTAACTTGGCATTGTGACATTTGTATTGTAGATCAGCCTGGAAGTGGGAAATGCACTGCAGCAAATTTTTTTTTTTTTTAAAAAACGTTAAAAGTTAATTCAGAGTGTCATTTATTATTCAACCCCTCAAACCACAAGAATTCTGTTTGGTCCCCCTAAAGTATTAAGAAGTAGTTCAGGCACCAAGAATAATGAGCTTCACATGTGTGGATTAAAGATCTCTTTTGCCAGCCTTTTCTGACTATTTAAGACCCTCCCCAAACTTGTGAACAGCACTCAGACATGGTCAACATGGAAGAGACAAAGGAGCATTCCAAGGCCATCAGAGACAAGATCGTGGAGGGTCACAAGGCTGGCAAGGGGTACAAAACCCTTTCCAAGGAGTTGGGCCTACCTGTCTCCACTGTTGGGAGCATCATCCGTAAGTGGAAGGCTTATGGAACTACTGTTAGCCTTCCACGGCCAGGACAACCTTTGAAAGTGTCCTCCCGTGCCGAGGCCAGGCTTGTCCGAAGAGTCAAGGCTAACCCAAGGACAACAAGGAAAGGTGAAAGGATGGACTCTACATGCCAGGTTCCCACCGTGAAGCATGGAGGAGGAGGTGTGATGGTGTGGGGGTGCTTTGCTGGTGACACTGTTGGGGATTTATTCAAAATTGAGGGCATACTGAACCAGCATGGCTACCACAGCATCTTGCAGCGGCATGCTATTCCATCCTGTTTGCACTTACTTGGACCATCATTTATTTTTCAACAGGACAATGACCCCAAACACACCTCCAGGCTGTGTAAGGGCTATTTGAACAAGATGGAGAGTGATGGGGTGCTACGCCAGATGACCTGGCCTCCACAGTCACCAGACCTGAACCCAATCGAGATGGTTTGGGGTGAGCTGGACCGCAGATTGAAGGCAAAAGGGCCAACAAATGCTAAGCATCTCTGGGAACTCCTTCAAGATTGTTGGAAGACCATTTCCGGTGACTACATCTTGAAGCTCATCAAGAGAATGCCAAGAGTGTGCAAAGCAGTCATCAAAGCAAAAGGTGGCTACTTTGAAGAACATAGAATATAAGACATATTTTCAGTTGTTTCACACTTTTTTGTTAAGTATATAATTCCACATGTGTTAATTCATAGTTCTGATGCCTTCAGTGTGAATGTACAATTTTCATAGTCATGAAAATACAGAAAAATCTTTAATTGAGAAGGTGTGTCCAAACTTTTGGTCTGTACTGTATATAAAAAAGTTTTCTGCCAATCTGCTGAACTTGCTACATTTTGCTGCTATGTACAGTCCATCAATCCAACTCCCTTGTGTAAAATGAATCCAAAAGCATGTATTTTTCAATCATTCTAAAATTGTCATTATAGTTTCCAATGATCACAGGATCAGGCAAAATTGAAATACTGTAGTATACTGTATAATGTATTACAATACATATAACAAGGGTTTCTGATGTTCTTAAAACAGTTAAGGTTTTATATCTCTTTCTTTACAAAGTTGAAACTTTCTACAAAATCCTCTTTATTCCAGCAACAATCTCTGTCAACTTCTTATGATTGAGTTTCTTTTCATTTATGATTAAAAAGTCATAATTATTCTGCCCAAGAGGTTTTTTTTATACTCTACCATAACAGAAATATTCTTTCTTCTTTGAAGTTGGAAGAAGGAAAATATATCTGCGATTATCCTATCTTTGACAAGATTACAATCTCTTTTGCTTCTTAAATAAAATCTTAACTACTTTCTAGGGAAATTGTCTAACCATCTTGTGTAAGAAATGCAAATATTCTGCTGTCTGACACTTTATATTTGTTCGAATGTAGCTAGGTTTTGACCATTTTCACAGCTAAGAAAAAAAATGTTTTGGGGAAAAAGTGTTTCCTCTTTTAAAATAATTTGGAAAGGTATCTTTGAATATAAATTGGGTAAAAGTTATCTGTTTACCATAAATACATATATATTGCTGTGTTTATTCATCTGAAACACGCACTTGCTTTGCATACTCAGAGTGTAGAGTGTTTATTACAGAATCATAGCTGCAAAGCACATGGATAACAGATCACTTACCACAGATTGAAATTTACAGCTGTTACCAGTAGAGATTATAAATGTAAAACAGCATATTTGATATTCTCTATTCAACAGTATTATGGAAGAATTATAGAAAAGTTACTGCAGAATTGAGAAATATATCAAGAGAAAATATATTCTAGTCTACTGAATGTGTACAGTCTTTCTTAGGCAGGCACAACTTGTTTTTACAGCCCTGTAGATAACCTAACATGTTGATCCAGAAGAAGGCATAAACCCCATGAGGCAGGCATTTATACCCCCATATTATGGGAAACGGGCCTTCTCGACTCCACATACCCCAATCAGACTAGTTTCCATCCCATCACAGAATCTAGTGCCCAGAACCTATAGTATTATGTTTTTCAAGAAAGTCATCCAGGCCCCCTTTTAACTTTTTTAGTGAATCAACCATTAAAACATGATTGGAAGAAAGTTCCATAGTCTCACTGCTTTTACAGCAAAGAATCATAGTCTATAAATCTGATTATACCTTCTTACCTCTAGATGTAGAGTATGCCCTCTTGTCATGTTGGACAAGAGTATATCATTTTGACTTTTTCTTTTTCCTTCACTAAAATGGTAATTTTCCAACAAAGAGCATCTCTGAACTCTCCATCAGAGAATAATAAATGTATGATCCCCTAAACAAACGTCCCAAAATCCTCTATGCAAATGAAGCAGTGATGCGCATGCTCCCCCACCACTCGATTCACTTTATGAGACTGATGCAATTATGCAACACACTTTTAAAGGGAATCTGTCACCAGGATTTTGCTACCTCATCTGAGAGTAGCATAATGTAGGAAAAGAGACCCTGATTCCAGCAATGTGTCATTTAATTTACTGAGTGCAGCCATTGTGATACAATCAAAATTCTTATATGTAACATGTAGAAGAGATCAGAAAGCTTAGCCTGCCCTCACTACTGAGTCACAGCTTTCTGTGTGCATTATACATTGACAGCTGCATATTAGTGCAGGGGGAAGAGTCAGACAACTTGGCACAAGGGAGCTAGACTGTGCAGTGATAATGTCCTGGTGATAAAACTTTCACTGTTTGGAAAGAGCAGCACACAGCCTGATAAATGAGATATTGTTGAAATATGTGTCTAAGCCCCTATATCGTGTTGCCATCAGATTTGATAGGAAAAGCCTGATGACAGATTCCCTTTAACACAGGAAACTTTGAGACCCCATTTCTTGGGATCACGGGTGGCTCTAGCAGTCATTCCTCCAGTATTTTTTACTTAGCCTGTATTTAGTAGGAAAAAATCTTTAATGCAAAATGACTTTCTATGGTTTAGTAGATGTAATTGAACCAAGTTCATTGTGTCAGCTAATAGCATAGCTAGTTTTCCTCACATGCTGACTGATACTGTACTTTTTGTGACAGTTTTTATTGTATTCCATTAATGCCATCCTTCGCCACCATTATTATCCATACAGTGTGTAGCAATATGAAGCACCTTCTAAGCACCTACTCACTCTTCTATTGAATGTGACCTGTGAACAGCAGGGTATTCAGAGACTCCAGATTAGTCTCATGGGGTGGAGGACTTGAATAGTGGTACATCACAAAGATAAGTGGTAGTTTATGTGGTAAGGTAAAGCTCAATAGGAAACAAGGAGAGATTAAAAGAAAAGATGCATCAGAAACCTTGTAGGATCCATCTTTATTTCAAGGTTGCAAATATAACTCTATTTTGTTCAAAGTTTCAGTCTTTTTAATAGGTTTAAATTATGGTAATGAATTGCAGCTCATTTCAAGATCCAGCTATAAAAATCAATAAATGTAAACTTTTCAAATACAGTGGAAAAGAACAAAGATTTCCTTGTCAATAGAAGAAAATTTGCCTAAGGACAGATTAATCTCAGCCTAGCTCTTATCTCCAAATAAAAAATAATGGCTTCACAAGACCTCACTGTGGATTTCAAACGTCTTTCACATAAGTCATATGTATTATTCAGACAGATCAAAAAGTCAAAATAGAAGACAAAGAAAAAAAAAGTATGGAACATCCTAGCTCGGTAAAATCAAAACTCGGATGCGTTAAGAACTTTTGTGCAGTGTTTTTCCCTCTGCCTCTTATTCTTCATGTAACTGATTCGTAGAAGCCTTCTTACCAGCTATAGGGTTTCCAAATTTGTCATAAAGTCACACAAGTTTATGTGTCATTTTTTTCTTTAGCAAAATATAAACTTACATGCATTTTATCAATGTATATTTTAGACGTGATCTAAGCTTTATTATGTCATCAGCCAAATGTGTATTTTTGTTTTAGTGTTTTAGATTTGGTGAATTTCGAGCCACAATATGTTATTAGACAGCTATGTTTACCTTCGGCATCAAGCACATGGCTATACTAAAGCTCAATACAACCAAAGATGTGACAAGGTAACTTTAAAATTTCATACAGAGATAACATACAAATTTTGTTGATAAAGAAACAGAAGAAAGCAGCACTCTAAGGAATTCTCATCAGAAGAAGTGGTTTATTCACCCGTATGCCATGTACAAGCATTCTGTCACATATTGATGAGTAAACCACTTATTTTCATGAGAATTCCATGGAGTTCTTCTTTCTTTTGTTGCTTTATCTGTTGGGAATGGAGGTTTATGATCAACCTCTTGAATGTGTTGCACCCATCAGTGAAGAATTATTGTTTACAGTGCTGAACCCTTTCAGCATTTTCTTCTGAATCCTGTTGGATGGCATAAGATGGAGCCCATCTATAATATAACGGGGGATGCGTGTCTCTGTCTGCAGCCTCTATAGACTGCGCATGCACGACACGCAGTCTGGCTCGAGACTGAATCACACATCCAGCCTTTACAGGTAAGAGGAGTGTATGGTGCCGGAGATCGCGGTATGCGTAGACACTGAACGCATACCACAATCTCCTGCACCATACTTAGATACTTACCTGACCTGGAGGAGCATTGCCACGGCGTCTCTCTTCACCCGAGACCAGGCAGGAGTGAGGCGTCGGATCGGCGCATTCGCATAGCGCTATCCGGCGCCATTTTACTGAAGACACATTTGCAGGGATGAGTGCGCCACACATACCAGGATTGTGCGATGATGAGTACCATACATTCCAGGATTGGAGGGTGAGGGGACCATGCATACCAAGATTGGGGGGTGAGGGGTACCACACATACCAGGATTGGGGGGTGAGGGGATCATGCATACCAGGATAGGGATCTGGGGGGACTATGCATGCCAGGATGAGGGGTACCATGCATACCAGGATTGGGGGGTGAGGGGACTATGCATACCTGGATTGGGGTGTGAGGGGACCATGCATACCAGGAGTGGGGTGAGGTGACCATGCATACCAGGATTGGGGGATGAGGGGGCCATGCATACCTGGATTGGGGGATGACGGGGTGCCATGCATACCAGGATTGGGGCGTGAGGGGACCATGTATACCAGGATTGGGGGGTGAGAGGACCATGCATACCAGGATTGGAGGGTGAGGGGTACCACACATACCAGGATTGGGGGGTGAGGGGACCATGCATACCAGGATAGAGATCTGGGGGGACCATGCATACCAGGATGAGGGGTACCATGCGTACCAGGATTGGGGGTGAGGGGACCCTGCATACCAGGATTGGGAGGTGAGGGGACCCTGCATACCAGGATTGGGAGGTGAGGGGACCATGTGTGTCACCCTGGCCTGGATGCCACAAATGTATAATAAAGCTGTGTCTGAGAGCACAGGCCAGTAGGGGGAGCATGCTGCCCCTATAAAAGCTGGAACTGGGGGCAGGGTTAGAGGAGAACTGGACAACCTGTCTCTGGATTGAGAGGTGTCCCAGAGCAGGGACAGACAGTTGTGTTCCAGCCTAAGAGGCCATGTGGCAGTAGGAAAGCCACGAGCCAGGGACAAGAGGTGAAGAAAGCCTGTCCTGGCAGATAGAGAAGCTAATCTACCTGACTTTGGTGTCCGAGGCTGTTAGGATTCTAAGTCCTACAGCAAATAACCAGTCCACAGGGGACTGTATGTCCTTTGGCCTAAGAAGCCCGGAGGTTCCGCCACAGCAGAAGGGACCGGTGAAGCCGCACCAGGCCAAGAGTAAAAAGGGACCCAAGTCGCCAGCGATACGGGCGAGAAGACACGGTGAGCTCAGGAACGTGGGCTATTACACCACGAGGAGGGAAATAGCCAGAGAGAGCGTAGAGAGCACGGTAGGCCTACACCCTCACCCTGATCAGGGCCCGCTTACCAATTGGTCTCAGACATCCAGGCCCCCTCCTAGCCGGGACTGTTTTTGGGTCGTCTCACCTATCCTAATAAAGACCCTGAACTGTTTAAGAGGCCTCCGTTTCCTGGCTATTGCGGTCGGAATCATCCCCTCCATCATCCTATTACACTGCCCTGAGGCTACACTCTTCCCGTGGGGAGTTATCCTATCCCTGTGCTGCATATCTACATCAGCCTCAGCGGTCTGCCTTCCAGCGGCGGTACACCCTGACCGCAATCCACGGGTGGCGTAGTCGGACATTGCAAAACATATAGAAGACTGCCACTCATCTGACCACCCTGAGCCACGGACTGGGTTGCCACTACTACCTCCATTATTGCCCTGTTGCCCGGATCCGAGTGCCCCACGGCCCAGGGGGCGAGTCACATGCATACCAGGATTGGGCTGTGAGGGGACCATACATACCAGAATAGGAATGCGGGGCACCATGCATACCAGGATGAGGGATGGGGTGCCATGCATACCAGGATGAGGGGTGCCATGCATACCAGGTTGATAGGAGTTCCATTCATACCAGGATTGGGAAGGATAGAGCCATGCATACCAGGATTGGGTATGAGGGAGCCATGCATACCAGGATTGGGGATGAGGTAGCCATGCATACCAGGATTGGGGATGAGGTAGCCATGCATACCAGGATTGGGGATGAGGGAGCCATGCATACCAGGATTGGGGGTGAGGGGCCATGCATACCAGGATTGGGGATGAGAGGTGCCATGCATACCAGGATTGGGGATGAGGGAGCCATGCATACCAGGATTGGGGATGAGGGAGTCATGCATACCAGGATTGGGGATGTGGGGTGCCATGCATTATCAGGATTGGGAATGAGGGGTGCCATGCATACCAGGATTGGGGATGAGGGGTGCCATGCATACCAGGATAGGGGATGAGGGGTGCCATGCATACCAGAATTGGGGATGAGGGGTGCTATGCATACCGGGATTGGGGATGAGGGGTGCCATGCATGCCGGGATTGGGGATGAGGGGTGCCATGCATACCGGGATTGGGGATGAGGGGTGCAATGCATACCGGGATTTGGAATGAGGGGTGCCATGCATACCAGGATTGGGGATGAGGGGTGCCATGCATACTGGGATTGGGGATGAGGGGTGCCATTCATACCGGTATTGGGGATGAGGTGGTGCAATGCATACCGGGATTGGGGATGAGGGGTACAATGCATACCGGGATTGGGGATGAGGGGTGCCATGCATACCGGGTTTGGGGGTGAGGGGTGCCATGCATACCGGGATTGGGGTTGAGGGGTGCCATACATATCGGGATGAGGGATACCATACATACCAGGATAGGGATGAGGACTACCACACATACCAGGATAGGGATGAGGAGTACCACACATACCGGGATTGGGGATGAGGGGGTGCAATGCATACAGGGATTGGGGGTGAGGGGTGCCATGCATACCGGGATTGGGGGTGAGGGGAGCCATGCATTCCAGGATGAGGGATACCATACATACCAGGATAGGGATGAGGAGTACCACACATACCAGGATTGGGATGAGGGGGCCATGCATACCAGGATTGGGGGGTGAGGGGTGCCATGCATACCAGGATTGGGGTTGAGGGGTGCCATGCATACCAGGATTGGGGGTGAAGGGTGCCATGCATACCAGGATTGGGGGTGAGGGATGCCATGCATACCAGGATTGGGGGTGAGGGGTGCCATGCATACCAAGATTGGGGATGAGAGGTGCCATGCATACCAGGATTGGGGGTGAGGGGTGCCATGCATGCCAGGATTGGGATGAGGGGTGCCATGCATACCAGGATTGGGGGTGACGGGTGCCATACATACGAGGATAGGGGTGAGAGGTTCCATGCATACCAGGATGGGGATGAGGGGTGTCATGCATACCAGGATAGGATGGTGGGGACAGGATTGGAGCAGCACAAATACCAGGAGGGTGGCAGCACATATCAGCATGGGAGACCATATACCAATAAAAATGCTCGCCACCCGGGCGTAGAATGGGTTCAATAGCTAGTTTAATCTATAAGCATACATGGCGACATGGAGCCATGAGCAGCATAGCGCCACTTAAAACCTTCTGCACATGGGTCTGCCAGGTACAAATAGCTGTATTCTTGTCACTTGTAGAAATCCACATTATTTTTAAGCGATAAGCTCTAGCATGCATGTACAATTATACAGTCAAAGCACCGTACATTTGTCTAAGGGTACAACAATTCCTAGTTTACTTACAATAATCTTTCCAGGCACATATATTTATTAAATGGCCTCATATTAAAAAGGATATACTTTGGAAAATACCAGTATTATTTTATGCAGTTTTACCAGAAAGCTGATTCCTAAGAAGAGGAGAGATCCCTGGAGGTAGGAAGAAGTCTATAATCCTGTTTTCACTGGGCAAAAATACACGCAAGTCATTTATATCTCAAAGCCATTGACCTGGAAATAGATGTATTTTTAGAGACAACAAATAGTTTTTCTTTTACATAAGACACATGTATTTGCTTAGTGGATATTTCATAAAATTACATAAAGCTCAGATTTATTGTGCTACTTTATTAAGATTTATATACTGAGCTATTATATGTTTATTACTCCACAATATCCCATAATCCTCATATTCTGCAAAAAAAGAGATAAACAAAATGTTCAAATTTTCACACAAACTATCAGCAGAGGAAAAAACTGTACTTATGGTCTTCAACATTGAAATTGCAATAATAAGAAAGAAAAGTCGTAGAATTATTAAAATCATGAGATCAAATGACATGTTAAAGATGTGAAAATGATGAAAAAAATGGGAAATGTTAAAAATTTCTTGATTAATTCAGCATCAAATATGACCGCTACATGCTGAAATACCCAAACTTACTGTACATCTTTTGGCTGCTATCATTGAGGTTATTAATGGTTGTCTGAGGAATGTTCTGCCATGCTGAATATATTTGGTCTCGCAAGTTATCAAGATCCACTGTTGGCAGCTCTATTTGTAATTGCCAACCAGATGTGCATCATGGGAGACACGTCCGTAGACATTGCAGGCCATAGTAGCACATTGCTAGCCATGAAGGCTGCTCACAGTAGCATGAGCAACATGTGGCTTGGCGTTATCATGTTAAAAGATGTCTCATGAGACACTTTCATATTTCCTCATAAAAACCTCTTCACGATGTTGCCAGTGTGGTTTCCAGATCAATCTGCCGCTTTCATTGCATCCAAGACAAAAGCAAACTCACAGCTGAAGAGCATAGACTTCCATTCTAGTCTCCATTGCCATCATGCTCTGCACCATCATAGAATTTGAGCGTGGTGGCATGAGATCAATGGAATACTTGTAGCTGGTCATCTGACTCATAGCCCAATGTCATGCAAATGACTTCTGATGGTTTGTGTAGACGATGTTTGATGACTTAGGCTTGGTATTTAATGTCTAATTTAATTTGCAAAACAGAATGGATCACTATGAACCATTCTTTGAATCTGACAAAACTACATGGGCAATGCCATAAAGAGGCCTTCCCAAGGGAAAGTCATACCAGTCATACTCCAGGTTGTGGGCTAGCATAAAGCACGATAGCCAGAAACTGACAAAAACTGTCATCAAAGTAAAAGGGGGCTACTTTGAGGAATGTAAAGTTTAACACATATTCAGGTTTGTTTCATATTTGTTTTTTACTATTTGTTTCCATATGTTTATGACGCGCCCCTGGGCCTGTGTCGCACTGCGTTGCGCATGCGGGAGCTTACCCGGAGCCGGATCTCTTGAGGGTTGTAGTCTCGTGGCGGTGATCCGGTCCGTGCCCAGGGAGTCAGACTAAGAGGCGCTGTATCAGCGGTAGATGTTGGACGACTACGCCACCCGTTGAGTACAGCTAAGGAGCTGCAGCTGCAGGGCAGACCGCTGAGGCCGGTGGTAGAATTGTGCAGCGTGATAGTATGACCCCCAACGGGAGGGGTATGGCCTCAGGGCAGCCGACGTGGATGATGGGGGTAGCAGGAACCACTCAGAGACGGTACGGTGTAGTTCAGGGTCTTTACTGGTGACAACGATAGACCCTCCCGGAGTACTGGCTAGCGATTGGGGCCTGGTCAGTCCTTGAGCAGATGGGATCTCCCCTGGCCAGGCGGAGTTGTAGGCCTCCCAAACTAACTGTACTCTTCTGGCTACCTTGCTAGAGGCGGGTATAAGTAGCCCACGTCCCTGAGTGTACCGTGTGGTGCTCACCCGTATGGCCGGTGACTCGGGGCCTTCTAGTAGCTTCCGCTCCACGACGGCGGTGCTGGTCCCATGCGTGTGACCGTGCCTTCGGGTTTCTTGGCCAGAGGACCTGGAATCCACTGCCTGACGGATTCTGCTGCTGGGTAGGAGTTAGTCCCCACAGCCTCGGACTCCAGGTCCGGTAAGAAATCTTCTCAGTCAGGGCGAGCTCTGCAGCTGCCAGCCCCTGACTCCTTGTAACACTGCTCCCACAGAGCTCCTGTTGTTTCTTCCCATAGCTGCTTCTCTTCTCTGTCTCTACTTCTGGCATGGCCCAGGAGCTGGGCCCAGCCGGAGCCACAGCTCCCTGTCAGCCCTCCAGGCTGAACTCTCCCTCTGAACTCCCTAACCCTGCCTCAGCCCCAGGTTTATATAGGGGAAGTTCTTCCCCTCCCAGGACTGGGCAGGAGGTGTGGCATGCATAGGTTTCCTGACCAAGAGACCTCCCACCTGCTCTCAGACATAACATTGCTGTTACTGTGGAAACCAGACCCCTGGGGTGCCACATTCCCCCCTAGTGAAATTTAGTACTCCGGGACTAAACATATTTTTAGAAAAACATAACAAGGTATAAACAATAATAATACAATAAGAAAAACACATAAAGATGGTTACGGCGTGTCCGCAACCGGGTGCAGTCTTTGAAGAAAACAAAGGTGTCCATTTCACCAAAACAGGGAGACGTAACCAGGTAGGGGTCTGTCCTGCCCCGAGTCCTTAACAGTCTTTAGTCCATTCCTGGGTTACGCTCCAACCAATTGTACAAGGATTCCCGGTAAATCCACCAAGGACTCCTAAAAAATAACTAGAAACACATAATTATATACAGGATATGGCCGCTCTCAGTCCTCGGCCAGTGGGGATAAGGAATGGCTGCTCACAGTCCTCAGCCTGGTTTAAGATAGGGGCACATGGGGAACAATTCACTAATCCCAACGGGGACCATATTTTAATTAGCAGCAGTCCTTGTACCCTTACGGGTAACTATTTACAGCTCTTTATTCACGCTACTTCCCTTCAGTAGCTATGTCCTCTTTGTGCTCCCTCCTGAGGGTAGTCCTCAAACCCGTCCGGGTCCTCTTGGCTTTCCTCGTATTGGTAGTACTGCAGCTCCTCCTCGGTTAGCTGGGTTAGTATCTCTGCGACAGTCCTCCTCCCAGGTGGCCAGGACTTTACCTCCCTTTGGGCTGCCCCGGTTAATTGGGCCACCAGGATGCTCACTGTTTGCTCTTCTGTGAGGGGGTACACCTGGAAGAGGCTATCCAGCTTTTCACTAAAGTCATTCAGGGTATGTGACTCCCCTGAGTATTGGGGTAGCCAGGCTGCTCCCGGGATATAGGGCATGGTAAAAGGCATGACTGCAGCAGCGCTGGCGCTGGCGGGGGTTGAGGCAGTGAAGCTCTCCTCCGTATCCGACATCTTCCTCCCCCTAGTGGACCGTGGCCTACCTTGCGATGATCCTCTTCCGTAGGCCGCGGCTCCGCAGTGGATCGTCAGGGTCGAGGACCTTCCGTCGCGCTCCTGTGACGTCGGCGTCTGCTGGGCTCCTTCCAGGACCTTACGCAACGTCCGGACGTGAGGCGGGGCTTCAGTTCTCGCGCGCTTTCGGAGTCCACGCCCCTCTTCTTCCCGCGCGGCGTCTTCAAGATGGCGTCCAACGGCGGGAAAACTCCACGGAAGGCGGGAAGAAGGCTGAAAATGGCGCCGGATGGCGGGAATCTTCACAGATGGCGGGAAGAAGGCTGAAGATGGCGCCGGATGGCGGGAATCTTCACCACTGGTAAGTTTGAACAGTCTTTTTCAGGCTCACAGTACCCGGTGGTTGCGGGCACGAAATCCTGCTGACTACGCCAAAAGTTGACGCGCCCCTGGGCCTGTGTCGCGCTGCGTTGCGCATGCGGGAGCTTACCCGGAGCCGGATCTCTTGAGGGTTGTAGTCTCGTGGCGGTGATCTGGTCCGTGCCCAGGGAGTCAGACTAAGTGGCGCTGTATCAGCGGTAGATGTTGGACGACTACGCCACCCATTGAGTACAGCTAAGGAGCTGCAGCTGCAGGGCAGACCACTGAGGCCGGTGGTAGAATTGTGCAGCGTGATAGTATGACCCCCAACGGGAGGGGTATGGCCTCAGGGCAGCCGATGTGGATGATGGGGGTAGCAGGAACCACTCAGAGACGGTACGGTGTAGTTCAGGGTCTTTACTGGTGACAACGATAGACCCTCCCGGAGTACTGGCTAGCGATTGGGGCCTGGTCAGTCCTTGAGCAGATGGGATCTCCCCTGGCCAGGCGGAGTTGTAGGCCTCCCAAACTAACTGTACTCTTCTGGCTACCTTGCTAGAGGCGGATATAAGTAGCCCATGTCCCTGAGTGTACCGTGTGGTGCTCACCCGTATGGCCGGTGACTCGGGGCCTTCTAGTAGCTTCCGCTCCACGACGGCGGTGCTGGTCCCATGCGTGTGACCGTGCCTTCGGGTTTCTTGGCCAGAGGACCTGGAATCCCCTGCCTGATGGATTCTGCTGCTGGGTAGGAGTTAGTCCCCACAGCCTCGGACTCCGGGTCCGGTAAGAAATCTTCTCAGTCAGGGCGAGCTCTGCAGCTGCCAGCCCCTGACTCCTTGTAACACTGCTCCCACAGAGCTCCTGTTTTTTCTTCCCATAGCTGCTTCTCTTCTCTGTCTCTACTTCTGGCATGGCCCAGGAGCTGGGCCCAGCCGGAGCCACAGCTCCCTGTCAGCCCTCCTGGCTGAACTCTCCCTCTGAACTCCCTAACCCTGCCTCAGCCACAGGTTTATATAGGGGAAGTTCTTCCCCTCCCAGGACTGGGCAGGAGGTGTGGCATGCATAGGTTTCCTGACCAAGAGACCTCCCACCTGCTCTCAGACATAACATTGCTGTTACTGTGGAAACCAGACCCCTGGGGTGTCACATTTACCTTTGTGGTTTTTATGCCTTCAGTCAAAGTCTACAATGTTCACATTCCAATAAGAATGAGGAAAACTATTGCATGAACAGGTGTGTCCAATCTTTTAACCAGTACTGTATATATTGTATATTTGTATACATTATTGCATAAGGTGTTTTATCATAAAAATGAATTGATATACAATGGATGCTACACTTTTGATTGATATCAAATTCAGATACTAAGGCGCTATGTGATATGCCAAATTTTAATCTGTGTTTTAGTATTGAATTTGCTAACTTCTACATTTGATGATTAAAGTATAGACGTTACACAATATAAATATACAAACTTGTACTAATTAAGACAACTTTTTTGAGCATACTGTTGAATAGCATTTAGACATTAAAGGGAATCTATCAGTAAGATCATCCCTCCTAAGCCATCTAAATGGGCACGCAGGTCATAGGAAGCTGAATAAAATGATACCTTGATATCTGTGATCAGATGTCTTATTCCAGATAAATCCATTTTTCTATTATATGCAAATGCTGAGGACTATGGGCCGGACAATAATCTGCATGAAAATCTGTTTCGAGGAATTATTTTAAATGAAAGAAGACATTACCAGTGTGATGTGTAATGGTTACCAGTGTTACCAGTGTGATGTGTAATGGCCGCTCTCTGCTCTTATGATCTCATTGCAGAGCTGTGTGTGATTATATCTTACACATCTGCAGGTTGCTCTCAGCTTCAGCTTCCATCTCACAGGCAGACAGAGTTGCAAAACAGCAGAGCTGTGAGAGCTGCAGCAAATGTAAGGACGAAAAGTTCAGCTCACTGTCCTGTGTTAGTTACATGTCTCACACTGGGAACTCCTCTTTCATTTAAAATAATCTCTAGGGGCAGATTCTCAGGGAGATCAGTGTCTGGCCCATAGTCCTAAACAGCTCATTTACATATAAGATAAATATGGATATCTCTGGAATAATACATCGGATTGCAGATATCAAGGTAATATTTTATTCAGCTTCCTATTACCTACATACCCATATAGATAGCTTAGGAGGGTTGATCCTAGTGACAGATTTCCTTTAATACCCTTGCTATTACAAAATATTTCAAAATATTATTTTGATATTCTTTCAACTGCTTAAAACACAGATAACAAATGAAGGAAGCGGGCATTTACCAGATTTAGCCTATAGTGATTTGCAATACAGGGGTTGAAATCCCAATGTACAAACTTTAAATGACTTAACTTAAGAAAAATTAAAGTTATCAAGAAGCTTAAGAGAAGCCCTAAGCTAATCAGTCCTTGTATTTGTGCCATCGCAGACATTCCACTATGAGCATACTAATTTTATTGCTCAAGAGAGTAATTTCACTAATTTAGACACATTTTTCTATGATTTATGCTAAATAATTTTAACATCAAACACAAAAATTGCATCATTCCCAAGTGTAGTTTACTCTGCTTTGGAATGATGGTAATGAATCACCCATCAATTCATACCATGAAAGCTGTACTAAATACTAGCAAATAAAAGCTAAAAGCCAATATAAGGCAAAATTTGTTAATGTTAGGTCTACTTGTCTTGTCAAGATACAGCAAGTTTAACAGGTCAAAAACAATGTGCATAACGTTAGATGATAATGTTTGTGTTTTCCCTGGTATACTGTAGCTAGTGGCTTGCAGGCTATCTCTGGTGATGACCCAAATATAAACTTATTAGGACACTACATTTACAGCTATTCTATCTCTATATTATTCAGATTCACTACAGCTGTATTGCAGTGCTCTCGTCTTTAAGAGAGAAAACTAAACCACAAAGACTGTATTAATAGAAATTAGAGAATCAAGTTTAAGTTGAATTTCCTGAAATTCATGGTATCATACAAATTTGAACATTTGGAGATTCAATTTGAGGTTTTGCAAAACACAAAACTTGTCCGGGACCATAGCCCACAATGCTGAAGCATCAGAGTGCAGGTAAAATTCGTTTTGCATTGCTATGCAGGCCTCCTCATAATGCCCTGTAGGTAGAACCGATTACAGATTGTCACACCTTGTAGAGTGGTGATCAGTAACAGGGCCATCAATCTCAGATCAGCGGTAAACAGTGGAGCACAGTTTGTATGGCAGAGTTGTTTTTCATCTCCAGAGTAACAGGGTAACTCTCCCTCTTCTGAAGAATTTAGGCTTTTATGGTCAACTGGGTTCTTTCTCCTGTACAGTGTAAGCTCTTACCCACATGGTTAAAATTGTTGGTACCCCTCATTTAATGAAAGAAAAACCCACAATGGTCACAGAAATAACTTGAATCTGCCAAAAGTAATAATAAATTAAAAATCTATGAAAATGAACAAATGAAAGTCAGACATTGCTTTTCAACCCTGCTTCCCCAGAATTTTTTAAAAAATTAAACTCATGAAATAGGCCTGAACAGAAATGATGGTACTCTTAACTTAATATTTTGTTGATCAACCTTTTGAGGCAATCACTGCAATTAAACGATTCCTGTAACTGTCAATGAGACTTCTGCAACTCTCGACAGGTATTTTGGCCCACTCCTCATGAGCAAACTGCTCCAGTTGTCTCGTGTTTGAAGGTTGCCTTTTCCAGACGGCATGTTTCATCTCTTTCCAAAGATGCTCAATAGGATTTAGGTCAGGGCTCATAGAAGGCCACTTCCGAATAGTACTATGTTTTCCTTTTAGCCATTCTTGGGTGTTTTTAGCTGTGTGTTTTGGGTCATTATCCTGTTGCAAGACCCATGACCTGCGACGGAGACCAAGCTTTCTGTCACTGGGCAGCACATTTCTCTCTAGAATCCCTTGATAGTCTTGAGATTTCATTGTATCCTGCACAGATTCAAGACACCCTGTGCCAGATGCAGCAAAGCAGTCCCAGAACATAATAGATCCTCCTCCATGTTTCACAGTAGGGACAGTGTTCTTTTCTTGATATGCTTCATTTTTCCATCTGTGAACATAGAGCTGATGTGCCTTGCCAAAACCTCCATTTTTGTCTCATCTGTCCATAGGACATCCTCCCAGAAGCTTTGTGGCTTGTCAACATGTAGTTTGGTAAATTCCAGTCTGGCTTTTTTATGATTTTTTTCAACAATGGTGTTCACCTTGGTCGTCTCCCATGAAGTCCACTTTGGATCAAACAACAACGGATGGTGTGATCTGACACTGATGTTCCTTGAGTTTGAAGTTCACCTTTAATCTCTTTAGAAGTTTTCCTGGGCTCTTTTGTTACCATTGGTATTATTTGTCTCTTTGATTTGTCATCAATTTTCCTCCTGCGGCCACATCCAGGGAAGTAGGCTACAGTCCCATGGATCCTAAATTTCTGAATAATATGTGCAACTGTAGTCACAGGAACATCAAGCTGCTTAGAGATGGTCTTATAACCTTTACCTTTAACATGCTTGTCTATAATTTTCTTCCTAATCTCCTGAGACAACTCTTTCCTTTGTTTCCTCTGGTCCAGGTTGAGTGTGGTACACACCATGTCACCAAACAGCACAGTGAGTATCTGAAGCCCTATATACAGGCCCACTGACTGATTACAAGATTGTAGACACCTGTGATGCTAATTAGTGGACACAACCTGATTTATCATGTCCCTTTTGTCACATTATTTTCAGGGGTACCATAATTTCTGTCCAGACCTATTTCATGAGCTTAATTTTTTACAAAATTCTGTGGAAGCAGGGTTGAAAAGCAAAGTCTGACTTTCATTTGTTCATTTTCATAGATTTTTAATTTATTATTACTTTTGTCAGATTCAAGTTATTTCTGTGACCATTGTGGGTTTTTATTTCATTAAAAGAGGGGTACCAAAATTTTGACCACGTGAGTATATCTAGCAAGTTCTTCTATCTCTCTTCTCAACATATTTCACACCCAAGTTCTTGTTCTTACTGTATAAGTCCATGCTCAAATCATCTCCATAGCGTCCCTTTTGCCTTCAAGCCAAGGCATGTTGCAACTTTGAATATCGCAATGTGCTGTCAACAAAGAGCAGAAAGGAGCATCTTAAAAGGGTCTGTCTTCATAGTTAACACCTTAAGGCTATGTGCCCACGATGCAGAAATGCTCAGGATTTTTTCCTGAGTGTTTCTGCATCTCCCTGGCAGAAAAAAATGCATGCGGATTGTACATGCGTTTTCTTGCCAGGGACATATGGAAGTGAAGCGTTCTTCACTTGCATTTCCGCATGAGGGTTGACAAGCGGTTTCCAAGCAATTTTAGCATCACTTGGAAAGTGCTTGTCAACCTGGTCACACTATATAAATCCATGCAAACAGCATGGATTTATATAGTGTGACCCGAGAGAATGTAAAAAAATAAAAAAATCAATCTATACTTACCCTCCGATGGCCCGCGCTGTCTTGTTTCCCTCTGTCCCGGCTGCCGGCAGCGGTAGACTGAAGGACCTGCCGACATCAGCGTCGCGTGACCCGTCACATGACTCTGATGTCAGCGCAGGTACTTCATTCCATCGTGAAGTGCCGGGAAGCAAGGAGGAGCGCATCGGGGGCCGCCAGAAGGTAAGTATATATTTATTTTTATTTTATTCTTTGTTTACAGCTTTTTTAATGGTACCTGGGTGTGGAGGAGAGTCTCCTGTCCTCCACACCCGGGTACCATCCGCACATTAGAACGCGCCAATTACGCAAGTACAGATGCAGCCTTGCGGAATTGGCACATTCTAATGCAAGTCAATGGCGGCGAAAACGCAGTGCTTCCGCAAAATTATTGGACATGCTGCGGATTTTTGAGCGCAGCATAAACGCTGCGGAAAAATCTGCAGCATGGGCATTGAAAGTGCGGAATTACATTGGAGACCATGGGGGAAGTTTTACCAAGCATTTCCCAAGCGTTTACACTGCGGAAATTCCGCAGCATAAACGCTTGAAAAACGCATCGTGGGCACACAGCCTAAAGAAGTTTTTCCCCTTCCAATTTTTGGTACATCAGTGTCCGCATGATAAAATTAATATAATCAGCGTTACTCACCTTCACCTGCTCCAGAGATTGCTCTCTGCTGGTGCTCTAGCCTGTTTTTACAGATTAGAGCAGTGATGTCATGTTTGTAGCGCCAGATAGAGCTGCAGATATTCACTAAGCTCAACAGCTCATGCCAACAGAACTGGCATTAATATTGAGATCAGTTACTGGCTGCAGCAACCACATTCACTATAGACATGATGTCACCGATGGAACCTATAGACGAAGACTGGAGCAGCAGCAAAGAGCCAGCACAGGAGCAGGGGAAGATAAGGAAGGCTAGGATCACACTAACGTATAAAAAATCAGTCTGATTTTCATCCACGAAAGTGGGATGATTTTTTTCTCGCTTGTCATCCGTGTGCAATCTGCTTTTTTACTCAGCAGCTACTAATTATTTAGAGGAGCATTTAAAGTTTTCTATGTTACAGAATTGCAATGTATCTGTAAAAATTGGATGCTTTACTGTAGCTCTGTTTAGCATCTGATTTTTTTCTCACATCCATAGACTTGAATAGGTGAATCTCTTCCAATTTCAGAGTTATATTGCAGTATGTTGCAGTTTTTTTCTCAAGTCAAATCGGTATAAGAAAAAAATAATTCATCAGCACTGCCTCATTGAATAAGATTGGTCCGAGTGCTATACCCTTTTTTATAGGTTTGCACTCGACTGATTTATATGGTGGTGTGAGCGAGCCCTAACCCTAACATTAATTTTAACATGGGGATATTGATGGTAAACAGAACCCGGAAAAGGAGAAATCTCATTAATGACTGGCCAATTTTTTGCACTTGCCCTCTTTTCCTTTCAGTCACAATAACGTTTTAGTTTTGCACAGATGTGGCTGTATCTAATCTTTTTCTAACCAAGAGAAAATATATTATTTTTCGGCACTGTTTTGGAGTACATACAAATTATTATAAAATTTCTAGAACATTTTTGGGGACTATAATTCATGATTCAGAGATTGCGAATGTGACGGGATTCCACAACATTACAACAATATGTGGATAAAAACTTGGCACCCAGGAGCCTACGTATAAAAAAGTGGCTACCATAGTATAAAATGAGACCTTCACTAATCAATGGAATTCCATTCTAACTGACTATTCCATCATGGTTATCCAATTAATTATTAAAGAAGAAAATACAAAATTACAGCATTTGGAAACCACTATTAATACAATACAAAGTTATCTAAGATCTTTCACTACTCATTTAAATTTTGAGAAATTGAATTTTAAATTTTGAGAAATTGAATTCTAAATTTAGGGAAAATTTTGTACCACTGAGGATTCTGTTATGTTTACTAAAAGGACCAAGTTTGATCAGGACTGTCAATATTTTAAATAAGATATGGTTTACCCTTGGAAAACTTACAGAAACCCTAAATCTATTTTGAAATCACGACAACAATATGAACGCCGTTTGAGACATGTCAGTTTCATCTCCTCGGACCTAGAGACCACAGAATGAAATTCTGATTTCTCTGATACTAGCAGCGTGGATGGTCACTGTAACAAACATTAGTCCCATCTCAGATATCCTATGCTACATTACAAATAGTTAACTATGAAGATGTTTCCTCTGAACCTTGTCCCTCTAATTTTACGGTGGTAAATTTATCTGCCAAATTTTTTCCTACAGTACAAAACCAAGTACTGGAAAAAGGATTCAATTTTGTACCAACTGTAAGGGGCAACTTTTTTCAAACCATTAAAGGCGTGAACAAATTAATGCATCACCTTACCATCAAGAGATGTTTTTTGAAGAAAATTCTAATGAAGAAATTCCCATGACAAAATTTCCCTCAGGTCAAACCTGGCAATCCTTTATCCATGAGTTTTTTGGAGCAAGTTTCAACTGCAATCCTAACAGATCCGTAATTGGAATCCTGTGAGACAGAGAGGTCATTACAAAATACATCATGGTTAAATCGTATACCTAATCCAAATTTTGATCCAGTTTCCTCCAGGGTTCCTAGTATGGATACTTTTCAGAAACTTATGGAGAAAGAACTAAAATCTCTTTAGGAAACCCAATCGAACCATTCTAATAATTTAAGCCTTGTGGAAAGATCAGCAATTAAAGAACTGCAGGAGAATGAAAACATCATTATACGACCCTCTGATAAAGGTGGATCAGTTCATTATTCTGGGCAAAATATTATACAAAAAAGAAGTGTTATCTATGCGATCTGATACTATTACTGTCACGGGTGTGTCAGAGGTGACAGACAGTCGCCATGCAGTGGTTTGCAGGAGGTCTCCACATTTGGCTATGCAGACAACTGCCTAGATAGGAGGCTGTGTTAGGGCCCAGCGACTACATCCCTTTAGTGTGGGTGTATATATATACCTAGTGTGTCTAGGTGGGCATCGCTGGTTAAACTCATTTCTACTTGGAACTTGGCTGAAGCTGCATCACATCCTCTTTGGAGTCTTGAAGCCATGTGCCCTGTTGGAGTTCTTCTAAAGCTAAGTTATTATTTCCCTGTGTTGTCTTCCCCTTTTGTCTTTAGAGTGCTAGTGGAGGTTGACTAGTGCTCATCTCCTTCCACCCCCAGATTTAGCCTTACGCCAGGGATAGTAGGGTGAGGCACGTGATCGGCGACAGCTGCAGAGGCTGTATAGTGACGGTAGGGGGAGACAGGGTGACGCTAGTCCAGATTAGAAGGTCACCTCTTCCCCCTTTCCCTTGTGTCTGGGTTCCCTTTCCCTTTCCCCTCTGTGTTGCACTCACACCTGGCATGACTCTCTGTGTTGCACTCACACCTGGCGTGACATTATAACCGGCTGAGCACGTTTTGGGAAAAAAAAAAGAAAAAGAAAGAAAAATGACACAAGATTGACATTTTTTTGTCTTTGAGTGTTTTTTGGCATGCACCTTTTTTTTCCTTACTCCCTTTAGTATGAGATCAATTGCAGAGCTTGCAGAGCAGTTCCGCTTTCTGTCTCTGGAGGTGAATGACCTCCGTTGTGAGGTTCAGCAGCAGTAATCAGTGGTTACAGGCCGCCAATGTGGGGGTCTCTGCAGTTAGGCCTGTCCAGCCGGAACCCAAGGTTGCCCTCCCGGACAGGTTTTCAGGAGGTAGGTACAGGGTTTTTGTGTTTAAGGAGGCATGCAAATTGTATTTCAAGCTTCGTCCCTACTCCTTCGGTCATGAAAAGCAATGGGTTGGCATTGTGATCTCTCTACTCCAGGGAGATCCTAGTCGTGGGAGTTTTTGTTACCGCAGGATTCGGTTTGTCTCCAATCTGTGGAGGGTTTTTTTTGGAGCTCTTGCCCTCATCTATGATGACCCTGACCAAGTTGCCTTGGCTGAGTCTAAGCTACGTTGCCTTCAGCAGAGGATTCAGTCAGTGGAAACATACAGTTCAGAATTCCGGAAGATGGGCAACGGATTCCAAATAGAATGACTCAGCCCTTAAAAGTCAATTTTGTGAGGGGCTAACGGAAAGGTTGAAAGATGCCTTGGCTATATATGATACCCCTCAGTCCTTGGAGGCTGCCATGTCTTTGGCCATACGTCTGGATAGGCGCCTTTGGGATAGACGGGTGCGACTTCCTTCTCCGGGGCCTTCTTGTCGGGGTTGTGTACCTTTGCCAAGGGAGCGGTTTGGGGGTGAACCAGTACTGAGGGAGGTGGTGGAACCTATGCAGTTATCATACATCTCCCCGGAGATTCACAAGAAAAAAGGCATCTTTTTTTTGTGGGAAAAAGGGACACTTTATTGGGACCTGTCCTTCAATTCCTAAACAAAAAGAGACTTGATTAACTCTTGGTAGTCTGGAGTTGGATAAAAAAGGGGTGCATTTGTGGCCACACTGCAGTTCCCGCTTTGTCATAACTGCAGAGGTGGTGCTAGAGCGCAAAATCGAAAACATTTCTGTGTTTGTTGACAGTGCAGCCTGGGTCAGCATGGTTGATGCTGAGTTTGTAAAAACTCATGGTCTTGCTTGCTGTGCTTTAGCTGAACCTATTTCCATTTTTGCCATTGACTCGGCGCCACTTGAACAGAAAGCATTTACTCAGATTGTACATAATGTGAAACTGAGGGTGGGGTCAGTTCATTGTGAAATCATTCCTTGCTATGTTTTGGAGAATCTCCCTACTCTGATTGTTTTAGGTATCCCCTGGCTTGTTAAACATAATCCATTGGTGGATTGGCAAGGCGGTGAGATTATTGAATGGGGAGATTACTGTCATGAGAACTGTCTGAATGTTTCCATTGCTGCTGTCTCTGCAGAGATACTGCCTGCTTTTCTGTCTGGTTTTGAGGATGTTTTTTCTGAGAAGGGGTGTCAGGATTTGCCTCATCGTGTTTATGACTGTTCTATTAACCTGACCCCTGGAGCTAAACTACCCAAGTCCAGACTGTATAATCTTTATGGCCCTAAGAGACAAACCATGAAGGATTTCATTGCGTCTGTAGAATGGACATATCAGACACTCATCTTCGCCCGTGGAAGCAGGGTTCTTCTTTGTGAAGAAAAAAGATGGCGGTCTATGTCCCTGTTTAGATTTCTGGGAATTAAATCAAATTACCATCAGTGATCCATACCCTCTTCCTCTGATTCCAGATTTGTTCAGCCAGGTTGTGGGAGCTAAGGTATTCCCCAAGTTGGATTTAAGGGTAGCCTACAATATGGTTAGAATCAGAAAAGGGGACAAATGGAAGACAGTGTTCAATACCTCGGAAGGTCATTTCGAGAGTCTGGTTAAGCCTTTTGGCTTGACCAATGCACCTGCGGTATTCCAACATTTCATAAATGATATTTTTCATCATTTGGTGGGGAGATTAGTGGTGGTCTATCTGGACGATATTTTGGTTTATTCACCTGATTTTGAGACCCATCGGGGGCATGTTAGGAGGGTGCTCCAGATATTAAGGGATAACAAACTCTATGCCAAACTAGAGAAATGTGTTTTTGCTGTTCAGGAGGTGCAGTTTTTAGGGGACTTGTTGTCATCTTCGGGTTTTCTGACGGATCCGGAGAAGATCCGTGCAGTTCTTGACTGGGAACGTCCCGAGAACCTGAAGGCTCTACAATGTTTTCTAGGCTTTACTAATTTTTTACAGGAAATTCATCCAAAATTACTCAGTGGTAGTGAAACCCCTTACTGACATGACTAAGAAGGAGTCTGATTTTTCCAACTGGTCGGAGACTTCCTTCCAGACTTTTTCTTCCTTAAAGAATCATTTTGCCACTGCACCTATTCTCAGTCAACCCGATGTTTCTCAACCCTTTATTGTGGAGGTCGATGCTTCGGATATCGGGGTTGGGGCTGTGTTGTCTCAGGGTTTGTTCCCTGGTAAATGGCATCCATTTGCCTTCTTTTCTAAAAAATTGTCTCCTGCTGAGAGATATTATGACATGGGTAATAGAGAACTTTTGGCTATCAAATTGGCGTTCGAGGAATGGCGACACTGGTTGGAGGGAGCTGTCCATCCTATTACTGTTATTACTAACCATGAGAACCTGTCATATCTCCAGTCAGCTAAAAGTCTCAACCCTAGGCAGTATAGATGGTACCTGTTTTTTACTAGGTTCAATTTTGTTGTCACTTTTTGTCCATGGGTCAAAAATGTCAAGGCTGATGCTTTGTCCCAGAGCTTCCCTGGTGGTGGTGACCATGAGAACCCTGCCCCAATATTACAGAAAGGGGCAGTTATTTCGGCTCTTTTTCCTGAACTGGAGGAAAGTTATTTGTACCACCTGATCTGTGCTGTAAAGTAATCAAGGAACATCATAACTCTGTGCTTGCTGGGCATCCAGGTGGTAAGGCAACCGCGGACCTCCTCGCTCATCGTTTTTGGTGGCTGGGGTTGCATCGGGATGTAATTGAACACATAGCTGCTTGTAATATTTGCACGCGTTCTAAGGTTTCGCATACCCGTCCGTCTGGTACTCTTCTTCCGCTACCTATCCCTAGCAGGCCATGGACACACTTGTCCATGGATTTTATTACTGACCTACCGGTTTCTGCAGGCAAAACGGTGGTTTTGGTAGTGGTAGATAGGTTCAGTAAAATGATTCACTTCGTCGCTTTACCTGCACTTCCCAATGCAAAAACACTTGCTCAGGTGTTCATAAATGAGATTGTGAAACTTCACTGGGTTCCCTCCAATGTGGTGTTTGATTGGGGGACCCAGTTTGTTTCCAAGTTCTGGAAGGCATTTTGTTCTCGACTGGGGGTGCAGGTGTCCTTTTCCTCTGCCTTCCACCATCAGTCAAATGGTCAGACCAAGCGGGTCAATCAGAACTTAGAGACATACCTCAGGTGTTTCGTCTCTGAAAATCAGGAGAATTGAGCATCCTACTTACCGCTGACAGAATTTGCCATTAATAATCATCTTCAAGAATCCACTGGCAGGTCACCGTTTTACGGTGCATACGGTTATCATCCATAGTTTGGTACTTTCAGTGGGGGAGGAGCTTCAGGAGTTCCTGAAGAGGAATGGTTTGCTTTGTCGCTCTCCTCGGTGTGGCAGGGTGTTCTGTGTAATTTGAAGACCATGGGTGACAGGTAAAAACATATGGCTGACAGAAAACGCTTGCCAGGTCAACTTCCTTGAATGTGAATGACTTTGTGTGGTTGTCTACCAAGAATATAATATTGAAAGTTCCTTTTTGGAAGCTGGGACCTAGGTTTATTGGTCCCTACAAAATTACCGCCGTCATTAACCCAGCAGTGTTTCGTATTGAACTTCCTCGGGCCCTTAACATTCACAATGTGTTCAACAGGTCCTTACTCAAAAGGTACGTAGAACCTCTTGAGCCCTCACCTCTACCACTTCCCCCAGTAATGGTTGAGGGTAATTTGGAGTTCGAGATTTCGAGGATAGTAGATTCTCGTCTCCCACATCGTTTTCTGCAATACTTGGTGCACTGGAAAGGCTGTGGTCTGGAGGAGAGGACGTGGGTTTCAGCATCAGAGGTGAATGCTCCCAGATTGGTTCGCTCTTTCCACACCTCTTTTCCTGAGAAACCCGGTCCTGAGTGTCCGGAGGCCACTCGTAGGGGGGGGTACTGTCACGAGTGTGTCAGAGGTGACAGACAGTCGCCCTCCAGTGGTTTGCAGGAGGTCTCCACGTTTAGCAATGCAGACAGCTGCCTAGATAGGAGGCTGCGTTTAGGACCCAGCGACTACCTCCCTTTAGTCTGGGTGTATATATACCTGGTGTGTCTAGGTGGGCGTCGCCGGTTATACTAATTTCTACTTGGAACTTGGCTGAAGCAGAATCAAGTCCTCTTTGGAGTCTTGAGGACGTGTGCCCTGTTGGAGTTCTTCTAAAGCTAAGTTATTATTTCCCTGTGCTGTCTTCCCCTTTTGTCTTTAGAGTGCTAGCGGAGGTTGACTAGTGCTCATCTCCTTCCACCCCCAGCTTTTGCCTTACGCCAGGGATAGGCAAGTGATCAGCGACAGCTGCGGAGGCTGTATGGGGACGTTAGGGGGAGACAGGGTGACCCTAGTCCAGATTAAGAGGTCACCTCTTTCCCCTTTCCCTAGTGTCTGGGCTCCCTTTCCCCTCTGTGTTGCACTCACACCAGGCGTGACTCTCTGTGTTGCACTCACACCTGGCGTTACATTTACCTACCTCTCTTTATGTATGCTCCTACCACTAAGGTTAAAATTAGCTTAATCTTTTAATGCAAGAAGATGTTCATTTGGAAATCATAGATGATAAACCATCTGAGTATTTATTAATGGATTTTTGAATAAGTCCTATTTTCCATGCATTGCCTAAAATTTATAAGGAATTGTTTCCTCTTCCCAACGCCCTATTGTAGTTGGTATTGGAACCCTAAATCATAGAATGGTAGAGTTGGAAGGGACCTCCTGGGTCATCTGGTCCAGAATGAATGTATTTCTGCATGGCTGGATTCTCTTTTACAGCCTCTGGTACAACGTACTACTAGATATATTCCTGACACCAAACAGTTATTGTCCAATTTAGAACATGTTGAATGGTCTTAGAATTCTATTTGGATTACCAGTGATGTTTCTTCATTATATTCATCCATTACAAATGACCTTCATTTCGTGGCCTTTCCCATAACTTATCCAAATATAGTGATTTGTCACCAGTATTATATCAATTCATTATTAGTAAAGCTATATTTTTATTAGTTAATTTTTTCTCCTTTGATAGTTTATTTTTTCTTCAGGTATGAGGTTGTCCCATGGGAGCCAAATTTTCACTTTCTCTTGCCAATCTCTACATGTCCTGTTGGGAAGATAATTGTCTATATATTCCATATAATCCTTTTTTCATCTATAAAATTGTATGATAAATATATAGATGATCTGTAATGATGTGCAAGAGTAGCTGTGACCAAAGAACACCCCAAGACAGGATTCAAGTATGGCACAGCAGACAAGAAGACTGAAACAAAACTCTGTCTTTATTATATACAAAGGAATTATATGCCAGGAGATGAAAATAGCAATATTAACAATAACAATATTACCAACATGAACATAGGAAGATATAGCTGGAGCGAGTGACAAATTATGCTCCAGCTATGGTAAAGAAAGCTTAGAACAAACAGTACACAACAAGTTTTACACACTACTCTGAGCTAATTTTCTATCTGGCTTTCCACTAGTCGGGCCACGCTGCTACAGCGTCCTAGCTACAGAAAACTACGCTAAACCCTAACACAGTTCAAGCTGATGGGTCACTCACGGTTGCGCCATCGCTTGTTCCTGGTGTGAAAGAACCGGATGAATTCACTTGAGTCCTTTCCTTGTATACGGAATCTCTTTCTTCCAGCTGGCAGGCAAACCTTGCTTCATTCTCATAGAAATGGCTGACACGCTGTGTTGTGTGTTATCTCAGGTCCTCAATTTCCAGGGAAAACATTCAAGAAAAGAATAAATTTCTCTACTCCTTGACACAGTCCCAAACAACAAATCTTGCTTTAGTTTGTAATCTTCTCTTTCCATGGAGTAACAGTGTCTTCTTTATAGTCTCTGCTGATCAGGAACCCTGCAGGCGTCTCTCTCTGTTACCTCAGACACACAGACACACACGAGGTGTCTACTTCCTGGTTCTTCTCTCTCTCAGCACATACCAACCACAGCAGGGGGACTAATCCAAACACAAGACTCACAGGGGAGCATGATGCCTTAAAGTGACAGTGTATTTAACCACTTCGCAACAGAGCCTGTTTTTGCCTTCGTGACCGGGCCAATTTTTTCAATTCTGACCACTGTCATTTTATGAAGTAATTACTCTGGAACGCTTCAACGGATCCCCCTGATTCTGAGAATGTTTTATCATGACATATAGTACTTCATGATAGTAGTAAAATTTATTCGATATCACTTGCGTTTATTTGTGAAAAAATCAGAAATTTGGCGAAAATGTTGAAAATTTAGCAATTTTCAAATTTTAATTTTCATGCCCTTAAATCAGAGAGATATGTCACACAAAATAGTTAAGAAACAACATTTCCCACATGTCTACTTTACATCAGCACAATTTTGGAACCAAAATTTTTTTTTGTTAGGGAGCTATAAGGGTTAAAAGTTGACCAGCGATTTCTCATTTTTCCAACAAAATTTACAAAAACATTTTTTTAGGGACCACATCATATTTGAAGTCACTTTGAGGGGTCTTTATGACAGAAAATACCCAAAATGACACCATTCTAAAAACTGCACCCCTCAAGGTGCTCAAAACCACATTCAAGAACTTTATTAACCCTTCAGGTGCTTCACAGGAATTTTTGGAATGTGGAAGAAAAAAATTAACATTTAACTTTTTTCACAAAAATGTTACTTTAGACCCAATTTTTTTTATTTTCACAGGGGTAACAGGAAAAAATGGACTCCAAAATTTTTTGTGCAATTTCTCTTGAGCGCGCTGATACCCCATATGTGAGGGAAAACCACTGTTTGGGCGCACTGCAGGGTTTGGAAGGGAAGGAGCGCCTTTAGACTTTTTGAATGTAAAATTTGTCTGAATAATTAACAGACGCCATGTTGCGTTTGGAGAGCTCCTGATGTTCCTAAACAGTGGAAACCCCCCATAAGTGACACCATTTTGGAAACTAGACCCCTTAGGGAACTTATCTAGATGTGTGGTGAGCACCTTGAACCCCAAGGTGCTTCACAGAAGTTTATAATATTGAGCTGTAAAAATACAATTTTCACATTTTTCCCATAAAAACATATTTCATCCCTTAATTTTGCATTATCATAAGGATAATAGGAAAAATTGCACCATGAAATTTGTTGTGCAATTTCTCCTGAACACGCTGATACCCAATATGTGGAGGCAAACCACTGTTTGGGCGCACGGCAGGGTTTGGAAGGGAAGGAGCGCCATTTGACTTTTTGAAAGTAAAATTTGTTTGAATAATTAGCGGATGCCATGTTGCATTTGGGGAGCCCCTGATGTGCCTAAACAGTGGAAACCCCCCACAAGTGACACCATTTTGGAAACTAGACCCCTTAGGGAACTTATCTAGATGTGTGGTGAGCACCTTGCACCCCCAGCCGCTTCACAGAAGTTTATAATATTGAGCCGTAAAAATAAAATTTTCAAATTTTTCCCACAAAAAATGTTTTTCATTCCCTAATTTTGCATTATCATAAGGGTAACAGGATAAATTGCACCATGAAATTTGTTGTGCAATTTCTCCTGAGTACGCTGATACCCCATATGTGGGGGAAAACCACTGCTTTGGTGTACGGCAGGGTTCGGAAGAGAAAGGAGCGCTATGTTGGCTGGGATAGGTTGCAGACACCATGTCACATTTGAAGAGTCGCTGACATGCCGAAACAGCAGAAACCCCCACAATTGACCCCATTTTGTAAACTACACCTCTCAAGGAATTCATCTAGGGAAGTAGTGAGTATTTTTTAATTTTTGAAATTCATACCATTGGGCAGTGAAAAAAGCATAATTATATTTTTACCACAAAAAAATGTTTTACCCTCAGATTTTGCATTTTCACACAGGGCAATGGGTAAAAATGGTGGCGAAATGTGTTACACAATTTCTTCTAAAAGTGTCAATACCCCATATGTGGCTGTATCGTACCGCTCAGCCATACGGCGAGATCTGGGGGGGACGGAGTGCTATTTGACAATGGGAGAACAAATTATTGTAGAATAAGCATTTGGATTTGGGAGCACAAAATTTTCTTTTGGGGGGCAAGGGCCATTTCACTTTTCCAGAGCCTTTCTGCTACCAGTAACTTGGAAGTCCCTTATACTTTTAACAGATGACGGACCTGAGTGGGGTCTAGCTTTTTTTGAGGACTGAGTTGAAGCTTTTATTGGGAACATTTTACGTAACATTTATCCGGCGCTCTAGGCTGAGCACTTACATCGGGGTTTCCATCTAAATTTCAAAGTGATGTAATTCAGATGAAACCCCTGCGGGATCCATTCACTGTAATGAGGCAGCAGAGTTACTCTGGACTCCGTCTGGCCTCTGTTTAGCGGTGTCCTTTTTTTCAGAAGTGCACAAAACTGTGGCCAACAGCAGTTTTATGCACGCCTAAAACAAATGACACCGTGGGATCCCAGGCCAGACGGCATCCACAGTGCCTATATCTGCCTCATTACAGGTAATCTTCCGTCATGGGTTCCGACTGAATCACATATTTCAGAGATTTACACTGAAACTCTGGGATAAGTGCTCAGTGCAGAGTGCAGGATAAATGTAAGGCTCTGCGCCTTACTGCGATCTTTGGGAGACATAATAAACTAATCAGTAGCAGGTGAAGAATTGGTTTTATTTATTTTTTACGCCATTCCTAGTGTGATATAACTGATTAGATTACTTTATTCTTTGGGTCGGTGCGATTACAGAGATACCAGATTTATATCGGGTTTTTATGACTGACAGCTGTCACACACTAAAAGACGCTTTTTTTTGCAAAATCTAGTTTTTGCATCGCCATATATTGAGAGCTATAATTTTTCCAGATTTTGGCCGACAGAGTCATGTGATGGCTTGTTTTTTGCGGGACGAGTTGACATTTTTATTAATACCATTTTTGGGTACGTGACATTTTTTGATCGCTTTCTATTCCGTTTTATGGGAGGTAAAATTAACAAAAACCAACAATTCAGGAATTGTTTTTTGAGGTTTTTTTTTATGCCGTTCTGCGTGTGGTAAAAGTGATCAGGCAGCGTCATTCTTCGGGTCAGTACATTTACAGCGATACTGCACTTACTGTATATTTTTTAATGTTTTGGCGCTTTTACACAATAAAACCATTTTATAGAAAAAATATTTTTTTTGCATTGCTTTATTCTGAGAGGTATAACTTTTTTATTTTTTGGCTGATTGAGCTGTATGGTGGCTTGTTTTTTGCAGAACAAGATGACGTTTTCAGCGGTACCACTTTTATTTCCATTTTGCTTTTTGATCGCATTTTTTTCCACTTTTTGTTTGGCGATATGAGGAAAAAAGATAGTTTTTTGCTCTGTTTTTTATTTATTTTTATTACGGTGTGCACAGAAGGAGTTAATTAGTGTGATAATTTTATAGCTCGGGTTGTTTCGGACGCGGTGATACCAAATATGTGTCATTTTTTTATTTTTGAATAAATATACGGATTTATCGGTTTAATATTTTATTTATTTATTTTTATTTATTTTGTGATTTTTTTTAACAGTTTAAAAACATTTTTTTTACTTTTTTTTTACATTTTTACTTAGTCCCTATATGGGACATTAATTTTTATTTTTCTGATCACTGATCTCATGTAATGTAATAGACATGTATTACATTACATGAGATCTTCCCTGACTGTTTCACAGTCAGTCTCCTGCCTGGCTTCAGCTGCAGGCTGAGCCAGGCAGGACACCATATATGGCAGATCTGGAGGCGGTCATGTGACCTCCAGCTGCCATAGCAACGTCAGGTCCTGGAAGGTATAAGGGGGCCGTCGGAGAGGTAAGTGGACGACCCCCTCTCCTCCTGCTGTCTTCTATATGCCGCGATCACTATAGATCGCGGCATATAGAAGACAGCAAAGGGTTAACATCACTGGGACCTGATCCAATCAGGTCCCGATGATGTTCCCTGTCAGAGCTATCGCTCTGCACTGCTCCCGCAGTGCTTGCAAGACCCTGGGGGTCCTGAGTGCTGCGGGACCACCCACCGTTTTTAAACGTCCGCGCTGCACAGAGCCCAGGCAGCGCGGACGTTTATCTACAGTGGGCGGTCTGGAAGCGGTTAATGTCTAGTAAGGGTCAATCCCTACAAGCCTCCCCACTTAAACACGGCTGTCCATGGTCTCGCTGTATAGCTCTGAAACAAATAAAGACTTCATGCAGCGGTATACAATACATATGAGTGGACCAAATAAAGTGATCAGCATTGTACCTTTCTGGTGGAATTCCTGCATAAGGCCTACTGGATCTCCGGTGATCTTGACTCTCCTCCATAGGCATTGTGGCCGTGTGATTGTCCTCTTCAACTGAAGGTTTGGATGGAGCCGTGTTTTCCTCATCTCTATGAGCTGGCAATGCATCCATGTCGGGAATGTCAACTCCCACTTACTGGGGACCTTTTGCAGACTCAGGAATGGTCCACCAGTCTTCAACAAAGTCACTGTCAGGGAAAACCGGTCTTGGTGAAGGAGCAGAAGGAGCAACTCTTAGGACAGGTGTCGGATCCTCAGAGCAGCCTGGTCATAACATATTCCTATGCAGAGTTCTCCGACCAGACTCCTCATTTTCAGCTTGCAATTCGTACACTGGACTGTTGGGATACACTCTCTTGATAATTTTGTATGGTTGTACCTCCCAACATTCGCTCAGCTTCCCTTTGGGGCGTTTTTCCCGCACCAGCACTCGGTCTCCAGGCTGGAGCAGAACTTCCTGAATTGGTGGTTAACTGCTGGGTGCCTTCTCTTGTAACCGCTGGTCAGCTAGCCGACGGATTGTCTGAAGTCATCGCCGATGATCTTTCACCCAGGAGGTGGTAGATCGTTCGAATAGATCCTCTGGCTGTTCCAGAATTAGCTCGATGATTTTTCAGCCGGCTCTACCAAACAGTAGTGTGTATGGGGTATAACCTGTGGTGGTGTGGACCAGATTGTTATAGGTCCAGACTAGTTTGGGTATATAGTCAGGTCAATGCATCTTCTTGACGTCTTCTAATGTCCTCAACATTTGAAGCAGAGTTCGATTAAATCACTTACAGGCCCCATTCCCTTGGGGGTGATATGGGGTTGTTCAGGACCTTTCTATGCCGTACAGTCGGTACAGTTCCACCATAACTTTACCCTGAAAACACGCTTTTTGGTCTGAATGGATCCGCTTCGGACACCCATAGACCCAGATGAAATCCTGACAGACGGCTCGCTCAGCAGACTCAGCTGTCTGGTCCCGAGTAGGGGTGACCACCGCAAACTTGGAGAAGTGGTCGGTCATTGCCAGGCAATACTGTGGGCCTCTAGTCGATTGTCCCACAAGGAGGTAATCTATCATCAACACTTCACGTGGCTCTTTGGTCCGTATGGTTTGTATGGGTGCCCTCTGTTCTGTGCTTTTGGCGAGTTCACACATTCGACACTGTCGGCACACTTCTTCAACCATCTCCTCCAGCCGGGGGCCATATACATAATGCTGCAGCCACTTGTAAGTTTTTCCTGAGCCGTAGTGATCTCCAAACTCATGAGCTTCTTTGTAAATTTCTCGTGTCACTCTTGCAGGGACTACTACTTGCCACCTCGCCTCTAAGTCGCAGGCTGTTACCACTTGTGGTATAGAACGGCTTCTCGAACTTTCAATCTATCCCACTGGCGTATCACGGACTTCTTTTTGAGATCTAGGGCAGCTCTTTCTTCCTTCTCAGGCCATTTTCCTTGGACTACCCAGCTTTTCACTTGCTGCAACACTGCATCCTCATCTTGGACTCGACCCCATTCTTCATTAGTCCTTCCCAGTGACTTGGGTAGAGGTCGAGCCTTCCCACTTGACTGTGCCGTTACTGTGATAGGTGTGAATTTACAGAAATCTGAGATCTCCTCTTCTACTAGGTGCTCATCACGGTCTTCTTCTGGAGTCTCGAATATTACTTTTGACATCCATCAGCGTTAGTATTCTCCGCGGCAGAGCAGTAGCGAATCGAGAAGTCAAATTTCGCGAGATGGGCTGCTCCATGGCCCCCAACTTGGCAGTGTCCAGATGGGCCAATGGGTTGTTATCCCTTCGCACTTGGATCTTGGCTCCCGTTAAGTACTCTGCAAATTTCTCCATCATGGCCCATACTAGGGCGATGAGTTCCAACCGGAATAAGCTGCAGTTATGGGGGTTCCGCTCCGTATCCCTCAAGGACCTACTGGCATAGGCGATGACTCTTTCATGCCTCTCTTGTATCTGTGAGAGGACTGCTCCTAGTCCATGAAAACTGCCATCCGTGTATAAGAGGAATGGCCAGTCGAAATCTGTGTAGGCCAAGATGGGGTCTGATTTTAGGCTCCTTTCAGTGTCTGGAAGGCCTCCTCTTGTTTATGTTCCCAGAGTATGCCCTGGTTTCTAGGTCCCCAACAGTCCCTCTTATCAGCTAGTGCAGTGGACCCGCTATTTTCGCATAGTCTTTGATGAACTTCCGGAAGTACCCAGTCAATCGAAGGAAGGCCTTTAACTTCCATAAGGTTCTAGGTGCTGGCCATTGTTGTATCGTAGCAAGTTTAGCTTGGGAAGGCAAGACTCCATCCTGAGACACCTTGTGACCCAGGTACTCGATCTCTTTCTTGAAAAGATGACACTTCTTCAGCTTTATCTTCAGGCCATGGGTCCGCAATCGTCCGAGCATCTGCCCTAGTCTGTCCAGATGTTCCTGAAAGGTAGCAGAGTAAACAATAATATCATCCAGGTATATCAGAGTAGCTTCAAAGTTTAGGTCACCCAAACACTTCTCCATCAATCGCTGGAACGTCCCCGGCACGTTGGATAATCCGAACGGCATCCTATTAAGTTCAAACAGTCCCATGGGGAGTATGAACGCTGTCTTTGCCTTGTCCTTTTCTGCCACCGGTACTTGCCAGTACCCGCTAGCCAAATCCAGAGTAGAGAAGAACTTCGCTTTTCCCAGGGCAATCAAAGACTCTTCGATACAGGGCAGGGGGTATGAATCTCACACGGTGCTCACGTTCAACCGCCTGCAGTCCACACAGAAACAAAGGGTCCCATCCTTCTTCTTGACAAGCAAAACTGGTGCTGCCCATGGGCTCTGACTACTCTGCACCACTTCCGAATCCATCATCTGTTTCAGCAGGGACTTCACCTCTTGGTACAACTTAAGGGGTATCTGTCGATATTTTTCTCGAATCGGAGGAGTGTCACCGATCGGTATCTCATGCGTGATGGTGTCTGTGCAGCCAAAGTCATCATCGTGACGGGCGAACGTGGCCTGATTCTCCCACAGCATTGCTTCCACTGCTTGCATCTGATCCGAATTTAGGGCTTTCACGTCCACCCCCATCGGAGTCAGGAGGGTTCGCCCATTTCATTCTGGAGTCGGTGCCCACTTCTCTTCAGCCGTGATGGCCAGAGTCCAGACTGCATCATCTACTGGGGCCAGGGTCATTTCTCTCATACTCAACACTTCACTTCGATGTAGGTACACCCAGGCCAGCTCCACTCTCGGTGGTAAATGGACTTCTCTCTGCCCCATATTCACGACTCAGATGGGTACTCTCCCTTCTCGGACCACTGCCAGTGTCCAGGCCACAAGTATATTCTGATCTATTTCACCTAGGCCCACTGGTTCAGTAGCCACCTCCATACCTTCAAGGTTGCGGAAAGTTCCCACGGGCAGTGGGAGGGGGGGTGAGGGATGCCCTTCCCGGCACTCAGATAATTCCTACAGACTGGTGTATTGGGACGCACTTCTAAGTCCTACAAACACGGATCAGCTGTTGAAATGCTTTCTGAGTGGGTTTATGCAGGGTGGCCTGTTTCCAGTAGCCAGGCCCCCATTTAGTGAACATGATCTAGTCAAACTCCCGCAGAATATTCATACCCATTATCACCGGTACATCTTCTTTGAATGGTTCTGGGACCAACAGGATACCTTTCCTTCTCACATCTTGTCCACATAACCGCATGTTCATTCACACGACCTCCGTGACTGGGATCAGTTGCTGATTAGCCGCTGGCACCTGAATTTACATCTCCTGCTCTAGCTTGGCCCACGCCTGGAAGTAGCGATTGAAATATGACTCGGGCATAGTCGTCACCAGTGATCCAGTATCCACCAAACAGTCCACTGGGATTCCTTCGAACTCAGCTCGCAGGATGGGACAGCCTGCAACCAGATGTTCAGTATTGTGCTGGATGGTTTGTATTTCTACCCTACTGCAGAACGCCCCACTACTGCAGGGGCTTTAAGTTTAACAGCGGCGCTGGACACCCCTGCAATTCACTTCGACACTCTCTAGCGAAACGTCTTTCACTTCCACATCGCCAGCACTGTGCAACCTGACGTCCCTCTTTTCGTCTGCGTGTGGGAGGGACCCTTGACATCCAACCGGCTGGCCGTCGTGAAAGATGCTAGGGCCCCAGGTAGAATGGCTCAGGCTGGGGGACCGCTGGTGGATGATATTGAGGACCTTAACACGGCCAACCTACAGACGTTGTAGGCAGGGGACCATAAGGGTTCAACGGACCAGTGTAGAGAGGTCTAATTTCAGTGGCCTGAGGGAAGGTCTGATAAGGATCTGTTAGGGCCGGGAATGTGATCTCAGTGGCGGAGCTGGCTCTCATCCTCTATTCCATTTGTGTCAGTTTTTCTTGCATAATATTCAAGAAACTTTGCAGGTCCTGCACTACCCTGAACAGTCTCTTCATTCCCTCCGCCCCTGACAGTTGTGATGGCATGAGTATGCACCACTCCGGAGGCACAGCTGTCTTCCTTACTTCGGGCCACCGCTTCTGCTAATATTTATCGAAAACTTAAGGAGGCCAAATCCACTGTCACTCGCTCACACAGAATCTATCTCAGGGAAGTACTGCAGAGTCCCAGAATAAATTGTTCTTGTAATATCCTGTCTAAAGAACCCATGCCGACTACTCCGTCTGCCTCCTTCTTTTGTACCTCTGCAAGTACTTCCTGCAACGCTGTGGCGTATTGGGAGACTCCCTCCCCTTATCGCTGTAATCGAAAGAAGAATTTTGCCCGGAGGTGCCCCACACTAACCGTTTCACCGTATATCTCATCCAGAAACTTTGCCATCTCTTTTAAGGTGCTACATGTGGTTTATGGTTGCAAGAAAACATTTCTGCTTGCCTCACCCTCCAGGGCGGCCAATGCGATTTCAACTTGTAGTTCTGGGCTGACATTATAAATCATGGCAGCATTCTGCAATCTGGTGACCCAGGCTGTCAGGGGTATATTCTGGCCATAAAATTTGGGCATAACACTAAATAACGTGCTCAAATGGAGGGCCCTGGCACAGGTTCCACCATTACCTACTGTACGCACATTAACCACATTGCTTTCGGCCATCTCCATCTCTGTGACTATACTCTGCTCACAGCGCCACTTGTAGCGGTGACCAAAGAACACAGCAAGGCAGGATTCAATACGGCACAGGAGACGAGAAGACTGAAACAAAACTCTGGCTTTAATATATACAAAGAAATGACAGTATATGCCGGGAGATGAGAATAACAATATTTACAATAACAATATTACAAACATGAACATAGGAAGATATAGCTGGATCGAGTCACAAACTATGCTCCAGCTATGGCAATAAAAGCTCAGAACAAACAGTACACAGCAAGTTTCACGAACTACTCTGAGCTAATTCTCTATCTGACTTTCTGCTAGTCAGGCCACGCTGCTACAGCGTCCTTGCTACTGACAACTACTTTGAACTCTAACACAGTTCACACTGATGGGTCACTCACGGTTGCGCAGATCAGATGCAGATGGCGGCCGCCGCTTGTTCCTGGTGTGAAAGAGCCAGATGAATTCACTTGAGTCCTTTCCTTGTATAAGGAATGTCTTTCTTCCAGCCAGCAGGCAAACCTTGCTTCACTCTCATAGAAATAGCTTACACGCTGTGTTGTGTGTTATCTCAGATCCTCAATCTCCAGGGAAAACGTTCTTCAAGAAAAGGATACATTTCTCTACACCTTGACACAGTCCCAAACATCAAATCTTGCATTAGTCCGTAATCTTCTCTTTCCATAGAGTAACAGTGTCTTCTTTATAGTCTCTGCTGATCAGGAACCCTGCAGGCATCTCTCTCTGTTACTTCAGATACACAGACACACACGAGGTGTCTACTTCCTGGTTCTTCTCTCTCTCAGCACATATCAACCACAGCAGGGGGAGGCGACTAGTCCAAACACAAGACTCACAGGGGATCATAATGCCTTAAAGTCACAGTATATTCAATGTCCAGTAAGGGCCGATTCCCTACACAAGCGGGCTCGGCACTGCTCGGTACTCGATTAAGCCTCCAGGTGCTTGAGAATCTCGGTAGTCAATCAAGTATCTGGGTACTTGTCTGCCAATCACGGTAATGCCGTAGCAATGTTGGCTACTGGCATTACTGTGATTAATCGGCCACATAGCATCATCCTGTCTATATAGGACCCGGTGACACCATGCTCGATGCATTGTACCCGGAAATAGTGTAGGGAGAGTTTCTTCTGGAGAAAGGACAGTGTGTTATGGCATTACAGAACTTGCAAGTTTACCTAAACTGTCTGACCGTTTTGCTCCTGACCTCGGCTGCGTTTACTGACCCTATGCTGCCTGTCCTGACTTTGGACCATCTGACCACATCTTGTCTTTGCCGTCCTGTACCGTGTATCTATGCCTCTGACTCTCTGGTCAGCTGCTGCAGTGTACCGGGTACTGCAGTGGACAGGTACCTGGCAACTACCTGTGGCAAAGCCTATCCTTAAGATCAGAGGCTCTATCGAAAACCAGGTAGTCACTTTTTCATGCCCTCTAAACTAAGCCCGGCCCATGGCTCATGGGTTAACATCGACTTCACAATGCACCAGAATTAAAAAAAATGCTTGTTCAAGCTTGGATCATCTTTATTCTCATTTGCACAAGGAAAGACTAGAAGCAATGGGATGAAACTAAATGGGAGGAGACACAGATTAGATATTAGAAAAAACTTTTTGACAGTTAGGGTGATTAATGAGTGGAACAGGCTGCCACGAGAGGTGGTGAGTTCCCCTTCAATGGACGTCTTAAAACAGAGGCTGGACAGACATCTGTCTGAGATGATCTAGTGAATCCTGCTTTGAGCAGGGGGTTGGACCAGATGACCCAGGAGGTCCCTTCCAACTCTACCATTCTATGATTCTATGTTTCTATGGATATAAAAAAAAGATCCCTAAATAGGGCATAAGCTGTTACGCTACAAAAACATGTGAGATGCTACTTTATATTACTAATAGATCATCCAAACAATTAGATCAAGTTTAGTGTTGAGCGAGCACTAAAATATTCGGGTTCTCGAAGCTCGAGCCGAGCTCACCGTGATACTCGCGTTCAAGATGCGAGCAACGATCCCAATGTTAGTCTATGGGAGACCCGAGCATTTTTGCGGCGGCAAACCCGGCAGTCTGTAGAAAACCTAAAAAGTGCCCAAAACGATAGTGACAGTGCTCAAAAGAAATGGGGACAGCATGGGCATCGCCCCAGGAAGCATTTCTGACCCCCAGGTCACTGCTGTCAACAACGTTGTCAAAGGTATTAAGCCACTTTTACGGGCTCACAATAAAACGATCAAAAATTACACTGAAATGGTTTTCCTGTGAAATATGTTATGGATCTTCCTTTCCAGGTTAAAAACTTGTGTATAAGGTAAAATAAATAACCAAAAAAAAAAACTCCTCCACTCCTTCGGCTATGTTCACAAGTAGCATTTTTTATGCGTTTTTGCACTTTTGTATTGCTTTCAACCGTAACAAATGCATTCAACGGGAAATGTCATTTTAACATTTTACAATCTTATCTGGCCATGTGCTGTGTGACACATGCATATAGTGCTGAAAAGACATGAGAACAGCATGGGGAAGACCCCTGGAAGCATCTCTGACACCCAGGTCACTGCCTAAAAGTGTGCCCATCAGAAGTGATCCTTGCCGCATCAGAAGATGCAGACTTGCAACTATCCCCGTGTAAGTCATTGTCCCAGGGCAGTGTTCAGTTGTACCTCCCCCATTCCTTGCAATGCAAGCGCGAGTATGCAGCCTGCCACCCACCCACCCCCAGGCTGCAATACCATACTGCTAGCTTGCACTTGAAATGGGGCCTTTTAGTTTGGAGGAGGCTGAAGCTGGCCACTACCTCATGGCTGCTTTGGCAGCGAGGCATCCATAATCAGTCCCCAGCCGCCCGGCGGCCGGGTGTCCACGCTCGGTCCCCAGCCACCAGGGGGCGGCCGGGTGTCCATGCTCGGTCCCCAGCCGCCCCGTGGCCAGGTGTCCGCGCACAGTCCCCAGCCACCTGGGGGCGGCCGGGTGTCCATAAACGGTCCCCAGCTGCCCCTATTTCTCCTTGGAAGTTCCCCCACACTTTTCTTAGCCCGGCCTGCTTTAGGGCAGCATTGGACGAGCCCACCAGAGAACCAAAATCCTCCGGTGGGCCATGGCTTCTCCATCAGGGGAGTTGAGAGTGCCAAGGTGAGGAGCATTATGATGATGATAGAAGTTAGTATCTGCTTTGTTCTTTTGGAATGCAAGCGTAAGCGTACAACCTGCCACCCACCCACCCCCAGGCTGCAATACCATACTGCTAGCTTGCACTTGAAATGGAGCCTTTTAGTTTGGAGGAGGCCGAAGCTGGCCACTACCTCATGGCTGCTTTGGCAGAGAGGTATCCATACTCAGTCCCCAGCCACCCGGCGGCCGGGTGTCCTCGCTCGGTCCCCAGCCACCAAGGAGCGGCCACCAAGGATACTTGGTCCCCAGCCGCCCCATGGCCGAGTGCCCACACACAGTTCCCAGCCGCCTGGGGGCGGCCGGGTGTCCATAAACGGTCCCCAGCCGCCCTTATTTATCTTTGGAAGTACCCCCCAAACTTTTCTTAGCCCGACCTGCTTTAGGGCAGCAATGGACGAGCCCACCAGAGAATCAGACTCCTCTGGTGGGCCCTGGCTTCTCCATCAGGGGAGTTGAAAGTGCCAAGGTGAGGAGCATGGTGATGATGATAGAAGTTAGCGTCTGCTTTGTTTTCTTGGAATGCAAGCGCATGTATGTAGTAGTGGCTAGGCCTGAGGTGGTCAGCGTTTTGGCGCATATCCTACCTCCTCCGAGGATTGCTGGATGTTTTCCTGCTACTATCCCAGTTCTATGACTCCCGTTAAAACAAAGCTTCAGGTGATGAATGATGGATGAGGTGGTGGCAAAGGAGAAAGAGCAGGAGGAACAGGGACCATTCACATCAATATCAGGCCAGTCAACCACACATGTCTTGTAGGATAGGTTTCTGTACCAAAAGGAGCGGTTTGGCTACACAGTTATAGGGCATGCAGTGAGTGCAATGCTTACCATAAATTTCAAGGCACTCCAATGCCCCTTTGAAGTGACATGGAGGTCAGAGGGCCTTAACTATACCGTTTTTTCCATTTATAGCAACTGGGTCTCCTGTGCACTGTTGGCCTAAGCAGTGAATGGAAGGCTTTCCAAAAATTATGAGGAACTGCAATGCCCCTTGAAACAGACGTGGATTACAGCATACTAAAAACCTTCTACCCATTATTGGGGAGTGGGTCTCCCTTAGTGTTCGCCTATGCATTGAAAAGCAAAAGTTAACTAAAATTAGAAGGAAATGCAATGCCTTTGGTAGAATGGTGGAGGTCGCAGAGGAATAAAAAGACTATATCAATGCCCCTTGGAAAAGTGGTGGAGGTCGCAGTAGCTTAACAAGACGGTTTTAATGCCCCTTGGAAGAAGGGTGGAGGTCGCAGTGGAATAAAAGCACAATATCAATACCCCTTGGAAAAGTGGTGGAGGTCGCAGTAGCTTAACAAGACGGTTTTAGTGCCCCTTGGAAGAATGGTGGAGTTCGCAGTGGAATAAAAAGACAATATCAATGCCCTTTGGAAAAGTGGTGGAGGTCGCAGCAGCTTAACAAGACGGTTTTAATGACCCTTAGAAAAGTGATGGAGGTCGCAGTAGCTTAACAAGACGGTTTTAATGCCCCTTGGAAGAGACGTGGAGGTCGCAGTAGCTTAACAAGACGGTTTTAATACTCCTTGGAAAAGTGGTGGAGGTCGCAGTAGCATAACAAGACGGTTTTAATGCCCGTTGGAAGAGACGTGGAGGTTGCAGTAGCTTAACAAGATGGTTTTAATGCCCCTTGGAAAATTGGTTGAGGTCGCAGTAGCTTAACAAGATGGTTTTAATGCCCCTTGGAAGAGACGTGAAGGTCGCAGTATCTTAACAAGATGGTTTTAATGCCCCTTGGAAGAGTGGTGGATGTCGCAGTAGCTTAACAAGATGCTTTTAATGCCCCTTGGAAGAGACGTGGAGGTCGCAGTAGCTTAACAAGACGGTTTTAATGCCCCTTGGAATAGGGGTGGAGGTCGCAGTAGCTTAGCAAGACGGTTTTAATGCCCCTTGGAAGTGACGTGGGGGTTGGATTAGCTTAACAAGATGGTTTTAATGCCCCTTGGAAAAGTAGTGGAGGTCGTAGTAGCTTAACAAGACGGTTTTAATGCCCCTTGGAAGAGACGTGGAGGTCGCAGTAGCTTAACAAGACGGTTTTAATGCCCCTTGGAAGAGACGTGGAGGTCGAAGTAGCTTAACAAGATGGTTTTAATGCCCCTTGGAAGAATGGAGGAGGTCGCAGTGGAATAAAAAGACAATTTCAATGTCTTGAAAAAGTGGTGGAGGTCGCAGTAGATTAAAAAGACTGTTTTAATGCCCCTTGGAAAAGTGGTGGAGGTCGCAGTAGCTTAACAAGACAGTTTTAATGCCCCTTGGAAGAGACATGGAGGTCGCAGTAGCTTAACTAGATGGTTTTAATTCCCCTTGGAAAAGTGGTGGAGGTCGCAGTAGCTTAACAAGACGGTTTTAATGCCCCTTGGAAGAGACGTGGAGGTCGCAGTAGCTTAACAAGATGGATTTAATGCCACTTGGAAAAGTGGTGGATGTCTCAGTAGCTTAACAAGATGGTTTTAATGCCCCTTGGAAGAGACGTGGAGGTCGCAGTAGCTTAACAAGATGTTTTTTATGCCCCTTGGAAAAGTGGTGGAGGTCGCAGTAGCTTAACAAGACGGTTTTACTGCCCCTTGGAAGAGACGTGGATGTCGCAGTAGCTTATCAAGACGGTTTTAATGCCCCTTGGAAGAGACGTGGAGGTCGCAGTAGCTTAACAAGATGGATTTAATGCCACTTGGAAAAGTGGTGGATGTCTCAGTAGCTTAACAAGATGGTTTTAATGCCCCTTGGAAGAGACGTGGAGGTCGCAGTAGCTTAACAAGATGGTTTTTATGCCCCTTGGAAAAGTGGTGGCGGTCGCAGTAGCTTAACAAGACGGTTTTACTGCCCCTTGGAAGAGACGTGGATGTCGCAGTAGCTTATCAAGACGGTTTTCATGCCCCTTAGAAGAGCCATGCAGTACAGCATATTAAAAACATTATTCCCATTATTGGGGAGTGGATCTCCCATAGTCTTTACCTATGCCTGCCAAGCAAAAGCTGCCAAAAATTAGGACGGAGGAACTTGCAATGCTGGCAACACGGACCACAGTCACCCTAGTGGTATAGTGGTGGTGGAGGCTGAGGATAAGGAGAAGAGCAAAATACAGCCGAAATGAGGTAGCCTATACCCATGTGTGGTTGTGAAGTGGTGCATGGGAATACACCTCCTGAAATAACACAGTGGATATGACTTTATGTTACTCTGCTTTCATTTGGTGGTGATGAGAAGTCTGGCCCAATCCAGCCCTTGTTCATTTTGATAAGGGTCAGCTTGTCAGCATTGTCAGTTGACAGGTGAGTGTGCTTATCAGTTATAATTCCCCCAGCGGCACTAAAAACATGCTCCGATAACACGCTAGCGGCAGGGCAGGACACGACCTCCAAGGCGCACAGAGCGAGTTCATTCCGAGGGTCCAGATTGGATACCCAATAATTAAAGGCACAGAGGAATCACGGAGGACGCTGGTACGGTCGGCAAGGTACTCCCTCACCTTCTTTTGAAACCTTCCACTCCTTGTGAGATTACCCCGCGCCTCAGGGCCTGTAAGCTGGGCGGGTCTCAGAAAAATGTCCCAGAATGTTGACAGTGTTCCCCTGCCTCTGCTGGATTGGAGTTGCGTCTCTCGCATGTATGCCTTGGTTGGTCAACGAACTGTGACCTCTGCTGCTAGCGTGTTCAGATGGGAATTTTTTTAACAGTTCTGCAGCAAGGGCCTTCTGGTACTGCCCCATTTTTGTAGACCTCTCCACCTCAGAAATAAGAGAGTGAAAGTTCTCCTTGTAGCGGGGGTCTAAAAGTATCAACAAACAGTAATGACTGTCACCCAACATTTTGACAATGCTAGGGTCACGGTTAAGGCAGCGTAACATAAAGTCAGCCATGCGTGCCAGACTGGTAACGGGCAAGACTTTCGTGTCCTCACCAAGATGACGACTGACCATGCTCTCCTCCTCCTCCTTCTCCTCCTCCTCCCCCCTGTTCTCAGGCCACCCATGCTGAACCGACTGTCTGACAGTTGTACAGGTACTACCATCTACAGCGCATGATACCAGCTCCTGTTCTTCCTCCTCCTTCTCCTCCTCCTCTCCCTCATTGTCCCCCAATGCACATTGGGATGAGATGAGGCTGGGCTGTGTGTAATCGCACGCTACGGCTTCTTGATCCATCTCATCATACTCTGGCTGCAATGCCTCCTCTTTAATTCTCTGCAGAGAGCATTGCAAAAGACTGATAAGTGGGATGCTGACGCTAATGATGGCGTCATCGCCACTCACCATCTTGGTGGATTCCTCAACGTTTGTCAGGATGGTACATATGTCAGACATCCAGGTCCACTCCTGAGGTTTTATGTGTGGAGTCTGACCTGAATATCGACAGCCTTGTTGCAGCTGGTACTCCACAACTGCTCTCTTCTGCTCACAAATCCTTTGCAACATGTGGAGGGTAGAGTTCCAATGTGTGGGGACATCACTCACCTGTCGGTGTGACGGAAGCTGCGAACGCTGCTGCAACACAGCAATGGCGGCAGAAACTGTAGTCGACTTCCGAAAATGAGCTGACAGGCGGCGTACGTTGACTAGCAGATCTGGCAACTGGGGGTACGATTTAAGAAACCGCTGAACAACGAGGGTAAGCACATGAGCCAGGCATGGTACATGTGTGATCTCGCCTCGCCTCAGAACCGCCACCAGGTTACAGCCATTGTCACACACGACCACGCCACAGATCTTCCTGCGCTTTCACAGCTGTCCACAACTCACAAGCAGTGTGAGGTTTATCACCTAAGCTTATGAGTTTCAGCACAGCCTGTTGCCGCTTGGCTGAGGCAATACTGCAGTGCTTCCAGCTTGTAACTGATGTGGTGATATCTGAGATGGAGGCTGAACATGATTAGGAGGAGGAGGATGATGCGCAGGAGCTGTACACTGTGGGGGCAACTCTGACTGACATAGGGCCCACAATCCTCGGTGTGGGGAGGATGTGTTCAGTCCCAAGGTCCATCTGGGTCCTGCCTTCCACTATGTTTACCCAGTGTGCCATCAGGGAGATGTACCGTTCCTGGCCACAAGCACTTGTCCACGTGTCCGTTGTCAGGTGGACTCTCCCAGTAACTGCGTTGTTGAGGGCACGGCAGATATTTTGGGACACGTGCTTGTGTAGTGTGGGGATGGCACACTGGTCAAAATAGTGTCGGCTGGTAACCGAGTACCGAGGGACGGCCACCGCCATAAGGTTGCAGAAGGATTCCGTCTCCACCAGCCTAAAAGGCAGCATTTCCAAAGCAAGCAGTCGTGAAATGTGCGAATTTAGGACTTTGGCCTGTGGGGCATTGGCTGCGAATTTGTGCTTTCGTTCAAAGCTCTGGGATATGGACAATTGAACGCTCCGGTGGGACGTGGATGTGGACGTTGATGCTGTTTTTTGAGAAACTGCGATAACAAGTGAAGACTGAGTGGAGGGGGCATCTTTGCATGCAGTATGGACAGGGGATTGCCTTGCACGCTCAACAGGGGGTTCTATTACACGCACAACAGCGGAAGAAGCAGTAGTGACACCCGCTGACACTGGTCGTCGACCCTGGAGTTTGACCCACAAAGTCGGGTGCTTTGCTGCCATGTGCCTGATTATGATGGTAGCGGTCAGGCAGGTATTTTTGTCACCCCTGCTGATGCTGGCATGGCAGGTGGTACAAATGGCCTTTTTTGGGGTTATCAGCAGAGTCTTTAAAAAAATTCCACACTCTCGAAGACCTATTGGTTGTACTAGCAATGTCCCTCGTGTTGGTGTTACGGGGAACTGTTGACCGCCTTCTGTGTGTGGCCACCACACTGCTTCTTCCTGCCTGTTGGTGTTCTCTGCCTCCCTCCCCCTGTTTGCTGCTGGCCTCACTCTGCGTGTCCTCCTGCCACGTTGGGTTAGTTACTAGATCATCCACCACCTCCTCCTCTTCCACTTGCGCACCACGATCCTCCTCCTCACTTCTTGGCAATTGTGTCTCGTCATCGTCCACCTCTTGTGACAAATTGCCAGCGTCAACTTCCTCTGGCCGTGCCTGTTCAAATATTTGGGCATCGCTACATGGGATCTCCTCTTCCACCACTTCAAGCGGAGCAGGCGAGGGGCACAAATATGGAAATGGACCAGTGTACAGCTCTTTAGAGTGTCCAACTGTGGGATCAGTTACTGTCTGACGACACTCGGCATGGAGGGAGGAAAGAGCATCAGGGTGAGGAGGAGTATGCGGTCGAGACTCACGGCAACTAAAACTTGACCGTGTGGAAGACAGACCGGAGGTGGTGGTGCCCAGGTAACTGGAAGTATTATCTGCTATCCAATTAGTAAACTGTTCACACTGATCAGTTCGCAATACTGGTGTTGAGGTGTGCTTCCCTAGTAATTCGGTCAATAAGTGGGGGCAAGAAAATGTGGCTGTTGGTTGTGGCACATTTTCACCTTGGCCACGGCCCCGTCCTCTACACACACCATCACCAGAACGTCCAGTTCCACGTTCCTTGCCACACGGCTTGCCCATTGTAAATTAAGTAAAATAGCTTGCACTCGCACTATCAATGGAAAAAGGGTAATAAAAAGGAGATTAGAACCGTGGAAGAGGAAAACCACAGTTCTTTATGTCTGGCCTACACCAGAATCTTTTAAACAGATATATTTGTGACTGAACAGACAGGGAGACACTATTACTGTTTTTTTTTACGTAAAACAGGCAAAAAGCAGGATAATACAGAGATTTGACCCATGGAACTGCAAAACCACAGTTATAGTTATGTGGCGTACACCAGAATCTTTTAAACAGATATATTGGTGTCTGACCAGTAAGGGAGACACTATTACAGTTTTTTTTTACGGCAAAAAATGACAAAAGCAGGATAATACAGAGATTTGACCCGTGGAACTGCAAAACCACTGTTATAGTTATGTGGCCTACACCAGAATCTTTTAAACAGATATATTGGTGTCTGACAAGTCAGGGGACACTATTACAGTGTTTTTTATGGCAAAAAATGCCAAAAGCAGGATAATTCAGAGATTTGACCCGTTGAACTGCAAAACCACAGTTCTATTTCTATGGCCTACACCAGACTCTTTTAAACAGATATATTGGTTTCTGACCAGTCAGAGAGACACTTTACAGTTTTTTTTTACAGCAAAAAATGCCAAAATCAGGATAATACAGAGATTTGACAGACGTAACTGCAAAACCACAGTTATAGTTATGTTGCGCACACCAGAATCTTTTAAACAGATATATTGGTGTCTGACCAGTCAGGGAGACACTATTACTGTTTTTTTTACGGCAAAAAATGCCAAAAGCAGGATAATACAGAGATTTGACCCGTGGAACTGCAAAATCACAGTTCTATTTCTCTAGCCTAAACCAGACTCTCTTAAACAGATGTATTGGTGTCTGACCAGTCAGGGAGACACTATTACTGGGGTTTTTTATGGCAAAAAAATGCCAAAAGCAGGATAAAACGGAGATTTGACCTGTGGAACTGCAAAACCACAGTTCTATTTCTATGGCCTACACCAGACTCTTTTAAACAGATATATTGGTGTCTGACCTGTCAGGGAGACACTATTACTGTTTTTTTAAAGGCAAAAAAATGCCAAAAGCAGGATAATACAGAGATTTGACTCGTGGAACTGCAAAACCACAGTTATAGTTATGTGGCCTACACCGGACTCTTTTAAACAGATATATTGGTGTCTGACCAGTCATGGAGACACTATTACTGTTTTATCACAGCAAAAATTGCCAAAAGCAGGATAATACAGAGATATGACCCTTGGAACTGCAAAACCACAGTTATAGCTATGTGGCCTACACCAGACTCTTTTAAACAGATATATTAGTGTCTGACCAGTCAGGTAGACACTATTACAGTATTTTTTTATGGCAAAAAAGGCTAAAAGCAGGATAATACAGAGATTTGACCCTTGGAACTGCAAAACCACAGTTCTATTTATATGGCCTACACCAGACTATTTTAAACAGATATATTGGTGTCTGACCAGTCAGGGAGACACTATTACAGTTTTTTTATGGCAAAAAATGCCAAAAGCAGGATAATACCGAGATTTGACCTGTGGAACTGCAAAAGCACAGTTCTATTTCTCTGGCCTACACCAGACTCTTTTAAACAGATATATTGGTGTCTGACCAGTCAGGGATACAGTATTACAGTTTTTTATGGCAAAAAATGCCAAAAGCAGGATAATACAGAGATTTGACCAGTGGAACTGCAAAATCACAGTTCTATTTCTATGGCCTACACCAGACTCTTTTAAACAGATATATTGGTGTCTGAGCAGTCAGGGAGACACTATTACAGTTTTTTTTTACGGCAAAAAATGCCAAAAGCAGGATAATACAGAGATTTGACCCATGGAACTGCAAAACCACATTTATAGTTATGTGGCATACACCAGAATCTTTTAAACAGATTCATTAGTGTCTGACCAGTCAGGGAGACACTATTACAGTTTTTTTTTACGGCAAAAAATGCCAAAAGCAGAATAATACAGATATTTGACCCGTGGAACTGCAAAACCACAGCTCTATTTCCCTGGCCTACACCAGACTCTTTTAAACAGATATATTGGTGTCTGACCAGTCAGGGAGACACTATTACAGTTTTTTTTACGGCAAAAAATGCCAAAAACAGGATAATACAGAGATTTACCCGTGGAACTGCAAAACCACAGTTCTATTTCTCTGGCCTACATCAGACTCTTTTAAACAAATATATTTGTGTCTGAACAGTCACAGACACACTCAATTTTTTTTGGTGGGGGGGAAATACCAAAAGGTTAATAAGATGCGTATTTGTACAGTCTGACTGTGGAAAAAAAAATACAGGATTTAGATGAAAAAAAAAGGATTTTTCCTGCCCCCTGAGACTGGGGAATAAGTCTAGCAATTTGACCTACAGGAGCACACAGGACTATAATGCAGTGTTTGCTGGTATAACCACTGCGTCTCCTATACAGCCTGCCTGCCTGATATCTGGGATGGATATTAGTCTTGAGAAGGACTGTTTGTTTGACTTGGCAGGCTTTAGAGACCCTACACTACCTATTTCGCACTATATATCTCTCCCTAACTCAGCAACACTCTACCCACACCGTCTGATCTGGAGAGACTGTGTCCAAGATTGCGGCGCCTGGTTTTAAATACTCAAGGTGACGCTGTGCAGATAGCCATTCACTGTAATGCCCACAAACAACATGGCTGCGGCATTACAGTGACTGGCTGGCAATCCCTGCATGTTCATTGGCTCTGTAAAGAGCGCCAAACGTGCAGGGCGGAGACCCGAGCTCCCGCCCGAGTAACCCGGAAATGCTCGGTGCTCGCCGAACATCCCGAGTAGTGAGATGCTTAGGCGAGTAACGAGCAGTGTCGAGCATGCTCGCTCAACACTAATCAAGTTACCTTTCTTCATCTTATAGTGTAGACGTCCACAATATTGTTAAATTATTACATAAATACCTACCTATGTTAAAACAAGAAGTAAAACTGTCAAAAGGTCTTTGTAAGGGCATTAATTATATGGCTAAAAGAGAAACTAGTATTGGCAACCTATTATCTCCAAGTCTTTTTTCCAGTGATTGGGCTAGTGTAAGCACTTGGCTTGATATTAAAGGCGCTTAAAAATGTGGTGGTAAAAATTGCAATCTCTGTAAGTTTATGTCAAAAACCACTATTTTTGCAAGTCATGGCAAGAAAACATTTTAAATTAAATCATTTATTAACTGCAATAGCACACATATTGTCTATATTGCAAAATGTCTATCTTCCCATAAATACTATATAAGGTTTACTACACGTACATTAAAATCGAAACATACTACTGTGGCATTGCCAAGTTCAACACAAACTGGACGTTCTTTATCTGGTTTATCTAAACATTTTTTGGACACTCTTCAAGGCAATATGTCCTCTTTAAAAGTTGTTGGCATTGAACGTGTGAATAAGCCTAAGAGAGGGGGTGATTGGGTTAAGCTATGGCTTGCACAAGAAGTAAATTTGATTCTCAAAATAAATGCCCATTCTCCCTTGGGATTAAATTACCGCACAGATTTAATCATTTGCATCATTTTTTCTAATGTTCAGACATGTATAGTGCTATGTTTATTTTTGGTGATTTAAAGTATTTAGTAATATTAAGGGTTAACCATGTGGATTGCAATTAACAGGAGTATCTTAATTAATTATTCAGGTGATTTTTGCCTCCCGGATCTATACATAATATGTTGATTGTGTTTGAAATCATATGGCTCTAATATGTCTATGACTAAGAACTTCTGACAGTCCGAAACGTGTAAAACTGTATATATTTTTTCCATGCTTTTGGATATTTTACTGATGTTATGGAAACATTTAACTATTAAAGATCATCTTTTTATTTATTATTTTGCAGTATTGGATTATGCTGTTTCTTTTATTTTGCATTGCTGCTCGAGAACACCGGCCTGGAGATTCCATGCATCGCTTATATATATAATTTTACACATTCCCTGAACTTGTGGTGAGCTGAATTCATACTTTCCTTTTCATTGCAGCAGCAGAGAGCCAGCACAGGAGCAAGAAAGGATGAGTAAGGCTAGGGCCACAATAGAGCATAAAAAGTCAGATTTTCATCCAAGAAAGTGGGATGATTTCTTTACCATTTGTCATCCGTGTGCTGTCCATGTGCAATCCTTGTTTTTTACTCAGCAGTTATTAATTATTTATAGGACCATTTACAGTTTACTATATTACAGAAATCCAATTTAGCTGTAAAAATTGGATGCTTTACTGTGGCTTCGTATAGCATCCAACTTTTTTCTCACACTCAGATTTAAATGGGTGAATTTCATCCAATTTCCGAGTCAAATTGCAGCATGTTTCAATTTTTTTTCTCATGCCAAATCAGTATTCATCAGCACTGCCTCACTGAATAATATTAGTCCGAGAGCATGCAACAAGATTGCCCTCCATGAAGAAGTATCGGATAAGACCTTTATCACGGTTGTGGAACAAAGAAATTCAAACATTGTCAGCTAGGAGATTCCACTGCTGTATCCTTGAACCTATCAGATCAGCCTTACTCTTGGGAAGATCCAAATCTCTAACAAGATTGGTCAGTTCACTTTGTGTTTTATAAGGTGTGATTCAGTTGAGGTTGCTGACAGAAAGTCTGAATCGTGAGAGGAAGATTCTTCATGACACAAAGCACCCTCCTCTTCCTCACTTGACTGAACCGAAAATGTTTCTGGTGCTTTTGGAACTGGCAGATCTTCTGTATATGGTATTGAGTGTATTGCTGATGGAATTTTTGGATACTGTAAAGTCCACTTATTCCTTCAAACTCCTTCACTAATGAAGGGCACCTAGCAGAAATAGCAATTGATAGTGTGATTAGTGACTCACTCCATATCATTGGGACTGCAAAAGGCATAGATTGCCTCTTCACATGCATCCACTGGGTACGAAGTTAAGCACATCTATTGCAGCATTTGTGTGAATCCTAACTCTTGTTCTAATCTATTTTGCAGCCAAAATATAGGCTGTAGGGTTTCCTTATCATGGTGGTCAGGTTTTGCTACATTAGCGGACAAATCACTTTTGCGTCTTAAAGGCAAAACTTATCTAATTTCTTAATACAAAAATGAGGCATATCTGAAAAAACATAAAGAAACATGGCAATATGCTAAGAAACTATGCCAAGAAATCTTAAAACTGTGTACCTTACACAGAGAGCAGTTATAAAAGTAGATGATGCACCTGTAATTAGGATTACGTCATCGGTGCTGAGTTAGTGTTTTTTGATTGGGTATCTTAAGATGATAGAATACTGAAGGCTAAATAGACTAAATAGATAATGTAATAGATTAGCTATTAACAATGCAATAATGATGATGGAATAATACATAGATACATTTTTCTATAAGCCTGCATGAAAGGTGTCATAAGTAATTACAACCTCCTTTGGATCTTGAAAATTAGAGCCAAATAGCAAATCATATTAGTTTTCAGCACCACAAAACTACTTAAGTTCAACTATTTCTGTCTCTGAACCAATTTGGCTGTAGAACAGTGTAAGGCTGTGTGCCCACAATGCATTTTTCAAGCATTCACGCTGCGGAATTTCCGCAGCGTAAACGCTTGAGAAATGCTTGGTAAACTTTCCCCCATGGTCTCCAATGCAATTCCGAACTTTCAATGCCCATGCTGCAGATTTTTCCGCAGCGTTTATGCTGCGCTCAAAAATCCGCAGCATGTCCATTAATTTTGCGGAAGCGCTGCGTTTTCTCCGCCATTGACTTGCATTAGAACGTGCCAATTCCGCAAGACTGCATCTGTACTTGCGTAATTGGCACGTTCTAATGTGCGGATGGTACCCGGGTGTGGAGGACAGGAGACTCTCCTCCACACCCAGGTACCATTAAAAGATGTTAAAAAAAGAATAAAATAAAAAATAAACATTATATTCACCTTCCGACGGCCCCCGGACTCCTTCTCTTCGCTTGCCGACAGATCGCGCAGGACTGAAGGTCCTGCGGTGATGTCACAGTCATGTGACGGCAGGTCTTTCAGTACAGCGTACCGCGATCTGCCGGCAGCCAGCACAGGAGCGCAGCAAGTCTCGGAGTCCATCGGAAGGTAAGTAAAAGGTTTATTTTTTTATTTTTAACCATTCTCTCGGGTCACACTATATAAATCCTTGCCGGTTGCATGGATTTATATAGTGTGACCAAGTTGACAAGCACTTTCCAAGTGATGCTAAAATCGTTTGGAAAGCGCTTGTCAACCCGCATGCGGAAATGCAAGTGAAGAATGCTTCACTTCCGCATGTCCCTGGCAGGAAAACGCATGTACAATCCGCATGCGTTTTTTTCTGCCAGGAAGATGCAGAAACGCTCAGGAAAAAATCCTGAGCATTTCTGCATCGTGGGCACACAGCCTTATATTCATTTTAATATGGGGATACTGATGGTTAACAGAAGGCTGCAAGGAGAAACCTCTTTAAAGACTGACCAATTTTTTGTGTTTTCCCTCACTCTCTTTCAGTTGCGATAAGTTTTTAGTTTTGTACAGACGTGGCTGCATCTGTTTATCATTTTTCCGCACTTTTTCAGCGTATGTACAAATTACTATCCAGTTTCTATAACATTTTTGGGGACACAAATGCGGAAAATTATTTTTTGTGTTTTTCTATATACTTCATTTTTTTATTCACATTTCACAGAAAATTACCTGTTGAGTAAATTCTTTAGGATATTATAGTTGAGAGGATACTAGGGTTTGTGTCAATTTGCATGTCTCATTCCATCGGCCATGTCCATGAACTGTGGCCGCTGCAGAAGAGCTGGAGAACTGCCTCTTAACTGCTTCCACAGCTTTTCATTGATTAGCCAGCCTGGTGTTACATCACATGAGTGTCACGCCACAACAACAATATTGTGCCATGCTGGGTAATCAAAAGAACTGCAGGCATCAGCAAGTAAGACGCAATACTCCTGCTCTTATACTGCAGCCACAGATTACTGTAGTTTATGGCCGATAGAATGGGATGCCCAAATAAATTGGTCCCCACTCTAATTGATGCATAATAATATTTACAGTTTTTGCTGTTTAATATATAATAAATTGTATTTACAATCAAAAATAGATATTTTTTCTTATTTTTAGGGGGTGTGGGACACTTAATACTTCTTACTATATAACTAATGGATATATAAATGTACAGTGGGTACGGAAAGCATTCAGACCCCTTTAAATTTTTCACTGTTTCATTGCAGTCATTTGGTAAATTCTAAAAAAATTGTTTTTTTTCTCATTAATTTACACTCTGCACCCCATCTTGGCTGAATTAAAACAGAAATGTAGACATTTTTGCAAATTTATTAAAAAATAAAAACTGAAATATCACATGGCCATAATTATTCAGACCCTTTGCTCAGCATTGAGTAGAAGCACCCTTTTGAGATAGTACAGCCATGAGTCTTCTTGGGAATGATGCAACAAGTTTTTCATACCTGGATTTGGGGATCCTCTGCCATTTTTCCTTGCAGCTCCTCTCCAGTTCCGTCAGGTTGGATAGTGAACATTGGTGGACAGCCATTTTCATGTCTCTCCAGAGATGCTCAATTGGGTTTAGGTCAGATCTCTGGCTGGACCAGTCAAGAATGGTCACAGAGTTGTTCTGAAGCCACTCCTTTGTTATTTTAGCTGTGTGCTTAGGGTCATTGTCTTGTTGGAAGGTGAACCTTCGGCCAAGTCTGAGATCCAGAGCATTCTGGAAGAGGTTTTCATCCAGGATATCTCTGTACTTGGCCGAATTCATGTTTCAATCAATTGCAACCAGTCCCTGCAGCTGAAAAACACCCCCATAGCAGTGCCTGATTTTCTCCACACATACCGCTTACAATTATCACCAAAAAGTTATATTTTCGACTCATCAGACCAGAGAATCTTATTTCTCATAGTCTGGAAGTCATTCATGTATTTTTGAGCAAACTCTATGTGAGTTTTCATATGTTTTGCACTGAGGAGAGGCTTCCGTCGGACCACTCTGCCATAAAGACCTGACTGGTGGAGGGCTGCAGTGATAGTTGACTTTGTGGAACTTTCTCCCATCTCCCTACTGCATCTCTGTCACTCAACCACAGTGATCTTGAGGTTCTTCTTTACCTCTCTCACCAAGGCTCTTCTTCCACGATTGCTTAGTTTGGCTGGACGGCCAGGTCTAGGAAGACTTCTGGTGGTCCCAAACTTCTTCCATTTAAGGATTATGGAGGCCACTGTGCTCTTAGGAACCTTGAGTAATGCAGAAATCCTTTGGTAACCTTGGCCAGATCTGTGCCTTGCCACAATTCTGTCTCTGAGCTCATTGGGCAGTTCCTTTGAGCTTATGATTCTCATTTGGTCTGACATGCTCTGTGAGCTGTGAGGTCTTATATAGACAGGTGTGTGCCTTTCCAAATCAAGTGCTATCAGTTTAATTAAACATAGCTGGACTCCAATGAAGGAGTAGAACCATCTCAAGAAGGATCACAAGGAAATGGACAGCATGTGACTTAAATATGAGTGTCTGAGCAGAGGGTCTAAATACTTATGACCATGTGATATTTCAGATTTTTTTTTTAATAAATTTGCAAAATTTTCTACATTTCAGTTTTTTTTCAGTCAAGATGGGGTGGAGAGTGTACTTTAATGAGAAAAAAAATTACTTTTTAGAATTGACCAAATGGCTGCAATGAAACAAAGAGTGAATACTTTCCCTACCCACTGTATATATATTTTTTATATTATGTGTCCCCCAAGAGATCATTTAGGATTTTTGTGAGACATCTTTTTCCCTTTATTGTGCATATTTTTCTACATATCTGGGGCATCATTGGGATCCTCAGTGATAGAAGACCAGCCATAGATTTGGTCAACAAAGATATGATTACTGGGTCTAATAGAAGCATCAGCTCTTAGTTCAGGAGACAGAGACTTATTTAATGACTCTGGAAAGAGAAAACGATTCTACTGTACAAACTGTGCTCCTCTGGGAACTGCTGATCTGTGATGGCCCAGGTACTGACCACTATTGTACAAGGTATGATAATCCGTAAGATGTCATAACTTCAGAGCATTATGGGGATACCCATGAGGCAAGGCAAAATGATATTAGCCTGCTCTATGATGCTTCACTAGTGTGGAATATTTGCCAGGTAGTATTTGTTTTGTTTTTTGAGAGCTGCAATGCTTTTCTCAAAATGTTGGATTACTATGTAACAAAGGGTACCGGTCAGGAGGAGTTTTTGCCTAAAACTAATCTTATGACTGTTATATTGAGTAAACTGATACCTTTCTTGTAGAAATCTACCTCACTATTGCTGACAAATCCACTGTTGAATGTCAATGCAAATTAGTTGCAGGTGCATTGGGGCATATTAAAGCACCTACAGCTTTCTGCTCCTTTTTCCTTATTCTCTGCCCAACTCCTGTCTCAGCACGCTGAAACCAGTGTCTTCAGAATGGTACCTTGCAGTGCAGTCCAAAGACCAAGGCAATGAGAGCAGACACAAGATTTCCTGCTCAGCACCTGATATGTGCAAGACAATTAGCTATCAATCAAAAGAGGGAGGCATGCGCTAAGTGTTTAACGAATATGTTACAAAGCATAAGCATGCCATTTATATATTTACAAAATTATGGCTTTCTCCGGAATAACGCTACGAAGAGCAATTAGAAAGATATCAATGCATTTATCTTTCAATGATCTACAGTTGAAACCAAAAGTTTACATACACTATATAAAAAGACACATATCTATGTTTTTCGCAATATTTGACATGAAATCAAAATAAACCTTTCCCGTTTAAGGTCAATTAGGATTACCATAATTTTTAATATTTGCCAAATGCCAGAATAATGAGAGAGAGAATGTTTTAAGGCATTTTTATTATTTACTGCAAAGTCAAAAGTTTATATACACTAAGATTACTATGCCTTTAAACAATTGTGGACTGCCCATATGATGATGTCATGTGTTTAGAAGCTTCTGTTTTTTTTGGCAACATCTGAGTTAATTAGAGACACATCTGTGGATGTATTTTAATGCTCACCTGAAACACATTGTGTTTTTGTGTAGCATCATGGGAAAGTCTAAAGAAATCAGCAAAGATATCAGGAAGAGAATTGTGGACTTGCACAAGTCTGGCTCATCCTTGGGTACAATTTCAAGATACCTAAAGGTGCCTCGTTCATCTGTGCAAACAATTATACACAAGTACAAGCAAGATGGGAATGTCCAGCCATCATACCGCTCAGGAAGGAGACGGGTTCTGTGTCCCAGAGATGGATGTGATTTGGTCCTACATGTGCATATCAACACAAGGACAAAAGCAAAAGACCTCGTGAAGATGATGGCGGAAGCTGGAAAGATTGTGTCAATATCCACAGTGAAATGAGTACTGTATCAACATGGGCTGAAAGGCCACTGTGCCAGGAAGAAGCCATTACTCCATAATAAACCTAAAAAAGCCAGATTAATGTTTGCAATAGCATACAGGAACAAATACCTTAATTTTTGGAGACATGTCCTGTGGTCTGATGAAATTAAAATTGCAATTTTTGGACATAATGACCATCGTTACATTTGGAGGAAAAAGGGAGAAGCTTGGAAGCCTAAGAACACCATGCCAACTGTGAAACACGGGGATGGCAGCATGATGTTGTGGGGTTGTTTTGCTGTTGGAGGGACTGGTGCACTTCACAAAATAGATGGCATAATGAGAAAAGAAAATTATGTGGCAGTACTGAATCAACATTTCAAGACATCAGCCAGGAAGTTAAAGCTTGGGAGGAAATGGGTCTTCCAAATGGACAATGACCGGAAGCATACTGCCAAAATGGTAACAAGCCCTGATCTCAATCCTATTGAAAATTTATGGGCAAAGCTGAAAAGGCAAGCGCAAGCAAGGCGACCAACAAACCTGGATCAGTTACACCAGTTATTGCTCTTACTTGAATGATGGTTAAGGTAAGAAGTGAATACTGTTACATGAACTTACTGCAAATAACAAAAATAAATGTTAAAACTGATGAGCGGACGTGAATATTTTGTAGCTGAAATTATCTATCCAACTGCCTGTCAATCTATCTACCTACCTAGATGAATAAAAAGAAGTACAGCAGCATAGTGCATCCAAGGTATGGGTGCCAGGCAAGCCTTCAGAACTTTATAAATACCTAAAAACCAAAAGAAGTCAGCACTTAGCGCATGATCAAGTTATCTATCTATCTATCTATCTATCTATCTATCTATCTAGTACATATTGCATCATAGTGAGTGAGCATTATACAGGTGCATCTCACTAAATTAGAATATTATCAAAAAGTTAATTTATTTCAGTTCTTCAATAAAAAAAAGTGAAACTCATTTATTATGTAGAGTCATTACAAACAGAGTGATCTATTTCAAGTGTTTATTTCTGTTAAAGCTGATGATTATGGCTTACAGTCAATGAAAACATAAAAGTCATTATCTCAGTAACTTAGAGTACTTTATAACAACAGCTTGAAAAATGTTTTTAAAATCAGAAATGTTGGCCTACTGAAATGTATCTTCAGTAAATGCACTCAATACTTGGTCGGGGCTTCTTTTGCATCAATTACTGCATCAATACGGCGTGGCATGGAGGTCATCAGTCTGTGGCAATGCTGAGGTGTTATGGAAGTCCAGGCTGCTTTAATAGCAGCCTTCAGCACGTCTGCATTGTTGGGTCTGGTGTCTCTCATCTTCCTCTTGACAATATCCCATAGATTCTCTATGGGGTTAAGGTCAGGTGAGTTTGCTGTCAAATCAAGCACAGTGATACTGTTGTTTTTAAACCAGGTATTGGTTGGTACTTTTGGCAGTGTGGACAGGTGCCAAGTCCTGCTGGAGAATAAAATTTACATCTCCAAAAAGTTTGTCGGCAGAGGGAAGCATGAAGTGCTCTAAAAAATTTCCTGGTAGACGGCTGCACTGACTTTGGTCTTGATAAAACACAGTGGACCTACACCAGCAGATGACATGGCTCCCCAAACCATCACTGATTGTGGAAACTTCACACTAGACCTCAAGCAGCTTGGATTGTGGCCTCTCCATCCTTCCTCCAGACTCTGGGACCTTGATTTCCAAATGAAAATTGGAACTCTTGGACCTTGTGGAGTGTGTCAACGACTGCCTTCTGCACATCTGTCAAGTCAGCAGTCTTCCTCATGATTGTGGAGAATACTGAAACAGACTAAGATACCTTTTTTAAATGCTAAGGAAGCCTTTGAAGATTTTTTTTGTTAACTATTTTAATTTACTGAGATAATGACTTTTGTGTTTTCATTGGCTGTAAGCCATAATCATCAATATTAACAGAAATACACTGTGTGCAGAATTATTAGGCAAGTTGTATTTTAGAGGATTATTTTTATTATTGATCAAATAACTATGTTCTCAATCAACCCAAAAGACTCATAAATATCCAAGCTTAATATTTTTGGAAGTTGGAGTGGGGATTTTTTAGATTTGGCTATCTTAGGAGGATATCTGTTTGTTCAGGTAACTATTACTGTGCAGAATTATTAGGCATCTCACTTGTTTATTTTCACCAGGTAAACCAATATCCGTGCACAAAATTTAGAAATAAACATTTCTGGCATGCAAAAACAAAAAACAAAAAAATTAGTGATCAATATAGCCACCTTTCTTTATGATGACACTCAAAAGCCTTCCATCCATCGATTCTGTCAGTTGCTTGATCTGTTTTCGATCAACATTGCGTGCAGCAGCCACCACAGTCTCCAAGACACTGTTCCAAGAGGTGTACTGTTTTCCCTCCCTGTAGATCTCACATTTTATGATGGATCACAGGTTCCCTATGGGGTTTAAGATCAGGTGAACAAGGGGGCCATGTCATTATTTTTTCTTCTTTTAGACTTTTACTTGCCAGCCACGCTGTGGAGTAGTTGGATGCATGTGATGGAGCATTGTCCTGCATGAAAATCATGTTTTTCTTGAACAATACTGACTTCTTCCTGTACCACTGCTTGAAGAAGTTGTCTTCCAGAAACTGGCAGTAGGTCTGGGAGTTGAGCTTCACTCCATCCTCAACCCGAAAAGGTCCCACAAGTTCATCTTTGATGATACCAGCCCATACCAGTACCCCACCTCCACCTTGCTGGCGTCTGAGTCGGAGTGAAGCTCACTGCCCTTTACTGATCCAGCCTGTGGCTCATCCATCTGGCCCACCAAGAGTCACTCTCATTTCATCAGTCCATAAAACCTTTGAAAAATCAGTCTTAAGATATTTCTTCGCCCATTCTTGACGTTTTATCTTATGTTTCTTGTTCAAAGGTGGTCGTTTTTCAGCCTTCCTTACCTTGGCCATGTCCCTGAATATTGCACACCTTGTGCTTTTTGATACCCAAGTAATGTTGTAGCTCTGAAATATGGCAAAACTGGTGGCGAATGGCATTTTGGCAGCTTCACTCTTGATTTTCTTCAATTCATGGGCATTTATTTTGCGCCTTTTTTGGTCAACACGCTTCTTGCGACCCTGTTGGCTATTTGCGATGAAACGCTTGATTGTTCGGTGATCACGCTTCAAAAGTTTGGAAATTTCAAGACTGCTGCATCCCTCTGCAAGACATCTCACAATTTTGGACTTTTCAGAGCCGGTCAAATCTCTCTTCTGACCCATTTTGCCAAAGGAAAGGAAGTTGGCTAATAATTAAGCACACCTTATATAGGGTGTCGATGTCATTAGTCAACACCCCTCCTCATTACAGAGATGCACATCACTAGATTTACTTAATTGGTAGTTGGCTCTCAAGGCTATGCAGCTTGGAGTAGGACAACATGTATAAAAAGTATCATGTGATCAAAATACTCATTTGCCTAATAATTCTGCACACAGTGTAAACACTTGAAATACCACTTTGTTTGTAATCATTCTATATAATATACGAGTTTCATTTTTAATATTGAAGAACTGAAATAAATTACCTTTTTGATGATATTCTAATTTAGTGAGATGCACCTGTATATCTCCTGGTTTCAATGGTTTTCTAATACATTTATGAACCATGAGCACTTCACTGTGAGTTGTGGAGCCCATTGTGCGGAGTGCCATAGCAATTTATTTATTTATAGTGTAAAAATAACAGTTCATCAGCTCTTCTAAATATTTTCATCAAGCAGTCTTATTGTGGGTATCTGTACTAATGGTGCCTACCTATCACACTTCTTATATTCTCTATAAATGTACTTTCCACCTGTCATGAAGGCATCAATATGATTCATAGAGAGTGTATAACACAAGAATTAGTCTAATTTTTAATAATTATACATTTATTTGTGCAGCAAACTGTTTGGTTCGAGCTAGCTAATACTAAACTTTTTTGTGTTTTTTTGAGCATCACATTTTATTTTGATGCTTTTAAGTTTGTTTATAGGTCAGAAAACTAAAATACATTGTATGATGATAAGCTGCATTATAGTGCTGTACATTAATACAACACAAGTGGCATTGTACATTTAACCACCAACATAAAAAACCTGATTTAATAACTTTTTTACTACAGCACTCCATAAGCACATTATACTGAAACGCATAAGTGATTCTGGTAGTTATGTATGGCATCACATAGTAATAAGGCATTTCAAATGGTCACTAGCACTGGGCTAAGGGATTCAAATTTATGGAAACCATCTGTAAAAGGTTCTGTAATGTACAGGCAGCTAAAAACATTTATTGGCCCCGTGTTGCCATTGTAAAATGGTACTATGTAGTATAACATTTTTGGATTAAATTGTATGAAAAATTGCAAATGATGAGGTTTATGATATTGTGAATAATATGGACACATTTAATTGATCATTTCCACACTAGATAAATTTTATATGGGCATATTCTTTTATCTCAGAACACACATAGCATATTACTGGATTACTAATTTAGTAGTGTCAATGAAAAATGCTCCTTATTTCTTCATTAGGGCTCTGCAAAAATTATGTTAAATGTACAAAAGTGTCAGTTGAATAAACATGTAGGTTGGTTTTGAAAATATATGAGGACTGGAGTATGTATACAGATGAGTATATAATTGAGGAGTATATGTATGTATACAGATATTCCTTGACATTGAAATTGCTACATCAATATAACACCTGCAGTGGGATTTTTGTGAAAAGAGACTACTGCAGCTGGGAATACACAGACATTCAGAGCAGCAGATATTAATGCTTCCTTTGCTGCACTGCCCTGGACTGCAACTCTCAGCAGCCTTTGTTCCTCTTTACTTCCTGGAAGAGGAAGAATAGAAAAGATTAATTGGCTGAGCAAGTTGGAGAAGAAGGGAAGACTAGCTTGGCAAGAGGACATATTTGTTCTCATCCACTGCTGAGAGCCTTAGAGTCTGAGAGCCTGCAGACACCCCGCAGACACCTACCACACTAATCATGAGCGGGACATTCAGCTCCATTAGCTTGTACCACCCCAGGTGCTCAGCCATGATTCAGGAAGACGGGAATGGTATGGGATTCTCGTCTTCCTGGATTTATGGGATGGTCTGGGATGGCTGGAACGCCCCCGCAAGAGGTCACTTCCCATTTGCTGCGGTCTTGTGATCCAAATTTGCAGCAAATGCGCTTCAATTCCGCAAGTATTTTTACATACTTGCGGATTTAAAGCAGCTCAATGCAAGTCAATGGCGGCGAAAACGCAGCACTTCCGCAAAAGAATTGGTAGTGCTGCGTTTTGTTCAGCAATGATAATCCGCAGCGGAAATTTCCGCAGCATGTGCACAGCACATGCGGATTATCATTGGGGAACATTGCTGCCCTTCTACCATGCATTTTTAATGCGTTTTTAATGCATTTCCGCAGCTGCAAAAACGCTGCGGAAACGCATTAAAAACGCATCGTAGGCACACAGCCTTACATTGCAGAGCAGAGAACAGAGGCACAGAATGAGTGCAGACAGCCCAGCATCTCAGTGTGTGAGTTTGAGACGATAACCCTGGAGCTGAACCAAATCTGCAGATAAGTGAGGCTTCTAGGAGATAACCACCGCCACCTTGTCTACCCCAGAAAAGGATCCTGATCTAACTTCATATTTTCCCAAGTTTCTGAAGTGTGCTGTCCCAAGCTCGAGACCAGTGTGACTAGAGAGTTGCTACATCAAGGAGTGAATACATCCTGCTGGGATTTGTGGTTCCACTATTAAGGAATCTATAAGAGAACTATCGAGTTCTACTGTTAAGAAATGCATTAGAGGCTTGTTACTGAAGGAATTTTGCTTTGATTGTGACATTAAACTGAACCAACGGTTTCTGTACGAGCCAACAGCCGTGGAAACTGGGCTCCTTGGTTAGACTGTATTACTTGCATTGCTGCAGCTATTTATGGGTTATATGTTATTAGCTAGAAGGAGAGGGTCTGCAGTCACTTAAAGGGAAAGGGCTTTTCCTAATTGTGGTCCAGTAGCATAAGCAGAATTGCAGAATTTATTTTGTAATATTTGTACTATTTTACCCCCATGCTATCACAACATCCAAACCTACTGTAAAGCACCTGTATCTTAGATTGTCCACCAGTACCTTATATTGCGTAGCATCATATGTTTTGCTTTGCCTTGTTGTTCCCCCTGCTTGTTATGCTATTAACTTCTCTATAAATAAATCTATTAAGTTGTGCTAATCATCTCTTGAGAGAGTGTAGCGAGTATAGACACGGGTTTCCCAAGTCGTTCTCTGGCAGAAGAGAAAGACCCTCCTGTATTGCCATAGAGATTCTAGAAAGATTCAGGTGGAGGTGTTGCACAATATTGAACAACCGGATACCCTGCCACGGAGGTGGCTTAAAGGGGTGTTACACAAATAAGAAAAAGTCATAGATGTATGGAAATCATGAGATCGATAGACATGTTAATAATATTCAAATGATGATAAACTATTAAAAAATTAAAAATATCTTCATTTATTCAGTATCATATCATTATTCAGTATAGTAGAGTATGAGTATGCATGTTCTCTGCCTATTCTTTCCTCTACCATGTGCTGAAACCCAGGAACTCTTCACGCTTTGCCAGGACTTCCGGCCACGGTCAGGCCACAGACCTCCAGACCAGAGAGCATAGTAAAGGACGTTTAATTTGCGGAAAATAAATCATATTTCCCAGTAAAATCTAGTTGATTTGGTGAATTTGAATACTATCAGATCCACTCATCTCTAAGGATTATTCATAGCAAACTCAGCCAATGGAAGACTAGTAATTCCCTGGTATACAGTGATTTTGGTGACAACATTGTCTGGAAGGCTTTATATTAAGTTTATGATGCTGAATAAGCATATGATTTTGGTTTTACCAGATTAGCTCTAGTTTCTAAGATATTTAAAAGGTAGTTAATAGTGATGAGTGAGCACTAAAATGCTCGGGTACTCATTGTTCGAGTCGAGCAAATTGGAATGCTCGAGTGCTCGGACTGAGTAACGAGCCCAATGTAAGTCTATGGGAAACTCAAGCATTTTTCTGGCGGCTCCCCCCTGCGTTCTGCAGAGGGAATAAAAATTGCCCAAATCGATGGGAACAGTGCTCAAATAACATGGTATCAGCATGAGGAAGACCCCGGGAAGCATTTCTGACTCCCAGGTCACTGCTGTCAACAACGTTGTCAGAGGCATTACGCCACTTTTACGGACTCACAATAAAACAATCAAAAACAAAAACAAAATGGATTTTCCTGGGAAATATGTTAAAGAACATCCTTTCCAGGGCAATGACTTGTATAATAGGCAAAATAAATAAACAAAAACAAAAATGCTCCTCCACGCCTTGGGCTATGTTCACACAGAGAGTTTTGATGTGTTTCTGCACTTTTGCATTGCTTTCAGCCAAGACAAATGTATTCACCAGGAAATCTCATTTTAACATTTTACTACCATATCTGGCCATGTGGTGTGTGACACAACATCAGACACATCATGTTTCATTTATGATGGAAGGACTCTGAAAGTCACAAAGACTATTTTTATAGGGCCATCAGACGGCCCTTATTAGTCTTAAAGGGCCAGCAGTTGTCTATGCTTTGTTGTTCCCATTTTTAATGAGTGGGTTTCCAATACTGTTATTGTGTATGCAGTGACTGCAATGGCTGCTAAAAATTGGGAGAAACTCCAATGTCCCTTGCAAGAGATGTAGAGGTCGGAGGGCCTCCTGCAAAAAATGTTCCCATTATTAGGAAGTGTGTCTCCCATACTGTTTGCCTATGCAGTGAAGCAACGGCTGCCAAAAATTTGGAGAAACTTGCAAAAGATGTAGAGGTCGGACGGCCTCCTGCAAAAAAAGCTCCCATTATTAGGAAGTGAGTCTCCCATACTGTTTGCCTATGCAATGATGCAATGGCTGACAAAAATTTGGAGGAACGCCAATTCCCCTTACAAGAGACGAAGAGGTCGGAGGGCCTCCTGCAAAAAATGCTCCGATTATTAGGAAGTGTGTCTCCATAATGTTTGCCTATGCAGTGAAGCAACGGCTGCCAAAAATTTGGAGGAACTCCAATTCCCCTTACAAGAGACGTAGAGGTCGGAGGGCCTCTTCAAAACAATGTTCCCATTATTAGGAAGTGTGTCTCCCATTCTGTTTGCCTATGCAGTGAAACCAAGGCTGCCAAAAATTTGGAGGAACTCCAATGCCCCTTGCAAGAGACCCAGAGGTCGGAGAGCCTCCTGAAAACAATGTTCCCATTATTAGGAAGTGTGTCTCCCATACTGTTTGTCTATGCAGTAAAGCAACGGCTGCCAAAAATTTGGAGGAACTCCAATGTCCCTTGCAAGAGACATAGATATGTTGATATGGTACATATGGTGGTGATATGGTGGTGGAGGATGAGGATGCGCAGAAGGAGGAGGACAAGAGCAACTAGACAAAATCAGGAAGCATATACCCATTTCTGGGTGTGAAGAAAGAGGTGCATGGGAATAGAGTTAGACCTCCCAAAAAAAATACACTATATTTGAGTTTATGTTACGCTGCTATCATTCGGTGGTGTTGAGAAGTCTGGCCCAATCCAGTCCTTGTTCATTTTTATAAGAGTTAGCCTGTCAGCATTTTCAGTTGATAGGCGGATGCGCCTATCGGTTATAATTTCACTGGCGGCACGAAAAACCCACTATGACAAAACGCTAGCAGCAGGGCAGGCCAGGGCCTCCAAGGCGTAGAGAGACAGTTCATGCCACGTGTCCAGCATGGATACCCTATAATTGTAAGGCACAGAAGAATCACGGAGGACAATGGTACGGTCGGCAAGGTACTCCCTCAGCATCTTCCACAACTTTTCTCTCTATGAGACAGTAACCAGAGCTTCAGGGCTTGTGTGATGGGAGAGTCTGAGAAAACTGTCCCAGAACTTTGACAGTGCTCCTCTCACTCTGCTCAATTGCATTTGTGTCTCTCACGCCTATACTCCTTGGTTGTCCAACGATCTGTGACCTCTGCCGCCAGTGTATTCATATGTGAATTTTTTTAATAATTCCAAAACAAAGGCCTTCTCGTACTGCACCATTTTATTAGGCCGGTCCTGGGAGGGAATAAGAGACAGAAAGTTCTCCTTGTAGCGTGGGTCTATAAGTGTCACCAACCAATAATGACTGTCACCCAAAATTTGGCAATGCGAGGGTCACAGGAAAGGCAGCGTAACATAAACTCAGCCATGTTTTCCAGACTGCAAAGAGGCAAGACTTCCGTGTCCTCACCAAGAGGATTCCTGACCATGATCTCCTCCTCATCTTCCTTCTCTTCCTCCTCCTCCCTGTCCTCAGGCCATCCATGCTGAACAGACGATATGACAGTTGTGCAGGTAGTACCGTCTAAAGCGCAGGAAGATAGCTCATGATCTTATTCCTCCTCCTCTTCCTCATTGTCACCCAATCCACGTTGGGATGAGATGAGGCTGGGCTATGTGGAATCATTCTGTGTGATTCCTTGCTCCATTTCATCTTGCTCCGCCTGCAATGCATCCTCTTTAATTGTGAGCAGAGAAAGTTTCAGAAGACAGAGAAGCGGGATGGTGATGCTAATTATGGCGTCATCGCCGCTCACCATCTTGATAGAGTCCTCAAAGTTTTGGAGAATGGTACATATGTCTGACATCCATGTCCACTCCTGAGGTTTTATGTGTGGAGTCTGACCTGAAAACAAACAGCCTTGTTGATGATGGTCATCAACAACTGCCCTATTCTGCTCACAAATCCTTCCCAACATCTGAAATGTAGAGTTCCAACACGTAAAAGACATCGCAGATCAGTCGGTGAGCTCAAAACTGCAAACGCTGCTGAAGCACTGCAAGGGCTGTGGAAGCTGTCGCAGACTTTCTAAAATGGGCACACAGGTGGCGTACTTTGACAAGCAGATCTGACAGATTCAGGTAGGTTTTGAGAAACCGCTGAACCACAAGGTTAAGCACATGGGCCAGGCATGTTATGTGTGTAAGCTCGCCTCGCCTCAGAACCGCCACCAGGTTGCGGCCGACTGATGTGGTCATTTCGGAGATGGAGGCTGAAGGAGGAGGAGGTGCAGGAGCTGTAGAATGTGAGGGCAACCTGATTGACCCAGGGCCTGAAATCCTCAGCGTCGGGAGGACATGTTCTGTCCCAAGGTCTGACTGGGTCCCGTCTTCTACTATATTAACCCAGTGTGCCATTGGCGAGATGTACCGTCCCTGCCCACAAGCACTTGTCAACATGTCTGTGGTTAGGTGGACTTTCCCCGTAACTGCATTGTTGAGTCCTAGACTAATGTTATGGGACATGTGCTCATGTAATGCGGGGATGGCACACCGGGAGAAATAGTGGCGGCTGGGGACCGAGTACCGAGGGATGGCAGCCCCCATCAGGTTGCAGAAAGCTGCCGTCTCCATGAGCCTAAAAGGCAACATTTCGAGTGCAAGCATTCGCGAAATGTGTCAGTTTAGTAGTGTGTCCTGTTGGGCGATGGCTGCATATTTGCGCTGGCGTTCCAAGCACTGGGGTAGGGACAACTGAAGGGGGACTGGGACAAGGACGTGGACTTGCTTGTTCATGGTGCTAGTTGAGAGTGTGCAACGACAAGTGCAGGGCGGGAGGCATCTTGGCATGTGCTAGGGACAGGGGATTGGCGTGCATGCACAACAGCAGAACAAGCAGTGGCATCACCCACAGACACTGTTGCTGGACCCTGGGGTTCGACCCACTTAGTCGGGTGTTTTGCTGCCATGTGCCTGATCATGCTGGTGGTGGTCAGGCTGCTAGTTTTGCTACTCCTGCTGATGCTGGCCTGGCAGGTGGTGCAAATGGCCTTTTTGGGGTTATCTGCAGAGTCTTTAAAAAATAACCAGACTCTGGAAGACCTAACAGTTGTACTGGTAACTTCCATCGTGCTGGCGTTACGAGGAACGCTTTCCCGCCTTGTGCCTGTTGCCACCACGCTGCTTCTTCCTGCCTGTTGTGGTGCTATGCCTCCCTCCCCCTGTGTGCTGCTGTCCTCACTCTGTATGTCCCCCTGCCAGGTTGGGTCAGTTACTATATCATCCACCACCTCGTCTTCCACTTCCGCACCCTGGTCCTCCTCCTGACTTTCTGGCAATTGTGTCTCATCGCAATCATCATCCACCTCTTGCGACAGTAATTGCACTTTCCCATCATCGCCTTTGTGTGACCATGGCTGCTCCAATATTTAGGCATCGCTACACGCATTTTCCTCTTGACTCACTTGAAGCTGGCCAGGCGTGAGGCCCAAATCTACAAATGGAAAAGTGAACAGATCTTCTGAGTGTCCAAGTGTGGGATCAGTTGTCTCTGGGTACTCGGCATGGTGGGAGAAAGGAGGATCAGGGTGAGGAATATGCGGTGCAGACTCACAGCTACTGAGACTTGACCGTGTGGAAGACAGGGTGGTGCTGGTGGTGGTGGCTAAGTGACTGAAAGCATTTTCTGCTATCCAACCAATAACCTTTTGACACTGCTCTGTGTTCAATAGTGGTGTTCTGTGGTCCCCTATTAATTGGGACAGGAAGGTTGAGCGACAAAATCTGAGTGTTTGTTGTGGCACAATTTCAGCTTGCCCATGGCCACATCCTCAGCCTCTGCATGCACCATCACCATCATGTCCACTTCCCCGTCCCTTGCTACGCACCATGCCCATTTTTAAAGGAGGACAATATTTTTGACGTTCACGAGAAATGGCTGATTTTGGAAAGCAGTTATATTTGATACGTCTGACAGAGAACCAAAATTTTAAATAGCAGGCCTGTAATTTGCTAATACTATCCTTCACAGACACCTAGTTGAAAAGCTTGACCGACACACTGCAACGGAATGAAAATGGAGAATTGTCTGATTTTGGAATACTCTTATAGGTGTTATGTCTGACAGAGAACCATGGTTTTAAAGAGCAGGTCTGTTATTTGCTAATACTATCCTTCACAGACACCTAGTGTGAATAGCTTGACCGACGCACTGCAACGGAATGAAAATGGAAGAAATGTCTGATTTTGGAACACTCTATAGGTGCTATGTCTGACAGAGAACCATGGTTTTAAATAGCAGGCCTGCTATTTGCTAATACTATCCTTCGCAGACACCTAGTGTGAATAGCTTGACCGAGACACTGCAACGAAGTGAAAATGGAAGAAATATCTGATTTTGGAACAGTCTTATAGGTGTTATGTCTGACAGAGAACCATGGTTTTAAATAGCAGGCCTGTTATTTGAAAATACTATCCTTCACAGACACCTAGTGTGAATATCTTGACCGACACACTGCAACAGAATGGAAAAGGAGGCCAATATTTTCCACAATCAGTTTCATTTTCTGAGTTTTTATTGCTGAAATATTCAACAGATCTGGCTTTATTCTGCAGTGAGGACAAGCAAATGGAGCAGAAAAATTGTGTACTCTGGATTGCTTTATAAGCAAATAACAAGGATTAATATATAAAAAAAAAAATTCCCTGGCCCCTGATATTTGGGGCTATGTCTACAAATATCTGTAATAACATCAGCAGCAGGAACATTCAGTGGACCCTCTAGCACTATATGCACTGCAGTCTGCCACATACACTGCCAGCCTGCCCAACTTCTGCTATCACCACTGAATATATGCATCTGGATTAGTCCTCAGAAGGACTGTTAGGTCAGTTGGATATATATATATGTTGTGGAATACCTATACTAACTATAATTAAGCAAATCTCTCCCTGACGCAGCAGCAGCTCTCCCTACTCTGCTTGGTTCCTGGGTAGACTGTAACGAGCATGGCGACGCCCGGTCTTATATACCCCTGATGATGCTGTGTGGCCAGCCAATCAGTGTAATGTCCACAACCAACATGTCTACGGCATTACAGTGCACGGTAGGCAATCCTTGCATGTTCATTGCCTTTCTAAAGAGCGCCAAACATGCAGGGAGGGGACCCGAGTTCCTATCCGAGCAAGCCGTAAATATTCGCCAAGCGCTGAGCTCGTCGAGCACAGTGATGCTCGGGCGAGTACCAAGCAGTGGCGAGCATGTTGGCTCATCACTAGTAATTAATTAGTTACAGCAGAATTCTTGCTTCAAAAAGTCGTTTTTATAGCATTATGAGCCTATAAATTGAAATACAAAAGAATTATATGGGATATTTCATTACCTAAGACATTGATAAAGTCTCAAAAGACCAAAAGCTATTGCATTTGTTATCACACAAAGGTCGCATTGGTGGAATATTATATTCATGCATGAATCATCTCGAAAACGAGAACCAAGTTAGCAAAAGTAATGGGATTTTTTAATTCAGCACCCTCAAAATACCCTAAACCAATTCAAAAAACCTTGACACCTGAATTTTTTTTTGTAGACCTGTGTAATCAGACATAACCAAAGATATGTTCTGTCTGCCCATTGGTCTCTGGGTGGGAGTCAGAAGAAAAAGTCAGCACAATTTTGACATTATTACAAAATGCTTTCTAAAATCTGAAAGTGAACAGAGTACCCTGCTCAGAAATGATATTTTTTGGAATACTACGTGGATGAACAACTTACTTAAGATTGAAAGTTAGGTCATTTGAACAAAGGGAATTTACTAAATCTGTCAACCACCAACTGTTAAGCGTCAGGCATTTGCTGGATCTGAAAAGGGTTCAGCTCCATCTTAGGATTCTGTGGTCTCCCATTCAGTTCCAGCCAGGGCTGATGTTGCACAGCATTTCCTTCAGTCCCAACGCCTAGCTAGTGCACAAGATACTCGGGTTGTATCTTGGGTGTTTGTGCCTAGCACTATGAAGTATAGGTTGCGGAGGGAGTCGAGGCTCCGGCAGCCTAAGTCCGAGATGCGCCGCACTGAGCATGTCTGTGACATGGCGGACCGTGATTGGTGGTTCAGGAACCAGCTGATCCGGTGACCTGCCACCGCCTGATTGGTCACGGGTGTCGTCACCAATGGTGCGACAGTGGGGCAGGGCATAATCTTTAAAAGGCCCGCCCACAAACATGGCGGCTTGCTCAGATCATTTGAGCAAGTGGTGCCGTTGTGTGGACAACTCTGTTCCACGTGCTCCCTAGCTGTTCTCTCCGTGGCCTGCCGATGCCAGAGTTCGCTCGGCTGATTAGGACAGTTCGCATAGGCAGGTTAGCTCCATAGAGGCAGGTTAGCTCCATAGAGGCAGGTAGCTTCACCTGGCAGCCTGGCTCAGCCAAAGGGTCGCCTATCACCCCGAGCAGCCTGCAGATGTCCTGTGCACGGCTGACGCCGGTTCGCCACGTGGAGTTGAACCCATCAGTCCGGTAGCACGCCGGCTGGAGGCACGTGTACCCGTTGGCGTAGTCACGCACGCATCCTAGCGCCACCAGAGTAGTCCCTGTGCAGTAACAGGGCTACAGATAGCTTCCGGTCGCTCATCTCACGTGCTGCTAACGGAGATTGTGCGAACCGTTATACCCATTCCTGTGTGCTGTAACACGGAAGGGCTTATCGTTTAAGTTGGTTGCGTACCTTTTCACCCGGAAAGTGTTCGGCAGCAGCCCACCTGGCTGCATTGCGGACCCCGGGGTCGGTTGCATTCCATTTAAATAAAGTTGTCTGCAACCGCCCTCTTAACACCAACCAATAATGGTTTTCCCATCAGAGAATGGCAGATCACTAATGATGTGCTATTATCATGCTATACATGGTCTTACTCAACCATGCTTTTTACCAGCAAAATCTGCCAAAAGTGGTGATGTGGAAGGCCTGATGAACATGTTCTACAGACTTCAAATACTGAGGCAAAATACTGACCAAGTACTGAACGTGTGAGCGTGGCTTTATTGACTGCACAGCCATCTCACTATTCAGCTTTTGCATGGATCTGGTCAACGACAGCAACCCAGCTTGCAAAACAGAGATCGCTGGACATCCACTCCCAGATGTGAGATCCCCATACATTAGACTATATGGCACATCTTATTGATATGCCATTACTATCTTGTGTGGCAAAACCTCTCTAAACTGTTGGAATCTCATAAGAGATTATTACTAAGCTTGAAACAAAATCCTAATGAATGTAGTAGAAGGATATAAAGCAGGAAATACACAAAGCAAAATAATGTGGTAATGTTCAGAAACACAAAAGGCTATATTAAGAACCAGTCAGTACGAAGCTTAATTGGCCAACTAAATGGGGAAGTAGTTTTTAACTGTTAACAGATCAAGTTTCTCTGTCTCATTGATATATCAAAGGAAATGAATCTAAGTTACTATAGATGAAATACAAAGATGTTTCCTAGCTCAAAACAGTTTGAATCATTGCAAAATATATTGTATTTTTTTGTTTCTTTCACAAGACTAAGAATTGCTCAAGAAAAAGTAATCCGGGTATTCTACTTTACGAAAAAAATTACACAATAGAAATATACATTATTAGGAAATGAAATGTTCTTAAGAAATAAGAGAAGAATTTGCATTTCTATTTATTACTTTATCAGAAAAATGTCATGTTAATTCATTTAATATTATTTCAAATTAAAATGTCATATTAGGAATCCATATATTCTTGTATAAATTAAAGAAAAATAAATATCTAAAAAGAAAAAGTTTAAGATGTACTGTACAGTTATGTCTCCATTTTCTCAGTATTGTAACGTAGGGCTCTAAAATAGTAATTTGACTTTTCAGTTCAGCTGTATAAAAAAATAAAACTATTGATTTTTATTAACAAGTATAAAACTATTTTCTGAACGGAAAACTTGGTTTAATATTTGGTTTAAAAATATTAAATTGAAAGAATATCACATTACATATCTATACATTATTGTATTTAAAGATGACCTATAACTAAATGTTTCATTTTGAAATAATAGTTGCATGCCAAGTTGAAAAATTTTTTTTTTATTTTATTTCACCTCTCCGTTGTAGAAATATTAGCAATAAAAGTATTTAGCACCTAATTAGTTAACTTTAGCTAAGTCCAAGTGAGTGTTCACTGGGGGTGTACAGCATTTCCCATTGAATGATGTTCATAAAATCATAGAATTGTAGAGTTGGAGGGGACCTCCTGGGTCATCTGGTCCAACCCCCTGCTCAAAGCAGGATTCACTAAATCATCTCAGACAGATGTCTGTCCAGCCTCTGTTTGAAGACGTCCATTGAAGGGGAACTCACCACCTCTCGTGGCAGCCTGTTCCACTCATTGATCACCCTAACTGTCAAAAAGTTTTTTCTAATATCTAATCTGTGTCTCCTCCCACTCAGTTTCATCCCATTGCTTCTAGTCTTTCCTTGTGCAAATGAGAATAAAGATGATCCTTCTACAATGTGACAGCCCTTGAGATATTTGTAGACAGCTATTAAGTCTCCTCTCAGTCTTCTTTTTTGCAAGCTAAACATTCCCAAATCCTGTGACCGTTCCTCATAGGACATGGTTTGCAGACCGGTCACCATTCTGGTTGCTCTTCTCTGAACTTGCTCCAGTTTGTCGATGTCTTTTTTAAAATGTGGTGCCCAAAACTGGATGCAGTATTCCAGATGAGGTCTGACCAAAGAGGAGTAAAGTTCGATAATGACTTCACGTGATGTAGACTGTATGCTTCTGTTAATACATCCCAGAATTGTATTTGCCTTTTTTGCTGCTGCATCACACTGTTGACTCATGTTCAGTCTATGATCTATTAGTATACCTAAATCTTTTTCACATGTACTGTTGCTTAGCTCTATTCCTCCCATTCTGTATATGCTTTTTTCATTTTTATTGCCCAGATGTAGTACTTTGCATTTTTCCCTGTTAAAAAACATTCTGTTAGTTACTGCCCACTGCTCCAGTTAATTTAGGTCTTTTTGAATCCTCTCTCTCTCTCTTCTCTAGTATTAGCTATCCCTCCTAGCTTTGTGTAATCAGCAAATTTAATCAGTTTACCAATGTTGACCAATGTTGACCAATCATAAGCAGGCAACAACTCAGCTGAAAAATTATACACCTCAAACATAGCTTAGGGCAAGTTTCAAAATGTGTGAAATGTTTGATAGATAGCACCTATGTCCTGATCTAACCTCCTGCATGATTAGAAAGCACAGATGACTAACACCTTTCAGATAAGGTATCTGTGGGGGAAGGGTAGCAAAGCTGTTTTAGCTGTCTCACATGACAAACCCTTATATCAGCTCTCCTTTCATAGCATGTTCATCTGTACTCTACTGCCTCCCCTCCACACTGCCTGTCAGGCGATGTGTCAATAATCACATATACGTCTGTTGTGTTTAAAGAAACATGTAAGGCTGTGTGCCCACTACGCATTTTTTAAGCGTTACCGCAGCGGCAATTCCGCTGCAGAAATGCTTAAAAAGCGCTTGGTAGAAGGTCTGCCATGTTCCCCAATGATAATCTGCATGTGCTGTGCACATGCTGCGGAGGTTTCCGCTGCGGATTATCATTGCGGAAAAATCTGCAGCCCTACCAATTATTTTGCGGAAGCGCGGCATTGACTTGCATTGGAACGCATGTCATCCGCATCACTGGATCTGTACATGCGGATTCCATGCATTTTAATGTGCGGATGGTACCCGGGTTTGGAGAAGAGGAGACTCTCCTCCGGACCCGGATACCATAGTACCTGTAAACAAAAACTAAAATAAAAAATAAATATTATACTTACCTTCTGATGGCCCCCGATGTCCTTGTCTCGGCTTGCTGGCAGCTCGCGGTAGACTAAAGGACCTGCGGTGACGTCATTTAGTCATGTAACGGGTCACGCGGCTGCTGACGTCGGCAGGTCCTTTAATCTACTGCGAGCTGCCGGCAAGCAGAGACAAGGATACCGGGGGCCATCAGAAGGTAAGTATAATATTTATTTTTTACCATTCTTTTGGTCACACTATATAAATCCATGCCATTTGCATGGATTTATATAGTGTGACCAAGTTGTCAAACACTTTCCAAGTGATGCTAAAATCGCTTGGAAAGCGTTTGACAACCCGCATGCGAAAATGCATGTGAAGAACGCTTCACTTCTGCTTGTCCCTTGCAGGAAAAATGCATGTACAAACCGCATGCATTTTTCTGCCAGGGAGATGCAGAAACGCTCAGGAAAAATCCGGAGCACTTCTGCATCTTGGGCACATAGCCTAAATGTTCTGCAGTGAGATCACAGCAGGGTGTCATTATATCTCACTCAGGAGTAGCCAAGAACAGACTGCTCCTGTATGAGATGTAATGACCTCCTGATCTCACAGCAGATAAAACAAGTTGCTTGAGCACAGCAGACATGAGTGTGATTCAATCTCACACACTGAGAAATCTGCTCTGAACTATTATGAGGATGTGTTCTTTCTAAAACGTTTAGGCTGTGTGCCCACTATGCATTTTTGGTGCGGATTTGCAGCGCGTAAATGCTCCAGAAACGCATTGCATACCTTATCCCATGACTTCCTATGACATTCTGCAAGTTCTGTGTACATGGTTAGGATTTTTTCTGCGCGGATTTAACTCACAGAAAAAATATGGACATGACCAATTCTTGTGTGTTTCTGCATGCGTATTTGCCTATACAATGCATTGGAAAAATGCATGGCAAATACGCATGCAAAAACGCATCAAAAACGCATGTAAAAAATGCGTTTTTCTGCCAAGGAGATGCAGAAATGCTCAGGAAAATTTCTCCTTCATTTCTGCATCGTGGGCACTAAGCCTAAATGCTGCTTATTATTGGTCAGCATCATACAGTGAGACAAAATACACACCTCCAGTGAAAACTAACTCAAAGCACCCACTTGAACTTAAAGGGGTTGTCCAGTACTATTGATAATTGGTCAATGTATTTTTATGTTGAAAAGAAGTTTATTTGTAAATACCTTGTGTTGCTGTTTCTGCCTGTGAGCGGCGCTATCACTGGCAGCTCACAGGCATCACGTGACCCCCTGCTGATGTCACATCAAGTGAGGTGTGACATCAGTGACGCGGTCCCCGTGGTGGATGCTGGGCTGAGGGCAGGGTTACCCCATGTTTCACACACAGCATCCACCGCACACTTTCCCAATGAATGAGGAGAGGGAAAGACCGCTTTGGATGCTGGGTGTGACGCGCGGGGTAACCCCGGCCACAGCCCATCACTCACCGTGGAATGCAGCACTGAGTCACGCCCGGCTGCAGCTGGAACTTGATTTTACATCAGCGGATGTCACAGCCGGCTGCACCCTGGGTCACGTGATGCCTGTGAGAGGCCAGCGATAGTGCCACTCACAGGCAGTAACAGCAGTGCAAGGTATTTACAAAGAAACTACTTTTCAGCATAAAAATACATTGGCCAATTATCAATAATACTGGACAACCACTTTAAGAAAAGTGAAATCATGATGTGCCAAATACTTTGGTCCACAATGGAGAAGCAAAATTAAAAAAATATTTTATTCTGTTCTGCAGTCATTACAATGTGTGTTTAGTTTAATATGAAAAATTTGTTGAAAAGTCCTTTGCAACATCTCTTGTGCATTAGTATTGAGAGATATATGTGTTATATGTTAAATGTAACAATGGGCAAAAGATAAAAAAAAATCCTTGCAACCATCTAAAAAGGCCCTGTTCACAACACATTGGTTGTGTCAGATTACACTGTCAGATCTTTTGGAAAGTGTCTTGGGAATGACAGAACCAATCAGACATCAGATAATAAAGAATTAATTTAACAGGTTGGATTTTTTATCTTCAATTCTTCAAGCAATTGAGGAGTTCTAATCCTTTCAACCTTTCTATTTTTCTAAGGAATGACATGCACATTCAGGAAATCCAAGCATAAATTTTACTGGGAATTCAAAAGAGATCTGCCACAGCCAGAAAACCACTTTTTGATTTTGCCACATAATAACATCCATGAAAATATAATGCGACACTATAACAGCATAGTAAAATAGGTTTAGATTACCAGATTTGGCAGAATTAAACAACCACTTAGAGGCAGACCGCCCTTAACGATATGCATTGAATGATCTATAATAGATCGTTCAGAACACACAGGCTGCCATTGTTCTCATTTACAAAGAGTCCTGTCTATAAAAGATGATGCACCACAAAGAACGATGATCTTTAGTGAAAACCAAAAGATCATTTCACCTGATGAATGAGTGGCATCCTATTTAGACTGTGAGATCACTGTGAATGAACCAGAGAGACCATAGGAATTTTCAAATCCCCAAAGTAACAATCAAAACACCATATGTTAGACTAAAAAAGATCAATGCTTTATTTATATATTTTTTTTTAAAAAGATAACACATAGGTATAAATAACATGTGTGAAAGGACATAACATGGGCATGTGAGGCAGCAGGGGGTAGATAAAGACACAGCTGGTATCCAATTCACATTGGACCTACAGTGGTGGCCAAAAGTATTGGCACCCCTGCAATTCTGTCAGATAATGCTCAGTTTCTTCCTGAAAATGATTGCAATCACAAATTCTTTGGTATTATTATCTTCATTTAATTTACTTGCAAGGAAAAAACACAAAAGAGAATGAAGCAAAAATCAAATCATTGATCATTTCACACAAAACTCCAAAAATGGGCCAGACAAAAGTATTGGCACCCTCAGCCTAATACTTGGTTGCACAACCTTTAGCAAAAATAACTGCGAACAACCGCTTTCGGTAACCATCAATGAGTTTCTTACAATGCTCTGCTGGAATTGTAGACCATTCTTCTTTGGCAAACTGCTCCAGGTCCCAGATATTTGAAGGGTGCCTTCTCCAAACTGCCATTTTGAGATCTCTCCACAGGTGTTCTATGGGATTCAGGTCTGGACTCATTGCTGGCCACCTTAGAAGTCTCTAGTGCTTTCTCTCAAACCTTTTTATAGTGCTTTTGGAAGTGTGTTTTAGGTCATTGTCCTGCTGGAAGACCCATGACCTCTGAGGGAGACCCAGCTTTCTCAGACTGGGCCCTACATTATGCTGCAAAATTTGTTGGTAGTCTTCAGACTTCATAATGCCATGCACACGGTCAAGCAGTTCAGTGCCAGAGGCAGCAAAGCAACCCCAAAAAATCAGGGAACCTCCACCATGTTTGACTGTAGGGACCGTGTTCTTTTCTTTGAATGCCTCTTTTTTTTTCCTGTACACTCTATGTTGATGCTTTTTCCCAAAAAGCTCTACTTTTGTCTCATCTGACCAGAGAAAATTCTTCCAAAACGTTTTAGGCTTTCTCAGGTAAGTTTTGGCAAACTCCAGCCTGGCTGTTTTATGTCTTGGGGTAAGAAGTGGGGTCTTCCTGGGTATCCTACCATACAGTCCCTTTTCATTCAGACGCCGACGGATAGTACGGGTTGACACTGTTGTACCCTTGGACAGCAGGGCAGCTTGAACTTGTTTGGATGTTAGTCGAGGTTCTTTATCCACCATCCGCACAATCTTGCGTTGAAATCTCTCATCAATTTTTCTTTTCCGTCCCCATCTAGTGAGGTTAGCCACAGTGCCATGGGCTTTCAACTTCTTGATGACACTGCGCACGGAAGACACAGTAACATTCTGGTCTTTGGAGATGGACTTGTAGCCTTGAGATTGCTCATGCTTCCTCACAATTTGGTTTCTCAAGTCCTCAGACAGTTCTTTGGTCTTCTTTCTTTTCTCCATGCTCAATGTGGTACACACAAGGACACAGGACAGAGGTTGAGTCAACTTTAATCCATGTTAACTGGCTGCAAGTGTGATTTAGTTATTGCCAACACCTGTTAGGTGCCACAGGTAAGTTACAGGTGCTGTTAATTACATGAATTAGAGAAGCATCACATGATTTTTCAAACAGTGCCAATACTTTTGTCCACCCCCTTTTTTAGGTTTTGTGTGGAATTATATCCAATTTGGCTTTAGGACAATTCTTTTTGTGTTTTTTCATTGAAGACAAATTAAATGAAGATAATAATACCAAAGAATTTGTGATTGCAATCATTTGCAGGAAGAAACTGAGTATTATCTGATAGAATTGCAGGGGTGCCAATACTTTTGGCCACCACTGTATAATAGGTCACATAGTCCAACCCATACAATCAATAAGTCACAAAAAATGTGTGCAGAAAAAGTTATAGAAAAAGTTATAATGACTTAGATCAGGTGACCTGTAACAAGTCACAGTATAGACAACCATCAAAAGTTTTTTCAGCAACACATAAAGTACAAGCATCACATGGAAAGGGTAAAGTAAGGCATACTTAGTGAAAGTAAACAGATAACCAGTAGTGCCAGGGGAGACCCCGACACAGCTGGTATCAAATTCACATTGGACCTATAATAGGTCACATAGTCCAACCCATATAATTCCATAAGTCACAAACAATGTGTGCATAAAAAATCATAGAAATAGTTATAATGACATAAATATAGTGACCTGTAACAAGTCACAGTACGCTCCCTGACAGAAGTTATGTTGCTTATCCATGTTATGTAAATAAAAGCTTATAACCTGACATTAAATTCATCCATTGGTTTTATAAATTACTCTTTTGAAAGCTGAAACCCTACCAAATTTGGTTTAGGTAAAGAAAATAAATTGGTATCAATGCTGAAATATTGATCATTTAATGAACACAGAATGGTCAGATTTTGGCAAGACAAAAGTTTTGTCGCCTGGTCATATAATGCACCCAATCCTAGTCTACATCTTCACCAGTGCTCAGTAATTGATCGGTTAATTAGTGGGTGTGTATAAAAAGAAGCCCAGCACCCCAGACCTTCACTTGAACTGCAGCTTGAACTCTGACAACATTCCAAAAATCCACCCTGCGACCAAAGCCTTAATTATCAAGAGGCTGAAGACCAGATCCACTGCAGAGGTGGCTGGCACCTTTAATGTGTCTCAGCGTCAAGTGCAAAGAATTAAAAAAAGATTTGAAGAGACTGTACATGTGCTTGACAAGCCCAGGTCCGGCAGACCCCGCAAGACAACTGCTCAGGAGGAAAGTTTGTTGGTTAGAAAATCCAAAGCATGCCCCTCTTCCACTGCAGCAGAGCTCCAACAGGCCTGGTCACCTCAAGTCCTTGTGTCAACTAGAACAGTTTGTAGGATTCTGTCTTGAAATGGCCTCCATGGTCGAATCAGTGCCCTGAAGCCAGCACTAAACAAAAGGCAAATAAAAAACCGTGTGGCATTTGCAAAGTCCCACAGCTTGTTAAACAGATGGACGTTGGAAAAGTGGCAGAAGGTGGATTTCTCTGATGAATCTTCAGTAGAATTACACCACAGCCACCGCAAATATTGCAGGAGACATACTGGAGCCCGTATGGATCCAAAATACACATAGAAAGCAGTTAAATTTGGTGATGGAAAGATCATGGTCTGGGGTTACATTTAGTATAGGGGTGTGCGAAACATTTGCAAGGTGGAAGGCAATATCAATAGCCTAAAATATCAAGAAGTATTAGCTACCTCTTACATTAGAAATTATAAAAGGGGTCAAATTCTGCAGCAGGATGGTGCTCCATCTCATACATCCATCTCTACAACAAAGTTCCTCCAGGCAAAAAAGATCAAGATGCTCAAGGACTGGCCAGCCCAGTCACCAGACATGAACATCATTGAGCATGTTTGGGGTAGGATGGAAGAGGAAGCTTGGAAGACTAAACCAAAGAATCTAGATGAACTCTGGGAGGCATGTAAGACTGCATTCTTTGCTATTCCTGATGACTTCATTAATAAATTGTATGAATCATTGTTCAACCGCATGGATGCAGTCCTTCAAGCTCATGGAAGTCACCCAAAATATTAAATATGACTCTAATAGCACCACAACTTCATTCACCAATGTTATGCAACATACTGTATATTTGTATTTTAAGATAATTATTTGTTTGAATATAACATTACTTTCTGTGGGCGACAAAACTTTTGTCTTGCCAAAATCTGACCATTCTGTGTTCATTAAATGATCAATATTTCAGCATTGATGTCAATTTATTTTCTTAACCTAAACCAAATTTGGGAGGGTTTCAACTTTCAAAAGAATAATTTATAAAACCAATGGATGAATTTAACGTCAGGTTATAAGCTTTTATTTACATAACATGGATAAGCGACATAACTTCTGTCAGGGAGTGTATAGTCAACCATCAGAAGTTTTTTCAGCAACACATAAAAAGTACATAAAAAGTACAAGCACCCCCTGAGGAAGTACGGAACATGTGTCGGGGCCTCCCTTGACACTGCTGGTTATCTGTTAACTCTCACTAAGTATGCCTTACTTAACCCTTTCCATGTGATGCTTGTACTTTTTATGTGTTGCTGAAAAAACTTCAGATGGTTGTCTATACTGTGACTTGTTACAGGTCACTTGATTTATGTCATTATAACTTTTTCTATAATTTTTTCTGCACACATTGTTTGTGACTTATGGATTGTATGGGTTGGACTATGTGACCTATTATAGGTCCAATGTGAATTTGATACCAGCTGTGTCGGGGTCTCCCCTAGCACTGCTGGTTATCTGTTTACTTTCACTAAGTATGCCTTACTTAACCCTTTCCATGTAATGCTTGTACTTTATGTGCTGCTGAAAAAACTTTTGATGGTTGTTTATACTGTGACTTGTTACAGGTCACCTGATCTATATCATTATAACGTTTTCTATAACTTTTTCTGCACACAATTTTTGTGACTTATGGATTGTATGGGTTGGACTATGTGACCTATTATAGGTCCAATGTGAATTGGATACCAGCTGTGTCTTTATCTACCCCCTGCTGCCTCACATGCCCATGTTATGTCCTTTCACACATGTTATTTATACCTATGTTTTATCTTTTAAAAAAATATATATAAATAAAGCATTGATCTTTTTTAGTCTAACATATGGTGTTTTGATTATGTTACTTTGGGGTTTTGAAAATACCTATGGTCTCTCTGGTTCATATAATGTTTAGTGGTATGCCCCTTATTACATTCAAGGTCCTATTGGTCATTGTTATTTTGTTGTATTATCACTGTGAATGAGTATTCCTGGGAAAACTCGTCTGCAAAAATCTTGCAGTGTAAATGCACCTTAAGATTTAAATTGGCTAGTTCACTCCAAACAGATAAGCTTTTAGAAAAGCAACATTGTCAAATGGATCTTGGTAGAGTTGCTGATATTTTGTGCATAACACTGTAACATAAAGGATCAGTGTATGAAATTAGGCTTTATTGGTGGGAGCACACTTACTTGGCAATTTAAAAAAATCTATAATCAATTGAGAAAGCTACATATATTTTGCAAACTCTCCACTAAAAGTGGCTCTCTACAGGACTAACTGGTGGGAGCCACATCTATCAATGGATTTGCTATAAATGTGCAAGATGCCACCAACTCCTGTTATTTTTTTTATAATTTTGCATTTCATTCATCATATTTAGTGTAACTTCACAGATAAAAATATCAAAAATTTCCTATCAATTAACCTAGGTGCACTCATATGAACTTTAAGTCTTCCTTCATACTTAGGTTTTTAGGATATTTTTTCCCTGATTTTTTTTCTGTTTTTACACATTCATGTATTTCATGTGTATTTTCTTATAGAAAAGCCTGTGAAAAAGCAATGAAAAAATACCAAACTGAGAGCATTTGGAGCAAAAAGTACAAGCTGAAAGTGTGAAAAGAGGACACAGAAACTCTCTACTTCATGTATGTTTTACATTTTCAAATTGACATACAGACTACATCTAATTGAAAGAAAATGGCAAAAATTGAACATTTTTCAAAAAATACATTGAATGTACGATATAGGAAATATGCATTGCAAGCTTACTTTTATCATTGATTTAATGCTTCTAGCTTTTACAAGTAAGATTTCAAGTGTTATCATTCTACATATGAAAATTGTGCATGCCAGTCGTATTTGTACTTTGAAGGGTCACTTTATCTGTCAAAGTCTGAGCTTTCATATATGAGTTGACATATTTTTTCTGTATTCAGCTGATGTGGAAACAATGGAGATTGCAGCAAAATTTCATGTTTGTAAAACACTTTATCTGCAAAAATTGGTTATTTGCTAGAAATAAGTGGGTTGGTAAAGAGGGAATCATTTAAATGTACTATTAGGCCCTGCTGTGAGTCCATGCGACAAGTGGAAAAGAAGATTCATTTTCAACATTTGTCACTAAAAATATCATTCAAAAAACATTTAGCTGAAAGGCTGTTTAATTACATTAAAAAGGTGCAAAATATTTTGAAACCGTGCATATGTGTATATGTATACACATATATGTGTATATATACACTGCTCACAAAAATAAAGGGAACACTCAAATAACACATCCTAGATCTTAATGAATGAAATATTCTTATTGAATACTTTCTTCTGTAAAAAGTTGAATGTGCTGACAACAAAATCACAAAAAAATCATCAATGGAAATCAAATTTATTAACCAATGGAGGCCTGGATTTGGAGTCACCCCCAAAATTAAAGTGGAAAAACACACTACAGGCTGATCCAACTTTGGTGTAATGTCCTTAAAACAAGTCAAAATGAGGCTCAGTATTGTGTGTGGCCTCCACGTGGCCTGCATGACCTCCTTACAACGCCTGGGCATGCTCCTGATGAGGTTGCGGATGGTCTCCTGTGGGATCTCCTCCCAGACCAGGACTAAAGCATCCGCCAACTCCTGGACAGTCTGTGGTGCGAGACATGGTGTCCCAGATGTGCTCAATCATAATCAGGTCTGGGGAACGGGCAGGCCAGTCCATAGCTTCAATGCCTTCAACTAGCAGGAACTGCTGACACACTCCAGCCACATAAGGTTTGGCATTGTCCTGCATTAGGAGAAACCCAGGGCCAACCGCACCAGCATATGGTCTCACAAGGGGTCTGAGGATCTCATCTCGGTACATAATGGCAGTCAGGCTACCTCTGGCGAGCACAAGGAGGGCTGTGCGGCCCTCCAATGAAATACCACCCCACAGCATTACCGACCCACTGCTAAACCGGTCATGCTGAAGGATGTTGCAGGCAGCAGATCGCTCTCCACGGCGTCTCCAGACTCTGTCACATCTGTCACATGTGCTCAGTGTGAACCTGCTTTCATCTGTGAAGAGCATCCTGCATGGTCTTGGGCTGTGAGCACAACCCCCATCTGTGGACGTCAGGCCCTCATACCACCCTCATGGAGTCGGTTTCTAACCTTTTGTGCAGACACATGCACATTTCTGGCCTGCTGGAGGTCATTTTGCAGGGCTCTGGCAGTGCTCCTCCTGTTCCTCCTTGCATACAGGCGGAGGTAGCGGTCCTGCTGCTGGGTTGTTGCCCTCCTATGGCCCCCTTCACGTCTCCTGGTGTACTGGCCTGTCTCCTGGTAGCGCATCCAGCCTCTGGACACTAAGCTGACAGACACAGAAAACCTTCTTGCCACAGCTCACATTGATGTGCCATCCCGGAAGAGCTGAACTACCTGAGCAACTTCTGTGGGTTGTAGAGTCCGTCTAATGCTACCACGAGTGTGAAAGCACAACCAACATTCAAAAGTGACCAAAACTTCAGTCAGAAAGCATTAGTACTGAGATTTGGTCTGTGGTCCCCACCTGCAGAACCACTCCTTTATTGAGTGTGTCTTGATAATTGCCAATAATTTCCATCTATTGTCTATTCCATTTGCACAACAGCATGTGAAATTGATTGCCAATCTGTGTTGCTTCCTAAGTGAACAGTTTGATTTCACAGAAGTTTGACTTACTTGTAGTTATATTCTGTTGTTTAAGTGTTCCCTTTATTTTTTTGAGCAATGTATATACAGTATATATATATATATATATATATATACATATTCATACTCATATATATTTATATTCATAAAGATTAGTGATGAGTGAATGTGCTCGCCACTGCTCGGTACTCGCCCGAGCATCATGGGGCTCGACAAGCTCAGCGAGTATTTCAGGGTTGCTCAGGCGGTAACTCGGGTCCCTTCCCTTCATGTTTGGTGCTCTTTAGAGAACCAATGAGCATGCAGGGATTGCTTGCCACGCACTGTAATGCTGTAGCCATGTTAGTTGTGGGCATTAAAGTGATTGGCTGGCCGCATAGCATCATCAGGTCTATATCAGACCTAGCGCCACTATGCTCGTCAAAGTCACAGTCTACCCCGGAATCAGGCAGAGTAGGTGGAGGTGCTGCTGAGTCAGGGAGAGATTTGCTTGTTTATAGTTAGTATAGGTATTCCACAACATATATATATATATATCTATATAACCATCTGAACTAAAAGTCCTTTTGAGGACTAATCCAGCTGCATATATTTAGTGGTGATAGCAGGAGTTTGGCAGGCAGGCAGGGTTTGTGGCAGACTGCAGTGCATTTAGACCAAGAGGGTCTATTGAACTTCCTGTTAGAGTAGGTATTCTACAACACATATATATATATATATATGTATATATATACATACAGTATATATATATATATATATATATACAGTGCATATATATATATATATATATATATATATATACACATATATATATATATATACATACATATATATATATCCATCTGTACTGACAGTCCTTCTGAGGACTAATCCAGCTGCATATAATCAGTGCTAGGCAGGAGTTAGGCAGGCAGGCAGTTTATGTGGCAGACTGCAGTGCATATAGCCTAAGAAGGTCCATTCCAGGGCAATTTTCTTTTATTTTAATCCTGGTTATTTGCTTAACCACTTAACAGCCTGTGCCGTATTTGTACGCACAGGCTGTAACCCCCGGTTCAGTGAAGGCTCCGGCGCTGAGCCCGCATTGAACCGGGCACATGTTAGCTGATTCTTACAGCTGACATGTGCCCGCAACAGCCTCAGGTGGAATCGCGATCCACCCGCAGCTGTTAACATGTTAAATGCCGCTGTCAATCTCTGACAGCGGCATTTAACATTGCCCCGCCAGAAGCGCATCACTTACTCCGCCCATCGGTGACTCGCGATCACATGACAGGGTCACCGATGGGCGGAGTAAGTGACGTGCTTCTAGCACAACTTCCACAACTGGATGGCGACAGCCATCCCTCGGTACTCGGTCACCAGCCGCACACTATTGTGTGCCATCCCTACATTACACGAGCACGTGTCCCACAACATTAGCTGTGCCCTCAGCAACGCAGTTACTGGGAAAGTCTACCTAACCACAGACATGTGGACAAGTGTTTGTGGTCAGGGACGGTACATCTTGCTGACGGCACACTGGGTTAATAAAGTGAAAGCCGGGACCCAGTCGAACTTTGGGATGAAACACGTCCTCCCGACGCTGAGGATTGCGGGCCCTGGGTCAATCAGGATTGCCCCCACATTCTACAGCTCCTACACCTCCTCCTCCTCTTCAGCCTCCATCTCTGAATTAACCGCATCAATCGTAAGCTGGTAGCACTGCAGCACTGCCTCAGCCAAGCGGCAACAGGCTGTACTGAAACTAATATGCTTAGATGACAAACTGCACAATGCTGGAGTTGTGGACATCTCTGAAAGAGCAGGCAGATCTGTGGCTGACACTGGTGACCCTACAGCCAGGCATGGTTTTGTGTGACAATGGCCAGAAGGTGGCGACTCTGAGGCGAGGCGATCTCACACATGTACCATGCCTGGCCCATGTGTTTAACCTCGTGGTTCAGCGGTTTCGCAAAACCTACCCGGATCTGCCGGATCTGCTTGTCAAAGTACGCTGCCTGTCTGCCCATTTTAGAAAGTCAGCTACAGCTTCCGCTGCCCTTCCTGTGCTTCAGCAGCATTTGCAGCTTCCAGCTCACCGACTGGTGTGCGATGTCCACATGTGTTGGAACTCTACATTGCAGATGTTGGGAAGGATTTGTGAGCAGAACAGGACAATTGTTGACTACCAGCATCATCAAGGCCGTAGGTATTCAGTTCAGACTCCACACATAAGACTTCAGGAGTGGACATGGATGTCAGACATATGTACCATCCTCCAAAACTTTGAGGACTCCACCAAGATCATGATCGGCGATGATGCTATAATTAGTATCACCATCCCACTTCTCTGTCTTCTGAAACGCTCTCTGCTCACAATTAAAGAGGATGCATTTCAGGCGGAGCACGATGAGATGGAGCAAGGAACCATATAGGGTGATTCCACACAGCCCAGCCTCATCTCATCCCAACGTGGATTCCGTGACAATGAGGAAGAGGAGGAGGAAGAAAAGAAGCTAGTTTCCTGCGATATAGACAGTACTACCTGCACAACTGTCATACCGTCTGTTCAGCGTGGATGGCCTGAGGACAGGGAGGAGGAGGAGGAGACGGAGGATGAGGAGGAGAGCATGGTCAGTTGTCCTCTTGGTGAGGACATGGAGCAGTCTGGCACACATGGCTGGGTTTATGTTATGCTGCCTTTCCCGTGACCCTTGCGTTGTCCACATTTTGTGTGACAATCATTACTAGTTGGTGACACTTCTACACCCGCGCTACAAGGAGAACTTTCTGTCTCTTATTCCTGTGCCAGACAGGCCTAATAAAATGTGGCAGTAGCAGAATGCCCTTAGCGCGGAATTATTACAAAAAATCCCATCTGAAAACGCTGGCGGCAGAGGTCACAGTTTGTTGAACAACCAAGAAGTACAGGCCAGAGAGACACAAATGCAATCCAGCAGAGGCTGGGGAAGACTGTCAAAGTTCTGAAACAGTTTTCTCAGACCCTCCCATCGCACAGGCCCTGAGGCGCAGGGTACTCTCACAAGGAGGGATAAGTTTTGGAAGATACTGAGGGAGTACCTTGCTGACCGTACCAACGTTCTCCGTGATTCCTCTGTGCCTTAGAATTTTTGGGTATCCAAGCTGGACACGTAGCATGAACTGACTCTTTACGCCTTGGAGGTCCAAGTCTGCCTTGCCTCCAGCATTTTGTCAGAGCGGGTTTTTAGTGCCTCTGGTGGAATTATAACCAATAGGCGCATCCGCCTGCCAACTAATAATGCTGACAGGCTGACTCTTATAAAAATGAACAAGGGCTAGATTGGGCCAGACTTCTCAATATCACCGAATGATAGCAGCGTAATATAAACCCAAACACAGTGTCTTTTTTTTGGGAGGTCTAACTCTATTCCCATGCACCTCTGTCTTCACACCGAGACATGGGTATACCCTTCCTGATTTTGTCTATTTGCTCTTGTCCTCCACCTCCTACTCATCCTCATCCTCCACCACCATATTTCCTCTATATCTACCATATCTACGTCACTTGCAAGGGACCCTGGAGTTCCTCCACATTTTTGGCAGCCATTGCATTCACTCCATAGGCAAACAGTATGGGAGACCCACTCCTTTTTAATGGGAACATGTGGTACTCATTACTGTTGCCCAGCTCCATTTGTCTTTAAATTGTTAGTAGGGTTTTTCCTAAATTTTGGCAGCCGTTGGACTCACTGCATGCCCTAAAACTGGATAGCTGACCCTCTCCTTTCTAATGGAACATGTTGTTTCTTTGGCCCAGCTCTATGTGACTTTAAATTGCTAGTGAGGTTTTTCCTAAATTTTGGCAACCGTTGGACTCACTGCATGCCCTATAACTGGATAGCAGACCCTCTCCTTTCTAATGGGAACATGTCATTACTGTGGACCAGCTCTCTGTGTCTTTAATTGTTAGTGGGGTTTTTCCTAAATTTTGGCAGCCGTTGGACTCACTGCATACCCTATAACTGGATAGCTGACCCTCTTTTTTCTAATGGGAACATGTCGTTACTGTGGCCCAGCTCCATGTGTCTTTAAATTGCTAGTTGGGTTTTTTCCCAAATTGTGGCAGCCCTTGCAGTCACTGCATGGGCATTACCACTATAGGAGACCCACTCCTTTATAATGGGAACATTTTTTTTACTGAGACCCTCCTCTATGTCTCTTCAAAGAGGTATTGGGTTACGTCCAAATATTTGGAAGCCCTTGCAGTCACTGCAAACACAATAACAGTATAGGAGACTCACTCTTTAATAATGGGAATAACAAAGCATAGCCAATTGCTGGCCCTTTAAGAATAGTAAAGCTGTAAAAAAAAGTGTTTGTGACTTTCACAATCCCTCCTTTATAAACAGGATGTGTCTGATGATATTTCACATACCACATGGCCAGATAAGGTTGTAAAATATTAAAATGACATTTACTGGTGATTGTATTTTTCACCATTGAAAGCAATGCAAACGTGCAAAAACGCATCAAAAACGCTACATGTGAACATAGCCAAAGGTGTGGAGGAGCATTTTTGTTTTTGGTTATTTATTTTGCCTTATATACAAGTCATTATCCTGGAAAGGATGTTCCTTAACATATTTCCCAGGAAATTCCATTTTGGTTTTGTTTTTGTATGTTTTATTGTGAGTCTGTAAAAGTGGCGTAATACCTCTGACGACATTGTTGACAGCAGTGACATGAGAGTCAGAAATGCTTCAAGGAGTCTTACACATGCTGTTCCCATGTCATTTGAGCACTTTTCCCATCGATTTGGGCAATTTTTAGGCCTTCTGCAGACCGCCGGGGGTGGGGCACTGGAAAAATGCTCGAGTTTCCCATGTTTGATTTTTCACGTTTAAAATGTTTTCTGTCAAATATCTCCAGCACTCATATGACATGATATACACTGATGAGCAAAAGGTTAACAATGTTTTGAACTTTTGACGTTCAGCCTCCATATCTCACCATATCTCACCATCCATTACTGCTTCGAACGTGAGATTATCATCATTTTATAGACAATCTTCTTGGCTATCTCATACATAAATTTGATTTTGAACTATTTAACATAGGATTAGTTATATAGATTCTTGTCATGTCACTGCATTGTTACTGTTTTGCTCCTAAAAAACCCAAATTTAAATTTTTATTATTTTGTTAGTCTTTTATAAATCCACCTTTGGCTTTCAACACTGTCCGAATGCTTCTGGGCATGCTCCTGATCAGATTCAAGCACATCTCTACCGAAATCTGATCCCAGGTCTCCTCTACACGTTCCCAAAGTAGGTGCATACTGGTCGACTCACTTGGCTATGTACACAGCTTTTTCTTCAACTCTACACACAAATTTTTGACAGGGTTGAGGTCTGGGGACTGTGGGGACCAATTCAGCACCTCTACTTCATTGTCATTGAAATATTTCTTCACCACTCTGGACTTATGCTTCAGGTCTTTGTCCAGCTGGAACACTATGTCATCCTTTTCATACCCATAGTACTCGAGTGTGTGAAGTGACTCATCTTGTTGGATGCTCACATATAGCTCAGCATTGAGACCACCATCGATCCTGGTCAAGTATTTTACTACCTTATCTGGCCGTGTGATGTGTAAGACATGATCAGACACATCCTGCTTAATTTATGACGGAGGGACTCTGAAAGTCGCAAACCCTATTTTTTTCAGGGCCATCAGGTGGACCTCACTGTTTGTAGAGGACCATCAGGCAGCCCTTACTATTATCAGAGGGCCAGCAGTTGACCCTCACTATTATTAGAGGGTCATGAGGCTGTCCTCACTTTTGTCAGAGGGCCATCAGGCGGCCCTCGCTCTAATTTTAGAGGGTCAGCAGCCGGCCCTCACTCAACATTTTTAAAGGGCCAGAAGCCATCCCTCACTAAGGATTTTTGAAGGGCAAGAAGCCAGCTATGCTTTGCATAGCTTTATATTACATAGTAACGTAGTTTTTAAGGTTGAAGGAAGACTAAGTCCATCTAGTTCAACCCATAGCCTAACATGTTGATCCAGAGGAAGGCAAAAAAAAACATGTGGCAAACACTAAGCTCCACATTGGGGAAAAAAATTCATTCCCGACTCCATACGACAATCAGACTAGTTCCCTGGATCAACGCCCTATCAAGGAATCTAGTATTTATAACCTGTAATATTATACTTTTCAAGAAAGGCATCCATGCCCTTCTTAAATTTTAACAGTGAATCACTCATTACAACATCATGCGGCAGAGAGTTCCATAGTCTCGCTGCTCTTATAGTAAAGAATCCCCGTCTGTGATTATGATTAAACCTTCTTTCCTCCAGACGTAGAAGATGCCCCCTTGTCCCCGTCTCAGGCCTCAGAGTAAAAAGATCAGTAGAAAGGTCTTTGTACTGTCCCCTTACATACTTGTACATAGTAATAAGATCACCCCTAAGCCATCTTTTTTCCACAGTGAATAACCCCAAGTGTAATAACCTGTCTTGGTATTGCAGACCCCCCAGTCCTCTAATAACCTTTGTTGCTCTTCTCTGCACCCGCTCTAGTTCAGCTATGTCTTTCTTATACACCGGAGACCAGAACTGTACACAGTATTCTAAGTGTGGTCGCACTAATGACTTGTATAGAGGTAAAATGATGTTCTCCTCATGAGCATCTATGCCTCTTTTAATGCATCCCATTATTTTATTTGCCTTTGTAGCAGCAACCTGACACTGGCCACTAAACGTGAGCTTGTCGTCCACCAATACACCCAGGTCTTTTTCAGTTACAGTTTTGCCAGTGTTTTACAATTAAGCATATAATTATACATTTTATTTCCTCAGCCCAAGTGCATTACCTTACATTTATCCCCATTAAAGCTCATTTGCCATTTATCAGCCCAAGCTTCTAGTTTACATAGATCCTCCTGTAATATAAAATTGTCCTCCTCTGTATTGATTACCCTGCAGAGTTTAGTGTCATCTGCAAATATTTAAATAATACTCTGTATACCCCCTACAAGGTCATTAATAAATATGTTAAAAAGAAGGGGGCCCAATACTGACCCCTTTGGTACCCCACTGTTAACTGAGACCCAGTCTGAGTGTTTTCCATTAATAACCACCCTTTGTTTCCTATCACTGAGCCAATTCTTAACCCACATACATATATTTTCCCCTATCCTCATTGTTCTCATTTTATGCATCAACCTTTTGTGTGGAACCGTATCAAAAGCTTTTGAAAAGTCCATATACACAACATCCACTGCCTTTCCTTGGTCCACTCCAGATCTTGCCTCCTCATAAAAACTGATCAGATTAGTTTGACAGGAGTGGTCCCTCGTAAACCCATGTTGATATTGGGTCATGAGGTTATTCTTCTTCAGATACTCTATTATAGCATCTCTTAGGAAACCCTCCAGGATTTTACCCACAGTAGAGGTTAAGCTTACCGGCCTATAATTTCCAAGTTCAGTTTTTGTCCCCTTTTTGAATATTGGCACCACATTTGCTATGCGCCAGTCCTGTGTTACAGACCCTGTTATTATGGAATCTTTAATGATTAAAAATAATGTTCTATCTATGACATTACTTAATTCCTGCAGTACTCGCGGGTGTATCCCATCCGGGCCTGGGGATTTGTCAACTTTAGTGATTTTTAGACGCCGCCGTACTTCCTGCTGGGTTAAGCAAGTGACATTTAATGGAGAATTTTTGTTATCACTAATCATGTTTTCTGTCATGCGATTTTCTTGTGTAAATACGGTTGAAAAAAAATCATTTAGCATATTGGCTTTTTCCTCATCCTCATCCACCATTTCACCCAGACTATTTTTAAGGGGGCCAACACTATAATTTTTTAGTTTTTTACTATTTATGTAGTTAAAGAATATTTTGGGGTAATTTTTACTTTCTCTGGCAATGATTCTCTCTGCCTCAATCTTTGCTGCCTTGATTTGTTTTTTACATAATTTATTTAATTTTCTATATTTATTTAATGCCTCATCACTACTTACTTGCTTTAGTTCTCTAAATGCTTTCGTTTTGTCACTTATTGCGCCCCTTACAGCTCTATTTAGCCATAGTGGTTTCCTCCTATTTCTAGCATGTTTATTCCCAAAGGGTATATATTGTGCTCAGGTCCTATTCAGAATGTTAATAAATGTCTCCCATTTGCTTTGTGTAGCTTTATGTCTCAGGATATCGTCCCAGTTTATTGCACTAAGATCATCTCTTAACCGTTGGAAATTTGCCTTCCTGAAGTTAAGTGTCCTTGTAACCCCTCTACTACACATCTTATTAAAGGTTACATGAAAACGTATTATTTTGTGATCACTATTACCCAAGTGACCCCCAACTCGTATATTTGATATGCGGACTGGCCTATTGGTTAATATTAGGTCTAGCAGTGCCCCCCTTCTTGTTGGGTCCTGAACCAGTTGTGAAAGGTAATTGTCTCTCATAGTTGTCAAAAACCTATTACCTTTGCTTGAACTACATGTTTCTGTCCCCCAATGTATTTCAGGGTAGTTGAAGTCTCCCATAATAATGACTTCTCCTTGAGTCGCTGCTTCATCTATTTGCTTTACGAGGATATTCTCCGCTACTTCCATTATTTTTGGAGACTTATAACAAACCCCTATCAGTAATTTATTATTTTTTCCCCTCCCCTTATCTCCACCCACAGGGACTCTACATTTTCATTAGATTCACATATATCCTCCCGCAAGACAGGTTTTAAGGATGATTTTACATATAAACACACACCCCACCCTCGCTTGTTTATATGGTCATTTCTGAACAGACTATAGCCCTGTAAATTAACTGCCCAGTCATGGGTCTCATCCAGCCACGTCTCAGATATCCCTACCATGTCATAATTATTTTCCAACAAAATTAATTTTAATTCCTCCATTTTGTTGGTGAGGCTTCTGGCATTAGTGTACATGCATTTTATGTATCGCTCTGTACCTCTATTCCTTCTTACTTTATTGACTGCTCTAACCCCACCCCCAATTTCTTTATTTGTGCCCAGGTCACTATCTGCACTATCTTCCCCGCCTATAAAATGTATACCCCCCCCAATCCCTAGTTTAAACACTCCTCCAACCTTCTAGCCATTTTCTCCCCCAGCACAGCTGCACCCTCCCCATTAAGGTGCAGCCGGTTCCTAGCGTGGAGTCTGTAGCCAACTGAGAAGTCGGCCCAGGTCTCCAGGAACCCAAATCCCTCCTTCCTACACCAGTTCTTGAGCCACTTATTTATCTCCCTAATCTCCTGTTGCCTCTCTGGCGTGGCACGTAGTACCGGTAGTATTTCAGAGAATACCACCTTGGAGGTCCTTGCTTTCAGCTTGCAGCCTAATTCCCTGAAATCATCTTTAAGAACCTTCCACCTACCTCTAACTTTGTCATTTGTGCCAATGTGCACCATGACCGCTGCAATATAATGTATCCATCTGTGATGAGCAAATTTTCTTTTGTGTATTAATAGTATTAATACTGTAAGGTTTTAAATTTGAAGGGCCAGCAGGCAGTCCTCACAATTCATAGCCTGTCAGCAGGAGGCCCCCATTAGTTTTAGAGGGCCAGCAGGTATCATGTGGACAGATAAGATCAAGATAGATCTTTTTGTTAAAGCACATCATTCAACTGTTTACTGTTTAATGGACTGAGGCCTACAAATAAAAGAACACAGTACTTACAGTCAAATATGGTGGAGGTTCAAAGATATTTAGGGGTTGTTTTGCTGCCTCTGGCACTGGATGCCTTGAGTGTGTGCAAGGCATCATGAAATGTGAAGATTTCTAAAGGATTTTGGGTTGCAATGTAGTGCCCAGTGTCAGAAATCTGGGTTTGCATCCTAGGTCATAATTCTTACAGCAGGACAATGACCACAAACATACTTCAAGAAGCACCCAGAAATGGGTGGTAACAAAGCATTGGAGAGTTCTGAAGTGGTAATTCCAGCTCCTGTAGTCTCCTACCACTTCTTAGATACAGATGCTACAAAAACTGTGAATGGACACATTAAAATCAATTAATTTTGTCTGCTTTGATAAATTTCTGAGTACATATCACCGAAAAAAACACAAATCTGTCAATGAGTGTTTGGAAAAAAAGCAATAAAGTTATGGACAGTGGAAGATATACAGTATATGTGACAAGAATGAACACTCATTTCCAGATAATGATACCTAGCACCTATCCCTATACTAAATGTAGCTAACAGCGGTATTAATAGGGTGTAGAATAGGCTTTTTTTTCCATTGCAGCAGCAAGGACTTTAAAGTAATAATCCCTGAGTAGATGCCTGTAAAACGCTATCCCTAGTGCGACAGCTCACCGTACGCGAATTGCAGATAACAGCGGTAATATTGTACAATATAGAATGGATTCAAATCGGCCCTGAAAATAGGTTTTTTTGTATGTGACATCACCAAACTGTGGAGGAACGTAAGCAACCCTGACCACTTTGATGAATTTCTGAGTACAGATTACTGTAAAAAGCATGAATCTGTCAATGAGTGTATGGAAAAAAAAACAATCAAATTATGGACAGTGGAAGAGTTTATGTGACCAGAATTAACTCTCATTTCCAGCAGATGATACCTAGCACCTATCCCTATAATAAACGCATCTAACAGCAGTATTAATAAGGAATCGAATAGATGTTACCTTGATATTTTTTTTTAGGATGCAGCAGCAAGCGTTATAATTTAAAAGGCAAGAATGAAAGAATCCCTGACTAGAGGCCTGTAAAATGCGATCCCTACTGCAACTACTCACCTGAACACAAATTGCAGATACAAACGGCATTATTAGAGAATAGAATCTATTTGAATTAGCCCTGAAAAAAGCTATTAGTTTAACGTAGCAGCATCAAGGACTGTTATTTCATCAACCATGCTGGGGAATATAGTGGATTGTTTTGCATCTACTCAGCCTGGTATGGAGGAGACAAGGATTTTCTGTGCTTACTGTACAAAGTCTCCTGTCCTGGCTGTGAATTCTGCAGTATGTGACGACCACCTGACTGCTCACAACAAGGCACTGGATCATATACTAATAGAAACTACTGGCTTTTTTGGTTTCCAAAAAAAATGTTCCCTCAACTAAAAGGTGGAGCCTCAGAAAAGCATTTTTTTACATTAGTAAGAAGTGGATCTCCTAGACTGGTAAAGTGTATGCACTAAGAGCAAGGGATGCCAAAAATTAAAAGGAGGCACTCCAATACCCCCTTGAAGAGACATAGTGGAGGGCCTCAGAAAACATTTTTTTACCAATATTAAGGAGTGGGTATCCTAGACTGGTAATGCGCATGCACTAAGAACATGGGCTGAAAAACATTTACCCCTGGGGTGTACACAGATATAGCAAAGAATGTTAGAGATAGGCCTCTAAAAATTCTTAATGCAGGCATCATAAACACCCTTAAAAAATGAATGGGGGCTTGCATGATGATCACCCTATTGATATGGTGGTGGAGGAGGAGGTGGAGATGGAGGAGGACGTAAAAAAAAAAACTAAATCCTGAAGAGTGTACCCACGTTTGGGTGGGAAGTGATGCATGGGAATAGACCAGAAAACAAAAAATACTGCATTTGAGTACATGTTCCACTGTTGTCATCGATGGTGTTGAGAAGTCTGGGCCAATCCAGCCATTGATCATTTTGATGAGAGTCAGCCTCTCAGCTTCGGTAGAAAAAGTGGTGGATGGGGACCAAGTACCGAGGGACGGCTGCCGCCATGAGTTGACAGAAATCTTCTGTATCTACCAGCCTAAATAGAAACATTTCCACGGCAAATGTGCCTGTTTAGTGTTTGGGCCTGTGGGTGGGTGGCTGGGAACTTTCTTTTTCATTCCAAGGCCTGGGGTGGGGACAGCTGAACGCTGTGCTGGGACAAGGATTTGAAAGTGTGTGATGATGGTGCCTCAGAATGTGCAAGGATAGGTGCAGGGCAGGAGGTATCTGGGTCAGTGTTATTGATAGGAGATTGGGAAGCACCTAGCACAGGTGAAAAGGCAGTGGTGGCACCCGCTAGCACCAAACGAGGACCCAGGAGTTTGGCCCACCGAGTCAGGTGCTTAGATGAAATGTGCCTGATCATACTAGTCGTGGTTAGGTTCTTAGTGGTCAGGCCCCTGCTGATCTTGGCATGGCACAGGGTGTAAATGGCCACTTTGTTACTCTCTGAACTCTCTTTAAAAAAGTTCCAGAACAGGGAACACCTAACTCTATGATGGAGAAATTCACGAGTGTCAGTGCTCTGCGGAACAGATTCACGCCTTCTCCCTTAGGTCACCCCACTGCCTCTTCCTGTCTGTATTGGTGCTGCCATTTCTCCCCCTCAGCACTGCTGACCTTGCTCTGCATGCCAGCTTCCCAGTTTGGGTTGTTGACTTTGTCATCCACCACCTTGCTTTCCACCACTGCACCCTGGCCCTCCTGACTTCATGACTTAACAACAACAAGACTTAGCGGCAACTATGTCTTATCATCATCTTCCTCCTTATTCACAGTTTGTCATTCCCCACCATTATGTTCTTTATGGTTTACATGTTATTCATGTAAACTGTCTGAACAGGTACAGAACCAAGGAAATAACAATGATTTAAAATAAAAAATAATAAATAAATGAGGGTTTCCCCTAGGACAGCGGTAGCGAACCTAAGGTCCGCGTGCCAGAGGTGGCACTCGGAGCCCTCTCTGTGGGCACGGACGCCAGGCTCGCCGCCGCCTGCACGCCAATCCGTTCCAATGTTCAAATGCATTTGCGTCTTCTAGACGCGAATACATTTGAACAGTGCTGTGCCGGGACTGGGACAGAGGAGCGCCTGTCAGCCCCGTGTCCGACATGCAGCAGTGTGATGACGTTATCCAGCTACTGACCTAATCACAGTGCTGCCTGTGCCGGGGCTTCAGAGGAGCAGAGACAGCGCACTGTGTGTGATGAATGGGTAAGAGCTCCAGTAGGAGTTTGGCTAGAGGCAGTGTGTGGGGATGGGGGGGGCTGCTTTATTCAGAGGGGCAGTGTGTGTGTGTCTGTGTGTATATGTTGCAGAGGAACTGTGTATGTGTATATTTTGCAGAGGAACTGTTTGTGTGTATATATGTATTTTGCAGAGAAACAGTGTGTGGGTGTGGGTGTATATATATACAGTACAGACCAAAAGTTTGGACACACCTTCTTATTTAAAGATTTTTCTGTATTTTCATGACTATGAAAATTGTACATTCACAATGAAGGCATCAAAACTATGAATTAACACATGTGGAATTATATAGCTAACAAAAAAAAGTGTGAAACAACTGAAAATATGTCTTATATTCTAGGTTCTTCAAAGTAGCCACCTTTTGCTTTGATGACTGCTTTGCACACTCTTGGCATTCTCTTGATGAGCTTCAAGAGGTAGTCACCGGAAATGGTTTTCACTTCACAAGTGTGCCCTGTCAGGTTTAATAAGTGGGATTTCTTGCCTTATAAATGGGGTTGGGACCATCAGTTGTGTTGTGCAGAAGTCTGATGGATACAGCTGATAGTCCTACTGAATAGACTGTTAGCTGCTTTTTTCTTGCCATAATACAAATTCTAAGTAAAGAAAAACGAGTGGCCATCATTACTTTAAGAAATGAAGGTCAGTCAGTCCGAAAAATTGGGAAAACTTTGAAAGTGTCCCCAAGTGCAGTTGCAAATACCATCAAACGCTTCAAAGAAACTGGCTCACATTAGGACCACCCCAGGAAAGGAAGACCTCTGCTTCTGAGGAAAAGTTTATCCGAGTCACCAGCCTCAGAAATCGCAGGTTAACAGCAGCTCAGATTAGAGACCAGGTCAATGCCACATAGAGTTCTAGCAGTAGACACATCTCTTCAACAACTGTTAAGAGGAGACTTTGTGCAGGAGGCCTTCATGGCAAAATAGCTGCTAGGAAACCACTGCTAAGGACAGGCAACAAGCAGAAGAGACTTGTTTGGGCTAAAGAACACAAGGAATGGACATTAGACCAGTGGAAATCTGTGCTTTGGTCTGATGAGTCTAAATTTGAGATCTTTGGTTACAACCACCGTGTCTTTGTGCGATGCAGAAAAGGTGAACGGATGGATTCTACATGCCTAGTTCCCACCGTGAAGCATGGAGGAGGAGGTGTTCTGGTGTGGGGGTGCTTTGCTGGTGACACTGTTGGGGATTTATTCAAAATTGAAGGCATACTGAACCAGCATGGCTACCACAGCATCTTGCAGCGGCATGCTATTCCATCCGGTTTGAGTTTAGTTGGACCATCATTTATTTTTCAACAGGACAATGACCCCAAACACACCTCCAGGTTGTGTAAGGGCTATTTGACCAAGAAGGAGAGTGATGGGGTGCTACGCCAGATGACCTGGCCTCCACAGTCACCAGACCTGAACCTAATCGAGATGGTTTGGGGTGAGCTGGACCACAGAGTGAAGGCAAAAGGGCCAACAAGTGCTAAGCATCTCTGGGAACTCCTTCAAGATTGTTGGAAGACCATTTCCGGTGACTACCTCTTGAAGCTCATCAAGAGAATGCCAAGTGTGTGCAAAGCAGTCATCAAAGCAAAAGGTGGCTAATTTGAAGAACCTAGAATATAAGACATATTTTCAGTTGTTTCACACTTTTTTGTTAACTATATAATTCCACATGTGTTAATTCATAGTTTTGATGCCTTTAGTGTGAATGTACAATTTTCATAGTCATGAAAATGCAGAAAAATCTTTAAATGAGAAGGTGTGTCCAAACTTTTGGTCTGTACTGTATATTTATATATATATATATATATATGTATGTATATATATATATATTCAAATATATATATATATATTCTGCAGAGGGGCAGTGTGTATGTTCAGGACCGGTGTCAGCACCCAGACAAGTGCCGGAGCCATGGACAAAGGGGGCCCACTCGCCATCAGGGCCCGGGCTGCTCCCCAGCAGTTGTGCATGTCTGTGTATTGTGTGTGTGTGTGTGCGCGCATGTCTGTGTACTGTATGTGAGTGCACGTCTGTGTACTGTGAGTGCACGTCTGTGTACTGTATGTGTGTGTATATTTGCATACTGTGCATACAGGTCTGCATACTGTGTGTGTCCATATCTGCATACTGTGCATACATGTCTGCATAGTGTATGTGTGTGAATATCTACGTACCGTGTATACATCAACCAACAACTCCAGCCAAATCAGCTCAGTTTTAAGGAAGACATAAATACAATTATTTAAAATTAATTCATCTATATTTCCAATAATTTGTTAAAATTAAGTTTCAGTAAATATAAAAAACAGGTACTTTCAAAATCATAAAGTCCGATCCCAGTCACCAACTTCTATTAACATAGTACATAATCTCTTTAAATAAATCATGCCAAAAAAATTCATATCAGAAAAATGCTCCCACTCCATTTCTATTGCACTCATCCCCTAATAACGTGCTGAGGAAATATATATATTCCTTTGGCATGAATTAAATCTCCTTACTCGAAAATATATAAGGTGCAAATACAAGAAAGTTTCTCTCTTTCTTTTTTTTATATATAAGTATTAGTATTTTCAAACAAGGTGATATCAGAAAGAAATAAAACTATCAGCAAATAAGCAAGTAAGCCATTTCATGATTAAAGTATTTTTTCAGACAAAGTAATGTCCAAAACTAGCATGGGGAAATAGAACTAGCAGCAGTTGATCATCTCATGATAAAGTGCTGTGCTTGTGGAGATAGAATCAGTTATAGTTCACATATAAGAGGCATGATGATTTAAATGAGAGTACTTACATGACTCAATGTCTGACTCTTGCGGATGAGATTGTAATCTACCCCGACGACGTCGTTTCGCCTTGGGCTTCTTCAATAGGGGGCGTTAGCAGATGCTTATGATGTACCGTTTATATGTTATTCTCACCAGCTGTGTGTAATCTACTCAGTCAATCAGAGCGGTTGCGGCGCATGCGTTAGTTACTTAGATGCCCAATGAGCAAAAGGGACTTCCGGAATCACTGCGCGTGACACGCATGCGGTGGAACGCATGCAGTGTCTATTGAGCAGGACCGGAAGTCACACGGGCCCGTTCACGCTTGCATGCGCACTCTCTGTTGAAAATCCCCATATAGTGGTCGCGGAGTTTAGAGGGGGCGTGCCAATACACTGGAGTTAAATAAGAGAATCTAAACTCATGAATATTCTCCACAATTACGTGATATATGTATCTAAAATAATATTGATGGAGAACTATCAATGATTGATTGCTAAGAGCTTTTGAATAAGGGGGAAATGATATGGATAAAATGTGTGAATGAATGTGAACAATATACTGCGAAAAAATAGTGAATGTGTGTGAATGTATGTGCATGATATAGTAAATGGGCCACTAAAATAAAAAAAATTTTGACAAAATTATATGTGTGGTGTGTCATGTGATAATGGTGATGTGCTGTGTAAAGATGTGTGTGAAAAAAAAATATATATGTATAGTGTGATATAGGATTCATCTAATACAAACCATGTGTCTTATGAGGGGTACACCCCACATCTCGAAACAAATGAATTATAAATTATGGGGTACATGTTCATGTACCATAAAGGGATACTTTTCCTGTTATATCAATATGTCCCACATCCCAAAGGAGGTAGGCAATAAATTAAGAATCAGAAAGAGCATTATGTGCCCTATACTAAGGTATCTCTAGTGAAAGTTATAATATTATATAAATAAGTGGACGTGAAAATATAAGAAAATGAAAAAAAGAAAGAAAATGAAAAAAATAAATTAATACCATTATGTAAGGAACTTATATAAAATGAAAAGAAGGTTATCATTATATCATTAAAGGAGAAGAGAAGAGGGGACTCGACAATACTAGTATAGTAACCTGGACCAAAAGAAGTCCAAGAAGTCCATATTTGTCAATCTTCCTATCTCTTTTTCCCCCCTTATGCCCTTCCCCTTATGGATGTAATTCAGACTTCATAACTGTCATTTCTTGAGGTCTTTCTCTGGTACGCACATCCCTCCAGATTCAAAGTAACCGCCCAGATATCCAGCAAGTGCCAATAGGTGAGAACCAGGTATAATAAAATAATAATTAAAATCACAAAAATGAAAAACAGATTTAAAAGAGGTGCCTCACAGGATGTAGGGCAATAGGTGATAAATATTCACCAAAGTTATGTGCTTTTTTTAAAAAAAAAATTTTTGAAGTTTTTGAAACACAGAAGAAATTTAACCAATAGTAGGTGTTTTATTCACCCAGAGAAAAGGTTCCAATGAAAGAGGAAGAAGTTGTTAGCAAAAGGAAGGACGATAAAACTCAGAGAGTAGTCAAAGGCATCAAGGGGTGTATAAAAAACCTCCAACAAACTAATCCCAAGATTTTATAAGAAAGCACCAAATCCAAAGTGTTCATTGAATCCTTGTGGGGACAATGTGCCAAGCCTGAAAATCCACTTGCTTTCAAATTGTGCTAATGCTAAACTCAGATCACCCCCCCTGATGCCCATATCTACTTGGTCAATCCCCTTTATTTTCAGTCCCCTAGGATCACTTTTGTGGTGAAGTTTAAAGTGCCTAGGTAGGGTTCTCAAAGTGGCCACATCATCTACTGAAATAGATTTTTCTATATCAAGTACATGCTCCCTTGTTCTCACTCTAAGTTCACGGGTTGTCAGACCTATGTAGATTTTTTCACACGGACATTGAGCGTAATGTATTATGCCTTTAGAGTTACAAGAAAGAGTTTTTCTTATTTCAAATATTTTACTGTTATTGTAATTAGCAAAATCTTTTCCTCATATCATATTTTTGCAGGCTTTGCATTTACCACATGTAAAAAAAACAAATTTAGATTTATCTACCATTTGTAGATGTGATCTCGTTTCATAGTGGCTGTGGACTAAAGAGTCCCTCAAATTCCTTGATCGTTTGTCAACCATTAGGGGGCTTTGAGGTAGAATTTTCTGTAGTCCGTTAATAACACATTCCTATGTTTCCTAATAATTGCAGTAAGTTCTGGCCATTGGTCGTTGTAATTAGATATGAGTCTTATAGGGCTTCGATTATCTTCATTTTTTTGTTTTTTGTTACCATATAGCCATTGTTCCCTGTTAGTATTCACAGCGCTTTTAAAGCCAGTTTTAATGTTACTATTGCTGTAGCCCTGGTCCCTAAAACGTCTCGTAAGGTTAAAATTAGAGTAGCCATTGGTTTGTCTAGATTACTTTCCTCAAGAAAAAGGGATACTGCTTTCAATCCATCCTTTTTATTGATGAATATAAGGCTTCCACATCGGTAGTTACCATTACAGATCCAGCGTCCAGCTGTAGTGAATCTAGTCTCCTCAGTGCATCAGTTGAATCTTTAATGTAAGATGGTAGAGTAAGTACGCAAAGGTTGCAAGTAGAAGTCTATTATAGTACATACGTTTTCGCATAAACTACCATTTCCAGAGAAAATAGGTCTCCCAGGAGGGTCTAATTGATCCTTGTGTAATTTGGGTAATAAATAGAAGGCTGGTAGTCTCGGTCGCACATTTTTTTATCAAATCCACCCACCCTCTAGGAATCACATTGTCCTCAAAAGCTTTTTCCAATATTTGAATCAATTGAGACTGAAACTGAGTTAGTGGGTTTAATGTCAGTTTCTGATAACAACCTGTGAACTCTAATATCTTGGCGGCTTGTTTTTCATATAGGTCATGTGGCCAAATAACCAAGTTCCCGCTTTGTCGGTGAGTTTTATAACTACATTGTATGTAAGTACCTGGATAAGAATGAAGTGATTAACCAGAGTCAGCATGGGTTTGTAACTAACAAGTCATGTCAGACCAACATAATTTCCTTCTATGACAGAATCACTGACTGGGTGGATCAGGGAAATGCTGTAGATATAGTATACCTTGACTTCAGCAAAGCATTTGACAAAGTATCTCACACCATCCTTATTGAAAAAATTACCAAGTATGGAATGGACAAGGCAACTGTTAGTTGGATTCATAACTGGCTTAGTGATCGGACTCAAAGAGTGGTCGTAAATGGCTTCACATCCAGTTGGATGAATGTCTCAAGTGGGGTGCCACAGGGCTCTGTCCTGGGACCTGTATTGTTCAACATCTTTATCAATGATTTAGATGAAGGAATTGAGGGTAAACTGATTAAATTTGCCGATGACACAAAGCTAGGAGGGATAGCTAATACTAGAGAAGAGAGAGAGAGGATTCAAAAAGACCTAAATTAACTGCAGCAGTGGGCAGTAACTAACAGAATGGTTTTTAACAGGGAAAAATGCAAAGTACTACATCTGGGCAATAGAAATGAAAAAAGCATATACAAAATGGGAGGAATAGAGCTAAGCAACAGTACATGTGAAAAAGACTTAGGTATACTAATAGATCATAGACTGAACATGAGTCAACAGTGTGATGCAGTAGCAAAAAAGGCAAATGCAATTCTGGGATGTATTAACAGAAGCATACAGTCTACATCACGTGAAGTCATTATCGGACTTTACTCCTCTTTGGTCAGACCTCATCTGGAATACTGCATCCAGTTTTGGGCACCACATTTTAAACAAGACATCGACAAACTGGAGCAAGTTCAGAGAAGAGCGACCAGAATGATGACCGGTCTGCAAACAATGTCCTATGAGGAATGGTTACAGGATTTGGGAATGTTTAGCTTGCAAAAAAGAAGACTGAGAGGAGACTAAATAGCTGTCTACAAATATCTCAAGGCCTGTCACATTGTAGAAGGATCATCTTTATTCTCATTTGCACAAGGAAAGACTAGAAGCAATGGGATGAAACTGAATGGGAGGAGACACAGATTAGATATTAGGAAAAACTTTTTGACAGTGAGGGTGATCAATGAGTGGAACAGGCTGCCACGAGAGGTGGTGAGTTCCCCTTCAATGGATGTCTTCAAACAGAGGCTGGACAGATATCTGTCTGAGATGATTTAGGGAATCCTGCTTTGAGCAGGGGGTTGGACCAGATAATCCAGGAGGTCCCTTCCAACTCTACCATTCTATCATTATATGATGCGACAAATTTTTGAGATGTTCAAGAGCCACTCTCTCCTCCTTGCTCATATTTGATCTACCTCTAGGACTATGAGGAAGTGTCTCAATTTCTGTGGTTACCATTTTAGTGAAAATGTCTACTGCTGAGCAAGTAGATAATGATGGAAAGGTTTTGGATTTTTTAATTAAATGAATAGGAAACTTACCTCCATGAATTTGTTCATTTTCTGCTTCCAGATCTTCTAAGTCTTTTAGAGCCTTTTTTTTCCATTTTTCCAACTCAGTGGGAAAAAGTATATCCAAATCTGGTCTGAAATGTAGTTTTTGTAAGATGATTTTTCTGGCAAAAAGGTGCAAATCCTTTACCACCGTGAACTGATCTAAGCGAGAGGACGGGGAGAATGTTAAACCTCTTTCCAGAACTTTTACCTGTGTCTCTGTTAGTATGTGGTCAGACAAGTTAACTACCTTCAGGCGGTCATCCTGTCTCTTGTTGGGTTTTTTATAGAACATTTCAGGGTATTTCTTTTGGTATAATCTGGTATTAGGTCTAGTATATTCTGCTACTTCTTCACTTTCACTGCATGAAGCACTGCTTTCAGAGCATGATGGTTCGTGATCGGATGAAACTGTAGTATTTAGTTTGTTTTGACTTCGTTTCTTTGGTAACTGCCATTTAAAGACCTTGTTATTTTCATAATCTTGTACATCACGTAAATATTTTTTATATTTCACTTTGCCAATGTCTGTTTCCCATTTGTCAATATCGCCTTCAATACTTTTTAGATATATCTCGAGTCTCTCGGTATTGATCTCTTTTTGTAGATTTTTGTGTAGATCCTCAATTTTTTTGTCAATTATACTCAATGATAAAGTATTTTTTTCAATAATGATTTTTAAGAATTCCATGGAGCAATTGGTGGCTGCAATCTTCCACCTGTTGATTAATTCCGTCTCTTCCAGATCAAATGATGGGTACACCTGTACTCTTAATCCCCTAGGGATAATTTTTTGTTCGCAGTAATTTTCCAAAGTGACCCTATTCCACCATATTTTAAGTTTCCTCTGAATAGCTGTTTTATATTGAAACATCAAATCCCTATTTTCTCTTACTACATCCTGTGAAGCACTTGGAAAGCCCTGTTTAAACATGTCCAGTGCTTTAGATCTCCAGGCTGTCTCCCTGCCTGTGTACTATGTGTGTGAAGGATGAGGGGGCAGGCTGGGCCCTGTATTGTAAACCTATATTTCTCTGCCGTATCTGTGCATCATGAATCATAGTATGTGTTAAAGGGGCACACTGAGACTGTTCTCCCGGGGCCCACAAAAACCTGCAGCTGGCCCTATGTGTGTGTTTATATATTTTGCAGAGGGGCAGTGTGTGTGTATGTGTATGTTTTGTAGAGGGGCAGTGTGTGTGTGTATGTTTTGTAGAGGGGCAGTGTGTGTGTGTGTGTATGTTTTGCAGAGGGGCAGTATGTGTATGTATGTTTTGCAGAGGGGCAGTATGTGTGTATTTTGCAGAGGGGCAGTATGTGTGTGTGTGTGTGTATGTATTTTGCAGAGGGGCAGTGTGAGTAGGGAGCACTTTGCAAGTCTCCTGTGATGTCTGCTTCAGCCCCAAGTTGAAAAGTGCCAACATGGCAATTTGATGAATAAGTAGGTTTTGGGTTGCCGGTTGGGCACTCAGTCTCTAAAAGGTTGACCATCACTGCCCTAGGACCTTTAACACACTAATAGAGCATGTAGCAGCAAAGGGTGGTATACTCTGTTTTGCCAATTATGTATAGACGGTAGAGTCCAGTTAGAATTACAAATGAATTTTCAATCAAAGCAAAACTTTAGCAATTCTCAATCAGCTATCTTGATAATGAACTGCTTTACCCATGGTTTCCACTCAGGCTAAATTGAGGCAAAGAGCCCTGAGACAGTGACCACCATCAATTATATACATATGAATTTTTTTTTTAAGCTTTTTAACTGAAGTTATAAATAATCAATGGCTAAAACATAAATAATGAATAATGAACCATCTCAGTTCACAATGTCATGATTCTTTTGATCTTGTACAGTCAAGAATGTATTGCCATTGGATTGCTGACCTGAAACAGGTTAAAGGGAATCAGTCAGCAGGACAGGATTTTGCCACTATTTGTCTGTGCATGTAGCCCCTACAAATACAAGTCCAGCAATACCTTTACAGGATCAGTCTGCTCTTCCTTTACTTAGAAATCAGTGTTTGAATTGATAAACAAATGAGGGTGAAAACTATCTGTAGATCTGAAGATTTTGCCACTGTTGCTCCATTCCCCACACAGCAACGATTCCTCCTGCTTGACTGATGGCTCCTTTTCCTGAAGTTACACAGCACAGAGGCGATCAATCAGCAGTAGACAGCGCTGAGCGGGGAATAGAGCTGGAGTGATAGAGGCTTCAGATCTAACCCTTAGTGACGAGGCTAAATTTTTCAACTCTGACCAGAGTCACTTTATATTGCAATAACTCTGGAATGTTGCAACATATTCCTGTGATTTTGAGACTCTTTTTCGTGACTCAATATGTTGTATGATAATGGATAATTTAGGTTGATATGTTTTACATTTATTTATAAAAATGTCAGAAAATTGACAAAAATTTCAAAAAATCAGCAATTTTTAAAACTTTAAATGATTATCCATTTAATTCACAGTCAATGTCATACCACAAAAAATAGTTAATAAATAACATTTCCCTTGTGGCTGCTTTACATCAGCACAATCTGTAAAATATTCTTTTATTTTGTTAGGATGTTACAAACTGTAACATCCCTGGCGGCATGCTGGCATGGCTTACCAACTCCCACCATGCAAGACCGCCAACTTACCTACCAGTCCAGGCTGCACACTATGTTCCCTTTCTTGCTGTGTGCATGTCTCTTGTCTGCTGGCTTAGGGCGGCGGCGCTGTTACTTCCTGATTCTTAAAGTTACAGTGTCCGCAGTCCTAATGTGTCCCCAGCCTATTGCTGTGAGTCACTGGATACTTAAACCCCCTCCACCCAGTAGGAGGTGTCTGAGCAACACATTCTTTCAGTGTGTTCTGTGTAACTGAGTTGCCAGGTCCTGTCTTGATTCTTGTCTGTTTCCGCCACCCTGGGGGCTGAGTACCGAAGCCCATTACCTGTATCTGTGACTTCTAGTCTATTTCCGCCACCCTGTGGGCTGAATGCCCAGGCTCGTTTCTGTATCTTGTTCCTGTGTCAGTTCTTGTCTGAACTGTGTCCTAGCCCGTTACTTGTTTGTCTCTATGTCCAATCCTTCCCTTTTACTGCAGTGTCTGAACCTGTGCCTAACTCCTACTTGTTGTCTCTGTACTTCTGTTTGTGAGTTTTGTGTCCACTCGCTACTTCATAGCAAGTACTTTGTGTGTATCTGGTTCTGTTTGTCCCGTTTCCCTGCCTCCGTATCCACCTCCTGTATTCTAGCTATCTTCCTGTGTTTCCCTGTCTGTTCCATGTGAACAGAGCCCTGTCCAGTCTGTCCACACCTGCGGCTCTGCTCTGCTCCGCTCCACACCTGTGGCTTTGCTCTGCTCTGCCCTGCTCCGCTTGTCCTCCGCACCTGCGGCTTTGCTCTGCTCTGCCACGCTCCGCTTGCCCTCTGCACCTGCAGCTTTGCTCTGCTCTTCCCCACTCCACTTGCCCTCCGCACCTGCGGCTTTGCTCTGCCCCGCTCCGCTTGTCCTCCGCACCTGCGGCTCTGCCCCGCTCTGCTTGTCCTTCGCACCTGTGGCTTTCCTCTGCTCTGCCCTGCTCCACTTGCCCTCCGCACCTGCGGCTTTGCTCTGCTCTGCCCCGCTCCGCTTGCCCTCCGCACCTGCGGCTTTGCTCTGCCCCGCTCCACTTGTCCTCTGCACCTGCGGTTTTGCTAAAACAAGCTGGCATGAAAGGAAAGAAAAATGTTGTTTTTACCACCTAACTGTTGTTAACTTAGGTACAGGTCATTATGGCCGGTAGATTCTAAGGCCGTTATTTGGGCGTAAATTGCCATGTCAACCATAAGGACAACACAGTCATGATTTCAGGGTGCCGACAAGGTTAAAGAAGGAAACCCAACATTCTGTTAACAATCTAGATGCCATAGTCACTAATGACAGCAAGGTGTTGGCTATAAAGGAGGGGGCTGGAGACAGGCACAGCTAGTGGGAAGTCCCCCATGACCGGGATTGGCTGGGTGGTTTCCCTTTTAAAGTTTACAGTTGTGGGGATTGGATAGTGGGAAGTTTGAGGGGGCGGGCAGTTGGGAGAGACTGGTATATAGCAAAAAGTGCGGGAAAACCGCCATTCCTGGAGGAGCAGCAACAAGATTGTACCTTAATATGTAGTCCATGTAATCCCTGGTGGTCCGGCAGAGAGACGCTGCCCAGTCACGCAGCAGTGGATGGCTCGAGGCCCAGCTGTCTACTCTGCAGGGAGCAGCTGGGAATCAGGATGCACCGTCAGGAGCGGGAAGAAGAAGCAGGAGGACCCGGCCCCCGGAGAGATTGTCACCGGAGGTAACCACGCACAACAGGCGCAGGCTCCAGAGCCCCTCCGGGGACCCTGCAGGAGGCGAGCATGATGGCGCGGTCCCTTCCCGCCGCGCTCACCCCGGCAGGAATCCAGCCGGCCTGTGGGTGCAGCACAGAGGGGATCGTGGCCCACGCTGGAAGTCAGGGCCGCGCCGGAAGTCAGGGCCGCGCCGGATGTGCGGCCTGCAGGAGCGGCGCTGCCGGTGCCGGAGGTCCCCAGGAGGACGGAGGGAGAAGCACCCCATGTGGCAGGCACCACTGGCGATGCTCCTGTTGGGGTGCCTGCTGGGAGGAGCACCAGGGGAACAGCACAGCATGCTTCTACGGGCAGGCAGCAGTCCAGGGAACCCCTGCTGCCTGGCTCACTTGGACGACGTGGAGCGGAGGTAGAGGCGGGCATCAACACCATGTTGCCCGGCAGCATTTATCCCGTCAGCACAGACCAGGCCCATGCGTCTGGGTCTGGTAGTCGGAGAAGGTCCAGAGCTGCATCTAGGAGTGCAAGGAGGTCCGGCGGGAAGCGATCCTCTGTGAGAAGCCCGTCTGCATCATCCGGGACTGTTCAGGTCCCCCCTGGAGACGTGGAGGCCAGGAGCATGGGCCTTGAGCAGCGACCGGATTCAGAGGGATCTGATTCCAGCTGCGACCGTGACGGAGGACGAAATTGTCAGGACTCAGGATTTCTGGCTGGCGGGGACACAGCACCTGCGCAGCTGCGTGAGTATGACTCTATGTCTGGTTTGTCGCCCGCAGGGGCTGTATTGCTAGGGGGAGGTAGTGGGCAGTTTGCAGGGCCAGGGGGGAGGCATTTGGGCTGTCCTGGTGGCGCAGAGGTATTGGGGATTAGGGATATCTTGCACAGTATGTCACAGATTTTGCTTAGAATGGAGGGCGGAGCAGCGAGTGGGTCAAGGGCATCCCCAGTTGGAGCCCGGTTGCCAGGACAGGATGTGTTGCCACAGTCTATTTACGGTGTGGTTGGGTCTGCGGCGGACACAGAGGTAGCATCTACGGGCGTTTCAGTGTCGGTTCAGATGGAAAAAGACAAAGGAGATACGGTGAGGCTGGATGATAGGGCAAAGGGTGAGGTTTATGTGTGCTTCAAGGGGCCACTGGGGGTACATTTAAAAAAAGAGGTGAAAGAGAAAATTTGGCATTATGAATATGTCAAAATTTTCTCACTCCTTCCCTTGGAGAAGTTTAATCTAGACAAAGGGAAGAAGGACGATAGCAAAAAGGAGGAGGAAGAGAACCGCAGGTGGCGTTTGATCCCTCAGACATTTGTAAATTGACTTCAAGCTTTTGCTATATTGGCTGGTGTCATTGGGGAGAAGTTTCAAGAGAATTGCTCGGGTTTATTTTGTTATTTAGATTCTATTGGGGAAGTGCATCGTACTTACGGGGGTCAGACATGGCTGAATTATGACGAGCAATTCAGGCACAGGAAGGCGGTGCAGCCTGAGATTAAGTGGGATCAAAAAGATATTGGTATTTAGTTGAAAGTGATGGCCCCGGCTAGGTACTGGCAGTCCTTTCATGGGAGCGGAGGGAGCGGCAGTCAACTGTCAGGACAGGGAGGGGGGTAGTCAGGGAGCACAGGGAGGAAAAGAGAAGTCTGGAACGTGCTGGCAATTTAATGATGGCCAGTGCAAAAACGGAAACAGCTGTAAGTTCAAACATGTTTGTTCCCATTGCAACGGGAGCTCCCATGGGGCCTCAAGATGCTTCCAAAAAGGAAAAGGAAAGCTGTCTGTGGGTACCGGTCAAGGGGGTGACTCCAGTGAATCTGCTAGGGATGGCCCCCTTTCTAAGTAGATATCCTGATCAATTGAAGGCTACAATTATTTGTAATGCTTTTTTGGAAGGTTTCAGGATCCCGCCACCTGATCATAAAGTTCCTTTCTCTGTTAAGAATTTGAGGTCTGCTTTGTTGCATCCAGAGGTAGTCAGTGTGAAGTTGTCAAAGGAAGTGGAGTTAGGTCGTATGGCGGGGCCGTTTGAGAGTCTGCCGGGTGAAGGGGTGATCATTTCTCCTTTGCGGGTAGTTCCTAAGAAGGAGCCAAATAAATTTTGTGTGATTCAGCATTTGTCATACCCGAAAGGTTTTTCGGTCAATGATGGTATCGCGCCAGAATTATGTTCTGTAGAATACACATCATTTGATGCGGCGGTGTCATGGGTGCGCAGGTATTGGCCTGGGTCTTTGTTAGCAAAAACCGATATTGAATCAGCTTTTAGGTTACTTCCAGTTCACCCAGCTAGCATTCCATTATTGGGTTGTTTTTGGAACAAAGGTTATTATCTAGATAGGTGTTTTCCTATGGGTTACTCAATTTCATGTTCATTGTTTGAGACTTTTAGTACTTTTCTGGAGTGGGTGGTTAGGGATGTTGCAGGTGTGCAGTCCGTTATTCATTACCTGGATGACTTTTTGTTCATAGGTCCTCCAGATTCGTTGGTTTGTGGTAATTTGTTAGCAGCCATGGTGTGGGTTGCAGAATGTTTTGTTGTTCCTTTGGCAAAAGAGAAAACTGAAGGTCCTTGTACCGTATTGAGTTTCTTGGGAATTCTGATTGATTAAAAAAAAATGGAATGTCGATTGCCCGAGGATAAATTGTCATTGCTCAGGCAGGAGGTCGAGCGAATCGGTAAATTGCGTAAGGTGACGTTGAAGGAGCTGCAGTCGCTGTTAGGGCGATTGAACTTTTTGTATAGGATTATGCTTATGGGTAGTGTTGAGCCACCCCCGTAGTGTTCGGGTTCGGTTCGGTTCGTCGAACACCGGGATGTTCGAGGAACTGTTCGTCGAACTGTTCGTCGAACACCTTAGAACACCGTCGAACACCGTTAAAACCAATGGCAGGCAAACAAAAACACATAGGAACACATAGAAAACACCTTAAAAGGTGTCCAAAAGCTGACAAACTGCTCAGAAGACGCTTTCTTTAAAAAAGCCGGCCGGCATTTCAGCAGCGGCATACACCGGTACCCGACAATTTAGACATGAAGGAATAGAGCATCACACATAGATTAGATAGATAGAAACATGTCAGTCACATATATATGAAGTACAGTGACAGTGTTGCTTACTGTACTTGTCATTTAGTGTAAAGGATTTATTAAAAAATATAATAGTGTTTTCGTGCACCGTCTCTTTAAAAAAGCCGGCCGGCAATTCAGCAGCGGTACCCGACAATTTATAACAGACAGAATAGAGCTTCACACATAGATTAGATAGATAGAAACATGTCAGTCACATATATATGAAGTACTGTGACAGTGTTGCTTACTGTACTTGTCATTTACTGCAAAGAATTTATTAAAAAAAATAATAGTGTTTTCATGCACCGTCTCTTTAAAAAAGCCGGCTGGCAATTCAGCATCTGTACCCGACAATTTAGAATAGAAGGAATAGAGAATCACACATAGATTAGATAGATAGAAACATGTCAGCCACATATATACGAAGTACAGTGACAGTGTTGCTTACTGTACTTGTCATTTACTGCAAAGGATTTATTAAAAAAAATAAAAGTGTTTTCATGCACCGTCTCTTTAAAAAAGCCGGCCGGCAATTCAGCATCTGTACCCGACAATTTATAACAGACAGAATAGAGCTTCACACATAGATTAGATAGATAGAAACATGTCAGTCACATATATAATAAGTACAGTGACAGTGTTGGTTACTGTACTTGTCATTTAGTATTAAAATAAAGGATTTATTATTAAAAAAAATTTGCGTGGGGTTCCCCGTAATTTTAGTCTCTAGCGGAGGTTAAGCAGACAGCTGGGGCAGATGTTTGAAGCCTGGGAAGGGGGTAATACCCACGGAGCTTCCCAGGCTATTAATATCAGCCCCCAGCTGAATACCTAGCCTTTACTAGCTATTAAAATGGAGGACCCCCCCCAAAAAAATGACGTGGGGTCCCCCCCAATTTAATAGCTAGCAAAGGCTAGGCAGACAGCTGGGGGCTGATATTAATAGCCCAGGAAGGGAGCCATGAATATTGGCCCCCTCCCAGGCTAGAAACACCAGCCCTCAGCCGCCCCAGAAATGGCGCATCCATAGAATGCGCCAATTCTGGCACTTAGCCTCGCTCTTCCACGCTGCCCTGGTGCGGTGGCAGGGGGTAATAGGGTTGGGGTTGATGTCAGCTTATAATGCCAGCTGACATCAAGCCCAGGTTAGTAATGGAGAGGCGTCTATAAGACACCCCCATTACTAACCCCATAGTCAAAGTTAAAAAAAAAACACAAACACCCAGAATAAAGTCCTTTAATTGAAATAAAGACACAATTCTTTATTGTTCTAAATTAAACCATACTTACCATCACGCCCATTCCAGCTGAAGCCAACGATCTCCTGCAATAAAAGAAAAATAATAAAGCAACCTCATCCTTACCTTTCCATGGTTCCCAGGACAGCTCCAGCTCTGCTACATCGAGATGACAGGCTGGACCGCAGCAGAACGCTGCCATCCAGCTTGCCATGCCGCACACACTGAGAAGCGCAGGCATGCTTGCGCTCCTCAGTGTCTGACTGTGACGGCATCCAGATGAGCCGACAATGAACTCGGCTCACCTCATGTACGTCACTGACAGCGTGGGAAAATTCTCCTGCACTCAGCGCTTCAGCGTGAGAATTTTCCCACGCTGTCAGTGACGTGCATGAGGTGAGCCGAGTTCATTGGACATGACCTCGGCTCATCTGGATGCCGTCACAGCCAGACACTGAGTAGCGCAAGCATGCCTGCGCTTCTCAGTGTCTGCGGGATGACAGGCTGGATGGCCGCGTTCTGCTGCGGTCCAGCCTGTCATCTCGATGTAGCAGAGCTGAAGCTGTCGTGGGAGCCATGGAAAGGTAAGGATGATGTTGCTTTATTATTTTACTTTTATTGCAGGAGATCATTGGCTTCAGCTGGAATGGGCGTGGCGGTAAGTATGGTTTAATTTAGAACAATAAAGAATTGTGTGTTTATTTCAATTAAAGGACTTTTTTCTGGGTGTTTGTGTTTTTTTTAAATACTTTACTAGAAATTCATGGTGGTCATGTCTAATATTGGCGTGACCCCATGAATTTCGGGCTTAGGGCCAGCTGATAATGCCAAGCTGGCCTTAACCCCTTTATTACCCAGTGAGCCACCGCACCAGGGCCCTGGATGAGTTGGGTACAGCGCCAGAAGATGGCGCTTCTATGAACGCGCCATTTTCCGGGGCGGCTGCGGACTGCAATTTGCAGCGGGTGGGGCCCAGAAAGCTTGGGCCTCCCTGCGCTGCAGATTCCAGCCCCCAGCTGCCTAGTTGTACCTGGCTGGACACAAAAATAGGGCGAAGCTCCACGTATTTTTTTTTTAAATTCATGAAATTCATGGAATAATTAAGAAAAAAAGGGCTTCCCTATATTGTTGTGTCCAGCTAGGTACAAATAGGCAGCTGGTGGTTGGGAGCAGCCCGTTCCTGCCTGCTGTACCTGACTGGACACAAATATAGTGTGAAGCCCCACTTCAATTTTTTTAAATTATTTCAGGAAATTCATGAAATAATTAAAAAAAAATTGACGTGGGGCTTCGCACTATATTTGTGTCCAGCCAGGTACAGCAGGCAGGGACGGGCTGCCCCCAACCACCAGCTGCCTATTTGTACCTGGTTGGACACAACAATATAGGGAAGCCCTTTTTTTCTTAATTATTCCATGAATTTCATGAAATAATTTAAAAAAAAAATGCGTGGGGCTTCGCCCTATTTTTGTGCCCAGCCAGGTACAACTAGGCAGCTGGGGGCTGGAATCTGCAGCGCAGGGAGGCCCAAGCTTTCTGGACCCCACCCGCTGCATATTGCAGTCCGCAGCCGCTCCAGAAAATGGCGCGTTCATAGAAGCGCCGTCTTCTGGCGCTGTACCCAACTCATCCAGGGCCCTGGTGCGGTGGCTCACTGGGTAATAAAGGGGTTAAGGCCAGCTTGGCATTATCAGCTGGCCCTAAGCCCGAAATTCATGGGGTCACGCCAATATTAGACATGACCACCATGAATTTCTAGTAAAGTATTTAAAAAAACACAACACCCAGAATAAAGTCCTTTAATTGAAATAAACACACAATTCTTTATTGTTCTAAATTAAACCATACTTACCGTCACGCCCATTCCAGCTGAAGCCAATGTCTTCTGCAATAAAAGTAAAATAATAAAGCAACCTCATCCTTACCTTTCCATGGTTCCCACGACAGCTTCAGCTCTGCTACATCGAGATGACAGGCTGGACCGCAGCAGAACGCTGCCATCCAGCCTGTCATCCCGCGGACACTCAGAAGCGCAGGCATGCTTGCGCTCCTCAGTGTCTCGCTGTGACGGCATAAAGATGAGACAAGCTCATGTCCAATAAACTCGGCGCACCTCATGCACGTCACTGACAGCGTGGGAGAATTCTCCTGCACTCAGCACTTCAGCGTGAAAATTCTCCCACGCTGTCAGTGACGTACATGAGGTCAGCTGAGTTCATTGGACATGAATGAGCTCACCTCATGCACGTCACTGACAGCGTGGGAAAATTCTCACGCTGAAGCGCTGAGTGCAGGAGAATTTTCCCACGCTGTCAGTGACGTGCATGAGGTGAGCTCATTCATGTCCAATGATCTCAGCTCACCTCATGCACGTCACTGACAGCGTGGGAGAATTCTCACGCTGAAGTGCTGAGTGCAGGAGAATTCTCCCACGCTGTCAGTGACGTGCATGAGGTGCGCCGAGTTCATTGGACATGAACTCGTCTCATCTTTATGCCGTCACAGCCAGACACTGCAGAGCGCAAGCATGCCTGCGCTTCTCAGTGTCTGCGGGATGACAGGCTGGATGGCAGCATTCTGCTGCGGTCCAGCCTGTCATCTCGATGTAGCAGAGCTGAAGCTGTCGTGGGAACCATGGAAAGGTAAGGATGAGGTTGCTTTATTATTTTTCTTTTATTGCAGGAGATCGTTGGCTTCAGCTGGAATGGGCGTGATGGTAAGTGTGGTTTAATTTAGAACAATAAAGGAATGTGTCTTTATTTCAATTAAAGGACTTTATTCTGGGTGTTTGTGTTTTCTTTTAACTTTGACTATGGGGTTAGTAATGGGGGTGTCTTATAGACGCCTCTCCATTACTAACCTGGGCTTGATGTCAGCTGGCATTATAAGCTGACATCAACCCCAACCCTATTACCCCCTGCCACCGCACCAGGGCAGCGTGGAAGAGCGAGGCTAAGTGCCAGAATTGGCGCATCCTATGGATGCGCCATTTCTGGGGCGGCTGACGGCTGGTGTTTCTAGCCTGGGAGGGGGCCAATATTCATGGTTCCCTTCCTGGGCTATTAATATCAGCCCCCAGCTGTCTGCCTAGCCTTTGCTAGCTATTAAATTAGGGGGGACCCCCACGTCATTTTTTTGGGGGGGGTCCTCCATTTTAATAGCTAGTAAAGGCTAGGTATTCAGCTGGGGGCTGATATTAGTAGCCTGGGAAGCTCCGTGGGTATTACCCCCTTCCCAGGCTTCAAACATCTGCCCCAGCTGTCTGCTTAACCTCCGCTAGAGACTAAAATTACGGGGAACCCCACGCCAATTTTTTTTAATAATAAATCCTTTATTTTAATACTAAATGACAAGTACAGTAACCAACACTGTCACTGTACTTATTATATATGTGACTGACATGTTTCTATCTATCTAATCTATGTGTGAAGCTCTATTCTGTCTGTTATAAATTGTCGGGTACAGATGCTGAATTGCCGGCCGGCTTTTTTAAAGAGACGGTGCATGAAAACACTATTATTTTTTTTAATAAATCCTTTGCAGTAAATGACAAGTACAGTAAGCAACGCTGTCACAGTACTTCATATATATGTGACTGACATGTTTCTATCTATCTAATCTATGTGTGAAGCTCTATTCTGTCTGTTATAAATTGTCGGGTACCGCTGCTGAATTGCCGGCTGGCTTTTTTAAAGAGACGGTGCACGAAAACACTATTATATTTTTTAATAAATCCTTTACACTAAATGACAAGTACAGTAAGCAACACTGTCACTGTACTTCGTATATATGTGGCTGACATGTTTCTATCCATCTAATCTATGTGTGATTCTCTATTCCTTCTATTCTAAATTGTCGGGTACAGATGCTGAATTGCCGGCCGGCTTTTTTAAAGAGACGGTGCATGAAAACACTATTATTTTTTTTGATAAATCCTTTACACTAAATGACAAGTACAGTAAGCAACACTGTCACTGTGCTTCTTATATGTGTGACTGACATGTTTCTATCTATCTAATCTATGTGTGATTCTCTATTTTTTCTGTTCTAAATTGTCGGGTACCGGTGTATGCCGCTGCTGAATTGCCGGCTTTTCATGTTTCACTGTGAGCACTGTTCCCATCGATTTGGGCAATCACTGTAATGCCACAACCACCATGGCTGTGGCATTACAGTGAGTGGCAGACAATCCCTGCATGATTGGTGCTCTAAATAGCGCCAGACATGCAGGACACGCTTTTGGTGCACGAACAGTTATCGAACATAACCTCGAACAGCCGAATTTTTTGCAAATCGTTCGGGTTCGTCGAACAACTCGAACACCGCCCAAAACAGCTCGAATTTGAGATTGGCGAACAGTTCTAGTCGAACACCGCTCATCTCTACTTATGGGCACAATATTTTGCCACAGGCTGTCAAGGGCAACAGCAGGTGTGCGGGCATCGCATCATTTTATTCATTTGAATAGAGAGCACAGGGAGGATTTGTTGGTGTGGAAGCGTTTTTTTGGTCAATTACAACGGCAGGTCATTGATTCAGCTGGAGTTTTTGAACAGCTTTGATTTCGAGATTTACACGGACGCTGCAGGCGGGGCTGGCTATGGGGCCTTTTGTAAGGGAAAGTGGAGCGTTGGTAAATGGCCTGATTCATGGAAGGAGAGGGGTCTTACAAAGAATCTTGCTCTGTTGGAATTATTCCCAATCGTAGTCGCGGTCTCAATTTGGGGTGAATTCTTCTCGAACTGGAGAGTCAGGTTCCACTGCTATAATATGGGTGTGGTGGCGGTGATTAACAGCTTGTCGGCTTCGTCTCCTCCTGTTATTAAGATGGTCAGGGAACTGGTACTCCAGTGTTTGGAGTTGAATGCATGGATTTCGGCAGTACATGTGCCAGGTGTGCAAAATTCTATAGCTGATGCTTTGTCTCGTTTCCAGTGGGAGCGTTTTCGGGCACTGGCACCAGAGGCAGAAGTCGCAGGAGTGGAATGCCCTTCGCAGTTGTGGCAGCTGATTACGGATGAGCTGGAAGATTGATCCAGGAGTCAGTTGCGAGTTCAACCTGGCAAAGCTGGGTGTCCCATTGGGTGGCGGTAGAGAGTGACGAGGATAGAACACTGGCGGTTTTGTTTTTAGTTGGTAAGGCTGCGGAGTTAGGGTGGTCGGCATCTAGAATCAGTAAATTTGTTGCCCGGCTTGCATTCGGTTTCAAATTGCAGGGAGTGTCTGATGTCGCAAAATCATTTTTAGTCAAGCAGGCACTTAGAAGTTTTAGAAAAGGAGCAGGATTTTGGATAAGCGTAGGCCAGTCACGTTTAGTATGTTGGAAAGGTTAGGTGTTGTATTGGAAAGGATTTGTTGTTCTACTTTCGAGGCGGCTCTATTTAAGTTAGCTTTTTCCCTAGCCTTTTTTGGGGCAATGAGAGTAGGTGAATTGGTCGCCCCCAGCTGGAATAGGGCAGGGGGTTTATTAGCCGAAGACATGAGTTGCTGGGCTAGGCTTTAGGGGTATGGTATGGAGCCGGGTTATGTCGGAGTTTCACAAAGCGGCTAGATTGGACAGAACACCTGATTATCTGGTTGTACATATGGGAGGGAACGATTTAGGGGCTAGGCCCGTGAGAGAGTTAATTCGGGATATCCGTTTTGATTTTTTGAGGTTGTGGACTTTGTTTCCGGGGGTGCTGACGGTTTGGTCAAATATAGTTCCTAGGAAGAAATGGCGGGCGGCCAGATCGGTAAAAGGGATAAATAGGGCAAGAGTGAAATTAAATAGGGCCATATCCACCTTCGTGTCAAGGAATGGTGAGATAAGCGTTAGGCACTTTGAGTTGGAATTTGGGGTTGGTAATTTCTGATTGGAAGATGGTGTTCATCTCAATGCAATTGGTATTGATCTTTGGGCCCTGGCAATACAGGGGGGGATTGAAAGGGCATTGGTGGTTTTGGGGTACTCACGAGCCTAAGGTTTCAGGGCTGTTCGTGGTTGGCGGGGGGTGGGGTTCTTGGAGTTGGTACCGAATTGTCAGTGGAAGGAATTGGGAAAATTCCAGGTCGTTTAAATTGAGTGGGGGGTGATCTGGCAGTCGGTTCTGGGCTCTGGACAGGGTTTTACCCCGGGAGCTTTTAGTTGGTTAGTCTTTCACGGATTGTGGAAGTTTGGTGCCCTTGAGCTGGTGGTGTACGACTGAGGGTAACATGGCGGTTGAGTTCTTTTAATTTATTTCAAAGCCAGATCTATTAGCTCCAAGAACCCTCCCTCCATATATATTTATTTCATTGATAATTTTGATTGTTATTGTTGTTTGTTAATAAAATGGCCGCTGTGGCCAAAAATGTATCCAATGAACAACAGGTTGTAACGTTTTTATTTTGGGGACGGGATCCTCGGGTAAGGCGGGAGAAGGTAAGCCATCAGGTAAGAAACCATATTAGCTGTACCAGGTTATGTACAGCTGACAGCTGCTGCAATTTCACCCATTGGGAGATGCTATTCACTTATATCTCAGGTCAATTTTAAGTCACATTGGTGGTCACTAAGGGGCTACAGTAACTCTTCAGCCTCATGTGTGTATCTTTTCAAGCACTGATTTTTCATTAAAGTGGGAAAAGGCAAGTCATGCATATGCAAGTAGTTTAAGGGGTGTGAAATCATGCTGCCAAATTTCCTTGAAATATATATAGTACTTTGACTGTGCATAAGTGTTAGGCAGCTGAGAAAAAACTTCTGCATACTAAGAATACTAAGAATTAATTCAAAATTGGAAGTGTTAATAGTTTATTTTTATCAGTTAACAAAATGCAAAGTCAATGAACAAAAGAGAAATCTAAATCAAATCAATATTTGATGTGAGCACATTTGCCTAAAACTTTTCACAGTATTGTATACATACTTTTTTTCTTGATAAAATCTATATAATATCAGAAATAAACCTAGAGATGAGTGTATGAATCCATGGACGATCAACAATGAGTTGAGCACAAAGACAAATTGCCCGATACAATTTAACAACCTGCTGAAGACTCAGGGATTGGGCTAATGGCATAAGGCGTTGCAAGATGGGCTTCAACATTATGCCCTGGAGTTATCACATGGTCTAGCATAGTCAATTGGAGGGGTTGGGAGTATCCCACTGAGTATAAAAGATGAGGGTCAGTCAGCCAAGGAGTGTCATTTTATGCTTCTACAGTGGAGGGATAGGAGGTCAGAGTGCACCGCTCATTCAACCTAGCCATAGAAATAGGATCTGATTGTGGTGTAATACTTTCAGTGCTCATGCAGATTGAAAATAGGAGTCCTAGTCTAAGTCTGTGAATACTAAGTCAAAGAATCAAGTAATCTACACTACATTCCTAATTATTAGACAAATGCTGTTTTTCTCTGATGTTCCTAAATAATTGATGCAAATGACTCAGTATATTGTTCAAATGATCAACCATTAGAGTATAGATCACATTTTATTGGCCAAATACAGTTCTGGGCTCCGGTGCTCAGGAAAGACATATTGGAGCTAGAGAGAGTACAAAGGAGGGCGACTAAGGTAATAAAGGGAATGGAGGGGCTAGAATACCCAGAGAGGTTGTCAAAATTAGGCCTATTTACATTGGAAAAGAGAAGGCTTAGGGGAGACCTCATAAACATGTATAAATACATCAGGGGGCAGTACAGAGATCTCTCCCATGACCTGTTTATACCAAGGATGGTGGCAAAGACGAGGGGGCACACTATGCGCCTGGAGGAAAGGAGGTTCCTGCACCAGCATAGAAGGGGATTCTTTACGGTCAGAGCCGTGAGACTCTGGAACTCTCTGGGAGAGGAAGTGGTGATGTCCAACTCACTTAATGAGTTCAAGAGAGGCCTGAAAGCCTTTCTTGAGAACAATAAAATTACATCTTATGCTTAGTTAATTAATACAGGGATTTAATCTGACTGCCAGATTGGTGTCGGGAAGTGAATTTTTCCTCAATGATGTAAATTGGCCTATACCGCATGTTTTTTTTTTGCCTTAACCTGGATCAACGCTGCGGAATAGCTGCAGTGCACAAGAAATAGGCTGAACTGGATGGACGCTTGTCTTTTTTCGGCCTTATAAACTATGTAACTATGTAACTATGTATGCAAACCTACCAATAGTATAGTGCACTGAAGCCTCCTCATTTATATGAACGATCCCTTCAGTAATAGTACCAATTTCAGGTCACATGTGGCTTCTTTTGCCTCTGGCAAGCACATCAGTGACTACGAAGCACAGGGCATAACGGCATATTTGTCACATCACTCATATTAATCACAGCAGGATGACATAGCCTTTGACAGTGACACCAGACGCTATAGTCAGTGTTCTTCTCAGTCCACGTACTCCACCGCCATAATCCTTACTGTTGTACAGAGTTAAATTTCCATTTGGTCAGTGACACCTGTTTCTATTCTGCCCAGTAGTCTCCTAAGTCACAGCACCATGAGTGATAAGAAATATACTATAACAGAAAAGCTTCTTCCAGTTGATTTATTGGAAGAGATTAACAGGGAGCCTTTGTTCTGAAACTACATAAGGCCGGAGGAGATGGAGAACATGTTTTTAAAACCAATCTGTGTTTCTGACTCGCTGAGCCTGGTGGTAGGGACACTAGCATTAGTAGAGGCTGACAGTCAGAGAGAAAATTATGATGACGAGGCTGGCCGTGACAACCAACTGTTGTAATGGGGTGATGAAAAATAAAAAAGGAGACCTTAATTACCCATGGCAAGCCATATGCAGGAATGCTTGTGGAATGACAGACATATTACTAATGTCAAGCAAAGGGATATCTATTGGAGATCCACACTTTAAAACCATCACTATGAAGGCAAATTGTGGTAATTTTTTTCCGGCTTCTAAAAAAAGAGTTCAAATTAGCTAATTAACAGAATAAGATGTGTTACATGCTCTGCAAAGCTTTCATTGAGCTGTGTCCTGGCACTCAAAACGACTGACCAGCAGAATCCTCTGTGATCCACGCAGGCATAACGACCCCCGCCTGTTAGGGCTACCTAGTAGCCGAGGTAGCAACAGCTACCGTATCTTTGACATGATGGACCAAATATTTTATCTGCCAATTAAACACACTTCAGCAAACAGAGATGCAATGGCTGATCTGCCCGCCAAACATACCAAGACTATGTCTTATCTCAGACAGATATCCAGAGGCCCGATCCAATAGACTCCTGGGTCAACAGATTTAATCAGTGGCAAGAACTGTCCCAGTGTGCTTTGGACATATAGTCAAATCCAACCTCTAGTGTAATGCCAGAGAGGGTGTTCAGCATTTGCCACACCCAAGCAAACTAGGTTTTCTACCACAAGCGAGGAAAATCTAACATTTGTCAAAATGAATTAGGCATGGAACAGTGCACCTATGGCTGATGCCAATGATTAAATCGGCCATACTATCTGCCTGCCTGTCTTATTGTCCTTTGTTTGTCTTCTGCACAGTTCTATTGCCACCAGACACATGCTCAACCGGGCATCTACTTCCTGTAAATTATGTAATCTAAACTGTAGTACTGCTGCCTCTGGGGCTGCCATTGCTGGCTCTGCACTGCAAGGCATTTCCTTGCCTACCCCATTTAAATTCTATACTGTGCAACTTTTGCGCCTACTACTGCCAGTGCACAGCCATGCCAGACAGACATCTTTTGGCTGTCCACTTTGTTTTATAGTGCTAGAGTTGTACTGCTGCTGCCATGGCTGCCATTGCTGGCCCTACACTGCCAGACATCTCCTTGCCTTCCCTGTTCTAATTCTAAAACCATGAGGTTTCTGCCACTACCACTGCACAGCCACACCAGCCACACATCTCCTGGCATCAGACATCAGACTCAGACATTCCCATCATGATATTGTACAGACATTCGGGAAGGTCTATTATTGGCTGTTTAAAAGCCAATGCAGGGAATGCAGCAGCCATTTTTTGGAAGATTTACAATGGTAGGAGGACTTTACAGTTCACAGCTCAACAATAGAGATAGGAAGAGAAAGCTCTAAAATATTGGAAAAATACTCAAGAACGTAATGTGCAATAGAACTGCCACAGTGAATTAGATGAGTATAGTGAAAGAAAATTTCCAAGAGATTCGAGGCACCGAAGATAACTTGTATGAAAAAATGTTACTTTTATTCCATCCTTAAAATCACATAATAAAAATTAAAAAGCAAGGTAGACAGGGCAATGTTTCGGCAATATTGCCCTTTTTCAAGTCAGAGATACAATGATAAAAATACAGCTGTAGAGCCCTGTGAACCATGAGTCTGTGACAGAACCAATTTTGAATACATTTTATTAAATCACAACAGATCCTATTAACTTCTAATGTGCTCTGTGATGTTTCTGTTCTGGTATATTTGATGTCAGAAACAGTTGTGAACACTAAGCTATTTTTGTCATGCAATATACCAGGACAATGAAGTTGTTAGCATAGCTTTACACATAATGCAAAATTACAATGTAATCTAATAGAAATATCTGGGATCCCACACTCCGATAAAGAAATATACCTAGCGTAGGTATACAAAATGTTACGTAGAAATATAATGCTTCCAAGTGACAAACCAGTCAACATAGTGTATTATTTAAGAAGCAACAATTAATACAGTGAAAAGGCATGTCTAACAAGTACAATTAATGGTTAATTAAGGGTCCATTTACACCGACTGGCGGAACTAATCGACCACAGATCGGTAAACATTTACAAATCAGCGGTGATTTAATATTTAGTTTACACAGGCAGACAGTAGTAAATAATGAGTTCAAATTTGTCCATGGTGCTTCAATAATAATAATCAACCATAAGCCTATGTCTGGCCAGAATATTAGTGTAACACAAAATTAGGGATGGAATGGCATTGTAAACTACACTGCTTCATTCCATGAAGTCCAATAAAAAATATATAAACCCCTATGTATCTCTAAAAAAGGAAGCCTATAGATGATAGATGCCACTGTACAACATACACCACTGACATCCATTAAATGTTTACAGTACATCAAGAGCTGTTCAATAGCTTATCATAATGTATCCGTTAAACGAATATTATTACAACCTATAGGTAATACAAACCGTTAAAATGCTACTGCCTAACATACAGTTGAAATTGAAGCTTAAAACATTCTCTCTCTCTCTCATTATTCTGACATTTGGCAAATATTAAAAATTATGGTAATCCTAATTGACTTAAAACGGGAAAGGTTTATTTTGATTTCAAGTCAGATATTGAGAAAAACACACATATGTGTCTTTTTATATAGTGTATGTAAACTTCTGGTTTCAACTGTAAATGCATATCCATTTAAAAGGATGCCATTACAGCCAATGAGTGCTGGATGCATTTGACACAGCCTCTGAATAAGGTATATATGGGGAGCTTTTCTCAACATATAAGTATGTAACTGAAACGTCGCCACTAGTGTTGAGCGAGCACTAAAATGCTTGGGTGCTCGAAGCTCGGGCCGAGCTCACTGTGATACTCGGGTGCTTGACCCAAGCAACGAGCCCAATGTTAGTCTATGGAAGACCCGAGCATTTTTGCGACGGCACCCCCGGCAGTCTGTAGAAAGCCTAAAAAGTGCCCAAAACGATAGTGACAGTGCTCAAATGACATGGGGACAGCATGGGGATCGCCCCAGGAAGCATTTCTGACCCCCAGGTCACTGCTGTCAACAACGTGGTCAGAAGTATTAAGCCACTTTTACGGGCTCACAATAAAACGTTCAAAAATGAAACTGAAACGGTTTTCCTGTGAAATATGTTAAGAAACTTCCTTTTCAGGTTAAAGACTTGTGTATAAGGTAAAATAAATAACCAAAAACAAAAATACTCCTCCACACCTTGGGCTATGTTCACAAGTTGCATTTTTTATGTGTTTTTGCACTTTTGTATTGCTTTCAACCGTGACAAATGCATTCACTGGGAAATGTCATTTTAACATTTTACAACCTTATCTGGCCATGTGCTATGTGACACATGCATACAGTGCTGAAAATACATGGGAATAGCATGGGGAAGACCCCTGGAAGCATCTCTGACACCCAGGTCACTGCCTAAAAGTGTGCCCATCAGAAGTGATCCTTGCCGCATCAGAAGATGCAGATTTGCAACTATCTCCGTGCAAGTCCTTGTCCCAGGGCAGTGTTCAATTGTACCTCCCCCATTCCTTGCAATGCAAGCACAAGTATGCAGCCTGCCACCCACCCACCCCAGGCTGCAATACGATACTGCTTGCTTGCTTGCACTTGAAATTGGACCTTTTAGGCATATGGAGGCGGAATCTGGCCACCATGCCATGGCTGTGTCGGCGGCCTGGTATCCATACTCAGTCCCCAGCCACCCGGCGGACGGGTGTCTGCGCTTGGTCACCAGCCGCCAGGGGGCGGCCGGGTGTACATACTTGGTCTCCAGCCGCTCCGCGGCCGGGCGGCCGGGTTTCCATAAACGGTCCCCAGCCGCCCCTATTTGAAGGACAGCCTAACCACAAACACGTGGACAAGTGAATGTGGCCAGGGATGGTCCATCTGACTGATGCCTTCACACTGGGTTAATATTGTGGAAACCGGGACACAGTTGGACACTGGGATGCAACACGTCCTCCAGACATAGAGGATTGCGGGTCCTGGGTCAATCTGTCTTCAACACAAAGTTCAGAAGGTAGACAGCAGCAGTGGTCGGCCTCCTACACAACGAGTAAATTATTCAGGATCATGAGGCCATCCATCTCCTTAGCTTTCTGTTCCTTGGAATGCAAGCTGATGTCTCTAGTAGCGTCTAGGCCTAAGGTGGTCAGCGTTTTGGCGCATATCCTACCTCCTCCGAGAATTGCTGGATGTTTTCCTGCTGCTATCCCAGTTCTTTGACTCCCATTAAAACATAGCTTCAGGTCATGAATGATGGATGAGGTGGTGGCAAAGGAGAAAGAGCAGGAGGAACAGGGACCATTCACATCAATATCAGGCCAGTCAACCACACATGTCTTGTAGGATATGTTTCTGTACCAAAAGGAGCGGTTCAGCTACACAGTTATAGGGCATACAGTGAGTGCAATGCATACCAAAAATTTCGAGGCATTCCAATGCCCCTTGGAAGTGACATGGAGGTCAGAGGGCCTTAACTAAACCATTTTTCCATTTATAGCAACTGGGTCTCCTGTACACTGTTGGCCTAAGCAGTGAATGGAAGGCTTTCCAAAAATTATGAGGAACTGCAATGCCCCTTGAAACAGACGTGGATTACAGCGTACTAAAAACCTTCTACCCATTATTGGGGAGTGGGTCTCCCTTAGTGTTCGCCTATGCATTGAAAAGCAAAAGCTGATCAAAATTAGGAGGAAATGCAATGCCTGTTATAAGAGTCGTGGAGGTTAGAGGTAATTAAAAACAACATTTCAATGCCCCTTGGAAGAGCTGTGGAGTTCAGAGTGGTTTAACAAGACGGTTTTAATGCCCCTTGGAAGAGCTGTGGAGTTCAGAGTGGTTTAACAAGACGGTTTTAATGCCCCTTGTGTCACGCTGTCTCTGTATACTGGAGGTAGGGGGCCTAAGCTGACCCTAAGCTGGGGCCCTGACTAGTCCCTCAACCTGGAGGTACTGTTAAAGGTACAGAGGTCCAGGCCGCCAGCGTAACCCCTACCTCCTGAGGATCCCTGCACCTAAGTAATCTAGTCCTGAGAAGGACCCCGATCACAACAAAAGGGGACAAGTAATAATATGCCCACACACAGTACTTAGACGAACGAGACAGTACAAGGGAAAAACCAAAACCACCTTGCATACAACAACTACACAACTACAACAGAGGGAACACCAACGGGAAAGGAGATAAATGATAAAGCGAGGAAGGGAAAAAACACTCCAAATACACTTATCTCAGAAACTCCAAACACCACGATCCGCTCTGTTAGTCTGAATGAAATGCTTTCACCGACACTTCCCAAACAGACCAGCAGGCATTTGAAGGAGACTCACTACAGCAGCATTGATTGCAGCTGGGCGAGGCTGGACCTCGTCTAGCACAGAGAGAGAGAGAATTAACTCCCTCACTGCCGAAAACACAAAGCACCAAAAAGTCAGCTGCGAGAAGTCAGGCTGTGTAATCGTGACGATCTTCGTGGCGACACACCCGTGACAGTACCCCCCCTTCTACGAGGGGCCTCCGGACCCTCAGGGCCAGGTTTATCCGGGTGAGTCGTGTGGAAGGCCCGAACTAATCGGTCTGCGTTAATATCCGACGCAGGAACCCACATCCTCTCCTCAGGACCATACCCTTTCCAATGAACCAGGTACTGAAGGGACTGACGATTAAAACGTGAATCGATGACCCTTGATACCTGGAACTCCAAGTTACCATTGACCACCACTGGAGGGGGAGGCAAAGGTGACGGTACCACCGGCGCCACATACCTCTTAAGCAACGATCTGTGGAACACGTTGTGAATTTTAAACGTAGGGGGGAGGTCAAGACGGAATGCCACCGGATTAATAATAGAACTGATTCTGTACGGCCCGATGAACCTGGGACCCAGTTTCCAGGAGGGAACCTTAAGTTTAATATTCCTGGTAGACAACCATACCCGATCGTTCACACTTAGGTCCGGACCAGACACTCTCCTCCTATCAGCCATACGTTTGTATCGGTTCCCCATAGTATTCAGTTTCTTCAGCACCCCTCTCCATACTGAAGCGAGTGATGAGGAAAATCGTTCCTCCTCAGGAACCCCCGAAGAGCCCCCCCTACTGAAAGTACAAAACTGGGGGTGAAAACCATATGCCCCAAAAAACGGGGACTTACCAGTGGACTCGCTCCGCCTATTATTGAGAGCAAACTCTGCCAGAGGTAAGAAAGAAGCCCAGTCCTCCTGGTTCTCTGACACAAAACACCGGAGATATGTCTCCAAGCTCTGGTTCATACGTTCCGTCTGACCATTGGTCTGAGGGTGAAATGCCGATGAGAATGACAAATGCATCCCCCGCCGTGCACAAAACGCCTTCCAGAACTTGGACACAAACTGAGACCCCCGATCAGACACCACATCGGAGGGTACCCCGTGAAGCCTCACAATCTCCCCAATGAACACCTGCGCAAGAGTTTTAGCATTAGGGAGAGCCGGAAGAGCGATAAAATGTGCCATCTTGCTGAACCTGTCCACTACAACGAGTATGACCGTTTTACCCGAAGACGGAGGGAGGTCCGTAATAAAGTCCATAGACAGATGAGTCCAAGGACGCTCCGGGATCTTCAAAGGTAAGAGGGCCCCAGACGGACGGGTATGTGAGGTCTTAGAGCGCGCACAAACCCCACAGGACGCGACAAAAGTTACCACCTCCTTATGTAAGTTAGGCCACCAAAACCGACGCGAGAGAAGATCCACAGTTGCTTTACTCCCCGGGTGTCCTGCCAAAACTGAGTTATGGTGTGCCTCGATCACCTTTTGTCGCAACTGATCTGGAACAAACAGTCTCCCCGGAGGTCCAACAGGGGCGTCCCCCTGAGCCTCCAATACCTCCTCCTCCAGCTCAGAGCATACTGCCGAAACCACCACCCCATCCTGAAGGATAGGAGTCGGGTCGTCCGTATTCCCGGCCCCAGGGAAACTATGAGATAAGGCATCCGCCTTTACATTTTTTGACCCAGAACGATATGTAACGACAAAATTAAACCTGGTAAAAAACAATGACCACCTAGCTTGTCTGGGATTCAGACGTTTCGCGGACTCCAGATATAGCAGGTTCTTGTGATCGGTGATGACGGTGACCGGATGGACTGCCCCCTCCAAAAAATGGCGCCACTCCTCAAAAGCTAACTTAATGGCTAAGAGTTCCCTATTGCCGACATCGTAATTCCTCTCAGCGGACGACAATTTTTTAGAGAAAAAGGCGCACGGATGCCACTTACCAGGGGACGAACCTTGTGACAATACTGCTCCCACCCCTACCTCGGAAGCGTCTACCTCTACAATGAATGGCTGTGACGCATCAGGTTGAATGAGTATGGGTGCCGAGGCAAAACATTTTTTCAAGCAGGAGAATGCTTGACAAGCCTTGTCAGACCACCTAGAAAAATCCGTCCCCTTTTTAGTCATGTCTGTGAGAGGCTTAACCATGGACGAGAAATTACGAATGAACTTCCGGTAATAATTAGCAAACCCCAGGAAACGTTGTAGTGCCTTAAGATTCTCTGGCCGATCCCACTCAAGAACTGCCCGCACTTTCCCAGGGTCCATACGAAAACCGGACGCTGAAACCAGGAAGCCTAAAAACTGGAGTTCCTGTACGGCGAACACACACTTTTCCCATTTGGCATACAGTTTATTATCCCGCAAGATCTGTAACACCTGCCTAACGTGCTCCTGATGAGACACCAGATCCGGCGAGTAAATTAAGATATCATCCAGATATATGACAACAAACTGTCCCACCAGGCGGCGAAAAATGTCATTAACAAAGTGTTGGAACACCGCCGGGGCATTAGTCAGACCGAATGGCATGACAAGGTTCTCATAATGCCCCTCCGGAGTGTTAAACGCCGTCTTCCACTCATCCCCCTCCTTCATCCTAATCAGATTGTACGCCCCCCTGAGATCCAACTTAGAGAACCATTTGGCGCCCACGATCTGATTAAAGAGATCGGGAATAAGTGGGAGTGGATACGGATCTCGGACCGTAATCCGATTAAGTTCACGGAAATCCAGGCAAGGGCGTAGGCCTCCATCTTTCTTCTTAACAAAGAAGAACCCCGCAGCCACCGGTGAAGATGAAGGTCTAATATGCCCCTTAGCCAGACTTTCTGAAATATAATCCTTCATGGCCTGCCTCTCAGGACCAGAAAGGTTATACAACCTAGCTTTAGGTAACTTGGCCTCAGGGAGCAGTTTTACAGAACAGTCATACTCGCGATGAGGAGGTAGTTCCTGACACCCTTTCTCCGAGAATACATCCTCAAAGTCCGCCAGAAATGGAGGTAAGACCCAAGGAGTAACCGCACCGATGACCGTGTTCATGCAGTTTTTATTACAGAATTTACTCCATTGGCTTATCTCTCTGGTTTGCCAATTAATAACCGGGTTATGCTTAGTTAACCAAGGAAGGCCCAACACTATAGGAGTGGGAAGACCCTCCAACACGTAGCAAGACAACAGTTCTTTATGTATCGCCCCCACTTGAAGTTTTACGTCATGCACAGCTTGCAAAAAACTTCCCTGACCGAGAGGCCTGGCATCGATCGAGAATATGGGGATGGGTTTAGCCAACTCACTCAATCGCATACCTTGAACCCGGGCAAACCGAGCATCAACCAGATTAGCCCCGGCCCCACTATCCAGAAGAACAGATATCCTCTCAGTTCTCGTACCCACCACCACCTCCGCCGGTACGAGAAACTGAGACGAACCTAGGGACGAAATACCTACTCCCAGATTGCCATCCACCACACAACCTGGGATCAACAGTTTTCTGACAACTCTTCACTCTGCAAAGGACGGGATGGACACCCCCCAATAAAATGTCCCTTTCTCCCGCAGAAGAAACACCTTCCTGTCTTATGGCGCACCACCGGTCCCCTCCCCCGAAATGATGTCCCTCCTAATTGCATAGGCTCCTCTGGACTGACCAGGGGAACCACCATATGAGGGGACCTTGTAGGAGGTGGTGTCATCACAGGGGGTCGAGTTATCCCGCACCTCTCCCGAAGCCGTCTGTCAACGCGAATAGCCAGGGCCATAGCGGCTTCCAGTGACGCCGGAGAGTCATACTGTGCCAACACATCCTGTAATTTGTCGGATAAACCTTGACAAAACTGGCTCCTAAGAGCCGGGTCATTCCACTGGGTGTCCGTGGCCCACCTACTGAACTCCGAACAGAATTCCTCCGCCGGACGATCTCCCTGCTGGATCCTACGTAACTTAGACTCAGCAAGGGAGATCCGATCTGGGTCATCATATACGAGTCCCAGAGCAGCGAAAAACCTATCCACTGACTGGAGAGCCGGGGAGCCCGGGGGAAGAGAGAACGCCCAAGATTGTGGGTCCCCTTGTAGGAGCGAGATGACAATTCCCACCCTTTGTTCTTCACTCCCCGATGACCGAGGCCGCAGCCGAAAGTACAATTTGCATGCCTCCCGGAAAACAAAAAACTTGTCCCGCCCCCCAGTGAACCTGTCAGGGAGAGCTACTTTAGGTTCTAGTCCGGCATGCTCCAGAGGATGCAAAACCTTGGACCTAACGTCCGCCAGCTCCATGGACAAACTCTGCAACTGCCGAGCTAGACCGGCTACTGGATCCATGGTAGCTGGAGAAAAACTAAGTGGGTCGGTGAAAATGTCACGCTGTCTCTGTATACTGGAGGTAGGGGGCCTAAGCTGACCCTAAGCTGGGGCCCTGACTAGTCCCCCAACCTGGAGGTACTGTTAAAGGTACAGAGGTCCAGGCCGCCAGCGTAACCCCTACCTCCTGAGGATCCCTGCACCTAAGTAATCTAGTCCTGAGAAGGACCCCGATCACAACAAAAGGGGACAAGTAATAATATGCCCACACACAGTACTTAGACGAACGAGACAGTACAAGGGAAAAACCAAAACCACCTTGCATACAACAACTACACAACTACAACAGAGGGAACACCAACGGGAAAGGAGATAAATGATAAAGCGAGGAAGGGAAAAAACACTCCAAATACACTTATCTCAGAAACTCCAAACACCACGATCCGCTCTGTTAGTCTGAATGAAATGCTTTCACCGACACTTCCCAAACAGACCAGCAGGCATTTGAAGGAGACTCACTACAGCAGCATTGATTGCAGCTGGGCGAGGCTGGACCTCGTCTAGCACAGAGAGAGAGAGAATTAACTCCCTCACTGCCGAAAACACAAAGCACCAAAAAGTCAGCTGCGAGAAGTCAGGCTGTGTAATCGTGACGATCTTCGTGGCGACACACCCGTGACACCTTGGTAGAGTGGTTGAGGTCACAGTAGCTTAACAAGACGGTTTTAATGCCCCTTGGAAGAGACGTGGAGTTCAGAGAGGTTTAACAAGACGGTTTTAATGCCCCTTGGAAGAGACGTGGAGGTCACAGTAGCTTAACAAGATGCTTTTAATGCCCCTTGGAAGAGATATGGAGCTCCCAGTGTAATAAAAAGACAATATCAATGCCCTTTGGAAGAGACATGGAGGTCCCAGTGGAATAAAAAGACAATATCGATGACCCTTGGAAGAGACGTGGAGGTCACAGTACCTTAACAAGACCACACTGCTTCTTCCTGCCTGTTGGGGTACTCTGCCTCCCTCACTCTGTATGCTGCTGGCCTTGCTCTGCGTGTCCTCCTGCCACGTTGGGTCAGTTACTCGATCATCCACCACCTCCTCCTCTTCCACTTGCGCACCACGATCCTCCTCCTCACTTCGTGGCAATTGTGTCTCGTCATCGTCCACTTCTTGTGACAAATTTCCAGGGTTGACTTCCTCTGGCCGTGGCTGTTCAAATATTTGGGCATCGCTACATGGGATCTCCTCTTCCACCACTTCAAGTGGAGCAGGCGAGGGGCACAAATATGGAAATGGACTAGTGAATTGCTCTTCAGAGTGTCCAACTGTGGTATCAGTTGCTGTCTGACAACACTCGGCATGGTGGGAGGAAGGAGCATCAGGATGAGGAGGAGTATGCGGTCGAGCCTCGCGGCTACTAAAACTTGACCGTGTGGAAGACAGACCGGAGGTGGTGGTGCCCAGATAACTGGAAGTATTATCTGCTATCCAAATAATAACCTGTTCACACTGACCAGTTCGCAGTACTGGTGTTGCAGTGTGGTTCCCTAGTAATTCGGACAAGAAGTGGGAGCGAGAAGATGTTGCTGTTGGTTGTGGCACATTTTCACCTTGGCCACGGCCCCGTCCTCTACACGCACCATCACCAGAACGTCCAGTTCCACGTCCCTTGCGACGCTCCTTGCCCATTGTAAATGAAGTAAAATAGCTTACACTCGCACTATCAATGGAAAAAGGGTAATAAAAAGGAGATTAGAACCATGGAAGAGGAAAACCACAGTTCTATTTCTCTGGCCTACACCAGAATCTTTTAAACAGATATATTTGTGTCTGAACAGTCAGGGAGACACTATTACTGTTTTTTTTTTTATGGAAAAAGGCCTAAGGCAGGATAATACAGAGATTAGAAACGTGGAACTGCAAAACCACAGTTCTAGTTATCTGGCCTACACCAGACTCTTTTAAACAGAAATATTTGTGTCTGAACAGTCAAGAAGACACTATTACTGTTTTTTTTTACGGAAAAAATGCCAAAAGCAGGAAAATACAGAGATTTGAACTGTGGAACTGCAAAACCACAGTTCTAGTTATCTGGCCTACACCAGACTCTTTTAAACAGATATATTTGTGTCTGAACAGTCAGGGAGACACTATTACTGATTTTTTTACGCAAAAAAAGCCAAAAGCAGGAAAATACAGAGATTTGTACTGTGGAGCTGCAAAACCACAGTTCTAGCTATCTGGCCTACACCAGACTCTTTTAAACATATATATTTGTGTCTGAACAGTCAGGGAGACACTATTACTGTTTTTTTTTACGGAAAAAATGCCAAAAGCAGGATAATACAGAGATTTGAACCGTGGAACTGCAAAACCACAGTTCTAGTTATCTGGCCTACACCAGGCTCTTTTAAACAGATTTATTTGTGTCTGAACAGTCAGGGAGACATTATTACTATTTTTTTTTACGCAAAAAATGCCAAAAGCAGGATGATACAGAGATTTGAAACGTGGAACTGCAAAACCACAGTTCTAGTTATCTGGCCTACACCAGACTCTTTTAAACAGAGATATTGAAGTCTGAACAGTCAGGGAGACACTATTACTGTTTATTTTATGGAAAAAATGCCAAAAGTAGGATAATACAGAGATTTGAACCGTGGATCTGCAAAACCAGAGTTCTAGTTATCTGGCCTGCACCAGACTATTTTAAACAGATTTATTTCTGTCTGAACAGTCAAGAAGACACTATTACCGTTTTTTTTACGGAAAAAATGCCAAAAGCAGGATAATACAGAGATTTGTTCCGTGGAGCTGCAAAAACACAGTTCTAGCTATCTGGCCTACACCAGACTCTTTTAAACATATATATTTGTGTCTGAACAGTCAGGGAGACACTATTACTGTTTTTTTTTATGGAAAAAATGCCAAAATCAGGATAATACAGAGATTTGAACCGTGGAACTGCAAAACTACAGTTCTAGTTATCTGGCCTACACAAGACTATTTTGAACAGATATATTTGTGTCTAAACAGTCAAGGAGACACTATTACTGTTTTTTTTTTACGGAAAAAATGCCAAAAGCAGGAAAATACAGAGATTTGAACCGTGGAGCTGCAAAACCACAGTTCTAGTTATCTGGCCTACACCAGACTCTTTTAAACAGATGTATTTGTGTCTGAACAGTCAGGGAGACACTATTACTGCTTTTTTTATGGAAAAATGCCAAAAGCAGGATAATACAGAGATTTGAACTGTGGAACTGCAAAACCACAGTTCTAGTTATCTGGCCTACACCAGACTCTTTTAAACAGATATATTTGTGTCTGAACAGTCAGGGAGACACTATTACTGCTTTTTTATGGAAAAATGCCAAAAGCAGGATAATACAGAGATTTGAACCGTGGAACTGCAAAACCAGAGTTTTATTTCTCTGTCCTACACCAAACTCTTTTAAACAGATATATTTGTGTCTGAACAGTCAGGGAGACACTATTACTGTTTTTTTTACGGAAAAAATGCCAAAAGCAGGATAATACAGAGATTTGAACCGTGGAACTGCAAAACCACAGTTCTATTTCTCTGGCCTGCACCAGACTCTTTTAAACAGATGTATTTGTGTCTGAACAGTCAGGGAGACACTATTACTGTTTTTTTTACAGAAAAAATGCCAAAAGCAGGATAATACAGAGATTTGAACCGTGGAACTGCAAAACCACAGTTCTAGTTTTCTGGCCTACACCAGGCTATTTTAAACAGATATATTTGTGTCTGAACAGTCAGGGAGACACTATTACTGCTTTTTTTTATGGAAAAATGCCAAAAACAGGATAATACAGAGATTTGAACTGTGGAACTGCAAAACCACAGTTCTAGTTATCTGGCCTACACCAGACTCTTTTAAACAGATATATTTGTGTCTGAACAGTCAGGGAGACACTATTACTGTTTTTTTATGGAAAAAATGCCAAAAGCAGGATAATACAGAGATTTGAACCGTGGAACTGCAAACCACAGTTATAGTTATCTGGCCTACACCAGACTCTTTTAAACAGATATATTTGTGTCTGAACAGTCAGGGAGACACTATTACTGTTTTTTTTTACGGAAAAAATAAATATAGCAGGATAATACAGAGATTTGGACCGTGGAACTGCAAAACCAGAGTTTTATTTCTCTGTCCTACACCAAACTCTTTTAAACAGATATATTTGTGTCTGAACAGTCAGGGAGACACTATTACTGTTTTTTTTTACGGAAAAAATGCCAAAAGCAGGATAATACAGAGATTTGAAGCGTGAAACTGCAAAACCACAGTTCTAGTTATCTGGCCTACACCAGACTCTTTTAAACAGATATATTTGTGTCTGAACAGTCAGGGAGACACTATTACTGTTTTTTTATGGAAAAAATGCCAAAAGCAGGATAATACAGAGATTTGAACCGTGGAACTGCAAACCACAGTTATAGTTATCTGGCCTACACCAGACACTTTTAAACAGATATATTTGTGTCTGAACAGTCAGGGAGACACTACTACTGTTTTTTTTTACGGAAAAAATGCCAAAAGCAGGATAATACAGAGATTTGAAGCGTGGAAGTGCAAAACCACAGTTCTATTTCTCTGGCCTGCACCAGACTCTTTTAAACAGATGTATTTGTGTCTGAACAGTCAGGGAGACACTATTACTGTTTTTTTTACAGAAAAAATGCCAAAAGCAGGATAATACAGAGATTTGAACCGTGGAACTGCAAAACCACAGTTCTAGTTATCTGGCCTACACCAGACTCTTTTAAACAGATATATTGGTGACTGAACAGTCACAGACACACTCATTTTTTTTGGGGTGAGATACCAAAAGGTTAATAAGACGCATATTTGTACAGTCTGACTGAGGAAAAAAAAAATACAGGATTTAGATGAAAAAAAAAAACGATTTTTCCTGGCCCCTGAGACCGGGGGATAAGTCTAGCAATTTGACCAGCAGGAGCACACAGGACTGTAATGCAGCGTTTGTTGGTATAACCACTGCGTCTCCTATACAGCTTGCCTGCCTGATATCTGGGATGGATATTAGTCCTGAGAAGGACTGTTTGTTTGATTTGGCAGGCTTTAGAGACCCTACACTAACTATTTCGGAGTATAAATCTCTCCCTAGCTCAGCAGCACTGACTCTACACTGGCTGATCCAGAGCGACTGTGTCCAAGATGGCGGCGCCCAGTTTTAAATACTCGAGGTGACGCTGTGCGGCCGGCCAATCACTGTAATGCCCACAAACAACATGGCTGCGGCATTGCAGTGACTGGCTGGCAATCCCTGCATGTTCATTGGCTCTGTAAAGAGCGCCAAATGTGCAGGGCGGAGACCTGAGCTCCTGCCCGAGTAACCCGGAAATGCTCGATGCTCGCCGATCATACCGAGTAGTGAGATGCTTGGGCGAGTACCGAGCAGTGTCGAGCATGCTCGCTCAACATTAGTCGCCACGCCACATGGGCTATTAAAGGTCCTTTTTTCTTTTTGCTAATTTTGAATTGCTTCCTCCTTTTTCATTTTTTATATACAGTATATATAGATATATATTGATCCATTTTGTGACAATTAAGTTGCTTGTTTTCTATCCTCAGTAGATGTTTACATGATTTTTTGACTTAAAAGGCTGACTGACTCTTAGTGTATCTTATTACCTGATTCTAGCTAAGGGCTGTGTTGTTCAATTACAACTGTATATGCCTCTGCACATTTAAACAGGATTATGTAGATCATTTTCAGTGCCCTCTAGGGCTTTGGAAGCAAATAAATGCTGCACTCAGTCCTAATACCTGAACACTTACCAAAATAAATGATCTAATCATTTTAACTAATGTGTCAAGTGCAAGTAAAGGGATGCTGTAGCATTTACTTTCATCATTGGTCATCGATTCATTACTGCTTAAACATTACTGAATCTGGATTCCCTTAAAAATTAGAAGCAGGCAAATTTAAAGTGTACATGTAAATGTTTGCTGACAAATGTTTAAAAAATGAAGGTAAGATGTATATTTAGCTGTCACATTCTAATCCTTGCAAAAAGTAATATTATGCGGCCCAATGGATCACATTAGTTACTGTATATTGCATGTTTGATTGCATACGCTATATTGTATAGAGAGAGAGAGAGAGAGAGAGAGAGAGAGAGAGAAAGAAAATTGGTGATGTGTTTAATATTTATTTAATCTGCTGTATGTATTGTAACAAAGCCAGGTAGGACTGGGTTAAATCCTGGCACTGCAAGTCTTGATTAGATGCACCTGTAGAGTTTTGCTAAGAATGAGGAAGTAGCTTCATGGAGTGGCAGTCTCCTGAGAGCGTGTCAGTCTGCTGGATGTACAGAGGAAAATGTGTTATCTGGTGAATGTATATACCATGAGCACCAGACTGGATGTGTCTTGGAACTGAAAAGTGTTGGAAATCCAGAATCCCTGTATGAGAAGAGTCTGCACAGTCCATGTGCAGAGAACTGCAAGTATGAGTGGTTGCTATGGAAATAGCTGTTTTGCTTGATGGAGCTGGAGCTAGATCAGCTGTGCATGTGTAGCCAGGGTCTGTTCTATTTTGTTAGCGCCTGTAAAAGGCTAGGGATTATGTTTCAGAGTTTGTTTGGTGCTGTGCAACCTGTTGAAAGCAATAAAAGCAATGTGTTTGGACCAAAACTGCATTGCCTCTGTCAACACTACCCAAGGCCTATTGTCTAGTGCCTATCAGAGAGCGTGAAACCCTAAAATTGGTGGATAATGAGGGCATGAAGTCCCAGAGAGCACTGGCGATGATAGTGTAAGGATTGGATGTCCTGGATAAAGGTGGCTACAGTGTTGCACATGCAGTCTGAAAGCATGGAGACGCTGTCCTGCCAGAAGGTGACATTGAATAGGTGTTTTGGCATGGCTCACCAGATGTTGGTAACAACTGATTCATTCCACTCAGGCAAAAAATCAAACCATAGGTATTCGCAAATTAAATTATGGATTGATTTCTTTGCATGTATGGATTGGATGGGTTGTTACCGACATCTGGTGAGAATTTCATGTCAATAGCACCTTTACAAATATGTTTACTTATAAAATTGGTGATGTGTTAAATACTTATTTCACCTGCTCTATAAGTTTCCGTAATTCAGTGTTCTTTTTCCAATACATCTATTCATTCAAGCTTGATGTCTCATTGTATAGGGGTATTGGTCTCTTAGTAACCTTGACTTTTCCATATTTCTCCCCCCATCTCACATACCCATGATTGCCAAGGTGAGTGCCTTGTCGTTGCCACACCCTTCTTTCTTATTATTGTGTTATGTGATACATGCAAATCTTGTTCATGCACTGATCAGTTATAATGACTTAAATCAATATGAATAATATTATTTAGATTTGCTTCATGCCACTGTGTCACCCCAGGCCTGGATGCCACAAATAATAAAGGCTGTGTCTGAGAGCAGGAGGGAGGTTCCCTGGTTAGGGACCATTAGCATGCAGCACCTCCTGTCCCAGGCCAGTAGGGGGAGCTGGCTGCCCTATAAAAGCTGGAACTGGGGCAGTGTTAGAGAGACCAGAACCCACTTCTGAAGTGTCCAGAAGGGTTCTCAGAGAAGAGGGACAGGTCAACAGCAGCTGAGGAGTCCGTGAGGCAGAGGAGAAACTGCAAGCCAGGGACAGAGGCGACGAGAGCCAGTCCTGGCTGAGAGAACCACACAACTGGACATTGGGGTCCGAGGCTGTCAGGGTTATAAGCCCAGCAGCAGAGAACCAACCCGCGAGGGATTTCAGGTCCCTTGGCCTAAGAAGCCTGGAGGCTCCGCCACACAGAGGGACCAGTACGGCGAGGAGAAAGCAAAAGGTACACAAGGCCCGAGTCGCAAGCCATACAGGCGAGAAGTACACGGCCAGCTCAGGGACGTGGGCTATTACACCACGAAGACGGGGATAGTCAGAAAGAGCATAGAGAGAACAGTAGGCCTACACACTCACCCTGACCAGTGGGGCTCGCCCGAATGCTCTCAGACACCCAGGCCCATTCCTAACCGGTACTACTGTTGGGTCATTAATAATACCTACAATAAAGACTCTGGACTGTTTGAAGTGGACTCTGAACTCTTAGTATTGCGGCCTGCAGTATCACCCCCAGCATCCACCTACACTGCCCTGAGGCTACACTCTTCCCGTGGGGAGTTATCCTACCCCTGTGCTGCACACCAACACCAGCCTCAGCGGTCTGCCTTGCAGCGGCGGTTATCCCTGACCGCAATCCACGGGTGGCGTAGTCGGACATTCAGAACACTGATAAATAGACCGCCACAATTTGGTCTGACCACGCTGAGCCACGGGATCGGGTTGCCACTACTACCCCCAGCATCGTACAGAAGCCCGGTTCCGGGTACCCCACGGCCCAGGGGGCGAGTCACCACCAAAACAGCAAACAGCTTTGACCTATTCTGTTATACACTCCCTAAGACTATGGACTAGTTCTGTGGTCCAGTATCTAGAACTGAGAGGATTGCAGCAAGCCTATTTGCCATAAATAAATATTTATTTTTCTTTTCTAACTGGTCTAAATTACATTGTTCATATGCTCCTTTGGCTAACAAAGCTAGATTTACACACAAGGACAAGGAGGAATATTTTAGGAATGGAGAGGCACAGGAACATAAAAAAACAATTACCGATTCAGTTAAAGATCAGCACTTAGGCCAGATTAAAAGTTACATATTTATGGCAAGTGAAAAGTCCTTTTTCAGTCCTGTAGTTTACAAGGTGACAAGATGGTGCCTCCATGGATCGGTTTTGTTTTTCCCACACATAGATCAGATGTTTGATAGAATTGAGATATGGAGAATTCAGAGCAAAGTCAACACCGTGAACTGTTTGGCAGAAAAAAAAAATCAAGTAAAGAAATGAAGGCAGATTTACTAAGGTGTCAGCATAGCATGCTTCATGCTATACAGAATGGACAAAATTTCAGTCTTATGAGCTTTAATCAAGGCCATAGATTAACCCCTTTCTGACCCAAGGCGTACTAATACGTATCTGCGCCCTGGGCCTTATGGTCCAGATACAGTACAGACCAAAAGTTTGGACACACCTTCTCATTTAAAGATTTTTCTGTATTTTCGTTAATATGAAAATTGTACATTCACACTGAAGGCATCAAAACTATAAATTAACACATGTGGAATTATATTCTTAACAAAAAAGTGTGAAACAACGGAATATATGTATTATATTCTAGGTTCTTCAAAGTAGCCACCTTTTGCTCACCCCAAACCATCTCGATTGGGTTCAGGTCTGGTGATTGTGGAGGCCAAGTCATCTGGCGTAGCACCCCATCACTCTCCTTCTTGGTCAAATAGCCCTTACACAGCCTGGAGGTGTGCTTGGGGTCATTGTCCTGTTGAAAAATAAATGATGGTCCAACTAAACCCAAACCGATGGAATAGCATGCCACTGCAAGATGCTGTGGTAGCCATGCTGGTTCAGTATGCCTTCAATTTTGAATAAATCCCCAACAGTGTCACCAGCAAAGCACCCCCACACCATCACACCTCCTCCTCCATGCTTCACGGTGGGAACCAGGCATGTAGAGTCCATCCATTCACCTTTTCTGCGTCGCACAAAGACACGGTGGTTGGAAACAAAGATCTCAAATTTGGACTTATCAGACCAAAGCACTGATTTCTACTGGTCTAATGTCCATTCCTTGTGTTCTTTAGCCAAAACAAGTCTCTTCTGCTTGTTGCCTGTCCTTAGCAGTGGTTTCCCAGCAACTATTTTACTATGAAGGCCTGCTTCACAAACTCTCCTCTTAACAGTTGTTGTAGAGATGTGTCTGCTGCTAGAACTCTGTGTGGCATTGACCTGGTCTCTAATTTGAGCTGCTGTTAACCTGCGATTTCTGAGGCTGGTGACTCAGATAAACTTATCCTCAGAAGCAGAGGTGACTCTTCGTCTTCCTTTCCTGGGGCGGTCTTCATGTGAGTCAGTTTCTTTGTAGCGCTTGATGGTTTTTGCAACTGAACTTGGGGACACTTTCAAAGTTTTCCCAATTTTTCGCACTGACTGACCTTCATTTCTTAAAGTAATGATGGCCACTCATTTTTCTTTACTTAGCTGCTTTTTTCTTGCCATAATACAAATTCTAACAGTCTATTCAGTAGGACTATCAGCTGTGTATCCACCAGACTTCTGCACAACACAACAGATGGTCCCAACCCCATTTATAAGGCAAGAAATCCCACTTATTAAACCTGACAGGGCACACCTGTGAAGTGAAAACCATTTCCGGTGACTTCCTCTTGAAGCTCATTAAGAGAATGCCAAGAGTGTGCAAAGCAGTCATCAAAGCAAAAGGTGGCTGCTTTGAAGTACTTAGAATATAAAACAGATTTTCAGTTATTTCACACTTTTTTGTTAAGTATATAATTCCACATGTGTTAATTCATAGTTTTGATGCCTTCAGTGTGAATGTACAATTTTCATAGTCATGAAAATACAGAAAAATCTTTAAATGAGAAGGTGTGTCCAAACTTTAGGTCTGTACTGTACGTATTAGTGCGCCCTGGTGATTTCACCCACACACAAATCGTGTGGGCACGATTGCTGCCGGGTGTCATCAGATTGTCACAGCTGACACCCGGTACTATGTGTGCCGCACCGCTCCCTGCACATTAACCCCCGAAATGCTGCAATCGAAGTGAAAAAAAAAAGAAAAATAAACCAATAAAAGAAAACATATTTGGTATCACCACGTCCGTAACAACCTAACTTATAAAACTGTCCCACTAGTTAACCCCTTTAGTGACACAGTAAAAAATAAAAATAAAAAACAAAGCAAAAAACGATGCTCTATCATCATACCGCCAAGCAAAAAATGGAATAAAATGTGATCAAAAAGACGAATGTAAATAAAAATGGTACCACTGAAAACGTCATCTTGTTCTGGAAAAAATAAGCTGCCATACAGCTCCAACGGACGAAAAATAAAAAAGTTATAGCTCTCAGAATAAAGCGATGTAAAAACTATTTGTTTTTCTGTGGGGGGTTTCCACTGTTTAGGCACATCAGGGGCTCCCCAAACGCAACATGGCATCCGCTAATTATTCAAGCAAACGTCAAATGGTGCTCCTTCCCTTCCGAACCTGCTATGCGCCCAAACAGTGGTTTTCCCCCACATATGGGGTATAAGTGTGCTCAGGAGGAATTGAACAACAAATTTTGGGGTCCATTTTTCCTAATACCCTTGTGAAAATAAAAAAAATTGGGGTCTAAAGTAACATTTTTGTGAAAAAAAGTTAAATGTTCATTTTTTTTCTTCCATATTCCAAAAATTCCTGTGAAGCACATGAAGGGTTAATAAACTTCTTGAATGTAGTTTTGAGCACCTTGAAGGGTGTAATTTTTAGAATGGTGTCACTTTTTGGTATTTTCTGTCATAAAGGCCCCTCAAAGTCACTTCAAATGTGATGTGGTCCCTAAAAAAATGGTTTTGTAAATTTTGTTGGAAAAATGAGAAATCGCTGGTCAACTTTTAACCATTGTAATTCCCTAACAAAAATAAATTTTGGTTCCAAAATTGTGCTGATGTAAAGTAGACATATGGGAAATTGTATTTATTAACTATTTTGTGTGACACATCCCTCTGATTTAAGGGCATGAAAATTCAAAGTTTGAAAATTGCTAAATTTTTGCCAAATTGACGTTTTTTTCACAAATAAACGCAAGTGATATCGAAGAAATTTTACCACTGTCATGAAGTACAATATATCATAAAAAAACAATCTCAGAATCAGGGGGATCCATTGAAGCGTTCCAGAGTAATTAAATCATAAAGTGACAGTGGTCAGAATTGTAAAAATTGGCCTGGTCATTAACGTGCAAACCACCTTGTGGAGTAAAGGGGTTAACAGAAATAATATTTGCTAATTACACAATAAAACTGAAAAATGAAAACAGTATGTTCACATAAAAGTTAAATGAAAATTTCTGTAAGGGCAGAGGCAGACAGTTGCAGAATCTCTCATCTGTTAGAATCGGGTCAATTATGCAAATGAGACTATGATCAGAGTTTGATTAGTGTGTCAGCATAGTGTGCTTTGATTCTCTATGATGAGAGAATTGGAACACACAATGAGTAAAAGATGGAGAACAAAATGTTTCCATCTTCTCCATTGTGTCAGTGTTTGGAAATTGGACTGCACTCAGATGTCATCCGAGTGCAGTCTGATGATTTCCACGCACTCATTGACTTGTATGACAGGTACTGTCTGAGGAAAAATCAGACATGTGCACGGCCCCATAGACTAACATTGATCCGGATGTGTTTTGTCGGATAGCTCGTCTGCATCTGCCCTAATACAAAAAGAGATGACAATGAACCATTAAGCAATAGGTTCTGCTCCTTAAACCATTGCTGAACACATGAAGGAGGACATGTTGTCCTACTGAAAGAGTCCTTCTGTAGGATTAGAACAGTAAATTACACCTACATTCTCCACTCGGTTTTAATTTCTCGGACCATATTTGGTAGGTACTAGCAGCTGCATATGTGGCACCCCTGAGGGTTCAGTCACCACAGAGATACTGCACCTCACCCAGAGGTGTGGTGTTTCCTTCTCTCAGGTAAGGAGGGTGTGTTGCCCAGAACCCCAACACCCGCATTCAACACTACACTGCTCCAGGCCGGCTGGAAGGGCAAGAAACATGTGCACAGTGCTGAGCCCTGTCCCTGGCTGGAGTGGGGGGAACCAAAGGTATGGGGAACCAGTAGTGGGTGTGGGTGGAGGAAGCAGTTAAGGGGAGCACCATAGAAGGAGGTATAAAAAGGGAAGCCATCTTAGGGTGGCAGAGAAGAAAGAGCAGTCAGTGAAGACAGTCTGGGAGCAGAGTCTCTTTAGCAGCTCTGCTCCACAAGTAGGGCCTAGTGCTAGAGGCCCAGGAGGGGAGCAGAGGAGGAAGGCTCCATTCTATTGAAGGGATCCAAGGGGGTATGGCGAGTGCAGGACGGCACCCGTACGCCCCAAATCTTGTCAGAAGACAGAGGGATCAGGCCGCGCAAGAAGGGGACCGGCCCCTGGACCAGCCGTGTTACTTCAGGTCTCGGCTGGAAAAACCGGAGGCTTCTGGCTTTTATAGTTCAGTTGCCAAAGCCTCATTCTAGTCACCGTGAGGGTCAAGCAGGTCCGGGAACTCCAGTTAGACAGGAGGGGCTTCAGAGCACCTGAGCAGGACTGTGAGTGGGGAAGTGCAGGGCAGGAGGGAGAAGACCCAGCGTGAAGATGGTCTAGAGAGGAAAATAAGAAAGCGGGGTTCCGTCAGGTGCTCCTAACCTACGCGAGGAAAAGCTGAATCCCCGGTCTGGAGAGCTCAGCGCGACGTGGGAGGCTGGCACCCGCGCAGTGTATCAGTGGAACGTACATGAGAGCTGTGAGTAAAGACTCGGATGACTGCATCGCACTGCCTCCGTCCATTATTTCAGCTGCATCATCTTTCCCCCTACACTACAACGCCCAGCACAACCAACAACATCTACTCTGCCCTGGAGCTAGCTCTTCCTGTGGAGAGCCACACCATCCCTGCTGCAGTAACATCAGCTTCAGAGGACTGCTCCGCTGTGGCGCATTCCACAGGTGGTGTCACAAACTTTTACAAATCCCCTATAAATAATTCCCCTTTTTATTGACCGCCCTGGGTCCTGGACCGGTCCAGCCACCGTGATATCCCCCACCAGCATCCATAGGCCCGGCTGCCGAGTACCCCACGGCCCAGGGGGCGAGTCAACTTCTGGCGTCACGAACAGGATTTCGTGCCCGTTGCAACGAACAGGATTCCGTGCCCGTTGCCACCTGGTACTGTGCGCCTTAAAAGACTGTAACACTTACCATGGTGAAGATTTTCCGCCATTCCCGAGGTTTCCCGCCATTATCCGCCATTTTCCTGTTGCCTTGTGGGAAGAAGAAGGGCGTAACTGCGTGAAGTCCAGGCCCTGCCTCACGCACTGACGTAGCGTCAGGTCCTGGAAGGAGACTGCCGTGCCAGGAAGCGCACGCCCTGACGTCAGACGCAAGGGGACGCCAGGTCCTGCACCGGGGAACTGCTAGTCGAGCAGTTCTCCTCTTCCCGTCCGAGGGACCGCAGCCGACTCTACAAGCAGGAAGGTAGTCCGCAGTTAACTAGGGGGGCTCAGCGATAGCGGATAATCAGCAGAACGCTGCGGCCCTCGACAACGCCCCCGCAAGAGTATCTTCGTCCGGTGCTGCTCAGGCAGGAGCAGTCGCCGCACCAGCAGGAGCTGTGGCACGGATCATACCCATGGCTCTGCCGTATGCCCTAGATGTTCAGTGGGCGACGGAACTTCTGCAGGAGGACACCCTGACTGAACGGGAGGATGACCAGGACGGGTCACCTACCTCCCATCCCCAGGCGCATCCCAGGAGGGGGCGCCCTTGAGCTACTAGTTCCCCAGTAGCTCTCATGTTTAAGTATATAAGCTCCTGAACTAGGAGGTTGGGAACTGTGAACGACCCGCATTGTACATAGTTTTTCACCTCCTGAGGTGCTCCCTGGTGGTTTTCACAGGACCACCACCACTAAAACCTGCTTGGCGTGCCCGAACCAGTGGACCTACACCAGTGCTGCAGCCCGCCGAGGACCTTCATTGGGGGTTTGGAGCAGGTCCCCCACAAGCCAGCTTACCCGGATGAGAGGGACACACCCGAGGAGGGATCTCATCAAAACTGGTCGCTGCAGTAAAACATAAATAATGTTTATTAAATCTGTTATTGTAACGTTTAAAGAGAAGTGCCTCCCATAAAGGGAAGAAATGTTTTGTTACAATCTTATATGCGAATGCATTCTAAAAACTGCATGTCTAATATACCGTGTTTTCCTCAGTTCCAGCCCGCGGACGTGCTGTGTTTTACCAGGGGGGAGTGTGGCATCCCTGAGGGTTCAGTCGCCATAGATGTACTGCACCTCACCCAGAGGTGTGGTGTTTCTTTTTCTCAGGTAAGGAGGGAGTGCTGCCCAGAACCCCAACACCCGCATTCAACACTACACTGCTCCAGGCCGGCTGGAAGGGCAAGATGCATGTGCATAGTGCTGAGCCCTGTCCCTGGCTGGACTGGGGGGAACCAAAGGTATGGGGAACCAGTAGTGGGTGTGGGTGGAGGAAGAAGTTTAGGGGAGCACCATAGAAGGAGATATAAAATGGGAAGCCATCTTAGGGTGGCAGAACAGAAAGAGCAGTCAGTGAAGACAGTCTGGGAGCAGAGTCTCTTTAGGAGCTCTGCTCCACAAGTAGGGCCTAGTGCTAGAGGTCCAGGAGGGGAGCAGAGGAGGAAGGCTCCGTTCTATTGAAGTGATCCCAGGGGGTATGGCGAGTGCAGGACGGCCCCCGTACGCCCCAAATCTGTCAGAAGACTGAGGGATCAGGCCGCAAGAAGGGGACCGGCCCCTGGACCAGCCGTGATACTTCAGGTCTCGGCTGGAAAAACCGGAGGCTTCTGACTTTTATAGTTCAGTTGCCAAAGCCTCATTTTAGTCAACGTGAGGGTCAAGCAGGTCCGGGAACTCCAGTTAGACAGGAGGGACTTCAGAGCACCCGAGCTGGACTGTTAGTGGGGAAGCGCAGGGCAGGAGGGAGAAGACCCAGCGTGAAGATGGTCTAGAGAGGAACATAAGAAAGCGGGGTTCCGTCAGGTGCTCCTAACCTACCTGAGGAAGAGCTGAACCCCCGCAGTGTATCAGTGGAACGTATATGAGAACTGTGAGTAAAGACTCGGTTGACTGCACCGCACTGCCTCCGTCCATTATTTCAGCTGCATCATGTTTCCCCCTGCACTACAATGCCCAGCACAACCAACAATATCTACTCTGCCCTGGAGCTAGCTCTTCCTGTGGAGAGCCACACCACTCCTGTTGCAGTAACATCAGCTTCAGAGGACCGCTCTGCAGCGGCAGCTCCCTTTGGCCGCATTCAACAGGTGGCGTCACGAACTTTACGAATCCCCTATAAATAATTCCCCTTTTTATTGACCACCCTGGGTCACGGACTGGTCCAGCCACTGTGATATCCTCCACCAGCATCCATAGGCCCGGCTGCCGAGTACACCACGGCCCAGGGGGCGTGTCACATAAATGGACCAGCATTTTGGAAATGCATGGCATTGTAGTCAAAACAATGCAATTTGGCCTTTGTGAAGTCACTCAGGTGCTAAGGCTTGAACACCTGTCAATATTTTAACGTTATGATTACTTGGTGCTTATAAAGAGATATCAAACAGATCTTACACTATGCCCCACAATGTGTACCCACAACAAGAATTCAAAGTGAACAAAGTGACAGTGCCTGCATACTTAACATATCAATGCATTATCCACCTGATCTTAAGCATCTGATTGACAGAGAAAGATGTCAATCAACCTTTGAAGGTTACTGGAGCCTTTTTTTCATAAATGGATTTGCAATGTGCTGGCCATGCACTGCAAAGTTTAAGATGTGTTCCAAAAGTACGGTATATTAACACATAATTGTAGGACTGCTGAAATCAGCGCGTCTGTCAATGCTGCTCTGAGATGGTGGCATACCAGAGTTGACATGTTCGTTTCAAAGTAGGACTCCAGCATTTTTTTGTTTTGCACATATAATGCTAACTCAACAACAATATTCTAGCTGTGTAATGTGTTCAATATCTGCTCATATGTAGCCAAAGAGAAAAGGGGGGAATGTGCCAGGGACAACGTACAGCAATGTTTTTAATAAAAACATAAATTTTATTCTGGGCTTAATGGACACTGAGCCATGACATGACCAAACTCACGACACCGCCAACACTGGACCGGCAGTTTTCCGGGCAGTTCCTTACACACCTCCTTCTATCTCGCCTTTGTCTGTGTTGTTTTTTGCTTTTACTGTATTGTTTATATATATATATATATTTTTTATAAAATTTATGTTTTTATTAAAAACATTGTTGTATGTTGTTCCTGGCACATCCCCCTTTTTTCTGCTTGGCTACATATTTGCTTTTGTGCCTTATAGGGACTCTAATTAATCAAAAAATTTGGGTTAAATTGAGATTTATCTGACAAAAAGAAGAAACCAACAAGGAAGGTGACCCAGAAATGACACATCAACTAAAATAGGTATACCCAAGGCATACATAAGCGCCTCTACATTATTCCTCAAAGAGAACCTGACACCTGATACATATTGCCCAACCCGTGGGCAGCTTGTATAAAACACTGGTTGTACGACCTCACCCAGGCATGTTTGACTCTGAAAAGCTGCGGCATTTTAGAGAAAAACATACTTTTAGCAGCCGTTTGGGACCAAGCCATGTTGTAGACTAGTCAGACAGGGTGGTCTCCGGCAGATACTCCCTGCCATGGATTGACAAGTCTCGGGCTATATGTGCCTGTAAGGAGAAACCTGTCAATTCAAGGCAGCAGGTGTCACGGGGATACCGCTAAAGAGAGGGGCCAAAAGATCATGACATCTAGGAACACAAACTCCTACACTCATTAGAACTGCTTCACCATCCTATTAAACAGTGCAGGTTTTAATTGCTCTGTCACGGCAAGGGTTAATCAGTTCAGTTGATCTCCTGGAGCTCTCACTCCTGAATTGTCTCAGCTGTTCTGTGTTGGCCACTCCCTTCTGGTGTATATTCTGTCAGTGATAGTTCTACTTCCAGGTTTGGTGTTGACAGAGAAAGTTCAGTGTTTGGAGTTGGCGGTTGGAGAGTTTTTCTGGAGATTGCAGTGTTGAGTTGCTTTACGTGCTTATCCTTATTCTCTCATATTTGGTTTCCCCTTCCTATAACTCTCCTGTTTACCACTCTGTTGTTTTTTGAGTGTATTTGTATGATTTTCATTTTCTTTTATCCCTGTCTGTTTACCCCTGTTTGTCTGGTTAGTGTTTTCCTATACACTTCGGCCCCTCACCTCCTTGGGTGGGAGAGGGATCAGATAGGGGTTAAGTTAGGAGCATAGCTAAGTACGAGACCCTGGCTTCTTCGCTAGCCGGGATAATCCAGGGGACATGGATAGACTGGGGTGCCCCGAGTTCGAAGGATAGGGTAGTCTTTTGTCACTACAAGACAGCAGGTGGTGAGAAGCTGCCACGGACCTGCCTTCCAACTAGTCACTAGCGCTGCTCACTCCCCAGCGGCTATTAAAAGTATGCCTTTTTCTGAAACGTTGCAGCGTTTCAGAGTCCAACATTCAATGTTGAGATTGTACATCCAGTGTCTGATACATGCTGCCCAACACGTGTCAGGTTCTCTTTAATAATAGCCTATATTGCACTCCTAAATAATTGCTGTAGTGCTACTTTCAGTTCAGTGAGACATAGGTACAGTAAATCAGTCTTTAATAAATTTCCATTGGTTGTTACTGTAAGCAGCTATATTTTTCTATTAAACAATATACTTCTATGAATGGAAGCAGTGATTTGAAGCTTTGCTACAAAAAAAGTCTGACATCTTAGACCATATTACTAGCTTGTTTCTGGGTTCACCAAACAGCGAGAGACCATTTCATCAGCATGGTATTCTAGAAAAAAAGGATTGATTTTAGAAAATGCATTTTGCATGTGTTTAAAAGAAAGATGCAACATATGCACTTTTTATATTCTGACTTTTTTTTCACTTAAACAATTAGGCTATGTGCCCACGATGCAGAAATGCTCAGGATTTTTTCCTGAGCGTTTCTGCATCTCCCTGGCAGAAAAAAACGCTTGTGGATTGTACATGCGTTTTCCTGCCAGGGACATGCGGAAATGGAGCGTTATTCACTGACATTTCCGCATGCGGATTGACAAGCGCTTTCAAAGTGATTAGCATCACTTGAAAGTGCTTGTGACAACTAGGTCACCCTATATAAATCCATGCAAACTGCATGGATTTATATAGTGTGACCCGAGAGAGTGGTAAAAATAAAAAAATAAATATATACTTACCCTCCGATGGCCCGCGCTGGCTCATTTCGCTCGGTCCCGACTGCCGGCAGCAGTGGATTGAAAGACCTGCCGACGTCAGCGTCGCATGACCCGTCACATGACCCGTCAGCACAGGTCCTTCAATCCACTGCAAACTGCCGGGAAGCAAGGAAGAGCGCTGCGCGGGCCGCCGAATGGTGAATAGACATTTATTTTTTATTTTATTCTTTTTTTACAGATTTTTTAATGGTACCTGGGTGTGGATGAGACTCTCCTCTCATCTACACCCAGGTACCATCCGCACATTAGAACGCTTCGATTACGCATCTACATATACAGTGATGCGTAATCCATGCGATCTAATGCAAGTCAATGGCGGCGAAGACGCAGCACTTCCGCAAAATAATTGGTAGTGCTGTTTTTTTTTCCGCAATGATAATCCGCAGCAGAAAATTCTGCAGCATGTGCACAGCACATGCGGATTATCATTGGGGAACATTACTGCCCTTCTACCATGCGTTTTAATGCGTTTCTGCAGCGTTTCCGCAGCAGCAAAAATGCTGCAGAAACGCATTAAAAACGCATCGTGGGCACACAGCCCTACACTTACTGAAGTATAGAGATTTTATTGCTATCGGTAATTACTGCAACACTATTAATTTAAAAGCAGTAAAGTTCCAATGTTCCAAACAGTACTCATCTTTTTAACTAACCTAAGCTATTATTCTGCAGTTAAATATATTTAAACAGCAGTTATGTGTCCTGGATTGTTCTGACTAATAAGATGTGCAGTGAAGCAGAATACAAGCTTAATAGTAATAACAATAATAATTGCAGTAGGAAAAATAACAACAATGATGACTTGATTATACATGTCCAATCATTTGCAAAACCAATAGCAGCCAACTAGTCTCGCTTCTTTTGATTTTCATCCAATTGCTGGGTTTCAGAGATGATTCCTGGAGCACTTTTACATAGAGATTCAATAGAAACACAGAAAATCATGGGTTTTGGAACTCTGATTAAAATTATTGAACATCAGAAGAGGAGAAAAAAGGCAAAGCGTTCAGGGCTTGTGAGCTTGTAAAAATCAAAGCATCTCACATGTTGTCTTAAGGTTATTCATTATAAAATATTGATACAATGCTTTGGAAAAACGCATGGCAAATACGCATGCAAAACCGCATCAAAAACGCTTCAAAAACGGGTCAAAAACGCATGTAAATACCACATGCGTTTTTCAGACAGGGAGATGCAGAAATGCGCAGGAAAATTTCTGCTTCATTTCTGCATTGTGGGCACTAAGCCTAACACATTTCCAAGGACACCTACTCCATTGTCATCCGGGACTCCATTTTGCCAAAATTAGTATTGCGCCAGATTCTTGATTACCATTGAAGCCAGGCTCTGCTGCACAACATCACCTTTGCTCTCCACTGCCTATCAAGCAGTGCGGATGACTCCATAGATTGTCGGATGACATTGGAATAAATATTCCAGGAAATCTGTTACCCAGCCGTATCCTGCAGTACCTTGGGTTTGCTAGGCACATTTTACATTTGAAAGGCTCAATTTAAAAAATGTAATTGTGACACCTGTTTTTCTGTTTCGGTTGTCTGTCGACACAAAACAACTATATGGTAGACCTGATTTACTTCTGGGACTAGAAGTTCTGCCCAACCTGTAAGCTTATGGACTAATTCCTGACTATTTGCTATTGTTGGGCTGCGTTCTATTTTAACTCTTAATAGTCAGTTTCCTGTACCAGTTATAGTGAATACTACCTCTGACTAACTGCATCATGTTTTGATCTTAATCAACCTGTATTATTCTAGTCCTGACCTCAGGCTGTTTCTTTAACAAACTTCTGTTTTCAGATTTTTTACCTTGTATGCCCTCCTGGTTTGGGTTCAGACTTGACCATTCCTGCCAGCTTAAACCACCGGCCAGCAAGGACTCACAACAGGACCCCTGTTTAAGTCCACATCCCTGTACAGGGGTTAAATGATGAAGGTCATGACTCCCCTGTGAACTGACAGTCAGAGTAGCCAGCACAAAGCCTGTCTTTACTAGCATTATTATAGCTACCAGGTGACAACAGACAGATGACATAGTTTTTAACAGTTTTTCATCTTGCAAGAGGTTCTCCAATCAGGCTCTGTATATAAGACTAAACCATCAAAATTCATATAAATAACCGATGAACTCGTAGAATTGTATTCAAATGCTTCTTTATAAAATGATCAATAATGTCCATTACAACAGAATGACATCATAAAGTACAGACAAATAATTGCCTATGTGTATTTCCAAGGAGTTTTCCTTTTTCCACAAGAGTTCACAGAGTTTTCAGAGATGCTGAAGTTGGTATGAGCAACCTCAGCTGTAGCGACATTTCGGGACAAATCCCTTTCTCAAGCTCGAGAAAGGGGTGCGTCCCAAAACGCCGTTCCGTTTTTTTGTAAAAAAAATGAAAAATGTAGTTGACTACATTTTCATTGTTCCAAAAAATAATATATGAAAGATGTATATGTTTTTTTCACTTTAATTCGCAGTAGGAGAGATAGAGCAGTAATGAGACACATTGCAGTATGTGTCAACACTAGTGTTGAGCGATACCTTCCGATATCGGGAAATATCGGATCGGATTGGCTCGGACCAATACCCAAAAAGTATCGGATATCGCCGATTCCGATACCGGAACCCAATGCAAGTCAATGGGATAGAAATATCGGAATAAAAATAAACCCTTTCTTTCCTTGGAGATTAATTCTACATGAAGGAAAACAACTAAGAATAATGTAGAATGTATTGGGGGAGGTGGGAGAGACAAAAAAGGCATAGAGGTTTAGCCCAATCAAATGGAATAGCAGGAATTAATATCTTTTTAAGACGTTCTGAGTTACGGAAATATTGACTATGTTAAGTTTTTTTATATTTTGTCAGATATTGATGTTTCACTACTTCCATGCTCTTCACCTTCTTTTTTTCTTCTCCCACACTTTCTCCTTCATCATCCTCAGCATCAGCATCTTTTTCATCAACTTCTTCTTCACCTTCTTCATCTTCTTCTTCTTCACCTTCTTCGTATTACTCTTTTTTTTTACATTCTTCATATTCTTCTTATTCAACTATTATTCTTCTTCATATTCTACTTCCTCATCTTCTTCATATTCTTCTTCTTCATCATATTCTTATTTTTGACAGGCATTCCTGTAGTTGTTATCTATAAAAGTTTGAACATTACACCTTTCGTTCTGCCCATCACAAAAGATTTACAACAGGATTTGTCCGCGTTCAGTTTGGCCTGCAGCAGCAGGTCTTTTCCAGGGGCACCACGAGGAGGAACAGATTCACCCCCATTCACTGCTTAGTCATCTTCTGCTTATAATTTAGATAATATCTTTTGCTCTGATTTTTAGTCTTATGCTTAATGTTCTTCCGCTTTTTGTTCTGCAGCTTCTTGTACTTCTGCTTCTTGGTTTTCTGTCTCTTGTTCTTCTGGATCTTGGTGGTTGTCTTCTTGTTCTTTGTCCTCTTGGTCATCTTCTTCAGGTTCTTCTTCTTGGTCTTCTTTGGGGTGGTCTTCAGGGTCGTCGTCTTCAGGGTCGTCATCTTCGGGGTCCTCATCTTCTTCTGGATGATCTTCAGGGTCCTCGTCTTCAGGGTCATCGTCTTCGGGGTGGTCTTCAGGGTCGTCGTCTTCAGGGTCCTCGTCTTCAGGGTAGTCTTCTTCGGGGTGGTCTTCAGGGTCGTCGTCTTCAGGGTCATCGTCTTAGGGGTCCTCGTCTTCTTCGGGGTGGTCTTCAGGGTCCTCGTCTTCAGGGTCCTCGTCTTCGGGGTCCTCATCTTCTTCGGGGTGGTCTTCAGGGTTGTCGTCTTCGGGGTCCTCGTCTTCTTCGGGGTGGTCTTCAGGGTCCTCGTCTTCAGGGTCCTCATCTTCGGGGTCCTCGTCTTCTTCGGGGTGGTCTTCAGGGTTGTCGTCTTCAGGGTCGTCATCTTCGGGGTGGTCTTCAGGGTTCTCGTCTTCGGGGTCCTCGTCTTCTTCGGGGTGGTCTTCAGGGTCCTCGTCTTCAGGGTCCTCGTCAGGGAGATCCAGAGTGATTACCAAGAACCATTTCAAAAAGCTTGAACTTGGAAATGTAGCAGAAGATACAAGAAGGCTGAGGAACTGCCGAGAAACAGCTGATGGTACTGGAACCCGGATGGGTAGCAGAAGGTACAAGAGCCAATGGAACTACCGAGGACCAGCTGACGGTACTGGAACCCATTTACTAAGCAGGAGGTACCTGTGCCAGAAACCACTACCAAGGACCAGCAGACGTTGGTGGAACTTGGATACCGAGAAGGAGGCACCTATGCCAAAGGCACTGCCGAGAACCAGCTTACGGTACTGGAACCCGGATGGGTAGCAGAAGGTACCAATGAAAAAAAAAGTTGCAAGGCCGTGAGCCGGCCGCAGTTACCGAAACCCACAGTCCTACAGGAGATGCTTGTCTTATTGGCACTATGGAACCAGCCTTCATTGCCAGATCCCGCAGCCCGCATAGGAGTCACCTAAACTGCAGGTACCATAGAGTCGGCTAAACCGACCGCAACACGACAGGACAACGCATTGGAGGCATAGTGACGTTGACACTACCCAGAAACAGCTGGTGTGCTGGAACCAGGCTGAGCAGGAGGGAGTACCCGTACCAAAGACACTGCCGGGAATCAGCTGACGGTACTGGAACCCGGATGGGTAGCAGAAGGTACAAGAGCCAATGGAACTACCGAGGACCAGCTGACGGTACTGGAACCCGGTTACTAAGCAGGAGGTACCTGTGCCAGAAAGCACTACCAAGGACCAACAGACGTTGGTGGAACTTGGATACCGAGAAGGAGGCACCTAAGCCAAAGGCACTGCCGAGAACCAGCTGACGGTACTGGAACCCGGATGGGTAAAGGAAGGTACCCATGAAAAAAAAAGTTGCAAGGCCGCGAGCCGACCGCAGTTACTGAAACCCACAGTCCTACAGGGGGTGCTTGTCTTATTGGCACTATGGAACCAGCCTTCATTGCCAGATCCCGCAGCCCACATAGGAGTCACCTAAACTGCAGGTACCATAGAGTCGGCTAAACCGACCGCAACACGACAGGACAACGCATTGGAGGCATAGTGACGTTGACACTACCCGGAAACAGCTGGTGTGCTGGAACCAGGCTGGGCTGGAGGGAGTACCCGTGTCAAAGACACTGCCGGGAACCAGCTGATGGAACTGGAACCCGGATGGGTAGCAGAAGGTACAAGAGCCAATGGAACTACCGAGGAACAGCTGACGGTACTGGAACCCGGATGGGTAGCAGAAGGTACAAGAGCCAATGGAACTACCGATGACCAGCTGACGGTACTGGAACCCGGTTACTAAGCAGGAGGTACCTGTGCCAGAAAGCACTACCAAGGACCAGCAGACCTTGGTGGAACTTGGATACCGAGAAGGAGGCACCTAAGCCAAAGGCACTGCCGAGAACCAGCTGACGGTACTGGAACCCGGATGGGTAGCAGAAGGGACAAGAGCATATGGAACTACCGAGGACCAGCTGACGGTACTGGAACCCAGATGGGTAGCAGAAGGTACAAGAGCCAATGGAACTACCGAGGACCAGCTGACGGTACTGGAACTGGATTACTAAGCAGGAGGTACATGTGCCAGAAAGCACTACCAAGGACCAGCAGACGTTATAGGAACTTGGATACCAAGAAGGAGGCACCTAAGCCAAAGGCACTGCCTAGAACCTGCTGACGGTACTGGAACCCGGATGGGTAGCAGAAGGTACCCATGAAAAAAAAAGTTGCAAGGCCGCGAGCCAGCTGCAGTTACCGAAACCCACAGTCCTACAGGGGGTGCTTGTCTTATTGGCACTATGGAACCAGCCTTCATTGCCAGATCCGCAGCCCACATAGGAGTCACCTAAACTGCAGGCACCATAGAGTCAGCTAACCCGACCGCAACACGACAGGACAACGCATTGGAGGCAAAGTGACGTTGACACTACCCGGAAACAGCTGGCAGTGCTGGAACCCAGGGTAAATACTAAAAACAGAGTGGAGCCAGAGGCCTAATTGGAGCAAGTTTAAAATCTGTAGTAGTGTGAATGTGGACAGAGCTGGAGAAATTGCCGGACACACAGCAGGGGAACAGCTGATGTTACTGAACCCCAATAACACGGCATCAAGTGTTTACTGTGCAGACGGGACTTCTGAGCGCCAACTGGCAGTGTTGGTGCGCAGGGATAATACTGAAAACAGAGGAGCCAGAGGTGTAATTGGAGCAACTTTAAAATCTGTAGTAGTGTGAATGTGGACAGAGCAGGAGAAATTTCCGTACACAGCAGGGGAACAGCTGACGTTACTGAACCCCAATAACACTGGAGCAAGTGTTGACTATGCAGACGGCATTTCTGAGCGCCAACTGGCGGTGTTGGAGCTCAGGGATAATACTGAAAACAGAGGAGCCAGAGGTGTAATTGGAGCAACTGTAAAATCTGTAGTAGTGTGAATGTGGACAGAGCAGGAAAAATTGCCGTACACACAGCAGGGGAACAGCTGACATTACTGAACCCCAATAACACTGGAGCAAGTGTTGACTATGCAGACGGCACTTCTGAGCGCCAACTGGCGGTGTTGGAGCTCAGAGATAATACTGAAAACAGAGGAGCCAGAGGTGTAATTGGAGCAACTTTAAAATCTGTAGTAGTGTGAATGTGGACAGAGCAAGAGAAATTGCCATACACACAGCAGGGGAACAGCTGACGTTACTGAACCCCAATAACATGGCAGAAAGTGTTGACTGTGCAGACAGCACTTCTGAGCAGCAACTAGCGGTGTTGGAGCCCATGGTAAATACTAAAAGCAGAGGAGCCAGAGGTGTAATTGGAGCAAGTTTTAAATCTGTAGTACAGTGGATGTGGACAGAGCAAGAGAACTTGCCGGACACACAGCTGGGGATCAGCTGACGTTACTCAACCCCAATAACACGGAGCAAGCGTTGACTGTGCAGACGGCACTTCTGAGCAGCAACTAGCGGTGTTGGAGCCCAGGGTAAATGCTAAAAGCAGAGGAGCCAGAGGTGTAATTGGAGCAAGTTTTAAATCTGTAGTACAGTGGATGTGGACAGAGCAAGAGAATTTGCCGGATACACAGCTGGGGATCAGCTGACCTTACTGAACCCCAATATCACGGCAACAAGCATTGACTGTGCAGATGGCACTTCTGAGCAGTAACTGGCAGTGTTGGAGCTCAGGGATTACAGTTCAGGTGGTAGAAACATGAACACAAGAGGAGACCTGGATACTGTTGCCAACCAATTATTTATTCTGGAAGAGGACTGGCAAATTCATGCGAGATCCAGGCCTTATTCATTTTCAGAAAAGTAAGCCGGTCAACGTTATCGGAGGATAGGCGCATGCGACGGTCTGTTAGTACGCCACCTGCGGCACTAAAGACGCGTTCCGATAATACACTAGCAGCAGGGCAAGCCAGCACCTCCAATGCATACTGGCTAAGCTCTGGCCATGTATCCAGCTTAGAGACCCAAAACTTGAAGGGGGAAGAGCCGTCTGGGAGTACACTGAGAGGGCAAGACATGTAGTCTGTCACCATCTGACGGAAACGTTGCCTCCTGCTGTCTGGAGCCGTCTGTGATGGTGTAGACATTTGTGGCGGCGGGGACACAAAACTTTGCCACATTTGGGTCATACTGGTTTTGCCTTGTGCTGAGGTGCTGCTTCTGCTCCCTCTTTGTGCAGAGCTTCATCCACTGCCACGACGCACTGAGCTGCTTTGTAAAGCACTAGGAGCACTGCTCTCGGTTGGAATGGAGAACATGATGGAATGCATCAGTGCGTCTTGGCATGCCCGCATTTTACGCTCCCAGTTCAACGGTGTTATGAGGCTTTGTAAGTTGTCCCTGTAGCGAGGATCTAGGAGGGTGGACACCCAATAATCAGCCGTGTTGAGAATGTGGGCGATGCAGCGGTCGTTTCTCTGGCACTGCAGCATGAAATCAACCATGTGCTGCAGACTGCCAACTGGCCAAGAAACGCTGTCCCCTGCTTGAAGCGTGATCTCTGCCTGCTCTGCATCACCCCACCCTCACTCTAGATACTGACTACTAAAGCATTATGTACCTCCCTCCTCTGGACAGATGTCTTCCTCCTCCATTGACTCCTCCTCATCCTCCTCACAAAGTGTCCCCTGCCTAGGCCTTTGTGAGGAACCACGTTGCGCAGACTGTACAGTAGCAGATGGCATTTGTGACTCCTCATCCTCCACCTCTTCCAAAACCTCCTCCCTTAGTGCTTGCAGTGTTTTTTCAAGCAGGCCGATAAGGGGGATAGTCATGCTGACTAGTGCATCATCTGCACTTGCCATCCACGTGGAATAATCGAAGGCACGCAAAACATGGCAAATATCCTTCATAGAGTGTGAACGGCGTGCACTGCGACTTGTTTGCGCCTGCTGCAATTGGTACTCCATTACTGCTGCCTGCTGCTCACACAACCTCTCCAACATATGTAACGTTGAATTCCACCTGGTGGGTAGGTCACATATGATGCGATGTTCCGGAAGACGTAAACGGCGCTGCAGAGCTGCAATGCGCGATCTTGCGTTGCTGGAATGCCGCAAGTGAGCGCACTCTATGCGGACCTTGTGAAGCAGTGCATCAAGATCCGGATAGTCCCTCAAAAAGCTCTGCACGACCAAGTTGAGCACTTATGCCAGATATGGGATGTGAGTGAGGTTGCCTAGGCCCAGAGCTGCCACCAGATTTCGGCCATTGTCACACACTACCATGCCTGGCTGGAGATTCGCTGGCACAAACCACACGTCGCTCTGCTGCTTGATGGCATTCCAGAGCTCCTGCGCTGTGTGGCTTCGATTCCCCAAAGAAATTAATTTTAATACGGCCTGTTGACGTTTGGCCACGGCTGTGCTCATATCAGTCATCATAACAGGTAACGGGTCGATGTGGAGGTAGACCGTGACGGCTCCTGTAGCGCTGATTCAGAGGAACTGGTGTATGAGGAGGAGTCAATGTGTACAGACTGGATTCCTGCAATCCTTGGAGTTGGCAGAACACGTACAGCGCCACTCTCAAGATCTGTACCCGGCTCCACAACATTTACCCAATGGGCAGTGAGGGAAAGGTATCATCCCTGTCCATGCTTACTGGTCCACGCATCGGTGGTCAGGTGGACCTTGCTACTGACGGCGTTTTGTAGCGCATGTTTAATTTTTCCCTCCACATGCTGTTGCAGGGCAGGGACGGCTTGCCTGCTGAAATAAAAGCGGCTGGGCACGTTGTATTGTGGGACTGCCAATGCCATAAAGTTACGGAAGGTGTCAGTCTCCACCAGCCTGAATGATAGCATTTCAAGGGCCAGTAGTTTAGCAATGCCAGCATTCAGAGCCTATGCTCGGGGGTGGTTTGCCAAGTACTGGCGCCTTTTCTCCCATGCCTGTGCTAACGATGGCTGTAGACTGGCCTGGGAGTGTGAGGATGACAGGGAAAGTGGTGTTGTGGGTGGAATTACACTGTGTCTCTGTTCAACAGTGCCAGAGGTTCTTCCATGGCGATCCTGTGAGGAAGCCGAACCAGCTGTGTGTGAGCTGGAGGAAGAGGCTACAACACGAGCTGAAGAGGTGATAGGTGGTGCTGTAGGTTGGCCTAGGTCTTCAGTGTGTTTTTGTAACTCCACCACGTGCTTGGTCCGCACATGTTTCCACATATTTGTGGTATTGTGGTTGCTGACACTTTTCCCTCTTTTCACCTTCTGATTACACAGCTTGCATTTGACAAAGCAAATGTCATCTGCAACTGTGTCAAAAAAGGACCAGGCACTGCAAGTCTTGGGAGCGCCCGCTTTGGATTTTGGAAGAGCCATGCTCCTAATGGGTGCCGAAGTGAAGGCTACAGGCAACCAAGTCTGCCCCCTCCCTCTCCCTCCTTTTTGGGCCATTCGGGGAATCTCTTCCTCAGAGCTGCTCCCACCACCTTCCTGTCCCTCATGCCATGATGGGTCAAGGACCTCATCATCTACACCATCCTCTTCAAATAACTGCTTCTCCTGGGTAGTCTTGACAGCACAGTCCGCACCAGAAAGTGGCACCTGAGTCTCATCATCAGATGCATACTGAGGTGTGCTGCTGACCATAGGCACTGGCCCACCCGCCTCTTCAGATTCAGAGAGACAAAACGGTTGCGCATCACTGCATACTACCTCTTCTTCAAATTCTAGAATTCTGCTTGGCTGGCCCCCTCTTTCCAAGCCAAGAGATTCAGAGAACAGAAGTAGAGATGGCTCCTGTCCAGGGCTCTCTGACTGCCTGGGCAATTTGGCAGGTGGTGAAGAGACAGATGGGTGCTCTTCAGTGCTCAGGACCTGAGAGGATCTGGAACTAATTGAAGTCGATGCGTTAGCTGCCATCCATCCGACAACTTCAATTTGGTCCTCCCGCAGCAGTGGGGTATGGCTAGCTTCTACAAAGCTGCACATAAAGGACTGGTAAAACTGGGGGATGCTGATTCACTGGTGCCCGCAGCAGGCACAGAATGCCCACGTCCTCTCCCTGCAGGCACAGAATCCTCACGTCCTCTCCCTGCAGAAACTCCGTGCCCACGCCCACGACCACATGCCTAACTCCCTGCCTTCTTTATCTTGGTAGACTGATAAAGATAGGCAGAAAAGTACTAACGGCTTAGTGTGCTTATTCCTGAACAGCTGTTAACTAGAGATGAGTGGTGTTCGACTCGAACTGTTCGCCCTTCTCAAATTCGAGCTGTTTTGGGCGGTGTTCGAGCCATTCGGCGAACACGAGCGATTTGAAAAAAATTCGGCTGTTCGAGGTTATGTTCGATAACTGTTTGTGCACCAAAATCATAACTGGATTTTTTCTCAGTAATGCTGAAAATTAATGTTAATACGCAGTTTGAGTGTACAGCGGGGTGGGGGGAGGGGCAGGGGATGGATCTCTGCAGGAATAATGAAGATCTGCATTTTTTTTTCTCTTTCCCGCATTTACAGTGGGGCGGTGCAGTCTGTCAGCCTATCAGCAGCGCACACACGGAGCGAACTGCTTTTTTTCACACAAGCAAGGGCATGTGTCATTGGCAGTGTATGTCACATGTCCTTGCCCTATAAGACCCAGCCATTTTCCCCGTCGCCACCATTTTCTCACTGCTGCAGCTGCGTGTTAGATGGCACCGCTGTTGCTGTGTGCGCTATACTTTGTTAATTTCAAGCCAATTTTCGCACAAATCTACAGATAGCTTGGGAGTAGGGAAGAGTTGTGATTGCAGTCCTTTTAAGGACTAGGTTACATCATCTCCTAAGACTTTTATCAGGCAGGCCTGTGCTCTTAAATAGATATGTTGTGGGAGTAAAGACTAATTGTAAATGCAGTCCTTTTCAGGGCTAGGTTACATCAGTTCCTATCACTTTTTGCCAGTTTGTACCAGTGCTGTGCAATTTTTTTTCACAGCATTTGGCTAAATCTAGCAAAGCAAATCCTTTTTGGCCTATTGCAGAGTGTGTTAGTCAGTGGAGCAGCCTATCTGTGTTGCAAGCTACACCACGTGTGTATAGAATACAATTTTTTTTACTGCACCTAGTGAAGTAAAACCTCTTGGGCATAGCATCATTCTATTAGTCCATCTATACTAACCTCCACCAGGTTGCAAATTCAATATAATATTTTTCTGCATCGAGCTCTGAAAAAATATTTAGGCTTCTAGCAGTGTGTGGGACTTGTTCTATTAGTCCATCTATACTAACCTCCATCAGGTTGCAAATTCAATATAATTTTTTTCTGCATCTAGCTCTGAAAAAATATTTCAGCTTCTAGCAGTGTGTGGGACTTGTTCTATTAGTCCATCTATACTGACCTCCATCAGGTTGCAAATTCAATATAATTTTTTTCTGCATCTAGCTCTAAAAAAATATTTCAGCTTCTAGCAGTGTATGGGACTTGTTCTATTAGTCCATCTATACTGACCTCCATCAGGTTGCAAATTCAATATAATTTTTTTCTGCATCTAGCTCTGAAAAAATATTTCAGCTTCTAGCAGTGTGTGGGACTTGTTCTATTAGTCCATCTATACTGACCTCCATCACGTTGCAAATTCAATCTAATTTTTTTCTGCATCTATCTCTGAAAAAATATTTAGGCTTCTAGCAGTGTGTGGGACTTGGTCTATTAGTCCATCTATGCTAACCTCCACCTGGTTGCAAATTAAAAATAATTTTTATCTGCATCTAGCTCTGAAAAAATATTTAGGCTTCTAGCAGTGCAGTGTGTGGGACTTGGTCTGTTAGTCCATCAATACTAACCTCCACCAGGTTGCAAATTCAATATAATTTTTATCTGCATCTAACCCAGCCAATACTTTTGGCTTAATACCAAAGTTTGGCCACTCAGCTCTGCTCGGTTCCCATCCATTGTTTTTTTGTGCAAACAACTCCAGAGTTGTGAATTAGTTAACCACCAAAATGAGTGGAAAAAGGCCTGCTGCTGGTGGAAAGGGGAATAGGCGTGTTGGGAAGGGGAAAAAAGGTTGTCTCCGTGGGGTAGGTGTTAAAGAACCAGTAACATCTGCAGAAGAAAGACCATCTTCCAGCCAAACTAAAATGTCTACTTCTTTTAGCGGACAATGTGATAAGAACCCTTTCTTACGGCCACGCCAATCGCTACAAATTCCAGATGAGGCACAAAAACAGCAGGTGCTTTAACGGATATCAAGTGCTCCTTTAAGTGGGCTCTCCTCCACCTCAACTTCAACATCACAAATACTCCAGTCCTCAGAGGTGTCACCCCAATCGCACTTGCTTCCTCACAGCTCCCAAGTCTACAGCTGCCCGTCTGAGTATGGGGTAGAACAGATGGTTGAGTCTGCAGAGCTGTTTACTCATACTATAGCCTGGGAATCAGAGGTCGGCTCCAGAGCTTCTGTGAATGCAGACGAGGAAATGATCTGCACTGATGCCCAGAATCTTTATGAGTCGGATCCAGGACCAGACACAGAAGGTTCTGACCATAATGAAGACCCTCGTTCCCAAACTTTAACTCCTGTTGGTGGAGACAATGAGGAAGACGATGATGAGACTCAAATACCGGATTGGAGCGACAACTTTAGTTTTTTGTCAGGGCAGGAACAGGTTAGCTCTGAGGACCACGGGTGTGATAACACACAGGGTGATGATGATGAGGTTGGAGATCCCACTTACTGTCAACCCACAGTCAGCCAAGAGATGAGGTCAGCAGAGGAGGTGGAGGAAGATGCTAGTGACGACGAGGTCAGGTTGCGCCTTCCTGGACAGAGACGTATTACTGGAAGCACGTCAACAACTGCATCCTCAAACACAACTCTGCCTCTCACCACAAGTCGTGGTGGCTCTTCAGGTCGCATGGGTGCTAAGCCTTGCATAGCCTGGGCATTTTTTCAGATCGATAAAGATGACCCAACTCGTGTTATCTGTAACATTTGTCATCAAAAGCTAAGTAGAGGCCAAAAAATACATAGTTTGAGTACTTCATGCATGAACCAGCACATGGACATGAAGCATAAGTTGCAGTGGGAAGTTCACTGTGCTACAATGCGGCCTAGACGGCCGGGCCAACAATCGTCTGCCCCATCTTGTGCATCTGCGGCCTCTTCATCCTGTGTGACTGGGGGGACAGCAGTCACACCTGTTTTGGGACGCAGACCTGTCACCTCTTTAACCGCAACAGCCAGCGTGATTGGCAGGTCATCATTTTCTTTGGAGGTGGTAACACCAGCTGGTGTTCAGCGCTGTCCGACATCGATAGCGCCACCTTTGGATCAAGGCAACCTAACATGTCCGCCTGCATCTTCCTCACAGACCGGCAGTTTGCCGTGGACACCCTTCTCAACCCCGTCTAAGCACAACAGCTAGCCCTCGGTCCCTCAGATGTGGACAAGTAAAAGACCATTTCCTCCTAGCCATGAAAAAGCTAAGAGGTTGAATTTCACCATCTGCAAGCTCTTGGCTACAGAAATGCTTCCTTTCCGCCTGGTGGACACAAAGGTTTTTCGATACCTTATGTGCATCGCAGTGCCCCAGTACCAGATGCCCAGTCGGCACTAGTTCTCAAAGAAAGGTGTGCCTGCGCTCTACCAGCATGTCACACACAACATCACTGCTTTTTTGAGAAACTCTGTGTGTGACAGGGTGCATTTCACCACAGACACTTGGACGAGTAGGAATGGACAGGGGCGTTATATGTCGCTGACTGGGCACTGGGTAACTATGGTGACAGCAGGACAAGGGTCTGCTGTCCAAGTCTTGCCGTCCCCACGAGTTGTGCGTCAATCCACTTTATCTCAAAGTTCCTCCACTGCTTCAGCCTCCTCAACCTCCTCTCGGTTCTCAACCTGCACCCAAAGCCTGTCTGGTCATGCCACAAGCTTTCTAACTGCGCAGAAGGGATCCTGCACACCTCCTTACTATGCTGGCAGCAGGGCTCAACGTCATCAGGTGGTTTTTACTTTGAAATGTCTGGGAAATGTGAGTCACACAGCTGAGAAGTTGTGGTCAGCTCTGGAGAACCAGTTTCATGAATGGTTGTCTCCACTGGACCTGAAACCAGGGAAGGCCGTGTGTGACAATGCTGCAAACCTGGGTGCGGCCCTTCGCCGGGGCAATGTCACACACATGCCTTGTATGGCTCACGTGTTGAACCGGGTTGTCCAGCAATTTTTAGCCCACTATCCCGGACTAGATGGCCTTCTGCAGAGGGCACGGTCGCTGTGTGCTCACTTCCGCATCCCGCAGCTCAGCAACTTACATCTCTACAGAAGTCGTTGGGCCTACCACTTCACCGGCTAAAATGCGATGTGCCTACCCGGTGGAATTCAACTCTGCACATGTTGCAGCGACTGTGGCAGCACCGACAAGCCCTGGTGCAATACGTTCTGATGTATAGCCTGGGCCAACGAGATCCAGAGGTGGGGCAAATCACGCTGGAGGAGTGGTCTCAGATCAGGGACCAATGTACCCTTCTGCACAGTTTTGAAATGGCGACGATGATGTTTAGTGCTGACGATGCCATTATCAGCATGACTATTCCGGTGATTTACATGCTGGAGCACATGTTAAACAGAATTTGGAGTCAGGTGGTGGCACAAGAGGAGGTGGAGGAAGTAGAGGAGGAGGAGTTGTATGCGGAAGGGCTAACATCTGCAAGGTCCAGACTGTCGGCAGCACCAAGGCGGCAGGCATGTGAGAGTGGGGGAGATGGTTTTTCCAGGGTGCATGGTAGCAGCCAAACTAGTGAGGAAGGTGCAGGAGCCCAGGAAGAAGTGGAGGACGAACTGATGGAAGACTCATCAGATGAGGGAGACCTTGATCACATTTCTGTTGTGCGAGGTTTGGGGGAGAGGACAGAGGAAGGAAGCATGATTGTTACCTCGCCACCAACACAACAGGGACTTGGTGCTCCTGGATGCGCAAGACACATGAGTGCCTTCTTGCTGCACTACCTGCAACATGACCCTCGAATTGTGAGAATTAGAAATAATCCTGACTACTGGGTTGCCACACTGTTAGATCCCCGGTACAAAAGTAAATTTGCAGAAATTATTCCTGCCATAGAAACGGATGCACGCATGCAGGAGTATCAGCAGAGACTGTTGCAGAATCTTACATGTGCTTTTCCACAAAACACCAGTGGTGCATGTAGTGAATCTCACAGTTCCAACTTGCCAACCGTGGGACCGTCGAGTGTTCAGCACTCAACCATTACAGAAACACAGTATCTGCTGGTAAGATCAATTTTGCGGAATCATTTCACCACTTTTTTAGCCTATCCTTTGCAAGGCCACAGGAGACAAGATGTCTGACACATAGTCAACGCCTAGAGACGATGGTACAGGAGTATCTCTAAGTAAACATTGAAGCCATGACTTTGTCACTAGACCCTTGCTCCTTTTGGGCTTCCAATCTGGATAAATGGCCGGAGCTCACCACTTACGCCTTGGAGATCTTGTCATGCCCCGCAGCCAGCGTTCTGTCTGAACGTGTGTTCAGCGCTGCTGGTGGTGTGCTGACAGATAAGCGCACGCAGCTCTCCACTGATAATGTAGACAGACTCAAGTTCATAAAGATGAACAAATAATGGATCTGAAACTACTTTTCTACCCCTGTGTCATCCTGGGGAGAGTAAAAGCTTGATGATTTGTTAAAATCACCTCACCAACCGTTTTAAGCTTTCAAATTACTAATCATGTTTATCTGTATCTTGGCTGGAAAATAATTTGGGTTTTGTAGCAGTGTGCAGTACTGATTCTATTAGGCCATCTATACTAAGCTCCACCAGATTTAAAAGTACTAATCATGTTTATCTGTATCTTGGCTTGAAAATAATTTGGGCTTTGTAGCAGTGTGCAGTATTGATTCTATTAGGCCATCTATTCTAAGCTCCACCAGATTTAAAATTGCTAATCATGTTAATCTGTATCTTGGCTGGAAAATAATTTGGGCTTTGTAGCAGTGTGCCGTACTGATTCTATTAGGCCATCTATACTAAGCTCCACCAGATTTAAAATTACTAACCATGTTTATCTGTATCTTGGCTGGAAAATAATTTGGCCTTTGTAGCAGTGTGCAGTACTGATTCTATTAGGCCATCTATACTAAGCTCCACCAGCTTTCAAATTAATAATAATTTTTAGCTGCATCTAGCCCAAAAAATTATTTTGGGGCTCCTAGATGCGCTAGACACATGAGTGCCTTCTTGCTGCACTACCTGCAACATGACCCTCAGATTGTCAGAATTCGAAGTAATCCTGACTACTGGGTTGCCACACGCTTAGATCCCCCACACTCTTCGATCAACCTTTTCATTTTAATAAAGAACAAAAAAATGGTCATTTTTGAAATTATAAGCATTAGCAGGTTATTAGAAACTGAAATCAAACAGTTTTCAACTCAAAACTTTATTCTAAGTGATGTTACATTTGCACATAGGACCCCCTGTTCGAAAGGAGCTTCTGAACTGTCTCATCCATTGAATTTGTCAGGTTTTGGATGGTTTCTGCTTCAATTGTTTTGCATGAGGACAGAAACCCTCCCAGAGCTGTTGCTTAGATGTGAACTGCCTCCCGCCATCATAGACACTCCTTTTGATGATGCTCCAGAGGTACTGAATGGGGTTGAGGTCAGGGAAGCATGGGGGTCACACCATAAGTTTGTCCCCTTTTATGCCTATATCAGCCAGAGATGCAGATGTGTTATGTGCAGCATGAGACGGTGCATTATCATGCATGAAAATGATCTTGCTGTGGAATACACGGTTGTTCTTCTTGAACCATGGCAGGAAGTGCTGTTTGAGAAACTCCACATACATTATAGAGTTCATCTTTACCCCTTCAGGGATCCTAAAGGGGCCGACAATCTCTCTCCCCATGATTCCAGCCCAAATCATTACTTCACCTCCTCCTTGTTAGCGCTGTAGCCGTGTTTGCGTGGGGTGTCCATCAACCAGCCATCCTCCACTCCATCCATCTGGACCATCGAGCGTTGCACGGCACTCATCGGTGAACAAAACAGTTTTGAAGTCAGTCTTCATGTATTGTTTGGCCCACTGGAGCCGTTTCTGCTTGTGTGAAGTGGATAGAGGAGGTCGACAGGATGGCTTACGCACAGCTGCAAAACTCTGAAGGACTCTGCATCTTGTTGTTCGGGGGACGTCGGAGGCACCAGCAGCTTCAAAAACTTGTCTGCTGCTATGACAAGGCTTTTTTGCCGCTGCTCTTTTAACCTGACGTAATTGCCGGTAGGAAAGAGTCCTCAATTTGCCCTTATCAGCACGCACATGTGTGTACTGTGAATCAGCTACATACTTCTTGATTGTGCGATGATCAGGATGAAGTGTCTTGGCAATGTTGATTGTAGTCATGCCTTGACTTAAACACTCCATAATTTGTTGCTTCTCAGCAGCCGACACATCCTTTCTCTTTCCCATTTTGGCAGAAAATGTAGGCTGCTTAATAATGTGGGACAGCCTTCTTAAGTAGTCTTGCCTTTCATTGGACACACCTGCCAAACTAATTAGCACAGGTGTCTGCAATTGCTTACAGTGATATAAAGAGCCCTGACACACATCACCATCAATGAGTTTAACTGACAAACAAACAAATTCTTCCCTTATCACTCCTAAACACTTTTTGCATAATAATTTGGAACACAGTGGACATGTGCTTTCCACAAAACATCAGTGGTTCACGTAGTGACTCTTACAGTTCTAACTTGCCAACCGTGGTCTGTATGGAGTTGTTCAATAAAGGGCCCAAAATTAAGATAACATAGTCGGGAGAGGTCTCTATGAATAGGAATTCCTAAGTATTTGATACCCTGTGAGGGCCAGGCAAAGGGAAAGTTGGACTGGATGGAATCCTGTATGGATTTGGGGAGGGAGACATCGAGGACCTCAGACTTCGCTGCATTGATTTTAAAATTTGACCATGTAACAAAGTGATCTATTTCAGCCATAACAGCAGGGATGGATATATGTGATTGAGTGATATATACTAGGACATCATCAGCAAATGCAGAGCACTTGTACTCGGTGCCTCCCACCTCTATCCACCTAATATTGGGGTTATGGTGAATTGATGAGAGCAGGTGCTCCGTCACTAGGATGTATAAGAGAGGGGACAGAGGACATCCCTGCCTTGTCCCATTGGTGATTATGAAAGGTGATGAAAATGTTCTGACGGGCCCCCTGGGCCTTGAGACACCCGGAGCCGGACCCTTTTTGGTGGATTCTGGTGGCTGTAGTCTCCGTGGCGGCGACCCGGTTCCGTGGCTCAGGGCGGTCAAACCAGTGGCGGAACTATTTATGTGGTTTTGATGTTTAAATGTCCGACTACACCACCCGTGGATTGCGGTCAGAGTGAACCGCCGCTGCAGGGCAGACCACTGAGGCTGGTGTTGTGTGTGCAGCAGAGCGTAGTATAACTCCCCACGGGAGGAGTATAGTCTCAGGGCAGTGTATGCGGAGGATGGGGGTGATGGTGCAGGGCAGCAGCAGTAACGACACGGAGTCAGTGATGCAGTCCAGGGCCTTTACTCACAGTTCTTATTATCCAGACCACTTCTGCAGGTAACGGCTGCCCACGTCGTACTGTGCTCACCAGGTGAGGGGCTCAGACCACTCCCAGATAACTTTGGAGCACTTCACAGGACCCCCTTTGTGTGTCCTTTGTCTGGCCTTTCTTACCAACGCTTCTGTCCGGCTGCCTCGGGCCTCCTCTTGGTAAACTTGGCGCCAGTTTCCCTGATGCTATGTGGTGCCTTCCTAGCTGGTGTAGCGAGGGGCTGCGCCACATAAAATGTCACAGCCTCCGGTGTCTAGCTGAGGGTCATTTCCCGCCTCCACTAGTTTCGGGGACCGGTCTCCCCCTTTGGCCTGACCCCTCCACGCAGGTGGATTCGGGTGTGCGGTGGCGACTCGCCTGTCCGCACCCCTGGGATACCTTCGTTCCTCGTTCCTGGAGCCTTCTCCACTCCTCTTCCTTCCTTCTCCCTCTTCCAGGCCTGGGCCTCTGTTACTAGGCCCGCATCCGGAGCAGAGCTCAAGCAGAGCCGCTGCTCCCTGTCACTTCTGCTCAGACTTCTCTGCACTGAACTAAGATGGTGCCCACCTTTTATACTCCCTTCTCAATGCACCCAGGAACTGCTTCCTCCCTGCTCCTGCACTACAGGGTTCCCCTTCCTCGGTGTTCCCTCCCCCCACAACAGCCAGGGACAGGGACTGTCGTGCCCATCTCAGGGGCAAATTGGTCGCCCTGCCCCACGGAAATGTGGTGTAATGCATGCAGGTTTCGGTGTCCTGATCCACACTCCATCCTTACCTGAGAGTGAGATATCACACCTCTGCTTGAGGTGCAATACCTCTGTAGCAACCGAGCCCTCGGGGTGCTACAGTTCCATTTATCTTCAGCCAAGGTGACGTATTGCAATACAGGGCCGTGATTTTGACTATAAAAGGGTCCCCTAGACCCCTACCCCAAGCTTTTTAAGAGAATCATATATGGCGTGCCAGGAGACTATATGGAATGCTTTCTCAGCATCCAACGAGAGTATCTAATTACAAATTTTTAACTGCATCTAGCCCAGGAAATACTTTGTGCCTAGTAGCAGTGTCTGCTAGTCAGCGGATTATCCCAGCTGTTAAGCAAGCTACACCACCTGTAGTTTGGACACTTCATTTTTTCAAAGGAAATGCTTCAGGACCCCAGGGATACTCAGTGAAGAGCATCAGGAGGCACCCCAAGGCATAGGGGCTGGGACTGGCGGTAGGACGCCTTGCGGTGGACCGCCGAGCTCGATCCTTATGAAAGCTTTTTAACTGCAGCAGCTTTAGTGGACGCTACTGGAGCTGGAATTACACGGCTGCTGGCATGAGACTTGCCCTCCAATAGATCCTTGTAAAAGAATTTAAAGTGTATTCATTCAAATTAGAGAGACAATTTAAATTAAAAAGCTTAGACCTGCCTCCACTACAGGGGGGCTCGCTCGACCCTCCAGCAGACAGGCACCAGTATTGGGAGAGGGGGGCTGGCCGTCAGGGTCCACCGCAGCTCAGGCACAAAGCCGGCGACACGGAGGTCGCACGGGCAGGAACAGACTGGCCATGTCGGCTTCGCACTTTTTTGGTTTTAGAAGGGCATGACATGCCTATATCTGTGTCTCCCCCTCCTTTTACTCCTCCACCTCTTTTCTTTTCGCCTGACTATATGTACTTGTCACTTTTCCATGTGTTAGTTTTGTCTTCTGAGCAGTTTGTCAGCTTTTGGACACCTTTGAAGGTGTTTTCTATGTGTTTCTATGTGTTTTTGCTTGCCTGCCATTGGTTTTAATGGTGTTCGAAGGTGTTCGATGAACAGTTTGATGAACAGTTCGGCGAACATACGGGTGTTCGACGAACCGAACTCAAACACTACGGGGGTGGCTCAACACTACTGCTAACAGGTATAAGAAACACTAATTTTATAAAGTGTGGACTAGACTTTAATATGAGCTAATGTGGCCTACACAACTGTAATGTGGAGTGTTTGGTGAACTTTATTTAGGTTTTTTTTGTCACACAAAGACACTGGATGTGCCCAAAGATGTAATACCAATAGTATCACAAACTTTTTGCAGCTATTACAATGCAGGAAGGTAACTTACAATGCAATAGATGAGGCTACAAAAAATAGGCTAATACTAATCTGGCTGGGGCTGCAGGGCACAATGCTGCAGAAAGGCTCCTCTATCTACTCCTATATAGTGTGTTTGGAACCAATGTAGCTGAATACGGATGGAACCACCACACTAATAGGAGAAATCAGGAAAAATGATCAATTAGCAAAAAAGGACAATGTATGAGGCAGTGACGCACGCTGAGCGCACTACAACCAGACGTGTCTGAAGCACACACTACAACGTGAGGTGCACTCACACACAGAGAACTTGCAGACAGGCGTGAACAGTGCAGATGCAGAGCACTGTGCACTAGCGCTGCAAGACAAAAAAAAAAATTCTCTATCTACTCCTATATAGTGTGTTTGGAACCAATTTAGCTGAATACGGATGGAACCACTACACTAATAGGAGAAATCAGGAAAAATTATCAATTAGCAAAAAAGGACAATGTATGAGGCAGTGACGCACGCTGAGCGCACTACAACCAGACTTGGCTGAAGCACACACTACAGCGTGAGCTGCACTCACACACACAGACCTTGCAGACAGCGGTAAACAGCACAGAGAACTGTGCACTAGCGCTGGAAGGCACAGTGATTTATAAAGTAGCTTGGGTAAAGCAGAATAGAGCAAATAGGTAGCTAAAACTGTCCCTCAGAACAACAGTCTCCTATCCCTAACTGAATTCACAGCAGAGTGAGCTCAAAATGGCGGCGGCTTTTATAGTGCATCATGACATCATTTCAGCAGCCAATCACAGCTATGCCACTAGTTAACATGCCTACACTCCTAACAGGATGTGCCCACACTTCTTAGGATCCTCATTGGCTGAATAAAATGAAACTGGCTCATTGCATTATGGGAACTTCCGATTCCGGTATATGATATTCTAAAAGTATTGGAATTAAGTATCGGAATTCCGATACCGCGAATATCGGCCGACACCCAATATTTCAGTATCGGAATGCTCAACACTAGTCAACACGTTTTCAAATCAGTACCTTCAAATTCTAGTTGAGAAAAGGATTAATAAAACAATTACTTTTTTCTTTTAAAAAAGCAAAACAAATATAGACAAAAGCAAAACATCTAGATAAATCTATAAACTCAAATTCAGGCTTTGTTCGACATATGGCACATGCTTACATACGTTTTTGGTGTATTTGTCTGACGCACAAATGGGAACTTAGCCGTACACAGATGTGGATTTCTCAACTGTAGAGCCAAATGAGCTGAACTTCAAAGTGACTGGATAGATGTACAGTAATTCAGCTATAGAATAGTGTTTGAGATGTTTTAGATGGTGCTTTGATTTCCTGCTGTGGTAGAAGTAGGAAGAGTTTCATATGTAGGTCATAACTTGTTTCCATGGCTATCCAAAAAAGTAATAAGACTTTAGGACTATAACTTGAATCTGAATTTTTTTATGGGTCTTTGTACATATTGAATTTAGTTAGTTATAAATGTGCTAAAAAATATTGTAAAGCCAAAAGTGATTTCTTCATTAGGTACCTGTCATGTAGAAAATGTTATGAAGTCTCATTGTGTGCCGCTGTATGGCGTCCAGGAAAGAATAACATTTACTTACCTGAGATTTTCATTTCCTGGAGTTCATAGGCAGCACGAGTCGTCCCCCCATTCCACTTAATAAATTTTTATTGCTGCATATCATACATCGTCTCCTTTTTTCTTGGCCTTTTTATGTTGTATAATAAGCACTTGTTAATTTGATTGGTATGTTAATTAAGTGTTTTCACTGCTTACTAACATGTATTCTATCCTAAGTAGGGGGCCAGTATTAACCTATTGTGTGGTTAGAGAGGTATGAAGAAATCCAGGAAACGGCGAGGTCTGTGATACCGAGAGAAGAAAGGATCTGTAGTAGGAGGGAGTGGTCGACTGTGTCCAAGGCAGAGGACAGATCTAGTAAGAGGAGTATAGAAAAATTTCTGCTAGTTTGGGCAGTAAGTCGGTGGTAATTTTAATTCAGGCAGTTTTGGTGGAAAGGTTGGGGCGAAGTCGGATTGAAGGTTGTCAAAGAGTAGGTTAGATGAGAGATGGGAGGAAAGTATAGTGTGGACGTGCCTTTTGAGGAATTTGGAGGGAAACGGGAGCTGTGATATGGGTTGATTTTTGGATGTAGAGGTCGGGTCGAGGAATGGTTTCTTCAGCATAGGTGTAATTGTGGTGTATTTAAAAGCAGAAGGGAAAATACCAGAAGTTAGTGATAAGTTGAAGAGATGGGCTAGGGCTGCAATAAGCGTGGTGATGAGGTTGGGAGGAGACGGGATGGGATGGGGTCAAGTGCGCAGTTGGTGAGGTGTGACTTTCAGAGGAGATGAGTAATCTCTCCTTCAGTGATGGTGGGGAGGAAGATTAGTGGGGAAGTTGATCCTGTTGTTGAAGTGTACTGCAAAGTCTTTGGCAGAGATGTGGGAGGTCGGAGAGAGCAGTGGTGGATGGAGGAGGGAGTTAAAAGTTGTTTGGGGTTGTGGGATAAAGAGGTTGTGAAGGTTGTGAAGTAGGCCTGTTTAGCAGAGGTGAGGGCTGACTGGAATGTGAAAGTTGCTTGTTTGAATCTGGTGAAGTTTTCCTGTGAATGCGTTTTCTTCCAGCGCCGCTCTGCAACCCTGGACACTCACCGAAGATTTTTAGGGAGGTTGGTGTGGAAGGTCTGTCTGTTGATTTGTTGCACTCTGCCGTGCGCGAGAGGGACGACTGAGTCAATAGCTGTTGTGAATGTAGTGTTGTAGAAAACAGTTCCGCTGTCTCTGTTGTGGAGTGAAGATATGGAGGACAGCAGTAGAATATAGTTGGAGAGTGTGTGTCTAGGTGTGAAGTTTCTGCGGGGATGAGGTAGATGCTGGACTTGGGGGGCAGGTGAAGAGGACAGGGAAGAGAATGTAAGTAGAAGGTGGTTAGATGCGGGAGAGGTGAGGTAGTGAGTAGTGTTGAGCCACCCCCGTAGTGTTCGGGTTCGGTTCGGTTCGTCGAACACCGGGATGTTCGAGGAACTGTTCGTCGAACTGTTCGTCGAACACCTTAGAACACCGTCGAACACCGTTAAAACCAATGGCAGGCAAACAAAAACACATAGAAACACATAGAAAACACCTTCAAAGGTGTCCAAAAGCTGACAAACTGCTCAGAAGACGCTTTCTTTAAAAAAGCCGGCCGGCAATTCAGCAGCGGCATACACCGGTACCCGACAATTTAGACAAGAAGGAATAGAGCCTCACATATAGATTAGATAGATAGAAACATGTCAGTCACATATATATGAAGTACAGTGACAGTGTTGCTTACTGTACTTGTCATTTAGTGTAAAGGATTTATTAAAAAATATAATAGTGTTTTCATGCACTGTCTCTTTAAAAAAGCCGGCCGGCAATTCAGCATCTGTACCCGACAATTTATAAAAGACAGAATAGAGCTTCACACATAGATTAGATAGAGAGAAACATGTCAGTCACATATATATGAAGTACAGTGACAATGTTGCTTACTGTACTTGTCATTTAGTGTAAAGGATTTATTAAAAAAAATAATAGTGTTTTCATGCACCGTCTCTTTAAAAAAGCCGGCCGGCAATTCAGCAGCGGTACCCGACAATTTATAAAAGACAGAATAGAGCTTCACACATAGATTAGATAGATAGAAACATGTCAGTCACATATATATGAAGTACAGTGACAGTGTTGCTTACTGTACTTGTCATTTAGTGTAAAGGATTTATTAAAAAATATAATAGTGTTTTCATGCACTGTCTCTTTAAAAAAGCCGGCCGGCAATTCAGCATCTGTACCCGACAATTTATAACAGACAGAATAGAGCTTCACACATAGATTAGATAGATAGAAACATGTCAGTCACATATATATGAAGTACAGTGACAATGTTGCTTACTGTACTTGTCATTTAGTGTAAAGGATTTATTAAAAAAAATAATAGTGTTTTCATGCACCGTCTCTTTAAAAAAGCCGGCCGGCAATTCAGCATCTGTACCCGACAATTTATAACAGACAGAATAGAGCTTCACACATAGATTAGATAGATAGAAACATGTCAGTCACATATATATGAAGCACAGTGATAGTGTTGGTTACTGTACTTGTCATTTAGTATTAAAATAAAGGACTTATTATTAAAAAAAATTGGCTTGGGGTTCCCCTTAATTTTAGGCTCTAGCGGAGGTTAAGCAGACAGCTGGGGCAGATGTTTGAAGCCTGGGAAGGGGGTAATACCCACGGAGCTTCCCAGGCTACTAATATGAGCCCCCAGCTGAATACATAGCCTTTACTAGCTATTAAAATGGGGGAACCCCCCAAAAAAATGACGTGGGGTCCCCCCTAATTTAATAGCTAGCAAAGGCTAGGCAGACAGCTGGGGGCTGATATTAATAGCCCAGGAAGGGAGCCATGAATATTGGCCCCCTCCCAGGCTAGAAACACCAGCCGTCAGCCGCCCCAGAAATGGCGCATTCATAGGATTCGCCAATTCTGGCACTTAGCCTCGCTCTTCCACGCTGCCCTGTAGCGGTGGCAGGGGGTAATAGGGCTGGGGTTGATGTCAGCTTATAATGCCAGCTGACATCAAGCCCAGGTTAGTAATGGAGAGGCGTCTATAAGACACCCCCATTACTAACCCCATAGTCAAAGTTAAAAGAAAACACAAACACCCAGAATAAAGTACTTTAATTGAAATAAAGACACAATCCTTTATTGTTCTAAATTAAACCATACTTACCATCACGCCCATTCCAGCTGAAGCCAACGATCTCCTGCAATAAAAGAAAAATAATAAAGCAACATCATCCTAAAGCTCATGTCCAATGAACTCAGCTCACCTCATGCACCTCACTGACAGCGTGGGAAAATTCTCCTGCACTCAGCGCTTCAGCGTGAGAATTCTCCCACGCTGTAAGTGACGTGCATGAGGTGAGCTGAGTTCATTGGACATGACCTCGGCTCATCTTTATGCCGTCACAGAGAGACAATGTGGAGCGCAAGCAAGCCTGCTCTTCTCAGTGTCAGCGGGATGACAGGCTGGATGGCAGCGTTCTGCTGCGGTCCAGCCTGTCATCTCGATGTAGCAGAGCTGAAGCTGTCGTGGGAACCATGGAAAGGTAAGGATGAGGTTGCTTTATTATTTTATTTTTATTACAGGAGATCGTTGGCTTCAGCTGGAATGGGCGTGACGGTAAGTATGGTTTAATTTAGAACAATAAAGAATTGTGTCTTTATTTCAATTAAAGGACTTTATTCTGGGTGTTTGTGTTTTTTTTAACTTTGACTATGGGGTTAGTAATGGGGGTGTCTTATAGACGCCTCTCCATTACTAACCTGGGCTTGATGTCAGCTGGCATTATAAGCTGACATCAACCCCAGCCCTATTACCCCCTGCCACCGCACCAGGGCAGCGTGGAAGAGCGAGGCTAAGTGCCAGAATTGGCGCATCCTATGAATGCGCCATTTCTGGGGCGGCTGACGGCTGGTGTTTCTAGCCTGGGAGGGGGCCAATATTCATGGCTCCCTTCCTGGGCTATTAATATCAGCCCCCAGCTGTCTGCCTAGCCTTTGCTAGCTATTAAATTAGGGGGGACCCCACGTCATTTTTTTGGGGGGGTCCCCCATTTTAATAGCTAGTAAAGGCTATGTATTCAGCTGGGGGCTGATATTAGTAGCCTGGGAAGCTCCGTGGGTATTACCCCCTTCCCAGGCTTCAAACATCTGCCCCAGCTGTCTGCTTAACCTCCGCTAGAGCCTAAAATTAAGGGGAACCCCACGCCAATTTTTTTAATAATAAATCCTTTATTTTAATACTAAATGACAAGTACAGTAACCAACACTATCACTGTACTTCATATATATGTGACTGACATGTTTCTATCTATCTAATCTATGTGTGAAGCTCTATTCTGTCTGTTATAAATTGTCGGGTACAGATGCTGAATTGCCGGCCGGCTTTCTTAAAGAGACAGTGCATGAAAACACTATTATTTTTTTTAATAAATCCTTTACACTAAATGACAAGTACAGTAAGCAACACTGTCACTGTACTTCATATATATGTGACTGACATGTTTCTATCTATCTAATCTATGTGTGATGCTCTATTCTTTCTGTTATAAATTGTCGGGTACAGATGCTGAATTGCCAGCCGGCTTTTTTAAAGAGACGGTGCATGAAAACACTATTATTTTTTTTGATAAATCCTTTACACTAAATGACAAGTACAGTAATCAACACTGTCACTGTACTTCATATATATGTGACTGACATGTTTCTATCTATCTAATCTATGTGTGAAGCTCTATTCTGTCTGTTATAAATTGTCGGGTACAGATGCTGAATTGCCGGCCGGCTTTTTTAAAGAGACGGTGCATGAAAACACTATTATTTTTTTTGATAAATCCTTTACGCTAAATGACAAGTACAGTAAGCAGCACTTTCACTGTACTTCGTATATATGTGGCTGACATGTTTATATCTATCTAATCTATGTGTGAAGCTCTATTCTTTCGGTTCTAAGTTGTCGGGTACCGGTGTATGCCGCTGCTGAATTGCCGGCTTTTCATGTTTCACTGTTCGCACTGTTCCCATCGATTTGGGCAATCACTGTAATGCCACAACCACCATGGCTGTGGCATTACAGTGAGTGGCAGACAATCCCTGCATGATTGGTGCTCTAAATAGCGCCAGACATGCAGGACACGCTTTTGGTGCACGAACAGTTATCGAACATAACCTCGAACAGCCGAATTTTTTGCAAATCGTTCGGGTTCGTCGAACAACTCGAACACCGCCCAAAACAGCTCGAATTTGAGATTGGCGAACAGTTCTAGTCGAACACCGCTCATCTCTATTAGTGAGATTAGATAGAGGCAGAGGTGGGTGAAGATATGGTATAATGTATGTCCATCTGAGGGGGTGGCTGTAGCGGACCCCTGGATGAGTCCAAAGGATGAGGCAAGTGACGGTAGTTTAGAGATTGCCGACTGATAGGAGTCAGTGGGGATATTGAAGTCACCCATGATGATGGTGGGAGCGTTAACAGAGAGAAAGTGTAGAAGCCAGGTTGGGAATTGGTCAATAAAGGTAGTGGCAGGGCCCAGGGGTCGGTATTTGATGGCAACTTGGAGCTTGTAGGTAGAGTAGATGTGGACAGAATGAACTTCAAAAGATGGATTAGCGAGGGTGGAGGGAATTGTGTTGAAGGTGCAGGTGTTCGAAAGGAGAAGACCGACTCCTCCACCATGTCTGTTGTCAGGGTGTGGAGTGTGGGTGGAGTGAAGGCCACTGTAGCACAGCACAGCAGGGGAGGCCGTGTTGGAGGGTGTGGTGTTAGCTATGTTTTGATGAGGCCGAGGAAGGATAGGTTGCGAGAGGTGAAGAGGTCATGAATGACATGGAGCTTATTGCAGATGGAACAAGCGTTCTGAAGTGCTCCTGAGAGAGGCACCAGCGGAGTGGGGGTCAGGGGAATGAGTTTTATATTTCTGAGACTGCGGTAGCTTCTAGGGGGTGAGCAGCGATAGGAGAGAGAAATAATGGGGGTTATCAGATTAGGTGAATTTCACCAGCTGTTAGGACAAGCAAGGAGAGAGCAAGCAAATGGAAGAAGGAGAGTGGCTGGCTTGTTTTAAGTTTCTGAAGGAGAGATGTGAGATTGAGGAGCAGGTCAACAGGTGAGGTCAGGTGGGAAGGTAAGAGGGAAGGAGAGATAAATATTTGTTTGGAGAGTGAGGGGGTTTGAAGATAGAGAAGGAGGGTAAGGATTAGTGGCGCAATAACTGTTAGGGTATAAGTAAGCAAGCTGAAAGTATTAGTGGGAGGCTAAAGTGGTGAAGACAGTCGTAAACAGTTGTGGCTCTTACCTTCTGGTCACTTCTGGCCATGTCTGGCTTATTTCTGATGTGCACTTAAAAAGCTGCACTTCAAGATGCTGCGCTCAGAGACCTGAGGTCAGAGACCTCTTGCTCTATATTAATAGATTATGATATAGATTAAAATATATAAATAATATAGATTAATAGATTAGAATGATAATACTGAATAGCAATGGTAAACACATTGAATAGATAAATTAGAGACAGTGCAGTAATTATAATTGAATTACTGTCAACAACATGTCTCTGTTTTATAATACATGGTGGATATAACACATCGCTCTAAATGCACTTTGTCTCTCTTGCAATGTTCTTGGCATCACACAGATCTTAAAGTTCCCTGCTTGCATCAAAGCTGTGCTTCCTTCTGTCATTGCCAATGTTGACATTTTTTTTATACAGTCGAGGCCTGAGGCCACAGATGAACTCATCTGATCCAGGTTGAGCACCAGCTCATTAGATAGTGGCAGCACGGTACCAAGCTCTTGTATCTTCACCTTTAGATTGAACAAGCACAGTACATATGAGGGCGTTGTCTTCAATTTATCAGTGTTCTTCATCAAAAAACAGTAGTTTAGCAGATCTGTTAAAACCAGAGAAATACAGAAAAGAGCCAAGAATCACAAGGATCACAGATAACATATGCTTTACTCCGTCTGACGTACCAGCAAAGCAGATTTTATTTATAGTGTACTCCTGCAGCTAAGCTATTTGACTTATGATGTATTAATGACTTGGAACAAATTTGGAGCCTAATTATGGACTTCATAATTTTCACAATACATTATTTAGAAACAAAAACATAGGCTTTCGAGTTGGAAAATGCCCAGGCCTAAAGTACACATAATCTCTAAAAGACTCTGAATATGACCAGTGCTATTTCTCAACAAAATGATAATATTTGCTTTCTAAATGCTTTAATATGCTCTATATTTGCCACATTCAATCAAGAGATATCTGGATGATTTGAGGTCACTGTGCTGTGCCTACAGCTATCAACTCCTGTCATTAATTAGAGGGCAGTCAGCAGCATGTCTTTGAATTTAAAGAGGTCTAAGTACAGCCATGATTGGACGCTAGCAAATTATGAACATATTTTAAAGTATCAGATATTCTAAATTAGGAATATTAAAACCAACATCAAGTTCAAACACAGAATAAAATGTTCACTATTTGTTAAAACCAAAATCCATGACAAAATCAGTATTTGAAAAATCACCTTATGATCTCTGGACATTAGCAATGAGTGGATTGATCCGCGGAGTATCTAGCTCGAGTCGAATTTCCTGAAATTTGTGGTTTCATGCAAGTTCGAACATTTTGTGATTCAATTCACAGTTCACAAAATAAAACTTGCCCAGCACCAATTCTCACCCTGCGGGATCATTGGAGAGCGGGCTACTGTCTTTTTGCAATGTCTTCAGCTATGACATCTTACAAATTATCATACCTTGTACAGTGGTGGTCAGATCAGCGGTTCACAGCAGAACACAGTTTACATGGTAGAGTCATTTTCCAGAATCTGTGGCTTGGGACCCTTTGTTACTGGGATACCGCAACAGTGTGGAGTAGTCAGATGATCGCAGCGTCTGGTGACTCATACACTTGCAGTAGTCAGAAAAGCTTCACCGTCCTATTAGCAGTTCTGGCTTTCTTTGCTCTGGTGCTGCAAAGGTTAAACTGCTGAGTTGGACTACTGGAGTTCTCTGTCTTGGGTTGTATTAGCTGTTCTGAGTTTGTTGCTCCCAGCAGGTATAAGAACCCTCCTCCTTACTTCTGACCTTGCAGTGATAGTTACCACTACCTGGTTTTGAGTTGAAGGAGAGAGTTCAATGTTTGTAGTAGGCTGTTGGAGAGTTTTTCAGGAGATTGTTGCGTGGAGTGGGTTTGCTTGTTTATCCTTATCCTCTCCCATTTGGTTTCTTCCTTCCTATCCCTGTTTGCCACTCTGTTGTTTTGTATGTGTATTTTTATGATTGTAGTTTTCTTTTATCCCTGTCTGTTTATCCAGTTCTGTCTGGTTAGTGTTTTCCTTTTCACTTCGGCCCATCACCTCCATGGGTGGGGGAGGGAACAGATAAGGGTAAGATAGAAACATGGCAAGGTACGAGACCCCGGCATCTCCACCACCTGGGGTAATCTGGATGACAGTTGTAGCCCAGGGTGCCCCTAGTTTGATGGATCAGGTAGGTGCCCACAATTCCTTATTCTAATAATAGTATGGGTTCCCTGAGGTGAGGCTTCAACAATCAGACATTTATTTTCTATATTGTGGATAACAGCTAGATGTTCATTGTGGCAAATTCCCTCTAACCTGGCCAATATTACCAAATTATTCAGTTAATTTGACATTATATGTAAGCATGATTACGATTTTGGTCAGACTCATGAAGTTGATATTAGCCCTACCATTGCAGGTGGAGGATAGTATTATGGCCTTGAACATGTGACAGCAACATGGGCTGCAAGATGTGGAGGAGGCTGTGGTAGAAGTAAAAGTGTCAACAATTACCATCCAGTGTCAGCTAAAGCTAATAGTGTGTATGATATGTACTGTGTTGCTCACATGTTTAGAGCATTGCCATGCCACCACTTCTGGGGCTTGTAAAAGCCTGTTTCACCGGAAGCCTATTGTGTGCCCAATCAATAGTTGTGATGTTATTACAAAGTTTTGTTTCCTCAGTTCTATCTGCTGGTAATTAGTAGTAGTGTCATTATTCCTGAATCCATATTATTTGGTAAATATTAATCTAGTGCAGGTGTAGAGTTATCTTTGGGAACAGCTGCACTATATATAATGTTCTTGCATGTAGGTCTGAGCACAGTGTAGATAATTTAGAAAGTAGGTTGTTTGTGCACAAGTGTTACAGGGGGCTCCCTGTGTACCCCACATGGAAATCATAGAAATTGTTATTAGGTAGCCAGAATAACAAGTTTATTAAACCATGTGGGCCCTAATTCTGTTTCTGGTGCCAGACATTGTCTTAGTTTTCTTTTAGTTTGTTTTCCAAAATAAATAAAACATTTGAATTTTCCATAGATTTTGAGAATTTTAAGATTTTACTGTTAGGATGTATTGTTCAGCTTTTAACATACATTCTGTTTTTTGTCCTCTTTTCCATTATCATTTCTATGTACATTTATATTTTACCTAAATTTTGTATGTTGTCATCTATATACAATACATATAGGATCTCTTACAAATGAGCATTTACTATAGTATTGAAATTCCTCTCATCAAACTATAATAATCTTGATAATGGTTCATACACATTAGTATTTGTTGTCATATTGCAAATTCATGAACTTTGTCAGCAGTTTATCTCATAGAAATGAATAAGATACATTGTTTGATCTCTCATCACTTCACAAAAATGTACTGCATAAAGCATGATTGTGTAGACGTGTCTAAAATGTGTCAGCTTGGAGCTCTGGCAAGTTTAGCTGACAGAGGCCAACCTAATCCACATGCATTGTAACAAACCTTCCGAAATATTTGATACATTTTAACTATATTTGGATTTTGCCTCTCGATATAAAAATAATAGAAAATAATACCAAACAACTGAAACTGCCACACATCAACGTGAAACAACTTCCTATATACAATTACAGAAACTGTAGTCCAGTTTGCAACAGTGTGTGTCCTGCTAATATAATGCTTACTACAGGTTGTTGAAAACAAGCTAGCCCTCTCAGTAAGAGAGCTTCAAAGATGAATCATACTCTATATATCTTCCTCAGGTCTACATCTCCTTAAAAGGGTGGTCCAAAGTTCAAAGTAATTTTCATCCTTAATCCCTATCTATTCAGTGCTATAAACTAAACTATTTTCTTATATATTTAAATTAAAAATGCCATACCATTCCCTAACTACACTATCCAACTGATTTTTTATCACTTACTTTCTTTTTGATGATGCTTCATTTGAGAATCTCAGTGCAGGCTAGTGTGGCACCGCTGCGGGTCCAGTTGCCACAGAGGTACTGCATCTCAGCCAGAGGTGTGGTACCCCACTCTCAGGTAAGGAAGAAGCACTACCCGGTACCCAACCACTCACATCCAACACGACACCACTTTATAAGGAAAGGTCCAGATAGCTCCTAAGGGAGAGCACAGGCCTGTTCCCTGTTAGGAAGATGGAACGAAGTAGAGGAGGTGGGTGGAGGAAGTTGTTCAGGGGAGCACTGACAGAAGAGCATAAAAGGAAGGGTAGAAACATCTAGAAGGATTCTGGTCCTAGGAGTGAGAGTGGAAGGGAGGACCATGGAGGAATACATCCCAATAAAAGGGGCCCAGGAGGAGAGTGTGGAGAGAACACCGGAGCAGTGAGAGGGGCTCCAGAGATAGAAGGGATCCTAGGGGCACAGCAAGTGTGGGATGCCACCTGTGCAGCCGAGTTCATGCTGACTGTGGAGGGATCAAGGCAGCAGTAGGGGACCGGCCCCAGACTAGTGGAGTTCTTTAAGGCTCAGCTAGCAAACCGGAGGTGCGGTATCTTCTTGTGCCATAGCCAAAGTCCACAAACATTCGCTAAAAAGGTGGTCATATAGGACAAAGGGGACAGAACGGACGTCGCCCAGCAAGGTCTGCGGCCACTGGCTTGGGACACTGTGTGTGAGGCGTAGGGCAGGAGAGAGAGAGCCAACGCAGTGAGAAGACCTGGAGAGGTACACAGAAAGGGGTCCCGTTCATGTGCACCTCAATTATCTGAGAGTTGGCTGGATCACTTCCGCAGAGGACACAGGACGACGCGGACAGCTATAATTCGGCAGTTGTAACCTGGAGCATCTTGACAACTGTGAGTAAATACTTGAAGAATGCACCCCACTGTGTCCTTGACTTAATTGCTGTGCCACCTGCCTTGCACTACACCAACAAGATCTGACTCGCCCAGGAGGATATGGGGGAAACTCGGTGCCCAGGTCTTGACCTTCTGTGGGATGTCACGGCAGTTGGCTCCCTGGCCCGTACCCTGGGGTCACTCTTTAAAAGGGGGTTGGTTGCTTGGGGGGATGAATAACAGTTTTGTCTCGTGACGCCACCTGTGGCATGCGGCCAAAAATGAGCCTCCGCTGCGGAGCAGCTCCTCTGAAGCAGATGTTAGGGCAGCTGGGTTGGTGCGGCTCTCCACAGGCAGAGCTCAGCTCCAGGGCAGTGCAGATGTAAATAGTGATGCTGGGCGTTGTAGTGCAGGAGCGATGGCGCAGCAGCAATATTTGACAGAGACAGTGTGGTGCAGTCGTCCGAGTTTACTCACAGATGTTAAGTTCCTCAGGTTGCACTGTACAGGTGACAGCCTCCCACGTCGCGCTGCGTTCACCAGGCAGGGGTTCAGAACTCCTTCAAGTATCTCAAGAGCACTTAACGGGACCCCTTTCTGTATGTTCCTTTCTTAGCCGACTTCCCGCGCTGGGTCTCTCCCTCCTCCCTTGTGCCCCGCCAAACAAAGTCCCGATCTGGTATCTTGGGATCCCTCTGGGCAACTTGGAGTTCCCGGATCTTACTTGGTGACCTTTTCGGTGACTTCGGTGAGGATGTGGTGACTGCACCTTGAAAGTGCAGAAGCCTCCGGTTCCCTTCTTGCAGCCTGATCCCTCCACCGCCTGGCAGATTCGGGCGTATGGGTGCCGTCCTGCACTCACCGTACCCCCTGGGATCCCTTCTATTTCTGGAGCTTTTCTCCTGCTCCCACTCCCTTCTCCCCTCTTGGGCCTGACAGGCTAAGCCTGCCTTCCAAGCAGAGCTCCTGCAGAGCCTCTACTCCTCTCGTCCTCTCACTCTCCTCTTACAAAGATGGCTCCCCTTTTTATACACCTCCTCTTCAAGTGCTCCCCTGGTCCGCATCCTCCACCCACACCCACTATATGGTTCCCCCTCACTTTGGTTCCCCCCCACTCCAGCCAGGGACGGGGCCAGCAGAAAGCAGTGCATCTTGCTCCTCCAGCCGGTCTGGAGTAGAGTAGTATTGGGTGCAGGTGTTAGGGTCACGGGCAGCACTCCATCCTTACCTGAGAGAATGAGATGCCACACCTCTGGGTGAGGTGCAGTACATCTGTGGTGACTGAACCCTCAGGGGCGCCACACATCTACCTCATCAAGTCCTATATACTGCCCTGGGGCTTAGCTCTGCCTGTGGAGAGCTGAACCATCTTTGCTGTGTCACCAACAGCCCCAGGGGATCTGAACAGCAGCGGCAGACACCTATAGCCACATACCACGGGAGGCATCACAAACTTTATCCCCAAACACTTTATTCCCCAAATTGACACTTTTCTTTATTGACCGCCCTGGGCCACGCACCGGGTCACTGCCACTGTGACTACCCCAATAGAACCGACCGGCCTGGCTACCGAGTACCTCACGGCCCCAGGGAGCGGCATCACTAGGAAACTCAAAAGGAGCATCATCAGGGGCTGAGGCTGCAGTCACCCAGCCCACTCCCTGAAATGAAGCATCATCAATGATGCTCATTCAGGGGTAGGGCTAGTACCTGCACGGTGTGCACTTTGAGATGTGATGGGCTCTGCTGCCAGCTCAGATCAGGAGTAATGAGCCAGCAACAGAGCGTGTTGTCACAAAACCCACCATGCAGAGACCAGTGACATCACTTGCGGGGACAGTTTTATTTCAGGGAGCGGCAGGGGCTACGATAGAGACCACAGACTCTACCTGCTGGTGACGCTTCATTGAGTATACCAGCATGCACTCGGATACTCAAACAGGATGTGGGGGAGGGAGCAGTTAATGTAGTTAGGGAATGGTACGGAATTTTTAATTCTAGTGTATTAGAAAATAGTTTAGATTATGGCACTAAATAGATAGGAATTTAGAATGAAAATAACTTTGAACTTTGGACCACCCCTTTAATGCAATCTGTCTGCGCCATAATGTAGGAGCAGAGACCCTGATTCCACTATGTGATTTATCAGTAGGAGATTATCACTATAGTACAACTGTCCTTGTGTCTCCTAGTCCAACCACGCCCCCAGCACTGATGGGCAGATCTCTGTCACTGTACACAGAAAGCTGTAATGTTGGGGGGTTATACACAGCTCAGCAACATCGCTCTGCTAAATCTGCAGGATAACAAATTGTGACTCTTTCATAACTGCTCCACTCAATAAACTAAGTGATACATCGCTAAAATCAGGGTCTTTGTCCCTACCTCATACTTTGATTTTCATTAGCCCTCCACATTTTCCTGTTTACATGCATGTATTTTTCTTCTTTGTGCAGTCTTCCCAAAAGTATTAGTGACACTGACTGTAACATATGATACGTATAGTGCAATGTTAAAGGGAACGTGTCATCAGAAAATAGGCTATTGTTTAAATCAGGCTTTTTTGTTAACGTGTAACTACATTTTTAGGTGACTTTTCAGAAAAAGCTGTTGTCTCCTTCCAGCTTCTTCAAACAAGACACAAAGATCACGCTGAACTTTCTAACAAATCCTTTACCGCACCCCAGAGTTGGATTCACATCTACACTGGTCACTTCTGTTGTAAAATGTCCTACATACATCTGCTCATTCTGTCTGTACGCTAACAAAGGAAGGAAGAGCAGGAAACTTTATATGTGTGATATGTATGGGAGAGATTATAGCAGCTGGTCTCCTACCAACCAGCTCAGAGTCAACTGCAAATTAACAGATACAGGCTGCAGAAGGATATCTGGGGGAAAAAATCTGCAGGATATGATTCACATAATGACCAGGAATGGTGTTATTTCTCATGTAGCAAAATGAAAAAAAATGCACTCCAAACTGCATTAATATGCTATTAAAAACTTTTACTGTAGGCAACTTCAATAACAGCTTCATATTTTGTATATTACCATATATAGATGAAATGTATTTAATCCTTGTTTGGCAATTGTAAACAATTTCTTTTGGCACAAATGCCTTCAATGTAAGAATCAGTTTCCAAGACATGTAGCAAACACAGGAGCAGCCAGTTCCAAATGCATTGCCTTAGGCTACATTTCAGGGGAGCGCCCCGTTTCTCAAGCATCATGCTTATTTTGAAAAGTTGGTTAAAAGTGCAGTCTCTCTTTAAATATTAGGCAATTTTCTTATGATGCATTCCCTTTAAGTATCAACGGCCTCATGTTAAAATATTTTTTCAAATTATATTGCTTTCTCTGGGCCTTTCTTCACTCAAAATCAGATTACGAGGCCACAAACAATGCTGCTCCAATATAAACAATTTATTTTACATTTAAAAAAAAAAAACAATAAATAAATATTTCTGCTGTCAAACAACCCTTGCAGTGATCAGGGTAGAGAAGTCATGAAAGCAGTAATTTTACGTTCCTACCAAAACAAAATATATAATAAATGTTTGCGCTTGATGACACATAATTTGTATGGTAAGTCTATCATGTTTGATTCGGGGAGCACAGGGACTGAGCTGAAATGAAGCCAAGCAGCTTGACTAGTGTCTAAACACAATACATCACCTGGTTAGGGAATTACTAAAGAGCCCAGCTGCTAATAATTTAGTTTGTGTTGGAACATGAAATCTCATTTGACTACATTAGGATTATGTTAAACAGATATGCTAACAGATTTTATTTAAAATTTACCAGTGTCGTTTTTAATGATGAGAGAAATAAAAAAATAAATAAAAATGAAGTGTTAATTACATGAGACAAAGTATAATGTCTCTAGATATTTCCCTGACATTTATTCATGTGTGTATATTAATGTTACATATCTGAAATTGACACACTGCTAAGTGTTGAATTGACCACATGGAAATAATGTGGGTGTAAAATCATGAGTTTAAAGTCTTTACTAGAGATGAACGTTGCTCTACTCGAACTGTTCGCCAATCTCAAATTCGAGCTGTTTTGAGCGGTGTTCGAGCCGTTCGGCGAACACGAACGATTTGAGAAAAATTCGGCTGTTCGAGGTTATGTTCGATAACTGTTCGTGCACCAAAATCATAACTGGATTTTTTCTCAGTAATGATGAAAATTAATGTTAATACGCAGTTTGAGTGTACAGCGGGGTGGGGGGAGGGGCAGGGGATGGATCTCTGCAGGAATAATGAAGATCTCCATTTATTTTTCTCTTTCCCACATTTACAGTGGGGAGGTGCAATCTGTCAGCCTATCAGCAGCGCACACACGGAGCGAAGTGCTTTTTTCACACAAGCAAGGGCATGTGTCATTGGCAGTGTATGTCACATGTCCTTGCCCTATAAGACCAAGCCATTTTCCCCGTCGCCACCATTTTCTCACTGCTGCAGCTGCGTGTTAGACGGCACCGCTGTTGCTGTGTGCGCTATACCTTGTTAATTTCAAGCCAATTTTCGCACAAATCTACAGATAGCTTGGGAGTAGGGAATAGTTGTGATTGCAGTCCTTTTAAGGACTAGGTTACAGCATTTCCTGCGACTTTTATCAGGCAGGTCTGTGCTCTTAAATAGATAGATTGTGGGAGTAAAGACTAATTGTAATTGCAGTCCTTTTCAGGACTAGGTTACATCAGTTCCTATCAGTTTTTGCCAGGCAGGTCTGTGCCAGTGCTGTGCAAGTTTTATTCACAGCATTTGGCTAAATCTAGCAAAGCTAATCCTTTTTGGCCTATTGCAGAGTGTGTTAGTCAGTGGAGTAGCCTATCTGTGTTGCAAGATATACCACCTGTGTATAGAATACCATTTTTTTTACAGCACCTAGTGAAGTAAAATCTTTTGGGCATAGCATCATTCTATTAGTCCATCTATACTGACCTCCATCAGGTTGCAAATTGAATATAATTTTTTTCTGCATCTAGCTCTGAAAAAATATTTGGGCTTCTAGCAGTGTGTGGGACTTGGTCTATTAGTCCATCTATACTGACCTCCATCAGGTTGCAAACTGAATATAATCTTTTTCTGCATCTAGCTCTGAAAAAATATTTGGCCTTCTAGCAGTGTGTGGGACTTTCTCTATTAGTCCATCTATACTGACCTCCATCAGGTTGCAAACTGAATATAATTTTTTTCTGCATCTACCTCTGAAAAAATATTTGGGCTTCTAGCTGTGTGTGGGACTTGTTCTATTAGTCCATCTATACTGACCTCCATCAGGTTGCAAACTGAATATAATTTTTTTCTGCATCTACCTCTGAAAAAATATTTGGGCTTCTAGCTGTGTGTGGGACTTGTTCTATTAGTCCATCTATACTGACCTCCATCAGGTTGCAAATTAAAAATAATTTTTATCTGCATCTACCTCTGAAAAAATATTTGGGCTTCTAGCTGTGTGTGGGACTTGTTCTATTGGTCCATCTATACTGACCTCCATCAGGTTGCAAACTGAATATAATTTTTTTCTGCATCTACCTCTGAAAAAATATTTGGCCTTCTAGCAGTGTGTGGGACTTTCTCTATTAGTCCATCTATACTGACCTCCATCAGGTTGCAAACTGAATATATTTTTTTTCTGCATCTACCTCTGAAAAAATATTTGGGCTTCTAGCTGTGTGTGGGACTTTCTCTATTAGTCCATCTATACTGACCTCCATCAGGTTGCAAATTGAATATAATTTTTTTCTTCATCTAACCCAGCCAATAGTTTTGACCTAATACCACAGTTTGGCCACTCAGCTCTGCTCGGTTCCCATCCATTGTTTTTTTGTGCAAACAACTCCAGAGTTGTGAATTAGTTAACCACCAAAATGAGTGGAAAAAGGCCTGCTGCTGGTGGAAAGGGGAATAGGCGTGTTGGGAAGGGGAAAAAAGGTTGTGTCCGTGGGGTAGGTGTTAAAGCAACAGTAACATCTGCAGAAGAAAGACCATCTTCCAGCCAAACTAAAATGTCTACTTCTTTTAGAGGACAATGTGATAAGATCCCTTTCTTACTGCCACGCCAATCGCTACAAATTCCAGATGAGGCACAAAAACAGCAGGTGCTTCAATGGATATCAAGTGCTCCTTTAAGTGGGCTCTCCTCCACATCAACTTCAACATCACAAATACTCCAGTCCTCAAAGGTGTCACCCCAATCACACTTGCTTCCTCACAGCTCCCAAATCTCCAGCTGCCCGTCTGAGTATGAGGTAGAACAGATGGTTGAGTCTGCAGAGCTGTTTACTCATACTATAGCCTGGGAATCAGAGGTCGACTCCAGCGCTTCTGTGAATCCAGACGAGGAAATGATCTGCACTGATGCCCAGAATCTTTATGAATCGGATCCAGGACCAGACGCAGAAGGTTCTGACCATAATGTAGACCCTCATTCCCAAACTGTAACTCCTGTTGGTGGAGACAATGAGGAAGACGATGATGAGACTCAAATACCTGATTGGAGCGACAACTTTAGTTTTTTTGTCAGGGCAGGAACAGGTTGGCTCTGAGGACGACGGGTGTGATAACGCACAGGGTGATGATGATGAGGTTGGAGATTCCACTTACTGTCAACCCACAGTCAGCCAAGAGATGAGGTCAGCAGAGGAGGTGGAGGAAGATGCTAGTGACGACGAGGTCAGGTTGCGCCTTCCTGGACAGAGACGTAGTACTGGAAGCACGTCAACAACTGCATCCTCAAACACAACTCTGCCTCTCACCACAAGTCGTGGTGGCTCTTCAGGTCGCATGGGTGCTAAGCCTTGCATAGCCTGGGCATTTTTTCAGATCGATAAAGATGACCCAACTCGTGTTATCTGTAACATTTGTCAGCAAAAGCTAAGTAGAGGCCAAAAAATACATAGTTTGAGTACTTCATGCATGAACCGGCACATGGACATGAAGCATAAGTTGCAGTGGGAAGCTCAGTATGCTACAATGCGGCCTAGCCGGCCGGGCCAACCACCGTCTGCCATATCTTGTGCATCCGCGGCCTCTTCATCCTCTGTGACTGGGGGGACAGCAGTCACACCTGTTTTGGGGCGCAGACCTGCCACCTCTTTACCCGCAACAGCCAGCGTGATTGGCAGGTCATCATTTTCTTTGGAGGTGGTAACACCAGCTGGTGTTGAGCGCTGTCCGACATCGATAGCACCACCTTTGGATCAAGGCAACCTAACATGTCCACCTGCATCTTCCTCACAGACCGGCAGTTTGCCAGGGACACCCTTATCAACCCCGTCTAAGCACAATAGCCAGCCGTCGGTCGCTCAGATGTGGACAAGTAAAAGACCATTTCCTCCTAGCCATGAGAAAGCTAAGAGGTTGAATTTCACCATCTGCAAGCTCTTGGCTACAGAAATGCTGCCTTTCCGCCTGGTGGACACAGAGGATTTTCGAGACCTTATGTCCGTCGCAGTGCCCCAGTACCAGATGCCCAGTCGGCACTACTTCTCAAAGAAAGGTGTGCCTGCGCTCCACCAGCATGTCGCACACAACATCACCGCTTCTTTGAGAAACTCTGTGTGTGACAGGGTGCATTTCACCACAGACACTTGGACGAGTAGGCATGGACAGGGGCGTTACATGTCGCTGACTGGGCACTGGGTAACTATGGTGACAGCAGGACAAGGGGCTGCTGTCCAAGTCTTGCCGTCCCCACGAGTTGTGCGTCAATCCTCTTTATGTCAAAGTTCCTCCACTGCTTCTGCCTCCTCAACCTCCTCTCGGTCTTCCACCTGCACCCAAAGCCTGTCTGGTCATGCCACAAGCTTTCTAACTGCGCAGAAGGGATCCTGCACACCTCCTTACTATGCTGGCAGTAGGGCTCAACGTCATCAGGCGGTTTTTACTTTGAAATGTCTGGGAAATGTGAGTCACACAGCTGAGGAGTTGTGGTCAGCTCTGGAGAACCAATTTCATGAATGGTTGTCTCCACTGGACCTGAAACCAGGGAAGGCCGTGTGCGACAATGCTGCAAACCTGGGTGCGGTCCTTCGCCGGGGCAATGTCACACACGTGCCTTGTATGGCTCACGTGTTGAACCTGGTTGTCCAGCAATTTTTAGCCCACTATCCCAGACTAGATGGCCTTCTGCAGAGGGCACGGTCGCTGTGTGCTCACTTCCACCGTTCGCATCCCGCAGCTCAGCGACTTACATCTCTACAGAAGTCGTTGGGCCTGCCACTTCACCGGCTAAAATGCGATGTGCCTACCCGGTGGAATTCAACTCTGCACATGTTGCAGCGACTGTGGCAGCACCGACAAGCCCTGGTGCAATACGTTCTGACGTATAGCCTGGGCCAACGAGATCCGGAGGTGGGGCAAATCACACTGGAGGAGTGGTCTCAGATCAGGGACCTATGCACCCTTCTGCACAGTTTTGAAATGGCGACGAAGATGTTTAGTGCTGACGATGCCATTATCAGCATGACTATTCCGGTGATTTACATGCTGGAGCACATGTTAAACAGAATTCGGAGTCAGGTGGTGGCACAAGAGGAGGTGGAGGAAGTAGAGGAGGAGGAGTTGTATGCGGAAGGGCTAACATCTGCAAGGTCCAGACGGTCGGCAGCACCAAGGCGGCAGGCATGTGAGGGTGGGGGAGATGGTTTTACCAGGGCGCATGGTAGCAGCCAAACTAGTGAGGAAGGTGCAGGAGCCCAGGAAGAAGTGGTGGACGAACTGATGGAAGACTCATCAGATGAGGGAGACCTTGATCACATTTCTGTTGTGCGAGGTTGGGGGGAGAGGACAGAGGAAGGAAGCATGATTGTTACCTTGCCACCAACACAACAAGGACTTGGTGCTCCTGGATGCGCAACACACATGAGTACCTTCTTGCTGCACTACCTGCAACATGACCCTCGAATTGTGAGAATTAGAAATAATCCTGACTACTGGGTTGCCACACTGTTAGATCCCCGGTACAAAAGTAAATTTGCAGAAATTATTCCTGCCATAGAAACGGATGCACGCATGCAGGAGTATCAGCAGAGACTGTTGCAGAATCTTACATGTGCTTTTCCACAAAACACCAGTGGTGCACGTAGTGAATCTCACAGTTCCAACTTGCCAACCGTGGGACCGTCAAGTGTTCAGCACTCAAACCGTAACAGAACCACAGTATCTGCTGGTAACATCAATTTTGCGGAATAATTTCACCACTTTTTTAGCCCATCCTTTGAAAGGCCCCAGGAGACAAGAAGTCTGACACATAGTCAATGCCTAGAGACGATGGTACAGGAGTATCTCCAAGTAAACATTGAAGCCATGACTGTGTCACTGGACCCTTGCTCTTTTTGGGCTTCCAATCTGGATAAATGGCCGGAGCTAGCCACTTACGCCTTGGAGATCTTGTCATGCCCCGCAGCCAGCGTTCTGTCTGAACGTGTGTTCAGCGCTGCTGGTGGTATGCTGACAGATAAGCGCACGCGGCTCTCCACTGATAATGTAGACAGACTCACGTTCATAAAGATGAACAAATCATGGATCCGAAATGACTTTTCTACCCTTGTGTCATCCTGGGGAGAGTAATAGCTTGATGATTGGTTAAAATCACCCTACCAACCGTTTTAAGCTTTCAAATTACTAATCATGTTTATCTGTATCTGGACTGGAAAATAATTTGGGCTTTGTAGCAGTGTGCAGCACTGATCCTATTAGCCCATCTATACTAAGCTCCACCAGATTTAAAATTAATAATAATTTGTAGCTGCATCTAGCCCGGAAAATAATTTTGGGGCTCCGAGATGCGCAAGACACATAAGTGCCTTCTTGCTGCACTACCTGCAACATGACCCTCATATTGTCAGAATTCGAAGTAATCATGACTACTGGGTTGCCACACTCTTAGATCCCCCAAACTTTTCGATCAACCTTTTCATTTTAATAAAGACCAAAAAAATGGTCATTTTTGAAATTATAAGCATTAGCAGGTTATTAGAAACTGAAATCAAACAGTTTTCAACTCAAAACTTTATTCTAGGTGATGTTACATTTTCACATAGGACCCCTTGTTCGAAAGGAGCTTCTGAACTTTCTCGTCCATTGAATTTGTCAGGTTTTGGATGGTTTCTGCTTCAATTGTTTAGCATGAGGACAGAATACCCTCCCAGAGCTGTTGCTTAGATGTGAACTGCCTCCCGCCATCATAGACACTCCTTTTGATGATGCTCCAGAGGTTCTGAATGGGGTAGAGGTCAGGGGAGCATGGGGGTCACACCATAAGTTTGTCCCCTTTTATGCCCATATCAGCCAGAGATGCAGATGTTTTATGTGCAGCATGAGATGGTGCATTATCATGCAAAAAAATGATCTTGCTGTGAAATACATGGTTCTTCTTCTTGAACCATGGCAGGAAGTGCTGTTTGAGAAAATCCACATACATTTTGGAGTTCATCTTTAGCGCCTTCAGGGATCCTAAAGGGGCCGACAATCTCTCTCCCCATGATTCCAGCCCAAAACATTACTCCACCTCCTCCTTGTTGGCGCTGTAGCCGTGTTTGCGTGGGGTGTCCATCAACCAGCCATCCTGCACGGCATCCATCTGGACCATCGAGCGCTGCATGGCACTCATCCGTGAACAAAACTGTTTTGAAATCAGTCTTCATGTAATGTTTGGCCCACTGGAGCCATTGCTGCTTGTGTGAAGTGGATAGAGGAGGTCGACAGGATGGCATATGCACAGCTGCAAACCTCTGAAGGACCCTGCATCTTGTTGTTCGGGGGACGTTGGAGGCACCAGCAGCTTCAAAAACTTGTCTGCTGCTATGACAAGGCTTTTTTGCCGCTGCTCTTTTAACCTGACGTAATTGCCTGTAGGAAAGAGTCCTCAATTTGCCCTTATCAGCACGCACACGTGTGTACTGTGAATCAGCTACATACTTCTTGATTGCCAAGACACTTCATCCTGATCATCGCACAATGTTGATTGTAGTCATGCCTTGACCTAAACACTCCACAATTTGTTGCTTCTCAGCAGCCGACACATCCTTTTTCTTTCCCATTTTGGCAGAAAATGTAGGCTGCTTAATAATGTGAGACAGCCTTCTTAAGTAGTCTTGCCTTTCATTGGACACACCTGCCAAACTAATTAGCACAGGTGTCTGCAATTGCTTACAGTGATATAAAGAGCCCTGACACACATCACCATCAATGAGTTTAACTGACAAACAAAAAAATTCTTCCCTTATCACTCCTAAACACTTTTTGCATAATAATTTGGAACACAGTGTACATGTGCTTTTCCACAAAACACCAGTGGTTCACGTAGTGAATCTTACAGTTCTAACTTGCCAACCGTGGTCTGTATGGAGTTGTTCAATAAAGGGCCCAAAATTAAGATAACATAGATGGGAGAGGTCTCTATGAATAGGAATTCCTAAGTATTTGATACCCTGTGAGGGCCAGGCAAAGGGAAAGTTGGACTGGATGGAATCCTATATGGATTTGGGGAGGGAGACATCGAGGGCCTCAGACTTCGCTGCATTGATTTTAAAATTTGACCATGTAACAAAGTGATCTATTTCAGCCATAACAGCATGGATGGATATATGTGATTGAGTGATATATACTAGTACATCATCAGCAAATAGACAGCACTTGTACTCGGTGCCTCCCACCTCAATCCACCTAATATTGGGGTTATGGCGAATTGATGAGAGCAGGTGCTCCGTCACTAGGATGTATAAGAGAGGGGACAGAGGACATCCCTGCCTTGTCACATTGGTGATTGTGAAAGGTGATGAAAATGTTCTGATGCACCCCCTGGGCCTTGGGACACCCGGAGCCGGACCCTTTTTGGTGGATGCAGAGCCCCTGCTCCCTGCCACTTCTGCTCAGACTTCTCTGCACTGAACTAAGATGGTGCCCACCTTTTATAGTCCCTTCTCAATGCACCCAGGAACTGCTTCCTCCCTGCTCCTGCACTACAGGGTTCCCCTTCCTCAGTGTTCCCTCCCCCCACTCCAGCCAGGGACAGGGACTGTCGTGCCCATCTCAGGGGCATATTGGTCGCCCTGCCCCACGGCAATGTGGTGTAATGCATGCAGGTGTCGGGTCCTGATCCACACTCCATCCTTACCTGAGAGTGAGATATCACACCTCTGGGTGAGGTGCAATACCTCTGTAGCAACCGAGCCCTCAGGGTGCTACAGTTCCATTTATCTTCAGCCTAGGTGACGTATTGCAATACAGGGCCGTGATTTTGGCTATAAAAGGGTCCCCTAGACCCCTACCCCAAGCTTTTTAAGAGAATCATATATGGCGTGCCAGGAGACTCTATGGAATGCTTTCTCAGCATCCAACGAGAGTATCTAATTACAAATTTTTAACTGCATCTAGCCCAGGAAATACTTTGTGCCTAGTAGCAGTGTCTGCTAGTCAGCGGATTATCCCGGCTGTTAAGCAAGCTACACCACCTGTAGTTTGGACACTTAATTTTTTCAAATTAAATGCTTCGGGACCACGGGATACTCAGTGAAGAGCATCAGGAGGCACCCCAAGGCATAGGGGCTGGGACTGGCAGTAGGATGCCTTGCGGTGGACAGCCGAGCTCGATCCTTATAAAAGCTTTTTAACTGCAGCAGCTTTAGTGGACACTACTGGAGCTGGAATTACGCGGCTGCTGGCATGAGACTTGCCCTCCAATAGATCCTTGTAAATGGATTTAAAGTGTATTCATTCAAATTAGAGAGACAATTTAAATTAAAAAGCTTAGAGCTGCCTCCACCACAGGGGGGCTCGCTCGACCCACCAGCGGACAGGCACCAGTATTGGGAGAGGGGGGCTGGCCGTCAGGGTTCACCGCGGCTCTGGCACAAACCCGGCGACACGGAGGTGGCACGGGCAGGAGCAGACTGAACGTGTCGGCTTCTCACTTTTTGGATTTTAGAAGGGCATGACATGCCTATATCTGTGTCTCCCCCTCCTTTTACTCCTCCACCTCTTTTCTTTTCGCATGACTATATGTACTTGTCCCTTTTCCATGTGTTAGTTGTGTCTTCTGAGCAGTTTGTCAGCTTTTGGACACCTTTGAAGGTGTTTTCTATGTGTTTCTATGTGTTTTTGTTTGCCTGCCATTGGTTTTAACGGTGTTCGAAGGTGTTCGACGAACAGTTCGACGAACAGTTCGGCGAACACACGGGTGTTCGACGAACCGAACCGAACTCGAACACTACGGGGGTGGCTCAACACTAGTCTTTAGTCAGGTAGGGATAGTATATGAGAGGGCACAAACACACCATTGCAACTAAAGAAACCAGGAGGCTCATCAGCCCTGTTGTAGAATCTGCATTGATGCTCAGGATCATTAAGCTATTCTTCTGTACATTACGTACACGTTAGTGGGGGTAGCACTTTCACGTACCTCCTAATTTTTACAGAAGATTAGAGCCTGATTCATCAAAGTTTTCACACCAGAATTGTGAAGTAAAAGCTTTGAAAAGTCTCAAAATTTATGCGTAAATCAGAGTTGCATCCAAATTTTGTGACTCTTAGCGTTTTCACACCAGTTAGTCCTATATTTGAAAAAATTGGTGGAGCTGGGGTGGAAAAAAGTGTGGTTGGTGGCTGGATGAATTAGACGAGCTGTGGCGTTCCCTACACCAAAAATCTTACTCCACTCCCTAACTGGAGTAAGATTTCTGACGTGGTACACGGAGGCGCATGCCACTCAGCAGATGCTCTAGATTCATGAAGAGGCAAGAACCTCTTCATGAATCAGGATTCTTTGACTCAAGCATGCCCTCTCATCACACCAGTCTTGATGAATCAGGTCCAAAAAGGGACAAAGGTATTCAGCATGCATAGCACTTTGTGGCAATTTTTTGCAGACCTCTAAATTATAGCCCCTAGTTAATCACATTCATTTACCATTTATTCCTACCATGGCTGGAGGAGATGTCAAAGGAGGTATGGTAGCAGTGAGATACCCATATCCGGCCCTGTACCGTTGTGACTTATGGATTTATTTTTTGTTCATTCCTTCATAGTTATCGATATCAAAAGTTTTTCATACTTACATAAGAATCACTAAATGTGTATATGTGGGCAACATGGTGACTCAGTGGTTAGTACTGCAGCCTTGCAGTGCTGGGATCCTGGATTCAAATCCCAACAATACAATATCTGCAAGGAGTTTGTATGTTCTCCCTATGTTCATGTTAGGTGCCATGTGGTTGCTGGATCTGAAATGGGTTCAGAATCTTCAGTGGATTCTGTGGTCTTCCATTCTGGCCCAGCCAGCACTGATGCTGCACAGCATCACTATTAGGTCCCAACACCTAGCTAGTGCATAAGATGCACAGGTTGTATCTTGGGTGTTTGTGCCTAGCAATATGAAGTATAAGTTGCAGAGGGAGTCAGGGGCTCCGGCAGTCTAAGTCCAAGATGCATCTGGACTTGCACTGAACATGCCCGTGACATTGCGGACCGTGATTGGTGGTTCGGGAGCCAGCTGATCCGGTGACCTGGCACCGCCTGATTGGTCGCGGGTGACCTCACCAATGGTGCGATGGTGGGCAGGGCTTAATCTTTAAAAGGCCCGCCCACAAACATGGCGGCGCGCTCTGATCATTGAGCAGTGATGCTGTTGTGTGGTCGCTTGGCCTATAGAGCTCCACGTGTGCTTTAGTTGAAATAGGCAGGTGTAGTGGAAATAGGCAGGCTAGTGGAAATAGGCAGGTAGCTTGGCCGTACAGACTGGCTCCGACTAGGGGGTCGCTGTACACCCCTAGCAGTCTGCAGATGCCATATTCCCAATACCGCCTGTGAGCCACGTGGTGTGATTCTCCTCAGTCCGGTAGCATGCCGGCTGAGAGCACTTACATGCCGGCGTGAGTCACACACGCATCCTAGCGCCCACTGCATAGTCCCTGTGTAGTTAACAGGGCTACAGCTACTTCCCCGTGCTGTTAACGGAGATTGAGCGAACCGCTATACCCATTCCCGTGTGCAGTAACACGGAAGGGTTTATCATTTAAGTTGGTTGCTTTCCTTCTCACCCGGAAAGTGTTCGGCAGCAGTCCACCAGGCTGCATTGCAGACCCCGGGGTCGGTTGCATTCCATTATAATAAAGTTGTTTGCAACCGTCCCCTTAACAGTATCAGAGCGCCAGGGTCTTGCCGAACATGGCCGACAACCAGCAACTGCAGCGCTATGTACAGCAACTTGAGGCCAGACTTAGGTCTCTGGAAAAAGCTGTCCCGGTCGCTGATATCACTGCAGTGGCTACCCAGGCGGCTTCTCTAGCAGCCAATCTGGTTAACTCGGCTGCGGTGAATGCTGCAAGTGTCCCATTACCCCATTTTGCTCTCCCGGAGAAATTTTTTGGGGACAGTAAATCCTGCAGGGGTTTTATCAATTTATGCTCCATTCAGTTGGAGATGATGGAGGCATGGTTACCCTCCGAAAGAGCCAAAGTGGGATATGTCATCTCATTACTCTCCCACCGGGCTCTGGAGTGGGCTACTCCTCTGTGGGAGCGGAATGACCCGGTAGTGGCTAATGCGGGTCTTTTCCTTAAGGCCCTAAAGAGTGTTTTCCTTGGTCCTCAGGTCACGCATGATATGGCTCTTAAGCTTCTTGCGCTGATCCAGGGTTCGGCCACCGCAAGCCACTATGCCATCCAATTCAGAACCTTAGTGGCGGAACTGGATTGGCCTGAGCGGTCGCTAATCCCAGTATTTTGGAGGGTTTTGGCTGGGCATATTAAACATGCTCTAGCTACCAGAGAGATCCCAACCTCTCTGGAAGACTTAATTACTCTCGCTAACCGAATAGATCTGCGTCATTCAAAATGCAAGTTAGAACTGGAGGTTTCTAGACCTCGGTTTCGGTTGGCACCCTCTTTCTCTAGGCCTATCTCCAAACCCGTGGTTTCCGACCCGGACCCTGAGGCTATGGATATATCCCGGACTAAGTCTAAGTCCCCTCGTTCCCGACCTGCACATCTCTTGGAGTACCCCGCTAATAAGGTTTCCAAGTGGTCGGGAAACAAAGGTGTCTAACCACCGTTGGAGGGGGTGTGTTAGATTCTGGGGTTTCTTCCTTCAAATTATTGTATGAGGTGACATTGTCCTTCGGGACAACCATGGTTACGGCCAGGGCGTGGGTGGATTCTGGAGCCGATGGCAATTTTTTGTCATCAACATTTGCCCAGAGACATGCCATCCCTATGGAGTTACTGCCAAAGCCAATGAACATCAAGGTGGTCAATGGTGCTCTGCTGGACACACAAATCACTCACCAATCAGCCACCCTCACCATGTCATTTCCTCAGGGTCACCAGGAGGTCATCTCCTTCCTTATTATCCCCGGGGGATTAGATGAGGTGCTATTGGGTCTCCCTTGGCTACGTTGTCACACTCCACACATTGATTGGAGTACAGGGAGAATTTCTTCCTGTGGTAAGAACTGTGTGCCTCAATGTATGGTTACAGCCGCCCGGAGGGTAGTCTCTGAGCCTTCTCCCGACTTGTCCGCTCTGCCTGTACAATATCGGAGTTTTGCGGACGTTTTTTCCAAAAAGGGTGCAGAGACTCTACCTCCCCACCAACCATATGACTGTCCTATTGATTTGGTCCCCGGCACGGAGCCTCCTCACGGTAGCATTTACCCTCTGTCTGCACCCGAGACCCAGGCCATGTCTGACTATATCAAAGAGAACTTGGTCCGGGGGTTTATCAGGAAATCGGTTTCTCCTGCGGGATCTGGGTTTTTCTTCTTCCAGAAGAAAGAGGGTGATTTACGTCCCTGCATTGATTACAGAGGACTAAATGCCATCACCATCAAGAATAAATACCCCCTACCCCTGATTTCTGAACTATTTGACAGGTTGCGAGGGGATAACATCTTCACTAAATTGGACCAGCGAGGGGCATATAATCTTGTGCGAATCCGTGAAGGTGACGAGTGGAAAACAGCCTTTAACACTCGTGATGGTCATTACGAGTATCTCGTCATGCCTTTCTGGTTAAGCAATGCCCCGGCGGTTTTTCAAGATTTTGTCAATGATATCTTTCGGAATTTGCTGCTATCTACCGTGGTAGTCTATCTTGACGATATCCTTATTTTTTCCCTGGACGTCTCCACACACAGAGAGTATGTTCGCAGGGTCTTTGAACGTTTGCGAGCAAATTCTTTATACTGTAAGCTTGAGAAGTGTCAGTTTGAACGAGAGTCTCTACTGTTCCTGGGCTACATCATATCCAGTAAGGGATTGGCCATGGACTCACAAAAGTTGGTGGCGGTACAGAACTGGCAGGAGCCCCATTCTCTTAAAGCGGTACAACGCTTCATGGGCTTTATTAATTTCTACCGGCAGTTCATACCACATTTTTCCACACTGGTGGCTACCTTAGCCGCTTTAACCCGGAAGGGTGCCAATCCCAAGAATTGGTCCAAGGAGACATCTGAGGCGTTTCGGGAGATTAAATCCTATTTCTCTAAAGCTCCCATTCTCCATCGCCCGGATGTGGACAAGCCATTCTTCCTGGAGGTCGATGCCTCCTCTGTCGGTGCAGGAGCGGTTCTCTCTCAAAAGAATGAACAGGGTCGGATAAGACCATGTTTTTTTCTTTTCCAAGACCTTCTCTCCAGCAGAGAAGAACTATAGGATTGTTGACAAAGAATTACTTGCTATTAAGATGGCTTTTTCGGAATGGAGGTACCTCTTGGAGGGAGCTAAACATCCTTTCGTGGTATATTCCGATCACAAAAACCTTTCGTACCTACAGACGGCGCAGCGTCTTAACCTGAGGCAAGCCAGGTGGTCTCTTTTCTTTTCCCGATTCAATTTTTCCATTCATTTTTTAAAAGGGGAAAAGAACCCTCAGGCGGATGCTTTGTCCCGGTCTATGGATACGGCTGAGGACGAGGACGAGCCCAGGCTCATTGTTCCACCAGGGTGTATGCGGACAGTGGCTCCAGTGTCCCTAAACCAGGTTCCTCCCGGGAGGACGCTCATTCCTCCTAGTTTACAGAATGAAATACTGTCATCGGCACATGCCTCTAAGATCGGAGATCATTTTGGGGTCAAACATACCACGGAGCTTCTCCAACGGTGGTATTGGTGGCCTCGGTTGTCCCAGGACGTTAAGGAATATGTCCAAGCGTGTGTCTCCTGTGCGAGAAATAAACCGTCCCATCAGAGGCCAGCTGGTCTTCTTCATCCATTACCAGTGGCGGATAGACCGTGGGAGCTGGTTAGGATGGATTTTATTGTTGAGTTACCTAAGTCCCGGGGAAACATGACAATATGGGTGGTGTCTGACCATTTCTCTAAGATGGTTCACCTGGTTCCTCTGCCTAGGGTTCCTTCTTCCCGGGTTCTGGCATCACTGTTCATTCGTCATGTTTTCCGTCTCCACGGAATGACTGATAGGATTGTCTGTGACCGGGGTCCACAGTTTTCCTCCCGGTTTTGGAGAGAATTGTGTAATTTGCTCAGCATTGAACTAAATCTCTCTACTGCCTATCACCCGGAGACCAATGGTCAGGTGGAACGCACTAACCACATGCTTGTGACATACTTGCGTCATTTCATTTTGGCCAACCAGAATGACTGGTCGATATTGATCCCCTTGGCTGAGTTTGCCCTAAACAACGCAGTGGTGGATTTCACAGGTCAGACTCCGTTTCTCCTAAATAGTGGCCAACATCCGCGAGTCCCGGTTCCTATGCCGGTTTCCTCTGTGGAACCTGGGGTCAGAGATTGGGCTCTGGAGGCACGGGAGGTTTGGGATCATACCCAGGAGGCTATATTGGCCTCCAAGAATCGGATGAGAGAGTCGGCTGACAATCATCGCCGTCCGGCCCCGGTATTCTCCCCAGGCGACAGAGTGTGGCTCGCGGCTCGTAATATCAGAGTACGCGGGGAATACGCTAAGTTAGCCCCCTGTTTTATTGGTCCGTTCAGAATTTTGGCCCAGATAAACCCCGTAGTGTACCGGTTACAGTTGCCGTCGACACCAGGGGTGATGATTTTGAGGTACAGGCGATTGTGGGGTCCAAGTTTGTCCGTGGGAAAAAGCATTACCTCATACACTGGAGGGGCCACAGATCTGAGGATCGTTCCTGGGAACCAGTGGACCACATTCATGCTCCCCTGCTCATTGAAGAATATGAGCATCAAGTGGAGGGGGATGTTAGAGGGGGGGGATAATGTTAGGCGCCGGGCAGTTGCTGGATCTGAAATGGGTTCAGAATCTTCAGTGGATTCTGTGGTCTCCCATTCTGGTCCAGCCAGGGCTGATGCTACACAGCATCACCGTTGGTCCCAACGCCTAGCTAGTGCATGAGATGCACAGGTTGTATCTTGGGTGTTTGTGCCTAGCAATATGAAGTATAGGTTGCGGAGGGAGTCAGAGCTCCGGCAGCCTAAGTCCAAGATGCATCGCACTGAGCATGCCTGTGACATGGCGGACCGTGATTGGTGGTTCGGGAGCCAGCTGATCCGGTGACCTGGCACCGCCTGATTGGTCCCGGGTGATGTCACCAATGGTGCGATGGTGGGCAGGGCTTAATCTTTAAAAGGCCCGCCCACAAACATGGCGGCACGCTCTGATCATTGAGCAGTGATGCTGTTGTGTGGACGCTTGGCCTATAGAGCTCCTCGTGTGCTTTAGTTGAAATAGGCAGGTGTAGTGGAAATAGGCAGGTAGCTTGGCCGTACAGACTGGCTCCGACTAGGGGGTCGCCATACACCCCGAGCAGTCTGCAGATGCCGTATTCCCGGTACCGCCTGTGAGCCACGTGGTGTGATTCTCCTCAGTCCGGTAGCACGCCGGCTGAGAGCACTTACACGCCGGCGTGAGTCACACACGCATCCTAGCGCCCACTGCGTAGTCTCTGTGTAGTTAACAGGGCTACAGCTACTTCCCCGGTCACACATCTCCCGTGCTGTTAACGGAGATTGAACGAACCTCTATACCCGTTCCCGTGTGCTGTAACACGGAAGGGTTTATCATTTAAGTTGGTTGCTTTCCTTCTCACCTGGAAAGTGTTCGGCAGCAGTCCACCAGACCGCATTGTGGACCCCGGGGTCGGTTGCGTTCCATGATAATAAAGTTGTTTGCAACCGTCCCCTTAACAGTTTGCATGGGTTACTTCCAGGTTCTCTAGTTTCTTTCAACACTCCAAAGACATACTGATAGGGAATGTAGATTATGAGCCCCAATGGGGATAGTAATGATGATGTATATAAAGCGCTGTGGAATTAATGGCGCTAAATAAATGATTAAAATTAATAATTTTTTTTGTTGTTTTTTAGCGAGATGAGTTGTCGTTTTTGTTAAATGCCATATTGGTACTGCATATATTTTTCTGAGGCACTGTTTTGCTGTATGTTCGTTTAATAGAACTTTCTGGCCACTTAAATATAAATATATAATTGCTAATTCATATGCTGAATTTACAGCTTAAATTAGATCTGAACAGCACCTAAAATATACACTTAACTCACCTAGTCTCTCAGCACACCTTGCCCTACGTGTTCCTCCTAAGTCGATCGCAGCATTGCAGGGGCAAGGGGGGAGGCATACGCCGGTACTCACCTCCTCTCCGGCGTCCAGCAATGTCTGCGGCTGCTCCCAGATGTTGTCATGATGATTCGATGTCATCATGACAACATCCGGTTCGCCAGGAAGCAGGAAGTTACTTTGGTCATGCGCAGTGCATGACCAAAGTAACGTCTCCCTGTGTGCAGCGCTGACAGGCTGCATGACATAGGGAGCTGCTGCTCTCTATGCTATACAGCCAATCAGGTTGCAAAAAGTGAAAGTCCCATAGTGGGACAATGTGTAAAAGTAAAAAAAAGTGTAGGAAAGTGAAAAAAAAGTAAAAAAAAAATGTAAAAATATTTAAAAAAATTTAAAAAATAATCCCCAAAAAATAAAAATATATAATATTTATCTATTATGAAAAAACAAGCAAACAAACAATAAAAGTACACATATTTGGTATCGCTGCATCCGGAACTACCTGACCTATAAAACTGTCCCACTAGTTAACCCCTTCAATGAACACGGTAAAAAAAATAAAAATAAAATTGAAGCAAAAAACAATGCTTTATCATCATACCGCCAAACAAAAAATGAAAAAACAAAGGGGTGGGGTGGAGAAGCGCTGTGCTTTTGTGAACCTGTTTAATTGATGGAATACATATGCAGATACCAAATGGCTGCTCACCTTGATGGGTAGTGCAGACCGCACAACCCGGGTTTAGAGGCCTCTGCTCTGGTGTTTAAAGTGTTACCACCGCGTCCACTGTGTCTCCTCTAAAACCACTGCCGGAGCTTCCGATCACTTGGTTCCGAGTGTAGATCACGCGGGCGGTGACATCATCACAGGTCCTAGTTGCTGAAAGTGCATCCAGTTCCCTGCAGCTCCGAGCCACAATTCCCAGTGGGAAAGATAAGACAATGTGCTAAGTATTGTGGTCAATTCGGGCACAGGACACTGAATTAAGCACCTGGGACAGATTACTTAAAAGAAACGAACCTCTTTATTTAGACACTCTTATGCCCACGGGAGATGGGTTGTCTGAGGAATAGCTTGGAACTGTACTCCCGTCATAGGGATTTCCAGGAATTTGATCCCATTCTTAAATGTAGACTGTTGAAGTTTGAAGAGGATATCGTAAAGAAAAAAGGGAACAAATATTTGAGAGATAAAATGGAGAGCTCCACACCTCTGGAACCTATGGTTACATCTCAAGTATGTAACGTCATAAGTGAAGTGGATACGAACAGTGAGATGGAGGAACAGCAGGAAAAGGGACCAATAGCTGGTTCATCTAGTACTTTAAAAAGAGCAAAGGGACAATTATGAGAAACATAAGAAGACTTTGCGAGGAAAGAATAGAAGTTTAACTAAGGCCATAGAACCATTAATCCCATCAAGAATAATACCAGAAAAACATGGGATGCAGGATAGTAGCAACATAATACAAATGACAACGTTGTTAAATTCTCTAACTCCACCTTTAGATTTTGGTTGCAATGATAATTCAGGAGACTTAATGAGTATGGGTAATATACCTACGCTACCCTTAGGATCAGCCGGCCCAGAGTTACATGATATAAATGTTTCATGTAACCTCATTAAAAAAAAGGAGAAAATTTCCACCTCTGATGATAATTGTTTAATAATGACATATAATAATACACATGGAGTCACACAGAATGCAACGGTACAAGTTGTTTCACCATGTATGAACAGCTCCATCACCTCTCTCCCCAATATGGAACCTGGAGTGGGCCAGAATATTGGTTTCACACCAGGTTAGGAATATGTATCGGGTAATACGGATACTGAAGAGGTTCCCCCATTTCTATCAGTCCACCCCACTTCACAAGACTGTAACAGGATATCATTGCCAGACATAAGTCAGGAACTATTTGAATCGGGAAGTAATAATATAAATTTGGTTGAGTCTATTGTGGAAACCGCATTGATCTCTATGGACTCACCATTATTAGGAGTTCAGAATTCCGCTTTATCCTTAACTGTAACCCATGTCAGAGACAGCTAATATAGCAGTGGGATTAACACCACCGCTGGGCCAGGTTAAGCTATCAACAGTAATGAAAGACTCAAAGATTACCCAGTTTTTTCTGGTGGCACCGGGGCGCTACCCAATAAGAAAAAGAGGATACGTGGATGTAGAGGAGGTAGAGGGGTCGCCGGTAATCGTCGCCACATCAGAGTCCATAGTGACAAAGAAAACAAAAGTATATGTGGGATAGGATCTAGCTCAAAAAATTTGGAAATTAATGATTTGGGGTCTTTTGGGATATTTAATCTTTCAGGCTATACATTAACAGAAGGTGAAATTTCTTTGTTAGCAAAGGGATTATCATTTTGTCCAGCTGCTGAATTGAATAGTTTCGATCTATACTTAGATCTGAACAAATTTTTCCGTAAATTGACCATCAAGCAGCATTTTCTAACACAAGAACGTGGGAAGGAATTGCTGGCTCTCAATACACCCACAGGATTCTCCAACCCACCAGGTGAAGAGATTATCCTGACTGATCAATATAAACATATGGCGGTTAGGGGAGGTTCTAATAAGTTTTATCCGATGCACCATAAGGGTGCACATATAGAATCTTTTCAACAATTGGTCCTTAGAGATCTACGTTCCATTGAACTATGTAAGAAGTCGGACAATTTAAAGAAAGATGAAAGGGAAGATATACAATCTTTAAGAAATAATAATAACATCATAATAAAAAGTGCCGATAAAAGAGGAGGGGTTGTGGTTATGGACAGATCTTGGTATCAGAGTGAGGGTCTTGGATATTGAGTGATGACCAATATTATAAAAAATTGGATAGTGATCCCTCAATTTCTATTTTTGTAAATTATAATTATTTGATTAGGGAAGGTTATGAGAAAGGCATTCTGAATAAGATTGAAAAGAAATTTCTAGATATTCCAAGTTACCGGGTTCCTGTTTTTTATTTTTTACCTAAGTTGCATAAGGATCCACGTAACCCACCCGGACGCCCTATTATATCTGGGATAAATTCAATCGCATCCAACCTATCCCACTTCATTGATCTGTTCCTCCAGAAATATGTATGTGAATTGGAGTCTTACCTCAAAGATTCCTCTACCCTGATCACCATAGTAAGGAATTTACCGTCTGCAAAATAGTGCATTCTTATTACAGCAGACGTTACAGCTCTTTATAGTAATATTGCTCATGAATTAGGTTTAGGAGCAGTACATCATTACCCAATGAAGGACAATAGTATTCCCCTTTTTCAAAAAGAATTCATTTTAAAATCAATAGAATTCTTATTAAATAATAATGTATTCTCATTTGATGGTAGCTACTACAAGAAAATAAAGGGCTGTGCATTGGGGACAAGGGTAGCTCCAAGCTACGCAAATCTCTTCATGGGTTACTTCAAATCTTTGTTTATCACGTCCTCTTCTTTTGGCCCATGGCCATATATTGCTATATCGTCGTTACATCGATGATCTGTTTTTTATTTGGGAGGGAACAGAGAAATCAGCCAAGGATTTTTTGAAGCTTTAGATGGTAACCCATGGGGCCTCAAGTTCACTGTATCCATGTCAAACAGTTCCATACAGTTTCTTGACTTAATGTTGAAACTAGATGATCTGGGGAACGTTTTCACGTCCACTCATTTCAAACCTGTGGACGTGAATAGTTACCTCAGATTTGACAGTGGCCATCTTCCAAGGTGGATAAAGAACATTCCGTATGGCCAGTATTGGCGTATACGGAAAAATTGTACACAGAATGAAGATTTTGGAAAGGAGGCTGATGTTCTTCAAAAAAAATTTTTGAGGAAGGGATATCCAAAGAAATTGATTAGGGATGCGTATAAAAGGACTAAGTTGCTCAGTCAGGAATCATGTCTTGCCCGGATCTCTGAACCTAAATGTGGGAATACAAGTACAGGACATAGAGATTGGAGTTTAGTGACTACTTTTAATAAATCCAGAATTAATGTACAAAAATTGATAAACCGCTATTGGTGTGTCCTGTTAGGTGATCTGATTTTACATAAGCACCTACCAAGTAGACCTAAGATTGTTTATAAGAAAAATCGGAACTTACGGTCTTTTATATCACCCAGTAATACGATGTTGAAATCTGTAACATTGGTGCGGAGAGCGGAGAAACAAAAACAAGAAGAAGTAGGTTGTTTTGCTTGCAGATCCCCTGGATGTTTATGTTGTAGGGCCATTAATCATGGAGCAATATCCTTCTCCTCACAAACCGCGGGTGAGCAATTTCTCATCACCTGTAAGGTAGACTGCCATTCTGATTATGTGGTCTACATGTTACAGTGTGGGTGTGGTTTACAATATGTAGGCCGGACTATACAAAGAATGCAAGCCCGCCTCAATAAACATTGTTCTAATATTAAGAATGGATATTTCCAGCAGAGTGTATCCAAACACTTCCTGACTACTCATCAGAAGGATCCCAGTGGTTTGAGATTGACAATTTTGGAACAAATCCCTGAAAATATGACAAATTGGTATAATTACCTTATTAAGAAAGAGAATTTTTGGATTTTCAAATTAGGTACATTGTATCCTGAAGGGTTAAATTTAGCGATTGATAATGTTTGTAGATGACACATTAGTATCTCTGACATTAAGAATAAGTAAAGATGTTAGGACTAGTGTTGAGCCACCCCCATAGTGTTCGGGTTCGGTTCGGTTCGTCGAACACCGGGATGTTCGAGGAACTGTTCGTCGAACTGTTCGTCGAACACCTTAGAACACCGTCGAACACCGTTAAAACCAATGGCAGGCAAACAAAAACACATAGGAACACATAGAAAACACCTTCAAAGGTGTCCAAAAGCTGACAAACTGCTCAGAAGACGCTTTCTTTAAAAAAGCCGGCCGGCAATTCAGCAGCGGCATACACCGGTACCCGACAATTTAGACATGAAGGAATAGAGCCTCACACATAGATTAGATAGATAGAAACATGTCAGTCACATATATATGAAGTACAGTGACAGTGTTGCTTGCTGTACTTGTCATTTAGTGTAAAGGATTTATCAAAAAAAATATTAGTGTTTTCATGCACTGTCTCTTTAAAAAAGCCGGCCGGCAATTCAGCAGCGGTACCCGACAATTTATAACAGACAGAATAGAGCTTCACACATAGATTAGATAGATAGAAACATGTCAGTCACATATATATGAAGTACTGTGACAGTGTTGCTTACTGTACTTGTCATTTAGTATTAAAATAAAGGATTTATTATTAAAAAAAAATTGGCGTGGGGTTCCCCGTAATTTTAGTCTCTAGCGGAGGTTAAGCAGACGGCTGGGGCAGATGTTTGAAGCCTGGGAAGGGGGTAATACCCACGGAGCTTCCCAGGCTACTAATATCAGCCCCCAGCTGAATACCTAGCCTTTACTAGCTATTAAAATGGAGGACCCCCCCAAAAAAATGACGTGGGGTCCCCCCTAATTTAATAGCTAGCAAAGGCTAGGCAGACAGCTGGGGGCTGATATTAATAGCCCAGGAAGGGAGCCATGAATATTGGCCCCCTCCCAGGCTAGAAACACCAGCCGTCAGCCGCCCCAGAAATGGCGCATCCATAGGATGCGCCAATTCTGGCACTTAGCCTCGCTCTTCCACGCTGCCCTGGTGCGGTGGCAGGGGGTAATAGGGTTGGGGTTGATGTCAGCTTATAATGCCAGCTGACATCAAGCCCAGGTTAGTAATGGAGAGGCGTCTATAAGACACCCCCATTACTAACCCCATAGTCAAAGTTAAAAGAAAACACAAACACCCAGAATAAAGTCCTTTAATTGAAATAAAGACACATTCCTTTATTGTTCTAAATTAAACCATACTTACCATCACGCCCATTCCAGCTGAAGCCAACGATCTCCTGCAATAAAAGAAAAATAATAAAGCAACCTCATCCTTACCTTTCCATGGTTCCCAGGACAGCTTCAGCTCTGCTACATCGAGATGACGGGCTGGACCGCAGCAGAACGCTGCCATCCAGCTTGTCATCCCGCAACAATGAAATTGCTGGTTTTTGTTTATTCTGCCTCCCAAAAATAGAAAGCAATTAAAAAATATCACGTGCCCTTAAATGGTACCAATAAAAACGTCAACTTGTCCCGCAAAAAACATGCCCTTACATGACTCTGTCAGCCAAAATATGGAAAAATTATAGTTCTCAAAATATGACGATGCAAAAACTAGTCTTTGCAAAAAAAAGTGTCTTTTAGTGTGTGACAACTGTCAATCATAAAAACCCGATATGAATCTGGCATCGCTGTAATGGCACCGACCCAAAGAATAAAGTCATCTCATCACTTATACCGCACAAGGAACTGCTTAAAAAATAAACTCTAGGGTTAGGGTTGTACTACGGTTAAGGTTGTGCTAAAGTGTTAGGTTTAGGGTTGGGCTAGAGTTAGGGTTGGGCTAGGGTTAGAGTTGGGCTAGGGTTAGGATTGGGGTCGGGCTAGGTTTAGGGTTGGGTTAGGGTTGGGCTAGGGTTAGGGTTAGAGTTGGGCTAGGGTTAGGGTTGGGCTAAGGGTAGGGTTGGGCTAGGGTTAGGGTTGGGGTTGGGGTTGTGCTACGGTTACGGTTGTGCTAGGGTTAGTATTGGGCTAGGGTTAGGGTTGTGCTAGGGTTAGGGTTGGGCTAGGGTTAGGGATGGGCTAGGGTTAGGATTGGGCTAGGGTTAGAGTTGGTCTAGGGTTAGGGTTGGGGTTGTATTAGGGATGGGGTTAGGGTTAGGATTTTTTAAAAAGTAAAGAAAGAAAATTATGATGATATCGCGACCAGTGTTAAGCGCAAGTGCTCGCTACTTGAGTTTGCATCGGGTGCTCGGGTATGCGCTGAGTTTCGCGGGTAGTCGAGTGACATGCTCGAGTCTCTGCCCCGTATGCCTTGCGACCAAAAAAAGCATTGCTGGGATCGCCTGCCATGCATGAGCGATCCTCGCATGTTTTTTTGGGTGTCTAACAACCATGAAACATGCGGGGCGGGGACTCGAACATGTCACTCGAGCACCCGTGATACATGGTGAAAATTGTGACATTTTCTAAATTTTCACCAAATCTCCGATTTTTTCACAAATTAACGCAAGTGATATCGAAGACATTTTACCACTATCATGAAGTACAATATGTCACGAAAAAACAATCTCAGAATCAGCGGAATCCGTTGAAGCATTCCAGAGGTATTACATAATAAAGTGACAGTGGTCAGATTTGTAAAAATTGGCCCGGTCATTAACGTGCATATCACCCTCAGTGGAAAAGGGGTTAATCTATATACCAATAAAAGTTAGGTTTTATTTTATATGTTATTATACTATCTATTTGATACTCTTCTGCTTATTTGCTTTCAATCATAGATGTCATAAATTGAGTTATGAGGTATACAGATCATAGGCTATGGGCATTGGATCACAGCCTGCACTCCCCAAATGTAAACAGGTAATTGAAACAGGTTATTTGATGGAAAGGAGACATGGAGTGAGTATACAGAGTAATTAACAAGTAGGTGACAGTTGTTGGAAGGCAAACTTTGTCACATTACCATAGAGGTACTGGTCAATTCAAGGTGAAGATATCTACCCCTATGGCAGATAGTACGGTTCCATATCAGAGACCTCACATGGCAATGAAAGTACAATATTTTCCATGCTATATCTATAAAATAGATATATAGATGTATCCATGATCAGGGAACATAGTTGCATCTGTGGGCAAAATTGAAAAGCTTTGATAGTTGCAACCTGCAGAGAACACAATATCTCCCTTAGTTATGGAAATATTATATTAATGTGTGGTATGTATAGAATGCTTGAAGAATGTTCAGGAAGATGACTGCCATATTGTTTCTCTAAGAAGTTCCTGGGGAAAATATGACCGACAGCAGAAATTAGGGCTAAAACTGGATTAGAATCGAATATAATCAGCCGTCCCTCACTTACTTGAGCTGACAGAGAAGTGAGGGGTCTGGTAAGACCCTTTTATAACATGTCATATAGGGACTAGAGATGAGCGTTGTTCTACTCGAACTGTTCGCCAATCTCAAATTCGAGCTGTTTTGGGCGGTGTTCGAGCCGGTCGGCGAACACGAACAATTTGAGAAAAATTCGGCTGTTCGAGGTTATGTTCGATAACTGTTCGTGCACCAAAATCATAAATGGATTTTTTCTCAGTAATGATGAAAATTAATGTTAATACGCAGTTTGAGTGTACAGCGTGGCGGGGGGAGGGGCAGGGGATGGATCTCTGCAGGAACAATGAAGATCTCCATTTTTTTTTCTCTTTCCCGCATTTGCAGTGGGGAGGTGCAATCTGTCAGCCTATCAGCAGCGCACACACGGAGCGAAGTGCTTTTTTTCACACAAGCAAGGGCATGTGTGATTGGCAGTGTATGTCACATGTCCTTGCCCTATAAGACCAAGCCATTTTCCCCGTCGCTACCATTTTCTCACTGCTGCAGCTGCGTGTTAGACGGCACCGCTGTTGCTGTGTGCGCTATACCTTGTTAATTTCAAGCCAATTTTCGCACAAATATACAGATAGCTTGGGAGTAGGGAATAGTTGTGATTGCAGTCCTTTTAAGGACTAGGTTACAGCATTTCCTACGACTTTTATCAGGCAGGTCTGTGCTCTTAAATAGATAGATTGTGGGAGTAAAGACTAATTGTAATTGGAGTCCTTTTCAGGACTAGGTTACATCAGTTCCTATCAGTTTTTGCCAGGCAGGTCTGTGCCAGTGCTGTGCAAGTTTTTTTCACAGCATTTGGCTGAATCTAGCAAAGCTAATCCTTTTTGGCCTATTGCAGAGTGTGTTAGTCAGTGGAGTAGCCTATCTGTGTTGCAAGATATACCACCTGTGTATAGAATACCAATTTTTTTACTGCACCTAGTGAAGTAAAATCTTTTGGGCATAGCATCATTCTATTAGTCCATCTATACTGACCTCCATCAGGTTGCAAACTGAATATAATTTTTTTCTGCATCTAGCTCTGAAAAAATATTTGGGCTTCTAGCAGTGTGTGGGACTTGGTCTAATAGTCCATCTATACTGACCTCCATCAGGTTGCAAATTAAAAATAATTTTTTTCTTCATTTAGCTCTGAAAAAATATTTGGGCTTCTAGCAGTGTGTGGGACTTGTTCTATTAGTCCTTCTATACTGACCTCCAGCAGGTTGCAAATTGAATATAATTTTTTTCTGCATCTAGCTCTGAAAAAATATTTGGGCTTCTAGCGGTGTGTGGGACTTGGTCTATTAGTCCATCTATACTGACCTCCATCAGGTTGCAAATTAAAAATAATTTTTGTCTGCATCTAGCTCTGAAAAAATATTTGGGCTTCTAGCAGTGTGTGGGACTTGGTCTATTAGTCCATCTATACTGACCTCCATCAGGTTGCAAATTAAAAATAATTTTTTTCTTCATTTATCTCTGAAAAAATATTTGGGCTTCTAGCAGCGTGTGGGACTTGTTCTATTAGTCCTTCTATACTGACCTCCATCAGGTTGCAAATTAAAAATAATTTTTTTCTGCATCTAGCTCTGAAAAAATATTTGGGCTTCTAGCAGTGTGTGGGACTTGGTCTATTAGTCCATCTATACTGACCTCCATCAGGTTGCAAATTAAAAATAATTTTTTTCTGCATCTAGCTCTGAAAAAATATTTGGGCTTCTAGCAGTGTGTGGGACTTGGTCTATTAGTCCATCTATATTGACCTCCATCAGGTTGCAAATTGAATAAAAAAAATTTCTGCATCTAGCTCTGAAAAAATATTTGGGCTTCTAGCGGTGTGTGGGACTTGGTCTATTAGTCCATCTATACTGACCTCCATCAGGTTGCAAATTAAAAATAATTTTTTTCTGCATCTAGCTCTGAAAAAATATTTGGGCTTCTAGCAGTGTGTGGGACTTGGTCTATTAGTCCATCTATACTGACCTCCATCAGGTTGCAAATTAAAAATAATTTTTTTCTTCATTTAGCTCTGGAAAAAATATTTGGGCTTCTAGCAGTGTGTGGGACTTGTTCTATTAGTCCTTCTATACTGACGTCCAGCAGGTTGCAAATTGAATATAATTTTTTTCTGCATCTAGCTCTGAAAAAATATTTGGGCTTCTAGCGGTGTGTGGGACTTGGTCTATTAGTCCATCTATACTGACCTCCATCAGGTTGCAAATTAAAAATAATTTTTTTCTGCATCTAGCTCTGAAAAAATATTTGGGCTTCTAGCAGTGTGTGGGACTTGGTCTATTAGTCCATCTATACTGACCTCCATCAGGTTGCAAATTAAAAATAATTTTTTTCTGCATCTAGCTCTGAAAAAATATTTGGGCTTCTAGCAGTGTGTGGGACTTGGTCTATTAGTCCATCTATACTGACCTCCATCAGGTTGCAAATTGAATAAAAAAAATTTCTGCATCTAGCTCTGAAAAAATATTTGGGCTTCTAGCGGTGTGTGGGACTTGGTCTATTAGTCCATCTATACTGACCTCCATCAGGTTGCAAATTAAAAATAATTTTTTTCTGCATCTAACCCAGCCAATAGTTTTGGCCTAATACCACAGTTTGGCCACTCAGCTCTGCTCGGTTACCATCCATTGTTTTTTTGTGCAAACAACTCCAGAGTTGTGAATTAGTTAACCACCAAAATGAGTGGAAAAAGGCCTGCTGCTGGTGGAAAGGGGAATAGGCGTGTTGGGAAGGGGAAAAAAGGTTGTGTCCGTGGGGTAGGTGCAGAAGAAAGACCATCTTCCAGCCAAACTAAAATGTCTACTTCTTTTAGCGGACAATGTGATAAGATCCCTTTCTTACGGCCACGCCAATCGCTACAAATTCCAGATGAGGCACAAAAACAGCAGGTGCTTCAACGGATATCAAGTGCTCCTTTAAGTGGGCTCTCCTCCACATCAACTTCAACATCACAAATACTCCAGTCCTCAAAGGTGTCACCCAAATCGCACTTGCTTCCTCACAGCTCCCAAATCTCCAGCTGCCCGTCTGAGTATGACGTAGAACAGATGGTTGAGTCTGCAGAGCTGTTTACTCATACTATAGCCTGGGAATCAGAGGTCGACTCCAGCGCTTCTGTGAATCCAGATGAGGAAATGATCTGCACTGATGCCCAGAATCTTTATGAGTCGGATCCAGGACCAGACGCAGAAGGTTCTGACCATAATGTAGACCCTCATTCCCAAACTGTAACTCCTGTTGGTGGAGACAATGAGGAAGACGATGATAAGACTCAAATACCTGATTGGAGCGACAACTTTAGTTTTTTGTCAGGGCAGGAACAGGTTGGCTCTGAGGACGACGGGTGTGATAACGCACAGGGTGATGATGATGAGGTCGGAGATCCCACTTACTGTCAACCCACAGTCAGCCAAGAGATGAGGTCAGCAGAGGAGGTGGAGGAAGATGCTAGTGACGGCGAGGTCAGGTTGCGCCTTCCTGGACAGAGACGTAGTACTGGAAGCACGTCAACAACTGCATCCTCAAACACAACTCTGCCTCTCACCACAAGTCGTGGTGGCTCTTCAGGTCGCATGGGTGCTAAGCCTTGCATAGCCTGGGCATTTTTTCAGATCGATAAAGATGACCCAACTCGTGTTATCTGTAACATTTGTCAGCAAAAGCTAAGTAGAGGCCAAAAAATACATAGTTTGAGTACTTCATGCATGAACCGGCACATGGACATGAAGCATAAGTTGCAGTGGGAAGCTCAGTGTGCTACAATGCGGTCTAGCCGGCCGGGCCAACCACCGTCTGCCATATCTTGTGCATCCGCGGCCTCTTCATCCTCTGTGACTGGGGGGACAGCAGTCACACCTGTTTTGGGGCGCAGACCTGCCACCTCTTTACCCGCAACAGCCAGCGTGATTGGCAGGTCATCATTTTCTTTGGAGGTGGTAACACCAGCTGGTCTTGAGCGCTGTCCGACATCGATAGCACCACCTTTGGATCAAGGCAACCTAACATGTCCGCCTGCATCTTCCTCACAGACCGGCAGATTGCCGGGGACACCCTTATCAACCCCGTCTAAGCACAATAGCCAGCCCTCGGTCCCTCAGATGTGGACAAGTAAAAGACCATTTCCTCCTAGCCATGAGAAAGCTAAGAGGTTGAATTTCACCATCTGCAAGCTCTTGGCTACAGAAATGCTGCCTTTCCGCCTGGTGGACACAGAGGATTTTCGAGACCTTATGTCCGTCGCAGTGCCCCAGTACCAGATGCCCAGTCGGCACTACTTCTCAAAGAAAGGTGTGCCTGCGCTCCACCAGCATGTCGCACACAACATCACCGCTTCTTTGAGAAACTCTGTGTGTGACAGGGTGCATTTCACCACAGACACTTGGACGAGTAGGCATGGACAGGGGCGTTACATGTCGCTGACTGGGCACTGGGTAACTATGGTGACAGCAGGACAAGGGGCTGCTGTCCAAGTCTTGCCGTCCCCACGAGTTGTGCGTCAATCCTCTTTATGTCATTTTTCCTCCACTGCTTCTGCCTCCTCAACCTCCTCTCGGTCTTCCACCTGCACCCAAAGCCTGTCTGGTCATGCCACAAGCTTTCTAACTGCGCAGAAGGGATCCTGCACACCTCCTTACTATGCTGGCAGTAGGGCTCAACGTCATCAGGCGGTTTTTACATTGAAATGTCTGGGAAATGTGAGTCACACAGCTGAGGAGTTGTGGTCAGCTCTGGAGAACCAATTTCATGAATGGTTGTCTCCACTGGACCTGAAACCAGGGAAGGCCGTGTGCGACAATGCTGCAAACCTGGGTGCGGCCCTTCGCCGGGGCAATGTCACACACGTGCCTTGTATGGCTCACGTGTTGAACCTGGTTGTCCAGCAATTTTTAGCCCACTATCCCAGACTAGATGGCCTTCTGCAGAGGGCACGGTCGCTGTGTGCTCACTTCCGCCGTTCGCATCCCGCAGCTCAGCGACTTACATCTCTACAGAAGTCGTTGGGCCTGCCACTTCACCGGCTAAAATGCGATGTGCCTACCCGGTGGAATTCAACTCTGCACATGTTGCAGCGACTGTGGCAGCACCGACAAGCCCTGGTGCAATACGTTCTGACGTATAGCCTGGGCCAACGAGATTCAGAGGTGGGGCAAATCACGCTGGAGGAGTGGTCTCAGATCAGGGACCTATGCACCCTTCTGCACAGTTTTGAAATGGCGACGAAGATGTTTAGTGCTGACGATGCCATTATCAGCATGACTATTCCGGTGATTTACATGCTGGAGCACATGTTAAACAGAATTCGGAGTCAGGTGGTGGCACAAGAGGAGGTGGAGGAAGTAGAGGAGGAGGAGTTGTATGCGGAAGGGCTAACATCTGCAAGGTCCAGACGGTCGGCAGCACCAAGGCGGCAGGCATGTGAGGGTGGGGGAGATGATTTTACCAGGGCGCATGGTAGCAGCCAAACTAGTGAGGAAGGTGCAGGAGCCCAGGAAGAAGTGGAGGACGAACTGATGGAAGACTCATCAGATGAGGGAGACCTTGATCACATTTCTGTTGTGCGAGGTTGGGGGGAGAGGACAGAGGAAGGAAGCATGATTGCTACCTCGCCACCAACACAACAGGGACTTGGTGCTCCTGGATGCGCAACACACATGAGTGCCTTCTTGCTGCACTACCTGCAACATGACCCTCGAATTGTGAGAATTAGAAATTATCCTGACTACTGGGTTGCCACACTGTTAGATCCCCGGTACAAAAGTAAATTTGCAGAAATTATTCCTGCCATAGAAAGGGATGCACGCATGCAGGAGTATCAGCAGAGACTGTTGCAGAATCTTACATGTGCTTTTCCACAAAATACCAGTGGTGCACGTAGTGAATCTCACAGTTCCAACTTGCCAACCGTGGGACCGTCAAGTGTTCAGCACTCAAACCGTAACAGAACCACAGTATCTGCTGGTAACATCAATTTTGCGGAATCATTTCACCACTTTTTTAGCCCATCCTTTGCAAGGCCACAGGAGACAAGAAGTCTGACACATAGTCAACGCCTAGAGACGATGGTACAGGAGTATCTCCAAGTAAACATTGAAGCCACGACTGTGTCACTGGACCCTTGCTCTTTTTGGGCTTCCAATCTGGATAAATGGCCGGAGCTAGCCACTTACGCCTTGGAGATCTTGTCATGCCCCGCAGCCAGCGTTCTGTCTGAACGTGTGTTCAGCGCTGCTGGTGGTGTGCTGACAGATAAGCGCACGCGGCTCTCCACTGATAATGTAGACAGACTCACGTTCATAAAGATGAACAAATCATGGATCCGAAACGACTTTTCTACCCCTGTGTCATCCTGGGGAGAGTAAAAGCTTGATGATTGGTTAAAATCACCCTACCAACCGTTTTAAGCTTTCAAATTACTAATCATGTTTATCTGTATCTTGACTGGAAAATAATTTGGGCTTTGTAGCAGTGTGCAGCACTGATCCTATTAGGCCATCTATAATAAGCTTCACCAGATTTAAAATTAAAAATAATTTTTAGCTGCATCTAGACCGGAAAATAATTTTGGGGCTCCGAGATGCGCAAGACACATAAGTGCCTTCTTGCTGCACTACCTGCAGCATGACCCTCATATTGTCAGAATTCGAAGTAATCATGACTACTGGGTTGCCACACTCTTAGATCCCCCAAACTTTTCGATCAACCTTTTCATTTTAATAAAGACCAAAAAAATGGTCATTTTTGAAATTATAAGCATTAGCAGGTTGTTAGAAACTGAAATCAAACAGTTTTCAACTCAAAACTTTATTCTAGGTGATGTTACATTTTCACATAGGACCCCTTGTTCGAAAGGAGCTTCTGAACTCTCTCGTCCATTGAATTTGTCAGGTTTTGGATGGTTTCTGCTTCAATTGTTTTGCATGAGGACAGAATACCCTCCCAGAGCTGTTGCTTAGATGTGAACTGCCTCCCGCCATCATAGACACTCCTTTTAATGATGCTCCAAAGGTTCTGAATGGGGTAGAGGTCAGGGGAGCATGGGGGTCACACCATAAGTTTGTCCCCTTTTATGCCCATATCAGCCAGAGATGCAGATGTTTTATGTGCAGCATGAGATGGTGCATTATCATGCAGAAAAATGATCTTGCTGTGAAATACACGGTTCTTCTTCTTGAACCATGGCAGGAAGTGCTGTTTGAGAAAATCCACATACATTATGGAGTTCATCTTTAGCGCCTTCAGGGATCCTAAAGGGGCCGACAATCTCTCTCCCCATGATTCCAGCCCAAAACATTACTCCACCTCCTCCTTGTTGGCGCTGTAGCCGTGTTTGCGTGGGGTGTCCATCAACCAGCAATCCTCCACTCCATTCATCTGGACCATCGAGCGCTGCACGGCACTCATCCGTGAACAAAACAGTTTTGAAATCAGTCTTCATGTAATGTTTGGCCCACTGGAGCCGTTTCTGCTTGTGTGAAGTGGATAGAGGAGGTCGACAGGATGGCATATGCACAGCTGCAAACCTCTGAAGGACCCTGCATCTTGTTGTTCGGGGGACGTTGGAAGCACAAGCAGCTTCAAAAACTTGTCTGCTGCTATGACAAGGTTTTTTGCCGCTGCTGTTTCAACCTGACGTAATTGCCTGTAGGAAAGAGTCCTCAATTTGCCCTTATCAGCACGCACACGTGTGTACTGTGAATCAGCTACATACTTCTTGATTGCCAAGACACTTCATCCTGATCATCGCACAATGTTGATTGTAGTCATGCCTTGACCTAAACACTCCACAATTTGTTGCTTCTCAGCAGCCGACACATCCTTTTTCTTTCCCATTTTGGCAGAAAATGTAGGCTGCTTAATAATGTGAGAGAGCCTCTTAAGTAGTCTTGCCTTTCATTGGACACACCTGCCAAACTAATTAGCACAGGTGTCTGCAATTGCTTACAGTGATATAAAGAGCCCTGACACACATCACCATCAATGAGTTTAACTGACAAACAAACAAATTCTTCCCTTATCACTCCTAAACACTTTTTGCATAATAATTTGGAACGCGGTGTACATGTGCTTTTCCACAAAACACCAGTGGTTCACGTAGTGAATCTTACAGTTCTAACTTGCCAACCGTGGTCTGTATGGAATTGTTCAATAAAGGGCCCAAAATTAAGATAACATAGATGGGAGAGGTCTCTATGAATAGGAATTCCTAAGTATTTGATACCCTGTGAGGGCCAGGCAAAGGGAAAGTTGGACTGGATGGAATCCTATATGGATTTAGGGAGGGAGACATCGAGGGCCTCAGACTTCGCTGCATTGATATTAAAATTTTACCATGTAACAAAGTGATCTATTTCAGCCATAATAGCAGGGATGGATATATGTGATTGAGTGATATATACTACGACATCATCAGCAAATAGAGAGCACTTGTACTCGGTGCCTCCCACCTCAATCCACCTAATATTGGGGTTATGGCGAATTGATGAGAGCAGGTGCTCCGTCACTAGGATGTATAAGAGAGGGGACAGAGGACATCCCTGCCTTGTCCCATTGGTGATTGTGAAAGGTGATGAAAATGTTCTGACGCACCCCCTGGGCCTTGGGACACCCGGAGCCGGACCCTTTTTGGTGGATGCTGGTGGTTGTAGTCTTCGTGGCGGCGATCCGGTTCCGTGGCTCAGGGCGGTCAAACCAGTGGCGGAACTATTTATGTGGTTTTGATGTTTAAATGTCCGACTACGCCACCCGTGGATTGCGGTCAGAGTGAACCGCCGCTACAGGGCAGACCGCTAAGGCTGGTGTTGTGGGTGCAGCAGAGCGTAGCATAACTCCCTACGGGAGGAGTATAGCCTCAGGGCAGTGTATGCGGAGGAAGGGGGTGATGGTGCAGGGCAGCAGCAGTAACGACACGGAGTCAGTGATGCAGTTCAGGGCCTTTACTCACAGTTCTTATTATCCAGACCACGTCTGCAGGTAACGGCTGCCCACGTCGTACTGTGCTCACCAGGTGAGGGGCTCAGACAACTCCCAGATAACTTTGGAGCTCTTCACAGGACCCCCTTTGTGTGTCCTTTGTCTGGCCTTTCTTACCAACACTTCTGTCCGGCTGCCTCGGGCCTCCTCTTGGTAAACTTGGCGCCAGTTTCCCTGACCCTATGTGGTGCCTTCCTAGCGGGTGGAGCAAGGGGCTGCGCCACATAAAATGTCAGAGCCTCCTGTTTCTAGCTGAGGGTCGTTTCCTGCCTCCACTAGTTCGGGGACCGGTCTCCCCCTTTGGCCTGACCCCTCCACGCAGGTGGATTCGGGCGTGCGGTGGCGACTCGCCCGTCCGCACCCCTGGGATCCCTTCATTCCTCGTTCCTAGAGCCTTCTCCGCTCCTCTTCCTTCCTTCTCCCTCTTGCAGGCCTGGGCCTCTGTTACTAGGCCCGCCTCCGGAGCAGAGCTCATGCAGACCCCCTGCTCCCTGCCACTTCTGCTCAGACTTCTCTGCACTGAACTAAGATGGTGCCCACCTTTTATACTCCCTTCTCAATGCACCCAGGAACTGCTTCCTCCCTGCTCCTGCACTGCAGGGTTCCCCTTCCTCAGTGTTCCCTCCCCCCACTCCAGCCAGGGACAGGGACTGTCGTGCCCATCTCAGGGGCATATTGGTCGCCCTGCCCCACGGCAATGTGGTGTAATGCATGCAGGTGTCGGGTCCTGATCCACACTCCATCCTTATCTGAGAATGAGATATCACACCTCTGGGTGAGGTGCAATACGTCTGTAGCAACCGAGCCCTCGGTGCTACAGTTCCATTTATCTTCAGCCTAGGTGACGTATTGTGATACAGGGCCGTGATTTTGGCTATAAAAGGGTCCCCTAGACCCCTACCCCAAGCTTTTTAAGAGAATCATATATGGCGTGCCAGGAGACTCTATGGAATGCTTTCTCAGCATCCAACGAGAGTATCTACTTACAAATTTTTAACTGCATCTAGCCCAGGAAATACTTTGTGCCTAGTAGCAGTGTCTGCTAGTCAGCGGATTATCCCGGCTGTTAAGCAAGCTACACCACCTGTAGTTTGGACACTTAATTTTTTCAAAGGAAATGCTTCGGGACCACGGGATACTTAGTGAAGAGCATCAGGAGGCACCCCAAGGCATAGGGGCTGGGACTGGCACTAGGATGCCTTGCGGTGGACAGCCGAGCTCGATCCTTATAAAAGCTTTTTAACTGCAGCAGCTTTAGTGGACGCTACTGGAGCTGGAATTACGCGGCTGCTGGCATGAGACTTGCCCTCCAATAGATCCTTGTAAATGGATTTAAAGTGTATTCATTCAAATTAGAGGGACAATTTAAATTAAAAAGCTTAGAGCTGCCTCCACCACAGGGGGGCTCTCTCGACCCACCAGCGGACAGGCACCAGTATTGGGAGAGGGGGGCTGGCCGTCAGGGTTCACCGCGGCTCTGGCACAAACCCGGCGACACGGAGGTGGCACGGGCAGGAGCGGACTGGCCGTCTCGGCTTCTCACTTTTTGGATTTTAGAAGGGCATGACATGCCTATATCTGTGTCTCCCCCTCCTTTTACTCCTCCACCTCTTTTCTTTTCGCATCACTATATGTACTTGTCACTTTTCCATGTGTTAGTTGTGTCTTCTGAGCAGTTTGTCAGCTTTTGGACACCTTTGAAGGTGTTTTCTATGTGTTTCTATGTGTTTTTGTTTACCTGCCATTGGTTTTAACGGTGTTCGAAGGTGTTCGACGAACAGTTCGACGAACAGTTCGGCGAACACACGGGTGTTCGACGAACCGAACCGAACTCGAACACTACGGGGGTGGCTCAACACTAATAGGGACTATCAGTGTCAGACCCCAGGAAAAGCATCAAATATTGCAGATCCGTTCATATTGTATGCGGTGTTCTCCTCCACTGAAGCTCTCATGGATCAAATTCGTAAGACATATCAGTATTTTATCCCTTTTATTTTAGATTGTTTTGCTTTTATGTATGTGTTTTGGTATTTCACCTTTTGTAACCTTTTTAAGCACTGTACTTTTTTTTTTATTTTAAATCAAAAATGTAATAAGTTTGTTCTTTGCTGCTCTAAATGTATCCAGAAACCCTGTAAAGGGTGATATTAGCTTGGTTGTGCTTCCCTGTGTATGCCAGAGTGCAAGAAGAGTATCTATCAGGTGATCTGGAAAACTGGGTGGCGTGTATACTGAATACGGTGTTCAAGCAATGCAGCATAAACCGGTCACCAACCAGTATGTGTTATAGACACAGAGGGCTATTAAGTGCATGGAGGGTGTGAACAAATGATAAGAGGGTCCTGGTTTTGAAGAAATTTTGTATGGGAAAAACAGGGATAGTTAAATAAATATGTTGAGGCGATAGGCCAGTCTAAAGAAATGTGTTTTTAGGGCACGCTTAAAATTGTGGTTATTGGGGATTAATCAAAGTGTCCTGGGTAATTTGTTGTTCATGACAATATACAATAATACATCAAAACCTTATTAATTCCTGATACTTTTCTGTTGTTCATGGGCCCTATAATTCTCCACCCCCCACCCTTCTTGGTTTTCTTTTTTTTTTCTACCATCTACCACTTGAGTACATTGTGTCTAGTCTGTCTTGTTTTTCATTTTTTTTGTATGTTCAATGTTATATGATCTGTAATCATACTGAAATCATATATCTGACTTTCTTCTTGGTTCTAAAGTTAAAACATAAACTACAAATAAACATATTTGAAAGAGAAAGCATTTGTACATTTACAATGCCCTTTTGATTATAGAAAAAATCATATGGGTAGAAATAATAATTTACTCAGAACTTTTTTTTGTTTCTTTAAATACTCTTAAATGTGTAAAAAGCTTCAAGTAACATTGAGTAAACCTTAGTCATAGAGTAAATTAGTTATAGTATCTGCAAATGATTAATGATAAGCAAAGACTTCTGTATGAGTCAGTAACAAAAACTATATGGGGGAGTTTTTTGTTCTTCCATTGGCAGTACGATAATTAGATGGATGAATTTATCCTATATTGAAATAATTAAGGTATGAATTTTCTTAACTTGCACAAGGAGACCAGACACACTGAAGACTGTTCTAAATTTATGAAATCTAAATTTATGAATATATTCAGGAAGTACAGCTAATATTATGCTATGATTAAGAGGACCTTTCACAATACTTTTTTTTATTTTAAACTGCATACCTCATTAAAAAGGAGCTAAAGTGCTGATTAAAACATTTTTTTCCTCCACTGCTTACCAAGATATGGGCTTTTGAAGTTTAGAACACCTAATATGTAAATTTCTCCTTCAACCAAGGGGTGTTAACAAAAATAATTGTCTGAGGGCATTTACTCCCCTCCCCCCATGATATTGATTACTGTTATTACAGTGCTGGGAAAGATGGAGAGAGTTGTAATGTGATTGCATGCTGGGAACGGAGGAGAGCTGCAACATGGAGCTCCAGAGCAGTGAAGATCATCGTGGGAGCAAAGTCTGTCACATTCAGCAATAAACTGAACTTACCTCAAATTTCGGGGAATAGTGACCCAATACCTCTAATAGGTTCAGAGAGTTGTATGTGACAAAAGCTGCTCCCACGCTGCAGTTAATTAGAGGTGAACTCGAAGGTCAAGGTACATCAGTGACAGATTGCACTATCCATTGCTGTCTTGGCCAGAGTGGACCTTGACCATGAGTGGAGGAAAATACTATTGAAAACATATCATATAAAAGCAAGCCTGGAATTTACCAAAATGATAATATTAATTTAGCAAGCCACAAAGCTTCTGGGAGAATGTCCTTTTGACAGATGAGACTAAACTGGAGCTATTTTACAAGTCACATCAGCTCTATGTTCAGAGCCGCAAAAATAAAGAATATAAAGAAAAAAACATTGTACCTATAGTAAAACATGGAGGAGGCTCGGTTATGTTTTGGAACTGCTTTATTGCATCTGACACAAGGAGTCTTGAATCTCTGCAAGGTACAGTGAAATCAAAACTATCAAGCCATTCTGGACCGAAATGTTCTGCCCAGTGTCAGAAAGTTTGGTCTGAATCACAGGTCATGGGTCCTCCAACAGGATATTACCCAAAATGTAAAAAGTATCCAATTATGGCTAAGAGCAAAGCATTGGACTATTCTAAAGTGGATTCTATGAGATCTGATCTAAATCCTATTGAACATCTGTGGAAGGAGCAGAAACATGCAATTTGGACAAGGAACCCTTCAAAGCTGAGGCAGCTAGAGCAGTTTTCTCATGATAAGTGAGACAAAGTATCTGTGGAAATGTGCAGAAGTCTCATTGAGATATACAGAAATTGTTTATTTGAAGCTATTGCTTCAAAAAGTTGCTCAACAAAATTTTAAGTTAAGAGTACCATAATTTTTTTCGAGGCCATTTTCAATTTATTTATTTTTATTATTTTCTGTTGAGCCAAAATTCAGAAGCAATGTCTGATTTTCATTAAAATTAAATTGAAAATTACATTTGCCAGTTTCAAGTTATTTCACAAACCATTGTGGATTTTTCTTACTTTAGCAGAAGGGTACCAACAATTTTGGCTATGTCTGTGTGAGTGAAATCAACTCTCCTCTATTGCATTTTGAACTCCAAATAGTAAGGTGTGGTTGTGAGCACTCGGGAAATCAGTTAACAAAAACCTTAGGATGATGTACAAGGGCTCATTTTTCATTGCTAGTGTACAGGCAAGGATTTTTATAGGGTCACAATCAAAGAAACCTTCTCATCGAAAGATGTAGTTGAACCCCTAGCTTCAATTACCATAGTCATTCAATAAGAATTTTGGGCGTGAAACATATACAGTGCCTACAAGTAGTATTCAACCCCCTGCAGATTTAGCTGGTTTGATAAGATGCAAATAAGTTAGAGCCTTCAAACTGCAAGCGAGAGTAGGTTTTATGAACAGAAGCATAAATCTTACAAACCAAAAAGTTATGTTGCTCAGTTGAATTTTATTAAATTTTAAACATAAAAGTGTGGGTCAATTATTATACAACCCCTATGTTTAATATTTTGTGGAATAACCCTTGTTTGCAATTACAGCTAATAATCGTCTTTTATAAGACCTGATCAGGCCGGCACAGGTCTGTGGAGTTATCTTGGCCCACTCCTCCATGCAGATCTTCTCCAAGTTATCTAGGTTCTTTAGGTGTCTCATGTGGACTTTATTCTTGAGCTCCTTCCACAAGTTTTCAATTGGGTTAAGGTCAGGAGACTGACTGGGCCACTCCAACACCTTGACTTTTTCCCTCTTGAAGCAGGCCTTGGTTTTCTTGGCTGTGTGCTTTGGGTCGTTGTCTTGTTGGAAGATGAAATTACGACCCATCTTAAGATCCTTAATGGAGGAGCGGAGGTTCTTGGCCAAAATCTCCAGGTAGGCCGTGCTATCCATCTTCCCATGGATGCGGACCAGATGGCCAGGCCCCTTGGCTGAGAAACAGCCCCACAGCATGATGCTGCCACCACCATGCTTGACTGTAGGGATGGTATTCTTGGGGTCGTATGCAGTGCCATCCAGTCTCCAAACGTCACGTGTGTGGTTGGCACCAAAGATCTCGATCTTGGTCTCATCAGACCATAGAACCTTGAACTAGTCTGTCCCAGCGTCCTCCAAGTGATAATAAGCAAACTGTAGACGAGCCTTGACATGACGCTTTGAAAGTAAAGGTACCTTACGGGCTCGTCTGGAACGGAGACCATTGCGGTGGAGTACGTTACTTATGGTATTGACTGAAACCAATGTCCCCACTGCCATGAGATCTTCCCGGAGCTCCTTCCTTGTTGTCCTTGGGTTAGCCTTGACTCTTCGGACAAGCCTGGCCTCGGCACGGGAGGACACTTTCAAAGGCTGTCCAGGCCGTGGAAGGCTAACAGTAGTTCCATAAGCCTTCCACTTACGGATGATGCTCCCAACAGTGGAGACAGGTAGGCCCAACTCCTTGGAAAGGGTTTTGTACCCCATGCCAGCCTTGTGACCCTCCACGATCTTGTCTCTGATGGCCTTGGAATGCTCCTTTTTCTTTCCCATGTTGACCATGTCTGAGTGCTGTTCACAAGTTTGGGAAGGGTCTTAAATAGTCAGAAAAGGCTGGCAAAAGAGATCTTTAATCCACACATGTGAAGCTCATTATTCTTGGTGCCTGAACTACTTCTTAATACTTTAGGGGGACCAAACAGAATTCTTGTGGTTTGAGGGGTTGAATAATAAATGACACTCTGAATTAACTTTTAACGTTTAAAAAAAAAAAAAAAAAATTTGCTGCAGTGCATTTCCCACTTCCAGGCTGATCTACAGTACAAATGTCACAATGCCAAGTTAATTCCGCATGTGTCAACCAGCTAAATCTGCAGGGAGTTGAATACTACTTGTAGGCACTGTATGCCCAGCAGTGTTAACTATTTGATCTCCATGAAGCAATAGTCAACAACAGTCTGTAATGGTTATCCAGTAATTAGAGAGGTTTGCACCTCATTGTTAATCTTGATTAACCAATAATAAAGTTGTACAACTTTAAATAAAATAAGCTAAAGCCTAAAATACATAAGATCACTTAGTCATTTGATCTAGTTACTTCTCTAAAAGCAAAGATTTTTGAAGAAGTTGTGGTCATCAATCCTTTAGTTTGTTTGAGTAATGCACAGATGTTAACAGTCAAAAGTAGTCAGCAAAAAAAAGACAATTGATTTTACAACCACTCTAAGATTAAAGGGGTTGTCCAGTATTCTGGTGAAAGTCTGCAGTCACGCTATGTGACCTGCAGACTTTTGAATCTTTGCAGAATGTGCACCATACACTGTCAGGAGTCTCCAGTGATGTCAGTAAGTGGGCAGTCATGTGAACACAAGTATGTGATTTGCATACATGCGGTCACTTGCAGACTAAACATGCTTGGTTTTGCTTAATACAAGTGAATTGAGTGAGGCCGAGAATGTCTAGTCAGAATATGGCCGTAAGTATGCAAATCAGATGCAGGGAACCCTGACAGCATGCGGTACACGTGCTCTAAGGACTCAGAAGTTTTGCAGTCACATAGAGTGGCTGCAGACTTTCTCCAGAAGATCAGAAAACCTCTTTAATTTAGTTATCAGAAATGTACATAAATAAACCATGAAGTGATTATAATAAAGTAGTGAGCAGGAAAAGTTGAAAAAATTGATTTATGAAAATAAGCTTTTTTTATGTTTATATTTGTATCAGAATTATTTTTTCATGTTAGCTTAGACTATTAAAGTCACAAACATTTATCATATATATGTATCTTAATTACTTTGCTACTTTGACATCAGTTGGAATGCCTATTTTATGGTTTGCTTCAATTTATTCTTTTTTTGTTTTAGTCTTTTGTGTGTAATGTCTTCAAGAAGTACAATACATGTCCACAGGAAAATCAGCTAATTTGGATAAGACCTTGATCACATATTAAACTCTGAGGATTGTTAACTCAAAACAATGGAAGATCCATCCTAGAGAGAAGATGTGGTGAAGAAGAGCTGCAGAGCACCAAACTACGGGCAACAAGTGGCGGGGGTGGCTGGAAATTTGAGCCATGGGGTGAGAAGTAGTTTTTTTTTGTTTTCCTTTTTCTTAGGTTTATTTCACATATACAGTACAGACCAAAAGTTTGGACACACCTTCTCATTTAAAGATTTTTCTGTATTTTCATGACTATGAAAATTGTACATTCACACTGAAGGCATCAAAATTATGAATTAACACATGTGGAATTATATACTTAACAAAAAAGTGTGAAACAAATGAAAATATGTCTTATATTCTAGGTTCTTCAAAGTAGCCACCTTTTGCTTTGATGACTGCTTTGCACACTCTTGGCATTTTCTTGATGAGCTTCAAGAGCTAGTCACCGGAAATGGTTTTCACTTCAAAGGTGTGCCCTGTCAGGTTTAATAAGTGGGATTTCTTGCCTTATAGATGGGGTTGGGCCATCAGTTGTGTTGTGCAGAAGTCTGGTGGATACACAGCTGATAGTCCTACTGAATAGACTGTTATAATTTGTATTATGGCAAGAAAAATGCATCTAAGTAAAGAAAAACGAGTGGCCATCATTACTTTAAGAAATGAAGGTCAGTCACTGCGAAATATTGAGCAAACTTTGAAAGTGTCCCCAAGTGCAGTTGAAAAAACCATAAAGCGCTACAAAGAAACTGGCTCACATGAGGACTGCCCCAGGAAAGGAAGACCAAGAGTTACCTCTGCTTTTGAGGATAAGTTTATCCGAGTCACCAGCCTCAGAAATTGCAGGTTAACAACAGCTCAGATTAGAGACCAGGTAAATGCCACACAGAGTTCTAGCAGCAGACACACCAACTACAACAACTGTTAAGAGGAGACTTTGTGCAGCGGGCCTTCATGGTAAAATAGCTGCTAGGAAACCACTGCTAAGGACAGGCAACAAGCAGGCAACAAGCAGAAGACACTTGTTTGGGCTAAAGAACACAAGGAATGGACATTAGACCAGTGGAAATCTGTGCTTTGGTCTGATGAGTCCAAATTTGAGATCTTTGGTTCCAACCACCGTGTCTTTGTGCGACGCAGAAAAGATGAACGGATGGACTCTACATGCCTTGTTCCCACCGTGAAGCATGGAGGAGGAGGTGTGATGGTATGGGGGTGCTTTGCTGGTGACACTGTTGGGGATTTATTCAAAATTGAAGGCATACTGAACCAGCATGGCTACCACAGCATCTTGCAGCGGCATGCTATTCCATCCGGTTTGTGTTAAGTTGGACCATCATTTATTTTTCAACAGGACAATGACCCCAAACACACCTCAAGGCTGTATAAGGGCTATTTGACCAAGAAGGAGAGTGATGGGGTGCTACGCCAGATGACCTGGCCTCCACAGTCACCAGACCTGAACCCAATCAAGATGGTTTGGGGTGAGCTGGACCAAAGAGTGAAGGCAAAAGGGCCAACAAGTGCTAAGCATCTCTTGGAACTCCTTCAAGATTGTTGGAAGACCATTTCCGGTGACTACCTCTTGAAGCTCATCAAGAGAATGCCAAGAGTGTGCAAAGCAGTCATCAAAGCAAAAGGTGGCTACTTTGAATAACCTAGAATATAAGACATATTTTCATTTGTTTCGCACTTTTTTGTTAAGTACAGTACAGACCAAAAGTTTGGACACACCTTCTCATTTAATGATTTTTCTGTATTTTCATGACTATGAAAATTGTACATTCACACTGAAGGCATCAAAACTATGAATTAACACATGTGGAATTATATACTTAAATGATGGTCCAACTAAACGCAAACCGGATGGAATAGCATGCCGCTGCAAGATGCTGTGGTAGCCATGCTGGTTCAGTATGCCTTCAATTTTTAATAAATCCCCAACAGTGTCACCAGCATATCACCCCCACACCATCACACCTCCTCCTCCATGCTTCACGGTGGGAACAAGGCATGTAGAGTCCATCCGTTCACCTTTTCTGCGTCGCACAAAGACACGGTGGTTGGATCCAAAGATCTCAAATTTGGACTCATCAGACCAAAGCACAGATTTCCACTGGTCTAAGGTACATTTATTGTGTTCCTTAGCCCAAACAAGTCTCTCCTGCTTGTTGCCTGTCCTTAGCAGTGGTTTCCTTGCAGCTATTTTACCATGAAGGCCTGCTGCACAAAGTCTCCTCTTAACAGTTGTTGTAGAGATGTGTCTGCTGCTAGAATTCTGTGTGGCATTGACCTGGTCTCTACTCTGAGTTGCTGTTAACCTGCAATTTCTAAGGCTGGTGACTCGGATAAACTTATCCTCAGAAGCAGAGGTGACTCTTTGTCTTCCTTTCCTGGGGCGGTCCTCATGTGAGCCAGTTTCTTTGTAGTGCTTGATGGTTTTTGCAACTGTACTTGGGGACACTTTCAAAGTTTGCCCAATTTTTCGGACTGACTGACCTTCATTTCTTAAAGTAATGATGGCCACTCGTTTTTCTTTACTTAGCTGCTTTTTTCTTGCCATAATACAGATTCTAACAGTTTATTCAGTAGGACTATCAGCTGTGTATCCACCTGACTTCTGCACAACACAACTGATGGTCCCAACCCCATTTGTAAGGCAAGAAATCCCACTTATTAAACCTGACAGGGCACACCTGTGAAGTGAAAACCATTTCTGATGACTACCTCTTGAAGCTCATCAAGAGAATGCCAAGAGTGTGCAAAGCAGTCATCAAAGCAAAAGGTGGCTTCTTTAAAGTACCTAGAATATAAGACATATTTTTTGTTAAGTATATAATTCCACATTTGTTAATTCATAGTTTTGATGCCTTTAGTGTGAATGTACAATTTTCATAGTCATGAAAATACAGAAAAATCTTTAAATGAGAAGGTATGTCCAAACTTTTGGTCTGTACTGTATATATTGTGAGGCAGTGACCGGGATCATATACAGTTATATGAAAAAGTTTGGGCACCCCTATTAATCTTAAGCTTAATGTTTTATAAAAATTTGTGTTTTTGCAACAGCTATTTCAGTTTGATATATGTAATAACTGTTGGACACAGTAATGTTTCTGCCTTGAAATGAGGTTTATTGTACTAACATAAAATGTGCAATCAGCATTCAAACAAAATTTGACAGGTGCATAAGTATGGGCACTCTTATCATTTTCTTGTTTTAAATACTCCTACTTTTTACTGACTTACTAAAGCACTTTTTTTGGTTTTGTAACCTCATTGAGCTTTGAACTTCATAGCCAGGTGTATGCAATCATGAGAAAAGCTACTTAAAGTGGCCACTTGCTAGTTGTTCTCCTGTTTGAATCTCCTCTGAAGAGTGGCATCATGGGCTCCTCCAAACAACTGTCAAATGATCTGAAAACAAAGATTATTCAACATAGTTGTTCAGGGGAAGGATACAAAAAGCCGTCTCAGAGATTTAACCTGTCAGTTTCCACTGTGAGGAACATAGTAAGGAAATGGAAGAACACAGGGACAGTTCTTGTTAAGGCCAGGAGTGGCAGGCCAAGAAAAACATCAGAAAGGCAGAGAAGAAGAATGGTGAGAACAGTCAAGGACAATCCTCAGACCACCTCCAGAGAGCAGCTGCATCAACTTGCTGCAGATGGTGTCTCTGTGCATCGGTCAACTATACAACGCACTTTGCACAAGGAGAAGCTGTATGGGAGAGTGATGCGAAAGAAGCCGTTTCTGCAAGCACGCCACAAACAGAGTCGGCTGAGGTATGCAAAAGCACATTTGGAGAAGCCAATTTCTTTTTGGAAGAAGGTCCTGTGGACTGATGAAACCAAGATTGAGTTGTTTGGTCATACAAAAAGGCGTTATGCATGGCGGCAAAAAAGCACAGCATTCCAAGAAAAACACTTGCTACCCACAGTAAAATTTGGTGGAGGTTCCATCATGCTTTGGGGCTGTGTGGCCAATGCCGGCACCGGGAATCTTGTTAAATTTGAGGGACACATAAATTCCACTCAGTATCAGCAGATTCTTGACAATAACGTTCAAGAATCAGTGACAAAGTTGAAGTTACGCAGGGGATGGATCTTTCAGCAAGACAATGATCCAAAACACCGCTCCAAATCTACTCAGGCATTCATGCAGAGGAACAATTACAATGTTCTGGAATGGCCATCCCAGTCCCCAGACCTGAATATCATTGAACATCTGTGGGATCATTTGAAGAGGGCTGTCCATGCTCGGCGACCATCAAATTTAACTGAACTGGAATTTTTTTGTAAAGAGGAATGGTCAAAAATACCTTCATCCAGGATGCAGGAACTCATTAAAAGCTACAGGAAGCGAATAGAGGCTGTTATTTTTGCAAAAGGAGGCTCTACTAAGTATTAATGTCACTTTTCTGGTGAGGTGCCCATACTTATGCACCTGTCAAATTTTGATTGAATGCAGATTGCACCTTTTCTGTTAGTACAGTAAACCTCATTTCAAGGCAGAAACATTACTGTGTCCAACAGTTATTACATATATCAAACTGAAATAGCTGTTGCAAAAACACCAATTTTTATAAAACATTAAGCTTAAGATTAATAGGGGTGCCCAAACTTTTTCATATAACTGTATGAGGGATGGTATATATCACCTATGGCTGCCATGCAGGAATGAAGGTGAGCATTTACCTGGTCAGGCTATCTGGCTAAGGCAGATTAGTAAAACCCGACAGGGTCTTCATTTCTTGGAGGAGGCTACAGGAAGGCAGTCGGGCGGCTTCCTCCCTCCAACCTGGGTTTTCCAGTGGCTCCTGCCATAGGTCCTTTAAAAACCCTGCATTAAGGAGTAGTGTTGTTCAGTGTTGGGACCTGCTAGGAGCATAGCAGGGAAACTTGGCCGGACTGTGCATAGCTGAACCTACACCTGGGAAGGCTCTGCACCCGTCAGGCTCTGAGCGACCCGGCACGGCCGTTGCCCACGGTGACCGTTGTGTATGGACTTCTGTTAACCCGGCTGTGAACCGGAGGACTTTCTGTTTACCCATGAGTTGCTGAAATAAAAGCTGTTTATGTTGGACTTGCTTGGGCACAGTCTCAGTTACTGCCGCTTTTACTGAAAGTAAAGGGGCCGAATAATATTGCACACCCCACTTTTCAGTTTTTAATTTGTTAAAAAAGTTTAAAATATCCAATAAATTTCGTTCCACTTCACAATTGTGTCCCACTTGTTGTTGATTCTTCCCCAAAAAATTAGAATTTTATATCTTTATGTTTAAAGACAGAAATGTGGCAAAAGGTAGAAAAGTTCAAGGGGGCCAAATACTTTAACAATGCAGTGTATATATATCTATATCTATATAGCTATTATATATGTAATTGGTGTACATATATTATCTTCTGAGGTCAAGAAGACATTCAATTCATAGTGAAATTTTTTTTCTGCAAATCACATTTCTTGGTAAAATGCATGCGATTTGATGAACTTGAATTCTGAGAGATCTGCTCATCTGTACCATTTATGATAGATTAGGTATATTGACTCCATGAGAATAATTTCATGATATGGCATGAGCATGACAATATTTTTTCTCATAATAATTTTTTTTTTTCCTTTCAGATCTGTAAGACAAGATGGGCCTACAGCTCTATATGAACTCTTCCCACCATTGCAGTGCTCACTGCTTATCCACAGCGTTAGTTTATACGGTTTATCTTGTGCAATCTGTTGTACTGATGAAGGTCTCTTGACCGAAACGTCTTCACTTGTTGGATTGCAGCACTTTAAATAAATATATTCATAATATTCTTTGATTCACTATGAGTGCCATGTCTTTTTCTACAGCTCTATATTGGCATTGTATTTTAGCATGCATAAGTCCTAAATTACTAATTTTAAAATAAAAACAAGAAGAAACAGTGATGACCATATAAAAACTTAAGGAAGGAAAATATAATTAACATCTTTACTTTTCATCTATTTGAATATTTTAACTAATCAAAACATTGTATTCAGTCTTATATTTAAAACTATAAAAAAATTTTTTACAATATATAATTTTAGAATTCTAGAATTCTGCAAAGATTAAAATTAATGTTTGCACTTTCTTTCCTCATTGAAAATGAGAAACAAATTAAATATAAACTATTTCTGAACACCTGCAATAAAATAAGAGGTCATCCAGACAGAAAACCTTCATGCAGTTATTTATATATAGATATGCACAGAAACTGCACTTTGGTGAAAATCGATTTTGGTTTTTAATACAAAATGAGTGAGAAAGGAAACTAATTTTACCATATGGATAAATAAAATATATAGGATTCTATTCAATTGTAAAAGTTAGAGTAGTGGATCAGTTATTAATGGGATTCAATAATGCTATACCCTGAGCACATAGCTCAGTATAATTTGTCCCATAGAGTTGGTGTATTAATAGCGCTCCCTGAACCAGCATTCCTATTGGTTATTTTGAAACAAACATTTGGCTGAACTCCAAATATAGTTACAAAAACTACAAGTGCAACATAATACGAATACTTACAGGGGAGTTATCTAAGCTATGTTTATATTTGTATTTAGAGCACTCAGATGGTTTCTTGACTTCAAATAGTTTGGATCCCTGAAAGAATCCAATTAAATCAAAAGCTTGTATGTTGAGTATGTCATGGGTTTACCACCACTGTTTGGAGCCAGAAAACCTCAGCGTCGGATGGCTCCTACTCCAGCTCTGACAAGAAGCACTTCTCCGTCATTTTAAATGTGTATTTATTTCTTCCGACAGAACAGGGGTTAAGTGGCCATGTTGGAATTCCCTGTGCTCACTGCTGAGCTTGGTTAGCCACTCCTTTTGCCTTTATAATCTCGGCTCAGATACTAATCCTTGTAAGAGCTAGCTTTTACTGCATGGCTAAAGGAGGGAGAGGAGTTCTTATGAGAAGGAGAGTTGGAGGAATTATTTGTGACTGTTGTCTGGTTTGTATGCGTGGTAATTTCTTATCCTTCTCCATTTTTTGTTTATTCCCCTACCTTCACACCCTGGTGCTTTCCTCTGTTACATGTGAGTGAATATTTTGTGTGCCTGGAGTTTTATGTTTACCACTGTCTGTGTAACCCTGTTGGTTGGGTTGGTGTACTACGGTGCACAGTAGTGCCCTCTTCTCTGGGTGGAGGGTGTTAACAGACGGAGGGCTTACTCAAGAGTAGGGAAAGGGTGGAGGCCCCAGCAATGTAGGGCGCCCCCTAGTGTTAGGGACAGGGTAGGAGCCCCTGGTCCCTGGTCACACGACAGCTGTGTCGTGACACAGTATTTATGAATGGATCCAACATAGCTGTCATGATTCCATTATATGCCAAGAATATATTATAAATATTGGACCTACCTCTTGGAACACACCTATTGTTTTTACAATAGATGAGAAGAAGCTGAGGTGAGCAGGGTGCCCAGGTGAGCATCTTCCCTTCCTCCATTCTACACTATTAGAACATAAAAGTATCATCTCTAGTGTTGAGCGAGCACTAAAATGCTCGGGTGCTCGAAGCTCGGGCTGAGCTCACCGTGATACTCGGGTGCTCGACCCGAGCATTTTTTGCGGCGGCACCCCTGGCAGTCTGTAGAAAGCCTAAAAAGTGTCCAAAAGGATAGTGACAGTGCTCAAAAGACATGGGGACAGCATGGGGATCGCCCCAGGAAGCATTTCTGACCCCAAGGTCACTGCTGTCAACAACGTGGTCAGAGGTATTAAGCAACTTAAACGGGCTCACAATAAAACGTTCAAAAATAAACTGAAACTGTTTTCCTGTGAAATATGTTAAGGAACTTCCTTTCCAGGGTAAAGACTTGTGTATAAGGTAAAATAAATAACCAAAAACAAAAATACTCCTCCACACCTTGGGCTATGTTCACAAGTAGCATTTTTTATGTGTTTTTGCACTTTTGTATTGCTTTCAACCGTGACAAATGCATTCACCGGGAAATGTCATTTTAACATTTACAACCTTATCTGGCCATGTGCTGTGTGACACATGCATACAGTGCTGTAAAGACATGGGAACAGCATGGGGAAGACCCCTGGAAGCATCTCTGACACCCAGGTCACTGCCTAAAAGTGTGCCCATCAGAAGTGATCCTTGCCGCATCAGAAGATGCAGACTTGCAACTATCCCCGTGCAAGTCCTTGTCCCAGGGCAGTGTTCTATTGTACCTCCCCAATTCCTTGCAATGCAACGCAAGTATGCAGCCTGCCACCCGCCCACCCCCAGGCTGCAATACCATACTGCTAGTTTGCACTTGAAATGGGGCCTTTTAGTTTGGAGGAGGCCAAAGCTGGCCACTACCTCATGGCTGCTTTGGCAGCGAGGCATCTATACTCAGTCCCCAAGTTGCACTTGAAATTGGGCCTTTTAGGCATGTGGAGGCAGACGCCGGCCACCATGTCATGGCTGCAATGGCGGGCGGGTTTCCATACTCGGTCCTCAGCCGCCCCGCGGTCGGGTGTCCACACACAGTCCCCAGCCGCCTGGGGGCAGCCGGGTGTCCATAAACGGTCCCCAGCCGCCCCTATTTCTCCTTGGAACTTCCCCCCACACTTTTCTTAGCCTGGCCTGCTTTAGGGCAGCTTTGGATGAGCCCACCAGAGAACCAGACTCCTCCGGTGGGACCTGGCTTCTCCATCAGGGGAGTTGAGAGTTCCAAGGTGAGGAGCATGATGATGATGATAGAAGTTAGCATCTGCTTTGTTTTCTTGGAATGCAAGCGTAAGTGTGCAACCTGCCACCCACCCACCACCATGCTGCAGTACCATACTGCTAGCTTGCTTGCACTTGAAATTGGACCTTTTAGGCATGTGGAGGCAGACGCTAGCCACCATGTCATGGCTGCGACGGCGGTCTGGTATCCATACTAAGTCCCAAGCCGCCTGGCAGTCGGGTGTCCACGCTCGGTCCCCAGCCGCCAGGGGGCGGCCGGGTGTCAATAATCGGTCACCAGCCGCCCCACGGCCGGGTGTCCACACACGGTCCCCAGCCGCCTGGGGGCGGCCAGGTGTCTATAAATGGTCCCCAGCCGCCCCTATTTCTCATTGGAACTTCCCCCCACATTTTTCTTAGCCCGGCCTGCTTTAAGGCAGCATTGGATGAGCCCACCAGAGAAACAGACTCCTCCGGTGGGCCCTGGCTTCTCCATCAGGGGAGTTGAGAGTGCCAAGGTGAGGAGCATGATGATGATGATAGAAGTTAGCATCTGCTTTGTTTTCTTGGAATGCAAGCGCATGTATGTAGTAGCGGCTAGGCCTGAGGTGGTCAGTGTTTTGGCGCATATCCTACCTCCTCCAAGGATTGCTGGATGTTTTCCTGCTGCTATCCCAGTTCTATGACTCCCGTTAAAACAAAGCTTCAGGTGATGAATGATGGATGAGGTGGTGGCAAAGGAGAAAGAGCAGGAGGAACAGGGACCATTCACAATATCAATGCCCCTGGGAAAAGTGGTGGAGTTCGCAGTAGCTTAACAAGACGGTTTTCATGCCCCTTGGATGAATGGTGGAGTTTGCAGTGGAATAAAAAGACAAATCAATGCCCCTTGAAAAAGAGTTGGAGGTCGCAGTAGCTTAACAAGACGATTTTATTGCCCCTTGGAAGAGATGTGGAGGTCGCAGTGGAATAAAAAGACAATATCAATGTCCCCGGGAAAAGTGGTGGAGGTCGCAGTAGCTTAACAAGACGGTTTTAATGCCCCTGGGAAAAGTGGTGGAGGTCGCAGTAGCTTAACAAGATGGTTTTAATGCCCCTTGGAAGAGACGTGGAGGTCGTAGTGGAATAAAAAGACAATATCAATGCCCCTGGGAAAAGTGGTGGAGGTCGCAGTAGCTTAACAAGACGGTTTTAATGCCCCTTGGAAGAGACGTGGAGGTCGCAGTAGCTTAACAAGACGGTTTTAATGCCCCTTGGAAGAGACGCGGAGGTCGCAGTAGCTTAACAAGACGGTTTTAATGCCCGTGGGAAAAGTGGTGGAGGTTGCAGTGGAATAAAAAGACAATATCAATGCCCCTGGGAAAAGTGGTGGAGGTCGCAGTAACTTAACAAGACAGTTTTCATGCCCCTTGGAAGAATGGTGGAGGTCGCAGTGGAATAAAAAGACAATATCAATACCCCTGGGAAAAGTGTTGGAGGTCGCAGTAGCTTAACAAGACTGTTTTCATGCCCCTTAGAAGAGCCATGCAGTACAGCATAGTAAAATCATTATTCCCATTATTGGGGAGTGGGTCTCCCATAGTCTTTGCCTATGTCTTCCAAGCAAAAGCTGCCAAAAATTAGGACGGAGGAACTTGCAATGCAGGCAACACGGACCATGGTCACCCTGGTGGTAAAGTGGTGGTGGAGGCTGAGGAGAAGGAGAAGAGCAAAATACAGCCGAAATGAGGAAGCGTATACCCATGTGTGGGTGTGAATTGGTGCATCGGAATACACCTCCTGAAATAACACAGTGAATTTGACTTTATGTTACTCTGCTTTTATTTGGTGGTGATGAAAAGTCTGGCCCAATCCAGCCCTTGTTCATTTTGGTAAGGGTCAGCTTGTCAACATTGTCAGTTGACAGGCGAGTGCGCTTATCAGTTATAATTCCCCCAGCGGCACTAAAAACACGCTCCGATAACACGCTAGCGGCAGGGCAGGCCAGGACCTCCAAGGCGTACAGAGCGAGTTCATTCCAAGTGTCCGGCTTGGATACCCAATAAATAAAAGGCAAAGAGGAATCACAGAGGACGCTGGTACGGTCGGCAAGGTACTCCCTCACCATCTTTTGAAACTTTCCACTCCTTGTGAGAGTACCCCACGCCTCAGGGCCTGTAAGCTGGGCGAATTTCAGAAAACTGTCCCAGAATGTTGACAGTGTTCCCCTGCCTCTGCTGGATTGGAGTTGCGTCTCTATCGCCTGTACGCCTGGGTTGGTCAACGAACTGTGACCTCTGCCGCTAGCGTGTTCAGATGGGAATTTTTTTAACAGTTCTGCAGCAAGGGCCTTCTGTTACTGCCCCATTTTTGTAGACCTCTCCACCTCAGGAATAAGAGAGTGAAAGTTCTCCTTGTAGCGGGGGTCTAAAAGTGTCACCAACCAGTAATGACTGTCACCCAACATTTTGACAACGCGACGGTCACAGTTAAGGCAGCATAACATAAAGTCAGCCATGCGTGCCAGACTGGTAATGGGCAAAATTTCCGTGTCCTTACCAAGTTGACGACTGACAATGCTCTCCTCCTCCTCCTCCCTTGTCCTCAGGCCATCCACGCTGAACCGACTGTATGACAGTTGTACATGTACTACCGTCTATAGCGCATGATACCAGCACCGGTTCTTCCTCCTCCTCCTCTTCCTCATTGTCCTCCAATGCACTTTGGGATGAGATGAGGCTGGGCTGTGTGTAATCGCCCATTACGGGTTCTTGATCCATCTCATCATACTCTGGCTGCAATGCCTCCTCTTTAATTCTCTGCAGAGAGCGTTGCAAAAGACAGACAAGTGGGATGCTGATGCTAATGATGGCGTCATCGCCACTCACCATCTTGGTGGACTCCTCAAAGTTTGCCAGGATGGTACATATGTCAAACATCCAGGTCCACTCCTGAGGTCTAATGTGTGGAGTCTGAACTGAATATCGACGGCCTTGTTGCAGCTGGTACTCCTCAACTGCTCTCTTCTGCTCACAAATCCTTTGCAACATGTGGAGCGTAGAGTTCCAATGTGTCGGGACATCACACACCAGTCGGTGTGCCGGAAGCTGCAAACGCTGCTACAACACAGCAAAGGCGGCGGAAGATGTAACCGACTTTCGAAAATGAGCTGACAGGTGGCGTACTTTGACGAGCAGATCTGGCAACTCGGGGTACGATTTAAGAAACCGCTGAACCATGAGGTTAAGCACATGAGCCAGGAATGGTACGTGTGTGAACTCGCCTCGCCTCAGAGCCGTCACCAGGTTATGGCCATTGTCACACACGACCATGCCTGGATGTAGGTTCAGCGGTCTCAGCCACAGATCTGCCTGCTCTTTCACAGCTGTCCACAACTCACAAGCAGTGTGAGGTTTATCACCTAAGCTTATGAGTTTCAGTACAGCCTGTTGCCGCTTGGCTGAGGCAGTACTGCAGTGCTTCCAGCTTGTAACTGATGTGGTGATATCTGAGATGGAGGCTGAACATGAGGAGGAGAAGGAGGATGGTGCGCAGGAGCTGTACACTGTGGGGGCAACTCTAACTGACATAGGGCCCGCAATCCTCGGTGTGGGGAGGATGTGTTCTGTCCCAAGGTCCGACTGGGTCCCGGCTTCCACTATGTTTACCCAGTGTGCCGTCAGGGAGATGTACCGTCCCTGGCCACACGCACTTGTCCTTGTGTCCGTTGTCAGGTGGACTCACCCAGTAACTGCATTGTTGAGGGCACGGCAGGTGTTTTTGGACACGTGCTTGTGTAGTGCAGAGATGGCAAACCGGGCAAAATAGTGTTGGCTGGGGACCGAGTGCCGAGGGACGGCAACCGCCATAAGGTTGCGAAAGGATTCCATCTCCACCAGCTTAAAAGGCAGCATTTCCAACGTAAGCAGTCGTAAAATGTGCGAATTTAGGACTGTGGCCTGTGGGGCGTTGGCTGCGAATTTGCGCTTCCGTTCAAAGCTTTGGGATATGGACAAATGAACGCTGTGGTGGGACGTGGACGTGGACGTTGATGCTGTTTCTTGAGAAACTGCCATAACAAGTGAAAACTGAGAGGAGGGGCCATCTTTGCATGCAGGATGGACAGGGGATTACCTTGCATGCACAACAGGGGGTTATATTACACGCACAACAGCGGAAGAAGCAGTGGTGACACCCGCTGACACTGGTCGTGGACCCTGGGGTTCGCCCCATAAAGTCGGGTGCTTTGCTGCCATGTACTTGATCATGCTGGTGGTGGTCAGGCTGGTACTTTTGTGACCCCTGCTGATGCTGGCATGGCAGGTGGTACAAATGGCGTTTTCTGGGGTTATCAGCAGAGTCTTTAAAGAAATTCCAGACTCTGGAAGACCTACAGGTTGTACTGGCAACGTCCCTCGTGTTGGTGTTACGGGGAACTGTTGCCCGCCTTCTGTGTGCGGCCACCACACTGCTTCTTCCTGCCTGTTGGGGTACTCTGCCTCCCTCACCCTGTGTGCTGCTGGCCTCGCTCTGCATGCCCTCCTGCCATGTTGGGTCAGTTACTAGATCATCCACCACTTCCACCTCTTCCACTTGCAGACCACGATCCTCCTCCTCACTTCGTGGCAATTGTGTCTCGTCATCGTCCACCTCTTGTGACAAATTTCCAGCGTCGACTTCCTGTGGCCGTGGCTGTTCAAATATTTGGGCATCGCTACATGGGATCTCCTGTTCCACCACTTCAAGCGGAGCAGGCGAGGGGCACAAATATGGAAATGGACCAGTGAACAGCTCTTCAGAGTGTCCAACTGTCGGATCAGTTGCTGTCTGACGACACTCGGCATGGTGGGAGGAAGGAGCATCAGGGTGAGGAGGAGTATGCGGTCGACACTCACGGCTACTAAAACTTGACCGTGTGGAAGACAGACTGGAGGTGGTGTTGCCCAGTTAACTGGAAGTATTATCTGCTATCCAATTAATAAACTATTCACACTGATCAGTTCGCAATACTGGTGTTGTAGTGTGCTTCCCTAGTAATTCGGTCAAGAAGTGGGAGCGAGAAGATGTGGCTGTTGGTTGTGGCACATTTTCACCTTGGCCACGGCCCCGTCCTCTACACGAACCATCACCAGAACGTCCAGTTCCACGTCCTTTGACACGCGCCTTGCCCATTGTAAATGAAGTAAAATAGCTTACACTCGCACTATCAATGGAAAAAGGGTAATAAAAAGGAGATTAGAACCGTGGAAGATGAAAACCACAGTTCTATTCCTCTGGCCTAGACCAGACACTATTACATTTTTTTTTACGGCAAAAAATGCCAAAAGCAGGATAATACAGAGATTTAACTCGTGGAACTGCAAAACCACAGCTCTATTTCTCTGGCCTACACCAGACTCTTTTAAACAGATATATTGGTGTCTGACCAGTCAGGGAGAAACTATTACCATTTTTTTTTACGGCAAAAAATGCCAAAAGCAGGATAATGCAGAGATTTGACCCGTGGAACTGCAAAACCACTGTTCTATTTTTCTGGCCTACACCAGATTCTTTTAAACAGATATATTGGTGTCTGACTAGTCAGGGAGACACTATTACAGTATTTTTTACGGAAAAACATGCCAAAAGCAGGATAATACAGAGATTTGACCCGTGGAACTGCAAAACCACAGTTATAGTTATGTGGCGTACACCAGAATCTTTTAAACAGATATATTGGTGTCTGACCAGTCAGGGAGACACTGTTACAATTTTTTTTATGGCAAAAAATGCCAATAACAGGATAATACAGAGATTTGACCCGTGGAACTGCAAAACCACAGTTCTATTTCTCTGGCCTACACCAGACTCTTTTAAACAGATATATTGGTGTCTGACCAGTCAGGGAGACACTATTACAGATTTTTTTTATGCCAAAAAATGCCAAAAGCAGGATAATACAGAGATTTGACCAGTGGATCTGCAAAACCACAGTTTTATTTCTCTGGCCTACACCAGACTCTTTTAAACAGATATATTGGTGTCTGACCAGTCAGGGAGACACTATTACAGTTTTTTTTTACGGCAAAAAATGCAAAAAGCAGGATAATACAGAGATTTGACCCGTTGAACTGCAAAACCACAGTTATAGTTATGTGGCGTACTCCAGAATCTTTTAAACAGATATATTAGTGTCTGACTAGTCAGGGAGACAGTAATACAGTTTTTTTACGGCAAAAAAGCCAAAAACAGGATAATACAGAGATTTGACCCGTGGAACTGCAAAACTACAGTTCTATTTTTCTGGCATACACCAGACTCTTTTAAACAGATATATTGGTGTTTGAACAGTCACAGACACACTCAATTTTTTTTTTGTGGGGGGGGGGATCCAAAAGGTTAATAAGACGCGTATTTGTACAGTCTGACTGGGGAAAAAAAAATACAGGATTTAGATGAAAGAAAAAAAATTTTTTCCTGGCCCCTGTGTCCGGGGGATAAGTCTAGCAATTTGACCAACAGGAGCACACAGGACTGTAATGCAGCGTTTGCTGGTATAACCACTGCGTCTCCTATAGAGCTTGCCTGCCTGCCTGATATCTGGGATGGACATTAGTCCTGAGAAGGACTGTTTGTTTGATTTGGCAGGCTTTAGAGACCCTACACTACCTATTTTGCACTATATATCTCTCCCTAACTCAGCAGCACCCTCTCTACACTGTCTGATCCAGAGCGACTATGTCCAAGATGGCGGCGCCCGTGTTTAACTACTTGAGGTGACGCTGTGCTGCCAGCCTATCACTGTAATGCCCACAAACAACATGGCTGCGGCATTACAGTGACTGGCTGGCAATCCCTGCATGTTCATTGGCTCTGTAAAAAGCGCCAAACGTGCAGGGCGGAGACCCGAGCTCCCGCCCGAGTAACCCGGAAATGCTCGGTGCTCGCCGAACATCCCGAGTAGTGAGAAGCTCGGGCGAGTAACGAGCAGTGTCGAGCATGCTCGCTCAACACTAATCATCTCTTACAGGTGTTAGCAGCTTGACAAAAGAGTCTGCTTTATCAGACATTTACAGCATATCCTACAGATAGGATATAATACAGATATAGGGATGAGCAAAAGAGCACCATTGTTTTGAACTTTTGACTTTCAGGCTCCATATCTCATGTTCCACTACTTCTTCGAACGTAAGACTAACATCACTTTATAGAAAATCATTTTGGCTATCTTATACATAGCTATGATGTGCAACTATTTAGTATATGATTAGTTATGCAGATTCTTGTCATGTCACTGCATTGTTACAGTTTTGCTCTTGGTGGTGGAATTTTTTCTTCCTGTATACCACAAAATACAACGTGATCTTATGTTTGCTAATAGCTCAGTGTGTTATAAAGTTGTTTCCCAAGGGAAAGGTCACTGGTTCGAATCGAGGAGCAGCCATGAAGAAGATTTCTAATGAAAAGAGAAACAGCATGATCCAGCTCATCGATAGCAGTCCCTAGTTCAAGAAAATTGCCAAACTGCATCATTTTAGTGCCATGACAGTTGGAAGAATACGAAAGGAAGCCCGTCCTTCCATTCAAAAGCCAAGATGTGGACGTCCAGGCAAAATACCAGAGACAACAAGTCAGCTCATCACAAGTACTATCAGTTCTGGTGTGACAAACTTGGCGGTGGAAGTGGCTCGTATGCTTCATAATAGAGAGATCACAGACGTCCATGCAAGCACCGTGCAATGCACATTACAAAAGTCTGGTATGGTGGCTTGAAAAAAGATGATGAAGTCTCGACCTCAATATTGCCATAAGAAGTGTTGGCTCAAGTTTGCAAAAAAGTACGAAAAGTGGACGGTAGTAGACTGGAAATGGGTGAGATGAAATGGATGAGACGAAAGTCATTAGACTAGCCTTTGATGGGTGCAAATGGGAAGAAACAAGGAAAAAGGGGGATAACGGATCGAGAAATTGAAGCAACTGTCAAGTTTGGTGGAGGAAGCCTCATGATACGGGGTTGTTTTACAGCCAAAGGCATTGGATACTTGACCAGGGTCAATGGTGGCCTCAGTGCTGAGCTATATGTGAGTATCCTACAAGATGAGTTACTTCATACACTTGAGTACTATGGGTATAAAAAGGATGACAAGGTGTTCCAGCAGGACAATGACCAGAAACCAGAGGAAGAGTCCTGAGGAGACAATTTGCATATTCTCACTGCATTTTGGGATAAGTGAAGAATCTCTGCGAGCTCAAAGAACACTGGATTTTGGCCGTTGGAGCTGAAAGCAGGACATCGGTGAACGGCGCGCAAATTTTGGAGCGTTTTTCACTGTTTTCATAACATATCAACAATATGAACATGGAAGAGTCAAGGAGCCATTTTGTGAGCTGCATATCCTGCTACATGTTCACAGACTTGCCAATGAAAAAGCCAAACTTCACATGCCAGAAATGCAAGCTTGTGTCCCTGTTGGAGGAAAAGTTGCGAAATCTAGAAGAGAGGTTAACTACCTTGAAAATCATTAAGGAAGGTGAAGAGTTCTTAACCAGAGCAGAATTATCTCTTCATGTTACAGAAAGAGAAGAAATTCGAAATGCACCTGACGAAACAGAGGAATGAAAGCATGTGACCCAGAGAAGCAGGAGGATCGAGAGGCAGTCAGCACCTATACTACTCAGGAACCAGTACCAGGCTCTCACGCAGGAGAACCATGAAGAAATACAGCAAGATAAGACTTTGCCCACAATGAATAACCTTGTAAGCCCTCAGAATCCTCCTGGACGGAGAAAGAAAAATGTTGTGAAGAAAAAACGGAGAGTGGTGGTCATGGGGGATTCCCTGTTGAAAAGATCAGAGGCCGCTATCTGCACACCAGACATAACCTCAAGAGAAATGTGCTGTCTTCCAGGAGCAAAAATTAAAGATGTGTCTGACAGGATATCAAGACTCTTCAGACCTACAGATCACTACCCATTCCTGCTAATACATGTGGGGACAAATGACACCACAAGAAAGGACCTGGAAACCATCTGCATTGACTTTGAAGACTTAGGCAAGAAAGTGAAAGAATAGGGAGCGCAGGTTCCATTCCATTGTTCCATGGCCATCCATCCTCCCAGTGGATGGCCATGGAACAATGAGGTGGAATAAGATTCTACAGGTGAACAACTGGCTACGTCGATATTGCCGTCAACAAGGATTTGGATTTCTGGATCACGGAATGAATTACCTTTATGATGGACTACTTGCTAGTAGTGTTGAGCCACTCCCGTAGTTTTCGAGTTCGGTTCGGTTCGTCGAACACCCTTGTGTTCGCCGAACTGTTCGTCGAACACCTTCGAACACCGTTAAAACCAATGGCAGGCAAACAAAAACACATAGAAACACATAGAAAACACCTTCAAAGGTGTCCAAAAGCTGACAAACTGCTCAGAAGACATAACTAACACATGGAAAAGTGACAAGAACACATAGTCATGCGAAAAGAAAAGAGGTGGAGGAGCAAAAGGAGGGGGAGACACAGATATAGGCATGTCATGCCCTTCTAAAATCCAAAAAAGTGAGAAGCCGACAAGGCCAGTCCCTTCCTGCCCGTGCCACCTCCGTGTCGCCGGGTTTGTGCCAGAGCCGCGGTGGACCCAGACGGCCAGCCCCCCTCTCCCAATACTGGTGCCTGTCCGCTGGTGGGTCAAGCAAGCCCCCCTGTGGTGGAGGCAGGTCTAAGCTTTTTAATTTAAATTGTCTCTCTAATTTGAATGAATACACTTTAAATCCATTTACAAGGATCTATTGGAGGGCAAGTCTCATGCCAGCAGCCGCGTAATTCCAGCTCCAGTAGCGTCCACTAAAGCTGCTGCAGTTAAAAAGCTTTTATAAGGATATAGCTCGGCGGTCCACCGCAAGGCGTCCTACCGCCAGTCCCAGCCCCTATGCCTTGGGGTGCCTCCTGATGCTCTTCACTGAGTATCCCGGTGTCCCAAAGCATTTCCTTTGAAAAAATTAAGTGTCCAAACTACAGGTGGTGTAGCTTGCTTAACAGCTGGGATAATCCGCTGACTAGCAGACACTGCTACTAGGCACAAAGTATTTACTGGGCTAGATGCAGTTCAAAATTTGTAATTAGATACTCTCGTTGGATGCTGAGAAAGCATTCCATAGAGTCTGCAGGCACGCCATATATTATTCTCTTAAAAAGCTTGGGGTAGGGGTCTAGGGGACCCTTTTATAGCCAAAATCACGGCCCTGTATCGCAATACGTCACCTACGCTGAAGATAAATGGAACTGTAGCACCCCGAGGGCTCGGTTGCTACAGAGGTATTGCACCTCACCCAGAGGTGTGATATCTCACTCTCAGGTAAGGATGGAGTGTGGATCAGGACCCTGACACCTGCATGCATTACACCACATTGCCATGGGGTAGGGCGACCAATATGCCCCTGAGATGGGCACGACAGTCCCTGTCCCTGGCTGGAGTGGGGGGAGGGAACACTGAGGAAGGGGAACCCTGTAGTGCAGGAGCAGGGAGGAAGCAGTTCCTGGGTGCATTGAGAAGGGAGTATAAAAGGTGGGCACCATCTTAGTTCAGTGCAGAGAAGTCTGAGCAGCAGTGATAGGGAGCAGGGGCTCTGCATGAGCTCTGCTCCGGAGGCGGGCCTAGTAACAGAGGCTCAGGCCTGGAAGAGAGAGAAGGAAGGAAGAGGAGCGGAGAAGGCTCCAGGAACAAGGAACGAAGGGATCCCAGGGGTGCGGACGGGCGAGTCGCCACCGCACACCCGAATCCACCTGCGTGGAGGGGTCAGGCCAAAGGGGGAGACCGGTCCCCGAAACTAGTGGAGGCGGAAAACGACCCTCAGCTAGAAACCGGAGGCTGTGACATTTTATGTTGCGCAGCCCCTCGCTACACCCGCTAGGAAGGCATCACATAAGGTCAGGGAAACTGGCACCAAGTTTACCAAGAGGAGGCCCAAGGCAGCCGGACAGAAGCGTTGGTAAGAAAGGCCAGACAAAGGACACACAAAGGGGGTCCTGTGAAGCGCTCCAAAGTTATCTGGGAGTTGTCTGAGCCCCTCACCTGGTGAGCACAGTACGACGTGGGCAGCCGTTACCTGCAGAAGTGGTCTGGATAATAAGAACTGTGAGTAAAGGCCCTGGACTGCATCACTGACTCAGTGTCGTTAATGCTGCTGCCCTGCACCATCACCCCCATCCTCCGCATACACTGCCCTGAGGCTATACTATTCCTGTGGGGAGTTATACTACGCTCTGCTGCATCCACAACACCAGCCTCAGCGGTCTGCCATGCAGCGGCGGTTCACTCTGATCGCAATCCACGGGTGGCATAGTCGGACATTTATACATCAAAACCATTTAAATAGTTCCGCCACTGGTTTGACCGCCCTGAGCCACGGAACTGGTTCGCCGCCACGGTGACTGCAACCACCAGTATCCACCAAAAAGGGTCCGGCTCCGGGTGTCCCAAAGCCCAGGGGGCGCGTCAGAACATTTTCATCACCTTTCATAATCACCATTGGGACAAGGCAGGGATGTCCTCTGTCCCCTCTCTTATACATCCTAGTGATGGAGCACCTGCTCTCATCAATTCGCCATAACCCCAATATTAGGTGGATTGAGGTGGGAGGCACCGAGTACAAGTGCTCTCTATTTGCTGATGATGTCCTAGTATATATCACTCAATCACATATATCCATCCCTGCTGTTATGGCTGAAATAGATCACTTTGTTACATGGTCAAATTTTAAAATCAATGCAGCGAAGTCTGAGGCCCTCGATGTCTCCCTCCCCAAATTCATACAGGATTCCATCCAGTCCAACTTTCCCTTTGCCTGGCCCTCACAGGGTATCAAATACTTAGGAATTCCTATTCATAGAGACCTCTCCCATCTATGTTATCTTAATTTTGGGCCCTTTATTGAACAACTCCATACAGACCACGGTTGGCAAGTTAGAACTGTAAGATTCACTACGTGAACCACTGGTGTTTTGTGGAAAAGCACATGTACACTGTGTTTCAAATTATTATGCAAAAAGTGTTTAGGAGTGATAAGGTAAGAATTTTTTTGTTTGTCAGTTAAACTCATTGATGGTGATGTGTGTCAGGGCTCTTTATATAACTGTAAGCAATTGCAGACACCTGTGCTAATTAGTTTGGCAGGTGTGTCCAATGAAAGGCAAGACTACTTAAGAAGGCTGTCCCACATTATTAAGCAGCCTACATTTTCTGCCAAAATGGGAAAGAAAAAGGATGTGTCGGCTGCTGAGAAGCAACAAATTGTGGAGTGTTTAGGTCAAGGCATGACTACAATCAACATTGTGCGATGATCAGGATGAAGTGTCTTGGCAATCAAGAAGTATGTAGCTGATTCACAGTACACACGTGTGCGTGCTGATAAGGGCAAATTGAGGACTCTTTCCTACAGGCAATTACGTCAGGTTAAAAGAGCAGCGGCAAAAAAGCCTTGTCATAGCAGCAGACAAGTTTTTGAAGCTGCTGGTGCCTCCAACGTCCCCCGAACAACAAGATGCAGGGTCCTTCAGAGGTTTGCAGCTGTGCGTAAGCCATCCTGTCGACCTTCTCTATAGAGATGAGCGTTGTTCGACTCGAACTGTTCGCCAATCTCAAATTCGAGCTGTTTTGGGCGGTGTTCGAGCTGTTCGGCGAACACGAACGATTTGAGAAAGATTCGGCTGTTCGAGGTTATGTTCGATAACTGTTCGTGCACCAAAATCATAACTGGATTTTTTCTCAATAATGATGAAAATTAATGTTAATACGCAGTTTGAGTGTGCAGCGGGGTGGGGGGAGGGGCAGGGGATGGATCTCTGCAGGAATAATGAAGATCTCCATTTTTTTTTCTCTTTCCCGCATTTACAGTGGGGAGGTGCAATCTGTCAGCCTATCAGCAGCGCACACACGGAGCGAAGTGCTTTTTTTCACACAAGCAAGGGCATGTGTCATTGGCAGTGTATGTCACATGTCCTTGCCCTATAAGACCAAGCCATTTTCCCCGTCGCCACCATTTTCTCACTGCTGCAGCTACGTGTTAGACGGCACCGCTGTTGCTGTGTGCGCTATACCTTGTTAATTTCAAGCCAATTTTCGCACAAATCTACAGATAGCTTGGGAGTAGGGAATAGTTGTGATTGCAGTCCTTTTAAGGACTAGGTTACAGCATTTCCTACGACTTTTATCAGGCAGGTCTGTGCTCTTAAATAGATAGATTGTGGGAGTAAAGACTAATTGTAATTGCAGTCCTTTTCAGGACTAGGTTACATCAGTTCCTATCAGTTTTTGCCAGGCAGGTCTGTGCCAGTGCTGTGCAAGTTTTTTTCACAGCATTTGGCTGAATCTAGCAAAGCTAATCCTTTTTGGCCTATTGCAGAGTGTGTTAGTCAGTGGAGTAGCCTATCTGTGTTGCAAGATATACCACCTGTGTATAGAATACCAATTTTTTTACTGCACCTAGTGAAGTAAAATCTTTTGGGCATAGCATCATTCTATTAGTCCATCTATACTGACCTCCATCAGGTTGCAAATTGAATATAATTTTTTTCTGCATCTAGCTCTGAAAAAATATTTGGGCTTCTAGCAGTGTGTGAGACTTGTTCTATTAGTCCACCTATACTGACCTCCATCAGGTAGCAAACTGAATATAATTTTTTTCTGCATCTAGCTCTGAAAAAATATTTGGACTTCTAGCAGTGTGTGGGACTTGTTCTATTAGTCCATCTATACTGACCTCCATCACGCTGCAAATTCAAAATAATTTTTTGTCTGCATCTAGCTCTGAAAAAATATTTGGCCTTCTAGCAGTGTGTGGGACTTTCTCTATTAGTCTATCTATACTGACCTCCATCAGGTTGCAAATTAAAAATAATTTTTATCTGCATCTACCTCTCAAAAAATATTTGGGCTTCTAGCTGTGTGTGGGACTTGTTCTATTAGTCCATCTATACTGACCTCCATCAGGTTGCAAACTGAATATAATTTTTTTCTGCATCTAGCTCTGAAAAAATATTTGGCCTTCTAGCAGTGTGTGGGACTTTCTCTATTAGTCCATCTATACTGACCTCCATCAGGTTGCAAATTAAAAATAATTTTTATCTGCATCTAGCTCTGAAAAAATATTTGGCCTTCTAGCAGTGTGTGGGACTTTCTCTATTAGTCCATCTATACTGACCTCCATCAGGTTGCAAATTAAAAATAATTTTTTGTCTGCATCTAGCTCTGAAAAAATATTTGGCCTTCTAGCAGTGTGTGGGACTTTCTCTATTAGTCCATCTATACTGACCTCCATCAGGTTGCAAATTCAAAATAATTTTTTGTCAGCATCTAGCTCTGAAAAAATATTTGGCCTTCTAGCAGTGTGTGGGACTTTCTCTATTAGTCCATCTATACTGACCTCCAACAGGCTGCAAATTAAAAATAATTTTTATCTGCATCTACCTCTGAAAAAATATTTGGCCTTCTATCTGTGTGTGGGACTTGTACTAGTAGTCCATCTATACTGACCTCCATCAGGTTGCAAACTGAATATAATTTTTTTCTGCATCTAGCTCTGAAAAAATATTTGGCCTTCTAGCAGTGTGTGGGACTTTCTCTATTAGTCCATCTATACTGACCTCCATCAGGTTGCAAATTAAAAATAATTTTTTGTCTGCATCTAGCTCTGAAAAAATATTTGGCCTTCTAGCAGTGTGTGGGACTTTCTCTATTAGTCCATCTATACTGACCTCCATCAGGTTGCAAACTGAATATAATTTTTTTCTTCATCTAGCTCTGAAAAAATATTTTACCTTCTAGCAGTGTGTGGGACTTTCTCTATTAGTCCATCTATACTGACCTCCATCAGGTTGCAAATTAAAAATAATTTTTTGTCTGCATCTAGCTCTGAAAAATTATTTGGCCTTCTAGCAGTGTGTGGGACTTTCTCTATTAGTCCATCTATACTGACCTCCATCAGGCTGCAAATTAAAAATAATTTTTATCTGCATCTACCTCTGAAAAAATATTTGGCCTTCTATCTGTGTGTGGGACTTGTTCTAGTAGTCCATCTATACTGACCTCCATCAGGTTGCAAACTGAATATAATTTTTTTCTGCATCTAGCTCTGAAAAAATATTTGGCCTTCTAGCAGTGTGTGGGACTTTCTCTATTAGTCCATCTATACTGACCTCCATCAGGTTGCAAATTAAAAATAATTTATATCTGCATCTAGCTCTGAAAAAATATTTGGCCTTCTAGCAGTGTGTGGGACTTTCTCTATTAGTCCATCTATACTGACCTCCATCAGGTTGCAAATTAAAAATAATTTTTTGTCTGCATCTAGCTCTGAAAAAATATTTGGCCTTCTAGCAGTGTGTGGGACTTTCTCTATTAGTCCATCTATACTGACCTCCATCAGGTTGCAAACTGAATATATTTTTTTTCTGGATCTACCTCTGAAAAAATATTGGGCTTCTAGCTGTGTGTGGGACTTGTTCTATTAATCCATCTATACAGACCTCCATCAGGTTGCAAACTGAATATAATTTTTTTCTGCATCTACCTCTGAAAAAATATTTGGGCTTCTAGCTCTGTGTGGGACTTGTTCTATTAATCCATCTATACAGACCTCCATCAGGTTGCAAACTGAATATAATTTTTTTCTGCATCTACCTCTGAAAAAATATTTGGGCTTCTAGCTGTGTGTGGGACTTGTTCTATTAGTCCATCTATACTGACCTCCATCAGGTTGCAAACTGAATATAATTTTTTTCTTCATCTAGCTCTGAAAAAATATTTTACCTTCTAGCAGTATGTGGGACTTTCTCTATTAGTCCATCTATACTGACCTCCATCAGGTTGCAAATTAAAAATAATTTTTTGTCTGCATCTAGCTCTGAAAATTTATTTGGCCTTCTAGCAGTGTGTGGGACTTTCTCTATTAGTCCATCTATACTGACCTCCATCAGGTAGCAAATTAAAAATATTTTTTGTCTGCATCTAGCTCTGAAAAAATATTTGGCCTTCTAGCAGTGTGTGGGACTTTCTCTATTAGTCCATCTATACTGACCTCCATCAGGCTGCAAATTAAAAATAATTTTTATCTGCATCTACCTCTGAAAAAATATTTGGCCTTCTAGCTGTGTGTGGAACTTGTTCTATTAGTCCATCTATACTGACCTCCATCAGGTTGCAAACTGAATATAATTTTTTTCTGCATCTAGCTCTGAAAAAATATTTGGCCTTCTAGCAGTGTGTGGGACTTTCTCTATTAGTCCATCTATACTGACCTCCATCAGGTTGCAAATTAAAAATAATTTATATCTGCATCTAGCTCTGAAAAAATATTTGGCCTTCTAGCAGTGTGTGGGACTTTCTCTATTAGTCCATCTATACTGACCTCCATCAGGTTGCAAATTAAAAATAATTTTTATCTGCATCTAGCTCTGAAAAAATATTTGGCCTTCTAGCAGTGTGTGGGACTTTCTCTATTAGTCCATCTATACTGACCTCCATCAGGTTGCAAATTAAAAATAATTTTTTGTCTGCATCTAGCTCTGAAAAAATATTTGGCCTTCTAGCAGTGTGTGGGACTTTCTCTATTAGTCCATCTATACTGACCTCCATCAGGTTGCAAATTCAAAATAATTTTTTGTCTGCATCTAGCTCTGAAAAAATATTTGGCCTTCTAGCAGTGTGTGGGACTTTCTCTATTAGTCCATCTATACTGACCTCCAACAGGCTGCAAATTAAAAATAATTTTTATCTGCATCTACCTCTGAAAAAATATTTGGCCTTCTATCTGTGTGTGGGACTTGTACTAGTAGTCCATCTATACTGACCTCCATCAGGTTGCAAACTGAATATAATTTTTTTCTGCATCTAGCTCTGAAAAAATATTTGGCCTTCTAGCAGTGTGTGGGACTTTCTCTATTAGTCCATCTATACTGACCTCCATCAGGTTGCAAATTAAAAATAATTTTTTGTCTGCATCTAGCTCTGAAAAAATATTTGGCCTTCTAGCAGTGTGTGGGACTTTCTCTATTAGTCCATCTATACTGACCTCCATCAGGTTGCAAACTGAATATAATTTTTTTCTTCATCTAGCTCTGAAAAAATATTTTACCTTCTAGCAGTGTGTGGGACTTTCTCTATTAGTCCATCTATACTGACCTCCATCAGGTTGCAAATTAAAAATAATTTTTTGTCTGCATCTAGCTCTGAAAAATTATTTGGCCTTCTAGCAGTGTGTGGGACTTTCTCTATTAGTCCATCTATACTGACCTCCATCAGGCTGCAAATTAAAAATAATTTTTATCTGCATCTACCTCTGAAAAAATATTTGGCCTTCTATCTGTGTGTGGGACTTGTTCTAGTAGTCCATCTATACTGACCTCCATCAGGTTGCAAACTGAATATAATTTTTTTCTGCATCTAGCTCTGAAAAAATATTTGGCCTTCTAGCAGTGTGTGGGACTTTCTCTATTAGTCCATCTATACTGACCTCCATCAGGTTGCAAATTAAAAATAATTTATATCTGCATCTAGCTCTGAAAAAATATTTGGCCTTCTAGCAGTGTGTGGGACTTTCTCTATTAGTCCATCTATACTGACCTCCATCAGGTTGCAAATTAAAAATAATTTTTTGTCTGCATCTAGCTCTGAAAAAATATTTGGCCTTCTAGCAGTGTGTGGGACTTTCTCTATTAGTCCATCTATACTGACCTCCATCAGGTTGCAAACTGAATATATTTTTTTTCTGGATCTACCTCTGAAAAAATATTGGGCTTCTAGCTGTGTGTGGGACTTGTTCTATTAATCCATCTATACAGACCTCCATCAGGTTGCAAACTGAATATAATTTTTTTCTGCATCTACCTCTGAAAAAATATTTGGGCTTCTAGCTGTGTGTGGGACTTGTTCTATTAGTCCATCTATACTGACCTCCATCAGGTTGCAAACTGAATATAATTTTTTTCTTCATCTAGCTCTGAAAAAATATTTTACCTTCTAGCAGTATGTGGGACTTTCTCTATTAGTCCATCTATACTGACCTCCATCAGGTTGCAAATTAAAAATAATTTTTTGTCTGCATCTAGCTCTGAAAATTTATTTGGCCTTCTAGCAGTGTGTGGGACTTTCTCTATTAGTCCATCTATACTGACCTCCATCAGGTAGCAAATTAAAAATATTTTTTGTCTGCATCTAGCTCTGAAAAAATATTTGGCCTTCTAGCAGTGTGTGGGACTTTCTCTATTAGTCCATCTATACTGACCTCCATCAGGCTGCAAATTAAAAATAATTTTTATCTGCATCTACCTCTGAAAAAATATTTGGCCTTCTAGCTGTGTGTGGGACTTGTTCTATTAGTCCATCTATACTGACCTCCATCAGGTTGCAAACTGAATATAATTTTTTTCTGCATCTAGCTCTGAAAAAATATTTGGCCTTCTAGCAGTGTGTGGGACTTTCTCTATTAGTCCATCTATACTGACCTCCATCAGGTTGCAAATTAAAAATAATTTATATCTGCATCTAGTTCTGAAAAAATATTTGGCCTTCTAGCAGTGTGTGGGACTTTCTCTATTAGTCCATCTATACTGACCTCCATCAGGTTGCAAATTAAAAATATTTTTTTGTCTGCATCTAACTCTGAAAAAATATTTGGCCTTCTAGCAGTGTGTCGGACTTTCTCTATTAGTCCATCTATACTGACCTCCATCAGGTTGCAAACTGAATATATATTTTTTCTGCATCTACCTCTGAAAAAATATTTGGGCTTCTAGCTGTGTGTAGGACTTGTTCTATTAGTCCATCTATACTGACCTCCATCAGGTTGCAAACTGAATACAATGTTTTTCTGCATCTACCTCTAAAAAAATATTTGGGCTTCTAGCTGTGTGTGGGACTTGTTCTATTAGTCCATCTATACTGACCTCCATCAGGTTGCAAATTCAATATAATTTTTATTCTGCATCTAACCCAGCCAATAGTTTTGGCCTAATACCACAGTTTGGCCACTCAGCTCTGCTCGGTTCCTATCCATTGTTTTTTTGTGCAAACAACTCCAGAGTTGTAAATTAGTTAACCACCAAAATGAGTGGAAAAAGGCCTGCTGCTGGTGGAAAAGGGAATAGGCGTGTTGGGAAGGGGAAAAAAGGTTGTGTCCGTGCGGTAGGTGTTAAAGCCACAGTAACATCTGCAGAAGAAAGACCGTCTTCCAGCCAAACTAAAATGTCTACTTCTTTTAGCGGACAATGTGATAAGATCCCTTTCTTACGGCCACGCCAATCGCTACAAATTCCAGATGAGGCACAAAAACAGCAGGTGCTTCAACGGATATCAAGTGCTCCTTTAAGTGGGCTCTCCTCCACATCAACTTCAACATCACAAATACTCCAGTCCTCAAAGGTGTCACCCCAATCGCACTTGCTTCCTCACAGCTCCCAAATCTCCAGCTGCCCATCTGAGTATGAGGTAGAACAGATGGTTGAGTTTGCAGAGCTGTTTACTCATACTATAGCCTGGGAATCAGAGGTCGACTCCAGCGCTTCTGTGAATCCAGACGAGGAAATGATCTGCACTGATGCCCAGAATCTTTATGAGTCGGATCCAGGACCAGACGCAGAAGGTTCTGACCATAATGTAGACCCTCATTCCCAAACTGTAACTCCTGTTGGTGGAGACAATGAGGAAGACGATGATGAGACTCAAATACCTGATTGGAGCGACAACTTTAGTTTTTTGTCAGGGCAGGAACAGGTTGGCTCTGAGGACGTCTGGTGTGATAACGCACAGGTTGATGATGATGAGGTTGGAGATCCCACTTACTGTCAACCCACAGACAGCCAAGAGATGAGGTCAGCAGAGGAGGTGGAGGAAGATGCTAGTGACGACGAGGTCAGGTTGCACCTTCCTGGACAGAGACGTAGTACTGGAAGCACGTCAACAACTGCATCCTCAAACACAACTCTGCCTCTCACCACAAGTCGTGGTGGCTCTTCAGGTCGCATGGGTGCTAAGCCTTGCATAGCCTGGGCATTTTTTCAGATCGATAAAGATGACCCAACTCGTGTTATCTGTAACATTTGTCAGCAAAAGCTAAGTAGAGGCCAAAAAATACATAGTTTGAGTACTTCATGCATGAACCGGCACATGGACATGAAGCATAAGTTGCAGTGGGAAGCTCAGTGTGCTACAATGCGGCCTAGCCGGCCGGGCCAACCACCGTCTGCCATATCTTGTGCATCCGCGGCCTCTTCATCCTCTGTGACTGGGGGGACAGCAGTCACACCTGTTTTGGGGCGCAGACCTGCCACCTCTTTACCTGCAACAGCCAGCGTGATTGGCAGGTCATCATTTTCTTTGGAGGTGGTAACACCAGCTGGTGTTGAGCGCTGTCCGACATCGATAGCACCACCTTTGGATCAAGGCAACCTAACATGTCCGCCTGCATCTTCCTCACAGACTGGCAGTTTGCCGGGGACACCCTTATCAACCCCGTCTAAGCACAATAGCCAGCCCTCGGTCCCTCAGATGTGGACAAGTAAAAGACCATTTCCTCCTAGCCATGAGAAAGCTAAGAGGTTGAATTTCACCATCTGCAAGCTCTTGGCTACAGAAATGCTGCCTTTCCGCCTAGTGGACACAGAGGATTTTCGAGACTTTATGTCCGACGCAGTGCCCCAGTACCAGATGCCCAGTCGGCACTACTTCTCAAAGAAAGGTGTGCCTGCGCTCCACCAGCATGTCGCACACAACATCACCGCTTCTTTGAGAAACTCTGTGTGTGACAGGGTGCATTTCACCACAGACACTTGGACGAGTAGGCATGGACAGGGGCGTTACATGTCGCTGACTGGGCACTGGGTAACTATGGTGACAGCAGGACAAGGGGCTGCTGTCCAAGTCTTGCCGTCCCCATGAGTTGTGCGTCAATCCTCTTTATGTCAAAGTTCCTCCACTGCTTCTGCCTCCTCAACCTCCTCTCGGTCTTCCACCTGCACCCAAAGCCTGTCTGGTCATGCCACAAGCTTTCTAAATGCGCAGAAGGGATCCTGCACACCTCCTTACTATGCTGGCAGTAGGGCTCAACGTCATCAGGCGGTTTTTGCTTTGAAATGTCTGGGAAATGTGAGTCACACAGCTGAGGAGTTGTGGTCAGCTCTGGAGAACCAATTTCATGAATGGTTGTCTCCACTGGACATGAAACCAGGGAAGGCCGTGTGCGACAATGCTGCAAACCTGGGTGCGGCCCTTCGCCGGGGCAATGTCACACACGTGCCTTGTATGGCTCACATGTTGAACCTGGTTGTCCAGCAAATTTTAGCCCACTATCCCAGACTAGATGGCCTTCTGCAGAGGGCACGGTCGCTGTGTGCTCACTTCCGCCGTTCGCATCCCGCAGCTCAGCGACTTACATCTCTACAGAAGTCGTTGGGCCTGCCACTTCACCGGCTAAAATGCGATGTGCCTACCCGGTGGAATTCAACTCTGCACATGTTGCAGCGACTGTGGCAGCACCGACAAGCCCTGGTGCAATACGTTCTGACGTATAGCCTGGGCCAACGAGATCCAGAGGTGGGGCAAATCACGCTGGAGGAGTGGTCTCAGACCTATGCACCCTTCTGCACAATGGCGACGAAGATGTTTAGTGCTGACGATGCCATTATCAGCATGACTATTCCGGTGATTTACATGCTGGAGCACATGTTAAACAGAATTCGGAGTCAGGTGGTGGCACAAGAGGAGGTGGAGGAAGTAGAGGAGGAGGAGTTGTATGCGGAAGGGCTAACATCTGCAAGGTCCAGACGGTCGGCAGCACCAAGGCGGCAGGCATGTGAGGGTGGGGGAGATGGTTTTACCAGGGCGCATGGTAGCAGCCAAACTAGTGAGGAAGGTGCAGGAGCCCAGGAAGAAGTGGAGGACGAACTGATGGAAGACTCATCAGATGAGGGAGACCTTGATCACATTTCTGTTGTGCGAGGTTGGGGGGAGAGGACAGAGGAAGGAAGGATGATTGTTACCTCGCCACCAACACAACAGGGACTTGGTGCTCCTGGATGCGCAACACACATGAGTGCCTTCTTGCTGCACTACCTGCAACATGACCCTCGAATTGTGAGAATTAGAAATAATCCTGACTACTGGGTTGCCACACTGTTAGATTCCCGGTACAAATGTAAATTTCCAGAAATTATTCCTGCCATAGAAAGGGATGCACGCATGCAGGAGTATCAGCAGAGACTGTTGCAGAATCTTACATTTGCTTTTCCACAAAACACCAGTGGTGCAGGTAGTGAATCTCACAGTTCCAACTTGCCAACCGTGGGACCGTCAAGTGTTAAGCACTCAAACCGTAACAGAACCACAGTATCTGCTGGTAACATCAATTTTGCGGAATCATTTCACCACTTTTTTAGCCCATCCTTTGCAAGGCCACAGGAGACAAGAAGTCTGACACATAGTCAACGCCTAGAGACGATTGTACAGGAGTATCTCCAAGTAAACATTGAAGCCATGACTGTGTCACTGGACCCTTACTCTTTTTGGGCTTCCAATCTGGATAAATGGCCGGAGCTAGCCACTTATGCCTTGGAGATCTTGTCATGCCCCGCAGCCAGCGTTCTGTCTGAACGTGTGTTCAGCGCTGCTGGTGGTGTGCTGACAGATAAGCGCACGCGGCTCTCCACTGATAATGTAGACAGACTCACGTTCATAAAGATGAACAAATCATGGATCCGAAACGACTTTTCTACCCCTGTGTCATCCTGGGGAGAGTAAAAGCTTGATGATTGGTTAAAATCACCCTACCAACCGTTTTAAGCTTTCAAATTACTAATCATGTTTATCTGTATCTTGGCTAGAAAATAATTTGGGCTTTGTAGCAGTGTGCAGCACTGATTCTATTAGGCCATCTATAATAAGCTCCACCAGATTTAAAATTACTAATCATGTTTATCTGTATCTTGACTGGAAAATAATTTGGGCTTTGTAGCAGTGTGCAGCACTGATCCTATTAGGCCATCTATACTAAGCTCCACCAGATTTAAAATTAACAATAATTTTTAGCTGCATCTAGCCCGGAAAATAGTTTTGGGGCTCCGAGATGCGCAAGACACATAAGTGCCTTCTTGCTGCACTACCTGCAACATGACCCTCATATTGTCAGAATTCGAAGTAATCATGACTACTGGGTTGCCACACTCTTAGATCCCCCAAACTTTTCGATCAACCTTTTCATTTTAATAAAGACCAAAAAAATGGTCATTTTTGAAATTATAAGCATTAGCAGGTTATTAGAAACTGAAATCAAACAGTTTTCAACTCAAAACTTTATTCTAGGTGATGTTACATTTTCACACAGGACCCCTTGTTCGAAAGGAGCTTCTGAACTCTCTCGTCCATTGAATTTGTCAGGTTTTGGATGGTTTCTGCTTCAATTGTTTTGCATGAGGACAGAATACCCTCCCAGAGCTGTTGCTTAGATGTGAACTGCCTCCCGCCATCATAAACACTGCTTTTGATGATGCTCCAGAGGTTCTGAATGGGGTAGAGGTCAGGGGAGCATGGGGGTCACACCATAAGTTTGTCCCCTTTTATGCCCATATCAGCCAGAGATGCAGATGTTTTATGTGCAGCATGAGATGGTGCATTATCATGCAAAAAAATGATCTTGCTGTGAAATACACGGTTCTTCTTCTTGAACCATGGCAGGAAGTGCTGTTTGAGAAAATCCACATACATTATGGAGTTCATCTTTAGCGCCTTCAGGGATCCTAAAGGGGCCGACAATCTCTCTCCCCATGATTCCAGCCCAAAACATTACTCCACCTCCTCCTTGTTGGCGCTGTAGCCGTGTTTGCGTGGGGTGTCCATCAACCAGCCATCCTCCACTTCATCCATCTGGACCATCGAGCGCTGCACGGCACTCATCCGTGAACAAAACAGTTTTGAAATCAGTCTTCATGTAATGTTTGGCCCACTGGAGCCATTTCTGCTTGTGTGAAGTGGATAGAGGAGGTCGACAGGATGGCGTATGCACAGCTGCAAACCTGTGAAGGATCCTGCATCTTGTTGTTCGGGGGACGTTGGAGGCACCAGCAGCTTCAAAAACTTGTCTGCTGCTATGACAAGGCTTTTTTGCCGCTGCTCTTTTAACCTGATGTAATTGCCTGTAGGAAAGAGTCCTCAATTTGCTCTTATCAGCACGCACACGTGTGTACTGTGAATCAGCTACATACTTCTTGATTGCCAAGACACTTCATCCTGATCATCGCACAATGTTGATTGTAGTCATGCCTTGACCTAAACACTCCACAATTTGTTGCTTCTCAGCAGCCGACACTTCCTTTTTCTTTCCCATTTTGGCAGAAAATGTAGGCTGCTTAATAATGTGAGACAGCCTTCTTAAGTAGTCTTGCCTTTCATTGGACACACCTGCCAAACTAATTAGCACAGGTGTCTGCAATTGCTTACAGTGATATAAAGAGCCCTGACACACATCACCATCAATGAGTTTAACTGACAAACAAACAAATTCTTCCCTTATCACTCCTACACACTTTTTGCATAATAATTTGGAACACAGTGTACATGTGCTTTTCCACAAAACACCAGTGGTTCACGTAGTGAATCTTACAGTTCTAACTTGCCAACCGTGGTCTGTATGGAGTTGTTCAATAAAGGGCCCCAAATTAAGATAACATAGATGGGAGAGGTCTCTATGAATAGGAATTCCTAAGTATTTGATACCCTGTGAGGGCCAGGCAAAGGGAAAGTTGGACTGGAAGGAATCCTATATAGATTTGGGGAGGAGACATCGAGGGCCTCAGACTTCGCTGCATTGATTTTAAAATTTGACCATGTAACAAAGTGATCTATTTCAGCCATAACAGCATGGATGGATATATGTGATTGAGTGATATATACTAGGACATCATCAGCAAATAGAGAGCACTTGTACTCGGTGCCTCCCACCTCAATCCACCTAATATTGGGGTTATGGCGAATTGATGAGAGCAGGTGCTCCGTCACTAGGATGTATAAGAAAGGGGACAGAGGACATCCCTGCCTTGTCCCATTGGTGATTGTGAAAGGTGATGAAAATGTTCTGATGCACCCCCTGGGCCTTGGGACACCCGGAGCCGGACCCTTTTTGGTGGATGCTGGTGGTTGTAGTCTTCGTGGCGGCGACCCGGTTCCGTGGCTCAGGGTGGTCAAACCAGTGGTGGAACTATTTATGTGGTTTTGATGTTTAAATGTCCGACTACGCCACCCGTGGATTGCGGTCATAGTGAACCGCCGCTGCAGGGCAGACCGCTGAGGCTGGTGTTGTGGGTGCAGCAGAGCGTAGCATAACTCCCCACGGGAGGAGTATAGCCTCAGGGCAGTGTATGGGGAGGATGGGGGTGATGGTGCAGGGCAGCAGCAGTAACGACACGGAGTCAGTGATGCAGTCCAGGGCCTTTACTCACAGTTTTTATTATCCAGACCATGTCTGCAGGTAACGGCTGCCCACGTCGTACTGTGCTCACCAGGTGAGGGGCTCAGACAACTCCCAGATAACTTTGGAGTGCTTCACAGGACCCCTTTGTGTGTCCTTTGTCTGGCCTTTCTTACCAACCCTTCTGTCCGGCTGCCTCGGGCCTCCTCTTGGTAAACTTGGCGCCAGTTTCCCTGACCCTATGTGGTGCCTTCCTAGCGGGTGTAGCGAGGGGCTGCGCCACATAAAATGTCACAGCCTCCGGTTTCTAGCTGAGGGTCGTTTCCTGCCTCCACTAGTTTCGGGGACCGGTCTCCCCCTTTGGCCTGACCCCTCCACGCAGGTGGATTCGGGCGTGCGGTGGCGACTCGCCAGTCCGCACCCCTGGGATCCCTTCATTCCTCGTTCCTGGAGCCTTCTCCGCTCCTCTTCCTTCCTTCTCCCTCTTCCAGGCCTGGGCCTCTGTTACTAGGCCCGCCTCCAGAGCAGAGCTCATGCAGAGCCCCTGCTCCCAGCCACTTCTGCTCAGACTTCTCTGCACTGAACTAAGATGGTGCCCACCTTTTATACTCCCTTCTCAATGCACCCAGGAACTGCTTCCTCCCTGCTCCTGCACTACAGGGTTCCCCTTCCTCAGTGTTCCCTCCCCCCACTCCAGCCAGGGACAGGGACTGTCGTGCCCATCTCAGAGGCATATTGGTCGCCCTGCCCCACGGCAATGTGGTGTAATGCATGCAGGTGTCGGGTCCTGATCCACACTCCATCCTTACCTGAGAGTGAGATATCACACCTCTGGGTGAGGTGCAATACCTCTGTAGCAACCGAGCCCTCAGGGTGCTACAGTTCCATTTATCTTCAGCCTAGGTGACGTATTGTGATACAGGGCCGTGATTTTGGCTATAAAAGGGTTCCCTAGACCCCTACCCCAACCTTTTTAAGAGAATCATATATGGCGTGCCAGGAGACTCTATGGAATGCTTTCTCAGCATCCAACGAGAGTATCTAATTACAAATTTTTAACTGCATCTAGCCCAGGAAATACTTTGTGCCTAGTAGCAGTGTCTGCTAGTCAGCAGATTATCCCGGCTGTTAAGCAAGCTACACCACCTGTAGTTTGGACACTTAATTTTTTCAAAGGAAATGTTTCGGGACCACGGGATACTCAGTGAAGAGCATCAGGAGGCACCCCAAGGCATAGGGGCTGGGACTGGCAGTAGGATGCCTTGCGGTGGACAGCCGAGCTCGATCCTTATAAAAGCTTTTTAACTGCAGCAGCTTTAGTGGACGCTACTGGAGCTGGAATTACGCGGCTGCTGGCATGAGACTTGCCCTCCAATAGATCCTTGTAAATGGATTTAAAGTGTATTCATTCAAATTAGAGAGACAATTTAAATGAAAAAGCTTAGAGCTGCCTCCACCACAGGGGGGCACGCTCGACCCACCAGCAGACAGGCACCAGTATTGGGAGAGGGGGGCTGGCCGTCAGGGTTCACCGCGGCTCTGGCACAAACCCGGCGACACGGAGGTGGCACGGGCAGGAGCAGACTGAACGTGTCGGCTTCTCACTTTTTGGATTTTAGAAGGGCATGACATGCCAATATCTGTGTCTCCCCCTCCTTTTACTCCTCCACCTCTTTTCTTTTCGCATGACTATATGTACTTGTCACTTTTCCATGTGTTAGTTGTGTCTTCTGAGCAGTTTGTCAGCTTTTGGACACCTTTGAAGGTGTTTTCTATGTGTTTCTATGTGTTTTTTTTTGCCTGCCATTGGTTTTAACGGTATTCCAAGGTGTTCGACGAACAGTTCGGCGAACACACGGGTGTTCGACGAACCGAACCGAACTCGAACACTACGGGGGTAGCTCAACACTACTCCTCTATCCACTGCACACAAGCAGAAACGGCTCCAGTTGGCCAAACAATACATGAAGACTGACTTCAAAACTGTTTTGTTCACGGATGAGTGCCGTGCAACGCTCGATGGTCCAGATGGATGGAGTGGAGGATGGCTGGTTGATGGACACCCCACGCAAACACGGCTACAGCGCCAACAAGGAGGAGGTGGAGTAATGTTTTGGGCTGGAATCATGGGGAGAGAGATTGTCGGCCCCTTTAGGATCCCTGAAGGGGTAAAGATGAACTCCATAATGTATGTGGAGTTTCTCAAACAGCACTTCCTGCCATGGTTCAAGAAGAAGAACCGTGTATTCCACAGCAAGATCATTTTCATGCATGATAATGCACTGTCTCATGCTGCACATGACACATCTGCATCTCTGGCTGATATGGGCATAAAAGGGGACAAACTTATGGCGTGACCCCCATGCTCCCCTGACCTCTACCCCATTCAGAACCTCTGGAGCATCATCAAAAGGAGTGTCTATGATGGCGGGAGGCAGTTCACATCTATCTAACAGCTCTGGGAGGCTATTCTGTCCTCATGCAAAACAATTGAAGCAGAAACCATCCAAAACCTGACAAATTCAATGGATGAGAGTGTTCAGAAGTTCCTTTCGAACAAGGGGACCTATGTGCAAATGTAACATCAACTAGAATAAAGTTTTGAGTTGAAAACTGTTTGATTTCAGTTTTTAATAACCTGCTAATGCTTATAATTTCAAAAATGACCATTTTTTTGTTCTTTATTAAAATGAAAAGGTTGATCGAAGAGTGTGGGGGATCTAAGAGTGTGGCCACCCAGTAGTCAGGATTACTTCGAATTCTGACAATATGAGGGTCATGTTGCAGGTAGTGCAGCAAGAAGGCACTCATGTGTCTTGCGCTTATAGGAGCCCCAAAATTATTTTCCGGGCTAGATGCAGCTAAAAATTATTATTAATTTTAAATCTTGTGGAGCTTAGTATAGATGGCCTAATAGAATCAGTACTGCACACTGCTACAAAGCCCAAATAATTTTCCAGCCAAGATACAGATAAACATGATTAGTAATTTAAAATCTGGTGGAGCTTAGTATAGATGGCCTAATAGAATCAGTACTGCACACTGCTACAAAGCCCAAATAATTTTCCAGCCAAGATACAGATAAACATGATTAGTAATTTTAAATCTGGTGGAGCTTAGTATAGATGGCCTAATAGAATCAGTACTGCACACTGCTACAAAGCCCAAATAATTTTCCAGCCAAGATACAGATAAACATGATTAGTATTTTTAAATCTGGTGGAGCTTAGTATAGATAGCCTAATAGAATAAGTACTGCACACTGCTACAAAGCCCAAATAATTTTCCAGCCATGATACAGGTAAACATGATTAGTAATTTGAAAGCTTAAAATGGTTTGTGAGGTGATTTTAACCAATCATCAAGCTTTTACCCAGCATGACACAGGGGTAGAAAAGTCGTTTCAGATCCATGATTTGTTCATCTTTATGAACGTGAGTCTGTCTACATTATCAGTGGAGAGCCGCGTGCGCTTATCTGTCAGCACACCACCAGCAGCGCTGAACACACGTTCAGACAGAACGCTGGCTGCGGGGCATGACAAGATCTCCATGGCGTAAGTGGCGAGCTCCGGCCATTTATCCAGATTGGAAGACCAAAAAGATCAAGGGTCCAGTGACACAGTCATGGCTTCAATGTTTACTTGGAGATATAGTCAACGCCTAGAGACGATGGTACTGGAGTGTGTCAGACTTCTTGTCTCCTGGGGCCTTGCAAAGGATGGGCTAAAAAGTGGTAAAATGATTCCGCAAAATTGATGTTACCAGCAGATACTGTGTTTCTGTTACGGTTTGAGTGCTGAACACTCGACGGTCCCACGGTTGGCAAGTTGGAACTGTGAGATTCACTTCGTGCACCACTGGTGTTTTGTGGAAAAGCACATGTAAGATTCTGCAACAGTCTCTGCTTTTGTACCGGGGATCTAACAGTGTGGCAACCCAGTAGTCAGGATTGTTTCTAATTCTCACAATTCGAGGGTCATGTTGCAGGTAGTGCAGCAAGAAGGCACTCGTGTGTTGCGCATCCGGGAGCACCAAGTCCCTGTTGTGTTGGTGGCGAGGAAACAATCATGCTTCCTTTCTCTGTCCTCTCCCCTCAACCTCGCACAACAGAAATGTGATCAAGGTCTCCCTCATCTGATGAGTCTTCCATCAGTTCGTCCTCCACTTCTTCCTGGGCTCCTGCACCTTCCTCACTAGTTTGGCTGCTACCATGCGCCCTGGTAAAACCATCTCCCCCACCCTCACATGCCTGCCGCCTTGGTGCTGCTGACCGTCTGGACCTTGCAGATGTTAGCCCTTCCGCATACAAATCCTCCTCCTCTACTTCCTCCACCTCCTCTTGTGCCACCACCTGACTCCGAATTCTGTTTAACATGTGCTCCAGCATGTAAATCACCGGAATAGCCATGCTGATAATGGCATCGTCAGCACTAAACATCTTCGTCGCCATTTCAAAACTGTGCAGAAGGGTGCATAGGTCCCTGATCTGAGACCACTCCTCCAGCGTGATTTGCCCCACCTCTGGATCTCGTTGGCCCAGGCTATACGTCAGAAGGTATTGCACCAGGGCTTGTCGGTGCTGCCACAGTCGCTGCAACATGTGCAGAATTGAATTCCACCGGGTAGGCACATCGCATTTTAGCCGGTGAAGTGGTAGGCCCAACGACTTCTGTAGAGATGTAAGTCGCTGAGCTGCGGGATGCGAACGGCGGAAGTGAGCACACAGCGACCGTGCCCTCTGCAGAAGGCCATCTAGTCCGGGATAGTGGGCTAAAAATTGCTGGACAACCAGGTTCAACACGTGAGCCATACAAAGCACGTGTGTGACATTGCCCCGGCGAAGGGCCGCACCCAGGTTTGCAGCATTGTCGCACACGGCCTTCCCTGGTTTCATGTCCAGTGGAGACAACCATTCATGAAATTGGTTCTCCAGAGCTGACCACAACTCCTCAGCTGTGTGACTCACATTTCCCAGACATTTCAAAGAAAAAAACGCCTGATGACATTGAGCCCTATTGCCAGCATAGTAAGGAGGTGTGCAGGATCCCTTCTGCGCAGTTGGAAAGCTTGTGGCATGACCAGACAGGCTTTGGGTGCTGGTGGAGGACCGAGAGGAGGTTGAGGAGGCAGAAGCAGTGGAGGAACTTTGAGATAAAGAGGATTGACGCACAACTCGTGGGGACGGCAAGACTTGGACAGCAGCCCCTTGTCCTGCTATCACCATAGTTACCCAGTGGACAGTCAGCGAAATGTAACGCCCCTGTCCATGCCTACTCGTCCAAGTGTCTGTGGTGAAATGCACCCTGTCATACACAGAGTTTCTCAAAGAAGCGGTGATGTTGTGTGCGACAGGCTGGTTGAGCGCAGGCACACCTTTCTTTGAGAAGTAGTGTCGACTGGGCATCTGGTACTGGGGCACTGCGACGGACATAAGGTCTCGAAAATCCTCGGTGTCCACCAGGCGAAAAGGCAGCATTTCTGTAGCCAAGAGCTTGCAGATGGTGAAATTCAATCTCTTAGCTTTCTCATGGCTAGGAGGAAATGGTCTTTTACTTGTCCACATCTGAGGGACCGAGGGCTGGCTGTCGTGCTTAGACGGGGTTGATAAGGGTGTCCCCGGCAAATTGCCGGTCTGTGAGGAAGATGCAGGCAGACATGTTAGGTTGCTTTGATCCAAAGGTGGTGCTATCGATGTCGGACAGCGCTCAACACCAGCAGGTGTTACCACCTCCAAAGAAAATGATGACATGCCAATCACGCTGGCTGTTGCGGGTAAAGAAGTGGCAGGTCTGCGTCCCAAAACAGATGTGACTGCTGTCCCCCCAGTCACAGAGGATGAAGAGGCCGCGGATGCACAAGATGTGGCAGACGGTGGTTGGCCCGGCCGGCTATGCCGCATTGTAGCACAGTGAGCTTCCCACTGCAACTTATGCTTCATGTCCATGTGCCGGTTCATGCATGAAGTACTCAAACTATGTATTTTTTGCCTCTACTTAGCTTTTGCTGACAAATGTTACAAATAACACGAGTTGGGTCATCTTTATTGATCTGAAAAAATGCCCAGGCTATGCAAGGCTTAGCACCCATGCAACCTAAAGAGCCACCACGACTTGTGGTCAGAGGCAGAGTTGTGTTTGAGGATGCAGTTGTTGACGTGCTTCCAGTACTATGTCTCTGTCCAGGAAGGCGCAACCTGACCTCGTCGTCACCAGCATTCTCCTCCACCTCCTCTGCTGACCTCATCTCTTGGCTGACTGTGGGTTGACAGTAAGTGGGATCTCCAACCTCATCATCATCACCATGTGTGTTATCACACCCGTCGTCCTCAGAGCCAACCTGTTCCTGCCCTGACAAAAAACTAAAGTTGTCGCTCCTATCAGGTATTTGAGTCTCATCATCGTCTTCCTGATTGTCTCCACCAACAGGAGTTACAGTTTCGGAACGAGGGTCTACATTATGGTCAGAGCCTTCTGCGTCTGGTCCTGGATCCGACTCATAAAGATTCTGGGCGTCAGTGCAGATCACTTCGTCGTCTTTTTTCACAGAAGCTCTGGAGCCGACCTCTGATTCCCAGGCTATAGTATGAGTAAACAGCTCTGCAGACTCAACCATCTGTTCTACCCCATACTCAGACGGGCAGCTGGAGATTTGGGAGCTGTGAGGAAGCAAGTGCTATTGGGGTGACACCTCTGAGGACTGGAGTATTTGTGATGTTGAAGTTGAGGTGGAGGAGAGCCCACTTAAAGGAGCACTTGATATCCGTTGAAGCACGTGCTGTTTTTGTGCCTCATCTGGAATTTGTAGCGATTGGCGTGGCCGTAAGAAAGGGATCTTATCACATTGTCCGCTAAAAGAAGTAGACATTTTAGTTTGGCTGGAAGATGGTCTTTCTTCTGCAGATGTTACTGTTGCTTTAACACCTACCCCACGGACACAACCTTTTTTCCCCTTCCCAACATGCCTATTCCCCTTTCCACCAGCAGCAGGTCTTTTTCCACTCATTTTTGTGGTTAACTAATTCACAACTCTGGAGTTGTTTGCACAAAATAACAATGGATGGGAACCGAGCAGAGCTGAGTGGCCAAACTGTGGTGTCAGGCCAAAAGTATTGGCTGGGTTAGATGCAGATAAAAATTATATTGAATTTGCAACCTGATGGAGGTCAGTATAGATGGACTAATATAACAAGTCCCACACACTGCTAGAAGCCCAAATATTTTTTCAGAGCTAGATGCAGATAAAAATTATTTTTAATTTGCAACCCGGTGGAGGTTAGTATAGATGGACTAATAGACCAAGTCCCACACACTGCTAGAAGCCCAAATATTTTTTCAGAGCTAGATGCAGGTAAAAATTATTTTTAATTTGCAACCTGGTGGAGGTTAGTATAGATGGACTAATAGACCAAGTCCCACACACAGCTAGAAGCCCAAATATTTTTTCAGAGCTAGATGCAGATAAAAAATATTTTTAATTTGCAACCTGGTGGAGGTTAGTATAGATGGACTAATAGACCAAGTCCCACACACTGCTAGAAGCCCAAATATTTTTTCAGAGCTAGATGCAGATAAAAATTATTTTTAATTTGCAACCTGGTGGAGGTTAGTATAGATGGACTAATAGACCAAGTCCCACACACTGCTAGAAGCCCAAATATTTTTTCAGAGCTAGATGCAGATAAAAATTATTTTTAATTTGCAACCTGGTGGAGGTTAGTATAGATGGACTAATAGACCAAGTCCCACACACTGCTAGAAGCCCAAATATTTTTTCAGAGCTAGATGCAGATAAAAATTATTTTTAATTTGCAACCTGGTGGAGGTTAGTATAGATGGACTAATAGACCAAGTCCCACACACTGCTAGAAGCCCAAATATTTTTTCAGAGCTGGATGCAGAAAAAAATTATATTCAATTTGCAACCTGATGGAGGTCAGTATAGATGGACTAATAGACCACGTCCCACACACTGCTAGAAGCCCAAATTTTTTTCAGAGCTAGATGCAGAAAAAAATTATAGTAAATTTGCAACCTGATGGAGGTCAGTATAGATGGACTAATAGACCAAGTCCCACACACTGCTAGAAGCCCAAATATTTTTTCAGAGCTAGATGCAGAAAAAAATTATATTCAATTTGCAACCTGGTGGAGGTTAGTATAGATGGACTAATAGAATGATGCTATGCCCAAAAGGTTTTACTTCACTAGGTGCAGTAAAAAAATTGGTATTCTATACACAGGTGGTGTAGCTTGCAACACAGATAGGCTACTCCACTGACTAACACACTCTGCAATAGGCTAAAAAGGATTTGCTTTACTAGATTTAGCCAAATGCTGTGAAAAAAACTTGCACAGCACTGGCACAGACCTGCCTGGCAAAAACTGATAGGAACTGATGTAACTTAGTCCTGAAAAGGACTGCAATTACAAGTAGTCTTTACTCCCAACCTATCTATTTAAGAGCACAGACCTGCCTGATAAAAGTCATAGGAAATGCTGTAACCTAGTCCTTAAAAGGACTGCAATCACAACTCTTCCCTACTCCCAAGCTATCTGTACATTTATGCGAAAATTGGCTTGAAATTAACAAGGTATAGCGCACACAGCAACAGCGGTGCCGTCTAACACGCAGCTGCAGCAGTGAGAAAATGGTGGTGACGGGGAAAATGGCTGGGTCTTATAGGGCAAGGACATGTGACATACACTGTCAATGACACATGCCCTTGCTTGTGTGAAAAAAAGCACTTCGCTCCGTGTGTGCACTGCTGATAGGCTGACAGATTACACCTCCCCACTGTAAATGAGGGATAGAGAAAAAAAATGGAGATCTTCATTATTCCTGCAGAGATCCATCCCCTGCCCCTTCCCCCGTCCCGCTGTACACTCAAACTGCGTATTAACATTAATTTTCAGCATTACTGAGAAAAAATCCAGTTATGATTTTGGTGCACGAACAGTTATCGAACATAACCTCGAACAGACGAATTTTTTTCAATTCGTTCGTGTTCGCCGAACGGCTCGAACACCGCCCAAAACAGCTCAAATTTGAGATTGGCGAACAGTTCGAGTCGAACACCGCTCATCTCTACTTGCTAGCGATGGGGTGAACCTTACGAAGACTGGAAAACATGTATTTGGAAGTCGCCTTGCTACACTCATCAGGAGAGCTCTAAACTAGAACAATGTGGGAAGGGAAGCAAAAGGCCAGAACAAGATATACAGCTGACAAATACTATTGAGATCTCTGCTATTGGAAGTGGAAAGGAAGAACAAAGACAAAAAAATCTAAATAATAAAAATATGGGAGGAAGTGAAACCAATCACAAACTAAAATGTTTTTATACAAATACACAAAACATGGACAACAAACAAGGAAAATTGGAATTACTAACGCAGGAAAAGGAATATGATGTCATTGGAATCACTGAAACTTGGTGGGACGATACAAATGATTGGAATACAAAGCTAAAAGGATACAACTTGTAAAGAGAGGAGAGAACAAGGCGCAATGGGTGACTCAGTATTGCAATTTGTAGAGGGGTGTGGGGATGGCTACTAACCTTATGAAGTTGTGCACCTCTGGATACAACTTATTTCCAAGAAACAGACTTGATAAACGAAGAGGAGGTGTTGCATTGTATGTTAGAAAAGTGTATATCTGCACAGAGATTGAATCTTCAGAGACTTGGAGTTCTGTGGAATCTGTTTGGGTAAGAATACAAGGAGAGAACAACGGAAAGGACACCATTGTAGGCATTTACTACAGGCCACCTGGTCAAGCTGAAAATATGGATGAACTCTTTATGTAACAAATGACCAAGTTCTGCAAAAAATACGATGTAGTGGTCATGGGAGATTTCAACTATCCAGACATTTGTTGGGAATCTCTCTCAAGTAAAGCTAACAGGTCAAGCAAATTCTTATCCTCTCTTGCTGACAACTTTATCTTCCAAAAGGTAGGGGAGAAAACAAGGGGATCTGCTACTTTTGATCAAATCCTTATAAATAGGGAGGAAATGGTTGAGGAGGTAAAAGTGGCTGGAACCCTAAGAGGCAGCGATCATGCTACTATAGAATTTTGGATAACTAGTGGAGGAAGACATGTGAAGACTCAAACTTCAAGGTTAGATTTCAGAAAGGCAGATATTAAGCAACTCAGAAAGAGAATAGGAGGGATCCAATGGCTGGATGTCCTTAAGGACAAAAATGTCCAGGAAGGATGGGAAATTTTTAAAAATGAGAATCTCAAAGCACAATCGTTAACAATCCCGAAAAGTAGGAAGAATGGGAAGCATTTAAGGAAACCAGGATGGATGGACACAAAACTTTAACACATGCTAATAAGAAAGAAAAAAATGTTTATCAAATGGAAAGAAGGAGGCATATCTAAAGAAAATTATAATGCAGTCTGCAGATACTGTAGGGCACGTATCAGGTTAGCTAAAGCTGACAATGAATTAAGGCTTGCAAGAGATGTCAAAAGCATTAAAAAAGTACTTTGGGTGTATGTCAAAAGTAAAAGAAAAGTCAAAGATGCTATAGGATTTTTACAGGATGAAAATGGTGAAATGGTAAGAAAGGATGTTGAGAAGGCCAAACTTTTTAATTCCTATTTTGCATCTGTTTTCTCTCAGAAAGAAAATGTAACATCAACTGATCTTCACTGTCCTATTAAAGTAATAGAAGAATCCAAGTTATCTGTAAACAGAGAGATTGTGAGGGAATATTTGACTAACATAAATGAGTTCAAGTCTCCAGGTTCAGATGAATTACACCCCACAGTACAGAAGGAGATCGTAGAAGAAATTTTAGAACCACTCTCCATAATCTTTGAAAATTCTTGGAGAACAGGAGAAGTCCCAGAAGACTGGAGAAGAGCAAATGTTGTTCCTATCTTCAAAAAGGGGAAGAATGTGGACCCAGGGAACTATAGGCCGGTGAGTCTGACTTCTATACCAGGAAAGATCTTTGAACAAATTATTAAACAACATGTATGCAAGTACCTGGATAAGAATGAAGTGATTAACCAGAGTCAGCATGGGTTTGTAACTAACAAGTAATGTCAGACTAACTTAATTTCCTTCTATGACAGAATCACTGACTGGGTGGATCAGGAAAATGTTGTAGATATAGTATATCTTGACTTCAGCAAAGCATTTGACAAAGTATCTCACACCATCCTTATTGAAAAAATTACCAAGTATGGAATGGACAAGGTTAACTGTTAGGTGGGTTCATAACTGGCTTAGTGATCGGACTCAAAGAGTGGTCGTAAATGGCTTCACATCCAGTTGGATGAATGTCTCAAGTTGGGTGCCACAGGGCTCTGTCCTGGGACCTGTATTGTTCAACATCTTTATCAATGACTTAGATGAGGGAATTGAGGGTAAACTGATTAAATTTGCTGATGACACAAAGCTAGGAGGGATAGCTAACACTAGAGAAGAGAGAAAGAGGATTCAAAAAGACCAAAATAAACTGGAGCAGTGGGCAGTAACTAACAGAATGGTTTTTAACAGGGAAAAATGCATCTGGGCAATAAAAGTGAAAAAAGCATATACAAAATGGGAGGAATAGAGCTAAGCAACAGTACATGTGAAAAAGACTTAGGTATACTAATAGATCCTAGACTGAACATGAGTCAACAGTGTGATGCAGCAGCAAAAAAGGCAAATACAATTCTGGGATGTATTAACAGAAGCATACAGTCTAGATCACGTGAAGTCATTATCGGACTTTACTCCTCTTTGGTCAGACCTCATCTGGAATACTGCGTCCAGTTTTGGGCACCACATTTTAAAAAATACATCGACAAACTGGAGCAAGTTCAGAGAAGAGCGACCAGAATGGTGACCGGTCTGCAAACCATGTCCTATGAGGAACGGTTACAGGATTTGGGAATGTTTAGCTTGCCAAAAAGAAGACTGAGAGGAGACTTAATAGCTGTCTACAAATATCTCAAGGGCTGTCACATTGTAGAAGGATCATCTTTATTCTCATTTGCACAAGGAAAGACTAGAAGCAATGGGATGAAACTGAATGGGAGGAGACACAGATTAGATATTAGAAAAAACTTTTTGACAGTTAGGGTGATCAATGAGTGGAACAGGCTGCCACGAGAGGTGGTGAGTTCCCCTTCAATGGATGTCTTCAAACAGAGGCTGGACAGACATCTGTCTGAGATGATTTAGTGAATCCTGCTTTGAGCAGGGGTTGGACCAGATGACCCAGGAGGTCCCCTCCAACTCTACCATTCTATGATTCTATGAAACATAAGTCAAGATTGGCGAAGAAATGGTTCAATGACAATGAAGAAGGGGTGCTAAAATTGGCCCCCACAGTTTTCAGACCTCAACTCAATCGAACACTTGTGGGTAGAGTTGAAGAAACAACTGTATGCATACCCAAGTGAGTCGACCAGTATGCACCAACCTTGGGAATGTGTAGGAGAGACCTGGGATCAGATTTTTGTCGAGACATGTTTAAATCTGATCTAGAGTATGCCAGAAAGGATTCAGGCAGTGTTGAAAATCAAAGGTGGATTTACAAAATAATATGAATTTAAATGTAGATTTTTAGGAGCAAAACATTAACAGTGCAGTGACATGACAAAATCTGCATAGCTAATCATATGCTAAATAGTTGCAAGTCAAATTTATGTATGAGATAGCCAAGATGATTGTCTTTAAAATGATGGCAGTCTCACGTTCAAAGCAGTAGTGGATGGTGAGATATGGTGCCTGAAAGTCAAAAGTTCAAAACATTGTTACCCTTTTTTTCGTCATTGTATGTCATAAATATCTTTGCCTAATATACTCCGTAGATTTGTAATCTAGTGGAAGCTATAAAATAAAATATTATTTTTTACTTTATAAGATGATATTTTCTGAACATAGAAACCTGACACATTGTAAAAATTATAACCAGTACATTGCAATTTTGGGTTCTTTAAAGTGAATCTGTCACCAGATTTACTATGTAATCTGAAAGCAGCATGATCTAGAGACTGAAACCTTGATTCAAGAAATGTGGCAGAAATTGGGCTGATTTGATAAAATCACTGTTTTATCTGCTGCAAATCTACCAGTTCTCTCAATGCTGAGCTTTATATAACCTCACCCACACCACTGATTTGCAGCTTTTTGTGTTCACTGTGCAATGGCAGAGAGCAGGTGGACTACATGCCCAAGATAACTACTCCTCTAATGATTACCTCCTGCTAATAAAACAGTGATTTTATTAAAACTACAGCAAGATGCCAAGTAAGTGATAAATCACTGGAATCAGGAATTCAGTGTCTACATTAAGCTGCTCTCAAATAAGAACATAGGATAAAAACAAAAATGCGCAAATACCCTGCAGTAAGTAACTAAATGAATAGTAATAGTACATGTAAATAATATAGGATACTTAGTTGACACTATTTAGATCAAAGGAGCGTAAAAGCCACCCCACCGCGACAAGGTGAACCCAATAAGGATGTTCCCTAGCTCTAGTAATTCATCTCGCTGTTTGTCAGCAGACCTCAAAATAGAGGGAGCAGAGCAGGACATAGACTTGCACCTGCCTGTGGAAAGCTATATAAACAAGATGAAGAGCCCAAAAAGGGGTATCACTATCCTGTATGACAAAAATGCAAAAACTAAAGCAAAAACCAAAGAAATGAGCCAGAACACATTTTGGTATAAGTGCAATATGTAAGTGCACAATCACACTAAGGACGTTTAACAGACTGAACCTAGGATAAAAAGAAAATTGAGCAAATACCCTGCAGTAAGTGCAGTTTGATTTTCAAAAAAAATGATGATAATGCTGTGACATAAGTATTGAGGACGCTGAGGTGTACCAAGAATTTGAGTCACGAATGACAAAGAATTTTGTCTTGAAAAAAAAATATTGAAAATGGACTTTACAGTATCCAAACATTCCATCTGCAATTCGTCCATATTCACATACAGAAAAACTCCCTGCTCCAAAAGCACCAGAAACATTTTCAGTCTAGTCAAGAAAGGAAGAAAACGGCATTTGGTGTCATGAAATATCTTCCTCTCATGACCCAAACTTTCTGTCAGCAACTTCAATTGAACCACACCTTATAACACAACATGAACTGAACAATCTTCTTAGAGATTTGGTTCTACCCAGAGTAAAGCTGAGCTCCTAGGTTCCAGGCTACAGCAGTAGAATCTCCTAGCGGGCGATGTTGGGATTTATTTGTTCCGCAACTGTGATAAAGATCTTGTCCAAAACTTCTTCATGGTTGGCGAGCTTGTAGCATGCAACAACATCAACAATTCAATGGAAGATCTGAAGTTAAGTTACAATCTAGAGGAAAGGAGGCTCTTTGTCGATTCATTCCAAACAAGCTTAAAAGCCATCTTGCTGCATAATGGCAATGCGCTACTTCAATTCCAGTTGGTTATGCAGTCAACATGAAAGAAACCTATGACAACATAAATAACTACATGTTTTACACCAACTATTAAGAGTTGGTGTAAAATCTCCTCAAAATATATAAGGATCTTTGCTGTAACATGTCCTTAAATATTAATTCCTTATATTTGCATCTAGATTATTTCAATCAAACTGCAGGGCAGTGAGCGACGAGCACAGTGAGAGATTTCACCAAGATATTGCAGCTATGCAAAAATAATAATGTTTCAAAGTACTGAAACTACTATGTAGCAGTAAAAGGAAAGCTCTTTTATAAATTTTTAGTTGGCTCTTATTTCTATATCATTGTCAGATTTGAATTCAGGAGGTCAAAATCATTAAGAAATGGCTCATTTCATAACTGAACCTGACAAGTTTCGAAAATATGTAGAGCAGTGAGACAGTAGACTGTAGATAACTGTGAAGTGTTTGAAAAAAGAAAACCAGCCTGGCTTGGATAGACAAGTGGTATGTCACGGTCTCCACACTTTCCTTGTCTGCTATGTTACTATTGTTACTATTGTGTGGAGGCTGTCAGTCTGTTTTTGTTTTGCTGGGTCGGTTCTGCAATCATCTGTGTTCACTTCCCTTGATTAGTCTTCTACTTAAGCATGCTAGCTCCTTCACCCAGTGTCAATTGTACACTTGCTATTGCCTGTGTGGGACTGATCTCTCTGTGCTCTGTGCCTGACCCAGCCTGACTATTTTCCCTTACCTGAATTTTGACCATTTGCCTGTTATCTGACTACTTTTTTGTCTGCTCCCTGTGTACTGCCTTGTCTTTCTAGTTTTCCTGACCCCGACTTGTGTAGTGGCTTACGTCTCTGACTTTTCCTTGTTGTACTGCGCCATTTTCCTGGACTTGACTTTGGATCGTTTGACCTCCCTCTATTTATCCAGTAAGTAGTACTTGCATAATACTTCTTTCAGCAATATTAGTCTCTTCTTTCCGCTTGTGAGACTGTTATTTCTGTAGGGACTCGCGTCACATTACAATTGACTGTTTCTTTTTCCAACTTATGGATCCGCTACATATTTTGTGTGATCAGGTGGCGAATCTGAGTCAGTTAGTTCAGGATCTGGCCTTGGAACAAAACAAACTGGTGTCCTCACAGTCTCAGTTACAAGACCAGATTTCTGCTACTTTTACTGCTCACCAGAATCTTTCCTCTCCGACCGCTGTCATGACTTCTGAACTATCTGATGTATCTTTGAGCCCCCCAGAACCGGCTATAGCACTCCCTGACAAATTTTCAGGAGAGAAAGATCAGTTCAGAATTTTCAAAGAGAGTTGTAAATTATTATTTACCTTGCGCCCTCGGTCATCAGGGAATGAGTCACATCGGGTGGGAATTATAATGTCACTTCTGCAGGGGGGTCCCCAGACTTGGGCATTTTCTCTACCCCCTTTTGCTCCTGAACGTCTTTCTGTGGACGCTTTCTTTGATGCTTTAAGACAGATCTATGTCGAACCTGACAGGGTCAAGGTGGCAGAGACATGGATCATGAACCTGACACAGGGGAACCACACAGGGGAAGACTACTGTTCTGAGTTTCGTCAGTGGTCTACTGAGGTTTTCTGGAATGACGCGGCTCTCAGGTGCCAATTCCTCAGGGGTCTTTTGGAGTCTCTAAAGGACGCTCTGGCTCTGCATGCTCCACCTGGTTGTTTGGTGGAGGCCACGACTCAGGCTATCCGCATGGATCGGAGGATGCGGGAGAGACGCAAGTTTCAACAAGAGGTTCCATTTTGTCCACCGGGCCCGGGTCGTTAAACTGAGGTAGAACCTATGGAGGTTGGAGCTGCCAGCTCAAGTGTTAAGGAGAGGAGACGCCATCTGGAACTTGGACTTTGTCTGTATTGTGGACATCTCTTAAAGGATTGCCTGGCACGACCTGCAACAAATAGGCCATCGGGAAACGCCTAGGTCTGGGTGATTGTCGAGGAGGTCACCCAGACTTACAGGTACCCTTTTACTCCTCCGATAAAGTGTTGTTGAATGCTAAACTTCTGTTTCAAAAACAGTGTCTATCAACATTTGCCTTTATTGACTGTGGAGCCGCGGCTAATTTCATTGATTCCGGACTTGTTCAGAAGTTAGGATTAGGAACAGTTAAGCTAGAAGACCCTATTCAAATTGTGGCTATTGATAGAACACCGTGGCTAAAAAATCTGGTTCAGTTAGTTACGGTGGAGATCACACTTAAGGTGGGGTCACTTCATATAGAGTTTAATCTCCTGTTATGTCTTGGACAATTTACCTGCTGGGATTGTGTTGGACCTTCCTTGGCTGCGCATGCATAATCCGATCATTGACTGGTATCAGAAAGATATTGTCAAATGGGACCCTCATTGTATTGAAAAATGTCTTAAATCTGTGCATGCTTGCTCCGTTAGTCTGGAGGGTCTTCCGGAATACCTGAAGGACTTTGGAGATGTTTTTCGGAAGTAGAGTCTGAGATCTTACCTCCTCACTGTCCCTATGACTGTGCTATTAATCTCATTCCTAACGCCAAATTACCCAAAGCTCGCTTGTATAACTTGTCTGGCCCTGAGCGGACATCCATGAAGGCTTATATTAACGAAAGTTTACGGAAAGGTCATATTCGTCCTTCCTCATCGCCGGTTGCTGCCGGATTCTTTTTTGGTAAAAAAAAGATGGAGTTCTCCGTCCCGGCCTCGATTTCCGAGAATTAAACAAGATAACGGTTAAAAATACTTATCTGCTTCCACTTATCCCCGATCTATATAATCTGCTTTTGGGGGCCAAATGGTTTTCCAAACTGGATCTCAGAGGGGCATATAATCTGATACGTATTCGTGAGGGTGATGAGTGGAAGACAGCGTTTTTAACCTCTGAAGGTCTTTTTGAAAACCTCGTCATGCCTTTTGGGCTAACAAATGCCCCCGCGGTCTTTCAGAATTTTATGAATGATATTCTCTCTGATTATATTGGGAGATTTATTGTGGTTTATTTAGATGATATTCTATTTTTTTCACCTGATCTGAATATTCTTTATAAACATATCCGTTTGGTTCTGCAAAGGTTAAGAGATAATTGTTTGTTCGCCAAGATTGAAAAATTTACCTTTTCTGTTCAAGAAATATCATTCTTGGGCTTCATTGTGTCAGCCTCCGGGTTTAAGATGGATCCTGGGAAGGTTCAGGCCATCATTGATTGGGTTTACCCAGCGACCTTAAGGCTCTGCAGCGCTTTTTAGGATTCGCAAATTATTACAGAAAATTTATTAAAGGTTTTTCTCAGATCGTCAAGTCTCTTACGGAACTCACTCACAAAGGGGCGGAGCTAAAGGTTTGGTCGTCAGAAGCAGTCGGAGCTTTTGAAAACTTGAAGAAATGATTTATGTCTGCTCGTGTACTTGTTCAACCAGACCTCAAGAGGCCGTTCATTGTGGAGGTGGATGCTTCTGAGGTTGGGGTGGGGGCTGTATTGTCTCAAGTTCCTAAGACTTTAACTAATCTGCGACCATGTGCCTTTTTCTCTAAGAAATTTTCTCCTGCTGAAAGAAACTATGATGTGGGTAATAGAGAGTTAATTGCTGTCAAATTGGCTTTTGAAGAATGGAGGCATTTTTTGGAAGGAGACGTTCGTCTGGTCACCGTGGTGACAGATCACAAGAATCTAGCGTATATCGAATCTGCTAAGCGGTTGACACCTATACAGGCCAGATGGTCTTTATTTTTTTCAAGATTTAACTTTTCTATTATGTTCAGACCTGGGTCTAAGAACGTGAGCGCGGATGCCCTGTCTCGTAGCCTTGATTCTGTGTCTCCTCCGGAGCCTCCTTCCTTCATTCTTCCTCAGGGTATAGTTGTGGCCATGGTTTCCTCTGAGCTGGTAGCGGAAATCCGCACTGCTCAGTCCTTGGCTCCTTCCAATATTCCTGAATGCAAGTTGTTTGTCCCTGTGTATCTCAGATTATGCCTTTTGCAAGAATTCCATGATTCTGTGTTGAGTGGTCATCCTGGAGTTACTGCCACCCAGAAGGCAGTTGCTAGACTCTTTTGGTGGTCTGCTATGCGTACGGACATTAAAGATTTTGTGTCTGCTTGTGAAACTTGTGCACACGCCAAAGTGCAACATTGCCGGCCGGCTGGGGAATTGGCTTCTTTGCCCATTCCAGAAAGACCATGGACTCATTTGTCCATGGATTTCATTTCTGATTTACCTCTGTCTGGGGGGATGATGGCTATTTGGGTGGTAGTCGATCGATTCAGCAAACAGGCTCACTTCGCTCCATTATCTGGGTTACCCAATTCTTAGTCACTCTCCAAACTGTTTATTACTCATGTGGTACGATTGCATGGGATTCCTCTTAATATTGTATCTGATAGGGGAGTACAATACTTCTCTAGATTTTGGAGGGCTTTCTGCAGAAGGCTGGGGATTGATTTGTCCTTTTCCTCTGCTTATCATCCTGAAACTAACGGTCAGACAGAAAGGACAAATCAGTCTTTGGAGCAAATTTTAAGATGTTTTGTCGCATATCAGCAGGACAATTGGTCATCCTTTCTTCCTCTGGCTGAGTTTGCCTTTAACAGTCGGGTTAATCAGTCTTCGGGGTCCTCGTCCTTTTTCTGTAATTATGGGTTTCATCCTCATTTTGGTGAGTTCTCCATGATAAGTTCTGGGTGTCCTGGGGTAGATGTAACCATTCAAGAGTTGGGGGATGTCTGGAGGGAGGTTGAAAAGAATATTGGGGTGGCTCAGCATCGGCAGAAACAAAAGGCCGATAGGAGACGCTCGTCAGGTGCCGCCTTCAAGGTGGGAGATTAGGAATGGCTATCCTCTAAGAATATTAGATTGAAGATACCCTCGCTGAAGTTGGGTCCTAGATTCATTGGTCCATATGAGATTCTGGAGGTGGTAAATCCGGTTTCCTTCCGATTACGACTCCCTCAGTCTTTCCGTATTCCTAATGTGTTCCACAAGTCTTTGTTGAAGGAGTTTAATCCCCAGTTCTGTCTCCCTCGCCCCCGCCTGCTCCGGTGTCTATTGAGGGAAGGTTAGAATATGAGGTACAAAAGATCATTGATTCCAGTATGGTCCGGAATTCCCTTCAATATCTTGTACATTGGAAGCGGTATGGACCCGAAGAACGGTCTTGGGTTCCGGCTCATTCTGTGAGGGCTGATCAGTTGGTCCGGGCCTTTCATCAGCGGTTTCCTGGGAGACCTCGGGGTCCGGTGGCCCCCCCTTGAAGAGGGGGTACTGTCACGGTCTCCACACTTTTCTTGTCGGCTATGTTACTATTGTGTGGAGGCTGTCAGTTTGTTTTGGGTTTGCTGGGTCGGTTCTGCAATCATCTGTGTTCACGTCCCTTGATTAGTCTTCTACTTAAGCATGCTAGCTCCTTCACCCAGTGTCAATTGTACACTTGCTATTGCCTGTGTAGGACTGATGTCTCTGTGCTCTGTGCCTGACCCAGCCTGACTATTTTCCCTTACCTGAATTTTGACCATGTACCTGTTATCTGACTACTCTTTTGTCTGCTCCCTGTGTACTGCCTTGTCTTTCTGGTTTTCCTGTGTAGTGGCTTACGTCTCTGACTTCTCCTTGTTGTACTGCACCATTTTCATGGACTTGACTTTGGATAGTTTGACCTCCCTCTATTTATCCAGTAAGTAGTACTTGCATAATATTTCTTTCAGTAATATTAGTCTCTTCTCTCCTCTTCTGAGACTGTTATTTCTGTAGGGACTCGCGTCACATGGTAGTTGTGCTGTGTTCATTAAATACTCTGCACTGAGCTCATAAATGCGGCACACTCTAAACTGAAGTTACATGGTAATTTGTAGCATTATTAAATATGACTAAATTCACTTTTATGCACAAATATGAAGCAATTTCACATGCAAACACCGACACAGAGCTGCAATTTTACACAAGCTTTTCCTCATATACACATTCACTCTTAATCAGGCGAGCCTATTTGCATACTATAATCTCAGTATGAAATTGCATGGCCTTTACGTATCCTAACTACATCTTGGCACTCTCATTAAGGAGAGCAGTACCCCATAGACATCTTATCAGAGGCTTTTCATCCAGCCAAATCCATCCTACTACTTTGCACTGATAAGGGGCAAACACCTTGAAACATGTGTCTGCAAATGGAGTGTCTGGTTTAGCTTCTTATCGTAAGTCATGTCGTAATGCTCATTAAAGGAACGATATTGACTTTTAGGAATGCTACATCTAATTGGTGGCACTAGAGTTCAAGTCCTCTTCCTCTCTGAAGAGGCTATTTGCATTGACACCTACATAAATGCTTAGAAACATGCTTTACACATACATAAATATACAACTTAGACACATGCTTTACATATACACAAAGGTGCACACAAATATAAATGAACGCCTTCATGACCGACTTCATGCGATTTTCTGTGTTTGCGCTTTCGTTTTTTCTTCCCCTTATTTCAAGAGTCATAACTTTATTATTTTTCTGTTAATAAAGCCATATGAGGGCTTGTTTTTTGTGGGACAAGTTGTCCTTTAGAATTGCGCCATTGATTTTACTGCATAGTCTACTAGAAAATGGGAAAGTGGGATGAAATTACAAAAAAGTGAAATTCCACAATTGTTTTTTGGGTTTTTTCTTCACCATGTTCATTATATGGTATAACTGACCCATCAATATGATTACCCAGGTCAGTATGAGTATGCAGAAACATGTATAGGTTTTTTTGATTTAAGTGTTGAAAAAAAATTCTGAAATTTTTATGAAAATTTTTTTTGCTTATGTCACCATCTTCCGAGACTCCTACTATTTTATTTTTCAGGATCTGGGGCTGGGTGAGGGTTTATTTTTTGCACTCTGAACTGTCATTTTTATTGATACTATTTTGGGGTAGATACAAAGTTTTGATCGCCTCTTATTGCATCTTATTGCAATCTTGAGGCGGATAAAGAAAAAGGAATTCTTGTGATTTCATTTTTTTTTTGTACTCCATTTACCCATCGGATTGTTTTTATATTTTGACATACAGGACATTTCTGAACACAGCGATGCCAATCATGCGTATTTTTATTATTGTTTTTTTTTTTCAGTAGAGCAAAGGGGGGTAATTTGAATTTTTTTGCGTTTTTTTATTTTTTTCATATTTTTAAACCTTTTTTTTTTACACTTTTTTCTGTCTTCAATAGGAGACTTGAAGCTGTGATCATACAATCACCTGTTCTACACATAATGATGCTTCAGCACTGCTATGTATAGCAAAAATCACGATTTCCTGTGAACGCCGGCCACGTGTCGGCATTCACAGAAGATGGCACCAGAAACCCCTCAGTATGATGCCCTCACAGTCCCCTATGCACAGTATGATGGTGGCACATACCTATATACACAGTAGGATGGCCCCACAGCATAATAGCTCCACAGTCCACCCACCACTACACAGTGTGGTTCCTCACAGCCCTCCACATACAGTGTAATTTTCTTATAGCCTCCACACAGTATAATGTCCCCACAGCCCTCCTACCACAATATAATGGCTCCACAGCTCTGTATACCAAGTATGAGGGTCCTCACACTATATTCTGGCCCCACAGCCCATGTGTATGCAGCATGATGGTCCAGCAGCTCACCCACTGCAGTATAATAGCTCCACAATCCCACTTTACACAGTGAGATGCCCCCCCCGATCTCTCTATACAGTATGATGACCCACAACTCTTCTCTTTGAAGTGTGATGGCATCACAGCTCCCCCACACACAGAATGATAGTCACATAGCCATTCCAGATCCATTATGATGGCCCCACAGCCCCCCACAATATGATGCCCCCACAGACTCAGCGCAACTTCTAATGCTCCCAAACACTGATACCCTCACAGCCTTCTTATACATAGTATGATTACTAAAAAATCCATCTATACTCAATATGATGGTTCCACAGCCCCCATAATTAGCAGTATGATGGCATCACAGCATAATAGCCACACAGCCCACCCACCCCTACACAGTATGATTCCCCACAGCCTTCTACAGTCAGTCTACTGCTCAATCAGCTCCCACATAATATAATGCCCCCTCAGCTCTCCTATACACAATATAATGGCCCAACAACCCCTTTATAAAGCCCCACTACTCCATACACAGTATACTGGGCAACACGGAGACTCAGTGGTTAGCACTGTCACTTTGTAGAGTTGTGATCCTGGGTTAAAATCCCACCAAGGACAATATCTGCAAGGAGTTGGTATGTTCTCCTCATGTTTATGTGGGTTTAGTCTCGGTACTTCGGTTTTCTCCCACACTCCAAAGACATAATGATAGACTATTTAGATTGTAAGCCCCAATGGGGACAGTCATGATAATGACTAGTGATGAGCGAACGTGCTCGCCACTACTATCATGGTGCTCGGCGAGTATTTCCGGGTTGCTCGGGCGGGAACTCGGGTCCCCTCCCTGCATGTTTGGCGCTCTTTAGAGAGCCAATGAACATGCAGGGATTGCCTGCCATGCACTGTAATGCCGTAGCCATGTTGGTTGTGGCATTACAGTGATTGGCTGGCCGCATAGCGTCATCAGGTGTATATCAGACCTGGCGCCGCCATGCTCGTCACAGTCACTATGGATCAGACAGTGTAGGGAGAGCTGCTGCTGTGTCAGGGAAAGATTTGCTTGTGTATTAGGTAGTGTAGGGAGAAAAACCGTACATTACACATATCCATCTTAACAAACAGTCCTTTTGAGGACTAACTAATCCATCTGCAGAGATATCAGGCAGGCAGTGTATATAGGCAGGCAGGCAGCATATATAGCAGACTGCAGTGCACATAGCACAAGAGGCTCCATTCCAATTCTGCCTTCTGCTGCTGTTAGATATTTCTGGAAATAGGCGCAGATCTCAGGGGCCAGGAATATTTTTTTTTGCATCTTAATCCTCATTATTTGCTTAAAAAGCAATCCAGAGAACACGGTTTTTCTGCGCCATTTGCTTGTTGGCACTGCAGAATACAGCCAGGTCCTTTCCATATTACAGTGCTAAAAATCCATCTAATTAAAACAGGCCAGATATTTATAACTGTGTTTTCTCCGTCATTTCTGGCCTCCATTAAAAAAAAATTTCAGTGTGTCAACAAAGTTTTTGACACTGGTTTGCTGTTCAAAACAGTTACTTACAGGCCAGATATTTAAAACTGTGTTTTCTCCATCACACGAATTACATATAAGTTTTCAGAAAATACTGCCATTTCTGGCCTCCATTAAAAAAAAAATTCTGTGTGTCAGTGAAGCAACTGACACCAGATTGCTGTTCAAAATAGTTACCTACAGGCCATGTATTGAAAACTGTGTTTTCTCCGTCACACGGCTCACATATACGTTGTCAGAAAATACTGCCATTTCAGGCCTCCATTAAATTTTTTTTTCAGTGTGTCAGCAAAGTTTTTGACACGGGTTTGCTGTTCAAAACAGTTACATACAGGCCAGGTATTTAAAACTGTGTTTTCTCTGTCACACAGATTAAATATACGTTTTCAGAAAATACTGCCATTTCTGGCCTCCATTAAATATTATTTTCAGTGTGGCAGCAAAGTTTTTGACACTGGTTTGCTGTTCAAAACAGTTACCTACAGGCTAGGTATTTAAAACTGTGTTTTCTCCGTCACACGGATTACATACAGTATACGTTTTCAGAAAATACTGCCATTTCTGGCCTCCATTAAAAAAAAATGTCAGTGTGTCAGTGAAGCAATTGACACCAGATTGCTGTTCAAAATAGTTACCTACAGGCCAGGTATTTAAAAATCTGTTTTCTCCGTCGAACGGATCACGTATAAATTCGCTCCAAACTCAGTCATTTGTAGTGAGCGTGGAAGATACTGTCCTCCATTTAAAATGGGCAAGGCACGTGGCAAGGGATGGGGAACTGGACGTCATGGTAATGGTGCATGCAGAGGCTGAGGACAAGGCCGTGGGCAAGCGGAAATTGTGCCACAACAAAGAGCCACATCTTCTCGCCTGACCTTCCTGTACCAATTTCTAGGTGACCGCAGCACACCACTATTGAACCCAGAGCAATGTCAAAAGGTTGTTGGTTGGATAGCGGATAATGCTTCCAGTCACTTAGCCACCACCACCACCATGTCTTCCACACGGTTAAGGCTCAGTAGCCCTGAGTCTGGACCGCATATTCCTCACCCTGATCCTCCTTCCTCTCACCATGTCGAGTACCCAGAGACAACTGATCCCACACTTGGACACTCTGAAGAGCTGTTCACGTTTCCATTTATAGATTCGGGCCTCTCGCCCAGTCCACTTGAAGCGAGGCAAGATGAGATCTTGTGTAGCGATGCCCAAATATTTGAGCAGCCACGATCACATGAAGGCGACGGTGGGAAAGTGTCACAAGAGGTGGACGATTATGAGACACAATTGCCAGAAAGTCAGGAGGAGGACCAGGGTGCGGAAATGGAAGATAAGGTAGTGGATGATATAGTAACTGACCCAACCTGGCAGGAGGACATGCAGAGCGAGGACAGCAGCACACAGGGGGAGGGAGGCAGAGCACCCCAACAGGCAGGAAGAAGCAGTGTGGTGGCAGGCAACCGTTCCCCGTAACACCAACACGAAGGAAGTTGCCAGTACAACTGTTAGGTATTCCCGAGTCTGGTTGCTTTTTAAAGACTCTGCCGATAACCCCAAAAAGGCCATTTGCACCACCTGCCAGGCCAGCATCAAAAGGGGTGGCAAAACGACCAGCCTGACCACCACCAGCATGATCAGGCACACGGCAGCAAAGCACCCGACTTTGTGGGCCAAACCCCAGGGTCCAGGAACAGTGTCTGCAGGTGGCACCATTGCTTCTTCCGCTGTTGTGCATGCAAGCCATTCCCCTGTCCATGGTGCATGCGAAGACACCTCCTGCCCTGCACCTGTCATTGTACACTCTCAAGTAGCAGCATCAGGAAGCTGGTCCATGTCCTTGTCCCAGCGCAGAGTTCAGTTGTCCATACCCCAGTCCTTCGAACGCAAGCACAAATATGCAGCCAATGCCCCACAGGCCACACCACTAAATTCTCACAGTTCACACTGCTTGAGCTCGAAATGTTGCCTTTTAGGCTCGTGGAGACCGAAGCTTTCCGCAACCTGATGGCGGTGGCCGTCACTCGGTACTCGGTCCCCAGCCGCCACTATTTCTCCCGGTGTGCTGTCCCCGCATTACACGAGCACGTGTCCCAAAACGTTAGCCGTGCTCTCAACAACGCAGTTACTGGTAAAGTCCACCTAACCAAAGACACGTGGACAAGTGCTTGTGGGCAGGGACGGTACATCTCGCTGATGGCACACTGAGTTAACATAGTGGAAGCCGGGACCCAGTTGGACCTTGGGATGAAACACGTCCTCCTGACGCCAAGGATTGCGGGCCCTAGGTCTATCAGAGTTGACCCCACGGTCTACAGCTCATGCACCTCATCCTCCTCAGCCTCCTCCTCCTCTTCAGCCTCCAACTCCGAAATAACCACATCAATCAAAAGCTGGAAGCACTGCAGCACTGCCTCGGCCAAGCGGCAACAGGCTGTGCTGAAGCTAATATTCTTAGGTGAAAAAACGCACAATGCTGAAGAGTTGTGGACAGCTCTGAAAGAGCAGGCAGATCTGTGGCTCACACCGCTGAATATACAGCCAGGCATGGTCGTGTGTGACAATGGCCGGAACCTGCTGGCGGCTCTGAGGCGAGACAAGCTCACACACGTACCATGCCTGGCCCAAGTGCTTAACCTCATGGTTCAGCGGTTTCTCAAATCCTACCCGGAGCTGCCGTATCTGCTTGTTAAAGTACGCCGCCTAGTGCCCATTTTAGAAAGTCAGCTACAGCTTCCGCCGCCCTTGCAGTGTTTCAGCAGCGTTTGCAGCTTCCGGCTCACAGACTGGTATGTGATGTCCCCATGCGTTGGAACTCTACACTGCAGATGTTGGGAAGGATTTATGAGCAGAAGAGGGCAGTTGTTGAGTACCAGCATCAACAAGGCCGTCGGTATTCAGTTCAGAATCCACACATAAGACCTCAGGAGTGGACATGGATGTCAGACATATGTACCATCCCCCAAAACTTTGAGCACTCCACCAAGATGGTAAGCGGCGATGATGCCATAATTAGCGTCACCATCCCGCTTCTCTGTCTTCTGAAATGCTCTCTGCTCACAATCAAAGCGGATGCATTGGAGGCGGAGCACGATGAGATGGAGCAAGGAACCATACAGGGTGATTACACACAGCCCAACTTGGATATGGTGACAATGAGGAAGAGGAGGAGGAGGAGGAAGGACAGGAGCTAGTTTCATGCACTATAGACGGTTCTACCTGCACAGCTGTCATACCGTCTGTTCAGCGTGGATGGCCAGAGGACAGAGAGGAGGAGGAGAGCATGGTCAGTCATCCTCTTGGTGAGGACACGGAAGTCTTGCCTGTTAGTAGTCTGGCACACATGGCTGAGTTTATGTAACGCTGCATTTCCCATGACCCTCGCATTCTCAAAATTTTGAGTGACAGTCATTACTGGTTGTTGACACTTCTAGACCCACGCTACAAGGAGAACTTTATATCTCTTATTCCTGAGGTGGACAGGTCTACAACAATGGGGCAGTACCAGAAGGCCCTTGTTGAGGAACTATTAAAAAAATTCCCATCTGAAAACGCTGGCGGCAGAGGGCACACTTCGTTGGACAATCAAGGAATACAGGCAAGAGAGACACAACTTCAATCCAGCAGAGGCAGGGGAACACTGTCAAAGTTGTGGGAGAGTTTTCTCAGACCCTCCCATCGCACAAGCCCTGAGGAGCGGGGTACTCTCACAAGGAGTGCAAAGTTTGGGAAGATGCTGAGAGAGTACCTTGCCGACCGTACCAATGTCTTCCGTGATTCCTCTGTGCCTTATAATTATTGGGTATCCAAGCTGGATACATGGAATGAACTGGCTCTCTATGCCTTGGAGGTCCTGGCCTGCCCTGCCGCCAGTGTTTTATCAGAGTAGGTTGGAATTATAACTGATAAGCGCATCCGCCTGTCAACTGAAAATGCTGACAGGCTGACTCTTATAAAAATAAACAAGGGCTGGATTTGACCAGACTTCTCAACACCACCGAATGATAGCAGTGTAACATAAACTCAAATCCAGTGTCTTTTCTTGGGAGGTGTATTCCCATGCACGTTTTCACACCCACACATGGATATTTGCTTCCTGATTTTGGCTATTTGCTCTTGTCCTCCTCCTTCTCCTCATCCTCCAGCACCATATCACCAGGGTGACCGTGGTCCATGATGCAACACCCACATAATTTTTTTAAAGGGTGTTTATGATGCCCATGAAATTTTTTTTTTATACAGTATGTTCATGTATACCCCCCAGGGGTAAATGTTTGTCAGCCCATACACTTAGTGCATGGGCATTACAAGTATAGGAGGCCCGCTCCTTTCTAATGGGAACATTTTTTTATGAGACCCTCCTCCACATCTCTTCCAAGGGGCAATGAAGTGCTTCCAAATTTTTGGCAGCCCTTGCATTCACTGCATAGGCCAACACTATGGGAGACTCTCTCCTTTCTAATGGGAATTTGTCGTTACTATGGCCCTGCTCATTGTGTCTTTAAATTCTTAGTGGGCTTTTTCCTAAAATTGTCTGCCGTTGGACTCACTGCATACCCTATAACTGTATAGCAGACCCTCTCCTTTCTAATGGGAACATGTCGTACCTTGTCACTGTGGCCCTGCTCTATTTGTCTTTAAATTCTTAGTGGGGTTTTTCCCAAATTTTGGCAGCCCTTGCAGTCACTGGATACGCAATAACAGTATAGGAGACCCACTTGTTAATAATGGGTACAACAAAGCATAGCCGGCTGATGGCTCTCTAACAATAGCTAGGGCTGACTGCTGGCCTTTTAAGAATAGTAAGGGCCATCTGATGTCCCTATTAAAAATAGGCTTTATGACTTTCAGAGTTCCTCCATCATTAATAAAACAGGATGTGTCTGGTGTCACACACCACATTACCAGATAAGGTTGTTAAATTTTAAAATTACATTTCCCGGTAAATGCATTTGTCTTAAAAAAAAAACGTAAAAAAATAAAAAAAAAATAGGATCTTTCTTTAGTATAAAAAACAGTGTCACCAATTTAACAACAATGTAATTACATTGTTCAGCTCAAGCACCTAATCCTCCATCTCCAAAATTACCACATCAGTCACAAGCTGACAGCACTGCAGCACTGCTTTGGCCAAGCAGCAACAGGCTGTGCTGAAGATAACATGCTTAATGCTTAATTGACAAACCACCCAGCACTGCAGAGTTGTTGAAAGCTGTAACACAGCAGCCTGATCTGTGGCTCTCACCGCTGAACATACAGCCAGGCATGGTCATGTGTGACAATGGGCGGAACCTGGTGACGGAGAAATGACAGCCGGGGTAGATACGGTTTCCCTCTATGCCAGTCCTTTCACCAAGCTAAAGAATATGGCTGTGGTGAAATACAACTCCCACTGAGAAGCTGTTTCAGATTGAAAAACATTGTGCCCACCAGAGGATTTGATTCTGAGGGCTAACCTTTCTCCCCCGTTCAAGAGCCCCATAGCAGCTGCAAAGTTAGCGCTATCATGAACTCTCCTGATGTAGAAGCCAAGGCACACCAGAGGATTCTCTGGTGGGCCCGTCCAACCCTGCCAAGAAGCAGTCCTGGCTAGGAAAAGTGTGTGGAAAGGTTCCTGAACACTCTATGGCTGCTTTTTTACTGAGGAGGAAACACACACAAAAACGGGGAGAACATACAAAGTCCTTGCAGATGTTGTCCTTGCTTGGATTTGAACCCAGGATCCCAGCGCTGCAAGGCTTCAGTGCTAACCACTGATCCAATGTGCTGCCGTTCACCCTCTAATATCTAACAGGCTGGAGAAACTGGCACCTACTGCCGCTCTATCTTCAGCTCCTTCGTAAGAAAATGTATTTTGGCAGCCACTCAGTCTACCAAATAAAATTCCTGAGAAGGAAATTGGGGATGGCTTCACTACTGGTACTGGGGGCAGTGCTAATACCATGTCGTCGTACCATAGTTTACTGGAAATATTCCAGGCTGGTAGGAGGCAAGCAAATTCCCACAGAAAAGTACCAGCAGTAATGTTCAGGGACCCGTGCTTGTAGAAGACGGAGACAATACCGGGAGAAAAAGTGACGGCTGGGGACCGAGTATGGACATGAGGCATGAGGCATGTGGTTGTGAAAAGCTTCTGCCTCCACGAGCCTAAAAGGCCACATTTCAAGTGAAAGCAGCTTTACAGGACTTCCTGTGAGAAATGACACACAGGGTAGATAGGCTTTCCCTCTATGCCAGTCCTTTCACCAAGCTAAATACAACTGTCAGCAAAAAAAGTTGTGGACTCGCTCCATAGCGTCCCTGGCCACATTCACCTGTCCACGTGTTTGTGGTTAGGCGGTCCTTCCCAGTAAGTGCATTGGGGAGGGCACGGGTAATGTTGTGGGACACGTGCTTGTGGAAGGCGGAGGCGATACCGGGAAATATAGTGGCGGCTGGGGACCGAGTATGGACACCCGGCCGCCGCCGGCATATGGTTGTGAAAAGCTTTCTCCTCCACGAGCTTAAAAGGCCATATTTCAAGTGCAAAAAGCTGCCCAGAAATCTGGCAGTCTACTGTTGCGGCCTGTGGGAGGGTGGCTGGCTGCATACTTGCACTTGCATTCCAAGTAACAGAAAACTAAGCAGATGGTGGCCTCTATCATCATCAAGGCCTCACCTCGGCACTATGAACTCTCCTGAAGCAGAAGCCAGGGCCCGCCGGAGGAGAATCCGGTTCTCTGGTGAGCCTGTTCAACCCTGCCGAAAAGCAGCCACGGCTAAGAAAAGTGTTGGGGAAGGTTCCCGGACACTCTATGGCTGCTTTTTTAATGTGGATCGGCCATGCTTATGCATGTTATTTCTCAAACCGCATTACAGATCAGGCCATTGTCCAACTCTGTATTCAAGAAATTAAATGCGCAAACAAAGATGTGTGTGTGTGTGTCAAAGCACCACCGACAAGGGCGAGTTGATGTTGGACGGGCTGCCATTGCTTCTGCAACAAGCTGCTTTACAGGACTTCCTGTGAGAAATGACATGCAGGGTAGATAGGGTTTCCCTCTATGCCAGTCCTTTCACCGAGCTAATTATAACTGTCAGCAAAAAAAGTTGTGGACTGGCTCCGTACCATCCCATGCCACATTCACCTGTCCACGTGTTTGTGGCTAAGCGGTCCTTCCCAGTAAGTGCACTGGGGAGGGCACTGATAATGTTGTGGGACCCGTGCTTGTGGAAAGCGAAGGCGATACCGGGAAATATAGTGGCGGCTGGGGACCGAGTATCGACACCCGGCTGCCGCCGGCATGAGGTTGTGAAAAGCTTCCGCCTCCACAAGCCTAAAAGGCCACATTTCAAGTGCAAGCAGCTGTTAAAAATTTGGCTGTATAGTATTGCAGCCTGTGGGTGGGTGGCTGGCTGGCTGCCTGAATACTTGCGCTTGCATTCCAAGGAATGGGGTAGGGACAACTCAATGCTGCAGTGGGACAAGGACGGGGTCGGTGATTGTTGCAAGTCTGCAATGACAGGTTCGTGGCGGGAGACATCTTCGCATGCGCCAAGGATCACTTATGATGGGCACACTTTTAGGCAGTGACCTGGGAGTCAGAATGCTTCCAGAGGTTTTCCCCATGCTGTTCTCATGACTTTTCAGCACTGTATTCATGTGTCTGATGATGTGTCACACACCACATGGCCAGATAAGGTTGTAAAATGTTAAAATGAAATTTCCTGGTAAATGCATTTGTCTTGGTTGAAAGCAATGCAAAAGTGCAAAAATGCATCAAAAATACTACGTGTGAACATAGCCCAAGGTTTGGAGGAGTATTTTTGTTTATGGTTATTTATTTTGCCTTATATACAAGTCATTACCCTGGAAAGATGTTCCTTAACATATTTCCCCGGAAAATCCATTTAGGTTTCGTTTTTGTATGTTTTATTGTGAGTCCGTAAAAGTGGTGTAATACTCTGACAACGTTGTTGACAGCAGTGATCTGGGAGTCAGAGATACTTCCAGGGGTCTTCCCCAATACTTTCCCCATGTTATTTGAGCACTGTTCCCATCGATTTGGGCAATTTTTAGGCCCTCTGCAGACCGCCAGGGGGAGCCGCCTGAAAAGTGCTCGAGTTTCCCATAGACTTACATTGGGCTCGTTGCTCGGGTCGAGCACCCGAGTATTCCAATTTGCTCGACCCGAGCAACGGGTACCCAAGCATTTTAGTGCTCGCTCATCACTAATAATGATGGTAGAGCACTGTCAAATTAATAACACTATATAAGCATAATACATAAATAAATGATGGCCCCACAGTCTCCTCATACATAATACAATTGCGATAGTCCCCCTATACACAGTATGATGACCCTAAAGCCCCAACACATTATGATGGCTCCACAGCCCTGCTGTGTGCACTATGATTGCTAAACAGCCCCCATGCAGTTTGATTGCTCTAAAGGTACCCTATGATGTTCCCACAGCCCCCTATAAACAATACGAGGCAGTATGTGGGGATCATACTTTGTCGGGAGCTATGGGGGATCATACTTTGTGTAGGAGATCATGATGTATGTGGGGGATCATGCTGGGCACAGGGAGATATCGGAGATTATATTGTATGGGTTGGCTGTGGGACCATTGTGTTATTTGTGGGAGATCATTCTGTGTGCAGGGGGCTGTGGAGATCACACTGTGTGTGGAGATATGATGGCATTATGCTATGTGTGGGTGTCTCTGGGGGATCATACTGTGTGTGGAGAGGCTGTGAAGGATCATATTGTGAGCTGTGGATGCATTATACTATGTGTGGAATGCTGTGGAGAATCATTCTATCTGTAGATCATACTGTGCATGAGGACACCATACTGTGTGTTATGGGCTTTGGGGACCATCATCTGGCACAGAGATGCGGTGTATATCTATATTTTTATTTTTATTTTTTGTAGCACTAATTATTTTTTTGTGGGAGAATTCAGGGGCCTTTATTATTGTATGTGGGGGAGGTTTTATAGGCTATTAATACTGTATGTTAATGGAGTAAGGGTATATTATTACTGTATGTAGAGGAACTCAGGAGACATTATTATTGCATTTGGAGGGACACGGGGGGCATTATAAAATGTTAAAAAAGTACTTAGGAGGCATTATTACATTATTGGCGCATTCAGTGTATTGTTACCATTAAAGGGGCACACAGGAGGTATTATTACTTTCTAGGGCAATCACAGAGGGCATTCATTTTTTCTAGAGGATAATTTTACCATCTAGAGGGCACAAAATGGGCATTTCCCCTTGCCTGGGGAACAGTGATGGGCATTATTATGTTGAGCACTAAGAAGAGCAGTATTAGCATGCCTCACAGCAGGTTCAGTAGTAGAGACAAAAAAAATGGTGAGCAACATTGGGATATCAGTAGGATAGAGGCCTTTTGCTGGTTGTTTTAATCTCTGCAGATGAGTCCCGGCTTGAAAAAGTTGCCTTGGTGGTCTGGACCCAATGGAAAAGATAGCAAAAGTGAATGATTCCATCATAAAACCGTCACCTGTAAGTCACTATTTATAACTGTACTGTAATCTCTTAATATGTTCTGCAGAAATGAGTCTTGGTCCTTGTGTTTTATTTTTTCCAGCACAGCATGGTCACGTGCCCAGGTTCCCTTTTACTCAGTAAGATTAGGATGTGACACCAGGCCTGGCGTCAGCACCCAGCACACCTTGGCAAGTGCCGGGGCCCTGAGCAGGCAGGGGGCCCATTTACCGTCGGGCAACCCTGCGCACTATGAGACTCGTGAGCAGTGCGGTGCGGTGCCGGTGCCAGCGCCCACCACTCCCCCACTTGCTCAGGGCCCCGGCAGCACAATACTTACCTCTCCCCGTGCCTCCGCAGCAGCTCCGGTCTCCTCCGCGGCTGCGGCACTGTGACGTCTCAGCTTTCCTGAGCAGTTACAGCGCAGAGCGGGAAGACGCCGGCACGGGTGAGGAGTCCGGTGCAGCAGCAGCATGTGAGAAGTGAGGTGAGTATTTGATTTTTTTTTTTTTATACAGTATGTATGGAGGCAGGGGGAGATGTGACATCCTGCATGGGGCATTATATGGGGGGGTGACATCCTGCATAGGGCATTATGTGGGGGCACAACCTGCATAGGGCATTATGTGGGGGCCAGTATTCTGTATGGAGTGTTATATGGGGGTCAGTATTCTGTATGGAGCGTTATAAGGGGGCCAGTATTCTGTATGGAGAGTTATAAGGGGGCCATATTATCCTGTATGGAGAGTTATAAGTTGGCCAGTATCCTCTATGGAGCATTATATAGGAGCCAGTATTCTGTATGGAGCCTTAAATGGGGGCCAGTATACTGTATGGAGCGTTATATGGGGGCCAGTATCCTGTATGGAGCATTATATGGGGCCAGTATCCTCTATGGAGCATTATATGGGGACCAGTATCCTGTATGGAGCGTTATATGGGGACCAGCATCCTGTATGGAGCGTTATTTGGGGACCAGTATTCTGCATGGAGCGTTATATGGGGTCCATTATTCTGTATGTAGCCATATATGGGGCCCATAATACTGTATGGAGGACTATGTGGTGCCCATTATACTGTACGGAGGACTATGTGGGGTCATTATTCTGTATGGAGCAATATATGGGTCCATAATACTGTATGGAGGACTATGTGGTGCCCATAATACTGTATGGAGGACTATATTGTCCGGTCTGCACTCTGCGCTGCGAGGATTCGCCGGTTTCTGAGCTTTTGTAGAATTTACAATAACTATCGCTCATGTAATATAAGAAGTGAAATCTTTGCCATTGTACTATATATAAATATTTCTCTGCGGTTTATGTGCATCATGAATCATGGTATGCGTTAAAGGGGCCCACTGAGACTCTTTTGCTCAGGCCCTACACAAAAACCTGGAGCCGGCCCTGTGTGACTCCGTTGTTGTAAAAATGATTACCTTGATTAGGGACCCACTCAAATGTGATTCACCCCCACTGATCTGTTCCCTTAGATATGCCTCTCATAATAAGTCATTGCATCTTCAGCTACAGTAGGATATATTTGAAAAGTTTATTAGCTACTTGTATATACTCTTCATTTACTTGTACAGTAACTTGCTGTGCTTATATTGAGCCAATAATGTGTATTTTGCTTTCACAAAGACACATTCTTTATATTGATTGCATAAGAATAAGTGACAGTGCTTCGTAGTACAACTTAATATATGAACATTGTCAAGAAATGTGTTTAGATCACACTCTGTAGATTTACCTACTTGGGCGTGTTTCCCTTTGTGCTTGGATCTGCTTGTGCATTCATGTTGATTCTTGCGTGCGCATTCGACTAATTTTCACTGTAGATGTAGATTGCATTTTGCCTGTGTTTGCAGTAGATTGTTTGCAATTATCTGGGATAATTTCCTACGAAAATTGAAATATAATAAAATCATTTAGGAAACAGGCATCACACACTTTACTGCATATAAAAGTCTGCCAGCCTGTTACTCAGATGCTTTTGCTTCCACTGATGCCAGCGATCAAACAAAGACTGAACCTTTAGATAAGGAGCTGTTATTCCTATTATGTGCAAGCATGTCTGCAAAATGAAGAGAACAGTCACCTCAAAACATGTAGGAAGACTGACATGTTATTGATGAGCGAGCACTAAAATGCTCGGGTACTCGTTGTTCGAATCGAGCAAATTGGAATGCTCGAGTGCTTGGACAGAGTAACGAGCCCAATGTAAGTCTATGGGAAACTCTAGAATTTTTCTTGCGGCCCCCCCTGCGGTCTGCAGAGGGCCTAAAAATTGCCCAAATCGATGGGATCAGTGCTCAAATGACACATATATAGGTATTATACCACTTTTACAGACTCACAATAAAACATACATAAACAAACCCAAAATGGATTTTCCTGGGAAATATATTAAGTAACATCCTTTCCAGAGTAATGACTTGTATATAAGGCAAAATAAATAACCAAAAACAAAAATGCTCCTCCACACCTTGGGCTATGTTCACACGTAACGTTTTTTACGTGTTTTTGCACTTTTGCATTGCTTTCAACCAAGACAAATGCATTCACCGAGAAATTTAATTTTAATATTTTACAACCTTATCGGGTCATGTGGTGTGTGACATGGGAACAGTATGGGGAAGACCCCTGGGGCTGGAAGCATCTCTGACTCCCAGGGCACTGCCTAAAACTGTGGTCATCTTATCAGACGTGATCCTATATTACTGCGGTAATAATACAGACATTTTTGGCAATGTGCCAAATCTTAAACTCCATTTAAAATGGGCAAGGTGTGTGTCAAGGAACGGGGAAGTGGAGGTTATGGTGATGGCGATAGTGCACGTAGAGGCCGTGGGCAAGATGAAACTGTGCCTGCTGAGGAAGCACAACAAACACCCAAGTCATGTCGAACTACGTTCTTGTCCCAATTTCTAGGGGGCCACGGAACACCACTATGGAAGCCAGAGCAGTGTGAAAAAGTTGTTGGTTGGATAGCAGATAAAGCTTCCAGTCAGTTTGCCACCACCACCACCCTGTGTTTCACATGGTCCAGTCTCAGTAGATTTGAGTCTGGATAACATTATTATTATTACTTTATCATCATTTATTCCATGGCACTTTACATGTGAAAAGGGGGCATACATTGCAAAAACAATTACAATAATCTTGAACAAAAATGTGACAGCGACTGGTACAGAAGAGGAAAGGACCCTCCCTGCGAGGGCTCAGTCTACAAGGCATGGGTGAGGATACAGTAGGTAAGGATAGAGCTGGTTTTGCAGTGGTATGGTGGAGCGAGGGTTACTGCAGGTTGTACGCATGTTGCAAGAGGTGGGTCTTCAGTTTCCTTTTAAAGGTTTCAACAGTAGGTGAGAGTCAGAAATGGTGGGGCAGAGAGTTCCAGAGAAGGGGGGTGTACGGGAGAAATGTTGTATGCGATTGTGGGAAGAGGAGATAAGAGTGGAGTAGAGAAGGAGATCTTGTGAGGATCGGAGGTTGCGTGCAGGTAAGTACCGGGAGACTAGGTCACAGATGTATGGAGGGTATAGGTTGTGGATAGCTTTGCATTCCAAGGTTAGGGTTTTGAACTGGAGTCTCTGGGTAATGAGGAGCCAGTGAAGGGATTGACAGAGAGGAGAGGCCAGAGAATAGCGAGGGGACAGGTGGATTTGTCGAGCAACAGAGTTTAGGATAGATTGGAGGAATGCAAGAGTGTTAGAAGGGAGGCCACAGAGCAGGAGGTTGCAGTAGTCGAAATGGGAGATGATGAGGGCGTGCACTAGTGTTTTTGTAAATTTGTGGTTGGGAAATATTCAGATCCAGGAGATTTTTTTTACTTGGAGTCAGCACCTTCCTCACCCTGATCCTCCTTCCTCCCACCATTCTGAGTGCCCTGAGACAACTGATCCCACACTTGGACACTTCGAAGAGTTGTTTTGTTCATCTTTCCATTTATAGATTCTGGCCTCTCGCTCGGTCTGCTTGGAAGTGGAAAGAGCTTGGATATGTGGTTTGAAGGAGAGATTACAGTCCAGGGTTACCCCAAGAGCTGTTCACTTTTCCATCGATAAATTTGGGCCTCTCGACCCACCAGCTTCGAGCAGGGCAACAGAAAATCACATGTATAGATTTGAGAAGCCATGGTCAGCCAAAGGTGACAGTGGGAAAGTGCAAATACTGTCGCAAGAGGTGGATAATGATGAGACACAATGGACAGAAAGTCAAGAGGGGGACCTGGGTGCGGAAGTGGAAAACGAAGCGGTGGACGATGAAGTCACTAACCCAACCTGACAAGGGGACATGTAGAGCGAGGACAGCAGCACACAGGGGGAGGGAGGCGTAGCATCACAACAGGCTGGAATAAGCAGTGTGGTGGCCACAGACATAAGGCGGGCATCTGCTCCCTGGAACACCAACACGACGGAGGTTGCCAGTACAACTGTTAAATCTTCCTGAGTCTGGTTCTTTTTTAAAGGCTGTTTAGATAACGCCAAAATAACATTTGCAACATTTGCCAGGTCAGCATCAGCAAGAGCACCAAAACTACCAGCCTGACCACCACCAGCATGCTCAGGCACATGACAGCAAAGCACCTGACAAGCTGGGCCAAACACCAAGGTCCAGAAACAGTGTCTGCGGGTGACACCACTGCCTCTTCCGCTGTTGTGCATGCACACCAATCCCCTGTCCATGACGCATGTGAAGATGCCTCCAGCCCTGCACCTGTCATTGCAGACTTTCAACCATCACCGTCCATGTCCTTGTCCGTTTGCAGCGTTCAGTTGTCCCTACCACAGTTCTTGGAATGCAAGCGCGTGTATGCAGCCAGCCACCCACAGGCCGCAATACTAAACTGCCACATTTCTGGACTGCTAGCACTTGAAAATTACCTGTGCCCTTTCCAGTGCGCTTACTGGGAAGGACCGCCTAACCACAAACACGTGGACAAGTGAATGTGGTAAGGGACGGTACATCTCACTGACGCATGTCACTGGGTTAATATTGTGCTCGGTCTTCTAGACAACCAAATTATTCCTTATGGTTGGATCATCCATCTCCTTAGCTTTGTTTTACTTGGAATACAAGCGCAAGTATGCAGCCAACCACCCACCATCCCACAGGCCTCAATAGTAATCTGCCACATTTCTGGACTGCTCGCTTGGACTTGAAATGTTGCCTTTTAGGCTCATGGAGGCAGAAGTTTTTCGCAACCTCATGCCGGTTGAGTGTCCATACTCTGTCCCCAGCCACCACTATTTCTCCCGGCATCCTCTCCGCCTTCCACAAGCGCGGGTCCCAGAAAATTACCCATGCCCTCCCAAGTGCACTTACTGGGAAGGACCGCCTAACCACAAACACGTGGACAAGTGAATGTGGCCAGGGACGGTATGGAGCCAGTCCACAGTAAAAAAAAAACAGCCATAGAGTGTATGGGAACCTTCCCACACACTTTTCTTAGCCAGGGCTGCTTCTCGGCAGGGTTGGACGGGTCCACCAGAGGACCGGAGACTCTTCCGGTGGGCCCTGGCTTCATAGTGTTGAGGTGAGGTCATGATGATTATAGAGTCCACCATCTCCTTAGCTTGCTGCTGGTACTTTTATGTGGGAATCAGCTTAGCTCCAACCAGCCTGGAATATTTCCAGTTGTTTGGAATTGGCACTCAGTACCAGAAGTGAAGCCATCCACAATTTCCTTCTCAGGAATTTTATTTGGCAGACTGAGTGGCTGCCCAAATACATTAGTTTCTCACGAAAGAGCTGAAGATATTGAGCGGCAGTAGGTGCAAGTTTGTCCAGCATGTTAGATTTCAGAGGGAGAACAGAGAGGGCAGCACAGTTGGTCAGAGATTAGTATTGAAGCCTTGCAACACCGGGGTCCAGGGTTCAAATCCCACCAAGGACATCTGCAAAGATTTTGTATGTTCTCCCCATGTTTGCATGGGCTTCCCCCTCAGTAAAAAAGCAGCCATAGAGTGTCCAAGAACCTTCCCACACACTTTTCTTAGCCAGGGCTGCTTTTCGGCAAGGTTGGATGCAGCGCCGGACTGGGGTGTCTGGGGCCCACCAGTGAAATTGACTCCAGGGGCTCACCCACCCGGGCCAACCCACCCTTCAGCTATTTGAAAATACCTGTTAGCCGTTATACCCATTATATTGGCTTCTCCTGCACATCACTGTGCGCTAACCAGAAATGCGATGTACAATTAATGTAGTTTGCATTAAATGGTTTTTATTGGTGAAAACAAGTTATCAGCGATGCACAGGTTGGGAAGGTGATCACTTATTTATTGGTGGAATCCGCACTGTCAGAAGATTGTGGCACTTTGACTATTTGGTGAGATTTTTACCTCAGTATTTATAAGACAAAACCAGGAGTGGAGCAATCAGAGGTAATGTTTTATGCATTTCTCACCCATTCCTGGTTTTGATTAATATATACAGAGCTGAAAATCTCACCAAATGCCAACTTGCTTTCTCTGGTGAACCTCTGTAACTGCATCTCTGCTGCTGTGTAATAGTCACAGGACAGAGAGGGGTTAAACATCCAAGTTTTTAATATCTATTGGAAATAAAGAGGTTTCCCCTTATTGATATCAGATAAAACAAATGATCAACCACAATCCACTCTACCAAGACCAATATTACCAGATAGAAGGCAGAAATACTACCACACCGTGACCAGATCATATATTACCATCACATAGTGCCCAAATAATGCCACATACAAGGCACAAATAGCGCCACACCATGACCAAAGCACATAATGCCACCACATAGTGATCAAATGCTACCAGATACAAGGTATAAATACTGACACACCATGAGACCACATATTACCACCACATAGTGACCAAATAATACCACATACAATTAACAAATATCGTCATGTCATGACCAAAGCACATAATGCCACCACATAGTGACAAATAATACTAAAATAATAAAAATGTAAAAAAGCTCTGTATATTGGGTCAGTGTACAGGTTATACAGTGATCACCAGTGACATTATACACAGGAGCTCTGTATATAGTGTACAGGTTATACAGAGATCACCAGTGACATTATAAACAGAAGCTCTGTATATAGTGTCAGTGTACAGGCAATGCAATGATCACCATTGATATTATACACAGGAGCTCTGTATATAGTGTCAGTGTGTGTGTATAGGTAATACACATACTCACAAGTTCTTTATCTGTCGCAGACCGATATCACATCTTCTATGCAGGACTTATCTCTGCAGAAAATAACATAGTTAGCTATAACTGATCACTTCCAGAGCACAATCCACACTTTTCCCAAGACTTCTACACTACATGAAATGACAAAAAAGCAACATAGTGCCGCACTACACAGTAACAGTGCTCCAGTGTCATTCTGTGCCTGCTCATCTCTGTCAGCAGACATATTATCTGATGGCAAAGATGTAGCAGAGCTGAAGACAGAAGACCTATGGATTACGTTGGAGTGAGGATTTTTCTTTATTAAAGATGGAGTCCCTAAGTGTGTATTATTTATTACAAAAAAAAAATTCTGTCTTTTTTTTCTGTTTACTAGAAATTCATGGTGGCTATATCTAATTTGGCGTGACACCATGAATATCGGGCTTAGTAACAGCTGATAATACAAAGCTGGCCTGGTTCTAACCCTATTATTACCCAGGGTGCCACTCACCACCAGGGCCACTGGAAGAGCAGGGTAAAGCACCTGGAAATGGTGCTATGATGAATGCGCCATTTTCAGGGGTGGCTACGGGCTGCGATTTTCAGCGTGGGGGGCCAAGAACGCTTGGGCCGTTTCCATGCTGCGAATCCCAGCCCCCAGCTGCCTTGTTTTATCTGGCTGGCGATCAACATATGGCGGGAGCCCACGCAGTTTTTTTTTTATTTAAACGTTAAATAAGTTTAAAACAAATATTCGGCATCTCTGTCTTTTGATCGCCAGCCAAGGTAAAGCCAGGCAGCTGGGGGTGGCAGGCCGTAGCTGTCTGCTTTATCTGCGGTGAGAATCAAAAATTCTGCGGAGCGCTACATCGTTTTTAAAAATTTCTTTTCACACTTCTATATGTGACAGACCCAACAGCCAATCACAGATGCTGTCAACGAGGATGGGCATCTGTGATTGACTGTTCGAGTAATGTACAATCAGACCATACATTCTAGTATGGTACTATTTATGGGCTACTTTCAGGTTACTCAAGCAGCCAATCAAAGACGCCCATTCTCTGTGTCAGCGTCTGTGATTAGCTGTTGGGCCTGTCACACATATAGAAGTGTGAAAATAAATAATAAAACAAAAATGACATAGCGCTCCGCAGAATTTTTGATTCTCAGCGTAGGTAAAGCAGACAGCTACGGGCTGCCACCTCCAGCTGCCTGGCTTTACTGTGGCTGCTGATCAAAAGTCAGGAAAGCCCAATGTTTTTATTAAATTATTTAAAAAAATAAAAAAATGCGTGGGCTCCCGCAATATTTTGATGGCCAGCCAGGTAAAACCAGGCAGCTGGGGGCTGGGATTCTCAGCATGGTAAGGCCCAAGCATTCTGGGCCCCCCACGCTGAAAACGGCAGCCCGCAGCCACCCCTGGAATTGGCCATTTCCAGGCGCTTTATCCAGCTCTTCCAACGGCCCTGGTGGGGGGTGGCACGCTGGGTAATAATGGGGTTTGTACCAGCTTTGTATTATCAGCTGGTACTAAACCTGAAATTCATGGCGTCACGCCAAATTAGACTTAGCCACAATGAATTTCTAGTAAACAGAAAAAAAAATCACAACACAGAGAATTTTTTTAATAAAAATAAAACACAAAACACATGTAGGGACTACATCTTTAATAAAAACAAAATGGGCAATGGGCATGCATGATGGTACCACCAGTGGTTGGCAGGACATGCTGGGCATGAGAGTACCACAGAGGCTGACAGGACATACTAGGCATGATTCATGCCTTGTTTGTCTTGCCAGCCTCTGTGGTACTATCATGCCCACCCGGCATGTCCTGCCAGCCAGCCACTGGTGGTAGTAGTACTAGCATGATAGTACCACACTACCACCAGTGGCTGGCAGGACATGCCAGGTGGGCATGATAGTACCACAGAGGCTGGCAAGACATACAAGGCAGGCATGATTCATGCCTAGTATGTCCTGCCTGCCTCCGTGGTACTATCATGCCCACCCAGCATGTCCTGCCAGACACTGGTGGTAGTACATGCTGCTGGGCATAGTACCTGTAACCAGAGGCTGGCAGCAGGACATGCTGGGCAATGGGCATGATGATAATCATGCCCATTGCCCTGTAGAATTTACTGCCAGCCTTGGCCAGGGGTCCTCCCAGTCACTCCCCCCCACGCTTTTCATACTCACGTGACGAGATGAGCTGTAGGCCTGCAGCTGCTGCCTGGGGCAATGCCGGGTCCGTCCTCCACAGCGCGCACAGGAAGCAGTCCCAGGGCGATGACGTCATCACCCTGAGACTGACCTCCTGCGCACGTGCCGGCAGTGTCGCGCTGTGCAAAGGAGGCAGAGGGGCACTGCGGCAGCAGGCAGTGCAAGGAGATCACTCTCCCTGCTTTGCCGCTGCAGAGGGCCCATCACTAATCATATCGGCAGTACTGCCGATATGATTAGTGAACTGGGGGGGCCCTCTGTTCTCTGTACAGGGCCCTGGGGGTGTAGGGGGTGGGGATTGGGGGCGTGGCAATCGGGACCCGGGGCCCACTGGGGGTTTTCCCGATCCTCCTGTGGGCCAGTCCGCCCCTGGTTGGACGGGCCCACCAGAGTACTGGAGAATTCTCCGGTGGGCCCTGGCTTCTCCTTCAGGAGAGTTCATACTGTCAAGGTTGTGATGAGGATAGAGGCCACCATCTGCTTAGTTTTCTGTTACTTGGAATGCAAGTACAAGTATGCAGCCAACCACCCACCCACAGGCTGCAATCCTAAACTGCCATATTTCTGGACTGCTTGCACTTGAAATGTTGCCTTTTAGGCACGTGGAGGCGGAAGCTTTCCACAACCTCATGGCAGCGGCTGGGTGTCCATACTCGGTCCCCAGTCGCCACTATTTCTCCGGGTATCATCTCCACCTTCCACAAGCGCGAGTCCCAGAACATTACCCGTGCCCTCCCTAGTGCACTTAAGTGGGAAGGACCGCTTAACCACAAACACGTGGACAAGTGAATGTAGCCAGGGATGGTTCATTTCACTGATGCATTCCACTGTGTTAATATTTTGGAAGCCGGGACCCAGTGGGACCTTGTGACGGAACACGTCCTCCCAATGCAGAGGATCTGCTTGTGAAAGTATGCCGCGTGTGAGCCCATTTCAGAAAGTTAGCTACAGCTTCCGCCGCCCTGGCAGGCTTCAGAAGCGTTTGCAGCTTCCAGCTCACCGACTGGTGACTGCGCGTTGGAAATCAACGTTGCAGACGTTTGGAATGATTTTGAGCAGTTGTTGAGTACCAGCTTCAACAAGTCCGTCGGCATTCAGGTCAGCCTCCGCACATAAGAGCTGATGAGTGGGCATGGATGTCTGATATCTGTGCCCTCCTCCAAAACTTTGAGGACTTCACGAAGATGGTGAGCGGCGATGATGCCATAATTAGCATCACCATCCCGCTTCTCTGTCTACTGAAATGCTCGCTGCTCACAAATAAAAATGTCAGGACTTTGAATATTTTTGATTACATTTTGGCCATTTTTGCCCTTTTTCAAGATGGCGTCTTTTGTCTCATGTGCCCCTTGTCTTCCTGCTTTATAACTCCACCCCAGCCTCTAGTCAATGCTAGAGTATTCTGCCTGTGACCTGTTCCTGGTGGTTTCCTAGTTTCCTGCTTTCTCCTGCAAACCTGTGTGGATCTCCTGTTACCTGCTCTCAGAGATTCTGCTGCATTCACTTGTTACCAGCATTCCTCCTTCTCCTGGCTACTTGTGCTGCTTCCTCTGAGCCTCAGTCCTCACCTGCATTTTGCTAACAAGTAAGCTGGTTTCTGCTCTGACTCCCCTTCATTAGATAGTTGCAGAGCATGGGCCTGTGCTGCACTATCCTAGACTTCCTACCCAGGCCTCCCTGGATTATCTAATATATATTGTATGGACTTACTTGCATCTATATATATATTTGTGTATGGACTTGATGAAGACTTACTTGTTTTCTAGCATCCTCTAGTGTGAACTGTGCTTTACAGACTGCTCTGCTGATTGCATTTCCACCTGAATGTTTATGGACTTTGAGTTTTCGTCTGCACTTGTTTGAAACACCGTGTGTTTATAATATAAACTTTGACACCTATAAACTGTGTTCTGTAGTATCTTTGTTCCAAACAAAGAGACTCCTGGGGTATCCATTATAATTATTACGAAAGAGGAGGCATTGCAGGCGGAGCAAGGAACTGTACAGGGTGATGTTACCCTGCCCAACCTCATCTCAGCGCGGATTGAGTGATAATGAGGAGGAGGAGGAAGAGAACATAGACAGTAATACTCTTGGTGAGAACAGGGAAGTCTTGGCTGTTGGCAGTCTGGCACACAAGGCCGACTTTATGTTCCTCTGCCTTTACGGTGACCATCGCATTGTACACATTTTGGGCATTACAGAGAACTGGCACGGCATGAGAGAATTCTTGGAGACCGACGTGTGAGGTTCTGATTAAGGAGGATGTCTGTCTTTGATCAGTTGCAGAACGGAGGGCACAGGAGGGGTGATACACAGAAATGAGTGCAGAACTGTGGACAGATTGGTGGATGAGAGAGATGAGTTTGTATTGTATTCTGCAGTGATTGTTGAACCTAACCTGTGCAACGACTGGCACAGGGTAGTGGCGTCGGTGAAGCAGCTTGATAGAAATATGACCCTGGCTGCTGCATTCAGAAGGGATTGGAGAGGAGACAGTTTGCTTAGAGGGAGACCGATCAGAAGAGAGTTGCACTAGTGAATAAGAGTGACAGTAAGAGTTTTTGCAGTATCAAAGGTGAGAAAAGGTCGACTTCTGGAGAAGTTTTTAAGGTGCAGTTGATATCAGCGAGTGAGTGATTTTCCAAGTTGAATAAAGGAAAGTTGTGTGTCAAATATTATTCTAAGATAATAGGCGTGCCGATTAGGAGTTATGGTGGCAACACCTAAAGGAAATTGCAAAGTCAGGTATAGGTAGGTTAGTAGAGGGAGGAAACCGAGGAGAGGAGAGGACCCTGCCCATGAGGGCTCAGTCTACAAGGCATGGGTGAGGATAAAGTAGGTGGGGGTACAGTTGGTAGTACAGCGGTATGGTGGAGCGAGGGTTACTGCAGGTTGTAGACTTGCCGGAAGAGGTGGGTCTTTAGCTTCCTTTTAAAGGTTTCAACAGTAGGCGAGAGTCTGATATGTTGCGGTAAACAGTTCAAGAGTAGAAGGGATTCACAGGAAAAATCCTGTATGTGATTGTGGGAAGAGAAGAGAAGATGGGAGTAGAGAAGGCGATCTTGTGAGGATCGGAGGTTCCGTGCTGGTATGTTCCGGGAGACTAGGTCACAGATATATGGAGCAGACAGGTTGTGGATGGCTTTGCATGTCATGGTTTTGGTTTTGAACTGAAGTCTCTGGCCAATAGGGAGCCAGTGAAGGGATCATAGATTGTAATCTTATAGATTGCTGGAGCCAGTCCACAGTAAAAAAGGGTTTTACGCGCCCACCAGAGAATCCTCGTCTGGGCCCTGGCATCTCCATCAGGAGAGTTCATGATAGCGCAAACTTGCAGCTGCTATGGGGCTCTTGAGCGGGAGAGAAAGGTGGGCCCTCAAAATCAAATCCTCTGGTGGGCCCAATGTTTTTCACTGACACTGCTTCTCTGTGAGAGTTGTATTTCACCACAGCCATATTCTTTAGCTCAGTGAAAGGACTGTCATAGAGGGAAACCGTTTCTACTCGGGCTATCATTTCTCTGCCACCAGGTTCCACTCATTGTCACACATGACCATGCCTAGCTGTATGTTCAGTGGTGAGAGCCACAGATCAGGCTGCTGTGTTACAGCTTTCAACACACCGCGGTGGGCGGTTTGTCACCTAAGCATTAAGCATATTATCTTCAGCACAGCCTTTTGCTGCTTGGCCAAGGCAGTGCTGCAGTGCTTTCAGCTTGTGACTGATGTGGTCATTTCGGAGATGTAGGCTTAACCGGAGGAGGAGGTGCAGGAGCTGAACAATGTGATTACATTGAGGTTACATTGGTGAGTCTGGTTTTTATACTAAAGAAAGATATGCTATTTGTCAGCGGCCAACTGAGAATAGGTTTCAATTCTCAACTGCAATACTTTAAATGGAGTGTAATATTTGACACACTCACAATAATTGCTGGATTACTAGGGCAGTCATATGGGATAACCTCTGATGGCCACGGTTTCAGGCAGTTGCCTAATAGTATGGCATTTGTCAGCGAAAAAGTGTCAGTTGGCTCTACAAAACACTGGTGGCTGACTTTAAAAGGAGTGGAATATTTGGCATGCTCCACAAACTTTTTGCATTATTATGGCAGTCATATGGATCACGTGCATCTGATCATTGAAAAAAGTTCCTCTGTTACCACAATACAGTAGCATGAATAAAACAAAAAAAATCTGGCTGTATTCTGCGAACAAGCAAATGGAGCTGTAAAATGGTGTACACTGACACACTGCTACAATCTATAAATAAAAGACAATATTTTCCACGTTCACTACAAATGGCTGAATTTGAACCGCAGTTATATGTGATACGTCTGACAGAGAACCCCGGTTTTAAATAGCAGGCCTGTTATTTGCTAATACTATCCTTCACTGATACCTAGTGTAAATAGCTTGACCGACACACTGCAACAGAATGGAAAAGGAGGCCAATATTTTCCACGTTCAGTTTACATTTCTGAATTTTTATCGCTGTAATATGGAACAGATCTGGCTTTATTCTGCAGTGATAACAAGCAAATGGCTCAGAAAAATGGTGTACTCTGGATTGCTTTTTAAGCAAATAACCAGGATTAAGATCAAAATAATTTTTCCCTGGCCCCTGATACCTGGGGCTATGTCTACAAATATCTGTAAGAACAGCAGCAGCAGGAATGTTCAATGGACCCTCTTGCACTATATGCACTGCAGTCTGCCACATACACTGCCTGCCTGCCTAATTCCTGCTATCACCACTGAATATATGCAGCTGGATTACTCCTTAGAATTACTGTTAGTTCAGTTGGTCATATATATACAGTACAGACCAAAAGTTTGGACACACCTTCTCATTTAAAGATTTTTCTGTATTTTCATGACTTTGAAAATTGTACATTCACACCGAAGGCATCAAAACTATGAATTAACACATGTGGAATTATATAGTTAACAAAAAGTGTGAAACAACTGAAAATATGTCTTATATTCTAGGTTCTTCAAAGTAGCCACCTTTTGCTTTGATGACTGCTTTGCACACTCTTGGCATTCTCTTGATGAGCTTCAAGAGGAAGTCACCGGAAATGGTTTTCACTTCACAGGTGTGCCCTGTCACGTTTAATAAGTGGGATTTCTTGCCTTATAAATGGGGTTGGGACCATCAGTTGTGTTGTGCAGAAGTCAGGTGGATACACAGCTGATAGTCCTACTGAATAGACTTTTAGAATTTGTATTATGGTAAGAAAAAAGCAGCTAAGTAAAGAAAAACAAGTGGCCATCATTACTTTAAGAAATGAAGGTCAGTCAGTCCGAAAAATTGGGCAAACTTTGAAAGTGTCCCCAAGTGCAGTTGCAAAAACCATCAAGCGCTACAAAGAAACTGGCTCACATGAGGACCGCCCCAGGAGAAAAAGACCAAGAGTCACCCCTGCTTCTGAGGATAAGTTTTTCCGAGTCACCAGCCTCAGAAATCGCAGGTTAACAGCAGCTCAGATTAGAGACCAGGTCAATGCCACACAGAGTTCTAGCAGCAGACAAATCTCTACAACAACTGTTAACAGGAGACTTTGTGCAGCAGGCCTTCATGGTAAAATAGCTACTAGAAAACCACTGCTAAGGACAGGCAACAAGCAGAAGAGACTTGTTTGGGCTAAAGAACACAAGGAATGGACATTAGACCAGTGGAAATCTGTGCTTTGGTCTAATGAGTCCAAATTTGAGATCTTTGGTTGCAACCACCGTGTCTTTGTGCGACGCAGAAAAGGTGAACGGATGGACTCTACATGCCTGGTTCCCACCCTGAAACATGGAGGAGGAGGTGTGATGGTGTGAGGGTGCTTTGCTGGTGACACTGTTGGGGATTTATTCAAAATTGAAGGCATACTTGAACCAGCATGGCTACCACAGCATCTTGCAGCGGCATGCTTTTCCATCCGGTTTGCGTTTAGTTGGACCATCATTTATTTTTCAACAGGAAAATGACCCCAAACATACCTCCAGGCTGTGTAAGGGCTATTTGACGAAGAAGGAGAGTGATGGGGTGCTACGCCTGATGACCTGGCCTCCACAGTCACCAGACCTGAACCCAATCGAGATGGTTTGGGGTGAGCTGGACCGCAGAGTGAAGGCAAAAGGGCCGACAAGTGCTAAGCATCTCTGGGAACTCCTTCAAGATTGTTGGAAGACTATTTCCGGTGACTACCTCTTGAAGCTCATCAAGAGAATGCCAAGAGTGTGCAAAGCAGTCATCAAAGCAAAAGGTGGCTACTTTGAAAAACCTAGAATATAAGACATATTTTCAGTTGTTTCACACTTTTTTATTAAGTATATAATTCCACATGTGTTAATTCATAGTTTCGATGCCTTCAGTGTGAATGTACAATTTTTAAAGTCATGAAAATACAGAAAAATCTTTAAATGAGAAGGTGTGTCCAAACTTTTGGTCTGTACTGTATATATATTTATATATACAGCTCTGGCAAAAATTAAGAGACCACTGCAAAATTTTCAGTTTCTCTGATTTTTCTCTTTATAGGTATATTTGAGTAAAATGTACATTGTTGTTTTAATTTTTAAACCACTGACAACATGTCTCCAAAATTCAAAGCTAAAGTTTTGTATTTATTTGCAGCAAATGATAAAGCGTCAAAATACTAAAAAAGAAATAGTGCTTTCAGACCTCAAATTACTCATGTTTTAACTCAGGAACAGTTCAGAAATCAATATTTGGTGGACTAACCATGATTTTTAATCACAGCTTTCATGCGTCTTGGCATGCTTTCCACCAGTCTTTCCATGCATTCCAATAGAAAACTGTTCAGTGGTCTCTTAATTTTTGCCAGAGCTGTATATATGTTGTGGAATACCTATACTAATAGGACGTTCAATGAACCCTCTTGTGCTGTATCATGCACTGCAGTCTGCCACATAAACTGGCTGCCTGCCTAACTCCTGCTATCACCACTGAATATATGCAGCTAGATTAGTCCTCAGAAGGACTGGTAGTTCATCTAGATATATATATATATATATATATATATATATATATATATATGTGTAGTGGAATACCTATACTAACTATGAAGAAGCAAATCTCTCCCTGACGCAGCAGCAGCTCTCCCTACTCTGCCTGATTCCGGGGTAGACTGTGACGAGCATGGCAGAGCCCGGTCTTATATACACCTGATGATGCTGTGCGGCCAGCCAATCATTAGGTGTCATTAGGCAAACATGTTCCCTGGTCATTAATAACAGCTCACAGTTGTTTCATTAGCTGCTATGTCCTCACGAACAGCAACATGCAGCGCTTTGGATGCAGCGTATTTTCGCTGTGTCCAAAACGCTGTGTTCTAATGCTGCACTTGTTTTGTTAATACATGCGGATCCACCGCATATAATGACATTTTAATCGGTTAAAATCTGCAGCGAAGACTAGCGTGTCCGCAACAGAAATTGTCATGCTGCTGGTGAATTTGGGTACATGCCCACAATCAGGAGCCGCTGCATGTCTGAAGCTGTGTGTTTATACAGCATTGAACCCACAGCATCCAGATGTTGCAGCATAGTGGGTGGGATCTCTAGAAATCCCATGTCCACTATGCATGCATCTGAGGCTGCGGATCACCTGTGGACACTGACATGTGGCGCGTCTTTCAGGACCGCAGCATGTCAAATTCTCTTACGGAGTCGCTAGTCTCCGCAACAGAAATTTGACCACTCGAATGTATTGAATGCGATGAATCTGCACGGTTAAGTGAACACTTGGATTTACCTGCATTTAATAGAACGCAGCATTTTGGACGCAGCAAAAATATACTGCATTCAATGCGCTGCTACGTCCAGATTATGGGCACATAGCATAAAAAATGTAAAAAAAAATTGCGTGGGCTCCCGGGTCATTTTTATAACCAGCAGAGGGAAAGCCGACAGCTGGGGGCTGATATTAGTACCCGGGGAAGGGGCCATTAGCCAAAAATATTCCCTGGCCATCCCATAGCTGTTTTCTTAGCCTTTACTGGCTAGATTACAGGGGGACCCCAGAAATTGAAATAGGAACCCCCTATAAAATCTATCCAGCAAAGGCTAAACAGACAGCTGTGGGCTGATATTAATAGCCAAGGAAGGGGCCATGGATACTAGCCCGCTCTGCAGCTAATATCACCCCTCAGCAGTCCCAGAAATGGTGCATCCATAAGATGCGCCAAATCTGGCGCTTAGCTTCCGCGCTTCCCATTGCAGTGTAGTGGTGGCGAGTGGGGTAATGGGGTTGGGGGTTCATGTCAGCCTTGTTCTGGCGACTGACATGAAGCCCATGTTAGGAATAGAGAGGCATATATAAGACGCCCTCATTACTAGCCCCGTAGTAAAGTTTTCAACGCTTTTTCAATAAAGACACGGCCAGAATAAAGTTTTTTATTGAAATAAAATTACACAAAGTTTTAATAATTTTTTTATTGCTCTCTCAATCCCCAATGCCCTTGTCTCCTAACAAAAAAACAAAAACAATCAAATCCCTCACCTGTCTGCCATCATGACATAATCCAGATTGTCTCTTGGCAATCCGGGTCACTTCTACAGCAGCCACATCAATCACTGATGTGACTGTTGCAGAAGACAGCACTGTACACTGACAGGAGTGTGATCACTCCTGTCAGTGTACATTGCTCTGCTGCAGGCTGAGGTAAGATGAGTTAATAAACTGAAGATCAGATGATCAGCTCTGGTGACCCCATACTGCATCAGTGGTACGTGGGAACATTCTTGAGAATATTCCCACACAGCACAGGTGCCATAAACTGAGGTCCTGGAGTTCTCAGCTGATCTTCAGCTGTGAACTCGCGTGACCTCAGCCGACACCGCAGCGATGTACACTGCAGGAAGTGAACACGCTCCGGTCAGTGTAACACCAGCCGCTGGCATGATCGAGTTGCCGGGGGACATCAGGAGGACGGCGGGACACCAGGAGACGCCGGACAGGTGAGGATAAAGGTGTTTGTTATTTTAATATTGATTTTTACTCTTTTTTTTTATACACCGCGCACAGCCCCAGCTCGGCTGAGGAGACTACTGAACCCCTCAGCCACGCTACTCTGGCTGCTATCAGCGGGGGCAGCGGTTGGATGATGGGAGAAGTAGTCTTCGTCCCCTGCCAGGGTATCATTCTTTGAGCGTTTTTGCACTGCAGGATCGCTACAAAGAATGGACATGCTGCATATTTTAATGTAATGACAATCCTGAGCAGAAAATTCCATCTCATGTTCACAGCACATCAGGATTGTCATTGCATTAGCTGGCAGATGGATTACCTAGCATTTTTTGGTGAATTTCCAAGTGGATAAAGCGCCACGAAAACACATTAAAAATGCTCAGTGTGCACTTAACCTAAGACCAGATTCACCCAAGCACATTTCAAGGTGTATATAATTGGCTGCAATTTCTTGTCTGGCAGTGGATCTCCTGACCTCAACTTTCAACCATATATGTATCTATGAGGGCTCACACCAGCGTATAACACGGCCTAGTGCTATGTGATGTTTCATTGGCTAGCACTCGGCCCAATGATTTTGTGGCGCCCTGCTACGCATGGTGCCACAGAACCCAGAAGGCTGCATGGACGGATTTCTCCACAAGAGGCCCTCACTACATGCAAACACCTCCACCTTCCACCTCATACCAGCAGAGGGAGCCCTGTTAGGGATATATAAAGGGAAGGTGGAGCCAGGCAGCTCAGTTCTTAGTTGGTGATTAGTTGAGTTGACAGTGTGCTCAGACAGCGAGCAGCACACAGGCTGCCGTTAGAGGCAAGCTAGGCCTCCAGCAGCTCTGAAGCCAAACAGAGAGCGTGTCGACGCTCAGAAAGCAGTGAAGACGCAGCACGCCAGCTGCCTTGTAGTGAAGGCCCCGAGCGTGGCCGACGGCGAGGAGAGAAGGAGTGATAAAGGGGGCAGAGGAGCATACCAGGCTCACCCCAATATATTTACCGGACACCGAGTCCCAGCCTACAGGGACCCTTCACACCCAGTAGGGTTAACTTGAATCCCAGGAGGACTACAAGTCCCTGGCGGACCTGAAGCTAGACTCACAGGACCAGGTACCACAAAGGCCCCGACGTCCAGGGATAGTGGTTATCAACCGGAGGTCCTACTTCAGAGGAACAGGTGGAGCAACAAGCAAGACACATAAGCTACGCACAGTTGCAGGCTGGCTAGGAGCTTACACAGAGACAGACACGGAACAGGAGGCCTTATACCCGCTCACTGGGGAGAAGTTTGAAAGTGCGCCCTTCACCTAGAGTACCCTGGACCATATCTACCAGCTGAACCAGTAAAGGTAACGAAGCAGAAACCCCCTGTCTCTGTCCATTACTCCGGCTGCGCCATCGTTCCCTACCTGCACCACAACGCCTAGCGCACCCACCTCCATTCATTCTATACTGATCTGAGGCCTGCTCCAACTGTGGGGAGCCATCCCATCAAAGCTGCCCATAACATCAGCCTCAGTGGACTGTCGCAGCGCTGGTAACCTCTTACCAGAATCCACAGGTGTCGTCACAAACTTTTATTTTCCTTTTACTAAACCCCTTTTTTGCGCACTGTCCGCCCTGGGTCTGCCACCGTGATATACATTTATACTGCCCCAGACAGTAAGGCCCCACCCGGGGCGAGACAGCTCGTTTTTGGCGTCATGAACAGGATAGCGTGCCCGTTGCCACCTGGTACTGTGCGCCTTAATGAACTTTAAAACTCACTGTGGTGAAGCTATTCCCGCCATTTTCCGGAGTTTCCCGCAACTGGCCGCCATTTTCCGGACGCCGCGTGGGAAGAAGAGGGGCGTAACCGCTGGAAGCGCGCGAAGTCGAGGACACGCCCCGCCCCTGACGTCGAACCAGGAAGCGTCAGGTCCTGGAAGGAGCGAAAAGACGCCCTGACGTAGGACGCAAGCGACGCACGGTCCCTAAGAAGACCGTGACCTGCGGAGCTGCGGCCTACCTGTGGAAAAGTATAGAAGGTAGGCCTCGGTTCACTAGGGGGGCGCAATGATGTCGGAAGCCCAGCAGAATGCCGATGTATCGGCTAACGGTCCCGATGTCCCACCTGCGCTCGGCTCTGAGCAGGCTGAGGCGGCCGCTCCACCAGCAGGGCCTGTAACCCTTGTCATACCTATGGCCCTGCCGCATATCCCGGGAGCAAAGTGGATCCCCCAGTATAGCGGCAAACCTGACACCTTGTCCGGATTCAAAAGGAAGATATGCGGCATACTAGACATGTACTCTATGACTGGCAAACAGAGAGCCACTGTAGTGTTAGGACAATTGACTGGTGCCGCTGAGTGAGAAGTTGAGACCTGGCCAGCCGCAGACCAAGAACCAGTGTCCACTATCTTTAAAAGACTGCAAGCAGCGTTTGAAAACCGCACTGAGACAGATCTCCGGATGAGGTTCTAACATTGCGTCCAAAAGCATGAGGACAGTATCCGGGACTATGCCTGGCACTTACAGGACAGCATCCATGATGAAAATAAAATGCTGACGGAACAGTTCATCCGGGGGTTGAAGTCCCAGGAAGAGAGCAGAACTGTACTGTTGTGGGCTCTAGACCATCCAGATGCCACCTTTGACACTCTTAAGGACATGGCTATAAAGGGCCTGCAGCCCCTGGAAACCACAGATACTGCTATCCAGCGTTACCAGGGTGGGACCATCCCAGAGCCCGCAGCACCCACCATTCCTTCATTGACAGCTGAAACAAGGATGCAAACAGTGCCCCCTGGTGAGCTGGACAGCCTAAGCTCTGAAGTGCGCCAGTTAAGTAAAGCCCTGGCCACTGTCATGAGTACCCTGCAGCTACAAAAGGAGCCTGAGCCAGAAGGAAGGATCCTGCTAGCCGACAGCCCTGAGGATGTCCCCTGGATGAGGAGAAGAAGAAGGACAACACCACCCCGGAGGAGGACAAGGCCACCCCGTGGGAGGACCAACGACCAACGTCACCCTCCTGAAGACTTCATCTGCTACGGCTGCCATAAAGCAGGCCTTACCACTCGGGCCTGTCCTTTAAACGAGAAAACCCTGGGGCTGAGGGCCAACACCCAGGAGTAGAGCAACCAGGCCCGTCAAACTGGTACCGCCGGTTCATAGGAGGTAGACCTTTCCTGTCCATTGTACTGGACAACATCGCGACCCCTGCTCTGCTGGACACAGGATCTCAAGTAACCATTATGCCTGATGTCCTCTACAAAAGGTTCTGTTCCATAGAAGAACTTCACCTGCCAGACCGAAACCTTTCCGTGTATGCCTCTAATGGCCTCCCCCTTAACCTAGTCGGGGTTAAGGATGTGGCAGTAAAGGTGGGAAGAGTGGTACTGAAGGACCAGGGACTAATTGTAGAAGAGACTAATCCTGGTGATACAGACTTGTATATAGTACTTGGCACGAATATTGTTGGTAACTGTTTGGGAGAAGTGTTGTTCTTGCTCCAACAGATGGCTGACACAGCCAGACCAGGGCAGAGGAGGGTGCTCCAGAAAGAGATCCGAGCCCTTATGTACCAGCAACAGGTAAAGCTATCAGGTGGTGAAATTGGTAATGTACGGGTGACTGACCCAATACCCATTGTGATCCCCCCAATGAGTGAAATGCTGATTTGGTGTAGAGCAGCAATAGGTCTCTGAGGATGGAGCTACCAGGCGGTAGTAGAGCCCCTTAGCTCTGAGCATAGACCTACACTCTTGACTGCCAGAGGGGTGGTGGATGTACGCAATGGGAGGGTGCCCATACGCCTCCTGAACTATGGGGAGGACGAGGTTAAATTACCACGCTACACCACTGTTGCCAAACTGTACACAGTAGATAACAACTCCATACATACGGCAGAGTCCTTAACCTTACCAGATGAAGTAGAGGATAATGACCCAGCAACCCAGGTGGAGGATTGGTGTCGACAGCTCCATGTTGGGACAGACACCACTCCTGTCCATCAGAAGCAGGGCGTACAGCGGGTGGTTCAGGAATACAAATAGGTATTCAGTAAACACCCACTTGACTTTGGGAGGATTAAGGGAGTACAACACCATATTCCCACAGGTGACCATCCACCCATCAAAGAACGTTACCGGCCTATACCACCAGCGCACTACCAGAAGGCAAAGGAGATGTTGCACGACATGAAAAAGGCAGGGGTAGTAAGGGATAGTTGTAGTCCCTGGGCAGCTCCCCTAGTTCTAGTCAGGAAAAAGGACGGAAGCATGAGAATGTGTGTAGATTACAGACAAGTAAATCGCATTACACATAAAGATGCATACCCTTTACCACGTATAGAGGAATCCCTGGCTGCCTTAAAGTCTGCAAATTACTTTTCCACCCTTGACCTCACTAGTGGGTACTGGCAAGTAGCTGTTGCTGAGGAGGATCGGGAGAAGACAGCCTTTACTACCCTGATGGGACTCTGCGAGTTCAATAGTATGCCGTTTGGACTCAGCAACGCCCAGGGAACGTTCCAGAGATTGATGGAGTGCTGCCTGGGACACCGCAACTTCGAGACTGTACTACTATACCTGGATGACGTGATAGTGTACTTCAAAACGTAAGAGGACCACTTGAGGCACCTGGCAGAGGTATTTGAATCACTGTCCCTGTATGGGATGAAGCTGAAACCCTCCAAGTGCCACCTGCTCAAGAGAAAGGTACAGTACCTGGAGCACATCGTCTGTCCAGAAGGAGTAGCATCAGACCCGGAGAAGGTCACTGCCATCCAGAAAAGGCCAGAGCCGAAGAGCTTCAAGGAGGTATGTCAGTTCCTGGGACTAGTCGGGTATTACCGGAGGTTTGTGAAGTACTACACCAAGAAGGCTGCGCCTTTGCAAGATCTCCTGGTAGGACAGTCCGGGAGAGGCAGAAACCCCCCGTTCCAGTGGGGTAAGGAGCAAGCTGAATCCTTTAAGGTGATGAAGGAGATCCTGACCGGCAAAGAGATCCTAGCCTACCCTGACTACAGCCAACCGTTCCTGCTGTACACTGATGCCAGCAACGAGGGGTTAGGAGCTGTGCTAAGTCAGAAGTAGAATGGCCAAGAAAAGGTGATCACCTATGCAAGCAGGAAGCTCCGCCCGACCAAGAGGAACCTGGAGAACTATAGCAGATTCAAGCTGGAGTTCATGGCCCAGTTCTGGGCCATCACCGAGCAGTTCAAACACTATCTAGCCTCCAGTAAGTTCACTGCCTACACAGATAACAACCCCTTGACTCATCTGGAAACAGCCCAGCTAGGAGCCATGGAACAATGATGGATGGCTCGGCTGTCAAACTACCAATTCACTATTAAATACCGGGCGGGCCGGAAGAACGCCAACGCCGATGCCCTGTCCAGGAGGCCTCACCAGTCGGATACTGAAGAAGAAGTGGACGACCTGGAAGAGATCGAGCTACCTGCTTTTCACCGTAATGGAATGGTCCACGAGCAACGAGCCTCCAGGAGGCATTGCGATAAGATGCTAAACCCTATGCCTCACCACAGCTGGAAGGAGACCCAGGACAGTGACCCGGTTGTCAGCCATATTAAGGAACTGATAACCCAGGAAGGTTCCTCCCTGGAGAAGGACGCATCTCTACAAGCCAAGCAGCTGTGGAATGAGAGGAGCCAGCTGTTCATCTATAGGGAGAAGCTGTGCCGAAGGTATGTCAACCCGAGGACCCATGAGATGGTGTGGCAGATCGTAGTGCCCAGGACGGACATCCAGATGGTGTTGGAGGCCTACTACGATCAAGCGGGGCACTTTGGCTGGAAGAAGCTAGAAACCCCGCTGAAGTGTCGGTTCTATTGGGTAGGAATGCGCAGTTCCATTGAGAGGTGGTGCCGAGACTGTGGACCCTGTAGACTCAGAAGGAAAGACTACAGCAGTCAGAAGGCAACCCTGGAACCCATCAAGACAAAACGGCCCTTGGAGATCGTGGCCCTTGACCATGTCAAGCTGTCACCCAGCAGGTCAGGATATTCCTATGGCCTGACCATGGTGGATCACTACTTCCGGTTCCTGGTGGTCGCACACGTCAATGATCTGATAGCAGAAACTTCGGCGAAAACGTTTCAGGCGTACTTCTGCAGGCCCCATGGATACCCGAAGCAGGTGCTGACAGATCAAGGCTCAGCCTTTGAGGCCGAATTGTTCAAGGAGTTCGGCAATTTGTACGGGTGTAAAAAGATCCGGACTACACCATACCACCCCCAAACCAATGGACTTTGTGAAAAGATGAATAACATCATCATCGATCTGCTGAAGACCTTACCACTAGAGGAGAGAAATCAGTGGCCAGACCTACTACCTGACCAGGTAGATCTGTACAACCACATACCTGTGAGTTCCACCAATTGCACTCCAGCATATCTCATGCGAGCAAGACCCGAAAAGTTGCCCATGGACGTGAAGCAGATATGTCCACTGAGGACTGGGACATGACCAGACAGGAGCAGTACAGAAGTGTACAGGCATGTGTCGAACACAGTCTCACTCGGGTGAGGGACAAGCAGGAAGCTCAGTACAATAAAAATGCACCCGCAGAACCCTTCACACCAGGAGAAGTGGTGTTAAAAAGAAACCACAAACTTGATGACCAGTGGGAGAGAGAACCCTACACTGTGTTAAACTCAAGGTTTGATAACAGAAAGACCTGTTTAATTACTAAGGACGGAGGAAGAACGACGGCAACAGTATCCAGGGACCATCTGTAGTTGTGTCCAGGTCTGCTAAAACCCCAGGAGGAAGTGCCTCTCACCGTACCGGAGGAGCCTAAAGAAGCAGTAATACATACTGAATTAGGAGATTTCCCGGCAGATTGGCCCCAACTAGGAGGAGCAGTAATCATACCTGTAATCACCTTCTACCCACAGCAAGAAGAACCAGTAGGTGCCCCAGAGGAGCCTGCTCGGGAAGAATTCCAGGAAGAAGAATCCCCGGCTGGAGCAGAGCAGGAAGGCTCAGCTAATGGTACACTTGCCAGTCCCGCAGGGAGGTCAAGGCAGTCTTGTAGCCCCTCCACCTCTAGTACTGACAGAATGGGAAGTAGTGCGAATACCAGTACCACACGCCTTCCAGTACCACACAGGTCTACATGTAGTACCAAAGGTCAGGCCCCTGCCAGATATAGAGAATGAAGAAGAAAATTCTGATTGTATAAATAGTTGCCTCTGGGGTATGTTATTATTGTAAAATTGTCATGTATTTAATCATTGTTTTGTTTTGCCTTGCTTATGGACAATTTAAGTGATAAGGTTAAGTGTCCATATCTCTAGTTACCCCTAAGGGTATATACATAAAAGGACTCTGAGGCTGAGGACTGTGAGCAGCCCAAAAAACTGTTCCTGTAAATAATTGCACTCCCTGGAGTGCCTTGTCGTTGTCCACTGAACAAAAACCCGTTTGACGTGGCGGAAGACGTGGTCCATCACTGGATCACCTATGCCCTATGCCCTGCAGCCACGCCCAGGGCCTACGTGGAGGGTTTGTGGACTGGTCCATCATACTACCATGTACTTTTGGTGAAAAGGACACCACGTTACGGGACTTGCTGTAGCCATATTGTTATTATTGTAAATATTAATGTAATTGTTGTTATTGTTAACCTATTTTTGCAAAAATGCTTCAGTCCGGGAGTACTGTGTTTTACTAGGGGGGAATGTGGCGCTCTGCTGCGCATGGTGCCACAGAACCTAGAAGGCTGCACGGACGGATTTCTCCACAAGAGGAATGCTCAGTGTGCACTTAACCTAAGACCAGATTCACCCAAGCACATTTCAAGGTGTATATAATTGGCTGCAATTTCTTGTCTGGCAGTGGATCTCCTGACCTCAACTTTCAACCATATATGTATCTATGAGGGCTCACACCAGCGTATAACACGGCCTAGTGCTATGTGATGTTTCATTGGCTAGCACTCGGCCCAATGATTTTGTGGCGCCCTGCTACGCATGGTGCCACAGAACCCAGAAGGCTGCATGGACGGATTTCTCCACAAGAGGCCCTCACTACATGCAAACACCTCCACCTTCCACCTCATACCAGCAGAGGGAGCCCTGTTAGGGATATATAAAGGGAAGGTGGAGCCAGGCAGCTCAGTTCTTAGTTGGTGATTAGTTGAGTTGACAGTGTGCTCAGACAGCGAGCAGCACACAGGCTGCCGTTAGAGGCAAGCTAGGCCTCCAGCAGCTCTGAAGCCAAACAGAGAGCGTGTCGACGCTCAGAAAGCAGTGAAGACGCAGCACGTCAGCTGCCTTGTTGTGAAGGCCCCGTGCGTGGCCAACGGCGAGGAGAGAAGGAGTGATAAAGGGGGCAGAGGAGCATACCAGGCTCACCCCAATATTTTACCAGACACCGGGTCTGAGCCTACAGGGACCCTTCACACCCAGTAGGGTTAACCGGAATCCCAGGAGGACTACAAGTCCCTGGCAGACCTGAATTTAGACTCACAGGACCAGGTACCACAAAGGCCCCGACGTCCAGGGATAGTGGTTACCAACCGGAGTTCCTACTTCAAAGCAACAGGTGGAGTAACAAGCAAGACACACAAGCTAGGCACAGTTGCAGGCTGGCTAGGAGCTTACACAGAGACAGACACGGAACAGGAGGCCTTATACCCGCTCACTGGGGAGAAGTCTGAAAGTGCGCTCTTCACCTAGAGTACCCTGGACCATATCTACCAGCTGTACCAGTAAAGGTAACGAAGCAGAAACCCCCTGTCTCTGTCCATTACTCCGGCTGCACCATCGTTCCCTACCTGCACCACAACGCCCAGCGCACCCACCTCCATTCATTCTACACTGCCCTGAGGCCTGCTCCACCTGTGGGGAGCCGTCCCATCAAAGCTGCCCCTAACATCAGCCTCAGTGGACTGTCGCAGCTCTGGTAACCTCTTACCAGAATCCACAGGTGTCGTCACAAACTTTTATTTTCATTTTACTAAACCCCTTTTTGGCGCACTGTCCGCCCTGGGTCTGCCACCGTGATATACATTTATACTGCCCCAGACAGTAAGGCCCCACTGGGGGCGAGACAATATTCTATGGGACAGGGCAGATTTGCTATTTTTTTTCTCTAATGTGATCTGTCATGAGAAAACATTCGCAGCATGATGTGAGTGCATCCAATGATTGGATCACGAGTACCCATACAAGTCTATGGGGGCGTGTGATAAATCAGACTGCACTCAGATGTCATCCGAGTGCAGTCCGACAGTTGCGGACATAGAGAATGGAGAAGATGGAGAAATTAAGTTCTCCGTCTTCTCCACACCTGTGATACGATTCTCTCATGCGAGACAATCAGATCACACTAAGAGATCACACTAATCAGATCACTAACAGAGTTTGAGCTGAGTGCCATTAGCGCAGGCCTGAGGCTGTAAGTTCCAGTAGAGAGACCAGCAGTCAGGTCGGGCACTGTGGTATGCATACCAAGCATGAAATGCTCTCGTGTGAATCCTTATGGGTAGGAGAAGCTTGGAAAAAAAAATTTTCACACATGCCAAACTAATGGCAAAAACAGACACTCTGGCCAAAAAAATAATGAAAATCAAGTCCAGCACACCCAAAAAGGTTTGAAGCACTGAAGCATAAAGGTTGCAAAAGTAGAGATCCATAGATCACAAATGATGGGACACAAGGCGTAGTGGCATACAATAATGTGAAAAAAACAAAGCATTGTTTGATGCCTCCTTTACTTCATCCTGTGACAGTCAGTTACATTGATATGAATGAGGTTGTTTCTGCAGGTAAGTATAAAATTTATTTTTTACCATTCTTATTCTTTTTTTTTTAACTAACTTGGTCACACTACTATAAATCCATGCCGGTTGCATGGATTTATATAGTGTGAAAAAGTTATCAAGCACTTTTCCAAGTGATGCTAATATCGCTTGGAAAAGCGCTTGATAACCCGCATGCAGAAATGCATGCAAAAACGCTTGACAAACGTTTCTACCTGGCGGGAAAAATGCATGTAAAATCCGCATGAGCTTTTCCTGCCAGGGAGAAGCGGAAAAAATATGCAGCATTTCTGCATCGTGGGCACATAGCCTAAGTTACCTGAAACAATCTGAAATCCTGACTGGGTGGGTTGTGCTGGAGGGCAGAGGAGCATATGCCACCCACTGCAGTCCCCCCAGCAGTTGATGCTTCATCGACTGCATCACCATTAGCAGACACAGACATGCATTACGCTGTGCACAGATGAGCCTGCTTAAGTGACATCATGCATCATGTCCTGCGCTGCCACCTTACTGCCAGAGAGGGACTTCAATCAAGCATGCGGGCTGGATGGGAAACAAGCCAAGGGAAGGTGAATGCTGTGTTTTTTGGTTTTGTGATGCAAAAACACAGCTAATATGTGTGTGTGTCTGAGTGTGTGCATATACAGTACAGACCAAAAGTTTGGTCACACCTTCACATTTAAAGATTTTTCTGTATTTTCATGACTATGAAAATTGTGCATTCACACTGAAGGCATCAAAACTATGAATTAACACATGTGGAATTATATACTTAAAAAAAAGTGTGAAACAACTGAAAATATGTCTTATATTCTTGGTTCTTCAAAGTAGCCACCTTTTGCTTTGATGACTGCTTTGCACACTCTTGGCCGTGTGTGATAATGGTGCAAACCAAGTGGCGGCCCTAACCCGGGGCAACCTCAGACACGTGCCTTGCATGGCTTGCACCTCCAACCTGATGGTACAGCAATTTCTCCGCCACTCTCCCGGCCTGGGTGTGCTGCTGCAGAAACCATGGTCTCTGCATGCTAACTTAAAACTATAAAAATGAGCAGGATCTTTAGTATAAAAGCCAGACTACTAGACAACGAGCAAACTCCTTCATGATGATAAAGGTCACCATCTCCTTAGCGTGCTGGTACTATTCTGTGGGATTGATCTTGTCTCCAACCAGCCAGGAATATCCAGTGAATGGCACGCCACGGTTTGGTATTAGCACCCAGTACCAGAAGCAAAACCATTCACAATTTCCGTAGCTTAGGATTTTTATTTGGTAGACTGGCTGAGCAAACATTAGTTTCTCACAAAGGAGCCGAAGACACTGAGCGGCAGTAGGTGCAAGTTTCTCAAGCATGACCTGTTTGTTATTGTTAGATATCAGAGGGAGAACATAACTGGGCTTTGCCAAGGGGCCATATTATATCTTAAGTCTTATAGAACCTGCACTTGTGGCCTTACATTCTACAGGATGGTGGGGAAGAAGACAGTAGGTTGTGGAGTTGCATTAGCACCGATAGTGTTGAGGTGAGGTGGCAGCGAGACAATGGCAGGCTGTAGGCTGTCTTGAAGAGATGGGTTTTCAAGTTATGTCTGAAGGATCCGAATGTGGTGGCTAATTGGACGTGTTGAGGCACAGAATTCCAGAGGATGGGGGATATTTGGTAGTATTGGTGGTGATTGGGCGAGGAACAAATAAGTGTGGAAAGAAGGGGGTCTTGGGAGGACCGGAGATTACGTAAGGGAATATATGGGGAGATTAGTTCAGAGATGTACGGAGAAGAAAGGTTATGGATCGCTTTGTAGGTCAGTGTTAGTAGTTTGAACTGGATACGCTGGGCAATTGGGAGCCAGTGAAGGGATCTTAGAGATTGCAATCTTTTGGATTGCTGGAGCCAGTCCACAGTAAAAAAAACAGCCATAAAGTGTCTGGGAACCTTGCAACACACTTTACTTAGCCAGGACTGCTTCTCGGCAGGGTTGAACGGGCCCACCAGAGAACCGGAGAATCCTGGCTTCTCCATCAGGAGAGTTCATAGCGCAAACCTTTCAAGTTGTGATGATGATGAGGATATCCTTAGGCTATCTCCTTAGTTTTCTGTTACTTGGAATGCAAGCGCAAGTATTCAGCGAGCCACCCACCCACCGGCCGCAATACTAAACTGCCACTTTTATGGACAGCTGCTTGCACTTGAAATGTTGCCTTTTGGCTCGTGGAGGACGAAGCTTTTCACAACTTCATGGCGGTGGCGGCCAGGTCTCCATACTCAGTCCCCAGCCGCCACTATTTCTCCTGGTGTCGTCCCGTCCTTCCACAAGCACAGGTCCCAGAACATTACCTGTGCCCTCCCCAGTGCAATTACTGGGAAGGACCGCCTAACCACAAACACGTGGACTAGTGAGTGTGGCCAGGGACAGTACGGAGCCAGTCCACAGTAAAAAAAAACAGCCACAGAGTGTCCGGGAACCTTCCCACATTTTTCTTAACAAGGGCTGCTTCTCGGCAGGGTTGGACGGGCCCACCAGAGAACCAGAGATTCCTCCGGTGGGCCCTGGCTTCTTCTTCAGGAGAGTTCATAGCGCAAACCTTGCAGCTGCTATGGGGCTCTTTAGCGGGGGAGAAAGGTGATCCCTCAGAATCCAATCCTCAGGTGGGTGCAATGTTCTTCAGTCTGACACTGTTTCTTGGTGAGAGTTGTATTTCACCACAGCCATATTCTTTAGCTCGCTGAAAGGACTGGCATAGAGGGAAACCGTATCTACTCCGGCTGTCATTTCTCCCAGGAAGTCCTCTAATACAGCTTACACTTCTCGGTGGTGCTTAGTCACAAACAAAGATCTTTCTTTACGCCTTGAATTTAATCACTACAGAGTTGGACAATGGCCTGATCTGCAATGCGTTTTAAGAAATAACATGCATAAGTAAAGCCACGGTTTAGGCCACTGAAGATCATTAAACGAAACTCATACAGATTTCCCACAGACTGAAAGAAGGGTATCAAGACTTCCAAGAGAGCCAAGACTTCCCTGTCCTCCCCAAGAGGACGACTCTCCATGTTCTCCTCCTCATCTTCCTCTTCCTCATTATCACCCAATCCGCATTGAGATGAGATGAGGCTGGGCTGCATAGCTCCTTTCTCCGCCTGCAATGCTTCCTCTTTAACTGTGAGACCCAAGTGTTTCAGTAGACAGAGAAGAGGGATGGTGATGCTAATTATGGAGTCATCGCCGCTCACCATCTTGGTGGAGGCCTCTAAGTTTTGGAGGGCGGCACATATGTCAGACATCCATGCCCACTCATTAGTTCATATGTGCGGAGACTGACCTGAATGCCAATGGGCGTGTTGAAGCTGGTACTCAATAACTGCCCTTTGCTGCTCACAAATCCTTCCCAACATCTGCAACGTTGATTTGCAACATGTGGTAAAATCGCACAACAGTCTGTGAGCTGGAAGCTGCAAATGCTGCTGAAGCACTGCCAGGGTGGCGGAAGCTATAGCTGACTTTCTGAAATGGGCACACACACGTTGTACTTTCACAAGCAGCTCTGGCAGATCTGAGTAGGTTTTGAGAAACCACTGAAACCACTGAACCACTAATTTGAGCACATTTAGTGCTCTCTCATTACTAATATGTACCCCTGTATGGAGAACAATATCAGCACCGAAAAATTTAAAGATGACATATAGCCTGCTTTATATACCACGGTATTAAGAAAACCAATTTTGATTATATCTTGTGTACCTATGTGACAAAAATATCTGCACCAAAGAATTAATTTCACTAGAGTAGAACTAGTATAATGGTGACCGACAACACTTCCACTACAGCCAACCCAATAGATGGATACCCAATCAGGATTCCCTACATTTCCAAAAATTAGTGGCAGACACCAGCAAAGTGGCATCAATTTGACAGCAGTATAAATTGTAGAATTTGGAACGACACCTCTTCCACTACAGCCATCCCAATAGATGGAGAGACCCAATCAGGATTCTCCACATTTCAAAAAATTAGGTCCTAAAACCACTAAAGTGGCATCAATGTCAGTACAGTAGAAATTGTAGAATTAGGAACGACAACTCTTCTTCTAAAGACAACTCAGTAGATGGATACCCAATCAGGATTCCCCACATTTCCAAAAATTAGTGACAGACACCAGCAAAGTGGCATAAATTTCACTACAGTAGAAATTGTAGAATTAGGAACGAAACCTCTTCCCCTACAGCCAACCCAGTGGATGGAGAACCTATCAGGATTTTCCACATTTCCAAAAATTAGTAGCAGACACCAGCAAAGTGGCATCAATTTCACCAGAGTAGAAGTAGATTAATGGAGACCAAAACGTCTTCCACTATAGCCAACCCAATAGATGAAGACCCAATCAGGATTCCCCACATTTCCAAAAATTAGTGGCAGACACAAGCAAAGTGGCATCAATTTCACTACAGTAGAAATTGTATTGGGTACAACACCTCTTCCCCTACAGCCAACCCAGTAGATGGAGACCCAATCAGGAATGTTCACATTATAATAAATTAGGGTCTAAAACCACCAAAGTGGCATCAATTTCACTAGAGTAGAAGTAGTATAATGGAGACCAAAACCTTTTCCACTACAGCCAGCACAGCAGATAGAGAATCAATCAGGAGGGCACCTTCCTCTCCAGTTGTTCGCCACATGTCAGACTTTGTCTAAAAAATGTGTGAAAGGACTGACAGAAATTGCTTCTGCCACTTACACTACTGCTGCTGCTAATATTTTAGAAAGAGATGCGAATATGCCAGTGATCTTATGCGCTAGGGTGATGGATGGGGATAAAAAAATACTGAATAAGACAGGGGTAAATGGTCAATTGAGACCTTTTATTAGAAATCCACAACGTGTTTCGACAGCACGCAGGCCATCTTCATCACCTGAGATAAGCAGGTTAAAGATGAGTCACCCCAACTCGAGGGCAACTGCTTTGTGTTTGCTCCCAGGCTAAAATTTGCTATCCAGCCCATGATTGCTGATATTGTCTGAATAGTTAAAATCATTCTGATATGGTGTCTATGTCAGCCATGAGCACAGTAGTGATAGGAATTAGTGATCAATGTTGTAAGGAACGTACAAACGTTCATACACAATTCAGGATATATAAACAATATTATTATTATTTATTATTATTATAGCGCCATTTATTCCATGGCGCTTTACATGTGAAAAAAGGGGTATACATACAAAAACAATTACAATGATCTTTAATAAAATGTAATGGCGACTGGTACAGGAGGAGCGAGGACCCTGCCCGCGATGGCTCACAGTCTAAAACGGATGGGTGAGGAAACAGTAGGTGGGGGTAGAGCTAGTCATGCGTATGGTGGAGCAATGGTTACTGCCGGTTGTAGGCTTGTTGGAAGAGGTGAGTCTTCAGGTTCCTTTTGAAGGTTTCAATGGTAGGCGAGGGTCTGATATGTTGGGGTAATCAATCATTAATTAAAACACAATATAAGCTAAGCCAAGAAGTAAGAGGTGCATAATACATAACACATTAGAAGACATGAGATAAAAACAATAAGAAACATAAAAAAAGTGCATGTGTGTTCAAAAGAGAGCATGCTGTTAATATAAATAACATTAGCCTTTGATCTCAACAAGAAAGTCATGTGCTATATACACACTGCCATCTAATCAAACATATCCGTAAATACTAGTGTCGAGCGAGCATGCTCGACACTGCTCGGTACTTGCCTGAGCATCTCACTACTCGGGATGCTCGGCGAGCACCGAGCGTTTTCGGGTTACTCGGGCGGGAGCTCGGGTCTCCGCCCTGCATGTTTGGCGCTCTTTACAGAGCCAATAAACATGCAGGGATTGCCAGCCAGTCACTGTAATGCCGCAGCCATGTTGGTTGTGGGCATTACAGTGATTGGCTGGCCGCACAGCGTCACCTCGAGTATTTAAAACCGGGCGCCGCCATCTTGGACACAGTCGCTCCGGATCAGACAGTGTAGGGAGAGTGCTGCTGAGCTAGGGAGAGATTTATACTGCGAAATAAGTAGTGTAGGGTCTCTAAAGCCTGCAAAATCAAACAAACAGTCCTTCTGAGGACTAATATCCATCCCAGATATCAGGCAGACAGGCAGGCAGGCTGTATAGGAGACACAGTGGTTATACCAACAAACACTGCATTACAGTCCTGTGTGCTGCTGCTGCTCAAATTGCCCAGGTCTCAGGGGCCAGGAAAAATCCTTTTTTTTTTCTTCTAAATCCTCTCTTTTTTTTTTTTTTTTCCTCAGTCAGACTGTACAAATACCCATCTTATTAACTTTTTGGTATCCCCCCCCCAAAAAAAAAAATTGAGTGTGTCTGTGAGTGTTCAGACACAAATATATCTGTTTAAAAGAGTCTGGTTTCGGCCAGATAGCTAGAACTGTGGTTTTGCAGTTCCACGGTTCTAATCTCTGTATTATAACTTTTTTGCCTTTTTTCTATAAAAAAAAATTGTTTTCGTGTCTCGCTGACTGTTCAGACACAAATATATCTGTTTAAAAGATTCTGGTGTAGGCCAGTGAAATTGAACTGTGGTTTTCCTCTTCCACGGTTCTAATCTCCTTTTTATTACCCTTTTGCCATTGATAGTGCGAGTGTAAGCTATTTTACTTCATTTACAATGAGCAAGGCGCGTGGCAAGGGACGTGGAACTGGACGTTCTGGTGATGGTGCATGCAGAGGACGTAGCCGTGGCCAAGGTGCAAATGTGCCACAACCAGCAGCCACATCTTCTCACTTCCAGTTCTTGACCAAATTACTAGGGAAGCACACAACAACACCACTATTGCCAACTGATCAGTGTGAAAAGGTTATTAATTGGATAGCAGATAATACTTCCAGTTACCTGGGCAACACCACCTCTGGTCTGTCTTCCACACGGTCAAGTCTTAGTAGCCGTGAGCCTCGACCGCATACTCCTCCTCACCCTGATGCTCCTTCCTCCCACCACGCCCAGTGTCATCAGACAGCAACTGATCCCACAGTTGGACACTCTGAAGAGCTGTTCACTGGTCCATTTCCATATTTGGGCCCTCGCCTGCTCCGCTTGAAATGGTGGAAGAGGAGATCCCATGTAGCGATGCCCAAATATTTGAACAGCCACGGCCACAGGAAGGCGACGCTGGCAATTTGTCACAAGAGGTGGACGAGACACAATTGCCACGAAGTGAGGAGGAGGACCGTGGTGCGGAAGTGGAAGAGGGGGAGGTGGTGGATGATCTAGTAACTGACACAACGTGGCAGGAGGACATGCAGAGTGAGGCCAGCAGCACACAGGGGGAGGAAGGCAGAGTACCCCAACAGGCAGGAAGAAGCAGTGTGGTGACCGCAGACAGAAGGCGGGCAACCGTTCCCCGTAACACCAACACAAAGGACATTGCCAGTACAACCGGTACGTCTTTCAGAGTCTGGAATTTTTTTAAAGACTCTGCTGATAACCCCGAAAAAGCCATTTGTACCACCTGCCAGGCCAGCATCAGCAGGGGTGACAAAACTACCAGCCTGACCACCACCAGCATGATCAGGCACATGTCAGCAAAGCACCCAACTTTGTGGGGCGAACCCCAGGGTTCACGACCAGTGTCAGCGGGTGTCACCACTGCTTCTTCCGCTCTTGTGTGTGTAAGAGAACCCCCTGTTGTGCGTGCAAGGCAATCCCCTGCCATACTGCATGCAAAGATGCCCCCTCCTCTCAGTCTTCACTTGTTATGGCAGTTTCTCAAGAAACAGCATCAACGTCCACGTCCCACCGCAGCATTCAATTGTCCATATACCAGACCTTTGAATGAAAGCGTAAATTCACAGCCAACACCCCACACGCCACAGTCCTAAATTCGCACATTTCGCGACTGCTTGCGTTGGAAATGCTGCCTTTTAGGCTGGTGGAGACTGAATCCTTCCACAACCTTATGGTGGCGGTGGCCGTCCCTTGGTACTCGGTCCCCAGCAGACACTATTTTGCCCGGTGTGCCATCCCTGCACTACACAAGCACGTGTCCCAAAACATCTGCCGTGACCTCAGCATCGCACTTACTGGGAGACTCCACCTGACACCGGACACGTGAACAAGTGGTTGTGGCCAGGGACGGTAAATCTCCCTGATGGCACACTGGGCAAAAAGAGCGGTAGCCGGGACCCAGTTGGACCTTGGGACGGAACACATCCTCCCCACACCAAGGATTGCGGGCCCTATGTCAGTCAGAGTTGCCCCCATTGTGTTCAGCTCCTGAGCTTCATCCTCCTACTCCTCCTCATGTTCAGCCTCCATCTCAAATATCACCACATCAGTTACAAGCTGGAAGCACTGAAGTACTGCCTCAGCCAAGTGGCAACAGGCTGTGCTGAAACTCATAAGCTTAGGTGATAAACCTCACACTGCTTGTGAGTTGTGGACAGCTGTAAAAGAGCAGGCAGATCTGTGGCTGAGACCGCTGAACCTACATCCAGGCATGGTCGTGTGTGACAATGGCCGTAACCTGGTGGCGGCTCTGAGGTGAGGCGAGATCATACACGTACCATGCCTGGCTCATGTGCTTAACCTCGCGGTTCAGCGGTTTCTTAAATCGTACACCGAGTTGCCAGATCTGCTCATCAAATTACGCCACCTGTCAGCTCATTTTCGGAAGTCGGCTACAGCTTCCGCCGCCCTTGCTGTATTGCAGCAGCGTTTGCAGCTTCCTGCACACCGACTGGTGTGTGATGTCCCCACACGTTGGAAATCTACCCTCCACATGTTGCAAAGGATTTGTGAGCAGAAGAGAGCAGTTGTGGAGTACCAGCTGCAACAAGGCCGTCGATATTCAGGTCAGACTCCACACATAAGGCCTCAGGAGTGGACCTGGATGTGTCTGACATATGTACCATCCTGACAAACTTTGAGGAGTCCACCAAGATAGTGAGTGGCGATGACGCCATCATTAGCGTCAGCATCCCACTTGTCTGTCTTTTGCAACGCTCTCTGCAGAGAATTAAAGAGGAGGCATTGCAGCCAGAGTATGATGAGATGGATCAAGAAGCCGTAGCTGGCGATTACACACAGCCCAGCCTCATCTCATCCCAACGTGCATTGGGGGACAATGAGGGAAAGAAGTAGGAGGAGGAGGAAGAACAGGAGCTGGTATCATGCGCTGTAGATGGTAGTACCTGTACAACTGTCATACTGTCGGGTCAGCTTGGGTGGCGTGAGGACACAGGTGAGGAGGAGGAGGAGGAGAGCATGGTCAGTCGTCATCTTGATGAGGACAAGGATGTCTTGCCTGTTACTAGTCTGGCACGCATGGCTGACTTTATGTTACGCTGCCTTAACCGTGAGCCTCGCATTGTCAAAATGTTGGGTGACAGTCCTTACTGGTTGGTGACACTTTTAGACCCCCACTACAAGGAGAACTTTCACTCTCTTATTCCTGAGTTGGAGAGGTCTACAAAAATGGGGCAGTACCAGAAGGCCCTTGCTGCAGAACTGTTAAAAAAAATTCCCATCTGAACACGCTAGCAGAAGAGGTCACAGTTTGTTGCCCAACCAAGGCGTACAGACGAGAGAGACGCAACTCCAATCCAACAGAGGCAGGTGAACACTGTCAACATTCTGGGACAGTTTTCTGAGACCCGCCCAGATTACAGGCCCTGAGGCGTGGGTTACTCTCACAAGGAGTGGAAAGTTACAAAAGATGGTGAGGTAGTACCTTGTCGTCCGTACCAGCGTCCTCAGTGATTCCTCTGTGCCTTTTAATTATTGGGTATCCAAGCTGGACACTTGGAATGAACTCGCTCTGTATGCCTTGGAGGTCCTGGCCTGCCCTGCAGCTAGCATGTTATCAGAGCATGTTTTTAGTGCCGCTGGGGGAATTATAACTGATAAGCGCACTCGCCTGTCATCTGACAATGCTGACAAGCTGACCCTTATCAAACTGAACAAGGGCTGGATTGGGCCAGACTTCTCATCACCACCAAATGACAGCAGAGTAACAAAGTCAAATCCACTGTGTTATTTTGGGAGGTGTATTCCCATGCACCGCTTCACAACCACACATGGGTATACGCTTCCTCATTTCGGCTGTTTTTTGCTCTTCTCCTTATCCTCAGCCTCCACCACCACTATACCACCAGGGTGACCGTGGTCCAAGTTGCCAGCATTGCAAGTTCCTACATCCTAATTTTTGGCAGCTTTTGCTTGGAAGGCATAGGCAAAGACTATGGGAGACCCACTCCCCAATAATGGGAATAATGTTTTTAATATGCTGTACTGCATGGCTCGTTAAAATCGTCTCGTTAAGCTACTGTGACCTCCAGGTCTCTTCCAAGGGTCTTTGATATTGTCTTTTTATTCCACTGGGACCTCCACGTCTTTTCCAAGGGGCATTAAAACCGTCTTGTTAAACCACTCTGAACTCCACCTCTCTTGGGGCATTGATATTGTCTTTGTATTCCACTGCAACCTCCACCACTCTTCCAAGCGGCATTGATATTGTCTTTTTATTCCACTGTGACCTCCACGTCTCTTTCAAGGGGCATTAAAACAGTCTAGTTAAACCACTCTGAACTCCACAGCTCTTCCAAGGGGCATTGAAATGTTGTTTTTAATTACCTCTAACCTCCACGACTCTTCCAACGGGCATTGCATTTCCTCCTAATTTTAGTCAGCTTTTGCTTTTCAATGCATAGGCGAACACTAGGGGAGACCCACTCCCCAATAATGCGTAGAAGGTTTTTAGTACACTGTAATCCACGTCTGTTTCAAGGGGAATTGCAGTTCCTCATAATTTTTGGAAAGCCTTCCATTCACTGCTTAGGCCAACAGTGTACAGGAGACCCAGTTGCAATAAATGGAAAAAACGGTTTAGTTAAGGCCCTCTGACCTACATGTCACTTCCAAGGGGCATTGGAGTGCCTCGAAATTTTCAATAGGCATTGCACTCACTGTATGCCCTATAACTGTGTAGCAGTACCGCTCTTTTTGTTACAGAAACATATCCTACAAGACATGTGTGGTTGACTGGCCTGATATTGATGTGAATGGTCTCTGTTCCTCCTGCTCTTTCTCCTTTGCCACCACCTTATCCATCATTCATCACCTGAAGCTTTGTTTTAACGGGAGTCATAGACCTGGGATAGTAGCAGGAAAACAACCAGCAGTCCTCGGAGGAGGTAGGATATGCGCCAAAACGCTGACCACCTCAGGCCTAGCCACTACTACATACATGCGCTTGCATTCCAAGGAACAGAAAGCTAAGGAGATGGATGGCCTCATGATCATGAATAATTTACTCATTGCGTAGGATGCCGACCACTGCTGCTGTCTACCTTCTGAACTTTGTGTTGAAGCCTGATTGACCCAGGACCCGCAATCCTCTATGTCTGGAGGATGTGTTGCATCCCAGTGTCCTACTGTGTCCCTGCTTCCACAATATCAACCCAGTGTGAAGGTGTCAGTGAGATGGACCATCCCTAGCCACATTCTCTTGTCCACGTGTTTGTGGTTAGGCTGTCCTTCCCACTAAATGCACTGGGGATGGCACAGGTAATGTTTTGGTATGCGCACTTGTGTATTAGGCGCACCGGGACAAATAGGGGCAGATGGGGACCAAGGGTGGACACCCGGCCGCCGGGCGGCTGGGGACTGAGTATGGATACCAGGCCGCCGACGAAGCCATGACATGGTGGCCAGCGTCTGCCTCCACAAGCCTAAAAGGCGTCATTTCAAGTGCAAGCAAGCTAGCAGTATGGTACTGCAGCCTGGGGGTGGGTGGGTGGGTGGCAGGCTGCACACTTACGCTTGTATTCCAAGAAAACAAAGCAGATGCTAACTTCTATCATCATCATCATCATGCTCCTCACCTTGGCACTCTCAACTCCCCTGATGGAGAAGCCAGGGCCCACCGGAGGAGTCTCTGGTTGTCTGGTGGGCTCGTCCAATGCTGCCCTAAGGCAGGCCAGGCTAAGAAAAGTGTGGGGAAGGTTACCGGGACAAATAGTGGCGGCTGGGGACTGAGTATGGAGACCTCGCCGCCGATGCAGCCATGAGGTAGTGGCCAGCTTTGGCCTCCTCCAAACTAAAAGGCCTCATTTCAAGTGCAAGCTAGCAGTATAGTATTGCAGCCTGCGGGTGGGTGGGTCGTTGGCTGCATATTTGCGCTTGCATTGCAAGGAGTGGGGGAGGTACAATTGAACACTGCCCTGGGACAAGGACTTGCACGGGGATAGTTGGAAGTCTGCATCTTCTGATGTGGCAAGGATCACTTCTGATGGGCACACTTTTAAGCAGTGACCTGGGTGTCAGAGATGCTTCCAAGGGTCTTCCCCATGCTGTTCCCTTGTCTTTTCAGCACTGTATGCATGTGTCACACAGCACATGGCCAGATAAGGTTGTAAAATGTTAAAATAACATTTCCAGGTGAATGCATTTGTCACGGTTGAAAGCAATACAAAAGTGCAAAAACGCATAAAAAATGCTACTTGTGAACATAGCCCAAGGTATGGAGGAGTATTTTTGTTTTTGGTTATTTATTTTACCTTATACACAAGTCTTTACCCTGGAAAGGATGTTCCTTAACATATTTCACAGGAAAACAGTTTCGGTTTCGTTTTTGAACGTTTTATTGTGAGTCCATAAAAAAAGGCTTAATACCTCTGACCACGTTGGTGACAGCAGTGACCTGGGGTCAGAAATGCTTCCTGGGGCGATCCCCATGCTGTCCCCATGTCATTTATGCACTGTCACTATCGTTTTGGGCACTTTTTAGGCTTTCTACAGACTGCCGGGGGTGCCGCCGCAAAAATGCTCGGGTCTCCCATAGACTAACATTGGGCTCATTGCTCGGGTCGAGCACCCGAGTATCACGGTGAGCTCAGCCCGAGCTTCGAGCACCCGAGCATTTTAGTGCTCGCTCAACACTACTTGTTATATTTATAATTGTTTCTGCATGGAGTTTGCATGTTCTACTAGGTACTACACCCCAAAAAACACTTTCAATGAACACAGAGTTCCCTCAAGTTAAAATATTATTTTCTAGGTGGCCATTGTAATTTTAGCCCCTTCATTATCAAGCGATTTTTTTTTGTTTCTGTACTTCCATTTTTTTCTTCCCCTTCAAAGGGCAATAACTTTTTTATTTTTCTGCCAACAAAGCCTGATGAAGACTTCTATTTTTCTTAGATGAGTTGCATATTTGAATGACACCATTCATTTTACTGTACATCATACTGAAAAACAGGAAAAAAAATCCAAGTGCAGGGAAATAGCCAAAAAATTCGATTCTGCCATTGATTTTTGAGTTTTGTTTTTATAGTGTTCATTGTGCCGGGAAAAAATTACCTGGTAATATGATACTCCATGTCAATAAAATTAATGTGATCCCAAACATGTTGTATATACAGTATTATTTTTAATTAAAAAAAGCAATCCCACAAAACTTTTCATTGCCCAAACATGTGTAAATCTGTTTGTAATATAGTGTAAGTACAGTAATATACTCACTGATCGCCATCTTTCTTAATTTCTAATACTGTTCCGGTATTCTTCTGGATCACATGATGACTATTTCAACTTGGCGGATCATACTGGGGTTTATGTATGAACTGGAAGTCGCTATTATATTATAAATCTATGGCACATCAGAATGAGTCTCCATAGGCTTAAAATTGTAAAAGCAAACATATAAACCTCAGTATAATAATTTTATTTATATAGCGATGTGACCTAGAAGTGGACCAGAGCTGCGCTGGAAACCGCGGAAGACTAATCAGTGAGTATATTACTGCACTTACACTGTAAGAAATATTTATTTACACAGGTGTAGGCAATAAAAAGTTTTGTGTAAGTGCTTCTTTAACCCCTTTACCCCCCAAAGCTGTTTGCACCTTAATGACCAGGCCAAATTTTACAATGCCGACCACTGTCACTTTATATAGTAATAACTCTGGAAAGCTTCAACAGATCCCACTGGTTCAGAGATTGTTTTTTTTTCATGACATATTGTACTTTATGATAGTGGTAAAATTTCTTCAATATTTCTTTGGTTTATTTGTGAAAAAAATGGAAATTTTTGAAAATTTGGAAAATCTTTAAATCAGAGAGATATGTCACACAAAATAGTTAATAAATAACATTCCCCACATGTCTACTTTACAGTAGAACAATTTCTATAACAATTTTATTTTTGTTAGGAAATGATATGTGTTAAAAGTTGACGAGTAATTTCTCAATTTTCCAACAAAATTTACAAAACCATTTTTTAGGGACCACATCACATTTGAAGTGACTTTGAGGGGTCTATATGACAGAAAATACCCAAAAGTTACTCCATTCTAAAAACTTTATCCCTTGAGGTGCTCAAAACCACATTCAAAAAGTTTATTAACCCTTCAGGTGCGTCGCAAGAATTTTTGGAATGTGGAAAAAAAATGAAAATTTAACTTTTTCTCCCAAAAATTCTACTTTAGACCCAAATTTTTTTATTTTCACATGGGTAACAGGAAAAATGGATCTGAAAATGTGTTGTGCAATTTCTTCTGATCACACCGACACCCCATATGTGGGAGAAAACCACTGTTTGGGCGCATAGCAGAGTTGGGAAGGGATGGAGCGCCATTTGACTTTTTGAATGTGTTTGGAGAGCCCCTGTTGTGCCTAAACAGTGGAAACCACCCAAAAGTAATACCATTTTGAAAATTAGACCTCTCAGGGAACTTATCTAGCTGTGTGTTGAGCACCTTGAGCCACCAGGTGCTTCAGAGAAGTTTACAACATTGAGATGTGAAAATAAAATAAAAAAATCACATTTTTCCCACAAAAATGTTGTTTAGCCCCACATTTAGCATTTTCACAGGGGTAACTGGATAAAGTGCACCATACAATGTGATGTGCAATTTTTCCTGCATATGCTGATACCTCATATGAAGGGGAAAACTACTGTTTGGGCCCAAGGCAGGGCTGTGAAGAGAAGGAGCGCCATTTGACTATTTAAATGTAAAATTTGCTGGAATAATTAACGGACACCATGTCGCGTTTGAAGAACCCCTGATGTGCCTATACAGTGGAAACCACCCACAAGTCACACCATTTTGGAACCTGGACGCCTCAGGGAACAGATCTAGATGTGTGGTGAGCACCTTGAGCCCCCAGGTGCTTCACAGAAGTTTATAACAATGAGACGTGGAAATAAAAAAAAATCACATTTTTCCCGCAAAAATATTTTTACCCCCAAATTTTGTATTTTCAGAAGGGTAACTGGAAAAAGTGCACCATACAATTGGATGTGCAACTTCTCCTGAGTACGCTGATACCCCATATGTCGAGGAAAACTATTTTTTGGGCGCACGGCAAGACTCGGAAGGGAAGGATTGTCGTTTGAATTTTCAAATGCAAAATTTGCTGGAACAATTAGCGGACACAATGTTGCGTTTGAAGAGCCCCTGATGTGCTTAAACAATGGAAACTCTCCACAAGCAATCCCATTTTGAAAACTAGACCCCTCAAAGAATGTATCTAACATGTGGTGAGCACTTTGAACCCCAAGCGCTTTACAGAATTTTACAACTTTGAAAAATGAAAAAATATATATATTTTTCCCACAAAAATTTTGTTTTAGCCTCAATTTTTTTCATTTTCACAAGGATAGCAGGAGAAAATGGACCCCAAAATTTGTTGTTCAATTTCTCCTGAGTACACCGATGCCCCATATGTGGTCAAAAACTTCAAAAACTACTTTTGAGGCACAATGCAAAGCTCAGAAGGGAAGAAGTGCCATATTGGAGTTCAGAGTTTGCTAGAATAGTTTGAGGGGGCCATATTACATTGGCAGAGCCCCTGAGGTGCCAGAACAACAGAACCCCCCCATATGAGACCTCATTTACACACTAAACCCCCCAATAAATTCATATAGGGGTTCAGTGATCATATTGACACCTCATGTGCATCAGAATTTTATACCATTGGGTGGTAAAGAAAGAATAAATTACATTTGTATCACTAAAATGTTGTTTTAGCTCCAAATTTTTAATTTTTCTAAGGGCTAATAGAAGAAATTTTGTCAATAAACTGAGGTTCATTGCATCTAAATCGGAAAATATTTTTCAGGCACAGTGCAAAGCTCAGAAGGGAAGGAGCACCATATTATAGTGAAGATTTTACTGTTATGATTTGCAAATGCCATGACCCATGGGGAGAGCCCCTGAGATGCCAGAACATCAGAACCCCCCAGAAACAAGCAACAGTGGAAGTTGCTGAGTAAAAATTGCAAACTGCCATTGCAGTGACATGTACATTGTAGTGACCAGTATGCTGTAGTGACCAGTGCGCTGTAGTGCACAGCTCATGCTTCTGTAGACATGCACCCGTAAATTAGACAGGATCTCATCACTACAGAAATGCCAAACATGTGTGCACCAACTTCGGTTTAGGCACATTGGGGCTTGGAAGGGAGGGGGGCATTTGGATTTGGGAATGTAGAATTCGGTGGATTTGGGGGGCAAGGGGAGCCATAGCACTTTTCGTGAGCCTTTGTACTACCAGTATCGTGGAAGCTCCTATATTTCCTTTAGCAGATGATGGACCTGAGGACTTTTTTTTATTGTGTTGAAGCTTTTGTTGGGGACATTTTACATAACATTTGGATCACATTTATCTGGTGCTCTACACTGAGCACTTATATCGGGGTTCCAATATAAATCCCCAAATGATGTAATTCAGATGAAATCCCCGAGGAATCTATTCACTATAATGAGGCAGCAGATGTTACTCTTGACTCCGTCTGGCCTGTTCAGCGTTGTTCTTCTTTTCAGAGGAGCACAAAACTGTGGCTGGCCGCTCTTTTATGCACGCATAAAAAGAAGGACACCGCCGGATCACAGGTCAGACGGCGTCCACAGTGTCTCCATTCTCCTCATTATAGGTAGTCTTCCTCCAGGGGTTCCACCTGAATCACGTGTTTCAGAGATTTACACGGAAATCCCCATGTAAGCGAAGAGCGCAGAATAAATGTGAGCCAAATCTTACTGCGATTTTTGGGAGGCAGAATGAACAAATCAACAGTAGATCAAGAATTGGCTTTATTTATTTTTTAGGACATTCTTTGTGCGGTATAAGTGATTAGACAACTTTATTCTTTGGGTCGGTGTGATTATAGCGATACCAGATTTATTTCTGGTTTTTATGTTTGGCTGCTGTCACACACTAAAAGACACTTTTTTTTGAAAAAACAAGTTTCTGCATAGCCATATTTGAGAGTTATGATTTTTCCATATTTTAGCCGACAGTCGTACAGGGGCTTGTTTTCTGCAGGACGACTTGACATTTTTATTGGCAGGATTTTTGGGCACATTAAATTTTTGATCACTTTCTATTCTGATTTTTGGGAGGCAGAATGAACAAAACCCAGCAATTCAGGAATTGTTTTTTAGGGTTTTTTTTATGCAGTTCCGCGTGTGGTAAAATTAATAAGGCAAATTTATTCTTCGGGTCAGTATGATTACAGTGATACTACATTTACATTTTTTTTACTGTTTTACACAAAAACTATTTTATAGAATAAATAATTGTTTTTGTATCGCTGTATTCTGAGAGCTATATTTTATTTTTCTGCTGATGGGAGTTGTATTGTGGCTTGTTTTTTGCGGGACCAAATGACGTTTTCAGATTTACCATTTTTATTTATATTCTTTTTTTATTGCATTTTATTCCACTTTTGTTTAGTGATGTGATGAAAAAGCATATTTTTGTGCCCCGTTTTTTTTTTTTAGATTTTACAGTGTTCACTGGAGGTGTTAACTAGTGTGACAGTCTTATGGGGGCAGGTCATTCCGGATGCAGCGATACCAAACATGTATATTTTTTTATTTTTTTTTTTACATAAAATTACAAAATTTATCAGTATAATATATTTTTTTATTATTATTTTCTATTTTTTTAAATATATATTTTTACAATTTTTTTTCTTATTTTTACTTTTTTATTTAGTCCCACTATTGGACTTTTACTTTCTGCAGTCTGATTGCAGTTATAAAGCACTGCTATGCCTTATAATTGTCAGTTTTGCATTGACACAAGTTAGTTAGATCATGCACTGTGCATGATCTAACTAACTTGCTAGTGCCTGGTGACCTGGATGGGTCACCATGGCAATGATCGGGCCCTCGCGACTTTACGCAGGGGCACTGATCCAAGAGCAGAGGGCCTTCTCTCCCTTTGCCTGCCAGCTAAATGCTATAATCTCTATCGATTGCAGGATTTAGGGTGTTAAAGTGCCTGGAGAATCAGCTAACACCCAGCGACATTCACGAGCTCACAGCCTGTGTGCGTGCAAAATTGCCTGGACATACTCAATACGTCTAAGGTTGGTAAGAACTTACCAACCAGGACATACTGAGTACTTTCAAGATTGGGAAGGGGTTAAGGGGTGAAAAAAAATTGGAATTTTGTAAAAGAAAAAAAAAGGTTTGTTGCTATTTTCTTAGACCCATAGGTGGCATTCATGGAAGCCTTTAGTAGGTCTCCGACTGTGATTACAGCCAATCGAGTTATCCCCGTTATCCCATCACAAGGGGCTGATGGGAGGTGATGCACTCATGCATTGGCAATCTCAATATTTTAATGCCATTGTCAGTGATTGACAATGACATTTAAATGGTAAACAGCAAAGATCAGAGATAGTCACAGTTGCTGCAGTCACAGCAAGATTCCGGCTGTGCATCACAGCATCTCCCAGCTCCTGAGCCCACTCCATACATCTATTCCTAACACATGATATAACTGTATGGAAAACTAGTAAGTGGTTCTAAAGCCTCCAAATTCAAAGTCAACCCCAAAATGAAAAAAAAAAGTAATTTAGTAATGACATCATTGTGTTAGGTCCTTTAAATCTGTATCATTTCTAAACTATATTTATTTATGTAGTAGCCACCTCATACCCCTATACATAGTGGAAAAACAATTGATAATATGTGCACACAAGATAACCACCTGCAGATTACTATCTGATACCATGTGGAGAGCAGATCGCTACATCAGGATGGATGTGATTATAAAAGTTATATATCTCACAGGCAATATTTAGACTTACAAAACCCAGTGTGGAGCTAATATCGCATGGAGACAAGAAGTACTCAAGTATAAGCCTGTGCACAACACCACACTAGATAGACAGATAGCTAAATTATAAATGGCAAAACAAAGTGTATACAAGATCAGAATAGCCTAAATGAGTGATATCACTGGTGTGATTAAAATGCAGAGTGGGCGCATTGAATCAATACATAAAGAGCATAGGGGAAAGCATACCAATGTGGAGGTGCACCCAGGACCACCCCTGACGCGTGTTTCGCACCAGCTTCCTCTTGATGGGTCACTTAGCTGAGATATAGGTATGTCCTCTAGCTACTGATATGCTAGTGCACCTTCTGTTTGTATATTCACCTGTTACTTGTTTTTATATCTATGTTTGTGTATGTTTACTTAACTTAATAAAGGATTGACTCTTATTTATGAGTTTTCAGTAATAATACCTTTCTGTGTATAAATTAGTAGAAACGTAAATATAAAAAGCCTCTTAACTAACCAACAGAATCTATGATGAGGGGCAAGAACCTCAAAACCCTTATCTGTAGATTGATGCTTCTTTCTTTCAGAGGAGTCTTCAGCCAAGGGTCAGTCAGTGACTGGCACTAGAGAAACAGCATTCCTTTTTGTAGATGAGAGCAAATTTTCTAAATCCTTTTCCCAAGGAACAATTGCCTGGACTATAGGACTTTGTATGTCAAGAGAAACAGTAAATGCCCTAGAAAGAGGCATTATTATTATTATTATTATTTATTATTATAGCGCCATTTATTCCATGGCGCTTTACATGTGAAAAGGGGTATACATAGCAAAAACAAGTACAATAATCTTGAACACAGTGTGACGGCGACTGGTACAGGTGGAGCGAGGACCCTGCCCACGAGGGCTCACAATCTACAAGGGATGGGTGAGGATACATTAGGTGAGGGTAGAGCTGGTCATGCAGCGGTGGTTACTGCAGGTTGTAGGCTTGTCGGAAGAGGTGGGTCTTCAGGCTCCTTTTGAAGGTTTCCACGGTCGATGAGAGTCTGATGTGTTGGGGTAGAGAGTTCCAGAGTAGGGGGGAAGCACGGGAGAAATCTTGTATGTGATTGTGGGAGGAGGAGATAAGAGGGGAGTTGAGAAGGAAATCTTGTGAGGATCGGAGGTTGCGTGCGGGTATGTAACGGGAGACTAGGTCACAGATATATGGAGGAGACAGGTTGTGCATTGCTTGGTATGCCATGGTTAGGGTTTTGAACTGGATTCTCTGAGCAATGGGGAGCCAGTGAAGAGATTGACAGAGAGGAGAGGGTGGGGAATAGCGGGGGGACAGGTGGATTAGTCGGGCAGCAGAGTTTAGGATAGATTGGAGTGGTGAAAGAGTGGTAGAAGGGAGGCCACAGAGCAGGAGGTGGCTGTAGTCGAGGCGGGAGATGATGAGGGCATGAACTAGTGTTTTTGCAGATTCATGGTTGAGGAATGTGCGGATCCGGGAGATATTTTTGAGTTGGAGTTGGCAGGAAGTGGAAAGGGCTTGGATATGTGGTTTGAAGGAGAGATCAGAGTCCAGGGTTACTCCAAGGCAGCGAGCTTGAGGGACTGGGGAGATTGGACAGCCATTGACATTGATAGATAGGTCAGTTGGGGGGGGTGAATGGGATGGCGGAAAGATGATGAATTCTGTTTTGTCCATGTTAAGTTTTAGAAATCTAGCAGAGAAGAAGGATGAAATAGCAGACAGGCATTGTGGGATTTTGGTTAGTAGGGAGGAGATTGTCGGGTCCAAAGAGGTAGATCTGTGTTACATCAGCATAGAGGTGATAATGAAAGCCGTGAGACTCTATGAGCTGTCCCAGGCCTAAGGTGTAGATGGAGAAGAGCAGAGGTCCTAGGACTGAACCTTGAGGGACACCGACAGATAGGGGGCGAGATGAGGCGGTGGTGCGTGAGTGGGAGACACTGAATGTCCTGTCTGTTAGGTATGAGGAGATCCAGGATAGGGCTAAGTCTGTGATGCCGAGAGATGAGAGAGTTTGTAGTAAGAGGGAATGGTCCACTGTGTGGAAGGCAGATGACAGGTCTAGAAGGAGGAGGACGGAGTAGTGTCGCTTAGATTTGGCAGTTAGAAGGTCGTTGGTGACTTTAGTCAGTGCAGTTTCAGTTTCAAGGCATAACTTGAAGCTTGTGGGCCCTAATGAAAAAGTTCCATCAAGCACCCAACTATCATGGATCTTCATTAGCATTGGTCTTCTTATATGAGCCAAAGGGACATTTTGAGTCCCCTGGGCTCCAGGGCCCAGGTTGAGACTGCAACCCAAGTACCCACTATAGTTACGCCACTGGATTTAGACTTATATAAAACTTTGTAATAAATCCTATTAAGGAAAAATAGCATCTTCCATCAGCCTGTAGTTCCCTCATTTCCTGATTGCAAGCACTCTATAAATGTTCAAAAACTTATTCAGTGAACAAAAATCCTCTTAATTTAACCTCTTGGCACACCCCGATATAATTGTATGTCAAAGTCAGTCAAGGTGCACATGTATGGAGCAGACTCTGGAGCTGGCATTTGGCTCTAACAGCAGAGACTGGATCTAAATCTGATTGTTGCTGTTTAACCATTTAGTTACCACTGGCAATCAATGATAGCAGCATTTATATGAGCTGGATGTCAGTGCACACATGCTCTAGCACCCATCAGCCCATCCACATTGCAAATGCAGCGTGCCAATGGGTTGCCATGGCAGCCATGGACATACTATAGGTCCAGTTGTTGCCTTCTTGGTAGAACTATTCCTCTAAGCTTGTGGTTGGATTTCATAGTAGAATGTCAATTTTACAATATACTGTAGTAATTGCAGATTCTATCCCCTAGGGAGACTAAAAAATAAAGTAACAATTTATAAAAAAATGTTTTCAAAGTATTAATAAAAAAGTAGAAAAGTTAAAATTACCACCCCCTTTTCCAGTTAATAAATATATAAAAAAAAACACATTTACTATATTGTGACCTTTAAATTTCTGTTTTATGAAAATATAAAATTATTTAAACTGTACATTGAAAGACTGAAAGAAAAAAACATCTAAATGCCAGAATTGCCATCTCTAGGATGCACCACTTTCCCCAAAAAATGGAATTAATAGAAATCATAATATCGTATGTACCTTAAAATAGTATCAATTGATGCTACAGCTCACGAAAAACACATATTTATCAATGGAGAAATTAAGAAAAGCATGGGTTTGGTACTGATGTGATCACACTGGCCTGAAGAATCATGCTAGGTTATTTTTACCAAACAATGAAAAATGTAGAAAGAAAGAACAACAAACAATGGCAGAATTACATTTTTACACAATTTTATCCCACTTGAAAGTCTTTTGATGTTATTCAGTATATTACATGGTAACGTTAATTGGGGGCCTTCAAACCTACAATCTATCCCTCGTAAAATACGTTTGGAAAAATAAAAAAAGTTATGGCTCTTGGAAGAAAGGGAGAAAACATGAATGCTCAAAAGTGATGGCAGGCCTCCTCCTAAAGAGATTAAACCATGAAATACTGGAAGAGAGAAGGGAAGCTGCAGCAGTACTTCTCCCTTATTTTCTGAAACTTAGGTCAAATTCAGACATTTGTACTTGAATTCAGAAGTCCGAGTATGATGGTCTGAGTACAGACTGCGATGCACATTCTGGCCGTGGGTCTCTTGACCTGAACTCAATAGCTTCATATATGCCTGTCAAGTTTGAGTCAGGACACTCACAGTAAGGCGAAGACCTCACTATCAGTATTTGGTCAGTATTCGGTCAGTATTTTTTCTCAGGAGTGGGAGCCAAAACCCGGAGTGGATGATAAATGCAGAATTGGTGACTTGTTTCTATTATACCTTTCCTCTGACTGTGGCTCCCATTCATGAGAAATAATACTGACCAAATACTGATAGTGGGGTCGTGGCCTTAGTCTGTACATCGTGGACCATACTCAGAACGCTACGCACGGACGTCTGAATTCAGCCTTAAGAGAAGTTTGATTGACTCACACCAGAAAGTATTTAACCAGATTGCGAGAGAAAATTAACATTTCTAGAAATAAATAGAAAGAAACTAAATGATGCCCCCACACTGTGCCGTATTACAGAGATATTGTTCATTTGATGCAATATTTTTAGGAGATAATAGCTCCAAAAATACAGAATCACATAGAAAATGTACAGTAGCACATTTTCTCCATATGAATTTAATAGAAAAACATTCATATTTTTCAGTACAAAGTTGTAGCTATATGGAGGTAGTGTGGACTAATAGGCTTCTTTGGATGCCATATTACAGCTGGCTATAACTAAGAGTTTGCCAATATGAATATGAATAATAGTGTTGTGAATAGGGATGGGTGGACCCGTGGATGTTTGGGTTTGTCGGGTTCGGTCCAACTGTAGTCCAAAGTTCAGTTTGGGCATCAGAATTTGACCCGAATATGTCCACAAACCCAAGCCCAATAGAAGTTAATGAGGACTCGACCTTTGGTGCTGTAAATGGCTGTAATATGGTCGTAGAGAGCTGAAAAAGGAGAATTGTCCTGCAAACAAATGTGGATAGGAAAATGACTTAAAATGAGATAAATTAACAAAAAAAAAAATAATAGTATTAATCTTGAACCAGGGGGTGGAGGTCCAAGTGAAGAAGAAGGTTGAGGAGGAGGTGTTTGTTTTTTTCCAGGAAATGACTTAAAATAACAAAATAAAAAAACATTAACAGTCTTGAATAAAGATATGGTGGTCCAAGTGGTGGAGGAGATTGAGGATGAGGTGTAGATGGACGTGGCATCGTAGGTGGAAGAGGCGGAGTAGGAAGTAGCCAACACTATATTTGTGGGTTTTTTTTCATTTTGTTTTATTTAGGTTTTTTTTTGAGGGAAATAACTTAAAATAACATAGAATAAAAAATAACAATCTTTAACCAGGATGTAGTAGTAAAAGTGGAGGAGGAGGTTGAGGAAGAGGTGAAGATGGACAAGGCGTAGTAGGTGGAAGAGGTGGAGGAGGAGGTAGTCACTGTTTTTGATTTTTGGGGTATTTTTTTGCATTTTTTTCTTAGGGAAATTACTTAATATAACGTAGAGTAAAAAAAAATAACACTCTTGAACCAGGAGACAGAGGTAAAAGTGGAGGAGGAGGTTGAAGAGGCAGAGGAGGTAGCCAGCGCTATTTTTATCTATTTTTTTATTTTTAAAATTTATTTAAATTTATTTTAAATTTGAGGAGGCCCCAAAACATTGGGAATGGCAAACAGAATAAACAAACTGCAGTGGAACATAACAATGGCTAGGTGCAGCTGGTATACTTCTCTAGGCAGCCAAAGGTACGGACAAGTCCTGTGGGCTCCACGCCTGGTTCATTTTACTGAATGTGAGCTTGCCCATGTTGCCTGTGGACAGGTGGATGTGCCTGTCTGTGATCACAACCTCTGCCATGCTAAACACACGTTCCGAGAGTACACTTGCCTCAGCGCAGGCCAGCACCTCAGTATGTGGAGACATGTTGACACGTACTCTTCCACCATTTTGTTGAAATGCTGCCTTCTGCTAATACGGACTGTATCAGATGGTGGTGCCGTATGTCGTGGCATGCTGAGGAAGGTTTTCCACATTTCGGGCATTGTAGCCCTCCCTTCGAAGGTGGTGCCAGTGCCCCATCTGGGTTGGTGACTTCCTCCTCCTCTGCCTTGTTCTTACACTGAGGTCAGGTGGGAACACCATCATGAGTGCATCTTCCAGCGTGCACTTGTACTCCCGGATTTTCCGATCCCGCTCCAGTGATGGAAGTAAGGATGGTACTTTGTCCATGTAGCAGGGGTGGCCAGCATGGTGGCCACTCAATAATTTGATAACAGTAAACTGGTAACAATCCAGGAAGCTTGGCGGTCATTGCACAGGCCCAGCAGCATGAATTGGCTCATGTGTGCCAGGCTGCCCAGAGGCAACGACAAGCTGTCCTCAGTGGTAGGTGTATTGTCTGTGTCCTCTGTATCATTCCAGACATGCTCCAGTTTTGCCAGTGAGCTGCTTTGAGTGCCACCCTGCTGTGAACATAGTTTTTCCTCCTTCTCATCCTCCAAAATTGTTCCCGGGCTGGACAGTTGTGTACCTAGCCGCTGTTGGTACAGGAACACACTTTCCAAGCCATGTGTGGACTACTTGCCTGATAATGGTGCGAATGGTCCCTGTTCCTCCTCCACGTCCTCCTGTGCCACCACCTCATCCATCATCGCCTGAAGCGTTTTTTCCAGCAGGTATTGAAGTGGAAAAGTAACACTAATGATGGGGACATCAACGCTGGCAATGTTGATGGCGTACTCTGAGCAGCGCAACAAGACACACACGTCCAACATGAAGGCCCACTCATTGGTGGTAAAGTGGTGTTATTCCGCAGAGCAACTCACCCGTGCGTGCTATAGCTGAAGCACCTCTATTGCCTGCTGCTGCTCTCACAGTCTCTCCAGCATATGCAAGTGAAATTCTACCTTGTGGGTACGTCACATATGAGGTGGTGAGCGGGAAGGCAGAAGTGACACTGCAACGTAGACAGGCAAGCAGCAGCAGGATGAAAACAACAAAAGTGTGCACATGCAGCCCGCATTTTCAGCAGCAGCTCTGACATATCGGGGTAATTTTGTCCATTATCGCACACCACAAGACTGGGCTTGAGGTTCAGCGGCACCAACCAGTCATCGGTCTGCTGCTTGATCCTTGTTCACAGCTCCTGCGTGGTGTGGGATCTTTTCCCCAAACAAATGAGTTTCAGAACAGCCTGCTGTTATTTCTCCCTGGCTGTGTTGAAGTTGGTGGTGCAGCTGTTACGCTGACCGGATGAGGAGGTGGTGGAGGAAGCGGAGTGGGAGAAGGAGGCAACATGGACAGAGGAACATCCAGCAATCCTAGATGGTTATAGGACATACACCTTCTATTCTACCTCAGGCCCTGCCACCAATACACTTACCCAGTGGGCAGTTAAGGAGATATAACATCCCTGGCCGTGCTTACTGGTCCAAGTATCGGTGGCTATGTGAATTTTATGACTGATGGAGTTGTATAGTGCTCTCCTGATTTGTCTGAAACATGTGTGTGCAGGGCTGAAATGGCCCACTTGGAAAAGTAGTGGCGGCTGGGAACATCCTACTGTGGGACAGCAACTGCCATCAGTGTTTTAAAACTGTCCGTCTCCACCAGACGGAATGGCAGCATTTCAACAGCCATGAATTTTGAAATGCTGTCAATGAGGACTAGGTGTCCGGTACTAACTCCCAAACTTTACAGTTTGGGTTCGTTCATCCCTAGTCATGAGCATGACCATAAGCCAACATTCAAAGTTCAGTATTTGGTCAGTATTTTACATCAGTATTATAAGCCAAAGCCAGGAGTGAGTGAAAATTGCAGAAGTGGTACACATGTTTCTATTATACTTTTCCTCTGATTGTTCCTCTCCTAGTTTTAGCTTACAAATAATTATATAAAATACTGACCATATGCTGAACATGTAAATGTGGTCTAAGGTAGACTCTGCAAGTAAATTTTTGCTTCATTTGTTGTATTTATTTCTGTAAAGTCTATAGTACACAATGAAAAATCCAAGGCCAAATATATACTTTGCAGCTTTTAAAACAGGTTTTCGATTTTTTATTTCTATAGGATCTACACATGTGTTTTGGTAAAAAATAAAAACCTAATAAACCCACCATTTGTAAACTGAACCAATAGAAGTTGAGCTAGAATTGAATGCCTTAGTACAGGGGTTTCCAACTTGTGGCTTGGGAGCCACATGTGGCTAGTGGGCCCGTGATGTGTGGCTCTCGGCTGTCTGTTAACTTGGTACATTAGTACCAAGTCTAGCAAATAATTAAGGAGAACTGGTCTCCAGATGGTGAGTTTTGTGAGTAGCCCTGCACAGACGAGCAGATTCTTATGAGCATATACTGACCTTGGGGATTTAGAAATAAATTAAGTATAGTAATCTGGAGATTGGATGATACTACCAGTCAGAGGAGGTGTTTGAAGCCAGATGTGATAGTGTGGTGGGAGTGCTTGATGCGAGACTACCAAAGGTGAGTAAGGTTGGAACCCTTAGTTCTAGGTGTACTGCCTTGATGTGATTTCTATGGGGAAGCTTTGGCTGTCATACTGATAATATGGACTCTGGATGTCGATACCGTGTAGAACAGGGGAAGCAAGAGTTGAATGTCACTACTAAGGGGACTCTGGAAATGGCTCTCAACCCTCTATGAAAGCAGAATGTGGCTCTTGAGGTAAGAAAGGTTGGGCATCTTTGCCTTAGTATATGTTTACAATAGCATTTCAATGCAATCTTCTCTCTGGCTTTTCCGGTAGAGGAAGAATTACAACATACAGATGTTACAGAAACGTGAATGAGCTTTCTAAAACTCTCATTCATATTTTTCATTTGGAAACCACATGTTTTCAGGACTTGCTGTTCTATCAATCAAAATGTCTGGTAAGGATTGAGTACTCTAAGAAGACATGCTTTTAAAATAGCTTAGCATTCTTACATGTTGTTTTGCTGTGCTATTGCCACTGAAGTAATTTACAGACCAGATGACTACCATAGTAAATAGTATTTACCGCGTGTTTTGTGTGTTTTGTAGAAAATGCTTTATTTTCTCGTGATATTCTTCTGCTGTTTCTTTTTAACACTTTTTTTATGGGACCTTAAGGTTTATTACTCATTGTTTTTTATATATGGTATGAAATCTAGCACATAAGAACACAGCCTAAGCCTCACTCAGACATCCATGTAATACAGCCCAGACTGTAACGTACGGACTGGCCACGGGTTTCCTGATCCGAACTTCACAGCCTCACAGGACACTTAACTACTGGCCTTTTGATTTCTTTTCTCGTTATGGCATTTACCAATTGGGTTAATTAATATTATATTTTTATATATCAGACTTTTATGCATGCAGGAATAAAAACTGCTTATTTTTTTAATGGGTTATAAAAGAGGTGATTTGAACTTTTTTTTTTAGACTTTTACAAACTTTTGCTTTAGTTTTCAGTCTGCTTAGGGAACTTGAGCCTGTGTTTGTCCAATCACTTATCCTATATACTGCAATACAACAGTATTGCAGAATATAATGAACATTTTTGGGCTTGTTTAGACGAGCATATAATCTGGACGTGTACTGCATAAGTAAAAATCGGACAGCATGTTGGCAAATGTTTTTCAATAGGGCTGTTGAGATGACATACACACATCGAATGTGTAGCATGCACTGTTTTCTATAGTCTCGGATGAGACTCCCACCTATAGGTATGCAAGAAAAATCAGATCCCACACAGAACTACGGATTTTTATGGATACATTTCCATTATTAACCTAGTAAATTGTAGTAGATCATGTACAGTTTTGAACATAGATGTATAAAAACAGATTATACATGGAATTACACACAAATGTCACACAGGTGTAAAAAACAGACACGGATAGCACTTGGATGACAATATGGATGAAAATCAGATGCATAGCGTCTGAGTTTTCTGCATGAAACTTGGATGATTTTTCAAACGCTTGTCTGACCCTGGCCTCAGCTGAGCTCAGAGAAGAACTAAGATGGCGGTAACATCGGCCTTTAGCAGGGCTCCAGCTAACCTAGTAATTCATTGGCGCCCCAAGATCATGTCACACAATGCTGATGAGAGCTGGCGCTTGTTCCATTTAAACCCCGCAATCAGAGATTAACAGCCAAAGCTGGAACTCAGCTACAGCCATGGCTGTTATAGACAGATGTTAGCTATGTAATGTAAGGTGCCCCAGCGAGGTAGTCGTGAGCGAGCTGCAGCCCCCTCTCGTTCTGGAACCCTACAGACAATTCGTGTCCTCCCTCTGATGTCTGGCTGTGTATGTGGGGCTCTCCACTTACTTCAAACCATCCGATCGCGGCTGTCTCCAGGCATTTCTCTTCTGGGACCAGGGCAGCAATAAATTCAGAGGACACGAGGTTCTTAACCATAACTTGGACTTTACTTGGGGAAGAGGAATATGTACAGTATTTACAGGCAGATATAATGGATAAGGCCCGACAGGTTATTTATCTCTCTCACAGGCGCTGGCAACATCTTCAGCCCTGGTTCCCTCTTTAAGCGAAGCATCGCTGTGAATCTAATCTCTAGCCGAAGAGACTCTTCTGCAATAACAACAGTGTCCTGGATCCGATATCTCTCCCACGTCTTAGCCTGGAGTCCTATTTATCTTCCTCTGCTTCCTGCAGACTAGAAGTGCCCCGGGTCCTCAATACCTCTGTTGAGTTTCTCCGGCCGGCTAACAGGACTCTTGTGTAGGGAGACTTTTGCACTGGTGATCCCACTGTCTGAGGGTATGGAGCTGCCGTCTACCCTAGCAGCCACCATATAGACAGGCTGCCCGTACAGTTCACTGTCCTATCTCTTACTGATCATTAGTGTTGAGCCACCCCCTTAGTGTTCGAGTTCGGTTCGGTTCGTCGAACACCCGTGTGTTCGCCGAACTGTTCGTCGAACTGTTCGTCGAACACCTTCGAACACCGTTAAAACCAATGGCAGGCAAACAAAAACACATAGAAACACATAGAAAACACCTTCAAAGGTGTCCAAAAGCTGACAAACTGCTCAGAAGACACAACTAACACATGGAAAAGTGACAAGTACATATAGTCATGCGAAAAGAAAAGAGGTGGAGGAGTAAAAGGAGGGGGAGACACAGATATAGGCATGTCATGCCCTTCTAAAATCCAAAAAGTGAGAAGCCGACACGGCCAGTCCGCTCCTGCCCGTGCCACCTCCGTGTCGCCGGGTTTGTGCCAGAGCCGCGGTGAACCCTGACGGCCAGCCCCCCTCTCCCAATACTGGTGCCTGTCCGCTGGTGGGTCGAGCGAGCCCCCCTGTGGTGGAGGCAGCTCTAAGCTTTTTAATTTAAATTGTCTCTCTAATTTGAATGAATACACTTTAAATCCATTTACAAGGATCTATTGGAGGGCAAGTCTCATGCCAGCAGCCGCGTAATTCCAGTTCCAGTAGCGTCCACTAAAGCTGCTGCAGTTAAAAAGCTTTTATAAGGATCGAGCTCGGCTGTCCACCGCAAGGCATCCTACTGCCAGTCCGAGCCCCTATGCCTTGGGGTGTCTCCTGATGCTCTTCACTGAGTATCCCGTGGTCCCGAAGCATTTCCTTTGAAAAAATGAAGTGTCCAAACTACAGGTGGTGTAGCTTGCTTAACAGCCGGGATAATCCGCTGACTAGCAGACACTGCTACTAGGCACAAAGTATTTCCTGGGCTAGATGCAGTTAAAAATTTGTAATTAGATACTCTCGTTGGATGCTGAGAAAGCATTCCATAGAGTCTCATGGCACGCCATATAAGATTCTCTTAAAAAGCTTGGGGTAGGGGTCTGGGGGACCCTTTTATAGCCAAAATCACGGCCCTGTATCGCAATACGTCACCTAGGCTGAAGATAAATGGAACTGTAGCACCCTGAGGGCTCGGTTGCTACAGAGGTATTGCACCTCACCCAGAGGTGTGATATCTCACTCTCAGGTAAGGATGGAGTGTGGATCAGGACCCGAAACCTGCATGCATTACACCACATTGCCGTGGGGCAGGGCGACCAATATGCCCCTGAGAAGGGCACGACAGTCCCTGTCCCTGGCTGGAGTGGGGGGAGGGAACACTGAGGAAGGGGAACCCTGTAGTGCAGGAGCAGGGAGGAAGCAGTTCCTGGGTGCATTGAGAAGGGAGCATAAAAGGTGGGCACCATCTTAGTTCAGTGCAGAGAAGTCTGAGCAGAAGTGACAGGGAGCAGGGGCTCTGCATGAGCTCTGCTCCGGAGGCGGGCCTAGTAACAGATGCACAGGCCTGGAAGAGGGAGAAGGAAGGAAGAGGAGCGGAGAAGGCTCCAGGAATGAGGAACGAAGGGATCCCAGGGGTGCGGACGGGCGAGTCGCCACCGCACGCCCGAATCCACCTGCGTGGAGGGGTCAGGCTAAAGGGGGAGACCGGTCCCCGAAACTAATGGAGGCAGGAAACGACCCTCAGCTAGAAACCGGAGGCTGTGACATTTTATGTGGCGCAGCCCCTCGCTACACCCGCTAGGAAGGCACCACATAGGGTCAGGGAAACTGGCGCCAAGTTTACCAAGAGGAGGCCCGAGGCAGCCGGACAGAAGGGTTGGTAAGAAAGGCCAGACAAAGGACACACAAAGGGGGTCCTGTGAAGCGCTCCAAAGTTATCTGGGAGTTGTCTGAGCCCCTCACCTGGTGAGCACAGTACGACGTGGGCAGCCGTTACCTGCAGACGTGGTCTGGATAATAAGAACTGTGAGTAAAGGCCCTGGACTGCATCACTGACTCCGTGTCGTTACTGCTGCTGCCCTGCACCATCACCCCCATCCTCCGCATACACTGCCCTGAGGCTATACTCCTCCCGTGGGGAGTTATGCTACGCTCTGCTGCACCCACAACACCAGCCTCAGCGGTCTGCCCTGCAGCGGCGGTTCACTCTGACCGCAATCCACGGGTGGCGTAGTCGGACATTTAAACATCAAAACCACATAAATAGTTCCGCCACTGGTTTGACCGCCCTGAGCCACGGAACCGGGTCGCTGCCACGGAGTCTACAACCACCAGCATCCACCAAAAAGGGTCCGGCTCCGGGTGTCCCAAGGCCCAGGGGGTGCATCAGAACATTTTCATCACCTTTCACAATCACCAATGGGACAAGGCAGGGATGTCCTCTGTCCCCTCTCTAAGGCTATGTGCCCACGATGCAGAAATGAAGCAGAAAATTTCTGCAGCATTTCTGCATCTCCCTGGCAGAAAAAAACGCATGCAGACTGTGCATGCGTTTTTCCTGCAGAATACATGCGGATCCACATGCGGATTCACTTGCGTTTCCGCATGCAGATTGACAAGCGCTTTCCATGCGATAGCATCACTTGGAAAGTGCTTGACAACTAGGTCACACTGTATAAATCCATGCAAACAGCATGGATTTATACAGTGTGAACCGTAAAAATTAAAACAAATAAAGCTATACTCACCCCCGAGGCCCCGGCGTGTGCTGCAGCAGTCGTCCTGGCTTCTTCCGGGTTGCCGGCACATCGCGAGACAGAGCGGTGAAGGGCCTGCGGTCACATGACTGTGACGTCACCGCAGGTCCTCAAGCAATGCCGGCATTCAGAGAGAAGCCGCCGGACAGGTGAATATAAACTTTATTTGTTATTTTATTCTTTTTTTACAGGTAGAATGGTACCCAGGTCTGGATGAGAGTCTTCTCTCCTCCAGAACTGGGTACCATCCGCACATAGAGACGCATAGAAGCCGCTTGTAAAAATATACAGCCGCCGTTTCTATGCGTCTCAATGCAAGTCAATGGCGGGAGTTCCGCTGCGCTTCCGCAAAGTTAAATTACATGCTGCGGATTTTTGTACGCAGCATAAACGCTGCGGAAAAATCCGCAGCATGTGCATAGAACATGCGGAATCCCCTTGGGGACCATGGGGTGCGGATTACCTAGCGTTTCACAAGCGTTTATGCTGCGGAAATTCCGCAGCATAAATGCTTGAAAAATGCTATGTGGGCACTCAGCCTTATACATCCTAGTGACGGAGCACCTGCTCTCATCAATTCGCCATAACCCCAATATTAGGTGGATTGAGGTGGGAGACACCGAGTACAAGTGCTCTTTATTTGCTGATGATGTCCTAGTATATATCACTCAATCACATATATCCATCCATGCTGTTATGGCTGAAATAGATCACTTTGTTACATGGTCAAATTTTAAAATCAATGCAGCGAAGTCTGAGGCCCTCGATGTCTCCCTCCCCAAATCCATACAGGATTCCATCCAGTCCAACTTTCCCTTTGCCTGGCCCTCACAAGGTATCAAATACTTAGGAATTCCTATTCATAGAGACCTCTCCCGTCTATGTTATCTTAATTTTGGGCCCTTTATTGAACAACTCCATACAGACCACGGTTGGCAAGTTAGAACTGTAAGATTCATTACGTGAACCACTGGTGTTTTGTGGAAAAGCACATGTACACTGTGTTCCAAATTATTATGCAAAAAGTGTTTAGGAGTGATAAGGGAAGAATTTGTTTGTTTGTCAGTTAAACTCATTGATGGTGATGTGTGTCAGGGCTCTTTATATCACTGTAAGCAATTGCAGACACCTGTGCTAATTAGTTTGGCAGGTGTGTCCAATGAAAGGCAAGACTACTTAAGAAGGCTGTCCCACATTATTAAGCAGCCTACATTTTCTGCCAAAATGGGAAAGAAAAAGGATGTGTCGGCTGCTGAGAAGCAACAAATTGTGGAGTGTTTAGGTCAAGGCATGACTACAATCAACATTGTGCGATGATCAGGATGAAGTGTCTTGGCAATCAAGAAGTATGTAGCTGATTCACAGTACACATGTGTGCGTGCTGATAAGGGCAAATTGAGGACTCATTCCTATAGGCAATTACGTCAGGTTAAAAGAGCAGCGGCAAAAAAGATTTGTCATAGCAGCAGACAAGTTTTTGAAGCTGCTGGTGCCTCAAACGTCCCCGAACAACAAGATGCAGGGTCCTTCAGAGGTTTGCAGATGTGCATACGCCATCCTGTCGACCTCCTCTATCCACTTCACACAAGCAGAAACGGCTCCAGTGGGCCAAACATTACATGAAGACTGACTTCAAAACTGTTTTGTTCACGGATGAGTGCCGTGCAACGCTCGATGGTCCAGATGGATGGAATGGAGGGTGGCTGGTTGATGGACACCCCCCGCAAACACGGCTACAGCGCCAACAAGGATGAGGTGTAGTAATGTTTTGGGCTGGAATCATGGGGAGAGAGATTGTCGGCCCCTTTAGGATCCCTGAAGGGGTAAAGATGAACTCCATAATGTATGTGAAGTTTCTCAAACAGCACTTCCAGCCATGGTTCAAGAAGAAGAACCGTGTATTCCACAGCAAGATCATTTTTATGCATGATAATGCACCATCTCATGCTGCACATAAAACATCTGCATCTCTGGCTGATATGGGCATAAAAGGGGACAAACTTATGGTGTGACCCCCATGCTCCCCTGACCTCTACCCCATTCAGAACCTCTGGAGCATCATCAAAAGGAGTGTCTATGATGGCGGGAGGCAGTTCACATCTAAGCAACAGCTGTGGGAGGGTATTCTGTCCTCATGCAAAACAATTGAAGCAGAAACCATCCAAAACCTGACAAATTCAATGGACGAGAGAGTTCAGAAGCTCCTTTCGAACAAGTGGTCCTATGTGAAAATGTAACATCACCTAGAATAAAGTTTTGAGTTGAAAAATGTTTGATTTCAGTTTCTAATAACCTGCTAATGCTTATAATTTCAAAAATGACCATTTTTTTGGTCTTTATTAAAATGAAAAGGTTGATCGAAAAGTTTGGGGGATCTAAGAGTGTGGCAACCCAGTAGTCAGGATTACTTCGAATTCTGACAATATGAGGGTCATGTTGCAGGTAGTGCAGCAAGAAGGCACTTATGTGTCTTGCGCATCTCGGAGCCCCAAAATTATTTTCCGGGCTAGATGCAGCTAAAAATTATTATTAATTTTAAATCTGGTGGAGCTTAGTATAGATGGCCTAATAGAATCAGTGCTGCACACTGCTACAAAGCCCAAATTATTTTCCAGCCAAGGTACAGATAAACATGATTAGTAATTTTAAATCTGGTGGAGCTTATTATAGATGGCCTAATAGAATCAGTGCTGCACACTGCTACAAAGCCCAAATTAGTTTCCAGCCAAGATACAGATAAACATGATTAGTAATTTGAAAGCTTAAAACGGTTAGTGAGGTGATTTTAACCAATCATCAAGCTTTTACTCTCCCCAGGATGACACAGGGGTAGAAATGTCATTTCGGATCCATGATTTGTTCATCTTTATGAACGTGAGTCTGTCTACATTATCAGTGGAGAGCCGTGTGCGCTTATCTGTCAGCACACCACCAGCAGCGCTGAACACACGTTCAGACAGAACGCTGGCTGCGGGGCATGACAAGATCTCCAAGGTGTAAGTGGCTAGCTCCGGCCATTTATCCGTATTGGAAGCCCAAAAAGAGCAAGGGTCCAGTGACACAGTCATGGCTTCAATGTTTACTTGGAGATACTCCTGTACCATCGTCTCTAGGCGTTGACTATGTGTCAGACTTATTGTCTCCTGTGGCCTTGCAAAGGATGGGCTAAAAAAGTGGTGAAATGATTCCGCAAAATTGATGTTACCAGCAGATACTGTGGTTCTGTTACGGTTTGAGTGCTGAACACTCGACGGTCCCACGGTTGGCAAGTTGGAACTGTGAGATTCACTACGTGCACCACTGGTGTTTTGTGGAAAAGCACATGTAAGATTCTGCAACAGTCTCTGCTGATACTCCTGCATGCGTGCATCCCTTTCTATGGCAGGAATAATTTCTGCAAATTTACTTTTGTACCGGGGATCTAACAGTGTGGCAACCCAGTAGTCAGGATTATTTCTTATTCTCACAATTCGAGGGTCATGTTGCAGGTAGTGCAGCAAGAAGGCACTCATGTGTGTTGCGCATCCAGGAGCACCAAGTCCCTGTTGTGTTGGTGGCGAGGTAACAATCATGCTTCCTTCCTCTGTCCTCTCCCCCCAACCTCGCACAACAGAAATGTGATCAAGGTCTCCCTCATCTGATGAGTCTTCCATCAGTTCGTCCTCCACTTCTTCCTGGGCTCCTGCACCTTCCTCACTAGTTTGGCTGCTACCATGCGCCCTGGTAAAACCATCAACCCCACCCTTACATGCCTGCCGCCTTGGTGCTGCCTACCATCTGGACCTTGCAGATGTTAGCCCTTCCGCATACAACTCCTCCTCCTCTACTTCCTCCACCTCCTCTTGTGCCACCACCTGACTCCGAATTCTGTTTAACATGTGCTCCAGCATGTAAATCACCGGAATAGTCATGCTGATAATGGCATCGTCAGCACTAAACATCTTCGTCGCCATTTCAAAACTGTGCAGAAGGGTGCATAGGTCCCTGATCTGAGACCACTCCTCCAGCGTGATTTGCCCCACCTCTGGATCTCGTTGGCCCAGGCTATACGTCAGAACATATTGCACCAGGGCTTGTCGGTGCTGCCACAGTCACTGCAACATGTGCAGAGTTGAATTCCACCGGGTAGGCACATCGCATTTTAGCTGGTGAAGTGGCAGGCCCAAAGACTTCTGTAGAGATGTAAGTCGCTGAGCTGCGGGATGTGAACGGTGGAAGTGAGCACACAGCGACCGTGCCCTCTGCAGAAGGCCATCTAGTCCGGGATAGTGGGCTAAAAATTGCTGGACAACCAGGTTCAACACGTGAGCCATACAAGGCACGTGTGTGACATTGCCCCGGCGAAGGGCCGCACCCAGGTTTGCAGCATTGTCGCACACGGCCTTCCCTGGTTTCAGGTCCAGTGGAGACAACCATTCATGAAACTGGTTCTCCAGAGCTGACCACAACTCCTCAGCTGTGTGACTCACATTTCCCAGACATTTCAAAGTAAAAACCGCCTGATGACGTTGAGCCCTACTGCCAGCATAGTAAGGAGGTGTGCAGGATCCCTTCTGCGCAGTTAGAAAGCTTGTGGCATGACCAGACAGGCTTTGGGTGCAGGTGGAGGACCGAGAGGAGGTTGAGGAGGCGGAAGCAGTGGAGGAACTTTGAGATAAAGAGGATTGACGCACAACTCGTGGGGACGGCAAGACTTGGACATTAGCCCCTTGTCCTGCTGTCACCATAGTTACCCAGTGCCCAGTCAGTGACATGTAACGCCCCTGTCCATGCCTACTCGTCCAAGAGTCTGTGGTAAAATGCATCCTGTCACACACAGAGTTTCTCAAAGAAGCGGTGATGTTGTGTGCGACATGCTGGTGGAGCGCAGGCACACCTTTCTTTGAGAAGTAGTGCCGACTGGGCATCTGGTACTGGGGCACTGCGACGGACATAAGGTCTCGAAAATCCTCTGTGTCCACCAGGCGGAAAGGCAGCATTTCTGAAGCCAAGAGCTTGCAGATGGTGAAATTCAACCTCTTAGCTTTCTCATGGCTAGGAGGAAATGGTCTTTTACTTGTCCACATCTGAGGGACCGAGGGCTGGCTATTGTGCTTAGACGGGGTTGATAAGGGTGTCCCCTGCAAACTGCCGGTCTGTGAGGAAGATGCAGGTGGACATGTTAGGTTGCCTTGATCCAAAGGTGGTGCTATCAATGTCGGACAGCGCTCAACACCAGCTGGTGTTACCACCTCCAAAGAAATTGATGACCTGCCAATCACGCTGGCTGTTGCGGGTAAAGAGATGGCAGGTCTGCGCCCCAAAACAGGTGTGACTGCTGTCCCCCCAGTCACAGAGGATGAAGAGGCCGCGGATGCACAAGATATGGCAGACGGTGGTTGGCCCGGCCGGCTAGGCCGCATTGTAGCACAGTGAGCTTCCCACTGCAACTTATGCTTCATGTCCATGTGCCGGTTCATGCATGAAGTACTCAAACTATGTATTTTTTGGCCTCTACTTAGCTTTTGCTGACAAATGTTACAGATAACACGTGTTGGGTCATCTTTATCGATCTGAAAAAATGCCCAGGCTATGCAAGGCTTAGCACCCATGCGACCTGAAGAGCCTCCACGACTTGTGGTGAGAGGCAGAGTTGTGTTTGAGGATGCAGTTGTTGACGTGCTTCCAGTACTATGTCTCTGTCCAAGAAGGCGCAACCTGACCTCGTCGTCACTAGCATCCTCCTCCACCTCCTCTGCTGACCTCATCTCTTGGCTGACTGTGGGTTGACAGTAAGTGGGATCTCCAACCTCATCATCATCACCCTCAGAGCCAACCTGTTCCTGCCCTGACAAAAAACTAAAGTTGTCGCTCCAATCAGGTATTTGAGTCTCATCATCGTCTTCCTCATTGTCTCCACCAACAGGAGTTACAGTTTGGGAATGAGGGTCTACATTATGGTCAGAACCTTCTGCGTCTGGTCCTGGATCCGACTCATAAAGATTCTGGGCATCAGTGCAGATCATTTCCTCGTCTGGATTCACAGAAGCGCTGGAGTCGACCTCTGATTCCCAGGCTATAGTATGAGTAAACAGCTCTGCAGACTCAACCATCTGTTCTACCTCATACTCAGATGGGCAGCTGGAGATTTGGGAGCTGTGAGGAAGCAAGTGCGATTGGGGTGACACCTTTGAGGACTTGAGTATTTGTGATGTTGAAGTTGATGTGGAGGAGAGCCCACTTAAAGGAACACTTGATATCCGTTGAAGCACCTGTTGTTTTTGTGCCTCATCTGGAATTTGTAGCGATTGGCGTGGCCTTAAGAAAGGGATCTTATCACATTGTCCGCTAAAAGAAGTAGACATTTTAGTTTGGCTGGAAGATGGTCTTTCTTCTGCAGATGTTACTGTTGCTTTAACACCTACCCCACGGACACAACCTTTTTTCCCCTTCCCAACACGCCTATTCCCCTTTCCACCAGCAGCAGGCCTTTTTCCACTCAGTTTGGTGGTTAACTAATTCACAACTCTGGAGTTGTTTGCACAAAAAAACAATGGATGAGAACCGAGCAGAGCTGAGTGGCCAAACTGTGCTATTAGGCCAAAACTATTGGCTGGGTTAGATGCAGAAAAAAATTATATTCAATTTGCAACCTGATGGAGGTCAGTATAGATGGACTAATAGAACAAGTCCCACACACAGCTAGAAGCCCAAATATTTTTTGTGAGGTAGATGCAGAAAAAAAATATATTCAGTTTGCAACCTGATGGAGGTCAGTATAGATGGACTAATAGAGAAAGTCCCACACACTGCTAGAAGGCCAAATATTTTTTCAGAGCTAGATGCAGACAAAAAATTATTTTTAAATTGCAACCTGATGGAGGTCAGTATAGATGGACTAATAGAGAAAGTCCCACACACTGCTAGAAGGCCAAATATTTTTTCAGAGCTAGATGCAGATAAAAATTATTATTAATTTGCAACCTGATGGAGGTCAGTATAGATGGACTAATAGAGAAGGTCCCACACACTGCTAGAAGGCCAAATATTTTTTCAGAGCTAGATGCAGATAAAAATTATTTTTAATTTTTCAGCCTGATGGAGGTCAGTATAAATGGACTAATAGAGAAAGTCCCACACACTGCTAGATGGCCAAATATTTTTTCAGAGCTAGATGCAGATAAAAATTATTTTTAATTTGCAACCTGATGGAGGTCAGTATAGATGGACTAATAGAGAAAGTCCCACACACTGCTAGAAGGCCAAATATTTTTTCAGAGCAAGATGCAGATAAAAATTATTTTTAATTTGCAACCTGATGGACGTCAGTATAGATGGACTAATAGAGAAAGTCCCACACACTGCTAGAAGGCCAAATGTTTTTTCAGAGCTAGATGCAGATAAAAATTATTTTTAATTTGCAACCTGATGGAGGTCAGTATAGATGGACTAATAGAGAAAGTCCCACACACTGCTAGAAGGCCAAATATTTTTTCAGAGCTAGAAGCAGAAAAAAAATTATATTCAGTTTGCAACCTGATGGAGGTCAGTATAGATGGACTAATAGAGAAAGTCCCACACACTGCTACAAGGCCAAATAATTTTTCAGAGCTTGATGCAGACAAAAAATTATTTTGAATTTGCAACCTGATGGAGGTCAGTATAGGTGGACTAATAGAACAAGTCCCACACACTGCTAGAAGGCCAAATATTTTTTCAGAGCTTGATGAAGAAAAAAATTATATTCAGTTTGCAACCTGATGGAGGTCAGTATAGATGGACTAATAGAACAGGTCCCACACACAGCTAGAAGCCCAAATATTTTTTCAGAGGTAGATGCAGAAAAAAAAAATATTCAGTTTGCAACCTGATTGAGGTCAGTATAGATGGACTAATAGAGAAAGTCCCACACACTGCTAGAAGGCCAAATATTTTTTCAGAGCTAGATGCAGACAAAAAATTATTTTGAATTTGCAACGTGATGGAGGTCAGTATAGATGGACTAATAGAACAAGTCCCACACACTGCTAGAAGGCCAAATATTTTTTCAGAGCTAGATGCAGAAAAAAATGATATTCAGTTTGCAACCTGATGGAGGTCAGTATAGATGGACTAATAGAACAAGTCCCACACACTGCTAGAAGCCCAAATATTTTTTCAGAGCTAGATGCAGAAAAAAGTTATGTTCAATTTGCAACCCGATGGAGGTCAGTATAGATGGACTAATAGAGAAAGTCCCACACACTGCTAGAAGGCCAAATATTTTTTCAGAGCTAGATGCAGACAAAAAATTATTTTGAATTTGCAACCTGATGGAGGTCAGTATAGGTGGACTAATAGAAAAAGTCCCACCCACTGCTAGAAGGCCAAATATTTTTTCAGAGCTAGATGCAGAAAAAAATTATATTCAGTTTGCAACCTGATGGAGGTCAGTATAGATGGATTAATAGAACAAGTCCCACATACAGCTAGAAGCCCAAATATGTTTTCAGAGGTAGATGCAGAAAAAAATTATATTCATTTTGCAACCTGATGGAGGTCAGTATAGATGGACTAATAGAACAAGTCCCACACACAGCTAGAAGCCCAAATATTTTTTCAGAGGTAGATGCAGAAAAAATATATATTCAGTTTGCAACCTGATGGAGGTCAGTATAGATGGACTAATAGAAAAAGTCCCACACACTGCTAGAAGGCCAAATATTTTTTCAGAGCTGGATGCAGACAAAAAATTATTTCTAATTTGCAACCTGATGGAGGACAGTATAGATGGACTAATAGAGAAAGTCCCACACACTGCTAGAAGGCCAAATATTTTTTCAGAGCTAGATGCAGAAAAAAATTATATTCAGTTTGCAACCTGATGGAGGTCAGTATAGATGGACTAATAGAACAAGTCCCACACACTGCTAGAAGCCCAAATATTTTTTCAGAGCTAGATGCAGAAAAAAATTATGTTCAATTTGCAACCTGATGGAGGTCAGTATAGATGGACTAATAGAGAAAGTCCCACACATTGCTAGAAGGCCAAATATTTTTTCAGAGCTAGATGCAGACAAAAAATTATTTTGAATTTGCAACCTGATGGAGGTCAGTATAGGTGGACTAATAGAACAAGTCCCACACACTGCTAGAAGGCCAAATATTTTTTCAGAGCTAGATGCAGAAAAAAATTATATTCAGTTTGCATCCTGATGGAGGTCAGTATAGATGGACTAATAGAATAAGTCCCACACACAGCTAGAAGCCCAAATATTTTTTCAGAGGTAGATGCAGAAAAAAATTATATTCAGTTTGCAACCTGATGGAGGTCAGTATAGATGGACTAATAGAACAAGTCCCACACACAGCTAGAAGCCCAAATATTTTTTCAGAGGTAGATGCAGAAAAAATATATATTCAGTTTGCAACCTGATGGAGGTCAGTATAGATGGACTAATAGAAAAAGTCCCACACACTGCTAGAAGGTCAAATATTTTTTCAGAGCTAGATGCAGCCAAAAAATTATTTTTAATTTGCAACCTGATGGAGGTCAGTATAGATGGACTAATAGAGAAAGTCCCACACACTGCTAGAAGGCCAAATATTTTTCAGAGGTAGATGCAGAAAAAAATTATATTCAGTTTGCAACCTGATGGAAGTCAGTATAGATGGACTAATAGAACAAGTCCCACACACTGCTAGAAGGACAAATATTTTTTCAGAGCTAGATGCAGAAAAAAATTATATTCAATTTGCAACCTGATTGAGGTCAGTATAGATGGACTAATAGAATGATGCTATGCCCAAAAGATTTTACTTCACTAGGTGCAGTAAAAAAATTGGTATTCTATACACAGGTGGTATATCTTGCAACACAGATAGGCTACTCCACTGATTAACACACTCTGCAATAGGCCAAAAAGGATTAGCTTTGCTAGATTCAGCCAAATGCTGTGAAAAAAACTTGCACAGCACTGGCACAGACCTGCCTGGCAAAAACTGATTGGAACTGATGTAACCTAGTCCTGAAAAGGACTGCAATTACAATTAGTCTTTACTCCCACAACCTCTCTATTTAAGAGCACAGACCTGCCTGATAAAAGTCGTAGGAAATGCTGTAACCTAGTCCTTAAAAGGACTGCAATCACAACTATTCCCTACTCCCAAGCTATCTGTAGATTTGTGCGAAAATTGGCTTCAAATTAACAAGGTATAGCGCACACAGCAACAGCGGTGCCGTCTAACACGCAGCTGCAGCAGTGAGAAAATGGTGGCGACGGGGAAAATGGCTTGGTCTTATAGGGCAAGGACATGTGACTTACACTGCCAATGACACATGCCCTTGCTTGTGTGAAAAAAAGCACTTCGCTCCGTGTGTGCGCTGCTGATAGGCTGACAGATTGCACCTCCCCACTGTAAATGCGGGAAAGAGAAAAAAAAATGGAGATCTTCATTATTCCTGCAGAGATCCATCCCCTGCCCCTCCCCCCGCCCCGCTGTACACTCAAACTGCGTATTAACATTAATTTTCATCATTACTGAGAAAAAATCCAGTTATGATTTTGGTGCACGAACAGTTATCGAACATAACCTCGAACAGCCGAATTTTTCTCAAATCGTTCGTGTTCGCCGAACGGCTCGAACACCGCCCAAAACAGCTCGAATTTGAGATTGGCGAACAGTTCGAGTCGAACGCTCATCTCTACTGATCATCACTTCCTGCTTCTGGAATCTCAGCAGGGATTTTCCTAAAGTGCCCACCCTCTGTCGACTGTCATCACACAGCATTAACCCCATCACTGTCTGTAACACTGCTAGCAGACTCATCCTGACATCTGCACCCAGAACAGTGGCATCTTGTGGCTGATTACAAGTACTGCTGCCCATAGGGAATTAAGCCAGGAACAAGCTCTATAACTCTCAAGGCTTGATCAGGACGCTAAGTTTCCCCTCTACTCTACTGACTGGACTACTGAAGCTAACCCCTTAGCTTGGCCTACCAACAGTTCAGAGAGGTCTAACTACAGGGACATTTCCTTTAACTACTTCAGTGTCAAGGGAAGGCTACGTCCTTCCCCACTATTACAGTAACATAGCCAATATCTGTCACATGTGAAAGGAGCTAATCTCCTGCATCCTCTTCACAAGCAATTACCCATGCAATAATGTACATGTACATGACATTGAGCTAAAGTGTTAAAGGGTTTTTCTATAATATTTTAAAATTTGTCCACAGAATCCAACAATTATAAATCAGCTAATCAAGTGCAAGTTCCAGCATCTAGTACATGGTCAATCTTGCATTCACTCAGGTGCAGTAGTGACGTCCGATATATCTCGCATGACAGCTATAGTCAACCACTGCAAGACAACTGAGACCAGTGATTGGCTGCAGCTGTCCCATGAGAGCTGCTGCCAAGTAAACACAAAATTGGCAGAGAGAACTTAGTAACATAGTAACGTAGGTTGAATAAAGACCTAGGTCCATTAAGTTCAACCTTTCTCCCCGAATAGTACTCCCTACACTAACACTGCACTAACTTTCTGGAACTAGGCATTACAAATGTATTATTACCATTTTTGTTATTACTGCACTATTGCAATTACAAATGAACCAGTTTATAATTTTTTACTTAGTTTTATTTTTTTTTGTATTACTCTTATGGTATTACTAAAATCCCTGTACCTAAATCTGTTGATTCAGAAGAAGGCAAAAACCCCAGGACACATTCAGCCAATTTGCATCACGGGGAAAAATTCCTTCTTGAACCAGAGAAAAAGCAATCAGTACAAGAACCCTGGATCAAATGTACTACTATAGGTGTAACATTTTGTATGATTTAACGGTAACCCACAATGTTACCTGTATCGAGGAAATCATCCGGCCCTTTTTTGAAAGCTGTTAAAATGTCTGCCATTACTACCTCTGGTGGAAGAGTATTCCACAGCCCAACTGCTCTGACTGTAGAGAAGCCTTTCCTGTTTAGGTGCCAGAATCACCTTTTTTCCAGCTGCAATGAGTGCCCCCTGGTCCTTAGTGTAGTCTTTGGAAGGAATAAGTCATGTGCTAGACCTTTGTACTGACCACACATATATTTATACATGTAAATGAGATCCACTCTGAGGCGCCATTTTTCTAAGCTAAAAAGACTCAACTTTTACAACCTCTCATCATAAGAGAGGCCTTCCATCCCTTGTAATAAACTAGTTGTCCGCCTTTGAACTGACTCTAACTTCTGAATATCTTTTTTAAAATGTGGAGCCCAAAACTGGATCCCATATTCCAGATGTGGCCTCACCAGTGATTTATAAAGGGGTAACAATACGTTGGGATCGCAGGATTTTATTTCTCTCTTTATACACCCTAAAATCTTGCTTGCTTTTGTGGCTGCTGCTTGACATTGAGTACTGCTGCTCAGCTTACTTGTAACCAGAATACACAAATCCTTCTCCTTGTAACGGGTCTGGGAGGTGGAACCTCTGAGCAACTATACAAGGGGGCGGTCCTTGTAAGGAAGCGGGTGGCTCCCAGGGAAGACGGGCAGATAATCACGGCAAGTGACAGGGACAGTCTCTGGGTAGAAGGGCAGGTAGTCTCGGCAAGTGACAGGGACAGTCTCTGTGTAGAAGGGCAGGTAGTCACGGCAAGTGACAGGGACAGTCTCTGGGTAGAAGGGCAGGTAGTCACGGCAAGTGACAGGGACAGTCTCTGGGTAGATGGACGGGTACTCACGGCAAGTGACAGGGACAGTCTCTGGACAGGCAGGTGGTCACGGCTAGTGACGGCAGAGCCTCCAGGTAGGCTAGCAGGCAGGTAGCAGGTGAGCGCTCGTAGGTGAGCAGGCGAGAGTCTCTGGACAGCCAGGTGGTCACGGCAAGTGACGGCGGAGCCTCCAGGTAGGCTAGCAGGCAGGTAGCAGATGAGCGCTCCCAGGTGAGCAGACAAGAGTCTCTGGACAGGCAGGTGGTCACGGCAAGTGACGGCGGAGCCTCCAGGTAGGCTAGCAGGCAGGTAGCAGATGAGCGCTCCCAGGTGAGCAGACAAGAGTCTCTGGACAGGCAGGTGGTCACGGCAAGTGACGGCGGAGCCTCCAGGTAGACTAGCAGGCAGGTAGCAGATGAGCGCTCCCAGGTGAGCGGGCAGGCTGGTCCATATACAGACTGACAGGTGTCGGAAGGCAGACCGTCGGACCGCAGGCTTGCAAGCAGGTAAATGGATATCTGGCAGGTATCAAGCAGGAATCTGGCAGGTGACTGGCAGGTAACAGGCAGGAATCTGGCAGGTGACTGGCAGGTAACAGGCAGGAATCTGGCAGGTGACTGGCAGGTAACAGGCAGGAATCTGGCAGGTGACTGGCAGGTAACTGGAAACGGGACCTGAGGGCTGAAGCAGAGTGAAGGCTTTGCAACAACATTGCTCGGGCACCTCCATTTTGGAGGAGGTGCCTTATATATGGTGAAGTCCTCCGGCCATTGGCCGGGGACTCCTTAGGATGGCGCGCGCGGCCCCTTTAAGAGAGGGGGAGCGCGCGCGCGCCCTAAGCACCATGGCCGGGAAGCAGCGCGCGCTGCCAGCAGAGCGGGAGGAAGATGCCGGGCACAGAGCGGAGAGGTGAGGGGAACAGCGTCCCTGCCTAGCAGGAGGCAGGGACGCCGACGCTACAGTACGCCCCCCTTTAGGCCCCCCCTTTTTTAGGCCAGAGAGAAATTTATCAAGGATGAGAGGGGCATGGATGTTCTCCCGGGGCTCCCACGTTCTCTCCTCAGGACCAAACCCCTTCCAATCTACCAGAAAAAAGGTTTTTCCTCTTACCCTTTTGGTGGCCAGAATGTTCTCTACCTCAAACTCGTTCTCAGCGGAAACCAGAGCAGGAGGCGTACCTGTAGACTTGGAAAAAGAGTTAAGTACCACGGGTTTGAGGAGAGATACATGGAAGGAGTTAGGGATCCGTAAGTTGGCCGGGAGTTTTAATTTATAGGCCACCGGGTTGATCTGTTTGATAACTTCCAGTGGGCCGATGAACCGAGGCCCTAACTTGTAGGACGGAATCTTGAGCCGGACATATTTGGACGAGAGCCAGACTTTATCTCCAGGATGGAATTGTGGAGGATCCAGGCGTTTCTTGTCAGCGTGTTTTTTCATCCGTTTGGATGACTGAAGGAGTGCGGATCGGGTACTCTCCCAAATGGAGGAGAATTCGCGAACGAGAGATTCCACAGCCGGATTGTCCACCGAGGTGGAGACGGGAATTGGGATCCGAGGATGCTGACCGAAGACTACAAAAAACGGGGATTTGGAGGAAGATTCGCTCTCGTGATTATTGTAAGAGAACTCGGCCCATGGTAGGAGATCCACCCAGTCCGAATGGTGGGCATTAACGAAGTGCCGGAGGTAACTGGTCAGGTTCTGATTGATCCGCTCCACTTGACCATTGGACTGTGGATGGTAAGCGGAGGAGAAGTCCAGAGTGACGTCAAGCAACTTACATGTGGCTCTCCAGAAGCGTGAGGTGAACTGAACCCCACGATCTGACACGATGTGGAGGGGCAGGCCATGGAGACGGAAGATGTGGCGGATAAAGTCTTTAGCCAGTTCGGGTGCAGACGGGAGACCCGGCAGGGGAATGAAGTGCGCCATCTGGGAGAAACGATCAGCGACCACCCAAATGACCGTACAACTGGCAGAGACAGGAAGATCCGTTATAAAGTCCATAGCAATATGCTGCCACGGGACAGCAGGTACTGGAAGAGGAAGAAGGCGACCGGCTGGCAGGTGTCTCGGAACTTTGTTGCGGGCGCAGGACACACAGGCAGAAACAAAGTCTGTTACATCCTTGTGCAGGGTAGGCCACCAGTAATGCCAGGTAATGAGCTGGAGGGTCTTTTTCTGACCGGCGTGGCCAGCTAGTTTAGACGAATGACCCCAGTGTAGGACCTTCTTCCGATCAGGTACAGTTACAAACGTCTTACCGGGAGGGAGACGATTTAGATTCACGGGAGCTACTTGAATTACTCTGGCGGGATCAATGATGTGCTTAGGTTCCTCCTCTAGATCAGACACCAGGAAGGATCGGGACAAGGCGTCAGCTTTGATGTTTTTGTCTGCCGGGCGAAAATGAAGAACAAAATCAAAGCGGGCAAAAAACAAGGACCACCGGGCTTGGCGCGGGTTAAGTCTCTGGGCGCTCTGAAGGTAAGCCAAGTTCTTGTGGTCCGTGTAAATAGCCTTCAACCCCTCTGGTCGGGGCCACTTCTGCATGGCAGACAGTTTCACAGGATCCATTTGTAGGCCGGTCTGAGAGATTATGTAGCCCAGAAATGGAAGAGAGATCTGCTCAAAGATGCACTTCTCATATTTAGCGTAGAGGTGGTTCTGCCTGAGCCCGAGCAGGACCTGACGAACATCCCTCCGGTGAGTAGGAAGGTCCGGAGAGAAGACCAAGATGTCGTCCAGATACACCACCACGCAGGAGTAGAGAAGGTCACGGAAGATGTCATTGACCAACTCTTGAAAGACGGCAGGAGTGTTACAGAGACCGAAGGGCATTACAAGGTACTCATAGTGGCCGTCCCGGGTGTTGAATGCTGTCTTCCACTCATCCCCCTGACGGATACGGACCAGGTTATACGCCCCACGGAGATCCAGTTTGGTGAAGATTCTAGCCCCCCTCAGGCGGTCAAATAATTCAGGAATGAGCGGGAGGGGGTATTTATTCTTCACTGTAATCTGGTTAAGGCGTCTATAATCTATACATGGACGGAGTGAGCCGTCCTTCTTTTTGACGAAGAAGAAGCCTGCTCCCGCCGGGGAGGTAGATTTCCGGATAAATCCCCAGGCCAGATTCTCCTCAATATATTCTGACATGGACCGGGTCTCCGCTGCGGACCAAGGGTAGATACGCCCACGGGGAGGAGTAGAGCCGGGTATCAGGTCGATTGGACAATCGTATGGTCTATGAGGGGGTAATGTCTCTGCTTCTTTTTTATTGAAGACATCCGCATAAGACTAATAGGGAACCGGTAGACCGGGTAGACTGACTGGGGTAGGAGAAGGACGAGCAGGATGAACGGGAACTAGACAAGTCCTATGGCAGTCCTGTCCCCAGCGAAGGACTTCTCCGGTCTGCCAGTCAAGCACGGGTGCATGTTTCTGGAGCCAAGGTAGGCCTAACAAGAGTGCGTGAGAGAGTCCAGGCAGAACATGAAAGGAGATACTCTCAGAATGCAGCATTCCCACCTGCAGAGTTATGGATTCGGTGATTAGTTGGATGGGATGTGGTAAGAGGCCCCCATCCACGGCAGCGACAGATAAAGGTACGGCCAGAGGTTTGGTGGGAATGCGGTATTTCTCTACCAGAGACTGAGAAATGAGATTTCCAGCAGCTCCTGAGTCCTAGCAGGCGGCAGGGACGCCGACGCTACACTCCTGTTCTGTAGTCTCAAGTATACTCCCATTTAATGTATATATAGCACCGTCCTGGGTGGATTACTCTACATTTATCTACATTAAACTTCATCTGCCAAGTGTTTGCCCATTCAGTAATCTTATCCAGATCATTCTGCAATATCGTAATGTCAAGATCAGATTTTAATACCCTACATAGTTTGGTACCGTAAGCAAAAACTGACACTTTACTCACAATCCCATCCCCAAGGTCATTAATAAACAGGTTAAAAAGAATCGTTCCTAGCACAGATCCCTTTGGCACCCCACTGCTGACAATGTCCCATTTAGAGAATGTACCATTTATGACGACCCTTTGTTTCCTATCATTTAGCCAATTCCTTACCCATCTACATAAAGTTCCCCCAAGTCCTTGCTTCTGTTGCTTCAGTATATGGCTGCTACGTGGTACAGTAACAAATGCCTTTGCAAAGTACAGATAAATCACATCAGCCGCATTACCAACATCCAGATTTGCACTTACCTCCTCATAGAACCCCAATATGTTGGTTAAACATGACCTATTTTTCAAGAATTCGTGCTGATTATCCATTATTATATTATTCTCTGTGATATAACTCTGCAGGTTATCTCTTATGATGCCCTCAAAAACTTTGCACACTACTGATGTCAGACTTACCGGACTGTAGTTACCTAGATCCACCTTCTTACCTTTCTTAAATATTGGTACCACATTGGCTATCCTCCAATCCTGTGGCACTACCCCTGTTATAAGAGAGTCTAAGAACACGAGATACAGCGGTTTGTTAATTACGGAGCTTAATTCCCTCTGTATCAGAGGATGAATACCATCTGGTCCAGGGGATTTGTCAACGTTTAATTTGTTCAGATGCAGGCGTACATCTTTTTTTGTTTAACTAGTTATATTAGGAGGTGAACTTTGATTTTTGCCCTGCTGAAAGATTCCTGGAACAGACTGTTTGTTGGTGAACATGGATGAAAAGTTTCTGTTTAATATCTCAGCCTTTTCTTTGTCCTCTATAATTATTTTGTTAACATCATCTTTTAATGGGCCGACACCATCTGATTTACTCTTTTTGGCATTGATGCATGTATAAAAAATGTTGAGATTTAATTTAATGTCCCTGGAGATTTGTTGCTCTGTAGATAATTTTGCTAGCTTGATTTTTTTTTTTTTTTCTTATTAAGGTCTTTATACTCCTGAAATGCTATTTCTGTATTAATCAGCCTTCAAGATTTGGAATGCCCTTTGTTTTTGTCTTATTAAACTTTGTACTGTCTTATTTATCCATAATGGTTTCTTTTTATTTCTAGACATTTTATTACCAGAGGGTATAAATTTTCTATGGGATTCTAGTAGTATTTCCTTACACATGCCCCACTTACAATCGGTATCCCCAGTTACTATGACATTGTCCCAGTTTACACGATTAAGCTCTTCCCTTAATTTGTTTAAATCAGCTTTACTAAAGTTCCAGGTTTTTGCATTTCCTGTTTTATAAAATATTACATTGAAACTTACCATATTATCGTCGCTGTTTCCCAGATGCTCCTGAACCTGTAGATCTGAAATTGTATCTGGTCTATTTGACAGCACCAGATCCAACAGATTACCTCCCCTGGTTGGTTCATCCACCAGCTGAGAGAGGTAATTGTCCTGAACTGTGGATAAGAACTTGCAGCTTTTAGCACAACTGGAAGATTCTGTTTCATTGAATATCTGAATAGTTAAAATCCCCAATAGTAAGGACCCTATTATTATTTTCTGCATTTTTAATTTGTTCTAGAATTTCGTCCTCTAATAGTTCAGCTATATTAGGAGGCTTGTAGCAAACTCCAATTAGCAGCTTTCCATTACTGCCATCCCCATGTACATTTACCCAAACTGACTCTCCATTGTCGCAGCTTCCCCCAATGTTGTCATTGAGCACAGGTTTTAAGTTGGATCTTATAAAAATACACACCTCTCCACTTTTCTGTCTTTCCTGTCCTTTCTAAATGTAGTGTATCCCTCTATGTTTGTCACCCAGCCATGGCTTTCATCCAGCCAGGTTTCCGTAATACCCACAACATCATATTCCGTGACTGACATAAGAGTCTCCAGTTCAGCCATTTTGTTTGCAAGACTACTTGCATTTGCTAGCAGACATTTAATACAATTAGCCCATTGCTACTCCTACTCAACTCCCTTCTTTTCTTGCATATCCCAGCCCCCCTAGATCCTCTATTGCCCCTGTTGTCACACTCTTTGTCTACTCTATCTAGCCCCTTATAAGCATGCATACCCTCCCTCCCCCAGATCCTAGTTTAATAGTTTAAAAGCTCCTCCATCCATCTGAAGATTTTTCCCGCAGCATAGCTGTACTTTCCCCCTCGGATGCAGCCCGTTTCTACCATAGAGCCTGTAGCCGACAGCGAAGTCGGCCCAGGTCTCCATGAACCCAAACCCTTCATTCGTGCACAAATTTCTAAGCCACTTATTTATCTCCCTAAGCTCACGCTGTCTTTCTATTGACACACGTGGCACCAGCAGTATTTCTGAAAACACCACTTTGGAGGTCCTGGAATTCAGCCTCTCTCCTAGTTCCCTGTACTCATTTTTAAGGACTTTCCACCTCCCTCTAACTTTGTCATTTGTACTGATGTGTACCATGACTAGTGTTGAGCCACCCCCGTAGTGTTCGAGTTCGGTTCGGTTCGTCGAACACCCGTGTGTTCGCCGAACTGTTCGTCGAACTGTTCGTCGAACACCTTCGAACACCGTTAAAACCAATGGCAGGCAAACAAAAACACATAGAAACACATAGAAAACACCTTCAAAGGTGTCCAAAAGCTGACAAACTGCTCAGAAGACACAACTAACACATGGAAAAGTGACAAGTACATATAGTCATGCGAAAAGAAAAGAGGTGGAGGAGTAAAAGGAGGGGGAGACACAGATATAGGCATGTCATGCCCTTCTAAAATCCAAAAAGTGAGAAGCCGAGACGGCCAGTCCGCTCCTGCCCGTGCCACCTCCGTGTCGCCGGGTTTGTGCCAGAGCCGCGGTGAACCCTGACGGCCAGCCCCCCTCTCCCAATACTGGTGCCTGTTCGCTGGTGGGTCGAGAGAGCCCCCCTGTGGTGGAGGCAGCTCTAAGCTTTTTAATTTAAATTGTCCCTCTAATTTGAATGAATACACTTTAAATCCATTTACAAGGATCTATTGGAGGGCAAGTCTCATGCCAGCAGCCGCGTAATTCCAGCTCCAGTAGCGTCCACTAAAGCTGCTGCAGTTAAAAAGCTTTTATAAGGATCGAGCTCGGCTGTCCACCGCAAGGCATCCTAGTGCCAGTCCCAGCCCCTATGCCTTGGGGTGCCTCCTGATGCTCTTCACTAAGTATCCCGTGGTCCCGAAGCATTTCCTTTGAAAAAATTAAGTGTCCAAACTACAGGTGGTGTAGCTTGCTTAACAGCCGGGATAATCCGCTGACTAGCAGACACTGCTACTAGGCACAAAGTATTTCCTGGGCTAGATGCAGTTAAAAATTTGTAAGTAGATACTCTCGTTGGATGCTGAGAAAGCATTCCATAGAGTCTCCTGGCACGCCATATATGATTCTCTTAAAAAGCTTGGGGTAGGGGTCTAGGGGACCCTTTTATAGCCAAAATCACGGCCCTGTATCACAATACGTCACCTAGGCTGAAGATAAATGGAACTGTAGCACCGAGGGCTCGGTTGCTACAGACGTATTGCACCTCACCCAGAGGTGTGATATCTCACTCTCAGATAAGGATGGAGTGTGGATCAGGACCCGACACCTGCATGCATTACACCACATTGCCGTGGGGCAGGGCGACCAATATGCCCCTGAGATGGGCACGACAGTCCCTGTCCCTGGCTGGAGTGGGGGGAGGGAACACTGAGGAAGGGGAACCCTGCAGTGCAGGAGCAGGGAGGAAGCAGTTCCTGGGTGCATTGAGAAGGGAGTATAAAAGGTGGGCACCATCTTAGTTCAGTGCAGAGAAGTCTGAGCAGAAGTGGCAGGGAGCAGGGGCTCTGCATGAGCTCTGCTCCGGAGGCGGGCCTAGTAACAGAGGCCCAGGCCTGCAAGAGGGAGAAGGAAGGAAGAGGAGCGGAGAAGGCTCCAGGAACGAGGAATGAAGGGATCCCAGGGGTGCGGACGGGCGAGTCGCCACCGCACGCCCGAATCCACCTGCGTGGAGGGGTCAGGCCAAAGGGGGAGACCGGTCCCCGAACTAGTGGAGGCAGGAAACGACCCTCAGCTAGAAACCGGAGGCTCTGACATTTTATGTGGCGCAGCCCCTTGCTCCACCCGCTAGGAAGGCACCACATAGGGTCAGGGAAACTGGCGCCAAGTTTACCAAGAGGAGGCCCGAGGCAGCCGGACAGAAGTGTTGGTAAGAAAGGCCAGACAAAGGACACACAAAGGGGGTCCTGAGAAGCGCTCCAAAGTTATCTGGGAGTTGTCTGAGCCCCTCACCTGGTGAGCACAGTACGACGTGGGCAGCCGTTACCTGCAGACGTGGTCTGGATAATAAGAACTGTGAGTAAAGGCCCTGAACTGCATCACTGACTCCGTGTCGTTACTGCTGCTGCCCTGCACCATCACCCCCATCCTCCGCATACACTGCCCTGAGGCTATACTCCTCCCGTGGGGAGTTATGCTACACTCTGCTGCACCCACAACACCAGCCTTAGCGGTCTGCCCTGTAGCGGCGGTTCACTCTGACCGCAATCCACGGGAGGCGTAGTCGGACATTTAAACATCAAAACCACATAAATAGTTCCGCCACTGGTTTGACCGCCCTGAGCCACGGAACCGGATCGCCGCCACGAAGACTACAACCACCAGCATCCACCAAAAAGGGTCCGGCTCCGGGTGTCCCAAGGCCCAGGGGGTGCGTCAGAACATTTTCATCACCTTTCACAATCACCAATGGGACAAGGCAGGGATGTCCTCTGTCCCCTCTCTTATACATCCTAGTGACGGAGCACCTGCTCTCATCAATTCGCCATAACCCCAATATTAGGTGGATTGAGGTGGGAGGCACCGAGTACAAGTGCTCTCTATTTGCTGATGATGTCCTAGTATATATCACTCAATCACATATATCCATCCCTGCTGTTATGGCTGAAATAGATCACTTTGTTACATGGTAAAATTTTAAAATCAATGCAGCGAAGTCTGAGGCCCTCGATGTCTCCCTCCCTAAATCCATATAGGATTCCATCCAGTCCAACTTTCCCTTTGCCTGGCCCTCACAGGGTATCAAATACTTAGGAATTCCTATTCATAGAGACCTCTCCCATCTATGTTATCTTAATTTTGGGCCCTTTATTGAACAATTCCATACAGACCACGGTTGGCAAGTTGGAACTGTGAGATTCACTACGTGCACCACTGGTATTTTGTGGAAAAGCACATGTAAGATTCTGCAACAGTCTCTGCTGATACTCCTGCATGCGTGCATCCCTTTCTATGGCAGGAATAATTTCTGCAAATTTACTTTTGTACCGGGGATCTAACAGTGTGGCAACCCAGTAGTCAGGATTATTTCTAATTCTCACAATTCGAGGGTCATGTTGCAGGTAGTGCAGCAAGAAGGCACTCATGTGTGTTGCGCATCCAGGAGCACCAAGTCCCTGTTGTGTTGGTGGCGAGGTAACAATCATGCTTCCTTCCTCTGTCCTCTCCCCCCAACCTCGCACAACAGAAATGTGATCAAGGTCTCCCTCATCTGATGAGTCTTCCATCAGTTCGTCCTCCACTTCTTCCTGGGCTCCTGCACCTTCCTCACTAGTTTGGCTGCTACCATGCGCCCTGGTAAAATCATCTCCCCCACCCTCAGATGCCTGCCGCCCTGGTGCTGCCGACCGTCTGGACCTTGCAGATGTTAGCCCTTCCGCATACAACTCCTCCTCCTCTACTTCCTCCACCTCCTCTTGTGCCACCACCTGACTCCGAATTCTGTTTAACATGTGCTCCAGCATGTAAATCACCGGAATAGTCATGCTGATAATGGCATTGTCAGCACTAAACATCTTCGTCGCCATTTCAAAACTGTGCAGAAGGGTGCATAGGTCCCTGATCTGAGACCACTCCTCCAGCGTGATTTGCCCCACCTCTGGATCTCGTTGGCCCAGGCTATACGTCAGAACGTATTGCACCAGGGCTTGTCGGTGCTGCCACAGTCGCTGCAACATGTGCAGAGTTGAATTCCACCGGGTAGGCACATCGCATTTTAGCCGGTGAAGTGGCAGGCCCAACGACTTCTGTAGAGATGTAAGTCGCTGAGCTGCGGGATGCGAACGGCGGAAGTGAGCACACAGCGACCGTGCCCTCTGCAGAAGGCCATCTAGTCTGGGATAGTGGGCTAAAAATTGCTGGACAACCAGGTTCAACACGTGAGCCATACAAGGCACGTGTGTGACATTGCCCCGGCGAAGGGCCGCACCCAGGTTTGCAGCATTGTCGCACACGGCCTTCCCTGGTTTCAGGTCCAGTGGAGACAACCATTCATGAAATTGGTTCTCCAGAGCTGACCACAACTCCTCAGCTGTGTGACTCACATTTCCCAGACATTTCAATGTAAAAACCGCCTGATGACGTTGAGCCCTACTGCCAGCATAGTAAGGAGGTGTGCAGGATCCCTTCTGCGCAGTTAGAAAGCTTGTGGCATGACCAGACAGGCTTTGGGTGCAGGTGGAAGACCGAGAGGAGGTTGAGGAGGCAGAAGCAGTGGAGGAAAAATGACATAAAGAGGATTGACGCACAACTCGTGGGGACGGCAAGACTTGGACAGCAGCCCCTTGTCCTGCTGTCACCATAGTTACCCAGTGCCCAGTCAGCGACATGTAACGCCCCTGTCCATGCCTACTCGTCCAAGTGTCTGTGGTGAAATGCACCCTGTCACACACAGAGTTTCTCAAAGAAGCGGTGATGTTGTGTGCGACATGCTGGTGGAGCGCAGGCACACCTTTCTTTGAGAAGTAGTGCCGACTGGGCATCTGGTACTGGGGCACTGCGACGGACATAAAGTCTCGAAAATCCTCTGTGTCCACCAGGCGGAAAGGCAGCATTTCTTTAGCCAAGAACTTGCAGATGGTGAAATTCAACCTCTTAGCTTTCTCATGGCTAGGAGGAAATGGTCTTTTACTTGTCCACATCTGAGGGACCGAGGGCTGGCTATTGTGCTTAGACGGGGTTGATAAGGGTGTCCCCGGCAAACTGCCGGTCTGTGAGGAAGATGCAGGCGGACATGTTAGGTTGCCTTGATCCAAAGGTGGTGCTATCGATGTCGGACAGCGCTCAAGACCAGCTGGTGTTACCACCTCCAAAGAAAATGATGACCTGCCAATCACGCTGGCTGTTGCGGGTAAAGAGGTGGCAGGTCTGCGCTAGTGTTGAGCCACCCCCGTAGTGTTCGAGTTCGGTTCGGTTCGTCGAACACCCGTGTGTTCGCCGAACTGTTCGTCGAACTGTTCGTCGAACACCTTCGAACACCGTTAAAACCAATGGCAGGCAAACAAAAACACATAGAAACACATAGAAAACACCTTCAAAGGTGTCCAAAAGCTGACAAACTGCTCAGAAGACACAACTAACACATGGAAAAGTGACAAGTACATATAGTCATGCGAAAAGAAAAGAGGTGGAGGAGTAAAAGGAGGGGGAGACACAGATATAGGCATGTCATGCCCTTCTAAAATCCAAAAAGTGAGAAGCCGAGACGGCCAGTCCGCTCCTGCCCGTGCCACCTCCGTGTCGCCGGGTTTGTGCCAGAGCCGCGGTGAACCCTGACGGCCAGCCCCCCTCTCCCAATACTGGTGCCTGTCCGCTGGTGGGTCGAGAGAGCCCCCCTGTGGTGGAGGCAGCTCTAAGCTTTTTAATTTAAATTGTCCCTCTAATTTGAATGAATACACTTTAAATCCATTTACAAGGATCTATTGGAGGGCAAGTCTCATGCCAGCAGCCGCGTAATTCCAGCTCCAGTAGCGTCCACTAAAGCTGCTGCAGTTAAAAAGCTTTTATAAGGATCGAGCTCGGCTGTCCACCGCAAGGCATCCTAGTGCCAGTCCCAGCCCCTATGCCTTGGGGTGCCTCCTGATGCTCTTCACTAAGTATCCCGTGGTCCCGAAGCATTTCCTTTGAAAAAATTAAGTGTCCAAACTACAGGTGGTGTAGCTTGCTTAACAGCCGGGATAATCCGCTGACTAGCAGACACTGCTACTAGGCACAAAGTATTTCCTGGGCTAGATGCAGTTAAAAATTTGTAAGTAGATACTCTCGTTGGATGCTGAGAAAGCATTCCATAGAGTCTCCTGGCACGCCATATATGATTCTCTTAAAAAGCTTGGGGTAGGGGTCTAGGGGACCCTTTTATAGCCAAAATCACGGCCCTGTATCACAATACGTCACCTAGGCTGAAGATAAATGGAACTGTAGCACCGAGGGCTCGGTTGCTACAGACGTATTGCACCTCACCCAGAGGTGTGATATCTCACTCTCAGATAAGGATGGAGTGTGGATCAGGACCCGACACCTGCATGCATTACACCACATTGCCGTGGGGCAGGGCGACCAATATGCCCCTGAGATGGGCACGACAGTCCCTGTCCCTGGCTGGAGTGGGGGGAGGGAACACTGAGGAAGGGGAACCCTGCAGTGCAGGAGCAGGGAGGAAGCAGTTCCTGGGTGCATTGAGAAGGGAGTATAAAAGGTGGGCACCATCTTAGTTCAGTGCAGAGAAGTCTGAGCAGAAGTGGCAGGGAGCAGGGGCTCTGCATGAGCTCTGCTCCGGAGGCGGGCCTAGTAACAGAGGCCCAGGCCTGCAAGAGGGAGAAGGAAGGAAGAGGAGCGGAGAAGGCTCCAGGAACGAGGAATGAAGGGATCCCAGGGGTGCGGACGGGCGAGTCGCCACCGCACGCCCGAATCCACCTGCGTGGAGGGGTCAGGCCAAAGGGGGAGACCGGTCCCCGAACTAGTGGAGGCAGGAAACGACCCTCAGCTAGAAACCGGATGCTCTGACATTTTATGTGGCGCAGCCCCTTGCTCCACCCGCTAGGAAGGCACCACATAGGGTCAGGGAAACTGGCGCCAAGTTTACCAAGAGGAGGCCCGAGGCAGCCGGACAGAAGTGTTGGTAAGAAAGGCCAGACAAAGGACACACAAAGGGGGTCCTGTGAAGCGCTCCAAAGTTATCTGGGAGTTGTCTGAGCCCCTCACCTGGTGAGCACAGTACGACGTGGGCAGCCGTTACCTGCAGACGTGGTCTGGATAATAAGAACTGTGAGTAAAGGCCCTGAACTGCATCACTGACTCCGTGTCGTTACTGCTGCTGCCCTGCACCATCACCCCCATCCTCCGCATACACTGCCCTGAGGCTATACTCCTCCCGTGGGGAGTTATGCTACGCTCTGCTGCACCCACAACACCAGCCTTAGCGGTCTGCCCTGTAGCGGCGGTTCACTCTGACCGCAATCCACGGGTGGCGTAGTCGGACATTTAAACATCAAAACCACATAAATAGTTCCGCCACTGGTTTGACCGCCCTGAGCCACGGAACCGGATCGCCGCCACGAAGACTACAACCACCAGCATCCACCAAAAAGGGTCCGGCTCCGGGTGTCCCAAGGCCCAGGGGGTGCGTCAGAACATTTTCATCACCTTTCACAATCACCAATGGGACAAGGCAGGGATGTCCTCTGTCCTCTCTCTTATACATCCTAGTGACGGAGCACCTGCTCTCATCAATTCGCCATAACCCCAATATTAGGTGGATTGAGGTGGGAGGCACCGAGTACAAGTGCTCTCTATTTGCTGATGATGTCCTAGTATATATCACTCAATCACATATATCCATCCCTGCTGTTATGGCTGAAATAGATCACTTTGTTACATGGTAAAATTTTCAAATCAATGCAGCGAAGTCTGAGGCCCTCGATGTCTCCCTCCCTAAATCCATATAGGATTCCATCCAGTCCAACTTTCCCTTTGCATGGCCCTCACAGGGTATCAAATACTTAGGAATTCCTATTCATAGAGACCTCTCCCATCTATGTTATCTTAATTTTGGGCCCTTTATTGAACAATTCCATACAGACCACGGTTGGCAAGTTAGAACTGTAAGATTCACTACGTGAACCACTGGTGTTTTGTGGAAAAGCACATGTACACCGCGTTCCAAATTATTATGCAAAAAGTGTTTAGGAGTGATAAGGGAAGAATTTGTTTGTTTGTCAGTTAAACTCATTGATGGTGATGTGTGTCAGGGCTCTTTATATCACTGTAAGCAATTGCAGACACCTGTGCTAATTAGTTTGGCAGGTGTGTCCAATGAAAGGCAAGACTACTTAAGAAGGCTCTCTCACATTATTAAGCAGCCTACATTTTCTGCCAAAATGGGAAAGAAAAAGGATGTGTCGGCTGCTGAGAAGCAACAAATTGTGGAGTGTTTAGGTCAAGGCATGACTACAATCAACATTGTGCGATGATCAGGATGAAGTGTCTTGGCAATCAAGAAGTATGTAGCTGATTCACAGTACACACGTGTGCGTGCTGATAAGGGCAAATTGAGGACTCTTTCCTACAGGCAATTACGTCAGGTTGAAAGAGCAGCGGCAAAAAAGCCTTGTCATAGCAGCAGACAAGTTTTTGAAGCTGCTTGTGCCTCCAACGTCCCCCGAACAACAAGATGCAGGGTCCTTCAGAGGTTTGCAGCTGTGCATACGCCATCCTGTCGACCTCCTCTATCCACTTCACACAAGCAGAAACGGCTCCAGTGGGCCAAACATTACATGAAGACTGATTTCAAAACTGTTTTGTTCACGGATGAGTGCCGTGCAGCGCTCGATGGTCCAGATGAATGGAGTGGAGGATGGCTGGTTGATGGACACCCCACGCAAACACGGCTACAGCGCCAACAAGGAGGAGGTGGAGTAATGTTTTGGGCTGGAATCATGGGGAGAGAGATTGTCGGCCCCTTTAGGATCCCTGAAGGCGCTAAAGATGAACTCCATAATGTATGTGGATTTTCTCAAACAGCACTTCCTGCCATGGTTCAAGAAGAAGAACCGTGTATTTCACAGCAAGATCATTTTTCTGCATGATAATGCACCATCTCATGCTGCACATAAAACATCTGCATCTCTGGCTGATATGGGCATAAAAGGGGACAAACTTATGGTGTGACCCCCATGCTCCCCTGACCTCTACCCCATTCAGAACCTTTGGAGCATCATTAAAAGGAGTGTCTATGATGGCGGGAGGCAGTTCACATCTAAGCAACAGCTCTGGGAGGGTATTCTGTCCTCATGCAAAACAATTGAAGCAGAAACCATCCAAAACCTGACAAATTCAATGGACGAGAGAGTTCAGAAGCTCCTTTCGAACAAGGGGTCCTATGTGAAAATGTAACATCACCTAGAATAAAGTTTTGAGTTGAAAACTGTTTGATTTCAGTTTCTAACAACCTGCTAATGCTTATAATTTCAAAAATGACCATTTTTTTGGTCTTTATTAAAATGAAAAGGTTGATCGAAAAGTTTGGGGGATCTAAGAGTGTGGCAACCCAGTAGTCATGATTACTTCGAATTCTGACAATATGAGGGTCATGCTGCAGGTAGTGCAGCAAGAAGGCACTTATGTGTCTTGCGCATCTCGGAGCCCCAAAATTATTTTCCGGGCTAGATGCAGCTAAAAATTATTTTTAATTTTAAATCTGGTGAAGCTTATTATAGATGGCCTAATAGTATCAGTGCTGCACACTGCTACAAAGCCCAAATTATTTTCCAGTCAAGATACAGATAAACATGATTAGTAATTTGAAAGCTTAAAACGGTTGGTAGGGTGATTTTAACCAATCATCAAGCTTTTACTCTCCCCAGGATGACACAGGGGTAGAAAAGTCGTTTCGGATCCATGATTTGTTCATCTTTATGAACGTGAGTCTGTCTACATTATCAGTGGAGAGCCGCGTGCGCTTATCTGTCAGCACACCACCAGCAGCGCTGAACACACGTTCAGACAGAACGCTGGCTGCGGGGCATGACAAGATCTCCAAGGCGTAAGTGGCTAGCTCCGGCCATTTATCCAGATTGGAAGCCCAAAAAGAGCAAGGGTCCAGTGACACAGTCGTGGCTTCAATGTTTACTTGGAGATACTCCTGTACCATCGTCTCTAGGCGTTGACTATGTGTCAGACTTCTTGTCTCCTGTGGCCTTGCAAAGGATGGGCTAAAAAAGTGGTGAAATGATTCCGCAAAATTGATGTTACCAGCAGATACTGTGGTTCTGTTACGGTTTGAGTGCTGAACACTTGACGGTCCCACGGTTGGCAAGTTGGAACTGTGAGATTCACTACGTGCACCACTGGTATTTTGTGGAAAAGCACATGTAAGATTCTGCAACAGTCTCTGCTGATACTCCTGCATGCGTGCATCCCTTTCTATGGCAGGAATAATTTCTGCAAATTTACTTTTGTACCGGGGATCTAACAGTGTGGCAACCCAGTAGTCAGGATTATTTCTAATTCTCACAATTCGAGGGTCATGTTGCAGGTAGTGCAGCAAGAAGGCACTCATGTGTGTTGCGCATCCAGGAGCACCAAGTCCCTGTTGTGTTGGTGGCGAGGTAACAATCATGCTTCCTTCCTCTGTCCTCTCCCCCCAACCTCGCACAACAGAAATGTGATCAAGGTCTCCCTCATCTGATGAGTCTTCCATCAGTTCGTCCTCCACTTCTTCCTGGGCTCCTGCACCTTCCTCACTAGTTTGGCTGCTACCATGCGCCCTGGTAAAATCATCTCCCCCACCCTCACATGCCTGCCGCCCTGGTGCTGCCGACCGTCTGGACCTTGCAGATGTTAGCCCTTCCGCATACAACTCCTCCTCCTCTACTTCCTCCACCTCCTCTTGTGCCACCACCTGACTCCGAATTCTGTTTAACATGTGCTCCAGCATGTAAATCACCGGAATAGTCATGCTGATAATGGCATCGTCAGCACTAAACATCTTCGTCGCCATTTCAAAACTGTGCAGAAGGGTGCATAGGTCCCTGATCTGAGACCACTCCTCCAGCGTGATTTGCCCCACCTCTGAATCTCGTTGGCCCAGGCTATACGTCAGAACGTATTGCACCAGGGCTTGTCGGTGCTGCCACAGTCGCTGCAACATGTGCAGAGTTGAATTCCACCGGGTAGGCACATCGCATTTTAGCCGGTGAAGTGGCAGGCCCAACGACTTCTGTAGAGATGTAAGTCGCTGAGCTGCGGGATGCGAACGGCGGAAGTGAGCACACAGCGACCGTGCCCTCTGCAGAAGGCCATCTAGTCTGGGATAGTGGGCTAAAAATTGCTGGACAACCAGGTTCAACACGTGAGCCATACAAGGCACGTGTGTGACATTGCCCCGGCGAAGGGCCGCACCCAGGTTTGCAGCATTGACGCACACGGCCTTCCCTGGTTTCAGGTCCAGTGGAGACAACCATTCATGAAATTGGTTCTCCAGAGCTGACCACAACTCCTCAGCTGTGTGACTCACATTTCCCAGACATTTCAATGTAAAAACCGCCTGATGACGTTGAGCCCTACTGCCAGCATAGTAAGGAGGTGTGCAGGATCCCTTCTGCGCAGTTAGAAAGCTTGTGGCATGACCAGACAGGCTTTGGGTGCAGGTGGAAGACCGAGAGGAGGTTGAGGAGGCAGAAGCAGTGGAGGAAAAATGACATAAAGAGGATTGACGCACAACTCGTGGGGACGGCAAGACTTGGACAGCAGCCCCTTGTCCTGCTGTCACCATAGTTACCCAGTGCCCAGTCAGCGACATGTAACGCCCCTGTCCATGCCTACTCGTCCAAGTGTCTGTGGTGAAATGCACCCTATCACACACAGAGTTTCTCAAAGAAGCGGTGATGTTGTGTGCGACATGCTGGTGGAGCGCAGGCACACCTTTCTTTGAGAAGTAGTGCCGACTGGGCATCTGGTACTGGGGCACTGCGACGGACATAAGGTCTCGAAAATCCTCTGTGTCCACCAGGCGGAAAGGCAGCATTTCTGTAGCCAAGAGCTTGCAGATGGTGAAATTCAACCTCTTAGCTTTCTCATGGCTAGGAGGAAATGGTCTTTTACTTGTCCACATCTGAGGGACCGAGGGCTGGCTATTGTGCTTAGACGGGGTTGATAAGGTTGTCCCCGGCAAACTGCCGGTCTGTGAGGAAGATGCAGGCGGACATGTTAGGTTGCCTTGATCCAAAGGTGGTGCTATCGATGTCGGACAGCGCTCAAGACCAGCTGGTGTTACCACCTCCAAAGAAAATGATGACCTGCCAATCACGCTGGCTGTTGCGGGTAAAGAGGTGGCAGGTCTGCGCCCCAAAACAGGTGTGACTGCTGTCCCCCCAGTCACAGAGGATGAAGAGGCCGCGGATGCACAAGATATGGCAGACGGTGGTTGGCCCGGCCGGCTAGACCGCATTGTAGCACACTGAGCTTCCCACTGCAACTTATGCTTCATGTCCATGTGCCGGTTCATGCATGAAGTACTCAAACTATGTATTTTTTGGCCTCTACTTAGCTTTTGCTGACAAATGTTACAGATAACACGAGTTGGGTCATCTTTATCGATCTGAAAAAATGCCCAGGCTATGCAAGGCTTAGCACCCATGCGACCTGAAGAGCCACCACGACTTGTGGTGAGAGGCAGAGTTGTGTTTGAGGATGCAGTTGTTGACGTGCTTCCAGTACTACGTCTCTGTCCAGGAAGGCGCAACCTGACCTCGTTGTCACTAGCATCTTCCTCCACCTCCTCTGCTGACCTCATCTCTTGGCTGACTGTGGGTTGACAGTAAGTGGGATCTCCGACCTCATCATCATCACCCTGTGCGTTATCACACCCGTCGTCCTCAGAGCCAACCTGTTCCTGCCCTGACAAAAAACTAAAGTTGTCGCTCCAATCAGGTATTTGAGTCTTATCATCGTCTTCCTCATTGTCTCCACCAACAGGAGTTACAGTTTGGGAATGAGGGTCTACATTATGGTCAGAACCTTCTGCGTCTGGTCCTGGATCCGACTCATAAAGATTCTGGGCATCAGTGCAGATCATTTCCTCGTCTGGATTCACAGAAGCGCTGGAGTCGACCTCTGATTCCCAGGCTATAGTATGAGTAAATAGCTCTGCAGACTCAACCATCTGTTCTACCTCATACTCAGACGGGCAGCTGGAGATTTGGGAGCTGTGAGGAAGCAAGTGCGATTTGGGTGACACCTTTGAGGACTGGAGTATTTGTGATGTTGAAGTTGATGTGGAGGAGAGCCCACTTAAAGGAGCACTTGATATCCGTTGAAGCACCTGCTGTTTTTGTGCCTCATCTGGAATTTGTAGCGATTGGCGTGGCCGTAAGAAAGGGATCTTATCACATTGTCCGCTAAAAGAAGTAGACATTTTAGTTTGGCTGGAAGATGGTCTTTCTTCTGCACCTACCCCACGGACACAACCTTTTTTCCCCTTCCCAACACGCCTATTCCCCTTTCCACCAGCAGCAGGCCTTTTTCCACTCATTTTGGTGGTTAACTAATTCACAACTCTGGAGTTGTTTGCACAAAAAAACAATGGATGGTAACCGAGCAGAGCTGAGTGGCCAAACTGTGGTATTAGGCCAAAACTATTGGCTGGGTTAGATGCAGAAAAAAATTATTTTTAATTTGCAACCTGATGGAGGTCAGTATAGATGGACTAATAGACCAAGTCCCACACACCGCTAGAAGCCCAAATATTTTTTCAGAGCTAGATGCAGAAATTTTTTTTATTCAATTTGCAACCTGATGGAGGTCAGTATAGATGGACTAATAGACCAAGTCCCACACACTGCTAGAAGCCCAAATATTTTTTCAGAGCTAGATGCAGAAAAAAATTATTTTTAATTTGCAACCTGATGGAGGTCAGTATAGATGGACTAATAGACCAAGTCCCACACACTGCTAGAAGCCCAAATATTTTTTCAGAGCTAGATGCAGAAAAAAATTATTTTTAATTTGCAACCTGATGGAGGTCAGTATAGATGGACTAATAGAACAAGTCCCACACGCTGCTAGAAGCCCAAATATTTTTTCAGAGATAAATGAAGAAAAAAATTATTTTTAATTTGCAACCTGATGGAGGTCAGTATAGATGGACTAATAGACCAAGTCCCACACACTGCTAGAAGCCGAAATATTTTTTCAGAGCTAGATGCAGAAAAAAAATATTTTCATTTGCAACCTGATGGAGGTCAGTATAGATGGACTAATAGACCAAGTCCCACACACTGCTAGAAGCCCAAATATTTTTTCAGAGCTAGATGCAGAAAAAAATTATTTTTAATTTGCAACCTGATGGAGGTCAGTATAGATGGACTAATAGACCAAGTCCCACACACCGCTAGAAGCCCAAATATTTTTTCAGAGCTAGATGCAGAAAATTTTTTTATTCAATTTGCAACCTGATGGAGGTCAGTATAGATGGACTAATAGACCAAGTCCCACACACTGCTAGAAGCCCAAATATTTTTTCAGAGCTAGATGCAGAAAAAAATTATATTCAGTTTGCAACCTGATGGAGGTCAGTATAGATGGACTAATAGAATGATGCTATGCCCAAAAGATTTTACTTCACTAGGTGCAGTAAAAAAATTGGTATTCTATACACAGGTGGTATATCTTGCAACACACAGAGGCTACTCCACTGACTAACACACTCTGCAATAGGCCAAAAAGGATTAGCTTTGCTAGATTCAGCCAAATGCTGTGAAAAAAACTTGCACAGCACTGGCACAGACCTGCCTGGCAACAACTGATAGGAACTGATGTAACCTAGTCCTGAAAAGGACTCCAATTACAATTAGTCTTTACTCCCACAATCTATCTATTTAAGAGCACAGACCTGCCTGATAAAAGTCGTAGGAAATGCTGTAACCTAGTCCTTAAAAGGACTGCAATCACAACTATTCCCTACTCCCAAGCTATCTGTATATTTGTGCGAAAATTGGCTTGAAATTAACAAGGTATAGCGCACACAGCAACAGCGGTGCCGTCTAACACGCAGCTGCAGCAGTGAGAAAATGGTGGCGACGGGGAAAATGGCTTGGTCTTATAGGGCAAGGACATGTGACATACACTGCCAATCACACATGCCCTTGCTTGTGTGAAAAAAAGCACTTCGCTCCGTGTGTGCGCTGCTGATAGGCTGACAGATTGCACCTCCCCACTGCAAATGCGGGAAAGAGAAAAAAAAATGGAGATCTTCATTGTTCCTGCAGAGATCCATCCCCTGCCCCTCCCCCCGCCCCGCTGTACACTCAAACTGCGTATTAACATTAATTTTCATCATTACTGAGAAAAAATCCAGTTATGATTTTGGTGCACGAACAGTTATCGAACATAACCTCGAACAGCCGAATTTTTCTCAAATTGTTCGTGTTCGCCGACCGGCTCGAACACCGCCCAAAACAGCTCGAATTTGAGATTGGCGAACAGTTCGAGTAGAACAACGCTCATCTCTAGTCTGCGCCCCAAAACAGGTGTGACTGCTGTCCCCCCAGTCACAGAGGATGAAGAGGCCGCGGATGCACAAGATATGGCAGACGGTGGTTGGCCCGGCCGGCTAGGCCGCATTGTAGCACACTAAGCTTCCCACTGCAACTTATGCTTCATGTCCATGTGCCGGTTCATGCATGAAGTACTCAAACTATGTATTTTTTGGCCTCTACTTAGCTTTTGCTGACAAATGTTACAGATAACACGAGTTGGGTCATCTTTATCGATCTGAAAAAATGCCCAGGCTATGCAAGGCTTAGCACCCATGCGACCTGAAGAGCCACCACGACTTGTGGTGAGAGGCAGAGTTGTGTTTGAGGATGCAGTTGTTGACATGCTTCCAGTACTACGTCTCTGTCCAGGAAGGCGCAACCTGACCTAGTCACTAGCATCTTCCTCCACCTCCTCTGCTGACCTCATCTCTTGACTGACTGTGGGTTGACAGTAAGTGGGATCTCCAACCTCATCATCATCACCCTGTGCGTTATCACACCCGTCGTCCTCAGAGCCAACCTGTTCCTGCCCTGACAAAAAACTAAAGTTATCGCTCCAATCAGGTATTTGAGTCTTATCATCGTCTTCCTCATTGTCTCCACCAACAGGAGTTACAGTTTGGGAATGAGGGTCTACATTATGGTCAGAACCTTCTGCGTCTGGTCCTGGATCCGACTCATAAAGATTCTGGGCATCAGTGCAGATCATTTCCTCGTCTGGATTCACAGAAGCGCTGGAGTCGACCTCTGATTCCCAGGCTATAGTATGAGTAAACAGCTCTGCAGACTCAACCATCTGTTCTACCTCATACTCAGACGGGCAGCTGGAGATTTGGGAGCTGTGAGGAAGCAAGTGCGATTGGGGTGACACCTATGAGGACTGGAGTATTTGTGATGTTGAAGTTGATGTGGAGGAGAGCCCACTTAAAGGAGCACTTGATATCCGTTGAAGCACCTGCTGTTTTTTGCCTCATCTGGAATTTGTAGCGATTGGCGTGGCCGTAAGAAAGGGATCTTATCACATTGTCCGCTAAAAGAAGTAGACATTTTAGTTTGGCTGGAAGATGGTCTTTCTTCTGCAGATGTTACTGTTGCTTTAACACCTACCCCACGGACACAACCTTTTTTCCCCTTCCCAACACGCCTATTCCCCTTTCCACCAGCAGCATGCCTTTTTCCACTCATTTTGGTGGTTAACTAATTAACAACTCTGGAGTTGTTTGCACAAAAAAACAATGGATGGGAACCGAGCAGAGCTGAGTGGCCAAACTGTGGTATTAGGCCAAAACTATTGGCTAGGTTAGATGCAGAAAAAAATTATATTCAATTTGCAACCTGATGGAGGTCAGTATAGATGGACTAATAGAGAAAGTCCCACACACTGCTAGAAGGCCAAATATTTTTTCAGAGCTAGATGCAGATAAAAATTATTTTTAATTTGCAACCTGATGGAGGTCAGTATAGATGGACTAATAGAGAAAGTCCCACACACTGCTAGAAGGCCAAATATTTTTTCAGAGGTAGATGCAGAAAAAATATATTCAGTTTGCAACCTGATGGAGGTCTGTATAGATGGATTAATAGAACAAGTCCCACACACAGCTAGAAGCCCAATATTTTTTTCAGAGGTAGATGCAGAAAAAAATATATTCAGTTTGCAACCTGATGGAGGACAGTATAGATGGACTAATACAACAAGTCCCACACACAGCTAGAAGCCAATATTTTTTCAGAGGTAGATGCAGAAAAAAATATATTCAGTTTGCAACCTGATGGAGGTCTGTATAGATGGATTAATAGAACAAGTCCCACACACAGCTAGAAGCCCAATATTTTTTCAGAGGTAGATGCAGAAAAAAATATATTCAGTTTGCAACCTGATGGAGGTCAGTATAGATGGACTAATACAACAAGTCCCACACACAGCTAGAAGCCCAATATTTTTTCAGAGGTAGATGCAGAAAAAAATATATTCAGTTTGCAACCTGATGGAGGTCTGTATAGATGGACTAATACAACAAGTCCCACACACAGCTAGAAGCCCAATATTTTTTCAGAGGTAGATGCAGAAAAAAATATATTCAGTTTGCAACCTGATGGAGGTCAGTTTAGATGGACTAATACAACAAGTCCCACACACAGCTAGAAGCCCAATATTGTTTCAGAGGTAGATGCAGAAAAAAATATATTCAGTTTGCAACCTGATGGAGGTCTGTATAGATGGATTAATAGAACAAGTCCCACACACAGCTAGAAGCCCAATATTTTTTCAGAGGTAGATGAAGAAAAAAATATATGCAGTTTGCAACCTGATGGAGGTCAGTATAGATGGACTAATACAACAAGTCCCACACACAGCTAGAAGCCCAATATTTTTTCAGAGCTAGATGCAGAAAAAAATTATATTCAATTTGCAACCTGATGGAGGTCAGTATAGATGGACTAATAGAATGATGCTATGCCCAAAAGATTTTACTTCACTAGGTGCAGTAAAAAAATTGGTATTCTATACACAGGTGGTATATCTTGCAACACAGATAGGCTACTCCACTGACTAACACACTCTGCAATAGGCCAAAAAGGATTAGCTTTGCTAGATTCAGCCAAATGCTGTGAAAAAACTTGCACAGCACTGGCACAGACCTGCCTGGCAAAAACTGATAGGAACTGATGTAACCTAGTCCTGAAAAGGACTCCAATTACAATTAGTCTTTACTCCCACAATCTATCTATTTAAGAGCACAGACCTGCCTGATAAAAGTCGTAGGAAATGCTGTAACCTAGTCCTTAAAAGGACTGCAATCACAACTATTCCCTACTCCCAAGCTATCTGTAGATTTGTGCGAAAATTGGCTTGTAATTAACAAGGTATAGCGCACACAGCAACAGCGGTGCCGTCTAACACGCAGCTGCAGCAGTGAGAAAATGGTGGCGACGGGGAAAATGGCTTGGTCTTATAGGGCAAGGACATGTGACATACACTGCCAATGACACATGCCCTTGCTTGTGTGAAAAAAAGCACTTCGCTCCGTGTGTGCGCTGCTGATAGGCTGACAGATTGCACCTCCCCACTGTAAATGCGGGAAAGAGAAAAAAAAAATGGAGATCTTCATTGTTCCTGCAGAGATCCATCCCCTGCCCCTCCCCCCACCCCGCTGTACACTCAAACTGCGTATTAACATTAATTTTCATCATTACTGAGAAAAAATCCAGTTATGATTTTGGTGCACGAACAGTTATCGAACATAACCTCGAACAGCCGAATTTTTCTCAAATTGTTCGTGTTCGCCGAACGGCTCGAACACCGCCCAAAACAGCTCGAATTTGAGATTGGCGAACAGTTCGAGTAGAACAACGCTCATCTCTACTAGTGATCCATGCTTTAGATCAGTGGATAGTTTTTTTTCTGCTTTGGGTTTGTTGTATGATGATCCTGATCGTGTCTCATCAGCTGAGACTGAATTGAGACGTTTGAGGCAGGGATCAGGTAATGTGGAGAAATATTGTTCTCACTTCCGTCGGTGGTCAGCCCAGGTGGGGTGGAATGATTCAGCTTTGAAAAGTTTGTTTCTTGCGGGGCTATGTGAAAGGGTTAAGGATTTGCTGATTGCTTATCCCACACCTGGAAACTTGCAGGAGGCAATGCAATTAGCTATACAGGTGGACAGGAGACTGCGTGCAAGGGTTAATGAGAGTAAATCCTCTGCCATGTCAACTCCGAGTCTCGAGAGGGTCTGTACTGACATTGGAGAGCCGATGGAGATTGGGGCGATGGCACCCCGCTCTCAGGAAAAAGACCGCAGGTCTTCTGAAGGTTTGTGCTTTTATTGCGGGAAATCTGACCATTTTATTAAGAACTGTGTGCTTCGTATGAACAAAGAAAAAAAATTGTCAGTTACGCCCGTATAGCCTGTTTAAATACTAAGGGGGGATTTCTTTCTGCTACTACTGCTGCTCAGGAAGAATTAATTGAATTTCGGGTATTTGGGGATTGTGAATCTACTCTGAATGTGATTGATGGGGGATTCTTGGAAAAACTTAAATTAAAACCCAAACCTTTGTCATCCCCTATTGCTGTGGTTTCTGTCGATGGCTCCCCCTTGAAGAGTGTTACTCACAAGGTCTGTGAATTTCCCCCCACTATTAATGGTATTCACCAAGAAAATTTGGATTTGGTAGTATTAAATAATTTGCCTTCTCCAGTAGTTTTGGGGTTACCCTGGTTAAAATTGCTCAATCCTGTACTGGATTGGTCTACCAATGAAATTAAGTCCTGGAGCCCTAAGTGTTATGACAAGTGTTGTAACGGACGTATTGCTGTGGTGGAAAAAGGGGAATTACCTGTACCTATTCAGGATTTTTGGAGAGTTTTTTCTGAGGAGGAGTCACAAATTTTGCCTCCCCATAGAGACTATGATTGTACCATTGAATTTGTCCCTGGAGCGACTCTTCCTAAAAGTCGTTTATTTAATCTTACTATTCCTGAGAGAAAGGCTTTGGAGGAATACATACAGACAAGCTTGGCCGCCGGTCACATCAGGCCTTCCAAGTCTCCTGTGGCTGTTGGATTTTTTTTTGTTAAAAAAAAGGACGGCGGTTTACGTCCTTGTCTGGATTTTCGTGAGATTAATAAAATTACTGTGCGCAATCCTTACCCACTGCCATTGATTCCTGATTTGTTTACCAGTTAGTGGGGGCCAAGTGGTTCTCTAAAATTGATCTCCGGGGGGCATACAATTTGTTGCGCATGAAGGAGGGTGATGAATGGAAGACTGCTTTTAACACTCCTGTGGGTCATTTTGAGAATCTGGTTAAGCCTTTTGGTCTTACCAATGCTCCAGCATTTTTTCAGAATCTTATTAATGACATCCTTAGACCTTTGATCGGCAAAAATGTGGTTGTGTATTTGGATGACATTTTGATTTATTCACCGGATCTTGAGTCTCATTGGCGGAGCATACGTGAGGTATTACAGTTATTAATTGACTATTCGCTTTTTGCTAAGCTGGAGAAATGTGAGATCGCTGTACAGAGAATTAGTTTTTTGGGCTACATTATCTCCAGCGAGGGCTTTGAGATGGACCCGGTGAAAGTTCAAGCTGTGCAGGAATGGCCTAGGCCTATTGGTTTGAAATCGATACAGAGGTTTTTGGGTTTCGCCAATTATTACAGAAAATTCATTAAAAATGTTTCTATTATTGTCAAACCACTGACCGATCTCACCAGGAAAGGTGCTAATGCGGCTCAGTGGACTACTGAGGCCATTGAAGCGTTTGTGTTTCTAAAGGAGAGGTTCAGCTCTGCTCCCATCCTTATGCAGCCTGATGTGACTAAGCCATTTTTGGTTGAGGTTGATGCTTCTTCGGTGGGGATCGGTGCGGTGTTGTCTCAGAAAAACAAGGATGGAGTACATCCCTGTGCTTTTTTTCAAAAAAATTTTCTGAGACTGAACTTAATTACGATATTGGTAATCGGGAATTGCTGGCTATTAAACTCGCATTTGAACACTGGCGTCATCTCTTGGAAGGTGCTGAATTTCCCATTCAGGTTTTCACTGATCATAAAAATCAGATCTATCTTGATGCTGCCAAGCGCTTGAATGCCCGTCAGGCTAGGTGGGCACTTTTTTTCTCGCGGTTTAATTTTTCCGTTACTTACATCCCGGGTACCAAGAATGTTAAAGCTGATGCTTTGTCTCGCAGCTTTTCTCCCATGGTCGGTGCTGAGGAGGAGGGGAGCATTTTACAAGAAGGTGTTGTGATTGCTGCATTGGACTCCGTTTTGGAAGATGAGATTCTTAAAGCACAGGAGAATGCCCCATCTAACACTCCCCATGGGAGGTTGTTTGAGCCTAGGACCTTTAGGAGAGATTTGTTTGTTGAGTGTCATGAGTCTCGGTTGGCAGGTCATCCAGGAATTTCTGAGACCAAGAGACTTGTGGGTCGCAGTTTTTGGTGGCCTGGAAGGCAGAAGGAAGTCATTAAGTGGGTGCGTCAATGTACGGTGTGTGCTAGATCTAAGTCTTCACATACTCCTGCAGCGGGGTTGCTTTGCCCTCTGGAGGTTCCTATTGCACCTTGGACACATCTGGCTATGGACTTTATTACTGACCTTCCCCCCTCTGAGGGTTTCACAGTCATCTGGGTGGTCGTGGACCGTTTTAGCAAGATGTGTCACTTGGTTCCTTTCATCAACCTGCCCTGGGCTAAGACACTCGCTAAGGCCTTTGTCAAGGAAATAGTCAGACTACATGGCTTTCCTACTGACATTATTTCGGAGAGGGGACCTCAGTTCGTGGCTCGTTTTTGGCGTGCTTTTTGTGACAGGTTGGGAGTTCATTTGTCGTTTTCATCCGGATATCATCCTGAGTCTAATGGCCAGACAGAAAGGAAGAATCAGGATGTTGAGCAGTTCTTGCGTTGTTTTGTGGCAGACAATCAGGAGGGGTGGTCTGAGTTTCTGCCACTTGCTGAGTTTGTTCTTAACAACCATACATCCTCTTCTGCTGGTTGTTCGCCTTTTTTTTGTTGTTCTGGGAGACATCCGTATTTTGGGTCATTCTCCAAATTGGTATCGGCTGTGCCTGAGGAGGAGAGTTTTTCCGGTGATTTGGAGAGAGTTTGGATGGATGTGCGTGGTAATCTTCAGGAGGCTAACAAAAAATCTAAGAGGTACTTTGATAGGAAACGGCAAGAGGTTTTGTTTGCTATTGGTGACATGGTTTGGTTGTCCTCTAAGAATCTGCGGTTGAGGATTCCATCTAAAAAATTGGGTCCCAAGTTTGTAGGGCCCTTTAAGGTGCTTCAGGTAGTTAACCAATCTGCTGTTAGGTTGGAGGTTCCTACCTCCTGGAAGATTAATCCGGTGTTTCATGTTTCTCTGTTGAAAAGAGCTTATGTGTCGGATGGAGACGCCTCTGCCACTGTTCCTCCGGTGGTGGAGGACGGGGAATACGAAATTTCCCGCATCCTAAATTCTAGACGGTATAGAGGGAGTTTGCAGTATCTCATCGCTTGGAAGGGTTTCGGACCCGAGGATAACTCATGGGTGAGGGCGGATGATGTTTCTGCTTCCAGACTTGTCAGAGCGTTTCACAAGAGGTTTCCTGATAAGCCTGGGCCTAGGGGATCCGGAGGATCCTCATAGAAGAAGGGGTACTGTTAGAACTCTCCTGTTAGGTTTTTTCTATCTTGCTGGTCACATGACCTTTTTTGCCTATTTAATCCTGCTCCGCCCTCCTGGCCTTGCTGGACTTCATTGTAATTTCTACTCTTAAGCTAGCCTGGTGCTTAGTTGCCTTTCTCAGTCAGTTTAGCTAGGTCTTCGGACCTTTATGTTCTTTGTTGCGTGTTTGTCTTTTACTGCTACAATTTCTGCTAGGAGGTGTCCAACTTTATCCCAGTCCCTAGTTCTTATAGGGATCCCTCCCTTGCATTTATAGGTCTTCGTACAGACTAGCCGAGGACTTTAGCGGGTCTGATCGTAGGATCAGGTTCCCCTTTACATCGTAGGGATCTAGCTTAGTTCAATTGTAGGGACAGATCTCCTTTCTTTCCTTAGTGCTTGTAGCAGATCATAACACTGCTGCAGTGATCTTGCCCAGGGCTAGTATTCCTAATATCAGCCAAACAGGCATATTTACTAGGTTTTGCCAGATCAGAACTGGGCTCCCTGGCACTTTTCCCCATACCCCATCTTCTAACTGTTACCCAGGTACCTACTTCTGGGTCCTAATCTTCTCCACATTCAATCTCCTCCATATCACTGGCCCCAGTCAGCACAAGCTCAGTGACCGCTAAACTCATCACCAGGTTTGCAATGCTCCTGAGTGTTGCTAGCTACACATTTAGATCCAGTTTCTGGGCTTCCAAACATGTAACTCGCTGACATCGAGTGCAGACATATTCACTCTCAAGGAATGCATACATCTCACAAGACGCACACCTGGTAGCATTTTCCATGGAGCACATATTAAATGGGGATAAACAATACAGGTAAAAGCAAAAAAACAAATAGAAGGCTAGAAAGGAACACCAAACTATGCTCTGGCGTCAAACTATGTTATTGCATTTAACTATGTACTTTACTGCCGCCTTTGTACTTAACTGCAGCCTCTAGGAAGCTCAATCCAGCCTCTCACGCTCGGTAGCCTTTCTGGTTGCTTTTTGACTTATAGTGATTGCAATCCGCCCCGCACAGGTGATCCTCCTGAAAGATTCTGGAGGCAGAAGTTGAAGTGACTAAACAGGAAAATATAGCGTAAATGGATGTTTTATTACTTTGCTGGTTGCTACAAGAAAATCTTGAAATATCATAGAAAATTTATGATGAGTTGGGAATTCGATCTCTGTAATCTCAACCAATCCTAAATTCCCTTCACAGATTTTACCCTGTACAGCAGCATTCCAGACCACCTGGTTATGCAGAAAAGTGGAGCAGGCCCTGTTCACATGAATAGTTTAATGTCCAAATAACTTCCATCTATCTTGCTAGGAGAAAATGGATGGTAACCAATGATAACCAACAATGTATTTAAGAACAGTATCAAACTTTTTAAGATACCTAATTTGTATAAATGGTCTTAAAATTATGCCTTTTTTGTGTGAGTGTGTGTGTGGGGGGGGGGGGTGGACAGATACATTGCTGTTGTTTATAGATTGGTGATGCAAATGAAAGAAGTCCTGACATTTTCACATGGTTGAGTGCAATAATTATCCATGTTTGGGGAGTGTACAGAGCTTTAAACTTTGCTAAATGTGGAAGCGATAGCTTTATATATGCCGTCCAAAAGGAGTACTGTACTGTTTTGAATGTGAAGAAATAATAGCCTCTCAACTGAAAGTTAAAAAAATCTCCTTTTTAAATGGTCTGGAACTGGCGTACTAATCACAAATTCATTAAGCAAAGGCTTAAGCAAAGTGGCACTGTTTTGAATGTGAAGAAGTTTTGGCTTGTTTTCAGAGCTGTTTCTTGAGGGTACAAAAACATGAGAGTATGTTTCTCAGCATCAGTCATAGTCAAGCATTACGAAACAGAGTGGGCAACCAGGAGGTGTGTGCTGTCATGGCAGCAGTATGGTAGAGAGTGTTAAGATGAGGCAGGCAAGGGTATTCTTGACAGATTAGGGTCAGCAGTAGGACAAGCAATTTGAAACACAATGGTCAGCCAGGAGGAGTGTGATTGGTGTGGCTGTGCAATGACAGCAGCAGGAGAAGCACAGTAGAAAGTTAAGACGAAGCAGGGAAGGAGATGCTTGGCAGTTTAGGGGCAGCAATGGAATTTCTGGCAGCATCAGTGCAGTCCAGTACTATGAAACTTAGTGGGCAGCTAAGAGGTGTGTAGCTGGCGTGGCAATGCATTGGCTGCGGCAGGAGCAGGATGGTAGAGAGTTAAAACAGGGCAGTCAAAGAGATGCTCAGCAGTTTAGGGTCAGCAAAGACAGCCCCAGCAGCAGAAGTTCTACAGTAGAGATGACATGATGGACAGTGAGTAAATACCTGGCAGAGTGTGATCCATTGGCACTGGCAGCAGCATAACAGTATAGACATCAGTCAATGGACAGGCAGGCAGACAGATGGTATGGTCCATGAACAACTGCACTGATCCATGCCCAATTCATTTTCACAAATGTTAGATTTTCCACGCTTACGGCAGATAACCTGGTCCACTTTGGTATGAAAAATCGACTGGCTGCACTGAATACACTCTCTGACATGACACTGGAGGCTGGACATGACAGTGCTCCTGTAAGGAGATGGACATTTTGCCCTGTTCCCCCTTGAAGACATTAGTGCTGTATATAATGTAAAGTTTAGTGTGTATAACGTCATGTATTATTGTTATGTGGTGTATTGAAATGTTTTGCACTGTACTGTGAGGAAGCTGAGTTCTACCCAGCAACAGACAGTGAGTAGGGTAAGAGAGTTAAGTGTTGGGACTAACCCAGAGAGGGAGGGGCTATGTAATAGGACCAGTAAGGACTTCCTGGTTGTGAATCAGACTTGGCCTAGCTTGCAGCCAGAGCAGACGTTTGGTCTGAATGCTCAGCAGGGCCGCATGCAGTGGGCGTTCCATGGCAAGAGAGAAAGGAGATCGGGACAGAGGTAGCGTCATCCTGTGGAACAGACAGAGAGAGAGAGTTACAAAGACACAGAGAGAAGGACAGTGCCAGCTCAGCGGACTGACCATAGAGCAGAGTGACCAAGTGAGAAGGTTCTGGAGAGGGTACGCCTAGCAGCATGGCCCGAGTAGTTTACATCTCTTAAATGTAAGGGGCCAGGATTGAATAGAATGTGAGACAAAGTGAGTGCCCTGAGTGGGAGTTTCCTAAGCATCAAAGAGCTTGAAGTTGAGTCCGGCCATTTTATCAAACACTCTCCAGAGAGTCAGATGTGTAACCTCGGTAAGAGGAAAAGATTTTCACGGACTGTACTGTGGTGCTAAGCTGGGTGGTAGTGAGGAAATGAGACCAATGGAGGCAGGAATGTGTGAGGCAGAGGAAGCAATGAGACTGTATATTGAGATGGTCTGTATTAATGATGAAAAGTGAGAGACGTCGTGTACCCACTATCCTGTGTACATAGAGTACAGACCAAAAGTTTGGACACACCGTCTCATTTAAATATTTTTTGGTATTTTCTTGACTATGAAAATTGTACATTCACACTGAAGGCATCAAAACTATGAATTAACACATGTGGAATTATATACTTAACAAAAAAGTGTGAAACAACTGAAAATATGTCTTATATTCTAGGTTCTTCAAAGTAGCCACTAGAGATGAGCGGTGTTCGACTAGAACTGTTCGCCAATCTCAAATTCGAGCTGTTTTGGGCGGTGTTCGAGTTGTTCGACGAACCCGAACGATTTGCAAAAAATTCGGCTGTTCGAGGTTATGTTCGATAACTGTTCGTGCACCAAAAGCGTGTTCTGCATGTCTGGCGCTATTTTGAGCACCAATCATGCAGGGATTGTCTGCCACTCACTGTAATGCCACAGCCATGGTGGTTGTGGCATTACAGTGATTGCCCAAATCGATGGGAACAGTGCCAACAGTGAAACATGAAAAGCCGGCAATTCAGCAGCGGCATACACCGGTACCCGACAATTTAGAACCGAAAGAATAGAGCTTCACACATAGATGAGATAGATATAAACATGTCAGCCACATATATACGAAGTACAGTGAAAGTGCTGCTTACTGTACTTGTCATTTAGCGTAAAGGATTTATCAAAAAAAATAATAGTGTTTTCATGCACCGTCTCTTTAAAAAAGCCGGCCGGCAATTCAGCAGCGGTACCCGACAATTTAGAATAGAAGGAATAGAGAATCACACATAGATTAGATAGATAGAAACATGTCAGTCACATATATATGAAGTACAGTGACAGTGTTGCTTACTGTACTTGTCATTTAGTGTAAAGGATTTATTAAAAAAAATAATAGTGTTTTCATGCACCGTCTCTTTAAGAAAGCCGGCCGGCAATTCAGCATCTGTACCCGACAATTTATAACAGACAGAATAGAGCTTCACACATAGATTAGATAGATAGAAACATGTCAGTCACATATATATGAAGTACAGTGATAGTGTTGGTTACTGTACTTGTCATTTAGTATTAAAATAAAGGATTTATTATTAAAAAAATTGGCGTGGGGTTCCCCTTAATTTTAGGCTCTAGCGGAGGTTAAGCAGACAGCTGGGGCAGATGTTTGAAGCCTGGGAAGGGGGTAATACCCACGGAGCTTCCCAGGCTACTAATATCAGCCCCCAGCTGAATACATAGCCTTTACTAGCTATTAAAATGGGGGACCCCCCGAAAAAAATGACGTGGGGTCCCCCCTAATTTAATAGCTAGCAAAGGCTAGGCAGACAGCTGGGGGCTGATATTAATAGCCCAGGAAGGGAGCCATGAATATTGGCCCCCTCCCAGGCTAGAAACACCAGCCGTCAGCCGCCCCAGAAATGGCGCATTCATAGGATGCGCCAATTCTGGCACTTAGCCTCGCTCTTCCACGCTGCCCTGGTGCGGTGGCAGGGGGTAATAGGGCTGGGGTTGATGTCAGCTTATAATGCCAGCTGACATCAAGCCCAGGTTAGTAATGGAGAGGCGTCTATAAGACACCCCCATTACTAACCCCATAGTCAAAGTTAAAAAAAATACAAACACCCAGAATAAAGTCCTTTAATTGAAATAAAGACACAATTCTTTATTGTTCTAAATTAAACCATACTTACCGTCACGCCCATTCCAGCTGAAGCCAACGATCTCCTGTAATAAAAATAAAATAATAAAGCAACCTCATCCTTACCTTTCCATGGTTCCCACGGCAGCTTCAGCTCTGCTACATCGAGATGACAGGCTGGACCGCAGCAGAACGCCGCCATCCAGCCTGTCATCCCGCAGACACTGAGAAGAGCAGGCATGCTTGCGCTCCACATTGTCTCTCTGTGACGGCATAAAGATGAGCCGAGGTCATGTCCAATGAACTCGGCTCACCTCATGCACGTCACTTACAGCGTGGGAGAATTCTCACGCTGAAGCCCTGAGTGCAGGAGAATTTTCCCACGCTGTCAGTGAGGTGCATGAGGTGAGCTGAGTTCATTGGACATGAGCTCACCTCATGCACGTCACTGACAGCGTGGGAGAATTCTCCTGCACTCAGCACTTCAGCGTGAGAATTTTCCCACGCTGTCAGTGACGTGCATGAGGTGAGCCGAGTTCATTGGACATGACCTCGGCTCATCTGGATGCCGTCACAGCGAGACACTGAGGAGCGCAAGCATGCCTGCTCTTCTCAGTGTCTGCGGCATGACAGGCTGGATGGCAGCGTTCTGCTGCGGTCCAGCCTGTCATCTCGATGTAGCAGAGCTGAAGCTGTCGTGGGAACCATGGAAAGGTAAGGATGAGGTTGGTTTATTATTTTTCTTTTATTGCAGGAGATCGTTGGCTTTAGCTGGAATGGGCGTGATGGTAAGTATAGTTTAATTTAGAACAATAAAGAATTGTGTGTTTATTTCAATTAAAGGACTTTATTCTGGGTGTTGTGTTTTTTTTAAATACTTTACTAGAAATTCATGGCGGTCATGTCTAATACTGGCGTGACCCCATGAATTTTGGGCTTGGGGCCAGATGATAATACCAAGCTGGCCCTAACCCCTTTATTACCCAGTGAGCCACCGCACCAGGGCCCTGGATGAGTTGGGTACAGCGCCAGAAGATGGCGCTTCTATGAACGCGCCATTTTCCGGGGTGGCTGCGGACTGCAATTTGCAGCGGGGGGGGGCCCAGAAAGCTTGGGCCTCCCTGCGCTGCAGATTCCAGCCCCCAGCTGCCTAGTTGTACCTGGCTGGACACAAAAATAGGGCAAAGCCCCACGTATTTTTTTTTTAATTATTTCATGAAATTCATGAAATAATTAAGAAAAAAAGGCCTTCCCTATATTGTTGTGTCCGGCCAGGTACAAATAGTCAGCTGGTGGTTGGGGGCAGCCCGTTCCTGCCTGCTGTACCTGGCTGGACACAAATATAGTGCGAAGCCCCACTTCAATTTTTTTTAATTATTTCATGAAATTCATGAAATAATTAAGAAAAAAAGGCCTTCCCGATATTGTTGTGTCCGGCCAGGTACAAATAGGCAGCTGGTGGTTGGGGGCAGCCCGTTCCTGCCTGCTGTACCTGGCTGGACACAAATATAGTGCGAAGCCCCACTTCAATTTTTTTAAATTATTTCAGGAAATTCATGAAATAATTAAAAAAAAATTGACGTGGGGCTTCGCACTATATTTGTGTCCAGTCAGGTGCAGCAGGCAGGAACGGGCTGCCCCCAACCACCAGCTGCCTATTTGTACCTGGCCGGACACAACAATATAGGGAAGCCCTTTTTTTCTTAATTATTTCATGAAATAATTTAAAGAAAATTGACGTGGGGCTTCGCCCTGTTTTTGTGTCCAGCCAGGTACAACTAGGCAGCTGGGGGCTGGAATCCGCAGCGCAGGGAGGCCCAAGCTTTCTGGGCCACCCCCGCTGCAAATTGCAGTCCGCAGCCACCCCAGAAAATGGCGCGTTCATAGAAGCGCCATCTTCTGGCGCTGTACCCAACTCATCCAGGGCCCTGATGCGGTGGCTCACTGGGTAATAAAGGGGTTAGGGCCAGCTTGGCATTATCAGCTGGCCCTAAGCCCAAAATTCATGGGGTCACGCCAATATTAGACATGACCACCATGAATTTCTAGTAAAGTATTTAAAAAAAACACAACACCCAGAAAAAAGTCCTTTAATTGAAATAAACACACAATTCTTTATTGTTCTAAATTAAACCATACTTACCGTCACGCCCATTCCAGCTGAAGCCAACGATCTCCTGAAATAAAAGAAAAATAATAAAGCAACATCATCCTTACCTTTCCATGGTTCCCATGACAGCTTCAGCTCTGCTACATCGAGATGACAGGCTGGACCGCAGCAGAACGCTGCCATCCAGCCTGTCATCCCGCAGACACTGAGAAGCGCAGGCTTGCTTGCGCTCCACAGTGTCTCTCTGTGAGGGCATCCAGATGAGCAGAGTTAATGTCCAATGAACTCGGCTCACCTCATGCACGTCACTGACAGCGTGGGAAAATTCTCCTGCACTCAGCGCTTCAGCGTGAGAATTCTCCCACGCTGTCAGTGACGTACATGAAGTGAGCTGAGTTCATTGGACATGAGCTCACCTCATGCACGTCACTGACAGCGTGGGAAAATTCTCCTGCACTCAGCGCTTCAGCGTGGGAGAATTCTCACACTGAAGCGCTGAGTGCAGGAGCATTTTCCCACGCTGTCAGTGACGTGCAGGAGGTGAGCTGAGTTCATTGAACATGAGCTCACCTTATGCACGTCACTGACAGCGTGGGAAAATTCTCCTGCACTCAGCGCTTCAGCGTGGGAGAATTCTCACGCTGAAGTGCTGAGTGCAGGAGAATTCTCCCACGCTGTCAGTGACGTGCAGGAGGTGAGCTGAGTTCATTGGACATGAGCTCACCTTATGCACGTCACTGACAGCGTGGGAGAATTCTCCTGCACTCAGCGCTTCAGCGTGAGAATTTTCCCACGCTGTCAGTGACGTGCATGAGGTGCGCCGAGTTCATTGGACATGAACTCGTCTCATCTTTATGCCGTCACAGCCAGACACTGCAGAGCGCAAGCATGCCTGCGCTTCTCAGTGTCTGCGGGATGACAGGCTGGATGGCAGCGTTCTGCTGCGGTCCAGCCTGTCATCTCGATGTAGCAGAGCTGAAGCTGTCATGGGAACCATGGAAAGGTAAGGATGAGGTTGCTTTATTATTTTTCTTTTATTGCAGGAGATCGTTGGCTTCAGCTGGAATGGGCGTGATGGTAAGTATGGTTTAATTTAGAACAATAAAGGATTGTGTCTTTATTTCAATTAAAGGACTTTATTCTGGGTGTTTGTGTTTTCTTTTAACTTTGACTATGGGGTTAGTAATGGGGGTGTCTTATAGACGCCTCTCCATTACTAACCTGGGCTTGATGTCAGCTGGCATTATAAGCTGACATCAACCCCAGCCCTATTACCCCCTGCCACCGCACCAGGGCAGCGTGGAAGAGCGAGGCTAAGTGCCAGAATTGGCGCATCCTATGAATGCGCCATTTCTGGGGCGGCTGACGGCTGGTGTTTCTAGCCTGGGAGGGGGCCAATATTCATGGCTCCCTTCCTGGGCTATTAATATCAGCCCCCAGCTGTCTGCCTAGCCTTTGCTAGCTATTAAATTAGGGGGGACCCCACGTCATTTTTTTGGGGGTTCCCCCATTTTAATAGCTAGTAAAGGCTATGTATTCAGCTGGGGGCTCATATTAGTAGCCTGGGAAGCTCCGTGGGTATTACCCCCTTCTCAGGCTTCAAACATCTGCCCCAGCAGTCTGCTTAACCTCCGCTAGAGACTAAAATTAAGGGGAACCCCACGCCAATTTTTTTTAATAATAAATCCTTTATTTTAATACTAAATGACAAGTACAGTAACCAACACTATCACTGTACTTCATATATATGTGACTGACATGTTTCTATCTATCTAATCTATGTGTGAAGCTCTATTCTGTCTGTTATAAATTGTCGGGTACAGATGCTGAATTGCCGGCCGGCTTTTTTAAAGAGATGGTGCATGAAAACACTATTATTTTTTTTAATAAATCCTTTACACTAAATGACAAGTACAGTAAGCAACATTGTCACCGTACTTCATATATATGTGACTGACATGTTTCTATCTATCTAATCTATGTGTGAAGCTCTATTCTGTCTGTTATAAATTGTCGGGTACAGATGCTGAATTGCCGGCCGGCTTTTTTAAAGAGACAGTGCATGAAAACACTATTACATTTTTTAATAAATCCTTTACACTAAATGACAAGTACAGTAAGCAACACTGTCACTGTACTTCATATATATGTGACTGACATGTTTCTATCTATCTAATCTATGTGTGAGGCTCTATTCCTTCTTGTCTAAATTGTCGGGTACCGGTGTATGCCGCTGCTGAATTGCCGGCCGGCTTTTTTAAAGAAAGCGTCTTCTGAGCAGTTTGTCAGCTTTTGGACACCTTTGAAGGTGTTTTCTATGTGTTTCTATGTGTTTTTGTTTGCCTGCCATTGGTTTTAACGGTGTTCGACGGTGTTCTAAGGTGTTCGACGAACAGTTCGACGAACAGTTCCTCGAACATCCCGGTGTTCGACGAACCGAACCGAACCCGAACACTACGGGGGTGGCTCAACACTAGTAGCCACCTTTTGCTTTGATAACTGCTTTGCACACTCTTGGCATTCTCTTGACGAGCTTCAAGAGGTAGTCATCGGAAATGGTCTTCCAACAATCATGATGAAGATCCCAGAGATGCTTAGCACTTGTTTGCCCTTTTGCCTTCACTCTGCGGTCCAGTTAACCCCAAACCATCTCGATTGGGTTCAGGTCTGGTGACTGTGGAGGCCAGGTCATATATCATAGCACCCCATCACTCTCCTTCTTGGTCAAATAGCCCTTACACAGCCTGGAAATATGTTTGGGGTCATTGTCCTGTTGAAAAGTAAATGATGGTCCAACTAAACGCAAACCGGATGGAATAGCATGTCGCTGCAAGATGCTGTGGTAGCCATGCTGGTTCAGTATGTCTTCAATTTTGAATAAATCCCCAACAGTGTCACCAGCAAAGCACCCCCACACCATCACACCTCCTCCTCCATGCTTCACGGTGGGAACCAGGTATGTAGAGTCCATCCGTTCACCTTTTCTGCGTTGCACAAAGACACGGTGGTTGAAACCAAAGATCTCAAATTTGGACTCATCAGACCAAAGCACAGATTTCCACTGGTCTAATGTCATTCCTTGTGTTCTTTAGCCCAAAGAAGTCTCTTCTGCTTGTTGCCTGTCCTCAGCAGTGGTTTCCTAGCAGTTATTTTACCATGAAGGCCTGCTGCACAAAGTCTCCTCTTAACAGTTGTTGTAGAGATGTGTCTGCTGCTAGCACTCTGTGTGGCATTGACCTGGTCTCTAATCTGAGCTGCTGTTAACCTGCAATTTCTGAGGCTGGTGACTCGGATAAACTTATCCTCAGAAGCAGAGGTGACTCTTGGTCTTCCTTTCCTGGGGCGGTCCTCATGTGAGCCAGTTTCTTTGTAGCGCTTGATGGTTTTTGTAACTGCACTTGGGGACACTTTCAAAGTTTTCCCAATTTTTCGGACTGACTGACCTTTATTTCTTAAAGTAATGATGGCCACTCGTTTTTCTTTACTTAGCTGCTTTTTTCTTGCCATAATACAAATTCTAACTGTCTATTCAGTAGGACTATCAGCTGTGTATCCACCAGACTTCTGCACAACACAACCGATGGTCCCAACCCCATTTATAAAGCAAGAAATCCCACTTATTAAACCTGAGAGGGCACACCTGTGAAGTGAAAACCATTTCCGGTGACTACCTCTTAAAGCTCATCAAGAGAATGCCAAGAGTGTGCAAAGCAGTCATCAAAGCAAAAGGTGGCTACTTTGAAGAACCTAGAATATAAGACATATTTTCAGTTGTTTCACACTTTTTTGTTAAGTATTTAATTCCACATGTGTTAATTCATAGTTGTGATCCCTTCAGTGTGAATGTACAATTCTCATAGTCATGAAAATACAGAAAAATCTTTAAATGAGAAGGTGTGTCTAAACTTTTGGTCTGTACTGTAGTTGCCATGCATTGGCTGTGTAGTAAACTATAGTTTGTTAAGAACTGATGGTCTCCTTTCATGAACTGGTTAACTTCTGGTCATGGCAAACCAGCGTGATCAGTTAAATGTGGCCTGGATGTGCATAGCACCCTCACAGCACAAGTCCACACACCCAGCCAGGAACTCCACTTTCATGTAACGTGTCGGGGTGCAGGAGACAAGTACCTTGCCCACGGCTACTGCCCCGCTCCACGGTACACTGCCACAGAAAACGAGGACAGTTCTTATGTCTTTTCCAAATTGTTGATCCAGAAATCAATGAGATCGGGGCTCAGAGTATCTGTCTGAGAAAGGACACAGTCTAGATACAACTAAACCTGATGGTTCAAACAGTGCATCTGTGTTTGCAGAGGCATGCCAGGTAGTCGCAATAGCAGAAAAAACATCTGGTCCATAATGTGAAGCATACTGTAGGTGTTGCTGCTGCTGCCTCATCTATTTGTTGTAGCCCTAATACTAGCACAGGCAAGGTAAAGTTGTGTCTGTATAGATTGCAAAGCAGTCTGCTGGTCAGCCAAGCAGGAGGCAGGGGTTTGCTTGGCGAAATCTTAGTAGATCAGGTAACAGAGCTTATCATGGAATTTAGTCAAATTTACTCCCTTTCGAAAGATGGAAAAAGTTTCTGCTTTTTGCTTTTATAGCAAGGGTCTAAAAGCCTGGCTGTTCCATAGTCATCATTTTGTTTCATGCTATCAATACAGATGTCTTTCTCAAGCATTGCAGCATCCAACTTCCCACGCTCGCCAGCACGCCTGAGGGCCCCATAGTTTCATTACCATAACTCCACTGTGATAGTTGGTTGTAAGGCCAGCATCTTAGTCATCGTCATTTTAATGCTGTCTGTCTGTCTTGTCCCATTCCTTTTCCCTAGTTTATGTCCTTATCCACTTCCACCTGCTCCTCCTCCTCTCCCTCTCTCCTCAAAATCCTGCAGCATGTGACATGGCATGGCCTTTAGGGTTCCAATAGACACAGGGCAATGCTAAACATGTGAAAATTGGTGTTCTTCCTCTATCTCCTCTTGCATACTGGTAAATGTGCTTTCCATAATAGATGTTAGCGTGATTATATCACTGATTCCACCCTAATCAGTGGTGTACCGCCAATGGCGGCAGACCACGCGACTGCTATGGGGCCCGTGAGATGGGGTGGTGGACATACCGCCGCTGGTGCAGCAGCGCCGGGTCCCCACCATGCAGCTGCACCAAGGGGCCCGCAAGGTGCAGCTGCTTCTGCACGCGGCGGTCAGGGAGCGATCCCTACAGCTCCGCTGCTGTCAGGAGGAGAATAGCAGCGGAGCTGGAGGGTTTGTCCTCTGCTTCCACCCTGACCCAGGCGCATGCAGCTTGATGACGTCATCATACAGTGCGCGCCTGGGTCAGGAAGAAAGCTGCCGGCAACCAGGAGGATGCAGCTGCAGTGGAGCGAGCTGAGGTAAGTTGTTGTTTTTTTTTTACTGAAATTATGGGGAGAGGAGGTGGGGGGAGAGCAATGGTGGGGCTGGGGAGAGGAGTGATGGGGCTAGGAAGAGCAATAATGGGGCTGATGGAACTGGGGAAAGAAATATTGGGGCTGGGGAGAGGGCTGATGGGGCTGGGGAGAGGAATAATGCGGCTGATGGGGCTGGGGAGAGCAATAATGGGGTTGATGGGGCTGGGGAGAGTAATAATGGGGTTGATGGGGCTGGGGAGAGCAATAATGGAGCTGATGGGGCTGGGGAGAGGAGTGATGGGGCTTGGGATAGGAATAATGGGACGAATGGGGCTGGGAAGAGCAATAATGGGGCTGGGGAGAGGAATGATGGGGTTGATGGGGCTGGGGAGAGGAATAATGGGATGGTGGGGCTAGGGAGAGCAATGATGGGGCTGTGGAGAGGAATGATGGGGCTGGAGAGAACAATGATGGGGATAGTGGGGCTGGGGAGAGCAATGATGGGATGGTGGGGCTGGGGTGAGCAATAATGGGGCTGATGGGGCTGGGGAGAGGAATAATGGAGCTGATGGGGTTGGGGAGAGGAATGATGGGATGGTGGGGCTGGGGAGAGCAAAAATGGGGCTGATGGGGCAGGGGAGAGGAATGATGGGGCTGTGAAGAGTAATAATGGGGCTGATGGGGCTGGGAAGAGCAATAATGGGGCTGATGGGGCTGGGGAGAGGAATGATGGGGCTGGGAAGAGCAATAATGGGGCTGATAGGGCTGGGTAGAGCAATGATGGGGATGGTGGGGAAGGGGAGAGCAATGACGTATTGCTGGGAGAGAGCAATGATGGGGGTGCTGGGAGCGAGCAATGATGGGGGTGCTGGGACAAAGCAATGGTGGGGGGCTGGGAGAGAGCAATTATGTGGGGCTGGGAGAGAGCAATGATGGAGGTGTTGGGACAGAGTAATGATGGGGGTGCTGAGAGGAAATGATGGGGGTGCTGGGAGAGCGCAATGATGGGGGTGCTGGGAGAGAGCAATGATGGGAGTGCTGGGAGAAGCAATGATGGAGGTGCTGTGACAGAGCAATGATGGGGGGCTGGGAGAGAGCAATGATGGAGGTGCTGGGACAGAGCAATGATGGGGGTGCTGGGACAGAGCAATGATGGGGGCTGGGAGAGAGCAATGATGGGGGTGGTGGGACAGAGCAATGATGAGGGTGCTGAGAGAGAGCAATGATGGGGGTGCTGGGAGAGAGCAATGAAGGGGGTGCTGGAAGAGAGCAACGATGAGGGTGCTGGGACAGAGCAATGACCGGGGTGCTGGGACAGAGCAATGACGGGGGTGCTGGGAGAGAGTAATGATGGGCGTGCTGGGAGAGAGCAATGATGGGGGTGCTGGGAGAGAGCAATTATGGGGGTTTCACTTTGCTTGTACTGTGAAGCCTTGTATGTTTTCTGTATGCACATAGCCTTAAAGTTAATTGGGGAGAGTCACAGACACTGAATAATTTATATTATTGGCCGGTGCAGATTATAGTTAATGGGGGGCACAGTGCTGCTTATCACTTTATATTTTGATTACTAAGTGGCTAATAGTATATTAATGGGGGGGGGTTACATATCTGTATTCGAGGACGCAGAGCGGCTGAGACACATGTATGCATACAATATGTAACCTTGTTATTTTCTAGGCTGGAGATCATCGTGACAAGACGAGTCGTGGCTGGGAGATGTCGACATGAAGAAACAGCAGAAACCATCTCTGATCAGTGAGACGTCAGCGGTAAGTGCCTGGATGTAAATATTATTCTATATCTGCACTGTGTGACTTGAAGTGATAATGTTTTCTGTAAAATCCCTTAGGCCACATTCTCACATTTGTGTGAAATGTCCATGTGCTGCCAGATCTTTTTATCGGATGGTCCACGGACTCGTACAGTTTTATAGATCCATTCACACATCCATGAAAATCACGTATCTGAGAATGAGATCTAAGAGGGTCAGAGAATGTCCTGTTCTGATCCGATTTTGAGGATTAGAATAGGACTTGCTCAATGCGTCAGTAAAACAGGGCAGCACACTGACACTTCACACAGATGCAGGAATGTAGCCTTATTATGTATAGCACAGTCCCTTAGTATATAGTGTACTCACTTATTATGTATAGCGCCATTCTTAATTATATAGTTTCCTCTTTTATTATGTGTAGCGCCGTCCCTTATTATGTACCATCCTCTCTAGCGGCTCACAGTTGGGGGATCATACTGTGTTGGGGTCAGCATACTTTACCCTGGGAGTTGAGGTGGGGTACAGTAGGGTCATTATACTGTGCATGTGGAGGAATTCACCATGGGGGTTTCATACTGTGTTTGGGGGGCCCTTTTATTGGCATCACACTTTATGGGGCAATGAAAGAGAGATCTAGGACGTCAGCAGGAGGAAAATTACTATGTAAAGGATGGAAAGTTGTGAGATCTTTGGTGACCGCGACAATTATTTAATTATTTTTTTTTGGGGGGGGGGGGGCCCAATTAGAGCTTCTGCTATGGGCCCCATGATTCCTCTGTATGCCCCTGACTAATGATAAATTTTGTCTTTGTTTCCTCTTCAAAGTGCTATAGTGAGCAACACACATCTCTCATAGCTGCCAATTTTGAATCTCAAAGTAACCTATACTCAAGTTTGACTGCAGCAAGATTTAGTGCCTCACCATTTTACGCTGTTCGTACAAACGCTGCAACACAGACAATGTCCAATTCCAGTGGGTTGCGATGTTGCAAATCAGATGATACAATGGAAGCCAGTATTTTGTTTGTAAAGCCATGAGGGCATGCTTTGCCACATAAGACACTTTTTTTGTCCACAGCCACCACCTTTTTCAAACATGAATATTTGCGAAATAAATCTTGCACTATTAAATTCAGGACGTGGGCCATACATGGATCGTGGGTTATTTTGCCTGATCGTAAGGCAGCCAGAATGATCTAGGCATTGTCACTCATTTCAATTTGCAGTTCACATGAAGCCAGCAATTGGATTAGTTGCCTCTTAATGCACAGCAACAACTCTTCCGCTATGTGGCTTTTCTCTGCTTGGCAGCACTCTGACTTGTTTGAGCGAAAAGAATGGGTGTGCTGTGTGGAATCGACAAATGTAAGCTGTGCTTGTTGGGGATGAGGTCAGGTCAGTTGAGCAGGATCTGGAGAAAGTGTAGCAGGAGACAGATAACTGTTTTGTGCTGGAAACTTCCGGTGATGCAGCGTTACTGCTGAAAATATTCACCCAGTGAGCTGTAAAAGTCATGTATTGTCCATGGCCATATTTGCTGCTCCAGATATCGATAGTGCAGTGCACTTTGGAGCTCGAAGAAAAGTCAAGAGAGAGACCTACATTCTCTTGCACATGAAAACAGAGTATGAACCCCTATCAGAGAGAAATAATGGCAGGTTGGAATCTTCCAACGAGGCTGAGTGCATACCATAATTTCTCGAAAGCAGCAGATTCCATAAGCTGGTAAGGAAGCAACTGCACCAACAGCAATTTGTCAAAATGTGAGTTTAATTGGCAAACCAGTGAATGACTAGGAGCATACGGATGTTTCACTGCTACACAATCGAGGGTGGATGTTTGCTGTTTCGATGGACGAGGAAGAGGAGGTGTACTTAGAGTACCCCATGCAGAAGAGGAGGATAACTATGATGATGGTGGTGAGGATAACACTGAACAGATGCTACCTAAGGGTGCAGATTGGCTTACAGATAGACGAGTGTTGCAAGAAGTGGGTGGAGGACAGCTTAAGGGCTGCTTTGATTGTTGGCTGGCTTGACGTAACCCAAAAATCAGTTGATGTAGCTTCATGTGCTAATGGAGAGCTGTAGTTCCTAGTGTATGTGAGCTAGGACATTCAGAGCTTATTTTTCTTTTGCAGAGCCTGCAGAGTGCCAAAGAATTGTCTGCAGCAACACGCTAAAGAACTCACCTGCACGAGAAGCATACACGTACCACTTGCCACCAACGTGACCAGGCCTTTCAGTTGCTGTATGGCCTCATCTACCAACAGTATGTGCGGCATTACCTGCTCCAGAACTGACCACAGAAAAAACAGATTTGTCCCCAAAGGATGTTTTTAACCCTTGGCGCCTGTTGCGTATATAGCCGATGTCAGCAACTTCCTCATCTGATGACCTCAATTCCTTGTCACCCTTGTCTAGTTCCCAAGTTTTTTCCAACACAGAATCATCATCCTCATAGTCACCCATGATTTGGATGACAGGTGACTGAGAGAAATTCTCGACGCTTCTTGCCTCCCTGCCTGATTATCAACCAGAGGTTTGCCCTGGTTCAGAGTGCTACTGAGATAGCGTCCCTACCATATCGGTTTACAAAGCCTCTAGCACAGATTGGTATTAGGACCCTGCTGTCCATGTCCTCTGGCACAATGTCTTCCGAGAACAAAGGTTGACTGTTCATGTAAAGTAATTTGGGACAGCAGCCATTAGTATTGTTGTGGCGCCTACAGTTGTTAAATGTGACTAGTCAAACAGTTTCAAAACCTTAACCTCTTGTTAATGTTGTTTTTTTTTTTTTTAAATAATGATGTTCAACCAAAATGAAAAGAAAGTTAATGAAACCTAAAATACTAGGTTGAAAAGTTGCAAAACGTAGGTTCACAACTAGTAACAAATACAGTACGTGAGAAAAACAACAGTATGGCCGTGGGGTGGATGGTATGTTGAATAAACAATTAAACAGGTATTCCAAAAATAAAGATGTATTAAAGTTGAAGCGGAAAAAAAGACCACGTGCCTTTACAGAATCACTTGAAACAAGCAAACACATACAACTGGTTGCTGTACTCAAGTAGTGTATGTGCACATCTAAACATCTAATATTAGACTAATTGGAGCAATCATGCAGGCTCAACAAATTATTTCAAACATCACACACAATTTATTAAGTGAACAATTGTGTTCAAGTTTCAGGATTATGTATTTTTTATCGCTTTAATAAAATAAATAGAAAAATTTAAAAAAATGGCTACGTGTATTTACAAAATAGGATAGGACCAGGAAATCTAGGTAGAAACGCTTCACAAAAGGAATAGTGCTCAAGTATGTGTGTCTAATATTAGACTACTGGAGCAATGAAGAGGGATCAAAAAATTATTTTAAACAACACTTAGGTAGGTAAATAAGTTTCAGAATTTAGGAGATTTCGCTTTTAAAAAATAATGTTTCCTTAATTTACAAACAGAAGAAAAACTTGAATTCAGATTGAGCTGCGTTATCTGTGATGAGTGGTTGGATACTACCTTTGCTTGCTGTCACGGTGTGAAAACAAACAAAAAAATAGCAGCTATTAAAGGGAACCTGTTACGTAAATAAAATGCTATTAACCTCCAGTTATGGGATTAATCTGCAGGTTAGCATCATTCTGAACCTAGCCAACCCGCACTTAGAGCCCCGCTGCTGGGAGGAAATGAACTTTATTCCACCCCAGTAGTGTTTGGCAGTCATAGAGGTGGCACCGGCACGGTTTCAGTCACATCCTAGTGTATAGAGAGCAGCGGCTGTAACCACCCCCCCAGTACTGACTGACAGCCGGCTCAGCATTAGAGCTTAGCATTAGGGCCGACTGTCAGTCAGTGCAGGGGGTGTGGTTACAACCACCGCTCTCTGTACACTGAGTGGTGACTGACACTGTGCCATCGCCACCTCTATGACTGAATGCTGAATGCTGCCAGGCAGGTTCACAACACTTTTAACCTGTAGATTAACCCCATATCTGCAGGTTGACAGCATTTATTCCCCTGACTGGTTCCCTTTAAGGTGCTGTTGCTGCAGTATATCACAGTTGTATTAATTCACAGTCACACTCCAAGTGTTGACGATGAGACCCTAGAACAGTTCACTATATGTCACTTGAATCTTGGATTTCTATTCACAGACTGAGACTATCAGTCCCATTTTCAATCTGGTACCACCATAATCACATTAGGATTTTTTCTAACCATATGCTGTGTGCTTTTAGCACTCCTATCCCTACACAGTACAGGCAGAAAATGGAATTCTTTGGAAAGCCCCTACTGTATGTTATATAATGCCTGCAATAACCCCTCTGACTGTGCTACGCAATGTGATCAAATTGCTGCAGGTCATTATTGGAAAGCCCCCGCTGTCATACCAGATGCCATTATCCCGCTCACTGAGTAGCATGTATGAAATGGCGATGGAAATTTTGTATTTTAATTACAAACCATGAATCGATTGCAGATTATTCAAATTTGCATGAAATCACAGATTTCAGGAAATTTGACTCAATACTCCGCGGATCAATTTGCTCATCTCTACATACTAGTGTTGCCTCTAAAATGAGAAATCTGGAAAAAAAAGAGTTAAAACATCATACTAATGAGGTTAACAAACTAAATTAAAGGGGTTGTCCACTACTTGGAGTGAAGCTGGATTCACTGTCCCATCCTTCAGACAAATCAGAAATCAAGAGGAAGTGAGCGATCCGCCACAGCTCTAACCTCTTCTTGATGTCTGATTAATCCGAAGGCAGGGAGAGTGAAGCCATCACTGACTGCTTGCAGGGATTACATGACATAACGATGTGGCATGATTTCACTGGAGAGTGAGTGCCGATACCTCTGGAATGGCGTTAGCACAAGAGGTGAGTATAGCTGTTGTACTTTCACTGGGGGGGCTAACATGCTATTTGTGAATTGGTTGTCAAAGAAGTGGCTAACCCCTTTAACCACTTAATGACCACTGATACGCATTAAAACGGCGGTCAATAAGGGGCCTTAATCCCTAATTGCCATTTTAAAACAGAGATCAGGAATAAGGGAATAGCGCCACCCATCTGCAGCAATTCCCACGGGTGTCAGCTGAATGTGACAGCTGACACTCTGAAGTATTGGCCCTGGCCAGTTTTAGTCCGATCGGGGCTGATTAACCCCTTAAATACCGCTGTCAAATCGCGACAGACGTATTTAAGTAGTTACAAGAGGGTCACAAGACCCCCTTAGTTACCCCTTAGTAACCATCAGACCCCCGCGATGTGACTCACTGACTGCTCTCATGCACTGCAGTACACTTGTACTGCAGTGTATGAGACCAGTTATCAAAATAAAAATGATACATGTCCCACAATGGGACTTAGTGAAAAAGTAAAAAAAGTGAAATAAAATATGTTAAAAAGTAAAAAAAAAAACACACACAAATATGCTCACACAAATCATTAAAATCCGTTTCACCACTCAAAATGCAGCGTTTGTGATAAAACAAAAATAAACAAAAAAAAAGTATACATATTTGTCCTGAACGACCCTCGCTATAAAACTAGAATGTTATTTATTCTGTTTTGTGAACGCCGTGAACAAAAATAATAAAAAACATGTCAAAATGTCACTTTTTCATCATACTGACTTACAAAAAAGTGAATAAAAAGTGATAAAAAAGTAATATGTAAAAGAATGAAATAAATGAAAACGTCAAACCATCTGGCAAAAAACAAACCCTAATATGGCTCATTCGGCAAAAAAATAAAAAAGTTACAGCTCTTAGAATATGATGCAAAAACAAATTCATTTTTGTAAAATATTGTTTTTAGTGTGTAAAAATAGCAAATCATTAAAAAAAACAATATGAATCAGGTATTGCTCTAATCGTACCGACCCGACGAACAAATCTGTCTTATCACTTTTACCGCACAGTGAACAGCGCAAAAAATGAAAAATAAAAACAATAACTGAGTTGCTGTTTTTTGTTTATTCTGTGCCTGAAAAATCTGAATAAAAAGATAAAAAGCGATGCAAAAATATTATCTACCCCAAAATGGTACCAAAAAAAAATCTGCAACTTGTCCCGCAAAGAATAAGCCCTAATACAGCTCTGTTCGCCAAAAATGTTAAAAAGTTTCAACGGAATACGGTGATGAAAAAAACGACTTTTTTATAAAATAGCGTCTTTACTGTATGACAGCAGCAAAACCTAAAAAAAATCGACATAATGCTGTAATCGAACCGACCAGAAGAATAAATCCACCTTATCACTTATACCGCATGGTGAACCACGCAAAAAACGCTCACATTTATCCTGCGATCTCCGCTGACCGCTTAAGTCGGGGTTTCCGTGTAAATTCTCCAAAACCGCGATTCAGACAAAACCCCAGAAGGAACCACTCACTTTTGAGGCAGATGGAGGTACTTTGGACTGGTCTGTGTTCCAGCGGTATTCCATCATTTTAGGTGTCTTTTTAGCTCACAAATGTGGGCGACCACAGATCTGTGCATGCCTAAAATGATGTATAACAATGGAGGAGGCGCCAAATGGAGTCCAAAGTGTCTCTAGCTACCTCATTATGGTGGGTGGTTCTGTTAGGGATTTCATCTGAATCACATTTTTGTGAGATTTAAACGGAAACCCCGACATAAGTGCTCAGTGTAGAACGCAAGAATGTGATCCAGCCTTATTCTGGAAGCGATCAAAAAATATTATGTACCCCATAATGGTACCAATAAAAAACCTAATTTATCCCACACAAAACCAGCCCCCACTCAGGTCCATCATCTGTCGCTTTAAATATAAGGGGTTCCCAAGTTACTGGTGGAACAAAGACTCTGGAAAACCGACATGGCTCCTTGCTCCCTCAAATAAAATCCAGTGAATTATGCGCTCCCAAAACCAAATGCCCCCCTATTTCTGAGCCTCACTGTGCCTAAACCACAGAAAGCAGCCACATGTTTGGCATTATTGTAGTAGGAAGAGTGTTCTTAATTTATGGGGTGCGTATTGCCAGAAGCACAAGCAGGGCACAATGTATGGGGGCACTACAATATATGGGAGCAGTACACTGTATGGGGCACAATGTATGAACACTAAACTGGCATATTTGCAGTTGTCCAGAAAAAAAGCATGGCGTGGATGTTACAAAATAGTCACTGCAGCTGTAGATTCATTAATTGAGAGGTTAAATTTCTACAGTGGGGTCATTTTTGGGGTTTTTATGCTGTTATAGCTCCTTTGGGGCTCTTCAAATGTCACCTGCAAACTATCCTAGCAAAATCTGTGCTCCAAAAGCCTAATAGAGCTCCTTCCCTCTCAGCCCTGACGTGTGGCTTAACATTAATTTCTGATGACATATGGGGCATCACCGCATTTGGAAGAAATTGCGTACTGAGTACTGCCATATTCGGGAAAAATTGCATAACAAATTGTTGGGTCCAATTTCTCCCATTACCCCTAGTGTAAATTATAAATTTGGTGTTAAAACAGTACTATAGTGGAAAAAAAAATGTTTGGTTCTCACATCTAAATGTTAGAGTTTTGTGAATCACCTGTAGGTTAAACGTGTTCAGTACACCCCTAGATGAATTCCTTGAGGGGTTTAGTTTCCAAAATGGGGTCACTTGTGGGGAGATTGTGCTGTTTTCACATTTCAGGGGCTCTCCAAACATGACATGGCATTCACAATTTATTCTAGACAAATAGCGCTCTTTCATTTCCTAGCCCTGCCATGTGCCTAAACAGAAGTTTTTGACCACATATGGGGTATCATCGCATTCAGGAGAAATTGCATAACAAATTATAGGATCTGTTTTCACCTATTATGTATTGTGAAAATTTTAAATTTGGGGCTAAAACAACATTTTCTTGTGAAAAAAAATTAACATTTTCCATATGACGACCTAATATAATTAAATTCTGTGTAGTATCTGTGGGTTCAAAATGCTCATTATACCCTTGGATAAAATCCTTGAGGGGTATAAATCCCAAAATGGGGTCACTTGTGAGGGGTTTCCACTGTTTAGGCACATCAGGGGCTCACCAAACGCGACATGACGCCCTCAGACCATTCCATCAAAGTCTACGTTCCTAAACATCACTCCTTCCTTTCTGAGCCCTGCCGTGCACCCAAACAATAGTTTTCCCTACATATGGGGCATCAACATACGCAGGAGAAATTCTACAACAAATGTTAGGGTCCATTTTCTCCTTTTACCATTGTGAAAATAAAAAATTTGGGGCTATTTTTATGGGTTTACATTATAAACTTCTGTGAAGAACCTGAGGGTTCAAAGTGCTCACTACACCTAGATACATTCTTTGAGGGGTTTACTTTCCAAAATGGGGTTACTTGTGGGAGATTTCCAATATTTAAGCACATCAGGAGCTCTCCAAACGCGATATGGCATCCGCTCTCGATTCCAGCCATTTTTGCATTCCAAAAGCTTTTGTCCCTGTGAAGCACCGGAAGGGTTAATAAACTTCTTGAATGTGGTTTTGAGGACTTTGAGGGGTGCAGTTTTTAGAATAGTGTCACTTTTGTGTATTTTCTGTCATATAGGCCCCCCAAAGTCACTTCAAATGTGCTGTGGTCCTTAAAAATGGTTTTGTACATTTTGCTGGAAAAATGAGGAGTTGCTGATCAACTTTTAAGCCTTCTAACTTCCTAAAAAAAATTATGTTTCAAAAATTGTGCTGATATAAAGTAGACACGTGGGAAATGTTATTTATTAACTATTTTGTGTGACATAATTCTCTGTTTAAGGGCATTACAATTCAAAATTTGAAAATTGTGAAATTTTCAAAATGTTCGCAAAATTTCTGATATTTTCCCAAATAAATGCAAATTCTATCAAACAAATTTTACTACTATCATGAAGTATAATATGTCCCGAAAATTCAGAATCAGTGGGATCTGTCGAAGCATTCCAGAGTTATTACCACATGAAATGACACTGGTCAGAATAAAAAAATTTGGCCTGGTAATTAAGGTCAAACTATGGGGTTAAAGACATCCATGTTGGCAGAGTTTTGCATTCACTAAATCATACCGATTTTCCCAGGAGATTTGATTTTGGGCTTGCACATCAAAGCGTATAACACGGCCGAATGCTGTCCGATGTTTTATTGGATAGCACTCGGCCCAATGTTATGCTATGCAGCAGTACAGATCTGTGATTATTTTCTCATGCCAATTTGGTATGAGAAAACAATCACAGTATGTTGCAGGTGCAGTAGGTTGCAGATGATGGATCACGAGCACTATATGCGCATCATACGGAAGACCTATAGCAGCTAGTTTCCACCTACTAGTTCAGAGACAACTGAAAATGAGAGAGCTAAAGCCCAACAGGGGGAAAGCTAAAGAAAAAATACAGGATACAAAGTTTATGGGTGCATGTAAAACGTCGGTCATCCTAGTGCAGTCCAATTACAGAGGACAGGGACAATGGAGAAGAGGGAGAAATTAAGTTCTCAATTTTCTTCACACCAATGCTCTGATTCTTTCATATGAGAGAACCGGATCACACTCAGGTGACCCTTGGTTCAAACTCTAACAGAGTTTGATCTGACTGACATTGGCATAATCTGTCCCATTCTCTCGCATGAGAGAATCGACGGCTGTGTGACCCCAGCCTTACCGCAAATTGAGTATTCCTTATGCTCTGGGGTCTCTCCTCCAGACCCCAGGGCATAATCAGCATAACATGTAAAAAAACATTAAAACATATATTCATCTCAAAGCTGACCTGTCTGTCCTGCTCGCTGCCTGCCCGGCCTGCTCGCAGCCTGCCACCCAGTCCATAATCAGCATAACATGTAAAAAAAGCATTAAAACATATATTCATCTCAAAGCTGACCTGTCTGTCCTGCTCGCTGCCTGCCCGGCCTGCTCGCAGCCTGCCACCCAGTCCTTAAAGTCACCTTTTCTTTCCTCTGTCATGAGCCGCATCTCCTTGCTTGTTCACTCTTAGCTGGGACTTCTGGCTGTTACAAGGCCCTGGAATTCAGAGCCTTTAACACACTGTGACACCATGGACATGTGACGTGCAGTGACCCCCTGAGAGCCGGTCGTGGCTGAAATTTTCGACAAGTGAACAGGCCAGAACTAAGATGGCAGAAAGAAAAGCCCCGAAAACTGGACGGCAACCAGTGAACAGCGGAGGGACGGGATAGGTGAGTGGTTAGGTGAGTATAAGTTGTTGGTCTTTTTTTTTTACTTTTATCAGGTGTCAATGGTTTAGCAAAATGGTGGCCAGCCACTTTGCTGAATCTGGCATGGCTGTGATTGGCTGGCACACCACGTGACCCATCTGTATAAATGCCTGATCACGAGTGCCGCAGACATTCTGCTCTGATTAGTGTATGGACAGGACACAGCTGGAGTGAGGGACAGAGTAAGGTAGTTCTCTCTGAAAAAAAGCCTCTGCGTGTACTCTGAACCCATATCTGTTGGAGTACTTTGCCAAAAAGCCGCTCTGTGTACTCTGCACCCATATCTGTAGGAGTACTTTGCCAAAAAGCCGCTGTGTGTACTCTGCACCCATATCTGTGGAAGTACTGTGCCAAAAAGCCTCTGTGTGTACTCTGCACCCCCACCTGTGAGAGCAGTGTGCCTTTAAGCCTCTGTGTGTACTCTACAACCCTGCCTATGGTAGTACTGTGGCTTTAAACCTCTGGGTGTACACTGCCACCCACCCTGTGGGAGTACTGTTCCAAAAAGCCTCTGTGTACTCTGTAGCTGTGTCTGTACAAGTAGCGTGCCCAAAAAAATTTTATACTCTGCAGCCATCTTTTTGTGAGTAGTGTGTCTAAAAAAAATTCTAGTATGCAACCGTCTCTTTCCCATTTATGGGCCAAAAAATTATTTTATTCTACTGCTGGGTCTATATTATTAGTGTTTCTAAAAAAAAATTCTAGTATGCAGCCATCTTTTTGTGATTAGTGTGTCTAAAAAATAATTCTAGTATGCAGCCGTCTCTTTCCTATTAGTAGACCAAAAAGCTTATGTGTGTACTGAAACAAAAAGCCTCTGGGAGTACTGTGCCAAAAAGCCTATTTTAGTATTGCACCAAAAAGCCTCTGGGAGTATAGTGCCAACAAGCCTCTGTGTGTACTGTGGGGAATGTAGCAGTATTCACACAGTGCGATAAAGAGGCAGTGACCAAGGTTAGTCCAACTTAAAAGTCTTTATTTTGGCAACTTACAACAAAAAGGTAAACGTTATCCTCCGGATTGCACCAGGATTGTCCGTCACAGTCTGTAACACTCCATTGCCATGGGCGACTGCACCACTGTATCACTCGTGGGTAAGTCAGTAGGTTGGCTTTCTCTAGCGATGACCTATGTTCAGTCTCATACAGGCCTGCATTGCACAGAGCTCCTTCTCGCAAGCTTGCAAACCAAAAACTGACACACTCAGACCTAAACTGCAATTTTAAATTAAAACTGTGGCCATGGGCCACTTGTAAGACCCGGACTGGAGGGAGAGACCCATCCCACTACTGATCCGATAGATCTTTCCAAAAATAAAAGCCCATGTCAGGTTTTCTTCAAATAGCTTGACCAAGTCCACACTTACTTTTAGTTTGCACTGCAACCACAGCTGTGGCTGTGATTACAATGCATTCCAGTGGGTTCAATATGCCTGTATACTCATCCTGGGGGACATATATTGGTTCTCACATATGATTCCCCTCACTGTCTCATATGTTCCAAAAAGCCTCTGTGTGTACTCTGCACCCCTGCCTCTGGAAGTACTGTGCCAAAAAGCTTCTGTGTACACTGCAGCCTTGTCTTTTCATGTAGTGTCCCTCAAATAAAGTTATACTCTGGACCCGTGTCTCAGGGTGTAATGTGCGTAAAAACAAATTTTCATAATCTGCAACCGTGTCTGTGGGAATACTGTACCAAAAAACTGTGTGTGTACTCTGCACGCATCTCTGTGGGAGTACTCTGAAAAAAGCCTCTGTGTGGGTACTCTGCAAAGCAGCCGGTGTGGGTGTACTCTGCAAAACATCAGGGTTTTTTTATTTGGGTAGACCCCAAAACATTGTGAATGGAAAATAGAACAAACCAAACTGTGATGGAGTCCAACAATGGCTGTGTGTGGCTGGTATATTTCTATATTCAGCCAAAGGTACAGACAAGTCCCATTGGCTCCACGCTTGGTTCATTTTAATGAATGTGAGCTTGCCCACGTTAGCTGTGGACAGGCGCATGCACTTGTCTGTGATCACACCTCCTGCCATGTTAAACACATGTTCCAACAGTACATTTTCTGCAGGGCAGATCAGTACCTCCAAGGCATAAAAGGCAAGCTAAAGCCAAGTGTAGAAATTTGGAGATCCAGAAGTTAAATGGGCCAGACCCATCACTCAGTATGTGGACACATTCTTCCACCATGTTATTGAAACTGTGATGCTCATATGGATTTGATCCCTTGAGCATGTGTTTTGTGGTAGGCTTCTCTTTCTGCCAAGCCACAGGAGACACACCTTTTCTCTGGGTGTTTGGGTTCTGTTTTCTGGCTGCAGCCTGTCTAGCTTAACAGAGGTGTTTTCAATTGTCAACCTATACCTTTTTTAGTGTCTAACCTAGTAATCCCCAGTTAGTTGCTACACAGGCATAACCTAAATTCCGCCCCCTGCTAATAGGGACCATATCAGATGGTGGTGCTAGATTTTGCGACGTGCTGAGTAAAGTTTTCCACATTTCTGCCATGCTAACCATCCCTTCTGAGGTGGTGCTTGTGCTCCAGCTGCATTTGTGACTTCATCCTCCTCTGCCTTGTGCTTCCACTGAGCCCTCGCTGTCAGGTGAGGACACCATCAGTAGTGCACCTACCAGCATTTGCTTGTATTCCCACTAACGGGGATCCAGCAGGGTGGCCTCTAGTAATCAGCACTCATAACAATCCGGGCAACTCAGTGGTGGTTGCGCAGATGCAGTAGCATGTATTGCCTCATTTGTGCCAGGCTGCCCACGGTGGGAGGTGTATCGTCTGGGTCCTCTGTATCATCTGTATCCTCTGTATCACTCCAGTGTAACCCGTGAGCTGCTTTGAGTGCCACCCTGCTGTGAACAAAGTTGTTCCTCATCCACCTCCTCCTACTCTTCTTCTCTTCTTCCTCATCCTCCAAAACTTTCCCCTGGATGGACATTTGAGTACCTGGCCACTGCTGGTACTGGAATATGTGTGGACGCCTGGCCTGATAATGGTGTGAATGTGCCCTGTTCCTCTTACACTTCCTCCTGTGCTACCACCTTATCCATCATCACCTGAAGCTTTTTTTTTCTAGGAGGCATAGAAGTGGCCATGTTCGTGGAGTACTCAAAACAGTGCAACATGGGACACACAGCCAGCATGGAGGCCCAATTGTTGGTAGTGAAGTGGTGTTCCACAGGCGACTCAACCATGCGTGCTGCAGCTCAGACTACAGTATTGCCTGCTGCTGCTGCTCGCAGTCTCTCCATCATGTGAACGGTGGAGTTCCACATTGTTGTTCTGTCGAATAAGAAGTGGTGAGCGGGAAGGCAGAGGTGAAGTGAAGCTTATTCTGAATAAACTCAGCAAATATCTCCTCTATCCAGCCAGCTTGTCAATGAGGTGTGCTATATAAGGCCAGGCTATGTTCATACATTTAGTATTTGGTCAGTAATTAAACTCAGTATTTATAAGTCAAAATCAGGAGTTGAACAATCAGGGGAAAAGTATAATAGAAACACGTCACCACTTCTGAATTTTTCACTAACTCCTGGTTTTGGCTTATAAATACAGATATAAAATACTTATAAAATATTGAATGTGTGAAAGTGGCCTAATATACAGTATATAGTGCAAGGAATGGCTGAAGAATGGACAAAGAAATTATTATTATTATTATGGTAGGAGCACATGAATGTGTGCCATCCGTGAAAAAATGACACATGGACAGCACTCAGACAAATGTTATTCAATAGGGCAGTCAGATGACCAATTTTTTTGTCATGGACCGAATCTCAGTATAAAAAATGTCACAGGATGTGTCTAATGAGACTCACCTATTTAAGTTTAGGGGTGCACAAAAAAAATCGGAGTCTATACAGAGTCACAGTATAGGATCTGATTTGTATGGATACCTTGCATTTCTTTAACATAAACTGTTTTGTAAATTTTTACAATGACAGCACATGGACAGCACTCAGACCAATGTTATTCAATGGGGCAGTCAGATAACAGATTTTTTTTTTATGGACCAAATCTGCATATGAAAAAAATCACAGGATGCAGTAGTTTCTTCCTTTTGTTGGATGAGACATGCCCATTCAAGTCTATGAGTGTGCAAAACAAATTGGATTCCATACAGAGCCACAGTATAGCATTTGATTTTTATGGATACCTTGCAATTCTATAACATAGGAAAAGTGAGAAAAAAAATTACCTGAGTTTTCTGAATGGAACTCATATCATTTTTTACATGGTCGTGTGAACCCAGCCTCGGAGAGGTAATGGCGTGAGAGTTAGGTTATCGTTACGGAAGTGTGCTGGTCAGACACTACATATGTGGGGTTAATACAAGAGATGAGCAGTGTTCGACTCGAACTGTTCGCCAATCTCAAATTCGAGCTGTTTTGGGCGGTGTTTGAGTCGGTCGCCGAACTCGAACGATTTGCAAAAAATTTGGCTGTTCGAGGTTATGTTCGATAACTATTCATGCACCAAAAGCGTAACTTGATTTTTTCACAGTAATACTGTTAATTATTGATGAGCGAGCATGCTCGCCACTGCTCGGTACTCCCACGCTGTCAGAGACGTGCATGAGGTGAGCTGAGTTCATTGGACATGAACTCGGCTCATCTGGATGCAGTCACAGCCAGACACTGAGGAGCTTCTCTGTAAATCCTTTTGGACATAGTAGCAGTGTCTCGTAGTCAATGGAGTAGCCCACCTGTGATGGAAGCTACACCGCCTGTGTATCTAATTCTAATTTTTTTCTGCATCTAACCCAGGAAATCCTTTTGGGCCTAGTAGCAGTGTCTGCTAGTCAGTGGAGTAGCCCAGCTGTTAAGCAAGCTACCCCGCCTGTAGATCTAATTACAAATTTTTAACTGCATCTAGCCCAGGCAATACTTTGGGCCTAGAAGCAGTGTCTGCTAGTCAGCGGAGTAGCCCAGCTGTTAAGCAAGGGCCTCAGACTTCGCTGCATTGATTTTAAAATTTGGCCATGTAACAAAATGATCTATTTCAGCCATAACAGCAGGAATGGATATATGTGATTGAGTGATATATACTAGGACATCATCAGCAAATGCAGAGCACTTGTACTCGGTGCCTCACACCTCAATCCACCTAATATTGGGGTTATGGCGAATTGATGAGAGCAGGTGCTCTGTCACTAGGATGTATAAGAGAGGGGACAGAGGACATCCCTGCCTTGTCCCATTGGTGATTATGAAAGGTGATGAAAATGTTCCATTTATCTTCAGCCTAGGTGACGTATCGCGATACAGGGCCGTGATTTTGCCTATAAAAGGGTCCCCTAGACCCCTACCCCAAGCTTTTTAAGGGAATAATATATGGCGTGCCAGGAGACTCCATGGAGTGCTTTCTCAGCATCCAACGAGAGTATCTAATTACAAATTTTTAAGTGCATCTAGCCCAGGAAATACTTTGTGCCTAGTAGCAGTGTCTGCTAGTCAGCGGATTATCCCAGCTGTTAAGCAAGCTACACCACCTGTTGTTTGGACACTTCATTTTTTTAAAGGAAACGCTTCGGGCCCCCGGGACACTCAGTCAAGAGCATCGGTGAGGCGCCCCAAGGCAAGATGGCTGGGACTGGCGGTAGCACGCCTTGCGGCGGACCGCCAAGCTCGATCCTTATAAAAGCTTTTTAACTGCAGCAGCTTTAGTGGACTCTACTAGAGCTGGAATTACCGCGGCTGCTGGCATGAGACTTGCCCGCCAATTGATCATTGTAAAAGGATCTAAAGTGTACTCATTCAAATTACAGAGCCAATTTAAATTACAGAGCTTAGACCTGCCTCCACCGCGGGGGGTCTCAACCCACCAGTGGACAGGCACCAGTATTGGGAGCGGGGGCTGGCCGTCAGGGTCCACCACGGCTCTGGCACAAACCCGGTGACACGGAGGTCGCATGAGCAGGAATGGCCTGGCCGTGTCAGTTTCGCACTCCAGCGTAGTCCCTCTGCCCGCTCGCGCCCGTAACCTCAAAGGGGTGCGCAAGCGGCTTTTCTTCCCAGGGCTGTTCCCCGCCCAGCAGGAACGTGAGGGAGCTCAGGTCGGCCTTCCACCGTACTCCCTTACCTCCCTCGCCCTCTTTCCTTCTTCCGTTCTCCATCTAACCCCTTGGCTCTGTGGTGTCTGCTCTCCCTCCAGCTCTCTCCTTCTCACAGGTGGACTACCACGTGTATTCACACTGTGGTGAATTGTTTGGGCCCAGGCATAAGAAGTCATCGAGGTAATGGATAATATGTGCCCCCTTAGAAACGTCCATGACGACCCATTTGAGAAAGCAACTAAACGCCTCAAATAGTGAGCAGGATCTGGACCACCCCATGGGCAAACAGCAATCTATATAGCATGCTCCTTCCCAGAAGCAGCCCAATAGGCGGACACTATTCAGAGTCACAGGTAGTAAGTAACCGGAACGCCCCCTCAATTTCTGTTTTGGCCATTAGGGTGCCCCTTCCCAACTTCTTGAGGAGGTACAGTATATACTACTGTACTTGGTTCCGCGTCAATGTTGTCGTTTACTGACCTGCCCCTTGGATATGACAAATGGTGGATTAGTCCGAATGTATTGCGTTCCGTTTTTGGCACGACTCCCAACGGGGATACTACTGCGTCTTGTAAGGAAAGTGTTCTGAAAGGAACCGCCATTCTACCTAAAGATATATATTTTTTTAATTTTCTTGTCACAACGTCTGGGTGTTGGTAGGCTGATTTTAGATTTTTACTCCAGCCATTCTTGATTTTAGAAGGGCATGACATGCCTATATCTGTGTCTCCTCCTCCTTTTACTCCTCCACCTCTTTTCTTTTCACATGACTATATGTACTTGTCACTTTTCCATGTGTTAGTTATGTCTTCTGAGCAGTTTGTCAGCTTTTGGACACCTTTGAAGGTGTTTTTTATGTGTTTTCTATGTGTTTCTATGTTTTTGTTTGCCTGCCATTGGTTTTAACGGTGTTCGATGAACCGTTCAACGAACCGTTCGACGAACCGTTTGGCGAACATGCCGGTGTTCGACGAACCGAACCCGAACACTACGGGGGTGGCTCATTACTAGTTAATACACTTAGAACTCTGGAAATATCTTGGCAGGTAGTGGAGTGAGATAGACACTGGCCCCAATTCATATTTTGCATATTTTTTTAGGTAATTTTTTGCTTGTGATATTTGTCACCGTTTTTAGAGCCAAATTATTCAAAATTCCGCATGCTGTTAATGAATTTTGTGCATAGTAAAAAAAATGTAACCTTTTTTTGTGACTATTTCGCACAAAAAGTCGCACGTTTTGAAAAATGGCACAAAACTTGACTCAGACGAAAACATCTGGAAACCCTAAAGTCCGCGCAGAGTGGCGAACTACATTAAAAAAAACAGACGAATGCGTATAAGATAGATTTTAAATAAGGCGCAAATTAAAAGATGAATTAGGTACAAATATAAAAACAAGTAAAAAAAAACCCACTAAAACCTAAACAAAAAGCAAGCTCAAATGCAATAATGAATCTTTATGAAGTGGTTCCCAGAAGATGTGCCTGACATTGTTCGTCCAAGTCTTATATTTGCACCGTTCTGTGTCTGTATTGTCACTTGTGCAAATCATAGCAATTTTTTCTCATGCTGAATACAGCTGAAAAGAAAACTGCATATCTGCACTGCCTCATTGAATAACATTGGTCAGAGTACAATCCTTTTTTTTATCGGCTTGCACGTGTCCAAGTTATATGCTAGTGTGAGCGAGCCCTTACACTTATCCAAATACAAGTGATTTTTCGGTTCCCAATTGGCATGAAAACCTTCTTTCCTTCACTTCGGTTGTCAAAAAGGATCATAGGGAAAGGCAGGCTGAGAATAATGCGAGCCTGTGGGAAGGACTTCTTATCAGAATGCATGTTGTTTTAGAGGGATGAGCTGAGAGACCACGCCTGCTGCTGCCTGTGACAAGTTAGTAAGGAGGTTGAACTGTGCTCCCACCCACCATCGCTCTCTGCCTCCCTCCCCTCCTCACTGTGTCTCTCTCATTCTCTGGAGAAGTAGTGCTGTACACTTTCTCTGTGTGAAGGAATCAATGTGGAAAGGCAGACTCTTGCACCGTGCGACAAAGGCAATGCAACTTTTCGCACACTCTCACTTGTGGTTTATGGGTTCCGGAGATGGCCACGACAGAGGTTTTTGATTGCAAAGATCAGAGGGACTACGCTGTGAGGTAGGCATGGCTTGTAAAAGAAAACCAGTCGTACACACCCGTGCAATGCAAGTGGGTGGAAGTTTTTATAAATTGTGCCCTTTGCACTTCCTTCCATGTTAATGAGATGACCCCACGTAACTTTCGTTGCTTGCTACTGGGTTGCTGCTTGCATTAGTCCTTTGGTATTATGTCCTGACATCTGGTCACTAGAGGAGAGAGAATCGATTTGCCAGATTGAAGGTTCACAGAGAATTAGAATTTCAATAGAGAAGAGATTTTCTTTAAAAAAAAATGATTTGCTATTCTCTTCTGGTCACCTGCATTGAAGAGTGCAGAATAAGCTGGGAAGTTTGCTGATTGTATAGCTATGCATTGTAATTCCGCATTAGGGGCCATTCTCAGCTCCCCAATTTACCTGATTATTAATGTAGTAACTGCTACCTCCTCCTTACCTTTTTCCTTTTAGATGATTGCAGCCACCAACCTCGTTGTTTTCCACTCCCTGCCTGTTTTGACTTGAAAAGACCATGACAGAAGTCTTTCTATCAGCTCTTTTGAATGTTACTCAAAGCACTTTGCTGGCAAGTGGCTCATCTACTGGGAATGTCACAAAATGCTCTTTGACAAAGACAGGCTTTCAATTCTATTACCTCCCTGCTGTGTATATAGTGGTTTGTATCACAGGATTTATTGGTAACAGTGTGGCAATATGGATGTTCATTTTTCACATGAAACCATGGAGCAGTATCTCCGTCTACATGTTCAATTTGGCACTTGCAGATTTTTTATATGTCCTTTCCCTCCCAGCGTTGATTTTTTATTATTTCAATAAAACTGACTGGATTTTTGGGGATGTCATGTGCAAATTGCAAAGGTTTATATTTCATGTGAACCTGTATGGAAGCATTCTGTTCCTGACTTGTATCAGTGTCCACAGATACACAGGGGTAGTGCATCCACTCAAATCGCTTGGGAGGCTGAAGAAGAAAAATTCCATCTACATCAGTGCTCTCGTCTGGTTCATTGTAATCGCTGGTATCTCTCCAATCCTATTTTTCTCTGGTACTGCTATGAGGAAAAATAAAACCATTACATGTTTTGACACATCTTCTGATGATTACTTAAGAAGCTACTTCATATACAGCATGTGCACCACTGTCTTTGGCTTCTGCATCCCTTTTATACTAATTCTGGGATGTTATGGATTAATCGTTAGAGCTTTGATATATAAAGATATGAACAATGCTCCCCTGAGAAAAAAATCTATTTATCTGGTCATTATTGTCTTGACTGTCTTTGCGGTTTCATATCTGCCTTTCCATGTGATGAAGAACCTGAATTTGAGAGCCAGGCTGGATTTTCAGTCACCCGAAATGTGTTCTTTCAATGACAGAGTATATGCCACCTATCAAGTGACTAGGGGTCTTGCTAGCCTCAATAGCTGCGTGGATCCCATCCTATATTTCTTGGCAGGAGACACCTTTCGGCGGAAGCTGTCAAGGGCAACTAGGAAAGCATCTAGAAGAAGTGAAGCAAATGTGCAATCAAAGAGTGAAGAGATGACTCTCAACATCTTATCGGAGTACAAGCAGAATGGAGACACAAGCTTGTGAAGTCTAAGAATTGGATTGCTTCAGACACCCAACTGTTCGCACTATGGGGATGCATTATCTAAGATTATGGCTGTTTCTTTCTTGCAATGATTTTACGGGTAAAAGTCAATTGAAATACTAAAACAGGATAGGACTATTTATCCGAAAGAAGGCAGAAAGTTCAAAGGCATCTCGACAGACATTTGCATTCCCATCACTGTCTGAAAAACAAAAGGGTGTTTTCCCTCTAGGATCATATTATCTCCACAAGCTTAACATTATAAATGTATTCTTTTCCAAATTATTCCAGATTTTACTGTGAATAACTTTTAACTACTGCTAACACGGTGAAGGAATGTATCTCAAAAAGTTGTAATGTGCTGATATTTAAAAAAAAAGTATTAATAATTAGGTGACTATATATTATTTTTCTGTGTACCTGCTTATCTTTGAAGCAATGGACATATGAAATAAGTATTTTACTGAAAAGATATTTGATTTTTAGAAAAACAAAGTGTTGTTGCAATAGAAATGTACTTTTTTTGAAAAAAAAAACCACCTCAATCGAAAGCTTAGCTAGAGGTATTTACTCGATACTACTGCCCTTTCATCATTTAGCTATGTCTGTTTTAATATGGATGAAAGAAAAGAGGCAAAATAGGGGGACGATTGCCTATCCAAATGTTTAAATAACCTTTGGGGACATTACTGATCACATAGAGGTGACTGAGGTGATTGTCCCAAAAGAAGTGATGTCCTTGGTCCTGCCAATGAAGGGTGTAGCGGAAGCACTTGTGTACATGACAAATAGATTACCGTTCTTTAGCAGTGTGTCAATTGTCTGGCAGTTTTATTGCACAAAATGGACTATTTAAAAAAAAAAATGAATAAAAAAAATTAACAAAGTTAAATGGAGAATGAAACATTCTAGAATTTGGATTCCTAATGAAAAGGGCTTATTGTGGAAAAGGTCAATACTACCTACCCTAGGCACTAGACTAGAATTTCTGAGAGGTGTATGATAGAAGACTTTGAGAAACAAAATATGCTGTATGAGATTTGGTGTTTTTATTTTTTTTATTAAACCAGGCTAGACTGTATGCCTGCAGGATGCAAGGCTGTATGTCCCCTTGACCTCCAGATCCAGATCTGCCCTGGTACCATTAACTACTGAGAAATACAAAACATGTAGATCTCCAGAAACATTTCTCATCTCTGGGCATCAAGACCTTTTTTTTTTTAATTTAGTGCTCAGCAACTAACAGTACAATAATGTTCTCAAAATGTGGCATGATGTATCTCTATATCATGTCAATAGATGATATGAAGGGATAAATGTGATTTTATATGTTAAACGTACTGTGTATGTTTCTAATATAGTACTGTATGTGTTTTAATGCTTACGTGAAAAATGTTTTATTTTTGTACCATTATCTGTAATTTAATATAGTTCAGTAAATCTGTTTTACCTGTGATTTAACAGTGCCATTTAATTGATTTGCCTATGGAGACAGTGTTACTTGACATTAAAGCCTCTCTCAGGTTTTGTAGTTCAATTACTAAATGTGTTAAACTTTCACAATAAAAGGGTATTCATTTTCTTACGGCGCTGTGATATTTGCATGCAGGATATGTGTACAGCATGGTAGTAGTTCATAGATACTAAACAGCAAGAAAAACAACAACTTTTCACCCCAAGTGTGTCTGGTGTTGTACTTGGCCATTTCAAAGTCAAAGAGACCCAATAAAACTATGAAATATGTTCTGCTGTTTTTATATTATTAAGCATCAGAAGTAAAGGACAGCGTCCACTAGATGTAGACTGAGAAGCCTAAGGATGGAAAAGCTCTGCCGTGTAGTAACCTGCATATACTGGACCTTTTTCTATGAGAATATGAGAGCTGTCAGGCAGGCTTAGCGGTTTCACACGTCTTCAAGGAAAGAAAACTAGTCACTGTCTCTTTCTATTAGTAGAGAATGTGTAAATGTATGTGACGGGAGAGAAGGTTCATAGGTTTCACTTCATACCAGGAGATGGACCTCTATGCAAATGCAGCTTTAATCTTTGTGCCATTGCTTTTTCCCCAAGTACACAGTATATGACAGAAGAAAGGTTCCACTCATTACCCTAGATTACAGAACATGCCTTTGATAGAAGTTTTCAAGACAAAACATTATTCAAATTCATCTCCATCACCGCTATGCTATTATAGCATGACATCCATCTAACCTACATTAATGTGTTTTCCAAACACAGCATAAACAAGTGTACGCTCCTCTGATTGAATGGTAATCGGCATTACGATATAGAAAATCACGAATTTAAATATGCAACATATGCACAAATATTGGGATCGGCATACATGGTACATTTTAATGAGGTACTGTTTGACTGTTAGTCAATTTGCATCCCTATTCATGATTCAGTTTTAATTACAATAGGGTGGGTTTCACTGTATTGTGAATTGACACTTTTGTTATTCAGATCCCGCCTGATTGTCATATTCAATTAGAAACCAATAAGCCATATTGTTACAGCTTGCATTTGTTTTCTATGTGAATGGAATAATTTAATACTGTTATTATAATTATGCACTGTTAGTAATGTAATGTGATCTACAGCGGTCGTGATGTGTAGAGATCGCCTAGTTAATTGCCCTTTTGGGTCGTGTTGAGCTATTTAAAATGCTTTCTCTAAACTAGCGCTCCTAGAAGGGTGTTAGAGCTTTCGAGGACTAGTGTCCACTGAAGTGAATGTATACCCATTGATTTTAACTAGTGAAGTGTAATGCTCCATTTTCTTTGTAGTGGCGCTGCATGGAAAATGAGACCTTACACAATTTCCCAGCGAATGATCATGAAGTTCACCAACAGCAGGGTCCTCCTCAATAAAACAATCTCCAGGGAACCATCTTTCTAAAAATAGTTTGTGCACACCGGACAACCTTCCTTAAGAAGATTATTTCTTTTATCTTCATGTATACTGGAATATTCGGTGTTGGCTTTGCTGTTCTTGATGCTTTCTATAATGGCTTTTATGGAAGATGAATAGCATCCTCTACAAATGATGCATTTTTCAACCCCAGAAAATGTTAAGCTTGGCATTAATTATGCTTTTTATTACATCCTCTTTAGCTGTAAAGCATCATGGGAAGTATAGTTTAGCACAACCAGCGCACCGACACTTCACCACCTTTGTTCTATAGCTCTTTACGCTGCAGTTAGTGGTTTTGTCCACTTCATAAGTCAAGTAGTTTAATAAGTCTGATTTGATATGCACAAATTAGATCTTTTCATGAGAACATATGGCAGCATGACTGTGTCTGTATAACTCTGTACAACTATCCTACTCCAGGTGGTTTCTATTTTTACCATGCTAGAATTAGTTTGTATACAGCACTGTAGACCCCACACGTCTCTAAAGAAAACACATTTCAGGTTCTAGTTAATCTCAAACAAATAAGATCAGCTCTAAATGTCTCTTGGTTTTAGAATTTACTTTAAATGATGGAGCAAAGACCCAGCTAATTATATGTAGCTGCTCAGTCTTTATTACAAGCAGAGATACATACAATGGACTGGATCAAGGCGAATTGGAGCTCATGGCAAATGTAGGTGGGATCTAACAACACTTTAATGTGCATGGAAGCAATAAGTGTTGTCATGTTAGTCTTTAATATGCCTAATCACTTTAAAAGCAGCACTCTTGCATTTTTTTCTTTTATTTTTACCTCTGGAGTGGTACACTACTGTAATTTTCCTGCCCTTAGTGATATACTTAACAGCTGCCATCTTCTGCTGTGCTCGGCACAGCTCCGGTTGTTTTCTGCTAGCTGTTGTGACCTGACGGATCGCTCCAGTGTTTGCTGGGCAAGCTGGAGGTCACTTCTCAATTTAAATCTATGAGAGCTAGAATGAGGCTTTCATAGATTTACATTGAGAACTTGTGACTAAAATTGGGTAGCTTTGACTTTCGGTCAGTCAGAATCTGCAGTCACAAGATGGCAGAGCGCGACCAAAGTGGCACTGGGAAGCAGAATACAGTGAGTGGCTGTTAAGTATTATGTTAGGGGCAGGAAACATGAATTAATTCCATGACTCCAGCAGTGAAATCAAAAAAAAGTTGGAGTGGTGCTTTACATATCACCATCTTAATAAGTGATAACTAATCATTTGGTGCTTAACTCTGTATCGCACCAGTCATGAAAATGAGAGTGCTGCGGTGCTGCTTCAGTAAAATGTCCCCTTCAAATTTTCTGCTGCATAGGATCGCTTCTGACACCCAACTGTGCAAGGAACTACAACCGACTGCATTTACTTGAATAAAAACATGTTGCAGGGGGTGGCCAGAAACACTCCTGTGCAGGAGAAAACTGTTAGGGGATGTAGCACTGAAGCAACACAGCATCCTCTTCATTCTCAGTATCGGTGAGGGGCCAAAAGGTTGGAACCCAAAATTTTATCATGTACAGCAATTGCAATACCCATTTAAATATTTTGTAACGTCTACATGTCGCTGCTAGTGATGAGCGAGTGTGTTCGTTTAACCCTTTTGCCGAACACGCACAGGTGCTTTCCGAGTAACTTGCGTGCTCGTATATTAAGTTTGAGTCCCTGCGTCTGCATGATTTATGGCTGTTAGACAGCCTCAACACATGCAGAGATTGCCTGTTTGTTAGGGAATCCTCACATGTGTTCAGGCTGTCTTACAGCTGTAAATCATGCAGACGCAGGGGCTCGAACATAATATACGAGCACACAAGATACTCAGAAAGCACCTGAGCATGCTCTGCAAAAGGGTTAAATGAGCATGCTCACTCATCACTAGTTGCTGTTTAGGAGGTGTCCGGGAAAGTTATGGTAGAGACCCCGCTAAACCTTTGCTCTCTCTTTATTCTAGCGCCGGATCCATTTATATATATTGGGTCTCTTGTAGAAAAGCTCTGGCAAAATGTAAAAGTGGTTCCCACTGAAACAAATTGAACTTCAAAATTCACGTTTAAAGGGAATCTAGTATTTAAACATTACAAACTGTTTAAATTGAGATTTTGCGTTAAATGTATTAAAAAATGGCAGTTTTTTTCATATCATGATCTTTATTAAAAAAAAACAAAATTAGCAAGTTTACAATTTTCGCACTGGCAAGGGTACTTTTTTAGACTCAAACTTCCTGTTCTTTCAGGAAGAGTTTACAGGATTATTATTTTATCAGTAGAGGCAGGATTACAATGACACATTACACATCTAGGCACAGTCGACAACACAGGATCCACCAATCACAATATGCGATGTCATAGCTGAACCCGCTTGCCCTCCCTTCACAGTTGCCTTTTGAACAGTCTCATTAGATGAATCAATTTAAAATCTTTAGCTGGGGGTCTGACCATTGTGGCTAATGTACATGTGTTGTTTCCTGAAACACACATGGCAGAATGAGTCTAAAAAACTCCAAGTGGTCAGTGTAAAAATTGCAAGATTTGTTATTTTTAATTCACATTGGGATAAGTAAATTAAACATTGTCAATTAAAAAAAAATGCATCTAACCCAAAAAAAAGAATTTAATCAATAGTTTATTTTCTGATTATAGCTTTCCTTTAAAGAGGACCTGTGACTTGCTCAAAAAATGTGTTAAATACCTTATAAAAAATCTGAGTTCTCCTTATTCTCCGGCTCTTTTCCATTTTATGCTGCGTCTCTCAATTGCAAAGATATTCGTATTTGCCTCTTTTGGTGCACAGTATATGAAATCTCTGCCTGCAGTCCATCTGGGCGCTTCTTCAGTCTCTTTTCTATGGGAGAGCGCTTTGACTCTTCCCTCCCAGACACTGCCAATCACAGCTTGTTTGCGGATAAGGCAGACTCAAATGCTGTCGAGCTCTGCTGATCAGCGTCTGGGAGGGAGATGTGAAAGAGCAATCCCCCTCTCTGAAGACTCTGAAGAAAAGTCCAGTTGGTCTGGAAGAGGAGATTTCACATACTGCCCAAAACTGAAAAGAGCAGCAGAATTTGGGTGAGGAGGTCATAGATTTTCACAGGGTATTTAACTAAATGTTTGACCAAATGAAAGGGCCCTTTTTATTGAATTGGCTAGATAAAGTGAAAGAGCTGATCTGACTGGTTTCTACCAGCATTACCTTCACCCATATACATGAGGCCTATAGTGTGAAATATTACATATAGCTTTATGTGGATTTACATGTATGTGAATATTCCAGCTAGTTTTAGAACATACTTGAGGCATAATTATGCTGTGAAGGAAACCAAGTTAACGGGGGTGTATTGGCCTATTTTCGATACATTCCTTGACAGAACAATGTGCCAAGATATGAGAGAAAATAGTGGTACTACCTATGATGACCACTTAGATGCTTGCATGTTTGACAACGTTTTCTATCATTGCTTTCAAGGGGACATGGTTGCCATAATAACACCACAATTTTTCTCTTCTACCGCATTTTTTACACCTGATCCCTATTGTATCACCAACATAGCTTAAATGATATGTATTGCATAGTTATTAAGAATATGCTAAACTCCATTATCAAAGTACCTTTTTATATACATAGACAAATCTTTCTTATTTTGTAATCCTCTTACTATTGTCCGTGGCTTTCTAATCTGAATTCTTTTAGTGAATTATTTTATATGCCAGTATTGTTCTTCTAAATCCACTTTTATTTTTGCTAACTCGACTTGCTGTTACTTTTGCTTTTTTTGGTTCTTTTTCCATATTATTTGAAATCACATTTAAATTTATGGATTTTATTCATATTTGAATTGGGAAAATTGCCAAGGATAAGTAATGGATTGCTTTCTGGACGATCTTATTAAACCTTCTCCTTGTTATTCAAACTCAGCCTACATTTAGACATTAAATTATTTTGCAGGATTACTTTATTTTTTTTTTTTATATATTTTGTTTGACTTTTCTTATCATTTTGAAAAATTTTATGGCAAAATTGCTACTACCATCTTAGTTAAAGGGTAAGCCAAAGTGAAAATATGAAATCACTGGCCCATGATAGACTTGCTTATAATTGAGTCAGTGGCTTAGCATAGTGTTATATTAAAAGACCCGTCTGTGTTTCTTTTATCTCAAAGAAGTTATGGTAGTGAGAAATAATGCTTGTAAAATAATAAGAGATGCCTGTTGTGAAATCCCACGGTTAAGTCTCAGCACAGCAGGGGAATTACAGTACATTTGCCCCCATTTCTCTCCTGCTGAATGAAGAAATAAGTAAACGCTCAGTGTTCATGTCTATTGTGAGATTCCACAATTTGTCTGTGTTAGAACAATTATTTTTGACTCAACCATGACGTTCCATGCAGCTGAATCCACCCTTAAAATAAACCCACCAAAGTCTTCTTTTGCAGAATGCTGTGATAAGCATTCTCATTCATCCTCACAGCCGCAATTTTTTTTTTTTTACAGTATTGAAGAAAACATGCTTCTGCTTTCTTCAGCAACTCCTTCGTTCCTTAGAATCTTTTTCAACCTAGTGTTAAGACATGTCCTCATTTTCCCTGCAAAAATCATCACTTAATAGCTTTCAGATGTTGAAATGTGAATACATCCTCCACACTGTGATGTAAGGTGTCACAATAACACAGACATTATACGGCTCAATGAGTTTGCGCTTATTTATCGCTTATTCTGAATCAAGGTCACCAGTTTAAAAGAACCTCTCGTTATTACTTCGAGGGGAAAAAATGGTAAACCTTGAAATGCAATTAAAGACTTACAAGGTTAAAAGAGCTCTTTGTTGGGTTTATGAATACCAAAATTTTGTCCCAGTCTCATATGGTGAAAGAGAAGCAAGGTTGCCATTTTTTTTAACCTCTGAATAACAGATGCTATTACAAATTGGTATTAAAATTCAACTTTGCAATGGGTGATGGGTGATTTTCTAAAAAATAGATATGCTAAAACTTAGCAGTGCAACAAAATAACTGTGCCATTCCCTTCCATTCCCTTTATACTGTATATATCAGTGGTGGACACAGACGGAAAATCACGCCTGAAAAAGAAGAGTATACGGGCCGCTTTTTGTGTCTGTGACAAAACCTTCTTGCTGATTTGAAGGTGAAAGTGGCCCCCTCACCAGTTGGGCCCATATATGGCTACACTTGTTGCACCAATAATATGTCCACTTCTGGTATATACCCTCCAAAATTGTCTTGGTAACCATATTTGGCATGCCATGACAGCAGATATGTTATTAATCCTTGCTCTGTTCTGGCTGGCATAGGACAGACAACAACATCTCTAGATCTCTCCGTTATCTCCATCATAAAGTCCACTATTTTAATGGAAAAATTAGCTCAGAATGTTGCTTAATATTACCAACAAGTAACAAAATAAATCCTATATTCCTGAATATTCCACTATTCTATCAAACATGTTTTTTTATGCTCTATTTTTCAAACTTTTGTAAATAATGTTATGAAAATGACCTTTAAGGTGTGAAAAAACTAAAACATATGGTGTTTTCTTGCACAATCTTCCTGTAACACGTAATATTCTTTAAAAATGAACAATTACCTAAAGTACTGTATGTCGCTTACTTTATCAAATGTGTCAGATAGGTTACGTTGGCTGCTTTCTGCATGGCAATTGTGATAAGAGATTGTCATAATTGTCACACTTCTTGCAGAGCCAAATAATCTGATAACGGTCTGGTCTTCTTATCTTTAGTGTCCAACTACAGTATATGGAAAGCATTTTCAGACTAGTTGCTTTTACTGTGTTTCTGCATTGGGGTTCAGTATATATATGCATATGTGTATATAATCCCATAGAAAACTTATGGAGGGAGTTGAAGCTCCGAGTTGCCAAGCGACAGCCTCAAAATCTGAATGATTTAGAGATGATCTGCAAAGAGGAGTGGACCAAAATTCCTCCTGACATGTGTGCGACCCTCATCATCAACTACAAAAAGCGTCTGACTGCTGTGCTTGCCAACAAGGGTTTTGCCACCAAGTATTAAGTGTTGTTGCCAGAGGGATCAAATACTTATTTCTCACTGCAAAATGCAAAAAAATTTATCTAATTTATACAATGTGATTTTCTTGATTTTTTGGGGAGATATTCGATCTCTCAATGTTAAAATTAACCTACCCTTAAAATTATAGAGTTTGAGTTCATGTCTTTGTCAGTGGGCAAACTTACAAAAACAGCAAGGGATCAAATACTTATTTCCCCCACTATGTATGTATGTATGTACAGTACAGACCAAAAGTTTGGACACACCTTCTCATTTAAAGATTTTTCTGTATTTTCATGACTATGAAAATTGTACCTTCACACTGAAGGCATCAAAACTGAATTAACACATGTGGAATTATAAACTTAACAAAAAAGTGTGAAACAACTGAAAATATGTCTTATATTCTAGGTTCTTCAAAGTAACCACCTTTTGCTTTGATGACTGCTTTGCACACTCTTGGCATTCTCTTGATGAGCTTCAAGAGGTAGTCACCGGAAATGGCCTTCCAACAATCTTGAAGGAGTTCCCAGAGATGCTTAGCACTTGTTGGCCCTTTTGCCTTCACTCTGCGGTCCAGCTCACCCCAAACCATCTCGATTGGGTCCAGGTCTGGTGACTGTGGAGGCCAGGTCATCTGGCGTAGCACCCCATCACTCTCCTGCTTGGTCAAATAGCCCTTACACAGCCTGAAGATGTGTTTGGGGTCATTGTCCTGTTGAAAAATAAATGATGGTCCAACTAAATGCAAACCGGATGGAATAGCATGCCGCTGCAAGATGCTGTGGTAGCCATGCTGGTTCAGTATGCCTTCAATTTTGAATAACTCCCCAACAGTGTCAACTGCAAAGCACCCCCATACCATCACACCTCCTCCTCCATGCTTCACGGTGGGAACCAGGCATGTAGTGTCCATCCGTTCACCTTTTCTGTGTCACACAAAGACACGGTGGTTGGAACCAAAGATCTCAAATTTGGACTCATCAGAACAAAGCACAGATTTCCACTGGTCTAATGTCCATTCCTTGTGTTCTTTAGCCAAACAAGTCTCTTCTGCTTGTTGCCTGTCCTTAGCAGTGGTTTCATAGCAGCTATTTTACCATGTAGGCCTGCTTCACAAAGTCTCCTCTTAACAGTTGTTGTAGAGATGTGTCTGCTGCTAGAACTCTGTGTGGCATTGACCTGGTTTCTAATCTGAGCTGCTGTTAACCTGCAATTTCTGAGGCTGGTGACTCGTATAAACTTATCCTCAGAAGCAGAGGTGACTCTTGGTCTTCCTTTCCTGGGGCGGTCCTCATGTGAGCCAGTTTCTTTGTAGCGCTTGATGGTTTTTGCAACTGCACTTGGGGACACTTTCAAAGTTTTCCCAATTTTTCGGACTGACTGACCTGCATTTCTTAAAGTAATGATGGCCACTCGTTTTTCTTTACTTAGCTGCTTTTTTCTTGCCTTAATACAAATTCTAACAGTCTATTCAGTAGGACTATCAGCTGTGTATCCACCTGACTTCTGCACAACACAACTGATGGTCCCAACTAGAGATGAGCAGTGTTCGACTAGAACTGTTCGCCAATCTCAAATTCGAGATGTTTTGGGCGGTGTTCGAGTTGTTCGACGAACCCGAACGATTTGCAAAAAATTCGGCTGTTCGAGGTTATGTTCGATAACTGTTCGTGCACCAAAAGCGTGTCCTGCATTTTCTGGCGCTATTTAGAGCACCAATCATGCAGGAATTGTCTGCCACTCACTGTAATGCCACAGCCATGGTGGTTGTGGCATTAGAGTGATTGCCCAAATCGATGGGAACTGTGCTCACAGTGAAACATGAAAAGCCGGCAATTCAGCAGCGGTACACCGGTACCCGACAATTTAGAACCGAAAGAATAGAGCATCACACATAGATTAGATAGATAGAAACATGTCAGTCACATATATAAGAAGTACAGTGACAGTGTTGATTACTGTACTTGCCATTTAGTGTAAAGGATTTATTAAAAAAAATAATAGTGTTTTCATGCACCGTCTCTTTAAAAAAGCCGGCCGGCAATTCAGCATCTGTACCCGACAATTTAGAATGGAAGCAATAGAGCTTCACACATAGATTAGATAGATAGAAACATGTCAGTCACATATATATGAAGTACAGTGACAGTGTTGATTACTGTACTTGTCATTTAGTGTTAAAATAAAGGATTTATTTTAAAAAAAATTGGCGTGGGATCCCCCATAATTTTAGTCTCTAGCGGAGGTTAAGCAGATGGCTGGGGCAGATGTTTGAAGCCTGGGAAGGGGTAATACCCACGGAGCTTCCCAGGCTACTAATATCAGCCCCCAGCTGAATACCTAGCCTTTACTAGCTATTAAAATGGGGGACCCCCCCAAAAAATTGACGTGGGGTCCCCCCTATTTTAATAGCTAGCAAAGGCTAGGCAGACAGCTGGGGGCTGATATTAATAGCCCAGGAAGGGTGCCATGAATATTGGCCCCCTCCCAGGCTAGAAACACCAGCCGTCAGCCGCCCCAGAAATGGCACATCCATAGGATGCGCCAATTCTGGCACTTAGCCTCGCTCTTCCCACTGCCCTGTAGCGGTGGCAGTGGGGTAATAGGGCTGGGGTTGATGTCCGCTTATAATGCCAGCTGACATCAAGCCCAGGTTAGTAATGGAGAGGCGTCTATAAGACACCCCCATTACTAACCCCATAGTCAAAGTTAAAAAAAAACACAAACACCCAGAATAAAGTCCTTTAATTGAAATAAAGACACAATTCTTTATTGTTCTAAATTAAACCATACTTACAATCACGCCCATTCCAGCTGAAGCCAACGATCCCCTGCAATAAAAGAAAAATAATAAAGCAACATAATCCTTACCTTCCCATGGTTCCCACGACAGCTTCAGCTCTGCTACATCGAGATGACAGGCTGGACCGCAGCAGAAAGCTGCCATCCAGCCTGTCATCCCGCAGACACTGAGAAGCGCAGGCTTGCTTGCGCTGCTCAGCGTCTCTCTGTGAGGGCATCCAGATGAGCCGAGTTCATGTCCAATGAACTCGGCTCACCTCATGCACGTCACTGACAGCGTGGGAAAATTCTCACGCTGAAGCGGTGAGTGCAGGAGAATTCTCCCACGCTGTCAGTGACGTGCATAAGGTGAGCTCATGTCCAATGAACTCAGCTCACCTCCTGTACGTCACTGACAGCGTGGGAGAATTCTCCTGCACTCAGCGCTTCAGCGTGAGAATTCTCCCACGCTGAAGCGCTGAGTGCAGGAGAATTTTCCCACGCTGTCAGTGACGTGCATAAGGTGAGCTCATGTCCAATGAACTCAGCTCACCTCCTGCACGTCACTGACAGCGTGGGAGAATTCTCCTGCTCTCAGCGCTTCAGTGTGAGAATTCTCCCACGCTGAAGCGCTGAGTGCAGGAGAATTTTCCCACGCTGTCAGTGACGTGCATGAGGTGAGCCGAGTTCATTGGACATTAACTCGGCTCATCTGGATGCCCTCACAGAGAGACACTGTGGAGCGCAAGCAAGCCTGCGCTTCTCAGTGTCTGCGGGATGACAGGCTGGATGGCAGCGTTCTGCTGCGGTCCAGCCTGTCATCTCGATGTAGCAGAGCTGAAGCTGTCATGGGAACCATGGAAAGGTAAGGATGATGTTGCTTTATTATTTTTCTTTTATTTCAGGAGATCGTTGGCTTCAGCTGGAATGGGCGTGATGGTAAGTATGGTTTAATTTAGAACAATAAAGAATTGTGTGTTTATTTCAATTAAAGGACTTTTTTCTGGGTGTTGTGTTTTTTTAAAATACTTTACTAGAAATTCATGGTGGTCATGTCTAATATTGGCGTGACCACATGAATTTCGGGCTTAGGGCCAGCTGATAATGCCAAGCTGGCCCTAACCCCTTTATTACCCAGTGAGCCACCGCATCAGGGCCCTGGATGAGTTGGGTACAGCGCCAGAAGATGGCGCTTCTATGAACGCGCCATTTTCCGGGGTGGCTGCGGACTGCAATTTGCGAGGCTAAGTGCCAGAATTGGCGCATCCTATGGATGCGCCATTTCTGGGGCGGCTGACGGCTGGTGTTTCTAGCCTGGGAGGGGGCCAATATTCATGGCACCCTTCCTGAGCTATTAATATCAGCCCCCAGCTGTCTGCCTAGCCTTTGCTAGCTATTAAAATAGGGGGGACCCCACGTCATTTTTTTGGGGGGGTCCCCCATTTTAATAGCTAGTAAAGGCTAAGTATTCAGCTGGGGGCTGATATTAGTAGCCTGGTAAGCTCCGTGGGTATTACCCCCTTCCGAGGCTTCAAACATCTGCCCCAGCCGTCTGCTTAACCTCCGCTAGAGCCTAAAATTATGGGGGATCCCACGCCAATTTTTATTTTAATAAATCCTTTATTTTAACACTAAATGACAAGTACAGTAACCAACACTGTCACTGTACTTATTATAAATGTGACTGACATGTTTCTATCTATCTAATCTATGTGTGATGCTCTATCTTTCTGTTCTAAATTGTCGGGTACCGCTGCTGAATTGCCGGCCGGCTTTTTTAAAGAGACAGTGCATGAAAACACTATTATTTTTTTAAATAAATCCTTTACACTAAATGACAAGTACAGTAAGCAACACTGTCACTGTACTTATTATATATGTGACTGACATGTTTCTATCTATCTAATCTATGTGTGAAGCTCTATTCTTTCTGTTCTAAATTGTCGGGTACAGATGCTGAATTGCCGGCCGGCTTTTTTAAAGAGACGGTGCATGGAAACACTAATATTTTTTTTAATAAATCCTTTACACTAAATGACAAGTGCAGTAACCAACACTGTCACTGTGCTTCTTATATGTGTGACTGACATGTTTCTATCTATCTAATCTATGTGTGATGCTCTATTCCTTCTTGTCTAAATTGTCGGGTACCGGTGTATGCCGCTGCTGAATTTGCCGGCTGGCTTTTTTAAAGAGAGTGTCTTCTGAGCAGTTTGTCAGCTTTTGGACACCTTTGCAGGTGTTTTCTATGTGTTTCTATGTGTTTTTGTTTGCCTGCCATTGGTTTTAACGGTGTTCGACGGTGTTCTAAGTTGTTCGACGAACAGTTCGACGAACAGTTCCTCGAACATCCCGGTGTTCGACGAACCGAACCGAACCCGAACACTATGGGGGTGGCTCAACACTAGTCCCAACCCCATTTATAAGGCAAGAAATCCCACTTATTAAACCTGACAGGGCACACCTGTGAAGTGAAAACCATTTCCGGTGACTACCTCTTGAAGCTCATCAAGAGAATGCCAAGAGTGTGCAAAGCAGTCATCAAAGCAAAAGGTGGCTACTTTGAAGAACCAAGAATATAAGACATATTTTCAGTTGTTTCACACTTTTTTGTTAAGTATATAATTCCACATGTGTTAATTCATAGTTTTGATGCCTTGTACAATTTACAAAGTCATGAAAATACAGAAAAATCTTTAAATGAGAAGGTGTGTCCAAACTTTTGGTCTGTGTTGTATGTATATATATATAATATTAGTGTGTGTGTGTGTGTGTTACAGATGAGTTAAACAAATCTAACTGAATCAAATGACAATTGCACAAAGTTAATGGATTCTGGAAAATCTAATTTTAAGCTATTTGCTTCTCGTGAGTAGAGCAAATTGACTACTGGCCAACTGCCATTTTGCAGAATTCTAAAGAGCTGAAAAAGAGTTATATTTGTTTAAAAATTATACTCAACCTAGTCCTCACTTGTACATCTGTGCAACCCTTCTCTCTTTACTCTGATCCCACCTTCATACAACTTCTCCTGCTGCATCCCTGCATCTTCACCATCTCTGCACTGACTTGGCCTCAAAACATCATTATGACGTTATGACGCACATAGACCTTGCACCATGTCATGGTGATGTTTTTATATACACCATTTTTTTAGTAATACTGAGTTCTTAGAGGCTTTCTGCATGTCAATTCCAAGGCAAAGTCATGGTGCTTTGACACCAGTGCAAAAGGGATAACTATTTTGAGACGCAGAGAAAGAAGACACGTTAAAAACTAGACAGGAAAGACAATGTTTGACAGGACAGGTGATGGCTGGGGCAAAATTGGGTTTAATTTTTTTCAACCTCTGTTTTTTTATTATCTGGGATCTGGAGGGACCTCAGAGCAAAATAAGGCACATTTAATTCTCATCTAATCAATTCAAGTTAAATTTTGTGGCCAGATTAAAGTGGAATTTCAGCAAATTGGCTCATCACTAATACATGTGTGTCATATTGTATGTGTATAGGTTTGTCAATTCTAGGTGAAACAGTGGGGACAGAAGGCACAAACACACGATAACCTGGATTGAAACATTGTGTGACCCACCAGATGAAGCTTTTATTGTGGGAGATGATTCACAAACTGAAGGAGGAATCCTAAAGGTCTTGGCACAGCTTGCAGCAGAACTAAAGGCTCTAAAGATGCAACTGGAAGTGAGCAGGGAAGAAAGCATTCCATGGCAAATGGATGTTATGAAAAGGTCCAAGGTGTCTTGATATCTGGTAATCCATAGGAAAACAGTGAGTTGCTAAGAGAAGATAAATAGAGCCATGTGATGTGGATACATGGTCTATTGCTATGAGACACTGTGTTCCCAAAGGGCAATTGCCAAGTCCTAATGTGATGACACTGATGTGATGTTGAGTTTTCAGTCTAATGTGCATGTAACCCATAACTATATTACAAAGGCTGAGCAGTTAATGTATTGTGTGAACTAGCTAGTAAACAGCACCTGAAACATGAAAGGATTAGCTTGTCTGCCTTTTAAAGGTCATGGTTGACATTGGCAATAGTTTTGTATGTGATGTTTTTGATGTGACTGTTAGCATCACTTACACTACTCATGTGATTGCCAATAAGCATTCATATCTTGAGGGATCATTATAATAGAACACTAGGAGCCATTCGATGAGCCAATGTAACCCCAGCCACTGAAGTATGTGACACAAATGCCATTGTTGAGAGTAATAGTCTGGATATTACCACAAAGAAAGATCATTTATGAGATACCCCACTGTATACATTTTGACCCTGGAGATTAGATTAAAATGATCATGCCTGGCAGCCTCATGAGTTTTGCTAGCAGGCACTTGCAGGCAGCTGAAAATGCTCTTTAAAGAGGACCTCTCTACAGTTTGAGCATGGTAAACTGGTCACAGTAGGGAAAAGTGGCTGATGAGCTGAAAAAAATGTAATTTTTATTTTATAATTTTTCATCTCCATTGCAGAGATTTTATCTTGTAAAATTTAGATTTTAATTTATGATAAATCCAAATGGTTGTTACCAGAGATTTTATTCTGGGGATGTATATTTGTTGACTAAATTGACTAAACATAAGCAGAAGGCATCATGCAGGTATAAAAAACACGCCTCTGGATAATGACACAAAATACATAATGACACACAGCCTTGCTGTCAGTCCTAATCTCTGCAGATACTGTGTAGAATATAGCATTGCTGAATTTAAATTCAAACACTTTATAAAGTGTTTATAGTTACATTTAGTTCTGAAATATTCTACACAGTAGCTGCAGTAGCTTAAGCATTGAGCACAAGCTCCATACTCAGAAATACATACAGATGCATGTCTTTGCATGGTTATTCATAGTTGTCTGAAGAATGTTCTGCAACAGTGAATGCAGTTGGACTTTAAAATGATCAAGATCCACTGCTGGCAGCTTCCTTCGCAATTGCCGACCAATGATGTGCTTGATGAGAGACACTGCAGGCCATGGTAGCATGTTTAAGCTATGAAGGCTGCTTACAGTAGCATAAGCTCCATGCTGCCTGATGTTGTCTTGTTGAAAACCGGTTCTTTTAGATGCATGGCCCCACCATGTCTGATCTATTCCATACAGCATGTGAAATTGTAGATTACCAAGCCTAAGGCATCAAACTGTGTCTACATTAACCATCTGAAGTTGTTTGCCCGACATTAAACTATGAGCTAAATGTAGAGCTATAGGTGTTCCAATGACCTCATGCCACCGCTCTCAAAGACTATCACAGCACAGAGCAAGACTGGACTGGAGTTCTATCATCTTCAGTGAGGATTCCCACATTTATCTTGAATGCTATGATAGCTCAAGTTTGGTCTGGAGACCACGTGATCAATGCCATGAAGAGACTTGCATAGGGGAACATCACATAGGTTCTACACCTAGGATTATAGTGTTGGGTGGCATGATGTACAGTAGCCAGTTACACTCTAGACTTTATTTCAGATACTAGCATAATTGATTTGGTCATGGATCCAGCGGTGAGGCCATTTCTGCAAAGTGTTGTGGAAACTCTTTTTAAAACACAACAAGGTTTTCCCCATTTTGCTCATGCTGCTATAAGCAGCCTGCATGGCTTAAACAAACCAGCGTATGCAGTGTCTCTGAACTTGTCTCCCATCGCACACATATTTAGGACATCATGGTTCTTGACCGGCAATTGGAAAGCAGGCAGCAGTGTATCTTGATGATCTGCATACCCAAGTGCATTCAGTCTGGCAGAACATTCTTCAAATATCTATTAATAACCTTATTGATAGCATACCAAAGTGCGTAAGTGAGTGTATTTCTGTGTGTGATGCTCATACTTGATACTAATATTATTATTTTATTATTATTTATTATAGAGCCATTTATTCCATGTCACTTTACATGTGAAAAAGGGGTATACATACAAAAACAATTACAATAATCTTGAACAATATGTGACAGCGACTGGTTCAGGAGGAGCGAGGTCACTGCCTGCGAGGGCTCACAATCTACAAGGGATGGGTGAGGATACAGCATGTGAGGGTAGGGCTGGTAGTGCAGCGGTGTGGTGGATCAGTGGTTACTGCAGGTTGTAGGCTTGTCGGAAGAGGTGGGTCTTCAGGCTCCTTTTGAATAAATCGAAATATTTTGAAAATTGTGTTTCCATTTCTTTCATTATTTACATACAGTGGAATGTAAAAGTTTGGACACCCCTGGTCAAAATTACTGTTATTGTGAACAGTTAAGCAAGTTGAAGATGAAATGATCACTAAAAGGTCTAAAGTTAAAGATGACACATTTCCTCTGTATTTTAGGCCAAAAATATATATTTTCATAATTTATATTTTATAAATTACAAAAAGAAAAATGGGCCTATGCAAAAGTTTGGGCACCCTGCATGATTAGTACCTAGTAGCACCTCCTTTTGAAAGTATCACAACTTGTAAATGCTTTTTGTAGCCAGACAAGAGTCTTTCAGTTCTTGTTTGAGGGATTTTCATAAATTCTTCCTTGGAAAATTCGTTCAGTTCTGTTAGATTCCTGGGTCGTCTTGCATGCACTGTTATTTTGAGGTGTAGCCACAGATTTTCAATTATGTTCAGATCAGGGGATTGTGAGGGCAATTGTAAAACCTTCAGATTGCGCCTTTTGAGGTAGTCTATTGTGGCTTTTGATGTGTGTTTAGGATCATTATCCATTTGCAGAAGCTATCTTCTTTTCATCTTTACTTATTTTACAGATAGTGTTATGTTTGCATCAAGAATTTGTTGAAATTTCATTCGATCCATTTTCCCCTCTACCTGTGAAATGTTTCCCGTGCCATTGGCTGCAACACAACCCCAAAGAATGATTGATCTACCCTCATGCTTAATGGTTGGTGAGATGTTCTTTTCCTACAATTCTGTGCCCTTTTTTCTCCATACATACTTTTGATCATTGTGGCCAAAGAGTTCTATTTTAATGTCATCAGTCCCCAGGACTTGTTTCCAAAATGCATCATGCTTGTTTAGATGTTCTTTTGCATATGCATGACACTGAATGTTATGGTGAGGATGCAGGAGAGGTTTTCTATTGATGACTCTTCCATGAAGGCCATAATTGTGTCTCTAAACAGCAGAACAATGTACCACAAGTCAAGAGTCTGCTAAATCTTTCTGAAGGTCTTTTGCAGTCAAGCGGGGGTTCTGATTTGCTTCTCTAGCAATCCAACAAGCAAATCTCGCTGAAATTTTGCTTGTTCTTCCAGATCTTATCATGACCTCCACTGTTCCTGCTAATTTACATTTCTTAATTACATTTCAAACTGAGGAAAGGGCAACATGAAAACACTTTGCTCTTTTCTTATACCCATTCTTATACCCTTCTTCTTTGTGGGCCTCCACAATTTTCATTTTCAGAGTGCTAGGAAGCTGCTTAGAAGAACCCATGGCTGCTATTTTTTGGCACAAGGTTAGAGGAGATTGGGTTTTTATAAAGCTGGGAAATTTGCATCACCTGGCCTTTCCTAACGATGATGGTGGACAAGCCATAACCCTAACAGGCTAATTATTGTATGAAGCCTTGGTCAAAGTTATCTGAGCAAACAAATCTTCAAAGGTGCCCAAACGTTTGCTTAGGCCCATTTTCTTTTTTGTAATTTTTAAAATTAAAAAAAAAAATAACAATATTTTTGTCTTTTGCTTTAAATACAAAGGAAATGTGTCATCTTTAACTTTAGGCCTTTTAAGAATCATTTCATCTTCAACTTGCTTAACTATTCACAATAGCAGTAATTTTGACCAGGAGTGGCCAAACATTTACATGCCACTGTATCCTATCATTTCCATAATTTCACAACTTTCTTTTTCTTCATGATATTGAAACATCAAATGTTGAACAGTGTAAATAAATTCCTAAATATCTTAATTTAGTTATCAAATCACACTTGTTTTATCTAGGGAAGTAATCGCTACAATTCATTAAATAGCGGCTGCCTTATTACACTTACAGAAACTTGTTATAGCATGTTAATAGGACAGTTGCTTATGATCATATAAAGTAAGAAGCTCTGCTGCTGTGATGTGGATATAACCTATTTCACATACTGTCAAGCTATCTCCAGCTCGCAGGAGCTGCACAACATTTAGAAAGACTGGGTGGGTATCAACATGAGCAACCTCTAATCTTAGCAATCTTAGCACTCCTGCTATCTCTAGTATTAAATAAGATAGACAGAGTAGCAGCAATGTGAGCAGCCTTGACTTATTTCAGCACCCCTGATATCTCCAGTATTAGATCAGATAGACAGATTACACAGCAATGTGAGCAACCTCTTATCCCAGCACCCCTAATAGCTCCAGTATTAGATCAGATAGACAGGATGGCCAGCAGTGTGAGCAGCCTCTTCTTACCCCAGCACCCCTAATAGCTCCAGTATTAGATCAGATAGACAGGATGGCCAGCAGTGTGAGCAGCCTCTTCTTACCCCAGCACCCCTAATAACTCCAGTATTAGATCAGATAAACTGGAAGGCCAGCAGTGTGATCTGCCTTTTCTTACCTCAGCACCCCTGATATTTCCAGTATTAGATCAGACAAACATAATGGACAGTAGTGTGAGCAGCCTCTTCTTACTCCAGCACCCCTGATATCTCCAGTATTAGATCAGATAGACATAATGGACAGTAGTGTGAGCAGCCTTTTCTTACTCCAGCACCCCTGATATCTCCAGTATTAGATCAGATAGACAGGTTGGACAGTAGTGTAAAAAGCCTCATCTAATTTCAGTACCCCTGATATCTATAGTATGAAATCACATCTATTGGGAGCACATTTTCCAACTCATAAAGGGAAAAGAGATTCCTCCTGCACATGCTCACAAGCACCTCTTCCTTTTATATTCTAGGATAGGTTTCTGTCAGTGCCACAAGACGTCGGACATTTTAATTATTTAGTCATTATTTCTTAGTCAAAATGAGTGTGGTTTGCTGATTAAAAGTATTTAGGAATTTATGAGCAATGACATTTCCTTTAGTTATGTTAGTTTTTTATTCTATTCTCAGAGAATCCTCTTTAAATAAGCTGTGAGTAGGCTCCTAGCCTGAAGAGAAGGCACTGCCAGCCTGTGTGGGAGTCAGCATCATAAGGCATGGTATTCAGTATGTTTTATTTTGAGGTGCTGGGTAGTTAGAGACTCTAATAGTAAGGGATGGTAATGTTTTGTTAATGGCCAGAAAAAAAGGGAATTTATTTTTGTAATGTGATCTATTTGGTTTGAACCAAACTCCTGTGTTTGAGTGAAAGTTATTTGTGTGCCAACTACCTATCCCATAAGATAGTGATCCCTACAGATAATTAACCCCCCAAAAATATATATTCCTACACATGCTTATGCTCCATCTATATGAAGCATGTGCATGACCACCTTCAATTTCACCCTTCTCTCTTTTTGCACATGAAATATATCTTATTAGTAAGGTCTGATAAGATTCTTTAAGCAACCCATATTAGGTAACTGTGAATGGTTACACATTGCACTCCAAATGTGGTTGATTTTTTTAGACTTATGAGAAACATTATAATGTAACAGCTTTGACCCACCAAGGTGTATCTTGATACTCTGGTGGACCCCCAAAAAACCCTGCCAGTTCATGATGTTAAAAAATGAAGGGAAAATGAAAAGGTTAACATTTTCATTGTTGCATTCTCTCTATCTTCTCTCTCTCTCTTCTCTCTCTCTTTTCTCTCTCCGCTCTCTATCACTCCCTCCTCTCTCTATCACTCCCTCTTCCTTCTCCTCTCTCTCCTCTTCCTCGTCTATCTTTTCTCTCCCTCTTTTCTCTTTCCTCTCTCCTCACCTCTCACTCTTCTCTTTCTTTTCTCTCACTTTTCTATCTCTTTTCTCTATCCTCTCCCTTCTGTCTCTCTTCTCTCTCCTCTTCCTCTTCTATCTTTTTTCTCTCCTCTCCCTCTTCTATCTCTTCTCTCTCTCCTTTCTCTCTCCTCTCTTCTCTCTCCTCGCCTCTCACTCTTTTCTCTCACTTTTCTCTCTCTTCTTTCTTCTGTTTCTCCTCTCTCTCCTCTCCTCTCCCTCTTCTATCTTTTCTCTCTCTTCTCTCTCCTTGCCTCTCACTCCTCTCTCTCTTTTCTCACTCCTTTCTGTTTTCTTTCTCCCCTCTCTCTCGCTCCACTCTCTTTCGCTCCACTCTCTCCTCTCTCATTGGGTGATTTGCAGAAAGGCAATTTTTTGATTTTTTTTGCCATACTTTTAGAATGTTTTTTTCATTTTCATTAAATAATAGCATTATATTAAAATAAACAAGTGAATGAATGAGCTTAATTTTATTTTTCTCTATATAAAAACTGTTGTCATTAATAAAGCTAGCTAAAAAGCTGTCAGTCAAGCATTAGCTGCAATGTGCCTGAAATAACAGCCTTCCTGTTTAGCGACAAGAGGAAACAGACACTCACAGTATGGATGAAGGATCCTCCATGAAAGGTCAGCTTGTCTATCTAAGGATCTCACTTGAATAGTACAGCTGGTGTAACAAAGACCTGGCCTGTACGCAGCGGAAGTGCCCACATAGCTAAGTATCAATCCAAGTCCTATATAAAAGTCTGGTGCAACAAAAAGTCAGTAATGTCAGCCATCAGTCCATAACCTTTCCTGCATAATAATCATACTTATAGTAAATTCTAAATGCTTTCAACCTGCTTATAGAGGATTCAACAGGGAATTCACTGTCATGTGCACTTATGTTTGAGTATTGAAGTACAGCTATTCCCAGTAATTAATTTTATTATTTTATATGATTCGTTCATAGAGATTTTTTCCACCAGTTTTACATTTCTTCCCTCTTCCTAATGGAAGACTCATGGTTAACAGTTAATTTTTTACTGCACTATATTTAATAAAAGAACACTGGACTCCTAGTATTAGCTACTAGTATATTAGTCACATTACAGTACTGACTGCGCTTGAAAATCACGTAGAATCCCACACTTTAGAGCACTTTTTCAAGGTGTTGAACTTTTTTGTCCAAGGTTAAAAGAGAAACCCTTCAAAACCATATGTTAAGACATTGTTACTCCACATGTTAATACTTATTTTCGCTACTCATGTTTTAAATGATTTCATACTAAATACAATATTGTATACAGTTGTTAATGCCTTGGTTTTTATTATTGAAATCAAAGAGGGAAAACTATGGAATATCTTCCACAAAGCAGAAAGACAAAAGGGCATATTGCAATTAGAAAGAAAAATAAATAAATAAATAATGAAGAATATAACATTTTTAATAAAGAATATGGTAAAAGTTGGTGGGAACCAATGGCATGCACTTGGGAAATTGCAAATGAGAGAATTTTCCTGATAAGATAGTTCAAACTGTGCTTGGGAATCTTGGGGAAAATTATATAGCACTTTTGCTATAGTTTCCCTGCCAACGTCATCCAGACCACAGTCACATTTATTTATTTTACTCACTGATATAGCACCATTGATTCCACAGCACTATACACACATTATCATCACTGTCCCCATTGAGGCTCACAATCTAGATTCCCTATAAGTATGTCTTTGAAGTGTGGGAGGAAACGGGAGAATCTGGAGGAAACCCAGGGAAACACGGGGAGAACATACAAACTCCTTACAGATGTTGTCCTTGGTGGGATTTGAACCCAGGACCCCAGCGCTGCAGTGCTAACCACTTAGCCACCGTGCTGCATTTTACCTCTAAGAGACTGTACTCGTAAACTGCTTGTGATGTACTGTATTCGTAATGCCTTGTGATGTACATTTTCATCATGGGTCGTAAAGGGAAGTATGAAGTCAGCTCAGAAACTGAACCTGCTTCATAAACGACAGATTCTGGCTGTTTTACATGATCACTGCAGTCTAACTGTTTAAAAGCCCCTCTCAATCTTTGACTACAGCATGTAAATTACATCACACACCAGCTTACATTGGCCCCCAAGAAGCAATCGCAGGGAATTGATGGGTTACCATGGCAGATATAAGCCCCAAAACTGTCATATTAGGACTCATGCTGAGCTTTATAGGAGAACCGCAATTACACTATATACTTCACCGTGGTCTTGCATTATACAGTATAACCGATCAACTGATTCAAGTCCCCCAAGGGGGCTAAGAAAAACAAAGTAAAAATTGAAAAATTATGTTTAAAAAATATAACAAAATATGCAATAGTTTAAATAAATCCCCCCCCCCACCAATTCATTTTACATTATTATTTTTTTTTTGTGTCTGAAAAAGGTTGATCTATCGAAATATTATTATTTAAACCGTACATTAAACTTGGGATGCCAGAAATGCCAGTTTTGTAGTTGTTGCACATAAAATGCAATAAAAAGTGAACAAAATGTCTTAAGTACCCCAAAATTGTAGCAATAAAACGTCAGCTCTGAAGACAGAAAACATGCCCTCGCACAGATCCATCAATGCAAAAATAAAACAGGTATGGGTCGAAAAAAAATGGCCACAACTTTTTTATTTTGTTTTTGAAAATTTCTAAATTATTTGTAACCATTAAATTAATAAAAAAATAAAAAAATTTGATATTTACAGAATTTTACTGACCTGGAGAATCTTTTCATCAGGTCATTTTTACTGCATAATGAAAGTCATAAAACAATAAATGTTCAAATTGCATTTTTTTTTTAAATTTTTGTACACAGTTGTAATTATTTTCTCCATTTTTCACTACATCTTATGGTAAGTTGAATGTTGTCTTTCAACACTACAACTTTGTCACTCAAAAATAAAGCTCTGAAATGGCCATTTTGACAGAAAAATTAAACAGTTATGGCTTTTGGAACAATGGAAGCAAACAGCGAAAGCGCAAAAGTAAAAAATTCTCTGGCCCTTAAAGGGTTAAGATATTTAATTCGTTATCACTTTTATGAGATCCTATTGTTGTAAGTGTATTTTAGGTACTGATGAATATTACTGTTAGAGTGGTTCATGCTTTGCAATAGTTTGAAGCCTAAAATTGGATTTTAAGTCTAGTCCCAGCCACATTTTTGTGGATTTTCATAGGCACTATCCCTTTTTCTCTTCTTAGGTTAAAAACTGTCCCAGCAAAATGTGGGCTGGGAGCAATTTCAAGGAGGTTTCCGGTAGCAAGATATTGATGATCCATCATCAATACATAATCAGTGAGGTATTAACACTGGTCACCTGCACCAATCAGCTGATACCTGGTGCCATCGCTGCTCAAAGTACATAGTTTATGGAATTGGAGAACCACAGAGCCTTACACTGTTTAGTGGTCATTCTAATTGTCAACAATTATTTGCTATATAATCTGACAGCATGACGGGCAAAGACCCTGATTCCAGCAATGTATCACTTAGTTTACTGGGTGAAGCAGTTATGATAGCATTTCCATTTTCTCTGTTGCAGATTTAGCAGATCTCAGAATGTTGAGCCTTGTGTAACCCCCCCCACCACCACCACTGATTGGCAGATTTTTGTATACAATGTATAGTAACAGAGAACTGCTAATTAGTGGAGGCTGCGGGTTTGGGCGAGGATTCACGTGGCCATAATCTCCTGCTGATAAAGCACTGACCGCATTGAAAAAGTGAAACACACCTCAGTAACTGAAACTTCCCTGGAATCAGGGTCTCTGCTCTTACATTATGGTGACCTCAGATTACATAGCAAAAACGGGACGACAGATTGCTTGTAATAATAGTATCCCTAATAAAAAAAAGTTTTGTCATTGCTGCCCTAAAATCTGTGTTTTTGAATAATATTTTTAACTTTCCGAACAACAGGAAAGGAGGCCTGTGCTCCCTTTCAGCTGAATTCTATACTGTACGTCTATATTGTTTTGCAAAAATATGAGAAAATAAATTTTTAGTTCTCAATCTTGGAACACATTTTATTCTATATATGACAACCTTGCCCGTAGTATTGTTCATTGTTTCTGAAAAATCTTCCAACCTGCCTACCATTGACTGTTGTTTTCCAATTATTTTTCTTACCAGCTGTTCCTATGCAGTCTGTTCAATGGCTGTCTTAAATAATTTCACACAAGTCATTTATAACTGATGAAGCAGTACGTTGATATTACTTTCAATTAAAGGGAGCCTGCCACCTGATATATGCTGCCCAAACGAAGAGCAACATGAATTAGAACCTGGTTTCACCATTATAGACAGCTATATTTTTCTTTAAAATGCTTCAGAGTTTCAGAGAATATATATTTTAAAGATCTGGCTGGGGACAAGAGTCAACGCTAGACCGGTTCCTCCCACAGCTGATTTCTCGCAATGCTGCTTTAGTTGGGTGACAGATCTCTCCTGATGTAAACCCATGGGAGAAACCTGTCAATCACTTAGAGCAGCACTGGAAAAAAGCTGTCCGGGGACAGAACCGGCCTAGTCTCATTTTTATCAAATAGTCACTGCTGGATAAATTATACTTCATCTGAAATACCAAAGCGTCTCAGAGTAAAATATACCTGACTGTGTTTGTTCAGTCAGGCTTTGATTCATGCTGCCCACAATTTGGGCAGCATGTATCATGTGATAGTTTCCTTTTGAGTCAGCCATGACTTACTATAAATATTTGTACTGTGCAAAAGATTAATGCAGATGGGGAAAAATGCTGCAAAGTAATTTAAAGCATTTAAATTTTAAAAAATAGAAGTATTAAAAGTTTATTTTGTTATCAATTAATCCTGACCAAATCCTCAACTCTATTTGCTGAAATACAGCCCGATAGTTGCAAAAAAACATCCACAATGCTTCATTGATTGCTGTAGAAACTGCTGCCATTTATTGGCTCCTCAGTTCTGTTCTCGGGGCATATTTGAGTCACTTTCCCTTGTTTCTAAGTCAAAGTTATGGCATTTTGCAAATCATCTAGTCTGTCTGTGATTTATTCATGCAAGACAGGAGGATTGGGGAAAACCTACATCTACAGATCTGCGGTTAGTTCTCCAATATGTTTTGAACAACCTGCTGGCTGGCTGGGTTTAAAAATTGTAGGCCTACCAAAATTGATGCAGTTTTAAAGGCAAAGGGTGGTCACACAAAATATTAATTTGATTTAGATTTCTCGCTTGTTCATTCACTCTCTATTTTGCAAGTTGATACAAATAAACTAATAACACATCAATTTTTGAAAGCAGTCTTACATTGCTGCTTAAAACTTTACACAGTAATATATATATATATATATACAGTACAGACCAAAAGTTTGGACACACCTTCTCATTTAAAGATTTTTCTGTATTTTCATGACTATGAAAATTGTACATTCACACTGAAGGCATCAAAACTATGAATTAACACATGTGGAATTATATACTTAACAAAAAAGTGTGAAGCAACTGAAAATATGTCTTATATTCTAGGTTCTTCAAAGTAGCCACCTTTTGCTTTGATGACTGCTTTGCACACTCTTGGCATTCTCTTGATGAGCTTCAAGAGGTAGTCACGGGAAATGGTTTTCACTTCACAGGTGTGCCCTGTCAGGTTTAATAAGTGGGGTTTCTTGCCTTTTAAATGGGGTTGGGACCATCAGTTGTGTTGTGCAGAAGTCAAGTGGATACACAGCTGATAGACCTACTGTATAGACTGTTAGAATTTGTATTATGGAAAGAAAAAAGCAGCTAAGTAAAGAAAAATGAGTGGCCATCATTAGTTTAAGAAATGAAGGTCAGTCAGTCCGAAAAATTGGGCAAACTTTGAAAGTGTCCCCAAGTGCAGTTGCAAAAACCATCAAGCGCTACAAAGAAACTGGCTCACGTGAGGACTGCCCCAGGAAAGGAAGACCAAGAATCACCTCTGCTTCTGAGGATAAGTTTATCCGAGTCACCAGCCTCAGAAATCGCAGGTTAACAGCAGCTCAGATTAGAGACCAGGTCAATGCCACACAGAGTTCTAGCAGCAGACACATCTCTACAACAACTGTTAAGAGGAGACTTTGTGCAGCAGGCCTTCATGGTAAAATAGCTGCTAGGAAACCACTGCTAAGGACAGGCAACAAGCAGAAGAGACTTGTTTGGGCTAAAGAACACAAGGAATGGACATTAGACCAGTGGAAATCTGTGCTTTGGTCTGATGAGTCCAAATTTGAGATCTTTGGTTCCAACCACCGTGTCTTTGAGCGACGCAGAAAAGGTGAACGGATGGACTCTACATGCCTTGTTCCCACCGTGAAGCATCAAGGAGGAGGTGTGATGGTGTGGAGGTGCTTTGCTGGTGACACTGTTGGGGATTTACTTAAAATTTAAGGCATACTGAACCAGCATGGCTACCACAGCATCTTGCAGCAGCATGCTATTCCATCCGGTTTGCGTTTAGTTGGACCATCATTTATTTTTCAACAGGAAAATGACCCCAAACACACCTCTAGACTGTGTAAGGGCTATTTGACCAAGAGGGAGAGTGATGGGGTGCTACGCCAGATGACCTGGCCTCCACAGTCACCAGACCTGAACCCATCGAGATGGTTTGGGGTGAGCTGGACCGCAGAGTGAAGGCAAAAGGGCCAACAAGTACTAAGTATCTCTGGGAACTCCTTCAAGATTGTTGGAAGACCATTTCCGGTGACTACCTCTTGAAGTTTATCAAGAGAATGCCAAGAGTGTGCAATACAGTCATCAAAGCAAAAGGTGGCTACTTTGAAGAACCTAGAATATAAGACATATTTTTAGTTGCTTCACACTTTTTTGTTAAGTATATAATTCCACATGCGTTAATTCATAGTTTTGATGCCTTCAGTGTGAATGTACAATTTTCATAGTCATGAAAATACAGAAAAATCTTTAAATGAGAAGGTGTGTCGAAACTTTTGGTTTGTACTGTGTATATATATATATATATATATATATATATATATATATATATATATATATTATACAGTGGGTACGGAAAGTATTCAGACCCCTTTAAATTTTTCACTCTGCACCACATCTTGACTGAAAAGAAACAGAAATGTAGACATTTTTGCAAATTTATTAAAAAAGAAAAACTGAAATATCACATGGTCATAAGTATTCAGACCCTTTGCTCAGTATTGAGTAGAAGCAGCCTTTTGAGCTAGTTCAGCCGTGAGTCTTCTTGGGAATGATGCAACAAGTTTTTCACACCTGGATTTGGGGATCCTCTGCCATTCTTCCTTGCAGATCCTCTCCAGTTCCATCAGGTTGGATTGTGAACGTTGGTGGACAGACATTTTCAGGTCTCTCCAGAGATGCTCAATTTAGTTTAGGTCAGGGTTCTGGCTGGGCCAGTCAAGAATGGTCACAGAGTTGTGAAGCCATTCCTTTGTTATTTTATCTGTGTGCTTAGGGTCATTGTCTTGTTGAAAGGTGAACCTTCGGCCAAGTCTGAGGTTCAGAGCACTTTGGAAGAGGTTTTCATCCAGGATATCTCTTTACTTGGCCATATTCATGTTTCCTTCAATTGCAACCAGTCATCCTGTCCCTGCAGCTGAAAAACACTCCCATAGCATGATGCTGCCACCACCACGTTTCACTTTTGGGCTTGTATTGGGCAGGTGATGAGCAGTGCCTGGTTTTCTCCACACATACTGCTTAGAATTATCACCAAACAGTTCTATCTTCGTCTCATCAGACCAGAGATTCTTATTTCTCATAGTCTGGGAGTCCTTCATGTGTTTTTGAGCGAACACTATGAGGGCTTTCCTATGTCTTGCACTGAGGAGAGGCTTTCATCGGGACATTCTGCCATAATGGCCCAACAGGTGGAGGGCTGCAGTGACAGTTGACTTTGTGGAACTTTCTCCCATCTCTTTACCGCACCTCTGGAGCTCAGCCACAGTGATCTTGGGGTTCTTCTTTACCTTTCTCACCAAGGCTCTTCTCTCACTATTGCCCAGTTTGGCTGGACGTTCAGGTTTAGGAAGACTTCTGGTGGTCACAAACTTCTTCTATTTAAGGATTATGGAGGCCACTGTGGTCTTAGGAACCTTGAGTAATGCAGAAATTCTTTTGTAACATTTGCCAGATCTGTGTCTTGCCACAATTCTGTCTCTGAGCTCCTTGGGCAGTTTCTTTGAGCTCATGAATCTCATTTGGTCTGACATGCACTGTGAGCTGTGAGGTCTTATATAGACAGGTGTGTGCCTTTCCAAATCTAGTCCTATCAGTTTAATTAAACACAGCTGGACGCCAATGAAGGAGTAAAACCATCTCAAGGAGGATCACAAGGAAATGGACAGCATGTGACTTAAATATGAGTGTCTGAGCAAAGGGACTGAATACTTATGACCATGTGATATTTCAGTTTTTCTTTTTTCATAAATTTTCAAAAATTTCTACATTTCTGTTTTTTTCAGTCAAGATGGGATGCAAAGTGTACTATAATGAGAAAAAAAAATTAACTGTTTATAATTTACCAAATGGCTGCAATGAAACAAAGAGTGAAAAATTTAAAGGGGTCTGAATACTTTCTGTACCCACTGTATATATATATATATATATATGTATATATATATATATATATATATATATATGTATATGTACAGTTGAAACCAGAGCCAGAAGTTTACATACACTATATAAAAATACAAAAATACACATATGCATGTTTTTCTCAATATCTGACATGAAATCAGAATAAACCTTTCCCGTTTTAGGTCAATTAGGATTACCATAATTTTTAATATTTGCCAAATGCCAGAATAATGAGAGAGAGAAAATGTTTTAAGGAATTTTTATTACTTACTGCAAAGTCAAAAGTTTTCATACATTTTATTAGTATTTGGTACTATTGCCCTTAAACTGGATGACTTGGGTGAAACGTTTGGGATATCCTTCCACAAGCTTCTCACAATAGTTGTCGAAATTTGGGCCCATTCCTCCTGACAAAACTGGTGTAACTGATCCAGGTTTGTAGGTCGCCTTGCTTGCACCTGCTTTTTCTGCTTTGCCCATAAATTTTCAATAGGATTGAGATCAGGGCTTTGTGATGGCCACTCCAAAACATTGACTTTGTTATCCTTATATGAATTCTCTCCATTTCTTTACCATACTAGGTCAACTTTAGATGGAGCATTGAAATAAAACTACATTTGTACCTGTTTACTTTTCACTTAAGGTTGGGACCATATGCAGGAATACATGCAGTGTATTTCAAGGAACAATAGTAGAGGAATTAAATATCATGGAGAAATACATAAAGCTGGGAATACCTGAATGATTATACTATGTATTTTATATGAAATAAGGAATTGATAATTACAATGCCAGGGCATGCAGGCAATCTGACATAAAATACAAACATGAATAACACATAGCTAATATTTCCAAGGAATTCGCTCATGGAATTTGATCTTACTGGAGATAAGAAATAAGCTGTCCTACAGGATTTAGTATATGCATGTTCGAAAAATAATACAACGGAAGAAAATGCAGTGTCTGAAATCTACTAGGAATTTGAAATTGGATTTAGAAAATGGAAACTGGGTAAATATTATTGTGGAAGAATATGTTTCATTTGTAATTGGCTTTTCGGCAAAACACAAACACTTGCAAAATGTCCTGTTAGCACATGTTGGGTATGATATAAAGGGGACCTTATCTAAAGGCTGCTTCAAGAGGACTGATAAGATCTATACAAATCAATTGATTTTATTAAAGACATAAATTGTGGACTTGCAATATGAAATGTGGTTGCCCAAACAGTGATCAGTAGCTTTCTGACAGGTTACAAAGGCAAAATGCTGGAAATATGTTTACTCCATTGCTACGTCATGTAACTTGATTTTCTATGCCTTCACCAGGATAAATAAATGAGTCCATCTTTACCTTTTCTTTCAGCTCAAAATTTCTAAAGATAAAAGACTAGCACTGGAAAAAAATAAGATACAATACTTTGGTAAGAGTTCTTTATTAGGGTTGAGCGAGTATGTTCTGTCCGAGTATGCTCGGGCCGAGCTCCGAGTATTTGCAGCTGCTCGGTGATAAGGATAAATCGCGATTTAACCTTATCACCAAGCAGCTATAAATATTCGGAGCTCGACCCGAGCATACTCGGCGAAAGGGTTAATAGAACATATTCGCTCAACACTATTCTTTATGCTATGTGTCCATCTATGGCCACCAGTGATGTGTAGCCCTACATGTAAAGGATTTTAATAGCATCTGAATTAGTATTTTAAGAAATAGGAGTCCTGAAAGAGTAACTGCACTTTCAAGTAACTTTGTATAATAAACTGTCGTGTGTGTATACGTGAGAAATAACTCAATTTCTTGCTATTATTTGACTTTCAACCTACAATTTCATCATTTCCTCCTCTGCAGGATCTGTCTCTTAATTTGTAATTATCTGTGGGCTGTGATACAGCAATACTGATGTGTCTAGATGTGAATCCAGCTCTTGGGTGAGGATAAAAAAATCTTGTAAAAAAAGCCCAGCATGATCTTTCTGTGTCTCACATTGCCTGTTTTCTCACGGATTCTCACTCGACTTCCTATCCCCTCTCCTCTTCATAGAGTACCATGGTCTGTGTAACATGACACCAGATGAGCCAGCAGTCTCTCTTGTCTGAGGAAGATGGAGTCGAGCTGTCTTTTTCATAATGGATGATATGTTTAGAAGGTAGGATGTAGAGGATAAAGTGGCAAATAATTGGAGAGAGAAGCAGATTTTTCAGATATACAAAGTTTATTGAAAGTACAGTTCTCATTTAACCAAATTAAGGATAAGGTAACGGTGGACGTACCTTTTATATTAGGAAAGTGTAGATAATGCAAATATACTGTATATACACCCATTTATACTACTATAGTACTCTGTGATTTTATTCACACTGTTTTGTTAATTGTGGCATCAAACATGTTGATTATTTTATTTGGAAAGTGGAGATTCATCTTTAACCACATCCCGACATGGTCAATTTCCATTTTTGCTTTTTCCTTTTTTTTCCTGCCTTTTTTGAAGAGCCATAACTTTTTTTATTTTTACATCCACATAGACGTATGAGGGCTTGCTTTTTTGTGGGATGAGTTGTAGTTTTGAATAGCACCATTCATTTTACTACATGGCGTAATGGAAAATATTCAAAGTACGGTCGGTGAAATTAAAAAGAAAGAACAATTCTGACAATGTTTTTTGGGAATTGTTTTTACAGTATACATTGTGTAGTAAAAATAACTCAACATCATGATTGGCCAGATCAGTATGACTACAGCAATACTAGACCTGTCCAGTTTTTTTATTAATATTATTTTAGTGGTGAAAAAGTCAGAAAGTCTTACTGCACTTTCTTTGCAGTGTTTTAGAGACAAAAAAACTCTCAATTTTGGCATCTTAATTATTTTGTCTCCTTATGGGACTTGACCTGTGATGTCTGACCACTTGTACTATATAAATCATTACTACAGATTCCAATGATGCTCATCCAAAGAATGAGTTTCAACGTAGCTACATTAGACAAGAAGTCTTTAACAGACCCCCAGATACCATTGCAACCCATTGGCCACCCGGCAATGTAATTGCAGGATTCCATTGGATTACTATGTCACATAGATTGAAGGGACCCAATGCCTGCCCACTGCAAATGCCACTGTCAGAGATGGATACGATATCATACAATACCCTTTATTGATCCCCAGGGAAATTGTAGGCAGCGGCACTTATCATGATAACAGTTGCAGGCATAGCTCATCTCCACCTGTGACTATTATAGGCAAATCCTGGCTGTGATATCCAGCCATTATCTGCCGGTTATGGGGCAGTTAGGAATGCTTTTTTTTATTTTTATTATCATATTGGGTTTAATGTACATACCCATCGAGTTCAAAGAAATTAAATGTCCATTTGAGTGATTAGAAAATTGGCACCAGAAGTTGGGGTGCCCTGTATCTGCACAAAGGCGTGTAGAAAAAAATGGAGAAAAATAGCTACTCTGTTCCTTTTTAAGCTACATTCTAGATATTCTTCATTAAGACTCTACTATTTTGCTGTTGAGAAGTATTTGTAAGTCTTTTATTTCGGTGAGCGCTTTTGTAAAAATGTTTCAAATCTGTCTGAGGTCCAGTTCCATTGTGTACTCTGCTCTCCTATTCCATACGCTAATTATTATAGATAACAGCAGGAAGAAGGAGGGGATTGTACACTGATCTCAAAAGTGGAAAGACTTAAATATATAAGTCTTGGAAGGCGGAGGAGCAAGATTATAGATAAGGAGCTAGTGCAGAATAGAAGCTGTGATAATTAGAGATGAGCGGTGTTCGACTAGAACTGTTCGCCAATCTCAAATTCGAGCTGTTTTGGGCGGTGTTCGAGTTGTTCGACGAACCCGAACGATTTGGAAAAAATTCGGCTGTTCGAGGTTATGTTCGATAACTGTTCGTGCACCAAAAGCGTGTCCTGCATGGATTGTCTGCCACTCACTGTAATGCCACAGCCATGGTGGTTGTGGCATTACAGTGATTGCCCAAATCGATGGGAACAGTGCCAACAGTGAAACATGAAAAGCCGGCAATTCAGCAGCGGCATACACCTGTACCCGACAATTTAGAACCGAAAGAATAGAGCTTCACACATAGATTAGATAGATATAAACATGTCAGCCACATATATACGAAGTACAGTGACAGTGTTGCTTACTGTACTTGTCATTTAGCGTAAAGGATTTATCAAAAAAAATAATAGTGTTTTCATGCACCGTCTCTTTAAAAAAGCCGGCCGGCAATTCAGCAGCGGTACCCGACAATTTATAACAGACAGAATAGAGCTTCACACATAGATTAGATAGATAGAAACATGTCAGTCACATATATATGAAGTACAGTGATAGTGTTGGTTACTGTACTTGTCATTTAGTATTAAAATAAAGGATTTATTATTAAAAAAATTGGCGTGGGGTTCCCCTTAATTTTAGGCTCTAGCGGAGGTTAAGCAGACGGCTGGGGCAGATGTTTGAAGCCTGGGAAGGGGGTAATACCCACGGAGCTTCCCAGGCTACTAATATCAGCCCCCAGCTGAATACATAGCCTTTACTAGCTATTAAAATGGGGGACCCCCCAAAAAAAATGACGTGGGGTCCCCCCTAATTTAATAGCTAGCAAAGGCTAGGCAGACAGCTGGCGGCTGATATTAATAGCCCAGGAAGGGAGCCATGAATATTGGCCCCCTCCCAGGCTAGAAACACCAGCCGTCAGCCGCCCCAGAAATGGCGCATTCATAGGATGCGCCAATTCTGGCACTTAGCCTCGCTCTTCCACGCTGCCCTGGTGCGGTGGCAGGGGGTAATAGGGTTGGGGTTGATGTCAGCTTATAATGCCAGCTGACATCAAGCCCAGGTTAGTAATGGAGAGGCGTCTATAAGACACCCCCATTACTAACCCCATAGTCAAAGTTAAAAAAAACACAAACACCCAGAATAAAGTCCTTTAATTGAAATAAAGACACAGTCCTTTATTGTTCTAAATTAAACCATACTTACCGTCACGCCCATTCCAGCTGAAGCCAACGATCTCCTGCAATAAAAGAAAAATAATAAAGCAACCTCATCCTTACCTTTCCATGGTTCCCACGACAGCTTCAGCTCTGCTACATCGAGATGACAGGCTGGACCGCAGCAGAACGCTGCCATCCAGCCTCTCATCCCGCAGACACTGAGAAGCGCAGGCTTGCTTGCGCTGCTCAGCGTCTCTCTGTGACGACATCCAGATGAGCCGAGTTCATGTCCAATGAACTCGGCTCACCTCATGCACGTCACTGACAGCGTGGGAAAATTCTCAAGCTGAAGCGCTGAGTGCAGGAGAATTTTCCCACGCTGTCAGTGACGTGCATAAGGTGAGCTCATGTCCAATGAACTCAGCTCACCTCCTGCACGTCACTGACAGCGTGGGAGAATTCTCCTGCACTCAGCGCTTCAGTGTGAGAATTCTCCCACGCTGAAGCGCTGAGTGCAGGAGAATTTTCCCACGCTGTCAGTGACGTGCATGAGGTGAGCCGAGTTCATTGGACATTAACTCGGCTCATCTGGATGCCCTCACAGAGAGACACTGTGGAGCGCAAGCAAGCCTGCGCTTCTCAGTGTCTGCGGGATGACATACTGGATGGCAGCGTTCTGCTGCGGTCCAGCCTGTCATCTCGATGTAGCAGAGCTGAAGCTGTCATGGGAACCATGGAAAGGTAAGGATGATGTTGCTTTATTATTTTTCTTTTATTTCAGGAGATCGTTGGCTTCAGCTGGAATGGGCGTGATGGTAAGTATGGTTTAATTTAGAACAATAAAGAATTGTGTGTTTATTTCAATTAAAGGACTTTTTTCTGGGTGTTGTGTTTTTTTTAAATTCTTTACTAGAAATTCATGGTGGTCATGTCTAATATTGGCGTGACCCCATGAATTTCGGGCTTAGGGCCAGCTGATAATGCCAAGCTGGCCCTAACCCCTTTATTACCCAGTGAGCCACCGCATCAGGGCCCTGGATGAGTTGGGTACAGCGCCAGAAGATGGCGCTTCTATGAACGCGCCATTTTCCGGGGTGGCTGCGGACTGCAATTTGCAGCGGGGGTGGCCCAGAAAGCTTGGGCCTCCCTGCGCTGCGGATTCCAGCCCCCAGCTGCCTAGTTGTACCTGGCTGGACACAAAAACAGGGCGAAGCCCCACGTCAATTTTCTTTAAATTATTTCATGAAATAATTAAGAAAAAAGGGCTTCCCTATATTGTTGTGTCCGGCCAGGTACAAATAGGCAGCTGGTGGTTGGGGGCAGCCCGTTCCTGCCTGCTGTACCTGGCTGGACACAAATATAGTGCGAAGCCCCACGTCAATTTTTTTAAAATTATTTCATGAATTTCCTGAAATAATTTAAAAAAATTTAAGTGGGGCTTCGCACTATATTTGTGTCCAGCCAGGTACAGCAGGCAGGAACGGGCTGCCCCCATCCACCAGCTGCCTATTTGTACCTGGCCGGACACAACAATATAGGGAAGCCCTTTTTTTCTTAATTATTTCATGAATTTCATGAAATAATTAAAAAAAATTGAAGTGGGGCTTCGCACAATATTTGTGTCCAGCCAGGTACAGCAGGCAGGAACGGGCTGCCCCCAACCACCAGCTGCCTATTTGTACCTGGCCGGACACAACAATATAGGGAAGGCCTTTTTTTCTTAATTATTTCATGAATTTCATGAAATAATTAAAAAAAAAGTACGTGGGGCTTCGCCCTATTTTTGTGTCCAGCCAGGTACAACTAGGCAGCTGGGGGCTGGAATCTGCAGCGCAGGGAGGCCCAAGCTTTCTGGGCCCCCCCCCGCTACAAATTGCAGTCCGCAGCCACCCCGGAAAATGGCGCGTTCATAGAAGCGCCATCTTCTGGCGCTGTACCCAACTCATCCAGGGCCCTGGTGCGGTGGCTCACTGGGTAATAAAGGGGTTAGGGCCAGCTTGGTATTATCAGCTGGCCCCAAGCCCAAAATTCATGGGGTCACGCCAGTATTAGACATGACCGCCATGAATTTCTAGTAAAGTATTTAAAAAAAACACAACACCCAGAATAAAGTCCTTTAATTGAAATAAAGACACAATTCTTTATTGTTCTAAATTAAACCATACTTACCATCACACCCATTCCAGCTGAAGCCAACGATCTCCTGCAATAAAAGAAAAATAATAAACCAACCTCATCCTTACCTTTCCATGGTTCCCACGACAGCTTCAGCTCTGCTACATCGAGATGACTGGCTGGACCGCAGCAGAACGCTGCCATCCAGTCTGTCATCCCGCAGACACTGAGAAGCGCAGGCATGCTTGCGCTCCTCAGTGTCTCGCTGTGACGGCATCCAGATGAGCCGAGGTCATGTCCAATGAACTCGGCTCACCTCATGCACGTCACTGACAGCGTGGGAAAATTCTCACGCTGAAGTGCTGAGTGCAGGAGAATTCTCCCACGCTGTCAGTGATGTGCATGAGGTGAGCTCATGTCCAATGAACTCAGCTCACCTCCTGCACGTCACTGACAGCGTGGGAAAATTCTCCTGCAATCAGCGCTTCAGCGTGAGAATTTTCCCACGCTGTCAGTGACGTGCATGAGGTGAGCCGAGTTCATTGGACATGAACTCGGCTCATCTGGATGTCGTCACAGAGAGACGCTGAGCAGCGCAAGCAAGCCTGCGCTTCTCAGTGTCTGCGGGATGACAGGCTGGATGGCAGCGTTCTGCTGCGGTCCAGCCTGTCATCTCGATGTAGCAGAGCTGAAGCTGTCGTGGGAACCATGGAAAGGTAAGGATGAGGTTGCTTTATTATTTTTCTTTTATTGCAGGAGATCGTTGGCTTCAGCTGGAATGGGCGTGACGGTAAGTATGGTTTAATTTAGAACAATAAAGGACTGTGTCTTTATTTCAATTAAAGGACTTTATTCTGGGTGTTTGTGTTTTTTTTAACTTTGACTATGGGGTTAGTAATGGGGGTGTCTTATAGACGCCTCTCCATTACTAACCTGGGCTTGATGTCAGCTGGCATTATAAGCTGACATCAACCCCAACCCTATTACCCCCTGCCACCGCACCAGGGCAGCGTGGAAGAGCGAGGCTAAGTGCCAGAATTGGCGCATCCTATGAATGCGCCATTTCTGGGGCGGCTGACGGCTGGTGTTTCTAGCCTGGGAGGGGGCCAATATTCATGGCTCCCTTCCTGGGCTATTAATATCAGCCCCCAGCTGTCTGCCTAGCCTTTGCTAGCTATTAAATTAGGGGGGACCCCACGTCATTTTTTTTGGGGGGTCCCCCATTTTAATAGCTAGTAAAGGCTATGTATTCAGCTGGGGGCTGATATTAGTAGCCTGGGAAGCTCCGTGGGTATTACCCCCTTCCCAGGCTTCAAACATCTGCCCCAGCCGTCTGCTTAACCTCCGCTAGAGCCTAAAATTAAGGGGAACCCCACGCCAATTTTTTTAATAATAAATCCTTTATTTTAATACTAAATGACAAGTACAGTAACCAACACTATCACTGTACTTCATATATATGTGACTGACATGTTTCTATCTATCTAATCTATGTGTGATGCTCTATCTTTCTGTTCTAAATTGTCGGGTACCGCTGCTGAATTGCCGGCCGGCTTTTTTAAAGAGACAGTGCATGAAAACACTATTATTTTTTTAAATAAATCCTTTACACTAAATGACAAGTACAGTAAGCAACACTATCACTGTACTTATTATATATGTGACTGACTTGTTTCTATCTATCTAATCTATGTGTGAAGCTCTATTCTTTCTGTTCTAAATTGTCGGGTACAGATGCTGAATTGCCGGCCGGCTTTTTTAAAGAGACGGTGCATGAAAACACTAATATTTTTTTTAATAAATCCTTTACACTAAATGACAAGTGCAGTAACCAACACTGTCACTGTGCTTCTTATATGTGTGACTGACATGTTTCTATCTATCTAATCTATGTGTGATGCTCTATTCCTTCTTGTCTAAATTGTCGGGAACCGGTGTATGCCGCTGCTGAATTTGCCGGCCGGCTTTTTTAAAGAGAGTGTCTTCTGAGCAGTTTGTCAGCTTTTGGACACCTTTGCAGGTGTTTTCTATGTGTTTCTATGTGTTTTTGTTTGCCTGCCATTGGTTTTAACGGTGTTCGACGGTGTTCTAAGGTGTTCGACGAACAGTTCGACGAACAGTTCCTCGAACATCCCGGTGTTCGACGAACCGAACCGAACCCGAACACTACGGGGGTGGCTCAACACTAGTGATAATACATGAAAGCTGGTCAGAAAATTCCTACAAATATTCTGCTGCTTTTCTACCTAAATTTGTTTGTTTGTCCTGGTTCTATTTGATTTGTGCATTTGTCTGTCCTGTTGCATTGACAAACAATTCTTCCTGGCCAATTGAGGTGTCCAAACAGCCAATTAGGGGGTGGGAATGTATTCAGTGGATCAATCACTGAATGGGTCAGTGTATGTATAGTGGTCTTTGTGTCCTATTTTAGCTCTAATTTTTTTTGCACCTATTGCCACTATTGTGTTATATTTAATACTACTTAGGTGCCATATTCTGGACTGTGCTTAGTGTTCTGACCTGGCTGATTTTCTTTTCTATTCTTTTGGATTAAAAACTGGTTGCCCATTCTTGTTTGATCTCACCCACATTACCATTTATTTGCCTGTGTACTCTTCCTGCTGCCCTTGAACTTTAATTTAGCTTTCCTTTCCTTCTTTTAGATTCTAATTTTATCACCATTGATTAGTGATTTTCTAGTTTTGATTCTGGCTTGTTTGGTTCATGTCCTCAGAATGCTCAACCCATCAGTGACTGTTTTACAAATGCATCCTTGGAGCCCCTGCAGCAAAGTATACATTCCTGTAGAATATTTAATGGGTGAATACCATGAAGCTCACATAGTATCATGGACCCCACAGTCCTCCACATATTATGACAACCTCACATTTCCTCAAAGATTATCCTGACCCCCACAACCCCACCACAAAATATGATAGACCTCACAGTCCTCCCACACAGTATGTTGACCCTCACAGTCCGTCTCGCAAAATGATGATCCCTACAGACCTGTAAACAATATGATGGACCCCACAGTCCCTCACATAGTATGATGATTTCCACTTCCCCACTCAGTATGATGGAACCCACAGTCCACTATCACAGTGTGAGTGTCCTTACAGCCTCTTCTTGACACAGTATAATGGGCCCCACAATTCCTCCACACAGTATGATGTGAATCACCCAGCTCCACACACATTATGATACCCCACAGTTTCCCCAAGTTCTGTCTATTTAAAATAAAAAATAAAATAAAAAAAAAACTGCTTACCTAACCCTGTTCTCCCAATGCTCTGGAGCGCTCAAGTCAGACTGAGGCTCCTCATGGGAAGTGTGATCTAGTGATGTCATTGCACCTCCACCATTGTTTAACCAGAGCTAGCTTATGAAGCATGGTGCTAGGAGTGTGGAGGAGAGTTGTTGTTTGAGAAGGCATTTGGAGGATTAATACTGTTGTGTGGTTTAGGGTGTGTGTAATCCCCTTCTCCTGTTTTAGTTTTTTCCCATCCTCCACTTCCCGGTGTTGACCTCTGTTGTTTGTGTGTACATATTTGTATGATTGGTATTTTCCTTTAGTCCTGTTTGTATTACCTTGTAAGTCTGGTTGGTGTACTGCCATACACTACTACTCTCCTCTTCCCTGGGTAGAAAGAGGAAACAGACTGAGGGCGGATTGAGGAGCTCAGACAAGGTACGTGGCCTGGCGTCTTTACCTTCAGAAGTAATCGGGGGAACAGGTCCAGCTAGGGCGCACCTAGCATTAGGGACAGGGAAGGAACCCCTGGCCCCAGGATACCCAACAACAGAGTCATGATGTAGTGCCGGCGTCCCTGCCCTCTGCTAGGCAGGGACGCTGTTCCCCTCACCGCTCTGCTCCATGCCCGGCGTCCCTCTCCCGCTCTGCTGGCAGCGCGCGCTCCTTCCCGGCCACTGTGCTTAGGGCGCGCGCGCGCGCCCTCCCTCCCTCTTAAAGGGGCCGCGCGCGCCGTCCTAAGGAGTCCCCGGCCAATGGCCGGAGGACTTTACCATATATAAGACACCTCCTCCAAAATGGAGGTGCCCGAGCAATGTTGTTGCACCGTTCTACTCTGCTTCAGCCCTCAGGTCCCGTTGCCAGTTACCTGCCAGTTACCTGCCAGATTCCTGCCAGCTTGCTGTCCTAATCCTGCCTGATTTCCTGTTACCTGCCTGCCTGCCTGAGGTCCGACGGTCTGCCTTACAACTCCGGTCAGTCTGTCTAAGGACCAACTTGCCCGCTCACCTGGGAGCGCACATCAGCTACCTGCCTGCTTGCCTGAGGTCCGACGGTCTGCCTTACAACTCCGGTCAGTCTGTCTATGGACCAGCTTGCCCGCTCACCTGGGAGCGCTTCTCCGCTACCTGCCTGCTTGCCTGCCCGGAGGCTCCGCTGTCACGTGCTGTGACCACCAGCTATTCCAGACTCTTGCCCGCTCACCTGGGAGCGCTTCTCCGCTACCTGCCTGCTTGCCTACCTGGAGGCTCCGCCGTCACGTGCTGTGACCACCTGCTATTCCAGAGACTCTCGCTTGCTCACCTGGGAGCACACATCCTCCATCTGCCTTGCTAGCCTACCTGGAGGTTCAGCCATCACAGGTCGTACCTACCCCTTACCTAGAGACTGCCCCGGTCACTTGCCGTGACCTCCAGCCCGTTCTTCCAGAGACTGCCCTGGTCACTTGCCGTGACCTCCAGCCCGTTCTTCCAGAGACTGCCCTGATCACTTGCCGTGACCTCCTGCCCGTACACCCAGAGACTGTCCCGGTCACCTGCTGTGACTGCCTGCCTGGTCGCCACCCGCTCCCTTACAAGGACCGCTCCCTTGTATAGTAGCCCAGAGGTTCCGCCTCCCAGACCCGTTACAGTTTGCTCGGGCCATGGAACCCGGTGGCACCCAAGCTCCCTCGCTCTCGGACCTGTGTCATGAACTGTCCCGTCAAAGGTTCCAACAGGAGTCCATCCTGGGTCACCTGCGGAATGTCAATACTCGCCTGGACACTCTGACTGTTCCACCAACAACCTCCGCCAGTACCATGTCTCGCAATCCGGCAGCTCCGCTGTCCACTAACGCCATGATATCCTACCCCGGACCTCGACTTTCTGCACCTCCTCGCTTCGGAGGCGACTCAGCCCAGGCTCGGGGCTTCATAAATCAGTGCACCCTGCACTTTGAACTATTGTCCCACCAGTTTAACTCCGACCGAGCCAAAATTGCATTCATCATGTCCCATCTCACCGGGGAGGCCCTGGCCTGGCTAAATCCTCTATGGGAGAGAGGAGACCCCCTGGTGTCCAACTTGCCTGCTTTTCTCACGGCTTTCCGGAAAGTCTTCGACGAACCCGGACGGAAGACCTCATCCGCATCATCGTTGCTAGGCCTCCGTCAGGAAAGTCTCACCGTGGGCCAATATGCCATACGGTTCCGTACCCTTGCCTCGGAGCTGGCCTGGGATAACGACGCTCTGGTTTCCGTCTTCTGGGAGGGTCTGTCCGGCCGTATTAAAGATGAACTTGCCGGTCGGGACATTCCTACCACTCTCGATGACTTAAGAACTCTTGCCACCCGGATTGACCTACGGTTTCAGGAGCGTGCCAGAGAGGTCACCCGTGAGAGGAGGTTAACACGTCTAGCTCCTACTTTTCAGAAACCCGTCACTCCTTCTGTCTCTAACCAGGTACACCCTCCTGAGCCTATGCAGGTCGACCAGACCAAGATGGTCAAGACCCGTCAGGACTTACGCCGTGCCGAGGGGACCTGCTTCTACTGTGGCAGTAAGGAGCACCGGATCCGTGCCTGCCCGGAGAGGTCGGGAAACGCCTGTGTCTAGGTTCGCTCAGAGAGGTCCACCTAGACAAGAATAAATCCTCTCCATCCCTGCTGTTGTCAGTTTCAATCGTCTACGGGGAGAACCGTTATTTCGAACTAGCCCAACTGGACTCTGGAGCAGCCGGGAATCTTATTTCACAGTCCCTGGTAGAGAAATACCGCATCCCCACCAAACCTCTGGCTGTACCCTTGTCTGTTGCTGCCGTGGATGGGGGGCTCTTACCACGCCCCATCCAACTCATCACCGAATCCATTACTCTGCAGGTGGGAATGCTGCATTCTGAAAGTATCTCCTTCCATGTTCTGCCTGGACTCTCTCACGCCCTCTTGCTAGGCCTACCTTGGCTCCAGAAACATGCACCCGTTCTTGACTGGCAGACCGGAGAAGTCCTTCGCTGGGGACAGGGCTGCCATAAGACCTGTCTGGTTCCCGTTCATCCCGTCCGTCCTTCTCCTACCCCAGCTAATCTACCTGGACTTCCGATTCCTTATTGGTCTTATGCTGATGTCTTTAATAAAAAGGAGGCAGAGACACTACCCCCTCATAGACCATACGACTGCCCTATCGACCTTTTACTTGGTACTTCTCCTCCCCGTGGGCGTATTTATCCATTATCCGCTGCTGAGACCCGGTCGATGTCCGAATATATTGAGGAGAATCTGGCCAGGGGATTCATCCGGAAATCTACCTCCCCGGCGGGAGCAGGCTTCTTTTTCGTCAAAAAGAAGGACGGCTCTCTCCGTCCCTGTATAGACTATAGAGGCCTTAACCAGATCACGGTGAAGAATAAGTACCCCCTTCCGCTCATTCCGGAGTTATTTGATCGTCTGAGGGGGGCTAGAATCTTCACCAAACTGGACCTCCGTGGGGCGTACAACCTGGTTCGTATCCGTCAGGCGGATGAATGGAAGACGGCATTCAACACCCGGGACGGCCACTATGAATATCTGGTAATGCCCTTTGGTCTCTGTAACGCTCCTGCCGTCTTTCAAGAGTTGGTCCATGACATCTTCCGGGACCTTCTCTACTCCTGCGTAGTGGTGTACCTGGACGACATCTTGGTCTTCTCTCCGGATCTCCAGACTCACCGGAGGGATGTTCGTCAGGTCCTGCTCAGGCTCAGGCAGAACCATCTCTACGCTAAATATGAGAAGTGCCTCTTTGAGCAGACCTCGCTTCCGTTTCTGGGCTACATTATCTCTCAGACCGGCCTACAAATGGATCCTGAGAAACTGTCTGCCATCGAGAAATGGCCCCGACCAGAGGGGTTGAAGGCTATTCAACGGTTCCAGGGCTTCGCCAACTATTACCGCCTCTTCATCCCGCACTTCTCTTCCCGGACTGCCCCAATTTCCGCGCTCACCCGTAAGGGTACTAATCCCAAAGAGTGGCCGCCCGAAGCAGAGGAGGCCTTTCTTTCCCTAAAACAGGCCTTCTCTTCCGCCCCGGTGCTGCATCGCCCGGACGGCAACAAGCAGTTCTTCCTGGAAGTTGACGCCTCCTCCTCTGGAGCCGGAGCGGTACTTACTCAAAAATCATCTTCCGGGAGAATGGCAACTTGTGGCTTCTTCTCCAAACTCTTCTCCTCTTCTGAGCGCAACTATTCCATAGGAGACCGAGAGTTATTGGCCATCAAGCTGGCGTTGGAGGAGTGGCGTTACCTACTCGAGGGGGCTCTTCATCCGGTAATAATTTACACTGACCACAAGAACTTGGCTTACCTCCAGCATGCCCAGAGACTTAACCCGCGCCAAGCCCGGTGGTCCTTGTTTTTTGCTCGCTTTGATTTTGTTCTTCATTTTCGCCCGGCTGACAAAAACGTCAAAGCAGACGCCTTGTCCCGATCCTTTCTGGTGTCCGATCTCGAGGAAGAACCTAAACATATCATCGATCCCGCCAGAGTAAGGCAGGTGGCTCCCGTGAGTCTAAATCGTCTCCCTCCCGGTAAGACGTTTGTTTCAGTACCTGATCGGGAGAAGATCCTACACTGGGGCCATTCGTCTAAACTAGCTGGCCACGCCGGTCAGAAAAAGACCCTCCAGCTTATTGCCCGGCACTATTGGTGGCCTACCCTGCACAAGGACATAATAGACTTTGTTTCTGCCTGTGTGTCCTGCACCCGCAACAAAGTCCCGAGACATCTGCCAGCCGGACGCCTCCTTCCGCTTCCTGTACCTGCTGCCCCCTGGCAGCATATAGCAATGGACTTTATAACTGATCTCCCCGTCTCTGCCGGTTGTACGGTCATTTGGGTGGTCGCTGACCGCTTTTCCAAGATGGCTCACTTTATTCCCCTGCCAGGCCTTCCGTCTGCACCCGAGCTGGCTAAAGACTTTATCCGCCACATCTTCCGTCTTCATGGCCTGCCCCTCCACATCGTGTCGGATCGTGGGGTACAGTTCACCTCACGTTTCTGGAGAGCCACTTGTAAACTACTAGACGTCACCCTGGACTTCTCTTCCGCTTACCACCCACAGTCCAATGGTCAAGTGGAGCGGATCAATCAGAACCTGACCAGTTACCTCCGGCACTTCGTTAATGCCCACCATTCTGACTGGGTGGATCTCCTACCATGGGCCGAGTTCTCTTATAATAATCACGAGAGCGAATCCTCCTCCAAATCCCCGTTTTTTGTAGTCTTTGGTCAGCATCCTCGGATTCCTTTTCCTGTCTCCACCTCTGTGGACAACCCGGCTGCGGAATCTCTCATTAGCAAATTTTCCTCCATATGGGAGAGTACCCGGTCCGCACTCCTTCTGTCATCCGAGCGTATGAAAAGACACGCTGCCAAAAAACGCCTGGATCCTCCACAATTTCGTCCAGGAGATAAAGTCTGGCTCTCATCTAAATATGTTCGACTCAAGATACCTTCTTACAAGTTAGGGCCTCGGTTCATCGGTCCTCTGGAGGTCATCAGTCAGATCAACCCGGTGGCCTATAAATTGAAACTCCCGGCCAACTTACGGATCCCTAACTCCTTCCATGTATCTCTCCTCAAACCCGTGGTGCTTAACTCTTTTTCCAAGTCTACAGGTACGCCTCCTGCTCCGGTTTCTGCTGAGGACGAGTTTGAGGTAGAGAACATTCTTGCCACCAAAAGGGTAAGAGGAAAGACCTTTTTTCTGGTAGATTGGAAGGGGTTTGGTCCTGAGGAGAGAACGTGGGAGCCCCGGGAGAACATCCATGCCCCTCTCATCCTAGCTAAATTTCTATCTGGCCTAAAAAAGGGGGGGCCTAAAGGGGGGGGTACTGTAGTGCCGGCGTCCCTGCCCTCTGCTAGGCAGGGACGCTGTTCCCCTCACCGCTCTGCTCCGTGCCCGGCGTCCCTCTCCCGCTCTGCTGGCAGCGCGCGCTCCTTCCCGGCCACGGCAGCGCGCGCCGTCCTAAGGAGTCCCCGGCCAATGGCCGGAGGACTTTACCATATATAAGGCACCTCCTCCAAAATGGAGGTGCCCGAGCAATGTTGTTGCACCGTTCTACTCTGCTTCAGCCCTCAGGTCCCGTTGCCAGTTACCTGCCAGTTACCTGCCAGATTCCTGCCAGCTTGCTGTCCTAATCCTGCCTGATTTCCTGTTACCTGCCTGCCTGCCTGAGGTCCGACGGTCTGCCTTACAACTCCGGTCAGTCTGTCTAAGGACCAACTTGCCCGCTCACCTGGGAGCGCACATCAGCTACCTGCCTGCTTGCCTGAGGTCCGACGGTCTGCCTTACAACTCCGGTCAGTCTGTCTATGGACCAGCTTGCCCGCTCACCTGGGAGCGCTTCTCCGCTACCTGCCTGCTTGCCTGCCCGGAGGCTCCGCTGTCACGTGCTGTGACCACCAGCTATTCCAGATTCTTGCCCGCTCACCTGGGAGCGCTTCTCCGCTACCTGCCTGCTTGCCTACCTGGAGGCTCCGCCGTCACGTGCTGTGACCACCTGCTATTCCAGAGACTCTCGCTTGCTCACCTGGGAGCACACATCCTCCATCTGCCTTGCTAGCCTACCTGGAGGTTCAGCCATCACAGGTCGTACCTACCCCTTACCTAGAGACTGCCCCGGTCACTTGCCGTGACCTCCAGCCCGTTCTTCCAGAGACTGCCCCGGTCACTTGCCGTGACCTCCAGCCCGTTCTTCCAGAGACTGCCCTGATCACTTGCCGTGACCTCCTGCCCGTACACCCAGAGACTGTCCCGGTCACCTGCTGTGACTGCCTGCCTGGTCGCCACCCGCTCCCTTACAAGGACCGCTCCCTTGTATAGTAGCCCAGAGGTTCCGCCTCCCAGACCCGTTACACATGATACATCATTTTTTTATTTTTACATCCACATAGACGTATGAGTACTTGCTTTTTTGTAGGATGAAGTGTAGTTTTGAATAACACCATTCATTTTACCACGTAGCATACTTGAAAATATTCTGCTTACCTAACCCTGTTATCCCAATGCTCTGGAGTGCTTAAGTCAGACTGAGGCTCCGCATGGGAAGTGTGATCTAGTGATGTCATTGCACCTCCACCATTGTTTAACCCAGTATCTTCATCTAGAGGTAACATCATGATGCTGGGTCAGCGACAGAAGCAGCCAAATGGTCTGATGTTGCCCGCCAGCTACACTTTGCCCATGACCTTATTAGTAAGTTTATAAGTTGGCGCATCTTAATTATAACCCAAGACTTTAGAATGAATGTTCACAGCAGATGAATACACTTTCATTGATCTTGGCATTATTATGAATGATCATTTCAATATACTGTTTAACTTTACAAAGGGTGTGGTGTGCCATTTACACTTACTAGACATGTGTTTGCTTTTATGCCTTTAAAATAGATATGTATTAACTTGTGCTGGATGTTTACTTTAATGCGTCACAGTGTCATGTGGACTGTTGCCAAGTAGTATTCCGGCTGACCCTTTAAAAACTAAAACTCACTGCCTGCATCAGTTCTAGGAACCCCTGATTAGTTGATATTAGAGGGTACTGCACAATGTTCACGTTAAAAAATTGAAATATTACAAGAAAATTATTAAAATAAATTGCAACTCACCTGTGGTCTCCAAGTGATAAAACACTGGTTTCAGTGTTATGGTTGTCTGCAATTGATAATACCTTAAATGGGTTGTACAGAATTAAAAAAAACTTTCACCTTTTTTCTTAAAATAGTGCCACAACTGTCCATGGGTTGTATGTGCTGTTGCAGCAAAAAAAGTGAAAATAGCTAAGCTGCAATACCACTCACATATACAGTATAGGATTATGCCGTAATGTTTTCTAATTCTACATAACCCCTTTCAGCAGAATATAGAAAGGCATAACCAGTTTTACAACAAAGTATCTGGATTCTTATTGTGTGCAAAATCTTATTTTAGTCTTCTATGATAATAGCTGTCAGTGAAAGTTGTAGAAAATATGAACTGTGCAAACTTTGAGTGAATGCAGTCAGTACAGTGTGATGACACTAGAATATTACTGGATTTTAACTGGAAATTCTCAGTCCTATCAGTGGCAATTTCCTCATTCTTGAATACTGCCTTCATTCATTTTGCCTTTACTAGTTCACCACGTAGATAGTTTTTCTAATATATAGAATTTTAGCTCCTAATATGCATTTTACATTATTAAAAATTTTAATATGCTATAAGAATTATCAGACATACATAAGTCCTAAAAGTCTAAGTGGTTCTTGTTTGGTTCTCACATCCATTATTGTCGTCCTTGTGCATCTATTTTTTTTAAATGGACAGCAAGCGGATCTAGTGTTTTTTATTGATTCGCTCATACATCTGTGAAAAAATACAAATTTGTGCGTCCAATCTGTGAAACTCAGAACATGTCTTATTCTGATCTGCTTTAATTGATCAGAATTGGCCACTAAAGTCTATGGTGATTTGTCAAAAACTGATGAAAAACCAAAGAAATTAATTTAAGTCAGTTTTGCATTATTTTTTTATCCATTTTAACTGGTCCATTGCTTATTGTCCACGTAAAAAAAAATTCAGAGGGCTTACCACAGTTTTAAAAGTGGGTGAGAAGAAAATGGATTCCAAGTGGAAGCAAAATTCATAACACACAGAACAAGTACAGTTAATTTTTCAAGGATGTAAAAGTGGAGAAGGATATGTGAATATAGCATTAAGTATAATCCTGGCAATATGATGCATCCTACCCTGGCTACTGTACACAGTGTTACGGGTCCGGATGGTGGAACGTCTGTGCTTCGGTGCAAGGAAGGACCAGAGGGGCGTGACCAAGTGCCTACTCAGACCGACCAAGGTCACACGGTGGCTTAGTCGACTCCGTGAACCAGGGAGGGACCAGGGAGGGACCGGGCAGGTGGACCAGTTGCCACTCTGCAACCGACGTTCTGTGAGAGCAGGTGACTCTCACGGGTCAGATGGCAGGAACTGACCGGTACAGCGGATGAGCATGGCAGGAAGGCTGACGGGTGGTCCGGGTGGATAAGCAGTCTGGTTCGGCAGAAAGCCGCACGGGTGCTCGGGGTAGGCAGGCTGGCAGGTTACAGGCAGGTGCTCCAGGTAGGCTGGCTCGTGGGTACAACAGGTAACAGACAGGTGCTCCAGGTAAGCTGTCTGGCGGGCACGGCAGGTTACAGGCAGGTGCTCCAGATAGGCTGGTTGGCGGGCACGGCAGGTTTACAGGCAGATGCTCCAGGTAGGTTGGCTGGCGGGCACAACAGGTAACAGACAGGTGCTCCAGGTAAGCTGGCTGGTGGGCACGGCAGGTTACAGGCAGGTGCTCCAGGTTGGCTAACTGGCGGGCTCAACAGGTAACAGACAGGTGCTCCAGGTAAGCAGGCTAGCAGACACAACTGTAGACAGACTGGAGGGCAAAATTGTTAGACAGGCTGGCGGGCTGGACTGGCAGGACTGACAGGCAGCGGGACCTGAGGGCTGGAGTAAGTGTTAGCACACGGAACAACAACCTTGCAGAGGCACCTCCATTTTGGAGGAGGTGCGCACCACAGCAGCAGGGGAGCGGGAAGACGCCGGTACCTGGACCACAGCGGTAAGGGGAACGGTGTCTCTGCCAGGCAGGAGGCAGAGACGCCGATGCTACACACAGTGGCATGAAAAACCTGAAGAACTGAACTGGAATGCGAATTGGTGTGCATGCAGCATGTAGAGCATGTTCAATATTGGAAATTTTTCAGTCTAATGTGCACCAGTGCCTATAAGGGTGTGGCCGCCCTTTTCTTGAACTAGAAAGTTTATTCATCTTGCTTCCCAGGTCTCTTCTTCCACTACTGGTTCTGTCTCTCAGCTTTTATCCATATGTACGTCACTTGACAAACGGTAAGGTTTTAAATATTAGATTTAGGACTGTCCCATAAGGATTGCCATGATGAAGCGGGATGGCTTTCGCATTATTTTGATCAAAATTATGATAACTAAGTACCCTTTATTATTTTCATGCATTAATGCGGATTATTTATTTATTGCAGGGTATTTGTGTTTCTGTCTTTGGTTTTTTCTGTACCCAGTGGCATGTAAAAGTTTGGGCACCGCTTGTCAAAATTACTGTTATTGTAAACAGTTAAGCAAGTTGAAGATTAAATGATCTCTAAAAGGGCTGAAGTTAAAGGTGACACATTTCCTTTGTATTTTAGGCAAAAAATATATATTGTCATTTTTTTACATTTTAAAAATTACAAAAAGGAAAATAGGCTTCCTGATTTCTTGATTGCCTCATGGCTTGTTTTTTTTTATTCAACTTCTGTTTTCTTCATTTTCTCATCATGATTTGACACTGGTTCCCATTTCGTCAAGTCTATAGTCTGCAGTTATCAGAGACTGGAAGCTACTCCAGCTACTCATATGGTGATTCCCCTGCAAAGAGTCCAAACAATAGTGAAGAAATCAAAGGTACAAGGGTAAAGACCAGGGGATTTCTCATACTCCGCATGTACCCTTCTCCACTTTGATATTGCAACACCATGAAGGAAAAGTCTTACAACGATGGAAATCACAGGATAGAGATGATAATCATATGCAAATGAAGGAAAAATATTGACAACATTTTCAAAACAAATTGATTTATTCTGTATAAAGTATGAGCACCACACACAGAAATCCCCACACTTACACGACTTGGCATACTATCAATGAGGTTATTAATGTTTTTTTGAGGAATATTCTTCCATGCTGAATGATACTATTCATTTTACCATATAGAGCAGGGTTCCCCAACTCCAGTCCTCAAGGCCCACCAACAGGTCATGTTTTCAGGATTTCCTTAGTATTGCACAGGTGATAATTCCATCATCAGCACAGGCAATAGTTACATCACCTGTGCAATACTAAGGAAATCCTAAAAACATGACCTGTTGGTGGGCCTTGAGGACTGGAGTTGGGGAACCCTGATATAAAGTATTGGTAAATGGTAAAAAAATGCAATTGTGGTGAAATGGTGAAAAAATGCAATTCCACCATTATTTTGGTGGTATTATTTAAAAAACGCTAATTGTGTAGTAAAATTGACCTAACAACATGATTCACCAGGTTATTATAACTATAGTCATATTAAATATTTATGTTTTTTTTATTTTTAATGGCTTAAAAAAATCTGAACTTTGTCAAAAACATTTGGTTTGGGTTGCAATTTTCCAAGTGTTAGGCGTCGGTCTGGTGCTGGATTCAAAATGGGTCCAGTACCTTCTGTGGTCTCCCATTTCAATCCAGCCAGGGCTGATGCTGCTCAGCATTAGCCATCAGCCTCAATGACTAGCTGGTCCACGAGCACTGTTTATCTCCCAGGTAGCTGTGCCTAGCAATGTTAAGCCTGGGTTGCAGAGGGAGACAGGGCTTGTGGAATCTAAGTCCAGGATTTGCCGCACTGAGCATGTCCGTGACCTGGTGGATCATGATTGGTGGTTTGGCACCCACCTGACCCGGTGACCTTGCACCGCCTGATTGGTCCACGGGTAACGTCACCAATGGCGCGTCGGTGGGCAGGGCTTAGTCTTTAAAAGGCCCGCCCACAAACATGGCGACGCGCTCAGATCATTTGAGCTTATGATGCTGTTGTGTGGACGTCTGTGCCACGTGTAGATTCCGCTAGGCAGGCTAGTGAAAGTAGGCAGGTAGCTTCGCCTTGCAGACTGGCTCTGTCAGTGGGGGTCGCCTTACACCCCAACCAGCCTGCAGGACCACGCGGAGAAACACTCATCTGTCCAGTAGCAAGCCGGCAGAGGGCACTTACCCGTCGGCGTGAGTCACACGCTTCTTAGTGCCAATCCCTACAGCGTAGCGCCTGTATCGAAGACAGGGCTACTGCTTTCCCTCCGGTCGCACGTCTCCCTGCGGTTCTTGGAGATTGTGTGAACCGCTGAAGCCCGCTCCGTGTGCATTAACTCGGAGTGGTTCTTCAGTTAAGTAGGTGCTTTCTCGGTCACTCTTCTCCCGTGCAGTTAACGGAGATAGAGCGAACCTCTATACCCGTTCCTGTGTGCTGAAACACGGAAGGGTTTAACATTTAAGTTGGTTACTTTACTTTCCACCTGGAAAGTGTTTGGCAGCAGTCCTCCAGGCTGCATCGCGGACCCCGGGGTCGGTTGCATTCCATTTTAATAAAGTTGTCTGCAACCTCCCTCCTAACAGTATCTGAGTGCCAGGGTCTTGCCGAGCATGGCCGACAATAAACAACTGCAGCGGTACATACAGCAACTGGAGGCCAGACTTAAATCTCTGGAACAAACTACTCCGGTCGCTGATATCACTGCAGTAGTTAACCAGGCGGCTACTCTAACAGCCCTTATTATTAAGTCGGCTGCGGTGAATTCTACAACCACTGCAAGTGCCCAATTACCCCGTTTTGCTCTCCTGGAAAAATTTTCTGGAGATAGTAAACTTTGCAGGGGTTTTATTAACATATGCTCCATTCATTTGGAGATGATGGAGGCACGGTTCCCCTCCGAAAGAGCCAAAGTGGGATATATCATTTCATTACTCTCTCACAGGGCTCTGGAGTGGGCTACTCCTCTATGGGAGCGGAACGACCCGGTTGTAATAAATGCGGGTCTATTCTTTAAGACTCTAAAAAGTGTTTTTCTGGGCCCTCAGGTCACGCATGATACGGCTCTTAAGCTTCTTGCGTTGGTCCAGGGTTCTGCCACTGCCAGCCACTATGCCGTCCTGTTCAGAACCCTAGCGGCTGAACTGGATTGGTCTGAGCGGTCGCTTATCCCGGTGTTCTGGAAGGGTCTGGCTGGGCATATTAAAGATGCTTTATCTACCAGAGAAATCCCAACCTCTCTGGAGGAGTTAATATCTCTCGCTGACCGTATTGACTTGCGTCATGCGGAACACAAGTTAGAGCTGGAGGTTGCCAAACCTCAGTTTCTATTGTCACCAACCACCTTTAGACCCATTTTCAAACCCAAGACTCTCGACCCGGAGCCTGAGGCTATGGATATATCCCGGTCTAAGTCTAGTTCCTCTCGTTCCTGATCTGCACATATTTTGGAGCGCCCCGTAAATAAGGGTTCCAAGCAGTCGGAAAAACGAGTAGGTCTTACCACCGTTGGAGGAGGTGTATTAAATTCCGGTACTTCTTCCTCCAAATTATTACATAATGTGACATTGTCCTTTGGCAAAGCGGCAGTCACTGCCAAGGCGTGGGTGGATTCTGGTGCTGATGGCAATTTTTTATCATCTACGTTTGCCCAGAGGCATGCCATCCCTATTGAGTTACTCTCAAGACCAATGAACATTAGTATCGTCAATGGTTCACTCCTGGATGTGCAAATCACCCACCAGTCGATTCCTCTCACCATGTCATTTCCCCAGGGCCACCGGGAGGTTATTTCATTTATTATTATTCCCGGTGGATTAGACGAGGTGTTATTGGGGCTCCCCTGGTTACGTTGTCATACTCCACTCATTGACTGGAATACGGGGAGAATTTCTTCCTGGAGTGAGAATTGTACATCTCAGTGTATGGTCAAGGTCACCCGGGTCTTGTCAGATTATGCCCTAAAGAACTCTCAGGAATAGTGGGTGGCTGCAATGTCCTCTAACCCGGTTCCGTCAGGCAGGACATTTGTTTCCCCCAATCTACAGAATCTGGTGCTCTCCGGGGTTCATGCCCCTAAGTTCGGAGTCCACCTGGGGGTCAAATGTACCACTAAGTCGCTTCAACGGTCCTATTGGTGGCCCCGGTGGTGCCAGGACATCAAGGACTTTGTTCTCGCGTGTCCTGTCTGTGCGAGAGATAAATGTTTCCGCCAGAGACCGGCGGGTCCTTTCTCTCTGTCACCCGTGAAGGATCCCACACATAGAGATCCAGTTGTCACTTCTTGCCATCCTGCTTCCTGCCCTAAAAAAGGGTACCCTGTACACCGGAGGGGTCACAGTTTCGTAAATCCTCTCTGTGACCCGATGGACTACATCCTTGCCCCCCGGCTCATGGAGGAAAATGAGCGTCAAGTGGAGGGGGGGGGATAATGTTAGGCGTCGGTCTGGTGCTGGATTCAAAATGGGTCCAGGACCTTCTGTGGTCTCCCATTTCAGTCCAGCTGGGTCTGATGCTGCTCAGCATCACCATCAGCCTCAACGCCTAGCTGGTCCGCGAGCACTGTTTATCTCCCAGGTAGTTGTGCCTAGCAATGTTAAGCCTGGGTTGCAGAGGGAGACAGGGCTTGTGGAATATAAGTCAAGGATTTGCCGCACTGAGCATGTCCATGACCTGGTGGATCATGATTGGTGATTTGGCACCCACCTGACCCGGTGACCTCGCACCGCCTGATTGGTCCACAGGTAACGTCACCAATGGCGCATCGGTGGGCAGGGCTTAGTCTTTGAAAGGCCCGCCCACAAACATGGCGATTCGCTCAGATCATTTGAGCTTATGATGCTGTTGTGTGGACGTCTGTGCCACTTGTAGATTCCGCTAGGCAGGTTAGCTCCATAGAGGCAGGCTAGTGAAAGTAGGCAGGTAGCTTCGCCTTGCAGACTGGCTCTGTCAGTGGGGGTTGCCTTACACCAGAACCAGCCTGCAGGACCACACGGAGTAACACTCCTCTGTTCGGTAGCACGCCGGCAGAGGGCACTTACCCGTCGGCGTGAGTCACACGCATCTTAGCGCCAATCCCTACAGCGAAGCGCCTGTATCGAAGACAGGGCTACTGCTTTCCCTCCGGTCGCACGTCTCCCTGCGGTTCTTGGAGATTGTGTGAACCGCTGAAGCCCGCTCCGTGTGCATTAACTCGGAGTGGTTATTCGGTTAAGTAGGTGCTTTCCCGGTCACTCTTCTCCCGTGCAGTTAACGGAGATAGAGCGAACTGCTATACCCGTTCCTGTGTGCTGAAACACGGAAGGGTTTAACATTTAAGTTGGTTACTTTACTTTCCACCCGGAAAGTGTTTGGCAGCAGTCCTCCAGGCTGCATCGCGGACCCCGGGGTCGGTTGCGTTCCATTTTAATAAAGTTGTCTGCAACCGCCCTCCTAACACCAAGACCTGTATTTTTTTATTTTTACTCTGGCTGGTAGGCAGATAAAAAAGGCAGCTCAATGTTGATCCTAATACATAATGCCTTCCAGAATTTGAAAATTAACTGAGTGTCCCGTTGGAAACAATATTCCCAGAAATACCATGCAGACTTACAATATGTTTGATAAATAACTTGCATATGTTTTAGGAGTTAGTTATTTTGGATACAGGGCAAAGCGACATTGCTTACTAAATCTACCAAAATAACAGTTTTCCCATCAGAGGGTCACAGGTCAGTAATCAAGTACTTGTAGGGGTGAATCCAAAAACTTTTAGAAATTGGTAAGGTCATGAGCTCGGGAGGGAGGGGGGTGGGTGTGCCCCCATAAGAGTAGTATGAAAGACCTCTCAAAAATATTATTAATGTTGATACGTCTTTAACCATACATACATAAATGTTATAGAATAACAAATATCCCACAAACAATGCTGGAAACAATTAATCCATTGATACATCAAAGTTGATGTCACATATACAGTATATATTAATAGTAAATCTGAATATGCAAAGAGAATTTATTTAAATTGCAAGTGCCTACTTAGGTTAAAGATTGAGCATATATATGGGAAATTAAACCAGAACTAAACATTACTGGTATGACTATCATTGCATGGTACTCAATGTAGCATGGTGAAATGTGATAATAACAAAGAGAGTCAAGATGAGGACATACCACAACCCCCTCACGATACTCCAATGCTGTTTTGCTCCTGCTTCATCAGGGAGTTTGGTATGTGTTTGGTATGTCCTTATTTTGGAAGGTAACCAGAGAACCCCGAGGAAATCCAAGCAAACACGAGGAGAACATACAAACTCATTGCAGATGTTGTCCTTGGTGGAATTTGAATCCAGGACCCTAGTGCTGGAAGGCTGCAGTGTAACCACTGAGCCACCGTGCTGCCCCTAACATTGGAGCCAATCTGCAAGTTTTTGGATCAATTGGTTGGGAAAGGGCTTACATTTGAACTTATCTTCATATTTTAGATGTTCTTTTTACCCATGCATGATTGGCTTTTAACTAGGGAATTGAAACTAGTTATTAACTTTTTAAAAGTTATTCTTCTTGGAAGATACAAATACATCAGGTCCCTAACCATGGAGATATAGTCTTGAATGCAATCAAATTAGTTGATGGGCTTCCTTAACCACTCCAGCTGCATTATCTAAGTCTATATAAAAAATATGTATCATAGGTCACCATAATACACGAGAATCCAGCTTAAGTTTCTGAAACAGTGTACACTAAGGAACATAGTATTTGCATAAACATCTTAACAATCATTAAAAATTCCAGTCACATAAGGAGTTATAATTATGACTTAGGGATTATACTGTATAAAACTTATAATACTCTATTCCTCAACATTTAAATTTCAACAACAAGAAGGAAAAGTCATAGAATTATGAAAACCACAGGAACAATAGAGATTTTATGTTAATGTTATGCAAATGATAGAAAAATGGAAGCAAAATTTTCAAAACATCTCGATTTATTCAGTATTGAGTATGAGCGCCATGTGCAGAAATACACTCACTTACATGCCTTGGCATACCATCAATGGAGTTATTAATGATTGTGGAATGTTCTGCCACACTGAATGCATTTGGACACTCAAATCATCAATCATGGCAGCTCTCTTTGCAATTATCAACCAATGATATCCAGATGTGCTTATATGGGAGACAAGTTCAGATATGCTGTAGGCCATGGTAACATATTTTAGCAGCACAGGCTGCTCACAGAAGCACAAGCAATATGTGGCCTGACATTGTCATGGTGAAAAATTAGCCGTTTTTGGACACTTGGACACTTTGGAGAAATGGCTGTACCACTGGTTCCACAACTAAATCAATGTAACATCGAGCTGTTAAAGTACCTGGAATGAAGACTAGAGGTGTCTTGCTAGCATACAGTATGTCATCTCACACCATAAACCCAGGAGTTGGACAATTGTATTCTTCCCTTGTGAAGGCCTTTTCATGATCTTGTCCACATGGACTTATCAGATTCGAAGAATGGCACGTAGTGATCAATTCTGTACTGGAAGTTAAATTAGATATCATGTACCAAGCGTAAGGCTTCTAACAACCTTCAGAAGGCGTTTGCATAACATTGGGCTATAATCCAGACATCCAGCTACAGTTATTCTATTTACATAATGCCATGTTCTCAGGTTAACATGTTGCCCTGCTGCAAAGGAAGACAGCAATGGAGGTTGAAGTGGAGGTCTATCATCTTCAACAATGAGTCCTGCTTTAGTCTTTGATGCAGTGATAGCAGGAGGTTGGTCTGGAGTAGTGTTGAGCCACCCCCGTAGTGTTCGGGTTCGGTTCGGTTCGTCGAACACCGGGATGTTCATGGAACTGTTCGTCGAACACCTTAGAACACCGTCGAACACCGTTAAAACCAATGGCAGGCAAGCAAAAACACATAGAAACACATAGAAAACACCTTCAAAGGTGTCCAAAAGCTGACAAACTGCTCAGAAGACACTCTCTTTAAAAAAGCCGGCCGGCAATTCAGCAGCGGCATACACCAGTACCCTACAATTTAGAAACGAAGAAATAGAGCATCACACATAGATTAGATAGATAGAAACATGTCAGTCACATATATAAGAAGTACAGTGACAGTGTTGCTTACTGTACTTGTCATTTAGTGTTAAAGGATTTATTTAAAAAAATAATAGTGTTTTCATGCACCGTCTCTTTAAAAAAGCCGGCCGGCAATTCAGCATCGGTACCCGACAATTTATAACAGAAAGAATAGAGCATCACACATAGATTAGATAGATAGAAACATGTCAGTCACATATATAAGAAGTACAGTGATAGTGTTGATTACTGTACTTGTCATTTAGTGTTAAAATAAAGGATTTATTTAAAAAAAAATTGGCGTGGGGTTCCCCGTAATTTTAGTCTCTAGCGGAGGTTAAGCAGATGGCTGGGGCAGATGTTTGAAGCCTGGGAAGGGGGTAATACCCACGGAGCTTCCCAGGCTACTAATATCAGCCCCCAGCTGAATGCCTAGCCTTTACTAGCTATTAAAATGGGGGACCCCCAAAAAAATGACATGGGGTCCCCCCTATTTTAATAGCTAGCAAAAGCTAGGCAGACAGCTGGGGGCTGATATTAATAGCCCAGGAAGGGTGCCATGAATATTGCCCCCCTCCCAGGCTAGAAACACCAGCAGTCAGCCGCTCCAGAAATGGCACATCCACAGGATGTGCCAATTCTGGCATTTAGCCTCGCTCTTCCCACTGCCCTGTAGCGGTGGCAGTGGGGTAATAGGGCTGGGGTTGATGTCAGCTTAGAATGCCAGCTGACATCAAGCCCAGGTTAGTAATGGAGAGGCATCTATAAGACACCCCCATTACTAACCCCATAGTCAAAGTTAAAAAAAAAACACAAACACCCAGAATAAAGTCCTTTAATTGAAATAAACACACAATTCTTTATTGTTCTAAATTAAACCATACTTACCATCACGCCCATTCCAGCTGAAGCCAACGATCTCCTGCAATAAAAGTAAAATAATAAAGCAACATCATCCTTACCTTTCCATGGTTCCCAGGATGACTCCAGCTCTGCTACATTCACATGACAGGCTGGATCGCAGCAGAAAGCTGCCATCCAGCTTGCCAGCTTGCCATGCGGCAGACACTGAGAAGCGCAGGCATGCTTGCGCTCCTCCGTGTCTCGCTGTGACGGCATCCAGATGAGCCGAGTTCATGTCCAATGAACTCGGCTCACCTCATGCACGTCACTGACAGCGTGGGAAATTTCTCCTGCACATGCGGTGAGTGCAGGAGAATTTTCCCACGCTGTCAGTGTCGTGCATGAGGTGAGCTCATATCCACTGAACTCGGCTCACCTCATGTATGTCACTGACAGCGTGGGAAAATTCTCAGCGCTCAGCGCTTGAGCAGGAGAATTCTCCCATGCTGGGATGGCATTGAGATGACCGGCTGGATGGCAGCTGAGCACTGCCATCCAGCTTGTCATCCTTCAGAAACACTGCAGAGCGTAAGCATGCCTGCGCTCTGCAGTGTCTATGAAGGATGGCAATAAAGAATTGTGCCTTTATTTGAATTAAAGGACTTTACTCTGGGTGTTTGTGGTTTTATTTTTAACTTTGACTATGGGGTTAGTAATGGGGGTGTCTTATAGACGCCTCTCCATTACTAACCTGGGCTTGATGTCAGCTGGCATTATAAGCTGACATCAACCCCAGCCCTATTACCCCACTGCCACCGCTACAGGGGAGTGGGAAGAGCGAGGCTAAATGCCAGAATTGGCACATCCTGTGGATGTGCCATTTCTCGGGCGGCTGATGGCTGGTGTTTCTAGCCTGGGAGGGGTCCAATATTCATGGCACCCTTTCTGGGCTATTAATATCAGCCCCCAGCTGTCTGCCTAGCCTTTGCTAGCTATTAAAATTGGGGGACCCCACGTCATTTTTTGGGGGGTCCCCCATTTTAATAGCTAGTAAAGGCTAGGCATTTAGCTGGGGGCTGATATTAGTAGCCTGCGAAGCTCCGTGGGTATTACCCCCTTCCCAGGCTTCAAACATCTGCCCCAGCCATCTGCTTAACCTCCGCTAGAGACTAAAATTACGGGGAACCCCACGCCAATTTTTTTTTAATAAATCCTTTATTTTAACACTAAATGACAAGTACAGTAATCAACACTATCACTGTACTTCTTATATATGTGACTGACATGTTTCTATCTATCTAATCTATGTGTGATGCTCTATTCTTTCTGCTATAAATTGTCGGGTACCAATGCTGAATTGTCGGCCGGCTTTTTTAAAGAGACGGTGCATGAAAATACTATTATTTTTTTTAATAAATCCTTTAACACTAAATGACAAGTACAGTAAGCAACACTGTCACTGTACTTCTTATATATGTGACTGACATGTTTCTATCTATCTAATCTATGTGTGATCCTCTATTCTTTCTGTTCTAAATTGTCGGGTACCGGTGTATGCCGCTGCTGAATTGCCGGCTTTTCATGTTTCACTGTGAGCACTGTTCCCATCGATTTGGGCAACCACTGTAATGCCACAACCACCATGGCTGTGGCATTACAGTGAGTGGCATACAATCCCTGCATGTTTGGTGCTCTAAATAGCGCCAGACATGCAGGACACGCTTTTGGTGCACGAACAGTTATCGAACATAACCTCAAACAGCCGAATTTTTTGCAAATCGTTCGCGTTCGCCGAATGACTCGAACACCGCCCAAAACAGCTCGAATTTGAGATTTACGAACAGTTCAATTCGAACACCGCTCATCTCTAGTCTGGAGTCCATTTAGCCATGACGAGGCATTCACGAGGGAAAGTGAAAGTGTTTCAGGAGCTGATTTTCAACATGACTTTGCCAGGCCACATGCTTATGCTACAGTGAGCAACGTGTGTTGCTTAAATGTGCTACCATGGCCTGCAGATTCTTCGAAATTGTATCCGATTAAGCACATCTGGGACATCTTTGGTTTGCCATTGCAAAGGAAATTGCCAGTAGCAGATCTCAATGATTTGTGTGCCCAAGTGCATTCAGCGTGGTAGGACATTCCATAGACAATTCATAACTTCATTGATAGCATGCTAGTTTGTGTAAGTGCATGTATTTCTGCATGTGGCCCATACTTGATACTGAATATAGCAAGATGTTTTGAAAAAAATATTTCCATTTTTTCATGATATGCATGTCATTAAAGGGGTTGTCAGGCCCTAACCGATAAGTCTGAAACCCCCCAGCACACATGCTGTGCACTGCTAGGATTTGCTGGTTTCAGACTCGGGACCAGAGGGTATGTATGAGTTATACATACCCCCAGCCAGTGGGCGCTGCCTCGCCCTCCATAAACTTGAATGGAGTGAGGCCACGCCCAATAGACGGCCACATTACTAGACGGGGCAAGGCCTTGGTTCAATATAAGTCTATGGAGCGAGGCCGCGCCCACTGGCCGGGGGGTATGTATAACTCATACATACCCTCCGGTCCCCGGTCTGAAACCAGCAAATCCCCACAATGCACAGTGCGTTCACTCGGGGGTTTCATAAGTCTACAGTCACACAGAATGACTGCAGACTTATCGGTTTCGACCGGACAAGCCCTTTAACATGTCTTTCGATCCTCTGATTTTCATAACTCAATGATTTTTCCTTCTTGGTTTTGCAATTTCAATGTTGAGGAGTGTATTTACCTGAGACTTCTCTCAAAAATGAAAAATGGATTATGCTTTTTGAAGTCATATTTTGGTGTAAATTGTCAATTTTTTGACCAAATGTAGTTGAAGTTGAGAAGCAACAGATACTAATAATATTATTATTATTATTATTAGTATTAGTATTATCTAATATAAAATATCTGATCCAAGCTACTATAAAAACATTATTATTCAGGTATATGGATCCACCTAATACTCCTTTTCATAACTGTTCTTTTAACAGTTTCTTGAATTAATGGCATGTTGGTTCATTTCTGCTTTTGGTCACATTAAATCACATACTTGCGAACAGAACATTTTCTGGGTGAGTAGTCTTTTTCTTGCATCGGTTAAACTGTTGTGATACAACAATCACACACTCCACTTCACCATTGATTTTAGGTATCTACTTTAATCACACACCATACCCCCTCCTAACCATCAGCTTGCTCATCAAGAGCACCCTCTGGAGGTATGTAAATATGGAGAACAACGTCTATATTTTGTCTGCAGCAACTCCATAGCTAATGACATACAGAGAAACATGTGTAAATACAAAACCTATAGCAAGGGACCTGAGATCTCAGCTCAGGATACTAATTTCATTCTATTAAATCAATATTAGGCTTTGAGATTTAAAATATATATTTAATATTTATAATTAGTGTTGATCGAGCACTAAAATGCTCGGGTGCTCGAAGCTCAGGCCGAGCACATCGTGATACTCGGGTGCTCGACCCGAGAAACGAGCCCAATGTAAGTCTATGGGAAACTCGAGCATTTTCCAGGCGATCCCCTCCCCCCCCCCGGCGGTCTGCAGAAGGTCAAAAATTGCCCAAATCGATGGGAACAGTGCTCAATGAAACAGGCAGGCAGAATATATAGGCAGACAGGCAGGCAGGGTATATAGTAGGGTGCATGAAAAACATAGCAGGGCACTCAAAACACACTAGTGCCCTCCAATTTTCATGCATCCGTCTCTTTAGAAAAGCCAGCAATTCATCAGCGGCATACAGTTATAACATATAACAATTTAGAACAGAAAGAATAAAGCAATAAAGCATCACACATAGATTAGATAGATAGAAACATGTCAGTCACATATATAATAAGTAAAGTGACAGTGTTAGTTACTGTACTTGTCATTTAGTGGTAAAATAAAGGATTTATTAAAAAAAATAGGCATGGGATTCCCCATAATTTTAGTCTCTAGCGGAGGTTAAGCAGACAGCTGGGGCAGATGTTTGAAGACTGGGAAGGGGGTAATACCCACAGAGCTTCCCAGGCTACTAATATCATCCCCCAGCTGAATACCTAGCCTTTACTAGCTATTAAAATGGGGGACCCAAAAAAAAATGACGTGGGGTCCCCCAATTTTAATAGCTAGCAAAGGCTAGGCAGACAGCTGGGGACTAATTAATAGCCTAGGAAGGGTGCAATGAATATTGGCCCCCTCCCAGGCTAGAAACACCAGCCCTCAGCCGCCCCAGAAATGGCACATCCACAGGATGTGCCAATTCTGGCACTTAGTCTCGCTCTTCCCACTGACCTGTAGCGGTGGCAGTGGGGTAATAGGGATGGGTTTGATTTCAGCTTATAATGCCAGCTTACATCAAGCCCAGGTTAGTAATGGGGAGGCGTCTATAATACGCCCCCATTACTAACCCCATAGTGAAAGTGAAAAAAAACACCAACACCCAGAATAAAATCTTTTAATTGAAATAAACACACAATACTTTAATATTCCAGCTGAATCCCATGTCTCCTGCAATAAAAGTAAAATAATAAACTAACCTCATCCTTACCTTTCCATGGTTTCCACGACGGCTCCAGCTCTGCTACATTGAGATGGCAGGCTGGATCATAGCAAAACGCTGCCATCCAGCTTGCCATGCCGCAGAGACACTGAGAAGCACAAGCGCTCCTCAGTGTCTCGCTGTGACCGGCATCCAGATGAACTTGGCTCACCTCATGCACGTCACTGACAGCGTGGGAGAATTCTCCTGCGAATGCGGTGTCGGCAAATGACGTCAACGCGTGAGCAGGAGAATTCTCCCACGCTGGGATGGCATTGAGATGGCAGGCTGGATCATAGCAGAAAGCTGCCATCCAGCTTGTCATCCTTCAGAGAGACTGCGGAGTGCAGGCATGCTTGCACTCCACAGTGTCTCGCTGCGACGCATCCATTTGACATGAACTCGGCTCACCTCATGCAAGTTACTGACAGCGTGGGAGAATTCTCCTGCTCACGTGGTGACGTCATTTGCCGGCATCGCATGCGCAGGAGAATTCTCCCATGCTGTCAGTGACGTGCATGAGGTGAGCCGAGTTTATCTGGATGCCGGTCACAGCGAGACACTGAGGAGCGCTGGCGCTTCCCAGTGTCTCTGCGGCATGGCAAGCTGGATGGCAGCGTTTTGCTATGATCCAGCCTGCCATCTCAATGTAGCAGAGCTGGAGCAGTCGTGGAAACCATGGAAAGGTAAGGATGAGGTTGGTTTATTATTTTACTTTTATTGCAGGAGACATGGGATTCAGCTGGAATGGGCGTAATGGTAAGTAAAGTTTAATTTAGAATATTAAAGTATTGTGTGCTTATTTCAATTAAAAGATTTTATTCTGGGTGTTGGTGTTTTTTTCACTTTCACTATGGGGTTAGAAATGGGGGCGTCTTATAGACGCCTCCCCATTACTAACCTGGGCTTGATGTCAGCTGGCATTATAAGCTGACATCAACCCCAGCCCTATTACCCCACTTCCACCGCTACAGGGGAGTGGGAAGAGCGAGGCTAAATGCCAGAATTGGCACATCCTGTGGATGTGCCATTTCTGGGGCGGCTGAGGGCTGGTGTTTCTAGCCTGGGAGGGGGCCAATATTCATGGCACCCTTCCTGGGCAATTAATATCAGCCCCCAGCTGTTTGCTTAGCCTTTGCTAGCTATTAAAATTGGGGGACCCCACGTCATTTTTTTTGGGTCCCCCATTTTAATAGCTAGTAAAGGCTAGATATTCAGCTGGGGGCTGATATTAGTAGCCTGGAAAGCTCCTTGGGTATTACCCCCTTCCCAGGCTTCAAACATCTGCCCCAGGCGTCTGCTTAACCTCAGCTAGAGACTAAAATTATGGGGAGACCCACCTCAATTTTTTTTTAATAAATCCTTTATTTTACCGCTAAATGACAAGTACAGTAACCAACACTGTCACTGTACTTATTATATATGTGACTGACATGTTTCTATCTATCTAATCTATGTGTGATGCTCTATTCTTTCTGTTCTAAATTGTTGGGTACCGATGTTATAACTGTATGCCGCTGATGAACTGCCGGCTTTTCATATTTCACTGAGCACTGTTCCCATCGATTTGGGCAATCACTGTAATGCCACAACCAACATGGCTGTGGCATTACAGTTAGTGGCAGGCAATCCCTTCATGTTGATTGGTGCTCTCAAAAGCGCCAAAAATGCAGGAAGGGGACCCGAGCATCGCGCAAGTACTCGGCGAGCTCCGGGCATCTCGAGTTCTGAGATGCTCGGGCGAGTACCGAGCAGTGGCGAGCATGCTTGCTCATCACTATTTATAATATTAAATAGAAAAAATCAGAGCCTGGCTTCACAATTGCCAGTCATATATTTTTTGCCAGAGGGTTTCAAAGAAAATATGGTTGAAAGATCCAGCAGGTGATCATAGCCCGAGATGAGACTAGTCCACCAACAGCCCTGGCCAGCTTTTCCCAGCTTCGCTCCAGGTGTCTCGCTATGGGCCAGATCTACTAATTATATTTTCCCTGAGCAGTTAAGAAAAAATTGTACTTGGCTGCAATTTGTGCAGCCAGGCTCTGATTCATACTGCCCAGGGTTTGGGCAGCATGGCTCATGTGACAGGTTCCTATTAGATGAAAATGATTCTATACTCTAGGTCTTCACTTCTCCTTCAGTGGGCTAGACGTTTTTATATAACAAAAAAATCAAAAAATGACAGCCCTATTATAAATCTATGGAATACATCACAAAACAGATGAGGATCCATCATATCTGTCATGGCTCCCATAAATACAGTACTTTAAGGTAAGGGGCTTGGCCAGGCAATGTATTTGTTTTTACACCTGTGGTCAATTTAAGATTGAAAACCTCTTCCAAAGCACTTTCTGATATCAATAAATTCTTTGCATTCCCCTCCTATGTATTGATCCCTCAGATCTATTCTAAATGTGTCAGAGTTCTGGTGCACTTTGTGCATACAGGTGAGTACTGTTTCAAATGTCTTGCTCCACAATTGTTTTATGTTTCAGACACTTTCTGTGGTTCATCTAATAAGGGGTATAGATGCACGCTTAGTGCTCACTCACAAAACCTTGTTTTCTGTCCAAGTGCAATCCGACAAAACATCGGATCACACTCAGACCAATTTTAGTCAGTGAGGCCGTGCACAAGTCTAATTTTTTTCCTTGGACCGAGTCTCTCCAAGGAAAAAATAGCAGCATGTCCGAGTTTGATCCGATATTTGGATCGCACTTGGCTCTGTAAGTCAATGAGTGCGTGAAAACCATTGAAATGCACATGGATGACATCTGACTACAGTCATGGCCAAAAGTATTGAGAATGACACCAAAATTATATTTTCACATGATCTGCTGGCCTCTGGTTTTATTAGTGTTTGTCTGATGTTTATATCACATACAGAAATATAATTGCAATCATATTATGAGTACCAATAGGTTATATTGACAGAATGAGTTAATGCAGCAAGTCAATATTTGCAGTGTTGCCCCTTCTTCTTCAAGACCTCTGTAATTCTCCCTGGCATGCTCTCAATCAACTTTTGGACCAAATCCTGACTGATAGCAGTCCATTCTTGCATAATCAATGCTTGCATTTTGCCAGAATTTGTTGGTTTTTGTTTGTCCACCCATCTCTTGATGATTGACCACAAGTTCTCATTGGGATTAAGATCTGGGGAGTTTCCAGGCCATGGACCCAAAATCTCTATGTTTTGTTCCATGAGCCATTTAGTTATCACCTTTGCTTTATGGCAAGGTGCTCCATCATACTGGAAAAGGCATTGTTGGGCGCCAAACTGCTCTTGGACGGTTGGGAGAAGTTGCTCTTGGAGGACATTCTGGTACCATTCTTTATTCATGGCTGTGTTTTTAGGCAAGACTGTGAGTGAGCCGATTCCCTTGGCTGAGAAGCAACCCCACACATGAATGGTTTCAGGATACTTTACAGTTGGCATGAGACAAGACTGGTGGTAGCGCTCACCTCTTCTTCTCCGAATAAGCTGTTTTCCAGATGTCCCAAACAATCGAAAAGGGGATTCATCAGAGAAAATGACTTTGCCCCAGTCCTCAGCAGTCCACTCCCTGTACCTTTTGCAGAATATCAGTCGGTCCCTGATGTTTTTTCTGGAGAGAAGTGGCTTCTTTGCTGCCCTCCTTGAAACCAGCCCTTGCTCAAAGAGTCTCCGCCACACAGTGCGTGCAGAAGCACTCACACCAGCCTGCTGCCATTCCTGAGCAAGCTCGGCACTGCTGGTAGTCCGATTCCGCAGCTGAAACAGTTTTAAGATACGGTCCTGGCGCTTGCTTGTCTTTCTTGGGCGCCCTGGAGCCTTTTTGACAACAATGGAAGCTCTCTCCTTGAAGTTCTTGATGATGCGATAGATTGTTGACTGAGGTGCAATCTTTGTAGCTGCGATACTCTTCCCTGTTAGGCCATTTTTGTGCAGTGCAATGATGGCTGCACGTGTTTCTTTAGAGATAACCATGGTTAACTGAAGAGAAACAATGATACCAAGAACCAGCCTCCTTTTAAAGTGTCCAGTGATGTCATTCTTACTTAATCATGACTGATTGATGGCCAGCCCTGTCCTCATCAACACCCACACCTGTGTTAATGGATCAATCACTAAAACGATGTTAGCTGCTCCTTTTAAGGCAGGACTGCAATGATGTTGAAATGTGTTTTGGGGGTTAAAGTTCATTTTTTGGGCAAATATTGACTTTGCAAGTACAGTAATTGCTGTTAAGCTGATCACTCTTTGACATTCTGGAGTATATGCAAATTGCCATTACAAAAAATGAAGCAGTAAACTTTGGAAAAATTACTATTTGTCTCATTCTCAATACTTTTGGCCATGACTGTACAGTTCTATTTCTGCGCACTGAAATAATGGAGAAAATGGTCAAATTTTGTTCTCCATCTTCTCCTCACAGTGGGCTACAATTCTTTCTTCTGAGAGAATTATGAACAGTTTCAAATTATAAACCGTTCCAGCCAGAGTCCAAACCTGAAGAGGGCGCTGTACACAGGAGAAGCCTTCGCAGTCTGACAAAATTTGGAGCTCTACTGCAAGAAAGTCAGCAAATGTTGCCAATTCTTGATATGCCATGTTGATGGACTCTTACCTCAAAAAACTGATTGCAGTAATGACTTCAAAAGGTGCTTCAACAACATATTAGCTTAGAGATTACACATTTATGCAACCATATTATTTTAGTTCTTTAATTTTCTTTTTCCACCCAAAAAGATTAGTGTTTTTTTCAATTATACAGTGGGGAAAAAAAGGAGTCAACCACCAATTGTGCAAGTTCTCCCACTTAAAAAGATGAGAGAGGTCGGTAATTAACATCATAGGTAGACCTCAACTATGAGAGACAAAATGAGTAAACAAATCCTGAAAATCACATTGTCTGATTTGTAAAGAAATTTTTTTCAAATTTTGATGGAAAATAAGTATTTGGTCAATTACAAACAAGCAAGATTTCTGGCTCTCACAGACCTGTAACTTCTTCTTTAAGAGGCTCCTCTGTCCTCCACTCATTACCTGTAGTACTGGCACCTGTTTGAACTTGTTATCAGTATAAAAGACACCTGTCCACAGCCTCAAACAGTCACACTCCAAACTCCACTATGGTGAAGGCCAAAGAGCTGTCGAAGGACACCATAAACAAAATTGTAGCCCTGCACCAGGCTGGGAAGACTGAATCTGCAATAGGCAAGCAGCTTGGTGTGAAGAAATCAACTGTGGGAGCAATAATTAGAAAATGGAAGATATACAAGACCACTGTTAATCTCCCTTGATCTGGGACTCCACACAAGATCTCACCCCGTGGGGTCAAAATGATCTCAAGAATGGTGAGCAAAAATCCCAGAACCACACGGGGGGACCTTGTGAATGACCTACAGAGAGCTGGGACCAACGTTACACAGGCTACCATCAGTAACACACTACTCCGCCAGGGACTCAGATCCTGCAGTGTCAGACGTGTCCCCCTGCTTAAGCCATTACATGTCCAGGCCCATCTGAAGTTTTCTAGAGAGCATTTGGATGATCCAGAAGAGCATTAGGAGAATGTCATATGGTCAGATGATACCAAAGTAGAACTGTTTGGTAAAAACACAACTCGTCATGTTTGGAGGAGAAAGAATGCTGAGTTGCATCCAGAGAACACCATACCTACTGAGAAGCATGGGGGTGGCAACACCATGCTTTGGGTCTGTTTCTCTACCAAGGGACCAGGACGACTGATCTGTGTGACACTCGCAGCCCTACCCTGGGAGATGGGGGACTCAGAGCCGGGTCCTATGTTGTTGGTGGGGTGCAGCCGTGGCCTGGACCCGCTCCGTGCCCAGGGCCGTCACATTAAAAAGGGTGGTACGGGCTTATCAGGGTTGAGTGGTTGCTATCGACTACGCCACCTGTGGTACCTGGTGAAGGCCACCAGCGCTGCAGCAGTCCTCTGAGGCGGGATGTTGTGGCAGCCAAAGTTGATACTACTCCCCACAGGCGGAGCAGGGCTTCAGGGCAGCGACAAGGATGGAGGGGGTTGTAGTGTAGGAGTCCGGTGCTAAGTGGTGCGGTGCAGTGCAGAATAAAGAGTCCGGAGGCCATAGGGGTCGACTTCCAGGATTTTTACTCACGGTGGAGAGTACAGCTGCAAGGCTTCTCTCTGCTCCTCGCGGAGTTCTGCGGTCACCAGGAACGGGGGTCCGACAACCTCCGAGTGATGCAAGTGCTTAATCAGGACCCCGCACCAGAGTGTTCCTAAACTTCAGACCGGGTCCTTTCCTGTCTGTATGTGTGTAGATAGGCCGGGTCTCCCTCTGGACTTCGCTCAGAAAAAGGGTACGGGTGGCAGCTCCGCTCCTTCCGTTACCCAGTGGGATCCTCTGGGCCTACCGGGCTTCCCTGACCAGGACGTAGAGTAGCAAGGTCAGGTGTCGGGGACCGGTACCCCTCTTGCAGCCGGAATCCCCCTGGCTAGGCCACAATGGCGAGGACAGGTGGCATATACCACTCCGTCTGCATCCCCCTGGGGTCCTTTTGCGGTGGAGCTACACTCTTAAGCTCCGGGCCTTCTTGGTCATGGTCCTTGACCGGGTTGAGACATACAGTACAGACAAAAAGTTTGGACACACCTTATCATTTAAAGATTTTTCTGTATTTTCATGACTTTGAAAATTATACATTCACACTGAAGTCATCAAAACTATGAATTAACACATGTAGAATTATATACTTAACAAAAAAGTGTGAAACAACTGAAAATATGTCTTATATTCTAGGTTCTTCAAAGTAGCCACCTTTTGCTTTGATGACTGCTTTGCACACTCTTGGCATTCTCTTGATGAGCTTCAAGAGGTAGTCACCGGAAATGTTTTTCACTTCACAGGTGTGCCCTGTCAGGTTTAATAAGTGGGATTTCTTGCCTTATAAATGGGGTTGGGACCATCAGTTGTGTTGTGCAGAAGTCTGGTGGATACACAGCTGATAGTCCTACTGAATAGACTGTTAGAATTTGTAGTATGGCAAGAAAAAAGCAGCTAAGCAAAGAAAAACGAGTGGCCATCATTACTTTGAGAAATGAAGGTCAGTCAGTGCGAAAAATTGGGCAAACTTTGAAAGTGTCCCCAAGTGCAGTTGCAAAAACCATCAAGCGCTACAAAGAAACTGGCTCACATGAGGATCGCCCCAGGAAAGGAAGACCAAGAGTCACCTCTGCTTCAGAGGATAAGTTTATCCGAGTCACCAGCCTCAGAAATCGCAGGTTAACAGCAGCTCAGATTAGAGACCAGGTCAATGCCACACAGAGTTCTAGCAGCAGACACATCTCTACAACAACTGTTAAGAGGAAACTTTGTGCAGCAGGCCTTCATGGTAAAATAGCTGCTAGGAAACCACTGCTAAGGACAGGCAACAAGCAGAAGAGACTTGTTTGGGCTAAAGAACACAAGGAATGGATATTAGACCAGTGGAAATCTGTGCTTTGGTCTGATGAGTCCAAATTTGAGATCTTTGGTTCCAACCACCTTGTCTTTGTGCGACGCAGAAAAGGTGAACGGATGGACTCTACATGCCTGGTTCCCACCGTGAAGCATGGAGGAGGAGGTGTGATGGTGTGGGGGTGCTTTTCTGGTGACACTGTTGGGGATTTATTCAAAATTGAAGGCATACTGAACCAACATGGCTACCACAGCATCTTGCAGCGGCATGCTATTCCATCCGGTTTGCGTTTAGTTGGATTATCATTTATTTTTCCAGAGGACAATGACCCCAAACACACCTCCAGGCTGTGTAAGGGCTATTTGACCAAGAAGGAGAGTGATGGGGTGCTACGCCAGATGACCTGCCCTCCACAGTCACCAAACCTGAACCCAATCGAGAAAGTTTGGGGTGAGCTGGACCGCAGAGTGAAGGCAAAAGGGCCAACAAGTGCTAAGCATCTCTGGGAACTCCTTCAAGATTGTTGGAAAACCATTTCCGGTCACTACCTCTTGAAGCTCATCAAGAGAATGCCAAGAGTGTGCAAAGCAGTAATCAAAGCAAAAGGCGGCTAATTTGAAGAACCTAGAATATAAGACATATTTTCAGTTGTTTCACACTTTTTTGTTAAGTTTATAATTCCACATGTGTTAATTCATAGTTTTGATGCCTTCAGTGTGAATGTACAATTTTCAAAGTCATGAAAATACAGAAAAATCTTTAAATGAGAAGGTGCGTCCAAACTTTTGGTCTGTACTGTACGTTATCTGCAACCTGCCCCTCGACCCAAGGCCAGGGTACGGGAGCCGTGTCCCCATCCGCTGAAGGTTCTCCCAGAAGCCACGTTCAGGGAGGGAGATCACAATCAAAGAACCCTGAGCCAAGATGGCTGTCTATTAAATATCAAATATTAAGTGTCACTAAATGTGAGTCCTCCACCCTCACCCACCAATTGGTTCCCCCTATCTCTTGGTTCCCCAGTCTCCAATTTTCCCAGTAGGTGCAGCACTCTAGTGCCTACTAGCCCCCTCTGGTGGGAGAAGTGTGGTGTTGGATGTGGAGGTGGGGTCCTGACCATTGCACCGTTCTTACCTCAGAGGAGGAACACCACACTCCATTAAAGAGGTTCAGCATCCCTGTGGCAGTCGAACCCTCAGGGGCGCCACAGATCCATGTACATTAAAGAATGAATGGGGCCATGTACCGTGAGATTTTGCGTGCAAACCTCTTTTCATCAGCAAGGGCATTGAGATGAAACGTGGCTGGGTCTTTCAGCAACGAAAGAGTGGCTTCATAAGAAGCATTTCAAGGTCCTGGAGTTGCCTAGCCAGTCTCCAGATCTAAACCCCATAGAAAACCTTTGGAGAGAGTTGAAAGTCTGTGTTGCCCAGCGACAGCCCCAAAACATCACTTCTCTAGAGGAGATCTGCATGGAGGAATGGGCCAACATACCAGCAACAGTGTGTGCCAACCTTGTGAAGACTTACAGAAAATGTTTGACCTCTGGCATTGCCAGCAAAAGATATATAGCAAAGTATTGAGATGAACTTTTGTAACTGACCAAATACTTATTTTCCACCAAAATTTGAAAAAAAAATTCTTTCCAAATCAGACAATGTGATATTCAGAATTTGTTTTCTCATTTTGTCTCTCATAGTTGAGGTCTACCTATGATGTCAATTACAGGACTCTCTCATCTTTTTAAGTGGGAAAACTTACACAATTGGTGGCTGACAAAATACTTTTTTTCCCCACTGTATAGATTAGGGCTATATTAAACCCTTCCTGACGAGGAGATTTTCCATTTTTGCCCTTCTTTTCCAAGAGCAATAACTTTTTTCTTTTTTTCCATTGACATAGCCATATGCCAGGTTGTTTTTTATGGACTGAGTTGTATGTTTGAATGGCACCAATCACTTTATTATGTGATGTACTATATACAGGAAAAAATTTAAAGTGTAGCAAACTTGCCAAAAAAAACACAATTCCACAATTTTCAGGTGGTTTTGTTTTTACAGCCTTCATTACACCGTAAAAATGACCTGCAAATTTGATTCTCCAAGTGAATACGATTATGGTGATACCACACATACGTACATCGTTTTTTTTTTATTTATGCGGTGAAAAAAATACAAGAAATTTGTAAAACAAAAACATTTCTGCTTCTGTCACTATTTTCTGAGCCCGCTAACATTTTCAATTTTCAGATCAATAGAGCTGTGTGAGAGCTTTTTTTCTTGCACCCTGAGCTTACAATTATTTTATATACATTTTGTGGTAGATACAATGTTTTGATTTCCACAGATTGTATTTTTTTGCAATGCTACAGCTGCCGAAAAAATGTGAATATGGCTTTTTTTTTCTTTTTTATTTCAATCTATTGTTTACTCAACAGATTTATTAATTTTATATTTTAACAGATCAGACTTTTATAGATGTGAAGATACTACATATGGAACTTTTTTATTTTAATTTTTTATTTATTTTTTATTGGGGTAAAAGCGTGGCGATTCAAATTTTTATATTTTTAAAAAAAAAATGTTAGGAAGTGATAGAGAATACTAGAGATATGTGGAGCGGCGCACAAGATATATTTATATATAACAATATTTATGTACAGTATGTGTTACATATATAGAGATATATATATACATATAGTGGCTTACAGATATTGGAAAAGCTGCCGAGCGTAGAACAACTCTCTGTGGAGGCAAGCTTCTCTTCACCTAATTTAGCTCACCTTATCTTATTTTGCTTCAGGCAACAAAATTAAATGCCAGAAGTTCCATCACATGCTCAATAACTCAGTCCAGCATGAAGCGGTGGAGCAACAGTCGTCATCTTTTACCACCAGCTTTATCAGAACAGGATCTTCATTTATCTATGAGACCTACCTGTACAGATGGGCAAAGCATTTTCTGACCCCAAATGAAAGAAAAAATACAAGACCACAATATTTGTTTCTAAGTAAGATCCTTTATTTTTGTACATATAATGGTAGATGAAAATATCATAATTCTGCTGTTTTTTGTTTCTTAGAAAGCCTTCTTAAGACCCAGACTATTAGAATAATTCTAGCCTTTGGCATAGTAGAAGCTTTTTTATAAAACTGCCTGTATCTGCTGAAAGGATGCTATGGGGAAGGGGGAAATTAATTTCCCCTTGCTCTTTTTTAGTATAGAATCACTTGCCCTTATAAAGGATAACATACTTGTAGCAGAAGTACAATAATGAATCACAGTATAAGCCATTTCTTAACATGCATTTCCCTTAATATGCAAAACTATTTTCTATAGCAATTTATATAAATAATAATTTATCTTTAACTACAGTGATCTCTAAAGTTGCAAAATTATTTTGCTTCGAAGATTTGAAAATGTGGCAACTTGAGACCAAAGTAATCTGTTCTGAAGAACTGTTCCCGCTAATCTGTGCACTGTGGAAAAGATAGCGTTAACCTCTTCACAACGCGGCCAATTTCCGACTTTGCGTTTCCGTTTTTTCCTCCATTTCTTCCCAGACTTTTATTTTTCTGTCCACATAGACATATGAGGGCTTTTTTTTATGCGGGACCATTTGTACTTTTGAATGTCACCATTAATTTTACCACATAATGTAATCAAAAACGGGGAAAAAAATTCCAATTGTGGTGAATTTGTGAAAAAAACACAATTCTGACATTGTTTTTACGGAATTGTTTTTACGGTGCAAATTTTGTGGTAAAAATGACCATGCAATATGATTCTCCTCATCAATATGAATACGGTGATACCAAACATGTGCAGTTTTTTTATTGTTTTAGTGGTGAAAAAAAATCAGAAGTTTGAAAAAAAAAATTTGGGGGTTGTGTCACCATTTTGCGAGACCTGTAATATTTTTATTTTTCAGCTGATGGAGCTGATTGATAGCATATTTTTTAGGGGTGAAACAATGTTTTTATTAATACCATTTTGAAATAGATGTGACTTTTTTATTGCTTGCTACAGCATTTTTTTGGGAACTGCTTCGACCAAAGAATCGTAATTTTGGCGTTCTTAAATATTTTTCTGTGTACAGTGTTTACCGATCGGGTTAATTGTTTTATGTTTTGATATTTTTCTGCATGCAGCTATAACATATATAAGTATTTTTTTATTTCTTTATTTTTAAATGGGGGCAAGAGGGTGATTTGAACTTTTAGGGGGGTTTCTTAGATATTTTTTTTTATTTTTTTTTTTACTTTTTACTGATCTTAGGGGATTTGAAGATCGTCCGATCGCTTGTGCTGTATACAGCAATGCCACAGCATTGCTGCATGTAGCAGAAATCACAGTCTCTATTGAAGCCCAGCCACAGGCAGTGTTTCAAAGAAGCTCAGTAATAACAAGCACGTGGGTCATCAGCTGACTCCCGGCTGCCATGATAACCCATGCCGATGGGTGGAGGTAATGACACGCACGCCGGCGCACGTTAAATGCCGCTGTCAGAGATTAACAAGTTAACAATGGTGGGCGGAGTTCTGCTTCACCCGCGATTGTTAGGATCAGGTCCTGGCTGTAATACTCAACCATCGCTTGCCAGGTATGGGGTGGGATTACTGCGTGAGCCCGCTACATACACCCACTTCCGGCATGCACGGTATATAAACAGCGGTTGTCGTGAAAGGGTTAAAAACATCACACTCTGCTGACAGGTATATCTGTTATTGGACTTGTTGACCTCATTAAAAAAAAATTTGACTTTTACCTTTATAGATTGATCAGCTTAGTGGGCGAATTTCTCTGAAGTCCCAAAGTGTCAAACACAATAAGAAAAAAATAAGCGTAAAATTTCATGATCACTATGATAACAACTAAGATAGAAAAAAATAAGTTGCTAGAATCTTTAAATCACTTTTTATGTTGAGGACCAGATCTTTTTTTTACCTGAAAACAAAATTGCACTGCCCTTATCTTGTATACAAAAAAGCAGGACAGTCCATATAATACACTCAGAGTAAAGTACGGTACATGTAGTAAAAGTAAAGAGCAATTCATTACCTTTAGTGCAGCTAAAGAGCAGTACAGTACGCACAGGTCAGGAGGATAGCAGAGCAATGGAGGTAATTCAAGTAGAGAGAAGAGCAGTATTTGTCGTACAAGTAGAGAACTGTACGGTTCATGTAGCACAGGTAGGGAGTAGTACAGTACATTTAGGTAGAAATCAGCAGAGAATACACAGCACAAGAGGAGAGAACGATACATGTAATACAAGTAGCGTGAAGAGCAGTATGTGTAGTACAAGTAGAGACCTGTACAGTACATGTAGTATAGGTAGAGTGTAGTACATAACAAACAGTGCAGGTAGCGGGCAGTACAGTATGCACACAGGAGGATAGAAGAACAATACATGTAACAAAAGTAGACTGAAGAATGGTATGTGTAGTACAAGCAGAGTCCTGTACAGTACATGTAGTATAGGTAGAGAGTAATATGGTGCATGTGGTACAGGTAGGGAGTAGTACAGTACATATAGTGCAGGTAGAGTGCAGTACAGTACACACAGCACAGGAGGATAGCAGAACAATCATTGTAACAAAAGTAGACTGAAGACTGGTATGTGTAGTACAAGTAGAGACCTGTACAGTACATGTAGTATAGGTAAAGAGTAATACCCTAGACCGGTAGAGAACAGTTCCATACATTTAGTGCAGGTAGAGAGCAACAATACACATAGCATAGGAGGGTAGCAAAACAATACATGTAATGAAAGCATAGTGAAGAACGATACATATAGTGCAGGTAAAAAGCAGTGTAATGCACATAGGCTCTCTGCCCATTGCTAGAATGGGTTATGTATGTTCCTCAACCTTCTTTTAGTTCTTCCTTGGCCACAAGTATGCAACCAGGAATTGAATGGGATAACCAATGGCTCATGTACTCTGCTGCTCTATTTAAAGTCTACAGAATAAACCTAGATAGCCAAATGCTGCATTTGGCTATAACGGACACTTATTCCTATAAGGAATCCAAATGGGAGTGACAAGCTAGATGCAGAACTAGCATTGAACTTCTCCTGAATATGGTCTCGCGGCCTGAGGAGAACCAGATGAACAAGTGGCTTCCGCTGATCCAACGATTATCAACTATGCAGTGGATAAGTGAAAGTTTTGAAAGAGTAGAATACTCCTACAACTGTTTCAGTATTAGATATGCCTTGGATTTCTGGCCACAACATTCTCCAGATTATGGAGGACTCATCAAGTGATGCATTCAGATTATGGGGATGTTTTTGGAGATTGTGCGATGTCACGGGTGCATTGGCACATTTTCCCAGTGGTTAAATCAGCCAGGTAGATTTAGTAGGCGACAATTTGACAAGCATCAAGAAAAAGGAGCGGGGTTGCACTACCAATACTAATGCTAATATTAAGGAGGGGGGTAAGTCATGTAGAGGAGAGATGCATGATAATGTACAGAAAAAGACACTACATAGTGATGAGCACACTTCCAAATAGAGAAAATAGAAGAAAAAATTATTGAACAACATATGATAAAATCATTTAAAAGAGGCCATAAAACAGCATATACACTATCCCCCGCATGACAAATGTTAAATAACAAACAATTGTTGGCACCCCAAAATTCGTTCAAATATGATAAATCAATTGGAGATGACTAACAGAAAATGGGACAATGTATCATTTGAAAATCCCCAGTATGCACATGGAAAATGGAATATATTGATAGGTGAGTAACTATAACATGTATAACATGCAATATGATAAAAGGTAATATGAAACCATAAACCTGATGTGGTCAAAAGATAGAGAATAATTAGACCAATAGATAATGCCCAATGCTCAATGTTGGGCTGGAAGATCTGAGAATAATCTATCTCCCAAAGCGGTGTATACATATTGAGACAAATGGATTCTGGAGGCGCTCCCGTGGAAGGAAGAGTTACCAAAAAATTGTTGAATCTTCCAATTGTGGTGCAATCACATGGAGAATATTCCACCAGGGATTAATATTTGTAGGTTTATTAAAAAATCATAAATCCGTGAATATACATAAGGGACATGGATGTACAAAGGGGAAGGGAGAAGGGAGTCTTTAAAAAGGATCACACAACACGTTTCTGCTCATAGAGCCTTCATCAGGTGTGTATGAGACCTTAGGTTTGACTGAACTCTTATACCTAGCATCTTTACTTGTGGGTGGGGTCACCCTCAGAGGTAACACCCAACTCAAATCTACTCTTCCTCTCTGTTGTGGAGTCTGGAGTCTAATTGATGAATATAGGTGGACTCATGTATACATATATTTCTTACCAATAGTGTCATTGCTCAAATTTTAAAAATCGTCACCCAAATGTGAGCAGGAAGCCTATGTTAACCAAATGAATATTTTGTCAAAATCTATAATTATCTACCATGTGGAGTTCCTACAAGAAATCTAAAAATTGATTTAGGGAGCCATTGGACTGATATGATGGGTAGCAAAAAAATAAATAAATAAAAAAAAAAAAAAACGAAAAAAAATGAAATAAATTTTTAAAATTAAAAAAAAAAACCCATCCCAGACCAGACACATAGATGCATGCTTACTCCCGGAGTCTCACCTCTCCGCCGCAGTCCACAGAGCGGCCCCGAACCGGGGTGGTGAGTGTTATTGTGATACAAATTGTTGTTTGATGTGTCAGATTGCTTATATTTTTTCTTTTGGTTGTTCCCCACACATATATATACATTCACACATATATATATATATATATATATATATATATATATATATATATATATATGGATTGGATCTCGAATATAACATGATAATATGATGCTTTAGCATCTGCTGGATAATAATTGGGGCATGTGTTGATAAAAATAAAGGAAAGTGATTTGATGGTATATTTTCAATTGTCTCATGAATTTTTGATCTATAATGATTAAAATATATGTATGTGCTGGTGATAAATTGAATGTGAATGGGTGAATTATAGGGGGGGGATTAAAACCAATGACGCGTATATTGATGTTACTTGCCACTACAACGATAATGTTAATTCTCAGATGGAATGATTTGCACATATGAACAAGTTATATGAGAAGGAGGTCAAATGAGACCAACTGGCAAAGACATATGATATATTGGAGAGATATCAGGGATTGCCAGATAGATGCCCCAGGTCCTTAGTTCTGATACAGGACTTTACTGTAAGTGTCATGAAATTAATTGCCATGGAAAAAGTGGTGTTATTCAGCTAGCTACATTTCCCTTATACTGTCTCAACTGTCTCGTTAAATCCATCTGGATACAGACTACCCAGTCTGTAGATCCAGTAGGATTCTTTCGCATTGAGGACCGATTTTCTGTTCTTGGTGAGTGGTGGAATTTGCTCTACGGGTGTAACTGTTATGGAGTCAAAGTTCTTGTTGCGCACAAGAGTGATGTGTTTGGAAAGGCTCTGTTTGAGAAACCCCTTTTTAACGTTGTGCCTGTGGCCATTCATACGGCTTTGTAGTGTTTGGGTGGTCCGTCCTACATAATGTAACCCACAACTACATGTTATAGTATATATATCTAAAACTTGTTATAGTCTATAATCTCCTCCGTATTCACACTGTAGATCCCTCACTTGAAAGTCCCAAGACCCATCTGATATGTCTCCAAGCTGGAAGATGACATGCAGAGATAGTATTCACTGAAGTGGCGGGTCAGCCATTATCTTTGTAGATTCAAGTGAAAAGGAGAGGGGTCAAGATTTATTCAATCCATTATAATATACAGTACAGACCAAAAGTTAGGACACACCTTCTCATTTAAAGATTTTTCTGTATTTTCATGACTATGAAAATTGTACATTCACACTGAAGGCATCAAAACTATGATTTAACACTTGTGGAATTAGATACTTAACAAAAAAGTGTGAAACAACTGAAAATATGTCTTATATTCTAGGTTCTTCAAAGTAGCCACCTTTTGCTTTGATGACTGCTTTGCACACTCTTGGCATTCTCTTGATGAGCTTCAAGAGGTAGTCACCGGAAATGGTTTTCACTTCACAGGTGTGCCCTGTCAGGTTTAATAAGTGGGATTTCTTGCCTTATAAATGGGGTTGGGACCATCAGTTGTGTTGTGCAGAAGTCTGATGTATACACAGCTGATAGTCCTACTGAATAGACTGTTAGAATTAGTATTATGGCAAGAAAAAAGCAGCTAAGTAAAGAAAAACGAGTGGCCATTATTACTTTAAGAAATGAAGGTCAGTCAGTGCGAAAAATTGGGCAAACTTTGAAAGTGTCCCCAAGTGCAGTTACAAAAACCATCAAGCGCGACAGAGAAACTGGCTCACATGAGGACCGCCCCAGGAAAGGAAGACCAAGAGTCACCTCTGCTTCTGAGGATAAGATTATCCGAGTCAACAGCTTCAGAAATCGCAGGTTAACAGCAGCTCAGATTAGAGACCAGGACAATGCCACACAGAGTTCTAGCAGCAGACACATCTCTACAACAACTGTTAAGAGGAGACTTTGTGCAGCAGGCCTTCATGGTAAAATAGCTGCTAGGAAACCACTGCTAAGGACAGGCAACAAGGAGAACAGACAAGTTTGGGCTAAAGAACACAAGGAATGGACATTAGACCAGTGGAAATCTGTGCTTTGGTCTGATGAGTCCAAATTTGAGATCTTTGGTTCCAACCGCCGTGTCTTTGTGCGACACAGAATAGGTGAACGGATGGACTCTACATGCCTGGTTCCCACCGTGAAGCATGGAGGAGGAGGTGTGATGGTGTGGGGGTGTTTTGCTGGTGACACTGTTGGGGATTTATTCAAAATTGAAGGCATACTGAACCAGCATGGCTACCACAGCATCTTGCAGCGGCATGCTATTCCATCCGGTTTGCGTTTAGTTGGACCATCATTTATTTTTAAACAGGACAATGACCCCAAACACACCTCCAGGCTGTGTAAGGGCTATTTGACCAAGAAGGAGAGTGATGGGGTGCTACACCAGATGACCTGGTCTCCACAGTCACCAGACCTGAACTCAATCGAGATGGTTTGGGGTGAACTGGACCGCAGAGTGAAGGCAAAAGGGCCAACAAGTGCTAAGCATCTCTGGGAACTCCTTCAAGATTGTTTGAAGACCATTTCCAGTGACTACCTCTTGAAGCTCATCAAGAGAATGCCAAGAGTGTGCAAAGCAGTCATCAAAGCAAAAGGTGGCTACTTTGAAGAACCTAGAATATAAGACATATTTTCAGCTGTTTCACACTTTTTGTTAAGTATATAATTTCACATGTGTTAATTCATAGTTTTGATGCCTTCAGTGTGAATGTACAATTTTCATAGTCATGAAAATACAGAAAAATCTTTAAATGAGAAGGTGTGTCCAAACTTTTGGTCTGTACTGTAGATCCCAATCCATCTCCCGTAGTATTGGTAGTGCAACCCCGCTCCTTTTTCTTGGTCCTTTGTTGCATCCACATTGAGATTCTCCTTGTGGGAAACTTTCTGGGGTTAGCACAAAGTCTATTGTAACATTTTCCTCATTCTTTTCTAATTTTTATTTTATTCTCTCCTTATCTTGAAGTGTGGCACTTGACGGTTGGACTGTGTCGGTGCATGATCATGGATTGGGATTCACGGGAGGCTACGTGGCGAGCTATGTCATCAGACATCTTTTCAGCATCTTCCAGCCCTACACCAAACTCTGATTTCACACAAATTACCAATGAGCTAACCACCTCCCATAAAACTGGCATTAAATTATGGTGGAATATTCGTAGCTTGGAGGAATACATGAAGGCCAGTATTGTACCACGGGGATTGAGAATCCCCATTTATCCTTCATGGGAATCCGCTCCCAATTACCAAAATATTTGGGAACAGGGCCTTCTGCGTTGCTCCTCTATAATTATTAATATGCTCCTAAAGCATGATAGTGAACTACTGTCCAACATGAAATCTCACCTTAAATCTCCAGAAACCAAATGATCTCAAACGGTAGATGCCCAACAAATACAGTTATATAACACCAAACTCAAGGACATTCTTGACAAATTTGAGCGGGATATCATTGATGGCAAAAGAAAGAAGTTCTACAAGGACCGATTGGATTTTGAAAATAGCCAGGCCTTTAGGTGGCAGCATCGGGGGAACACACATGCCCCTAAAAGGCATATTCAGCAGAATACTGTCCATGGGGACATTGCAGCGGATGAACTGGGCTCGAGTGATTTTTTTTTATTGTCAGGAGGGAGCGGCACAGATACCGGACCAAAAGAGGCAAGAGCCGCAGTAAACATTTTTCCAAGAGTCACCAGAAACAGGGGCAGAAGGACACCATATCCGCCCCACAGACGACAGAGACGCTTCTAGGACTAGTGGCATTTCCCTCCACTGCAGACAGGTACTTACCGTCATGGACGGATACATTACAAATTATAAATCTGTCTAGTTATGATCTATCTGCAGTGGAGGTTTCAGTGTTGCAAAGAGATCTCGCTTTTTCACCGGCTCAGAATTTGGATACGTTTTTGCTTGTTAAAAACCTTTTTCTTTTCAGCAGAAATCTATTATTCAAAGTTATCTACAAAAAAAACGGAAGTGGTGGACCGTCTCGCGGAAAATGATCGACAGGCCTTCCAGGATCTCATGGATCTTCTTACCGAAAACAAACCTCAAGCAGGTAGGAAGATATTTCCCTATAGAAATAAATCCACCATGTCACCATCATTCGCATTGGTACCGGCAATTAAAATGTTTTTTGAATTGGTCAAGGAAGATATCCACCATCTATCCTCTCGTGCCACTAAAAACAAAAACCTGAGTAAAACAGAAGTTCAGGCCATTTCTGCCTTAGAAAACAATAACTCCTTCTTAATAAAGGAGGCTGATAAGGGAGGGAACGTGGTCCTGTGGCCGATTGAGATGTACCTGGAAGAAGCCTATAGGCAATTGACGAATTGTGGGTTTTATCGCAAGCTTCCTGCGCACCCTACATTGGCCTTTACGTCTAAACTTTGAGGGTTATTAAATCTGGCCTTTAGCATGGGCATGATTAGCCAAAAGTAAAAGAGTTACATGTGAGTGGAATATCCCGTTGTCCCCACATTTTATATGCACCCAAATGTGCATAAAAATATATCTAAACCACCGGACCGACCAATCGTCTCCAGTATAGGTGGCCTATGTGAGAAAGCGGGCACTTTCGTTGATTTCTTTTTGCAATCTTTGGTTTCTTGGTTTCAAACATTTGTCCAGGATATCTCACACTTCATATGTATCTGCAGGGACATCACGATTGTATCTCCAGCACTTTTGGTCACTTGTGATGTGGAGTCACTTTACTTCAACATCAATCATACAGATGGTAGGAAGGCAGTGGCCTATTTTTTTGATTTGCAAATAGCATATGACCACCTACACGACTCCTTCATTATAGATTTACTGGACTTTATACTCCAGCATAGTTATTTCTTATTTGACAGGTCTTATTACCGTCTAATCTCAGGGGTCGCCATGGATGGCAGATGCGCCCCTGCTTTTGCAAACCTATTCTTGGGGTGGTCGGAGGCCACGGTGATCTTCCCCTTTCATTGGTTCAAAAAATATATCCGTCATTGGTATAGATATATCAATGACGTGTTTTTCATTTGGTTGGGCAGCACCGATGAATGTGAACAATTTTTCAAATTTTTCAATACAAATTCTCTTAACATTTCTCTCACTTATTCTACTTCAGCCAACTCAGCCATTTTTTTGGACCTTAAAATTTCCATTCATGAGGATCGAATTCTTACGGATCTGTATCGCAAGCAGACTGCTACCAACAATCTCCTCCTCTTCTCGAGTTCTCATCCATTGCACACCAGACAGGGTGACCCAGTTGGGCAATTCTTGAGAACGAGGCGCAACTGCACACTGGATGAAGATTTCCGTCATCAGGCTGAAGATCTTACACATCGCCTCAAAAAGAAGGGCTATCCCAGAAGGGTGATCTCTAGAGCCTATCAACAGGCTAGATCCAAGACACAAGAGACCCTCCTCACCCCTAAGAAGAAGGACCTACATTTCACTACCAACTATGTGGACCAATTGGAAGAGGTGAGAGACATTCTTTGCAAACATTGGGATATACTAAAAACTGATCGGCAGACATCCTCAGTTACAACGGACCGCCCTTTATTGACAGCAAGGAGAGCACCTAATTTGAGGGATATTTTCAAAGACCCACTTCCAAAGACTCACATATTAACTTAATAGGGGTATTTCGCTTAAGGGTTCCTTTCCCTGTGGGGATTGCAATATATGTCAGTACATGCACCAGACCCGTGACAAATTTGTTAATCCCCTTGACAACAAAACATATTATCTCAGAAGTTATATTAACTGCAAAACAAAATGCGTAATTTATGCTATCATTTGCCCCTGACACCAGGTATATGTGGGACAGACCTCACAGGAGTTGAGGAAGCGCATACAAAAACATTTCTCTACAATCAATTTGGCAGCTACAGATCTTAGAAAGGGGAGATCGCTTACTTCAGTGGCTTCCCACTACCTTAACCATCATTAGGGCAGTCATGCGGATACACGTATCGTGACCCTTTAAAAAATCACTGGATCTGGTAGAGGCAACAACATAAATAGGAGATTGTTACAAACAGAATCACGGTGGATCTACGAACTACACTCGGTAGCTCCATTTGGATTAAATGAGGAACTTTTATTCTCAGGTTTTTTAGGTTGATAATTGACGTGGCCATGACTTAGGTTCTACTTTCAGTGTATGCATGTTATCTAATTCCTCCAATTTTTATTTGAAAGGCACATCTTGGAGGTGAATTGCATCACTCTACGGGGATACACTGAGGAAATATAAATAAAAATATCCACCATCAAGGATGCCAGGATATGTTTTCTGGACTAGCCCTATGGGAGATGGTAGATCTACATTATAATGGATTAAATACATCTTGACCCCTCTCCTTTTCACTTGAATCTACAAAGATGATGGCTGACCCGCCACTTCGGTGAATACTATCTCTGCATGTCATCTTCCAACTTGGAGACATATCAGCTGGGTCTTGGGACTTTCAAGTGAGAGATCTACAGTGTGAATACGGAGGAGATTATAGACTATAATAAGTTTGAGATATATGTGCCCCCCTTTTTCTTTATTCTGTGGGTTGGGATTTTTATTCTTTTTTTGACCTTTTGATGGGTGTTTTTCCACTTCCTCGATATTTCTTTCTCCTCCTAATTTGTTTTGACCACCCTTGCAATAGGACCATAGGACCATCCATCCTTGATTGGACCTTGTTCACTTTTCCCTCCATTCTTCTTCCCCCCTTTGGTACTAAGAATATCTATAAAAATATCTTTAGTTTCTCTTTTTTTGTATTTTGACACTCATTTTCGGGTGCATCGACCATTATTATACTACCTGGTAATATACCAGGGCTGATGGTTTCAGTAGGTTCGCCTGACTAAATATTCGTAGCAAATGGATTTCCTTCTTGACTCTTTGTTTTGGTCTAAATATGTTGCAACATATCATGGATGCTGAAGGATGAATATATCCTCGCCCCTGTCTCATATTAATCGCTAGACTCTGTCGACCTTGGCTGTATGCAGTGAGGGCTTTCTGTCCCTCACCCCATGTGGCCAAAGCATGACAGCGTTAGCTATTTACAACTCAAAGCGTATGACACTTTCTTCAATATGCTCTATGCCACGTGAGTGGCCTTTATGTACATCTCTTGCACATGTGTGCACATCCTCTGTGCTGATATTGAACATACTTGACCGCCCACTGGGAGTCATGGTTACACACTTTTGTGTCTCTCTCTATACTGGGGACGGTATTAGCTGATGCTGCGCCTCCCACGTCATTTCCGGCAGCGTGTTTTCCGGTTCAGGCCGGCCGGGCCGAGACACGCCACCACTGGTAAGTGCTACCACTCACCATAAGGATATATAATGGACTAACACTTACGGAAACCATTCCCCTGACGAAGCCGTGTGGGTCACGGCGATACGGGTGGGGCTTTCCTGTGTCCTCCGCTGATGCCATTCAGGCCCCCTCCCCTTTTATGCGACCTGGTGTTTTAGGTAACATTCTATTGTCCTGTCAGGACACCTGCCGTATACACCCCTTTGGGAGATAGATTATTCTCAGATCTTCCAGCCCAACATTTGGCATTGTGCATTATCTATTGGTCTAATTATTCTCTATCTTTTGACCACATCAGGTTTATGGTTTCATATTACCTTTTATCATGAAGGTCATTTGATTGGGTTAGGCATTCTTTTGGGATATATGTCTTTGTTTACTCATATTGATGTTATTTTTCATCTTTGTGCATGTTGCATGTTATAGTTGCTCAGCTATCAATATATTCCATTTTCCATGTGCATACTGGGGATTTTCAGATGATACATTGTCCCTTTATCTGATAGTCATCTCCAATTGATTTATCATATTTGAACGAATTTTGGGGTGCCAACAATTGTTTGTTATTTAATATTTGTCATGCGGGGGACAGTGTATATGCCATTTTATGACCTTTTTTAAATGATTTTATCATGTGTTGTTCAATAAACTTTTTTTCTATTTTCTCTATTGGAGGTGTGCTTTTCGCTATGTAGTGTCTTTTTCTATACATTATCAATTTGACAAGCATGACCTTGACCTTCAGTGTCGTCATAGGAATCAAGTAAAGAATATCTCCTTGCTTTCCTACACACAACACAACAACTTTCCGGTATATATTTTAATAGAATGGTAGTTATTTTTATGAACTCTCTTATGCCTGCCGTTCCTTTGAGATCTATCTCCAGCTGAAAAATTATTTCCTTGAAACTTGCTTTCAAACACATGGATCCTTAGCTGAGATGTCTCCAGTGCAGTTTTGTCACAGACTTTGTCATCCTCCTTGAAACAGTCAGAAAGGATTGAGACAATTGTAGGCATCTCCCTTGTGACAAATATGTAGATAAGATAAGCCACTCTGCATATTCAAAAGTTATTGTTAGTGATTCTGAAAAGGAGACAAGAGGAAATGTTTAAAATAATGTCTTTTACTTACTCAGTAATTGCTGTGGGAAATGAGCACTTACAGTATATTGTGCCTGGAATTAATAGATTCAACTCTTATTATTTTTAAATTTCCACAAATGTGGGATGAGCTGAAGTAAATTCATTGTGTCTCATGTCACAGGTGTATTTCATTCTTTAAAAAACCGTCTTTTGACTTTTATGTCCTTTATAATCATTTGCCTGGGGGTTCATCAAATTTAACAATGAAGTTAGATTCAAGAGAAATCATGCTGATAAGATTTTAAATGCAGAGAATTAAATATTCACTTTGATTACATTGACTCAGGTCATAGCGGTATTGTGCCATCATTGAGAATTGTATTCAAAAGTTGTCACACATTCAAAGTTAAATAAAATATATTCTTTTTTTTTGTATCACAGAAGAGATCAGAATACATTACTGTAATAAGTAATAAATGTATATATAAATGCCAAAGAGTAGAGGTAGCACTCCAAGGATGTAGGTAAAAAAGTCAAGTTTATTCTAAATTGCAGCCTTTTCGAGCATGGACATACTAATACAGTATAATTGCAATTTTCAACATTGAAATTGCAACACCAAGAATAAAAAATAAGGGAATTATGGAAATTACAGGATTGACAGATATGGCAATGATATGTATATGATGAAAAAAGGGAAATTACCGTAATTTTTAAAATTAACTTGATTTAATTAGTATTGAGTATGAGTATGCACTTACACAACTTGGCATCCTATCAATAAGGTAATTAATTGTTGTCTGAGAAATGTTGTGCCACGCTGATTGCACTTGGGCACACAAATCATCAAGATCTGAATCTGGCAGCTGCCTTTGCAATTATCAATTAATAACAAGCCAGAGGTGCTCAACAAGGGACAAGCCCTGGGATACTGCAGGTCACGCAGGCAGCTAAATATCATGAGAAAAATGCAGACTGGTGTCTTCATGTTTAAAAATAGCTACTGGGATACTTTCACATTCTCTTTTGAAGGCCTCTTCATGCTGCAAGCATTTTAAACCTACAGGTATTTCATATAATTTTATAGCATTGTGCGGTTAAAATGAAATATTCCTTTTTTTCCACTTACAGTAAATGTTGTTTTAGGCCCACAATTTTCATTTTCACAAGATTAACAGAAGAAAATAGCTCCACAATTTGTTACACGATTTCTTATGAATGTGGCAATAGCCAGTATGTACAAGGACAAGGCAGAAGTAACAAACTAAACTATTTATTCTCTTAACACAGAAATGAAGGGATTAATTTTGCAAGAAGTCAATTATTCAAATACAGGATATTAGGAAATACAATATTAGCGAAAATGATATTGAACACGCTTTAACGGTTGCAGTAAAGATTCCCTCTCCTATCTACAACAATAAGGCCGCAACTAGAATGTTTCTTTAGCACTTTTCCATTCAAGTTATAGGTGCTAATGGGGGTCACTGGTATTTCCCGCTAGGCCACAAGTCCTCCTGACAAAGTCAAGTAAAGCTCTATGGGCCCTCCTCACACTGTGCACAGCTCTGGACCACACCCTGCACCATACGTCAGCATTGGAAGTAACTGCCCGGTTTACTCGTGTCTCCTAATCACCACTGCAGATGTCCACTTCCAGATGGCGGTCTACACCCGATCTTTGGTGCTTGACCTGCAATGGTCAACTATCGGACCATGACGGATGAGGGCTGGGCCGCAGGTCTTGACTGGCGTAGTCTAGATCCCGGGACTTAACTGTCATCATCTGGATCTCACTCACTGACTCACAACATCCTGAACTCATTCTCCACGTGCGGCCCTGGGGACTTGTACGTTGCTCTATGCAAACGCCCCGCTGGTTTCACATGTTGGCGCCAACTGACTTCCCACCTTGACGCCTGACCTGGTGCTCTATTTAGACCCGTCCTTTCCAAAACCATTTTCCCATCCTTCGGTTCCGCTGGATTCAGTTTGAACAGTAAGTGGCAATCTCTGGTCACAAATGCTACACAACACTGGGGAACTTCATCCTCCACAGCACACCCCCTTATATGTACACACAACACTGTTTATTCTGAAAATTACTTCAAAGCACAATTAACCCCTAAAGAAATTGTTCACTCCTTGAACAACCGTTTATTAAAAACAACAGTTCACCATATAAAATAAAAACACCATGCACTCACCTGAAGGACCTGTACCATTCCAGTGATGTTTGTGCTATGCCTCCCAGTGCTCACATGACATTGTTATGCTGTGTGTTCACTGCAGTCTATCAGTCTTTGCTGATAGCTGTAGTGCTAACTTTCCAAAAAATATCACATAAGCACATGCAGGCACAGCACTGACATCACTGCAACGGTACTGGTCTGGCTGGTGAGTTTATAGTGTTTTCATTTTACATTGGGCACTGATGCTGTTAAGAAGGGGTTATCCAAGTTGTACGGCAGGTCCACAGGTTGCCGGCCATCAATTTTATCGGAGGTGGCTGTTTTCCTAGGTAAGGAGTAAATGGGTGCAGTCAGGGCCGGACTGTCCATCTGGCAATTCTGGCAAATGCCAGATGGACTGATGCCAGCTGTGGGCCTCCCCTTCACACCTGGTAAATACATGCAAACCTTCCCCCTGACGCCACATTTGTTCTATTTACATTCCTGCACTGTGCAGGGATTAACTCCAGTGGTCACCTGACATCCGTTTCTTTCTATTTCCATTCAGTACATGAAGGAGGAAGGAGGGCATGATTCCGATGCAGCCAGTCAGCTTAAAGGAGTCTAAAATGAAAACTCTCCTGGCTTTTGGACAAATCCAGACAAGCCAAGAAAGTGAGAGCTACTTATGTTTTGTCAACTCCTTTGGATGTAAGTTACGGCCAACGTAGGTGAGAGTAAAGAAGTCCTTAAATTGCTACAGGGATCATCTGGAATGGTGTCAGCACCAGAGGTGAGTAAAAGTCTTATTTTTTTACTGGGAGGAATAAAATAATATTGATTTAGAAGGGGTTGTCCGAGTAGTGGACAACCCCTTAACTAAGCAACAAATTTTATATTAATCTTTTATCTATTTCCTCTTTGATGGTGTTTTGTTTGAAAATCCCCATTACATGCTGGGATACTCAAATGAGTTGTCATCAGGAGGCAGAGGCTGGCATCAGTGCCACAGCCTCTTTCCCCACCCTGAAACTAAGTGTCATCCAGGGGGAGACATATCATTGATGTAAACTGTGGTGCCGCACAGGGACCCAAGAGGTCAGGGGGCCCATTTTCACCTCCAAAACAGGTGGAATTGTGCATTATTATGAGCTGGGGCGTACATAGGAATCATGGGGCCCTATAGCAGAAGTTCTAATTGGGCCCCCCTTCTCCTGGGCCCCCCCTCCCCACCCCAAAAAATGTAAACCTCACAACTTTCCAGCCTTTACATAATAATTTTCTTCCTGCTGAAGTCCTAGATTCCTTTTTCTTTGCCCCATAAAGTGTGATGCCAACAAAAGTGTCATCCAAACACAGAATGATACCCCCATGGTGAATTCCTCCACATGCGCAGTATAATGACCCTACTGTACCTCACCTCAACTGCCCTGGCAAAGTATGGTGACCCCAACACAGTATGATCCTCCAACTTTGACCCCCACACAGCCCTCCATGCAGTATAATGGGCCTATATGCAGTATAATGGCCCCGCACAAACCTTCACACTCTACATAGTATAATGCACTCCCCATGGTCCTCCGCACAGTATATTGCACTCCCCATGGTCCTGTATGCAGTATAATGTAGCCCCCCATAGAGTAAAAATGCGGCCCCCACCATAGAATAAAAATGCAGCCCCCACCATATGGTAAAATGCAGCCCCAGTCCTCCAGTATTATCAGTACTCACTGATTTGAAAATAAATACATACTTACGGCTCCTCATTCCCTGCTGCTTCAGTCTCTGCAGCGCGTCTCTGTCATCACCTCAGCAGCTGCCAGCTCCACTGTCTGACAGAGTGTGGCGCGTCATCATGCCGCTGCGTCAGACGCAGAGGAGGAATGATGAGAGAGGGAGTGTCACATGACGCAGAGAAATATAGGTTTACAACACAGGACCCAGCCTGCCTCCTCATCCTTCACATATGCAAACATACGCACACACACAGTACGCAGACATGCACGCACATGCACATGGTACACAGATATGCACACATACAATAAGCAGACTCGTGCATACAGACATACATACATATTTGAACACATTCTTAAAAACACATAAAACAGACATAAATATATACACACAGTCATACAGAAATTCACAGCGAAAATATGCTGCATCCAAAGCTCTGCTATTGCCTGATCGTGGGCACATAACCTTAGAGTATGTGCAAACAGCTTTTTTTCAGGCAAATTCCGCCTGAGACCCACCAGAAAAAGTGCTAAAATAAAACGTAAAAAAAGAATGAACATATGCACAGAAATGTCAAAATAACTTGCTATTATACATCTGGTTTAATCTATTTTCATTGTAACCTGTTAGTTTGTCCATCTTGTTTCTTTCTTTCTTTCAAGTCTATATCTTGTAAAATATGAAAAACTTTCAATAAAAATTATATAAAAAAAAATAACTTGCTATGCGTACTTTCCATCCTTTGTAACTTTTAACTGGTTCAGGCTTCAAAAGCTGTGAAGCAACTAAAAAGAAGTGACCTGACCATTCTTCAGGCAATCTCCACTTGGAAGTCACAACTAATTTATACATGAAATAAAAAAAATAAGATGCCGATGACAAGGACGTTTCAATAAACAACAAAAAAGACACTTCAAGACAAACACAACTGGCATTTTTTTGAACCGTCAAGTAACTTTTCAGAATAAGCTGTCCTGTGTGAGTGCACATCCTATATTCTCATTAGTTTTCGTAGAGCAAGAAAGCCAGCTCACCATGAATGTCCAATTCCTTTAGGTGCATGGAACTCCGTCCTAATCAGATGTCTATAACAATATGGTCCTGTTCCTTCAATGAAATTCCAGACTTTATGCAATCATGATTCAAATTCCATTTTAGAGAGAATTCAAAGAAATAAGCTTGCCCCTCTACATACTTTATCAGTAGCTTGCAATCCACTATTTGCTGGGGGAGGAGGCTAGCTGCAGTGATCTCTCCCATAGATAGCACAACACAGAGAAAGGGACACCTGCTCTTCATTAATTTTTTAGTTTACACAGACAAGCTGCAGCAACATGGAGGACGTTATAAAGCAGAGCTGAGCAGTCTGATCTGAATCAGCTCTGATGTGAGGTAAAACACTTATTACAGAGCTCTGCATCATGGATTTTTGATTACCTTTCCCTGTTCCCTTTCCTGCTCCTCCCTCCTCACCTCTTTATAGAGCAGGAGTAGAGAACCTTTTTTTCTGCCAAGGGCCATTTGGAAATTTACACCATCCTTTGAGGGCCATACAAAATTATCAACTTGAAAATTACCCAGCTTTATTTGAAATAAAAAAATATTTAAGTAACTCACCCATAATGTCACGGCTGAAACTGCGTCTGTTTGGTGCCGCTATTTTATTAGGTGCTATGGATGATGTTGCTACTCGTAAATGCTTTTCCAGATTTGTGTCGGTCTGCAGCACAGGCGACTCTTCATGATAAGTTTTGTAAAGATCTTGCAGCAGTAAGTCATACCGAACACAGATGTATATTACATTGCAGGTATCCTCACAGTGGCAAATTCATCACTGCTCATGTTACAATTTTAAAACTCAAGCAGTGGGAGATCTGCTGTATATACATCACATAGGGGACACATAGATTGCTGTATATCCATCACATAGGAGACACTGAGACTGCCTTATACATGACATAGGAGACACCAAGACTGCTGTATACACATCACAGGAGACATGAAGCTACGGTATATACATCACGGGAGACATGGTGCTGGGGCATAGACATCACAGGAGACATGGGGCTGCAGTATAGACATCACAGGAGACTTTGGGCTAGAGAAAAGGTCATTGCATGCCATAAACGTCTCGCGGGCCCCTGTTTCCCTACCCCTGCCACAGAAGATAATGACTTTGTTACATGAAACCTCCAGTCCATCTCCTCTAAGTTAGATGGACTTGAGGTGATTTCTCACAGTAGATGGTGAGTTCAGGACACAGAGGGGAGGGTAAGAAGTGTTTGATAAGAGGGGAAGAAAGCAGATTTCCCTGATAAGATACATTACAAAGTTTCTTATAATAACCTATACTATTGATTTATGCTAAATTTTTTGAGAGTACAGTTCCATTTTAAGCTTTTTCATCTTTTAAAACCCCTGTAAGAACTTTGGCCATGACTTCATAGCGAATATCCATAGTTTGGTGCATTTTTCTAGTAGCTGCCAAATCTGAAAGGCTTGGATTCCTTTTGATTCCTGGTTTAGTAACATCATCAGTAGAGATGAGCGGTGTTCGACTAGAACTGTTCGCCAATCTCAAATTCGAGCTGTTTTGGGCGGTGTTCGAGTTGTTCGACGAACCCGAACGATTTGCAAAAAATTCGGCTGTTCGAGGTTATGTTCGATAACTGTTCGTGCACCAAAAGCGTGTCCTGCATGTCTGGCGCTATTTAGAGCACCAATCATGCAGGGATTGTCTGCCACTCACTGTAATGCCACAGCCATGGTGGTTGTGGCATTAGAATGATTGCCCAAATCGATGGGAACTGTGCTCACAGTGAAACAAGAAAAGCCGGCAATGCAGCACCGGCGTACACCGGTATCCGACAATTTAGAACCGAAAGAATAGAGCTTCACACATAGATTAGATAGATAGAAACATGTCAGTCACATATATAAGAAGTACAGTGACAGTGTTGCTTACTGTACTTGTCATTTAGTGTAAAGGATTTATTAAAAAAATATATTAGTGTTTTCATGCACCGTCTCTTTAAAAAAGCTGGCCGGCAATTCAGCAGCGGTACCCGTCAATTTAGAATGGAAGGAATAGAGAATCACACATAGATTAGATAGATAGAAACATGTCAGTCACACATATAAGAAGTACAGTGACAGTGTTGATTACTGTACTTGCCATTTAGTGTAAAGGATTTATTAAAAAAAATATTAGTGTTTTCATGCACGGTCTCTTTAAAAAAGCCGGCCGGCAATTCAGCAGCGGTACCCGTCAATTTAGAATGGAAGGAATAGAGCATCACACATAGATTAGATAGATAGAAACATGTCAGTCAGATATATAATAAGTACAGTGATAGTGTTGGTTACTGTACTTGTCATTTAGTGTTAAAATAAAGGATTTATTTAAAAAAAAAAATTGGCGTGGGGTTCCCCGTAATTTTAGGCTCTAGCGGAGGGTAAGCAGACAGCTGGGGCAGATGTTTGAAGCCTGGGAAGGGGTAATACCCACGGAGCTTCCCAGGCTACTAATATCAGCCCCCAGCTGAATGCCTAGCCTTTACTAGCTATTAAAATGGGGGACCCCCCAAAAAATTGATGTGGGGTCCCCCCTATTTTAATAGCTAGCAAAGGCTAGGCAGACAGCTGGGGGCTGATATTAATAGCCCAGGAAGGGTGCCATGAATATTGGCCCCCTCCCAGGCTAGAAACACCAGCCGTCAGCCGCCCCAGAAATGGCACATCCATAGGATGCGCCAATTCTGGCACTTAGCCTCGCTCTTCCCACTGCCCTGTAGCGGTGGCAGTGGGGTAATAGGGCTGGGGTTGATGTCAGCTTATAATGCCAGCTGACATCAAGCCCAGGTTAGTAATGGAGAGTCGTCTATAAGACACCCCCATTACTAACCCCGTAGTCAAAGTTAAAAAAAAACACAAACACCCAGAATAAAGTCCTTTAATTGAAATAAAGACACAGTTCTTTATTGTTCTAAATTAAACCATACTTACAATCACTCCCATTCCAGCTGAAGCCAACGATCCCCTGCAATAAAAGAAAAATAATAAAGCAACATAATACTTACCTTTCCATGGTTCCCACGACAGCTTCAGCTCTGCTACATCGAGATGACAGGCTGGACCGCAGCAGAAAGCTGCCATCCAGCCTATCATCCCGCAGACACTGAGAAGCGCAGGCTTGCTTGCGCTCCTCAGCGTCTCTCTGTGACGGCATCCAGATGAGCCGAGTTCATGTCCAATGAACTCGGCACACCTCATGCACGTCACTGACAGCGTGGGAAAATTCTCACGCTGAAGCGCTGAGTGCAGGAGAATTCTCCCACGCTGTCAGTGACGTGCATGAGGTGAGCTCATGTCCAATGAACTCAGTTCACCTCATGCACGTCACTGACAGCGTGGGAAAATTCTCCTGCACTCAGCGCTTCAGCGTGAGAATTCTCCCACGCTGAAGCGCTGAGTGCAGGAGAATTTTCCCACGCTGTCAGTGACATGCATGAGGTGAGCCGAGTTCATTGGACATTAACTCGGCTCATCTGGATGCCCTCACAGAGAGACACTGTGGAGCGCAAGCAAGCCTGCGCTTCTCAGTGTCTTCGGGATGACAGGGTGGATGGCAGCGTTCTGCTGCGGTCCAGCCTGTCATCTCGATGTAGCAGAGCTGAAGCTGTCATGGGAACCATGGAAAGGTAAGGATGATGTTGCTTTATTATTTTTCTTTTATTTCAGGAGATCGTTGGCTTCAGCTGGAATGGGCGTGACGGTAAGTATAGTTTAATTTAGAACAATAAAGAATTGTGTGTTTATTTCAATTAAAGGACTTTTTTCTGGGTGTTGTGTTTTTTTTAAATACTTTACTAGAAATTCATGGTGGTCATGTCTAATATTGGCGTGACCCCATGAATTTCGGGCTTAGGGCCAGCTGATAATGCCAAGCTGGCCCTAACCCCTTTATTACCCAGTGAGCCACCGCACCAGGGCCCTGGATGAGTTGGGTACAGCGCCAGAAGATGGCGCTTCTATGAACGTGCCATTTTTCGGGGTGGCTGCGGACTGCAATTTGCAGCGGGGGTGGCCCAGAAAGCTTGGTCCTCCCTGCGCTGCGGATTCCAGCCCCCAGCTGCCTAGTTATACCTGGCTGGACACAAAAACAGGGCGAGGCCCCACGTCAATTTTCTTTAAATTATTTCATGAAATAATTAAGAAAAAAAGGGCTTCCCTACATTGTTGTGTCCAGCCAGGTACAAATAGGCAGCTGTTGGTTGGGGGCAGCCCGTTCCTGCCTGCTGTACCTGGCTGGACACAAATATAGTGCGAAGCCCCACGTCAATTTTTTTTTAATTATTTCATGAAATAATTAAAAAAAAAAGGTCTTCCCTATATTGTTGTGTCCGGCCAGGTACAAATAGGCAGCCGGTGGTTGGGGGCAGCCCGTTCCTGCCTGCTGCACCTGACTGGACACAAGTATAGTGCGAAGCCCCACGTCAATTTTTTTTTAATTATTTCATGAATTTCCTGAAATAATTTAAAAAAATTGACGTGGGGCTTCGCACTATATTTGTGTCCAGCCAGGTACAGCAGGCAGGAACGGGCTGCCCCCAACCACCAGCTGCCTATTTGTACCTGGCCGGACACAACAATATAGGGAAGGCCTTTTTTTCTTAATTATTTCATGAATTTCCTGAAATAATTAAAAAAAATTGAAGTGGGGCTTCGCACTATATTTGTGTCCAGCCAGGTACAGCAGGCAGGAACGGGCTGCCCCCAACCACCAGCTGCCTATTTGTACCTGGCCGGAGACAACAATATAGAGAAGGCCTTTTTTTCTTAATTATTTCATGAATTTCATGAAATAATTAAAAAAAAAATACGTGGGGCTTCGCCCTATTTTTGTGTCCAGCCAGGTACAACTAGGCAGCTGGGGGCTGGAATCTGCAGCGCAGGGAGGCCCAAGCTTTCTGGGCCCCCCCCCGCTGCAAATTGCAGTCCGCAGCCACCCCGGAAAATGGCACGTTCATAGAAGCGCCATCTTCTGGCGCTGTACCCAACCCATCCAGGACCCTGGTGCGGTGGCTCACTGGGTAATAAAGGGGTTAGGGCCAGCTTGGTATTATCAGATGGCCCTAAGCCCAAAATTCATGGGGTCACGCCATTATTAGACATGACCGCCATGAATTTCTAGTAAAGTATTTAAAAAAAACACAACACCCAGAATAAAGTCCTTTAATTGAAATAAACACACAATTCTTTATTGTTCTAAATTAAACCATACTTACCATCAAGCCCATTCCAGCTGAAGCCAACGATCTCCTGAAATAAAAGAAAAATAATAAACCAACATCATCCTTACCTTTCCATGGTTCCCATGACAGCTTCAGCTCTGCAACATCGAGATGACTGGCTGGACCGCAGCAGAACGCTGCCATCCAGCCTGTCATCCCGCAGACACTGAGAAGAGCAGGCATGCTTGCGCTCCTCAGTGTCTCTCTGTGACGGCATCCATATGAGCCGAGGTCATGTCCAATGAACTCGGCTCACCTCATGCACGTCACTGACAGCGTGGGAAAATTCTCACGCTGAAGCGCTGAGTGCAGGAGAATTCTCCCACGCTGTCAGTGACGTGCATGAGGTGAGCTCATGTCCAATGAACTCATCTCACCTCATGCACGTCACTGACAGCGTGGGAAAATTCTCCTGCACTCAGCGCTTCAGCGTGAGAATTCTCCCACGCTGTAAGTGACGTGCATGAGGTGAGCTGAGATCATTGGACATGAACTCACCTCATGCACGTCACTGACAGCGTGGGAAAATTCTCACGCTGAAGCGCTGAGTGCAGGAGAATTTTCCCACGCTGTCAGTGACGTGCATGAGGTGAGCTGAGTTCATTGGACATGAGCTCACCTCATGCACGTCACTGACAGCGTGGGAAAATTCTCCTGCACTCAGCACTTCAGCGTGAGAATTCTCCCACGCTGTAAGTGACGTGCATGAGGTGAGCTGAGATCATTGGACATGAACTCACCTCATGCACGTCACTGACAGCGTGGGAAAATTCTCACGCTGAAGCGCTGAGTGCAGGAGAATTTTCCCACGCTGTCAGTGACGTGCATGAGGTGAGCCGAGTTCATTGGACATGACCTCGGCTCATCTGGATGCCGTCACAGCGAGACATTGAGGAGCGAAGCAAGCCTGCTTTTCTCAGTGTCTGCGGGTTGACACCCTGGATGGCAGCGTTCTGCTGCGGTCCAGCCTGTCATCTCGATGTAGCAGAGCTGGAGCTGTCCTGGGAACCATCGAAAGGTAAGGATGATGTTGGTTTATTATTTTATTTTTATTGCAGGAGATCGTTGGCTTCAGCTGGAATGGGCGTGACGGTAAGTATGGTTTAATTTAGAACAATAAAGAATTGTGTGTTTATTTCAATTAAAGGACTTTATTCTGGGTGTTTGTGTCTTTTTTAACTTTCACTATGGGGTTAGTAATGGGGGTGTCTTATAGACGCCTCTCCATTACTAACCTGGGCTTGATGTCAGCTGGCATTATAAGCTGACATCAACCCCAGCCCTATTACCCCACTGCCACCGCTACAGGGCAGTGGGAAGAGCGAGGCTAAGTGCCAGAATTGGCGCATCCTATGGATGTGCCATTTCTGGGGCGGCTGACGGCTGGTGTTTCTAGCCTGGGAGGGGGCCAATATTCATGGCACCCTTCCTGAGCTATTAATATCAGCCCCCAGCTGTCTGCCTAGCCTTTGCTAGCTATTAAAATAGGGGGGACCCCACGTCATTTTTTGGGGGGTCCCCCATTTTAATAGCTAGTAAAGGCTAGGTATTCAGCTGGGGGCTGATATTAGTAGCCTGGGAAGCTCTGTGGGTATTACCCCCTTCCCAGGCTTCAAACATCTTCCCCAGCCGTCTGCTTAACCTCCGCTAGAGACTAAAATTACGGGGAACCCCACGCTAATTTTTTTTTTAATAAATCCTTTATTTTAACACTAAATGACAAGTACAGTAACCAACACTATCACTGTACTTATTATATATCTGACTGACATGTTTCTATCTATCTAATCTATGTGTGATGCTCTATCTTTCTGTTCTAAATTGTCGAGTACAGATGCTGAATTGCCGGCCGGCTTTTTTAAAGAGACAGTGCATGAAAACACTATTATTTTTTTAAATAAATCCTTTACACTAAATGACAAGTGCAGTAAGCAACACTGTCACTGTGCTTATTATATATGTGACTGACATGTTTCTATCTATCTAATCTATGTGTGAAGCTCTATTCTTTCTGTTCTAAATTGTCGGGTACCGCTGCTGAATTGCCGGCCGGCTTTTTTAAAGAGACGGTGCATGAAAACACTAATATTTTTTTTAATAAATCCTTTACACTAAATGACAAGTGCAGTAACCAACACTGTCACTGTGCTTCTTATATGTGTGACTGACATGTTTCTATCTATCTAATCAATGTGTGATGCTCTACTCCTTCTTGTCTAAATTGTCGGGTACCGGTGTATGCCGCTGCTGAATTTGCCGGCCGGTTTTTTTAAAGAGAGTGTCTTCTGAGCAGTTTGTCAGCTTTTGGACACCTTTGAAGGTGTTTTCTATGTGTTTTTGTTTGCCTGCCATTGGTTTTAACGGTGTTCGACGGTGTTCTAAGGTGTTCGACGAACAGTTTGATGAACAGTTCCTCGAACATCCCGGTGTTCGACGAACCGAACCGAACCCGAACACTATGGGGGTGGCTCAACACTAATCATCAGTTAATATATCACAGTCACCGCACACACCAGTGAGAGCAGCAGCTGTAAGCACGCCCTGGCATTTTGACTGACAACCGGCTGTGCACTGATGCCCAGCTGGCTGTCAGTCAAGGAAAGATTGCAGCAAACAGGAATCAGGCCCATCCACGAAAGTTACTTTACTATCGGGGGCAGGGCTGGTCTTTGCTCTCCCCATTTGCTCCTTACAATGCGCACTAACAGTGTGCTCTCTTTCCAGCTCGTCAATTCTCATTAGAGCCAGCGAGGTTGTGCACTGTCACTATGCACTAAGAAGAATATTGAACAGTGACAAGGGAGTTCCTACTGAGCATACATCGGAATTGACAACTGACACATGCTCAGTAGAGCAGGGACTAGCCCAGCCACTGAAATGGATGTCACTAATGATATCATTGGCAGACACAAACAGAAAAGGGCCCCTGTGGAAGAACAGTGTATGGGCCCTTTGCAGTCCAATAGTTCATAATCAATGGTGTACGGTCCATAGAAGCAGACCACGCAGCCGCTATGGGGCCCGTGAGCCCTCAGGGCGCGGGAGTCGGGAGATGAAATCCGCTCTGCAAAACTTGTGCATCCTCGGCAGCAGAGGATGACTCCCCAGCTGCAGTGCAGTGAAGGAGAGGAGGCTCTGCCCACCAGCTGAGCACAGAGCCAGCTTACAGTATGGTCATTGCTCTCCCTGCCCCCTCCCCTGCTCTGCTCTCCCCCTCCTGCCCTGCAATTACACCAAGAGAGCTCTGCAGTCGGGCTCAAGGAGGAGGGGCGGCTACATTATAGAGAAGATGGAAGAACCTGCATCATGTGCAGCCATCTACAGAAAGGGTAAGTCCATGTGCAATGTGTAGTTATAAATATAGAATGTCTAATATGTTTGTATAGAAGTGTGTAATATGTCATGTCTATGTATTTGTGTACATATGTGTATGTGATGCCCATGTATTTATCTGTGGGTACATTCATATATTCACATATGCAGGGCCGCTGCCGGGACCCTGGACCATCAGAGGGGCTCACTTGCCGTCGGGAACCGGGCCGCTTCCACAGCATTTGTGTAGGACCTCTGGTGCTGCTTGATTGTCGGCATTTCACCTGACATGGCCGTGCGCTGTGTGGCTGAGTGCATCGCCCCTGCTCGTCATTACTACCAGACACAGTGGCACATCGCACTGGGCACGGCCATGTCAGGTGAAGAAATTGACATGCTGCGGCTCGTAAAGCCGCGCCGCTGATGAGTTTACGCGGCATCAAATAGAAGCACAGTGGGCATGGGATTTCTATAAATCCATCAACTGTGCTTCTACTGTACAATGCAGCGTTTTGGACGCAGTGCAGGAGAGCTGCGTCCAAAACGCTGCCATTACGGATCGTGGGCACATAGACTAACACTGACTAGGCCTCTATCCTGATTCTGATTTTCTGTAGAAGAAGTTAGTGTGAATCAAATTGTTTTTAGATGATCAAGAGTGCCCAGTAGAGTGTATTTTCTGCCAGTACTGGGTGTTTCACATTGCCCTCATGAAATAGGTCAGCTAGTGGATGCAGGCATGTACTTGAGCTTCCTTTTCAATTTTATTGCAAACACCTCCATTATGCCGCTATTCTGGCAAATATTAAACATTTGAAGCTTGTAAGTTGGTTCGTTTTGGGTATGTGGCCAAGGGACAGACATACCATTGGTGCAGCCTGTTCTGCTGCACAGGGGCCCAAGAGGTAAGAAGGCCCACTTTTTCCTCCAAAGCTGCATGGAACTGTGAAATGACTTAGCACAAGAGGTAGTAATGGCAGATACTATGACAGCATTTAAGAAAGGGCTGGACACTTTTCTCACAACAAATGGCATTGTACTATTTGAGGCTTTTCAGCAGCAGAGAGATCCTAATTCTTTCCCATATTTCTTGAAACCTGTGGCCTGTTTAATGTGGAACATCTTTCTTAAGTAGTTTTCCTTTAATTGGGCTCACCTGGCAAACTAATCATGACAAATGTTTGAGACTGAGACACAAACCATCCATAAGTTTATTTGAAAAACAAAAAAATACATTTTTATGACACTTAAATCCAAATTGCATAATAATTTGGAATGTGGTATAGTGTAGTTGTGGCACCCCTGGAGTCCGGTTGCCACAGTGGCATTGCCTCCCTCACAAGGGGGTGATGCCATGCCTGGAAGCAAGGAGGGGTCCTCTAATCAGGTTTTGCTAGCATGCAACACTTTCCTGGCTCCAGATCAGCAACGGGAGCTCCTCCTCTTAGCAACTGGGATCTGGAGGCGGGGTTAGTTAGTGTGAGGAGAGCAGAGAGGAGTTGAAGTCAGGACGTCGACGAGAAAAGACCTAGGGAGCGGAGCTGCAAGGCAGCTCACCCCAGAGGATTGCGCAGAAGAACCGGACACTGGAGTCCGAGGTTGTGGGGCACCGAAGGCCCAGCAGCGGAAACAGGAGGGCAGAAGACTGCAGGTCTCCTGGCCCCTTCAGACGCCCAGAGGCTCAGCAGCACAATAGGGCCCAGCACTGCCACTTGGGAGCGACACTCCAGGAAGGCCCGAGCTGCCTGCCATACGGGTGAGCACAAAGACGTTTTACTCAGGGACGAGGGCCGCAGCATAGCTATACGCAGCAGGGCCAAAGAGGTAGCACAAAGGGAAGGCCTACAACTCCACCTGGCTAGGTGGATCCCCCAACTTGCTTCCAGGCCGCCCGGACCTCTACTACCAGCTAGTACCCATGCCCCGGTCTGCCTAACCACCGCAAGTAAAGATAAGAGGAAACCGCCATTAAGTTGTGGACTGATTATTAACTGCGCCTTCCTCTGCACTACACCATAACAGCAACATCTACACTGCCCTGGAGTAAGCTCTACCTGTGGAGAGCTAAACCAACTCTGCTGCATGAACAAGAGCTCCAGAGGACCTGCTCTGCAGCGGCGGCTCCCTTTAGCCGCATACCACAGGTGGCGTCACGAACTGTATATAAGAACTTTAATTCCCCTGTAAATATCCCTTTTTTACTGACCGTCCTGGGTCATGGACCGGGTCACCGCCACTGTGACATCTCCCCTAGCAACGATGGGCCCGGCACCAAGTACCCCACGGACCAGGGGACACGTCAACTTGGCGTCACGAACAGGATTCACGAAGCCCGGTATAACCGGGTCCTGTGTGCCATAGACTGTACTGAACTGTGTTATCACGTCATTTGCCATCAGCCAGGGGGAAGCAGGAGGCCCCGATCTGGAACCGCCGAGTAAGAGATCCTTCCGCCTGCAGAGCAGCATACTAGTACGTCAGCAGATGCCCAGGACCTGGCTGAGGTTCACTTGGGGGAGGAGGATGCCCTACCGAGGAGAGGATTCAGCCATGGCCGCGGCAGCCGCCACTGTAATGCCGTTATCGATGTCGTATATACCAGGGGCGGCGTGGTTGCCCCAGTACTCAGGGGAGTCGCACACCCTGAATGACTTTGAGGAGAGACTGCGCAGTTTGATTAAAGTGTACCCCCTGTCTGAGGAGCAAAAAGTCAGCATCCTCATAGGCCAGCTAATCGGTGCAGCCCAGAGAGAGGTGAAGTCCTGGCCGGGCAGGGACAAAGGCACTGTCAAGGAAATACTGGCCCGGTTGAAGGATACCTTTGACATCCGCACCGCAGCAGAAATTAAAATTAAGTTCTACGGTTGCAAACAAAGGGTGCAGGACAGTGTACGGGACTATACACTAAACCAGCAGGAGGCACTGCGGGCCATTAAACAGGTAGACCCCGACAGTGTGCGAGACGAGGACAGATTGCTAACTGAGCAGTTTATTGAGGGGCTCCTGTCTAACGCTCACCGAACACAGCTGCGCATTATGGCTCTGCAAAACCCTGATCTGGACTTTGCGCAATTTAAAGACCGAGCCATCCGGGTGCTGCGAGAACCAACCCCAGGCGGCACTGCATCCCTCCGGCGTCCAGCTATCACATACCACCAGGAGGTGGCGTCCTTTCCCCCAGCACCTGTGGAGGCTGACGCGCAGACTCTAGACAATGACCTGTCTGCAGACCTACGCCTTCAGGTCCAGGAGCTGACCAAAAGTGTGGCTACACTAACTTAAACCATGCAGGCCATGCAAGTGTCTCCAAAGGAAAATATCCAGCTGGCTTCCAGTCCAGATGACGTCCCATGGCGACGACAGAGAAGAATTCCACCAATCAGAGGTAGGAACAGCGATCGATACGACCAGGACGGACAACCCATCTGCCGCCGCTGTCAAAAGGCGGGGCACTTTGTAAAATTCTGCTGTTTAAAACGAGCAACCCCTGGGGCAGAGGGCCAACCCCCAGGAGTAAGATGACCAGGCCCACAAAGCTGGCGAGACAAGTACGTGGGAGGACGACCGGTCCTGCCTGTCGTGCTTGATGGCATCCCGATGAACGCACTGCTGGACACTGGGTCCCAGGTGACAACGATGCCATATGTCCTTTATAAACAATACTGCACTGATTCAGACATTACCCGCCATCCAGATGAACATCTTAGTATCTATGCCAGCAATGGTCAGCTCTTGCCTCAGGTGGGGTATAAAGAGGTGACCATAAAAGTTGGCCGAGTAGAACTGCCGTCACAAGGAATGATTATTGTTGATATTGATCACCGAGAAAGTCATCCTATGATAACTATAGGCACCAATGTGATAGAGAATTGTCTTGGGGAAATTATTCTTATGTTGCAGCAGGTCGCAGAGACTGCCAGTTCCAGTCAGCAGCAAGTTCTGTAGAAGGAGATCAGAGCCCTGATGAAAAGACAACAGGTAGAGCTGTCTAGTGGAGAAGTTGGCAGTGTCAGGATGAGTGATCCATTCCCCATTGCAATGCACCCTAGGAGTGAAATGTTAATATGGTGTCGGGCAGCAATAGATCTCAGGGGTAAAGATTATCAGGCCCTGGTAGAACCCGTGTACTCTGATAGTAGGCCCACCATCTTGACAGCCAAGGGGGTAGTCGATGTCCGCAAGGGGAGAGTACCGATATGCATCCTGAATTGTGGGGAGAAAGAGGTCCATTTACCCTGGTGTGCTACCCTTGCTAAGCTGTTCACTGTCAGTAACAATGCAATAAAGGCAGTGGAACCCTTGCCTCCTTCCAAACTGGCGGAGGATAATGGCTCCAAGAGACAGATGGAGGATTGGTGTCAGAAGCTACAAGTGGGCATTGACTCCACCCCCTTGCACCACAAGCTTGGAGTATACCGGGTGGTCCAAGAGTATGAGTGAGTCTTCAGCAAACATCCACTAGACTTTGGCAGGTAAAAGGGGTCCAACATCATATCCCCACAGGAGATCATCCTCCAATTAAAGAGAGGTACCAGCCTGTACCCCCAGCTCACTATCAATGTGCCAAAGGAATGTTACGGGAGATGAAGGAGGCTGGGGTGATCAGAGATAGTTGTAGCCCCTGGGCTGCTCCATTAGTTCTCATCAGAAAGAAAGGTGGTACAATGAGGATTTGTGTTGATTACAGGCAGATTAACCGCATTACACATAAGGACGCCTACCCATTACCCAGAATTGAGGAATCATTAGCAGCATTGAGATCAGCTAACTATTTCTCCACTTTGGATCTCACCAGTGGGTACTGGCAGGTTCCTGTGGCAGAGGCGGACAGAGAAACGACCGCGTTTACAACACCAATGGGCCTAAGCAAGTTCAACTGCATGCCATTCGGGCTCTGCAACGCCCCAGGAACCTTCCAGCCTTTAATGGAGTGTTGCCTAGGACACAAAAACTTTGAAACTGTGCTACTGTACCTAGATGATGTAATTGTCTACTCAAAGACATATGAAGACCATCTGGAGCACCTGGCAGAGGTGTTCGAAGCCCTATCTGGTTATGGCCTGAAAGTAAGGCCGTCCAAGTGCCACCTGTTGAAGCCCAAGGTGCAGTACCTAGGTCATGTGGTAAGCGCCGAAGGTGTAGCACCAGACCCTGAAAAAGTCACTGTGATCAAGGACTGGCCAAGACCCTCCACTATTAAGGAAGTGCGGCAGTTCCTCAGGCTGGTGGGCTACTACAGGAGATTCATCAAGGGTTTCACCAAAATAGCGGCACCCATGCAGGACCTCTTAGTGGGCCAGTCCAAGAAGGCCAAGAACCCAAAACCTCCGTTCAAATGGGGTAAACCGGAAGACAAATCTTTCACTCAACTGAAAATGGTTCTTACTGGAGACGAAGTCCTGGCCTACCCCGACTATGGCCAACCCTTTATACTTCATACTGATGACTGCAACGTGAGATTGGGAATGGTGCTGTCCCAGGTACAGCAGGGCAGAGAGAGAGTGATTGCCTATGCCAGCAGGAAGCTCCGTCCTACCAAAAAGAAACCCCGACAACTATAGTTCCTTCAAGTTGGAGTTTTTAGCCATAGTCTGGGCTGTAACAGAGCGCTTCAAATACTACCTCACCTCCTCCTGATTTACAGTCTTCACAGACAACAACCCACTGACGCACCTGGAGACTGCAAAGCTTGGTGCCCAAGAGCAACGATGGATGGCCCGACTGTCTAACTACGAGTTTACCTTTAAGTATCGGGCGGGGCATAAAAACACAAATGCTGATGCGCTGTCCAAAATGCCCAACTTGCCAGATGGGGGAGAAGACCCTGAAGATTTGGAGGAGATAGAGCTACCCACTTTCCATCGTGTGAGGGATATTAAAGCAAGTGTAGTACTACAGAAAGTTAAAACTTAACATTTATTACAACCGAATAAAAAGTGATACACAAGTCACAAGGACCGAAAAACAAATATATGCCTGTCTGTGGTAGTGAGCAACCATATTAATCAATAACTCATTATGTCCAGGAATGCGAGCATATGTAATACCAACATAGTCTACCCGTAACATAACACAGATAATGGCAGAAAATAGTGGAGCTCTCAAGACAATGTCTCTGCATATCATGTCTCAGCACATAGGAACCTTAATACATTTAAACTGATTATGGTGAGCATTTAAACCTTATATATAAACTAATGGAACGACCTCACCAAATATAATGTCGGTTCTTGCTCTCTGGCTTTAAGACAGCTCCATGTGGTGGGGCATCCAGACCTTTTCAGCCTCCAGCAACACACAGCACACCGCTCCCAATGCGTTTCATTGCCTCAGCTAATCATCAGGGGAGAAGAGGGTGTCATACAGTATAAAAGCTGGCATCAATCGCTCAGCTTATCCATTAGACAGCGCAAATATCAAACAAATAAGTCCTCCTTTTGAATATGCCCACGCTGACACGCGAGCGCGTCACTTCCGGTTCCGGCGAACTGACGTCCGGTATGTGGAACGCAAGTGCCGGCCGTGACGAGCAAACGTTACATCCGGTGCGCGCGTCCTAAAGGAAGCTGGCGCGCAGACCAGGAGGCAACGAGTAGGGGGAATGAACACAATGTGCCCACACGTAGTACACTGCGGTGGGTGGTAACAAAACCCCCACCCAAAATCACCCCAGCCAGGAGGAGTGTCCGAAAATAAACAGTAGGACACTACTCCGGCCACATACCATATGCCGCGCAGTATACAATAACCATGTACAGCATACCCCAATGGTCAATAGACCGGAGATACTTCACAGGTCAAGTCAGACCAGTGGTACTGAGGCAGAAGCAAAACGAGCACACGTAATGCCCAAAAAGGGGGGAAGGTTGAGGCCAAACTGTTTAAGAAGGCTGAAAGGCTGGAGGCTGAAAAGGTCTGGATGCCCCACCACATGGAGCTGTCTTAAAGCCAGAGAGCAAGAACCGACATTATATTTGGTGAGGTCATTCCATTAGTATATATATAAGGTTTAAATGCTCACCATAATCAGTTTAAATGTATTAAGGTTCCTATGTGCTGAGACATGATATGCTGAGACATTGTCTTGAGAGCTCCACTATTTTCTGCCATTATCTGTGTTATGTTACGGGTAGACTATGTTGGTATTACATATTACGTATTCCTGGACATAATGAGTTATTGATTAATATGGTTACTCACTACCACAGTCAGGCATATATTTGTTTTTAGGTCCTTGTGACTTGCGTATCACTTTTTATTCAGTTGTAATAAATGTTAAGTTTTAACTTTCTGTAGTACTGCACTTGCTTTAATACCTACTTTATTGTGTGGTTATCCTGGAACCCCCATTGCTGTACTTTGTTATTTGAATTAGAAGTGGTGTGGCTGGATTTCTGTCAGCGTGAATAGACACCAGTCAGTGGGCCACTGAGGCTAAAGAGGTTTTTTCTGAGCGCACTTTTGCCCAAAAAAAGTATACCCCTACCTTCTCGGCTGCCTTTAAGGAACTGACAAAAATCTATAAACAGCAGATTACGTCTTGGTGGGAAGTGCAAACACTTGATAACTATCTTAATGCGGGCATCATCCCTAGAAATCTTCGGATAACACTGCTACCTTCATTTCGGTACAAAAGTCAGGCCCTACTTATTCTTTGGGAAAAGGAAGCGACTGCGAGCTCCCTAAGGCTCATGAAATTGCTCCTAGATGAGGAAAAAATAACATTGGCCACTTTGAATGAATCACTGAAAACACAAGTGGAACTAACAAAAAAATTCTCTCTTGAACCTGAATTTAGTGCTAAAGAAACGTTACTTCAGAATACAATAGAAAGATTTCAATATCACCTGAAGGAAAATAAGCACAAATTCTTTGTTAAGGACTAGAGATGAGCGTTGTTCTACTCGAACTGTTCGCCAATCTCAAATTCGAGCTGTTTTGGGCGGTGTTCGAGCCGGTCGGCGAACACGAACAATTTGAGAAAAATTCGGCTGTTCGAGGTTATGTTCGATAACTGTTCGTGCACCAAAATCATAACTGGATTTTTTCTCAGTAATGATGAAAATTAATGTTAATACGCAGTTTGAGTGTACAGCGGGGCGGGGGGAGGGGCAGGGGATGGATCTCTGCAGGAACAATGAAGATCTCCATTTTTTTTTCTCTTTCCCGCATTTGCAGTGGGGAGGTGCAATCTGTCAGCCTATCAGCAGCGCACACACGGAGCGAAGTGCTTTTTTTCACACAAGCAAGGGCATGTGTGATTGGCAGTGTATGTCACATGTCCTTGCCCTATAAGACCAAGCCATTTTCCCCGTCGCCACCATTTTCTCACTGCTGCAGCTGCGTGTTAGACGGCACCGCTGTTGCTGTGTGCGCTATACCTTGTTAATTTCAAGCCAATTTTCGCACAAATATACAGATAGCTTGGGAGTAGGGAATAGTTGTGATTGCAGTCCTTTTAAGGACTAGGTTACAGCATTTCCTACGACTTTTATCAGGCAGGTCTGTGCTCTTAAATAGATAGATTGTGGGAGTAAAGACTAATTGTAATTGGAGTCCTTTTCAGGACTAGGTTACATCAGTTCCTATCAGTTTTTGCCAGGCAGGTCTGTGCCAGTGCTGTGCAAGTTTTTTTCACAGCATTTGGCTGAATCTAGCAAAGCTAATCCTTTTTGGCCTATTGCAGAGTGTGTTAGTCAGTGGAGTAGCCTATCTGTGTTGCAAGATATACCACCTGTGTATAGAATACCAATTTTTTTACTGCACCTAGTGAAGTAAAATCTTTTGGGCATAGCATCATTCTATTAGTCCATCTATACTGACCTCCATCAGGTTGCAAACTGAATATAATTTTTTTCTGCGTCTAGCTCTGAAAAAATATTTGGGCTTCTAGCGGTGTGTGGGACTTGGTCTATTAGTCCATCTATACTGACCTCCATCAGGTTGCAAATTAAAAATAATTTTTTTCTGCATCTAGCTCTGAAAAAATATTTGGGCTTCTAGCAGTGTGTGGGACTTGGTCTATTAGTCCATCTATACTGACCTCCATCAGGTTGCAAATTAAAAATAATTTTTTTCTTCATTTATCTCTGAAAAAATATTTGGGCTTCTAGCAGCGTGTGGGACTTGTTCTATTAGTCCATCTATACTGACCTCCATCAGGTTGCAAATTAAAAATAATTTTTTTCTGCATCTAGCTCTGAAAAAATATTTGGGCTTCTAGCGGTGTGTGGGACTTGGTCTATTAGTCCATCTATACTGACCTCCATCAGGTTGCAAATTAAAAATAATTTTTTTCTGCATCCAGCTCTGAAAAAATATTTGGGCTTCTAGCAGTGTGTGGGACTTGGTCTATTAGTCCATCTATACTGACCTCCATCAGGTTGCAAATTAAAAATAATTTTTTTCTTCATTTATCTCTGAAAAAATATTTGGGCTTCTAGCAGCGTGTGGGACTTGTTCTATTAGTCCATCTATACTGACCTCCATCAGGTTGCAAATTAAAAATAATTTTTTTCTGCATCTAGCTCTGAAAAAATATTTGGGCTTCTAGCAGTGTGTGGGACTTGGTCTATTAGTCCATCTATACTGACCTCCATCAGGTTGCAAATTAAAAATAAGTTTTTTCTGCATCTAGCTCTGAAAAAATATTTGGGCTTCTAGCAGTGTGTGGGACTTGGTCTATTAGTCCATCTATACTGACCTCCATCAGGTTGCAAATTAAAAATAATTTTTTTCTTCATTTATCTCTGAAAAAATATTTGGGCTTCTAGCAGCGTGTGGGACTTGTTCTATTAGTCCATCTATACTGACCTCCATCAGGTTGCAAATTAAAAATAATTTTTTTCTGCATCTAGCTCTGAAAAAATATTTGGGCTTCTAGCAGTGTGTGGGACTTGGTCTATTAGTCCATCTATACTGACCTCCATCAGGTTGCAAATTAAAAATATTTTTTTTCTTCATTTAGCTCTGAAAAAATATTTGGGCTTCTAGCAGTGTGTGGGACTTGTTCTATTAGTCCTTCTATACTGACGTCCAGCAGGTTGCAAATTGAATATAATTTTTTTCTACATCTAGCTCTGAAAAAATATTTGGGCTTCTAGCGGTGTGTGGGACTTGGTCTATTAGTCCATCTATACTGACCTCCATCAGGTTGCAAATTAAAAATAATTTTTTTCTGCATCTAGCTCTGAAAAAATATTTGGGCTTCTAGCAGTGTGTGGGACTTGGTCTATTAGTCCATCTATACTGACCTCCATCAGGTTGCAAATTGAATAAAAAAATTTTCTGCATCTAGCTCTGAAAAAATATTTGGGCTTCTAGCGGTGTGTGGGACTTGGTCTATTAGTCCATCTATACTGACCTCCATCAGGTTGCAAATTAAAAATAATTTTTTTCTGCATCTAGCTCTGAAAAAATATTTGGGCTTCTAGCAGTGTGTGGGACTTGGTCTATTAGTCCATCTATACTGACCTCCATCAGGTTGCAAATTGAATAAAAAAATTTTCTGCATCTAGCTCTGAAAAAATATTTGGGCTTCTAGCGGTGTGTGGGACTTGGTCTATTAGTCCATCTATACTGACCTCCATCAGGTTGCAAATTAAAAATAATTTTTTTCTGCATCTAACCCAGCCAATAGTTTTGGCCTAATACCACAGTTTGGCCACTCAGCTCTGCTCGGTTACCATCCATTGTTTTTTTGTGCAAACAACTCCAGAGTTGTGAATTAGTTAACCACCAAAATGAGTGGAAAAAGGCCTGCTGCTGGTGGAAAGGGGAATAGGCGTGTTGGGAAGGGGAAAAAAGGTTGTGTCCGTGGGGTAGGTGCAGAAGAAAGACCATCTTCCAGCCAAACTAAAATGTCTACTTCTTTTAGCGGACAATGTGATAAGATCCCTTTCTTACGGCCACGCCAATCGCTACAAATTCCAGATGAGGCACAAAAACAGCAGGTGCTTCAACGGATATCAAGTGCTCCTTTAAGTGGGCTCTCCTCCACATCAACTTCAACATCACAAATACTCCAGTCCTCAAAGGTGTCACCCAAATCGCACTTGCTTCCTCACAGCTCCCAAATCTCCAGCTGCCCGTCTGAGTATGAGGTAGAACAGATGGTTGAGTCTGCAGAGCTGTTTACTCATACTATAGCCTGGGAATCAGAGGTCGACTCCAGCGCTTCTGTGAATCCAGACGAGGAAATGATCTGCACTGATGCCCAGAATCTTTATGAGTCGGATCCAGGACCAGACGCAGAAGGTTCTGACCATAATGTAGACCCTCATTCCCAAACTGTAACTCCTGTTGGTGGAGACAATGAGGAAGACGATGATAAGACTCAAATACCTGATTGGAGCGATAACTTTAGTTTTTTGTCAGGGCAGGAACAGGTTGGCTCTGAGGACGACGGGTGTGATAACGCACAGGGTGATGATGATGAGGTCGGAGATCCCACTTACTGTCAACCCACAGTCAGCCAAGAGATGAGGTCAGCAGAGGAGGTGGAGGAAGATGCTAGTGACGACGAGGTCAGGTTGCGCCTTTCTGGACAGAGACGTAGTACTGGAAGCACGTCAACAACTGCATCCTCAAACACAACTCTGCCTCTCACCACAAGTCATGGTGGCTCTTCAGGTCGCATGGGTGCTAAGCCTTGCATAGCCTGGGCATTTTTTCAGATCGATAAAGATGACCCAACTCGTGTTATCTGTAACATTTGTCAGCAAAAGCTAAGTAGAGGCCAAAAAATACATAGTTTGAGTACTTCATGCATGAACCGGCACATGGACATGAAGCATAAGTTGCAGTGGGAAGCTCAGTGTGCTACAATGCGGTCTAGCCGGCCGGGCCAACCACCGTCTGCCATATCTTGTGCATCCGCGGCCTCTTCATCCTCTGTGACTGGGGGGACAGCAGTCACACCTGTTTTGGGGCGCAGACCTGCCACCTCTTTACCCGCAACAGCCAGCGTGATTGGCAGGTCATCATTTTCTTTGGAGGTGGTAACACCAGCTGGTCTTGAGCGCTGTCCGACATCGATAGCACCACCTTTGGATCAAGGCAACCTAACATGTCCGCCTGCATCTTCCTCACAGACCGGCAGTTTGCCGGGGACACCCTTATCAACCCCGTCTAAGCACAATAGCCAGCCCTCGGTCCCTCAGATGTGGACAAGTAAAAGACCATTTCCTCCTAGCCATGAGAAAGCTAAGAGGTTGAATTTCACCATCTGCAAGCTCTTGGCTACAGAAATGCTGCCTTTCCGCCTGGTGGACACAGAGGATTTTCGAGACCTTATGTTCGTCGCAGTGCCCCAGTACCAGATGCCCAGTCGGCACTACTTCTCAAAGAAAGGTGTGCCTGCGCTCCACCAGCATGTCGCACACAACATCACCGCTTCTTTGAGAAACTCTGTGTGTGACAGGGTGCATTTCACCACAGACACTTGGACGAGTAGGCATGGACAGGGGCGTTACATGTCGCTGACTGGGCACTGGGTAACTATGGTGACAGCAGGACAAGGGGCTGCTGTCCAAGTCTTGCCGTCCCCACGAGTTGTGCGTCAATCCTCTTTATGTCATTTTTCCTCCACTGCTTCTGCCTCCTCAACCTCCTCTCGGACTTCCACCTGCACCCAAAGCCTGTCTGGTCATGCCACAAGCTTTCTAACTGCGCAGAAGGGATCCTGCACACCTCCTTACTATGCTGGCCGTAGGGCTCAACGTCATCAGGCGGTTTTTACATTGAAATGTCTGGGAAATGTGAGTCACACAGCTGAGAAGTTGTGGTCAGCTCTGGAGAACCAATTTCATGAATGGTTGTCTCCACTGGACCTGAAACCAGGGAAGGCCGTGTGCGACAATGCTGCAAACCTGGGTGCGGCCCTTCGCCGGGGCAATGTCACACACGTGCCTTGTATGGCTCACGTGTTGAACCTGGTTGTCCAGCAATTTTTAGCCCACTATCCCAGACTAGATGGCCTTCTGCAGAGGGCACGGTCGCTGTGTGCTCACTTCCGCCGTTCGCATCCCGCAGCTCAGCGACTTACATCTCTACAGAAGTCGTTGGGCCTGCCACTTCACCGGCTAAAATGCGATGTGCCTACCCGGTGGAATTCAACTCTGCACATGTTGCAGCGACTGTGGCAGCACCGACAAGCCCTGGTGCAATACGTTCTGACGTATAGCCTGGGCCAACGAGATTCAGAGGTGGGGCAAATCACGCTGGAGGAGTGGTCTCAGATCAGGGACCTATGCACCCTTCTGCACAGTTTTGAAATGGCGACGAAGATGTTTAGTGCTGACGATGCCATTATCAGCATGACTATTCCGGTGATTTACATGCTGGAGCACATGTTAAACAGAATTCGGAGTCAGGTGGTGGCACAAGAGGAGGTGGAGGAAGTAGAGGAGGAGGAGTTGTATGCGGAAGGGCTAACATCTGCATGGTCCAGACGGTCGGCAGCACCAAGGCGGCAGGCATGTGAGGGTGGGGGAGATGGTTTAACCAGGGCGCATGGTAGCAGCCAAACTAGTGAGGAAGGTGCAGGAGCCCAGGAAGAAGTGGAGGACGAACTGATGGAAGACTCATCAGATGAGGGAGACCTTGATCACATTTCTGTTGTGCGAGGTTGGGGGGAGAGGACAGAGGAAGGAAGCATGATTGTTACCTCGCCACCAACACAACAGGGACTTGGTGCTCCTGGATGCGCAACACACATGAGTGCCTTCTTGCTGCACTACCTGCAACATGACCCTCGAATTGTGAGAATTAGAAATAATCCTGACTACTGGGTTGCCACACTGTTAGATCCCCGGTACAAAAGTAAATTTGCAGAAATTATTCCTGCCATAGAAAGGGATGCACGCATGCAGGAGTATCAGCAGAGACTGTTGCAGAATCTTACATGTGCTTTTCCACAAAATACCAGTGGTGCACGTAGTGAATCTCACAGTTCCAACTTGCCAACCGTGGGACCGTCAAGTGTTCAGCACTCAAACCGTAACAGAACCACAGTATCTGCTGGTAACATCAATTTTGCGGAATCATTTCACCACTTTTTTAGCCCATCCTTTGCAAGGCCACAGGAGACAAGAAGTCTGACACATAGTCAACGCCTAGAGACGATGGTACAGGAGTATCTCCAAGTAAACATTGAAGCCACGACTGTGTCACTGGACCCTTGCTCTTTTTGGGCTTCCAATCTGGATAAATGGCCGGAGCTAGCCACTTACGCCTTGGAGATCTTGTCATGCCCCGCAGCCAGCGTTCTGTCTGAACGTGTGTTCAGCGCTGCTGGTGGTGTGCTGACAGATAAGCGCACGCGGCTCTCCACTGATAATGTAGACAGACTCACGTTCATAAAGATGAACAAATCATGGATCCGAAACGACTTTTCTACCCCTGTGTCATCCTGGGGAGAGTAAAAGCTTGATGATTGGTTAAAATCACCCTACCAACCGTTTTAAGCTTTCAAATTACTAATCATGTTTATCTGTATCTTGACTGGAAAATAATTTGGGCTTTGTAGCAGTGTGCAGCACTGATCCTATTAGGCCATCTATAATAAGCTTCACCAGATTTAACCCCTTAATAACATCTGACGTACTAATACGCGTCTGTGCCCTGGGACTTAAGAGCCAGACCCGTATTAGTACGTCATCGCGATCGCGCGCGCACACAGGCTGTGCGGGCGCGATCGCCGCCGGGTGTCAGCTGATTGTCACAGCTGACACCCGGTACTATGTGCAGGGAGCGGTCACGCACCGCTCCCAGCACATTAACCCCCACGATGCTGCGATCGAAGTCGATCGAAGTCGATCGCGGCATTGCGGGGGCAAGGGGAGGTGATCGGCGATACTCACCTCCTCTTCCGGCTTCCAGCGCAGTCTGCAAAGGCTTCCCGGGTGTTGCCATGACGACCCGATGTCGTCATGACAACATCCGGGTCACCAGAGAGCAGGAAGATTGCTTGGACATGCGCAGTGCATCACCAAGCAATCTTCACACTGTGCACTTCTGACAGCCTTCATGGCATAGGGATGGTGCTCCATTCCTATGCCATGCAGGCGATCAGAAAAAAAAAGTGAAAGTCCCAGAGTGGGACAAAGTAATAAAGTGTATAAACTGTGTGAAAGTGGAAAAAAAAAAAAAAAATGTGCAAAAATATTATAAAAAAATAAAAAAAATAATACACCAAAAATAAAAATATAATGTACCCATCAATAAATATTATTATAAAAAAAATAAAAAAAAAACAATAAAAGTACACATATTTGGTATCGCCGCGTCCGGAACAACCTGACCTATAAAACTGTCCCACTAGTTAACCCCTTCAGTGAACACGGTAAAAAAAAAAAAAAAAAAAACAAGCAAAAAACAATGCTTTATCACCATACCGCCAAACAAAAAGTGGAATAACACGCGATCAAAAAGACGCATATAAATAAAAATGATACCGCTGAAAACGTCATCTCGTCCCGCAAAAAACAAGCCGCCATATAGCTCCATCAGCCAAAAAATAAAAAAGTTATAGCTCTCAGAATAAAGCGATACTAAAAAATATTTTTTTCTATAAAATAGCTTTTATTGTGTATAAGCGCCAAAACATAGAAAAATGATACAAATGTGGTACCGCTGTAAACGTACTGACCCGAAGAGTAAAGCTGCCTCATCAATTTTACCACACGCGGAACAGAATAAAAAAAAAAAAAAAAAAACAATTCCTGAATTGTTGGTTTTTGTTTATTCTGCCTCCCAAAAATCGGAATAGAAAGCGATCAAAAAATGTCACGTGCCTGAAAATGGCACCAATAACAACGTCAAGTCATCCCGCAAAAAACGAGCCGTCACATGACTGTCTGCCAAAATCTGGAAAAATTATAGCTCTCAAAATATGGCGATGCAAAAACTAGATTTTACAAAAAATGCGTCTTTTAGTGTGTGACAGCTGTCAGTCATAAAAACCCCATATGATTCTGGCATTGCTGTAATCACACCGACCCGAAGAATAAAGTCGTCTAATCACTTATACCGCACAAGGAACGGCGTCAAAAATAAACTCTTGAGTTAGGATTGGGCTAGGGTTAGGGCTGGGTTTGGGGCTAGGGTTGTGCTGGGGCTAGGGTTGTGCTGGGGCTAGGGTTGTGCTGGGGCTAGGGTTGTGCTAGGGTTAGGGCTGGGGTTGGGATTTTTTTCAAAAGTAAGAAAAAAAGATGACGATATGGCGACTAGTGTTGAGAGCAAGTGCTCGCTACTTGAGTTTGCATCGGGTGCTCTGGTATGCATTTAGTATCGTGGGTATTTGAGTGACATGCTCGAGTCTCTGCCCCATATGCTTCGCGGCCAAAAAACTTTACGGGGATTGCCTGCCATGCACGAGCGATCCCCGCATGTTTTTTTTTGGGTGTCTAATAACCGTGAAACATGCGGAGCAGGGACTCGAGCATGTCACTCGAGCACACGCTGTACATGGTGCATACCTGAGTACCCGATGCAAACTCAAGTAGCGAGCACTTGCGCTCAAGAATAATGACAACTTATTCAATATGATGACCTAATGTAAACAAATAATGTGCCGTACCTCTGGGTTCAAAATGTTCACTATACACCTTAATAAAATCTTTGAGGGGTATAGTTTCCAAAATGGGGACACTTGTGGTGGAGCTCCGCTGTTTAGGCACATCACGGGCTCTCCAAACGCGACATGGTGTCCGCTAACAAATTGAATGGAAAATCGGCTCAAATTGTTAGCGGACGCCATGTTGCGTTTGGAGAGCCCCTGTGTGTCCAAACATTGGAGCTCCCCCACAACTGACCCCATTTTGTAAACTAGACCCCCCAAGGCACCTATCTAGATGCATAGTGAGCACTTAGAACCCCCAGGTGCTTCACAAATTGATTCGTAAAAATGAAAAAGTGAAAAAAAAACACTTTTTCATTTTTATGAATCAATTTGTGAAGCACCTGGGGTTCCAAGTGCTCACTATGAATCTAGATAGGTGCCTTGGGGGGTCTAGTTTCCAAAATGGGGTCACTTGTGGGGGAGCTCCAATGTTTGGGCACACAGGGACTCTCTAAATGCAACATGGTATCCGCTAACAAATTGAATGGAAAATCGGCTCAAATTGTTAGCGGACACCACATTGCGTTTGGAGAGCCCCTCTGTGCCCAAACTTTGGAGCTCCCCCACAAGTGACCCCATTTTGGAAACTAGACCCCCCAAGGCACCTTTCTAGATGCATAGTGAGCACTTGGAACCCCCAGGTGCTTCACAAATTGATTCGTAAAAATGAAAAAGTGAAAAAAAAAACACTTTTTCATTTTTATGAATCAATTTGTGAAGCACCTGGGGTTCCAAGTGCTCACTTTGAATCTAGATAGGTGCCTTGGGGGGTCTAGTTTCCAAAATGGGGTAACGTGTGGGGGAGCTCCAATGTTTGGGCACACAGGGACTCTCTAAATGCAACATGGTATCCGCTAACAAATTGAATGGAAAATCGGCTCAAATTGTTAGCGGACACCACATTGCGTTTGGAGAGCCCCTCTGTGCCCAAACTTTGGAGCTCCCCCACAAGTGACCCCATTTTGGAAACTAGACCCCCCAAGGCACCTTTCTAGATGCATAGTGAGCACTTGGAACCCCCAGGTGCTTCACAAATTGATTCGTAAAAATGAAAAAGTGAAAAAAAAAACACTTTTTCATTTTTATGAATCAATTTGTGAAGCACCTGGGGTTCCAAGTGCTCACTATGAATCTAGATAGGTGCCTTGGGGGGTCTAGTTTCCAAAATGGGGTCACTTGTGGGGGAGCTCCAATGTTTGGGCACACAGGGACTCTCTAAATGCAACATGGTATCCGCTAACAAATTGAATGGAAAATCGGCTCAAATTGTTAGCGGACACCACATTGCGTTTGGAGAGCCCCTCTGTGCCCAAACTTTGGAGCTCCCCCACAAGTGACCCCATTTTGGAAACTAGACCCCCCAAGGCACCTTTCTAGATGCATAGTGAGCACTTGGAACCCCCAGGTGCTTCACAAATTGATTCGTAAAAATGAAAAAGTGAAAAAAAAAACACTTTTTCATTTTTATGAATCAATTTGTGAAGCACCTGGGGTTCCAAGTGCTCACTATGAATCTAGATAGGTGCCTTGGGGGGTCTAGTTTCCAAAATGGGGTCACTTGTGGGGGAGCTCCAATGTTTGGGCACACAGGGACTCTCTAAATGCAACATGGTATCCGCTAACAAATTGAATGGAAAATCGGCTCAAATTGTTAGCGGACACCACATTGCGTTTGGAGAGCCCCTCTGTGCCCAAACTTTGGAGCTCCCCCACAAGTGACCCCATTTTGGAAACTAGACCCCCCAAGGCACCTTTCTAGATGCATAGTGAGCACTTGGAACCCCCAGGTGCTTCACAAATTGATTCGTAAAAATGAAAAAGTGAAAAAAAAAACACTTTTTCATTTTTATGAATCAATTTGTGAAGCACCTGGGGTTCCAAGTGCTCACTATGAATCTAGATAGGTGCCTTGGGGGGTCTAGTTTCCAAAATGGGGTCACTTGTGGGGGAGCTCCAATGTTTGGGCACACAGGGACTCTCCAAATGCAACATGATATCCGCTAACAAATTGTCGGCTCAAATTGTTAGCGGATATCATGTTGCATTTGGAGAGTCCCTGTGTGCCCAAACATTGGAGCTCTCCCACAAGTGACCCCATTTTGGAAACTAGACCCCCCAAGGCACCTATCTAGATGCATAGTGAGTAGTTGGAACCCCCAGGTGCTTCACAAATTGATTCATAAAAATGAAAAAGTGTTTTTTTTTCACTTTTTCATTGTTACGAATCAATTTGTGAAGCACCTGGGGGTTCCAAGTGCTCACTATGCATCTAGATAGGTGCCTTGGGGGGTCTAGTTTCCAAAATGGGGTCACTTGTGGGGGAGCTCCAATGTTTGGGCACACAGCAGCTCTCCAAACGCAACATGGTGTCGCTAACAATTTGAGCCAATTTTGCGTTAAATTTGTTAGCGGACACCATGTTGCATTTAGAGAGCCGCTGTGTGCCCAAATATTGGAGCTCCCCCACAAGTGACCCCATTTTGGAAACTAGACCACCCAAGGCACCTATCTAGATGCATAGTGAGCACTTGGAACCCTCAGGTGCTTCACAAATTGATTCATACAAATGAAAAAGTGTTTTTTTTTTCACTTTTTCATTGTTACGAATCAATTTGTGAAGCACCTGGGGGTTCCAAGTGCTCACTATGCATCTAGATAGGTGCCTTGGGGGGTCTAGTTTCCAAAATGGGGTCACTTGTGGGGGAGCTCCAATGTTTGGGCACACAGGGACTCTCTAAATGCAACATGGTGTCCTCTAACAAATTTAACGGAAAATCGGCTCAAATTGTTAGCGACACCATGTTGCGTTTGGAGAGCCACTGTGTGCCCAAACATTGGAGCTCCCCCACAAGTGACCCCATTTTGGAAACTAGACCCCCCAAGGCACCTATCTAGATGCATTGTGAGCACTTGGAACCCTCAGGTGCTTCACAAATTGATTCATAAAAATGAAAAAGTGTTTTTTTTTTTCACTTTTTCATTGTTACGAATCAATTTGTGAAGCACCTGGGGGTTCCAAGTGCTCACTATGCATCTAGAAAGGTGCCTTGGGGGGTCTAGTTTCCAAAATGGGGTCACTTGTGGGGGAGCTCCAAAGTTTGGGCACACATGGGCTCTCCAAACACAACATGGCGTCCGCTAATTATTCAAGCAAATTTTACAATCAAAAAGTCAAATAGCGCTCCTTCCCTTCCGAGCCCTGCCGTGCGCCCAAACAGTATTTTTTCCCCAAATATTGGATATCTGCGTGCCCAGGGGAAATTGCACAACAAATTTTGGGGTCCATTTTTTCTTGTTACCCCTGTGAAAATAAAAAAAATTGGGTCTAAATTAACATTTTTGTGAAAAAAGTTAAATGTTCATTTTTTTCTTCCACATTAAAAAAATTCCTGTGAAGCACCTGAAGGGTTAATAAAGTTCTTGAATGTGGTTTTGAGCACCTTGAGGGGTGCAGTTTTTATAATGGTGTCAATTTTGGGTATTTTCTGTCATAAAGACCTCTCAAAGTGACTTCAAATGTGATGTGGTCCCTAAAAAAATGGTTTTGTAAATTTTGTTGGAAAAATGAGAAATCGCTGGTCAACTTTTAACCCTTATAGCTCCCTAACAAAAAAAAATTTTGGTTCCAAAATTGTGCTGATGTAAAGTAGACATGTGGGAAATGTTATTTATTAACTCTTTTGTGTGACATATCGCTCTGATTTCAGGGCTTAAAAATTCAAATTTTGAAAATTGCAAAATTTTCTAAATTTTCGCCAAATTTCCGTTTTTTTCACAAATAAACGCAAGTGATATCGAAGAAATTTTTCCACAATCATGAAGTACAATATGTCACGAAAAAACAATCTCAGAATCAGGGGGATCCGTTGAAGCGTTCGAGAGTAATTACCTCATAAAGTGACAGTGGTCAGAATTGTAAAAATTGGCCCGGTCATTAACGTGCAAACCACCCGCGGGGCTTAAGGGGTTAAAATTAAAAATAATTTTTAGCTGCATCTAGCCCGGAAAATAATTTTGGGGCTCCGAGATGCGCAAGACACATAAGTGCCTTCTTGCTGCACTACCTGCAGCATGACCCTCATATTGTCAGAATTCGAAGTAATCATGACTACTGGGTTGCCACACTCTTAGATCCCCCAAACTTTTCGATCAACCTTTTCATTTTAATAAAGACCAAAAAAATGGTCATTTTTGAAATTATAAGCATTAGCAGGTTGTTAGAAACTGAAATCAAACAGTTTTCAACTCAAAACTTTATTCTAGGTGATGTTACATTTTCACATAGGACCCCTTGTTCGAAAGGAGCTTCTGAACTCTCTCGTCCATTGAATTTGTCAGGTTTTGGATGGTTTCTGCTTCAATTGTTTTGCATGAGGACAGAATACCCTCCCAGAGCTGTTGCTTAGATGTGAACTGCCTCCTGCCATCATAGACACTCCTTTTAATGATGCTCCAAAGGTTCTGAATGGGGTAGAGGTCAGGGGAGCATGGGGGTCACACCATAAGTTTGTCCCCTTTTATGCCCATATCAGCCAGAGATGCAGATGTTTTATGTGCAGCATGAGATGGTGCATTATCATGCAGAAAAATGATCTTGCTGTGAAATACACGGTTCTTCTTCTTGAACCATGGCAGGAAGTGCTGTTTGAGAAAATCCACATACATTATGGAGTTCATCTTTAGCGCCTTCAGGGATCCTAAAGGGGCCGACAATCTCTCTCCCCATGATTCCAGCCCAAAACATTACTCCACCTCCTCCTTGTTGGCGCTGTAGCCGTGTTTGCGTGGGGTGTCCATCAACCAGCCATCCTCCACTCCATTCATCTGGACCATCGAGCGCTGCACGGCACTCATCCGTGAACAAAACAGTTTTGAAATCAGTCTTCATGTAATGTTTGGCCCACTGGAGCCGTTTCTGCTTGTGTGAAGTGGATAGAGGAGGTCGACAGGATGGCGTATGCACAGCTGTAAACCTCTGAAGGACCCTGCATCTTGTTGTTCGGGGGACGTTGGAGGCACAAGCAGCTTCAAAAACTTGTCTGCTGCTATGACAAGGCTTTTTTGCCGCTGCTCTTTCAACCTGACGTAATTGCCTGTAGGAAAGAGTCCTCAATTTGCCCTTATCAGCACGCACACGTGTGTACTGTGAATCAGCTACATACTTCTTGATTGCCAAGACACTTCATCCTGATCATCGCACAATGTTGATTGTAGTCATGCCTTGACCTAAACACTCCACAATTTGTTGCTTCTCAGCAGCCGACACATCCTTTTTCTTTCCCATTTTGGCAGAAAATGTAGGCTGCTTAATAATGTGAGAGAGCCTTCTTAAGTAGTCTTGCCTTTATTGGACACACCTGCCAAACTAATTAGCACAGGTGTCTGCAATTGCTTACAGTGATATAAAGAGCCCTGACACACATCACCATCAATGAGTTTAACTGACAAACAAACAAATTCTTCCCTTATCACTCCTAAACACTTTTTGCATAATAATTTGGAACGCGGTGTACATGTGCTTTTCCACAAAACACCAGTGGTTCACGTAGTGAATCTTACAGTTCTAACTTGCCAACCGTGGTCTGTATGGAATTGTTCAATAAAGGGCCCAAAATTAAGATAACATAGATGGGAGAGGTCTCTATGAATAGGAATTCCTAAGTATTTGATACCCTGTGAGGGCCAGGCAAAGGGAAAGTTGGACTGGATGGAATCCTATATGGATTTAGGGAGGGAGACATCGAGGGCCTCAGACTTCGCTGCATTGATTTTAAAATTTTACCATGTAACAAAGTGATCTATTTCAGCCATAACAGCAGGGATGGATATATGTGATTGAGTGATATATACTAGGACATCATCAGCAAATAGAGAGCACTTGTACTCGGTGCCTCCCACCTCAATCCACCTAATATTGGGGTTATGGCGAATTGATGAGAGCAGGTGCTCCGTCACTAGGATGTATAAGAGAGGGGACAGAGGACATCCCTGCCTTGTCCCATTGGTGATTGTGAAAGGTGATGAAAATGTTCTGACGCACCCCCTGGGCCTTGGGACACCCGGAGCCGGACCCTTTTTGGTGGATGCTGGTGGTTGTAGTCTTCGTGGCGGCGATCCGGTTCCGTGGCTCAGGGCGGTCAAACCAGTGGCGGAACTATTTATGTGGTTTTGATGTTTAAATGTCCGACTACGCCACCCGTGGATTGCGGTCAGAGTGAACCGCCGCTACAGGGCAGACCGCTAAGGCTGGTGTTGTGGGTGCAGCAGAGCGTAGCATAACTCCCCACGGGAGGAGTATAGCCTCAGGGCAGTGTATGCGGAGGATGGGGGTGATGGTGCAGGGCAGCAGCAGTAACGACACGGAGTCAGTGATGCAGTTCAGGGCCTTTACTCACAGTTCTTATTATCCAGACCACGTCTGCAGGTAACGGCTGCCCACGTCGTACTGTGCTCACCAGGTGAGGGGCTCAGACAACTCCCAGATATCTTTGGAGCGCTTCACAGGACCCCCTTTGTGTGTCCTTTGTCTGGCCTTTCTTACCAACACTTCTGTCCGGCTGCCTCGGGCCTCCTCTTGGTAAACTTGGCGCCAGTTTCCCTGACCCTATGTGGTGCCTTCCTAGCGGGTGGAGCAAGGGGCTGCGCCACATAAAATGTCAGAGCCTCCGGTTTCTAGCTGAGGGTCGTTTCCTGCCTCCACTAGTTCGGGGACTGGTCTCCCCCTTTGGCCTGACCCCTCCACGCAGGTGGATTCGGGCGTGCGGTGGCGACTCGCCCGTCCGCACCCCTGGGATCCCTTCATTCCTCGTTCCTGGAGCCTTCTCCGCTCCTCTTCCTTCCTTCTCCCTCTTGCAGGCCTGGGCCTCTGTTACTAGGCCCGCCTCCGGAGCAGAGCCCCTGTTCCCTGTCACTTCTGCTCAGACTTCTCTGCACTGAACTAAGATGGTGCCCACCTTTTATACTCCCTTCTCAATGCACCCAGGAACTGCTTCCTCCCTGCTCCTGCACTGCAGGGTTCCCCTTCCTCAGTGTTCCCTCCCCCCACTCCAGCCAGGGACAGGGACTGTCGTGCCCATCTCAGGGGCATATTGGTCGCCCTGCCCCACGGCAATGTGGTGTAATGCATGCAGGTGTCGGGTCCTGATCCACACTCCATCCTTATCTGAGAGTGAGATATCACACCTCTGGGTGAGGTGCAATACGTCTGTAGCAACCGAGCCCTCGGTGCTACAGTTCCATTTATCTTCAGCCTAGGTGACGTATTGTGATACAGGGCCGTGATTTTGGCTATAAAAGGGTCCCCTAGACCCCTACCCCAAGCTTTTTAAGAGAATCATATATGGCGTGCCAGGAGACTCTATGGAATGCTTTCTCAGCATCCAACGAGAGTATCTACTTACAAATTTTTAACTGCATCTAGCCCAGGAAATACTTTGTGCCTAGTAGCAGTGTCTGCTAGTCAGCGGATTATCCCGGCTGTTAAGCAAGCTACACCACCTGTAGTTTGGACACTTAATTTTTTCAAAGGAAATGCTTCGGGACCACGGGATACTTAGTGAAGAGCATCAGGAGGCACCCCAAGGCATAGGGGCTGGGACTGGCACTAGGATGCCTTGCGGTGGACAGCCGAGCTCGATCCTTATAAAAGCTTTTTAACTGCAGCAGCTTTAGTGGACGCTACTGGAGCTGGAATTACGCGGCTGCTGGCATGAGACTTGCCCTCCAATAGATCCTTGTAAATGGATTTAAAGTGTATTCATTCAAATTAGAGGGACAATTTAAATTAAAAAGCTTAGAGCTGCCTCCACCACAGGGGGGCTCTCTCGACCCACCAGCGGACAGGCACCAGTATTGGGAGAGGGGGGCTGGCCGTCAGGGTTCACCGCGGCTCTGGCACAAACCCGGCGACACGGAGGTGGCACGGGCAGGAGCGGACTGGCCGTCTCGGCTTCTCACTTTTTGGATTTTAGAAGGGCATGACATGCCTATATCTGTGTCTCCCCCTCCTTTTACTCCTCCACCTCTTTTCTTTTCGCATGACTATATGTACTTGTCACTTTTCCATGTGTTAGTTGTGTCTTCTGAGCAGTTTGTCAGCTTTTGGACACCTTTGAAGGTGTTTTCTATGTGTTTCTATGTGTTTTTGTTTGCCTGCCATTGGTTTTAACGGTGTTCGAAGGTGTTCGACGAACAGTTCGACGAACTGTTCGGCGAACACACGGGTGTTCGACGAACCGAACCGAACTCGAACACTACGGGGGTGGCTCAACACTATTAAGGACTTACAGGATTTCAAGGAGAATAAGGCTTACAACTTTCTTACTAGCAGGGGTCCGAGGCACCCAGACACAGACCTCTCGTCTACCGACACTGATTTATCCGAGTCGGAGGTTAGATCCAAATCACATCGAGGTAGACAGAAGGGGAGAAGGGGTGGAAGGGGTCGCGGTAGTAACAATAGTAATAGGAGATCCCCCCTAGGACTCATTTTTTAGAGGAGGGTTATCCACTGCGCAATCGCCTCAACTTGGGCAACCCCCCACTGGCACAATGAGTCCCCAGATCATTAACCTATCCTCTAGGAGTCTTAGTCCTCCAGAATTGGAGGTTCTGGGAAAAGGCCTGACTTTTGTACCGACAACGGACTATAACTCTTTTGATGCCATCAAGGACGTAAATTTGTTTGTGCGTAAGCTGAAGTGGTGAAAGCACTTCATTAGGAACAATAAACAGGCCTGTGCTAAGCTAGGGGTACGTGAGGAACTTTTGCCCGATATTAGGACCCTTTTTCACCTCGGTGATTCGGACCCTAATTGGGAAGGCAAAGGCCCGTCTACCAATCTCAAACTGAAGAGTACCAAAATGCCACCCCCACAGAATGATTTGAGTCCAATTGATGTGTTTTTGAGCATGGTAGCTAAGGATCTGAGAGACCTTGAGAACCATTCAGGAAGGGCTAGGTATAATCTTACACATCGTGAGATGCAATCACTGAGGTCTCTGGAAAATGATCATTCTATCACTATTAAACCGTCGGACAAAGGCGGTAACGTGGTGATCATGGACACCAGTGAGTATCACTCGATGTGTACTGTAATACTGAACGTCAGTGATTGCTACCATATATTGAATGCGGATCCCACTAAGAGATTTTCCCAACAGCTGGAGGAACTGGCTAATGGGGCCCTAAATGATGGCGTTCCGAATAAACAGGAGAGGGACTTCATTTGCCCAGTTCACCCAGTAATGGCTACCTTTTACAGCTTGCCAAAGGTGCACAAGGGTTTGAGTCAACTCAAAGGACGCCTAATCGTATCGGGGGTGAATAACGTAACCCAAAATTTGGGAATATACCTTGAGAAGGTACTCAGACCTTTTGTCCTGAGCCTTAACTCATTCATTGGCGACACCAACGACCTGCTCCGTAAATTGGAAAGTATGACGGTGGACAAGGACGTGACATTGGCCAGTATTGATGTCGAGTCATTGTAGTCCTCAATACCTCACGATAGGGGTTTGGAAGCAATTCGGTTTTTCTCAGCGGGAGGGGCAAGCAATTTGAGAGACATAATCACTTTGTTTTGGAGGCCCTCCAGTTCTGTCTGACAAAAAATGTCTTCCTCTTCGGCGGGAAGTACTTCCACCAGCTCAGGGGCACCGCGATGGGGAGTCCCTGTGCCCCATCGTATGCTAATCTTTACCTGGGCTGGTGGGAGGAAACTGTCGTGTTTGGAGATATCCCAGTGGTGGGTGGCGAAAACATCCTGTTGTGGGTTCGGTACATTGATGACGTCCTGGTATTGTGGAAGGGGGATAAAGAATCCTTCGGGGATCTCGTAGACAGACTGCACCACAACGATCTCAATTTGCACTTTACTTTTGAGTTTGGTCCTCATGAACTGCCTTTCCTTGACATCCTCATTCAGATAGGAATGGATGGTGAGATAGGGACAAGCACCTATAGGAAAATGACTGCTTCGAATTCCCTTCTCAGGTGGGAAAGCAACCATCCGGTCCCCCTTAAGAAGGGAATTCCCAAGGGGCAGTTCATGAGGATCCGAAGAAACTGTTCGGACGATGCTACCTTCAGAGCTCAGGCCAGTGACCTTTGTCGGCGTTTCAATGAGAGGGGTTATCCGAGGAAGGTGGTTGCCGAGGCTTATGGTGAGATTCTGGCTAGTGACCGCACCTCCTTACTACACCCACCTCCTAAACCGAGCAAGGATAGTGCTCCATGTAGACTTATTACTACTTTTTCCAATGAGGCACACACAGTTCGTGAGATACTACAAAAACATTGGCCGATCCTCCAAATGGATGAGGACATTGGTGATGTGGTCGACTTAAGACCCATGATTACTTATAAAAGGGGCAGATCCCTTAGGGACAGATTGGTCCACAGTCACTACACGGGTCATCTGGGAAACAATTGGTTAAAAAGTTCCATCAATGGCAGTTTCAGATGTAGTGGATGTGCATCATGCAAAGTTATGGTACAAGGAAAGGACTTTATAAGTAATGTCACCGGAGAAACCTTCGACGTAAAGCATTTTATCAACTGCAGATCCAAGGGGATAATCTATATGGCCACATGTGTGTGCGGGGTGGAATATGTGGGGAAAACTAAAAGAGAACTCAGAAGAAGAGTGGGGGAACATCAACGTGATATTGCCCTGAAAAGGGACACCCCCCTGGCGAGGCATGTGAACAACGTGCATCCTAATGACATGGATGTGATACGATTTATGGGAATTGATAAAGTGATTGCCCCGCCAAGAGGGGGTGATTGGGATAAGCTGATTCTCCAAAGGGAGACCAAGTGTATTTTTAGGTTGCAGACAATGGCCCCTCACGGCCTAAATGAACAGTTGTCTTATAGGTCTTTTCTATGAGTGCAAGGTGAGCTAGGGTGAGGAGAGTAGGGACAGCCGCCGAAGAGTGGGGGCGCCACTTGCGCAGGTTTTAGGGTGCCAACCTCCACTGACAGGTAGGAACAGTCCTAATTAGTTTATTAATAGGGCCTTGTAGTCCCCCGTGCTATTTCTCCTCCCCTCTATGTATTCATTTGTTATATTTGGGTTTTTGATCAATATCTATTCTTGCTATTTATGCCCTATCATCCACTCTCCTCCCCCTCTTCCTTCCCCCCTTCCCCCCCCCTCTTTTCTTTGGAGGTGTGGTCCTCCCCAGTTCCCTCCCCTTTTTTAACACTTCTTAAACTGTTTGGCTTCAACCTTCCCCCTTTTTGGGCATTATGTGTGCTCGTTTTGCTTCTGCCCCAGTACCACTGGTCTGACTTGACCTGTGAAGTATCTCTGGTCTATTGACCATTGGGGTATGCTGTACGTGGTTATTGTATACTGCGCGGCATATGGTATGTGGCCGGAGTAGTGTCCTACTGTTTCTTTTCGGACACTCCTCCTGGCTGGGGTGATTTTGGGTGGGGGTTTTGTTACCACCCACCGCAGTGTACTACGTGTGGGCACATTATGTTCATTCCCCCTACTCGTTGCCTCCTGGTCTGCGTGCCAGCTTCCTTTAGGACGCGCGCACCAGATGTGACGTTTGCTCGTCACGGCCGGCACTTGCGTTCCACATACCGGACGTCAGTTCGCCGGAACCGGAAGTGACATGCTCGCGTGTCAGCGCGGGCATATTCAAAAGGAGGACTTATTTGTTTGATATTTGCGCTGTCTAATGGATAAGCTGAGCGATTGATGCCAGCTTTTATACTGTATGACACCCTCTTCTCCCCTGATGATTAGCTGAGGCAATGAAACGCATTGGGAGCGGTGTGCTGTGTGTTGCTGGAGGCTGAAAAGGTCTGGATGCCCCACCACATGGAGCTGTCTTAAAGCCAGAGAGCAAGAACCGACATTATATTTGGTGAGGTCGTTCCATTAGTATATATATAAGGTTTAAATGCTCACCATAATCAGTTTAAATGTATTAAGGTTCCTATGTGCTGAGACATGATATGCTGATACATTGTCTTGAGAGCTCCACTATTTTCTGCCATTATCTGTGTAATGTTACGGGTAGACTATGTTGGTATTACATATGCTCGTATTCCTGGACATAATGAGTTATTGATTAATATGGTTACTCACTACCACAGACAGGCATATATTTGTTTTTCGGTCTTTGTGACTTGTGTAACACTTTTTATTCAGTTGTAATAAATGTTAAGTTTTAACTTTCTGTAGTACTACACTTGCTTTAATACCTACTTTATTGTGTGGTTATCCTGGAACCCCATTGCTGTACTTTGCACTGTGTGAGGGACAAGCGCTCCGCCAGCAGAGAGGCCACGTTCAACCCATTGCCCCATCATGGATGGACAGAGACACAGGATAGCGATCCTGCTGTCCGCCTGGTAAAGGAGTTGCTGACACAAGCTGACTCGCATCCTGATCCAGATGATCCACAGGAGACCCAACAGTAGTGGAAGGAGAAGGGCAAACTGTTCATCTACGAGGGAAAGCTGTGTCGAAGAAGTATCAACTCCCGGACACACGAACTGGTCTGGCAGGTGGTAGTCCTGAGGCGGGATGCGCTAATGGTCTTAGAAGCGTACCACATATAGAGTAGGACACTTCGGGTAGAAGAAGTTGGAAGTCCTGCTACGTGAGCGATTCTACTGGGTTGGCATGAGGAAAGCAATCGAGAGATGGTATCTAGAATGTGGTCCATGCAACCTGAGATGGAAAGACCATGATAGCCAGAGGGCTCCCCTGCAGCCCATAATCACCAAACAACCACTTGAACTGGTAGCCTTGGACCACGTGAAGCTAGCCCCAAGCCAGTCAGGCTATGTCTACGCTCTCACCATAGTAGACCACTGCTCCAGGTTCTTGGAAGTAGTGCCAGTGAAAGACCAGACGGCTCAGACGGCAGCCAAAGCATTCCAACAGCACTTTTGTCGCCCGTGCGGTTACCCTGAACGGGTGCTTACCAACCAAGGTCCAGCCTTTTAAGCAGAGGTGTTCCAGGAATTCTGTAACTTGTACGGCTGCAAGAAAATAAGGACGACGCCGTATCATCCCCAGACCAATGGGTTGTGTGAGAAGATGAACCAGGTGGTAATTGACCTATTGAAGACGTTGCCCCTTGAAGAACGTAGTCCGTGGCCAGAGAAGTTACCAGATTTGGTCGACCTATATAACCACATCCTGGTGAACTCCACCAACTGTACACTCGCTTACCTGATGAGAGCAAGACCTGGTAAGCTACCCATTGACTTAGACATGGGAGTTTTAACACCAGAGACGACATCACCAGATGCAGATTGGGATACAGAGCGGCAGCAACAATACCGCAAGGTGCAAGAATGTGTGGAGAGAAGTTTGTCCCAGGCGAGACAGAAGCAGGAGAAAACTTACAATCAGCACGCACCTGCAGTTCCCTTGTCACCTGGAGAACAAGTACTCAAAAGGAAGAGACGAGTCCACAAATTGGATGACCCGTGGGAGGTTGAGCCATACACCATCCTACCCTCAAATTACGATAACACCAAAGTGTGCCTCATCAATAAAGATGGAGGGGAAACTTCAGCGGCAGTTTCAAGAGACCACTTAAAGATATGTCCTGAACAGTTGAAACACAGAGAAGAAGACCAAGCCACCCTCAGCCCACTGAAGAGGTGGAAGAAACGGTCCAGACAGTCCTTGGAGCATTTCCCCGGTCTTGGACGCAGGTGAACAGAGCAATTGTGGTACCGGTCCTGACCTTTCTCCAAGCGGCCTCACCGGAAGCTGCAGAGGCTCCAGAACAGCAGAGAGACCAATCGGCCCCAGAGACAGATGCTTCATCAGCAGCAGATCAGGAGAATCTACCCTCTGCTAGCAGTGAACCTGTCATACCCAGGGTGAGTCAAAGAATTTGTAGGAGATGACCCAGCCTACCGGTGTTACCTCAGACTACCTGTAGTGTAGTTCACACTGAACCCACCACACCAGGGGTAGACACTAGGGACCAGGGTAGGTCAGTGACAACAAATGTACTACGTAGATTGACCCGGAGTACTAAAGGTCAGCTCCCTGCCCGCTGGAGGAACTAAAGTGTAAGAGAACTAAAGAGTATGTTATATATGTTATATATAGTTGTAATTGTTAAATAATGCTAGAAATATATATATTTGTTAAATTTATGGACAATTGGACCACAGGACTCGGTGTGGTCAGGACAATGTTGGATATAGTTACTAATTGGCCTAGAAAATAAACCGCCCAGGGACGATACACAAAGTGGGTTGATGCGGTTCCCACCAGCCAAATTTTGGTTACCCGGATTTTGGTGTAAAGACTAAGCGCTGCAGTGACTGCTGTACGTTTTTGATTGGGTTTTTTGTAGTTTTTGTTTTTGAGATTTTGTAAACTGTTTGTAATGTGAATTGTTATTGTTGATTGATTGTTAATTTTTTTTTTTTTAAAAAAAAGGAGGTATCCTCAGTCCGGGAGTACTGAAGTTAACTAGGGGGGAATGTGGCACCCCAGGAGTCCGGCTAACACAGTGACATTGCCTCCCTCACAAGGGGGTGATGCCATGCCTGGAAGCAAGGAGGGGTCCCCTAATCAGGTTTTGCTAGCATGCAACACTTTCCTGGCTCCAGACCAGCAAGGGGAGCTCCTCCCCTTAGCAACTGGGATCTGGAGGCGGGGTTTGTTAGTGTGAGGAGAGCAGAGAGGAGGTGAAGTCAGGACGTCGACGAGGAAAGACCTAGGGAGTGGAGCTGCACGGCAGTTCACCCCAGAGGAACGTGCAGAAGAACCAGAAACCGGAGTCCGAGGTTGTGGGGCACTGAAGGCCCAGCAGCAGAAACCGGAGGGCAGGTCTCCTGGCCCCATCAGACGCCCGGAGGCTCAGCAGCACGATAGGGCCCAGCACCGCCACGTGGGAGTGACACTCCAGGAAGGCCCGAGCTGCCTGCCATATGGGTGAGCACAAAGACGTTTTACTCAGGGACGAGGCCCGCAGCATAGCTATACGCAGCAGGGCCAAAGAGGTAGCGCAAAGGGAAGGCCTACAACTCCACCTGGCTAGGTGGATCCCCCAACTTGCTGATTATTAACTGCGCCTTCCTCTGCACTATACCATAACAGCAACGTCTACACTGCCCTGGAGCTAAGCTCTACCTGTGGAGAGCTAAACCTACTCTGCTGCATTAACAAGAGCTCCAGAGCACCTGCTCCGCAGCGGCGGCTCCCTTTAGCCGCATACCACAGGTAGCGTCACGAACTGTATATAAGAACTTTAATTCCCCTTTAAATATCCCTTTTTTACTGACTGCCCTGGGTCACGGACCGGGTCACCGCCACTGTGACATCTCCCCTAGCAACGACAGGCCCGGCACCAAGTACCCCACAGCCCAGGGAGCACGTCATAGTCACGATAAGTGTTGAGACACCCCCGTAGTGTTCGAGTTCGGTTCGGTTCGTCGAACACCCATATGTTCACCGAACTGTTCGTCGAACTGTTCGTCGAACACCTTCGAACACCGTTAAAACCAATGGCAGGCAAACAAAAGCACATAGAAACAGATAGAAAACACATAGAAAACACTTCAAAGGTGTCCAAAAGCTGACAAACTGCTCAGAAGACACAACTAACACATGGAAAAGTGACAAGTACATATAATTATGCGAAAAGAAAAGAGGTGGGGGAGTAAAAGGAGGGGGAGACACAGATATAGGCATGTCATGCCCTTCTAAAACCAAAAAAGTGCGAAGCCGACACGGCCAGTCCGTTCCTGCCGGTGCGATCTCCGTGTCGCCGGGTTTGTGCCAGAGCTGCGGTAGACCCTGACCGCCAGCCCCCCTCTCCCAATACTGGTGCCTGTCCACTGGTGGGTCGAGCGAGCCCCCCCTGCGGTGGAGGCAGGTCTAATCTTTTTAATTTATATTGTCTCTCTAATTTGAATGGGTACACTTTAAATCCTTTTACAAGGATCTATTGGAGGGCAAGTCTCATGCCAGCAGCCGCGGTAATTCCAGCTCCAGTAGCGTCCACTAAAGTTGCTGCAGTTATAAAGGTTTTATAAGGATCGAGCTTGGTGGTCCACCGCAAGGCGTCCTACCGCCAGTCCCAGCCCCTGTGCCTTGGGGTGCCTCCCCGATGCTCTTCACTGAGAGTCCCGGGGGCCCGAACCATTTCCTTTGAAAAAATTAAGTGTCCAAACTACAGGTGGTGTAGCTTGCTTAACAGCTGGGTTAATCCGCTGACTAGCAGACACTGCTACTAGGCCCAAAGTATTGCTTGGGCTAGATGCAGTTAAAAAATTTTAATTAGATACTCTCGTTGGATACTGAGAAAGCATTCCATAGAGTCTCCTGGCACGCCATATATTATTCTCTTAAAGAGCTTGGGGTAGGGGACCCTTTTATAGAGAAAATCATGGCCCTGTATCACAATCCGTCAGCTAGGCTGAAGATAAATGGAACATTATCATCACCTTTCATAATCACCAATGGGACAAGGCAGGGATGTCCTCTGTCCCCTCTCTCATACATCCTAGTGATGGAGCACCTGTTCTCATCAATTCACGATAACCCCAATATTAGGGGGATTGAGGTGGGAGGCACCGAGTACAAGTGCTCTGCATTTGCTGATGATGTCCTAGTATATATCACTCAACCACATATATCCATCACTGCTGTTATGGCTGAAATAGATCACTTTGGTACATGGTCAAATTTTAAAATCAATGCAGCGAAGTCTGAGGCCCTCGATGTCTCCCTCCCCAAATCCTTACAGGATTCCATCCAGTCCAACTCACCCTTTGCCTGGCCCTCACAGGGTATCAAATACTTAGGAATTCATATTCATACAGACCTCTCCCGTCTATTTTATCTTAATTTTAGGCCCTTTATTGAACAACTCCATAGAGATCTTACTTCTTGGCCGGTGAAGGATTTTTCCTGGTTCGGCAGAATAAATATACTAAAAATGAACGTCCTACCTAAACTCTTATACCTCTTCCAAACCATTCCCTTGGTAATTCCCTCAAATTTTTGGAAAAGACTACGCAGTAGCTTTTGCAGATTTATCTGGGCAAGTGGGCGTCCACGCATTCGGGGGGACGTTCTGATCAGACACAAACAAAAGGGGGGCCTTAGCCTTCCAGATTGTAGAAGGTATTACATGGCAGCAGTACACGCTAGAATCCTGGACTTCTTCCATCATTCGGAGGGGAAATTGTGGGCTAAAATAGCTCAATCCATTTGTCCTAAAGCTCTTACCACTCTCCCATGGTGCGCCCATTTAATTGTCCCCTCTCTTGGCCTCATGTCATATAGTACTAATGCCACTGCTTTGGCTTTGAGATCCCCAAAAAAAAGCTTATCCTCAATCGACCCCCAGGGCCCCTTGCTCCCGATTTCAGATAATCCAGATTTCCCACCAGGACTATCTGCAAATAGATTTCTCGGTTCAAATAAATCCCATTTCTCATGTCATCTCCAATACTTCGCTACTCCCCCTCAATGACTTGTTACAGGGAAGAGCCACTTTCCCGAAGGTTAATTTTGAATATAGCCAGTTACAACACTTCTATTCAACTGTGAAGAAGCGCACACATCTTCATAGAGATCTCACAAACTTTGAAAAATTGAGCCTATCATTGTCACCCCCTACACACTCCATCTCCCTACTGTATAATCTCCTCATTGCCCAGGTAACTGACAATAGGCCAGGATTCTGCGGTGCATGGGAAAGGGAACTGGGGAATCATAGAATCATAGAATCATAGAATGGTAGAGTTGGAAGGGACCTCCTGGGTCATCTGGTTCAACCCCCTGCTCAAAGCAGGATTCACTAGATCATCTCAGACAGATGTCTGTCCAGCCTCTGTTTGAAGACGTCCATTGAAGGGGAACTCACCACCTCTCGTGGCAGCCTGTTCCACTCATTAATCACCCTAACTGTCAAAAAGTTTTTTCTAATATCTAATCTGTGTCTCCTCCCATTTAGTTTCATCCCATTGCTTCTGGTCTTTCCTTGTGCAAATGAGAATAAAGATGATCCTTCTACAATGTGACAGCCCTTGACATATTTGTAGACAGCTCTTAAGTCTCCTCTCAGTCTTCTTTTTTGCAAGCTAAACATTCCCAAATTCTGCAACCGTTCCTCATAGGACATGGTTTGCAGACCAGTCACCATTCTGGTCGCTCTTCTCTGAACTTGCTCCAGTTTGTCTATGTCTTTTTTAAAATGTGGTGCCCAAAACTGTACACAGTATTCCAGATGAGCTCTGACCAAAGAGGAGTAAAGACCGATAATGACTTCACGTGATCTAGACTGTATGCTTCTGTTAATACATCCCAGAATTGTATTTGCCTTTTTTGCTGCTGCATCACACTGTTGACTCATGTTCAGTCTATGATCTATTAGTATACCTAAGTCTTTTTCACATGTACTGTTGCTTAGCTCTATTCCTCCCATTCTGTATATGCTTTTTTCATTTTTATTGCCCAGATGTAGTACTTTGCATTTTTCCCTGTTAAAAACCATTCTGTTGGTTGCTGCCCACTGCTCCAGTTTATTTAGGTCTTTTTGAATCCTCTCTCTCTCTTCTCTAGTATTAGCTATCCCTCCTAGCTTTGTGTCATCAGCAAATTTAATCAGTTTACCCTCAATTCCTTCATCTAAATCATTGATAAAGATGTTGAACAATACAGGTCCCAGGACGGAGCCCTGTGGTACCCCACTTGAGACATTCATCCAGCTGGATGTGAAGCCATTTACAACCACCCTTTGTGTCCGATCACTAAGCCAGTTATGAATCCACCTAACAGTTGCCTGGTCCATTGCATACTTGGTCATTTTTTCAATAAGGATGGTGTGAGATACTTTGTCAAATGCTTTGCTGAAGTCAAGATATACTATATCTACAGCATTTCCCTGATCCAACCAGTCAGTGATTCTGTCATAGAAGGAAATTAAGTTAGTCTGACATGACTTGTTAGTTACAAACACATGCTGACTCTGGTTAATTGTAACGGGTCTGGGAGGCGGAACATCTGAGCTACTATACAAGGGGGCGGTCCTTGTAAGGGAGCGGGTGGCGACCAGGCAGGCAGTCACAGCAGGTGACCGGGACAGTCTCTAGAAGAACGGGCAGGAGGTCACGGCAAGTGACCGGGGCAGTCTCTGGATGAATGGGCAGATGGTCACGGCAAGTGACCGGGGCAGTCTCTGGGTGAACGGGCAGATGGTCACGGCAAGTGACCGGGGCAGTCTCTGGGTAAAGGGTTGGTACGACCTGTGGCGGCTGATGGTAGACGTGAGCTCCCAGGTGAGCAGGCGAGAGTCTCTGGATAAACGGGTGGTCACAGCATGTGACGGCGGAGCCTCCAGGAAGACCAACAGACAGGCGGCAGATGAGCGCTCCCAGGTGAGCGGGCAGAAGTCTCTGGACAGGCGGGTGGTCACAGCACGTGACGGCGGAGCCTCCAGGTAGGCTAGCAGGCAGGTAGCAGATGTGCGCTCCGAGGTGAGCGGGCAAGCTGGTCCATAGACAGACTGACAAGAGTTGGAAGGCAGACCGTCGGACCTCAGGCAAGCAGGCAGGTAGTTGATGTGCGCTCCCAGGTGAGCGGGCAAGCTGGTCCTTAGACAGACTGACAGGAGTTGTAAGGCAGTGTAAGGCAGACCGTCGGACCTCAGGCTAGCAGGCAGGTAGCAGAATATCAGGCAGGAATAAGACAGCAAGCTGGCAGGAATCTGGCAGGTATCTGGCAGGTAACTGGCAACGGGACCTGAGGGCTGAAGCAGAGTAGTGAACAGTGCAACAACATTGCTCGGGCACCTCCATTTTGGAGGAGGTGCCTTATATATGGTGAAGTCCTCCGGCCATTGGCCGGGGAATCCTTAGGACGGCGCGCGCGGCCCCTTTAAGAGGGAGGGAGAGCGCGCGCGCCCTAAGCACAGTGGCCGGGAAGGAGCGCGCGCTGCCAGCAGAGCGGGAGGAGGACGCCGGGCACGGAGCAGAGAGGTGAGGGGAACAGCGTCCCTGCCTAGCAGAGGGCAGGGACGCCGGCGCTACAGTACCCCCCCCTTTAGGCCCCCCCTTTTTTAGGCCAGACAGAAATTTAGCTAGGATGAGAGGGGCATGGATGTTCTCCCGGGGCTCCCACGTTCTCTCCTCAGGACCAAACCCCTTCCAATCTACTAGAAAAAAGGTCTTTCCTCTTACCCTTTTGGTGGCAAGAATGTTCTCTACCTCAAACTCGTCCTCAGCAGAAACCGGAGCAGGAGGCGTACCTGTAGACTTGGAAAAAGAGTTAAGTACCACAGGTTTGAGGAGAGATACATGGAAGGAGTTAGGGATCCGTAAGTTGGCCGGGAGTTTCAATTTATAGGCCACCGGGTTGATCTGACTGATGACCTCCAGAGGACCGATGAACCGAGGCCCTAACTTGTAAGAAGTAGAGATGAGCGGTGTTCGACTAGAACTGTTCGCCAATCTCAAATTCGAGCTGTTTTGGGTGGTGTTCGAGTTGTTCGACGAACCCGAACGATTTGCAAAAAATTCGGCTGTTCGAGGTTATGTTCGATAACTGTTCGTGCACCAAAAGCGTGTCCTGCATGTCTGGCGCTATTTAGAGCACCAATCATGCAGGGATTGTCTGCCACTCACTGTAATGCCACAGCCATGGTGGTTGTGGCATTACAGTGATTGCCCAAATCGATGGGAACAGTGCTCACAGTGAAACATGAAAAGCCGGCAATTCAGCAGCGGCATACACCGGTACCCGACAATTTAGAACCGAAAGAATAGAGCATCACACACAGATTAGATAGATAGAAACATGTCAGTCACACATATAAGAAGCACAGTGACAGTGTTGCTTACTGTACTTGTCATTTAGTGTAAAGGATTTATCAAAAAAAATAATAGTGTTTTCATGCACCGTCTCTTTAAAAAAGCCGGCTGGCAATTCAGCATCTGTACCCGACAATTTAGAATAGAAGGAATAGAGAATCACACATAGATTAGATAGATAGAAACATGTCAGCCACATATATACGAAGTACAGTGACAGTGTTGCTTACTGTACTTGTCATTTAGTGTAAAGGATTTATTAAAAAATATAATAGTGTTTTCGTGCACCGTCTCTTTAAAAAAGCCGGCCGGCAATTCAGCAGCGGTACCCGACAATTTATAACAGACAGAATAGAGCTTCACACATAGATTAGATAGATAGAAACATGTCAGTCACATATATATGAAGTACTGTGACAGTGTTGCTTACTGTACTTGTCATTTACTGCAAAGGATTCATTAAAAAAAATAATAGTGTTTTCATGCACCGTCTCTTTAAAAAAGCCGGCCGGCAATTCAGCATCTGTACCCGACAATTTATAACAGAAAGAATAGAGAATCACACATAGATTAGGTAGATAGAAACATGTCAGTCACATATATATGAAGTACTGTGACAGTGTTGCTTACTGTACTTGTCATTTACTGCAAAGGATTTATTAAAAAAAATAATAGTGGTTTCATGCACCGTCTCTTTAAAAAAGCCGGCCGGCAATTCAGCATCTGCACCCGACAATTTATAACAGACAGAATAGAGCTTCACACATAGATTAGATAGATAGATAGATAGAAACATGTCAGTCACATATATAATAAGTACAGTGACAGTGTTGGTTACTGTACTTGTCATTTAGTATTAAAATAAAGGATTTATTATTAAAAAAAATTGGCGTGGGGTTCCCCGTAATTTTAGTCTCTAGCGGAGGTTAAGCAGACAGCTGGGGCAGATGTTTGAAGCCTGGGAAGGGGGTAATACCCACGGAGCTTCCCAGGCTACTAATATCAGCCCCCAGCTGAATACCTAGCCTTTACTAGCTATTAAAATGGAGGACCCCCCCCAAAAAATGACGTGGGGTCCCCCCTAATTTAATAGCTAGCAAAGGCTAGGCAGACAGCTGGGGGGCTGATATTAATAGCCCAGGAAGGGAGCCATGAATATTGGCCCCCTCCCAGGCTAGAAACACCAGCCGTCAGCCGCCCCAGAAATGGCGCATCCATAGGATGCGCCAATTCTGGCACTTAGCCTCGCTCTTCCACGCTGCCCTGGTGCGGTGGCAGGGGGTAATAGGGTTGGGGTTGATGTCAGCTTATAATGCCAGCTGACATCAAGCCCAGGTTAGTAATGGAGAGGCGTCTATAAGACACCCCCATTACTAACCCCATAGTCAAAGTTAAAAGAAAACACAAACACCCAGAATAAAGTCCTTTAATTGAAATAAAGACACATTCCTTTATTGTTCTAAATTAAACCATACTTACCGTCACGCCCATTCCAGCTGAAGCCAACGATCTCCTGCAATAAAAGAAAAATAATAAAGCAACCTCATCCTTACCTTTCCATGGTTCCCACGACAGCTTCAGCTCTGCTACATCGAGATAACAGGCTGGACCGCAGCAGAACGCTGCCATCCAGCCTGTCACCCGCAGACACTGAGAAGCGCAGGCATGCTTGCGCTCTGCAGTGTCTGGCTGTGACGGCATAAAGATGAGACGAGTTCATGTCCAATGAACTCGGCGCACCTCATGCACGTCACTGACAGCGTGGGAGAATTCTCCTGCACTCAGCACTTCAGCGTGAGAATTCTCCCACGCTGTCAGTGACGTGCATGAGGTCAGCTGAGTTCATTGGACATGAATGAGCTCACCTCATGCACGTCACTGACAGCGTGGGAGAATTCTCTCGCTGTAGCGCTGAGTGCAGGAGAATTTTCCCACGCTGTCAGTGACGTGCATGAGGTGAGCTGAGATCATTGGACATGAATGAGCTCACCTCATGCACGTCACTGACAGCGTGGGAAAATTCTCCTGCACTCAGCGCTTCAGCGTGAGAATTTTCCCACGCTGTCAGTGACGTGCATGAGGTGAGCTCATTCATGTCCAATGAACTCAGCTGACCTCATGTACGTCACTGACAGCGTGGGAGAATTTTCACGCTGAAGTGCTGAGTGCAGGAGAATTCTCCCAGGCTGTCAGTGACGTGCATGAGGTGCGCCGAGTTCATTGGACATGAGCTTGTCTCATCTTTATGCCGTCACAGCGAGACACTGAGGAGCGCAAGTATGCCTGCGCTTCTGAGTGTCCGCGGGATGACAGGCTGGATGGCAGCGTTCTGCTGCGGTCCAGCCTGTCATCTCGATGTAGCAGAGCTGAAGCTGTCGTGGGATCCATGGGAAGGTAAGGATGAGGTTGCTTAATTATTTTACTTTTATTGCAGAAGACATTGGCTTCAGCTGGAATGGGCGTGACGGTAAGTATGGTTTAATTTAGAAGAATAAAGAATTGTGTGTTTATTTCAATTAAAAGACTTTATTCTGGGTGTTGTGTTTTTTTTAAATACTTTACTAGAAATTCATGGTGGTCATGTCTAATATTGGCGTGACCCCATGAATTTCGGGCTTAGGGCCAGCTGATAATGCCAAGCTGGCCTTAACCCCTTTATTACCCAGTGAGCCACCGCACCAGGGCCCTGGATGAGTTGGGTACAGCGCCAGAAGATGGCGCTTCTATGAACGCGCCATTTTCTGGGGCGGCTGCGGACTGCAATTTGCAGCGGGTGGGGCCCAGAAAGCTTGGGCCTCCCTGCGCTGCGGATTCCAGCTCCCAGCTGCCTAGTTGTACCTGGCTGGGCACAAAAATAGGGCGAAGCCCCACGCATTTTTTTTTTAAATTATTTCATGAAATTCATGGAATAATTAAGAAAAAAAGGTCTTCCCTATATTGTTGTGTCCAACCAGGTACAAATAGGCAGCTGGTGGTTGGGGGCAGCCCGTCCCTGCCTGCTGTACCTGGCTGGACACAAATATAGTGCGAAGCCCCACGTCAATTTTTTTTTAATTATTTCATGAAATAATTTTTTTAAAAAAAGGGCTTCCCTATATTGTTGTGTCTGGCCAGGTACAAATAGGCAGCTGGTGGTTGGGGGCAGCCCGTTCCTGCCTGCTGTACCTGACTGGACACAAATATAGGGCGAAGCCCCACGTCAATTTTTTTTAAATTATTTCAGGAAATTCATGAAATAATGAAAAAAAAATTGATGTGGGGCTTCGCCCTATATTTGTGTCCAGTCAGGTACAGCAGGCAGGAACGGGCTGCTCCCAACCACCAGCTGCCTATTTGTACCTAGCCGGACACAACAATATAGGGAAGCCCTTTTTTTCTTAATTATTCCATGAATTTTATGAATTTAAAAAAAAAATACGTGGAGCTTCGCTCTATTTTTGTGTCCAGCCAGGTACAACTAGGCAGCTGGGGGCTGGAATCTGCAGCGTAGGGAGGCCCAAGCTTTCTGGGCCCCACCCGCTGCAAATTGCAGTCCGCAGCCGCCCCGGAAAATGGCGCGTTCATAGAAGCGCCATCTTCTGGCGCTGTACCCAACTCATCCAGGGCCCTGGTGCGGTGGCTCACTGGGTAATAAAGGGGTTAAGGCCAGCTTGGCATTATCAGCTGGCCCTAAGCCCGAAATTCATGGGGTCACGCCAATATTAGACATGACCACCATGAATTTCTAGTAAAGTATTTAAAAAAAACACAAACACCCAGAAAAAAGTCCTTTAATTGAAATAAACACACAATTCTTTATTGTTCTAAATTAAACCATACTTACCGCCACGCCCATTCCAGCTGAAGCCAATGATCTCCTGCAATAAAAGTAAAATAATAAAGCAACATCATCCTTACCTTTCCATGGCTCCCACGACAGCTTCAGCTCTGCTACATCGAGATGACAGGCTGGACCGCAGCAGAACGCTGCCATCCAGCCTGTCATCCCGCAGACACTGAGAAGCGCAGGCTTGCTTGCGCTACTCAGTGTCTGGCTGTGACGGCATCCAGATGAGCCGAGGTCATGTCCAATGAACTCGGCTCACCTCATGCACGTCACTGACAGCGTGGGAAAATTCTCACGCTGAAGCGCTGAGTGCAGGAGAATTTTCCCACGCTGTCAGTGACGTACATGAGGTGAGCCGAGTTCATTGTCGGCTCATCTGGATGCCGTCACAGTCAGACACTGAGGAGCGCAAGCATGCCTGCGCTTCTCAGTGTCTGCGGGATGACAGGCTGGATGGCAGCGTTCTGCTGCGGTCCAGCCTGTCATCTCGATGTAGCAGAGCTGAAGCTGTCGTGGGAGCCATGGAAAGGTAAGGATGAGGTTGCTTTATTATTTTTCTTTTATTGCAGGAGATCGTTGGCTTCAGCTGGAATGGGCGTGATGGTAAGTATGGTTTAATTTAGAACAATAAAGAATTGTGTCTTTATTTCAATTAAAGGACTTTATTCTGGGTGTTTGTGGGGTTTTTTTAACTTTGACTATGGGGTTAGTAATGGGGGTGTCTTATAGACGCCTCTCCATTACTAACCTGGGCTTGATGTCAGCTGGCATTATAAGCTGACATCAACCCCAACCCTATTACCCCCTGCCACCGCACCAGGGCAGCGTGGAAGAGCGAGGCTAAGTGCCAGAATTGGCGCATCCTATGGATGCGCCATTTCTGGGGCGGCTGACGGCTGGTGTTTCTAGCCTGGGAGGGGGCCAATATTCATGGCTCCCTTCCTGGGCTATTAATATCAGCCCCCAGCTGTCTGCCTAGCCTTTGCTAGCTATTAAATTAGGGGGGACCCCACGTCATTTTTTTGGGGGGGGTCCTCCATTTTAATAGCTAGTAAAGGCTAGGTATTCAGCTGGGGGCTGATATTAGTAGCCTGGGAAGCTCCGTGGGTATTACCCCCTTCCCAGGCTTCAAACATCTGCCCCAGCTGTCTGCTTAACCTCCGCTAGAGACTAAAATTACGGGGAACCCCACGCCAATTTTCTTTAATAATAAATCCTTTATTTTAATACTAAATGACAAGTACAGTAACCAACACTGTCACTGTACTTATTATATATGTGACTGACATGTTTCTATCTATCTAATCTATGTGTGAAGCTCTATTCTGTCTGTTATAAATTGTCGGGTACAGATGCTGAATTGCCGGCCGGTTTTTTTAAAGAGACGGTGCATGAAAACACTATTATTTTTTTTAATAAATCCTTTGCAGTAAATGACAAGTACAGTAAGCAACACTGTCACAGTACTTCATATATATGTGACTGACATGTTTCTATCTATCTAATCTATGTCTGAAGCTCTATTCTGTCTGTTATAAATTGTCGGGTACCGCTGCTGAATTGCCGGCCGGCTTTTTTAAAGAGACGGTGCACGAAAACACTATTATATTTTTTAATAAATACTTTACACTAAATGACAAGTACAGTAAGCAACACTGTCACTGTACTTCATATATATGTGACTGACATGTTTCTATCTATCTAATCTATGTGTGATGCTCTATTCCTTCTTGTCTAAATTGTCGGGTACCGGTGTATGCCGCTGCTGAATTGCAGGCCGGCTTTTTTAAAGAAAGCGTCTTCTGAGCAGTTTGTCAGCTTTTGGACACCTTTGAACGTGTTTTCTATGTGTTCCTATGTGTTTTTGTTTGCCTGCCATTGGTTTTAACGGTGTTCGACGGTGTTCTAAGGTGTTCGACGAACAGTTCGACGAACAGTTCCTCGAACATCCCGGTGTTCGACGAACCGAACCGAACCCGAACACTATGGGGGTGGCTCAACACTAGTAAGAAGGTATCTTGAGTCGGACATATTTAGATGAGAGCCAGACTTTATCTCCAGGACGAAATTGTGGAGGATCCAGGCGTTTTTTGTCAGCGTGTCTTTTCATCCGTTCGGACGACTGAAGGAGTGCGGATCGGGTACTCTCCCAAATGGAGGAAAATTTGCTAACGAGAGATTCCGCAGCCGGGTTGTCCACAGAGGTGGAGACAGGAAAAGGAATCCGAGGATGCTGACCGAAGACTACAAAAAACGGGGATTTGGAGGAGGATTCGCTCTCGTGATTGTTATAAGAGAACTCGGCCCATGGTAGGAGATCCACCCAGTCTGAATGATGGGCATTAACGAAGTGCCGGAGGTAACTGGTCAGGTTCTGATTGATCCGCTCCACTTGACCATTGGACTGTGGGTGGTAAGCGGAAGAGAAGTCCAGGGTGACGTCTAGCAGTTTACAAGTGGCTCTCCAGAAGCGTGAGGTGAACTGTACCCCACGATCCGACACGATGTGGAGGGGCAGGCCATGAAGACGAAAGATGTGACGAATAAAGTCTTTAGCTAGCTCAGGTGCAGACGGGAGGCCTGGCAGGGGAACGAAATGAGCCATCTTGGAGAAGCGGTCAGCGACCACCCAAATGACCGTACAACCGGTAGAGACTGGGAGGTCAGTTATAAAGTCCATTGCTATATGCTGCCAGGGGGCAGCAGGTACAGAAAGCGGAAGGAGGCGACCGGCTGGCAGATGTCTCGGAACCTTGTTGCGGGCGCAGGACACACAGGCAGAAACAAAGTCTATTACGTCCTTGTGCAGGGTAGGCCACCAGTAGTGCCGGGTAATAAGCTGGAGGGTCTTTTTCTGACCGGCGTGGCCAGCAAGCTTAGACGAGTGACCCCAGTGAAGGATCTTCTCCCGATCAGGTACTGATACGAACGTCTTTCCGGGAGGGAGACGATTTAGACTCACGGGAGCCACCTGCATTACTCTGGCGGGATCGATGATGTGTTTCGGATCTTCCTCGAGATCAGACACCAGAAAGGATCGAGACAAGGCGTCCGCCTTGACGTTTTTGTCAGCCGGGCGAAAATGAAGAACAAAATCAAAGCGAGCAAAAAACAAGGACCACCGGGCTTGGCGCGGGTTAAGTCTCTGGGCATGCTGGAGGTAAGCCAAGTTCTTAGGTCAGTGTAAATTATTACCGGGTGAAGAGCCCCCTCGAGCAGGTAACGCCACTCCTCCAATGCCAGTTTGATGGCCAATAACTCTCGGTCTCCTATGGAATAATTGCGCTCTGAGGAGGAGAAGAATTTAGAGAAGAAGCCGCAAGTTACCATCCTCCCGGAAGATGATTTTTGAGTAAGTACCGCTCCGGCTCCAGAGGAGGAGGCGTCAACTTCCAGGAAGAACTGCTTGTTGCCGTCCGGGCGATGCAGCACCGGGGCGGAAGAGAAGGCCTGTTTTAAGGAAAGAAAGGCCTCCTCTGCTTCGGGCGGCCACTCTTTGGGATTAGTACCTTTACGGGTGAGCGCGGAAATTGGGGCAGTCCGGGAAGAGAAGTGCGGTATGAAGAGGCGGTAGTAGTTGGCGAAGCCCAGGAACCGCTGAATGGCCTTCAACCCCTCCGGTCGAGGCCATTTCTCGATGGCAGACAGTTTCTCTGGATCCATTCGTAGGCCGGTCTGAGAAATAATGTAGCCCAAAAACGGAAGCGAGGTCTGCTCAAAGAGGCACTTCTCGTATTTAGCGAAGAGGTGATTCTGCCTGAGCCTGAGCAGGACCTGACGAACGTCCCTCCGGTGAGTCTGGAGATCCGGAGAGAAGACCAAGATGTCGTCCAGGTACACCACTACGCAGGAGTAGAGAAGGTCCCGGAAGATGTCATTGACCAACTCTTGAAAGACGGCAGGAGCGTTACAGAGACCAAAGGGCATTACCAGATATTCATAGTGGCCGTCCCGGGTGTTGAATGCCGTCTTCCATTAATCCCCCTGACGGATACGAACCAGGTTGTACGCCCCACGGAGGTCCAGTTTGGTGAAGATTCTAGCCCCCCTCAGACGATCAAATAACTCCGGAATGAGCGGAAGGGGGTACTTATTCTTCACCGTGATCTGGTTAAGGCCTCTATAGTCTATACAGGGACGGAGAGAGCCGTCCTTCTTTTTGACGAAAAAGAAGCCTGCTCCCGCCGGGGAGGTAGATTTCCGGATGAATCCCCTGGCCAGATTCTCCTCAATATATTCGGACATCGACCGGGTCTCAGCAGCAGATAATGGATAAATACGCCCACGGGGAGGAGTAGTACCGGGTAACAGGTCGATAGGGCAGTCGTATGGTCTATGAGGGGGTAGTGTCTCTGCCTCCTTTTTATTAAAGACATCAGCATAAGACCAATAAGGAATCGGAAGTCCAGGTAAATTATCTGGGGTAGGAGAAGGACGGACGGGATGGACGGGAACCAGACAGGTCTTATGGCAGTCCTGTCCCCAGCGAAGGACTTCTCCGGTCTGCCAGTCAAGCACGGGTGCATGTCTCTGGAGCCAAGGTAGACCTAGCAAGAGGGCGTGAGAGAGTCCAGGCAGAACATGAAAGGAGATACTCTCAGAATGCAGCATTCCCACCTGCAAAGTAATGGATTCGGTGATGAGTTGGATGGGGCGTGGTAAGAGACCCCCATCCACGGCAGCAACAGACAAGGGTACAGCCAGAAGTTTGGTGGGGATGCGGTATTTCTCTACCAGGGACTGTGAAATAAGATTCCCGGCTGCTCCAGAGTCAAGTTGGGCTAGTTCGAAATAACGGTTCTCCCCGCAGACGATTGAGACTAACAGCAGCAGAGATGGAGAGGATTTATTCTTGTCTAGGTCGACCTCTCTGAGTGAACCTAGACACAGGCATTTCCCGACCTCTCCGGGCAGGCACGGATCCGGTGCTCCTTACTGCCACAGTAGAAGCAGCTCCCCTCGGCACGGCGTAAGTCCTGACGGGTTTTGACCATCTTGGTCTGGTCGACCTGCATAGGCTCAGGAGAGTGTACCTGGGGAGAGACGGATTTCTGAAAAGTAGGAGCTAGACGTGGAAACCTCCTCTCACGGGTGACCTCTTTGGCACGCTCCTGGAACCGTAGGTCAATCCGGGTGGCAAGAGTTATTAGGTCATCGAGAGTGGTAGGAATGTCCCGACCGGCAAGTTCATCTTTAATACGGCCGGACAGACCCTCCCAGAAGACGGATACCAGAGCGTCGTTATCCCAGGCCAGCTCCGAGGCAAGGGTACAGAACCGTATGGCATATTGGCCCACGGTGAGACTTCCCTGACGGAGGCGTAGCAGTGATGATGCGGATGAGGTCTTCCGTCCGGGTTCGTCGAAGACTTTCCGGAAAGCCGTGAGAAAGGCAGGCAAGTCGGACACCAGGGGGTCTCCTCTCTCCCATAGAGGATTTAGCCAGGCCAGGGCCTCCCCGGTGAGATGGGACATGATGAAGGCAATTTTGGCCCGGTCGGAGTTAAACTGGTGGGACAGGAGTTCAAAGTGCAGGGTGCACTGATTTATGAAGCCCCGAGCCTGGGCGGAGTCGCCTCCGAAGCGAGGAGGTGCAGAAAGCCGGGGTCCGGGGTAGGATACCATGGTAATAGTGGGCAGCGGAGCTGCCGGATTGCGAGTCATGGCACTGGCGGAGGTTGCTGGCGGAGCAGTCAGAGTGTCCAGGCGAGAATTGACATTCCGCAGGTGACCCAGGATGGACTCCTGTTGGGACCTCTGGCAGGACAGTTCATGACACAGGTCCGAGAGCGAGGGAGCTTGGGTGCCACCGGGTTCCATGGCCCGAGCAAACTGTAACGGGTCTGGGAGGCGGAACCTCTGAGCTACTATACAAGGGGGCGGTCCTTGTAAGGGAGCGGGTGGCGACCAGGCAGGCAGTCACAGCAGGTGACCGGGACAGTCTCTAGAAGAACGGGCAGGAGGTCACGGCAAGTGACCGGGGCAGTCTCTGGGTGAATGGGCAGATGGTCACGGCAAGTGACCGGGGCAGTCTCTGGGTGAACGGGCAGATGGTCACGGCAAGTGACCGGGGCAGTCTCTGGGTAAAGGGTTGGTACGACCTGTGGCGGCTGATGGTAGACGTGAGCTCCCAGGTGAGCAGGCGAGAGTCTCTGGATAAACGGGTGGTCACAGCATGTGACAGCGGAGCCTCCAGGAAGACCAACAGACAGGCGGCAGATGAGCGCTCCCAGGTGAGCGGGCAGAAGTCTCTGGACAGGCGGGTGGTCACAGCACGTGACAGCGGAGCCTCCAGGTAGGCTAGCAGGCAGGTAGCAGATGTGCGCTCCCAGGTGAGCGGGCAAGCTGGTCCATAGACAGACTGACAAGAGTTGGAAGGCAGACCGTCGGACCTCAGGCAAGCAGGCAGGTAGTTGATGTGCGCTCCCAGGTGAGCGGGCAAGCTGGTCCTTAGACAGACTGACAGGAGTTGTAAGGCAGACCGTCGGACCTCAGGCTAGCAGGCAGGTAGCAGAATATCAGGCAGGAATAAGACAGCAAGCTGGCAGGAATCTGGCAGGTATCTGGCAGGTAACTGGCAACGGGACCTGAGGGCTGAAGCAGAGTAGTGAACAGTGCAACAACATTGCTCGGGCACCTCCATTTTGGAGGAGGTGCCTTATATATGGTGAAGTCCTCCGGCCATTCGCCGGGGAATCCTTAGGACGGCGCGCGCGGCCCCTTTAAGAGGGAGGGAGAGCGCGCGCGCCCTAAGCACAGTGGCCGGGAAGGAGCGCGCGCTGCCAGTAGAGCGGGAGGAGGACGCCGGGCATGGAGCAGAGAGGTGAGGGGAACAGCATCCCTGCCTAGCAGAGGGCAGGGACGCCGGCGCTACATTAATCACTTCATTCTTATCCATGTACTTACATACATGTTGTTTAATAATTTGTTCAAAGATCTTTCCTGGTATAGAAGTCAGACTCACCGGCCTATAGTTCCCTGGGTCCACCTTCTTCCCCTTTTTGAAGATAGGAACAACATTAGCTCTTCTCGAGTCTTCTGGGACTTCTCCTGTTCTCCAAGAATTTTCAAAGATTATGGAGAGTGGTTCTAAAATTTCTTCTACGATCTCCTTCAGTACTCTGGGGTGTAATTCATCTGGACCTGGAGACTTGAACTCATTTATGATAGCTAAATATTCCCTCACAATCTTTCTGTTTACAGATAACTTGGATTCCTCTATTCCTTTAAAAGGACAGTGAAGATCAGTTGATGTTACATTTTCTTTCTGAGAGAAAACAGATGCAAAATAGGAATTAAAAAGTTCGGCCTTCTCAACATCCTCTCTTACCATTTCTCCATTTTCATCCTGTAAAAATCCTATAGCATCTTTGACTTTTCTTTTACTTTTGACATACCCCCAAAATCCTTTTTTATTGCTTTTGACATCTCTTGCAAGCCTTAATTCATTGTCAGCTTTGACTCATTGACTCACAATGGGATAAATGTTTCTTCCTAACACATAAAACCTCAATAGGGTCCAAAGCTCAGGAAACCTCCTTCAAAATTATCTCTAGATGGTACCGGGTACCAGCAGTCCTTCATAGATGGTATCCAGTGGTCTCAGATAGATGTTGGAGATGTGGGGAGGGGGAAGGGACAATGTCACACATATGGTGGGCAGGCCCTATAATAAATGCATTTTGGGCAAAGGTGGTTCCCATGATTGAGAAAATAACTGGTTTGACTATCCCTAATACGCCAGAAGCCCTCCTTCTATCAATGTTACCAATAACTAAACGTAGTTATAAAAGGTCATCAATAGGCTACCTAATACAGGCGGCTAAGAATGTCATTTCACGACACAGGAAAAGCAGAGATCCACCCACTGTGGAGGAATGGTTTGCGGAGATCTCCCTCCTTAATAGGATGGAGCATCTGATTGCCATCTCACCGGCTGATGTTGATAGATACTGTGTGATTTGGAGGGATTGGATTGATTTGCAAAACTCTCACGCCTACCATCTAGCCCCCAACTAAAGTTATCCGTGATGTCGGCACAACAATGATCATAATTGCACTCTATTGATTGGTGGTCTGCCGTGGTCCGCTCCCTCTCTCTCTATCTTTCATATGGAAAAATACATGCTTGATCTGGATATTGATGGAAAACCCTCCCTGTACCCCCCAATGTACTGTCGTTATGCATAGATATATAGTTATACTACCCCTTTTACTATGTATATTGTATTTTCTTGTACTTTTTCAAAAAAAAAAGAAAAAAAAATGTAATTAGATCAACAGGCGGTGGCTACTCCGCTGACTAGCAGACACTGAAGCTTTTGAGCAGACCTCTGATTCCCAGGCTATAGTATGATTAAACAGCTCATCAGACTCAACCATCTGTGTTACCCCAAGCCATAGTGTATGTAGTTTCTTACGGTTAAAAGGGGGGGGGGAGACCCGACCTACCTGGAATTGACGATGGCAACGTCATGTAAAACACAACAAGGGGACTCCAAAAAGAGTCTCCATTTTTTCCCAAAATTGTGGCACAGACACCACTTAAGTGGCATCAATTGTCCCAGAGTTGTTTAAAATGGTTGGTGAGGTGATTTTCCAAAATCCTCAAGCTTTTAGTCTCCCCAGAATGACACAGGTGGGGCAGATGGTGGTTGTCCCGGCCCGCTAGGCCGCATTGTAGCACTGTGAGCTTCGCACTGCAACTTGTGCTTCATATCCATGTGACGGTTCATGCATGAAGTACTCAAACTATGGATTTTTTGGCCTCTACTTAGCTTTTGGTGACAAATGTTACAGATAACACGAGTTGGGTCATCCTTAGCGATCTGAAAAAATGCACAGGCTATGCAAGGTTTAGAGCCCATGCAACTCTGCTACTAGCAATACTATCAAATGATTGGCTGGGTTAGATGCAGAGCGACTGGGTTTGGTTGGGGGTCCCCACAGTCTGCCTAGGCTAGATGCAGTTAAAAATTATTATTAGATACACGGGCGGTGCAGCTTGCTTTGTAGCTGGGCTAATACTCCCAAAGTATTGGTAGACTCTATACTAAATAAGGAATGATTCACTGACTGTGGTGTCCCCTCCGTGGGCCGTGGCGATTGGTGGAGATTTGGTGGATGATTATAGGAGAAAGCTCCTTAATAGAGAAAGTTGGTGGATTTATACTTTAAATACACATGTACCAGCAGGTTTAAACATCAGACATGATTTGATGTATCATTATGAATGATCATTTATAGATTATTATTATATATATGTTACTTTTTTCTTCTTTTCTTTTTCTTTTGGATTATTTACATTTATATGCATTGTTTCTATGCTATGCGATTTTAACATAGTATGTGTGTTTAAATTTCTGATTAACTCAGCCGTGAACAGGTGCATAGCAGGACATGACATATAAATACCACTTCCTTGCTGTTTTTTTTGCTATGCAATGAATAAGAACCTTTAGTTCGAAACGCGTTTGCTGTTCTTCTCCAAATTGGACTTTTAAAATATTTTTTGTATGACCCAATAAAAAGTGGATTTTAGAAGATTTATTCAGCTGGATCTTCCTGGTTCCTCATGTTCGTCTGGTAGCACTCCTGGCTCCGTGCTGTTGATCTTCTAGGTGGGTGAGCTGATTTTTTCCTTTCTTTTTCTGCCATGTGGCGATTGGTCATCCACTTTCGCTGCCCCTTACTCAACGAATTCACAAACATCTCCTGTCGGTTTGGAGTCCCATTATGCCCAACCAAAAACATAGGCCCCACAACTAAAAAAAATTGTTCTTAGGCATCGAAATCGACACCACAGCAAGGTTTGCCATGCCTCCCATGGGAAAAAATACCAAAACATTACACCTGATCTAGGTTTTTTGCGCAGTATGGAAAGTAACACTACAGCAGATGCAAGTATTACTAGGTCTCCTCGTGTTTGCAAGCCGGGTGATGCCAGTCGGAAGGGTTTTTTCTCTTCATTTATCGCCAGCAACAAAAGGGGCATCTAAACCGAGTCATACAATCAGAATCAGCAGGCAGCTACGGGCGGACTTAGAGGTGTAGAAAACCTTCTTATAATCATTCAACGGTCACACGTTATTTATGTCAGCAGAACAGTCCAACATTCAACTAAGATTATTCACCGGGGCGGCAGAATCAGGCGGATATGCAGCGATACTAAATAACCAATGGTGCACAAGCTTATGGCCTCCGTATTGGGCAGAACAAGTGCTGACAAAAAAACAGACAGTCCGGGAACTGTTTCCAATAGTGGTAGCAATAGAAATATGGGGCGCGTGCCTGGCTAACAAAAATATACTCTTCATAACAAAAAACGCCAGCCTAGCGCTCTTCATTAATAATATGGCATCATCGTCTCTCCCAGTGTATGGGTCCGCGCTAGCCACGATGCTGAGGGGTCTAACGCTGCTGCTAACGCTTTATCACAATTCAATTGGCAGATTTTCACAGAGCTCCTCCCCAACGCCCACCCATCGGGCAAGCAACAGTTGCCCAGCCTCCCTATGGGATCTAGTGGAGAATAGTTGATGCCATTAATCAGAGCGTCAGTTGCCCCATCGATGTGGCAAGCATACGGTAAGGCATGGGAACAGTGGACACGACTAGTAGCAGGCAGACGGGTTGACCAATGTGAACAAGCCAGATTACAAGTCACCATAGAATTTCTCCACCAGCTAATGATGAGGGGCATATCAGGGTCGTCAGCGCAGCGGTGGCTGACCAGAGTAGCATTTCACTTCCAACTACTGAATTGGGGACATGTGACAAAGAGATTCATCATCAGACAATCCATAAAAGGGTGGAAAAGGGGTCAGCCAAGTCAGGAGTGTAGACGTCCCGTCCCATGTCACTAAAACTGATTTCTCACATCATATCCCTAACACCATTAACATGATACTCACATTCGAAGCAACACTACTGTCTACTGTATTTACGATCGCCTTCTTCGGGGCACTATGCATAAGCGAATTAGTCCCTCAATCAAAAATTAACACCAGTGGAGGCTTATTACACCAGGACGTAGTCATAGCCAATAATGCAATATGTCTACGCATACGCAAATCGAAAATGGTTCCAGCGGGCGGGGGCATTTGGGTACTTCTTCAACCCACAAATGGTACGCTGAGTCGGGTAACAATAATAAAAACATATATAACCATCAGATCACAAAGTAATTTCTTCCTATCACACATTGATGGAACGCCATTATCAAGATACCAGTTCCAAGCTATATATAATAAATGCATAACATCAGCAGGGAACCACCCCAAAGATTATGGGACACACTCATTCCGCATAGGCACGGCCACAGATGCAGCAAGAGCAGGACTGTCAGAAACGGAAGTTCAGAGTATAGGGAGATGGCGATCCACGTGTTTGGTGAGATACATAAGACCGCACTTGTTATCCTAACGTGGTTTGTTTCTTTTACAGGTGACGCTAAGTCAACAGTGTGGGTGATAGGCCACTCATATATATATTGTGCAGATAAAAGGGCGAAAATCCGCCCAGGCGGGAGGAAATTTGAGTTTCATAACACATATTTCAACTGGAGAGGTAATAGAGGCCTGCAATGGCCACAGGTACTAATGGAGGTAATCAAGGTAGGGAGAGAGGCAAGAGGTCCGGTCATCTTAGTTATACAGGCCGGGGGAAACGACCTAGGTTATCACAAGAGCGCATAACTAATGGCAATAATGAAACTAGACACTGAGCGCTTCAGAGAATTTTTCACAAAAATAGTCAGAGATTGTGCTGAGCGCGGTATGGCAAGGTGCCCGAGACATCACGGCCATCGAACGGACAAGGCGGCTAATAAATATTTGGATGCAAAAAATTTATAAGAGACAGAGGCGGACAACTGGAAGGAGATAAAGCAGGCCTCATACGGCCCGACTGTGTTCACTTAATGGATATTGGACTGGACATATTCCTGTAAGGACTCCAGGACGGAGTGGAACAAGCGTTAAGAGTGATGGATGGGGGTCAGAGTCCTGCATACGAGTATGCAGGATCCTCCGTGGCCTGGAAATAGAAAGGACATGTTGGAGAGTTACACTTTTTGGGCAACTTGCCGTTGTGGAGACTGGAGACACAGGGCATGCTGCAACAAGCTGAATTATTTTAGAAATAAAATGCCTTTCTAATGTAATGAGTATAAACAGTTAATAAAGCTGTGACCGATCCTCACCCATCCAGTTGTAAGAGTTACATTATTGTATTGTCAATGAAAGGGGGGCGGTAGGGGGTTGAGCATCTGGGTCTGGTTGGGGGTCACCACAGTCTGCCTAGGCTAGATGCAGTTAAAAATCATTATTAGATACACAGGCGGTGCAGCTTGCTTCACAGCTGGGTTACTACGCTGACTAGCAGACACTGAAGCTTTGGAGCAGACCTCTGAGTAAACAGCTCTTCAGACTCAACTATCTGTGTTACCCCAAGCCATAGTGTATGTAGTTTCTTACGATTAAAAGGGGGGGGGAGACCCAACCAACCTGTAATGGACGATACCAACGTCACGTAAAACACAGCAAGGGAACTCCAAAAAGAGTCTCCATTTTTTCCAAATATTTGGGGCACAGACACCACTTAAGTGGCATCAATTGACCCAGAGTTGCTTAAAACGGTTGGTGAGGTGATTTTAACAAATCCTCAAGCTTTTACTCTCCCCAGGATGACACAGGGGTAGAAAAGTCCTTGCGGATCCATGATTTATTCATCTTTATGTACGTGAATCTGTCTACATTGTCAGTGGACAGCCGCGTGCGCTTATCTGTCAGCACACAACCAGCAGCGCTGAACACATGTTCAGAGAGAACAAAAATTATTATTAATTTGAAAGCTGGTGGAGCTTAGTATAGATGGACTAATATAATGAGTACCATACACTGCTACTATGCCCAAAATTATTTTCCAGACAAGATGCAGCTAAAAATTATTAGTAATTTGAAAGCTGGTGGAGCGTAGTATAGAAGGCCTAATAGAATGAGTACCACACACTGCTACTATGCCCAAAATTATTTTCCAGACAAGATGCAGCTAAAAATTATTAGTAATTTGAAAGCTGGTGGAGCTTAGTATAGATGGCCTAATAGAATGAGTACCACACACTGCTACAGGCCCAAAATTATTTTCCGGGCTAGATGCAGCTAAAAATTATTATTAATTTGAAAGATTAAAACGGTTGGTGAGGTGATTTTAACAAATCCTCAAGCTTTTACTCTCCCCAGGATGACACAGGGGTAGAAAAGTCCTTGCGGATCCATGATTTGTTCATCTTTATGAACGTGAGCCTGTGGACAGCCGCGTGCGCTTATCTGCCAGCACACCACCAGCAGCGCTGAACACGCGTTCAGAGAGAACGCTGGCTGCGGGGCATGACAAGATCTCCAAGGCGTGAGTGGCGAGCTCCGGCCATTTATCCAGATTGGAAGCCCAAAAAGAGCAAGGGTCCAGTGACACAGTCATGGCTTCGATGTTCACTTGGAAATACTCCTGTACCATCGTCTCTAGGCATTGACTATGTGTCTGACTTCTTGTCTCCTGTGGCCTTGCAAAGGATGGGCTAAAAAAAGTGGTGAAAGGATTCTGAAAAATTGCTGATACCAGCAGATACTGTGTTTCTATTGCGGTTTGAGTGCTGTGAGATTCACTACGTGCACCACTGGTGTTTTGTGTAAAAGCACATTTAAGATTCTGCAACAGTCTCTGCTGATACTCCTGCATTCGTGAATCCCTTTCTATGGCAGTAATTATTTTGGCAAATTTACTTTTGTACCGGGGATCTAAGAGTGTGGCAACCCAGTAGTTAGGATTATTTCAAATTCTGACAATTCGAGGGTCATGTTGCAGGTAGTGCAGCAAGAAGACACTCATGTGTCTTGCGCATCCAGGAGCACCAAGTCCCTGTTGCGTTGGTGGCGAGGTAAGAATCATACTTCCTTCCTCTGCCCTCTTCCCCCAACCTCGCACAACAAAATTGTGATCAAGGTCTCCCTCATCTGATGAGTCTTCCATGCCCATCGCCAGTTCGTCCTCCACTTCTTCCGGGGCTCCTGCACCTTCCTCACTAGTTTTGCTACTACCATGTGCCCTGGTTGATCCCTCTCCCCCACCCTCCCATGCCTGCCGCCTTGGTGCTGCCGACCATCTGGACCTTGCAGATGTTAGCCCTTCTGCATACAACTCCTCCTTCTCTACTTCCTCCACCTCCTCTTGTCCCACCACCTGACTCCGAATTCTGTTAAACATGTGCTCCAGCATGTAAATCACCGGAATAGTCATGCTGATAATGGCATTGTCAGCACTAAACATCTTCGTCGCCATTTCAAAACTGTGCAGAAGGGTGCATAGGTCCCTGATCTGAGACCACTCCTCCAGCATGATTTACCCCACCTCTGGATCTCGTTGGCCCAGGCTATAAGTCAGAACTTATTGCACCAGGACTTGTCGGTGCTGCCACAGTCGCTGCAACATGTGCAGAGTTGAATTCCACCGTGCTGGCACATCGCATTTTAGCCGGTGAAGTGGCAGGCCCAACGACTTCTGTAGAGATGTAAGTCGCTGAGCTGCGGGATGCGAACGGCGGAAGTGAGCACACAGCGACCGAGTCCTCTGCAGAAGGCCATCTAGTCCAGGATAGTGGGCTAAAAATTGGTGGACAGCCAGGTTCAACACGTGAGCCATACAAGGCACGTGTGTGACATTGCCCCGGCGAAGGGCCGCACCCAGGTTTGCAGCATTGTCGCACACGGCCTTCCCTGGTTTCAGGTCCAGTGGAGACAATCATTCATGAAACTGGTTCTCCAGAGCTGACCACAACTCCTCAGCTGTGTGACTCACATTTCCCAGACATTTCAAAGTAAAAACCGCCTGATGACGTTGAGCCCTGCTGCCAGCATAGTAAGGAGGTGTGCAGGATCCCTTCTGCGCAGTTAGAAAGCGGGTGGCATGATGAGACAGGCTTTGGGTGCAGGTGGAGGACCGAGAGGAGGTTGAGGAGGCAGAAGCAGTGGAGGAACTTCGAAATAAAGAGGATTGACGCACAACTCGTGGGGACGGTAAGACTTGGACAGCAGCCCCTTGTCCTGCTGTCACCATAGTTACCCAGTGCCCAGTCAGCGACATGTAACGCCCCTTTCCATGCCTACTCGAACAAATGTCTGTGGTGAAATGCACCCTGTCACAAACACAGTGTTTCTCAAAGAAGCGGTGATGTTGTGTGCGACATGCTGGTGGAGCGCAGGCACACCTTTCTTTGAGAAGTAGTGCCGACTAGGAATCTGGTACTGGGGCACTGCGACGGACATAAGGTCTCGAAAATCCTCTGTGTCTACCAGGCAGAAAGGCAGCATTTCTGTAGCCAAGAGCTTGCAGATGGTGAAATTCAACCTCTTAGCTTTCTCATGGCTAGGAGGAAATGGTCTTTTACTTGTCCACATCTGAGGGACCGAGGGCTGGCTGTTGTGCCTAGACGGGGTTGAGTAGGGTGTCCCCGGCAAACTGCCGGTCTGTGAGGAAGATGCAGGCGGAAAGGTTAGGTTGCCTTGATCCAAAGGTGGTGCTCTCGATGTCGGAGAGCGCTCAACACCAGCTGGTGTTTCCACTTCCAAATGAAATGATGACCTGCCAATCACACAGGATGTTGCGGGTAAATAGGTGGCAGGTCTGCGTCTCAAAACAGGTGTGACTGCTGTCCCCCCAGTCACAGAGGATGAAGAGGCCGTGGATGAACAAGATGGGGCAGACGGTAGTAGGCCCGGCCCGCTAGGCCGCATTGTAGCACAGTGAGCTTCCCACTGCAACTTATGCTTCATATTCATGTGACGGTTCATGCATGAAGTACTCAAACTATGGATTTTTTGGCCTCTACTTAGCTTTTGGTGACAAATGTTACAGATAACATGAGTTGGGTCATCCTTATCGATCTGAAAAAATGCCCAGGCTATGCAAGGCTTAGAACCTTGAAGAGTCACCACGACTTGTGGTCAGAGGCAGAGTTGTGTTTGAGGATGCCGTTGTTGACGTGCTTCCAGTACTACGTCTCTTTCCAGGAAGGCGCAACCTGACCTCGTCGTCACTAGCATCCTCCTCCACCTCCTCTGCTGACCTCATCGACTGGCTGACTGTGGGTTGACAGTAAGTGGGATCTCCAACCTCGTCATCATCACCCTGTGTGTTCTCACACCCGTCGTCCTCAAAGACAACCTCTTCCTGCCCTGACAAAAAACTCAAGTTGTCGCTCCAATCAGGTATTTAAGTCTCATCATCGTCTTCCTCATTGTCTCCACCAACAGGAGTTACAGTTTGGGAATGAGGGTCTACATTATGCTCAGAATCTTCTTCATCTGGTCCTGGATCGGACTCATAAAGATTCTGGGCATCAGTGCAGATCATTTCCTCGTCTGGATTCACAGAAGCTCTGGAGCCGACCTCTGATTCCCAGGCTATAGTATGAGTAAACAGCTCTGCGGACTCAACCATCTGTTCTACCCCATACTCAGACGGGTAGCTGGTGACTTGGGAGCTGTGAGGAAGCAAGTGCGATTGGGGTGACATCTCTGAGGACTGGAGTATTTGTGATGTTGAAGTTGAGGTGGAGGAGAGCCCACTTAAAGGAGCACTTGATATCCGTTGAAGCACCTGCTGTTTTTGTGCCACATCTGGAATTTGTAGCGATGGGCGTGGCCATAAGAAAGGGATCGTATCACATTGTCCACTAAAAGAAATAGACATCTTAGTTTGGCTGGAAGATCGTCTTTCTTCTGCAGATGTTACTGTTGCTTTAATACCTACCCCACGGACACAACCTTTTTTTCCCTTCCCAACACACCTATTCCCCTTTCCACCAGCAGCAGGCCTTTTGCCACTCATTTTGGTGGTTAACTAATTGACAACTCTGGAGTTGTTTGCACAAAAAACGATGGATGGAAACCGAGCAGAGCTGAGTGGCCAAATTGTGGTACTAGCCCAAAAGGATTGGCTGGGTTAGAAGCAGTAAAACAATTTTATTAGATACACAGGTGGTGGAGTTTGGTATAGATGGCCTAATAGAATGAGTACCAAACACTGCTATAGGCCCAAAATTATTTTCCAGGCAAGATGCAGCTAAAAATTATTACTAATTTAAAAGCTGGTGGAGCTTAGTATAGATGGCCTAATAGAATGAGTAACACACACTGGTAATATGCCCAAAATTATTTTACAGGCAAGATGCAGCTAAAAATTATTATTAATTTCAAAGCTGGTGGAGCTTGGTATAGATGGCCTAATACAATGAGTACCACACACTGCTACTATGCCCAAAAATATTTTCCCGGGCTAGATGCAGCTAAAAATTATTATTAATTTCAAAGCTGGTGGAGCTTGGTATAGATGGCCTAATACAATGAGCACCACACACTGCTACTATACCCACAATTATTTTCCGGGCAAGATGCAGCTAAAAATTATTGTTAATTTCAAAGCTGGTGGAGCTTGGTATAGATGGCCTAATACAATGAGTACCACACACTGCTACTATGCCCAAAATTATTTTCCGGGCAAGATGCAGCTAAAAATTATTGTTAATTTCAAAGCTGGTGGAGCTTGGTATAGATGGCCTAATACAATGAGTATCACACACTGCTACTATGCCCAAAATTATTTTCCAGGCAAGATGCAGCTAAAAATTATTAGTAATATGAAAGCTGGTGGAGCTTAGTATAGATGGCCTAATAGAATGAGTACCACACACTGCTAATATGCCCAAAATTATTTTACAGGCAAGATGCAGCTAAAAATTATTATTCATTTCAAAGTTGGTGGAGCTTGGCATAGATGGCCTAATACAATGAGTACCACACACTGCTACTATGCCCAAAATTATTTTCCGGGCTAGATGCAGTCAAAAATTATTATTAATTTCAAAGCTGGTGGAGCTTGGTATAGATGGCCTAACACAATGAATACCACACACTGCTACTATGCCCAAAAGGTTTTACTTGGCTAGGTGCAGTAAAAAATTTGTATTACATACACAGGTGGTGTAGCTTGCAACACAGATACGCTACTCCACTGACTAACACACACTGCAAGAGGCCCAAAAGAATTTGCTTAGCTAGATTTAGCCAAATGCTGTGAAAAAACACTTGCACAGCACTAAAACAGACCTGCCTGGCAAAAAGTGATAGGAACTGATGTAACCTAGCCCTCAAAAGGGCTGGAATTACAACTAGTCACTACTCCCAACCTATCTGTCTATTTAAGAGCACAGACCTGCCTGCTAAAAGTGCTAGGAACTGCTGTAACCTAGCCTTCAAAAGGGCTGCAATTACAAACTAGTCCCTACTCCCTAAACCTTTCTGTCTAATTAAGAGAAAATTTGCTTGCAATTCAGATACACAATATAGCGCTAACAGCAGCAGCAGTGCTGTCTAACACTCAGCTGCAGCAGTGAGAAAATGGTGGCGACGGGGAAAATGGCTGGGTCTTATAGGGCAAGGACATGTGACATACACAGCCAATGACACATGCCCTTTCTTGTGTGAAAAAAAGCACTTCGCTCCGTGTGTGCGCTGCTGATAGGCTGACAGACTGCACCTCCCCACTATAAATGCTTGAAAGAGAAAAAAAAATGGAGATCTTCATTATTTCTGTGGAGATCCATCCCCTGCCCCTCCCCCCACCCCGCTGTACACTCAAACTGTGTATTAACATTGATTATCAGCATTATGTGAAAAAATCCAGTTACGATTTTGGTGCACGAACAGTTATCGAACATAACCTTGAACAGCCGGATTTTTTTCAAATCATTCGGGTTCGTCGAACGGCTCGAACACCGCCCAAAACAGCTTGAATCTAACAGTTCGATTCGAACACCGCTTATCTCTAGTCACGATAAGCTACGACTGCAGCGCAATGTGCAGATAGCTTGGAGCTTTCTACATCTGTACCCTTACATAGAGTATTGAATGCAAGCAAAAGTAACCACATTTAGATACAAGTATATTTATACAATAGCATTACTGTAGACAAAAAAGTTGATGTATGATTTTGACATGTCTGCAATGAATAAACATCTATTATATTATTTGCATTGTGTTTTTCTTTGGCAGGATCAGCAAACGTTTTATATTTGTGATGTGTAATTAACTACAGTGTTACATCACAATTCAATTCCGAGTGATTTTCTTGTATCTGGAGAGAAGAGATGAAAGTCACAATTAATTAAAGCTCCAATTTTTCTAATCCGTGTGTTGTCTGTTTATAAAATAAACAGCACAGTGACCCATGGAGTTTACAGGGAATCTGTCACCATGAAAATGCGGTCTAATCTGCAGGCAGCATGTTATAGAGCAGGAGGAGTTGAGCAGATTGATATATACATAGCTTTGTGAAAAAAAATATTCAGTATAACCTGTGTTTTAATGATTTAATCCTCTGCTCTTTCTGGGATCTTTGGTCCAGTGGGAGGTCCTATCAGTGTGTGACACCTATCTTTGTATGCACTCTTATACAAAGGAAGCTGTCTGTCAATGACAGGACCACCCAGTGGACCCAAAATCCCAGAAAGAGCAGAAGATTAAATTATTAAAACCCAGGTAATGCTGGATCTTTTTTCATAAAACTATAATTAAGTCTACTCATCTCCCCCCGCTCTATAACATGGCGCCTGCAGATTAGACTGCATTTTTATGGTGACATGTTCTCTTTAATGATACCATTAACAAATACATTTTTTATAGGTCTGTGTACACATTCCATTAAACTCATTCCATCTGTTTTTCTATCTGACTCAGCCATTCAAGTCTATGGGGACCCATTAAAATGGATGGAAAACGGAAGACATGAATTTCATCCGTTTTCCTTCCGTTTTCAGGTGATACTTTACTAAGTCTCAGTGGAAAAAAGTTCAGATAGACCTGAAAAACTGAGGAGAAAATAATAGTGGCACAATTGATTTACAAAGGATGCAAAATAGAGACAAAGTGATGATAAATTGGAGAGAAACAATCTATTTTTGAAGGATACAAAAATGTAAACAACTGTGTGAATGTAGTTTAACCCCATAACACCCAATGACGGGGATAACCCGTCATGGCAGGATGATAGTTCGCGCACCATTACGGGTTATCCCCGTCATGACTTTGAACTGTCACTGCATGCAAACACGCAGTGATAATTCAGTGTCAATAGCTGTCACAGACAGCTGAGTGGCTGGGGAAGAGATGTAGGGACCCAGGCTGGCGGTCCCCACACCCAGATTGCTGTGATCGGTCAGTCAATCTGACTGACCGATCACAGCACGATAGCGCAGGAGAAGCTGAAATATCAGCGTCTCCTGCCCGATAAGTGCTGGAGGTCAGCACTGCTAGAGGCTGAGCTCCTGCACTAATCATCCCCTGGCTGTTAACCCCCTGATTGCTGTGATCGAGCGCGATCACTGCGTTCAGGAGGCAGGCGGTGGGTTGGGAGCTTGCTCTGCTTTCAGATCATAGCCATGGTGACCTGGGGTTGTCATGACGATCCCCAGGTCACCAAGCTATGGAACGCTTCTGAGACCATGCTCACAGCATGGTCTCAGGAGCTTTCACTATAGGTATTATGTACTGCAATGCAAGTGCATTGCAATACATTATACCTGTGGAAAGAGTGAAAGTCCCATAGATGGACTAGGAAAAAAAGTTTAAAAAAGGTAAAATGAAAATTGTAAAAATCTAAAAAAAAAGTAAAAAAATAATAAAATATTTTACACTAATAAATACATATTTTTATGTAAAAAAAATAGAAATGAACAAAAAAAGTACACATATTTAGTATCACCGCATCTGGAACGACCCGATCTATAAATGAGTCACACTAGTTAACCCCTTTAGTGAACAGGGTAAAAAAAAAAGCATGGGAAACTATGCCTTTTCATCATACCGCTACAAAAAAGTGGAGGAAAACGTGATCAACAAGATGAATGTAAATAAAAATGGTACCACTGAAAATGACATCATGTCCCGCAAAAAACAAGCTGCCATACAGCTCCGTCAGCAGAAAAATGAAAAAGTTTTAGCTCTCAGAATAAAGTGATGCAAAGATAATTATTTTTTCAATAAAAGCTTTTCTTATGTAAAAGCACAAAAATATATAAAAAATTACATAAATGAGGTATCACTATAATCGTACTGACCCGAAGAATAAAGCTACCTTATCAATTTTACCACACGCAGAACAACATAAAAAAAAAAAAAAACAATTCCTGAATTGTTGTTTTTTTGTTTATTCTGCCTCCCAAAAATCGGAATAGAAGCGATCAAAAAGTGTCACATACCCAAAAATGGTACCAATAAAAACATCAACTTATCTCGCAAAAAACAAGCCCTTACATGACTCTGCCAGCTGAAATATGGAAAAATTATAGCTCTCAAAATATGGCGATGCAAAACCTAGTTTCTGCAAAAAAGGCGTTTTTAATGTGTGACGGCTGTTAATCATAAAAACCCGCTATAAATCTGGTAATCGCACCGACCCGATATGGGGGATTCTGCTGTTTTGGCAAGTCAGAGGCTCTGTAAAATGTGACAAGGCACACTCAAACCATTCCAGTAAAATTTGAACTTCAATATGGTGCTTCTTCCCTTCTGAACTTTGCACTGTGCCTCAAAAGTAGTCTTCGACCACACATTGTGTATTAGCGTACTCAGGAGAAATTACACAACAAATTTTGAGGTCCATTTTCTCCTGTTACCCTTGTGAAAATAAAAAATTTGTAACTAAAATAACATTTTTGTGGAAAAAAATAGATTTTTTTATTTTCACAGCTCTACGTTATAAACTTCCGTGAAGCACCTGTGAGTTTAAGGTGTTCACCACACATCTAAATATGTTCCTTGAAGGGTCTAGTTCAAATTTTGAAAATTGTGAAATTTTCTACATTTTTGCCAAATTTCCAATTTTTTCACAAATAAACGAAAGTCTTATTGAAAAACTTTTACCACTGTCATGAAGTACAATATGTCACGAAAAAAAAACAATCTCAGAATCAGTGGGATCCGTTGAAGCGTTCCAGAGTTATTACCTCATAAAGTGACAATGGTCAAATTTAAAAAAATGAGGCCTGGTCATTAACCTACAAAGTGACTCGGTCCTTAAGGGGTTAAGGGTGTAACTATTGTTTGCTTAAGGCTATGTGCCCACGTTGCGGACCTGAAGCATATTTTTTACGCTTCTCCCTGGCGGGAAAATCGCATGCGGATATTACATGCGGTTTTCCCGCCAGGTAGAAGCGTTTGTGAGGCGTCTTTGCATGCATTTCCGCATGCGGGTTATCAAGCACTTCTCCAAGCATCACTTGGAAAAGTGCTTGACAACTTGTTCAGAATGGTAAAAAATAAAAAAATAAACTTTATACTCACCTTCTGATGCATTCTCTGCCCCGTCCGGAGTCTTGAGCGGCTCACGCTGTTGTGTGCAGGACCTGCGGTGACGTCATTGAGTCATGTGGTGGGTCACATGACTCAATGACGTGGCAGGTCCTTCAGACAACAGCGCGACGGAGGGAAAACATCAGAAGATAAGTATAAACTTTATTTTATTCTTTTTTTACAGGTTCTTTGGTACCCAGGTCTGGATGAGAGTCTCCTCTCCTCCAGACTTGGGTACCATCCGCACATTGATTCCGCAGCGCTTCCGCAAAATTAATGAACATGCTGCGGATTTTTGACTGCAGCATATACGCTGCGGAAAAATCCGCAGCATGGGCATTGACATTGCGGAATGCCATTGGGGACCATGGGGTGCGGATCTACATGCGTTTTTCAAGCGTTTACGCTGCGGAAATTCCGCAGCATATACGCTTGAAAAACGCTACGTGGGCACACAGCCTAATAGTTTACAAAAAATGTTTATCACAGAGATAGATTCTAGTTGTTCCACTCCAATTGCCTCTCTGAGGGCCATTCAAAATAAACGGGTGTAGTGCCCCTCACAGGACAGCATTCGGAGTGTGATCTCAGCAGCTTAAGTATACTAATGCTGATTTTGCTAGTGTCTGTAGAAACACACCTGAATCACTCCAGTTTTGGCGAGAGACCCAGGACATGAAAGTGAAGAATAGAGATGAGAGCAGAATGAGGTGTCTTAAAGCCCGACCATAAAGAAAAAAAGGGAATCTCTCTTCCCCTCCAGCCGGGATATACCCTCCTAAGTGTGACCACTACCTAATCTTTAAGTCATTTGTACGCTGCTCTGTTCCAAATTTAACATTTCCTCAAGCTTGTGCTTCTGAAAAGAAAACTTTTTGCTGCCACTTTTTGTAGGAAACCTCGTGTTGTTTCATCACTCGATGTTGGCCAGCCTCATTGTTATGCTCTGGATTACAGTCAGCTACTCCATGGTAAAGCCAATCTACCATAGTACCCCTGTGCTACATTAGAAAATATCTGGTATATTATTTTTAGCATGGAATTCTCATTTACTATCAAAGACATTATTTAAAAAGCAAAAATGTTTAGAAATTGTTTCAACAGAAACAAATACATGGATTCAAGTAGGCAATCATTTTTACAGGTTAAACATAAAGCCCTGGATAGACTTGTTTTCAAAATATCCAATATTCTACATCACATTCCAAAATTCTACTTCTAACTTAGGATATACTGAGGCTTTGCTCCCATTGGGAGGAATGAGGTAACAGGACTCTTAACAGATCCACACAAAGAGCAGACAACAATAGGCTTACACAATACTAAACCGCAATGCTACATAAAAAAGTGTGAGCAAAGAAGTGACAGAGTACCTGTAGATGTTCAATTATGTTTGTGTTATTACTGATATTACTAATTCCGGGGCATATACACACCATACCAACATAAGAGTAGAGCCTTTTATAAGAATATTATCAATATCTTTTACCTTTTTTTGCCACATACTTCTTTTTGCTCACCATCGCTCTCACTTTGAGTCTTTCTTTACCTTTTAATAAAACTTTGTGTTTCTTCTTTCTCACACTTCCTCCTCTCCTGGCAAGAAAAAAAGGTGTGTACCGTTTGTGTTTTTTGGCCTGTTTTCCCCCACTTAATTTTTCTCACAAATTCTCACTTGTTATGTTTCAAAATAAAACAAACTATTTAAAACAATATGAAATATGATAATGGCAAACTTTCTCCTGTGTAAATGTGTGGGAATTGCTCCTTCATAGCCTGTGGTATCGTATCTATATAAACAGATATTTTCTAAATCGATATAGTATTTATCAGCTAAAATAAGCCAGCAGTGATGGAGATATTAAAAACAGGGCAGCATGGGTTATTGGGTTATCTAGCTCTCCTTCTGGTGCTGTCATAAGCTGAATATCATTTTCATTTAAATAAGTCTGGTGTCCTTAAATAGAGTGAGGGGAGAAAGCAATTACAAATAATCAAATTACCCAATAAAATGGATTTTCACTTCAATCTGTTCATTCATATATATATATATATATATATATATATATATATATATATATGAATATAGTGATGATATGGTGGTGAAGGATGAGGAAGAGGAGAAGGAGGAGGGCAAGCGTAAATAAACAAAATTAGGAAGCGTATACCCATGTCTGGGTGTGAAGACAGAGGTGCATGGGAATAGAGTTAGACCTCACAAAAAAAACACTGTATTTGAGTTTATGTTACGCTGCTATCATTTGATGGTGTTGAGAAGTCTGACCCAATCCAGCCCTTGTTCATTTTTATAAGAGTCAGCCTGCAAGCATTTTCAGTTGACAGGCGAATGCACCTATCGGTTATAATTTCACCGGCGGAACTAAAACCCGCTCTGATAAAATGCTAGTGGCAGGGCAGGCCAGGACCTCCAAACATAGAGAGCCAGTTCTTTCCACGTGTCCAGCTTGGATACCCAGTAATTATAAGGCACAAAGGAATCACGGAGGACGTTGGTACGGTCGGCAAGGTACTCCCTCACCATCTTCCCAAAGTTTGCACTCCTTGTGAGAGTTCCCCATGCCTCAGGGCCTGTAAGATGGGAGGGTCTGAGAAAATTGTCCCAGAACTTTGACAGTGTTCCCGTGCCTCTGCTGGATTGGAGTTGTCTCTCTCGCCTGTACTCCTTGGTTGTCCAACAAACTGTGACCTCTGCCACCAGCATTTTCAGATGGGAATATTTTTAATAATTCCACAACAAGGGTCTTCTGGTACTGCCCCATTTTAGTAGACCTGTCTGCCTCGGGAATAAGAGATATAAAATTCTCCTTGTAGCATGGGTCTAGAAGTGTCACCAACCAGTAATGACTGTCACCCAAAATTTGGAGAATGCGAGGGTCACAGGAAAGGCAGTGTAACATAAACTCAGCCATGCTTGCCAGACCGCTAACAGGCAAGACTTCTGTGTCCTCACCAAGAGGACGACTGACCATACTCTCCTCCTCCTCCTCCTCCTCTTCCCTGTCCTCAGTTTATCCACGCTGTACAGATGGTATGACAGTTTTGCAGGTAGTATCGTCTATAGCGCATGAAACTAGCTCCTCCTCTTCCTCATTGTCAACCAATCCACGTTGGGATGAGATGAGGGTGGGCTGTGTGTAATCACCCTGTATGGTTCCTTGCTCCATCTCATCATGCTCCGCCTGCAATGTATCCTCTTTAATTGTGAGCAGAGAGCGTTTCAGAAGACAGAGAAGTAGGATGGTGATGATAATTATGGTGTCATCGCCGCTCGCCATCTTGGTGGAGTCCTCAAAGTTTAGGAGGATGGTACATATGTCTGACATCCATGTCCACTTCTTAGGTCTTATGTGTCGAGTCTGAACTGATTATTGACGGACTTGTTGATGCTGGTAGTCAACAACTGCCCTCTTATGCTCACAAATCCTTCCCAACATCTGCAATTTAGAGTTCCAACGCGTGTGGACATCGCACACCAGTCGGTGAGTCGGAAGCTGCAAACGCTGCTGAAACACGGCAAGGGCGGCGGAAGCTATAGATGAATTTCTAAAATGGGCACACAGGCGGCATACTTTGACAAGCAGATCTGGCAGCTCCGGGTAGGTTTTGAGAAATTTCAGAACCACAAGGTTAAGCACATGGGCCAGGCATGGTACGTGTGTGAGCTCACCTCAGACCCGCAACCAGGTTCCGGCCATTGTTACACACGACCATGCCTGGCTCTTTCAGAGCTGTCCACAACTCTTCAGCGTTGTGTGGTTTGTCACCAAAGCAAATTTGCTTCAGCACAGCCTGTTGCTGCTTGGCCGCGGCAGTGCTGCAGTTCTTCTAGCTTGCGACTGATGTGGTCATTTCGGAGATGGATGCTGAAGAGGAGGAGGAGATGCAGGAGCTGTAGAATGTGGGGGCAACCCTGATTGACCCAGGGCCTGCAATCCTCAGTGTCGGGAGGACGTGTTTCGTCCCAAGGTCCTACTGGGTCCCGACTTCCACTATGTTAACCCAGTGGGCTGTCAGCGAGATGGGCCGTCCTTGCCCACAATCATTTGTCTACCTGTCCGTGGTTAGGTGGACTTTCTCAGTAACTGCGTTGTTGAGGGCACGGCTAATATTGTGGGACATGTGCTCGTGTAATGCGGGGACGACACACCAGGAGAAATAGTGGCGGCTGGGGACCGAGTACCGAGGGACGGCCGCCGCCATTAGGTTGCAGAAAGCTTCCATCTCCACGAGCCTAAAAAGGCAACATTTCGAGTGCAAGCAGTTGCAAACTGTGTGAATTTAGTAGTGTGGCATGTGGGGCATTGGCTGCATATTTGTGCTTGCGCTCCAAGGACTGTAGTATGGACCACTGAACGCTGCGTTGGGACAAGGACGTGGACGTGCTTGCTGGTGGTGCTAGTTGAGAGTGTACAATGACAGGTGCAGGGCAGGAGGCATCTTCGCATGAGCCATGAACAGAGGATTGGCTTGCACGCACAACAGCGGAAGAAGCAGTGGTGCCAGCCGCAGACACTGTTCCTGGACCCTGGGGTTCAGCCCACTTAGTCGGGTGCTTTGCTGTCATGTGCCTGATCATGCTGGTGGTGGTCAGGTTGGTAGTTTTGCTACCCCTGCTGATGCTGGCCTGGCAGGTGGTGCAAATGGCCTTTTTTGGGTTATCGGCAGAGTCTTTAAAAAACAGCCAGACTCGGGAAGACCTAACAGTTGTACTGGCAACTTCCGTCGTGTTGATATTACGGGGAACGGTTGCCCCTATTCTACGCCTCCCTCCCCCTGTGTGCTGCTGTCCTTGCTTTGTATGTCCCCCTGCCAGGTTGGGTCAGTTACTATATCATCCACCACCTCGTCTTCCACTTCCACACCCTGGTCCTCCTCCTGACTTTCTGGCAATTGTGTCTCATCATCGTCCACCTCTTGTGACAGTTACCCACCGTCGCCTTCGTGTGACCGTGACTGCTCAAATATTTGGGCATCGCTACACGCGATCAAGTGGACCGGGTGAGAGGCCCGAATCTATAAATGGAAAAGTGAACAGTTCTTCGGAGTGTCCAATTGTGGGATCAGTTGTCTCTGGGCACTCAGCATGGTGGGAGGAAGGAGGATTAGGGTGAGGAATATGCGGTCCAGACTCATGGCTACTGAGACTTGACCGTGTGGAAGACAGGGTGGTGGTGGTGGTGGCTAAGTGGCTGGAAGCATTATCTGCTATACAACCAACAACCTTTTGACACTGCTCTGTGTTCAATAGTGGTGTTCTGCGGTCCCCTATTAATTGGGACAGGAAGGTCGAGCGAGAAGATGTGGGTGTTTGCTGTGGCACAATTTCAGCTAGCCCACGGCCTCGGCCTCGTCCTTTGCATGCACCATCATCACCATCACATCCACTTCCCCGTCACTTGCCACGTGCCTTGCCCATTTTAAATGGAGGACAATATTTTCCTTGTTCACTACAAATGGCTTGAATTGAACCGCAGTGATATGTGATACGTGTGACGGAAAACCACAGTTTTAAATAACTGGCCTGTAGGTAACTATTTTTAACAGCGACCTCGTGTCAATAACTTCACTGACACACTGCAACAAAATTTCAATGGAGACCAGAAATGGCAGAATTTTCAGCGCACTTATATGTGATTCATGTGACAGACAAACCACAGTTTTAAATAGCTGGCCTGTAGGTTACTATTTCTAACAGCGAACTGGTGTCAATAACTTCGCTAACACACTGCAACAAAATTTAAATGGAGGCCAGAAATGGCAGAATTTTCAGCGCACTTTTATGTGATCCGTGTGACGGACAAACCACAGTTTTAAATAGATGGATTTTTAGTGCTGTAATATGGAAAGGATCTGGCTGTATTCTGCAGTTCCAACAAGCAAATGGAGCAGAAAAACAGTGTTCTCTGGATTGCTTTTAAAGCAAATAATCAGGATTAAAATCCCCCAAAAAAATATTCCTGGCCCCTGATACCTGGGGCTATTTCTAGAAATATCTGTAAACGCACAAGCAGCAGACAAAACTGGAACTCTTTTTTATTATAAAAGTGCAAAACAAAACATAAACACAAACATCATACAAAAAACAAAACGAATCTCAGCAAAAACACAACCCATAAAAACCCCAAAAGTCCAAGTCCAAAATGCAATATTATGCATAACAAAAATGTACCCTTTTTTTTTCCAAAACCCCCCAACAAGAGAAGAAACCTTAACCTAAGCCATATTGTAATGTTTCAATATGCCAAAGAACCTTTAAACAACAACTGCACACAACTATGCCCACACATTCACACCTAAACCCCCCGGTAAAAAGAAAAAAGCTAAACTCTCGCCCACTGCCCAAAAGGAAAAATTTACGCCACCTGACCAAAACTTAACATTACACACACAAATATTTTTAATTTATTTTTTTATTTTTTTTATTTATGCCGAAAACTCAAACCCTCCACCAATCACTGAAGGTCCCACGAAAGTTTGTTGCCTATCACACACCAAGGTCCATAAAAGTTTATGGCCTTTCATACCAAAAAGGTCCTCTTTAGCCTTCTTGGCATCCCGCAGGACATCCATTTGAACTACCTGTCCCTAGACTGTCCCTACCTGTCCCTCCCTGTCCCTACACATCTATCTGACCCTGCCAACTGAAGATAAAAAAGACTGAACTCTCCCTATCACAAGCACACAGAACCTAACTCTCCCTAGGGCACATTAAAGGAGAAACCCCTCTATAGAAGGGAGGCCCTCCCTGCACCCAGCCTCGCAAACTCTAGCAAGCACACTTTTGCCAGGTCACCTAGGATGTTCCTAATCACCTCTTCCCCAGGGGAGGACTTTCTGCTGAGTGGACACTAAACACCGTGCTTTCCATGTGTAGAACCTAGTCACTAAACTAGCTAAGAAAATAGTGCCCCGATCTCGGCCACCAAGGGACCTGAATGCCCCATAGGCCCACTCCGCATTGGAAAGGCCTGCCAGCCTGGGCCAGCCATTGGAAGTACCCACCCTGCTGTAGACCTCTGTATTAAAAGGACATCGAAGTAGGAAGTGCTCCATGCTTTCAAGCATGCCGCCACACTCCTCGTGGGGACAATCCCGGTCATCAGAGTTCCTGTACTTCAGATTGTTCCTCACATACAGTCTCCCATGGAAGCAGAGCCAAGCCAAGTCCCAAAACTTCAAGGGGATCCGTTTAGAGTTTAATAACCCGAGCCCAACCTCCAGATCCCGACTTGGGCAATGCTTGAGCGCCAGGGGCTTCTGAAAGTGGGTCAACAGGACCCTATTGTCAAGAAGCCTCCTTGACATGGTCCTGATCTCCCACACTCCCAGATCCCACCGGCAGATCACCTTCAGAACCGTGGTAGCATAAGCCAGAAGATGCCCATGAGGCGTTCGAAGGTCCTTCACCTGCCCTCCTGTCTCTCATTCCTGGAAGAAAAGCTGAAACCACCACCTACATGACAATACCCATGGATAAGCCCTCTCTAACCAGAGGTTGGCGATGTTTGCCTTAAGAAAGGTGTTTACTAAAAACACCACTGAATTGACCATACTCAAAACTCCTAGTCTCCTCGTGCAGTACACGACCTCTCTCTTGATTAGGTTCAGCCTATTCCCCCACAATAATTGGAAAAATAGGCTGTAGACCTGTGTCCAAAGAGGTTCTGGCAAGATGCAGACGCTGCCCAAGTATATTAATAAAGGGAGCAAATACCCCTCGGCCAGGCTAACCCTTTCCCTCAGGGTCAAGGACCAACACTTCCACTGATCCACCTTCTGGGCGGCGATCTTAAGTCTGCTCTCCCAGTTTTGCTGGGGATAGTCCCCCGGGCCGAAACTGATGCCTAATACTTTTGCTGTGGCCTGAGGCCCTGGGAGGGTGTCCGGGAGATCAAAACTTGGATCTCCCCCTCCCAGCCAGAGACTCTCATACTTGTCCCGGTTGGCCAAGGACCCGGGTGCCACCAAGTAGCGTTCAACCTCAGACATGACTCAATCTGCCTCCCCTCTCGAGGATACAAAAAGGGAAACATCTTTGGTGTACACCACTACCCTCAAGGTGGCCTCTGGCTCTGCCTGGTCCATCCCGACTCCCACCAATGGTCCGCGCTCCACCCTCCTTAAAAGGGGGTCGATCGTGAACACGTATAACAGTGGGCTCAGAAGACAGCCCTGGCGGACACCAGACTTGACCTCAAAACTGTGTCCGACCCAACCATTCACGAGTGGAAAAGGTCTCTGCCCCATTGTATAAAACTCTCAACCAATCAACAAACCTCCCAGGCAGACCGTAGCTCAGAAGGACGGACCAGAGTTACTCATGGTTAACCCGGTCAAAGACCTTCGCCTGGTCTAAGGACAGCAAGTACCCCTTCCAGTGGCCTTCCCTGCTCTGCTCCACTGCCTCCCGGACACCGAGCACAGCACTAAATGTACTGCGGCCTGGAACAGAGCAGTGCTGAGCCCTCAAAAGGAGCCGGGGCGCAAACTTCACCAACCGATTAAAAAGCACCTTCGCAAGAACCTTTCGGTCCATACTGAGAAGCGCTATGGGACGCCAATTCTCAATACGGGATGAGTCTTTACTCTTTCACAGGATAATGAGGGCTGACGTCCTCATTGAACTGGGCAGAGTGTCCGAGGAGAGACACTCATTAAACACCTCAGTCAAGAGGGGGACCAAAGAGTCCCTAAAAGTCTTGTAAAACTCGGATGTTAAGCCATCCGGACCGGGCGACTTTTTGGGCTGGAGCCCATCAATCATCCATCTCACTTCCTCTTCCCTGATTGCTTCTGCCAAAACATGAAGAGAGGGGTAATCCCCTGGCTCAGGGATGGCTTCAGCCAGGAAAGCCAACATCTCATCCCGATCAGGATCACTCCTCCCCAAGAGATGCGAGTAGAAGGATCTGACCACCTCCAGGATCCCTGATTTGGATCTGTTCAGGGACCTCGCACTGTCGATCAGTCCTGTTACCACCTTACAATTCACTGACATCCTGCAGTTCCTGTAAGAGTTGGACGAGTGGTACATCCCGAAATCGCTCTCAAAAATTAAGGATGTGTGCCTATCATACTGGCACCCCTTGAGCAAGGTCTTCACCCTGGAGATTTCCTCATGGTCCCATCCAGTCGAGAAGAGCTGCTCGAGTTTCCTCCCCAGATCCTGATACAAGCGGTACCTGTTCAGGCCTCTGAGGCTCGAGAGCTGACGGAAGAACCTTGTAACCCTTCTTTTGAAGATCTCCCACCACTCAGACTTATTTCTACAAAGACCCAAGAGAGGTAACTGGCTCTGAAGAAATTTCTCAAAGGACTGTCTTACTTCCGCTTCTTCCAGAAGGGACAAATTCAGCTTCCATAGACCTCTTCCCATCTGGGGAGTCTCTGCAACATTCAAGATAAAGAAAATAAAACAGTGATTGGAGAACTCCACCTCAACAGCGGACACTGCAGAAGAGACGTCTTCCTCCTTTAAAAATGTACTATCTATCCTAGACCTACTGCTACCCCTATGGAAGGTGAAACCCCTGTGACCTGGGGTGTGCCGGATGTGGACATCCAACAGGCGAGCTTTGCTTACTATACTGTTCAAGGCTACGCTATCATAAGCCAGCTGGTCTATGGGGCCTTCCCTATCATGGGATCTAGTTATAGTATTAAAATCCCCGCCGAAAACCACCTACTGGCTTGTAAAAAGATAGGGCTTGATCTTCAGGAAGAGACATTTACGGTCCCGCTTAGATATTAATGAGCCGAAACTCCTGTCCACTCATGAAGATGTCAACGACCCTGCACCTTCCCATTTCCACCTCAATCACCCATCTGCATTCCACTGAAGCGGCCTTAAAAAGGACCGCTATCCCGCTATACGGCTCAGCCGCAAGAAACCAGTATGAGGGCCCACACCTCCACTCCCTCTTTGGACCCCATGTTAGTCTGGTCTCCTGCAAAAATAAAATATCAGCCTCAACTCGGGTGAAAAAATCAAAGGCCGTAAATGTAGCCGTATCTGACTTTATGCTGGTGACATTAATCGACGCCAGAGTCAACGGGGTAGGTTCCGCCATCATGGGTGATTGAGTTAGATGGCCTTCTTTTTAACCGTACCCCCCGATTTTCTTTCCCCCTCTGAGGAGGACCCCGAACCACCCCTCCTTTTTAGAGATATCGAGGTGTCCATACCCTCACTCACAGCACCAGACACCTCCTTCCCAGTACTAGATTCCTCGACTCTGGACCCGAGGTAGTCCTCCCCAAGAGGAATGTGAATCCCCCAGAGGACGAACCTTGCCACTCCCTGAAGGCACCCAAGATTTTACCTCCGGCCCCTCACCTCCGACCTCCGACACAGCAGCGTCATCGAGGGCTTGGAACCGATTGGAGAGGGGGATCAGAGGGGAGCCGATGAGCCCTTCCGTAAGCACCTTAGAGGCAAGAGAGGGGGCTTTAGATTTTTTAGCCCTGTTCTTCTTCTTCTGACTCTTACTGGTACTAGTGTCACCCGTTTTTTTACGCTGCTCCACCACCTCCTCATCCAGACTTTCATACTGGGAGGAGTCATCGGAAGCAGCCACCTCCTCCCTCTCCAACCCCCTGATCTCATCGCTCACCGTCTTCTTCCCCAGCGCCTCAGAGGCTCCGGCTACCGCCTCCGGGGAGGGGAAAGTCATCACCCCAGTCGACTGAGGCTTATCCTGCCCCCTGTCCCTTCGGCGCCTCACCTGTTGCCACTGGTGGGCAGATGTACCAACCTTGCCTTTCCTCACTGGCCTCTCAGTTCCCCTCCCGCCCCGCCTCCAGCTCCAGCAGAGGATGCACCACTGAGGACCCCCCTACGGCTCTCCCCTGCCTCTCACCACAGGCCACGGCAAGGTGTCCTACCCTGCCACACAAGGCACATTTCTGCACCTTGTAGCCCACGCTAAAGTGGCGGGGATCACCGCACCTGTGGCAGACCTTCAGTTACCCCTGGTAGAAGATCAGGATTCTGTCCCTCCCCAGGAATGCTGAAGAGGGGATGTGGGAGACCGTACCACCTGAAACCTTCAACTTCATCATGAAGGTCCAGCCCCCTGACCAGATGCCAAACTCGTCCCTGTTCTTTTTAGGGACCTCAGTGACTTCCCCATAACGGGAAAGCCACATCATGATGTCGTCCCCAGAGAGTGAATACTTGTCAGAACGGTCACCCTCTTTATGTTGTTTTGGCGAGACACCGCCTGTACAGCAAAGTCTCACCAGCCGGGCTCCCCCTTCACCAGTTCAAAATTCAACCAGAAGAGCTCTAAGCCCTCCGGCCGAACAAAACTGATGTGGAAGATGGAGGTACCGAAAAGATGGATCAGGGCAAAGATATCCGTCGCCCTGAAATCCATCTTCAAGAGGAGCTCCACAAACCTCGCTCTTGGTGGGCACGCTTCACTGCCCCTCCACCGAAGACGGACCACATTCCTCCTGACCACCCCCTGCCCGGCTGTTGGGAAGGACCATACCGTTTCCCCCTCCCTTTTATCTTGGAAGGTGGTTAGGCCTTGTCTATCCAGCCAAAAGGCCAGGTCCACCTCTCTTCCCTCTACCGCGATCGTCCGCTTTCCCTTTTTGAGGGCCTCCAGAAAACAGAACCCCAAGACACCGTCCCTATGGTCCAGAGGTGAGGAAACCCCCTGAGAAGACCCCGAGGCCCCCGGCCACTACCCCCGAAAAACTCTGGGGACTCGTGGCGGGGGGGCAGATGGACCAGTTCCCTCCCCACACCCCCCGCTACCACCAGACACTCCATTCACGCTCCCCGCCACAGACACACCACCACTCGTATCGTCAACCGCAGACACATCCATACCCACACCATCCCCATACACGTCATCGGTCACCCCACTCATCCCACTCCCACTCTCATGCATGCTGGGGTCAAAGTTATTTTGTTTTTGTGTGCACTTTTTATTTCCAGCTTTATTACCAGCATTACTGACATTACTTTTGTTGCTACTGCCATCTACTGGTGGCATCTTCCCTGCCGGGGGGTTTCGTGTACCGGGTGCCGCTGCCCCTTTAAGGACCACACTGCAGGGCTTAAGCAGTGTGGCCTCACTCATTAGGGGCACAGCACTCACAGCATGCACAGAACTTCCTGTGTTTCTCTTACAGGCAGGGAGGGAGCCAGGAGCAGTCCCGCCCCCAGCTCCATCCTGCCCTGCTGCTGGATCCCTGGATGCCCGCACTGCCGGGGCCCCTGCCACTGTAAGCTTCCATACTCAGGGGACCCTGACAGGCAAGCACTCCGTCTGTTCTCATCTGATGCTGCGGCCTCCGCTCCCATACTGACCGCAGCTGCGGTCTCCGCTGCATTCTGTGCAGCTGGGACAGCCGCTGCCAATGCTAAGCCCCGCCCCTCAGCCGGGGCCAAGCCTTCACGGTCGGGGCCCGCCCGGGAAGCCATGCTCCCTGCACCCGGCCGCACAGTAAGGCCTTCTGAGGCCACACCCACATGGGCCGTGGATGCCGGGAGGCCACGCCCCCAAAAACCTGCCGCGCCGAGACCCCCAAAGCCTACCCAAAGCTGAGTCTACTCTCAGGGGCCCCTGGACCGGCGGCACCGGCTCCCAGAGGCAAAACACCACCTACCACCACACCTTAGGCCACAAAAAGACCAGCTGCAGAAACTCCGTCAACCCGCCCCAGGCTAGGCCACTCCCACTTGGCATCCACCGGTGGCAGTACCCCCAGCGCCGACCCATTACTGGATATTTGCATAGGGGGCAGACCCCGCCTGGGGAGCAGGCCCCACCATTTTCTTTTTTGGGCCGGCTCTGCCGGAGCCGCAGACTTTGCTCCCTTCACTTTACCAGGTGCCTGGGTCCCCAAAAGCGATCCAACCTTAGTGGATCTGTGAGTTGGGGACCCAGATAAATTAGCACAAGCCACCGGAGATGCGGTCCTGGCTGTTGGTGCGCCGCCGGCAGCGCAATCAAGGGGCACCGCTGCAGCACCCCTGCTCATACTCAGCCTACCTCTGGGGGAGGAGCCCCATGGCCCTGGCCTCGGGGTTCCTACAGGTCCTCACACTGAATCCATGGCTTGATCTTTGGCCAGATCTTGTGACCCTAGCCAGATTGGGAGTCCTCCCACCCCCCACTGGCTTGGACCGGGGGGGTGGGAGCCGGGGGCCCACCCCGGAGGCCAGTCCCAAAATGAGCCTTCTTCCCAGGGAAGGGGACAAACAAAAATTCCTGGATGGAAAAATTTACCTCCCTTACCAGGAGCTCTCTCCAGGCAGCACACACACAGCAGGCAGGCTCCACCTCTTCCTCTTCCTGTCTGGATAACCAGCAGACAGAACTGGAATGGACCCTCTTGCTATGTGCACTGCAGTCTGCCACATACACTGCCTGCCTAGCACTGATATCTATGCAGCTGGATTAGTCCTCAGAAGGAATGTTAGTTGAGATGGATATGTGAATAATATATGCTGGTATACCTACAATAACTAAGAAACAAGCAAATCTCTCCCTAGCTCAGCAGCAGCTCTCCCTACACTGCCTGATTCTGGAATAGACTGTGACGATCATGGCTGCGCCAGGTCTGATATAGACCTGATGACGCGGTGCGGCCAGCCAATCACTGTAATGCCGCAACCAACATGGCTGCGGCATTACAGTGTGTGGAAGACAATCCCTGCATATTCATTGGCTCTCTAAAGAGCGCCAACATGCAGGGAGGGACCCGAGTAACTCCGGAAATACTTGGCGAGTGCCGAGCATCTCGAGCAGTGAGATGCTTGGGCGAGCACCAAGCAGTAGCAAGCATGCTCGGTCATCAATAATCTCTATTTGTCTGTGCTGAGGTTATCACTATACTGTGATGATAACGAGGCTTCTTAAAACTCTACTGTAAAAAAATAGGAAGTAAAAGTTATAAAATCCCCAGTGGCCAGTCTGAAAATTGCAAGATTTCAAATGTTTTTTAATATAGATTCTGATATGACAAAAATAAAAATATATTTAATACAAGAAAAATGGTTTTGAACAGTAGGCCATTTTCTGATAATAGGAAAGGAAGAAATAATCCCACCTCCGGTCCAAAGATGTGTATAAACAGTAAGTTTCATTATATTCAAAACATTTAATAATATAAACAAAAAGTACATAGACACATGGTTAGTTAGTTAGATTGCAGGTGTGTGAGACGGAAGGAAAAAATGGAAAAAATTAACCATGTGTGTACTTAAGGTTCCTCCCTTTCTAGTAACTTATCCAAATCAAGTTTAAGAAAACATGTAGCTTTCGAAACGCGTCTGATAATTAGATCCCGATGTCCCTGCAATGCCTCCAGATTGTTGCTATGTGTCTATGTACTTTTTGCTTATATTTTTTGGAAAATAAAGAAACGTACTTTTTATACACGTCTTTGAACCGGAATCTGGATCATTTCTCCCTTACCTGAATTCACCGTACGCCATGCAGTGGTGTCGATCGCGGGCTTCCACGACTATTGAATCGACGGGAGGGTGAGCTGGCATTTTTACTTTTCCTTTCAACCAAAACTACCACTAATAAAAGAAATATAATCAGTGTTCAAACGCATCAAGCTTAATATTGTTGGCAATGGCAATAAGAAAACATTTTATTTCGCATGCATAAAATGTATACATATCGGGAGTTTACAGTGGAAATGATCTATGAAAAAAATCTGAATGTGCATTTTACTGTATATCAAGCTCTAGTTAACTTCAGTTGTAGGAAAATTAAATCAAGGTTCCCAATTTTTAAAGTATTTGTTATGTGGCCAGTTCCATTTAGTGGGGTATTTCAGTCTTCGCAAGTGTGAGCATATTGCTAATCGTATTACTCCTGTTCCTGGAGAGCAGTGGTGATGTGCAGAGAAAATTCAATAGGAAACAGTGTTTTGTTGTTTTTTTAAGTCCATTGATAGCTCTATTTCCTGTTGCTATTAAATCATACCACACATGGCTTCCATGTATCCCTACCTCGTGAACATACAATAAACTCTGTGCCCCCATCCTACTTTATAAACGATACATGCAGCTTTTATGAATTTATCCGCAACACTCACTTGAGATGGGATAATCCACATTTTGCAGCTAAGCAGTAATCGCTTCTTTATGTGTTTTTTTTATTAAAAGAAAAGCAAACTGTAAAGAGCTGAATATATGAGTGTGAGTTATTTTCTAAATATATAACCTAATTATCAGTCCTTTTCATGCAGTAAATAATCATCAGGCGCTGCACAGTCTTCAGGGTATATATTGAATCAGGCGAGGACAATTAATTAAACTTCAAATGCAGTAATTGTAAAGTTCAAGTGCAGTGCAATTGCTACAATATATTCTAGATTTAATTTTACAGCGCTCTCACATGGGATGTTTTGTAGAAAACCTGACACTCTTTTTGTAGTATTAGATGCCATGGTTAATTCAGTTTATTCAGAGTCAAGTATATTTTAATCCACTGAAATCATCAAAGCTGTATAACATTAGAGTGAATTGTAAACCATATTTCTCATAGAATTGTTTTGGATGCAATTTGTCTATTTAAGTCTATGGAGAGTTATTAGTATTACATCCGACTTCTAAATCTTCATATAATATAATGGAATTAGTGGAAATAATAATTATAAAATATTTAGTAATTAACATTTTTATTTACTGCATGTAAGTAGAACAAGCATGGAGGTGTAATTTCAGCAAATGCTAAATGTATTCATGTCAAAGGGGTTTTCAGACATCAGCAGGTTTCCCCCACTTATCAGAAAGCCAGTCTAAATAAGGGCTCGTGCACCTTTTAAATTGGACGAGTGGTATTTGTGGTTTTGACTGATAGTCTCGTACCGGGTGACATGTTTGATTTTGATCTGAGTGTCTGATCAAAATATACAATGCATGTCTAGTGCCTGTGGAAAACATCGGACCACGCTTGGATGACATTCAAGTGCAGTCTGATTTTCACAGACTGACCGAATGGAACATTTTTAGAGAAACTTTTTTTCTTTTTCTCTCCGACAAATACGGATCCCACTCCAATCAAACTCTGATTAACATAATCGGACTATTTTTCTCAGATGGAGAGAAAACAGTCGTGTGATCCTGTAAGGGGGATGGACGCCACCACCCCTTTAAGAAGGACTTTTCCCTGTTATTATTCCCACATGCAGCAGTAGTTGTCCCCGTGTGAGTGTAATGTTGATGCTTTTATGTGCTCTCCCTGTATTGTACAGTGCAGTAGTTGCCTAGTGACAGCAGCATGGCAGAGCTGGCCAGGGGGAGGAGCGTAGCAGGGAGGAGCAGAGGTAGTGAGCTTAGAGATAGGAGACAAAAAGTCAAGGGGCAGTGTCCGGGCGGCCATGCCCAGGACAAGGTGTCAGAGAAGAGCTCCAGAGAAAGGGAGCTTGTGTGTCCCCGCAAAGAAGGAGTCGAGGCAGTGGGGGGCCGTAAGCCCACAAGTGAGGACCTGCTCGTGAGAGGTCGGGACTGAGGACAGGTCGAAGCAGTGGGGCCGTAAGCCCATGAGTTAGGACCAGTGATGGTGTAAATGCACTGAGAGAAGAGGCCAGTACACGATACATCGAGGGTCCATGAGAGTACCAGAGAGTCCGGCAGTGAGAGACCCGAGCCAGGGTTAGAAGGTGCGCGGATCCGAGGACAGAGACTAGGCACTAAGCAGAGTCCCGCTGCCATAGACCCAGGCCAGGGTTAGAAGGTGCGCGGGAGAGAGAGAGAGTGCAGACAGCCCTCAGCAGGAGCTGAGGACCGAACAGAGGCTGTGGAAAAGGGATGTACATATATATATCTATATCCGAGAAGCACAGCGAGAGAGAATAGGGACTATGGAAAAAGGGATAGGAGCCTAATCTGAGTAGCACAGCTTCCCTAGTACAAGCGGCAACCAGGACAGAGGGTGTGCTGAAGGTGAAAGTCTGCCTGCTGTGATAAACTGAGTCGGAAGGTAGAGAAACGACTTATTGTCCCTGCATAAGATCTGGGCCTGAGAATATCTGCTGCACCTGCCTGTACACTGCAATATGTCAGTAAAGTTGGTTTTATTTAAAAGCACTGACTCTATCCGTGTATTCATGTGCGAGGTGCCGGGGTACTTGCTGAAGGTTGCTCAGTAGACTCACCCACGACTACCACCTCGTGCCACCTCGTTACACTTGGCGTAATCGGTAGGATCGTATCCAAACATCCTGTGCCCACCGGACTAGTGGGGAGGACCCCTGAGGCCTGTGAGACGGCGACCGCATGGCGCATTGCAGTGGCGACCACGCTGTGGTCCAAGATGGTGCCGAACACTTACAAGAAGATGGCGGTGAGTGGCGCAAAATCCTGGGGAGGCAGAGAAAGCGCACAAAGAAGTGGCCCGCCCTCCGAGAGCAAGTGTGTGCTGAGGCGACGCCTGAGAGAAGGAGGTGGTCCCCAGGACAAGGTGTCAGAGAAGAGCTCCAGAGAAAGGGAGCTTGTGTGTCCCCGCAAAGAAGGAGTCGAGGCAGTGGGGGGCCGTAAGCCCACAAGTGAGGACCTGCTCGTGAGAGGTCGGGACTGAGGACAAGTCGAGGCAGTGGGGCCGTAAGCCCATGAGTTAGGACCAGTGATGGTGTAAATGCACTGAGAGAAGAGGCCAGTACACGATACATCGAGGGTCCATGAGAGTACCAGAGAGTCCGGCAGTGAGAGACCCGAGCCAGGGTTAGAAGGTGCGCGGATCCGAGGACTGAGACTAGGCACTAAGCAGAGTCCGGCAGCCATAGACCCAGGCCAGGGTTAGAAGGTGCGCGGGAGAGAGAGAGAGTGCCGACAGCTCTCAGCAGGAGCTGAGGACCGAACAGAGGCTGTGGAAAAGGGATGTACATATATACCTATATCTGAGTAGCACAGCGAGAGAGAACAGGGACTATGGTAAAGGGGATAGAAGCCTTATCCGAGTAGCACAGCTTCCCTAGGACAAGCAGCAACAAGGACAGAGGGTGTGCTGAAGGTGAAAGTCTGCCTGCTGTGATAAACTGAGTCGGAAGGTAGAGAAACGGCTTATTGTCCCTGCATAAGATCTGGGCCTGAGAATATCTGCTGCATCTGCCTGTACACTGCAATCTGTCAGTAAAGTTGGTTTTATTTAAAAGCACTGCCTCTATCCGTGTATTCATGTGTGAGGTGCCGGGGTGCTCGCTGAAGGTTGCTCAGTAGACTCGCCCATGACAACCACCCCGTGCCACCTTGTTACAACCCTACCCTAAATGTGAGGTAAACAGAAGTCTAGCTTCATTATATCTCCTAATTGATCAAAATATGTTATTTTCAACTTGTACTGACCTAATTTATAAACTATTTTCTTCTACACAATCCAGTTGGTTTTATCCTATATCTCTTCTCACCTAGGTAAAAAACTTGCTAGTCTAACCAAACTTTGAAATTTGATCTTGACCGTGCTTTTTGTCTGTCACCTATTGTTGTCTAGTCTTTGAGCTGTACCCTCTCTTTTAATAACTAAACAAGTAAGAAAGGACACCAAGTAAAATACTAATTTATGGGTAGAGACTAGGTTCCAATCCAACACAATATTTTACAAGGTCATAATGCATAATACTTTGGTCCAAAACCAATATATATACACAGTATACATACAGTGGGTACAGAAAGCATTCAGACCCCTTTAAATTTTTCACTCTTTGTTTCTTTGCACCCATTTGGTAAATTCTAAAAAGTTCATTTTTTTTCTCTTTAAAGGACACACTGAACCCCATCTTGATTGAAAAAAGCCAGAAATGTAGAAATTGTTGTAAATTTATTAAAAAAGAAAAACTGAAATATCACATGGTGATAAGTATTCAGACCCTTTGCTTAGTATTGAGTAGAAGCACCCTTTTGAGCTTGTACAGCCATGAGTCTTCATGGAAATGATGCAACAAGTTTTTCACACCTGGATTTGGGAATCCTCTGCCATTCTTCCTTGCAGATCCTCTCCAGTTCCGTCAGGTAGGATGGTGAACGTTTGTGGACAGTCATTTTCAGGTCTCTCCAGAGATGCTCAATTGGGTTTAGGTCAGGGCTCTGGCTGGGCCAGTCAAGAATGGTCACAGAGTTGTTCTGAAGCCACTCCTTTGTTATTTTAGCTGTGTGCTTAGGGTCATTGTCTTGTTGGAAGGTGAACCTTCAGCCAAATCTGAGGTCCAGAGCACTCTGGAAGAGGTTTTCATCTAGGATATTTCTGTACTTGGCCGCATTCATGTTTCCTTCAATTGCAACCAGTCGTCCTGCCACCACCATGTTTCACTGTTGGGATTGTATTGGGCAGGTGATGAGCAGTGCCTGGTTTTATCCACACCTTAGAATTATCACAAAAAAGTTCAGTCAAGATGGAGTGCAGAGTGTACTTTAATGAGAAAAAAAATGAACTTTTTAGAATTTACCAAATGACTGCAATGAAACAAGGAGTGAAATTTTTAAAGGTGTCTGAATACTTTTCGTACCCACTGTATATATATATTTTTTTTTATTTTTTTTTCTTAATCCAAAGGTATATAAATATGATTTTAGTAAATTTTCCATCAGACAGTTAAATATTACATTTCACATGCACAGTAAGTAAGCAGAGGATTTAGAGTTATTTAGCGAGAAACAAGATTTAGCCACTATAAACATATATTATCAAATGAATCAGGAAAGAATATTATATTTTAAATCAAAATGTCTCTGGACCTGGATCAATGTATTTTTTCCTACCCTTAAACTCCTCCTCATACCAATCTGTCCCTCTTTACCAATTTCTGTATAAACAATATAATACTGCATATATAGTATAGTTTAGCGCTTGGTCACTATTTTAATCTCTACGAACCATAACACAGCTAAGCTCTTCTTCATTCCACCGAAATACTTTATGGATTGAAAAAGACCAATTTCTTAGTTAAATACAAAGACAAAGAGTCACATAAGTCCACGGAACATTCAAGGAGTTTCTACTGAAGGAAATACCCTATGTGGATTAGAAAAGCTTGACCTAGATTACCCCGAGGACAGTTCTATAGCTGCCAGTATCGTCAGCCAATGAGACTAAGAATCAAGATGCTAATCATACGGCCAAATGTTCTTCTGATTATGATACATTGCACAGCTTGGCATCTGGATGCAGCTTCCAAACACTAAATATACAAGGATCCGTGCATTTTTATTCTGTTTATCTGAAGCAAGTAATACATAAGGGAGAGAGAACATTCAGTTTACTAGACCAAGTCCAAATTGTACATCTTATTATTCTGATGATTTTACAACTAT